>NC_090925.1:169221995-174021995 GCF_040938575.1 Ambystoma mexicanum
TCCAAGTGTCAGTACTATTAGAAGTCTCAGAAAGTGGAGAACTGGGTCGGTTGCTTTAGAAAGGGGCGATGTGGACATATGCCCTCTTTAGGTGGAAAGGGTGACATTGCTCCTGGTGGGTGGTGGGAGGGGGTCAGTGTAATCAAGGCGCCTGTCCACCCAGCAGCAGTTATTCCCAGCATGACCCTCTGTTGATCTGTGTCTGTGATCTTGTACTCCAGGCGAGCATGGTGCGGAAGGCCCTGCAGTTCCTGAAGAACCACAACGAGACCCTGGACAGCACCTACAGCCAGGCCTTGCAGCTGTACGTCTACACTCTGGCAGAGAAGCCAGAGCTCAGGCAGAGGGTCCTCAAGAGCCTGGAGGCATCTGCTCAGAGAGAAGGTACCGTAAGTGAGGCGAAACCCAAGCTGCTAGAGTGTTAGGGAATGGGGCAATATGGATGCCCACCTAGCCAGTCCCTGCTAGCAGAGAGAGGGATTGGCTCCACCCACTCACACATCAGTCATGAGTCAATGAGGCTAAAGTAAAGTGGCACTAAGAACGCGCTAGTGAGTTGTGAGAGTGGACTAAGAATGCGCTAGTGAGTTGTGATAGTGAACTAGGAATGCACTAGTGAGTTGTGTGAGTGGACTAAGAATTTGCTAGTGTGTTGTGAGATTGGACTAAGAACACACTATTAAGTTGTGAGAGTGGACTGAGAATACGCTAGTGAGTTGTGAGAGTGGACTAAAAATGTGCTAGTGAGTTGTGAGAGTGGACTAAGAATGTGCTAGTGAGTTGTGAGAGTGGACTAAGAAAACGTTAGTGAGTTGTGAGAGTGGACTAAGAACACGCTAGTGAGTTGTGACAATGGACTAAGAACTTGCAAGTGAGTCGTGAAAGTGGACTAAGAACACACTAGTGAGTTGTGAGAGTGGACTAAGAACACACTCATGAGTTGTGAGAGTGGACTAAGGATGCGCCAGTGAGTTGTGAGAGTGGAATAAGAACATGCTAGTGAGTTGTGAGAGTGTACTAAGAACGCACTGGTGAGTTGTGATAGTGTCACTAAAAACACACTAGTCAGAGTGGACTAAGAAAACGCGAGTGAGTTGTGAGAGTGGACTAAGAATGTTCTAGTGAGTTGTGATAGTGGACTAAGAACGTGCTAGTTAGTTGTGAGAGTGGACTAAGAACTCGCTAGTGAGTTGTGAGAGTGGACCAAGAACGCACTAGTGACTTGTGAGAGTGGACTAAGAACTTTTAGTGAGTTGTAAGAGTGGACCAAGAATGCGCTAGTGACTTAAGAGAGTGGACTAAAAACATGCAAGTGAGTTGTGAGAGTGGACCAAGAACGCACTAGTGACTTGTAAGAGTGGACTAAGAACACGCTAGTGAGTTGTGAGAGTAGACAAAGAGCACGCTAGTGGGTTGTGAGAGTGGACTAAGAACACGCTAGTGAGTTGTGAGAGTGGACCAAGAACACGCTAGTGACTTAAGAGAGTGGACTAAGAACATGCTAGTGAGTTGTGAGAGTGGACTAAGAACATGCTAGTGAGTTGTGAGAGTGGACTAAGAACATGCTAGTGGGCTGTGAGAGTGGACTAAGAACACGCTAGTGAGTTGTGAGAGTGGACCAAGAATGCATTATTGACATGTGAGGGTGGATTAAGGACATGCTAGTGAGTTGTGAGAGTGGACTAAGAACACGCTAGTGAGTTGTGAGAGTGGACTAACAACATGCTAGTGATTTGTGAGAGTAGTTGCTCATACGCTGCATAAAGTTGGAAAAACAATGTTCTTCTCGATTCCGGGTATTTCTTGAAGGGTGAAACAGAAAAAGGGGAAGTAGATAAAGAATCGCATATGGCCAAGGGGCTTCTTGGTATTTCCTATCCAACAACTTAATGTCCCTCTCCCCAGCCTGACTACCTTGGACAGAGAGAAGGTTTCACCCAGGTATCCCTGGGTTTTGGGGAGCACAGAATTCCTCCCCTGCTGTCCTCCAAAATGAGCAGCAAGCCGTCGACTTCTTGTCCTGGAATTCTAGATCTTTGGATTGGAATCAATTGCCAGCTTCCTGCAGCTTGGAGCAGTTCAGGAAGGTGGTATGAGATTGGATTAGCAGTGCCCTGTTCCATCAGCTGGCATCAATTGCCAGCTTCCCGCAGCTCAGAGCAGTTCAGGAAGGTGGTATGAGATTGGATCAGCAGTGCCCTGTTCCTTCATGCTGGGATCAATTGCAGCTTCCCACAGCTCGGAGCAGTTCAGGAAGGTGGTATGAGATTGGATCAGCAGTGCCCTGTTCCCTCAGCCTGAGGTCAATTGCCAGCTTCCCGCAGCTCGGAGCAGTTCAGGAAGGTGGTATGAGATTGGATCAGCAGTGCCCTGTTCCCTCAGCCTGAGATCAATTGCCAGCTTCCCGCAGCTCGTAGAGGTTCAGGAAGGTGCTGTGAGATTGGATCAGCAGTGCCCTGTTCCCTCAGCCTGTGATCAATTGCCAGTTTTCCGCAGCTCGGAGCAGTTCAGGAAGGTGGTATGACATTGGATTAGCAGTGCCCTTTTCCCTCAGCCTGGGATCAATTGCCAGCTTCCCGCAGCTCAGAGCAGTTCAGGAAGGTGCTATGAGATTGGATCAGCAGTGCCTTGTTACCTCAGCCTGGGATCAATTGCTGCTTCCCACAGCTCAGAGCAGTTCAGGAAGGTGGTATGAGATTGGATCAGCAGTGCCCTGTTCCCTCAGCCTGAGATCAATTGCCAGTTTCCTACAGCTCAGACCAGTTCAGGAAGGTGCTATGAGAGTGGAGTAGTAGTGCCCTGTTGCCTCAGCCTAGGATCAATTGCCAGCTTCCCACAGCTCAGACCAGTTCAGAGAGGTGTTGTGACATTAGATTAGCAGTGCCCTGTTCCATCAGCCTGGTATCAATTGCCAGCTTCCCGCAGCTCGGGGCATATCAGGACGGTGGTATGACATTGGATTAGCAGTGACTTGTTCCCTCAGCCTGGGATAAATTGCCAGCTTCCCACAGCTCGGAGCAGTTCAGGAAGGTGCTATGAGATTGGATCAGCAGTGCCCTGTTCCCTCAGCCTAGAATCAATTGCCAGCTTCCTGCAGCAGTTCAGAAAGATGGTATGAGATTGGATCAGCAGTGCCCTGTTCCCTCAGCCTGGGATCAATTGCAGCTTCCCGCAGCTCGGAGCAGTCCAGGACGTGCTATGAGAATGGATCAGCAGTGCCCTGTTGCCTCAGCCTAGCATCAATTGCCAGCTTCCCGCAGCAGTTCAGGAGGATGGTATGAGATTAGATCAGCAGTGCCCTGTTCCTTCAGCCTGGGATCAATTGCCAGCTTCCCGCAGCTCGGAGCAGTTCAGGAAGGTGGTATGAGATTGGATCAGCAGTGCCCTGTTCCCTCAGCCTAGCATCAATTGCCAGCTTCCTGCAGCAGTTCAGGAAGATGGTATGAGATTGGATCAGCAGTGCCCTGTTCCCTCAGCCTGGGATCAATTGCAGCTTCCCGCAGCTCGGAGCAGTCCAGGAAGTGCTATGAGAATGGATCAGCAGTGCCCTGTTCCCTCAGCCTAGCATCAATTGCCAGCTTCCCGCAGCAGTTCAGGAGGATGGTATGAGATTAGATCAGCAGTGCCCTGTTCCTTCAGCCTGGGATCAATTGCCAGCTTCCCGCAGCTCGGAGCAGTTCAGGAAGGTGGTACGAGATTGGATCAGCAGTGCCCTGTTCCATCAGCCTGGTATCAATTGCCAGCTTCCCGCAGCTCGGGGCAATTCAGGGCGGTGGTATGACATTGGATTAGCAGTGACCTGTTCCCTCAGCCTGGGATAAATTGCCAGCTTCCCACAGCTCGGAGCAGTTCAGGAAGGTGCTATGAGATTGGATCAGCAGTGCCCTGTTCCCTCAGCCTGGGATCAATTGCATCTTCCCGCAGCTCGGAGCAGTCCAGGAAGGTGCTATGAGATTGGATCAGCAGTGCCCTGTTCCCTCAGCCTAGCATCAACTGCCAGCTTCCCGCAGCTCGGAGCAGTTCAGGAAGTGCTATGAGATTGGATCAGCAGTGTCCTGTTCCCTCAGCCTAGCATTAATTGCCAGCTTCCCGCAGCAGTTCAGGAGGATGGTATGAGATTAGATCAGCAGTGCCCTGTTCCTTCAGCCTGGGATCAATTGCCAGCTTACCGCTGCTCGGAGCAGTTCAGGAAGGTGGTATGAGATTGGATCAGCAGTGCCCTGTTCCTTCAGCCTGGGATCAATTGCAGCTTCCCGCAGCTCGGAGCAGTTCAGGAAGGTGGTATGAGATTGGATCAGCAGTGCCCTGTTCCCTCAGCCTGAGATCAATTGTCAGCTTCCCGCAGCTCGGAGAGGTTCAGGGAGGTGCTACGAGATTGGATCAGCAGTGCCCTGTTCCCTCAGCCTGGGATCAATTGCCAGTTTTCCGCAGCTCGGAGCAGTTCAGGAAGGTGGTATGACATTGGATTAGCAGTGCCCTTTCCCCTCAGCCTGGGATCAGTTGCCAGCTTCCCGCAGCTCGGAGCAGTTCAGGAAGGTGGTATGACATTGGATTAGCAGTGCCCTTTCCCCTCAGCCTGGGATCAATTGCCAGTTTCCTGCAGCTCGGACCAGTTCGGGAAGGTGCTATGAGAGTGGATTCGTAGTGCCCTGTTCGCTCAGCCTGGGATTAATTGCCAGCTTCCCGCAGCTCAGACCAGTTCAGGGAGGTGTTATGAGATTGGATTAGCAGTGCCCTGTTTCCTCAGCCTGGCATCAATTGCAGGCTTCCCGCAGCTCGGGGCAATTCAGGACGGTGGTATGACATTGGATTAGCAGTGACTTGTTCCCTCAGCCTGGTCTCAATTGCCAGCTTCCCGCAGCTCGGAGCAGTTCGGGAAGGTGCTATGAGATTGGATCAGCAGTGCCCTGTTCCCTCAGCCTGGGATCAATTGCCAGCTTCCCGCAACTTGGAGCAGTCCAGGAAGGTGCTATGAGATTGGATCAACAGTGCTCTGTTCCCTCAGCCTAGCATCAATTGCCAGCTTCCTGAAGCTCGGAGCAGTTCAGGAAGGTGCTATGAGATTGGATCAGCATGCCCTGTTCCCTCAGCCTAGCATCAATTGCCAGCTTCCCGCAGCAGTTCAGGAGGATGGTATGAGATTGGATCAGTAGTGCCCTTTTCCCTCAGCCTGGGATCAATTGAAGCTTCCCACAGCTCAGAGCAGTTCAGGAAAGTGGTATGAGATTGAATTAGCAGTGCCCTGTTCCCTCAGCCTAGGATCAATTGCCAGCTTCCTGCAGCTCGGAGCAGTTCAGGGAGGTGGTATGAGATTGGATCAGCAGTGCCCTGTTCCCTCAGCCTGGGATCAATTTCCAGCTTCCTGCAGCTCGGAGAATTTCAGGAAGGTGGTATGAGATTGGATCAGTAGTGCCCTGTTCCCTCAGCCTGGGATCAATTGCCAGCTTCCTGCAGCTCTCAGCAGTTCAGGAAAGTGGTAGGAGATTAGATCAGCAGTGCCCTGTTCCCTCAGCCTGGGATCAATTCCAGCTTCCCACAACTCGGAGCAGTTCAGGAAGGTGCTATGAAATCGGCTCAGCAGTGCCCTGTTCCCTCAGACTGGGATCAATTGCCTTCTTCCCGCAGCTCATAGCAGTTCAGGATGGTGGTATTAGATTGGATCAGCAGTGCCCTGTTCCCTCAGCCTGGGATCAATTGCAGTTTCCCGCAGGTCGGAGCAGTTCAGCAAGGTGGTATGAGATTGAATTAGCAGTTCCCTGTTACCTCAGCCTGGGATCAATTTCCAGCTTCCCGCAGCTCAGAGCAGTTCAGGAAGGTGGTATGAGATTGAATGAGCAGTGCCCTGTTCCCTCAGCCTGGGGTCAATTGCCAGCTTCCTGCAGCTCGGAGCAGTTCAGGAAGATGGTATGAGATTGGATCAGCAGTGCCCTGTTCCCTCAGCCTGGGATCAATTGCCAGCTTCCCACATCTCGGAGCAGTTCAGGAAGGTGGTATGAGATTGGATCAGCAGTGCCCTGTTCCCTCAGCCTGGGATCCCTTCCAGCTTCCCGCAGCTCGGAGCAGTTCAGGAAGGTGGTATGAGATTGGATCAGAAGTGCCCTGTTCCCTCAGCCTGGGATCAATTCCAGCTTCGTGCAGCTCGGAGCAGTTAAGGAAGGGGCTATGGAATCGGCTCAGCAGTGCCCTGTTCCCTCAGACTGGGATCAATTGCCTTCTTCCCGCAGCTCATAGCAGTTCAGGAAGGTGGTATGAGATTGGATCAGCAATGCCCTGTTCCATCAGCCTGGGATCAATTACAGTTTCCCGCAGCTCAGAGGAGTTGAGGAAGGTGGTATGAGAGTGGATTAGTAGTGCCTTGTTCCTTCAGCCTGGGATCAATTGCCAGCTTCCCGCAGCTCTGACCGGTTCGGGAAGGTGGTATGACATTGAATTAGCAGTGCCCTGTTCCCACAGTCTGGGATCAATTGCCAGCTTCCCGCAGTTTTGACCGGTTCGGGAAGGTGGTATGACATTGAATTAGCAGTGCCTTGTTCCCTCAGCCTGGGATCAATTGCCAGCTTCCCGCAGCTCGGAGCAGTTCAGGAAGGTGGTATGAGATTGGGTCAGCAGTGCCCTGTTCCCTCAGCCTGGGATCAATTGCCAGCTTCCTGCAGCTCACAGCGGTTCAGGAAGGTGGTATGAGATTAGATCAGCAGTGCCCTGTTCCCTCAGCCTGGGATCAATTGCCAGCTTCCTGCAGCTCGGAGCAGTTTAGTAAGGTGGTATGACAGTGGATCAGCAGTGCCCTGTTCCCTCACCCTGGGATCAATTGCCAGCTTCCTGCAGCTTGGAGCAGTTCAGGAAGGTGGTGTGAGATTGGATCAGCAGTGTCCTGTTACCTCAGCCTGGAAAGAATTGCCAGCGTCCCGCAGCTCAGAGCAGTCCAGGAAGGTGGTATGAGATTGGATCAGCAGTGCCCTGTTCCCTCAGCCTGGGATCAATTCCAGCTTCCCACAGCTCTGAGAGGTTCAGGAAGGTGGTATGAGATTGGATCAGCAGTGCCCTGTTTCCTCAGTCTGGGATCAATTGCCAGCTTCCCACAGCTCGGAGCAGTTCAGAAAGGTGGTATGAGATTGGATCAGCAGTGCCCTGTTCACTCATCCTGGGATCAATTGCAGCTTCCTGCAGCTCTGTGCAATTCAGGAAGGTGGTATGAGATTGGATCAGCAGTGCCCTGTTCCCTCAGCCTGGGATCAATTGAAGCTTCCCGCAGCTCGGAGCAGTTCAGGAAAGTGGTATGAGATTGAATTAGCAGTGCCCTGTTCCCTCAGCCTGGGATCAATTGCCAGCTTCCCGCAGCTCGGAGCAGTTCAGGAAGGTGGTATGAGATTGGCTCAGCAGTGCCCTGTTCCCTCAGCCTGGGATCAACTGCCAGCTTCCCGCAGCTCGGAGCGGTTCAGGAAAGTGGAATGACATTAGATCAGCAGTGCCCTGTTCCCTCAGCCTGGGATCAATTGCCAGCTTCCCGCAGCTCGGAGCAGTTCAGGAAAGTGGTATGAGATTGGATCAGCAGTGCCCTGTTACTTCAGCATGGGATCAATTGCCAGCTTCCCGCAGCTCGGAACATTCAGGAAGGTGGTATGACATTGGATCAGCAGTGCCATGTTCCCTGAGCCTGGGATCAATTGCCAGCTTCCCGCAGCTCGGAGCAATTCAGGAATGTGGTATGAGATTGAATTAGCAGTCCCCTGTTACCTCACCCTGGGATTTTGCTTTTAGGGTTCGTTGGAAAACCTTCAGATTATGTTTGGAGAGATTGAGTCTTGGGGCAACTTCTTGCTCAAGATGGCAGCCCTTTCATTTCGTTTTGTCAGGTGACTTCTGTTAAGGAACACGAGTAACAACAAGGGCACCCTTTGCTGTTGTGCAAATTGAATTCTTTTATTTTGGTGGCAGAGCTCTAATGTGGACCCAATGGCATGATAAGGAATATCTGGCTTTCATAGGGCGTCGAAGTGTCTCCTTTCATGTAGATCATTGGTTGAGCACTTTGTGAGGCACCAATGAACCATTTGATTGCTATATATCTTTCTAGTCTGGTTAAATAATGGATTACCCATTAATTATGGACACAACACATACATTTGCCTCTGTAGTGGTCATTTTGTGCAGGTAACAAATAACCCAAAAATGTCAATAACAGTAGCCCACAGATATGCTTAGTAACCTATTAATCACAATTGTAATCATCCCTCAGGGATTGTGTGATTCCTTGTCCTACTGGTGTATATGGGATACATTACCCCCTACCGTATGTTGCAGGATGTAGCCGGTCACCAAGGAGTTCTCTGACCAAACAGAGGGAGGAGGCCAAAGGCCGAGTTTCTTTATCATGTCACAGAACTCCAAAGTGACTTGCAAATATCCTTTTTATGTATGGTAGGGGCTATTGTATTCCTTATAAAACACAGCCATACACTGTCATCACCTTTTGTACCTGGCCTCTTGCTTAATGTAATGCAAGAGATTTTCCAGTTGTTGATACAAATAATGAAGGTAGAATTGTTGTATTACATGGCCACGGTAGTGGCCATGCAGTTATGGTTAAATTGGTGTTTCCATAGGAAGAGCACTTTTTGGGCGGCTTGTAACTTCGCTCCCCCTGGACGAATTCTCACCAAACTTTGCAAAAAAAGTATATCTGAATTTTTTTGCAAAGTTTGGTGAGGATTCGTCCAGGGGGGGCAAAGTTATAGGGGGGGGTCCCAAAACTTCTTTTTATCCCCATAGACTGAATGGGAAAAAAATGTTGCTCGCGCCTACAGCCCAAACCTCTGGACGAATTTTTACCAAATTTGAACCAGGAGCAGCGGCTTGGCCCTGAAAGCGTGATTTTGCAAATTTGGTGAACATCCGTCCAGTAGTTTTTTTTAAAATGACCAAAACGTAGGTCAAAATAAATTAGTGATATCTGTGTTCGGTCCGCGGACACACTTCCCTGTTCGCTCCGCGGACAGTGTCCTGATTGGCTGAGCGGCTTACGTCATGTTTGCGGACATGCAGCATGTTCGCTGATTGGACGGTGTGAAGCGTGAAGCGCGTCAGATTTTCGGTAGCGCCTGCCATCTTGGATTCGCGGACGTCCGCGGACAGCGCGGTGAAAGTTTGTTCAAAATGTGTATTTAGTAGAGTGTGTTGGTGTGGGAGTGTTTGGGGAGGATGGGAGGGTATGAGATAGGTTAAATGTTGTACTTTTTTATGTGGTAGACGTTTTTTTTGTGTTTGATTTGTCTGCGGACATCACAGGTGTTCTGAAATGTTCTAAATAAACTGAATGGGGGGTGTTCTGAGGACTCAATATGTGTCCTTTTTGTTCACAAGCAAGCTGAAACTGTTCTAAGAACACTCACAGTGTCCTGAAATGTTCGCAAATAAACAAAATGGTGGTGTTCTGAGGACGCTGTCCGTATTGTTCTGTGGCAAGCTGAATGTGTTCAAAGAACACTCGCGGTGTCCTGAAATGTTTGCAAATAAACAAAATGGGGCTGTTCTGAGGACTCAATATGTGTCCGTTTTGTTCGCAAGCAAGCTGAAACTGTTCTTAGAACACTCGCAGTGTCCTGAAATGTTCGCAAATAAACAAAATGGGGGTGTTCTGAGGACGCTGTCCGTATTGTTCTGTGGCAAGCTGAATGTGTTCTAAGAACACTCGCGGTGTCCTGAAATGTTTGCAAATAAACAAAATGGGGGTGTTCTGAGGACTCTCGCGCTGTCCTGAAATGTTCGTAGGGTGTCCTGAAGACGCTGTCTGTATTGTTCTTTGTTCTTTGTCAAGTTGATTGTGTTCTAAGAACACTCGTGGTGTCCTAAAATGTTCGTAGGGAGTGTCCTGAAGACGCTGTCCGTATTTGTATTGCTCTCCCCAGAGTGCACGGAAAACATAAATCACCAAGGCAATTATAGAGCGAATACTTTGAACGCAGAAAGACGCAATAACTTGCAACCACACACTCTTAGAAGATAATCAGCACTTATATGGCTATTTATAGTTTAAAAGCAACCAGTAATACCATAACATAGAAATAACTCACAGCAGTAACATAGACATAAATCACAGAAGAAGCAAAGAATGCAAAAGGAAATACATCACTGTGGGCGTAACTGTATTCCTCATCTTGCCTAGAAGCAGCTGGAAGACCCCGGGAACAGCCAGGCCGAGAGCACCACAGCTCACAGGAGTGCCGGAAGTAAGCGTCCTCCTCTGGCTGAAGTCTCACCTGACCACCTCCGGGTTTCCGCATATATACACACTCCGCAAAGGGGTGGCAGTTCTCGAACCTTCTGGAAATGGCACTTGCGCAGTTGATGAGCAGCCGTCAGTTGCCAGCTGGGTCAATCGGGAGCCACCCTCAAGAAGCAGAGTGCCTCCCTCCTCTAAAAACACACTCGGGGAACAGTAACAAACCATAACAAAGTTAGATTTCCCAGCAGAAATGTATTTGTCTTCATACCAGGTTTGGAAAGCATGTTTTCCTCAGCACCGTGAATCTAACACTGAGCAAAATGTGTGCAGCTTTTTACTGCGGCATGAAGTAAATATCCATCATGGCTCCAAGCGCTCCCAGAATGCAATGCGCACCAGCGCCATTTTAGTTCAAGCATAACAATTCCACCCTTGGATATTTACCTTCCATAGCCCGGTGGCAAAGGAGCCGGTCTCTGAAACCTACGAAACATTAAAACTAAATTGGGAATACATTGAATACAACAGCAACAAGCTATTATGATAGCTAATATAATGAAAATGCAAGCAAAAACGTAACGTAGTGTACCCCCAATATCAGGTATCCATGAAAATAACCAATCCCACCAATTCCCAGTACGATCTTGAGACACTTGAGAAATGAGATCCCTCAAACCTCGAATATGACTTTCAATAGATCGTGAATGGTCACTTAGATTAAAACAACAAATACCTTCAAATGCATTACACCCTAAATTATGCTTTAGCAATAGGTAATCAACAGCAGCTCTGTTCTGCAAAGTTGCTTTTCTAATAACTTTACTATCAAGGAGTAATTCTTCTAATGCCTGAGAAGTATGATTAAGGCTTTTGACTACTAAACATGCTAATTTCATCAAAGATTTGTAACCTCCAGCAGCTAAACCCCAAACTCCCACTAAAGAAAGTGTTAATGCTAGAACCTCAGCTTCTGATAACAAGTGTACATGTGAATCACAATCAGGAGATAGACCCATAGATTCGAAAGTTGACCTTTTACCCCGAGTTATCGCTGGGTGTAAAGGAAACATCATTAGTCCTAATCGAGTTAAAGCACATGGACCTCCGAAAATGTTAGCTGGAATATAAGTGTATGTGATGTTGCCACATGAAAAGAGCCATCCTGTTGGAAGTTTCACGTGATTCAAATGACTGGCAGCTATCATTGTATGATTACAAGACATAGGGCCTCATTACACGGTAGGCGGTGGACCAAGGTGCTGTTAGCACCTTGGTCCATGCCGGTAAATTACCGGCACCACCTTGGCGGAAAGGGGAATTACCACCCTACTCTAAGGTTGGTGGGGCAGTAATTCCCCCTTCTACCATTGCCCTTCCCCATTCCCATTTTTGCCCCATAGGGCATAAAGGGAATGGGGAAGGTGCTAATTACGGTACCGCAAATTTGCGGTGCCGTAATTCGCACCAAGGTCCCTTTGCGGGTTGGGTTTTAACGCCTGCAAAAAGCAGGCGTTAAATTCCCCAACCCGCAAAGGGACCTTGTAGTACGGCGGTAAAGGTTAACGGTCACCGTTACCATTAACGGTGACCGTTAACCCTTACCGCCGTCCGTGTAATGAGGCCCATAGTATTGTTTACACTGGTGCATGTGCGTGGCACTCGCGAACACAGTCGCTGCTCAAACCTTGTATGATTGCGCTGTTGGCTTAAATCGATCTGTTGGCATTTGCCAATTTTTTGTGCATTGCAGGTCATAAAATAACATACATCACCTTGGGTTATATTATAAGTAATAACATGTGTCAAATTTCTCCATTTGCGATCGGTTTCTTGGCAGAACCTACAATACTCATAAACGGAAAAAGCTTGCCTAATATCAGAATCTTGAACCAAAGAATCATTGTGTGTGACGCCGAAGATATGCTTTAAAACTGGAACAGGCGTCGGCACTGCTACTAAGCACGTAGTCAGTAAAGCTTCAGCATTGGGCACATCAGTAAGACAGAAGTGTGATATGTTGAGCACCTGCTGTGCCAGATATATCCACATATTCTCCGTCTGGGTGATCATAGGAGAATGTTTTCACCGTCCTCAAAATGCTTCTCGCATGACTGGCATTAAAGTTGTTTTCACTTGCTCCTGACGTGTTTGCCGCATTTCACGAATCCATGTCTTCGGTCTGGCTGGTTTTTCGGCATCGGCATAAGGCTGCTTTGGGATAACATTATTCATCACTATCAGTATCCCCTTGATCACTGGCACAGATGTGACATTTTTCGTTGGTAGCAGCAGACTGTTTAACTCTCCCAAATGGAGTCCATTAAATACCACAATTACACCAACCATACACAGGATCTATAAGGCAAACCCAGAAAAGAGATATCAGTGTTGCACATCACTCTCTCAGGTAACATTTGTCTGTGGGTACATATTGCCATTTCTTTCTACCAGGCTCCATGACTAAAACCACTTGATCTTTGCCTGATGCAATGACATCTGCGGGCACTGATGGGCCACTTGGTTTTTCCACCCACACCTTTGCACCGGGTACCATACTGTCTGAAGAACCAAAACCGCGATCCCCACGGGTAGTTCACACTGTAGGAGGCTCCCCCTTCTTAATCATGGACAACTTAATGGGAATAATGATCAATTGGGCCACTCGATCACCCTTGTGGATCGATAACAAATGGTCCCCACTATTCATCAGGATGTCTTTAATCTCACCTTGGTACTCAGCATCAATCACCCCTCCCAACACTTGAACTCCCTTCAATGCTAGGCCAGATCTAGGGGCAATCCATCCCATATGCTCTGGGGGAATTTGTACTCCAATCCCTGTTTCAATTACAACCATCCCTCTCGGGTCTAATCTGATTTCTTCATTGGAATGCAAGTCCACCCCTGCTGACTCTGGAGTTGCTCGATAGGGAGCTAAAGAACCTGGAGTAATTTCCCAGTACAATAGTGTTTCCCTGACTGAATTGGGTTGAACCTGTAAAGTAGGAGTCATTAGTCGCATAAAAAGGAGTTTCATGCTCATTCACAGGTCTGTTGTTTAATACTTGCACCGCATCAAACACACGATCATGCCAGCCTGCTAAATTGCCATCTCCAGATTTGCGGAACTGTTCTTTCAATAACCCATTAATTCGTTCAATTAACCCTGAAGCAGCTGGGTAATAAGGTATGTGATACAACCACTCAATGCTCTTTTCCTGACAAAACTCCTGGATTAATTTGCCTTTGAAATGTGACCCATTGTCACTTTGAATCTGCAAAGGCACTCCATAAAGTAGTATGATCTGATCTAACAACCTGATGGTATTCAGTTGTGTTGCACATTTGCACGGCAAAACCATCAAATATTCTGACTATGTATCCACAATAGTGCATGCATACTGACAACCTCTACTGATTGGCATGGGACTGATATAATCAATCTACCAAATTTGACCTGGTAATTTTCCTCTTCGCAATGTACCCCGAACAATCTGAGGGATAGGTCTATGCAATTGGTGTTGGCACACTGGACATTGCAAAATGATCGTTTTCACTACTTCTAAAGGAAGACTGATTCCTCGAGCTTGTGCCCACCTGATAGTAGCCTTTTCTTCAAGGTGCCCACATTTCTGATGAGCCCATTTGGCCAAACTCTCCAAATCGTCTTCCTGAGCTTCTGCATCCACAGATGAAATCTTGGTGTGTTCGTCTGCAACAGAATTAAACCAACATTCTAATGAGTCTGTGGCACAGTGCGCGTCCACATGATATACATTGACTTCACTTTGTGATAACATTTCAGCAATATCTTGCCACAGTTATTTTCCCCACAACTCTTTTAAATGAATCTTCCACCCATTCTTTTGCCAAGTTGGCAACCACACTGCCAATCCATTTGCCACTGACCAGGAATCTGTGTACACATAACATTAACCAGGGGTCTCTTGTTTCAATGCTTGGTAAACTGCGTAAAGCTCTGCAAACTGACTGCTCTTCCCTTTCCCTGTCGTTGTCAACATCTTTTTTGTCTCGGGATTGTACGACACTGCTTTCCAGTACTGCTCAGTTCCCACATATCGAGCTGAACCATCCGTGAACTAAGCATGCTCTGTTTGCTCCATGGTCAAATCGCTGTAAGGTACTCCCCATTTCACGGGAGACTCACATTTTTCAGGCACTTCCGATGGTATGTAATATGAGGGTGGTATGTTGGCTACTTGCTCATGTAGTTTTGCTACTCCACCCTTTCCTGATTTGGCTCTGTCTTGAATATACCATTTCCATTTAATTATGCTGGCTTCTTGAGCATGTCCTATTCTATGCGTATTAGGAGAGCTCACTACTTAGGAGAGCTCACTACCCATTGCAGGATTGGTATTTCTGGTCTCATTAATACATCATGGCCCACCTTCATTTGTTCGGTATCAGCAAGGGCCCAATAACACGCCAGCAATTGCTTCTCAAACAGAGTGTATGAGTTACCATCATCGGGCAACTTACGACTCCAAAACCCCAATAGCACACGTTTCCTGTCTTGTTTCTGCCCCACACTCCAGTTAGCATAATTTTCTTGTACAGACACATTTAATTCCACTTCGCCTTCCTTCAATGGCCATAAATCAAGCACCTGCTGCACGGTGTCTTTCGCCAGCTCAAAGGCTTTCTGTTGCTCTTCCCCCCACTGAAACTCATATTTCTTGTGCTCATCCTTGCTCTGAATCAAAATATCATCAATGTAATGAGATATTTGTATGTCAGGTTTACACGGTATCATGTCTAAGTGCTCTGCCGCCAGCCGGTGACAGATAGTCGGGCTATGTATGTACCCCATAGGTAGCCTCGTGAAAGTATACTGCCGTCCACTCCACGAAAATGCAAACTGTTCTTGACACTCTTTAGCAATTGGCACAGAGAAAAATGCATTGGCTAAATCGATCACTGCATACCAAGTCCCCTCAAACTTTTGGACATTCTCAATCAAGGTAATGACATCTGGGACTGCGGGCACTAAGGGAGGAGTATGTTTATTCAACTCCCTGTAATCCACCGTCATCCTCCATGACCCATCTCCCTTTTTAATAGGCCAGAGAGGATTGTTCCATGCGGTAGTAATAGGGGGCAATACACCCACCTCCACGTACTCTTTAATGGTGTCTGAAATTTCCTTGTGCCCCCCAGGAATGTAGTATTGTTTCATTGCTACCCGCTTGGTTGCCACTGGCACTTGCACTGGGGGCATCTTCAATTTGCCTACGGTAATGGGTGTACAGATCATTGCACTCACCCCAAACTGGTACATTTTACCGCCAAGTCCCAAGGTTAACCCTTCCAAAATGTCAAAGCCAATTATATATTCAGGTATGGGGACAATCAACACTTGGTATTTTTGCCTATTCAAGTTGCCTATTTTCATCTCCACTTTCATTTGTACTGCAGGGATCTCCTTTCCCCCTAAACCTGTAATAGTAAACTGTTTGCCTTTAAATCGTGTTGGATTGCCATGAATCAAAGAGGCCTCCGCCCCGGTGTCTTTCAATGCTCACACCCCTTGTGTATTTCCGGGTCCTTAAAAAATCTTAACATCAACATGAGGCTGCCTATCAACTTTTATGCGGGCAGACGCTGCCGGAGGTTGGCCGAAGCCCTAGTCAAACTTCGAATGAGTGTGACTCGACTCCGCCTCTAACATTGCACTCACCACCTTTCTCAAATCAGTGTATATTGGCTGGTACGGGGAAGGTGTCCCCATAGACCCTTCGTCTTGTTCTTCCACAGGGGGAGCAGAAGGTGAGGTATCCCCCTGTGGCGTGGTGACTACCTGTTTCTTAACCTGTTTATAGCGCTCTTCGGCTGCAAGTCCTCGTTTTTTGTATAATTCATAGATTACTCTGGTTTCAATGCCATCAATTTCTTCGTGTGGCACACCATCTTTTAGCAAAGCCAAAAACATGTCTTTTCGAGACACTCGGGAGTCTCTGCTATCTCTCCGCCTGCCTTCGGTTCTTCTCTCAATACGCCCCACTCTCTCCCGTGGCTTGTTATCACTCTTATCCCACTCCCCTAAATCTGCAAGCTGCCGAATGGCATCCACCACCTCATCAGTAGCTTTGCCTGTCATACCTACGAGCAAAGTCATAATGACACTTTTGTATGGAGGTGGCGCGGTTCTAATCACCATGTTTCGAGTTGAAACTGAGAGCGGCACGGCTCCCATGTGATCAGGAGGATCTATGTGAATAGCCTCTTTCATAGCATGCTCTCTGACTTTCTGAATTGCTTCTCTCAACGGATACCACTTAGTTTCTTCGCTAGGCCAATCTGTGGTAATGGGGTATTTACGGTTACATGCTTGGGCTACCAGGTGCAACAAAGACACCTGAGTATCTTGACCATTTGCGTCAGGGGGCGGTCCTGCCCTTAAGACCTCCTGTACATTGGTGTCAATTGGCAGGGGTAAAAAACGTGGTGAATCCGTAGAATCTACCAACAACCCTGCAGCACCCCCATCTAGCAATCTCAACATCCATGTCAATAAAGCTTCCCCTGATTTTTGCCTCAAACAGGTAATAATTTCCCCAACCTCCTGTTGTGTGTAATCCTCCAGCGTGGTTAAATCCACCAATCCACCCGCAGGATTCTGCGGATGGGTCCGGCTCGCAGTCTTCTAACGGGCTTATCCGCCACTTTTTTCTGTTTCACTTCCATTTTGGGGTCAGACTTATTTGCGCAACTACTTTCTAGACTGGTTGAATCAAAAATATCACCATCCCACTTATTCAGATCCCAGTCCACACCAGCGGTAGCGATTACAGTTGCCACCTTTCTTTTGTTGACCTCTCCCCGTCTTTTCCTATACTTATACGGGGCTACTCTGACTGCTGCCCTCTCAGCCACAGCCTGATATGTGTCAGTCTTATCTTTAAACAGTTTCATTTGAATCTGCTGCATTAACGCAGTCTGCCTTTCTGCAGCCAGCTCTCTCACTAATCGCAAAACCTCATTTTTCATTTCCACCTTCAATTGATGTATTTTCCTATAAGCATGCAAAAGAACCCAACCTCGCCTACCTAATGTCGCACATTCTCTGCCACGTTCTACTGGAACTTGTTGCAAGCATGCCATTACATCAGACGGATCGGCATCTCCCAATCCTTGATCCCATGTTTCACTTAGACCTGCAACACATGCCCACGCCTGGGCCAACTTATCATATGGACTCTTAGTCCAGCCTGGAACAACAACATCAGAACATTCACCGCCAGCGGTAACGCTCTTCTTCCTGAACAAACTACTCATTATCGCAAACAAAACAAAACCTTTTTGTATCTATATATTTCTTCTCTCCACGCTGCAATCACTCCCACAGGCACGCACACACCAGCAAAGGAAAAAAACAACTTCACTACTCAAAAACTTCACTTGCAAGATAACCGAATCCTATATACGTTCAAACAGATTCTTGAATACTCGGAACAACTCATCACAAGTATCCTGTTCGTGACACCAAAAATGTATTACTCTCCCCAGAGTGCACGGAAAACATAAATCACCAATGCAATTATAGAGCCAATACTTTGAATGCAGAAAGACGCAATAACTCACAACCACACACTCTTAGAAGATAATCAGCACTTATACGGCTATTTATTCAAAGTTTAAAAGCAACCAGTAATAACATAGAAATAACTCACAGCAGTAACATAGACATAAATCACAGAAGAAGCAAAGAATGCAAAAGGAAATACATCACCGTGAGCGTAACTGTCATGATGCCTGCCCCCGGAAAGCCAGACCAGGCCCAGCAACCCCGGAAGCAGGCATCATGCCACTTGAAGCATGCCCAAAAACCCCAGTTAGGGGCTGTTTGGCTACAGTCCTGGCGCCTATGGCGCCAGGCTCATAAGAATAAAGTCAGTCCTGGCGCCATGGGCGCCAGGCTCATTACAGAAAACGTACCTGATGCAGACCATGCTGCATACCTACCTGATGCAGACCTTGCTGCACGAAGCCACAAGCCAAATGAGGCTTATTCTGACCCCGAAAGGAATCCGGATGGACACACGTAAGGTGGACGCAATTCTTAATTGGCCTTCGCCAAGGGGCTCCTTTCCTCTCGGGTGGGGCTATGGAAGAATACTTACCTGGGACTTCTTCCAAGGCTATTTAAGCCACACCCGGACAGCCAAACGTGCTTCGCGTTATTCTGCTTGCTGCAGCGTAACGCTCACCGTGTCTTCAGCAGCTCCAGTCTTCAGCCACGCCCGCTTCAGCACTGGAACACCTGGAACAATAAAAGGAGAAGGAGAAGATGTCAGAACAAAACCCTTACCTGAATCCTTGATCCAGCACATCGTCGATCTGGAAGAGAGAAGCCTTCACAGGTGCATTGCCACGCACCTTGCAGCGCCGCGCTGAACTCACCATCCGGGGGCTGCATTCCTTTACTCCATCGCGAACCCAGCTTCTCCAGGCCATTCTTCAACAACTGGGGGAGACAAGAACAAGTAGATGAGCAAGGGCAATACAAACCACCCCCAAAGACTTACCTGATTACCACAGGTGGGTACTCACCTCATCTCCGGTCGGCGCAGTCAATTCTGCATCAGCGCCGCACCACAGACCCTAAGGGGAAAAAACAAGGACAATACAACCTACCCCCAAAGACTTACCTGATTTACCACAGGGGGGTACACACCTCATTTCGGGTCGGCGCAGTTAATTCTGCATCATCGCTGTACCCCAGCCCCAAAGGGGAGAACCACAATAGACTTACCAGGATCTTACCAATTGTCACTTGGAACTCTTCTGGTGGTTTAAATCTGCAACCTGCAAGGAATTTGGCAGAGTGAAGATCAGACTTTTGAACTCTTACGAACAATTGGACTTTAGAGTCAATACTGGAACTCACCAATTCCTCCACGCCAGTGAAGTAACTGGTCGTCTACGTGCCCCTGCGCTCGATGCAGGATGGAGAGCTCATCTTTCCAAATCTTCAGGTGAGATTAAGAGGGAACTTCAGGAGTGTTCTGTGGGCAGACAAGGGGAGTGGGAAGGTGTGTTAACGCTCAGATTACGGGAGGTTAATTCCCTTTCTCCATTGCAGAAAGATATTCGTACGAGCCCAACTAACGAAGCTAAGTGGGTCTGTCCAGTCTGTCAACTCGGCTCTACGTGTTACTCTGGTGGAAACAACAGCAGACTAGTCCAGATTGACTCGCCGTGGGAATCAGGTGAGTGTAACAGAACACGAAGCCTACCCACAAATACCCACCTGGGCGTCATGGAGACCTCGGAAACCGATCAGTTGGCCCAATTATTAGGGGAACTAAGGGCCGAAGTACATTCCGCCCGCCAGGAAACCAACGCCCTCAGGAGGGAATTGATAGTATCAAAAGAACGAAATAATGATTTGGCCAGACAGCTATTTCAAAGCCAGGCTGGACAAACACCTCTACCTGGACTCGGGGCCAGCCCAGTTCCGGTGCCACCGAGTAACCAGGTGCAGATAAACCTTCCTGGAGCCGTTCCCTTGGCTCCGCCTGAACGCTTTGCCGGAGACCCAAAAAGGTTTGCTATATTCATGAATCAATGTCGCTTACACTTTTTATGTAGACCTGGAGCTTTCCCAAACGATCAAGCCAAGGTAGCTTTTGTACTGTCATATCTCAGCGACAGTGCAGCGGACTGGTCCATTCCGCTAGTAAATCAGGATGACCCGATTCTTCGAGATTCCCAAGGTTTTCGAACTAGCATGGAAAGACTGTTCGCCCGACATTCCCAAGGACAGGCTTTGGATAACAAACTTTTATCCTTACGGCAAGGTACTCAGGATCTTTTATCTTACATTGCAACTTTCAATAGATTAGTTGTGGAAACCGAATGGCCTCAAGCCAAGCGAATTACATTATTCCATCGAGGGCTTCGGGGAGAACTCAAGGATGTTTTAGCCCAAGTCGTGAACCCGCCTTTAGACTGTGCTGAATATATAGATTTTGTGGTCCAGTTAGATCACAGACTTCAAACCAGAAAGGCTGATCGAACCAAGTTTGAAAACAGGGTCTTGGTTAAAACCTACGTAACCTCTAAGGAGGTAGATGCCTCAGAACCCATGCAATTCGGGGGGGTTAGAGGACCCTTAACCCAGAAGGAAATGGAAAGAAGACGGCAACAGCAATTATGTCTATATTGCGGAGCTACTGGTCATTTCCTTCGGAACTGCTCTGTAAAACCACCCAAGAAAACTATAGGAGCAGCAGACGAAAACCACTTGAAACCTGACTCGGGAAACTATCACGCCCGGCAAGCGTAGAGGTCAGCTTGCCGAGCTTAAAGAAGGGCACTCTGACCTCACATTTCACCATACCCATGGTCCTTATAGATCCAGAGCAGCCATCACGCATGCACGCGGTAAAGGCGTACGTAGATAGTGGAGCCATAGGAAACTATTTGGACTACGGATTGGCTTCCAGGATGAATCTACCTCTCACCCGAAAGACCACTGCCGATGTCGTCACCACTGTTGATGGAACTGAAATTGCCTCTGGGCCCGTAACTCATTCCACTGCAGAGATGACATTGCTGGGTCAGGATGGACACCGAGAGGTTATGGTGTTTGATTTAATCAAGGCTCCACAGTTTCAACTGATACTGGGAATCCCTTGGTTGGAAAAACACAATCCCTGTATTGATTGGCGAGAGAAGAGACTAACCTTCCCAGAATGTGCTAACACCTGTTATCCAAAGAGAACTCTAAATTCAGTACTGGCCCCAATAATCCCAGCCACCATACAATTACCTGCTGAATACCAAGACTTTCAGGATGTCTTTCAAAAGGAGCAGGCAAACACCTTACCACCGCACAGATCGTATGACTGTCAAATAGATCTCATACCAGGAGCACAACCACCTTGCAGCAGAATCTATGCCCTCAAGGAACCTGAAAATCTCCACTTGCGCCAGTACCTAGACCAGTATCTTGCTAATGGCTTCATCCGCCCGTCCATGTCCCCTACATCTTCCGCTTTGTTCTTCGTGCCAAAAAAGGAAGGCGACCTTAGAACATGCATTGACTACCGCGCGCTGAATCAGATAACTATCAAGAATCGGTACCCATTGCCCTTGATCCTTGAGCTACTAGACCAGGTAAAGAACGCTTGTATATACACAAAACTAGACCTTCGGGGGGCATATCATCTGGTACGCATCAAAGAGGGTGACGAATGGAAGACTGCTTTTCGCACCAAGTACGGATTATTTGAGTACCAGGTGATGCCTTTCGGACTGTGTAACGCACCAGCAGCCTTCCAGTTCTTCATGAACGATGTCTTCCGAGAGCTCATCGATGTTTGTGTAGTCGTTTACATCGACGATATCTTAGTATACTCCCTATCAGAATCCGATCATCTAAAGCACGTCCGAGCAGTCCTAGAAAAGTTACACCAGTATAAGTTATATGCTAAACTGGAAAAGTGCATCTTTCACACTACGGAAGTAGAGTTTCTTGGATTTATTCTGACCCCGAAAGGAATCCGGATGGACACGTAAGGTGGACGCAATTCTTAATTGGCCTTCGCCGAGCTCAGTCAAAGGAGTTCAAAGCATGCTCGGCTTTGCCAATTTCTACCGCAGGTTTATCCCGGACTTCTCACACATTGTACATCCCATTACAACACTATTGCGAAAGAATAAACGCTTTACATGGACAGAAGAAGCCGAGAACACCTTCCAAGAGTTAAAAAAGAAATTCACGTCCGCTCCTGTATTACGACACCCGCGCCCAGAGCTTCCCTACATAGTGGAAACAGATGCATCCAGTTCAGCTATGGGAGCAGTGCTCTCCCAAAAGGATCCCGAAACTAACCAGCTGCACCCAGTGGCGTTTTGGTCAAGAAAGTTTTCGGCTCCCGAATTAAATTATGCTATAACCGACAAGGAACTGTTTTCCATCAAGTCCGCCTTCAAGGCTTGGCGGCACTATCTGCTGGGTGCCAGGCATACCATTACGGTCATCACTGATCACCGCAACTTACAATACCTAAAGGTAGCCAAGGCCCAATATTCACGCCAACTCCGTTGGGCATTGTTCTTCGCCGAGTTTGATTTTGTAATAACCTATCGACCAGGTTGTAAAAATGGAAAAGCTGACGCCCTGTCCTGAATAGGAATGGGAGAAACAGAAAGAGCTTTAGAACCTGTACCCATAATTCCCGAACAGAGGATCCTTGGTCTGACATCCATACACTCTCTGGATGACATTCAAGAAAAGGTCCATCAACTCTTTGATTCCGATGCCTTACAGGGCTGGGCAAGGAAAGGCCCAGAGTATTCTGTCACCAACAATCTACCTTATTACCAAGGCCGGCTATTTCTGCCACTAAAGGAACTACAGAAACTTGTCATTTCTCATTACCACGACACCTTGATGGAAGGGCATCCTGGCATTGCAAAAACTGAAGCCAAAATTAAGAAACAGTTTTGGTAGCCCACCTGGCGAAAAGATGTCAAGTTGTTTGTCATGTCTTGTGGCATTTGCGCTCAAAATAAAGGGGAAAAGAAAAAACCTGCTGGATTATTGCAACCGTTAGACATACCACCTACTCCTTGGCATACCTTGTCATTAGACTTTATCACGGATTTACCCCCGTGCAATGGTTATAACACCATTCTAGTTATTGTAGATCTTTTTTCTAAAATGGCCCATTTCATTCCTTTAAAAGGAATACCTTCAGCTTCAATCCTGGCCAAGGAGTTCCTTGAAAATGTTGTCTGCCTACATGGCTTTCCTTCCGTGTTAATTTCGGACCGGGGAAGTCAATTTATTTCACATTTTTGGAGGAAGTGCTGCCAGCTGGCACAAATTGATATTAGGCTTTCAACCAGCCACCAACTCCAGACCGACGGTCAAACAGAGAGAACCAACCAGACTCTTGAGCAATACCTACGTTGTATGCTACATCAATCTGAGGAGGATTGGAAAGACATTCCTTGGATCACCGAGTATGCATACAATAATTCTGTACACTCAGGAACTAAACAAAGCCCTTTTTTACCATATATGGTCACCATCCTCGAACCTCAGACTTGGATTCTCCCCAGCATTTAGAGATGCCCGCGGTGGACCATCTCCACGCTGTTATCACACAGGCCTTTAAAGAGGCGACTGCACATTTACAAAAGGCTAAGGATAAATGCAAGAAGGATGCTGATCAACACAGGAGTGAAGCACCGCAATACCAAGTAGGGGACCAAGTATGGTTAGCCACCAAGTACTTACCACTCAAGTGAAAACGGACTTTTAACCCCAGGTATTTGGGACCTTATTCAATTAAGGCTATAATTAACCCAGTGGCCGTCAAGTTGGACCTGCCTGGTCATATGCGTGTTCATCCTGTTTTTCACGTGTCTCTTTTGAAGCCTGTGCAACCAGGAACTAGGCTAACCACCCCACCTGAACCTATCCTCATAGACGGGAACCCGAATTCGAAGTCAAGAATATCTTGGACTCTAAAAGGGTGAGATCAAAACTCTTCTATCTCATTGATTGGAAAGGTTATGGTCCACAAGAAAGATCTTGGGAGCCTAGTGACCATGTGCATGCACCTCAATTAGTGAAAAGGTTCCACCAAGAATTTCCAGACAAACCAAGGCCGAGAATGAGAACAGCTTTAGGAGGGGCCTTGAGGGGGAGTGCTGTCCCGATGCCTGCCCCCGGAAAGCCAGACCAGGCACAGCAACCCCGGAAGCAGGCATCATGCCACTTGAAGCATGCCCAAAAACCCCAGTTAGGGGCTGTTTGGCTATATTCCTGGCACCTATGGCGCCAGGCTCATAAGAATAAAGTCAGTCCTGGCGCCATGGGTGCCAGGCTCAGTACAGAAAACGTACCTGATGCAGACAATGCTGCATACCTACCTGATGCAGACCTTGCTGCACGAAGCCACAAGCCAAATGAGGCTTAGAGGGACTATTTTACCTCAGGGACTCCTTTCCTCTCGGGTGGGGCTGTGGAAGAATACTTACCTGGGACTTCTTCCAAGGCTATTTAAGCCACACCCGGACAGCCACACGTGCTTCTCGTTATTCTGCTTGCTGCAGCGTAACGCTCACCGTGTCTTCAGCAGCTCCAGTCTTCAGCCACGCCCGCTTCAGCCCTGGAACACCTGGAACAAGAAAAGGAGAAGAGGTCAGAACAAAACCCTTACCTGAATCCTTGATCCAGCA
Organism: Ambystoma mexicanum; assembly: GCF_040938575.1. Lineage (NCBI taxonomy): Eukaryota > Metazoa > Chordata > Amphibia > Caudata > Ambystomatidae > Ambystoma > Ambystoma mexicanum. Next base: position 169,246,441 of record NC_090925.1, read on the forward strand.
CATCGTCGATCTGGAAGAGAGAAGCCTTCACAGGTGCATTGCCACGCACCTTGCAGCGCCGCGCTGAACTCACCATCCGGGGGCTGCATTCCTTTACTCCATCGCGAACCCAGCTTCTCCAGGCCATTCTTCAACACCTGGGGGAGACAATGACAAGTAGGTGAGCAAGGGCAATACAAACCACCCCCAAAGACTTACCTGATTACCGCAGGGGGGTACTCACCTCATCTCGGGTCGGCGCAGTCAATTCTGCATCACCGCCGCACCCCGGCCCCTAAGGGGAAAAAACAAGGACAATACAACCTACCCCCAAAGACTTACCTGATTTACCACAAGGGGGTACTCACCTCATTTCGGGTCGGCGCAGTTAATTCTGCATCATCGCTGTACTCCGGGCCCCAAAGGGGAGAACCACAATAGACTTACCAGGATCTTACCAATTGTCACTTGGAATTCTTCTGGTGGTTTAAATCTGCAACCTGCAAGGAATTTGGCAGAGTGAAGATCAGACTTTTGAACTCTTACGAACAATTGGACTTTAGAGTCAATACTGGAACTCGCCAATTCCTCCACGCCAGTGAAGTAACTGGTCGTCTACGTGCCCCTGCGCTCGATGCAGGATGGAGAGCTCATCTTTCCAAATCTTCAGGTGAGATTAAGAGGGAACTTCAGGAGTGTTCTGTGGGCAGACAAGGGGAGTGGGAAGGCGGGTTAACGCTCAGATTACGGGAGGTTAATTCCCTTTCTCCATTGCAGAAAGATATTCGTACAAGCCCAAATAACGAAGCTAAGTGGGTCTGTCCAGTCTGTCATCTCGGCTCTACGTGTTACTCTGGTGGAAGCAACAGCGGGCTAGTCCAGATCGACGCCCCCGTGGGAATCAGGTGAGCGTAACAGTAACTGGATTCCTCATCTCGCCCAGAAGGGGCTGGAAGACCCCGGGAACAGCCAGGCCGAGAGCACCACAGCTCACAGGAGTGCCGGACGTAAGCGTCCTCCTCCGGCTGAAGTCTCACCTGACCACCTCAGGGTTTCCACATATATACACACTCCGCAAAGGGGTGGCAGTTCTCGAACCTTCTGGAAATGGCACTTGCGCAGTTGATGAGCAGCTGTCGGTTGCCAGCTGGGTCAATCAAGAGCCACCCTCAAGGAGCAGAGTGCCTCCCTCCTCTAAAAACATGCTCCGCGGAGAACAGTAACAAACCATAACAAAGTTAGCTTTCCCAGCAGAAATGTCCTTGACCGCATACCAGGTTTGGAAAGCATGTTTTCCTCAGCACCGTGAATTTAACACTCAGCAAAATGTGTGCAGCTTTTTACTGCGGCATGAAGTAAATATCCATCATGGCTCCGAGCACTCCCAGAATGCAATGCGCACCAGCGCTATTTTAGTTCAAGCATAACAGTATTGTTTGTTGTCAAGTTGAAAATGTTCTAAGAACTCTCGTGGTGTCCTGAAATGTTCGTAGGGGGTGTCCTGAAGACGCTGTTCATATTGTTCGCTGGCAAGTTGAATGTGTTCTCAGAACACTCACGGTGTCCTGAAATGTTCGCAAACAAACAAAATGGGGGTGTTCTGAGGACGCTGTCCATATTGTTCGTTGTCAAGTTGAAAGTGTTCTAAGAACACACGCGGTGTCCATATTGTTCTTTGTCAAGTTGAATGTGTTCTAAGAACACTTGCGGTGTCCTAAAATGTTCGTAAATAAACAAAATGCGGGTGTTCTGAGGACGCTGTCCGTATTGTTCTTTGTCAAGTTGAATGTGTTCTAAGAACACTCGTGGTGTCCTGAAATGTTCGCAAATAAACAAAATGGGGGTGTTCTGAGGACGCTGTCCGCATTGTTCGATGGTAAGTTGAATGTGTTCTAAGAACACTTGTGGTGTCCTGAAATGTTCGTATGGGGTGTCCTGAAGACGCTGTCCGTATTGTTCATTGACAAGTTGAAAATGTTCTAAGAACTCTCGCGGTGTCCTGCAATGTTCGCAAATAAACAAAATGGGGGTGTGTTCTAAGAACTCACACGTTGTCCTGAAATGTTCGTAGGGGGTGTCCTGAAGACGCTGTCCGTATTGTTCAATGGCAGGTTGAATGTGTTCTAAGAACACTCGTGGTGTCCTGAACTGTTCGCAAATAAACAAAATGGGGGTGTTCTGAGGACGCTGTCTGTATTAATCTGTGGCAAGCTGAATGTGTTCTAAGAACACTCGCGGTGTTCTGAAATGTTTGCAAATAAACAAAATGGGGGTGTTCTGAGGACACTGTCCCTATTGTTCGTTGTCAAGTGAAAAGTGTTCTAAGAACTCTCGCGTTGTCCTGAAATGTTCGTAGGGGGTGTCCTGAATTTTGCTGTCCGTTTTGTTCTTTGTCAAGTTGATTGTGTTCTAAGAACACTCGTGGTGTCCTAAAATGTTCGTAGGGGGTGTCCTGAAGACGCTGTCCGTATTGTTCATTGTCATGTTGAAAATGTTCTAAGAACTCTCGCGGTGTCCTGAAATGTTCGTAGCGGGTGTCCTGAAGACGCTGTTCGTATTGTTCGTTGGCAAGTTGAATGTGTTCTCAGAACACTCTCGGTGTCCTGAAATGTTCGTAAACAAACAAAATGGGGGTGTTCTGAGGACGCTGTCAATATTGTTCGTTGTCAAGTTGAAAGTGTTCTAAGAACACACGCGGTGTCCGTATTGTTCTTTGTCAAGTTGAATGTGTTCTAAAAACACTCACGGTGTCCTAAAATATTCGTAGATAAACAAAATGGGGGTGTTCTGAGGACGCTGTCCATATTGTTCTTTGTCAAGTTGAATGTGTTCTAAGAACATTCGTGGTGTCCTGAAATGTTCGCAAATAAACAAAATGGGGGTGTTCTGAGGACGCTGTCCGTATTGTTCGTTGTCAAGTTGAATGTGTTCTAAGAACACTCGTGGTGTCCTGAAATGTTCATATGGGTATCTTGAAGACGCTGTCCGTATTGTTCGATGGCAAGTTGAATGTGTTCTAAGAACACTCGCAGTGTCCTGAAATGTTCGCAAATAAACCAAATGGGGGTGTTCTGAGGACCGTGTCCGTATTGTTCGTTGTCAAGTTGAAAGTGTTCTAAGAACTCTTGTGGTGACCTGAAATGTTCGTAGGGGGTGTCCTGAAGACGCTGTCCGTATTGTTTGCTGGCAAGTTGAAAGTGTTCTAAGAACACTGGTAATGTCCGCGGACATTAAAAGTTTCCATAGGCCATAGTTGAAATGTTTGACTCTATGGGTGTGATATGCTGTGGTGGTTGTGGCCAGGGCATAGAGTGTTGGGTGCATGACCAAATGGTCATGCACCCAACACTCTATGCCCTGGCCACAACCACCGCAACATATCACACTTATAGTTGCTTATAACTTTGGGTCAAAAACAAATTTATAAGGAACAAAGTTATAAGATATTATGGGTGTGATATGCTGCGATGGTTGTGGCCATGGTATAGAGTGTATAATATACTTACTGTTTGGTTTAGTAACTGGAGTACATGTATTTCTTGTTAATTTCTGTTATAAAAGAAAATAGCATGTTAGTATTAGTATTTTGTAATGACTTATTAGATTGTATAATCAACATTTTTTTTTTGGACCCTCATATTTAATAGATTAGAAACCAGAGTACTGTGCAATTTGCTCAGTTTCTGTGTTCGTTGCTAAAATCATTGGGTCTGTGGGAGAAAATAAAATCTGTGTTGGATTAAAAAAAAGCTTTTTCTGTTATGCTACAGTTTATTTGTTTGTTTGTTTTCAGTGTTCACTTGTTGCTTCTGGCTAATGCTTTATACATTGGGTTGCTGCATTCTTTTGGAGCACTAACATATTATTTATTTGTTTGGATATTATGAAATTTTGCAGCAGTTAGATACCAGTAGGCGTTTCTAATTGTCTATTTATTGATATATTTTAGTGGTATTGATTTATCTGTTTCGATATTGTTAAATTTTGGGACAGTTAGATACCAATTGGCGTATTCTAACTGTCTATTTTTTGCTCTAATTTAGTGGTATTCATTTATCTGATTAGTTGTTGTACAATCTTTGGGCAGTTAGATAGCTTTTGGAATATTCTAACAGTTTATATTTTTTTACTACAAGTTTACTTAAGGTTTAAGTACAGTTTAGTTATCAAATTTTGGTTTTAAGAACATTAAATAAGCGTTTGTAAAATTTGCTGGTAATCTCTGCTTTAGAGTAATGGTACTATCATTACATTAAAACCATCCACATTTCTTTTTTATATATACAGTGTAGTGCCCTGAATTGGTTGTGGCTCCTGCGTGGTACATTATACCTATTGTTGTGAAGGTTTTCTTACCAAGTGATACTTGACCATGTGTGAATCCAGTCAGCTTGCAGTTGTTTTTGGTACCATCTGCATTGTAATGTAGAAGCATTAGTATTATGTATTTACTATGTGTTTGTATTACTAACGTGGAGCGATTATCTGAATTGCAGGTAGACCATAATCTACCATGGTTTGCATTTTGTACAAGTTGCTGAAATGGAATTGATTCACAATTAGGTATTGATATATATATGAAGCGTTCATTGGGAATTTCTTCTTGTGTCACATTGTTGCAGAGAGTGCATGTATGTTTCCACATGTATGAAATCTGGAAGATTTCATTTATAGGTATGTTTTTGTTTTCCAGTACTTGTAGTAAGTACATTAGAAATTCTTGTGGATCTTCCTGTGAGTTTATAGTGAATTTCACCATTCCTGAACAGTAGTCCAATTGTTGTCTTATTCCAAAAACACTATACGTGTTGTCAGGATTGTTTGCTGCATTTCTGTGAAGTACTAACATTTGCATACACAATGGGTCTGTACTGTGTAAGTAAATGTTGTGAACAATTGGTGGTAATTGAAATAGAATATTCATTGCTACATTTGCGTAGCAGCTTACACCAACTATATTTGAGAGTTTAAATGGACCAGGTAGTTCTGTATTTGACTAATTCTTTTGGAGTTTGTCTTCCTTCTTTGAAGAAGTACCTGGTTTACTTTCCCTAATTGATTCTTTTTTGCTTGTGGTACTTGATGAAGAATTACTTTCTTTTACTCTCTTTGGACGATTTGCAATGACATACTGTTGCATTTCTGTTTGAGTTATTTTACTTTTATAACGTTTTACTTTTTGTGGAACAGAATATGTGTTTAGATGGGGGTGTATGGTGAGCGAAGTCTATTGTATTCTAAAATGCAAGGAATATCAGCATTTATTTTACTTGCATCAAAGTGGATTAGAAATAGACCGTCAAGTGTACGTAAGCGTGATAGTGCTACGTAGCTCATGCCTTCTTTAAAGACTGTGTTACCAATATCAATCATTGTTTTTTCTAGGGTAAGACCTTGTGATTTATGAATCGTGACTGCTTATGCAAGAGTTAGAGAAAATTGTTCTCTGCGTACACACATGTCTTTGAAGAGAAGGAATCGAGCTGTTGAGCGTCCTATCCTTTTTACTTCTGAAAGTTTGTCAAAGAGTATATTGACAAACTGAATTTTGTTGTCACATGGGTATGTTTGAAAGCCAACAACTGTACCCAATGCTCCATTAACTAGTCCTTGGTCCACGTCAAGGTTACGTTTAAGCATTACTTTGCAATTTAAGGATAATTATAATATCTTTTCTAAGCCTGCTGTGTTTGAGATTGATTTTTCTAAACTATTTAGTCTTGTTGTGGCTTGGTCACACATGGGTAGTGTCATACCATGTACATCTAGTTTGTCTGTGGTGCTAATTTCCATTATTGGTTGCATTTCTTTACTTAACATTATTTCATTGAATTTGAAACAGCTTGCAAGAGTTGGCATTAATGCCATACAATTGACATTTTTGTGGGCTAATTATTCCATAACATCTGTAGCACATGCATTATCGCCATAAAGTGCATTAATTTGCCAGGTTTTCAATATTGCTTCTGCTTCTTTAGAAAGTATAACAACTCTGATACTTTTTAAGATGTTGGCATAAGTGAGATCAGCAGATTGCCGCATGTTTTCTGTTAATTCTCTGTGTTGGAAATGTTGCCAAAGGTTGACATTTCCAATGCTGCCAACAGTTTTACGGCAGAGTTTGTGTCCTAATGTTTTAAAAAATAGGCTCCCCTTTTACTGGTGTCAATTGAAGAAGATCTCCGAAAACAATAATATGTTTTCCTGCAAAGAGCTCTTCATAGTTTGTTTTGAGTACTTCTTGTAATCTGAGGTGAATCAAAGCCAACATTAGGTTGGAGACCATGCTCACTTCATCTATTAGCAGCATTTTCATTTGTTTCAATATGCTGCGTAGTCCATTGCAGCTCCTGCAGAAAGTTTGTAATAGTCTAATTTGTTCTGGTGTTCTACTGGCAATAGTAGTAATCGGTGTAAAGTGACACCACCTATGTTGTAGGCAGCTAAACCTGTGGGGACAGTGACAACAGCTGACAGTTTGTTGTTTGTCAATTGTTGAAGGAACTTACTGATGATTTTGATTAGGAATGTTTTGCCAGAACCAGCTTCACCACTGACGTACAGTAGTATAGGTTTATAATTATAGCAGGAACATTCTTTATTTTCATGTTTTACACCATGTGCAATTTGTTTTGTTACTTCTTAAAAAATGCTATGTTGTTCATTGTTTAGTTTTGATTGTAGTATAGTTAGGTCTTCTTTATCTTCATACTGACACATGGTGTTTTCTACTTCTAACATAGCTAATTCTGTCTCATTTATTATTAGTGGTTCTCCCAGTGGTTCTTGGCTTCCTGTTAGAGAAGGTTGACTACTGCCAGGAGTGTCCTTATCAAGCTGGGCCTGGAGTTCTTTTTCGTGTTGCTGTTCATTGTGCAACATTGTTTTGTATTGTGTAAAGTTTACATCAGTTATAGTGCTTTCATTTGCTTTGAAAGCATCTTCATATGAGTCATAGTTATCTAGTATTTCTTCTTCTTTTCTCCATGGTTTAAAGAGTTGTAACAGGGACATGTAATATACTTCTTTATGTTGAGGAGTCTTTAATGACAATTTGATATGATTAATTAAATTTGGTTTAGTGAGTTTAACTAAGCTGCCTTCACAGTTTGTCACTCTGTATTTACCTTTTTTTCATCAGGTTTTATATTATTTTTGTATGTGTAGTTTTGGGCTATGTGGCATAGACACATGGTTTCCAAAGTATTACTTCTGTGTGGGTAGTATGTGTCCAATAAATTGTTTTTTAAAATGCCTTGGCTGTTGGGATCACGTTTGGCTATTGTTTCTATATCTTCGTATGATTTTAGAACTCTTTTTCTAGATTTAGCTGGACCAAGACTTAGCCATACTATATTTTCAGATTTACCATACAATGCAGTACCAGTTAAACGATCAGCTGCTTCATATGATCCACATTCTCTATGGGAGAGCATTTTTATGCCCAAGCTGTATAATTTCTGAGACACTGTTTTATCTGATGACAGGTCATTCCAGAGGTCTTGGAGCTCTGTCTTTTCTGCTTTGGTTAAGTATGCTGTGACATATTGTGCAACTGCAGTAGAATTGTCTGCAATGTACTGCACATCTATGTTTGCATTCCATAAGTGGGCAATGATTGCATTATGATCATTGATATATTTTTCATCTTCTTTTCTGTTTATGTAATATGTATTTTTAGGTGACTTACCTTTAACACTATGTCTAACTGAAGACATGAGGTTGTTCACTTGACCTGTATTTGTAACTGGTCTAGGGAAACCAAATCTGCATTTGGTGTAGTATTTCCCTTTGTTTTTGTATTTGCGACGACAATATTTTCCACATTTGTGTCTTTGAAATTGTAAAATTTGTACATGAAGATCACTATTTGTGGCTTCTGATGGAATTTCACAAGTGACATATTTTTCAATAAACTGTAAAACAGTGGCATCACTGTCTTGACCAAATTTAGGAGCATCTTTAATCCATAAAAGCATGTGGATATGTGGTGCTCCTCTGGCTTGGTATTATTTTCTCCAAAAGAAGTGTTGCACTTCTCCAAGGTGAGGAACAGTTTTATTACAAATAAAGTGTAGCATAGCAATGAAGCAATGGTGAAAATATCTTGAAACATTAACAGGATCCAAAGAACAAAGTTCTCCAGGTGTTAGTATATCTATGTTTGTTTTGTTATGTTTGTTTTGTTTTTGTTTGCTATGCGTAGGAAATCATGTAACTCTTCCCATGCATATTCTGCACAACTTAATGTAGCAAACCAAGTGGGTGGGCCAAGGTTTCTGATCATACAACGCACATCTCCATGACATCGAAACCAGTACTTTTGAGTACCACGCATATTTGCTAATAGATTTGTGATATTTGATTGTAAAACCTCATCCTTGTGTTGCACTTTTTGTAATAATTGTGTAGCTGTCATATTTTGAAAGTGTGATCCTGATTTTAATATGTGTGCAACTCCATAACATAAACTTGCTAGTTCACTTTCAAAGAGTAGGTGGAATATGTATTCCACATTTTGTCTAAATCTGGGATCTTCAGAATACATCCGTAATGAGCGGCATTCTGATGCTGATATTTGAATAGGTCTATCATCGTACCTTTCTCCTTTGCCAGTAGGAAAGAGTAGAGGAAAAGCACGTGCTTCTATACTTTTTTCCCATATGCTGATTGGTGATCCTTTTGTTTGACGCATTTGGTACGTTTCCAGTGCATCTTCTATGGTGTCATTAGAGTGCAAAGGATGAATTGTATAATGGTCTAAAGTATTTGATATTGCAGCAGGATCTAGGAGCTCAAATTGACCAGTTTCTTGTGTTTCTTGAATTATTTCAGTTGTAACCTTCACGTTTTCTTCAATATTACTTTCTTTGTAATATCCATTATTAAGATTTTGCAAGGCTTGTCTAACTTTATGTAAATCTACCAGCTGTTGCCATATTTTTTTGTCTTTTGTAGGTACTCCATTTACTAAGATAATTAAAGATTGCTAATTGGATGTTGCACTCCTAGAGTATGCACATTTTCTTTTAGATCTAATGGTAAATAAACTACTTTTCCACGAATGCCTTTTACCAATTCAGAGGGAGGTAATTTTGCTGTTTTTGGTTGAAGGCGTATTATTGCTTGAAATGGGTGCACTGTTTGAATTATGATGCTCTCATATAAATTAAGTTGTTGTAGGTGTTTTGGTAGTGGGTATAATTCCAAATTATTTGTGATAGCACATGAAGGAGTTTGGTTGTTGTCAAGTTTTGTAGTGCAGTAACTGCAAAGTATTAAGGGGTTAGTTATTTCGTATTTGTTTTCTGCTACAAGGTAGAGAGCTAATTCAAACCATTTAGAATCTTCATTGTCTTCTATTTTGTATGATAGGTCTACAGTTTTTGTGTTACTTTTATAAAACGTTCTGTGGCAACATACACACACATGGTTTGGTACTTCAGATGAATGTACTTTTAAATTTTATTATTTCTTTTTTATGTGTTTAGTAAAAGGTTGCCATGTGTAGAATTGTTGCTAATTTATTTTAAAGCTATTTCATTCTGTAAGTGGCTTTCACTTCCAAAATATTTTTTCTGGATATAGTCAATTTCTTCAAGTAGGTCTTTTGCTGTACCATGTAGAAGAATGTTATTTAAATGTGCTAGTGCTAAAGCAGGACGTTTAGCATAGTACAGTTTATATACTAGATTTCTTATAGTTGAATGATGTGTTGAAATCCTTTTGATATCATGGAAGGTGGTTTTACAAATAGATCCTGTAATGCAGGCCAATGAATGTCCTTGTAGTCCTGTGTACTTGCGCACTGGACAGGTATCCATATTTTGCAGTAGTTTAATTTTGACTTTGTCTTTGCTTTTTACATATTGGTTGAGGAATTGGCGTAAAGACTTGAAAAATTGTTTGGGAATGTTACACATTGACGTGCATGGCCATTTGTACACTAGATATTCTGATTCAGTTGAATGGAGGGGTAATTCTAAGTTTTCAGGGCATATTTTTGTAAGGAGTACTTCTTTTTCCAATATGGTATTATTCACTTTTTCATAACCTCGACCACTGCTATGTATGGCAATTGTATTTGTTTGCTTTTGTTTGTACGCTTCTTCATAAAAGTATGGTTCTGTGCTCGTAGTGTGATTCCATTCACCTCCGCATATACTTAAGAAGTTCTTTCTGTTGACATTTCGTTTATTGAGAAGTCTTTTTTGTAATTTAGTTATTAGTTTTGTTAATGGTTTCATTTTGTTTAACACTAAAATAAATAACTTTCTTTTGAGAAGAATTGCACTGTCTATCAACGCTTCTAAGATTAATTTCCTACGATAGGTTTTAAGGGTTGAACCTGGTTTCTCTCCTGTTTTTATAAGATTGTGAAGGACTCTTTCACAGAACATTTTGGCTAAAATACTTTTCTTGGTATGCTTACTTTGAACTTTATCAAGATTTATAGAAGCAGTTTTAGCTGTAGTGATAGCTGATTTTTTGTTAATTGTTTTCTGGTTTATTTTACATTTTGATAGAGGAGGCAAAGTTTTTCCACTTGAAACTTCTTTTGTTTCACTAAATGACTGTATTAGCTGTTTTGTTTCAACTTCTTTTACAAATTCCGCTAGATATGGATGCTTATGTTGGACACTTTTATTTTCATTTGCTCTACTTCTGCGTTGCTTTCTACGGACTTGACTTTTGGAAAGGCATTCTTTAGGGTCTGTTGAAAAAATAAAGAAGGTATGGGTTGGTGCGTTCTGCAATGTATGTGTGCTGTGTGCATGAGTGTTTGAGTAAGATGATAAAGATGTATGTAATGGTGTGTGATTGTGCATTGGGAATTACAACTAGTAGGGATGGGTAGTCTTGAATTTATATGCTACTAAACTGGGGTTCAGATGACAGAAAAAAGTAAGCTAGTGGTGTGGAGAAGTACAAATAGTAAATCTAATGTATACAATTAAAACACTTGTTTGTTCTATAATATCCAAATTGTAGCGGTTGCGTTGGGTAATTTGTGTGTCCAAAAATAGGAATTTGTGGGCCATTCTGTCTGTAAATTGCTCTTTAAGACATGGGGATTTTTGGACAGAATGGTGCACAATCTCTATTTTTAGGCACAGAAATAGCATGAATTAACTTTACAGTGTGTTTCAGTAATAATACAAATATTATTGTGATATTCAACTTACTTTTTTAAAAGAATGAACAGGTTCATTCTTAGTTCTTATTTGTTCTTCAAATTCGGTTGCTTCTTTTCAGGAGAATGGTCTTCACTGCAATTGTAAAAGAAACAAATTACTAATTTTGTTTGTATATAGCACTGTTTTAATTTAGACATTGATTTTTTTAATTGAAATCCTCAGCGCCTTCCTCAAAACCATTAAAACTATCTTATTTACATAAGATACGCCGCACAAGTTCAATACACATGATATGTTCTTAATGAACAAATTGTACTGTAATGACTAACTTTAGCAAACAAAATATCTTTACTATGTTTGTGAAATTCATAATGTATCACTGAATACCACTATTTCTGTAACTAAGGTCTTCCAGGTAATAGTGCCTCAATGTCAGGCTTAAATTAAAGTAATTGAATAAATAAAGAAATAAAACAAAAATATTAAGTCAGTTTGAAAATGTGTTCATGTATTGTACAGAAAATATGCATACCTGTAGTTTGTGTTCATGCATTTGGATATGCATGGAGCTGCAAGTAGAAATCTTGGAGACTTGTAAAGTATTTCTTGTAGATGGTGCTTGCCAATGATATGACACTTGTACTCAGAGAGATTCACAGTACATTTGCAGTGCTGATCTATGATGATGCAGTTAGATGTAGAGGTCTTGAATGTGATTGGTGGATGGTCATGTAACTTCTTAGCTACATCCAATGAGGGAATGGCACAGAAAGTGAAGTGGAAATGGTAGAAGGGCTGTTCATGGTACGATATGTCCACAGACATGGCGGTAGTTTGCGTATATAGGGTGTTACATCCGGGATTTTTGGCTTCAGAAGTCATGCACATGAGAATGAGCACTGAAAGGGATTGGTCAGGAAAGTTTAGTGGGTGTGTTGTGCCAGGAGAGAGTTTCTCAGATACTCTTTTTGCTGAGAGAACAACAGATATCTATGGCTGTGTGTTTCAGAAAACAGATTGTTTGGATTTTGGGAGATTCATGGATACATTGGTTGAAGGTGCAGGCAGAAAGCTGTGGAGTAGCTGTAGATCTTGGATTTCCAAATGTGGAAGTACACTGGCATGGAGTACGTGGAATGAAGTGGTTGGACTTGCTACCTCTTTGTGCTAGTTTGGAGACAGAGCAAAATCCAGACATAATTGTAATTCATTGTGGAGGGAACAGTTTAGGACATGTGTCTGGAATTTCTTTGCAATTTTCTATGAAAGAAGGACTTGGGAAGGTCATGGACATGTTCCCTAATTCTCAAGTAATATTTTCACGGATTGCACAGAGACAAATGTGGCTTTGTTCTTCTTCATTTGGTCCACAAATGGAAAAATCAAGGCGCAATGTTAATAAGGCTGTTTGTGCCTTTCTAAGAGATTTTGGCATGTCCTCTTTTCACAATGAAAATATTATGTTTCGTAGTAGATACATTTTTCACAGAGATGGAGTCCATTTTACTTATGCTGGCAATCAGATTTTTTTGAGAAATATACAAAATGCATTACGACCTTTTTTAGAATTACAGCATCCATTTTGAAGTAGGTGTTAAGTATTTATAATTTTTGACATACAAACACCTCCCAAAGGCTCTTTCCAGAGCCACCACTTCCTACCCGAGAAAATTGCAATGGTTATGACAGGGTAGCAACCCAATTATATAGATGTCCGCGGATTGTCCGTGGACTTCTTAAAAATACAAAGGCCTCTGCTTCATTTATTTTCACTTCTATTTTTGAACTGTGAAAGGCGGCTCTGAAAAGAGCCTTATTTTTTTTATTTTTGTAATTTTGTATTTTTTTTGTTTTTTTATACACGACACACTAGGAGAGGAGGGGAAAGGAGGGTAAAGGGGGGACACCAACCACAGGGATAAGAAAGGGTGAGCTGAGAGAGGAAGATGTAGAGTGGGTTTTATTTGGGTAGTGAGCAGGTCTTCTCATGCTCTGAAACGATAGTCTCAAAAGCACTGCAAAAGCCATAAGGTTGAAGATGGAAATCTGCAGGTTGCAGCAAAAATCTCTGTGCTCTGTAGAATAGCCAGAAACACAATGAGAATAAGTTCTAGGGCGTGTCTTTTATATGGGTGCTTGTGCGCGGTCCGCAGACATGCGCGCTGTCCGCGGACAGATCGAACACAAAATAAAGGTTCAAAAGGTTTCAAAAAGTATGTATAAACTTATAATTAGTATGTGGGACTTGTGCTATGGTGAGTTTTTATTGGAAAATATTGTGGATTACTTGAAAATGTACTTTTAAATTGTTCGGGGACACAAACAGTGTCCGCATTCAGAACACGTGATCAGCGTGGGCGCGGTCACATGGTCGGTTCGCGAACATTTTCGCGAAGGAAGCGGCTGTCCGCAGGACACCAAATGCACGGGCATTGGTTTGCGCATGCGTGTTGATGTTCTACGGACACTGTTCGGGTCCTGAAGTAATTACAAGTGCGTCAGACGTCAAACGAACAGTTACGGACAGGCATTTGTTCTTAGAACAGTGTCAACTTGCTTGCGAACAATACAGACAGAAATAGCATCCTCAGAACACCTCCATTTTCGTTTCTTTATGAACATTTCAGGACCCCGCTTGTGTTCTTAGAACAGTTTTAACTTGCTAACGAACAGTAAGGACAGGTCTAGTGTTCTTCAGGACACCTCCATTTCTGTTTATTTACGAACATTTCAGAACACCGGCGCTGTCCGCGGATACCTACATTGTTTTTTGTTTTTTTTTTTTAAACGGAAACTAATTACAACTCAATATAAAAATGTAACTTTATTTAACATATATTAATAATTTATGACAGAGAAGGTGAGGCAGAAACGGAAACAAAAATAGGAGAATTAGGGGTTTCAACATGATTGGTATCAGGTGAAGAAGGGATGGAAGTCTCATCAAAACGTTTGGGTTATGGAGAGGGTTTGGGGATAATTGACTGGGATATGGTGAGGGGGGACAAGTACATGTGGGGCAATGGTATGACGTTTTTGTTTTAAAATGATCTTCAACAAAAGTTTTCAAATTATTAAAATTGGTCAACAATAAATCCATTTTTTTCTTTTATGCTGTCCATAACAGCTTCTTCAGAGGTATTTTCTATTTTGGTATGCTCTGTACAAAAATATACATAAAATTTAAATATATGTTAAATGTATATAAAATAACAATAATTAAATGGTTTATATTGTAAAGTGTTTACCATTAGTTTCACTATCTTGTGACATTTCCTCATGTGGGAAATGCTGCACTAGCCATTCCAGAATACTAGACATTTCTGTGAGAAAAAAAAGATATTATATTTTTTTGTATCTAATACAGAAAGTTTATAAATATATGAGTAAAATGAAGTACACTTACTATTTCAGGTAAAATATGTTCTAAGTACTGTGTAGGTCTGGTGTTGTTCTTAGTTCTGTAGTGTCTGTGAGGTAATTATGTTGGAAGCCAATTTATCTTCTTCTGGTATATTCCATTTTGGAACATATTGTAATTAAATGAATGGTTAGTGTGTTACATATATGGGTTACATTTCTTATGTATTACTACATATAATGTGTATGTGTGTTGCTTTTTGAATTTGTTAAATGTTCCTATGTTATGATATAACAATCAAACATACCCCCCCAGAGTTTTTAGGTAGTGGTACTGTTCTCCGAACATGTCCGCGGACATTAAAAGAGTTCGCGGACATCAAGTTCAGTAGAAGAGGTTCAGTATGTTCCATATTACATGTACATAAAGTCAAAGTTATTATTGTTAAGTTGCGCTACTAAAAACCTATGAAATCCAGTGAAAAAACTTTGTTAAAGGGACGTTATGGTTAAATTGCGCTACTAAAACCTATGAAATTCAGTGAACAAACTTTGTTAAAGGGACGTTATGGTTTAGTTGCGCTACTAAAAACCTTTGATATTCAGTGAAAAATCTTTGTTAAAGGGACGTTATGGTTCCAAGTAAAACCGAAAAACCCTTGAAATTCGCTAAGCAACCATAACTCACGCCACCACCGTGCACTGCTAAGACTAATACCCACGACATCAAAGATAACATCACAAATGTCATTGATGACATCACTGATGACATCACATGTGTATGTACTTTTCATGAAATATGTGTACACAGGATTCTTATTATAATGTTGCGAAAAAAGTCTCAAGGATCATTGCAATAAATATCATACCCTAATTCATGCATTGAACGATGCATTGATATAAATAGCATTCTATTATGGGGTTCTATCTTGTATAGTAAGCTACTCATGCAGAAACATAACATTGTGTGCAGTGTACAAGATGAAGATATAATATTTGTAATGTTAATATGTTGAATAATGAAATGATAATTGTTTTCTTAATAGATTTTTGTGTACTGTGAAACATGGAATAAGTAGCTAATAAAACACATGTATTACATAATTGCATTACTATAGACAAAACACAAAGACACAAGAATACATACCAATATGGATATATACAGGGGAAGTCAGGTTAGCAAAGCACAAGTAGTAGCAGAAACAATTAATAATTTAACTGATTATTTTCATGCAAATAAATGATTGCTCTGTTTCAAAGCTGCTATTTACCCTATGTTTATGTATCACTTGATGTGATTGGACCCTAAGGAAAGTAGTGAGAGTCCAATGTATACAAATATGACCATATGCAGGGAAAGTACAGCCATAAAAAAACAACAGAACTGTCAGAAAGTGCTCATAAATCTATTGATTATCTTTATGCACAAAAAGGATTGCTGTCTTTCAAGCTTGTGTCTTCCCGTATGTATATGTTTCATATGATGTGACTGGACTCTAAGGGAATTGCTGTAAGAACCTACTTGAAGCATACGTCTACAAATAAAATAAAAATGTTTGTTTCTGACTGTTACTGAAGAAAACCATGTGGCCTAGATATGTCAGCAAAAGAAAAAAGAGTGAGCCAGACATGTGATATCATCAGTGATGTCATCAATGACATTCGTGATGTCATCTTTGATGTCGTGGGTGTTAGTCTTAGCAGTGCATGGTGGTGGCACGAGTTATGGTTGCTTAACTTACCATAACTGGCGAATTTCAAGGGTTTTTCGGTTTTACTTGGAACCATAACGTCCCTTTAACAAAGATTTTTCACTGAATATCAAAGGTTTTTAGTAGCGCAACTTAACCATAACGTCCCTTTAACAAAGTTTTTTCACTGATATATATATATATATATATATATATATATATACACGGTGATACGTTTATAACTTATGGATATAGGTTTATTAAAGGAGCACCTATGGAGCGCAGCCACTAAGGACAAACAACCTCAACTGAATGGTTCTGGAATGCAAGCATTCCAGAACCATTCAAGCATTGACGTACCACAGAAGAAACCATATATAACATCTTCCCCTCTACAATATAAACAAAATAAAACAAATGGAAAGAAAGGGAAGGGGTATCTGGGAACAAAGGAAACAAAATGAAGTGAATGTGCTAAACAAAGAAATTCTAATATACAGAAAAGGACACATTGTTCCACAAACGTAGCAGCCAGCAGGCTAGCTGCTTTGGCAGTTCTAATGAAGATTAATAATATAAATATTATTTGTTAAAGTTCTGAATCACCCTGCAGTTTCTCCTTGACAACATGTCTCCTGAACCAGCAACCCTAGATTCAGAGTCTTTAGCCTTAGTTAGTACTAAAACCACAGTCCTGTGAATTCTTCTCTTGACCCTCTGCCAACATCTGAGTGCTAGGCTTACAAGCAACCTCTTCCATCCTTACTACATCATCCCAGGACCATCTCTTACCATCATCCAATAACACTGACTTTCCGGAACAACATATCACCTTCTGTGGAGACCTGAGTTTGGACTCTCCTTTCAACACTTTCTTTGGCTCTTTTATACGAACCGAGTCTCCATCTCTGATTTTGCTCTCCATTACTTGATTCCTGTGATCGTAATATCCCTTGTACTTGGCCTGTTTTTCTCTCACTCTTCTTACAATTTCTCCAATGTCAATATGGCCATCACAAGTATTCGTGAACATCCACGCAGGTCTCAATCGATTTGATGCTAGTCTTCCCCGCATCATGGTGAATGGCTCTACTTCCGCATTGGAATCTGGAGTTGTCCTGTAAGCACAAAGAGCCTCCTTCAGAGTCTCTCTCCATGGGAGTGCATTGGCCAAAGCCAAATGAATAAAACATTTTATAAAACTATTCATTCTTTCAACAAGGCCATTGGCCATGGGATGGTATAAAGTTGTGGTTCTATGCTCAATTGCCCTCTCTCTTAAGAATGATTGAAATTCTGTTGATATAAATTGAGCTCCATTGTCAGAAACAACCTCCTTTGGATCACCTTCTCTATTGCAAATTTCACTTAGAAAACATATTATCTTCCCAGCAGTGACATTTCCTTCGACTACTCCCCACTGCACCCATTTTGAGGTATAGGCCGATAACACCACAATATAAATCGTAAGGTTGTCCAAATTCTCATAAGGTCCCATGACATCAATCACCAACTTGGACCACACTTGCCCAGAATTTCTACAGGATGTATAGCTGTTTTCCTCACATTCTTTACTGTATCACTTGCAACACATGTCACACAGTTCATAACACTCTCTTCCATATCTTTCCACATTCCTGGCCACCAATAATTGCTTCTCACTCTTCTTTTAGTAAGGCTTCTGCCCACATGTCCTTCTTGAGCCAAGGATATTATCCTCTCTCTTAATTTTGTAAGAGGAATGACTCGGTCACCTCTTTATACATGTGACACATCCATTGAGATTTCATCCCTTATTTGTGAATATACTCTTACATTTTGGTCACAATCATTCCATTCACTACTTATGGATCGCCTGAGACCTATTTGTTCTGGATCAACATCAGCAACTTCACGCCATTTCTCCTTTGTTATACTTGGATTCACCATGGCCACAATATCATCCAATTGGAAATCCATCTCAAACACCTTGTCATCCTCTCTACTGTCTCATGGTAATCTTGAGAGGCAACCAGCTACCATATTTAGCTTACCGGGAGTTTAATTTATGCATACATTGTATTGCATTATGTCTAGAACCCAACGCTGTATCCTCGGCGAGATTAAATGTGGTGTCTTGGATTGCAATATGTGCACCAATGGTTTATGATCAGTCTTGAGTAATATAGGCAACCCCCACACGATACAGGGTTTGTCCTTTGACTTTTGCTCGCTACGGCAAGCTCTGTGTTATGGTTGTCACGGCAACCAAAGAAACAATCATCCAAAATGGCTGTCACGCTTCAGCACTATCGAAGGTGCTTTCCTCTGATGTTGCCGGCGTGAACGTTATGGCCGTATTCATATGATGCAACTCCTTTCTTCGATGCAGTTGCTGCAGGGACCCACGACCAGCCCTTCCTGCACTCCCTCTCACAATACCTGTTTCACCGGCCACAAGCTGGACCCTTCTCTGCTATCAATCTGCACACGCCAGCATTGCGTCATTTCCTCCACTTCGTCTGCGGCTACAGCGGCCAGATAGTGCAGCCATAGTCTCCTTCCTCCAGGAGCTCTGATCAGATTAATTCTTAGCTGAATCCTCATCGCCAATTGTTATATATATATATATATATATATATATATATATATATACGGTGAGAGGTTTATAACTTGTGGGTATACGTTTATTAACAGAGCCCCAGGGGAGTGCTGCCACCAGGGACAAACAACCTCAACTGAATAGTTCTGGAATGCAAGCATTCCAGAACCATTCAGGCATTGACATACCACAGATGAAACCATATATAACAAGAATCTGTTTGAATTAATAAAAATGATAATATTCAGCTTCTAATGAGCTGCAGAAAATGATTTCATTTTAATAAAATACATCAAAAAACGTTTTCATTTTGTGCTTTAAAATAAGCAGTAAGATGCAGAACCTTGTCCTCATGTGTTAATGATGTGTTATTTATATAGCGCCTTAATCCAAAGCACTTTACAGAGCACCTATATTTACATACAATTTCACCCAACTGAAATTGGTACTTATTTATCGACCTTGGAAGGATGAAAGGCTGAGTTGGCCTTGCCGGGATTTGAACCTGTGACGTGCAGATCACGCTCAGATCGCAGCAGCGAGAGCCCAACCCACTGAGCTATCTTACCGGCAGTGCACAAAACAAACATATTACCTCGGTCCTTATCGGTTAATAGTTATAAAGTGTCACAGAAAACTATTTTACAAACAAGGAACTTGAAAAGCTTGTCACTCGTTAGGTGCTGCAGTGGCAGCTGGAATTCTGCTCTGTGCTGGCTCAAGCAGCAGGCATTCTGATGTCAGAACTGAAGCGTTATAACTGGTTACAGAGCAGTAGTGATGTCTTTTTCTTATTATAGGTCAGTAGTGATGTCACAACTAGCCTGTCATAAGAACATGATTTACAGGCTTTTGAGCGGGTATTGCAGGCTGCCATGTATTATATGCCATGTATGTGCCAAGGATGTATTATAAGCAGCCTAACAAATGTTTTGATGCTTCCCCATTCATTTTTTCATCTCAGATGGAATGCTTCACTGGGAGTCAGATAGACCTGATGAAGGGATGTCTTTCTGGTCCAGATCTACAGCTGTGAAGGTGGAGATTGCATCCTACGTCATCCTGGGTCTCCTCTCCGGAAGGGAGACCTCCAAACAGGAGCTAGAAATGGCCTCAGAGATTGTACACTGGCTCGCCAAGCACCAGAACGGATATGGTGGCTATATTTCCACTCAGGTAATCTTTCCGCAGATCATGTACATAAGAGGTTAATTATACTGCTTTCACAATCTCTGTGGTGGCCATTTTAAACAAAGTGCAAATTGCTGCAGGGACTGCCAACATTAGCACGTACGTACTGTTGCTGTGCATGCAATTTCAAACATTTGCAAGGCGGAGTGTAATTGTGAAGAGAGAAACAAAGGGAAATCACCTTTACTCTTCACTTTCACTCCTTTTTTCACAAAAATAAATGCTGCCTATAAAATACAGTAAGTGAAAGTGTAAAAGCATTAAGCCTTGCTTTGACGCTTTCATTATGCACCACGCTCTGTGGAAAATGAACCCCCTTGCCAGGGGTCTGCAAGCTGTGCCTCTCCAGACATTTTGGACTACGACACCCATGAACCCTTAACACTGATTATACTTCCTAGGACAGATGGGAGTTATAGTCTGAAACATCTGGAGAGCCAAAGATGGCAGTCCCCTGCCTTGTGTGTTTTCATCAAAGAGATACAGAATCCGCTTTAGTGTCCCCTGAACATGGCAATCCCTACTCTGTTTACATTTGTCATCACCCCCTTAATTGGAAAGATCTTCTACAGCCCCCTTGGTTGTTTTTGTAGGCCTAAAGGTGTTTTCCAATTGATTGCTGCATCATTAGCGAACAGAAGACATCCCAAGTTGTCGCCATTAAGAAATGGCCTATCCACACTTAATTAAGTGATCTCCCCGCCTGAGTTTACTTTCCTAATTTCAGTATTTATCTTTTAGTTCTGGTAGTGATTTCAAACATTTGGAACCTGTGCTTACCAGTGTTTTCCCATTTCTGCCCTCATAAAAAGTGCAGACAGCTGTTGTTCTAGTGTATACAATATATTGCTGTTTTATGACAATTTGAATCAACAAAGTCAAAGGGTATATAAAGTTAACTGAAGCAGAAATACTTTCAGCACAAGAAAAATAGTGTTTTTAACCTTAAGTGCCAAGGGCGAGGTATCTCGTCCTTAGGATTACTTCCCTGTTGCCAAGGACGAGATACCTCGTCCTTGGCACTTAAGGGGTTAATGAAACAGAAAACGTTAGAAGGCATTGAATGGCGAAATACCAAAATCACCAAAAAAGGCCTTGGCACTGGGGGGGAAACCCATGGCAGTTATTGGAAGTAGAACTTTGGCACTAGCTTCACGATCTGTGTGGGCTCACCACTGTCTTGCATTCACTTCATTAACTTTAGAAAGAAAGAGCCATGGATTTGTTTCACTCAAACGGCAAAAAAAAACTTTGGCTGCCAGATTTTCCTTAAACTTACATTGAAGCTATCTGTGGGCTGCCTGAAGTAAAAAAAAGAAAAAGCTCCACAAAGCCTGAGTCCCTCTGGGATTTATTTTTTTTCACTTGGTAAGAGTGTGAGCCTTTTATCCCACTCTTACATGTGTTTGCGGTGTGTGTTTTACCTTTTTGTGTGATCTTGGGCTATGGAGCCTCACCTACTCCATATGCATCATCTTTTTAATGTGAGTTACACAGCACCTTCAGTGCACTGACACAGGGTTGTCTTTTAGACTTCCCACTGACTCCATTTTTCTGGGACTGACTACTGTCTCCCAGAAGCATGTAAAGTTACCATTAACTTTTTGTAGTCTCTTCAAACCACAGACCCAGTACACCCCATCTTCCATGGAGTACTGGAAAGGGTTAATTTTTATCCCTTTTTGTCTGTTTCTCTTGGAGCACTGTTATGCTCCCTTTCCATTAAGACGTGGCTGGTGTCAGTGGTAACTACCCTATTTTTTGTACCGTGTTTATCTTAAATAAACATGGTATTGTTTAAGGCTATCTTGGTAGCCTCAAACTTAAACCCGCTTGACCATATTGATTTTAATATTGTTTCGGCTGGGTTTAGTCACCATTTCTTTTTGGAAAAGCCTTTCTCGTGTTCGTCTCTACCGCCAATCCAGGTTTGGTTACTTTATTCACTGTCTTTTCGCGGGCTTCTGTGAGGGAGGGGTCTTAGAACCCCTGCCATGGGTTCCCTTGGTAACTCAAGTCGCACTCCTGTTTGATTGGCTAGGTGACTGTCTGGCCGGGACAGCCCCCCTGTTGTGTGATTGACAGCCAGGCTGTGTGAATGGGGAAAACTGCATAAAAAGCAAGTCTCTGGGTCTGGAAGAGCAGAGTCACCACTGGAATGAGAGAACCGAAAAGGAGCTGACAGAAGAGGACCCCTACAATGACTGAACCGCCCAGTGAAGCCCTGCTGCAGGGCCGAATCTTCAGACTCCAATGACAGAGAGGATCTTCCAAGAATCTTCTTCCCTTGAGCTGGTGGGACCAGCCAGTTCACCCAAACTCCAAGCCAGGACTCCCTCCTCTGGTCGAATTCGCTGTACAGAGCTACAATGGGCCGAATAGCCAGGAAGGTTGGACCCTGCTTGGGTTTTAAGGAGCACACCTTTTATTTGTTACTTTGCTCCACTGCTGGTTTCTTCACTTGGTAGTGCAGGACCCTCCATTCTTCCTACTTTGTGTCAGACTTACAGTCACTTCAGGAACCATGAGCCCACTGGAACTACCAGGAATGTCCGCCGCAGCTACAGCTTCTTCTCCATTTAAGGTACTGTTCAACATCTGGTTGTTCGTTTCGTCCAGCCGCAGTGAAAGTGTGTGAAATCTTTCTCCAACCCAAGGGCTTGTCCTTCTCTACTCTTTGAACTAATTTTTCTGCCATCCAACTTCATCCGGTACTCTTGGCAAAGACTTAACCGCAAACTCCCCTGAACCGTGTGATCTTGAGCAAAAGACTTTTATCCTTTTGAATTTGGCCCTAAGCCTATTTGATTTGATCCTATCACTGGAGTTCCTCTTTCTAGATTGCCCTGCTTACTTACCTGTTGGTACTGCTCCATTTCTGCCTAATTTTGTCTTTCCCTCCCTTTTTAATTAACAGAGTGCCAGTTTGCTCCCACTTCATTTTTGTGAGTTTAACTTGTCTGTAAACTATTGGGTGTGGTGTATTAAGAGTGTGATTTTTGAACTGCTTCACTTTAGTGAAATGTTGAATAACTAAAAAGTAAAAAAATGTATATTCTTTCACTTGGAAACCTTGAGTCAGTGTTTGCCTGAATCATAGTAACTGCTGTCCTTTGTGTAACTATCTGATACTGCTCACTTGTTCATGAGATAAGTCTGGCTGCTCAGCTATTGCTACCACTTAGGTGCAGTACAGGCTTGTACCAAAGATGAATTTTTGCTGCCACTTGTAGTCCTAATTTTGTGTAGTGTTCCCAAAGGGTACTGCAATTTAATTCTGCCTAACACAATGGGGGGTGGGGGGTGAAACCCGTGGCAGTTATTGGCAGTAGAACTTTTGGCGCTAGCTTCACGATCTGTGTGGGCTCACCACTGGCTTGCATTCACTTCATTAACTTTAGAAAGAAAGAGCCATGGATTTGTTTCACTGAAACACAAAAAACACTTTGGGTGCCAGCTTTTCCTTAAACTTACATTGAAGGCATCTGTGGGCTGTCTGAAGTTTTAAAAAAAAGCTCTACAAAGCCTGAGGTGAGAAGTAGAGGAATGAAGGAGTTTAGGGGGTGCTGGGTGTGTGGCTTTGGGGATTGGCTGCAAAAGGGGCACATTAACCTGCTGCAATGAAAGTACAGGATCTGGAGCAACAAAAGGAAAAAGAAAAACATCAGAGTTAGCCTTTTCTGCAAATGTTCTTGTCTGTGAGACTGACAAACTTAAATATAGCTGCTTTCAGCACACATCATCATTCTGGGTGTCTTCCCTATAGGCTCCTTTTATCACTGTGTGACGAATCACGAGGGTTCATCACTTAGCCCCAGAGGGGAACTTCTCCTGGTGAGGCTACAGAGGTGAGTCTGCTATCCAGCATTCCCTCTAGGGGTGGCAATAAATGGGACCTCACAGGGAGAGACTCCTCTCTTAGGGATAAGGACCTCCGTTCCATCAAGGAACTCTCTAGAAACCTCTCTTTTGCACCACCAGTAACATCCAGGCTACAGAGAAACCCATTGGGTCAAGCTACTGTATGTTTTTGTAATGTTAGCCCCAACATCCAGCTTGAAGAAAAGTGTATCACTAATACTGAGACAAAGAAGAGAGACGAGCAAGTAATACTGAACTCTCCATGTTTGACACACACTCATACTGTGACGAAGAATAGAGATGAGCTAGTAATGCTGATCGCTCCATGTTTGACACACACTTATTCTGAGACAAAGAAAAGAGATGAGCTAGTAATACTGATCGCTCCATGTTTGACACACTCATACTGTTTATATAATGCAATTGAGCAAGGTCACAGGAACCCACAAATAGAGGAAACACTGCTCCTGACACTCAAGAGACAAGCAAATGGTGGCAATGACTACTGCATGTGATTCAAATTTAATGCATCAGAGCATATGTTGCATATACAAAGGGAAGAAACATAGGACATTCAATAAAATATATACAACGTACATAAAACAATATACAAATACATGTAGTAATACTGATTGATCTATGTTTGACACACTCATACTGTGACAAAGAAGAGAAATGAGGTAGTAATACTGATAGCTCCATCTTTGACACACACATACTGTGACAAAGAAGCGAGATGAGCTAGTAATACTGATCGCTCCATGTTTGACACACTCATACTGTCACAAAGAAGAGAGATGAGCTAGTAATACTGATCGCTCCATGTTTGACACACACTCATACTGTGATGAAGAAGAGAGATGAGCTATTAATACTGGTCTCTCCATGTCTTACACACACTCATACTGTGATGAAGAAGAGAGATGAGCTATTAATACTGATCGCTCCAAGTTTGACACACACACTTACTGTGACGAAGAAAAATGGGCAACTTATTTGAAAATCATTAATTAGGGTGAAAAGCCTATCCAGGGAAGGGAGTCACTCTCCTGGACTTTTTATTGTTTACTCTAAGTGCTAGGGCCAGAACAGGTTAACTTTGAGACGGAGGAAAGACCATATTCCTTTTTAGACTTCACTACTGGCGACAAGCACACTAGTGAGTTTTGTTAGGTAGGGAAGCCCATAGACTAGGGATAGCTAGGCCGTTTTCTTATTGGCTAATCAACCATATGTTGAAAATGACCAAAACTAGTCTTGCCTCCTTCTTCTGCCCTACCAAAGTAGCTCCTGCTCCAGGCTTC
This sequence comes from Ambystoma mexicanum, assembly GCF_040938575.1. Lineage (NCBI taxonomy): Eukaryota > Metazoa > Chordata > Amphibia > Caudata > Ambystomatidae > Ambystoma > Ambystoma mexicanum. The sequence continues at coordinate 169,271,546 of NC_090925.1, forward strand.
CCCGGTAACAAAAGCAGCAGAAAAAGCACAGCACATATCAATGAAAACCACTAGGCATAAAGGTGCAATTTTTCCAGTTTCCACCGAAAAGCAAACATTTCATCTCAGTGTGTTTTACTGTGTTGTTATCAGCGAATCGGGCAAGCGTATTGATATTTGAGCGGGAGGGGGCGGGGAGTGCAGCAAGAATCCAAGTTTGCAGAATGCTCTTTTACACTGGGAAAGGCTGCATTGCTTCCTCACCTAGTCCTAATCTGGCTACTGCAATGCTGGCATTTTAATTGCTGCAAGTACCATGGGTAAGGGGTGCTTCACACCCAAGATGCTAACAAAATGCTTCATCAGTTTATCCGCTTCCACTTTTGACACCTGCTTGGAAGCGTTTTACTGTAATCAAGGTTATGCTACGGAAGGTCCATAAGGCATGTACATAATTAATGAATGCTCATCCCGTACACCCAACTCTCATTGTCATTATCTGTACCCAGCAGTTTCAGGCTTGTGTTTGAAGAACTCCCATGACTATGGGCCTCATCACGAGTTGGGCGGAGCTGTAAAAATGCGGCGGTAACGCTATTGCCACCGCCTTACCGCTCCACCCAATCTCGAGTTTAGCAGAAAGTGGGAGGTTTAACTCCAGCTTTTTGCTGGAGGTAAAAATCTCCACTTTCTGCACATTGTTGGGGCTATTAGCATGGCGCTAATTGCATCGGCACTAATAGTGCTGAGAAAGCCCCTTTGGGTCCAATGGACCCAATGGGAATGGGGAATTACGGCCACACGACAAATCGGGATCCGGTGCAAATTGCGCCAGACCGAGTTGCGGTAACGCTAATAGCGTTGGGCGGTATCCTGCCGTATGTACTGCCGGGATACCGCCCAACTCTTGATGAGAGCCTATTTTCTGTTCAGTATCTCATCTCTTCAAAAGACAGGCTCTAGGCGCTCAAGACAATATATAAATCACCATCAGAGCTCTTTTGTTTGGCCTTTTACTGCTTGTCCATTTTATAGCTAGCACCTGGAATGTACATTTCTTGGTCTGTGTGTCTCTAATGAGTGACTAAACTAAAGCCGCATACCAGTGTACAAAGAGTTGGGGAAATGAATCACAGATTAATAATATTGCTAATGAGGGCCCTTTGGTGATGGGTTGGCAAGGAGGTGGGTTTTCCTTTTCAGCACCAGGTTTTAATTTCAGGATTTGACTATCTCAGAGACTTGTCCCATAAGGGATATATACCTTCATCCAGCCAGACACCAAAACAGTTGACATGCAAGTCCCAGGCAACACAAACCCCCTCCCCCTCCCAAAGGAGACGGACGATGGAACAGGAGATCTGACCCATCACAGCTTTCTAGGATCCATTTTCCATGCCTGGGTCCTCTCTCGTATGTGTGCACGTGCACTCCTGAAAGGTGGAGCCTCCCCTCCCGACCCAGCTATGCCACTCGCCGGGTATCATGAGAACATCTGGCAATCCAGATGGTGGACTCTGATGATTCTTGCCAACTCATCTATATGAACATTGACCGGTCCGGTGGATGGGGAGTACATATACACCTGTGATCATGACCCCGAATCTAGCAGTCAGTGGCCCCTCAGTCTTCAGCAACTCATAGTGTGGCCATACCAGGCTGACTAGCCTAACTCTCAAGGGCTGTATCAATAAATTGGCACCGAAGTGGTCAAATATAGGTGCTAAATGGTTCTGCAGGGGGTAAGTGACATCAGATGTGCATGGCATAAAACTGATCTAATATCAGATCATTTAAGCTAGGCTTAATCTTGTGGCCCCATCAGCTCATCGCTTTTGAATACAGAAGCACCCAACATTGGTGGACTGGACAGAGGCAAATGATTTATGGTGAATAATTCTGCTTTCGGCAATGTGCTCCATATTCAGATACACTGCTCAGCTTCCGCAGCAGATTCCGTCTCTGACTCTGCATGCTTGCTGCTCTCAACTCTTAGGACCGACTGACCCATGTTCAACTGCTGTTCACATGGCTTGCTTGTCCTTTGACCTCCTGCACACCCCCGACAGCATTCTTAGCACTGATCATTTCTCAGATCATCAATGCCCGTGACACTGCATCGAGACACATCTGCTGTGATGTGTTGTCAGCAGTGGTCAGCACCCATGACATTCTGGATGCAGGCTGGAATCACTGAGTGGGCTCCAATAGATGTCACTCTCAAGAAAATCCAGCTTTCACTGCTGGCTACTAAGCGGTTCCTAGTGTGATGCCGACAGGTCCGCTGCGGCATGCATGGGCACAGACACACACAACAAAATCTGCAGGGCATGATAACTCGGTTCTATGTCATTTCATCGCCTGCAATTTCATCCCCTGGCATTTTAAAGTGTGCGTTCTAACGAAAAGGCTCATAGTATTTTTTTTTTTTTGGGGTGTGCCACTCCCCTCCCCCACATATTTTTAGCTATTCCCTACCTCACAAACCCTTATCTGCCCTTTCGCACCCCCCTAAATAAATTCAATGAGCATATTCGTTGTAATACACACGTTCAAATGTCAGGGGATGAAATTGCAGGTGATGAAAGGACGTTGCACCGATGGCTCTACTTGTGTAGACACTTTCTCTGTATAAGCTCAAATCTGGAAAAGGTACATGTCATCTTTGATGCTTGCATCACCCTAGCTCCACAGGTGAACACTGGGGGGCGCAGTTGGTGTCTACAGTGTGCTTCTGGTTGTGCCAGCATCACTCAAATCAAGGATGGGTTATGCTACCATCCTGCTGCCTGGCCCCTGCTTGACGGACAAACCTCTAAGAACCAGAAACATGACTGCATTCCTTGTCCACAGGTTCTGCAGGCGTGATCATATTCCTGAAGCCACGTGGTCCCTTCACTGATTCAGCGTGAGGGATAGCGGGCGGTTGAAAATGGCCCCCCCACCTACTTGAAAAGCCAACTTGAGTGCTGCCCTCCTTGCGTGGCCTTACATCACTAATTACACGCTACTACTCGTACCATGCTACAATTTCCCCTTCTAAAGGGATTGACAGTTTTCGGTCAAAGTTCCCAAATTGTAGAATAGCTTTGCAGCCACTATGCAAAAATCTGACCCCTTCCCTTCCTTTAGAGCATGCATAAAGTCTGCTCTTTCGACTAGCAGTTTCATAACTAGCACCTATAGACACCTCAGTGTATGAGTGCGCTATATGAGTGTAGTGGAACAATCGCACTCACAGAGGCACATGGCATAGGCCTCTGTGAATCTCTCCATGTGGACTCCTTGAGGCCGCCATTCTGTCAAGACAGAGGCTATTCCCATGACCCCTACTGTTGCCTATGCCCTGCCCCAATATCTCAGACAACAGATATTACCTGAGGTGTTTGACTCATATATAAAGGCCGAACACAGAGGCAAGAGCGGGTGCTACATGATTCAGCCATCTTGAAGCAGCCTGGCAGGCGTCTCCTGATCCTCTGACACACCACCCACAGAACTCCACCTTGGATCTTTCCTAAAGGTTTCCAAATGTCAGGGCATTGTAGGGATTCAATTTAGGACCAACGGCTTTGGATCAGAGCTGAAGAGGTTTACATCTTCTTAAAGTAAGTCACCGGTATACACAACAGTTTTAAGGAGGCTTAGCAGCTTGAAGTGGGTCGAAGGGTCTTTCAGTTTTGCAAACTGTATCTATCCAGTGTTGCCTGTCGATTCTGCTCTCAGGAAAGCAGCCATGTCAAAAGTAGTGTGTCCAGGTCGCCAGGTCTTCGTGATGGTACCACCTTGCAGCCTAGCTAGGGTTCTTCCTACTCAGCTCATTTCATTTTAGTGTGAGAGGTGTCTTGTTTTTTGTTATGGGAACTTTGTTTTTGTTCCTTATACTGGCAGAGGTTTGGGGGCTGGCTCCATTTAATTTGATTCCTATTAGCAAGTCTTATTAACTGAAGTGTGCCTAGACTCCACTCTAGTTTTATTTCAGGCCATAGGCTGCTCCAAGAAGACAGGCTGCAACCAAGCTGTTGCTGCCTCCGTGTAGGTGGGTGCTGGAGCAGTCACGTGGCCTTTTGTTAGGAGGGATCTATATCATCTGTGCTAGCCCTAGTCTGTGCTTCATCACTAGTGCGGCAACAATTTGCCTAGTAACATTATGGAACCATTGAACTTGTCCCAGCCCTTCATTTCTTATGTACAAGCAGGACCATATAGATGATGGGGACCTACCTGTGTCTTCTGTCTCAGAGAGGCATATTCTGGACTATGCACTGAAATCCAGTCCACCTTGTCTATATGAAAGGCAGGACAACATGAAAATGCCTTTCAGAACAGAGCACATGTCTTCAGTATTCAAAGGGAAGTGGCTTATAAGTCCTGAGCCCTTTTTCCGGCTCTTTCATTCTACATCAAGCCGCCTCAAAAATCTCACTGAAAAACAAGCATTGGCAAAGCCATTCGTTTTGACGTTTACTGCTGTTCTTTGCATGTTGCACTTATAGGCACAAGGGTGCAATGAGGAGAGTGCAAAGAGTCAAAGGAGGATGCAATAAGGGGTGTAGTGTGCAAGAGAATGGGAAGGAAGGAGATAGAGCTAGGAAACGATTGGGCAAGGGTACGATCGATGATGAGCAAGAGGAAATATGAGCGAGAAAGGTTGAGAGCGAGAGTATGAGAGGAAGGCTGAGATGGGGTAAAGAGTGGGGGTTTGGTAGGTTGTAGCGAGAGTGGGTGGGTGGTGGTAGGGAGAGTGGGGGGTTGGGTGGGGTGGGAGAGTGGGGGTAGGGTGATTGGGAGATGGGGATGGGAGAGTGGAGGTACAGTGGGCGGGTATAGAGAGAGTAAAGGTAGGGTGGGTGGGGGATGAGAGAGTGGACGTAGGGTTGGGCAGTTGGGGGTAGAGAGAGTGAAGGTTCAGAGTGTGGGGGTAGAAAGAGTGGGGTAAGGGTGGGTGGGGTAGAGAGAGTTGGGGAAAGATGAGGAAGAGAGAGTGGGGGAAGGGTGGGTGGGGGTAGGAAGAGTGGGGTAAGGGTGGGTGGGGGTAGAGAGAGTGGGGGAAAGGTGTGGAAGAGAGAGTGGGGGAAGGGTGGGTGGGGGTAGAGAGAGTGGGGTAAGGGTGGGTGAGTGGGGCTAGAGAGAGTAGGGCAGGTGGGCACAGGTAGAGAGAGTGGGGAAGGGTGGGTGAGTCTGGTAGATAGAGTGGGGTGGTGGGGCGGGGGTAGAGAGAGTGGAAGTAGGGTGGGTAGTGGGGGTAGAGAGAGTGGCGGTAAGGTGGGTGGGGGTAGAGAGAGTGGAGGTAGGGTGGGTGGGTAGAGAGAGTGGAGGTAGGGTGGGAGGGTGGGGACAGAGAGTGGAGGGTGGGTGGGTTGGGGTAGAGGGATTGGAGGTTGGGTGGGTGTGGTAGTGAGAGTGGGTGGTAGGGTGGCTGGATGGGGGTAGGGGTAGAGAGAGTTGGGTAGGGATCGGGAGTAGATAGAGTAGGGGTAGGGTGGGTGGATGTCAAGAGAGTGGGGGGTGGGTGGATGTAGCAAGAGTGGAGGTACAGGGTGTGTGTGGGTGGGGGTAGAGAGAGTGGAGGGATTGGGGGTTGGTTGGGTGGGGGCAGAGAGGATTGGGGTATGGTGGGTGGGCTGGGGAGGAGAGTGTGGGTAGAGTAGGGTGGGTGGTGTAAATAGAGTAGGTATAAGATAGGGTGGATAGAGGTTGGGGTATAGAGAGCAGGGTTGTGAGGGTGTGGGTAGGTGAGTGGTGGTAGGCATGTTAGGGGTAGAGAGAGTGGGTATTGGGTCAGTAGGGGTAGAGAGGTTGGTGTTTGGGTGGGTATGGGTAGAAATGGTGGGTGGGGTTAGAGAGGGTAAGGTTTGGGTGGGTGAGTGTAGAGAGAGTGGGGGTATGGTGGGTTGGGGTAGAGAAAGCAGGGGTAGGATGGGTGGGTGGGGGTAGAGGTGGTGGGGTTAAGGTGGGTGGCTAGGGGTAGAGAGGGTGGGCATTGGGTGGGAGGGGGTGTAGGTTGAGACTATGGGGGATGAGTTGGATCAGGGTAGAGGTATATTGAGTGGGGGTGGGTAAGGGTAGAGAGGGCGGGCATTGGGTGGGAGGGGGTGTAGGTTGAGAGTATGGGGGATGAGTTGGATCAGGGTAGAGGTATATTGAGTGGGTAGGGGTAGAGAGGGTGGGCATTGGGTGGGAAGGGCTGTAGGTTGAGAGTATGGGGGATGAGTTGGATCAGGTTATAGGTATATTGAGTGGGGGTGGGTAGGGGTAGAGAGGGCGGCATTGAGTGGGAGAGGGTGTAGGTTGAGAGTATGGGGGATGAGTTGGATCATGGTAGAGGTATATTGAGTGGGGGTGGGGTGGGGTAGAGAGGGTGGGCATTGGGTGGGAGTGGGTGTAGGTTGAGAGTATGGGGGATGAGTTGGATCAGGGTAGAGGTATATTGAGTCATGGTGGGTAGGGTTAGAGATGGTAGGGTTTGGGTGGGAGGGGGTGTAGGTTGAGATTATGGGGGATGAGTTGGATCAGGGTAGAGGTATATTGAGTCATGGTGGGTAGGGTTATAGAGGGTAGGGTTTGGGTGGGAGGGGATGTAGGTTGAGAGTATGGGGGATGAGTTGGATCAGGGTAGAGGTATATTGAGTGGGGGTTGTTAGGGAGAATTCTCATTTCATGGCTAATTTACCTTACCTAGTGAGTCCCTAAGCAGCTTTGCTGGATCTCTGGAGTTGTTTCTTTCCACTTGGTAAGAGTGTGAGCTTTTCACCACTCTTACTTGTGTTTTGCTATGTGTTGTTACCTGTTTTTGTGATTATGGACTCTGGAGTACACCACCTCAGTAGCCCCCTTCTTTTGTGTCTCACACAGCACCATCTGTGCAGTGGCACAGGGTTGTCATTCAGACTTCCCACCGACTCTATTTCTGAGGCTGACTACCGTCCCCCAGAAAAGGGTAAAGCTACCATTAACTTTACTTAGTCAATTTAACCACAGATCCAGTACACCCCATTTTACATGGAGTACTGGAAGGGTTAACTCTTAGCCCTTTTAATCTGTACCTCGTAGAGCATTGTTTCTCTCTTTTAACATTTAGACATGATTGGTGGCAGTGGTATCTACCCTAATTTTCTAAAGCGGTTATCTTATATAACCGTGGTAATATTGTAGGCTATTGTGTTAACCACGAACTTAAACCTGCTCGACCAAATACTTTTTCGTTTAGCTCCGGTGCGGTTTATTCGCCATTTCTTTTTGTTAAAATCCTTCTTGTGTTTTACTTTGCGCGGCAAACCAGGTTTGCCTTCTTTGTTCACTGTCTTTTGGCGGGCTTCTGCCAAGAAGCCCTCCTCAAGGCGCCTGGGTGTCTAGGTGGGCTGAATGTGAGGGAGGGGTGTAGTCACCCCCTGCACAGGGTATCCTAGGAAACCCAAGTCACACTTTTACATGATTGGCTGAGGTGATTGTCCAGGCTGGACAACCCCCCTGCTGTGTGATTGACAGCCAGGCTGCGTGAATGGGGGATTCTCGCATAAAAGGCAGGTCTCTTGGGCTGGAAGTCAGAGAGTCGCCACTGGAACTATAAGGAACCGAAGAGAAGTGGAGGAGAGATCGACTGCTGCAACAATCCCGTACCGGTGAAGCCCTGCTGCAGTCCTGTGCTATCTACCCTTCAACGACTAAGAGGAGATCCAGTCCGGAGTCTTCTTCCCTTGAGCCTGGTGGGGATAACCAGCTCATCTTCTTCAGCCAGAGGACGCCTTCTGTGGGATGCTTTAACCCACTAGTCCATGCCCTGCAACCGCACTGTGCGCTGCCTGCATCAGAAACAACAGGATGGCCTCCAAAAAGATCTTTGCGCTAAAAATCTCTGAAAGTGCGCAGGCAAACCTGAAAAATAGGCCGCCAATCCATTTTGCCTATGTCAGTGGTAACACAGGAGACCACTGCCAAAACCTATCATTTGGCTGCCCACAGAGGAAAATGAAACTACTTGAAAAAGCAGTGCTGCATTGCAAAGGGAAACCCAAAACTGCTTCAAAAATCAATTTTTCCTAGGCTTTGCAAAGTGTAAAGATCATGGTTTTCAAACCTCACAAAAGATCCAACATCCTTGTTGGGTGTTAAACATCACTTTATTTAAATAATTCACCTAAGCACAATGTCAGCAGAAACATATTTTAACAGAAGAAAATCCACATTCAAAGATGCTTGCTTGGAAAAATATTTTAAAAATGGGCGTAGTACCGCCGCTCGCCTGTGTCAGCAACTGCTATTTACTCATTTCTGTCATTTAAACTATATTTGTAAAAATGTAAATTGTATTTTAGTGAAAGACTATTTTAAACATTGTTTCTAAAGTAAGTTAAAGCCAGCCGCACAGAGCTTCAAAGACATTTCACAGTTTCTCCCCAAACAAAGGAATCTTCCCCCCTGCCCTCTGCTGAAGAACTGGCAGGGAGATGTGAAAGGAAATGGGAGGGGACTTTGGCCTGTTGCTGTGACAAGAAACAAAAGGCTCCCTTGACTGAAAGGAAAATGCTAATTCGGGTGTGACAGAAAACAACTGCTGGCAGGAAGAAGCTCTGGCCCAGCCCAAAACCTTGGGGGCGGAGACAAACAGTTTTGTTCATTGAGAGAGCACAGAAAATATCTTTTTGAAAAAAACTCATAGAAAACTGAACAAAATTGGTAAAAATCTGTAAATATAGTGTTGTTAAAATGAAAAGGATGGTCACGTTTTAAAACTACTCTGGAATTTGTGGGATGTTCAGAGACTGAACTATCAAAATATTGACTTTGTAGCAGTTGTGATAATGTTAAAAATATGAAACTTCACAGAAGTATGCCCAGATGTTATGTGCATGTATCTAGAAAAATTGGTACTGATCCAACACTGGGTAACCAACCAAAAGCGTGAAAAACTGTAATTTGTGAACCGAAACTCTTAGGAAGATGAGACTTTGATGGATACGTGCCTTATTTAATCTGTAATATAAATATGTATTATTAACAAGTTGTTGATAATGAAAATAGGTTTTATATGAAAAACAGATTTTCTGTATAAGAACCAAGGGGAGGTAACTCCCTGGATTGTAAATAGCAGCCTCACTATGACACATGATGACACAATGTTTGCTTCTCAAATCAGGGGAGAGGAAATTGCCTGACCTATGGGATTCTTAGAGGGTTGGGCATAGTATAATCAGCCTACCCAACCCTTTGGAAAATACATAAATAGGGACTGTTGAGGACCTAGAGAGAGACATTCACCCATCACTGATTTTACTGGCAGAGCACTTTGCGGGAAGAACCCAGATCAAGACTCCAGAACCCAGATCAAGACTCCAGATCCCTGAAAGCAGAAGGCCCAATCCAAAGCTGAACCCTTCTCAGCTGGCCTTTAAAATCGTGCAACCTGATTTTAACCCCAAACTTCCAAGGGACACAACCAATTCAACAGCCGGGCTGTGCTGTTTTTCTGCTTCTTGCCAAGAACTCTTGCTAGAACCCAGAGATCCAAACCAGTAGAGCAGAGCTGTAACCCAGAACCAACCCGTCACATCCAGTCCAAGAAGCCGTGCAGAGACCCAGTGCCGTGCTGCGTGCAGAACCGGGTGCCTGAGTCCAGTCTAGTGGGCGAGCCAGATTCCAGTCCAGAACCCTTGACCAGATCCTTGACGGGCCTATTCATATTCCGAAACCATAGTTGTGAGTATCTAGCATAAAACTGTCCATAGCCAATCTCTTATCATTAAATAATCCTATCCAACCCATTATATCCTATCCAGAACTGCATTGTAGAATCTCTTTTCTTTCTGAGTCCTTCTTTCATCCACATAATCCTGTGATAATTGTAGTGATAATCATCTTTGCGCTAATATATATTTTCTGAAGAAAGGAAAGTGTCACAGCGGGCAAAGATCAGACCGAGGCGCCTCTGGACTGGTGGCTGTACCGTTGGTATCTCGCATCTTCATAGCCTTCCTTAGTGTAAAGCCAATCCTTGTTTGTAAATCTTCAAAAGCGCATCTTTCATTTGAAATCTTGACTCTTTTCTGAAAAAATTGACCTTTACTAAAACCTTCATACCTTCTGAACCGTACATGCTAGGAACGAAATTTAAGTGTCAGATTGAAGCTAACATCCTCAGCTTTCAAACCACATTCCAACTCCTTATAGTTTTTCTGTAAGGGTTGAAAAGTTTGCCGCAAACCCTCATTTGGCTCAATTTCACTACATGTAAAATAGCTATTTTTTGCATTCAACCTCTGAATTCAGCTTCCTATCTATCAGTCATCCAAACATCATTGCTAGTGTTTACCTGGACCTATCCAAAGCAGCTACCACTAGTTCTGAATCCTATTTAGTGAATTAAAGTCATTTTTCAGTATTTTTCCATTCATTACAAAACCACATTTAAAGAAATTGACCTGTTTTAAAATCATTCCTGTTTCTCTCTAAGCTTGCTGGGGGAACTGCGATTGAAACTGCATTTGTTGATTGTATATTCCTGAAACCTGTGTTCCCTCATTCCATCTCTTCATACTGCATATTAGGGGGAAGTGAGTAGTATCAGGGGGAAAGAATAATTACATTGCATTTGATTTAATTCATATCAAGTTTTATTTCTGTGCTGCATTAATCTCATATCATTGCATTTCATTGAACCCACACAAAGTTATTCTATGCAACATTATTCTTTTCATCCCTACTGTTATTAGTTAAAGAGATTGTTGATTATTGTAATATCACCCAACGCTGATCAATATATAAATATTAATTGTGTGAAATTTAGATATTGTTCATATTCATAAAAGTGTGATATATATATTGTTCAATCCTTCAAATAAATTGTTTAAATTTGCAAAACAACCTACTTCTTGGTTCAGTGAGACCGGGGGGATTCAAAGAGAGGGGCGTGATATAAGGGTACATCATTCAGAAATAAAAGAACTTTTGACATAAAAATATATAAATAAGGATTCCAGCTGGGCATCTCACGCTAGGCATTGACTCAGTTGGAGTGCTGGGTTGAAACCATTTACACTTCGTGGTCGAAATCGCTGCACACTGCTGTAGTGGTCCGGATAGCCACCCGAAGAGCCTCTCCTGTTTTTAAGGAGTGCACCTTTTATTCATCGTCGCTGCTGCCGGCCTCATACCTGTGTGGTGTAGACCTCCTTCATCGTCCTTCTTCGTGCCAAAGCCAGGAATTGTGGGTCTACAGGAAACTACCAGGAACAACTGCTGTGGCACTAGCTTCTTCTTTGAAAAGGTACTGTGTCCTGCTTGAGGAATTTTGGGTGAAATCCCTATTTCTCGCTTACAAGGCTTGCCCTTATTTTTCCCTCCTTATAACTTTTGCTTCCGAACATTTGACAATATCTAAAGTACTCTTGGCAACTTTGAATCCCGAACTATCCGACGTGTGATCCTCGACACAGGAACCCGATTCCAATTGATTCTGGCTCCGGCCTCTTAACTCTTGTATTTCTGTCTATGAGTGTTCTTCGATTCTGTCTGCCTCTCTAACATATTACTCTCTCTGGGTATTTCTGGTGCTAAGTGTATTTTTGCCCCAGTAGCATTTCTTGCTGTGGGTACGCGTTTATTTAGTAGACCGAACTTCAAAAAGTGATCACAATCGTATTCACGGTAATGTGTATTGTTTTGTTACACCGGTTCTCTCAAACACAGGCTACTTACCTTGATTCATACCGTACAAAGTGAATAGGTCAGGGGTAGTGTATTTAACATGTGGTTTTAAATTTTAACAGAAGTGTTGGGTTAATAACAAATTGTTTAAAAATAAATGTACTTATATTTTTTATCTGAAACCTTGAGTCAGTGTTTGCTTGAGCCACAGTAATTGTGTCCCTTTGTGTAATCTCTGCTACTGCTCATATACTCTTGAGATAAGCCTGGCTGGGTGGGAGGGGGTGTAGTTTGAGAGTATGGGGTATGAGTTGGATCAGGGTAGAGGTATATTGAGTCGGGGTGGGTAGGGTTAGAGAGGGTAGGGTTTGGGTGGGAGGGGGTGTAGGTTGAGAGTATGGGAGATGAGTTGTATCAGGGTAGAGGTATATTGAGTGGGGTTGGGTAGGGTGGGTGATGGAAGTTGGTTGCTGGTAAAAACATGAAGAACAAAGCGCCTTGGAGGACTTGTCAAAAGTAGCCCAAAATAGCCTTAACAAAATCCAATAAGCACAGTGGTTGGGGTGGAGAGGGTGGGTCTCGGGCTGGTGGGTATCTATAGAAAGGTAGCCTCAGAAAGACAAAAAAAGATCTGCTGTCAAAAGTAACCCAAAACAGCCCAATTGTCCTCTAAATACCCCACAATATCCTTATATGAAATCACTCCACTGGGAAATGGAAAGCCTGGCACCGACTTGATTCTTACAAAGCTGCTGATTGGAGCAAATATTGTTAGGGAACATCTCATTGGGTAGTACGGCGGAGGAGTTTGTAAAAAGGTTTTAGTGATGTGGCGGTTTCTTGCTGTGGTATTGCCCATTGCTATGCCAACCAGATATTCTCAGTTCAGAACCCACATTCCCTCTCTCTCTGCTGTAACAATGGTTTTAGCAATTGTGTGCAAGTTTTACTACACTACATCCAAGCAATGCCAATGGATTGGTAGTGTCTCCATGAGGCATGAAGCGGTCGTGTGTGAACCGAAAGAGGCCTGCCTTTGTGTGCAGCTTTGTCGGCCTGCATTTATTACTGATCCGAGCACCGATTGGATAAGCCACTCAGCCGCAAAGGAGAGGGACACCGCCTCCCCCTGGAAGGTCGGGCATCTTGCATGACCAGGTCTCGGACATTAGCATTTGGTATCGAGGAGGGGTTCGAGTTTCTATGTTAAAATGAGTTTGTGTTGCCCTAGAGATCTCATATCTGTGCATCCTTTGAATATGTGATATGAAAAAAGTGTGCGCTCTAGAACCAGTGCAACATCATTCTTTTGTGTAATATTACAAAAGAATGCACCATAACATCCGTTTCTTCATTAACCCTACCGCTGCTAGATGTAAAAGTAGTGCACTGTAATATTTTGTGCACACCTTTTTAGCTTCAGTGTAGAAGAAAGACACATTTGCACATTGTGGTTGTCTCGCTAGAAAATCGGCGTGCCTGTCCTTTCTAATCACTACCTTATTGAAGAGGTCTGCTGCCAGAAACTATCTTTCAATGGGGGGACTAAAGGTGTATACATTGAAATGTGGCTGCATGCTTCCCTTACCAGAGGCTGGGCAATTAGGCTGTGCAGCCCTGGCCACCTGTGGTACCTGCCTCCGGTCACCGGGGAGGGCCACTCCAGGCATCGGGACCTCCCAACACGATTCCCAGAGCTGCGGGCATGCAGCGAGATTAATGCAGGGATCACCCCACACAGTCCCGTTCACCGGACTGATGATGTCTGCGGGGGGCACCCAGCACAATGGAGGCTCGGACCTGGGAGCACCCAGGCTGTGCCGACACAAGTAGGCCACAATCACGTGGCAAACTCCAGCCCCCAAAGACCACACGCAGACACGAGTTGCTGCTTCCTGGGGCTCTGCTGCACTGCCCTCCACGTGCCAGCAGAGCCCCTTTTATTAAGTGAGCGTTATGACACAGTCATGACGCTCACGCTGGAGCAAACACTAGACCAACACACAACATCCCTCCTTTATCATAAACAAACAAACATAAACCCCACTGCAAACAACAACTCTCTACTGGGTTACAATTGGTGCATTCAAGTCCATGCAGCCACTCTGCTCCTACATCATCACAGCAAACATTGGGTGCATTCCAGTCCGAGCACCACTTAATAATTACTGAACACTTAAACATTTAACACTGCATGCAAACAGGTGTATTCCAGTCCGCCCACCACGGGGCCCGATGGCGGGCTCCCTGAGCTCTAAAAGATTCCGGGATCAAACTGGCCACCGGCAATGCTGCAGGACAGGAAGAATACATTTTCTTCATCTCCCTTCTCTCCGACATCATAACGTATACCTCTGGGACCCTCCGCCACCTGGACCGCCGCCACTCTGGGGGTCTTTCCCTCCTTCGACTCACTCCGCCCCAATGCCCCCACCGTGCTGGCTGGAGTTGGGGCGAGGCACACCCTTGCAAAGTGATCTACTCTCCCGCAACTTCCACAGACGTGTCCTTTTGCCGGGCAGTCCTGTGGGTGTGGAAGATTCCACCCGCACTGACGACATATTGTGGCATTTGGGTCTCTCCTTGGCCAGTCTCCCCTCCTCATCAGTTTTCCACCCTGCCACTTGCCGACAGCTGCCACCTCCTCGAGCTTTACTCGCTGCAAGGGGGCCTCCACCTTAAGGAGGTGTCTGGAGGAGACCATGACTGATGCCCGCACCTCTGCCAGTTCCTGGGCCTGGCCGAGGTCTAGTATTCGATCGAGGGTCAGCATCGGGTCCCTCAGGACTTGTTTGCCTAGCTTCAAGGAGCTGCAGCCGTAGATGATCTGCGCTCTGATCTCGTCCCCCTCGGAGTTTCCCAAGTCGCAGGACAGTGCAATGCCACGCAGATTCCCATGGAACGCATCAAGGCTCTCCCCTTCCTCCTGCCTCGCACACCTCATCCTGGACCGTTCATAGTCCCTGTTGATCATGGGTCGGAAGTACTCCTTCAGGGCTGCGATGGCTGCATTATATGACCGATCTCTGGGCCTTAGTGTCTTGAACAGCCTCTGAACAGCCAATCCGGCGGAGTACAGGAGCGTGGGGCATCGTTTGGCTGCATCTTTGATCTCCACCGCCGCGAAGTATAACTCCAGGTTTTCTACCCAGGCTGTCCACCGGGGCCCCAAACTGGCAGGCGCACCCAGAAGATCAAAATCGGGTATTGGTGCTAGCTGACCTCGACATGTTCCTTCGTCATCCGACATGACGGGCGTTGGACGGGACGCCTGAATTTGACCACTGCTGGTGGGTCATGGGGTGTTGTTTACAGTCACTGGGCCTCAGGTGGTTTGACCCCCTTTTGTGGACATCTTTTGAAGGCACGCAAGCACTGGTTGAGGAGCTGCTAATTTCAGCTGATGACCAACTGGCAGAAAGGACACAGCAACCGTCCCTTTGAGGCTGTTCACGTTGGGTCCCAGAGGGTGCACAAGCACTCCACGGGGAGCCGCTACCCTGGGGAATTGTGGGAGGCCATTTGGAGCAGGGATGGTACACGACACCCTTTTGGGGAAGCTAATGGTGGCAGGTATCCCAAGGTGGATTTTGTTGATACTTGAGTGCCTCCAGTACTGATCTACTGGGTACCTGCAGCTGCAGGCCTCACCCCTCTTTATTTTCTCATTAATATCCACTTCCACCTAATTTCACCCATGTGCGGGCCCAGGTCCTGATGGGGCGCCTCCCCCTCCGCTATCCGGGCCGATACCTTAATTAAACCAGGCCACGGCCAGTGGTGGAGGCCACGCCCCCTCTTCTCAGCCCCCGCCGGTGCTAGGGACCGGCGGGCCTTGTTATTCTGGAGGCCATGCCCCCTTTCCTTTGTCCTCAGGTCGTGCCACGAGACCACGCCCCTTTTCGGGCCCGCTCGCGGCGTCGATGATGATGGGGTCAGGGGGGCCGCAGAGACGTGTACCGCGGCGAGGTCACAGCCACGCCCTGTAGGCCATAACACTCTGCTGCCTCCACCGGCTCCCCTCACCGCTGGCACTGGCCGTATCACTCGCCCCCACCCCCAATGTGCAGCGGCACTCCTGAGTCCTGTCCAGTGAACACCTGGTCCCCCAGTGCTCCGTTCCACGTGGCCACCTCTTCCTGTGGCGCTTCACCGCCACAGACACACGGCAACTTTCCCCTTCATCGTGGCTCGCCGTCCGCACCACGTGTCTCTGCACACAATGGGATCCCGGCAGCCTACACACCACAACGGTGTGCAGGGCCCGGACCGCCTCGTCACCAATGTGGTGACCTGCCTCCAGAACCGGGGCGGGCCACTCCAGGTGTCGGGACCTCCCGACACGACTCCCAGAGCTGCGGGCATTCAGCGAGATTAATGCAGGGATCACCCCACACAGTCCGGTTCACAGGACTGATGATGTCTGCTGGGAGCACCCAGCACAATGGAGGCTCGGACCTGGGAGCACCCAGGCTGTGCCGACACAAGTAGGCCACGATCACGTGGCAAACCCCAGCCCCCAAAGACCACACGCAGACACAAGTTGCCGCTTCCTGGGGCTCTGCTGCACTGCCCTCCGTGTGCCAGCAGAGCCCCTTTTATTAAGTGAGCGTCATGACATAGTCATGACGCTCACGCTGGAGCACACACTAGACCAACACACAACACTGCCCATCTGTTCCGGTTCCGGGTCAACCTGCTGGCACTGGTAGTCGCTGCACCTCGCAGGTCGGGGCAGTGGGCGTGACTGACAGCGGCCTAAAAGCCTACAATCAGGCCTTCCTGGACCAGGGGTTCCCAAAGTGTTTTATAAGGATCCTCCCTTGAGTAAAAATAAGGTTGCTGGAACTGCTTATATTTTCTGTTAAAAGAAGTCACCCGAAAATGAGCCCTTACAAGAGCCTGGAGCCAGCTCCCACCCAGATAACCCCTGGGCACCCCTGGGCAGTGGAGCCCAATGGGTAGAAGTGCATTGATGTAGGCTGCTCCCTTGCGTGGCAGGGAAGCAGGAGTTGGCTTGCTCATACAGTGTCATTGTTTTGGGTCTTTGATGGGTACGAGCCTTAGAACAGATCCTGTGGGCGCCATGGAATGCTAATCAAGTTGGGAGGATTCTCCTGGCAGAGAAAACATTTGAGGTGTTTGCCGGCATCCATCATCCAGTTGAGATATCCCATGCCTAGAGGCTGCAGAGGCACAGGTGCAGCTGCTGAACCCGTAGGAGTGGTGGGGGTTTCCCCATGTCGCTACCATGGCTCCTAAGGTGGCACGTTGCCAGGGCGCGTGTTGGTTCTCGCATCTCATCTAATGAAAGCAAGTGCAGTGTGTGCTCGAGCGGCAGCAAATAATGCCAGATCCCCTGGGAAGACTTTGCGGTGGAAGGCTGGGTCCCTCGGAGAGCAGGCGCGTGAACGGCGTCCATTCTGTCAGCCAAGCTGATTCAGTGTGCTGCTATGGTCTTTTGTAGGGTGACCAGACGTCCCGTTTTTTGCTGCTCTGTCCCCCCTTTCTCAAGATTATGTTTCCATTGGAAACTGCAGTGGTCCTGGTTTTTGGTAGTCGGTCTTGGTAGCTGAAAGGCAGGAATTTCCCAATCTCACACAGAAGAAATGCTGCATTTTACAACTTAAGATAGTGTTTGTTTGTGATAAATTAATTATAATATGTGTTTATTTGAACAGTAATACTTAAACCCCCTTCTCCTCCAACCGCTACTAAAGTGTAGTGCCTTGACAGTCACTTTCAAGAGTTAGTCCTACTTTTATGTTAGTTGCCCTGTCCCGGTTTTTTACTTTTTATCTTTTGTGACCGGGGTCTATGACTTAGCACAAATGTAAACGGGAAGACTGCGTATATAGCCAAGGTGTCGAATGGCATGTGTCATCAAATCGCCATGTTTGTAGTGGGAACCCTCTCCCAAACATACATGTCAATGGAGACATAGGGGACTGCCGATGCACTTCCGGTCTCCCTCGAGTTTTCATTCTGTTTGTGCTGCAGCTTTGGGTTTGCCGGCAATATTAAATGCAGAAGATGAGGATAGCGAAAAGGTGGGAGTGGCGGGCAGTGGATAGAGAGCTAGAAATGTGGGTGAGCACTGCTTAGGTGGAGTGCCTGCTGCAGAAGCCAGATGGTAGCAGGGGTCACAGAGTCTTTGCTCCTCCGGGTACGAAGTGATATTGAACTGTACTCACTCAAGCATTGTTTCAGTCGTGGGAAAGGGAAGGGACAGGATGATATCTGGTCACACAGAAGAAATGCTGCATTTTACAACTTAAGATAGTGTTTGTTTGTGATAAATTAATTATAATATGTGTTTATTTGAACAGTAATACTTAAACCCCCTTCTCCTCCAACCGCTACTGGTAGAACTTTGTGATTTGCCATTGTTTTTTTCAAGAGAGGTAACCTTATTTCAGGTTCAAAAGATACCAGAGGATAGGTAGACGGTGATGAGTTGGGAAGGGTATCCTGTGCCTTTTTCTTGATTCCGAACGTGGTAGTGTTGACATTGTAAATCTAATCCAATGTCATCAGTCTATGGGTGCTGCAGCACCCATCACCATGTAGCAGAGTCAGGTGTGTACCTTAGATTGAACAGGGTGGGTCTTGTGGTGCCGCAGAAATGTGTATACCCTAGATAAGGATGAGATGTATGGTCCCTTCAGCCAAAGCCATGATCATGGCTTTGGTGGTGTGAACCTTCCATGAAATTAGCGGGTGGGTCACCACTTTAGTATCTATCTTAGAAATGAATATAGAGAAAAAAGTACTGACATGACTTTACTTGTTTCCTCAGGACACAATGCTGGCTCTTCAGGCCTTGGGAAAGTACTCATCCCTGACCTACAGTGTGAAAGGCGACATCACTGTGACCACATCATCCCCAGACGGTACCCAACTAAAACTATATGTGGACCAACACAACCGATTAGTGCTGCAGAGAGCCCCTCTCCTGGTCACCGCCAAGCCGCACAGTGTGTCAGCAACTGGGAGTGGCTGTGTTTATGTGCAGGTGAGAGATGTCTTCTGAAGGCACAGCTGCGGAAAGCGCATACAGTGGTCATTACCCATCTGTGAGATACCAAAGGAACACCCGGGAATGCTGCTAGGCGGCCATGTGTGAAAGTGAGGGTTAACGCTCTAGAGGCTCTGATAGGAGTCGCATGCTACCCACCTCTCGGTGGGAACCCTGGGGACCACTTGCTAGCGCTGATGTGTGCCAAGGTAAGTGGACCTTCATTGAGAGTCACATGCCATACACCTCTGTCTCTGGACTCATTTCATAATTCACAATGTGTACATCAAAATGCAAGCATGTGCAAGTTAGGTGCCCCTGCCAGAGGGACGACTGGATTTTGGAGAATGGCAAACAGTATTAGCATCTGAAACGACAGACCAGGGATGGACATCACAGTGGGTAAAAGCTACGATAGGGGACTGCAACCTCCGGCTCATCAGGTATTTTGCACTGCAACTCCCACAATGCCTCAAATTCGACGATGCTGGCTAGGGCTGATGGGAGTTGTAGTCCAAATATTTGGAGGGCGAAATGTTGCGGGCCCCTGAGCTAGGAACTGCATTATGCAATGACTGACATGCTTCGTTAGCTGTCTTTGTTGCACAGAGATTCCCTTCCATGACTCCCTGATTTTAAATCACGTGTTTCCAATCAAATTAATTACCATTCCCTATTTGTCTTGTGCACCGAGCGCATGGAATGTTTAGTCTGCGTCTAGTTTCAAGCACACACATGTACATTTCCATTTCCCCAAAAACAAAGCATTAACACCAATAGGGATCATTCTCACTGGTTACATGTCTTTACATCTGTGCATTTACATCTTTATACATTGGATTCTGTGCATTTGTATCTGTGCAGTTGCATCAGTTTAAAAACAAACACAGAGAAAAGCCCCCCATACTTCCTTCTCTTTTCACTGTTCCTATATCGCCTTAACCTTTTTCTACATCTGCTCTGCTTGTTCCCTGAAAAATGAGCAAATCCGATCTAACTCCCCAGATGCAAATGCACGGATGAAAACGCGCCGGTGTAAAGCCATGGCACCACCCCACCTTAACAGAGGCAGAGAGTGAAAAGGGCTTTGATACTAAATTCACAGTGCTATCTCTTTATAAAGAGCAAATACAATGAGAGGGCATGGACCCTAAACTTCACATAGCCCTTAATGGCGAGCAGCCTACAGGAAGAGACCACAGATTTAACATACATGGAGACTCACTCCACCCCTTCTAGTTAGAAGAGGGGTCTGCAGCCATTGCTCACCAGATGCTTTGGACTACAACTCCATCAGCCCTAGACAGCATTGTCAATTGTGAGGGATCATGGGAGCCACAGGTTGCCTTAGAGGATATCCCACCAGGGATATATCATGCCCATTAGAGAGGCCACCTGGGGAATAAGTACGATTCTCTTTTCAGTGCAACTGGGCCCTACACGCACAGTCTTCCCAGAGAAGCACAAGGGATCTTGGCAGTGGGCGGATTCTCGAGGCACCAAAAACCAATCTCATCCATTTCCTTTCCATGCAGACAATCCTGAGGTACAATATTGCTCCTGCAAAGAGTCAGGAGATCTTTGCCCTCAACGTGACTACGGTGCCGAAGGAATGCACTAAGAAGTCTGCAACTCGATTCAACATACACATTGAAGTAAGGTAAGGGATGAACAGTGAGAGGCATGAATGGAAGATGAGCAACAGCTTCTTTCTTGCATCGCAGAGTGAGGCAGAAAACATGGCACGCGCAAGGGGAGAAACAGAGCACGCGCAAGGGGACGGCGAGGGAGGAATTTCAAGAGTAGCAGATAATGAAAGGGAAAGGGGATTGGGGAGCTGGATTGGATAAACAAAAAGAGAAACTATCATTTTCAGGCACATGTATAGCTGTATGGTAGGTCCAATGAGACAAAAGATGGGGGAACTGAGAAGGGCCAGGAAAATAAACAAGTAGGGAAACTGAAGAAAAGGAGAACTTAGGTAAGGAGCAGGAGATGCCAGGGAGGGCGGTGGGGGGACTCAGGCAAGTTTTTCAAATGCATGATCAGAGGAAAGGATGTTCTCTCCACACAATTCCCGTGACACCCTGGAAACTGAGGTCAATTTCATGGGTTTTGGGAGGCAAAGCATTAAATTTCCTTAATGGTTTTGCACTGATTTCCCTCCTTTTTTCCTGACCTTTTGGCTTGCAGTTATGTTGGTAATCGGGCAAGCTCCAACATGGCGCTGATTGAGGTGAAGATGTTGTCTGGTTTCATCCCAGTGAAGAAAAGCGTGAGGCAGGTGAGTTGGCAGTGAATACCCCTTCTCTTGTTTTGGGGGTTCCTGTGTGTTTGCACAGGCCCCATTGTTTAACAGTAATTAGAGTACCAGCGCCCAAAAGAAGGAAAGTAAACAAATCTTATAATGGAATAAATGTTAGCACGGTTAAGTCCTCTTTGCCGATGTCCCTTCAACTAAAAAGTCAGACACTGGGCCATTCGATAGCTTTAGTTTGTTAGGCACCCTTCTCTCCATGTACAGGTCTCCAGTCTGGCCACTACTCTTCAAGCATCTACTAATACCTTGTACTCCCATTACCCCACTCTGCTCCTTACATGATAGCAGGATTTTTTCTGAGTGAGCTATCTCCAAACGCAACAATACACAGGCCACAGGGATACCATGCACGTTCTATATATAATATTAACCTATACAGTTGATTAGCCCTCCTTGTTCTAAGCAATATAAAGAAACACATATCGTTCCATGTAGAGATGGTATATTCTCAAATCCCTAATGATTATTAGTCCTCTCTTGCACTTGGAATCCATGCTCTCCTATTTGCTAAGAGCCAAACATCAGCGACTTTGGGTTGTTTGACAAAGTAGATCCTAGTATTATTGCACCCTCCCTCGCTAAGTTCTGGTTTTGGGTTTAATATGTCCTGTATAGAAAGCAGACTTGACAAGTCTGTCTTCTATGTTTATGAGAGAATGACATGGGCAAGTGAGAGCCCTAATGAAACAAGGACTAACACAGAAACTGGAATAGGAGAAGGAAGCTGAGAAAGACGAGAAAGCTGCAGAGGCACAGAGAGCCGTGAGCCTGATGTAGTCTGGGAGACACTAGCATTGACGTTGTGCGAGGCTAGTCTGGAAGAGGCAGAAAAGCAGGAGGAACCACTGGTGATATGTGATGCAGGTGAAGCAATTACCATAATACAGAACCATACTGTGCCCTTCTGCTGTGAGAGATGCTGTCAAGCCCAGGATGTCACTACATCACTGAGAGGCTGCAAACTGTAATGCATGATTCAACCTACTGAGACAGTAATGGAAAGCTGCGAGATCTGGGATGCTGACAAGCTGCTGAGAAACCCCAGGGAAGTGTTTGAAGCGCAATTGTAGGAGCGGACGGAGGGACACAGTGAGGTGGAAACCTTACCAAAATAAGAACCCGATACAGCAATCCACCAATACGCAGACGATACTCAGTTCTACATGAGAGTAAATAGCATGCAGGGCATCACTCGTCTCTGCGATGATCTACCCATCATCCAGTGCTGGATGTCGGCTGCCTACCTCAAACTAAACACAAGTAAGACAATTCATCCTCAACGGTGTGCCCGCAAAAAAACAACTTGTCCAACAATGGCTTAATGATATGCACCTAGAAGGATACACAACTCTCAGGCTGAGCAAAATCCTTAGGCGTCACGATTGATAGCAGCCTGTCCTTCCAGAGACACATAGCATAGCCATGAAGGCCGAAATAGCCTGGCTAATAAACTCTACCCTACGAAACAGCAAACCCTTCATCCCATCACAGGATTTACGGATCGTATTGCAGGCCCTTGTGGTCTTGCACATTGATGGGGAAGTGCTCTCCTGACAGGGCTCCAAGCTGCTCGTTTGGCTCCCCTTAAAACAGTCCGCCATGCTGCAGCAAATTGTATTGCAGGAGCACAGGCATTTGACTGAATTACCCCAATACTATGTGAACTATGTTGGCTTCCACTGTGCCCACTTTACAGTTCCTCCTCGCCAGCAGTCGAACCATCTCAGCGGCCTGCACGGGGCATCAGGACGCTGAATTTCAACTGATACGGCAGACATACGGTAAATCCTGTTGGGTTGTGGAGCATTATTTTCATTTGATCGGTGAGCGTGGTGAAGAGTGCTACTTTTTGCTCCACTTGCCGTGACTGGGCCCACTTTACAGAAGAAGCGCTCCCTCAGACCCTCCACCTCACATGAGGGCACATTTTATTCAATTTGCGCTACCTGGCCACGAGCTGCTTTGCTTTGTGCACCTTCAAACATGGCCTCCTTCTTCTCTGAGCACTGAAGTGCTAAATTGCCTGCCCTGCCCGCCCTCTGATTGTTCCCTCCAGTCCTCATCAGGGCCAATCGGGTGCCAGTAGACATTAGCCGGCCCCTTGTACAAAGGCCCACGGCAAAGGCGCCTGCCTGGATGCATTCAACCTCACTTCCTCCTCGCCCACAGTGGAACCATCTCAGCTGTCTGCACGGGCATCAGGAGGCTGAATTACAACTCTGCAGACACGGCAGACATAAGGTAAGCCCTGTTGGGCTGTGGAGCAATATTTTCATTTATTCCACGAGCGTGGCGTAGAGTGCTGCTTTTTTGCTCCACTTACCTTGACTGGGCCACTTTACAGAAGAAGCGCTTTCCCCGCCCTTCCACCTCACTTGAGGCCACATTTTATTCAATTTGCGGTACCTGGTCATGAGGTGGTTTGCTTTGTGCACCTTCAACATGGCCCCCTTCTTCTCGGGCACTGAAGTGCTGAATTGCCTGCCCTGCCCGCCCTATGATTGGTCCACCCAGTCTTCATCAGGTCCAATCGGGTGCCGGTAGGTGTTAGCCGTCCCTCTGAACAGGCCGAGGTTGGCTGGTGTGCCCCCACCTTTCTTTTTCCCCCACCTCTTCAAAATATGAAGCAGCCACCTGATTTACAGCCTGCTACCCCACAAACTAGGGTCTATGCACGTCCACGGTTCTCAACATTGCCACTACCTCCTCCACTAACAACTTTGAACCAAGCTGTGCCTACAGCACTCTGCCCTCCCTGCCTTACCTACTTTAATTCTTATTTCATTGCATTTGTGTCCCTTTTTGTAAATACGAATCCTGGTGTGTGTTTTTAACATCTATGCACCCCTCTTGCATTGCATCTGTGTCTCTTTTCGGAAATTTGAATCCTGGTGTGTGTTTTGTTTAACATCTTTGCACCATTTGTGCATTGCAATTGTGTCCTTTTGCAACTACTAAGCTGCCTGGTGAGTTTGTGCTAGAAATGTGCTTTGTAGCTACTCTTTCCTTCAACTATCCACCACCCCCTTATAGCACTCACCATTCCCCTATCTTCTATAACTACTACACTATCACCTATCCTCCCTCTCTCATGAAGTCTGGAAGACAAAAGCATAAAAAAGACATTCTCACCACAAACCCGGGCCTACCCATTGCAGACACCTATGTCAGCGCAACCTCCAGACAGGTCTTCACTGATATCCTCTTCTCTCTCCCTTCCCTAGATCTATGGACTCCTCATCTCATCTCTACACTCTTCCTTAGACATCCTCTCCCATTAATGGTGGCACAAAATGGGAGGTCCTCTTGGCGGGCTTCGCATTATCCAGGTGTATCATTAATGTCTATCACACTGGCACTATCTTGGTTCAGGGTCCTCAACCCAACCTCCTTCTCTTTGACCGGCACCTGTCACCCCTAATCAACTTCCTTCCCACACCTTCTACTCCCTCCTCCACTCTCTCTGTCCCCCCTCCTCCGACTGGTGTAACACGTCCCTGTACCCCTCCTCAGAAAACCTTCAAAGGTGGAGACCTCTTGCATCTTACCACACTTAAAGCTCGTTCGACCGTCAAACACTCTGGCGACATCTACCTCCTTCTTGAAGACATTAACTTCGATATCCTTGCTCTTACCGAGACGTGGTTCAATGCCAGCTCAGTCACTGCTTTTGACTCCCTTCTCCCTGATAGATATAAGATCATCTCCAAGCCTCATCGTAACCATGCTGGTGGTGGAGTTCCTCTGATCTTCCCTGAGTGAGTCCCTTCTTCCCTCATACCCACCCAGCCCTACTCTTCCTTTGAGAGCCTGGCCTGCAAGCTGGTCATCTCTCCTTCCTCCTCTCTGACCATTGCCACTATCTACAGGCCTCCTGGCTCTACCACCCTGTTCCTGTCTGAATGGGCTGATTTCTCCTTCTCTCCTCGCAACCACATCTAAACTCCATCTTGTGGGCGATTTCAGCATCCACCTTGACTCCTCAATCATGGCATTCACTCTCTCCTGTTACCTTTGCACCTCACTCTCCCTCTCCATCCTCCCTTCCGGTCCTTCCCATTCGGATGAATGCACTCTTGATGTCCTCATCCACACTGATCTTTCACTCTTCTCCTCACTGAGCACACCACTTTCCTGGTCAGACCACTCCTCTGACCTGGGTCCTCTCAGCCGTCTAACTGCCCCTCCACCAGCCCTGCCAACCCCGTTCTTGAACATCCGTCTGATGAAATGAGTGTCAGCCTTCACATCTACCTTTATCCCCCCTCTTCCCCACTATTGACTCGACCTCTGAATCTGCTCTCAGCAACCTTCATCTTGCCATTATCAGCACCCTCGACACTCTTGCCCCAGTCATGAGGATCCGCCTGAAACATGCCTCCAAGCGTAACACCTTCAAGTTGCAAGTTGAGCTTAGGGCCCTTTAGGAGCGTGCATATGTAATGGATGGGATCAAACAGAATAATTCTGAGTCCAAATAACGGAACCAACTCAGGAAGATGGCAAGTACTGTTTTATTAACAATTATCTAAAACAGTGAGTTTACAATGAACATCAATGGACGGACGCTCAGTGTCTCCCAGTGATCTTTACACAAACCATAGCTTTCATACCAAAAATACATCAGAGGTGACGTCATACTACGTGGCAATAATGAAAAACCTATCAATGGTCGGGATTGGCTGAGGGCAACATCTAAGTATACTTTCTATAGGAGCTAGGATTGTGATTGGCTGTCCACTATCAGGTGGACAAAATATGCCTACCTCTAAAACATGTAATCTTCAGAAACATTAGATACACAGTTTCTCATTGGTCTTCAAACTATAAGGTCCTTCGATATATGGACTACTACAATTGGTTGGCACGCTTGTGCCATGTCTGGAACATTAGGTTCACTTAGCAGCACATAAGCCCAGACCCAGGAGATGGAGCATGACACTACCCCACCACCCAATTAGCCCAGCATTTCTCATCGCCCATGCCTTCTGCCATGAAGATTGTATTTGTACTGGGCCTTGCAAAGTATCCTTGTCTTTGAGAATGCACGGGAGTGAGGGCACTCACTATTGTGTCTATTCTCATCCTTGGCTTACGTGACAGGAGACTACGATTTAGTAAATGTTGCAGGTTTAAATGCTCTAAATGGATTAAACTTGGCACTCTTGGTGTTCTTTCCTTGCACCTTAACAAGGTTTGAAGATTCATCCTCCGCACTTTCGCTCATTTCCAGAATAGATAGCTGATCTTGACTGTTTCAGTCTTGAATCTAGGCCAGACAACCTCGAAATGCAGCTCCACGATTCTGCTTATTCTTGCTGCAACAGTTTTCAATTCATGCTTCATGGGTTCTGGCTTACTAAATTCATGATACTGATGTCCAGCTTCTATATAATGGTGGCTTCGCCTGCATTCTATTCACTACGTATAACCAGCTTCTATAATGACTTGGTCTACCTTGCGTTTCAGCATCTGTACAGTTATTGAACAGTTAATTTTCTGCACCACTTTGTGCAAGGGTAATCTTCTTCGTATTTAAAAGTTCACTTGATTCTTTACTTCATCATTAGTTTCTTCAGTATCTATACATCCTCTTCAGCCAGCATCGCGGGACGTCATACATACTTTTTGTGACATCACTAGCTTCTTTTCTTTGCTCTTTCTCATATTCCTTCAGGGAGTTCCTCCCTTAGGTTGTCATCACTTCGGGGATACATTCGGTAGGGTTGTCTCAATGGGTATCTTCTTTCGAACACATGCTGCAGTAATGGCACAATGGCTGGTGTCAAACACGGCACAGTCTCATGTCTCCAACATATGGGAGGAAGGGGGGTGGGTACTCTGCAGAGGTATGCAGATGCTTATCTACATTCCCCCCTCTGGTTGAGTCCTCGACGACCTCCTCGAGTTGTTCTATGTCTTCGTATTTTCTCTTGAAGAAGCGTTTTCTTAGTTGTCCATATTTTCATCACTCCCTCAGGGTGCCTGCTGTTTTGACATGTTCATCTAAACTCCAGGTCATATAGTTACATTGTCCATTCGGGGTATAATAGACCCTTCGTCCCACGTACTTCTTGTGATTCTTTGGACACAGAAACTTTATATATTCTTTAGCAGCGTCATCACTCAGCTCCTTGGTGTTTTGTCCATCGTTGGCATCAATCATGATCTTCATTCCTACTATCTTCTTTGCCGTTTTCTTGCATTGGGCAATCACCATCCGGAGTATACAGAATCCAAACATTACTAGCACCAGTATTACTCCAAGAACATTGAATAGATTTGCCAACCACTGAGGAATCCATGAAAACAAGAAGGTAAACCAACCGTCATCTTCAATTTCCTCTGTCTTGCATCTTGGTATGCAGTGCTGTCAGCATCAATATGGCCTCTGCCAAGGTCCCATTGTGGCCATCGTGAGAAGGTATAAATGTGCAACTGTAACGCTCACCTGGTATCCACGGGGACTTCACTTAGCCTGTTCTGACCTCTTACGACCTCGAACCCTTCCCTGGAGTCTACTCGACTGGAGACTGGGCCTGAAACACAGGATTGGTAGAGTTTAACTCCCTATTGTCTCTGCGTGCTTGAACCCCTTCTTCCCAGGGGTCCAACCCTTCCCTTTGATCCACAGCTCACCTTGTTTTCTTGGAAAGTGTGCTCTCCATCCTGCTTTCAGCGCAGGGGCGCGTTGATTGATGCGGGCTCGTTGCTGCCTAGTTACTTCACTGGCAAGAGTCCGAAAGGTAAGTATTATGGTAAGGTATTATGAACTTAGGTAAGGAGCAGGAGATGTCAGGGAGGGCGGTGGGGGGGGACTCAGGCAAGCTTTTCAAATGCATGATCAGAGGAAAGGATGTTCTCTCCACACAATTCCCGTGACACCCTGGAAACTGAGGTCAATTTCATGGGATTTGGGAGGCAAAGCATTCAATTTCCTTAATGGTTTTGCACTGATTTCCCTCCTTTTTTCCTGACCTTTTGGCTTGCAGTTATGTTGGTAATCGGGCAAGCTCCAACATGGCGCTGATTGAGGTGAAGATGTTGTCTGGTTTCATCCCAGTGAAGAAAAGCATGAGGCAGGTGAGTTGGCAGTGAATACCCCTTCTCTTGTTTTGGGGGTTCCTGTGTGTTTGCACAGGCCCCATTGTTTCACAGTAATTAGATTACCAGCGCCCAAGAGAAGGAAAGTAAACAAATCTTATAATGGAATAAATGTTAGCACGGTTAAGTCCTCTTTGCCAATGTCCCTTCAACTAAAAAGTCAGACACTGGGCCATTCGATAGCTTTAGTTTGTTAGGCAACCTTCTCTCCATGTACAGGTCTCCAGTCGGGCCACTACTCTTCAAGCATCTACTAATACCTTGTACTCCCATTACCCCACTCTGCTCCTTACATGATAGCAGGATTTTTTCTGAGTGAGATATCTCCAAACGCAACAATACACAGGCCACAGGGATACCATGCACGTTCTATATATAATATTAACCTATACAGTTGATTAGCCCTCCTTGTTCTAAGCAATATAAAGAAACACATATCGTTCCATGTAGAGATGGTATATTCTCAAATCCCTAATGATTATTAGTCCTCTCTTGCACTTGGAATCCATGCTCTCCTATTTGCTAAGAGCCAAACATCAGCGACTTTGGGTTGTTTGACAAAGTAGATCCTAGTATTATTGCACCCTCCCTCGCTAAGTTCTGGTTTTGGGTTTAATATGTCCTGTATAGAAAGCAGACTTGACAAGTCTGTCTTCTATGTTTATGAGAGAATGACATGGGCAAGTGAGAGCCCTAATGAAACAAGGACTAACACAGAAACTGGAATAGGAGAAGGAAGCTGAGAAAGACGAGAAAGCTGCAGAGGCACAGAGAGCCGTGACCCTGATGTAGTCTGGGAGACACTAGCATTGACGTTGTGCGAGGCTAGTCTGGAAGAGGCAGAAAAGCAGGAGGAACCACTGGTGATATGTGGTGCAGGTGAAGCAATTACCATAATACAGAACCATACTGTGCCCTTCTGCTGTGAGAGATGCTGTCAAGCCCAGGATGTCACTACATCACTGAGAGGCTGCAAACTGTAATGCATGATTCAACCTACTGAGACAGTAATGGAAAGCTGCGAGATCTGGGATGCTGACAAGCTGCTGAGAAACCCCAGGGAAGTGTTTGAAGCGCAATTGTAGGAGCGGACGGAGGGACACAGTGAGGTGGAAACCTTACCAAAATAAGAACCCGATACAGCAATCCACCAATACGCAGACGATACTCAGTTCTACATGAGAGTAAATAGCATGCAGGGCATCACTCGTCTCTGCGATGATCTACCCATCATCCAGTCCTGGATGTCGGCTGCCTACCTCAAACTAAACACATGTAAGACAATTCATCCTCAACGGTGTGCCCACAAAAAAACAACTTGTCCAACAATGGCTTAATGATATGCACCTAGAAGGATACACAACTCTCAGACTGAGCAAAATCCTTAGGCGTCACGACTGATAGCAGCCTGTCCTTCCAGAGACACATAGCATAGCCATGAAGGCCGAAATAGCCTGGCTAATAAACTCTACCCTACGAAACAGCAAACCCTTCATCCCATCACAGGATTTACGGATCGTATTGCAGGCCCTTGTGGTCTTGCACATTGATGGGGAAGTGCTCTCCTGACAGGGCTCCAAGCTGCTCGTTTGGCTCCCCTTAAAACAGTCCGCCATGCTGCAGCAAATTGTATTGCAGGAGCACAGGCATTTGACTGAATTACCCCAATACTATGTGAACTATGCCCACTTTACAGTTCCTCCTCGCCAGCAGTCGAACCATCTCAGCGGCCTGCACGGGGCATCAGGACGCTGAATTTCAACTGACACGGCAGACATACGGTAAGTCCTGTTGGGTTGTGGAGCATTATTTTCATTTGATCGGTGAGCGTGGTGAAGAGTGCTACTTTTTGCTCCACTTGCCTTGACTGGGCCCACTTTACAGAAGAAGCGCTCCCTCAGACCCTCCACCTCACATGAGGGCACATTTTATTCAATTTGCGCTACCTGGCCACGAGCTGCTTTGCTTTGTGCACCTTCAAACATGGCCTCCTTCTTCTCTGAGCACTGAAGTGCTAAATTGCCTGCCCTGCCCGCCCTCTGATTGTTCCCTCCAGTCCTCATCAGGGCCAATCGGGTGCCAGTAGACATTAGCCGGCCCCTTGTACAAAGGCCCACGGCAAAGGCGCCTGCCTGGATGCATTCAACCTCACTTCCTCCTCGCCCACAGTGGAACCATCTCAGCTGTCTGCACGGGCATCAGGAGGCTGAATTACAACTCTGCAGACACGGCAGACATAAGGTAAGCCCTGTTGGGCTGTGGAGCAATATTTTCATTTATTCCACGAGCGTGGCGTAGAGTGCTGCTTTTTTGCTCCACTTACCTTGACTGGGCCACTTTACAGAAGAAGCGCTTTCCCCGCCCTTCCACCTCACTTGAGGCCACATTTTATTCAATTTGCGGTACCTGGTCATGAGGTGGTTTGCTTTGTGCACCTTCAACATGGCCCCCTTCTTCTCGGGCACTGAAGTGCTGAATTGCCTGCCCTGCCCGCCCTATGATTGGTCCACCCAGTCTTCATCAGGTCCAATCGGGTGCCGGTAGGTGTTAGCCGTCCCTCTGAACAGGCCGAGGTTGGCTGGTGTGCCCCCACCTTTCTTTTTCCCCCACCTCTTCAAAATATGAAGCAGCCACCTGATTTACAGTCTGCTACCCCACAAACTAGGGTCTATGCACGTCCACGGTTCTCAACATTGCCACTACCTCCTCCACTAACAACTTTGAACCAAGCTGTGCCTACAGCACTCTGCCCTCCCTGCCTTACCTACTTTAATTCTTATTTCATTGCATTTGTGTCCCTTTTTGTAAATTCGAATCCTGGTGTGTGTTTTTAACATCTATGCACCCCTCTTGCATTGCATCTGTGTCTCTTTTCGGAAATTTGAATCCTGGTGTGTGTTTTTTTTAACATCTTTGCACCACTTGTGCATTGCAATTGTGTCCTTTTGCAACTACTAAGCTGCCTGGTGAGTTTGTGCTAGAACTGTGCTTTGTAGCTACTCTTTCCTTCAACTATCCACCACCCCCTTATAGCACTCACCATTCCCCTATCTTCTATACCTACTACACTATCACCTATCCTCCCTCTCTCATGAAGTCTGGAAGACAAAAGCATAAAAAAGACATTCTCACTACAAACCCGGGCCTACCCATTGCAGACACCTATGTCAGCGCAACTTCCAGACAGGTCTTCACTGATATCCTCTTCTCTGTCCCTTCCCTAGATCTATGGACTCCTCATCTCATCTCTACACTCTCTCCTTAGACATCCTCTCCCATTAATGGTGGCACAAAATGGGAGGTCCTCTTGGCCGGCTTCGCATTATCCAGGTTTATCACTAATGTCTATCACACTGGCACTATCTTGGTTCAGGGTCCTCAACCCAACCTCCTTCTCTTTGACCGGCACCTGTCACCCCTAATCAACTTCCTTCCCACACCTTCTACTCCCTCCTCCACTCTCTCTGTCCCCCCTCCTCTGACTGGTGTAACACGTCCCTGTACCCCTCCTCAGAAAACCTTCAAAGGTGGAGACCTCTTGCATCTTACCACACTTAAAGCTCGTTCAACCGTCAAACACTCTGGCGACATCTACCTCCTTTTTGAAGACATTAACTTCGATATCCTTGCTCTTACCGAGACGTGGTTCAATGCCAGCTCAGTCACTGCTTTTGACTCCCTTCTCCCTGATAGATATAAGATCATCTCCAAGCCTCATCGTAACCATGCTGGTGGTGGAGTTCCTCTGATCTTCCCTGAGTGAGTCCCTTCTTCCCTCATACCCACCCAGCCCTACTCTTCCTTTGAGAGCCTGGTCTGCAAGCTGGTCATCTCTCCTTCCTCCTCTCTGACCATTGCCACTATCTACAGGCCTCCTGGCTCTACCACCCTGTTCCTGTCTGAATGGGCTGATTTCTCCTTCTCTCCTCGCAACCACATCTAAACTCGATCTTGTGGGCGATTTCAGCATCCACCTTGACTCCTCAATCATGGCATTCACTCTCTCCTGTTACCTTTGCACCTCACTCTCCCTCTCCATCCTCCCTTCCGGTCCTTCCCATTCGGATGAATGCACTCTTGATGTCCTCATCCACACTGATCTTTCACTCTTCTCCTCACTGACCACACCACTTTCCTGGTCAGACCACTCTCTCCTCTGACCTGGGTCCTCTCAGCCGTCTAACTGCCCCTCCACCAGCCCTGCCAACCCCGTTCTTGAACATCCGTCTGATGAAATGAGTGTCAGCCTTCACATCTACCTTTATCCCCCCTCTTCCCCACTATTGACTCGACCTCTGAATCTGCTCTCAGCGACCTTCATCTTGCCATTATCAGCACCCTCGACACTCTTGCCCCAGTCATGAGGATCCGCCTGAAACATGCCTCCAAGCGTAACACCTTCAAGTTGCAAGTTGAGCTTAGGGCCCTTTTGGAGCGTGCATATGTAATGGATGGGATCAAACAGAATAATTCTGAGTCCAAATAACGGAACCAACTCAGGAAGATGGCAAGTACTGTTTTATTAACAATTATCTAAAACAGTGAGTTTACAATGAACATCAATGGACGGACGCTCAGTGTCTCCCAGTGATCTTTACACAAACAATAGCTTTCATACCAAAAATACATCAGAGGTGACGTCATACTACGTGGCAATAATGAAAAACCTATCAATGGTCGGGATTGGCTGAGGGCAACATCTAAGTATACTTTCTATAGGAGCTAGGATTGTGATTGGCTGTCCACTATCAGGTGGACAAAATATGCCTACCTCTAAAACATGTAATCTTCAGAAACATTAGATACACAGTTTCTCATTGGTCTTCAAACTATAAGGTCCTTCGATATATGGACTACTACAATTGGTTGGCACGCTTGTGCCATGTCTGGAACATTAGGTTCACTTAGCAGCACATAAGCCCAGACCCAGGAGATGGGGCATGACACTACCCCACCACCCAATTAGCCCAGCATTTCTCATCGCCCATGCCTTCTGCCATGAAGATTGTATTTGTACTGGGCCTTGCAAAGTATCTTTGTCTTTGAGAATGCACGGGAGTGAGGGCACTCACTATTGTGTCTAGGACTCCAAGTTCAAATTCTATTCTCATCCTTGGCTTACGTGACAGGAGACTACGATTTAGTAAATGTTGCAGGTTTAAATGCTCTAAATGGATTAAACTTAGCACTCTTGGTGGTCTTTCCTTGCACCTTAACAAGGTTTGAAGATTCATCCTCCGCACTTTCGCTCATTTACAGAATAGATAGCTGACCTTGACTGTTTCAGTCTTGAATCTAGGCCAGACAACCTCGAAATGCAGCTCCACGATTCTGCTTATTCTTGCTGCAACAGTTTTCAATTCATGCTTCATGGGTTCTGGCTTACTAAATTCATGATACTGATGTCCAGCTTCTATATAATGGTGGCTTCGCCTGCATTCTATTCACTACGTATAACCAGCTTCTATAATGACTTGGTCTACCTTGCGTTTCAGCATCTGTACAGTTATTGAACAGTTGATTTTCTGCACCACTTTGTGCAAGGGTAATCTTCTTCGTATTTAAAAGTTCACTTGATTCTTTACTTCATCATTAGTTTCTTCAGTATCTATACATCCTCTTCAGCCAGCATCGCGGGACGTCATACATACTTTTTGTGACATCACTAGCTTCTTTTCTTTGCTCTTTCTCATATTCCTTCAGGGAGTTCCTCCCTTAGGTTGTCATCACTTCGGGGATACATTCGGTAGGGTTGTCTCAATGGGTATCTTCTTTCGAACACATGCTGCAGTAATGGCACAATGGCTGGTGTCAAACACGGCACAGTCTCATGTCTCCAACATATGGGAGGAAGGGGGGTGGGTACCCTGCAGAGGTATGCAGATGCTTATCTACATTCCCCCCTCTGGTTGAGTCCTCGACGACCTCCTCGAGTTGTTCTATGTCTTCGTATTTTCTCTTGAAGAAGCGTTTTCTTAGTTGTCCATATTTTCATCACTCCCTCAGGGTGCCTGCTGTTTTGACATGTTCATCTAAACTCCAGGTCATATAGTTACATTGTCCATTCGGGGTATAATAGACCCTTCGTTCCACGTACTTCTTGTGATTCTTTGGACACAGAAACTTTATATATTCTTTAGCAGCGTCATCACTCAGCTCCTTGGTGTTTTGTCCATCGTTGGCATCAATCATGATCTTCATTCCTACTATCTTCTTTGCCGTTTTCTTGCATTGGGCAATCACCATCCGGAGTATACAGAATCCAAACATTACTAGCACCAGTATTACTCCAAGAACATTGAATAGATTTGCCAACCACTGAGGAATCCATGAAAACAAGAAGGTAAACCAACCGTCATCTTCAATTTCCTCTGTCTTGCATCTTGGTATGCAGTGCTGTCAGCATCAATATGGCCTCTGCCAAGGTCCCATTGTGGCCATCGTGAGAAGGTATAAATGTGCAACTGTAACGCTCACCTGGTATCCATGGGGACTTCACTCAGCCTCTTCTGACCTCTTACGACCTCGAACCCTTCCCTGGAGTCTACTCGACTGGAGACTGGGCCTGAAACACAGGATTGGTAGAGTTTAACTCCCTATTGTCTCTGCGTGCTTGAACCCCTTCTTCCCAGGGGTCCAACCCTTCCCTTTGATCCACAGCTCACCTTGTTTTCTTGGAAAGTGTGCTCTCCATCCTGCTTTCAGCGCAGGGGCGCGTTGATTGATGCGGGCTCGTTGCTGTCTAGTTACTTCACTGGCAAGAGTCCGAAAGGTAAGTATTATGAGTCTTTTGAACAGTTCTCTAACTTCGTTCCTTTCCTTCCTTAGATGAGTGCCGGCGTCCGGGGATGGCGACGTGCTGCTGAGATGAGTAGCGCTGAAGGTGAGTGAGAGTGCGATGCGCGAAGCGCGATGCAACCCTTTCGTATTTGTATTGAACTGAGTTCTTTTACTGTGTCTTTTAGGTGCCGCAACATTTTCAGCGTGGATGCCGGTTATGAAGAAGAAATGCGGTGATTAAGCGCGATATGCGGTGCCTCTAGATGTTTCCACGCTATCCTGGAGTTTCTTTTCCCTCTTGCAGATGGATGAGAAGTTCCGGAGACAGAGATCCCCCAGAGCGGCTGGGATTCAGGTAAGCATTTGAAGCTCGTACAGTCTTTAAAAATAAGCGAAGATTTGCTGAATGCTTACTAATGCCTTTTTTCTGTTCTTTTCCCTTTTCCTTAGGAAGCGGCGTGCCGGGATGGGAATGACACCGCTGAAGATGCCCGCAGAACAGAAGAAGCGATGAATGACGGGCAGAAGCGCCGCAAGGTAAGGCTTTTCCTAACGGTGTTCTTGTTCTTGCAGGAGCTGAGCGCAGAAGAAAGATTCAGGCCTACTGGAGACCGATCCGAACACGGTGAGTGTCACGCTGCAGGTGCAGAAAACACAAAGCATGTTTCTCAGCATGGGCGTGGTTTAAATAGTCTCTGGGTATCCCAGGTGTCTCTGGGCTGAACCACACCCAAAAGACTAGACTGCACATGCAGTTCTGGGAACCAAAATATGTGGGGGCATCCATCTTGTCCCCATCAATGCACTACAAGTCCAATCCCCAATGTTATCCTATGGGAGTGGGTCTGGTGCCACAAGCGCCAAGTCTGACTCCAAGTGGGTCTTTGGAGGGATCGAGAGGCCCTTGAGGGCCATGTAGATGATTGTGGCCTGGCTCCAGCATGACATCTTGGAGGGCTGGGGAAATGAGGGGCAGGAATCATGACAGCAACATGATGGCCTTATTTTGGGACAAGCTCCTCCTTCCATTGCAGTGATAATGTCAAGGACATAACTATTCCGGATGGTCATCAATCGTATGGCCCTCAGCTCCTGTGATGGAGTTGAATTCCTTTATGGTAGAATTGATTGTCTGCAGCAGCTCCCATCTGGTAATTTGCAAACATTTGGCATTCACCACTGTTTGAATTCCATACATAAATATAGCTGTCTTTATCAAAGCAGTCTTGCTAAAGAACTTGTGCTCATCAGGAATAGTTTCATACAGTGTTATTGATTTGGCTGAGAAATAATTTTCTCTTTTTGTCCGTCAGAGATCAAGTGATCTTCGTTTTCTCAAATGGTCATTCACTTTTGGAAGTTCATCAATGTTTAGATTGCTCTGAGGAATCACTAATGCTGGAACATGTATGAGCACCATGGAACACACTCAGCCCCAATCCTTGGGTAACTTCATATAGGCTCTAGATCCACAAGCCCAATATCGATCTATATGGACAGCCGTCCCTTTTTCTCATTCCAGGAACATCAATTGTGGTTTTGCATCCTTAGGGATATCTCACATGGTTCTTTCCATGGTTTCGGAAACATAATGTTGCATTAACTAATGGGATTACAACTACTGGGCCTGATTCGTCTTCTACCCATGTCAGTAACTTGCAGTGCTTGGCCCATGATTTTAAGCATCCATCATTCATTCTCTGCACTTCTTGTACGTATTCTGTTTTCAGCAGATGAACTGCACAGGACATCATTCCTTCTTCGCATCCCTTCTTGGTATACACTCATCCATAGATCAATAGGTGTGTTCGTTCCCAACTTCCAGGTGATCCTGCTATTTCCGTCACATCAAGACAGTTCATT
Organism: Ambystoma mexicanum; assembly: GCF_040938575.1. NCBI lineage: Eukaryota > Metazoa > Chordata > Amphibia > Caudata > Ambystomatidae > Ambystoma > Ambystoma mexicanum. Next base: position 169,308,253 of record NC_090925.1, read on the forward strand.
CTCTTCATTTCTTCAGTTATAACCTCATCCTGCCCTGCAGCATCCCCCAGGATACACAAGCATTTTGTCTGTCCATCCAGGCTCCTTCTCCAGTCGTAAGGTCTTGATATAGTCATCCTGGTATGGAAACAACCATTTTGATTTCCATCGCAAGGTCTCCCAGCTTCCTTGGAACTGTCCTTGAATAGTACATGCGAATAGTACATGCTGCAAGATGGCTGAGGCATTTTGCATTGTATGCTGATACTTCCTTCTAAATGAAAGTCCTTATTGTATTCATGGCATAGGGGATGAGAGAGCAGACATAGCAACTCTCATCAGGTGCTCTTCCCACCACCTTTTTCATGTGTTGATACCACATGTTATTCCCCCAGGTTAGCTGAATTATCTAGATAGGTATTTATCCCTTCATTATCTTCCTCTGTGTCTCTTTTATGTCCCCTAACATACCCATATAGATCATGGAAATTGTCATCATTCGTACACATAGTGGGGAGAATCATGGGAACTCTTTCTTCAGTAGAACCATTAAGATAAAGAGACTGTGAAAAATAAGAAACAAAAAAATTATGAGAATAATCATGCAAATATTTATTATGCATACAAATCTGGACAACTATCTTTCATGCCAGCCCACTGCCTGCTGAGCTCATGCACTCTCTATAATCATGCCATCTTCTTTATTAATCATTTTAAATTCAATCATCGAGTTCCTTTTACATTTGCAATTGCACAATATGTTCAATTATAGCAATATGGAGTCTTCTTATCACTGGGCCGTTTTTAGGATCCTGTAAAAATGTGTGAATATTAACATCTCTTCTGGCAAGAGCAGGGTAAGATTGAAGTATGAACACAAAGACAGCAACCATACCCCGATGAACATCACTATTAGCAGGTATCATGTATTTTTATCACTTAAAACAGATTTTCTCCATGAAATGACTCTGGATATTGGTCTCTCTTCCAATTTCTGATCAAGAACTAATGTTTAGGCATAATTCTGGTGCATTATTCACTGCTTCAATATGTTTCTAAAAGGTCCATTCAAACTCTGGAATTTCTCTGCAAGTCCTTGCAATCCTTGCTAAAACATATATAAGTAGTATCTATTGAGTTCTAGTCCAAATAAAATACCTGTTTAATCGCCCGTTGCTTTGTCGTCCTTCTTCTTAGTCATTGATCGGGTCTGCACATGTGGAAATTCTTATTCTTGTCTTGCTTCTGGATCAGCAACAGTGGGAGGGGGGGTCTTGCCTTATTAGATCTTCATGTCGTTCAGATGCAACCAGGCTCCTCTTCCCGTAATCTTAAGAGCTGAAGGGGAAACTTCCTCAACAAGAAATGGGCCATTAAAGCGAAGCTCATGCCACTTCTGGTGATGTTTTTGATCAAATCAGGTCCTATAACTTAGGTGGTGGAAATTATCTTCTTCTGTGTTCCTAGACCTTCCCCCTGATGCTTGACTTGATCTGAAATGAAAGAAATACTGGAAGTCATACATGTCAACTAATCATGCATTTCATCACCTAGAGTTTTAGCTACACTCTGGGCATCACTCCTAATCCTAGAGGGAGGTGTAAGGGGTATTCTATTTCGATGTCCCATTACTAGCTAGTGCACGGTGAGGTGGTGGTCTGACCCTGGCTGATTCCGAAGAGCATAAAAGGCCAGGGGTAGGCAATACAGCTATCCCTTTTTCAAAGTAAATTTAATCTTGGCGATCCTCTCTTTGAGGAGGCTGTTGAGCCTCTCACATATACCGTTCACTTGCGGGTTATACGCAGAACAGAACTTGTGCTTTATACTTAATAAAAGCCCTATTTTTTCAAGTAGCTCATTGACAAAATGTGGCCCATTATCAGATCTTAGTACTTTACACACACCCCACCTCGGGAAAACTTCACATACTAAACATGTCACTGCGCAAGTGGCATCAGGGTGTGTGCACAGACCTGCTTTGATCCACCTAGAGAAGAGGCACACCACCACTAATAGATACCTATATCCATTATATGTGTCTGCAGCATGTCAACATAGTTGATATGTAAATGCTGAAAATGACCATTCGGTCGAGGTATTACTACTCTAATTGTTCTCAGTGTATGCCCCCTACCCCCTGATGCTTGACTTGATCTGAAATGAAAGAAATACTGGTAGTCATACATGTCAAATAATCATGCATTTCATCACCTAGAGTTTTAGCTACACTCTGGGCATCACTCCTAATCCTAGAGGGAGGTGTAAGGGGCATTCTATTTCGATGCCTTATTACTAGCTAGTGCACAGTGAGGTGGTGGTCTGACCCTGGCTGATTCCGAAGGGCATATAAGGCCTGGGGTAGGCAATACAGCCATCCCTTTTTCAAATTAAATTTAATCTTGGCAATCCTCTCTTTGAGGAGGCTGTTGAGCCTCTCACGTATCCCGTTCACTTGTGTGTCATACGCAGAAGAGAACTTGTGCTTTATACTTAATAAAAGCCCTATTTTTTCAAATAGCTCATTGACAAAATGTGGCCCATTATCAGATCTTAGTACTGCACACACACCCCACCTCGGGAAAACTTCACATACTAAAAACGTCACTGCGCAAGTGGCATCAAGGTGTGCGCACGGACCTGCTTTTATCCACATAGAGAAGAGGCACACCACCACTAATAGATACCTATATCCTTTATATGTGTCTGCAGCATATCAACATAGTCAATATGTAAATGCTGAAACTGACCATTCGGTCGAGGTATTACTACTCTAATTGTTCTCAGTGTATGCCCAGCAGTAAACATTTGACACATGATGCAATCCACCATAAACAGTGCAACGTGTTCCAACAAATTAGGAATGAACCAGTCTTCTGCGATATTGGCAGCAAGACTTACTCTAGTTACAATCACGGGGTAATGCAGCTGTTCAAGTGCGACTTTCAACAAAGTTCCTGGCATCATTGGCTTTCCAGTGCTTTCCTGTTGCCATAAAGCTTCAGTGGGGGATAAAGAACCCCCCCTTTGTTTCCACAGTTCTTGCTCTTCCTGTGGTGCACTTCCCTGAATCTCTATTAAATGGGTTATCGACATTGTATTAAATCCCTCCTGTACTAACATGGTGGTAATCGGATTTTTTTTAATAGTCTCAGTATCAAAACTCGAAATTTCTGGAGAATATGCAACCATTTTGGCTTCTATCTCTGGCGTTGTTCCTGCAAGAGATGAAATCTGTTTGTTTAGTATGTGCTGCGCATTTTACGACTGCTATGGCCACTGGGAGTTGTAGTGCCTTAATGAGCCTAGCCAATAAGGACACATGCCGCACTGGAGAACTGTCTGCGTGGAGATAGCCCCTTCTTTTCCAATGTGACAACCTTGCATGTACGTATGACACCACATAGGCGGAGTCGCTGTACACCATCACTTTCTGCCCATCATGTTTCCCAAGAGCGACAACAAGTGCTACTAATTATGCTGCTTGTGCTGAAAAATGAGACGGTAGCCTTGCGCTTGCCACCACCTCAAATTCTCCATTTAATCTGTGTCTTACTACCGCAGCACCTGAATGACTTTCCCCACTAGTCTGATACATTTTTAAAGAACCATCAATAAGAAGAATCTTCCCTCCTGCCAAAGCATTCTCTTTCACACAGGGTAAATCATCATAAAAATCAACAAAATTTGCACAGTCATGTACATGATCACCTTCTTCTATATGATGGCAGGGTTCACTATTGGCAGGGTTCACTATTTTACATCTTAAAAGTTTAATCGCTGGGTTAGAAATCGGTACCTCATAAGCCGAGGCTCTTTGGGATGTCAATGTGACCTTAGGCTTCTCGAGAATGGAAAATAGTGTCAAACTGATGTGATTCATCACAATACATATAATTGAAAACAACTGGCAGGTATCCCCCAGGGACTCACCGTTACTTCTGTTCCTCCTCCTCCTATGACTGGCACCTTCCTGCAGGGAAAGGCTCTTCTATTTTCAAGCGGAGAGAAGAAAGTGAAAAGCCTCCCAAGTACTTCTTCCCTCCCTAGATAAAACCAGGCAGGAGAAGAAATCCTAGGGAAACCCTCTGGGGAAGAAAACCCTGTGCCGAAGGTAGCGGTATGATGTCTTCAGTTGCAGACGGAGGTTCCGGTGCAGTCCGAAGGTCGTTCGTCTTGAAAGAGAAAGAGACTGGTAAGTATCAGCAGGTAAGTGAATAGTGGATATGTAAGAATTTGAGTAATATAAATTACCCTTAAACAGGAACGTTGTGTGGGGAAAGGTGCCAGTCAGCCTCAGGATACTTCTATGATTATAAAAGAGGTTGGATGAGAAACCGTGGGAAAGTAGAAAAGAATAATGGGAAGCCACGGGGAAGTCTTTACCTGAGAGGCTAATAGGGCGGAGCTAGGAGTTGTTATGGTGTAGCAGAGTCTTGCGTGGGCGGTCGTAATGTCGGGGTGACTTGTACCTGTACCTATGCGAAGGAAGATAGCATAGTGAGCCGGGAGGGAAGGAAAGACGGGAACAGATATTCCGAAGAGTATCGAATTCAGCTTACCGCGATCCGGAGAAGCCCCGGAAGGCAGACTTGGGTTAGAGAGGGACGGAGTCCATGGAATCGAGAGAAAGGGAGGCAAAGGGAGCTGCACTAAAAAGGGCGAGGCAGAACAGGAAAAGAATTAGAAAGCTGAAAAGTAATGTCTTTCAATCGTATAAGGAAGCCTAGAAGCGAACTTACGTAGCGTTGTGATAGTGGAGTAGCAACGCAACTCTGTGCTGATCTCGGAAACAGATATACCAACTCCCGGGTAGGGAGGCAGCACTTCCTGGAAACCGGGTTGTGCAGAGACTAGACCCGCAACACCGGTTACGGCGGCCATCTTGTGAGTAAAAATGGCTGACACCCGCCGTCCTAAGGTCCATTTATGCCACAAGGACCACCGTCCTCGGAGGGGCGTGACAGTATGCCCCCTCAAATGCCTCGGGCCACCCGGTTTAGCCGGATGGGACCGGAAAAATCGGCGGACCAGAGCCGGAGCATGAACAGCCGATGCAGGTTCCCAAGAGCGATCAGCCGGAGAATACCCTTTCCAGTCAACCAAGAACTGCAGACAACCCCGAAAAAGATGAGAATCACAAATACCAGCCACTTCATATTCGGGTCCCATCGGGGTGAAGACAGGAGGGGGTACCCCCATCTGTGTCCGGGAAAAACGATCCACCACGTCTTTCTTCAATTGCGACACATGGAAAACCGGATGAATCCTGGACCAAGACGGAGGGAGCTTGAGCTTGTAAGCAGACGACCCCATTCGTTGCAAAATGCGAAAAGGACCGAAGTATCTCGGGGACAATTTGGACGGCACCAGATGACGAGGTAAAAATCGAGAAGCCAACCAAACGACATCACCTGGCACCAAACTTGGAGTTGGAGTGCGACGTCTATCAGCAGAGCGTTTGACACGGGCCTGGGCCTCCAGAAGAGAGGTTCTGGCTGTCCGATGTCCCATCCGAATAGCATTGATGAGGAGATCCACATCGGGAAACCTAGATGCGGAGACCGGACTGCTGGGAAAACACTGAGGGTGATAACCGTAGGAGCAAAAGAAAGGGCTAAACCCCAAGGCCGAGTGTCGAGAGTTATTATACGCAAATTCCGCCAAAGGCAACAAGAACACCAGTTATCTTGTGAGGAGGAGATGTAACAGCGCAAATAACCCTCAAGGGTTTGATTCAGACGTTCCGTCTGACCGTTTGTCTGTGGATGGAATCCTGGGCTCAATGCCCGGGAGATATGCAAACTCTTGCACACCTGCTGCCAATATCGAGACGTGTATTGCGAACCTCGATCAGAAACGATGGTCTCAGGAAGTCCGTGAAGAGAAAAAATTTGTGAAAGAAAAATCTTTGCCATCTGGGCTGCAGTAGGAATCCGTGGAAGGGGAACAAAATGTGCCAATTTTGTGAAGTAATCGATTGTGACCATGACAACTGTACAACCGTCTGAGGGTGGCAAATCGACAATAAAATCTGTGGAAATCATTTGCCAAGGACGATTAGGGACTGGCATTACTGAGAGAAGACCCGAAGGGGCAGATCGCGGGCATTTAGATTGCAAGCAGATGGCACAAGCGGATACGTAATCCATGATGTCTTGAGTCATTTCCGGCCACCAGAAATTACGCCGGACCAGCTCTTTAGTATTAGCCACACCTCTGTGACCGGCCAGGTAGGAGTCGTGACAAAGATTCAGAACCGTTCTTCGTAATTCACTCGAAGGGAGGAAAAGCATCTTGTTATTATAAGCACAACCTTGGACCAAGGTGAGTTTCCAGGTCGCCAGAAACTGTGGATTTGACTGGATAAATCGCAGAGTTGAGTTAGCCACGTTTTGTAGAAATGTGGTAACCACCTGCACGAATGTAGCTCTGGGAAACAGAAGCTCTGTCCGGAAAGGCGTAGAGGAGTTATAATCCTTTCTAGACAAAGCGTCAGCCTTGAGATTGACTCTTCCGGGAATAAAGGTGAAAACAATCTCATACGGGGAAAAGAAGTGTGCCCAACGTGCCTGTCGGCTATTTCGGGTTTGAGCATATTGCAGGACGCGTAAATTACTGTGATCAGTCCGAACCTCCACTGGGTGTCTTGCCCCCAATAGTAGGTGTCTCCACTCTTCAAATGCCCTTTTTATAGCTAGGAGTTCTTTTTCAAGCACTGAATAATTCATTTCAGAGGGAGACAGTGTCTTTGAAAGATAGGCTATAGGACATTCTATTCCCTGGTCGTTTTCTTGGAGCAGAACGGCCCCAAGGGCCTGATGAGAAGCATCAGATTCAACGATAAATCTCTTGGCTTGATCTGGGGAGATCAAAATGGGTCCTGTGAGGAAGCGTTCCTTTAGTTTCTCGAATGCTAATCGTGCCTCCACTGACCAAAGGAATCGGACATTCTTTTTAAGAAGAGCCGTCAGTGGGAGTATTTCTTGAGAATAATGTGGGATAAAACGTCTGTAAAAGTTAGTAAATCCCAGAAATCTCTGTAGATCTTTGACGCACACCGGCATAGGCCAATCGGTAACAGCTGAAACCTTCCTAGGGTCCATGGCTACTCCATTTCCCGAAATTATGTATCCTAGATAGGCAACCTGGTTTCTGTGAAACTCACATTTCTCTAATTTGCAATAGAGGTGATTGTTAAACAGTCTCTGTAGGACTTCTTTAACGTGCTGACGATGTTCTGATGGAGAGGTAGAAAAAACCAGGATATCATCTAAATAGACGATAACGGTGTGAAGAAGAATGTCTGAAAACAGGTGGTCCATAAAGCGTTGGAAGACCGCGGGGGCGTTGGACAGGCCGAAAGGCATTACCCTGTATTCATAATGTCCCAAAGGAGTACGGAAAGCCGTTTTCCACTCATCGCCAGTTCGTATACGGATGAGATGGTAAGCCCCGCGGAGATCCAGTTTTGTAAAGATGGTGGCTCCTTTAACGGCTTCGAGTATATCAGGTATGAGAGGCATGGGATAGCGATCAGGGATCGTGATCTTATTCAAGCCCCAGTAATCGATACATGGTCTGAGTTCCGTAGATTCTTTCTTGGGGATGAAGAATAAGGAAGCTCCAGCTGGTGATGTGGATTCCTGAATAAGACCATTACGAAGATTCTTTTGCAGATATTCCATAAGAACTTCACGTTCTCGTCCTGATAGGACATACATGCGGCCGAAAGGAATCGGTGCCTCAGGAACTAGTTCCAAGGCACAGTCATCCCTCCGATGTGGAGGTAGTTCTGCATATTCCGAATCAGAGAAGACTGTTTGAAATTGTCTGTATTCGAGGGGTAATTCCTGTATTTGGTTCAACATAGAGATGGAACCTGAATTTTCCAACATGGAGATAGTCGGGCGAAATCCGACCGCTCCCTCCAACAGACAGTGCGTCAAACAATGTTCAGAGCCCAAAAAGACAGTGCCCGCCTTCCAGTTGATGTAAGGATTGTGAGCACGAAGCCAGGGTAGCCCTAGAATTACCGGATAGTGAGCTGTACGGATTACATCAAAAACTATAGTTTCTCGATGGGAGGAGATGTTCATCTGCAAAGCTATGGTTTGTTCCTTTATGGGTCCTGAAGGTAACGGACTACCGTCCACTGACTCGACTGGAATAGCCAAGGTCTTAACTGAACATGGTATATTATGCATGGTCTTCCAGAGGGTATCAACAAAATTTCCCGCGGCCCCGCAATCTATTAAGGCTGTGACCGGAATGGGATCTGAATCACCCCATCTGATCTGGACCTGCAAGGCCAACATAGTAAGATCGGGGATCTCTGTTACTTGTGATGGTATCATAGAGGATGAGGAACCTGTTACTGATTCCATAGCCGCGGTTCCCCTTGCGGTTGGGTAATGGCGTTTCCCTGTCGTTTAGTTGGGATGAGGGGACAGTCTTGAACTGCGTGTTCTTTGGACCCACAATACATACACAGACCCTTAACCCTACGTCTATTGCGCTCTTCGGGAGTGAGACGACCTCTGATAGACCCTATCTGCATGGGTTCTTCCGTTTGAGATTTCCCTAAGCTAGGAGAGTAAGTAATGGGGTGTCTCACGGAACGGCAGCGACGTCGTTCTTTTAATCTTTCTTGCAGTCGGTAGTCCATCTGCATAACCATGGTTATTAATTCTGCCAAATTTGGAGGTCTGGGTACTCGGGAGATCTCATCCTTTAACTCTTCGTTTAATCCTCTGCGGAAGATAGTGATCAGAGCATCGTCTGCCCAAGACGTGCCAGCAGCCAACTGCTTGAAATTGGTGATATAGGATAACAGATCTTGAGATCCCTGTTTGAAATCCAATAATTGTTCTTGGGCTGAAACCGTGATTTCTTGCCGGCTGAACATGGCTCTAAGACTGTTCAAAAAATCAGGGTAGGAATCTAATAAGGCGTTATTTGTAGTAACCAGAGGCGTGGCCCATGCTAAAGCGGGACCTGATAGATTGGCAATCATGTGTCCTACCTTATCACGATCGCTCTGAAAAAAGGCTGTCTTGAAAGAGAACTGAATGGTACAAGCCTCAATAAAGGCCTTAAGTTTATGAGGGTTACCATCGTATAAACCCCCTGGAATGGGCCCAGGAGGTATCTCAGAACAGCTAGGGACTCTGCCCACCTGTTGCCGAAGATAGGCATTCTCTTGTTTTAAAGCCTGCACTTCTGCCGTTAACGCCTGTACTGCAGTGACTAATTGTTGTTGTTGAGAGGCGTCCATATTTCCTTGTAACTCTGAATCCCTGGGTTAACCTGCTCAGAATCCAATTAGAGAATTAATAATAATCCTTTCTGTTCTTTCGGGCGTTGCTAACTGTCAAACTGATGTGATTCATCACAATACATATAATTGAAAACAACTGGCAGGTATCCCGCAGGGACTCACCGTTACTTCTGTTCCTCCTCCTTCTATGACTGGCACCTTCCTGCAGGGAAAGGCTCTTCTATTTTCAAGCGGAGAGAAGAAAGTGAAAAGCCTCCCAAGTACTTCTTCCCTCCCTAGATAAAACCAGGCAGGAGAAGAAATCCTAGGGAAACCCTCTGGGGAAGAAAACCCTGTGCCGAAGGTAGCGGTATGATGTCTTCAGTTGCAGACGGAGGTTCCGGTGCAGTCCGAAGGTCGTTCGTCTTGAAAGAGAAAGAGACTGGTAAGTATCAGCAAGTAAGTGAATAGTGGATATGTAAGAATTTGAGTAATATAAATTACCCTTAAACAGGAACGTTGTGTGGGGAAAGGTGCCAGTCAGCCTCAGGATACTTCTATGATTATAAAAGAGGTTGGATGAGAAACCGTGGGAAAGTAGAAAAGAATAATGGGAAGCCACGGGGAAGTCTTTACCTGAGAGGCTAATAGGGCGGAGCTAGGAGTTGTTACGGTGTAGCAGAGTCTTGCGTGGGCGGTCGTAATGTCGGGGTGACTTGTACCTGTACCTATGCGAAGGAAGATAGCATAGTGAGCCGGGAGGGAAGGAAAGACGGGAACAGATGTTCCGAAGAGTATCGAATTCAGCTTACCGCGATCCGGAGAAGCCCCGGAAGGCAGACTTGGGTTAGAGAGGGACGGAGTCCGTGGAATCGGGAGAAAGGGAGGCAAAGGGAGCTGCACTAAAAAGGGCGAGGCAGAACAGGAAAAGAATTAGAAAGCTGAAAAGTAATGTCTTTCAATCGTATAAGGAAGCCTAGAAGCGAACTTACGTAGCGTTGTGATAGTGGAGTAGCAACGCAACTCTGTGCTGATCTCGGAAACAGATATACCAACTCCCGGGTAGGGAGGCAGCACTTCCTGGAAACCGGGTTGTGCAGAGACTAGACCCGCAACACCGGTTACGGCGGCCATCTTGTGAGTAAAAATGGCTGACACCCGCCGTCCTAAGGTCCATTTATGCCACAAGGACCACCGTCCTCGGAGGGGCGTGACAAATAGAGCATGATCCACGTAAAGGGTCATAGAACATCCCATGACAATACTTGTGGGCTTCTCAATTGCAAACGCAGCAGCCGCCAAACATTGTTTGCAAGGGAAGTGTCCTCTCATAACCTAATTTAGAATCCCACTATAATATGCCAAAGGCTTATACCCTAATGTGGTTCTTTGTGTAAGTACTGCTGTCATGACTGTCCCATTCGTGTGCAAAAACAAATAAAATTCCTCACCATAATAAATTGCTTGTTTAAACTCCTCAAATCCTACCTCCATTTCTTTGGTCCATTCTAATTTTGTCTTACCAACTTGTGCTTTCTCTAATGCTTGCAGAAGTGGCTTTGTGTATGTGCTGTAAGGATATGATATGATATGGCATTTATAATGCGCCTATACACAAGTTTTTCACAAGTGTTTCACTCTCCCTCGCACAAACACTGAAGCTCTAATATAATTGCACAAACCCAGAAACTGTGGCATTTGTCTCACTGTGTTCGGTTTTGGTGTTTTCATGATTGTCTCAGCTCTCTCAGGTATCACTTTCTTTTCTTCATGTGAAATTAACTGACCTATGTACAACACATCCTTCTGACAATACTGTAATTTCTCTTTGTCCACCTTATATCCTTTTTCTGCTAAAATAGTAATCAATTGGACAGAATCTTGCCTGCACTCATCCTCTGTTTTACTGCAAATCAATATGTCATCTACATACTGTATCACCGCACTTTTAAGATCGATATTGCCTAGGTCCATCTGTAGTGCTCTGTTAAAGATTGATGGGGACTCACAGTACCCTTGAGGCAAACAAGTGTGCATTTGTCTCTTTTGGCAAAATGTAAAGGAAGTCAAGTCTTTGTGCAAGGGGATCGAGAAAAATGCATTTTTCAAATTGATCATCGTAAAGTATTGAGCGTCTACTGGGATACTGCATAATATTGTTGCAGGATTAGGAACTAAAGGAAACTCAGCATCTACAATCTGGTTAAGAGGTCTCAAATCCTGGAAAAATCTCCACAACCCCCCTTTAGATTTCTTAATCAGATACACTGCGGTTTTGCCCAATGACTCTGATGGCAACAGAATCCCCTGATTCATCAGTCCTGAAATAGTCTCAAATACACCTTCATAAGCTACTCAAGACATGGGGTATTGTTTTGCTCGGGGCAAAATTGCTCCTGGCTTAAGCTTTATTTTAACCTCCCCTATCCCCTTCAATAAACCTATGTCATAGGGACCTGTGTCTATAGGGCATTCAGCACCTTTTCAAGATTCTCCTGAAAAAATTCTGGCTGCTGCCACATTATCGCCATTCTCTGTGGGACTTCCCTTTTTTCTATCCTTATCCAGTATGTAATGCTCATGAAGAACACCACTTCGTCATCGATCCAGTCTTCCCTGAACATATCATCAACGGTTATGTCAGTCAGTCTGTACCCCTCCTCAAGAGCTATCACTGTTCTCCATGGTCTACCCTCATTGTCTGTCCCTTCGAGCATTGCTATCTCTTTTTGAACTATAGCTGCTTCTAGCTCTATAGGAATTGTCTGTCCACCTTCCTCATCCATAGGTATTTGTGCTCTAAATAAAAGCTCATCAGGTAAACTCACAATCTTTCCTTCCAGACCAGGTAGCCATGTCAGCAAAATGCTTCCTCCATATAGAAAAAACTCTGGATCTACTGGAACACCCCGCAGAGCCACTTGCCCTGTGAATGCCAGTATGAACTCTCCCACATTTAAATAGTTGATTCCTGGAGTGGAGCACACTATTCCCTGATCAATAAATTAATTGCTAACTGGTGTATGTCATGAATATAACAAAGGAACAGACATGTCACATTCTCCTATGGAGACCGGTAATTTATCAGTAAAAGGAACTCAGCTCGTAGCTCCAGAGAACCCTTGAGCATTCATGGCATTACCTGACATTGGATATTTCCGTCTCATAGACACAAACAAGTTGCTCCAGTGTCTAAAAGAAAACTGAATGATTTGCCTCCTATCATCACATCAACCTTTGGTTCCTCTTGGGGGTTCTGGTGTAACAGATAGTACTGAACACATCATGTTACCTTGTGAGCTGTTTTATTGTGAGTACAAGCTCATCCCCGTCCCTATGAAGGGATTTACTCATACCACAGTGACACCTGCTATTCTAGGTGTCAGTACTTGTCCTGTATTTGCATACTGTTGTGTCTGCATAGGGGCCTGTTATGACTGCCCCTGGGGGGGATTCATTTGTCCTTGTCCCTGCTGTGGTACCTGCTCTGTTTACGGTGCTTGTGCCTGATATAATGTGTGATCTTGGGCAAAGTCTTATCTGGTCTGTGTACTGTATGGCAGAGGATAAGCTGTCCCCACTCTGGAAAACTGGCCATTTTGTACATTCCCTTGGCTCTCGCATACATGCGCAATATGTCCTGTCATTCCACAATTCCAACATACTGGGGGGGTTCTTCTTGTAAACCCTCCTTGGTTATATCCTCCCTGAGCGCTCTGATTCTCGTTTTGTGTGTTTTGAAACCCACCTTGGTTATTCTGAAATCCGCCTCCTCTTCCCCTTTGACCCATACCTCTGCCTCGTGGCATAAACCCATAACCACCTTGGTCCATCGGGTGCTGATTATTTGCCTGTGATGCACCTATTGCTTCCTGTATTCCCATTCCTTCTCCGCTTGTCAATACCGCCACTTCTACGGCAAATTTTGACAACCTTTTCTGAACTAACTTGGCTGCCTCCATTTTTCTATTTTCATCTTTCTACTTGTTTTTCTCTTGTAATACCCGTCAGTGGTGTACTATTGTCAACTGTATGTTAGCCCATGGCTTCACTTACATCCCTACTTGTCTTTTCATCTGTCTCTGTACTGGTGCATGCAACCCCTGACATAAAATATGGTAAAACAATGCCACTATCTTTTCCCACAGCTCGTGAGTTTCAAGCTGCCATTTCCCCTGAATATCCTGAATGTAAGGCAATAGGGTCTTCATCTTCTTTCATTTTACATCTCATAGTTGCACCCATATCCAATGTGTGAGGATCCTGTACCCTGAGAGCCCTCCAAACATCTGCCCTACAATTATTAAATGGTGCTCGATCATGCGCTGTGTTTTGTGCAGTCACACTAGAATATCCCGCTCTCCTCCATATGTCATCAGTCCTCTCTCCAAGAATGGCTGCCAGAGGACCATTTATGTCCTCTATGGCCAGCGTATTTCCTTCTGTCATTTTCTCTAATTCGTATATCCATTTCCCAGCCCCCGAAGTCAAACTAGGGAGCTTACATTTTAAGTTATTCTTGTCCATCTGTGGCTATGGAATATATTGCAGTCTTGCTCCCCCATACTATAACAAGGGGAACTGTGTGAACCCCATCCCATAGTTGGATACAACTATTAGTCTATCCATGGCAGGGATAATCATCCCTGTCTGTCTCCTTGCCGGTAATGACCTTAACCTGCTTACATATGGTGTAGACTCTCCCTTCTCACTATGTGATCAACCTCAGGGACACTCAGGATATGCCATGGGATCTGGCGTTCTATCTTTAGGCTGCTCCAGATCTGACCATATCACTTCCTTTTCCATTTGCGGGCTTCCTTTAGGGGCGCACATGCTCTCTCTTTCTACCCCAATACCAGACTCTCTTTCCTCGTCCGACAAGTCTAAGCCACAACTGGGTGACTATCATCCCCTCACCCTCGTCTAGGTTCAGTCTGCTCAAAGACAATACTCGACGTTCATCACTAAACAGGGTTCCTTCTCACTTTGTGACTGAGGTACTGGGGATCGATCATCGTTCCCTCGAGTTCCATACTCGCTATCTCCTCTTAATTGCCAATAGGCCTTATTGATCCTTTCTCTAATGCTTTCCATATCATACCTTTCTTCATCGCGCTCTGAAACACTTGTGTACGAGTGCGATATAAATAAAATATAATTTCATTTGATCTAGCATTCCTCTAGGTGCTTCTAACATTTTCTTCACTATTGGGAGAATGTAGCTCTCGCTCCCCCATTGTATTTTGGGGCTTTGCCTCATTTGTTCCTTACGAATAAGGCTGGTGTCTGAACCTCGCTGCCATCTGTTTTGTTCTATTTTTCATCTACTTCACTTCGCTTTCTCGCATCTCTTCTAACACTATCATCCTCTTGCATTCGTTCTTCCCTTCTTACTCCTTCCTTTTTTTCCTCTTCTTCCCTTTGTCTCTGCAATCATTTATCCCTTAATCTTTGTGTTTCTTCATCCTCTCTCTTGCTTTCCTTTCTGTCCCTTTCTGCAATTGTTCTTTGTCTATTGTCATATTGTCATAGTATTAATCCAAGCGAAAAACCAAACCGAAAAAAAAGAAATCCACGATCCACGATGCATCAGTAGAAAAAAAATCAGAAATCCAAACGACCCAGTAAATCCAGTGGAAAAAAACACGATTCCTCCGAAAGAAAAGCAAGGAAAATCCCAAAAATCCTTGACCGGAGTAACGGAGAGGTGACCGCGGGAGAACCGTTTTCTGAATGAGCTTTAAAAATGGCGCTTACGTATACGTAGCAGGACGTAACGTGCGTAAGAACCAATAACAAACTTTTAGTATTTAGTTAGATACATGTTTAAAGAGCAATAGCACCATCTAATGGACGTTTAGTATATAACAAGTTGAAATGTATTTTAATGTTATCTAAACACATATATTTATCTATTTATGGAAGTATTTACATTTAAAAAATGATATTTAAAGTTACCTAAAATACATGTTAAAAAAGAATATAAATAAAAATATATTAAATAATTGTATTAAACAATGCATGAATTGTACGCTTATTATTCTTTTTATTGCTGGATTTTATTTATACTACTTCTGTTACATAATGCTAATTTCGAAAAAATATAGAAAAAATTTGACATTATTGGTTTTCGACATTATTTTTTTCTAAAAAAATAATGTCGACATTTTGACTTTCTACATTATTGCATTCTAAATTATGACTGACCACCGCGGATCAGCACAGAAAATATTTATAACAACTGAGGATTGGAGGTGGAGGAGAAAAAAATCAGCATGGTGGGATAAGGGAGAAGAATAAATATGAGGAGAGGTGGAGAAGAGGAGCAGCAAGGAGGAGGGAGAGGATAATGCATCAAAGAGTACATTTAAGAGAGAGGAGCAGAGAGTGAAGATTGGTGGATCAATAAAGAGGAGGAGTAGCAAGAATTTTAAAGAGTGAGGAGGAGAAAGGAAATATTAAGGTGGAAGAGGAGTAACATCAGAAGGAAGAAGAAGAAAAGGAAGCTGAGAATGGAGGTAAGTCCAATGAAAACACCAAACGGAGAGGAGGAAAAGACAAGAGGAAGAAAGAGCGTTTGGAGGATGATCAGTTTAAGGGATGGTGCCATGTGAAGGAGGAGAGAGAAGCAGGAGGGGAGAGAGGAGGCGTACATAGGAAAAGAGGAAGAGGAAGTGATAAAGCAGAGGCAGTGCCCAAAAGAGGGGCAGCAAGAGAGCAAGCTGGTTAGGACCCGTACTCCTGGGAAGAGAGAGAGAGGTTTGGCGGAGGAGTATTATGCAGGGAGGGCCCTACAGCCTAAAAGGGGTCCCAACGTCATCATGGAAAAGTCTTAGGGCCTCATTACACGGACGGCGGTGGACCAAGGTGCTATTAGCACCTTGGTCCATGCCGGTAAAATACTGGCACCGCCTTGGTGGAAAGGGGAATTACCGCCCTATTCCAAGGTTGGTGGGGCGGTAATTCCCCCTTCCCCCATTGCCCTTCCCCATTCCCATTTTTGCCCCATAGGGCATAATGGGAATGGGGAAGGTGCTAATTACGGCACCGCAAAATGTGGTACCGTAATTAGCTCCCTGGTCCCTTTGCGGGTTGGTTGTTAATGCCTGCAAAAAGCAGCCGTTAAATTCTCCAACCCGCAAAGGGACCTCGTAGTAAGGCGGTAAGGGTTTACCGGTACTGGTAAAAATACCGGTAGCGGTAAACCCTTACCGCCTACCGTGTAATGAGGCCCTTAGTGTCTGATGCCTGGCTTACATTTAGACAACCAAAGGTACCAGCAGTGGAAATGTACGGTTTTGGGCAAAGAGAAGTGAGACATCCTCACAGCTTCTAGTATAGCGGAACAAGCAACCTTAACATCCAATGAAGAAGTACTTGGTACTTGAAACCCTAAAGAATGTGAATGAAATTAAAGATAGAGGGTTGGACAGGGGGCCACTGTAATGTAGACAAGTCTGTGTTGTTGAAATTCCACTATATGATCCCAGTTAATCCTAATCCCTTATTTTTCTGTTGGTCAAAACAAACACCCTTGAATCATAAAACGTGGCTTTGAATCGCCTGTTGATCCCTGGGCCGTTACAATGCACTTCCCAGACATGGCAGCATGCAAGGTTTTGAGTCAAGGTTCTGAACGATAACAAATATCTGATTATTTTTGTTTCTCCTTTCCAGATGGAGAAGATTCAGAATGTGAAAAAAACAGAAGTCACCGTAGACAAAGTGGTCATATACCTGGACGAGGTAAGAAAAGCGGGAAATCAATGTTTTCTTAGGGTACTGAGTTGAGTTAATTGAAGAGGTATCTGCCCTTAAGCGGCTTCACCCTTTAAGTAGCTTGAGTTCTTGTGGTGGGCAGGGACGTCATTTAGGGGTCGCCAGAGGTTGCAGTTGCGACCTCTAAAAAAAAGTTTTGTTTTTTATTTTTTATTGCAAGCTCCTGGGCTGTGGCCAGCACCATGTGGCTCTTTACTTCTGGAGTGGCTGGCTTTCTTGTTCAGGCCCCTTAAAAAAAATAAGAAAATAAGAACAGGAGTGCCACAAGTCTAACACTTTCAGCACTGACCCTAAATAAGAAAGAATAGGAATACCAAATAATGTGTCTTTCTCGAATTCTATACAATAATTGCTAGACTCATTAAATGTTTATTTCAGGCACACTTCAGGGGGTGAGTCACTGATTTAGTCTGTTCTTAAACACCTCACCTCAGCCATTCATCCTTCTGAGGTCGATAAATGAGAACCAACACAGGTTGGGTGATATTGGGTGTATATTTTTTCTATATAAAGCGTGTAAGCGTAAGTGCTATATAATAACACATCATTATCATTTGGTCATGGACGTTTGCTTGCATTCACTGTAATTTGGTAATATAGGCTTACACACACTGATCTTAATGATACATATGGCGATCCATTCTTGTATGAAATGTACATCACATTATAGTGATATCGTAACCATATTTTTCGTAGTGTACAATGCTATGTGATGCCACTTCCTGTTTTGTCAACGGGTGAAAGGTTGTGTTCCATTGCTTCCCGCTATATCACTTCGGGGTGGGGTCACTTCCTGTGATGTCATCAGGGGTCAAGGATCATGTGATGTCACTTCCGCAACACCTGACATTTTGGTGAAATGACGTCCCTGGTGGTGGGCTCCACTGCCCATGTTACGTTGAAGAACATCTGGTATAATTGAAGGCATGCAGGAAATCCACCTTCTCTTGGAAAGGTCATTCTACACCTGGGTGAAGCCTGCGTGAAATGTGCAGTCTGCCCAATAGATCCAGGTGAGGGGAGGTGAAGGGAGTGAGGTGTATGGGGAAAGATGAACACACTCTTTTTAACCAGTGATAAAGTGAAGCAGGAACTTATGTGAAGAAGAGGTTTGGCTCCTTTCGTTGCATGTGGGGGTTGACATACACCAAGCATTCTGTTTTCTGGCTGTTCACAGACTTCTGGCCTCATATCAATCGCACAATTTAGCAGGGAGACACACCTCCAGTGTGATTGGTGACTGTGTATTTAGTTAAAATGAGGTAAGACCCTTGTCCTACACTCAATTCTGTTTAGGTTTTCAGAAGCAGCAGTTGTACTTACCTTTTGGAGAATGCCCAACAATGTTCCCACCATTGCTGCATTTTTAGGACTAGGTTTAGCCATGCTGGCTGGATTTGTAGCTGCTGGTCATCTGGTAGTCCTTACTGGGCCTCCTCCATACTCCTGCTGACTCCCCTTGTCAGATGTTTTTATACTGGCATACATTGTGGGAAAAGTCATCTCGAAAATGAGTTGGAAAATGTTGCTGTGCACTGTTGCTGACTTGCATGTATTTCATTTTTTATGTGTTACCCTACAAAAACGATTACACACTGTGTTGCCTTTGACCCAATTTTTCACATAAAGTATGCTTTAAAATGTACTCTTTGTAACCATTTATCTAAAAACTTTTCTCAGAAGTGTACTGCCACAAAATAGCTGGGTCGCCCAAGCATTTACAGGTGTGATGTCTCTTTTATGACACATGACACAATATTGTTTATATATATATATATATATATATATATATGGAGTTATGGTTAAGTTGCTAATCCCATAGGAAGAGCACTTTTGGGAGGCTTATAATTTAGCTCTCCCTCACCAAACTTTGCCTATAAAGTATATGGCCCACTCTTAATGTGTATGCAAAGTTTGGTGAGGTTTGGTCCAGGGGTGGCAAAGTTATAGGGGGTTCTAAAATGTACTTTTTCCCATAGAGTGAATGGGGAAAAAACTTTGTGCACGCCTACAGCCCAAACAGCTGGACGGATTTTCACCAAATTTGCAGCAGGAGCAGCGGCTTGGTCCCGAAAGCCTGCTTTTGTACATTTGGTGAAAATCCGTTCAGTAGTTTTTTAAAAACAATCAAAAAGAAGGTCTAAAAAAATTAGTGATATCTATGGCCGCTCCGCGGACACACTTCCCTGTTCGCTCCGAGGACAGGAAACCGATTGGCTAATCGACTTGCGTCATGTCCACGGACATGTGACGCATTCGCTGATTGGATGGGGAAGAGTGTGAGGTGCGTCAGATTGTTCCGATGCGCCCGCCATCTTGGATCCGCCGACAGCACGGCGGCGAACAGAGGCGAAATACAGTTTTGGGGAGTGTTTTGGTGTGCAAGAGTGCTTGAGGACGTTTGGGGAGTAAGAGATGGGTCAAATACTGTATTTGTTTAGGTGGCAGGTGCTATTGATATATCCGCCATGCCTGCGCTGTCCAG
Source organism: Ambystoma mexicanum (assembly GCF_040938575.1). Lineage (NCBI taxonomy): Eukaryota > Metazoa > Chordata > Amphibia > Caudata > Ambystomatidae > Ambystoma > Ambystoma mexicanum. The sequence continues at coordinate 169,327,758 of NC_090925.1, forward strand.
GATGTTCATAATTAGGGAAAATGAGGACTGTCCTAAGGACAGTTTTCCCGTCAGTGCTGTCTGCAGGCAAGTTGAAACTGTTCTAAGGACACGCGCAGTGTCAGCGGACATAAAAATTGACCATATGCCGCAGTTAAAATGTTTGATTCTATGGTGTGATAAGGTGCGGTGGTTGTGGCCAGGGCCTAGAGTCTTGGGTGCATGGCCAAAGGCCATGCACCCAAGACCGAAGTTATAAGCAGTGAAGTTATAAGCCAGCATTGGTGTGTTATGCTGCGATGGTTGTGGGTGTGATATGCTGAAGTGGTGTGGCCAGGGCCTAGTGTCTGGCCATGCACCCAAGACTGAAGGTATATGCACTGGAGTTATAATCCACCATGGGTGGCTTATAACTTCGCTCTCCCTGGATGAATTCTCACCAAACTTTGCAGAAAGTGTGATATGGGTGGGCCCATATAGACAGTTAAAATGTTTGATTCTATGGCTGTGATCTATGGGTGTGATATGCTGCGGTGGTTGTGGCCAGGGCCTAGAGTCTTGTGTGCATGGCCGCAGGCCGTAGGCCAGTTCCTAACCCAAGTCCGGGTTAGGAAAGGAAAAGTATTACTAGAAATTCCATCAGCATTCGAAATACTTACTTTGTCTCCGTGTGCCTGATTGATTTAAGTGCCTTACAGCTTTACCTAGACAAATTTACTTTTTGTTACTTTGCTCATTTAAATTGTGTTTTCTCACATTGCACATTGAAACTGCATTTACTGTGTTTTTGATACGTTGAGCAACGAGCAAGCACTCGTATTCTGATTGTTGTGTGCGAGTTGTGTGCAAGTCACCTAACTACAGTTCCCAGAAGCATTTTCTGCATACTTCTAGTAACGTCAGGCGCTTCAGTGCCGGCGCTTCTGGGGCAAGCCGGTCTGCGCCGGTCCCGCCGAGCCCGTCGCCCTCGGCCAGAAACCCTGCATCTCTTCCACATCACGCCCTACTCTCTGGTAAGAATGGGCTTTACTAAAGTAAATGCTCTCTTCGCAAAGCTACAAGAGCTACAAAAAACGGAAGCTATACATGCACACATATTAGAGATCCTTGACAAACCTGAAATTAAATCGCAATGCACTAAGAAGGACCTTTCCATGGACACCTGCTCAACGCCCGTTAGCACACAGACCTCTCCTACCAAAGCACACACTACACACTCCGCCACAAAAAAAATCAAGGTGCAAAACACTCACGAACTAAATGAGGCAACTCTATCCACCTCCATTTTGAACGACCTAAAAATATGTCTACTGAACACACGATCTCTTAATAATCATGCTCAATGCATCCACGACTTGATACTGGCAGATAATATAGACATCATGTGCATTACTGAGACATGGCTACAGGACCCAATAGGTCCCACATGTTCTATAGCAGTCCCTACAGGTTACAAAATCCACTACACCAACAGAGACAGTGGGAAGGGGGTGGGGTTGCTATAATATCACGTGACTCCACACCTGTGTTCCCCACAACTAGAACATGCGCAGATTGTGAAACATTACACCTTAAATATTGTCCTACAAATAACAACTATATTAACTTCCTACTTGTCTATAGACCACCATCACTCGACTCTGAGTTCAATGACAAACTCATACACCACGCTAACTCACTAATAGGACAGAACAAATCTACAATTATCCTGGTTGATTTGAACCGATGGCGCGGTGACCCCAAAGATAAAGAAGCAATTCATCTTCAAAAAATCCAGTTCAATGTATCTAACCACGTCCCTACCATGGCCAATGGGCACCAATTAGACTGGGTTATTTCCAACGACATTGAAACAAACAATGTCATCACTACTCCATGTGTATGGTCTGACCACTACAAAGTAGTTTTCAATTTACTGATCCCTCAGTTAGCAAAAAAACCTGCAAACAACGCTAAGAAAGTTCACTCAAGAAACTTCAAAAATATTGAAAGCACTGATTTACAATCCTGCGTTAACAGAATCCTGGCCGATATTAAGGAAACAGACTCCTGTGACACTATCATTAGCAAATATGACCATCATATGCTAAGTTTGATAAACCAAAAAGCACCCAATCGTGAAAAGACAGTCAGGCCCAACTCTAACCACCAAAGATGGTATACACCAGAACTGACCAATCTAAAAAAGGAAAAAAACCTTAGAGAAGCACATTGGCAAAAAAAACCTACTGACGACAATAGGATCAGTGAATTCATATAAGAACTGTAATATTGAAGCCAAAAGGGACTATTTCAACAGTCAAATCGAAACATCAGCGAATTCAGCAAGTAAACTCTTCGATATACTGAAATCTATTGACAAACCCCAGGCCCTGATTCCAAATTTTAATCCCTCACAATTATAATGTGATAACACTCAGACAGCTTTTGCTAATAAAATCACTAAAACAAGAGAACAAATTACATCTGCCCTTCAGACTATGCCACAACCTAACCCCTTAGTCGAATCATCGACGAACACGGGGATTGAGAAATTCCAATTTCAACAAATCTCTATTGACACCATGAAGAAAACACTGGTATCTATGAAACCGTCTTCCTGTGCGGAAAACAAGCTTCCACCCAAAATTATTCTTGAACACCCTGACATATTCGCCCCTTTATTTACAAAAATTGTAAATTCATCCTTCCGAGACAAAACAGTGCCAGTCAATATTAAAAAAGTCACCATTACTCCACTGGTAAAGAAACCCAACCTAGACCTACGTGACCCCAACAATTATAGGCCCATTACCAACTGCAACTTCACCCTTAAGGTCATGGACAAAATCGCTACAGCTCAACTACAGGAATATGTAGATAAAAATGAGCTACTACATCCACAACAATCCGGTTTTAGAGCAGTGCATAGCACAGAGACAGCAATGTTAGATCTGCAAACAAAAATGCTGGAAATTATGGATAAGGGCAAAACAGGATTACTAGTACTTTTAGACCTAAGTGCGGCGTTTGATCTGTTAGACCACCAGCTCTTACAACAAGCACTAGCCAAAACTGCAAACTGCTCTAAATAAGCAATAAGCTGGCTCACCTCCTTCCTGGAGAATAGAATTTCACGCGTCCATTGGGGAGACAAATTATCAATCGAACATAACATCTCGTGTGGAGTTCCCCAGGGAGCCAGCTTGTCACCTCTGCTCTTTAATATATACATACGCCTCCTGTGTGAATTACTAGAACAACTTCAAGTGTTTTTCACTAACTACGCTTACGATACTCAGCTTGTCATGGAATTGAGCGGTGACTATGTTAAAGACAGTATTAAATTGAACACCCTCTACAAGAATATCCAAGAGTGGATGAACAATAACTGGATGTGCCTCAATGGCAACAAGACCGAGTTAATGGTATCTGGATCTACTCAGGCTCGCGCTAAACTGACATTCGACTACAAGGCATTTCAAATCAAGGAATCTTGCATTGAAGTAGTTGGTAAAGTGAAAACACTTGGCATGACGCTGGAAGCTACACTCAATGCAGATGCTCAAGCCTTGTATGTCAGCAAAAACTGCAACTACTACATTCGTCTCCTCAAAGCAATGAGACCCCTTCTCAATGAAAAAAATTGTGCCACTATTGCCAGAGCCACCATTCTATCACGTTTGGACTATGGCAACGCTCTCCTTGCTGGTGCCAGCAAGCAAAGCTTACACAAGTACCAACTGATTCAAAATCAGGCGATAAGAGTCATCAAACTAAAATCAAGGAGAGATCACATCAGCGTAGCCACACGCGACTACATTGGTTGAAAATGGAAGACCGCGTACAATTCAAGTCCCTGTGCCTAACCCATAAATGCCTTTATGGAAAAGCACCTCCCTACCTTAAGACCAAACTTACACCCTACAACCCTACCAGAACATGAAGATCTGAAGCCAAGGGACTGATAACAACTCCAAAATTAAAAAAAGAACTAGGTCTAGGAAGAGCTTTCCCCACTCGTGCGGCAGCATTCTGGAACAAACTTCCGACTAGCCTTAGACTGGAATCAAATCTATTTTCCTTCTGTAAAAAACTTAAAACCTTGCTTTTTAAGTCATTCGAGGTAAGGCTTTACGACCTCTGATTGACAACCCCTATATGTAATGAATCATCCTGTATATTGTTTGTCTTCACTATTTGTCTACGTCTTCATGTAAGCGCCCCGATGCTTGCGAGCAGTTCGGCGCTCTACAAATAAATAAATAAAAATAAAATAAAAATAGAATCGAATATCTATTAAATATTTGCAAATGTACAGTTTGTGTACTGTTTGATTTGTATAGTTTGTATGTGAAGTTTTGGCTATGTCATGTCATTAAGATTGTAGAGTTTGGTAACAAGCACTGTAGTATAACATATCCATGGAAGTAAACATTTTGTATTGTGGTGTATGGTTAGATGTTTGCTTCCATGGTTCTGTTATGCATGTATTTATGCGTTCTATTAGAATATACTTACTGTTTGATTTTTTGAGATTGGATATATTTTTTTCATGAGTTGGGTAACTGGAGCACAAATTCTTTTTCAATTTCTGTAATAAAAGAAAAGAGAATGTTAGTGTATGTATTTTATAAAGACTTATTACATTGCATAATAGACATTTCAGCTTTTTTTCGACCCTCATATTTAGTAGTTTACAAACCAGTGTACTGTGCAATTTGCTCAGTTTCTGTGTTTGTTTTTCAAATCATTGGGTCTGTGGGAAAAAAAATCCATGTTGGATTAAAAAAAACTTTTTTTGTTATGCTACAGTCTATTTGTTTGTTTGTTTTCAGTGTTCACTTGTTGTTTCTGGCTAATGTTCTATCTGTTGGCTTGGTGCAGATTTTTGGAGCAGTTAGATACCTGTTGGCGTATTCTAACTGCCTATTTTTTGTTATAATTTAGTGGTATTGATTTATCTGTTTGGTTGTTGCAAAATCTTGGGGCAGTTAGATACCCGTTGGCGTATTCTAACTGTTTATTTATTGTTATAATTTAGTGGTATTCATTTATCTGTTTGGTTGTTATAGAATCTTGGGGCAGTTAGATACCTGTTGGTGTATTCTAACAGTTTATAGTTTTTTAATTGAAGTTTTGTTAATGTTTAAGTACAGATTAGTTATTACATTTTGGTTTTAAGAAGATTAAATAAGCGTTTGTAAGATTTGCTGGTAATCTCTGCTTTAGAGTAATGGTACTATCATTACATTCAAACCATCCACATTTCTTTTTTGTATATGCAGTGTAGTGACCTGCATTGGTTGTGGCTCCTGCGTGGTATATTATACCTATTGTTGTGAAGGTTTTCTTACCAAGTGATACTTGGCCATGTGTGAATCCAGTCAGCCTGCAGTTGTTTTTGATACCATCTGCATTGTAATGTAGAGCATTAGTATTATGTATTTACTATGTGTTTGTATTAGTAAGATGGAGCGATTATCTGAATTGCAGGTAGTACATAATCTACCATGGTTTGCATTTTGTACAAGTTGCTGAAATGGAACAGATTCACAATTAGGTATGGATACATACACAAAGCGCTCATTAGGGGTTTGTTCCTGTGCCACATTGTTACAGAGAGTGCATGTATGTTTCCACATGTATGAAATCTGGAAGATTTCATTTATAGGTATGTTTTTGTTTTCCAGTACTTGTAGTAAGTACATTAGAAATTCTTGTGGATCTTCTTTTGATTTTATAGTGAATTTCACCATTCCAGCACAGTAGTCCAATTCTGGTCTTATTCCATGAACACTATACGTGTTGTCAGGATTGTTTCTTGCGTTTCTATGAAGGACTAACATTGGCAAACACAATTGGTCTGTGCTGTGTAAGTAAATGTTGTCAACAATTGGTGGCAATTGAAATAGAATATTCATTGCTACATTTGCCTAGCAATTTACACCAGTTATATTTGAAAATTTGAATGGACCAAATAGTTCTGTGTCCAAGTCATTTCTTCGGAGTGTGTGTTGCTTCTTTGAAGAAGTACCTGAGTTACTTTGAGCAATAGGTTCTTCTTTGGTTGTGGTAATTGATGAAGTATTAGCTTCTTTTACTCTCTTTGGAGGATTTGCAGTGAGAGCCTGTTGCATTTCTGTTTAAATTAGTTTTCTTTTACAACGTTTTCCTTTTTGTGGAACAGGATATGTTTTTAGATGGGGGTGTATAGTGAACGTAGTCTATTGTATTCTAAAATCCAAGGAATATCAGCATTTACTTTACTTGCATCAAAGTTGATTAGAAATAGACCGTCAAGTGTACGTAAGTGTGATAGTGCTACGTAGCTCATGCATTCTTTAAAGACTGTGTTACCAATATCTATCAATGCTTTGTCTAGGGTAAGAGTTTGTGATTTGTGAATGGTGCCTGCGTATGCTAGAGTTAGAGAAAATTGTTCTCTGCGTACATACATGTCTTTGAAGAGAAGGAATCGAGCTGTTGAGCGCCCTATCCTTTTTACTTCTGAAAGTTTGTCAAAGAGAATATTGACAAACTGAATGTTGTTGTCACGTGGGTATGTTTGAAAGCCAACAACTGTACCCAGTGCTCCATTAACTAGTCCTTGCTCCACGTCAAGGTTACGTTTAAGCATTACTCTACAGTTTAAGGATAATTTTAATGTTTTCTCCAAACCAGCTGTGTTGGAAATAGAATTTTCTAAGGTATTTAGTCTTGTTGTGGCTTGTTGACACATGGGTAGTGTCATACCATGTACATCCAGTTTGTCTGTGGAGCAAATTTCAATTATTGGTTGCATTTCTTTTTTCAACATTGTTTCATTGAATTTGGAACAGCTTGCAAGAGTTGGCATTAAGGACATACAATTGACATTTTTGTCTGCTAATTGTTCCATGACATCAGTAGCACATGAGCTATGGCCATAAAGTACATGTATTTGCCGGGTTTTTAATATTGCTTGTGCTTCTTGAGATAGTACACCAACTCTAATACTTTTTAAAATGTTGGCGCATGTTTGCTGAAAATTCTCTGTATTGGAAATGTTGCCAAAGGTTGAGATTTCCTATGCTGCCAAAAGCTTTACGGCAGAGTCTGTGTCCTAAGGTTTTAAAAATAGGTTCACCTTTCACTGGTGTCAATTGAAGAAGATCTCCGAAAACAATAATGTGTTTTCCTCCAAAGAGCTCTTCATAGTTTGTTTTAAGTACTTTTTGCAATCTGAGGTGAATCAAAGCCAACATTAGGTTGGAGACCATGCTCACTTCATCTATTAGTAGCATTTTCATTTGTTTTAACACTCTGCATAGTTCCATTGCAGCTTCTGTAGAATGTTTGGAATATTCTAATTTATTTTGGTGTTCTACTGGAAGGAGTAGTAATCGGTGTAAAGTGACACCACCTACGTTGTAGGCAGCTAAACCCGTGGGGGCAGTTACAACAGCTGACAGTTTGTTGTTTGTCAATTGTTGAAGGAACTTGCTGATGATTTTGATTAAGAATGTTTTGTCTGAACCAGCTTCACCACTGACGTATAGTAGTATAGGTTTGTAATTTTGGCAGGTACATTCTTTATTTTCATGTTGAACATCATGTGCAATTTCTTTTGTTACTTCTTGAAAAATGGTACACTGCTCTTTGTTCAGTTTTGATTGCAGTACAGTTAAATCTTCTGTATGTTCTTCATACTGACACATGGTGTTCTCTACTTCTGTCATAGCTAATTCTGCCTCATTTGCTATTAGTGGCTGTCCCAGTGGTTCTTGACTTCCTATCACAGACGGTTGGCTACTGTCAGGAGTGTCCTTATCTAGTTGGGCCTGGAGTTCTTCTTCGTGTTGCTGTTCATTGTGCAACATTGTTTTGTACTGCGTAAAGTTTACATCAGTGATAGTGCTTTCATTTGCTTTGAAAGCGTCTTCATAGGAGTCATAGTTTTCTTCTTTTCTCCATGGTTTAAAAAGTTGTAGCAGGGATATGTAATATAGTTCTTTTTGTTGAGGAGTTTTTAATGACAATTTTCTATGATTAATTAAACTTTGTTTGGTAAGTTTCACTAAGCTGCCTTCACAATCTGTCACTCTATATCTACCTTTTTTTTCATAGGGTTTTATATTATTTTTTGTATGTGAAGTTTTGGGTTATGTGGTATAGACACATGGTTTCCAAAGTGGTACTCCTGCTCAGGTAGTATGTGTCTAGTAAATTGTTTTTCAAAACGTCTTGGTTGTTGGGATCATTTTTGGCTATTGTTTCTATTTCGTCGTATGATTTGAGAACTCCTTTTCTAGATGTAGCAGGACCAAGACTTAGCCATAATATATTTTCAGATTTTCCATACAAAGCAGTACCGGTTAAACGATCTGCAGCTTCATAAGAGCCACATTCTCTATGAGAGAGCATTTTTATGCCTAAGCTGTACAATTTCTGAGATAGTGTTTTGTCCGATGATAGGTCATTCCAGAGGTCTTGAAGCTCTGTTTTTTCTGCTTTTGTTAAGTAGGCTGTAACATATCGTGCAACTGCAGTGGAATTGTCTGCAATGTACTACACATCTATGTTTGCATTCCATAACAGGGCAATGATTGCATTGTAATCATTGATATATTTTGATTCTTCTGTTCTTTTTATGTAATATGTGTTCATAGGTGATTTACCTTTAACACCATGTCTAACTGAAGACATGAAGTTGTTCACTTCAACTGTTTCTGTAACTGGTCTAGGGAAACCAAAGCAGCATTTGGTGTATCATTTCCCTTTGTTTTTGTATTTGCAATGACAATATTAGCCGCATTTGTGTCTTTGAAATTGTACAATTTGTGCATGAAGATCACTATTTGTTGCTTCCGATGGAATTTCACAAGTGACATATTTTTCGATAAACTGTAAAACAGTGGCATCACTGCCTTGACCAAATTTTGGAGCATCTTTAATCCATAAAAGCATGTGGATATGTGGTGCTCCTCTGGCTTGGTATTCTTTTCTCCAAAAGAAGTGTTGCACTTCTCCGAGGGGAGTAACAGTTTTATTACAAATAAAGTGTAGCATAGCAATGAAACGATGATGGAAATATCTTGAAACATTAACAGGATGTAGAGAACAAAGTTCTCCGGGTGTTAGTATATCTATGTTTGTTTTGTTTTTGTTTGATATGTGCAGGAAATCATGTAAATCTTCCCATGCATATTCTGCACAACTTAATGTAATAAACCAAGTGAGTGGGCCAAGGTTTCTTATCATACAACGTACATCTCTGTGATGTCGGAACCAGTACTCTTTTCTACCACGCATGTTTGCTAACAGATTTGTAATGCTTGATTGTAAAACCTCATCTTTTTCTTGCACTTTTTGTATTAATTGCGTAGCTGACATATTTGGAAAGTGGGTTCCTGATTTCAATATGTGTGCAACTCCGTAACATAGAGTTGCTAGTTCACTTTCAAAGAGTAGGTGGAATATGTATTCTAAATCTAGGATCTTCAGAATAGATTTGTAACGAGCGGTATTCTGATGCTGTTATCTGAGTGGGTCTATCATCGTACCTTCCTCCTTTGACAGTAGGAAAGAGTAGAGGAAAAGCACATGCTTCTATACTTTTTTCCCATATGCCGATTGGTGATCCTTTGGTTTGTCGCATTTTTTACGTTTCTAGTGCATCATCTATGGTGTCATTAGAGTGTAATGGATGAATTGTATAATGGTCTAAAATATTGGCTACTGTAGCAGGATCTAGAAGTTCAAATTGACCAGTTTCTGGTGACTCTTGAATTATTTCAGTGTTTCCCTTAAGTTTTCTTCAATATTTATTTATTTGTAGCATTCATTATTGTCTTTTAGATATTGCAAGGCTTGTCTAACTTTATGTAAGTCTACAAGTTGTTGCCACATTTTTTTGTCTTTTGTTGGTACACCATTTACTAAGACAATTAAAGATTGCTCTATTGGACGTTGCACTCCCAGAGTGTGCACATTTTCTTTCAGATCTAATGGTAAATAAACTACTTTGCCACAAATGCATTTCACCAATTCAGAGGGAGGTATTTTTGCTGTTTTTGGTTGAAAGCGTATTATTGCTTGAAATGGGTGCACTGTTTGAATTATGATGCTCTCATATAAATTGAGTTGTTGCAGGGGTTTTGGTAGTGGGAATAATTCCAAGTTATTTGTGATAGCACGTGAATGAGTTTGGTTGTTGTCAAGTTTTGTAGTGCAGTAACTGCAAAGTATTAAGGGGTCAGTTATTTCGTATTTCTTTTCTGCTATAAGGTAGAGAGCTAATTCAAACCATTTGGAATCTTCATTGTCTTCTATTTTGTATGTTACATATATAGTTTTTGTATTACTTTTATAAAAAGTTCTGCGGCAACACACACACACATGGTTTGGTACTTCAGCGGATGTACTTTTAAATGTTAGTATTTCTTTTTTGTATGTGTGTAATAGTTGGTTGCCATGTGCAAAATGTTTGCTAGTCTGTTGTAAAGCTATAGCATTTTGTAAGTGGCTTTCACTTCCAAAATATTTTCTCTGGATATGGTCGATTTCTTCGAGTAGGTCTTTGGGTGTACCATGTAGAAGAGTGTTATTTAAATTGGCTAGTGCTAAAGCAGGACTTTTAGCATAGTACAATTTGGTTTATAGTGATATTTTCGAATAACATTTTGTCGAAAGTCACAATGTCGAAAAAAAAAATTCGAATGTCTTTTTTTGTTTGTTTTTTGTTCGAAATGGGGGGGTTCCCCCCGATCCCTCTTTTTAAAAATGTTTTTCTGTTTTAACCTTTTCTTTTACTTACGGAACCCAAAAAAAACATGTAAATAAAAAAATAAAGCATTCGAAGAAAAAAAAATCAACATTATTTTTTCAACATTTTTGTAATTCGACCAAATGTTTTCGACATGTTAACCTGACACTGTACAGTTTATAGACTAGATTTCTTATAGTTGAATGATGTGTTGATATCCTTTTGATATAGTGGTGCTTTTCCTTTTGATATAGTGGTGTTGATATCCTTTTGATATAGTGGTGCTTTTGCAAATAGGTCCTGAAATGCAGGCTAATGAATGTCCTTGTAGTCCTGTATATTTGCGCGCTGGACAGGTATCCATATTTTGCAGCACTTTCATTTTGATTTTATCTTTGCCTTTCACATACTGATTGAGGAACTGGCATAAAGATTTGAAAGATTTTTTGGGAATGTTACACATTGACGTGCATGGCCATTTGTATACTGGACGTTCTGGTTCAGTCGAATGGAGAGGTAATTCTGAGTTTTCTGGGGATATTTTTGTAAACAGTATTTCTTGTTCCATCATGGTATTATTAATTTTTTCATAAACTCGTCCACTGCTATGGATGCCAATTGTGTTTGTTTGGTTTTGTTTGTATGCTTCTTCATTAAAATATGGTTCTGTGTTCGTGGTGTGACTTCATTAACCTCCACAGATATTTAAGAAGTTATTTTTGTTGACATTCCGTTTATTGAGAAGTTTTTTTTGTAATTTAGTAGTTAGTTTTGTTAGTGCTTTCATTCTGTTTAACACTAAAATGAATAACTTTCTTTTGGGAAGGATTGCACTGTCTATCGAAGCTTCTAAGATTGTTTTCCTATGGTAGGTTTGAAGAGTTGTGCATGATTTGTCTCCTGTTTTTATAATATTCTGGAGGACTCTGTGGCGGAACATTTTTGCTAAAATACTTTTTTTGGTATGGTTACTTGCTAGTATATCAAGATATATAGGAGCAGTTTTAGCAGTAGTGGTAGCCAAATTTTTGTTAATCATTTTCTGTTTTGTTTTACATTTTGATGGAGGAGGCAAAGTTTCTGTACTGAAAGCTGGTTTTGTTTCGCTAAATGACTGTATTAGCTGTTTTGTTTGAACTTTTTGTACAAAGTCTGGTAGAGATGGATGCTTATTTTGGACAGTTTTATTTTCATTTGTTCTATTTCTGCGTTGCTTTCTACGGACTTGCTTTTTGGTAGACATTCTTTGGGGTCTGTTGAAAAAAAAAAGAAGGTATAGGTTGGGCCGTTCTGCAATGTATGTGTGATGTGTGCATGAGTGTCTGAGTATGATGGGAAAGATGTATGTGGTGGTGTATGATTGTGCATTGGGCAGCTACAATTAGTTGGGAAGGCTATTCTTCTATTTGTGTGTTACTAAACTGCAGTTCAGATGAGAGTAGAAAGTGAGCTAATGGTGAGGAGAAGCATTAATAGTAAACCTAATGGTATACAATTAAAACAGTTCTTTGTTTTGTAGTACTATCATTCTAAGGGTTGGGCATGTTATTTGTGTTGCAAAAAACGGGGATTTGTGTGCCAGTCTATCTGCTAATCCCTGTTTAATAAATGGGGATTTGTGGGCAGAATGGTTCAGAAATCGCTGGGTTTTTTTTGGTGCGCAAATTACATGAATGAACCACACAGTGTGTTTGAGGAACAGTAAGAATATTAAGGTAGTATTGTACTTACTCTTGTTTTGTGGAATGAGCAGGTTTCTTCGGATATGTTGTTTGTAGTTCAGATGCTGCTGATTTTCAGGAGAGTGGTCTTCACTGCATTTGTAAAAGAAAGAAGTTAGTAATTTTGTGTGTTTATAGCTCTGATGTTAATGTAGACGTTGATTTTTATGTTTTTGTGGTAGTATTCTTGTTTGATATCTGAGCATAGTGTATGCATTTCATTTGACTATGTGCAGCCTTTATATTTTATTTACAATATGTTAGTTCAACATGCTTTGCAATGAGTAGAATTTTAAGTGCATGAAATTCACTTGATTTTTTAAAGCTTTGTTGTAGATAGCAGACAGGTTTGGAAGTGACAGTTGATTAAAGTAGATGGTAAAAATTTCAATAAGTTAATTTTATAGGTAGACATGCCTGCAATCCGGAGCCCCTGGGAGGGAGATTTCACCACAGCAATTGGGAACATTTATTTTTCCCATGGGATTGCATTGGGATTAGCATTAATTTAGGCGGGAGATAGTAAAAAATAGTGTGATTTTTCAATGAAAAATCTTGAGTCTCGTGCTTAAATCGTGAGGGTTGGCGTGTATGTATAGGCTATGCAGGTTTAGTGGCATTACTCTGTTTATATGGATGCATAAGAGTTGTACATTTACTGTGAATAAAATATGCATACCTGTAGTTTGTATTCATGCATGTGGATATGAATGCAGCTGTAAGTAGAAATCTTGGAGACTTGTAGATTAGTTTTTGTAGTAGGTGCTTTCCAATGATATGAGACTTGTACTCAGAGTGATCAACAGTACATTTGAAGTGTGGAACTCTGAAGATGGAGTTAGATGTGGAGGTCTTGGATGTGATTGGTGGATGGTTGTGTGAGTGCTTAGCTGTATCCAATGAGGGAATGGCACCGAGAGTGATGTGGAAAGGGTAGAAGGGCTGGCTAAGAGTTACGCGCTGCGTGGACACCGCGGCTGTCCGTGGATAGGGCGTGCCACATCCGGGGTTTTCCAGCAAATCCAGTATGGAAAGGGGACTGTAGGGATCAGCCAATCAGATGTTGATGTTGTGGATTTGTGTAGAAAGAAAGTGTGTATAGTGAAGATGGCAGAGGTGGAGAAAGTCAGGGTGTTGGTGCTCGGAAATATGTTTGTGCATGGTTTACAGCAGTATGCTCAATGCAGGCATGTGGCAAACAATTTTGATGTTAAATGCGTGGAGGTGGTGTGGAGTGCTCTGCCTGATTGCAATGTAGAGCGAATTCTACAAGTTTGTGAAGATATATGCAGGATGAACAGTCCCCATCTGGTAGTTTTGCACTATGGTGCTTTCCATTTGGGCTACGTTAGTGCCTCTACTTTGTTGGTAGATTTGGAACAGTTGGTTCAAGGAGTGATGAACATCCTTCCAAATGCGAAAGTAATTTTTTCTGGATTACTACCTTGGGCAATATGGGACAATAGTTCTGTTTTTTGTCCTCAGCAAAACATTGCTAGGTGTGCAATCAACCGAGGCATGTGTGTTTTCATGCTTACAGCTGGTATGTTTTTCTGTAATAATGAGAATATTGATTTGAGTAATGGTGTTTATTTTGAAGAAGATGGCATTTCCTTATCTTTTTGGGAAATGCCATGCTGTTTTGGAATGTAAGGGTTGCTTTGGAGAAGGTTATGTGAAGACTTTAGTAGTAAAGTAAGAAAATAATTTAAAAAAATACAAAATAACAGGTGTCTGTCAGGCAGCTGCAAAAAAAAGAAAAATAACGGCTCTATTCAGAGCCCACCTCAAAGGGGAAATGGGTCACACTATGTACATTTAAATTCACTACCCTCAGATTTTCGATATGTCCACGGACATGGCGGTAGTCTGCGGACAGCGCGTATTATATACAGGGATTCTGGGGTGGAGAGGCATGCAAATGAGAATGAGCGGAGCTGGGGATTGGTCAGTAAAGTTTACTGGGTGTGTTGTGTAAGCAAAGATTTTGTCAGAATGTCTTGTTCCAGAGAGAAGAACAGATAGCTATGGCTGTGTGTTTCCGAAAACAGATTATCTGGATTTTGGGAGACTCATGGATACATTGGTTGGAGGTGCATGCAGAACGTTGTGCAGTAGCTGCAGATCTTGGATTCCCTCATGTGGAAGTGCATTGGCATGGAGTGCGTGGAATGAAGTGGCTGGACCTGGTACCTCTCTCTGCTACTTTAGAGACAGAGCATCATCCAGACATAATTATAATTCATTGTGGAGGGAATAGTTTGGGACATGTGTCTGGAATTTCTTTGCAATTTGCAATGAAAGAAGGACTTGAGAAGGTCATGGACATGTTTCCGAATTCCCAAGTAATTTTTTCTCGTATTGCGCAAAGACAAATGTGGCTGCGTTCTTCTTTATTTGGTCCACCAATAGAGAAAGCGCGGTGCAATGTCAATAAGGCTGTTTGTGCCTTTCTAAGAGATGTTGGCATGTCCTCTTTTCACAATGAAAATATTATGTTTCGTAGCACATATATTTTTCGCAGAGATGGAGTCCATCTTAATTATGCTGGCAATCAGATTTTTCTGAGAAATGTATTGCGACCTTTTTTGGAATTAGCGTCATCTATTTTGCAGTAGATGTTGATGATTTCGAGTTTTTCAAAAACACCACTAAAAGACTCTTTTCAGAGCCACCACTTCCTCCCAGAGAAAAGGGCATTGTTTTTGCTAGGGCAGAACCCTAAAATGTTATATGTCTTAGGACTGTCTGCGGACTTCCAAAAAATGCACAGGGCCCTGCACTGTTTATTTGCCACTTCTATTTTTAAACTGTGAAAGGTGGCGCAGAAAAGAGCCTTTTTTTGGATTTTTGATGTTTTATATTTCTTTTGTTTTTTTACACACGACACACTAGGAGAGGAGGGGAAAGGAGGGTAAGGAAGGGACACCAACCACGGGGATAAGAAAGGGAATGTGGAGAGCGGAAGATGTAGGATGGGCCTTACTTAGGTAGCTAGCAGGTCTTCTGGTGCTCTGTGACAGTAGTCGAAGACTCTCCCCCCTGCAGAGTACAGTATTATGACACTCGAAAGGTAAGGGTCAACAGCATTGTGAATGGCCTGTGAAGCAGCTGGAGGGATGTGCTCTCCCACACGAGTGTCTCTTGTGGTGAGAGCAGCAGAAAAGGAGGGTGCTGTAGAGGAACCCAACCTACTACGTTTATCACAAGGTACAACCTTGCAAATGTCCGCACTGTGGAACGATGTTAGGTGTTGCTTCATGGATGTCGTACCAAAGCTGTACGAACCACGTCTCCCACGACTCAGCACCATTTTGCACTGTTTGCATGTGACCTTGTTCGTACGTGCTTTTAGTACGTTTCCTGGCGAGTGCTGGTAGTAGGGAGTTCTTCGACCTCATTCTCTTCATCCTCTTCATCCTCGTTCTCTACATCCTCACGCCTGTTCCCCTCTGCAGGCCCTTGGGGAGGTGGTGGTGGTGGAGAGTTTGGGGTGGTGCTGAGGCAGATGTAACAACAGCAGCCATGGATGCCATCAGGGTTGATGAGATAATCCCAGCAAGAGCAGCAAAGGTAGCAAAAGTCAATCTGTAATAGCCAGAAGTACAATGATCAGCTCTGGGGTGTGGCCTTTTATAGGGGTTGAGGGGTTCGCTTCGCGAACAGATCGAACACCCAAAAAGGTTCAAAAAGTATGTGGAAACACAGGGTCATTGTCTGGGACATTTGCAATGAGGAACTTTTACTGTAAAATAATTTGGATTGTCTGAAAAAGTTCTTTTAAAATGTTGGGGAACCGGTCAGTGTCCGCAAATTAGGACACACGCTCAGCATGGGTGCGGTCACATGATGACGTTGGGAACATGTCCACGAAGGGAACGGGTGTCCGCAGGACACCAAATGCACGGGAACGGTCATGCGCATGCGCATGGGCATTCTACGGACAGTGTTCGGGTCCTCAAACAAATTAAAAGTGCGACACAAGTGAGATAGACAGTTGCGGACAGGCGCAATGTTCGCTGGATTTACAGGTGTGATGCGCATGTGCGTAGATGTTCTACAGTCTGTACGGACAGGTATAGTGTCCTTAGGACACCTCCATTTGGTTTGACTATGGACAACCCGGACACCGCGCGTGTTTTTAGGACAGTTTCAACTTGGCTACGGACGGTACGGACAGGTATAGTGTCCTTAGGATTCCTCCATTTTGTTCAGTTACGGACATCCCGGACACCGGGTGTGTTTTAAGAACATTTCCATCTTGGTTGCAAACAGTACAGACAGGTATAGTGTACTTAGGACACCACCATTTTGTTCATTTACGGACATCCTGGACACCGGGTGTGTTCTAAGAACAGTTCCATCTTTGCTGTGAATGGTACAGACAGGTATAGTGTCCTTAGGACATCCCCATTTTGGCTGATTACGAACATTCCGGACAGTTGCGCTGTCCGCTGACATTTTAACTGCTTTTTGAAAAAAAATAAGACACAAAGAATTTCATTAAAAGAAACATAATATTTTTTTATTATATACATATACACAATTTATGAAAGAGAGGGGGAAGCAGAAACTGATACAAATATAGGGTGATTAGGAGATTGGAGAGGATGGATGGGAGGGGATGAAGGGAAGGAAGTCTTTTTTCTTGGTGTTGAGGGTTTGGGGATAGTTGACTGGGACATGGAGAGGGGGAACAGGTACATGTGGGACAATGGTATTTAATTTTGTCTTTTATGTGGTCCTTGGCAAAACAGAAAGGTGATGGCTGGAAGGTTTTGAATTAATCATAACCATGGGCAAAACTCTTGGCAACCCTCGAGACCATTGTTTTTCCAGCCTGCCAAGCCATTACAGAAGGGGAAAAACCAAATGCAAATCAGGCTTGGCCCTACCCCAAAAAGACATGGGTCCTGTGTCTGCTGGGCCTAGAGACCCAAGCTACTACTCACTGATGAGCCCCAACAAGGGTGAAACATGTTTGGGGATGCTTGTGGTCTCGTGCAGAAGGGATGTGGCCTAGCAGTTCGGGCTGGACTGCCCCTTTTGGGGTGGGGCCAAGCCTGATTTGCATATGGTCTTTCCCCTTCTGTAAGGGCTTCGCAGATGAAGAACAGTGGTCTGGAGGGTTGCCCAGAGCAATGCCAGTGGTTAAGATTGATTCTAAACCTTCCAGCCATCACATCTTTGTTTTTGCTTTGTCGCCCCGAGTGGGACGGGTATGCCCAGTCGTGGGTCCCGTGCCTGCTGGGCCTAAAGACCTAAGCTACTCCTCACTGATGAGCCCCAACAAGGGCAAAACATGTTTGGGGATGCTTGTGGTGTCGTGCAGAAGGGATGTGGCCTAGCAGTTCGGGCTGGACTGCCCCTTTTGGGGTAGGGCCAAGCCTGATTTGCTTGCATATGGTCTTTCCCCTTCTGTAATGGCTTGGCAGGCGAAGAACGGTGGTCTGGAGGGTTGCCCAGAGCAATGCCAGTGGTTAAGATTCATTCTAAACCTTCCAGCCATCACATCTTTGTTTTTGCTTTTATGTGGTCCTCCACAAACTGTTTCAAAACATTGAAATTTTCCTTGAGCATGTCCATTTTCTGTTCCATGCGTTGCAGAGTCTTTTCCAATGTGTCTTTTGATGTTTGTATGATCTGTTAAAAATAAATATATATGTTAAGTACACATAAAGTAATGATTATTAATTTGCTTATATAGAGAAGTGTCTACCATTATTATCACTGTCTTCAGACATTTCCTCACGTGAAAAATGTTCCTCAAGCCATTCCAAAGTACTGTACATTTCTGTGTGAAAAACAAAAATATATTAATTGTAGTGTACCTAATACAACAAGTTTACAAATATATAAGAAAAATTCAGTTTACTTACTAGTTTCTGGTAGGTTGTATTTGTATTGTTGTGTAGGTCTACTGTTGCTCCTAGCTCTGCAGTTTCTGTGAGGTAATGATGTTGGAGGCATATCTTTTTTTTTGTTTTGGTAATTCCATTTCACTACATATGGTATTTAAATGGATGGTTGATGTGTTAGACATATAGGTTCCACTGCTTATTTATTATTACATATAATGTGTTTATGTGCTGCTTTTTGAACTTGTGCAGTGTTTATATGGTATGATAGAATAATTTAAGGTACCCCCTGAGTGTTTGGGTAGTGTTGATGTCGTCCGTGACCGTTCGCAGACATACGCACAGTCCGCGGACATCAAAATCATTAGCGGGGGTTCAGTATGTTCTATGTTACATGTATATAAAGTAAGGGAATCCTAGTAAACATCTATCAAATTCACACTATAAAAATGTATATTGAGTAAAAAAAACTTTGTTAAAGGGACGTTATGGTTAAGTTGCGCTACTAAAAACCTATGAAATTCAGTAAAAAAAACCTTTGTTAAAAGGACGTTATGGTTAAGTTGTGCTACTAAAAACCTATGAAATTCAGTAAAAAAACGTTGTTAAAGGGACGTTATGGTTAAGTTGCGCTACTAAAAACCTATGAAATTCAGTAAAAAAACGTTGTTAGACGGACGTTATGGTTCCAAGTAAAACCGAAAAAGCCCTGAAATGCGCCAGTTATGGTAATCTAAGCAACCATAACTCGCGCCACCACCGTGCACTGCTAAGACTAACACCCAGGACATCAAAGATGACATCACAAATGGCATTGATGATATCACTGATGACATCACATGTGCATTTACCTTTCATGAAAAGTCTGTACAAGGGATTCTTATTGTAATGTTAATAAAAAAGTGTCAAGGATCATTGGAATAAATATCATGGGGTACGTAATGCATTAAGTAATGCATTAATCCAAATAGCATTCTATTATGAAGTTCTTTCCAATATACTAAGGTACACATGCAGTAACATAGGCATAGTGTGCAGCAGACATGATGAAGATGAATATTAATATTCTTGCCATGTTAAATACTAAAATTATAAATGCTTTCTTATTAGGTCTTTTATACTGTGAAACATTTAATAAGTACCTAATGAAACCCACTTACTCCATTATTGCATGATTGCACACAAAACACAGACAACAACACATACCAATAGAGCATATACAGGGAAAGTGAATTAAACAAAAAAACAGCAGTATTACCTGACATTCTTCATAACCTAACTGATTATCTTTATGGAGAGAAATAATTGCTCTGTTTCAAAGCTGCTACTTACCCTATGTATGTGTATCACATGATGTGACTGGATCCTAAGGAAAGTAGTGTGAGTACAATGTATACAAATATGAGCATACACAGGGAAAGTATAGTAATAAAAAAAAAAACTATCAGAAAGTGCTGACCCTACTGATTATCTTCATGTACAGAAAGGATTGGTGTATTTTAAGCCTGTGTCTTCCCCTATGTATATGTTTCATATGATGTGACTGGACTCTAAGGGAATTACTGAAAGAACATACTTGAAGGATAAGTCTACAAATATAGTACCTTTTCAATTTTTAGTTCCTGACTGTTACTGAACAAAACCATGTGGCCTAGATATGTCAGTAAAGGAAAAAAAGGGAGCCAGACATGTGATGTCATCAGTGATGTCATCAATGACATTTGTGATGTCATCTTTGATGTCCTGGCTGTTAGTCTTAGCAGTGCACGGTGGTGGCGCAAGTTATGGTTGCTTAGTTTAGAATAACTAGCGAATTTCAGGGGTTTTTCGGTTTTGATAAAGGAGTATATTTTCCAATATACCAGTGTGGTGTATTTTCTACATATAAGTGTGGACAAATTGTACCTCTGTATTAGCCTACTTCAGCCCCCTTGAAGTTAAGGTTGACTGCTCTCCCACTCCATCATTTTAAAAGAGGCTTGGCTCCACTTTGGGGCTGGGTTCTCTAGCCCACCTAACCTTAAAGATAGTGGTTGCACACCTCTCAACAGAAGCACCCCTATGAAGTAAGATGATCAAGGGAAAGGTTGGTGCTAAAAGAGGGCAATATCATAGAGGAAGGAATGAGTGCCAGGGGAAGGTTGGTACTAAAGGAAGGCAATATAAAAGAGGAAGGAATGAGAGGCAGGAAAAGGTTGTTGCTATGGGAGGGCAATATCAAGGAGGGAGGAATGGGGGTAGGGGAAGGTTGGAGCTTAAGGAGGGCAATATCAAGAAGGAAGGAATGAGGGTCAGGAAAAGGTTGGAGTCAAAGGAGGGCAATATCAAGGAGGAAGGAATGAGGGTCAGGGAAAGGTTGGTGCCAAAGGAGGGCAATATCAAGGAGGAAGGAATGAGGGCCAGGGGATGGTTGGTACTAAAGGAGGGGAATATCAAGGAGGAAGGAATGAGGGCCAGGGGAAGGTTGGTGTTAAAGAAGTGCAATATCAAGGAGGAGAGAATGATGGGCAGGGGAAGGTTGGAGCTAAAGGAGGCAGTACCAAGGAGGAATGAATGAGGGTCAGGGGAAGGTTGGTGCCAGAGGAGGGCAATATAAAGGATGAAGGAATGAGGGCCAGGGGGTGGTTGTTACTAAACCAGGGGATAATCAAGGAATCAAGGAATGAGGGGCTGGGGAAGGTTGGTGCTAAAGGAGAGCAGTATCAAGGAGGAAGGAATGAGGGTCAGGGGAAGGTTGGTGCTAAAGGAAGGCATTATCAAGGAGGAAGGAATGAAGTGTAGGGAAAAGTTGGTACTAAAGCAGGGCAATATCAAGTAGGAAGGAACAAGGGTCAGGGGAAGGTTGGTGCTAAAGAAGGGCAATATCAAGGAGGAATGAATGGGGGTCAGAAGAAGGCTGGTGCCAAAGGATGGCAATATAAAGGAGGAAGGAATGAGGGCCAGGGGGTGGTTGGTACTAAAGGAGGGGAATAACAAGGAGTCAAGGAATGAGGGCTGGGGGGAAGTTGGTGCTAAATGATGGCAATATCAAGGAGGGAGGACTGAGGGTCAGGTGAACGTTGATGCTAAAGGAAGGCAATATCAAGGAGGAAGGAATGAGTGCCAAGGGAAGGTTGGAGACAAAGGAGGACAATAGCAAGGAGGAATAAATGAGGGCCAGGGGATGGTTTGTACTAAAGGAGGGGAATATCAAGGAGGAAGGAATGAGCACAGGGAAAGGTTGGTGCTTTAGAAGGGCAATATCAAGGAGGAAGAAATGAGGGCCAGGGGATGGTTGGTACTAAAGGAGGGGAATATCAAGGAGGAAGGAATGAGGGCCAGGGAAACGTTGGTGTTAAAGAAGGGCAATATCAAGGTGGAGGGAATGATGGGCAGGGGAAGGGTGGAGCTAAAGGCGGCAGTACCAAGGATGAATGAATGAGGGTCAGGGGAAGGGTGGGGCCAGAGGAGGGCAATATAAAGGATGAAGGAATGAGGCCCAGGGGGTGGTTGGTACTAAACGAGGGGATAATCAAGGAATCAAGGAATGAGGGGCTGAGGAAGGTCGGTGCTAAAGGAGAGCAGTATCGAGGAGGAAGGAATGAGGGTCAGGGGAAGGTTGGTGCTAAAGGAAGGCATTATCAAGGTGAAAGGAATGAGGTGCAGGGGAAGGTTGGTACTAAAGGAGGGCAATATCAAGGAGGAAGGAACGAGGGTCAGGGGAAGGTTGGTACTAAAGAAGGGCAATATCAAGGAGGAATGAATGAGGGTCAGGAGAAGGTTGGTGCCAAAGGATGTCAATATAAAGGAGGAAGGAATGAGCGCCAGGGGGTGGTTGGTACTAAAGGAGGGGAATATCAACGAGTCAAGGAATGAAGGGCAGGGGGAGGTTGGTGCTAAAGGATGGCAATATCAAGGAGGGAGGACTGAGGGTCAGGTGAAGGTTGATGCTAAAGGAAGGCAATATCAAGGAGGAAGGAATGAGTGCCAAGGGAAGGTTGGAGCCAAAGGAGGACAATATCAAGGAGGAATAAATGAGGGCCAGGGGATGGTTTGTACTAAAGGAGGGGAATATCAAGGAGGAAGGAATGAGCACAGGGAAAGGTTGGTGCTAAAGAAGGGCAATATCAAGGAGGGAGGAATATGGCACAGGGGATGTTTGGTTCTAAAGAAGGGCAATATCAAGGAGGAATGAATGCGGGTCAGGAGAAGATTGGTGCCAAAGGAGGGTAATATCAAGGAGGGGGGAATGTGGGTAAGGGAAAGGTTTGTGCTAAAGGAGGGCAATAATCAAGGGGGAAGGTTAGTACTAAAGGAGGGCGATATCAAAAAGAAAGGAATGAGAGTCAGGGGAAGGTTGGTGCTAAAGGAGGGCAATATTAAGGAGTAAGGAATGAGTGCCAGGGGAAGGTTGGTGCTAAAGGAGGGCAATAATCAAGGAGGAAGGAATGAGGGTTGGGGTAAGGTTTGTGCTATAGGAGGACAATATCAAGGAGGAAGGAATGAGGGTCAGGGGAAGTTTGGTACTAAAGGAGGGCAATATCAAGGAGGAAGGAATGAGGGTCAGGAGAAGGTTGGTGCTAAAGGAGGGCAATATCAAGGAGGAAGGATTGAGGCTGAGGGGAAGGTTGGAGCTAAAGGAGGGTAATATCAAGGAGGAAGGAATGTGGGTCAGGGAAAGGTTGGTGCTAAAGGAGGGAAATATCAATGAGGAAAGAATGAGGGCCAGGGGAAGGTTGGTGCTAAAGGATGACGGTATCAAGGAAGAAGGAATGAGTGTGAGGAGAAGGCTGGTGCTAAAGGAGGGCAATTTCAAGGAGGAAGGATTCAGGGCCAGACGAAGGTTAGTGCCAAAGGAGGGTAATATCAAGGAGGAATTATTGAGGGCCAGGGGAAGTTTGGTGGTAAAGGAGGGCAATATCAAGGAAGAAACAATGAGGCCCAGGGGAAGGCTGGTACTAAAGGAGGGGAATATCAAAGAGGAAGGAATGAGGGCCAGGGGAAGGTTGCTGCAAAATGAGGGCAATATCAAGGAGGAAGGAACGAGGAGCAGGAGAAGGTTGGAGCTAAAGGAGGGCAATATCAAGGAGGAAGGAATGAGGGTCAGTGAAAGGTTAGAGCCAAAGGAGGACAATATCAAGGAGGAAGGAATGAGGGCTAAGGGGTGCTTGGTACTAAAGGAGGCGAATATCAAGGAGGAAGGAATGAGGGCCGGGGGAAGGTTGGTGTTAAAGAAGGGCAATATCAAGGAGGAGGGAATGATGGGCAGGGGAAGGTTGGAGCTAAAGGAGGCAGTACCAAAGAGGAATGGATGAGGGTCAGGGGAAGGTTGGTGCCAGAGGAGGGCAATATAAAGGATGAAGGAATGAGGGCCAAGGGGTGGTTGGTACTAAACGAGGGGATAATCAAGGAATCAAGGAATGAGGGGCTGGGGAAGGTCGGTGGTAAAAGAGAGCAGTATCGAGGAGGAAGCAATGAGGGTCAGGGGAAGGTTGGTGCTAAAGGAAGGCATTATCAAGGGGGAAGGAATGAGGTGCAGGGGAAGGTTGGTACTAAAGGAGGGCAATATAAAGTAGGAAGGAATGAGGGCTAAGGGGTGCTTGGTACTAAAGGAGGCGAATATCAAGGAGGAAGGAATGAGGGTCAGGGGAAGGTTGGTGCTAAAGAAGGGCAATATCAAGGAGGAAGGAACGAGGGGCAGGGGAAGGTTGGATCGAAAAGAGGGTAATATCAAGGAGGAAGGAATGAGGGTCAGGGAAAGGTTGGCGCCAAAGAAGGGCAATATCAAGGAGGAAGGAATGAGGGCCAGGGGGTGGTTGGTACTAAAGGAGGGGGATATCAAGGAGGAAGGAATGAGGGCCAGGGGAAGGTTGGTGTTAAAGCAGGCCAATATCAAGGAGGAGGGAATGATGGGCAGGGGAAGGTTGGAGCTAAAGGAGGCAGTACCAAGGAGGAATGAATGAAGGTGTCATGATTCCTGCCCTTCATGTCCCCAGCCCTCCAAGATGTCAGGCTGGAGCCAGGTCACAATCACCTACATGGCCCTCAAGGGCCTCTCCATCCCTCCAAAGACCCACTTGGAGTCAGACTTGGCGCTTGTGGCACCAGACTCACTCACTCCCATAGGATAATATTGGGGATTGGACTTGTAGTGCATTGATGGGGGCAAGATGGATGCCCCCACATATTTTGGTTACCAGAACTGCATGTGCGGTCTAGTCTTTTGGGTGTGGTTCAGCCCAGAGGCACCTCGGATACCCAGAGACTATTTAAGCCACACCCAGGCTGAGAAACATGCTTTGCGTTTTCTGCACCTGCAGCGTGACACTCACCGTGTTTGGATCGGTCTCAGTAGGCCTGCATCTTTCTTCTGCGCTCAGCTCCTGCAAGAACAAGAACACTGTTAGGAACAGCCTTACCTTGCAGCGCTTCTGCCCATCAGTCATCGCTCCTTCTGTTCTGCGGGCATCTTCGGCGGTGTCATTCCCATCCCGGCACGCCGCTTCCTAAGGAAAAGGGAAAAGAACAGAAAAAAGGCATTAGTAAGCATTCTGCAAATCTTCGCTTATTTTTAAATACTGTACGAGCTTCAAGCGCTTACCTGAATCCCAGCCGCTCTGGGGGAACTCTGTCTCCAGAACTTCTCATCCATCTGCAAGAGGGAAAAGACACTGCAGGTTAGCGTGGAAACATCTAGAGGCGATGCATACCATGCTTATCCACCGCATTTGTTCTTCTTAACTGGCATCCACGCTGAAAACGTTGCGGCACCTAAAAGACACAGAAAAAGAACTCAGTTCAATGCAAATACAAAAGGGGTGCATCGCGCATCGCGCTCTCACTCACCTTCAGCGCTACTCATCTCAGCAGCACTCCGCCACCCCCGGACGCCGGCCATCATCTAAGGAAGGAAAGGAACGAAGTTAGAGAACTGTTCAAAAGACTCATTATACTTACCTGTCGGACTCTTGCCATTGAAGTAACTAGGCAGCAACGAGCCCGCATCAATCAACGCGCCTCTGCGCTGAAGGCAGGATGGAGAGCACACTATTCAAGAAAACAAGGTGAGTTGTGGTTCAAAGGGAAGGGTTGGAAGATGGGGTCCAAGCACACATAGACAATAGGGAGTTACACTCTACCAATCCTGTGTTTCAGGCCCAGTCTCCAGTCGAATAGCCTCCAGGGAAGGGTTCGAGGTCGTAAGAGGTCAGAACAGGCTGAGTGACATCCCCGTGGATACCAGGTGAGCGTTACAGGGGGTCAGGGGAAGGTTGGTGCCAGAGGGGGGCAATATAAAGGATGAAGGAATGAGGGCCAGGGCGTGGTTGTTACTAAACCAGGGGATAATCAAGGAATCAAGGAATGAGGGGCTGGGGAAGGTCGGTGCTAAAGGAGAGCAGTATCGAGGAGGAAGGAATGAGGGTCAGGGGAAGGTTGGTGCTAAAGGAAGGCATTATCAAGGAGGAAGGAATGAGGTGCAGGGAAAGGTTGGTACTAAAGGAGGGCAATATCAAGTAGGAAGGAACAAGGGTGAGGGGAAGGTTGGTGCTAAAGAAGGGCAATATCAAGGAGGAATTAATGTGGGTCAGGGGAAGGCTGGTGCCAAAGGATGGCAATATAAAGGAGGAAGGAATGAAGGCCAGGGGGTGGTTGGTACTAAAGGAGGGGAATAACAAGGAGTGAAGGAATGAGGGCTGGGGGGAGGTTGGTGCTAAAGGATGGCAATATGAAGGAGGGAGGACTGAGGGTCAGGTGAACATTGATGCTAAAGGAAGGCAATATCAAGGAGGAAGGAATGAGTGCCAAGGGAAGGTTGGAGCCAAAGGAGGACAATATCAAGGAGGAATAAATGAGGGCCAGGGGATGGTTTTTACTAAAGGAGGGGAATATCAAGGAAGACGGAATGAGAACAGGGAAATGTTGGTGCTAAAGAAGGGCAATACCAAGGAGGTAGGAATGAGGGTCAGGAGAAGGTTGGTGCCAAAGGCGGTAATATCAAGGAGGAAGGAATGTGGGTCAGGGAAAGGTTGGTGCTAAAGGAGGCCAATAATCAAGGGGGAAGGTTGGTGCTAAAGGAGGGCAATATCAAAGAGGAAGGAATGAGGGTCAGGGGAAGGTTGGTGCTAAAGGGGGGCAATATTAAGGAGTAAGGAATGAGTGTCAGGGGAAGGTTGGTGCTAAAGGAGGGCAATAATCAAGGAGGAAGGAATGAGGGTTGGGGGAAGGTTGGTGCTAAAGGAGGACAATATCAAGGAGAAAGGAATGAGGGTCAGGGGACGTTTGGTACTAAAGGAGGGCAATATCAAGGAGGAAGGAATGAGGGTCAGGAGAAGGTTGGTGCTAAAGGAGGGCAATATCAAGGAGGAAGGATTGAGGCTGAGGGGAAGGTTGGAGCTAAAGGAGGGTAATATCAAGGAGGAAGGAATGTGGGTCAGGGAAATGTTGGTGCTAAAGGAGGGCAATATCAAGAAGGAAGGAATGAGGGCCAGGGGAAGATTAGTGCTAAAGGATAGCAATATCAAGGAGGAAGGACTGAGGGTCAGGAGAAGGCTGGTGCTAAAGGAGGGCAGTTTCAAGGAGGAAGGATTAAGGGCTAGGCGAAGGTTAATGCTAAAGGAGGTTTATATCAAGGAGAAATGATTGAGGGCCAGGGGAGGTTTGGTGGTAAAGGAGGGCAATATCAAGGAAGAAACAATGAGGCCCAGGGGAAGGCTGGTGCTAAAGGAGGGCAATATCGAGGAGGAAGGAATGAGGGTCAGGGGAAGGTTGGTGCTAATGGAGGGCAATATAAAGGAGGAAGGATTGATGGCCAGGGGAATGTTGGGGCTGAAGGAGGGCAACATCAAGGAGGAGGGATTTAGAGCCAGGGGAAGGTTGGTGCTAAAGTAGGGCAATATCAAGGAGGAAGGAATGAAGGCCAGGGGAAGGTTGGTGCTAAAGGAGGGCAATATCAAGGAGGAGGGAATGAGGGTCAGGGGAAGTTTGGTGCTAAAGGAGGGTAATATCAAGGAGGGGGGAATGTGGGTAAGGGAAAGGTTTGTGCTAAAGGAGGGCAATAATCAAGGGGGAAGGTTAGTACTAAAGGAGGGCGATATCAAAAAGAAAGGAATGAGAGTCAGGGGAAGGTTGGTGCTAAAGGAGGGCAATATTAAGGAGTAAGGAATGAGTGCCAGGGGAAGGTTGGTGCTAAAGGAGGGCAATAATCAAGGAGGAAGGAATGAGGGTTGGGGTAAGGTTTGTGCTATAGGAGGACAATATCAAGGAGGAAGGAATGAGGGTCAGGGGAAGTTTGGTACTAAAGGAGGGCAATATCAAGGAGGAAGGAATGAGGGTCAGGAGAAGGTTGGTGCTAAAGGAGGGCAATATCAAGGAGGAAGGATTGAGGCTGAGGGGAAGGTTGGAGCTAAAGGAGGGTAATATCAAGGAGGAAGGAATGTGGGTCAGGGAAAGGTTGGTGCTAAAGGAGGGAAATATCAATGAGGAAAGAATGAGGGCCAGGGGAAGGTTGGTGCTAAAGGATGACGGTATCAAGGAAGAAGGAATGAGTGTGAGGAGAAGGCTGGTGCTAAAGGAGGGCAATTTCAAGGAGGAAGGATTCAGGGCCAGACGAAGGTTAGTGCCAAAGGAGGGTAATATCAAGGAGGAATTATTGAGGGCCAGGGGAAGTTTGGTGGTAAAGGAGGGCAATATCAAGGAAGAAACAATGAGGCCCAGGGGAAGGCTGGTGCTAAAGGAGGGCAATATCAAGGAGGAAGGATTGATGTCCAGGGGAAGTTTGGGGCTAAAGGAGGGCAATATCAAGGAGGAAGGAATGAGGGCCAGGGGATGGTTGGTACTAAAGGAGGGGAATATCAAAGAGGAAGGAATGAGGGCCAGGGGAAGGTTGCTGCAAAATGAGGGCAATATCAAGGAGGAAGGAACGAGGAGCAGGAGAAGGTTGGAGCTAAAGGAGGGCAATATCAAGGAGGAAGGAATGAGGGTCAGTGAAAGGTTAGAGCCAAAGGAGGACAATATCAAGGAGGAAGGAATGAGGGCTAAGGGGTGCTTGGTACTAAAGGAGGCGAATATCAAGGAGGAAGGAATGAGGGCCGGGGGAAGGTTGGTGTTAAAGAAGGGCAATATCAAGGAGGAGGGAATGATGGGCAGGGGAAGGTTGGAGCTAAAGGAGGCAGTACCAAAGAGGAATGGATGAGGGTCAGGGGAAGGTTGGTGCCAGAGGAGGGCAATATAAAGGATGAAGGAATGAGGGCCAAGGTGTGGTTGGTACTAAACGAGGGGATAATCAAGGAATCAAGGAATGAGGGGCTGGGGAAGGTCGGTGGTAAAAGAGAGCAGTATCGAGGAGGAAGCAATGAGGGTCAGGGGAAGGTTGGTGCTAAAGGAAGGCATTATCAAGGGGGAAGGAATGAGGTGCAGGGGAAGGTTGGTACTAAAGGAGGGCAATATAAAGTAGGAAGGAATGAGGGCTAAGGGGTGCTTGGTACTAAAGGAGGCGAATATCAAGGAGGAAGGAATGAGGGTCAGGGGAAGGTTGGTGCTAAAGAAGGGCAATATCAAGGAGGAAGGAACGAGGGGCAGGGAAAGGTTGGCGCCAAAGAAGGGCAATATCAAGGAGGAAGGAATGAGGGCCAGGGGGTGGTTGGTACTAAAGGAGGGGGATATCAAGGAGGAAGGAATGAGGGCCAGGGGAAGGTTGGTGTTAAAGCAGGCCAATATCAAGGAGGAGGGAATGATGGGCAGGGGAAGGTTGGAGCTAAAGGAGGCAGTACCAAGGAGGAATGAATGAAGGTGTCATGATTCTTGCCCTTCATGTCCCCAGCCCTCCAAGATGTCAGGCTGGAGCCAGGTCACAATCACCTACATGGCCCTCAAGGGCCTCTCCATCCCTCCAAAGACCCACTTGGAGTCAGACTTGGCGCTTGTGGCACCAGACTCACTCACTCCCATAGGATAACATTGGGGATTGGACTTGTAGTGCATTGATGGGGGCAAGATGGATGCCCCCACATATTTTGGTTACCAGAACTGCATGTGCGGTCTAGTCTTTTGGGTGTGGTTCAGCCCAGAGGCACCTCGGATACCCAGAGACTATTTAAGCCACACCCAGGCTGAGAAACATGCTTTGCGTTTTCTGCACCTGCAGCGTGACACTCACCGTGTTTGGATCGGTCTCAGTAGGCCTGCATCTTTCTTCTGCGCTCAGCTCCTGCAAGAACAAGAACACTGTTAGGAACAGCCTTACCTTGCAGCGCTTCTGCCCATCAGTCATCGCTCCTTCTGTTCTGCGGGCATCTTCGGCGGTGTCATTCCCATCCCGGCACGCCGCTTCCTAAGGAAAAGGGAAAAGAACAGAAAAAAGGCATTAGTAAGCATTCTGCAAATCTTCGCTTATTTTTAAATACTGTACAAGCTTCAAGCGCTTACCTGAATCCCAGCCGCTCTGGGGGAACTCTGTCTCCAGAACTTCTCATCCATCTGCAAGAGGGAAAAGACACTGCAGGTTAGCGTGGAAACATCTAGAGGCGATGCATACCATGCTTATCCACCGCATTTGTTCTTCTTAACTGGCATCCACGCTGAAAACGTTGCGGCACCTAAAAGACACAGAAAAAGAACTCAGTTCAATGCAAATACAAAAGGGGTGCATCGCGCATCGCGCTCTCACTCACCTTCAGCGCTACTCATCTCAGCAGCACTCCGCCACCCCCGGACGCCGGCCATCATCTAAGGAAGGAAAGGAACGAAGTTAGAGAACTGTTCAAAAGACTCATTATACTTACCTGTCGGACTCTTGCCATTGAAGTAACTAGGCAGCAACGAGCCCGCATCAATCAACGCGCCCCTGCGCTGAAGGCAGGATGGAGAGCACACTATTCAAGAAAACAAGGTGAGTTGTGGTTCAAAGGGAAGGGTTGGAAGATGGGGTCCAAGCACACATAGACAATAGGGAGTTACACTCTACCAATCCTGTGTTTCAGGCCCAGTCTCCAGTCGAATAGCCTCCAGGGAAGGGTTCGAGGTCGTAAGAGGTCAGAACAGGCTGAGTGACATCCCCGTGGATACCAGGTGAGCGTTACAGGGGGTCAGGGGAAGGTTGGTGCCAGAGGGGGGCAATATAAAGGATGAAGGAATGAGGGCCAGGGCGTGGTTGTTACTAAACCAGGGGATAATCAAGGAATCAAGGAATGAGGGGCTGGGGAAGGTCGGTGCTAAAGGAGAGCAGTATCGAGGAGGAAGGAATGAGGGTCAGGGGAAGGTTGGTGCTAAAGGAAGGCATTATCAAGGAGGAAGGAATGAGGTGCAGGGAAAGGTTGGTACTAAAGGAGGGCAATATCAAGTAGGAAGGAACAAGGGTGAGGGGAAGGTTGGTGCTAAAGAAGGGCAATATCAAGGAGGAATTAATGTGGGTCAGGGGAAGGCTGGTGCCAAAGGATGGCAATATAAAGGAGGAAGGAATGAAGGCCAGGGGGTGGTTGGTACTAAAGGAGGGGAATAACAAGGAGTGAAGGAATGAGGGCTGGGGGGAGGTTGGTGCTAAAGGATGGCAATATGAAGGAGGGAGGACTGAGGGTCAGGTGAACATTGATGCTAAAGGAAGGCAATATCAAGGAGGAAGAAATGAGTGCCAAGGGAAGGTTGGAGCCAAAGGAGGACAATATCAAGGAGGAATAAATGAGGGCCAGGGGATGGTTTTTACTAAAGGAGGGGAATATCAAGGAAGACGGAATGAGAACAGGGAAATGTTGGTGCTAAAGAAGGGCAATACCAAGGAGGTAGGAATGAGGGTCAGGAGAAGGTTGGTGCCAAAGGCGGTAATATCAAGGAGGAAGGAATGTGGGTCAGGGAAAGGTTGGTGCTAAAGGAGGCCAATAATCAAGGGGGAAGGTTGGTGCTAAAGGAGGGCAATATCAAAGAGGAAGGAATGAGGGTCAGGGGAAGGTTGGTGCTAAAGGAGGGCAATATTAAGGAGTAAGGAATGAGTGTCAGGGGAAGGTTGGTGCTAAAGGAGGGCAATAATCAAGGAGGAAGGAATGAGGGTTGGGGGAAGGTTGGTGCTAAAGGAGGACAATATCAAGGAGAAAGGAATGAGGGTCAGGGGACGTTTGGTACTAAAGGAGGGCAATATCAAGGAGGAAGGAATGAGGGTCAGGAGAAGGTTGGTGCTAAAGGAGGGCAATATCAAGGAGGAAGGATTGAGGCTGAGGGGAAGGTTGGAGCTAAAGGAGGGTAATATCAAGGAGGAAGGAATGTGGGTCAGGGAAATGTTGGTGCTAAAGGAGGGCAATATCAAGAAGGAAGGAATGAGGGCCAGGGGAAGATTAGTGCTAAAGGATAGCAATATCAAGGAGGAAGGACTGAGGGTCAGGAGAAGGCTGGTGCTAAAGGAGGGCAGTTTCAAGGAGGAAGGATTAAGGGCTAGGCGAAGGTTAATGCTAAAGGAGGTTAATATCAAGGAGAAATGATTGAGGGCCAGGGGAGGTTTGGTGGTAAAGGAGGGCAATATCAAGGAAGAAACAATGAGGCCCAGGGGAAGGCTGGTGCTAAAGGAGGGCAATATCGAGGAGGAAGGAATGAGGGTCAGGGGAAGGTTGGTGCTAATGGAGGGCAATATAAAGGAGGAAGGATTGATGGCCAGGGGAATGTTGGGGCTGAAGGAGGGCAACATCAAGGAGGAGGGATTTAGAGCCAGGGGAAGGTTGGTGCTAAAGTAGGGCAATATCAAGGAGGAAGGAATGAAGGCCAGGGGAAGGTTGGTGCTAAAGGAGGGCAATATCAAGGAGGAGGGAATGAGGGTCAGGGGAAGTTTGGTGCTAAAGGAGGGCAATTTCAAGAAGGAAGGAATGAGGTTCAGGGGAAGGTTGTTGGTAAAGGAGGAAGATTGAGGGCCAGGGGAAGGTAGTTGCTAAAGGAGGGCAATATCAAGGAGGAAGGAATGAAGGCCAGGGAAGGTTGGCTTTGGCGAAGGGAAAGCACAATGAGAAGGAAAATGAAAAGAAGAGGACCATGGAGAGTCTGGTGCTGAAGGAGGAAGAGCTTAGAAAACAAGAGGACTTCGGAGCAACCTGAGCTCTTGGCAGGCTCCAGTGTCCCCTGTGCCTGTGGCGGCCACCTGGTAGATCTAGCTAGAATCTTGACATGCTCCCTTTGGCTGTGGGGTGCTACGATGACTGCAACCTAAACAAATCAACCCATATTATATGAGGATGATGTCAGCAGTCATCAGGATGATGAGCTTCAAAGTCCAGGAGGAGTAGCTTTTGCTAATGACCAGAGAAGACCCCTGGAGTATTGTAACCCCTCAAGAAGTGTTAGTGATTTTGTCTGAGCCACTCAGGAGCTAGGAGTAACTTTATGTGAACCAGACAAGAACTGTTAATTACGCTGTGTGACTTGCTTTGGTACATACAACCCTGGCCATGAACTTTTGCAGTCTAGGGTACTTTTACTCAGGACCACAGTCTTACCTTAAACTAGGGTTTAAATAGCCGTCTCACTGAACTGTGTTTCCTTGATCGTCTGCCCTGTTATGGTGATACATATCCCTTTATTCTTAGAGCATCTCCCCATTGGACTCCCTAGGCCTGACACCAATAAAAGATAGTTTGCACTCCACCTGTCAGTCCTGAGTCTTCTGAGGACCCCTCAGTCTATGACATGGCTCAGAAGTCTGTCTGCTCCTGTTATAAAGAGATCATCAGCCGTGTGCCTTGGTTGTTCTCTGTTACACCCCCATATTTAAAAAGTTGTCAGATAGTGGTTTAACTTCCCCAACCTCCTCCTCACCTGGGCCTTCTGATGAACTGTCCTTGGGGTCTGTTGTGGTCTTCTTCCGAGACTTCGGGTTGTCTTGTAGGTCAAAGGATCGAAAACAAAGGATCGAAACACAAAAGGGTCGAAACCAAAGGATCGAAAGTCAAAGGATCGACAACCCATACATATAATGTAAACAGGTCATTCAATCGAAACAAAAGGATCGAAAGTCAAAGGGTCGACAAACCACACACATAATATACACGGGTCATTTGATTGAAACAAAGGGCTAGCCCATTGAAATAGCAATGAACAAAAAAAAGGGTTAAAGGACATGATAGTAAATGAAGACTAAAGCACCTTGTATTAGAACAATAAGCACAGCTGACAGTTGAAAACAAACTGTCAGTCAGTCAGGAAAGTGACAGAGAGAGCAGCTGACCAAAACAACCGAGTGAATAGCGTATACGTGACTGGAAAAACGGTAAGTTACACACACTAAATAAGCGAATTAGAAAGTCGTTCACACAGTTTTTTATTTGTAATGGGGGGTTCCCCACACAACCCTCCCACTTTTTTAAAAAAAAATCTTTTTTATAAATGCGAAACCCCCCACAAAAAATATATAAATAAAAAAATAAGAAATTTGATTATTTTTTCGACATTAAAGTATTCCATATTATAACTTTCCACATTAAGCAAAAGATACTTTGACTGCACACTTGTTTCCCAAACATTATAGCAGAGTGGGTGAATTCATTTATACAATTTAATATTTCAGATACAATTCGATAAAGAAATGGAATTCATAAAATCGCAAATGGGTGCTTCACAATTGGCATATGAAGGATATGTGTACAACAAGGAATGCACAGGAAATGAAAAAAGCTATTGGAAATGTAAGGAATACAAAAAATGTAACTGCAACGGCAGAGCTATAACTGAAAGAGAAAACATACATTTAACTGGTGAGCATAACCATATGCCGGACAATACCACAGTTTTAAGAAAGAAAACGCTAAATGAATTGAAACAAAATGTAGAAATGAATAAAAATGAAGGAACAAGTTCACTCGTAAGCAAAGCTTATGAGAAGTTACCACTGCATGTAACAGCCCAAATGCCAAATATGAAGTTAGTGAAACGGAATGTAAACAGGCAGAAACAACGCAAAGAAAACTTACCAATAGCACCACAAAGTTATGTAAACATGATTGTACCAGACGTTTTACAAAAAACAGACAAGGGGGAGCAATTTCTGTGGAAATCGTTAGAAATAAACAGTGAGAAAATGTTAATTTTTACTACTTTTCAAAATATAACACACTTGGGGGGATTCAACTTCTTGGCATGGAGACGCTACTTTTAAAACATGTCCAACACCATTTCTTCAGTTTTACAGCATTCATGGCACAATAAATGGAACAGTGATACCTTTAATTTTTTTTAATGCCTGGAAAATCGGAAGAACTGTACAGCTGTATATATAAATTAATTAAAGAATCATTGCCGGAAGAAAAAAAAAAAAACAATAATCATAGATTTTGAACAAGGACAAATAAAAGCATTTTCAAAAATATATCCAGAGACACATATTCAAGGGTGTTTTTTTCATTTCGGACAATCATGGAAAAAAATTCAGAAATTAGGATTACGGACAATGTACACAGAATTCCAGCACCAGATCAAGAAATTATATGCGTTAGCTTTTGTAAAAGAGGACATGGTTGTGAAATATTATGACACTTTGATTGCATCAGAATACTACACAAATCATGAGGAACAATTAAGTAATTTAATGGACTATATGGAGTGCACGTGGATTGGACAACTAACAAGACATGGTACCAGAAGAAAGGGAAAATATGAAATACACATATGGAATTGCTATACATCAGTGAAAGAAAACTTGCCTAGAACAAACAATGTACAAGAGGGGTGGCACAGCAAAATAAATAAGGAATTCAACACCAACAACCCGAACTTATGGCACTTCATCAACAATCTAAAATCTGATCAAAATAGACAAGAAATAAAACTATCACAAACAATATCGCTGGAAAACCAACCAACCACCAAAAAAAAATACAGAGATTATTAAGAAAGAATCACAAGCATTGTAAACAATTTTAAAAGTACAGATCCTATGCAATTCCTAGAAGCAGCAGCATACAATTTAAAATGATAATAACAAATAAAAGCAAACTCACCAAATAAAACGCCAGCTCGGACACCGAAAACATATGCTGGAAACCATATCCAAATAGCTACAAATAGCCAAGTGAATCCGTCATCCGTTGAAGTCGAAAAGCAAAATCCATTAACAGGTTATCCAAGCCAAAAAATCCAAGACACGATCCAGTAAAAAAAGCATCCAAGCAGAAGAAAAAATCAACAAAAAGAAAAAATCCATCCGAAAATCCATTGAAAGTGGGAGCACGAGCAACAGGCATCCGAAAACGCGAGCAAAAGACTTCAAAAATGGCGTCTACGTCGACGCACGAAATGTAATACGTCACACGTTACAAACAGAAAACAATTATACATTACTATGCATGTTAAAAGTAATACAACATTACCATCTAGTGTTCAAAAAGTAATACATACAAAATAAAAAATGTTCTATGTTACAAAGCAATTCATATATTTATTTAAGAAATAAAAGCAGTTATATATTTATTTATTAATGTTACCTGCTTACAATGTTCAAAATATTACAAATATTACAACAAATAAATATAAAATATTTATTGAACAACAATAATAAAAATACATCAAATAAAAACCATTGTAAAGTTTATTTATTTTAAATACATTTCGACCAATTTCGATACTTTGACCATTCGACCCTATTATAATTCGACCAAATTGAGTCGACCCTTTAACTGTCGACCCTTTAACTGTCGACCCTTTAACTGGACACCGGTCTTTCCTTGCCTGGTTTCTTCTTTTTATCATGCAAGTAAGGTCTTGCTTCCTCAGAGGCCACCTTAGCAGGGAGTAGTACCTGCCCTATGGGAACCCCGAGGAGCAAAGCCCCAAAGACCAGGGAAAAAGCCTATTGGCAACAAAAAACCCTGGTAGTCTTCAAGATGAACAGTTGGGAATTGTCCAGAACTGGATGCTGGATAGAAGATATTATTCAGATTCCAAATCCTCAGAAAGTCTTGTCTCAATCCAGGTAGGGCGGTAGTAAATACTGGTTGCTGTTGCAAGGTGGTGATGGTCCTCAAATATATAGATGAAGTAATAATGCGGATGGGGAAGTCCTAGTTAGAAAGGAGCAGTATACAGACGTGATCTAGAGGGTAAGATTGCACAGAGAGAAAGAGAAAAGTCCCACTAGAAGACACGTAAGGTAGGAATACAAAAGAATAGTCAGAGCAGATATGCAGGAAACCCACAAGAAGAATCAGAAATTCCGTGCAACAAGAGAAAGGTAAGTCAAGTAGTAAACAAAGGCTTGCGGTGGTGCCGCGAAATAAAGGCCAGCACCGAAGTAGAATCTGGAAAAACCAAGGGTAAATGAGGTAAGCGCGAAAGAGGAGGAGTCGCAGGAAGCCACGAGGAGAAGCTCCGTATAGATGAGTTCTACGGGCAAAGAATAGAAAACCACTACGAAGAGGAGACAGACATGCAGAAGACCGCGAAGCGGAATTCGTACCACAGAGTAAGATGAAAATGCAGAGCAGGGCTGGAGGTGCCGACAGGACAGGAATCGTGAAAAGTAAAAAAAACAACCGGCACGGCACCGGAAACGAAAGTTAGAAAGCTACAAAGGCTGTAATACACAAAACCAGAAAGGCGGAAGACAGTACAAGAGAAAAGGTGGAGGGTTCCCACAGAAGCTAGGAAACCGGGAAGGATAAATACAAAGGTTGAATACTAAGCGGAGAACACTCGGCAGAGTATTACCATGTGCTGTAGCAACAGGGAACAGATATAACGCGCCGAGCCATGGGCGTGGTTAGTATTTATATATTTAGCCGCCATGTTGGATGAGGACTAGACAGAGACACCAAGTTCCCTGAAAGAATATAATATCTCCAGGCATTCCATACCTTCCATGGGCGAATCCTGACAGAAGTCAACAATTCCTTGTGTAGAGGTTGTCACAGACCAACTCCGGGTTACTTCTGACCAAAGAAGCTGAGTTAGTGCCTGGCTGGATGGAGGCAAGAATACTGTCCTTAGAAGAAGAAGATACACATTCTACTGGCAGGGCTGAGGAGTTTGACGCATTGCTACTTTGTGTGATGTACATGCCATCGGTGTAAAGCAATATATTATGATGTATCTCACTCTTGTAGAGGAGCAGATGAATGAGTTCTCCCTAACTCTCACACCATACCGCCGTCATATTGGAGCCATAGGAGAAGAGCGATAAATGGGATGTCATGTATTGTCGCGGTTTATAGTCAAAGTTTCGAATACATAGTGCCTCATTACGACCGGCCCCCTTCATTATGGGATTGCTGATTACGAGGTTCCCTTTGCGGGACCCGGATCCGACTTTTGGTAAAACCAGACGTCTTTTGCGGGTCCCGCGAGGGCAAGAGGGAGGTAATAACGGGCCACTTATAATGTGCCTATTGTTACCTCCCTCCCCATTCCCTTGAGCCCTATGGGGGCTCAAATGAGAATGGGGAATGGTTCCTGCAAGGACGAATTACCGGGTCCTCCTATGTCGGAATGACCCGGTAAGTCCCCATTGCAGGAACCAGGTAATGGAGCGCGGTTTGGAGGCAGCCATGGTGCAAATAGCACCATGCCTACCTCCAAACTCGTAATGAGGCCCTCTGTCTCTGTAGCCGACAAAGCCTGGGGCCGACCGTGTTTACAGTAATGGTAAAGCCAATGCTCCTTGTCAGTTCCCATGAGAGCATTGCACCGAACATTGCAGGGAGAGAAAATCCAAGATGGCGGGCTGACCTCTTCCAGGCTTGGTCTGCGAGGCGCAACAAACAGGGACAATCAGAGGTGAAACATCTGAAGTGCCTACAGCCCACCCATCCTAGGCACGCAGTCATTATTGGCCCCATCTGCAATCCATAGTACATGAGCTTGCACAGAGAGAGAGGGTATGAGACCATACACAAACGGAGGGAGGGAGAAGGCAGGTGTGGATATTTGAAGTAGTAGAGCAATGCAGAGAGATTGGCAGGTCCAGGAGGAGGTGCTGCAGAGAGGTACAAGAGGAGTTGGTGTGCAGGGAGGGCAGATACTAGAAGAGCTGCTGCGAGAGGTGCCGGTGCATTAGGGGGTTTATGAAGATCTAAGGGTGCAGAAGGTAGAGGAGGAGAAGAGAGAAGTGAAGGAGGAGCAGGAGGAGAAGTGGAAAGATCTGAAGGTGCAGGGCATGTAGGGGGACAGAGAAGTGAAGGAATGGGAGGAGGAGTGGAGAGACCTGTAGGTGCAGAGGATGCCTGAGGCCCAGAAACGCTGAGTGAGCCGGAGATGCTGGAGGGGTGCAAGAGCTCAGTGGGCATAAGGACATAAGGCAGTAGGAGAGGAGAATCAGGACGATTAAACGGAAGGAGGAGATAATGGAAGTGAAGCAAAGGAACATCAAAATGAGAAGTTGGGAAAAGGGGGGAGGGGTGAAGACAGCAAGGTGGAAGTGGATTGCCTTGAGGTACAGCCTCGGTAAGTGCCAGACAGAGAGAGAGCATCAAACCACTCATTGTCTTGGGGGAGCAGGAGAAAGAACAAGCTTGTGACTGAACAGTGAAGAGGTTAATCCACAGACAGCCTTAGGGACAGAAAATAAGCTTTGAGGCTGGTCCCCAGGTTCTAGTGAGCAGCCATTTGACGCATCGGCACTGCTTAGGTGAACGGATCAGGTCCAAGGGAGAGGGCAGTGCTGTAGAATCCAGCATCAGGAAAGCCCCTCTACCTATCTTACTTCTGGGAGATGGTGTAGACACTGGAGAAACAAAACTACATCTCCAACAGGAGTTCCAGTCCCTCCTAAAGTGCATTAAGAAGTCTGTGGTTGCAGGCAGAATCCTGCTGAGGAATACCCACGCTTCCCAACCATATGAAGTAGTGTATACGAGACTGTGAGTGTCGTGTGGGAGAGAACCAGAGAGACTTTTCTGGAGGACATATTTCTGAAGCAAAAAGACTTCCTTGTGTTTTTTGCCATTCAGATTTCTGAAGTTGCTCATCATTTCTATAGAGTTGCTAATACAACTTGTTGAATTTTGCTCTGTAACCTCTGTGGTTGCCTATTGGCTTCATGACAGCCTCACCCCAGCAATTAAACTTCAGGGGGGGGGGCAACATAAGCCATTGAGAATCAGGAAAGCCTTAGGGGCAGTACACAGCAATCACAATTAACCATTGGCTAAAATCATAATAGTTCAAATTAACAGTTGCCCTTCCTAGTGAATTGTCTTTGGTATCTGAGGTGACTAGAGCTCATTTTATTCCTTATTAGGCCACTGATTAGTAGTGCACTTACAGAGGACAGATTTAATTGTTCTATTTCCAGTTCTTTTAAACCTTAAGTTGCTCTGTTGTGAGTGCAGATTCGCTGGGAGCTTATTCTAGAGCGATGATCCTTATGCTGGAAGGAGTCAGTCTTTTACCTGTTTGTCTGAAAAGCTTAACGTTTTTACTAATCTCCATGCATTTTTGTGTTCTTTTTTTCAGCTGGGCCATGAGTCTAACAGTTTAACCTTCGCTGTGGAGCAAGAAACTCCCATCAAGAACTTGAAACCAGCAATCGTGACGGTCTCAGACTACTACAACCCAGGTGCGGTGCAGCCCCTTGTGGTTTAGGTCATTGTCAGATAGCAGGGTAGGGTCCAAGAACCAATCAGAAAAGTTATGTATGGACCACTGCTCGGTCGTTTTAAAGCATACAACACTAACCCCATAGAAAGATAAATGGAATTGATTCTGCAAATGAGACAAACTCTCGCTGCTCTGTGATACGAGCCCAGTCAGTGCCCGCAGAATAGAGAGTTGCTGGTATCTACTTTGCGCTCTGATCCCTTCTGTCACGGGAGATGCGGCAGGGATGGTGATGTCTGTTTTGAATAGAGAGAGGTTGAGATCTATATGATCCTTTCTTGAAAGAGGTGCTGTGACACTGCCTTAGTATACAGAGATGTTTAGATTTGCCCTATTTTGATCCATCGTTGTGACAGTGACATAGCTCTCAACCATTTATGTGGCAATGGCGGGTGAAAACACCCGATTTTATTTTTGGCGGGTGAGAGGCTCATTGAAACGAATGGGCGTGGAGGAGGCTTGGCGGGTGAGGCAGCTGTTTACAAGGCGGGTGACACCCGCCAAAAGCGTGTGAGTTGAGAGCTATGCAGTGATGGTAATAAACTTAAACACCTAACTTCTTAAATAACAAAGACTCTTGTTCTTCTAATATTTGCCACTCTTCTAATATTCACAGCACCTACTATATTGCTCTGGGGCAGTCATTAAGCCTGTGTTCCTGTCTCATCTGGGATGGCTGATCCAAATAACTGATGCTATAGCCCTTTCTAGGGTGTCATGGATTATGTGCCTCCGCTTCCTTGCTCTACAGCCAAGCAACCAATCAGGAAGCAGAATCGGCATGAACAAGAATTCACGGGAAGGCATGCAGGCAGTCCCCCTACATACAGAGACTTCCCTCTACGTACCCAGAGTGTACAAATAAACAAACAGTTGTTCAAGCATCACCAATTTCAAATTCAGTAGGATTGGTGTGATTAATGTGATTCGATTTTTCCCTTTGCATCTCCATATCAATTGTTTGAGACTTTGTTGGCTCATTGTCCACCTAACTCCAACCACAGGCCTGTTGGTTTTTATTAAGGTGTGTCACCGTAGCAGTATGGCAAAGCCAAGCAAAGCCTTCATCAGGCTCTCCTGATCCAAGGCCATCCCCGATGTATATCTCCTGCCTTACATTTGTCAATGTAATGTGATTCACTTTCTTCCAGACTAAAAAACTGTAGAGGGGATAAAACAAGGCAAATGTAATCATATGGGGAAAGAAATAGAGACAACAATCCACCGTGATGCGCTGTAAACAGATCCTTGTCAAATCACAAAGGAACTCATGTTCTTCAAGGTCAGAAATTGCCATGGGGACCTGTTATGCCCCTCCATGCAATTTTCGTCAGTTGCACTACAAAGTGCAAAAGGTAGGTGGAAATAAGGTGGGAAAATTGCCTTTACGCCTTCTTTTTCCACTTTGATGTGCAGATTGAGGAAATGCCCATTGTCATTTACGCGTGGCAGGCATCATTCACAATGGATTCTTATGGATCCCACATGCATTTGGCTGGTGTAAAAAGCTACCGGATGCCATAAAAATCAATTATAATTGTCATTGGTTATTTATAACATGCTTAATAGCTAAAGGTTTCTAAGCACGGACTCGGGGATCAAACCTGTGTTGCTCCGCATCGTCT
This sequence comes from Ambystoma mexicanum, assembly GCF_040938575.1. Lineage (NCBI taxonomy): Eukaryota > Metazoa > Chordata > Amphibia > Caudata > Ambystomatidae > Ambystoma > Ambystoma mexicanum. The sequence goes on from NC_090925.1 coordinate 169,369,198, forward strand.
TGGTTCCAAGGTGAGTGTGTTACCCCTGGGCTATCCTCCTGAGACTTCAACAGCTTTTGCGCCAGCATGACATTTCCAGGCTGGGATAAATGCAGGTGTATTTGTATAACCAAGAGGATAAGGGTGGCGGAAAGGGTTTCCATACCATATCCCCTCACCACCATAAAAATGAAGGAAAAGTTGCGGCGGTGGAAAAATCATGCATGAAACGGTTATGTATGCATTTTACACATGATTATTCCTCTACTTCAGCATGGACATGACATCCAAAGTCTTTCATGCAGCTTGTTCACCCCAGAAAACAGGTTAATCAATGTCATGTAGGTATGCACCACAGATTTGTTATTGATGTCTGCCTCTTGTCTCCCCACTTTTCTCATTGCAGAAGAGCACGCTGTGACAGATTACAGCGCCCCTTGCAGTGCAGGTATGTGCCCAGGCTTCTGTTCACCTGATTTCCCAGGGCAACGGCTACTCCCAGGGCAACGGCTACAACCGGATTATTATTATGTCAGGAGGAAGATGAGCAGGATAGTATAGGATGCTGCTATTTCCAATTGACTTTCTAATCCGAGTTGAATGTTCTTATTAAGGAGGTGATCCTCCCATCAGGTGCAACCTTTTCAGGGGACGATTGCAGGGAAGGTAAAAGATCAGGAATTTCCTTTTGATTGTGTGGGCTCTGAGAATATATATAAAAAGGTTTAGAATCAGGGGCTGCTCTTCATGGGATATATCATCAGGGGACCCCCCTATTTTGCCCCTACTTCCGAAATAATCAAAAACCTTGGCTGCACTATGGACTCAGGCTTAGCCCTCTCCCATCAGATCAATAATGTATCAAAATCCTGCCACTACCACCTCAAGCTCCTAAGGCACATTTTTCCGTACCTCACCTACCCCAACAGACTCGCCATTATGTCCACTGTTATGTCAAGACTAGACCAGGCCAACTCCTTATATCTGGATACCCCGGCATACCAACTTAACAAACTCCAAAGATCCCAAAATGTTGCCGCCAGACTCCTGCTTGCACTGGGACACAGGGATCACATCTCCCCCGCTCTCCGCAACCTTCACTGGTTGCCTGTTAGACGAAGGACCACTTTCAAAATTCTTTTCATTACCCACCGAGCAGTGAACAAAACTGGCCCAACTTATCTACAAGAGAAGATTACACCCTACCACCGATCACGCACCCTAAGGTCAAGCACTGCCCTCTTACTAGTGATTCCAGCTTCCAAATCAGCCAGGATTAGAGGGTCTGTCTATTCATCCCTGGCTCCAACTCTGTGGAACTGACTCCCTCCTCCCTCACATTCGACACACCCAAGACTACATGGCCTCCCTTAAAGCTCTGAAAAACTGACTTTTTCCATAACCATGACTAATGCACGCCGAAACTCACTGCAATTATAGAATCATGAGTTCAATGAAAATAGGCTCTCCAACACATAACACTGACCATGAGAATAATAACCCTCTGATCATACAAATCATAACCTACTCTGGTCCAACCTGTGAATCCACCCCTAAGTAACTCTACCACGAATCACGGGAACGATCACGGCCAGTTCATCCTGATCCAGAAATTAACCAGGACCCGTGAGCTCCAAAAGTACACCATCCACTCCCGACACTCACCTCTCCTACCACCATGCTCACTTTCCACTTTACACCAACAAACAATAGTATGCAGCTATACCCCTCGATCAATTTCGGCCTAGCTGCACACGTACAAACAATTCTCCATCAACACCTCAACAACCTGCTAGAGCGCAGATATACCCCACAGAAAAAACAGCCTAGCTGCACACATAAACTTCCTACACAGGTCTAATGCCGCCAGAATTCAGTCTCAGAGACCAACTACCTAACTGCACACATTCGACTGATCTCTCACTACCACCACACCTAATGTTAGGATGCTGCCACCATCACACAGATCACATTGGCTGCACACATATTGAGTGCACCCAAGCACTGTATTCCATCTCTACTGTCTCGACTGACCGGGACTATGGTCCCCAAGGGCTTTCAACTACAAGCGCTTTGAGATCATACCAATGATATATAGGGCGCTCTACAAATGCCAAGTAACAATAACAATAAAAATATTCACACAGCAATTAAACACCAGGCCTAGCCCCTCGCTTCTACACTTCAGGAAGGCGCTCCAGACCCTCCTCTTCAAGGAATGTCTCCTCCTTAACAGTTAGGTCCACAACCCTTCCACTCTCCACCTAACCCGAGACTGGGCGATCTGCAAGCCACTGTTTCCCCCATACCTTGCTACCAATTGCCCTCCCTCCCAGTTCCCTGTGGTTAGCTCCCCACTCCCTTACATCGCCTCCTTGCGATCTGCTGCCCTTACTCTGTTGCTTAGTGAAGCCAAGGCCATGCTCAATAACCAACGTTTAGCGTTTTACGGTTATTGCTTTGCATAAGCAGGAAATATTCGTGTTGGTCTTTATAACAATAGAATCTTATTGGGGGATACATGAGCAGGGCAAATGTCATTGGTATTCATGATCAGAGCACATTCATATTTCTGACTTTTGCTCAGGGATATTCCTATTGGGTATTATTTTATGATTTACCAGAAAATGGCGGTCTGCCTGGAAGCATTTTCATTTCTCTCATGTGCTTTATAAGAAGGGCGAGTTAGGTCTAGATGATACATTTTCTTTCTATCAATCTCCTTGAACAGCTGAGCGCCAGTGTGGGATAGAGCCCAAGTCCAGAACTGACTGCGGGTTCCATGGAATCACGGCAGAGGTGTGTGTCCAGAAGGGCTGTTGCTTCGATTCCAAAATCCCAGAAGTCGTCTGGTGCTTCCTTCCTTTTGGACATCAAGGTATTCATGGGTGTTTGGGAGGGGGCACAAATGAAGTAACTGAATGACTTTAAAGAGCCAACTCATCGACTTGAACTTGAAGGCAGCTGTTTTCAGCAATGCAGATTTACCTCTGAAATTAATACACTACAGCATGTGATAGCTCTAGACTTCTAAAATGTTCTCTTCAAGACATTTTGTCATTCTGTTTCTTGCATGCCATTCTTCAATGTAAAATTCTATTTACTGTTTCCTTCCTCTCATTTCTGTTTTTTCATCATCTGATGAATACGTTCTTTGTGTCTCCGAAAGCTAATGCATTACACCATCTCAGCATAATACTTTCAGTGAATCCCCTAAAAGGCCTACAAACGCAAAGGTTTGGGGTTCAGGTGGACTAGAGAAAAACATAATAAAGGAGGAGCAACGTGGGTGGGTTTAGTGTCTACAGCCGGTGTCTGCATTTACTAGTACAGTATCAACTACCAGGAGTGGGGGGCGGGGGCTGCTGGTTCCCGCGGGTACCAGGGCAGTGCTAAAACAAATAAGTCTATATTGAAGCCATTTGTAACGCATCAGCATATCACCTTGTTGCCAGTTTGCTGTGCTGTGTAGTCAGGGTCGGTGCTGCCAGGAAGAGTATGTGCCAGCCCCCCATTTGGGAGTTGTTGGGGTGCCTATAGTCACTTCATATATGCGGCACGCCTGACATATGAGCAAGTCTTTTAAACACCAGATGGGGATTGGTCCCTTTTGAAGGTTGTCTAGGGGGTTTACATGCCTAATTGAACAGGTAGCAGGCCGTCATTGCTTTCCTGAAGGAAGCATAGTTGGATATGATCGTCCCCTGTGTATTGAGCCCAGAACTTTCATTGTTTCTCCCTCAAGCTTCTTAGGAGCGTAGACGAATGAAGCAACAGTGTTGCCACTTAGGTCTTAATTGGGATGTCACTGGAACCTAGATTTTGCAGGCATGTGGTCCCTTTCAGTGGCGGAGCTAGGGGGGCAGCCCCCCTGGCTCCTTCCTGGTTACCAGTGCACCCCCACAGCCTCCCGCTGCCGCCCTATTAGCCGCCCCCCTCTGGTACCAAATGCTGCCCCCACTACTGGTGCCTTTTACTCCCAAGGCTTCCTATATCATGCATAGACATATGGATGCCATGCTTTGCCCTGCTGAAGATCTCTTAAGACTGGGCTTGCGTGAGCCGCGGCCTTTATCACCTTCACCTGGAAACCATGTGTGGATCACATTGCAATAATCAGCCTGGGACTGGACCAGAGATCTGGTGGATTTTGGATCTCCCCGCTAGATTAAGATGACCTTTCCCAGCATCAGGCTCTGGAGGATTACTCTTGCTCTCAGCCACACCACTAAGGTCTTGGCCATGCCATTTAATCTGAGTAGCAGAAATCAGACTCTTCATATTCTGGTGCAGAGTCCATACTCCTTCCTGTGCCGGGTGCACATCCATGCGAGTATGGACACTGCAGACTGCCATGGAGACCATCTTTATACTCGCCAGCAACAGCTCAGTCAGTTTGGGTGAAAGATTTTCCAATTTGGGTCCTCCTAGTAAGGAGCCAACCTGAGACGTTCTACACTTTGGGGAAGAAGGTCCCTTTAAATCACTTGGTCAGACATCCAGGCACTAGAAAGCTAACTAGTCACTGTTTCAACTGCTCAGAGGGGTCCATTAAATACAGGCGTAGACCACAATGCCGCGACGGCATCTTGAACACAAGGACATCTCGTGCAAGGTCAGACGTGGGTCTAGATTGGAGCCCTGTTTGGTTCTGCAAGATGCTGTCGTTTGGGCTCAATAGAGACAATTTTGCTGCCTAGGCACATCCATCGCACAGGGCTCAACCACATCCTTACGTAGATGCCTCCAACATGGAGAAGGATCTTTGTAAAATGGTAATCCCCTTTTCTTGTCTGCTTTTTTCTGCTCCCTTAGATGATGTGAAAGATCAGGTGTCCTAATCCACCTGTTCCCATAGACCTGGATGAACAGACAACTTGCAAGTCGATCAGGAACCACCAGAACAAGTGCTGAAGCCTGAGGAATGTCCATCTTCATCGTAGCATCAGCAGCGACGGCATCCATAGCATCAGCAGCAACGGCATCCATAGCATCAGCAGCAACGGCATCCATAGCATCAGCGGCTACGGCATCCCTAGCATCAGCAGCTACGGCATCCATAGCATCAGCAGCTACGGCATCCCTAGCATCAGCAGCAACGGCATCCATAGCATCAGCAGCAACGGCATCCCTAGCATCAGCAGCAACGGCATCCCTAGCATCAGCAGCAACGGCATCCCTAGCATCAGCAGCTACGGCATCCGTAGCATCAGCAGCAACGGCATCCCTAGCATCAGCAGCAACGGCATCCCTAGCATCAGCAGCTACGGCATCCATAGCATCAGCAGCAACGGCATCCCTAGCATCAGCAGCGACGGCATCCCTAGCATCAGCAGCTACGGCATCCATAGCATCAGCAGCAACGGCATCCGTAGCATCAGCAGCGACGGCATCCATAGCATCAGCAGCGACGGCATTTGTAGCAACAGCAGCGACGGCATCCGTAGCATCAGCAGCGACGGCATCCATAGCATCAGCAGCGACGGCATCCATAGCATCAGCAGCGACGGCATTTGTAGCAACAGCAGCGACGGCATCCGTAGCATCAGCAGCGACGGCATCCGTAGCATCAGCAGCGAAGGCAACCCACAGCTACTGCTATCACGCACATGTACATTCAGCTCTGTAAGGGGGTCTTTGACTGCCATATGGGTGCCATTAAGGGCCTATTTTACCAGAACGTGTCATTTCCCAGTTAATTTCCTTCTCCCCTCTTGTTTGCATCAATGCTGGATCCCCCATGTATGTTCCCTCTGGCTATGTAGTGATCACATATGCCAACCTTACACAGGGATCGCCCACGCCAGAGTTTTCAGGCAGGATCTTAGATCATCTTGGCTTGAGACTGATGCCCAAGGAAGGCATGTGTGGAATAAGATGGCAGGCAGCTGTACCCGTGCCCATTGACTACAGAAGAGCTGACCTTTATAGTGAATCTCTCTCTTCACCCAATTCACAAGCCCTCTCTTTCTCTCTCCCTCTCTCGTTGCCTCTGTCTTTTTCTCTCTCGCTTTCTCGGCCTCTCTCCATCTCTCTCTTTCTTCTCTTTCTCTCTCCATCTCTCTCTCTCTCTTTCCCTTTGTCTCTTTCTCTCTCCCTCTCTTTCGCGGCCTCTCTCCATCTCTCTCTCTCTTTCTCTCTCCCTCTCTCTCTCTCTGCCTCTTTCTTTCTCTCTCGCTTTCTTGGCCTCTCTCCATCTCTCTCTTTCCTCTCTTTCTCTCTCCCTCTCTCTCTGCCTTTGTCTTTCTCTCTCGCTTTCTCGGTCTCTCTCCATCTCTCTCTCTCTCTGCCTCTGTCTTTCTCTCTCTCACTTTCTCGGCCTCTCTCCCTCTCGCTCTCTCTCTCTCTCTCTCTCTCTAGCTTTCTTGGTCTCTCTCTAGCTGTCTTGGTCTCTCTCTGTCTCTCTTCCGCTCTCTCTCTCTCTCTTTCTCTCTCCCCCTCTCTCTTTGCCTCTGTCTTTCTCTCTCGCCTTGGCCTCTCCCCATCTCTCTCTCTCTCTCTCTGTCTCTCTCTCTCTCTCTCTCCCTGCCTCTGTCTTTCTCTCTCTCACTTTCTCGGTCCTCTCTCCATCTCTCGCTCTCTTTCCCTTTGTCTCTCTCCCTCTTTCTCTCTCTCTCTCTCTTTCCCTTTCTCTCTTCCTCTCTCTCGCGGCCTCTCTCCATCTCTCCATCTCTCTCCCTCTTTCTCTTTCTCTCTTCCCCTCTTTCTCTCTCTCTCTTCCTCTATCTTTCTCTCGCTTTCTCGGCCTCTCTCCATCTCTCTTTTGCTCTCGCCTCTCTGTTTTTCTCCCTCCCTCCCTCTTTCTCTCTCTCTCGCCCCTTCTCATGACACTGGACTCTGTATCTAGCACGCTCTCTTCTGCTTCTCCTATGCGCCCAGCACCTCTTTTTGCTCCCTTCTATGCGTTCGCACAGTCCTCCTCACGCCCTCCCGCCCTGTCCTCTTTGTCCTCTCTTAAAGTGCACCTTTTGTTGCTTCTGTTATTACCTGGACGGCACATACACCGCATGCGATGTCTTTTGTAAGGGCTATACTCCCCGCATTGAATTATATGTCATTGTATAAAAAGATGTCTTCACTTAATGTCTTCACTCATGACCCATGTGTACTATGCTTGCACGCGCATCTGCTGAATGACTCATTTCCCCCTAGTAGGGCATAGTCACATAAAGAAAACAGCAATAGCAAACCGTACATCAATATGAAATCAACCTGATTCAAAAATGGGAACACATTAAAAGATGAGTAAATATCAATACCGCCCCATCTCGTCACATCCTGCTACCTTCGCCTATCCTTGCAGCTGTCACTCCTTCACCCCTTCTGGCTAGCTGGAACAACACCCAACACCTTACTTCCTGACCTACACAGACTGCACCTACACTCATGCTCTCACTCATCCACATCCTGACCTCCAGAGGCTTCACCTACACTTGTGAATACAGGCACCAACATATCACATCCTGACCTCCACATGCTGCACCCACGCCAGTGCACAGACGTATCCATATCTCACGTCCTCACCTCCACAGATTGCACCTACATGCATACACACACTCATCCACATCTCACACCCTGAACTCCACAGGTTGCACCTACACTTATACTCACACACATCAGCATCTCATACCCTGACCGCCACAGGCGGCACCCACACCAATGCACAGACGTATCCACATTTCACATCCTCACCTTCAAAGGCTGCACCTACACTCATGAAGACGAACATCCAGCTCTCACATCCTCTCCTCCACAGGTTACACCTAAACCCATACACATGCTCATCCACATCTCACACCCTGACCTTCACAGGCTGCACCCACACCAATGCACAAACTTAACCACATGTCACATCCTCACCTTCAAAGGCTGCATCTACACTCATGAAGACGAACATCCAGCTCTCACATCCTCTCCTCCACAGGTTGCACCTACATGCATAAACACACTCATCCACATCTCACACCCTGACCTCCACAGGCTGCACCTAAAATTATGCACACACTCATCCGCATATCACACCGTGACCTCCACAGGATGCACCCATACCATATATATAAATAAATAAAATACAAATACAAATAAATACCAATGCACAGACATATCCACATCTCACATCCTCACCTCCACAGGTTGCACCTACACACAGGCACACATCCATCCACATCACACACCCTGACCTCCACAGGCTGCAACAACACTCATGTACACACTAAGGTCACAAGACGTCACACACACACCCCCACACAAACCCAAAGGGGTAAAAAAAAAAAAGAAAATGTCCTCCCTACTCTCTCGTGCAACCACTCATCCAAACATTCCCTATCTGCTCATGACTTAATGCCAAGGAGTGTTGCAACCCTTGACCCTAAGCACAGTGAACATACACTTTAGTTTGCGTTCATTGACAACCTCTGCTTTCTTGATTTTCACCCAGTCACCTTTCTCCAACTTAAAACGACATGCACCCTTATTCATGTCAAGCAACTCCTTTTTTTCACTCAGACTTCCTTCTCACAACTGCATCTCTATAGCATGCCGGGAGAATAGCTCTGGGCAATGGATTTGTGTTGGAATCAAGACAACGCAAAGAATGCCAGTCCTGCGCTTAGAGGCTGGTTTCTGGCATTAAGCATGCTATAAAAGAATAATTAATTAATGCTAAGTTGGCTCACTCTAGCCAAGGAAGGCAGACTTGAGTGTTTGCATTCTTTCAAAGCTTCGAGTGGGAGTTCACATGTGATCATAATCTTTGCGGTTACACTTTTGATCGGCCCTGTCTTCTAATTTCCTCTAATTTCCCTTTCCTCTATTGTATCTTCTATCAGCACCCAGTTAACTCCTTCTACAATACCATTCACTTCCCGGTGATAAATTGATGTGTCCTTATAATTAATACTATTCAACTCCAAAACCTCCTACAGCTTTCTCAACAAGCAGGAACTGTTCTACCTGTTCTAACACTATAGGTAAACAGTGATACAGCACCATCTAGAACCCACTTCGCCAATTTGGACCCACCATCCACTGAAAACTCCACAACAATCACAGATACACACACACATATATGTATGGGTGACCAGACACCACTCAAACATTACCAATAATCCCTTCCTCTATTTACACCCTTCTTAGGACATTGAAATGTAATGAATGATATCAAGACAAACTGAGGGAACAACGCTAGCCTATGAAAAAACACATGAAGCTAATCACTTAATAATTCTATGGATGTGGGTATAGTAACAAGTGTATGCAGAATGGAACTAGCCATCTTTTTCCAAGAGTGTGCAATGAAGAGGTTTCACAGTGAGGCATCATTGCCATCAGCAGGACTCAGAAAATATCCCTTCTCTGCTATTCACAAATAGTCTGATTCTGATTTGGGAGAATCAGGGAAACGGAGATGCCGCCTCGAGATGACCCCAAGGTCATGGGCCTTGTGTTTCTCCTACAGCTGTAGAATCCAGCATGCAGTCCTGTATCATATGGACATTGCTATGGGAACCTATGCGTCCCTGTTTAAACAAACAATACATCCACGTTGATTCAAAAAGCAGCTATTTAGTACAATGGAGATCTCCTGGATTTGGACACTGAGCTGAGAAGATGGCATAGACTGACACCTCTCTCTCCAGGGACCACTTTACCTTCTAGCGCCGTGAAGGAAACATCCATTGGTTTCTTGAGTCAAGCTTCTGTGTACATTTCCAATTCATGGCTATGGTCTGGTTCATTTTCATCCCCCATAATGCTGGTGGGTACATTTGAACTGATACCTTCTTCCCGCAGATCCCTCATCTTTGAAATATCTCCAGGCAGAGGGGTGGAGGCTGGCTCCAGAAAATCCTGAAATAGGCAACATGTGAGGGCTATGTGACTCCGTCCCTGGCTACGTCACGGCATCGTGAGCACCACTGGCGCTGGGTGTGACGTAGCTGATACATATATGGATCCAACGTGCCCCACTCACCAGAGACGCCACTGCCCAATCTTTCTGCCACTTTTCCATGTGTCTCCCCAGAAGACCCTGGAATGCAAGCCTAGCAGTAAAAGCAAGAAGCAAATGGTGGCCCCGCATCCACACAAGAGCTGTGTCCTATGGTTGGATGCAGAGCATGACGCCAACGCTTGGGTGGCCCTTTCAGCAAAGGTCTCAGCAGTTGGTTGGTTAATTTGTGAGAAAAAAAAGGTCAACTCATTACTTTCAAATATGTTCAAAACTGCCTATCTGAGAAGCAAAACTATGACGACTTTTGCAAAACTGCACAATGTATTCACACACACTGCACATCAACATGCTGCATTGCTGCATGCATAACCAGCGCGCAGGAGTGCTTACAGGCATCTCAGGGGGCCTTAATGCCATACATGAGCAGCACACCCAGCCCTGCCACCGCAAGCCCCCGCTTAGAGCCCTGAAAAACCCACCCAAACAAAGTGTGAACCCTTTACCCCACACACAAATGCATTCGATGAACATTTATTCGTTACAAAATATTCGATGAAAAATGTTTAGATGAAACATTCTTCGATGAAAAGACGGGGTGCCTTTTGTTCTCTCGCAGCTCCACATTTGTGATGGGTAAAGACAACGACAAGTACCTGGCGGTGCAGAAGGCGCCGCTCACACCTGCCAGGGGCATAGTTGCCTCTGCTGTCGCTGCCCTCGGGCAGCTGTCGCCTGGAGTGCCTTCGTGATCTAAATAAATAAATGGAGCTCCTGCACTCACCAGCATTTCTAGTCTGAGCTGCCTGTAGTCCACATTTATAAAGAGACAAGTAATAATGCAAACCCGCCAAATCAATGAACAAGTCCAGGGCTGGCTGAGTCCATCATGGATGCCGTTGGTCAGGCGACAGTGTTGCAATGAGAGTGTGGAGGCACTGCTCCTGGCACCAGGCCGGTCTGATCGATGGAAATGTTCTCTTGACTTCCACAATAATGGAGGCCAGCGTGACAGAGCTGGCCCCAGCCCCGCCAGATTCGTGGGGACTGTAATATTAAATGTTTCCATAAATCTAACCATTTATTGACCAAACGTGTTCTTATTGTATCGCCCTCTACATGACAAACCAATGAATGGTGAAGGGGGTGGCGCGATCTAACTTGTCAGGGTCCGAGGACCACAGGAGACATGGGGGGGGGGGTGGAATGGCACACCACAATGTCACTGCCTAAGGTGACAAAAGTCACTGCACCAGCTCTGCAGACAAGATAGCAAAGGCAGATGGCATTTACCCTCTCAAGATGAACGCCTTCCTGCCCTGGCAGTGGACATGAAATACTTCCATGCAGCCTCTCAACATCAACAACTTCCAGAAGGCAACATAGCGCTGGCAGAGGACATGGACCACATTCATGCAGCCTCTCAACATCACCAACTTCCCGCAGGCAACACAGCGCTGGCAGAGGACATGCATCGCATTCATGCAGCCTCTCAAAATCAACAACTTCCAGCAGGCAACACAGCGCTGGCAGAGGACATGCACCGCGTTCATGCAGCCTCTCAACATCAACAACTTCCAGAAGGCAACACAGCGCTGGCAGAGGACATGCACCGCGTTCATGCAGCCTCTCAAAATCAACAACTTCCAGCAGGCAACACAGCGCTGGCAGAGGACATGCACCGCATTCATGCAGCCTCTCAACATCAACAACTTCCAGCAGGCAACATAGCGCTGGCAGAGGACATGTACCGCGTTCATGCAGCCTCACAACATCAACAACTTCCAGCAGGCAACACAGCGCTGGCAGAGGACATGCACCGCGTTCATGCAGCCTCTCAACATCAACAACTTCCAGCAGGCAACACAGCGCTGGCAGAGGACATGCACCGCGTTCATGCAGCCTCTCAACATCAACAACTTCCAGCAGGCAACACAGCGCTGGCAGAGGACATGCACCGCGTTCATGCAGCCTCTCAACATCAACAACTTCCAGAAGGCAACATAGCGCTGGCAGAGGACATGCACCGCGTTCATGCAGCCTTTCAACATCAACAACTTCCAGCAGGCAACATAGCGCTGGCAGAGGACATGCACCGCGTTCATGCAGCCTCTCAACATCAACAACTTCCAGAAGGCAACACAGCGCTGGCAGAGGACATGCACCGCGTTCATGCAGCCTCTCAACATCAACAACTTCCAGAAGGCAACATAGCGCTGGCAGAGGACATGCACCGCGTTCATGCAGCCTTTCAACATCAACAACTTCCAGCAGGCAACATAGCGCTGGCAGAGGACATGCACCGCGTTCATGCAGCCTTTCAACATCAACAACTTCCAGCAGGCAACATAGCGCTGGCAGAGGACATGCACCGCGTTCATGCAGCCTCTCAACATCAACAACTTCCAGAAGGCAACACAGCGCTGGCAGAGGACATGCACCGCGTTCATGCAGCCTCTCAACATCAACAACTTCCAGCAGGCAACACAGCGCTGGCAGAGGACATGCACCACATTCATGCAGCCTCTCAACATCAACAACTTCCAGCAGGCAACACAGCGCTGGCAGAGGACATGCACCGTATTCATGCAGCCTCTCAACATCAACAACTTCCAGAAGGCAACAAAGCGCTGGCAGAGGACATGCACCGCATTCATGCAGCCTCACAACATCAACAACTTCCAGCAGGCAACATAGCGCTGGCTGAGGACATGCACCGCGTTCATGCAGCCTCTCAACATCAACAACTTCCAGCAGGCAACACAGCGCTGGCAGAGGACATGCACCGTGTTCATGCAGCCTCTCAACATCAACAACTTCCAGCAGGCAACACAGCGCTGGCAGAGGACATGCACCGCGTTCATGCAGCCTCTCAACATCAACAACTTCCAGAAGGCAACACAGCGCTGGCAGAGGGCATGCACCGCGTTCATGCAGCCTTTCAACATCAACAACTTCCAGCAGGCAACATAGCGCTGGCAGAGGACATGCACCGCATTCATGCAGCCTTTCAACATCAACAACTTCCAGCAGGCAACATAGCGCTGGCAGAGGACATGCACCGCGTTCATGCAGCCTCTCAACATCAACAACTTCCAGCAGGCAACACAGCGCTGGCAGAGGACATGCACCGCGTTCATGCAGCCTCTCAACATCAACAACTTCCAGAAGGCAACACAGCGCTGGCAGAGGACATGCACCATGTTCATGCAGCCTTTCAACACCAACAACTTCCAGAAGGCAACATACTACTGGCAGAGGACATGCACCATGTTCATGCAGCCTTTCAACACCAACAACTTCCAGAAGGCAACAAAGCACTGGCAGAGGACATGCACCATGTTCATGCAGCCTTTCAAAACCAACAACTTCCAGAGGCAACATAGCGCTGGCAGACGACATGCAACACATTCATGCAGCCTCTCAATATTGGCAACTTACAGAACATAACTCACCAATGGCAGAAAACACACAGCACACTCATGCAGCCTCTCAGCATCAACAACTTCCAGAAGGCAACATAGTACTGGCAGAGGACATGCGCCAGATTTATGCAGTTTCTCAACATCAACAACTTCCAGCAGGCAACACAGCGCTGGCAGAGGACATGCACCGCATTCATGCAGCCTCTCAGCATCAACAACTTCCAGCAGGCAACATAGCGCTGGCAGAGGACATGCACCGCATTCATGCAGCCTCTCAACATCAACAGCTGGCAGAGGACATGCACCACATTCATGCAGCCTCTCAACATCAACAACTTCCAGCAGGCAACACAGCGCTGGCAGAGGACATGCACCGTATTCATGCAGCCTCTCAACATCAACAACTTCCAGAAGGCAACACAGCGCTGGCAGAGGACATGCACCGCGTTCATGCAGCCTCTCAACATCACCAACTTCCAGAAGGCAACATAGCGCTGGCAGAGGACATGCACCGCGTTCATGCAGCCTTTCAACATCAACAACTTCCAGCAGGCAACACAGCGCTGGCAGAGGACATGCACCGCGTTCATGCAGCCTCTCAACATCAACAACTTCCAGAAGGCAACATAGTGCTGGCAGAGGACATGCACCGCGTTCATGCAGCCTTTCAACATCAACAACTTCCAGCAGGCAACATAGCGCTGGCAGAGGACATGCACCGCGTTCATGCAGCCTCTCAACATCAACAACTTCCAGAAGGCAACACAGCGCTGGCAGAGGACATGCACCGCGTTCATGCAGCCTCTCAACATCAACAACTTCCAGCAGGCAACACAGCGCTGGCAGAGGACATGCACCACATTCATGCAGCCTCTCAACATCAACAACTTCCAGCAGGCAACACAGCGCTGGCAGAGGACATGCACCGTATTCATGCAGCCTCTCAACATCAACAACTTCCAGAAGGCAACAAAGCGCTGGCAGAGGACATGCACCGCATTCATGCAGCCTCACAACATCAACAACTTCCAGCAGGCAACATAGCGCTGGCTGAGGACATGCACCGCGTTCATGCAGCCTCTCAACATCAACAACTTCCAGCAGGCAACACAGCGCTGGCAGAGGACATGCACCGCGTTCATGCAGCCTCTCAACATCAACAACTTCCAGCAGGCAACACAGCGCTGGCAGAGGACATGCACCGCGTTCATGCAGCCTCTCAACATCAACAACTTCCAGAAGGCAACACAGCGCTGGCAGAGGGCATGCACCGCGTTCATGCAGCCTTTCAACATCAACAACTTCCAGCAGGCAACACAGCGCTGGCAGAGGACATGCACCGCATTCATGCAGCCTTTCAACATCAACAACTTCCAGCAGGCAACATAGCGCTGGCAGAGGACATGCACCGCGTTCATGCAGCCTCTCAACATCAACAACTTCCAGCAGGCAACACAGCGCTGGCAGAGGACATGCACCGCGTTCATGCAGCCTCTCAACATCAACAACTTCCAGAAGGCAACACAGCGCTGGCAGAGGACATGCACCATGTTCATGCAGCCTTTCAACACCAACAACTTCCAGAAGGCAACATACTACTGGCAGAGGACATGCACCGCGTTCATGCAGCCTTTCAACACCAACAACTTCCAGAAGGCAACAAAGCACTGGCAGAGGACATGCACCATGTTCATGCAGCCTTTCAAAACCAACAACTTCCAGAGGCAACATAGCGCTGGCAGACGACATGCAACACATTCATGCAGCCTCTCAATATTGGCAACTTACAGAACATAACTCACCAATGGCAGAAAACACACAGCACACTCATGCAGCCTCTCAGCATCAACAACTTCCAGAAGGCAACACAGCGCTGGCAGAGGACATGCGCCAGATTTATGCAGTTTCTCAACATCAACAACTTCCAGCAGGCAACACAGCGCTGGCAGAGGGCATGCACCGCATTCATGCAGCCTCTCAGCATCAACAACTTCCAGCAGGCAACATAGCACTGGCAGAGGACATGCACCACGTTCATGCAGCCTCTCAACATCAACAACTTCCAGAAGGCAACACAGCGCTGGCAGAGGACATGCACCGCATTCATGCAGCCTCTCAACATCAACAACTTCCAGAAGGCAACATAGCGCTGGCAGAGGACATGCACCCCGTTCATGCAGCCTTTCAACATCAACAACTTCCAGAAGGCAACATAGCGCTGGCAGAGGACATGCACCGCGTTCATGCAGCCTCTCAACATCAACAACTTCCAGAAGGCAACACAGCGCTGGCAGAGGACATGCACCGCGTTCATGCAGCCTCTCAACACCAACAACTTCCAGAAGGCAACATAGCGCTGGCAGAGGACATGCACCACGTTCATGCAGCCTTTCAACATCAACAACTTCCAGCAGGCAACATAGCCCTGGCAGAGGACATGCACCGCGTTCATGCAGCCTCTCAACATCAACAACTTCCAGAAGGCAACATAGCGCTGGCAGAGGACATGCACCATGTTCATGCAGCCTCTCAACAGCAACAACTTCCAGAAGGCAACATAGCGCTGGCAGAGGAAATGCACCATGTTCATGCACCCTCTCAACAGCAACAACTTCCAGAAGGCAACATAGCGCTGTCAGAGGACATGCACCATGTTCATGCAGCCTCTCAACATCAACAACTTCCAGAAGGCAACATAGCACTGGCAGAGAACATGCACCATGTTCATGCAGCCTTTCAACACCAACAACTTCCAGAAGGCAACATAGCACTGGCAGAGGACATGCAACACATTCATGCAGCCTTTCAACATCAACAACTTCCAGCAGGCAACATAGCGCTGGCAGAGGACATGCACTGCATTCATGCAGCCTTTCAACACCAACAACGTCCAGCAGGCAACATAGCGCTGGCAGAGGACATGCAACACATTCATGCAGCCTCTCAATATCGGCAACTTACAGAACATAACTCACCAATGGCAGAGAACACACAGCACACTCATGCAGCCTCTCAACATCAACAACTTCCAGAAGGCAACATAGCACTGGCAGAGGACATGCACCATGTTCATGCAGCCTCTCAACATCAACAACTTCCAGCAGGCAACATAGCGCTGGCAGAGGACATGCACTGCATTCATGCAGCCTTTCAACATCAACAACTTCCAGCAGGCAATATAGCACTGGCAGAGGACATGCAACACATTCATGCAGCCTCTCAATATCGGCAACTTACAGAACATAACTCACCAATGGCAGAGAACACACAGCACACTCATGCAGCCTCTCAGCATCAACAACTTCCAGAAGGCAACACAGCGCTACACTTTTACTGTGTCATTAGCTTTCATTATCATTATCTGTGTTAGTGTATACACTGTTAAATATTTTATATTAAGATCAACTGCATTAGCCTTGCACTAGCATTGTAGTGATTTTAATTGAGTTTTTACCCAAACTGTCTATTTTTTAGGTTAACTATGTTAGTAATTTGTAATAACTTTTAGGAACATTGCTGAGCATGTAAAAGGCATGTGTACGGCTTGGGCTCGATACTGCCATATAATGCAATTGCTGCTGTAGGTATAGAAACGGCGCACGGCAGGTGATAGAGCGCAGCACTGCTTCCTTCTTTTAAGGTATACCTTCGGTGTGGTTACACTTCTGAACCACAAGACCCAGACTGCTTGAGGTTCTCGCACCCTTGAAATATGCAAAACAAGCGCGAGAGCGCCGGCTCCAGCACCTAAGGGGTCTGTGGCAGTCTGTGCCTATAGCGGCTGCACGAAAAACTCTGTTGGATCCTCCAAAACAGGTTAGCGCTTGGTACTATTACTAAAATACTATTGCCACTATGTGTATTCAGTGCGTGCGTGGTGTGCTGCTAGTTGCGAAGGAAAATAACCAAGGTTCAACATCATTACATGGCTTAAACAAAATGAGAGCACTGAATACTGAAGGGAAACGAGGGTTGACCATCCATCTAATATGACTGTGGCTAGCGAGTGTGTTAACACTCATTAATGCTAGATTAGCGGTGAAGAATGCGGTGGCGCTGTGGGTGGCCATTATATATACAGAAGACATTCACTTAAAGAGCACGGACACACTGAAGTGGGATAATGACTCCCAGGTGCTGCTGTCCTCCTTTCAATTTTCCCTTAATGAATCTTTTAGACTTATTTTATGTTATAGACCCCCCAGTCTCTGCCAATACATTTCTTAATGCAATGGATATGTGTTTGGGGGTGGAAGCATGTAACCAGCCGAACATTGCAATTGTGGGTGATCTCAATGTGTGGTGCAATGAGCAAGAAAATGGGGACTGCTTACACCTAATGAGTATCCTGGACTCACACAATTTAAATCTCTTGTCAAACAACTGACCCATGTGAATGGACACTGTATTGATCCCATTCTATATAGAGGTTTCCAGTTAGACATGATGGCTATTAATCAAGTCAGCTGGTCTGACCGTTTCGTAATTGAGAGCAATTGGCATTTATTTCTGACCATTGGCAAAACTAGATCTACAGCAGACACAGAATATCCACGGCAAAAGAAAGATCTAGGTGAGATCTCAGATACTGATCTCATGGCAAAGATCCTGGAAAAACCGAACCTGTTAGGGGTAGAGGAAGAGTACATGTGCCGGATCTGATCACCTCTAAAAAAGGTTCATGAACACCACCAGAAGAGTGAATAGATGGTTCGATGAAAGTGTCAAGGAAGCTCAGAAACAATACCGGAAGGCTGAGAAAAGATGGTGTCTAACTCCGTCAAAGGTTTAATCTTAGCAAAGCTAAGTTAGCGTTAAAATGCTATAAAGAGGAGAATAAACTGAAAAGGGCACTTTGCCTACAACACCAGATAGATATAGCACAGAATAGGCCAAAGAAACTTTTTTAAGTTATCAGAAATTTGGTGAACCTTGATTGCACCAGCACTGGGTTACACCCCAGTTTGGAACTGGCTAATGATTTTAATAAGTTCTTTTTCAATGAAGTGGAGCAGGTTAGTGTAAACCTGATAAATCAACCTACAGGAGGAGACAATCCCTCTACAGCAATGTATCTGGTCGAGGAACCAGTTTTAAAGACTGAGTTCCAATTCTCTCCAGTGGATAAAGAGACCATTAAAAAATTGATGGAACAACTGAAACCGACAAATCATGGTTTTGATTCAATCCCAGCGTACTTAGCACAAAAACATGCAGATGTTTTGAGCAGTCCAATGCAGAGCTTTCTCAATGCTTCATTGACACAGGGAAATGGGCCAGAGGAATTGAAAAAAATCCTACCTTACACCCCTGTTAAAAAAAGCCGAGCCTGGATCCCTGCGAGCTGGCAAACTACCGTCCTATTGCGGGACTGGTATGGCCAACAACATTTTTGAGAAAGTAGTAACGCTACAATTGCAAAAGCATTTGGAAGCAAACAAAATTCTCGATACATTCCAGTCCGGGCTTAGGCCTGGACATGGAACAGAGACAGCATTGATCAAAGTCTGGGATGATATACTGGGGAACACAGATTGTGGTAAAGTCACGATGTTAATTATGTTGGACTTGTCAGCGGCATTCAACACTGTCGACCCAAAAATCTTGATCACGAGATTGAGTGAACTAGCACACATTTCAGGAGAAGCGCTGAAGTTCTTTGATTCCTTCCTAAGTGATCCTAAACAGCAGGTCAAAATAGGCTCCTTTCTGTCAGATATGTTGACCACTATCTGCGGAGTCCCTCAAGGTTCCTCGTTGTCCCCAATGCTCTTTAATTTTTATATTAACCTTCTGTTAATATTAGCACGGTTCAATCAATTGCTGTCAGTCTTCAGAAAGCAGCTTAAGACATTTTTATTTGGATAATATTATGTCAATGACGACGGTCCATCGAATTCAGATAAGATCTGCGCCTAGATGCGGCTTGCTGCTTGGTTCCCCAGGGATATGCACAATACAAATGATAAATCAAATCAAATCAAGCACTAGCAGAGGACATGCGCCACATTCAAGCAGCCTCTCAACATCAACAACTTCCAGCAGGCAACACAGTACTGGCAGAGGACATGCAACACATTCATGCAGCCTCTCAACATTGGCAACTTACAGCACAAAACTCACCAATGGCAGAAAACATGGAGCACACTCATGCATTCTCTCAGCATCAACAACTTCCAACAGGCAACAAAGCACTGGCAGAGGACATGCGCCACAATCATTCAGCATCTCAACATCAACTACTTCCAGAAGGCAACACAGCGCTGGCAGAGGACATGCAACACATTCATGCAGCCTCTCAACATCAACAGCTACCGGCAGGCAAACACAGCGCTGGCAGAGGACATGCAACACATTCATGCAGCCTCTCAACATCAACAGCTACCGGCAGGCAAACATAGCGCTGGCAGAGGACATGCACCGCATTCATGCAGCCTCTCAACATCAACAACTTCCAGAAGGCAACATAGCGCTGGCAGAGGACATGCACCCCGTTCATGCAGCCTTTCAACATCAACAACTTCCAGAAGGCAACATAGCGCTGGCAGAGGACATGCACCGCGTTCATGCAGCCTCTCAACATCAACAACTTCCAGAAGGCAACACAGCGCTGGCAGAGGACATGCACCGCGTTCATGCAGCCTCTGAACATCAACAACTTCCAGAAGGCAACATAGCGCTGGCAGAGGACATGCACCACGTTCATGCAGCCTTTCAACATCAACAACTTCCAGCAGGCAACATAGCCCTGGCAGAGGACATGCACCGCGTTCATGCAGCCTCTCAACATCAACAACTTCCAGAAGGCAACATAGCGCTGGCAGAGGACATGCACCATGTTCATGCAGCCTCTCAACAGCAACAACTTCCAGAAGGCAACATAGCGCTGGCAGAGGAAATGCACCATGTTCATGCACCCTCTCAACAGCAACAACTTCCAGAAGGCAACATAGCGCTGTCAGAGGACATGCACCATGTTCATGCAGCCTCTCAACATCAACAACTTCCAGAAGGCAACATAGCACTGGCAGAGAACATGCACCATGTTCATGCAGCCTTTCAACACCAACAACTTCCAGAAGGCAACATAGCACTGGCAGAGGACATGCAACACATTCATGCAGCCTTTCAACATCAACAACTTCCAGCAGGCAACATAGCACTGGCAGAGGACATGCACTGCATTCATGCAGCCTTTCAACACCAACAACGTCCAGCAGGCAACATAGCGCTGGCAGAGGACATGCAACACATTCATGCAGCCTCTCAATATCGGCAACTTACAGAACATAACTCACCAATGGCAGAAAACACACAGCACACTCATGCAGCCTCTCAGCATCAACAACTTCCAGAAGGCAACATAGTACTGGCAGAGGACATGCACCGCGTTCATGCAGCCTTTCAACATCAACAACTTCCAGCAGGCAACATAGCACTGGCAGAGGACATGCACTACATTCATGCAGCCTCTCAACATCAACAATTTACAGCAGGCAGCATAGCACTGGCAGAGGACATGCACTGCATCCATGCAGCCTTTCAACATCAACAACTTCCAGAAGGCAACATAGCGCTGGCAGAGGACATGCACCATGTTCATGCAGCCTCTCAACAGCAACAATTTACAGCAGGCCGCATAGCGCTACACTTTTACTGTGTCATTAGCTTTCATTATCATTATCTGTGTTAGTGTATACACTGTTAAATATTTTATATTAAGATCAACTGCATTAGCCTTGCACTAGCATTGTAGTGATTTTAATTGAGTTTTTACCCAAACTGTCTATTTTTTAGGTTAACTATGTTAGTAATTTGTAATAACTTTTAGGAACATTGCTGAGCATGTAAAAGGCATTTGTACGGCTTGGGCTCGATACTGCCATATAATGCAATTGCTGCTGTAGGTATAGAAACGGTGCACGGCAGGTGATAGAGCGCAGCACTGCTTTCTTCTTTTAAGGTATACCTTCGGTGTGGTTCCACTTCTGAACCACAAGACCCAGACTGCTTGAGGTTCTCGCACCCTTGAAATATGCAAAACAAGCGCGAGAGCGCCGGCTCCAGCACCTAAGGGGTCTGTGGCAGTCTGTGCCTATAGCGGCTGCACGAAAAACTCTGTTGGATCCTCCAAAACAGGTTAGCGCTTGGTACTATTACTAAAATACTATTGCCACTATGTGTATTCAGTGCGTGCGTGGTGTGCTGCTAGCTGCTAAGGAAAATAACCAAGGTTCAACATCATTACATGGCTTAAACAAAATGAGAGCACTGAATACTGAAGGGAAACGAGGGTTGACCATCCATCTAATATGACTGTGGCTAGCGAGTGTGTTAACACTCATTAATGCTAGATTAGCGGTGAAGAATGCGGTGGCGCTGTGGGTGGCCATTATATATACAGAAGACATTCACTTAAAGAGCACGGACACACTGAAGTGGGATAATGACTCCCAGGTGCTGCTGTCCTCCTTTCAATTTTCCCTTAATGAATCTTTTAGACTTATTTTATGTTATAGACCCCCCAGTCTCTGCCAATACATTTCTTAATGCAATGGATATGTGTTTGGGGGTGGAAGCATGTAACCAGCCGAACATTGCAATTGTGGGTGATCTCAATGTGTGGTGCAATGAGCAAGAAAATGGGGACTGCTTACACCTAATGAGTATCCTGGACTCACACAATTTAAATCTCTTGTCAAAACAACTGACCCATGTGAATGGACACTGTATTGATCCCATTCTATATAGAGGTTTCCAGTTAGACATGATGGCTATTAATCAAGTCAGCTGGTCTGACCGTTTCGTAATTGAGAGCAATTGGCATTTATTTCTGACCATTGGCAAAACTAGATCTACAGCGGACACAGAATATCCACGGCAAAAGAAAGATCTAGGTGAGATCTCAGATACTGATCTCATGGCAAAGATCCTGGAAAAACCGAACCTGTTAGGGGTAGAGGAAGAGTACATGTGCCGGATCTGATCACCTCTAAAAAAGGTTCATGAAAACCACCAGGAGAGTGAATAGATGGTTCGATGAAAGTGTCAAGGAAGCTCAGAAACAATACCGGAAGGCTGAGAAAAGATGGTGTCTAACTCCGTCAAGGGATGATCTTAGCAAAGCTAAGTTAGCGTTAAAATGCTATAAAGAGGAGAATAAACTGAAAAGGGCACTTAGCCTACAACACCAGATAGATATAGCACAGAATAGGCCAAAGAAACTTTTTTAAGTTATCAGACATTTGGTGAACCTTGATTGCACCAGCACTGGGTTACACCCCAGTTTGGAACTGGCTAATGATTTTAATAATTTATTTTTCAATGAAGTGGAGCAGGTTAGTGTAAACCTGAAAAGTCAACCTACAGGAGGAGACAATCCCTCTACAGCAATGTATCTGGTCGAGGAACCAGTTTTAAAGACTGAGTTCCAATTCTCTCCAGTGGATAAAGAGACCATTAAAAAATTGATGGAACAACTGAAACCGACAAATCATGGTTTTGATCCAATCCCAGCGTACGTAGCACAAAAACATGCAGATGTTTTAAGCAGTCCAATGCAGAGCTTTGTCAATGCTTCATTGACACAGGGAAATGGGCCAGAGGAATTGAAAAAAATCCTACTTTACACACTTGTTAAAAAAAGCAGAGCCTGGATCCCTGCGAGCTGGCAAACTACCGTCCTATTGCGGGACTGGTATGGCCAACAACATTTTTGAGAAAGTAGTAACGCTACAATTGCAAAAGCATTTGGAAGCAAACAAAATTCTCGATACATTCCAATCCGGGCTTAGGCCTGAACATGGAACAGAGACAGCATTGATCAAAGTCTGGGATGATATACTGGGAACACAGATTGTGGTAAAGTCACGATGTTAATTATGTTAGACTTGTCGGCGGCATTCAACACTGTCGACCCAAAAATCTTGATCAACAACTAGCACACATTTCAGGTGAAGCGCTGAAGTTGTTTGATTCCTTCCTAAGTGATCCTAAACAGCAGGACAAGATAGGCTCCTTTCTGTCAGATATGTTGACCACAATCTGCGGAGTCCCTCAAGGTTCCTCGTTGTCCCCAATGCTCTTTAATTTTTATATTAACTTTCTGTTAATATTAGCACGGTTCAATCAATTGCTGTCAGTCTTCAGAAAGCAGCTTAAGACATTTTTATTTCAATAATCTTATGTCAATGACGACGGTCCATCCAATTCAGATAAGATCTGCGCCTAGATGCGGCTTGCTGCTTGGTTCCCCAGGGATATGCACAATACAAATGATAAATCAAATCAAGCACTAGCAGAGGACATGCGCACATTCAAGCAGCCTCTCAACATCAACAACTTCCAGCAGGCAACACAGTACTGGCAGAGGACATGCAACAAATTCATGCAGCCTCTCAACATTGGCAATTTACAGCACAAGACTCACCAATGGCAGAAAACATGGAGCACACTCATGCATTCTCTCAGCATCAACAACTTCCAACAGGCAACATAGCACTGGCAGAGGACATGCGCCACAATCATTCAGCATCTCAACATCAACTACTTCCAGCAGGCAACACAGTGCTGGCAGAGGACATGCAACAAATTCATGCCGCATCTCAACATCAACAGCTACCGGCAGGCAAACATAGCGCTGGCAGAGGGCATGCGTCACATTCATGCAGCATCTACAACTTCCAGCAGACAACATAGCACTGTCAGAGGACATGCACCACATTCATGCAGCATCTCAACATCAACAGCTACCAGCAGGCAACTTCGCGCTGGCAGAGGACATGTGCCACAATCATTCAGAATCTCAACATCAACTACTTCCAGCAGGCAACACAGTGCTGGCAGAGGACATGCAACAAATTCATGCCGCATCTCAACATCAACAGCTACCAGCAGGCAACATAGCACTGTCAGAGGACATGCACCACATTCATGCAGCATCTCAACATCAACAGCTACCAGCAGGCAACATCGCGCTGGCAGAGGGCAAGCACCACATTCATGCAGTCTCTCAGCATGAGTAATTTCCAGCAGGCAGCATAGTGCTTGCATAGAAGATGCAACCTTCCAATGCTAATTGCTCTAATACCTATCACCACCCTCCAATCTTTCCCTCTACTCCTCACTATCTCTGCTTTATCCACACAAATACCAGTATCCCCTCTTAACACTACTACTTCCCCTGTCCACTTTACTACTACTCTGCCCTCTCCACTCCTCCACAACTACTCTCTACACTACTACTACTCTCTCACTACTGGAATTGGGAAACTCACATGTGAACTTCAGCCATGAAAGCCCCAATCCTGTTATATCGTGCCACATCTGTCTTTAATGTTTTCTTTTAGAGAACTTTTATTTAGGCCCTCTGTTTTCCTCTTAGCTGATGGCAACGATGGTCATTAAATGCATGCACTATAAAATTGGACATATGTACTCCACCCCTCTGGGGTTACTGAAGTAGGGTTGTGGGCACATGTCCAACGGATCCAGCAAGCTGGATTTAGTATAAAGAAAGGACAGCTGTATGGCACCCGAAGCTGGCTTGAAGGTGGGGAGCAGACATCCATCTGCTGATTTGACAGGACAGAAGGACTTTCCTGAAACAATTGCCACCCCCTCGCAGGCTACATCAACTGTGTAACTAATATATCACAATTGTTCTTGAAGAGTAATGATGGACACTGAAAAATGAATAACTTTGTTGTTCTTGGGGATGCAGGACGAATGTGCCAGAAGGCCAAGAAGGAGGATTTCTCGAATGTTCTAGGGTCAGGTGGGCCGTGAGAGTATAAAGATAGCAGGTCTGGGAGGCCAGTTAGGTTAGTTAGTTGGGTTTAGTGGGGTTGCTACTCTGCTTTCCTTGACTTGCAAGCCAATGAATAAATCACCTCTGTTTAACATCTTCAAAATAAACTACATGAGCTGGGCCGGAAGAGCGCATTGGCGCTGGTAACTCACAAATGCACAGCTCCAAAAATTAGAGGCAGTAAAACCACATGACCAGACCAATGAAGACCACCCAGACTGAGCCAAGAACCCACTAGCAGCATGTGTGTGGACGCATGCTTGGCTCTTGTGCGGTGAGTGGTCGAGTCACAAACTCAGTGGCCATCATCAGTCTGAGTGGGATTGGCACACCACAAACCAAGTGACGTTAGTATGGTGTGCCAGGCCAGACAGGGGAGTCCTTTTAATTACTTTCAGAAGCAAAGGCATCTCACGCAAGAGATTAGGAGAGCTTTAGACCCTGTGTTAGGCAAAGTTTGTATGAAGTACCCTCTGGAAACACTACAAACAACTACTACTACAGGTATAGACAACCCAACCTTACTTGGGAGTTGACTGGTCCCACCAACTGAAAGGGAGAAGTCGTCCTTGCAGGGCTTCTCTGTCGATGTGAACTTGGCAAGTAGTCACTGCAGCAGGGCTTCACTGGGCAAACTAACGGTCCAGGAGTTGCAGCAGGCGTCCTCTTCAAGCTCTTCTTCAGTTCCTTTGTCCAGTGGTCGACTCTGCCTTACAATTCATTCCAGCCTAGCTGTCACTCACCCAGCCAGGTGGCTGTCCTTGCCAGTCAGCCAGCCAATCACCACAGAGTGCATTTGGGTCTCCTACGAGACTAAGCACAGGGAGTTTCGGGCACCTCCCTCACTTCCTGCCTACCCCAGACACTCGGGCGCCAGAGGCGGGTTTCTCTCAGAAACCCTGCCAAAGGCGAAATGAACTAAGAGACCAAACCTGGTTTTGGGTGCACAGAGAAACTCTCTAGAAGGACCTTTCCACAAAGACCTGGCAAAAAAGAAGACCGGGCACCATTTTAGCAATAATGGCTGGTCTCCATTTTGAAAAAGATGGCTCCCGCGGTTAACGTTAACGGGTCCACGAACGGTAGTGGTACATGCAAACCTAGGTAGTTCAAAACGAAACCACTGCCACCAGCCAATTAATTGAGGAAAGGGTAACATAAAAAATGTTACATGAGCATTTAGACACAGTGGATACTAACTAACCCCTCCAGCACTCTATTGTAAGATAGGGTGTGCTGGGTCGAGCAAGTACAATGCTAAGTAAAGCCAATTTCACTTTACTTCTCTGGGAAACAGTTGCTGATCCCAGAGAAGTTATATAAACCTTGGGAAATCTGGAAGACTTCCCTATGGCACTGCACTGAAGGTGCTTTGTGACACAATTGTAAAAGATGATGCCTATGGAGTTGGTTAGACCCCATAACCAAAAAAAAGAAACAAACATAGAAAACAAATAGAATTAAAAGTACAACGTCTCAAAGTTCAGCAAAAGAGCTGGGGGTCTCTAAGGTAGACAGGAATTAGCACATTTTTGAGAATTCTCCCTAACACCCTGCAATAATATTTGTATTCACTGAGGGAGGTCTTGGGTTTCACAATTAGAGACATTTTCCTAATATTATGTGGTACATGCGAAGAGCATAGGAAGAGCATGTTCAAGCAGGCAAGCAATACCATTGCAAGATGGCCACCATGTTTAGCACAACTGTATTATCAACCACAAGGTAAGAAAGCAAAAAAAAGCCATGCGATGGATGGGGCTTGGGTGTCAATATTCATAGAGATTAGCATGTCTGTGGAAAGTCAGCGGGTGGATAAAAAAACACCTGTAGGCTGTGTGCTCCCTTCTTCCTCATATATTCAATATTCCCCCTAACGCAACATCTATGGGCTAATAAACCACCACTTTTAATCTAAAAGGAGGCTTTGTGTTCATTTCCAATCTGCACCCATCACTGCTCTGCTGTCATACTATGATGATCAATATAACTCGATCAAACGATTAACTATTAGAAAGATGATGGCGAATCAAGGTAGAAGCAACATCATTTGATCATTTGTTTTGAAAAAGCATCTTTTAATATAAACAGCCAGGGTCGAACTTGGGCATAAAACTCTCTCGGGCACCAATGAAAAAGTGGTGCAGAGTTGCAAGTTCCTTCCTTTTGTGCCAGGCTGTTTCAATCGTGCCCAAGGTGGAGTTTTATTGATTAAATGTGATGCAAATTGTGCAAGTTAAAGAATATTTATTCAGGAACAATGCTCAAAACTACTAGCCACAGAGTGACTCATCAAACTGGCCCACATTGGGCAGAGAAGTTGCCCACTTTCACCAACCAAAAAAATGCTGCACATTAGCATTTTGCGATTTTGGTTCGGGCATTTCCCTATTGTCCTATAGGCCAGTCCGAGCCTGTAAACAGCCCAAGTAGAAAACGGACGGAAGGGTGTATGGAGAACTCTATTGTGTCTTTAAGAGGCAAGCAACGGGGTCAAATTGCTGTAAGAACAGATGGCGTTGCTAAGGGATCTGGGGGGACCAGGGCCCACCCTGTGAAACCATGTGCCGCCCCTGTGCCCCCCGCCCAAAACGAGCAGTGACCATGTTCTCCCCTTACATTTGTCTGTGCCCCGCCTACTTTTGTCTTTGGCCCCCCTCTGTGCCTCTCCTAAATTTGATTCCTAGCAATGCCTCTGCTAGTGACTGGACGCTGCTGTGAGGGGATCTGGGGATAATGATTGGAATCCCTGTGGGCAAAGGATCTAATGCCCCGGGAGAGCTGGTGGGTGTGTCATACCTCTCAACTCACACGCTTTTGGCGGGTGTCACCTGCCACTTGGGCAGCTCTCTCACCCGCCAAGCTCCCTACACGCCCATAGGAATCAATGGGCTTTCACCCACCAAATACTAAATCGAGTGTTTTCACCCGGCCGGGGGCCATGAAAGGTTGAGAGCTATGGTGTGTAGCTGCTGGTAGCACAATGTATCACCGTGCCCAAGGAGAGCCACTGTGAGACTGGGAGAGGGTGTCTCTATACAGCCTGTGAAACAATAGCTTCCGGTTAACGCCCGCAGGATGGGGGAGCTGCTGAGAGCCAATAGGAGCCTACAGAGTGAGGGGAGCAGCTGGGAAAGGAGCTCGGAGCGGATCTGTCTGAGAGGCTTTTTGTGGATACTGCCTGGGGATTTGTGAGTGCTGCCAGGGGAGAACACCTGAGGCTGCCGCACGAGAGCGCATGCGTGAAAAAGGGGACTTGAAGAGTCTGGATTCTGTGTTGGGTGTGTGTTTCGGTTCAGGAGCAGTGCAGCGCGTGACTGCGAGACAGACTCGGTGCACCCCTACATAGCAATGAGGGGGCATAGGTACATCATTCAGCGTTTGCAATATATAGGTCTTGAAAAAAACAAGATACTGCAACGCAGAGGCGTTGTTAGGGGGTCACTAAGGGGGCTATAGCCCCTGGTCTTTTGGTTGTAGCCCCGGATAGAATCTCAGGAGCTACAGCCAAAAGACTAGCTAGCCCCCAGTCCCAACAGTTCCGACATCAGCTTAGCCCCGGGTCTTTTCCAGACCTAGCAACTCCCCTGCTGCAACGTATACGTAGGACATACATTGAGGCTCCCTGTTTTCCGTTTCTACTGATTTTTACACATAGAACTTTGCAAAAACAGAAGAACATGAAAAAACATGTCTTTCTACTTGGTTCCCATTGCAGTCAATTAAACACTGCAGGCCCACCATATTGCAGACTTGCAGCACGGACCGAGTACATGTTGTGTGAAAAATAGTTTTGAAGTTCATATATGTGCTGACAACATATGCGTTAGGTTAGGAGCAATTACAGTAGCAGACATGTGCTGTTAAGATAACAATGGGGCTGGCATCGGTACAGGATCACTAAGTTCCATTTGAGTCGTGTTTGCCTGCCTGTATGCTTTTAAAAAATTATTTATTTCCGTTAGAATAAATTCAGAAAAATACTGGTTGCAAACTATCTTTTTATAAGACAAAACATGTGGAGAAATACAGATAAAATGGCAAACTTTAAATATTTATATGATAAGTCAGACGGAGATAATGGAGGAAACGAATAGCATAAAATAGGAAGCCTAAGACAACATGAAGAGCACACAGTTGATAACAAGCTGCATGTGTCAGAGGATGAAATGCGCATGTCATGTCACGAGACAATGGTATCGCGGTGAAACAGTATTATATGATATGATAGGTTATTTATAACGCGCTTAGTACCCAAATGTTTCTAAGTGCGGACGGGAATTGAAGCTGCATTGTTTTATGGCGTTTTGCTTACAAGGCGAGCACGTTGCCCCTGGGATATCCTCCCGACACATTATAAGAGATAGGAAATTCCCATATGCCAAAGAATGAAGCAACACTATTAGTAAGCGAGACCTCTATTTCAGTTTCCGAGTGTTTTCTGCACACTACTTAACGCAATAGGCTTTATGGTGAAAAATATATACTATGTAACCATTTTCTAAATACTGAAATACATCTGCGGCATTAGACCATTTGTATGTCCTGTCCTGAAGTGCACTTTCTGATGCCCAAAATTAAAAGCGACTCGTTATTGACTGTATTCCACTTACCAACGAAGGAACAACAAGCACCTTCTGCTGGCTGAAACGAAATACACGTGTTGCTCACTAAATTGCACACAACATAGAATGACGTTTTTGCATGAAACCTATATGTTGATATAGCAAGATTAGTCACCATCACGTGGCCATGTCCCTTGTGCGACGCTGGCACACTCACTGTCCTGCCCGCAGCTCGCTGTGACGTCAGAGCGGCAGCCAGAGATGAGTTTCACGTTACAGTGGAAGGAGCCGTGTCAGACAGGCCACGTTCCTCGAACACACTCCATCCAGCTGCTGTTCAAAGAATTCTTCCTACTGCAGCCCTTCCACATACCACTGATCACAGCTCTGCAAGCAGGGGTCTGCAACCTTTGGCTCGCCAGATGTCTTGGACTACCATACCCATTAGCCATAGCCAGTATAGCCTATGGTGAAGGATCATGGGAGTGGAAGTTCAGATCAACTGGAGCGCCAAAGGAGTATATTTCTGTTCCCTTCTTCATGGGTGCATTTTTACTTGTGCATTTGGCAGCAGCTGACTGAATTAGCTTCTCACTGAGCTCAGCAGGCCACAGGTGGAGCTGGGGCTCTTTTCACTTCTGCAAAATGGCTGCCAGAGAGGGGCAATGCCTCATATAACCAGTGGGAAACTCACTAGCTGTCGTGTACCTCAGAAGCCCCTTTAGAGTAGAGCTAAATAGGCCCTACCAGCCTTTTAGCAGCACACCCTAATGGAAAGCTTGTTTGTGTGGAGGACAGGATTCCTCTGTAGGTTAAAACACGTATTACTGACCCTCCGCATACCCTTGTATTGGGCCTAAACATTTTGGAAATCATGAGTCAGCTGTGCAGTGATATATTGCTTTTACATTAGTAGTTCACGTCAATAGAAGTCTGCTTCAAACGCAATACAGACTCGCCATCCGTGCAAAGAAAAGAACCCACATTCAGGCATGGTTCTCCAGCGCATCCAATAATGCGGCTGAACTTTTCAAAGTCTTTAGGGAACTAGCCAACCCTTCCGCAGTCTCCTCCTCTCCTTCTCCTTCCCAGGCCCTCTGCAATGCACTGGCCTCATGCTTAGCCACCAAAACTCAGGACATTCTGACCACCCTTTCTACACTCCCTCAGAACCCATTCCAGAACCCCCTCCAAACTCCTCCCCCCTCCTTCCTCCTTTTCCTCCTTCTCTCCTGTCACACCTGAGGAAGTTACCAGAGTTGTCCGCTCCATGAGGCTCTCTTCTAAACAGGTCTCCACTTGCTCATCCAGGACCATCAAGGATAATGTTGACTCTCTTGTCCCTGTACTCGCTGATGTCTGCAATCACTCTTTTATCACTGGATATTTCCCCTGCCCCTTAAGCACTCCCTTGTGCGCCAACTCCTGAAAAAACCTTCATGTGACCCTACCTGCCCTGCCAGCTATTGTCCTATCTCCATCACCCCCTTCCTGGGGAAGCATCTTGAGAAGCTAGCCTTGCCCCAACTTAACTCTCACACTGAACCTGTTGGTGGCCTCCACGACCATCAGTCTGGATTCCAAGCATCCAGAGGGACGGAAACTGCTCTTCTGAACACCATGAAGAATTGCTTGCATTTCCCCAGCTGTCCTTATCCTTCTTGACCTCTCCTCTGCATTTGACACAGTTAACCATTCCATCCTCATACAAAGGCTCCACAATACACTTGGTATCTCGGAACAGTCACTGGATTGGCTGTCCTCGTTCCTCACTAACCGCTCTTTCCAAGTGATCCTGGGCCCCTTCTCCTCTCCTACTTCCATCTTCACCTGTCGTATCCCCCAGGGCTCCATTATCTCCCCCAGGCTCTCAAACATCTACCTTGCTCTCCTTGAATGTCTCATCTCCACCTTCTTATCCAACTTCCAGTGTTACGTGGATGACACTCAGCTCCTCTTCAGACTCCCTGCTGATCCTCTTGCACCCTCCATCCAGTCCTGGTGCGCCTCCAATGATCTCTGCTGCAATGCCTGTAAAACTGAGATCCTTCCCATTTGAACCTCTGCTCCCTCTTTCTTCCCCTCATGCTGGCCATCCTCCTTGGGCTCTCACCCGCTCCTACAACTGAAGCCAGAAACCTTGCAGTCATGTTCGACTCCTCTCTCTCCTTTCTCCCTCACACTCATGAGATTGCCAAGAAGTCCAACTAGCAGCTCTTCCCTCTCAAAGGAATTCTACCTTTTCTCACTTTCCCTCAGAGGGTCAATGTGACTCAAGCCCTACTTCTCTCTAGACTTGACTACTGTAATAGCCTCCTCCTGCATCTTCGTTCCTCCACTCTCCGACCCTTCAGCTTATCCAAAATAGAGCAGCGAGACTTATCCTTGGCCTTAAGCCCAGGGACCCGATCCCTCCTGCACTACAAATTCTTCACCAGCTCCCAGTTGCTGCGCGGATTACATTCAAATCCCTCTGCATCATCCACAAGGCTGTCTGGGCCCGGGGTCCACACTATCTTCAACTTTATCTTGCCAAATACTCTCCCTCTAGACCACTTCGTTCCTCTCGCAGCAAATCTTTGTGTGTAAAGCATTTTGCTAAAAAGAGGGTAGGGGGTCGCTCACTTTCCTCTGCGGGCTCCCTCCTTTGGAATATCCTCCACCTCCCCCTTTGCCTTCAGCAGGATCTTCTTAAATTCCGCAAGCTCCTTAAGACTTTCCTCTTTTCCTCCTCCTTCCCACCTTCTCTCCTCTGCTAATTCCACAGTTGCTGAATAAGTGTCCTTGGCCCTTATCCATCTTCAGGGCCTTAACCTCCCACACCAATTCTTCCCAGCTCCTGTCTATCCACAGCACTTTGCATCTGCACACCCTCCGCTCTGGAGACTCCCACTTACACCTCCCGCTACCCCGGCTGTGCGGCACTCATCATTCCTAGCACTTCATCCATAGCTCATCCACGAGCTCGGACTCCCCAGCACTTACCCCCTCTTCCCTCTTCCTTTCTGCACTTGGACGTTCTGAATATTCACAAGGCATAGTAGGCTCGTCCCTCTCCCTCTTCCCCCCTCTGCTCTTAAATATTGTGTTGTCATTTATTTCCCACACTCCCTCCCTCCCTGCCCTGTGGGCGATTTGAAACAGTATATATTGTATAAGCGCCTAACAAGCAAACAATAAATAAATAAATACATATTTGGATTTGGGTGCCCTTGTGATTAATCTCGTGAGCCAGCTAATCAGTTATTTTATCAACATAAAGCCCTGCAAAAAAGGACTGATATGATGAACCTACCCCGGTGAATCAGAAGCTTACTTAGTATGGGCTATGCAAAGAGATTTAAATTCAGTGAAAAAGCTTTCCTAAAGGGAAATGGTTTCAGCCTAAGGGAACACAAGGCCAGAACGCCTTCACTTATCGTTTCTAAAGAGCCACTTCCATAGTAAAACAACCATAACTCTGCAACTTCCTGGCACTGCTTGTGACAACTCTCTGTATTGTAATTCCCTTGAAATATGTGGTATTTTATGTTTGTGTTACTTTTCTCTTGGCCCTCAAATGAAATATAAACAAGCCAAATGGCTTTCTATTACAAACCTTCTGCGCAAGAAAACAAACCACAAAAAAGTAGCAGCCATAACTGTGCCACCGCCATCATAAAATAATGACTGGTCGACCACCATCCTCTACTCATGTTGCCACATGTGCCATCATAGATGGCAAGTACATAACCAGGCTTCTACAATTGACTCTCAAAGACCCAAGAAGCAGTGTACCCGAGTCCAGAAAACTCTCCGATCACCACTGATACTTGAAAGGTGGAGAGGAAGATGACAAGTGCCTAGCACCACCCTACGGCTGCCATGGAAACAATGGACAGTCAATATATCTGTATATCGGTCATTGTAAGACAATACCCAGCACAGTTCCTGAACCCAGAGTTGAACAGAGTACCTCAACGCTGGGATCCTAATGGCAACGTGGTGCGAGGGTAGACACCAGCTGACACATGCTATGTGGGAGGAATATGGGGAATCCTAAACATGTTGCACTGCACGTCATCATGTCATCTCTAATCCCAGGCATGCTCCATGGATGCTGTTCTTTTCTAGATTTCCATTTACCATCTCACTAAGCTGCTTGTTATGTAAACATTGTAAAATTAAGGTGGCACTAAGTCGCAGCAGTTTCAAAGAGTTCTTAAGAGTTCAAGAAAAAGTGCATCCTTAAAGAAAAATGAAATCACAGGTAAATAAGACACTTTTCTTATCTGGAGAGGAGCGCCTGCTACCTTTTTTGAAATACTTGCAAGGAACTTTGGGTTGGTCACCCTAAGTTACCTGGGGGCAACCAGACGTGGACTCCCTGCTCACTGTGCTCAGAGAGGCACAGCTTCACCTCACTGATGAGGCCCAACAAGGCTGAAACACGTGTATGGGGTTGCTGTTGGTACTCTTGTTCAGAGAGGAATTGCCATAGCATTTCGCTGCTGGACTGCTCATGTGGGCGGGACAAAGACTGATATGCAAATGTATATTTCCCATCTGTGAAAGGTACAGTGAGCAAAAAGCGTGTGCTGCAAACTCTCATCTCAGAACAGGTTATCATGCCTTGTTCTTTCTGGAGAGGAGCGCCTGCTACCTTTTTTGAAATACTTGCAAAGAACTTTGGGTTGGTCACCCTAAGTTACCTGGGGGCAGACGTGGACTCCCTGTTCACTGTGCTCAGAGAGGCACAGCTTCACCTCACTGATGAGGCCCAACAAGGCTGAAACACGTGGATCGGGTTGCTGTAGGTACTCTTGTTCAGAGAGGAATTGCAGTAGCATTTCGGTGCTGGACTGCCCATGTGGGCGGGACAAAGGCTGATATGCAAATGGATATTTCCCATCTGTGAAAGGTACAGTGAGCAAAAAGCGTGTGCTGCAAACTCTCATCTCAGAACAGGTTATCATGCCTTGTTCTTTCTGGAGAGGAGAGCCTGCTACCTTTTTTGAAACTTTTCTTATCTATGCCTGAATGTTCAAGAATAGACCAAGGTGGACCAGCTGTGCAGATATGTAGTCTTTGGCAAGTGCGAGGGGTCAGCAGTGTGAGGAGGACAACTGTTTCATATTTGTTCAAAATATGCCCTTTTTATTGCAATAGAAATGATATCAAAATGCCTCACTTGCCCAATTCTACTTTGGGTTTCCCTACCTAACCAAACCAAGGAGAAACATTCTTACACAGGAATGTGGGCCCTCACGCTAAACATCAAATACAAAAGAAAATATATGGCAATTCAATTAACATCAATAATGACATTCATAATATATTGGTAACCTTTTAGCAACCTCAGTGAATTCCCTTCCCCAGGACTCAAGGTATATTCCCCTTCAATGTTAATCATAAGAAAATAATTCCACATAGGTAGTACAGTCTCAGATCAGTTCTTGAAAAAGTCAATATCAAGGTAAAGATTTGTCAACCACTGTTGCAACAACAAAAGTTCTTCTGCTGAAATAAATACCTTCCACTTCTTCAGAACAGCATCAATGTTTCTCAGTCACTATGCCTTTTTCCACTTCCATTTATCCAAGAAGACTTGACACAGTTCAATACAACATCTCAAATGTTAATGGAACAAATGTCCTGGTGAACAATGGTTATTCATCTATTCAGGTTGGAAATCACAGTAGGTATTCTTGTCAGCAGGACGACTACTTAGTTCTGCTGCATCTACTTCAACAAAATCACTTCTAACATGAGGACGCTCTTTGACCCCATAGCATTCCACTTCACTTGAACTATTGAAGTCTTGCATCCACTGACAACTTAAATATACCACCACAACTTCAGTGCTTTGCATTTAAATACTGGTTTGGACAAGATTCACTTTAAGGCACTGCAACACCTTAAAATAGGCAAGGCACTCTTCTTCTGAATATCTCTTCAAAGGGGACAGCCTCTTTGACGCTCTTGTCTTTTGAAAACCATGACAACTTCAGTATTGTATATCAGCATCAAGGGTCGAACAGACTACCTCGATCTGAGATCAAGACCGATGGAAAGCCATGTAGCCGTACGATTTCCTCCAGGAATACTTCTGCTAAATTGGATGCATTTGGAAGACCCTTAAAAGGAATAAAGTGTGCCATTTTAGAGAACAAGTCTACAAATACTAAGATGATGTTGAATCCTTGACTGGGAGATAGATCTGTAATGAAATCAAGGGACAGTGTGTGCCATAGTGCGGGAGGAATTTCCAATGGTTGGAGAAGACCAGCTGGTTTCTGCTTTTGGGGCTTGTTTTGTGCACACACACCGCAAGACTGGATAAATTGTATGATGTCTTTACACTATGTGGGCCACCAATAGTTACGTTTTACTTTAGCTAGAGTTTTGGCAATTCCAGGATGACCTTCAATCAGGGAGTCGTGATAACCCGAAATAACCTGCTCTTATAAATGTTTACTTGGAAAGCATAGACGGTTCCTAAAATATGGTAACTGGTCTTTAATGGTGTAATGTTCTCCTTGAGTACACCACTCTTGTGAGAAAGTGGGATCCATTAAGAGTTGGATCTTGTTTTGGAGTTCACCCTGTGTCAATGTTGTCGTAAGACCCAGGAGTTTGTCTTCTGGAATGATGGCTACAGGATTTGGCGTTATGTATACCTTTTCATCAACACCCATGCGGGACAAGGCGTCAGCCTTTCCGTTTCGGACTCCTGGCCGGTAGGTGATTACATAGTCATATTCAGCGAAGAAAAGAGCCCACCGCAGTTGATGGGATGATTGAGCCTTTGTTGTTTTTAGGTATTGCAGGTTTCGATGATCAGTTATGACCGTGACAGTATGTCCAGCACCAAGGAGATAGTGTCGCCATGCCTTGAAAGCTGATTTTATAGCCAAGAGTTCTTTGTCTGTGATAGCATAGTTGAGTTCGGGAGGTGAGAATTTTCGTGACCAGAAGGCCACAGGGTGTAACTGGCCAGTTCCTGGGTCCCTTGGTGAGAAAACAGCTCCCATAGCCATGCTAGAGGCATCTGTTTCAACTATATAAGGGAGGTCTGGGCGAGGATGCTGTAGAACTGGAGCAGAAGTGAATTTTTTCTCAAGTTCTTGAAAGGCCTTCTCTGCTTCTTCGGTCCAATGGAACTTTTTATTGTTTTTTCTCAATAGTGATGTAATTGGATGCACTCTTTGGGAAGAATCTGGGATGACTCGGTGGTAAAAGTTTGCAAAGCACAACATACTCTGGATTCCTTTAAATGAAGTTGCTGATGGCCAGTTAAGAATGGCATCTACCTTGTGCCTATCCATTCTGATACCTTTTGGTGTGAGGATAAAACCAAGGAACTCCACTTCGGTGACATGAAAAGAGCATTTTTCAAGTTTAGCATACAGTTTATGTTGGCGGAGTTTAGTAAGGACGGAGCGGACATGCCTGAAATGGTCTTCTTTTGTAGCAGAATACACTAAGATGTCATCAATGTAAACCATCACCCAAAACGTCAATTAACTCCCACAAAACATCATTCATAAAGTACTGGAATGCAGCAGGAGCGTTGCAAAGTCCAAAAGAAATTACCTGGTATTCATACAAGCCGTATTTGGTATGAAAGGCGTTTTTCCATTTGTCTCCTTTCTTCACTCGAACAAGATGGTACACCCCCCTAAGGTCCAGTTTGGTATAGATTTGTGCGTCTTTGACTTGATCCAATAATTCAGGAAAAAGGGGCAGTGGATAACGTTTTTTTACTGTGATCTGGTTTAACGCGCGATAGTCGATGTAAGTCCTCAAATCTCCTTCCTTCTTTGGTATGAAGAATAAGGGACTGGCTGCCGGTGATTTAGATGGGCGGTAAATCCATTTGCCAGGTACTGATCAAGATAAGATTTCAAATGGAGGTTTTCTGGTTCAGTAAGTGCATAGATTCGACCACAAGGAATTTGCGCACCAGGTATGAGGTCGATCTGACAATCGTAGGGCCTGTGCGGTGGTAAAGTATTGGCTTGTTCTTCCTGGAACACGTCTTGAAAATCTTGGTATTCATTTGGTAGAGTACTAGTCACACCTAATACAATCGCCGCCGTACTGGGAGTAGCAGATGTACATAAGTCTGTTTTCCCCTTTTCTTGGTAATAACAGGTGCAAGCACAATCATCGGAAAAGGCCAACTTCTTGGCACGCCAATCTATTAGAGAGTTATGAGCTACCAACCATGGCATCCCTAAGATTAGTCGAAACTGAGGAGCTTTGATGAGGTCGAATGCCATCCTGGCACAGTAGGGTTAGTGCTGCTGTGCATTGGGTTACTGGTCCGGAAGCTATTTCTGTCCCATCAACTGTAGTAACTTTTTCAGTAGTCGACTGCATAAGGGAAGCCCCATCTCTGCTACCAGATCTTGGTCTACATAATTCCCAACTGCTTCGCTGTCTATGTATGCTTCGACAGCATGCATCTGAGACCTTTGTTAGTGATTGATCAAAATTACTGGTAATGCAAAGTGTGAGGTCTGTGGCTCATCCTTCTCGCTCGACAAGCGGACCTCTACACTTGCCAGGCTTGGTCGTTTTCAGACTCCTTGTTATTATCTTCCTTCTCTATGGCTCCAACAGTTCTCCTTGGTGGTTTCACTGGACATTCTTTGAGGAAGTGTCCTGATTTTCTGCAATATAAGCATAATTGAGGTTGCCTTCTCTTGCCTCTTTCAGTTTTAGTTAAAGGGGGCTGTACACCTCTGATTTGCATGGGTTCTACCGTGTTTTCCAATGTACGTGGAACATTATCCTTTGACCGGACATACACAGCTCGAGTGTCTAACTTTATCTGGTCTGCTTTTCAGTCTTGTAATCTGTGATCTAATTGCACCACAAGGTTGATGAATTTTCCACAGTCTTTAGGTGGGTAAACCACTTGAGCAAGGACGTCCTTTAGTTCCCCTCGCAGACCCCGATGAAATAGTGTGGTCCTTTTTTCCTCAGGCCACCCAGCTTCAACGACTAGTCTGTTAAATGTTGCTATATATTTAAGCAAGTCTTGACTTCCTTGACGGAATGACAAAAGTTTATTGTCTAATGCTTGGCCTTGGGTATGACCAGCAAAGAGTTTTTCCATTTCCATCTGGAAACCCCCAAAGTCATGTAATAACGGGATATCCTGACTTACCAATGGTACTGACCAATCCGCAGCACTGCCACTCAGATATGACAAGACAAAAGCAACCCACGCTTGGTCGTTCGGAAAAGCCCCAGGTCTGCAAAGGAAATGAAGATGACACTGGTTCATGAACGTTGCATACTTCTTGGGGTCCCTAGTAAATCATTCAGGTGGAGCTAAAGGAACTGCCCCAGGAAGGGTTATTTGTACTGGATTGGTGGAAGAAGTTGGTACAGTTGCAGGCGGAATGTTACCAGGCAATGGGGTCTGTCCTGCCTGTGATTGGAGCAATTGTCTACTTATTTCGTCGGTACGATCCTTAGTAACAATCAAATCCCTCCTAAGAGCGTTGGTTTCTTGCCTGGCTGAATGTACTTCAGAGCGTAATTGTCCCAACAACTGAACTAACTGGTCAGTCTCTGAAGTCTCAATGACGCCCAGGTGGATAATATTATTGAGGCTTTGTGTTCTGTTACGCTCACCTGGTATCCACAGGGACGCCACCCAGTCCTGGTTGGATGATTTGCACTCTCGAACCCTCTCCCGGTTTCTTGGTAAGGCCCCTGGTTAAAGATGGGTCTACAATATAGGAGAGCTGGATTCAATACCAGATTGTCTTTACGTTTTCCCACCTCCCTTGGCCTCAACTCCTTTCTCCCCCTTGGGCCCTCGCCTCACCTTAATATTGTAAAAGGTGGATTCTCTGTCCTGCTCCTCGTGGCAGGGGTGCATAGATGTGGGGGGCGAGCAGCGACTAAGTTACTTCACTGGTGCAAGCCCCCCTGTGGGAATCCACGCCTCCTGCGACTCCGTAGGTTTGCTGCTTTACAGTCTTTATATGCAGTTCTTATGTTCCTCTTAGTTCAAATAATAATGTCGTACTTCTTTCCTTTTGGGTATGGAAAGGTATTTTGGTGTTGTCATGCAGTTTGAAGATGAGCATGGGCCGGTAGGCGAAAGCGCCGGGTGCACGATGCTGTCCGGTGAGTAATGCGCGATGCGCGGCGTTGTTTCGCCTTTTATATTGCTAACCTGTGCCTTTTCTCTCCTTGCAGGTTGCGATGTTCCTCGCCGAGCATCATAATGTTCCAGCAATGATACTGACCAGGAGATGACTACCCAGGTAAGAATTGTGTGGCTTTCTTCATTCGGGTGGAAACGTGAGTAAACGCTTACTAATGCTGTCTTTCTTTCTCCTCTTTCCAGATTATGGTATTCCAGGATGCATGCGGTACCAGATGATGGAGTTCATAAATTCAGGTGAGTGGAAATGAAGTCGACGATGGATTGAAGACAGGATACTGTTCCAGGTAAGTTTCGTAGTGTTCTTTCTCTCTCTGCAGGTCCTTGGTTTTAGGTAAACTGGCATCAAAGAACTGGACACGGTGAGCGTTACGCTGCCCACAGCAGAATAACGCAAAGCATGTTCTGCTGTTTGAGTGCGGTTTAAATGGTCTCAGGTAAAGTAGTCCAGGTAAAATAGTCCCAGGCCTGCCACACCCAACAGACCAGACCGCATAGCTCAGTTCCTTGTAACTGAGCTATGTGTGTGCATCCATGTTGGTTGAACCACCCCAAGTTAAATAGTCCCAAGTAAATAGTCCCATTCTAATGTTGGTCTTCATGATGGTTATGAGCCTGGCGCCAAAGGCGCCAGGACTGACTCCACGAGAGTCTTGGATGAGGTTTTATGGCCTGTGACCTGGCCCTAACTGGAAGGCTGACTTGCCAGTGAGGGCCAGGGGCAAGGGTCATGACAGTTACAGAGTTCCAGCAGTAGACAAGGAAAGTGGATTAGAGGGGCTGCATCTGTCAACCCAGGAGGAACTGAGTGATCATAGCACCCAACCACAGAGCAAGTATCCTTCAAACAGAGAGGTGGTCCGCCAAAGGCAGACCTCCTTCCAAATACACCCAGGCACTCTGTAAGGGCTCTCATACCAAGGAAGCAAATCCTTACTATCCCAGACAGGCATTTGCCTATGTCACTCAGAACATGTTAAGGCTGACTACAGCTCACAGTCCTGGGATACATGCATCCGGTGACCCACCTCCTCCCACATACACAAGGCGGTAAAGTGATAGTCATGTGACCACTCAATTCTTTGAGACACACAAAGACAACCTCTATTTTGTGAAAAGAAGGAGGCAGTCAAAATGATTCACCAAGTAAAATGGATTCCACTATCTGGAACCATTTTACACAAGTCAGAAAGCTACCACCTACACTTCATTTCTGAAAAGTGTGCGAATCACCCCAGAATTTATTACACACAAGCCCCGGCAAAGACGCACATGGGAGACGGGTGCCCAAGGCCAGGGACATTACCCCCAACTTTCCTGGAGCTCTGGCTGGCCTGCATTATAGCTTCTCACTCCGGGAAAGGTTGGGGACCCTGCTGGGGCTCCCTAGATCTGCTGCTGGGCTTGGGGATGGTCAAACCACATGGGAGACAGCCTCCCAAGGCCAGGGAAATCACCACCGACCAACCTGAAGTGCTGACTGGGCTACGATACAGAATTTCCATCGAGGGAGGGAAGAGGACCCTGCCAGGGCTCCCCACAACTGCCGCTGGACTTGGGGACGGTCGACTCACATAGGAGACAAGGCGCCCAAGGCCAGAGGCATCACCTTCAATCATCCTGGAGTTCTGGCTGGCCTGCGTTACAGCTTATCACTCTGGGAAAAGACAGCGACCCTGCCGGGGCTCCCTGGATCTGTTGCTGGGCTTGGGGACGGTCAACCCACATGGGAGACAGCCACCCAAGTCCGGGGACATAACCCCCCGACTATCCTGGAGATCTGGTGGGCCTGCGGTACAGCTTCTCCCTCTGGAAAAAGATGGGGACCCTGCCGGGTCTCCCTGGAACTACCGCCATGATTGGGGATGGTAGACCCCCATTGGAGACGGCCACTTAAGGCCAGGGACATTACCCCTGACAAATCCTAGAACTCTGGCTCGGCTGCATTACAGAATTTCCCTCAGGAAAAGGTTGGGGACCCTGCCGGGGCTCCCTGGAACTGCTGTTGGGCTTGGGGAGGGTCAAACCACATGGGAGACAGCCGCCCAAGGCAAGGGACATCACCCGATCATCCTGGAGCACTGGCTGGGCTGCATTACAGAATTCCCTTCGAGGGAGGGAAGGGAAACCTTCCAGGGCTCCCTGGAGCTGGTGTTGTGCTTGTGGATGGTACACCCACATGGGAAACGGATGCCCAAGGACAGGGACATCCCCTGCAACCGTCCTAGAGTTCCGGCTGGGCTGTGTTACAGCTTTTCCCTTTGTGGAGGGATTGGCACAGTACCAGGGCTCCCTGGTGGGGAAAAGCTGTACCATAGGACAGCCAGAACTCCAGGACTGTTGGAGGTGATGTCCCCGGCCTTGGACATCCATTTACCATGTGGGTGTATGGTTCCCAAGAACAGCGGCAGCTCCAGGGAGCCCCAGCAGGGTCCCCTCACTGCCCGGGGGTTGGATTTCCTTCAGTTTCATGTCAGCACGCGTAATGCGTGCTGATGTGAAACTGAAAGTAAATTTCACTGGAGCATCCATTTCGTTCTTGGCACTGCAAACGTGATGTAAAGGATGAGATAGCTTGTCCCTGGCATTTAAGAGGTTAAAGAAAATATAGTGAGAAAATTCCTTGCTTGCCCAACACTACAGAGGAATTCCCCACCTGGCCTAACAAGTTCACAATAAATAAATAAATAAATAAATACATAACTAAAATAAGGCTAAAGGGATATTCTCTAGCAAGGCGGAAACTGCCCCTCACACAAAACAACCAATATACAAAGGAAATTATATAACAATTATATAAGAACCAATATTTATTCATGTATTTATTTTTACATTTGTAAAGCGATTAAGCCCAAGGGCATCAAGGTGCTGTTGCAAAACCAGTTACACGTATTGTGGGGACATAGGGAAAACAGCATATTAACACAGTATCAGAATGGCTTCCTCCTCTCCTGGGTATGATCC
Organism: Ambystoma mexicanum; assembly: GCF_040938575.1. Classification (NCBI taxonomy): domain Eukaryota; kingdom Metazoa; phylum Chordata; class Amphibia; order Caudata; family Ambystomatidae; genus Ambystoma; species Ambystoma mexicanum. The sequence continues at coordinate 169,412,060 of NC_090925.1, forward strand.
CTTCCCCAGGCTTTAAAGTAATTTCAAAATGTTCAACAAAAGAAAAGAAAGATTTCAAAACAGTTCTTGAAAGTTCAAAGTCAAAACAAATGTTCACCAAACAAAAATCCAGTGGTAGAAATTCTTTGTTCCTGAGTGAAAAGTTCCCCTTTCAACTTCCAGAAACAAAATAGCACCAATGGTAATCCTGGTTATGGCATTCAATTGTCTCTGTTTCTGGATAAATTGCTTCCGGGTGGTGACTCAGACGCCACTGTGCAGGCTGGATTTGTTATGCTTGTAACGCACGCACAATATAAGCCATGCAGGAGCATTTCCATTCATTGAACTTTCCCCCTGCATTAGACTCTGTCTTGACTTGCTGTGCCGACAACGCTCTCAGCACACAAGCCGATCAGGAGTTTCCCTATGTTCCTATTTGCATCAGATGCCTAGCGTTTACATTGCTTTATACTCATATGATTAGATGGAACAAGCAGCGTCTATTTTCAAGGCGCCCTTTGCCCACCTGCCACAAACGTGCACATGCTGGCAGATACAGATCAGAAATCCTCTACAAATTTCACACATAGGCAAGTCTGCAGTATATGATGAATGTACTTTAAAATGTTCACCCTGAGGAAGGCAGATCACATATGTTCTTGTCGCCAAAACTAGTTGGTGTTTTTGTTTTTTATGATGTCTTTTAGGTCCAAAAAGCCTGGACTGTGACAGGCATTGACATTGAATGTTTTATACATTGGACTATAAATATATATATATATATATATATATGTTCATTTGTTTTGTACTATATAAAATCCGTTTTTAGCTCCTGTTGTGAATTGGTGGTGGTATACAACAGTCACACAGGTGATATTACTTTGTGATGTTTTGTTTGTATTAAATTGACTTTTATTTATGATTACCCTGTTGCCTCTGTCTTGACTCAGCTCAGACACAGCCCTTCTGTTGGTATCAATTTAATATTCAGTTGACCTTACAGGCAGCGAGATATAGATTGAAAGTGGCCTATCATGTACTGCACATCTCAGAATATCATCTTTTGTTGGCTCTGGATACATTGCCACAGTTTAAAAAGAAAGTTTGATATTCCTCCAATGTCAAAATATACACTTCTTTACAACTTCTTCTGTTACAACTTTACATTTGGTATATTTGTTAGGATGTTTTCTCTGTGCTGCTGCTTCTATTTCCAATGAGAACGGTCACTTTTGTCCCACAGTACGGTACTGCTTCAACCACTCCAATGTTACATCCGCTGACAATTCTTAACACCACCAAAGTTCAAGTGTAACTACTACTGCTACAGTACTTGGAAATAATTAGGTAGATTTCAACCAGACATTCAACCTCTTCAGGTAGGCAAGACACTCTTCGTTTGAATGGCTTTCATGAAAGGGGCAGCCTTTTTGCCTCTTCAGTCTGTCTAACTATACCACAAGAACGACCTGCTTCTGCTCACATGACTCTATTCCTTCTAGCTTCAGCAGTCTGTTGCACACAGGTTGTCTCCTACTTCAGGATATTCTTCACAAGCATTTGCCTCCCCTTCCTCAGCTTTGTTCCCAATGTTCCACCAGGTATCAGCCCAAGAAATTACCCAGAAGCTTAAGTGCCACTCTCTCAACTTCAGGTAACAACGGGGTACTTGCTTCTTATGCTACAGTGAGGTGGTTCTTTACTGCTTGGCAAAACAGGTTTCACACTGAAAAGGGGAGGTCTACTGGCTTGGGTAATGTGTGTTCTTCTTTCAAAGCTTTTAGACTATATACTTCTTTAAATAGAATAAATGTCAAGTCTGGATACAGTATAGAGTTCAGTCTTCAAGGTAAAAAGACAGTGGGGCATGCACAACCTTTCTTTCAAACAGTTTTTAAGGTTTAAAGGTGTATAAAACCCTGCATTCCCATATGTTGACAAAGAATGGAGTTCAGACTTCCTTGAGGATTTGTAATTAGGCACAAGTGATCTCCTTTTGTTATGTTTTGACTCTGCTACTTGTAACTCGTATACAACCTAGGTTCAGTATTCGGTAATATTTTGGAAGTGTTCTCTCAGTGTAATTGGAGACACACGACCGCTTAGTTACACAGCAAATAGTTTTAAATACACCAACAATGGGGATTCAAGTGCTTTAGCTTCTCACGCAAACAATGATCTTCAGCGTTATACGCAAGTGCTACAATTCCATCGATGGGGAGACTTCTGCTACAAGTAACAGCTTTTCCTCGCATTAACACTACTACGAGACAATTAGGAGCTGGTTATAGTTACTGGCAAGGCATGCGCAGTGCACCTGAACACCATGCTTCACTCACCGGCTTCAGTGACACTGGTCCTGTGGGTTGCACTGCTTCCCTGACCTCCTCTGCTTCTTCTACTACTTCTGGCTTGCTGTGGTCACACACCCTTCACCAGCACTGGTGTCTTCAGTCTGACCACCTGATGTGGGAGTTTCCTTTTCTCCCATGACCGTCGGCTTGCCTTCTGCTTCTGACCTTAGTCTACTGCACTTTTACGACTCTGCAATCACTGCAACTCGTCTCACATGGGGAAAACGCAGCCTCCTGCACGTCTTCTGCTGCACATCCTCTGCAATTGAGAGTTTGACAGGAAAGAACTCTCTCAGAGCTTTCAGGTAAAATCTGCTGTCTCCACGCTCTGGCATCCCTTCTATTCTGCCACTTTTTTGTGATTTGCAAACCTCATGCTTCTCCTCTGCTACTGCTACTACAGCCAGACTTCCAGTCTGCAGTCCAGCTCCTTCTACTCCTGCTTTCTTGCTGGGGCCTTTATGCCTCACAACTTCGGTAATAGGCTTCAGGTGTGAGCCATTAGCTTCAATGGTGTGACTCCTACAGTGGCAACCAGCTCTGATTGCCTGACTACTACACCTACATGCCTCTTCAACCCTCTTCTCTGTCTCAGTCCCTCTAGTATTCTGGGACTTGTAGTTTGTTCTACAAAAGTTAGGTTTTACAACTTCTACAGACTTTCTCAAGGTAAATGTTATTACCTTAGCATGTGTAACAGAGGGATTGTGAGGTTTAACTTCCAAAGAGGAAAATGGTCTAAAGAATACAACCAGATTCCGGAAGGCTGCACAGTAGCAGCTTTAGATGCCATCAAGGCATCCGATTCCGTGCGATGGGAGCGGCTGTTCGCCACACAGAACACTACGGAATAGGACGAGATTTCATGAGATGGATACGTATCCTACACAAGAAGCCATCAGTGAGAGTCTGCACATGCAAACATATCTCAGACCTGTTCCCGATCCGCAGGGGCACCAAGCAAGGCTGCTCACTATCACCACTCTTCTACATTCTGGTGCTGGAGCCCTTAGCGATCTACATGAGAGAAGCATTTGCCCACAACGGACTGCAAATAGATGGAACCACACACATCATATCCTTCTACGCAGATGACATCCTGCTATACATAGAGTGACCAGAAGACAACCTGGGAACGTACGCGGAAGTACTTGACAACTTTGCACGGCTATCAGGAATCTCCATCAGCAAGACCAAATCCTGTCTGTTCCCCCTAGCGAGCTGGGCAGGCAAACCAGAAAGCCAGCTTCCTTGCCTCGAACTCAAGTGGAACCCGCATAGGTTCCGTTATTTAGGTATAAACATATGCCACAACATAGAAGACACCCACACAACCAACACGTTGAGGGCGAGGAAAGGCCTAGAAGCATCCATAACATTCTGGGAGAAACTCCCATGTCAGTAATGGGGGTGGATATCACTGATAGAAATGATAACCCTCCCCAGACTCCTATACCACTCACTTCATAAAGGTACCTTATCTCATACCAAAAGCGTTCTTCAAAGATCTCAACTCAACACCAAGCAGCTTTATATGGGGTAAGGGCCTGAAAAGGCTAGCCATAGAAGCACCATGCAGAAGCCGAAGTGCACCTCCCACACCCTGAACTATACTTTCTGACAGGTCAACTTCAACATGTAGTCTGTTGGCTAGCCGACATAGAGACAGTGGAACATGCCCTCTTGAGCGACACCGTGACTCCATTCTTCCTCAAAGAAGCATTGTCGCTGGAGAAGAATAGAATCACACAACCTCCAATGTTCCTGCATCTAGGAATACAGGTATGGATCTGAAAGCAGATGAACCATATTCTCCCCAGATACCACTGGCGCCCCTAAGTGGCACTAACGCAGAACATCTCAAACAAAGCACGACCCACCGGGAGACAAAAGGACTGATCCCAACAGGACACCTAACCCAGATGGCGACAATATTTAAATTCCAAGACCGGATTGAATCCCATGGAATAAACAAGTGCCAATATATAACATATTCAAGACTCACTAAACAGCTAAAGACTAAATGGCCATCTCCAACAGCCTTACAGACTGAATATCCTGTACTGGGCACACTATACGACATAACTGAAGGTGGACATATGGTATCCAGACTATGCCAAACGCTCATAGAAGAATTACCCAAAGATGCGAACAAAGGGAAACAATAATAGGAAGAGCAATCACGGATAGTGAGTGGACCAAAGCAAAACTATACCCAAAGAGATATCCAGAAATGCCAGATTGAAACAACTACAATTCTACGTATTCCACAAAGCATATCTGCCTGCAAGGAAGATATCACGCTTCCCCAGAACAAATATACAAAGTTGCCCGAAATGCAGAGAAAACAGAGATATAGGACACATGTTCTGGCTTTGCCCAATGATTCAAAAGTTCTGGCGAGGAATAGAATTACGACTACGTGAGAATGGGATTAAAGGCTGTGACTGGACCATTGAAGCATGCCTCGTAGTACTATAGAATTACCCAAACAAAAATAGGGCAATGAAAAGGATGATAGACTTAGCATGGGCACTGGCCAAATGTCTAATAGCAATGATGTGGAAAGCCAAAGATGGACCAAATGTGGAAACAAGGTGGAAAGACTTGAAAAAGTGGACCATGGCAGAAACAACATTCTGGTATGAAGCGCTGAGAAGGGGAAGGAGAGAAAGTTCCACAGATATCACATCATGGAATGCAATAGTACAAGGACTATACACCTCACCAGACGATAAGCCTCCCTGAAATATGCCAACTCACAGACTCATCCTGAAGACAACGATTACCGGGTACCCGAGAAGTACACACCACCCATGATCCACAACATGCATCATCTCCAAGAAGTCTTGACCTAGGAATCTGCAATCTTACGAACTATGACCCAGTGACAAGTTACCGTTTAAGTTGGGGTTAGAGAGGGCATTGAGGGAGGGAGGGTGGAGGGAATCTAAGAAAAGACAGAACAATATGCAAAAAACATGTATGTTATACTATCTCTGTAAAAAAAACTCAATAAAATATATATTTTAAAAAAAAGAATACAACCTTTCCATGATCCGTTACCTTGTGCCTTTGGGAGTGAGGATGGTATTTAGTTTGGGACGCCACTAAGGGTCTTGCTTTTGATATAATGTGCTATGCGTTTATGATCTTAGAGTTCACTACCTTAGGTCTCATATAAGGTTACGAGACGTTACAATGAAAATAAGCTGTGACCTCCTTTGGTACAGTCGCAAGAGTCTCTCTGTCAAAGGAAAAATACTGTGTCTCAACCCACGGGATCTCGTCACCACCTTGCACCCTAACTCTTCCCAGTTGATGCGCAGTACACCACCCCCAGGGTTGGGATCAGGAAGAGTCTGCCTTCCCCTGGCCACCTAGGAGGAGACTATAGGCAGGGTTTCAGTGAGGGGTTTGCAGGATTCTTCACGCTACCTAGCCGCATGACTAACAGAGAGGGAGCAACATCTCTGTGAACGTTGGGGTACATATGGGGTTCCACTGTCTTGGAAATGATAAGCACTTTTAAGGCAGGGTACATAAAAACAGAGCAGCCTCCTAACTCAGGCATGGGATCAAAGCCTGGATGGGAGAAAATATGAAGTTACACACATTGAAAAACCAACAGGGGGCTAGTTTATCAGGTAATATGGGCTTTTTACCTAACACAGATGTCCCAGTGACACCAGCTGCCTGCTGCCCACTAGGGGATGTCCCTATTTGACATGTGTTCATTAATTCTAGCAGGTTGGCTCCTTCTGTTTGGGATGTCTTAAGCTCATTCTGTACCTCTGTAATAGCTTGTGCCACTGCTAACAAGGGTTGCCATTTGAGTTCATTTTATTAAAGCTTAGCAATCTGTCATGGCTTGAAGGCAGTTCTTGTAAACTCTGACACCAAACCCTTCCTTCCTAGTGAACCCTCGACCCTGCAGGCAAATGCCACACCCAGGAGTCCCGGTTTCCAGGGGAAGGTGGGAGACACAACAAAGGAAAGTCAGGGCCCCTGCAAGGCCTCATTACAAGTTTGCCGGTATTCTGGTGGTAATTCTGCCAGAATACCTGCAAACGGATTTACCAATACTGCACCTCAGTCCGGCTGAATTACGTCCAGATTATGAGTGTGGTAGATGGTGTTAGTCATGGAGTCCCATTGTACTCCATTGGGGATTTTTGTGGTGTTACCTGCCCCAGTAATGCAGGTCATTCTTGCCGGTGGCAGAATTACCTCCAGCTCTTAGTTGGTGGAAAATCCACCACCTTACCAGCAAATTCGTAGTTGGCGAGTGCTATATGTTAATACTGGCACGTTATTACTGCACTTGGCTAACTTGTAATGAGCCTGGTATAAATGAGTAATGGCTCTGTTACAGAGGAGGGTTGGGAAGAGCGTATCCAGAAGAGGACTTTTAGCCTCAGTGCCCTGTCGACACCTACCTGCCCCTTCCTATCCCTGGGAGCTACTATGATACACTTTCCTAATCAGAGGAACATAAGCATTCCCAACAGAGTCCAGATTAGAAGGGGTTGTGATGCTGTGATGAATCAGAGGTGATCGTCCCAACAACCATGGCCTGGAAACCTTCTCATGTGGCCAGGGAAAGGCAGCTGCTACCTAATCCTGACCCTGGGGGAGGTAGTCTGTGGGAGGATCACATGGGAGGGGACCTGGGTCAGGCAGAATGGGAAAACTCTCTGAATAATGTCCCTAATACCCATACAGTGTTAATGGTCTATTGTAAAGTTGATGATTCTGCCAAGACCCATAATGCTCCTAGTACTGCGACGAAGAAGAGGAGTCCAGAGTTTCCAAAGTGGAATGTGTGGTCTAGTTGTTATACTGACCCACACTTGAGCGGGACCTTTAACATTTAAAGGCCTTTCGGGTGGGACAAAGAGAAACAGCTGAAACAGCAGAAGTGGCAGAAGCAGCAGGAAGAAGCAGTGAATGGAGTTGCTGCTGTGTTGACAGTGGGACGCCATGTGAAGTTCGTGGAGAAGGACGAGATCCCTGGTGTATGCAGAGGATGTGCAGCGGGAAGCAGTATCAATGACAGCGACCCCAAGGGAGAGAGAGTCTCCCTACATCCTGTAACCAATCCGGTGTCCGCCTTTCCCCAGCAAGCATAGAGGGTTGTGTAAGCTCCATTGACAGCCTGCGTGAACAGTGGCAGGCTGGTGGGAGCTGTCAAACACTGCAGGAGTCCTGACAAACAAAGAAGAGAAGCTAGCGTGTCAGAAGGAGACACCAGGAAAGACCAGTGAGTTGGCCTGATGCCAGTGACCCTGGGGCGCTGCGAGGGAGAGCGCTGAGCAATTTTGAATACCGAACATTTAAATGTAAGCAAACTGGGCGCAACTATTATGAGATGTCGAATAGGAGAATAATGAAACCCGCATTGCCAAAGCCAAATTGCGAAATAACCAATAGTGAATTACTATAACCTGCATTGCCAAAGCCAAAGAGGAGCAATAACACAACAAAGGAGATACACATTTCCAAAAGGGAGATATCTTAAAGGGGACACTGTAACTTACATTGTCCAAGCCAAAGAGTGACACCAAGGCAAATTGAATCTAGCAGCCCCATAGCAAGATACCTCGAGTGAGAGAGTTGTAAACCACATTACCTACAGCCAGAAAGTTGTGTTAAGGAAAGTGATATACAGCAGGAGAAAAGGCCTCCATGTAAAAAGGGACAAGGGGGAGAGAAGTGTAACCTGCATTGCTTATGGCAAAGAGACCAGTGTGGGAACTATTGTCCTTTTGTGCAGTATGTTGGAGAAATAACTATATGCCAATTGTATTAGCAAGCCTTACCACATAGTACAAGTAGCAGTAGGAGCTTTTATTCTGACAGGAGAGTAAACCAAAAAAGGGACAAATATTGGTTAGCCCTGGAAGGCGAGTGGACCAGGAAGAAGATAAGTTGAAGTACTGTGAATGTGGTATAAAGTTGTGGCGGAAAAGAAGTAGCACTTCCACTGCAATGTTTGATGAACTGTTGTATAACCATCCTAACTAAGATGTTGATTTCAAAGATGCAATATGATACAATAATAATTCATTGACCCTCAGAGAACATTTGCTTTGACTTCTGACTAAAGGTGTGAAGAGGAAGTCTTTTTGATTTGCCAAGCAAAAGGTTGTGGAGAATGGGGCCATTGTTTGCAAGTGTGGAAAATCTTTTGAACAGAGACAGTCACTTTGCCAAGTGAAGGTTATATTGAATGAAAAGGATTTTACTTCCTATCTGGGATAGAACTTGGCATGTAAAAATACCTTTTCTGAAACTGAGCTTTAGTTGGAAACATCCCGAATTGATCCAGGGGAAGGGGGCCCAACCCTGGTCACAAGGAGTATTGTTTATAACTTTTGTGTTTGAATTTATATGTTATTTTGCGAAGTTAAATCAACTAATTATTCCGGTATGATGTTGTTGTGTGTGTTAATGTGAGGGACAGACATTGTTGGACATTAGGTCAATTTCCTTTAACCTTAGTTTGTCAGGTACTAACCTTTGTTAGGCTAGGGAAAGATACACATTTGTGTCACCCCTCATTTAATAAAATGGCAGCTTGTGGCAAACTTATACCTAAGTATCTGTCTCACATGTCTGACCCGTCCCAGAAGCTCAACAGTTGGACAGAGAGGTAGAGGCACAAAAAGGCACCATCATGCAGAGGGAATCAGCATTAGGCACCATGAAGTGCAGAGACTAATGTGGGGGTATTCCCCATAGGAGCCTTGGTCGTGGGAGCAGTGAGCATGTGATATAGCCTTGAGAGCACGGTGGAACGAGAGGAGTGTGAAAAGCAGCACAAGAACAGGAAGATTTAGAGGAGAGTCACATAGCTAGCAAAGGAGGAATAAGAAGAGAGAAGGAGCATGCAAAGCTCTGGCCCAGGTAGGGTGCAACCACCGTTTGTTCCTTTTCCATCCTGATCCTTCCTCACTGACCTCCTGTTCCATGAATCCTGGCTGCGTGATGCTTCATTCATTCTTATCATGAAGAACTCCCTGAAAGATTTCAGCATCATTCTGAAACTGAAGGAATTCACCTGTTTTAGTACCAGGTGAGTGCTGGCAGTTGGGGGAACTACATTTTGGCCTGTGGCTCTGTGTACTGTGTGAGAGGAATTTGAGACTTGAGAGAGAGGCACTGGGGTGGAATTCTGGCAGAACGACCAGGGATTCTTGCACTTGCCCCAGTGCCTAGGCAAGGACGTGTGCGCCTTTGGGGGGTGGTGGTGGCACACCTTGAGGGCCTTGAAGCCCCACTCCCTGATGGGCCTGAGGCTCCTCCTCCACCTCCTCCTTCTTCTCCGAGGCCTCTGATGATGCGTGAGTGCTTGTAGGGGACATAGGAAATGTTATCAGGTATGGTTCCCCCACGTGTGTAGGCATGCAAGACACAATTGCAATGGTACAGAGTGTTAACCCACACATATGGGAAAATTGGCATGGTTGGCCATGGTTGACCAAGGGAGGATGAACGTCATAGGCTTGCTTGTGGCGATGGGTGTGAGACCCATGGCCTGTTGGTCATTGCCTGTGTTTGGGTAGGGCAGGGTGTCCGTGCTGTGCCGGGTTATGTCTGTGGTCCTTCTTGGCCCCACATCCCCTGCCCGGGTGGCAATCATATGGTGGGGTGGCATGGGGTGGTTTGTTCCATGGCACTGTCATGATTCTATGGGGCAATGCTGCACAGCCAGCAGGGCTATACTGTGGTGCACAGTGATTAGCAGGCTGGGCATAGGTCTATGTGTGGGACGTGTACTTCCCTGTGGCTTGTCTGCCATGCCCTCATGGGGCAGGCCTACTGAGACAATTTATTGCAGGGGTGACTGCTGCACAGTGTCATGGTCTCTCACGCACCTCAATCCCGCTGGCACAGGGTGTGCCCGAAGGGGTGTGGTGTGCATGGCATTTGTTTGGTTCACTTGTCTGCCCTTCCAGCTGTTGTGACACTTAGGGATGCCCTTGGTGCCATGCCCCATGGCTGGTGTGGAGGGTGACTGATGTGCCACCCTGTCACTCTGCCCTGTCGGCATGCCCAGCTTTGGGGTATGCTGACTTGTTTCCCTGTCCACTGGGCCTTCTTTGCTGGGTTGTCATTTGTGCATGCATTTATTGGGGGGGTCACTCACCTCCTGCCTACTTGCTGATGGTTCCTGCCTCTGCACTGCCGTCTCCCTTGATCCCCTTGAGGACGAGCACTGTGCTACATTTCTTCTCCCAGGTGGTGAGGACAGTGCCTCCTCCTGTCACCAGGGACTCATGGTGGTGTTGGGACAGCAGTCCCCACACCCTTACCCACAGGTCATTCCACCTTTTGCGACAGTCCTCCCCATCACGAGGTGCACTGGAAACTGCTGTCATCTTTTAGGCGATGGTGTTCCAGATTGCTTTCCATCGCTGGCCACTGGTCTTCCTTTGCCTGCTTCCGTATAGCTCCTCACAGTGGCCCACTACCTCGTCCGTGAGGACCACAAGCTCCCTCTCACTAAATTTAGGCTTCTCCCTGTTCAGCCCCCTTGCCTCGTAGCCTCTCCTGGGACATATTTGCAGGTTTACAGGACCGGATGGCTGCAGGACATGGAGATATTCAATGGATTGTGTTTTTCTAAATGGCCATGGCAATGCTTCCCGTTCTTGCGGTGACACAAATTCCGCCAGCATTATTAGCGCCAGCACTAATAGTGCTGTGTGTGCCGGTAGTAGCGCTATTAGCACTGCTTCCTTGGCAGTGGCCCTTATTATGGCGCAATTACCGACGGGCGCTAATAGCGTTACTGTCGGTGTCGTGGGCGCATTCACGACAGGTTGTGATACGGTGCAGATTGCGCTGTATGACCTGGTGGTATTGCCGTTTGCGCCCGGCTATAATTGGGCCGATTTACCGCCAGACTTGGGATGAGGCCCATGGCAAGCCATTAGCCTTTATATTTTAGGCACCTGGCTGCAAGGGAACAAAAAATGTAGTCTTGAAATAATGAAATAAACATACAGCTTGACTGTCTCTGAATTACATGTTTTATTGGTTTTCAAAATGTTAAACTACGGCGATGGATAAAAATGTGGTTGTTTAGATATTGCCTCCAGTACCATAGGCTTAAATGATAACTGATATTCCTTAAAGAAAATGGTATCATTATACGCTGCACTGTATTCAACAATTTAGAATAGTATCCTGTGGGGTGTGCCCTTTCATCATTATGTAGCTCTCCTAGCAGTGCTCCAGTTGCAACATTGAAAGTATCAGTTTACAAATAAAATGTTTTTGAAACATCTGGTTTCCATGACAGAGGTGCTGAAATGAGGCTTTCTCAGTTTTGGATCATGCTAGGTGCCGCTAGCCTCCTGTATTAAAAAGACGTATTGGTATAGAAAGAATAAGTGGCTTTGGCACTTTATTTTTAGGCATTTATGGAGGGTTACATTTATTCCCGTTGGATGTTCTATGCATTATCTAAGATCTTGTCACATTAAGATGATTTAAAGTTGCACTTTCTGCATGCAAAAATAGCTGCATGAAAGGTAATGGGTACATTGCAGATGCAAAGTTGCTCATTGTTCTAATCGTGGTCACATTCGCATGACTTAAAACAGACATTTGTGTCTGAAAGGTAAACTAGTCAATGACTGCCAGAGTGCTTCTCACAAAGATGGGACCCTCTCAGAGGTGAAGGAGACATTCCCCTGATAGTTGTAGAGGATGTGCTAAGGGGCGCTACTTCATTTACTAATTGTTCTGTGGTGTAGTGCAGAGATTAGCCGCTCGAGAGAGAGTGGTGGTGTTTTAATGTGGGTTATCCTCTTTGGGGTTCCCACCTCCTCCCGATGTGATGAGTCTCTTGAAGCATGTTTAAAGGGTCTCTCCTTCCAAATGCCAATAAACGTATGTCTGTATACAAGGAAAGAAAAAAGAAGGAAAAGAATGGGAAAAAGAAAGATGTCATGAAAAACCTCTTAATCAAGTATGCCTATGGTTACTTGATTTCTATCAGTATAGCATCACAGCATAAAGTGCCAAATTAAAGTGCTTAGCTTATCTGTATTTTAATGTATAAGTAGTTTAGTATGGACCACACAAGCACATATAATTCACTTCCGGGTGCGAGAAAGTACAGGGGAAGGTGAAGATAATGTGGGAAGAGGAAGTGTACCGGAAGAGGGAAAGAGAAACATTTGCAGGTGACCGGGGTTGACATTACTGAATCCACCCAAGTGGTGATGGTGGAGAGCAGAGATAATACTAGTCAGGGGGCAGCCAAGATGGTCTAACAGTATTCATCTTCAGCAAGTGTGTCCAAGTCCCCTGCCTGATTAGGGGGACTGCTAGTGAGGTGGCCATGTGGGCCAGGTATCTCACTGAGTGGGGGATGATAGCCATGGTGGCATGAGGGACGAAGCCCAACTCACCTACAGTGAGTTTTCTCCCGGGAGCATGGTATAGTCACATGGATAGCTATGATGATTGTTAGGAAAGATTTCTCTTTACAGCATCTTTCCCTCCATTTCTAATGGACCCACATACATTTTGCTTGTAAGTTTGAATCTGACCTGCTCTTGTTGCAGTGCAGTGAAACCTTCAGCTTCACTACACTGGCTTTTGCTGATTTGTCATGGGGAAACTGACATGTCCTTCAGGCTGTCAGTACCAACAAACATTGTTTCCCTTAATCTTGTTACTTTGTTACCACTTTTGGTAACTTGTCATCACTTTGGTAACTTTTTATCATTGTACATTGCATCTTACAATGCAGTACAGTACAGTTGCAAGTTCGAGCACTTCTCCGGTCGTTGACAAATGCTGGTGCAAGGTCTACAGGTTGGAGAATGCAGAATAACTCAATTCAGGGCCCCTATCAGCACAAGACTGGATGCAGGAAATCTGTTTCAGATGACAGACATCTTGTGCTACAAGACTCACCTCTGCCAAATTTCACGATTCCAGCAACAAGCAGACCTAAGATAGGAGGTGAAATCTAACTGCGGCAAGTGTCTCCCCCTGCGTCACCATGCATCGATGTCTGTCATCTGAAACAGATTTCCTGCATCCAGTCCTGTGCTGATAGGCGCCTTGAATGGAGTTATTCTGTATTCTCCAACCTGTAGACCTTGCACCAGCATTTGTCAACGACCGGAGAAGTGCTCGAACCTGCAACCCTTGGGCATCAAGGACTGAAGCTGACGGTGGGAAAAGCAACCTCTGACCCTCTTCATAAGAATTGCCAAGTTTGAAGAAGAATTGGAGTATGGGGGTGAGTTATAACAGTACTTACTTGAACCCCTATCTACCCTTTTAAAAGTTTGGAAACTTTTAGAAATGTTTACAACTGTTTGAGCCTCATTACAAGTTTCACGTAACGGGTTAATGGGCTCTGCTAATGGAGGCGGACCCGTCAAACCCACTCCGTGAAATTACGAGGTCCCCTCGCGGGACCCGGTAAAGGACGCCTGGTAAAACCAGGCATCGTTACCGGTCCCGCGAGTGGAAGAGGGAGCTAACAACGGGCCGGTCGTAATCGGCCCGTTGTTAGCTCCCTCTCCCATTCCCATTGAGCCCTATGGCGGCTCAGATGGGAATGGGGAAGGTCCGGGCCCGGGTTCCCAGAGGGAGGAATTACCGGGCCCTCCGAACTCGCAATGGCCCGGTAATTCCTCATTCTGGGAACCCGGTAAGAGAGTCCGGTTTGGCGGCAGCCATGGAGCTAATAGCTCCATGGCTACTGCCAAACTCGTAATGAGGCCCTTTGGCTTTGCCATTGCTTGCTGGTGCAAGCATTCCGAACATTGTGGACACTTTTGTTAGTTAGAATAACTTGCTGTCTACCACTTGGAACTCTTCATTGGACCCCATAACCCCAACACTAATGTTTTCCCGTCTCACAAAACTGTGTGGCGCTTTGGTGAACCTTTGAGCACAAGGCCCCTTACATTTTAGGGATGGCCTTAAAGTTAGTGTTGTATCTCTGTGGAACTGTAGTGCTGCATACTAATATTTAACTTCCTTTTCAGGGGTTTGTTATGTATTTTGCCCTACTCCAGTGATTGTATACATATATATTTTATTTAGTGTTGTGTGATAATATTACAAGCTAGTAGTCTTTTTTAATGTATTTTTATTGTGATTTAGTCAAAATTTGACTTTTCACAAGAATTATCCAATGTTTACAAAAATATATACATTTAAAATACATTGGCCCTCATTACGACCCTGGCGGAGATCGTGGTGCAATATGCACCATGGAGCACGGCGGAAAGCTGCCGAAACCGCCATGGGGGTTGGCGGATTTACCGCCCCATTCCGACCTTGGCGGGGCGGTAAATCCCCAATCCCCATTTTACCCTTCCCCATTCCCATTTTTGCCCCATAGGGTATAATGGGAGTGGGGAAGGCGTTAATTACGCCACCGTAAAATACGATGGCGTAATTAACAACAAGGTCCCGTAGCGCCATGGATTTCTCCGCCCGGAAAAACCAGGCGGAAAACGGCTCCATGGCGCTACGGGAACTCGTAGTAGGGCGGACGGGTCCGCCGCGAATACCGCTGGCGTAAACCCACTCCGCCAGGGTCGTAATGAGGGCCATTGAATCAGTTTTACAAAATCAATTTTACAAAATAAAAGTAAAGAACGTAAGAGAAGAAAAATAGGAAAGACAAGGACACAAACCATTACAGATACCTATCTCATCCAATAAACTTCTCTACTACTTACATAATTCAATTAAAATAAATCACATTTATACCAATAGAAATAAACAAGTCATTGCTCTTCATCCAATCGTATTTCTGTAATAGAAGACTGTGTACCTTCACTTACTTTAGGTATTTCGAACTCCTTTAGAAATCTGAGCACCTCCAAGGAAAGGAATGTCTCCTATCCCTTCCACGGACGTGACCAAAATTCCTCTGTTCCCAACGAATCAGTATTGTGAACAAAGTGAGAGAAGTTCTTGTTTCTCTGCTTACTCATGCCTAGACAATCCATTAACAGATGTTTAACAGTTTGTTTAGATCTCAAATCGCAGAGGTTATATAATCCATCAGTTTATGGACCTTTGTTTCTAATCCTTAACACGTCCCTGGTGACCACTAAATTCAGTCTGAATCTCAGAAAATGTGCACGCCAATGTTGGTTTGGAAACCTACGAAGATATTTAGGTAAGTGTCCCAAGGGTTTATCCCAAGGTATCATTGTTTCAAAGCATTTTTGTCTACAAACGATGCCCTAGTTGCAATCCAATCAGCATGAGGTAACATTTTCTTTACTTTGTGCGGATTTTCTATCAATTTCCTTTACGATAAGGCACAAGAATCTAAATGACTCAAGAACTCGTGCTTTAACTCATTTAGGAAGGAATTTGAGTTTAAATCCATCTGGCTTTTAGCATCTAAATATAATGAATTTGGCCATGAGGCCCACAATTAACCTGTATAATGCAGTTCTTTTCTATGCTGCTTGTGAACCTAAAGATTCATATTGCAGCCTGGACATTGGTAGCGATGGTGGCAGTTTTAAAGCTTTTATCCACAATCCAGTTAATTTTTCCAACCAAGATTTCCAATTCTATCTCATACATTAAAATTGGGATAACATTTCCGCTATAAGATTAAAGCAGTGGGACAAGGAACTTGCAGTATCTTTTCAAAATGCATTTCATTTGGCAACATATTTGTCTAATTTTCACATTCAGGCAGATCTCAATTGCTGACAACGAAGAGTTTGATCTAATTTGAAAGCCCAAGTATTTAAATTCCTTCACTGCATGTAAGATGATGTCATTGAGGCTCCACCTCAACTGTCACAATCCACGTTTCCTGTCTGGTTTAAATGCCAATACAGCAGTATTTATAGGGTTTATCAAAAGATTACTCTCCTGAGTAATTTGAGAATGCGTAAATCAACCTCTGCAGGCCAATTGGCGTGAGGTCTACCAAAACGACATCATCGGCGTATCCTAAACAACAGATTTTCTGACAGCCCATCATCGGAGGTACAAACGAATAACCCATTAGGTAATTCCAAAGATCTGCCATAAAGAGATTAAAGAGACAGGGGGCAACTATGCACCCCTGTCTTACACCCTTGTTCGTGTGAATTTTTGAGGATAAATCCCCCTCCAAATTCAAGCTCACTTATATGGAGAATGACTCATGCAAATGTATAATTATAGCCAACAGGCCTTGTGGTATACCCCAGTCCTTTCATTTGCACCAAAGTTTACCCCTCTTTATGGTGTCATATGCACAGGAAAGATCAATCCAAGCCCCAAACAGACATTTGTATTTTAGATTGTTAGCACTCAGAATTTTCAGTGTCATTCCATTCAGGGATGCGGAAAAGCCCTTTTGGAAACCTGTTTGAATTTTGGATATTGTTTTTGCTTGATCTGCCCAGTCCTCCAGATCTTTAGGGACTAGCCCATTAAATATTTTGCTATCCACATCCATGAGTGCTATTGGTCCATAATTTGCACGGCGTGATCTCTCCCCCTTCTTAAAGATGGGTATTATGAGAGTTGTTCTCCATGAAGATGATATTTCACGAGAGCTTAGAATGTTGTTGAATAGAGTAAATAAGATGGATGCGCATACACATGATGGTTTGCGTAGGGTTTCATTATTCAGGCCATTTGGCCCAGCTGCTCTGGATGTTGAAGAGCAAGAGATCAAGTCGATAATTTGATTTTCATCCATCTTCATATCCCACTTCTGATCTTGATTAATCGGACAAATACATGGATTCAGTTCATCATATTTAATTCCAAAGTGCTTTGTCCATTCTAACTCACTACAGACTCCAGAGGTTTCTAGAACTGGACTCCATAACTGCCTTCAACATATCTCTACCCTCAGCATTTACTCTGTCCATTCTCCGCAATCTAGACCAGTTGCGATATTTGTTTCTGAGGGATTTTATTTCTTTTGCCAATATTTCTGCGGGCTCTCCATCTCTTTATGAACTATGTGTATCTCAGCATCATTTTCTTTTGTGATCAACCATTACTTGGTCGTATCTATGTGGATGTTTTGCCTGAAAAGCCTGGTCCTAATGTGTGCCATAACAAACCACGTAAAAAAATATTGTGACGAATATTGTGACGTTTGTGTGCCAAATCTATTAAAACTAGTGGGCACATTTTGACGACATGTGAGAAGGCAACTGACCTTTCTTCAAGGGCTATGAGCGCTTTTGCACAAGGCCAGGTAGCATTGTAAAAGATAGGTTTTGGTCTATGTTTGTGGCTGCAGAGTCGCTCATGATTACTGCAGCTGCTATGAACGTGTGGGTGCACATATGCATGCTCCCAAAACACAAACAGTGACAGGGACAAGTTATAGAATAAGCATGGAGGTAGATTCCTGACACCGAGGAGCCTTTGTATAGTACCAAAACAGTAGTGCCACAAATACGCGCTGTCCCTAACAATAATGATACAGGCAAATTGTAATCTCCATGTGATGAATAATTTTAATTTATGCCAGTACAAAACCATCCATTAGAGATTGACATCCTGGTAGACATTCCTCCAACAATTGGAATTCTTAGGATACAATAAAGTGCCTTTAATACAGTAAAGTGCTGAGTAAAGTATCTGTGATCCAGTAAAGTGCCAAACCATGTTTCGACATGCTAGGTCTTCCTGAGGGCACTGTATCTCAATAAAATGTCATTCTTAATTCAACCAAACCAGAAACATGTCATATGTCTGTCCCTAATTGGAGTGACAAATGAGGATGAGAGGAAAGAGGAGACAAAAAAGGAGAGAAGAGAAAGCAAAACAAAAGTTAATGATAAGTTACCTTTGTCATTTGTTATCTTCACAAATCTAAAAATACTATAAGCTAACAGATTGTATATTAACTTGAAAGTTTTTTAAAAAAATATTTATCTGAATAATGTAATCTGGATATGTACTTACTAATGAATGATGTCATGAATTTGTAGTATATGAACTGTTGGATGAGGATTTTAATTGTGATGTTTTTTTGAGTGATCATTAATTGTTGTTTTAGCTGTTTTGTAACTAGCGTGATGAGCCATGCACATTATAATTGAAAAAAATGCCATTTGTGCCAATTCCTGTGCCATCTGAGTTTTATGGACAGGTGTGATAGCTACGGGAGCTGGGGCTAGCCGGAGTCACCTGCAAAGTCAGTAGGGATGGCAGTTGGTTGTGGAACATTCAGCAGGTGTACCGCGTAGTCATGGTGCGTTGGTCTACATTTGAGCTAGTGTGTGTATGGCAACATTGCTTTTTCTACCATTGGTGTCTGTGTCCCTCGGTTATGTCATGTCTCAGGAAATGAGGGGTGAAATGCTTAATGTCACTAGCTGAATCCCACATTCCCAACATCACTAGACACACCAGATGTAATACACTTACACTTCAAGTGAATTGCTCATGGACATGTAGACTGCGGATCTTCTATATTGGGCACTCGTTGCACTGATATGCTTTCTGATAATCATGTGCACCTTCTGATAGTGATCATGCACCTAGGAAATGGCATTCCAGGGGTGCTGCCTTCCTGACAGAGCTGCCTGTCAGTGTTGCACTGTCATCTTGCGCAGATGAACCGTGCCTTGATTGGTTATGCTATGGTTTCCCTATGCATTTGGTCAATGAAGTTCAAACTTTGGACATGTGGGATTATGTATTACTTAATACATACATACATAGCTTACTTACAGATCCTAGTAACATAAGGGACAGCCCTGGATCGGACAGGACACAGTGGGCTGAAAAGTAGATATATAAACAGGTGGTGGTCCTGTCCTCACAAATTAAATTCTGCAATAACTCCTTGCACTAATCATTTACACCTTCTTAATCACCCAGAACAGCGGTTAACTAATACGTGTTGCTGGGGAGGAACCAACCAACTACTGAAATTGGTCTACATATGCCTTTTTATTATTTTGGCTAAATATGTAGCTTTTCATTCACTTTTTTCAAAATGTTAAAAACAACATTATTTTTTGCATAGCAAACATAAAAATAGTGACAGTACGCAAACAGCAGTCAGTGCAAATACAGTCAGTTACAAACAAAAAAAACATAAAAAGCATAAAGACAGGCAAAAGACATCTCTGTTTGGTGTGCCTAGTATTTACGGGTGACTTACGCACGCGTCATGTGGATCAACAATCACGTGCCCCCCAGGCCAATCACTATCCTATCAATGCGGCACAGTGTAACCACGTGATAGGAAGTCAGCTGAATTTAACACACTGGAAAGTCGATGCAGTTCAGATGCGCGTCTTTTACTCTTTAGTACTGGCCGGAGATGACCTGAGCAAGCGGCTGGACCTGCAGACTTCTGTTCCCGTTCCAGCAGCAGCTACCAACATCATAGGTTGCCATTCCCAGGTAAGTAGCTTTGTGCTATAGAATAACCTAAATGGTATTTTGTCCGGCATTGTTAAACGAGGCTTATGGGTCTTTGCAATGAGGTTGTTTAGCTTTGGATCAGACATCCCAGACATTGGTTATATCAAAAATTAAATTAAATTTCCTTAGCTGTCAGACAATTATATATATTGGGGCGGTTCTAGCAGGACAGCAGCAGACTATTTTATGTCTGCAATTAAGCTTTGTGAAGTCATGTACTTGAACTTTCTTCCCGTTCTCCTTTACTTTCCTCTTTTCATTTAGCTTTAGTTTTAGATAGGGAACTGTTGGTTCCATATATTTGTTTTTGTTTGTAGACAACTTCCTATAATCTCCTGATGAAGACGTAACAAAACCAACGTTAACATGTCGAAACCGGTCGAGAGAAACCTAGGATAAGTCTACCCGTGAAGATTCTTTTTGGCCTATCCAAATTGCTGACCACCGTTTTTAAAATCTATGGTGGCCATGCATTATGTGTTGCTGCTTCTGACCACTTAAAAAACCTATTGTGGCCTTGCACTATGTGTTGTTTTGCACAAAAACATTCTGTACAATAATCAAATTATGGATGAATTGTTACACTTGTTATATGTTTTTATCTTGTACTTATTGATGAGTTATATGAGCAGTTTGATGGATGTAGTATGGATGTGGATGAATGTATGAATGATTTAATAGGATGATTTTGATCAAATTTTGATGTTCTTTTAAAATATTCCTGCTATGTTAAATAAATAATTGCTTCAGTGCAGATTCATTTTTGATTAAATTCACAGAATAAAATGTATTAGGTACAATAAAATCCTTAATACGCTTTTTTGCAAATTGTTTCCTCTGGGTTTTCTTTCTGAGATGAACTATATACATACTTAAAACAGCTAGAGATCAACAAGCGTCAGTGTTCTGTATCACTATCCCCCTCCTTTGTTCGCTGCTTTGATAACTAAGTTATCATTGTTGGCAAGGGTTTTGATCAAAGATCTTCTAACCCACGCCAGATCTAGACGCAAACCCGCCAGGTCAACCTTATGGAACATGCCCAAAATTCGGGGACACCATCCCTGTGGCAGCTGCACGGCCTGCAATCAAACTCAGAAAATGAAAGCATTCTCCATAGATGGTAAAGAATGGGAATTGTGCCAATTCACTAATTCACTAATTGCAAAACACCAAATGTAATTTACGTAATTGAATGCACATGTAAATTAAGATATGTGGGATAAACCTCTAGACTGTGCACAAAAGAATTGGGGATAACAAATCCAGGATCAGGCGTAAAGTCCACACAGCACCACTTGTGTCGCACTTTATGGAGTACCAACATGGATATGAATCCTTTAAATGGTGGGTAACCGACAGAGTATTGGGGACCTCCAATATCTCCAACGCATTGAATTTCGAGGAGCATGGTGGATCTTTATATGACAGACCTTGACCAGAGGCCTCTGTAAGTGACTTCAATCTATCAATCCCACTAAATCAATGCCTAGTCTGGAATGCCCAATGGAAGCCCTTATTTATATATTTTTATGTCGAGTTCTTAAATCTGGATGATGAACCCTTATATAACGCCCCTCTCTTTGAATCCCCCTGACCTCACTGAGCCAAGAAGTAGGTTGTTTTGCAAATTAAAAGGTTTATTGGAAAATTAAACAATATATATAGTTCACACTTTTATGAATAAATTAATATTTGATAGCACGCTTATGAATATGACAGTGATCAACAGTGGATAATATTACAGTAGTACAATTCTTTAATTACTTAGGAGTTGGTGTAGAAAGGATAAGGTAGCAGAGAATACTTTGTATGGTTTCAATGAAAAGCAATGATGGAAAGAATGCAGGCACAGAAATAAAACTCGATATGGATTCAACAAGAGATAATATGATCACTTTTTCCCTGGTGACAACTCACTCCCCCCTACGCAATATGAAGAGATGGAAATGAGGGCACACAGGTTTTCAGGAATACAATCAGAAGCAGTTCAGTTCCCGTTCCCCCCAGCAAGCTGAGAGAAACAGGGATGATTTTAAAACACAGGCCACATACTTTTAAATGTGATTGCAATGAAGTGAAAAATATGCTAGAAAGGATTTTAATTCCCTATAGGAGATTCAGGGTAGGTGATAGCTATTTTGAATTAGTGCAGGTCAACACTAGCAATGATTCAGGAGTGATTATCAGGTTGAAAACGAATTTCAGCAGTTGCAAGCAAAAGACAGCAATTTTGACAGGAGCTAACTTTTCAATTCGCTGCACTTTTTGGGTTTGTTGGAATGCTTAGGTTCTTAGCTTTAAAATGACAGTTACATCTTGCTTCTAGGACATACGGTCCGAAAGATACAGACATTTTTGTGGAGGTAGATTTTCAAAAATGAAGTCAAGATTTCAAAATGACAAAAGACACTTTTGCAGCTTTGAAATCACAGAATGGACACACGATTTCTATGCAGTTCTGGACAGGTTGAAATGGTTTGAATAAGATTACTTTAAACTAAGAGATGGGTTCTGGACAGTTCTAGATACTCACTCCTAGTTTTGGAAGGGAATGGACCTCGTCACAGATCTGGTCAGGTTTGGGCTGCGGATCTCTCGCCACGGGATGGTCTCTGGCGCTGGTTCTGCTCACAGTGGGGCCTCTGGTCTGCTATCGGCACTGCCCAGCGGTCTGGTCTGGGTCTGGATACAGCTCTGCTTTCTGGGTCTGGATGCAGCTCTGCTTTCTGGGTCTGGATATGGCTTTGGCCGTGGTTCTAGCCAGAATCAAACAGCTCGCCCGGCTGTTGAATAGTTTGGTAAGGTTGCTGGATTCTGAGGCCTGCTGAGAAGAGTTCAGCTTTTGGGTTACGCCCCTGCTTAAGGTTCTAGAGCTGGGTTCTAGAGTCTGGTCTCTGGATCTATCTGAGTTTGAAGTCGTCTGGCAAAGTGCTGCGCAGAAATCGATTGAAGAGTGGAAAATGAATGTCTCTATCTGGCTCTCAGTGGTTCTTTTTATGTCTTTTGAAAGTGGGTGGGAAGGCTGACTTTCTATGCCCAACCCACTGAGGATTTGATAGGTTAAAGGATTTGCTATGACCTGACTGGAGAACAGAGTTGTGAGTCAGAATGAGTCATCAGGTATCATCTTTATGGCTCAAGGAAAGGACACTCCCCTTTGTTTCCACACAGCATATCTTCTTTTTCATAAAACACATAAATACAATATACACCACTGTTAATATTACCTAAATTGCATGACAGATTGCGTAAGGTACAGTTCAGTTCAAGTCACATGTTTCTACGAGCTTGGGTTCAGAAATGATAACATTTTGCACTTTTGATGGGTTTCGCAATATTGGTTTTTCACGAAATCTTACACGGAGGTACATACCCTCTCTGCGCATATTACTGGAAGTTCTTCGGTTTCTAGCATAAACCCCGCAGTGACAATATTAATAATTATGGGGCTTGGCCTCAGAGCATCCTACAGTTTCCAGCTTCGTCTCAAATTTTGGGTGCATTTTTCATATTAAGAATCCCCAAGTTGTACATTTCTGTCAGCTTGATACAATATTTTATAAGCAATTTAATAAAACATACATTTGCTGGACTCTCTGAATCCACAGTGCTTTGTCTCCGCCCTTAGAAACTTGGCTCTGACTCAGAGAGATCAGATGTCTTGCCTTCCCCAGAGCAGTTGTTCAGGCACACCCAAATCAGCATATTCTGTTCAATTGAAAGAGTCTATTGTCTTGACTGAGGTCAGCAGACCAGGGTGCCGTGGCCAATTCCTGTTCACATCAATCTGTTAATCTCTTGGCCAAGGGCGGAAGGAAGCTTCTTTGTCTAGAGATGAGGTGTTGAATCTGTTTGATCCCAGTGTGGGAACACTTTTTAACTCTGCAACCAATGTCTACAAATTGTCTTTTCTTGCAACATAACCCACATTTTTAATACATACATTAAACAATTGCTTGCTTCAAGTCATTTCAGAATATAGTTTTAAATTGTATCCACCTCTTAGCAAGTCTTCCTTTGGCGTAGTTTGGGCTCCATGTTCAACTTTACAAAGACACTGGTGGTTTTAAAACGCCGGCTTTCTAGTAGTGGTGAGTCACGGTACTGCACCTTTTTGACAGCTGCGTTACCAGTAAGCAATCCTCAAAATATACTTTGTTCAAATATAGACGCACTTCTGTGGACCTCAGATTCATGTAGATTCTTGCGGGAGAATGATGTTGACCCCCCCAACAACGAGGTGGGACCTTTTTAGTGGTTCTGTGAGCCATGATTTTAGCAATTTTTGACATCAATTAAAACGGATTTTAAACAGCACTATATTCCTTTGTCTGCTTTTGCTCTGTGGGCAGCCAAAGGTTTTCGCTGTGCATTTCTGGTGATTTCTGGCCAGCAGCATGCTTTCCGGCGGCCATTATGATGTTTCCGCTGCCAGTAATGCACAATGATGCAGCAGGGCTTGGGTGCGTGGGTTCAAACATCCCACACTTCAACGAAGCTGCCCCCACTGACCATCACTTCTAAATGCCACCCTGTTCGGAGATACTGACTAGCATACAGACCTTTCAGCAATACACTGCGGCCCTCAGGGCATCCAGTGTTTATATGCCCCACCCCTTTACACTAAGTAGACAGCCATCTTCTACTGGGAGGCTCCCCTATACCCACGGACCGGATCGCCCTCTATTGTCCGTATACATGGCTCACACATTTATGCCTCCCATATCCATCTTGATCAAGCTGACACCTCATCGTGGGATGCCACCTGGTACAGCCCTGTCTCATATATGTACACGGCTTGCCACATGGCACCATCCTGGGGATCCCCAAATTGCCGCTCTCTTAGCATGGTACCGGGGACACACCTAGCCCAGCACCAGTGACTAGCTTGTACCGAGTGAGCCCCCTCCCAGATGCAGGCACCAACACTGCATTCCAGCCCAATTTGCTCTTTGGATGTTTTTTCATCAAACACATCATGCCTCACAGTGCCAGCACATTAAGTTCAATCTCCTCCGTGGCACTCTGACACACAGTCTGTCCCATGGCCTCATCCACAGGGACCCCCGAGCTTTTAGAGAATGTACGAGCACCCCTGCCACCACCTTCATACTGGCAGAGTGCTGTACACACACACCTAGCCCAGTAAAGAGGCCCGCCTGCACTGCGTTGTTGTGGGCGAACCCGTGCCTCGGGCCGCCCTGTACTAACACACACGCACACTCAATCACCGAGACCGGACACATACGTCTCTGCTTTCCAGGGTCCCGGCGGCAACTTTCTTTTCTTTATTTAAAACGCGCATTCGCGACCCAAAACGAGGCTTGCGCATGCGTCATTTACACTTACGACGCCACATCCCTTTTTTCCTTTAATCAAAACAAACTTTCATTAACACAACAGTGAAAACATGTACACAACAACTGGACCCAACATGGGTCGCTGACCTGACTCAGATATCGGCTCAGTCCCCTGAGTCCAGGACATAGTCTTTGAGACGAGCCGGCGGTCTGCGATCATGTCGCACAGGATATCGGCTGACGCTCTGGGGAACCACACCGGGGCTCTCGGCACGTGGCAACACATTCAGCTGGGGATCCGCTGCGGGGCCCTCGGTCTCCGTTTCCGACGAGGTTCCGTCGTCGGGGTCGGCGCCCTCACAGGGAATGTCCACTATTTTGAAAACGATCGGTAGCGGGTGACAGTCCCTCGTTCATTTGCCGCAGTGACCATGGTCCCCTTCACATGTGTAACAGTCCACGGCTGGGGCTCGTAAGGCAGTGACAGTTTCCCTTCAGGTCTGCGATTCCTCACCAACACTGAATCAGCTACAGCCAACTCCTTGTTTTGCAGGCCCCTCCTCGCACTCTCCTTCACATTGCGTGCAGCTCGCTCCTCCCGGACCTTCTCATTGTCGATGACCCCTTCAATCTCGGGTATGAAACCCCTGAGACAGCGTCCAAATAAAGCTTCTGCTGGGGTGACCCCGTCGACTGGTGGGGCGTGGTTCTGTATTCCCTTAGGAACTCGACCAATTTCTGCTGTAGGTCATCTTCTCCACTTGCCGATATTCTGAACACTTTGTCCAGGGTCCGCATGAGTCTTTCAGCCTCCCCATTGGCCCGAGGCCAGAGGGGTGAGACCTTCCAATGTTGGATGCCCCGTTCTTTCAAATACTGAGCAAACTGGCTAACCGTGAATGGGGGCCCATTGTCCGAACATAAAATCTCGGGAAAGCCATGCGCTGCAATCATTCTGTCTAGCGCCCGGGTGGTGTGGTCGGTTGCTGTTGACTCCACCACCTCCACCTCCGGGTACCTCGACCACTGCCAAAAAGTACATGCCCCTGCCCGTCGACCCAAATTCGGCATGGACGGTGCCCCATGGCTTTTCACTCCTTTCCATGGAGCAGATGGGCGGAGCCCTCTCTACAGGACTCGCCGCTTGGCACGGTAGGCACCTCTTCACGTACACTTCCACCAGGCTTTCCAGATCCGGGAACCATACTTTGGGCCTGAGCCTCGCCTTTGTCTTGGCGACTCCTGATGCCCTGTATGGGCCAATTCCAGGACGCGGTTCCTCAGGGCATGTGGAATGACGTTCTGCCTTCCCCGCAGTAGTAGACCGTCGTCTGATATTGACAGTTCATCCCTCACCCTCCAGAGTGCCTGAAGGTCCTTCTGAGCCCTCGCTTCCCGCCTGGAATTTTTCTGGAGCACCTCTTTCCAGTCACCACTTCTCACAGCCGCCTTGATGATTTTGAATACTTCATCCGTAGACCACTCCTCAGTCACAGTGACCCGGGACAGAGCAACAGGCATTGCGCTCTCTACGACATGACACCCCAACTCCTGGCAGTCCAATATCTCACTGGGACCTTTTGCCCTCTCGTAGTTTGGGTGGTGAGAGAGATAATCTTCAGGATTGTTCGTCCCTGGCCTGTATACCAGCTTGACCACGTACTCGATAAGCGCCAGCATCCAGCGCTCTATCCTTGGGGGAGGTTTTGACGACACCCCCGCAAGGATGGGCAGGAGTGGCTTGTGGTCAGTCACGACCGTAACAGGCTTGCCCAAAATGTACAGACGAAAATGACGGCAACCCCACAGAATGGCCAACGCCTCCCTCTCTATTTGCGAGTAGCGTGTTTCCATGTCCGTGAGGGCCTTACTCTCGTATGCGATGGGGTGCATGTCGCCTCTATTGTCAGCCTGCATAAGAACAGCCCCCAGTCCCACTGGGCTGGCATGAACGACAATCTCTGATTCTGCGGTGGGGTCAAAATATGTCATCGTGTCTCGATCAGATAGGGCTCTTTTGATTTCCTGAAACGCCTCCTGCTCTCTCCTGTCCCACACCCAGGTGGCCTCATTTTTGGTCAGTGCTCTGAGGGGCTCCGACAGGGACGCCAGCCCCCTGATAAATCGGTCGCAGTAGTTAACCATCCCCAGGAAACTACGTACCTGCGTGGGGGCCTGGGGCGCTACTGCCTCGCGGATGTCCTTGAATTTTTCAGGATTGGGCAAGACATCGCTGGCATGAAAGATGAAGCCGAAGAAGCCAATTCTGTCCTTGAAAAACTCACACTTTTCACGGTGCAAAGTGAGCCCCAATTCGCTCAATCGCCGCAGAGTGCGTTCCAGTCTTTTCATGTGTTCAGCCTTGGATTCAGCAAAAACCAAAATGTCATCACTCATATTTAGTACACCTTTCAACCCTGCCAGCGCTCCCCTGATGGCATTTTGAAAGACCTCTGCCGCAGATTAAATGCCAAAACTCAAGCGTTTAAATTGGTAGAGGCCCTCGTGCATGGTAAATGTCGTAATATATCTGGAATCTGGGTGGAGCACTAACTGGTGATAGTCTGACCTCAGAAACAATTTCGAGAATACTCTGGCCCCTTGTAGTTCTCCCACAATGTCATTGAGGGTCGGTGTTATATGTCTCTCCGTTTAATGGCGGCATTCGGGAGGCGCATGTCCACGCAGATGCGTACCGCCCCCGGCTGCTTTGGCTTAGGGGCCACCACAATGGGCGAGACCCAGGGCGTCGGCCCTTCCACCCTCTCAATGATGTCCATTTCTACTAACAGTTGAAGCTCCTTCTCGACTTGCCCCCTAAAATGGAACGGGATTCGTTGATGTTTGAGGGCCGTGGGCCGGATGGTGTCATCAATGGGCAACCGCACTGAGGGAGCCTTCAGCTTGCCCACTCCCTGAAAGATGCCAGAGAACTTAGTCAACAGTTGATCTATGTCCACCTGGTAAACTTCAAGAGCAAAGTGTACAATGTCCACGCCTCCGACGCCGCGCAGCTGAGCAGTGAGTGTGGGCTGACATCGGTGATGAAACATCGGGCTTTGATGGTCTTGGTCCACTTGGTAACGGGTGCCACAAACACCCCTTGAATAGGAAGTGGGGTATCGCCTCCAAACGTGAAAATCTTTGGCGTGGACACATCCAATGGTGGTGGTCCCGGGATCGCCTTGTAGTGGTCAGTGGCAAGCACGCAAACAGAGGCTCCTGTATCTATCGGTACTTGTGTAGGAACACCTTGAATGTCTACAACACACTTGGGCTGCCTCTTTTTCCGTGCACGTGTCGCGAGATTGGAACTAAAGAACACCTCTTCTTCCCCCTCTTCCGCAATGTTGAGTCGTTGGGCGTCTTGCTCCAAAGTCACAATGCTACATTGCCTCCTAAAACCAAGGCCACTCGGCCTTGCCGGCCCTCTTTGCGTGGCAACCGGTGCAGGGGCTCGAGACATCTGGCATAGTGTCCAGGACCATTGCACCTGCCGCAGACTCTCGATTTGGCGGGACAGTCCTCAGAGTGGGGCAGGTCGTACCCGCAGTACTGGCAAATGGACGCCGACCCATGCGCTGGAGCAGCATCTTGGCGTTTCTGGCTCCATCGAGTCTTCAACGATGCTTGCCTCCCCACCGCAAACGCCTCTTCGGACTTGCCAGGGCGTACCTTTGCGTCCATCTTTGCCCCTCTGGACTCAGCCAGCTCATATACTCTCCCATTGTCTAAAATTTGGACCAGAGTCAAACCTGGCTCCCGCTGTACCTGTCTGCGCAGCTTGCCCGAGCTGCACCCTTGGATGACTTGATTCCGGACCATGACTTCTTCATTGTCCCACCTGCAGGTAGTAGCCATCTGCCGCAGGCGTGCGCAGTACTGGTCAAGTGATTCCTCCTCCCGCTGTTTTTCGCCGCAGAAGAGAAATCTGTCGAAGTCCACATTACACAAAGGAATGAAATAGTTCTTGAGGGCCATTTTAACAGCATCGTACGTCACCACTTGCAAGTTCAAAGACTCATAAATGCGGAGGACGTCCATCCCTGCCGAGTAGAGCAGTGTCGCCCTCTTGGCGTCATCATTGGTCTCTCCAGTCGCAGTGAAATACATAGCTAACTTTTTTATCCACAGCAACCATTTAGGGCCCAATTTTGAAGGGGGACCCGAAGTGTCGAATTCTTGCATCGGTAGTAATGAACCCTGTTGTCTGCACACCACCGTCTGCGCTGCCGTTGCTTCTCCGTCACTGTCCGTCATCTTCACAGGTCGCACAGGCACCTCAAAATAAGGTTAGAGGGCGCAAACCTGACTTGGACAGATTATTGATGTACCTGGTTGACTGAGCAGTGGTGGTACCGTGTTGTGCCGATGCTCCAGTGCCTGGCTGCGCTCTGTGCTTAGGTGGCCATCCTGTCACCAAGAATCCTCTGGACACAGGTTGTGCTGCAGTCCTCTTGAGTGGGAGAACTGCAGGAGTTCCAAAAATTGGGTGTTCTGCTATCCCTTAGCACGTGGGCAGCGCACGAGCACCCTCTCGGGCCGCTACTGCCTCACGCACTAAAGATAACGTGATCGCCATTGCTTGCGTCGGATTCGGGAAGCACAAAGAAGAAAACTGCCAATGATTGACACATTGGTACGTGTCAACGTTCCCTCCGTTGGCTCCCGCCTCGTTGCCAATGTTGTGGGCGAGCCCGTGCCTCGGGCCACCCTGTACTAACACACACGCACACTCAATCACTGAGACCGGACACCTACATCTGTGCTTTCCAGGGTCCCGGCGGCAACTGCCGCACAGACGTTCTTTATTTAAATGGTGCATCTGCGACCCAAAACGAGGCTCGCGCATGCGTCATTTACACTTACGACGCCACATGCATGAGTCCCCTCCCAGACACAGAAACGAACGTCAGGCAGGCACTGAACCTCAGAACGGCCCGCTCCCAAGCCACCTCCACATTTGATTTACCACATTGTCATGAGCCATCGCATTTAATTATACACACCTCGGTGTTCACTACTTTAGTAGATCCTACGGCCTGTCCCTCGTTGCATAAACGTCACTATGGCAACACAGACTTTCCACCGAATGCGCATGTGCGCTCAAGAGACACACTTCATCCACACATGCGCGAAGGGCTTTTAACAGCACAGCTCCATTTTTAATCAGCGTCTCGGGCTGACAACACATCGCAGAGATTTTCAGAGCCTGCGGCCCGTAACGCATTCAAGATGAGTGAATTCCTTGCACACAGAGGAAAGCATGACCAGCTTCCTCCCCATATAGTGCACGTTCCATGCTGCAAAACCTTTAACAGTTATCTCTCCCTCCCCTTGCCGCTCCCCTTCTGTCATCCCTTTTCTGCAGGGCAACAATTAGAGGCATGCCCTGCTGCATACTGCATTTGCCATCAATGCAGCACAGGAAGACATAAGCAGCAGACCAGACCCCGATTTCTGCTCCTGCTGTACACAAAGAAAGACAAAAAATTACTTTGAGCAGCATTCTTTGACTGCTCCACGGAAAGGTCAGTCTAAGGGGCAAAGGGCCACCAGCCCGTCACTTATTTTGATCTAAACCTTTAAATAAGGTTTATTTTTTATTTATTTTTACATTTTTAAAGCGCTCACACAGCCCGCAGGCATCGAGGCGCTGTTACAGGAATTGTTTGTTTTGTAGTTGCGTAATTGTTTTTCTGTTAGTTGCGTATTTAGAACGTGCTTAAACACCCAGAGGTTTCTAAGCGCGGACCCAGGATCGAACCTGTGTTGCTTCGTGTCAGGGCACATTGCCGCTGAGCCATCCTCCCGGGACAACCTTTTACATTGGGAAGGTAAAAAGGTCTTTTTACCTTCCCAATGCTTACTCAGCTATGCTCCACCAATGTACCTATTACTGAGTACACATATGTCCTTTTCTTGTCTTCAGGGAGACCTGCTTACAAATGGCCCCAGAAGAAGGTTGTGACTTATAGAAACCGAAACGTCAGTGATCCACGTGGCAGAGTTTCCAGGACCACGACAAAGGATCACACTAAATTTTCTCTATTTTTCCATAGACATCGAATAGTCTCTCTTGGTCTTTGACCAGTCTTTCCTGGTCATTCCACAAGCGCTAGGCGCAAAAATACTTAACCTTTCAAGTCAGACCAGGCTTTCTATGTCATACCACCAGTGCTAGGCGCAAGCAGACTTTACTTTTCAACCCTTATTGGCTCATACTGTTTGGTTTCAAGAAAGCAGATACTAATGTGATATTATATAAATCAGGAACTCAGAGGTTGAGACTAATGTAGTAATATTACTAATGAAGTAATATTTTGTTGATCTCTAGCTGTTTTAAGTATGTATATAGGCACACCAAACAGAGATGTTGTTTGCCTGTCTTTATGGTTTTTTTTGTTTGTAACTGACTGTATTCGCACTGACTACTTTTTGCGTACCGTCACTATTTTTATGTTTGCTGTGCAAAAAAATCATGTTGTTTTTAACATTTTGAAAAAAGTGAATGAAAAGCTACATATTTAGCCAAAATAATAAAAAGGCATATGTAGAGCAATTTCAGTAGTTGGTTGGTTCCTCCCCCAGCGACACGTATTAGTTAACCGCTGTTCTGGGTGATTAAGAAGGTGTAAATGATTACTGCAAGGAGTTATTGGAGAATTTAATTTGTGAGGACAGGACCACCCCCTTTTTATATATCTACTTACAGATCCAACAACACTTGGAAACCAATAACATCCTAGGAAAAAGACAATCTGGTTTCCGGCCTCGCCATGGAACCGAGACAGAACCGATCCAGCTTCACTGTGCTTGCACCCAAGAGCTGGAATTCTCTATCTACGGCCCTCAGAAAAGAACCCTCCAGCACCACCTTCCGTAAGGCCCTCAAAATACAACTTTCCCAATAATACTCTAATGAACCTATGCCAGGCACATAGACTTAGAGAATGTCATAGTGATCAATACTTTATACTATCCTGTAGTCTGTATACTAATCCATCTCATGGATACTATGCCTACTAAACCACTATGTAAATCTATCCCTGTATAGATACGACTGTACCCTGCATAGACATGACTGCACTAGACCCAGAAATGTACGTCTATGTATAAACAACTGTACCCTGTATAGACATGATTGCTCTAGACCCAGAAATGTAACGTCTATGTGTCAACAACTGGATCTGCAAGCAAACCTCCTTGTAACAGCGCCACGATGCCCCTGGGCCGTTGGCGCTTTATAAATCCAAATAAATAAAAAATAAATATCATGGCCTGATGTTGCCATGTAGGGCCTTGAGAGGTGGTGTAGGACTTCTCATATGTTGGGTCATAGGGCAGCTCCTTTATGCACAGGACTGTGGCAGGGTATGCATTACATTGACATTACGCAGGTGTAACATTGCTATATTTCTCACTTGTACCATGTATGAGTTGTTTGATGGTGTTTCTGCTTACCCAGGATCCAGGTCTGTGGCTGTCCGTATGTCTCCATATATGCTTGCAGTTTACAGTTATGCAGAACAATGGCTTCATGTGGGGAACCCGGGAAACGTACATAGCAGTGGGTCACAGTCAAATCTCCTTTACATGTCACCTGTACATTTAGGAAATGCTGTTTCCTGTTCTTCCTATGCCTGAGGGTCCACCAAAGTGACATGTGAACATGTCAACATTCCAGAGCTGTGATGGCATTAGGGAAGTGGGTAGCTGCAGAGAATCATCCCTTTGTTTCATTTATCCTGTGCAAGCCGGATGTGCAGATCATACACTACATTGACGATACACTAATCCAAGGGAAAGATTAGCATAGCGTGCGAGTGCACGTAGATCTTATTATGGATTTTTTAAGGAAGGAAGGATGGGAAATAAATGAGACTAAAACACACAATGTCCGGCAGAGACAGTGATTTTTCTGGGAATTCAGTGGCACAATGGACATCGCAAAATGGTGCCCAAAGCCAAACAAAAGATCCTCGAGTTTTCCACTCCAAGAACTAAAAAACAAGCTCAGCAATTTATTGGGCTGTTTGGATTTTGGAGACAACACATACCACATCTGGGACAAATTCTGGTGCACCTTTACAAAGTAACACGTATAAATGTCAATTTTTAATGGGGTGAGGAACAAGATAGAGCATTCCAATTGGCCAAAGACACCATTCAGAAAGTGCTTGTTTTATGGCCATGGAGGGAAGGAGATGGTGAACTAAATGTATCTGTCCAAGATGCATATGCCAACTGGAGTTTGTGTCAAAAACAGGACACGAAATGGGTACCTTTAGGGTTTTGGAGTCGAAAGTCACCTGAAGCTGGTGACAGGTATACTCCATTTGAAAAGCAACTGCTGGCTTGTTATTGGGTACTGATGGATACCGAACAAATGACGGTCGGTCATGCCGTATTGATCCGACCGGAAATACCTATCATGCAATGGGTATTGAGTTCCCCTAAAACGCATCAGATTGGGCACGCACAAGAGGCAAGTATCATTAAATGGAAATGGTACATTCAAGATCGTGCCAAGACAGGAAAAAAGTGGCAGGTGTTCCGTTTGCCGACTTGGAACCCGATGAGGAAGGTATAATTTGTGAATCTCCCATTAAATGGGGAATCCCATATGGAGAGCTGTTGGGTAAGCAAGTTGTACACGCCTGGTTTACGGATGGCTCAGCCAAGTATCTGGGAATCGAATGACATTGAAAGGCAGTAGCCTATAATCCCAAATTAAAAAAGATGTTAACCACCTCTTGAAAGGGGAAGAGTAGCCAATTTGCTGAATTGTATGTGATATATCAGGCTTTGAAACAAGAGATGGCCGGAAGTTGTTACATTTATATAAACTCATGGTCTGGTGCAAAGGGGTTGGTAATGTGGTTGCCTACGTGGCAGAAACATGGATGAAAGACCCATGCTAAAGAAGTATGGGGGAAGGAATAGTGGCAAGATATTGCTTAGATGCTAATGCATACTATAGTAACTGTGTATCATGTAGATGCACATTGTGCAAAGGGTCCATTAGAACGATGGTTCAATTCTGTTGCAGATGAACTTGCGATAATTTCAATCATAGACACGAGGGATGAGGAAGAGGATTTGGAAGGGATTGCTAAATGGGACCACCAAAAGAGTGGACATCTCAGAGAGAAAGCTACTATCAGGTAAGCACAAGACAGGAGAATTAGCATCCCATTAGAGATTGTGAAAACAATAATTCTGTATTGTCCTATGTGTCAACATCAGAAGCAAAGGTCTATTCCACACATTGTTCATGGCACATTGAAGCAAGGCAAATTGCCTGGACAAATTTGGCAAATCAATTACATCAGTCTTTTGCCCATTAGCAGGGAATTTCAATATGCATGTACCATTGTAAATACATATTCTGATTACTTGATGGTGTTGCCATGTAAAAGAGCCACACAATTGAATATGATTAAATTGTTAGATCAAGTGGCGGTTTACTTCTAAGTTCCCTTGCAAATAAAGAGTGACAATGGGTCCCACTTTAAGGGAAAGTTGGTTTTAGACTGTTGTCAAGAAAATGGAATTGAATGGTTATTTCACATCCCTTATCACCCTGAGGTTTCAGGGCTAATTGAGAGAATGAATGGATTGTTGAAGGCACAGTTATGCAAAAATGAGGAGGGTACCTTGAAAGAGTGTCGAGAACACGTATTAGATGCTGTTCAGATACTTAATAACTGTCCAATTGCGAACGGTGAGACTCCATTGATGCACATGTTAACACCAGCCTTACAATTTAGAACTCATAGGGCTGAGGAAACCCTGTTGTACTGGGAAATATCTCCTGGTGCATTAGCTCCTTATCGTGCCACTCCTGAATCAGCTGGGGTGGATTTGCATGCAAGAGAAGAAATCCGACTTGAGCCTAAAGGTACTATGGTAATTGACACAGGTATTGGAGTGACGATTCCATCTGAACATATGGGATTGATTGCCCCTTGATCCGGACTAGCTCTAAGAGGCATTCAAGTGTTAGGAGGGATTGTGGATGCAGATTATCAGGGTGAAATCAAGGTAATTCTCATAAATAGTGGTCAAATCATGTTGCCTATTCATAAGGGAGACCGAGTGGCCCAATTGATATTAGTGCCAGTGAAGTTATCCATGGTGAGGAAAGGAGAGCCAACCACGCTATTAACTATTTGTGGGGACAAGGGTTTTGGTTTGTCTGATACAATGGTGCTGGGTGCAAAGGTATGGATCGAAAAACCTACTGGTCCGCCCGTTCTGGCGGATGTGATTGCAGCAAGGGAGGATGAAGTTGTTCTTGTGATGCAACCTGTAAAAAAGAAATGGACTCATATTCCAGCTGACAATTGTTATTTACGTGAGTGATGTACTCCGCTGATATCTTGTTTTTGAATTTTGATTTATAGATCCTGTGTATGCTGAGGACCTTTGTGAGGCAAGGTGGAGTGTTTTTGGGAGAGTCCAGGGACATACTGGAGGAAGTGTCAAATGTCTCCATTCTGCCAATGGAGTCGGGAATTTGAATCAAGACTGACATGCTGACTACTACTATTGAGCCCAATTATGCATCAATTGCGGCATATCGCAGTGCTTTGAGGAAACAACGTGGACATAAGCGCAATGCTTTGCACCTTTCTGCTCTTTCTTTATCCTTGGTGCAAAATAACTATCCTACACTCGTCGGGCAGACCAATAATATATGGGTTTACCTAGCTCGGTGGGTGCTGAACATTTCACATTTTTGTATGTCGGATGTACATGACTCTGCTACTTTAGTCTGTTCCAGTGTTACAGACTTTTATTGGAGTCTTGCATAATGATTCCTTGGTTGAGAACTCTGATGTTCAAAATTCCTTTTCCGTGTATGAATATTGTAAATTCTGTGCAGATACGGACCGTAAATAGAGGAATATGATGAGTATTATCACACACCATAATGCCCCTGCCGATGTCTGTTATCAAATGACTTATGATCCAAACTTTGTTGGCTGATGCCAACAGTTGAACTTGACTCATGATGAGAAGAGGTCAGATTTTGAGTGGCGCCTATGGGCTAAACTACATTCTATTTGCGTTGATGTTTCGAATAACATATGGTGTAAATTACTGTCTTAAAAGCCAGCCAGCTGAGACATGTAAAACTTCCTTTGGGTTGGTTATTTTCCTGTGGGAACCAAACTTATTAATATATTCCTGCTATTATTTCAGGTGGTCTTTGCGCTTAAACATACCTTGGCTTGATGCTATTTCCTCTACGCCCTGCTATTCGGTGTTCCACGCGATCCGCCTTCTACACCGCCTTATCCCCTGATTGTAATTCTGATGTTCATTTGTTGTCTGAAACTGAAGCGTTAGAATTAGCTGTTTCCTTAGTGGAGATTTGGGGACTAGTGGCTGGGGGGATATAAGACTATGATCAAATTGGCTTGCCTGGTAGTTAAGGGGCTTAATGAAACCTCGCAGGCTTTGACTGAACTCTTGTTAGATGATAAAAATTTTAGGAAGGCTAAATTGCAAAATAGAGCAGCTATTGATTATCTATTTTTGAAGCATAATTTGGGATGTAACGCTGTGGAGGGGATGTGTTGCTTTGACCTAGAAGATCGTTCCTGTTCCTTTGAAGACCATATTAAGGACTTCAAAGATTTAGTTGCCCGAGAGATGCAGGATCAGAACGGGGACTAGTTGGGTCAAATGTTTTCTTGGATTCCCGAAGTATTGCTTTCGGCTTTGGTTTGTATTTTTGGTATTTTTGCTGGTTTGTTGCTGTTGCTGTATTTCTTGTATTGCAAATTTATGGCGTTTGTTTCATAGGTTCTGGGAATCTCCTTTTCGCCTGTTGATTTATGGTAGTTGAATCTCCAAGGGGTGGAGTGTAGTGCATGTGCGAAATGAGCCAGAAAACATGGCGCCGATTCGCGGCCATCTTGGATATTCACTTCCATTTACTACAATGAAACAGCAATGAAAGCCTACATTTTGTGGGCTCAGCAAGTATAGATGTATTTCTGCTGTGAAGACAAGGGGCCTCATTGTAACGCTCACCTGATTCCCGCAGAGGCGCCGGTCTTGACTGGGTGAATGCCGTATCTTCAAAGGTGATGTGTAACAAACGGTTGGCTCTTTGGGCTGGACCTCTGTGCACTGTATGTCAGACTCGAAGAGTAAGATGTCTGCAGATAGAAAATATGGGATTAATGAACTGGGGTTATTGGGTGCTTCTCTCCTCTTCCCTTTCTCTTCTCCTGTAGAACCCCAAAGGTTAACACCCTCACCTTAGGTAAGTGAACGCCGAGCTCTCCATCTGCCTCGGGGCAGGGTGCCGTAACCAGTTTCTTCACTGGATAAGGGTGCAGGCCTCTTGACCTCAGAGGACTGCTGTCCGTCGTTAACTGCACGAACGGTAAGTTCTGGGCACTTCAAATGTCTTAAAAGTCTTTTGTAATGATATCTCTTGTTTTGCAGGGTTCCGGCGATGGCGGATGGCGGGCTGATGAGAGTTGAGGATCGAACCCGCGTGCGGAATAGAAGCGCCTGGAAGCACGTAAGTAAGCGCTTGTAGCCTGCTTCACGATGTGCACTAACTGTCCCTTTTATCTTGCAGGTACAAGTTCGGAGCTTTAGAGAAGCTGAAGGGTGCTGGAATACCCACTGGATTCGGCGTGGGAAGGAGTAATGGCACGTGAGTAATAAAGTTGCCCAATGTCTTTAAACGCACCTTCTTTTGTCTTTCAGATGCGGGATGCAGCGCCGAAGGCCTCCGGAGCGTGCGAAGAGCTGGTAAGCTTTTGTCTTTCAGATGCCGGAATGCAGTGCGAAGACCTCCGGAGCATGCGAAGAGTAGGTAAGCCTTTGTCTTTCAGATGCCGGAATGCAGCGCGAGGCGTTGGTGACAGCCGATGGACCAGGTAAGAGATGCGCTGCCACTGAAGACCGTAGTGCTAACCTGTTCTTTCTTTGTCTTTACAGGTGCTGCTGAAGACTGGGTTCCAGGATGGTAAGCCTTTGTTCCCTTAGGCCCAGGATCAGAAGCAGAAGACACGATGAGCGTTCTGCTGCAGAGAATGCAGAATAACGCAAAGCAAGATTCATCCATCGGGTGTGGTTTAAATAGCCTCCTGTAGTGCTTAGGTGTCTCCTTCCACAGCCACGCCTAAGAAAAGAGTTCCTGCTTTCCAGAAGAGTTCCAGTGTTCTGAACCTAGGGAGTGGCTCCTGCCCCACCCAACAGGAAAAGTAGTCCCAAACAGAAGAGGATCAGGGGTTCAACTGGCAGGTAAGTAAGCAGCATGGTCTGCTGCAGGTAAGTCCACCCAAGCATTATGAGCCCGGCGCTTCCAGCGCTGGGATTGGGCATCTTTATGAGCCTGGTGCCACTGGCGCCAGGACAGGGTCCAAAAGGTCCCAATTGGGACTGGCTGGCACTCGGAACCGGGGTTATGGGTCTGCTTCCAAGGGAGTCGGGCAAGTCCCGAACTTTTGGAAGCAGAGATCATGACAGCACCCCCCCTCAAGGCCCCTCCCAAACCGGGCTTCTCCGGGGGTTTGGGCTTGTTAGGAAATGTTCGATGAAATCTTTTGATTAGACGAGGCGCGTGGACATATTCTGCAGATTCCCAGGATCTTTCTTGGGGACCGTAGCCTTTCCAGTCAATCAGGTAAAATAGTTTAGATTTGGAGATCTTGGAATCCAGGATGCTTTTGACTTCAAACTCGAGTTCTCCATCAACTAGAATAGGTTTTGGAGATGTAGTTAGTCGGGTTTGAGGTTGCACGGGTTTTAATAGAGAGACGTGGAAGACCAGATGTATCTTCATGTGAGGGGGCAAGTCCAACTTGACCGCTACTGGATTTACTATGGTAGTGATGGAATAGGGACCAAGGTATCTTGGGTTGAATGTGCGTGGTCCTTTTAGAGGTAGATATTTGGTGGATAACCAGACTTGATCTCCTACTTGATATTGGGGGGCTTCCTTCCGATGTTGGTCTACTCCTTTCTTGTATTGTTCTTTAGCCCTTTGAAGGTGAGAAACGGCTTCCTTAAAGGCTCGGGTGATTGTAGAATGCAGGTGGTCTACTGCTGGTTTTCCAAGATCTTGGAGTGGATCCAACTCCGAGGTTCGAGGGTGACTACCGTATAAAAGAAAAAACGGGGTCTTCCCAGTTCCCGAGTGGACAGAGTTATTGTAGGCATATTCGGCTATCCAAAGGATATCTTTCCAAGTTTTTTCAGTTTGTTGTAGCATGCAGCGCAAATACTGTTCCAGAGTTTGATTGGTCCTCTCGGTTTGTCCGTCGGTTTGAGGGTGGTGGCTGGTCGAAAGTCTCACATCAATTTGAGCCGACCGACAGCAACTTTGCCAAAAATGAGAAATAAATTGACTACCTCGATCCGAAATTAGAACTGAAGGAAAACCGTGCAGTCGGACGATGTTTTCGAGAAATTCTCGGGCCAGAGTTGCTGCTGTTGGTAAGCCTTTGAGTGGAATGAAATGCGCCATCTTGGAGAATAGGTCCACGATTACTAGGATCGTATTGTATCCGGAGCATGGAGGTAGATCGGTGATGAAGTCCATAGAAAGCGTATGCCAAGGGCGAGGCGGGATGTCAATAGGGCGTAAGAGGCTGGCTGGTTTTTCCTTTTGACTCTTGTTTTGGGCGCATACTCCACAGGACATTATAAAGTCTCTGATATCTTTTTTCCAAGACGGCCACCAGAAGTAGCGCTTGATCTTTTCCGAGGTCTTGGTCATACCGGGATGTCCTTCCATTAAAGAATCGTGATAACAAGAGATTACCTTTTTCTGTAAATCTGTGCTGGGCAGGTATAACCGTTCTTGGAAATATAATAGGTTGTCCTTCACCGTAAAGTCCTTTCCCTGCAGATGCCAATTCTGTATGTCTGCTGGAGTTACCAGTAGCCTGGCTTTATCCTTAACTTCCTCTATGGATTGTGTGGCGATTACACCTAGAATTCTTTGTTCGGGAATGATAGGTACAGGTTTAGGATTGATCAAATGTTCTTCCACTCCCATCCGAGAAAGGGCATCAGCTTTACCGTTTTTTGTACCAGGTCGATAGGTAATTATGAAGTCAAACTCGGCAAAGAATAGTGCCCAACGGAGTTGCCTAGCGGATTGAGCTTTTGCGGTTTTCAAATATTGCAGGTTTCGGTGATCTGTAATCACAGTAACGGTGTGTCGGGCCCCCAGAAGATAATGCCGCCAAGCCTTAAAGGCGGACTTGATAGCTAGAAGTTCCTTATCAGTAATAGTGTAATTGATTTCAGGAGGCGAGAATTTGCGGGACCAAAATGCCACGGGATGCAACTGATTGGTTACTGGGTCCTTTTGTGATAGAACTGCCCCCATGGCAAGGCTCGAAGCATCAGTTTCAACGATGTAGGGGAGTTCTGGGCGAGGATGTTTTAAGATCGGTGCAGAGATAAATCTAGTCTTCAAATTCTGGAAAGCTTGTTCCGCCTCGGTAGACCATTCAAAACGTTTGTTTTTCTTTAACAAGGCGGTGATGGGCTGGACTATTCGAGAGAATTCGGGGATAAACCTGCGGTAAAAGTTAGCGAAGCCTAACATGCTTTGAACACCTTTTACGGAGGATGGCGATGGCCATTTGAGAATTGCATCGACCTTCTTTGAATCCATACGCACTCCGCTAGGTGATAATATGAATCCCAAGAATTCAACTTCAGTCACGTTGAAAACACATTTTTCCAACTTAACGAAAAGTTTGTGTTGACGCAATCTCTCGAGGACCATTTTAACGTGTTTCCGATGTTCAGATTCCGATGAAGAATAAACGAGGATGTCGTCAACGTAAACAACAACACACACATCTATGAGCTCTCTGAGGACTTCGTTCATAAAATATTGAAAGGCGGCCGGGGCATTGCAAAGTCCGAAGGGCATGACCTGATATTCAAATAGCCCATACTTGGTGCGGAAGGCCGTCTTCCATTCATCGCCCTCTTTTACTCGTACCAAGTGGTAGGCTCCTCTAAGATCCAGCTTTGTATATATGCATGCTTTTCTGACTTGGTCCAGGAGTTCAGGGATCAAAGGTAACGGATATCTATTCTTAACGGTGATCTGGTTCAGGGCGCGATAATCTATACAAGTTCTAAGGTCCCCTTCTTTTTTTGGAACGAAGAACAAAGCTGAGGAAGCAGGGGACTTGGAAGGACGAATAAACCCATTCGCTAGGTATTGATCCAGGTATTGTCGGAGGTGAAGATTCTCAGGCTCGGTGAGGGCATAAATTCTACTACAAGGAGGTAGAGAGTTAGCCTGATCCTTCCGGAAAACATCTTGGAAGTCTAGGTATTCAGGAGGTAACTGAGGAGCCTCCGAGGAAATTGCTGCCAGTGCAACACCAGGTCGAGGGTGACAAGTAGAGACACATTCTGGAAACTGAACCGTTCTTGCTCGCCAATCGATCTGAGGATTGTGCTTCTCTAACCAAGGAATTCCTAGAATAATCTGGAACTGGGGGGCCTTGATCACATCGAACACGATCTTCTCATGGTGTCCATCTTGACTTACTAGCGTCACTTCTTGGGTGGTATGCGTTACTGGTCCGGAGGCTATCTCCGTACCATCCACCGTAGTAATGACGTCCTTTACAGCCTTTGGACAAGGAGTCAGATTCATTCTCAAAACCATTTCATGATCCACATAATTGCCGATGGCACCGCTGTCGACGTAAGCTTCAATCGCATGTAATCGATCCGGATGTTCAGGGCTAATGAGGACCATAAGTATCACGAAATGCGAGGTCACGGAACTGGTTTTAACGCTCGGCAAGAGGACCTCTATTCTTGTCGGGCGAGGTCGTTTCCCTGCTCAGAGTTTGTGACCCTGGTAACTGCAGCTCCTACTGCCTTCTTGGCTGGTTTCACCGGACAGTCTCGAAGAAAGTGCCCCGAGTTTCCGCAATAGAGGCATAATTGCAGCTGTTTTCTCCTTTCCCGCTCCTTTTGTGTTAGTGGTCCTTTCAGGCCCCCTATTTGCATGGGTTCCCCAGAGTCTACTCCTTTGGTAGGAGTTGGTGGTTTGGAAAATACTCGAGCATCAAACTTGGAACGATCGGCCTTCCTGTTCTGCAGTCTGTGGTCAATTTGAACGACTAAGTCAATATAGTCCGAACAGTTTTGCGGGGGATTCACTACTTGGGCTAACACATCTTTGAGCTCTCCACGTAGACCTCTATAAAAC
Organism: Ambystoma mexicanum; assembly: GCF_040938575.1. Lineage (NCBI taxonomy): Eukaryota > Metazoa > Chordata > Amphibia > Caudata > Ambystomatidae > Ambystoma > Ambystoma mexicanum. Next base: position 169,454,341 of record NC_090925.1, read on the forward strand.
AGCGTAATCCTTTTGTCCTCAGGCCATCGAGTTTCCACTATCAGTCTGTTGAAAGACGCAATATAAGCCAAAAGGTCTTGATTACCCTGTCGCAATGAAAGGAGCTCATTGTCCAAAGCCTGCCCCTGTGAATGTCTTGCAAACAGTTTTTCCATACTGAGCTGAAAAGCTCGAAAATCATGGAGAACCGGATCATCTTGATTAACTAGAGGGATCGACCAGTCTGCCGCATTGCCACTAAGGTACGAAAGCACGAAAGCTACCTTAGCTTGATCAGTTGGAAAGGCTGCTGGCCGGCATAAGAAGTGCAACCGGCACTGATTAATAAATACTGCAAACCTTTTTGGGTCACCAGAAAATCGTTCGGGCGGAGCCAGAGGTACATTCCCAGGTAGGTTGATCTGCACTGGGTTCGTAGAGGATGTTGAAGGAAGATTTGCCCCTGATGCGGTTAACGGAGTTTGTCCGGCTTGTGACTGTAGCAATTGTCTAGCGAGATCGTCTGTTCGCTCCTTGGAAATAATCAGTTCCCTTCTTAGAGCATTCGTTTCCTGACGGGCTGCATGCACTTCTGCTCTTAGTTCCCCAAGTAACTGGGCTAGCTGGTCGGTATCCGAGGTTTCCATAGCGCCTGGGTGGGAGTTTTGCGATAGGCTTTGCGTTCTGTAACGCTCACCTGATTCCCGCAGAGGCGCCGGTCTTGACTGGGTGAATGCCGTATCTTCAAAGGTGATGTGTAACACACGGTTGGCTCTTTGGGCTGGACCTCTGTGCACTGTATGTCAGACTCGAAGAGTAAGATGTCTGCAGATAGAAAATATGGGATTAATGAACTGGGGTTATTGGGTGCCTCTCTCCTCTTCCCTTTCTCTTCTCATGTAGAACCCCAAAGGTTAACACCCTCACCTTAGGTAAGTGAACGCCGAGCTCTCCATCTGCCTCGGGGCAGGGTGCCGTAACCAGTTTCTTCACTGGATAAGGGTGCAGGCCTCTTGACCTCAGAGGACTGCTGTCCGTCGTTAACTGCACGAACGGTAAGTTCTGGGCACTTCAAATGTCTTAAAAGTCTTTTGTAATGATATCTCTTGTTTTGCAGGGTTCCGGCGATGGCGGATGGCGGGCTGATGAGAGTTGAGGATCGAACCCGTGTGAGGAATAGAAGCGCCTGGAAGCACGTAAGTAAGCGCTTGTAGCCTGCTTCATGATGTGCACTAACTGTCCCTTTTATCTTGCAGGTACAAGTTCGGAGCTTTAGAGAAGCTGAAGGGTGCTGGAATACCCACTGGATTCGGCGTGGGAAGGAGTAATGGCACGTGAGTAATAAAGTTGCCCAATGTCTTTAAACGCACCTTCTTTTGTCTTTCAGATGCAGGATGCAGCGCCGAAGGCCTCCGGAGCGTGCGAAGAGCTGGTAAGCTTTTGTCTTTCAGATGCCGGAATGCAGTGCGAAGACCTCCGGAGCATGCGAAGAGCTGGTAAGCCTTTGTCTTTCAGATGCCGGAATGCAGCGCGAGGCGTTGGTGACAGCCGATGGACCAGGTAAGAGATGCGCTGCCACTGAAGACCGTAGTGCTAACCTGTTCTTTCTTTGTCTTTACAGGTGCTGCTGAAGACTGGATTCCAGGATGGTAAGCCTTTGTTCCCTTAGGCCCAGGATCAGAAGCAGAAGACACAATGAGCGTTCTGCTGCAGAGAATGCAGAATAACGCAAAGCAAGATTCATCCATCGGGTGTGGTTTAGATAGCCTCATGTAGTGCTTAGGTGTCTCCTTCCACAGCCACGCCTAAGAAAAGAGTTCCTGCTTTCCAGAAGAGTTCCAGTGTTCTGAACCTAGGGAGTGGCTCCTGCCCCACCCAACAGGAAAAGTAGTCCCAAACAGAAGAGGATCAGGGGTTCAACTGGCAGGTAAGTAAGCAGCATGGTCTGCTGCAGGTAAGTCCACCCAAGCATTATGAGCCCGGCGCTTCCAACGCTGGGACTGGGCATCTTTATGAGCCTGGTGCCACTGGCGCCAGGACAGGGTCCAAAAGGTCCCAATTGGGACTGGCTGGCACTCGGAACCGGGGTTATGGGTCTGCTTCCAAGGGAGTCGGGCAAGTCCTGATCTTTTGGAAGCAGAGATCATGACACCCATTACACGGTAGGCGGTGGACCAAGGTGCCAATAGCACCTTGGTCCATGATGGTAAAATACTGGCACCGCCTTGGTGAAAAGGGGAATTACCACCCTATTTCAAGGTTGGCGGGGCGGTAATTCCCCCTTCCACCATTGCCCTTCCCCATTCCCATTTTTGCCCCATAGGGCATAATGGGAATGGGGAAGGTGCTAATTACGGTACTGCAAATTTGCGGTGCCGTAATTAGCACCAAGGTCCCTTAGCGAGTTGGTTTTTAACAGCTGCTAAAAGCAGGCGTTAAAGTACCAAACCGCTAAGGGACCTCATAGTAAGGTGGTAAGGGTTAACGGTCACCGGTACAATTACTGGTGACCGTTAACCCTTACCGCCTTCTGTGTAATGAGGCCGAAGGTCACATATTTATGTCAGATGACCAAGCCGGGGGGAATAGTTATTGTTTAGTCCGCCGAAGGAAAAGCCAGAAAGGGAATGGGGAAGATGTGTTTTTTCCGCGTGTAGCTGGAATAGGCCACTTCTTTTGTACCTCATGCTTATTGTCTGCTCTTCGGCCGAGGGCAGCATGGTAACCCATGGGGGTGGGGATCGTAAGTAGCCCCATAAGAGAAGAGGTTTTACTTGTGGAAAGACAGTTAGAATTTGGACCCCGGGTGATGCAGTCTCCCTGAGAGGGAGGACGCTCTGCTCCAGATCCCATTAGAACGATCAATCTCTTTGCCTACCTGCTGTGGGACTAAGCAGTGTTGTAGTGGCTGAGATGAAGGTGTCTTCTGCAAATTCCTAACGGTGATGAGTCTTTTCTTTGTCTATGCATAACTGATTATGCGTTTATTTTTCTTTCTATATGCTATTAGTGAATAAAGGGCCTATAACGAGCCATTTATATTATAACTATAACCAATGTTGTATGTGTAATTCTTTGCACAGTCCAATAACTGATTTTGCAAGGGTCAGGAGAACGTAAGTACGAGGTCTACCCATGTGGCCAAGATAAAGCAAAATACCTTGTGATAGGTTAATAGCTAATGATAAGCCATGTCTGATTTCACATGGTGGCTCAAGAGATTGCACAGTTACACAGTCATAAGCCTTTGATGTCATTTAATTGTTAGCCTGGTGGCCATGGCCCTGGGATACAAGAGGTGGGCATTTATTCAGTTAGCATGGGCTGAGTTTCATCCAGGCCCCATCTGGGTGTTGCATACATGTCAACCATCCAGATTTAGGCAGGAAACCCCTGATTTTGCATTAAAAAATGTTGCTTTTTTTTTCTTTCTCCCACCTAAATCAATTATAAGCCTAATGCAACGCAATTGGAAAATTCCGTTTTCCAGCTTTCTTTTGCAGGAACTGGGAGAGAAATGTTCCCAAAAAAAGCGGGAGAATTGATTATTCCCATTAGGTTTCATTTGCATTGAAATTATTTTAGAAGGGAGAAAGTAAAACATTGTGAAGTGTTTATTTTTTTAAATCGCATGTTGCCCCCCATATTGGGAGGGTTGGCATGTATGTTACAGTGATCATCATCAGGGTGCTGGCTACTGGATGTTGGGGGGCCCAGCGAGGCCACTCTTGCCGGCTCCATCAGTGCTGGGGGTGCCATCACCTTGCTGTGTTGCCGGGATCACCCGGTCTTACTGAGGGGCAGGGCGAACCCTGATGGGCCGTGCTGATACGCCCGGGTGTCGGGCACCCATGAATGCCTTGAGCATCTGGTTGGGAGAGTGGCCTGGGCGGACCCAAGGCACTATGCTGACATGGTCTCCCGGGCCAGCAAAAGACCTGCTGGACCGTGGTCACACAGTGTGGGCCTGCAGGTCCGGAGTAAGAGACGGACACAGAAAATCCATTTTTGGAGTCTGCCACCGTTCGTTCTACTGAGGCACATGTATGCAGGATCTCCCTTTATCAGCTTGGTGCCATGACATAGCCCTCTTAAAAGGGCAGTACACATGTGGGAGGGACACACCACACTCCTCCTTTTTCATAATGCACAAAACAGATGTCACTGAATATTAACTGAGTCCCATGCATTACAAAATAGTTGCAAACATATATTATATCAAACACGCTGTAAACATTTAGCGAGGGACAGTCAGGGTTGGTGGACTGCTGATGGTCTGTTGGCATCTCTACCACATTCTAAACACTTTGTTACACAGGGGAGACATGGAGCTTCAACCCCTCGTTAATACCATTGTCAGGTACTGACACCACTGCCAAGACACAACCGGCATTGGAGGGCGCACAAGCACTCCTGTAGAGCTGCAAACCTCAAATGCTTCTGCATCATGCATCTGCTGAGTCATCTTGCTGGAGTAGGACCAGCAACTCGTTTTTGTATTAACTCACCGCCAAGGCCCTGGATCTGCAGGGGCCTATCTCCATTTTATGTTTACTGCGCCGAAGTAAGTGTACTGCTCATCCTTTTGTAGAGAAGGAGCCAAGTACCCCCACCTCAAACACCTCGCCCATATTGCCTATATGTTGGGAGCCAGAGTGTGAGACACGTGCTGTACCAGTGAAAATACTGTACCAAGGAGAATCCTGGAGGCATGGTTCCCATTGAGAAAGCCATACCTACATACGACACAGTATGATGGCCATTTGAATGAAATTCCAGAAGAAGCAGTACCAATGAATGAAAGAGCAGATTGGTTATGTCACACAAAGCCAGACTGATGTATATGAAAGAGATGCAGAGACAAGAAATTAATATAGTCTCTAAGGCATCAAGACAGTATCAACGATAAGTGAAATCTCAGGCTCGAGATGAAGAAATGTATGCTATAGAAACTATGATTATATCAAGTAATTTTACACATGTACAGATGCAAAGAAACGCTAGCAGACAAAGGGCCTCATCACGACTTTGGCGGTAACCCTTAAATCCGGCGGTAGCGCTATTACCGCCGGATTTAAGGGTCCGCCAAATCAGGGCTTCAGCGGATTTCGCCCCAGCTCTGAGCTGGGGGGAAATCCACCGAAAATTCGCGCTATTACCGCCGGCGGGAAGAGCGCGAAAATTCCCCATTGAGCCTAATGGGGAATGCGGCATTCCCGAATGGGCTCAATGGGGAATGGGGATTAACATTACCGCCAAACTCGTGATCCGGCGCTAATAGCGCCGGGGAGTTCGGCGGTAGGGCTAATACCGCCGGCGGTAATACCGCCGGCGGTAACGCCTAAGTCGTGATGAGGCCCAAAGTATTCTGGAGGCTAGCTATGTAGTGAATAGATTGTGGTATGCGTCAATGTATACATGTATAGGAATAAAGTAAAGAATGGATGTTTCCATGACATATTATAGCAGAGCTGGACCAGAGAAGGAAGGCCTTTTCCAGTGTGTAGCAGTTGAAAAACAACACATTTACAGAAGTGAATCTCAGAAAGGCGAGGCTGGATTTGCCCCAAGAAGCCAAGGTCTTATCGGACTGGGATGAGCAGATATCAGTTACAATCATGTGAAAGAATTGAAACTCCTGTTCCGAAGGCATGGACGAAAACAAAGAAGATGTCAGAGTTACATTTAATAGTAGTATGTTAAATGCACCAGAGCTCGAATTTGTGGTCTTCAGTTACGTGGATGGATGGAACTGGACAAACATGACTATCCACACCTACGCAGATAGGCAGAGCGTGCTTTTACTCCCCTGCATGCTCCAGAGCAAGGAACATTTCCAAGGCCAAGTTCAAAGGCTTAATTGACGTGCAGACCACTGAGGTGATGATAGATGTTATGCTAATGTTAAGGATTTAAATTGGGCGACACACCTTGGTCTTTCACCCTAAGTTAACAGGGCAATCCAGACGTGGACCCCTTGCTCACTGTTCTTAGAGAGGCAACAGTTTCACCTCACTGATGATGCCCAACAAGGCTGAAACACGTGTATGGGGTTACTGATGGTACTCTTGTTCAGAGGAGAATTGCCTAGCATTTCGGCGCTGGACTGCCCCTGGGCAGGACAAAGGCTGATATGCGGGGACATTTCTTCTCTGTGAAAAGGACAGTGAGCTAAAGACTTGGTAGAGTCTCTCCCAGGGGTTATTCACCCAAGAACAGGTCATTGGGCTGTGTTCGTGCTGGTAGAGAGATTCCCAGACCCCCCCTTTTTTTGCATACATTAACTTTGGGTTTCACCCTAAGTTAACAGGGCAATCCAGACGTGGACCCCTTGCTCACTGTTCTTAGAGAGGCAACAGTTTCACCTCACTGATGATGCCCAACAAGGCTGAAACACGTGTATGGGGTTACTGATGGTACTCTTGTTCAGAGGAGAATTGCCTAGCATTTCGGCGCTGGACTGCCCCTGGGCAGGACAAAGGCTGATATGCGGGGAAATTTCTTCTCTGTGAAAAGGACAGTGAGCTAAAGACTTGGTAGAGTCTCTCCCAGGGGTTATTCACCCAAGAACAGGTCATTGGGCTGTGTTCGTGCTGGTAGAGAGATTCCCAGACCCCCCCTTTTTTTGCATACATTAACTTTGGGTTTCACCCTAAGTTAACAGGGCAATCCAGACGTGGACCCCTTGCTCACTGTTCTTAGAGAGGCAACAGTTTCACCTCACTGATGATGCCCAACAAGGCTGAAACACGTGTATGGGGTTACTGATGGTACTCTTGTTCAGAGGAGAATTGCCTAGCATTTCGGCGCTGGACTGCCCCTGGGCAGGACAAAGGCTGATATGCGGGGAAATTTCTTCTCTGTGAAAAGGACAGTGAGCTAAAGACTTGGTAGAGTCTCTCCCAGGGGTTATTCACCCAAGAACAGGTCATTGGGCTGTGTTCGTGCTGGTAGAGAGATTCCCAGACCCCCCCTTTTTTTGCATACATTAACTTTGGGTTTCACCCTAAGTTAACAGGGCAATCCAGCCGTGGACCCCTTGCTCACTGTTCTTAGAGAGGCAACAGTTTCACCTCACTGATGATGCCCAACAAGGCTGAAACACGTGTATGGGGTTACTGATGGTACTCTTGTTCAGAGGAGAATTGCCTAGCATTTCGGCGCTGGACTGCCCCTGGGCAGGACAAAGGCTGATATGCGGGGAAATTTCTTCTCTGTGAAAAGGACAGTGAGCTAAAGACTTGGTAGAGTCTCTCCCAGGGGTTATTCACCCAAGAACAGGTCATTGGGCTGTGTTCGTGCTGGTAGAGAGATTCCCAGACCCCCCCTTTTTTTGCATACATTAACTTTGGGTTTCACCCTAAGTTAACAGGGCAATCCAGACGTGGACCCCTTGCTCACTGTTCTTAGAGAGGCAACAGTTTCACCTCACTGATGATGCCCAACAAGGCTGAAACACGTGTATGGGGTTACTGATGGTACTCTTGTTCAGAGGAGAATTGCCTAGCATTTCGGCGCTGGACTGCCCCTGGGCAGGACAAAGGCTGATATGCGGGGAAATTTCTTCTCTGTGAAAAGGACAGTGAGCTAAAGACTTGGTAGAGTCTCTCCCAGGGGTTATTCACCCAAGAACAGGTCATTGGGCTGTGTTCGTGCTGGTAGAGAGATTCCCAGACCCCCCCTTTTTTTGCAACCTTGGTCTTAGCCTAGTATGTAGCGCACAACTGGAATGCTTTTTCTAATTTCTGAGAATTCAATTTGAGATAGTACACAACCCGTCTCACACCCCCTTTTTCAAATACCCTGGGTCACAACGGACCATGAACCAGGCCGGTTGGTGAAAATGCAATATTTCTTTATTTTAAAATTCAAAGGAAATCATACAAATTATAATATTGGGCAGCAATCACCCGTGGGGTGATAATTACAATGGAAACTGAAGCGATACACTTGGTTACCTTCTATTAGAATATATACAAAGCACAAATGAAAAGGAGCACTTTTTCTGCTTGGGTAGATAGCACCTGAGTTAGGATTTCCCCCTGCAAGGCCCTCCCAAACCCCTATGACTCGAATTTGGAATGAGCAGAAAGAAGCAGCAGGGAGTCAGGGATATTGTGCAGCAAAGAGAATCAAAATCCGACCTCCCCTCATAAAATAAGAGGCAAAAAACAGATTTTAAAGCTTTTTGCAATGGTATGAAATGACTCTCGGAAATTGACAAATAAATAATTAATGTGCGGTTAAATTTATGAAGCAAATATGATTTCTCATAATAGTAGGAATATCTAACCACTGGCAATCACAAGGCAAGGTGTCAACCAAGGTATACAGTTCAAAAACAAGTTAAAAATAAGAACACGATGCAGCCGAATCACACGTTGGAAAGTTGCATTTTATTCTCAATTGCCATTTTAAATGACACAAACGATTTCTTTGAAAAACAGGTGAAATATTTAGATTTGGAATGTGGCTTTTGGGATGGAGGCTAAATGCACATCACAGGGACAATAAAGGATTGAAAGGATGGTTGTAGCTGAAGATTTGGATGAGAGTTACAAGATAAAAAGAGGTTCAGTTTTGGTAAATAAAGCTGTGAAAGAGAGAAAATCGGCTGGGAAGGAAAGACAAGTTTTACTCAAGCTAGTTTATCAAGGCTAGATAGCGCTGTCTATGAAACAGGTTAAGTCAGCCGCATTAAACTGCTCCACGCTGCGTTTCTCTTTGTGTGGAAATTAATTAAATTATTCAAAATATTTCTAATGAGTTGCAAGATGGGGTGAATGAAAGAATGGTGCTAACACTAGGAAATCACAGACAAAATGCACAGAGAATTCTGACAGTAGGACAAATTAACAAGGCATGGATAGGATTCTTATAGAGCGTAATAAAGACAAAAGGGTCAAGATGAGGTAGGCTGTGCATTTCTATGGGATGGGAAATGCTCACAGTCCATGCTTGAATTTTGAATTTTGGAACAGTCAAACGAGTTCTGGTCACTGCATGGCTCAGGTCACCAGATAGTGGCGGACTCTCCTAGCAGAACAACAGCTGGGATTTCTGGTCACTGGATGGCACAGGTACAGCTGAATGGCAGGATTATGGTGGGCCTGCAGTTAGTGGGCAACAAGCCGGTCTGATCTCAGGAGCCCCCCCCCAAAAGGGTACCACAGTTTTTCCCCTGGTTAATGGGATTTTAGTGGGATTTTCTGAATCTAGGCCTTGCTGGGATAGAGTCAGCTTTGCTTTGGCCTTGCAGTGGAATCTGGAATCTGGAAAGATGGATGTAGAAGATCAGGAACATGGGCGCTGGACATTAAGGAGAGAGTTCTGTCAGCCCCCCCCTTATTTATAAGGCATTGTGACATCATCGAATTATATGGTAGGGCAGGCTTAGCTGAGCATGCCTCTTAAAAACTGGATTGGCCACGAGTGATTGTTACTGCCTTCCTGACAGCTGATTGGGCTTCTAAAGACATGGCACCAGCTTTATGATGTGGGTTTACAAGGCATAGGATCATCCCACAGTTACTTTAGCCACTCTTCACATAAATCACACATTTACACAATTTTGGCATCTTTACAAATTACCTAGGCAGATTACATATTTCACGCCGAGCATAGCAGTCCAACTCTACAGTTTATCAGACTTTGTTTCGCCCTTCTACCAGTTTTTCATACTTTTTAGTGATAAATATATTACTTAATATTCTATAACTTTAGGCATGGGTACATATTCTCATTGGGCATATTTCTGTTAATTTTTAACGTTCCATCATATTTCTTTTCTACATGATACACATTTTTCTGGCGTTTGTATCCCATACATGCTATTGACAGCCAAGATATTTTATTTGAAAGCCACGGAAAATATATTTAAACTGTATAATTTTTACATTTTGGCGCTGTCCTGTTGCAAAGATAAAAGTCTTAAAAGTTTATTAATAAACTAGTCTTTTGAAACAAATGGTCTGCCTTTCTCCTCCATATATGGTCATGTACTTCTAGGCTGTCCTTGAGTTGGCTTTGAAGCTCTCATTAAAAGTTGGGAGGATATGTGACTTTCAATTTCGCACCTAGGTGTCCCAGAATCTCTATTGTAAGAGTCCTCTGCCCAGACAAATGTCTGACAAGCGTGTGACATTTCTTTGTCTAAGTATATTCAAAGTTTTCAAAGGTAGAAGTTAACAGGTAGGTATCCCAGCTCTCCCTTGTGGCTTCTCTTGGGGGTAGGGCAATGCTGCCATCAGCACCCAAATGTCCTTTGGGTCACGGCAGAAACCTGTTTTGGCTGATTTCCCAGTACAGCCAAAAACATGTATTTCTTTATGTTAGTTTATTTTGTTTTGAATCAGAAGCAAGCCTGTTGAATAAAACATCCCATATATGTTTCCCAGCAAAACCCCTTTACATTGCTAGGCCAGGACAGGTTTTTATTCATCATTGTACTTTTAAAACAGGCATTTTTCCTTATTTGCAAAAGCGCATTTGTAACATGTGGTGAAGTCTGCTGGGCTGACCATTTCAAAGGTTTCTCTTCCTTTTGAATTTCCCACATGATTTGGCAGCGCTAGTTAGTTTCTCTCATACTGCAATCTGTTTAAAACACAGCTCCACTGAAATTGACCTATGCACAGAGAGCTAGGATTTGTTTTAAAGCAGCCTGTCATGCAGGGATCATGTTCTATTTTGCTGGAGCACAATCTGTATATGGATGGGCATGGCAGTGCCTTATGGATAAAAGCAATGTGATGGTGAATAGATGAAAATAGCGTCAGGGCAGCATCCTTTTCAGTGTAAAATATCCCCTTTTCAATAGGATTTTTTTTTTGTTGCAAGCAGCAGAGCAGCGCTGCTTTGATTCGCTTCTTTTGGTGCACCCAAGAACACACTGGCACCTTTCTCGGTGTGACCCCTGTTCCAATTCGCCCAATAGCTGTTTGTCAAAATGGTGCAGCTATCCTTTTGTCGCTGCAAAACGCAGCCATTTTGCTGTTCACTGCAGAAGCGCAGCTTGGTTATGGATGGGGATTCTGCTGAGTGGGTCAATGTATTCCACACTAATTGGTGGGAAGCTATGGTTATGACCAGCTCAAAAGCACCTGGAAGTCCAGCCTGTGTGCTGCTAACATGGGTGGAAAAGTACTAACGGATGTAAGAGTACCAACCAATTGTAGGGGACAGCGTAATTAAGAGCCCTATAGTTTGTATATTCAGTGGGACGTTGTGTATTTAGTGACGTTCATAGTGACTTGTTTGAAGGATGGGCTTAGTAGCCCCATCTGATGTTAAGGAGCCTATCACTTACTTAGACTACTATGGAACGTATTCCTAGATGTTCCCTCTAAGCCTATCACATTTGCCAGTATGTTTTTGTAGTTTGCCATGTAGTATGAAGTTAGTGAATACGTAGGTTAACGTCATCAATGGTGGGTTTTTACTATATAACTCATGTTTTTTATAGAATATATTGAGAGACTATGCTATGAGGCGTCTGTTGATGTCCGTTGTACTCCCTGTTTTTTTTTCTTCTGCTTACAGCCTTTGGGCCCGGGACCACCAGAGATTCATTAGCATTTTTCTTTTTTTTTCATGCTCTGCCGCTGCGCACTGTACTTTTCACTGCCAGTGGGGCCCAGGATCTCCCGAGCAGTGGGGCCTATAATTCCACAGCTCAGATACCAGAGCCCTCATGATGATCACACCCAGTCGGGATTTGCAGGGAAGGGGCTGCCGGCACAGCAGTATTGGTAATCTCTGACAGCCTCTTTCCATTTCACTTTGCCCCGTACCGGAACATGCACAGTTCACCGCCAGAGACACAGGATCGATATTAAACAGCGGGGACTCCATTTCAAAGCTCCGATTCAAAGCACACACAGCTCGCCACCAACGGCCCGGGATTTTTGGAGGATCATACACATTTTTTCTTGTCCAATGCACTAAAGAGAGCACTTAATTTCTGCATCTCGCGGCCAATCAGGCTTGCTCTGCATCTCGTGGCCACTGGCCCGCACCTTATCTCCTTTCCCTCTCCGGCGGGATATAACGGTATTTATTCCAGCCATTGACAGCATTGCGGCCTCTCTCTAGGATACGGCAGAGGCTGTTCAGATGGGATCTGAACAGGAAACTACTACAAAGGGAGGTGCTGTGGGTAGACCTACTGGATTGCATATATCCAAAAGGAATGAACTGCGAATCCAATCTCATGTGTTTTGTCTAATTAACCTCTCTTCCATACAGTAAGCTCAAGGGAGGGTCCGATACCCCTAGAACTTTGGGGGTATAAAGATGTGCTCCATGTACTGAGTATCAATAGACCTCTTGACCCACAGAACTATTGGACACTTCTGATCTAAAATTTTGGGTGGTCTATAACTGCATGATGCTCCTTATTGGATTCCTTGAATGTGATTATGTCTGATGACCATAATTATGCATTTATGTTCTTTCAACACTATTGTTATTCTATACCATAGGTTCTGGATTTGAATATGCATTAATTTTGTGGTATAGTATTACCTGGTCGTTCTAGTTTTCTGGATTCTAATATGTGTTGATGTTCGGGGAGGGTATAGCCCTGCCTAAACACCTAATACATGGTGTTCTGAATTGGGAAGTACAGTAATCCCTGCAAACACCACCGAAATAAGGGTGAGGTCTATTCAAATAAATCAACATGCACGCTATTATGCTTAATATGCAATCAAGAGTATATGATTTTTAAACGTAACATTATTTAATGTCTAATGTTTATTACCACCATCACTTGCCGTGGAAGCACCCACATGCATGTCATGTTAATGCACACCACAGGAATACTGCAAGGTCGACACTAGAAGGATGAGTGACTATGAGATCCAAGTGTCCAATTACGTCAGCAATAGTATTAATTTACTAGTACCCATACGGGGTATACGCACCTACCTGCCTCAGCTGTTGCTTGCTGCCGCAATTTTTAAGGACACAACATGCGTAATCGTGAACTGCACAGGGCTAAGGGCGCCCGACTGACAATGTTCGGATACGAGCCTCACCCCCTGTCACCAGTAACAAAACTTCTACTCTTACGTACCCTCTGTATGTTTGGGACTTAGTGGGCTCCGGAATCGAGTCTAGAGCTGTACACACTAAGATCTGTACCACCCATATGTTAGAGTGGGACGTTGTCATACCAACCATCCCACACCAAGATGGATGCCTTGGGTCGAACCGCGCATGCGCGGGCGTCACTCGGCAACCAACGCATATACATTTTCACCCGTTAGCAAACGCCGGCTTGGCACCTGCGGACGAGCGGCGTACGCGCCCAGAAGGTAAGCCTGGATCCTACATAGGGAACGGGTTTTTTTAACGACTCACGCACATAAAATCCCATCAGCTGTACAGCAATACGCACTAGTAACACGGGGCATCCTTAGTGCGGTCCAGCCGCATTAGCACATTAGCGATAACGCCACGCATGACTTACTCAACTCTAGTAACACAAACTATTTGTTTTAGGAGAATCCCGGACCGATTACGATCGCTCCTTCCCCCACTCTGCAGCTATATGCAGAGTGCAGTCACCCCATTAAGATCCTGTAGCCAGCAACACCAACAGGCTGTCTTGTGCTTGGATACGTACACATGTACTGGTCACCAAGATCCTGAGGTCAGTAAAGCTCTCAAAAAATATTCAATTATACACAACAAGTTGTATGCGAGATACTAAGAGGCTATACATTATTATTTTTAGGTCTTATAGAGTGAATGCACCTACAACAGAACTGAATTTTGCAAGGAACAATAGGCACTTAGCCCTGAAGACAGATTTTATCCGAAATGTGTCAGCAACCACATAACATCTTGAGGAGCCTACGAGGATCAGATTTTAAATGAAGATTAAGTTGACGATTACATCTCTGTGTGACACTAACACAATTATGTACCTCACCACTGTGATTTAAATTGAGTTTGCATACATTTCAAATAGAGAAATTGTTTGTCAATGGTGTTTTGTAATTGACGTTCCTCTCTCATTTTCAATTTTTCCACTTATGATCATTAAGAATAATGTGAAATATGACTAGTGTGGTGTCATTTTTGTTGCAAGACACTCTTACACCCATATGGTCAGACACAAAATTGACTGTAAACAATTCATTGAAATTCCCTGCTTAATTTGAAGGCATGTTGAATGTGATTATTAAATTTATGTAACTTTAACACTGGCTTTTGGGCCATTTAACCCACGGTAGTGGTACATCCCAGAATACTGGTGTGATAACTAACGTGGGATTTGTTATATCCCTATAGGAGTGCAGTAGTGGGTCTCCTGTTAGCAATTAACAGGTGTTGTTTTCTGCTGTTCAGATTCTTCCCAACCTTCTCTTTTTTTTTTTTACAATTTTTTATTATTTTATAAACAACACACCAAACTTTACCAACGTTTAGGACATTCACATGTATGCTTCACGTCATTGTTTTCACAAATTAGGCATCACAGTCCTCCCCCCTTAACTCGAGCCCCTACTTCAATGCCTCAGATTTCGTTCCTTAGGGTTTGTCTCCCTCATTGTTCCCAAGCGTGTCATCTTCACTGAGTTCAGCATGGGAGAGTCCCACCATCGTGGCCACTAGTTGTCTCCATGCTATCAGGTGTCCCGCTTCCTCCTCCCCTCACCTACTGATTGCTTCATGCCAGGCTGCCGTCTCCGCTTCTGCCCATTTCAGGACGCCAGCCCACCACACCTCTATTTTGGGTTTTTGGGCTGCCTTCCAGTCCGCTGCAATTCTCTGTTTGGCCAAGATATAGGCCAGGTCTTTCATCTTACTAATGTGCTTCAGGTTGCGTGGTCTGGCAAAACCCCCCAGCATGCATGCCCATACTGACTCCACCACAAACTTAATCCCTTTTTGGGACAGATGTAGTTTAACCTCCGTCCAGAATCTGCCCACCTCCGGGAATGCCCAGAACATGTGTATCATCCCAGCATCCACCTCCCCGCACCTGGGGCATTTCTGTATCATTGGGCTTCCAAACCTGGCAATTTTACTAGGGGTCATATATGCCCTGTGGGTAACATATAACTGGATCTGCTGTAGCTTCGCATTTCGAGACACCTTCTTATGAGACCTTTGAGCCCTGTCCCATTGTCCATCTTGCATAGGTTCTCCCACCTCCTGCTCCCAGTCCCGCCTCAGTTGGAGCAACTCCTTGCCCACCCTGTACATCAATAGTTCATAAATGCGGGATATTTCTTGCCCACCCTCCGAGATATCATACATCGTCTCAATGACTGTATCTGGTTGTTCCGCTAGCACTACCTCAGACCATCTTTCCCGCACTCGTTTGATGATTCTTGTATATGTGATATATTGTCCTTTATGCACCCCGTGTCCTCCATTATCCTCTGGAAATCTAGTACCTTCCCCTCTTGCCATATATCTCAGAGGGTTGCGAGGCCCATCGGTTCCCAGTATTTGCAGATACCTTTTATCATTTGCGTGTCCTCACTGCATAGTGCCACTAGCGGCACCTGCAGGGAGCATGGGGGTCGGGTTTCCCATTATTTGGCATGCTTTACTCCATATTTTCCAACCCAGTTCCAGCAATCTCGCACTTCCGTGCATCTCTGGTTTAGATAGCCATACCAGTTCTCTTAGGAAAAATGGGCGGAATTCTTGCTCAATAGCCTGGCTTCGGCCGTCTCTTCTTCGGACAACCATCTGGCCACATACTGGAGCTGTCCCGCCAGGTAGTATATCTCGAAGTTCGGCAGGTTTATGCCCCCCTTATCACACGACTTCTGCAACTTCCAAAGGGCCACCCTGTTCCTGGAATTATGCCATATGAAGCCCCTGCATAAACTGTGGAGATTCATGAAGAAGCTTTTGGGGAGCATGTATGGGATGTTCGTGAAAAAGTGTAACAGCCTGGGCAGAACCACCATCTTGATCAAAGCCGCCCTTCCCACCATGGCCAGGGGGAGCTCTGACCAGAACCCCATACTATTCTTGATACCTTCCACTGCCCTTTCCGTGTTATATTTGTATTCATCCACAGCCGTATGGTATATATTAATCCCCAAGTATCTAAATGTCCTGGTCTGCCAGGGTATCGGCAAAAAAGGTAGGTTCCCATGTGGGGCCTCCCTATATATCCCCAGAGGGAACATGCTTGACTTCTTAGGGTTTACCGCTATGCCCGAAAGGGTCGCGTAGTGTTCCATCAACTCCAGGAAATACTGTAGGTTTTCTTCTGGGAAGCAAAGGTATGACAGCATATCATCGACGTACAATGATATCAGGTGCGGTCCCCCCTTCGAGTGGATCCCTATCTCATTGTACTGTTGTCTGAGACAGATTGCCAATGGTTCTAATGCGAGAATGTAAAGCATGGGCGACCAGGGGCAGCCCTGTCTAGTGCCCCTACTAAGTTGCCATTTGTTTATTTCAAGCCAGTCAAGTGGCACAGCCAGTAGAGCGCTCGCTTTGACACCCGTGCAGAGCTTGCTAACGCAGGTTCGAATCCCGGCGGGACCAAACTCATCCTTCCAAGATCGATAAATGAGCACCACACACCGTGGGTAATAATAAGCAGCGCTCAGATACCTGAGGGTTCGTACCGCTATATAAGTGCCTAATTATTATTATTATCTGAGATTATCGCGCTCGTTTTGACCCTGGCAATTGGGGAGCTGTATACCATCTTGACCCACCTCAAGTACCCTGGACCCATCCCGTATTCTTTCAAGGCCAGCAACAACCACGGCCACCTCACAGAGTCGAAGGCTTTTATTGCATCCAGCAAGACTATTGCCATTTCGCGGGGGTCCTTCTCTGTCTGTTCTATGATGTGGTGGAGTCTCCTGTGGTTGTCAGTTATATTCCTGCCTGGAACATAGCCTGTTTGATCAGGGTGTATAAGTTTGCCAATTACCCTTTTGAGTCTGTTTGCCAACACTGCCCTGAGAATTTTGCTATCTTGGTTCAACATAGATAGGGGTCTCTCTGACCCACAATCCGTGCTTGGCTTACCCGTTTTAGGAGCAGAATAATCACCGCCTCCCTCAGATACTCTGGCAGCCTTACCCTCTCGAGCACTTCATTTAGCATGGCTAGCAGCGGGGGGATTACTTCCTGCTTCTATGTTTTATAAAATTTGCTAGGGAGCCCGTCTGACCCCGGAGCCTTGCATGTGGGTAGGTGCTGAACCACTGTCTCTAGTTCCTCTATTGTAATTGGGGCGTCCAGGTTCTCCCATTCTTCATCGTTTAATTTGGGTATTCCTATATCTTCCAGTGGTTCCTGAATCTCCCGACCCATCTCCTTCTCCGTATCCTCATAGAGGCGTTTGTAAAATCTAAGGAACCCCTCATTTACTCCCTCTCGGGTGTCCCAGGTCTAACCTTCTTCTCCCTTTATCTCTCTGATCACTGGTCTCAGTGTCTGATTTTTATATAGCCATGCTAGCAGCCTTCCCGGTTTGTCTCCCACTGCATGTTGCCATTCGATATATTTTTTATAGTTCAATTTACATAGTCTTTCCCAGTGCTCCCTGCTGGTTTGTTGTAGTAAATTCACTTGTTCGGCGTCCTCCTGTGAGGTGCCCCCCCTGCATCAATTCTTCCAGTTTCTTCTCTGTCTCCTGTAGCCCTCTCTCTGTGCCCCCTTGGAGCCCTCTGGATTTGGATATGGCCGCACCTCGTACTACCACTTTAAACACCTCCCATAAGGTTCCATCTGACTGCACGCTCCCTGTGTTGGTGTCAAAATACTCAATAATCTCCTCCCTTAAATCCTCTCGGAATACCGAGTCCTGCAGGGCCTCGGCTCTGAGCCTCCATGTTGGGATTCTCGCTCTAGGGGGCTGGTGTCTCCACTCCAAGACCATGGGGGAGTGGTCCGATAATATTCTCGCCTTGTATTCTGAGCCTATCATTTCCCCTACGAGTTCCGAGGCAACAAACATATAATCCAATCTCGTGTACACGTTATGTGGGGCAGCGTAGTGTGAATAATGCCTGTCCTTCGGATGTTGCTGTCTCCAGATATCCTCTAGTCCAAAATCTCTCAGCAGGGCCTGTAATGCTTTTGCGGCAGGGGTGGGTTTATCTAGTTTACTATCTGACCTATCCATTTTGGGGTGTAGCGTACAGTTAAAATCCCCTGCCCATATAATCATGCCACCCAGTAGGGGGGCTAATTTTACTGTATAACGTCCTGAAATAGGCCGCCGTGTCTTGGTTAGGGGCTTATGAATTTATAATGCTCAATTCTCTGTTTTCCACCAACCCTCGTACCAATATCATCCTTCCATCTGGTTCTAGCGTGGCCGGAAGCATCGGAAATGGTACATGAGGTGCCACCCAGGTAACCACCCCCTGCAGAATATGTCGCTCCCGTGGTGGTCCCTCTCCACTTTTTTTTAACCACCTCTAGTTTCTCTTTAGTAAGGTGGGTTTCCTGTAGTAATGCTATGTCCACTTTCAGCCTTCTCAAGTACATCATTACTTTATTCCTCTTCAGGTAACTATTGAGGCCTCTCACGTTCCAGGTTACTATTCTAAGACTTCCCATCACCATGCATGGTTTGTTCCTCCTCCCTCCCTCTTAGTTCTTCCCTCCAGTCTTGTTTGGCATGAATGTGGGCTCGTACCGAACTAACCCCTTCCCTTCTTCCCCGACTATGTTCACTGCAAGCATTCCCACCCCTCCCTCCTCCCTACCAGTCCCCAACTGGTGCCCAGCTCCATCCCTGGATCTCAGGCTCCCCCGCATTTGGTCCTACCTCGGAATGCAGAGATCAGGAACCCAGCAGGGTGTCACCGATCTACCGATAACTTAACTAGACTATTTGTGGGGGTCTGAGAGCTGGTTCCATTAGGTTCCTACACCTTGCACTAAATTTCTGTGCTCAAAGGATCATATTTATACAGCCCTAGTCACCCTGTTCCAACAATCGTTGCCCTATCTTATATTCTAGTCCCAGTGTATGCCGCATCTTCTCATGTGGCCGGGCGCATTATGGGAGAATCGCTTCCCTTCCCAGCAGCAGCAGCAAGCAAGGAGGGTCACTTGTGATGCTGGAAATGCATCGGAGGGACAGGGCCTCCGAATCCCTGTCCTTTATTGCTTTTCATCATGTGCTCTGTCTTGTTTTCCGCACAGGAGTTTACGTGGGACTCCTGGCAGTGCGGCTCTTCCTGTATTTGGTTTGGTGAACAGACCCTTGGGATGCAAACCATTGCGTTGCTTTGCACATTGTTTTTACTTGTTTTATACAAACATGATGTGTAGATTTGTATAGGGAGGGTGTTTTAGGGTATTTGTAGGTATTGTTTAATTCTTTTTGTACTGTGGTTTTAGAAATGCGCACTAGGTTTTGCACATTTTTTTATCTTGATGTTTTTTATATCTATTGAATTACTGTGATTATATTTGTGTGATTTGCCCAAAAAATTGATTTATGCGTTGCATGAACTTTGACTCAGTACCTATTAGGTCTTCGGACCGAGTCTCCTAGGAAGAGGTGAGAGTATAAAGGGGAGGGACGGATGGATTCTTTGGTCATAGATTTCTATAGTGGGTGTGTTGGAACAGAATCCATGCGTTGTTAAAGCGCTCCACCAGTCTCTGGTTGTAGTATTTCAGACCCATGGGATACACTTATGGCACCCATGGGTGGGAGTACGAGCCTGTACTCCTAGTGTATGTTTCTGGGCACCTGTCCATGGCCCACAGAGCAGGGTCTGGGCTGGTGGCAGCTCTGTGCTGAATTGATAGGTGCCCTAAGAGTCCTCCATTTTGGGATGCCAAGGCCCTGTCATTAACTAACTAACTAACTAACTAATTAAATACATTTTTATATTGCGCGCATTCACCCAAAAAGGCCTCAAGGCACTGAATTGGAAGCAGTGGATTCCTGATAGGAAACAAGATGGTCTCTGTGGCCGCTTGCTTTCTATCTCCTGTTACCTAACTTTTCTCGATGTCCTGGGAAGCCCTGACTCTGTCCCTTCCCCGTGGCTGGCTGTTGGGTGGTAGTTCCATATATGGTGTTGTGGAAAAGTCCAGGCCAGACTGGCTGGAGCCTTCCCCAATGACTGCATGTTGTGGGTACGCCCGTGGGGTGGGACCTGGGTGAATGGAGTGTGTGACGAATACGCATTCTGTGTTATGGGTTTCTAGTATCTGGTGTTTGACGCAATGACTGAGACAGCCCTGCCCGAAACCGGTATGAATGCAGTGTGTAGTGCTGAATGGCAGGGTGCTTGTCCGAATCCACCTTCTGTGTTGTGAGTGTCTGGAGGGAGACGATTGGCCTGAATGCACCGTGCGCCTGATTGGCTGCCTGACTGCCTGAATGCCCTTCTGAGGGATTGGTTGCCTAGAGTGTGACCCAGCAGAGTGAATGGGAGATCAACAGTATATCTGGGGGCCTCTCACTGCTAGAAATCGTTCAGAAGCTGTAGTTGATGCTTGATGCTTACTCTCGAAGCCGAGCCGGAAGAAGAAGGTGAACCGCTGTTCCCTTCGTTGTACTCTGAAAGCTGTTGTGCCTTCAAGAACTGATCCAAGAGAAGACCTAGCTAGGAGACCTCTCCCCGAGCTACGAGGGACCATCGTGCACCAGCTGATCTTTACCAAAGTTCCCTGGGAGACAGACCTACGAAAGGCTGCCGACCGGAGAAGGGGACCGCCGAGGAGAAGGAAGAGAAGCACCGGACAGCCATCCACCGTCGACGACCGCTGTCACTGACCGGAGCCCCCATGCTCCCTTTGCCTAAGAACATTTAGATTCAAGGACTCCCTTGTTCATCATCGTCGACTGCTTTCGTCCTGCCAGAGAAAGTCAAGGCCATCGACGACCGAGGAGAATCCGCTGGTGGGTTTCCTGCCACCTGAAGACCTCGGAGACGCTGACGAAGCTACTGAAGCCAGCCGTGGACACGTCCCGTTCTCCGACGCCAGACGCCAATGACTCGACGCCCTTGCTAGGCCAAAGTTCTTCATTGACTCTTTGCAGCAACGAACCATTGTCATCGAGGTGCACCGCACGCCTCACCTGTTGCAGGACGTTTTCGACCGATCGTCAACGAGCACGGCAAGGACCGAAGCTGCTGCCTCAACAACAACATTCACCTTTTCTTCATCTCGGAAGTTCAACGAAAAGTGGCTCCTGCCTGAAAGGGAGTGCTCTCGAGAAGGGCCCGTCGATTCCCCAACGAAGAACTCTACAACACAAGGTACATTTAGGTTGCAGAACTATAGAAGAAGATAAGACTCTAATAGACAATATATGGTCTGGGATTGTAGTGCATCTTCATTTACAGGTTGTCCAGGTGGGGGGATCCTCATACAGAACTGTGCCTAGGTAAACGGGGCCAGTAGTCTGCCAGTAGTCTGCCAATTGTCTAACCAACTTGTCTTCCTCCTAAGTCTATGGTTGATATCCATAGACTTAGGAGGAAGACAAGTTGGTTAGATTCGCTTTTGCTGTGCTGATTCGTATGCAGTACAGTTGATGCATTTTAATGGAATCAAAGTAATCCTGGTACCACCTAGAACTGTATATATTTACCATTTTAGAATTATCGGAGCACAAAGTGTATTATCGTGATTGTGTATATATCCTTGAACCTTATTTATATGAAGACTGTGTTTTAACTAACATAGTGTGGGGACATTCCTTTGTGGGTGCTTGGGGACTACATTGTACTTAAGAACCAGCCTGCATCACCTCCTGAGAAGCTAGGCCTTGATTGCTCGACCATAGCTACTGTAATAGAGAATCTTGGCTGGGGTCCTCTGTGCCTCTCCTCTACCATATAGAGATCAGGAGTACAGACACCCTCCTCTGGTCTTTACACCACTCTTTCCCCACAGCGCAGGGGATACACCACAGGGTACTTCCCATACATTGGCTGGTGACTCAGGCATGCAGGCATTCTTCCCCCTCCACCATGTGGGGGCTGATTGTACCCCTTCTTCCTCTTCCACCAGGTGGGGGCTGATGGTCCTTTGGTGCAACAGCAACGGCAGCACTACTCCTCTCCTCCGGAGCATTAACTCATCCAATGCGGTGGTCACTACTGCACTTCTCCTTAATGTTATTCGGGCACTCGAATAGCAGAGTTGATCGCTCTCTCCCTCTCGCGGGAGCAACCAAAATGATGTTAAAGTGGATGCTACAAGAGATGCGGGCTCAGCCGCACCCTCTTCACTGAACACGCAGTTGGGGCGGATCTGCCCACAGGGTTTTGGGTGTCCACTCTCCTCTTCTGCGGTGTTGGATGCAGCTCACCTCACTCCATGCCCGCCAGGTCGATAGACCACACTGTAGGGTTTCTCCTCTTCGTCGCCATTGATGTGGAGCCCGGCGATGCCACATGAGCCAGGTCCATCAGTGCTGGGGTGACAGCACCTTGCTGTGTTGCTGGGATCACCCAGTCTTACTGTGGGGCAGAGCGGACCCTGATGGGCCATGCAGACATGAGCCCACAGTGTTGGGGCACCCATGGATGCCTAGAGCATCCGTGTGGGAGAGTGGCCTGGGGTGACCCAGGGCACTACGCTGGCCTGAGGGTCCCAGGCCAGCTATAGACCTGCAGGACAAGGTCACACGGTGTGGGCCTGCAGGCCCGGAGTAAGAGCCGGACATAGTAAATCCATTCTTGGAGTCTGCCGCTGTTCTACTGAGGCACGTGCGTGCAGGAGCTCCCTTTATTAGCATGGTGTCATGACACCTCTTAAAAGTGCAATACACATGTGGGAGGGACACACCACACTGGAGATCTTTCGCTGTAGGCAGACATAGGATGGGGGCAAGTTAGAATAGTTCAGAAGAGAGGTTCATACTACATAGGGGTCACTTAAAAGAGCTTATCAACTTAAAATGACGCTTTACCTGCTGCTTTGATAAATCACTGTATTGGCACGGGTAGTATAGCTCTGTGACAATGCGTCATCTTGGACCCAAGTTGACGCAGAGCAGCACAGGTTTGAATCCAGGGTCCGCACTTAGAAACCGCTATGGTATTAAGCGATTTATAAATAACCAATCATACAATATACTGTAGAAATCCATGTGCTGCCTGTTATGGGGGCCGGTGAGGCCACTCAAGCCGGCCCCATTGGTGCTGGTAACATCAGCACCAAGGGTGTTGGAGGCACAGCACCTCGGTTATTTGCCGGGATCACCTGCTCTGTCAGGGCTGTGCGGACCCTGGACACCATGATGGCAATTGAAATGATTAAAGAAAGTAGTGAGACTAATTCTATGTCAAGACCGGAGGCTCGGATTATGCTTCTCTTTCATATTTACTACTCGAGCAGCAATGAACAAACCAATAATAGGATATGTTAACAAAGATCAAAAAACTACACCTTCCAGTGGGTATTTGGTAGTCTCAATATAATTGGTCTCTTAACTGACCATGTGATCACTATAACCAATCAGTCCAGTCCATAACCATAAGCACACTGAACATCCTCCTTCACTTCTTCTTTCTTTGCTGCTTGGCAGCAAGTTAAGTACACATTAATTTCTTCTTTATGTTTATTGACTTTAACTATATTTCCTTATATAAGGAGCCTAGCGCGCGTGCAGCGTGGGTATTGGAGGAGCATATCCACATTAGTGGGGAGAGAGGGCATTGCGGCCGTGACGGGGCTGGTGCTCCGGTGACTGCAATGACACTGTGAGCCCCACCTGCTTTTTGCAGAGAGGCACAGCTTCACCTCACTGATGAGGCCCAACAAGGCTGAAACACGTGTATGGGGTTGCTGTTGGTACTCTTGTTCAATAGAGAATTGCCATAGCATTTCGGTGCTGGACTGCCCATGTGGGCGGGACAGAGACTGATATGCAAATTGATATTTCCCATCTGTGAAAGGTACAGTGAGCAAAAAGCAGATGGCTGCGAACTCTCAAAGTGGTTGATAACCACTGAACAGGTTATCATGCCATGTTCTTTCGAGAGAGGGGTGTCTGCTAACTTTTTTTGTATTTTTGGAAGGAACTTGGGGTTGGTCACCCTAAGTTACCTGGGGCCAACCAGACATGGGCTCCCTGCTCACTGTGCTCAGAGAGGCACAGCTTCACCTCACTGATGAGGTCCAACAAGGCTGAAGCACATGTATGGGGTTGCTGTTGGTACTCTTGTTCAGAAGAGAATTGCCATAGCGTTTCGGTGCTGGACTGCCCATGTGGGCGGGACAAAGACTGATATGCAAATGGATATTTCCCATCTGTGAAAGGTACAGTAAGCAAAAAGCAGATGGCTGCGAACTCTCAAAGTGGTTAATAACCTACGTTACCTGGGGGCAACCAGACATGGGCTCCTGTTACACTTCAGGCTTCCTCGCGGGCCTCCTTGCAGGGTACGACTTCTTTACAAGCTCCTCTATGGACCAGATACAGGCTACCATGGCGTCTGTACAAACTTCGACGGACTCCGGGTCAGCTGACTCTTGTACGTGGAAGACGTACGGCAAGACACGCCCCTCCTACGACTATAAAACCACCGCCTTCCAAGGGGCTCGTTGCTGCTAATTAGCTTTATCAGCTACTTGCGGTTTCGTTCGTTTCCTCTTCGTGTCTTCATACACACGATTCCTCATCTGAACTCCTGGTGTTGACCTTTTGCCTGACTACTGGATTGCCTCGTCTCCTCCCTTATTCTTGTCGTGCTTGTCTGGTTGTTTTGACTCGGAACGTTACTGGATCCGGCTCCCTTCTGCGGCACTTCATTCCTGGTTGCCACCTCTGCACTCGGAACCAAATTACTGTCTACTATCCGGATCTCATATACAGCTACTCGGGATACATGTGTGCTCAGGTACAGACTTAACTGGCTATCCCCATTTCCACAACTGTTTATCTCCACAATTTGTCTGGATATTAGTCTTCTGTTGGATTCTGGGACATTGAGTGACTTTCATGTGATATTGCCCTCAAGTGCATATAAACGCTCTCCTGAAAACTGCACCAACCCGGCACTAGTGCGACCCTCGTGCCGTCCGGGGCTACTTCCCTTTACTAACATCCCTGTTTGTTATTTTCTCCTGTCGTTGTCTTCTGTTCCAGGATCCCTTTCCTCATTATATCCTTATTCAGGTTAGTTGTTATCGATTCTATATATATAGTGGGGACCGATATTGAATTAGACCATTTCCACTCAATTTTGTGTTATTCCTTGTAGATCCACCCCGGGGAAGTTCCACTCCAATATCTATCTAGGTAGTTGCCCATTTAATTCAACTGTTCTAAACACTTGCATTTACCTCAACTCAGTCTAATATCTTTGTATTCCTTTGCAGCATTGTTAATGGCGGTGTGTGTTCTCCCCACTCTTTTATTCAATTGACACCTCTGTCTGTCCCAACTGAAACAGCAGAAAGGTACATTGTGGAAAAGAGCCCCTCTTTGAGGAAGCCTGAGTCTTGTACTCAGGGGAGCTGGGATGGAAGGCTGAATATTGATTCTTGTACCACCATCATCTCCAAGGTCACTTCTCTGCATCTTCGGCCTATTTCGGAGTGGTGAGTAACAGCTCCCTGCTCACTGTGCTCAGAGAGGCACAGCTTCACCTCACTGATGAGGCCCAACAAGGCTGAAACATGTTTATGGGGTTGCTGTTGGTACTCTTGTTCAGAAGAGAATTGCTATAGCATTTCAGTGCTGGACTGCCCATGTGGGCGGGACAAAGACTGATATGCAAATGGATATTTCCCATCTGTGAATGTTACAGTGTGCAAAAAGCAAATGGCTGCAAACTCTCAAAGTGGTTAATAACCACTGAACAGGTTATCATGCCTTGTTCTTTCAAGAGAGGGGCGCCTGCTACCTTTTTTGTACTTTTCAAAGTGGGTATTCGTCGAATTTGTGCCAGACATCCCCATGAGCACCGTCATTGAGGTGCTCAGTGCTGTTTTTCAGAGGGAATGGCTCCCCGAGGAGATTGTAACCGACAACGGCGTGCAGTTAGTCTCCAGGGAGATGGAAAAATTCCTGAGAAAACACAACATCCGCCAACTAAGAGCAAGTTTGTACCACCCACAAGCAAATGGACTAGTGGAAAAGGCGAACCGTTTTATTAAAGGCGCTCTGCAACTAACCTGCGCATCAGGCCTAGAACCACAAAAGATAGTGAAAGAGGCTGTTGCGGCCCATCGCATGATGCCAAATGCATCCACTGGTGTGTCTCCATTTCAACTGTTAAGGGGAGAATGGCTGCATCCACGCTCGTACCTCCGTGGCCACATCAAATCAGAGTAGACGAAGAGATTGACATGAGAGACATTGTGTTCCGCATGCAAAGGAACAAGGAAGCAATGAAAACCCAAGGCGACAAACGCTGGGCGGTCCATCGCACCAAAGTCAGCAAAGGCGACCTGGTAAACATACGCCTGCCTCACAAAGACACCACTACAGGAGCAAATACAGCAGGGCAATATAAGTCACCAGCAAGAGAACCAACCATGTCCACAACAGCAAAGGAAGACGGTGGAACCTGGAAAGAGTGGATGTGTACCGCAAGAGAGTATCCACAAACCACCCCTTCATGGAAGCACGAAGTGACCATGACCAACAGGGTTCGGCCAGTGACCCCTAACACTCGGAAACAGACGCTTCAGGAGAAACAGACAAAAGAGAACATGCTTACCTGAGCCCCCCACCCCAGCCCCGAGAACCACACTGCGAGGCGACACCCGAGGACCTCGCCCCAATCGACACGGCAAGCATCACCACCCAAGCCCCAGGCGTCATCCCCGACATGGACAGGCCCCAAAGGGAGATAAGAAAGCCCACCAGGTTTGCCGACTTCGTCATGTACTAGCAACCATATTTTCCCACCAAAGGAGGTGTGTGGGTACTCCGTCTCGCGAGATTGCGTCCCTGTGATCTTGCGAGATCTCGAGAGCGCAAAGCACGCAAAAGACAGGAGACGTGTCAGAAGTTGCTGAGGCTGCTGGAGACAGACAGCCTCGGCGCTCCTCCTGCCAGAGGACCACAGTTAATGTTGGGCCTGCTTTCAGAGGCCCCAGTCAGCCAGAGATTAATAACAAAGCTGAGGGCAGCCTTGTGGGTGCTCAGGCTGCCACGTGTGTGAATAACACACTCTGATGCAGTGAAGCCAACTGCATTACTTGGACAGCTCCAATAGTGAGTACCTGCGCCAGCCATGCCCCTGGACTTATCATACCTCAGTTTCCATGTTACAGAAGGTGTCTAAATAAACACCCTGTCTAACCTAAACAGCGTTGCGTCATTTGTCCAGGCCACCACAATTGATCTCATGGTGTGAGCAAAATGATATGGTTTTGTTGTTTCTGAAAACATCCGCAACACTTTGACCTCGCTAGCACTTAAAATGTTCCTGTTCATAGAATGCCATTGTTATTATGACACGATTTCTGATATGAAATAATGCTAAAAGAAGTATACAATTGCTGCATTTCACACCGATCATGTGGAGCTCTCGATAAAAGTCTTAATTCTAATGTAAAAAACAAAGAGAAAGTTCCAAGGGTAGATGGAAGCTATTCTTAATTTCACAAGCAAAGCAACCAGTTTAATTATGCGCCGTATTTTCCCGGACACTGCGTGCCCAGTCTTGTTTTGAATGTTTGTGTACCTTAGGTTTTTTTCAATAAAGAAAAAAAAGAAAAGCTCGCCCAGTTTTGTCACGTGACTCGGAAGCAGACGTAGAGACCGGAAGTGACGCGTGCTCTAGCCAGAGGCAGACACAACAAGACGGAGCAGCAGCCCGGATTCTAGCTTGCGGTAGAGAGTGGGAGTGACAGCGGCGCGGGGCCGCCCGCTGGCCGCTGCACGGGCTCTGGCATTTCGGGGCAGCGAGGTAATAGAGCATGTTTAGACAGTCCTCGAGAGGCTGCAGACTTTACCTGTGAGCGGGGCGGGGGGGGGTTCTTCTTTGCAACAAACATCAAGGTTCCTTGGGAGGTTACTTTTTCCCCCCACATTCTTGCTCACATGGAAACTGCTTGTTTATCCCAACGGGACCGGTGCCTTCTTTCATCTGTATTGTCTGTCACTGCTGGATGCGGCCCACAGCACACCTCATTAACATCTCTATGTATCAAAGAGGTTAACGAAGTTAGAATCCCATTTCTCTCCCTTCACAGCACGCATTGGAAGCCCTGAACCAAAAACACTAAACATTTACAAATGAGTTCTGTTCGGTGGAATTATTCTATGTACTACTTCCACAAACAAGACTGCTTTATATTTAGCGATTTACACCAGTGCCGAAGTTTAGCTGCCCCTACTTGCATCCCAATTACCGGTCAATCAGTTTTATATGCATCCAGTTCATCTTCTCAAGTTTTTGAAACCCCACAGACCTTAATAAAAAGGAATTAACATGCATACACAATCCCCTTACTGAAAAGAAGAGTTGCCAGGTTAAAGTTGATTCTTGGCTTTCACTCAATACCACTATCCTAGCACCTTGAAGTGTCTTGTGGACGCTACAAATGAATCGCAATTTAACAGAACATGTTAAAGCTCCTGTGACACTATGAAGCACGTGCTCAGTTTTGCATGAGAATGTTCCTATCCAGAGAGTTTTGCATTAAATGAAGACGCTTATTAAGCAGTGTGTTGTGATCTACACTGGGCTTGCTTAACCTGTGTGTTGATGTATGGAGTGTTGGTATTGATGTGGAATGTGATGCAAGACTCCTGGGGATTCCAACTAGTGTCAGTTGGGACCTGGAGCTTGTGTGAGTGGGGGACCGGTGGATATCTCTCTTAAGTGTGAACTTAACCTAAATGTGCTGTACTTATTTCCTAACGTACTTACCTGCGTATGTGAACCCAATAAAGTTGTTCCTGTCTCTTGGGGCTCCAGAGTGATCTGTCTTATATGAAAGGCTCATCTCAACACTGGTGACGAGGATCTTGGAAGGTGAAGGTACGTACAGGAAATGGAGTAAGCTGAGAAAAAGTCAAGAAGTGAAAAGTAAAAGGTTGGAAGAGCGACATCCACCGGAGTGCAGTGGTTAAGAGGCATCCACCGGTCCCATCCTGGCTCCCCCCGGCCCTAAGGTGAGCGCGCCCCGTGGCCTGGATGACTGTGACCTAGTAAGCAGCGACGCCTGGAGGTATTTGGGGTGCGGCGCACTGTCCTCGTCGCCAATGACAAAGCCTCACCGGACACAGGTAGGAGGATTATAAGTGCTTTATTGCGAGACCCCACAGGCCTCCTGCTTCAGCTTGCTAAAACTAATGGCCACTGTGGAATGTTCACTCTCAACATGCATCAACATTCCACAAGTGCCCATGCACAAGCCCGTGCATATTACAACATGGTGCTGTGGCTCTTCGTGTTAAACATAAGGAGAGTCTGGTGTCGGGCAGTGGAGTGACAGCTATTAAAGAGGCCGGGCACTTTTATTAATGGATTGCTTGAGAAGTGGCAGAGTGATTTTACCGGAGCGTTTCCTTGGAACAATGATTGCACGCAACTGTAATGGTGTTGTGAAACATACCATGGGCTTGCGAGGCATGGATGACGGTTGGAGCTGCACGCTGTGTTCATGTCTGGGCTCCTCTCAGTAATGGTGACGTCACGAAGCTCCGTGGGGTATCAGTGATGTCGGGCGATAACCGGATGCGAACGTTCCTAAGATCTGAAACTCTCAGAATTACGTCACGGCAAAGGATGAGGAGTTCTAAGTAAAGAACCTTTGAACGTGCTCAAAGCGTCCCGGAGAACTAGAACAATCGGATGTACGCAACGGCGTATGGTGAGGAATTCAAAGTGAAGTATTGTGCAACATGCTGCAAACGTCGGTGTTTCGGGATGGATATTAAAGAGGAGTTTGGTTTCACGAGCGTATCATCAGTTTGGGAGTGATTATTGGTTTCCCGATCATGTCCTCAGAGCTTTGGAGTTTAATGCTAATGTTATCACATTTTATGCTGGTTGACTGCGATGCAATCCGAATTACTGCAATTTCATTTTTGCTAACATGAGCTGTGCAGCCATCGTGTTGGCGTCACTGAGGTACTGTTGAAGCACATGTTGGTTATAAAAAGTTCGAGGTCATCTGGAAACCTATGGGGTTTGCCTCGATAACAACTTGTAACGTGTTTTATGCAGTGTTAATTACTGTGTGCTGGAGAGTGGTTGCTGAACACATTGAGAGGCCTGAACATTTTGTGGTTGGTATAGTACTGCAGGGGCTGTTTTGGCTTCATAGCTGGTTATTGTGGAGAGTTTGTTCCAAGAGACATCACCATTAGAGTATTATGCAGTAGAAAAGATGATGGTTTCGATTTAGTATGTAGGTTACTGTGGTGCAGGTTATGGTGCCCAAATGGCATTTTGGGGGCATATTATGTGGGGATGCGGTTCCCGGCGATGGTGGTGCCAAAGTCGTGGCATGTGTGGTGCCAAAACTGGTGGTGAGGTGTGGTGCCAAAATTTGTGCTTATGGAGAATTCTGATTATGTGAATTGCTGAGTAAATTGTGATGGAGAAGTTGAAGTCGAATTTGAGTTGTGTTCTGCTTTGCACTGTTTTTATTAACCGCATATTTTTCCACAGGAAAACACCATAAAGGACTTTACAAGCTTAAAATGTTGGACTCAATGGAGGTGTATAACCCTTTTTTACCAAATTTGAACGCCCAATTTGCCTAACTGGTGTGTGTGTGTGTGGTGCATGTTTGTGGGGAATGTTGAGTCCCGGCGTGTGTGGTGACAAATTTAAAGGGGAATGTAGATTCTCGGCATTTGGAGTGCTGAATTTAGAGGGGGGATGTATTGTCCCGGCATTTGTGGTGCCAATTGGTGAGTGGGATGTAGATTCCCGGCATTTGTGGTGCCAAATGTGGAAGGAGTGATACAATTGGCTTTAGGCCGCTAGTGGGGTTAGGAACCCTGGATGGTGCTTTTGCACATTTCGTCGAAGGTGGACGGAGGATGATGGTTGTGTGTGTGTGCGTGTGTGTGTGCGCTTGTTTGGTTTTGGTTGTGTTGGATGGTGGGCTGGTGCCCTGGTGTGGTGTTCTGTAGTAGGCCAGCTATAGAATAGTTCTTGTGGGAGCGTGTTAATGTGGTTAGCTACTCTAAGGTTCAGTGGTGGAGAGCTTTGTGCTCGGAGCGGTTTGCCTGGTAGTGGTTTTGAAGGATTGTCCGCTGTAAAATTTTCATGGTGATGTGTTCCTTCTGTTTCTCTCATTGGTTGTATCTCGTTATAAAAGGGGGGAGATGTGTTGTGATCTACACTGGGCTTGCTTTAACCTGTGTGTGGATGTATGGAGTATTGGTATTGATGTGGAATGTTATGATGCAAGACTCCTGGGGATTTCAACTAGTGTCAGTTGGGACCTGGAGCTTGTGTGAGTGGGGGACCGGTGGATGTCTCTCGAAGTATGAACTTTACCTAAATGTGCTGTGCTTATTTCCTAATGTACTTACCTGCGTATGTGAACCCAGTGAATGTGTTCCTGTCACTTGGGGCTCCAGAGTGATCTGTTTAATATGAAAGGCACATCTCAACACAGTGCTCATTAGCTAGCGGCCAACAGGAGTAGCCTTTTACTAGAAGATTTTTAACGCCTTATCAACCACAGACGCTCGGAAGCCAAGCGGGGAGTGTAGACGGATACAAACTGAAATTGGACTAATAATGTAACATTTCCTGAAACATTTAAGCCAACCAAAATATCTACTAGTTGCCAGTGGCAGATTTAAGGCAAAGGGGCCCCGTGGGCAGCACTTGACACAGGGCCCTAGGTGGGCGGGTCAAGGAGGTGGAGCTTAGGGTGGGCATAGTTAATTGTGATCATGAGTGCACAATGGCGAACTTTAGGGACAAAAGCTATTTTTTTTTATAAAGTTGTCTTTATTACAGTTACCTGTGTCTAGGGGTTTGACTAACTGGAAACAGCTGGGCCTCCACAGCAGGCTTTGCTATCAACGATAATATTGGATTATCAAGCCTGAAACCAATGTTGGAAATGAACATGTTTCAAGGCTAACGGCAAAAGAGAATTACAACTTATGAAGACCACACAATTTCCTAGAAAAACATTTAAGTACAATAAATTCAGTATTGTGCAAAAAAGTTCCTTTATAGACATTCTTGTGCAATAAGTGAAGTAAAAACACAATTGCCAGCTAAGCTTCATAAAATAATGCAATGAGAAGACGTCAATAATAGTGTCCATTCATATATGGCACACCACAAAATTCTCCTGGTTTACACAGGAAAACCTGGCATCCAGGATGGAGAAAACAAATGTATGATCACATTATTTTGTTTAACCTGTTTCTATAATGTGTACATATATTGTCAGTTGTTTATCACGTGATTTGTGCACTTTTCAAGGCGTTGCTAGACAAATAATGATTTGCCCTTTTGATTACCAAGCCTTATAAATACTGATAATGAAGTATACCTGGGTAAATCATGCAATCTCATCGTGCCTGATCTACCAATATTTGGAACCCATAAAAGCAATTCAGTTTTCAACTTTTGTTATGCACTCTAAAGAGTCACTAAACTCGAGTTAATTATAATTATTGGTTATGTAAATGGCGGTTCACCAAACTACTATACATAGAACATATTCACATACAATAATTACCCAACTACAGCTGGCACTGATTTATAGACCTTGGAAGGAGGAAAGCCTATTATGTTATGTTAAAGGTATTTCTATAGCGCACCGTCACCAATGGAATTGGTCCCCATGCGCTCTGGCGGATCTGTAAACTAGAAGGTGGGATGGGTTAGTAGGGTGAAGTCCACGTGCGCTGTTGGTGCGGCTTATGTGTTGCAGTGTGGTGAAGTGCGTGCAGCTTGTTGTGCGAGAGATGGTTGTGTGAGTTATTTTGAGTCAGATAAGTATGCAGAGAGTTTGAGCTTATATTGGTTAGTGGATTATATGACATTTAACATGCTAACATTCACAGTTCTGTCTGAGTGTAGTACTTGCTGATCTACATAATTCCGTCTAAGTGTGGCACTCGCCAACCTTCACAATTATCTAGATATGGGGCAGGCTAATGTTTTCAATTCTAAGTGTGGCATATGCTAACATTCAAGCTCAATCTAGGTGTGGCACTTAACTGTATAGTGAGCGGGGGTTACGGGGGAAACCCCTGCAGCCCCCCGTAAAAGAGAAAAAAAGAAAAGGACCCTGCAGCGCCATTTCCCGATCACAGAAGTGAAAGGGAACAGGCGCCGCAGGGCCCCAATGTGAAGAAGGTAAGTGGGGTTTGTTTATGTTGGGGGTGTGTAGAGTGTGTGGGTGGGGGGTGTGGTGGGGGTGTGGGTATGGGTATGTTCGCATGAGAAAGATGCAAACTTTTGGTAGTTTGCACCTTTCTCATGCGAACATTCCGGCCACAGTAAATTCAAGCGCGGTCGGATCACGTGGATTCCATTGCTGTGGGTTTACATGGTATATAGAAGAAATCAACATTCTGCATCAACTATACTGAGTGCGTTGTAAATGCGAAAACCCCTGCTTCCTGCCTGCATTTCATCAACACTTGGATGTTCACTAATTGGCTTAAACAGCCTGCATCACAAAGCTGTCGCCACCAAACACCAGGACCCCCTCCCCCTTTTTGGTCGCCTGCCTGCTTTGAAGCCACTTGTGGCATTCAGTGTTTTACAACTTGAAAATATATAACTAAATACAATACATAGCTTCCAAATGGATCCATGTCATGAGGGTCTCCTTTGTCCAGTTCACGCTTTTCAACCAACAGCATGTTCAATGCTGGGATTTGAAGTCCTTTGTTTATAATAAAAAGGTGAACTGCATGTGGCAACGTGAGATGTGATGTTGGCCATCCAGGACGGAAGAGGGTGGCCCCCAGGATATGGGGAGGGTTGGTGGGGGGGGTGGCGGTGAGGTATCTCGGTACGTCACCTCATGGAGTCATGAGGTGCTCCTCGGCACCAGACAATCAGGCTTCAGGCCTAACCACAGCACTGAAACAGCTCTCCTGGACCTTAAAATCCAGATGGATGCCATTAGAGACTCAGGGAAACTTTGCATTCTCCTACTTTTGGACCTCTCAGCCGCGTTCGATTTGGTGGACCACGACAAACTCTGCAACTCACTTGCCCGTGAATTTAACTTCTCTGGGGCAGCCATTGCCTGGGTGAAATCATTCTTAACCGACCGCACCTCCAGAGTGTCCATAGGCAAAGAAGCAGCCAACCCCATCCCAGTCCCCATAGGAGTGCCCCAAGGCTCTTGCCTTTCTCCTACGCTGTATAACGCATACACCAAGCTCCTGTTCTCAGCACTTGACAACATGGGGGTCACATACACAAACTTTGCGGACGACACCCAGATCCTTATTCCCCTTACAGGCATCTATGACCAGGACACCTTATCAATCAACAAAATTTACGCCATCATACAAAACTGGATGGCATTAAACAGCCTATGTCTCAACGATGAGAAGACGGAAGTCCTCATCGTAGGAGCTCCAGCCAAATTAGCTACCCTGCAGCCAGAATATTCAACCATCAACATCGATGGCACCAATATTCCAGTGTCTAAACAAGTAAAAACACTGGGCGTGTACCTCGATGCCAGCCTAACCATGACTAAACAGATCAATGCACTTTCCTCTTCCACGGCCTACACTTCTAAATTAATTGCACTCAGCCGACAATTTCTGACCCCAGCAAACTGCCTCACCCTGGCCAGAGCACTGGTACTATCGAAATTGGACTACTGTAATGTTTTACTACTGGGCACCTCCAACACTAACCTAGCTAAAATGCAACTTTTTCAAAACAAAGTCCTGAGGGCAGCGCTAGGCATAAAAAAATCAGATCACATCTCTAAGACCAGGAAAGATGTACACTGGCTCCCCATCAAAGCCTGCATCATTTTCAAAACACTATGCATCACCTACAAATGCATTATAAAAAAAGGACCTATCTATCTCAATAACACCCTGCACCCTAAAACTAACATAAGACTACTGAGATCCAACGACAAACTCCTCCTGGACCCCCCCGATTCAAAACCACAAGAGCAGGGGGCAGCAGCTTCACCACCTTAGCCCCCAAACACTGGAACTCCCTTCCTATCATCATCAAAAAGCATCCTCCTTCACGATCTTTAAAAAACAGCTTAAAACCTGGTTATTCAACCAATATTAGCACCCAAGGATAGGACACCTTCCTCCGGATACTGTTGTAAATACTTAGGCCACTGTTTAGTGTTGTTAATATATTGTAACCAATATCATGCAATGTAACCAATGTTTTGTTTGAACATGACTATTTTCTAAGCTGTCTTATAACCTCGCCGTGACACCTGAGGGTCTGGGCGTGTAACAAATAAATAAAATAAAATAAAAAATAAAATAAATCCACTTGGCCCCTCTTGACTTCCATTGTCGGAAGGAACCCTAATGACGCCTAATGCACCGCCGCACCCCCATAGTGACGCCACTGGCTGGAGTCACAGCCAGGGCTCAAGTCGAGGGCAAACGACTGAACGCGCCCCCCCCCCCCCCCTGCCACCTACAGCTAAAATGAGAAACGTTGAAAGTCTTCTTTGACTGTATGAATTGAAGCAATCTCAGGGTGGCAGTCGTCGGGTTTGCAGGCCGGACACTTCACTACTGCACTGTATAACCTGATGAAAAATAACCAGCAAGTAAAGGTGAAATGTCCCATTTCGGTACTGCATGTTCCAGGGAAAACATTAGTATTGGTTATTGGAGTTTAAAACATGCACACCTTTATTCGAAGAAAATCTCCTCTCTTGGTTTTATTTGTGTGTTGATTTTATGAAAGGCAAATGCTGTTTGCCCTGTGCAAATAGGGTGGTTATGCAAAGCCATTTTGATGAAATGTGCATATTTCACCTTAATATCCTAATTTCTGGCGACGACACACCCCAGTGCGTTTGTTGATGAGTCCCCCCTACTTTTATTTTTAGGTCTATACCCCTGGTCACAGCAGAAAGGGCCTTATGTCATCTGTCTCAGAAAGATACTTGGAAGGAAAGGGGCGGGGAAGGGCACAGGGGCCCGCTCGCTGTTTGTCCGCCTGGCGACCGTTAAATCCGCCTCTGTTAGTGCCCTTTACATATATCAACCTGGCTGGTCTTTCCCACCATGAGCAGTGGTGGAAATGGAAAAAATTTGGTGGGGGATCCCACAAGGTCCGAGGTGGGGGCGTAGTTTGGGGTAGGGGGCGGTGCCCGAGCAGGCGGGGTTGGGGGCGGGGGTCAGAGGTGGCAGTTGACCTCCGATCACAGAAAATTCCCCAAAATAATAGTTTAAAACTGCGCAATTTCTTTCATGCTGCTTCTTTTCCAAACTATATATCAATTCCACTTTAAGCTACTTCCATTGCAATGGTGATGAGTTACTTCACTGTGCAGATAATGGTTTTGACCAGTGTTGCTGAGTAAATATTATGTAAAATACACAATTTGCATCCCATTTTATTAAAAGAAAACCCCCCTCGGGTACTATTGAAACAAGGTGATTTTCTGTTCGCCATAAGCAATATTTTCTTTTACTTTAAGCACACCCGGCACAGCGCCTGCA
Organism: Ambystoma mexicanum; assembly: GCF_040938575.1. NCBI lineage: Eukaryota > Metazoa > Chordata > Amphibia > Caudata > Ambystomatidae > Ambystoma > Ambystoma mexicanum. The sequence continues at coordinate 169,490,888 of NC_090925.1, forward strand.
ACTCCCCTCTGAAAGCAGTTGGGTGGCTGCATCGTCTGGCATAGTTTCAATGTTAATAGGGGTATTTATGTATTCATGCAATGTTTGTCGGATACCTGTGTATTTATTTATGCAATGTTTGTTGGATACAAGTTACGACAAACGTTTTCATGAATAAATAAATAATCCGGGTCCATGTATCTGACAAACATTGCATAAATAAACCAGGTCGTGACTGAGGATTGTAACTTCCTCTGGTGACCCCTTGCACGGTGTCACCAGAAGAAGCCTGTATCAAAGTCCTGCTGTGTACACGTAGGGGGGCGGAGCCAGCAGAGAGCTCATGGCGGCAATGAGCTGCTCCGCCCCCCTACTCCGTGCTGCCGCAGGTTTTTTTTTTCTTTTTCTCAAAGTAACCCTACACAGAGCCTGGGTTTGGGCTTTGCAGCAGCTGACTCTGGCTGGATCCCGAGATCTGGCTACACTTCTGGTGCCTGATCTTGGATCCGGTGAGAGCTGGTCCAATGACCAGCCCCGACCGTGAGCACCTTTGTGACCCACCTGGGCCTCTTTTCACCATTTCTGGGCTTATTTGTTGCCTGTGTCCCTGCCCCGCCCCGGTTTCCCTGCGCCTCCATTTCCCGCTCATACCCTTGCAGCCCGCCCGGGATCCTGATTGGTTGGACGGTTACTCGAAACCCACCTACCCTGGGCAGCCCTCTGCCCGACAGCCCCTGCGGCTAACTGCCCTGAGGCAATGGGCAGCTCCAACAGAGGCGGCTCCTTATCGTGTCCGCAGGTGTCAGCAGGGGAAGCCAGTGGCCAGCCGTAAAACAGCAACAACCACCAAAGTAAGTGTGGCATGGGTGAGGAGTAGAGCGTTTACTCTACTCCATAAAACCCCTGCCAATCTACATTACCCTACCTCGGAACTGCGAATATTAACATGTGCCATGTTTAGATAAGAATTGTGTACATTATCCTCTATCGTCTAAATGTCATACTAATGTGAACATTAGCCTGCATCGCATCTAGATAGGACTGTGAAGGGTAGCAAGTGTCGTACTTGGATGGAATTGTGAATGTTATCAAGTCCCACACTTAGAGCTGTGAATATTAGCATGTGCCACATTTAGATAGAATTGTGAACATCAGCCTGCGTCGCATCTAGATAGGACTGTGAATATTGGCATGTGCCACACCTTTATGGAATTGGAAACACTAACCTGCGTTGCATCTGGATATGACTGTGAAGATTAGCCTGGTGTAGCCTCCATCTATGCCTATCATAAGCGGAAACCCACTTATTGCGGTACCGAGGCCTTTGCCCCCACTTTACAGGACTCTCAACTCAAGGGATAGCCTCCATCTTTGTCTATTGTATGGTGAAACGTAGTGTATTACGAGACCTGGGCCTCTGCCCCACCACATAGGATACTTAACTGTAGGCGCATAGCCAAACTGTGAAGGTCAGCTCCGAGACATATAACCCACTTAAAAAAGCTCAAACTCTGCATACCGAGCTCATACAGCAACTTATACAACCACCTCTTGCACAGCAAGACACAAGCACTTCACCACACTGCAACAACAAACACATAAGCCGCACCAACAGCACACAATGCTCGACCTCGATCCGATACTCGCACCAAAGCTCAGCGCACAGTGTAATACCTTTTAACATTACAAGCAGGACAACAGCCAATGGAAAGGGAGGGCGTGGCAAGAGTTGCAGCTAATGACATAACAGCAACCAATAAACCTTGTTTGGGGGGTTGCAGCCAGCGATAGCAGGACATGGAGATCCTCCACCTGTTCATCTATTGTTTCCCACCGGATGACCATTGCATGCATGCATGCATGCATGCATGCACATTGACAGGACCAGCTTCCTAAACGTTAAGTTGCATTTACCCATCAACTCATTCGTCATTTTCCGTCAATCCTTAACCCTTCTTTATACTAAATGGCATCCGCCTCCCTATTCATGATTTTCATCGTGTACATCATATGTACAAGTTACATGCCTCGTGTGGGATTCTTCCTCCTTCTAAACACTATGCCAATAGCTGTGGTTCTTTTCCAGATCCATGGTAATTTATAATCTCAACTTCAGAAGAGTCAAAAGCTGAGTCTCAAAGTGTTCTTAACTCTCTGTGCTGTCTCTATTCATCCACCTGCACTTTAGTCAACAATCAGTCCATTCGTTCACCATCCCATTGATCCATTAGCCAATCCACCCGTTTGTTATTCCCAGTCTACACACCAAATCAATTGCCTCATAATCCAGCCATCGTTCAGTTTATACCCCTGTCTACCCACCCTTTTATCTTCTTATCCATCCGGTCATAAGCCCATCATCCATCCATTAGTCCAGTAGCTATGCCGGTCATGTGCTTCTCTCTATCCAATATTCACCAATTCCGATTTTTGTGAACATAGATTAAGCCTTATATCCACTTTGCAGTCCAACGTTAAACTCATTCACTTATCACTTGGCTAGTTACAACTGCCACAAGAGGGAAGAAATGTCTGCTTTACTTTCATCTGCCCCAGAGTCACTCAGATCCCAACTAGCGCAGGTGGCTGCAGATGGGAGGGCTGTGACTAGCTGCCTCCTTAAATCCAATTTTGACGCGGCAGACCATGCCGGTAGAGTCATTGCAGAGGACGCCGTTATTAAGAGGCAGGCATGGCTGCACCAGTCAGGGTTTAGACCGGAGACGCAGGCCACTCTTATAAACATGCCAGTGGAACCTAACATGCTCTTTGGTAAGGCTGTTGAAGACTCACTTAAAACAACAAAGGATGAGTATGACACTCTAAAATCTTTAGGTCAACTCACTAACAAGCCTTCTGGACAAAGAAGGCTTGTTAGTGAGTCATTCTTGCCGTTTTCGAGGCCATAATTCTCTGAGGATCCAGCTACAATCGGAGTCTAGTTCCTCCTGGGGGAAAAAATCAAAACCAATCCTTCCAGGGCTATCCCAGAGGACAACGCAGAGGTCGTGGTCGGGGCAGAAGCCCGGCTCGAGGTGGCACATCACCTCAGAGCAAGTGACATTCCGCTCCAGGTGCCCTCTCATGCTTCTCCAGTAGGACGACGGATTTCCAACTTCACCCACGCATGGGAGGGAATCGCCTCAGACAGATGGGTGTTGTCCACAGTAGCAGGGGGCTACTATATAGAACTACTTTGTCCCCGCAACCACCCCCACGACAGAAAATCCACTCAGAAGAACATCAGCAGATCCTTCTAGAAGAAATAGCCACACTTCTATTAAAGGGCGCCATAGAAATGGTCCCGGCCATTCAGGTAAACAGGGGTATTTATTCAACTTACTTCCTTGTGCCAAAGAAAGATCTAACAATGCGCCTAGTATTAGATTTGCACCCTGGAAGGAAGTATGTCAAGCCACAAAAGTTCTGCATGACTACATTACAAGAGGTAATCCCTCTTCTAAAAAAGGGATTACATGTCAACACTGGATATGAAAGATGCCCATTTTCATATTTCAATGGTCCCAGCGCACAGAAGGTTCTTGCGTTTTCAAGATGGCGAACAAGCACTACCAATTCAAGGTGCTGCACATTTTGGAAAAGCCTTGGTGCCCAAGGTATTCACAAAGGTACTGGCGGTGGTGGCAGCGCACCTGCACAGGGAGACAATCCCAGTGTACCCTTACCTGGACGACTGGCTCATAAAAGGGGAATCACCCCTGATTTGCAGACAAAACATTCAGAGAACAATCAACCTCTTTCAATTGGGGTTCTCCATCAACGAGAAAGTCAAGCCTAGTGTCAAGCACTTCAAAACAGTTCCTAGGAGCTGTCTCGAACACAGGAGGGATTGGTCTTTCCTTCAGAGGAAAGAGTAAAAAATGTGTTCCTGCAAATACCACATTATCAGGCCGGCCGTCAGATTATGGTGCGCAAAGCAATGCGTTTAATAGGCATGATGGCATCTTGCATTTACCTGGTTCCTCACGTGTGCCTGCAACCCATGCAGGAGTGGTTGGCGAAACAGTGGTCTCAGGCAAGTGGTCAGTGGGACGATGTAGTTGTAACGCTCACCTGGTATCCACGGGGATGTCACTCAGCCTGTTCTGACCTCTTACGACCTGAAACCTTCCCTGGAGTCTACTCGACTGGAGACTGGGCCTGAAACACAGGATTGGTAGAGTTTAACTCCCTATTGTCTGTGTGCTTGAACCCCTTCTTCTACGGGGTCCAACCCTTCCCTTTGATCCACAGCTCACCTTGTTTTCTTGGAAAGTGTGCTCTCCGTCCTGCTTTCAGCGCAGGGGCGCGTTGATTGATGCAAGCTCCTTGCTGCCTAGTTACTTCACTGACAAGGGTCCGACAGGTAAGTATAATTAGTCTTTTGAACAGTACTCTAACTTTGTTCCTTTCCTTCCTTAGATGATGGCTGGCGTCCGGGGATGGCGACGTGCTGCTGAGATGAGTAGCACTGAAGGTGAGTGAGAGCGCGATGCGACCCTTTCGTTTTTGTATTGAACTGAGTTCTTTTTCTGTGTCTTTTAGGTGCCGTGACGTTTTCAGCGTGGACGCCGGTTATGAAGAAGAAATGCAGTGAGTAAGCGCAATATGCAGCGCCTCTAAATGTTTCCACTCTAACCTGGAATGTCTTTTCCCTCTTGCAGATGGATGAGAAGTTCCGGAGACAGTTCCCCCAGAGCGGCTGGGATTCAGGTAAGCGTTTGAAGCTCGTCCAGTCTTTAAAAATAAGCGAAGATTGGCTGAATGCTTACTAATGCCTTTTTTCTGTTGTTTTCCTTTTTCCATAGGAAGCGGCGTGCCAGTATGGGAATGACACCTGCGAAGGTGCCCGCAGAACAAGCAAAGCGATGAATGATGGGCAGAAGCGCCGCAAGGTAAGGCTGTTCCTAACGGTGTTCTTGCAGGAGCTGAGCACAGAAGAAAGATGCAGGCCTACTGGAGACCGATCCGAACACGGTGAATGTCACGCTGCAGGTCGCACGGTGAGTGTCACGCTGCAGGTCCAGAAAACACAAAGCATGTTTCTCAGCCTGGGCGTGGCTTAAATAGTCTCTGGATATCCCAGGTGTCTCTGGGCTGAACCACACCCAAAAGACTAGACTGCACATGCAGTTCTGGGAACCGAAATATGTGGGGGCATCCATCTTGTCCCCATCAAAGCACTACAAGTCCAATCCCCAATGTTATCCTATGGGAGTGAGTGAGTGAGTCTGGTGCCACAAGCGCCAAGTCTGACTCCAAGTGGGTCTTTGGAGGGATGGAGGCCCTTGAGGGCCATGTAGGTGATTGTGGCCTGGCTACAGCCTGACATCTTGGAGGACTGGGAACATGAGGGGCAGGAATCATGACAGCAGTGGTCATTTCGCCAACACTTGTACAAAATCTTTGCTGGTGGACAAGAGAGAATTTAACGAAGGGGAAACCTTTCTACGACCCAGAGGTACAAGCAGTTGTCACAACAGATGCCTCACTGGCAGGGTGGGTGGGGGCTCACTACCTTAACCACACAGCTCAGGGTCTGTGGGCTCACACTTAGCTCAAAACCACATCAATCTGCTGGAACTCCTGGAAGTATTCAAAAGCCCTTTGGGCATTAGAATCCCATTTAGCAAACCTATCTGTGCAGATCCTAACAGTCAGCACTACAGCGATGCATTACATCAACTAACAAGGGGGTACACATTCGCCAAATCTGTCCAGACTTGCACAGAACTTTTGGAGATGGGCACTCAAATGGAAAATGTTCCTTTCATCGGCAACATGTTCCAGGGGAACTCAACGCTCTAGCAGACTTGTTGAGCAGAGATCCCCTACCAGAGGAACACGAGTGGCGTCTACACAAAGGAGTCGTAGAACACCTCTTCTCTCAATGGGGTTTCCCAACTATAGACTTATTCGCCACAAACGAAAACAGTCAATGCCCAGACTTTGCGTCCAGGTTGTCCCTGCCAGGCTCCAAGGGGAACGCCCTATGGATGAACTGGTCTAGGAAATTTGCTTACGCTTTTCCTCCAACACCTCTGCTGAGAAAAGTGGTGAACAAGATACACAAGGAACCAATGACGCTTATCCTAGATGCTCTTATATGGGCAAGACAACCATGGTATCCATATCTGCGCAAGCTGGCGATGCGCTAGCCCATCAAACTCCCGTGCCAGTACAACCTACTCAACTAGCACGAGGGACAGACGGAGCACCCACAGCCGCACTCAATGAACTTGGCAGCATGGCTCCTGAAGTCATAGAGTTTGGACAACTCAACCTGCCTCAGAGATGCATTGATATCTTGAAAGAATCAAGAAAACCAAATACTAGGCACTGTTACTTTGACAAATGGAGAAGATCTGTAATTTGGTGCCAAGCTAAAGAGGTCAATCCCATAGAATACTCCATCACACATTCTAACTTATATGCTCCATTTTCTAGATGCAGGGTTAGTGTTTAACTCCCTAAAAGTCCACCTGGCGGCCTTATCAGCCTACACAACCTCTCATAATAAGGTATCATGGTGGAAAGTACCAGTCATCAAGGCATTTATGGAGGGGGTAAAGAGACTACACCCTCCAATTTCTGACCCACCGCCAGGATGGGACCTCAATGTGGTACTCGCTAAGCTCATGGGACCCCCTTTCGAGCCTATGCACAAGTCTAGTCTCAAACACCCGACTTATAAAACTGCCTTCTTAGTGGCTATCACATCCATAAGAAGAGTTAGTGAAATCCAAGCATTGTCAGTGCAGGATCCCTTCTTTGTTGTACACGAAGACAAGCTGGTTTTACGTACTAGCCCTATGTTCTCATCTCCAAATTTCATGTAAACCAGTCAATCGAGGTACCGGCTTTCTTCCAGGAAGCCAAAAGCTCAGCTGAGGTAAAACACAACACACTAGATGTGAGGAGCGCGGTCCTCTACTACGTAGGCAAGAACAGACTGCAAAGAAAAACAGATCAACTGTTTGTCTCCATAGCGCCAGGCAGAGAAGGTGACCGCATCTCTAAAAATGCCATCTCTAGGTGGATAGTTAGATGTATCCAACTGTGCTAGTTCCTATCAGATAAAACACTGCCTTTTATGCCAAGGGCCCACTCCACAAAAAGTACTGGAGCCACACTGGATTTCATTGCAAATGTCCCTTTAGACAGTATTTGCAAAGCAGCTACATGGAGCTCGGTACATACTTTCACTCAGGACTACTGCATTGACACTCATTCCAAGACAGATGCACAAGTGGGACAAGCGGTTCTAAGACACTTATTCTCTTATGAACCTTCTCGCATCCTTCTTCCACTGCTCGCTAATCTATGCACAGCATGTGATTTAAGTAGATTCCACAAGCTTCGGAAGGGATACATTACTCACCGTAATCGTATTTCTGATGCTTGTATCTGCTTAGATTCACATGCAACCCACCCCTCCTCCCCTCGGAGAGAAGGCGCATGGATGCTTATGAGCTTGTCTAATACGTATCTGCTAGGATACAACTGTACACGCGCTACACCTCATGCTACCTCATGTCAGAAAAATAAAAATCTGAGGGACTTCGATGCATGAGAGTTCATTGGTACAGTGGACACTAGGGATAGTATTACTGGCACGCCCCGTCGACGTCCCTTTTTGAGTTTCGAAAACAACTGTAATACTCTGCAGCTTCCACTGGATGTCAGCCTATGCACAGCATGTGAATCTAAGCAGATACAAGCATCAGAATCAGAAATATGATTACGGTGAGTAATGTAATATATATATCCATATCCTTCACTGGATTCCTGTTAAAACCAGCATTGGCAAAGTGAACGGTTTGGGCTTCTGTATAAGTATTAGGCATTTGCCAGGCACTACTATTAGATGCCCAGGTTTTTGCACCGGCTACCAATAAGGGGTAGTAAATACCACTACAGCAGTTCATGCAAGTGCCTTTCTCATGCCTACACAAAAGCCTAAACTGTTGGCATTGTAGCCCAGAAAGGCTGGTGCATGGCTTGTGTGTGTGCGTGCTTGGTAACTGGTTTGGACTTGGTAGGATGTTGTAGGTATCCTGCTACACATGCAACATATAAGCCTGGAAATGCTTATTAATATTGGTCTGGGTATGAGGGGCTTGTTTTATGTCTTTTATGTCTTTTGTTGAGCCATACTCACAAATGAGGTGTACAGTCCTTCCTTGCAGCCACCCTTGCTTATCTTTTCAGGTGGAACCTGAATACATGAATGTCATCTGGGTCTTCTAAGACTTACAGGATCGGTGACTGCCTCCTTCCTTCAGGGAAAATCTGCAAGTACCATCTTGCAAACTGTCATTCGACCACTGATTTAATCTTGTATTGCGCCTGTTAAATCCTATGGTAGAAGTTGGTAAGGCTTGTAATATAGTTTGTAAGAAGATTCCTAAATTATCAGGGCCACTCATAAATGATCTAGTCACAAAGTTACTAACCCACTACAATTCGTGATGTAATGAAACAGAATTTGCACATAAAGTTGAACAATACATACATCGCATGACATGGATTATTTAGGAGTTGTGCCGATATTGGGGGAATCTTATTACAACCGCTTTACTACACGGCCAACGTTTTTGTTGTTGCCCAATGAGGAGCAGCACTCAATACTGATCAGTAGGACACAAAAGAAGCAGACAAATTACAAATATAGGGAGGCGTTGGCAAGCACAGCCTAACGAAATCTTACTAAGGCTCGTAATATAACCCAACATCTTTACCCCTCTACTTTAGCCTATGTGACAGTATATGTTGTATGTGTTTTTCATCTAGTGTGGTAGGTGCTATAATTTGACACCAATGTTGGTTTTCCCCTGTTAGAATAGTTTTGTGCTTACCTTGTAGTTCACTGTACTTAACACGTATAATAATGAGAAAGTCGTTGCATTATATACCTGTGGATAATGTTATTGTTTGACACCTGGTGTGCATGTGATCTGTCCTTCGCACCAGTCTCCTTCCCATCTTGTTGGAGACCTTGCAGGTCCACTAATGTTGGTTTCGGCAGTTGTGACCATCCCTCCTGCAGGAATTATTGATGGGACTCCAAGCAGTCTTACATGAGCTGCAACTTCCGGGCACCAAATTCCCCACCCATGGTACCAGAACTGGCCCAACATTGTGCTGTTCCACCATGTCCAGCTTCATCAGTTAACCATTTCCTCTGGTGCAGCACCATCTCTAGTGGATCTTCAGTCCTGCGTTCATGCAGACCCAGAACCTCATTGTCACAACTGAGCCATTGCTGCCATTAATAAGTATGCAATGTTCTACGGTTTTCATAGCCAGCTGTCGTGACAAACCCAATTGCTACACTGAACCTACAGGCTAGGTCCCTACTGGCGTTGTCGATAAGCCACGTATGTGCTGCTTTTCCCAATAACGGACCCTACCCAAGAGTCTCCCCTATTCTTCCACCTATACTGCTGTGTTTGATATGTTCTTAGCTGATGCATCTTCAACATATTACATACAGAGGGGCTCTTCTATTGTGACATCGGATCTGAAGCGGGCCCATAGGACATAAGAAAAATGTTTTGCTCTGTAGTAATGTGTATAACATTTTACTCCCATTCTCTGAATGGGAGTACCTTATTTTTGTATTTAATATATATATCTAGCCTTCAAATACGCTCTCTAAAGGTAAATGCACAATTCCATCAGGCCTCAAAATTTGGACTAGGTATTTGCTAGTGATGGTTGACACTGGGCGAGTAAGAAAAGGTGTGCTTTTGTATCTGGAGAATTGAGGGGTTGATTGACTTTTAGCCTGGCTAGTAGCTTGAAACTGTTGCAGCCATTCCTAGTAACTTCATTAGAGTTGTTGCTGCTTCCAACTCTGACTGATTTGGGGGGGGGGTGCAGTCCCATGAACGCCTGGATTTCTTCGGTGGAAGCGAAGTCTGATGCCTGTCTTTTATCTAGGTTGAACACCTAGGAATTTTGACTTGGCTTGCCGAAAGGCTTTCGTTTTTGAACTTTTATGGAGAACATGAATTGTTGAAGGGTGAGTGATCACAGTTAAGAGTTGTGCACCGTTTGCCCCCCACCCCCTGCTATGAATTATTCATCCAGGTTGGCGACCTATAAGATAGACCATCAGGCAAGAGGTCCAGGAGCCACCGTCACAAAAGGGGAAACTTCTTTACCTGCAACTAAGGGAATAATCAGTAAGTCAGGCCAAGCAGTAAGGCGAGATACGCTGTAGGGAGGGACATCGCACCTTCTCACTCAGCAGATCGGTACCCACACAGCATTCTACACTCAGAACATCATTCTTGCAGACAGGGAATCCACAGTAGATGAAAAGCACAACACAATGTACCTGAATGCTGTGTCTGCATAGATGTGCAGCAATCATTAAAAGTCTTTCCTGAATACATGTGGTGGCGATGCTATCATAAAAGGGAGCACTCTAAACTGGTAATGACAACTTTCACTTTTGTAAAAGTACCTCGGTGGCCTTGGAATATGGAAATATGAACATATGCATCTTTCTTGTCCAAGGTCTCCATTTAGTCCCCACTGCCCTTCATTCAGTAATGGGATCTTCTCCTGAACCAGTCTCACGATCTTGTTTTTTGGGACACAAGGACATAGAGTGAATAGATGCACGTATTCTTCTCTTGAAATGGGACTTCCTGCATGGCTTCTTTTTTGTTTTGTTTGTGAGTCTTTCCACCCGGCACTTCAGTGTTGTAGTATTTCTTGCAGCTGACACCAAAGGGCTGGTATTGCAAGGTCTGGTGATTAGTTCTAAGCAATACAGGAGCCCTTTCCCCACAGCCCGGACCCATATTTCAGCTACTGCAACCCTGATCATGCTTCAGGAGCAGCTAGCTTCATATGTGCATAATCCAATGCACTGCCCTCGCATCCGGTGAGCACGCAAGTGCTACGTTTCCGGGGTTTGTTCGTTTTCCAGTTACAACTTTGACCTTGCTTTGTGTTCATGCACGCAGTGATCCATGCTGTGTACAACGAGCAGCCTGTCCCTAAGATGGCTGCAGCATCATCCGATAGGCGAGCATCACACTGCTAGGCAACAAGCCCGTATTTGTTTGCGCGCACGTCTGCCGGAAGGCGGAAGCCGGCCTGTTCGCTCATTGGAGCGCCTCCATGCCTCTAGTCTCCAACATGCCGCGGTAGGACCACTTCAGACTTTCTCATTACTACCACTAACTTTAACCACCTCCATAGAGTAGTATAACAGAAGCACAATATTTATTCCTAGGTTTGATGTACCACTCCTAGTCAACACGCCTCGCTTAGCGCTCCCAGTGTGCTTCTCAATAATAATGGCTGTTTGATGTCCCCACCCAGAAAGTATTGTACTGCGGCGCACCTATTGTGCTTTTAATAATAATGGCTGGTTGATGTTCCCAACCGGAACGCATTGTACTGCTGCGCCCCATTATGCTTTTAATAATTTTGCACTGCTCGCTGCCATAACCACATTATTGGGTTTACATTGGCTGAGATACCCTCACCCCGTTTTCAAAAGCTTTTTACAAACCTCCACTTGTCACTAAGCATACTCTACTTATGCGGCCAGTTTTAAGCCATGGACCACAGCACCCATATAATTGCTCTCCCACTGAGTACATGGCCATGCTTGGTTTGCTTCTCTTCACCATGTTCCTACTTTGTATTGTACCGGAGAGACTACCTTGTTCTGGCAGCTCCTACCTCACCTATGGAAATGGACTATCTAGAATAACCTACTACCGGCATCACCCCATCCCTTGTCCCACACCTTTTTTACCCACCATACCTCCATTTCTGCCTATCCAGGCCAACACTATCACTTCAAGGTCCACGGAAAGCCCGAAGCTCGTACTATCTAAAAAGCCAACAACTCCAACTGAGCATGAACATGTACTAAATATTCTAGCTCTGGGAGTACATACCCGATTCTGGGTAGCACCAGACTACGCAGACTAAGATCTCGAACCAATGTGGCCCACCTTAACCATAACTCAGCCTGTGCCCTGCCCAATAACACACAACATAAGAAGCCTTTTTGGAGCCACTTCCATACTCCCTACTAGAGCCATTGACAATCTGACTCTTCACACCCCCCCTAGAGCCACCTATAGAGGTAACATCAAAGGTGCCCTTATCAATGCACGCTCACTAGCAGCCCACGCTATTGAAATCTACGACATAATTATCGATCGAAAGTTGAATTTACTTGTAGTCACAGAAACATGGCTACATCAAGCCTCTGGACCCTTACTAGCCCTGGCCATCCCTCCAGAGTACAATATCATTAGGACTGACAGAACTAATTTACAAGGAGGTGGTGTAGCCATAATGGCTAAATCTACTCTGCAATTTAGACACTGTCCTATCAAAGAAATAGAAGGCTATGAACTCCTCTTAGCCAAACTCTCCACTGATCAGAAAACCACACTTATCATCCTAGTTATATACAGATCACCTAAAAGTAAAACCCATCCGGAACTAGACCTACCTCTGCTGCTTAACACTGTATATCAAACCGAACAACAAATATATCGTCCTTGGCGATATCAACATAGGCTTCAATGTTAACTTGATACTAAAGCAGATGCCTTTATATACTGCACTCAAAGACCTTAATTTCCTACAACTAGTGAATGCCCCACCCATATCAAAGACTGTACCTTGGATTGGATACTCAAACTTCAAAAAATGGCTATTGAATCGATTGTACCCCTCGACTGGACTGACCACCATAGCATATACTTCTCCCTTACTATTAAGGAGCTAAACCCCCTGTGACCAAGTCATAGATACCTATGTTACAAGAAATATTCAGAAACTAACAGCTGAGAACCTAGCCCCCATTATAACCGATGCACTGTCTTGTAACCTGGTCACGAGCAACAACCCCAGCCTTTTGTCAGAGGTCTACCATAAGTGCCTTACAGATACTATTGACACAGTAGCACTGTTAACAACCAAAACGCAATGTGCGGACAAACGCACAAGCTTTTGGCTCAATAAGGAACTAGTCGCTCGAACACCTGAACAAAAAATCCCCTAGACCAGACTCTGCCAACGCTTTCAGTACTGCAAACAAAAACTACAAAACTGCAACTATCACCCACAAAGCCAATGCATATAACTCCCGTATCGGCAACGCCACTTCCAATTCTAAAGAACTTTTCTCCATTCTCATGGAACTGTAAAACCCAATCCCAGTCACTACCCTTGTGAACACCAGCAAGGAATGGTGCACTACTATACAAAACGCTTTAGCCTCCAAATTGAATTGCTCCCAAAAGACACATCCTCACTAAAAGACAAATCCTAGCTGGAAAAAAATGAAACTAATGCGATCTCAATAAAACTAAGGAAAATGCAAACCTACAATTCCTTTGTACCACAGTGACCCAAGACACAGTGGCAGACACCATTGCAACATTAAAAGCCTCTAATTGCAAAGGGGACAACTTCCCAGTCCATTTGGTTAAACTCTTGCTCCACACCTCACACCTACCATTACCAACTTTGTGAATGCCTCCTTCAATAGAAATACTGTCCCGGCAAGTATAAAAGAACCATGGGTGACCCCCTTGTTGAGAAAACCTTCATTGGATGCTACTAGTCCGACCAATAACTACGGTAGCGTTTTTACTTAAGATTATTTAGAAATTTTGTTGTAATCAAATCCAAGCGTATCTTCAACAAAATCACCTCCTTGGAGCCAGACAATCCGGTTTTAGGCCGAACCATAGCACAGAAACGGCCCTCTTGGACCTAAAAATTCCGATAGATGCCATCAGGCACTCAGGCAAACTCTGCAACTATTGCTGTTAGATCTATCTGCAGCATTTGACTTAGTGGACCATGATAAACTATGTGATACTCTAGCAAATGACTTCTCCTTTTCTAAAGATTCTAAAGATGTCACACTCTGGGTGAAATCTTTGCTAGCTGAACGCACTACTAGAGTAAGCATTGGCAAAGAGGCTGCCGATCCCATACCAGTCCCCATTGGGGTACTCCAAGGGTACTGTCTCTTGCCTATTTTATATAATGCGTACACAAAGCTCCTATTACAGTTACAGTTAAGTTACAGGCACAGTACATGGTAATAGGCAGTAATGGTAGGGTAGCAGATATATACAGAATATACAGACAGTCGAGGTAATAGCAACCAATAGTGACAAAAGGAGACAAGTGCAATATGTACAGTTTATAGCTAAGTCTAACCTAAGGTTGACTTTTTGTCAGAAGCCACCTAATGGCAAGCTTCCTGAACGATTGGAAGGATTTGGAAGACTTAATATTCAGTGGCAGGGTGTTCCAGAGTTGGGAGGCGAGGACAGTGAAGCTCGAGCCTCCGGCTCTTTTAGAGGTAAATCTAGGTACTGTAAGACATAAGGTGTTGGAAGATCTCGTGGTTCTGATGGAAGATTTCATGGTGAATTTGGTAGTAAGGTAGGGGGGGGGGCTAAATGGTTGAGAGCTTTGTAAGTAAGGCAGAGGGTTTTTAGATCGATTTTATGTTGGATGGTGAGCCATTTGCATGTAGTTCTAGTGGCAGAGATGTGCTCACGCCCGTAACGCATTATTTTGAAGGACTTGGAGTTTACTAATTATTTCTTGGTTGGCACCTAAGTAGAGGCTGTTGCAGTAATCTAACTTAGATTGTATAAGAGCTCTAGCTAGCGTGAGGCAACTGTTAAAGGAAAGAAATGGTCTACAGGCTCTAATTAGTTTTCCTGTATAGGCGGTGGCTTAGGCGGTCGAGTTGACTTGTTTAGTGAGGTTAATATTGGCATTGAGATAGAAGCCAAGTGTTTTCACATTTTTGGCGACCGGGATTGTATTGCCATCAATTATGATGTTGGAGTAGTTGGGACTTAGTTTTTGTAAGTTGTTCGGTGACCCAATAATGAGCAGTTCAGTCTTCTCGTCATTTAGGCGGAGGCCATGTGTGGCCATCCATGCCTGAATGACAGAGAAGATTTCATTGATCCTGGCTACATCAGTATTATAGTTGCCCATGATGGTGAGGAGTATCTGGGTGTCATCCGCGTAGTTTGTGTATGTGACACCCGGACGGTCCAGTTTATCAAAGAGGGGCTTTGTAAAGATATTGTATAGGGTCGGTGAAACACATGAGCCTTGTGGGACACCGCAAGTGATAGGGATGGGGTCTGCTGCTGCCACCGGAGAGAAGACTGTCATGGTTCTATTGGCCAGGAAGGACTGTATCCATGAGACAGCAGAGGGGGAAAAGTGGGCGGCAGAGGAGAGGTGGTTGCAGAGTATCTTATGGTCAACCAGGTCGAAGGCTGCTGAGAGATCTAGGAGGAGTAGGATGGCAGCCTTGCCCTTATCTTTAATTTCGTCAATCTGGCTTTTAAGATCAACAAGGGCAGTTTCTGTTCCATGTTGAGGCCGGAAGCCAGACTGATGCAATCCGAGTAATTGGTTAGACTCTAGGTAATGCTGAATTTGCAAAGTAAGCAACTCTGTCAAGGAATTTTAACAGGAAGGGAACGGTTGTGATAGGCCTGTAATTAGTAGGGATGGCTGGGTCCAAAGTCTGTTTGTTTGTTTGTTTATTTATTATTATTATTTTTTTTTAGTAACAGGAGGACCCATTACTGTTTTAGATTATTGGGAACCGAATTGGTGGAGAAAGACACGTTTGAGTTTGAGCTTAGAAATGAAGGGGGGCGAGGTCTCGTGCTGCATCTTCTATAATCTGTGCAGGGCAACAGTCCCCTTTGCAGTTTGACGGAGGTTATGATTTTTTGCACTTCTAGTACTGTTACATTTTTGAAGGTGAAGCCATGTTTAGTGTTAGGGGTGGGCTAGGGATAGAGGGGCTAAGAGTGGGGCTACTATTGGACAGTTGTAGTCTTTTATTTTCAATTTTTGTTTGTAGGCCAGTGATTTTGTTCGCGAGGGCATCTTGGATACGAGTGCACCAGAGTTGGTCTTTCATGGACATGTCCGTAGGTGGATTGGGGTTTTCTAACTCCTTCAGGATTGTGAATAATTCTTTGGTACTGGAGCTAGCATTACTTATTCTCATATTATAGGCTTCTTTTTTAGTGCGTATTTCTTTTTTGTAAAGGGAGGATGCTTTAGTGAGATTGATTATTTATAAGTGACTATGATCAAGAGACACTGTTAATCAATAAATTATGCGATAATCCAAAATTGGATGGCATTAAACAGCCTCTGCCTCAATGATGAGAAAACAGAGGTTCTCATCATGGGCTCCCAACTAAAATCAGCACCCTCCATTCTGACTACTCGACTATCAACATCGACCGTACTTTGATCCAAGTATGAAAACAAGTCAAAACTCTAGGAGTTTATCTAGATGCCAACCTAACAATGACCAGACATGTAAGCGCACTCTCGTCAACTACTTCCTACACCTCTAAACTGATTGCCCTGAGTCGCCAGTTCCTCACACCCACTAACTGTGTCATCCTAGCGGTTTAGGTTGAAATTACCTAAATGAAAAAATGTGTTGCATTGACCAAAAGTTCTAAAAATTCTACCACCAAAGGTTTGAACACCAAAAGTTCGAATCTTTGGTGGTAGCATTGAAAAAAAAAAACTGGCGCTGCTGGGGTGACCCCGCATCGCCCCGCTCACTATACTTCATGGTAAAGTGAGCAGAGGTTGCGGGGGACACCCCCGCAGCCTTCTGTTACTAAAAATAAAAGAGAAGAAAAGAACCCTGCAGCGCCGGTTCACGCTCACGGAAGTGAAAGGGAACTGGCGCTGAAGGGAACCAGTGTGAAGATGAAGGTAAGTGGGGTTTGTTTATGGTGTGGGTGTGCAGAGGGTGTGTGATATGGGTGTGCTGTGGGTGTGAGAATGTATGTGTGTTTGCATGAGAAAGGTGCAAACTTTTGGTTGTTCGCACCTTTCTCATGCAAAGGATTTGCCTGCCTGCGGTACTTTGAGCCGCAGTCAAATTACTTTGATTCATCCTAGCCAGAGCGTTAATACTCTCCAGTTGGACTATTGTAACATACTCCTATAAGGGACATCCAATTCTGACCTAGGGAAACTGCAACTAATGCAAAACAAAGTCATTCGTGCTGCACTTGGAATCGGAAAGTTTGATCACATCTCCACTATCAGGAGGGAGACTACCTATCAAGGCTAGAATCATCTTTAAATCATTGTGTATTACCCACAAATGTCTCACAAATAAAGCCCCCATCTACTTAAACAATTCAATCTGCAAAAAAGACTCTTAAGAGATTGCTCAGATCCAACAAGTCGCTCCTGGCGGTCCCACGATTCAAAAGTTCCAGAGTGGCTGGCAGCAGCTTCTTGGTCACAGCCCCTAAACTCTGGAATGAGCTTCCTCTTGCAAAGACCCCTAATGTATGAACTCATGTAAACTCTTTTGTGTATTTGCCTTGATTTGTCATTGTATTACTGTGAATGTATTATAAGATATCTGTAACAACGCTGTGATACCTGATGGTTTGGGCGTTTAACAAATGAAATAAATAAATGGTAACTATCACCAACCTTTTAATGGTTATGCGTGGGTGCATTGAGTTGTCCCGAGTTAGTTCTGCATAAGTCCCTGTACCCAAACTCCATCCCTTAAAAATACATACCAGATCTATTGTCTGGGCATTCCCCTTGTGTTATATTGTGTTTTACACTAAAATCTTTATTTTATTTATTTGTTAAACTCACTACTCCTCTCCTAGAAATGTAGCCATGATTCTGGACATTCTAGCTGTGATTGGCTAAACCTTTAGAGCCCTAGAATGGAGAAGGTCTGCAACTAAGGTGTACAAGTCTGTCTTTCACACCCTTTATACGGGGCTCAGGAAAATGTGACTGACACCCAGCAGCAGCAGGCACCTCTTCCTTTCTTCGGTTCCCCTGGCAGCTTTCTGCACCTTCTGGGAGCCCTCTACTTCTTTAGAACCACCACTGAAATTGGAAGCGTCCAAAGCAGTTGGCCCTGTTTAGCTGGAAACCATTCAGACAAAAACCTGCAAGTTTCCCACAGGCTAACATTGGGACAACCACAATATTGGTCAATAGGGTGCAACCTTGTTTTACCATTAGAAATAACTGTCCCATTTGGGGCAGAACAGGTCCTGAGACTTGCCAAGGGCCTATAGGTTGGAACTTTGGACATTCTAGCTGTGATTGGCTAAACATTTAGAGCCCCACAATGTTGACTGTGCATAAGCAGATAACTACTCTACTCCCCCCGCCCCCCCCCCAGCAGTGAACCTGTTACTGTTGTATTCATTCCTGCATAGTTTAAATAAAGGTTATTACTTAGTAAGATTAAATATGTATAGAACTGTAACCTTGTGTGGGCATTTCTTTATTTGAACCAAGTTTTTGTATTGCTGTCACCCCACATACTGGAGAAGTATTCCTTGGCTGCTTTGCTGTAACACTAGATGGGTGGAGGACACTTCAAAATACAGCAAACTTGCTTAGATGGTAATCTGGTGGCTTGAACACCAGCCGCAGGAGATTCTGCTTAATAGCCCCTATTGCATGGGGGTGCGAGCAAGTGTCCAGTCTTTCTGCAGTGATACATTGGTCATGCACAGAAGCAAATGTTTCTGGGGTAAGCCAGAATTATTATGTCTGTCTGTCTCTTTGTCATGTGTGAAAACGTTGGGACATTTTGCTTAGTTCTTATGACATTGCTTAGCAGTTTGTTTGTGGGTGAGGATGTTACTTCAACTTTGTTTCAGTGGGTTATGTCAGCTTTTGAAACTTTGCCGAATTCCACTGTAGATCGAATAGGATCAGTTCCTGCCAAGGTCTCATTTGTGCATGGTTGCATGTAAAGCAACTTTTTCTATTCACTAGTTTGTGACTACATTACCATCTCTGCTGCACTGCCCCTTCCTTCCACCTCACTGGGCTCTCGCCACCTCACCTACACAGACATTGCTCATCTTCTGATTGTGTTTGCTTCTATTTTCTTCCAACTTGTTTGTTTTCTGGTCCCTAGGTTTGAGTGAGTCTCAGCCTCTATATCCTGGGTGCTGTCGCAATGGAGACTGAAAGTGAGCAGAACACCAACTCCACCAATGGCAATTCTACCTCTGCTGGCGGGAGCAACCGTCCACAGATCTCACAGATGTCACTGTACGAGCGCCAGGCTGTGCAGGTGAGAGGAAGCCGCTTCTCAGACCAGGTAGAGAGAATAGACCCGTCTAACATACTCTGGTCTGCAGATCCCTTCCCTTGGGTAAGAGGAGCCCATGGAGTTATGGGTTAATCCTCCAAAAATAGAGCGCTATCCTGATGCCCTGTCTGTTTTGTGTGCGTTTACAAAGCATTTATTTGCTTTATCCTTTGAGGTTTTCTGCTGAAATGGTGCATATTGAGGGGAGAGATTCCCATTGCCTCTGATTGCGTCTGCTTTCTGCAAAATGAATTGCTACTGCTGAGTATTAACTTGCCTTTTGGACACATGGTTGCTTTGATTTTCTTAGAGCTTCGTTAAGATGAGCTAGTCGGTGATGGGACAGTCCTCATTAAAAAGATTCCTATGTCATCTCAGATTCCTGTTTCTGTAAATTGAGTTTTGCCCTTTTTGATAGTATAGATCGATTGATGCTCAAATCTCTTTTCTAGCCCTCTTCAAAGAGGAGAGCTCAGCGCAGTGAAGAAATAAACGCTATAGACTATTGAGATTCTCGGGTCTGCTTTCTGATCTTAGCTACCTTCTTTTAAGGTGAATCAACAGTTTCATGAAGGCACAAGTCCTGGGTAGTCAATTGTGTAATCCTGTTACATCTCATGTGCTCCTTTCTTCCTTCTACAGGCTCTCCAAGCGCTCCAGCGCCAGCCCAATGCTGCCCAGTATTTTCACCAGTTCATGCTGCAACAGCAGCTGAGCACAGCCCAGCTTCATAGTCTGGCTGGTCTTCAGCAGGTGAGAGCTCAGATGGTGAAAGGGGATCACAACAACAATGGTGTGTCTTAAAAAGGAATGTTAAAGCGAGCAAGAGACTAAGACCTATAAAAAAGACTTACAGTGGTTTAACGTGCATTTTGTCCCCTTTATCATAGGCAAGCATTGCAGCCAGCAGGCAGGCAAGCTCCCCAAACAGCAGCACGGCACAACAGGCCACAACAACTCAGGCTTCAGTGAGTAGACTGTTGGTTACAATATCTGTGAATTAACACTGTACGTATTCCGCTCTTATAGTGTTGACAGAGTGTTTTAATCTCATCTAATATAGCATCAGCTAATTTCTCTTCCAGAGGGCACAAGATTCGGAGTGTGTGTGTTGCTGCCCCAATTGTATTTCACTTAAGTTGAGAAAAAGTTATTTTGTAGGGGTCCCGAGTATCCAACCAAGTGTTTCCAAGTCATTGTTTGAAGGAACCCTGTAGGGGTTCATCCCCTATTACAATGTTGTGGCACCATGAATCTATTGGCAACAGTGTGAAGCTGTCAATTCTAGTCCTATTTATCAAAATTCTCTATTTCCTTGCCAGTGCCCATGGAGAGCTGTTAGTTCATGTCTAGTCGAGAGATCCATAGTTTGGCACCAATATGTCTTGCTAACTGTGCAAATGGGGAGTGTGATCTAATGTCTAAATGACTGGTATCCTATAGAATAGCTAGGATTATAGCTTTGAGGCTCTCAAGAGGATATAGTTTCAGCTAATGAGTGGTACCAAACAACCATTGTTACCTACTGTCAATCATTTGCTGTTCTGCTAGTTCATTTGTGCGAATGCTAATTTCACAGTAACCTAGCAGTCGAGGGCAGGATTTCCTTGTCCGTGTCCTACGGGCAGCAATGTAAGCTAATGTTTATTCCAGAGAGTCTACTGTAGAGAGTAAAGGGTTTCCATGTCTTTGTCTGACCCCATATTGTGCATTGCTGTCATGTGTATGGTGTCTCCTAGTGACAGGATTGGGTGGCCAGTCTCAAGAAAAACACCCAGAAGGCAAGGCAATTAATACATTTACAGGGTAAACTGAAGACTGGAACCTAGGTCATCGTTTGTCAAGTAATAAGGGCTAAAGTAGCGACACTTTGTAGAGCCTGGCTCATTGAGTTCAATGGGCAAGGAGGCAATTGTCACTAAGTGTTGACCTTTTGAGGCATCAGCTAGATGCCCCACAGTTACAAAATAACCTGACTTGTAGCTTAAATACGTAGGCAACAATGGCATTTGTATGTATTTTATTTAAGTACTTTGTCGGGCACGTCTACCAGAAGTGCCTTACATACTGAGATATACAGACATCCAAAGTCGTCATTGTAATGTTGCTGATGGTGAGCCAGTTAGTGGGGCAGACGGTGTGAATTTGTTTGGGGCGTGCAAGGGGAACCCTTGGTAATAGGTAGACCTACCATAAATATAGCGTACATTTAGGTAATGGGAAATAAATTGCATGAAAACTTTATATTCATGTATTTGCAAGGTGGTTAAATGGGTCGGTGGGTGGAGGTATAGGATGCCCCTTTATTGGAAAGTGAATCCTGACACTGATCGAGAATTCACTTGATTGAACTGCTTTAATGCTGGGTGAGAGTAGTCCAGTGTGAGGCCAGTTGAGGAGTTGGAGGTGGCGCAAGGGAATGTGATGCACCAGACAGGTTGGTGAGCACTGTAGAGTGGACCCCACAGTGGGGGGAATTGGAGGAAGATGGAGTCGGCTAGGCTTTGGGGTGTGGGTGGCCATTGGGAGTGTTTTCTAGGCCATGTATTGATTTGAGGAGAAGAAACCTGAAGAGGGAACTCATTTTGTTCTTCTTTTTTTTTTTTTTTGCATTGAGAGCCGTAAAGCAGTATAACACAGCGGGCAAGGATCAAGTTAGGGTACCTGTATCAAATTGAGTAACTCTGGAAGTGCAAGATTGGGGAGGCGGCCCAAGAGCAATCATGCTGGGGAAGTAGTCTATTTGTAAGGTGCAGGTTGAGGTTTTGGCAGAGGGGTGGGAGAGGTGCAGTAAAATCTTTTTGATATTTTAGAAGGTTGATCCTAGCTGCACTTGCAGTGATGAAGTAGTTATGTTTGCTGTTAGCCAGTTTTACACAAGTTGCCGTCTGTGGAACTTGAAATGCCCACCTTGGGTGAAAAGGGTTACACTTAGTTTAGTTCTGAACCACACAAAGGTTTGGTAGAATGGCGAGCAGCATGCTTATTCTAAGGCGGGCGGAGGGTTGTAGTGATCTACAAAGAGCTCATGGTATACACTTAGTTCAAGAAAACACTAATACAGGTAGGAGACGTATAAAAAATAGGCATTTATTATATGCACCATTGGTAAGATGGATTTCTAAACTCTGACCTGGTGGGCAGAAGTTTAGGAGGCCACCCTCGCTTTAGTGAAACGGGGGAACCTTCTGGACAAGCCAGACCAATCTAGGTAGCTTGGCAGGAAGTGAAGACTAAGTCCGCCAAGTTCGAATACCTTATAAGGGATACTCGTGCGTAAAAACACTCGGCTGTGCCAGGGGGCCAGCAGTAAGTTATGCAAGTACTCGCCAACCCTCAGCACAGTCCGGACAAAACTTTGCCAGTTTGGTCGAGGTCGCTAGTAGGTTTGAGTCCTGCAGTTTCACAGTACTCTGGCTCTGAGCAGCTGCAGTGGAGAATGATCGTCCGTGACGGGACAGTTGCCTTTTCTCACCTTCCGAAAGAGGTATGAAAGAAAATTTCGGTTCAGCTGGCTTCAGGCCACAGGAGACCTGAACTGCAGGGTAACTATAGCAATCGTCACCACCAGGAAGTGAAGCGGGAATCGTGGATGCGGGCAGCGTTACACACTCCTTATTCGGGACCCAGAGGAGCTAGGCCTGCAAATTTGGTGGGAGAATGCATGGGACCACAAGCGAGCGATGTCCCAAATCTCGGCTCTGCACTCGAGACGGTGGCAGTGTTGCGAATTACCCTGAGGTAGAGGTGGACAGTTCGCTGGATGGCCCAGGGACACTTCCGAAGGGGCTTGTTCAGTGGTAATCGGGGGATGCAGAGAGTAATTGTTCCCACTAATCCAAAGGGGGGGGAAAGTGCCTTGGCAGGGCTTCTTGGTCAATTAAGAAAGCAGGGGTCCGATGGGAAAAGTGTGGCAAAACCTTCCAAAGTGTTGCCGGTGGTTTCACAAGTCCGTTTCTTTGTGTGGGAGATTTGGCTCCTTCTGTCATTTGGTGAGAACACAGGAGATCGACCTGGGAATGGCTGCAGAGCTTCTTCTCTTATACAAGATTAGCTTCACGCCAAAATGGAGGAGTTCTAGTAGATATGATCTCTTGCTGGCATCAGTTGTGGAACCCATCACAGGCCACGGTGGTCTGTCATTCAGGCACTCCAGATATCCTGCCACCAGTAGTGTGGATTGTGACTAGACAGTCCCATCCCTCTTCCTGGGCACACATACGTAACAGGCAGAAGCCTGCAAAAGAGATCGTTTTTCGCGGGAGGCTGCATGCCCAAATAAGGAAAACCTGGGTTACTCGACCTGGGTGAAGGCAAGGGACAAATCAGCCATGGCACAGAACAAAAGACTTTGTGGCTCAGATATTTTTGGACCTGGCCAGTCTTGAGGTAAATGCAGTTTAACTCAGTTAAAAGAAGTAAAACATTATGAAAATTAACTGCTGCCACCAGTTCGTCCTAGGCACACTCGTACAATCAACAAAAATCCTTTGAGGGTGTCTAGGGTCATAAAACAAAAACGGACCCTAGCGCACGGTACTGGAAGGTATATTGTGCACTGTTAAAAAGTTAACACAAAATGGCAAACTAGTCAAAGACTAAAGAAAACCATGCTTCCCAGTACTGACAGTCTGAAGGACGTGTCAGTTTCCCCATAAGCGAGCAAAAGCCCAGGGTAGTTCAGTTGAAGGCAGGGCTCCACTGGAACAGGTTAGGATAGCCAAACAAAGCAAAGAGTAAGGGGTGGGGGTCCATAAATGGAGGGGAAATTGCTCATACCTTTCCTAACAACCATGACAGAGGTGATGATTCACATGTCACCCAAGTAATTTATAACAGTAAGAGACAAAAAGATAATAAACCACAGTTGTAGTAACTTAGAATGGTTCCATGTCTTAAAATCGTGTCAAAAACCCTCTGACCCATTATGCCAATTATAGGGGGGCGGGGGACACCCTCGCAACCCCCACTCACCTTAAATGGTATAGTGGGGGTACCCCTTTACCGGGTTAAACCATGAAATTCTTTTTAACCAGCGAGGTTTTTGCCACATTTTTATTACCTGATACCCTTAAAATAGCAGTGGTAGCAACAAATCACTTAGTAAAATCCCTCTGAAAACCTAGCTCATGTGAGGCTGTGTTCAGCTGGGCCACCAGTGGCCAGGGGTGGAGCCGGAAAGGCAGGAAAACAGGGTAACGGTTTCAGTATGGCAGAGTCCAGCAGGAGTCTTTTAGTATTGCAGGTAAGTAAAGTTAGTTTTACAAAGGCAATAGAATCGGGTTGTTCCCTTGTAGGTTTGCCCCAAGGACCAGTTTCCTAAGGCAAGGTTATAGTACAATGGGTGGTCCATCCCAAACTTTATGGGCGACCTGAAGGGGTGCGAGATGATGCGATCTGCAGCCCTCAAGATCACAGGTATGTTGTACCAGGGTTAGGACGGTACTTTTAGCTGAAGAAACTGTTGCCGCAGGATGGTTGCAACAGAGAGGCGACTGCTCTCAAGCAGACTGACGACCAGCCAAGGATCTTCTCGGTTTCACAGTCCTTGCCTCGGCTGAGGGTCTTCTGGGGGATGGTTGAAGTCACTGCAAGCTTAGAAGGATGCCCACAAAGTTTCAGGCAAAACCGTACTCTGAAGACTATACAAAGCGATGCACCCAAGGTTCAAGGGTATTGGTGACTTGCAGGTCATGGAGGTTGCAGCTCTTCAAGGGATGGCGGAAAATGCAGTTCGTCTTGGGACTGGTCCACCAGTCCAAGGAAGCAAGTAGTCCTTTTTGGATCTACCCTGTCACTTAGAAGTTGAGGTTGGGACGGCAGCAGTTACTCAGCAGGTGCTGTTGGTCGCTGGAAGATGATGGTTTCATCCTTCAGATTCTTCTGTTCCAGTGGTCGACTCTGGGTTTCATCTTCAGGACCTCTGGGTTTATGCAGAAAACCTGGCCGAGTCCACCAATGGTATACCATGCACCTTTCCAACTGGAGGATGGTTGTCCATTGGGGACAGCCAGCTTCCTTTTCTGAAATGGTTTCTCTCAGGCGTGCTGCAGGACCGGGGCGTTTTGGTTGACCGTCCTGTTAGGAAAGCTTTCTCTTTTCAGCGCCTTTTCTTCCATTTGTATGGACCCCCAAACTATTTGCCTTTATTTTTTAATCGGACTTGTTCTTTCTGCAGTGGCTTTTACTCATTTGTCCTGGGGAAACTGACATCTCCTTCAAACTGTCAGTACTGGAAAACATTGTTTCCCTTAGTCCAATCTTAGCATTATCACTTGTAAGATTTCATCATTGTACAGTGCATCTTACAATGCAGTACACATTTTGTTGATCTTTTGGTTACTTTAGATGTGCCTATGGGACAGTGTACCCATGGGGGAGTGGGGGCACCCTGTACAGGTTCCTGACGTACCTTCACACATAAATATGTGCAGGTGTAGAACAACTGTTATTAATTAATGAGCACTATTTGACCCTCCAACCAATCTTGCTGTCTCTCTGAATGTTACCTAGCCCTGGATGTCGGTGTTGTGCTGTGGGATGTTTCAACCCACGCATCCAAGCCCTGCAACATCACCGTGCATTACTGGCAGCAGATATCATAATGGCCGCCGGAAAGCAAGCTGCTCGCCAGAAATCATCCCAATATGCGCAGTAAAAATCTGAAAGATAGGTTGCCATCTTCTTTTGCCTCTGTCAGGGTTAATACAGGACACCATTGCCAGACCCCATCCTTCGGCTGCACACAGGGCAAAATCGGTGCAAAGGAATATAGAGCTGTTCAAAATCCGTTTTATTTGATGTAAAAAATTGCTAAAATCATGGCTCACCAAAACCACTAAAAAGGTCCCACCTCCTTGTTGGGGTGGAGGGGGGTCAACATCATTCTCCCGCAAGAATCTACATGGATCTGAGGTCCACAGAAGTGTATCTATATTTGAACAAAGTATATTTTGAGGATTGCTTACTAGTAAGACAGCTGTCAAAAATAGATGCAGTACCAGTGCTCGCCACTGACCGGCGCTGGTGATCTGAATTCTGACAGGAGACCTGTATTGCAGAAGCTAAACAGTAACCTGAGTTAGCTGAGACTTCAAAAGGCTTGCTGTCCCTGGGAATCCTTCACACCTGGGGACTCCACACCAGAAGACAGGATATCACATGGTCCTGTTGATTAAGAGGGAGGAGATTTTCCCTGCAGCCTGGAGGAAGGAACAATGGGGGCTTTGGGATGAATAGAATATGCTGATTTGAGGTGTAACTGTCCACACTGCTCTAGGAAAAACAAGACATGTGACCTCTGAGTCAAGCTAAGCTTCTAGGGGCGGGGACAAAGCAATGGGTGTACTGAAATGAAGGCAAATATGTTTTATAAGAATACTGATAACTAATTGTAACCAGCTGATAGAAATGTACAATTTTGAGATTCTTAAAATGCCACCTTCACTCACAGTTGAAGACGAAGTTGGACGCCGTGGGATGTTCTGAGGCCAAGCCCCGTATGTATTAATATTGTAGACACTGTGTTTATGCTAGAAAAATGAAAACTTACTGTAATATGCCCAGAGAGGGGGTGTACCTGTATATGTACATGTATTCTCAACAACTTGTGTATCTGGGAAACATGTTTGATATGAAAAATGGATTTTCTTGAGAAACCAAAGGGGAGTGTTCTTTCCTTCAGCCATAAAGATGATGCCTGATGACTCATTCTGACTCACTACTCCCCTCTCCAGTCAGAGGACAGTAAATCCTCTAACCTATCAGGATCCTCGGAGGGTTGGGCATAGAAAGTCAGCCTCCACACCCCCTTTGAGAACACATAAAAAGAGACTGCTGAGACCCAGATGGACACTCATTTTTCCACTACTCATCGATTCCTGTGCAGCACGCTGCCCGACCATATCCAGACAAAAACTCCAGACTCCTGAGGCTCCAGATTCCAGAACCAAAACTTTAGAACCCAAACTCTAGAACCTTGGAGAAGCAGAGGCCTTATCCACAAGCTGAACTCTTCTCAGCAGGCCTCGGAACCCAGCAACCTAACTAAACTATTCAACAGCCAGGCGAGCTGTTTTGCTTCTGGCTTGAACCCTGTGCCAGAACCAGACCCAGAAAGCAGAGCTGTATCCAGAACCCGTCAGACCCAGACGAGACCGCTGTGCAGTGCCGATAGCAGACCAGAGGCCACGCTGTGAGCAGAACCAGTGTCTGACCATCCGGTGGTGAAAGTGCAGTCCAAACCTGACCAGATCTGTGACGAGGTCCATTCCAGTCCAAAACTAGGAGTGAGTATCCAGTCTAAGAACTGTACAGAACCAATCTCTTAGTCTAAAATAATCTGATTTAAACCATTTCAACCTGACCAGAACTGCATAGAAATCGTGTCCATTCTGTGATTTAAAATCTGTAAAAGCGCCATCTGTCATTCTGAAATCTACCTCCAC
The DNA here is from genome assembly GCF_040938575.1 of Ambystoma mexicanum. NCBI lineage: Eukaryota > Metazoa > Chordata > Amphibia > Caudata > Ambystomatidae > Ambystoma > Ambystoma mexicanum. The sequence goes on from NC_090925.1 coordinate 169,518,488, forward strand.
AAAAACGTCCGTATCTTTTGAACCGCATATCGTAGACGTGAGATTTAACTGTCATTTTAAAGCTAAGACCCTCAGCTTTCCAACAAACCTATAACGACATTCCTTATAGTTTTTCCGTAATCGCGAAATATGCACGCGGAAAAAGTGCAGCGAATTGAAAATTTGCTTCATTTCACCACTTGTAAAAATAGCTGCTCCTTGCTTTCCACTGCTGAAATTCGTTATAATCACTCATGAGTCATTGCTAGTGTTGACCTGTACCAATCTAAAGTAACTATCACCTACCCTGAGTCTCCTTTAGCGAATTAAAATCATTTTTTAGCATATTTTTCACTTCATTGCAATCACATTTAAAAGTATTTTGCCTGTTTAAAATCATACTGGTTTTCTCTAAGCTTGCTGGGGGGAACTGGAACTGAACTGCATTTGATTGTATTCTGGAAACCTTTGTGCTCTCCTTTCCATCTCTTCATATTGCATAAGGGGGGAGTGAGGGGCAGGGCTGGACTGGGAACCAAAAGTGGCCCTGGACATTTTTTTCAAAGTGGCCCCATATTTTGCCGAAGGAGTGAGCACAGCGCGTGAGCCCAACCCTTCTATGAGGAGATTGCGAGTATCCCCTAAGAAGATGTTGAATAAAATGTGTTCAAATTAGTGAATTTAAACCAAGTTTAAATCATATATGGATTTTAAAAAATCATTTTTTAAATAAGTTCATGATCTCGCAAAGTAGTTCTTCAATGGATTAGAGGGTTGGCATCAGTGGCGGCTGCTATCATAGGGCGGCAGGGCGCCGCCCCCCCACCAGTGACTCAGTGTGTTAAACAGATTCAGAAGATGTTGAAGTTCTTCTGAATCTGTAGCAGCGCTGGGGCGCTGTGGAGACAACCTTCTATTGTCGCAACCGGGCCAGCCCATGAATAGGATTCCTATTCATGGGCCGGCTGCAACAGTGGGCGCGTCCCATTTTACATTGCTCTTGCCCATAGTAAAGTGTGTGGAGTTCGTAGCCATCTCTGTGTATCTATCTTTCTATCTATCCATCTTTTTCTGTATACCTCTTTTGCCTATGTGGAGTAAACATGGGCATTTTTTGTCAGTACGTTTATATCGTAAGCTCACCTACATTTTGAGCTACATGCTGTGACAGATTCACTCATAAGGGGCTAGCAGAGTGAGACAGGGGAACTCGGAGGGTACCTTCCCCATGTCCCATTGTGATACATGTGTGATCATCCAGCCTCCCCACCTCAGAACCTGCAGCGAGAATGATAAAGGAGGTAGGGAAGGAATCTCTAGAGTGTATGGGGTGGAATTTACGGAGGGCAGAAACACATAATGGAGGGAGTGATTCCTGGCAGGGTCCTTCATTGAATCTTTAGCCTTTCATCCTTCTGAGGTCGATAATTGAGTACCACTCTGTGGAATAATAATGTCTTCTGTTATTTCAGCGCTCTGAGACCTATGGGTGTGTAGCACTATATAAGAAATGTATTATTATTGCTATTATGTTGAGGCTTGATTAAAGTGAGCTGCAAGAGTTCCCATGAGGAGGTGTTTTGGGCGGGGATGGACAGCAACTGGGTGGGAATGGCCATAGGGACTACCATGGCCATAGGCAGTCAATGGGTGGGTAAATAACCATAACATTTAAGTTGTTCTGTTTTTGTTTTATAAATAAGGCAACACATTTCGGTGGGGTGGAGGGGCTAATCCTTCAAATGTAGGGAGGGTAACTTCAGGGACTTTGGGAAAAGGGCAAACTCAGTGGTATGGGGGCATCTACGTTCTTTACCCATTGTAATGCGACTATTCTGGTGCAGCTTCAATGTTACAAGCAGTGAACTCCCTAATTCACGTCTGAAACCATTTTAATACTACTCTGAGCCTATGTTGCCCTTTCTCAGACCAGTCTTTCACCTTCTCTGTACACCATAGTACCAGCTATTCTCAATACAAGCTGCTGTAAAATACACCATCACACTTGCACACATAAGAATAATTTACTACCATTAGTATATTAAACCTAATGCTTTTTGTCATATTTCGGTGGGTTTTTTGGACAGTAAATTGCACATTTTGGAGGCCATGTTTCAAATAATTCCACCCCTTGAGTGGTGAAGGCTTGCGCACTGCGCGCGCATGCTCACAAATTGCCCGGGGAAATTTACGCCCCACCAGGTTTCAAACTCACCTGCCACCACTGGTTGGCATATACCCAGGAGTAGCAGGTCCTAAGCGGTCTCCAGCTATTCCCTGAAGAGCAGGATCTCGAGTCCTGTGTTGAAATGCAGGCGCATTGAAGCCTTCAGTATGGTGTTCCAGTAGGCCGGGGTCGGGCACAGCAATAGAAGGCCTGTCTCCTGTTCTAATCTCAAATCGTGCAATGGTCTAGCATTACACCTGAGGCACGAGTAGACATGTTTACAGGCAATGGTTGCCTTATGTGTCATGCAGGCAGTTTTGATAAATGTCCAGGATGGCTGGGAAGTCTCCTGTGTGATTGATGCATGCAGCAAAAACAGCACAGATGTCTGAATGGCACACACCCCCCCATGTCTCATTAGTACACTCTTTGACCATTTGCGTTCACTGAATACAGACAAGTCTTGCATTCAATACTACACAGACATGGCTTTGCGCACGGCAGTGTATATTCGAATGGTACACATTGGACACGACTGGAAGACCCCCACTGTGTGAGCCATATACTCATACATTGAACTGTACATGTCCAAATTATACAGAGCATAGCACGAGTATGCACTCAACAAAAACTTTGCATGCATCTGAGCTCCCCAAACAGTGCATTGCTACAGAACATGCAGTGTGTACCATGTGCATGCACTGACATGTTACTCCATGTCTGAGTGAAGGAATATGCGTGTCATTTAACACAGGCTGCATACTTGATTGGGACACTTGTTACAAGGACCCAGGCCATGTGCTGCGTGTGCTATCATGCCATGACATGCCACAAACAAGGGCCCAGCTGACGGCTGTGATGCGTGCTTCCTGGAGTCATATGGATATGCTCTGTCATGAGACCACATCACACACTCGGCTCAATTCACTAAAAAGAATACTGTTGCTTAGTCATGCTGAGGTTTTCCACTAAGCAGAAGCACCGGCCTATGTTAATGCAACATAACATTCCCAGTTCTAGGGACGTCGAGGTTACAATGCAAATCCTAAAAAGGATAATGATTTGTTATTTATATGGCACTTTCGCCAAAGAACATATTTACACACAATCCTCATAGAAACTGAAGTTCGTACTCATTGATGGACCTCAGATGAAAGGCTGAGTTGGCCTTGCCGGGATTTGAACCTGCGGCCTGCAGATCGCACATAGATCACAGCAGCAAGCTCTCAACCCGCTGAGCTATCTTCAGGTTAAAACAAGCCAATGATAGGATGAGGTTCAGGGAAGGAACTCGGGCCCTCCAGTCAACGTGCATAATAGGGTAGCCCGCTTGCTAAGGTCGTTGGGGGGATAAATAAAAAAGCCAATCACTGCGGGGAGTAGATCATGTGCGACTGGCAACATGAGCCAATCACTGCCCCAAAGCCAGTCACCTGATGTCAGTATCTCTGTCCCTCCATGCACCAAACCCAGCCAAATAGTCACACCAGGAACCTCACAGTGGCGTCTGAGCCTCTCAGTGCACAAAAAACAAACCAAACGCGATGGCAAGTCCTTGGTATAAATTTCTCTAAAACATGGGAAGAAGATCCAGCTCGCATATAGGCATAATTATAGCCAAAAACACCAGCAACAAACAATGTCTTCTGCAAAGCATGCAAATTAGAAGTGCTTACATTTTGGTCAAAGCGCTATAGACAGAAGTAATTAGCTTAAACACCAGAGAATCTCACTGCAGCAAACAGTTGAGTGAATGACGGAACGTCGCATTGCATCAAGCCTAGCCTTGCCATAATCAAGGAATGTCCAATATTCCCCTGCACCAGTCATAGCCACATGGATCAATTTCTGGGCCTCTCGTTGAACTACCCACTCAGAAGTACAGGTGCACAATTCCCGTCAGGTGCTCCAGTGAAATATAAAATGTATGAGAACAGGAGGCAAATCACTCGGCGACCAACTATGAAAGAGCTACTGTAGATTAACGGAGTACAGACAGTAGAGGGATGTCGAAGCGTAACAAGGGGAGGCACGGCTGCTAAGCATGGGCTTGGGAATGGGGTTTCTGGTGGGGACTTATCGGAGCCCTTTGAGAAGCCGGAACTGTTTGTCAGTATGTTCTGCAAGAAAGGTGGTACAAACAGTGGCCAGTGCTTGGCGCTCAAATTTAGCCCATCATTTGTAAGGGTGGTGGAGTATGTAACGGGGTTGCACTTGCCACTGGAGCAGTATCCTGGGATTCCAGCGGGCTGTAGTCGAATTTATAAGATATGGGGAAATGGGTAAGAGGGAGTCCAGGTTTCCCGAAACATAAGGCAGTCCACAATCTTGGGCGCCCTGAGTCGGTAACTGGCACTTTATCATGTAATTTACAAGGAACAGCAACTAAATACGACTGTGGCAGCAGGGCTAAGACAGGCAGTATAGCCTGCTGTGCTAAGACGCCGGGAGAGGGCAAAGCCCTGAATGAAAATCGCCGGACTGGCACCAGGGCATGCATGGTGCAGGAAGAAGGGGACATAACATCTTGGGACCTGCTTACCGACATCACGCCATTGCGAAGGCCTCGCCGCCGCTGCCCTGGCAGTGGCACCGGACACCAAACACTTCTTTGCCCGCACTGTCGGCCCGCCTGCAGCAGCCTGCCCTGCACCTGACCTGTGTGCTGTGACGCAATGTGTGTGCAGGGGCAGGCAGGGCACGTGCGGTTTCGGTTCCCTGGTGCCATCCCAGGCGGCCCTCATGCGCAGGCGTGCAGGCGCACAGCCCAGCCCTGGAAAGAAAAAAGAAATGCGCAGGCAGCGCCTGCGTCAGCGTGCTGTGGGTGGCAGACGGCAGGCAGCCAATTCATGCGAACCACCCAGGCGGATTCACGCAACGCACATATCCATATCCTTCCACGCCAAAGAGGCCCTATGCACAGAGGCCTACCGGGGGATGTCCCGGTGGGACAGTCCAGCCCTGCACAGGGGGAAAAAGTGATCATATTATCTCTTGTTGAAACCATATCGAGTTTATTTCTGTGTTGCATTCTTTCCCATCTTGCATTCCCTTGAAACCATACAAAGCATTCTCTGCTACCTTATTCTTTCTATACCACCTCCTAAGTGATAAAGAATTGTGCTATTGTAATATTGTCCATTGTTGATCACTATTATATTCATAAGTGTGCTATCAAATATGAATTTATTCATAAAAGTGTGATATATAGTTTAATTCTTCAAATAAATCTTTTAATTTGCAAAACAAACCTACTTCTTGGCTCATTGAGGTCAGGTGGATTCAAAGAGAGGGGCGTTATATAAGGGTTCATCATCCAGATTTAAGAACTTGAAATAAAAATATATAAATAAGGTCTTCCATTGGGCATCCCAGACTAGGCATTGACTTAGTTGGATTGCTGGATTGAAGTCACTTACAGTGCCGCCTATCTAGGGTGAGGGGACAGAGAAGCTGCTGACCCTATTGCTTAGCTATTATAAAAAACCCATGGATCACATGGGGCTATGTTCATTTAACATGTTAAAAACAGGGAGCACAATTACTTTTAATATTCCTGCTGTCTTAAATTTGGTATTAAAGATTTAAAATGTTTATATGTGGACCAGATCGGTGCACTTATTCACATCGGGTATCCCATAATTATTTGGACATCCCTTAGTAGTGTTGGTCGACTGGTTTCAGTGGCCAACAATGGTAATACCACTTTCTTCAGGATCTTAGATGCTGCTATTACTATATAGAACATGGTCCCGTGTATTTCTAATTGGTGAACATAGGAGAGGTCTGCTACCCAAATTAGCAGATTCTTAATATGATCCAGGAGTGTGGCAGCCTCTAAATTCCGTTCTAGGTGAAAATATCTGTGAAGACCTGAACAACCCATAGCCTTGTGAAACTTCCAGGGATAGTGGAGAAGGCGGCTTATTCCCCTATGAAAAACGCAAGGACGGTGGAGACGAGGATACATCATCCATAGAAAACGGAGAAAAGGAACGTACCGCGGCCAGCGCAGAGAAGGGATGGGGGAGCCCACCAAGCCGAGCCCCAGTTTGCCGTGGCCAGCGGAGCATGACAGAACCTTCCTTGGAGGAATGGCAGGGGCAGCCCATGGAGAGACCAGTTCCCGCCGTACCCGTGAGGTAGGGGGAGTTTGGACGGGGAACGCCGCAGGGCGAACATTGCATCCGTGAGCAGCTGATGCAGTGCCGAGTGGCGGCTCCGCAGCTGTGTGAGCAAGCATGCCGAGGGGTGTTCCAGGGCTCCCGGCATGAGGAAGCGGTCTGCCGGTCGCGGTTGGAGGGAAGACCGCAATGCAGTGAGGAAGCACACAGTTCTGATGGCCGGCCACAAAGGAGCATACAACATAAAGACCTTAAAAAAACAAGGAAATACAAACCATACCTTCCCTCACTCTATACTTACCGGGGCAATGGGAGGGGTCACTAGAGCCAGCCGCGGGAAGACATCAGATGCCATACTCCCAGGAAAAGGGGGCGGGGCTTGGGAGGGTTCTTATGGCCTGTGACAGGGAGTAGACGCCGATTGGACAGTTAAGTGCTGCCTATATAAGGAGCCTGAAAGTATGACAAGGGGTGCTCATTCTTGTTCTCTTCACAGATCGGACCAGACGTGGAGTCAGGAACTACAGAAAGCACCTGGGCGTATGAGGACTAAGAAGAAAAGGTTGGAAAGAGGTCCTTATGTTGTGCCCTACAGGAGAAACAGAGAAAACATTGGTCAACAAGTAGATCTTTAAGAAGGAAGTTATTTAGAAGGACTTTGAGTTATTGACTTGGCTGCCAAACTTATTGAGTCTGAATAAAAACAAGCTTTAATTTTCACTTTAACACCGGCTGTCACAATATCTTTTTTTATAACTATCTATTCACCCAAAATAGAGTTACAAAGACCACTTTGTGGCTGCACGAAGCGGTCTTCTTAAATCGAACTGTCACGCCCCTGCGACGCACACGAGTGCACGCAGGGGCTGACGGGCACGAAAGGACCCGGAAGCAGCCACGACGGTGAAGTGTGTGTGTGTGTTTTGTACTTTATTTTCGGGGAGTGTTAGGTTTCTGAGGGAGTTGGGTTGGGAGGGTGAAACCCCCAGGTTCTGAACAAGCCCCGTCAGGGCAGGGCGGGGTTGTGGTGGGGGATGTTTGGTGGGGGGCGAGGCAATGTGGGCTTTAGCTATTTGTAGGCTGCCCAAAATCAGCTGGAAAGTCTTTTTGTTGGGTGACCTACAAAAAGCAACATAGAACCCTAAATTCTACATTGCTTCCAATACCTTGTATTCACATGGATCTCGAGAAACGAAAGATCGGGGGTTGGGCCGGCCGCTGCTAGCCCACTGTCAAGACTTTAAAAGAGACGTGGACCCATTTCGAAGAAGGCGTGGCGACACCTGCTGCTGCTGTCCTGGAAGAGCCCTGTCTTGTATGTGATCTTCAGCAGTCCTGTGAATGAGCTGCGACCCTAGGAGTGGAGTAAACGTCTATTCTCGACATCGGGAGTCCTGCAAAGAAGCCTTCGGAAGTGCCCCTGGATCACCCAGTGGCTGACCAGCTTACAGTTTGGGCTACCGTTGTTTCTGTTCCACATTGAGGCCTGGAACTAGGGGTTTCGACCGCTTCTGCTACAAGACTGAACTCTGCCAAATGTCATGGTTCCAGCATCATGGGGACCCAAGATGGGAGGCAGTCTGACCGCGACAAGTGTGTCCCCCTGCCTCGCCGTGCATCGGTGGCTGTCTGAAACTGCTTTCCTGCATCCAACCTTGTTCTGAGGGCCCCTGCATTGACTACGCTATCCAACCTGAAGACCTTGCACCAGCATTTTTCACTGACTGGTGCTCGAACCTGCAACCCCTGGGCATCAGGAACTGGAGCTGAAGGCAGGAAAAGCGACCTCGGACCAAGATCTGCCAAGCCTTAAGGAGAATCGAGGGGGCGGGGGCGAGTTGTAACAATATTTACCTGAACCCCTAACTCCCTTAAGTATGGTATCTTTTTAGAAAACCTTTACGACATGCAAGCACTTGAACATTAGACACTTTTGTTAGTTAGTATAACTTGTCCTCTGCCACTTGCAACTCTTCATTGGACCCCAGAAACCCTACACTAATTGTTTCCCGTCTCACAAAACTGTGGCACTTTGAGCTTTTGGGCACAAGGCCCCATACATCTTGAGGATGGACTTCTAAAGTTAGTGTTGTATCTCTGTGGACCTGTAGTGCTGAATTATGCTTGGCATCCTTTACAGGAGTTTTTATACGAAATGTGCCATATTCCAGTGATTGTATACATGTATAATTTATTTAGTGTTGTGTGATATTACATGTTAGTAGTTATTTTTCATAGTGTTATTTGGGCATAAATGAGTATTTTTATAACTGATCGTCTAAGTGTGTTCCCTTAATTTTTCACTGTGTGCGCGCGCTCATTGGGGACCTCCGTACTCCAGATAAGAATTTGTGGTGGGGAGTATTTTACGCATGCTTTTTCAAATTGGAGAGTAAATGCAATTTGAAGAGTAAAAATGAGTTCTCCTATACAAGAAGTAAAGCATATCCAACACATACACCCAATGCATACGTAAAATCAGACACGTAGACCAAAAGAGTTGTAGATCAAAGTTGCTTGCTCAGAGCCCTTCAGTCCACATGCAAACGACACATAGTAACAGCACATCACTCCACTTGATGATGTTATATATCCTCCCTGAACATGCTAGCTTCACATCTCCTCTTGAGACATACTAATGAGTACGACACATACTCTGTGCACATCTCCTTTCAGCATTTTCAGAGATGTGCTGTTAGCATTTGAAGAGCAAATTTGTGTCATTTGCATGTGTAAATGGCCCATTTACACCTTCTCTGAACTTAAACTGTCCTTTTGGCTTTGGCTGTGCTGGCTTCCCAAAGGTTCAACTTCTTGATCCTTGTTAGGGAGAATTCTCAGAGATTTGCTAATTCCATTCTATCTTGGAGACCACCAGCTCTTTTGCTGGAGTTTAGAGCTTTTAATTTTTATCATGAAGAGAGCAAGACCTTATTCCCACTCTCTCATGTATTTTTCTTTGATTTAAACACTGTTTCTTTTGGTTTTGGAGTCTGACCAACTCATAGGTATCATCTATTTACATTGTGACACACTGAACCTTCAGTGCAGTGGCAAGATGAAGTCCTTTAGATTTTCCAAAGATTTAAATACCTTCTCTTGGTTAAACTACTGTTTCCAAAAGCAGTAAAGTGAAATTGAATTTACTTACCTTTAATAACTTTGTAGATCCAGGTCCCAACAGCTTGAGGGAGGAAGTCTCCTGTATGGGTCTTCCCTGTCAATTTGAAAACTGGGTCAGCACAGCTGCAGAGCTTCACCGGGCACTTTGCAGTCCAGGTGCGTGCTGCTGGCATCTGAAGCAAAAGATGAGAGAAGATGTTGTCCTCCAGTGGTCAACTCTGCTTCTAGTTCCAAAAACTTGCTTTTTATGCAATTTCCCATTCATTCACAGCACTAGGCTGTCAATCACACAGCAGGGTGGCTGTCCTCCAGGACCGCCAGCTGGCCAATAGGAACTGGTTTCACTCAGGCACACCTAGAGACCAAGGACAGGGAAGTTTCGGGATCATCCCTCACCTCCTGCCTTTTTAGACATACTGATGCCAGCCAAAATAAACAAAGGACTGATTCAAACAGAGTAAAAGCCCAGAAGAAACTGACAAGAAATGACGAAAAAATAGTGGGGCCATTTTGAGAAAATGGTCACCCTTGGGTGCAGTACTGCAACCGAGTTATCAGCCTGCAGATACATGTCACTAGGTAGTAAAGACACCACTGCCACCAGCCATTCAAGTGAGTTATTGTTACAAAATGTTACATGAGGAATGGGTTAAAGGAGTTACTACGTAACCCCCCAGTACTCCACATAAGGTGGTGTGTGCTAGACCCATAAAGGAAAAGGTAAGTAAGACAGGGTCGTCTTACTATTCTTGGGAACAGTAGTTCACCTAAGAAAATGTAGTTATTAAGAGCCAGATTGAAGGGAAGTTGAAGGGACTCCTCAGTGGCACTGCACAAAAGGTGCTGTGTCACAATACAAAAGCAGATGCCTATGGAGTTTCAGACTCCATAAAACATTAAGAAACACTGAAAATCTTAGTCGGGAAAACACATGGGTGAGTGAGGAAAAAGGTCTCACTCTCAGGAGTCAAAATTAAAAAGCCCTGAGTCCAGCAAAAGAGTTGGGGAGGGGGTCTCTAAGGTTAAAGGGAATTGGCACAGGAATTAAAATTCTCCCTAACACTCTTACAGTTTGCCCAGGCCGATTGTAGGAATCCATCTAAAGTGTATTCTCTGAAGTCATTGGAACCTTTCTACCACTCTAAAGTAAAATATTTACTTGTTTGGATTTCCTCCTCATGAAATCTTTTCCTACAACTGTGCGTATCCTGATGTGTCTGTTGGCCACTAGAGGCTAGGTACCCCCTCTTGCCACTGAGAACACTCATTCTCCAAGAACAAAAAGAACTTGTAATGTTTGGTCCTTTTGCCTAGTAAATGCAACAAGTCTTTAAAAGTAACTTTTATGTTAAAGAGGTGGTTGGTAACTGTCCCTCTGAAATATGAGCAGTTACAAAAATTCTTACTATCCTTTGAATGTGCTTTGCCATTCTTACAAGTGTATATATAAGGTTGTTTAACTCTCCTATGAATTGGGTCCCCCACTTCCCAAAAGTAATGCTATTGGCTTCTCCTAACTATTTCTTTCAGAATAAGTTTAACAGCTGGGTCTTACTTCCCATAACTTGCTGTATAGTCTGTCTAGAATGAGGCTCCCTCGTGTCTTACCTGCCTTGAATAGATGTGTGCCATTCTTTATAAGCATACTGTAGGTTTTACTTATCTAGGATTGTGTAACTAAATCTGTGTTCCACTGATCTGAAAAGCAACTGTAATAGTTCATTACAACATTAGGCCGTACTCCCCTAGTATAACTGAGTGTTCTCCTGAATATAAGTTTGGGTTTATACTGTTCCATGAATTTGTGTGCCACTATTCAGAAAAGTATTCTCGTAACAGGGTTGAGTTCCTAAGTGATTTCTTACATGAGTGTCACTGCATGACTGCCAGGGTCTACTACCCTTGCATTACTGTAAGTAATCTAAGTACTTGTGGTTTTACTCCCCCCGATAGGGGTGTTCTCTTCTAAATGTTTGTTAGATCTGACTTGCCTACAAATACTGTTAGTAATTCTGAACAAGGTCTACGCTTTTGGTTGTGTACCTTAAGCATTGTGTTTTTTTTATAATGGGTTTGACTCTGACAAAGTACTTGCCCACACCAGGATTTACGTTGGCCTATTTGTAGCTATAATAAACATTTATTTTGTTTATTTCTGGGTGTAAGTTGAACCATTTCTATGCTACAGGTTCTGTGTACCTTCCTAGAGCCTTCTTTCCCTCCGAAGATAAGCCTGGCTGCTCCATCTATGTTACCAAATACTCCGTTGGTACAGCCCTATAATAAGAGTGTAGTTTTCTACTGTCTCAATTGTATGGTTTTACTAAGTGTTGGGTAAGATTGTCATAGCAATTATGCATCTTCCTGACCTGTGTCAAACCCAGAACCTTTTGCTACACTGGTGGATTATTTTTCCCTATACCTCAGTGAGTGGGAACCCTTTTCCACATTTGCAATCTATTTCTCTTTTTATGGGTGTTCTTTTTAAGACTTGCCATAGTGTCTTTTTAATTGTATCCTCTTTGACAACCTTTGGCACATACTGCCTATTGTTGCTTGGTTGACCTTGGGGCTCCCCTTCTCTGGCTATCCTTTTGAGAGCTACAGTTCCCAAGGGTGAAAATGATCTTTGGATCCCTTTTACTCTTATTAGGTGAAAACAGCACCCCACCACCTTGTGTGGAGTGCTGTGGGAAATGCTGTATATCCTCTTTCTCATTTTAAATGTAAAATGTATGTTACATGGACAAGCTTACTTTTAATGACTGGAGGTGTTAGGCAGGAATTGATGTAGTAACCCTGTATTTGACAACACAACTCTTGTCCTCTTGGTATTGGGTAACCCACCTATTGGTATAGGCCTCTACTACATAAGTTGGTAATGTGACTGAGCAGCCAGGCTTATATCGAGGGGTACATGTAGAGCTTTAGCAATAAAATACACAAATACAAGTAGCACTTGCACTCAAGGTTTATGTTATAACTTATTTAAAAACTATTGTTAAATAAATAAGCATTCTTTAAAAAGGGCAATGTATGTAGCAATCAGATATTTTAAAATACTTTTCCAGAACCAACGCAAAGCTAATAGCTACTCTTTAGAGATGCTCCTTACACACTTCCTACACCTTAAGGTGACTTCACTAACTAGGAAAGTAATTGCTTTTATATATCAGTAGAATTTGTAGGTTTGCAGAAAGGAAAGTTTTAAGAGAAGGAAAAGGGTTAAACTGTTTTTTAGAGCATGTGAGCCCTTAAAATCTTCCTTTGAAGTCTAGATAAAAGCCTTTCACAGCAATATCAGTTTAAACCCAATGTGTAAGTACTAAAGTCAAATGAGTCTGCAGGGAGCCAGGACAGCCAAAGTCCATTGGCGCAAAGTCTATTGAGCTGAGGCACTTCTTAGATAGTAAATGTCTTGCACACAGTTTGTTAAAAAAAAAATCACTGTAGGGGTCACAAGCTGTTACACTTGTGAAGGGCAGAGCTGAAATCATTTCTAGCAAAGCAGCTGCTACATATCTCAACTGAGAAGATCAAGCTACAGACACTGAGGTAAGTACCCCAAGTCAGAACAGAACCTTTGGTTAGAATAAGAGTGGCCCTGCTGGCTTCTGTCTGGTTGCAGTGATGCAGATCCTTTGTTCCTGCTCCTCAGTGGTAGCGATAGGAGGGAGGCGCCTGGGGACTCTTTAGGCAGCAATTCGGAGGTTGGCGGCAGCAGCTACAGGCTCTTTTCAGATCAGTAGCACTTTGCGGTTTCAGTGCTCGGTAAACAGCACCACTGCGTATATTGGATACTGGTTGGGCTTCCTTCACTCCTTAGTCCTGCACTCTGATGAGGGGACTCGAGCTCTGGTCATCCTGCTTCTGGAGGGTCCTGGGGAGACTCCTGGATCTTTTGGCCGGATCAGACGTTGCACTCGACTCATTTCTCGCCCCCTGGCACTCAGTTCCTGCAGCAGCAAATAAGTACAGCCAGTAGGGGAAGGTGTTCCAGTGGAGTTTTTCTCGTGGTTAGTTGGTCCCACTAACCCAAGGGAAGAGGTTGCACCTTCCGGAGCTTCTCTTTTCAGCTCAGCAGCATGGCGTCATCGGGCAATTCAAAGGTCCAGGAGGATGCAGCAAGCTTCGTTCACGGTTTCTTTGGGTTGTTCTTCCCAGTGGTCGACTGTTTCAGTCCCAAAACCTTCTCCTTTTTAAGTAAGTTTCTCCCATTCATACACAGCCACCCTGCTGTGTGAGTGACAGCTAGGCTGTCCTGCAAGGACAGCAAGCCAGCCAGCCAATCTGGACTGGGTGCATTCAGGGAAGTTTCGGGATCCTCCCTGACTTCCTGCCCTTTCAGACAGACTGAGCCAGAGGTGGGTTTCAGTACAGAAGCCCGTCCAAGGCAAAACAAACAAAGGGCTCAAACCTGGTTTGGCGTGCAGAGTAAAACCAAAGAAAGACCTCACAAACAGAAAATGGTGAAAAAAGAAGACCCGGGCCATTTTGACACAATGGTTACCCATGAGTGCTATACTGCAGCTGAGTATGTAGCCTGCGGTAGAAAAGCACAATGGTAGGAAAATAAACAACTGCCATTTAAAGTAGGGAGGGTAACACAAAAATGTTTACATGAGTAGGTAGGAAAAGGGGCTACGAAGTAACCCCCCAGCACTCCACATAAGGTGGTGTGCGCGGAACCTACAAAGAGAAAAAGTAACGTCATTTTTTTTCTTGGTAACAGAAGTTCACACAAGAAAAGGTATTTAAACCATTTGAGAAATTTAAAGGATTTCTCTGACACTGCACTGAATGTGCTGTGTCACCATTCAAAAAGTAGATGCCAGCGTTTCCCTCCTACATTTTGTCAGACTACAAAAACAAAGGTAAACCTAATCTAAATCAGGTCAAAACACATGCGAGTGAGTAAAAGGGCTGGCTCACTCCAGGGTTAAAATTTAAAGTCCTTAAAGTAGGGAGAATTCTCACAAACGTGCTAATTCCCTTCTACCTTCCCCCAGCTCTTTTGCTGGACTTCAGTACTTTTAATTTCTAACCTGGAGAGAGTGAGCCCTTTTTCTCACTCTCTCATGTATGTTTATTGTGATTTTGACCCTGTGTTTCTATTTAACTTGGAAGTCTGACCAACTCCATAGGCATCATCTTTACGTTGTGACACACAGCGCTTTCAGTGCAGTGACGCAGGGAAGTCTTAGATTTCCCAAAGGTTTAAATGCCTTCTCTTAGTGAAACTACTGTTTCCTAGAGCAGTGAAGTGAAATTAACTTTACTTACATTTTGTGACTTCCTAGACCCAGCACATACTATCTTAACATAGGGTGCTGGAGGGGTTACTTGGTATCCCCTTTGTCTAGTTTCTCATGTAACATTTGTTTACCATTTGTACAATTAATGGCTGCTGGCAGTGGCTTGCTTTTAACTTCCATTTGGGAGTTTTTACTGCGGGTTACATTTGCAGCTGCAGTAAGGCACCCATGGGTGCCCATTTCATCAACATGCACCCAGTCTTCTTTTTTTGCCATTTTTTTTTTTTTTGTTGCAAAGTTCCTTCTTGATATTTACTCTGCACGCCACCCCAGGTTTGGTCCCTTTGTTCGTTTTGTCTTTGGCGGGATTCATGAGTGAAGCCCGCCTCTGGCTCCAGTATGTCTGGCAGGGGTAGAAATTGAGGGAGTTGCCCGAAACTCCCTGTGCTTAATCTGCTAGGTTACAGGAATGCACCCAAAGGTGATTGGCCGGTTGGCTGTCCGGCAAGGACAGCCACCCTGCTGTGATTGACGGCTAGACTGGAATGAATGGGGGTTGGGAAACCTGTATAAAAGGTGGGGCTTATTGGGAAGGAAGATAGTCGACCACTGGAAGAAGGAATGCAAAGAAGTACTTGGAAGAGACGCCTGCTGCAACTCCTGGACCGTTGGTTTTTCCGGTGAAGCCCTGTTGCTGTGCTGAAGCTCCGAATTCACCTCGACTAGAGAAGCCCTGCAAGGACGACTTCTCCCCTTGAGTTGGTGGGACCAATCGACTCCAAAGTAAGCCCTTCTGGACATCCTCTCGGAGCTGGCTGTACTTCCACTGCTGCTAGAACCGAAGTGCCAGGGAGAGGAACACCAGATTGTGTGCGTTGCTTCTAAGTCGGATCCGAGCGCCAGGAAGATCCTCCGGACTTCCCTGAAGCAGGACTGACCAAGCCTGAGCCCCCTCAACAGAGTGCTGGACCCCAGATGCAAGGAAAGTCAAGAGTGGTATCTGAAAACCGCAGTGTTGCTATTTGCTGTCAGGCGCGAGGAGCTGAAACACTGAAGGACCGTTGAATTGAAGTTTGCCCATTGCTGCCACCAACCTTCCTATTGCAAAGCAGGAGTTCCCAGACGTCCTCCCTCTTGTCTCCACGACTGAGGCTCAGGAACAATGTCTGCATAGCTGTACAGGAACAGAAGCCAGCTGGAACCATTTCTTCTAACGAGGTACTGTAAAATCTAAGAACTTACCTCTTGTTGGCGTAGCCTTGCTTGCTCTCAGTTGAGACCTGTCTTGGTTACCTTGCAGTGTTGCTATAGTTTTGCCCCTCACAAGCATCCCAGCTTGTGGCCCTTCAAGTGTTTTATTTTCTGCAAACATTTCTAAAAACATTGTTCAAGACTTTTTACTAACTGCAAAGAAGATCTTCAGCTACCCTAGACATTGTGCAATTGCGATTGGCTGTCATGGCTCCCTGAGAGACTATTCTTCCCTCTGACTCTGTGCTTTCTTTTCCTCAGGAAAGGGTTAAACTTATTTGACATTGGAAGGTTTTTTAAAAGTACTTACCGGTTTGTGAATTATTTGTTAACCTTTTGGGTTTTTTCCCCCCCTCTCTTCTACACCAAACTCAGTATTGCCCAGTCATAAATCAATGTCCAGTGTCCTAGCTATTTAAGTCTCCTGAGGGTGTAGGAAGTGTCTGTGTCATCCCCAATGGGTATCATCTGATTTAGAGAAACTAAGAGTGTGTTTTGAAGTGTATCATAGGTGTTACATTTATTGCTCCCTTTTGAAGAAAGCTTATACAACTGACTGTGAAATAATTAATAATCGTTTTATCAAGGAACCTTGAGTTTACATGTTTATTTGAATAACTGCTACTGTGAAGCTCTGTGTCACAACATTACTGCTCACATTTACCCTTCTTGAGATGAGCCTGGCCGCTCAGCCACACTACCAACCTGTGTAGTTCAGAGGTTGGATCCCGATTGCCAGGAGGTCGGAGTTGTTGTAGGGCACCCAAAGGGTACTGCATACAATCTTGCCTAATAATCCTAAAGTCCAGCAAAAGAGCTGGGGGGGGGGGGTCTCTATGGTTGAAGGGAATTGAAGGCAGGAATCGAGGGAGGAGTCCAGAACGCTGCAGCCCTTTGTCTTCCAGCCTGATTTCAAGAATCCAGTTTAAACTGGGCGGCTGGCTGTCCTGAAAGGACTGCCAACACCCTCCAAGTTTGAATGTTGCATGGCTGGGTTCCTGCATAGAAATCTGATCCTGGAAGCTGAAGAGCTAGTCGACCACTGGCACCAAAACCGAAGAGGATCATGAAGAATACGTGGCTGAGACGATTTCCAGCAACTTGATAGCATGCTGTATAACCAGAGCCTGCTGTTACTCTTCCTTCCACTCGACCTGCGTACGCCGAAAACAACAACCCAGAGCCTGGTGAGGCCCACTAGACTCAAGACGACCTGCATTTTTAGCCATCTCAGTTGGTGCTGCGACCTTGCAGGGCTGCAATACCCCAATACCCTGGGACCTCGTGCCATTGTACGGTGCACAGTCTTCCGAATCTTGCTGAAACTTTGTGGGCATCTTGCTGGACCTTCAGAGACGTGGATCGAGTCCAAACAGTCCCTTCACAAGAGTGCTGGACCTTGCAAACGACGAGAATCCAACCAGTGATATTAAGTCTTCTGTGCTCATGAAAAGGCGTCAAATCTAGAGCCGCGTCCAGCCACAATTTACCCCTTGTGTGAAGCCTACAGTGTCGATCCCTGCTGAAGAAGCCCATCCAGGGTCCTGTCTTCTGTCGTCCTGACAAGGAATGCAGTGCCTGGGTGTTGGGCTACAGATCCTGAAGTTCTGCTGCAAAATCTTCTTCTGTGCTGAGTTACTGTGCAGGGTTTGGTATTTATTTACCTTAAGACTCTTGTATTTCCTGTGTAGTTTTGGGGTGTTTTCTGAGATTGTGTGGCCTCTCGTCCAGTTCACCCAGGCCCACTGCTGGACTCCTCCCAGGGTGTTGTCTCTGAAGTCCCTGGACCCACAACTAATTCTAAAGTAAAATACATGCTTGTTTGAACAGTCTTCCTCTGGAATTCTGAACTTTTCCTGCAACTGAACCCTATCTCGCCCTGCCTACCGCTGGCACCTAGACCACTAGGGTCCCTCTTCTGCCTCTGAGAACTCGTGTAATAGAATTTGGAAGGGCTGGGTAATTTCAAAGGGTCTGCCTGGAAAAGTTAAACAAGTGTTGAAAAGTTAACTTGTTTTTAAATGAGTTAGTTGGTAACTTTAAACTTGCGGAGTGAATAATTTCCATCACTCTGTGCCCAATATGGGATGACATCCATCTCACAATCCAAACTGACCCCTTCCACCTTGGATGCAACCCCCTCCACCACCAATGGGTCAATCCCCTCATCAATCTGGACCCCATCAAATGTTGATGATGTATCCAACACACATGGGAATGCTGCCGCCTCTACCCCCGCCACCTCCGCCTAGCGGTCAGACCTCTTCTGGGCCTTTGCCTCCCTGGCAGCAGCAGCAGGGTCCACCAGCTTCCAACAGTTTGTCCTCCAGTGCACCATTGCCGTGGCAAAGTGAGTGGAACGTTTCTTCTGCTTTCGATGTGTGCAGTGGGTACATAGCAGATGTCAGGACTTGAAGCTCTGCTCAAGTTGAGTCAAAACGTGCATATAATGGCTGCCTTTCTCCTGTTTTCATGGCAATGTTATTGTGAAAAACTGAGACCTCCTTCTGAAAGAACTAGAATTCTACTCTTGTCATTGTTTATCCAGAGGTAAAGTTGCACTGGTCATTTGGCCAGAAACTTGTCGTGGGTTCAGGAGATTAGCATATATTATTTCTAAGGCTAATGGATGGGTTTACTGAAATGCTTTGCATAGGCCGCCATCTGTTTGGTGTGAGTCACTGTTTTTTTTGTCCAAGGTAAAATGACTTAAGTAATGGGCCTTATTGTAACACTCCCTACTGTGTACCCGATGTGCGTTCCCGGTAGTGAATGCTGCTCCCCATTACCAAAAGGAATGACTCAATTCAAGACTCATCATCTTCAGAGCTTACGACCCCACCATGATCTGAAGAGATTTCTCATCTTCATGGAACTGGAGACTGAAGTGGCCTGTAGTGGCAACCAATTCACTGTATGGACAAAAGCAGACCTAATTAGATATTCTGAGTGCCTGCCTTTCTCTTTGGTTTCCTTTGTCCACATGGGTTACATCTCACCTATGGGACATACTCAATTTAAACACTGCCCAGATTGCAAAGACTTTGCCTTGCAAGACGCACATTGAGAGTGTAATGTATAGCTTCCCTGTTACTATGCCAAGGACAAATGTAGGCATTTAAAACCAAAAACATTAAAGGTGCGGATAGCCAAAAGTTGTTCTAACTATGCTATGGAATCCCAGTAACCAGATCACACTTGGTTGACACCGAAAAGGTTGACAATCTGAGTCAGGATTCCAAGGTCAAATCTGAACCCAAAGATACTATACAAGAGGGTATTTGTATTTTATTTATAAAGCGCACCTGGCCCAAGGGCATCTGGGCGCATTTCTTGAGGTTACAGAGACACAGTATACAGGCAAAAAACAATTAACGTAATACAGATTACATAAAGGGTACAAGAACAGAGATTTACTATAGAATTTACATAAGTTGCAGAATACAGGCCCGTGGGCCAACATCAGGTTAAATGACCAAGAACATTAAGGATAGTTATCATTAAGGCAAGAGGAGGTTTACGAATATTGTGCCTGGAGCCACAGTTTGACTTTACACTTGAACAAGTGGAAAGAAGGTTCGGATCGGAGTGGGTTGGGCAGGGAGTTCCTCAATTTGGTGGCAAGGAATGGGAAACTGGACCCCACCGGATTTCCTGAGCTTGAATCTAGGCAAGGAATGGCAGAGGCTGTGGTCGGGTGGAAGTGTGGGGAGAAAATCAGGTAGCCAGATATTCTGGGGCCTGGTTGGCTAGACATTTATGCGTGAGTGCAAGAGTTTTGAGGGAGATTCTTTGTGAGACCGAGAGCCAGCGGAGGCTCTGTCTGGTATCCGAGATATGCTGGTTCCTTGGAATGTTTAGGGCTGCCCTGATGGCATTGTTCTGGGTTACCTGTAGCTTGCTAATGTTCATTTGACTGGTCCCTAGCTAAAGGGCATTACAGTAATCCAGTTTAGACATAATCCGGATTCTGGCAAGTCTGGTGCAGGATGAAGCCCAAATTGAAATCGCCCAGTAAGAGAATTTGCGAGTTAGGCTTAGTGTTGACTGCTACTAAGGATGTAATTATGTCTACGAAGGTGGTGACGGGACCTGGGGGGGGGCCTATGTATAAGGTGTACCGTGGCGGTTTGGTTAGGAGATATGGGCATTTTGACAGAGTAGCTGTGCTGAAGGGATATGTTGATTAGGAATGGGTCTCAAAGCAAGGGAATTTCTGAATATAAAGGCGATGCCACCGCCTTTGGATTGGTTGGTGTTATGGTTGCATCTAATAATGGAGTAGCCATCAGGGATGGCCAGAGAGTATGAGACCAGCTGCTGCGTGTAACCAGGACTCTGTAATGGCTAGAAAGTCTAAGTCTTGGACTGTAATATGAAGTCAGCAGTGTCCAACGCATGGGCAAGGAGGGACCTGGCATTGACAAGGGCACCCTTAATTGATGTGTTGTCAGTTATAGGGTTGCTGTTGAGGTTCGAAGCGACTTTAGGAGGGGTGTTTTTAGTGGCTACCAACTGTAGGCTTTGTGAGCTATGGTCCAGGGTTTTGCTCAATTTAGCCCTGGTAGATAGGGTGTGAGAGCGCCTAGTTGTGTGGGGAAATATGGAACCTAGCCTAAGGCACCCCCCACATTCCCCCTCGGTTGATTGGAAGGAAGGGTTAAAACAGGCTTTGTATAAACAGCAGGCTCGCGGTCGCTACAATTCATTTTCGGTCATCTTGTCTTAATCTCCCTCTTTGGATTTGGTTCCAGTGGTCGACTTACCAGCAGCTTCCAGGATCAAACTGTTTATCGGGAACTACTGCACAACTTCTGCAAACTCTCCATGCAGTTTACAGAACAGGATTGCTAGCTGTCCAATCAGGGCAGCCAGCTCCCTGGTAGGAACTGGTTGCTTTCTGGCAAGCTGGAAGACCAAGGGCTGCTGAGTTTCGGACTCTTCCCTCGCTTCCTGCCTTCAGACACGCTAGAGCTTCGGCAGGAAACACAAAGGGTTCCCTCCGAAGACTAAACTTCAACCAAAATCTTTCCCGCCTAGGACGACAGAAGACCTAAAACAACGATACTTGAAAATGGCATAAAAGTAGCCCACCATTTTAGCAGAATGGTTACCTTCCTGTGCATTACTATGGCTGATTTGACGGTCTGCGAGTAATCACTAAAATGTCATTAATGTATAACCACTGCCACCAGCTATTCAAGTTAACTTGCAATTGTAACACTGTATCTCCCAGCACTCCACTTAAGGTGGGGTGTGCTGGCTCCCTATATAAAATGTAAAGTGGATGAAAATCCCACTGCTCTTGGGAACAGTATTTCAGCCAAGATATCAAGACAATGAAAAGGGAAGCCCAAAGGCAACCCATCAACACTGCATATAAGATGTGTGCTGCCATAGTAAATCACATACAGCATAAACGTTATAGGTAACTATATATCAATATGCACACTATAGAGCGACATAAGGTCACCCATAAAAAGAGTAAAAGACTAGATTAGAGGGAGCGGGGGGGGGGAGATTCCCACACTCCTAGGGACAAGGGAAAGATGATCTCCAACACCAACATTGTTTTCGGGGGTTGACACAGTTCAGGAAGATGTTTCCTAATTATGAAAATCTTACCCAACACCACTCGGACAAATCAGTCAAAATCCTAGCGTCCAGGAAAAAGTGCTCTGGGACTCGCAGGTGGAGAGAATTTCGCACAAAGATAGAAAATGTCAGAGTAGATTTCTATCAATAAGGACCCCATTGTTATGAGCCTTGGGTGTTGGAGTGAGGCGGTCCGGAGGAAAGGAGATGGGAGATTTGGTTTGTCATTGGAGGCCTGGAGAAAGGACTACAGTCCTAGAGGAGGTGAAAATCCTGCAGCAGAGTGCTGTTTAATGTGAGATTGGTGAAGAAGCAACTGGTTTTTTTTTTTTTTTTTTTTATTACATTTTTTAATAGTCCAACTGGGACATGCCAACGCAGGTATTTGCCACAGGCCCAACAGCCAGGGTGCAAATAAGCAGTACTTAGCATGAACTAGCTGACCCTTGCTTCTGGAATGAAGACAAGGTAGAACACTTATGATGGAGATCACAAGAGATTTGAGCAGGATGCAACAGGCATTTTACAAGAAACAAAGTTCAAATGGCGATCTAGGATTGGGTACATCGGGGCCAGCGTATGCCCATCCCACAAGCAATGGTGTATGTGCATGCTGCTGTTCTTTTCGGGGTGGATTGAAGGACCACATTTAGTTTTGCACTTTTTTTCTGTAATAGACATTCACTAGTTTACTTAAAAGACTGACATCTAGTATGTGGGTTTTCATGCGACTATCTAGTGCACATTAATGGTCACTTCACATGGTCCTGACAGGATGTTTTTCTCACTGTCACAGGCCAATACATGGGAGCTTGTTTCTTTCAGAAATGCCAAGTAATCAAATTTGTCGGTCACTTGTCTAGTTCATGGGACTCTGAAGGTGACTACTAGTTTTGATACTCAGTTTTTGGAGCGACTTAATAAATGTAACCTTTTATTGTTCTCTATGGCTGTTTGTTTCACTGAGTAACCCAGCTTTATTTCTGAACATCGTCTTGGTGGTTTTGGCTTGTAATCGTTTTTCACGTGTTTTACCCTTTAAATGTTTGTTTCATACATATTTTTTAGATCAACCTGGCCACCACATCAGCAGCTCAGCTGATAAGCCGCTCGCAGAGCGTCAGCACCCCTAGTGCCACCACGCTAACGCAGTCCATGCTCCTGGGCAACACCACCTCACCACCCCTCAACCAGTCCCAGGCCCAGATGTACCTGCGGGTAAGTCGGCCATGGGTTTTGGGAGTTGGAAGAGTGCTAGAAGCATTTGATAGGCATACATAGACCCCTAGATATTTATCATAGCGGACTCTGTAGCACTATTATAGGAAGGAATGTCCTCCACGAGCATCGCACTCTGCCGTTTCAGTTTGGAATGTAGACCGTGCACTTTGTTAACATCAGTTGACCGGCTATATTGAACACTGCCTTTCTGTGAAGATTTACTTCTAGTAGTGTCGTTGCCCACCCATTCGGGCTCCTATCTTGAACCCCTCTTACAGATTTATTTGGGAGTGGAGTTCCTTGCTTTCCTGTATGTCTTGAGGTTTCTGATTGTCTGCATGTTTTAAAATGCTACTTATCCTACCTCCCACATACAAGCAGTGACCCTGAATGATTTGCAGTGCACTAAGAGTAGCCCACATTTGGCAGTTCATTGTATGTACGTTTCAAGCATAAATAGCACTACAGGAAATTTAGGTGGCCGCACCGTGCACTGCAGTTCTAGGTAGAGCACTTTTGGGAAGGTGTGGTGTGATTTCTTTTCTTTTTTTTTTTTTTTTTTGGTGTTTTTTCTTTGTCAAATCTCCAAATTGCTAAGGCTCCTCTGAGATTTTGTCAGTTAATGGAATGACTGTCACCACACCTGTACGTAATCAGTAGCCGGTTCTGATTGTAAGGAATTCAACCAGTTTTTTATATAGTAGTCCCTCTAGTACCAAGTCTTCAACCAAAAAGGCATGTGCTGCATCCAACTCTGACTAAGCCTAATACAACGGGGAAACCCCAGGCAACAAATGAAATGTGTTCTGTCCTTTCAGTACCTCCTGCTGAATCTGGGGTACTCCCTGTTCCCTCCTGATAGAGCCAGATTAGGTTATTCCTCCTTTGGCTGTTTACAGCACTCGCTTCCTTTCTAGGGAGGATTTTAGCAAGAGCCACAGGGAATTACTTCTCCCTGGAAGGCCTGGTTAGGGAAGGCGTTGTTAGGACTGATTTTCTATACTCTGGCTTGGTGGACAGATGTATAGAAGGCCAATCTAGTATAGTGACGGGACAACTCTGGGAGCTGTAGCCAATCCAGTTCAAGGTAGGTGGACGAGTGGTCTAGGCTAAATCTCAAGAGGTGGTTCACAATGAGCACACAGTGAAATGTCACGGCGCACACTTAAATAAAAACAATTTTTTAGGACTGATTGTCTATGGCCATATAACGCTGAGAAAAATATGACTACTAGCATGTAATATCACAGAGCACTAATAATAGATACATATATGCAATCACTGTAGGTCAAAATACATAGAAACCCTGTAAAGGAAGGTGAATATTTGTATAAGCACTAGAGGGCTACAGAGATACAACCCTAACTTTAGAAGTCAATCCCAAAGTTGAATGGGACCTTGTGTGCAAAAGTCTCAGCCGCTTTTCCTTCATCCTCTTCGGTTTTGGTTCCAGTGGTCGACTTGTCTTCAGCTTCCAGGTTTGGAGTATTTAACAGGAACTACAGCATAACTTTTGCATTCTCTCCCTACATTTTACAAGGGGCACAATAAGAACAGGCTTCCCCCCCCCCCCCCCCCCGCCACTGTGATTTGTCCCCATTCAGGCAAGGAGGAAGACGAAGGGCTGTGAAGTTTCGGACTCCTCCCTCGCTTCCTGCCTTCACGGACAGACTCGAGCCTGGACGGGGACTTCCCCGAAAGATAAAAATCACACACGGGGAAAGGAAAGGAAGGATAAACACTAAAATGGCAAAAAAACAAGACTAAGGCATTTTTGGTAAAATGAGCACCCTTGGGTGCTTTTATTGCCGCTGTTAACATAGCCCACTGTAAAAGTGCATGTTACGGAGAATACTAATGAATGTGCTAATTCCCTCCACCTTAGAGACCCCCAGCAACTTTGCTGGATTTTGAGGTCTTGCTTTACCTGAAAAGAGTGTGAGCCTTTTTTTCCCCCCAATCTCATGTATTTTGATGTGCTTTTACTCTTGTTCTTTGATTATGGAGTTTTAAGATAACTCCATAGGCATCATCTTTTCATGTGTGTTACACAGCACCTTCAGTGCAGTAACACAGGGCTGTCTTAGACTTCCAAAAGGTTTAAATACCTTCTCTGGGATAAACTGCTTCTCAGAGAATTTAAGGTTAAATTTACTTTACTAGTCTTTTTAAATTCCTAGACCCAGCACACACTATTTTCCTATAGAGTGCTGGAGGGGTTACCATAGTATCCCTTGTGTCTAGAAACACATGTAGTAGTGTTATACTACAGCAGCAAAGAGCTTTCTTATGAACTTCCCGACCATGGAATCCGCTTTGGCATTGTTACAAGTTGCCTTGGAAACTGTTCAGGTCACGTAAACGTGCTAGTCAGCTGATCGAATGTGCTTCACTTACACGGAAGCCACGCCCCCTTGTTCCTTAAAGCCTTCAGCCGCTGCAACTTCGTTGCTGCTAATTGTACGTTACTACGTGCCTTTTCGTAGCCCGCCTACGGCATTGTTTGTCTTCCTTGGATTAACCTCCGTGAACCTTTGACTCTGAACTCTTGTTACCAGACCTCGGCTTTGTATTCTGTTTCTGCTTATCTGGATTACCCTAAGGACTTGTTGCCACAGTAGTTTTCTACTGCCTTTAAACAGCAGGAGCCTCCCTGCTCATCCTTCAGTTCTATGGGCTCTGGGGCTCTTCACTTCCGCTCAAAACTGAACTCCAGTTCTCATTCATCTTACGCTTGTACGAACGCTTTTGCTTTCCATCTGAGTTCCGTCTCTACGATCAAGATCTGCTGAGATCCGCTTCAGCGCTACACTGCTTGGTCCTTTTCTTCCTGTTGTATCTGAATCATCTATTTGGAATATAAAACCATTCCTACCAGTGCAGCTTATCAAGGACTGCCTTTGCTCCAACTATCTGTTTAACTGTGTTCGCATACTGAGAGACTGTTTGTTTTTTCTACTGAAGTGCATTTACGAACGCTTTCCAGGACATGCACCAACCCGGCCCTAGTGCGTCCCTCATGCCGTTCGGGTTGTCCGCCCTATACTAACTGTCCCTTTTTATTATTTTTTTTCCTGTCGTTTTCATCAACCATTTGGATCCAGGATTTCCTCTCAGGTCTTCTCACATACACTATCTGGGGTACCGGCAGTTCTATTGTGTTTAATAGAATTAATTAAAAAGAAACAAGTGAAGGCAATCGTCCCCAACCAGCACGATCCTCCCCGCAATGAGAGACAATGAAGGACTCTCCCAAATCGGGAATAAAGCCAAGACAGAGTGCGGGTGAGCTTAAATGGGAGTTTATCAATCAAAATAGGGCATGCAAAGAACTCTGCAAACTCCGAGAGCGCTCTGTCTGACAATAGCAAAGACAGGCGTAGATATTTACAGAAAACGTCATAAGAACCTACATACTATAGGAGGCACAAGTTCGATGGGATTGGGTGGCGATGACTAACTATAGGTGCTGTTGCGATGCGGTTGGCTTTGGCTGGAAGACGTCACTGGTCAGCCTCGTGGGTTGGGCTGGGCCTGGCAGGTTGGCTGGGTTCATCCGGGCGGTGTTGTTGTGCCATCGCGGCCAGTGTCAGAGATGAATGTCTTTTCCTGACTTATTTGCCCTGGGCCATGCACACCGCAGTCATTCAGTCATTTCAATATTATCTTCTTTAGTAAATCTTCCAATAGGTTATTCTACAGGTTAATGCAACACAGGAGGAATGCACCTTTTGAGGGGTCTGATGGTAATACGTCAGGACATGGTTACCAGTGTCTTGTTGACCGGGGCCATAGGTCGAGGTGCTAAGCTTCAGGGCCTGGGACGGGCGGTACAGGTCTTTCTGTCTTGTTAGAAGTTGTTATGGATGTGCCGCTGTGTGTTGTCAAAGTGTTGGGTGTCCTGATTGCACAGGGCCATAAGACTAAGATGATCCGGTGGGTTGTGGGGTTTACGAGGGGGCACTTTTGGAAGTGTGTGTTCAGGCAGAGGTTTACTGCTGTGCTGTAAATAATGCAGGTGGCGGGCCGCGGCCTTGGGTGCTGCAGAGGGGGCTACAAATCTTTGAAGCGGCTCCAGTCTGGTTGGGGGAGGTGGAGCAGCGCGGCGCGGGCCTCTGCTCTCATGTTTTGGCAGTCTTCGCAGGGTGGGAGGGGGAATGGCCTTGCACATATTCACAAAGGTATCTCCCTCGTGTGTTGCCGACTTTAGGTAAAAACATCACAAACATTTGAACACTCTATAATACTTATTATTCAAATCACTTTAAAACATGCATTTCAACTTTGCTGGATGTGTCTCGATTATATCCAGTCTGAGCACCTTATTCGTACACTATGTTTTAACAACTACAGTATTTAGTTATATGCATATACATTTGCAGTAAGTGAGGTAGTAGTAAGGTTGGTGGAGTACATAGAAAATGGCCCGCCACTGTACGTGACGGTGGTGGCACATAAGGGGCTTAGACATACACACATGACAAGTGCATTCTCGCGCATCCTTCACATGAGCCCTCGGTATGGTTACATTCGTCTTCTCGTGTACTCTAGCAGCATTAGCTCGGTTATGGCGCAAAACCATGGAGTGTAAGTTTCCCAGTGGTACACGTAACAAATAGATCCCTGGAACGCTCCTTCATTATTAGTACCCAACTGCAATGGTGTGGGCTCGCCATTGCTTATATCATGGAAGCATGCTTTCTTATGTTTATACATTTTACAGGTTTTTGTAATATAAGAGATTTTGTGGAGAAAAGCATACTTTGCAAGTGGTCTTGGCATTAATATGTAGAGACTTTCTGCCATCTGATGACCATTTTACTGTTCTTTTCATTGCCTAGGCCTGCTGGCCGGGTCATGCTGGGAGCGATGATACACTGCGGAAGGTGAACTGTTACAATGTTAGTGTATTACGCTAGCTCATGTCCGTCTTGTTCGTGGGAACGGGCTCGCAGCGGATCTGCCATGGTGCTGCGGCGACAGGGATAACTGAAACTTTCCGAAGGTGGGGGCCGCGCTACAGTGCGCTGAGCTCACACCATTTTCAGTAGACAAAATGGTTTCTGAGGCCTAGCTAAATTCAATACGTGCGGGCAATGTCTTCAGCAGGTGAGCCATCCTCCACCTGGGCCCTGGTGGTAAGGAGGGGACGCCCGATGAGCCATGGCCCTCACCTGGGGTGGAGGTGTAGGCAAGGGGGGTCTTTTGGACCACTCCTCCCCTACATTTCCCCCCTTTCGTTACTTAAGTAACGAATACTTTAAGTCCTCCAGCCTTCTACATTCTTCTTCGTCCGTCACTGCCTCGTCCCATGCAGGTGTGCCTTTTATGGGCATCCATGCTCTGCATACCCCCCGTAAGCTTTCCCCTCTTCTGGCATATTCATCTGGGGTACAAGTTAGGTATATACATCCGCCATCTCCCGCGAAATCTACCCACACCTCTTGGTACCATTCTAGTACACGGGGCTCTCTAATGGTGGTGTGCCATGCTTTATCTATGATATCTTTGTCGTGATAGATAGGCACTAGCTGATATCTTGGTGTGTCTTCGGTTCCTGTTTGTACCTGCACTTCCTGCATGTTTTGTGTTGTCCCACGGGTGTTGCCCATTGTCACCATCATCATTGCACCATTTGGTACTGCGTTAGCACAAACTCGAAGACCCACCTGGCACAGGCAAAAAATTAAAAGGAGGAACACCACAGCTGGCATCAAAAATTTCAGTTGTTCCAAGCCATGAGGGGACCCAGGAGAAGATGTTATCGAACCATGTACTGTCTTCTGCTCCACCTTCCATTTTCATTTTTTCTCCTAGGTTGTGGACTGCTTCGATCACATGGGACAGGGAGCCATTTTCTGCATCTTCAGAAGGTACGAAAGTGCAGCAGACACTTCCTATTTTTCGGCAAACACCTCCATCCATTGCCGTCAACCGGTCCAGGACATACCTGTTTTGCATGGTCATCAGTCGTAAAGCCCTTAGTTCCACTTTTATTACGTTGAACCCTTCTTCAGTGTCGTTTGCCAGCTGAATCAATTCCCAGCGTGTTATCTGGAACCATTTTGCGTTTGCTCTTGCTTGGACACTTGAGACGAGTGAGGCAAAGAATGTTTCTGCTGAGCTGAATAATCGATATTTATCTGGGATCTGAGCCAATAGTTCTGATGATTCCTTTGATATGTAGTTCGATGCACGCCTGTTACGGGTCAGCACTTCTCCCTTGTTTCCGGAAGACAGGACATACATTTGTGACTCCGCAGTCGGCTGGGCTGCACTCTGTTGCAGGTGTTCCTGTGTCTTTTTTGCTCCCGTCGATGTGGCTTTCTGGTATTACCATTAGGGCTGAGTGCAGAGTGGCCATTGAGCAGCTGCCACTCCATGACGGGGGGAGGTGCAGGTATGCCTGGTTGCCGCATACCCAGTACGTGTCCATCAGGGCCGCTGTCCCTTTTCTCAGATCTGGGATGGTGAGGGTCTTGTTACAGTTCTTGTTCGTTCCCATGGAGGCCTTCCCCTCTCCTTTAAAACATAGTTCATAGTCTATTTCGTTCTGTAGTTTGAAAGGTTTTTCAATGGCGGTTACCCAAGTTAGTTTTGAAATGTGTTCCTTCCATACTGGTGTGCATGTTTCTTCTATCCACTGCAATTTCTCTGGTGCCACACCTCTCAGTGCTTCAGCTTTGCACATTACTTCTTCATCCTTCCACTTGTTATCCGAAAAAAGTGTCCCTTGTATTACAAAAAATGGTTCCTCCAGACATACCACCCCTGCCGTCTTCGGGTAGCAAGTTTTCTCATTCTGCAGCACTTTGAAAGTAACTCCATGTGCCTGGAAGGTGTTCTTAATCCTGCATAACGTGAGATGAAGGAGACATTGGGCATCTATAATTGGCAACTCTTTGGGTAGCAACACTTTGGGTGTACCTGAAGCATGAGGGATGAGGGAGCAGACATAACAGCTCTCATTTGTTGTTTGTTTAGCTGTAGCACTCATATCCGCATACCATTTATTTGTCTGGTGGGGGTGTCGTGGGTCTTCCATTTTATCTAGTCCTAACCCATAGTACTCATCATACTTCCTTCCCCCCACGTCCCTTTTTCGTCTGTTGTTCTTGTTCCTCATGTACTTCCCAACTTCCTGGGCGAGGGATAAAATAGACCCCCCTTTCTCATTCCCGCTCCCCTTTGCCCATGCATCATATAATAATTCGTGTATTACTAGCAGCTTTTCCTTTCCGGGTTTCGGTCATTTAAACTGCGGGCATTGTAATTAGATATCCCTGGTGGAGACACTGTGTTGTTTTGCACTCCACCCTGTGGCTCTTTCTTTTGTAAGATGACAGCACTGGATGGTGTGGTATGATAACCCCATACAAGTTTAGTTCCATCCCATACCAGAAAATCACCTTCCCTCATATTGGCAATTGCAGTTGCATTGGTCCCAGTAGTGCTGTTAATCCCTCCCCCCTCGTTCATCTCGATAGAGATGAACGCTACAAACCAATATGTAACCAGGCCAAACATTAGTATAAAAAACAACGTAATGCACACTGATAATCCACATTCATACGAATAGCTGCATCTTTCATGTAATAATTCTCTCATTCTACTAATTCTATCCGTTGCAGGCTGCCCGTTAGATGCCATGGTAGCTCCTGTTTGAGATATAAAAGTGCATTAAGTGCATGCATGTAAACATTTTGCTGGCACCATCAGTGCCAATATATATATTGACGGGGAATGGAAGTGGGTAGGGTTGCAGCGAAGGGTATTCACAGATAAGGGTCTAAACACGTCATAATTTGATCACTTCATTGATTGCATATAAGTCTTCAGGATAAAAAAGGAAAAAACGTTTTTTTTTTTTTTTTTCTTCAGTAACATCTTAAAAAGAATGCAAGTATACACTCATCAGTCATTTTCCCATTCAGGCCCAGCACTAACACACATACACAAGTCCGTTTTCAGACACTCTGCTCAGTTGCATCGTTTGCTGTTGTCTGTGCCTCCTCATCTACCTCCTCTTGCACATTACTATATGCTTTTCGTACATCTGTCAAGTGCACCCAGTACCTCAAGCCCTTTACTTTCACTGCCGTGGGCGTGCAGAACACTACCTCGTACGGGCCATGGAATCGTGGTGCATTCCATCGGCGCACAAAACTTCTGACATAAATTGAGTCACCCGGCATCAGCTGTAGCTGTTGTTCAGGCTCCGTGACAGACCCTGCTGTGTTTTCCCCCCCTCTCTAGTGAAGGGTGGAGAAAGCTGCTTTGATATCGCGCGCGCTGCCCTTGTCAGTTTCTTCAAATAGTCTGTAAACTCATCCCCCAATATCGCAGCGCTTCTGTGTGCATCTGAGTGTTCGCGCAGTGGAGCGTGTGCTGTGCACATTCGTCTCCCAGTCACGATCTCGTCCGGGGACAAATGGTGGTCCTTGCTCGGCTGATTCCTCAGCTCAAATAGCGCAAGGGGCAGACAGTAAATCCAATTCTTTTTAAGTGAGAAGCATAGTTTCGATAACCTGCCTTTTAACAGTCCGTTCATCTTTTCCACTACGCCATTACTTTGAGGATGATAAATCGAACACAACTTGTGTTTTATTCCCAATAATGCAGTGACTTCCTTGAAAAGTTCATTTACAAAATGAGTGCCATTATCTGAGCGAATCACGTCACAAATTCCCCAGCGCGGGAACACTTCCATCACTAGGAACTTTGCAGCGCTTTTGGCATCAGGTCGTGCACATGGTCCTGCTTCCACCCACCGTGAGAATGGGCATACAATCATGTATCGTGCGCCATTACACCTTTCCCCCATGTCGGCGTAATCAATATGTAGCTCTCTGAATGAGCCAATGGGTTTTGGAATTGTTCCCCGGAGCGTGCGTAATGTCATTCCCGAATTGTATATTTGACATGTTGTGCATTCCATCGCTAATCGGGATACGTGCTCCTGGAGACAGGGCACGAACCATTCGTCCTGTATTTCTGCTGCAATGTGCTGTTTGGTATTGTGTGCAGGGAAGTGTAGCTGTTGAAACGCAATTTCCAACAACCTTATTGGCATTACCACTTTCCCTGAGTTGCTTTGTCGCCATAATAAATCTGTTGCCGATTTGCTGCACCCTCGTTTTGTCCACATCAATTTTTCGTCTGCACTAGCTCCTTCCTGTAATTCTAGTATTTGTGATATAGGCATCATGCTGTAGCCTTCTGGGAGCTCTTCGTTTGTCTTGTGCTGCAACATGTACTCACCTGCTTCATATTTCTGAAAATAGGAAGCCTCCTTGGTGGCAGCGTCCGCTGCCGCGTTTCCCAAAGACACAACGTCTGTGTTGGATGTATGTGCTTGGCACTTCACTATTGCTACTGCAGTAGGGTTTTGTAGGGCCTCAATTAACTCTTTCAACAATTCTGCATGTTGTACTGGTGTTCCGTCTGCCCGTCGAAATCCCCTACGCCCCCATCTTGCTAGACCTCCATGTACTGTCGTCGTCATGTAAGCTGAGTCTGTATATATTGTCACTGCGCAACCTTTTGCTGCATGTAGTGCTTCTATGAGCGCAATCAGTTCTGCTGCTTGTGCGGAGTAATGTGATGGGAGGCGGTACTGTACTAGTGTTTCATACTCACCCTCTTCTAACCTCACTACTGCCATACCAACATGTTTTTCTCCCGTGTCCACGTCAATTGATGCAGACCCATCCACGAAGTACACTTCCCCCTCGCTCAGAGCGTTCTCACACACCACTGTGTCCTCCCCTCTTTCTCCTGTGTAAGTAGCACAATTGTGGTCCTGCATGTCCTCTAGTGTGCACGCTTCTGTAATGAATGTGGCAGGGTTCACTGTCTTGCATCTCACCACATGGATATTGGCGCTGGACAATATGATCTCATAGGCTGTCGCCCGCTGTGTTGTCAGTGTGCTTTTTGACCTCTCAAGTATTGCAAATAATGAATGTTCCACAAACAATGTCACAGGGCAACCCATTACTATTGTGGCACTTTTCTCAATCGCGAACGCGGCTGCAGCGAGTGATTGCTCGCACGCGAAATGGCCTTGCATCACGGCATCTAAAGTGCCACTATAGTAAGCCAGAGGCTTGTGTCCTAGGGACGTCTTTTGTGTCAGAACAGCTGTCATGAGTGTTCCCTTGCAGTGTGAGAATAGGTAAAATTCGCGTCCATAATCAGGATTTGCTAGCACTGGAGCGCTTGAAATTAACTCTTTTAATGATTGAAATGATGCGCTCATTTCTTCTGACCATTCTATTTTTTTGTTCTCCTGTTGTGCTTCCTTGAGTGCTTGTAGGAGGGGCCTCGTGTATGCTGCATAGTCTAATATCCATGCTCGGCAATAGTTGCACATTCCCAAGAATTTCTGCATGTCTTTCACTGTTGTGGGTTCTCCTACTGATCTTATTGCTTCTACCCTGTCGGGGATTATTCTTTTTCCATCTTTTGATATCAGCTGTCCCAAGTATAAGACCTCTGTCATGCAGTACTGTAGCTTTCCCTTGTCTACCTTGTACCCCTTGTTGGCCAATAGTGTTAGGAGTGTTGTTGAATCATTTCTGCATGTTTCCTGGTCTTGTGCACACACTAGTAAATCATCTACGTACTGAATGCTTGTACTCTCAACTGATAGGTTTCCCAAGTCTTCATGCAATATGCGGTTGAATATGCTTGGGCTCTCACAGTATCCCTGCGGTAATCTGCAATGTTCATATCTCTTTCCCCCCAGTGTAAATGCTGTCGGGTATCTACTCTCTTCAGCCAGAGGGATTGAGAAAAATGCGTTTTTCAAGTCTACTACTGTGAAGTGTGATGCCGCTTTCGGGATACTGCATAATATTGATGCAGGGTTTGGGACCAAAGGGAACTCTTTCTGAATTACATCATTTAGGGGGCGTAAATCCTGTATCATCCTCCAAGACCCTCCCTTTGCTTTTTTGATTGGATAAATACATGTGTTACATGGGGAGTTTGAAGGCACTATTATCCCTTGTGCTAGTAGTGCATTTATTGTCTCTTTTATCCCTTCTTCAGCTTCACGGGACAATGGATACTGTTTCACTCGGGGTAAAATTGCTCCTTGCTTTAGTTTTATTACAACAGGTTGTACTCCGTGCAACAGCCCTACATCATGGGGGCCTGTTGTCCACAAATTATTTGGTACGAGTCTCATGTCATCATCAAAAAATGACGGCGGTGCTCCTACCACTGCCATCAGTTGAGCAGGGATTTCCCTAGCTTCAATCAAAATGTCACAGGGCATCGCTATTTCCATTACAATTTCACCATCCCCCTCTGCATCTGAAAAAAGATCCCCGTCTGTTAAGTCTCTTAGGGCGATGTTGGTATTCGTACACAGTACTGTCCGCCACTCACATCCTTCCATATCTAATCCAATCACAGCAATCCTTTTTGCTGATACCTGTACAGCGTGCAAGTCTAATGATACCACTGACCCTGGTGCTGTGTCGGGGCACACTATGGGGCGGAAGAGGAACTCTGCTGGAATCTTCCAGTCCATTTTTCTCAGCTCTGGAATTACTAGGGCCAATGTCTTTAGCCCTTCGATGAACATTTCCTCATTTTCCGGCAACCCCCGTACTTCTTGTGTGGTTGTGTGGGCTTGTACTACCAACATTGTACGCAATGGGCATATTCCGGGTGTTGAACACACTATACCTCTCACAGTGAATGATATGGTCATGTTGAGTTTACTCAGGAGATCCCTCCCTAATAAATTTATTGGTGAGTGTTCATAATACAGCAAAGGTGTCTTTACAGTCTTACCCCCCACTGTTACATTCAATGCTTTTGTGTAAGGAACTTCAATTACAGCCCCAGAGAACCCCTGCGTCTCTAACTTCCGGTTAGATAACGGGAACCGGCCCTCTCTAATGCATGATTTCTCCGCTCCCGAATCAACCATGAATATGAACTGCTTGTCTCCTATCTGCGCCCCTACCAATGGTTCCTCTGCTGCATCGTAGGTGGTAGATAGAACTGGACACGCAAGTGTTCTCTGTGGGCTGTCCTATGCGGGGTGTCTCATCGCCCCCCCTTGATTAAAGACACTCCCTGAAACCACTGATACGCCGCTATAGGGTGCTGGTGCGGGGGCCCCGTTTGCTGTTGTCGCAAAAGGGTTGCCTGGCGTATACTGCATATTGTCATTGTTTTGTAGGTGGCTCTGTGTTCTATACTGGTGTCTCTGTTGTTGCTCATTATTTCCTTGGCCTGGGTTTATCGGTTGCTGTTGTCCCATCGGAAGACCATATGGGCTCCCCGGGTGAGGATGGCCATAATGTTCTACCTCTTGGAACCCGTTGTTGGGTCTGCTTCTGCACTCCCTAGAGTAATGCCCCCATCTCCCGCAGTTCCAGCAACTTCCTTGTGCACCTCTAGGACCCTGCCATCCATTTCCTCCCATTCCCCCGTACCCCGGTCCACCACCTCTTCGGCCCCTGTACCCACCTCGTCCCCCTCGAGGGGTCCACTCTTGCCACTGCGGACCTCCGCCTTGCTCCTGCTCGTTCCACTGCCGCTGTCCTGTTCCCGCCCAATGAGTTGCCATCCTTCCTTGTATTGCTATCAGCCCCTCCTCCTCTTCATCTCCCTCCCTGCTGTGTGGGAGCGCGGCTACTGCTGCTGCAACCTTCACCAACTTTGTCTGTACTAATTTCGCTTCGTCTGCCAATCTTTTCTGCGCCACCTCCTTCTCCCTTTCCTTTATTCGCTTACAATGGTGTACTATTATGCTCTGAATCTCAGGCCATCCCTTTGCTTCAATACCTGCTATCTTGTCGAGCGCCTTTTGCACTTCCTTTGGGAGCCCTCTTTTTATAATGAAGTAAAATAAAGATGTCGATTGATAACAGGGCGTGCCCGTTTCTGCTCTCCACATCTCTTGGACCCGAAAAATGTAATCCATAGCCTCCTCTCCGTCATTCATTGTACACTGCATTACTGACTGCAAGTCTGGCGTATCTGGGAATGTTTCTCGCAAGGCATCCCACACCCTGGCACGCACTGTGTTAAAGGAGGCTCCGTCATGGCGGTCGCAGTCTAATGTTACTCCCGGGAAACCGGCCTTAACCCATACTCTCTCAGCCTGATCCCCCACTGCTGATACGAGCAAGCTCTTCACATCTCCTATTGCTAGGGGTACCCCGGCAGTGTGTTTCTCAAAAGCGTATATCCACTTACTTGCCCCTCCTGATAACGGGGGCAATAGTTTTAATAAATTGGCTTTATCCATCTGAGCCCATGGGATATAATTCGGCCTCCCTCCTCCCCTGCGTATCAATGGGAGCTGTAGCCTTCCTTTTGTCATTGCATCTACACCTGTTTTGGCTGCTGATGTTCCCAGTGATGCCATTTTCCCCACCCTGTTCCTTAATCGCCCCGTCCACTCATCCCGTGTTCTCAGTGAACATGTACCATCCACCCCTTCACTTCCCCCTCCCATTGCCATGCTCAACCTGTCGCTTTCTTCTACATCGTCCCTTATATCACATAGTAGTTCCTCTCTGTCCCCTATAGGCCTTTCTTCATTATCAATACCTCCCTCTCGTGCCCCTACTTCAATTATTCGTGTCGGTTCTTCCTCAATTCTGAACAGTATCTCACCTTTTTTCCACCCGTCTTCGAGTGTTCTATTCTCACTCGGCGCTCTAGACGTGCGCCCTGATCTTGCAACATTAAGTGCTATTTGTTCACATATGTCTTTTATCCTTGAGAGCTCATCTTTCGCTATTGAGAGCCTTGATTGTAAATCATCTGTTAGCTTTTCTATGTCCACCCTTTGTGTACTTGTCTGGGCTCGCTCCCTTGTACTTTCATATGGTGGGGGCGCTGTTGGTCGGTGGGGTGTAGTAGTTGTCGGGGGAGGCACATAAGTGGGGTCACTTTACCCCTCTGCGGGCACAGGCTTGTTTAATATCGGGTACAAACTTATTACCTCTATTGGTGGTTCTACATTTGACAATTCTTTAGCATCCTTCTGTATCATCAGTGGATTGTCTGTGGTGGATGGTAGGTCAGGGTTTATTGCTGGTGCTTTAGGCGGTGGTATCTCTTCAAATAACCTCCATAGATCCAATATCTCCCTCCTATTGCGCAACTGCTTCCCCTTGTATTTCAAACAAATGCAGGTGGCCACCATATCCAGAATGCTTTTATCAAATGACCCTCCCTCGGGCCATATCTGGGGTAACCCCTCTCCCTTCAGCTCTGTTGTCCATTGGTCATGATATTTCTTAATCCGCTCCGCGTACCCTGGTAGGTTCTTGCAAATATGTGATAAGGGTGTTTCGGCCCCCATCTTTGTGCCTTCCTAGTACTTGTGTGTCTCTGTGTGTCCGCTACCATAAAGTAGATGTATTACCACTATTATTTTTTGTTTTCTACTTCACATTCAATAATGGGCTCCTTTGTGCTTTTCCCCCTGCCTGCACAATACAAAACTGGCTGTACACAGTTTCTATTCTATCCTCTTTGGGGGGGGGCACATACAAGAGCAAACCATCAGTGATTTTGACAATATCAACCCGGAAATCAAAAAGGTACCCACTCACTTCACCTTGTCATTTTTGTCTTCAAGAAGCCTTATCCGGCCACACTTACCATGACCATTCAATTACTATGCATTTATAGCCATTTTATACACTCACAGTTCCAAATTCTCGTCTGACGCACACGAGGTGCACACACCTCTCTGTAACACTCTATTCACACTTTAGGCTGCCCTCCCTTTCCTCCCTGGCCGGCTGTCCCTGTCCGTCTTATTCAGATATATTGATGCATATATATATATATATATAGAATTACTCTTCCCCCTTCTAGTAGAACTCTCTGTCTCTTACTTTCCCCCTAACATTTTGTACGGATCTCACCTTTATTTTCCCCCAACCTTAAAGAAAAGGATAGAAAAAAGAAATAGCAGTCACTAATGTATTCTCCGTGTCCCCCTTTGCCAGACACTTTTAACTTATTATTCACTTCTTCATATATTCCCAGTACTAGTCAAGATAGCACTATGCGGCGCCGCCTTCCACCCCCTTTCGGAGCTAGGTTCCCGTCACTTTTATCTCTTATTCACCTCTTAATCCTAATGGCCATATGCAAAGAAAGTCTAAGATGGTCCTTTATAGACCTACGTGCCCCCCTTTCTACCCCTCCTCGTTTCCTGTCCTAAATTTCCTCCTCCACCCCCTTTATGATCGCTCGCACTCAATACTCACGTGCCCGTCTTGAACCGATAGTCTCCGAAACTGGGTCCGTCCAGGCAGTGTTGCCGTCAGCTCAACAGTCAGCCCCGGCTCCGGCGAGCAGTACTCAAAGAGGATTTTTCAACCGGGATCCCGTACCCTCTCTCTATTGAGTGCGCACTTCTTAGTGTACCGGTCGCCGTTGGCGGGCAGCCTCCCGGAGTATCCCTTTTCGACCGGAGATTCTCGTGCCAAAAGGGGACGGTAATGTTAGGTCGGGAAAGAATAATAATAATAATAATCACGCTTTCGGGGTCACCACTGAAGGCAATCGTCCCCAACCAGCACGATCCTCCCCGCAATGAGACAATGAAGGACTCTCCCAAATCGGGAATAAAGCCAAGACGGAGTGCGGGTGAGCTTAAATGGGAGTTTATCAATCAAAATAGGGCATGCAAAGAACTCTGCAAACTCCGAGAGCGCTCTGTCTGACAATAGCAAAGACAGGCGTATATATTTACAGAAAACGTCATAAGAACCTACATACTATAGGGGGCACAAGTTCGATGGGATTGGGTGGCGATGACTAACTATAGGTGCTGCTGCGATGCGGTTGGCTTTGGCTGGAAGACGTCACTGGTCAGCCTCGTGGGTTGGGCTGGGCCTGGCAGGTTGGCTGGGTTCATCCGGGCGGTGTTGTTGTGCCATCGCGGCCAGTGTCAGAGATGAATGTCTTTTCCTGACTTATTTGCCCTGGGCCATGCACACCGCAGTCATTCAGTCATTTCAATATTATCTTCTTTAGTAAATCTTCCAATAGGTTATTCTACAGGTTAATGCAACACAGGAGGAATGCACCTTGTGAGGGGTCTGATGGTAATACGTCAGGACATGGTTACCAGTGTCCTGTTGACCGGGGCCATAGGTCGAGGTGCTAAGCTTCAGGGCCTGGGACGGGCGGTACAGGTCTTTCTGTCTTGTTAGAAGTTGTTATGGATGTGCCGCTGTGTGTTGTCAAAGTGTTGGGTGTCCTGATTGCACAGGGCCATAAGTCTAAGATGATCCGGTGGGTTGTGGGGTTTACGAGGGGGCGCTTTTGGAAGTGTGTGTTCAGGCAGAAGTTTACTGCTGTGCTGTAAATAATGCAGGTGGCGGGCCGCGGCCTTGGGTGCTGCAGAGGGGGCTACAAATCTTTGAAGCGGCTCCAGTCTGGTTGGGGGAGGTGGAGCAGCCCGGCGCGGGCCTCTGCTCTCATGTTTTGGCAGTCTTCGCAGGGTGGGAGGGGGAATGGCCTTGCACATATTCACAAAGGTATCTCCCTCGTGTGTTGCCGACTTTAGGTAAAAACATCACAAAC
Organism: Ambystoma mexicanum; assembly: GCF_040938575.1. Classification (NCBI taxonomy): domain Eukaryota; kingdom Metazoa; phylum Chordata; class Amphibia; order Caudata; family Ambystomatidae; genus Ambystoma; species Ambystoma mexicanum. The sequence continues at coordinate 169,557,787 of NC_090925.1, forward strand.
ATTTGAACACTCTATAATACTTATTCAAATCACTTTAAAACATGCATTTCAACTTTGCTGGATGTGTCTCGATTATATCCAGTCTGAGCACCTTATTCGTACACTATGTTTTAACAACTACAGTATTTAGTTATATGCATATACATTTGCAGTAAGTGAGGTAGTAGTAAGGTTGGTGGAGTACATAGAAAATGGCCCGCCACTGTACGTGACGGTGGTGGCACATAAGGGGCTTAGACATACACACATGACAAGTGCATTCTCGCGCATCCTTCACATGAGCCCTCGGTATGGTTACATTCGTCTTCTCGTGTACTCTAGCAGCATTAGCTCGGTTATGGCGCAAAACCATGGAGTGTAAGTTTCCCAGTGGTACACGTAACAAATAGATCCCTGGAACGCTCCTTCATTATTAGTACCCAACTGCAATGGTGTGGGCTCGCCATTGCTTATATCATGGAAGCATGCTTTCTTATGTTTATACATTTTACAGGTTTTTGTAATATAAGAGATTTTGTGGAGAAAAGCATACTTTGCAAGTGGTCTTGGCATTAATATGTAGAGACTTTCTGCCATCTGATGACCATTTTACTGTTCTTTTCATTGCCCAGGCCTGCTGGCCGGGTCATGCTGGGAGCGATGATGCACTGCGGAAGGTGAACTGTTACAATGTTAGTGTATTATGCTAGCTCATGTCCGTCTTGTTCGTGGGAACGGGCTCGCAGCGGATCTGCCATGGTGCTGCGGCGACAGGGATAACTGAAACTTTCCGAAGGTGGGGGCCGCGCTACAGTGCGCTGAGCTCACACCATTTTCAGTAGACAAAATGGTTTCTGAGGCCTAGCTAAATTCAATACGTGCGGGCAATGTCTTCAGCAGGTGAGCCATCCTCCACCTGGGCCCTGGTGGTAAGGAGGGGACGCCCGATGAGCCATGGCCCTCACCTGGGGTGGAGGTGTAGGCAAGGGGGGTCTTTTGGACCACTCCTCTACACAAGTTAGGCATAATACTCAAAACCTTTCTGTATCTCTTGCAGCATTGGTCTGCCGGTGCACTCAATCCCGCTCATTTGCATTATAGACTAATCTGTCTGTTATTACATAAATAGCAGAGTGGTACATTGTGAAAAAAAGCCCCTCTCGAAGAGGAAGCCTGATTCTTGAAATCAGGGGAACTGGGTTTTCAGAGACATCCACGGCTCATCCTACATCTCGATCCAGATTGGGGTCACGCACACCTTCCAGCTCGGTGAGTAACAAGCAGTCAAATGCTACCCTTTCCTATCGAAATGCCTGGTGGCAGTGGTTTTACAATGAACTACCATGATTTTTTCCGACTGCGAACACCGGTAGCTAAAAATCACGGGAGCCATGTTTTTCAAGATAGGGCCTTAAGCCTCTTTGTTTAAACCGGTCCCGGTCTTTTTTTTTCGCCGTTTCTTTTTGGAAAGGTCCTTCTAGAGTTTGTCTCTGCGCGCCAAACCAGGTTTGGTCCCTTTGTACGTACGCCTTTGGCGGCCTTCAGGACTGAAGACCACCTCTGGTGCCTGAGTGTCTGGGGTGGGCAGGAAGTGAGGGAGGTGCCCGAAACTCCCTGTGCTTAGTCTCCTAGGAGACCCAAATGCACTCTGGCGTGGTGGCTTGCCTAACTGTCTGGCAAGGACTGCCGCCCTGCTGGGTGAGTGACAGCTAGGCTGGAATGAAAGTGAGAAAACTGTTTAAAAGGCGAGTTTCTTGGGCTGGAAAGCAGAGTCGACCACTGGAATGAAAGAACCAAAGACGAGCTGGAAGAGGACGGCTGCTGCAACTCCTGGACCGTTGGTTTTCCCGGTGAAGACCTGCTGCAGGTCCGAATTGCCAAGTTCATATCGACAGAGAAGCCCCTTCAAGGACGACTTCTTCCTTTGAGTTGGTGGGACCAATCAACTCGTAAGCCACCTGGATACCTTTCTCAGATGGTTAGGTTTAACCAGGGGGAAGGACACCAGCTTGTGTGCTTGAAGACAGCTACTCGAACTGAAGATCTTCCATTTGCCAGCTTGTTTGACCAGTCCAAGCGCAGTGCAGGAGCCCCCACCCCTGACGTCTCCCCTCTTGTCCCCACGACTGAGGCTCAGGAACAGCGAGATCTGCAGGAACTGCCAGGAACCAACGTCTTCAGCTGCATCTTTTTCTTCGTATTAAGGTACTGTGCCAACCCGATTGTGAGAACTTGCCTCTTGCGGTGAGCGTTCGTGAAACTTTCCCAACTTGCAGGCCTAATCAACTTGTGACCCAACATATGATTCTTTTTTGTACAAACTACTTATGAGAACATTGGCAAAGACTTTACTGTTTACTACAAGAACTGTTCTTTCCTATCTAAGACACTATCCCATTGACTTTGGCCTAGGCCTATTGAACTGAATCGAGTCCTCTAGTGAACTGAAACGATTTGCTCTGCCTAAGATAGTATTTGTGATCTATTCTATTAACTTGTGCATTTTTACTCCCATTCAAAGTAACTGAAATGCCATTTTACTCCTATTTGAGGGGAGCCTAATTTACTCAAACGTATTGGTTTGGTATTGAAGTGTGTTTGTGTATAATATCAAGTTGCCTCCTTCTAGTGAATGTTTTCTAAACGACTGTGTAATAAGTAAATCAGTGTTTCACCAAGAGACCTGGAGTGTAAGTGTAAGACCTCTGTGTAACATCCTTGTACTGCTCACATTCTCCTCTTGAGATAAGCCTGGCTGCTCAGCTCGCTACCAAAACTGTGTAGTACAGACTTATACCAAAGGTTGGTTTTGCTTACACCTGTAGTCCTAATTGTATGTGGTGGTCCCAGAGGGTACTGCATGCAATTCTTCTAACAGTGCACCAAATCAGTAAAATATATCACTGCAACCAGCCATTAAAGGTAAGCTTGTCCCTGTAACAAAATTGTTAATTTCACTGTGAAAGGGGATACATTGTATCTCCCCAGCACATAGGGTGGGGTGTGCTGTTTCACCAAATAAAATGTAAAAGGGATCCAAAGATCTTATCTATCTTTGGGAACTGTAGTTCACTCAAGGTTAGCCAGAGAAAGTTGAAAGGGGAGCCCAAAGGGCAACCCAGCAACGATAGGCAGTATGTGCCAAACGTTGTCGGAGGATAAGAATAAAAAGGCACTATGGCGAGTCTAAAAAAAAAAATGACACCCATAAAAAGAGTAAAAGACCCTATGTGTGGAAAAAGGTTTCCACTCACTGAGGTATAAGGAAAAATATTCCACCAGTAAAGCAAAAAGTTATGGGATTGACACAGGTTAAAAAATGTTTTAAAACATTTATTGGTTTTTACATATAATCTTTCACAATTACTGTCACTTGGTCATACATATATATATATATATATATATATATATATATATAATTTTTCCTCCATTTCCCCCCCCCCCCATCCCAACTCGGCCCTCTTCACGTACCACCTCCTCTGTCTTTCATCTCTCAGTCAACCTCAGACTATGCTCTTCAAATCTGGATTTGCCTTAATCCTGGGCTACTTGCTCAGACGACCAAAGCAGCGATCAGTTACCTCCAGCCCACCACCTTCTGAATCTTGATTCCTCCCTCTTGCTTCCTGCCACACAACTGTTTATGCATTAGCCCATTTCTCTAGATCTCTCCACCATACTTGCGCGGACGGTCGCGACTGCTTTCCAACTCATCGCAATACTGCGTTTAACCAGTATGTATGCTAGGTCTTTAAGTTTGCTCACATGCTTGGCTCTTCTAGGCCTCGGGAAGCCACCCGGCAAACGCACCCATGGGGAGCCCACATCCAGGGTAACATCCACTCCCGCCATTATTTGGGCCACTTCTCTCCAGAATTTACTGATCTCCATGCATGACCAGAACATATGCACCATCTCTACGGTCACCATCCCGCACTTCGGGCACCCCTGTGCCTCCGGCCGGTTGAACATAGCTATTTTATGTGGTGCAAGGTATGCTCTGTGGGTCACATATAGTTAGATCTGCTGGAACTGTACCTTCCTCGACACCGTTTTGCGATATCGCTCCACCCTTCCCCACATTCCGTCTGACATGGGCTCTCCCACATCTATCTCCCAACTCTGTCTTATGTGAACTACCTCCTTGCCCACCTTGGTCAACAACTCATATACGGGAGACCTCATGTCCTCCTTCCGACACGTCATAGAATGTTTCTATGACCCCTTCCGATTGTGCAGCCAGTTCGGCTCCTGTCCACTTACCTTTCGTAATCTTCAGAAGTCGGGAGTATGCGATTGTCCACAATGCAACCCTGTGTCCGCAACCAAATCTTCAAATTTCTTAGACTTCCCTTCCTCCAGTATATCTCCCACTGTCGCTATTCCTACAGCCTCCCATCTCCCCCTAATGTTCCTCCTAACCTGTTCATCCACCCCTTCCAGCACCACTAGTGGTATTTGCGGGGATCATGGAGTAAGAGCATTCATCATTAGGTAAGCCTTACGCCAAATAGTGTTTCCTAGGTGCAACAGTTGATGCTCCTTGTTTTAATCACTGGTTGCGTAACCATATTATCTCATTCAGGAAATACAGTGCACTTTCCGCCCTAAGCAACCTAGATTCGGGTGTCTGGTCCTCCGATAACTTGGAGCTGGCTAATGGGGTAATATAATTCAAAATTGGGCAATTTGATGCCTCCTTGTTCATACGGGTTCTGCAGTTTCCACAATGCTACTCTAGTCCTTAAATTATGCCAGAGGAATCCCCTACATATACCTTGCACCTTCAGAAAAATCTTTTCGGGTATTACATACGGAATATTCACAAAATAATGTAGTCTTGGCAGTACTACAATTTTTCTTGGCAAAGCTGCCCATCCCGTCTTGGATAACTGTAACCTCGCCCAAAATGCCATGCTGTTCTCAATTTTGGCTAGCACCTTCTCTGTGTTTTACCTATGTTCCTGCTTTGGGTTGTGAAATACTATACATCTATCCCGAGGTAGCAAAACGGATCTAATTACTATTTTATTGGTAGTACCAGCAAGTTGTACAGGCTTCTCAGCGTATTCCCCCAGGGGTATAAGCTTGAGTTCTGCTGGTTAACCGTTATGCCTGATAGTACATGTTCCCGTCGCTTGTCTCATTCCCTTGCATCATCGTGCTCTCGGTCATCTGGGCCGGTTTTGCAAACATGTCCAGGTATGATTGCTTTTCCTTTTGTTTACTTTAGACATCATTGTCAAGACCTCTCACTGCAGAGTTCTCTTGATGTCGGGTTCACGGAGTATTGCCGGGTGTCTGCTACCATGCTGGACCAGGAATGCTTTCTGTTATGTGCGTTGATGTTTTGTGTGTTCCGACCTAACAGAGTCTCTGATACACTTGCACTTGTTATTTCGGTTCCAGAGAGTCCTTGTTTCCAATTATAGAGGCCATAGCTGACAGTGCATGCCCTCCGCGTATTGCATGCTTTTTCGTCGCACTCTGTGCTGTTGTGCCCCCTTTCTACTCGCAGCAGGAGGTGCGCTGTGACTCAGCACCGTGGCTAGTCCTTACTTCCTTTGCCGGGGCTCTCATGACTCTCTCGTATCATGCAAATGTGGTATGGATTCTCTCCACCACCTTTTGCCGCACCTCCGACTGCTATCGGCAATCCTTTCTCCCTAGAATTTCGCAGGGCCAAGTCCACTTGTGGTAGGGGTTCCATCATGCTCCTGGCACTTGCACTTCTCCCATTGGCCCAGAGTTTCTCGACCCAAGTGTTTACCCCAAGTGTCCCAGAGGCACTTTGCTTCCCAGAGGCACCTACAGACCGCTGAGTATGCTGGCCGACCTCACATCCGCTCCCCACACCGCGTCAATTCTGTGGGGCCATGTTTGTACGGCCAAACGCAACACTGCGCACCATGCTTGTGCCGCTTCTGGTCCTGTCCTCTCCCCCAGCCAGGCTGATTCGCTCCCACCGGGCCAGGACTCTCCCTTCACCCACACAATTACTGTTCCTTTTGCATGTAGGACGTGACTTCATATAAGCTGGCAGTGAGTTCTTACAGCACTTCACTACTGTGTGTATACTTGCAATGCTCAGATCCTTTCCGGTGTTCCGCGCAAGGTACCTCCGTCTACTTATCATGCGTCAGTTTTGTTATGTTACGACGGCCCAGGCCACAGCATACGCTTGCCCGACCTCAGCAAATCCTCTGCACATTCACATGCCCCTCAGCCGCGCGGCCAAATGCGGTTCACAGGTTCACACTTGCCTCAGTGTAATGTAGCAATCTCGATATGGCGACATAGTAGCAGAGACCCATGAACTGTGTTAGTGCGCCCGCAGTCTAGTTACAGATCATATCTTCTTTTCCTTAGTTCAAGTGGTCGGCCGAGTCAGCTGGCCTCTGTAAGCTGTATCTCTCATAGTTTCTAGTACCCCCTCCTCCCCCCCCTGTTTCGGGAGCTCCGGAGTGAGTCACGCATCACCTCGGTTTACTACGCATGAGTTTTCCCCGTCAAGAGGCTCATTTATGTCGCAGTCTTTATGGGTGTTGCTCCTCTTATGGCAGCCTTATTTGGCCCGCTGCACTATGTGGGTCTGTCAGTTTACAATTTGCAGCACTCTGGTCCCGTTCATTCTGTCGGCCAGGGCGTCCCGCTGTTATCACGGCCGCACTTCATTCTGCATCTATGTCTGTTGGCTGAATGCTTTGTCTTAGTGCTGTGGCCATCTTGGTTCACGTCTCGATGGGATTTCGTTCCGCCGCTCTGGCTCTCGGCACAAGCACAGCTCCCCGTTCTTCTGCGAAATTGTGCTCACTTTATTCATCACGCGTTCATTTAGCTGCAGCTTCCAAGATGAATGTCGTGGGTTACAGTAAACACTTATGTCCGGATTGTGCAGGAGCACCTCAGGCATATGTCTTATTCCACGGCTCTGTAGCCACGCCCCCCACTGGTTAGGAAGCTTTATCATTACTATGAAAATCTTATCCAACACAAACCGCCAATAGTCGGGGCCCTCAGACCATATTCCAGTGCATGGTCTTCCTGTGAACAAATCCTCCCAGAACTCTGAGGTCCGGTTGGACCTCCAGAGACTAGATTGCCCTCCTCCAAGTGCCCTCACCAGAGTGCAGGACTTTATAGATCGAGGCGGATTGACTGGGCAGTAAACATTCATCCTTGGGGCTTATAGAACATACATCAAGTCCTTCTGTCGCTACTTTGCTGCTTGAGTGCTGATTCCGGTGTTTGCCTGTACCGTTAAGCCAGGCGCAATGCTTGTGCACCCATAGGGAGCCTTTCCTGAGGTCCCTGAAACCTTTTTGACCTACAGAAGCATCTTCCTTGCTTGTAATTGAAGAAACCTTTGTAACTTTGCCTTTTCTGCTGCTGTGCCTTACCTGCTTTAGCTCCAATCTGACCTTTTGAAGAACTTGTACCGAGCTAGAGATGGACCGCTAGAGCCTTAAGTCCTCTGAGTAGTAATTGCTGTGCTACAACAGAAAATGTCTGAGTTGCTATAACAAGTGATTTTACGTACTTTGAACTGTTAATGAATAGTGTAATTCTTTACTTATGGTTCACTCACCCGAAGTATTGCATTTGTTTTCTATTGTGTTGATTTAGTATAAACTTTCTTGAATATAACCTTCCTTTGTGTATATAAAATATATATTTATTTTACTATAACAATTGTATACGTGTTTCTTTGGCCCTGTGCAGTCACTGAGTTCATTGTACTTAGCTACAGCTCACATATACCTCGTAAGATGAGCCTGGCTGCTCTGCGATACTCCCAAAAACCTTGAGCAGTAAAGACTTCTACTAGATGTTTGGGCCTCTATACCAGGGAATAGTTAGTCTTACCACTGGTAGACTTTAGGAAACTCCCTTAACACCAGACTAGTATGGTGAACAGGAAAGACAGATGTCTAGCCAAACCCAGTCAAGGTAAAGTTGAGTAGCAGAGCAGTAAGGATTAGACTTGGCAGGGTGTGTGAGTGGTTTAGTTCTACAATGAGGCACGCATAAAGCACTCACTTTTCCATTCAGACAGAAAAGTACACAAATAAACAATTAATTATTAGGCCTTTAAAATGCACTGTAAGCAATAAGGTAAGTATTCTCACACAACTAATAGCATGTACTTCTATGTACATCATTGTGGGTTTCTGCTAACGGGACACCAACACTTTACTTTTAGAAATAATTATGCAATAGTTGGCAAGGCCAAGAGCAACACTGTAAATAACTGTGGTAAAGCAAGAAATGGCAACAGTACTTTAGAACCAGTTTAGCAAGGCAAATACATTGGAGAGGACCTAGAAAGGCCTTAATAAACCCAGCCCTGCTATGAATTGGGAGTTGGTGCCCAAAAGTCACAAGTACAAAAAGATGTACTTTGCATGTCGGTTTACTATTGGATCGTGTTCAGGAGTTGCTATAGCCAACAACTGAGAATAAATGTTCTGGAAGATTAATTAAAAGTTAAGTAAAGTTCTTGCAAGTGTCTCTCCCAAACCCACCACTCTAAATGGAGCCTAGGGATTGGTCCTTGACCAGGCCACCACCCATCTTAGTCTGTCAAGGTGGGGGAGGGGAGCTAGAAATAGCATGCAAGTACAACCCCTTACTTTGATTTTCTTCAGCAACCACTTCAAGGGGTCCATGAATCCAACCAGTTAAGGGAGACACGGGGGCTGTGGGTGCATAGACCCCTTTCGGCATTGGGATAGTCTGGCTAGTCCGCAGTGCCCAGCTCCAGTAATAGTTGTGTAGACTGTGTACATGTACAGTGGGGACACCCTTGGTATGATAGGATGCACACCCACAAGGGACCTTAGAAGACCTTCAAGAAAGTTTGCAGCAGGATAGCGACAGGTGATAACGCTGGTGCGAACAGAAGCTGCACAGCTTCTCTTCGGTGAGTAAGGCTGTAACTGCTGGAGCAGGCATCTTGTTACACAAGCTGAATATACATGAAGTTCCAAGGATGCACTTGGAAAGGTGACTGCTGCAGTGAGGTAGCCCATTTGTTCAGGCACAGCAGGCACAGATCCTTGAGCAGGTGTTGGAGACAGGTTGCTCTCACTAGTCCAGGGGCCATCGCACCGACTATGGCCTTTGGGGGATCAGGAGAGTGTAGCAGGGCATCACTGCTCGGGTCGTCAGCTGGCTGCTCTTCTTAGTAGGAATCGCTGCTCAATCAATCTCCCATATGTCTGCTGGAGTTGCCCTTTCATTCAAGATTTGGACTGGAGTCACCACCATGTCCAGCAATGGTAAGTATCTGCACCATCAAACTGGCAGGAGCTGTCCAATCGTAGATAGTCTCTGGCTACACATTCTGCCCAGCAATAAAGACACTGTTGCTCTGATGTGGACTGGGACCACACAGACCTAACCCCCACATCCGGCTGCACACACACAGTCCCACTTCTCTCGGGAGGAGCTCTTTGCCTGGATAATTAATTGCTTTCCAGGGTTGGTAGTTCTAAACGCCAGCGGGCAGGAAGAAGGCCCAAGTACAAAATGTCCAAAGGACAGGTGAAAATCTCATGGCATGGCGTTTTTAGAGTTTATAGTACTTTATGGCATTCTGCAATAAAATGCAAAAGTGCATCAGTACAAAGTAATAATTGTAACCCCAAGTTTCAAAAGAAAAAGTTATAAGGATACAAGGTACCTAAGCGCACTTCACTTTAAGGCAATATGTGCAGATTCAAAAATACGAGACTCCCTCTGCGGGAAACCGGGTCTTATGGGCTGATCATTGTTCTCTTAAACGTGTGTAAAAAGCAAGGGACGTAAAGCTGAGGGCTTTTACTTGACTCAAGCATTAGGTCAGTAACCAGATGATAGCAAAAAGATAAGGTGTCCCATAGATGTCAATCGGAGGAAAGCAGCAAAAAGGAAACGCTTTCCTAACACATTGTATAGTTGGATGATACTGCTATCTTCAACTCTGTTTCAACCTGCAGAGGGAGTTGCAAGCCCTTCAATAGACTGACTAACCTAACAATAAAAGCACACAAATGTTAAATTGGTCAGGGCCCGCAGTCTACCTTGGCCATGTGGTAGGATGGGGTAACAACATTCTACCTCCTTTTTAGTAAGGGTCAAGCTGTACAGGGCTGGGAGACTCTACTAATCTGACTTGGGTGAGGGTTTTTTAAGGTCTCACTTGTTACTGGAAATTCATGGCTGAGTATCAGATTGAAGCAGCCTGTATACCCCCCACCCCCTCCCATGACAGGATGGCCATCATTGAGAGTGGTGTAGCCTTTTTACATTTTCTTTAATTATATTCCTAAAATGATGTGGATAGTTATGTTTCTGGGGGTGAGGGATGCTCGTCGGACCTCACCTGTTCATGCCAGTAAAAGCATAATGTCCCCATTTGACTTTGCGCTGGCTGTCACCTGTCCTCCCTGCAACTGCTTTGCAGTGGCATCAGAGCAGGTACAAATGTTACATGTACAGCCTGCTGGATCCAAATTCCTAGAAGGTAGGGGGGGATTGGCTTTGTAGTCAGTCATCCCTTTCTCAAAGTCCTAAGCATGTGTTTTAAGGGCCGGGTGGCACAGTAAGCTTTAAACATTATCCTTGGCTGGCTTGGCAGGGTGGCTCCTAAGATTACATAGTTATAGCAACAAGTGAGCAATTTCATGACATATAACTGTGAACTTGATGACCAGTGACTGGTTTTCAGCAGAACACTGTATAGTAAGCTGTCTAGCCTGACTACCACCTGCACCAGCTGGCTAGACTGCAAGAAGTTTCCCCTTTGTTGTTCCTGAGAGTGGGTGTTGCCACCTCCCCAGTACAGGAAATCACCCTTGGATGGAGGGCGGGGGAGGGTGTTGTCAGCTGGGGGCAAGATTTCAAAGATCTGCCTTGTATGATTCGATGAGTTCCGAGGCTGATTACTGGAGCCCTTTTAGTTTATTATTTGATAATGCACTCCAAACCCTGGGGTAGCCGGGCGCAGCCGTAACAAGAATATTTAAGCTTGGTTACATACAGTGGTTGCAGTACATGATTATTACAGTATTGGCAGTACATATTTTGAAGTAGACAAACAGGAAGTAGGTGGAGTTACAGTAGCCTGGGACATAGATATACTCCACATCTTAGTTCTAGCTGGGGCTTCTCAAATTTCCTGCAAACCAAACACTTGAGCAATGACCTCTCAGTGCAAAGGATATTTTTCACAGCAGCCCTGATTGGAGCCCTTACAGAAGGATAGAATAGAACACATCGGTTGTTAGATTTTGCCTTTATAATATAAGGGGGATTGGTGAAGAGACCCCTTATCCTGCCTCAGGGCTAGCCTGGAAGACTGGGGGAGACCTTACCTGTCTTTTGCCAAATTGTTGCTGAACTTTGATATAGTTTGTAACTGTTTTGAATGATCACCACATTGTATCCCTTTAGAGAATACATACCTGCGAGAAACCTTGAGATTTGGACACTAGGCCCCATGCATTTTAGGGCTGGACTTCTGAGGTAAAGAGCACTTGTGGCTGGTTATAACCATTTTACCTACGTCTGAATATTTTCCTGTTTGGTTTGTTATTGGCAATGTATTATAAGTGAACCTATCGGTGAATGTATACATTTACTTTATTAGGTCTTGTGTTATGGTACTACCAACTACGTTAATTTATTGTGTTATAAAGGCCTAAATAAATAGCTGTCATTTTAGAACTGACTGACTAAGCTGAATTGTTGTTATCCTTTGTGGAATCCCCTCGCCATGTTTACCCTCTCCGGAGACTAAGCCTTGACTGCTCTCCACACTACCTTGATTGGGCTTTGGCTAAACTCTGAGTCTCCCTATTCACCATAACTAGGGTGGCCTCCTAAAATCTTCCCATCAGGGTTTTTATAAATCTATTTTAACTCTAAGGGGCACCTTTAGGAGTCCTAGTGACGCTTGAGGCAGATGTGAAAAACCGAAGGACTTTTCCCTACATACTCCCTGGGGATCCCCTTCTCAAGTCACCAGGGGACGGACATCACTGTTGGAGCCAGACCCTGAGGGTAGACAAGCGAGGGAGGATCAGCTGGGTAGAGAGTCCTCGAGATTGGAAAGGAGGAGCCCAAAGGTGGGACATGGTATCCCCCTTTTCCCAACAACTCCCTACTCGACATTTCCTTCATAGGCTGCTGTGAATCCTGTCCTGTTACCCCCTCCCCAATTACAACAGATACCAAGATAAGAGGAAGGCATAGGAAAACAGGGGAAATGGAATTAAACCCATTACCCATGTTTTACATCAACACAATAATTCCCGTTTTACTGACAGTATTTTACCTGACCCCCCACAATTATTAGGGAACACTAAAACTCCCATAATTCAATTTCCCACAGCTGCCAAAGGACTGAGACGAAGAAGAGGCGACAGCCATGGAGATTACCTCTAAGACAGAGGAAGGACGATTTACCCCTAGGTTGTCCATTAATGGGGTCACGCAGAGTCGGGCTGGGCATCTACTCGCACCTGACTCCCATTAACTTTCCCAGCAAGTATAAAAGGTGGAACGCACAGGTATACTCTGAGCGAGCTGGGGGTGCTCTGGAGGCCAGTAGGAGAGCACAGCAGCTGGGGGAACCCTGGAGGGCCTGGAGGAGGACAGACTACCAAGACACTGAGCCGTAGCAGAGAGGAGAGGTTGCAGTGAGGCTGTTGGGTAAGAATTAGTGCAGCCCAACTGGAGTGGGACTACACCAGACATATCTCTTGGTATTCGATAACCCACCTTTTTAATATAGGCCCGTACTACACACGTTGGTAGTGTGATGGAGCAGCCTTTAGAGCCTTAAAAATGAAATCAGTAATTCCAAGTATCCAAGTAAACACTTACACACTTAAAGTTATAATACATTCTTTATTAATACACAAAGCTATTTAACGCATTCTTTAAAAAGCAGCAATTCGTTAATCCAAAGTTAAGATTCAATTTTCAAGAAGGGAACAATAGAAGCATGTTCCAGCACCCAGAGGTGGCATCAGGTGAGGTCAGTATAACATTTATATTAGTATCACCTTTGCAATATTGAGTTAAGGAAGCAAGGGTTAGTGTTGGATAAGAACAGTTACATTCTCCCAAAGGGATGCAGGCAGTCTATTATCCCAGGATTAAAGTGTTCATCATTTAAAACCTGTGAGACAACAAACACTGCCAAAGCCAATGGGTTCCTAAGGAGGCCTTTAGGGAGCCAGGACAGCCAAAGTCAGTGGACAAAGTCAAAGTTCTAATGCTCTTCTTAGAAAACTGTTTTTAACCAGTCAGTAATCACAGCAACTCAAGGAGTCACCTTTTTAGAAAGCACAAGTTGTAAGGCCAGTGCAAGTGAATTGAGGCCAACTCAGTATAGGGTTAAATCACACTTCCAAAGGTTAGAAGCACCCCAAATGGCAAAAGGATAGTATACCCAAAGCTCTACATTACCTTTTTGAAATAAAGTTGTTCCAACTGGTTGCCTTCTGGATGCAATGCTGGTTGTGATTATGAAAGGGAGGGTGTCTGGCGGGCTTCTGCGGAAGCACTCGAGAAAGGGATTCTGCAGCAATGGATTTACGTCGCTTCATCGGCTTTGTGGTTTTGGCACCTTTTTCTAACCGCCAAAGAAGAATAAAAAGCTCTGGTTAGAAGTTCCTTGATCCCTCGGCCCTAGACTCTGGTGAGGGGATTCTAGATATATGTCTTGCTTCTGTAGGCTCAACTGGTTGCCCACAGATTTGCCCGGATTGGCACTTAGGAATACAATGCACTCTCAGATGGTTGCGGTACCCTGGGTATTAGGCTTCTGCAGCCTTAGAAAGTTGCAGCAAGTAGGGGATACGTTAAATGGAAGCTTCTCTTGAGTCTAGTTGGTCCCTCCAGTGGTCGACTCTGCTTCTAGTACAAAAAACCTTGCTTTTTATGCAAGTTCCCATTAATTCCCAGCCCTAGGCTGTCAATCACACAGCAGTGTGTCTGTCCTCCAGGACAGCCAGCTGGCCAATAGGAACTGGTTTCACTCGGGCACACCTAGAGACAAAAGACAGGGAAGTGTCAGGACCCTCCCTCACTTCCTGCCTTTTTAGACACAATGGAGCCTGGGCAGGTTTCAGGGCTGAAGCCTGCCAAAGGCAAAACACACAAAGGGCTCAAACCTGATGCAAACAGAGTAAAAGCCAAGAGGAGACTAACAAGAAATGGCAAAAAAAGAAGACCGGGGCGGTGGCGGGGAGGGGGGGTCTGCATTTTGAGAAAATGGTAACCCTTTGGTGCAGCACTGCAGTGGAGGTATCAGCCTGCAGATACATGTCACTAGGTAGTTGTTAGGCAAGATTGTGTGCGGTAACCCTGTGGGAGACTACACCAGTCTTGTGCTCTTGGTATTAGCTAACCCAAATATTGGTATAGGTCTGTACTACACAAGTTGGTAGAGTGACTGAGCAGCCAGAGAGGGGTAAATGTGAGCTGTAGAGAGGTAGAATTGAAATCCACAAATAAAAGTATACTAATAACACTTACTCTGAAGGTTTTCTAGTAGAATAATTATTTTAACAGTCAGTTTTAAACTAGCCTTCTAAACAAAAGGGCAATATGCAACAATAAAAATAAACTTCATAACACTTTCTCAGACTCAATATAAGAAAGTAGATATTCGTTGGAGATGCTGCATGCACACTTCCTACAACCTGAGGTGACTTCAATTACTTGGACTGTATTGGCATTTATATATAACCTTTTGTACTTGGTAAAATTCTGAGGTTGTGGAAAGGAAAAGATTAGGGAAGGAAAATGTTTAACGGGTTCTCAGAACATGTGAGCACTTTCCAATCTCCCAATGAAGTATAGATTAGATCTTTCCCAGCAATACAAGTTCAACTTCTACACCACCTATGAGGGACAGTTAGAATCAGTCTATGGGTCAGAAGTCTGCAGGGAGCCAGGACAACGTCAATTTGAACTACGTCACTGGAACTGAGGCACTTCTTTAAACAGCACAAAGTCTTGCACAAAGTTAGAGAGTTTGTTTAAATAAAAAAAAAAAAAAAGAAAAAGACCACTGTTGGGCCACACACAGCTACTGCAAGCGTCAATTGAGATAATGCAAGTTACAGAAAAGAGGTAAGTACCCCTTAGTCAAGACAGTACCTTAGCTTTGAAGAAGAGGATCCAGCTGGCTTCTGTTCCGGTTGCAGTCTTGCTGATCCTGAGATTAGTGGGCCTCAGTTGTGGGGACAAGAGGGAGGACGTCTGGAGGACTCCTGCACTGCAGTTTGAATGTCGGCGGCGGTTACGGACTATTTTCACTTCAGCTGCACTTCAGTTTCAGCTACCGGCAAATAGCACCACTGTGGATCTTGGGCACTTAATGCGCTTCTTTTGCTTCTGGAGTCCAGCACTCTGGTGAGGTGACTCGGGCTTGGGTCATTTTACTTCAGGATTGTCCTCAGGATTTTCCTGGAGCACTGGTCCGGCTTAAAGGCGATGCACTCGACTATGGATTTCTCAACCGCTGGCACTCTGTTTGCAGCAGCAGCAAAGAAGTACAGACAGTTGGGGAAGGTCCTCCAGCAAAGTTCGTCTGGGGGTTAGTTGGTCCCACAAACCCAAAGGACGAAGTCGTCAGTTCCGAGGCCTCTCTAGTCGATTCGAAGTTGGAGCTTCAGCACTACAGCAGGGCTTCACCAGGCAATTCAACCGTCCAGGAGGGTGCCGCAAGCTTCTCTTCCAGATTTCTTCGGCTGTTTCATCCAGTGGTCGACTCTGCCTTCAGTCTAAGAAACCTCGCCTTTTATGCAGGTTTCTCCCATCCATGCACAGCCTTGCTGGCACTCGCACAGCAGGGTGGCTGTCCTACAAGGATAGCCAGCCAATCAGCACTGGGTGCGTTCAGGTAACCAAGGAGACTTAAGGACAGGGCGTTTCGGGCACCTCCCTCTCTTCCTGCTCTGTCAGACACACTGTAGCCAGAGGTGGGTTTTAGCACTGAAGCCTGCCAAAGGCACAACGGACAAAAAGGTTGAACCAAACCCAAGAAAGACTTCACAATCAAGAAATGGAGAAACAAGAAGACCGAGGCCATTTTTGCAAAATGGGCACCCATGGGTGCACTACTGCAGCTGAGGACTTGGTCTGCAGTTGAATCACACACAGTATAGTGAGCGGGGTGTTGCGGGGGGACACCCCCGCAGTCTTTATTATTTTTTTTTTAATTATACTGCAATGCTACCACCAAAGGTACACACTTTTGGTGTCTGAACCTTTGGTGGTATCATTTTTAGAAGTTTTGGTAATTACGACCATTTGTTTGCGGTAAAATCGACTTAAACCAAGTAACTCCCATACTTTCACATAAGATGGGGTGTATTTGACCTATCTAGGATAACAGGTAAGTAAAGTCAATTTCACTTTACTACTCTTGGGAACAGTGGTTCACCCCAGCAAAGGTATTTAAACCTTAAGAGAAATCCAAAGGACGTCTAAGTGACACAGCACTGAAGGTGTACAAAACAAGATGCCTATGGAGTTTGTCCGACACGAAAAACAAAGAAAACTGAGTGCAAATCAGATCAAAAATATGAGAGTGAGAAAAAGGGTCTCACTCACTCCAGGATTAAAATTAAGTCCTAAAGTCCAGCAAAAGAGCAGGGGCTCTCTAAGGTTGAAGCCAATGTCAATTGAACAAAGTCTAGGGGAGTTGAGGCACTTCTTGAAGATAGCACAAAAGTCTTGCACAATGTTATAGAGAGTTTGTAGAAAAAATCACTGTAGGGCCACGCGCTGAGAGGCCTGTGAAAAGTAAAGACGCAAGCAACTCTGCAAAGGGCAGCCAATGCAAGTCTCCAGTGAGAGCAAGCAAGCTACACCCAAGAGATAAGTACCCCTAGTTAGACAGTACCTTATGTCTTAAGAAAAGGGTCCAGCTGGCTTCTGTTCCTGTTGCAGGCCTGCAGAGCCTGTGTTCCTGGTCCTCAGTCGTGTGGACAAGAGGGAGGACATCTGGGGACTCTTGCACTGCGGTTTTACAGTCGGCGGCAGCAATGGGTTTACTCCAGATCAGCAGCACTTTGCGGTTTCAACTACCGGCAAATAGCACCACTGCAGTTCTTGGACACCCTCTGGGCTCTCCTTGCTTCTGGGGTCCAGCACTCCGTTGAGGTGGCTCAGGCGTCAGTCACCCAGCTTCGGGAGGGTCCTCAAGATCTTCCTGGAACTCGGGTCCGGCTTAAAGACTATGCACTCGTTCCTGGTGTTCCGGTCCGGCTTAAAGACTATGCACTCGTTCCTGGTGTTCCTGTTCTCTGGCACTTCGTTCCAGCCGCAGCAAGTAGTACAGCCAGCAGGGAGAGGGGTTCCAGTCAAGTTTGTCTTGGGGTCAGTTGGTCCCACCAACCCAAGGGAAGAAGTCATCCGTTCCAGGCTTCTCTAGTCGATGTGAAAATTGGAGCTTCAGCACTGCAATAGGGATTCACCAGGCAAACCATCCAGGAGGATGCAGCAAACTTCTCTTCCAGTTTCTTCTTCGGTTCCTCCGTCCAGTGGTCGACTCTGCCTTCCTTGCAAAAGCGCTCGCCTTTTATGCTAGTTTCTCCCTTTCATTCGTAGCATAGCTGTCACTCACACAACAGGGTGGCTGTTGGACAGCCAGCCAATCACCTTTGGGTGCATTCCTGTAATTAAGGAGAATAAGCACAGGGAGTTTCGGGAACCTCCCTCGCTTCCTGCCCTGCCAGACACACGGGAGCCATAGGCAGGCTAAACCCATGAATCCTACCAAAGATAAAACGAACAACAGGACCAAACATGGTTTGGTACGCAGAGTAAAACCCAAGAAGAACCTCACAAGCAAGAAATGGCGAAAAGAAAAGACCGGGCCATTTTGACAAAATGGGCACCCATGGGTGCAATACTGCAGCTGAGGATTCTTCAGCCTGCGGTAAAAAGCACAATGGTCAGAAAATTAAACCACTGCCACCAGCCATTAATTGTAGTGAGGGTAACATAAAAATGTTACATGAGAAAGTAGACAAAGGGGATACTAAATGACCCCCCCAGCACTCCATGTGAGATGGTGTGTGCTGGGTCTACAAAAAGAGAAAAAGGTAAGTAAAGTCAATTTCACTTTACTACTCTTGGAAACAGTAGTTTATCCAAGAAAAGGTAGTTCTACCTTAAGAACAATCCAAAGGACTTCTCTGTGGCACTGCACTGAAGGTGCTGTGTGTTACAATACACAAAGATGATGCCTCTGGAGTTTGTCAGGCTCCAAAACCAAAAATGCAGAGTTCAAATCAGATAAAAATACAAGTGAGTGAGAAAAAGGTCTCATTCACGGCAGGCTAAAAATGAAGTCCTAAAGTCCAGCCAAAAACGTGGGTGTTTCTAAGGTAGAAGGGAATTGGCACTGAAATGAGAATGCTCCCTAACAGTAGCGAGGCAAAAGACATAATTAACAACGAACTGTAAGTCTATTGAAACAGGAAAAAAGTATTCAGCTCAACAGAGGGAAGCCTATGAAAGAGGGTGAGAAGGCTCGAGCCCGAAGCTCATGATCTAAAAGTACCAGAAATCTTTAGTCTTTTGTGAAAACATGTGAAAACTTTGCGCAATATTGAGTGCAAAGTCGAAGTGGTCATGCAGGGGTCTTAATCAAATCCTCGGCAGTCTCGCAAGTCTTTGACAGTCACGATATGAAAAGAGTATAAAGCTAAGAGAGGTCTGAGACCGGCAGAGGTAGACCCAATGAACTATGTGAAGATTTGAACAGTGTTTTTTGTGAGATCCTATCTTTTTGAACATTGAAGAGCCTGAAGCTCTAAACTGAACTGTCGAAGCATACCAGTAAGCCAGTGTGTGCCACATTGATGGAACTGTGCCACTCACCCACCACCTACCTTTTTGATAATGCTTTCAAGTCCTGTGCTTTTGAACGTGGCAAATGGAGTCGTTATTTATGCCATGCTGACATTTCTTTTGAAACACCTTTCCTTTGCATATTCCCTTTACACATTTGTTATTTAAGAGTGAGGGCAAGGTTAGGGATCTTTAGTATAGACCTTCTTTTGTTGAACAGACTGGCGTGCACAACTTGTTTTGATGGTAGAGACTACTCCCATCCTAGAGCTACGGCTAGTTAGGAATTCTCCCAACCTTACAATATACAGAAATTAAGGTGTTCAAAACTTGTATCCATTGTGTCTGTATCTACTGTTGATACCATGCCTTCTTCACACATAGCACACAAAAACAAAGCCCCGCCCGGTCTGCCTTTGGATCAAGCCTGTATGGGAGAACAGGGGATTCGAAAATCCAACAAAAAGTAGCCATCCCACCCCCTCTGCTTTCTTGGGGATTGGGGGGGGGGGAATTGAGAGAGGGGGAAGAACTACATAAATGGAATTATGTTGTAAGGCAATTGGGCATTGAAAACGTCTCGCAATGTTATGCTGGTTATAGTTTACATTCTGATGTTTTACTTTTATTTTGCATGCGCTCTTGGACCACCACAGCAGCCGCCGCTGGGGAACCTATTGGTCAACCGGAGCCTTGGCCGCAGTGTGCCTCTCACCTCCCAGCTCATTCTGATGCCCAATGGAGCTGTAGCAACGGTCCAGCAGGAGGTGTCGCCCACGCAGTCGCCTGGTGTCCTTTCTGACGCTGATCAGGTTAGTGACCTTCTCTATCTGTGTGATTCGTTATCGTGTTCAACCCTATTGCAGAATCAATGGCTTTATCCTAAAGCTTGTGTTTCAAATATGCTAGTGGTTGGTCCGTAGTATTTTACTTTGACTTGGAGGTTTTGTACTAGGTGTCTGCATGGTCAGGTGAGTAATAGGATTGTTAAAATGTAACTATTTCCCACAGTGCTCTTAAAACCCAGACCTTCCTTTACCCCCCCCCTCAATAATGCCCCCAACAATGCCCCCAACTCCCCTCAATAATGCCCCCTCCCCCCAACGTTAGTTTAAAAAAAATAACAAATTCATGCCATCAGTTTGGTCACAGTTGTGGAAACATTGACCATAAAATGCTTAGGAGCACAATACTGAGACATCGTTGAAGGTCAACCCTACTTCAAAGACACTTTCTGTCTACTGTTCAGGCAGTTCATACATAATTAATGAGTTTGCAAATTTGAATTCTCCATCTTGTGTGTGGTGTGGGTCCATGGAAAAAACTTGTGGTTTTTTTTGTTTGTTTTTTTGGGTTTTTTTTTTTTTGGTTGTCGCAATCGTGGGTGTCTGCTGTGCAGCCAGTGTCAAAACTAAAACTGTGTCAGCACAGCTGCAGGGCTTCACCAGGCACTTCGTGGTCCAGGAGGGTGCTGCTAGCGTCTCTTCACGTCTCCATCAGATGTTCTTCAGTGGTCGACTCTGCCTCTAGTCCCAGAAACCTCACCTCTTCAGCAAGTGCCCATTCATTCACAGCCCTAGGGCTGTTAGTCACTCAGCAAGACTGGTTTCACTCAGGCACACCTAGAGACAAAGCACCGGAAAGTTTCGGAGCCTCCCTCACTTCCTGCCTTTCCAGAAACACTGGAGCCTGGGTGGGCTTCAGGGCTGAACCCCGCCAAAGGAAAAATGCACAAACCACTCAAACAGAGTAAAAGCACAGAAAGAACTGACAAGAAATGGCGAAAAAGATGGGAGGGGCCATTTTGGTAAAATGGTCACCCTTGGGTGCTGTACTGCAGCCTGGAACTCAGCCTGCGGATACATGGCACAAAGGTAGTAAAAACGAAACCACTGCCAGCATCCATTCAAGTTAGTGTAATAGAATGTTATGTGGGAAGTGGGATAAGGAGTTACTATGTAAACCCCGCCCCCCCTCTCCCATCCTCCTCCCAGCACTCCACATAGGGTGGTGTGTGCTGGACCCACAAAAGAAAAGATAAGACAGACACAAGTCATCTTACTATTCTTGGGAACAGTAGTTCACCCAAGAAAATGTATTCAAACATTAAGAAAAGTCCAAGGTGCTATGTGTCACCATGCAAAAAGCATCTGCCTATGTAGGTTACCAGACTCAATTAAACGGCGAGAAACACAAAATCCTAGTAAAAAAAAACACACAAGGGAAAACTCCCACTCACTCAGGAGCAAAAGAGCTGGGGGTGTCTAAAGTTAAAGGGAATTGGCACAGAAATGAAAATTCTCCACAATGGGCTACAACAACTCCAAGACTGTTAGAAATGCACTAAGCAGATCTGGGAAAGCAAAACCCAATGGTACACTTTAAAAAGAACTGTTATTTAAGGTAGGTAAGCCCTGTTGGTAAGCTTGTACACTAATTCAGTTATATTGCTAAGCTTGTACGCTCATTCAGTTATGAATAATAAAACATTACCCACACTATTAGTTTTAAGAACAGTGGCACACTATTTAATAACTTGTATACTTTCTAAAGGTGCAACCAGCAACTTAAAGGTAAGTAATGGCTTTTGTAACTCTTGGTAACTTATTCTCTTCCAGAGATACAGTCACAAGGCATGAATTAGTTATCAAAAATTGATTAGCAGAATTTGCTAATTAAAATGTTCTTGATTAGCAAACAGATTTGATTAGCGATTCAGTAGTAATATTTTAAATGTCACCAGAAGTTATTTGCACCAAGTCATAAAATTCGCAACAATCTAGTATTTTTGTGTATCGCTGAAATAAGACAGTGAAACTTTAAAATGTAAAAGGTTAGGTGCATGAACTGACACAAATAAATATGATAAAAGGCCGTGAAAACATTTTTTCAGTGCAAGGTTCTGTGCAGCTGGATGCTGTCAGTGTTGCACACGTCAGTGTCCTGTATTTTGTATGCTTCACCCATAATTTGCCGTGTAAGGAGAAGTTCTGAGATTTTGTAAAACAAAAAAGATCTCAATGTGAAGGGAAAGTCATAGCCTGAGACCGAATACGTAGTATGGTTTTGTGGTAGGCAGGGTCATTGTCAACTTCAGGTTGATAAGATGGCCCTTGCTTGGCATTGATATCGACTGTTTCAATACACCTTTATTTACTACTTTCGATGGGGAGGGCAGGGCCGCTATTGGAGTAGATCTGTGGATGTACAAACTGGATGGAACCATTGATCACTACTTTGCATACACTTAGCTTTGTGCATTCATTATGTAAGAAAGCAAGTGACTATGGATCATAGGTGGTAGAGAACTGGGCCATCTCACTTTCAGGGTAGCTGGTATAAAGAAACTGGGTGATGAGATAGAATGTCGAGGACTTTGGGAATCTGAGCACCAGTTGCACAGATGCATGCAGCCAGCAGGTCACAGAACTAGGTTTGCCATTTAAGGTATCACGCACATTTTCAAAAGTGTTCACTCGTCCATGTGATGCACTTTCCCCAACAAAATGAAATATACTTTACACTGAGATGTAGATACATTAACTTAAACACTAACTTAAACTTTACTGAAAAACATGGCGACAATGATAAATGCTGTAATTGTGCATCATGTAACAACTGAAATCTTCAGGAAGGGAATTGCAGGGTCTTTTAAAAAGAATTAAGTTAACACATACTGGTCTTTGCCAGAGATGGTATAATTAACTTAATACATGTATCATCTGAATGATTTTAAAAAGAGTTTCTTTCCTAGCACACCCACACAGGTCTTTGGCAATTTTAAAAGTGGAGGAGATGATTACTGCGGCACTATCTCCCATTAGCAGCTTTGAACTTGCAGTGAACAGATAAAAGATGGTGGTTGGAATCCCACAGGTAAGAGGATTGCCGGGTGAGCTGTGCTTTCGTTGAACAAGGTAATTTAAATAGCAAGTTGTGCTACACAAGTGTCAATTTAATTAGCAAACCTAAAAAATGTCATGGCAAATTGCTATGCGATGCTGCTTATTGTTTTATACCTTGCAGTCACACCACTAACTCATTTACAAGTAAGTACTTTTACACTTATTATGATTTTCAAGAAAGAAGCCTGATCTTTTGTAGTCCTTCCCTATTCTAAGCACGAGTGATCTCTGACGCAGAAAAGGCACCCGAGTGGTCTAGGAGCCAGCTCTAGGCAGGTCAGGACAGGGTTCAGTTGCAGGAAAGTCAGATTTCTTGTTCAGTCAGACTAATTGTTACTTTGTGTCAGCCTACTGCCCTCTCTGGAGTTCTTGTCACTGTCCATGTTCCGTACCTTTTTAGAGAGGTTTGCCTTCCCTTTCTTGCCGGTTGTATTGCAACCTCTCCACCCCCTTCCTTAATATCAGTGGCTGTAGAACCCTCAACAGAGGGTTGCACAAAAAAAACACCTTAACAGTTAATATAGTAAACCTAAGCAATCTGAAGATGGTGTTGATTTTAAAGAGTGTTGGGGAGAATGCTAATTTCTTGTGGCAATTACCCTCAACCTGAGACCCCTAGCACTTTTGCTGGACTTTGGTGTTTTTTTGTTGTTTTTATTTTTAAATCTGTTCTCCTGAGTGAGTGGGTCTTCTTCTCGCTCATTCTTTGTGCACTGATTTGGGAATCTTACTTTACTGCTTCTGTAATTCTCTTTACTTTAATGGAGTCATGATTTTCTCCATGTATTTTATTACAGGCATCTGTAAGAAATTGGTGCAGCACGCAACGCTATGTGCAGTTTTGCTGGGGAGTCCCTTGGGCTCCCATTTTTTGTGGTCCTTTTCCCATGAGAACTACTGTTTTCAAGGATTGTAGGATACTATTTATCTTACCTTTTTCTTTTGTGGGATCAGCACACACCCCCTTATGTGGGATGCTGATGGTTTACACAGTAACTCCTTTCTCTCTGCTCCTGTAACTTTTTAGTTGGTCACAGAAATGGCTGGTGGCAGTGGATACATTGTTCTACCATTTGTGTGGAAGTTACTCATAGGCTGTTTTTACAGCTGCAGTACAGCACCCATGGGTGACCATTTTCCCAGAATGGCTGCAGTCTTCGTTGCCCTTAATCTACTGTTCCAGGTGTGTGTGGGTCCTCTGTTTTGCCTTGACAGGATTCCTTTGTGAAGCCTGCAAAGGCTCCAGTGTGTTTGCTGAGCCTGGAAGTGAAGGTGGAGTCTGAAACCTTGCATGCCCTTGTCTGAGAGTATGCCTGGCTGGAACCAGTTTAAACTGGAAGGCTGGCTTTCCTCCAAGGACAGCCACCCCCAGGTGTTTGATGGGTCCATAGGACTGAATGCATGCGTTCCTGCATAAAAGTCGAGTCTCTTGGGACAGAAGGTTAAGTAGGCCACGAGAACTGAAGCTCTGAAGAAGACGACCACCAGAGATGCCTGCAACGCCTCCAGTAACTGCAGAAGCGCCTCTGAAGTACTGCTGCTGTCCTGACCCTGATTTTTTAATCAACAGGGAAGCTTCGCCAAGGACGACTTGCTCATTTGGGGTGGTGGGCATACATCTTCAATTTCAGCTGTCCTGCGACCTTCCAGTGCTGAAGAATTCCAATACCCTGGGTACCTCAACCACCTTGAAGTGCATCATCTTGCCATTGAGAAATTCTGCTGCAACTTCGGTGGCATCTGTGTGGACCCCCAGAAGCATGCATCCTCTCCCAAGAGCCCCCTCACCAGAGTGCAGAACCAAGGAAAGGAGATTCTAACCAGTGTTGATCGTTAGCTCTTTGTGCTGAGAAAAAGGTGCCAAAACCAGACACCAATGCGGGCGTAAGATAAATTCCTTGCTGGCAAGTCCCTCACGCGACAACTGCTCCAGGAGCCCATCCCTCATCACCATCACCATGACCAAGGACTAGGAGACCGGGTTTGCAGTCGTGCATCCAGAAGGCGTCCAGCAGCATCATCTTCACTCTCCAGGTACTGTGGGGCTCTGGGTAAACTTACCTTGAGCCATTTGTGTCACTCCTTTGCTTTTGGAGTACTATTTTTACTATTTGGGTGTTCACCCATATCCATTCGGCCAGGCCTAACGGCTTGTGCCCCTACAGAAAGGCTTCTCCAAATATCCTGTGACTTTTCCAAGAACAACTAACTTGTTAGATACCATTCCTATTCACTTGGGCACTGATAGTTTCCTTGGTACAACGTCCTTTCATCGCGGGACAATTTTTTTTGTGGTGTCTTACCGCAAAGTTTTTATGGAAAAAAACACTTTAAAAAAAAAAAAACATATTGGGAGGGGGGGGGCTTAAACAATTATGTGGGATGTGGGTTTTTGGTAATAGATATAAACTGAAAGGGAATGGGGGTTTGGGGGAGGGAGACCCCACAATTATTATTTTTTTTTTAATTCGATGGGTTTATTCCATAAATTCGCGGTAAAAAACCCCGCAAAAAACATCCTGCGATGAAATTACATGGGACCTGTTTCCTTACAGTTAATCTTCCATTCCTTCCTGCGTTGGCATTGGTTGTTTCTGACCAAAACCTGAACTGAAGAAATCTTTTTCAAGTTGGGGGAGACTTACTTAACCTTAAAAAGAATTGCTACAGTGTTGCTTACCTGTTAAATGTTGCTTCTTTACATTCTTGACTGACTTTATAATAATGCAGAGTTTAAGAAGTGCTTTTACTTACCTGACTGGAGTCACTCCGTGTGTGGATAGAAAAGTATATTATAATTTACTCACCTTCTTTTTTTTTCTTCTCATTTTCCTGTTGTGCATTTGATGTGGTTGGTTGATACACACCTTAGCTACTTATTCCCTTGTGTACGTATAAAATAAACAATTTTGATAAAACTTTTAAGTGCGTCTTTGGATCTGGGTATGTTCTGGTTTCTGTGTACCGATTTAGAGTTCACATTCCTCCTAAAATGAGCCTGGCTGTGCTGACTTTCTACCAACCTTGGGTAGTACAGGACTATATAATAAGTTGGGGCGCTGAAACCAAGGGATAAATCTTGTTATGTCCAACCATAACTGGAATTTAGAAACATACCTAACACACAGCATTGTGGGAAGAACCACACATGTCATGTACGGTGTTTCTTTTTTCTTAACCATATGCCCATGATGATTCGTAGGATGAAACTTCAGTAAACTGTGAAATACTGTGGACCAACCATTAGATGGCAGACAATGCATAGCATGTGAATTTATAACCGATACAAGGTACTGCATTCACAATATTGTTGGAGTAAGGTATGTTTTTCTTGGTGTCCAACCAGTCTTCATTCTGTACAGGTCAACCACCCCTTTCTATCTCAATGGTGATTGGTTGTTGTTCATCTTTCTGTTTCCATACTAGATTGAGCATATCATTATTTGTTTCCTTCTCAACCTTTAATGTTCGTTTTGACATAGGCCATTGCATTGTTCACTTTACACTATTTCCCCTGTGTGCTTAATACAGTGTAGTTCAGTGACTCTTTGGTCTTCTCTCACGCCTCCTCTCGGCACATGCTAGGTCCGTAACCTGTTCCACCTATGGCTGGACCTGAACTGACATTTCTGTATCTTTTCCCCTACATTTCAGGTTCAGAACTTGGCCGTCAGGAGCCAGCAGACCACAGCCAGCAGCACACATCTACAAAGCAGTGCTCAGAAGGCCACATTGGCTGGAAATTCACAGGCATCGACAACCCAGGCCCAAACCATTAGCTTGGCTGTGAGCCAAGCCTCGGTTGCAGGGCAGTCTCTCAACCTAAGCCAGGCAGCACTGGCAGCTGGAGGAGGTAGTGGGAACTGTGGCTCTAGCGCTACACTGGTGGCGCAGGGCACAATGGGTGGACCCTGCCAGGGGAAAGGCACAGGGGTAGTGCAGCCTTTGCCAGCCTCCCAAGCTGCAACTGTGAGCCAGGGCAGTCAAACCGAGACTGAGGTAAAGAAAATGGACCCTGATGGTGTGCAAACTGTGGGCATGAACCTGACCCGGAGCAGCACTCCGGCACCCAGCCAGACTCTGATCAGCTCAGGTAGGCAGGAATTTTATTCCATTTTGCAAATTAGCTGTTTGCCTTACTCTCGTCAGTCTTTAGACTCGTGACAATTTGTGTTGTGTGCTTTTGTATCCTATTCAGTCGGCATGCTTCTAGTTTAATGTAGATGTCTCCATGTTGTGCCTTAGGACGTTTTCTCTTATGTCCTCTGGTGAATGCCTAGAAAGAACAAACCTGTACTGTTGGCAGGGCTTTTAGACCGTAGACTCATTATGGTAACGTGGCTGTTCTTTCTGGCTTAATTTTTAACTAGTGCAGAGGACTGGTAGGTGGTAAACCGAATCCCAGACAAGGCTACAATAAAAACCATGTAATAACTGAAAGAATATACTGTTTATCATAATCCTCTTTGGGTAGACATTTGCTAATACAGGCCTTTAAAGATCACAAGTGTTTTTTTTTTTTTTTTTTTGAAAAGTCGTAATTCACAAATAAAAGCATGCGGGTGGTGTTGGCACAGATTTTCTGAAGTCCAAGCCTTAGTAAAACTATACAACTGACAGTACAAAACTCCACTCTTAGTATAAGGCTGTACCAACTGAGTATGTGGTAGCGTGGACAGAGCAGCCAGGCTTATGTTGGGAGGTGTAGTGTTGGGGAGAATTCTTATTTCTGTGCTAATTGCCGTCAACCGTAGAGACCCCCAACTCTTTTGCAAGACTTTAGGACTTTTTAATATTAACCCTGGAGTGAGCCCTTTTTCTCACCCTCTCATGTATTCTGATCTGATTTGGATTATATATTTCCTTTTGTTTTTGGAGTCTAAGAAACTCCATAGGCATCTACTTTTTGTATGGTGATGCACTGCACCCCCAGTGCAGTGTCACTGAGAAATCATATAGGTTTCTCATAAGGTTTAAATACATTTTTCTTGGGTTAACTATTGTTCCCAAGAATAGCAAAGTGAAATTGACTTAACTTAACTTTTCTCTTTGTAGGTCCACCATACAGCAACTTAGGTGGAGTGCTGGGGGGGGGGGGTACTTAGTATCCCTTTTTCCTACTAGCTCATGTAAACGTTTTTTTTGTTACCCTCACTACTTTAAATGGTTGGTGGCAGTGGTTTACTTTTTCCTACCATTGTGCTTATCTGCTGCAGGCTGAACCCTAGGCTGCAGTACAGCACCCATGGGTGACCATTTAGTCAAAATGGCCCCTGTCTTCTTTTTTCGCTATTTTCTGTTTGTGAGGTCTTGCTTGGGTTTTACGTTCAGACAAGGTTGAGCTTTTTGTTTGTCTTGCCTTTGGTGTGCATCATCCCTGGCTCCAGTGTGTCGGGAAGGACAGGATGTGAGGAAACTCCCCTGTCCTTTGTCTCCAGAAATGCTTGAATGCAACTAGTCCTGATTGGCTGGCTGTCCTTTTAGGACAGCCCCCTGCTGTGATTGACAACCTAGGCTGTACATGAATCGGAGAAACCTGCTTAAAAGGCGAGGGTTTTGGGACTACAGGCAGAGTCGACCACTGGGAGAAACACCCGGCGAAGAAACCGAGAATGAAGCTTGCTGCACGCTCCTGGACCTTTGAATGGCCCAATGAAGCCCTGCTGCTGTGCTGACCTCTTCTTCTTTCACCTCAGTAGAGAAGCTCCAGATGGAACGACTTCTCCCCTTGGGTTAGTGGGACCAACTAACCCCGAGATGAACTCCACTGATCCACCATCCCCGACTTGCTGTGCTTCTCCATTGCTACAAGAGCCCAATGCCAGGAGTCGAGTGTCCGTAGTAGAGTACGTCTGTCGCGGAACGAATCCGGCTTGAAGCTCCAGGAGCCTCCTAAGGACCCGCCAAAAGGAGGACCTCCAGAGTCCCCTCACCAGTGTGCAGGACCGAGGGAGTGAAGGAAGTCCAACCAGTGTCAGAGATCCGCATCAGTGCCGTTTGCTAAGCGCTGAGACCGCAAAGTGCTGCTGAACCGAAATAAGTGCCAAGTACTGCCACAGGAGCACGTCCGACGTCCTCCCTCTTGTCCTCATGACTGAGGGGCAGGAACCAGGGTCTGTTCCGCTGTAGCAAGACAGAATCCAGCTGGACCACTCTTCACCAGAGGTACTGTTTAGGCTTGGGGTACTTACCTTATTGCCTTTAGCCACATTTATCTCACTAGGGAATTGCATTGGCTTACCTTTTTTGAGTTGCTTTCAACTCCCTTCTCACATGTTTAACAGCTTGTGACCCTACAAGTGATTTTTCAAAACTCTCTAACTTTGTGCAAGACGTTTGTCCAAGAAGTGTATCAGATCCATAGACTGTGTCCAAATTACTTTGGCTATCTTGGCTCCCTAAAGGCACTCTTCTAAATCCATTGACTTTGATACTGTTTGTCCCTCATAGGTGGTAGCTTGTTGTATACTGGTACTGCCTGGAAAGGCTCATCTAGACTTCATTGGAAGGTTCTGCTGTTCTAAGCTTTTTACTTCCCTATAACCCTTTCTTTTCCACAACTTAAAGTCTACAAAAGTATATTAGTGTGATATATAAATGCAAATACTATCCTTGTGATTGAAGTCACCTCTGGGTGTAGGAGTAGTGTATGAAGCATATCCAAAGATTATCCACTGGCTTTATTTGACTCTGAAAAGTAAAAGTGTATTTGAATTGTTACAATGAATTGCCTTTTTAAAAGAATGCTTATTTAAACTCACGTTCAATATAAATAACTATTTATAACCAAAACCTTGAGTGCTACTGTACTTAGGAATTTGAATTGTACAGCTCTACAGCTCACATTTACCCCTCTTGTGATAGGCCTGGCTGCTCATTCACACTACCAACTTGTGTAGTACAGACCTATACCATAAAGTGGGTTACCGAATACCAAGCGGATACGTGTTGTGCAGTCTGTGTTATTGCACCAATTCTTAACAAACACTGGTTTCTTGCTGGTTATAACATTTGTAAATGCTAACGTTATAAGGCGAATAGTCAAAATCAGAATGCCACAGAAAACTCATCTTAAGTTTGGTACATCTTTTCCTTGGTGCTACAGCGGTTACCTCTTTGAACATTTCCATTGTCACCACTTCATTATTAATATATATCAGTTATTGTTTTACTTTAAATCATTATAACAAAAAGTGCAAATTGATTGCCGAAACAATTCTTAAAATGATGAGGCCGTTCTTTGGATCTTGTGTATTTGGATTCTTTGTATTGAAGCGAGATAAGATTGATGTATATAAGACAAAACAGGTATTAGCTTTATTATTGACTTCACTCTTGGAGTGCAACACTATGCCCCATGGCCCCTTCACCCCCAACCAAACACTATGCCCCATGGCTCCCACTCCCAAGCAAACACTATGCCCCCTGTCCCTCACACCCAACCAAACACTATGCCCCATGGCCCCCTAATCCCCAAGCAAACACTATGCCCTCTGTCCCTCACACCCAACCAAACACTATGCCCCATGGCCCCCTCACCCCAACCAAACACTATGCCCCATGGCTCCCACCCCCAACCAAACACTATGGCCCCCACGCCTCAAGCAAACGCTATGCCCCCTGTCCCTCACCCCCAACCAAACACTATGCCCCATGGCCCCCTCACCCCCAACCAAACACTATGCCCCATGGCCCCCTCACCCCCAACCAAACACTATGCCCCATGGCCCCCTCACCCCCAACCAAACACTATGCCCCATGGCCCCCTCACCCCCAACCAAACACTATGCCCCATGGCTCCCACCCCCAACCAAACACTATGCCCCATGGCCCCCACGCCTCAAGCAAACGCTATGCCCCCTGTCCCTCACCCCCAACCAAACACTATGCCCCATGGCCCCCTCACCCCAACCAAACACTATGCCCCATGGCTCCCACACCCAACCAAACAGTATGCCCCATGGCCCCCACACCTCAAGCAAACACTATCCCCCAAGCATGCACCCATACAGACCCGAACCCCCCCCCCAAATCAGCACACTCAAACATGCACCCATACAGACCCAAACCCCCCAACTCAGCACACAAACTCTGAAGCATGCACCCATACATGCATCTCAACATACACAACACGAACATTCAAAAACAAACATTCATACACATCCGACATACCCCCCATCTCAACATACACAACACAAACATACAGTAGAACAGACCCGACACACAGACCACTTACCGGAGACGTGCTGGAAGGCAGGTAAGCTGGAACGCTGGCGAGGTAAGTGGAATCGTACTACGGCTGGCATGGCAAGCAAGGCTGAAATGCCTTCCGTCATTGAGCCTTACTGGCCAGGCCAGCTGTAGTGCTGGCACTCCATTGGTGCAGCACACACGCACTACGTGGCTCGTAGGAGTGACGTGCATTTGTAGTGAGCCAATGACGGCCAGTGTTTTGTCCGGCCTGGAAGACAACAAAGACTTTCCTAATGGAGGGCGGCCGATGCTTCTTGCAGGCCGCCCTCCATTAGGAAAGTGTTTGTGCCACGCGGGCCGGAAAAAACAGGATGGCGGGCCGCAACTGGCCCGCGGGCTGTATGTTGTGCACCCATGCTGTAGGCCCATATCTGTATGGTGTGCGCTTGAACAGAATTCCACAAATTCTGTCTGAAAAAACTTTGGGTTGGCTGTGTTTTTGGCTTTGCCCTTGGCGCCCAGGGAGCTGCACCCACACATGAGATACCGTTTTCGTTGGGGCACCTCTGGGAACGTGGGATGGTATGACATTTGTTGTGTTTGCGTGGTTTTCATAACGTTTCGACCCATTTGCTGGTGCCCTTTGTCACACAACCCTTTCATTTCCCAAATGTGCCCTACGTTTAGTTGCTGCTTTAGGCGCCATACACTTTTGTAACCTGCACAAGTCACTACCCTTGTAAAGGTCTGCCTGTGCTCTTTCAAAAAATGTATGCTTGCCGTTCCTCGCTACATGTGTTTTCCTGATTTACACATGCTAAGTACGTCTTTTCAGGCCGTAAGCATAAAACTCCTGTGTACCATGCCTCCGTTTTTTGGCTTGTGGTATTGCTTGTTTTGTAAAAGACTACAAAAAATGTGATTTTCCTAACTGCAAGAGTCGTGGGAATGTAGCGGAGCATTGTTTTTTTCAAAATTCATAGAAGCCATTGCAGTGCCAGGTCAATCATGTCCACCACATACCTTTTTTTTTGGTAATGTTCCCACTTTTCCCCCCAAACTATGGAATTTTCCCCTACTTGGTTGTTGCCTGACTTGCGCAAATCGCCCCTTCCTAAACTTGGAATTATGTCTACTTTTCAGAAATATATGCCTTCCTACCCTAGCCACATCAAAATATTTTTTCGTTTCCACTCAACCTGTTCTTGAATGCCAGAACATTGGGGAATTCAGCACAGCAAACCATTTGCCATTTGTTCCTAACTCTTGCAAGGAAAAAAACCACAGGCTTCTTTGTACATCTATTATTTTGCCATTTTTTGATAAAAACCTACATTTTCGCCCTTTTTGGTTATTTTCTCTCACTCCCCCCTGCAGCAACCTAGGATTCCTTGGTGGCTATACGACTGCCTACATGTGGGGGAAAAAAGGGGCCAAATTTGGCTGAGATACTTCATGTAACAAAATAATTACAAGGCATTGAATGGCGACATACCGAAATCGCCAAAAAAGGTCTTGGCACTGGTGGGTGGGGAACCCATGGCAGTTAAAGGGTTAACATTGTGCAAGAATGTTGTGCTAAGTGCCTCAGCTCCCCTAGACTTTGCTCAATTGACATTGGCTGGCTTGGCTCCCTGAAGACTCTTGTTACCTTCTGACTTTGTGTTGATCTGTCCCTCCAAAAAGTCATACATAACTAACTTGTATAGCTGGGAAAGGGTTAACCTATATTTCATTAGGGGATTAAAAAGTGCTTACCTGTTTGAGAAACGTGTTAACCTTTGTTTCCTTCCCTAACCATTTCCTTTTTGCCAGAACTTCAGCATAACCGTTTAAGTGTGAAGTTATATAATAATGTCCACAGCACCCTAACTTTTGAAGTCACCTCGGTGTGTAGGAAGTAGCTGTGTGCCATCCCAAAGAGATATCTACTTCATTGAACTGAAGGAGTGTATTGTTGAAGTAGATTTAAATGTTGCATATTGCTCCCTTCCAAAGAAGGCTTATTTTAAAACTGACTAAAATTAATAAACAATTATTTTAATAAACCTTGACTATAAGTGTTATTTGAATACCTGTAGCTGCAAATCTGTTACAACCCTACAGCTCGCATTGACCATCTTGATATAAGCCTGGCTGCTCAGTCACTCTACCAACTTGTGTAGTACAGGCCTATTCCAAAGGTTGGGTTACCTATTGCCAAAAGGACAAGGCTGGTGTAGTCTCCCACAGAATTACTACGTACAATCTTGCTTAACACAAATTTTGGCAGGGGCCATTAAGTCTGGGGATTACTCCTCTCACCGTTTCAGGGTATGCATTGCTGTGAATTTCTGGCGCACAATATAGTTTACCATGAACTGTGCCACATATTCTCTGAGATTCAGTATAAACCAGTCTTCTGCTATTATAGCAGCTAACCTCTCTCGACAAATGTGCAGGATACTGGAGCTGCTCCAATGCTACTCTCAATAACTCATAACTGACTTTCCTGTACTATCCTGCCTCCAAATTGCCTCAGAGGGGCGGATAAAGAACACACCCACTTTCAGCAGATCCTTTTCTTCTTGAATTGCTCGTCCATGCACTTCAATTAACTGGACAATGGACGTCCCAAATAAATCGTTCTTTTACCAACCTGCATCGCCCTGTCATTTGTTGCAAATCTTTTCTCATCTTCAATTATGGTCTAAGAATATGCGCCACGTTTGGCCTCTGTCTGCAGCTTCGTTCCCGTGAGAGATTGTCTGTTCTTTTTGAATCCGCTGCACATTTCGCGATGGCTATGGTTACTGGAAAATTCAAGCCTTCAATGAGTTTAATAGCTCTGCATGTTGCACTGGAATGCCGTCTGCTTGGAGGAAGCCCCTCTCAACATGCTAGGCCTGAGTGTAATGTTGCCACATAGGTGGGCGTTAGAGTACACTGTAACTTCCTCTTCCTCAAAGCTTCGTAGTGCATCAAGCGCAGCTAATTCTGCAGCCTGCGCTGAGTAGGTTGATGGTAATAGTCTGCTCATTAATACTTCGAAGGTGCCCTCTCAGGTCACCCTTACTACTGCCGATACCAAATGTCTCACCCGTTGGTCAATTTTGGATGAACCATCAATGAAAACCACTTCCCACTCTTCCTAGAGCATTTTCTCTAACCTGGGGAATATCATAACATTCAGTGTAGGTAACACACTCATGCACATAATCTTCTCCCACTTGTTCAGCTATAAACATTGCTGAATTCACTGTGCTAAATTGCTAAATCTTGCAATATTGATCGCAGGGTTTAAAATAATTACTTCATACCCCAATGCTCTTT
Source organism: Ambystoma mexicanum (assembly GCF_040938575.1). Classification (NCBI taxonomy): domain Eukaryota; kingdom Metazoa; phylum Chordata; class Amphibia; order Caudata; family Ambystomatidae; genus Ambystoma; species Ambystoma mexicanum. The sequence continues at coordinate 169,592,037 of NC_090925.1, forward strand.
GAGTGGTCAACGTGCTCTTGGGCTTCTCTAGGATTGCAAATAATGCATTGTGAGAGAGACATGGTATCACAAGGAGGACACTGACAAAAATGATGCATAGTTGTCAATTTTTATTCAAAGTGAAGGTGTCACAATCCCTGGACAATACACCACTCCTTCCTAACCACAGAAGTCAAATGTTGTGACCTCTCCTCCCTTGGTTGGCACTGGTTCCTGATTGTGATAACACCGGTCCCCCGAAGCAACCTAAGGGGGGGGGGAGACGGTTAGGGAGGGGTTGTGGATAGGAAGGGGGTGTTTGAGAACACCGGAAAAGGGCAAGTGCATAACGTACAACACATACACATATAGCGAGCTTTGTCTTGTTTTCTGAACTCTTAAAGAATATTCTTATTTAGAATATCTTTTCTCCACCTGTGATGTGAAGATTGCTGAAGTAGCCACACACATAAGCACAAATAACATGCATGAAAATGCACAACACTGAACACCATAAACTCCTGTACCCAAAAGGCTCGTCTAATGCCAAATACTTCTTGCTTAGTAATGCCCATAACCTGTGCCTTCACATGTTTTCTTCAATACAGTCATAGTCTTAGTCAATCATACTCACAATTCATACGACTTAACACATGATGATGGAAATAACATCAAGGCAAATAAGTTTGCCACAAACAACATAATGTTATGCTCGTACTCCACGTAACCCGTCAGGAGGGTTTTACTAGTCCTGAAAATACGCGCGTTAATCGCATGAGTGCTAAATCAAAAAGAACCATGCAGAATCTGCCGGCACCATCGTTGGCACGCTCGTGCAGTTAGTTCATACAAATGAATGGTAATACGTTAGTTCATAGCAAGTACGCACATTTATTGCACGGTAGTGCAAGCAATCTATATTTAGTTGACGCAGCAGAGATTCTCCAGATTTGGAGACCCAGAGCAAATTTGCTGGATTTTGAGGACTTGATTTATTTTTTTGGTTTTACCTGGAAAGAGTGTGAGCCTTTTTTCTCACTCATGTATTTTGATGCGTGTTTTACACTTGTGTTCTTTGATTATGGAGTTTAAAGATAACTCCATAGGCATCTTTCCATGTGTGTTACACAGCAGCCTCAGCGCAGTGACACAGGGATGTCTTTTTATTTATGTATTTATTTATTTTTTTAGACTTCCAAAAGGTTTAAATACCTTCTCTGGGATAAACTACTGTTTCCCAGAGAATTTAAGGTTAAATTGACTTTACTAGTCTTTTTAAATTCTTAGACCCAACACACACTATCTTCCTATAGAGTGATGGAGGGGATTACTAGTATCCCCTGTGTCTAGAAACTTATGTAGCAGTCAAATGCTACCCTTTCCTATCGAAATGGCTGGTGGCAGTGGTTTTCCAACAAACTACCATGATTTATCCTTAACGCGAACACCGGTAGCTAAAAATCGCGGGAGCCATGTTTTTCAAGATGACGCCTTAAACCCCTTTGTTTAAACGGGTCCCAGGCTGCTTTTTTTCCCCATTTCTTTTTGGAAAGGTCTTTCTAGATTTTGTCTCTGCGCACCAGACCAGGATTGGTCCCTTTGTTTCTGTGCCCTTGGTGGGCTTCAGGACTGAACACCGCCTCTGGCGCCTGAGTGTCTGGGGTGGGCAGGAAGTGAGGGAGGTGCCCGAAACTCCCTGTGCTTAGTCTCCTAGGAGACCCAAATGCCCTCTGGGGTGATTGGCTGGCTGACTGTCCGCAAGGACAGCCAGCCTGCTGGTTGAGTGGCAGCTAGGCTGGAATGAAAGGGAGCAAACTGTTTAAAAGGCGAGCTTCTGGGACTGGAAAGCAGAGTCAACCACTGGAACGAAAGAACCGAAGACAAGCTGGAACAGGACGGCTGCTGAAACTCCTGGAATGTTGGTTTGCCCTGTTAAGCCCTGCTGTAGGTCCGAATTGCCAAGTTCACCTCGACGGGGAAGTTCTTAAGGACGACTTCTTCCTTTGAGTTGGTGGGACCAATCCACTCGTAAGCCACCTGGATACCATTCTCTGAGCTGGTTGGGTTTAACCAGGGGGAAGGAAACCAGCTTGTGTGCTTGTCTACAGCTACCCGAACTGAAGTAACTATTTTGTCAACGTTTTCCGATGATCCCGCTCAGTGCAGGAGTCCCCATGACGTCTTCCCTATTGTCCCCACACTAAGGCTCCGCAACAGTGAGATCTGCAGGAACTGCCAAGAGCCAACGTCTTCAGCTGCATCTTTTGCTTCATATTAAGGTACTTCGCCAACCTGATTGAGCGAACGCATCTCTCGTGGTGAAAGTTCGTGGAACTTTCCCAACTTGCAGTCCTAATCAGCTTGTGACCCAACATATGATTCTTTTTCATGCAAACTACTTCTGGGAACTTAGCCAAAAACTTTGTTTACTACAAGAACTGCTCTTTCCTATCCAAGACACTAGACCATTGACTTTGGCCTAGGCCTATTGAACTGAATCGAGTCCTCTAGTGAACTGAAACGATTTGCACTGCCTAAGAAAGTATTTGTGATCTATTAACTTGTGCATTTTTACTCCCATTTAAAGTAACTGAAATGCCATTTTGCTCCTATTTCAGGGGAGCCTAATTTACTCAAACGTATTTGTTTTGTATTGACATATATTTGTGTATAATAAGTTATCCCCTTCTAGTGAATGTTTTCTAAATGACTGTTATAAATTAATAAGTGTTTTTACCAAGAAACCTTTAGTGTAAGTGTCTACTTGAACCACTCTGATTGTAAGACCTCTGTAACATCCTTGTGCTGCTCACATTCCCTCTTGAAATGAGCCTGGCTGCTCAGCTCGCTACCACAAACTGTGTAGTACAGACTTATACCAAAGGTTGGTTTTGCTTACACCTGTAGTCCTAAGTGTATGTGGTGGTCCCAGAGGGTACTGCATGTAATTCTGCATAACAAGAGGATCATGGGAATTGTAGCCTTTTCCCTCTTTCCTCACCAAACATCCCCTATTGCGGCCTTTTCCAGCCCCACAGTCCAATTGTCCTCACAGACGGGGATTGAAAAACACCTGTCTGGCCCTATAGCTAAGTTGGGAGTGTGCTCTATGATCAAATAGAAGATAAACAGTCCTAATCAGTCATGTCCAAAATTATAATATTTAAACCAGAAAACCTAATGCCTGCCCTCACTCTATTACAATAAATGTGCACAGGGAAATGTTTTCAAAAAGGAAAGTCCGTGTTTAACAAAAATATCAGAATGGCAAAAATATGTATCACTGTCTCCTCTTTCCCACGTTGTATAGCACACAGGGTTTGGGTGGAAAACTTTGCACTCAGCGACGCTCTGGCTTGCAAATATACGTTGGCAGCCTGCTCTGCCTTCCAGAGCTTCTTGGATTCTCGATTTGCCAGTCACAAATTGGAGGGTTCAACCTCTCTGGTTTCCCTTCTCCCAAGTCCAGGTTAACCCCCGTAGACAGGATAAGACACTCTGGTGCAGGTTCTCAAAACAGAGGCAGTTCAAAACATGGATCGAGGTCCATCTGGCCTTCCATGTTAAATTCACTTATTCCAGCATTCAAAAAGTTATTTCACAGTTCAACCAAAATGTTCACGTAGGGCTCCCTCAGTTGTTTCCGGACCTCTCACTTTACAACTTAATGTGATTCACTTTCCTTGGGCTTCTCTTGCCGTGAAACCAAACGCAGTTCATATCCTTTAGGCTCACATCAGTACTTGCTCAACATGGCCTTTGACTGGGCACTGTCGCTATGCTGGACCACTCTGTTATACTGAAGAGGGAAGGTCAAAATCAACCTCTGCTTCCCCTCCTCCAGACAAATGACCCGGAAAAACAGAAAGAACCACGAGCACACTCGCAATCCTGCACCAGTTCCCAGTGCGCCCAGTAAGTGACAAGTATGCTGAAAGGTACCCACTCCGCGAACCGTACAACCCAAAAGCAACACCTTGCCCAGAATAAATGAACAGCCCCTGGATGCTGTTAGACACCTCAATTGACAATCTTGACTAAAACGCCAGACTCAGTGTTGTTGGGGGACCTCATGACATAGCAGCGTTGCACATGGAGCACTTGTGCCATCTGCACATCGGGACACAATCGCACACCCAGATACATGAAGAACGCATGCGACAGTTCTAGGAGTTAGAGGACAGATACATTCTGCCCTGCCATTGCTTTATTATTTTGACATTAGTTTGACTGCAGCAACGCTGAAACTGCAAGATGCAAGAGATCCGTTTTGTAAGCTTGCAGATGCTTAGATGCAAATAACCCTATGGAAATACGGGAGCACTCGAGGGACCTGACGGAGCCATGAGCAACTAACCTGTGGATACTGTATGGAGCAATGCAGACGAGTTAGAAACAATGCCTTGGTTTTGGAATAATGCAGCAAGTTACTGCTGTCTCTGTTCGCGCTGAATTCAGCTCCTTTCAATTTTTTACTAAGGGAGTAAACCTTGTGAGCCATCCATGCTTGCTGCCAAGGACCTTTGTTGCGGATAACATTCCATTCCCCGAACTTCAGTAAACTCCAGCACAGAAAATATATATATAATCCTTCATTAAATACAGCTAATTCAGAGCTGCGAAGCTCAGAATCACAGTGGTTGAACATGTGATCCTGCAGAACACAGTGAGCCAAGACTGGCAGCTGGGAGCGAAGGACAGTCTCATGAGCCAGACATGGCTTGCAACAAAGTGTTGCAGAAGAGCCTGAATGGTGAGAGCTAACACTCGCTTAAGGCAACAGTAGTTCACACACGCATAATGCAGCAACATAGTTATTATTTTTTCCTTGAAAAGTAAAATTTTCAAGCTGAGAACAGATTCTGTCCCAAGCCTGGGGGCACCAGATCTAATCAATCACAGTTCAGGGCCCAGGCACAATTAGAAAACCCTCACACTGCAACATTGTAGAAACTAGAATATTGGGGAAAAGCCAGCCAAGCCCTCTGACATGGAAGGACCAAAAAAAAAAAATCATACCTATTGGGGGTTTCTATAGGTGGACTACTACTCGGCGCCCAATCCCTGGGTGTGATAGATTTTCTGGGAACAGGCCCAAGATGTGATGTCAGTATGATGTAGTTGCACTTCAAGCTTGCAAGCGAAATCTGAGAGTACCTGGACCCTTCTTATGTGCACTGATCCCTGTGGACTTTTGGCCATAATAAACTACAGTTTTGAACTTGCTGTTTGTCTGGGCCTGCACTCCTTTTGGCAAAGGGAAGGTGTTGGGCCTTCCATGATTTCTGGATCTGTGAACTCCTGGTAGCCTTAACCTACCTGGGAGTTTCCTCTAACCCAACAAGTTGGTGGAGATTGCGGGCATTGATCCTGCTTCCCCTCGAATCGCTATTCTTCATCACTTGCTCACTTCAACTCACTGGCTGTGTTGGTTTCTTTGTCTGTATCCTTGATTTGAGAGCCTAGGACGATACCACAGCTGCGGCTTCACCTCCCGGTAAAGCTGCTGGTTTCTTTCTAATGAAATGTTGGAGGCACTGTTTCCTTTTCGCTGTGTCCTCTCGGGGGTCTCCCTCAGTCGGGCTCGGACCCCTCTTGATTTGCCAAGTTTTTATGTCTTTGAACTTCATGTCCCAGAATTGCATTTTGCTTATTTCCCTCCCACTTCTTCAGCTCCGCTATACATCATTCCAGGGTTTTGGGAGCTGCAGAAGGTGAGGTTGGGGTCTCGCCACCTGCCCCTCAAAGGCCTGGGCTTTTCTGTTTTGACCAGTGGAGGAGTGTTAGGTGGATGCTCATGTACTCAGTTTATGGAGTTGCTTCTCCACAGTATGTATATAGGTAACTTATTACTGATCGTTTATATAGTATACAATTTGATGACATAAGATCTAGCCCAGGTGTTTCTTGACTACTGTTATGTTTACTTGTAATGCGCACACTATAGAATAGGAATGCTGTAGGGTTGAGGGTTCTTGTGGGAGCAGTTGACTGTTGGCTCCATGGCTGGGGGTTGGTAATCTGTGCTCAAACTTCAGTCTTCACCAATACAGCTGTGGTTGTTTGGCCATCTACTTACCCACAACAAACTGGTAACTAGTATGCAGCCAACAGCAAGAACCCCCAGCGGCCTGTGAATGGTGAGAAGTGAAGAGGCGACAGCCTGCGGGGGCGGAGGTGAACGTGCGTTCTCTGCACAGCGTTTGGTGTTTATGTCCTCAGCCCGGAGTTCCCAAGGAGGTCCAATCTGGGCGAAGAGCAGGCAACGAGACGTTAGCAACGGGATTCCGAGCGCTGATGCTGAAAGCGTGACTGGCGAGCAGAGGACGCTGGAGCACCATCAAGTATTGGGCCCCTGTCTGCGGTCTGAGGCGAGAAGAGCGGAGCGACAGCGCAGCCGAAATCACTGCGTCCCTCTGTGTGCCCCAAGCGGGAGAGCCGCTTCAGAGGAAAGCACCTGCGGCACACGACGTCGCACACAGGAGTGCACGTTGTAAAAATTTCCAGAGCCGACAGTGAGAAGAGGCTCCGGAGGCTCGCTGGTGCAACATGGGACATGAGGAGGTTTGGATTGTGAAGCGTGGCAGGCAATTCATGGACAAGCTGCTAGGCCGAGGTCGGTGTGCTCATAGATCAGTGTATAGTGCGCTTGGGTTTTCTGTTGGTACTTTGTTAAATCAGTGCCCTTAGCAACGAAGTACACCACTGTGTGCTTTCCCGAATGGACATTTGCTGCCATAGCAGGCCCTAGGCTGCGTGGGGAAAAGGAGTGGGGCATTGACTGAGCCTTGTGGTCCCTGAGGGCTTTGGGGCTCCATCCAATTAATCCGGTGGCGTATTGGGAACCCTGTAAGCAGTCTCAAATTTGTGGTGGATATGGCAAATATTCCGGCTCCTGTGTTTTTCTTGTCCAATGTGGGAGAGCCCAAGGTTAGGTGGGCTGATTGGAAGGAGGGATTTGTGAAGTACGCCCTAGCAGTTTTTGGCGCAAACTGCTCAAATGAGAGGAAGGAGGCGTTATTTCACTGCCTGGGCCCCACAGGGCAGGATCTTATGAGGAAGTTGCCGGATCCTGCAGACTTGGGAGATGTGGGTCCCTATGAGAACTCTGGCCAAACTAGACAGGAATTTTTGGGTGGAAGAGAACCTCATTTTGGAATGTTACAAGTTTGCCACTAGAGAACAAAAACCCGGGGAAAGCATAGAAGAATTCATGACAGTGCTTGGAGGTTTGGCTGTTAAATGCAGATTCACTCGTTGTCACAATGAACATCTTAGGGACCAGCTCATGATAAAATGCTCGAATGACAATGTTTGGAAAGAACTGTGGAAAGAGCATGATTCCGACCTTGGAAAGGGCAATTGAAATAGCGAAAATGGTGGAACACATTGAGAAATGTATCAAGACCTTACTGCTTCACAAAGACAGTGACCATTTACTAGACAAGTCCAGGCCAGAGGAAGGGGATGTGCACAAAGTATCCAGGGCACTGCCAAGACAGTTCTCAAGTGATGCCTCTAAGAAATTTAAGAAGATGGACAGACAGTCGGATGAACATGGAGAGTACAGGACGCCCAGCAGCAGGACTATTGGGCGCAAGTGGGTTCCTTGAAGGGACGCGAGTGCACTCAAAAGTTCCCAGTGCTTTTAGGGATGTCAGGAGTGGGCCTGGGAGGAGTTGTTTCTGGTGTGGGAGTGCCACACATTTGAAATTTGATAGAGAATGCTTGGCGGTGCACATAGTATGCCATGAGTGTGGAAGAAAGGGACACCTGGATTGATCCAGATCAGGAACATTTACAATTTTTATGAAAATCTTACCTAACAGGCTCTGTGGATTTGGTACACTTTTCAGGAGCTAGGAGAAGGCTGAATATCACTGGTCGGATTCACTCTGGTGAGGGCATTTCGAAGACTCGAATCAAGTCTCTGGAAGTCCAGCAGGATGCCTCCAAGGTTTCAGCAATATTCAGAGGCCCGTGCGCCGTGCAATGGCTCAAAGTTCCAGGGTATTGGGGTGTTGCAGCTCAGCTAGGTCGCAGCACGTTGTGGGATGGCTCAAAATGCAGGTCTTCTTGAGACTAGTGGAGCTCACCAGCTTCTTGGTAGGAGTCATCTCGTTTGGGAACTCCAGGTCCATTGGAAGGGTACAGCAGGCTCCGGTTACACAGCAGGTTTTGCTCCGTTACACCACAGTCTCACTGGTTGCTGGAAATCGCTACAGCTGTCTTCATCTTCGGTTTCATCTTCTTTCTTGCAACAGTACTATGTTCAGAACCATAGCATCTCTCAAAGTATAACTCTAACTCTCATAATGACTATAACCTGTAACCAGAAACGTAAGCTTTTGCAACTAATGTATCATATTTTGTAACTGTATTGCATTGTAACCAGACAAGTAAGCATTCTGTAACCTATGCCGTGATACCTCTGGGTCCGGGTGTATAACAAATAACCAAAAATAAAATTTAAATAAAGTAAACTTGTCAGCAGCTTCCAGGTTTGGAGTATTTAACGGGAACTACAGCACAACCTCTGCAATCTCCCCCTGCATTTTACAGAAAGGGGTGGTCTTTCTGAACAATCAGTACAGCCAGCCCCCCACTGGGAGTTGGTTCCTTGCAGGCAAGGTGGAAGACAAAGGGCTGCAGAGTGTTGGACTCCTCCCTCGCTTCCTGCCTTCTCAGACCCTCTGGAGCCTGGGCAGTGAATCCAAAGGATTCCTGCCCAAGACAAACCTTCCACCAAGGTCTTTCCTGCCTAGAATGGCAGTGGAGGACCGCAAACGGCAACCTCACAAGAAATGCCGAAAAATGGATCCCACCATGTCAGTATAATGGTGTCCTTTCTGCGAATTACTGAGGCTGAATTTACTGCCTGCAAGTAAGTGACTAAAAGTCATAAAAGTAGTTACACTGCCTCCAGCCATTCAAGGAAACTTGCAATTGAAACACAATGTTACCATGTAAGTAAGAAAGGTGATATATTGCATCCGCCCTGTACTCCACACAAGGTGGCGTGTGCTGGCACACTTCTACAAAATGTAAAGGGAATGAAAAACACGCTTTACTACTTGGGAACAGTAGTTCACCCAATTATATGAAAGAGAAATTAACAGGGGATCCTAAAGGAGCAAACCAGCCTAAGCCAAAAAAGTTGTAGGAAACTATAACTTCAACCATACACTATGGAGAGCTATAAAAAGGTCACCCATGCAAAGAGTAAAAGACTAGGTGAGAGGGGAAAAAGATTCCCCTTCACCTAGGGACAAGGTAAAATAGTTACCAAGTCTAATCAGAAGGTTCTTGGATTGACACGGGTCCGGAAGATTGATCATAAATATGAACATCTTAGCTAACACTTTGAAGTTAGCTATGTTCATGAGCGTTTGAATCCATGCCAGACCCATGCCGGAGAACAATATTTACAGGTGAGTAACTTACACCATACCCATTTCTGGTGTTTGTGTAAAGTATGTACTCTAGAGCGTCCCCTGCTGGTCTTTCATTGATCTTCAGCTGTTGCTATGAATTCCTGCTTGGAGGTTTTGGGCGTTTCCTATTTCTTTCTGCACGGCCCTGTGGTATGAGAGTTTGTGAAGGTGAGGTTAGGCTCCAAATGCTATATTGATTCTGTGATATTTGCACCCTTCCTCTGAAGCCTGATTGCTCTCTTCTTCCAGCGACCTACACGCAGATCCAGCCACACTCGATGATTCAGCAGCAGCAGCAGATCCATCTACAGCAGAAGCAGGTTGTGATTCAGCAGCAGATTGCCATTCATCACCAACAGCAGTTCCAGCATCGACAGTCCCAGATGCTGCATACTGCCACCCACCTGCAGCTGGCCCAGCAGCACCAGGGCCCACCACAGCAACAGCAACAGCAGCAGCAGGCTCAGACTTTGGTTGTGCAGCCTATGATCCAGTCCCAGCCAGCCTCCCTTCAGCTGCATTCACAGCAGGATGGGCCGACTCCTGCTGTTAAGACCCCAGTGCCTATCCAACCCAAGCAGCCAACCAAAACCCTGCAGCCACCTCTGGGAGCCAAGATGACCCAGCCCCACATACCAGTGCAGGTGGTGGGTAGCAGACAGCAGGGGCCTGGACAAGCCCAGGCCTTGGGGCTGACCCAGGTCACAGTGGGGGCAGTGCTCGCTCAGCAGGGCGGTGGGCACTATGCCAGCCATGCTCCTTCTCACAGCCCTCTGCAGCAGCTTCCTCCACATTCGTCTGCCACTTCTGCAGGACAAGCATTAACTATGACTGTAGCCCCCGCGGTCCAGGAACTAACCCAGCCTGCTGGAGTGAACCTGGTGCAGATGCAAGGGACCATCGCAACTGCACAGGTAGCCAGGAATCCATCCCAGATGTCGGCTGTGCCCCAAACCCATGCTGTCACTACCACAACCACAAACTACATTCTTCCTGGACACCTGACGGTAAGTCTAGAGTGTGCAAACCATTCTTCATGTCTTTCATCAAACAGTGTATGCACAAATTCCTCATTGCTGATATCCTACACCTAAAGGGAGTCCCACTAACCAGACAATTCCCTTGGTTTTCACTCATTTCTCAAATGTGGCCATGGATAAGTCTTGTTCATGCCTTGTATGTTTGACACATTATTAATGCAGTCTCACCCGTTTGTCAATTACTTTATATGGTTCTCTGGCTTCTGTGTCTTCGCTACTCGCGTGCTATAAATCTATGCCACCTGACTGTCACGCTCCTTCCCGGCACATGTCGACTTCCACAGATGTCCATCCTGCAACAGGTTCTTCCCAATTTCAGACCCCCACGCCCTCTGACTATGTTGCCTTGGCCCAGACCATGGTTGGCAAGCTTGTATAGCGTGTGGCTTGCTGTCATTGAAAGCCCTGAAGAACAGACTAGCCAGGTGGAGGGAGCTCTTCCAGAAGTCTCTGCCAGAGGACCTCAAGAACTTTGTGCAACACCGAGCCAGCCCCAAGGTAGGGCCTCTATTTTCCATCGCACCCCGCAAAGGAGACTCCTTCCCAAGGACTCTCCTGCCGCCCGAGGGACCGTTCAGGTCCTTGTACCAGAACATGCACAGAGGCTGCTGCAGCTACCAGCCTTCGGGCTGAGGGATCCTTGGATCCTCCTGGTGGCAGTGTTGAGGGACCAGAAGGTTCTTGTACGGGATTGTCATCCGAGAGGCTCTGCCCTTGTACCGGCAATATGCCTGAGGGGGTGCCTACACGCAGCCCTACTGACACCCGGGTCGAGGGTGTCGCACCTATCGGGCCTAGGTCCGAGGAGCAGGGTAGGCCTCGGGATCCACACGCAAGAGTCTTGGAGGAGGCTGGGCCCAGCGAGCCGAGCAACACGTGGCAGGCAGCTCGACAAGATGGCCACAGCGCCAAACAGAGGCACCTGTCCAACGCCATCCCAGGAGTTTGGCGAAGAACGAGTGTTAAGGTAGGACTGGCCTCAACCAGGTACGTGGCCTACAGCCTATCCTTCTTATGCGCAGGGCAGCTTCCCACTGCGTCCACCGTACTGGCAGCCGTTCCACTGGCCTCAGTTGAACTGATCTAACTTATACACCACAGGCGGGGCCTTCTTCTGCTCCTCCCCCGTGGACACTTCGCAGTGGACATCCATCGACTCCTCCAGGGTCCTTGCTCCAGATCTCCTCGCTTGGCGGACGCCAACTCCTGCAACCCGCCGTTGAGCCACTCACTGGGTGAGTCTCTGTGCGTCTCTGGCCCCGGCCATGCACCTTCTGCAGCCCTCTGTCCTCGGCTTGCTCCTACAGCCGACTCCTTTCCACTTGCAGACCCCTCCTGGGTCTCTGCTCTGGATCTCTTTGCTTGGTGGCCACGATCTTTAACAGCCTGCAACCAAGCCACTCACTGGGTGAGTTCCTCCATCTCCGGCCCGGCTTGCTCCCACAGCCTTACCTCGGCCTAATAATATCTCTGCGCCTTCTGCTGCTCCTCCTCCTGTGAATCCCACTGACCCTCCAGGATCTCTGCTCCGGATCACCCTACTGCCGGCGGCTGTCTCTGCTGGCCACAGTCGCTACCCTGCCTGCCAACCCGCACCCCTGCCTCCATTGCATTCACTTTATGGTGAGCCACACTGGGCCGTACTGAGCTGACGTACTTTGTGAGCGGTACTGAGGCGCCTTCACTACTACCTCACCCGCCGTGCTCACTTGTTTCCCCCAATGCAGCCATCTCTGTGAGCTGTTCCCAGCACAGCCCCTTGGACAGGGTCCACTGCCGGGCCCATTGCCACGGCCCCCACAACCTTCTCACCGGCTGCCCCATCATTCCCCGCAGCAGACGTCCGCTACGCTTCTCTCGGAGATCTCTCCGAGAGCCACCTACAGCTCTGCCTTGGTGACAGTAACCACAGTCGGGCTCACTCCCACTGACCCCTCCAGCTAGCCTGTTGCTCACACCATAACCCCCATTGCGGCCACCTCAGACACACCCCTTCAGATCAGCCTTCGGGACGGTGACTTCAGTCGGGCCCACTGCCACAGCCTTCATAACCATCTCGCCACTGCTCACACCTTTACCTCCAGCAGCGACCACCTCCGTGAGCCACCCGCAGCACAGCCCTGGGGATAGTGACTTTAGTCGGACCCACCGCCACGGACACCATCCTTCTAGACTGCTGCCCCCACCATTACCCCCGCAGTGGCCACCAGCTGACTGCACCTAACATCACCCCCACTCCATCTTTCACCTGAGCAGCTCTCCTGCGCTCTGCCGCAAAGGTCTATAACATCATCAAGAACGTGCCACTTTGCCTTCCTCACCACAGACCTACAGTGACTATCGTCCTGCCTGATTCTCTGACTGACTGCAGTTGATCCCCCAAGGATGCTCCCCCCCCCTACACGCCCTCATCCACTCTGCTTCTGCAACCTTCGCTCCTCTGCCCCACTCCCTCTGTTGTCTCCCCTTCCCTCCTCTCTCAAATCGCACCCCCCCTCGTCCCTCCACTGCACCAACAATTCCTGCCACCCACTACAACTGAGGGCACTCCACTGTGTGTCCACCTAAAATTACTCTCTCTTCCCCCTTCCTGTCATGCCCTTTACCAACCTTACCCTCCTGCGGCTTCCCTCCATCCCCCTCCTCCTCTTCCTCTTCCTTCACCCTCATGCCTTCCCTCCTTTCCCCACCTCCCCCCCTGCCCACCCCATCCACCTGGCATAATCCCTTCTCAATCTAATCTTATACACCTCCCCACTACCAATCCCTCCAGTATCTTTAACATTGGCCTCTGGAAGCTCGATCCATCTGCAACAAAGCCACTGCAGCCCTTGATCTGTTCTTGTGGCTCAACCTTCACTTCCTCTGTATCACAGACATGGATTCCTCCCTTCAATTCCACTGTTCCTGCTTCTCTCTCCACCCCCTCTTCCTCCTCTCTCATGTCCCACGCCCCTCCGGTCGCGGAGGCGGCGTCGGTCTCCTCTTTCACCCTAAATCTCTCTCCTCTTCTCCTTCCTCTTCCCTCCCTACCTTCTCCTCCTTTGAATTTCTCTTCAAATCCTTTACTTACCTTCATGTGATATCCTTCTTAATCATTTACAGCCCTCCTGGCCCCCCTCTCATCCATTTATAAAGACCTAGACCATCTTCTCTCTCTAATTTCTCCCTCCCCTACTCCCCTCTCTGTCCTCGGCGACTTTAACCTCCCTCTCTCCACCTCATCTCAGTCTCGCCCTCTCCACTCTTTACTTGACTCTTACCTCCTCTCCTCCCCTTACTACCCCCCCAACCCACTCCTCTGGCTCCACTCTCGATCTCATCTTTCTCTCATCTCACTCTTCCTCACCCTGTCTCGTCATTACCCAGCTATCTCTCCGACCACGCCTTACTCTCCTTCTCCCTTACTCCTCCCCCCTCGTCCTCCCTCCTCACCATGACCTAGCCCCCCCTGATCTCTCCTCCCTCCTCTCCTTCTCTCCCTTCCGCTATCTCCGCTCAGCTGACCTACATCTTCTCAATGTACCCCCAGCCCCTTGTGCCTCCTCACGTTTCCGCTCCTTCCAACTCTTGGCCGCCCTCCACTGGAACTCCCTACCCCTCTCTATCCGCTCCTCCCCCTCCTACCCATCTTTCCGCTCCTCCCTGAAAGCCCTTCTTCTCCACCACCCCCTGACTCTCCTTCCCTACCCTTCCCCTATCCCTACCCTTCCCCCTCCTTCCCTCCCCTACATCCCTACGTCCTCATCTCAAACACTGAATGTACGTCCTTCCTCTTCAATCCCCCCTGACTCCTTCCATACCGCTCCCCTTCTATCCTCTACCCATCCCTTCCCCTCCCACCTTCCTCATCCCCCTGACCCCTTTCTCCCGCCTTCCCCCGCCTCCTACAGAGTTAATTGTTCCATATACTGTACCACTGGTTTGTTTCAATTATGTAAATTTGCTTCTTCTCATGTACTGTTGTTATTCTGTACAGCGCTTTGGTGTAAAGTGCTATATAAACTCAATAAACATAAACATACGGGCAGGTTATGCATCAGCTCCAGCAGCTCCCGGCTACCCTGTCAGTACCCCCTACCACCTTTCCTGCCAGAGAAGAGGGGTTCTGCGAGAGGTGCCTCGGGCTCATAGTCACCTTGGATGGGGGTTATCCTCAAGGATGCCATCGGGGAAGTCCTCCTGTCTATGCTAGTGGCACCACAAGCGCCTCCGCCATCGCCCCCGGCACAGCAGCTGCTGCTGGCTCCTCAGCCGATTCCTCCGGCGGTTCCCAGCCTCTGCCTCCTTCTCAGCCTCCGGCCGCGGTCACTGTACCCCAGCCTCCGGCAACGCCTCCACCTCCGCAGGATCCTCCTGATTCGCAGGATACTGATGAGGAGGAGGAACCGGACACGCCATCCTCAGCCAGGGCCTTCCACGAACATCTTGCTGGGCTGGCAGTGTACCTGGGACTACCCCAACCCGAGGTTGAGCAGTTGGCAGAGGTTTCTGGCTGAAGTCCTGAAGCGACACCCCTCTGCCAAAACAGGGATTCCACTGCAAACCGATGTAGTCTCCCTGTCCAAGAAGGGTTGGCTCAAGTCCCACTCGGTCCAGCTGGTCAATCGACACCTGGACGCCAAGTACAGGCTGATTGAGGGGAATACACTCTTGCTCATGGCCCATCCTCAGCCACACTCCTTGGTGATCGCTGCAGCATCACTATACTCCAAGCCTCAGTCGTCCTCAGCCGCCTCCTCTGCGGCGGTGCTAGGCAAGGAGGTGATGATCTTGGAGGTGTATGGGAAGAAACTCTATTACAACACGGTCTTGCATCTTCGTCAGGCCAACGCCATGCTGGCTGCCGCTAACCAAAGTTTATGGTGCGAAATTGCGGACTTCCTCCTGGAACTCCCTAGGCAGAACCAATCCCGTTTTAAGGCAGGGCTGGCTGAGGCCAAGCTGGTGGCTGTTAGGGCGAATTCTTGTCCAGTGCAGAACCAACACAAACTCCTACCTCCCCTTGATGGTCTTGGTGCCTGAACTCAATGCACACAGGCCTCCGCGACCACCATGGGGAAAGAGGGTTAGGGTCCACGGATCGGATAGGTAGAGGGTTGTAGGAACACCGGGAAGAGGGTTAGGTGGAGGTTATGGGTAGTTGGGGTAAACATGCTCCTTGGATCTTGCTGGCGCTGTGCTGGAGCGCCTTGTAGTTCCTTCACATTCATACATGCATACACAGTCACAAACCACGGGAGATCTGTCGTGAACTATCGTGAACTACTTAAGGTATTAAAGAATGTACTCCCTCAATGATCACACTCCCCGTGGTTTACAATTCTTGATGGATGCAACCTGCCAGTATCCCAAGGCTAACGATTTTAAAAATGAATCTGGATAAAACTAAGGTAACTGGTTTTACATTTAATAGAAGAAAGCCATGTTTGGGAGGTTGAAAATACAGTAACAGTTCCATCTCCATGTGTAACGTATCTGGGTGTTACTGTGGATGCTACTACTTAAGGTAAATTATGGATTTTAAGGCCCAAAGAGAAAGTGGGTAATTTTATTCCTCAACCTATTTTCTAACGCTCTAGCCATCCAAAATACTCTTAGAACTAGGATTCTCAAAGAGGGTATCGGACCCCACCCTCTGTAAAGGCAGAACCTTAGACTGGGTTGCATACCTCAACTGAAACACCAAAATACTAGCCAGTGCACTGTGCGCTTGGTCTGTCCATAATGTCATCTCCTTCGACATCCCTGATTCCAAACCATCATCACCAAAGGATATCCAATCCCGCCAACACTAAGTAGGAACAACCGCTTAATCTCTCTAGAAAGTATTCTCCCCATTACTCAGGACCAACTGCCTCCAAACTTAGACCGTTCTGCAATGGTAGAGCTATATAATCAGAACCTTTTAGATGCCCTAGACCAATCGGCCCCTCTTAAACAAAGGAAAGCCAAACCGGTAGCACACCTCAACAAATGGTTCACTCCTGAGTTGAAATCATTATGTAAAGCTAAAAGACGCAGAAGCATCTTGGGAAAAAAACCTTCAGTTCAAAATAAGGATACATTTATAACTGCCTCCACTTCCTATAAAACTGCTATCCTAGAAACAAGAAAGGAGTGTTGCAACAAGAGAATCTCGAACGCCAAATCTAATACGAAGGAGCTTTTCACCATCCTTAAAGAACTGCAATCTCCTATCATACCACCTGACTCTTGTAAGAAAGATAACCTTTGGTGTACCCGACATCCAAAAGGCGCTACTCAACAAAATCACAACGCTCCAAACTAAAATGGAAGCTAAAAGAGCTAGCCTGGTGACTACTGCCAAAACGAGCACCTTAAACCCTATGCAATCCAACTTGAACTCCCAATCGGCCCACCGACCAGCCCAAACGCTGCCTTGAAATTCACTCCAGTCCCTGCCCTAGCCTTAAACCATCCAGGTGTCAAGGCGACATATGTCCAGCCTCAATCATAAAAGGTGGTGCCAAAGAATTTGCCCCCTTTATCACCTCTTTTATAAACGCCTCTTGCTCTGTCCCAAAAAACCTTAAAGATGCGTGGGTCATACTGCTCATCAAAAAGCCAAACCCTGACCCTAATACCAATTTTAGACCTATTACCACTGTGCCTTTTCTTCTTAATATTTTAGACCAGGCTGCATATATCCAGATTCAAAACCACCTTGAATCTAAAAAAACCTCGTAGGCCTTAGACAATCAGGCTTCAGACACAGGACTGAAACAGCCCTTCTGGATCTGAAAATACAAATGGATGAGGCTAGAGATGACAGTAAGCCTGCTCAACTCCTCCTACTGGACTTATCGGCTGCGTTTGATTGGTATTACCCAAATTGGTTGTTTACAATTGTTCGAATGAACAATTGATTGACCGAATTTAAAGGGTCACAATTGACCTTTTCACAATTGGCCGAATATATATATATATATATATATATATATATATATATATATATATATATATATATATATATATATATATATATATATATATATATATATATATATATATATATATATATATATATATATATATATATATATATATATATATATATATATATATATATATATATATATATATATATATATATATATATATATATATATATATATATATATATGGGTTTCCCCCCCCACATATATGGTACAATTGACCTTCACAATTCGGTAGTTGACCACCTAACCACAGCTGCTTCATTCTCGAGCAAAGCTGCTGCATGGGTCAACTCCTTCCTGGCCGACAGATCTATGAAGGTCTTCTCCCCTATAGCCTCAGCCCCATCACATGCAGAGTCCCTCAAGGTTCTTGCGTATCACCCACCCTCTACAATATATACACCAAGATATTGTTTGACCACCTAGACGACTTAGGCGTATCATCCACGAATTACGCAGATGATACACAAATTCTCATCACTTTATCAGGCAACTGCCAATCTGACTCCCCACTCCTAAATGAAATATACAGCAAAATACAGGGGTGGATGGCCAATCCGGGCCTTTGTCTCAACGACGATAAAACTGAGATTGCAGGATTAGTCTCATGATCACCCAGAAGTGCCTCAACATCTCACCTGATGAACAAATTCTCTAGAAAAGAATCCACCAGACCTACCAGATCCACATACGCCCATTGCCTAAACATTCGGACCTTCAAACTAAACAAAGCAGGAGGCTCAAGTTTCCCAGTGTTTGCAGCCGACCCTGTGTTCCTCTCGTTCAGGAACAAAACAAAATGTTGGTTATTAGCGCAAGCCAATTAAAACTACTCTGCTCTATCGTGACTTCTATATCTCAGCAATTCCCCTGACCTAAGCTTTGTGCCATGGTAGTATTTCCACTCAGGCCACTTATGGCCAGGTGTACTCCTACCTAAGCTCCAATTATGAACCTGTTTTTTGTACATTCTGTAAAATTCCATGACATGTATATATGTAAATGTTAATTTTATCATTGTTTAACCCATTGTATTTTGCATGCATTGTATATAATCTCTGTAACCTTGTACTTTAAGAAAAAGGGCATAGATACCTTTTTGGCTCGGTGAGCTATATAAGCAAATAAAACAAACAAGCAAAAGACTTAATTATAGATAGTGTTGCTTTCCTATAACACAATTTGATTATTTTGTAAATGCAAAGTTATCCCTGCTCCTTTTTTTTTTTTTAACATTTCAATCAACATGAATTGGAAAGCAATAGAATCTGTGCTTTGCAAGAAAGTATTGAGCCTTCCTGGTTGAACACCTATGATGGCATTAAAGGATAGTTCCGGGACTTTTTTTTTATTGTCCCTACGGTTCGGCCATGTGTTTTTAAGCATAAATCGGTAGATCGTAGAAAACTTTCCTATGGACCTTACCCGACTTTTCGTCCATTAACGCACTCGAAATCAGCCGCCATTTTCTGATAATCCTATCATTTCCCCCCATCGACCTGGCTCACCTGCGTTTGCGGCACTAAATCATATCCCCCGCCCCTGAAACAGACTTTATCAAAACCTTCATATTCCCCGCCTCTATCCGTGACGTGACTGTGCTGCGTAGGCAAACGCGCCCAGGCGTCTTCTACCCGACTCCACACAGAACCCGGAAACCAACACAGATCAGCTCACAACACAGCGCGCCACAATTCGGAATATGAAACTGTACTTTTAAATCAAACCGCAAGATTGTAAATTTGGTAAAGTACATTTATTTGACATCAAATGTTTAGAGAATATTCAGCGATTTGCATTTTTCTTTGCTCTCGATCCAAAATAGTTCGTCTTGAGGCAAGCGATGTTCCTGTGCAGTACACAGGGTGTTGGTTTACGATAAAATAAGCTCTTCGGTCGCACTGATAATCGCATGGCTGTTCCAACAATGAGGCACTAGGCCACCTCAATGGTATGTATGTTGCATCTAGCCGTTAGTACCGCATAAGGGCATACTTGTACTTGGCGATCGTCCCATAAAATGGTCAGGGTGGTAACGTTGTTCACGCGGAGAAGCAACTGGCGGTTGTAAAAGCCATCCGCCGGTGCCTGGTACTCGTGACACATACAATAATGAAGGATGTATCTGTTTTAAAAACATAAAAAATGAAATTAGTCTCACCATCAGATCTTTATTAAAATGATTCATTTTATATATTAGGTCGGGAAATTATTTCATAGCTAGGACAGTGCAACTGGGTATTATACGTCATTTCCAGTAACCCACCCCCTCTCCTCCGCCTTTTTCAGAGCCGCCTGAGCGCCAGTGGACCACTTCGTCACTGATATGATATAATATGGCATTTGCAACGCGCCTATACACAAATGTTTCAAGGCGTGGCGAGGCAGGGATGGGGGGGGGGAACAAGGAGAAGACAGACAACGATCCTACAAGGCCAGGTGTCATTCAGATCGCGCAAGTGCAGGGGTAGGGGGAAGGTAAAAGTGCAAGGGGAAGGGGAGGGGGGGAAGTGGAGTACAAGGTAAGTAGCATAAAATAATAAATACATAGGGCCAGCTGGTGGCGAGTGCAAGGTAAGTGCAGAACAAGTGCTGGGAAGGGGGGGCTGTAGGATACTGAGACAGTCCCCCAGTGCAGGGGTTGACAGGGAGGCAGTGCAGGTGGAGAGTGGAAGGGCCCAGGACCGAGGTCGCAGACAGTGGACCAGTTGTAGCAGGGGAGAGGGAGAGAGAAAGCAGAAGCAAAGAGTAAGGTTTTGAGGTGCTTCCGTAAAAGGAGATTGTTCTCCTCAAGATAGTGCGCGGTACAAAACAATATGCCACATAGAACGAACAAGTACAACTTAACCCGTCTTTGAAGCTACTGTATAGTAATTAAATTGCGGTATAAACTCATCTAAAGAGTTACTTACATTATATTTGCATTTTCCACTGTGTCTGTGCGTAGAGCAGCCCCGAAATACCACTCCTTCTATGCCGACGTTATTTCTTCTAATGAACGAACATTAAATGGCTTTCGTTTCAGAAATTATATTCATTATCGTTTCTTACGTTATTGCACCACACCCCCAAAAAGAAGTCTTTCGGGATGGTCCCGGCCTGTCAAGGTCAAATAACAATAGAACCTTATACTGAGTCGTGGGCCATTCCGGCACCCGAGCAAAAAATCAAAGCAGCTGACCTTCACTTTGAACGAGCACACATTCCTAGTTATCTACATTCAGTGTAAGGCCATCTCACAGGACTTGAAATTTACACTCCATCTTTGCATTTTGTCTGCGTGCATTTGCAGGCCCAGCGAACCATAAATACGGAGACCTTCTGTATTTTTTGAAAAATTATTTATATTACTGTTTGGTTTAATTTAATGCGCAAATGAACAAGGGTGGAGAGACACATTGCATGTACACTGAGCAATCACTTTTATTTACACAATACATAGCTACACATATTCAATGGGCCTGCGACATGAGGAGACTCGAGAGCAAAGTCACAGGTGACACCCGGGTGGTTCGCACTACTGCACGGTGAAGGGAGGGGCAAGGGTGGAGAGACACATTGCATGTACACTGAGCAATCACTTTTATTTACACATTACATAGATACACATATTCAATGGGCCTGCAACATGAGGAGACTCGAGAGAACAGACAATCAAATTACAATCATTTAAACCGTGATGTGTATTTCTCAATGAGCTCTGCTTTAGGTGGACATGGAACAGAGGCAATGTTGGGTGGCAATGCAGTTGTCCCCTGCACAGGTTCGTTCACAACTCCATGTATGTGCCTATCTAGGACATCAACAATAAGTCTCTCAATAAACTCATATTGCATATCCTCAAACACTGGTTTGATCACCCATTGTTTACTTCTTTTAGTGAAGGCCTTATTGTAGCGAAGCGTTCCTAAAGTTCCGGTCGTCCTACTTTGTTGACGGCCAACATTATGGTTATGTGCCAAGACCGCTAGAAGAGTCCGATTTATCATGCCCTCCATGCCAAAATGCAATCGTTTTGGCCTGTACTTTAGGCACATATTGTGGAACACCTCCAAATCTCCTGTGTGGCAGAATTCCGTGAGTCCCCTCAAATCTCTTGTTATAGTTTTATCAAATACAATCTTTTCAATGGCTTTGTGAGTGGGTGATGAAGGAATCAACCACTTCTTCTTCCGTGCCTCCTCTGTGGACAAATGGCCATGTTCACAATTGTGGAAATGTTGGTTTGTGGTCCAGCGGTGAACGTTGCTACAGTGTAGCATTACTGACCGCCATTTTTCCAGTAGAATTTCCAACGACCCTCCACATGTTTTTGAGCTCCACCAAAGATGGTTGCTGATTGACTTGGACCACTGTGAAATACCTTGCATATCTTTTTTTTTACCTGCAGCCGACATTTTTTTGATTGTTTTTGCAAGATGCCAAACGTCAAATTGGTGATTTATATTTTTGCACTCTTCTCTGATTGTCTTGGCAATTGAAACGTGTCTGTCCGTGGCTATCAGGTCGATCACCATTCCCCGCGATTGTAGTTCTTGCAATGATGCTACAAAGCCAACTTTCTCCATGGCCACTGAGGATGTACTTTGTGACACCTGCACGACCACCGAACTCACAATTTTCTTACTTTCCATGTCCTGAAAGTGGTAGGTGCAGTACTTGGCTGAAAATCCTGGGCTGTCGCACTGTCCATCACCGGCTAGCCTGAACCGTTTGCCCGCGAATGTACTATCAATAGACATTTTTTCCATTCTCCAAGCTTCGCTAATGGCTGGAAATAGATAATCGGTTTGGTATTTGTAGAACTGAGTTTTCGCGATGAAATGGATTCCCACAAACTGAAAGAAATACTCTAACTTTTTAAAATTTGAACCACTAAAAAGTGCGGCCGCTGCACAAAGTAGATTGCCTGCTGGCAGTTGCCCCAGCATGGGTTGTGCAGACCATGAGAAAGGATGATATTTTGTACAGGTGGCATGTATTTTAAGGTTAGTGCCTCGAATTGCACGAGTCACATTAATCAATGGCTCCCCACATACTTCCCCACCAACCGAATGCCCACATTTCATCCTAATAATAATATCAATCAAACAACTATCGAATACAATGAATTTGGCCTCTTTCCTTATACTGTCACTCTGCATCCCAGCTGGTTCGGCCTGTAACGTTGAGGACATGTCACTCACATGAAAGGTAGAATCTCTGATATCGTCTTCCGCTATGTTCAGTGATCTTGATGGTGTTTCATTGTCGTCCACTTCATTCTCTTCCATTGCAACATCTGTTCCTTCTCCGGCGATGGGTGAATAAAACAATTTCTTCAACTTTCTCGCGGTCTTAGTTTTTGCGGGTGTGGATTCTGTGAATTGATCTCCGACTGCATCCGAACTACCAGGAGGACATTCACTATCAATGGCTGGTGGTGGTATAGCTCCGTTGTCAATCACTTCATATTCTTCCCATTGGCACGATGCATCTCCAGTCTCAAGTCCCTGCCAAAAGGTTTGACAAGCAACATCTCTTGTTCGCTTCACTGTCTGTGTAGATCTAGTTCGTACACCCACTCGCAACTAGAGGACAGATTGGAAAAGGGATGTTCAGTTTAAACACAACTTACAGTATTGAACTATTAACAGTGAAAAACAACATAATATAGTGACCAGGACACTAACCTTCTTTTGCTTTCTTTTCTTTGAAACTTTCTTGCCTCGAACTTCAACATCAGGACACTGTTGCTCCGACTCGTGTGTGCATGTCTCCACTTCCTCTTGCGCTGCAATGACTATATTTTCATGATAAGCACATCCATCACACACTGACGCTCCATCGACTCCCTGAAACATAGAACTTTCATTAGTATGTATAATAATATTGAAAACACAAAATGTACTTGGGGACCAATACCCACGTACATCTCAATAGCAAAACACGAATGAACGCTTTGTGTAGAACATTCAAACGACAATTATTCACGCATTGTTGATCTAGTTAGATGGAACTGTCAAGATCCATACCTCGGGCTCCTCCTAGACTTCCATTGATGATGATATTGAAGATGACACTTCAGCAACTCCCTGAAACACAGTAATTGCATTAGTATGGTTTTCTATTTTGTTAAAAAGAACATAAACTTTGTGCAGGCGTCAACGGCTCATCTAAATAGACCTGCACAAATGATCAGTTGTCTAAAATAAATAATGGAGATCTAAATATGATTCGATTTGCTCGATCGTTGGAAGTGTCACCACCCAGAGATCTGCCATCAACTACTAGGGGTGATGTTCTTGTAGAAGAAGCTCCGTCATCTCCCTGAAACATAGTACTTGCGTTAATAAAGAAGGAAGTATAGCGGATGTAATCACGTCATATGATTTCGCTTGATCGAACTGTCAGTATCCATACCTCGAAATGCATAAGAACATCAAGGGACGCTGTAACTGCGGTGCACACTTCTGCAAGCTGTTGCGCCGACCCGTAACTGCATGCTCCCCCTTCTTCTTGGACTAATGCTCCATCGACTCCCTGAAACATAGGACTTTCATTAGTAATGAACACAATATTGAAAAAAGAAGACACATAGGAGGGCGACGACAGAAGGACATATCAATGGCTAAAAACGAAAGAAACATTGTGTGTAACAATCACGCTACAAGAATGCAAGATCTGATGATCTCCATCGATGGAACTGTCCGGAAACGTACCTCGAGCATCTGAGTGACATCAACGGTTGTCGTCAATGCGTTGGACTCCTCAGCATCTCCCTGAAAGACAGCACTTGCATTATTTTGGATAACAATAATTATAACTGAAAACAAAGACTAGAGGACGAGTACAAGGGTGTACCATTAGGTAAAATAATTACACGATAAATTAAAACTATTGATTTACATGCCTAAAACAAGTCAGTGGCAGAATAGCTAAGTAAGATTACCCGATAGGCGCTTGAAGTGGCTGATGACTGCAATAACGACACGGATGGAGAATCTTCCGCCTTCATATTGAGTGGATACATAAATGGGGAAATTATTGTTAGCTAATGCTACACACTACCGCAAGGCCGAGAGCTAAATACGTAAACTTGACTCACCAGTGGAGGGATGTGGACGAATAGAGTTGGAATAGCGGTTGAGAGCAATTTTCGCTTCGATCGCGGTGTGTTCTTCTTTATTAGCAATGATGTGGAGTACATGTCTGAGCTAAAGTGCCTGCTGCAGATGCGGTATCGATCACCCCTCTTGTCCGCAAAGACTTCTAGGACTCTACTTTCAAGCTCAGACGGTGGATATCCGCAATATCGGACCCATTCTCTTATCTGATCTATTGTCTTAGGGAAAACATGCATTATAGTACCTTCAGATTTTTTATGGGTCTTCGAAGGGCAACCGCCAATGGAACAGGCAGGCATTGTGGAAAGTTCTGAAAAGTAAAGATCAACAATTCTATATGAATACCAATGTGTTAAAAAATTAAATGACACATAAAAGGTTCAATGCAAGGTTCGTTTTGGTTCTTGGAACTATACACGTTATTCAAATGCGGATAAGTATTTGAATAACTTTAAAAAAATAGAAAAATAATTTGACTAAACTCAGAACAGGTGACTAGTTCCTTGCATGTACTGTCTTGAACGAAAAGAAATTGGACGCAAAATGATTATGGTACATGGCCTTACCTTGACGAAGAAACAGTTAGCTGCAGGGATCAGAGTAGTTTCTTGTCGTAGAACAGGGAGCAGTTCACAGGTTGCAAACTGACGAGTTTGCTCGAAGTGGTCACGGAAGTTCACAGAGACAAAGAGCAGATAACCAGCACCTTCACGGGTTGACTAGCAAAGCGCAAAGAAGTTCTCATTAGAAATATGAAGTGGGTTATAAAGAATTCGAAACAGGGGTGTGTTTGTGAATGAATGACGTGTATATGTCGTGGCATTTTGCGGTTTGCAGGGGGGCGTCCAGCGTGAGGGGGGATGCTTGGCAGGGGACACGGGGTCTGGAGGTAGACATGGGAACAACAACCCATGCTCTATAGACCACTTTGAAGTGTACATGGTCTTTGGCACCTCTTGGCCTTTATCGCTCCCCGACAGCTCCACTTGCCAGCACAAGTACCCCGGTGCGAACTGCCTTTGATAGGGCGGGGGGGTGGATTGGGGCGGTGGTCGTGCAGACAAGACTCGTTTGACGCAGGGCCTCACCAAGGAGAGGCCATCTAACTGCATGTAAGAGGCAGGCTGCAGGATCTAGTACATGGAAGGCAGGGGGGTGAGTTTATAAATACCTCACCCTCCCAGGAGAATATATGGGTGCAGTTGACCCTGGAGACCCTGGATGCCTAGGCAGTTCGTCATCAGCAGGCTGGCCTGTGGTGGCAAGGCGGCACGGGCCAGAAGGGGTCATCTCTGTACCCGGTGCCCAAAAGGATGATTTATTATGATCAACCATATTGATTATTTACCTATAACCATGTTTTGTATCAATAAAATCCAACAGCCTTTTATTGCCAACGCTTGAACAACGCATATGGGTTCAACGGTTATGTGGATTGAAGGTGGGCGGCCAGCGTGAGGGAGGATGCTGGCCGGAGACATGTGGTGTGACAAGACAAGGCACAGGAAGACTATTCAATGGAGACACACTAGATTCATTTAAAAAATCAAAACAACCATTGTTAAAATATATGTTGGGTTTTATTTTAGATCTTAATTTCAATTGAACATAAATAATAAACATTACACATTGTAAAGTTCCGGTTGCAGCACATCCAGGGAAAATCCGCGGTATTGTCCACTGTCGCTGGGGAAATGTTGTCTAATGGCAAGTACCGCACAGGCAGGTATTACTCTCCGAACGCGGTGTCCGAGCCTCCCGTGAAGCCACCAAGTGAAGCAACGATAGGCCACCAGCCTGTACCACCTGTGGAAATGAAAGATGCAAACTGTATTAAAATGACAAAACTTTCTTATCAATGTCGATTCAGGTAAAAAATGTCATTCTGCTTTGAAAAAAATTCTATCTAGAAAATGCACAATATGGAACCAATTTACATGCATTCGAATGATATGTAGATGTAATTTTATATGTGGGAGACGACCATGAAATAGTAGTGGCATCACTGACATCACAACCAGAGTATACTTACTCGGATTACCCGGACGAACAGTGCAGCGAAGTTCGTGCATAAGCACCATCATCATCCTCAACACGGTCCGTGAGAGGCAGGCTTCCCTGAACTCTGGCAGCTCGGTGATGCATTGCGGACTTGGCTCGCCTTCCGAAATGTAGGCCAAGCACCCGGAATTTTCACGGCAGCAGCAGTTCTCCTCCTCTGTTGGCATTAGCTCGCACCGATTGCACGTGCACCAGGTGGAGACGCCGTCCATGCGACATGGTCCAGGCTCTTCATCCGTTGACTGGTCCTCCCAACTGCCGTCCGAATCCCCATCGTTTTCGCGTGCTTGCCTTTCCAGTAGTTCTTCCTCGGTGTACTCGGGCTCGTACATATACGGCATTATTGTAGCCATTGTGTGGTAAACAAAGTAAAATAATTTACAGAGATGGTACAGGTGTTCACAAGGCCTAGAAGCGGCGAAGGTAGCTGACAAGAGCACAGAAACGAGTCACAGAATACTCAAAGTAACACACAGAGAGTAATGGAATCGAAAATCTGCTGCTGTGTGTTGTGAAACGGTGTGTTTATACTTATTGAGGAAAGAGGCGTCCTGCCATTTCCATGGCGACACTTCATTAGCTGAGGCGCAGCGATTGTTGACACGAAACGTGCTTTGGCGTTGGGAAATGGGCGGTACGCGTCTGCTGATGTCAGGCTCAGGGGCGGGGGGTTTGATTTAGTGCCGCAAACGCAGGTGAGCCAGGTCGATGGGGGGAAATGATAGGATTATCAGAAAATGGCGGCTGATTTCGAGTGCGTTAATGGACGAAAAGTCGGGTAAGGTCCATAGGAAAGTTTTCTACGATCTACCGATTTATGCTTAAAAACACATGGCCGAACCGTAGGGACAATAAAAAAAAGTCCCGGAACTATCCTTTAAGGAACAAACGAGGAATAACATCTATGCAAGGATGGCTAGACAAGAAACGTTGGGCTTTCTGTAGGAACTTATTGGTACCATCTAGCTATTCCTTGTATATATTGTGTATTCCTTTCCTGGGCAAACTCTTGGAAAAACTGTCCATCTCCCAGCTTAATCTACATACTGAATCTGTTGGTTGCCTCCATGACCACCAGTCTGGCTTCAGAGGTGCCGGAAGCTCTCCTGAACACCCGTGAAGACTTGCTCTCCAATCTTGACTCTAATCTCCCTTCTGTCCTAATTCTCGATCTATCCACTGCTTTTGACAGTCAACCATGCCACCCTGCTCTATCGTCTCCGGGGCAACCTTGGTATTACTGATCAGGCTCTCTGGCCTGGTTGACCTCCTTTAACACCGACAGATCATCTCTGGTCCAACTGGGGTCTCCCTCTCTCTACTTGTGGTGTTCCCCAGGGGTCTAACCTCTCCCTGGCTCCTCTTGCCCACTGTACCTCTACATTCTGCTCCCAATTGATCAATGTTATGCGGATGACCCTCTGCTCTCATTAAGGCTTCCCTCAGCCACCTCTGCTTCTTCTCTCATACAAGACGTTTGGCCGCAATTCAGGAATGGTGTTCCGCCAATGATCTCTGCCTTAATGCCAGTAAGACTAAAATCCTCCTTTGGGACACCCGCTCCCTCCTTTCCTCTCTCTAGCCGACCACTCTGAGCCCTCTTCCTGCTCCTTCCTGTGAGGCTAAGAACCTTGGTGTCATCTTCGACTCCACCCTCTCCTTCTCTCCTCACATCTGTCTCTAAGAAGTCAAACTATCAGCTACACCTCCTCGGAGGTATTCTTCCTTTTCTCCCTTTGCTCCAGAACCTCACTGTCTCCAGAGCTCTGGTCCTCTCTAGGCTGGACTATTGCAACAGCCTCTTTCTAAATCTTCCTGCCACTATTCTTCGACCTTTACAACTTATCCAGAACAGGACTGCGAGACTTGTCTTTGACCTCCAAGTCCAGGGATTCTATCTCTCAAGCACTGAAATCACTTCACTGGCTCACAGTGACTGCAAGGACCAACTTCAAGGCCATCTTCATTGTCCACAAGGCTTTCTGGGGCCTGGGACTGCTCTACCTCTAACTTTCTCTTCCAGAGCATCTTCCTTCTCAAGCTCTTCGCTCATCCACCTCCACCTCTCTGAGGGTCAAACGCTTCTCCAAGCAGAGAGTTGGGGGCAGATCTATCTCCTCGGCGGGGGCCTCCCCCTGGAACAGTCTCCCTGCCTCTCTCAAACTTGAACAGAACCACCTCCGATTCCGGAAGCAACTCAAGACCTTTCCTTTTGCTTCCGCTTTCTCTCTTCCTCTCCCCTGCTGATGCACCGACAGCGCAGCGCACTGGTCACATGGGCGCCCTCTGTCCCAGGCTGTGTCCAGTTGCCCTCCCACTGCCTCCGGCTTTCCCAGCACTTAAGAGTCTGTATCTGCAACCCTACAGTCCCTTCTCTCTGCACTTATGAGCCACCCTCTGGCTGCACTTGTGAGTAAACTGCACTTTCCCCTCCCCCAGGCACTTCTCCCCTCTTCCCCACACTTGCACGATCTGAATGACACAAGGCTTAGTAAAATCGTTATTTTGTCCTCCCTTCCTTTTCTTGTCTGCCTAGAAACACTTGCGTACAGGTGCTTTATAAATGCCATATCATATAGACTTAAGTGTAGAATTGGCAAAGAATACTGTAGGTCCTTTAAGAAATGTTTGTGTACCATTGTTAAACAAATTTCAGCAGATCGAGCAAACCAATAGAGAACTATATGGGATTCCCACGAAGGTAAAGAAATGGGTACTGCAAAGGGATTGGCTGGATACTACTGAGCAGATGCGAATGTTCAAAGTCCACTCCAGTCTGTCATATCTTGCTTCATAATAGAGAGGACGGGCACTGTTTCTAAAATTTGTACTCTGTGTAAAGACAATCTGATGCAGTCACTGGAATATTTATTGGTGGACTGCACGGCACTATGCACTTGGAGAACCATTTTTGGGGAACTATATGCCGGATGATCAGTAGCTGACCCCTCGTGATTTCTAGCTCGCAGTGTCTAGTGGTAATGAAAATGCTCTAACTATTTCTGTTATTTATTTATTTTTTTTACTCCTAATATAATTTAAAATCATGATTATAATTTGCATTTTAGGGATATTGTATTGCCTTGGTGCTATTGGACTGTTTAAGTACTGTTAGTGTGATTCTGATTGATCGATTTTATTCATGGTTTTAATTGTATAATATAAGTATTCGTTTGTTTGGAAAATGTGTAAGCTTACATGTTTAACCAAATCTCTCACAAAATTAACGAGGGCAGACTAAAATGTACTGTGTAATTATGATCTATTTTTCTATATGGTATGTAACCAAGCAGGACTGTCATATTTCAAAACGCAATTAATCAAAGCAGTGATATCCGTGAAGTCAATGTGTCATTAGTGATGACATCAGTGATCTCTCCAGTGATGTTATGTATGATTTCAATTATTGTCATTAGTGATTTCATCAGGGGTGTCATCTGTGATTTCGTTGTGGTCATACGCTGCGCAACAGGGGGTGCATAGGTAAGGTGGACTTGCTTGAAATCCAATTGCTGCTGAACCTTTAAGTGCATTTGTTGCGTTGAAACTGATCACCTTAACCCGCAATCTCAAGTTCAAAACATATAACGCAATATGATTTACTTGACTAAAGGATGGAAACTTTGTTTAAAAATTAAACCATAGACCTTGCACTTATAAGCCGATTGAAACAGCGTAGCAAATTTTAGAAGCCCAGTCCCTGTATATGAAGTCTTTGATGGGTGTCCCATAAAAGATTCTGCAGACTCTCAGGTGAGTAGCACTAGAAGAAGCCCCTCAAGATGGGGAGTTCCAAACAATGAAAGAAGCAGGCGTTGAGCCCCGACTTAATTCGGAATTACTGAAGTCTAGTTTGAGAGGTATTTAGGAGGCAGCCACCACCCCATGGTCCAACAGGACTAGAAGGACTGACCAGCGCCAGTCTCAAGTAGCACTAAGGTAAGCAGGTCTTGCACCAAATGGAAAGCTAATGGGGATATCGGCTGCTTAAGTGATCACCCCTTGTCAGCACCTCAAGATGAAAGTGCCCTCTGTTGCTAGACATCCACTGTGGAAGACTAGCCTCATTGTATTTAGAGGTCTTGCTGAGTCATCAGATATCCGATTTGAAGGCTACCACCAGAGATTGTGAGACAAAAGAATGTTCATATGACAACAAAACCAATGGGGCATCATCCAACACCAGAGAATTGTTCACAATTCAAAAACTCTAATCTCCATGCCCTCTCCCCATCGTAATCACTAAAGATGCCAAATGGGGCACCAGCATACAGGAAGCTATGACAAGCAAAGTTGATGAAATCAGAGAGGGGGTAAGGGCCAATGGTACTGTCCCAGACCTCACCAGTGCCATTGCCAAACGAAATCTGCCCCTGCCAACGTTTCCACCATTCTCTTTCAAGGAATTTACAGAATTGGAAATTTCCGGAATACTGTTCAACCTCCAACCCACCATGTGCAAGGGGCTATCTTCCCTTCGGTGGTCATTTAAGCTTGTGCAGTACAACTCCTACCCCTTATTACCAAGTTTCCGATAGAACAATGTCCCCAGTCTCATCAAGCATGACTGCATCTCACCATTGCTGAAGAAACCATCCTTGGGACCTGGCTCTACTGGACAACTTCCATCCCATTACCCAACTTTCCTGTTGGTAACCCTGCATAAGATGGCACATTTACAAATTCAAGAATTTTTAGTATCTCACAACCTTTTGGGAGATAGACAATCTGGCTTTAGGAAGACTCATAGCACTGAATCCACCCTGCTTGACTTAGTCTAACATCTTACATCACTTTGATGGGGGCAGCACTGTGATGCTGATGCTGCTTGATATGGCCTCTGCTTTTGACGTGGTGGATCATAAAGTACTGGTGCAGAGGCTTCGTAATACAGCCTTCTTTTCCTCTGAGACGGCCAATTGGGTCAACTCCTTTTACAGGACGTCTAGCTAAGGTCTTCCATAATGATGCCATGGCCACCAACTATCCTGTCCCATGCGAAGTACCACAGGGGGCGTGCATTTCAACCACACTTCAACATCTATACCATCCCCCTCTTTGAAATGTTCGAGGAAGAAGGATCCATGTGCGCAAACTATGCAGATGACTGTGTCTGATCACCCTTTCCGGGAATCATACCAGAGATACAATTACGTTTAACATCTACAACCGGATCGGATCTTGCATGATGGACAATGGCTTTGCGCTTAATGCAAGAACAAAAAAAAAACTGATGAACGCAGGCACGGCCGCCCAGTTAAGGAAACTGCAACAAATACAAGGCTAGGTTGTACTGGAATGACTCTCCCCAAAGTCAAAACTCAGGTTGTCGTCCTAGATCAGGAACTATCTATGACGACCCATATTATGTCTTGTCACCAGCTTGGCTTACTTCTTAAAACTGTTAGAATAAATTAGGCCATTCCTTATTCGGTCAAATTGTGCCACTTGAGCTGTCCCGCCTTCAGGTTGTCCAAAATAATGCTGTGGGCGTGGTGGAAGGCCTGAAAAGATCTGATCATAACGCCAAGAGGACCAGTCACTAGCTCCCAGTGGAAAGTGACTTACCGGACTCTCTGCATCATACACCGATGCCTCCATGGGGAAAAGTCACAGCTAACTTGCTGACCGATTCGAATGGCTCCTGGTAAGGAGAGTTCTACGGTCTAATGGCCACCTCTTGTTTATTCCCAGAGCTAAACTGGCCATAGTGGCTCAGGGATCCTTCCCGCATACGGCACCTAGACAGTGGGATGACCTGCCTCAGACTTAAGATCCTGCCCAAGCTTTGGAAAATGTAAACATGCTCTCAAAACTGTTCTCTTTAGATGTACCTCCACAGCCTGACCCTTAAATTGCTCAGTTTTATGTTTTTAGTCATTCTGTCACGTCCTTGCGCCATCATGGCCATGGGCCTTATCCATGCGCATTACAAATGAATTTAATAAATAAATGGTATTTTGGCTTCTCTGGAGGTCTTGGGCTGGTTTGGAGGCAGCATGGATTTGTCACATGACACAGCAGAGACTCTAAAGGATGACTCGACAGATGCCTGTCTTGCATTGACTCTTCTGCAGCTCGACTGTTTAACTACAGGTTTCTGGCAGTCTACTCTTCTGGTGAAGGTGAGCATAGCAGGGATCCAGCATGCCAGGAGAGCAATAGGGATGCCCACGAAGATTTCAACCTTTGGGTTGGAAATCCTTGCAACAGAGTAAATCTGGGTCCAGGTCGTTCAGATGAATTGCGCAACTGCTGACGACTCTTACCAGAGATGGTGATGCAGTTTAAGCAGATAATGTGAATGGTTATGCTGGAGGGAGGCACCTTGAAAAGGTCTTCCATGACGAGCAGACAGTCGACATCTCAAGCGTGGAGGTTGAGATTAGCCAATGCTAGTTTCTTCAGCAGGTCTCTGGTGTCCCTCGTCTTTGGATTTCTTCAGGTTACAATTTTGTTTCCGGGGTCCAGCTCCCTTCCTTGTATACAGAAATCGAGCTGTGGCTCAGCTCGCCCATCCATTTTTGGACCTTTCAACGGTCAAACTTGGAGGTAGCTGTCCAATTCCAGTAACAGCCATCGCCAACCGTGAGAGGGCTGGAGCCCTCTTGCCCCACACTGCAGGAGCGGTGCATCGAGACCCCTGACCTGCACCCACTACAATATTCTTTGCTGGCATTCTGAATTATTTCCGATTTGCAGCATTACACCCCTCTGGCACCTGCACGCACTTGCTGCTCGATTGTGATCTGCGAGCTGAATTTACAGGAATCGGCTGTTCCCCATCGAACCGTGATGATATGAGCATCGTCGCCTGACCATAAAATGGCCAGCGCGATGCGGGATGGAACCGAGGCTAATCCCGGTTTCTAGGCAACAGCATGCCTTTTTGCTAACTCCCGCTTCTGGCAGGCGGAAGCCGGCCCTGCGGAAGAAGGCACTAGGAAAAAGGCTTCTTGTTTGCTACCTGTTCGCCGACAGACGCCGTATACTACCAACCTGATCGACAGAGGTACGCACCCCAATCTTTACACCTTCTTTCTACACTCTTTTAAGGTTATCTTGTTGCAGACAGCCACCTACCCTTAAACATACGTACTCTGACGCTACAACATTGTGCCCTTCCGTGTTGTCGTCTTCCGGCACTGACTACCGTTATTGCTCTCATGCGGTCTATGCCTGATACAATCACTGCCAGTACCAGTCACCTGACTTGCAAATCTGATACCCTCCAACGGGTTCTTCCTATTCTACTGCAGTCTGTAGAGCTGCCTACCTCCACCCGCCACTGGCCGTCCTATTCTTCTGGCTTTACCCTGTGCCTACTGAATCAGCCTACTGCTTATTTGTGCCCATTGAAGTAGCCCACCACCCAATTGGTGCTGTTTGAATTAGCCTATTGAATTGGCCCACTGCTTATTTGTGCCAATTGAATTGGCCCACTGCTTATTTGTGCCAATTGAATTGGCCCACTGCTTATTTGTGCCAATTGAATTGGCCCACTGCTTATTTGTGCCAATTCAATTGGCCCACTGCTTATTTGTGCCTATTGAATTAGCCTACCACCCAATTGGCGCTGTTTGAATTGGCCTACTGCTCACTGTTTGCTATTTATAGTGTTCCAACCACCACCTTATCCCCTGCCAAAACATGTACAACATTACCTACAGTCTGCACGCTGTTACTACTCTACTCATAACTAGTCTCCTAGTGTACTGTGACTGGCTCACTCCCTTTGGTGCACAAGCCCCACTTAACTTGACCATAATGTCATTATTTAGCCCCATCATCTCCGGCCAACCCAGCTACTCCACTTTATAGTTCACTTGCAAGCATCCCTTACACTTTAAATCACAGGAACTCTAGACTCCGCACCAGATTAACCAAACTTCATGAACCCCTTACGAGATCTCTGCCGCCAACAAATAAGAAAATTAACCTTCTCACCCGTGAAAAGCGCAACAATGCTAATATTGCCAACCTCGCCAACCACACCACAATCCTGCCTATCCAGTTTGCCACTACGAAGCGGCATACTATGCATAAACCAACCACTCCTATTCCTGCCATAGCTACCACCGAGGACTACCCACTGAAAGGAGCCCTTATAAATGCTAGGTCCTTGGTTGTCCATGCAACGGACATCTCTGACCTGATACTGGCAGACAACTTGGACTTCCTTACCATCTCTGAATCGTAGTTACATGATGCGGCAGGACCATTGCTCTTGCTAGCTGTCCCAGATGGTTATACAA
This sequence comes from Ambystoma mexicanum, assembly GCF_040938575.1. Taxonomy (NCBI): domain Eukaryota; kingdom Metazoa; phylum Chordata; class Amphibia; order Caudata; family Ambystomatidae; genus Ambystoma; species Ambystoma mexicanum. Next base: position 169,626,874 of record NC_090925.1, read on the forward strand.
TATTTAGACAGGACAGAGATAAAACACGAGGTGGAGGAATTGCCATTATATCTAAAACAAGCCTCGCTCTGAGACCTGTGCCCCTGCTAACTATGCAATCCTGGGAAGTTTTTACTGTTAAACTCCTTCTAATCAACTCAGTCCCTCACCATCCACTTAATCTATAGACCTCCTGGCCCACTGGGAAAGTTAGAGGAAGATAGCTACACTCTATTATCCAACAACCTTAAAACTACTACACTAGGTGACTTCAATTTAGGATTTAACGACCCGCTAGATAAACACAGCTAATATTCTGTCCGAACTCGGACTATCCCAAGAAATTTACAAACCTACCCATAACAAAGGGCGAACCTTAGATTGGGTGGCTGACTACAATTGTACTGCCAACATCACCTCGATCTCCCGGCAACTGTGTACAGACCGCTTCCTCGTGTCTTTCACACTGTCCACCATCAGACCACTCCCGTTGATCGCAGCAATTGCCCCACCTTGTTTAACAAGGAATAAAAAGAATATCACAGTGGACAAAGTGATCCCAGCCATTCTTCCAACCCTTAACTCGCTGGCAGACCACTTGGATCCAGGCACACTGGTCAACGAGTACAACAAAGTTATGCTTACCGCACTTGACAAAATTGCTCCACTTAAACTCAGACCAAGGAAGCCCAAATCTCACCTAAACCAGTGGTTCACCCCCCCCAGCTAAGGGACTTATGACTCCTAAAGAGGAATTGCTAAACCACCTGGAGACTACTCCCATCAGAAGACAATGTCCAAACTAGCCAAAATCTCATCCCAATACAAAAAGGAAATATACCTGGCTAAACGTAATCCCTATAATGAATGTATCTCTAACGTCAATTCCAGCATGAAGGAATTATTCACCATATTAAAAGAATTAGTCACCCATTCCCACTCTCCAACAAAGTAGCGACCCTCAAGAATAAAATGGCCAAAAAAAAGCCTCCCTTATCTCGATATCAGAGCTGAATAACTTGGTCTTCCTCCCTGGTTATACATCACCTGACCGTCCCGCTAGATTCCACTTCACTAAAACATCCACGCTTGAGGTAGAAAAAGTGATTCTCTCACTCAAGCCCTCCAATTGCCAGTGTGACCTATGCCCAGCACAGATTATAAAAGATGCAGCAAGAGATCTTGCCCCTTTTATTTCCAAACTTGTCAATGCCTCCTTCTCGTCTGGCATCATTCCACTAACCTGAAGCAATCCTGGGTGCTCCCATTGCTAAACAAGCAAACATTAGATCCATTAATTCCTACCAACTACCGTCCCATCACGACGCTACCCTTCTTGTACAAATACTTGATAAGGTTGCTTATACGCATATCCAAAAATACTTGGAACTCCACAAACTTCTGGGAGCAAGACAATCGGGCTTCCGCCCCCTACATGGGACGGAAACTGCCCTCATCGACTTGGAAACTCAGGTTGATGACCTAAGAGACAAAGGCAAAACAGCTCTACTTCTATTACTAGACCTTTCAGCCGCATTCCACCTCTTGGACCACAAGGTCTTATGCGGCTACCTGGACTCGGCAGCTTACTTTTCTACAGAGGCCATCAGATGGGTAGAATCATTCCTGAGCTACAGAACCATGAGGGTCTTCTCCCCGTCAGCAGCAGCAGACCCTATTCCCATCAGGTGTGGTGTCCCCTAGGGCTCTTGCGTCTCCCCTACACTATATAATATATTCATCAAGTCCCTGTTTGATGATCTGGTCCATCTGGGTATCACCTACACTAACTATGCAGATGATCAGATTCTCCTCCCACTTTCCGCGGATTACAACAAGGACTTGGCGATGGTGAATAAAGTGTATCTCATCCAGGCATGGATGGCTACTCACGGTCTATGCCTGAATGATGAGACAAAGCTCCTCATCCTGGGTACCCACACTAACCTCAAGAAATTAGGCCAGGATTATTCATCCTTTACCATTGACGGGAACGTTATCAAGGTGGCCACCTTGGCTTCTACCTTGACTCTACCCTCTCCTTCGACAAACAAGTGAAATCAATGGCCTCTGCCACTGCCTACACTTGTAAGCTTATTAGGACCGGCAAACCCTTTTTGTCGAATGACAACTGCATGATCCTAGCCAGAGCCTTAATACTTTCCAGGCTAGATTATTGTAATGCCCTCTACATCGGCGCCAATAAAGCAATTATTTAGAGGTTACAAATCCTCTAAAACGACGCCTTAAGAGCTGCACTTGGTGTGACCAGAAGAGCACATATCTCAGTGACTAGGCGTCAAAACTGGCTCTCGACCCACAAGATCCTCCTAAAATCCACATCCCTCACTCATAAAGCACTCAACAATGCTCCCCCCAGCTATCTCGTGGATAGATTCCACAGGAGAACATCCATCAGACCTTTGAGACTTAGCAACAATAATTGCTTCACCATTCCTATATTCAGACTCGCTAAGGTAGGAGGCAGTAGTTTTCCTGTGAAAGCAGCCAAACTCTGGAACTCTCTGCCACTTCCACTTAGAGAAGATCAACCTTACCTGAATTTCAGAGGTAACTACATCAACCTGCTCAAATCTACCAACCTGTAGGCCTGACTGCTGGGCTACTTACTCCTGGTATTATGCCTGTACACTCAAAGTATCTCCTGACATAAGCCTTCTGTATATATGCATCTCTCTTGTGTATAACTTGCATATATGTTGTATTCTTGCCTATAATTTGTAACCGTGTATAACTTGTGCACTTGTTGTTGCCCTGATACCCCCGGGTCTGGTGCGCATTATAAATGAATAAACAAACCATTCGGAACAGCCAGGATCTGCTCAGCAACAGCTATGCTGTTGGTGGACTGTGGATTGGGGCTAGACAGCACACTCCGTTTCCTGCCAGCTGAAAAACACTGTTTTTTTTATTCCTGGGGGAAGCCTGCGAAAATGTATGGTTGAGAGATGGCTTTCCCCTCTCAAAAAGGCAGAGACTGCTAGCATACAGTACTTCAAAATGCATTATGACAGTAAAAAAGGCAACCAATGGTGTGTTAGAAAAAAAGATAAAATTATTTCTGCCACTGGCTTGTTTATGTATAATAAATGTATCCAACATGTTGCTTATGGCAAAGAAATGGGGACAATGTATTCCCACAGCACTCCATATAAATTGGCCTGTGCTGGATGGGAAAAATTAACATGCCATAAAATGGGATGACATTCCCTGCAAAGGTAAGTGCATGGGCTACAAGGTGCACCCAACACACTGGAGCAAGAACCCCGGGATCCCAGGAAGAACTCTGTATTAGGTAGGGGTGCTGCTATAGGAAATCAGATGCCAGAAACAAATGGAGATGTCTCCAATCACTGGTAACCAAGAAGGGTGAACCAGTGCCCCTAAAGGAACTCGGTAGGGTAGTGAGGTGAAATAATGTACTATATGTAAATGAAAGGTCCAGTAGTGGTGCTGGGGACTCTTAAATCGTTGGGAGATTTGCAAATAGAAACTTTTTTGAGCAATAGGTGTAATAGAACTATTGCAATCTTTTGCCAGTATTTCAGATGCCTCAAAGGGAATGTGGGGGTACCGTTTCGACTTTACATATTGAACATTGATTGTCAGCACTCTTTGGCCCCTCTGCAAGACCTATGTACCGTGTGTGATTCGCTTAGATATTTGTCTCTGATGTGGCCATTCATTTTCATGTCGCCCCCTGCATCGACTTTTGCTCCCCTTGGTGTAGATGTCCATTTTCATCCAAGCATATTCATTACTGTCCATTTTTCTCATTTTCTTTTTTATTATGCATTTGTAAGGCGCTTATACAACAAGTAAAGTGTGTTTCAAAGCGCCCACAGGGCAACAGGGAGGGATGGAAGAAAATTAGATCGAACACTGTAAGATGGAGGTGGATCTACTTGGCCTTGTGAGCCTTTAGAACGTGCAAGTACAGAAAGAGAGAAGGGGTGGGGGTAAGTGCTAGTACTATCAAGTGAGAAGTGCTAGGGAGTGAGAAGCGTTAAGTGCCTAGGTAGAATGGTATACCACCAATAAATAGGTAAGTGCAAGCCTGTGGTAGCACAGGTCAGTGGGTGCCAGGGAAAAGTGCTGAGAGGTGCAGCGACTGTAGGCAATTGAGTGTGGGAAGCCAGGACCCAGGAGGACACATAAGGGCCATGGTCACCAATATCAGCAGCTGGGAGGTTTAGCAGAGGAGGGAGGAAGGGAAGGAAGAGGTGAAAAGGTAAGTCTTGAGGAGCTTCTGGGACTTGAGGATGTCCGGCTACTTAAAAATGTGCTACTCATTTCTGTACTTATGTGATTAACTAAAAGAATGTTACAGGTTAGTAACTAATACTTGTGGACTAGTTCTTCTCTCCCTCTTTTCTTGTGTTGGAGCAGGCAGGTTGGAGGCACAAGGGGCTTTGCTTTATCAGCATTATGTAGCAATTGTCACTTGCCTCCACCCCTGCATGTTGACACAGGCAGGTAACTGTTCCTCCTTTTGTCCTGGTCACACAGGGAAAGCTTACATCTCTCTCCATGAAGAGAAAAGCATCGTCTGAGGAGGAGAAGGGGCCTTCGCCACCACCAGCCCCTGCTCCGCCCGCTGCAAAGATGGCCACACCGGTCGCCAGCCCCAGACCTCAGGAGGAGAAGAGCAACCTCCCTGGTGAGGACATGGCCTGAAGATCACAGCTTCTTTAATTCTCCTTCATATTTCCAAACCCACTTCCGTCTTTGTGCAGCTTCTAGGCCTCTTATGCCCTGTCTGGGCCTTTCCTCTTTTTTTCCCTACTCCATTCCCTACCCTATCACTGCAATGTGTTAACCTTTTCTTTATTTGTAATGTTTTCCTCTATTTTGCCTCCATGTCCTCTTTCTCCCCATCTTCCTACCTCTTAACTTTGCTTCGCCTTTTACTGCCCCAGTCTACCAAACCCCTTTGCTTTTTCCATCCCATTAGAAGCGTACCCAAAGGAGTGTGCTACGAAAGTAACTATATTCATTAGTCTTTCCTCAAAGGCTTCTACTCTGCATCTGTAACCACTCCACAGCATCTCGGACCTCTTGTATCTAGTACTTCTTTTCTCCTACCTACTCCTCGGACTGCAACAAAGTCCCCTCTTTCCACTTCTTAGTGAATTACGTTTTTCGTCCTGCATCTCCCCCAGACCTTCACCCTTTTTATTGGCCCATATTTTGCCCTCTGTATTCACCTCTTGTTTTCCATTCCTTCTCACACCTACAGAGAAGTCTGAGGCAAGCCAGGTAGTTGCCCAGTCTACGCCGGTGAGCAGCTCAACTGTGATCCCTGCCTTGGCACTGTCCTCCCGCCAGAATGGTGACTCGAAGCCCCCACAGGCTGTAGTGAAGCCACAGATCTTAACCCACGTCATTGAGGGATTCGTCATCCAGGAGGGAGCAGAACCATTTCCGGTGAGTACCACCTTCCCCTGTCCTAAGTCTACTTGTCATGGGCCACATTCTACCTACGGTTCGTTTGATCGGTGGGTAGCCACAGCACCCTCATGTTTTTGGGTAAGGAAGGCTTGTCAAGCTATTGTTGGATAAGGGAGACAGCATTAAGATGCCATTACTGTTGCGGTAGTAGTGGGTATTGGTTTCAAGAGGTGGCTCATTTATGAATCGCTAGATTATTTTCCTTTCCTTGGTTATCCAAATTCCATTTTTGCAAAACAAAAACGTTGCTTTTGAAAATCTTATGTCAACACTATTGCCTAAATATTGAAGTTCGAACGGACTAGTGACCCTGCCAGGAAGTGCTTCAAACATGATTAATTCAAGGCATTGCTCTTTGGTGGGATTGGTTGTTAAGCTGTTGAAACGAGCATGTGGCTATAAAATATCCAATGCTGCAGAAAGTTATTTTTTTATAGCTGTGGCATTTCAGTAGGTGATGCATGCCATTTCCGTTTATTAAAACTTCTGTGTTCTAAAATCTCTGAACCTAACCGCAGCTAGGAAATCCATTTTGGGGGAAAGTCTTTACATTGTATTTATTTGGTTATACATGTTAAAAAAAAAAAAAAAATGCAAACCAATTGCTTTAAAAAAAAAAAGAAGTTGGCATAATTCTTGAAGAAATAAATCGTGACCCCCATTTATTGTATAAAGAGGTTTTGGTTGAAAATCCAACTGCAATGTGTTACGAATCAAGAGTATTTGTCACTTCTCCCCAAGGGGGAGCCACCCCTTTTGAGGCTAGAGAGGTGAGCCCGTTCCGCAAGACCCCCCCCTTAGGAGTCTGGTCAAGTGGGAACTCTCTAGGAGTGACTCTCCCTTGGGGGACAAGTACTCTCTTTACCCCAGAGAACTCCACTCCCTATTCAAAGCCACCTCATCTGCATAGATGGGACTTACTTCAGTAATGGAAAACATACTCTCCTTTTGTATGGCTTCAGGCAATGCTGGATTAACTAAGACGCCTGAAGGAAAAGGGATTATCGCTTTAAGAACAGCCTTGTATGTGACCAGGACGAGTAGTACACAGGAGAGGGTGCAACATGCAGGGGAAGCCCTCTGCCATAGCTACGTCATGCAGGGGTGTTGTAGATGAACTGCTGAGCCTGCAGCAATCCGTGAAGTGGAGAACACCAGATCGAGCTGCTGTTGACCTGGCAATCAACAGCAGAAGAGCCGATGGGAGGATGGAGAGCGGAATACCGTCCGACATGGTGGTGTGACCATGGAATCACTGCAGTGGGCCTGGGGTCCATCCAACGTCAGACACCCATAGAGGTGGGAGACCTGAAACCTCCTGTCAGTAGAGCGTGGCAAGCCACGAAAGCAGAGTAGAGCAGTTGGGAAGGCTGGAAAGCACATAGGACTAACCGATGAACAAAGGTGTCTGGATGGAACAAAGGGGGAGGCCAAACCGAGGAGCATATCTTAAATAAATGAACTTGGTAAAACTGTGATACGAATGTTGGGCCATTGAGAAAGCATAAATATGTATATCCCAAGCAGCCAAGGAAAGTGAGTGACGATATTAAGCATGAGGCTTTGAGAAGGCCTTAAAGACTAATATGAAAGAGAAAGAAGTGACTAAAATTAAATATTGAAGAGTGGCGATTCCCTTAATGAAATACCCAGAGAAGTTTGTGAGTCACGGTTACACGTCATGCCCATGACTCGGAGAAGAAGCCTAGCAGAGAGACCCTAGGAAAAGTGGTGTCTCACCCATAATAAGAATCTACCAAAGACCGAAAGGATCAACTAAAGAGAGTGATAATCTCTTCCTTTGACCTTAACTATCTAAAAAACCATTAAAAGTGTAAGATTACAGACAAACTGTACACCAGCAGGAAAACAAAACCTATGAGCAGTTGGTAGGAGCTCCTAAATCAGACATTGAGAACTGGAATAGACCATCATAATGAGCTTGACCTTTTTTGTATGTATGGATCTATGTATAGGTACAACGCCCTTTCATCAACAGACGTTTTTTCGATGGTTCCTTTCATGAAAACTTCAACGAAGAAACGAAACAAAAAATATAGGGGGGCGAAAGTGCATATAAGGCGTGGTGGGGGTATTGGGAATAGAGAAAAAATAACGGCTGGGGGAATTAACCATCAACCCCCCCACACCACACCACCCAAAATGAAATTCGATGAGTTTTCTTTTGTTGAAAAATATTCATTTAAAAAAAATAAAACATCGGGAAAAGAAATCTGTCGATGAAATGACATGGAACCATATGTGTGTGTTCTTTTGGCAAACTTAAGTTGTTGGGTTTAGTGGTAAGGCAAGGTAGATTAGGTTTGGACAGAGAACATTTGTTTTAGTTGGACTTCCTGATGACAAATGAGCACCTTTGTTAGTTTGGATAGGTAGGGAATATCCTTATAGCAATAGGTCAAGATGGGCATTTCCTTTTATTCTGAATAAATCTGATAGAAATGTTCAATGGGTGTCTTACACCGTCTTCCGACCCACCACAAAATGCCATGTGTTTACTATATTTATAAACGGATACATTTTTATGAAGCTTTTAACTGTTTTGATACTACAAAACTGTTGTTTTATTATATTATTTTTGTAACCTTTCACAAGAACTCCAAGTCTGCCTGCCATGCTCCACTCTGCTGCCCTTCAAGTTTAACTTGCAATATTGCCATTACTTTGTTCAAATGTCCATTTGGGATATCTAAAAATGCTCTGTCTGCAGTGCAATAAATGGTACAACCTAATTTACACAGGAAGTCCTGCCCCAACACATCTAGCAGTGATAAGGGGCTGAAAAGAAGTGCATATTTTATCTGAGATTGAACTGTTGCTGTTGGGAGGTTTTCTTTATTTTTTACAGCCTCCGCCTCTGATAGTTCTTGGTAAAGCCAACCTATGTTTAGCAAGGGTCATTCACAACCCCAGTTGAACATAGCCACTCTTAAATTGCGTTGACTAAGCAGCAAGACTGAGCTAAGGAGGAAAGGCCAGTATTGTAATAAAGGAGTTTTTATGACATACCTGTGTGGGTCTTACCCTTACCAGTGCTGCTAAATGTGAGCAGCACTGGTAAGGGTAAGGCCCAATAGGTATGTCATAAAAGAAATCCTTTATTACAATACCCCACCAAGGCACACTTTAAATATTTCAAGATAAGCACAAATATGACTATACATATCTACAACTCTGTTTGGTAACCCTCAGTGGGTTGCACACTACCCTATAATCGCAAGCATTTATTCCAATATTAAATGCATTCACTTAAGTAGGGAGAACGAATGTTAAGCATGCATCAATACATATTTCCTGAAGCCTTCAATACCTCCTATATCAAACCTCTCCTCAACAACCCATGCTCGACCCACTCATTCCCCAGAACTACCAGCACATTTCTAACACCAGCTTTATTGCCACACTCCTGGGCCGCACTGCATTGAACAGCTCTGCCACTCCACAAAAGCCAACAATCTTTTTGACCCAGCCGATCAGGCTTCAGAACCCTCTGAGGAACGGAGTCTTTCTGGTGTCCGTATGGGATGACTTAAAAAGAACAGCGGATTCAGAAGGATGTGCAGTGCTCATCCTCACCATACTCCTAGGCAGGCTACACTCCTTAGGAATCGAGAACACTGCTCCCACCTGAATTTCCTCCATCTCCAATTGCTCGCAAATCATGCTCCTCCCCCGCCCCCTCCCACTGCCAAAAGGGGTTCCACAGTGACCCTACCCCCTCCTCTTCAATATCTAGCTTAGCCCCCTCACGGCACACATTCGCTCCCACAACATCATCTGTTACAAGTACGCAGATGACACTCGGATCATCCTCAAAATCAGCAGATGCCACCCATCCGGACCTCTCATCATGCCTCTCCTGCTATTGACCACTGGATGACGACCAACCACCTCCTCCTCAACATAAATCCTAGTATGCGGTAAAACTGCTCTCCTTCCCAAACCTATCCCCTAGTCTTATTCTCTAGGGTTGTCCCCAAGCGTACAACTTCCTCTTCAGTGAAAAACCTCAGCTGCACGCTTGACTCAAATCTATCCCTTGCCCAACATATCAACTCTGTTTCCAGAACCTGCTTCTTCCACCTACGCATCCTTAGGCAAATCTTCCCGTACCTCTGTTAGGCGAGTTTTCCTAAAGTCCACTGTGAGTTAAGACTTTATAAAACTATCCCAATGGTCGTTAGATCCCCAACTCTTAGTATCTGTCTTTACTACTCCTAACAATGTGCAGGGCATTGGGAAAGACTCTGCAATCTTAGTTATAGGAAATATGTTGAGAGGCAGCACGCGGGGGGAGATAAGACAGGCCGCCTTTTGGCCTGGCTATACAAAAGCGAGACCCCTAGGCCTCCGATTAGGACCATTATTAGGGAGGACGGGGATGAAGTGGCCACGCAAGAAGGGGTTAACAAAGAATTTGCGGATTATTACAGAGCGCTGTATGGGGATGATGAGATGAGTGACCAACGCAAGATAATTGAAATGTTAGGAGACATAGGGCTGCCCAAGATCAGTGAAGAGGAGAGAGAGGAGCTAGATGAGCCAATCACGTTAGAGGAGTTAGAGGCGATTGTTAAGCAGTTGCCTACCTGTAAGACCCCGGGGGCAGATGGGTTCCCCAGCGAATTCTATAAAGTATACAGAGAGGAAATCCTCCCCCCAATGCTGGACATGCTTAATGAGGCGTTTGAGATAGGACTGTTGCCTGAGTCGCTCAGAGAGGCGATCATAATACCGCTGCCCAAGCCCAACAAACCGAAGCATAGATGTGGTTCCTACAGACCTTTGTCAATGCTAAATCAGGACAGCAAGATTCTAACTGCTGTCCTTGTAAATCGATTGCAGAAGGTGATTGGTAGACTGATACACCCTGATCAAACGGGTTATGTCCCGAAATAGGAATATAACACACAACCATAGGCGGCTTCACCGGGTGGTCGGATGGGGTAGCAGGAATGCAGGTGAGATGGTGATAGTGTCTCTAGATGCAGTTAAAGCTTTTGATTCGGTCAAGTGTTCATGGCTATTGGCTGCCTTGGAAGGGTATGGAATGGGGCCGGGCTATATAAGGTGGGCTAAGATGTTGTATAGTGAACCGCTTGCCAGCGTCCGAACTGGAGCGATGATATCCGAGAGATGGCAACTTGGTAGAGGCACCAGACAGGGGTGCCCCTGGTCCCCGATGCTTTACATTTTAGCCCTGGAGCCTCTGGCAATATGCCTTAGGGCACAGTATGATGCGATAGGCATTGATTTAGGAGGGGAACGAGACTTGATATCCTTGTACGCAGATGATTTATTATTGTACCTGCAATACCCAGAAGGAAGTCTCCTATACATACTTGAAGTGATGGAAAGATATGCAGAGTTGTCGGGCATATCGGTGAACCCCCAAAAGTCTGTCATATTCCCGCTGGGTAACTATAAGGGGACCCCTGTGGATAGACTACCGGTGCTACAAGTACCATGGGCAACTAGCTCTTTTCGTTACCTGGGCGTAGATGTATACCACACGGTGGAAGAAGAACATAGACATAATACAGAAGTAGCCGTCGAGAAAATTAGGAACAGCATGCAGTTCTGGGCAAAACTGCCCCTGGCGAAGATGGGGCAATGCTCAAGATGGTAGTCCTGCCCAGGCTCCTGCATTACTTTAGTAATATCCCATACATGATACCCAAAAGGTTTTTCAGTAAATTGAACAGCATGTGCAGGGAGTTCCTGTGGCATGGTACCCGAAATAGAGTGGCGTTTTGGAAATTGCAGAACTTTTATGAAAACGGAGGTATCAGACTGCCTCATTTTGAGGTTTACTATTTGGCGGGACAGCTACAGTTTTACTTGAAAGAAATGATCTGGCTGCCTGAAACCGAAATGAGGGGGCGTCCTGCGATGTTGAGGTTTGGGTGGAAAATTTGGCGTAGGGCTTGTCGCTTGATGGAAGTCCCATGCTGTTGCCTTCCGCAGATACCGCTGGTTGCTTTGACAGGAGGAGATAATCAGTTGAGGGTGATTATTAGGACCTACTGGGAATCGGTGGGGCTGGTAACACTAGGCGATGTTTGGCAAGAGGGGTCCATTAAGGAGTTTTTAGAACTCAGCGAAGAGGTGGGGCTACATACAGGCCAATATGTCACGTACATTAGATTGGTGCGGATGATTAGGAACACCTGGCCAGAGACCGTTTTGATAGAAGAACCAGATGCAGTTTTGGGAGCAACATATGATATATCCGAAGGAGGGCATGAGATCTCGAGACTGTATGAGATGGTGATGGCTAAGGTGGGGAAAGAATTAACACATCTGAGACTGGACTGGGAGGCGGAAGTGGGGGCCCCAATGGAGGATGGGGTGTGGGAGCGTGCCCTGGGCTATCACAAAAAAGTGTCTAGAAATGCCAGATTAAAACAAATATAGCTGTATGTTACGCATAGGGCATACATGACCCCCTTGAGGATATCCAAGTTCCGAAACACTGGAAGACAAGCGTGTCCCAAATGTAACTTAGAAAATGCGGACATGACACACATGTTTTGGTCGTGCCCGATCATTGGGTGTTTTTGGGGAGAAGTGGCGCAGAAACTGGCTGATAAGGGGGGGGGGTTACTCTTGTTATAGACACGGCCTGGGCCTGCTTACTGGGCGGGTTTCCCAGGCCACGGAAACTCAAGCATATTGAGAAACTGAGAAATCTGGCGAATGTGCTTGCAAAACGTAGGATTGCCATGTGGTGGAAGAAATGCCACAAGCCTAAGGTGGATGTATGGTGGAAGGACTTGCAGAAATGGGCGGAGGCTGAAATGGTGGCATGGCAAGAAGCGAGTAGCCTGGCTGGAGAAGGGGAGGCGGGCACCCTGTTTGCTTGGAAATCGCTAATAGCAGAATTGTTTGGAGTAATATCGGATCCAACAGACTACGAAGAGAACGAAACCCGGCCGCATGTGCCAGACATTGAATGAGATTGACAATTAGGCTCATGGGGGGAGGGAGGGGTTATGGGAGCAGTGATTGAGATAAATTGATGTGTAATGGAACTATTATGATTATGCTGCTTGTTTGGTTTGTGTTTTGTTTGCATAAAATCAAGAAAAAAGAAATTTAAAAAAAAAATAATCTGTCTTTACTACTCTTGGAACCCTGGTAGAGTGTCAGAGCAGTCAGTTATAAGAGGAAGATGTGAGCTGTAGATGAGTCCACTGAACCTAGTTATTAATGCAATTCAAAGAAACTTTTGCATGTAAATATATTTACACAAGATATGCTTTAAAATACTTAATCCATTTAGCCAAAACACACAAATACTTGGAGATACTTTTCAAAGACCAGTGGTTAGTTTGGGGTTGCTTGCGGTTACAAACTAATGACGGTTCTACCGTATTATTGGTACTACCGCGCACAAACCTTTGGGGGATTTTTTCCTAAAGTCCTACTTGGAGGTAAGACTTTAGTAAGCTATCCGACTGGTTTGTAGATCCCCCAACTCTTAGTATCAGTCTGTACTAACTCGGGGCCTTTGTAGAGTGGCGGAGCAGTCGGGCTTATCTTAAGAGGAAGATATGAGCTGTAGGCAAGTACACTGAGCCCAGTAAGTAAAGCACACCAAAGAATAAATGGATATTAAAATATATATTATATTTACACAATAATCACTGTTCAATACTTAGCACTGTAAACCATGACACACAGATATACTTTCAAAGGGTCACTGCTTAGTTGGTAGTTGCTGAATGCATGCAATTGTTAAAGGAGTTTGACAGTTATATCGGTAATACCGCGAACCCACAAAATAATACGGTCATTGTATTTATGCTGCATACACATATAAGATGGTGATTTTACGGAAGGAAAACTGTTGGTTAGTGTTATCCTAGTAGAGCTTTAGGTTCTAGAGGCAGTTTCACAGCACAGCAAGTCTTTCAAAGTCAATGCAACCCTAGCTAAACGGCAGTTCATAGTGGCTTAGTCTTGCTTGCAAAGCAGAAGAAATCAAAGGTTCCTGTGGATACTTTCTAGTCTCTCGAGATGCAAGAAGTGTTAACGTTGGAGACCCTGTTAAAGGACTTGCTAAAGGGACACAAGCAGCGGCTTGAGTCAGAGGTAAGAGGGGCTTGCCCTGGACACCTCTACATGCACTAAAATGCTCTGCATAGACTTTCTGGAATCCGGTCAGCAATACCTTTTTCCCCCCCCAACAGTACCTTTTGATTAGAAGAAAATGTTTGTGCTGGATGCTCTGTGATGTTGCAGCTCTGAATTCCTTGGTCTGATGACTGACGGCAGGACAATGGACGGGTTCCCTCAGCAGCAGTCTCGAGGGAGGACCTGGGGCACGACTTTCAGCAACTTCTTGGTTCTTTCTGCGATTTTTGGTGCGTTTTCTGCCGCACCAACAAAGACGTGATTCGTCCGGTCAATCTTCGCTTCCTGCAGTCCTGCACTTTGATGAGGGGTTCTTGGCGAGTTGGATTGGATCTCTGGAGTGTCCTTGAGGGCTCAGCAAAGATTTGGACCAATTCGGCCTTTTCACGACGATGCACTTGAAATGGGCAGCAGGTCTCCTGATATTGGGGTTCCGCAGCCCTGGAAACTCGCAGGACCTCGGCAGAGGGCTCAAATCAAAGTGCGTTTTGGGACTGGTTGTTCCCACCAGCCTAAGGGAAAGAGTCGTCCTCGTCGGAGCTCCTCTGTCGCACAGAAAACAGGTTCAGGACAGCAGTGGTTGCTTTACAGTTTTGCAAAGGGTCTACAGGCATCTCTGGTAGTCTTCTTCGGTTAATTCAGCTTCCAGTGGCCGACTTGCTTTTTACTCCAGGAGCCTCACCTTTTATACAGTTCCAGCACACACTCCTCTGCAATCTCTCAGGAATTTACAGAAAAGGGGCGTTTGGCTGTCCAGTCAGGACAACCAGACCCCCAGTAGGAGCTTGTTTCATTCAGGCAGACAAAAGGCAGTGGAGTGCTCCTCACCTACCTCCTGCCTGCCCAGACACTCTAGAGCCTAGGCAGCGGACACCCAAGAGTTCGCACCAAAGGCAAAAAACACACACTGACCTCCCCCTCCAGAATGCTAGATGAAGGGGTAACCAAGAACAACCATGCTAGTAATGGCAAAAAAAGGGAGGTCCCAAGCTGGCACTTGGATGTATATGGTCAATTTATAATCCATGGACACAACCGAAAGAGTTCAAAAATGTGATGGACATGTCTTCAAGATTGTCTGTTGCAGTAATTTGATTATTAAGAGTGGACGCCCAATCTACAAGGTGAGTAAGAATTAACTTCGATTTCGCACCTTAAGAGATAGCTTGGGTATACTAACTCTCCTCTCGAAATAATCAACTTGTATTTGGAAATAAATACAGAAGTGATCTGACCAGGGACAAACGTTCACCTCTTTATTTGAAAGACTTTGGTTCAAAGAGGAGACCCAGTCAAGGGTATGTCCCTTAATATGAGTGGGGACTCTAATATGTTGGAACAAATCTAATGAGTCTAATATATTTTCCATAGTTTTAGCTGTGGCGTCTGTTGCACTTCCCAACCATAAATTGAAATCGCCCAATAAAACTAATTTAGTTTTGGGTTTAAGAAAGGATAAAAGGGTGCTATTCAGAGAAGCTGCAAAGATTGAATATTCTTTTACTATACAGAGCTCCGTCCGTAGATTCCGAGTGGTTTCCGCGCTTACAGCTAATTTAACCCTAAGAAGTTCACTACCGGGTATTGGATCGATCTTACAATTCCATGTTTTAAACTGAGATTTCATAATAAGGGCCACACACCGTGCAAGTCTAGGTGTACTTGCACGGTAAAGGCACACAATACAGAGCTAGTTCCAATTTAAAGTTAAACACAATAAACTTCTACAACGAGCGCAAAGCTAAAATACAATTGTTAGAATGAATTGAGACTAAATAGCAGCACTTTCATGAATCTAGCCAGTAAAAGTAAATGAATCAAGTACAGGTAGAATACAAATAAGCTCCGAGAGACAAGAGCCCACAAGAATGAATGAGTGGAAAAAGGCTCCACTCAATAAGGATTTAAGAAAAAGCTTCAGAAGTCTAGCAGAAAGTGCTGGGCGTCCCACAAGGAGAGGGGATGAAGCATAAAAATAAGTCTCCCTACCACTCACGTAAGATCAAGGAAATACGGCAATCACATTTATTTAGCAAAACCACATAAAATGGTCTTTTTCGGAAGGAAAACAGTTGGTTAGGTAAATACTAGCAGAGCTTAATATTATAGAGGCAGTTTCTTCGCACAGCAAAGCTTTGAAAGTCCAATCCACACTCCTAGCTAAAAGGCAGTTCGGAGAGGTTCAAAGTCTTGTAAAGCAGCAGAATTCAAAAAGTTCCTGTGGATACTTTCTAGTCTTTAGATGCAAGTGGATTAAACCAACATTTAAGACCCTGTTAAAGGACCCGCTAAAGGGACACAGGAAGCAGCTTGAGCAGGAGGTAAGTGTGGGGTACCCTGGACACCTCTATGTGCACTCCAACGCTCTGGAGTGACCTCACAGATAAAGGTAAGCAATCTTTTTCCCCACAGGTTTGAGGAAATGTGTTTGGTTGGATTTCCCTTGATCTGGCAGCGCTGGACCCAACCTCTGGATTCCTTGGTCTGATGACGAAAAACAGGACAATGGACAGGATCTCTAGCATCAGTCTTGCGACTGACCAATGGCATGGATTTCTTCAACTCTTCTAGTCAGTCTCCAGTTTTAGCACCTTTCTTCAGCACCAACAAAAGACACAATTCGCCCAGTCAACCTTTTTTGATTCCTGGAGTCCAGCACTCTGCTGAGGGGACTTGGACGAGTCTGGAGGTTCACCTGGAGCTCAGCAAACACTGGGACTAATTTGGCCTTTCCAAGATGATGCACTGTAATTCGGTCGGAGATCTCCTGGTATTGGGGTGCAGCACCTCGGGAGATGGCTCATATTGGAGTTTGTCTAGGGACTGGTTGTTCTCACCAGTCAAAGAGAAGTGTTCTTCTTCAGAGATACTGTCGCACAGAAAACGCGGTCAGGACAGCAGTGGTGGCTTCACAGCATTGCAGAGGGTCTGCAGGCGTCTCTGGTAGTCTTCAGTTATTTCAGTTTCCAGTGGTAGACCTGCCTTTCAACTCAGGAACCTCGCCTTTTATTCAGTTTCAGCACACTCCTCTGCAATCGCTCACATCAGATGGGGTGCAGGTGGATCTAGGTCACCTGGCCTAAACCCCGCCCACCCAGTGCCTTCCCGGTTGCTGCTCTTTTTCCCCACTTTGCAAGCCCCGCCCAGCTGGTGCCTTCCTGGTTGCCGCTCTTTTTCCCTACTTAAGGAGCCCTCCAGCCTCTTTTCCTTTGCAGATGGATCTAGGTCACCTGGCCAAGCACCACCCACCTTCTTAGCCCTGCCTGTTCCTTCCTGCTCTTAACTCTTAGATCAAGGGCGTCTCTCACCCAGGCGTTTGAAGAAAAGGGCAATTTCTGTTTGAACCAGGAGGATCCAGGGCCCGCCCCCATGCCCAGACAGGTAAGCATGCACCAACATGTGTTTACTCCCTCTGTCCCCAAAGGCCATCCCCACCCCAATGATCCCCCTGTGCTGTTCCCTTGTGCCCCCCACCCTTCTCGCACACAGGTGTTGCCTGTTCTGCTCGATTCATCTACCCTGATTTCCCCCCCCCAAACATCACCCCCAGCCTACTACTGCAGGAGTCTGTCCTGATGCATTCTGGTTTCACCACCACCGTCTTGTGGCCAATGCTGGATTTGACTTTTATGGACTTCATTGATTCACGGTCCGTCACCCTTTCTCAACTCTCATGCTGGACTTCCTTTGCATCTTGTACTAATGGTGGCCCTGAATCGTGTTGTTCCCATCTTCATCTTGTATCCTGGCTTGCAACATTGTGTTAATACTGACTTCTGCAATTGTGCTCGCTCTCTCCTCTTGCTTCTCCACTCTTTTGACTATTTACTCTGTTCTCTCCTCCTCTCCCTTTCTCTTTTCCCATCTCCTCCCCTTCTATGCACTTACTCTATCATAATTGTCCCTGGACCTAGTATGATGGCAACCTTGTCTGTCTCCTCCCCCTCGTCCCCCCCCCCTTTCACCCCCCCTGCAGCACCATCTGAAATGTCGTCAGGCCTAGTTGCTTGTTTTGTTCCTCCCCTCCCTTTCTGCACCCCTCTCCCTCACCTTTTTATTTTTCTCCGGCTCTACGAGAAGTCGCCTGTCTGTTTCTTTTTCCTTCCCACTCTTCCCCCCTCCCTTCCTTATCAAAGTCTTGGCTCTTGCACTTTCTGAAATGTCATCAGGCCAAGTACTATCGTTAATTTCGCATCCTTACTGTTCATGGCCTGTAAGAATGTAATTGTATTTTCCTTGTTCCCTCCCTTGCCTTGAAGGGCTTTGAAACACTTTGTGTACAGGCACTATATAAATAAACTATCCAATCAAATCCTCAGTTTACAAAAAGGGGCGGTTGGCTATCCAATCAGTACAGCCAGACCCCCCCAGTAGGAACTTGTTCCATTCAGGCAGACAAGGGCAGGGGAGTGCTCCTCGCCTACCTCCTGCCTGCCGAGACGCACAGGAACCTAGGCAGGGACACCCAAGGGTTCCTGCCAAAGGCAAAACACACATACACCTCCCCCTCCCAGGATGGTAGAAGAAGGGCTAACAAAGGACAACTGCGCTAAATATGGCGACAAAAGAAAGGATTAAGTATCCTCTTATGGAACCAAAGAAGGGGATCTAACACCCGAATCTTCCCTTAATCGTCATGGCAACACACTAGGATTCATGTAATTCTGCTTTGTAATTACTTTCTGTATGCCAATCATTTGGCTTTTTTTGGGTTCGTGGTTCCTTTTGCCCTTTTTCCCAAATACTAGTTGCTTTCCAAATGAAACTTAGGCAAATTTTATTACGTTTCTATGGAATGCCACTTTTTTCTTTAAAAGTGGTATGTTTTACAGGGACCACAGTACCGAGTTGACTCAGACAAGACATCTGTGCTTTGAGGTGAAGAGTTTTCGGATGTTTCTTTGACTCTATTCCCAAAGTAAGTGAATTTGTAGTTCTTTCTCTTGGTTCTTTAGAGAGGAACAATCTGTGACCCGGTTGGCGATTTATTTTGTTTCCTCGCTTCTGTATGCCAGGACACAGAGCAATAGCCTGCCAGTTTCAGTGGTGAAACGTTAGTGTCCCACTTTCATCAGGGTTGTTTGTAGACTAGCACTCATTTGTGTGGTCTGTCAATTTTACTTCAGTATCCCTTGACTGTTATCAGGAGGCCCCATCCATGTAGATGGATTTTCATATGACACTTTTATTCCAAGGGAAGGCTCAAAATGGTGGGCTCCTTCCTTTTTCGCCATTTCTTGTGCGCTTGCTGTTTCGAGGACATCCCCTGCCATTCTAGGTTGGAATGACCTCAGTGGAATCTTTGGGCTCCCCACCCAGGCTCCAGAGTGTCTGGAAAGGCAGGAAGCAAGGGTGCAGCCCTTTTTGTCTTTCACCTTGCCTGAAAGGAATAAACGCCCAGCAAGGGGGGGGGGGGGCTGGCTGGCTGTCCTGATTGGACAGCGAGACTGCCCTTTGCTGTAAAATGCAGGGCGAGAATGCAGAAGTTGTGCTGTAGTTCCTGATTAAAATGCCTGGACTCGGAGGCTGCTGACAAGTTGACCACTGGAGATGAAACCGAAGAGGAAGATGAAGAAAAGACAGCCGTAGCCATTTTCAACAACCACAGAGCCTGCTGTGTAATCTGAACCTGTGGTTACCCTTCCCTTCCTTCCAATCGACCTGGGGGTCCCGAAAACGATGACCCCGACCCAGAGCCTGGCGAGATCCACTAGACTCAGGAAGACCTCCATTTTGAGCGATCCCGCTTTGTGCTGCAACCTTGAAGGGCTGCTATACTCCAATAACCTGGGACCTCGAGCCATTGTGCGGTGCACGTTCTTCCGGAATCTCGAATCGCGCTGAAACTTTGCTTTCATCTTGCTGGTACTCCAGAGACTGGATTTGAGTCCCAAAAGTCCCCTCACCAGATTGCTTGACCCGATGAATGGCGAGAATGACTGTTCAGTCTTCTCCTGGCTCCTGAAAAGGGTGCCAAACCACAGAGCTGCACCCAGCTGCGAAGAAACTCTCTTGCTTGGAGCCTTTCTCATTTATCCCTGCTGCAAAATCCCTTCCAGTGTCCTGTCTTCAGCCTTCATCGACTGGGTTTTTGGCTGCAGATCCTCAAGACGTCCTGCTACAAACTCTTTTACTATGCTGAGGTACTGTGTTTGCTGGGGTATTACATAATCCTTGTGTGATTCCTGTGTAGCTTTTGGGGTGTTTCCTGCGATTGGGAATCCTCTCATCCAGTACACACAGGGCGACTGCTGTAATCCTTCTAGGGTTGCTGGGGAAAATTCTCATTTCTGTGCTAATTCCCTTCCAGCTTGGAGACCTCCCAGCTTTTTTGCTGCACTTTAGGACTTTTAATTTTAATCCTGGAGTGAGTGAGACCGTTTTCTCACTCTCATATATTTTTTATCTGATTTGGACTCTGTTTTCTTTGTTGTCTGATAAATGCCATAGGCATCTACTTTTGTATGGTGACGCACAGAACCTTCAGTGCAGTGCCACTGACAAGTCCTTTGGATTTCTCCTAAGGTGTAAATACCTTCTCTTGGGTAAACTACTGTTCCCGAGAGTAGTAAAGTGAAATTGACTTTACTTACCTGTTATGATATGATATGACATTTATAACGTGCCTATACACAAGTGTTTCAAGGGCAAGGGAGGGGGGAACAGAGGGAGGACAGACAACGATCCTACTAGGCCAGGTGTCATTCAGATTGTGCAAGTGCATGGGAAGGGGAAGGAGGAGAAGTGCGAGGGAGAAAGCAGAGAGGACAGTGCAGTACATGGGGTAAGAAAAAACAAATAATAATTCAACCGTAAGTAAAAGTACGGCCAGCAGGTGGCAAGTGCAAGTGCCAACACCAGGTGTCCAGTGCTGATAGTGGGACTGTAGGATACAGAAACAGTGCCCAAGTGCGGGGGTTGCCAGGAGGGCAGTGCAGGAGTGTGGCTGGCAGGGGAAGGGACCTCGGCCTGAGATCAGGGGGTGACCAGGTAACCAGTGCAAAGTCAATGTCAGCCAGGAAGTTAGCAAGGGAGAGGAGGAGAAAAAGCAGAAGCAAAGAGAAAGATTTTGAGTTGCTTCCGGAACCGAAGATGGTTCTCCTCAAGTTTCAGGAAGGCATGGAGGCTGTTCCAGAGGGAGGCTCCAGCCGAAGAAAGAGCTCTACCACCAACTCGTTGTTTGGAGAAGCGACTGACTCTGAGGGAGTTTGAGGTAGATGAGCAAAGAGCTCGAGAAGGAAGGTATATGGGGAGAGAGATTTGAAGGTATTGAGGCCCCAGGCCCCAGAAAGCCTTGTGGACGATAGAGGGTTTTGAATTTGATCCTCGCAGCCACTGGGAGCCAGTGCAGAGATTCCAGTAGTGGAGAGATACGTTCCCTGGGCTTGAGGCCAAGGACAAATCTTGCGGTTCTGTTCTGGGTAAGTTGCAGGGGGCGGAGAGTAGAACCAGGCAGATTTAGATAGAGGCTATTGCAATAGTCCAGCCTAGAGAGAACCAGCAGAGCTCTGGAGAGTGAGCTTCTGGGGGAAGGAGAGGAAAGAAATAATACCTCTGAGGAGGTCCAACTGGTAGTATGACTTCTTAGAGATGTGAGGAGAGGAGAGGAGAGGAGAGTGTAGAGTCAAAGATGACCCCGAGATTTTTAGCCTTACAGGTGGGAACGGGAAGAGGGCCAAGAGAGGCCGGCCAGAGAGCTACAGGAAAGGAAGAAGCGGGTGTGCCGATGAGGAGAATCTGTCTTACTGGCATTAAGGCAGAGGTTATTGGCGGCACACCACTCCTGGATAGCAGACAGTCAGATGAGGGAAGTGCAGGAGGAGGCCGAGGGTAGCCTGAAGATGAGCTGGGCGTCATCTGCATAGCACTGAAAGTTGGGGTAGAGTGGCGATGCAGTGGGCCAGGAGTGCCAGGTATTGGTTTAACAGCCAGGGAGAGAGGTTAGACCCATGGGGGACACCACAGATAGAGAAAAAGATAGTGGAGCGGAAGAACCCAAGTTGGAACTCGGAGGGTCGGTCGGAGAGGAAAGAAGTCAGCCACGCCAGAGCCTGACCAGTTATACCCAGGTTATCACAGAGATGGTTGAGCAGGATGGCATGGTTGACTTTGTCAAAGGCAGAAGAGGGATCAAGCAGGATGAGGACGCAAGGGGTGTTAGAGTCAAGGTTGGTGAGCAGGACTTCACAGATGTTCAGGAGAGCAGATTCCGTGCTTCTGGCAGCTCTGAAGCCTGACTGATGGTCATGAAGACAGCCAACAGATTCAGTGTGGAGATTAAGCTGGGAGATGGCCAGTTTCTCCAGGAGCTTGCCCAGGAAGGGAGTGATTTGATTGGGCGGTAGTTGGCCGTCAGTTACTCCTAGGTAGGTCCAGCACACCCCATTTTATGGGGAGTGCTGGAGGGGGGTTACTTAGTAGCTCCGTTTCCTACTTAGTCATGTAACATTTTTTATGTTACCCTCACACCTTTAAATGGCTGGTGGCAGTGGTTTAAGTTTCCTACCATTGTGCTTTCCTACTGCACGCTGAACCCTCAGCTGAAGTATAGCTCCCATGGGTGACCATTATGTCAAAATGGCCTCTTGATCCAGTGTGTCTGGCAGGGCAGGAAGTGAGGGAGGTCCCCGAAACTCCCTGTCCTTGGTCTCCTTGGTTACCTGAATGCGGATTGGCTGGCTGGCTGTCCTGGTAGGACAGCCAGCCACCCTGCTGTATGAGTGATAGCTAGGCTGTGCATGAATGGGAGAAACCTGCATAAAAGGCGAGGCTTCTTGAACAGAAGACAGTGGACCACTGAATGAAACATCTGACTAAGGAATCTCGAAGAGACGCTTGCTGCATCCTACTGGACCCTTGAAGTGCCCGGTGAAGGCCTGCTGCAGTGCTGAAACAGCTTTTGCAAACAGACCAGAGAAGCTCCGGAGAGGACGACTTCTTCCCTTGGGTTAGTGGGACCAACTAACCCCAAGACAAACTTTGCTAGAGGACCTTCCCCCAACTGGCTGTACTTCTTTGCTGCTGCTGGAACCAAGTGCCAGGGGTCAAGAAATCCATGGTCTAGTGCATCGTCTTTAAGCTGGATCAGAGCGCAAGGAATATCCTGAGGACCCTCCCAAGGCAGGATGACGCAAGCTCGAGTCACCTCACCAGAGTGCTGGACTCAAGCAGCGAAGAAAGTCCATGAAGTGTCCAAGATCTGCGGTAGTACTATTTGACGGTCGCAGAAACCGCAAAGTGCCGCTGAACTGAAAAGAGCCTGCAGCAGCCGAAGCCCTTTGAACTGCAGTGCAGGCATCCTCCAGACGTCCTCCCTCTTGTCCCCACGACTGAGGCCCAGGATTCCAGGATCTGCAAGACTGCAACCAGAACAGAAGCCAGCTGGGCCCTTTTCTAACCTAAAGTACTGTGCTGACTAAGGGGTACTTAACTCTTGTCTGTAGCTTACATTATCTCACTTGTGACTTGCAATAGCTGATTTTTACAGAGTTGATCTCAGCTCTACCTTCAGCTTGTGGCCCAACAGATTTTCTACAAACTCTCTAACTTTGTGCAAGACATTGTGCTATCTAAGAAGTCCTTCAGCTCCATAGACATTGTTCATATTAACTGATTGGCTGTCCTGGCTCCCTGAAGACTCTCCTGGCCCATTGACTTTGCTTCTAACTGTCCCGCATAGGTGGTAACTTGTTTGAAACTGTTATTGCTGGAAAGATTCTATCTAGACTTCATTGGGAGATTGAAAAGTGCTCACATGCACGGTGAACCTGTTAACCTTTTTCCTTCCATTAACCCTTCCTTTGCACAACCTCAGAATTCTACCAACTGCAAAAGTGATATATGAATGCCAATACTGTCCTAGAAATTGAAGTAACATCAGGGTGTAGGAAGAGTGTACCAGTCATACTTGAAAAAACGTCTAAAATGAAGGCTCAGATGAAGAACCTGTATGGGAAATTTTGTAAATTTTCAATATCTCCACTTATTAAATACTACATAGGGAAAGCGGTCCCAGTTCTTCTTTATGGCCTGGAAGCAAAACCTTTGCTGTGGAACTATGACTGGAACAAAATTGAGGGACGTTTATGGAAAACAACACTACATCTCCCATTATGTACCCCTCTAGCCAGTCTGAGATTTGAACTGGGCCTGATTTCCCTCGCCTGTCGAGCGGATTGGAAACTCTTATCTCTTTACCGTGAGATAATAACAGCAAGAGTGACCACCCTCTACTTCGACGTAAATGAACATAACATTGTAAAAAGACAAAGTCGAAACAACTTATTGGTCTGGAGGGAAAAGTGGGAAGTATCCTGCTGAGGCTGGATCGAACAACAGAAACACTTATTAAAAACCCCATGAAGGTTAAAAAACAACTCGAAATGTGTGACTAGATCCGATTGATGGAGTGAGGAATCTCAACCCACCAAACCTTTTTTTTGAAAGTAGAGAGAAAAATTGGCACGATTCCACGCTACCTCCAAAAATTCCCAGAACAAAACATAAGAAATAATTTTCTCAGACTGAGATTAAATATTGCTTACAATCTTATATAGCTTATAGCTAAATAAATCTTGGTCCAAAGAAATCAGGGCGATAAAGCAAAAAAGCTCTGTAGACAATGTGACTCACCGAACTTACAATCACTCAGACACTTGTTGCTAGAGTGCGAAGGCACTTGGGACACAAGATTACAGCTGCTTGGGAGATTTGTAACCAGAGAGGAGAGTTTAACACAGGACTCATTTTGGGACAGACTCATTTCTGGTCAAGAAATCATGCTCACTGTGGCAATAGTAAAGGTATTGGAAACATTTTCCATATTAGCAAAATGCAACTATAGGTCGATTAGTGAGCATGAAAAATGAGGTTGATCTGTCCTTCTGTGTTATCCTGGTGGTCCTCACTGTTTTTATTCTTTAGTATTTTAATCTGGTAAACAACTGCCACCGTAATTTTCTATTTTTGTAAAGGTTTTCTTGTTAAAACCAAAAACAAATAAATAATAAAAAAGTATCTACTTGTGTATCTTGATTGTGATAACGTGTTATGAAGTATATTTTTATTGTTGCACATTGCCCTTTTTAAAGAGTGCTTACTTAAAACTGACCGTTAAATAAACTAGTATTTTACTAGACAACCTTGAGTATAAGTGTTATTTGGCTACTTGTATGTGTGAATTTCTATTCTACAGCTCACATTTACCCCTCTTGGGATAAGTCTGGTTGCTCAGTTACACTATCAACTTGTGTAGTACAGACCTATACCAATAGATGGGTTACCTAATACCAAGAGGACAAGACTGGTGTAGTCTCCCTGAGGGTTACTGCATACAATCTTGCCTGACCAGGGTGTCTTCTCTGAAGTCCCTGGACCCTAATTAACTCTAAAGTGAACTACTTACTTGTTGAACAGTCTTTCGCAGGAACTCCTGCATCTGAACCTCATTTCACCCTGCCTCCAGCCGGCACCTAGACCCCTAGGGTCCCTCTTCTGCCTCTGAGAGAATGTGTGCAATAGACTAGAAGGATTGGATAAGAAAAGGGTTCTGTCTTGGAAAAGTATAACAAGCGTTTAAAAGTTACTCACTTGTAAAAGAGTTGGTTTGGTAACTGTTCCTCTGAAATAGGAGCAGTTAAAGTACTTACTATCCTTTTGAATGTGTTTTTCCATTCCAAAAAGTGTATATATAAGGTTCTCCAGCATGGGGTCTGGTATGGATTCACATGCTCATGAATATTCCCTGTCGTCGGGCTGGGAATCCTCGGTAAAGAAAAAAACAATCACTGGTCTCTGGGTCATACTGCCCCCGACCAATTACTGCCCTCTACCTAAGCCCCTCCTCTGGCAGCCATCTTCAGATTTTTACCGTACGTTCAAGTGTTGGGAGTCCTCGTGCTATAGCTCTCGAGCTTTTACTGCATTTGTGATTTTTCTTAGTTTGTACTAATTTTTTTGATGTCAATCGAGCCAATCATCCGATTAACGGGGACCCATTTTTGGAACTTTCTACGCCCCTCAAGGGGGATATTTCATTGAATTCCCTGCTTGGAGGATTCCAGAAGATTCTTGGAGGCCTACGCCGCGTCGACATGGCTGAAGATGGAGGAGACTCAACGTCTCTGTTCAATATTTGCCTGGGATGTGGCCTACAGAACATTTTCCTGGACGATGGGCACTCCCTGTGCCTCTACTGCCTGCATACTGACCCTCCGTTGCTCCCCGACGACAAGAGAGCAGAAGCGCTGGAGATTCTGTGGGAAGGCGAGGTGGCGTCGGACCATGCCATCACGGTGGCCACAGCCATCGCTGACACAGGTTCCGCCAGATGGGCAACTTTTGCCTTCGTCGCCGGGGTTGGTTGAAGGCCACTTACTTCCGCCAGGATGTGCAGTCAAGGGTGTTGGACATGCCCTTCGACGGGGATAACTTGTTTGGCAAGACTGTGGACGAGTCTCTTCAGGCCATCAAGATGCATACCGAGACGGCGTGCGCATTGGGCACGCTTCAGTAGCGACGCTGTCCTCTCGGACATCTGGAGGAAAGTCCCAGGGTTCCTCCAAAGGCTTTGGTGGATTCTCATCATCCTACCATCAACCGTCCTGCTCTTCGACCCAGGAGGCCTACAGGGGCCGCAGCAAGCCCAGAGGTGGTCGCTGTTATCGCCAAGGTCCCCAAGGCCGCTCTTCCATGGCGAAGCAGGACTGAACCGGCCGGGACGTTGGGCCCCCACCCGCGCACCCAGGTGGGAGGCCGGCTGGCGAACTTCGTCAGCGTGTGGAAGACCATCTCCACCGACCGTTGGGTGCTGGAGGCGCTGGCACACGCACACACTCTTGAGTTCCAGCGGAAGTGTCTGCGTATACCACCCGTGGCCAGACAGGAAAACGACGTCCCTCAGCTTCTGCTGGAGGTACGGGCCATGATGAGGAAGGGCACGATGGAACTCGTCCCGAAGAGGCTCCGTAGTGTATTCTCCGTACTTTCTCATCAAGAAGACGGGCGTTTGGAGACCCATCCTGGACTTCTGCCGCCTGACAAAATACATCAGATCCCAGAAGTTCCGAATGGTCACCCTTCAGCACGTGCTAGGCAGCTGGAAGAAAGGGATTTTCTGTCGTCGTTGGACTTGGAGGATGCTTACTTTCACATCCCCATCCACAAGGGACACCGCAAGTTCCTGCGCTTCGTGATTCAATGGCAGCACTATCAGTTCAAGGCCCTTCCCTTTGGACTAAAGTCGGCGCCAAGGGTCTTCACCAAGTGTCTGGCGCTAGTGGCGGCGCAACTGCGCCTACGAGGGATCCATGTTTACCCCTACCTGGATGACTAGCTCAGCCGAAATCGAAGGAGATCTTCATCGCTCACACAATGGAAACCGTCCAGCTGCTGACACTGGGGTTCTCGGTGAACTATGCAAAGTCTTGCTTGGTGCCATCCCAAGACTCTGTTTCTGGGGTCTCGACTCAA
The DNA here is from genome assembly GCF_040938575.1 of Ambystoma mexicanum. Classification (NCBI taxonomy): domain Eukaryota; kingdom Metazoa; phylum Chordata; class Amphibia; order Caudata; family Ambystomatidae; genus Ambystoma; species Ambystoma mexicanum. The sequence goes on from NC_090925.1 coordinate 169,653,955, forward strand.
CACTGTCGTGCCTACCGTCTCCGTCAGAGGAAAGGATAACGGCCATCCTGGGCAAGGTGCAACGGCTGTTGACCTTGAAGATCGCACGGGTGAGGTCCATCAAATCCCTTCTCAGCATGATGTCATGCATATACCTCATTTGACTGTGCAGGCTGCGGATGCGGCCTCTGCAAGAGTACCTAGACGCCCATTGGATCCAGTTATCAGGAAGCTTCGAGGACAAGATCTCTCTCGATGGTGGGGGGTTCCGTGGAAACGGACTTCCAGATCACACCTCATCAGGAGATGGTCACGACGGACGCCTCCCTGGAAGGATGGGGGTGCGCACACTGGAGGTCTCCACGCAAGAGGTCTGTGGCTGTCATAGAAGAAGTCATTGCATAACAGACTGGCGTTACGGGTAGTATTATGGGCCCTTAAGTCCATCCTTCCGTCCCTCATTGGCAAGGTGGTACGGGTCTTCACGGACAAAACCACCACGATGGTCTACATCTGGAAGCAGGGTGGGCACCAGATCCTCAGCACTCTCCAGAGAGGCACAGGACCTATGGCACTGGGCCGTGGCCCAGGGGATATTCCTCATCCCGTTTCATCTGGCGGGAGTGAAGAACCTCCTCCCTCAACAGGGAGCTGCGCTCGTGCCACGAGTGGGAGCGTCGGTTGGATCAAGTGGAATGATGGGGCAATCCCCACATCGATCTATTGGCGATGAACACCAAGTGCCGGAGGTTCGCCAGCAGGTTTCCACAGCCGGGAAGCATGTGGGATGCATTCTTTCCCCTGTGACGGCCTGTTTCTCTATGCGTTCCCGCCATTGCTTCTGTGACTCATCAATTGACTCAGACGGTCCCGCTGCAAGATGATTCTCGTCGCATTGGTGTGGCCGAGACAAATATGGTACCAAGACCTTCTGCACTTGTCAGCGTCCCCTCCAGTTAGGCTTCCGGCAGACGCAGATCTGCTCACCAGAGAAGGAGGTGCGATTCTTCACCACGACCCAGGGTCGCTGAACTTGCAGGCCTGGCTCCTGCAGCATAAGAGTTTGGAGGATACAAGATCCCAGCGGACTGCGATACTCGCCAAGGCCAGGGCTTCGTCTACACTGAAGTGTTAAGGACATAAATGGAAGAGGTTCACTGTTTGGTGTCGTGCATCGAAGATAAACCCTCTACAGATTACGGCCCCTCAGGTGCTGCCGTACTTGCTGTCGCTGTCCAAAGCGGGGCTGGCACACGCTTCCATCAAGATTCATCTTGCGGCTATCTCCTGCTACACCAGAACTCTGAGGCAGTCGTTGCTGTGGTCGCACCGCCTGGTCAAGGAGTTCATGAAAGGACTTTTTTGCTTGTTCCCGCCAGTGAAGGCTCAGGCCCCAGTGTGGGAGCTCAATGTGGTGCTGTCTAGGCTCATAGGTCCTCCGTTCGAGCCTATGCATTCGGCGCCGCTGAAATTTCTATTGTGGAAGGACCGCATTTCTTGTGGCCATCACCTCCGCTCAATGAGTGGCCGAGATCCAGGCCCTCTCCTGTAAACCTCTGTACTTAACATTTCCATCTCAACGAGCCTTTGGTGTTACCTGTTTTCTTCCCGTCGCCTTCGTCGACGGCTGAGAGGTCTTCGGACTCGCTGGATGTGGCTAGAGAGAGCCCTGAAGTTCTACATGGACCGCACAAAGAGTTTTCGGAAGACATCACAGCTGTTTGTGAACTTTGGCCCTGTGAACCAAGGGAAGGCCACCCCAAGGCTTCCATTTCCAGTTGGATCTCCGGCTGCATCACCCATTGTCACTGGTTGGCAAACCGACTGTTGCCTGGCCGTCCGAGAGCCCATTCGACTAGAGCGATTGCTGCAACTACGGCGTTCCTGTCTGGTGTGCCCCTGCTGGACATCTGCAGGGCTGCTACATAGAGGTCGACGCAATCCTTCACAAGATTCTACTGCATCGACCAGGATTCCAGGGAGGAGTCCAGAGTCGGCCAAGCAGTGCTGCTTAACCTTTTCGCTTGAAGGTGAGCCTGGTGAGGAGGTAAGAGATTCCTAATGTTGAGATGCTTAATGTTGAAATTTGCCACCTCCTGTGGTTGTACATGTGTGTACTGCTGTATTCTTTATTCATGAGCATGTTAACCCATGCCAGACCCCATGCTGGAGAAGGAACAAGTTACTTACCTGTAACTACCTTTCTCCAGCATGGGTCTGGCATGGATTCACATGCGAACCTTCCCACCTACCCTTCTGCGGCTCATCTCTTGGTCCTACTGCCACTTTACATGCTACCAAATCTGAAGATGGCTGCTAGAAGAGGGGCTTAGGTAGAGGGCAGTCATTGGTTGGGGGCAGTATGACCCAGAGACCAGTGATTGGTTATTAGGAAAAAGACAGTTCAGAAGTGAAAATGAAATTGATTTTTTCTTTAACGAGGATTCCCAGCCTGACGACGGGGAATATTCTTGAGCATTTGAATCCATGCCAGACCCATGCTGGAGAACAGTTAAAGGTAAGTAACTTGTTCCTTATTTTACTCACCTGTGAATTGGTTTCCCCCTCCCCCACTTCCCAAAAGTAATGCTGTTGGCTTCCCTTTACTTTTTCTTTTAGGAAATGAATGTGTAAGTTCCCTGACTGGGTCTTTCTTCCCCTAACTTGCTCTATAGCCTGTTTGCAGTAAGTCTGAATTAGGTCTGTTTTAGCTTGAATTCAATGTGTGCAATTCTTAATAAGTGTAATGTGGGTTTAGCTGACCTTGGTCTATGTGCAATCCTAAAAGTAGTTTATGAAGAGTTATTGCTTGCTATAGTCTGTGTTCTTCTGATCTGAAAAGCAACTGTAATAGTGTATTCTGATGCTTGTTAATCTGCTTAGAATCACATGCTGTGCATATGGTCCGACATCCAGTGGTAACCGCAGAGCATTGCATCTTGTCTTTCGGGGACCGAAAGGGGACGTCGGCATAGGCATGTCTGTAACACTATCCCTATCGTGACGTGTGTAGTACCCAAAATCCCTCACGCGCCGAGGTCCCGCAGATTGTTCTTTTCCGCCTAGATAACTGGTCACCCTACAGCGGAGCTCTTACTAGAGACATTGTTTACCTTTACCGAATTTTCGGTTTATGCCCTAGTCGACGAAGACTACGGAGGAATCGTCTACGGCTGTGTTCTCGGCGCCTAAGATCCAGCGGCCGGATTTCCACGTGGTCTGGCCCTCTGGCCGACCTATACAGTAGGGAGAGTGGGTTCGGGGTGGCCATATTGTTATGTCTTTCCTCCTTTCCACTTCTTTCCCTTTCGGTCTGGTCATCCTTCCTTTTTGCTATGGAAAGGACTCCTTTTAGATTCTGCCCTAAGTGTAGGGTCAGATATCCTTGGAAGGACGAGCAAAGGATGTCTAACGCCTGTCTCCCCCTAGAGAACGACAAAAAGCGGTGTTCGCCGTGCAAGCTCCTTAAGCCTAAAGCACTTAAGGATCGCCGTGTAAAACGGTGGGCCGCGTACGGCATGTCATGCGTGGAGCTTCCCTTCCCTACCGCAACACCAGCCGAAAGTGACGGGGGTACTTCGGATGACCAAACGTCCAATGCAGATGTTATAAGCCTTGAAGTGGACACTTTTAGGTCTGCCACGCCTGTCCCCGACCCTTCCAGGCTCTACACTGGTCTTGCTACAGGGACTACACCCGGCGACAAGGGCATACATAAACATCGCACTAAACACACAACCCCTATGCCATCTTCGACGCCTTCGTCGAAAAAGGCGAAAGCGCCAACGGGTCCGTCAAATTTCGACGGTTCTCTCGGATCGTTAAGATCCAAAGCCTTCGCCGCATCCGCAACAGCGCATGACGACTGGGCAAACGAAAATGAATAAGGGCGCTACTCCCCAATCTACACGCGCTGAAGTTTTGGAGTCCGAAACTTCGACGATTTCCAAGGCCTCAATAGGCCCGACAGTTACGACTAGGCCTCTACCCGGTACTCTGACCGCTGGGCCTTCTGGCTACTGATGCCGCGGACGGCGTTTCAGCTACCGTTACATCATCGGAGGCTTTGTCTCACGGCGATTCGGTTACTATCCGGAAGAGCATCGGTAGGATCGCAGCGGCGGTGGGCCTTATCCCGGTCCTGCAGAAAGTTATGGGCCAGGCTGTGGAAAAGTTTTCGACCGACTTGGGCCGCGATTCCGATGACTCTTAAGTGGATAGTAAAGAGCCTCTCTGACACCCTGAGAATTTCCTCTCGACGCCAAAGAGCAGAGAACGTTGTTTCTCCCCACCTAGGCCATTTTGGGTCCTCGAAATGGACTACTGAAAAGTTTGAGGGATGTATGGATCGGCTGGAGCAGATTATCAGTTCTGCTGACCAGCCTCCGCCGAAAAAGGCTTGGGTAGACCCTAACCTTCAAATACAAGATGTTCAGCCTCAGGTTTTCCAACAGGAAGACGTGGCCCACATGGACACTTACAGGGACATCTATACTGAAGAAGAGGAATCATCTTTTCTCGAAAATTATGAAGATCAACAGGAGACGACAAAGAACTGGGAGGAAGCCCAGCAAGGAGGACAGGATCCTTGGTCACATCAAGATCAGGACTCTGATATTTTGTCATTGATTCTCCTCCGTCCAACCCCGCTCGCCAGGCCTCCCCTGTGGATGACCAAATGGCTTTCAACACCATGTTGAAAAAAGCAGCAGAATTCTTCAAAATTGCCACTCAAGAGGCTTTGCCTGAGCAGGATTTGTGGAGGACATTATTAAGGAAAAACCTCCGGCAAGTCAATCCATTCCCCTCCTTAATTCTGTTAAGAAGCGGATAGCTCCATCTTTAGTCACACCTGCCCAGACAAGGGCAGTGAACCCGAGAGTCGAAAAATTATTTCGGCCTTCTCCTTCTGACCCTCTATATATCAAGGGGCGTGCTATGCCAGACTCACTGGTGGTGACCACTACTCGACAGAGGGCAGGGGTACCCCTTGCCACTGGAGAATTACCTCCCGGCAAGGAGTCTAAAAGATTGTATGCCCTAGGCAAACGTCACATCAGCAGCTGCATATACCATTCGGGTTGCTAATAACACTACGCTAATAGCAAGCTATGCCGATGCCCAATGGAACCTGCTCCAAGAAGGCCTTCAGGAGGTCCCGGAACCGGCCAGGACCAAACTTCTCGCCATTGTTGCAGAAGGAAAACTGGTTAACCAGAATGTCGTTAAAAACATCCTGAATACTGCAGAAACATCTGCCAGATCCCTTGCACAAGGGACTCTTCTGAAAAGACATGCATGGCTGCGTACATCGAGATTTAGACCTGAAACTCAGGCCTCCCTCATTAATATGCCCATCGAAGAGTCAAACCTCTTTGGGAAAGCAGTTGATGAAGCGTTGGAGACAGCGAAGAAGCAGCATGATACCTTAAAGTCTCTGCAACAAATTACACAAAAAACTTCTTCCTAGAGGGGTAATAACTCTCGGCGGTCCTTTCGAGGACAAGCTCGTGCCGGTCAAAACAACTACGGCACGGACAGCTTCAACAATAACCAAACATCTGGAAGCCCCTCTTACTATCCCTCAAGGGGTCAGAAATGTGGCGAAGGTAGAGGCAGAGGCCCCAATTCCAGAGGAGCCAAAGCCTCGGGTCAGAAATGACACCAAGTCCAGGTCCCCTCCCATGCCTCCCCAGTCGGTGGGCGATTAACATCTTTCAGGCATGGGAGGGGATAACTTCCGACCAGTGGGTCTTAAAAACGGTCGCCCACGGTTATTGCGTGGAATTCTCCCGAACTCCAAAGTTCAGACCGCCGCGCTCACACGCCTTTCACTGGGACAGCTAAACATACTGATTCAAGAGGTGGAAGCACTGCTGGGAAAGGACACCATAGAAGCCGTCCCTATTCTTCAGGTAAACCAGGGTATATATTCAGTGTACTTCCTTGTACCCAAAAAGGATCTCAGCATGCGTCCTGTTCTAGATCTGCGCCCAGCGAACAAGTTCATAAAACCCCAGAAGTTTTGCATGGTAACACTACAAGAAGTGATCCCATTGCTGAAACGGGGGGACTTCATGGCAACACTGTATATGAAAGATGCATACTTTCATATTTCAATGTTGCCAGCGCACAGAAAATATCTAAGGTTCATGATCCAGGACAAACACTACCAGTTCAAAGTACTCCCCTTCGGCATCCCCTCGGCGCCCAGGGTGTTTACCAAAGTCCTGGCAGTGGCAGCAGCACACCTGCGCAGACTATCCGTCCCAGTTTACCCTTACCTCGACGACTGGCTCATTACGGGGGACTCGTTCGACGCTTGTTGTTCGAACACCCAAAAAACAGTAGATCTCCTCTTCAGCCTGGGCTTTTCAATCAACGAAAAGAAGTCCAGTCTAGTCCCCAGCCAAGTAAAACAATTTCTGGGGGCACTAATTTGGACGGAAGACTGTCTTGTCTTCCCCTCCAGCGAGAGGGTTCAGAACATGCCCTCTGATTCCTCAATATGTAGCCAGTTGAGAGGTGATGGTACGCAAAGCCATGCGGTTTCTAGGGATGATGGCGTCATGTATATACCTGGTTCCCCATGCGCGGCTGCGCATGCGTCCATGCAAGAGTGGCTCAACAGCCAGTGGTGTCAGGCCAGCGGACAATGGGAAGATCTGGTAGTTGTCTCGCCAGCCCTCGTTCTCTCTCTCTCTGCAGTGGTGGTCGAGGGAAAACCTCCTGAAGGGGAAAACCTTCACCACCCCTGCAGTGGAAGCCACTCTCACGACCGACGCATCTCTCACGGCGTGGGGGGCTCACCTGCTTCAGCAGACAGCACACGGAGTGTGGTCCCCTCAAGTAGCATCCAGTCATAGAAACTTACTGGCGCTATTAGCAGTGTTCAAAGCATTGAAAGCCTTTCAGGTACAACTGCAAGGGAAGACTGTGCTGATCTTAACCGACAGCACTACAGCAATGTATTACCTGAACAAACAGGGGGGCACTCGCTCTCCAGAGCTATCCAAGCTGTCCCAAAACATTTGGATATGGGCTCTCAAACACAAGATGTTTTTGTTGTCCCAACATGTTCAAGGGGAACTCAATCTTCTAGCAGATGTACTCAGCAGAGATTTTCCTCTGTCAGAAGAATACGAAAGGCGACTGCACTAAGACATTGTATCCAGCATCTTTGCAGAATGGGGGTTCCCAGAGATCGACCTGTTCGCTACTCAGGAGAACGCGCAATGCCAAGACTACGCCTCCAGGTACCCCCAGAACCGGTCCAAGGGGAACGGTCTCTGGATAACTTGTTCGGGGAAATTTGTCTATGCTTTCACCCCCCCTGACTCCCCTTCTCAACAAATTAGTGCACAAGATGCACCAGGAACCAGTTACCATGATACTAGTGGCCCCGCCAACTCTGGTTCGCTCACCTGATGGAAATGTCCCTCTCCCCACCAGTCAAGCTGCCCTGCCGTACAACATGTTGTCTCAGGACAGGGGGGGAACCCCCAAACCCTGAGCTTAGCAGCCTGGCTCCTGAGATCCTAGAGTTTGGACACCTGCAACTCCCTCAGAGGTGCATGGACATACTCAGTGAAGCGAGGAAACCTAATACACATTATTGCTATACTAGCAAGTGGAAACGTTTCGTCGTCTGGTGCAATTCCAAGGGTGTCAATCCTATCGATTGCTCACCCTCACACATTGTGTTGTATCTAAGCCACCTGTTGGACTCTGGGTTAGTCGTTAATTTCCTAACGGTTCATCTGGCTGCTTTGTCAGCCTACACCACATCACAGCAAAAGGTATCGTGGTGGAAGATACCAGTGATTAAAGCCTTTATGGAAGGAGTTAAGAGGATTTATCCTCCCATCTCTCACCCAGCCCCTGGATGGGATCTGAACAAGGTTTTACCCAGGCTCGTGGGAGCTCCCTTCGAGCCTATGCATAAAGCAAGTCTGAAAGACCGGACTTATAAAACAGCCTTCCTAGTGGCTATCCTGTTTTAGACCCCTTTGTTACAGTCCACAAAGATAAGGTAGTTCTGCGCACACATCCCAGGTTTGCGCCTACATTTATTTCGAAGTTTCATGTGAACCAGTCAATCGAACTACCCACTTTCTTCCAGAACCCTACTAACATGGCCGAAAGCAGCCTTCACGCACTGGACGTGCGCAGGGTAGTCATGTTTTACCTGGCGAAAACTAAACCACTAAGAAAGACTAAACAATTCTTTGTTTCAGTGGCAGCTGGTAGAGAAGGGGATCCTGTCTCTAAATCAGCTATCTCAAGGTGGATTGTCAAATGCATCACACTGTTACACTCTTGCGAAGAGAGAACTGCCCTTCAAGCCTTGAACACATTCTACTCGAGGCACTTGGGCATCCATAGCATTCATTGCAAATGTTCCTCTTGAGTCCATTTGCAAAGCAGCAACCTGGAGTTCTGTACACACCTTTGCAAAACACTATTGCCTAGACACTCATTCTAGGTCTGATTCTCAAGTGGGACAAGCAGTACTAAGACATCTTTTCTCTGTTCCTTCTCACAACCCACCTCCAACTCCAGGTACTGCTCGCTAGTCTATGCACAGCATGTGATTCTAAGCAGATTAACAAGGATCGGAAGACATGCATTACTTACCGTAATAGCATTTCTGATGATTGTATCTGCTTAGATTCACATGCGCCCTCCCTAACGCTCCACTTGGGATGGAAGGAACATAGACTTCTTGCTACTTTCTCTCTTTATGTACTCACTCACTATAGCCTTGGGCTCCCTCATGGCAGAAAAAATATAATCAGAGGGGCCTCAGCGCGTGAGGGATTTTGGGTACTACACACGTCACGATAGGGATAGTGTTACAGACATGCCTATGCCGACGTCCCCTTTCGGTCCCCGAAAGACAAGATGCAATACTCCGCGGTTACCACTGGATGTCGGACCATATGCACAGCATGTGAATCTAAGCAGATACAATCATCTGAAATGCTATTACGGTAAGTAATGCATGTCTTACAACCCTAGGTCTTACCTAGCATACCTGAAGGTTATCCTAAATGTAGTTATAGGGTCATACTGTTCCATGAATTTGTGTCCCACTATTCAGAAAAGTATACTTCGAGCATTTCCAAAATAGTCACAGGGTCCATTACTTACCTTGACATATTGCGGTCTTAAAATTGTAACAGGGGTTTATTGTTCCTGATTTGCTTAGTGCATTCTAAAATAGTTGTTGTGCCGTTGGCTTTACTTTACTATTACTGTTAGGATATAAATGTATGTGTGCCGCAATTGGGGATTTGCTTCCCCTAACTTGCTGTATAGCCTGTTTAGAATAAATCTGCCTTGGGGTATACCTACCTAGAATAACATTAAGTCATTCAGAACGTGAAACATTGGCTTTTGCATTTCCTAGTCTGTTTTATACAGATGCTAAAACAGTCTTCGGGATATATCTACCTTATAGTGTTGATAGCGCCTTTTAAAAGGTATATGTTTTAGTTACCTCGAGTTAGCGGAGGGCCATCCTAGAATGAGTTAGTTATTGCTGAGCTGAAAAGCAACTGTAATTATATATTACAATATTACACCAAAAGGTCTTACTCCCCTAATATAACTGTGTTGTCCTGAATAATAGCTTTAGATTTGTACTGTTTATTGAATGAGTGTTCCACTATTTAAAAAAGTATCCTGGTAACAGGGCTGGTTGGCTGTAATATCTATGCCCAGTGTCGCAGCATAACTGACAGGGTTTAATACCCTTGTATTACAGAAGGTAATCTAAAAGTAACTCATGGTTTTAACTCCCCATGAATATCTGTGGCCTTTAATAAACGTGTATATGGTTTGGCTGCTGTAGAATTACTGTTGGGTGTTCTGAAGAAGGTTCATTCTTTGGTTTGTGTACCCTCAAGTATTGTATTGTGTTTTTATCAATGGTCTATGAATCTATGACCAGTACTTACCCCAAGACTTATCTTGGCCTAGGTTTTATAATAAACCTTTACTTTTGTATACTACTTCTGGTTGTAACTGTTTCTATTGAATCCTTCGTATACTACAGTTTCATTGTACTTTCCCACAGCCCTCTCTCCTTCCTAAGGCGAGCCTGGCTGCTCTGTCTATGCTACCATATGCTCAGGTGGTACATCCTTATACCAAGAATGGAGTCGTATACTGTCTCGGTTGAATGGTTTTACTAGTTGGACTTCAGAAAAATTGTCCTAACCGCATCAGTTTGATTATTGTTGGCGCCAACTGGCATGCTTCCTTTGACCCTGAAACAAAATGAAGATCAATTTAGTTTCTGTACTTTTAAAGACTGCTCATGTTGATGTAAGCTGGTCAATTTATCCACATACAATGCCCATATATTCGTACAGCTTTCATCTGTTTTCATTATTTCCTCTTTAAATCCCACCAGTTCCTCTGCATTGAATAATGCTTGCCCCTTTACCCACTTCTTGCTCCAAACTGTTGCTTCCTCAACCATCTGTGGTTTTGCAGGACCTTGTGCTTCAAATTTTCCCATCCCTTCATTCATCTTTGGATCTTTACCGTTTAAATTGTACTGTCCCCCTGAAAATGCCCTTGCATTCTACAGATTTCTAAATGTGCCATGCACTGTGCCTCTAAAGTCAGCACTTCCTTGGATAAGAACAGTCTGGGTGCGAACCGCATGCAGAGTCTGCACATGCTTACTTTACTTGGGCCCTACTGATGGCTTTCGGTGTATCGTACCAAATGTTTGTGTCATCCGAATGATGTTCGTCTAACATTATTCACTTCTCTTTTGTGTCTGGTTACAAGGTTATTTAACTCAATTTTCTACTTTTGTACCATTATTCCTATTACTGCTAATACCCAAACTCATTCATTTCATTAGTGAGAAAGAGGAGAGAAACGGATAGACAGCATATGCCTATTAACACATTCTTAATATTTCTTAGATTGTTGGTTTTTACTTCCTGAATATTGTCTGTTGCTCTGGCTTTGCTGTGCCCGAAAAGTTTAATTTCCCTAAAGCTATTGCTTTGTCTCTTGTACATAACTCACCTTTTGGCTGTTGGTTCTTGTTCGGGTCTCAATGTTTGTTGCAATTCAGTGCTGTGGTGTTGTTGTACTCCTATATTTGCCCAAGTGTTAGTTGCTACCCAGGCACAGCGATTCTTTAACTTGGCTGCTGTTGGAGTGTTGTCCAGTGAACTTTGGCTGATTCCAGGGCTGCATATGCTATCTGGCATGGACTATGTCGCTAGGTTGTAACTGAAGAGGCTCTTCTGTCGCAGTGTCTTATTGGTTGGTTGGGGGCCGATTGAGCACTCTGATGTTTATCTGAGAAGATAAAAGTTCAGCACAGGCTGACATATTCTGAGATGTACATTTAATTCCTCCCCCAACAAGTCTGCACTTGTGTGTGCTTCAGACACTGTTCATGTGGGCGCAGCCTGGGGTATGCATCCTCCTTCCTGTTACCACTTCATGCGGTGACAGATGGTGGTCTTTGCTTGGCTGGTTGTGTAGACTTAACGAGGCCAGAAGCAAGCAATACAGCTAGCTCTTTTTGAGTGAATCACAGAGCTTGGCTAACTTAAGTTTAAGCAAACAATTAAGGCATTCTGCCACCCCATTTGCTGCTGGGTGATAAGCCATGCAAAGTGTGTCTAATACCCAATAACCTGATTATTTCATTAAAAAAATATGTTCACAAAATGGGAGCCATTATGCAACCTTGGTACCTCACAAATGCCCCATCTGGGGAACACCTCCCTTACGAGGAATCTGGTTGCAGATTTGGCATCTACATTCACACAGGGTCCTTCTTAGATTCAACTGCAATATGGGCATACCACTAACAATACGTACCTGTAAGCGCTGCATCTATTCACCATATCGATATAATCTATGTGGAGCTCTTTGAAGGGCCGTTTGGGGTGAGGTAATGTTGTTTTCTGTGTCTTGAGTGTATGGCCTGGATGAAACTTCGTGGCATGTGTTAGTTTGCCACAAATGTATTGACTTTTTCAGCCAAATTAGGCACATACCAGTCCTCCCTAAAGTCAGCAGCAAGGTGCTGCTTAGGTGCATGCATAGGAAAGTGAAGTGCTTCCAAGGTGATGTTTAATAACTATGGGCATTAGTATTTTACCTGTGCTTTCTTTGTCTCCATATGTCGTCAGTGGGTGACGGGGCATGTCCCTTTTTTACCCGGAATGCCTTTCCTTCTGGTGGGGCTCTTTCTTGAAACTCAGCAATGTGCTCGTTTGATAAGGCACTATAAACCTCTGGTAGTCACTGTGGTTGCACTGCTGTGACAGGCGTTTGACTTTCCTCTGGAAAGGGCATTTAAGCCACCTGTTTGGCAGCTGCATCCACAGCCGTGTTTGCATGTGAAATCGCGTCTTTCCCTTTGGGGATGAACGGGATGGTTTCCTTGCCATGGTTCAGGATGGTAAGGATGCTATGTGTGAGGCCGTTCAGTCGGGTTTGGATATGGCAGATTGTGTCAGCCGGTCCATGGCGGCGAGCACCGTGATACGCAGGTTTGCGTGGTTGCGGAAGTCGGGGTTTGCTCCTGATGTGCAGGCCCGGCTCCTCAACTTGCCCTTTGACGGGGGAACATCTTTTTGGCAGCAAGGCTGACAAGAGCCTTGAGAGGTTGCAGACCTCCAAAGCTGCAGCAAAGTCGTTGGGCGCTGCAGTTCGACAACCTCTGCCTTTTCGTCCTAGGGGACAGCAATGGAGGGGAGGTTCCTTTCGTTATTACTCATCCTTTGGTAAAGCGAGAGGTGCTGCCAGTCAAAGGGGCCACCGTAGGAGTGCCAGAGGTGGAAAACAAGGTACTTGAGGTGCCAAGGCTGCTCGGGCTGTTGCCTCTTTGCCCTCAGGCAATGCCGTAACCCTTCAGCTCAGTGATGAGGCCATGTCCCATGGTTTGCCGGTTGGGGGAAGGCTGGCGCAGTATCTTGCAGAATGGCGCGCCATTACTTCAGATGTGTGGGTTCTGGAGATCATAACCCACGGCTACTGTCTTCCTTTCCGGCAGAGGCCTCAAGACAATCCACCAGGGAATCTCTCTTTGAAGACTCCGGATCCGCTCCTTGCGCAGGAAATTCAATCCCTGCTGGAGAAAGGCACCATAGAACTGGTGCCTGTAGCGGAGAGGAACAAGGGATGGTATTCCCCTTATTTTTTGATTTCCAAGAAAGACGGGGGATTGAGACCCATCATGGACTTGCGCGGTTTGAACAAACTCCTCAGGAAGGACAAGTTCAAGATGGTTACTCTCAAGTCCTCCAGGCCCTTCAACTTCAGGACTGGTTGGTGTCTCTCGACCTCAAGGACGCTTATTTTCATGTGCCGATCCATCCAAAGCACAAGAAGTACCTGAGGTTTGTGGTTGGCGACTCGCACTTTCCGTTCCGTGTCCTGCCGTTCGGATTGACCTCCGCCCCGAGGGTCTTCACCAAGCTCATGGTAGTGGTGGCAGCGCACCTCAGGAAAGGAGGGATTCACGTCTACTCCTACCTGGACGATTGGTTGATCAGGGCGTGCTCTCCCGGGCAAGTCCTGGATCATCTGTTAGTCACCTGCCACTCCCTCCACAAGCTGGGCTTCTCCCTCATCTTAAAGAAGTCCCATTTGACACCAACTCAGAGGCTCCAGTACATCGGGCAGTGCTCGACACATCCCTGGGGCAGTGTTTTCCTCCCCAGGTGAGGGCTCATCACATTCAGCAGATGGTGCACAAGTTTCAACTTGCCCAGACTCTCCCAGCATTCGAGTTCTTGAGACTGCTCGGCCTCATGGCATCCTGCATTCTTCTGGTGCCAGAGGCCAGGTTGCGGATGAGATCTTTGCAATGGGCACTCAAGCTCCAGTGGTCTCAGTCCTCCGGCAGGATGTCGGACCCTGTTCAGGTGCCGTCTTCGGTCGCCCAGGACCTTCTGTGGTGGGCCGACGAAGGCAATCTGATGAGGGGGGCTCTATTTTGGCTCGATCGTGACGATCGTGACGGACGCATCCCTCACGGGATGGGGAGCTCATGCCAACGAGTTGACAGTCAGTGGTCGTTGGTCTCCATCGGAGTCCAGACTCCATATCAATCTGTTGGAGCTGAGGGCTGTCAGGCTAGCCCTGAAGGCTTTTCTGCCGACTGTGCGAGGAAAGAATGGCCTGATCCTGACGGACAACACAGTGGCCATGCACTACCTCAACAAAAGGGGGGTGGGGGGCAGGGTCACTTCCTCTGTGCAGGGAGGCGATGCAGCTCTGGTTCTGGGCAATCCAGCAGGAAGTTTCGATCTCGGCAGTTCATCTGGCAGGAGACGAAAACGAGATGGCGGACGCTCTGAGCAGGCAGAGCGCGATCTCTTTACGAGTGGGAGTTGGCTCAGGAGATTCTCCTGGAGATCTTCGCCCTTTGGGGGACCCCTCAAGTGGATCTCTTCGCCTCCAGTGTCAACCGGAGGTGCGAGAAGTTCTGCTCACTGGAATTTCCTCCAAACGGAGCCTTAGGAGACGCGTTCGTGGTGGAGTGGTCCTTCCCACTGCTGTATGCGTTTCCTCCAGTCCCCTTCATCCCGCAAGTACTGTGGAGGTTACGGAGGTTCGGTTCCCGGATGTGGGCCCGGAGGACGTGGTACCCGGACATTCTCGACTTGTCCATCTGCCCTCCACGTCGTCTTCCCTACCGAATCTGCTCTCACGGAAGGGGGGTCAGGTTCTCCATCCAGAGGTCAGGTCCCTCAACCTTCACGCTTGGTTTCTGAAAGGTTGAGGTATAAGGATTGGGACCTCCCTGAAGACGTGATGGAGGTGTTGCTTTCGGCCAGAAGGCCCGCAACAAAGTCCCTATAATGTTGCCGTTGGAGAAAGTTCTGCGACTGGTTCAGGGTTAAGAATGTGGATCCTTTTGCATGTGACATTCCCATGGTTCTGTCTTTTTTGCTTTCTTTGGCCCACAGGGTCCTTCAAGTGGGTACCATTAAAGGTTACCTGGCGGCGCTGTCCATATTTAAGCACTGGTCTGAAGAGTGTTCCCGTTTTAAAATTCCTTTAATGTCTCAGTTTCTGAATGGCTCACTAATGTGTTCCCTCTGTCAGCTTTCCAGGTGCCGGTTGGGATTTGAACTTTGTTCTCAAGTTTCTGATGGGTGCTCCGTTTGAGCCTTTGCATTCATGCCCTTTGACTCTGAAAACTGTATTTTTATAGCGGTCACTTCCGCTCGCAGAGTGAGTTACAGGCACTTTCAGTTAAGCCACCCTTCACTGTGTTTCATAAAGACAGGGTTGTCCTTAGAGTTCGTCCTTCTTTTCTTCCGAAGGTGGTGTCGGAATTTCATTTAGGCCAGAAGGTTGTTCTTCCGGCATTTTATCCTCCTCCACATCCTGGTAATGAAGAGGAGAGGCTCCATAGGCTTGATCCTAGGAGAGCTTTAAGCTTTTATATTTCATACATGTCCCGGGTCAGAGTGGACGATCAGCTCTTTATTGGTTACGCTGGAAAGCGTTTGGGACAGGCTGTGACGAAACGGACTTTGTCTCGCTGGGTTATTTTAGCTCTGAGTGTTACCGCTTGGCGGGTAAGGACCCACCGGTCGGCTTACGGGCCCATTCTACCAGGGGTATGGCTGCCTGTACGGCCCTGCAGAGGGGTGTTCCTATTTGCAACATCTGTGATGCAGCCACCTGGGCTTCGGTACATACTTTTGTACGTCACTATTCCCTCGATTCCATCCGGGGGCAGGATCTGGCCTTTGGCAAGGCGGTCCTTTACTCCGCAATTTGATTGGGCATGCTAAATTTCTGTTTTCTAAATTCTTTTCCCACCTCCTTGCATTGGTACTGCTTTGGGAGTCTGTCATAGATGTGGAATACGTCGGAGGACCCAATCCCCTCGAAGAACAAGTTACTCTTATCTGGTAATGTTCTTTCGATGGGATGGTCCGACCACGTATTCCATATCGCTCCCTCCCTACCTTCCCCGATACAGAATTTCTTATGCGATTGCAGCTTACGTTTCCGCAAGGCTTTGTGTGTCAGACTGGCAGAAGACTGGTGGCACACGTTTTGGGGAAAAAACTACAACTGAGGCTACGGGCGTCGTGCGTCCTACTTATAACATCCAGTGCCGTCGGAGGAGGTCCTCGAGGACGGTGCATCGACGTCATCGACGCAGGACGCCGAAAATTTTCCAAAGCAGCACAGCTGTGGTGATTACTGTCATAGATATGGAATACGTCGTCGGACCATCCCATCGAAAGAACGTTACCAGGTAAGAGTAACTTGTTCTTCTTACTGCTGTGGCTCTGTCTGGGCTTATCCTCCTCCCTGCTGCTTGCTGTTCCTGGCAGCCATTTCCACTTGCCTTCCTAACTGTTCTCGAAGCATCCTGAAAGGAAAGCACTTTAAGAGCAGTTTTAGGGGCTGGTTGATGGTCAGTGAGTAGCTTTACGTTTTCAATTTGTTTTTGATCTTCTTCAGATGCGTTTGTGGAGGGATTTGTGTGCTTTTTGCAATCATTTTGTGCCTAGTTTGTGGCATTCTGTGGGGTTTAGCATGTGTTTTTGTGGACACCCACCTGTTTTCTGAGACTAGACTACAGTCTTTGGGGTGTAGTCATTTGTTTCTGGCTTTCACACGGTCCCTACCCTCCCCCTTGCAATTGACTGGAACGTAAAGCTTGGAACTGCCCCCACCCCCTCTCCCCCCGAATCAATCTCTAGGGCAGAGGTCTTCAAACTGTGGGGTGTGCCCCACTTTGTGGCGTGGCCGCATTCCTGGGCTATGGGTGCAGAGAGCCCAGCATGAAAAGTAAAAATAAAAAAAGGTGTTGGGTGGGCGTTTCTTTTTTTAAATTGGAGGAAAAGGGCAGTGTCTGCTCACATGGTCTGACTGGAGCATAAAACTCTCGGCGGGCCAATGGAAAAAGTGGCCCACAGTTGAAAATTGATATTCATTCCTTTAGTCACAGACTATTTGAATAGTACCCAAGGGGGAGTTTTTTGTTAAAATGTAAGCAAATTGTGATCTTTAAAGAATATTTATTCTGCAACAATGGTCAAAACTACTAGATGCATAGTAAAGTTACTCATCAAACTGGCCCACATTTACCAAATAAGTGGTACATTGTGACTGCCCACACTAGCATTTTTGTACAGGTATTGCCCTATAGGCTCATCCATAATGGGCGAGGGGCATCCACCCAGTGGCCCCCTCACCCATTATGGAGGAGCCAGCCCAGTAAAACCCCAAGAACTCCCTCCGCTGCTTTTTCCAGCTGAGGGAGTGCTCCTGGGCTGGCTGAACTGTCAAAGGGAAACTCTGTTTCCCTTTGACAGTTCCCCTGCTACACATGCTCACTAAGCCATGAAAAGGCTGGTGGTGTTTTGCTTCTCCAGCCTTGCATAGCTCATTGGAAATACTGGATGGGGCACTGCATTTCTGTATGTGCCAGGGGGAACATAAAACTATGCTCTAAAATGCAACATTTTAACCCATCATTTAAAAAATATTCACAGGGAAGCCCCCCACCCCGAAACACCCTTTGATTGGTTCGGGCTTGGTCGCTATGGCATATCTGGTGGACATATTTATGCCCCTCCACTTAAAACTTTCACCAGCCACCGCCACCTCTGTGGATGGGCGGGAGCCATGGGATAATGGTGGGAGCAAGGTTTGGAGAGCCCAATGACGCACCGGTACCCTCACAAACTATGCAACGACCTTGCACTTCAAGAATAAAATCTGCGACATCCATCGGATCATACAAAGCAGACAAACAACCAAATCGCACAACCCATGCCACCAACAGTGGAACTACAGAATAGACGGCCCCTTCCAGTTGAAATGGTTCAGATTTGTACCATCGGTGGATCTGTGGCCGACTCGAGTCCAAATCTTGGTTAAAAGGACTCTTGCAGTCACTCTTCAGATCATTGTGGAACCAAGACCCCTACAAAGAAATGCAACCCACTGAGGAAGACTATTGCAGCCAGCCCTACAGATGAGGGTTTTACCAGCCAATTTTACTCCATAAAAATAGGCAAATCTAATTAAAAATGTGGAGTGTTAAGAAAGATTGTGTGCAGTGCCCTTTGGGTGCACTGCAACAACCCTGACCTCCTGGCAATAGGAACCCAACCTTTGGTATACGTCTGTACTACACAGGTTGGTAGCGTGTTTAGCAGCCCGGCTCTCAAGAGGGGTCAATGTGAGCTATAGGGGAGTTACAGAGAGATTCACAGTGACGGTAAAACGCATATTAATTTATTTCAGTCAGTTATAAAACGTTCACTAGAAGGAGACAATCTACATCACACAAGAATATACTTCAATAATTCACACTGTCAGGTTCTGAGGCATTTAAACTACTATGAAGAAGGAGCAAAATGGCATAGGTTAATAAAAATATTAGTTGTTCTTAAACAGTGCAAATAGTTTGAGTTCACCAGAGAAGTCAATACAATGCGATAGGTTAGGCCAAAGTCAATGGGCTAAAGTATTGTATAGGATAAAGCAGTTCTGGTAGTTAAACAGAAAAGTCTTTGCCAAAGTTCTCAGAAGTGAAACATTCATATGTTGGGTCACAAGCTGACTAGGCCTGCAAGTTGCCAAAGTTTCAAGCACTTTCGCAGTGAGAGGTAAGTTCTCTCGGTCGGGTTTTCACAGTACCTTACAATGAAGAAAAAGACACAGCTGAAGACTTCTGTTCCTGGCAGTTCCTACAGATCTCGCTGTTCCTGAGCCTCAGTCGTGAGGACAAGAGGGAGGACGTCGGGGGACTCCTGCACTGGGACTGGTCACAAAGCTGACAAAGGGCAATTCTTCAATTCCGGTAGCTGTAGTCAAGCACACAAACTGGTGTCCCTCTCCCTGGTTATTTGGTTTCCTGCAGCACAAATACAACCAGCTCGAGAATGGTATCCAGGTGGCTTATTGTCGATTTGATTGGTCTCCCCAACTCAAAGGGAGAAGTTGTCCTTGAAGGGAAGGGCTTCTGTCAAGATGAACTCGGCAATTCGGGCAAACCAACTGTCCAGGAGCCATCCTCTTCCAGCTCGTCTTCAGTTCTTTCGTTCCAGTGGTCGACTCTGCCTTCCAAGCCAAGAGACTCGTCTTTTATCCAGTTTCCTCCCATTTATTCCAGCCTACCTGACACTCACCCAGCAGTGTGGCTACCCTTGCCAGACAGTCAGCCAGCCAATCACGCCAGAGTGTATTTGGGTCTTCTAGGAGACTAAGCACAGGGAGTTTCGGGCACCTCCCTCATTTCCTGCCCACCCCAGACACTCCGGCGCCAGAGGCGGTCTTCAGTCCTGAAGCCTGGCAAAGGCTTGGGAACAAAGGAACCAAACCTGATTTGGCACGCAGAGACCAACTCTAGAAGGACCTTGCCAAAAAGAAATGGTGAAAAAAGAAGACTGGGACCGTTTAAACAACGGAGGCTCAGATGCCATCTTGAAAAACATGGCTCCCGCGATTTGACGCTACTGTTGTTCGCGGTAGGGAAAAATCATGGTAGTAAATTGTAAAACCACTGCCAACAGCCATTTCGATAGGAAAGGGTAGCTTTTGACTGCTACATGAGTTCCTAGAAACAGGGGATCCTAAGTAACCCCTCCAGCACTCTGTTGTAAGATAGTGTGAACTGGGTCTAGGAATTTGGAAAGACTAGTAAAGTCAATTTCACTTTACTTTCTCTGGGAAACAGTAGTTTATCCCAGAGAAGGTATTTAAACCCTGGGACAGCCTAAAAGACTTACCCCTTGTCACTGCACTGAGGGTGCTATGTAACAAAAATGAAAAGATGATGCCTATGGAGTTGTCTAAAACTCCACAATCAAAGAGCACAAGAGTAAAACACACATCAAAATACATGAGTGGGGGGAAAAAACTCACTCACCAGGTAAAAAAAAAAATCAGTCCTCAAAATTGAGCAAAGTTGCTGGGGGTCTCTAAGGTGAAGCGAATTAGCACATTTATGAGAATTCCCCCCAACATCCGGGGATTCCAAGAACAGAGGTCCAAACAACCTGACCATTCCCCGAGTCGGCACTGGAGGAAACAACAAAAGGGGGGTGGGGGCAAGGGCTTTTTCCAATCCCTTCCCCGCAACAGCTTCAGAGGGAAAGCAGGCATGACACGCCCCTTCGGGTCCACATGTCTCCAGTGGGGGGCAAGCTTGCCTTCCATGTGCAATTTTGGTGCCAACATTTTTCAGACCCCTCGATTCTATCAGTAGTATCCACGGGGTACCCCCTGTCAGGTAGTGGAAGAAGTTCCAGCCTCCCAGCAAGGTTTGGGCTTCTATTCCAGGATTTTTGCCATGCAGAAGAACCACCAGGCTGGCCGGAGAGTTGTGTTGGACCTTTCCAACCTCAACCTCTCCCTTGCTATACAAAAATTCAAGATGGTTACGCCAGCACTCATTGCGGAGACACTGTACAAGGGAGACTGGATGTGCTCCCTGAATCTGAAGGAGGCGTATCTACACGTCCCTATTTGGCAGCCACATCTGTCCTTTCTACGGTTCAAGATCATGGACTGCCATTTCCAATACAAGGTGCTACCCTTCGGCCTCAAGTCAGCCCCCAGGGTATTTACCAGGTTAATGAATGCGGTAGCAGCCCTCCTCAGGGCCACCACGTGTAACCATACCTGGACGACTGGCTCATCTGGGCTTCAACTCATGAGGGCGTTCTCCACACCTCCTCCGCACTTATGAGCACACTCCACGACCTGGGGTTTACGATCAATCTCGAAGTCTCAGCTACAACCCACGCAGAGCCTGACGTTCCTGGGCCTCCTCTGGGACACCGGCTCCGAGAGAGTCTTTCCCTCGGAGGACAAGATCACTACTATCAAGAGAGCCACTACTCCCTTCCTCTCCAGGACAGTGACCTCGGCCTGGTGGTACCAACACCTGCTGGGTATTATGGCACGGTCCTGTTGGCCGTACCCCACCCAAGATCCAAGAATCAAGATGAAGAGATTACAGCTGCACTTTGCAGCCTCATGGAATCCGGAGAGGGGCTCCCAAGCGGAGCCTGTTGACATTTCTTCATCTCTCCAACCGGACCTCATGTGGTGGTCTGCGGATTGCAACCTGCGGCAGGGCAAGCCCTTCCGGCAGCCTCTCCTGCAGGTTACCGTCTCTATGGGCTCCTCCTTTGAAGGCTGGGGAGCCACACTGGACAGTCACAGCGTCCATGAAGTCTGGACTCTGCACAAACAGGAGTCCCACATCAACTGGCTAGAATTGAAGGCCATATGGCTAGCCCTCAAGGCCTTACTCCCTCTGACACAGGGCAAGACAGCACTTAACCAGACGGACAACTCCACCAGCATGTACTATGTCAATAAGCAGGTGGGTACCAGATCCCCTCCGCTGTGCATCCTAGCTGTCAGCCTGTGGGAATGGGCTCTGGAGAACATCATCTACCTCACTGCTGTCCACCTCGCGGGGGAGTCCAACCTGAAGGCGGACAGGCTCAGCAGACTGGGGGCGGACAATTACAAGTGGCAATTGAACAATCTGGTGCTGAAGGAGATCTTCCTCAAGTGGGGGCAACCCCAAGTGGATCTATTTGCCTCCCGGGACAACAGGAAATGCCAGCAATTTGCAGGGACAGGGCTCAGGCTCCCTGGGCAACGCAGTCCAGATACAATGAAACTATATGACGGCATACGCCTTCCCTCCCACGCCACTTGGTACACAGGGTGATCTACAGCCTCTCCTGACCCAGCAGAGGGGGCAGGGTACTCCACCCCGCTCCTCACAAGCCTGCCCTCACAGCGTGGTTCCTGAGTAGGTCACACAGACACTAGAGCCTATCTCGGGCTAACCTGGAGATCATCCAGGGCTCCAGAAGCAAAGCTACCAGGAGCCAATATAAGAGCTAAGGGTCCAGATTCTGTCATTGGGCCGACTTGAAGGAGATCCACCCCCTAAAATGCATGTTGGACAATGTACTCTCCTTCTCGGCACACCTCGCCCACTCCGGAGTTCAGGTGGGCACATGCCGCACCTATCTGGCAGCCATAGGAGCCTACAGAAATTCAGAGGATGGATTCTTCTCCTCTGCTAATCCGGTGGTCAAACGACACCTGGCAGGCCTCCACAGGCTCTACCCGCCTATAAAGAAGCCACATCCTGTGTGGGACCTCAATGTAGTGCTGGGCGCCTTGGCA
This sequence comes from Ambystoma mexicanum, assembly GCF_040938575.1. Lineage (NCBI taxonomy): Eukaryota > Metazoa > Chordata > Amphibia > Caudata > Ambystomatidae > Ambystoma > Ambystoma mexicanum. Next base: position 169,676,125 of record NC_090925.1, read on the forward strand.
CACAAACCGTTAAAGCCAATGGCGTCTGCAAACATCAGGTTGGTCATCTTAAAAACATTGCTGCTCGTAGGTTTCATCTCCGCTGGCATAGTTAGCGAAATCCAGGCTCTGGTGGCATCCGAGCCCTACACTATCTTTCACAAGGACACCCGGCGTTCCTACCCAAAGTGACCACCTCCTTCCATCTGAACGAGGAAATAATCTTGCCCACCTTCTTCGCCGACCCCCAAGGATGAGCCTCATAGGGTCTTGCGCCGTCTGGATGCTAAAATACTACCTTGACGGGACCAAGGATTTTCACAAGTCGGATGCCCTCTTTATCACTTTTAGTGGTTCAAGGCAGACTAGGGGCCTCAATAGCAAGGTGGATGGTTGCCGCCATCAAGGAGGTCTATGAGGGGCAGCACAAACCAGTGCCAGCCAATTTGCATGCCCATGCGGTCAGAGCCAAAGCCATGGCCATCACGTTTGAACGGCATTTGCCGTGGCAGGTCATCAGCAGGGTGGCTACCTGGGCCACCCCTTCGGCTTTCTGTAAGCACTACTGTTTGGACGCCACCTCTAGATCAGACTCTGCTTTTGGGTAGGCGGTTCTAAGTAACAAGTTTGCTTAAGGAGGGTCTCCTCTCCATCCTGGGGCTACATTCAGTTGTAATCGCCCATACATTATGGAGGAAAGGGGACGGGGATGTAAGAGTAATATTTACTCACCGTAGTGACTAATATACTCTTAGTCCATAGTCCCCTTTCCTCCATACGTCCCAACCTTCTCCCCCCTAATACTGGTATCATTAGGCAATGTTAAATATTGTCGACTCTTCAATGGGGACTGAGGAGTGGCGGCAGTGGGCGGAGTCAGGTGAGCACATGCTCCCAGGGCCGCGACCCTCTAAATTTAAAGGGGAAGACGTTTTTTCTGGTGAAAAAGGTTCTGTCTCCCATCACTCGCAAGTGACGCCCATACAGTATGGACGAAAGGGGACTGTGGACTAAGAGTGTACGTTGGATCTTGATCAAAATTTGCAACAAAAATTAGTAGTCTTTAATGTATGTTGGAGCTTTTCGGATCAATAGTTGAAAAAAGTAATCTATGTAGGCGCCCATAGGTTGAAGGATACCTCCTGAGGCTGCCACTATTGGTCCTCCAGGTGGATTGATTAGACTCTTATGTATTTTGGGCAACAAATAGAAATGTGGTATCTGAAGGTATTGGGTGAACAAAAATGATTTCGTTTTGTGTGAGATCCATTCCATCTCTTCTGCCATCTTTAAGATAGTTTCCAATTCGGTCATAATCTCGGTCGGATCATTGTCTAGAGTGACGTATACTGTGGTATCATTTCGTTGTCGTGGACATTCAGTCAAATAATCAATCGTGTTAATCACCAATGCCTCCCCCATTGTCGTCTGGACAAATGGTAATCTTCTCATCAGAATGTAATGATCAAATTCACCTATATTAAGGTTGTTCTACTTGGGCTTACCAAAATGTAATTTTCTAAGATCAGCTAATAGCATTTTCTCAAAAAATCTCTATTGCTGGTACACTGATAGGGGCTGTGAATGTACTTTTAGGCTTGACTTCAATGTATTCTGGTTCTTTTGTGCGTACGCTTTCAGATGGATCTAATTCTTCAAAAAATACTTGCAATTTAAGCTTGCGTACAAGCTTATGAAATCTATCTTTGGTGTTGAACATACTGGTACTGTATGTTGGTACAAATTTCAAACCTATCTGTAAAGTTCTTTTTTCACCTTCAGTTAGTGGTGAACCTCTCCAACAGACCATTAACATATTTGTGTCTGGAATATCAACATTCCTTGGTTTCTTGCTCCTTAGTCTGTCTGTGCCCCCCCCCCCCCCCCACCTCTTGCCTTCTCTGGGTACACCTCTTTCATCTAGAGCCTTTCTTCCAGTTTCTAAGACCTTCCTAGACCCACAACCTTAAGGGCTACACATGCTCTAGTGACCTTTTGGAGACAAAGCCTCAATCATTGTAATCCTTGTGGTCCGATAGTAGAGCCATTTTGAGCAACATTTTTGTTCTGAACCTTGTAACAAAAATCCTGGTTCATATGAGCAGAGACCCAAACCTCTGGTTGAAGTTGTTGAAGCCTTCCTAAGAAATGGGTAGAGCAGACAGTACAGTGGAAATATAAGCTGTGCATTCAAGAGCAGTACGGGCTGCAGTTGGGTGTGGGTACAAATAGGTTTATTTTCTTTTTTGATCTTAAAGGATTACCCTATGCTCAATGTTTATTATTCCTGGTGCTAGGTCTGTGGCTCCCAAATGCTGAAAGAAACGGAAAAACCACCCACAGACGAGGTGCCTGCTGATCTTCCCGAATATTCATGTGACCTGCTTGAAGGAGACAATGGAAGCATGATGGGTGAGCCCTTCTGTCTATCCTATCCATCCTTTTTTAAATGTACTATCTTGAATAGGCCTTGAACTTTGTTTTGCTGAATGAATATATACAATGCAGCTTAACAGCTTTAAGTCCCTGTTTCTCTCGTGCATCCTCATCACCTACAATCTAATCAATTTCTTTTCATGTTCCCCTCATGACCTGCCCTGTGTTTTCTTCCACATGTAGAGATGCACAAGAAGGCCAACCTCCTGCAGTGTGAATTCTGTGGGAAATATGCCCCAGCTCAAAAGTTCCGTGGATCAAAAAGGTTTTGCTCCATGACATGTGCTAAAAGGTAAATGTTGCTACTGAGTGTGAAACTAGCCTACCCTTGATTAAACTTTTTGTTGCACCGCCAGTGTGTCCTTCTCTATGTACATAATTCATGTTTTATGAACATTCTTCTGATAAGATTGTCCTTTTTGTTTTAACTTTCTCCCTGTCTGTGTATTCCTGCCCAGGTACAACGTGAGCTGCAGTTATCAGTTCCAGCTGAAAAGGAAAAAGATGGAGCTTCAGGAAGTCAACAATGCTTGTGTGTGGCGACCAGCGCCTAGGCGTAGCAGCTCAGAGATTGCACGGTCGAAAATACAAGGCAAGCGTCTGCAGGTGAGAGGGCACCATACCCATGTAGATCTACTTTCATCTCCTAAACTGAAACACCATCTGCTTTTCCAAGACTGTGGCTCATTTAAATTCTGACAATGCACCTCATGCCCGACTTGCAACAATCTATGATTCCAAGACTGATAACGGCCAACAGCTCCCTCAATGTGCCTCAGTCCTTCACTTCTGCCCTTATTTCCCTACTTGGAGCGGCACACAGTATGCTACCAGTTCATCTGAATCATTATTCCTAGCACTCCACGCTATTCCTGTAATGAGCTATCATTTCCAGTTCTGCAGGTGTATTAATATCATAACCTGCAACATAGTTTAAGATCCCAATTCGGGATATATGCCTGTACCTGCTGATGCACTTAATCCAATCCTGCAACACCCCTCCTATTGTCAGGATATCTTGAGACTGCAATACATTAGTTAATCCTGCTGCCAGGGCAGTTCTGTGGCCCGTCTGAATAGTGGTCTTCCCTTCAATAAGTCCATGCTTCATGTTCAGGTTTCTTGTTTTCAAGGTATTGGCACATATCCTTTTGGTTTAACAGAATCTCCTCCAACTGCCGTTCTTCTTTTTATCTTCAACCAGGCTTTCTTCCTGCCCCTCTTTTTATTCCCCCTGCCCAGCCCCCCTTGTAATATTTAAATTGTTTTCCCCTCTATCCTCCACTCTTCCCTACTGATGCCTCTGCTTGGAAGTTTCCCAAAAGTTGCTAGGGGCCCAGGTAAGCTTGGCTTTCTGTCCCCTCTGCCCCACCCCCTTTCACATGGCCTGTTCTGAGATGTTGTGTAGGAGTGCTAATTAACCTGTTATAGCTGTGAGGTTGGCAGGATTATTTCTATGATCCACTGGCTGGTGCAGTGTGCCTAGCAAGTAGCTCTCACAGCGCTCCAAGAGTCTGCTTTGTGTTGTCTGCAGAACTATAATTGTGTGGCCCACTCCCCATGATCCTGCAGACCTATGAATATGTTCAGCGCTCAGGGAAGACTGTGCGTAAATTGCAAGCTTTGCTGACACAAGAGCTTCTTTTGACGAGAACATAGTTTTCTGCTTCATTACTTTTGGTGATATCATGAGGGCTAGGGCTTTGCAAGTTGGGTTTGGGAGCCCCGACTGTGAATGAGGTTTCCTGATCTATAGCTCCCTGGGAGGCAGCTGATAATCAGGCCGTCATAGAGAAGTGGATGATCGGACATGTTGTGGCAGGATCCTATTTTGGTGACTCAGTTACAATTAACCCCACATACATCGGTCCATGAATCCCAGTCCTTCCCTGTAGTCCCTGGGTACAGGTGTTTGAAGCTAGCCCACAACTAGGAACAGGGTTTCCTTAAGCTTTTGATCGCATCACCTAGTGGTAGCAGCAGGTTAACTCTGTATTGGGGTGGCGGCGGGTAGCAGGAGAAGGGTGGTTCAAGGTGTACGGTGTTGCGCTTCTAACAAAATGCTCAATCCTCAATGATGTCAAAACAATTCTTTATCTTCACTGAAGGTAATATTTATTTTAAACTTTGTTTATTGGCGTTTGGTATAAATGACCGTTAGTGGGTCGCTTCAGCAAATGTCAGGATTAATGTACATATAAAGCAAACATAGCTAGATAACCAGTTAGTGTAAATTGAGCTAAAAGATGTAGGTGGAAGGGGAATCGAAACCAAACATAAAGCATCCGTGCTTAACTGGGCTCTCGTGCAAGGTGAGATAAGAATATCGTCAATGTGGGACCATAGGCAAGACATGGGCACACAAAGGTGAGTAAGCAAGGAATCGACAATAATAATAATGTAGACGGGGGTTTAGGAAAGGGTGGAGGCAGTTTGCTCTTCTATCAGGCAAGTGTGACACAACATTTAGTTGGAGTTCATGGGGGCTTGTCTTTACCATGTTCCACCCCTCCGACGACAAGTGCCTTCTAAGATTAATAAATTCCGGCTTGGAGTTCGTCCATATCGTGTAGTGACCCAGCCCAGGCTTTTGTCTCAGCGTCGCACGAAGTTTCAAGTTCAAGATACCACAGTTTGTATTGTGGGCCCTTTGTACATGGCGATGCGACGTGTTTAGCAGGGATGCAGGCTAAATCCATGAACCTGATGATATGCTTATTTTCTCCCCTTCTGGGGTTTGCCCCAAGCAGGCACTCCAGTAGGTTCCAGCTATATCTGGCTATACCGGCCACCCTACAGGCTTGTTCAACACGGGACCAGAAGGTTTGTATTTTGGAACATACCCCGAACATGTGGCTTAGGTCTGCGTCAGGTTTACACCACGGACATGACTGACATTTATCTTCATTGAATTTAGCTAATCTGTTGGGAGTCCTGTACGTACGGTGGAGCACATTAATCTGGAGCAACCTAAATCTGGTATTCCGGGAGACTTTCGTGGGGAAATATAGTACAAGCGCCCAATCTTGGTTAGTGATCGTGGCATCTATATCCGTTTCCCATAATGTCTTCAATTTCGGATTTGGTAAGTTTGACCCGTTCAGCAGGCAGTCGTACAGTCTAGATACAGTCCTCCAGCCATCTTCAAGCATATACATTAAGGCCAGGAGTTCCGTCTCTTCTGGCTCAACCGGCCACCCCTGCCATCTGACACTTGCAATTCAATTAACTTTCGTGTATCCCAGGAATTGTCCTTTCGGCAGCCCCGTCTGAGTTAGGTTATCTAGGTCTCGGAACGTCACGGGCTCATACAAGTCACCCCATCTGGAGACTCCCCATACCTGCCAGTGCTGAATTGTTGCCAAATCCTCATTTTTGCAAGCATCGGCCGCAGTTGGAGTGTTGGAGGAATAAGGGTGACAGACTTGCAGGAGCTTTAGCACTCGGGACCAGAATTTTCTGCCAAGTGTCACAAGGAGCGGTAGAACGTTCATGCAGTTGGGTGGTAGCCATTGGATTTCCATGAGGCGAGCAGGTAAGACCATGCGCTGGAGCAGCGTTTTCTCTGAGGTGGGCTCGTCGGACAACCATTTTGTGATGGAGCCTATTTGGACAGTCAAGTAGTATAGTTCCAATCTAGGTAGGTGTACACTGCCTGCACCATATGGTAGGGACAAAACCTATAGGGAGACTCTGTGACGGTTTTGCCCCCAGAGGAAGTCTCTGGCTTGGGTGTCAAGTAAACGAAAGAACTGGGACCCAATATAATAGGAGACATTTGTGAAACTGTAAAGAAATCTAGGGAGAACAATCTATGAAGGTAATTAAAAGGCTTTGTCAGTTACGGCTGAGACTTGTTTAGAAAGAATGTTTTCGTGGCTCTACCTGTGATGGTTGTAGGCTTATCCATGATATACCACATTTTGCTGCTAGTTTCCTAGTGCATTTCTGTACTTGAATCCACACAACCTGGAGTTAGTCCCTCATGGAAATCAATGGAAGAGCTGGATCAGCTTTGGATTGTCTGAATTAGTCTGGTCCTCTGGTGGTGCCAACTGTTCAGATGGATTTCTAGAATCTGGCCTGGTGGACAGCTTTTAGGAAGCCCCCCCAGTTATGGTGAAGAGGGAACTGTGAGTTTAGCCAAAGCTCAATCATGGTAACAACGAAGAGCAGTCATGGTTTAGTCCCCGGAGAGTGTGAGTGGCACCAGGAGCCCTCAATGAGTACACACATAATAGCACACAATTCAATTTAGACAGCCCGTTATAAAAAGTTATTTACTGAAGGCCTTTGGAACACACTGAAAAATGAAACTAGCAGGTAGTACTATTGCACAATACTCTATAATACAAATATATAAAATCACCATTACATTCATTTAAAAGACATCAACAAATAAAAGGATGGGAATCAGTCACAAGTTCAATATCCGGACTTTAGAAGTCTAAGATGAATGGGGCTTTGTTCCTAAAAGTCACAGGGAAGAATTCTTGTGAAAAGGATGCAATGGGCTTGTGGTGGTGATTAGCTTTAAACTATTAAAGTTCTGACAATTTAAAATGGGGAAAGGTAAGTGTTCTCCTTTCTTCCAGATTGAAGGCTAAACCAGGAGGATCCCCGGCCCAGGTACGTCGACCAAAGGTGAGTGGTATGGAGCTGGGAGACAAAGGGACTTGTTCCCTGTGTTATTCTATGGAGGACAGGGAAGGGGGGGTAGGCACACTGATGCTTACTTAATCAAATTCCCTGACTCAGATTTTCACTGTCTTTTCTGGGGAATAGGCCAAAATTACTGAATCCAATTTACCTACCCCACCAAAAGACATAAAATACATACCACCAAAGGTTCTACTTACCTTTTTTCTTGTTCTCCTTATGTTTCACATGTTTTCTTTCTTTTTTTCTTAGTTAATATTCTTCACAATTTTCTTCTTGCTATTTAAGTAAATGTTTATTTTTAATGAATACATAAAACATCTATGTAATGTATTGAACGGTATAACTTTTACAATGGGTAAGGTAATGTCTATAATAGTCCACTAGATGGCATGAGAGGCCATTGAATGCTCTATATCTCTCTATTTTTGTCATTTCCGGTACGCCATTCTTTCCATCTCTTGTAATAATTCTTGCAATAACTTGTGTAACTTATTTTTGGATGACACACAGCTAACACAAAGTAAGTAAACCCCATATTCTTTTTATATCTCATAAGCAGTCCAGGTTAGATATTTCCCAGCTATAAGGATAACTGAAGTATGACTTATCGGGGACAGTTAGAACCACAGACTCTAGGTTAGATAGCACAGGGAAAGTAAAACCCAATGTTACACTTTTACTCAATGACTCTATTCTAGGTAGGCAACAACCTAATGTAGACTTATTCTGGACAGGATAACGGCAAGTCAGGGGAAGCAAGACCCAGTTGGAGGACACTCATAAAATTACCCTGCAGGAATAATCTGGTGAAACCAACACTTCAATTTTGGGAAGAGGCACAACCTAATAGCAGGAGAGTAATATACCTTCACATCTACTTTCTATTAGACTGGCAAAACCGCTTATAAGGAAGAAAACATGTTAATCATACTTTTAAGAATAGTGCATTACACATCCAAGGTAAATAAGAACTTTTGTAACTGTTCACTCTTAGAATTCGTTACCAACCAGCTCTTTGCAAGTAAGTAACTTTTAAACATTTCTTTTCTTTTCTAGGCAAAAGGCCCAATCCCTTCAAAGTCTTTCCCTTATTCTTGGAGCATGAGTGTACTCATTGTAAGAATGGGGGTCACTAGGACTAGTGACCAACAGGCAGTGTCAGAATAGGTTCTTTAGCAGCAAAAGTCAGAGTTCCTTTGGAAAACTGGGCAAACAGGCGAGTACTTCTAGGCTTAGAAGAGGGTCCAGGGTCTTCGCAGAAGACACCCTAGCAGGATTCTAGCAGTGGGACTGGGTGCACTGGATGAGAGGCCTCCCGATCACGGAAAATACCTCACAGCTACACAGAAATCCTAACAGACTTATGGTAAGTACATACCCAAGCCAACACAGTACCTCAGAATTGAAGATTTTGCAGCAGGAGGACTTCAGGGACTGCAGCCAAATACCCGTTCAGTGGATTCCTTGTCGTGATGACTGAAAACAAGACCTTAGAAAGGACTTTGCAGCAGGGGATCGATGAAGAAGGCTCTAGTCAAGGTTTCCCTTGCGGCCGAATGCGGTTCTTCGGATTTGGCACCTTTTTTCAAGGAGCACAGAAGAAGACAGACAATTGCGGTTGAATTCTCATTGTTACTAAAGTCCAGCACTCTGTTGGGGGGACTTTTCGGACTCGATTCGTGTCGCTCGAGATCCACCAGGATGCCCATGAAGTTTCAGCAGAATTCGGAAGACAGTGCACCGCACGATTGCTTGAGGTCCCAGGGTATTAGCAATGCAAGGTCGTAGCAACGCGTGGGATGGCTCAAAATGCAGGTCGTCTTGAGTCTCTAGTGGGTCTCACCAGGCTCTGGGTCGGGGTCGTTGTTTTCAGAGTCCCCAGGTCGATTGGAAGGAAGGGCTACAGCAGGCTCCGGTTACATAGCAGGCTCTACAGTCGCTGGAAATGGGTTCAGCCACTTTTCCTTCATCCTCTTCTGTTCCATTGATCGACTTTTCTTCAGCTTCCAGGTTCGCAGCATTTACCAGGAACTACAGCACAACCTCTGCATGCTCTCCCCGCATTTTACAAGGGACGCTCTGGTTGCCCACTTAGGACAGCTAGCCCCCCACTGGGATTTGTCCCCATTCAAGCAAGGTGTAAGACAAAGGGCTGGGGAGTTTTGGACTCCTCCCTCGCTTCCTGCCCTCACACAGTCTGGAGCCTGGGTGGGGAGTCCAGGGGACTCCCGCTGAAGATAAAAACCACACAAAGGAATTTTCCCGCCCTGGATGTCGGAGGGGGGAGGGGTGGGGAGGAACAAGAAACACACTAAAATGGCGAAAATAGAAGACGGGGGCCATTTTGGTAAAATGAGCATTATTGGGTGCCTTTACTGCATGCAGCTGTGAAGACAGCCTGCGGTAAAGGTGCACCAAATTAATACAAGGTGTCACTGCCACCAGCCATTGAAGGTAAGCTTGTCCCTGTAACAACATTGTTAGTTTCATGTGAGAGGGGATACATTGTATGTCCCCAGCACTCCACATAAGGTGGGGTGTGCTGGCTTCACAGAATGAAATGTAAAAGGGTTCCAAATATCCTTTATACCCTTGGGAACTCTAGTTCACTCAAGGTTAGCAAAAAAGTTCAAAGGGGAGCCCCTAGGGAAACCCAGCAACAACAGGCACTTATTGCCAATGCGTTGTTAAAGAGGATAACTTTAAAAAGACACTATGGAGAGTCAAAAAAATGACCTATAAAAGGAGTTGAAGATTATCTGAGGTATTAAGGAAAAATATCCCACTAGTAAAGCAAAAGGTTCTGGGGTTGACCCAGGTCAGGAAGATTTACCAGTTCTCTCTGTGGGTCTCCATCTCTCTGTGGGTCCCCATCTCTCTGTGGGTCCCCATCTCTCTCTGGGCCTCTGTCTCGATCGGTTTCTCTCGATCTTTCTTTCTCTCTCTTGCTCTCTATCTCTCTCTCTCCCTCCCTCCGTGGGTCGATCTCTCTCTGTGGGTCTCTGTTGCTCTCTCTCGCTCGCTCTCTCTCTGGGTGTCTCTCGGTCTCTCTCTGGGTGTCTCTCGGTCTCTCTCTGGGTGTCTCTCGGTCTCTCTCTGGGTGTCTCTCGGTCTCTCTCTGGGTCTCGGTCTCTCTCTGGGTCTCGGTCTCTCTCTGGGTCTCGGTCTCTCTCTGGGTCTCGGTCTCTCTCTGGGTCTCGGTCTCTCTCTCTCTCTGGGTCTCGGTCTCTCTCTCTCTCTGGGTCTCGGTCTCTCTCTCTCTCTGGATCTCGGTCTCTCTCTCTCTGGATCTCGGTCTCTCTCTCTCTGGGTCTCGGTCTCTCTCTCTCTCTCTCTGGGTCTCGCTCTCTCCCTCTCTGGGTCTCGGTCTCTCTCTCTCTGGGTCTCGGTCTCTCTCTCTCTGGGTCTCGCTCTCTCTGGGTCTCGCTCTCTCTGGGTCTCGCTCTCTCTGGGTCTCGCTCTCTCTGGGTCTCGCTCTCTCTGGGTCTCGCTCTCTCTCTCTCTGGGTCTCGCTCTCTCTCTCTCTGGGTCTCGCTCTCTCTCTCTCTGGGTCTCGCTCTCTCTCTCTCTGGGTCTCGCTCTCTCTCTCTCTGGGTCTCGCTCTCTCTCTCTGGGTCTCGCTCTCTCTCTCTCTCTGGGTCTCGCTCGCTCTCTCTCTCTCTCTGGGTCTCGCTCGCTCTCTCTCTCTGGGTCTTGCTCGCTCTCTCTCTCTGGGTCTCGCTCGCTCTCTCTCTGGGTCTCGCTCTCTCTCTCTCTCTGGGTCTCGCTCTCTCTCTCTCTGGGTCTCGCTCTCACTCTCTCTGGGTCTCGCTCTCTCTCTCTCTGGGTCTCGCTCTCTCTCTCTCTGGGACTCGCTCTCTCTCTCTGGGTCTCTTTCTCTTTCTTTCTCTTTCTCTCTCTCTCGCTCTCTCTCTCTGGGTCTCTTTCTCTGGGTCTCTTTCTCTTTCTTTCTCTTTCTCTCTCTCTCTCTTTCTCTTTCTGGGTCTCTTTCTCTCTCTCTCTCTCTCTCTCTCTCTCTCTCTCTGGGTCTCTCTCTCTCTTTCTCTCTCTCTCTGGGTCTCTTTCTCTCTTTCTCTCTCTCTGGGTCTCTTTCTCTCTTTCTCTCTCTCTGGGTCTCTTTCTCTTTCTCTCTCTCTGGGTCTCTTTCTCTCTCTCTGGGTCTCTTTCTCTCTTTCTCTCTCTCTGGGTCTTTCTCTCTCTCTCTCTCTGGGTCTCTTTCTCTCTTTCTCTCTCTGGGTCTCTTTCTCTCTTTCTCTCTCTGGGTCTCTTTCTCTCTTTCTCTCTCTGGGTCTCTTTCTCTCTTTCTCTCTCTCTGGGTCTCTTTCTCTCTCTCTGGGTCTCTTTCTCTCTCTCTGGGTCTCTTTCTCTCTGGGTCTCTCTCCCTCTCTCTCGCTGTGGGTGGGTCTCTCTCCCTCTCTCTCGCTGTGGGTGGGTCTCTCTCCCTCTCTCTCGCTGTGGGTGGGTCTTTCTCCCTCTCTCTCGCTGTGGGTGGGTCTCTTTCCCTCTCTCTCTCTCTCTCTGTGGGTCTCTTTCCCTCTCTCTCTCTCTCTCTCTCTCTCTCTCTCTCTCTCTCTCTCTCGCTCTCTCTCTCTCTCGCTCTCTCTCTCTGTGGGTCTCTTTCCCTCTCTCTCTCTCTGTGGGTCTCTTTCCCTCGCTCTCTCGCTCTCTCTCTCTCTCTGTGGGTCTCTTTCCCTCTCTCTCTCTCTCTCGCTCTCTCTCTCTCTGTGGGTCTCTTTCCCTCTCTCTGTGGGTCTCTTTCCCTCTCTCCCTCTCTGTGGGTCTCTTTCCCTCTCTCCCTCTCTGTGGGTCTCTTTCCATCTCTCTCCCTCTCTCTCTGGGTCTCTTTCTCTCTGGGTCTCTCTCCCTCTCTCTCGCTGTGGGTGGGTCTCTCTCCCTCTCTCTCGCTGTGGGTGGGTCTCTCTCCCTCTCTCTCGCTGTGGGTGGGTCTCTCTCCCTCTCTCTCTCTCTCTGTGGGTCTCTTTCCCTCTCTCTCTCTCTCTCTCTCTCTCTCTCTCTCTCTCTCTCTGTCTCTCTCTCTCTCTCTGTCTCTCTCTCTCTCTCGGTCTCTCTCTCTCTCTCGGTCTCTCTGGGGGTCTCTCTCCATATATATCTCTCTCTTTCTCTCTCTCTCTCTGGGTCTCTTTCCCTCTCTCTCTCTCTCTCTCTCGGTCTCTCTCTCTCTCTTTCTCTCTCTCTCTCTGGGTCTCTTTCCCTCTCTCTCTCCCTCTCTGTGGGTCTCTCTCTCTCTCTCCCCCTCTCTCTCTCTCTCTCCCTCTCTCTCTCTCTCTCTCTCTCTCTCTCTCTGTGGGTCTCTTCTCGCTCTCTCTCGCTCTCTCTCGCTCTCTTTCGCTCTCTCTCGCTCTCTCTGGGTCTCTTTCTCTCTCTCTCTCTCTCTCTCTCTCTCTGGGTCTCTTTCTCTCTCTCTCTCTCTCGCTCTTTCTCTCTCTCTTTCTCTGGGTCTCTTTCCCCTCTCTCTCTTTCTCTCTCTGGGTCTCTTTCCCTCTCTCTTTCTCTCTCTGGGTCTCTTTCCCTCTCTCTCGCTGGGTCTCGCTCTCTCTCTCTGTCCAATTACACCATCCCCATATCCCAGCAGTCTAAGCCTTAAATGTCCGCTACACTACCTTAATTGAGTTTGACTGGAAGGCCCCTAGAACCTTCTCTCAGAGCTATTTATTTTATTTGCATTTATAGAGCGCACAACACTCCTCAGGCACTGCAGCGCTGTACAAGAAGGCTTACTTGGTTACAAAGTGCTTGTGATGACTTCCAAACATGCATGCTAACACTGCCCCAAAAAGTGGGTGCGGCTTCTTTGTTTTTTACCTTTTATTTTTAAAATGTAGAGCAAGACGCCTTCACTGCAGTCTTTTAGGTAGGTGCTGTCCTTTTGAAAATATTTTACAATCATCCCAGTTAATTTTGTGGTTCGTGCCAAAAAAAATGCTAATTAACCGTTTTATCTTCTTCATGCATAGCCATGCACCTTTATTTTGTACTGCAATAATGGCTTTTTCAGAACCAAATTCTTAAGACGGGTGGTACAAGCCTTGTTGTATGTGTCCAGCTTGGTTTTATTGGCCATTTTCCTTCCTTTTTAGGCTTGAAATTGACATAAGGGCATGCCTTTTTGCAGTAGTCCAGCACTGGATTCCCAGCCAATGCTAACTGGCTGAAACTGGGCTTTGGAAATGTGTGGGTTCAATCCACACTTCGGCCAGGTCTTGTTACTGGGAGAATGTGGAGTGGCAGGCTCCCTGATTGGACATCCTCCACCTGTTTTTTTTGTTTTTTTGTTGCAATTCAATTCCATAGGTGGACTGCTGCATCCCCAGCCCACTTTTCTTAAGAGGATCTGGAGCAGTTTTTGTCGACCACCTGTTCAAAGCATCTGAAGCCAGAGGAACGTGAGATGCCAGTCTGAGGACTGCTGCAACAGCTTTGGCAAAGTCATCCACTGTATTTTGGACCTCTGCCTTCAAATCGACTTTGAAGACCTCATCTAGGTGTCTTACACTTATGGACTGGTGGGACCAGCCAATCCGAAGCCCTGCAATAATCGGTCGCTGTTCCACAGTCGGAAGTTACTACTAGGTCTTTATTTTGCTTGCACATTCTCCTGGAAGTGGGCTGCAACTTTATATGGGCTCCTTCCTGCCTCGCCATAGAAAACTTTGCTAGCCTCCTTAGGGCTCTGCTTGCTAACCTGCCACAGCCATCTCTGACCACAAGAAATTGCCTGCTTTACCCAGACGTCTGACCATGCTACTCCTGAGGGCCTGCTGACCCCGTCTTTAGACTAACCAATGTCAACTTCAGTATGCTGCTCCTGAGTGGTCCTCTCGTGCTACTGGAGCCACGTTCAAGCTGGGTAGACCCTGTACTGGTGTCTGTGCCTGAGCGCGATGTGTCAGATAAGCTTCTAGTCAGCCATGTTGTCTCCACCAAGTCCCTCTCCTGTGGTGTTGAAAGTTGGAGTCCGGGGGTCAAGGTCCCTTCTCTTTGTGCCCCTATCTTCATTGACCTGCATTGGGCATAACACCCTTAACTTGGATGTACTACGGAAAAGGTGGTAGGGCAAATCACCTGCTTTTGATCCCTGAAAAGGGTACAGATGGACTTCTTAAGCATTGTTGTTATATGTTAAGAAATACTAATGATCTTAAGGCTTGTACAAAAAGGGTTCACAAAAGTTCACCCTGTCTACACTTAAGCAATTTACAGTGTACACATCAATGATTAACTGTTGTATTCTAAAGTGTTAGGTAACCAATTCGGTGTTACCAATTGGGGGCAGGGTGTGTGTGTGTTAGTAAAGGGCAGTGATTATCTTCTTACTTGTACTAATAGTGTATCTTTGTACTTACCTGTGAGGACCTCTGTTTCTTAACATGCTTTGAGCTTGTTAACTGTACTTCATACCAATCCTGCCTCCTCTTGAATCTAAGTCAATCTGCTTAGCCCTCTACCACTGAGTTAATCGAAGACCTTAGTGTGAATTGCTGGAACCTTTAGATTTTTATCTCAGAACCCCACACCAGAATAGGATCTAAACAATCCTCTTCACAAGATCTTGTGGAGTTTACTGTCCACGGTTACACACGCTGGGAACAGGGAGACTTTGTGGCACCATAACCTTGAGAAGCTTAGGATTTCTCACGGGGGTGGGGGGGCGGGGCCCATCTGTCTCGTTGCTGATGAGGCCTACGTTTAGGACTCATTGGCGACAAAACTCAGTAAACCAATCAGAAAAAAGTACAGGCACCTCCTTGCCAACAGTAAAGTTCTTTTCTTTTAACCATGTATCCTCCCACCCCGATTCTATTCCTGGAACCGGTCCTTCACCGCTTTAACTCATTGCGTTATTGCAGTCTTGGAATTCATAAACTATATTTCTTCACCTCTTTTTTCTATGCCCACAGACTCAGGAAGACTCCAGTAGAGGCTCTGACAACTCCAGCTATGACGAGGCCTTCTCACCAGCCTCACCCGGCCCAGCATCGGGACGCAGTGAGCGTGATCCTGGGACCCCCAACAGTGCCCCACCCACCACAGATCTGCTTGGCATCAGCCCTGTCTTCCTATCCAGTGATCCAGGGAGCTGGAGTGTTGAGGAGGTGTACCAGTTTATCGCTTCTCTGCAAGGTCAGTATCAACCATTGGTTTTGGAGTGATTCTAAAGATGTCTAGGAGTATGGTTCCCAGGTATTGGATTGGTTCACCCCATATTCATGGCTGTTAGAACACTTTGATGCAGTTTGGCAGAATCCTGCCTACTGGAAAGTAATTTAGAGCAAATTGATTTATGGAGGGGTCTATGCTCCAACTATTGTTACAGGTAGGCGTACCTTTTCCAACATATCTTCTCAAAAGTTGCATGCTGTTGCCTCTCTGCACAACTATCATTAGAAAAGCTTCAGCATGGGCATTTATCAGTCTGTGTGCTGGGGTGCATATGCTACAGATAAATAACCTTCGAATGGATTGTGTCCTCCAACGTATTCCAGAACTTTGACGTATGTCCACAGCTGTGCTGCTTCGTTAATTGTTCGGTACACGGCGTCCTGCGTCCATGGCCTCGGGTCGAAGTCCCTTGAAGGCCTCCGTGGAGGGTGACGTCATCAGATGTTATAAGTAGCACACGCTGCGCCCGTAGCCTCAGTTCTATTTTTTCCGCAAACTTGTTTGCTTCCAGAACTCGGCGCACCTCGTTATCTACTTCGATAATGTCTTCTACCCCGACGACCCAGCGGTCTGGCTTTAAAATATTGAGGTTAGTGTCTGAGAAATTATCCTATGATAGGAGGTGCGCACAAAAGCAATTGTACATCTGATTCCCGTATATTTCTAAAGGGTATATTAGACTCTTGAGAGGTATGCGTCAGCAGTGAGGACCAGAAGGGTAATTTCTCAGAAACCCCTTTGATCAATAAGGTAGCAAGAGATTTGGAAAACCTCCCTATCTGCGCTGCCAACCTATGTCAGAAAGAGACCTCTAACAAGGCCTCTAATGGTTATGTATTGTTAGACAGTTGTGTCGTGAAGAAATCACAAATTCTTTCCTAAGGAGGAGTTATACAAGTTATCAGATGTATGGTTTAAACACATTTTTTTGTTAATGTTCCATATACAGAAAATGCGAACACGTGTTTCAACCCTAACCGGGCCATCTTCAGGGCATTAACAAATATAACTAACAAAATAATGACCCATAGTGCATAGTCCGTCATTCGAATACCAACATCAATTTTAGTCAATTATAAATGCCTACCATTTAGATACAAAAAATACACAATACACACAGAGGCATGAAGAGAAACCGGAATGGGGGAGGGGGAATGAAAACAAAGAATATAGTGAGGGAAAAGCTCTCAATATTATACAAATACATCATACCATCATGGTTGAGTCAAGAAATGCTTTGGTGACCATATTCACATCCCAAAAGGGTGAGGTTATGAACCGAAAAGTACCTGATATTTTCAAAGCAAGGTACTAGCTGTGTGCATAAAACCACAGAGTGTTGGAACCAGATTTAAAGAGAGAGGTTACACTATTCCAATTATCATCAAAGCATTACAAGATGTCAAAACAATGGCACGATCCTCTCTATTATCACAGACTCCGGGTCCACAAGCCAAAACCTCTGCCAATTTTCCTTAATACGTGAACTTTATCACTAAATTTTCCAGTGATTCTAAATGTATCTATCACATCTTGAACAAACATTGGAACCTGTTACTAGACCCAGATTTGGTATCGTATGTCCCAGAGAAACCTATGATTACATTTTCAAAATCTCCAACTCTCAGAAACCTACTTTGTCACTCTTTTTTGAAATCTGGTTCAAATAGACAGGACAATTGGTTATCTAAGAATACCAAACCCAGTGGCTTTCATAAGTGTGGGACATGCAATTTTTGCAAGTTTGCTCTGTCACCTACTAAAGTATTCACCTGTCATGGAGATCTCAAAGTCAATATTACGGATTTTATCAATTGCCGTTCAAAGTACATCATATATGCAATTGTCTGTGTGTGCAAGAAAGTGTATATTGGCAGTACCATCCGGGAGCTGAGAATCGGAATCTTAGAACACCTTGCCAATTTGAATAGTCAAGATGCCAAATTGCCTTTTGCATTGCATTGGCAAATGGAACATCAAATGGCACACCGATGCGACATTAAATTCGTTGGTCTAAAACACATCAAGCCACATACAAGAGGTGGCGATAGACAATTGAGATTATGTCAAGAAGAAGCATGCATGATTTGTAAATTACGATGTGTTCAGCTTGGTTTAAATCAGGAACATGAATTAAATGTATTTCTATGATCTACTTATCTAAGATATAAGCAATCGGTTTATGTAATTTGGAGAACTGGCGTTGCTACCACATCCCAATAGGTGTATTAACTGATGAGGCCCATCACATATATGAACATAGACCCCAATTATATTTACATGTGAGTCACCGGCTGCTCATATCAACAGGTATACTAACTGATAAGGTTACCGTGGGCTTATCCAACACACTAATATAGATCTAATTAATACCTACATGTAGCAGTCTGGGAGACACTGGCTGCTCTTATCACCTAGTGCCCCACATTAAGCTATACCCCTCTCTCTGTGTTAGTTGCACCATTGTATCAGGTCTTGGGCCGTAACATACTAATTCTCATTCATGCATATTACCTAGCGTAGGTTCACACCTATCTTTAGATTGACCTATTGGAGTGCTATACAGGCACTGAAACCTACGTTTAAAGCGTGCCATTAATATTATCAAAACTTAGTAAATGTAGCATTGATCTTTTCTGACCGGTATATCAGTACTATTTGCCGCTGACACTAATAATTTTAAACATGAGCTACATACTTCTTAACATGCACTTGTCTAATTATTATCCTAATCCGGACATTTGCAAAATTTTGATGTCATATTTATTTAGGCTCTTTTACAGCTTTACATAAAACCGTATTTCCGCATTACCGACATGTGAAACAGACGTTGGCACGCTTCACTGTGCAGCTGGCTTGTCAGCACCAGGCAACAACAGCAGGTAATTGGATGAACGAACTCGTTAGAAGACCAGACGCACGGCAATGATGCCAGTAATTAGTTAACACTAAGCTGTGTTAAACGCAAATACATTCACATTATTTTAGTGACTAAATGTTGCTTTTGATTTGCAAAACTTAATTGCAAAGTAGAAACCTGCGGGATGGTTTTTTATGGGACACTACGTGGCAGAGTTGCACAGGGTTGCCAGGCAACCTCTGAGCACTCGGGTCACATGACCATAGTCTACTTTACCTTCGAGGCCGGTTATAGGCCGACACAGCCAACACCCACATTCCGATAGTCTGCGACCAGACACACGGCAGTAACTGCGAGTTCCTAACGCATTGAAGCGTAAATTAGGTAAGCTCATAATGTTTAAATGTATACCCAGTTACAAGGCTTTCTGCCCAGAATCACTTTAATGAGTCACCTTACATTGTTTGGCTCCTGCATCAATGTGAAAGCAACACTGGCTTGGGTGGACATTTACGATACACTTTCCTTTATTTTTCTCATGCTTTAGTATATCACATGTCGAGCTGACAACAAGTCTTTAAATTGGAAACCTGACTCGGGATAAAATGCCTATTTGAAAATACATCACGCAACTGTGAATATATTGAAAATGGTAGGTGAGCTTTAGAGCATTTTTTCATTTAAACGTGCACAATTTTTGTGACTCTTCCTTTTTATTGGTGACTGGTTAGTACAACAGCAAGCTATATCTGCTTTTTAGATAAAACACATATGGATGTCCCCCTCAGATTAGAATTTTAAACAACCCAACGCTCTGCGGTTTTATGCACACAGCTTAGTATCTCGCTTTGAAAATATCGGGTACTTTTCGGTTAATAACCTCACCCTTTTGGGATATGAATATGCTCACCAAAGCATTTCTTGACTCAACCATGATGGTATGATGTATTTGTATAATATTGAGCTTTTCACTCACTATATTCTGTTTTCTTCCCCCTCCTCCAGCCCTGTTTCTCTTCATGCCTGTGTTTTTTGTGTATTGTGTATTTTTTGTATCTAAATGGTGTGCATTTATAATTGACAAACATTTATTTCGGTATTCGAAAGACGGACTATGCACTATGGGTAATTATTTTGTTAGTTATATTTGTTTATGCCCTAAAGACAACCCGGTTAGGGTTGAAACACGTGTTGGCGTTTTCTGTATATGGAACATTTAAAAAAAAATTGTGTTTAAACCATACATCTGATAACTTGTATAACTCCTTAGGAAGGAATTTGTGATTTCTTCATGACACTATTGTCTAACAACACATAACCATTAGAAGCCTTGTTACAGGTCTCTTTCTGACATAGGTTGGCAGCGCAGATAGTGAGGTTTTCCAAATCTCTTACTACCTGGCTTCAAAATATGCCAGGACTGTAAGTCCAAGATGTCCATCACGGACCTGCACTGTATATGCTTGTGGTGTCTGGGCGAGAGCCATGACACAGACGACTGCTCGAAGTGCCAGTCGTTGACTGCCAAGGCCTTGCGAGAGTGTAAGGCTAAATGCAGATAGGGTTGAATTCCAAACCCCTAAATCCAAAATGACTACTGGTCTTCCCACCGACGACTCGAGGGGTGACTCTCCCCGTCGGAGGGAGTCCAGGGGATCTCGGTCCCGGAGTGGTTACTGCCACTCGTCCTCGTCAAGGCACTCCCGGAAGCGGGGTCACTGTTCACCTTCACCATCCTCGTCGGATGATGGCTCTGTGAGGAAAGTGGCTTGTCCAACTAAATCCTCTACTCCGGAGGAATGGAAGGCATTCAGGGAGAAAATGATGGAGTTTTTTAATCTCTGGGCACTGTTCCATCCGTGCCTTCGGTTGAAGCCGACGGGGAACGGTCTCGGTCCGACGCTCGCACGCCCTCTGGCCCAGGCAGTTGGCGCGATAAACATTGGGAACTGCTGATTTCCTGTTCTGACAAGGATCTGGTAGATTGCCAGAGACGTGCAAGATCCAGGTTGCGGTCTTGGTCTCCAACAAAATCGGCGAAGTCTGTGAAGGGGTCAAGGAAGACGTTGACACAATCAGCGCTGTGTCCATTGAGTGCGGCTGTCGGCGCCTTTGTCTACGTCAACGCCCTCTGGGCATGTGGGCCAGAATTTGCGCTGAAGACGGCCCGGTTGGAGGTCCCTGTGGCTGTGGATCCTCCGAGAAACGCTCTGTCAGAGACTGTGAGGCCTATTCTTGAATCCAGGTCTGCTCCTGTCCCTAAGGAGTTCTTTCATTCTCTACAGAACATATGAGAATGAGGAGAGGTCTGATGTGGAGTTGGAGCCTTTTGATATTCCTGGTGAAACTCCTCAAGTTCCTGATATTCTTTTCTGAGGACAGTCAGATGGAGGATCTGCGTCAGTCTTTAAATGATGCCAGCGGCCTTGACACATCTCCTGAAATGGAGTTTGGTATACCGGAGCTTGGGGACTCCTGCTGAATCAACCTATAGGCGATTGATGTCGAGATTTACCGAGTACCTACGGTGGTCAGGCCCTCCAGTTGAATATGACCAGGATGACCTGACGGACATTTTAGATCAGAGTCTGTCCACTGACCCAGTGTTGCCTTTTCACATGGCGTTGCAGAAAAGGGTGGCTACTACTTGGAACACCCCAGTCTCTTCCGGCGGTCAACAAGTCATTCACTAAGAAATACCGCCCATCCAGTAGCAACCCCAGCTACCTATCCACACACCCCACTCCTGAGAGTTTGGTGGTCCAGTCGGCCAGGGCCACCTCGAGGCAGGCAGCGTACCCTATCATCCCTCTTGATGGGGACAAACGCTGTGATGGATGGGCACGCAAGGTATTTTCGCCTGGGAGTACGGCACTGAAATCGGCCACCTCCAACTGTGCCTTAACAAAATATTTGCACATTCTGTGGAATTGTCTCTCTGGCGGCTGAGCATAGTCCCGAGGGGGAAGAAAGGGATGCGTTTCTTGCTATTGTGCAGGATGGCAAGGATACTGTGTGTTGGACACTGCTGATGGTGTCAGCCGGTCCATGGCTGCGAGCACTGTGATACACAGGTTTGCATGTTTGCAGAAGTCAGGGTTTGCACCTGATGTGCAGGCCTGTCTTCTCATGACCGTTCTCATTTGTTTGGCAGCATGGCTGACTAGAGCCTGGAGAGATTGCAGACCGCCAAAGCAGCTGCTACATCTTTGGATGCAGCTGTGCGTCAATCTCTGCCTTTTCGTCCTAGGGAACAGCTGTAGAGGGGTGGTTCCTTTTGTTACTACTCCTCTTTTGGTAGAGCAAGAGGAGCAGCCAGGCAAAGGGGCCAACGTAAAGTTCCTCGTGGTGGATGGGGGGAAAAGGTGCCAAAGCGCTCAAGCAGCTGCCTCTTTGCCTTCAGGTACTGCAACAGCCACTCCAAAACGGCTATGAGGCCAGGTCTCATTGTTCGCCGGTTGGGGGCAGACTGTCTCAGCATCTCGAAGAGTGGCGAGCCATTACTTCAGATGCGTGGGTTCTGGAAACAATAGCCCACGGCTACTGCCTGCCCCTTCCTGAGTCGGCCTCGTGACAATCCACCGGGGAAGCTCGCTTTGAAGATTCCGGATCCGCTCCTTGTGCAGGAAATCTTGACCCTGCTGGAGAAAGGCGCTATAGAACTACTGCCTGTGGCGGAGAGGAACAAGGGCTGGTATTCCCCATATTCTTTGATTCCCAAGAAAGACGGAGGACTGAGACCCATCTTGGACTTACGTTGCTTGAACAAGTTCCTCAGGAAGGGCAAATTCAAGATGGTGACTCTTTCTCAGGTCCTTCAGGCCCTTCGACTTCAGGATTGGTTGGTGTCATTGGACCTAAAGGATGCTTATTTTCATGTGCCGATCCATCCAAAGCACAGAATACCTGAGGTTTGCGGTTGGCAACTCGCACTTTCAGTTTCGGGTCCTGCCATTCAGGTTGACCTCTGCCTGATGGACTTCACCAAGATCGAGGGGGGGGGGGTTCATGTCTACCCCTACCTGGACAATTGGCTGATTATGGCACATTATCCGGAACAAGCATTGGCTCATCTAGAAGTCACCTGCCACTCCCTCACGAACTGGGCTTCTCCCTCAATTTCAAGAAGGCCCACATGACACCTTCCCAGCAGCTCCGATATATCGGAGTGGTGTTGGACCCATCCCTGGGGTTGTGTTCCTCCCCCAAGGTGAAGGCTCATCACATTGTCCAGATGGTCAACAAATTTCAACATGCCCAGAGTCTCACAGCTTTCGAATTCTTAAGGTTGCTCGGCCTCAAGGCATCCTGCATTTTTCTGGTGGCAGAGGCCAGACTGAGGATGAGATCTCTTCAATGGGTTCTCAAGACGCAGTGGTCGCAATTCTCAGACAGAATGTCAGATCTCCTTCAGATTCCGCTCAGTCTCACAGGATCTTCTGTGGTGGCCCAGAGAAGGGAATCTGATGGAGAGCCTTTTTGGCAACCGTGGCCAGAGGTGACGGTAGTGACGGATGCTTCCCTCACAGGATGAGGAGCCCACGCCAACGAGCTGACCATCGGCGGTTGTTGGTCTCAGTCGGAGTCCAAACTCCATATAAATCTTTTGGAGCTGAGGGCCATCAGGCTAGCCTTGAAGGCTTTTTTGCCATTTGTGCACGGGAAGTGTGTTCTGATCATGACTGACAACGCAGTGGCCATGCATTAACTCAACAAAAAGGGAGGTTTAGGGTCACTTCCGCTGTGCAGAGAGGCGATGCAGCTCTGGTTCTGGACGATACAGCAAGGAATTTCTGGCCGGAGAGGAGAATGCGACGGCGGACTCTATGAGAAGGCACAGTGCGGTCTCCCACGAGTGGCAGTTGGCTAAGGAAGTCCTTCAAGAGATCTTCGCCCTTTGGGGAACCCTTCAAGTGGATCTGTTCGCGACCGGTGCCAACCGAAAGTGCAAGACATAATGCTCAAGGTAATTTCCTTCGAGAGGAGCTTTAGGGGACCCGTTCGCCGTGGATTGGTCATTCTCAATTCTGTACATGTTTCCTCTGATTCCCCGTCATTCCTCATGTTCTAAAGAGGTTGTGGAGTTTGGGTCATGCATGATCCTAATAGCTCCGGATTAGGCCAGGAGAGAGGGGACGGGAGGTTCTACGGGGGTGTCGGGTCAGGTTCTCCATCCAGAGGTCAAGATTCTCAACTTTCATGCATGGTTTCTGAAAGGTTGAGATGTAAGGATTGGGACCTCCCAGATTACTTGATGGAGGTGTTACTTTCGGGTTTCGGCCAGGAGTCCAGCAACCAAATTCCTGTACCGTTGCCATAAGTTTTGCGACTGGTGCAGAGGACACAATGTCGATCCTTTTCAGTGTTCCATTCCGATGGTTCTTTGCTTTCTTTGACCCACAAGGGTCTTCAAGTGGGTACCATTAAAGGTTACCTGGCAGCGCTATCTATTTTCAAGCGCTCGTCTAAAGAATGTTCATATTTTAAGATTCCTTTGATTACCCAGTTTCTAAAAGGGCTCACAAATGTGTTCCCGCCATCCCCTTTTCAGATTCCATTTTGGGGTTTGAACTTAGTCTTGAAATTCTTGATGGGTGCTCGGTTTGAACCTTTGCACTCTTGTCCTTTGAGACTGTTGACCATCAAGACGGTTTTCTTGATTGCAGTTACATCTGCTCGCAGAGTGAGCGAGTTGCAGGCACTTTTGTCTAAGCTACCCTTTACTTTGTTCCACAAGGATAGGGTTGTACGGAGTACGTCCTTCCCTCCTACCTAAGGTAGTTTCTGAGTTTCATTTGAGCCAGAAGGTGGTACTTTCTATCCTCCTCATCCTAGTAAGGAAGAGGAGAGATTCCATAGGTTGGACACTAGGAGAGCTTTGAGCTTTTATATTTCTAGGATGCCCAGGGTCAGAGTGGACGACCAACTTTTTGTGGGGTATACTGGACACCGATTGGGCCAGGCTTTTACCACACAGCTCTTGTCAAGGTGGATTATCCTCACTATTGCTGAATGTTACAGATTGGGTGGCAAGGACCCTCCTGAGGGTTTGCGAGCTCACTCCACCAGGGGCGTGGTTAAGAACATTTGTGATGCTGCAACGTGGTCTTCCATCCACACTTTTATCAAGCATTACTCCCTGGATACTTTCCATGGTCAAGATATGGCCTTTAGTAAAGCAGTGCTTTATTCTGCCATCTGATTGGGTATATCTACATTCTTCTCCCTCCTCCTCCAATCACTGATACTGCTTTGGGAGTCTGTCAGAGATGTGGAATACGTTGAACACAATCCATTCGAAGAACAAGTTACTTACCAACTGGTAACGTTCTTTCGACTGGATGTTCCTCCAACTTATTCCTCATCGCCCTCCCAGCCTGCCCCTCTGAAGAATTTCCTATGCTATTGCAGCTTGCGTTCCCACAAGGATATGTGCAGTCAAGGATGCATTGTGTGCGGGTATGTCGCACGTTGTGGAGGGAAAACGCATGAACTGAGGCTACGGGCACTGTGCGTGCTACTTATAACATCTGATGACATCACCCTCGACTGAGACCTTCGAATGACATCAACCCCGACCCAGGACGCCGTGTGCCTAAAAATTTCCATAGCAGCACAGCTGTGGACGTTACATGTCAAAGATGTGGAATACGTTGTAGGAACATCCAGTTGAAAGAACGTTACCAGTTGGTAAGTAACTTCTTCTTTCCTTTTTGTAGGTTTATATGGACTACTGTACTGTTTTTTTTTTTTTGTGTGTGTGTATGTGGCATGTAGAAAACCTTTCCACTGGGGTAACGTCATTGACCAGATGCTTTGGTTTCTAGCACTTTTTTCCTTCTGCCATATTTAAGAAATTCTGTGTTATTTGTTTGCTGTTAAAAAAAAGGAAAATTTGTTATGTGGCTTGTTAAGACACTTCACTAGCATGGAACTTGGTCAGAAGTTTGGATATTTGCAAAATCTATCTAACGGAATAGATTGAAAGACTTTTTGTAGCCCATTTATGACCAATCCATTTTTAATTTTGAAGTCCATCAGAACGACCTTCCAGGATGGGGTTAAATGGAAAGGCAGCTCATGTGACTCAAAAGGAAATGTGCATTCTTAAGTGTGACAAGGTGCCTGTGTTGGGGAGAACTATCAGAAATGTGTAATTCCCTTCTACCATATGATGATATTTTATTTATATCGCGCTCGTACACAAGTGTTTCGGCGCGCGACCAAGCAAAGGGAGGGAAGGAGGGAGAACAAAAAATAAAAACAATCTTACAATGCCCATTGACATTAAGAATGCGCAAGTGCATGGAGAAGGGAAAAGTGAAAGTGCGTGGAAGGGGGAGAAGTGGAAAGTGCAGAACAGAGGAGAGAAAACAATAAGTTAAATAAATGAATAAATGCAGGCAATGAAAAGGTGGTAGTGCAGCCAGCAAGTACAAGATTAGTCGGGGTATGTCGGATAAGTGCAGACGAAGAGTGGGGGACTCTATGGGTACAAATACAGAACCCAGTGCAATGGGAGGCCCGGAGGCAGTGCAGGAGGGGAGGCAGGGTGAGCAGGTACCTGGGCCCGAAGGACAGAAGGTGTCCAGGTGCACAGTGCCAAGAGAGAAACACAGGTCAGCAGGGGAGAAGATGGGCAAAGGTGAACGCGAAGAGGAAGGTCTTGAGGTGCTTCTGGAACTGGAGATGGTTCTCAAGTTTCAAGGTGGTCGGTAGGCTGTTCCAAAGGGAGGCCCCAGCTGAAGACGGAGATCTGCCCCCATCTCGTTTCTTTGAAAAACGACTGACCCTGAGGGAGTTGGAGGTAGAGGAGCGAAGGGCTCGAGAGGGGGGAGGTATTTGCGGAGGGATAGTTGAAGGTATTTTGGACCCAGGCCCCAGAAAGCCTTGTGGACAATGCAGAGGGTTTTAAATTTAATCATTGCATCCACTGGTAGCCAATGAAGGGATTTCAGAGCTGGAGAGATACGATCCCAGGGCTTGAGGCCAAGGACAAGTATTGCAGTCATGTTCTGGATTAGTTGTAGAGGGCGGAGAGTGGAGGCAGGTAGATTTAGAACCTACCTGGAGAGAACCAGAGCTTGAGACTGAGCTTCTGGGTGAAGGAAAGGAAAGGCAGAGTACCACTGAGGAGGTGGAGTAAGAAGTTTGACTTTTTAGAGATGTCAGAAATGTGCGCGGAGAAGGAAAGTATGGAGTCAAAGATGACCACGGGGTTCTTGGCCTCGCAGGTGGGGATAGGAGTGGGGGGGCCAAGGGAGACCGGCCAGAGAGTGAGGGGAAAGGATGGTGAAGGTGTACCAATGAGGAGTATCTCATTCTTGTTGGCATTTAGACAAAGATCGTTGGCAGTACACCAATTTTGAATGGCAATTAGTCAATCGGAAATGAGGGAGGGGGAGGAGGTGGCCGAGGGCAGCCTGAAAATGAGTCATGTCATCAGCATAGCACTGGAATTTTGAGCAGAAAATGGAAATGCAGTAGGCGAGAGCTGCCAGGTATTCTTTGAAAAGCCAGGCCGAGAGGTTAGACCCCTGGGGAACACCACAGGTAGAGAGGGAGGCCGATGAAAGGAAGGACCCAAGTTGTTCCTGGGAGGGTTGATCAGAGAGGAAAGAGGTCAGCCAGGCCAGAGCCTGATCAGTGATGCCCAGGGATTTATGGTCAAAGACTCAAAACAAAAGTTTTGAAAACAAAAGTCTCGACATACTATTTTTAACATGCAAAAGTGCATTTCTTTCTAAACCAATCCGTCGACAATAGTCATGGATTGGTTTCAACTGAAATGCACTTTTCCATGTTAAAAGTAGCATTTCAATGCTGTTTTGTTTGTAACGTTGAAACGTTACATGGAGCTGTCCAGTGCTGTCCTTTCAGCACTGGATAGCTCCATTTAAGGTTTTAGTTTATAATGGGGGGGTTCTCCCCCCTCCCCCCCCCAATTCCCACGCCACCCTCCCAACCCTAAGCCAAGCCTCAACCCTAACGCAAGTTTCGACAGGTAAACTTTCGAATTTCTTTCAAATAAATTGTCATTCAAAACTTTTGTATTCGAAAAAATGACTGGACACCATACCGAGGTTGTCAGACGGTTGAGTGGTGTGGTTGACCGTGTCGAAGGCAGAGGAGAGATCATGTAGAAGGACAGAGGGAATGTTAGAGTCAAGGTTGGAGAGCAGATCTTCACGGATGTTCAGGGGAGCAATTTCCATGCTGCTGTCAGCTCTGAAGCCAGATTGGTGGTCATGGAGAGAGCCAACAGAATTGGAATGAAGGTTTAGCTGAGAGATGGGCAGCTTTTCCACGAGTTTACCCAAAAGGGAGTAATGGAAATTGGGCGATAGTCGGACAAGAAGGATCGGCTGTGGGTTTCTTGAGCAGAGGATGCACAATGGAGTGCTTCAGGGGGAGGGGAAAGATCCAGAGGCCAAGGAGAGGTTACAAAAATCGGCAAGGGCCGGAGCAAGGGTATCAATGTGGTCTTAATGGTTTTAGAGGAGCAGGGATGGACTTGTTTTGATGAGGCTTCCATAGATCGGACTTGTCTAGCGACCTCATCAGGGGAGAAAAAAGGAGCAAGCAGAGAAAGGGGGGAGAGGAGGGAGAGCAGAGGAGAGGGTGGACAAAGATGTCCTGGGTTTTAGAGATAAAGTGAGCGGCAAGGGCATTGCAAAGAGCCTGGCAGGTGAGAGGGAGGGTGGAGACTGCAGCAGGGTTGGCCAAGCTCCTTGCAGATTTTAAAGAGTTCCGCCGAGTTGTTAGATGCCTCAGACACAGACTTGAATGTGGACTCTCTTCTTGGTGCAGACAGAGAGTATGTATTGCCTTTGGAGCAGGCGGCAGGCCAGTTTGTTAGAGGATGAACATGAAGCCCTCCCTTTCCTCTCAGCCGCCCTATACTTACGTTAAAGTGTAGCTAGGTCAGAGTCATACCAGGAATTTCACTTGGCTTTGGACCTCAAACAGATCCTCATAACAGGGGCAAAAGCATCAAGAGTATCAGAAATAGAAGAGTGGAGAAGGGACAGGGCTGTGTCCGTGTGTGTCAGCCAGAGGACCATAGAGACCCCATGCTCTTTTGCTGGACTTTATAACTTTAAAGGGTGTAGGAAGTGTGTGTTTGTGTCATCCCAAATGGGTATCTACTGATTTATTGAAACTGAGAGTGAGTATTTATTGAAATATATTATTGTTACATATTTACTCCCCTCTAAAGAAGGCTTATTCAAACTGTCAAATAATTGTTTAATTAAGAAACCTTGAGCATAAGTGTTATTTGGATAATTGTCACTGTGCTGTGAAAGTCTGTTACAACCCTACAGCTCACATTGACCGCTCTTTTGAGATAAGCCTGACTGCTCAGTCACTCTACCAACTAGTGTAGTACATGCTTATACCAAAGGTTGGGTTAACTAATGCCAAGAGGACAAGGCTGGTGCAGTTTCCGACAGTTTACTGCATACATTCTTGCCTAGCAATAGTAAAAAAGAAACCACTGCCACTTCAAGTGAGTTAGTGTAACAAAATGTTACATGAGGAACGGGTTAAAGGAGTTAGTATGTAACCCCCCAGCACTCCACATATGGTGGTGTGCTGAACGCATAAAGTAAAGTTAAGTAAGACAGGGATCATCTTACTGTTCTTGGGAACAGTAGTTCACCCAAGAGAATGTAGTTAAACATGAAGAGAAGTCCAAGGGACTTCTCAGTGGCACTGCACAAAAGGTGCTGTATCACAATGCAAAAGCAGATGCCTATGAAGTTTACCAGACTCCATAAAACAGTAAGGAACATAGAAAATCATACTCAGGAAAACACATGGAGTGAGAATAAAGTCCCACTCACTCAGGAGTAAAAATGATAAAGCGCTGGGTCTAGCAAAAGAGCTGGGAATCTGTAAGGTTAAAGTGAATTGCCACAGAAATTAACATTCTCCCTAACTCCTGCCCCTTTCTGTAAATTGCTGAGCGAGATTGCAGAGGATTGTATGCTGAAACCTTATAAAAA
The DNA here is from genome assembly GCF_040938575.1 of Ambystoma mexicanum. NCBI lineage: Eukaryota > Metazoa > Chordata > Amphibia > Caudata > Ambystomatidae > Ambystoma > Ambystoma mexicanum. The sequence continues at coordinate 169,705,252 of NC_090925.1, forward strand.
GTGAGGCTCCTAAGGTGAAAGTCAAGTCAACCACTGGAAACTGAAGTAACCGAAGAAGATGACCAGAGACACCTGCAGAGCCTTTGCAACACTGTGAAGCGACCACTGCTGTCCTGACCCTGTGTTCTGTGTGACAGAGGAACTCCGAAGAGGATGACTCCTTCCCTTTGACTTGTGGGAACAACCAGTCCCAATACTAACTTTAATCTGAGCCATCTCTCAAGGTGCTGTGCCTCTCCAGAGCTGCAGAACTCGAATACCAGGAGACTTCTGACCCAATTGATGTACATCAGCATGCGTTGGGGAGAATTCTCAGAAATGTGCCAATTCCCTCTACCTTAGAGACCGCCAGCAACTTTGCTGGATTTTGAGGACTTCATTTTTTTTTTAACCTGGAGAGAGCGAGACCCTTTTTCCCACTCTTTCGTATTTTAATGTGATTTTGTACTCTGTTTCTCTTTTGGTTGTGGAGTCTGACAAACTCCATAGGCATCATTTGTTACATTGTCACACAGGACCAAGTGCAGAAGTCTTTCAGATTTCACAAAGGTTTAAATGCCTTCTCTGGGATAAACTACTGTTTCCCAGAGCAGTAAAATGAAATTGTCTTTACTTACATTTGTAACTTTCTAGACCCAGCACACACTATCTTACAGTAGGTTGCTGGAAGGGTTACTTAGTATCCCCTTTGTCTAACCTCCCATGTAACATGTTTGTTATCCTTTCCTTGCCGAATAGCTGGTGGCAGAGGTTTACTGTTTACTACCATTATGGGATTTTACCAATGGCTGCGTTCGCAGCCATGGTAAAGCACCCTTGAGTGCCATTTTTTTCAAAATGGCCCCGGTCTTCTTTTTTTGCCATTTCTTTGGAGAAGGGTCCTTCTTCAGATTTACTCTGCGTGCCAAACCAGGTTTGGCTCCTTTGTTTGTTTTGTCTTTGGCGTGTTTCACGAGTGAAGCCTGCCTCTGGCTCCAGGGTGTCAGGCGGAGGCAGGAAGGGAGGGAGGTGCCGGAAACTCCCTGTGCTTAGTCTCCTAGGAGACCCAAGTGCACTCTGTGGTGATTGGCCGGCTGAGTGTCCGGCAAGGACAGCCACCCTGCTGGGTGACTTCAAGCTAGGCTGGAATGATTGGAGAAAGCTGCATAAAAGGCAAGGTTTTTTGGCTTGGAAGGCAGAATCGACCACTGGATGAAGGAATCCGAAGACAACTTGAAGATGTCTGCTGCAACTCCTGAACCGTTGGTTTGCTCGGTGAAGCCCTGCTGCTGTGCTGAAACTCCACTTGCGTATCGACAGAGAAGCTCCTGCAAGGACGACTTCTCCCTTTGAGTTGGTGGGACCAATCAACTCCAAAGTAAGCCACCTGGACATCCTCTCGGAGCTGGTTGAATTTCCAGAGTTGCTGCTGGAAACCAAATAGCCAGGGAGAGGAACACCAGTTTAAGCTGGCCAAGAGCTTCAGGAAGATCCTCTGTACTCCCAGGAAGCTGGACTGACTGAGCCTGAGCCCCCTCAACAGAGTGCAGGACTCCAGAAGCAAGGAAAGCCCATCTCGACAGCCAGGAACCGCAGTGTTGCTGTTTGCAGTAGTCACGAGGAACTGAAACACTGAAGTGCCACTTGTTTGAAGTTTGCCGGTTGCAAGCGGTAACCGTCCCATTGTAGTGCAGGAGTCCCCAGAAGTCCTCCCTCTTGTCCCCATGACTGAGGCCCAGGAACAGAAGTCATCTGCTGCACTTTTTCTTCAATCCAAAGGTACTGGAAAGTCAGAGAACTTACCTCTTGCTGTAGAGTGGTTTGCATCTTCTACTACTCACAAGTCTAACAGCTTGGGGCCCTACGTTGATTCTTATTTTCGTCAAAGACTTCTAAAAACATTGTGCAAAGACTTTTCTTACTTACCTGCAAGGAAGTGCTTCAGCTCATTGAGGCGATCATCCCCAGATAGCACGATCCTCCCCACAATGAGAGACAATAATGGACTCTCCCAGGATGGGAATAAGACCAGGACAAAGTGCGGGTGAGCTTAAATGGGAGTTTATCAATCAGAATAGGGCATGCAAAGAACTCTGCAAACTCTGAGAGCGCTCTGTCTGACAATAGCAAAGACAGGCGTATATATTTACAAAAAGCGTCATAAGAACCTACATGCTATAGGGGGCACAAGTCAGTGGGGATTGGGTGGCGACGACTAGCTATAGGTGCTGCTGCGCTGTGGTTTGCCGCGGCTGGAGGACGTCACTGGTTACCCTCGTGGGTTGGGCTGGGCCTGGCAGGTCAGCTGGGCTCATCCAGACGGTGTTGTTGAGCCAACCGTGACCAGTGTCAGAGATGAATGTCTTTCCTGACTTTCTGCCCTAGGGCCACGCACACCGCAGTCATTCAACATTGCAATATTTTCCCTGGTAAATCTTCAAATAGGTTATTCTACAGGTTAATGCAACACAGGAGGAATCCACCTAGAGTGGGGTCTGTTGGCGATTCATCAATACATGGTTACCATTGTCCTGTTGACCGGGTATCATAGGTCGCTGGGTTGGGTCTCGGGGCATGGGACAGGCGGTCCGCGTTATCACGTCTTGTTAGAAGTCATTATGGATGTGTTCCTGTAGTGTTGCCATAATATTGGGTGTCCTAATTTTACAGGGGCCATTAACCTAAGGTGAGCCGGTGGGTCGTGGAGCCTAAGAAAGAGCGCCTTTGGATCTGTGTTAAGGCCGGGGTTTACTGCTGGGTTGTAAATAATTCAGGTGGCAGGCCATGGCCTTGGGTGCTGCGGGGGAATGTGAAGCGGCTCCAGCCGAATTGGGGGAGGTGGAGCAGGGCAGCACAGGCCTCTGCTTTTTTGTCTGCTGGCAGGCTTCACTGGGGGGAAGGGGGAATGGCCTTGCATGTGCTCGCAAAGGTATTTTCCTCGTGTGTTGCATATTTTAGGTGGAAGAGACATAAACATTCATATAATATACAATACTCATTGAGTCTTTTCAAAGCCCACGTTTTAACGTTGCTAGTGCCATCCATATGGCCAATTCGAGCATATTACTTATACACTAAGTTTATAACAACTACAACATTTTGTTATATGCCTATAAATGCGCAGTAAGTGAGGTAGTAGTAAGGTTGGTGGAGCACGCAGGAACAACCTGCCAATGAGACTGGCGGCAGTGGCACATGGTGAGCTTGGACCTACATATGGTGCCTTTTCATGCACCCCTTACATGAGCTCTCAATATGGTTGCATTTGTCTTCCTTTGCACTCTAGCAGCATTATTTCAGTTATGGCGCGGGACCGTGGGGTGCAGTCTTCTCGATGAAACACATAACACGAAAAACCCCCGGGACGCTTTTACTATTTGCGCATATCTACAGGGATGTGGGTGCTTCATACCTAATGTCATATGAGCACACATTCTACCATTTTTATAGATTTTACAGGTTTTGTAGTCAGAGAGGTTGTGGAGAGAAAGCTTTCATCACAGGTGGTTTGCTCATTAGTATTTGGGGACTCTGCTTTTGTCAGGGGACCATTTTACAGTTCTTTTCCACCCAGGCCCTGCTGGCCGGGTCATGCTGGAAACAGCGATACACTGCGGAAGGTGAAATGTTACAGTGTTGGTATCTAACACTAGCTCATGTCCGTCTGTTCGTGGGAACAGGCTCTCAGCGGATCTGCCAGAGAGCTGTGGCCACAGGGATAATTGAAACTCTCCAAGGGTGGGGGCCGCGCTGCGGTGCACAGGGCTCAAACCATCTTTTAGACAAAATGGTTTCCAGGGTCTAGCTAAATTCAGCAGGTTTGGTCAATGTCTTCAGCCAGTGGCCCATCCACCACCTGGGCCCTGGTGGCAGGGAGGACCCCTGACGAGCCATGGACTTCACCGGGGGAGAGGATGCAGGGGAGGGGGGTCTCTTGGACCAATCCTCCCATACGTTCCCCCCTTTCGTTACTTAAGTAACAAATTCTTTAAATCCTCCAATCTCCTGCACTCTTCCTCATCAATTATTGCGTCATCCCATGCAGGTGTGCCTTTTATGGGCATCCATGCTCTGCACACCCCTCGCAGGCTCTCACCTCTCCTAGCATATTCATCTGGGGTGCAGGTCAGGTATATACAACCGCTCTCCTCTTCCAAGTCCACCCACACCTCCTCGTACCATTCTAGTATACGAGGCTCTTTAATTGTAGTATGCCATAACTTATCTACTATATCCTTGTCGTGTTACCTGGGCACTATCTGGTATCTTGACGTGTCGTCTGTTCCTGTTTGTACCTGTACTTCCTGCATAGTTTGTATTGTATCGCGGGCGTTGCCCATTGTCACCATCATCATTGCACCATTCGGCACTGCGTTAGCACAACATCGAAGACCCACCTGGCACAGGCAAAAAATGAAAAGGAGGAACACTACAGCCGGCATCACAAATTAAGTCATTCCCAGCCACGATGGGACCCAGGAGAAGATATTGTCGAACCATGTGATTTCTTCTGCTCCAACTTCCATTCTCATTCTTTCTCCTAGGTTATGTACTGCTTCGATCACATGGGACAGGGAGCCGTTATCTGCGTCTTCGGAAGGTACGAAAGTGCAGCAGGCACTTCGGCAAACACCTCCGTCCATTGCTGTCAACAGGTCCAAGACATACCTGTTTTGCATGGTCATTAGCCGTAGTGCTCGCAGTTCCACTTTTATTACATTAAACCCTTCTTCAGTATCATTTGCCAGCTGGATCAGGTCCCAACGTATGATTTGGAACCACTTTGCATTTGTTCGCGCCTGGATGCTTGGGATGGGTGAGGCGAAGAACGTTTCTGCAGAGCTGAATAATCGATATCTATCCGGGATCTGTGCCAGCAGTTCTGATGATACTTTTGATATGTAGTTTGATGATTGTTTGTTTCGGGACAGCACCCCTTCCTTGTTCCCGGAAGACAGGACATATACTTGTGACTCTGCAGTTAGCTGGGCCGCACTCTGTCGAGTGTTTCCTCGCGTTTTCTTGCTCCCATCAATGTGGCTTTCCGGGATTACCATTAGTGCGGAGTGTAGGGTGGCCAATGAACAGCTGCCACCCCAGGATTGTGGGAGGTGTAGGTATGCCTGGTTGCCAGATACCCAATAGGTGTCCATTAGGGCCGCTGTCCCTTTTCTCATATCTGGGATGGTGAGGGTCTTGTTACAGTTCTTGTTTGCCCCCATGGTGGTTCTCCCGTCTCCCTTAAAACACAGTTCATAGTTTAGTTCTTTCTGCAGCTTGAAGGGTTTTTCAATGGCCGTTACCCAAGTCAATTTTGAGATGTGTTCCTTCCATACTGGTGTGCATGTCTCTTCTATCCATTGCAGTTTCTCTGGTGCCACACCCCGCAGTGCTTCAGCCTTGCACATTATTTCTTCGTCCTTCCACTTGTTGTCTGAAAAAAGTGTCCCTTGTATTATTAAAAAATGGCTCCTCCAGACATACCACTCCTACTGCCTTTGGATAACAGGTCTTCTCGTTCTGCAGCATTCTAAAAGTTACCTCATGTGCCTGGAAGGTGTTCTTAATTCTGCACAACGTGAGATGAATGAGACACTGGGCATCGACAATAGGCAATTCTCTGGGTAACAATACCTTGGGTGTGCCTGAAGCATGGGGAATGAGGGAGCAGACATAACGGCTCATTTGTTGTTTGCTTAGCCGTTGCACTCATGTCCGCATACCATTTATTTGTCTGGTGGGGGTGTTGTGGGTCTTCCATTTTGTCTAATCCTAACCCATAATATTCATCATATTTCCTCCTCCCCGCCTCCCTTTTCCGTCTGTTATTTCTTTTTCTAAGGTATTTCCCAGCCTCATGGGCGATGGACAGTGTGGGCCCCCCTTTCTCCCTCTCGCCCCCCTTTGCCCAATCTCATATAATATTTCATATCTCGCTGTCATTTCTTCATTCTCTTTCTTCATGCTATCTAACGGTGTGTTTTTTGTTACGGAAGCGGGCCGGCTGGTGGGGGTGTTATATAACCAGGATATAGCAGAGGGGTTATGATCATTTAGACTGCGGGCATTGTAATTAGATACTTTTGGCGGGGAAGTTTTGCTGTTTTGCATTTTTCCCTGCAGACCTTCATTTTGCGAGATAGCAACATTAGATGGTGTCGTGTAATATCCCCATACCAGTTTAGTTCCATCCCATACCAAAAAATCACCTTCTTTAGTATTGACAATTGCTGTTTCATTTGTCACATTAGTCCCGTTAATCCCTCCCCCTCGTTCATCTCGATAGAGATAAACGCTATGAACCAATACGTAACCAGGCCAAACATAATTGTAAAGAATAATGTAATGCAAACAGACAATCCACACTCATACGAATATCTACATCTCTCAGCTAAAAATTCTCTATATCTAATAAATCTATCCGTTGCAGGCTGCCCGTTAGTTGCCATGGTAGTTCCTGTTTGAGATATAAAAGTGCATTAAGTGCATGCATGTAAACATTTTTGTTGGCACTACCCGTGCCAAGATATCATGGAAGGGGAATAGGATTGGGTAGAGGAGGGGGGTTGGGATGTACAGAGAAGGGAGCAGACAATATACGTATTCTTCACATTATTATTTACACATAAATCGTTTTTTTTTTCTTTATCGATAACCTGTAATTTAATGTTTTTCGTTAACAATTTTCTCTGTCAGGTACACTTCGTCCACTCACATGTTCACGTTCACTCATCATTTTCATTAGTATTGTGTGCTGTTGTCTGTGCCTCCTCACCCACCTCTTCCTGCACACTATTATATGCCTTTCGCACATCCGTCAAATGTATCCAATATTTGAGCCCCTTAACTTTTACAGCCGTAGGGGTACAAAATACCACTTCATATGGTCCGTGGAACCGTGGCGCATTCCACCGCCGTACAAAGCTCCGGACATAAATGAACTCTCCCGGCATCAGTTGTACCGGTGTTTCAGGTTCCATGAGGGACTCCGTTGTGTTCCCTTCTTCCCTTGTGAGTGGTGGTGAGAGCTGCTTTGATATTGCGCGTGCTGCCCTAGTTAGCTTTTTCAGGTATTCTGTGAACTCCTCTCCCAATATTGCGGCGCTTCTGTGCGCGTCTGAGTGTTGGCGCAGTGGGGAGTGTGCTGTGTGCATTCGTCTCCCGGTCACGATTTCATGCAGGGACAAATGGTGGTCCTTGCTCGGCTGATTCCTCAGCTCAAACAGCGCAAGGGGCAAACGGTAGATCCAGTTTTTCTTTAATGAGAAACACAATTTGGACAATCTCCCTTTTAACAGTCCGTTCATCTTTTCTACCAAGCCATTACTTTGAGGATGATAAATCGAGCACAATTTGTTTTATTCCCAATAATGTCGTTACTTCTTTGAAGAGCTCGTTCACGAAGTGAGTGCCATTGTCTGAGAGAATTACGTCGCAAATTCCCCACCGCGGGAACACTTCCCTTACTAGGAACTTTGCAGTGCTTTTACCATCAGGTCGTGCACATGGGCCTGCTTCCACCCACCTTGAGAATGGGCATACAACCACAATCATGTAGCGTGCCCCATTACACCTTTCCCCCACATCCGCGTAGTCAATGTGCAGTTCTCTGAATGGCCCTATTGGTCTTGGAATTGTTCCCCTGAGTGTACGTAACGTCATTCCAGAGTTGTATATCTGGCACGTTGTGCACTTCATTGTCAATCTTGATATGTGCTCCTGGAGACAGGGCACGAACCAGTCTTCTTGTATCTCTGCTGCAATGTGTTGTTTGGTGTTGTGTGCTGGAAAGTGTAATTGCTGAAATGCTATTTCGAGGGGATTGGGTCCTCCGACGTATTCCATATCTATGACATGTAATCACCACAGCTGTGCTGCTTCGGAAACTTTTTCGGCGCCTGCGTCGATGACGTCGATGCGCCGCCGTCGAGGACCTCCTCCGACGTCATCCGATGTGATAAGTAGGACGCACGACGCCAGTAGCCTCAGTTCCGTTTTTTCCGCGAACGTGTTGCTTCGTGTTTCTCGGTTCTAGCCTCGACTCTTTGGAGTTCTGTTCTTTCCGGTTCTTCGAACCTGTTTGTTTGTGATATTCCTTCGACGATGTCTTCCACTTCGTCTTCAACCCCGCGTCCGGGCTTCAAGAAGTGCGGGGAGTGTGGGTCCAAGATGTCGGTGACTGACTCGCACGATGCCTGCCTCTGGTGCCTCGGGGAGGCCCACGACACGGATGACTGTGTCGACTGCCTGTCGCTCACGTCCAAGGCCTTACGCGAACGTAAGAAGAAATTGTCGGTAGGTCGGGTGTCCAAGCCCCGGAAGTCGAAGTCGGCGGGGCTTTCGACGGATGATTCGAGGGGTGACTCTCCGCGTCATCGTCGGAAGTCTCGTCGGTCTTCTTCTAGGAGTCGGTCTCGCCACTCCTCAGCCTCTTCGAGGCATTCTCGGAAGCGCCGACACCGGTCGCCTTCCAGGTCCTCTTCAGAGGACTCTGCCCGGCACGTCGGTTACCCCACCAGCCGTGCGACGCCGGAGGAATGGGCTTCCTTCGGGAAGAAGATGTTGGCGATTCTTGAGTCGCAGGGTACTCAACCGTCCGCGCCCCCGAGTGGGGTCGGCCGTGAGAGGTCGAGAGCCACCGCTCGCAAGAGTGGTCGGCGGCAGTCACGGGAGAGGTCCCGTTCGGACAAGGGGGCTCGTTCTCGCCGTACCCGTTCCAGGTCCCGGTCCTCGACGCGATCGAGACCGTGTGCACCTGTGATGTCTTCGAGGAAGACATCGACGTCTGAGGCGTCGAGGGCGTCGACAGGCTTTCTCGAGGCTCCGGCTCCGAGGAAGTCGTCGAAGCCGTCGACGGTCAGGTCGTCGAGGGACACGCTCGGAGCTCCGGCTTCGAGGGCTGTGTCGACGCCGCCGATACTGGAGGCGCTGCATCTGACGTCGACGCCGATTTCCTCGACGTCGACGCCGATCCTCTCGGCGCCGTTGCCGGTTTTCTCGACGTCGGCGCCGATTCGCTCGACGCCATCGACGCCTTTCGTGTCGGAGGTGCCCCGTGTCTCGGGTGTTCCCCCTAGGAAGGCTCTGGTTAAGAGCAGGCACTCTCGGGTGCCTTTCCACCACTTGGATTATATTTCAGAGGCGGATGAGGATTCGGATGGCCTGGTTCCTAGTCAGGTGCCGGATGACATTGTCTCGGGCCATAGTCAATTTGACGATTTGAGGCAGTCGCTGCATGATGCCAGTGGACTGGACACCTCTCCGGAGGTGGAATTTGGTCGGCCTGAGCCTGGCTCCCATGCCGATTCCTCATACCGGCGCCTTATGGCTAGGGTGTCTGAGTATCTGGGATGGTCTGCTCCCCCAGGGGAGTTTGTGCAGGATGATCTGACGGACATCCTTGATGTTGGTCCCCCAACTGACCCTGTACTGCCGTTCCATATGGCTTTACAGCGTAGGGTGGCGGCGGCTTGGACTGCTCCGGAGAGTCTCCCGGCAGTGGGCAGGTCCTTGTCGCGAAAATACTGTCCAGCCAGTGGCGACCCCTGCTACTTGACCAGGCACCCCACTCCGGAAAGTTTGGTGGTGCAGGCGGCCACGGCCCCGGCAAAGCAGGCGTCGTACCCTACCATCCCTCCTGATAGGGACGACAAACGTTTTGATGGCTGGGCGAAGAAGGTGTTTTCTTCTGGTGGTATGGCGCTTCAGGCGGCCAACTCCGTTTGTGCCTTGTCGCGTTTCACGCACACTCTGTGGAACTGTGTTGCGTTAGCGGCTGAACATATTCCCGAAGGGGTCGAACGGGATGGTTTCCTTGCTATGGTCCAGGATGGTAAGGATGCCATGTGTGAGTCCGTTCAGTCGGGTTTGGACTTAGCTGAATGCGTCAGTAGGTCCATGGCGGCGAGCACTGTGATACGCAGGTTTGCGTGGTTGCGGAAGTCGGGGTTTGCTCCTGATGTGCAGTCCCGGCTCCTCAACATGCCCTTTGATGGTGAACATCTTTTTGGCAGCAAGGCTGACGAGAGCCTTGAGAGGTTGCAGACCTCAAAAGCTGCAGCGAAGTCGTTGGGCGCTGCAGTTCGCCAACCTCCGCTTTTTCGTCCTAGGGGACAGCAGTGGAGGGGTGGCTCCTTTCGCTATTACTCGTCCTTTGGTAGAGCGAGAGGAGCTGGCAGTCAAAGGGGCCAACGCAGGGGTACCAGAGGTGGACGACAAGGTACCCGTGGTGCCAAGGCCGCTCGGGCAGTTGCCTCTTTGCCCTCAGGTAACGCCGCAGCCGCTCCTACTCAGTCATGAGGCCATGTACCATGGTTCGCCGGTTGGGGGAAGGCTGGCGCAGCATCTTGTAGAGTGGCGTGCCATTACTTCAGATGTGTGGGTTCTGGAGATCATAACCCACGGCTACTGTCTTCCCTTTCGGCACAGGCCTCGCGACAATCCACCGGGGAACCTCTCTTTGAAGTGTCCGGATCCGCTCCTTGCGCAGGAAATTCAAGCCCTGCTGGAGAAAGGCGCCATAGAACTGGTGCCTGTAGCGGAGAGGAACAAGGGATGGTATTCCCCTTATTTTTTGATTTCGAAGAAAGACGGGGGATTGAGACCCATCATGGACTTGCGCGGTTTGAACAAACTCCTCAGGAAGGACAAGTTCAAGATGGTTACTCTCTCTCAAGTCCTCCAGGCCCTTCAGCTTCAGGACTGGTTGGTGTCACTCGACCTCAAGGATGCTTACTTCCATGTGCCGATCCATCCCAAGCACAAGAAGTTCCTGAGGTTCGCGGTTGGCGACTCGCACTTTCAGTTTCGGGTCCTGCCGTTCGGTTTGACCTCCGCCCCGAGGGTTTTCACCAAGCTCATGGTGGTGGTGGCAGCGCATCTCAGGCAAGGGGGGATTCACGTCTACCCCTACCTGGACGATTGGTTGATCAGGGGGAGCTCGCCCGAGCAAGTCCTGGATCATCTGTCCGTCGCCTGCCACTCCCTTCACAGGCTGGGCTTCTCCCTCAATTTAAAGAAGTCCCATTTGACGCCAACACAGAGGCTCCAGTACATCGGAGCAGTGCTCGACGCTTCCCTGGGGCAGTGTTTTCCTCCCCAGGTGAGGGCTCTTCACATTCAGCAGATGGTGCACAAGTTTCAGCATGCCCAGACGCTCCCGGCGTTCGAGTTCTTGAGGTTGCTCGGCCTCATGGCATCCTGCATTCTTCTGGTGCCAGAGGCTCGCCTGCGGATGAGATCTTTGCAGTGGGCACTCAAGACGCAATGGTCGCAGTCCTCCGGCAGGATGTCGGACCCGGTTCAGGTGCCGCCCTCGGTCGCCCGGGACCTTCTGTGGTGGACCGTCGAAGGCAACTTGATGAAGGGGGCTCCGTTTTGGCTACCCTGGCCGGAGGTGACGATCGTGACGGATGCATCCCTCACGGGATGGGGAGCTCATGCCAACGGGCTGACAGTCAGCGGTCGTTGGTCTCCGTCGGAGTCCAGACTCCATATCAATCTGTTGGAGCTGAGGGCCGTCAGGCTAGCCCTGAAGGCTTTTCTGCCGACTGTGCGAGGAAAGGCTGTCCTGATCATGACGGACAACACTGTGGCCATGCACTACCTCAACAAAAAGGGGGGGGCAGGGTCACTTCCTCTGTGCAGGGAGGCGATGCAGCTCGAGTTCTGGGCCATCCGGCAGGAAGTTTCGATCTCGGCAGTTCATCTGGCCGGAGACGAAAACGTGACGGCGGACGCTCTGAGCAGGCAGAGCGCGATCTCTCACGAGTGGGAGTTGGCTCAGGAGATTCTCCTGGAGATCTTCGCCCTTTGGGGGACCCCTCAAGTGGATCTCTTCGCCTCCAGTGTCAACCGGAAGTGCGAGAGGTTTTGCTCGCGGGAATTTCCTCCGAAAGGAGCCTTAGGCGACGCGTTTGTGGTGGAGTGGTCATTCCCGCTGCTGTACGCGTTTCCTCCAGTCCCCGTCATCCCGCAAGTGCTGCGGAGGTTACGGAAGTTCGGTTCCCGGATGATCCTCATTGCTCCGGCGTGGGCTCGGAGGACGTGGTACCCGGACCTTCTCGACTTGTCCATCTGCCCTCCACGTCGTCTTCCCTACCGAGACGATCTGCTCTCACGGGAGGGGGGTCAGGTTCTCCATCCAGAGGTCGGATCCCTCAACCTTCACGCTTGGCTTCTGAAAGGTTGAGGTATAAGGATTGGGACCTCCCTGAAGACGTGATGGAGGTGTTGCTTTCGGCCCGAAGGCCCGCAACTAAGTCTCTGTACCGTTGCCGTTGGCGTAAGTTCTGCGACTGGTGCAGAGTTCAGAATGTGGATCCTTTTGCATGTGACATCCCCATGGTTCTGTCCTTTTTGCTTTCTTTGGCCCACAGGGGCTTGCAAGTGGGTACCATTAAAGGTTACCTGGCGGCGCTGTCCATCTTTAAGCGCTCATCTGAAGAATGTTCTTACTTTAAAATCCCTTTAATTTCACAGTTTCTGAAAGGGCTCACTAATGTGTTCCCTCCGTCGCCTTTCCTGGTGCCCGGTTGGGATTTAAACCTTGTTCTTAGGTTTCTTATGGGTGCTCCGTTTGAGCCTTTACATTCTTGCCCTTTGAGGCTGTTGACTTTGAAAACTGCGTTTCTAGTTGCGGTTACTTCCGCTCGCAGAGTGAGTGAGTTACAGGCACTTTCTGTTAAGCCACCCTTCACTGTATTTCACAAGGACAGGGTTGTCCTTCGAGTTCGTCCTTCTTTTCTTCCAAAGGTAGTGACGGAATTTCATTTGGCCCAGAAGATTGTTCTTCCGGCTTTCTATCCTCCTCCGCATCCTGGTAAGGAAGAGGAGAGGCTCCATAGGCTTGATCCTAGGAGAGCTTTGAGCTTTTATGTTTCTCGCATGTCCCGGGTCAGAGTGGACGATCAGCTCTTTATTGGTTACGCTGGTAAGCGCTTGGGGCAAGCTGTGACGAAACAGACTTTGTCACGCTGGATTATTTTGGCCATCTCGGAGTGTTACCGCTTGGCGGGTAGGGACCCACCGGCTGGCTTGCGGGCCCATTCTACCAGGGGCGTGGCTGCATCTACTGCCCTGCAGAGGGGTGTTCCTATTCGCAACATCTGTGATGCTGCCACCTGGGCTTCAGTACATACATTTGTACGGCATTATTCCCTCGATTCCATCAGAGGGCAGGATCTGGCCTTTGGCAAGGCGGTCCTTTGCTCTGCTATTTGATTGGCTATTCTAAATTTTGTTTCTAAATATTTTCCCTCCTCCTTGATTTGGTACTGCTTTGGGAGTCTGTCATAGATATGGAATACGTCGGAGGACCCAATCCCCTCGAAGAACAAGTTACTTTCTTACCTGGTAACGTTCTTTCGATGGGATGGTCCGACGACGTATTCCATATCGCTCCCACCCTGCCTTCCCCGCTGCAGAATTTCTGTTGCGATTGCAGCTTACGTTCCGCAAGGCTTTGTGTCGGACTGGCAGTTGACTAATGTCACACGTTCTGGGGGAAAAAACTACAACTGAGGCTACTGGCGTCGTGCGTCCTACTTATCACATCGGATGACGTCGGACGTCGGAGGAGGTCCTCGACGGCAGAGCATCGACGTCATCGACGCAGGACGCAGACGCCGAAAAAGTTTCCGAAGCAGCACAGCTGTGGTGATTACATGTCATAGATATGGAATACGTCGTCGGACCATCCCATCGAAAGAACGTTACCAGGTAAGAAAGTAACTTGTTCTTCTAATAGTTTGACCGGCATTACTAACTTCCCTGAGTTGTTCTGTCGCCATAGTAAGTCTGTTGCTGATTGGCTGCACCCTCGTTTTTCCCACATCATCTTTTCATCACCACTTGCTCCTTCCTGCAGCTCTAGTATTTGTGATATGGGCATCGCATTGTACCCCTCTGGGAGCTCTTCGTTTGTCTTGTGCTGTAGCATGTACTCACCTGTTTCATGTTTTGCAAAGTATGAGGCTTCCTTGGCAGCAGCGTCCGCTGCCGCGTTCCCCAAAGACACAACGTCTGTGTTGGACGTATGTGCTTGGCACTTCACTATTGCTACCACTGTTGGATCTTTTAGGGCCTCAATTAACTCCTTCAGTAGCTCTGCATGTTGCACTGGGGTCCCATCTGCTTTTCGAAACCCCCTCCGCCCCCATCTTGCCAGACCTCCATGTACTGTTGTCGTCATGTAAGCTGAATCTGTGTATATTGTTGCTGCACAACCTTTAGCTGCATGTAATGCTTCTATTAGGGCAATAAGTTCTGCTGCTTGTGCTGAGAAATGTGATGGGAGGCGATACTGCACTAGTGTCTCATACTCGCCTTCTTCTAATCTCACCACTGCCAATCCCACATGTTTCTCTCCCGTGTCCATGTCAATCGATGCTGACCCATCCACAAAGTACACCTCTCCCTCGCTCAGGGCATTCTCGCACACCACCGTCTCCTCCCCTGTTTCCCCTGTGTAAGTCGCACAATTGTGTTCCTGCATGTCCTCTAGTGTGCATGGTTCTGTGATGAATGTTGCCGGATTTACTGTCCTGCATCGTACCACATGGATATTGGCGCTGGACAATATTATTTCATAGGCAGTTGCTCGCTGTTTGGTCAGTGTACTTTTTGATCTCTCGTATTGCAAATAATGAGTGTTCCACAAACAATGTGACAGGGCATCCCATTACTATTGTGGCACTTTTCTGAATGGCGAACGCGGCGGCGGCGAGTGATTGCTCGCACGCGAAATGTCCTTGCATCACCGCATCCAAGGTGCCACTATAGTAAGCCAACGGTTTGTGTCCTAGGGAAGTCTTTTGTGTCAGTACAGCTGTGTCCCCTTGCAATGTGAGAACAGGTAAAATTTGCGTTCATAATCAGGATTGGCGAGTACTGGAGTACTCGATCAACTCTTTTAATGACTTGAATGAGTCACTCATCTCTTCTGACCATTCTATTTTCCTGTTTTCTTGTTGTGCCTCCTTGAGTGCTTGCAGTAATGGTCTCGTGTAGGCTGCATAATCTAATATCCATGCTCTACAGTAGTTCCACATTCCCAAGAATTTCTGCATCTCCTTCACTGTTGTGGGTTCTCTTACTGATCTTATTGCCTCTACTCTGTCAGGGATTATTCTTTTTCCGTCATTTGATATCAGCTGCCCCAAGTACAGGACCTCTTTCTGACAGTATTGTAGCTTTTCCTTGTCCACTTTGTACCCCTTATTTGCCAGCAGTGACAGGAGTGTTACTGAGTCTTTTCTGCATGTTTCTTCATTCTGTGCGCAGACGAGCAAATCATCTACGTACTGAATGATTGTGCTTTCAACTGATTAATTACCCAGGTCTTCGTGTAGTATGCGGTTGAATATGCTTGGGCTCTCACAGTATCCCTGTGGTAATCTGCAATGTTCGTATCTCTTTCCCCCTAAGGTGAATGCCGTCAGGTATCTGCTTTCTTCTGCTAAGGGGATGGAGAAGAATGCGTTTTTCAAATCGACCACTGTGAAATGTGATGCCGTTTTTGGGATACTACATAATATTGAAGCAGGGGTTGGGACCAAAGGGAACTCTTTCTGTATGACGTCATTTAGGGGGCGTAAATCCTGGATCATCCTCCAAGCCCCTCCCTTTGCTTTTTTGATCGGGTAGATACAGGTGTTGCATGGTGAGTTTGAAGGCACTATTATTCCTTGTGCTAATAATGCATTTATTGTCTCTTTTATCCCTTCCTCAGCTTCACGGGACAATGCATATTGTTTCACTCGGGGCAGAATTGCCCCTTGTTTGAGCTTTATTACCACTGGTGTCACTCCATGCAACAACCCCACATCATGGGGGCCTGTTGTCCACAAATTGTTTGGCACCAGTCGCATGTCATCATCAAAAAATGACGGTGGTGTTCCCACCACTGCCATCAACTGGACGGGAATTTGTCTAGCCTGAATCAAAATGTCACAGGGCATTGCTATTTCCATTATTATTTCGCCATCATTGTCTGAATCTGAGAAGAGATCCTCATCAGATAAGTCCCGTAGGGCAATATTGGCGTTGATGCACAGAACAGTGCGCCATTCACACTCGTCTATGTCCATCCCAATCACTGCAATCCTTTTTGCTGATACCTGTACAGCATGCAAGTCTAACGATACCACTGACCCTGGTGCTATGTCTAAGCGCACTATTGGGCGGAGATGAATTCTGCGGGTATTCTCCACTCCAGCTTTTTTAGCTCAGGAACTACTTGGGCCAGTGTTTTCAAACCTTCAATGAACATTCTTTCGTCCACTGGCAGGCCACGTATTTCCGGAGCAGTTGTTTGAGCCTGTACTACCAGCATTACACGTAATGGGCATATTCCTGGTGTTGAACACACTATTCCTCTTTCTGTGAATGATATTGTCATGTTAAGCTTGCTAAGAAGGTCCCTTCCTAGCAAGTTTATTGGCGATTGTTCATAATACAGTAAGGGTGTTTTTACAGTTTTCCCCCCCACTGTCACATCCAAAGCTTCTGTGTAAGGAACTTCAATTACAGCCCCAGAGAACCCCTGCGTCTCTAACTTCCGGTTAGACAACGGAAACCGGCCCTCCCTAATGCACGATTTCTCCGCTCCCGAATCCACCATGAATATGAACTGCTTGTCTCCTATCTGCGCCCCTACCAATGGTTCCTCTGCTGCATCGTAGGTTGTAGATGGAACAGGACACGCAAGTGTGCTCTGTGGGCTGTCCTATGCGGGGTGTCTCATTGCCCCCCCCTGGTTGAACACACTCCCTGAAACTACTGATACCCCACTATAGGGGGCTGGTGCTGGGGCCCCATTTGCTGTCGTTGCGAAAGGGTTGCCTGGGGCGTAGTGCATAGTGTCGTCGTTCTGTGGGTGATTCTGTGTTCTGTATTGGTGTCCCTGCCTTTGCTCCGGGTACCCCTGCCGTGGGTCCTTTTGTTGTTGTCCCATTGGGAGACCATATGGGCTCCCCGGATGAGGATGGCCATATAGTTCTACCTCTGGAAACCCGTTTTGTTCTATTCCTGCGCTCTCTAGAAAAGTGCCCCACCTCCCGCAGTTCCAACAACTTCCTTGCGCACCCCTGGGACCCTGCCATCCGTTTCCTCCCATTCCCCCGTATCCTTGTCCACCCCCTCTTCGACCCCTGTACCCACCTCGTCCCCCTCGAGGGGCCCACTCTTGCCACTGCGGACCTCCACTCTGCTCGTTCCACTGCCGTTGCCCCGCTCCTGCCCAACTCGTTGCCATCTTCCCCTGTATTGCTACCAGCCCCTCCTCCTCCTCATCTCCCTCCCTGCTGTGTGGGAGCGCGGCTACTGCTGCGGCGACCTTCACCAGCTTTGTTTGTACTAGTTTCGCCTCGTCTGCCAGTCTTCTCTGCGCCACCTCCTTTTCCCTCTCTTTTATTCGTTTGCAGTGGTGAACTATTATGCTCTGAATTTCGGGCCATCCTTTTGCCTCAATACCTGCTATTTTGTCAAGTGCCTTTTGCACCTCTTTTGGGAGTCCCCTCTTTATTATGAAGTAGAATAGTGAGGTCGATTGATACCAGGGCTTGCCCGTTTCTGCTCTCCACATCTCTTGGACTAGAAAAATGTAATCCATAGCATCTTCCCCGTCATTCATTGTACATTGCATTACTGACTGCAAATCTGGGCTATCTGGAAACGTCTCCCGCAAGGCACCCCACACCCTGGCACATACTGTGTTAAAAGAGGCACCATCATGACGATCGCAGTCTAACGTTACTCCCGGGAAGCCAGCTTTTACCCATACTCTGTCAGCTTGATCCCCAACTGCTGATACTAGCAAACTCTTCACGTCGCCTATTGCTAGAGGTACCCCGGCTGTGTGTTTCTCAAAGGCATATATCCACTTGCTTGCCCCTCCTGATAGCGGGGGCAATAATTTTAACAAATTGGCCTTATCCATCTGAGCCCAGGGTATGTAATTTCGGCCTCCCTCCTCCCCTGTGTATTAATGGGAGTTGTAACTTCCCCTTTGTCGTTGTATCTGCGCTCACCTTCACTCCTGATTTTCCTAATGGTGCCATTTTTCCCAACCTGTTCCTTAGTCGCCCTGTCCACTCCTCGTCCATGGTTCTGCCTGAACATGCGCCATCCAACCCCTCGCTCCCCCCTCCCATCGCCATACTTAGCCTTCCACTTTCTTCTAAATCTTCTCCTATGTCACACAGTAGGTCCTCTCTGCCTCCTGTGGTCCTTATCTCATCATCAGTGCACCCCTCTCCTCCTCCTAGTTCAAATATTTGTGTCGGTTCTTCTTGTATCCTAAACCGTATCTCTCCTTTTTTCCACCCTTCTTCAAATGTTCTATTCTCACTCTGCGCTCTTGATACAGGCTCGGTTCTAGCTGTATTGATTGTAGTCCGCTCACAAATGCTTTTTATTCTCGAGAGCTCGTCTTTGGCTATAGAGAGCCTGGATTCTAGGTCTCCTGTTAATTTCTCTATATCCACCCTTGGCGTACTTACCTGCTCTCGCTCCCTATGACTCTCATATGGTGGGGGTGCTGTTGGCCCTTGAGTGGTACTGGTTGTCGTTGGGGGTACATAAGTTGGGTCACTATATCCCTCTGCGGGCACTGGCTTATTTAGTATTGGGTACAACCTAGTTACCTCTATCGGTGGCTCCCCTTCTGGCAATACCTTGTCATCTTTTGGTATCAGTAATGGATTGTCAGTGGTAGATGGTAGATCAGTATCTAATTCCCTTTTCTTAGGCGGGGGTATTTCTTCAAACAGTCTCCATAGGTCTAATATTTCTCTCCTATTGTGTAGCTTCTTCCCCTTGTATTTCAAACAAATACATGTAGCTACCATATCTAGGACACTCTTATCAAACGATCCCCCTTCGGGCCATATCTGAGGTAATCCTTCCCCCTTCAACTCTGTGATCCACTGGTCATGATATTTCTTAATCCGTTCTGCGTACCCAGGTAGGTTCTTACAAATATGTGATAAGGGTGTTTCTGCCCCCATACTCCGTACTTGCTCGATACTGATGTATCTCTCTATCTCTTAATATGGATGTATCACCATATGAATTTACGTATTTGTCTTACTGAGCGTGGGGGCCTGCGTGTTTTCCCGCCACCTGTACAGCATGAGAATGGCTGCACACAGCCTCTATTCTATACTCTTTAGGGGGCACGTACAAGAGCAAACCATCAATAACTTCGACAATTTAACCCAACAAATCAAGGAAATAAACACTCATTTACCACATTACACTCTTCTTTGTGATATTTCTTCTGGTCACACTTACGGTAACCATACCATAATTACGCATTTTTGACCACCTTTACACACTCATTATAACAAATATGTTCTGACGCATACGATGCTTACACACCCATAAGCAGTACTCTATTCACAGCCCAGTTTGTCCTCCCTTTCCTCCCTTGCCAGCTGTCCCTGTCCGTCTTAACTCTGATATATATTTGTCTCCTAATTTTGATGTAAAATTGTCTTTCTACTTAGATTATAGCTTTGTTTGTACTAACCCACTTTATTTTCCCGTAAACCCAGAGAGAAGAATAGAAATAATAGCAGTCACTAATGTATTCTCCGTGTCTTCCTTTACCAGACACCTTTATCTCATTTTCCACTTCATATATTCCCAGTACTAGTCAATATAGCACTATGCGGCGCTGCCTTCCACCCCCTCGCGGAGCTAGGTTCCCGTCTCTTTATCTCTGTTCACCTCTTAATCCTAATGGCCATATGCGAAGAAAAAGCAAAGCAAATTTAGGATGGTCCTTAGACCCAAAGTGTCCCCTTTCAACCAGCCTCGTTCCCTGTCCTATATTTCCTCCCCTACTCCCTTTATGGTCGCTCGCACTCAATACTCACGTGCCCGTCTTGAACCGAGAGTCTCCGAAACTTGGTCCGTCCAGGCAGTGCTGCCGTTCGCTCAACGGTCAGCCCCGGCTCCGGCGAGCGGTACTCAAAGGGGATTTTTCAACCGGGATCCCGTACCCTCTCTCTGTTGAGTGCGCACTTCTGAGCGTACCGGTCGCCATTGGCGGGCAGCCTTCCGGAGCCGGCGCACCGTGCGTATCCCTTTTCGACCAGAGATTTTCGTGCCAAAGGGGGGAGATATATATTCACCACTGAAGGCGAGCGTCCCCAGATAGCACGATCCTCCCCACAATGAGAGACAATAATGGACTCTCCCAGGATGGGAATAAGACCAGGACAAAGTGCGGGTGAGCTCAAATGGGAGTTTATCAATCAGAATACGGCATGCAAAGAACTCTGCAAACTCCGAGAGCGCTCTGTCTGACAATAGCAAAGACAGGCGTATATATTTACAAAAAGCGTCATAAGAACCTACATGCTATAGGGAGCACAAGTCAGTGGGGATTGGGTGGCGACGACTAGCTATAGGTGCTGCTGCGATGTGGTTTGCCGCGGCTGGAGGACGTCACTGGTTACCCTCGTGGGTTGGGCTGGGCCTGGCAGGTCAGCTGGGCTCATCCGGACGGTGTTGTTGTGCCAACCGTGACCAGTGTCGGAGATGAATGTCTTTCCTAACTTTCTGCCCTAGGGCCATGCACACCGCAGTCATTCAACATTGCAATATTATTTTCCCTGGTAAATCTTCAAATAGGTTATTCTACAGGTTAATGCAACACAGGAGGAATGCACCTAGAGTGGGGTCTGCTGGCGATTCATCAATACATGGTTACCATCGTCCTGTTGACCGGGTATCATAGGTCGCAGGGTTGGGTCTCGGGGCATGGGACAGGCGGTCCGCGTTATCACGTCTTGTTAGAAGTCATTATGGATGTGTTCCTGTAGTGTTGCCATAATATTGGGTGTCCTAATTTTACAGGGGCCATTAACCTAAGGTGAGCCGGTGGGTCGTGGAGCCTAAGAAAGGGCGCCTTTGGATCTGTGTTTTAAGGCCGGGGTTTACTGCTGGGTTGTAAATAATTCAGGTGGCAGGCCGTGGCCTTGGGTGCTGCGGGGGAATGTGAATGCTTGAAGCGGCTCCAGCCGAATTGGAGAAGGTGGAGCAGGGCAGCACAGGCCTCTGCTTTTTTGTCTGGCAGGCTTCACTGGGGGAAGGGGGAATGGCCTTGCATGTGCTCGCAAAGGTATTTTCCTCGTGTGTTGCATATTTTAGGTGGAAGAGACATAAACATTCATATAATATACAATTCTCATTGAGTCTTTTCAAAGCTCACGTTTTAACGTTGCTAGTGCCATCCATATGGCCAATTCGAGCATATTACTTATACACTAAGTTTATAACTACAACATTTTGTTATATGCTTATACATGTGCAGTAAGTCAGGTAGTAGTAAGGTTGGTGGAGCACGCAGGAACAACCCGCCAATGAGACTGGCGGCAGTGGCACATGGTGAGCTTGGACCTACATATGGTGCCTTTTCATCCACCCCTTACATGAGCTCTCAATATGGTTGCATTTGTCTTCCTTTGCACTCTAGCAGCATTAGTTCAGTTATGGCGCGGGACCGTGGGGTGCAGTCTTCTCGATGAAACACATAACACGAAAAATCCCCGGGACGCTTTTACTATTTGCGCATATCTACAGGGATGTGGGTGCTTCATCCCTAATGTCATATGAGCACACATTCTACCATTTTTATAGATTTTACAGGTTTTTTAGTCAGAGAGGTTGTTGAGAGAAAGCTTTCATCACAGGTGGTTTGCTCATAAGTATTTGGGGACTCTGCTTTTGTCAGGGGACCATTTTACAGTTCTTTTCCACCCAGGCCCTGCTGGCTGGGTCATGCTGGAAACAGCGATACACTGCGCAAGGTGAAATGTTACAGTGTTGGTATCTAACACTAGTTCATGTCCGTCTGTTCGTGGGAACAGGCTCTCAGCGGATCTGCCAGAGAGCTGTGGCCACAGGGATAATTGAAACTCTCCAAGGGTGGGGGCCGCGCTGCGGTGCACAGGGCTCAAACCATCTTTATTAGACAAAATGGTTTCCAGGGTTTAGCTAAATTCAGCAGGTTTGGTCAATGTCTTCAGCCAGTGGCCCATCCACCACCTGGGCCCTGGTGGCAGGGAGGACCCCTGACGAGCCATGGACTTCACCGCGGGAGAGGATGCAGGGGAGGGGGGTCTCTTGGACCAATCCTCCCATACATCATATAGACTTTTGCACATTGACTTTGGCTTAGCCTGTTCCACTGTAAAACTCTCGTTGGGGGATCCAAAAGTATTTGCCTGGTTGAGAAGATTTGGGATCTCCTGTATGTTCTAATACCTTTTCCTTTAAACTAATCCTAAGCTCTTCTAAATGCAACAGTGATATATCACTAACCCCGGCACCCTAGCTATTGAAGTCACCTGAGGGTGTATGTAGATTGTCCGTGGGCCATCCCCAAAGGGTACTTACTGATTTAGAAACATAAGAGTTTGTGTTTTTAAATATATTTGTGTGGTGTTCTATATTGCCCCCTTCTGAAGAAGGCTTACTCTAACTGACTGATAAACAAATGAATAATTGTTTTATCCAGAAACCTTGTGTATAAGAGTTTATTTCAATACTTGTCAGTGTGAACCTCTGTGC
This sequence comes from Ambystoma mexicanum, assembly GCF_040938575.1. Taxonomy (NCBI): domain Eukaryota; kingdom Metazoa; phylum Chordata; class Amphibia; order Caudata; family Ambystomatidae; genus Ambystoma; species Ambystoma mexicanum. The sequence goes on from NC_090925.1 coordinate 169,727,812, forward strand.
AACTCCCTACAGCTCACATTGACCCCTCTTGAGATAAGCCTAGCTGCTCCACACGCTACCAACCTGTGTAGTGCAGACTTATACCAAAGGTTGGGTTTCTATTGCCAGGAGGTCAGGGTTGTTGTAGTGCATCCAAAGGGTACTGCATACAATCTTGCCTAACAGCATGGGAAGGTCCAATCAGTTAAAGTATTAGCTGACCTCCAGGTGAAGCCCCAGAGACACAATCCGACACGTCCAAGTCCCCCTCAACAAAGTGCAGGGTTTATGGAACCAAAGAAGATTGTCCGGGTGAATCGCGTCCTTTGTTGGTGTGGCAGAAAAGGCAGCAAAACTGCAGAGTGACCAGAGAAGTTGCAGAAAGCCATGCCAGAGGTTCTCCCTCAAGACTGCTGCCGAGTGATCCCGCCTTTCGTCATCAGACCAAGGAATCCAGAAGGTCAGACCCATCGCCACCACATCGAGGAGAATCCAGCCACAATCTTTTCTTCAAACCTAAGTTACTGTGGGGAAAAAGGTATTGCTTATCTTGATGCGAAAGGTCACTCCAGAGCATAGAAGTGCATGTAGAGGTGTTTAGGGCAACTCCCTCTTACTCAAGCCGCTGCTTGTCCCTTTTAGCGAGTCACTTAACAGGGTCTCCAACGTTGGTTGGATCTTCATGAAGCTTAGAGGCTGGAAAATATCCACAGGAGTTTTTGTTGCGTTTTGGACCTTAAAAGACTTGCTGTGCGTAGAAACCACCTCTAGAACCTTAACCCCTGCTAGTATAATACTAACCAATTAGTTTCCTTCCCAAAAATCACTATCATATGTGTATACAGATTAAATGTCTTTACTGCATGATATGATGAGTCATTTATAACGCGCCTGTACACAAGTTATTCTAGGCACGACAAGAAAAGGTAGACAGAGGGAGGACCAAGCAAATGATGTTACTAGGCCTTGTCATTCAGATTGTGCAAGTGGGAGGGAAAGGGAAGAGGAGAGGTGCCTTAGGGGCAGATGTTTGGGGGTGGGGTGGGGTGGGGAAAACATGCGAAGTGCTGCCAAGGGGTGGCTCAACTAAGTGCAGGGAGGCAGGAGACTGTAGGGTTGCAGATAATAGTTCCTTAGTGTTTGGGAGGCCCGGAGGCAGTGCATGGGGCTAATGGTCGTGCAGGAGTCTGGTGACCGTGAGGTTCAGTGGGTGGCTAGGTAACCAGTTAGCAAAGCAGACTGCAGAATCTACAGGGCAGGGAGCGAGCAAGCAGAAGCAAAGAGGCAGATCTTGAGTTGTTTTTAGAACCTTGGGTGGTCCTGCTCATGTTTGAGAGTGTCGGGGAGAGTTCCAGTTGGAGGCCCTAGCCGAGGACAGAGATCTACCCTCCTGGAGAAACGTCTGACCTTCAGAGAGTTGGAGGTGGATGAGCAGAGGGCTCCAGAAGGAAGATGCTTAGGAAGAGGGAGTTTGATGTAGTGTGGTCCCTGGCCCTAGAGCCTTGGGTGTGATGCAGATGGTCTTAAACTTGATCCTTGCAGGCACCGGGAGCCAGTGGAGTGATTTCAGGGCCGGAGAGATGCAATCCTTGGGCTTGAGGCCAAGGACAAGTCTCACAGGCCTGTTCTGAATTAGTTGCAGAGAGAGAAGAGTAGAGGCGTGCAGATTTGGAAAGAGGCTGTTGCAGTAGTCCAGCCTGGAGAGAACCAGGGCTTTAGAGAATGAGCTTCCCGGGGAAAGTGAGAAAAGGAAGAATACCTCTGAAGGGCAGCTGGTAGTGAGATGACGACTTAGAGATGTCAGATGTGAGGAGAGAAGGAGAGGGTAGAGTCTAAGATGACCCTGAGGTTCTTCGCCTGTATGAGTGCTAAGATTTAAGAGTGCGCGTTAGTACCAATAATAGTCATTACTGTCAATATCTGTAACAAATGTAACCGCGAGCAACTACAAACTAAGCAGTGGCCTTTATAATGTTTCTTAAAGTAATCATGTGTTTTTGTTTTATGTGCTGAGTGTTTAAGTGATTAGTGATTATTGTGCATCTGGCTGATCACAGGAGAAACTTCCCATCTTTGCAAACAAAACGCGCAAAGAACCTTAGATCTTCTCTTCCAATTGGGCTTCTCGAAAAAAGGAGAAAAAAATGGTCTTGTACCAAACAAATCAAAACAGTTCTAGGAGCTGTATTGGATACAAGAACAGGCTTGGCCTTCCCATCCATGGAAATAGTGCAGAACTTGCTTCAGCAAATACCCCAGTATCAAGCCGGTCTCCAGCTATGCGTTTGCTGGGCATGATTGCATCGTGCATATATCTAGTCCCACACACGTCTGTGCATGCGACCAATGCAGGAGTGGTTGGCAAAACAATGGTCTTGGGCAAGTGGTCAGTGGGACGATCTAGTGGTCGTTCGCCAACACTAGTAAAAAGCCTACTCTGTTAAAGGGAAAATCCTTCCACGATCCCGAAGCGCAAGCGATTGTCACAACAGACGTATCACTCTCCGGGTGGGAGGGCTCTTTACCTTCACCACACAGCACATGGTCTGTGGACCCAGGTCACCGGACAGAACCGTATTAACCTGCTGGAACTACTAGCAGTACTCCAGGAACTTCAGTCGGTCCAGATTCTGATGGACAGCACAACTGCGATGCTCTAGATCAACAAACAGGGAGGCACACAATCCCCAATTCTGTCCAAGTTAGCACACAAAATCTGGAAATGGGCACTCAAACGAGCAATATCCCTATTCTCACAACACGTTCCAGGGGTACTTGCCACTCTAGAAGACTCTCTGAGCAGAGAATCCCCTACCAGAGGAACACGAGTGGCAACTAGACTCGGACGTCATAGACCACTTCTTTTCTCAATGGGGTTGCCCCACATTGCACTTTTTCGCTACAGGAGAAAACCAGCAATGCCCAGACCTCGCGTCCAGGTTCCCCCCAGCCAGACTCCAAGGATGAACTGGTCAGGGAAATTTGCTTATGCTGCAGGAACCTTTCTTTATCGTACATAAAGATAAATTGGTTTTACATACTCATCCTAGGTTCTCCCCTAAATTCATTTCTAAATTCCACGTGAACCAATCTATTGAGCTTCCGACTTTCTTTCAGAGGCCAACTAGCTCAGCTGAGGTAAAACGCCACGCACTGGATGTTAGGAGGGCGGTCCTTTTTAATACGTAAACAAGACCAGACCGCTTATGAAAACAAATCAACTGTTTGTCTCCATAGCACCAGGCAGAGAAGGAGACTGCATTTTTAAAAATGCCATATCCAGATGTATAGTAAGATGTATTCAATTGTGCTATTCATTATCAAACAAGACACTGGGCCTCATTATATTTATTTATTTATTTGCATTTGTATAGCGCACTTGCAGCCCATGGACATCGAGGCGCTGTTACAAGTAAGTGTTGGATTCTTAATTCAGCAGATATGCATGAGACCAGAGGTCTTATGGATACAAAATTGCAGGCATAGTTGCAGGTGAGGCATGATATTCATAATACAGTAACAGAATGCATTCAGGTGCGTTTCATACAAAGAGCTTGGTTTTAACAGCTTTGCGGAAGGCTTGGTGGGATTCAATCATTCTGATGTGAGGTGGCAGTGCGTTCCAGTGGGTGGCGGCCCGAGTGGGAAAGCTGGCACCACCAGCGCGCACCTTGCGTGATTTGGGCGTGACAATCGTGTTGGAATAGCACATTCTTAATGGTCTGGTGGCAGAGTGCTTGGTGATTCTTTGGGTCAAGTAGGGTGGAGCAAGTTCATGGAGGCATTTGTGGGTGAGGGCGAGTGTTTTGAAAACAATCCTCTCTTTCACCGGAAGCCAGTGTGCCTGTCTTCTGATTTCTGAGATGTGGTCTTTTCTCGCGGTGCCTGTGGCCGCCCTAAGTGCATTATTTTGAACTAGCTGAAGTTTGGCCAGGTTCTTATTGGAGGTCCCAACGAGTAGGGCATTACAGTAGTCCAGCCTGGATCCAATTATTGCCCTAGCAATGGTGAGGCAATTCTGGCGTGACAGGAAAGGTCTGGCAGCGTTGAGGACTTTCGAGTAATAGGCTGAGGAGGAGGCAATGGCATTGACCTGTCTATCCATTGACAAGTCGGAGTCTAGGTAGACTCCGAGTGTCTTCACATGTTTGGAGACCTTGATTGGAATGTTGTCAATAGTGAAGGAAGTGTACTGGTTACCGAGGTTCCCCAGCGTGGAAGGTGCTCCTATGAGGAGGAGTTTGGTTTTTTCACTATTAAGGCATAGCCAGTTATCTGCCATCCATGATTGGATAGTGGAGTAGATGGTGGTAAGAGTTTTAATATCCGCCAGGCAATCGCCTGTGAGTGGGATGAGGACCTGGGTGTCATCCGCATAGTTTGTATACGAGATGCCCAGGGAGTCAAGGATGCTGAACAGTGGCCTCGTGAAGAGGTTGTAAAGCGTGGGCGCGATACATGAGCCCTGAGACACACCGCAGGTGATGTGGCTAGGAGTGGCACAGGCTGAGTCGGAGAAGACTTTCATGGCCCTTTTTTGGAGGCAAGGAGGTAATCCATTCGCAAGCTTTGGGGGAAAAGTTAGCTTGGGTAGCTAGATGGTGACACAAGGTGTTATGGTCCACCAGGTCAAAGGCGGCGGATAGATCCAGGAGCAGAAGGAGAGCAGGTTTCCCTGCGTCTCTTAGATCGTCCATTTGGTTCTTTAGGTCCAAGAGAGCCGTTTCGGTACCGTGTCGTGGGCGGAAGCCAGATTGCCGCAGGCCGAGGAGACGGTTTTCTTCAAGGAACTTTTGGACTTGCAGGTAAGCTGCTTTGTCCAGGATTTTCAGCAGGAAGGGTACAGTGGTGATAGGTCGATAGTTCCCCGGGATCGTTGGGTCCAGCGAGGGTTTTTTGAGGAGTGGGCGTAGCCAGGCCTCCTTAAGTCCCGTTGGAACGTGGCCGGACTGGAAGGATGAATTAATGAATGCTGTGAGAAATGGAGCTAGGATCTGTGCTGAGTCTTTAATGAGACTAGCTGGACAAGCATCTCCCTTACAGTTGGAAGGTTTGATGGACTTGAGCAGGGCGATGACTTCGTGCTCAGTAATATCTTTGAAGTCAAAAGATGGAGAGGGATTACTGGTGGAGGGTGTGGTGGGTTGACTAGGCAGGTTAGCTATGAGGCGGGAAAGGGCTGTTTGGTGGCCACGAATTTTAGTTTGAAGAGTGTTAAGCTTGTCTAGCATTGCGGATTGAATGCTATTGCACCAGTTGTCATCTTTGATGAGAGCGGGAGGAGGAGAGGATGGTTTTTCCAGTTCACTGAATATGGTGAAGATTTCCTTTGACCCCGATTTGGCGTCATAGATCCTAGCGTTGAAGGAGGCAGCTTTAGCTAGGGTGATGTTAGTTTTGTAGGATTTAGAGATGGCTTTGAACGCATTTTTCGTGGTTTCTGAAGGGTTCGCTTTCCAGGTGGAGAGGGCAGTCCTCTTTTGCGCACGTTGTTCAAGGAGTTCTTTGGAGAACCATGAATTAGCGTGTTTGGTTTTCTTGGCTTTTTTGAGGGTCAGTGGCGCAACGGCGTCAACTGCTTGGGTGATGACTTTTTTGAAAGTGTTGGTTAGGGTTTCTGGGTTGTTGGAGAATGGGGCCTGCAAGGCCGGGTTGCGGAAGTAGGGTGCTAAATTCTCGACTGTGAGCTGGCGGGAGCTCCTGGCGAGGGTAGCTGGGCAAGGGGCGGGAGGTGAGTTGGTCTCTTTTTTGGTGCGAAGGTTGAATTGGATGTAATGGTGGTCAGACCATGGGATGGGCGTGTTTTCCGTGACAAGTAGTGAGCAGCTATGTTGACTGATCCAGTCGAGGGTGCGCCCTTTGATGTGGGTGGAGTCAGAGACAGATTGCGCAAAGCCCAGGGTGGATAGGGCGTTCTTGAGGGTTTTGGCATGGGGGTCCTTGGGGTCATTGAGCCCCAGGTTGAAGTCGCCCAGGAGTATGACCTGGGAAGTCTTTTTGATGTTGTTGGACAGTGCGAAGATGATGGTGTCATGGAAGTCAGTGCAAGGACCCGGAGGTCTGTAGACAATGTGCACAGTTATGGTGCAGTTAGGAGAAACATTAATTTTGAGTGGGAGGTAGTCACTATTGTGGTCAAGTTGCCCTGCCATTTCCCTAATAGCAAAGGATTCCCTGGCGATGAGGGCCACGCCACCACCTCTCTGAGAGGTGCGGTCCTTCCTGAATATGGAGTACCCAGACGGAATAGCCAGAGATAGTGCCGGGCCTGAACGTTCATTGAGCCAGGTTTCTGTGAGGAATAGGAGGTCAAGATTGTCCTTAATGATCAGGTCGTTGATGTCGAGGGCGTGGGCAGGTACGGAGCGAGCGTTGAGCAGGGCGCAACTAAGGGTGTGGACCGTTGGAGGTGTGATGGAAGTGGGTGGTCTGGGGGGGTAGTGGGTGGGTCAGGGATAGGGGGGTAGTATGTTTTTGGACTTGGTCGTGGTGTCAGCACTAGGCATAACAGGCAATGCAGAAACAACATTGGGCATAAGGGCAGCAGTATCAACAGTGTCAACAATATCTACATTTGGCATGGGGGCATCACTAGGCATAACAGGCAATGCAGAAACAACATTGGGCATAAGGGCAGCAGTATCAACAGTGTCAACAATATCAACATTTGGCATGGGGGCATCACTAGGCATAACAGGCGGTACATAATCCACATGAGGTATAAGTGCAGCAGAGACAGAAGTGGCAACATTGGGCTTGTAAGCATCATTTGGCCTGGGCGTGGATGGTAGTTCAGCGACAGTGTTGGTAATGGGCCTTTTGATTTGGGCGTCTGAGTTTGGGCGGAGATGAGGTGCAATGGCTTCAGTGTACAATGGTGCCATGGTGCAGGCAGGCCTGTGGGGCACAAGAGTGACATCCGGGTAGGTCGAGTTAGAGTTGTGCCTGCGTGACGGCGGCAAACATCTGAGACCTACCTTTAGGTTACGGTCTACTATATTCGGGGTGTAGGTGATAGTGGGGCGGGTGCGCGACCGGAGTCGTGCGTTTCTGAAGCGGCACAGCACTGTGCGCAAAGTAGTAGGGAGGGCCTTCCCCCATGATGGGGGGGACATGCAGATATTAAGGCAAGTGGCCTTACCTTGTGTGGGGCAGCATAATAACGCCTTGCGCGCCGTCGAGCAGCGGAGAGCTGCAGAGAACGGCGTCGGCCTTTGCCAACGGCCTTCGCCAGACTGCGGCTTCGCCTGCCGGTCTGCCTCCTCTCCCTTTAAAGCAGGAGAGGAGGGGCTGGCGGGCGCGGCAGGCAGATCAGCTGTGCTGGGACCAGCTGTGCGGAGTCTCGCTGTGTGGGAGGGGCTCTGCTCCTCCATGTGCACCGCGGGCCGGGCCGCGTGCATCCCAATGGCGGCGGAGTCGGGGGCTGCAGCTGTGGTTCCTTGGGGGGTTCCTGGCGTGAGGCCCTCGCAGCGGAGCTGCAGAGAGCGGCGTCGGCCTTTGCCAACGGCCTTCTCCAGACTGCGGCTTCGCCTGCCGGTCTGCCTCCTCTCCCTTTAAAGCAGGAGAGGAGGGGCTGGCGGGCGCGGCAGGCAGATCAGCTGTGCTGGGACCAGCTGTGCAGAGTCTTGCTGTGTGGGAGGGGCTCTGCTCCTCCATGTGCACCGCGGGCCGGGCCGCGTGCATCCCAATGGCGGCGGGGTGGGGGCTGCAGCTGTGGTTCCTTGGGGGGGTTCCTGGCGTGAGGCCCTCGCAGCGGAGCTGCAGAGAGCGGCGTCGGCCTTTGCCAACGGCCTTCGCCAGACTGCGGCTTCGCCTGCCGGTCTGCCTCCTCTCCCTTTAAAGCAGGAGAGGAGGGGCTGGCTGGCGCGGCAGGCAGATCAGCTGTGCTGGGACCAGCTGTGCGGAGTCTCGCTGTGTGGGAGGGGCTCTGCTCCTCCATGTGCACCACGGGCCGGGCCGCGTGCATCCCAATGGCGGCGGGGTGGGGGCTGCAGCTGTGGTTCCTTGGGGGGTTCCTGGCGTGAGGCCCTCGCAGCGGAGCTGCAGAGAGCGGCGTCGGCCTTTGCCAACGGCCTTCGCCAGACTGCGGCTTCGCCTGCCGGTCTGCCTCCTCTCCCTTTAAAGCAGGAGAGGAGGGGCTGGCGGGCGCGGCAGGCAGATCAGCTGTGCTGGGACCAGCTGTGCGGAGTCTCGCTGTGTGGGAGGGGCTCTGCTCCTCCATGTGCACCGCTGGCCGGGCCGCGTGCATCCCAATGGCGGCGGGGTGGGGGCTGCAGCTGTGGTTCCTTGGGGGGTTCCTGGCGTGAGGCCCTCGCAGCGGAGCTGCAGAGAGCGGCGTCGGCCTTTGCCAACGGCCTTCGCCAGACTGCGGCTTATGCCGGTCTGCTACCGGTACTGTTACCGGACCGCCAATCTACGAGTTCTACTTGCGGGTGCCTTCTCGCACACCAGGTCTGACCTGGTGGGCGTACCGGTACCCACGAGCTGAGCATGTTGGATGCACCGGCACCATTCTGAATGGTGCAGGTGCATCCAACCTTCCCATTCCCACTTGAGCCCTATGGGGCTCAAGTGGGAATGGGGAGCATTTTTTTCTGGCACCCGCGAATGGGCAATTACCGGGTTCGGCAAAGCTGTAATGACCTGGTAATTGCCCATTCTCGGGAGGTGGGGAAAAAAAATACCAACTGCTTTACCTGCACGGCTACTGCCAGTATCATAATGATGCCCACTGTCTTTTACACCAAGAGCTCATTCCACAAGGAGCACTGGAGCTACTCTGGCTTTTATTGCAAATGTCCCATTAGACAGCATTTGCAAAGCAGCTATATGGAGCTCCGTACACACTTTCACTCAGCACTACTGCATTCACCCACACACATTCCAAGACAGATACACAGGTGGGACAAGCGGTTCTAAAACGTCTATTGGCCACTACTCCTCATGACCCACCACCTTCTCCTAATACTGCTCGCTAATCTATACATACCATAAGTAGATTCAACAAGCCTCAGGAGGGATACATTACTCACCATAATCGTATTTCTGATGCTTATATCTGCTTAGATTCACATGCGCCCACCCTTCCTCCCCTGGGAGAAGGTGCATGGATGTTCTATGAGCTTTCTGCCTATATCCGCTTGGATACAACTGTACTCCCTCTACACTTCATGCAACATCATGTCAGAACAAAACAATCTGAGGGACCTCGACACATGAAGGATCATGGGTACAGTGGACGTCACACTAGGGATAGTATCACTGGCACGCCCTGTCGACGTCCCTTTTTTTGAGTTTCAATAACAACTGTAATACTCTGCAGCTTCCACTAGATGTCAGCCTAATCATAGCATGTGAATCTAAGCAGATACAAGAATCAGAAATACAATTACGTTGAGTAATGTATCCCATATATTTTAATATACATTTATTGTGTAAGTGTTTCTTTGATATGCATTGCTAACTGGGTTCAGTGTGCCTTACTTACAGCTCGCATCTTCCTTGTAGGATAAGCCTGACTGCTCTGCCACCAAGGTTCCATGAGTAGTACAGACTGATACTAAAAGTTGGGGGGGGAGATCTACAAATCACTGGGCTAGTTTTGTGAAGTCCTGCCTTCCAGAGGACGTAGGGAAAATTCCCCTAACAGTGCTCCATGAATCCCACAGCAACAGCCAAAAAGTTTACACATTAAAATATGTACGCAAAGCAATTGGGGTTTCTAGTTCAGGGGTGGGCCCATGCACCCTTTCTTACAACCTTGAAAAGGGCTCACTCCTCCCTAGACCAGATTCCCTATTCCTCCACAATTTTCTCCAAGATCGGGTGACTGCAGCCAGGATATTCCTACTGTTTAAGAAGCCTAAAGGCCGTAGCATTGGTCTGACTGACCCCCTCAATAACTACCTATGGGGCAGAGTGTGGTAGCCTGCTTGACCTGGCTCCTTTCTCCCAACCGCCATTTCTAAAACTTCTCACTTGCCTGCCGATTTCTCTCTCCAAACTTTTAATCTGCTGGATTTAGAGCGCTCTCTTCCCTTCACCTGCCCCTGCTCTCCAACTGATTTCTCCGATCTACCTATAGTTCATTTCCTATTTTCTCTCCCCCCTCTTTCTCTCGTCACACCCTTCTTCAAACTCTCTGCTCCCAGCGATACCCCTGCCTGTACGCTTCCTTCCTGCCTCACATACATCTCACTTTTGCACCCCTTTTCTACCCCCCTTTCTTCTCTCCTTTCATTCACTCACATACAACCAGATTGGTACCACCCTATCAGTCCCAACACCTTAACTTCACTTTCTCAAAGCACTCCAGTCTTCCCCAACTCTTCCTACACCCTCTTCTCTGGTCTCTTTGTCCACCACCACCTCCTCCTCTTCGGACCTCACCGTACACCTTTCACTCCACTGAAATTGTGTATAGAGCTCCCCTTGCTTCGATTGGTTCCCTATGCCAGCTGTTTCCTTGAGCCAATATTTATCTGATGTATGCCGGGACATCCCCAGGAAGTCTTCAAAAAGCCCTCCAGCCCTGCCACCTTGTTCAGTCTCCATTTGGGAAATGGGTCCCTGTTTGGCAAGATTGTATGTAGTAACCCTGTGTAAAGACTACACCAGCCTTGTCCTCTTGGCAATAGGGGACCCAACCTTTGGTATAGGTCTGTACTACACAAGTTGGTAGAGTGACTGAGCAGCCATAAGTATCTCAAGAGGGGTCAATGTGAGCTGTAGAGGTGTTAGGGAGAATTCTCATTTGTGTGCTAATTTCCTTCTACCTTAGAGACCCTCAGCTCTTTTGCTGGACTCAAGTTTTTCTTTTTTTTTTATCCTAGAGGGAGTAAGACCTTTCTCACTCTCGTATTTTTATCTGATTTGGACACTGTTTCTTTGGGTTTGGGAGTTTGACAAACTCCATAGGCATCATCCTTTTGTATTATGACACACAGCAACCACAGTGCAGTGTCACAGATAAGTCCTTTGGATTTCTGTTAAGGTTTAAATACCTTCTCTTGGATAAGCTACTGTTTCTAAGAGTAGTAAAGTATAATTAACTTTACTTACCTTTTTCTCTTTGTAGACCCAGCACCCACCATCCTTTGTGGAGTGCTGGGGGGTTACTTAGTATCCCCCTTTGTCTACTTTCTCATGTAACATTTTTGGTACCCTCACTACAATTAATGGCTGGTGGCAGTGGTAAGTTTCCTACCATAGTTCGTTTTTACTGCAGGTAGAATCCTCAGCTGCAGCATTGCACCCATGGGTGCCCAGTTTGTCAAAATGGCCTGGTCTTTTGCCATTTCTTGTTTGTGAAGTCCTTCTTGGGTTTTACTCTGCGCGCTAAACCAGGTTTGGTCCCTTTGTTCATATTGCCTTTGGTGGGATGCACTGGTGAAGCCCGCCTCTGGCTCCAGCATTTCTGGCATGGCAGGAAGCAAGGGATGTTCCCGAAACTCCCAGTGCTTGGTCTCCTTGGTTACAGACATGCACCCAAAGGTGATTGGCTGGCGGGCTGTCCTTGGAGGACAGCCACCCTGCTTGTATGAGTGACAGCTAGGCTGCAAATGAATGGGAGAAACCTGCGTAAAAGGCGAGGTCCACTGATGAAGGAACCAAAGAAGAAACTGGAAGAGAAGCTTGCTGCACCCTCCTGGACCGTTGGTTTGCCCGGTGTAGCCCTGCTGCAGCGCTGAAGCTCCAATGTTCTTATCGACTATAGACAACATGGTGGGACCAACTGACCCCAAGACGAAATTGACTGGAACCCCTCTCCCTGCTGGCTGTACTTCTTCGCTGCTGCTGGAACAGAGTGCCAGGAGAAAGGAACATCAGGAACCAGTGCACTGTCTTTAAGCCAGACCCGCGTGTTAGGGAGAATTCTCAGAAATGTGCTAAGTCCCTCCACCTTAGAGACACCCAGCAACTTTGCTGGATTTTGAGGACTTAATTGTTTTAACCTGGAGAGAGTGGGACCTTTTTTTCCCCCACTCTCTCGTGTATTTTTAATGTTATTTTGAACTGTTTCTTTTGGTTGTGGAGTCTTACAAACTCCATAGGCATTATCTTTTGCATTGTCACACAGCACCTTCAGTGCAGTAGCACAGGGAAGGCTTTCAGATTTTCCAAAGGTTTAAATACCTTCTCTGGGCTAAACTATTGTTTCCCAGAGCAGTAAAGTGAAATTGACTTTACTTACATTTGTAACTTTCTAGACCCAGCACACACTATCTTACAATAGGGTGCTGGAGGGGTTACCCAGTATCCCCTTTGCCTAGCTCCTCATGTAATATTTTTGTTACCCTTTTCGAATGGATTGTGTCCTCCCACGTATTCCTCATCTAGTGATAATTCGTTATCTCCAGCTTCGCTGCTTCGGAAAAAGAAATTCTCGGCAGAGGGTGCTGTGCTCAACGTTGTGGCGTCGATTGTCCCTCGACGTACTCCGTACACTGTCGATGTCACCGATGGAATAAATAGCTCGAGCCGCGCCGTTGCTTCAGTTCTGTTTTTTCGATAAAATATATATATATATATTTCTGATGTTTGTTAATCTGCTTAGAATCACATGCTGTGCTGTGCATAGGTCCGACATCCAGTGGTCACTGCGGAGTATTGCATTTTGTTTTTCGTAGTCGAAAAAGGGGACGTCGACAAGGCGTGTCTGTAACACTATCCCTATAGTGACGTGCGTTGTACCCACAATCCCTCACGCGTCGAGGTCCCTCAGATTGTTTTTTTCCGCCCAGCTTATGGTCGCCTTACGCGGAGCTCCTAGAGAGACATTGCAAAACAGTTACTACGGACCTCGGTCCTTAATATATACTTATTGTAAAGATCCCTCCCCTCGACGTTAGCTGTGAAGCTGTTTCTCCGCCGTGCAAGTTCTCGACGGAGGGGAAGAGACGGAGGAGATCCCTCGGCGCTGCCGAACACGTGGCCAGGCCTCGCCGGCCAACATACAGTAGGGAGAGTGGGGGTTCGAACTTTTTTCTTCGCGTCGAGAATGTCTTTCTTTCTCCCCTATCTTTCCCTTGGGGTTGTTATCACCAGTTTTTATTGCCTCAGCTATGGAGAGGACACCTTTTAAGTTTTGCCCACGCTGTAGGGGCAAATACACTTGGAAGGACAAACACAAGCTCTGTAATCGTTGCTTGCCCCTCGATCATAAAGAGGACAGCTGTGCGGCCTGTAAGCTCTTGAAACCAAGAACACTTAAAGAACGGAAAGTTAAAAGGTGGGCAGACTACGCTATGTCGAAGTCAGTTTCCTCACCCGCTGCCGCTGTTACAGAAAGTGACGAGGAGGGTGATAACTCGACGTCCGTTACGGAAGTCATTAACCCCCAGAAGGAGCGCTCGCGCTCCTCGACGTCCGTCCCCGGCCCCGACGGGCTTGGCTCACGCCCTGCTTATGGGGATGAACACCCCGGCGACAAGGACGCACACAGACCCCATAGGCCTAAGCACACAACCCACGGCTCTTCTTCGTCGAGGACGAAGGATCCACCAGCGCCGAAGGGGACGCAGGGCACTCCGGCGTCGACCTCAGACGGCAAGGGTCTCAAGCCCCACCCGCAAACGCAGCCGCGACCAGCGATTGGGCTTTCATCTAACACGGGCGCTACCTCAAAAACATCCGACGTAACGCTCCATAGAGCGGCCGTCGAAAAACAACGCGCAACGCAGGCAACGCCGACTCCAGAACCCTCGACTGACGAACACGTCGTTGAGAGTCTGGCGAGAATTGTTTCCGAGGATAAACGTAAGCGGACGACGAAACAGACGTCGAATACCGCACCCAAGGAAATAGAAACGCCGAAACAGCACGAAAGTAGCCAGGAACTGCCCCATTCATCTAAAGGCACTTCTGAACTACCGGAGGGCTTTTCTGAGGGCGACGGAAACCTTTCGTCGACGTTGTGGGAGCGTTCGAAGCGTTTTGAAGGTGATAACACTGATTTCCCCCCTCTAGACTATTCAGGGGTTCCCCATGAGACCATGGAAAGACTCCATTCTTGTATGGAAAAGATGGAGAGGTTTTTGGGTAGCCAAAACCCACCCACACCCAAAAGACCAAGAAAATTGACCCAGGATGACCCTAGGGTCAAGATTCCTAGGCTGATTCCCCCTTCTACAGATGCATATATGACCTCACTGAAGAGGAGCAATACCTCCAGGAAGATGAGTGTTTAGGTGGAGAGGAAGAACATGAGGAGGAGAGGTTTGAGGAAGACCCTTACACTTTTGAGGAAGATACAGCTACCTCACAGCCCTTGCACTCCCCATCAGTGCAGCCTTGGCAATCCCCATCAGTGCACTCAGACCCTGATGTCTTTCACCCTTCTCCTCCCAAGGACTCACCTATTGGGAACACCTCCCCCATAGATGACCAGCCTTCACTTAATGCACTATTGCGCAAGGCAGCAGCGCATTTTGAAATAGACACAGGGGAGACTCTTCCGGACATAGACTTTGTAGAAAAAGTTATCAAAGAAAAAGCCCCGGTCAGTCAGTCCATTACACTCCTGGCTTCTATAAGGAGAAGAATAACTCCTTCCCTTTCCAATCTGGCCTTAGTCAGAGGGGTCAACCCTCGGATAGAAAAGCTCTTCAGCCCTTCGTCTTCGGACCCTCTGTACATCAGGGGACATTCTATTCCGGACTCTCTGGTAGTTACTAACGCAAGAAAGAGAGCGGGGGTACCACTATCTACTAGTGAGGCACCACCTGACAAAGAGGGCAAGAAGCTCTATGCACTTGGGAAGAGAATCACGACCTCCGCCGCCTTCTCAACTAGGATTGCGAATAACAATTCCCTATTAGCTAGCTACGCAGATGCACAGTGGAGCAAGCTGCGCAGCGAAGCGGAGGATGCACCTGAACCCCTGCGTTCCCGCCTGTTGGCTACTATATCAGAGGGAAACTCTTGTAAACCAGGGCATCGTAAAGAACTCCTTGGATGCCGCAGAGACAGACAGCTGGACGTTCCCTGGTTCAGGGAATACTTCTCAAACGCCATGTCTGGCTGCGCAATTCGGGATTTAAGCCAGAAACCCAGGCTTCCCTAATAAATAAGCCCATAGAGCAAACACATCTGTTTGGAAAAGCAGTTGATGAGGCCCTAGAACATGCGAAGAAGGAGTTTGATACCATCAAGACTCTTGACCAAATTTCTAGGCCACCTAACAGACGCAGCTATGGCAATAGACGCTCCTTTCGTGGCCAACGCCAGCAGCATAGCCAACAACAATTTTACTCTGCTACCAACTGGCCCTCTAACCAAAGCACCCAGTTCAGTCAAAGAGGCCAACGTCGTGGCAAAGGAAGAGGGCGCGGCTCCAGCCCAAAAGGCCCTACGCCCAATACCAACAAATGACCCAAAGATTCGGGTCCCCTCCCATGCATCACCGGTCGGGGGCCGGCTAACATCGTTCCTTTCAGCATGGGAGGGAATAACGTCAGACCGCTGGGTATTATCCACCATAGCCCACGGATACTGCATCGAATTCAACGGTTCCCCAAAATACAGACCCCCATGGAACCGGCGCATGACACCGGAACACCTCACTATTCTTCTTCAAGAAGTAGAAGAGCTACTGAAAAAAGAAGCTATAGAGGCTGTCCCCCTATCGCAGGTAACAGAAGGTATTTATTCAGTGTACTTCCTTGTACCCAAAAAGGATTTAACCATGCGCCCTGTATTAGATCTGCGTCCAGCGAACAATTTTGTCAAACCCCAAAAGTTTTGTATGGTAACCTTGCAGGATGTAATCCCACTGTTATCACAGGGGGATTACATGACAACACTGGACATGAAAGATGCATACTTTCATATTTTAATGTTGCCAGCGCACAGAAAATACCTCAGGTTCAAGATAGAAAACAAACACTACCAGTTCCGAGTACTACCCTTCGGGATAGCATCTGCACCAAGGGTATTTACGAAAGTACTGGCAGTGGCAGCGGCCCACCTGCGCAGATTATCCATCCCGGTTTACCCGTACCTCGACGACTGGCTCATAACAGGGGATTCTTACGAAACATGCTTCTCCAATACCCAAAGGACCGTAGACCTTTTGTCCCAACTGGGCTTCTCCAACGAAAAGAAGTCCAGCTTAGACCCCAGCCAAATCAAACAATTCCTAGGGGCTCTAATTCGAACAAAGGACGGCCTCGTCTTCCCCTCCAACGAGACGGTCCAAAACATGCTGTTTCAGATCCCCCATTATGTGGCAGGTCGAGAGGTTACGGTACGCAAAGCAATGCGTATGCTAGGGATGATGGCGTCATGTATTTATTTGGTACCTCACGCGCGCCTGCGCATGCGCCCAATGCAAGAGTGGCTCTACAGCCAGTGGTGTCAGGCCAGCGGACAATGGGATGATCTAGTGGTGGTCTCGCAGGCCTTGGTTCTCTCGCTACGGTGGTGGACAAAGGAAAACCTGTTATTAGGGAAAACTTTTGCCACACCCGCAGTGGAAGCCACTCTAACCACAGACGCATCCCTTACAGGATGGGGGGCTCACCTATCCCATCAGACTGCTCACGGAGTGTGGACTCCGAGCTTAGCATCCAAACATATAAACCTGCTAGAACTATTAGCAGTGTTCAAAGCACTGAAAGCCTTTCAGGAACACTTACAAGGAAAGACAGTGATGGTCCTCACAGACAGCACCACAGCCATGTACTATCTCAACAAGCAAGGGGGCAGTCACTCTCCAGGACTGTCCAAGCTGTCCCAGAATATATGGAAGTGGGCTCTCAAACACAACATGTTCCTACTATCACAACATGTACCAGGGGAACTCAATCTGCTAGCAGACAAACTCAGCAGAGACTTCCCCCTACCCAAAGAGTACGAATGGCAATTGCAAGAAGACATCGTCTTAAACGTCTTCACGCAATGGGGTTTCCCGGAAATAGACCTGTTCACAACCCTGGAGAACTCACAATGCCAAGGTTACGCCTCCAGGTACCCCCAGAACCAGTCCAAGGGGAACGGTCTGTTGATTCAATGGTCAGGGAAATTTGTTTACGCCTTTCCCCCCGACTCCCCTCCTCAACAAGGTGGTGCACAAGATGCACCAAGAGCAGGTGACCATGATACTAGTGGCCCCAATGTGGGCCCGGCAGCCATGGTTCGCTCACTTGATGGAGATGTCCCTATCTCCCCCAATGAAACTTCCTTGCCCGTACAACATGCTGTCACAAGACAAGGGCAGGACACTGCATCCATGCCCTCAGACCATGAATTTAGCAGCCTGGCTCCTGAGATCATAGAATTTGGACATTTACATCTCCCTCAGAGATGGATGGACATCCTCAGGGAAGCCAGAAAACCTAATACTCGCCACTGCTATTCTAGCAAGTGGAAAAGATTTGTCATCTGGTGCGGAAGTAAGAACATCAACCCGGTTGACTGCTCTGCCACTAACATTATTCTAACATTATTCTGTACTTGACCCATTTACTGGATTCAGGTCTAGTGTTTAAGTCCACCTAGCGGCACTTTCTGCATACACCACTTCCCAACTTAAAGTGTCGTGGTGGAAGATACCAGTTATAAAGGCCTTCATGGAAGGGGTAAAGAGAATACACCCCCCGATAGCTAGCCCAGCTCCCGGATGGGACTTAAACGTGGTACTTTCTAGACTCATGGGCACTCCTTTCAAACCCATGCACAAGGCAACTCTTAAATACCTCACTCTTAAGACTGCTTTCCTAATAGCTATCACCTCCATTAGGAGAGTAAGTTAACTACAGGCTCTTTCTGCATTAGACCCCTTCGTATCAGTTCACAAGGATAAGGTGGTTCTTCGCACACACCCAAGGTTTGCACCAAAATTCATCTCTAAATTTCATGTAAACCAATCTATAGAACTACCAACGTTCTTTCAAAACCCTTCCAACTTGGGAGAAAAAAGTCTGCATACACTAAATGTACGCAGAGCTGTCATGTTCTACATGGAAAGAACCAGATCACTGAGAAAGACTAATCAGTTCTTTGTCTCGGTGACAGCAGGAAGAGAAGGAGATGCAGTCTCTAAGTCCACTATATCTAGATGGATTGTACAATGCATCACTCTCTGTTACACTCTTGCTAAGAGAGAACTACCCTTCAAGCCAAGAGCACATTCCACTCGAGGCACTGGGGCATCCATAGCATTCATTGCAAATGTTCCCCTTAAGTCCATCTGCAAAGCGGCTACCTGGAGTTCTGTGCACACCTTTACAAAACACTACTGTCTCGATGCACACTCAAGATCTGACTCCCAGGTGGGACAGGCAGTATTAAGACATCTTTTCTCTACTGTTCCTTCTCATAACCCACCGCCAACTCCGGGTACTGCTCGCTAGTCTATGCACAGCATGTGATTCTAAGCAGATTAACAAACATCAGAAGACAATGCATTACTTACCGTAAAAGCATTTCTGATGGTTGTATCTGCTTAGATTCACATGCGCCCACCCTTCCTCCCCGCTCGGATGGAAGGAACATAGACTTCCTTTTATATCTCTCTCTTCTGTACTCGCTCACGTCTAGAAGGCTCCCTCAGGGCAGAAAAATACAAACAGAGGGACCTCGACGCGTGAGGGATTGTGGGTACAACGCACGTCACTATAGGGATAGTGTTACAGACACGCCTTGTCGACGTCCCCTTTTTCGACTACGAAAAACAAAATGTAATACTCCGCAGTGACCACTGGATGTCGGACCTATGCACAGCACAGCATGTGAATCTAAGCAGATACAACCATCAGAAATGCTTTTACGGTAAGTAATGCATTGTCATATATAGGAGGAACACCCAGGCGTGTCCCATGACCGATGCATTCTTCGTGAGAGTAAAGTGTAAGAAACGTAAACTGTACTGTGGGGTAGGATGGGAGGGTTGCTGAGGAACATCCAGTCGAAAGAACATTACAGTTGGGTAAGTAACTTGTTCTTCTCACTGAATGGCTGGTGGCAGTGGTTTCGTTTTGACTACCGTGGTGTGCATTTACAGCGGGCTGCGTTCGCAGCTACAGTAAAGCACCCAAGGGTGCTATTTTAGTCAAAATGGCCCCGGTCTTCTTTTTTCGCCATTTCTTTGTGGAAAGGCCCTTCTTGAGATTTACTGTGCGTGCCAAACTAGGTTTGGTTCCATTGTTCGCTTTGGCGTGATTCGTGAGTGAAGCCCACCTCTGGCTCCAGGGTGTCTGAGCACAGGGAGTTTCGGGCACCTCCCTCACTTCCTGCCCACCCCAGTCTCCTAGAAGACCCAAATGCACTCTGTGGTGATTAGCCGGCTGACTGGAATGAATGGGAGAGAACTGAATAAAAGGCAAGGCTTTTGGCTCGGAAGGCAGTCGACCGCTGGGCGAAGGAACCGAAGAAGAACTTGAAGAGGGCACCTGCTGCAACTCCTGGACCGTTGGTTTGCCCGGTGAAGCAAGTTCGCATCGACCGAGAAGCCCCTGCAAGGACGACTTCTCCCCTCGAGTTGGTGGGTCCAATCAACTACAAAGTAAGCCACCTGGACATCCATCTCAGAGGTGGTTGAATTTTCAGAGTTGCTGCTGGAAACCGTATAGCCAGGGAGAGAAACACCAGATTGTGTGCGTTGCTTTTAAGCTGGCCTAGAGCTCCAGGAAGATCCTCTGGACTACCAGGAAGCAGGAATGACCGAGCCTGAGCCCCCTCAACAGAGTGCAGGACCCCAGAAGCAAGGAAAGTCCATCTCGACAGCCAGGAACTGCAGTGTTGCTATTTGCGGTAGACGCGAGGAGCTGAAACACTGAACAGCCGCTGATTTGAAGATTGCCGGTTGCGAGCGGTGACCGTCCCATTGCAGTGCAGGAGTCCCCAGAAGTCCTCCCTCTTGTCCCCACGACTGAGGCCAAGGAATGTAGATATCTGCAGACCTGCACAAGAACAGAAGTCATCTGCTGCACTTTTTCTTCAATACAAAGGTACTGTAAAGTCTGAGAGATCTTACCTCTCACTGCAGAGTTGCTTGCATTATCTACTATTCACAGGTATAATCAGCTTGTAGTCCTACATTTGATTCTTCTTTTCTTCAAAGACTTATAAAACATTGCGGAAAGACTTTTCTACTTAACTACCCGAAGTGCTTCATCCTATATAAGACATTTGCCCATTGACTTTGGCTTAGCCTGTTGTACTAAATGACTGTTCTTATGGGATCCAAAAGAATGTGCCTGCTTAAGAATATTTGTGGTCTCTTGTACTAATAACCTTTTCCTTTTACCAACTTCTAAGAGTATTCTAAATGGCAACAGTAAGATATTAATGTCCACAGCACCCTAGCTATTGAAGTCACCTGAGGGTGTAGGTTGTGTCTGTGGGCCAATCCAAAAGGGTCTTTACTGATTTAGAAACTAAGAGTGTACAGTATTGAAGTGCATTGGTGCGTTTACGTTTTACATTGCTCCCTTCTGAAGAAGGGTTTATAACTGATTGGTAAATACAATTAATAATTGTTTATTCAAGAAACCTTGTGTGTAAGAGCACTTGTCACTGTAAATCTCTAACTCCCCTACAGCTCACATTGACCCCTCTTGAGATGAGCCTGGCTGCTCAACACGTTACCAAAACTGTAGTACAAGCTTATACCGAAGTTTGGGTTTCCTATACCGGTAGTCAATTGTGTGTAGTGCACCCAAAGGGTACTGCATACAAACTTTGCCTAACGCTGAGCTCCAGGCAGATCCTGAGGACCCTGCCGAAGCAGGGTGACCCAAGCCTGTTGCACCTCAACTGAGTGCTGGACCCCAGAAGCAAGGGGAGCCCACAAGCTGTCCAAAAACTGTGGTGGTGCTATTTAAAGGTAGCTCAAACTTCATCATTGAGGTCAGAGTACCTCTGGGAGGATCATATAAAGTAATCACCATGAGATTTCAGCCCCCCACAGACAACCCAGTGATTTCAACACAAAGTAGACCTTCTTGAAAGCCATCCACAAGAATATCTTTTGCTCAGTTTTCACACCCATGCATAAGCCACCCACCGGGTGACCTGCTTTGGGGGGGCGGCGTAGAGGCAAAAGCAAGAACAATACAAAACCATCCAAATCAAAGCAGGAAGTAAGCCAAGTCTATTGAATTAAAAATATATAATTTGCCCTAATAAATTCTAATACAGCCCTGGTCATTGTTCTGACTTGAGTGTCGTGTAGACCGATGAGACCTCCATCCCCAAGTGACGCACAGGGGAACTAAAAAGAAACCCGCTGTGCGACCTTTGAGGCCACAGGTGGGAGATGACTTCCCAGATCCACGGAACCTCTGGAACACCGATGCTGCTGTCAAAGAGGAACAAGGTTAAGTACCAGGCAATCACAATACATATTTAGTAAACCAAAGGATCTAAAAGGTCTTACCTATCAGGTGTTAGGAAAACCCAGGAAACCTAGTAGAGGTTCGAGACTCAGATGATGCGGCGGTCCCTGAATAGTAGAACCGTAGGTTAGCGTGGATGTAGGATCAGCCACCTGTAGGAGAGAAGGCGTGACTTGAATTCCCAGAAGGGAAATGGCGTAAGAGTTCAGTGAAGTACCAAGGGATGATCCAAAGACAGGTCAGGATGTAGTCCAAAATCCGGCAACAGGTAAACCGTTCCAAGCAAAGGTACAAAGGGGTATCCGAAGGAGTCCGAGGTAGAGTTCCGTGATCAAAGGGTAACAGTGGAGCAATACGTAACGCCAAACAGAGTCTGAAGACAGCTGAGAAGCAATGAGTGTTCTGTCTCTCAGACCTTTATACTGTGCGTCTCTGGGTCATGTGACGTCTCTGGGTCATGTGACGTCCACCAAGGTCACGTGATGAACGCCACTCTGGATCACGTGATCGACGTGGAGACGTAACACCGCCCCTTCTGCTGTATGCTCTCCAAGGCAATTGCCAATGCAGAAAGGGTTGCAATCGAGCACGTACACCATAGCTGGTACGGAGTTTTCGGTCCTTTGGGTTCACCGAATCAGTTGAGCCTCGAACCGTGGAGGGAGATGTTGGGGAAATGTGAGCAGTGTTCTGGTGTGTAGTGGACTGGTGTGCAGGGGATCGCCTAACAGTCATGAATGACGAATGTCCTCTCGAGTTCCAGGACATCACCTTAAAAATGGCATTTCGAATGGATTGTGTCCTCCCACGTATTCCTCATTTTGTGATATTCGTTATTGCCAGCTTCGCTGCTTCGGACACATTTTTGCGGCAGAGGGCGCTGTGCTCGAGGTCGTGGCATCGATTGTCCCTCGACGGGCTCCGTTGCGTGTCAACGTCACTGTTGGTATAAATAGCTCGAGCCGCTCCCGTTGGCTTCAGTTCTATTTTTCCGATTGCTTAGCTCTGGTGAACGGCACGCTTCGAGATTTTCTGTCACAAAATGTCATCTACTGCTTCTAAACCCAAGACTGGGTTTAAGAAGTGTATCGACTGCGGTTCGAAGATGTCTATCACCGATCCTCACCACATCTGTCTTTGGTGTCTGGGTTCAGGTCATCAAACCGGCGACTGTGGCTCCTGTCAGTCGATGACGGAAAAGGCGCTCCGTGAGAGGAAAGGTAAACTAGCAGTGGGGCGGGAGGCGTCAAAGGCCACTTCGAAGGCCTCGTCGAAAAAAGGCAGAAAAAAAAAATTGTCTGATTCAGAGGAATCGGAACGTCATAAAAAACACTTGAAGAGATCCCGATCTCGTAGTTGGACGACACGATCTTCTTCGACATCTTCTAAAAAAAAAAACTTAAAAGGAGACATAGATCTCCATCGTCATCATCGGATACATCGACTGAATTGGTTCGATGTCTTACAAAATCGGATTCCCCAACAAAATGGGAAAATTTTAGAAGAAAAATGACGCAGGTCTTTGAGAATTCGGCCTCAACCCCCTCATAGAAAACTCAGGAGAGCCAGACCCCGGTCGCTCCATTGGACGACACAGGGAAGTCGGGAACTACTGTGGTAAAACCCAGTAGTATTGGTGAAACCCGTAAGACTAGAGTCGACAAGTCGTCGAGAGATCCTCGAATTTCTCCGATCCCTCATAAAAAGCTGTCGAAATCAAGCACAACTTAGTCGACACCATCGGCACTGACAGTTTCGACATCGAAGTCTAAACTATCTTCAACGACTTTATCGAAGACTTCATCGGGTGTGTCGAAGGTTCCTTCGAAGAAAACACCCATTCCTTCGACAAAAAATCAGGAGGAAGAGAGGTTTACATCCTTACCGAAGTCAGATTTTTTTTAGTTCTGTGTTCAATTTTTGAAGAACCTTGCTTCGAGGATGAAGATGTCACTTTTTTTGGAGTAAAATATGGCACTAGACAGGTTCCAGAAGAACTTATAAACCCTGAATCTAAGATGAGACCTGTGCGAGACTGTACATTCTGCTAGTGGCATTGACAAGTCACCTGAATTAGTTTGCTACACCTGATCCTGCAGAGCATGCAGATTCAGGGTACAGTAGTTTGATGAACAGGGTGATAGAATATATGGGTTGGGGAAGAGCCTCACCTACCTTTGAACAGGACGATATGACAGACATAATAGTTTGGGGCCCCCAGAAAGATCCAGTTCTACCTTTCAATAGGGTGCTTCAGAGGACAGTGGAAACGAACTGGGAAACCCCTGATAACATTGCTGCAGTAAACGGCAATCTTCCAAAGAAGTATAGTACCTGAATAGACACCCCACTCCAGAAAGTCTGGTTATTCAGGCTGCAACTACTTCGAGACAAACCGCATACCCAACCATGCCTCCTGATAGGGAGGATAAGAAGGTTGATGCTTGGGCTCAAAGTTTTTACTTCGGGTAGTATGGCCTTGAAATCAACCAATGTCACCTGTACCCTGGCCAGGTTCACACATACCCTGTGGGAATGCATTTCGGCGGCGTCTGAACATATTCCGGAAGGCGAGGAAAGGGAAGGCTTCCTGAATATAGTCAGATGGGAAGGAAGCAAGGGGGGAAATGTCTCCAGTCTGGACTGGATACTGCTGATGGTATTAGCAGATCCATGGCATCAAGCACAGTGCTACGCAGATTTGCATGGTTGAGAAAGTCGGGTTTGCACCAGATGTGCAGGCCAAGCTTCTCAACATGCCCTTTGATGACCTGAGGCTATTTGGTAGTAAGGCTGATGAGAGCCTAGAAAAACTACAGACCTCAAAAGCGGCAGCTAAATCCCTTAGTGCCTCCATGCGACAGCCTCAGAAACCCTATTCGTGCTCATTTTCCTGGAGGGGTCGTCCTTTTCGATACTATTCTGTTGGTAGAGGAAGAGGACAGGCTTTTCAAAGGGGCAAAAGAAATGTCACTCGTGGTGGACGAGGAAAGACTACAAAGCCTTCTTCAGGAACGGCATCTATACCCTCAGCCGCTCCTGCAGCCGCCTCCAAATCACTCTGAGGTCTTATCATACAAAACACCAATGGTAGGCAGAATCTCTCAGCATCTGAAAGAATGGCGGGGCATTACTTCAGATGCTTGGGCATTGGAAACAGTAGCTCAAGATTACTACAAAGGCCTCACGATCATACACCGGGAGCCAGCTCTGCCAAAATTCCAGACCTGCTCCTTTTGCAGGAAATTTTAACCCTGCTAGAGAAAGGTGCAATAGAGCATATACCTGTAGCGAAGAGGAACAAGTGTTGGTACTCCCCTTATTTTCTCATCCCAAAGAAGGACGGAGGATTGAGACCCATCTCAGACTTAAGAAACTTAAACAAGTTCCTCAGGAAGGACAAGTTCAAGATGGTAACCCTTTCTCAGATCCTTCAGGCTCTCCAACTCCAAGACTAGTTGGTATCATTGGACCTTCAGGATGTTTATTTTCATGTGCCAATCCATCCCAAGCACAGAAAATACCTGAGGTTTGCAGTTGGTGGTTCTCACTTTCAGTTTTGAGTTCTGCCGTTCGGGCTGATCTCCGCTCCGAGGGTTTTCACCAAGCTGATGGCGGTAGTGGCACCGAGTCTCAGGAGAGGGGGGGATTCACGTCTACCCCTACCTGGACGACTGTTTGATCAGAGCACGTTCTCCTGAACTAGTTCTAGAAAAACTGTCGATCACCTGCTACTAACTCCACAACCTGGGCTTCTCCCTCAATTTCAAGAGGTCCCACATGATACCATGGGCAAATCGGAAAGTTGATGGCTGGAAGGTTTTGAATGAATCATAACCACGGGCAAAGCTCTGGGCAACCCTCCAGACCATCGTTTTTCAGCCTGCCAAGCCATTACAGAAGGGGAAAAACCTTATGCAAATCAGGCTTGGTCCTACCCCCAAAAGGGGCAGTCCAGCCCGAACTGCTCGGTCACATCCCTTCTGCACGAGACCACAAGGTCACCTTCCAGCCATCACCTCTTTGTTTTTGCTTTGTCACCCTGAGTGGGACGGGTATGCCCAGACGTGGGTCCCGTGCATGCTGGACCTAAAGACCCAAGCTACTCCTCACTGATGAGCCCCAACAAGGGCAAAACATGTTTGGGGATGCTTGTGGTCTCGTGCAGAAGGGATGTGGCCTAGCAGTTCGGGCTGGACTGCCCCTTTTGGGGTGGGGCCAAACCTGATTTGCATATGGTCTTTCCCCTTCTGTAATGGCTTGGCAGGCGAAGAAGGGTGGTCTGGAGGGTTGCCCAGAGCATTGCCCGTGGTTATGATTCATTCTAAACCTTCCAGCCATCACCTCTTTGTTTTTGCCACATGATACCATCCCAAAAACTCCAGTTTATCGGAGCAGTCTTGGACACTTCTCGGGCAAAGCCTCACCTCCCGAGGTAAGAGCTCTCCACATTCAGCAGATGGTAACAAAATTCCAGAAAGCCCAGCATCTGCCGCCCTTCGATTTTCTGAGGTTGCTCGGCCTCATGGCATTCTGCATTTTTCTGGTGCCAGAGGCCAGTCTAAGAATGAGATCCCTTCAATGGGCCCTCAGAATTCAGTGGTCCCAATTCTCAGGGAGTATGTCAGATCTTCTGTATGTCCCGAGCGCAGTTGCTCAGGATCTAATATGGTGGGCTTGCAAAGACAGCATCCTCAAGGGAGAATCTTTTTGGCAACGATGGCCGGAGATAACAGTAGTAACGGACGCCTCACTCACAGGGTGGGGAGCTCATACCAACGATCTGACAATCAGCAGACGTTGGTCTCCATCGGAGTCCAAACTACACATCAACCTATTGGAGCTGAGGGCAATAAGACTAGCGCTGAAGGCCTTTCTGCCCTCTGTACAGGGAAAGAATGGCCTGATAATGACGGACAACACAGTGGCCATGTACAACCTCAACAAAAGAGGAGGCGTAGGATCACTACCACTGTGCAGAGAAGCAATGCAGCTCTGGTTCTGGGCAATACGAGAAGGAATCTCTGTCGGCAGTTCACCTAGCCGGAGAGCAGAACACGGCGGCAGGCGCTCGAGCACAGTCTCTCACGAGTGGGAGCTAGCTCAGGAAGTCCTTGTAGAGATCTTCGCCCTTTGGGGAACCCCTCAAGTGGATCTGTTCATGACCACGATAAACCGGAAGTGCTAACAGTATTGGTCAAGGGAATTTCCCCCAAGAGGAGCTCTAGGAGACGCGTTCGTGGTGGACTGGCAGTTCCCCCTACTGTATGCGTTTCCTCCAGTCCTTGTGATTCCTCAAGTAATCAGGAGGTTGAAAAAATTCAGGAAAACCATGATCCTAATTGCCCTGGATTGGGCCAGGAGGATGTGGTACCCGGACCTTCTGGATGTGGTACCCGGACCTTCTGGACTTGTCCATCTGCCCTCCAATACGTCTTCCACAAAGAGAGGATCTTCTCTCACAAGAGGAAGGTCGAGTTCTCCATCCAGAGGTCAGGACACTCAGCCTTCACGCATGGTTTCTGAGAGGTTGCGATACAAGGATTGGGATCTTCCGGATGACGTAATGGAGATTTTGCTTTCGGCCAGAAGGCCAGCAACGAAATCCTTGTACCGGTGTCGTTGGAACAAGTTCAGTAACTGGTGCAAAGATAAGGATATGGACCCTTTTCAATGTGGCACCCCAATGGTGCTTTCCTTCCTATTACATCTAGCCAATCTGGGGCTCCAGATTGGAACAATTAAAGGCTATCTTGCTGCGCTGTCCATTTTCAAGCGCTCCTCGGAAGAGGTTTCTTACTTTAAAATTCCATTAATCAATCAGTTCCTGAAAGGATTTACCAATGTATATCCACCAGTACTGCTTCATGTCCCAGCTAGGGATTTAAACTTAGTTCTAAAATTCCTAACTTGTATACCATTTGAGCCTCTGCACACCTGTCCATTGAGGCTTCTAACACTAAAAACTGTCCCCCTTGTGGCATTATCATCAGCCCTGCAGGGTTAGTGAACTACAGGCTCCCTCATGTAAACCTCCATATACCATCTTTTACACGGACAAGGTAGTTCTTAAGGTTAAACCATCCGTTTTACCGAAAGTAGTTTCTGACTTCCAGTTGCCACACATTATTTTACCAACATTCTATCCTCCTCATTTGGACAAAGAAGAGGAGAGATTGCATAGACTGGACCCCAAGAGGGCCCTCAGTTTTTTACATTTCAAGAATGTCAAAATTATGTCAAGATGACCAACTCTTTGTGTCGTAAATTGGGGTTAGCAGTGACAAAACAAACTATATCCTGCTGGATCATGGAATGCTACAGATTAGCAGGAAAAAACCCACCGGATGGGCTACAAGCTCACTCCACTAGGGGAATGGCTACTTCTGCGGTTTCAAAGAGGGGAGTCCCTGCAAAAGACATTTGCTTGACTGCAACATGGGCATCAATGCATACCTTCATCAAGCATTACTTCTTAGATGCCTCCTCCTCCAATAAGGGTTTATTTGACGGGGCGGTACTTCATTCCGTCCATGAAAACAATAACTAGTACTCCCACCTCCAAATTGATCACTGCTATGGGAGTCTATCACAAGATGAGGAATACGTGGGAGGACACAATCCATTCGAAGAACAAGTTACTTACCAACTGTAACGTTCTTTCGACTGAATGTTCCTCCCATGTATTCCTCATCGACCCTCCCAGCCTACCCCACAGTACAGTTTACGTTTTCTTACTTTCCTCTCATGATGGGCCTATCAGTCACAGCATACGCCTGGATGTTCCACAAATATTTCTTCAAAAAAACAGAACTGAAGCCAACGGGCGCGGCTCGAGCTATTTATACCAGCAGTGACGTCGACGCGGAACAGAGGCCGTCAAGGGGCAATCGACGCCACAACCTCGAGAACAGCGCCCTCTGCCGAAAAAAATTGTTCCGAAGCAGCGTAGCTGGCGATAACGAATATCACAAGATGAGGAATACGTGGGAGGAACATCTAGTCGAAAGAACGTTACAGTTGGTAAGTAACTTGTTCTTCTGCCAGTAGCCACATTTCATTGTGGAAGCTGGGGGCAGCAAACCATGTACCTTCCTTCCTCGCCTCCAGACGCCCATAATCGGGATGCTATGTGTCAGATCCCACCTCAAAGTCCTTTCTGACATTTCTGACCCAGACACAACATTCTGTGTCGTGCAAAACATGTAGATATCAAAGCCCATATCAGAAAATGCCCTAGCATGTTTGCAAATAGATTCCACCACCAGGGGAGAAGCAAAGGCAGCTAGGACCCAGTTCGACACACTATTGAAAATGTGTGATTCCATGCCCTAGATATCTTTGGAAGTAATAGTAGTGAGGGCCGGTATTTGGTGTATTAAAGTGAGCAACCAGGTCCAGTTTAGAAAAGGGCGGTCCCCCGTGCGGGATCTCAACACATGTTCATGTGTTTTAACCCAGCAAAACACCCAGGATCTGGCAAAGAGGTCACAAATGCTGATCTGGCAACCCTAGCGGCCTTCACATGGGCACGCCAGTTATCATGGGTGTAGGCCTGTGTGTTATATTGCCACCCCAAAGAGTCAATATCCTCTGCTGGCTTAAGCCATGGGCCCAAGGGCTCAGCTCTAACTTCATATTCGTTCCTCCTTGAGATAGCTGCAGGAGTAGAATCATCCACTCGTCTTGAGCGAGGACCAGAAGAAGGCACATCCGGTCTCATTGTGGCTTATGCTTGGTCTTTTCCATAGGTCTTATTTCCAACGTCACAGCTTTATTTCCCTGATCCGGCCACTGTAGTGTACGTGTTCGGATAAACCTTTGCCCGAAGAAGCCGTGGTAGGCAGTTGTTTTAGTCGCAAGTGGGCGTGTCTTGCCCAACCATTTATCCAGTGGGCTGTGCAGGAGCACTTGTCAGACAGTGCCATCACCCACCTTGTATATGATTTTATATTGGTCCTCAGAGAGGAGGAGGGGTGCGGGGGGAGGTTGCCCTCTCTGGATTTGGGAGTGCACTAATTTCCTCTTAACCTTGCAAGGTTTTTTACGACTTGACCTCATGTTATCTTTATTTCGAAGAAGTCAAGTTTACTCTGTGCTCCTTTTTGTAGTCACGAAGAGACAAGGGGCTGTCCAAGATGGATAGTTCCACACACATTGCCTGTGCGATAGGAGGAGCTGGAGCCCTCCTCCACTGCAGGAGCAGTTCCATCGTCAGGAGGACACTTTTGGGGTCATATCTAAATTGAAGTTAGACCATTGGGCTTTTTCTGCTGCATTTTGAAATTGAAGCCTGAACCTTGCGGATCGCCGCAGTATTTAACTGCACTCCTTTACAATTCTCCCTGGTGAGACTCGGATGCCAGAATCCGTTCGCCGCATCGTTCGACACAATGAGAATATCACTGAATACCCATCAGTGTTAAGCCCACCATTGCCTGCCATGAGGTTTGGGCACTTCAAAATGGCCGTCCGCCATTACCCTGGTGCAGCTTTGTTTTAACTTCCTCTCTGCCCAGGTCCACATTGCGATTGGTCCACAGCACCATTTTCAGGGCCTATCCTGAGCCGGCCGGCACAGCTGACATCCCACCCCCCCGACCCCCCGAAGGCACACGCAAAAAGCTCATCCGTGTCATGAGCCTGTCTGGAGCAGAAAGAGCCTCGAGCCTGGAACTTGGGATTTACGTCCTCCACACAACCCTGTAACTCCCTCCTGCCACCCCTCAACAACTGTAAGATACTGAACGCCTGCTCGCCTAACCCGATGGCTCCACACCTGATCCACCTTATCATTCTCGCCATTCCACCCTCCCCAGTTACTTCGCTCCCGTTATGCCCCACCGGAGCTTGCTTCCCCGCTTTTGTACTTCAGTACCTGTCTGCCACATTTGACTGCCTAACAAGAACTGTGAGTTGCCTTACTCAACCAGATTGGCTCCTAGTTGATACATACCATCCCACTAGATTCTTAGACCGTCACTCTACTGTGCACATCGGCTGTAACTACATCATCTCACCTGCAACGGTGCCTTTATTAACCTCTGCTCCTCGCTTCGCCGCACCATCACGAGAGAAACTCTACTGTGCTGCACAACGTTTGCCTACGATGCACATGAACATTAGCAATAGGCTACTATGACTGTTACTACCTGTATTAACCAATGCAAATCTAGTGGTAAGTGTTAGCTTGCATTTCGTGTAGCATTCCTTGGCCTTTTAATGGCTCATGCTTGCATGCATAAGAAGCACACTTATAATCGGTTTGCTTTTGCCTGATTTACATGCCGTCATGAAACGTGCTACCGTATACTGATCTACCATTGGTGTTACGTTGTACTTTGTTGTATCAGACAACGTTATGAAATGCTTCTCATAGCTCTGCTGCGACTTACATTGGTTGACACTCATTTTTGCCTGAAATGCCCAACGTATGCTGAACCAGCCGCATTTAGCTGACCTTCCTGATTACCAAATTAACACGTGCTGAATTAAGCGTCTGATATTATCACATATGCTGCATACATTGCAGAACTAGTTGTACTTATTGACATTACTATTACAGTAACCCCAACTTACAACACCTATGTCAGTAAACCAATTCGGCCAACGTCGCCTCCTTATTCCTTACTATGTTCTGCTACTAGCCCATTTTCCTCGCTGTATCTGCAATTATGCTAGACCTGCTGGACAGTTGATTTTTTTTTTTTTTTTTTAAATTTTATGTTTATTGGTTTTACAAAGAACAGAAAAATGCAAACATTGTTTAAACACAGTTTTACATCCCTCAGGGGGGCAAGTCAGGCACGAAATGCAAATCAGAACAATATGCTAAGAGTCTCTTAGTCGTGCGACAGTCCCCGTTACCTGAGTATGCTTCGTTGGCTGTTTGCCGTACTCCCTCCCACCCCCCCCCCCCACTTGGTTTGTTGTACATCACAAATGCAATCGTCTAACAGTAACATCGGCATTGTGCGGTTGGCACAGGGCTAAGCGTTGCAAAGTATTGGCAGTCGGACTTAGGTGACTCGCTTTCTGTATTTTGTAATGTTCTTTGTATTGTCCTTTGGACGTGGCATCATCCGGTCGGGTTTTGAGGCTCCTCTGACTGGGAGGCAGAGGGGGGTGAGATATACGTGTTCTTGAAATCCGTCCATAGGGTTTCACATTTCGCGGATTTATTGTGCAAGGAGGCGGTGATCGTTTCCATCACATAGATATTTGTAGCAATTTTGATCCACTCGGCTTTCCCTGGGGTCCGGTGGGACTTCCATTTGGTCGCTATGAGGGCTCTTGCCGCCAACAGCAGCTGGGGGGCCAGGCCTTTCACCCGGAGCCATTCTTCCTCGTCTCTTTCAAGGCCAAACAAAACAAGGTGTGGGTCGAGTTCTCTGTGAGTATTATCTATCTCCTTAATCCATCCCAAAACCTCAGTCCAGAACACCTTGATGCGCGGGCAGCTCCACCACATATGCCAATAGTTGGCATTTTCTCCACACCTCCTCCAGCATTTCGGGCTCATGGATTGGGACATTTTAGAGAGTCGGAGTGGGTCATAGTGCCATCTATGTAGGAGCTTTATTGCATGGAGTTTGTACTGGCTGGAGATGGAGGATTTGGGTGCGGCTTTGCACATCTGGTCCCATTGGTCGGGGAGTATCTCCTCACCTAAGTCTTTTTCCCATCTGGCTTTGAGGGGTTCCGTATTGCCGCCTCCTGCTGCTAAGAGTGTTTGGTACATCACGGATATGAGGCCTTTCATTTCCGATCTGGAGTCCAGAAGTTTCTCAAAGGCGGTGAGGTCTCTTCTCAATTTTGCTCTCCATTCAGATTTTGTCAACACCCCTTTCAATTGGATAAAGTGAAATGTCGATAAGGTACCTATCCCCAGAGCCGTTGTCAGGTCCGGTAGTGTAATGAACGAGTCTTTTTTCTGGAGTTGCCCTATCCTTTCAAGGCCCGCTTCATACCATGATTGGAATCGCTCCAGGTTCGGAATATGGTCATTTACACCAGGAGACCATAGGTGACTAAGCGGGGATGGCCAGGTGGTGACTTCTCGCATCCCTTTCCCGGTGCGCCATATGTTCCATATAGTAGTCAATATGGGGTGTTGTTTGATTCTCCTCTGCACCCGTTGGTATGGGGACCAGAGCCATTCTGCTACCGTGGCAGGGGACAAATAGTGGTTATCCATCTGGACCCATTGCAGGTGTTTGTGGTCTCTAAGGTGTGGGATTAGGACGCGCAACTGGGCAGCTTTATAATAATTCCGTAAGTCAGGAAGACCCATCCCCCCTTTTTCTGTGGGGAGAATAAGCGTGTCATATGGGACCCTCGGTCTCTTCCCCTGCCAGATGAACCGCAGCATGGTCCTCCGGGCCTCAACAAAAAATTGGTCAGGTATCACGATCGGTAACATCTGGAAGGGGTATAGAAAGCGAGGGAGGCACACCATCTTAACGGCGTTGATACGCCCCAGCCATGAGATCGTCAGTTTGCTCCATCTCTCGAGATCTCTTGCAAAGCTTCGGAGAAGCTGGGGGAAGTTGGCCTCATAGAGGTCATCTAGGGTTCTAGTGATCTTTATACCTAGGTATTGTAATGTCACGTGTTCTATTTTAAGCCCGAGGGAGAGGAACTTTGCCTCATTTTCGACCGGGGCACCTTGGAGAGGAAAGAGGATGGACTTGGACATATTCACTTTGAATCCGGAGAACCGACCGTATTCTTCTATTAGGGCTATGGCATGAGGGATTGAGGTCATAGGTCTGGTTAGATGTAGGAGGATGTCATCAGCGTACAACGCTGCTTTGTATTCGGTCCCTCCCAGCCGTATTCCCTCTATTCGGGAGTCGTCTCTGAGCTTTTGTGCCAGGGGCTCCAGGGAAAGTGCGAACAGGATCGCTGAGAGCGGGCATCCCTGTCTGGTCCCCCTTTGCAGTTCAAACCACCTGGAGTATTCTCCATTTACGAAAATTGACCCTTTGGGAGAGGCATAAAGAGCTCGTATCCCATCGCAGAATTTGGGGCCTATTCCCACTTTCCGGAGGACTGCACCTAGGAAGTCCCATTCCACCCTGTCAAAGGCCTTTTCCGCGTCAAGCGAAAGGAGGGCCGGGTCGTCTTGGAGGCTGTGTCCAGCGTGGACAAGGTGCAGAGTCTTGCGCATGGTGTCGGCACCCTGCTTGCCGAGGATGAATCCGACCTGGTCGGAGTGGACTAGTTTGGGCATTAAAGTTTCTAATCTGGCTGCCAATATTCTGGCATAAATCTTCGCGTCCAGATTGAGGAGGGAAATAGGGCGGTACGATCCACATAGTTTGGGGTCCCTACCCTCTTTAGGGATGACAGATATGAGGGCTTTCTTAAAAGAATCTGGGGCGGTCCCGGAGCTCACTATCTCGTTAAAAAGTTCCGTGAGGAAGGGTGACAACTGGTCGGCGAAGGTCTTATAGAAGCCGGCTGTGTAGCCATCTTCGCCCGGAGACTTCCCTAGTTTGAGTCGTTTGATCGCGTCTCTCGTTTCACTTTCAGTTATGGGGCTATCGAGGAGTTCGGCTTCCGTTTGCGTTACCGTAGGAATGGTAATTGGGGACAGATAGGACGTTATGTCAGAGTGAGCCGGTAGCAGCTCGGAGGTATATAGATTTTCGTAAAAGGTGGCGAAACGCTCGGGTATTGAGCAGGGTGTGTGTGTCGTGGGGTTAGTGGGCTCTAATATCTCCTTCACCTTGCGTTCCTCTCTCCGTTCCCTGAGTCTGGCAGCTAAGAGTGCATCGGCCTTGTCCCCTTTTTCATAGTATGTTTGTTTCAGGAATTGCAGTTTCCGCACCACTTCGCCATGCTCCACCAATCGTAGTTCTTCTCTTTTGCGGTGGGCCATGTCTAGCTTGGCGGAGTCTACCTCTGTTCCATCTCTCAATTCACTCTCCAGTTGGTGTATTTCACTGCGTAACTTGTTTTCGACAATCTTCCGCTCCCTCTTTTTAGAGGAGCCCTCGCGCATTAGCAGGCCTCTCCACGTAGCTTTCCCAGCTTCCCAGATCCCTTGTTTGGAGACCTCTCCGTTGTCATTTGTCCTAAAATATTCTTCAATCTCGGTCTCCATTTCTCCCCTGAAAACCGTATCGGTCCAAAGGGACTCATTGCAGCGCCACGATCCTCCGGCAACAGGCAAATCAGCCCAGTCGACGTCCGCCAATACCATATCGTGGTCTGTCCATGTAGTCGGGACTATACTGGAGTAGCTTGCGGACTTCGCTAGATCAGACGAGAGGAATATATAGTCTATGCGCGTGAATGTGCCATGAGGGTTCGAGTAAAAGGTGAAGCCCTTTTCGTCATGGTGCTGTGCTCTCCATACGTCACGTAGGTCGTATAACTCCATCAGAGCAGCGAATTCAGTGTGGGCCCCTCTATGTTGATTCCGTGTGTCGGGGTTGCCTGGTCTCCAGTCTACAGATGGATCCATCCACTGGTTGAAATCGCCTCCCACCACGAGATGGCCTGCAGTTTCCAGCACTATCTTGGGGATCGTTTTCCTGAGGAATGCGGTCTGTCCGGTGTTGGGCGAGTATACTGTGGCAATCGTGACCTGAACCCTTGCAATTTTCCCCACAATCAAGAGGGCCCGTCCGCTCACATCCGACCAGGACTTCTCTAATTCGAACCCGACTCCTTTCTTAATGAGGATTCCAACCCCTCCTTTTCTGAGCGGGCCAGAGCCCCAAAATTCCGTGCCTCCCCTAGTTCCCAGAACTGTCCGCTCCTCGCCTCTCGCGAATTTTGTCTCCTGTATGAGGAGAATGTCTATGCCAGATCTTCGAAATTCTCTATGTACCAGTGACCTCTTGGTAGGAGAGTTCAGTCCTTTCACATTGATTGACCCAATCCTGAGAAGACCCTTGCCCTTGACCTTCTCATGTGATGCCATTGGTGGTCTGTAGTCTGGAATCTGTCGCCTCCAGAGTCCGAAAAGACCTGCAGGTACCCTGTGTCACCGCAAACACGATACCTTGAAACGAGTGCAATGATATTTGTACATTTCCCAAGTGTTCATTATCTCTCTCCCCTTCTCTCGTGTCCCACCATAATCGGTGGGGCTTGTTTGAGCGTAGGAATAGGGTGTGCTGCGTCGGCAGCCGTTGACGGCGTCCGGAACGGACTAGGTGGGAACGTATGGTCCGTTGGCGGACCATCGGTGGGAACCGTCGTCCCACGGTCCCGATCATATTTCCCATCGCTACTTAAGGGTGAGCCCCCATCTTCTTTCTCCCTCCCCCAAACATTATACAGTTTCTACAACAGTAACAACAAACAGGTGAAAAATTCCAACGTTACGTGCGGTTTACTGGACTCTCCGCGGGAGTCCTCATCACTTTTCGGTCCGGAGGGATGCCCCGCCAGCGGCGACATCCGTTCAGCGGGGTCCGCCATGTAACGATCTCCGCGGGAGACAGTGCAGCCCACTGTGGCCATGGCTGTGGTCAGCTCAGATTTCGCCTGGGTCCCTTGGCTCAGGTCTGCTCGGGGGTGTTGTTGGGGCGTCTATATTTTCTTGATCCCTTTACCCTCTTGCGTCTAGGGCCCTGGAGTTCCCATTGCCTTCCCGGGCGCTCGCCGTCGTCATCCTCTTTGCTTCCCTGGTTCGCTCCGAGGAGATCGGCGATACAATCCTTGATTTCTTCTTCGGAGCGTAGGATCAGTTTTCTGCTACCATGCTCGAAGGTAAGCGAGAAGGGGTATCCCCATCTGTACCTTATGTTTTGGTCTTTCAGCCATTTCGTCAGGGGGCTGCAAAGGCGTCTTAGGGCTAGCGTTAGCGAAGATAAGTCTTGGTAGATGGTGATTTGCGCGCCCCCCATCGTGAGCGGGCCACCAGATCTGGCTTTTTCAAGTATTCTGGTTTTGTCTTGGTATCGGTGGAATTTGGCCAGTACAGAGCGTGGGCCGCCAGGCGGTCCTCCAGCTCTGTGTATGCGTTCAGTCTTAGGTTCATCAGTGTCCTCGTCAGCTGTTAGTATCTTGATGATATCGTGAATGGTGTCTCTGAGGTCTTTCTCCGTTTCGCCATCACGTTCCGGAATGCCGAAAAAGCGAAGGTTATTCCTCCTTTCCCGGTTTTCCAGGTCATCTATCTTGAGCCTTGCCTCAATCTCTCTTTTCTCGATGTTGCGGATTCGTACATCCATCTGAGTTTCGAGGGTATCAATCGAGGTCTGATTATTCTCCACGCTTTCCAATCGCTCCTCGAAGCTGTCCATTCTCTGGGTGATTTTGTCGATTTTGCCGCCAAGATTGGCACTCATGTTTTTTATTTCAGACAATAGAGTGGCAATGTCTCCTTTGGTGGCCGCAGCACCTGCCTCCGATGAGTCCGAGGCCATGGCGTCTATATTCCTAGAGGGTGCAGGGGATGGTCCGTAGGCAAATTTAGCCAGTTTGTGTCGTGGGTCCATGCGCAAAAATCCCGGGTTAGAGGAGGCACACGCCCCTGGACAGGGGGCCCTACCCTCTGGGAGGATGCACGGGTAGCAGGCTCAGTGTTGTCGCTTGTTCTCGGCTCTTTGTGTGGTGTGGGCCCGTTCCTCGGGCCAGGTCAGCGGAGGGTCACGGGGGAGGGTATTGCCCCGTATATAGTGCTCAGCTGGCGGGTTACCCTTGTCCCTTCAATATGGCATTTGGCACGAGAAGCGTATGCCTAGGCAGCCAGCAGCTAGGAGCGATGGTCATGTGAGGATTGAGCTTTCACACGGATCGTGCTGTGGGCCGCATCTTTGAGTACGGCGTCTCGCGGCCTTCTCGGCCTTCAGGTGGGTCGTCCCCGCCTCTACCGCAAGGAGGTTCAGGGCTCACCGCCGGGATCTGGCGCGGCCCGGTGTTTAATAGCACCTCGCTATCCCCGGTGGGGCCGGGGGCAGCAGCACAAGCGTGGGGGTCCAGATCCAGCAGGCAGCTACTGCGGGGGTCGGCGCACTGCCGGGGCACAGCTCATAACACGCGCCGTCGGCAGCGAGGAGATGCGCGTATCACGCGGCGCCGCCGGGGCACGGGCCTGGCGCCGCGGAGTCTCGCGGTGGGGGTCCTCACTCACCCCGTGTGCATATGCCGGTCCCGGGGGGTGTCGCCTCTCCGGGGCCCCGCGTCCAGTCTGCTCTGTAGGCTCGGGGCGCGGACCGTCACCGCAAGAGAGGCCCGTCACGGGGTCCGCCGTACTCGGGTCTCCCGCGGTGCAACAGGCGAGCGCTCCTAAAAACTCCCCGTTCTCGGTGAAATCGGGCCCGATTTCCGTCGGGTTTCTTCTCCGTTGCGGGGGGGTCTCTTCAGACAGTAGAGTTTCGCACTTTCGTGGTGGGGGGGGTCCGTTAGCGGGGGCTCATGCCGCTATCTCGGGACCATGGAGGCGGTGCTCACACGGAGAGGACGTTCATCCGTGCGCCCCCTGGTGGCCAGTCCGGACAGTTGATTTTTAATGAAAGTTGCCTGCCAGCTGATTGTCACTGTAGCTAATGCACCATTTGCTACCTATCCCTCCAGCTCACTACAACCGCCTCAGCCCGCCACAACATCTCTCCTCCGCCTGCGCCATACTACCGCCTAATATGCCTGTGTACCATCTATCTAACTACTCACACCAATGTTAATTGTAGCATCAACCTCACTTGCCTGGTAATCGAACTATAGTACCATTCCACATCCCCTCCCTACCAACTCCTTGAGTTTCCTGGCGATACTTACCTTCATGATGTCGAACCTAGCTAGTAGCACCAAAGGTAACTGGCCTTTACACCAGCTACATCCGCCCCAAGGCCACACCTTAGGAAGGTATATTAACAGCAACCCGCTGACTAGCGCTACCCCCTCCCAACCCCTACTTAAATTCTCCTGCCTTATGGCTAAAACACTTTGCCATGAAACCCACACCTAACCAACCTTGTGCGCTGCACCTAAGAAACACTAGATTGGGCTTGAGAATCCCTTGCACAGCTTTCCACACTCGGAAGCCTTGTACCACTGCTAAACCTCCACACAAACTTAGCCAGAGACGACCTATGCCTACCACCTTTTCATCCACAACTGACCTCTCAGCCAACACACCCAAAGACAGGTTGATTAGAGGCGCCCTGCTCACTGCTAGATCACTTCCAGCACACACGCTGGACATTGTAGATCTCATCACCACTCAAGATCTTGATTTCCTCGCCATACCTTCAGGTCGCTCCATTTCCAGATGTGACTGTAATACCACTCAATCGAGTGCCTAACCAACAAATCCCCTCAGCTGAGCTACTCTCAGTTAAACTTCCCATATCTCCTAGCCAAACGGCCACCCTACAACTCATATACAGACCACTCGGCCTGTATTCAGCGTTTGGGAGTTGGCAGTGGGAACTTTGACCGTGAGGCATTCACAGGATTTCATAGTGGGTGTTGTAACAATTCTCATATCTAGGTTGGTCTTGGCTATGATTGCTATTCCTCCACCTCGAGAGATATGTCTGTCTGCTCGCAGGATGGTGTAGTTATCAGGAACTGCCAGAGATAGGGCAGTGCCTGCAGCATTATGTAACCATGATTCTGAGATGGCCAGGAAGTCAAGGTTATCTGTTAGAATAATGTCTGATATTTCAGTTGCATGAGCAACTAGAGATCTGGCATTTGAGAGCTCCTTTAAGGTTTGGTAGGAGGCTTTTTAATGCGCGTGTGGTACAAGGACTATCTTTAGTCGTGCGCCTAGGACAGTTTGGTGTAGGTCTTTTGTGATTAGTGAGGCTTGTAGTGGGCTTTGTAGCTACTTTCTGAGGTAAGCATTTGTTTAGGTAATTTAGTTGCTCTGTTTTTTTGCCGGTAGTTCATATAGGTTGGATAGGCGAGCGCGCAATCTTAAATTTCTATCAGCTTTGCTACATGGCACCTGTGCGATAGAGAGTTCTTGTTGCAGGCTAGTTTAGTTTTCAGTTTTGTACTTTTGTGTGTCTATCATTATAGGGCAAGTATGAGTATTAGGTAGGGTCATAGTACAAGGGAGCATAATGGTGCTTGTTTTGGTAAACAGGCTGTTGGTCTGTAATGCTACGAGGAAGGAAAAGGCAACGTGGAGCGTTAGCCTAGCTATCTTAGATAAGGCACCTGTTGGGAGTCTGCCTGGACCCTGAAGGTGCATAATGGCAATAGGTTGTAGCACGATGACTAGCCAGGCGGTAACATATCTATGGGTAATAACAATAATATGGCACAGTGACTAACAAGGAGCAGGCTAATACAGATGCAGTGGCATGCCTAAGGCTGGGCAATTACAATGCTACGGCGCAGCAACTAGCATGAGGCAGGGTTGTGGCAATGGCAGCATCAGACAAGCGGCAGGGCTGATTACATACAGTGCAGGCATGACAACCAGCATGGGGCTATATAGGAACATTGTGGCCGTAGTGACCATAGCGGTCATGGTATGTATGTGAGCAGCAAGGCCAAGGTTGCGTGTGGACGAACCCAAGTAATGGCACGGTAAGGTATGGGCAGGTATACAGTGTTCACAGATCATACAAGTCTTAAAGGAATGCGAGCATACAAGTCTTGAGGATCGGCCGACGAGTAGGCTTACCAAGTCTCAGCGTTCATGGTATAAATGACATCAGCGTACGGGTGTTATGTTACTCGGCTGCTGATTCTATTATTCTATTACAGGAATTTGGCGAAAAACGAATGTCAAGGTGGTACTGGCCTCAACCAGGTACATGGTCTACAGTCTACCCCTCAGTTGCGCAGTGCGGCTTTCCTTGGCGTCCATATGGACAGGGTACGCAGCGGCTCCAGCAGCTCCCCATTACCCTGTCAGCACCCCCTGCCATCTCTTTGGCCAGTGAGGAGGTGCTCTTCAAGAAGTTCCTCGGCCTCATGAAGTCACCTCAGATGGGGATTATTATCAAAGACGCCATCAGGGAAGTCATTCCCACCATGCTAGCAGCACCACAGACTCCTCCATCGGAGCCCCGGTGCAGCCGGCTCCATAGCCAGCTCCCCAACCTCCGCCTCAGCCTCCGGCTGCGGTCTCTGTACCCCAGCCTCCGGTGCCAACTACTCCTCCTCCACAAGATCATCCAGATACGCAGGATACGGATGAGGAGGAGGATCCGGACACGCCATCCTCAGCCAGGGCCTTCCACAAATGTCTTGCTGGTTTGGCGGAGTACCTAGGCCTCCCCCAACCCCGAGGTCGAGGAGCCGGCAGAGGGGGGGGGGGGTTCTGGCTGAAGTCCTCATACAACTTCCCTTCTGCCAAATCTGGGAATTCCATATGCAGACCGATGTAGTTTCCTTGGCCAAGAAGGGCTGGCTCAAACCCCACTCGGCCCAGCCTGTCATTCGACGCCCGGACGCCAAGTACGGGCAGGTGGAGGGGGATACACTCTTCCTTTCGGCCCACGCTCTTCGGTGATCACTGCAGCATCACTATACTCCAAGCCTCAGTCGTCCTCAATGTTAGGCAGAAACCTGTGCAGTTCCCTCTGGGACCACCGCAAAAGATTTAAGTCTACAGGTGTTGGCAGTAAACCCACTTGGTAGCAGTCTGCACCACACAGATTCACTGTGGTAGCTGTGGCTGAGCAGTCAGACTTCCCTCAAGAAGAGTTAGGCAGTATACAGAGAATACATAATAGGTACAGAGGCACAGTAGCACAAGCAAACACTGACCAGAGCTAGGTGTAAAAGTATAAACTTATTTATTAAAGGTACACTCATAAATTACACTAGCACAATAGGAAAGATAAGAAAGTCAAACACAGTTACTATTACTCATATGTACATCCCTAATCCTTTGTTGGACAATTCTAAGTTAACCCCACTTATTTCCAAACAGAGGTGAGCGCTTAACTTTAGATGACACTCCAACAAGTATTACCAAAAAGGGAGGGAAAAGGCAGAAATAAAGAGAGCAGTAAGGTAAAACACTTTTCACATAAGGTTAGCAAAGACAGTCAATGGTGGAACAAGGAGAATTAGTTCGGGGCCCGCTTTAGAGGGAGCCAGGCGAAAAATGTGCCCAAGATCACACAATGTCATCAGTCTTTGCAGGTGAGAGGAAAGGCTTTTCTACGGTTCTGAAAAGTTTAGTTAGGGTGTTCCAGGCCTACCCAGGTTCGAGAGCCGAGGGCTAAATCTACCCCGTACAATCGGTGGCAAGGGAGGCCGGGCGGAACACAGTACCTTTAAAAGTGGAAAGATTCCTCCAGCGGTGGTAGTCGTTCCTGGTAGTGGGTGCAAGTCGCGGCGTCGTCCCGAGGAAGAGGTGCTCTCGACGGGGGGAAGGCGGCAGGTCGTTGCACTACCAGGGATGAGGCCAGCCGTGGAGTTCTCCGGTCACAAAGGATTTTTACCCCTCTTTCGCGGTTGAGGTAAAAAGTGGTATCCCGGTTGCCGGGGTGCTTGGCACAGGCAAGGCGGCCACGAGATACTTCGGGACGGCGAAAAAGAAGGCAGCAACTGGTTGTCCCCACCAGTTAAGGGAAGAAGACTCTCCGGCGGGAGATCTCCTCTGTCGTCGGGAAAAGTGGTGAGACGGTTCTGCAGGGCTTCACCGGTGGTGTAGTCTTGGCAGGTCGGCTCGGCTTCTCCCTCTTCGGCTTCTTAGGTCCTGTGGCGACTTCTGAAGAACCAGTCCCAAAAACCCTGCTTTTATGCAGCAACCCCCATTCATACAGCCTAGCTGTCACTCAAACATGCTAAGTGGTGAGCGGGGTGGCTCACCACTTGGGCCAATCACACTAGAGTGCGACATGGGTTGGCAAGGCAACTCAGTCCAGGGTGCCTAAACCCCCTCCCACACCCCCTGTGGTACCCAGACAGAATGGCACCACTTTGGAGGGCTTCTGTGCAGAAGCCCGCCAAAAGTGGAACAAAGGCTCGACTCGGGTTCAGGGTTACTGAAGTGAACCTAGACGCCATTTTGGCGGCGAGTTCTGGCAAAAAATCCCAACCGGTGAATTTATATTAATTAAATAACCCGGCGGTATCTTTAACATTGCACCAAAAAGTGGTGCATTAAAAACAATGGGAAATCCCATTGGGAAATATTCTGGTGGAATATTTCCGTGGTATCCACTGCCACCAGCCAGAACTCGGCGAGGGGGGACGGGACAGTACCCCCCTCGACAACAGACCCAGGGGCAATCTAATTGCCCCTACCAGTACTTCCACAGTAAGATGGTTTGTACTGGTTAAGTTCCTACGTTAAGACTAGTAAAGTCAATGGTAACTTTACAGACCCAGGGAGACAGTAGTCAGTCCCAGGGTGTGGAGCCTATGTTTGGGGGTCTCTAGGACACCCCTGTGCTACTGCACTGAGGGTGCTGTGTAACACACATTCAAAAAACCAATGATGGCCTATGGGGAAAATTACCCCCTAGCCCATAAGCACATGGCAAGTCACAGAAACACTCTCAAGTCATGTTCAAGAGTGAGGGTAAAAGAGTCTCACTCTTGGCAGGAGAAAAAAATAAACCCCAAAAATCCAGCAAAGCTGCTGGGGGACTCAATAGGTTAGGAAATTCAGCCTAAACAGAGAATTCTTCCTAACACTCAACCTCTTGTCTGCGACGCTGCTAGGCAAGGAGGAGAAGATCTTGGAGGCATATGCCAAGAAATTCTATTCCAACGTCTCTTTACATCTACGTCAGGCCAACGCTGATGCCATGCTGGCTGCCACCAACCAGGGATTATGGTGGGAAATTGCGGCCTTCCTCCCGGAACTCCCCATCGAGACCCAATCCCACTTTAAGGAGGGGCTAGCTGAAGCCAAGCTGGTGGCGGATGACCACATGGAATCCACAGTAGCTCATATCGATGCCTCAGGCCGTGCCATCTGTATTGCCACGGACATGAGAAGAACAGCCTGGCTCCGGGCAACGAAATTCAACCTGGATGTCCAGGAGCGCATTCTAGATCTGCCGTACGAGGGAGGGGGGGACCTCTTCCACTCCTCTACGGACGAGGAGCTGGACAAAAAGAAAAACAGCTCACAAACGGCAAAGTCATAATCCATCATTACAAAGACCACGCCCAAATCGTACACCCAATCTCAGCAGCGCTCAGAAAGGGGTCGTACATATGGAGGGTTCCGCGGCTTCCAGGAACGCAGATCCAGGCAGCCGGACTGCTCACCGCCTCAGAGCCGGCACAAGCAACAAAAAGGGGGGGTGGGGAGTAAGGGCTTTTCCAGTCACTCGCCTCAGCGATAGCCTCCGAGGGAAAGAAAGCATGACACGCCCCTTCGGGTCCACATGTCTCTGGTGGGGGGGCAGGCTTGCTCTCCATGCACACTTCTGGTGCCAGAATTTCCCGGACCCCTGTATCCTATCCGTATTATCCACGAGGTACCGCCTTCCTATCCAAACCTCTCACTCCCCTCCGCTCCCACAGGTTGGGAGAGCAACTCTTTTGGCGGAGATCCAGTCGCTCGTAGAGAGCCAGGCAGTGGAGGAAGGCCCAGCCTCTCGGCAAGGCTTTGGCTTTTTATTCAAGGATTTTCACCATTCAGAAGAACCACCAGGGGGGCCTGAGAGTTGTGCTGGACCTTTCCACCCTCAACCTCTCCTTACCCCTGCAAAAATTCAAGATGGTTACACCAGCATTTATAGCGGAGACATTGGACAAGGGAGACTGGATGTGCTCCCTGGATCTGAAGGACGCATACCTACACGTCCCGATTTTGCAGCCCCATTGTTCTTTCCTATGGTTCAGGATCATGGGCTACCATTTTCAATAAAAGATCCTTCCTTTTGGCCTCAACTCTGCCCCCAGGGTCTTTACCAGGCTCATGAATGCTGAGGTGGCCTTCCTCCAGAGCACAGGGTCTCCACATCTACCCATACCTCGACGACTGGCTCGTCGGGGCTACATCTGCGGAAGTGGTTCTCCACTCTTCCCAGGCCCTTATGAACACACTGCACGATCTGGACTTCCCGCTCAATCTCAAGAAGTCACAGCTGTAGCCTACGCAGACTGACATTCTTGGGCCTCATCTGGGACACGTGCTCCGAGAAGGTATTTCCTTCGGAGGACAAGATCTCGACCATCAAGAGGGCCACTTCCTCGACAGAGAGGTGACCTCGGCTTGGTGGTACCAGCATCTCCTGGGTCTCTTGGCGGCGGTCCTGTTAGCCGTTCCACACACGAGATTGAGGATGAGGAGGATTCAGCTGCACTTCACAGCATCATGGAACCAGGAGCGGGGCTCCCAATCTGAGATGATCAAAGTTCCTCCATCGCTCCACCCAGACCTAACCTCGTAGTCCAGGGACTGTAACGTACGGAGGGCAAGCCCTTTTGGCTGCCCTCTCTGCAGGCCACCATCATCACAGACTCCTTGCTCGAGGGCTGGGGAGCCACCCTGGATGATCTCTCTGTCCACGGCACCTGGACTTGACAGGAGCAGGAATACCACATCAATTGGTTAGAGCTGAATGCCATCTGGCTAGCGCTCAGAGCATTCCTACCACTTCTCAGGGGCAAGGTTT
The DNA here is from genome assembly GCF_040938575.1 of Ambystoma mexicanum. Classification (NCBI taxonomy): domain Eukaryota; kingdom Metazoa; phylum Chordata; class Amphibia; order Caudata; family Ambystomatidae; genus Ambystoma; species Ambystoma mexicanum. The sequence continues at coordinate 169,772,645 of NC_090925.1, forward strand.
TCCTCATCCAGACAGACAACTCGACCAGCATGTACTACGTCAACAAGCAGGGAGGCACCAGATCCCCCTCCGCTGAGCAGACTGGCAATCAGTATGTGGGAGTGGGCCCTGGAAAATGACATACCTCACGGCAGTCCACCTCCCGGGGGAAGCCAACCTGGAGACAGACAGGCTCAGCAGGTTGGGAGCGGACAATTAAGAGTGTCAGCTAAACGACCTTGTCATTCAGGAGATCTTCAGCAGGTGGGGTCATCCCTGGTGGATCTCTTTGCCACCTGGCACAACAAGAAGTGCCCTCAGTTCGGCCCTTGGCAGGGACAGGGCCCCGGCTCCCTGGGCGACTCATTTCAGCTTCAGTGGAACGGCAGGAGCGCTTACACCTTCCTGCACACTCAGCTGATTTACAGAGTGATTTGCAATATCAAGGAGTCTCACCAACTCAACATCATTCTAATACCTCAATGGTGGCCGGCCAGGCCATGGTTTTTGAAGCTGCTCAGCCTCTCGGGGGTTCACCTCCTGACAGGCCTAGCACATCTTCTGGCTCAACAGGGGGGGTAGGGTCATCCACCCCGCCTCACAGAAACTAGCCTCAGTGTGGTACCTGAGCAGGTAACGCTGCGGCACCTCAGCCCTCTCACAGACTAATCTGGAAATCATACAGGGCACAAGAAGCAAGGCTACCAGGGCCCAGTATACGAGTAAATGGACCAGATTCTGCCACTGGGCAGGCTCCAAGGAAATCGACCCCAGGCATGTTCTTTGGACGATGTGCTCTGCTTCTCGGCGCACCTTGCCCACTCTGGGGTGCAGGTGGACACCTGCCATACATACCTCGCAGCCATTAGGGCTTACAGGAACTCGGAGGAGGGTGATCTTCTCCTCCTCATCCAATCGTCAAACATCTGACGAGGCTCACAAGGCTCTATCCGCCCGTCAAGAGGCCGCACCCTGTGTGGGACCTCAACATAGTCTTGAGCGCTCTGGTGCACAAACCGTTTGAGCCAATGGCGTCCGCGTACATCAGACTGGTCACCATCAAGATGGCCCTGCTAGTCGGCCTCACTTCGGCTCGTAGAGTCAGCGAAATACAGGCATTGGTCACCTCGGAGCCATATACCACATTTCACAGGGACAAAGTGATCCTGTGGACACAGCTGGCATTTCTTCCCAAGGTGCCGTCTGCTTTCCACTTGAACTTGCTACGTTCTTTCCTGATCCCAAGGATGAAGCACAGAGGGTACTGCACTGCCTGGATGTCAGGCGTGCCCTGAAATTTTACTTGGACATGACTAAGGGCTTCCGGAAATCGTACGCCCTGTTTGTCACGTTCGGAGGCTCAAGACCAGGCTATCGGGCCTCCCTATCCTGCTGGATGGTCTCGGCCATCAAAGAAGCGTACGAGGGCCAGCACAAGCCGCTCCCGGTCTACATGCATGCCCACGCAGTCAGGGCTAAGGCAACGCTGGCACATCCCTGGCCTCACACCAGGTGAGGCCAGCGATGTAATTCCCGAATGTACAGGCCGCCGCCCCAACTCACGACAAAATCGGAATCTGATGCCTTAATATAGAGAAAGCATCTGGAATTGTGCAAGCGTTTGCCATTATTCATCATTTCACCAAAATCCTCCTTTTTGGCTGATCTGCCTGCTTTATTTTGCATAGCCGCCATTAGTCTCCATGAGGCTACTGGAATTCAAACATGGACGCCTAGCTATTTCTCCTGCTGCCACTGTCCCCATCAGGCTGAGCCTGCCCTGATTGGAGCTCAGAGGGTATTTGAGCCAATCATCTTCGCCGACAGGCGAATGCCGGCCTACCCACTAAGGCCACACAACAAGGCAGCCTCCTGTCTGGAGCCTGTCGCGAGCCGTTAGAGCCTTGGCCCAGGAATGCTGCCCTGCCAAACTGAGAACCTTCCTGGACTCTCTACACTATGTGAACATTCGTCCGGGTAAGGCTTATACTCCTACCTCTCACGCACCTTAGTTGCGCTACTGCCCACCTCTCGTATTCACCTGTCACTCGAGACTATCTACCATGCCCTTTACGTGCACATGTACTATTGCGGTGTGTCCGCGTTTAGCATAATCACTACGGGCTATACACCTACTGTGGTGTCCTATGCTACCCAGATGCATTGTACTGCCTAACGCAGTTGTTGCCGTGTGAGTAAACTTGCATCCCTACATAACCGACATAACTACATAACCGACATGACTACAGCATCTCAGCACACGTGTCATTAGTCAAACCATTAGCCCACCCATGCTATCCAGACACACTGTATTGCCTTATTGTATATGCATATGTTGCCGTTTGTGAACATTTTAGCTAAACAATAAGCCTGTCTCCATAATCGAGTTGCACGTGCTTAGTTCCTGATGCCATATTGTGATCTGCTCCTTAGCCACTGATCTTATCAACTAGCTACCTTGCTTATTGCGGCTCTATACATTACAGCGCCTATGCCCATAACAAACTGCATGACATTTAGCCCATTGTGCCATCATTATTGGAACCTGCTTTATCCTATTGTGCCACCTTTACCACTGGATTTATGCATTTAACCTACTGCCCCAACCTCTTGAGATTCTAGACTCACGCTCTATTGTGCCTAATCAACCATGAATTACATCTAGCCTATTGTGTCCCACTATACGAGACATGCATTCGTCCTGCCATGCTTTAACTCTTGTGATTCACATTTTGCCTTCTAGCCGACAGTGCCTCAATAACTGAAAGATAGCCTATTTGTGCCTCAACCTTTGAAACGTGCTTTTAGCCTGCCATGCCTTAACATCTGTGAGTCGCAATTAGCCTATTGTGTTTTAACAATTGAGAGCTGCAGCCAACCTCTGTGCCCCATCTCCTGAGACTTGCATCAGCTGTGTGCCCTACTGCACTAGCCTGGCCCTGCATTAACCTTGTGCCCTACTGTATTAGCCTGGCCCTACATTAATCGTGTGCCCTACTGCACTAGCCTGGCCCTGTGTTAGCTGATGTGTCCTACTGCACCAGTTTGGCACTACGCTATCAGATGTGCCCAAACTTTAGGCCACCGTGCATTATGGCTGGATTGTTGCCTCTGAAGCCCATTGTGTTTACCCTTCAACGGTTTATAGTCAAAAAGTCGAATCCAATAATCTCGAAAGTCAAAAAGTCAAAAACAAAAATGTCAATTTTTTTTTGGTTGCTTTTTTTTCTAAATGGGGGGGTTCCAATACCCCACCCCCCCAACCCCTCCAGCCTCCCTTTTTTAGATTTATTTTGTTTTACCCCTTTTTTTTTTACCCCCGGAGCCCAAAAAAAATATATAAATAAAAAAATAAAAAATTCGACATTTTTGTAATTCGACATTATGTCTGGACACCCCCTTCAACTATGTCACTTTAGTCTACTATGCATTTTGCCTGATTAAGAGCATTTTTTAAGTCTACTGCGCTAATACCTTTAACTATGCTAGCCTTATCCACTGTGCCCAATAGTGACAGAAAATAGTTTAGCCTACTGTGTACACTTGTATCTGTATTCTGTAATTCACTGTGCCTCCTGAATTAGCCTACCATCAGCCTTCTGTGTCTAACCTGGACTGCCTACAACCTACTCTCATTATGTACCTTTGGCCTCCTATTAGATTCCTACCAGGTGCTTTTTCCAAGATAGTGTGGCTAACATTACACATTGCCTTCCATATCATCTTCGTATCACAGATTAGCACCCTGATCACTAACAGCCCGACTATTATGCTCACTTAAATGACGACCCTTAACAGTACTCCTACTCGCCTTACCATGTCATCTATATCATCACAAAAGCTTAGCCTGCAGCAAGAACCTTCTATCACACAGGCACCATGTAGTACCGCTGATAGAAATTTAAGATTGCGCGCACGCTTATCTAAATTGCACGAACTATCAGCTAAAAAAGTAGACCAACTAAACTACCTAAAAAAGAGCCTAACCCACAAGGTAACCTCAGAGCCTAATATAGGCTTGGCCAACTATAAAAGACCTAAACCCAACTCGCCTAGGCATACTATTATAGACAAGCCCAGTTCCAATGCACCATCGGCATCAGAAAGCCACCTACCTAATCTCAAAGGAGCTCTAATAAATGCAAGGTCTTTAGTTGCACATGCAATCGAAATATCTGACATCATCCTAACAAATAACCTTAACTTCCTGGCCATTACAGAATCTTGGCTACATGAGACCACAGTCCCTGATAATTACACTATGCTGAGAGCGGACAGACATGTCTCTTGAGGAGGAGGAATAGCAATTATTGCCAAAACTAACCTCTCCATGAGATTAGTGACCACACCTTCTCTGAAATCCTGCGAATGCCTAACTGTCAAAATACCCATTGCCAACTCCCAAACGCTGAACATTCATCTTATCTATAGACCACCAGGTCCTATTGGGACCTTCCCTGAAGAGATCTTTATGACCTCGTCTAACAACTTAAAAAAATACCTCACACCTTAGTGCTAGATGATTTTAATTTAGGTTACAATGACACTAAGGACATCCAATCCACTGCCATTGCTAATACTCTGAAAGAACTAGGCTTTACCCAGAAACTTAACCTACCCACACATGACAAAGGACGAACCCTCGATTGGATCGCAGAGTACAACTCTAATGTCACTATCAAAACCTTTGCTCCTCAAATCTGGACTGACCATTATCTTCTGTCATTCACACTGGCAACCAAATCGGCCACAGCTCAAACTACCTCACTTGCCCCACCTGCTCTCACGAGGAACAAAAAAAATATGACCGCAGACAAACTACTTCCTTACATACTACCTAACCTTAACTCCCTACCCGATAACTTGGACCCTAATTCTATAGTCGAACAACATAACAAAGCTATGACTATCGCCCTTGATGATATTGCACCTCTCAAACTAAGGAAGAGTAAACCTAAAAAACATCTCAACACTTGGTTCACACCTCACAAATGAAAATGTGAAACTGCCTGGAGACTCTCACCTTCAGCAGAAAATAAAATAAACCTCACCAATATCTCAACCAATACAAGAAAGACATCCTCCTAGCCAAACAGGAGACTTATAATAACAGAATATCAGTCTAAATCTAGTACCAAAGAATTGTTCACAATTCTAAAAGAACGAGAAACACCCATCCTACCGCAATAAAATTGTACCAAAGATAAAATGTGGTGCTCCAGCATTCAGCACGCACTTAATAATAGTCTCTAATTTACAATCTAAAATTGCCCACAGGAAATCCTCACTAGCACCTCAAACCACTCCTAGCAAAGTACCGCGGCCACACCACAAACAAACACGTTTCAGCTTCTCAAATGTCTGTTATTGAAGTGGAGAAGGTTATACTTGGACTCAAACCATCTAACTGTAAGGGTGACTAATGCCCAGCACAACTTATCCAGGACGCTGCTAGAGAACTCGCACCCTTCATATCTAAACTCATGAATTCCTCATTCACATCTGGTACCGTCCCTAACAATTTGAAAGAATCTTGGGTACTACCACTCCTCAAAAAGCAAACCCTTGACCCAACCATACCCACAAATTAGAGACCTATAACGACTGTGCCATGTCTCTTAAAAATCCTAGACAAAGTGGCATACATTGAAATCCAGAACTTCCTGCAATCCAACCTTTTACTAGGATCTCGTCAATCTGGTTTCTGGCCTCAACATGGTACGGAAACAGCTCTAATTGATTTTAAGGCCCAAATATATGAACTCTGAGACAAGGGCCAATCAGCTTTACTCATCCTGCTAGATCTCTCGGCTGCATTCGACTTGGTTGACCATAAAGTCCTATGCAGTCACCTATATTCTGCAGCACACTTCTCTAAGGAAGCCATAATATGGATTGAGTCATTCTTGAGCAATAGGACTGAGAGTCTTCTCACCCTCAGCATCAGCAGACCCTATCCCTATAACCTGTGGTGTACCCCAGGGATCCTGCTCGTCACCGACTCTCTATAATGTATTCACCAAGCCCCTCTTTGACGAAATGGTCCATTTGGGTATCGCCTACATGAATTATGCAGACAATACCCAAATCCTCCTACCTCTCACCGGAGACTACTCCCTGGACCTGGCATTGGTGAATAGAATTTCTCCAGCATTGGATCTTTCATGGATTCACATGCTTTGAATATTCCCCGTCGTCAGGCTGGGAATCCCCGGTACATTATATAGACCCTTTCCCGTAGGAAAACTTTTTCGACGCTTATGCGTCCTATCCACCTCGTTTTGTATCATGCGTGCCCGTGCCGTCAGGACGTCATGATATAAATACAGGCCCCGCCCCCACGCTCCCTCAGATTTCAACCGTCTTTCAAAGTAGTGGGATCCTCGTGTTTTACTACTAGTGAAAACTAGGTTGTTTTGTCTGTTTCGCTTCGGCGAAGTTCAAAAGTATTATGTCTGGAAAGGCGTTGTTTCGCCCGTGTGCAACCTGTGGCCTAAAAAAGGTTTATGAAGGAGACGGCCACATGGACTGTATCTACTGTCTCCACCCGCACCACACGGCGGATACATGTGAGATATGCCAGGGTTTCTCCCAAAAAACCCTTAAGGACCGTAAAAGAAGGCTGGTCGACTGGCTTAATGACGGAGCGGGTGCCTACCCGGCTTCGGAAGTTGGCTCCACGGCCTCCAGGAGCAAGTCGGAGCCTCCATCGAAGAAGATACGGCCAGCAGAAATTCGCGCTGAGGACAAGCATAAGGGGAAACATGCTGGATCCTCCTCATCACATAAAAAGCCCTCCTCCTCCTCATCTAAGACGGAGAGGCTAGCGCTGTCAAAATCCTCCTCAGGGGACCGTCCCAGGTCTTTCATGAGTCGAGAAGCTTCAGCCGGGAAGTCGGCATCGAAATCGACGACGAAGTCTAAGGGCTCGACGACGACGACCGGCTCGTCGACCTCGGTGTCATTGACGATGCCTATTACCGCTCAAGCAGCAGCGGTTGGGATTCCTTCGTCGACGGAGACTCAGACTATGGCCTGGCTGCCTGAGGTCTATGACCCGATCCCCCCCTGAGGTCTTACTGCAGCCAGACACGGCCTGCTCGGCGGAAGGGGAAGGTGACATGGTTCTGCAGCCATCGGATTTAGGCTTACGGCCTTCCACGTCGACGACGACGAGTGCGAGCGGGGGTATGGTACCTATATCATCCACGTTACTGACCCCCCAGACGGTTTTGTCTCTGGATGTGCTTAATACTCTCCAGAAGCTCCTCCAGCGGCTGGATACGCAGGTCCCTCAACCTGGGACGTCATCGTCACTTTTGTCTGTACCTTCCGTCGACGAGCAAACTTGTACGGCTCGTTCGACGACGAAACACCCATCGGCTCCCCAGGCGGTAAAAGATCGTCCTCGAGCTCAGGAGGAGGGTGAGTTGTCGGAGTCCGACTCTATACTGGATGACTCCGGGTCAGACATCTCCTTGTCACCGTCGAGGGACCCAACATGGAATTCGGATGTAGAGTTGGAGTCTACGAGGAGCCAGACACAGCCATCTCCCCCTGATGATGTGGGAGCCTTCCATGCAATGATGGGGAAAGCTTGTTCTGAATTCGGCTTGATTCCTGAGGAGCAGAAGAAAGACTGTTTCCTTTTTGACCATATGGGTCAAAGGAGAAAATCGGTATTTGCCATCCAAATCCTTGACCACGTGTGGCAAGAAGGTCTCAAGACGATGCGCCATCCGTTCTCGGAGCCAGCCATAAAGGGACGGATCGAGAAAAAGTTTAAAGCTCCGGAGTCCACTCCGAAATGTCTAACATCACAGCCTCTGTCTGACTCGGTGGTGTCGGCGGCAGCGGCTAGGAAGGCCAGGGTCCAGCAAAAATGTTCAACGCCACCTGAAAGCGAGGCTAGAAGGCAGGACGCCTTTGGAAAAAAGGTGCTCTCGGTCGGAGCGACGACAGTAAGAGCAGCCAATTCCTTAGCGATCGTGTCACGATATGATAGGGAAATGTGGCACAAACTAGCCCCTATCCTAGAACACCTGCCGGACGAACACCGGAAAGCAGCTATGTTACTGGTGCGGGATGGCGAAGAGGCCTCGAACCACGCTATTAATATCGCAGTTGACCTAGCAGAGTCTGGTTTTAAACAAATCAACCATGGAGTAGTGCTTCGTCGACAAGCGTGGCTCAAATGCACTACTTTCCGTCCTGAAGTACAGTACAAAGTCCTGGACATGCCATGCGAAGGGGAACACCTGTTTGGCGAAAAAGTTGATGAAGCGCTGAAAGGGATGAAAGAAGACACGGATACTGCTAGGTCCCTCGGCGCCCTTCAAACGGGTAGAAATTTTCGCTCTTTTCGCCCCTTCAGGGGTGCTTCTGGAAACTCCCGCTTTGGAGCCTCGAGGGACCGTGGATTTAACAGGCCCTCGTACTCTTCACAGGGGTTTAGACGAGCGTCCCAGTCGGCACGTAGAAGCAGGGACTATCAAACCTCCAGACGGCGAGGCTCAGGTCCGTCGTCGACGAAGAACAAGCAAACCAGCAACCAATGACGGCCTTCGGAACGTCCTGGGGGGTCGAGTCTCATCACTTCGACCGATGGAAATGCATCACCACAGATCGATGGGTCCTAGACACGATTTGCATGGGTCATGCGCTGCAATTCAAAGACAAGCCTCCGCGTCTTCCCCCTTTATTCTCGACACAGCCCCACCTCCGAATCCTACGACAAGAGGCGGCGCTTATGTTGCGAAAAGGGGCGGTAGAAAGAGTTCCTGTGGCACAGGAAGGACAAGGAGTTTATTCCAGGTTCTTTGTTGTCAAAAAGCCAAACGGCAAATGGAGGCCCATTCTCGACCTGAGGGTACTCAACAAGTGGCTAAAGAGCCTCAAATTCAAAATGCTAAAGCTCCAAGAGGTTATCAGGTCGGTGCAACCCATGGATTATCTATCATCACTAGACCTTCAAGATGCTTATTTTCACATCCCAATTCGCCCACGACACAGGAGATATTTAAGATTCGTCGTCGGGAGAAAGCATTTTCAGTTCAAGGTCCTCCCGTTCGGGCTCAAGTCCTCCCCCAGGACGTTCACCAAGTGCTTGGCCCCTATAGCGGCCCATTTAAGGAAGGATGGTCATCATGTCTATCCATATCTAGACGACTGGCTGGTCAGAGGTTCATCCAAGGAACAAACACGAGACAGTCTACGAGCCACAATGTCCATCTTACAGGAACTGGGCTTCGCAATAAACTTCAACAAGTCCTCCGTAGAGCCTTTGAGGACCTTGGTCTTTCTAGGAGCGGAGTTTCATACACACACAAGCCTGGTGAAACCATCCAGCGAAAGAATTCAGAAACTTCTAAACAAGGCGTCGGAATGGAGAGACGGTTCCAAGGTCTCAGTGCGCAAGTACATGTCCCTGCTAGGGACCATGTCGTCCTGCATTCCGTTAATAAACAACTGCCGTCTGTTTATGAGGCCTTGCCAGGAATTTCTAGCGGACCGTTGGGCGCAGAGCAGAGGTCGCTGGTCCGACAGACTGGTCGTCGACGAACAACTAGTTCAAGCACTCGGCTGGTGGAAAGTGTCGACTCATCTAACGAAAGGAATGCCTCTACTGGAACCAGAGTTCCAAAAGACGGTGGTGACGGATGCATCGCTGAGCGGATGGGGAGCTCATCTGGATACGTTACAGGTACAAGGCCAGTGGTCTTTGCAGGAGTCCTCCCTGCATATCAACCTGCTAGAACTGAGAGCAGTGCGATGGGCTCTGAAGTCTTTTCTTCCTCAACTGAAGGACTCGGTGGTGCGTGTCATGACGGACAACACCACTACGATGTTCTACTTGAGGAAACAAGGAGGGACACGTTCCAGGTCCCTATCGACGGAGGCACAGAAAATCTGGCATTGGGCCCTACAACACAACATGCAAATCTTAGCGTTCCACCTACCAGGAGTGAGAAACGTGGAAGCCGATGCCCTCAGCAGAGAAATGAACGAAATCCACGAATGGGTGCTGAACGACCAACAAGTATTCAAGGAATGGGGACAACCTTCCATAGACCTGTTTGCAACGAAGAACAACAAAAAATGCCATCAATACGCAAGCAGATGGCCTCAACAGGGCTCACTGGGGGATGCGTTCTCATTCCCATGGACGAACAAATTCCTGTACGCATTCCCTCCATTTCCCCTTGTCCGGAGGACGTTGCAATGGATCCTCAGGTACCCATGTCGGGTAATTCTGGTGGCCCCATACTGGGCCAGACAGGTGTGGTTTTCAGACCTACTACACTTAGCAGCGGTGGAACCAATGAGATTCCAGAAGACCCCCGACCTTCTGTCTCGACAGGAGGGTGTCGTTTGGCATCACGACCCGGACAGCCTCCAGTTGACGGCCTGGCTCCTGACTTCGCTGAATTTGGTCGGCTAACGATTCCGGAGGACTGTCGACGTATCCTGCAAGCGGCAAGAGCACCTTCCACAAACGCCTCATACGCGTACAAATGGAAAAGTTTCTGTAAATGGTGTGAGGATCAACCAGGTTTGGTCCCGCAGTCGATTAAGCCGGAACAGCTCCTTCCATACTTGCTGTTCTTAGCTCAAAAGGGCCTGTCGGTGTCGTCAATAAAAGTACACCTAGCAGCCATTTCCAGGTTTACTCGTCGACGGCACTCGGCACCATTGTTCAGCGACCGCCTGATTAAGCACTTCCTTAAAGGCCTCTTTCGGATTTTCCCTCCAGAGAAGAAATTTCCGCCGGAGTGGAGCCTCAATCTGGTCTTAACGTCTCTTATGAAGCCTCCTTTTGAGCCAATGTCACCATCGTCTCTAAAGTCTCTGTCGTGGAAATTGGCCTTCCTGGTGGCCATCACTTCAGCCCGACGTATTTCAGAAGTTCAGGCTCTAATGGTAGACCCACCATACTTACGATTTTTCAAGACCAAGGTAGTCCTAGCCACTAACCCACAGTTCATACCAAAAGCTCCTTCGGTGTTCCATAAACACTCCTCTATTGTGTTGCCTACGTTTTTTTCCGGAGCCATGCTCGGGAGCGGAGCGCATGCTACACACATTGGATGTAAAAAGGGCTCTCAAGTTTTATCTTCATCGTACGCAACCGTTCAGAGAAACGAGACAGCTGTTCGTGGCCTATGGTTTGGGTGCTAGAGGAAAAGCCATTTCAAAGCAAGGACTATCAAGATGGGTGTCATCTACTATTTCGTACTGCCATTCCAGGGCAGGGAAGCCTCTTCTACGACGGCCAAGAGCTCATTCAACTAGAGCAGCGGCATCGTCGACGGCACTGTGGGCCGGAGTCCCTCTAGGGGACATCTGCATGGCGGCTACCTGGGCGACTACACACACCTTTACCCGCCATTACTGCCTGTCGCAGCAACATGCCGAAGACACCCGGATGGGACAGGCGGTGCTTCGACACCTATTCCAGTAAGGTAAGCCCCGGCTGCGGGGTTGCATCCTGTGGAATTTATGACTGTATGTGGTCCGTTTTTTCCTATGTTAACTATTACTGATGTATACAGGATCATAGGGAACGGCCTTTGCGAATAAAATATATGGGTTTGCATGCACGCCTCCTCTTGGGGGTAGTACTGCTATGTAATCTATTCAAAGCATGTGAATCCATGAAAGATCCAATGCTGGAGAAGGGAATAGTTTCTTACCTGTAACTCCATTTCTCCAGCATTGGTATCTTTCATGGATTCACATGCGCCCACCTGCCTCCCCTGATCATGCAAACCGGTTCCCCCACTACTTTGGGGGCCGAAATCTGAGGGAGCGCGGGGGCGGGGCCTGTATTTATATCATGACGTCCTGACGGCACGGGCACGCATGATACAAAACGAGGTGGATAGGACGCATAAGCGTCGAAAAAGTTTTCCTACGGGAAAGGGTCTATATAATGTACCGGGGATTCCCAGCCTGACGACGGGGAATATTCAAAGCATGTGAATCCATGAAAGATACCAATGCTGGAGAAATGGAGTTACAGGTAAGAAACTATTCCCTTATGGCATCGTTCAGGCATGGATGGCCACCCATGGACTATGCCTGAATGATGATAAAACAGAGCTTATTATCCTAGACACTACGGCTCACCTATCCAAATTAAGCCCGGACTATGCCCACTTTACCATTGATGGTAATGACATCAAAGTAGCTAAGGAGGTGAAGACCCTAGGCTTTTACCTAGATGCCACCCTTAACTTTACTAAACAAGTCAATTCCCTGGCATCTGCTACTGCGGTGTCCGGTGAAAGGTTTGAATCCAAAAGGATCGAATGCCATAGGGTTGAGTCAATAGGACCTAAAACAAAAGGGTCGATTTTAATTTTTTAGTATTTTTTTTAAAACATTTTTTTTTGGGTTTCCGTATAGGGAAAAAAAGTGGCATTTACCACAAAAAAGGGGGATTGGGGTGGGACCCTCCCCCCCAAACAAAAAGAAATAAAAAATCAACCCTTTTTGTTTTCGGTCCTTTTGATTCGACCCTATTGTATTTCGATCCTTTTGATTCGATACTTTGACCTATAACCTGCTACTGCATATACGTGCAAATTAATCGGAGCAAGTAAACAATTTCTATCTCCAAACAGTTGTCTAATCTCTCTAGAGGCTTCATACTCTCTAAATTGGATTATTGTAATGCCCTGTATGTTGGTGCGAGTAAACATATCATCCAAAAAATACAGGTTCTCCAGAAAAATGCTTTGAGAGCAGCACTCGGGATAAATGGAAAGTAACACATTTCCTACACTAGGAGAAAATACAAATGGCTATCTACCTTCGACAAAATTCGACTCAAAATGGCTACCCTCACTTATAAATGTCTAAATAAGAAAGTACCGCCATATTTATCTGATAGGATTATCAGAAAAACTTCCCACAGACGACCAGATTATACAACTCCAACTGCCTCCTAGTACCACGTTTTAAACTGTCCACCATTCGGGGACGACACAGCTTCCCAGTTAAGGCAGCTGAACTGTGGAACTCCTTGCCTCCTTGCCTAAGAGAACATCAAACCTTCGCCAAATTTAGACCGAATATGACCAACTGGCTGAAAGAAAACGACAAGTTAATTGACATGCTATAGCCATACCTAGCTGCCTCTAATACCTAGAGGCTAGCCCTAGTATTCTGCTTATTATGTACTTGACTGTAAATATTCCTCCCCACTATACATTTTTCTGTATATTGATTCGCTTTCTGTGCTTTAGTCCCTATTGGACACTACTCTGTATATTAATTCCTATTACTATGTACTTATTCCCTCATGGAAATTACGCTGTCCCTATGATTCCTGATGTACTGCATGTACCTTTGTAACCAAGCTGAACTTATCTTTGTCTTGTGCCCTGATGCCCCAGGGCCTGGCACGCACTATAAATAAAACAAACAAAACAAATGGCCATCGCGTTCCACCGCCATGTCCCTTGGCAAGTCATAAGCAGGGTGGCCACTTGGGCCACTCCTTGAGCTTTCTGCAAGCATTACTGTTTGGATGCCGGCTCTAGATCTGATGCGCATTCGGACATGCGGGTCTCAGGAACCTATTTGCTTAGGGAGGGTCTCCTCTCCACCCTGGGGCTACATTCAGTTGTAATCGCCCATGCATTATGCAGGAAAGGGGACAGGACGTAACAGTAATTATAAGTTACTCACCGTAGTGACTTAGTCCTTAGTCCCCTTTCCTCCATACATCCCACCAACCTCCCCCCTAATAATACTAGTGTCATTAGGCAATCTTAAATCTATTGTCGACGCGTCAATGGAGACTGAGGTGTGGCGCCGGAGGACGGAGTCAGGGCAGCTCATGCTCCTTGTGCCGCGCCCCTCTAAATTTAAATGGGAAGGTTTTTTCTGGTGAAAAAGGTTCCGTCTCCCGTCCCTTGGAAGGGACGCCCATGCAGTATGGAGGAAAGGCGCCAAGGACTAAGTATGTCAGTCACGACGGTGAGTAATTTATCATTTCTGAATGGGATGGAGGACATCTGCATGGCATACTTGGAGGATGGGGAAAAGGTACAAAAGCCGTAGCAGCAGGTGCCACTTTACCCTCGGCATCTGCGTCAGCCGCTTCTAAACCCCTCTGAGGTCTCCCCTCACAAGACACCAGTAGGGGGCAGGTTAACTCAACATCTGGCAGAATGACAGGCTATTACGTCAGATGCTTGAGCATTGGAGACAGTTGCCCAAAGTTACTGTCTGCCCTTCCTACACACCCCTCAGTCATCCACCGGGAAACAATTCTTTGAAGTTTACAGACCTGCTCCTTATGCAGGAGATTGTAGACCTGCTAGAAAAGGGTGCCATAGAACCGGTACCTGTAGCGGAGAGGAACAAGGGTTGGTATACCCCCTACTTCCTAGTACCAAAGAAGGACGGAGGACTGAGACCCATTTTGGACTTGCGAGAATTGAACTAATTCCTCAGGAAAGACAAGTTCAAGATGGTAAACCTTTCTCAGATCCTTTAGGCCCTCCAGCTTCAGGGCTGGTTGGTATCTCTAGACCTTCAGGATGCTTATTTCCATGTGCCAATCCATCTCAAACGCAGGAACTACCTGAGGTTCGCAATTGGCAACTCTCACTATCAATTTCGAGTTCTGCCATTTGGGCTGACCTCCGCCCGAGGGTCTTTACGAAGCTAATGTCGGTAGTGGCTGCAAGTCTGAGGGAAGGGATCCATGTCTACCCCTACCTGGACGATTGATTGATCAGAGCAGTATCTTCGGAACAAGCTCAGATCCAGGTAGATTGTCTGCCACTTCCTTCACAATCTGGGTTTCTCCCTTAACTTAAAGAAGTCACAGATGATACCATCACAGAGACTCCAGTTCATTGGAGCAGTCCTGGACACTTCCCTAGGAAAAGTCTCGCCACCAGAGGTGAGGGCTCAAGATATTCTACAGATGGTCACCAAGTTTCAAAATGCCCAACGTCTACCAGCCTTCGACTTTTTGAGGTTGCTAGGCCTCATGACATCCTGCATCTTCCTAGTGCCAGAGGCTCGTCTGAGAATGAGATCCCTCCAGTGGGCACTAAGAACCCAGTGGTTGCAATTCTCAGGAAGAATGTCAGATCTCCTTCAAGTCCCGGACAAAGTAGCTTGAGACCTTCAGTGGTGGGCCTGTTGGGAGAACATCTTGAAAGGAGAACAATTTGGGCAACCATGGCCGGAGAGAACTGTAGTCATGGATGCCTCACTCACGGGGTGGGGAGCCCATGCCAACGACTTGACCATCAGCGGTTGTTGGTCTCCATTGGAGTCCAGACTACTTATCAACCTGTTGGAGCTGAGAGCAATCGGACTAGCGCTGAAAGCTTTTCTGCCATCAGTAGAGGGAAAGAAGTGTCCTGATAATGACGGACAACACAGTGGCCATGCACTACCTCAACAAAAGAGGCGGCATAGGGTCACTGCCACTGGGCAAAGAGGCAATGCAGCTCTGGTTCTGGGCAATTCAAGAACGAATCTATCGGCAGTTCACCTAGCCAGAGAGAAGAACTTGACAGCGGACGCTCTGAGCAGGCAGAGTACAGTTTCCCACGAGTGGGAGCTAGCTCAGGAAGTCCTTCAAGAGATCTTCACCCTTTGGTGAACCCCTCAAGTGGATCTGTTCGCCACCAGCATCAACAGGAAGTGCGATCAGTTTTGTTCAAGGGAATTTCCTCCGAGAGGAGCTCTAGGAGACGCGTTCATAGTGGACTGGGAGTTTCCACTCCTGTACGCGTTTCCTTCAGTCTGTCATTCCTCAAATGATCAGGAGGTTGAGAAGATTCCGGAAAAACCATGATCCTAATTGGCCCGGATTGGGGCAGGAGAACGTGGTACCCGGACCTTCTGGACATGTCCATCTGCCCTCCAATTCGTCTTGGTGACTGGTGTCATTAGGCAATGTTAAATCTATTGTCGACGCGTCAATGGAGACTGAGGTGTGGCGCCGGAGGGCGGAGTCAGGGCAGCTCATGATCCCTGTGCTGCGCCCCTCTAAATTTAAAGGGGAAGGCGCGCACTATAAATAAATAAAACAAACAAAACAAATGGCCATCGCGTTCCACCGCCATGTCCCTTGGCAAGTCATAAGCAGGGTGGCCACTTGGGCCACTCCTTGAGCTTTCTGCAAGCATCACTGTTTGGATGCCGGCTCTAGATCTGATGCGCATTCGGACAGGCGGTTCTCAGGAACCTATTTGCTTAGGGAGGGTCTCCTCTCCACCCTGGGGCTACATTCAGTTGTAATCGCCCATGCATTATGCAGGAAAGGGGACAGGACGTAAGAGTAATTATAAGTTACTCACCGTAGTGACTTAGTCCTTAGTCCCCTTTTCTCCATACATCCCACCAACCTCCCCCCTAATAATACTGGTGTCATTAGGCAATCTTAAATCTATTGTCGACGCGTCAATGGAGACTGAGGTGTGGCGCCGGAGGACGGAGTCAGGGCAGCTCATGCCCCCTGTGCCGCGCCCCTCTAAATTTAAAGGGTAAGGTTTTTTCTAGTGAAAAAGGTTCCGTCTCCCGTCCCTTGGAAGGGACGCCCATGCAGTATGGAGGAAAGGCGCTAAGGATTAAGTATGTCAGTCACGACGGTGAGTAATTTATCATTTCTGAATGGGATGGAGGAGATCTGCATGGCATACTTGGATGACCTTGCAGTGTTCAGCCCTACTTGGAAATAACATATTGACCACTTAGGATATGTATTGCAGGCTCTTGAGCAGGTCAATCTGACCATAAAGGCAAGTAAATGTCAAATTGGTCAGAGTAAAGTGGTCTACCTTGGACATGAGGTAGGAGGAGGTGAAATAAGGCCATTACCTCGCAAAGTACAAGCTGTACAAGACTGGCCCACCCCTACTACGCAAACCCAAGTTGAGAGCCTTTTTAGGTCTGACAGGTTACTATCGGAACTTCATTGAGAACTATGGGACCATAGCTTCTCCCTTGAATGTGATCTCCTCACCCAAATTCCCCAAGAAAGTCAGGTGGAATGAGGAGTGCACTAAGGCCTTTTTCAAGCTCCGGTCTTGAGAGCTCCTGACTACAACCATTCCTTTATTTTACAGACAGATGCTTCCAATACAGGGATAGGTGCAGTTCTGAGTCAGCTGGATGAGATAGGCAGGGAACACCCTATCTACTTCATAAGTAGAAAACTGAAGGACCCTAAAACAAGGTGGGCAACCATAGAACGTGAGTGTTTTGCCATTGTGTGGTCCTGTAGAAGTTTACACCATACTTTTATGGATCGACTTTTGTAATTCAAAAAGACCACCAACCCTTGATATGGTTAATGCAGATAAAGGGGGAGAATCCTAAATTATTATGGTCAATCAGCCTACAAGGGTTTGATTTTACCATAGAACACAGGTCGGGGTGTAATCACCAAAATGCTGATGGTCTCTCCAGAAAATATGACCGAATGGAGTAAGGAGATTCATCCAGGGGTGGATTAAATCCTGTCCCTTAATCTAGGGGCAGGGCGGCAAGTGCTGGGGAGAATTCTCAGAAATGTGCCAATTCCCTCCACCCTAGAGAGTACCAGCAACTTTGCTGGATTTTGAGGACTTGATTTTATTTAACCTGGAGAGAGTTCAGACCCTTTTCCAACTATCTCATGTTTAATGTGATTTTCTGCCGTTTCATTTGGTTATGGAGTCTGACAAACTCCATAGGCATAATCTTTTACAGTCTTTCAGATTTCCCAAAGGTTTAAATACCTTCTCTTGGCTTAACTACTGTTTCCCAGAGCAGTAAAGTGAAATTGTCTTTGTTCCATTTGTAACTTTGTAGACCAGCCCACACCATCTTAAAATAGGGGGATGGAGGGGTTACGTAGTATCCCCTTTGTCTAGCTTCTCATGTAACATTTGTATGTTACCCTTTCCTCACTCAATGGCCGGTGGCAGTGCTTTACTTTTTACTACCACTATGGGATTTTACGGCGTGCTGCATTCGCAAGCCACGGTAAAGCACCCATGGGTGCCATTTTTGTCAAAATGGCCAGGTCTTCTTTTTTTGCATTTCTTTGTGGAAAGGTCCTTCTTGAGATTTACTCTGCGCGCCAAACCAGGTTTGATCCCTTTTGGCTTTGGCGGGATTCACGAGTGAAGCCCGCCTCTGGCTCCAGGGTGTCTGTCGGGGGCAGGAAGCAAAGGAGGTGCCTGAAACTCCCTGTGCTTAGTCTCCTAGGAGACAGGAATGCATTCTTAGATGATTGGCCGGCTGGCTGTCCTGCAAGGAGAGCCACCCTTCTGGGTGACTGACAGCTAGGCTGGAATGAATGGGAGCAAGCTGCATAAAAGGCAAAGCTTTTTGTCTTGGAGGGCAGAGTCGACCACTGGACGAAGGAATCCGACGAGAACTAGAAGAAGATGCCTGCTGCAACTCCTGGACCGTTGTTTTGCCCGGTGAAGCCTGGCTGCTCTGCTGAAACTCAAAATTCGTATTGACAGAGAAGCTCCTGCAAGGACGACTTCTCCCTTTGAGTTGGTGGGACCAATCATCTTCAAAGTAAGCCACCTGGACATCCTCACCACTGGTAGTCTTCACTGCAGTCGCTGCTGGAGCCGGATAGCCAGGTAGAGGAACACTAGCTTGTGTGCTTTGCTTTTAAGCTGGCCAAGAGCTCCAGGAATATCCTCCGGACTCCCAGGAAGCAGGACTGACTGAGCCTGAGCCCCCTTAACAGAGTTCAGGACCCCAGATGCAAGGAAAGCCCATCTCGACAGCCAGGAACTGCAGTGTTGCTATTTGCGGTAGATGCGAGGAGCTGAAACACTGAACAGCTACTTGTTTGAAGATTGCCAGTTGCAAGCAGTGACAGTGCAGGAGTCTCCAGAAGTCCTCCCTCTTGTCCCCACGACTGAGGCCCAGGAACAGCAAGCTCTGCAGAGCTGCACAGGAACAGGAGTCATCTGGTGCACTTTCTTCAACCTAAAGGTACTGTACAGTCTAAGAGAATGTACCTCTTGTTGTGTAGCCACTCGGAGACTTGCTTGGTTGCATGTGTAGAGTTGCTGTCAGCTTCTTTACTTCACAAGCCTAATCATCTTGTGGCCCTACTTTGATTTCATCTATTCTACAAAAGACTTTTTAAACGTTGGAAAGACTTTCTACTTACCTGCAAGAAGTGCTTCCGCTCACCTTGACTTTTGCTAACTCAACATTGGCTGACCTGGCTCCCTGAAAGACTGTTCTCTCTTCTGCTTTTGTGTTTTGCCTTCCTTCCAGGAAAGGGTTAACTGACTTTGCATTGGGGGGTTGTTTTGAAAGTACTTACCTAGTTAAGAATAATTGTGTGAATACTTGTTTATTTCTGAACTCTCTTCTCTTTAACCCTACTCCAAAGAAAATTCTAAATGCAACAGTAATATATTCATGCCAACAGCACCCTAGCTATTGAAGTCACCTGAGCGTGTAGGTAGTGCCAGTGTGTCATCCCAAATGGGTATTTGCTGATTTAGAGATCTAAGAGTGTGTATTTTTGAACTATATTTGTGTTTTATATTGCCCCCTTCTGAAGAAGGCTTATTCTAACTGACTGATAATTTAATAATTGTTTATTCAAGAAACTTTGTGTAAGACTTTATTTGAATGCGTGTCACTGTGAATCTCTTTGTAACTCCCCTACAGCTCACATTGACCCCTCTTAAGATGAGCATGGCTGCTCAACGTGCAACCTGTGTAGTAGACTTATACCAAAGGTTGGGTTCCTATTGCCAGGTGGTCATGGTGGTTGTAATGCACCCAAAGAGTACTGCATACAATATTGCCTAACGGTTACTTTCACAGTTGTACAATGACTCTCGGTAACAAATCACATAAATATTCAACTCGACAGCATACCTTTTGTGAATAGTGGAACACTTAGTCCTGGTAGAGTAAAAGTGTATCTACGTTTGTGATAACACAGTTATACTAGGTAAGTAAAACCTAAGGATCTAATATTCAATTACAGGTGATTTTGAGATCAGTGAAACTCAGATTGAGATAAGCAGTAACTCTTGGAACTTATTTTTGGGATGGCACAGTTAACTCAAGGTAAGTAAAGCCCATATACTTTTTTTAATCTCACAGGGAATCCAGGTTAGATATTTCCCAGCTATACAAGTAACTTATGTATGACTTATAAGGGACAGTTGGAACCAAACACTCTTCTGTCTACAACAGTACAGGGAAAGCAAAACCCAATATTAACCTTTACTGAATGACTCAGTTCGTTCTAGGTAGGTAACCTAATACAGACTTTTTCTGGACAGGCTAACAGCAAGTCAGTGGAAGCAAGACCCAGTTGGGGAACACTCATACAATTATCCTAGCAGGAATAATCTGGTGAAACCAATACATTACCTTTGGGAAGAGGCACAACCTAATAACAGGAGAGTATTATACCCTCACATCTACTTTTTATTAGAATGGCAAAATGGTTTCTAAGGAAAGAAAGATGTTAAGCATTCGTTTAAGGATAGTGCATCACACATCCAATGCAAGTAAGAACTTTTGTAACTGTTCACTCTTGGAGTTAGTTACCAATCAACTATTTTTCAAGTACATAGTTTCTTTTCTAGGCAAAAGGCCCAATCCCTTAAGCCTTTCCCTTATTCTAGGAGCATGAGTGTTCTCAGTGGCAGAAGGGGGTGGAGGGGTCCCTAGGATCTAGTGTCCAACCAACAGTGTCAGGATAGGTTCTTAATTAGCAAAAGTCAAGCAAGAGTTCCTTAGGAAGACTGGGCAAACAGGTGTGTACTTTAATTCTAGAGTTAGAAGAGGGTCCAGGGGCTTCGCAGAAGACACCCTAGCAGGATTCTAACAATGGGACTGGGTGCACTGGATGAGAGGCCTTCCCATCACAGAAAACACCCCACAACTATTCAGGAATCCCAAGATACTTAAGTGAAGTACATTCCCAAGTCAACACAGTACCACAGTGCTGAAGAAGATTTTGCAGCAGGAGGACTTCAGGATCTGCAGCCAAATACCCTGTCAGTGGATTCCTTCTCGTGGTGACTGAAAACAAGACCTCAGAAGGAACTTTGCAGTAGGAGACTCTAGGCAAGGTTTTCCTTGCGGCTGAATGTGCTTCTGTGGATTTGGTGCCTTTTCATTGAGCACAGAAGAAGACAGAAAATCGTGGTTGAATTCTCATCGTTACAAAGGTCCAGCACTCTGGTGAGGGGACTTTTCAGAATTGATTCGTGTCCCTGGAGATCCACCAGGATGCCCACCAAGTTTCAGCGAGATTCAGAATTCGGAAGACCGTGAGCTGCACAATGGCTTAAGCTTCCAGGGTATTTGGGTTTTGCAGCCCTGCAAGGTCGCAGCAACGCGTGGGATGGCTCAAAATGCAGGTCTATTTGAGTCTAGTGGGTCTCACCAGGCTCTGGGTCGTCGTTCTCGGAGTCCTGAGGTCGATTGGAAGGAAGGGTTACAACAGGCTCCGGTTACACAGCAGACTCCCCGGTCGCTTGAAATCGTTTAAGCCGCTTTTCCTTCATCCTCTTCGGTTTCTGTTCCATTGGTCAACTTGTCTTCAGCTTCCAGGTTTGCAGTATTTAACAGGAACAACACTACTTCTGCAAGGGGCGTTCTGGTTGTCCAATCGGGACAGCCAGCCCCCCACTGGGATTTGTCCCCATTCAGGCAAGGAAGAAGACAAAGGGCTGCAGAGTTTTGGACTCCTCCCTCGCTTCCTGCCTCCAGAGACTGGAGCCTGGATGGGGGAGTCCAGGGGACTCCCGCCGAAGATAAAAATCACACAAAAGAATTTCCCTACCTGGATGTCGGTGGGAGGGAGGGGGAGAACAAGAAAGGACCAACACTAAAATGGTGAAAAAAGACAGGCCATTTTGGTAGAATGAGCACCATTAGGTGCCTTTACTGCAGCTGTGAACACAGCCGGCGGTAAAGGTGCACTAAATGAATACAACGTATCACTGCCACCAGTCATTGAAGGTAAGCTTGTCCCTGTAACAGAATTGTTACAGTTTAAGTGTGAAAGGGGATACGTTGTATCTCCCAAGCACTCCACATAAGGTGGGGTGTGCTGGTTTCAACAAACAAAATGTAAAAGGGATCCAAAGATCCTTTCTACCCTAGGGAACTGTTATTCTCTCAAGGCTAGCCAAAGAAAGTTAAAAGGGGAACCACTAGGGCAACCCAGCAACAGGCTCTTATTGCCAAAAAAGTTGTTAAAGAGGATAACTTTAAAAAGACACTATGGAGAGTCAAAAAAATAACACCCATAAAAAGAGTAAAAGGATTCGGGGAGTGTGGAAAAAGGTTCCCACTCACAGGGGTATTAAGGGAAAATATCCCTCTAGTAAAGCAAAAAGTTCTGGGGTTGACCCAGGTCAGGAAGATTGGCAATTTCAATGAAAATCTTACATAACGGCAGTCCTTTCAGGACATCCTGCCTCCAAGTTTGAACTGGATTCTCTGTCAGGCTGGAAGACAAAGAGCTGAAGAGTGTTGGACTCGTCCCTCGTTTCCTGCCTTCTCAGACACTCTGGAGCCTGGGTGGGGAATCCACAGGATTCCCACAGAAGAAGAAAAATGGACACAAAGGAATTTCCTGGCCTGGAGGTCACGGGAAGAAGCAAAAAAGGGCAAGGAACACTAAAATGCTGAAAAAAGACAGGGGCCATTTTGGTAAAATGTGCACCCATAGGTGCCTTTACCAGGACTTTGGAAACAGCCTGCGCTAAAGGTGCACCAAATTAGTTAAAAGGTTCACTGCCACCAGCCATTAAAGGTAAGTTTGTCGTTGTAACATAAATGTAGCTTTTAAAATGAGAATGCGGGTGCATAGTATCTCCCCAGCACTACACATAGGGTAGGGTGGGCTAGTCTCACCTGATATGTAAAAGGGATCCAGAGATCCTTTTTACACTTGGGAACTGAAGTGCTCACAAGGTTAGCCAGGGAAAGATAAAAGGGGAGCCCATAGGGCAACCCAGCCACAATAGGCAGTATGTACCAAAAGTTGTCAGAGGATAAGAATAAAAAGGCACTACGGAGAGTCTAAAAAAAAATGACACCCATAAAAATAAGATTTTGAGAGTGTGGAAAAAGGTTCCCACTCACTGAGGTAAAAGGAAAAATAATCTGAGTTCATTTTACTTGCCTACAATAATAATAGCTTAGCATGTATATAGCGCTACAAACCCTCAGGCATCTGACAGCTGCTTATTACCGACCTCAGAAGGATGAAAGGCTGAGTTTGGCCCTGCCGGGATTCGAACCTGCGTCAGCAGGCTCTACACAGATGTCAAAGCGAGTGCTCTACACGCTGTGCTATCGCTACAGCTCACATCCTCATAAAATAAGCCTGGCTGCTCTGCCAATCCACCAAACCTTTGGGTAGTTCAGACTTCTACAAAGAGTCGGGGCCTGTTGGGGGAGAATTCTCATTTCGAAGGGATTGTGTCCTCCGACGTATTCCTTATCTTTGTTACTCATTCCAGCTTGCTGGCCTCGGAAATGTTTTCAGTAGAGGGCGCTGCACATCGACGCCCCTCGACAGCCTCCGTATCAGCGCCAACGTCATTGTGCGTATAAATAGACTTGGTCAGTGTCCGTTGTTCAGTTCTGTTTTTCTGCGCTTCGTGGGCCTCGGAAACGTGACGCTCAGTTCCTTTCTTCAGGAAAATCCTTCTTATTCTCTGAAGATCATTATCGTAATACGATGGCTTCTTCATCCGAACCATCGACTGCATGGTCGGGCTTTAAAAAGTGGCGTGACTGTGGGAAGAAAATGCCATTAACGGATCCTCACAGGATCGGTTTGTGGTGCCTGGGATCGGAGCATCACTGTTCGGAATGCGAGGACTGTATGTCCATGACGGCGAAAGCCTTGAAGGAGCGTAAGGGGAAGTTAGAAAGAGTTAAGAGCTTTAAAACTTCTACTCCCTCGAAAGTTTCTTCGGCTGAGTCGAGACATTCGTCTCCTCGTCGACGAAAGAAACATTCCCGTTCAAGATCTTGAAGCGGTTCTAATCAGTCAAAACACTCTAAGAAGAGGCATCGTAGATCTCCCTTTTCTTCCTCTACCTCCCCAGAAAGGGTCACCTACCCCACGAAACACAACTCTCCAGCTAAATGGGAGGAATTCCGTAAGAAAATGCTTAGGGTCTTCGAGAAAGCGGCCTCGATCCCCTCGGAGACATCTAAAGGTGATACCCTGGGTGAAAGACCCGAAAAATCAAAATACTGCGAGTCGTTGAACCCGGCGAGAGAAACTACTCGAGCGTCATGAACCCTCGAGTAAAGGCAGTAAGACCGCATCATCGACGCCGAAGGTTTCTTCGACTCACAAATCTGCGTCATCGACTCCTTGTCGAAGGGTCCTTCGATGCATAAATCGGTTGCATCGACGCAGTCTTCGACACCACTGTCGACTCCGATAAAAGC
This sequence comes from Ambystoma mexicanum, assembly GCF_040938575.1. Taxonomy (NCBI): domain Eukaryota; kingdom Metazoa; phylum Chordata; class Amphibia; order Caudata; family Ambystomatidae; genus Ambystoma; species Ambystoma mexicanum. The sequence goes on from NC_090925.1 coordinate 169,797,071, forward strand.
AGACCTACAACTGTCACTACGTCTGACAGTAGATGTGTCGAAGGCTTCGACCATGACGTCGAGGATTCCATCGACTATCTCGACGACGCTGAGTAGGATCCCGATCCTCTCGAGTACATCGAGGTCTCTTCAAACTTTCTCGATGCCTTTTTCAGGTTTGTCGACAACCTTGACGTTTTCTCAGCCAGTGACAACCAATTTGGCCCCTTGTGCTCTAGAAACGGGTTTTAAACCATATCCTAGGTCTGACTACTTTAGAGCCTTGTCCTTTATATATGAGGAAGGGGAGGATTCCGACCATGAGACCCTTTGGTTTACAAAGGACTACAATACCCATGCCAAAGGAATTAATCTCTGAGGAGAACAGGTTAAAAGACCTTCAGGACTCTCTACATGAAGTAAGTGGTTTAGATACTTCTCCAGAACTAGTTTGCTAAACCAGACTCTGGAGAGCATGCTGAGAACCCTTATTGGATTTTGATGGCCTGAATAATTGAATTCATGGGGTGGTCTACACCTACACCTTATTTTCAGCAGGATGGCCTTAATGATATTTTAGATAAAGGTCCACAGGAGGATCCTGTTGTTCCTTTTCATACTGCCCTGCAAAGAAAGAATTCTGCAAATTGGGGAAAATCCAGAAGTTATCCCTGCAGTAAATAAAAATATGCTAAATACAGTGCATCTGCTTCAGATCCTGAATATCTGAGCAAGCATCCAACTCCAGAGAGTTTAGTTGTACAAGCAGCAACGTCATCAAACAGTAGGTCTGGATACCCTACTATTCCACACGACAGGGATGATAAAAGATTTGATGCCATGTCAAAAAAAGTATTTTCAACATGTAGCATGGCGCTTAAATCTAATAAGGCCACCTGCACGCTAGCAATATTCAGCCACACACTTTGGGAGTGTGCTCCATCTGCGGCTGACTCTTCCAGAAGGAGAAGAAAGGGAAGCTTTCTTAAACATCATCAGGGATGGAAAGGATGCAATGTGCGAGTCCCTCCAAACAGGTGTTAGGGAGAATTCTCTGTAAGGCTAATTTCCCAAACCTAGTGAGTCCCCCAGCAGCTTTGCTGGATTGTTGGGGTTTATTTTTTTCTCTCCTGCTAAGAGTGAGATTCTTTTACTCCCACTCTTAGACATGATTTGAGGTGTTCCTTTAACTTTCAATGTGTTTTATGGGCTATGGGGTCTTTTACTCCATAGGGTCTTGTGTGTTTTTTTTTTTTATGTGGGTTACACAGCACCCTCCGTGCCGTAACCCAGGGGTGTAGTAGCGACCCCCCCAACATAGACTCCATACCCTGGGACTGACTACTGTCTCCCAGGGCATGTAAAGTCACCATTGGCTTTACTAGTCCCAAATTATGAACAGAAACCAGTACAAACCATCATATTGTGAACGTACTGGTCGGGGCAATTTGATTGCCCCGGGGTCTGTTGTTCGAGGGGGCACGTCTCCATCCCCCCTGATCGAGTTTTGGCTGGTGGCAGTGGATACTACTTTTTATATTTGACCGCGAATATATCTCTATGGGATTTTCCCATTGTTCGAGGCTACCAACTTTAATTATTTCATTCTTATAGCATCGAACATACCGCCGGTTTATTTATTTAATATTAATTCACTGGTTGGTATTTTGTGCCAGAACTCGATTCTAAAATGGCGTTTGTGTTCTCTTCTGTGACTCCAACCCAAGACGAGCCTTTTGTTCCACTTTTTGGCGGGCTTCTCCACAGAAGCCTCCAAAAGTGGTGCCACTCTGTCTGGGTACCACAGGGGGTGTGGGAGGGGGTTTAGGCACCCTGGATTGAGTTACCTTGGTAACTCAAGTCGCACTCTTGTCTGATTGGCTCAAGTGGTGAGCCGGCCGGCTCACCACTTAGCATGTTTGAGTGACAGCTAGGCTGAGTGAATGGGGGTGTGCTGCATAAAAGCAGGGCTTTGGGGACTGGAACTTCAGAAGTCGCCACAGGACCTAAGAATCCGAGGAGGGAGATGCTGAGCCGACCTGCAACGACGACACCACCGGTGGAGCCCTGCTGAACCGCCTCACCACTTTTCCCCAACGACAGAGGAGATCTCCAGTCCGGAGAGTCTTCTTCCTTTGACTGGTGGGGATAACCAGTTTTGCCTTCTTTTCACCTTCCTGGAGCATCTCGTGGCCGCCTTGCCCGCGCAAAGAACCCCGGCAACCGTAATACCACGGTTTACCACTACCGCGAAGAGAAGGGTAGTGCCTTTTAACCGGAGAACTCCGCAGCTGGTTTCTTCCCTGGCAGTGCAACAACCTTCATCTTTCCTCCATGGCGAGACCTCTTCTTCCTCTGGACGAAACACCGACTTGCACCTGCTGCCAGGAACAACTGCCCCCGCTGGAGCTTCCTTCACACTTAAGGTACTGTGTCCCGCCTGGCTTTCCTTGCGACAGATTGTTCGGGGTGACAGTAAAGCCTCGACTTTCTAACCTAGGCTAGCCTGGGACAACCTAGCTAACTTTTCCTGACTTTAATTTCATCCTTTTTGTGCGAACTATCTACAAGACTGTTTTGGGCATAACCCCACTGCGTGAACCTGGACCCCTTCTGCTTGCTCTCTCCAAGAGTGGGCCTTGCAATTGACTTCCTTGCTCTACAGTAGAACTCTGCCTATCCTGCCTTACTGTGGTTCTTTGTAAAAGTATGGAAACTTGTGCGCTTCCTTAACTCTGCCTTTTTCCCCTCCCTTTCTTTACAACTTATTAGAGTGTCATCTTATGTTAAGCGCTCACCTCTGTCGGAAAATAAGTGGTGTTTCTCACTAAGACTTGTCTAATAAGTGAATAGGGTGGTATATATATGATAGTGACTGTGTGCTGAATTTACTTACCTCGTTTTTGCTAGTGTAAATCACAAGTGTGTTTTTAAATAAATAATTATATACTTTTACACCAAAGCTCTGGTCAGTGTTTGTTTGTGCTACTGTGTCTCTGTACCTATTGTGTATACTCTGCATACTGCCTAACTCTTCTTGAGGGAAGTCTGACTGCTCAGCCACAGCTACCAAGTGAATCTGTGTGGTACAGACTGCTACCAAGTGGGTTTACTGCCAAACACCTGTAGTCTTAAATCCTTTGCAGTGGTCCCTAAGGGAACTGCACAGGTTTCTGCCTAACAGGCATTTATTCTGCTGACAGCATCAGCAGGGCCATGGCAGCAAGTACCACAATCCGCAGATTTGCGTGGTTGCGGACGTCTGGTTTTGCTCCAGATGTACAAGCCTGACTTCTGAACATGCCCTTTGACGGCACTTCTTTATTTGGAAAGAAGGCTGATGACAGCCTGGAGAGATGACAAACATCCAAGGTAGCAGCAAACTCTCTTTGGGCTGCAATCTGGCAGACTCCGAATCGCCCCTCATGAGCTTCCTGGAGGGGTAGGTCCTTTCGCTTTTACTCCGCAATCGGAAAAGGCAGAGGACAGCCAACTCAAAAGGGGCCAGAAACGATTCATCCGTGGTGGATGGGGAAAAGGTACAAAAGCCGCAGCAGCAGGTGCCACTTTACCCTCGGCATCTGCGCCAGCTGCTTCTAAACCCCTCTGAGGTCTCCCCTCACAAGACACCAGTAGGTGGCAGGTTAACTCAACATCTGGCAGAATGGCAGGCTATTACGTCAGATGCTTGGGCATTGGGCTCCAAAGTTACTGCCTGCCCTTCCTACACACCCCTCAGTCATCCACCGGGGAACAACTCTTTGAAGTTTACAGACCTGCTCCTTATGCAGGAAATTGTAGACCTTCTAGAGAAGGGTGCCATAGAACCGGTACCTGTAGCGGAGAGGAACAAGGGTTGGTATTCCCCCTACTTCGTAGTACCAAAGAAGGACGGAGGACTGAGACCCATCTTGGACTTGCGAGAATTGAACTAATTCCTCAGGAAAGACAAGTTCAAGATGGTAAACCTTTCTCAGATCCTTCAGGCCCTCCAGCTTCAGGACTGGTTGGTATCTCTAGACCTTCAGGATGCTTATTTCCATGTGCCAATCCATCTCAAACACAGGAACTACCTGAGGTTCGCAATTGGCAACTCTCACTATCAATTTCGAGTTCTGCCATTTGGGCTGACCTCCGCCCGAGGGTCTTTACCAAGCTAATGTCGGTAGTGGCTGCAGGTCTGAGGGAAGGTATCCATGTCTACCCCTACCTGGACGATTGGTTGATCAGAGCAGTATCTTCGGAACAAGCTCAGATCCAGGTAGATTGTCTGCCACTTCCTTCACAAGCTGGGCTTCTCCCTTAACTTAAAGAAGTCACAGATGATACCATCACAGAGACTCCAGTTCATTGGAGCAGTCCTGGACACTTCCCTGGGAAAAGTCTCGCCACCAGCGGTGAGGGCTCAAGATATTCTACAGATGGTCACCAAGTTTCAAAATGCCCAACGTCTACCAGCCTTCGACTTTTTGAGGTTGCTAGGCCTCATGACATCCTGCATCTTCCTAGTGCAAGAGGCTCGCCTGAGAATGAGATCCCTCCAGTGGGCACTAAGAACCCAGTGGTCGCAATTCTCAGGAAGAATGTCAGATCTCCTTCAAGTCCCGGACAAAGCAGCTTGAGACCTTCAGTGGTGGGCCTGTTGGGAGAACATCTTGAAAGGAGAACAGTTTTGGCAACCATGGCCGGAGATAACTGTAGTCATGGATGCCTCACTCACGGGCTGGGGAGCCCATGCCAACGACTTGACCATCAGCGGTCGTTGGTCTCCATTGGAGTCCAGACTACATATCAACCTGTTGGAGCTGAGAGCAATCAGACTAGCGCTGAAAGCTTTTCTGCCATCAGTAGAGGGAAAGAATGTCCTGATAGTGCATGGCCACTGTGTTGTCCGTCATTATCTCAACAAAAGAGGCGGCGTAGGATCACTGCCACTGGGCAAAGAGGCAATGCAGCTCTGGTTCTGGGCAATTCAAGAAGGAATCTCTCTATCGGCAGTTCACCTAGCCAGAGAGAAGAACTTGACAGCGGATGCTCTGAGCAGGCAGAGTACAGTTTCCCACAAGTGGGAGCTAGCTCAGGAAGTCATTCAAGAGATCTTCACCCTTTGGGGGAACCCCTCAAGTGGATCTGTTCGCCACCAGCATCAACAGGAAGTGCGATCAGTTTTGTTCAAGGGAATTTCCTCCGAGGAGCTCTAGGAGACTCGTTCGTAGTGGACTGGGAGTTTCCACTCCTGTACGCGTTTCCTCCAGTCTGTCATTCCTCAAATGATCAGGAGGTTGAGAAGATTCCGGAAAAACCATGATCCTAATTGGCCCGGATTGGGGCAGGAGAACGTTGTACCCGGACCTTCTGGACATTTCCATCTGCCTTCCAATTCGTCTTCCCGGAAAGAGGATCTTCTCTCGCAGAAGGGAGGTCAGGTTCTCCATCCAGACATCAGAACCCTCAACCTTCACGCTTGGTTTCTGAAAGGTTGAGATACAAGGATTGGGATCTCCCGGATGACGTCATGGAGGTGTTGCTTTCAGCTAGAAGGCCAGCAACAAAGACTTCATACCGCTGCCGTTGGAACAAATTTTGCAGCAGATGTAGAGAAAAGAATATTGAACCCTTTTCATGCAATACACCAATGGTGTTATCTTTCTTGCTTTACTTGGCAAATTCAGGTCTTCAAATTGGTACGATCAAGGGCTACCTCCCAGCAGTGTTAATCTTTAAGCGTACTGCTGAGGAGCCTTTATATTTCAAAATACCCTTGGTAATCCAATTTCTGAAAGGTTTAACTAATGTTTATCCCCCAAAGCCTTTTCAAGTTCCATTGTGGGACCTAAATCTAGTCTTACATTTTCTGATGGGTACTCCTTTTGAACCACTCCATTCCTGTTCATTAAGATTTCTCACTCTTAAAACAGTCTTCCTAGTGGCTCTAACATCTGCCAGAAGAGTGAGCGAATTACAAGCTCTATCTTGCAAACCTCCTCATACAATCTTTCATAAAGACAAGGTTGTTTTACAAGTGAAGCCTAATTTTCTCCCAAAGGTGGTCTCTGAATCCCACATTACTCAGAAAATAACTTTACCTTCGTTCTGTCCTCCTCCCCACCCAGGGAAAGAGGAAGAGAGGTTACATAGGCTGGATCCAAGGCGTGCCATGAGTTTTTATATTAGCAGACTTGCTAGGATAAGGCAAGCAGACCAACTGTTTGTAGGATATGAAGGACACAAATTAGGATTGCCAATCACGAAACAGACCATTTCATGATGGATTATTTTAACCATTCTAGAATGCCACTGCTATGGGAGTCTATCAAAGATAAGGAATACGTCGGAGGACACAATCCCTTTGAAGAACAAGTTACTTTCTTACCTTGTAACGTTCTTTCGAGGGGATGTTCCTCCGACGTATTCCTCATCGCCCCTCCCATCCATCCCTGCAGTAAAACTTCCCTTGTAGTTGCAGCTTACGCTCCTTCAAGGTCAATGACCAATTCATGCAAAGCAAATTTAAGATTCAAAACGGAACTGAGCAACGGACGCTGCGCAAGTCTATCTATACGCACGATGACGTCGCGCCGATACGGAGCCTGTCGAGGGACACCGACTCGAGGGACGTCGACGCGCATCCCCTTTCTCTACCTTCTCATGTAACATTTTTTATGTTACCCTCACTACAATTAATGGCTGGTGCAGTGGTTTAATTTTCCTACCATTGTGCATTTGACTGTATGCTGAATCCTCAGCTGTATGCAGTATTGCACCCATGGGTGCCCATTTTGTCAAAATTGCCCCGGTCTTCTTTTTTCGCTACTTCTTTTTTGTAAGGTCCTTCTTGAGATTTATACTGTGTGCTAAACCAGGTTTGGTCCCTCTGTTTGTTTTGTCTTTGGCAGGATTCACGGGTGAAGCCTGCCTCTGGCTCCAGTGTGTCTGGCAGGGCAGGAAGCGAGGTAGGTTTCCGAAACTCCCTGTGCTTAGTCTCCTTGGTTACTGCAATGCACCCAAAGGTGATTGGCTGGCTGGCTGACTGTCCTTGGAGGACAGCCACCCTGCTGTGAGTGACAGCTAGGCTGCAAATTAATGGGAGAAACATGCATAAAAGGTGAGGTCTTTTACAAGGAAGGCAGAGTCGACCAGTGGACGAAGGAACCAAAGAAGAAACTGGAAGAGAAGCTTGCTGCACCCTCCTGGGCCGTTGGTTTGCCCAGCGAAGCCCTGCTGCAGTGCTGAAGCTCCAAATTCCGAATCGACTAGAGAAACCCGGAACGGATGACTTCTTCCCTTGGGTTGGTGGGACCAACTGACCCCAAGACGAACTTGACTGGAACCCCTCTCCCTTCTGGCTGTACTTCTTCTCTGCTACTGGAACCGAGTGCCTGTGGACAGGAACACCAGGAACGAGTGCATTGCCTTTAAGCCGGACCCACGCTCCAGAAAGATCCTAACGACTCCCTTGAAGCAGGACTACCTGAGCCACCTGAGTGCTGGACCCCAGAAGCAAAAGTGTCCAAGAACCGCAGTGGAACTATTTGCGAGTAGCTTAAACCGTGAAGTGCCGCTGATCTGGAGTGAGTCCATTGCTGCCGCTGACCTTCAAACTGTAGTGTAAGAGTTCTGAGACGTCCTCCCTCTTGTCCCCACGACTGAGACCCAGGAACAACAGGATCTGCAGGACAACAACAGGAACAGAAGCCAGCTCGACCCTTTTCTTCAGACTCAAGGTACTGTGTAACTAGGGGTACTTGCCTCTTGTTGTGTGTAGCTTGCTGGCTCCCACTGGAGCTGGAGACTTGCATTTGCTGCCCTTTGCAGAGTAGCTTGCAGCTTTGCTTTTCACAAGCCTCCCAGCTTGTGGCCCAACAGTGATTCTTTTTACAACAAAACTCTCTAACATTGTGGAACACTTTTGTGCTATCTTCAAGAAGTGCCTCAGTTCCTAGACTTTGCTCAATTGACGTGGGCTGCCCTGGCTCCCTGAAGACTCTTCTTACCCTCTGACTCTGTGTTCATCTGTCCCTCCAAAAAGGCATACATAAGTTATAAATTGCTTGGATAGCTGGGGAAAGGTTAACCTGTATTTCGTTGGGGGATTGTAAAGTGCTTACCTGCTTGGAGAAACCTGTTAACCTTTTGTTTCCTTCCCTAACCTATACCTTTTTCCAAAACCTCAGTATTGCATTAAATGTTAAAGTGATATATCAATGGCCACATTGTCCTAGCAATGGAAGTCACCTGCGGGGTGTAGGAAGTGTGTGTGTGGGACAATGCAAAAGGGTATCTTCTTAATTAACTGAAACTGAAGGAGTGCATTTTTTTAAGTGTATTTTATTGTTGACAATTGCCCTTTCCAAAGAACTTATTTTAAAACTGACTGTTTAATAAATAATTATGTTAATAGGAAAACTTGAGTATAAGTGTTATTTGAAAACCTGTCAGTGTGAATCTCTGTTACACTTATACAGCTCTCATTGGCCCCTCTTGAGAGAAGTCTGGCTGCTCAGGCACTCTACTAACTTGTGTAGTACACACCTATACCAAAGGTTGGGTTACCTATTGTCAAGAGGACAAGGCTGTTGTAGCCTCCCACAGGTTTACTACATACAATCTTGCCTAACAGGGCCTGTATACCAAGGCATAGTTTTATAGAGTCTCGCCTGTTGGTGGAATCTAGGAAAACTCCCCTAACACTTACAAGGTTGCTTTCCTTATTGCATCCATAAGAAGGGTACGCGAATTACAAGCATTATCTGTTTCAGAATCTTTTGTGTCAATTCACAAGAGTAAACTGGTGTTAAGAAATCATCCTAGGTTTTCACCAAATTTCATTTAAAAATGTTATTGAACTTCTAGCTTTCTTCCAGAACACTCGGAATAGAGGGGAGGGTGCTTCATAACCTGAAGTTAGAAGAGCAGTTATATACTATGTCAAAAAAACAAAACCTATTAGGAAAACTGATCATTTTTTTATTTCTGTGGCAAAAGGGATCCAGTCACAAAAGCAACCATGCTAGATTGATTGCAAAGTGTATACATCAATGTTACACACTGTCAAAGCACTCCTTTTCGAACCAAGGGCTGACTCCACATGTGGTACAGGGGCAACTCTTGCTTTCCTAGCAAATGTGCCAATGGAGGCAATATGTAAGGCAGCAACATGTTTAGTGCATGCATTTACACAGCACTATTGTGTAGATACGCATTCAAGGTCAGACTTGCAAGACGGACAAGCAGTGTTAAGGTACCAACCACCGATCTCGTGTACTGCCTATCTATGGATAGCATGTTAATCTAAGCAGCTTCACAAGCCCCAGAAGATCAATATGACCAGTAATCATCATTCTGTGGCTTGTATATGCTTAGAATCATATGCCCTCCCTGCAAGGGAGCCAAGGACACAATTGTATTAAAACAGTGCACCGATTACGTTTCTTCAGGACAGAAAAATAATCTAAGGATGTCAATGCGTGATTAAAGACTATTACCTGCAAGTAATAATTGCCATATTTTTACTCTGTTAAAGCTATGAAAGAGAGTTAAAAAGATATACAATTTGCCTACTTATATTCTCTGCCTGTCCCTCCCTCTTGTAGGCTGCCAGGAAATTGCAGATGATTTTCGTTCACAGGAGATTGATGGCCAAGCCCTTCTGCTACTAAAGGAAGAGCACCTGATGACGGCTATGAACATCAAGCTGGGTCCTGCCCTCAAAATTTGCGCTAAAATCAACGTGCTTAAAGAGACTTGAGACCCTTTGGGGGTTTATAAAGACTGACATCTCAGACATGATGGAATCGTATAAAGCTGAAGGATTTCGTATTGTTTCACGGAAAGGGGTTTGGATTTAAAGAACTCTGGATTGACTTTTGAGGTGCTTGGCTAAGAGGGCAAACCAAAGGGGACTAAAGGTGGGGGTCCGTCAAAAAAACCTGCAGAACTCCCTCTTCTGCCTCATTGATAAATCAATGACCACCTTTCAAAGACCAGTGCGGGAGCGTTGAATCAAGCATTCATTAACCTCAGAGTTCAAATGTCGGAAATTGAGTAGCCGAGTGGAGGAATTGTCGTGTGATGTCAAATGCAATTCCGCCGTATTTTTTTTGTTTTTATGTATTTTTTTTTTTATAGCACATAAAGGCATGAAAAAAAAAACCTGTGTCCTGTCTCTGGTTGAGTCGAAAAATCAAGAAGAGTATGTGCCTAGGAACCAGGGAGATTAAAATACATTTGCCAAAAATCCTATTTTTCAAATTGAGGGATGAATCTCTTCGCTCTGGTCAAATACATTTTGTCTCCCTATCGATTAGAAGATCTGGCAGTGTTGGGGTGGGGGAGTAGGGGGGGGAAGCCCAGTAGTGCAGGGAGGCATGGATTGCTTCTTTAATACATGAAAGGAGCACTAAGGTGTAGGAATGTCTGTGGAGACTTGGAGTTCATAAAATCTTCCACTTTTTATTACTGCTCGTTAGTCTTGACATTTCTGTGAAAAAGCAGGTTAAATCCCCTTTTCACTTATCGGTTAATGTCCCCATTTTTTAGATGCCCCTAAACCCCCAAAGGTAGTATCCACGGGTAAATCAAATTTCATGTCTTCCCAGGATTGGCATATGGGGGGGGGGGGGTGTATCATCATTTCCCCCTCACAACCCTTGTGCCCTTTTCCAAAGAAACCAAGTGATGGAGATCCACTTCTAGAACATTGAATCCAGAATCAAAGGCAGCTTTTTAGGTTGCCTCCATTGTAGTCATGTCAACAAATCTCGTTTCTTGACATTTGCAGAGTACTGTGCTTCACTTTGGAACAGTGGAGAGTAATGTACAAATTTGATTATTTTATATAAAATTAATTTATTTGAAACTGGCTAGAACATGTGAGAAGGATGCAAACAGAATGCTTGGCTAGGTGGGAGAAGACTGGCTTGGGGAGACTAATACATATCTGCATTCAAATAAATCAATTCTCTTTGGCAAACCATCACAAGTCATTTTTAAAAATGTTCCTGCTCTCCAGTAGGGGCAAACCGGAAAATGACCTGTAATGAAACTGCCTCCAATGCCAGTTCTCAAACCGCAACAGGTTTCAGAATATCCATTGACTTTTGTGACTAATCTGATATATTTTATTTACATCGCGCTCATACACAAATATTTCAGAGTGTGACCAGGAAAAGGGAGTGGAACAAGGGAGAACAAAAATAAAACGATGATCTTACTAGGCCCAGTGACATTAAGAACGCGCAAGTGCATGGGGGGTGGAAAGTGCGGAACAGAGGAGGGAACAGGATAAATAATAAGTACAATTAATAAATAAAGGTGATACGCAGTGGTAGTGCAGCCAGCAAGTGGCAAAGTGCTAGATTAGTCAGATCAGGTGTATCTGATAAGTGCAGAAGAAAAGTGGGTGGGGGACTGTAGGGGTACAGATACAGACCTGAGTGAAAGGGGTGACCCGGAGGCAGTGCAGGAGTGTGAAAGGGTGAGCAGATGCCTGCGACTGAAGGACAACGGGTGGCCAGGTGCACGGTTCCGAGAGATCAGGGCAGTTCAGCAGGGGAGAAGAGGAGCAAAGGCAGAAGCAAAGAGGAAAGTCAGGAGCTGTTTCCGGAACCACAGGTTTCAAGATGGCAGGGAGGCTGTTCCAAAGGGAGGGATATCTAGCAATATTGTCACTGATTCTCTGGGGGAAGCTTCTCCTATGTGGCAAAGAAAAGGCAGATGCTACCTGACTCTGACCCTGGGGGTGGCTATCTGCGGGAGGACCACATAGGGGAAGACAATTGCTTTTATTGCTGGGTCTCCAATTTAGGCTTTTTCTCCCACTTCACAGGTATCTCAAATCTAGGTTTTTTTGCCTTTACTGCTGTGTTCAATTCATACTTTTTCTCCCTCTTCACGGGTATCCTAAATCTTTTGCCTGTTATTGCTGTGTGGCCAAATTAGGCCTTTCTGCTGGTACTTAACAGGTGTCAAGTCTTTGTGTTGTATTGCTTTTATTTGCTTTGTGCCCAGTTTCGGCTTTTCTCCCACTTCCCAGGCGTCTCACATGTGGATGTTGTTTTTGCCCTTACTGTTGTCTCCAATGTAGGCTTTTCTCGCATTGATCCTTCATCCTACTCCTCATCTAGTACTTTGTTTCCATCTGTGTTCCCCACCACTGTTGTAGTCTAACCAAAGGGTCTCTACCTCTGCAACGGATAGTTAGCCGAATAGCCCTTACCCCGAACCTGCAGCCAACCACACAGCCACTTCAATTAATAGGAATTGAACGGCACCATGCCCCATAGCCTCCGGTTACCCCCTTCAGAGGTGCCAAACAGTGTTTCGCCATAACCGCTGCAAGACTAGGCCACCCAAGTTAGCTAGATCAGCACAATGCAACTCCTATTGGGAAAGCCTCGGAACAGGACAAAGCGCAGTCTTACACTAGAGGACCACACCAATCCCCCAAAAGGACACCAAAACCAGTGTTACAAAGGAAAACTGGTAAACGACCGAACCACAGGGGTAAACAGCCTCTGATTCCACAACCTCATTAACTACAAGCAGCAACTAAATGCAAACTGTGGAGAATTAATCAGAGGGAATAGGAAACATAGCAATCCAAAGAGGATGCCTGCTCAAAGGATCTCAGCCCACAACTCAAAAACACCATGCCTCACCACAAGAAAGACAAAGAAGCAAGAATGGGAGTCAGAAATAAGAAGGAAATCTCAGCCACAAAGGACAGTGCCGATCAGCAAAACTTCACAACTCTGAAGAACCTGGTGAAGAAAATGCCAAACAAACCGAGGAGACATACAAAGAACAGAGCAAAGACAGACTACATTGCTCACTACCTCTCCACACACGACTGAAGCAAACACAAACTACCGTGATCAAACATACAGGCAAGAAGCAAACCAAATGTAGACCCCATCGGGACGCAAAACACAGCATTTAAATATTTTTCCATTAGTATAGTGCACACAAGCCTTGAGGCATCTTGGCGCTGGAGAGAACCAACTACATGAAGCCTGGAGGCCAAAGAACAAAATCAGCATACATAGTCGTTATAAGAGAGTACAAAGGTGGTTACATCAGGATACAGCATGGCAATTAATGAACCCACCCCAACCTGGAGAACACTCATGGACATTACCCCAACAAGAATCCGGGACGGACAGCAACACAATGCACTACCTGGTACGAGCCAAAAACAAACAACCCTACAATTAACCTAATTAGACTACTCGACGAAGAGACTGACTACCAAAGAACAAATCCTCCCAACAGGCACAACCACGAGAGAACCACTGGCAACGGAAACCCAACTGACAACACACCAAGCAGAAATGACACAAGAACAGGCAACAAACCCCAAGGGAAATCAAACAAACTACACTGCTGCCTGCTCCACGTGAGATACATGGCAAAACGCGGTTTATAGTCATAATGTCGAAAAAAAAATGTCGACAAACAAAAATGTCAAAAAAATTTTCAAAAACAATGTCGACATCCTATACTTATAGTGTAAAACGTCATTTTTTTCGAAAAAAAAGTCACTTAAAACTATCAACATCTCACCCGCCACACCCCCCCAACCACCCTCCCACCCCTCATACTCAACACATTCTAATTATATATTTATTTATTTTTTCAATAAATAAATAACCAAAAAGAGTATCATTTACTATTGGGGGGGTCCCCCTCACCCAACACCCCCTGCCACCCCCCCCCAACCACCCTCTCACCCCTCATACTCAACACATTCTAATTATTTATTTATTTTTTCAATAAATAACCAAAAAGAGTATCATTTACTATTGGGGGGGGTCCCCCTCTCACCCAAGACCCCCTGCCACCCCCCCACACCCCCCACCCCTCATACTCAACACATCTTAGTTATATATATATTTATTTATTTATTCTTACAATAAATAAAAAATTTCGAAAAAATATGGAAAAAATGTCGACATTATTGTTTGTCGACATTATTTTTTTCGACATTTATTTTTCGAAATTTTGACTGTCGACATTTTGACTGTCGACATTATGACTGCCCACCGCAAAACGCTCCACAGAAATCCATAACCTACTAATCGAAGGAGGCACAGACATGTTCTTTCTCTCAGAAACCTGGTATCTGACAACTACAAAGCCATTGCAAGCAAAGTCATACCATACAATTTTACTATTTCAAATTAATACACTCCAACCGAGAAAACTAAAGAGTAGGTGCTATCACAATGATACACAAAGAGCACACCCGAGCCGCACCACTTAACTCAACCAACATTGATGACTGAATCCCTCCTCATCAACACTGAAGTCAATGACCAAACCAACATAGTGTTCCTCCTGATCTACAAACCACTGTCCTACAACCCGAACTTCGCAAATGAATCTAGCAGACTCCATCACCATTTTATCAACCTACCACGACAACCTAGTCATACTAGGAGACTTCAACATTTGGTTTAAAAAAGAAAACTAGACCTCAGCAAACGCACTCTTGGAAATACTACACTTCAAGCAAATAGTAACTGACGCACCCTGGATGCCATATTCTGCAGAGGACTATGCGTATCCGCGCCACCTGCACCAATGGTATGCCGTGAAATTAACTGATACCGTTCGACTACAAACCTGCCTACTAGTGGGATGTTAGGACAATTTTTCTGAAGTCCAACTAAGGGTTTAGTAAAACCATTCAACTGAGACAGGAAAAGACTCTGCTCTTAGTATAAGGCTGTACCACCTGAGTATATGGTAGCATAGACCGAGCAAGTGGGGTTAGGGTGGGCACCATGTGTTACAAATCTCGTACAACAGTAATTCTTATGGTGATCAAATTCAAGAAACACCTTGGTCAAAAGCCCTATGGCACAAGAGTATCAATCATATACAACAAAAAGGTCCAGAGTTCCCTCTGAGCACACCAAAGTGCTCTCTGTTATGTCCCCCTAACAGGTTACAAATGTAGTTCTGTCAGTAAATAATTTTATTAAATTACATTTAAAGTCATTGATCCATCATGACTCAGTCTTTTGACTCATTGCCCAAAAAAGGCAATGAACAAATAGGCCTTGTTTTTTTTTAGCCAATGCATTTTGGGTGCAGATCCGTCTTCAAGGCTCAACACTCTTTTAAAACAACCACAAGGACATTACACCAAATACATTTAAAAAAGAATCAAACAATATTTCAAAAGGATCACAATATTCACAGACAAAATCTTCTCCACATTGAGGACACCAACCTTGCAGGATCTCCAAGGGATCCCTGACCCCCCGACCCCCTCCCACCATCTGAAATCATCAAAGAAATCCTCACGAAGAGAACCCCATGAACCTAATGAACCTATTGCTCAAAACAGGAATCGTACCAACCACTTCAAATCTGCATACATCAGACCACTGGAAAAAAGGTAATTGGAAATCGCAGCGGACACAAGCAACTAAAGACTGATAATCGCACCTGCCCTACCCGGCGAACATTCTGGAGAACCATGTATACAAGATCCTACTTAAATACACCAAAATAAATGGAATACTCGACCGGTCACAAGTCGGATTCAGACCAACGAGAGGACCAGAATTGGCACTCATTTCAATATGGGACGACCTGAAAATAGATGCAGAAGCTGCCCAATCCCCCCTCATAATTGGACATATCGGCGGCCTTCAACACAATAAGTCATGCAACACGGGGGGAGTGGCTAGCTGCCATGTAGAGAGGTTGTGCCTCTGATAGCTCCACCTGATGTGCCCAAGATAAGCTGTTTAAACAGGCTCAAAAGAACCCCTGGACCCTGCAAGCCACCCTGCCTGCTGCAGACTCCATCTGGATGCCATAAGATCGCTCTCCTGATCCTGGGAGAACCGGGGAGCGCCCCAATACCAGAAGTTGAAGCGGCGGAGCGAAGGCCAAGATGGCGGCTCCCGCGCGCTAATCCCCTAGAGGGGCTCGAGCGCGCATACGCCACCGAGGAGTTCGTCAGCTGTCCGAGGAGCAGACCGCTAGACCACCGATCCGGCATAAGCGCCTCAACGCTTCCGCAGACCCACTGAGGTTGGAGGTCTGGAGGTGCACTGAGATCCCGCCCTGGAGGGTCCCGTCGGATGGGTGAGAAGCGGAGAGGAAGAGCCGGGGTGGCGCTGCATCCCACTGGTGGCGAGCGGGCTACTCGAGGCGCGAGCGAGCCCGGGAGCTGCGAGGAACGGAGGCCGACCCCGCCTGGAGGAGCTGCTCGATTTGCAGGAGGGACCGGCAACAAGCCGGCACCACAGAGGTGAGCGGGGCGGATGTGGGCTAGACCAGACACCGGCGCACTAGGCCAGGTACCAGCGAACCGGACCGTGTGCCACCCCACCGGCTCCGCTGCGCTGCCGACGCGGAGGAAGAGGAACCCACCCGACTGAGGGGGGAGAAGAGTCACCTTTGTTTTTTGGCCATACAGACTGCCCTCGCGGCCCCGGGAGAGGCGAGAGGTGTGGGGGACCGCAGGAGCCGGCCTACGGCAGCATAAACTAACCAGACCCTGGCGGGCCGAGAGCCATCCCCCATCGGTGGGGCCCCCTTATCCTCCCATTACATCGGACGGGGAGGCACACTGTGGTCATCTGCCTGCACTGACACCTCATGGCTAGGTGCATCAAGCCCACTGGGCCTGCAGCAAAGACCCCAAGCCTCTCCATACTGGATTTGGCCCATAGACCGAAACCTCCTGTATGCCTGCACCGGCATACCAGCCTAGACAGATCTGCAGGGACCTGCTGCGAGGGCCCTAAGCCTCCCCATATTAGACCTGGCCCGTGTGCTGGAACCTCCTGTATGCCTGCACCGGCATATGCCCAAAACAGTCCTACAGGGACCTGCTGCGAGGACCCCAAGCCTCCCCATACTGAATTTGGACCACAGACTGGAGTCTTCTGTACGCCTGCACTGGCATATTGCCCCAAATGAAACTGTGCTCTTCCCTGCCTCGCCGCACTGGGAGTCACCGATACGCAGACCGCCGGCTACAGACAGTAGACAACCGCAACTCAATCCGCACAGCATACACCTCAGATCTGCAGCTGGCAGAAGAAACTGCGGGAGAAGAGGACACACGCTCCAGACACTACAGATAGTACGCAACACCAAGCTATAACAGACTTAACCGCCCAGCAGCCCAAGGCCAGTTCAGGCTGCCAACTCTAAACTGCTGGCGCCTCTTGTGCCCATAACACGAGCGCCTTGCGGTGTCTGGCTACGCCTGAAACCCACTACCTCATACTGACGTGGTGTTGCCCCAGTTAGACCTTCAGCCGCAGGCACAGGCCACTGTGCCGGATCCCTTGTGGATAACCTATCCGTGCCACCTGTGCCTTGGGCAAGGAGATGTCACCACCTGATAAGATTTCTGGAAAAGGAGCAAGGTCCAAGCAGCGCCAGACCACTATCGACACTTTCACGGCTGGTGGACCTGTGAGGCCCGAAAGCTCAAACGTGGACACACCAACCTGACCACACTGATGCAGCAGAAGAACCCAGCAACTCCATATACCTGAAGCCATTAAGTTGTTACAGGCAGCAATGGAGAACAAAATAGATGCCGTGGCCACAGATCTGGGCCTCCTGCACCAGGAAGTCCGGTCCCTGGCCGTCATGACTGAAGCACTAGAAACTCAAGTACAGGAAAATACTGAAGCTAAAACCCATCTCCTTCGAGACGTGGATGAACTACAACAGAGAGTCAAGAATTTGGAAGATGGGGCGGAAGAGGCAGAAGGGTGGGCTCGCAGAAACAATATAATTCTCCTCGGTTTGCCGGAGGGTATCGAGGACCCTTACCCCACCAACTACATCGAGAATCTCCTGGTGCAGGAAGTCGGCGCAGAGAAGCTCTCACAAGGCTTCACTATCAAAAGGGCCCACAGGTCACTGGCAAAGAAACCACTGCCGGGAGCCCCACCTAGACCAGTGATAGCAAAGGTACTCCATTACAGGGATCGAGAGGTCATTCTGGCTTTTTCGAGATCAGGGGGCCAGATCCGAAGAAACTCTGCAAAAATTGCCATCTACCCAGATTACACCTTCCAGGTCCAAATGAATAGGGCACACTTTATACACACAAAAGCTAGGCTGAAGGCAGCAGGACTGCGCTACATGCTCTTATAACCGTCGAGGTTGAAAGTACTACACAATAACAGAGCCCACATGTTCGACACACCGACACAAGCCCGTGACTGGATGGACGTGGACGGGCAACAGATCCCTGACATTGTGGAAAAGAAGCGGAAACTGCATTGAATCCTGCCGAGCCTTGCACCGAATGACCCTTCCATATGCAATAGCCCACCGGCTGACAAATTTAGCCTTAGCACAGCTGAATGGATCCTCCACACAGAGACACCGGAGCCAAAGGACACTCCACCCCTTGGTAGTTTCCTTCAGGGTACATATACACGCCCGTAGGGCACCAGAAGACCAATGTGTGGTCAAACGGAGCGGAAACGGGACTGTCATAATGAGGCTAACCTCGCTGGACTTGTTCTATGTTTAGGGAGTTTACAGTTAAAGTGGGGGTGGGAAACGGGGCGTTAGCACGAAAGTTTGGAATATGTACTGGGGAATATTGGGACCACGGGAAAAGCCTACATGCAACTCATCATCAGCAGGACCTCGAGCACCACCTGAAGCTTACGACAAACTGCGCGATACCCATGGCTGACACAATAAAGGTCGTAACGTGGAACGTCGGAGGCCTGAACAGCTCGTTAAACAGCGCAGAATACACGCCTACTTAAAAAGATGCAAGGTCGGAATCGCCTTGCTCCAAGAGACACACCGATCTCCACAGAAACTGGATGCCCTAGCCAAAACATGGCAAGGAACCCTACTTGGGTCCTCCTATGCCAGAGGGGTCTTGATTTGGATTGCCCCGACTGTCCCCTTCAGTCTAACCAGCACAAAAACAGACAATGAGGGTAGGATGGTATTGGTATGCGGTTCCATCGAGGATAGGGAATTATGCCTAATTAGCACCTACGCACCCAAAATGATGCTACTGCCTTCTACTCCCTATACATGCGAGTCACCCCTTACATAGAATCATGATATGGGGAGGCGACCACAACTGTACTCTTGACCCATTAAAGGATAGATCGGACAACAAGCACGATCGCCCCTCCCCTCCGGCCAAAATACTATCCAAAGTAACTCAACAGCTGCTACTTAGCGATCTTTGGAGGGACCAGCACCCTGAACAACGTGAATACTCCTCCTTCTCCCCACCTCACGCTGTCCACACTAGGCTAGACTACTTTTTTGTTAGCCAGGCACAACAGGCTATGTTCGTTGATGCACGCTATTTACCTAGGGTGCTCTCCGACCACTCCCCCCCCTGCTAGTCACCTGGTAGGTGTCCCCGCCTAAACCCCCGGTACCCACGTGGAGGCTGAGAGCAGAGGCCTTGCTCGATACAGCGTTCCGGGAACACGTAAGGGATAGCACTTAGGAATATTGGCAAAGTAACTTGCATAGCGTAAAATAC
Source organism: Ambystoma mexicanum (assembly GCF_040938575.1). NCBI lineage: Eukaryota > Metazoa > Chordata > Amphibia > Caudata > Ambystomatidae > Ambystoma > Ambystoma mexicanum. The sequence continues at coordinate 169,816,566 of NC_090925.1, forward strand.
ATGAGCACCACATGGGAGGCATACAAGGTGGTCATGAGGGGAGAGATGATCGCAGCAGTTGGGGGTGCCCAGAGATCCATCACAACCTCTTTAGAGCGCGCAGAGAAAGATCTGAGTGCGCTTGAGGACAGGGCTGGCCCAACCCCTGAACATCAACATGAAATTACCAAACTCGGACAAGCCTGCCTAACTCATTGGGAATCCCTTGGGAAACTGAGCTACGCTAAGCACACAAAGAACCCATGCCCTGGGAGACAAACCAGGGAAACTTTTAGCTTGGCTCTATAAGAGTGAGGCTCCCAGATCACCCATTTGCCACATACTTAAACCAGACGGCACCACCGCGCACACTCGAAAAGAAATCAACTCGGTCTTCTCTGACTATTACCGCAACCTCTACTCCGAGTCCCCACCCCCTCCTGACACCGAGATCGAGGATGTCTTAGACGTCATCTTTCTGCCCAAATTAGATTCGCAGATGGCCGAAGCCCTAGACGAGCCCGTCCCTCCCGATGAAATTTGTGTGGTAATTAGATCATTGGCGGCTGGGAAAAGAACGGGCATGGATGGCCTCCCAGGGGAGTTTTTATAAGGAAACACTTGCCCCATGATTAGCCCAGGTCTTAAATGAAGCCTTCGAGCGCGGCACCCTCCCGGACTCCATGAGTGAGGCCGTGATCATTCCCCTACTTAAACCGGGTAAAGACGGAGCAGACTGTGGCTCTTACAGGCCCCTCTCTATGTTAAATGTAGATAGCAAGATCCTAACCACCCTTCTTGCAAACAGATTGCGCAGAGTAATCCCCCTGCTGATCCATCAAGACCAAACAGGATATGTCCCAGGGCGTTCCATCACCGAGAACCTGTGCAGGCTACACCACATCATATATAGTACGGAACGAAGGCCACAGAAACGTGCAGTTGCGTCATTAGACGCCACCAAAGCTTTTGATTCGGTAAGGTGGGGGTGGTTATATGCTACCATGGCGAAATTATGGATAGGCCCGGGTTTTTTTAAGTGGACCCAACTGGTTTATACCAACCCCACGGCCAGAGTGCGCACTAACAAAACATACTCTGACAAATGGCCCGTCCACAGAGGCACCCGCCAGGGATGCCCACTGTCCCCTATGTTTTACATTATTGCCGTGGAACCGGTGGCTGCCTACCTAAAACAGGAATACGGTGATGGGGGCATCGAGATAGACGGGGTGACCCACCTCATCTCTATGTACGCAGATGATACCCTATTGTACCTACATAACCCTGAGCACCTATTGCCCTACATCTTAGAAACCCTGGATGGTTTCCACAAACATACCGGGATCCAGATCAACAGGAGCAAGTCCTGCCTCTACACTCTAGCGGCACTACACAGCGAAGATTATAGGTCCCCCCCCCCCTAGATCTTGAATGGCATATGACCTCCTTCAAATACCTGGGGATTACTACACACCCCAATCCCAAAACAGAACACATCCTCAACACAGTCAGGGCCAAGGACTCTCTTGTGAAATCCATGGAATTCTGGGGCAAGCTCCCGCTTTCAATGGCTGGGAGGGCTGGTCTACTCAAGATGGTGGCTCTCCCCCGCCTGCTACACAACTTTACAAATGTTCCCTTCAACATCCCCCCGCCCTCCTCATTCTTTAAAGACCTCAACAAACTCTGTAGGGGATTGCTCTGGCAGGGGGTAGGCACAGGGTGGCACTGGAGACACTCCATAGACCCTACGAGAGGGGAGGATTGAAGGTCCCCAACTTCGAGCTCTACTTCCTCGCTAGCCAGCTGAGACACGTGACGCGATGGATGGCTGACAAGGACACGACGGATACCCGCCTCCTCCAAACAGCCCTGCCTCATCTGCTACTAAGGGACTTACTGTGGGCCCGGGAGGGAGCTTTGAGACTCAGCCCATACCTTGCCAAGCTTGGGATCCGGCTATGGAGGAGGGCCTTTAAGCTAGTTGGGTCGGCGGATCCGTATTCCCCACAGATCCCCATTGCGGCACTTATGGCAAATCACTCATGGGGGCACCTTGAAACGTGCACCCAGTGGGAACCCTACGGGGTGGCCACACTGGGAGACTTGATCCAAGAGACCTTAACATTCATGTAACTCAGTGAAGCCACAGGCCTTCCAGTGGGGCAGTTCTTGCTCCATAGAGTAGTGGTGCAAGCCGTGAAAAACAGATGGCCGGAGGCAGTCGACCGGACCTCGGAGAACGAGTGCATTGAAACAATACTAGACACTGCCGAGCGAGGCCATGAGACCTCATGAATCTACGAGGCCCTGATGCTGGGCACAACCAGGGACGAACTCAAATGTAGGAAGAAGTGGGAAATCGAACTAGGCCTCGTATTCGAAGACAAAGACTGGTGGGAAATAACTTATCATAAAAAAATCTCCAGAAACGCTCGCTTGCAGCTCATCCAACTGTATATCACCAACAGGGCTTACCTCATACCTGAAGTCATATCGAGGTTCACGGGCGCAGAAATCCAAGTATGCCCCAAATGCAGCGGGCCCAGGGCGGGAATGACTCCTATGTTCTGGGGTTGTCCATTTGTTAAATGAGAAATTTATATCGGGCCTCCTATTGCAACGAATATGTGTATATTGGCCTACGCCAAGCTTCTTATAAGCCACTTGCGAAGAAAGTCCGCGTTGCAAGGTCCTGACCTTCGAATCAATGTAAGCCGCCATTTTAGGTCAATCCACCATTTAGTCCTGACCTGTGTGTAAAGGATTACTCGCGCCAATGAAACTAATCCGCGGGCATATGTTAAGAACAATGTATCCAAATACTGAACTAAGAACACTTGTTTAACTACATTGTATTAATGTTTGAGAAGACCTTTATGAGAAATCCTAAAATACACTGTTGCCATGTAGGCTTGTTGACGTATAAATTAAAGGCAAACTTGTTGCATGTAGATGTGCGAACTCGGCATGAACCCTAGATCAGTAATGTATTAGAGGAATATTAACCCGTAGTAGGGTTGGACATCATGTTCGTAAGTGGTATAAAAGAGCAACAAATTCTAATGTACAGCGCCACTCACTGAGCACAGTGAACCACGCTGGAGTTTGTTGTGTTGTACTGAGGCCCGATAGCTATCCGTTACTTTTCTTTAAAACTGTTCAGTATAAAATAAAGGTCTTTGTATGTTCCTTTGTAACCCGTGTTCGGTGTATTTCCTTTTGGGGTACTCAGCCTCGATATTTTGATTTTGTTTTCACACAGTGATACGTTTTCTGGACACAGGTGAAGGACAGAGTGGCTAACGCAGACATTGAAGTGGAGGTGCATGAGCATACGGCCTGTATCCTGGGCAGATATAGGCGCAATAGGAAAAATAAGCCCTTAAACAAACTCTGAGACCTCATATATATATATAACATCAAAGACGCATAGCCATGGGATGGAAAAGCCCCAAGAGTCTGAATGAGGCCCAGTGGTGGGGTGATCTTACGAAGTGGATCACTGCTGAAACTGCAGCATGGGAAACCAATTCAAGTGCAGAGGTTGGACTCTAGCGAGGAACTGCACCGTTGGGTAGCGCTAACGGTGCCCCTGCTCCATCCCAGGACAGCAGATAGCGCCTCCAGCAGCGTGGGCAACCCGGACCAGGGCACAGACTCGAGGTGAACTGGGAACTAACCGTGGTCTTGGGAGTGTATGTTCCTTTGTAACCTGTGTTCAGTGTATTTCCTTTTGGGGTACTCGGCCTCGATATTTTGATTTTGTTTTCACAGTTGGCGCCAGAATAGGGACCCTTAAGATTGAAGCCGGATTGTCGAAGGTTGACACACGCTATCGGACGGTGTGACAAAATAAGAGGCCCCTTCTGAACGAGACGTGACACCTCAGCAGCGCTGCACGACCCGATCCCTGGACGATTAGCTTGTGGTCCGAGACGGCATCGTGACGAGGGTCCACTTATCGAGGCGGGCAGATTTGCCAAAATCACCAAACATGAGGTAAGATTAGTTGGGTAAGAATCTTTGTAAACCGATCGGACCGCCTTCGGATTGATCAGGTGAGTCCTGACCCGATTCTTAAATATCCTGATAATTTGATTTTGGCGTATTGTATCTGCAGACACAATTATTGACCAGGTAACACCAATAATTTGATATGCCTGGGAAATTGTCTACCTGCTTCAGGCCATTGTTCCGCAGCGATAGACAATCTATGGAATTTAGCCGTCCAGCACCACAGGAGGGGTCGCCGGCATGTACTATGTACTGTAAGCATGGCATTGGAAGTATAGTGTTTAATGATATTTGGCACAGACAAACCAGACATGCCTTCGAACTTCAGTGGCCAATCAATGGTAGTTTTGAAATCCCTCGTATTGAGTATTTAGAGTCGATTCATTTAAAGAAAAAGGCTAGACCTGCAGCATTCGATGTTCTGCAGAATTGGAAAAAAGAAGCTTTACAGCAGCTTAAGAGTAGGGAAAAACATGTGCGCCGTCATAAGACGAACGCCGAAAAAGCATTGTTGTATGACCAAGATAAACAGTCTGAGTCAGCTAGGAATATGGATAGGGCTTTCTCACTTGGCATTCAGAAAATCTATCCTTCTAAAGATCTTCATGCTTCCGATGAATTCATTGACAAATTGTTAAACGAACGAAGGCCTGGTGCCTCTGCGCCACCTTTGTATGTTCCTCTTCCTGCTGCTTTGCCTCTTCCTGTTGTTCCTGCTCCTCCTAATGTTCCTCTTCCTCCAGTTGCTGTTCCTCCACCCCTTCCTATTGCACCAGTAACAGTACCTCCAGTGAATTTGCCTGTTTCCTCTCTTCCAAGTGGTCCTGTACCGCTTGTAGTCGATCAGGGTGCAGGGTCAAGGGTTGTCACTCGCAATAATGTACCGCCAGAGAAGAAACGTGATTTGATTGCATGGGCTAAGCATTGTATGGAGAGAGATGATCAAGCTAATGTTTTTGCCACACTTTTTAATATGGATAATATTCCTGAGAAATATGTTTTCATTGAAGGTTTAGGGATTCATTTATGTGTAATGTGGGGCAAATTAAATAATACAGATCTCCCGCAAGGGTTAAGGGATCTAAACACTTTAGCGTTTTCAAGAGACACTGTGGAGAAAGTTAATGAGCATGTTGAGAGATTATTTGAGTATACAAAGGAGTTGGAAAGGTTACAGAATGAGGATGACGAGGGGGAAAGTATGTATGTACAGAAACGGTTCCTTCCTTGTCGTAAATCAATATCTGAGGAAGTGCGAATTTGTACGAAAGACGCGCTTAGATCGATTTCAGATGTGTCGATACCTCCAGTTGAGGTATATGACACATAGTCAGTATACGCGAGGAATGCAGAGGAAAGTGATACAGGTAATGATAGAGTACCTACAGAATGATTGTGTAAAGAGAAAAATGAGTTCTCCCACAGTTATTGAGTATTTATAAGAGAGCTTTTTCACTTGACACTTCGGCTGCTTTAGTGCTCGACTTAGCTCTGTTGCTTAGTAAGCATTCGGAGTTGCCTACTTCTCAGTTGCCTATGAGAGAGGTTCCTCAGACATTTGTCCCGAAGGTTGAGATTGCTGCCGATGCTGCGGCAGGTATAGTCGCTGTGGACATTCCTGCACATTATGTATCGCAGTTTGTTCATGTCCCATTCTCAAGACCGGAAGTGAATACTATTAGACAATCTATTCCTTATATTAGGAAAAATCCGACAGGATTCTATAAAGAAATAGAGTCCGTCTTGCAGTCCTCATTATTCACCCTAGGTGATATTGATTTGTTATTGCCTGTACTCCTGCCCGTAGATTTGTGGAAACAAGTTAGGATTATAGACGACATACCAGGGTTGGGAGATACATGGGCGAACATAACTAGATTCGATGGAGAAAGGCCAGCTGGTGAAAGACCGCCCTAGGTGATACTAACTTTGCCTGATAGAATCATTGCAAAATTAAAAACCATAATTCCTGAGAAAAGAATTATTTGGGACAAACTTATAGCCTGTGTCCAAGGGAAGTCTGAGGGTGCTACTGAGTTCTTTAATCGGTTAATCGGTTCGAACAGATATTCTCGGATTTCAGCGGACAAGACTTAGGCACAGAGTTTGGGAAAAGATTATTTGTGGACAAATTTGTGCGTGGATTGCTACCCGACATCCAGTCACAAAGTATGTCTTCTGAGAGCGCTTGGCAGGCGAAGTCCCAATCAGAAGTACTGCACATGGCTCAGTACTACGAGAATCGTGTCAGCAATGAAAAAGATAGAGTTGAAAAGCGAAAAGGTGATTTAAAGACTAAAGTACTATTACAGCAAACTGTTAGAGGCCCCAGAGGGGGTAGTTCGCAGATTAGAGGTCAGTATGTTCCACAAGGGAATGTGCCCTTGGGTCCTGTGAACATTAACCAGTGTGCCTATTGTCGACAAGAGGGTCATTGGCGTGCACAATGCCCCGTCCTTCGACAGAGGTCGAATAACACATTTGGGAATATGGGTAGACGATCCAGAGGTCGCCCGGGTGTACGGGGCCCTGGTAGAGGTCAGTTTGCACAGGATCCTCAGCAACCTTTTTCACAGGATAATCAGACTCCAAGTGTGGATACTAGGAACATATTTGATCATCATCCTTCTGCTGCATATCTATCTGAAGAGCTTCCTTTTGATGATATTCTGTTTTGTTAGGATTGCCCGAAGCGGGGTTTGGAACCTACACCTATTCCCATCAATCAGAAAGGTCCCTACGTTGAAATGGTGGTGGGAAATAGGAAACATCAGTTTTTGATGGATACTGGAGCACAGAAGCGTTCCATTGATCATTCACGTGTGCCAGAAAGCCAGGGCTTTCTGGCACACCAGTTGTTTGTCCAGTTTCTTCTCCGGTACCTATTTCTTTGGGTCCCTTTACGGACCACTGTCCATTCCTTTTGACTTCAAATTGTGGAGAGAATTTACTGGGGTTGAATCTGTTAAAAGAATTGAATGCAATAATGTATTGTTCTTCCGATGGAGTGCGCTTGACAATTTCACCACAGCAACTTTCTGCCTCTCAATTCTTAACCAGACCTACACCACCAGAATTCAGTGATGTACCAGAGTGCTTATGGGCTGTTGACGACAATGATGTCAGTGTTTTACAGATTGAGCCTGTTAAGATAGTCTTGAAACATGGAATTGAGCTGCCACGCATTCTCCAGTATAAGATTTCAGTTGAAGGTGAGCAAGCTTTGAAATGCATGGTTTCCGATTTTGTGCATCGTAGGGTGATTGAGGAAATTTCAGGAAGTTTGTGCAATAGTCCGATTTTACCTGTGTACAAAAAAGGCGATAATGCAATTCCATTCCGTTTCAGAATTGATTTACGTACCATTAATAAAGTCGTCACTCCGCAATTTCCAATTCTGCCTGATGTGACGACAATATTGACCATGATTCCAGCTACTGCTACTTAATTTAGTGTTGTGGATCTGAAGAATGCTTTCTTTAGTATTCCTATACACAAGTACAGTAGATACTTGTTCGCGTTCACCTTAGGGGGACACTTGTTCGCATTTACTCGTGCGCCTCAAGGTTACACAGAGAGTCCTAGCATCTACAGTAGGGCTTTGAAAGAACAGCTTCATACCCTTGAATTGCCCTCTACTTGTACATTGCTTCAGTATGTTGATGACCTGCTGACACTGAGAGCGCCTGTAAGGAGAGCACTGTGTTGTTGCTTATTCATCTAGCTAAACATGGTCACAAAACTTTGCTTAAAAAGTTTCAATATTGTTGCCAGGAGGTCGCCTATTTAGGCTATCTCCTGTCAAAGGAGGGAAGAAGATTGACGCCTGAACGGATAAAACTCATTTCTAGCATGTCTGTCCCAAATACACAGAAGGAAGTTAGAGCCTTGATAGGTATGGCTTTTTACTGTAGGTTGTGGATCCCGAATTTCTCACTAGTGATCAAACCGATGTTGGCTTTGACAAAGAAGGGCATTTCTTCACCATTGCCGTGGAACACGGAGCACCAGCAATCGATTGACTTGCTCAAGACTGCATTATGCTTAGCACCAGTTTTGGGCACACCAAACTATGAAAAGGCCTTTGTGTTGTTTGTGCATGAATGTGATGGATGTGCTTTGGCTGTGTTAACGCAGGAACATGGAGGGAAGAATAGGCCGTGAGGTTACTTTTCTTCCGCCCTTGATCCTGTAGCATGCGCTTTGCCTAGATGTTTACGAGCTGTCGCTGCTGCGTTTGTAAAACAGTGTGAGGGAATGGTCCTAGGCCATGATCTAACCCTGATGGTGCCTCACTCTGTAGATGTTCTACTGAACCGAACCCAAACGCAACACCTCACTTCCGCACGGTTGACGAGATATGAATTGATCTTGTTTGCTCCTCACATCCAAATTAAGAGGTGTTGTGTTCTTAATCCGGCTGAACTCCTACCTTTCCTGCAAGGTACTGCTTGCAGCGATGAAGTCACATGACTGTCTGTATACTACCGAACAAGAGACAAAGGGTAGAATTGATTTGAAAGACACTTCTTTGAATAATCCGCAAGGAGAGCTGTTGTGTGATGGCTCCTGCTTCAAACTTCCAGATGGTACATCCACAGCTGCTTATGCAATCACCACAATAAGCACGGTCGTGGAAACCAAGAGAATCACGCTTAACTCTGTGCAGGCCACAGAGATTATAGCATTGACCCAAGCTTGTGAACTTTCCGAAGGGCTTACAGTAAACATATATACTGATAGTCAGTATGCTATGGGGTGGTCCACAACTTTGGGAGACTTTGGTCAGAGAGGGTTCTTAACTTCACATGGCACAAAAAACCAGCATGGCTCCCTAATAGTACAACTGCTCTCAGCGCTTGCGCTCCCTACTCAGTTAGCCGTCATAAAATGTGCAGCACATCGAAAGATTACAGATGACATAGGAAAAGGGAATGCTTTTGCTGATCAGATAGTTAGACAAACTGCTACTGATCTCTTTACGGAGATGTATGTTTCAAGGGAGACTGTAAATGCCTATGCAATGGACGAGGGTGTTAGGTCTGTACAGGGTTTCCAAGCTGATGCCACATTAGAAGAATCCAAGAGGTGGGCTGAAGGCTTGGGGAAACTCGATGATGACGGGTGTTGGGTGGACATAGTTGAAGGGAAATGGCTACTCCCTGACGCTTATGTAATGATGATGGTCATCATGGCCCATGGTCCTACGCATATATGTGCCCAGAAAGTCACGAAAATGTTAGAGAAAGTTTGGGCAAATGACAACATTTCGTACAGGACTGTATGATTTGCCTGCAACACAATGTGGGAAAGGGGACATCAACTCCAAGGGGATGTTTTGGGCCACCCTCTGTCCCCTTTGAAGTCATTCACTTTGATTTTATTGAAATGGAACAGTGCAATAATATGAAGTATGTATTAGTGGTCATCTGTGCTTTTAGTAAATGGGTCAAGGCTTTCCCTGTCAAAGATGCTACAGCCATGACTACTGCGAAAACCATGTTAAAGGAGTATTTTCTGCAGTTCGGGCTACCAAGAGTCATCTGGTCGGACAATGGTCCACATTTTGTCGCTGCTGTAATTCTGCAGTTATGTGCGGCATTACAGATCGACAAATGGTTCCATTCGGCCAGACACGCTCAGAGCGCCGGACTAGTAGAAAGACACAATTGTATCATCAAGAACAAGCTCGCTGAGACGTGTGCCGGCACTAAATTAAAATGGCCGGACGCCTTACCGATCGTGTTATTAGCCATGCGTACAACCCCTCAAACTAAGACTGGGCTCTCTCCATTTGAGGTGGTAATGGGGAGACCTGGCAATATCTGGAACCTTCCTAAATGTAGATCCTTGAGAAATGTTGAAAATGTATTACTTTCAGATTATTGCAGCCAGTTGACTAAAAACCTGTATTTGATTTATCACCAGGTGCGAGAGGCTTTACCTGTGCGATACGAGGGCCCGGCCACAGCATACAGCCTGGGAACTGGGTGCTCATCAAGGCATTTGAGCGTCCTTCCTGCCTTTAACCTCGCTGGCGGGGCCCATTCCAGGTCCTGTTGGTCACACAGACGGCGGTGCGGGTTTCTGGCAAAAAGAACTGGATCCAGGCGTTGCACGTCAAGAAACTTACTCACCCAGTGCCACACGATACAGAAGAAACAGAACCCCTCGCTAACGCTGCAACCAACAATCCCAAAGCAGTAGATTGCGCTGAGAGTGTATCGGAGAGTCTTTCTGAGCCCGTGAGCCTTGAGAAACCTGCCATTTTGTCTCCACACTCTCCAAAAGTTTTGTTTCCGGAAACTGTTGTTTCAAATTCGGCATCTTCACCTGTTTCTGATACGTTGCTTCCAACGGGAAATGATGACACATTGTCTCCGGATCAATGAGTACCGGGAAAAGCAAGGTACAATCTGCGTCCAAGAAAATAGACACGGCACGGTTTTGCTGTGCATTCGGAGAAGGAAGGGATCATTGAGGGCTTGTTTTTGCCCAAATTTGAGAAAGGGGATTCTGTTGGCTAGAGTTGTGGAAGGACTAAGAAGTCGCGTGGCCTGGAGGTCACCAGCAACGAACATTGGGGGTTTCTGTTTGAAGACTACAATGCCTGCCACCGCTACTGCTCGTATGGGACTTGTAAATGATTGTGTGACCAGCCGGGATAGTGGACAAAGTATTTGGGCCCCGAAAACATATTGCTGTGTTTTTATAATATTTGGTTTTATAGTGGTCACTGTTTTAGGCGTATGGTACCTCGAGGAAACTCATCCTTTAAAGTCCTTGTTACCAACTGAAAATGTACCTACTGTTCCTACTCCCTTTGTACATTTGCATACTCTGTCCCCTGGGGACTCCCAGCATAGACAAAGGTACCACAATAATACTCTGCTACTTATCATGAATGCCACGCACGCCATTTTTAATAGGTCCAACTGTTGGGTCTGCTCACATTTGCCGCAACACAGGGATAAGGGGCTATGTTGGTATATTCATCCTTTACCTTTGACAACTGCTTGTTATGCTTCTCTTAGAGCACTGTTCTTTGGCTGTTGGAACGATAGCATCTCGGGGAACTTTGATGGCACTAATTTGAATAGTTTTGAGAAACGTGTTCTGACTCCCCTGGGATGCTAGCTTTTCGCAAATAGGCGTAAGCTCAACGTTGCTTCTATTAGGCCTTCTGATAGACTGTCTCGTCCTTTCCAATCTTTGATTTCCTTTAGGATGGCTCAGATAGGCAATAAGGATGCCATGCCTCCTTCTTACACTGTTAACCATAGCCCCGATTCAGTTTCTTTATGCATACAGAGGAATGGTACTCAGTCAATGGGAGATTTTAGAGGTTGTGCCAACGTTGCAAATTTGACTGGGGAAGACAGACCTTTGTATGTAGGCGAACCTGTCTACTTTGTTTACGGTAATGTAGCATTTCCATGGTTGCCCAGGGATTGGCAGAGAACCTGTTATTTAGGGATCCTGTTACCTGGGGTGTTTATAGCTAATACAGTAGAGGTTTCAAAGACTCGTCCATGGCGGGACGAGAATGGTGACACTCCAGCACAGGTCTTGGGAGATGTAGCAAAATTTGTGCCATTTTGCGGGCAGATACCGGATTCCGAGGATATCAGAAGACTAGCAAGAGTACTGGAGAGAACCATCAACCGGACCACGGGCATACTCTATAATATGACAAAAAAAGCGATAAGACTAGTAGCGCTTCAGAACCGGATGGCATTATATGTCATTCTGGCTGAACGTGGTGGAGTTTGTAAATCAGTGGGGTCCGCTTGCTGTGTTTTCGGTCCAGATTCCTCCCCAACTATCTTTCAAGACAATACAGACTCTGCACGTCCTTAGTTCAGAAGTGCATGTTCCCGAGGGAAATTGGGATCTTAGTGCTTGGTTCTGGGACTTCTTGCGATCTTGGGGTTGGAAGGCACTTTCGGTCTTACTGATCATTCTGGGAATTCTGTTGTTCCTTTGTTGTTGTATCCAGTGTCTACCTAGTATATGTTCGATGCTAGGGGGATGTTGCGCACAAGCGATGGGTACAATAGGACATAAAGTGTATGCCCCAGATAAAACCTCCAAGGAATATGTGTTAAAAGAAATTTTAGCAAATGACCTGATGGCAATAGATATTTCTGACAGCGATTCAGGGTGCATGGACGATGATGCATGAAGTTATTTGCAAGGAGATCAGAAGTAGTTTAGCACTTGGCATAGGCCAAAAGGAGGGTTTGTCAAATGAGAAATTATATCGGACCTCCTATTGAAGCGAATATGTGTATATTGGCCTACGCCAAGCTGCTTATAAGCCACTAGTGAAGAAAATCTGTGTTGCAAGGTCCTGACCTTGGAATCAATGTAAGCCGCCATTTTAGGTCAATCCGCCATTTTAGGTTCTCTCTGTAAAGTCACCCTGTGAGTTAAAATGGTGGACAATGTCATTCCGAAATACAACATGGCCGTCTTGACCTCTGTGTGTAACTAATATGTAACTTGCCTGCAGGCCACTTGGTGGGGTCGTGAACTGAGACCTTGTCCTTCGCTGACCTGTGTGTAAAGGATTGCTCGCGCCAATGAAACTAATCCGCGAGCATATGTTAAGAACAATGTATCCAAATACTGAACTAAGAACACTTGTTTAACTACATTGTATTAATGTTTGAGAAGACCTTTGAGAAATCCTAAAATACACTGTTGCCGTGTAGGCTTGTTGAATGTAGTTGTGCGAACTCGGCATGAACCCTAGATCAGTAATGTATTAGAGGAATATTAACCCGTAGTAGTGTTGGACATCGTGTTCGCAAATGGTATAAAAGAGCAAAGAATTCTAATCTACAGCGCCGCTCACTGAGCACACTGAACCACGCTGAGAGTTCGTTGTGTTGTACTGAGGCCCGATAGCTATTCGTTACTTTTCTTTAAAACTGTTCAGTATAAAATAAAGATCTTTGTATGATAACAGTTTTCTGGACACAGGTGAAGGACAGAGTGGCTAATGCAGACATTGAAGTGGAGGTGCATGAGCATACGGCCTGTATCCTGGGCAGATATAGGCGCAATAGGAAAAATATGCCCTTAAACAAACTCAGAGACCTCATATATATATATAACGGCAAAAAGACGCATAGCCATGGGATGGAAAAGCCCCAAGAGTCTGAATGAGGCCCAGTGGTGGGGTGATCTTACGAAGTGGATCACTGCTGAAACTGCAGCATGGGAAACTGCAATTCAAGTGCAGAGGTTGGACTCTAGCGAGGAACTGCACCGTTGGGTAGCGCTAACGGTGCCCCTGCTCCATCCCAGGGCAGCAGATAGCGCCTCCAGCAGCGTGGGCAGCCCTGACCAGGGCATAGACTCGAGGTGAACTGGGAACTAACCGTGGTCTTGGGAGTGGGTGGGGAGGGAGGGTAAGGGAGGGGACTTTTATTTTTGATAAAGTATACTGTTTGATAAATGATAATGGCTTTGTTTTATGTTGTTAAAACCAATAAAGAAATTAAAAAAAAGGTCATGCAACACTAATAAAAAAGACTGATGGAATGTGCCATACTGGAAGGCGCACTAAGGTGACTTACCTCATTTCTCATGAATCGAACCGAAAGAACCTACTTACCACCGTTCATCTCAAACACCAAAAACATCTCCTGCGGAGTCCCAGAGGGATCCAGCCTCTCCCCTGCTTTTCAACATCTATATGTGCCCCTGATGTAAATCATTCGAAGCTATAGACTAACTACCCACAACTACGCAGGTGACACACAACTGATCGTTAAACAACCATGTCCCAGGAACAATAAAATTGCTTCAACAGCCGCCTCAGTGACCTCTACAACAGGCTGACAACTGCCTCAAACTGATTCCGTCAAAAACGGAAATAATGTTCTCACCATCAGAAAACAATGTAACTAACCCACAATTGGACTGGCCGTCTGGCATGGGAACACAACCAGAGACTTCCAACATAGTAAATAACCTAGGAATATGTCATGATGCCTACCCCCAGTTATCCGGATCATGCCCATCAGTCCCGGGAGCAGGCATCCAGACATTTACAAAAACCCCAGCAGCCCCAGCTAGGGGCTGTCTGGGTTCAGTCCTGGCGCCGTAGGCACCAGGCTCATAATAAAAATCAGTCCTGGCACCATAGGCGCCAGGCTCATAGACATTACCTCATGCAGACCATGCTGCAAATAAATCTAAGCCAACATGAGGCCTGGATGGGACTATTTTAGTACAGGGACTATTTTTTACTCGTGTGTGGTCCTGGGGAACTTCTTTCCTGGGACTACTTTGGAGGCTATTTAAACCACGCCCGAACAGCAGCACATGCTTCGTGTTATTCTGCATCCAGCAGCGTGACTCTCACTGTGCCTGCAGCCAGCACCCAGTCTTCTGCAATGCCCGCGTGCCTGCAGCCAGCATCCAGTCTTCTGCCACGCCCGCCTCGAATCCGGAGTTCCTAGAATAAAGAGGAAGAAAAGGACAAGGTTAGAAAACAAACTTATTTCAAATTCCTCACCTGATTCCGGATCCATTTAATCTCCCGACCTGGAAAGTACATCAGTCCTGCACGTGTCGCTTCGCCAGCTCCAGCACGGCGCCATACTCACCAGTTCTCACAGCATCTTTCGATCCGGCACTGTCTCCATCATTTCTTCACCGTACTCCTGCACCTAGGGGCACAAGAATAACAAGGTGAGCTAAGAAAATCAACAAATACATCTTACCACCATAGACTTACCTGATTTACCACCGGCGGTATTATTCTCCATCTCTTCATATGCCGCATCTGTAAAGAGGGAGAAAAACAACATGTTAACGCATGCAATAGTTACCGGACAGCGTTGTGTAACACAGACTCTTACCTGAACGCCAGCAGCAGCTACGAGACCTTCTCACGAACTCAGTTGCAACTTAAGGAAGGGGACAAGAGTGAACATTGGGCACATTGAACTCTTTGAACTTGATACTTACCAATCCCGCCTGGGACTTCAGAGTCAATGCTTACCGGAACTCTCCCAACGCCTTCAAACCAGTGAAGTAACTGGTATCTACGCGCCCCTGCAAGACACGCAGGATGGAGAGCTCATCTTTTACAAACATAAGGTGAGGTTACTAAGGGGATATCGGAGGTGATTAGTGGGGGAGAGCGAGAACAGTTGGGAGCCCATCACTAAAACCCACAGGTGGCTAATCCCTGTCTCCACTTGCAGGAAAATACTTCTTCGGGTCCAGCAGACAAGACTAGGCGGGCCAGTCGAGACAGTCATCTCTGCACTACGCATCACGTTGACGGAGACTGCAGCTGTCCGGGTCCGATCGACACCCCTGCGGGGTCCAGGTGAGCGTAACAGAATACCAATGGACAACCGACTATCCCTCGAACTGCAAGTTCATGCAGTCACTATAAAGTGTTTCTCCACCCGCCCCAGCCCCCAAACACTACTCTATGGATTTCTCCAATACCTCTCCTTCCCTCACAGAACCCTTAGAATTATATCCCTGATACTAATAAGAATCGACTATGCAAACACACTCTACCTAGGGAATACAGGAAAGACTCACCAAGAAACTCCAAAGGGTCCAAAAACACAGCAGCCCGGATTCTACTAAGATTAAACAGAAGTTACCACATCACCCCAGCTTTGAAAAGCCTTCATTGGCTACCAGTAAAAAAACGCATCAAAGTCAATGCCCTCTGAATTGCTTACAAAGCCTTACACAAACAAGGAGCCAAATTCCTCCAAGCAAAGATCAGCTGCTACCATCCAAGAAGGGACGCAAGCTCAAGCGACCACCTACAAATAGTCAAAACAGTACAAAAAAGGGAAATTCGGAGGAACAGCTTTCTCACACCCAAGTGCTAAACTTTTGAACACCATGCCCAAAGAAATTAGAACCACAGAAGGCCACATCGCCTTCAGGAGACGACTCAAAACCTAGTTATTCAACAGACCATGACAAGCGCAAAAGGGGGCTAGACAGCAAAAACCTTGAGGACCAAAAGAAACCCACTAAGGATGTGGTCGCAGATAACGGAAAAATCAAAGCAGACCCGAACCACTTTGCCTTCCCTGTCCCCCCCACCCCCATGCCCAACAACTAGAGTGATCAATGAAGAGAAGGACGCCCTACAACAGACAGATTTAGGGATGTCAACCACATGCAATTTATGCAGCAAGGAAAACCTGGTAAAGCACTAAATTCTAGTCACCCTAAGCTGCCCACCCGCACAACTAGGGGCACCCGGTTGAGCACCACTTCCTCTATTTACTCTAACACCAACCATGCACCCATTCAACGTGCGACCGCACAACAGGCCTACACGATCTGCCAAGATTAGCCCAAAGCACACTAGGTACAACCAATGCTCTCCCACCAAACCCGCAGGGGAAGTTGACCTCCAGGCCCAGTGAGGAGGCATGATTGGCAGGCAAAAACAACCAAGAGCCTTGGCAGATGACATCCAGCGACAACCGAAGACTCACGCCAGAGACCTCTTCAAACCGGCTGACTTACTAACCCACCTCCCCCTTCCTGCTCCTCCAACATAACCAACGCCATTACACATGACTAGGGGCTAGCCACACTACACATAAACACACCGATAATTAATCTAATGCTCACACCCTAACGTCCCCCTGTTAACATCCCCAAAAACAAAACTAGAAGGAACACCCCCTGCACATAGTCCATAAATCCATCTACTCTACAGAGATGCACACCTACATTATATACTAGACACTGAACAGCCATCTGTGACTGTGTGGACCCTTATTGATACAACTAACCACTGCACACAACCACAAACCCTATCCTAACATCACACAACAGCCAACTCACCCCCTGGCCAGCACACAGACACTAGCACATGTTTGATAAGTTTTTCAAAAGTCCAACTGCCGTGGGATTTCGTAAGACTTATCTCTTCATATCTTCATATTAGGGACCCAACTCTTAATATAGGCCTGTACTACACAAGTCGGTAGAATGGCTGT
Source organism: Ambystoma mexicanum (assembly GCF_040938575.1). NCBI lineage: Eukaryota > Metazoa > Chordata > Amphibia > Caudata > Ambystomatidae > Ambystoma > Ambystoma mexicanum. The sequence goes on from NC_090925.1 coordinate 169,833,575, forward strand.
ACAGCCAGGCTTACTTGGGACGGAGTTGTGTGCTGTAGAGCAGTACAATAAAATAGGTTCACACAGGTATCCAAGTAAACACTTACTCACTTGTTATTTTAAAATAGATCTATTTATATATACACCAGGCAAACAAGTAAATCTCAAATGCAGAAACTTCTAATAACATTCAATGTGAAATAGCATCAATTAATATAAGGAACAACAATGCCGGTGAGTAACTTTTTCGATGCTTTACATATCCAGCACACAGAGTGATGTCAATAAAGGTCAATATCTGCACTTATATAGGTCACATTTTGCAAAATTGAGATGTGAGGGAAACCTTTATAGTTAGGCAGAACACCAGCAAGTGTAAATAACAAATACTCTCCCAAAGTAGCATAGGCAGTCTGTTTCCTAGCAATAAATGTTTTCACAATTAAAACCTATGGAGGAACCAGCATTGCCAAAGCAAATAGGATCAGAAGATGGCCCTTTGGGGAATCGGGACAGCCAAAGTCAAATGGACAGTTCCAGTTATGATGAAGTTCTTCAGATGAAGTTATTTAACAAATTAGTGGTTCTTGAAGAAACACAGGAGCTCAAGGGGAGCCTACCTGATAGTGCACAAGCTGCAGGCCTGCACAAAGGTGTTGAGGTCAACTCCAAAATGAAAACGGCTGTTCCCAAGTCAGGAATCCCCAAAATGGCACAGGCTAATTACAATCCAAGCCCCACAGTACTTTGAAAGTGAAGAAGACATTGTAGCTGGCTTCCTTATAGGTGCAATGTTGCAGACCCTGATTCCTGCTTGTTGGACGTGGTGATGAAACGGGGGACCTCTGGTGGGCTTCAGCGGCATCACTTGGGAGAAGGGTTCGGCAGCAATGGATTCGGCTCACTCCAGTGGTTTTGGTGCCTTGTTTTTTTTAGTGCCAAGAAGAAACGAATGTTGTGGGTTGGATTCTCTTCGATTATTCAGTCCTGAACTCTGGTTAGGGGACTTTTGGTGAAGAATTCCTGCCTCTGGAGGTCCACACAATGCATGCAAAGTTTCAGCCGGATTTGATATTCAGAAGACTATGCACTAGATAATGGTCCAGGTAACCCAGGTATTGTGATTCTGCAGCTCAGGAAAGTCACAGCAACTCTTGAGGCTAGTTGGTCCAACCAGCCTAAGGGAGTAGGTCGTCCTTGGTGGGTCTTCCTTGTCGATGTGAAAAAGGGGTCAGCAGAGCTGCAAGGGTTCAGTGGTGCTTTCGCGGTCCTGGAAGGTGCTTATGGCGCCTCTGCTCGTCTTTTGCTTCAGATTCCTTGTTCCAATGGTTGACTCTCTGTAGTCCAAACATCCTTGCCTTTTATGCTGGATCCCATTACCTGGGGGTTGGCTGTCCTCCAGGACAGCCAGCTGCCCAGTTAGAACTGGTTTCCGCCAGGCATACCTACAAACAAAGGACAGTGAAATTTCGGATCCTCCCTCACTTCCTGCCTTCCCAGACACTGGACCCAGTGTGGGCTTCAGGGCTAAAGCCTGCCAAAGTCAAAACTCAGAAAGGACTCAAATCTATTCTAAAGGATAGAAGAAAAGCCCAGAAGGAGTGGCAAAAAAAGTGGACTGGGGCCATTTTGTGAAAATGGTCACCCATGGGTGCTGCACTGCAGCTGAGAAATCAGCCTACTAGTAACTTGCACAAAAGGTAGTAAAAAGTAACTACTTCCACCAGCCATTTAAGTTAGTTGTAACAAAAAGTGTGAGAAGGAGTTACAATGTAACCCCCCAGCATTGTAGGGGTGTGTGTGCTGGACCCACAAAAGAAAAGGCAAGTAAGTTAACTTTTATCTTACCATTCTTGGGAACTAGTTCTCACAAGAACATGTATTTAAACACAAAGAAAAGTCCAGGGGAAATTGTCAGTGACACTGCACATAGTGTGCTGGGTGTGTCGGAGCAGAAAGCAGATGCCTGTATTAAACATATGGGTGTTACCAGACTCCATAAAACAGTGAAAACAAAAATCCCAGTCAGAGAAAAACAATGAGTGAATGGTAAAATGTTCCACTCACTCAGGAGATTAAAATCAAAAGGTCCAGGGTCCGGCAAAAGTGCTGGGAGCCTCTCAGGTTAAAGGGATTTGGCACAGAAACTGAAAAGTCTCCCTACCAGCACCCTTCCGAGGCACTGAGTCCTACCCATACATTTACAACACACAGGGCCTGCCGAACCAACTCCCACATGCAAGACCATGCTCAGACACCAGTTCATCCTGTTTCTGAACCTATCCTTTCATCATCGCCAGACTAGCCTCTGCCGCCTCAATGCTTGCCATCACTGAATCCAGGCTGCATGATGCCTCAGGGCCACTAGTGTCCACTGCCAACCCTCCAAACTACTCCATTTTCAACTGACTGCACTAATGCCTCAGGAGGCAGCATAGCACGTATTGCTAAATCCTCTCTTCCCATTAGGAGTATTGATTCCTCTCAAGTACCTGGGTATGAATCTCTTCCTGAAAGTCTCCACCAATCCTCAAACCACCTACAACATACTTTTCCTTTAAAGCCAGCGAAGCACACCAGGACAATCCAACACCCCCTCATGGTCACTCCTCTTGTCAAACCTTTCACTAGGTTCATCATCTTAGGAGACATTAATCTGGGTTTTAATGATCGCAATGACACCAAAGCCTCTTGTCTACTCCAATCTTTACAGGACATGAATTTCACACCACTAGTCAGCTCCCCTACCCATATCAAGGGACGCACCCTCAACTGGATACTTGCCAACAAAGTCTCCTTCGAAATCTCTATTTTGCCTGTAACCCGGTCTGACCATTGTCTCATTGAATTCACCATACTGCATCCCACTCCCCCTATCTCTACTGATTCTACTCCCAGTCCCATCTTTGTCTGCAACACCTGCAAACTCATGCACGAGTTGCTCATGCCCACCCTTTCCTCCCTTCATCCCTGCATGGCCACAATGCTCCAGAAGCCCTAGCACACCACTATCACCAGAGTCTCTGCCTTATGGTTCATCATCATGCCCCATTCAAATAAAAAATTCCCAACCTGCGCAAGATCACAAACCCCTGGTTCTCTGATCTCATTGCTCTGCGCCAAGTCAAAGGATCTTGTGAACACATTTACTGCAAAAACCCCTCCCAACCACTCCAACTTTGTTGCAGCCACCAAAACCTACAAAAAAGCAGTCTTCTCGCACAAGACGAACTCCTACAACACCAGTATCACCAACGCTAGCTCCGACTCCAAAGAATTGTACTCCATCCTACAAGAATTAGAGAGAACCCTGCCAACCCAAACACTAACTCCCGTTCTGACAAAGAATGGTGCACTACCATTCAAGATGCCATTGCCCACACCAAAAAAATCCACTTACTCTGCAACAAAATGAATGCCAAGAAAGGCCAACATGCTGCACAAGCAACCGCCCTGCCTCCCAACACCCTTCCCCTTATGGATTCCACACTGTTCACTTTCTCCCTAGTTTCTGAAGAACATGTGCTCAAAGCCATCCTCTCATTGAAACCCTCAAATAGGGTGACGCCTGTCCAACCCCATATCGTAAAACATTGTGAGCCCACCATAGCTGCAACCATCACTGACTTTGTGAATGGCTCCTTCAAGACCAGCACTGTTCCTAAAAGCATAAAATCCACCTGGATCATGCAACTTCTCACAAAACCTACACTTGACCCAGTTATCCCTACTAACTACTGCCCTATCACCTCCTTGTTAAAAATTCTCAACTGTGTTGCTCACTCTTGTCCAATAGTTTCTAGAAGCCAACCATCTCCTGGGCTCACAACAGTCAGGGTTCCGAGCCAATCACTGCACCGAAACTGCCCTGTTGGACTTTAGAATGCAACTGGACAGCATTCGAGAGAGAGAGGGAATCTTGCCATCGTGCTCTTCCTCGATTTTTCTGCTGCCTTTGACCTGGCTGACCATGATTTGTTATGCCAACACCCGGGTTATCACTTCCTTTGCTCAGCTGATGTCATTGCCTGGATTAAGTCCTTCCTTGGATCGCACTTCAAAAATGTGCATTGGAAACTTGGCAGCGGACCCCATCCCAGCACCTTTGGATGTTCCCCAAGTCTCGTGTCCACTCTCTCCCCCCCCCCCCCTACAACACTTATAATAAGCCACTCTTTGACATTCTTGACATCATGTACACTAACTTTTCCGACGATACTCAGATTCTCAGACCCATCACTGGCAACCACACAGAGGGCACCATCAACAAGATCTACGCCGCTATCCAAAATTGGATGGCCACCCACAACCTATGTCTTAACGACGACAAGACCAAACTTCTCATTTTGGGCTGCCTTTCCACCTCAACAAACTCTCCTCCCTCCTACGCGGCCATCCCCATCCTCAAACACGTTAAAATACTGGGGGTTTTCCTGGATGTGGAACTGAATGTCTAAACAAATCAACACCTTGGCCTCATACACTGTAAAACTCATCTCCTGAAGCAGACAATTCATGTCCCCTCCCATTTGCCTCACTCTTGCAAGAGCTCTCATCAGCAAGTTCGACTATTGCAATGTCCTCTTCACCGACACCTCATCAACCAACCTCTCCAAGCTACAACTCTTCCAAAACAAAGCTCTTTGCGCAGCTTTAGGCCTGCGCTGCTGTGATCGCATCACTGCCTCTAGAAGAGAAGCCCACTGGCTACCTATCAAAGCTTGCATTGAGTTTAAAACTCTGACCGTAGCTCATTGCTGCATATACAATGTATGCCCCGCCTACTGGAACAAGAGCCTCCTGCTGAAACGCACACAAGCTCTCTATTCCGCTCAGAGCGCATTACTCATTGCACCCAGATTTTAAATAATCGAGTGCTGGAGGGGTCAGCTTTGCTGTCACTACTGCTTTACCCTGGAATTCCTGGCCACCTCACATCAGGGATGAAACATCGTACATCATCTTCAAGAAACCAATCAAGACCTGGCTCTTCAACAAATATGATTAATGTCACTTTGTTCCACCCATGGACGACCTCTTAACTGTTGAATTATCTCTGATACTGTACAAATGCTGTGATACCCTTGTGTCTGGGCATTAAAAAAAAATCTTATGTATGAATAAAATAAATCCTATCCCCACTAACTTTCCCTGCCCTCTTCTCTTGCAGAGCCATGTTAGCGCCTGGAGACTGCCCTTGTGTGGTAGCAGTGCATGGTATAAATCAATATAAGTTAAACTCAGTGGAGACAGAATAATACTAGATCAAAATAGCCTTGCAGTCACAATTCCCAATAGCACATACATGCCTCTGCAACATACATACTTGCCTTATTGTGGTATAGATAAAGAAATCCCACCTTACGACAGTCAAACACCTTAAGTGCCCCACCTCCCCCTCTTAGTACTGAGATGAGGAAGAGGCATCGAGGAATGAAGCGGTAAGCCAACACCCCATTCCAATCTTTGGAAAGGGTTACACCATGCTGGGAAGTTTAAAGTTACCAAAGCTGAGATGAACACCAGAACGAAGAGAGACCGAGGCTGACTGTTATGATGCCGAGCAGAATGCAGAGGACAAGAAGTCAGAAGCAGTGCTGAGGCTGACATGAACAGTGTGCAGGAGAGGTGAACCGAAGGAAGCTTACCACTTGAGGGCCCGAAGCAGCGAGAGCCATGCGCAGCAGACGATGGCAAAGCAAAGGCTTACCGGCTCACGGGAAGCATGCAGAGTCTGCGAACCAAAGAAGGCACAAGACACAACAAGATGCCCCGTAAGCCCATAGAAAGCGAACTGGTTACCGGAGCGTGCATAGGTGAATGCTCTGTCATGTTAAGTAACACCATTGAAGAAGTTGCTGCAGATGCAAGCAATATTTGAAAAGGGTTGGTGACCCAACGTTTCAAAACAGGAATTGTTGTGAGTGCAAGCAGTGCTAGAAAAGCGTTGAGGACCCCATATCTGAAGGAAGAAGTGAAAGCGGAAACAAACTGAAATGAGAGAGGGTCAGTGACCCAATATTTATAAAAGATTATTTCGTGGATGACAAAGAAAGAAGTTTGTGAATGGAAAAGACCTGCCATTTTAGTGAACCAGTCATATAGTGAGTCTGGAGCTCAATCCCTCGGGAGAAGTGAACTTTGTGAAACTGTGTGACATCCTGGCAGGAGAGTAAACAAGGAGTGGAAAGGGAAGTGAACCTGAATTTGGGTAAAGTGTCTGACCAATAGATAAAAGGGAAGAATTATACCTCTTTTTCAAATCCATGAGAAAGGAGTAAATACCCTGGCAGGAGAGTACACTAGGGGCAAAAAAAGAGGAGCAATCGGTGGAGAAGGGTAGAGTGATACCCCCAGAAAGCAAGTGGGAAATACAGTGTGTGAATAACTGGAACAATTTAAAAGAATTGTGTATTTAAAGGGAGATGCAAGGGAATCCCAATCCCCTTGAAATTGTGAAGTAGTGAGCACCATATGTGTTAAGGAAACTAATGTTAAGATTCATTTCATATTTAAGATTGTGAATACTTAAAGTAAAGCATTCATTTTTTTTTATTATTGTAAAACTACAGTTCAATACGAAATATCAAACGTTTGTTACATTAAGTCAACATCCTTTGTCAATAGTAGATTCCAGACCAACTTAATCAACTCAGAGAGAAAAAAACTCAGAACAATCTTGTAGAAGGGAGAAAAAAAGAAAAGAAGAAAAGAGAGAAAAGCAGCAAACAAAAGAGGGTTATATCACAACATTTCCAAAACGTTATCTCCCTTCATGAGATTAGTTACGTCCTTTCGTAAGGAAGTCCAAAGTAAAATCTCCAGGTTCATAACTATAGTGAAGGTCTACTCGAATCAGGTCATCCTTCAAAATCATAACTAAAAAATTGACTAAGCTGCAAAAAAGATTGATGTTTCTGCTGGCAACAACAAAGTCCCACCAGTCGTCCACATCACAACAAGAGGGCTTGAATTTACTCGGGCGGAGTTCCCGTTGAGAACTCCGCATGGGATATTCGGTTACAAGATGTTTTAAGGACTCAACCGCCTGAGAGTCACAGAACCGACATTTGTTGTCCCTAAAATCTTTTTGATGCCGAGTCCATTGCATTTCTTTATTGCATAGGGCATTTAGGCGGAATCTTAAGAACTGGCTCCTATGATGGCGTGACGGGCAGTTCGTAAGATATTTCGGTTGAAAATGCAATTTCACTATGCTTCGAGAAAGGGGCAGAGTTGATTTAAGGGATGAGCGACTGTTGTATGTAGCGATCAAGTCCCAAATCTCGTAATTTGTTCACCCAAGATGTTAGAAGTGAAGAATGTAGAGAGTCATTTCGATGGAAAAGATTTGATATGCAGAAATTTCTGATGCAAGAGATATTTTTCGGAGGAAAGATAGCGATTTCCAGACTATCGTCATATAATGAATTTACAGCTAATTCATTTTGTAGAGCATTAATTGAGATATAATTTGAAAGGCCCAATACTCGTCTCCAAAACTTTCCTTCGAGACTATGCCAAAGGGTGTGATTCAGATTCCAACCTGCTTCTCCGCCGAAGGCGAGTGTGGCTATTACTTTCTGCAAATAGAACATGGTTACAGGAGCAATAGAAAATGTTCCATGTTCTTTATTGATTTTGGCTCCTTGTAAACTTAGGATGTTTGTTCTATCTATTAAATGTTTGGTCAATTAAGACGATGTTGTCAGCATAGATCAGACATTTCAATTCAGTTCCATTTAACTTAGGCGGATAGCTGTGGACATCTTCCAACCACTCTGGCAGATCAGCAAGAAATAATTTGAAGAGATCTGCTGCGAGTGGACAGCCCTGTTTTACCCCTTTATATGTCTTTATTGATGGGGTAAGGTCGCCTTGAGAATTCAATCTTATCTGAATTGTCATGTTGGTATGTAGGGCGATAATTGGGTCCAAGAGCTGTTCAGGGCATTTCCATGATCGTAATTTGGCCCATAGTTTTTGACGGTTGATTGCGTCGAATGCCTGTCTTAAATCAACAAAGGCAAAGAAAACTTTTTTCTTGGACTCCAGGGCTGTTCATTTCAAAATAGTTAGTAAAATAAGGTTTACATCCACACCTACTTGTGGTATGAACCCAGTTTGTCGACAGTCTGATTTTCCGGCGTTACATGCCCACTGACCCAATCTTTGACGTAAGAGGGAACCAAATATTTTCCCTATAGTATCAAGAAGGGCAATAGGCAGGTAGTTGGCAGGGTCAGCTCTATTGCCCTTCTTGTAAATGGGGACCACTATCGCTTTGGACCATGAGGTAGGTATTTCTTTGCTTGTCGAGATCTTCAGGAATAAGACTTGAATACATTTGGCCCAATGGACTTTGTGTTTTTTTAACATTAAGTTCGAAATTTGGTCCGGGCCAGCGGCTCTCGAATTCTTGAGTTTTCCAATGGCACATTCAAGATCATGTGATAAGGGAGTAATGTCCCAACCAAGGATTGAAGACGTAGGGGGCAGAACCAGTAAAACCTTAGGCTTTTCGTAGAGCTTTGTGAAGTATTTACACCATGTAGCTTATTTAATTCAAGATGGCACGTATAGAATTTGAGTTGCCTTTATTCAATATCGCCCAGATTTCACGTGTGTTTTTTGAAATTAGTAGGTTTAGCATGGTTTCTGCACGATTTTGATCAATTAAAGTCAAGGGAGATCACAGCCAGTTTCGGTAAACCTGTCGCCGTACTTTAATTTGCATTAATTTGACAGCTTGATCGATCCGTTGTTTCTTGATCTTGCGCAAATCTTTTCTCATATTCTTTTTTGCCGTAGCTAGTTTGTGACAATATAGATGTTTAGGAATGTGTCCTACTGTTCGCGAGTTCACCACTTTCAGGGCAAAGTCAACCAGCAGCGGTGTATATTCCACATTCTGTTATTCATGAAGTCTATGAGATACAGTTTTGATTAGAGGGCCAGATGTTGAAAGCCGGTTGCCTGACGCATTTATTGCCAGGTTTGGAGCATAAGTTTTCAGGCACGTCACAACTTTCTTGTGACCAAACAAGCCCTAACATGTCATGGTCGCTGTAATTCATCTGCACCACATTGAGAGAAACCAGATTTATAAAAAGGTTATTTGAGGTCCATATGTAATCAAGCGTGGTATGTCTTTGCATTCCATGCCACGTTGGTCTAGACTGGTTGATCACCTTTTATGGCTCCATTGACCATCTGACAGCGTCGTTGAGAAAGGGCATTAGACCAAGCTTGACCTCTCGATAAAACTGCATTGTCTAACAGCCGTACATTTGTCTTCAAATGTGAGTCGTATTTAAACCAACTACAGTTAAAATTGCCACATTTCAAAATAGAGATATTGTTGTAATTGAGAAAAGTATCATCAATTAGTTTGGTTACAGTGTTGATGAACAACGTAGCGCAGATCATAACAGGATTCCAATATCCGTTTATTATAAGCAAGTTAGACTTATTTTTTGACAACATTATTTCAATCAAAGTACTTTGAACAAACGGATTTGGATTAATAGAAGCCAAAAGTCTCCACCAATTTTGGATCTTCAGCAGCGTTATTAAGCCTGCAAAGGGGTGTCCCTTAGTATTTTTTCTGGCTGGGTTTATAAAAGTGAGGAACCCATCATGAGTGGGAGGGTCACAAAGCCAGGTTTCCTGCAAGCAGATTACAAATACGTCCTCTAGAGGTTCAGTGAAGTTGTTGAACAAATGAGTGAATCCTTGGGTGTTCCATGAGAGCAAAGTTGACTCACATTGTGGGCTTGTCACTCATTGTTATTTTCGGGAGCGGTTTACTGATTTGCTGACATGATCACTTCTTCCATTACGTGCTTGAGGATTAGAGTTCTGGTTGGTTGCTTACGGAAAAGATAAAGATTTTTCGCAAGGCAGATCGCCGGTCGACACTTCTGGAGTCGTCATTTGAAAATTTTTATGGGTTTGTATCGTAAGACTCGGTGTCAGGTTCCACAGCAAGATCAAAGCCATACAACAGAAGGTCTTCGGTTGCTTGAAGTAAAAGCTTTTTCACAGCAACAGATGGTATGTGAAGTAGAACCTGATCAGAGGTCAGTTTGGTGGTATACTTCACGATCTTAATATCGTCTGTTGATATACACTGGAGCTGGGGGATACAGGCAAATAGTTTTAACACATTTCCTCTATTTAGATTAACCTCGTTGTCGTCTGAATGGATAGCTGAAGTTTCCAGGGACAAAGCATTAAAGTTTGAAGGATTACAAGGGAAAAGAGGGATTTTTTCTTTAATTGTTAAGGCTTGAAAAAAGATTGAGCGGCTCAAAGGAGAAGTCATTCTTGTTGAACTTGTAAAGCTAAGCCTTAAAAAGAGAAGAGAAACCCTGGGAAGGAGCCCCACTTTTGTTAAATACTGAAACGTTGTATAACTTTATCCAGTGGTACAAGATAAATACAGAAGCATAAGAAGAAACATAGGGGAACGGAGGATCCCTTTTCCTGGTGGAACTTTCTTTCTTTTCTGCACCTTAAACTTTATATTTTGGAACTCTGAAAGAAGGCTATAAATGCATAGTCTATAGAAATCCGCTTGTGCACATTATATTAGGTCTAGAGTGTAAGGGTCAGATTAGGGTTTTTGGACACAGGACGCTCTTTTGTTTAACATCCTGACGTAGACGTTCCTTAGTTTTGTTGTGGCAGGGAAACTCCTTTTAGAGTTAGTGATGGAAAGGATTTCCCCCAACCCTCTTGTTATTTTGAAAAGAAAAGTTATGTCATCTTGAAACTGATTACTGTGTCTGAGTCTTACTCTTGATCCCAGTTTAGACTGTGTTTTGAATTTGGTTTCTCAGGGACTGCAGGTGGAGACCTATGCCTTAATGGAAATTACTGTAAACATATGTGCTGTTTCTCCATAGAGGAGAAAACCACTTGATATGTCGTGCTCAATGTGCTGATTGATTGTGTGTACGGTTTGAACAGTCTCCCGACTGTTAAAACCGTACACACAAAAAGGAATAGGTTGTATGATTGCGTTTGTGCCGGCAGTGTGCGGAGTGAAAGGTGATGTCGGGAAGGTTGCTGCTTGACTGCTCCAACAAAATGTGTGATCTGGTTAGGCCTTACTGTCTGGAATTTGGGTTACATGTTTAATTAAATACGCTGTCCTTTTTAAACTGCTTAACTAAAGTAACTTGCACCGCATTTGTGTTGGTTTATCTTTAACAATGTTAGTGGAATGATCCACCCAGAGTGCTCATATTGCTGTTTGTTCACTGTTTTACACATTTCTGAGACTTTTTGTATTTGTAGATTGCCCAATTCTCAAAAAATGATTTCTTCTCTCTGGGGCATAAAACTGCAGCAGACTAGCTTAAATGAACAGAGGTTACGAAGTCAGGTTTTAATGAGCGAAGAAAGGAGAGAAAATTTTTCCTGGAGTGTAGGAAGCAAGACAGCGTACTCCATAGGGTAGGGGCAACATGGAGCAACATGATGCTTCCTACCCCACCTGACTGCTCAATCTCGTATTACCAGATGAGCAGACCGCTCTAGACAAATGGGAGTGGATGAGTCGAGAGCTAGGACATCGCCCCTAGAAATAGCAATGAACTTTACACAGAACTAAGTAAGTGCCGGACTACTCCTGTTGGTGATTAAGCAGGCTAATGCAAATTGAATCAGTTGCAGCTGCTGTATTCTGCACCGTGGTTGACCCAGAAACTGCTTTCCTATAGTCGAGGTGTGACTAGACAGTGATTGCAGACATATCACAGTGATGGGGCAGAGAAGGAGGAATCTGCTTTCAAACAATAACTTGGAAGAAGTAGGTGGATGTACCTATTGATCTGGGCGATATGGGGTGAGGTATTGATGCATTTTAAAGTTCAGAACTTTCCCTACAGGACCTCCTGAAGCAAAGGGGCCAATGGAGACATCCAGATCTGGATATGGTTGCTCACTTGTATAACCTTGGGCTCGTTACTTTTGAGTTTTAGGCTGTTGGAGCCCATCCAATCAAACATGGCATTCAGACACTGCTGAAATTGGTTGGCAACCATGTCCAGCAGCCCATTTCACTGGCTGTCGAGATGGGTGTCATCGACTTGTGTTTAAACAAAGGAATGGTTAGACATCTCCTACTTTCTACATAAATCTTCAGGAGATCTGCTCTACATTGCATAGCAATGTATTGTAACAGTGTTTCCTTCGGTGCATCCCTACTTTTTTCAGGCCCTGAATTTGGCAATCTACCATTGTTCGCTATGACTATCTTGCGATAACAAAGTCAAACTCTTTTTGTGGCAGAGACCATGGAACGCACTCCTACTGTTGATTCATGCGGCCACCGGAGAAAACGCGGTCAATGCCTCTGCGGTAATGTGTCCATGGAAAGACAGAAGAATTTCTCTACTCCATTGCTTATTAGCGAGACCTTCACAGTCCCTTCTTGTTTCTCAAAGAGGTCCTTGCTCAAAGAAATTAAGAAAGCAGTCAACGCAGTAATTTCATTATTTGAATTAACATTTCATTACGGTACTCGTAACAGTGTTATTAAATAGTCCGCATTAGATCTCGGTAACCAGGTTACCACTTGGCACAGGTAAAAATACGAGATGCAACATCCAACAACATTTTCATTCAAGGTTGACTTTTGACAGGCGTTGGTTATATTTTCATATTTATGCTAAATCTCCCTCACCTGTGAAACCCCCAGAACTTTTTGCTGGACTTGTGGATTATGTGTCTTATGTTCCAGAGTGAGTAGGACCCTTTTTGCCAACTCGCCCTTTCTTTTACTCTTTCCATGGAAGTCATTTTTGTGACTCTCCATTCTTTATTTTGGGAATCATACTTTACTATACTTTTTGGGCATCTACATTGTATTATTGCAGCTCACAGCACTGTGTGTGCAGTGTTACTGGGGAGCACCCTGGGCTCTCTTTTTTATTTTCTCTTGGGTCCCTATGTGAACTAAAGTTCCCAAGGGTAGAAGGATACTTTTTATCCTTTCTACAATCTCTAATGTGAGATCAGCATCCCCTCTTTATATGGAGACCTGAGTGAGTTACATAGTATCCCCTTTCTCACTGTTTCTGTAACATTTTTGTTCTCCATCATGGGGTCTGGCCCCTCTGCTTCCTGATGTAGAACATTGTGGTGGTATTGTCCGTGAAGACCCTGCCCGCAGTTGCAGGACATTGATATGGAGATCCCTCTCCTTTGGCTGCCACTGACCTCTGGCGTGGAGACGTCCGGTGTGGGCTCCCCAGCCCTCCAGGGAAGCGTCCGTGGTGACCATCTCCTGGTACGGGGGGCTCTGGAAGTATGTGCCCCAGGCAATGTTGGAGCGTACGCCCCACCACCTTCTTGCTCAACGGAACTCCTCCACGAGAACAATCCCGTCCATGAAGCTTCCGGACACTTGGATCCACTGGGCGTCAAGGAATTCCTGGAGGGGGTTGCATCCGCAACCTGCAAAGCCTCATCAGGTAGATACACAACAACATCATGCTGAGCAGTGGCTTGATGGCTCGCACTTTGGCGATCTTCAGTGCCAACAGCCGTTGCACCTTTCTCAAAATGGCTGCGATCCTCTCTTCTGAGGGGGCCGCCAGGCAGGAGACCGCGTTGAGTCTGGACCCCAGAAACAAAGCGTCCTACGATAGAATCAACCAGGACTTCCGATAATTCATGAGGAATCCCAGATCCGTCAGCAGTCGATGACAACGATTTCCCTTGACTTGGCCCGGATGAGCCAGTCGTTGAGGTACGGGTACACATGTATCCCTTGCAGACTTAGATGGGCCGCCACTGGTGCCAGGCACTTCGTAAAAACCCTGGGCACAACTTCAGTCCAAAGGGAAGGGCCTTGAATTGGTAGTGCTTTCCCTGTACGACGAAGAGCAGGAACTGCTGATGCTTCTCGTGAATGGGGACGTGGAAGTAAGCGTCCTCTAGATCCAGCAACGTTTGGAAGTCCTCTTCTGCCAGTTGGCCGAGCACGTGCTGCAACGTGACCATCCTGAATTTTCGAGACTTGAGGAACTTGTTTAGTCGCTGCAGGTCGAGAAGCCTCCAACCCCCACTCTTCTTTTTACTAAGGAGTAAATCTGGCGCCCCGGCAGTCGCTTTGTAATGTGCTCTATCACTCCTTTTCTTAGCATGGCCTGTACCTCCTGCAAGAGCCGAGGAAGGTGGTGCTCCTGTCGGGCCACCGGTGGTAGCCGCGGACACTTCTTCTGGAATTCACGTGTGTCCATGGGTGAGAGCATCCAGCACCAATCGGTCGGTGGAGATCTTCCACTCACTGAAGAAGCTTGCCAGCCGGCCTCCCACGGGGCTGTATGGGTGGAGGCCCAACGTCCTGCTTCAGGGTCTGCGTGCCGCATTGGGAGCGATGGCGGCGGCCACCTCCAAAATCCTTGGAATGACCCCTGTAGGCCTCCTGGGTCATGGAACGGGAGGATTGACGGTAAGAGGATGAACCACCGCCGAAACCCTTTGATCTTCCGGGTTTCCCTCCTGATGCACGAAAGGAAGGGTGATGTTGTAGAAGCGTGCCTAGCGCCCGGGCCATCTCTGTGTCGGTCTTGATGGCTTTCAGCGAGTCATCAACAGCATCCGAAAGAAATGGCCCCTGTCGAACAGCATGTCCAGGACCCTCAGCTGAACTTCCTGCCAAAGTTTGGTGGCTTTCAACCAGCCACGATGACTGAGGCAGACATTTCCCCATCTAGCGGAACACTGTGTAAGTAATGTCCAGGGCACGGTGATGGCATGGTCCGATGCCATTTCACCCTCCTTGAGGAGGATCTCCAGCACCTTGACACGCTTGTCGTTGGGGAGGAATTTTAGCAATGGGGCCATCTTGTACCAGAGCTCCCTGTCATACCTGGCCAGGATCGCAGGAGCATTAGCTACCTTGACTGTTGTTGCCGCTGAGTACATCACCTTTCGGCCCATGGTGTCCAACTTCTTCCTCTCGCTGTCTGGGAGAATGGAGGCTGACGACAATGGATTTGAGGACTTCTTCATCGTAGCCGCTGAGACAACTGAGTCTGGGGAAGGCTGAGATTGCGGGCACTTGGGTGCGGACTCCGGCATCCGATACTTCTTCTCCAGCCTGCCTTTTTTTTGTTGCTGGGGCTGAGGCAGGATTCTTCATCAGCGCCAGGCCCTTATCCCAAATGTCATCTAGGAGAGGCACTGTCAGAAGGGTCTTCCTTTTAGCCTTTCAGCGCTGGTACAGGAACCCTTCCTTTTCATTCTCTTCTGGTATCAGCTGGAAGAGCTCTGACGCGCAGGTGACCATGGAGTGGAATGATCCCACTTCGTTCGGTGGAGACACTCTTGGTGGTGGGGACACGCCCATATCTGTCATCGCCGTGTCTGTCCCCATATCCGTAGGGGGGAGGGTATGTGAAGTGGGTGATGAGGCAGCGTGGGGTGCTGCTTCCTCTTCTTCGCCGAGGTGGGCCCAGGGCCAGAGGCGCTGTCTGCATACTCTTCTGTATCTCCGACACCAGCGTGTGGAGAGTGGACAGGATGTCCACCGACACGTCCCTGGGAGGTGGAGGGGGAGTAGGCTTGCTGGGCACAGCGCCCCCTCAAAGATTACCCCATCGTCGTCCTCCGTGTTTCCGTTATTCCCCACGTCCTCCAGAACTGTGTGAACAGATGCCATGTCCTTATCCATGCCCTGAAACTTGGTAGAGGCCTCCACTGCCCCGCCATCCATTTTTGAGCCCTGAGGGGTCTGAGCTGGGCTCAGGGCTGGCATCCTTTTCTTCAGTGTCTTCTCCACTGGCTTGGCTGAAGCCTCCCACTCTGGGCACCGCCAGGGCCCCCTGGGCCGGGTCAACCCTTTTAGCCTTTGAGAGGGTGGCCGCCATCAGCTCGATTGTCAAGGATGATGTAGTCTGGTCCACCTGGGCCTTCAGGGGTAGGTCGGACACCTTACCCTGTGCCTTGGCCTTCTCCAGCTTCTCTCGCAGCTTCCCAGGATCAGCCGATTTCCTTCGAGGAGGAGCTGGAGCAGTGCCTTGAGATGGAGGCCGATGGTGACGATGAACGCGCCATGCTATTCGCGGGACCCATTTGTGCGGCGACCCCCTATGGAAACGGCCTTGCGGTGCTTGGCCTTGTCTTGGACCCTCATGGATGAAGTGACCTCAAAGGACTTAGAAGTCTGTTCTCCGGACCGGCCAGTCCTGGGTAAGGCATGCACCTGCTTGTTGCACAGGGTAGAGGCCTTGGTGTTAAGCCACATTGCCAGTCTACTGTGTCGATCCTTGAGGGTGTGTTTGGTGAATCCAAGGCAAATCTCACAATACGCCTCCTTCGGATCTGGCTGGAGAGAGTAGAGGCGCTGGAAGTGTTTGTCTTCCACAAACACGTTCCTTTATCCGCAGCTAGAGCAGAACTTGAAGAGAGAACCTCCGTCGTCCTTCTCCGACGACATGGTCCGTCGTGCGGTGTAGGCCCGATGGCCTTCTGGAATCTTCGATGAAAACTCAACAATTCTGGCCCTTGAGGGGCGACAAAAGACACCGACAAACTGATCCCCAAATGGCGGTCAAAAGAACGAAAGAGCACAAAGGCTCCATTTGATACAAATTTGACATTTTTAACGAAAAAACTCGAATGCAGAAAAGCTCTCGGAGCAAACACGAGGACCCACAACACTTGAACATGCAGTATAAATATGAAGATGTCTGCCAGAGGCGGGGCTTAGGGAGAGGGCAGTCATTGGCTGGGGGCAGTATAACTCAGAGCTCAGTGATTGGTTTATAGGAGAAAGACAGTTTGTAAGTGAAAGTGAAACTGTTTTTTCTTTTACCGAGGCTTCCCAGCCTGACTACAGGGAATATTCATGAGCATGTCAATCCATGCCAGACCCATGCTGGAGAACACCAGTTACAGGTAAGTAACTTGTTCCTTTTGGTATAGGCCTGTACTACACAAGTTGGTAGTGTGACTGAGCAGCCAGGCTTATCTCAACAGAGGTAAATGTTAGCTGTAGAGCTGTAGCAATGAAATCCACACACACAAGTAGCCAAGTAACACTTATACTCAAGGTTTTGTTTTATTAATAATTATTTATTTAGTTAACAGTTTTTAAATAAGCATTCTTTGAAAAGTAACAATCAAATATACTTTAAAATACTTTTTGAGAATCAACACAAAGCTAGTAGATACTCTTTGGAGATGCTTCTTACACACTTTACTACACCCTGAGGTGACTTCACTAACTAGGACAGTAATGGCACTAATATATCACTAGTACACTTTGAGATTCGTAGAAAGGAAAGGTTAAGGAAAAGAAAAAGGTTTAACAGGGTCTCGGAGCATATGAGCACTTTAAATCTTCTAATGAAGTCTAGATAAAAAACCTTTCCCAGCAATAATAGAAACCAAGTTATCACCTATGATGGACAGTAAGTATCAAATTTAAATTCAAATGGACTAGAAGTGTCAGGGAGCCAGGACAGCCAGTCAATTGGAACACAATCTATGGAGCTGAGGCACTTTGCAGATGACAGTCTTGCACAAAGTTAGAATCCCTCTCTCTCTACTTACCTTGCAGAACACATGTTCTCAAGATTAAAGGACTGTATCAGAATCTGGCATGGATTCACATGCACATGAATATTCCCCGTCGTCAAGCCGAGAATCCTCGGTAAAAGAAAAAAAGGGTTCACTTTCACTTACAAACTATATTTCTCCTCTAAACCAATTACTGTACTTTGAGTCATACTACCCCAGCCAATGACTGCCCTCTCCCTAAACCCCTCCTCTTGCAGCCATCTTCAGATTTTTACTGCACGTTCAAGTGTTGGGAGTCCTCGAGTTTTGCTCGGTGAGCTATTCCACGGTTTCCGTGAAGAAGTCCTATTTCTGTCAAACAGAGACGGTGTGCTCTTCTCTTCAACGGCCGACATACAGGGATCTGTTTGTTGGTGAATTTTAGCGCCCCTCCAGGGCAAAGATCATTGAGTTTCATTGAAATTTCCAGAAGGCCATCAGGCCTACTCTGCAACTCCGACCATGGCGGACGAGAAGAGGGAGGGAAGTTCTCTTTTCAAGCTCTGCTCCAGCTCTTTAATGTGTAACGTGTTTGTGGAGGACAAACACATTCAATGCCACTACTGTCTTCACCCGGACCACAAAAAAGGGGATTGCGAGATCTGCCTTGGGTTCTCCAAGAGAATGATGAAGGATAGTCGCAGTAGAGTGGCGGCATGGCTAAGCATCAAGGCCTCTGTCCAGTGCCCGATGCAGAGTCATGCCTCACCCAGGACCGGCTAATCTGAGGAGCCGGCTTCTAAATCCTGTGAGGATGCTCCAGCCGTGGGCCCCCAAGACCAGGCCAAGCACTGCAAGTCTGTTTCCATCTGGGTCGCTGCACAAGTGGGTGCCGCGATGGGCAGGGCGCGTTCAACCTCACCATCTGCCTCCATCTCCAGTCATTGATCAAGTTCCTCCTCAAGGAAATTGACCAACCCGGCTAAGCTGCGGGAGAAGTCCGAGGAGCCTAGGATGGAAGAAAAGGCTGCCAACCTGCCCAAGAAGGCTCATGCGGCACAGGAAACATTGTTGACGATTGAGATGGTAGCGGCCACTCTCTTAAAGGCCAAAGGGGCTGACCCTGTGAGGGTAGCCCTGACTGCACCCAGGGTGTCCCTACACCTGAGGTGGGAGGCCTCGGCAGGGGTAGGGGCGAAGAGGATGTTGTAGCTGAGCCTGGCGGAGGCCCCTCAAGGTGCAAGAAAAGGGGGGTGCCGTGAGGCCCCAGGCCAGTCACAGGCTGTACCTCAAGACATGGATGTTCCTTCCTCGGATGAGGAGAACCAGGAGTCTGTGCACCCGATCCACTAAGACGTGGACGACGATGACAGCGGAAATGCAGTAGACCTACCGTCCGACCCCACCGAGAGATGCATCTCTGGATATCCTTTCGACCCCACACACGTTGGTGTCTGAAATCCAGAAAAGGATGCCGCAGGCCCTGGTGGCCCCGTATCAGCCTCCTATCAAAAAGAGGAAGCACCATCCAACGCGGCCGCATCAACCTCCACACCCGCACCAGGTGCCCTCCCTCTTGAGGGACACGGGGACGGAGGACATGGCCACAGCGATGATGGATGATGATGATGACATCGTCACAGTGGGTGGATCGCCGCAGCCGAGGGCATCCCCACCGGATGAGGTGGGATCATTTCATACAATTGTTGCCTGAGCTCTTCCAGTTGACACCCAATGAGACCAAAAAGGAAGGCTTCCTCTACCAGAGGTACGGGGCCAAGAGGAAGACCATCATGGTGGTGACCCTACTGGACGACATGTGGGAGGAAGGCCTGCCCCTGTTGAAGTATCCCACCCCGGCCAAGCGGTATATACTAGAGAAAAAGTACCGGGTGCCAGAGCCTGCTCCCAGGTGCCTATGGTTGCAAACATCGCCAGATTCAGTGGTGTTGGCGACTACGAGGAAGAGATCGTCTAACCCCTCATCATCGTCCTCAGTCCCTCCGGACAGCGAGTGGAATAAGTTGGATGCCATGGGGAGAAAGGTCATCTACTCCTGCGTCGACAGTCAAGGAAGCCAACGCGCTGGCGATCCTGGCCAGTTACAACAGGTATGATATGGTATTTTTTTATTTACATAGCGCCTACACACAGGCAAGTGTTTCAAAGCGCTCAAGGAGGGTGGAACATGGGGGAAAAACAGTCGCTCAGAGCTCTTGAAATTCTGAGACTATAATAGTCTGCACAGGCAGAGTAAGTTTACAAAAAAAATAATACATTTAACAGTTTGGGAGATCTCAAAAAGGCCCGACGGCGATTCTGCAGATATAACAGTGCAATTTAGTGGTGAAGACAAGGGAGAACAGACAGATGATCTTCAGGCGTGGTGCGAACAGATTGTGCAAGTGCACAGAGGGTCACAGGGATGGGGAGAGTCAAGTGCACCCAGTCTGTTGAGAGTGGGTTAAGTTCAGAGAGCCATTCTCTTGGGTTAATTTCTGTAGTGCATTGAGTGTCGGTGGGGTGTAGGGCACAGGGGCAAGTGCGAGAGGACTGGCGGGGTGCTGGGGACCAGTGAGATTCTAAGGTACACCCAGCGGCCAGTCCGTATGCCGTAAGGAAGAGGACGGAAGAGAGGGAAAAACGGAGAACTGGGTTAGCAGGGTAGAGGGAGAGAGAAGGAAGAGGAAAAGGGGAAGGGCTTGCAGAGTTTCCGGAATTTAAGGAGCTCTGGCTCAAGACTGAGGGCAGCAGGGAGGCATCTGCTGAGGATAAGGATCTCCCTCCAACTCCCTGCTTGGAGAACCGGCTCACTCGCAGAAGGTTGGAGGTAGATGACCGGAGGACTTGCGTGTTGCAGGTAGGTAGGCCCCAGTCCCCAGAAAGCCTTGTGAACAATGCAAAGGGTTTTGAATTTGATCCTTGCAGACACGGGGAGCCAGTGAAGGGATTTCAGCACTGGAGAGAGATGCGGTCCCTGGGCCTGAGGGCAAGGATAAGTCCTGCAGTTCTGTTCTTGATGAGTTGCACAGCACAGGGCAGAAGAAGGGAGTTTGAGGTAAAGGCTGTTGCAATGGAGGGGGAGGATTATTATTTCTTTTTTTAGCAGAGGGTGGACAAGGGAGTGTTCCAGGGCAGTTGGGAAAGCTCCAGTGGAAAAGGAGAGATTGCAGGGATCAGCCAAGGCTGGGGTGAGGGAGTCTATATTGTCTGTAATGGTTTTGAGGGGCAAGGGTCCAACTGTTTGGATGAAGCAGTCATAGATTGGACTTGTCTGGTGACCTCATCCGGTTTGACGGGCGATAGACAAGAGAAGGTAAGAGGGGGGGCAAGGGAGGCTCCCGTGTTGGTGTATGCTGTGGTGTGGAAGAGAGGGTGGAAAGGATGTCTTGGGTTTTTGTGGTGAAGTGTGTGGCCAGGACCGAGCAAAGGTCCTGGGTTGGTGTAACAGAAGAAGAAGCTGCTGCATCATTAGCCAGTTCCTTGCAGATTTGGAAAAGTTTGGCCGTGTTGTTTGATGCCGCGGAGATGCAGGCATAAATAAAGACTCTTTTCTTGGTGCAGAGTCGATAATGCCTTTGAAGGAGGCAGCAGGCTAGTTTGTCAGATGGTTCACCCGATGCATTCGATTTCCACTCAGCTGCCCTACACTGCATTTAAGGGCAGCCAGGTCAGAGTCTTACCAAGAGTTGAACTTTTTGGAAGGCTTCAGTCGGACCCTCATGACAGGGGCAAGAATGTCAAGAGTGTTGGAGATAGTGAGATTGAGTTTAGAAAGGGCTGTGTCAGGGTGGGAGTCAGCCGAAGGAGTGGGTGGAGGAGAGTATGAGGAGGCAAAAGCAGCCACTGTCACTTTTTTCATGGCTCTGGTGACTTTGATGCCAAGTGGCTGTGCTGGATGTATTGCTACAAGAGGAGAGGAGAGATTCAGGTGTGTTGAGAGAAGAGAGTGGATCGTCCAAGAGAAGAATGTAATGTGAGGGCTAGAGAGGGGGATGTCAGTAGAGATGAGAGCATCCAAGGAGTGGCCCGCGGTGTGTGTGTGGACCCAGAGGGAAGGATAGAAAGGGTGAGAGAGTTGCAAAGGTTGTGGAAAGGACCGGAGGAGTCAGGAGAGTCCAGACGGATGTTAAGATCACCCATCAGGAGTAGTTGATAGGAGGAGGGGGGTAAGGAGGAAGCCAGGCCAGCCCATTCAGAGAAGAAGAGAGTGGACTGACCTGCTGGCCAATAGAAGGTGGCCATAATGAGAGAAGATTTTGGGGATAGTGTAAATCTGCAAACTAGGCACTGGAAGGCAGAGTAGGCCTGAGTAGGGATGATGGACACGAGTGTCCATTCTGGGAAGATAAGCGCCACTCCCCCACCTGTCTTCTTAGGCCTGGGTGCAGAGAGGATTTTGTAGCCTTCAGGGAGGAGTGTGTCAAGGCAGGTGACAGAGCTATCCTTGAACCAGGTCCCAGTGATGACGAGCACATCAAGATCCATGAGTTCGAGGTGGTTGCAGATGTCAGCTGAGTTTGTGACGGCAGATTGGGTATTGAGAGTGCCAATGTGGAGCAGCTTGCCATCTTTGAGGGTCTTCCCTGGGACTGGGGGGGGCACAGGGGTCAGTGGTCCCCCAGAGGGTGGCAAGAGGGCCAGGTGGATAGTGGAAGATGGCAAAGGAGCCCAGGCTAACCAGGGAGCCGGGGCAGTAGGGCAGGGCAGGGGCACCTGTATAGAGGAGGAGGAAGGCACAGAAGGTAAGGGAGACAGTGCCGGGGAGGAGGAAGGTACAGAAGGCAAGGGAGCCAGGCTAAAGGGAGAGGTGAGGTTGGCGAGGGAGGAGCCTGTCGAAGAGAAGAAGGTTGGGTTGAAGACCTTGAACCATAATGGTGCCATTGAGATAGACATTAATGATGACTCTGGAAATTGCAAAGAGGAAGACCTCCCAGCGAGCGCAACCAATAATGGGAGAAGAGGCAATAGGAGAGAGAAAGCCGACCATGTAGCAAGTCCATAGATCAGGTGCTTTAACGAAGAAGAGGATGCCAGTGATAATCGCTCTGGAGGAAGTCGTGATGTAGTTGTCTGCAATAGGAAGGCCTGAGTTGGAGCCCAGTATGTCCTTAAGTTTCTTCTGGCCAGATTTAGTGATAGGAGAAGGATAGGAGATAGTGAAGCAGTTGGTTAGGATAGGAGAGATAGATAGCGACATGGTAGGCTGCACTAGAGGGGGGGGGAGACACCAGTCTGAAAGCACTGATGCACTTGGAGGTAGGGGGTACGGAGCGGTGCGGGGCACAAGGGAGGAGGGGTGAGACAGAGGGAAGCGGGCCAGCTAGTGAAGAACATAAGCGGCCACAAGGCAGAACTAAATCCGTTTTCAGTAGGGCAGGTGAAAAGCATGCAACAACTGGGCAGGGCTAAATCGTTTTTAGCAGGGCAGGTGAAATACATGCAACAACTGGGCAAGGCTAGACTTGTTTTCAGCAGGGCAGGTGAAATGCATGCAACAACTGGGCAAGGCTAGATTAGTGGAAAACTGGACAAATATGGCACACCCTATTGATGTAGGTAATTAGGAATAGAGTGAGTGTCTTGAAGAAATAGTGAAAAGAATTAGAAGATAGATATGAGGTGCAGAGGAGAAATAAGCAACCTTGACACCTAGGCTGCATGACGTTATAAGAAACAAAAAGTTCCCTGTTAGGGAACTCACATCCCCTGCACACTTTCCAATGTCTGGAAGACCAGACCAACAATTAGTTTGTATTTTATACAATCTTTCTAGTAATGTCTAAAGAAACTTTTAGCAAACAATATTTGAGGAGGTCAATTGAAGAAATTCACATTCAGTCAGAGTAGGTCACAAGAACGAAAGTTCATATTTATTCTTGTGTGGGGGGGGGTTCTGATGGGTGAAGGACGGAAGATGGACACTAACCCTGTTGCTTACTTTCAAACAGGGCGTCGGACACCAAGAGCCGAGGGAGCCTCGGGAGAGAAAGAACATAAGACAATTAACAAAGACAGCACAACGGGGACAGAGTCTATTACCAGCTTCAACCCATCTTCCGGGACCCCTATCCGGAGCTGCAATTTCAGACACAGAACCACAGGTTCTACCACATCCCCGGACACCAGAATGCAAGTCCCGAACACACCCCAAACCCCTCCCAACTTCACTGCCCCCTTGGAGGTCTTTCCTCCAGGAGATAGGTGGGGAAAGGCGTGGTTTTGGACATACGACCGGGTGAAAAGGGGATCGGCACGGGAACCAATCTGCAGCACCGTCCGGACCTGGCACTCCTGCAGGGCACCAGAGGTAAGCATGACAATGTGTGCTGATTGGCTGGGTTCCTGGATAAGTGGCCTGGATCTGGAAGCTGAAACAAGTCTGCCACTGGAGCTGGAGCTGAATCTGACGAGGATGAAGAACAGAGACGGCTGTAGGTGATACCAGATGCCTGCTATATAACCAGTGCCTGTGCTGACGACTCCTTCCGTGCAACAGAGGAGTCCCAAAGATGACGACTCCGACCCTTAGACTGGTGGAACCAATCAGTCTTAGGAAGACCTGCATTTCAAGCCATCCCACAACACGCTGTGACTTTCCTGGGCTACAAACCGTCAACACCCTGGGTTCTCGAGGCTGAACCCTGTGCAACGTCTTCCCTTGAATGAATCATGCTAAAACTTTGATGGAGTCCTGCTGGACCTCCAGAAGTAAGATTCCACTCCTCAAAGTCCCCTCACAAGAGTGCTGGAATGAGATAGCAAGGCAAATCGATCAGACAACCGTTCGTCATCTGGTACCTTGAAAAGGCGCCAAAGGCACAGAGCCTTGAGACGCACCAAAGAATCCTCTGCTGGGAGCCTTTCTCGACAGCTACTGCAATTTCCCACCCAGTGTCCTTTCTTTCGTCACCACAGCCAAGAATCCAAAGACCTGGTCATGTACTGCTGCATCATGAAGGCATCCGTCTGCAAGCTCTTCTGCACTGCTGAGGTACTGTGTGGTTTGAGATAATACTTACCTAAAGTCTTTGTGTCGCTCCTATGTGGCTAGGTTGGTGATTCGTGTAGTTTGGAGTTCGCTCATACCGTTCACCGAGGCCTAATGCTGGAACATATCTAGGGAGCCTTCTACAACGTCTCTGAACACTTCTGCCAACTCTAAAGTCTATTTCTTGTTAGTAGTGAAAGCCTCTGGAACTCTGACTTTCCTACAGTTTGAGGTTATGCAGTATTTATATTGAATATTTTATAACAAACATTTTTATAGAGAATGCATTTAGGGGTAAGGTAAAGGATTACATATTTTTCAGAAATGGTTGGGGAGGGTTTTAGGGGTAGCAACCTCTTGCCCCGCCAAAAGTGCATTCTCTATAACAATTCTCGTTATAAAATATTCGATATGTTCATTCTTTATAAAATATTTCGGTATGAAGACATGTAACCAGTCTGTGCCTCATCGTCACTGCCTACTGTTGGCCACTGGACCACAAGTGTCCCCTTCTGCTACTGAGAACACTGATGCCCTAGATTAGGGCAGGACTGCTAAAGTACAATGCTTCTGTAAAGAAAATATAACAATTGTTGCAAAGTGCCTACTTGCTATGTTTTGGTGCTGTAACTGTATATTCCTAAAATAGAACCAGTTACAAGCGTTACAAAGTTATTACTTACCTGTGAATTGCTTGATGCCATTCTGAAAAGTATTACTAAGTTATTTACTTACCTTTGAATTGTGCTCCACTATTCTAGAAAGTAACATAGTTAGTAAAACTGTATTATTGCTTGAAACAGAATAAGTTTAACAGTTTATTTCCAATAGGGTCTGCTTACCTAGAATTGCAGACTGCTGAGGAAAAAGTCTAATAATGTGATTTTACTCCCCTTGAATTGCATACTGCTATTTTAAATGTGTTATATACTTTGGTTTACTTACCATAAGTATTGTGTTGGTTTTATATTGTGTATTTGACTTATAATATCACTTAGCTTTCTAAAGAATGTTCTTTACTTGTGTGTATATATGCAATAAACCATAATTGTACAATATATCAGTATTTAAGTGTTTCTTTGAACCACATGGGTGCTACAGATTATTTGTACCCATATACAGCCCTCTCTCCCACCGAAGTTAAGCCTGGCTGCTCTGCCATAGCTACCCATTTGATTGATGCAGGCCTGTATTAAGAATGGATGTTTCTATATTGCTCAAGGTATAGTTTTATAAAATTCCTTTGGGTGGACTTCAGAAAAACTGTCCTAACTAGTGACCCAGTGGAAGTCACATGAAATCCCGCTGTGGCTTTTCCGAGTAATTTTTTGATTTTTGAGGTCTGAGCAAAAATAGTCCTTAATATGGTGGGGAGAATGAGTCCAAGACTGCTCGCATTCAAAATAAAAGCTTTGAGGTAGTCTTTTAAAAAAAAATATTTTTGCTTAATTGATGTCACTTTGGTTTAAGCTGTAACGTGAAGTATCCGAACATCCTACTATAGTTCTTTCTCAAAAGATCGGCAGGGTGAGATGTATTTCACTTTTTTTCTTCAAATTTTGAATTCTCCCCCATGTCCTCAAGATCAGGGCCTGGCCAATAGAGGGGACTGTTACTGCTGACCTCGTCACTCCAATCGGAACGGAAGATCTTAAGAAGACGACTTCCTCCCATTGTGAACGGAGGATAGCACAGCAGCAACGTGCTGATCTTGGAAGCAAGACCGTGCAGAGCAACAGAGGTTTGAATCCCGGATCTGCGCTTAGAAACCGAACTCTGGTATTAAGCCTGTTATGAAAAAAACAATTGAGATAAATAAATGGGCTAGTGGGCCTAACCAGTGTCGAGAGGAACTACACTTTTCACCATTCACTCAAGAGCTGCAACGCCCAGGGGCTGTAAACTCCCAATACCCAGAGCCCTTTACTGCACTTTACTGCAATGCTGTGCATTGTCTCCGGAAGTGCGGTTTCGCCTGAAACTTTGTGGGCATCCCACAACTCGAGCCAGCTCCAGAGAGTCCCCTCACAATAGGCAAGGACCGAGAAACAGAGAAGAGTTGACCGCTGCAGCAACCATCTGTCCACAGAACCTGCAAAAGGCACCAACAAGCCTTCACTTTGAAGATCTGTTGCTGGATGTCCCTCTGCTCGAGTGCTGTTGCCAGATCCACAAATGTCACAGCTCCCGTTTACTAGGGCCGAAGAATAGGTTGACCGAGTCTTTTGCCACCTCACTACTGGAAATGTCTTACAGCAACACCTCTTCAATCCAAGGTACTGCCCACCTCCGGTATAACGTACCTGGAGTTAGCTTGTGTGATCTTGTGACTCTGGGTGCTTCAGATAGCTTAGAGTAACATTGGAGTGGACAATCCTTTGTACTCTAGTGGTAAAACCGCCTTCCCTAGGACACTGGGACTTGGGGCACCCATTCAGAGGGTCACCCTAACCTCCCTGAAACCACTTGTAACAACTGACTTTATTCACCTGCAACTTTAAGGGATCCCTGCTGGACCCATGTACTCTGAACACTGTATTTGGCTCCTTCCTACCTATTCCCAGTAAACCTGCAGCTACTGGTGGCCCAGTGGCACCTCTGAACTTTGAGAGACTCAACCTAGCTGGGGCTGGACTGTTAATAACTTTTATTTTTTATTTATAGTTTTTTTTTAACAAAAACCTTTTACAATTTACATTTCATTCCTCCAACCATATAATAGCCTTCAAAATTCCCAACCTAATAAGCGTTGAGCACACTTACAATTCAAATATCAATCGTATAAATACACAGTAAAAACCAAACCTTCCTCAAAGAAGATACGTAGAAATGGAAGCATATATCAGTTAGAATTCTCCAATCATTCCTAAAAAAGCATTCAATGGATTTCAGTGTGGCTAAAATCACACTTAATTTTTCATCAATCAAAAACATCTCCCACCATTCAATGTCCAATAGGGAATTAATCGTCTCAATCCAGGTTTCCAAGTGGCGTGTGCGAACATCCCTTAAAGCACTACAAAGACTCACTAAGTGAAATTGAAGAGAGGGTCCCAAGAATGCCCCTCCTCACCCCCAAGAACACGACTGGACGGAGATCAGGAATGCTCAAAAGTCACCCATCTTATTTCACATGAATCCCAAGTGCACCAATGGCCGACTTTCACAGAAAGGTATCCCTCAACCAGCCATACAGACCGAATCCAGTACATATCCTTTCAGGAATAGGGGAGACAATGGAGTTCGTGGATGAGAATACCCAGATGGACAGTCTCGATTAAGTACTAGGCAACCATCCTGCTGACGTCATTAGTGACACCACGACATAGCAGCGTTGGTCATGAAGCACACTCGCAGCCCTACACCGCATTACACAAACACACATTCGAATACATGAAGAACATGCTTACACAGTTCTACAGCTGGAGGACAGATTCCCCCCGCACTTTTCCCCCTTCGCCCATCCCATGCACTTGCACGATCTGAATGACACCTGGCCTAGTATGATTGTTGTCTGTCCTACCTTTATTCCCCCTCCCTTGCCTTGTCGCGCCTTGAAACACTTGTGTATAGGCGCTTTATTAATGCATTTCATATCATACATATGCCGTCAAAGCTTTTATTATTTTTCTCATTAGCCAAAATGCAGTAACGCAGAAACGCAAGGCAACAAGAGATCCAGAGTAAGCTTGCAGATGCTTAAAGAAAATAACTCTATGGAACTACAGGAGTGCATATATGGAGCCTGGTAGCACCATTTGTGACTAACTTATAGGTTACCTAGTATACACTACTAGTAACACGAGCAGGTAGAAATCCTATTATGTCTAAGGACAATTACAGAAGGCCTCAAGCCACAGAACACAAGACAAGAGGAGCTGATTCAGGCTGCACGGAGCGCAAATCAGGCTCACAGCCAAGGTCAGAGATAAACGAGGCCCATTCCAAACTCTAGACGACAAGGGACTAGCTGCAGAAAAATTTAATAAATCCTTGTAAATGCAGACCCAAGAGCTCAATTTTGTGGTCTACAAGCACATGATGTGGTCGAGCCAGACAATGGGCATTCACCCGTGGTGGGAAAGTAAACCGATCCCAGATGCCCAGACGACAAGTGAAACAAGTGTTGCAACATAGGAGCACACTCTCATAGGCAAAGATGGTATACTACCAGTTACAATTCAGACACATATTTGTTTCACATCACCTTGAAGAAGTGCACAGAAAGCTGAGAACCAACTCGAGTCCCAGGCCTGGGGGGATCATCTCTAGACAATAAAGAAATAGAAAATCATGGGTGAATGGCAAGGGACAAGAACCAATGGTAAGCCCATTACTCTGCAACAACGTAATAGTTTCTTGAGGACAGGCCAGCCACCTGCCATGCAGCGACTGTTAGAATAACCTCTGTAGGGTACTTCCATAAGGGATACCACTCTCAGCACCCAATCCGCACTGGGGATAGGTTTTTGGGGAAGTGCTCCGGTGATGACGTAATATTGCTACAAAACTGGGAAGCACACATTGTAAATTTTATTATTTTTAAAAAATATATTTGTTGATTAAAGAAGTAATGAAAACTTCAGTTACAGTTACAATCTCAGCAAGTGTGTGCCATACCGCAACTCATCAAACATTACTTGAATACAAACATTTTAAGCCATAAAATGTAAAACTAGAATATACAACTTAAATGTTCTGGTCCGAGGTTTGGGATTATGAAACTCTGTGCCCGTTTACCCAACAGGTGTGATCAGCCAGGTCGGCAGCAATAATGCAGAACAACTCCTCTGTATCTAGCTCAGTTGCTGATGGAGAACTAGCATTTGACTCTCGATGAATCTGTTCCCTTGTGTTTCCCATCATAGTGGGCGTAAATCAGGAGTATTCATCAGTTTATTAAACATTTGTCCCAGTCCATTGCCCTATCTTCCCCTGGGTCTGTTGGGGTCTGATCCCTTAATAACTCCATCTCTGCCATTCCCCAGCGATGTGCGTCTTACATAACTGGGTCAATGGGCCCCCCGGGTTTTTCCATGAGATCGCAATCCTGCGTTTGGCCAAATTGAGAAAAAGTCCACACTTTTTCTTTTGATCTTGGTTGTCTTTACTCCAGATAGTATCCCCCATAAACACATTTCTGGTGTGCAGGTGTACTCACTTTGGGCCCAGGAGTTGGTCTTACTCATTACTTCCTCCCAGAATATCCTGATCTTTGGGCAGTCCCAAATCATATGCCAAAAACCCGCTGAGGCCTCTTTACATCTAGGTCAAGTGTGTGTGTGTGTGTGTGTTGTGGGTTAATCATGTGGAGCCTGGATGGTGCCATATATACTCTGTGAATGAAATTGTACTATATAAGCCTGAACCTGGCGTTTCTTGACACTTTACAAGTTTGTTCCCATATCTTGCCCCACTGCTCTTTGGATATCGCTTTCCTGACATCTCGTTTCCATTTCGCCTTAACACCCAGTTCTGAGAGTTTCTTTTGTTCCCCCATCTGCTGGTACAGCCGTAAAATCTGTCCTCTACTGTTTTTTGTGTTTAGTATCTGGTGCGTTAGGGAGCTATGTTCTGCTTCCATCTGGGTCTCCTCCCACAGGGCAGCAATTATCATCACAATTTGGGCATAGCTCAAGAAGGCCCCCTTTGGCATTTTATACCTTTAGCACCCATTCTTGGAATGGCTGCAATTTACCTTCCTCATAGAGATTCCCCAGTCTCATGCACCCTTTGCGTCGTAATCTAGACCAATTGAGATTAGGCAATATTCCCCTTAGCAGTGGGTCAAAGCTCGGCGGTAGGTCCGGGTTATATGGGTGGCTGGTCTGTAATTTCCCTAATGTCTGCTTCCAAATTTCCCTTGGTACAGTGTATATCTTGCTTTTTCCCATACTTGCCATTGGGTCCCACAATAGTTCAATCCCTTTCTTGTGTGTTGGAAAACTCCCTAATAGTCGTCTCAAGTCCCCTTCCTGTGTGTCTACCCAGTTGGAGACTGTTTGCAGTTGAGCTGCTGCATAATAGGCCTCAGAATCTGGCAAAGTAAGTCCCCCTTCTATATATGATCTCCGCAAAATAGTTAACGCCACCCTTCTCCTGTTCGAAACCCAGAGCAATTCCCCTATGTTGGTATCCTGCATTTTAAAGAATACTCTCTTGATCTTCTATGGAATATTGAAGAAGTAATAGAGCAATCTGGGTAGTATCAACATTTTGCACAGGGCTATTTTCCCCTTCAGGGAGAGCGGTAGGGATTTCCAAAATTGTATATTGAGTCGCCTATGCTGGACAGTGCTCTCCCGGTGTTAAACAAAAAGGTCTCCACTATTTCATGGAAAATTGTGTTCCCCAGATAGCGAACGGATTGCAGTTCCCAACAAATCCCCCATTGTGGGAGTGAATCCACTGGTTGTGTGTGCATTGATCCTAACAGGAACACCAGGTATTTTTCCTTATTCACGCTGTAGCCCTATAACCTCCTGAAGTCAGCTAGTAGCTTTAATATTACCGGAACATGCGTTCTGGGGTTGCTCACATATATTAGCACATCATCTGGTATAATGATATATTATGCATTATGTCACAGACTCTAATCCCCATCTCCTGTATATAGTGTCTAAAATATCCCACCAGTGGTTCTAGTGCTAGGACGAAGAGTATTGGTGAAGCCGGGCATCCTCTTTCTAGTGTCAATTTCCCAGATATCCAATCGCCCGTCTTAGCCCGTGCATGGGGGTTTGCATACAATAGCGAGAATCCACTTTAATATTTGGGGTCCCATCCCAATCCCTTCTAGGAATTTAAACAGCCGCTTCCACTCCACAGAATCAAAGGCCTTTGTGGCATCTAACGCCATCACGGACATTTCCTTCTCTGAATGTCGGACCTGTTCCATTATAAAGTGTTGTCTCCTGATATTCATTCAGGTATTCCGCACCTCTATAAAACCACATTGGTCCAGGTGAATTATATTAAGGACTCCTTTCTCCAGTCTCAGTGCTATTATCTTCCCTAGTATTCTTATGTCAACATTTAGTAACAATATAGGTCTGTATGATCCACAGTGGGTAGGATTTTCCGGGGTTTAAGGATAACTGGGATCAGTGCTTCTCTCATCGACTCAGGGAGAGTACCCTGAGCGAAGGCTTCCTCGTATACTTTCTTTAGCACTGGGAGCATGGGAGCAATATATCAGCGTATTCTAAATAGTATTACACCGGGAGGCCATCCGTACCTGGAGATTTACCTTTCTACATTGTTTTTAATGCCCACTTGATCTCCCCAACCTCTATGGGTGCTTCCAACATCTCCCTCTTGGGTTCTTTCAGTTTGGGCATGTGCGCTGTTTTTAACAGGTCTCAGGCATCCTCTTCTGAATATGTTCCCTCGCTTTAGTATAGTGTCATATAATATTTTTGGAAGACCCTATTGATCTGTTATGTGGTTACTCTGGATGCCTTACCGTCATAAATTTGCATGATTGCCCCTCTCGGATGTTCCTACCGGATCAGCCGCGCTAGTAAAACATCCTCTTTGTCTCCATTGCCATGTATTGTTTTGGTATGTTATGTTATTTTGCACTTATATAGCGCCTTATATACCATTGGTATGGTCTGAAGGCGCTGGTAGGTTGAACGCCCTTGGGAACCGAAGTTCAGGTCAGTAGAGAGAGTAGGGAGAGTCAATGGCGTGTGTGCGTACCGGGTATGTGTGCAGCTGGTGCGGTTTTCGTTAAATAGCTGCTTCTTAGCGGTAGGTGTGGTGGTTGAGATCAGGGGTATGTGTTTGTTCTGGCAGGATTTATCCAGACTGACTGTGGCTGCGTTAGGCCTGAGGAGAACGCCTGGCTGGGGGGTGTTTAACCAGCAGTGTTTACTTAGAGTGATGGGGAGTGAGTGGGAGGTGTTGGTATGAGAACAGTTATACCGAATGGTGTCATAGTATCTCTGTGTTCTAGTTGAGTGGTGGTGTAAAGAAGAGAGTAAGCGTGGGGTGTGATATGATGGGTTACATGCTCTTTCATACGTTCTATGAACTTTTATTCATTCCATGCGTCTCCGTCAGTGCTACACACTCCTGTCTGCTCGACGTACTCATGCATTCCAGTCCGCCCCACGCGCTCCTGACAGCCTGCCAACCCTGTCTGCGCCTGTACTTCAAATTTGGACAGGACTTCTTGACGTAAGTGTTGAGTTATGATAGCCTTTGCCAGATCGTGGCCCACCTCCTTTCCCATCCCCATATCGATCTCTAGATCCCTAATTATCCCTCTGAATCTTTAAATTTTTGGGATAAAGTTTTTCTGATTCCCACCATCTTAGATATGCACACCCTCTTACTGTTACCTTAAGGGCTTCCCATACCACACTCACCCTGTCCACTGAGCTCTCATTGTTCCCCAGGAAAGAAACAATCTCCTCTCTCAGAGTTGCGTTAAATGCCCTATCTTTCACCAACTCTACTCTTAATTACCAAGTTGGTATCGCTGGGTGGCAGCGTCCTATCTGCAATGTCGTGACCAGGGGAGCATGATCGGAGAGCACCTTCCCTAGGTATTCCATCTGGGAGAATCTGTGTGCCATAAATAGGTAATCTAGGCGAGAGTGTTCCATGCACTGGTGAATAGAATTAATATTCCGAATCGTCCCAGTGTGACCCCCCTCTATAATTCCTGCAAGTCTAATTCCAACACCATTCTGTTGAGGGAGCGTGTTCCTGTCCGGGCCTTGTGTGGGTCTATATAACAATTAAAATCTCCCCCCAAATAAACACATCTGCCCTGTCTCCGCCCCATGAATTCACCTACCTTTTGGTAGTAGTAGTAGTCATCGGTATCTATATTTGGTGCATATGAATTTACTGTGCAGAAGTTATACCCTTCTAAGTTACCCCATATCATAAACGTGTCCTTCATTGTCCCCCTTAGCAGTTTCAAGCTGTAGTGGTACTTTGGTATCGACCCAGATCAGTAACCCCCTCGAGTATGAGGAGTATGATGAGTATGACGTTCCCACCAATGTGCCAGCCTCCCCATCTCTTTTGCAGGTCTATAAGATCAGCTTTGATTAAATGAGTTTCCTGTAATAATGCCACTTGAATGCCGTGCCTGCGTAGAAATTGCAAAACCCGGGAACACTTATATCTGTTACCAAGGCCTTGTGTGTTCCAGGTTCTTATCTTTATTGACATCTAGGGTGTTTGGAGATATTGCTCCTCTAAAGCTCCCCCTGTTGGAGGAACCACATTTGCCCCTTGTTTCCTCATCCATGCCCACCTGCTATCCAACTGAGCAGCCATCATTTATAAACCACTAATCGCACCTCGGTCATACCAATCTCTTTACATAGCATTAACCTGTTGCTGCACTATGATCCTAAGTAAGATCACGCTGTCTTCCCCTCTTGTTTTCCCTTTTTCCCCTCCTTCTTCCCATCCCTCCCACCCCGTCTAGTTACCCATTCGCCTATATTTTTCCCACAGGATGTGATTCCTGCTTTAAACTGTGACGGGTTCCTGTCACTGGACATCTTGAAAAAGATACTGGTTGCACTGTTGGACCCTTCAGTCTGGCTTGTACCTACAGGGCTTATGGGACTTAAGTCAGGGGCTTGGCCTTAATGTCGGCCTCATATTCGAGCGCTTTTCTGCATCTCCTTCAGCGATTTGTCTTATTCAGTGTTCTCAAAAGATTCCTCCGTATCCACTGCTATCTCTTTTCTGCTTTTCTTTTTCTTTTCCCCCTTCATTGCCGTGATATTGCACTCCTTGTGCCGTCATCGTTTTTGGTTGTCCGTGGGGCCATGTCTCCCCGATTTATCAACCTGTCCGTACTTGGATTCTATCCAGGACCAGGCTTTGTTGGCTGTAAGGAAGAGGCGCGACTTGCTATCCGCTAGCACCTTCAGCTTGGCCGGAATGAACATCTTATATCTTAGGCCATGTTCCCGGTACTTCAGTTTAACAGAGTCGAATGACCATCTCTGTCTCTGTACTTCCTGCTTGAAGTCTGAAAATATCAAGATCCATGCATTCTCCATCTGTTTGCTCCCCAGCTTCCATGCCTCCTGCCAGATTTCATCCCGGTCCCTGAAGTTAAGTAGCTTAGCTATTATAGTCCGAAGTGATGCTCCCGGGAGTGGTGGACGTCCCGGTACCCTATGTGTCCTTTTGACTCTGATCAACTTGGAAAGGCTGCAGCGTTGCAGTGTGTCCAACATGAACAACTGCGCTGTCCCCTTCCTCCCTTTCTGGCACTCCAATCTTCTGGATGTTGCATCTTCTGGAGCATCCTTTTGTGTCCTCCACTTTGTCTTTCAGGGTCTTTGTTGCCCCAACAAGACCGTGGATTTTGTTTCGCATGGATTCCACCACGTCTTCAAGGTAACATATTCGCTGCCACGCTATTGTTAATTTTCCCCAGGTTAGCCCGTACCAGTGATACAGCTGTACCTACTTCTTGGATCCTAGTTTCCAGTGCCTTCCTTGTCTCTTGTATGGCCATCATGAGGTTCTCTAGAGTTACCCCGCCTGACTTACAATGTATTTGGATCTCCTTCCTGCCGGTCCTGGGTCTGCCGGGCAGTTTTAGGTTTGGCTCCTACATATGCTTCCATTCTCTGTTGGCCTTTCACCATTGTGCAGGAGGTTGTTCGGGACTCAGCAGAGGGTGCATCCCTGTCGTTCTATATTGATTGACTGACAGGTTCCTTGTGGTGCCTTTACAGTTTATTTTGGTTCTTTGTCCCCCTTATTATTCTTTTCTGTGTGTGCCAATCTGGTTCCCGATGTATAGCCTGGGGCCTGCCCTGACCTGCTTGTCTGCAATTGTCCTCAGTAGCTGTGGGCTATCAGCTCGTTTCAATATATTGCTCCTCCCACCCCCAACATGAAGTTATGGGGAGTGTTCCGCTTACGTCATCCATGGTATTATGCAGTCTTCTGGTCTCCCTGGGTGTATAATCAAGTTCTTCTGCGTGTGTCCCGGGGGTCTCCCGTTATCACTGCCTCCAAGTGCCTCCCTCTGTCCTTCCTTGTGAGTGTCCTGTTGTGTGTCAGTTCTCACATCCCGTTGATCATAGCCCCTGATTAGGCTGGTGTACAGGTTTCATGGCCTCCGTATTGAAGGTTATGTGCGTCAGCTGATTGGGTACCCGATCTTTAGTTTTGCTGCTTACTGACAGGTGATCGCTTCCCCGATGTCTTCGTGCTGGGTCCTCTTGTTTACACTTTCACCTCCGGGATCCCGAGCTGTTAATTTCCTGCAATCCTTGCAACAGGTTATCTCGTTTCCCGCCTGTGGTTCCTGCTCTGGTCCGGCTGCCACGTATGTTGTGGTTCCCTCTTTGGGCCGGTTGCTGTGTATGTTTTTATTAACGGAGAGTCCCAGTCCTCTTCTACGTTTCATCCCTCTTTTCGTTGCACTATCTTCTTAACGGATTCCTTGCTGCGGGGTCCTACCTTGATCCGTCCCCAATGTGGTGAGTCCTCGCGTTCCGTCCCTTGTGTTCCACTCGGTTGTGGATGTCTCCTCTCGCTGCTTGTCGTGCCAGGCTGTCTTCGTCAGTGCAGTGAGTCGTCAATCAATAAGTCAGGGTCTCCGGTCTCATAATGTTGCTCCCATCCTCATAGCTGGGATGCCCATTTGCTGTTTTAGATGCATGGTCTGTCTGTGTCCCGCAGTTCTGCCAAGATGGCGCTGAGTGCTGCGTGCACTCCGTTTCAGGTCGATTCACCCTCAATCTCGCCTCATCTGCAGCCTGCCGGGTGGCACATTACACGGAGGACACTTTCCCATGTATTTAATAGAAATGTCAGTGACTATCGGCTGATTTTAGGATATTTCTGTCAGGATATATACGGCCACAGTGGAGCAACAGAGGCTTAGGTCCTCATCTCACACTGCTCAACAGCGCCCCCACGCATTGTAAAGTTGAGATGTACTGGAGAATCTTGATTGTCTTGTATGATCTCTGTTGGTTTTAGCAATAAACTGCAGAGTTGATGGTTCGGCTACGTTATCCCAGCACGAAGCCGACTCTCACGCCGCAGAGCCTGAGGCTGCGGGACACCTCATGGGTTTCAAGACAACGGGAAAAGCGTGCCCCGTGTAAAGGCTGTCTGGAGCCAGCCTGGGGAATATATCCTGCCTGCGGTCCACGAGGAGTCGCAGACCAGACCAGAGAAGCGAAGCGGCAGCTTTGGGGAAACGCAGCAGTTGAGCAGCGTCAGCAGACCACAAAGTGTAAGTATTGACACCCAGCCACACAGCAACTAAGGGTTTGAGGGGGGGGGTTGAGTATTGTGGAGTATCATTGAGTATTGTCAAGTATTGTCTAGCATTATCAAGTTTAGTAGGGACAGGAGCGGAGGTAGACATCATTTTGTGTGGTTAGGGCACATTTGGTTTAGAGGTAAAAGGTCTGGGTGAGCAACCTAGACTATTGACTCGAAGGCACGGGTGACAGAAGTTATGTAAATAGTGGATTTCCTGTGGGTTGGGTGTTTTAGCTTGGGTCATAGTTGACCGTATCCCTGTAAGGTTTAGCAAGGTAGCTGACCTAGATTGCAGAAGGTAATTTGACTGGTTAAGTCTTGAAGAGGCAGCTATTTGCAAGGCGATGCTGCAGGTACAGGTCAAACACAAGAGAATATTGGTATAATGTGCTAGGAGGCAGGAAGACAGCTGTGGAGATTGTGTTGTGTATATTTTTGAGCATTGTGCATGCTGTAAGTGATTTGTAGCACTACCTTGTTTAGTAAATTGGTGATGTTACCCATAGGTTTGTGGATAGGACTTGGAGAACACCAGGCGGTGAGGAATCAGTGTTGGAAAGTTTGAGATTGACAGACAAGGTTGTCCAGTGGTGGTGCACGGAAGGTGCATGCACAAGAGTTGTGGGTGTGCGCAAGGAGGCAGAGATTGTGATGGGGTAGTGCGCAGGGCACGCAGGCGGATGTGGAGCCAGAGAGGCACATAGTAAATTAAAAGCATTGTGACTACACTGTGCATTTCCCCTAACAGCGGAGTATTGAAATCCTCAATTTAAGGTCCAAGTAAGAGCAAAAGCAATGTATCGAAGGAACCATGGCCACCATGCAGAAGTTTCTCCAAGGATGTGCAGCAGTCACTACTTATACACTTGCAGGGTACCAATAAGGGGAAGAAGCTAGCAAGCCGCATGGCAATATTTGAGTTGTGGAGGATGTTTCAGGATGGCAAGGGGGACAGAGCAAGGTGTCAGTGGATGCTGAGCCAACAGGAGGCACAGGGGTCTGCGCCCACACCCTCCACTCCCCCACCCTCTCCTGCATGCGAAAACTCTGAGGAGACAGAAAATGAGCAGGGGATGTACCCACTACGGGAGCTAAAAGCAGCAGAGGGATATTCAAACAAAATATATAAACCACCACCATATATCAAGGAAGAGGGACCAAAAGTAACGGGGCAGCCAATCAGCAAGTGGGGAGAGAGCCGTGAGGCACAAAAGCACTAGAAGAAGGGGCTAGAAGGCATAGCTACAAACGAGGAGTAGGTAGGGATACAGATTTTCCTAAAGTTAGAAGGGAAGACAACGGGAGAAGCAGTGGGGGGGAACCAAAGAAATAGAGGGCCTTAGTGGGAGCAGCAAAGCAAAGGACTGGGCTGAGATAATGGTGGAAACGGACAGGAGGGAGAGTGAAAGAGAGGAGAGACTAGAGAGGGAGTGCAGAGAGAGGAAGAGGGAGGAAGAGAAAGAGCAGGAGCAAAGGGAGAGCAGAGGAGAAGGGAGCAAGAAGAGATTGAGAGACAGAGGGAAGCAGATGGAAAAGGGAAAACAAATGTTAATAGATGGGAAACGAAGAACGTGGCAGGTAGAATAGCCTAAGAACATGCACGTGAGGAGGAGGAGGAGCACGCAATCTGAGAAGTAAAAACATGATGGTCATGGGGCATGGGAAAAGACAGAGCAGGAGGGGGTGGACGAGCGGAGCCAGAGAGCATGACCACACAGGATAGGGCTACCACTGTATCAGACCGAGCATGCCTAGGGTCCTGCGGGGAGGGGGGGGGGGTCAGGCACTACCTGTGAGAAATCGGCTTTACCATGAAGCCTAACACGGACACCTGTTCTAGGTGACTGAGCTTTGTGGCCGATTTTTGTAGTAATATGCGCTCTGATTCAGACAACGAAGCAAGGGATAATGGGGATGGGGAAGTGGGCGACTAAAGCCTCAGTCCATGGGGAAAAGTGTGGACAAATGCGTGGCATGGGAAAGGGGGACCAGTACAGGGGGAGCTAAGGGAGATGTGTATGACCGAACACTGCTGTCGTTGGAAGAGTTATGCAACATCGATGACCTGGTCCCATACGTTGAGAGACTTTGGGCTCTCCCAGGACGAAGGAAGGGGGAGATAGCTATAGCATGTTCTAACATTAGGATCACAGGGTTGGGGGGCGAGGGCGAGAGGAGGAGAGGAGAGAGAGGGCGTCTAAGAACTGTGCACGACTGCCCAGAGGAGAGCGAATAGACGTATAAACTGACATTGGGGACGCTGACAGGCAGATCAGGCTGACTAGAGGAGCGAGTGGGAAGGTAGGGTTCATACAGCAGCCCCTGGTGGAAAAGGGAGGATGGGGGTGATACCTCAAAATATACCATGGAAACATATTTGACAAGGAAAACGTGAGCTGTAGGCTACCTTTGTTGACCGCGGGGAAATGGATGTATGAAATGGAAAGAATGACTGTGGGACAGAGACTAGCAGTGGGGGACATAAAGGAACTACTAGTGGCGATCCTTGGGGAGGCTGCAGATGACATATGGAAAAGGGCAGGGTTCCCGGTTGGCCGTTTGCAAAATGCAGTGCAGCCATATGGCAAGCTTTGAGGATACAATACCCAGACAAATCTAACATTAGTGCTATTTATGGCCTGCAAGATGGCGGCATACTAAGACCCCTTGCACTTTATTCAGGTGATCCAAGAGCTTTGGTGCCTTGAAATGCAAGAACCATGGGACAAAACACTAGATTTATTTTACCACAACTTAAGACAGGGGCTGCCAGAGCCAGTACAGAAGCAGCTCAAGAAGTTAGTAGGCATGGAAGAAAAACCTTGGCAAGAGATACAGCTCACGATAGTACATAATTGCAGGCTATTACAAGAGAAAATAAGGAAGAACGACTAGGAAAGGAAGCAAGAGGAAATGAGGCTAGTGCAAAAGAAACTATGAAAGTATGCCTTAGAAGGGGTGGTTCTGACAAGCGTAGGGGCACAGGGGACACTGCAGCAGCAGTATGCACCGCCGCCTGCGTGGGGAGGATTCATTGGGTGGGGGAACCATCAGCACGGGTTTCGAGGAAGAGGGGCGGCCAAGTAGGGGATGCGGGTCTGGGCCACAGATACATCATGATGAAGGGGGGGTTTCCCAGGAGGGTTTTGAGGATATGGGCAAAAGGTACAGCAGGGCCCAGGGGATTATGCTGGGGGTTTGCAAGGGAGGGAGCCACCACAGTGCTGGTTATGCAGGCAGGGTGTTTGCAGAAACAGGGATGCAACAGAATGGGGGAATGCAATACCAGCCAGCATATCAAGGGGAACAGGATGAATATTATACACCGGACCAAACACAGCAACAACCGACAGCGAGCGCACACCCGCAGACACACCAGCCCATGACACAGATACAAGCACCCATACTACAGTATTTGCAATCACCCCAGACTCAAGGTAAAACACAGCAGGTAACACAGATACAGAACAACATACAGCCAATCGACGGGACAGTGTCACGCATAGACTCCATAGAATGACCCCCATTAGGAGCCTGGGAGGGGTCACCATGGTGTGGAACAACCCGTTTTCAGGGAATGGGATGTCCTTATACCCTCAATAGGACAGGCCACAGATGGACTTGATGTGTTCTATCTTGTCAATCACACCCAACCCTGCTGAGAAACCATGCATAGGGGTGGCGATAGGTGAAAAAACCTTTTCCTTTATTGTAGACACAGGGGCGACTAGGTCCTGCATTCGAGAGGGAACATGTAGGTTGTC
Organism: Ambystoma mexicanum; assembly: GCF_040938575.1. NCBI lineage: Eukaryota > Metazoa > Chordata > Amphibia > Caudata > Ambystomatidae > Ambystoma > Ambystoma mexicanum. Next base: position 169,874,105 of record NC_090925.1, read on the forward strand.
AGGCGATGCCATGAATACTCAAGGATTCTCTGCTGGGGCTATGGAAGTGGTTCCTTTCACAGACAATATTTCCCTTTCTATAGGGAAACACAATATATCTTTGCCATTACTTTACTATTGATAAACACCTGTAAACATACTAGGGAGAGACATTATGAGCAGACTCAACATGACAACCTCATTCACAGACAAGGGAATAGTGTGCTCAAGACCAGGGATACATTTTCTCAATGTAAGAGAAATTATTCAAGCAAATTGTGGATGGAAGGTACAGAGGGGGGTGCCAGTGGATGAGGAACTGTTCCAAACTGATATTGCAATTGCATGGCTCCCAGGGATTCAAAGGAAGATGTGGCGCGTTCCAAATGAGTATTTATTCAGACCAGAGATTCCATTGGATGAGGCAGAGGGGACAATAGTGCCACTGGAGATAGAGGCAATGATTGTGGGAGACGAGTGGATAGCAGTGCATGGGACAGATGAGACAGAGCGAACATGGCGAGCAGTGATCGCCATAGCTGAAGGGTACATACTGACCACAGTGACAAAAGAAGAACTATTCAGAGACAACAGTTCAGACCATAAGATGGTGTTTGAAGTGAGTGTGACATATTGTATCAAGATACATTACAGAGAGGTACCACAGAGGATGGCAATGGTACTGAAAGCACCTCCATCATTCTGCGAGGAGGATCTGGCCAAGGTACCCAGCATCCTATGGACCACTAGTCCCTATGATCTGGGGCTTTTGAAGGGAGTGGGGGGTGAAGAGCAATTTTACCCAGAGTCAAACAGTACCTACTTTCAAAGGAAGTAGACAAAGGCATTTACGAGACAATTTCAGCACTAGTGGAGCGGGGCATCCTAGTGCCATCAGAATCACCATGCAACACTGATGTGTACCCAGCCAAGAAAGCAAAAAAGGGGTCATGGCATTTCATACATGTCTTGTGCCCTCTTAATCATATTGTAAAAGCAGAGTATCCTTTGGTTCCTAATCCTGCGACAATGTTGTGCAGCATTATAGCAGAAGCTGCCTTTTTTGACAGTCATAGACTTGAATAATGCCTTCTTCTCTATACCACAACGCCCAGACTCACATGATTTGGCTTCCTTTATGTATAGAAACAAGAAGTGGAAACTTACAAGACTTCCTCAAGGGTACTGTGAGTCACCCTCCATATTCAATAGGGTGCTCCAGATGGACATAGGCAATGAACAGATTGACAGCAAAGTCATAAAGTACGTAGACGACATTTTGATTTGCAGCCCAACAGAAGAACAGTGTAGGGATGACTCGGTGCACATGCTGACAGTGCTGGCAAAGAAGGGATACAAGGTGGACAAAGTCAAACTGCAGTACTGTCAGAAAGAAGTGCTATACATTGGGCAGATCTCCCAAAATGGCTGACAGGTGATGCCAGAGAGGGCAGAGGCAATACTCAGGACAGCAAAACCCACAACAGTGAGATGCAGCAATTCTTGGGGTTATGCAATTACTGCAGGGCATGGGTTATTGACTACAACACTCGCACGAGACCTCTGAGTGCTCTGAAGGAAACACAAAAGGGACACAAGATAAAACGATGAACAATAGAAATGAATGAGGCATTCGATGAGCTGACAGAAGCGATATGAACAGCTCCAGCGTTCAATATCCCAGACTACAAAAATAAATTATTTTTATTCTCACACTCCAATGGGGTGGTGATGACCGCAGTACTGACACAGAAGACCAGCTTGTTCCACAAGCCATTAGCATACTACAGTGGGAAGCTTGACCAAATAATGAGAGGACACTATCCTTGCGAACAGACTTTAGCGACTGCTGCATTTGCAGTGGACAAATCAGCAAGTATTACCATGGGGTGCAGCACCACCCTTTACGTGGAGCATGCACTCTTTACAATACTGGAGAAATCAAAGAGCACATCGACAACACAGAGGGCATCAGTGTACAAGGTGCTACTATCAAACACATCACTTAAGGAAGTGAGGTGCAGACTTGTTAACCCAGCCACTTTTCTCGCTGACATCTAACAGGATGGTGACTATGCACATGACTGCACAGAAAACATACAGGAATTCAGTGACACTCATAAAGCTCAGAAGGATGCACTTGATGGGGGAAACGTGCATTACATTGATGGTTCTTTGACAATTGATCAGACGGGTGGGGCCAGACACAAAGGGGTGGCAGTGGTGAGGCTAAGAGAGAATGGAACCAGTGAGGGAGTGGTAAGTATGCAATTGCCATCACAATATTCAGCGCAGGCAGCAGAATTTGTGGCCTTAATATTGGCATTTGAGCACAGCAGAAGAAAGGAGTTGAGAATTTATTCAGATTCTGCATGTGTGATGTCCACAGTACACTCAGGACTGTCACGATGGATGAGGAGGGGCTTCAGGAGGGCCGACAGGTCACCAGTACAGCATGCACTTTTATTGGGCAGGCTAGTAGAAGTTATACATTACCCTGAGCAATTATCATTAGTAGAATGGCAAGCACACACACGATGGGAGTACCCTGTCTCAAGGGGAAAGGAAGCAGCAGAAACGGAAGCAAAGTGTGCCTCATATTTTGGAGAGCTCCTAGAAATGGAGGCCTTGTCACATGCCCGTGACTATGCAAAGAAAATGATACTAAAGGATGGGTACAATGTACTGCCAGAAACACAAATAATGGAGCTGCGGGGAGCTGCACCCAAGGAGGAGAAAGACGTCTGGACTAGGAGGGGATGTACATTATCTCCAACATACACCAGGGAAGGTGGTCATACCAATTGCATTGTTGCACAAAGCACTGATGCAGTTACATTACACATACAGGAAAGGAAGTGCTTGCCGTCCATATTGGAGCAACAGAGTTCTGTCCTAATTTGGCAGAACACGTGGCTGAATTTATGAGCAACTGCCTAATTTGCAAACAGTTTACTACAGGACATACATTGAGAGTTGTGAGAGGAGCCATACCTGGCCCAGCTGGTCCATTCCAACATCTCCATGTCGACTATATTGACATGATCCGAGTTTGCCAAGGATACCGCTACATGATAGTGCTTGTTTGCCCATTCTCTTGGTGGATTGAGGCAGGCTCCTGTTCCCATCCTGACGCACTCAGGGCAGTGACATTTCTGGTCCGGGAAGTGTTCCCACAGTGGGGCGTGTGTGAAGTCCTGCAGTCTGACAATTGCCCTCACTTCACCAATTAAATATTTGAGCACATTACACTGTTGCTTGGCATTCAACACAAATTCTCTTGTGCTTATCACTCACAAGCAAACTGGGTATGTGAGCGCCTCAACAGTTTTCTAAAGGAGAGCATTGTTAAAACTAAAAAGAGCACCAATACAAATTGACTCCACTGCTCACCCTTAGCATTATTTTCATTGCACAACAAGCCTGGGTCCGACCATCATTTAACCCCACATGAGGTGCAGACAGGATGGCCCATGCAACTTCCCCTGGCTCCTCCCACTAGTAAAAGATGCAGAGAGTAGTGTGACTGTTTTGGGACAAGAAAATGTTCGATTACATTACTTCCTTGATTGCTAGTTCCTCTTTTATCTCTCGCTAGATACGACACAAGGGAGGCCCTGAAGCCAGCAAAGAAAGCAACAGTGACAACGGCTCAAAGGATGTTTTGAAAGTACGTGTTTTTCCTGGGGACCGTGTCCTCCTACGGAACTTTGTCCATCAATTGGACGCACCCAGATTGACTGGGCCATATACAGTTGAAGCAGTGGCAGAAAGAGCCGTCGAGCTCAAGGGGAAAAGTGTTTAGAATCATCTCACAGACATGAAGCCCTACAAAGCTGTGGCCTCACCTGGCAGCGAGATTGACGGGGCCAACGATCATCAGCAAGAGTAACAAGAAGATAATTCTGAACTTACACTGCTGAGTCGAGGACACCCAATGTTTACTCACTCAAGGGCAACAGAGTTGGGGAAAGGACTTCCTACACATCCAGAGTGAGGCTACATTGTCTGTTATTTTAGTCTCTACATACATTCTTCGTGAAAGTGTGGCTGTGATAGTTCATGACTGTTCATGTTGCCCAATGATTTACAACCTGATACCTTTTCGGGCCAATTTGTCCATTTTATTAGAAGGTCCAACAGATTTCAACCATGTCGTCCTGGTATATGTCACCACGTTTTCCTAGCATATTTGGCCTAAGCCTAGCCACAAATTGAACGAGGAAACCCATCAGTTCTCGCAGTGCACCGAGACCCTAGAATAAGAACTGTGTGGGAGCAGCTATTTGTATTTGCCATGAACTACAGGACTTAAAACTAAAATCTAACACTAACAAAGTAACGCTCAGTTTTGTGCATTTCAGGCGGGCAACTGATATCTTCAAGCTGCACAAGGATCCAGCAGCACAGGTAAACATGGGTGAAATAATAAAAAAATGTGCTTATCTTGTCATGTCTCTTATTCCTGAGTGGGGTCTTTGTATTCATATTCTGGTGAATATCACTTGTGTCTAGTGAAACCGCTGTATCCTCTACTAACATTACCCCAACCCCAGCAGGTGGAACGACCATGTCGGGTGGACAGGAGAGCACCGAAAGTACAGTAAGGCGAGGTAAGCACAGTGCTGACACAGACATGAGGGGGTGGATCTCTATCTCGAGTGTCTAATAGCATGTGGTATAAACACATGACCAAAGTAGGCAAGGAAACCACCGGGGAGAGCTGTTATGTCTGCTCATTAACCCCCTATGCCATCAGTGCCTCCAGAGCATTCATAGCATCTGAAGTACCAGCACAAGAGCACAATGCCTTATGTACCTGTCCATGGTAACAACTCTATGAAGATTTCAAGGGAAAACATCTACACTGAAATGGATATCTCAAGCAACATTCCTCTATGAATACAGTTTCATAAAGACTCGACATGATGAACAATTATTGGCAGTTAGATCAAGCTATACAATACATAACTGATGGGCCACAGAAAGGCGACACAAAAACGATAACACTGAAAGAACTGCCCTGCCCGACGAGGGGGGTGAAGGAAATAGGTGGAGAACCTGTGTGACCAAGTATACACAGAAGAAGGGTGGAAAGGAGTAGTGGGAAGAAAAGCACGCCCCTTTCCCCCCCAAGTACAATCACCAGTAAATACAGTAAAAGGAGAGAATGACAAGTGCCTGAAGGAATAGGATGCAGGTGCCAAACTGCTCACCTGGGTAGATAACGAAGCTGGCCTGATGACTATAATACCTCTTAAGAAACCAGTATTGTGCTACAAAAACTATGGAGCAGTATGAGTGGGTGATAAAACAGAATGTCGGTATACTGAAGAGCATTCAGCAATGAGATTGGCACTGCAGTGCTGATAGATCATTATTGGGCGTGCAGATCCAAGGCATATGAGAAGCTGCCACCCGACTGGGGAGGAGTTTGCTCGTTGGTACACATCAACAGGCCATCACTGGTAGTTCCCCAGAAAGGCATAAAGTTTATTGGTTTCCCAAAGGTGGACACTAATTCAAGAAAGAAAAGGTCAGCGAAAGTGGAAGAAACGGGAAGCAAGAAGCAGTCTGAGGACGTGAGTAGTGTGAAAAGAGACAACTATTTCTCATCAGAGTCAGAAACATCACTAGATGATGTACCACCAGAATGTAGTTTGTTTAGCAGGACTGAAATGTTCTTCGCATCGGTGGTTCCAGCAGTTCAGACATATGCAAACACAAAGTGGCTGCAGATTACCAGGTTGGAGCTGATGGTGACAATAAATTCTATGGTAAATGACTTCAACACAATGAAAGAAAAGCTCAGAGCAGTAAGGTTGATGGCGCTCCAGAATAGATATGTTCTGGATCTTCTCACAGCAATGGAAGGAGGAGTTTGCGTGAAAATTGAAACGTTCCTGTTGCACATTTGTACCTGCCAATGATGGAGAGAATGGCACTCTGAGAGAAGCAGTGATCCAACTGTCGAAGATGCATACAAAAATGGAGGAAGAAGCACCAGGGACTGGAAAAGATAGCATACTTCTGGTCGTTGATGCCTTCATGGCTGGCAGATGGATGGAAAGTATTACTAGGGGAACTAATATTGGTACTGGTGGGACTGTGTGTGATCAGGATTTACATCACTCAATGCTCCAAGAAGACAGAAGTAGATAGTGGAGGAAAGAGATAAACCGAGAAAGAGAATAAGAGAATGTCCACTATTCCCACACGAGACGAGGAAGCTATATAATCCATTCTACAATAGGAATTATGCAGTAAAATGTGTATGGTGCAACCCAGGAGGAGTATGCAGTTGCATGTCGTGGAATTGTGATGATCATGCTAATTACTATGGAGACCTCGGAGGGCTAACACAAATTTGGCTACCAAGAATACAGGTTATGCCATATGAAGGTCGACCAGAGGGGGACTGAAGAGAGGGTCCCAAGAATGCCCCTTCACACCTCCAGGGACATGATGGGATGAAGAGCCAGGAACGCTTGAAGTCGCTCTTCTTATTTTGGACAAATCCCAAGTGCACGGCTGACTTGCACACAGAAAGGTATCCCCTCAACTAGCCATACAGACCAAATCCAGTACACAGAAATAGGGGAAACAACAGAGATTGTGGATGGGGATACCCTGATGGACAGTCTCGATTAAGCACTAAGCAACCATCATACTGACATCATTAGTGACACCACGACATATCAGCGTTTGGTCATGAAGCACACTCGCAGCCCAGCACCGCATTACACACACACACATTTGCATTCACGAAGAACATGCTTACACAGATCTACAGCTAGAGGACTGATACATATACATGCTGTTAAAGCTTTTATTATTTTTCTCACTATCCAAAATGCAGTAACGCAGAAATGCAAGGCACCAAGAGATCCAGAATAAACTTGCAGATGCTTAAAGCAAATAACCCTATGGAACTATAGGAGTATAGGTAGAGCCTGGTAGGACCATGTGTCACTAACTTATAGGTTACCAAATATAACACGAGCAGGTAGAAATCATGTTATAAGTCTAAGGAAAATTACAGAAGGCCTCAAGCCTCAGAACACAAGACATGAGGAGCTGACTCAGGCTGCACAGAGTGCAAAGCAGACTCACAGCCAAGGTCAGAGATAAACAAGTCACATTCCAAACTCTAGATGACAAGGGACAAGCTATAGAAAAATGTAATAAATCCTCATAACTGCAGACCCAAGAGCTTGATGTCGTGTTCTAAAATCACGTGATCTGGCTGAGCCAGACAATGGGTATTCACCCGTTGTGGGAAAGCAAGCCGATCCCAGATTCCCAGACAAATGAAACAAGTGTTGCAACGTAGGAGCACACTCTCATTGGCAACTACCAGTTACAATTCAGACACATAGCCATTTCACATCACCTTGAAGAGGTGCTCAGAGAGCTGAGGACCAACTCAAGTCCCAGGCCTAAGGAAATCATCTTGAGCCAATCACAATATAGAAAATCAGGGGTGAATGACAAGGGGCAAGAACCAATGGTAAGCCCAATACTCTGCAACAATATAATAGTTTCTTGAGAACAGGCCAGCCACCTGACTTGCAAGGACCATTAGAATAAACTCTATAAGGTACTTCCATAAGGGATACCACTCATAGCACTCAATCTGTACTGGGCATAGGTTTTTGGCGAATGGCACAGGTGATGATTTAATATCGCTACAAAACTGGGAAGCACGCATTGTAATGTTGAGATGTACGGGAGAATCTTGATTGTCTTCTATGATCCCTGTTGGTTTTAACAAAGAAACGGCGTTCCAACTTGCCGTTGGCTGAGTCCTCTGTTTATTCTGGGGAAAGGTGTTGGGCCACTGGGAGTTGGATGGATCCCCAGATGACCACTGGTATACCGGGGAACCATCCCAACAACATAATGGTTCCTGCTCCTCACTTTCCACACAGAACCTGCAAAATGAGTTAACTTCCAATAACATCCCCTGGGCTAATTAAATGTCTCCATTAGGAAAAATGTTAAGGCAAAATCTCATGAATATTTCTTGATAGTGGGCTCAAGGGAATGTATGTAGATAGTAAGGAGTAAGATTTAAACCTCTTCCTACCTGGATGGATTTTAACACCAATTTGCAGTCTTTTTTTGCTTTTAATGGATTTGAAATGATCATATCTAAAGGGATATTACACTGCTCCAAATGTGTCCTTCAATGAGCCTTCCAGATTCCCATCCAAGGGTAACTGGTACTTGTTTCTCAAGATGTCAAAAGGGAGGGTATTATCCACCAGGAGGCACTTTCTAAGAAGGGAAGTACTTTTCCAGGCTACAATTGATTCCATCGATTTGGAGTCCTAGTTTCATATGGATTCACAGAGCGCAAATTAGGTAATCACAATACCTACCTGTAAAATTAGCCCTCCAATATCCCCCATACTTTACAGGTTAGGCTCAAAAGTGATTCAGCTTGATAGGTAAGGATTTTGACTACTTTTTGTTTATAGAAATATCTTTTAGTAGCTTCAACCCATTTCTGTTTTACGAGTTTGGAAACGTCATATTTTACAGTTGGTTTATTAAGTGATTTGTTGCTGAAAAAGCTACTCTATTGTGATTACACCTATGGTTTGCTATTCTAAGATTATTGCAAGTGTTCTTATACTGTTTATATGTTTTATAGTACTGACCTGATCTTTGAATTACAACATTGTGCCTTACTGTATAAAATAAATGCCTATTTTTATATAGCTTCTAAGTGCATAAGGATTTTCTTGAACCAAGGTATGCTCTGAGGTCTTTGTATGTACCTAACTAAATCCGTCATCCCTCCTTGAATTACGCCTGGCTGCTCGACCACACTACCATATCTTGGGTAGTTCAGGCTGATCATAAGCCGTCTAAACCCTGTTCCTCCAAGGCGGGCTTTCCTAAATCATGTCACAGTGATTTTTGTAAAAACTCCAAACACATATGATGATATTAAAAGATAAAAACTTCACGAGGGCTTTGGAGATGCAATAGCTAGGTGGGTGGAATGACACAGCCTGCAAGGCGCCATTAGTGTGAATCATTCTATCTTCAACAAATGCACAATTGTACGTTTAAAAAGACATCTCAGTGATTAGCAAAAAAAGAATGTCCTTGTACCCGATGGAAAGAATAATTGGAGCAGTGCCAACTGTTTGTTTATTTCCTCTACTAGTCCAATGAAAACATAAGTGTTTAGTTAAAATATTTTGAAAAATTAAAAAAGTAGCTGTGGTGGACATACGGCTTCTTGGGGCCCATTTAATTTTTTTGGGTCTCCCAATTCATGAAGTGTTCACCCGATTGATGGGGCAATCCTAGTCCACAGTATGTCCTGAATGAGCCACTCAATGCGTTATGGCAGCTAGCCAGACTCCTATATCCCACTCTCCAAAGCATTGCACCGGAAGACCAGAACGATTCATGCATGTGCTTCGAACAGCATGGACCAGATCACTCTGGTACATACCATGTTTATTCATGCTATTATGTTGTGCCTTAAAGGTCTAATTTCCAAGCGCTGCCCTAAAACGGCGGCTAGCAACCCCCTAAACATGCACACGCAACAAAACACGAACAGAAGGGTAGACTAGGAAATCTACTCTGTTAACTAAATAATATAGCCCTGTTTTAACCCAACTTTCGAATTGTGCCCTCTATTAACAGGACACAGTAACTGCCGCTCAGGATGAGCAGGGTAGTCAAAGGCGGGATTATGTAAATTAACGCCAAGCCTCTGCCTAAAAGGATTCCTGCCTCACACACATTACCTTAAAGGCCCTAGCAGGTCTCGGGAACCTCCAGCAAGGCTGTACGGGGGCTTCTCCTCCCAAGGAAGCCATGGTTGAACTCCCACCCTTGGATAAATGTGCCCAGATTTCCTTCCAGCTTTGCCATCCATGGATCCTGACTGATTGTGGCTCAGGGGAGTGAATAGTGGAGCTTTGCACACTGTTTTTCTTGGGCTTGGTTTCTACACGTCTTGCCTGGCTATGCCACTGTGGCAGGCTCAGAAGTCTGACAGCGGCTAGGCCATAGACTGGCTTGCTATTCTTAAGCACTTTGCGCACAAGCCTAGGGTTTTGGTAACCATGACAAAAATAAATGAGGAAACAAAAAAAGTGAGGGTGTCTTGCTCGCTTTTCAAGGAGCTATAGCAAAAATTGTCAAATTCGGATTTCTGTCGTACAACCCCTGCCAAATGTTGTTGGGGGAGGGCATAAGGAAGCAAGGAGAATGATTTTGCTGGGGGCATGGCTTCAACATGCCAAGTTCACCATGCAGTGGGTACATACATATCCCCTGGTGCAGTGAACACCTTCTCCAGCTATTGTCCTTCTGGCAGTGCGCTCCAGAGAATACAGATAATAGAAATACGGTCCAATTGTACACATAGCTCTTCCACCTTTTCCTTCTTGTGCCTTCCTAGGCACCTTCTTTATCCCTCGCCCTCATCTCCGCTATCTACCAGACTGTGATCCTCCCTACCACTACTGAATGTTCTATCATACTCCTCCTTTGCCTCTCTGGCAGGCAAACACACTTAGAAGCCATGAACTATGGCAGTAGGCGCTATGCAAATGCAAAATAACATATACACAACTTTATCTGCCACAGGAAGGAGAAAAACTGAGTCTGCCTTGCCAGAATTTGGAACTGTGGTCCGGTACCACTGGTGTAGATGGGGGCAAGGGCCCTCCCTCTTGGCCCCAGGGCCAGCTGTTTAGGAGAGGAATGTTTTCCAAGCTGTACCAGCTGTTGATAAGGTTGTTGAAAAAGCCAGCAGTTAAATCCCAAGCCCATCCTTTTCCATGTAGCTCGTTCCTCTATTGCATAAACTGAAGTGTAATCCCCTAATCTTCCATGGAAGCAGCACACGAGACTGGAGAGAAGCATCCTAAATTGGGGACTAGTTTCCTTCTCTGACTGTAGGATGTTAGACTTGCTTTCTGCAGTGTATACATGCAGACAGTAGCTGCCTAGCCTACACTTGTACACGCACAGCAATCCAGTCATTCACTAGGTGCACTTGCAAAAAAAAGCAACACAATGACGTTAAAAAGTAGCAAAATCCAAAACTCCTGCGCTCTACTGAAACTGGGAACCTTGAAATGTACAATTTTAGGTGCAAAGAAAAACAAATACTTTCATTTTAATTTTTTAATGTCTTGTCTGTTTTGTAAAGGTTGTTCAACCATAAACAATTCTTTAAGAAAAGGAATCTTGATTTGCATATTCCTAAAGTTTATGCTCATCCATCGTACCCAAGAGACTTCAATGTGTTTACCCCATGGCTACAAGCGCACAACAAACATCCGGCCTCTTTTAGGGGTAGGAGGGGGGGGCGGGGGCATTAGCACAGACCATAGGGTCATTTGTATAGAACTCCAACATGTTCCATGTTCGGACCGAACACATCTACCTGTCCTGTCTTCATGATGTATTCTGAAATGCAGAGCTTCATGTGCTCCAAAGGCAATAACATGTGTTATGAGCATGTTTTTGTTAAACACAAGTGTGCTGGGAGTTGCGATGCCCTAAGAGCCAACACACTGCCCCACTCAGCTTGAGGCTCGCTGCGTTGTCTTTGAAAGAAGATTACCAATGCCGCTTTCTTTATAACTGCTTAATTTAGTTCACTAATCTCAGCCTGTGAGATGCGACAGAAACGCACCTGTTACAAACACAAGGAACTGCTTTTGACCATCATGTAATTTGCCTGGCCGAGACAGAATTTGCCTACTTGCTGGTACCCTCATCACATTTTTCATGTGTTATGTTCCATGAACACTCAACGAACGTTACTTTGTTTGAGCTGTTCGTGCATTTTGAATACTGCATTTGGACATTTTGGTTAAAATCATAAAGTAGGTGAGGAAAGTATAAATTTCGGTTTGATATGTACAGTGTGCTCGAGAAAATGGGCCTCATTCCGAGAATGGAGGTAGTCATGGCACTATTTGCGCCATGACTGCCTCCAATAACTGGTCCGGCAACGGTATGGTTCAATGGGCACTTACCGGTGTAGTCCGACCTTTGCGGGACAGCTAAATCCCCATTGAAAAAGCCATGCCCCATTCGAGCCCCCATACGGCTCAATGGGAATGGGGAAGGCGCTAATAACGGTATTGCAAATTGCGGTACCGTTATTAGCTCTGAAGTCCCTTAACGGGTCCCGTCCATAATGCCTGGTCAGACCATGCGTTAAAGGAGGGACCCGCTAAGGGAACTCGTAGTAGGGCTAATGCTTCAGTAAAATGCATTATTTTTTCAGCTTTAGTTTGCGGGGGCACCTGTGTCAACCCCCCACCTATATGGTGCCAGCCCAGGTTGCTAAGAAATACAGGTGACACCACTGGACCGGCATATGGACACAGAAGCATGTGCTTGATCCACCAAGCTATCTTCGGAAACATCGGGACACTCACTTCTCAGTTATGAATTTTTATTTATTGCACTTGATCAAGATATTTTGCCGTGATGTTTGAAAAGGATACGAAGATTGGGTGTAGTACAGTGAACACAGGGCCCATTACATGATTAGTTGGTTCAGGTGGTGCTTTATTTGTGATCATTTATAAAAGCATCATCTAAATGGCTGCACACAACTAAATGACAACCCACATTGACCCGCTGCTACTAAACCGGGTGACAATGTTATGTGGCAGTTCACATGGACAACAACCAGTTTCAATGCCATTTTTTTTAATCCATAAAAGTCCAAACTCCTTGCTTGAAGAGGATTCACTGACTGATGGGCCGACTGGGAGAAGGTTAGCAAGGAGGAGAATGCAATAGCCTGCTTTCCTTTGGATACATCTTGGATTGCGGGCAGACATTGTGAGAGGTTTATATGGAATGCAACACCAGGCTTCCTCTGCGGGAATGGAATCAGACTGGCCCAATGCAAGAGGAGAGAAACCAGGCAGGGGAGGGAAGCTGCCCCATCTTGCTGACTGATGCCCATTGGTTACTAGAAGGAGAGAATTAAACCAGTCCTGCAGAGGGTGCCCACCAGTCTGTGGGACAGCCAAAATAAATCCCTATGTAAGTGTAAAGCCAAGGGGGGATTTAATTCTATGGGGAGATATGCTCTAGATGGGAACCAATTAAATCCCAGGCCCTCTTATGTCTGAAGGTACCGAGGCTGAGCATATCAATTGACTGCGCTTCTGGAAAATTAGGATTTGATAAAACAGACTCAAATGGTGGTTATATTTCGAGATCCCAAACTCTTTTCTGCATAAGGGCCGATTGCAAAATGGAAGCCATATAATGTCTTACTTGGTACACGATTAGTAGTATAATGTAACTGAAGTCATTCCCTTGTTACAACACTGAACAGGGTCCTGTAACTAACTCTGAACTACTCAACAGGAAAGGATTAACCATTTTCCCACCTTAAATTGCCCATTGAAAATGACACCTGCAATTCTACACATTAATGCAATAGAAATACCATTGTGTCTTATTTTAATTACAACAGGAACTTTTTCACATGCACAACTGAGGTCTTAAATCTCAGAAGACTGATTAGAAAATATCACTGGCATGCCCTATACAACACAGACTTTGAGGTTTAAGCATGCTAGAAGTAGCTAGAAACCAAGCGATAGACTTTTCCCAATAACCTGATGATTTATACAAGAGGACATGTGTTGAATGTATCTTCGACACATCTAACACTTGTGCATGTTATTTGCATGTGACTGCATGTTATTCATGTTCATGAGTTACACATGTAAAGTATAGCAGAGCCTTCAATTGTAGACAGTTGCCCTAAGGATTGATAGACTATTTATAATACCCATTGCCCCTCTTGCACTGAAATCCATAAAATACAGCAGAGTCCCATGAAAAATGAGGTCCAGCTGACACTCATCTCTGTGGTATTACCCAAATTGACCTTTTACAATTGACCTTTTGTCCTAATTATAGTGGTCCTAATTGACCTTCTGCACAATTGACCTTTTTATTTTTTTAGTTATTTATGCATGTATTGGGTTGGTTTTGGATTATAAATAATATAAGGGGATTGGTTGGGTGGTTGCGGGGGGTTTTGGAATGGGTGGGGGATTGCGGGGGGGGGGGGGTTTCTCCTAGCATATATGTCCTAATTGACCTTTTAAATTAGGTAAATTCTCTCGAGGTCAATTGTGAAAAGGTCAATTAGTATACATCCATCTCTGCGCCTGAACACAATGCTCTGCATGATTTTTATGTTTTGAACTAGTCAACTCTGCTAGTAGTTGAGTATTCACCCATTACTCTCTGGATGCAATGTAGTGCTCTTTTGTTCTCATATTTGCACAGACTATGGTCTTCCAAAGGCCCTTCCAACCCACAGCGCTTGGAAGCCATTTCAGTGGCAGTAGGTGCTATACAAATATCAAATAACCTGAACTCAGCACATTGCTCGCTGGAGCTTTACCAAGTGGACCAAGAAGGGCTGTAGTGGTTGTCTTCACATGTGCCTTGCATTTTTGAATTGGTTCCAAATGCATTTTAAATGAACCAATGGTTTCCCACAAGTGGAACCGTTACTTGACATGGTGTGCGCCAACGTCTTTAAAATATCAAGCCGGCAGCGCTCAAACTATATTTTTAGGCTCCCACAAGAGGCCCTCGTGAGGCATTTCATGGTCTTCCGCTTGAAAGACTGCAGTCGTGTTCTCTGTACTAGGCAAACTGCAAGCCCGGCCAAGGTTGTGTTTAACAGCAATACTTTCAAGCACTGAAACATGGGCTTGGCTGGCCTAGATGGCGAAAGAGACGCACCTGTGTTACATTCAGTAAAGCTTTTCTGGAAGTCATGTCTGCTGAGCTGAAGCTCTTTGAACTCTACTATTTTGCCTTTTTTATACTGCACTTTTCTAAAAAGAAAGGGTCTCTAGTGGACTGTTCCTGTTTCTTTAAGCCCCTGGCTGAATAGATTAGCATGTCACCCGAAAAAAGGGGTGGGGGGGAGGCTTCCATGTGAAGCTGCACCGAAATGGTGGGACCTCTCCCATCTAAATAATAGAAACGTTATAGAAAGGACGCGTGAAGCACCTTTTTGTGCAGTTGATCCTGGCCCACACTACAAAGGGCTGAGTTGGTGCCCTGCAGCCCCTTTTACAGTACTTGGTTGGTCCTGCCTGGAGCCCTTTTACGTGGCGCCCTTTTTGCCTGTGGAGTACTGCCGTGGCCGGGAGGTGGAATCATCAATGCAGCACCCCAAAGCCATTAGGGGTGCCTTGCAATGTTCACCGCTGAGGCAGATAGCAGTAATGTGGCACCCTGGTGTCAAGAGGGATGCATAGCAACACATCACCGCTGCTGCCCAGGAGGAAAGGGAGTGCAGCAGGGACAGCACCTGCTGGGAAAGTTTTCACTTGCCACCAGGGACGTTGGTAGGGGAGGGCTAAGGGGGTTATAGCCCCTGATCTTTTGGTTGTAGCTCCGGATAGAATCTCAGGAGCTACAGCCAAAAGACTAGCTAGCCCCCAGTCCCAACAGTTCCGACATCAGTTTAGCCCCGGGTCTTTTCCAGACCTAGCAACTCCCCTGCTTGCCACTGGGCCCAGCCACAATCCCTGGGCTGCTGGAGAAAGACTCTACTGCTGGCGCCTTGCCAGCACAATTCTGGGCGGTTGCTGACATACGCGGCATACGCAGCCCTGACTCGGACACACCCCGGGCCCCACCTGCTGGTGCATTGTTGGTAGAAGAGGGATGAGTGGGATCTAAACTTGGGAAAGGAGGTACCCCTCATGCTGAGGTTGATGTCATTGCGAGGGATGTTCCTATGAAGCCCCCTGCTCTGGCGAGCAGTTCCCTGCAGCACTTCCATCATGCCCGCAGATAATGGATGGACACATCAAGGTGGCCAGCTTTGAATTGGGCTTAACAGCCCTGCAGCCACTGTGAAGGCATCATGAAGCAGACACAGACAACAGATTCAAGTTTGGTCTATAAACTTTTATGAACTAAAAAGGGAGGGTGGAATAAGGCCTAACTTGCCCTGTGCTAAGATGGGATTTCCCTACTTAAATAAAACTAAGGCAGGCAATGAATGTATCAACACATCAAGATGGCTGACGCAGAAACATCCAGCTTCAAATTGGCCTCAGCCCTGCAGTCACCCACCACTAATGTGTCTTCCCATTGGACATTGATACATGAAATGGCCTTGGAGTCCCGGAGCCGGCCTTTTACTAAGGCTCACTTCCCTGCCTGTCTTGGCCTGGTGTGGCGGGTCCTGTGACCCACGCGACTGTTATCACCACATCTTGCATTGATCTGCTAGAAGATCATGCAGTTTGGGATCACACTGGGAAGCCTGCACAAGGTCTCCACACAATTACTAAAGGTAACAAGAGCCTCTGTATTATGTGCCCAACCTGCAATCTGATCCCGACTGCCTGCGCCGCCCATCACTTTACACATTTGTTCTCCCCCAGCCGATTCCGTTGCTCTCTCCCTCGCCCCTCATGGCCTTGGGAATTGTGCCACCTCCCCAAGGATCTTCATGGCCAGTCAAACACTGGCAACAATCCGCCCAGTGCCCCCAAGTTAGCCTCTGTATCTATATAAGGATTCAAACCCCTCCCATCCACTTGGCTGCTCATCCCGATCAGAGTGCACACGGCCCGCCCCCTATGCCTGGCCTTCTGATGCCCTAGCTCTTCCCCGCAACTGGCTCTTGCACGGTCACCACCCCCTTGTAGAGCCACCACCTCACTGCGCTCCACCCCCTCTTCCAGATCGTTTATTAGTTAAGCGACTGTTGAAGACTGCCGCTCAAGGGCCATCCTGCAGCTTGTCCCGGGAGGATAGCTCAGGCGCAACGCGCTCATCTTGGAAGCAAGATCATGCGGAAACAACACAGGTTCGAACCCCGGGTCCATGCTTGGAAACCTCTTCGTATTATGCGCATTATAAATAGCCAATTATAATTATAATTCACATACCTTTTTTGTCTTTATGCTGTCTGCATGTTATATGGCATTTATAACATGCCTGTACACACGGGTTTCTGCATGACTGAAGTAGCCCCCATACCATGAGGTGAGGCTTTGCCAGTCTGTACACACACCTATTTTGTCTTTAAGCTCTTCTGTATGCCTGAATTAGCCCCCATACCACGAGGTGAGGCTGCCCCAGTCTGTACACACACCTATTTTGTTTTTAAGCTCTTCTGCATGCCTGAAGTAGCCCCCATACCACGTGGTGAGGCTTTGCCAGTCTGTACACACACCTATTTTGTCTTTAAGCTCTTCTGCATGCCTGAAGTAGCCCCCATACCACGAGGTGAGGCTTTGCCAGTCTGTACACACACCTATTTTGTCTTTAAGCTCTTCTGCATGCCTGAAGTAGCCCCCATACCACGAGGTGAGGCTTTGCCAGTCTGTACACACACCTGTTTTGTCTTTAAGCTCTTCTGCATGCCTGAAGTAGCACCGCATAGCCTGATTTGCGGCCTGTCAAGGTATGCTTCTACCAGCTACCATTACACTGAAATTCATACACGTGTTTGGGTAATTTATGATCTGTTCTAAGCACTTAAAGTAACTAGCGCCCAGATGCCTCGGCGCTTTAGCGCTGAAATAAATACAAAATAAATAAAAGACTGACTATAGTATTACTGATTGGGAGGTTCAAGGGGAATAGGTGTGAAGCTTTGCATGCACAAGGTTCGTGCTAATGTATATGGACGTGCACGGATTGACATTATAGGCGAGTTTGGAGCACACTACAGTTGCAAGGTGTGTGTATCCAAGTGTGTAGGATGTCCCCTTTGTTGTAAAGAGCAGAGTGGAATGGGGATAATTTTGTGACCCGAGGGTACTGAGAATGGTTTCAGTTGTACAAGGGACAAGCCGGGCGAGGGAAAAATACATTGGGGGGGGTACTTAAAGAGGAGATAGTGCCTAAATGGTTATCAACACTGCATTCAGAATGGGTCCCTCCCATTGTGGTGGCATGCAATCCCAACTGTCCGATCAGGCTGTTAGGGCAGAGAACCGCTGGGTTGTAGATATGGTGAGTTTGGCAGAAATTGCCTGTGCCAAATAGAAGGGAAATGATGATTGAACAGAAGTGTTTAGCATGCTGGATTAGGCCTCTGCCTATCATCGGGTCAGGTTTCATCCTAGCCTGTGGGATTGTACCACTTTCACAACACCGGAAGGGATATTTAGGTTTTGCAGAATGCCATTTGGGTTGGTTTCAGCTGCTGCATTTTTCCAGTGGGTCAGGCATGCTCTCTTGAGGAACTTGGAAGTAGGTTTGTGTTTTCAGGACAACCTGTTAGTCTGGGGAGCAGAGAGCAGGAACATGATCAGGCTGACCTCCATTGAGTATCTGGGGCATAGATTGAGTGAGGCTGGCATAGAAAAAGGGATCCTGGTGCTGCTATTGTAAATATTGCCAAGCCTGAAAACAGACAGGACGTTTTTTTAGTTTGTGGAATACTATTCCAAGATTGGGAAGAGCTTTGCTTACACATGCAAGCACATCTGCCAGAGAATCGAAACAGACAGATTGTATGGACGGGTCAGTGTAATGAAGAGTTGGAAGATGTAAAGAGGGCAATAGCGAGTGCTCTGGTGCTTGCCCACTCAGCACCCACAGGGTGAGACCTGAGTGGTGACAGATACTAGCAAGTCTGGTTAGGTGCAGTGCTCATGCAAAGATGGAGGGAATGGGTGTTAGCTTTCGCAGGGTGCATAACTCAGATTCTCTGTCCCTTCTCACAGGGGAGCTGCCACCTGTGAGGCTAGGGAGATGAGCCCACTATGCAAGACCCTCCCTAGGGGTCTGGGCAAGCGGTACTTCACTGGGAGAGACTCCCCTCTTGGGGACAAGGACTCCCATTCCCAATTGGAATTCCCAGTCCAAACCAACATGTCCACATATATGGATGTGGCGATTGTACTATCTCCCACAACAACAATATTTCCTACAGATCCTTCTTTGCATATATTGCCTACAGGCAATGCTGAACACAACCAGAATACCATAGTCAGTGAAGAAGAACAATGTTCCGTTTGTTCGTGTGATGTGTATAACAGAGGAAACGCTACGCAAAGGCGAGCCTCTGCATCGTTGACCCAGAGTTGTGGGGCCATGCCGGGCTGTGGAGCCTGTAGGGGCAAAGAGCATGAGCAAAATGCCTGAAGATTGGTATTCCACACAACCGAAGTTGGAGAAGGAACCGAGACTTGCATACTTGCGTCTCATCGGGTGGCGCAACTATAAGCGAATTGTGGTGTGCCCCGAGGCTGGTAACATATGCCAAGACAAGATCCTTGGAGGGAGCCAGTGTCTCAAAGTTCCACATACTTCAGACCGAAGCTACAGAGACGGGTAGCCATGGGGAAAGCTGATGAGGTTATTGGAGCCTGAGAAACCTAAATGTGCAAATACCCTGTGAAAAGGGGACAGAGGAAAATACAAACATTGTTAATTAGAGCTGTGAAAGCTATCAAGATAGATTAGGGGAGCATCAACAACCCAAATGTGAAAATACCCTATGAAAGGGGACTAAGAGAAATACAAAATTGTGAATAACAGCTGGGGAAGCTATCAAGGTTACGGTAGACTGAGAAACCCATGGGTGCAAACATCCTATGAAAGGGAGATTGAGAAATAAGAGATACAGGTACTTTGAACTAAGACTGAGCACTTAACGGAAGGTACAGGTTTCTATTTTTGGTTGTTTTCAATACATTTCAGAAGAATGGAAATGTTTACAACAAGAGACAGTTTCTTTGATAACAGGAGGTTTGAAACAAAGGGACTGCCAGGTACAACAAAGGGTCACTGGGTGAAAGTGGGAAGGTGTGTTGTATTGTATTCCTGGATTTACCTAATTGTGTTTCCTTATTATGATATGAAATGTACATCTTTCTCTCCTAGTTAAAATGTGGAATGGGGTTCTGGAAGGGTGTGAGGATTTCATGATGGGGGCTCGAGCGAGAAGGAGGATGGAGAGGCTGTTCATGGGAGTCCATACTCATGGTGCAGCCTCTGCTTTCTACATTAATGTTTAACTTCAAAAACCTTGTCAAATAAGGCAATTTCTGGATGCCAACCTGGCCTCCAAAAAACATGAAGATAGTCAACAAGAAAAGGGAAAGAAGGTGGTTTTGTGACAAACGTCTACCAAACCCCTCCCTCCCAACCTTAATGGTCTAAAGAATTTGAGTGCTGGAAATTCAGGTGGGCAGGTCTTCGGAGACTGAAGAGCTGCAGGAAGGGGGAGACATAAAAATCAATTGGTTTTACCCACCCATCTTACCCTCTATGGATCTGATAGTATCTGATAAGGGTGGTTAGCCCTCATAAACTGGGGACCGCTGGAGGCTGGCGCATCAGTCTTCGGATGGCCTCTTTGTATCAAAGGAACCAGGGAGAGGGAAATAGTACTCTTTACTGGGTTTGGTTTTATTCTGTCTAAAGCGTCCTTTAGATGGAATGTGAGTTTGTCACATAGAACTCAGTCAATACTCGCTGGATTCTGTCCATTAATGCTTAGGTGTTGTAAGACTCGATCTGTTGTGAAGATTGTGGGGTGTGGCAAGGTACTTGATCGCCGCAACTAATTACCTAACCAAATGTCAAGCAACGTTACTTGCACCTCACAGGAAGTGTTGCTGAGGCATCAGAGCCTCACTTGCTGCGTCTTGGAGCAGAAACAGTAACAGGAAGGATTTCGGATCCTAACGGACATTCATGAAGTCTTGTTGGCAAAATTGTTTGAAAGACAAGTGCTTTGTTGATCCCGATACATATATAGACAGACTGGATAAAGTTCCGGGTTACGTGCAATGCCAGTTTCCCAGGATTACACTGCAGCCATTTTTCAGTGGAGAAGGACCTAACTGGGACCATGCCTTTTAATCCAGTGAGGTTGCCATAACCTTGCAGGCAAAAGATAGGGTGCTTTTGACCCTAGTGACAGGTTTATATCAAACCTGACACACCTCACCCAAATTCTGCCTGCATTGAACCTCAATAGAAGCTGCAGAATTAAGGGTAGTCCTTCACTCAATAATCCTCCAAGTCCCCAGGCCAAAATGTATATGTAGAAGGCCAATTGACTCTGAGCTGGGCACAACTTTTGCGTTGCTCCCTTTAGTTCAAGTTAAAAGCGGACTAAGCCCACATAAGACGGCCAAGTCCGCAGGGGAAGAATTCGACTCCCAATCAGTTCCACAGTAGCACTCCATAATGGATTGCATCTGCCATGTGATAGGGAAAAATAAGAAAACATGATCCTAGCTTCCACACAGAACCATCTAATAAAACCAAGGAAACTGCTGTGAATGTGCAACGTTCTTTGCAGGCCATTAAAGGAACATGAAACAAACTATTAATTTGCACCCTGGGAGAAGTGTTATGTAAAACAACCTATGAGTTCTGGCTCCCGAGACATAAACTTCCCCGTCCACTATGTATTGAAGCCTACTCTGAGACTTCCTAGAATCATACATTGACTGTAATCCTAGACTTCTTTACACCAGCTACCATTTTATGATTGTCATCCCACCTAATCCCTGTAACCACCAATTTAAGCATAACTTCTTTTTTATTATTTTTTTAAATGATTTATTTTCATTATATACAATCAATGAATACATGAAACAAAATTAAATCCAGCCAATTCAAATTACGAAAAACATGTGAAAATCCAAAGAGATAGACAATGTAAAACTATATACATAGAACCACAAAATATATACACCCCTCCCCAACCACCCCTCCCTAATTCATCCGTACAAAAGACAGAGACTAAACCCAAATCTTTTTGAAAAGAGAACTTTTCCTTTCTCTCCTATAGATCACGCTCTCCGTATCAGCTAGTTTATACATTTCATCAATCCACTCTTCTACGTTTCGGGTACCCTTGATTTCCACCCTCTCAAAATAATTTTCTTTCCTGTTGGAGCACCTCTGAATAGCCATTTCTTTTGCCACGTGGTCAATTCTTCCAATAACTCGTCACCACCCAAGACCAGTGTTCTAAAGTCATAGGCAATCTTCTCATCAGATATCACACAAATATTCAACGAAAAGTCATGCACTCTCACACATTCCCACAACATATGCTCCAATGTTCTAGTCTGATGTGCACCCACCCAACAGTAATTTGTGTCTGAAAGACCTCTTTTACATAATCGCTCTGGGGTCCAATAGATTCTGTTCAAAATGTTTAATTACTGGGACCTTTCACTCAAATTGATCTAACATAGATGGACATTTTTGCACATGCTCATCCATAGTCCTGAAGAAATATAACATCTGAGTCCAATCAACTGACCATTCTCTTTATACTCTGCAACAATCAGCTTATAGATTCTACTTGCCAAACCGCCTTCGCCCTTTTTGGATTTAACAGACAAAACGTAAAAATGTAGCCCATTTTCTAAATCCAACTTTCCTATAGCCTTTTTCAAACTCCGGTAATCCATGGTCGAAAAGTTAGTAATATCACATTTATTCTTAACTTAATTTGCTGTAAGCCATTTCCCTTCTTTTTGCAGGTCTCCAATCCCTCTAACCCCTCCCAAAAACCATTCTGGCCAAAACAAAGGGCCTCACTACAAGTCTGGCGGTAGCTGTGCCGGTAAAACTGGCAGGCTGCCGATGGACTTGTGGATTTTTCCAGCATCTGGCTTCACGGAAACACCGGGGGTTTATGACCCTGATGTTCCTGGAAGTCAGGCGTCGGAAAAACGTTAATCCCATTCCCATTTTAGTCCCATAGGACTCAATGGGAATGGGGATGACGGAAGCACCGGCACCATTAATAATGGTGCCGGTGCTTCCATGAAAGTCTGTGAGCGGCTGGCGGGTGGGACAGCAGCCACCCGCAGACTTAGAGTCATTACCGAACCGGCATACTCGTAATGAGACCAAAACCATTTTCTTTAATACCTGGGTTTGCCCAATAGATACATCTGGGCCCTTTAGTGCATTAACACCCAGTAAACCTGAAAGTTCTTTCCAGGAACAACGTAAAAATTCTGTGGTGAGATTCACCTTAGTTCCCGGACTTGGCTATGTTGTCAAAATTGCCCTTGTCATCAATGGCCCTGCAAAACCAGCTTCAGCTATCGCACAATCATCTGGATTATTTTCTAGGAAAGGAATAAAAAATGGAGCCATGAATGCTAAATGATAAGCGTGATAGTTCGGGACCCCAAGGCAAATGTAACTTCCAAAGTTTAACCTTGGTGGTTTGTGATCCCAAATAAAACTCTGCAAGAGCCTTTCAAACTCCTTCCAATATTGTAAACCAATTGTCAATGGTAGCAAACCAAGCACATAGTTAATCATAGGAGCTGAATTCATATTAAGGCGTTTACTTTCCCCAATAACGATAGACTTAGCACCTTCCATCTCTCCAGATCTAGTCTGAAACCTTGGCACAATTCTTTTAGATTTTCATGTACCATTTCCTCAATCTTTGGTGTTAACCATGGTATCACATCCTGTCCTCACACCATCTAAAACCCAAGGAAGTAATCAATTGCTTATTACAGGTAATTGTCAAAGGCATCACTTGCGATTTCACCCAGTTAACTTTATATCCTGATGATACATTAAAATGTGATAGAATCTCCATCAAAATGGGGAGCACAAGTTCCAAATCTTTCAAGACCAGCAGTAGGTTGTCAGCATAGAACTAAAGCTTCTGTTCCACACCCCAACAACACAACCCACTTAACCTTCTTTCAAGCCTGATTGCAATGGTAATCTGTGTGGATCTTCAAACACCTGGATCATTTTAACCTCACCTCTACTAGGCACAACACCTTCTCAGCTGTAAAATAGACCCACAAACGTAGAGTAAAGTTTTTTGTTTTCTTTCAAAGGCATATGTTTGTAGAAGAACCACACTAGATCCCCGGCACATACTTGGGATTGTCTCTTATTTGCAAATTCCTGGTATTGTTTCTTGCATACACTAAGAGCTCCTTGGGCCCACTGCAAATTCTCTTTCACGCTTTGCTAATTACATTTCACACCAAAGTTAACAATTGCTCCGGGTTTCACTTTTTGAATAAAACATGAATTACACGGTACCGCATATCACAACAGAATGGTGACATGGTGGTGACTTACTTTTGTTCAAAACCACTCCAAATCCATCCAGCTTGTCTTGGGGGGATAGCTCAGGGGCAATGCGCTCACCTTGGAAGCAAGATGATGCAGAGCAACACAGGTTTGAACTAAAGGCTTCCAGCCCTTTCAGATGAGTAGCAATACCCTGGAGATGGATGGGGATGCAGATTTTAATCCAACATCCATAGCTCAGACCACACACATAGCTTGGCAAAAGTTAGTCTGTTTTAATGCAAGTAATTAAAACAGGGAGTACAACGAACAGTTGTTGACGACACAAATAGCTTGGCATAAGTTTGTCTGTTTTAATGCAAGTAATTAAAACAGGGAGTACAACGAACATCAGCAATCGCTCGATACTCAACTCCCCCCACATTTCATAAAAAAGCTGGGCTCTTAAACCCAAAATTGGTCATAGCTGACGTGTTGACCTGCGTCATTACCAACGTCATCCTACGTAGCAACCAACTAAACTTATCAGGAAGCTGAATTGGTTCTAAGTGAATAACTAAGTATAGGTGTTATATCTGTATGGAGTAACAGAGAGAAATAATTGGATACTTAACATCAGGTGGGGCAACTAAGCCCTCCCTTCAAAATGGCCACTATGAACGTCACTAAATATACAACGTCTCATTGGCTACACAAATTATAGGACCCCCAACTACATGGTCCCCTACAATTGATTGACTTCTAACCCCTGTCAGTAACTTTCCAACTACATGAGCAGCCCACAGATCGATCAACCAGGTGCGGGTAAGCTTGTCTTGATGCCAGCTTCCACCAATTAAAAATACATTCCATCATCCCCTGAATGGTTCAGTGTCAATTAGTGTTTTGAAATTGGCCTTGAGTATGTACTGTTCTCTGGGATTTTTTAAGGAGTATGGGTACTGTCTGGCTTCCGTGCGTAGGTGTGATCTCATCCGTCCAACTTTCTTTCATCACGTGACTGGACAACATGAATTGAGCCTTTTCGTGTATTTGATTTTATTTTCCAATAGTCCTCTGACGTCTTTTGTTTTCACTTGACCTTCTGTTCTTTCGCGTTAATTTTATCTAATGTCAGCCAATTCTAGTTCTGATAAGACATTGGCTTTCTTGGCTCAGCCAACTCCTTAGCTATACTGTTTAATTCAATTTGCTTTTGTAACTGCGACACTGAATTGAGGCCTTCCTCATTGTTCAAGACTACTTTATACATAGTAGAAACATTCATTCTTATATAATCCATATGTATCTATGAGGTAAATATGTATATGTTGGTGCTTACCGCTGTCTATTCACTATTTAAAAGCATGTGGCTAGCTTCATGATTACTTTGCTGCTTGTGTTTCAATGCATCTGTACACATTTAAACTAAGTATCTTCATCATGCTTATGGCATAGGTCTCATCATCTTGATCCCAAGACGTCACTTCTCCTTGGTACTTCTTTGTTCTTCATAAATCATCTGCCTCTATGGTCTGGTTATCATCTTCTATATGGAGTCAATTCAGCTTTGTATGATGTCACCATTCAACCTGGTCATTCAGTTTCTTTGTTTCATCAGGAATCACGTTCAAATGACCATCATATTGTCTTGGATGTAGGTATGGTTTCGTTAATGGGTACTTCACTTCCCATATTCTCTTAGGTATAGGTATTATTATGGGTACTGCACAGAGTCGTTGCTCTTCTTCTTGCTTTCTTATTGGTGCAGTATACGTCACATACTTTGGTTCATACTTTTCAGGTAATGTAGGCGGGCAGGTGGAGTGGGGTACTTGGCTCCTCCTCTACAGGTTTGATACCCGCGTCCGCGCTTACAAACCTCTGGGTATTATGTGCATTATAAATAACCAATTACAATACAATTACAGCTCTCCCCTGACTTCAGGTAGCACCTCACATGTTTACACTACCTCTTGGTCGACTGGGAATGATAACTAGAACAGACAGATAAACATGAACTTAAAGACCCGTACAAAAGAATTTTTAAATCTTCGAGACCAACTGACCTTCCCAATACTAAAAGAGACCCTCCAGTACGGCATACCAATGCACTATGATCTGCCGGACACCCTAAACCAAGGGTGATGCTGAAGCCTCCCCTTTTATGGAACAAAGTGACCCAATGTCGCCAGTAAATGCACATCTATTGGGAGAGTTGAGTGTTCCCTGTTATTGGGGAGGTCTGTGATAAAGACTATCGAAACTGAATGCCACAGCCCGAGTGGTGTTTGCAACAGCAATAGAAGCCCTTTGGGTTTTCTCAGATCAGCTTTTACTCACGCACACCCTGCATAATACACTGTATCTAAGTGTGGCTTCCCAACAAAAGCACCCGTGCAACAAATCCACTTTCTTTTCATATCTCTGGATGTCGCTCCAGAACAGCCTCATAACGATCCTTAAATGCCTTTTCTGTTGTAAGCATTTTTTCCACCTAGATGGACCTTCTGGCACTCTTATTTTGTGTTCCAAGCAACCCGACTGTAGTTTCTCATTTCCTTCTCAACACTACGCTACGGTTTATTGGCAAGCATTTCAAGTATCACTTTATTGTGCATGTAATAACTAGCTCAGTTTTTCCCTAATGTATGTTCAATTGAAGTATACACTGCAGGTCAATCCCCAAATGTGTTGGTATCGGAGGGGATGGGCGGCAGTGGTATATCAGGGAAGATACATCACACAAATACACAGAGCCATCAGCTCCCCATTCATCCTGTTTTTTTACTACCCTATTGCCTATACATACTTCAACAAGCAAATCAATATCTCACTCTTCTTGATACTCCAAATCTCTCAATACGAAATATGTTTTGAGAACATCTCTTATTTATATCAAATCCATATTGATTTTTATTACAAATGTATACATCATTTTTAAAAACACAGCACATACTATATATCACATTTCAACGTGCAATAAGTGCAATTGTGCAAAATAGGTTTAGTTAAAGTGCCAATTCGTTTGTGCAAAAAAAGCAAAATACAATGTTCAGACACTTTTCAAACATTGATATTGGGGAGTGGTGTAATGAATGCCTCCAAATTGCAATCTTGTTACACTTTTATGTAGAAAACAATGTTGAGGTCTTAAAGGAATAGTCAGTCCATATAGCTTCTTTTTCTACCAGACTCTCAATATCTCCCTCTTGGCTTGATATGGAATACGCACACTTCCCTGTGGGATTCTTATTATTCAATATCCCTAAATTGTTACTACAGGATGTACTTATAAAAAAATGTCGAAACACAGCGTTTCGGCCTTGCCAATAGAGTTTCGCCCATCCATTACGATCTCTAATGTATCTCAAAGGCCTTAGTCAGGACAAATACATAATTCTTGTGAGATCCAAGATCTTCTCTAACCCATTACAGGGTGTTCTCTCTAATTAATACAGATATATATAACATAAGTTGGAGTATCTGCATCAAACCACAAACTAGTTGTGTATATAGGCATTTCTTAGGCTTATCACAAAACTGATTGTGTGGTTTCACAGGGGAACCCATTTCATCTCTTCTAGCCACATCACACTTACACAAAGTTGTTCTGGAAACATATATTTTTGTTTACCACATTCAAAATAGACACAAGTGCAATGAATCATGCACATTAAGAAATAATAAGAGGCATTTGAATATCCAAGTGCTCACCACTAACAATTGTTATACAAACACGTTTTTAAATAATACAAATTGAAAAAAGATATAGTTCCTTGACAATAAAGAAAAGGACATCGCGAAATTGAAAAATAGAAATATTTACTCATTCTCGGAGGAACATTTTCAGCATCTTCTGAATGCCCGCTCTGTTCTAAAAACTGGCCCTGGTGCATCTGCTGAACACTCCAATACAAATGATTTGGACCTCTTGGCACAGAAAAAGAAGAAACTAGTACGTACAGACCCACACGGAAAGCTTATGCTTGAATATCTCAGGCAGGGGTAATCCCAGATGTACTACAAGTCCGAAATATACCAACGATCTTCATAGACAACGCAAAATTTTAATTGAACTTTAGTGGAGTAGGCAACGGATGTAGCCGAGATTGGATTATCTTGGTAATAGAGACAGCAGAGGAAGAGAGTAAAAAACCGAGAGAAGAACATGAGGAATTGGAGAAAAAAACTGACAGATGACCTGGTGATACAGGATGTAAAAATCAAAGTAGAGAAAATAAATGAGGAAACAAACATTTCGACAGTTCACACTGGATAAGAACATTTGGAAATTGAAAAAAGATGTTGATTGATATAAAGAAGAAAGAACAAATCCCTACCTTACAGTGGATTTTTATCAAGGTCAAAATAAAGGATGTGGACAGAGATTTCAGCAACAATATGGTGGCCAAATAAAAAAGTTTACTTTCTCTGACACCTCCAATACAACGAGTGGCAGTGAATCGGAAACAGCAAGAGAAGAGACACTTCAGGCCCGCAGAATTTACCACCCCAACAGTTTTTTTCGGGGGTAGAGGCAGAGTCAGGAAACAATTTCGCCAAGGAGAATATGGGATGTGCACATGACAATGGAGACTAGAACAGAACTGGTAGCACCAATTTTTAATCTGACATGACATATACTTACCCCAGATGAGTTTAAGGTCCTCAATACAGGGTTGAGTTATGTACCCATGACCAAAGCTGCAGATTTCCAGACGTTTCTTTAGAGTGCTGAAATAGAGATATTTTTTCAGAGGTAAAGATGTCGAATCTCCAGGTATGGTTAGAAAAGGAAGCTTGACAGTACTGAAGCCTCCTTCGACTATTATGCCTCCACCAACGTCTATCTGTCCTGAGATACTTGCATTTGAAAAAAAAGTGCTGGATGAAGCAAAGAGACTACTGAAGAACAAGAACCATACTAGCGATAATCTAAGTCAGGAGGAAAGGGAATCGATACAAGCATTGGATGATAAGCCTGATTTCCTCATGAAACCAGTAGATTAAGGGAGAGGGATTGTGCTGTGGGAGAAAACAGAATACAACACCGAGGCCTCCAAATTGCTAGGTAACCATGAACATTATCGTCATGGAAATAAATCATACAACTAGAATACAGGAGGAAATTGGTAGCCTAACTCAGCATGCTGCCAGAGAGGAATGAATAGATAAAGAGGAGAAGAGATTTCTCAATAAAATACATCCCACTACAGCAGCATTCTATATCTTCCCAAAAGTGCACAAGAACAGTACCTGTCCACCTGGTAGACCAATAGTGTCTGCAATAGGTTCAATTCTTGAACCACTGTCAAAATAGGCAGACTTTTTTTCTCAGGCCTTTCGTTAGTAGCATGAAGTCAAATATAAGGGACACAACAGAAATGATTAACATTTTAGCAGGTGATGATACAGCACAACACAATGTCGTGGTTAGCCTCAATATTGAGGCACTTTATACAAGCATAACATACCATGCAAGTATCGAGGTAATGAAAAAATATCTAGACAAATGACCAGATCCAGAAGGAAGAGTATCCACAGAATGTATACAAGAATGTATAGCTTGGCACTTACTGAAAATGTCTTCTTGTTTGAAAATAAAATGTATCAACAGAATCACGGAACTAGTATGGGCGCCACCTACGTGCGAGACATCTCCAATCTTCATATGGATGATTTTGAAATAGAATTCCTATATGATGAACAGAATCCATTCAAGAGACACATCAAGAATTGGCATCGATATATTGATGTCTTTCTCAAATAGACAAGTACCCTACATGATTTAGAGCAGTTCCTAGACTTGACCATAAACAAAAATGGACAAGGGTAGATAGAGGCTAGTCTTTACCGCAAACCTACTGACAGAAACACCTTGTTACATTTCAACAGTTACCATTCAGTCAATCTAAGAACTAATTTGCCCTTTGGTCAATCTTTACGTATTAGAAGAAATTGTTCCACCACACAGCATAATGGCCGTCATGCAGACGATCTGGCAGTCTGCCTCAGACAAAGAGGTTATCCGCGCAAAGCTATCAAGAATGCGAAGAAAAGAGCCAAGAATATTCAACAAGAAATATGCTTGACAAAGCAGACCAAACCAATGGAAGAGAAGATAACGTGTCACCACACACAGCCCAATAAGTAATGCCATCAAGAAAGCTGTATTGAAGAACCGGCCTCTAAACCAGCTACCAGATTTCAAACCTAGCAAGCCACGGTTTGCCTTCAAAAAGACAAAATATTTAAGAGAAATGTTAGTCCACAGCTGAGTATAAAACACTGAGAAGTGCACCCTCGACGTGTCTGTGGGGTGATGGGTCACTTTAAGTGTGGCCTATGCTCCGTGTGCGGGCTCACGAAGAATATGAAATGTTTTATGTTAATGGACATAAACTGGGAAATTAAAGAATTCACAAATTGCAGAACTGCATGGGCTCTATATGGCATTAAATGGCTATGTGGGATAATCTATATTGGAAAAACTAAAAGAGAGATACAGCAACATATCTGCGAACACAGATCGTGCCTGAAAAACAAGGACCAGGACAAGCTGATGGTGGAGCATTTCTCCAACAAGGCACACAGCCACAATGACGTACTGTGATTTGTGATAGAAACAGTGAAAACCTCCCCAAGAGGAGGGGACAGAGATTTGGCACTGAGCAAGTTAGAACCAAGAGGGATCCAGAAATTGGACAGTGTCAAGACTGGTCGCCATAAAAGTATAGAATGGGGTTTGTTCTATTAAGAAGTTATAGAGGTACCAGAAACTGCACCCCTTGAAATATGCTCTGAGAATAAAGTTACAAGATATACAGTGGACCTTTGTAAAGAAAAATCACAGTAGTCCTTGAGAGACTGTATGACTTATCCGGGTCCTAAGGTTAAAAGTATGTTAGACATGAAGGATTAAAAAATGAGCCATCACATGAGTTATGCAGTGTTGTTAATTGAAGGATGACCCTAAAATGGTGGTGGATTAGCATGGATGTAGACACAGAAGAAACAGATTAAATTGTTTGAGTTGTGAAAGTGTCTCTTGATTTGGCCGACATTAAGATGGCGGCCAGCGGCAGGAACAACATAGATGGTGCCCTACATGCAGGGTTCATTCATTAAGCATACTTCGGGACCGCTGGCAGCTGCTTTGGATGCTCTTCACCACTGCACTCCTAAACGTGAGTAGTTTCCCCGAGATGTTTGGACACGAATATCATGGCGGGTAAGTGGATGATACTATATCCAGAGGCTTGGTAATCAGATAAAGAAAAGCAAAACCCGAGTTTGGTTAGCTATGACAAAATGATGCCTATACCAATACAACGCTTCATGACAGTGATGTTAATTTATGAAGCTTAACACATAGAATTACTGCATGAAACAAGAATGGGGGTCATTCATATAAAAAATGACTCTGCGGCATTGGAGAAAAAACGACCATCTTTGTTATATGAGTCGAATATAGGTCAGGCAGTGATTTATGTCGGGCAGTGATGCACCAACATAGATATCTAAGCAATGTGCATTAGTAGTACTAAGAAATCCCCCATTCCCCTTTTTCCTGGGGAACATAGATCAGCAATATTCCTGTGCAAAGTCTGAGATGGAAGACATGCCATCCTCAACACGATGCCTAGAAATGAAAGGTCAGTATCATGTCTGACCTTAGTTACGGCCAATGATCATTAGTAGACTAGGAGACAAAATGTGGTAAACATAAATGTATGTTTTCAGAATGACTTTGTGTAAATGTGTTGTGGCTAGTAGAGTTGAAATGGGTTCCCCTGTGAAACCACAAGATCAGGTGTGTGATAAGCCTAATAAATGCCTCTATACACTACTAGTTTGTGTTTTGATGCAGATACTCCAACTTATATTATATATCTCTGTATTTATTAGAGAGAACACACTGTAATGGGTTAGAGAAGATCCTGGATCTCACAAGAATTATGTATTTGTCCCGACGAAGGCCTACGAGATACATTATTTAGAGATCCTAATGGATGGGCGAATCTCTATTGGAAAGGCCGAAACACTGCGTTTTGACATTTTGGTATAAGTATATCCTGTAGTAGCAATTTAGGGATATGGAACAATAAGAATCCCATAGGGAGGTGTGCATATGCCATGCCAAGCCAAGCCAAGAGAGAGACATTGAGAGTCTGGTACAAAAAGAAGCTATATGGACTGACTAGTCCTTTAAGACCTCACATTGTTTTCTATGTAAAAGTATAACGAGATTGCACTTGGAGGCATTCGTCATAGCACTTCCTGATATCAATGTTTGAAAAGTGGCTGAACATTAATTTTTTTTTAACTTTATCTAACGCTATTTTGCACAATTGCACTTATTGCAATTTGAAATGTGATCTATAGTATGTGCTGTGTTTTAAAAAATGATGTATACGTTTGTAACAATCAATATGGATTTTATCTAAATTAGAGATGTTCTCAAAACATATTTTGTATTGCAAAGATTTGGAGTATCAAGAAGAGCGAGATATTGATTTACTCGTTGAGGGATGTATAGGCAATAGAGTAGTAAAAAACAGGAGGAATGGGTAGCTGGTGGTTCTGTGTATTTGTGTGATGTTCAATTGAAGTGTAATGGGTTTCAAAATCCATGGGGACTAATTGATAGCTCTTTTTCCAAGCAATATTGAATAATGTATTAAGTAAACCCAAGATTTCTCGTTCATTTGATTAATGCGAAATCGCAAATGGATTCAGCAAAACATCTACAGATTCTCAGATCTGCTCACTAACTTTATCTATTCTCTTAATTCTATCACCTCATTGCAGATTCTCAGATCTGCTCACTAACTATCTATTCTCTTAATTCTATCACCTCATTGCAGATTCTCAGGTCTGCTCACTAACTTGATCTATTCTCTTAATTCTATCACCTCATTGCAGATTCTCAGGTCTGCTCACTAACTTTATCTATTCTCTTAATTTTATCACATCATTGCAGATTCTCAGATCTGCTCACTAACTTTATCTATTCTCTTAATGCTATCACCTCATTGCAGATTCTCAGATCTGCTCACTAACTTTATCTATTCTCTTAATGCTATCACCTCATTGCAGATTCTCAGATCTGCTCACTAACTTTATCTATTCTCTTAATTCTATCACCTCATTGGAGATCTTAATTTGATCAATACGTCACAGCATGATGTGTTTTTGACATGGTTTAAAACCTGTTTGATGTTTATCTACTTTTGTTTGAATTCAAATAGCGTCCTCTGAATTTCATTTGAGGAGGGGCATCTTTATCTGCCTGGGCATTATTGTGTTTCACACACTTCTTTTTGTCAGGCTTATTTTCTAACCTTGTATCTTTAACTGCGGTTTCAAAAAATACAATGAGGACGCTGCCTTGTGTGAATTGCGGAGTGAATCTGGTGTTCATTGTTAACACTGCCCCTCTGCTGGGAAAATAATCCATGTCAAGTTCCCAACCTACACCTTCAGTGTCAAACATTTCTTCCTGACTCAATGACAAGTGTGTTGCTGTGTCCAATATTTTTGTAAAGTTAAAGCGTAACAATCCTTCACTTCTTTGTTAAAGTCACTTATAGATGGTAAAAAAACGTGTAAATTAAGTTTTCCGATACATTTAAATTGGACAGAGTATAGTGTACTTGAGAGCAACATTTGTACATATCAATCTTCATGTTTTAATCATCCGAATTGACAATCTTTCCAATACATCCATGCAGTATTGTGGGCCAATGTATCTCCTATACGTGCTGGACACAGTCTTCCTAGTTTGTTTATCATTCAGTGGGGGGCAGGGTGGGAGGGCCATGGACTGTCCCTCACCAAGCTCACACGGAGTATGGAAGTGCTGCAGGGCGAGATTCACATTGGAGCCAAAGGATCATCGGCCCCGTGTCATCCTCATCTGCCCCGTGTCAGGCGGATCACATATCGTCATATGTTGGACATGAGGCCCATTGATGGACACATCTAAAAGCGCAAACATCATGATGTGTACTTTGCACACGAACTGGGATGGAACTGACAGCTTGCTTCCTAGTACCATGCACCATCTTCATGCAACTTATCCGACTGCAGGACCAACCTCTGCTGTCACATTCCCAAAAGAACTATTGACATGAAAGCCCGCCTCTGCCATGAATGATATGCCCCCTAGAAAGGGCACAGCCATTTTATATTTTCAAGGATAAACATTACAGCGAGTTTAGATTTTGTGGCATTGTAAGTTAATGAGGACATACAGATCATGGGTAATTCAAGGATTGCTTGAAAGGGTTACGGGCGCGAGTCTTTTATCCGGCTATATAGTTTTCTCTGGTTCATAACAGAGCTCAAGTATGGTAAAAGAGAGCTATTTCCCTCTGTGAAAGGTTCTGTGAGCTAGAATGTGTTGCAGACCTACCTGAGTGGGAAACATCCAATATAACAGGTTATTTGAGCCATGATCTTTCTGAGAAGAGGACCTCGTACATTTTGTAAAACTCAGGGATCCACCCTAAGTTACTAAGGGTAAATCAGACACGGACCCCTTCCTCACTGTGTTTAGAGAGACTCGCCTTCACCGCCCTGAGGAGGCCCAACAAGGCTGAAACATGTGCCTGGGGTTGCTGATGGTACTCTTGTTCAGAGGAGAATCGCCTGGCAATCCAGTGCTCGAATGCCCTTATAGGTGGGACCAGACTGATATGCAAATAGTCATTTCTTTTCTGGCAAAGGTAGAAGGGGGGAAACGGGAAACGTGGTTGTAGACCCTCTTGGGTGGGGAACATCCCATAAAACAGGTTATTTCTCAGTATTGAGAGAGGGGCAGACCAATGAGAGGAGTGTCCACAGGGCAGTTTCTAGATAAGATCGCAGCCTGGGGATCCCACTAGAATGTGCCGCTATACTGCAAAACCCCACACTGCAACCACTCCCAACTTTATAAAATCATTGCAATATAAAAAAAGCTAGATTTATTAGAGGAGGAAAAGATATCTCTGCTTATAGGGTGCACGTCTTAGACACTGGAATCTCCAGTGGGCAGCTCTATATAAAACAACCAACTATCATGAATAACTTGTAATTAAAGTACTTACGAATACAAATTAGACACAGCAAAGTAGTTAATACTGTAGAAAATAAATTCGCTTTCATCATATCATGTATACATCTATTGTCTAAAGCACAATGTTCAGGATTCTGCTGCATAACCTATTTTTGCTATCATGTTGCAATTATTTAAGTGTAGCACTAGAGGAAGTAGCATCCTTCTGCTATTAAAGAAGGTAAATATGTCTTTATCAGATGTAAAAAAATAAAATAAAATAAAAACCTCTGAACAGTTATCAAGAGCCTGCATAGCAATGATTCTCAGTCCTCAGGGGACCCACATCTTTGAAAACTACACATATTTCTTTGTGTGGTGAACACGTAGCAACAGAGAAAGCCTTTTCACTATCTGCAACCCGGAGTTGTTCGCTTTTTCAATATCTGTGGTCTAGTGATTTTTAAATCTGGAATATCAACTTTACCTGTGGGGATTAGCACACCTAAGTGTCTTTAACATTCAAGCATTGAACTACCGCCCTCAGAACCGGAATAGCAAGCACCACAGGTTTCTGCAGAGAGGAATACATTGTAATCTCTTTAAGAGAGTGACTGGGTCTTGAAAAAGGACCAGGCAGCCAGAACGTGCATACAGGAGAGTGTCGAGCCGTCATTTTGTTTACCACGTGTGCTCTGCAGTGCATGTCACCTGCCATAGAGTCTCCAAAATGACAATGTTTTAAGGAAGAGTTTGTGGCATGAATGGAGTCTGATGCTTTGGCACGATACACAAAACATGATAAGAAATAGGAAGAAAAATTAACGGTTTACACCCTTAGTATGAACCAATCTATATTTTTCGCACTTGTGTGTCGCGGAAGATGCAAAAGTGATCACCTCACCATTAGGTGACAGATTTAGTGAGATTAAACATTCTGTCCAGGATCACACACTTGGGGTTAAGTGGTGAACTCAAGATTTGAACCCAGTCTACAATTTAGGCACATCATCAGAAACATTTCCAGCTCTCCTTAGTACTGATATGTGTTAATGGGAGCCGAAAGAAATCGGAGTTTTACAGCTCTGCTGTCGTGACTTAGTCGCACAGTAAACGAAAGGCATTACGTGGTCAACTGTGTGTAGTTCTTGTTTCACACAGCATGAAGTTTGCAATGCACGCATCGCATCTCATCTCTAATCACGCAATGCCTTTGCATATAGCTGCAAAACGGGTAACTTGCAGTCAGTATTGTGAGTGGAAGGTCCCGTAAGAAGCGGCCATGTGCTAGTAATTAATTGCTCCCTGTTTAAAACGCTCTTCTCACAACAAAGACCTCATATAAACATACTTGATAGACCGTGTCCTACTGGTTCTTCCTTTGTACTTTAAATGTAAAGTGAAAGAACAAACTGTTATGAAAAGCGACTATAAAGCTCCGAGCACTGACTACTTGTGTTTTTGACAGCAGCCTGCTGTGCCCACTCCATCTGCTTGATGACACCCATGAACAGACCAGAAAGCCAACCAACTGTAGAGATACTTTTCTTCACCCTGGACTTTGGTTGTGAGTCACTGTTTGACTCAGCCATAACATACTCCTGGAGAGATTATTGTTTTGTGAGAGCACTTCCTGGGTTATCTGGGGCACTTCCTGCTGCAGCTGCCCCAGCGTGCCTGACGGTGCTCCCACGAGAAGAGCTGCTATCCCCAGAGGCATTCGGGGCAATGTGATATCGTGAGTGCGCCTCATGTGTCACCGGCCAGTTAATGCCAGTGAGAGCCACATAGATGGCTTGGGGGTTTCACCATTCAGTAAAACATTCGATCGTCCGCTGTGACTCTATCCCATCAGCTGTGACACCATAGGCACTACTAATCCCGAACTTCGTTTGACTTGACACACTGAACACACGTTAGAGTGAGGTTTGGGACAGCGACCTGGCTGCCAACCTATGCACTTAGGAAGTTGAAATGGAGTCTTTTGTCAAGCAGCTGTTTCTATGAACCAAGGGTTCTTGCTTCCCATAACTGTTAGCACTTGGCTTATGGGAATGAATGGAGTATCCAGACTTCCCCTTTCCCTCATAGGTCCATTGACAGATCCTTGTTGTAGACAGGGTACAAAGAGAGAGCTAATGCGCACTGCCTGTTTGAAGACCAACAAACAGAGAAGCCGGTACAAGGCTGTTGCCAGGTCCAGCTACAGGAAAGAAAGAAAGAAAAAAAGCTTAAGAGGGTACAAAAAGAGTCATGCTGTTGTAGGCGCTAAACTCCCCCCCCCCCGCCTCAGTCATCCCTTACAGCGATGCTGTTGCAGGCTCTAAACCACCCCCCGGCAGCCTCATTCATCCCTTACATGAGTGCTGTTGCAGGCTCTAAACTGCCCTCCCAGAATCATTCATCCCTTACAGCGGTGCTGCAGGCTCTAAACCACCCCCGCAGCCTCAGTCATCCTTCACAGCGGTGCTGTTGCAGGCTCTAAACCGCCCACCCCCCCACCCCCAGCATCATTCATCCCTTACTGCTGTGCTGCAGGCTTTAAACAACCCCCGCAGCCTCAGTCATCCCTTACAGTGGTGCTGTTGCAGGCTCTAAACTGCCCCCCCCGCAGCCTCAGTCATCCCTTACAGCGGTGCTGTTGCAGTTTCTACTCCCCCCCCCAGCCTCATTCATTCCTTACAGCAGTGCTGTTGCAGGCTCTAAACTGCCCCGCCCAGCATCATTCATCCCTTACAGCGGTGCTGTTGCAAGCTCTAAACTACCCCTGCAGCCTCATTCATCCCTTACAGCAGTGCTGTTGCAGGATCTAAACCACTGATCACACACACATTTTAGCAGCCAGCGCTCAGCCCACTGAGCTATCCTACCGGCTATAGCTATCGGAAAACCAGCCACTCCAGCAACAAAGAGCTACGTGCTGCTGGCCACAGCCCATGAGCCTCAATGTAAAATAAATATATATATTGAAACATGTAGACCAACCGAAAGACGCCATATGCACAACCCTACCTACATGGGATGGTGGCATGGTGGCAAGACGACAGCGATAATAGATTACGTATATCTGTCAATAGATCTATTGGAATCAATTACAGAGACTCAAATCAATCTATCTACAAGAAGTGATCATCACCAACTAATAGTCACCGGTTCTGGACCCACACAACCAAAAAAGACCGACTTCCGTATACAGACAGAAGTCGCTGGCAATAATTACCAACTGCGACTAACCCAAGAGCAAATAAGAGATCTCACAGATCAAATACAACTAACAACAATGCCAGATATTGACAAACTTAATTACGATACCTTCTTGATTCCCTTCCTAAAGCCAAGGAAGAACCAAATGAAACTACATAACCATTATTACGATACTGCAATCGCTCAGAAAAGAAAACAGATGCGTAAGGACATCCACAACCTAAAACCTACAAATGGAATTTCAATTTCTGCACAGAAGAAAAAAATTAAACAAAAATACACAAACTGGAGGAAATCATATCAGGCAACACTGATACAAAACGATGCAGAAGCCATGATGAAAGCTTACAGAACCGCAACCCAAGACAACTGTGGAATCTGCTGAACAATAACGAAAGCAATCAACAACTCTTGATAGCAAACGTGACTAAGCAAAAGTGGATAGACCATTTTGCAAACATATATAATGATTCAGCTACTACCACGCCGCCGGCGTTACAGACCGCAAATAAATCATGGAATGTTTGTTATGACAAGGAAGACCTGATCCTGATCTTTGACAAACTGAACACCTCACGTGCCCCGCCGGTCTGTCCAATGCAATTCTAAAACAAAATGCGGATCTGTGGGTTCGCTTCATGATGAGACTCATAGAAACCATCAACAAACAGAATACAATCCCTCCATCTTGGAGAACAGCGATAATCATCCCCATATACAAACAAGGGGCGCGTGACAATCCACAGAACTTTAGACCGATCGCATTATTAGACCCATTGGGCAAGATCTTCGCCGCATTGCTTCTTAAAAAACGTAAGGAATGGGCTAAGAAAATGAAGCGATTTGCAGCGAGACAGACGGGATTCACTTCTGGTGTTGGTACCAATGTAAATCTCCTTATAATGGACCTGGTCAAGTATGAAGCAATAGAAAAAAAAACACAGATCTACGCTGCTTTCTTGGACCTACATATGGAATTTGATTCCATACCAAGAATACGACTATGGGAAAAACTGTCGGCGTGGAATTGTCCAGCGGAGATCCTGGAGCCAATAAAATTACTATACTCCAACACAACAATTGCAGTGAGACTTTCAAAGAATGGCAAAACTACCCCCATGATAAAAACAATGAAAGGACTAAAGCAGGGATGTCCCCTTGCAGCCACCCTATATAATTTATACACAGCAGACTGTGAAGAACACCTCAATGACTTGGCTCTGAATCCTCCAAAACTAAACTCTGTCCCAATCCCCGCATTGTTCTATGCCGACAACATTATCCTATTAGACAAAACCATTTCGGGTTTACAACGGAGTTTACATCTCATGGGAATCTACATGAAATCCAATAATCTAAGGATCAATACGACAAAGACTAAAGTCATGGCATTAGTAAAACTTTCATTTAAGAAACATCCAGCATTAAAATTCTCTATCGATAACATCTGCTTAGAAGAAGTATCAACTTTCAAATACCTCGACATCATGCAAAATCAGTCTAAAATAGAAAAACAGTGGTTCAACAATGTGGAAATGAAAACTCAGTCATTAGCCAGACAAGGTTGTGTCCTACACAGGAAATACAGCAAATTCTCATTAAAACCCGTCATAACATTCTATAGACAGAAAGTAATCCCGGTAATTACATATGGAAGTGACGCAATGATCCACTCACAATCCAACAATTGGGGCGAAATTTGAAGCTATATTCTGGAGAAAGATCTTAAGGCTCCCAGACTTATATCCGATGGCCAGAATTTGCTATGAAGTCGCAACCCAATCCCTATCCTCGATAGTGACATGGAAACAGCTCGACCTTTTAAGAAAACTTCTGACAAATGATGAAACACCGGCCACAGCAATTCTGAAAAATATTCCAACTGCTTTTCACAATACATCTTTACGGAAATGGAAGGAACATTTATTCCAACAATTAAAAGACGAAGAAATATGGCTCGAAACCCTCATGAACAGACCCCAACATGCAAAACGTAAATTGGCAAATAATGACTGGATCAGAACATGTCATGCCAAAACTTTATACTCAAGAAATCTTCAAAGCCAATCGGATATCCGAGCCCTAAATGAAATCCCAAAGTAAATGGAACAATTTCCTGATGACAACATCCGCACAGTGTACATGGGGATTCGTCTGAATAACTTACCTACAAGAGACAAGATGGCAACGACAAGGCAAATCCCAAAAACTGATAGCTATTGCCGTTTCTGCAAAGATAGAGAAGTACTAGAAACAATCTATCATCTAGTAATGATCTGCCCAGAATTAACGACCAAGAGACTGAGCTTCGGTAACTTTTTTAAAATATCGACCCAACAGATCGACACGGAAATGTGTTGGTCATTATGATTGAACAGACGTGAAAACAAACTAATTTATACAATAGTTAAATTCTTACAACACATTTTAGGATTACATCCCGGAGCGCAACAGAAAGCCACGTGAAGATAGTGACGATTCGCCTAATTGATGCCGAAAGTGACCACAAGAGATCTTCTTTTTGTCTTTATATTCCGTTTTTTTTCTTCTCAATTGAATTGTTAACTATTATAATTTCATGTATCACTGAGTTCTAACAATGAAAAGTTTGTAACTAACAAAATCATTTTAATAAAAAAAAAATATATATATATATATGTATATATATATACATATATATTTTTGTTATTTTCAATTTTTTTTAGGGGTAGCAACTGCGACCCCTGGTGACCCCTAAATGACGTCCATGCCTAAACTGCCCCCTGCAGCCTCATTCATCCCTTACAGCAGTGCTGTTGCAGGCTCTTAATCGCCCCCGTGCTGTTGCAGGCTGTAAACCACCCCCGCAGCCTCAGTCATCCCTTCAAGCGGTGCTGTTGAAGGTTCTAAACTGCCCCCTGCAGCTTCAGTGCTGTTGCAGGCTCAAAATGCCCCCCCTCAGCCTCATTGATCCCTTACTAGCAGTGCTGTTGCAGACCCTAAACCGCCCTCTGCAGCCTCATTCATCGCTTACAGCAGTGCTGTTGCAGGCTCTACACTGCCCCCCACCCAGCATCATGCATCCCTTACAGTGGTGCTGTTGTAGGCTGTAAACTTCCCCCTGCAGCCTCAGGCATCCCTTACAGCAGTGCTGTTACAGGCTCTAAACTGCCCCCTCCCCCCGCAGCCTCAGTCATCCCGTACAGTGGTGCTGTTGCAGGCTCTAAATCGACACCCCCCTCCTCAGCCTCAGTCATCCCTTACTGCAGTGCTCTTGCAAGCTCTAAACCACCCCCCCTTCAGCCTGAGTGATCCCTTAAAGCGGTGCTGGTTCATGCTCCAAATCAACCCCCCCTCCTCCTCAGCCATCCCTTACAGCTGTGCTGTTGCAGGCTCTAATCCCCCCCAACCCCCGCAGCCTCAGTCATCCTGCTGCTGCTGGTGTGGGTCCCATTTATAGGGGTCATGCTGGTGTGGGTCCCACTGATGTGATCAGACATCCCTAGGGGTCATGCTGGTGGGGGTCCCACTGATGTGATCGGGCATTCATGGGGGTCAAGCTGGTGGGGGTCCCATTCATAGGGGTCATGCTGGTAGGGGTCCCACTGATGTGACCAGACATTCATAGGGGTCATGCTGGTGGGGGTCCCATTCATAGGGGTCATGCTGGTAGGGGTCCCACTGATGTGATCAGACATTCCTAGGACTCATGCTGGTGGGGGTCCCATCCTAGGGCTCCTGCTGGTGGGGGTCCCACTGATGTGATCAGACATTCATAGGGGTCATGCTGGTGGGGGTCCCATTCCTAGGGTTCCTGCTGGTGGGGGTCCCACTGATGTGATCAGACATTCATAGGGGTCATGCTGGTGGGGGTCCCATTCATAGGGGTCATGCTGATGGTGGTCCCATTCCTAGGGTTCCTGCTGGTGGGGGTCCCACTGATGTGATCAGACATTCATAGGGGTCATGCTGATGGGGGTCCCATTCATAGGGGTCATGCTGGTGGAGGTCCCATTCCTGGGGGCCATGCTGGTGGGGGTCCCATTCCTAGGGTTCCTGCTGGGGGGGTCCCACTGATGTGATCAGACATTCATAGGGGTCATGCTGGGGGGGGTCCCATTCATAGGGGTCATGCTGATGGTGGTCCCATTCCTAGGGTTCCTGCTGGTGGGGGTCCCACTGATGTGATCAGACATTCATAGGGGTCATGCTGATGGGGGTCCCATTCATAGGGGTCATGCTGGTGGAGGTCCCATTCCTGGGGGCCATGCTGGTGGGGGTCCCATTCCTAGGGTTCCTGCTGGGGGGGTCCCACTGATGTGATCAGACATTCATAGGGGTCATGCTGGTGGGGGTCCCATTCATAGGGGTCATGCTGGTGGGGGTCCCATTCCTAGGGTTCCTGCTGGTGGGGGTTCCACTGATGTGATCAGACATTCATAGGGGTCATGCTGGTGGGGGTCCCATTCATAGGGGTCATGCTGGTGGGGGTCCCATTCATAGGGCTCCTGCTGGTGTGGACACTTGTGGCCCCAATACTGAGATAAAAGGATCTTGCTTTTGCAGATCATTTTGAAGGGCAGGCCAGTAGGTAAAGTAAACTACACACGTGCTGACATTCCCATAATGGTGGTACGGTCAGTCTGCTTCTTTCCTTCCTTTGCAGTTCACTAACAATGAATCTTCAGGATTCCCGGCGAGCTGTTGTGACCCCCCCCCACAGACGTGTAATGACTGCGGCAGAGGATGGGGTGGGAGGACGGAAGGTGCAGCACATGTTTAAGGGGTTGTGGAGGGGCCAGGGTGGGGGCCAAGTGGGTGGAACAGGGGAAAGAAGGAGGTCCTCTGTACTGTTTTTCATTAATTCCTCTGACAGTCGCAACATAGATTTATGTCCTTGTGACATCAATTGCCTCTTCTTGCTGACCTTAACTCTGCTGGGACCCGTGCTTAACACATACCCCAACAGCCACTGCTTCAACAGGGGCCGCCACTAGAACAATGTGTGCTGTCATGAATAGAATTTGGTAATTTATTGCAAAGCCTGGACCCCAAGAATGAACATCGTTCATCTCCTCTGCATGGGGTGAATAGTCTGTGGTCCTGAAGCATCCCACAGGAGTGTATATGAGGCGTCCAAGTGGCCGGCCACCGAAGCTCCTGCTGTAGTGGAATGAAGGGGCAAGTCCCGTGTAGCCACCTGATGTTAAAATAAGATCCTTTGGAAATGGCACAGACTTTTATCAGCTGTAAGATCGAAGCATTTAACCCGAGAGAGAAAAGTGACATGTTTTCCAATCCTCAGGGGTAGAGGGAGGGGTTGCGAAACATCAGAAGCTGGGTGTGGTTAGCAGGACCTCCTCCAGCTTCTGCTAGTTTAGGTGTAGCCAGATCGAAATCATCCAGGCTGGGGTGTCATCCAGGCTGGGGTGTCATCCAGGCTGCGATGTCTTCCAGGCTGGGGTGTCGGGTGTCTCCAGGCTGGGGTGTCATCCAGGCTGCTGTGTCATCCAGGCTGGGGTGTCGGGTGTCATCCAGGCTGGGATGTCATCCAGGCTGGGATGTCTTCCAGGCTGGGATGTCATCCAGGCTGGGATATCATCCAGGCTGGGGTGTCATCCAGGCTGGGATGTCATCCAGGCTGGGATGTCTTCCAGGCTGGGATGTCATCCAGGCTGGGATATCATCCAGGCTGGGGTGTCTTCCAGGCTGGGGTGTCGGGTGTCTCCAGGCTGGGGTGTCATCCAGGCTGCTGTGTCATCCAGACTGGGGTGTCTTCCAGGCTAGGGTGTCGGGTGTCATCCAGGCTGGGGTGTCTTCCAGGCTGGGATGTCTTCCAGGCTGGGGTGTCTTCCAGGCTGGGATGTTATCCAGGCTGGGGTGTCTTCCAGGCTGGGGTGTTGGGTGTCTTCCAGGCTGGGATGTCATCCAGGCTGGGGTGCTTTCCAGGCTGGGGTGTCATACAGTTTGGGGTGTCTTCCAGGCTGGGGTGTTGGGTGTCTTCCAGGCTGGGATGTCATCCAGGCTGGGGTGTTTTCCAGGCTGGGGTGTCATACAGTTTGGGGCGTTTTTTAGGCTGGGGTGTCATCCAGGCTGGGGTGTCATCCAGGCTGGGGTGTTGGGTGTCATCCAGGCTGGGGTGTCTTCCAGGCTGTGGTGTCATCCAGGCTGGGGTGTCGGGTGTCATCCAGGCTGGGGTGTTTTCCAGGCTGGGGTGTCGGGTGTCATCCAGGCTGGGGTGTCATCCAGGCTGGGGTGTCTTTCAGGCTGGGGCGTCATCCAGGCTGGGGTGTTGGGTGTCATCCAGGCTGGGGTGTCATCCAGGCTGGGGTGTCTTCCAGGCTGGGGTGTCATACAGGCTGGGGTGTCATCCAGGCTGGGGTGCCGGGTGTCATCCAGGCTGGGGTGTCTTCCAGGCTGGGGTGTCTTCCAGGCTGGGGTGTTTTCCAGGCTGGGGTGTCATACAGTTTGGGGCGTTTTTCAGGCTGGGGTGTCTTCCAGGCTGGGGTGTCATCCAGGCTGGGGTGTCATCCAGGCTGGGGTGTCGGGTGTCATCCAGGCTGGGGTGTCATCCAGGCTGGGGTGTC
This sequence comes from Ambystoma mexicanum, assembly GCF_040938575.1. NCBI lineage: Eukaryota > Metazoa > Chordata > Amphibia > Caudata > Ambystomatidae > Ambystoma > Ambystoma mexicanum. The sequence continues at coordinate 169,918,949 of NC_090925.1, forward strand.
TTTCAGGCTGGGGTGTCATCCAGGCTGGGGTGTTGGGTGTCATCCAGGCTGGGGTGTCTTCCAGGCTGGGGTGTCATCCAGGATGGCGTGTCATCCAGGATGGGGTGTCGGGTGTCATCCAGGCTGGGGTGTCATCCAGGCTGGCGTGTCGGGTGTCATCCAGGCTGGGGTGTCATCCAGGCTGGGGTGTCGGGTGTCTTCCAGGCTGGGGTGTCATCCAGGCTGGGGTGTCTTCCAGGCTGGGGTGTCGGGTGTCTTCCAGGCTGGGGTGTCATCCAGGCTGGGGTGTCTTCCAGGCTTGAGTATCTTCCAGGCTGGGGTGTTTTACAGGCTGGGGTGTCGGGTGTCATCCAGGCTGGGGTGTCTTCCAGGCTGGGGTGTCGGGTGTCTTCCAGGCTGGGGTGTCATCCAGGCTGGGGTGTCTTCCAGGCTGGGGTGTCGGGTGTCTTCCAGGCTGGGGTGTCATCCTGGCTGGGGTGTCTTCCAGGCTGCGGTGTCATACTGGCTGGGGTGTCTTCCAGGCTGGGGTATCTTCCAGGCTGGGGTCTCTTCCAGGCTGGGGTGTCGGATGTCTTCAAGGCTGGGGTGTCATCCAGGTTGTGGTGTCATCCAGGCTGGGGTCTCTTCCAGGCTGGGGTATCTTCCAGGCTGGGGTGTCTTCCAGGCTGGGGTCTCTTCCAGGCTGGGGTATCGGGTGGCTTCCAGGCTGGGGTGTCATCCAGGCTGGGGTGTCATCCAGGCTGGGGTCTCTTCCAGGCTGGGGTGTCTTCCAGGCTGGGGTCTCTTCCAGGCTGGGGTGTCGGGTGTCTTCCAGGCTGGGGTGTCATCCAGGCTGGGGTCTCTTCCAGGATGGGGTGTCGGGTGTCTTCCATGCTGGGGTGTCTTCCAGGCTGGGGTGTCTTCCAGGCTGGGGTGTCGGGTGTCTTCCAGGCTGGGGTGTCTTCCAGGCTGGGGTGTCGGGTGTCTTCCAGGCTGGGGTGTCTTCCAGGCTGGGGTGTCTTCCAGGCTGGGGTATCTTCCAGGCTGGGGTGTCGGGTGTCTTCCAGGCTGGGGTGTCATCCAGGCTGGGGTCTCTTCCAGGCTGGGGTGTCGGGTGTCTTCCAGGCTGGGGTGTCTTCCAGGCTGGGGTGTCGGGTGTCTTCCAGGCTGGGGTCTCTTCCAGGCTGGGGTCTCTTACAGGCTGGGGTGTCTTCCAGGCTGGGGTCTCTTCCAGGCTGGGGTGTCGGGTGTCTTCCAGGCTGGGGTGTCATCCAGGCTGGCGTGTCGGGTGTCATCCAGGCTGGGGTGTCATCCAGGCTGGGGTGTCGGGTGTCTTCCAGGCTGGGGTGTCATCCAGGCTGGGGTGTCTTCCAGGCTTGAGTATCTTCCAGGCTGGGGTGTTTTACAGGCTGGGGTGTCGGGTGTCATCCAGGCTGGGGTGTCATCCAGGATGGGGTGTCCGGTGTCATCCAGGCTGGGGTGTCTTCCAGGCTGGGGTGTCGGGTGTCATCCAGGCTGGGGTGTCATCCAGGCTGGGGTGTCGGGTGTCTTCCAGGCTGGGGTGTCATCCAGGCTGGGGTGTCTTCCAGGCTGGGGTGTCGGGTGTCTTCCAGGCTGGGGTGTCATCCAGGCTGGGGTGTCTTCCAGGTTTGAGTATCTTCCAGGCTGGGGTGTTTTACAGGCTGGGGTGTCGGGTGTCATCCAGGCTGGGGTGTCTTCCAGGCTGGGGTGTCGGGTGTCTTCCAGGCTGGGGTGTCATCCAGGCTGGGGTGTCTTCCAGGCTGGGGTGTCGGGTGTCTTCCAGGCTGGGGTGTCATCCTGGCTGGGGTGTCTTCCAGGCTGGGGTGTCATACTGGCTGGGGTGTCTTCCAGGCTGGGGTATCTTCCAGGATGGGGTCTCTTCCAGGCTGGGGTGTCGGGTGTCTTCAAGGCTGGGGTGTCATCCAGGTTGTGGTGTCATCCAGACTGGGGTGTCGGGTGTCTTCCAGGCTGGGGTGTCTTCCAGGCTGGGGTGTCATCCAGGCTGGGGTCTCTTCCAGGCTGGGGTGTCGGGTGTCTTCCAGGCTGGGGTGTCTTCCAGGCTGTGGTGTCATCCAGGCTGGGGTCTCTTCCAGGCTGGGGTGTGGGATGTCTTCCAGGCTGGGGTGTCTTCCAGGCTGGGGCGTCATCCAGGGTGGGGTGTCTTCCAGGCTGGGGTGTCGGGTGTCTTCCAGGCTGGGGTCTCTTCCAGGCTGGGGTGTCGGGTGTCTTCCAGGCTGGGGTGTCATCCAGGCTGGGGTGTCTTCCAGGCTGGGGTGTCGGGTGTCTTCCAGGCCGGGGTGTCATACTGGCTGGGGTGTCTTCCAGGCTGGGGTCTCTTCCAGGCTGGGGTCTCTTCCAGGCTGGGGTATCGGGTGGCTTCCAGGCTGGGGTGTCATCCAGGCTGGGGTCTCTTCCAGGCTGGGGTCTCTTCCAGGCTGGGGTGTCTTCCAGGCTGGGGTCTCTTCCAGGCTGGGGTGTCGGGTGTCTTCCAGGCTGGGGTGTCATCCAGGCTGGGGTCTCTTCCAGGCTGGGGTGTCGGGTGTCTTCCATGCTGGGGTGTCTTCCAGGCTGGGGTGTCTTCCAGGCTGGGGTGTCGGGTGTCTTCCAGGCTGGGGTGTCTTCCAGGCTGGGGTGTCGGGTGTCTTCCAGGCTGGGGTGTCTTCCAGGCTGGGGTATCTTCCAGGCTGGGGTGTCGGGTGTCTTCCAGGCTGGGGTGTCATCCAGGCTGGGGTCTCTTCCAGGCTGGGGTGTCGGGTGTCTTCCAGGCTGGGGTCTCTTCCAGGCTGGGGTGTCTTCCAGGTTGGGGTGTCTTCCAGGCTGGGGTGTCGGGTGTCTTCCAGGCTGGGGTCTCTTCCAGGCTGGGGTCTCTTCCAGGCTGGGGTGTCTTCCAGGCTGGGGTCTCTTCCAGGCTGGGTTGTCGGGTGTTTTCCAGGCTGGGGTGTCATCCAGGCTGGGGTCTCTTCCAGGCTGGGGTGTCGGGTGTCTTCCAGGCTGGGGTGTCTTCCAGGCTGGGGTGTCATCCAGGCTGGGGTCGCTTCCAGGCTGGGGTGTCGGGTGTCTTCCAGGCTGGGTTGTCTTCCAGGCTGGGGTGTCTTCCAGGCTGGGGTGTCATCCAGGCTGGGGTCTCTTCCAGGCTGGGGTGTCGGGTGTCTTCCAGGCTGAGGTGTCTTCCAGGCTGGGGTGTCATCCAGGCTGGGGTGTCGGGTGTCATCCAGGCTGGGGTGTCTTCCAGGCTGGGGTGTCATCCAGGCTGCTGTGAAAGAGGTTTCAGTTGAATTGTTCATGGGCATGAACACGCTGTATTAGGCCACGCACTCAGTGGTCAGCTAGTAGCTGAATCACATCCGATTATGCTAACAAGCATTGTAATTGAATAACCTAATAGGAAACTTTGTGCTGTTGTATCACGAGGCTGTCTTGGCATCCACATCGGAACCAACGCGGACATCGGATTGCAGGTTCACCCCTATGGTAACGGTTGATATGTGAACCTTGTCGCTGCACTCCAGTCCCTCAGGCATTGCATGTGTGCGCCGAGCAACAGGACTGGGACGAGAAACAAGCCTGCGCATCCCAAAAAGAAAGTGCCCCATATCCACGAAATACAGCCATTGACGACTTTCCGCAACACACTACTGGTGATGGTTTCTGACCTTTGAGGTCACTGCTGGTGAGCGCAGTCTGGGAACCCCTGCTACTGAGCTGCATGTGCACCGCATTGTGCTGAAAGGTTTGTAGCATGAAAGTCTCATGGAAAATCGAAATTGCCAGCTTCCTCATTGCTGATGCTAGGTGCAGCGCAAGCATCAGTACAAACGCTCCTCGCGTTAACTGAACAGGGGCTGCAGCAGTATACACGTCTCGATGAAGGGAACAAGCTCAGGTCTCAGCAGTGCAAGCTTGCATTCCACACAATACAAAGCGTGCAGAAAGCAGCAGTCCAAGCTTCCTTCCTGCATTACAAGTCTCCTCACATTAACTGAACAGGGGCTGCAGCAGTATACACGTCTCGATGAAGGGAACAAGCTCAGGTCTCAGCAGTGCAAGCTTGCATTCCACACAATACATAGCGCGCAGGAAGCAGCAGTACACGTTTCCTTCCTGCATTACAAGTATCCTCACATTAACTGAAGAGGGGCTGCAGCAGTATACTCATCTCTGGTTGAAAGGAACAAGCTCAAGTCTTAGCAGTACAAGTTTGCATTCCATGCAATAGGTAGCGTGCAGAAAACAGCAGTCCAAGCTTCCTTTGTGCATTACAAGTCTCCTTACATTAACTGAACAGAGGCTGCAACGCTATACATGTCTCTCATTGAAGGGAACAAGCTCAAGTCTTAGCAGTGCAAGCTTGCATTTCACGCAATAGGTAGCGTGCAGAAAGCAGCAGTCCAAGCTTCCTTGCTGCATTACAAGTCTCCTCACATTAACTGAACAGGGGCTGCAGCAGTATAGACGTCTCATTGAAGGGAACAAGCTCAAGTCTTAGCAGTGCAAGCTTGTATTGCAGACAATACGTAGCGTGCAGGAAGCGGCAGTCCAAGCTTCCTTCCTGCATTACAAGTCTCCTCACATTAACTGAACAGGGGCTGCAGTAGTGTACACATCTCATTGAAGGAAACAAGCTCAGGTATTAGCAGTGCAAGCTTGCATTCCACACAATACATAGCGCGCAGAAAGCAGCAGTCCAAGCTTCCTTCCTGCATTACAAGTCTCCTCACATTAACTGAACAGGGGCTGCAGCAGTATACACGTCTCTGGTTGAAGGGAACAAGCTCAAGTCTTAGCAGTGCAAGCTTGCATTCCACGCAATAGGTAGCTTGCAGAAAGCAGCCGTCCAACCTTCCTTCCTGCATTACAAGCCTCCTCACATTAAATGAAAAGGGGCTGCAGCACTATACACGTCTCTTGATGAAGGGAACAAACGGAAATCTTAGCAGAGCAAGCTTGCATTCCACGCAATAGATAGCGCACAGAAAGCAGCAGTCCAAGCTTCCTTCCTGCATTACAAGTCTCCTCACATTAACTGAACAGGGGCTGCAGCAGTATACACGTCTCATTGAAAGGAACAAGCTCAAGTCTTAGCAGTGCAAGCTTGCATTCCACACAATACGTAGCATGCAGGAAGCATCATTACAAGTTTCCTTCCTGCATTACAAGTCTCCTAACATTAACTGAACAGGGGCTGCAGCAGTATACACATCTCTGGTTGAAAGGAACAAGCTCAAGTCTTAGCAGTACAAGTTTGCATTCCACGCAATAGGTAGCGCACAGAAAGCGCACAGAAAGCAGCAGTCCAAGCTTTCTTTCTGCATTACAAGTCTCCTCACATTAACTGAACAGGGGCTGCAGCACTATACACGTCTCTCATTGAAGGGAAAAAGCTCACGTCTTAGCAGAGCACGCTTGCATTCCACGCAATAGGTAGCACACAGAAAGCAGCAGTCCAAGCTTCCTTCCTGCATTACAAGTCTCCTCACATTAACTGAACAGAGGCTGCAGCACTATAAATGTCTCTCATTGAAGGGAACAAGCTCAAGTCTTAGCAGTGCAAGCTTGTATTTCACGCAGTAGGTAGCGTGCAGAAAGCAGCAGTCCAAGCTTTCTACCTGCATTACAAGTCTCCTCGCATTAACTGAACAGGGGCTGCAGCACTATACACGTCTCTCATTGAAGGGAACAAGCTCAAGTCTTGGCAGTGCAAGCTTGCATTACACGCAATGGGTTGAAAACAGAAAGCAGCAGTCCATGCTTCCTTCCTGCATTACAAGTCTCCTCGCATTAACTGAACAGGGGCTACAGCAGTATACACGTCTGTTGTTGAAGGGAACAAGCTCAAGTCTTAGCAGTGCAAGCTTGTATTCCATACAATACGTAGCACGCAGGAAGCAGCAGTCCAAGCTTCTTTACTGCATTGCAAGTCTCCTCACATTATCTGAACAGGGGCTGCAGCAGTATACATGTCTCGTTGAAGGGAACAAGTTCAAGTCTTAGCAGTGCAAGCTTGCATTCCACACAATGCATAGCACCCAGGAAGCAGCAGTCCAAGATTCCTTCCTGCATTACAAGTCTCCTCACATTAACTGAACAGGGGCTGCAGCAGTATACACGTCTCGTTGAAGGAAACAAGCTCAAGTTTTAGCAGTGCAAGCTTGTATTCCATACAATACGTAGCACGCAGGAAGCAGCGGTCCAAGCTCCTTTCCTGCATTACAAGTCTCCTCACATTATCTGAACAGGGGCTGCAGCAGTATACACATCTCTGGTTGAAGGGGACAAGCTCAAGTCTTAGCAGTGCAAGCTTGCATTCCACGCAATAGGTAGCTTGCAGAAAGCAGCAGTCCAACCTTCCTTCCTGCATTACAAGTTTCCTCACATTAAATGAAAAGGGGCTGCAGCACTATACACGTCTCTTGATGAAGGGAACAAGCAGAAATCTTAGCAGTGCAAGCTTGCATTCCACGCAATAGGTAACTTGCAGAAAGCAGCAGTCCAAGCTTCCTTCCTGCATTACAAGTCTCCTCACATTAACTGAACAGGGGCTGCAGCAGTATACACATCTTGTTGAAAGGAACAAGCTCAAGTCTTAGCAGTGCAAGCTTGCATTCCACACAATACGCAGCGCACAGGAAGCAGCAGTACAAGTTTCCTTCCTGCATTACAAGTCTCCTCGCATTAACTGAAGAGGGGCTGCAGCAGTATACATGTCTCGTTGAAGGGAAGAAGCTCAACTCATCGCAGTGCAAGCTTGTATTCCACGCAATAGGTAGCGCAAGAAAGCAGCAGTCCAAGCTTCCTTCCTGCATTACAAGTCTCCTCACGTTAACTGAACAGGGGCTGTAGCAGTACAGACGTCTCATTGAAGGAAACAAGCTCAAGTCTTAGCAGTGCAAGCTTGTATTCCAGACAATACATAGCGCACAGGAAGCGGCAATCCAAGCTTCCTTCCTGCATTACAAGTCTCCTCACATTAACTGAACAAGGCCTGCAGTAGTGTACACATCTCATAGAAGGAAACAAGCTCGTGTATTAGCAGTGCAAGCTTGCATTCCACACAATACATAGCACGCAGGAAGCAGCAGTCCAAGCTTCCTTCCTGCATTACAAGTCTCCTCACATTAACTGTACAGGGGCGGCAGCAGTATACACGTCTCTGGTTGAAGGGAACAAGCTCAAGTCTTAGCAGTGCAAGATTGCATTCCATGCAATAGGTAGCTTGCAGAAAGCAGCAGTCCAACCTTCCTTCTTGCATTACAAGTCTCCTCAAATGAAATGAAAAGGGGCAGCAGCACTATACACATCTCTTGATGAAGGGAACAAGCGGAAATCTTAGCAGAGCAAGCTTGCATCCCACACAATACGTAGCGTGCAGGAAGCAGCAGTACAAGTTTCCTACCTGCATTACAAGTCTCCTCGCATTAACTGAAGAGGAGCTGCAGCAGTATACACGTCTTGTTGAAGGGAACAAGCTCAACTCATCGCAGTGCAAGCTTGTATTCCACGCAATAGGTAGCGTGCAGAAAGCAGCAGTCCAAGCTTCCTTCCTCCATTACACGTCTCCTCACATTAACTGAACAGGGGCTGCAGCACTATACATGTCTCTCGTTGAAGGGAACAAGCTCAAGTCTTAGCAGTGCAAGCTTGCATTCCACGGAATAGGTAGCGTGCAGAAAGCAGCAGTCCAAGCTTTCTTCCTGCATTACAAGTCTCCTCACATTAACTGAGCAGGGGCTGCAGCAGTATACACGTCTCTCATTGAAGGGAACAAGCTCAGGTCTTAGCAGTGCAAGCTTGCATTCCACACAACACGTAGCGTGCAGGAAGCAGCAGTCCAAGCTTCCTTCCTGCATTACAAGTCTCCTCACATTAACTGAACAGGGGCTGTAGCAGTATAGACGTCTCATTGAAGGAAACAAGCTCAAGTCTTAGCAGTGCAAGCTTGTATTCCAGACAATACATAGCGCACAGGAAGCTGCAATCCAAGCTTCCTTCCAGCATTACAAGTCTCCTCACATTAACTGAACAGGGCCTGCAGTAGTGTACACATCTCAGAGAAGGAAACAAGCTCAGGTATTAGCAGTGCAAGCTTGCATTCCACACAATACGTAGCACGCAGGAAGCAGCAGTCCAAGCTTCCTTCCTGCATTACAAGTCTCCTCACATTAACTGAACAGGGGCTGCAGCAGTATACACGTCTCTGGTTGAAGGGAACAAGCTCAAGTCTTAGCAGTGCAAGATTGCATTCCATGCAATAGGTAGCTTGCAGAAAGCAGCAGTCCAACCTTCCTTCTTGCATTACAAGTCTCCTCAAATGAAATAAAAAGGGGCTGCAGCACTATACACATCTCTTGATGAAGGGAACAAGCGGAAATCTTAGCAGAGCAAGCTTGCATTCCACACAATACGTAGCGTGCAGGAAGCAGCAGTCCAAGCTTCCTTCCTGCATTACAAGTCTCCTCACATTAATTGAACAGGGCTGCAGCAGTATACACATCTCTGGATGAAAGGAACAAGGTCAAGCCTTAGCAGTACAAGTTTGCATTCCACGCAATAGATAGTGCACAGAAAGCGCACAGAAAGCAGCAGTCCAAGCTTCCTTCATGCATTACAAGTCTCCTCACATTAACTGAACAGGGGCTGCAGCACTATACACGTCTCTCGTTGAAGGGAAAAAGCTCAAGTCTTGGCAGGGCATGCTTGCATTCCACACAATAGGTAGCGTGCAGAAAGCAGCAGTCCAAGCTTCTTTCCTGCATTACACGTCTCCTCACATTAACTGAACAGAGGCTGCAGCACTATACACGTCTCTCATTGAAGGGAACAAGCTCAAGTCTTAGCAGTGCAAGCTTGCATTCCACGCAGTAGGTAGCCCACAGAAAGCAGCAATCCAAGCTTCCTTCCTGCACTACATATCTCCTCACGTTAACTGAACAGAGGCTGCAGCACTATACATGTCTCTCATTGAAGGGACCAAGCTCAAGTCTTAGCAGTGCAAGCTTGTATTTCACGCAGTAGGTAGCGTGCAGAAAGCAGCAATCCAAGCTTTCTACCTGCATTACAAGTCTCCTCGCATTAACTGAACAGGGGCTGCAGCACTATACACATCTCTTATTGAAGGGAACAAGCTAAGTCTTAGCAGTGCAAGCTTGCATTCCACGCAATAGGTAGAAAACAGAAAGCAGCAATCCAAGCTTCCTTCCTCCATTACAAGTCTCCTCGCATTAACTGAACAGGGGCTACAACAGTATACATGTCTCTTGTTGAAGGGAACAAGTTCAAGTCTTAGCAGTGCAAGCTTGCAATCCACAAAATATGTAGCGTGCAGGAAGCAGCAGTCCAAGCTTCCTTCCTGCATTACAAGTCTCCTCACATTAACTGAACAGGGGCTGCAGCAGTATACACAACTCGTTGAAAGGAACAAGCTCAAATCTTAGCAGTGCAAGCTTGCATTCCACGCAATAGGTAGCACACAGAAAGCAGCAGTCCAAGCTTCCTTCCTGCATTACAAGTCTCCTCACATTAACTGAACAGGGGCTACAGCAGTATACATGTCTCTTGTTGAAGGGACCAAGCTCAAGTCTTAGCAGTGCAAGTTTGTATTTCACGCAGTAGGTAGCGTGCAGAAAGCAGCAGTCCAAACTTCCTTCCTGCATTACAAGTCTCCTCACATTAACTGAACAGGGCTGCAGCAGTATACACATCTCGTTGAAAGGAACAAGCTCAAATCTTAGCAGTGCAAGCTTGCATTCCACACAATACGTAGCGTGCAGGATGCAGCAGTACACGTTTCCTTCCTGCATTACAAGTCTCCTCACATTAACTGAACAGAGGCTGCAGCACTATACATGTCTCTCATTGAAGGGACCAAGCTCAAGTCTTAGCAGTGCAAGCTTGTATTTCACGCAGTAGGTAGCCCACAGAAAGCAGCAATCCAAGCTTCCTTCCTGCACTACATATCTCCTCACGTTAACTGAACAGAGGCTGCAGCACTATACATGTCTCTCATTGAAGGGACCAAGCTCAAGTCTTAGCAGTGCAAGCTTGTATTTCACGCAGTAGGTAGCGTGCAGAAAGCAGCAATCCAAGCTTTCTACCTGCATTACAAGTCTCCTCGCATTAACTGAACAGGGGCTGCAGCACTATACACATCTCTTATTGAAGGGAACAAGCTAAGTCTTAGCAGTGCAAGTTTGCATTCCACGCAATAGGTAGTGCACAGAAAGCGCACAGAAAGCAGCAGTCCAAGCTTCCTTCGTGCATTACAAGTTTCCTCACATTAACTGAACAGGGGCTGCAGCACTATACACATCTCTCGTTGAAGGGAAAAAGCTCAAGTCTTGGCAGGGCATGCTTGCATTCCACACAATAGGTAGCGTGCAGAAAGCAGCAGTCCAAGCTTCTTTCCTGCATTACACGTCTCCTCACATTAACTGAACAGAGGCTGCAGCACTATACACGTCTCTCATTGAAGGGAACAAGCTCAAGTCTTAGCAGTGCAAGCTTGCATTCCACACAATAGGAAGCATGCAGAAAGCAGCAGTCCAAGCTTCTTTCCTGCATTACACATCTCCTCACATTAACTGAACAGAGGCTGCAGCACTATGCACGTCTCTCATTGAAGGGAACAAGCTCAAGTCTTAGCAGTGCAAGCTTGCATTCCACGCAATAGGTAAACCACAGAAAGAAGCAATCCAAGCTTCCTTCCTGAACTACATATCTCCTCACATTAACTGAACAGAGGCTGCGGCACTATACATGTCTCTCATTGAAGGGACCAAGCTAAGTCTTAGCAGTGCAAGCTTGCATTCCACGCAATAGGTAGAAAACAGAAAGCAGCAGTCCAAGCTTCCTTCCTCCATTACAAGTCTCCTCGCATTAACTGAACAGGGGCTACAGCAGTATACACGTCTCTTGTTGAAGGGAACAAGTTCAAGTCTTAGCAGTGCAGCTTGCAATCCACAAAATATGTAGCGTGCAGGAAGCAGCAGTCCAAGCTTCCTTCCTGCATTACAAGTCTCCTCACATTAACTGAGCAGGGGCTACAGCAGTATACACGTCTCTTGTTGAAGGGGCCAAGCTCAAGTCTTAGCAGTGCAAGCTTGTATTTCACGCAGTAGGTAGCGTGCAGAAAGCAGCAATCCAAGCTTTCTACCTGCATTACAAGTCTCCTCGCATTAACTGAACAGGGGCTGCAGCACTATACACATCTCTTATTGAAGGGAACAAGCTAAGTCTTAGCAGTGCAAGCTTGCATTTCACGCAATAGGTAGAAAACAGAAAGCAGCAGTCCAAGCTTCCTTCCTCCATTACAAGTCTCCTCGCATTAACTGAACAGGGGCTACAACAGTATACACGTCTCTTGTTGAAGGGAACTAGCTCAAGTCTTAGCAGTGCAAGCTTGCAATCCACAAAATATGTAGCATGCAGGAAGCAGCAGTCCAAGCTTCCTTCCTGCATTACAAGTCTCCTCACATTAACTGAACAAGGGCTGCAGCGGTATACACGCCTCTGGTTGAAGGGAACAAGCTCAAGTCTTAGCAGTGCAAGCTTGCATTCCACGCAATAGGTAGCTTGCAGAAAGCAGCAGTCCAACCTTCCTTCCTGCATCACAAGTTTCCTCACATTAACTGAAAAGAGGCTGCAGCACTATACACGTCTCTTGATGAAGGGAACAAGCGGAAATCTTAGCAGTGCAAGCTTGCAATCCACGCAATAGATAACTTGCAGAAAGCTGCAGTCCAAGCTTCCTTCCTGCATTACAAATCTCCTCACATTAACTGAACAGGGGCTGCAGCAGTATACACGTCTCGTTAAAAGGAACAAGCTCAAGTCTTAGCAGTGCAAGCTTGCATTCCACACAATACACAGCGTGCAGGAAGCAGCAGTACAAGTTTCCTTCCTGCATTACAAGTCTACTCACATTAACAGAAGAGGGGCTGCAGCAGTATACCGTCTCGTTTAATGGAACAAGCGCAAGTCATAGCAGTGCAAGCTTGCATTCCACGCAATAGGTAGTGCACAGAAAGCGCACAGAAAGCAGCAGTCCAAGCTTCCTTCGTGCATTACAAGTCTCCTCACATTAACTGAACAGGGGCTGCAGCACTATACATGTCTCTCGTTGAAGGGAAAAAGCTCAAGTCTTGGCAGGGCAAGCTTGCATTCCATGCAATAGGTAGCACACAGAAAGCATCAATCCAAGCTTCCTTCCTCCATTACAAGTCTCCTCGCATTAACTGAACAGGGGCTACAACAGTATACACGTCTCTTGTTGAAGGGAACAAGCTCAAGTCTTAGCAGTGCAAGCTTGCAATCCACAAAATATGTAGCATGCAGGAAGCAGCAGTCCAAGCTTCCTTCCTGCATTACAAGTCTCCTCACATTAACTGAACAAGGGCTGCAGCGGTATATACGCCTCTGGTTGAAGGGAACAAGCTCAAGTCTTAGCAGTGCAAGCTTGCATTCCACGCAATAGGTAGCTTGCAGAAAGCAGCAGTCCAACCTTCCTTCCTGCATCACAAGTTTCCTCACATTAACTGAAAAGAGGCTGCAGCACTATACACGTCTCTTGATGAAGGGAACAAGCGGAAATCTTAGCAGCACAAGCTTGCAATCCACGCAATAGGTAACTTGCAGAAAGCTGCAGTCCAAGCTTCCTTCCTGCATTACAAGTCTCCTCACATTAACAGAAGAGGGGCTGCAGCAGTATACCGTCTCGTTGAATGGAACAAGCTCAAGTCATAGCAGTGCAAGCTTGCATTCCACGCAATAGTTAGTGCACAGAAAGCGCACAGAAAGCAGCAGTCCAAGCTTCCTTCGTGCATTACAAGTCTCCTCACATTAACTGAACAGGGGCTGCAGCACTATACACGTCTCTCGTTGAAGGGAAAAAGCTCAAGTCTTGGCAGGGCAAGCTTGCATTCCATGCAATAGGTAGCACACAGAAAGCAGCAATCCAAGCTTCCTTCCTGCACTACATGTCTCCTCACATTAACTGAACAGAGGCTGCAGCACTATACATGTCTCTCATTGAAGGGACCAAGCTCAAGTCTTAGCAGTGCAAGCTTGTATTTCACGCAGTAGGTAGCGTGCAGAAAGCAGCAGTCCAAGCTTTCTACCTGCATTACAGGTCTCCTCGCATTAACTGAACAGGGGCTGCAGCACTATACACGTCTCTTATTGAAGGGAACAAGCTAAGTCTTAGCAGTGCAAGCTTGCATTCCACGCAATAGGTAGAAAACAGAAAGCAGCAGTCCAAGCTTCCTTCCTCCATTACAAGTCTCCTTGCATTAACTGAACAGGGGCTACAGCAGTATACACGTCTCTTGTTGAAGGGAACAAGTTCAAGTCTTAGCAGTGCAAGCTTGCAATCCACAAAATATGTAGCACGCAGGAAGCAGCAGTCCAAGCTTCCTTCCTGCATTACAAGTCTCCTCACATTAACTGAACAGGGGCTGCAGCAGTATACACGTCTCGTTGAAAGGAACAAGCTCAAATCTTAGCAGTGCAAGCTTGCATTCCACGCAATAGGTAGCACACAGAAAGCAGCAGTCCAAGCTTCCTTCCTGCATTACAAGTCTACTCACACTAACTGAACAGGGGCTACAGCAGTATACATGTCTCTTGCTGAAGGGACCAAGCTCAAGTCTTAGCAGTGCAAGCTTGTATTTCACGCAGTAGGTAGCGTGCAGAAAGCAGCAGTCCAAGCTTCCTTCCTGCATTACAAGTCTCCTCACATTAACTGAACAGGGCTGCAGCAGTATACACATCTCGTTGAAAGGAACAAGCTCAAATCTTAGCAGTGCAAGCTTGCATTCCACGCAATAGTTAGTGCACAGAAAGCGCACAGAAAGCAGCAGTCCAAGCTTCCTTCGTGCATTACAAGTCTCCTCACATTAACTGAACAGGGGCTGCAGCACTATACACGTCTCTCGTTGAAGGGAAAAAGCTCAAGTCTTGGCAGGGCAAGCTTGCATTCCATGCAATAGGTAGCACACAGAAAGCAGCAATCCAAGCTTCCTTCCTGCACTACATGTCTCCTCACATTAACTGAACAGAGGCTGCAGCACTATACATGTCTCTCATTGAAGGGACCAAGCTCAAGTCTTAGCAGTGCAAGCTTGTATTTCACGCAGTAGGTAGCGTGCAGAAAGCAGCAGTCCAAGCTTTCTACCTGCATTACAGGTCTCCTCGCATTAACTGAACAGGGGCTGCAGCACTATACACGTCTCTTATTGAAGGGAACAAGCTAAGTCTTAGCAGTGCAAGCTTGCATTCCACGCAATAGGTAGAAAACAGAAAGCAGCAGTCCAAGCTTCCTTCCTCCATTACAAGTCTCCTTGCATTAACTGAACAGGGGCTACAGCAGTATACACGTCTCTTGTTGAAGGGAACAAGTTCAAGTCTTAGCAGTGCAAGCTTGCAATCCACAAAATATGTAGCACGCAGGAAGCAGCAGTCCAAGCTTCCTTCCTGCATTACAAGTCTCCTCACATTAACTGAACAGGGGCTGCAGCAGTATACACGTCTCGTTGAAAGGAACAAGCTCAAATCTTAGCAGTGCAAGCTTGCATTCCACGCAATAGGTAGCACACAGAAAGCAGCAGTCCAAGCTTCCTTCCTGCATTACAAGTCTACTCACACTAACTGAACAGGGGCTACAGCAGTATACATGTCTCTTGCTGAAGGGACCAAGCTCAAGTCTTAGCAGTGCAAGCTTGTATTTCACGCAGTAGGTAGCGTGCAGAAAGCAGCAGTCCAAGCTTCCTTCCTGCATTACAAGTCTCCTCACATTAACTGAACAGGGCTGCAGCAGTATACACATCTCGTTGAAAGGAACAAGCTCAAATCTTAGCAGTGCAAGCTTGCATTCCACACAATACGTAGCGTGCAGGAAGCAGCAGTACACATTTCCTTCCTGCATTACAAGTCTCCTCACATTAACTGACAGGGGCTGCAAGTTCTGCAAGTTACCTATTGCGTGGAATGCAAGCTTGCACTGCTAAGATTTCTGCTTGTTCTCTTCATCAAGAGACGTGTATACTCATCTCTGGTTGAAAGGAACAAGCTCAAGTCTTAGCAGTGCAAGTTTGCATTCCACGCAATAGGTAGCGCACAGAAAGCAGCAGTCCAAGCTTCCTTCCTGCATTACAATTCTCCTCACATTAACTGAACAGGGGCTGCAGCAGTATAGACATCTCGTTGAAAGGAACAAGCTCAAGTCTTAGCAGTGCAAGCTTGTATTCCATACAATACGTAGCGCGCCGGAAGCAGCAGTCCAAGCTTCTTTCCTGCATTACATGTCTCCTCACATTAACTGAACAGGGCCTGCAGCAGTATACACGTCTAGTTGAAGGGAACAAGCTCAAGTCTTAGCAGTGCAAGCTTGCATTCCACACAATAGGTAGCTTGCAGAAAGCAGCAGTCCAACCTTCCTTCCTGCATTACAAGTTTCCTCACATTAACTGAAAAGAGACTGCAGCAGTATACACGTCTCTTGATGAAGGGAACAAGCAGAAATCTTAGCAGTGCAAGCTTGCATTCCACGCAATAGGTAACTTGCAGAAAGCAGCAGTCCAAGCTTCCTTCCTGCATTACAAATCTCCTCACATTAACTGAACAGGGGCTGCAGCAGTATACACGTCTCGTTGAAAGGAACAAGCTCAAGTCTTAGCAGTGCAAGCTTGCATTCCACACAATACACAGCGCGCAGGAAGCAGCAGTACAAGTTTCCTTCCTGCATTACAAGTCTCTTCACATTAACACAAGAGGGGCTGCAGCAGTATACCGTCTCGTTGAATGGAACAAGCTCAAGTCATAGCAGTGCAAGCTTGTATTCCAGACAATACGTAGCGTGCAGGAAGCAGCAGTCCAAGCTTCCTTCCTGCATTACAAGTCTCCTCAGGTTAACTGAACAGGGGCTGCAGTAGTGTACACATCTCATTGAAGGAAACAAGCTCAAGTATTAGCAGTGCAAGCTTGCATTCCACACAATAGGTAGCGCACAGAAAGCAGCAGTCCAAGCTTCCTTCCTGCATTACAATTCTCCTCACATTAACTGAACAGGGGCTGCAGCAGTATAGACATCTCGTTGAAAGGAACAAGCTCAAGTCTTAGCAGTGCAAGCTTGTATTCCATACAATACGTAGCGCGCCGGAAGGAGCAGTCCAAGCTTCTTTCCTGCATTACATGTCTCCTCACATTAACTGAACAGGGGCTGCAGCAGTATACACCTCTAGTTGAAGGGAACAAGCTCAAGTCTTAGCAGTGCAAGCTTGCATTCCACACAATAGGTAGCTTGCAGAAAGCAGCAGTCCAACCTTCCTTCCTGCATTACAAGTTTCCTCACATTAACTGAAAAGAGACTGCAGCAGTATACACGTCTCTTGATGAAGGGAACAAGCAGAAATCTTAGCAGTGCAAGCTTGCATTCCACGCAATAGGTAACTTGCAGAAAGCAGCAGTCCAAGCTTCCTTCCTGCATTACAAATCTCCTCACATTAACTGAACAGGGGCTGCAGCAGTATACACGTCTCGTTGAAAGGAACAAGCTCAAGTCTTAGCAGTGCAAGCTTGCATTCCACACAATACACAGCGCGCAGGAAGCAGCAGTACAAGTTTCCTTCCTGCATTACAAGTCTCCTCACATTAACACAAGAGGGGCTGCAGCAGTATACCGTCTCGTTGAATGGAACAAGCTCAAGTCATAGCAGTGCAAGCTTGTATTCCAGACAATACGTAGCGTGCAGGAAGCAGCAGTCCAAGCTTCCTTCCTGCATTACAAGTCTCCTCAGGTTAACTGAACAGGGGCTGCAGTAGTGTACACATCTCATTGAAGGAAACAAGCTCAAGTATTAGCAGTGCAAGCTTGCATTCCACACAATAGGTAGCGTGCAGGAAGCAGCAGTCCAAGCTATTTTCCTGCATTACACGTCTCCTCACATTAACTGAACAGGGGCTGCAGCAGTATACTCACCTCTGGTTGAAAGGAACAAGCTCAAGTTTTAGCAGTGCAAGGTTGCATTCCACAAAATACATAGCATGCAGGAAGCAGCAGTCCAAGCTTCCTTCCTGCATTATAAGTCTCCTCACATTAACTGAACAGGGGCTGCAGCAGTATACTCACCTCTGGTTGAAAGGAACAAGCTCAAGTTTTAGCAGTACAAGTTTTCATTCCACGCAATAGGTAGCGCACAGAAAGCAGCAGTCCAAGCTTCCTTCCTGCATTACAAGTCTCCGCACAATAACTGAAAAGGGGCTGCAGCACTATACACGTCTTTGGTTGAAGGGAACAAGCACAAGTCTTAGCAGGGCACGCTTGCATTCCACGCAATAGGTAGCGTGCAGAAAGCAGCTGTCCAAGCTTTCTTCCTGCATT
This sequence comes from Ambystoma mexicanum, assembly GCF_040938575.1. Lineage (NCBI taxonomy): Eukaryota > Metazoa > Chordata > Amphibia > Caudata > Ambystomatidae > Ambystoma > Ambystoma mexicanum. The sequence goes on from NC_090925.1 coordinate 169,936,320, forward strand.
ACAAGTCTCCTCACATTAACTGAACAGGAGCTGCAGCAGTATACACGTCTCTGGTTGAAGGGAACAAACTCAAGTCTTAGCAGTGCAAGCTTGCATTCCACACAATAGGTAGTGTGCAGAAAGCAGCAGTCCAAGCTTCTTTCCTGCATTACACGTCTCCTCACATTAACTGAACAGAGGCTGCAGCACCAGCACTATACAAGTCTCTCATTGAAGGGAACAAGCTCAAGTCTTAGCAGTGCAAGCTTGCATTCCACGCAATAGGTAGCACACAGAAAGCAGCAGTCCAAGCTTCCTTCCTGCACTACAAGTCTCCTCACATTAACTGAACAGAGGCAGCAGCACTATACATGTCTCTCACTCAAGGGAACAAGCTTAAGTCTTAGCAGTGCAAGCTTGTGTTTCACGCAGTAGGTAGCGTGCAGAAAGCAGCAGTCCAAGCTTTCTACCTGCATTACAAGTCTCCTCGCATTAACTAAACAGGGGCTGCAGCACTATACACGTCTCTCATTGAAGGGAACAAGCTCAAGTCTTAGCAGTGCAAGCTTGCATTCCACGCAATAGGTAGCGTGCAGAAAGCAGCAGTCCGAACTTCCTTCCTTCATTACAAGTCTCCTCACATTAACTGAACAGGGGCTGCAGCACTATACATGTCTATTGTTGAAGGGAACAAGCTCAAGTCTTAGCAGTGCAAGCTTGAATTCCACACAATAGGTAGTGTGCAGAAAGCAGCAGTCCAAGCTTTCTTCCTGCATTACAAGTCTCCTCTCATTTACTGAATAGGGGCTACAGCAGTATACACGTCTCTTGTTGAAGGGAACAAGTTCAAGTCTTAGCAGTGCAAGCTTGCATTCCACACAATATTTAGCGCTCAGGAAGCAGCAGTCCAAGCTTCCTTCCTGCATTACAAGTCTCCTCACATTAACTGAACAGGGGCTGCAGCAGTATGCACGTCTAGTTGAAGGGACCAAGTTCAAGTCTTAGCAGTGCAAGCTTGCATTCCACACAATACATAGAACGCAGGAAGCAGCAGTCCAAGCTTCCTTCCTGCATTATAAGTCTCCTCACATTAACTGAACAGGGGCTGCAGCAGTATACACGTCTCTTGATGAAGGGAACAAGCGGAAATCTTAGCAGTGCAAGCTTGCATTCCACACAATAGGTAACTTGCAGAAAGCAGGAGTCCAAGCTTCCTTCCCGCATTACAAGTCTCCTCACATTAACTGAACAGGGGCTGCAGCAGTATACACTTCTCGTTGAAAGGAACAAGCTCAAGTCTTAGCAGTGCAAGCTTGCATTCCACACAATACGCAGCGCGCAGGAAGTACAAGTCTCCTTCCTGCATTACAAGTCTCCTCACAGTAACTGAAGAGGGGCTGCAGCAGTATACCGTCTCGTTGAAGGGAACAAGCTCAAGTCATAGCAGTGCAAGCTTGTATTCCAGACAATACGTAGTGTGCAGGAAGCAGCAGTCCAAGCTTGCTTCCTGCATTACAAGTCTCCTCAGATTAACTGAACAGGGGCTGTAGTAGTGTACAAATCTCATTGAAGGAAACCAGCTCCAGTATTAGCAGTGCAAGCTTGCATTCCACACAATAGGTAGCGTGCAGGAAGCAGCAGTCCAAGTTATTTTCCTGCATTACAGGTCTCCTCACATTAACTGAACAGGAGCTGCAGCAGTATACACGTCTCTGGTTGAAGGGAACAAACTCAAGTCTTAGCAGTGCAAGGTTGCATTCCACATAATACATAGCATGCAGGAAGCAGCAGTCCAAGCTTCCTTCCTGCATTATAAGTCTCCTCACATTAACTGAACAGGGGCTGCAGCAGTATACTCACGTCTGGTTGAAAGGAACAAGCTCAAGTCTTAGCAGGACAAGTTTGCATTCCACGCAATAGGTAGCGTGCAGAAAGCAGAAGTCCAAGCTATTTTCCTGCATTACAAATCTCCTCACAATAACTGAACAGGGGCTGCAGCAGTATACTCACCTGTGGTTGAAAGCAACAAGCGCAAGTCTTAGCAGTGCAAGCTTGCATTCCACGCAGTAGGTAGCATGCAGGAAGCAGCAGTCCAAGCTTCCTTCCTGCATTATAAGTCTCCTCACATTAACTGAACAGGGGCTGCAGCAGTATACTCACCTCTGGTTGAAAGGAACAAGCTCAAGTCTTAGCAGGACAAGTTTGCATTCCACGCAATAGGTAGCGTGCAGAAAGCAGAAGTCCAAGCTATTTTCCTGCATTACAATTCTCCTCACAATAACTGAACAGGGGCTGCAGCAGTATACTCACCTGTGGTTGAAAGCAACAAGCGCAAGTCTTAGCAGTGCAAGCTTGCATTCCACGCAATAGGTAGCGTGCAGAAAGCAGAAGTCCAAGCTATTTTCCTGCATTACAAATCTCCTCACAATAACTGAACAGGGGCTGCAGCAGTATACTCACCTGTGGTTGAAAGCAACAAGCGCAAGTCTTAGCAGTGCAAGCTTGCATTCCACGCAGTAGGTAGCTTGCAGAAAGCAGCCGTCCAACCTTCCTTCCTGCATTACTCAATATTATTTAATATCTGAGGGACGGGGCCCTAATCACCTTAACCCAAAGTGGCGCCACGATCTAAGAAGCAAGTGCACATTTTGTACGTAAAGCAAATTTATTGTACAAATTGCCAGGAGGTGCTAGATGACCCTATTTAGTCCAACTAACCCAGTCTCCCTGAACCACAGAATCTGACACATTATATACAATTTTGTAGTAGTTAAAACACTCCCATATATTTCATTACAATCCACCCCCACACACGCGATTGGACAAACCATATACAAAGAAATGTCATCTTTATCCAATTCCTTCATTCTCATTGGCCGCTGATATCTTAACAATCATCTTCAGATCATATTCATAGCACACCCCTTCTTGGGATTCGTCTGTGGCAGGTCGTGACATCATTGCAGGGTTGCACATTCACATACAAACAGGGTTGCCAGCTAGCCTGAGACCTTTTCATTCTGAATGTAATTTGCATATGGTTTGCATGGATACTTCAAAGACATGAGAGAGAGTACAATAATCAGCTTCCCTTTGGACTGTCAATGGCCATCTCGCCCACCTCGGCTGTCTGGCGTCATTAGAAAATTCTAATCTAAAGACTACCAATTCATGATGCATGACACATCCTGAAAACAATCGAAACACAGGGAATATCAGTCAACCCTGGCATCAGGCGTTATTCACTCCACTTTATTTCTAGTAAAAAGCAAATGTTCAGATCCCTTGGCCATCCGCCTTGCACTTAAACAAGATTAGATCTGCCATTGTGATAACTACCAGGCCATAAAACCTCTATCCGATTTGTCAGCTGAGCTGACCATCAGTTAAGGTCATCGTTACTCATCTACTCTCCCACTGGCCTCTGAAACTCTGCAAAAACATGCTTCCCCAAATCACTTAAAATTCATTTCGTGAAAATTCCTGACTGCCGAGTTTAATCTATTTATTTTAAAAAAACTCCTACATGTCGATTCATAATTCCCTGTGTATGTATATCAGTGTGCACATGTACGTTTTATAACTGTCATGTTTTAATTCACATTCCTCTAGGACCAGTGCCCTTCCTTGAATGTGCTTTATAAAAACTCCTAGCTGCCCAGCCTCTCTGCATTTCATCGCACATTATATCTGGATTGTGTTTTATATTTCGTTTGGTGGTTTTGGCATTTGTCTGCCTATGTGCGTGCAAATGTAATATGCATCAACTTAAACAGAAAGTAACACTAAAGTAACATATCCCATCCACATTTAACTACACTGGATACATATAAAAAATCGCAACCTCGTGCCAACTTTGTCACACTCCCAGCCACAAATACGGCGCACACAACATGAAACCCTCTTCATCTTTGGGACCTTTCCTGACCACCCTAACATATCTAAGTATGCTTACAAAGGGATGTGAACGATGTCCAAAATGCCTACGGTGATTTTAGGGGAAACATGCAGAACCCTTGTTTTTGAAATAAAACAGAGAAGACTTCAGACACTAAATAAGGAGCATATTACCATTTGGCCCAATCAACGCAATTGCACAAGCTTGCAGTGCACAATGGTTACTAGGAAATGTATATCCTAAGAAAATGCAGGAACATGAATGCACAAGAAGTTTTCAATATTATTCAGTAGCACTGTGTGATGTTCGATAGCCTTGATGAAGCACAATTGGCACGAAAAACGTGTTGGATTTGTACGATTGAACATTGTATAAAATTAAACATAACTATACAATTACACTTACATTTTAATGTAAGGTTGGTTTCAATTAAAGACCCAAGTATGATCTACAACAAACTCAACATTGTAGCTCCATGTTTTTTTTACTGTGGTTCTGCCAAAAATCACTTCCATGGTTGTGATGCTTTACTTAACACAGATACACTCTACACTTGGCACAGATCTTCCCCTGGGGGTTCTAACCCAGCCTTAGGCCCAGATGCTGTCAGTCTAATCCTAAAGTGAGGCCTTCAAGTGATTGGTGTTTTCAGCCCCTATAGCTCTCTGCTGTTTGGCCTCAGTGCCACAAAGAATAAATCAAGTTATGTTATGTCAAGAGATTTTTATGCTGTGCAAGACACCCAGTGAAGTGTGAGTTTTCTTTACGAAGCGCCGGACTTCAATTTTCTCTTAACTGCATATGGCATCATACATAATACAATAAAATATAGGTTTTAATTAACAAAAGGGACACAATAGATTGTCTTCTAATGGGTTTAACTGGGATTTGAAGCCACTTGTGTTTCAAAGCTCCAGTAGTCTATGTTACCCCTTGTAGCATATTTTCTCTGACGCGAGCCATACTGGTTTGGAAGAAAATACTGCCATTGCATTCAAATTTCTTTTAAACGTATAGGTTACTGTAATATGCAGGATAACGAACAAAGGCATTTACAATATATGGGATTAAGTACCCTCTACTGCAAGTTCTAAGGACATTGCAAGTCACCAAGTAGTTTTGTAACCAAATAGATGAACGAGGTTGATGTCCTTTCTACATACATTACGGGATATTGAACCTCATTACGACGTTGGCGGTAGTCATGCCAGTAATTACTCCCACAGCTCCCGCCAGAGTTGTTTTTTTACCGGCACCTGGTACCCATTGCCGGGTGCTGGTAATAATTACTCCCCATTCCCATTTGTGCCCCATGGGGCTCAATGGGAATGGGGAGGTCGGATGCACGGGCACCATTCGTGAATGATGGCGGTGCATCTGACATGCTCTGCTCCTGGGTGCCGGTACGCCTGCCAGGTCAGACATGGCGCCCGGAAAGGCACCCGCAAGAAGAACTCATAGTTTGCCGGTCCAGTAGTAACGGCGCCGGTAGCTTACCGGCACCATTGCCATCGGGCCGGCAAACTTGTAATGAGGCCCTTTGTATTCTTCATAGTATATATGGCATAAACTGTCATGCCTCTTTCTTGAAATATTGTAAGAGATCTTCCAGTTGCTGAGACATATAATCAATGGAGAATCTGCTTGGATTAAAAAAAATCTTAATATGCAGCTTCTAATGTGTTGCAGAAAAAGCAGTTTAACAAAATCCATTTAAAACGTATCTGTTGTGAGCTTTAAAATAAGCAATGACACGTTGATGTTTGCTCGTGTTAAACTCCAGGAGTGTACATACCATACCTACTACCATAAACAGTTCCTTATAAGGTAATGGCTGTCAAGTGTCACAGAGCGATTTTACAAAAAAGGGAGTTTGAAAAGCTAGTCACGCTTTAAGTGCTGCAGCGGCAGCTGGAATTCTGCTCTGTATTGGCTCTAGCATCAGGCATTTTGACATAATAACTAGAGAATAATAACTGTTTGTAGAGCATTAGTGATGGCATGTTCTTATTACAGTAAAGTTGTGAAGTTACAACTAGCCTGTAATATATGGGATAAAGTACCCCATACTATACGCTATAAGGATATTGCAATTGGCCGAGGAGTTTTGTGACCAAACAGAGGAACGAGGCCGACATCTGTGTGCCTTTATAAGGTCAAGGTGACTTGCAATATCCTATTTATGATAATACATGGCCACCCACTGTCATTCCCTTTAATACCGTGTTGCTTGCATAACATAATGTTAGAGATCTACCATTGGCTGATCCATATAATAAATAAACAATTAGGTTGGATTGAAAAAGCAAATGTGCAGCACCTGCTCTGTGTTGCAGATGAATAGTTCACGCAGTTTAATGAAATGAGTTGAAAGAAGAAATTCATGTTGTGCTTTCAAATAAGTAAAACATGCAGATCTTTGCTCACGTGTTAAACTCCAACAGGGCATACATTAAACATTCTATCATAACCAGTTCCTTGTCAATTATCAATTAATGGCTGTAAAGTGACACAGCAAACTATTCTGCAAGCAAGGAATTTGAAAACCTTTTCTTGGATTTAAGTGCTGCAGTGACAGCTGGAATTTTCTCTGCTGGCTCAAGCGCAGGTATTGTGAAATTCACAACTGAAGAGTAATAACTGATCACAGAACAGTTGTGTTGTAATTTTCTTCTTAAAGGCCAGTGGTGATGTCACAACTAGCCTGTAATAAGAAAATAATGTCCATGCTTTAATACAGATATTGCAAACTGCCATGTAGTATAGATACATTCGCAACCGAGGAAGGGTGATCAGCCAATCAGGTGGGCTGGAACAGCAGACAAGAACACACTGTATACTTCAGTGCCCACTATTTCCAGCCACCCGAGGCACTTCACTGGGCGGTGCGATCTTAATTGTGTGGCAGCAATGGGGAGCCTCCTCATGTACCCACCCACCACCCCCAAAAACATACCATACCCTTTGCCCTTCCATATCTCTCTCAACATGGAAAGTCCCTTTTCCTATGGTGACGGCCATCTTGTTTTTATTTTATTTGATGGGCGATTGGGCTCGCGCAATACACCCGTAGCCCATCTCCTGTAAAAGAAACAATTAAACCAGTTTCACCCGAGATGAACCCCGGGGTGCGAATAGCTATCACTTTCTTGCTGGAGGACAGACATGGCCTGTAATGGCCTACAACCCGCTCCAAGGCCCTTGCTTTGCTCGAGCTGGTAAATTGTTACCGGCCATGTCTGCCCAACCCCCCCGAAACGCGGGATGATTGCCATATTAGGCAAGCAAATGTTCCCTGCTCAGATGCAGCCTTCTGTAATCGTGGGTTTTAAGAATCTTGGCAGGGCCCACTCAATTCAAACTTTCATCACTCGTTAGTCAATAAAGGGTAAAATACCGAGAGTTAGCTGGTTCTTTGGGACTGCTTGCACTGCTACAAAAGAGCAGGGAGCGTGTGGTCACAACAAGCGAGGTTTAAAGAAAAAAGAAAGTATTGTAATTGTAATCCCAATTTCATACTCATGGGACATTCAGGGAACCTCTTGGTATATATCTAACATGACAATCACCTACCACACTGAGAAGGTAAACACGCACACTAACTTCGTTTCGAGCTATTTGTTTCCACACACTTAACAGCAAGGAGTTGTTTCAACCCCTGCTCTGTGAAGCATAGCACAGTCAGTATATAAAACCAGCAGCAAAACAAAATAGGCCACGCTATAAAACACATCCTCCGATTGCTGCAGTGGGGGGAACTGGGGTGGGCTAATTAAATGAAAGGGCATGTCTGCTCCTGGGTATTCATCAAATCACGTTGTTTCCTGTGACATACACGTCAAGAGAAGAAGTTGCAACCCTGCAAGAGACCGTTTCGGCTTCTTAGACAGCACTTCATGCAGTTTTATTCCCCTATCGATTAGTATGGGCCTTAAAGTTCCAGAGATAATGCAGTGTTGATTAAAATGCTACACTTGGCTTAAAACGGCACCTATCCAATGGTGCCGACCCCCATGCCCGTAATGTAATTAATTACAATCCCTTCATTTGAATTAATGAAGTTCGTCCCCTCATCCCTTAATTTAATTAACCAATACCAACTCCACCCTTAATTTTAATCAATTAACCCCTTAACCTGTAACTTTATTGAATTTAACCCCCACTCCTTCTTCCCACCCCCGAAACCCTCCCCCAAACTCCTCCTCCAACCACTAATTGATGTTGCTGGGGGTCACGGAACCCAACTAGCACTCTTACTGGACCCTTCCAAGGCAGTGTATGAGGACGATTCCTGTTGGCCTGTTTACCTGGTGCCCTCCCCTCACCCCCATATCCAGAGGACTACAGAAAAGAAGGTAAAGGATATCACAATATAATTCAAACCAATGTGGTTCCCGCTACCGTTAAATTTAAGCACACTAGAACTCTACCCTGCTGCTTTTGAATCTAATCACACTAGAATTGCATTATTCTCCAGCATTGGATCTTTCATGGATTTACATGCTCTTGAATATTCCCTGTTGTCAGGCTGGGAATCCTCAGTTTCATTAAAGCAGGTTGCCTTTACATTTCTAAACTGCTTGTCACTTTAGTGCCCTATTAGTCTAATTTCTGTGTCACACTGCCCACAGCCAATTAGACAGGTGCCCTTAGCACCTCCCCTGCTGCCCAGCGTTAGATGTTTTACCGTACGTTAACTGTTGAGAGTCCTCGAGAAATCGCTCTTCAATTATTCAACGATTTTGTATATTTTTTATTCTTTTTTTCATCCATAATATCTTGTTTTGTGCCATTTTGCTTTTTGCTGGCTGGTGTGAACTTGCAACCCATTCCATTGCCTTCAGTGTTGCTGTATTTTTTCCACCCTGTTTTGAGGTCTTTAGGAGTATGTGGATATCACGACAGCCACAAGGAAGAAAAGCCTGTTGAAGGCCTACTCGATTCGTCAATTTAAGAACGTGTTTATCAAGGATCTCTTTGAGCAATGTCTCTACTATCTGCACCCGGACCACGACTTGAACAGCTGTACTATCTGCCATTAGTTTTCACCCAAAACCCACAAGCACCACTGCCAGGTTTGTGGCCTGGGTGGATGAAGGTGCAAGGGCCTCTGACTCAGCCTCTGTCCATAGTACTGCCTCTGATGAGGTAGTGTGTTTTAGAGGTCTGCTGTGTTTGGCAAAGAGGTTGAGGTCCCATGAAGAATCTTCTTGTGGGAAGAGGGAGAAAAAGGGGCATGGTTCACACGCTCATGCTGCTCCTTTATTGACGATGTTGACATCTTCGTCTATGCTGATGGTCACCTCAATCACTGCGGCACCAAGAACGCCATAGTCGGTAGCTTTGTCATCCAAGCGCTCTGTGGAGAAGCGATGCTCATCCACTACTACAGTTCCTCCATCTATGACAGCTTTGTCGGCTCATGGTCGGTCCAAGTCCTCTTCGTCGACAACACCCTTCACCCAGTTCATTGACTACCTTGTCAACGTTCAAATCCATTACTTTTCTCCCATCGACCACCTCGTCGATTACCAAATGACTATGTCTAAACACACTAAGTCGACTACCTCGTTGTCATTGCGACATCAAGTATGTCTTCTTCATCCACAATGCCTGCTCAGAGGCCCTTGGTTTCCTCGTTTTCAAAGGGAGTTGTTGTGGACAGGGAGGCCCCATAAGCATTGTCTTCCTCAGGTCTACTCGTACCCCATCACTGTTTTCACTGGCTCCATATGCACCCCCTGCAGTCCCCTATACGACCATGGCCCCTCTTGAACGACTGTTAGAACAGGGTGTTGAATATGACATGGATGCACCGGAGGAAGCATTCTCCGTGGAAGATGATGTGCCTTCCCTTCCAGACATGGAGGGCATAGGGAATCTGCCAGCAATCACAGCGTTCCTGCCATTCCGAATTCTTTTGAATACACTAGCAAATGAAGGGATCCACATGTTTATCCACACAGCATATTCCCTTCTCACTTTGCTGCTCCCTGGCCGGCTGCAGGCCGGTCATGTGTGCGGCACAGAGGAATCCGGTTGAGTTCATAGTGCTGTGCCACTTGGGGTGAGGGTGTGGAGGGTCAAACTGGGGCATACAATTGTCCGGGCACCAAAGAAAAAGTGTCCCACGGTTGCAAATGGCAATGCATTCCTATTGTGCCAGACTGTTTGAATAGTAGCCAAGGGGAAGTTTTTTGATAAAATGTGATGCAAATTGTGCACTGTAAAGATATGTATTCAGCAACACTGGTCAAAACAACTATCCACAGAGTGAAGTAGCTCATCAAACTGGCCCACATTGGCCACACTCACATTTTTGGTTCGGGCATTGCCCTATTGCTCTATAGGCCAACCCGAGCCTGAGGGTGTGCTAGCAGCAAGGATAGGTGATATTGCAGAGAGATTCACTGGTGCTTGCTGTGTGTGTTGGGCAGTACAGCCAGGAAGCCAAGAGTGCCTGCCTGTTGCAGGATAATCCGTGCAGCTTGTATGCATGTGTACACATTAGCATTGCTTGTGTGTCGGTGTTAGGGAGAATTCTCTTCTATGGCTAATTTCTCTTACCTATAGAGTCCCCCAGCAGATTTGCTGGATTTGAGGGGTTTATTTTTTCTCCTGCTAAGAGTGAGACCCTTTTTTCCCACTCTTAGACAGATTGCTAGTGTGCGTTTTAGGCTATCTTGTGTGCTTATGGTCTATGGGGTTTTTCTCACCCTCATAGGAATCATCTTTTTCATGTGTGGTACACAGCACCCTCCATGCCGTACCACACGGGTGTCGTAGCGACCCCCAAACATAGACTCCATACCCTGGGACTGACTACTGTCTCCCAGGGAATGTAAAGTCCCCATTGACTTTACTAGTTCAATCTGATGAACAAAACCAGTACAATCCATCTTACTACTGGGAAGGGTTAATAGTTTTTCCCTAGTGTTCATTTTCGAGGGCGTACCGTACAGTCCCTCTCTCAAAGGTTTCTGGCTGGTGGCAGTGGTAACTACCGAAAATATTCGACCGTGAATATTTTCCTATGGGATTTTCCCATTGTTCGAGGCTACCACTTTTACTGACAGCCTCTAACATACCGCCGGTTTATTTTAATATTAACTTATCTCCGGTAGTTTTTATTGCCAGAACTTTGATTTAATTTCTTTCTCGTGTCTTTCTCTGTAGTCCTAACCCAGGTCAGGGATCCTTTGTTCGTCCTTTCGGTGCACTGAGTCTGGGGTAGACAGGATGTGTGGGAGGGGGAAAAGGCACCCTAGACAGGGTTGCCTACGCAACCCAAGTCGCACTCTGCCCTGATAGGCTGGGGGTTCTCCCGCCAGGAGAGTCACCCCACTGTGTGAGTGACAGCTAGGCTGTATGAATGGGGGTCTTGCTGCATAAAAGCAGGGTCCTGAGGACTGGAGGACAAGACGTCGCCACTGGAACTAAGAAGCCGAAGAGGAGAGAAGCCAAAAACATCTGCAACGACTGAACCACCGGTGTAGCCCTGCTGCAGATCCTCACCACTTTTCTCCAACGACTCGAGAAGCTCTTCGCCTGCAAGAGTCTTCTTCCTATGAGCTGGTGGGGCCAACCTTTCAGGACCTGCCTTGGTCGAATCGCCAGTGCCCTGCACTCGGAGACCGGATAGCCAGGCGCCCGTCCACCACGACTGTGATGTGATTTAAAGGAGCGCACCTTTTACTTCGTTGGGCAGCACCGCGGCTGGTTTCATCCCTGGGCAGTGCAGTAACTCGAACCTTCCTCCACGACGAGAGCCTCTCTTCCTCTGCTGGATCTCCCGAACTGCAGGAACTGCAAGGAATTACCGCCACCGCAGGAGCCTCTTCTACTTTTAAGGTACATTGTTCCGTCAGGCCTCCTGTTTCATTGGGTATTGCTAAAGTGGTTTTAAATCCTTTACCTACCTACTGGGTTGGCCGTCCCTATCATCTAACATTGTCTCTCACCTTCTGCAACCGCCTTTTCGAATCGTTTAACAAAGACTTGACTGCAGCTACAAGAACATTTTGCTCCTGGGCTCTTTGCCCTGTACCACTGACTCTGGCACACGACTACTGACTCTGGCTAAATCTGTTACAACTGCCTTCTTTAGATTGCTTCTCACCTAGAAATGTGTTGGTGCATCTAACTCTTCTAACCACCTTTTTCTTCCCTCTTTTTAAACTTGTGAAGTGCAATTTTGCTCGATTTTCACCTCAGTAATATACATGCTAAAGTACTGCCTTGCGTAACTTGTTCACAATCTTCTTGGGAAGTGTTGCTGGTGTGTTTAAGAGTATATTCCTGTATTACTTGGCCTTTCCCTCCCTTTTGAAAAATTGATAAGAGTGCCATTTCAGCTTGGTTTTCACTATGACATTTTGCTCAGTTTTCACTCTTGCTCAAACTTGTCTTCAATTTAAATAGGAGTTGTGTATACTTATCTCGACTGATTTAACTTGCTTTTATAATAGTGATTTGTGTGTGAACATCAGAGTGTGTAAAATAAATATATATATATTCTTTTTGATACAAAGCTTTGGTCAGTGTTTCCTTGTTCCATAGTATTGTAGACCTAATGTGTAAACCCTGAATACTGCTCATCTCCCTCTTGAGATAAGTCTGACTGCTTAGCCACAGCTACCAACTAAATCTTTGTGGTACAGACTGATACCAAAGGGGATTTATTGCATATACCTGTAGTCTTCCTCTGTTGTAGTGTTCCCCAAGGGAACTGCAGTGGATTCTGCCTAACACAGTGTCTCAGGATCGGTCTTTACTGGGACTGGTTGGCACACTTTCCTCCATAGCTTGGTGCCCCGGCCCTTGACTGCGGCCGGTGCTTCTGTGGCGTTTATGCAGCCGACCTAGGAGCCTGCTTTGCCATGTTCAAAGAGGCCAGGAGCAGGGGGTATAGATGGTCTGTGTATGTTAATGTTAAAGGATATTTGTACAACGCACTATCACCACCGAAGTGGTCCCCTGGTGCTCTGGTGGCTCTGAAAAGGGAAGGGAGGGAGGGTCAGTGGGAAGGAGCTGGAAAAGTGCAAGAGAGCAGTGATGTGCTGTTGGCGGCCTCAGCCCGGTGGGTCCGTTGGATGGGCCTGGGCTGTTTTGCGGCCGTTAGTCGTCGTGTAATGTTGTGCGAGTCTATGTGTGTTTTTTGTTTTGTTGTTGCCATGTAGTGAAGTTTGTGCGGTTAGTTGTGCTGTAGGTTTGTGGTTGTGTTTGGTTTGGAGTTTGAGAGGTGTATGCAGAGGGGGAAATTGTTAGTGCAGTTGATTAGTTGGCATCTCTATCTGACCTGAGGCGGTGGGTTTCTGTATTCTCCCCAGATGGGTTTCGGTAGCACCCCTATGCCTCTGTCATGATCTGGGTCCATCCAGCCTTCAAGGTCTCTTTCACATCTGGCCCCATCCTCCCTCAGCCTACCTCACAGTGCTACCTATCTTCCCTTCCCTCTCATACAGCCAATGCACCTGCCTACGTCCACAGCTCAGCTATTGTGGTGATTGCCAATATCCCGACAATTCCAAACACTGTGGTACCTGGTGCCAACTAAGGGGAGAGTGCGTATGTTGGGTGGGATTAGGGTAGGGTTGTTGATTCCGTCTCCATGGGTGTCGCAGTTGTTGCACTCTACCCGGTGAGACTCGTCCGGGTGCCATGGGCGCTTCCCAGTGGGTTCTGGGAGCTGTCTGTGTCTAGTTTAGTCTAGTCATCCCTTTTCCTTTCTGTTTCCGTTTTCAGTTTGAGTCTGTGGTGTTGAATAGCCAGGTTTTTAGTAATTTCCTAAATTTTAGGTGATCTTTGGTGTTTCTTATTTCTTTTGGGATGTTGTCCCAGGTTTTTGCAGCTAAGTGGTAGAAGAAGTGTGTAGTCGAGCCCCCCAACCCGAAGGTGCTCTCTCAGCATTGGTATCGTCAGGAACATTTGGGGTCTCAGTTAGCCCCAAGCCCTGATAGATGGGCCTACCTGAAAGCTGAAGAGAGTGGGGGACACCATCCCCCCCATTCCACAGTAACTGGGTGTCAATGGAGGGCACGGAAAGGGCCAACCTACCATCTGAAGCCTAAGAAACATCAGCTTTGTAGCACTGCAAGAAGGGCCATGCTTCCTTTTTAGTTTTGGCTATTAGATGGCGCTTTGCACCACTCTAAGCCCAAACTATTGCATTTGAGTACAGCTATAGAGAAATGTCATTTGAGGAGGGACACAAGGCCTGAAGGTGTTATTTACTCACCCATTGATTGCCTATGACCATGCTAATACTCAAGGCCATTCCGACCCACTTCCTGCCCCTGCCTGCCCAAAACCCTTCCCCAGTGGGACCTCTTTGAGCTAGCTTTGTCTCGACTTACCATCAAATGTGCTTGAGGTGTCTGCCAGTGTTTTTTAAAGCAGTCTTCTGGGAGTTAATTCATTAATTGGATCTGTAAACACACTACTACTGTATTAAACATGTCCTAACTAGGTCTGCTATAAGTGTATAAGTATTAGGCATTTGCCAGGCACTGCTATTATATGCCCAGGTACTCGCAACATTTTGCAGCTGCCGCCTTTGATGGCCAGTTAATACCACTACGGCAAGGCCAAACGGTTCCCATTGCCAATGCTTGTTTTCTTATGATGGCCCTTTGTAGCCATGGGTAACAGCACAACATGGCCGCAGGCACAGGGGTATCATTGAGGAGTAGACGAAGCTGAGTGTGTGGACTCGTGTTTCTTGGCGCTATACTGGTCTTGCTGCTGCAGCCTGCATCCCTGAGAAGCAGTGTGAGCAGAGGCGTTGCTAGGGGGGGGGGCTAAGGGGGCTATAGCCCCTGGTCTTTTGGTTGTAGCCCCGGATGGAATCTCGGGAGCTACAACCAAAAAGCTAGCTAGCCCCCAGTCCCGACAGTTTCAACATTAGCGTAGCCCCGGGTCTTTTCCAGACCTAGCAACACCCCCGAGTGTGAGCATAGTGCGTGCGCACACACACCACATGGAAACATTTGACTCGCCTGAACGTTCCATTATTGAGCTGTGCCGGGCTGGTGTCAATGCACCGGCAGGCCCCGTTACTGTGTTATAAGTAACACGCAACACACGACACAAGATCAGCCGCATCAGGCAGCCAAAGAACTGAAGTTTAAACATACGCAATGCCCATATGTAATACATAAAATGTGGTTTGGAATCTGGTAAGAATTTCAGTTCATAAATAGGTTTATGAGAGAAGGAATTGTGTTCGGCCGGGGCATTTCCCAGCCTGGTGGTGTGCATCATGAGACGTATGGCGTAGTGCTTAATGGAGCTAGGCCCGAAAGATGAGGTCTCGAGTTCGAATCCTCCATGCAGCACTTCAATTTTTAGCCGGTCAAGTGGCACAGCGAGTAGAGCACTCGCTTTGACATCCATGCAGAGCTAGCTAAGCAGGTTTGCATCCCGGCGGGGCCAAACTCAGCCTTTCATCTTTCCGAGCTCGATAAATGAGCACCACACACTGTGGGTAATAATGAGCAGCGCTCAGATACCTGAGGGTTCGTAACGCTATATAAATGCGAAATTATTATTATTATCCAGCTGCAAGCCTTCTCTGGGGCGTCCCTGCTCCTTACTGCACATGCTTAGGAGGTGAATAAAATAAAAGCTTCCATGTTTTCAGTATGTAGGGCTACCACCCGAGGTAGCCTCACTCCCAGCCCTGATACTCCTGAGTGTTTGAGCAAATACTGTTCTGAGTCTGTGGTGCAGTGGGCCAATATACCCATGGAAGGAATCGGGGTTCAAAACCCAATTTGGGGCGTGCATTTTCCTAAAATGCCCTTGCTCGTGTTATAAGCCAATGAAGTGTTTATGCTGCTCGCTTAAATAGGCATCGGGCTCGCGCTGGCAATTTCAGTGTAATGCAGGTCCGCTTCTCCAAGTGAACCTACCACTTGTTCTTCTCCTGATCATGCACATAGTGACATGGGGTGATGCACTCCTTCCCAGATGCTGTCAGCTAATGACACTTCCTTCCCTGCTCCTCGCTACACCTGCTTACAACATACAAAAAACTCAAGCCCTTATGTGTTGACCGAGGGATACTTAAAGGGGTATGCAGTAATACAATCGTGGCAAAAATGTCACCTTTACAAAAAATTGCGGCAAAAATGCTGTGGTTTGATTCGGTGAAGGTGTACCCCATTATGCCATTTAAGGGGAGCAGCGGTTGCAGGGGGTGTCCCCTGTTCCTCTTAAATGGTATAATGGGCCTGGGAGTTGCGGGGGTGTCCCCTGCATCCTTTACATGGATTGTGGCGGCAAAACTACAGCCTTTTTGCTGCTATTTGTTGTGTAAATGGCAATTTTTTCTGCAATTTTAATGGAACCCTCACAGGCTGGGTCAGTAGTTATGCAGTCAGGCTCTTCTGCAGCTTAATCTGTTGTCATCACGATCAAAGGTTTGAAGACTCACGCCTCCCTATGCGCCAGGATTCAAAGAAATAGGACAATTATTTTGGGATTTCTTTAATGAGCTATCATTTCTGCAAATGTTACTGGGGTTTCAAGTCTTAGCCAAGCCACCTGAGCGCACCTGATCCTGTTTCCACAGGCTAGCAGGCTCGGCCATGTGTAGTATGAGGTGCTCTAAGCCTACACACCTGTATTGAGGTGCATGAACAGCATGTTCCCCCATATAGTAGGGCCTCCTATGGGGCAGGAGCTTGCACGGGAGCAGGGTCTGGTGAGGGTTCCTGGTGGAAGGAGTTAACCAAGGCGCTGGATGCTATTAGAGTGGGAGACTGGCGAGTTGCAGCAGTAACCCCCATACAGCATGTGTTATGCAGTCCAGTATATATATATATATATATATATATATATAGGACATATATTAAGAATGCAGCAGGTTGCCCCTTTCTTAGTGATGTACAGAAGACCATTAAGATCTCCCTTGTTGTGAAAAGGGTGTGTTCTCTGTTGCCTCCTACATTACTTTAATGGCCAGTTACATATATTTCATCCTCCAGAACAATCTTACATTATTAAACTGTTCTTTCATCAGACCCTCGGCAGGGGCAAGTGTCATGGATTCTCAAATATTCATGACTGAACAGTGACTCTTCATGACAAAGGGCTGATGAGGCATGTGTGCTCCCTGCAGTCTACATGTTTGCGTTTATCAGAGAGGCTGTCTTGTGGTCCTGGATTTCTGAGTGGTAAATATAATTTGAGGGAAATCATGGACAGACCTCAAGAGGGGCTTTCCCCAACAAACATCCCTCATTCAAGCTCTTGCTGCCCTCGGCCAGCCCTCCAGTAGCAGCTTCCCATGGTGGCTTCATACAGAGAAGGGAGATTCCAGGCTTCCTGGTAAAGATCAAACAACAAATGTGGACCCTTGTATAGAGGACGACAACATATTCATTTATCTTTTTTACAAATATCGACAAATGATTAATTTAGTATTTTTTCAGTTTTTTAAAAATAAATGTCACCACTTTAGTGTAAAATATTTTAAACCACAAAAAAACATTTTATGCTTACTTCAGATCCACAAACAATCACCCCTACATTCCATTCATTCACTTTCTCATACAATCAGTCACACCAGTACAAAATAACCTAATCTTTTAGGTCACAATCCACAATTTTAAACATGAACAAAAATAGATTCTCTCAGTTCAGTCTTAGATTCAAATGACTGCCTGTCCTTAATCACGGTTGACACATGTTTCGGTTGTATCCTTAGACTTAAATCAGTCCACTATGTATGTCAACCATCTTTAGGACATAAACGGGAGAACTAATTGAGTCTCATTAAATATTGTAGGGTCGATCACGCTTCCTCTGTCTTGTAATGGTGGTGTGGGAAACGAAAGTAGTGGATTAATCCTGTCTGCAATAGTAGAAGATTCAACAGCCAATGAAGACAAACTTAAGAAAAAGCAGATAAAGCATCTACTGAAGTCTTCTAAATTGAGTCCTCTGTAAGGCCACCTTTATTTTTCCTAGTTCAACCTCGATATATTCCAAAGACCATGTATAGCTGTAGTATGATGCTTAAGGGTTCCTTGAGTGAAAATTTGTTTTGAAATATATTGTTTGGTGATTAAAGGCTTCAATGAGACATTGTTTAAAAAATTGCATGAGCTGTTTCTCAGTATAAGGAGATGGGCTGGCCATTTGATGAAATAATTATGAAGGCTTTCTTGATGGGCACACATTGAGAGTGCCCCTGATTATTTTTGTTTTTTTATTTTATATGTGGCAAAAAGCTGTCCCTTGTTGAGAAAGAAATGGGACATTTAGAAGAGACATGGGTTATTAAGACATGCACGTGTCAACAGAGCATATGAGAAGGGAAGAGGCATGGGATATGAAGTACAAATTTAATGAAAAGACATGGGTGCAATATATGCGAGTACAAAAATGTGCACAAAAAGTTCAAAGCACATTCAGGAGGT
The DNA here is from genome assembly GCF_040938575.1 of Ambystoma mexicanum. Lineage (NCBI taxonomy): Eukaryota > Metazoa > Chordata > Amphibia > Caudata > Ambystomatidae > Ambystoma > Ambystoma mexicanum. The sequence goes on from NC_090925.1 coordinate 169,954,623, forward strand.
GCCAAGCAAGGGAACAATGTTTCCCTAACTGTACATCATGTCTGTAAAATGTGGAGACATTCAGAGAAGGTTTAAAAAATAAATGTGTCCAGGGTCACAAGTAAAGCTGAAATTTAAAATGAAATTTTGAGTGCAAATTGCAGTAGAAAGTAGGCTAATGTATTGGTGAATGTTATTGAAATAGGCACAGTGAATATCTATAGGGGATGGCAAGAATAAATGAATTAAAAGGCAATTTTTTGACAAACAATTTGGAATGTATGTAGAAAATGCAAAAAATGTACATTTAGCTTAAAGAGGCAGTGAGCAATGAAGGAAGTGCTCGCACGCCACACTGACATGAGAGGGAAAGCGCACGCACGCATACACACACACACACGCATGCACGCACGCACGCACGCACACACACACACACACACACACACACACACACAATTTTATGGAAGTATAAGCGATCAAATAAACTATGGGCAATGCATTTAAAGAACACACGCATTCTCACATGCAGGTATTCTTCACACAGGATGTTTTTCTTGTTTTACAATTAGCATGATAGCTGACAGGGAAAATAAGAATAGCTAGTCATTTTTGAAGAAATAGAAAGGACAGAGATTGTGTGTTTATATTTAAGATTACTGAGATTCTTGCAGTACGGAAGCAGGAATAAGAAACAGTGGCAGTATTTCACCACTGTTTATGTTGAAAACTGTTTGAAGTAGACATGAAGGCTTGGAAAGCAAAAAGGCTTAAAAGGTACGGTCATGGGACAGGAATGCAATAACTATCACGCATTCTGTGTAGACTGCTGCCAGAGAAAAGATAACAAGAACAAGCCTGTGAATGCCAAGCGGGTTCAAAAGGAGAGCATTAAGGTATGCCATGGGAAGGGCGGCATTGATGAAGTGGAGGAGACAGTTAGGAATGCAGCAAATAAATTAGCGCATCACTGGTGAATAACCAGGAATCAAACCAGGAATGGGCTTGTGTCACTAGGCAGTGAAATGAACTACAGAGGAAGAGATGGTTTGTAGAAAATCCAAGGTAGATTTCAGAAATATGCAGACTGGTGAATGTGCAAACAGGGCTTAACAGAAGAACCTCTCCTGTTTATTAAATATATGAGATGAACAGAGCACATTGCAAACACATATAAAAGCCAAGGCTATGCAGATTGGACAACTCAACAAGAGGCCTGTTTTGGCTCAAGCATAGAGTCTTGTCTCTGGAACAGGTTGACTTTAAAACAAAATATGTCAGACCAAAAAGGGGAAACCTTCCAAGAGGAGCAGGACACTGGTGCATGTGATCTCGAGGGGAGGGGTGTTCTTAGACAAAGAAGTGACACAGTCGGATTTTGACCTACCTAAACTCCAGATGCCAGAGCCTATGGCGTGGTCAGACTGACCTAAAAGGCGACTTCTTAGTGCAAGAGGGAACAGTGTATTCCCCAGTATATAGCTCGGAAGCTAAGGAAGGGTGTGCCCAGGATCAGCCATTATATCAGACATAAGGGCAAGAGGCCCTGAGAGATGTTTCTGGTAAAATCAGAGGTTTTATTGTTGTGAGGTAAGCATAGTGTTACACATAGCTATCTGGCCTACTGGAGATAAGTGGTGAGAATATTTTATGAATTCAGTTTCAAATCACAGATATCTATGAATAAAGAGGGGGGACAGATAACCCCCATCAAATTAAAAGCAGATATAATATGAGAGAAAATGGCAATGATCAAGGGAATGGACAATAAGAGTGGACCATGGAGGACAGTGAGAGTTTACAAGAAAGGGTCCAGGTTGATTGACGTCCCTGATGACGACATAAGGCTTAACAAAGGATGAAGTGGCGTTTTCTTTATGAGCATCACACACTGAAAAAGAGAAAAAGGAAAGATCTTATTGCATGTGGCAATAATGTAGCAACATTCAGTATAATTTCAGGAATGCTTGGAGTAAGTGTCAAATGTTTTGTGGACTCTGGGCCCTTATGGCACAGGCCCAGTAAAATGAATAAGGGAAGATGAAAAATGAATGATTGACTTTAAACAGTATAAGAATAAGATGCTCATTTAAAACAATGGATGTCAATTGGGTAAAATAAGTAATTAAATAAATGAATGGAAAAATGAATGAAGAAATGATTGGATAAATGAATGATTGAATATTAAAGCAGCTAGAAACATAAATAAGTAAAAAATAAAAATGTGAAAAATAAAAAGCACCAATTAAGGTTGCTGGCCATAATAGAAAAATGTTGTTTATTGTAATAAAAAAGATAAAGATAATGATGAAGGGACACGAGTATTATGTGCCAAGGTCATTTTGATCATAGTTGGTTTCTATGTTATAGATGAAGATTGTTGATCTTTTCTTGACAATGGGAGAATGCCTGCATGGCCTTAAATAGGGGAAGAGACATTATACCACAACAAAGGTGAGCAAAACGATGAGTGTCCTACGTTGAAACTTGAAGGCATGTAGTAGAATCAGTGCCAGATTGAAGAGAGTTTCCCAGACCCCCCCCATTGTTTTACATAAATTAACTTTGGGTCTCACCCTAAGTTACCAGGGCGATCCATACGTGGACCTCTTGCTCACTGTTCTTAGAGAGGTGCAGCTTCACCTCACTGATGATGCCAACAAGGCTGAAACATGTGTATGGGGTTGCTGTGGTACTCTTGTTCAGAGGAGAATTGCCTAGCATTTCGGTGCTGGACTGCCCTTTGGCAGTACAAAGACTGCTATGCGGGAAATTTCTTCTCTGTGAAAAGAACAGTGAGCTAAAGACTTGGTTGAGACTCTCCCAGGGGCCATCCACCCAAAAACAAGTCAATGGGCTGTGTTCGTGCTGGTAGAGAGTTTCCCAAACCCCCCCTTGTTTTACAATAAATACAGTGGTTACACCATCACTGAGGGAAATGAGAGTAGAGCTTGCAAAACAAGGTCTAGATATATCAGCAACAGAAAGGACACTTACAATGAATAACGAAGAAAAAGACAAACAAAAATTCCTACTTCAAGAAATACTACTCCTTCTTAAGACTGAGAAATCAACAAAGACAGTGCTCTCGGCAAACTCAAATGGGGAAGAGATCGAAAACAATCTCTTCGATGATACCACCTCTTTCGTAGTCTGTTTTGGAAGAGTTCAGAAGGCTTGCACATGTCATAGAAGAAGAAGAAGTGGAAATACTTGAACCCCAATTGAGCAAACAAGGGGTGTTATCTAAAAATCAAAAGGTCAGTTCCCCCAGAATGGACAGAAGCTGGCAGTCAACTTACAAAGGGAAGAAGGAAAGCCAAGAAAAAGGAAGCAAAATAAATCAGCACAATGGCATTCCCGATTACCCTTCGAAATAATCAAAAAAATTGTCCAGTAAGCAAACAGCAGGGGAAGAACTCCACAAGTGGTGATCATGAAAAAAATAAAGAAAGGACAGTATTAAGTCAAGAAGACTTTCAAGAAATAGAAGATGATGGCAAAAGTCAGGTCGCAATTAACAGAAGTTTAATAAGATCCTCATAAAAAATGGAAAGCAGCAAAGAGTAAATGAAGCAGAAAGAAGAGCGGGAGAAGAGTCTGAAGCCCCGGTAAACGACAAGAGAACTTTGTTGAACAAAAAGAAAAATAGCGTAATTGTAGGACTACAGACGGACCTCATAGGCTCCCAAACAGAAGCACCGCAGAACTTGGGCGCAGGGGGCAGAAGTGCCATAAATCCATCAGAAGATACTAAAGGAAAAAATGGGACCAGTGCCATCAAAATCTGTCCCTTGCTAAAAGGTCCCCCATAGGCTCCAATTTTAATGGGGAAAAGAACCATAAGCTCACCTAAAAAGAATGTCAAGCCAATAACGGAAACTAATAAAAAAATTGCACCAATTTTTTTAAAACAAGATCCTCAGAAAAATAAAGTCATATCGATATTGACAGAAGTAAAACATGGACAAGGAAAAACAAAGGAAATAACTGAAGAACCTAAAGAAAAAGCAGTAGATTACCAAAGGTGGGTTTCCCCAGAGGAGACATCTCAGTGTAAGCCATTGGAGGTTGACATGCAAAATCAAGATTATGCCGTCCCAAAATTATGGCTTAAAGCACTGAATACAATTCTGCATTATTCATCTCTATGTAGGAAGGCCATCTTGGACTGTTTTAGAAAAGTACCAAATCTGTCTCTTTTTGCTTCAGAAGACCTGGAATTTGTAAAATTCCCAAGCAGAAGTAATAGGAAAGTAGTAGAGGTGGGCTTTACATCACAAAAAGCTTGGAAAGCAATACGAAACAATAAACAAGAACTGGAGAAAGTCAGTCTGCAAGTTTTCAAAAAACTACCAGTGGAGATGGTAAATGAAGAAGAAAATGAGAAAGTTGACTGTGAAGAAACAAGCATGAGACCTGTGGGAGTACCAAATAAGAAACAAAAGACGAGGATCCAAAATTAGGAACCCTCCCGTCCCCTGCACTCTATCATAAGTCCATCAATTGATGGTTCAGCAATTTTAAATGCATTTGTTGTAGTTAATTAATAATATTCTGATCAAGTTAGTAGTAAGACTGAACACTCAGTGATTTTGTAAAAAACCCAAAAACAGGGGGAGGTTTTTAATTAATGTCACAGTAAATTCACCATACAGATTTGAAGTGAAAAAGCCAAAATGACTGTCTACAAAAAAACATGAAAACAGTAAACAATGATAGTCCATTTATACAATTCGTGGCTGACGCGTTTCGGGATATTCATCCCTTCTTCTTGAGCCTATTGGGTTTGGACTGCAAAACCTTAAGTATAGTGGAGGTGAGGCGTAAGAAAACCCTCAAAGTTTGGTGAACACGTGTTTCTCAGTTCTACCCGCCAGGCGGTGGAGAAAACCCTCGTCTCAGGCGTGCAAGATGCCTTACAATCTGCAAGTTAAAACGGGAGTTACACGTGCGGATGCACTGCTTGCCCGGAAATATTCATATGTCCCAAAATATCCTCGGGAATCAAAATCTAAAGTGCTCGGCTCTGCCAAGTAGTTTCAATGAAGCTATACGATCGCGTGTGAAAGCAGAAGCCGCAGCTGGGAGGGAGACGATGAGACCCTCCACAGTCCACACGAGCATCTTATCCCCCCGATCGGGAGGCGCTCGTATTTTAGTTACATTGAGCAACAGATTGTAAGGCATCTTGCACGCCTGAGACGAGGGATTTTCTCCACCGCCTGGCGGGTAGAACCTCCCCCTGTTTTTGGGTTTTTTTACAAAATCACTGAGTGTTCAGTCTTACTACTAACTTGATCAGAATATTATTAATTAACTACAACAAATGCATTTAAAATTGCTGAACCATCAATTGATGGACTTATGATAGAGTGCAGGGGACGGGAGGGTTCCTAATTTTGGATCCTCGTCTTTTGTTTCTACTTATATCGTTATTGTGATCCTGTGCCAGGTTCACGTTTCCTCCCCCGCACCTCAAAAAAATATGTATACTTCTACACATTATTGAATAAATCAATCTCTAATTTTAGAATACCAGGGAGTGCTTCTACTGATCTACCCCTTTGCACAGTACCAAATAAGAAGCTAGGAGCGATCTCTCAGGGGAATACTGGAGACACTAAAGCAAACACGTTAGCGCCATTGCCAGAGATACTTACACAGGTACTTCAGAAGCTAGGAATGGGGCAACAGAACCTTTAGGCAAGATGCAATTGATATAACAAGCTGGAATACCCGTGGGCCAAATACCTTTACCGCAAGTAGCAGAAAGAAAGCCCTCTTTTTCAATTCGGACGTGATCCTACTCCAAGAGACTTGGCATACGCACCCGAGAGAAATAGAGGGCTTCACAATATTTACAACACCAGCTCTTCAAAAATCAAAGGGCCAACCATCAGAGGGTTGCTACTGGGAGTTAACAACTCGCTGAGTAAAGAGGTTACACTTCTATACAGCGGAAGGGAGGGCATTCTAGCATGCAAAATAAGGATACAAACCTCTGAGGGACTTTTCAATCTCATCCTAGTCAATGTGTACTGGAATCCAGCACAAATTAATCTCCAAAGCTTTCACCAGACTCTCTCAATGGTATTGGAAAAGATTGTACTATTGCATGGAGAAGCTAGTGTGATCATAGGAGGAGACTTGAACACCCAATGTATTACAACACAGGATAATAATACCAGTCCAAAATGGGTGAAAATATCAAAGACACAAAGCCAATGGCTAAATTATTTGAACTCATGGGACTTAATATGCTAAATGGATCAGTAGAAGGCGACAGTCCCTCAAGACTAACTTGGTCATGAGAAAACTCCTTCTCCACCCTGGACTACATTTTCATTTCTGAAGATTTGCAATCAAGAGAGATGTCTCCGGAGACCATTTAGGGGGAAGGGAGTGATCACGCTCGCCTGAAAGCAAATATCAAGTGTTCCAAGAAAATACAACCGGAAAGATACACACACGAGCTGTCCCTGAGAAAAGGTAAAGTACTATTAGTAAAGTATAAGAGAGAGGGGGAAAAATTAAACACCAAATTAAACCACATCTCTCTAAAAGATCAAAAAGAAAATTGCAAGCCTGATTGTTTTAAGCCATTTATTTGGTATGTTCATCAACCAATTGCAGGAACATTGTGAAATTCAACCCACCATCAACATTCTTTTGATGAAGACACCTGGAAAAAGAAAAATATCCTAAGGACTAAGGAGAGAGTGCAGGTGATTGAAGAAGAACATCACAAACCCAATAAAATTGAGAGAAGAGGTGCAAAAGCTCACTAGAGGTTACAAGCAATGGTCGCGAGCAAGAAAAGCACTCCGATACCAACAAGACAACGAGCAGATGTTTGAATCCCTGTGAGTCAATAGCACTCAAAATTTTTGGTCAATTATAAATAACTTAGACAAGAAGACAATCAGTAATAGCACTCAATGCAACTGGTCACAGAAAAGAACTGGACAGATTATCTCACAAAGAACTTTAAGAATACAACAGAGATCGAGGAAGAAAAATGGGAAGCCGCCCAATGGGAACTCAAATTTGACATACAATTAATAGAAGAACTTATTTTGAGCTCCTCATCTTCGAAGGCAGCGGGACCCAATGGGTTAAACTACCAGGTTCTAAAAAACAACTTAAAAACATTGGCAAACTTCCAGTATGATCTCTATAGTGAAATAATAGAGACAAGAAGCTTTCCGCCGTCTTGGAAGCAAGCAGTAGTAATACCATTAAGGGGGGGCCAAAGATCTCAACCAGAGAATTATAGACCAATCGCCATCCTGGACATTGAAAGCAAAATATTCATGCAAGTACTCTTGATAGAACTAGAGGACTGGGGAAAGATAAGAAATATCATCTCTAAGTTCCAAATAGGATTCAGGCGTGGCATGCCCGCATCATTAAATGGTTTTGTTCTGAGCCTTTTAGCAGAATATTCCAAAAACCACAGAGAGGGCCCGTTATATGGAGCCTGGATAGATTTCTCCAGGGCATTCAATCTAGTCAACAGGGAGAAACTGTGGGCAAAACTGAGAGACTGGGTCATGCCAAGAAGGTTATCAATACTAATTGAACTACATAAAGATACTTCATTGATGGTAAGACTAGATGAAGTAGGCCATATGACAAATTCAATTAGTGTTGAACAAGGTGTGAGACAAGGTTGTTTGGGTACACCATTCTTTTTTAATCTGTACCTGTCATATATGGGAGATTTCTTGCAATCATGGGTTATGGCGAGCCCAAAACTGAGTTCCATCAATGTCAATAGGACAGCAATAGGACTACAACATCTATTGAATGGATTAAGTATTTACACTAAAATGAATGGTTTGCAAGTAAACCCAAGGAAATCCAAAATCTTGGTGCTGAAACACCCTAATAAGCACATCCACTACCGCAAATGGTTCTTTGAAGAGGAAGCCATCACAAGAGTGGAGGAGCTGGTGTATTTGGGGTATATAGTACACTCCTCTCCCTCAGCCAATAAAGCAGAAATGGAAATAGGGCTAAAGGTGGAGAAAGCAGTGCCGCAGATGAAAAAGATCTTCTTTGGCCTCTGTAAATTCTCCATTTTGCCATTATTAAAGTTTTATGTCGCCAAAATATTTCCGGTCATATTGTATGGCATGGAGGCCCAACCGACACTATGGGACATAGATTGGCAAAAAGTGGAAAGCCAATTGTGGAAAAGATCTCTGGGTTTGCCCAACTACCACCCTATGGCAGTTCTAAGATTTGGACTTGGCCTGAAATCATTGAAGCAACAAGTGGCCTGGAGACTGCTCTCACTATACAGGCTAATAATAATTCCACAAAGAAACTCGCTGTACGAGGATATAAAACAACAATATCATTCTGATATGTCCAAGATACTGCAACAGCTGGAAGCAAAAGTGATGAGAAGTATGATCGAGGCCGACTAATTGGTGGAAACACTTAAAGAAAATCCCCAGAAAGTGAAAAAAGTAACAGAAACAATGGACTGGATTAAAACAGGGTTGGAAATGCGACTTGCAAAACCAAAGAATAGCCTCCTAATTGTAGACAAAAAGCTGGGAGAAGTACCAACGTATCTACAAAAACATCCAGATAGTGATTCAAGAAATATTTTTCTTCGGACACGCCTAAATTTAATTCACACAGGTGAAATTATGAACATTAGAGGGCAAAGGCAGAATGCTATTACTTTCTGTAATGTTTGTGCAGACCCGAATAAACAAATTCTGCGGCATATACTTCAAGATTTAGAAGGGACTTGGGAAATGAGAGTAATGTACTTTTCGAAGTTTGTAAATAAAACGGATTACCTACTTTCAGAAAACTTTTGGAACCTTTTGACATCAGGACATAGTACTGCCTTAACAATTGCAGTAGGTCAGGTCTTAACAAAGATCGGCCTGACCTCTAAAGAAGCACGGCAGATTGAGACCAATGCTCCAGAAGAAAATTAGGGTTAACGTGGAAGTGTCAAGACTAGTTTCCATTCAAATTGTTTCTTGGGGACATTGGAAAGACATAAGGGGTCGAGAAATAGTATATGCTGCATATTGGGCCTGCTGGTTGATTGTTTGTTTTTGTTTTCTTTGTTTTCTTTAGGTCTTTCTATAAAAACATTATATTAACGCTGAGCCCTCTAATAGCAAGAAATGTAAAGAGTTACTGAACATTTTAATGATAAATACTGGAAAAATAATAATTTAATTGTTGTAAAGATCTAAATGATCAAAACAAATAAAAAAAGAAAAAAGAATTGAGAAAAAGCAAAAATATTTGCAGAGAAAGAGGGAAACAGTAAAAAAATCAACACGGCGTAGTTTGTTTATAAGGTAGGAATTTTGAAAGTAATATGTGATGAAGATTGTTTAGAAGGCAGGAATGTTTAAAGAAAATACACTAATGGGTTTTTAAGGGATGGGGTTGAGGAGAAAGCATTGATGATAGAGACATACTTATTTTTCAAAGGAAAGTCATTCATTTTTTTATTACAGGTGGACAGAAAGAGACCTATATACTCGGAGAATTGGCAGCATTCGAACCTATGAGCAGAGAGAAGGGTCAAGGGACCTAACCAGATGCCCGTACACAGATGTTTCTTTTGTACAATTATGACAGCGGACAGTTTTCCTGCAAAAACTCCCATAATTTTGGATCACCAAGAAGTGGCTAAATGCCCCATGCTTAAATTGTTCTTTATACTATTTTGTCATAAAAAAACATTAAAATATGAAAAAACAATGGACTAATTGGCCTATGCATTGAAAGGCCCAGGAACCTGCTGCAGGGCAGCCTAAAAAAGGACAAATACAACTGGACAAAGACGGTCCATGGATACCAAACCAAGATGATTTGGGTTGAAGATGGGAGGATAAACAATGAATGAAGAAGAAAAGGAAAATTAACTTGTAAAAATGTGATTGGGGAAATCAATGGGGAACCAGGAAATGGTGTGGAATGGAAGTGATGGAAAAAAAGTGGCGTAAAAGCCACACACGAGTGATGTGTGAAAAGGGCTGGTGGGGTCCCTCAAGAAAAAAACATTCTCTCGATTCTCATAGTGGCTATAAAATTACCTGAGGCATATAGTTAGTTTAAAATTAATTGGGTAATGGAGATAGACTCAGATAAAACCAAACAAAGGTGTTCTTTAGGGATACATACATGTTTAGACTAGGACAATATAATGTGTCAGTACTGACTCTGTAGGAATGTTTTTAGGATGCCTCCCATATTGAAAGAAATCGCCTCACAGAGGGGGGTGATTAGGGCAGAGATGTGTAGGTACACTGAATATGGGAGAGGGTGGACATTGGGTGTAGTGGTATGTATTAAATAGGGGTGTAATACAGACCAGAGGGGGTGTGTAGAGGTGGTGCTAAAGATACTAGACTCTACCCCCCTCAAACTGAATGCAGCTAACTTGTCAGGATGATCAATAGTTCCAAGTGTTGAAAAAATCAGATTTGTAGTGCCTAAAAGGCCAAAACAAGCACATTTAAGGGCAATGTATATTGTTTGGGTCAGAATGCCTCATGCAGCGAAGGGCATGTTAGATAGCATATATTTATCCAAATTCTAGGCTTAAAACTGAAAAAGGAACTGATTTCTAATTAAAAATAGTTTGGGCAGCCATTTTGGTTGAGACAAAGTCAGGCAGATCCTAAAATGGTTGACTAGACATACAAAATGGTGGAATTCTGCAAGTCATACTGAAATAATTAAATAATTCCCTCATAGCAGTTCATTGAAAGTTCAGTAGAAGAGAACACACGGTCTGGACTTCTTGGCAGTAATTTTGACATTGACAAGCTGTGGGTAGCCATGTAGTGTTCAAGGGACGGTAGCAATTGGTACAGGCAGCTGGTCAGCTAGCAACAGTTGTTGGGTTCACGGGCAGTGCACACAGCTGATGCCCATACTTGGACTCCTGTGACAGGAAGACATGGTAATGCCTGCCAAGAAGACCTCGAGAAACCTGCCAAGATTGGTCTTTCTCTAGACATGAAAGGATAATGAAGGTCAAGAGGATTTCCCACAAATGTAATTAGTTTGCATGCGTAGGTATGACATAGGGATCTGAAGAGTGGCAGTTAAGGCAACCAACCCTGCACTGGAGAAGGGGTTGTCTTTAAGTTGCCAAAGCCAATCAGAATGTTTTGTATTCATTATTAAAATATACCAGCTTTGGAACAGTATAAAAAGAGCTAAATTCAGAGCTCAGTTTGATTGTTGTTGGTGAGCCTGATGTATGCAGTCTGCTGTGAAGAATAAAATATGTCTTTTAAATTCTGTCTGAGTCTCTGCCTGCCTTCTTGTTTGGTCTCCAGCCTTCCAGTCTTAATACAAGGGTTCCAGAATCCAAAAGAGGGCATTGGAACCATCTATTCAGTGTTCTGGGACTTCCCTTGAAATAAAAGTTTGCACTGTATTCATGGCATAGGTACGAGAGCACAGACATAGAAACTCTCTGTAGATGTTCTCTCTCCCACCTTTCTGATGTGCTGATACCACATGTTATTACCCAAGTGTGCTGCATTGTCTAGATATGTATTTATCCCTTCACTATCTTCTCTGCATTTCTCCTATATCTCCCATATGCAAGGTTTGTGTACTGCCCACAGAGTGAATCATAAGCAGTTCTCATTGTGGGGAGAACCATAGGGACATCTGTTTTGCCAGGACTAATATGGTAGAGAGTGTGAAACAGGAGAAACAGAAAGACAAAAAGAGTAATTGTACAAGCATATACTACGCACAAGACCATGGACATCAATTCCTCTCATCATCCTGGCACTGGTCGCGTTTGTTCATTCCCTAAAATCGCATCAGTTTCAACATTCCACATTTCTACTATAAGAGAATTTGTTCACTTCAGCAGTTGCAGTGGGGCCATTTCTAGGATCCTGTAAAAAAGTGTGAATATCAACATCTCTTCTGACAAGAACAGGATAAGCTTGAAGGATAAATACAATCACAGCGAACAAGCCTATGCACATTGCTGTTGCTGAGACCCACCTGGTGGACAAAACAGGTAAGAAATTAATCTGGATATTGGGCATGTTTCCAATCAAGAACTGACTTTTAGGCATAACTTTAATACATCAATGAATTTCTAAAGTTCATTTTTTTTTTTTTTTTTTTTAATTTGGTTAGTTCATTTCATTGAACCTTTCAAAAATACAAAAACATTATTTTCAACATAGTCAAACATACAGCTTTATCAATTTATATCCATTATTAAAAATATATATAATTTTATCAGAGAGTATCATAGCAATCTTATAAAATTAATTTCATTTTTACAATTCCCTTTCGAGAAACATTATCAAACATCTGCTTTACACATTATATCTACATCTTATAAAAGGATTTCCATCTAGCTTAGATCCTTACATTTCTTAGTATATTTCTTAATTCACAATTTCTTCATTTTTAAATAATTCATTCAGATATTGAACAGTGGAAATTTGAACCGTTAGTTTGTTATTCGCAAATAACCATTTCCATGCATCAGAGTGGTTCATAGGCAATAGATCACGGGTGATTCTGAAAAAATGCTTTTTTCTTATAATATACAGATTAGGACATTCAATTAAACAATGCTTTAGAGTTTCTTCCTGTGTCGGTACTTTGCACCATCTAAAAAAAATTTCATTCTCCAGAATTTGCTTTCTTGTTGCCAATACCGATCTAGTGTGCCATAAATTGCATCTAAAGCGCAGATACTGATTACGCATCTGCGGAGAAGGATATTTCTGTAGATACTCGGCCATTATTGGCTAATTTTTTCTGCCCAAATATCGATATATCAAAATCTTTCATTCTAGAGCATTGTCCTATTGTTATAATCCAATCCATTTAGAATAACTTCATTTTTTCTCTAGCCGGATTAGTCAGCAGAATGTCTAAAGACATCAGCATCTGCTAGAATATTTATCATATTCTGTGTCCATACCTTGGAATAACAATCATTTGTAGAGGCTAGATACATTGCTAATATTCCGACAACATTTAAGGAGCCAATATTTATCAAACATTTCCTTAACAGCGCACATCTCTTCCATTGATGCTGTGCATACAAGGTTCATTTTTTAAAAGATTCCTGTGACTCTCAGCAAGGGTTTGCACTCCTACTAAAATATCTACAAGGAGTGTCAGTTCGAATCACAGTTCAAATGAAAATCTGCATTTGCAGCTGGTCACTTTATCATCCTTCTTCGCGATTGATAGAGTCTGCAAACACTGAAATTCTTCTCGTCTTGCTTCTGGATCAGCAACGGTGGAAGGGTGGGCCTCGCCTTTATGTACCTTCGCATCACCTAAGTGAAGCCAAGATCGCCTGCCTTGGATTTTCAATGCTGAAGGGATTATATTTTCAATGCAAAAGGGACCATGGAAACGCAGCTCATGCCACTTCCTGGTGAAGATTTCATTTAGAACTGACCCTGCAACAAATAACTTGGGTGCTGATAAAAGTTCAAGAGATCCGGTGGCTGAATTGTCTTCATCTGTGCTCTGAGACTGAACCTCCCTGATGCTTGATCTGAAATGAGTGAGATGATAGAGGTCATACATGTCAAATAGTCATGCAACTCATCACCTAATGTTTTGGCTACACTCTGGGCATCACTTGTACTTGTAGACAGAGGAGTAAGAGGTGTTCTCATTCACCTCCCTGTCGCTAGTTCGTGAGGGGTGAGGTGATGGTCTGAGCAAGGCTGATGCGGTAGGCATATAAAGCTAAGGGCAGGCAGTATAGCCATCCCTTCTTCAATGTCAATTTAATCTTGGCAATCCTTTCTTTAAGGAGACCGTTGAGTCTCACACATAATCTGTTTGCTTGCGGGTGATAAGCAGAAGAAAACTTGTGCTTAATGTTTAATAGGAGCTCTATCTGTTCAAACACCTCATTTACAAAATATGGCCCATAGTCAGATCTCAGCACTTCACAGACACACACACATCCCATCTTGGAAAGACTTTGCATACTAAAAACTTCACTGTGCAAGTGGAATCAGGGTGTTTGCATGGACCTGTCTTGATCCAGCTGGAGAAGGGACACACCGCCACTATCAGATACCTATACCCATTACACACCTGCAGCATATCGACATAGTCCATATGTAAATGCTGAAAAGGGCCGTTCGGTCGAGGTATTACGCCCCTAATTGTTCTCGGTGCATGCCCAGCAGTAAACCTTTCACACACAGTGCAGTTCACCATAAGTAGTTCAACGTGCTTCAATACATTTGAAATAAACCAGTTTTCTGCAATTGTAGCAGCAAGACTCTTCCTAGTTGCATGCGCGGGGTAATGCAGCTGCTCAAGCGTGACATTCAATAATGCTACTGACATCACCGGCTTTCCAGCGTTATCCTATCTCCATGATGCTTCTGTGGGGGATAAAGAACACCATCTTTGTTTCCATAATTCCTGCTCTTACTGCGATGCACTTCCTTGAATCTCCACTATCTGAGTTATCGATAGTTTATTAAAACCTTCTTGTAATTGCACAGCTATGACTACTTTCTCCCTTACACTTGGAGCATCGAAACTTGACATTTCTGGAGACTATGCAACCTTTTTGGCTTCTACGTCTGTGGCTTCATTCCCACAATAGATTAAACCTGTTCACTTAGTGTGAGCTGCACGTATTTAACGATCGCTATGGCCACTGGGAGTTGTAGTGCCTTAATAATCCTGTTCAATAAGGATGCGTGTTGCACTGGAGTGCCATCTGCTCAGAGGTAGCTCCTCCTTTTCAAATGAGCTAACCCTGTGTGTACGGTTGACTCACATAGGTGGAGTCACTGTACACTGTCACTTCCTGCCCTTCATGTTTTTCGAGCACGATAATAAGCACTACCAAATCTACTTGTAGACTTCTCAATTGCGAACACTGCAGCTGCCAATAACTGTTTGCAAGGAAAGTGTCCTTTCATAACTGGGTCTAAAATCCCACTGTAATATACAAGAGGCTTGTACCCCAATGTAGTCCTTTGAGTAAGTACTGCTGTCATAACTGTGCAATTCATGTGCAAAAATAATTAAAACCCCTCAGCATAATTGGGGATTCACAAAACAGGAGCTGTACAAATTGCTTTTTTCAACTCCTCAAACCCTTCCTCCATACCCTCAGTCCATTCTATTTTTACTTTCTCCACTTGTGCTTTCTTTAAAGCCTGCAAAAGAGGTTTTGTGTATGAATTGTAATCAAACACCCAGGCTCTAACATAGTTACATAGCCCCAAAAACGGTTCCATCTGTTTGTGTTTGGCTTTGCGGTTTTCATAATGGCCTCAGCCCTTTCAGGTGTCACCTTCTTTCCTTCATGTGAAATCAACTGCCTTAGATATACCACCTCTTCTTGACAATATTGCAGCTTCACTTTGTCTAAGTCTACCTTATATCCCTGGTCTGCTAGGATAGTCATCAACTGAATAGAATCTTGTCTGCACTCAACTTCTGTGGTGCTACAAATTAAAATATCATCTACGTACTGTATCACCGCACTTTTGAAATCAATATTGCCTAAATCCATCTGTAGGACTCTATTAAAGATCGATGGAGACTCAATACACCTGGGGCAAACAAGTATGTTTTAGTCGAGTTTGGCAGAATGTAAAGTAAGTCAAGTCTTGTGAACCCTTGTGCAACGGTATAGAGAAAAATGCCTTCTTCAAATCGATCACTGTGAACTATCGAGCTTTCACTGGGACACTACATAGTATTGCTGGCAGATTAGTAACTAAAGGAAACTCTGCCTCTCCAATCTGGTTAATTGCTCTCATATCTTGTATAAATCTGCACAACCATCCCTTCGATTTTTGGATAGGATACACTGAAATATTCTACGATGATTCCGATAGCACCAGAATACCTTGTTTCATCAATGCTAAAATGGTCCTAAATATACCCTCATCAGCCTCTTTCGAGACATGGGGTACTGTCTTGCTCAAGGTAAAATCGCCCCTGGCTTCAGCTTTATTTTGACTTCCCCTATTCACTTTAATAAACTTACGTCATAAAGGCCTGTAGTGCAAAGGACACTGGGCACCGTCTCCGAGTCTTCCTGAAAAAACACTGGACATTGCTGCATTATTACCATTCACTGTGGGACTTCCCTCTTCTCTATTCTTATCCAATATGTGAACACCACTTCATCATCTGTTTGGGCTTTCCTAAACATGTAATTATCAGTTACATCAGTCAATATGTACTCCTCTTCAAGAGCGATTACTGTTCTCCACCGTCTACCCTCATCGTCCATTACTTTGACTATCGCTATTTCCCTTTGTACTATGACTGCTTCCAATTCTATAGGGATTGTCTGCCCCCCCTCTTCGTCCATAGGTATTTGTGGTCTAAACAAAAACTCATCAGGTATTTATTCTCAGAATTGTTCCCACTAAACCTTGTAGCCATGTCAGTAGAACGCTCACCGCATACAGGAAAACCTCAGGCTCCACTGGAATGCCTCGCAGAACCACTTGCCCAGGGAACGCCAGTATACATTGACCCACATTTAAATAGTGTATTCCTCGAGTGGAACACACTATCCCTTAATCAGTAAATGAAAAAGTCATATTTAGTTTTGTTACCAAATCTCTTCCCAAAATGTTAACTGGTGTTTGTTGTGAATACAACAAAGGAACAGACATGTCACACTCACCTATAGAGACTGGAAATTCATCAGTAAAAGAAACTCGACTTGTAGCTCCAGAGAACTCTCATGGCAATTCCCGACATTGGATATTTTCCCTCTCGTATTCATGAGAGAGTAGCCCCTGTATCTAGTAAAAAAGAAAAAGTTTTGCCTCCTATTGTCACATTAACCTTTGGTTCATCTTGGGGGTCTGGTGTCTCCGATAGTACTGAACACATCAAGTCACCCTGGAAGCTGTTCTATTGTGGGTACAGGCTCATTCCCATTCCTGTGAAAGGATTCCCTCCCACCACAGTGACACCTCTTATTCTGGGTGTCAACACTTGTCCTGTGTTTGCATACTGCTGCGTCTGCATGGGGGCTTGTTGTGACTGCCCTTACAGTGGATTCCTCTGCAATTGCTCTGGTTGCTGTACCTGCTGCACCTGCAGCGCTCGAATCCGATATATTGTCTGATCTTGGGCAAACCCTTCTCTTGTCTGTGTACTATAAGGTGGAGGATAAGCTGTACCCCCTCTTGAAAATTGGCCATCCTGTACATTACCCTGGCTCCCACATATGTGTGCAATGTGCCCTGTCATCCCACAAGTCCAACAAAGAGGGGGGGCCTGCCTCACTAGTCCCCCTCAGTGAAATCCTCCCTATGTGATCTGATTCTCATTCTGAAACCCACCTTGATTATTTTGGAATCCACCTCTTCCTCTGTAGCCTATTCCTCTGCCTTATGGTACAAACCCATAACCACCTTTGTCAATCGGGTGCTGATTATTCGCTTCCAATGTATCCACTGCTTCATGAATTCCCAGTCCTTCTCTGCATGTCAATACAACCCCTTGTATGGCAAATTTTGATTTTTTTTTTCGGAACTAAGAAAGTCGGGAGTACTATCTACTCATTTAGGTGGAACGTCAAGACTACTTTAGGTAAGAATGCGGGATGCTTTTCGAGGACCACCTTGTCCCTGTGAAAGGTAGTGTATGGCTCAGAGGCCATCAGAGCTTGGATCTCGCAGATATGATATGATAGGCTATTTATAACGCGCTCAATACCCAGAGGCTTCTAAGCGCAGACCCAGGGATCGAATCTGTGTTGCTCCGTGTCGTCCTGCTTCCAAGGCGAGCACATTGCTGCTGAGCGATCCTCCCGAGACATGCAGACGTAAGACCCACAAAAAGGGCTGTGTTCATGGCGACTAGCCGGATGTCTGCGAACGTCATTGGCTCAAAAGATTTATGTACTAATGCTCCCAACACTATATTTGGGTCCCACACATGGTGTTGCTTCTTGATGGGCTGGTAGAACCTTGTGTGGCCCCGCAAATGCTTTTTAAGCACTGGATTAGCAGACGAGAAAACTTCCTCCTCTAAGTTCCGGTAAAAACAGATGGCCACCAGATAGGTGCAGGCATGTGTCTATCTGCACCCCCAAGTGTGCAAGGTGTGCAGAGAAAGATAGCACATCGTCCAGTGCGCAAGTGAGGGGATCAACTTCCATAGACTCTGCCCAGTGGCAAAACCTAGTCCACTTGCTTTTGTACTGGCTCCTAGTAGCACCGCTCCTAACACCCTGAATGATGTCTAGGCTAGCCTGCGAGAGGCGTAGATGCTTCAGTGTGACCTGTTCAGGAACCAGGCTGTAGGGGCTAACTTCTGCTGAGCGGGGTGTACAACCGTGCCCCCTTGCTGCAACAGTAGATCAGCTTGGACCAGTTGAAGGTGCATCAAAGGTTGGTCCAACAGGCTGAGTAGCTCTGAGAACCATGGCCTTGCCGGCCACCACGTAAACATCAGAATGATGCTGAGGTGGCGGGACTCTATTATCTTGCACATCACCCTGTGTACCAGTGGAGTGGGAGGGAAGGCATAGGTGTTCATGCTGTTCCACTGATCTGTAATGCAACGCCAGAGAGCCTCAACCCTGTCCTTGCCAGGATGCGAACTGAGGGCACTTCCTGTTGAACCAAGTGGTGAAGAGGTCCACCTGAGTGTGACCCCATCTGTTGAAGATCTGAAGGACCTAGTCATTCAACTGCCATTCGTAATTGTCCGCCCCAGCCTGCTGAGCCTGTCCGCCTCTAGGTTCGACTCCCCCAGGAGGTGGATTGCAGTCAGGTGAATGTTATTCACCAGGGCCCATTCCCAGAAGATGACCACAAGGGTGCATAAAGGAGGGGACCTGGTGCCACCCTGCTTGTTGAGGTAATACATGCTGGTGGAGTTGTCTGTCTGAATGAGGATCACTTTGCCACTGATGAGCGGTAGGAAGGCCTTGAGGGCCAGCCACATGGCTTTCAGCTCTAGCCAATTGATATGGGCCTCCTGTTCCTGACTGGACCATACTCTGTGGACGCTGTGGTTGTCCAGGGTAGCTATCCAGCCGTCCAGGGACAAATGTATGGTGATGGTAACCTGGGGTGCTGGTTGTCAGAAGGGCCTGCCTATCCTCAGATTGCAGTATGTGCTCCACCTGGTGTGGGGGGGGAGGAATGCTGACCAGTTCCGACTGAACCCCGCTCCTGATTCCATGAGGCTGTGAAGTGCAGCTGCAATCTCCTCATCTGGAGTCTTGTGTAAGGCACTGCCAGAAGACATGCCACTATGATATCCAGGAGGTGCTGGTACCACCATGCTGAGGTCACATCTCTGCTGATAAAATTACTTGTGGCCCACTTGATCGCTGCAATCTTGTCCTCCGAGGGAAAAACTCTCTCAGATCTCATATCCAGGATGAGGCCGAGGAACATTAGACTCTGCGTCGGCTCAAGCTGAGATTTCTTGAGATCGATGCGAATAACAAGTTGTGTATCGTGTTCATGAGGGCAAAGGAGGACCACCTGCAGGGATCTCGCCCTGACAAGCCATTCATCTAGGTATGGGTAGACATGGTGACCTTGGTCCCTTAGAAGGGCTGCCACTGCATTCATAAGCCTGGTAAAGACCCTCAAGGCTGAATTGAGGCCAAAGAGTAGAACCTTGTATCAGAAATGGAAGCCCATGATCCTGAACTGCAGGAAGGACCAATGGGGTTGCCAAATTGGGACGTGTAAGGAAGCGTCCTTCAGATCCACGGAGCACATCCAGTCTCCCTTGCACGATGTCTCGACAATAAGTGCTGGGGTAACCATCTTGAACTTTTGAAATGGGAGGGAAGGTTCAGGGTGGAAAGGTTCAACACAACTCTCAGGTCAGCCTGGTTCTTCTTGTGTATGGAGTAGAAGCACATACCCCACTGGGAGGCTGGGACTTCTTCCACTGCCTGGCTCTCTACGAGAGATCAAATTTCTGCCAACAGAGTTGCTGTCCTAATCTATGGGAGTGGAGGGGAAGAGAGAGGAGAGGGACGGACCGGTAGGCCGTAGCCCTTGGACACTACTGATAGGATCCAGGGGTCCACAAACCTCACGCACCAATTGTATGCATGGAAGGCAAGCTTGCCCCCCCACCAGAGACAAGTGGACCGGGAGGGGAGTGTCATGCCTTTTTTCCCACTGAGGGGGACTGAAAGAAGCCATTATTCCCTGCCTTGTGCTGTTTGCAGAGGCGCTGGCTCAGAGATCAGTCAGGCTGTCTGGACTGTCGTTCGTGGAAGCCCCAGAACCCACCGAAGGCCTGACCCTTGTAGGAGGCAGGGTAGCTGGAATCGAAGGCCCCGGCATGGGGTCGAAGGCACAGGGGCCGAAGGCACCTGAGCCATAGGAGGAATGACTATGGGTGCTGGCGGAGGGACTGGAGGCAGCATGTCCCTGATCACATCCCGAAGGATGGTGCCCATCTGAGGGGACCTCATCAACTTGAGCAACGTCTCAAAAAACCTGTCCTCACAGGCTGGTAGGGTGGTGGGTGGTGGGTGGTATTGACAGAGTCGCGTCTGGCTGCAGGGGCCTGTACGTACTCTGCCTGGCTGGTTTCGGGGGTATCTGCCCTGCGACGTGGAAGGATACGCTGTAGGCCACGTACCTGGTGTAGACCAGTCCCACCTGTACACTCGATCTCCTACCTGCTCCCCAAACAGGGTCAGTGTAGGATGATCAGCCATCTTGTCTGCCGCAGCGGGCATCTTGTCGAGCCACATGCCTGCATCGTGGTGCCTGGCTCACTGGGACCGGCATCCTCCTGGACTCTTGGCGGTGGAGCTTGAGGTCTACCCTGCACCTCAGGATGAATCACCGGTAATGCTACATACAGGCGCCCCCTCAGACATTTGTCCGGTACTAGGGCATAGCCCCTTGGCCACCCGGTAAACGAACCTTGCGGTCCCTCAGTGCTGTCTCCGGAAGGATCTAGCAACCCCTCAGCCTGGAGGATGGTACCTGGATGAGCTTCGGTACCTGTGCTGGTGTTTGAACGGTCCCTCCCGCTCCGACGTTTCCTAGGGAAGGAATGGCCTTTGTGGGTTGCAATGGAAAAGAGGCCCTGCCTTGGGCCTTGACTTGTGCTTGATAAAGTTCTTCAAGTCCTCTGGAGACAACTTCTCGAAGACCTCCCTCCTCCTTGCTAACTTGTTCTTCAGAGCTCACGGTGTAAGAGCGTTGCACGTAGCACAGCCCTCACAGCCGTGGTCGGGGACAAAGCAGCGGAGGCACAGAGAATGGTGGTTGGACGTGGGGAAGAGCCCCTCACAGGCTGGATGCCAGCTGAAGCCAAAGGATGTTGACATGTGCCGGGAAGGAGCATGGAGTCAGAGGACCGAGTACCAGGTTAAAGATTAGAAGAAAAAGACAAACAAGGCAGTATCCAGGAAAGAGCGTGTGGAATTAGCCGAAGCCAAAGCCAGGAGCCCTGGTGAAACCAAAATTTTCCCGTCGATTCAGAAAAGAGGACTGGGGAATGGCGCCCGTGGGCGGAGTCAGGGGAGTGCATGCTCCCAGGGCCGCACCGCTGCACACCGTTAAATTTAAAGGGGAAGAAGATTTTTTTCTGGTAACAAAGGTTCTGTCTCCCACCCCTAGGAGGGACGACCATGCAGTATGTAGGAAAGGGAACGGGACCACTGTGATCCATGATTGGTCCACGTCTGGGATGGCTGTATGTGAGCAGATCTCTCATTGGGTCCTCTTTGTCTTGGCACAGAGGAGATTCTGGATAAGAGAAGGCATCTTACACCCATTCCAGGTCAATCTCTTGAGTTCAAACCAAACTTAGGAAAGGAGCCAAGTATCCTGAAACCATAAAGCAGAGCCGAGGAACTGCTGGTGGCCCGCTGGAAGGTTTGGCACCCTGAGCCTGCTGCCGTGCCGCTAGACACCATGTTTCTAATTGAACCTAGAAGGTCTGCAAAGGCGCTTCAACCCATTGGAATAGTGGGACTAACCATTCTCGGCACCTCCAACTTAACCTGTAAGTAAGCCTTTTCCTGGACCACCCAGTGAACTGACCAGCTTGCACCGGACCTTTGCCCTGGAACCACTGTCGTCTTGCGTTGACACTTGAGCATTTGGACACTGTAAGCTCTGGCTATAAGGCACTCTCCTGCCAAGTTACGTACACCTAGCATTCCTAGGTCTGGAATTAAGAGAGTACACCTGAACCTGAGCATATGCGGTAACCGTTTCGCCCAGCTGTGGTGACAAGCTTCGTGGGCGCCTTGCTGCTGTGCCCCCCTGTGCCCTCAGACTTGCTGCAGCAGAATCGGCCTGATTCCTTCACCAGGAGCTGAGAAATCACCACTGTCCCACCATGGAATCATCCCTGGAATGCAGCCCCTGAAAGCCGCACAGCTACAGGATTTGAACCTGCTACCGAAGAGGACTCGACTGCTAAAGTTTGGTCCAGAGTGCGCCGAGGGTCGGTGAGCACTTGCAACCCTTACCAGTGGCCCCTGGTGCATCCATCAACTTTTACGCATGAGTGTCCCCTGACGGCCACTCTTCAATATCAAGGTAGCCTGTGCTACCAAGCTATTGCCAACTCTTGGATCCTTTTCTGCCCTCTTGGGGAGACCCTCCTTGAATATTGTGAACTTATTCTTCACTGCCTCACCCACTTTCCTGAGTCACTACAGCCCCTACAAGAAACTGTGTTTTGGCTGAACAGCACGATTGCGTGCACCAGCACCGTAAGTACTTTTGAGCACAAGGCTCCACTCATTTTAGGGATTGGACTGCCTCTCAGTTAGGGTTTGAAAAGTGAAGGACTGCCTAAAGGATATCTGCACTGTATGCTCCCTTTCATTAAAGGTTGTGGACCCTTACTGTGTCCTATTCCTTTAGGCCATTGGTGACTGTATATATGTTTAATATTAGTGTTGTGTTGGTTCAGTTATTACTGCTGAGATTTGCTTTGTGTATGATTTAAAAGGCCTTTAATAAATGTATATGTATTTTTTATATATACATCTGACAGAGTAATGTGTCAGGTGTATATATAAAATGTCTGGGGTTGCTTGGTTTTCTGTGCAGAGGGGACCTGGCCTAGCAGTTCGGGCTGGGCTGCTACCTTCGGTGGTGGCAGCTGCTGACTGATTTGCACATGGCTGGTCCCCTTTGCAATGGTGCAGACGGGCTAGAAAACGATGGTGTGGAAGGTTGCCCAGAGCAATTGCCAGTGGTTTAGATTCATTCAAAACCTTCCACCCATCACTTTTGTGGTCAGAGTAATGTGTAGTGTTATTTACTGTGTGTGCTCATTGTAGGCATTCGATCACCCTCACCCCTCCTGAGACCTAGTCTTGACTGCCGCCAATGCTACCTTGATTGGTGTGGCTTGTCCAGAACATGACCCTGTTGCAAGAAACTAGGCTTGCCTTCTAAACCTCTGCCCAGCAGGTCAGAGTCCAGAAATCCATCTGGCCTCATCCTGGTCAAGGCTAAGGACAGATCTGCAAACATGTTATGCTGGTATAGATAGCTAGATACATCCATGTTCATCATACATTAATGGCACAGTTGTTGACTGGGTACTTCATAAATTGCTGTTCATATATTGTTTTCATCTGGCAATTCTGGGTACCATGTCCCTGGATAACTGTGCAGAAGAATCTGAGATACTGCTTCATTATATCTGCATCCTTCAGGATCAAAGTGGTAATCGACTCCTCAATAGAGAGGAGTTATTGAACCAGTGGCAAGGAATGTGTTGAACAAGTTAGTTTGCTAAGGGGCCAATTGAGATAGCAAGTCTTATAAAAGAAGGCAGTAAATCCATCTGGGCCAGGCACTTTATCTTTTTGGGTTTTAAGAAGTTTACCGATCTCTTCCTCCTGGACAAGAACTTCTAGTTCCTGTCTGGAATGTGTTGCAGAGCTGTGGCATACTGGCTGAATTTATATACTGCAATTGGATATTTGGCGCCGTCTTGCTTTTGACGAGAGGAGCAATACAATTGTTAAACCAGTTTTAATTGCATATCCTCATAGACCAAGTTCCCTGTGCCAGCTTGCAGGCCAGCAACATTATCCAGAGTTCACAGTTGGATAGTTTATATTCAAGAATTCTATTTGCTTTATTCTCTGTTCTGTAGTAAAATTGTTAAATTTTAAGGCTAGCGCGAGAAGCTCTTTCAGCTATATGTGCCTCAAGTTTAGCGTTAGCCATTTTCAGAGCTCTCCATGATCTCCGGGATCCTTTCCGCATATATTCATCCTCTCTAATTTCCACCTCCTTTCTAGTTTATTCTTGAGGAGAGTTTGGGCCTTTGAATATGCAGTCATTCGACTGCTTTTCCCCTCGGACTACCGACTTTATAACATCCCATTAACGCTAATGAATGGTTACCAGCTTGGTTTTTCTGAAAATAGTTGTTTATCACGCCCCAAGCTCCGTCATTGGGCCTTGAAGCCCACTGCATCTACAAGGAGGGTCTCTCTACCCCTACCTGCCTCTGAGCCATTTTTAGCTTCCAGCTGGAGACAGAGGTAAGATCTGGGACTGCGAAAAAAGGAAAGGATAAGATGGTAAAGACCTAATTTTCTTGAAACAAATGTCAGATCTTGAAAGGAGTTGATGTTTTTAATTTTTAACTGCACCAACTCTCCATTTCTTTATGTCCTGATTGAATATCTAGATCAGTTTTTAAAGAGAAGGCTTGGCATAATACACTTTTTAACAGGTTTCTGAGGGGAGGTTTGAAGATGATTAAGCCGCAAAGGATGATGTTTATCTGGATCATGTTATATTTGATAATTTAAAACAATTGAGTATTATGTAAGTTGCTTATGTATTATGTTATGAATAAAATGTTAAAGAAAGAAAAGGGTCTGCGACCCACTTCCCACCATTTAAGAAAAATAGTTTTTGTCCCCTTTGGCTCCATTTCGTGCTTGCGCGTGCACTTTCTCATGCTGCCCACTTCCCCACACCTTCCCCCGTCCGAGTTATGTGATTGGGCTGTGCAGGCCTAGTTCAGTCCCAGCACCCAAGGCAGCCTCCCTGCCCGGGCAGCCCTTAGGCTAAGGGCCCCAATGCAAAGGGCAGCTCCCAAATAAGCAGCTCCAACCGTGTTTGCCTGTGTTCACCTGTGAAGCTAGCCGTCAACCAGCAGTGACATTCTAAAGGTAAGCGTTGTCTGGAAGGGGAGTACAACAATTTACTGTATTAAAAAAAACACTCTTGTTACCTAGTCACACCGAGGTGCACCAGCAACCAAGTAGCTTCCAATCACCATTGTGTACCAGTTTGGGGTGTTTTGCTTTACTGTTGTGCCTCCAATTTAGGTTTTTCTCCCACTTGCTAGGTATCCCAAATCTAGGTGTTGCTGCTTTCAAGCTTACAACAAGCGTGGACACCGGACATTACCCATAAGGACACATAAACAGTTGTGGGATACATTGACCCACTCAGCAGAATTCCCATCCATATCCAAGCTGCTCTTCAGCAGTTAACAGCAAAATGGCTGCACTGGCTCCTTTGAACACCACTGCCTCACATCAAAACTGTGTTTTGCAGCTAAAAAAGGATGGCTGCACTGTTTTGCCAAGCACCTCTTGCGCAGGATGGAACAAGGGGGCAAACTGAGAAAGCCTGCCAGTGTGTTTCTGACATGCACCCAAGAAGAAAATGGAAAAGCAGCACTGCTTTGCTGCTAGCTCAACATTTCCCCTTGAAAAAGGGAAATATTTTATATCAAAAATGATGCCGCTTTGATGCTCTTTTCATCTGTTCTACATTACTCTGCTTTAATCAGTGAGGCCCTGCCATGCCCATCCATATTCAGATTGTGCTCCAGCAGAAGAGAGCCTTATTCCCGAATGGCAGGCTGTGTCAGACCAAGTCTGGGAAATCAACAGAAGCTTTACTTTCAACCGCACAGGAAAACACTGGACTTTTGGGCTACAAAATGTCAAAAATCACTGCTTCAAAAGACACCCTAGCTCTAAGGGCATATGTCAATTTCAGTGGACCTGTGTCTTAAACAGATTGCTGTATAAGTAAAACTGACTAGGGCTGCAAAACAATGTTGGGAAGTCAGAAGGAAGAGAAAACCCTTTCAAATGGTCAGCCCAGCAGACTTAACCATGTGTTAAAATGCGCTTTTGCAAATAAGGAAAAATGCCTGTTTTAAAAGTGTAATGATGAAAGAAGGCCCTGTCTTGGCCTAGCAATATAAAGAGGGTTTTACTAAACATATATGGGAGGTTTTATTTTAACAGGTTTGCTGCTGATTCAAAACAAAATAAAAGAAAATTAAGAAATAAATGTTTTTGGCTGTACTGGGAAATCAGCCCAAACAAGTTTCTGTCATGGCCCAAGGGACATTTGGGTGCTGATAACAGCAGTGCCCTATCCCCAAGAGAACCTGCAAGGGAGATCTGGGACACCTACCTGTTAAATGCCACCCTTGAAAACATTGAATGGACCAAGAGAAAGAAATATCACACACTTGCCAGACTTATGTCTGGGCTTCAGCTTGAGGCAATAGATTCTGGGACACCTAGATGTTAATTGGGGAAGTGACAATAAACCTTCAATCAAGCTGGGGAAACTCCAGGGCAGCCCTGGGCTGAACTGACATTTGGTGGTAGCCTGAAGAAATAAAATTGG
Source organism: Ambystoma mexicanum (assembly GCF_040938575.1). Lineage (NCBI taxonomy): Eukaryota > Metazoa > Chordata > Amphibia > Caudata > Ambystomatidae > Ambystoma > Ambystoma mexicanum. The sequence continues at coordinate 169,981,253 of NC_090925.1, forward strand.
CCTAGTTGAAGAACAAAGGCTGCCCATTTTTGCTCTAAACACTAGTTTATTAATAAAACTTTGAGACTTTTATCTCCGCAATTGGACAATGCAGAAATGCAAAAGTTCCACAATCTAGATGCAATTTTGATGGCTGTAATTCAAGACGTGGTAGCCTTCAGTGGCATATAATGGACAGAAATGGCAGAGAATTGGATATTTTGAAGAAAGTGTATATGGTGCCACTTTCAAAATCAAGATTAACATGCCTTATGATAATATGTACACATGCATAAAGTTAAAGAATTGTAGGTATGACATTTCTCACTGAAAAGGATGAAAAATTATTAGACCAACGAAACAAAGTCCTACAAATGGGAAAATTGGGCTGCCATGCTCTGCGTGAAATATGTAATCTGCCTATGTAATTTGTTATAGTGCCACAACTGTACAAATGTGTCATTTATGTTATAATTGATTTTTGTCAAAAAGGACTGTGGGAAGGCTTTGCACCTCATAAAACACAACCCCCTAAACGGAGTCCCCTCCTTGAGGAGGCAACCAAAACAGGCTGGCCTATCTGGTTCTTTGGGGTAGGTCTAGCATATTTCTGCCCAACAATAAAATTCAGTGAAGTCACCCATCTTATAAATAAGAGAGGCTGTGACACACTCGGGACACTCTCTCCTGAATTTCCAGCACCAGCGTATCCAGACATTCCTGATCCATCTTTGCAAGGTTCCAGACTATACTGCAAGGCCAAAACATAGCAGATCCTATCCCAGCAAGGCAAATTATCCAGAAAACCCCACAAAACTCCCAATAAACAAAGGGGAAAGGCTGTGGTACCCTTGGGGAGCATCCTGTGACCAGACCAGCCTTTTGCTCACTACGTGCATGCCCGCTGTACCCTTGCCATCCAGTGACCAGACTTGCCCAGCTGCCTGCTGTTAGGCGTGTCCGCCGCTATCCTGTGACCCGAGCTTTTGAGTCCAGAACCGGTTGACTGACCAAATCCCCTGCGGATTATGAGGATTTCCCCATCCCATAGCCACACATAGCCCACCCCATCTTGATACTTTGTCTTTGTTCCACTTTTTAAGTAATCCTATCCATACCCAGATTACTTGTTAAAACTGTTAGAATTCTCTGTGAATCTTGTCATTGATCTACAAGTGTTAGTATCACTTTTCTATTCATTTCTGTCTTGCATAGATCCTAAGTCCTTAGTCACATTTAGAATAATCAAATTAATTCCCACATAAAGTTGAACTCGGGGTGAAAAGGTTGACATCGCGAATCAATCTTGGAACATACCGTGTCTTTCTTTAACCATAAAGCCTAGATAATTTAATTTAAGTAAAACTTGCCTTTCCTTTTTAAAACCTATTTTCTTTTCTTAACTGCTTTATTTTACCTAAACCGAACCTCAATCCACCTTGAAAATCACATCCAATTCTTCATCTGTAGCCACTCTCACTTCTATATTGTCCTTATCATGTGCATCTATCACCCAGCCTTAAAAACACATTCCGATTCTGTGTATTTCACCCGTTTTTCTTAAAAAACGTTTTTGACATTTAAAACTGAAAAAGAGAAAATTGCACGTTTTTCAACATGTGAATGGGCTGCACTGTGTTTTCATTTCAAGTTGCTTTTTGAACTGCATGCCTTTTGTGATTATATAGTTGCTAGTGATATAATATCACTGATGCTCTGATAAAACATATGTATATCATTATTTAACCACACATATAACTAATTATTTGTCAAATTCCGAATGTCAATTTATGCCATTGCAAAGGGTTTTATTTTGTGAGGGAAGGCTTCTTTCTATCCACTCAGAATTTGATTAATTGGGGTTTGAGGGAACATTGCAGGAGAAAACCTTAACTCGGGTGCTATCTATCCTAATTGAAAAAGGGCTCCTATTCATTTGTGCTTTGGATATGTTCTTGTAGAAGGTTACCCGAGTGTATTTCAGAGGTTTTCATTGTAATTATCACCCAATGGGGTGATTGCTGCCCCATATAAAAATGGTGGGATTTTCTTTGAACTTATAATAAATAAATATTGTGTTACCACCCACCGGCCTGGTCATGGTCCATTGTGACCCGGGGTATTTGTAAAAGGGGGTGTGAGACAGGTTGGTATCAGCTCAATTTGAAGTCGTAGAAAATCAAGAAAAAGCATTCTCATCGTGCACTACATCGAAGGCTAAGGGGGAAGGTGCTGGTACGGAGTGTGACGCCCGGTTGGAATCCTTTACACAGTGCACATGACCTGAAATACCATCCAATCTACAATTAAAACACACAGACTAACACCTACATAACAAACAGACAAATAGAAACAACCCAGGCATTAGACCTTACCTGTACGGACACAATAAACCAGTGCACGCGACCAACCATCTGCAAGCCAACACACAGACACTAGTTTCTCCTGGTTCCAGACCTATCCTATCACTCTTCCCTCAGTAACTAACCCTGTCCTCTTACCTGCAGAGGCACGTGAGTGCCTGGAGACTGCTCTTGGGTGGTAGTGGTGCATGGTATAAATCAACATAACATCCAGTAAGGACTGTGGCGAGACAAGGGTGGATGGAAGGTAAGGGGACATTACTGTATGTAGTTGTCAATATAGATGATTATAGCACTTGTTAGGAATGGTCTCAAAGGAGGCCACTTCAAATCTACTTCACACATATCATTTCACCCGACTACTCCAGTGATTCTATGAAGTGCCAAATAGAATGATGGTAGCCCTCGCAAAACAAGGAGGGATGTGCACCTAATAAAAATCAACTAGGATAAAATGGTGAGATAGCTCAGCACTAACAGATACCAATTGCAGTAACATAGCTTTGTATGTTAATATGCCTGCTGGTTACAGTCCTAGTATGGTAGCTCAGTAAGCTCATGCGTCTGCTGCATAGGTGTTCTGAATTAACAGGGTCCCCCAAATGTTGAGCCTGGTCCATCTAAATCCATCCCAGCTCATATTTATTTATTTGTATTTGTAAAGCGCCTATGCCCGGGGGCATCAGGGCGCTGTTGCGGGACCAGTTAGATAAAGAGGAAGCATATAGTAAAACATTACACTATTGATTAAGCATACAAGCCACTGCCGGTATGGCGGCCAGGGTGGGTGTAATGAGATAGATAACAAGCATTGTCATAGGAGCAGTGCAAGGAAGGGGAAGGCTATACCAGTGGAGCCATAGCTGAAGATAGGCTAGAACTGGTTTCGGACAACCACTTGGCATTCAGAAAGGCCCTCAAAACCTGTCTCTTTCCTCCCTACTCTTGAAACCCTCTCGCTCTCTATACTGGCGATACATGCACAGAAACCCTGGCCCAAACTCAACAACACACCTATCCGCTCAAACCTCCATGGATGGTGGCAGCGTTCACAGCGGCACACGTTGACAAATTCCCCCAACCACCAGACAATCGTAGATCACTCCTGAGTTCCTCAGGGACCCTCTCCCACTGCTCAGACTCTCAATCTAGGGAAAAAACTGGCGAGACCAGCCAATCGCATTGAACCTAGAAAAATAACATTGAAGATGAACTCCATCCGGGTTTAAAGGTATGTATAGCTTGCAACACGTCTGTGGACACAGGCGGGCATGGCCTCCTACCCATGCACTCTAGAATCCAGCTATGGCTATGCAATTCCAGTGTAGTAGCTCACATAGCTGTCCACACTGAAACCCCCGACGTACCTCAACACCTCGACCATTACCATACAGTGACAACCTACAAAGGATTTCGGTCTAGCTGGGCACACATCAAATCTCCGGTACTAGCACTCTATCCTAAACCACCAATAGCACTCGACCATGTGTCTGACCTGCGGGCTGCATACTACAGCTTAGCCAGCCCACTTAAGTCCTAACCTGGCAAAATGCACACACTCATAGAATCTCCAACACATGGAGTACGGTCACCAAGGGTGTTCCAACCACAACACGGATTGAGGCCATACAAATGGGGAAAGTGCGATTTATAATAGACAAATACAATACAATGCAAGCTGGGAGAGGCCTGTGGTCCAGAGATCAGACTGTGGCAGAGAACCCTTGTAGGCACAGGGTGGCAACCCTGCAGGAAATGTAGAGAGAGTAAGAAAAGTGCTGATGTGGGATTTCCCTACCTAAAGGAACTAAGGAAAGTCTGAGTCATAAAGTTCAACTTAAAAGTCTGTCTGTGTCCAATACCTATACTTGCCCTCACAACTAAAGCTAAACAATGTGTAGGGATGGCAGTAATAAAAAGAAATAGTGTTCCAAATAATGTTCTGAGCTTCTTCCATCTTGTGGCTTACTTTCCAATTCCCCTTCTCAAGTTCAAAGCAGTTCCACAAAGGCTTGCGGTTCCCTTCCCCAAGTTACAGACAGTTACACAAAGTCTTGGTGTCCCCTTCCCCAAGTTCAAAGCCATTCCACAAAGTCTCAGTGTTTCCATTACAGGTCACGCAACTGATACCCCTTTTCCATCTGTTTCATCAACAATTGTCCACTGCTTTTCCTTGAAAGTGAAGAGTATTTCTTGTACCTGCATTATTGTCTTCCAACTCTTTATCATGGCTCGCTTGGCCACCATTCACTTGATTACACTTTCAGTACTTCTCCGGCTCTTGCCAATAGAGTTTTCCTCTAAACCTGTAGTTCCTTGACCAATTGGCTTCTGTCAATTCTGGTTTCTCTTCTCACACCCTTCTTGGGATTTTGCTTGCTGTGCCAAAACTTGTATTTCAAACAATTCACTCTGTGGTATTTGCCACCTGCACAATGTTGCTTTTATTCCACTCAAAACATGTTCATTATTTGCTTACGTGCTTTCATTCTGTATGGTATTCATTAATGCTTTCAGTTTTTTCAGTATTCAAATCTCATCTGTTTCACCCCTGAAACCACCTTCTGTTCATTTCAAGATTATAAGCACTTGTGGGCTGCATTTAAATCCCATTAACAAAAGTCCCTTTCACATGAACAGCATCTATTTAAACTCTGCAACAAAAAAGGCCTGGCTTTTGCTTTTATTTCACATGAGTGGCAAAAATGTAAACCCTGCAACAAAAACGGCCTGGCTTTTTCTTTTTGTTCATGTAAACTTAAAGAACCATGGTGAAAGGGGCCTACCTGTCGTTATCAATGGACCAGCAGCAATGTAATTCACCCAAGAAGGAGGAATCAAAGATCCCTGTGACATGGAAAACAGGATTTTTAAGCATTAAAAGCAAAAACGGCCTGCACATGTATTTGCAAATAAAAACGGCTTTAAACAGCCACAATGGAAAAATATATCACTGCTCCCAGAAAAATGTCAGGAAAGCAAAATCTGATGTGGGGGTTCAGAGAGGTGACCAAAGCCACTGTATAGGATGTTTCACCCACACAACTCTAGGGACAGTTGGAGAGACACTTACTTCAGGAAAAACCTGTTCTGGCTGGGGGCAGATACTGCACAATGAAAGCCCCACTCCAGCTGGATGTCCCACCTCCCAGCTAACAACCCCGCAATAAATTTGATGCTGCTGGAGGAATCAAACTTCCCTATTCTGCAGACCGGCCTGCAGGAAAGCAGGGATTTCCAAGAATGTGTGCACTAGGACCCCAACCGTCCCATAGAGTTGGGGTTACCCAATAGCACTTTAAGATGAGGCAGCAGCACCCGTGAGATGGATGGGGATGCAGATTTATATTCTCGCATCAAATCAATAATGACAACTCAATGGTTTGGCAAAGGGAGTCCGTTTAATGACAAGTACATAAATCAGGGAGTTCATGAAGATCAGCAATCTCTCAATCTTCCTTCTCGCTTCAACTCCAATTAATTTCATAAAGAACACATCATTTATACTAAAATCTCATCATCACTGACATGTAACGCTTAAAATCTGGCATGCAATTCTATTGGTTCTAGAAAAGTAACTTTAATATAGGTGCTATATCTGCATATGGTAATGAAGCGAGGGGATTGGATAAACAGTGTCAGGTGGGGCATCTAAGCCCTTTCTTCAAAATGGCTACTGTAGACGTCACTAAAAGTACAACGTCTCATTGGTTCTACTAACTATAGGACCCTAGATTACTTGGTCCACTATGATTGGGTTAGCATCAACCCCACTCATACTTTTCCAGTAGCTTAGCAGCATGCAGAATAGCCGGCCAGGTGCAGGGAGTTTGTCTGCACCCCAGCCTCCCTCCGATTATTGGAACAATCAATCATCACTTCAGCAGTCATGTGTTAATTATTTCTTTGTATTTTGGCCTCGAGACTGCTTCTTGGTCTGGAAAAGTTTAGGGCGTCCGGGGATGGCACAAGTCCATGCGTAGGTGCGAAAGTTTCATCCCTTCTGCTTGTTCGGTCACGTGATTTCGACACCGTGAAATCATCTTATTCTCCATGCAAATTGTGTATTTGATTTAATTTTGCCAGCCATCTGCCTTCTGTGGCTTATCTTGACCTTTCAGAATAGGATACTCTGTTCTTCTCTTCTTTAATTGTATCCACTGTTGAGCTATTTCAGCTGGTACGACCATGGCTTCTTGGCAGGACTTGCCTTCGTCTGAGATTCTCTGTGTCTTTAATTCTCGATTTGCTCACTGCGAAGCTCTCCTCTTGAGACCTTTAGTAACCTTTAGTCGATTCTGCTCTTGTGCATCGTGGAAGTAAACTTATATAAAGTGCTCCTTTTGAGGTAGATATGTATAGGTGGCGCTTGCCGCAATCTATCTTACTACTAAGTTTAAGCAAGCCTCATGAATTCTTGCTTCTTGCGGTTCGTTGCATATGTACACGTTTTAACTGGCTGAATATCCTCATCACGTTCCTGGCATAGGTTTCTGACATCTGACATCAATTATTTCCCTTTAAACTTAGAATGTCACTTATCCATGGTGTTTCGTCTCTTTTCATCATTCACAGGTCGTCATATCTTCTATATGTGAGTCAGACAGGTTCTTATGATGTCATCATTCATCTTTTTTTAATATCTTCTTGGCTTCTTCAGGTATTGCATTTTGACAATCAAATCATCTGATTTGTCGATATGGTTTTCTCAATGAGTACCTCACTGTCCAGGTTTTCTTACATGTTGGTACTTCAATAGGTGCCGTCAATCTGATAGGTACTGGACAGAGCCCCACTGCTGCTCTCTGCTGGTTATTTGCTCATCATACGTCACATATTTCAGCGCGAATGTTCCTGGTACTTCAAAATGGGCGTTTGGAGTGCAGATCTTGCTTGGGACCTCCTCTACACTCCCCCCTCTCTGGGCGATTCATTGACCACTTTCACGTCTTCCTTTGTAACTACCTTTGCTTCATCCACTGGGTCCACTTTTACTTCTTCTTTTGGATCCACACATATAGCTTTGAAGAAATATATCTTTGGGGACCATATCTTTATGACTCCCTTCAAGCTTCATGCTGTTCTCACGTGCTCAACCTTGTTCCATGTCATTAGTTGGCATTGTCCCCTTGGACTGGAATAGATCCATTTTCCCATTCTTTGGATTGTGGTTCTGCAGCTATTGACACTAGACCTGGTGTATGTGCACTTATCGTTTGTGTGTGTGCCTTTCAGTAACCTTTTCTCATTCTTACTCTGCCAACCCCGTCTCTGGCTTTCAACTTGCTTGCTACTACATGTGTGTGTGTCATTGCTAATCACATCCATTTCAAGTTCACTCACTCCTTTGTCAGACTTTCTAGGGACTGGAATGACAATAAAAGGTCTGGGTGCCTTTGTGGGTGTCATGCGTACATCATTAGGTGGGTGCACTGGAATCGGAAATACTTTGTTCACCAATAAAAAATGCAGTTCGAATCGTCAGTGGCATATGTACATGATTCATCTATAAGTCAGTCTACAGCACTTAGTTCTGGGACAGTACGAGCACCTTTCCTCTTGAGGGATGACAATGTTACGGCTTAGGTTGCCCATCTCTATCATTTAAGGAAAGAGTTAGTCTACTACACTCTAGATAAGATTGTTATCTCTGGATTCTGCTGTTTCTGCTCGTAGGCTGATTTGCCTGAAGACTAGATTGTTTCTCGTCACTGTACACAGTTCTCTTTTCTGGATATGGAAATCTCAACATAAGGTAATAAGTTCAGCAAGTCTCTTATTGTACGTGTTCAAAATAACCAAACTCCCAATCAATGCCCTTTATCTGTTTCACTCCAGAAGACATGTTGCTTCTCTGTCAGCAAAAGTCTATTCTTTGTCAACACTTCCTCGATCTGTCCCTCAGCGGAAAGTTTACAGTCTCCTCCGGAAATTCTGATGATGATTAGAAAGTTCAACCTGCATCACAATACCATGCAGGAGCATGCTCATCTGTGTAAAGTTTGCTGGGTCTCTGATGAAAGTGAGGACGTCAACACTGGCAGGCCTCCCCACAATTTCTGGAAAGTCCTCAATTAGGTGAAAGAAGACATTGCTCGCCAATCTGCTATCTTTTGGTGACAGGGACATTTGTGTAGTCCTTGCTGAATTCTGGAACTGCTCTGTGCTCACTGTGAACAGCTTCTGTGATTTTGATGAGCTCGAAGAGCAACCTGAATTATGAATCCATCCGGGATTATGCTCAAATGTTCTGTGTTTGCTGGATCTCAAAGAAATGTCAAGACGACAGTGTGTCTCCCAATAAGATCTGGACAGTCTTCAATTAAGTGAAAGAATAGCACGCTGACAAGCCTATTCGCTGCTTCTTCTACTTGGGACATTTGTCTTGTCCTCCCTGTATTCCGAAAGCAGGAGGAACTGCTCTGCAATCACAATGAGGAGCCTCCTTATTGTCTTTTCGTTTTCAGGGTCTTGAAGGAATTCAGTGATGTTAGTGAGCCTTTCTACTAACGACGGATATGATCTTAATACTAGCTCAAAGTAAATGAGAACGTCTTTAGTGATGTCGCTGTTGTGGGACACCATAAGTGAGTCCAAATAAAGCTCCTGCTTGGAAGGAGTCTGGATAATGTATTTTCTTCCAGTTTGTGTGTCCTCGATCAAAATTTGGCATATCCTTTTCTCATCAAGGTTTCAGTATGCCTCAGTCCAAAGTTCAAAGTCAACAGAATATGCTGTGGCTTATACGTGCAGTTTTTATTCTTCTCCCTGCAACTGGGATGCACAGTGTATCTGTGTTTTATGTCCCTATCCCCTTTTTTGCTCAGAGGAATTTTCCAAATTTAAGCAGCAACCTGCACAAAAGTTCTTTATCTTTGTTTTGCTGGTCATGCCTCATTCTTCCTCATCATGGATATCGTCAGCACGTGCTGTGGTTCTTCCCTGTTGTCTGTAGTCTCTACTTGTTGGAGTGTGGGCAGGGGGCCTTCACTGATCTATGGCTTGATATCACCCAGAAATAACCAGGCTCTTCTTCCTTCTAGCTTGACTGCAGAGGGAGTAACGTTTTCCACTCTGAATGGACCGTGCAACCTTGGCTTGTCCCACTTCTTTCTCGTGTGGTTTCCCACCCGGACCGTGTCCCCAGGGAACACTGGTGATAGACATAAACCTTGAATCGGGTCTGTTGTAATATCTCCTTCTGTGTTCGGTGCTGCCCTGCACCCTTTTTGTCGTCGCTGCAGCTGTCCTAAAATTACAGTAAGACAAGATGTCATGCAATTCAAGTAATTTTGCATTACAGACCCTAAACCCTCTCCTGTTGGCTGAGCATCACATCTAGCTCTATCTTGGGGTGTCAGTGGCTTGCGCATCCTTCTGCCTGTTATGATCTTGTACGGTGTAACGTGATGGTCAGAACCAGGCTGGTTTCTGAGTGCATACAGTGCCAGTGGAAGGCAGTGTAGCCATCCCTTCTTTAGAGTAAGCTTCAACTTGGCTATCCTTTCCTTTTACAAGACATTGAGCTTCTCACATATTCCATTACCCTGGAGATGATACACCGATGAGAACTTGTGCTTTATACCAAGCAACAAGCTAATCTGTTCAAAGACTGCATTAACAAAGTGAGGCCATTATCTGATCTCATGACCTCACACACTCTCCATCTGGGAAAAACATCCCTTATCAGAAATGTGGCCACACAGGTAGAGTCTGGGGGTGTGCATGGGCCTGCTTCTATCCATCTAGAGAATGGACACACCACAACAATTAGATACTTTTACCCATAACATACTTGAATCATATCGACATAATCGACATGCAAGTGCTGAAAAGGTCCATTGGGCCATGGGAGACTCCTCTAATTACTTTTAGTGTATGCCCCGCCGTGAACTGTTGGCAGATTATACAGTTCACCATAGAAAATGCAACATGCTCCGCTAAGTTCGGTATAAACCAGTCTTCAGCGATTGTTGCTGCTAGATTCTCTTTTGACATGTGCGCTGGATAATGCAACTGTTCCAATGCTATTTTTAATAGGGCTATAGGCATCACCAGTTTACCAGTGCTGTCTTGTCACCACAAGCTCTTGGAGGGGTTTAAAGAACAACCTCGCTGCTTCCAAAGATTTTTTCTTCCTGTGGTGCCTCCCCTTGGAGTTCCATTAATTGGGTTTTCTCCATGTTGCTATAACTGTCAGGTTCAATTCGTGCAACAATCATTCTCTCATGCACATCAGTTATTTCCACATCCATTATGACTTTGTCTTTGGTCGACACACGCTTGGCTTCTGTGTCTGTGGCTTGATTTCCTCGTGAGATAAAATCTGTCCCCTTCGTGTGGGCGGTGCATTTCATGACCGCTATGCACACTGGGTGCTGTAGTGCCTTAATCAGTCTGTCCAATAGGGCTGCGTGCTGCACTGGCACCGCCATCCGCTCGGAGGTAGCTCTGCCTTTTGAAGCACGCTAAGCCTGTGTGCACTTTCGATGTCACATAGGCGGAGTCGCTGTACACTGTTACTTCCTGGTCTGCTTGATTCTAAAGTGCGAGTATCAACGCAAATAATTCTGCAGCCTGTGCTGAGTAATGAGGTGGTAATCGTGCACTAATAAGTACTCAGAATTCTCAATTTGCCGTGTGCTTCACCACAGTGGTGCCTGTATATCTTTGCCCATCATTTTGATTGATTCTCGAAGAACTGTCAACGAACACAATTTCTCCTTCTGCCAATGCATTTTCTTTCACTCTGGGAATCTCATCAGAGAATTCTTCATAATTTGCATAGTCATGGATCGGCTATCCTTCAGTGACTGGTTCTGCTATGAACATAGCTAGGTTCACTATTTTACATCGAATCACCTTAATCGATGGATTTGATATGATCACTTCATATGCAGAAGCTCTCTGAGATGTCAATGTGTCTTTTGGTTTCTCTAGAATGGCAAATAGCACGTGCTCGACAAACAACGTCATTAAGCATCCCATCGCAATGGTTGTATCCTTCTCTATGGCGAACGCTGTGGCAGCTAAACTTTGTTTGCAAGGGAAGTGACCTCTCATCACTGGGTCTAAATGTCCACTGTAGTATGCGAGGGGCGTGTACCCCAATGTGGTTCTCTGTGTGAGTACTGCTGTCATAACACTGCCATTTGTGTATGAAAACAGGTAGAATTCCTCTGCATAATTGGGAATTCCTAAAACTGGCGCCATGCAAATGGCTCTTTTTAGTTCGACAAATCCTTCTTCCATGGTGTCAGTCCATTAAATTTTTTCTTTCGTCCCCTGTGCCTTCTTTAGGGCTTGTAACAAGGGCTTGGTATATGAGCTGTAGCCAAGGACCCATGCTCTGACATAATTGCATAATCCTAGGAAACTCTGCATCTGTTTTATCATGTGTGGCTTGGCTGTGTTCAATATGGCTTCAGCCCTTTCAGGGGTAACTCTTTTCCCCTCATGTGAGATTAGCTGCCCTATGTACAGCACTTCTTGCTGACAATATTGTAACTTCTCTTTGTCAACTTCATATCCTTTTTCAGCCAATATAGTCAATAGCTGGATAGAATCGTGTCTGCACGTTCCTTCTGCCATGCTGCAAATTACGATATCATCCAAATATTGCAAGACAACACTCTCTAATGCAATATTGCTTTAGTCCATTTGCAGGACTCTGTTGAAAATGGTGTGCAGTCATAATGTCGAATTCAATAAAGTCGAAAACAAAAATGTCGAAAATATTTAGTCGAAAAAATAAATGTCGAAAATAAAAATGTTGAATTTTTCTATATTTTATAAGCAATGCATTATACATGCTAAGTAATACAAACATATATAATGCACTAATGCAATCATTATATTTAAAATATTTTTATTTTAGAAATATTAAATTGTATTTAATAACAACACAATTTATAATATTATTTTTATTTAATATATATATGAAGTAATAGTTTATTTTAATTTAACTGTAAACTAAATATATTAATAAAAATATAACATTAATAACATGTATGCTTTTAACATCAATGTGCATTATACTTTTTGTCCTGTAGATGGTGCTAGAGGATTAGAAACATTCATATAACTATATATAATGTTTGTTTTTGTTTTCCTACGCACGTTACGTCCCCTTACGTTAACGTAAGCGCCATTTTTAAAGCCCATTTGTAAACCGTTTTCCTAGCGTTCGCGTCTCCGTTACTTCGTGCTTGGATTTTATGGATTTTTTTGGACCAAGCAGGTTTTTTTCTTTTGGATTAAGTGGTTTTTTCATCCTTTTTCTCCCGGATCATTGTGGACTGTGGATTTTTTTACTTATGGGTTTGTTTTGCAGTTGCACATATTTTTTCTTGCTGGATTGTTTTTTCTCGTTTTTTTTTGTGGATATTTACATGGATCGTTATTGCAGACTCGGATTTATTGAGCTTCAGGTTGATGTTTTTGGATGTACTTCTCCCGTGCCACACTGCATCGCAGATTTCCATGAAACTTAAGTTTTATTTTTTCTTAAGTTAAATGCCACTGTACGTTTATTTTACATTTCAAGTTAAATGCAACCGAATTCAAGAAAGTTTCTTTATTGTGTTCGTCAAAATCTCGTATTAGTTGTTCCAGTTTATTTTCGTAATCCCTGTATTTTTTTCGTTTTGGTTCTTGGTTTGCTAATGAAATTGTTTGGGATATTCTAAATTCCTGGTGTTGTTCTTCCATTTGCAAGTCCCTCAAAAAATGCCATAAATTAGGATTCTTTATATTGAAATGTTTGTTTAGTCTACTATGTCATCCCTCTAATCTAATATTGGTGCTTGGTTTACTTTCTAATGTAGCCTGGTAGCAGTTCCACAAAGGTACAGGGTATTTTAGCCTGCGCCGCGTTCCACTACAAGTTAATTGTCCGATCCAAGTGGTTTCAACATAGTCTAATAAATCTGTATTTTCTTCTTCATGATTTTTGTAGTATTCACTCTCAATTAAATGTTCGTAAAATTCAACAACATGATTCTCCTGTTCAAAAGCTAATGCAAACAGTTTTTTAATGTTGTATTGTTAACAACTGTCCTCTGTATATTTACTGCTTAATCCTCCTAATAATTTTCGCCATATACTTTGTGTAAAATGAAAAAAACACCCCTGAACCCTTGTTCCTTTGCACACTGATTGAAAACCCTTAATTTGAGCCATTTCGTAGTCCATGATTATTGTAGTTGGATTAGAATCAGGTATAGTCTCTTTGATTTTGTCGAACACGATTTTATATGTGTCCTCACTTTTTCTTGGCATTAAAATATATACAAGTGGAATGATTTTGTCATTTATTGTCCCATGTACGGTGAAAAACTGGTGAAAAGGTTGCGGGCACACTTTAAACGTTGTGTCACTTTGCCAATGTTGACTCCTATTTAGATGTTGAAAATTAGCAGCAGTAGAAAATATCAATATTTTTTCGTTGTTTACCTCCAGTGTGGCATGGTGGAAAGTATCTCCTTTGGCAGTTATTTTAAAAACATCTGGGATTGTCATATCATTAAATAGCATTGGTGCTGGTGGTAGATTTTCCTTCTGCTGTTTTGTACGGTTTATTGTTCTTTGCATTAATTTTTCCGCTGGTAACTGAGCTGATATATGAGAGGGCAATTTATCACACACACCGGAAAGTACTGATCCACTAGCTTCACCCTGACTGTCCAAGGCTTTTCGTTTTAGTTTGGATATTGTTTTTTTTAATAATAATATTGGTCTGATCAGGTAGATGATTGTGTTCATTTTTGCTCTTTACATCCGAAGCCTCAGTAATAACTTGTGCGCTGCATTTACTTTTGGCGTACTCTACGCACTTCCAGTAAGTGCAATCCTTTTTTTCTGACTCTTTATAGAAAACGTATCCATTTAAAACTAACTGTTTTCTGCCTTTTTGTGTGGTGATGTACTCCACTTTCTTCTCCATTGTTTATTCTAAAATAAACGAGAAAATAAACTGTTTTACCTTTTCTGTTACATATAAACGTGAAAATAATGTATTTTACCTTTCCTGTCACATACTTTTATATTGTAAGATACCTTAATGTCTAGTTATGACAACATTACCTGTTTTAGTCAGAATCAACTTCAATCGATTTCCTGCAGTATGTTCTTAAGTGAGGTTCTGTCAAGTAATGACGGTTTTCCACAACCGTTATTGGGTTTGTGGTACCTATGCAAGGTTCTTTACTCGTGGTTGTCACCTACGAGTTTAACCCTTTTTTACCCTTTTGTGTTGTGTATGAGGCGTCAGGGGTGAGAGGGTGGTCGGGGGCATGGGTGGTCGGGGGGGGTCCTGGTGGGTGGCTGCGTGGTGTAGGGTGAGGGGGGTTGGGGGGGAACCCCCCTATCAAATGGTACTATTGTTGACGCTTTACATTTGGTTATAGATATTGTTTTCGATTTTTCTTTTGACATTTATTTTTTGAAAAATTGACTGTTTTAGTTATATGTATATATTTTCGATATTTTGGTTTTCGACATTTATTTTTTGACATTTTTGTTGTTCGACGTTATTTTTTCAACATTATCACTGTAAACCATTGAAAATCGAAGGAGACTCACAGTACCCCTGGGGCAATCTTATGCTTTTCAGACGCATCTGTCTGAATGTGAATGACGTCAAATATTGTGAGATTGAGAAAAATGCATTTTTCAAGTCTATCACCGTGAAAAATTGTGCCTCAACAGGTATATTAAATAGGATTGTGGACAGGTTATGGACTAGAGGGAACTCGGCCTCTACAATATCATTTATTGGTCTAAGGTCCTGGATTAAACGCCAAGACCCTCCCTTTTATTTTTTTATAGGGTACACCGTGGTATTGCATGACGACTCTGACGTCACTAAGATGCCCTGCTCCATCATGGCAGAAATTGCCTTGAAAATCCCTTCATCTGCTTCCCTAGACATGGGATATTATCGTGCTCTTGGCAAAATTGCTCCTGGTTTAAATGTAATCTTTACTTCTTCTACTCCTTTTAACAAGCCCAGGTCATTAGGGCCTGTGGTCCACACTGAGACAGGCACCTGTGCCATGTGGTCATCAAAATATTCAGGCCTTTTTTGCGCCAGCATCTTTCTCTGGGGCACCTCTCTTGTGATCATTCTCACCCAGGAAACGAGATTTACCTCAACTGATGTTTCATCTACACCTGTTTGTTCGTCAAAGAGATTGTCATAAATGACGTCAGTCAATCTGTACCCTTCCTCAATGGCGATTACTGTGCACCATTGTCGGCCTTCATCATCACAACCATCCATCAAAGCCATTTTTCCTCACACTATGGCTGTGTGTATTGCCAAGAGAAATACTTGTCCCTTTTCCTCGTGCATAGGTATTCTTGACCTAAATAAAAACTCATCTCGGGTTCTCATGGTTTTGTCTGCAAGGCCTGGTAGCCCTGCCATTAGTATGCGTATTCCATATGCAAATATTTCTGGTTCCAATGGAATAGCTCTCATAGCTGGTTGTCCTGTGTATGCTCTAATCATTTCGCATACGTTCAAATAATGCATTACTGGAGTTGAACATACTATGCCCTTCTCCGTGAACGGGATTGTCATGTTTAACTTTGTCATGAGGTCTCAACCCAATATATTTACTGGGGTTTGCCTTGAATATAGCAGTGGCACATTCATGTCACATTCTCCTATAGAGACTGGAAGTTCTTTTGTAAAAGGAACACGACTGGTTGCTCCTATAAAGCCCTGAGTATTTATGGCACCGCCAGACAAGGAAAACTTGCCTTCACGTATACACGAGCATGTTGCACCCATGTCAACTAAGAAGGAATATTCTTTATCCCCTATACAGACATCTACCCTTGGTTCCTCATGAGGGTCTGGTGTCAATGATAGGATAGAACACATCAGGTTTCCCAGTGAGCTGTCCTAATCCATACATAACTTTGCCCCATGCTGCATGAGTGGACTCCCTCCATCACCAGTGTTGGTTCTCATTCCAGAGGTCAATGCCTGTCCTGCACTTGTTGTCTTTGACAATTGCATCGGCGACTGTTGAGACTGTCCTTGTGGAAAATGTATCAAGTTCTGAGGTTGCAAGCTTTTCTGTGCTCCTGGCACTTGTTGCACCGTGTGATTCTGTGCAACTCCATTTCCACCATGCTGTAAAACTACAGATGGATTCACCATTCCTACTCTTGTTCATTGGTCGGTTTGCACCATGCCTTGACTTCTGCATGTGTGTGTTAGATGCCCCGTCACCCCACACGTCCAACATATTGTCGGTGGTCTGATTATTTGTCCATTTGACATATACTGATAGCCATTTTGCATGTTTTGAAAACCTCCCTGATTACCATGGAAACCTCCCTCATTACTCTGCCATCCTCTTCCTCAGAAGCCTCTCCCTCTGTGGCAAAACCCATTACCGCCCTGATTAACCTGCTGTTGATTATTGACCTGCTGTATGCTCGATCTGTCTGTGCTAGTTATCATTGCCCCTTCAATGGCATATTTTGACAATCTGTTCTGCACTCATTTTGCCTCTTCAGCTTTTCATGCAGCCTCTTTTTTGTGATTCCTTTCTTGCAGTAGCCTGTAATAGTGAGCTATGGTCAACTATATTTCAGACCACGGTTTCACCTCGATTCCTACCAATTTCTTGAGCTGCTTCTGTACCCGATCTGGCAGCCCTTGGCATAATATATGGTAAAACACGTGTATACATTTCCCCCAAGATTCCTGCGTTTCCAGCACGCATGCCTACTGGAAATTCTGAATGTAAAGCAAAGGATCTTCTGATTCCTTCATTTTGCATGTCATTATAGCTCCCATATCAGAAGTATCTCGGTATAGCAATTGTAATGCTTTCCATACCGCAGGTCTGCAATTGCTAAATGGAGGTCCATCGTGCACAGTATTAACTGTAGTCATGGCAGGGTAACCGGCTCGTGTTATGTTATTTGGCATTTATATAGCGCCTTATGTATCATTGGTATGATCTCAAAGCGCTGGTAGGTTGAACGCCCTCGGGAACTGCAGTTCAGTCAGTAGAGAGAGAGTGTGGTATGGTGCGTGGGTGCACCAGATATCATATGTGTGCAGCTGGTGTGGTTGTTGCATGATAGCGGCTTCTTAGCGGTAGGTGTGGTGCTGTGGAAATCAGTTGGATGTGTTCAGTCTGGAGGGTGGACACCCAGACTGAGTTCTGGCTGCGTTAGGCCTGAGGAGACACTTAAGCTAGCCGTAAAGTGCTCAGCTAGCTGTGTTTTATTAGGATGATGTGGAGTTTGTGGGGTCATGTCATTATGAAAACAGCTAGACCGAATGTGTCATAGTACAGCTGTGTTTTAGTTGAATGATGGTGTATAAGGGAGAGTAAGCATAGTAGTGCGATATGGTGGTTAATCAGTAAAGCGCCTGCGATCAAGCACGAGAGCAGGACAGGGGGCATACATTAGGCACAATTTCTAAGTTCAACAATAATTGTGAGACATGATATCATTCACAAGTCTATCTAAGTGCGGGATATGCTATCATTCACAATTCCAACTAAGTGAGGGGTATGCTACAATAATAATTCTATCTAGATTAGGCACATGCTATAATTTATAATTCCAACTAATTGTGGGATAATGCTACCACTCATAATTGTATCTAGATGAGGCACATGCTATCATTCACCATTCATCTAAGTGTGGCGCATGCTACCATTCGCAATTCCATCCAAGTGTGGGACATGATATCATTCACAATTCCAACTAAGTGAGGGATATGCTACAATCATATTCTATCTAGATGAGGCACAATGCTATCATTAACAATTCCATCTAAGAGTGGCACATGCTATCATTTACAATTCCAACTAATTGTGTGAAAATGCTACCACTCATAATTCTATCTAGGTGAGCCACATGCTATCATTTGCAATTTAATCTAAGTGTGGCACATACTTCCATTTGCAATTCCATCTAAGTGTGGCACATGCTATCATTTACAATTCCAACTTAGTGAGCTATATGCTACCAATCATAATTATAACTAGATGAGGCACATGCTATCATTTGCAATTTCATCTAAGTGCGGTTCATGCTATCATTCACAATTCCATCCAAGTCTGGCACATGCTATTGTTTGGAATTCTATCTATCATTTACAGTACCAACTAAGTGAGGGATATGCTAGCAATCATAGTTCTGTCTGGATGAGGTACATGCTATCATTCACAATTCCATCTACGTGTGGAGCATGCTACCATTCGCAATTCCATCGAAGTGTGGGACATGATATCATTCACAATTCTAAGTGAGGGATATGCTATCATTTACAATTCAATCGAAGTGTGGCGCATGCTATCCTTCACAATTCTATCTGTCATTTACAGTACCACCTAAGTGAGGGATATGCTATCATTCACAATTCCATCTAAGTGTGGCACATGCTGCCATTCGCAATTCTATCTAAGTGCGGTATATGCTACCAATCATAATTCTGTCTAGATGAGGTGCATGCTACCATTCGCAATTCCATCTAAGTTTGGGGCATGATATCATTCACAAGCCTATCTAAGTGTGGCATATGCTATCCTTCACAATTCCAACTAAGTGAGGGATATGCTGCAATCCTAATTCTATCCTGATGAGGCACATGCTATCATTCACAATTATATCTAAGTGTGGCACATGCTATCATTCATGATTCCATTTAAGTGTGGCTCTTGGTAACATTGTTGCACCTGTCTTAGTGTGCGGCTGGCTAATCTTCATCATTGTCTCTGGGAGTGGCACAAGTTAACATTGTTAAGTATGTTATTATGTTATGCAGGACAATATTTACAGTCCAGCCTTGAATGGATTTAGCTTGGTAGTCAAATCTCTCTAGGTGTGCATGGTGTGAGTCTATGGCAGTTTACGTTAAGGAAAGGTAAGGTAGAGTGGTGGGGGCTTTCTGGAGTACAGTAATTGCTCTACACCCCACCCATGCCACACTTACAGTTGTGTTGGTGTCTGTTCACTGCTGGCTTCACTGGCTTCCCCTGTTTCCACACATCGTCAGCTCTATCACCAAGTATGGTGATTAAAAGACCCTTAATATCCCCAATAGCTAACGTGTTCCATCCCGTCATTTTTTCTAGCTCATGTATCCATTTTCCGGCTCCCGATGTTAACATTGGAAGCTTATTTTACAGATTTTCTCGATTCATGTGTGGGCAGGGTATAGACTGTGGCCTCGTTCCTCCTTTTTCTGAGCAACGGGAATTGTAATACATGACACTCCTTTTCATCCCTCATCATTTTTCTATCTGCTGCAGCGGTAATAGTCCATCTACCTGGCAATGTCCTTAGTCGGCTCACATAGGGCAGTGGAAACACCCCCCTCTGACCGTAAGATACTCCTTCATTTCGATCCGATTGTGTGGCCGACTATGATGCCTTAGGTGCAGACTCGCTATAATCCAACCATCTTATTCCTTTTCCTCCAGAGAAGCGTTTTTCGCGTCTCCTCTCGTCTTCTTTTTCTTCATATTCCTCTCTTTCTGCCACAGATATTGTCTGTGCCCAACTCGTGTAACTCCTCTCATCTTCCTCGTTCCTATTTAGTGTTAACCTATCTAGGGACAGCTTTCAATTCTGCTACTTCGGGAGGCATCCTCAGTGTCATACAACTGAGTGCTCTCAAGACGCTCGTCCTCTCCTCTCCCTTGGGGTACCTGTTCTAGCCCTATTTTATCATATATTCTATCGATCGTTTCTCTGATGCTTCTGGTGTCGAAGTCATCTTCGATATTCGCCCTAGCCATGCCTGAAAACGGAATCGTACTCAGGAAAGAATTCTTCTATGTCTTCCCAGTCTACTACTGGATTGTGGTTTTTAACCTCTCTCTCCAGATATTCAAGATCCTGTGCACTCTGTCTTCGCTTGCGTTCTATGTCGTCATCGAACTCTGTGCTTCCTCGCTTCTTCTCTGACCCTATCCTCTTCCTGTTTCTTTGCATCTCTATGTTCATTTGCCCTTCATATTTCCTCATCCCTTTGTCTTTTATTCTCTTCTCCCCTATCTTTTGTTCTTCTTCCTCTATACTTCATTGCTCTTGTCTGTCCTGATCATTAGCTGCTCTTGCCTTATGATCGCGTTTCCTTTCTTGCTCTTCACGATACAGCTGTTCTCCTCTCTATCTTTTTTCCTAATTCTTTTATCTCTCAATCCTTTTTCCTTTTCCTTCTCTTTTTGCTTTGAATCGTCTGACTCTCCCTTTTGTGTCTCATCCTCAATGCCTTTACCATTGAGTTTCAATAGAATCTGACCTCCCACCCATTCATTCTGTGTGAATGCCATCTCATCAGTTCTGTCCTCATCTCCTTTCCATTTCTTTCCCTCTCTATTTGCATCTGGAGATGTACTTGCTTGCGCTTGATTTCCTTTTTCTTTCTCACACCTCTCCTTGTCCCTCGGGACTTTGGAGGTGATATCTCGATCTCTGTCTTTGTCTGGGTTTTCGTCACTACTTTGCCTAGGTGATTCATATGCCGGGTTGCTATCTCCCGTGGCTGCTTTAAGTTTCCTCAGCAGGTATAATCCTTCGTCTTTACTGGCTTCATTCTTTGTTCCAGACGGGGCGAATGGCGCGGAAGGCGTTTCACCCCCTCTGTGCATATGTTAAGTATCCAATCTAAAGGCGGCTCCTCCGCCTTATCCTCTTGGCACATTTTCCAAAGCTCTAAACTAGCTAGGCGTTTGTCTAACATTTTGCCAGTATATGTGGTGTGCAAATATGTCATCATGTGTTGCAGGACTGTTTTAGATAGCGAACCACCCTGGGGCCATGGCATAAACATTTTGTGGGCAGTTCCTTTAACCCATTCTGCAGTGTACTTCTTCAATTTAGGTGCATGTTTTGGCAACTGTTTACACAAATGTACTAACGGTGTAATGTCTTGCAGGCTTAACTTTGTTTATCTTCTCCTCACACAGCACTTTGTTACATTTTATGTTTCTTAAACAAAATCAAAAATATGAGCAAGCACCACTCGTCGCAAGCTCCAATCCCGTATTTTCACAAAAATTTCTTTTTTACTTTTTCAAGCAACAACCATCAATTCGTGTCATACAACATCCTTGCTATACAATCGCGTAACTTTCATGCTGTTTCCCCCAAATTGTGTTCTTACTTTATGACTTCAGAGAAAAAAAAAAACATAAGACAGACGTAACAGATTCTGGCCGCTACCCAAATCTCATGCCCCAATCATTATCCCAAATTAAATATTAGTGCACCTGGCAAGGCCCTGAAAAATCCAGGTGAGTAAACTTAGATAAACAAAACCGAAATTTCAGGGTGAGAGGTCACACCACTCCAACATTTTAACAAATGTAACAGTCACTAAGAATGCATTTTTTTCAACTGAATGTGTTTTAATGACATCTGGATAATATTGGTGGGGATAGAGCACCCAGGGGTATTAGAAAAAACAATACAGATAGGTATGATCCAGTGGAAAAAAAACTGGATCTCAATGGAATAACAACAAACTGCTACTCTTGGCCAATCAATTCAATTGTGCAGTTACAAGAATGAACATAAACTCAAATTCATGAACATATATACAAAAATCACAAAAACAATGCTTAAACTGTGCACTGTTCAGATGATATTTATCGTCGACACAACAGTTTTTCGGCCTAGAAGAGCTATAAGGTGCAGCTATGTGAGCAGGCCTTCATCAGGACGTGTGATGGAATAGTGGTTGTCCCGGGATCTCCATCTATAAACAAACAAATGGAGTGTGGTGAGTGGAGTAGTGACCTCAAATATAAAATGATAATTCAATGAGCTCCCGCAGGATGCTGTATTAAAAAGAAAGAAAGAACTCCCTTATTGAGGAGCCTAAATCTTACCGAAGACTTATCCAGTGCAAGGGTAAGCGAGAAAATCCATCATTGGTATAGATATCTGGACGGCATTAAATGCGCCGTTGAGGAAACAAGTGTGTACCTGTAACGACATACAAGGGTCTGTGAGGGTTCTGTACAGATCCTGGTTCCACACATAAGTAAATAGGGTAAAAGGTAAAAACTTACCTCAGACGGTAAGTAGTGTCTTCTAAGCTGATATTGGTGGAGACACCCACTGTGGATGGTGGTTGCTGACCCAGATTGTCCAAAAGTGACAAAACCTGTGTACAACAAACGCATAACGGTAAGCGGACCAACGTTTCTAAAGCGCGTGTTGTAAGAACAAAAAGTGGCTCATATTGGTGAAGAAACAATATAAGTATAATATCTGTATTAACTTGGGACAGGGCGGCGCTCTAAACTTCACCCAAGTAAGTAGCCCAAGCAGAGGCACATAGTATGGTACTTACTTCCGTGACTCGAAATGTTCATCTGGGCTGTGCGGCTTACCGTTATGCCTTTGTTGTACACATGTTTTGTCACTTTTGGACAATCTGGGTCAGCGACCACCATCCACAATGGGTGTCTCCACCAATATCAGCTTAGAAGACACTACTTACCGTCGGAGGTAAGTTTTTACCTTTTTCCCCCATTTATTTATGTGTGGAACCAGGATCTGTACAGAACCCTCACAGACCCTCGTATGTCGTTATAGGTAAACACTTGTTTCCTCAACGGCGCATTTAATGCCGTCCAGAGATCTATACCAATGATGGATTTTCTCGCTTACCCTTGCACTGGATAAGTCTTCGGTAAGATTTAGGCTCCTCAATAAGGGAGTTTTTTCCTTCTTTTTAATACAGCATCCTGCGGGAGCTCATTGAATTATCATTTTATATTTGATGTCACTACTCCACTCACCACACTTCATTTGTTTGTTTATAGATAGAGATCCCGGGACAACCAGTATTCCATCACATGTCCTGATGAAGGCCTGCTCACATAGCTGCACCTTACAGCTCTTCTAGGCCGAAACACTGTTGTGTTGACGAGAAATACCATCTGAACAGTGCACAGTTTAAGCATTGTTTTTGTGATTTTTGTATACATGTTCATGAATTTGAGTTTATGTTCATTCTTGTAACTGCACAATTGAATTGATTGACCAAGAGTAGCAGTTTGTTGTTTGTTGTCATTCCATTGAGATCCAGTTTTTTCCACTTGATCATACCCATCTGTATTGTTTTTTCTAATACCCCTGGGTGCTCTATCCCCACCAATATTATCCAGATGTCATTAAAACAATTCAGTTGAAATAATGCATTCTTAGTGACTGTTACATTTGTTAGAATGTTGGAGTGGTGTCACCTCTCACCCTGAAATTCCAATCATTATCCCCGACATGGAATTTAAGCCCATACCTTTCAGATTGCCTCTTTCATCGATTCTGGTTTCCGATTGCGCCCTATCTTGTCAGGACTTTGAATCCAGGCTTCTTCTAGCGCTATATTAAAGCGCAGGTATCTGGGTGTATGCTCTCTCTTCTCAGGTATACTCTCTCTAGCTCGGGTAACCTCCCGGTATCCTCTATGCTCGGGTATCCTCCCGGTACCTTTATCTATTGCTCGGTCACCCCTCAAGTCAATATTTCTTTCCCCTTATATATATACATTCTACTCTACGTTATTTTTGTCCCACCTCCCTCAGTTACCTTACTTTACATGTTCTAAGGCATGCAACTGTTTGCCAAAATAGTCAGTCATTTTCACTCACCGTTCGCATTTTTTACCCTATGGTTGCTCGGGATCACCGCCTTCGATACCGCCTCTCCTTAGCTGCTTGTAGAAGTGGGAAGGGGTTCATGGGAGAAAGCACAGGTTCCTTCAGACCTCAACCTGCAGGTTTTACACTTTAGTCTAACCACTATCTACGGGGAGACTCTCTGTCCACTTAGCCAGATGGCAAAGGACTTGTGATATTGCCGAGGACCTAGAGTTACTTTATGTCGACGGTCAATGGGTGTCTTATCTAATCGATAGTCGATAAACCATCCTATCTCTGCTACCAAGTGTGCACTAGGACCCCAACCGGCCCATAGAGCTGGGGGTTACCCAATAGCACTTTAAGATGAGGCGACAGCACCCATGTGATGGATGGGGATGCAGATTAATATTCTTGCATCAAATTAATAACGACAACTCAATGGTTTAGCAAAGGGAGTCCATTTAATGACAAGTACAAAAAACGGGGAGTTCATGAAGATCAGTAATCACTCAATCTTCCTTCTCGCTTCAACTCCAATTAATTTCATGAAAAACACATCATTTATGATAAAAACCTGTCATCGCTGACACGCAACACTTGAAATCTGGCATGCAATTCTATTGGTTCTAGGAAGGTAACTTTAATATAGGTGCTATATCTGTATATGGTAACAAAGTGAGGGGATTGGATAAACAGTGTCAGGTGGGGCATCTAAGCCCTGCCTTCAAAATGGCTACTGTAGACGTTACTAAAAGTAAGACGTCTAATTGATTCTACTAACTAAAGGACAATGGATTACTTGGTCCACTATGATAGGGTTGGCATCAACCCCACTCATACTTTTCGAGTAGCTTAGCTGCGTGCAGAATAGCTAGCCAGGTGCAGGGAGATCGTCTGCACCCCCAGCCTCCCTCCAATTATTGCAACAATCAATCATCACTTCAGCAGTCATATGTCAATTATTTCTTTGTATTTTGGCCTCAAAACTGCTTCTTGGTCTGGAAAGGTTTAAGGTGTCTGGGCATGGCACAAGTCCATGCGCAGGTGTGAAAGTTTCATCCCTTCTGCTTGCTCGGTCACGTGATTTTGACACTGTGAAATTGTCTTAATTCTCCATGCAAATTGTGTATTTGATTTAGTTTTGTCAGCCATCTGCCTTCTGTGGCTTATCTTGACATTTCAGAATAGGATAATCTGTTCTTCTCTTCATTAATTGTATCCACTGTTGGGCTATTTCAGCTGGTACGACCTTGGCTTCTTGGCATGACTTGCCTTCGTCTGAGTTTCTCTGTGTTTATAATTCTCAATTTGTTCGCTACGAAGCTCTCCTCTTGAGCCCTTTCGTAACCTTTAGTCAATTCTGCTCTTGTGCATCGTGGAAGTATACTTATATAAAGTGCTCCTTTTGAGGTAGATATGTATACGTGACGCTGGCTGCAATCAATCTTAATACTAAGCTTAAGCAAACCTCATGAATTCTTGCTTCTTGCGGTTCCTTGCATATGTACACGTTTTAACTGGCTGAATATCCTCATCACGTTCATGGAATAAGTTTCTGACAGTTGACATAAATTATTTCACTTTAAACTCCGGATAACAATTATCCATGGTGTTTCAACTCTTTTCATCATTCACAGGTCGTCATATATTCTGTATGTTAGTCAGTCCGGGTTCTTATGACATCATCTTTCGTCTTCTTTTAGTATCTTATTGGCTTCTTCAGGTATTGCATTTTCACAATCATCATTCTTTCTCATTTGTCCATATGGTTTCCTTAGGTGTTGGTACTTCAATAGGTGCTGTCAGTCTGATAGGAAAAGGACAGAGCCCCACTGCAGCCCTCTGTTGGTTTATTTGCTCATCATACGTCACATATTTCGGTGTGAACGTTCCTGGTACTTCAAAATTGCCGTTTGGAGTACGGATTGTGCTTGGGACCTCCTCTACAAATGCAATCCTTGGCTAAAGCATGACAAAAAGGGTGTGAGCCCTTGTTGCACCCACTTCAAAAGAGCGCACACTGACTTCATAAGGACTAAAAAAAAATAAAAATCTGGTCACAGTTGAGCCCACGGAGACAGATGGCTGTGGTGGATGACGCAGCCCTCTCATACGATGAACAGACACTCCCAATTAATATTAAAGGACTATATTTGTTTTAGGCATTTTGCGCAGCCATCAGACTGAGGATTGGTTTCAATTTTGTGCCATTTTCATGTAAATTTCCAGGCAGTTCTAGGGGTATAAAAGGCATCTACTTGTGACTTTGGGAAATCTAATGGCCAGTTAGATTCGGTTTCTGGCTGATCTGAACATGTGACAAATCTGAGAGCTGGTGAAAAGGTGGGAAATGAAATTAGGAATATACTTGATAACTTACATATTCATAACTTTTGTACATTTTATGAAAACGACAAATGTGACATATGGCCATGTTACAACCTACGTATTTGGCGGTCGGCTTATCTAATTACCCATGATGAGCTAAAACCGAATATATGTTTCATATTGCAGTTGCTAGTAGAATTATGAAGTTATGATGCATAACTAGTTTTTGCCAAAAAGTTGTTAGGAGAACAAAAGGATGATGAAAAATGGAAAAGACAGATGATGCTCTCCCCTCCCCTGAACCAATACTGACTGGGGGCCGGAGAGAGGGATGGTAACCGTCCAATCCTAGCGGCAGGGATAATTATAGGGTACTCCCCCTAGATTGTAAAATTAGTGATGTCATTTCTGCTATAGAAGCGGGACTGTACTAGGACTCAGGACACACAAAAACTGGGCGACTGAAAAGGAGGATGTAGACACGGCTGCAGAAACTTACCATCTTGGAGAGTGGAATGACCAGACCCCCTGCCCTTTCTTTCCAGAGTGTCCTGAGATGCAGCTGGCTTTTCTGGATCTTAAACAAACGCTTCCTAGTGAATGCAGCAGTGTCATAGAGCGCATCAATGAATCATATTGACTGGGTGGACATAAGGCATGATCTCTCTGTATTTTTTAAGCACTAATACAGAACAGCAAGGATAATACATTCAGGGTGCGTAGTCATCCAAGGGATGACACATTATCAAAGTGAGCAGTTTTCAGTCCTCAAAAGCTTCATTTGGTTTGTTATCATGCATACACAAAGCCCTCCAACCCTGCTTTCGTCTCAGCTTCACACCAAGTTTGAAATTCATTGCGCCATACTACATATTGCAGGCCTTTTTTGTGTTTGCAAGCCATGGCCAGCCATCTCTTGGCCAACACACATGCCAGATCAATGAATGTAACAATATGCTTATATTTGCTAGGCCTTGGGTATATACCAATAAACATTCAAGTGGGCTCCAGCAGTACCTAGTAACACCAGCCACTGTTCAAGCCTGTACAATTTGAGCCCATAATTCCTGTGCCTTCATACATTTCTAAAACATGTGCATCAAGTCTGCACCCTCTTGTTCACACCACGGGAAGGCAGATGTGGCATTCAGATTGAATTCAGCAACCCTGCTAGGGATCATATAGGTACGATGGAGCATATTAAACTGGAGCAATTGGAATCTCTCATTTCAGACGACATTCTTTGTGAAGATCAATGCTTGATCCCATTGTGTGTTGGATATGTCAGAGTGGATATCAGTCTCCCAGAGCACCTTCAGTGTAATATTTCTGCCTTTAGTAGGCATTTACATAGTCTGGAGACAGGTCTCCAACCATCCTCTAAATTTTACAGTAGAGCCAGAAGTTCACATACCTCTGGCTCAGCAGGCCATACATCCCATTGGGATTTAGCAATCTTCACCACCTTCATGTACCTCAGGCACTGACCTTTAGGGAGGCCTTCCCGCAGCAACAGACTTTCAAAATCTATGAACTTCCCATTGTCATACACATCCCTCAGGTGGATATGTCCAAAGCATCCCATTGTCTCACAGCATTCAGTTCTCTCGCGTTTGTGCATTTGCCTGTGATAATCGGGGAATTTGGTGAATAAGGATGGCACACTCCCACTCATTTCAATGCCCTATTCCAGATCAGAGTGCCCAGCTTCACAAGGCACAAAGGCTACAGACTGATGCATCCTCTGGGGAGCCAGAGAATCTTCTTGAGCAGACAGGTCTCACCAGCGCTTGAAGTAATTCAGATTTGGCCGTGGCTTCATCGGACAGCCATTTTGCAACAAAACTCTGCTGAGCTGCCAAAAAATAAAGCTCCAACTTTGGCAACTGTTCCCCACCATCACTGTAGGAAAGGCATAACACATTCACTGCCAGCTTATGCCGTCCAGATCCCCATAAGAAGTCTCTCAGCAAGACATCGAGAGAGCGGAAAAAAGCTGCCTGTACATAGTGGTGTACATTAGTGAAGAAGTACAGCAGCCTAGGGAGAACAATCATCTTGATTATGGCAACTCTGCCCATAAGGGAGAGTGGTAGCCTATCCCAAATGGCCATAGAGTTTCTAACACTGTCTACTGCTTTAAGCGTATTACACATATGTCTCTCTCGTGGCATATGTGCAACATGAATGCCCAGGTGTCGAACGGAAAATCATATCGTGCCTCCTCTACAGTGTGAATATATGTATATTGGCCTAATTCAAGCCGCTTCGCAAAGAAATCCACGTTACAAGGTCTTGACCTTAGATCAGTGTAAGCCGCCATTTTAGGTTCACCCGCCATTTTAGATTCTCCCTCTAAAGTCACCCTGTGTTCCAAAATGGTGGACAGCGTCATTCCGAATGTAACATGGCTTTCTTGACCTCTGTGTACAAACTAATATGTAACTTGCCTGCAGGCCACATGTTGGGGTCATGAACTGAGACCTTGTCCTTCGTTGACCTGTGTGTAGAGGATTACCTATGCCAACAAAGCTAATCCACGAGTACATGTTAAACACAATGTATTCAATTACTGAAATGTGAACACTTGTTTAACTACATTGTATAAAGATGTATGAAAAGGTTTAACGAGAAATCCGAAGACATACTGTTGCCATTGTAACTTGTTGGTGAATATATTAATGGTAAACCCTAAATGCATAGATGTATGAACTCGGCATGAACCCTAGATCCGTGATGTATTAACTTGTAGGTGGGCTGAACATCATGTTTTTGACTGTATAAAAGGTGTGACTATTCTAATGTACAGTCCCACTCACTGAGCACACCGAACAGGGCTAGAGTTCGCTGTGTTGTATTGAGGGCCTATAGCTATCTGTTGCTTTGTCTTTGCTTTGGTGTATTTCCTTTTGGGGTACTCAGCCTCGATATTTTCTTTTTGATTTCACAGATGGCGCCCGAATAAGGACCCTCAAGATTGATGCCAGCTCGTTGAAGGTTGACGCAAGCTATCGGACCGGGATCGGACAGTGTGACAAAAAGGGGTCCCCTTTCTGAAAGAGACGCGACATCTCAACAGCGCTGCACGGCCCGAATCCTGGACGATGAGCTTGCGGTCTGAGTCGGCATCTTGACAAGGGTCCACTTATCGTGGCATGCAGATTTGCCGAAATCACCAAACACGAGGTAACATTTGTTAGACGAACTTTGTAATCCAATCAGACCTCCTTAGGATTGATCAGGTGAGTCGTGACCAGATTCTTAAGTATCCTGATAATTTGTTTTGGCGCATTGTATCTGCAAATACAATTACGGACCAGGTAACACCAGTATTCTAATAGGCCTAGAAAATTGTCTACCTGCTTCAGGGCGTTATTCCGCAGCGATAGACAATCTTTGGAATTTAGCCGTCCGGCACCACAGGAGGGGTCGCCGGCTTGTACTATGTACTGTAAAGCATGGCATTGGTAGTATAGTGTTTAATGATATTTGGCACAGACAAACTAGACATGCTTCCGAACATCAGTGGCCGATCAATGGTAGTTTTGAAATCCCTCGCATTGAGTATTTAGAATCAATTTTATTAAAGAAAAAGGCTAGTCCTGCAGAATTCGATGTACCTGTGATAACACCTCCGTTGAACATGCCTACTCTTCCTCTTCCAAGTGGTCCTGCACCGCTTGTAGTAGATCAGGGAGCGGGACCGAGGGTTGTCTCTCGCAATACTGTACCTCCAGAGAAGAAACGTGAGTTAATTGCATGGGCTAAGCATTGTATGGAGGGGGGGTGATCGAGCTAATGTTTTTGCCACACTTTCTAATATGGACAATTTTCCTGAGAAAAATGTTTTTATTGAGGGATTAGGTCGCCACTTGTGTATAACGTGGGACAGATTAGATAATGCAGATCTCCCACAAGGGTTGAGGGATCTGAACACTTTAGCGCTTTCTAGAGACACTGTGGAGAGAGTACAAGAGTATGTTGAGAGGGTATTCGAGTATAGAAAGGAGTTGGAAAGATTACAGAATGAGGATGAAAATAGTTTGGGCATTATGTGTGTGCAGAAGCGATTCCTCCCTTGTCGTAAATCGATATCTGAGGAAGTGCGAATTTGTACAAAAGACGCGATTAGATGGATCTCAAACTCGTCGATAACTCCAGGTGAAGTATATGACACGTATAGTCAGTATACACCAGAAATGCAGAGGAAAGTGATACAGGTAATGGTAGAACACCTACAGGATGGGTGTGTAAAAGGAAAGATTAGTTTTCCCACAGAGTTATTAAGTATTTATAAGGGCGCTTTTCCACTTGAATCTTCTTCGGCTGCTTTAGCGCTCGATTTGGCTCTGTTGCTTAGTAAGCGTTCGGAGTTGCCTACATCTCAGTTGCCTATGAATGAGGTTCCTCCGACAATTTTCCCAAAGGTTGAAATCCCTGATAATGTTGCAGCGGGTACAGCTGCTGAGGAAATATCTGCACATTATGTGTCTGTTTCTTCACGTCCCGTTCTCAAGACAGGAGGTGAACACTATTAGACAATCTATTCCCGACATTAGGAAAAATCAGACAAGGTTCTATAAAGAAATATAGTCTGTTTTGCAATCATCAATATTCACTTTAAGTGATATTGATTTGTTATTTCCCGTACTCCTGCCCGTAGATTTGTGGAAACAGGTTAGGACAATAGATGACGTACCCGGGCTAGGAGATACATCGGTTAACATAATTAGACTCGATGGAGAAAGGCCAGCTGGTGAAAGACCGCCGCAGGTGATATTAACTTTACCTGACAGAATTGTTGCAAAATTGAAAACTATGATTCCCGAAAAAAAAAATTTATTTGGGACAAGCTTACTGCCTGTGTCCAAGCGAAGTTTGAGGGTGCTACCGAGTTCTTTAATCGGTTCGAACAAGTGTTCTCAGATTTCAGTGGACAAGATTTGAGCACAGAGTCTGGGAAAAGATTATTTGTACACAAATTTGTACGTGGATTGTTGCCTGAGATCCAGTCGCAAATTATGTCTTCTGAGAGCGCTTGGCAAGCAAAGTCTCAATCAGAAGTACTGCACATGGCTCAGTACTATGAGAATCGTGTCAATAATGAAAAAGAAAGAATCGAAAAGAGAAAAGGTGATTTGAAGACAAAAGTATTATTACAGAAAATTGTTAGCGGCCCTAAAGGGGGTAATTCACAGTTTAGAGGTCAATATGTTCCACAAGGAAATGTACCCTTGGGTCCTGTAAATATTATTCAGTGTGCCTATTGTAGGCAAGTGGGTCATTGGCGTGCACAATGTCCGGTTCTTCAACAGAGGTCAAATAATACATTTGGAAATATGGGTAGATGCCCAGAGGTCGCCCGGGTGTAGGGGGCCCTGATAGAGGTCAGTTTTCACAAGATTCACAGCAACCTTTTTCACAGGATAATCAAGCACCAAGTGTGGATACCAGAAACATATTTGATCATCCTTCTGCTGCTTACCTCTCTGAAGAACTTCCTTTTGACGATATTTTGTTTCGTTAGGATTGCCCGAAGCAGGATTTGGAACCTACCCCTATTCCCGTTGATCAGAAAGGTCCCTCCATTGAAATGATAGTGGGAAGCAGGAAACATCTATTTTTGATAGATACAGGGGCACAAAAGTGTTCCATTGACCATTCTCGGGTTCCAAACATTCCACTGTCAGGGCAAAACAATGTTTCTGTAGGGTTTTCTGGCACACCAGTTGTTTGTCCGGTTTCTTCGCCAGTGCCTATCTCTTTGGGTCCGTTTACGGACCACTGTCAATTCCTTTTGACTTCGAATTGTGGAAAGAATTTGCTGGGGTTGAATCTGTTGAAGGAATTAAATGCGGTAATTCATTGTTCTTCTGATGGAGTGCGTTTGACGATTTCACCACAGCAACTTTGTCTCTCAATTCCTGACTAGACCTTTGCTGCCGGAATTTGGTACTGTTCCAGAGTGTTTATGGGCAACTGACGACAATGATGTCGGTGTTTTACAGATCAAGCCTGTTAAAATAGTCTTGAAACATGGAGTGAAACTGTCACGCATTCCACAATATA
Source organism: Ambystoma mexicanum (assembly GCF_040938575.1). Taxonomy (NCBI): domain Eukaryota; kingdom Metazoa; phylum Chordata; class Amphibia; order Caudata; family Ambystomatidae; genus Ambystoma; species Ambystoma mexicanum. The sequence continues at coordinate 170,013,633 of NC_090925.1, forward strand.
AGATTTCAGTCGAGGGTGAGCAAGCTTTGAAATGCATCGTCTCCGATTTTGTGCATCGAGGGGTGATTGAGGAAATTGCAGGTAGTTTGTGCAATAGTTCGATCTTGCCCATGTACAAAAAAAGCAATAATGCAATTCCCTTTCGTTTCATAATTGATTTACGTGCCATCAATAAGATCGTCGCTCCACAATTTCCAAGTGTGCCTGATGTAACAACAATATTAACTATGATCCCGGATTCAGCTACTTACTTTAGTGTTGTGGATCTGAAGAATGCTTTCTTTAGTTTCCCTATACACAAGGACAGTAGATACCTGTTCGCGTTCACCTTAGGGGGACACTCGTTAACTTTTACCCGTGAACCGCAAGGTTACACGGAAAGTCCTAGCATTTATAGTAGGGCTTTGAAAGAACAGCTTGATACTCTTGAATTGCCCTCCTCTTGTACACTGCTTCAATACGTTGATGACCTGCCTTTGACTGCTGACTCAGAGAGCGCTTGTAAGGAGGGCACTGTGTTGTTGCGTATTCACCTGGCTAAACATGGTCACAAGGCTTTGCTTAAAAAGTTTCAATATTGTTGTCAGGAGGTCGCCTATTTAGGCTATCTTCTGTCAAAAGAGGGAAGAAGATTGACGCCTGAACGGATAAAACTCATTTCTAGCATGTCTGTCCCAAATACAGAGAAGGAAGTCAGAGCCTTGATAGGTATGGCTTCTTACTGTAGGCAGTGGATCCCCAATTTCTCACTAGTGATTAAGCCGATATTGGCTCTGACGAAGAAGGGCATTTCTTCGCCATTGCCGTGGAACATGGAGCACCAGCGTACATTTGATTTGCTCAAGACTGTATAGTGCTCGGCACCGGTTTTGGGCACACCAAACTATGAAAAGGTCTTTGTGTTGTTTGTACATGAATGTGATGATGTGCTTTGCCTGTGTTAACGCAGGAACATGGAGGGAAGAATAGGCCATGCGGTTACTTTTCTCCCGCCCTTGATCCTGTAGCATGCGCTTGCCAAGATGCTTGCGTGCTGTCACTGCTGCTGTGTCTTTAAAACAGAGTGAGTGAACGGTCCTAGGCCATGATTTAACCCTGATGGTGCCTCACACTGTAGATGTTCTACTGAATACAACTCAAACGCAACACCTCACTTCCGCAAAGTTGACAAGATATGAATTGATCTTGTTTGCACCACACATACAAACTAAGAGGTGCTGTGTTCTTAATCTGGCTGAACTCCTACCTTTCCCGCAAGGTACTGCTTGGAGTGACGAAGAGTCACATGACTGTCTTTACACCACCGAACAAGAGACAAAGGGTAGAATTGATCTAAAAGATACTCCTTTGAAGAAACCACAAGGGGAGCTGTTTTGCGATGGCTCCTGCTTCAAACTTCCAGATGGCACATCCACAGCCGCATACACAATCACTACATTGAGCACGGTTGTGGAGACCAAGAGAATCACACAACTGGGCGCAGCCGCAGAGTTTATAGCATTGACCCGAGCTTGCAAACTTTCCGAAGGGCATTCCGTGAATATATACACTGATAGTCAGTATGCCTTTAGGGTGGTTCACAACTTTGGGAGACTTTGGTCAGAAAGAGGGTTCTTAACTTCACATGGTACAAAGATCGAGCATGGCTCCCTGATAGTATGGCTACTCTCAGCGCTTGCACTCCCTACTCAGTTGGCTATTGTGAAATGCGCAGCGCATCAAAAGATTGTAGATGACATAGGAAAAGGGAACGCTTTCGCTGATCAGATAGCTAAACAGACTGCCACCGATCTCTCTTTAGACTTGTACACTACAAGGGAGACCGTAAATGCCTATGCAATGGATGAGGGTGTCGATTCTGTGAGGGATATCCAAGCCGATGCCACATTGAAAGAGTCTAAAAAGTGGGCTGAGGGCATGGGGAAACTTGATGATGGGTGTTGGGTGGACAGAGTTTATGGAAAATGGTTACTTCCTGATGCGTACATCATGATGATGGTCGTCATGGCTCATGGCCCTACACACATATGTGCCCGGAAGCTTACAAAAATGTTGGAGAAAGTTTGGGCAAATGACAAAATTTCTAAAATAGCTGAGTGATATGTTCAGGACTGTATGATCTGTTTACAGTACAATGTGGGAAAGGGAACATCAACTCCTAGGGGAAGGTTTGGTTCGCCTTCTGTCCCATTTGGGGTCATACACTTTGATTTTATTGAAATGGAGCGGTGCAATAACTTGAAATATGTGTTAGTTGTCATTTGTGCTTTTAGCAAATGGGTTGAGGCTTTTCCTGTTAAAGACGCTACAGCCATGACTACTGCAAAAACTATGTTAAAGGAATACTTTCCTAGGTTCAGGCTACCAAGAGTCATCTGGTCAGACAATGGTCCACATTTTATCGCTGCTGTAATTCTGCAGATATGCGCGGGATTACAGATTGATAAACAGATCTGTTCAGCCAGACACGCTCAGAGTGCTGGACTAGTAGAAAGACACAATGGCATCATCAAAAACAAGATCGCTAAAATGTGTGCTGGCACCAAATTAAAATGGCCGGACGCCTTAGCGATCGTGTTGTTGTCTATGCGCACGACCCCTCAAACTAAGACTGGGCTCTCTCCCTTTGAGGTGGTAATGGGGAGACATGCTAATATCTGGAACCTTCCAAAATGTAGTTCTTTGAGAAATGTTGAAAATGTACTTCTTTCAGATTACTGTAGCCAGTTGACTAAAAACCTGTATTTGATTTATCACAAGGTGCGAGAGGCTTTCACTGTACGATACAAGGGCCCCGGTTACAGCATTCGGCCCGGTGACTGGGTGTTGACAAAGGCATTTGAGCGATCCTCTTGCCTCGCACCTCGGTGGCAGGGCCCATTCCAGGTCCTGCTGGTCACACAGACTGCGGTGCGGGTGGCAGGCAGGAAAAATTGGATCCACGCGACCCACATCAAGAGGATTCCACACCCAGTGCCATACGATACAGAAGAAACAGAACCCCTCACCAGTACTGCAACCAACGATCCCGAAGCAGTAAACAGCATCGAGAGTGTGTCAGAGACTCTCTCTGAGCCCGTGAGGCCTGGGGAAACAGCCATTTTGTCACCACACTCTCCAAAAGTTTTGTTTCCAGAATCTGTTGTTCCGGAACTTGCATCTTCACTTGCTTTTGATACGTCGCTTCCAACAGGAAGTGACGACACATTGTTCTCGGATCAATCAGTACCAGGGACACCGAGGTATAATCTGCGTCCAAGGAAATAGACTTACGGCACGGTGGCTGTGCATTCAGAGAAGAAGGAAAAAACCATCAAGGGCTTGCATTTGGCCCAAGCAATTGTTTGAAAAAGGAGATTCTGTTGGCTAGGGTTTGTGGAAGGACTAAGAAGTTGCTCGGCCAGGAGGTCGCCAGCTAAAAACACTGGGGTTTTCCGTTTGAAGATTACAATGCCTGCAACCGCCACCGCTCGTACAGGACTGATAAATGAACATGTGACCAGCAGTGAGAATCGACAAGTCAAGCTGTTTGGGCCCCGAGAACATACTGCTGTCTTTTTATAATGTTAATTGGTTTTATAAAAGTCATTGTTCTAGGCTTTTGGTACCTAGAAGAAGTACATCCGTTAGAAAATGTGTTACCGACTGAAAATGTACCTACTGTTTCTACTCCTTTTGTGCATCTGCACACTATCTCCTAGGGATAGACAGAGATACCACAATAATACATTATTACTCATCATGAACGCTACACATGCTATTTTTAATAAATCCAACTGTTGGGTCTGTTCACATTTACCGCAACATGGGGATAAGGGGTTAGGTTGGTATATTCATCCTTTACCTTTGACAACTGCTTGTTATGCTTCTCTTAGAGCACTGTTCTTTGGTCGCTGGAACGACAGCATCTCAGGGAACTTTGATGGGACTAATTTGAACCAGTTCGAGAAATGTGTTTTGGCTCCCTTAGGATGCTCGCTTTTCGCAAATAGGAGTAAGCTCAATGTTGCTTCTATTAGGCCTTCTGATAGACTGTCTCGTCCCTATCAATCTTTGATTTCCTTTAAAATGGCTCCTATAGGCAATAAGGATGCCACGCCTCCTTCTTACACTGTTATAGCCCCGATTCAGTTTCTTTCTGCATACAGAGGAATGGTACTCAGTCAATGGGAGATTTTAAAGGTTGTGCCAACGTTGCGAATTTGACTGGGGAAGACAGACCTTTGTATGTAGGCGAACCTGTCTAATTTGTTTGCAGTAATGTAGCATTTCCATGGTTACCCAGGGATTGGCAGGGAACTTGTTATTTAGGGATCCTGTTACCCGGGGTATTCATAGCCAGTACTATAGAGGCTTCAAAGGCTCGTCCATGGCGGGACGAGGATGGTGACACCTCAGCACAAGTTCTGGGAGACATAGCGAAATCCTTTGTGCCATTTTTGGGACATATAATGAACTCTGAAGATATCAGGAAACTAGCGAGAGCACTGGAGAGAACCATCAACCAGACCACGGACATACTGTATAATATGACATTAGAACAGAAAGCAATAAGATTAGTAGCACTTCAGAACCGGATGGCATTAGATGTCATTCTGGCTGAACGTGGTGGAGTGTGTAAATTAGTAGGGTCCGCTTGTTGTGTTTTCGTGCCAGATTCCTCCCCAACTATTTTCAAGGCAATACAAAATCTGCATGTCCTTAGTTCAGAAGTGCATGTTCCAGAGGGAAACTGGGATCTTAACGCTTGGTTGATCGTTTTGGGAATTTTGTTGTTTCTTTGTTGCTGTGTACAGTGTCTTCCTAGTATATGTTCGATGTTAGGGGGGATGTTGCGCACAGACGATGGGTACATTAGGACGCAAAGTACACGCCCCAGACAAGATCTCCATTGAGTATGTGTTGAAAGATATTTTGATAACTGATCTGATGGCAATAGATACTTCCGATAGTGATTCAGGGTGTATGGACGTTGAACGTGGAGTTGTTCGTAAAGTGATCAGAAGTAGTTTTAGCGCTTGGCATAGGCCAAAGCGAGGGTTTGTCGACCGGAAAATCATATTGCGCCTCCTATACAGTGTGAATGTATGTATATTGGCCTAAGCCAAGCCGCTTCGCGAAGACATCCACATTACAAGGTCTTGACCTTAGATCAGTGTAAGCTGCCATTTTAGGTTCACCCGCCATTTTAGATTCTCCCTCTAAAGTCACCCTGTGTTCCAAAATGGTGGACAGCGTCATTCCGAATGTAACATGGCTGTCTTGACCTCTGTGTACAAACTAATATGTAACTTGCCTGCAGGCCACATGTTGGGGTCATGTACTGAGACCTTGTCCTTCGTTGACCTGTGTGTAGAGGATTACCTATGCCAATGAAGCTAAACCGCGAGTACATGTTAAAAACAATGTATTCAAATACTGAAATGTGAACACCTGTTTAACTACATTGTATAAAGATGTATGAAAAGGTTTAACGAGAAATCCGACGACATACTGTTGCCATTGTAACTTGTTGGTGAATATATTAATGGTAAACCCTAAATGCATAGGTGTATGAACCCTAGATCCGTGATGTATTAACTTCTAGGTGGGCTGAACATCATGTTTTTGACTGTATAAAAGGTGCAACTATTCTAATGTACAGTCCCACTCACTGAGCACACCAAACAGGGCTGAGGTTCACTGTGTTGTACTGAGGGCCGATAGCTATCTGTTGCTTTGTCCTTTGAAACTGTTCAGTATAAAATAAAGATTTCTGCATCTTTCTTTGTAACCCGCGTTTGGTGTATTTCCTTTTGGGGTACTCAGCCTCGATATTTTCTTTTGAATTTCACACAGGTAGCTAAAGGAATGCGATTCCCATTTTAGGTGCAAGTCATGGAGAGTTTCACTACCCTTCCTACGTAGTCCTGTGAGGGGGGAAAAGACATGACTTTTGTTTGTTAAAAGAAATCCCAGACTATGCAGCAAACCCGTCTAAAACCTCTAAGACAATGGGCAAGTACATCATCCGCATATAACGAGATAAGATGTGTATGCCCGCCACCCCACTCCGATGTCAGCTTCCAAATATTCTTGCCATAGGTACACAGGTACATGCTCCAGAGCTAGTAAGTACAACATTGGGGAAAGAGGGCATCCCTGGCATGTACCGCTATCTATGTCCCAAGAGGAGGGTAACCGACTGGCCAATTTCACTCTAGCTGTTGGGGAAGAGTAATGTCACCCACCCAACAAAGGAAGCCTTCCCCAAACCTGGACCCCCTCAAAGCAGTCACCATCCACTCCCAGAAGTCAAAGGTTTTGACAGCATCAAGAGATGCAACTACACAGCTGTCAGCCCGAAGATTAGTTTGGTCAATGACATGTTGTAAGTGTCGAAGGTTCAGGGTAGTGTTATGACCGGCATGAACCCAGTTTGATCTGTATGTATGATAGAGTTGATATTTCTATGCAGCGGGCGGCCAGCACCATTGTGAGTAGGTTCACATCGCAGATCAACATAACTAGGGACTGATAAGAATTGCACTGTTTCCGGAGGCTTCCCAGGTTTGATAAGGATCACCAATTTCTCCCTCATGCTGGCTTGGAGGATACTGCTTTCGTATGCCTCCTCAAAAACCTTTAACATTGGGGTCAGGGTGGAGCTACATTCTTTATAAAAGTCCACCAGGAGGCCATCACTTCCCAGTGTTTTACTAGTGGAAAGAGGTGATCGCCTCATTGATTTCGTCCACCTTGAGGGGTTGGTCTAGGGAGGCCCGCTGGTCCGTAGCGAGTTTCGGAAGTCAAAATACTGAGAATGCCTCCGTTATCCTGTCATGGAGTGTGGGGAGGGGGATTACAAACATATAAACATATGGCTGTATCAGCAAGTGTAAAAAGTTGTGAAGCGCCACAGTTCACTACATTCATCTTGAAGTAGTGTAGTCATGGGTCTAGGCCGTTCACTTTTGCACAACCAAGCTAGAGTTTTCCCAGATTTGTCTCCCTCCATATGGGTGCGAGGGACCTTCGTAGCAAAGTCAAATTGAATCTTTCCCATGCTTGTAAGCATTGAGAGCGTTTTAGGGCAAGTTGCCTTTCAATGTTGTTATGCTATTTTCCATGGCCTCCAAATCTTCCTGCAGTCTTCTGTGGATGCCTTCTGCACTGGCTATGATTTCTCTTCTAATTACCACCTTCATACCACCCAGACTACACCCAAGCTACTCACGCTGCCAATATTATCTTTTAAGAAGTTGTTTAAGGTATCCCTCAACTTGATGTGAAAAAAGGAATACCTAGGGCCTCCATGGGCATACGCCACATTGGGATAGGGGGTCTGGGAGCTTTAGTCTCCCATGTAATCACCAGTAGGGAATGATACGATATCGTGCGTCCCAGATACTCTGCACTCACAAATTCAACCAAGTGCTCCGCACCCACAAAGAAGTAATCGATCCTGGTGTTCACCTTGAGGGGGGATGAATGGAACCAATAGGCCCTAGGGTCTGGGTGCAGATTCCTCCACACATCTGTCAAGTCCAGTTTAGTCAACACTTCGTTCAGGGAGATAGTGGCCAAGGGGCATGGGGGAAAGCAAGGAGAAGAGGTTCCATCAAGCCCCACATCTTTCACACAGTTGAAGTCCCCTCCGTATATAAAGAAAACATCATGCCTAGAGGCAATATGACCAGAGAGCATGCAAAAGTGATCTGGTATTTTATGATCTGGAAAGTAAGAGTTCACAATACGTATTTCCCTGTGCTCCAAAAGGGTCTCCTGTAGTAAGGCTATGGAGATCATCCTGCGTGTCAGATAGGATTTAACCCTGTTCCTATGCATATACAATCCCAAGCCTCTTACATTCCAAGTCAGCAACTTAACTTGTGACATAGATAATTGCCACCACTCCTGCCACCCCAGTTCCCACATGGCCAGCTCCTCTTTCAACCGTGCGTAAAGAAACACCAGAGGGGGGGGTGTCTGTACTCCTGCTCTCTATATGGCAGAGGAGAGGCACAGAGGACTCCAGCCAAGATTGTCTATTAGCAATGGGCGAGCAATCAAGGCCTAGCTTCTCAGGAGATGATGCGGGCTGCTTCCTAAGTACAGTGTAGTCCCGAAGCACCCACAAAGGAATGTCCACACACTAGGTTAGTTAAAACACAGTCTTTATATAAATAACGTTCAAGGTTACATACACAATCATGATAACACACTTTGTGCTCTGACAATTCAAAAATGGTCAATATATACAGATCTAGGTGGTACCACAATTACTCGAATTCCATTAAAATGCATCAACTGTACTCAGTTCAAATAGCATACGAATCAACACAGCACAATGGTATGAACCATAGATTCAGGAGGAAAACAAGTTGGTTAGACAATTGGCTGAATAATGAGCCCCTACTGTCAGGCACAGTTCTGTATGAGGATCCGTTAACATGATTAGAGAGCTTGTTGGGACTGTGGGTCTTGCGCTAGTTTGTGCGTTGCTTCCTTCTTTGTGTTGCCTGCCCCCTGTCAGATGGATCTCAGGGAGGACAAAGCTCCTACGGTCCCAGTGTTTGTAAAGGTTGTTCTGGGCGTCTGAGATCCAATACCTTGTAATTATGCGCTGGATAGTGGTTCCTTGGTATCCAATGAGTATCAATTTCCACACACGATATGTGTTTGCAACACTTGCTGGTTTATTTATTCTTTAGTAATTTAAACATGGACGGTCACTCCTGTGACAAACATATTTATTTATTTATTTACATTTGTTAAGCGCACTTGCAGCCATAAGGCATTGAGGCGCTGTTACAGAAGATGAGAGGACTTGTGATTAACAAAGCGTGTGACCAAAGGTCTCATAGTTACACATAGTTACACAATGGCATGCAGGTACAGGAATCATGCTTGACGAGATTCACATTGAGAGGCATTTTAGGCAAAGATCCTAGTTTTGATAGCCTTGCGAAAGGCTAGGTGTGACTCAATCAGTCTGAGGTGAGGTGGCAGTGTGTGGCTACTTTATCTTTACATGTGGTACATAGTATGTTCTATGTACTTCTATTCCACGAGTGCCGACACGTGTTTCAACCTATGAGGTTTTTCTCAAGGCTACATATTTGTGACGCGAGTGAAAAAGTGTAAAGTGAGTGGTGATAAAAAACAATTAATATTCAATTATAGCCAATGGTTGGTTGTTAGCATTTGGCGGCGAGACCATAGTTGACATGTTAATAGATAGTGTTCATAGTCCTGCGACATTTGTCCGGTGTGACATTCACATTTTAGCAGTACAGGTGTGTGTATTGTGGCCACATTGATTAGATTAGATTACAATTGTATTTTATAGTTGTCAGTCAATTTTATCCACATTTATGCAAATGTTATTGTTCCATGGAGTTGAACGTAGAATGCAAGGGAAAAGATTTGAAAGGGAGATAAGAAGAGAGAAATGGTTCTTTAGTTGCCGTGTCTGAGGTCCAATTTAGTTTTTTAGTAAGGTAGAACATGGGTTGAAAAGGCTTACCAATTGTAGGGTTAGTGTGTTTCCGGATGGTTGGAAAAGTATCTCCTTAGTCAGCAATGGTAGAGGGGGGTACCTATATGGAAAGAGATAGCTATAATAAGGAGTTCTCCTATGTTGATCCGATTACTATTAAATCCCCAGTTAGCTAATGTTTCTTGATGCCTGCATTAAGTGTAAATTACCAGATTGGATGAGGGGAGATAGAACCGGCCTTATGCTTCCCCAGTCCGTGTTTGATTATTGTGTTGTTGGGCTTGTGGAGTGAGGAGCTTGCGTGCCCACTAATGCAGACATTAGTACATGTTCAGCGATCAATATATACATATGGTGTTGAGGACGGTCCTTCACAGCATTTGCGGGGCTCAAAATTCACATGTGCATGAGGCTCCTGTGCCACATCCCGTGTATTGGCCAATCCAGTGAAATCAAGTGGTTTCCATTAGTCCTATACCTAGTTCTGGTGCCCGACTGGCTGCATGTTGCCCTGGTGATGAAGGCATGCGTGCAGTGTTTGGCTTCAGCTTAAGGCGAGTTAACAGATTCACACGTGGTTTGGTACGATCCCCTGATTACCGGTAGCATGTGAGCGTCGTTGAATTTTTTCTTGGTGATGAAGGCATACGTGCTGTGTTGGGATCCAAACTAACGCGAGTTAAAAGGTTCATACGTGGTTTGGTGTGATCTTGTATATAGGAGGGTGAATTCCAAATTACCGCTTGCAAGTGAACGCTGTTGTGAGTTGCCTTGCTGATCATGGCATGCGTGCCGTGTTGGGCTTCAGCTCGACGCAAGTTAACATATTAACAAGTGGTATGCTAAGATCCCATTATAAGGGGGTGATTTGCAAATTTGTGTTTGCATGTGGGCACTAAATTCCTAAGGACTTTAAAAATGGACATAATTCCCCATTGGTTTCAAGTTGCCGAGGTACCCATGTTTAGAGCTCCACATGCCCGGTTACTAACCAGAGTTCAGTGCCTGTAGCTCGCTCTAGGTTTGGTCCCCGTATTGGTGCCCAGGCCTTTCTGCCTGGGGCCACGAGCACGTGGTGAAATGCATATTAATGGCTCCAAAGGGTCCCCCAGTTTCTGTGACGTAAAATAGGGTAGAAAGTAATTATCACTAAACTGGTGGGAGCATAACGGTTAACACAACATTAGTTAAGGGGCTCAGGAATTGTGGGTTCTTACCTCATTCCCTCGGGTGAGGGTCTGTGTAGTCTCTAGGTCTTGCGTCGATCTGCTTCAGTGAGCGACACCGCAAGACTGCCAGAGAGCTACAGTTAAAGTGCAAGGTGTCCAACCATTGGTCCCAACCAAGGATCAATCTGATTGGTGCATGGTTAGCTGTTATGGTTGAGCCAAAGAGGTGGCTCGATCGCTCACCTCTCCACACTAGGTATTAGGTGTGGCCCATTGGTACAGTGAAGTTGCGATTTTGACATAGTCCCCTTGGCGATTTGCGCAAAGTTATAATTTCATGTTCAGAATACTCAATTAGTATTTGCACTTTTTCACTCATGTCACAAATATGCAGCCTTGAGAAAAACCTCATAGGTTGAAACACGCGTCGGCACTCATGGAATAGAAGTATACAACATACTGTTTACCACATGTCAAGAAATAGCAAAGAATATGTTTGTCACAGGAGTGACAGTCCATGTTTAAATTACTGAAGGATAAATAAAGCAACAAGCGTTGCAAACACATATCGTGTGTGGACATTGATATTCATTGGATACCAAGGAACCACTAACCAGCGCCTAATTACAAGGTATTGGATCTCAGACACCCAGAATAACCTGTATGAGGATCCCCCTACCTGGGCAACCTGTAAATGAAGATGCACTACAAGCCCAGTCCAGTTATTGTGTGGGTCTCATCTCCTTCTATAAAAGGTCTACTGCCCCAATGTACCTGGTTTCTTAAAGTTCTTCAGTGAGTAATCGACAGGCCCTTCTTGAGCGCACTCACTTTAAAGCAGAAGCCGCGGGTTGTCGAGATTCGGTGAAGAGGCAAACGTTGTCGTAGAGGGAGCAGCTTCGATCTTCGTGGTTCTCGTTGACGAAAGCTTGTGAACGTCCTGTGAAGAAGAGGTGTGCGGTGCCCCTCGACGAGTGTTGGTTGCTGCAAAGAGTCAATGAAGAACTTTGGCCCAGCAAGGGCACTGAGTCGTCGGCTTCTGGTCTCGGCGAACAGGACGTGACCACAGCTGGCTTCAGTAGCTTTGTCTGTGTCTCTGAGGTCTTCAGGTGGTGGGAAACCCACCAGCGGATTCTCCTCGGTCGTCAGCGGCCTTGACTTTCTCCGGCAGGGCGAATGCGGTCAACAAGGGTGAACAAGGGAGTCCTTGGATCAAATGTTCTTAGGCAAAGGGAGCACTGTCGCTCCGGTCGGCGACAGTTGTCTGGTGCTTCTCTTCATTCTCCTTCGGCAGTCCACTACTCCGGTTGGCAGCCTTTCGTGGGTCTTTCTACAAGGGAGCATTCGCAAAGGTCAGCTGGTGCATAATGGTACCTCGTAGCTCAGGAAGAGGTCTCCTTGCCAGATCTTCTCTTGGATCAGCTCCTTGACAGCACAGCAGCTTTCAGATTAGCAAAGGACAGCAGCAGCAGTTCTTCCAGTGGGCTTCAAAGTTAAGCATCAGTTTCAATGTCAGTTTCTACTTCAGCTTCCAAACAATTTCTAGCAGTGAGAGGCTGCCATATATACTGTTGATCTCCCATACATTCTACTGGGTCATACTCAGGCAACCAATCACTCAGGCGGGCATTCAGGCAGCCAATCAGGCACAAGGTGCATTCATGTCATTCTTCTCCATCCAGACACTCCCAACACAGAATGTGGATTCAGACAAGCACTCTGACATTCAGCACTACACACTGCATTCATACCAGTTTCAGGCAGGGCTGTCTCAGTCACTGTGTCAACCACCTGATACTAGACACCCATAACACAGAATGCATATTTGTCACACACCCCATTCACCCAGGGCCCACCCCACGGGCGTACCCGCAGCATACAGTCATTGGGAAGGCTCCAGCCAGTCTGGCCTGGACTTTCTCACAACACCATATATGGAACTTCCACCCAACAGCCAGTCAGAGGGAAGGGACAGAGTCAGGGCTCCCTGGGACTTTGGGAAAAGTAAGGTAACAGGCGATAGAAAGCAAGAGGCCACAGGGGCCATCTTGTTTCCTATCAGGAATCCACTGATTCCAATTACAGGGCCTGGGCATCCCAAAATGGAGGATGCACAGGGCACCTGTCAATTCAGCATGGAGCTGCCATCACCCCGTACCCTGCTTTGTGGGCCACACACACATGCCCAAAAACATACTAGGAGTACAGGGTCATAATCCCACCCGTGGGCGCCTTAAGGGTATCCCAAGGGTCTGTTCACCAAACCAAACACAGGAAGAGCCGCACCACCAGGAGTCCCACATGACAGAAAACAAGACAAAGCATACATGATAGAGTCAAAGTCGGCTGAGTCCACCCAGTGGCCAACGGTTCTGCATCCCACTAAATTGGAAAATGTTATTTGCAGCATTGAGCAACGTAATACATCAACCAAAGAAAGAACCTCAGGACCAGTATGTCGCTGGACTGAGTTCACCAGCAAGTTACGGCACATCAATCTGCTTAACAGAGTTCAGTTAACCGGCCGCCGTCCTCGTATCATCATACTGGCGAAATAGTAGTAGAACCCTAGGTCTTATGTCCACACAGGAGGTCAAGTAACAGCGTTCTTGTTTCCAGAGCATCACTGCCACTCGCACTGGTTAAGTTATTGTGTTCAATGCATATTTTTGTTGCTTCTTGACTATCAGAAAAATTGAAATCTGCCGCTGTACAAAACCTTCTACTAGGGCAGGTAAAAAGGCATGTACCAGAGCCCTAGCTGTCCGAGTCTCGCTTCAGTGGCCACAAATGGTCAAGTGGCACAGCGAGTAGAGCGCTCGCTTTGACACCCGTGCAGAGCCTGCTAACACAGGTTCGAATCCCAGCAGGGCCAAACTCAGCCTTTCATCCTTCCGAGGTCGATAAATGAGCACCACACACCGTGGGTAATAATAAGCAGCGCTTAGATACCTGAGGGTTCGTAGCGCTATATAAATGCCAAATTATTATTATTATTATTATTATTATTAAATGTATTTCTCGCCCCTACAGCCATCTTTGAATTACCCCTCTGCATCACACCGCCATCTCCATAAATTGAAGGATGACCTCCCCATCTCTGAAATTGAGGATTCTGGCAATAACTGGACTGGTGTGTGACCCCAGAGGGGGTTTCTTTTGAAGCGATCAGTGAGCCCTCTCTACCACAAACCCCTGCAATAGTTTCCCACGGCCAATCTCTTGGAGCAACACATTTTCAATGTAGGCAGTCAGGTCTGAGCCCTCTGCGCCCTTTGGGAGCCCAAGTACCTGGACAATGTTCCTGCGGGATCTACCTTTCGGCCTCCTCAGCCCGCAGTTCTAGGGTTGCATTCCTTGCCTCCAGTCGAGTCGTGGGCTCCCCAGTCATGGTTGCTGTTTCATTCAGCAGTGATTCTGCAGTGACAACTCTCTCTGCCAGGGATCGGACATCCTGCCTAAGTAGTTGAACATCTACCTTGACCTCATCAATCCTATTTTCTGGTAAGGATCTAAAGGGAGCAATGGCGGCTAGCAACCTGTTCTCCTGGGTGTTCAATTCTGGTGGCAGTGTGTCCGTCCACTCTGTAGCTGACCTATGGTTAGGATTCTGATGCCTGGCCAGACCCGCAAAGGAAACCATTTTCAACCCTTTGTTTTTAATTCTAAGTGGGTGACATGTCAGGTCGCATGATTAAGTGTGGGAATAAAGAATGTGCTGTGGTGTCCTAAGGATCCAGTTGGGGAAATCCCAATAGAGGTGCAAAAAGTTCCAACATTCTCAGTCCAGGCTGACCAATAGTTAGAGCACACCTGCCTGCTGTCACGGGACAGCCAGTGTGTATTTGTTATTCCTTTAAAGGGCAATGTAGAAGCTGGTTTCAAAAGTTTTTCACTCCGATGAGCGGTGATCCAGCAGGTAGCCCAAGCCAGCCAGAGCATGCACCGCAGCGTCCGCAGAACAGTGGCACACCAGGAGTGTTGGCCAGAGTGGCCGTTACACAGCTGCGGCTGGATAAAGGGACAAACAGTATGAACCAGCAGCCAGGGGTGGATCGGCAGTGGGGAGCTAAAAATAAGCGCAGGGCAGTAGGACATAGGCAGGAGTTGCAGGAAAATGTAGTCCTAGGCAAAAAAGTGCCTCTCAGATGTTGTCTGGGGGGAAGGGGTCCACTGTGCATCTGGGACTCCCCACATCCACAGTCAGTTTACCTTCCAGTGCGACAATTAACCGCCACCCGAACCCCAAAATGGCCCAGGAGTCAGTGCCAGCATCCACTAGAGTTCAATATTTGCCAGGATGTGCTAGATCACAGGGGAGGGAGACACAGGCCGTTAGAAGTCCCACCTCAGGGGGGTCCACCGTTTATGGCAAGAGTCCCTTGCCCACAGCCCAATTTTCCCCTAATGTGCACAATGCCTGCGTGTCAGCTCCAACTGGTCGGGGAGGGGGAGTTGCTGCTGCCTGTCTGCAGGTCTCCTGAGCAACAGGCAACACGACAGGATCTACATAGGGGATCTAAGCAGGAGCTCTGAGACTCTGCTTCACCGCATGAGCCCAGGCTACCCCCGCCACCATCTTTAGTTTAGATTGGGTTTCTATTCTGCTGTACCGGTCTGGGATATGGGTGGTACGTCTGCCTTAGTGAGAAGCGTTTCTCACTTGTGCAAATTTGTGTCGCGGAGGAGCAGTAGCTATAGAAGACATACTGATTTGTCTCAACAAATTTTTGGTATTCGTGATACTCTACTTCTTAGCACCTGCCCATGCCCCCTGCTGGGTCTCTCACTGTTCCAGTTATCTCTAGATGATCAGGGTGGCATTGCCAGTTCTTCGTGAGGGTTCAGGATCTTGCGGTGTCAGAAAACGCCTCCAGCACCTTCCTTTCCTTCTTTGCTCTGCTCTCTGCAGAGGGTTTATGGTCATTCCATCAAATATTTTCCATCGAATATTTTCCATTGAAGGCCCTTTCCATCAAATTTTTTTCAACGAAAAATGTTGCATTACATTTTTTTTCTTTTTTTTGGGGCGGGGGCAACCACTTGTTGTTAAGCCTTTAAAACCCATCCCCCAAAAAGATGAGTCCTCTTTTGCATCTGAGCTAGGTCCTTCCCAGCAGAGGATCCTTGTCCTCCCTTCCATTTCCCTGAAGTACTCTTTATTACCCCAGAGCTCCCACTCTTCACAGTGGTTTCTAGTTGCCATGGAGGAATGATCAGCATTACTTCAGCACTCCTCTTCGCATTGAACTTGTATGGGGTTGGAGTATTGGAATTGGTATTACAACCAAACACAGTGGTTTCTTCAGGATGTGCTCTTGGAGGCAGTGATGGCCTGAAGGGTTCATGGGAAAGTGTGTCCTTGTCCCCAAGAGGGGAGCCTCTCCATGTGAGGTCCTGCTTACCACAGTTCTAGGGGGAATGATGCGTAGCAGGGTCACCTCCCTAGTCTCACAGGGAATCACAGACCCCTACCCTACTTCTAGCCTACACAACTACCCTGGCTGCACTAAACTGCCAAATCCTCCTACTCGGCAAACCTAATCTCCTCCCTTCGCAATCACCCCTGCAATCTCATCTACCTACAAACATTGCTCACACATCTCAAGACAATATCCACTACTGCTGCCTTCTTTCAATGTCCTCGCCCACTACTTTTCCTCTAAAATCTCAAAAATGTGCAAAGATGGATTTCTTAACTCTGACCTGGTGGACAGAAATTTAGGAGGCCATTCAAGCTTAGTGGAACAGGGGAGCCCTCTGGACAAGTCAGACCAATTAAGGTAGCTTTGTGGCAGTCAAGACTAAGTCTCAGGAGGGGTGAGAGTGATCGGAAGTCCACAATGAGACCACACAGTAATGAGCCAAAGATTGCTCTTAGACAGGTGTACATCAAAAATACATATATTTATTATAGGCCTTATAACCAAACACAAATAACCACAGTAATATCAAACAATTACCACAGAAGCATATCACTAGGTTACATATATACAATTGCTTTTAGCCTAATGCAAGATGGGGCAAATCACATCCACAACCTGTAACAGAACCGGGTTTAACAAAATTATTGCATTGGGCAATCTTCAGAAGCCAATCCCTAACGTAAGCAGTCCAACCCTATGAAGGGGGAGCCAGGTGCTCAATAGTACAGCAGTGCGTTTACCACTTGTGGTCGTGGTAAAGAGCGAAAATGTTACCTCTTTAGGGGGCTGTAGCAGTTCAGGAAGGGGCTTGAGGTTATGAAGAATAAAGTTTCACTATTCGAGGAGGGTCTACCCTTGCAGGCAGAGCGACTTTCGGGAATAGCTAGTGAGCACAGACTGCCCAGCCAAAGTGAGGAACTTTTAAGGGATACTCATGTGTAAAATTGTATCGATTGTGCCAGGGGCCACCGGCAAGTGAAGCAAGCACTCACCTCGGCACAAGTCAGAAAAACATTTGCGAGTTTAGTCGAGGTCCAGCTTTCAGCAGCTGCGTGACAGTACCTATAGCGACCGCCACCACAACGTATTGACGTTGGAATCACAAAGGCTTGCAGCGTGGCACAATCTCCTTGTTCGTGACCCAGCAGAGCTAGGACTACTGTAAATCCAGATATTATAAAGATGCCTGGCATGTTATCATTAGTAATTCATTACTCATTTTGGTATTCATTTATCCATCATTCATTCCATCATTCTGATTAGTAGTGACATTAGTTATCCATATTATTCATTCATTTGGTTTGCTAGAGAAAGAGGCCCTGTTATATGAAGTGCCTTGCTTATACGTGTTTAGACATATGTTATTATGTATGCATTTAGACACATGCATGAATGTGCACTTAGAAGTATGCATTGAGCCATGGTATAGCGCTCGATTTGTGAGTGAATGCGTTAGGCACTATAGAACATGGAACTGGCTCCTAAGCCATTCTGACACAGAAGAGCAGCTGCACTTGGTTCTGCGCAGACGTTATTATGGTACACTGTGAATCGAGGAATGTTCAAACAAAGGCTGGTAGACAGACAGATTAGGTCACCTTTGCCCAAGTAGAAGCGAAGAAAGGAAGCTTATCAGCAGCCCTGAGTTGCATGCAGACACAAAGGTAGTGGCATTCGTAGGGAGTGAGGTGCTTTGCACAGACATGCACGGAGAGAGGGATTTCAGTAAGCTAAGAGCTGACAATGGATGGAGAAATGGGAGGATGGGTGTTTCGTGACACAGACAGGAGAAGGCCATAGGATGTACAAGTCACGATGTACAATGTCACGCTAAGAACACACTGGACATAGAGATAGAACGAGATTGACGTAACAGTCCCTCCAGGCGCTGTCCGGATTTAGACATGCTGGTTTGAGAGAAGAGAGTTTTGACATGTAACCATGGAGAAAGAGTGACGTGAATCGACACTATAACTGGGAGCCTGAAATGAGCAGTAGTTGTATGAGAGGGAGACGTTGGGGAAGTGTTTTGGATGCAGCTTGGAGGTGGTTTTGCAGAGAGGCTTTTGGAGAATCAGCTGACATGCAGCTTGGGGAAGCATTCTTGGAGAGCTGATGAGAACAGGTGAGATCGGTCTGGCAGGGAGCTTTGGCAGCAGATAAGACCACTGAAAGGCCAAGGAGAGAGGCCCCGACTGGCTGGCTGGCTGCAAGGGAGCTGGAGGGGAGAGAGATGGGACACATTCGAGATTGGGAAGCTTGCACATGCAAAGGGGAGTATTACTGACCGATTTCCTAATTGATCTGAATAAGACACGTGCAAATGGGGAATTAGGACAGACACTCGCACAGAGCTTTTGATTTGATAGAAGGGGAGATCAGATAGGGATTGTCTAAATGAGAGGGTGTGATGTGGATTGGAGAGGAATGCTGGCACTTGCCATATGTATTTTGCTATTAGCATTATAGAACCAGCAGGACTGGATAATTGATATTAGATTGCTTGCATAGAAGCCAATATGCTTTGCTAATACTGTTTATCATGCCTTGCTATGCATGAATAAAAGTGTTTTTATTGTTGAATTGATTCATGTGTTTTCTTTGTGTCTTATGTTTGTGTGTCCATAGCATAGCAATTTGGAAGTAACACAGTGCACAATCGCCCTGAGATACATTTGCAGGGGTGCCAGAGTGGTCCACCCCCCTAAGGTAGAGTTGCAGTTTGACAAATTGGTCGCTCATGTGGGGCTTGGCCAAAAGGTAGATTTTTTGGAAACTAACACTACTTCTAGGATCAATGACAAAAACAGGAGTCCGACGGGACAGCAGCGGGCTCAGGGTGCCAAACCTTGCAGTGCGTATCCGGTGGTTCCACAGGTCTGCTTCAGCTTTTCAGGATACTTGGCTCCTTCTGTAGTTCGGAGTGAATTTCAGTGGATTGACCTGTAATGGATGCAGAGCCCCTTTCTCTTATCCAAGTTTCATTTTGCTCTCAAATCTGGTATAACCAATGGAAGATCTGATCTCTTGCATGCACGCCAATCATGGCCCACAGTGGTCTCAGTTTATTCAGGCACACCAGACATGCCGGCACCAGTAGTGTGGATTGGTAGCAGACAGTCCCAGTCCTCTTCCTGGGAACGAGCACACGTGACATGCAGCAGATATGTGAAAGTGGTCAAAGACCTAGCCTCAATCACTTGCCCTTATTCTCTGAGCTCTAAGTGCACTATCCTGTACCACCCAATGAGCTGGACCCTTCCCTGACACATTTAATCTGCAAGTGTCTTACCCCTATTGAAGAAGCCCTCTGCTGATCCAAATGTCCCAGCAATCTATCACACAGTTTGTCTCCTTCCCCATTATTCAAAAGTCCTTGAACGGGTGGTCTTTAACTGGATCACCAAATACCTTGAAGGTAGCATCCATGCAGATCCAGTTCAATGTGGCTTCCAAAGCAAAGACGCCACAGAGACTGCACTCATACAGGTCTCCAACATTCGGTCTAATGCTCACCACTCCAATCTTTCTTCTATACTCGTTATTTTGGACCTACCATGTTCAACACTGGTCCGCTTCTCCCTCCTCCTCACTCTCCAAGACCTTGGGTTTCGCAAGTCTGCTGTTGCCTTGATTGTCTCTTACCTGGAAGGTTGTTTATTTAAAATCTCTTGGAACTTGCAAACACCCGACTCCACTCCTCTCTCAGACAGTGTTCCAGAAGGATCAGTCCTTGGACATATAAGTCTGCCCTAGGAATACTTCTATCATCCTTAAACATTCACCATCAGCTTTTTGCAGAGGACCCTCAAATAATTTTCTCGGTTTCCTCCTTCACCCCAGCCATCTTGAAACAGATTGCAAATTGTCTCATTGCAATTAATCAGTCACTGGATGGCTCTCCGCTGCCTCATGGTGAACTCTTCAAAACATGTCATCTTTCTCTCAGCTTCCAATGCCATCCCTCCCCTCCTATCTCCTATCTCCTTTCTGCCTGCCTGACCTTCTTGCTTGCTCACCTAACGCTCACAATCTTGGGGTGCTCTTTGATAGCAATCAATGACTGCAACAATTCATCAGTATGATGGCCTCTGCTGCTTGTATTACCCTTCTCAACATTTGTACAAATCATCCGTTCCTTGCCAACTACTTAACATTCTAATCTCCACTCCTGTGCTCAGCAAGCTGGACTACTGCTCAAGCCTAGTCCTTGGTCTTCCTCTCTACTCCTTCTTCCCTTTAGACAAAGCCCTTAACTTTGATACCTGCATTCCCTACAACATAATAACCTGCCATATCATGCCCCACTTCCACCTACCAACATCATACTGGTTGGCTCTCCATGCACAACTGCTCTCTTTTCAAGTTCCTTCTCCTGGTCTACATAGCTATCAACGGACTTGCTCCTCAGTACTCATTCAATTGTATCTAAGATTACTTACCATCTAATTCCCTCTGATCCTCCTGTGCACTCAACCTCACCACCCCATGCCCTCCCTATGCCTCTTCTCACTCCCCCTCCTTCTCCCTACTCCACTGGAACCCACTGTCCAGAACAATCACAACCAGCCCAGCCATTGATTCAAAGCTTGGATTAAACTTCACTTGCATGCGAAAGAGGGAGCTCCCCAGCCCTCTCCCACATCCTCTCTACCTGACCCCAACACCGCCTTCAGTAACAATAATGTAATTTTGTCCACTTAATTAGTACTCCTCTTTAGTTTGAAGAACTTGTCCCCTTAGGCCAAGGTTACCATTGTAAGTCACCAGTTTTACATTTTGTTTTGTCTGGCCTTGGTACAAGTCCTATTTTTTTACACCATCATAAACTGGCTCACTATGGGTTTCATCTTTTTGCTCTTGTACAGACACCCTTCATGAGAAGGCTTCCGCCATATGTCTGTGTTATTGGATGGAATTTTATTGGATGGAATTTCTGATCAGAATGGACATCCCTGTTCTTGAAATAAATACAGATTTAGGTCTGGAGTCTGCAACCTGTGGCACTCCGGATTTTGTGGACTACAACTACTGTGCTCCCTCACCATTGACTAGGTTGATAGGGCTGAAGGGAGTTGTAGTTCATAACATTCTGGTGAGCCAAAGGTTGCAGACCCCCTCATTGGTCACCACCCAATACCACCTTTGTGTAAAACCTTTAATAAAAGCTTTGAAGAGAGCGTCCCTGGAATGGCCCTCCTCACCCCCATGAAAATTAATGTAACGCTCACCTGGTATCCACAGGAACTTCACTCAGCCTGTTCTGACCTCTTACGACCTCAAACCCTTCCCTGGCTTCTACTTGACTGGAGACTGGGCCTGAAACACAGGATTGGTAGAGTTTAACTCCCTATTGTCTCTGTGTGCTTGAACCCCTTCTTCTAACCCTTCCCTTTGATCCACAGCTCACTGTTAGGCAGAAACCTGTGCAGTTCCCTCTGGGACCACTGCAAAAGATTTAAGACTACAGGTGTTTGGCAGTAAACCCACTTGGTAGCAGTCTGTACCACACAGATTCACTTGGTAGCTGTGGCTGAGCAGTCAGACTTCCCTCAAGAAGAGTTAGGCAGTATACAGAGTATTCACAATAGGTCAAAAGAACACAGTAGAACAAGCAAACACTGACCAGAGCTTGGTGTAAAAGAGATATCATTATTTATTTAAAACCACATCTAATAAAACACACAGGCACTAATATTAAGCAGTTCAAAAACACAGCCACTAAAAGATATACACTCCTTTAAAAGAATATTAGACAAGTCTTAAGTAAAGCCCCACTTATTTTCAGACAGCGGTGAGCGCTTAACGCAGATGGCACTCTAAATTCGTTTTAAAAAGGGAGAGAAAGGCAGAGTATAAATTGAAACAGATCCCAACACTTTCACAAGAACATAGCAAGAGAGGAAGGCAGAGTCAAACCATGAAGTTAGAGTTCAGAAAGCCGGATCCACTTTAAGAGGATCGGAACGAAATGTGTCCAAGGCACACGGTTGAAAAGTGCACAAAAGTCTCGACGAGGTTCAGAAAGAGTTGGACCAAAAGAAAGGGACCAGTTAGATGGTCGAGGCGGCCAGCCCAGTCCAGAAGGTTAAGGGATTATTATTACCTTGTAGCAATCTTTAGAAAGGGAGGCCTGGCGGACACGGTACCTTAAAGTGGTGAGAATACTCCAGCGTGGGCAGTTGTTCCTGGCAGCAGATGCAAGTCGGTGCTTCGTCCGGGGGAAGAGAGGATCTCGTCGGGGAGGAAGACAGGAGTCCGTTGCACTGCCAGGGAAGAAACCAGCCGCGGAGTTCAGTTAAAAGGAGCGGTCCTTTTATTCGCGGTCCAGTGGTAAGTGGCTATCCGGTTGCCGGGATGCTTGGCACAGGCATTTCGACCACAAGACGTTCTGGGATGCGAGAAAAAGAAGGTAAACTGGTTATGCCCACCAGTCAGGGGAAGAAGACTCTCCAGCAGGGAGATCTTCTCTGTCGTCGGGAAGTGGTGAGTCGGTTCCGCAGGGCTCCACCGGTGGTGTTGTCGTAGCAGGTTGGCTCAGCTTCTCCCTCGTTGGATTCTCAGGTCCTGTGGTGACTTCTGAAGTTCCAGTCCCCAATGCCCTGCCTTTTATGCAGCACACCCCCATTCACTCAGCATAACTGTCAATCAAACATGCTAAGTGGTGAGCCTGCCGGTTCACCACTTGGGCCAATCACACAAGAGTGCGACTCGAGTTACCAAGGTAACTCAGTCCAGGGTGCCTAAACCCCCTCCCATACCCCTTGTGGTACCCAGACAGAGTGGCACCACTTTTGGAGGCTTCTGTGGAGAAGCCCGCCAAAAGTGGAACAAAGGGCTCGACTTGGGTTGGAGTCACAGAAGTGAACACAAATGCCATTTTAGAATCGAGTCCTGGCAAAAAATACCAACCGGCAAATTAATATTAAATAAATAAACCGGCGGTATGTTCGAGGCTATGAGAATTAAATAATAAAGTTGGTAGCCTCGAACAATGGCAAAATCCCATAGGGATATATTCCCGGTCGAATATAAAAAGTAGTATCCACTGCCACCAGCCAATACTCGATCAGGGGGGACAGAGACGTGCCCCCTCGACTAAGACCCCGGGGCAATCGAATTGCCCCGACCAGTACGTCCACACTATGATGGCTTGTACTGGTTTCTGTTCATAATTTGGGACTAGTAAAGCCAATGGTGACTTTACATGCCCTGGGAGACAGTAGTCAGTCCCAGGGTATGGAGTCTATGGTGGGGTGTCACTATGACACCCCTGTGTCACTGCACGGAGGGTGCTGTGTAACACACATAGTAAAAACACATGAGACCCTATGGAGTAAAGGACCCCATAGCCCATAAAACACATTAACAGTCAAAGGAACACCATAAATCATGTCCAAGAGTGGGAGAAAAAGAGTCTCACTCTTGGCAGGAGAAAAATAAAAACTCCAGAAATCCAGCAAAGCTGCTGGGGGACTCACTAGGTTAGGAAATTCAGCCTAAAAAGAGAATTCTCCCTAACACTCACCTTGTTTTCTTGGAAAGTGTGCTCTCCGTCCTGCTTTCAGCGCAGGGGCACGTTGATTGATGCGGGCTCGTTGCTGCCTAGTTACTTCTCTAACTTCGTTCCTTTCCTTCCTTAGATGATGGCCAGCATCCGGGGTTGGCGACATGCTGCTGAGATAAGTAGCGTTGTAGGTGAGTGAGAGCACGATGCGACCCTTTCGTATTTGTATTGAACAGAGTTCTTTTTCTGTGTCTTTTAGGTGCCGCAACGTTTTCAGCGTGGATGCCGGTTATGAAGAAGAAATGCGGTGAGTAAGCGCGGTATGCGGCACCTCTATGTTTCCACGCTAACCTGGAGTGTCTTTTCCCTCTTGCAGATGGATGAGAAGTTCCGGAGACAGAGTTCCCCCCAGAGCGGCTGGGATTCAGGTAAGCGTTGAAGCTCGTACAATCTTTAAAATTAAGCGAAGATTTGCTGAATGTTTACCAACGCCTTTTTTCTGTTCTTTTCCCTTTTCCTTAGGAAACGGCGTTCCGGGATGGGAATGACTCCGCCGAAGAGGCCCGCAGAACAGTGGAAGCGATGAAAGATGGGCAGAAGCACCGCAAGGTAAGGCTGTTCCTAACGGTGTTCTTGTTCTTGCAGGAGCTGAGCGCAGAAGAAAGATGCAGGCCTACTGGAGACTTATCCGAACAGGGCGAATGTCACGCTGCAGGTGCAGAAAACACAAAGCATGTTTCTCAGCCTGGGTGTGGCTTAAATAGTCTCTGGGTATCCCAGGTGTCTCTGGGCTGAACCACACCCAAAAGACTAGACTGCACATGCAGTTCTGGGAACCGAAATATGTGGGGGCATCCATCTTGTCCCCATCAATGCACTACAAGTCCAATTCCCAATGTCATCCTATGGGAGTGAGTCTGGTGCCACAAGCACCAAGTCTGACTCCAAGTGGGTCTTTGGAGTGATGGAGAGGCCCTTGAGGGCCATGTAGGCGATTGTGGCCTGGCTCCAGCCTGACATTTTGGAGGGCCGGGGACATGAGGGGCAGGAATCATGACAATTACGTCCCGAAGAGTCAAAAACGCACACAGCCACTAACTATTCGGACAGTCCCCAGGAGGGCCAGCAACAAGGTACTCTCTTAGACAGCCATTCAGACATTATCCAGTGAATGTCTTTATGGATACAGGTGTTCCAACATTGGTTATGGACCCAAATGCCTAAATGGATGACGTTGACTAATGCTAAGAAACTGATATGCTGACGTCATTAGTGACACCACGACATAGCCACGTTAGTCACAAAGTACACTCAGAACCATGCATGGAGTCACGCAAACATGCACGCACAAACACGAAAATGCTTACACAGTTCTGTAGATGGAGGACGGATACATATACACATTGTCAAAAGCTTTTTTATTTTTCTCATTAGCCAAATGCAGAACGCAAGGCAAAAGAAGAGATGAAGAACCAGCTTGCAGATGCTTATGGCAACTAACCCTATGGAACTACAGGATCATGTAAGAAGCCTGGAAGGACCAAAGACGAATAACCTATGGGAAAGATAGCACAGTATAGGTATGTAGAAATCATAGTATACTTATACTGAGGATTACATGAGTTAATATGGATTTCTGAACTCTGACCTGGTGGGCAGAGGTTCAGAAGGCCAGCCTAGTTTTGTGGCACAGGGTAACCTTTTGGACAAGCAAGACTAATCACGGTAGCATTGGCGGTGGTCAAGACTAGGTCTCAGGAGGGGTGAGGGTGATTGAAAGCCCACAATGAGCACACACAGTAGACTATACCACAAATTACTCAGTGTATATAAAAAATATAGATACATTTATTAAAGGTCTTTTAAGTAAAACACAAAGTAATTATTCAGCACTAATAAAACCAACAACACTAATCTAGCAAACATATATACATCAAGCAATGGCCAACAGGGATATTACTTAGTTCAGTTCCACAGCCTGTAAAGAAAGGAATTATACAGTGCAAATATCTCTGTGGCAGTCCTCCACAATTCAAACCCTAACTTGAGAGGCAGTCCAGTCCCTAAAATGAGTGGAGCCTTGAGCTCAAAAATACTTTCGGTGATGGTGCACGGGATTGTGCGATTAAGTCAAAACAGGGTCTCTTACATGGGCTGTAGCGACTCAGGAAAGTGGGTGAGGCAGGGAAGAATAAGTTCCCACTATTCGAGGAGGGTCTGCCCAAGAGGGCAGAACAGAATCCAAGAATTGGGAATAGCTCGGGAGCACAGGCTACCTCAATAAAGAAGAGTGGCCCTCAAGGGACACTCGTGCATAGGAATTGATGGAAGCGCGCAGGGCCACCGGTAAGGGTTGCAAATACTCACCGACCCTCGGCGCACTCCGGACCAAAGTTCGGCAGCCGCGTCCCCTTCAGTCTCAGGTTCAAATCCTACAGTTGCACGGCTCTGTGGATTTCAGGGGCTACGTTCCAGGAACGATTCTGTGGCAGGACAGTGGCAATTTCTCCACTACTGGTGAAGGAATCGGGGCAGCTCAGCTGCAGTGAGTCTGAGGACAAAGGGGGGGATAGAAGTAAGGCACCCACAAATTTTGCTACCACAAATGGGTGACACGGTGACCGCATAGACTTGGGTTCAGGCGTACACTCCTAATTAAAGACATAAGAACGCTAGGTGTAGGATACTCAGCGGCAGTGACTTATACCCTGAGCTTACTGTCCCCAAATGGTCAAGTTAAAACTCGAGACAGCGGCAGCGGTTCTAGGGCAAAGGTCCCGTACGAGCTGGTCCGTTCACTGGGCGGTCCAGGGACACTTTCCGAAGAGGTTCATTTGCAGGGTAAGTTGGTGGTGCCGAGAATAGTTGGTCCCACTATTCAAATGGATCACAACGCCCTTGCAGGCCTTCTAGGTTCCAACAAAAACATGGCGTCTGATGGGACAAGAGCGGGCTCAGGGTTCCAAACCTTCCAGCGGTTCCATGGATCAGCTTCATTGATTCAGGATACTTGGCTCCTTTACTAAATTCAGTGTGAACTCAGAAGATCGACCTGGAACGGGTGTAAGATGCCTCATCTTATCCAAAATCTCCTTTGTGCCAAAACAAGAGAAACCAATGAGAGCTCTGCTCACATACAGCCATCCCAGATGTGGACCAATCACAGACCACAGTGGTCCCAGTGATCCCATCCCACCAGACATCCTGGCAACCAGGATGTGTATTGGAACTAGACAGTGCTAGCCCACATCCTGGAGGCGCACACACACACGCACAAGGGCATGCAGTAGCCTGCGAAAACTTCGGTTTGCGCAGGAGTATGCATGACCAAATAAGGAATTTCCCAGGTATGCTTGACCTGGGGAAGGCAAAGGGAAAAGATGGCCAAAGGGCAGAACAAAGGACCTCATTGAATGGCCATTTTAGGCACTTGCCACTGACCTGTGCCACAAGCGGTAAACATGGTATGCACCCTTAAAAATAGTTGAAAACATAAAGACAAACTTGTAAATTCACCGAAAAATCCTTTGAGGGTATCTAGGGCCTTAAAAATGAAAAGAGGACCCCAGCTCACTGTACTTTTACGTTCTGAAACACGTGTGTATGAGCGCAATACCAAATATCATACTGTAAGGTACTTTGTGCACTGTTAACATGTTGCTAAGAAATAGCAACAAAGTGAAAAACTAAGGGAAACTAAGTCTCCCAGTACTGAGAGTCTGAAGGACATTTCAGTTTCCCCATAACAAAATGAGCAAAAGCCCAGCAGAGTACAGCAGGAGGCTGGGCTCCACTGGCAAAAGTCAGGCTACGGTGGTCTAACAACAGCAAAAAAGTTGAGGGGTACACAACTGTAGGGAAAATTACCCATAAACGGAAATCTTTCCCAACAATGAGGCCAAAAGCTGCAGGACGAGAGAATAGGGAAAGCAGAACCAGGATGCACAGAACAGAAGGCCAGGGCTCGCAGCCAAGGTCAGAGACACGCAACACATTCCAAACCTAAAATGACAAGGGGCCATCTGCATGAAAAACAGAATTACTCCTCATAAATTGCAGACCAGAGGGGCTGGATTTAGTGGTCCTCAACCATGTGATGTAGCCACGCTAGACAAGGGTCATTTTCCCGCGGTGGGAAGACAAACAGGTCTCAGCAAAACAGACATGAAGAGAAACCTGAAGTCGTTAACAATGTTGCAATGCTGAGGGCACTCACAGGCAAAAGTGGTACTGTTAACAGATACATTGGGAACACAGTCATTCTCATCAACTCAAGGTGGTGTACAGAGCGCTGAGAACAGAGTTGGGTCCCAGGCCTAGGGAGACCAGTTCCAGCCAATCAGAGTAGAAATCCAGGGGTGGATGGCAGAGAGCAAGGGCCAATGGTAATCCTGTGACCCTGCAACAATGAAATAGGTAGTTTCTTGTGTAAGGGGCAGGCCAGCCACCTGACATGCAAGGGCTAATCAACATATGTCTAAAGGGGTTTGCTGTAAGTTATAACACTCCGATCACCCAACCAGAAGGATCAAAAGGTTTTTTGGGAAATGGCCCATGTTGTGATGGAAGGGGACAACAAAAAGGCCCGACACCGGCTCGGGAGCAGTGATTCTGGGAATTTTCAAATGTCATTTATGATCCCTGTCGGTTTGTGTACTAAACAGTTATAACTTTCCCTTGGCTGAGTCCTCAGTTTGTTGCTTGGGGAGGGTTGTTCGGCCCGGGTACGCTCGTAGTAACCCTCAGACCTCTGGCATACCTAAGCCAACAGCTTGAACTTCAATTCGGGTGTTGTGTAATTCTGTAACTGACACACCTGACAGTGTATTTGTTCCTGTCGGGCACCATAGTTTGGTTCCCCTTAGAATGCATTGTGTTTTACAAATAGACATTG
This sequence comes from Ambystoma mexicanum, assembly GCF_040938575.1. Classification (NCBI taxonomy): domain Eukaryota; kingdom Metazoa; phylum Chordata; class Amphibia; order Caudata; family Ambystomatidae; genus Ambystoma; species Ambystoma mexicanum. The sequence goes on from NC_090925.1 coordinate 170,042,110, forward strand.
CACACAAGTGATTCATATGAATGTAGCATGACAGCATTTGTTTTGCATAGGCACGCTACATCCTCCACTGGTGGATTAGACCAGCACCCCTCGTTTGTGATTTCCTATAATCTGCATGAGGGCGATTGGGAGATGTTTGTGGAGTTTGAGTGACAGCAAAGCAGCTCATGCAACATGATGCAATGACCGGCAGTTTGTAAAAAACTAGGATAGTGAGGAAATACCACACATGATGATCATGACTTGTCGGAGGCTCACGCAAGGGCTTGTGGTTCTGCTCAGGCCTTTCCGCAAAGGGTGCCCTACATTTTTGGAGGTGGATCACTCAACTGGTTGACCCTCACACAACCACTCAGAGTGGTTAGTGCATAGAGTGATAATTCTCTAAAAGATTATCGTGGGGCAGAATTCCACTTTAGAGAGTCCCTTCTTCCACTTTAGGGACCCCCTAACCTTTTTGCTCAATTCTCTGACTTTATTTTTGTGGTCTGAGAGACTTTAACTGAAGTCCCCCTAACACTGCAACCCCTTTTTCAAGAGTGTGCTGGCAAGTCATTCTGGTTCACAGTGCAGGAAGTTTCTCCCATTTACTTTCACCTTCATTTTCACATTGCAGCATAAGCCACTTCTAGTGGGGTGCTGCAAAGCCAATAAACGTCAGAATTTATGTCGTCCCCTGCATGCACTTTTCAACTTTAGCCAGGCAGAGTGTATAAGTGGTCTGCAGATTAGGCTATGTAGAAAGCGTCAATCAATTCCTATGGAATCTCCCATCGCTTTAGACAGGTGATAATTCAAATCCGTCTTCGGCTGGGGACTCCCTCTGGAACAGCCTCCCTGCCACTCTAAAACTTGAGGAGAACCATCTCCAGTTCCGGAAGCATCTCAAGACCTTTCTTTTTTCTTCTGCCTTCGCTCCCCCTCTCCCCATGCTGATCTGTTCTCTCTTGGCACCGTGCATCTGGCCACCCTCTGTCCTCCTGGCCCAGGTACCTGCTCACCCTGCCACCCTCCCGCACTGCTTCCGGGCCACCCCTTGCACTGGGGTCTGTATCTATACCCATACAGCCCTCCCCCTGCCCCACTTTTTCTTCCTGCACTTATCAGACCTGCCCTGTCTGCTGCCTTAAACCTAGTACTTGCCAATTGCTGGCTGCACTACCACCGTTTGTTGCCTTTATTATTTATTATTATTCATCCGTTTCTCCTTTGCTTTGTACTTTCCACTTTTCCCCCCTTCCGTGCACTTTTCCCCTCCCCCTCTCCCATGCATTTGCACGTTCTGAATGTCACTGGGCCTAGTAAGATCGTTGTTTTGTTCTCCCCTGTTCCCCTCCCTTGCCTTGCCGCGCTCTGAAACACTTGTGTACGAGCGCAATTGAAATAAAATATCAATATCAAAAAGCAGATTCCATAGGAATACAATAGTTTTATGCCTGCATGAAAATCATATACAGGTGTAAAAACGCTGTGCTCTTCCAAGACCAAGGGGAAAACCACTTTAGAGATGAAACTCCACTTTGTGCTCCTCCTATCTCTTTGAAAGGGATGAAAATGGGCTGAAGCGCAAATTAAAGGCATAAAGGCATTACGCCTTGCTTGTACACTTTCATTTTCTGCCCATTGAATCCCTTTTTCTTTTCTCTAAAGTAACTTTGTTATTTTTATGTGCGTCCAGTACAGTGTAGACAGGTGAAGCATAGATTTAACGGACTAACCAGGTGAGGCTTAATATACCTACAGTAGTAAACCTTTTTTCTTTTTTAGGTAGGTGGTGGAAAAACCTCTACATGAATTCAATATGGTATCTCCGAAAACCAGATCCAGCATGAGAGAATGTAACATGAGTCTTCCAGGTGCTTCTCGCACCTTAGTCTTTGAAGCACTGTGTTGTGTTGAGCTTTGCCTGCATCTAGTGCAAGTGACTGGAATATTGAGATGGAAGGCAGAGCAGAGAATGTTTACCTATGAGAGTGTTCCAGGGTTGTCAGTTGCAAAGATGTAAGCCCTCAGAGAGGATGCCGGTGGGTGTCCTATGTCCTCTACTGCTTGTTTGACTCAAGAACTGTATTTGATGAACCCTAAACTAAGTAAATGAGTTAACTGTTCACCTGGAGTGTCAGAGTAATTTGTGGCCAGGGACAGAACCCAACACTGGCGACGAGGATGAAGCTGGCTGTGTTGTGGGGACAGCACCAAGGAGAGACAGCCACCTCCCCTCCCCCCCCAAGAGAAGTGTTCCTCTCTCAGGTAAGGGCGCTGCGAGGGAAGTGAGGGCAAGAAAAGCCCAGACAGAGGCGCTGTTGTGGCAGTAGATGCAGATAGCAGCTATAGATGTGGAGCTGCAGAGGCTAATTTGAAGTGCTGCTAGATATTACAGTAAAGAGGAGCTGCAGAGCCAGGGGGACGTGTAGTCCAGACAATAGTGGCGAGTCCCAATGAGAAGAGCTGCATGGGCAGTGGGACGTTAAGTCCGGTTAGTTGTGGCCAGTGAGCCCCAGAGAGAAGTGCTGCGTTGTGTAGTTTGTGGCTACAAGTAGCAGTGGAGAAACGCTGCGCTGCACAGGCGGTGAGTTGCTGCGAGGTGCACTGAAGAGGTGCTGCGAGGGCAGTGAGGCACTGCAAGAATCAGTGAGAAGAAGCCCTGTTTGAGGTACTGCAAGGTTGAAGAGGCAGTGTTGAAAGGGAAGAGGCACTGCAAGGTTGAAGAGGCCGTGTTGAAACAGAAGAGTCCCATTGAGAAGAGGCACTGCAAGGCTGAAGAGGCAGTGTTGAAAGGGAAGAGTCCCATTAAGAACAGGTGCTGTATGATTTCAGTAGCCAGAGGCGCTACAGTGCCAATTGAAAATCAAGAATTCAATTGGTTAGGAGTTACAGAGGCTTGAAGCTCAGTGGAGCACTACAGGGCGCAGTGAGGAGCTGTAGAGGACTGTAGTCAATGTGTCTTTCCCAACGGGGAAAAACGCTGGTTGAAAGAGTCTTACCTTTTGGAGCGCAGCTGGTGAATAGAGGGCTGCAGCAACCGGGGTGAAGGGCTGCTGGGAGCACAGAAGGGGTTGACAAGAGACCAGGCCGTCGTGAGTCCACTGCGATGAGTTGGGCGTGTTCCAAGGAAGTTCGTTGGATCAGGGAGCTCCGCTGTCATGGGTGCCTGTTGTGTTTTCATTTCAAGAAGTTATCACACAACTCTGCATTATATTTGTAACGATGTTCTAGGTTTAATTGTAGGAGCCCCGGAAAGGCCAACTTCTTTCAGCAACATCTTCGTGTATGATTCCATCAACATTCTGGAATCATACACGAAGATGCCGTCATGGCAACAGAACGCTATACGCGTGCCTTCACCATAAACTATCATTACATCTCCCTTCTTAATAAAATAACACAATTCAGAAAACTATCATAACATTGTTGCTATGTTGTATATATCTCTATAACTCAACCATAACTTTGTCTGCTTATAAAGGATACAGTATCTTCATGTTATCGGAAGTGTAACATGTTATCTGGATCCAGATGCTCAATAATACACATAGTCTTGTTTTCGATTCCACAATCTTCTCCTGTGTCTTGGTATTGTCTGAGAATTGTCACTTCTTCCTTCCTGTGGTTTTCCTTGGATTTTCTCTTCTTGTGTATTACCTTTATACATTATACTTGTCTCTCCAACCTCATCTCTGAATAACTTGCCTTGAAATGTCTCTCCATACCAGCCTTGTTCTCCTTCATTTCTCATAATCTCCTTTTCCTTTGCCAACACTACATCATCGCATGACCATTTCCTGCCATCCTCTAAGATCACAGATTTCTTTGAACATTCTTTCACTCTTTGAGGAGGACGAAATCTTGATTCTCCTTTCATCACACGGTTTGGCTCTCTCACTCTTATCCAATCTCCTGTTTTGATTTTACTTTCTTGAACATGTTTTTGCTTGTCATAATATCTTTTATACTCTTCTTGTTTTCTTTTTACTCTATTGACAATGTCTTCCAAATTTATCTCTTTGTTCTCCTTTTTTGTCAACCAAGCACGTCTAAGTCTATTTGTAGGTGTCCTTCCTCTCATCAATGTGAATGGAATTTCTTCAGTAACTGAGTGTGGCGTGACTTTGTATGTGTTGAGAGCCTCTTTGAGTGTCTCTTTCCAGGGTAGATCATTTATCATAGCTAGTTGAATAATACCTTTTATGAAACGGTTCATCCTCTCCACCAACCCGTTTCCCATTGGATGATATAAGGCCGTGGTGCTATGTCTAATGACCCTATCCTTCAGAAACTTTTGAATCTCCACAGACATGAATTGAGCTCCCTTATCCGACACTAGCTCTTGCGGTTCTCCTTCTCTGTTAAATATTTCTTCCAAGAATTTCACCACTTTGACAGCTGATACAGAGTCTTCAACAATACCACACTCCACCCACTTGGACGTATAGTCTACCAACACAATGAGGAATATTTTTTTTGATCCTAAAGTCTCATAGGGCCCAGCTATATCAATAGCCAATTTTGTCCATACTGTACTAGGAATATTCACCGGCTGCAATGGGGTTGTATTTTTTACCTTACTCTTGTCACTCACTGCACATGCAGTACAATCTCTGACTAGAGATTCCATTTCACCCCACATGTTGGGCCACCAATAAGCAGTTCTTACTCTTCTCTTCGTCAACATTCTCCCCACATGACCTTCATGGGCAATGTCCATAATCCTTTTTCTCAAATTTGTTGGTGGTATGATACGTTCTCCTCGATACACACAAACCTCATCACTAGACAACTCATCTTTAAATTTCTCCCAGTATCTTACATTGTCATCAATGTCTCTCCACCCACTCTCAATGGCTCTTCTCAACATTCCTTGTTCAGGATCACATTCACCAGCTCTTACCCATTCCTCCTTTGAAAAACTGGGATGCACATGGGCAATGATACAATCCATGTTTTGTTCTTCCATCAATACCTCCTCGTCCTCACCATTCTCCACTACATCTTCACAGGGTAGGCGAGAGAAACAATCCGCTACCACGTTGTTTTTTCCTGGAGTGTATTTAATGATCACATTGAATTGCATGGTAATCAGTGTCCACCTTCTTATGCGAGGAGATGTCATGTGAGGATTCTTTGAGTTTAAAACATGTACAAGTGGTTTGTGATCTGTTATAATGTCTACTGGAATGCCCCAAATGAGACTCTTGAAATGTTCCAAAATCCACTTAACACCCAAAGCTTCTTTTTCTATTGTTGAATAATGTCTCTCAGCACCTCTTAATGTCCTTGAGGCAAAAGCAATTGGAACAATTTCTCCAGCTTGAACTTGTTCTAGGACTCCTCCCAGTCCTATATTACTTGCATCCACAGATATCCTTGTTTTGGCACTTGAATCAAACAATTTTAACACCGGTGCTCTATTGACCAATGTTTTGATTTGCTCAAATTCCTTTTTACAATCTTCAGTCCACTCAAATTTGACACCCTTGCACATTAAACTTCTCATTTTCTCCGTTCTGTCCGAATAATGGTCAATAAATTTCGAGTAGTATTCTGTTAAACCCATAAAACTCCTCAGTTGGTCTTTATTCTTGGGATCAGAAATCTTTAAAATGGTATCTACTAATGATTCTTTTGGCATTATTCCATCAGCATTTATCCGATGACCCAAATATGTTACTTCATTTTTCTTGACTTTGCATTTTTCAATTTTTAATGTCATTCCTTTCTGCTGTAATACTTGTAATACTCCCAACAACTTTGCATCATGTTCTTCCTGAGACATACCTGACACCAATATGTCATCTTGAAAATAATGTACTCCTTGTAACCCCTCAAATAAATGATGCATCAATCTCTGGAACACCGCGGCTGCTGAAGCCAACCCAAAAGGCATTCTCTTGTACCTAAAAGCTCCTAATGGTGTTACAAAAGACTTTAAGTGTCTACTCTCTTCCTCCAGTACTACTTGGTGATATGCTGACGATAGATCCAACGTCGTAAAATACTTTGCTGGCTTCATGGTAGTCAACATTTCCCCAATGTTCGGCAAAGGATGGCGATCTACCCAAATGTTAGCATTCAAATCTCTTAGGTCCACACACATTCTGATGGATCCATCCTGTTTTTTAACAACAACAATTGGGGACAACCACTCCGAGCTTTCAATGGGTTCAATGACATCCTGTATACATAACCTTTCTAGTTCGGCCTTCAATGCTTCTCTGGTGCCAATGGGTATGCTCCTCACTCTATGCACCACTGGCTTTGCACCCCTTTTTAGTATGATTCGATGTTCAAATCCTTTGAGTAAACCTATTTCCTCATTAAAAACTTTGGGAAAAGCCTTTGCCAAATTCTCTGCAGAATCACAACTGTTCTCCATAAGACATAAAATGGGCACAATTTCACCAGGATGAATTCTTATTTTCAAAGCTGCTTGCTCCCACCATCCTACTATCGAAAACCCATTCTCAACCACAAACAGTCTGCAGTATGTTTTTCTCCCTTCAAATTTCAGATGTACCCAAACAAACCCTATAATGTTGATGGGTGTTTTTCCATATCCAGTTGCTTTTATGTTTGTCATTTGTAGTTCTCCCATTTTTTTTTAATACATTGACATATGTCTCCACATCAACCATCGTATAAGGAGAACCAGTGTCCACCATCACTTGTAGCATTATATCATTTATTTCCATGGTGACCCATGGTCCCACACCTTTTTTGCTTGGCGCAACAGCTAGTATTTGAACCTTTTCTTCAAGTCTATCCTTGATTGCCAAAAGATTGCTTGAACTACCCATGTCTTCCAATGCCTTTATACTTGTCATCGCTGCACCTCTACCTCTATTGTAGCGTCCAGTATTTCTTCCAAAACGGCTGTTAAATCTTCCTCTTGCTCTACTGTTGTAACACATTTTTCCAAAATGTCCTAGTTGACCACATCTATAACACTCTGCTGACACAGCTGGGCAATCTCTTTCAGCATTGACATGTCTATACCATCCACAACTCAAACATCTGTTATTCTGTCTGAACATGCCTGCCCTTCCTTGTTTGATTCCACCATTCACGTCTGACTTGACTAATCTTTTAACAATAGCAATTGAATCATCTTCTTGACTGTTATGTTGTCCATCCTCCATATCTTGAACTGATTTGACTTCCACATTCTCCATTTTATTTTGAACTTCCTTCATACATTTTTCGCCCAGTTCGATTGACCTGGCTATCTCAATTGTTTTTTCCAATGTGGGGTTCTTCGCTTGCCATAAACGTTGTTGAATCCGGGGATCCGCCACATGCAACACCATCTGATCCCTCAAATATTCATCTGCTACTCCTGTCAAAGCACAAGTGGCCATCAATCCCCTTAATGCGGCTAAATATGAATCTATACTTTCTTCTTTACCTTGTTTACTCGTGAAAAATCTATATCTTTCCAATACTATGTTAGTTTTATTTCCAAAATGCTTATTAAGTTTGGCCATTGCTACATCATATTTCCTAGCTCCACTCGAAGATTCCTCCCAACTCACTTCATCATGTTCTAATTCAGGCAATGTCCTAAAAATCCTTAGTGCCTCGGCACCTACACAACTTAGAAGAGTGGCCTCTTTCTGATCATCACTGTACCTTGAACCTCCTATTGCCCTCAGATATACTTGGAAATTATCTTGCCATTGTTCCCACGGGCATGTTGGATTCCCAGGCAAAGGCAAAAATTTCACTGGAGCAGATATGGTCTGCATGATGCTTTAAATTCCAACTCAATGTTGTAGGGCTTCTGTAACACACTTCACTCCATGTGCTTCACACTTTATCATTTAGTACTGGCCATAAATTGTGCACGTGCAATCACAAACAAAAACCAAAACATTTTTTTTTTTTTTTCATAAACGTCTCCGCAACACTCTCTCCTTTCGTTTGAACTTCCCCGGCGATTTACACTTCAATGACATTAACCATGAACCACTGTTTGGCTTTTCAAAATATTCACCGTTTTGTTTTTTTTTAAAATGGCGGCACATTCAGCACGCACTAAGGTCCTTTCCTCTAGTGTATCAGACGGTTGGCCGCTCGCGCGCATTCACCATATGCTGCTGCTCCCGTGAGTTTCATTGACATATACTCTTCACACTTGATCGCGCCGCTCACCTATAATATGTGACTGCACTTCTCCTTTCCTTTGTTGTCAATTACCGTTCCCAGTATCTAGTTACAGCATTGAGCGAAGCGTGTATTTCATTGCTCACGCTGCGCCCGGGACTCCCTCCATGCAGTAATCCTCGTCGCCAATTGTTGTGTTTTCATTTCAAGAAGTTATCACACAACTCTGCATTATATTTGTAACGATGTTCTAGGTTTAATTGTAGGAGCCCCGGAAAGGCCAACTTCTTTCAGCAACATCTTCGTGTATGATTCCATCAACATTCTGGAATCATACACGAAGATGCCGTCATGGCAACAGAACGCTATACGCGTGCCTTCACTATAAACTATCATTACAGTGCCCCAGCCTGAATGATGACCTAAATCAGAATACACAGGGAGTTGGCGATGGCCTGCTGTAGTGAAGTCGTCACTAACAGCAACGTTCGTTCTTGTGGAACGCTGAAATGAGGAACTGGACAAAAAAAGAACCCAGCTACGTGCCGAGTCGTCTTGACATAGCATCTGTTTGGGAGGTTCTTTTCTTCCTTGATACACGCTGAAAAGAATGTTGAGCAGCGCGATATGGCGCTGTTGTGAGTTAAGGAAAGGGAGCCTGAAGAGAAGCGCCATGCATCTACCCGAAAATGACAGTTGGGCAGTGATCTCCGTTTTGAAGATTTAGCTGCAGATGCCATGGAATATGTTTAATGAAAAGGATGCACAATTTAATGTCAATGGGAATGTAGTAGTCGTACGATTGATGTTTGGAGTGGTCAGGTAGTAGTAATGCATGGGAATGATGTGAGGCCCGTTAATGATTTCATTAGTTTGGTTTGGAGCGTGTGCAGATGCCGTGGCCTTCGGTGGGCGCAAGTTTATGAATGTTGATAATTTAATAATATAGTAGGTCTAACAAGATGTTTTCTTTTACAGGTGGATTTTAAAGTTTAAAAGTCAGTTGTACTGACAGATTAACAGGAATTTTGTGAGTGGTGCTGTGTTCCTGTTGCTTGTGTGAGGTTTATAATGCTGAGATGAGCATTTTGCTTGTGTGCCAGTTGTAGTGGCGGTGCTGATGGGCAGGATGGCTGGGAATCCTGTATGATGGTGCTGTGGTGAGTGGAGTTTAGGGTGGTGGAATTCTGTGAAGGGAGTGAGTTGATGTAGCTGTATGAGAGATGATAGTTCATAGCTAATAGTTGATTCGGTTTGACATGACTCTCTCCTTAGTGGATTTAATGTGATTCATATGTTTCTCTCCAGAAGTGTTTTATGTTTTTAATTCACATATGGATTTTTGTTTAGGTGTTATAGATTTTTGAAGAGGTGACAAGGTCAAAACTTTTGGTGATGTTTTTGTTGGTTGTGAAAAGATTTGTCTAATCTTTCGTTTTCAGGTGGGACTTTGTTGGACACATTTTGGTGAATAGTTGATCTTGTCACCCAGTTATTATTGAGGTTGTGTCCCTATAGGGGGAGGATGTGTTGTGTTGAAGTTTGTCTGCATCTGGTGCAAGTGAGTGGAATGTTGAGATGGAAGGCAGAGCAGAGAATGGTTACCTATGAGAGTGTTCCAGGGTTGTCAGTTGCAAAGATGTAAGCCCTGAGAGAGGATGCCGGTGGGTGTCATATGTCCCCCAATACTTGTTTGACTCGAACTGTATTTGATTAACCCCAAGTAAATGAGTTAACTGGCCACCTGGAGTGTCAGAGTCATTTGTGGCCAGGGACAGAACCCAACACACTGCCAAGCATAAAACTATCAATCCTATTCTTACAAGCCTCTGTCCCTCCAGGGACCCCTATTCTAAAAAATAAAAAGAATAAACGTCCAAAATGATGGCCAACAAGTGTCCCAAATGTAATCTTAAAACGTCCTTTAGCATCCAGGCTACACTATGCTTTCAAAAAGAAATGTTTCAAATTCAGCCCAACAGAAATGTTCCTAAACCTCCTCCTGAGCCTTGCTCTATAACAAAACATGTTCTACAGTAACTTCCATCCAGGGGAACTCACTGTCTTGCTAAACTATAAAGTATTTCTACGCCCTCAATCTCGGTCATAATCACAGACAATATTCCCACCTTCCTGCCACAGGTCTTGCCCGCTTCTCCTTTCACCTCAGTATTAACTGGTGGAAAGCTTTAAGCTCTGGCTCTCCAGTTTCCCCCAAGGTGCAGGCGACATTGCAAATTGGTTTTGTAGAGTTCTGGATAGCGGGTCTGTCCAGTGCTCTGTCCGTCGCTCAAAGGCGCCCAGCCGTGTGCAGCCTTGCTACAGACAGCAGTCTTAAAGGTGCAGTGCTCTTGTAATGGGGAAGGACACCCCCTATAGATGAGCAAGCAGATGGGACACAGGGAATCCCACACCCAAAAAACAGAGGAGTCCAGTAATGTGACAAAGTACTGTTTTATTCAACAAAAAACATAAAACAGGCAGAGCAATGGATATCACAGCGATTTCCAATTTCTCTCAACTTGTGTCAGGTTTGTCGACAGTTCTTAAGCGAATTTGACATCACAAGGTGGGATGGGATTGGGTGAATGACTCCGTTATGAGTTCCAAAGGGGGTTAGTACACCAATTTGTCAGGCCATCGAGTAACTCTGCCTGACACCACCTACAAAAAGATACAAGGGGAAACAGGTCATCAGTGCACACCGTGTGGTGACTGCACCACTGTTGAGGTGAGCGTTAAAGGTGAAGAGGGATTGGTCAGTGGTGGCTGCCTCAGCCGTGGCACCCTGGACGGTTACCAGCACATGAGCAACAATTGAAGGTGATGAGAATGGCCCCAAGGTGCTGCTTGTCCCAATAAAGTTAGCATTTTCTGATTCCAAGGCCACGAGCAAGGACATTTAGCTTTCAACTTTACACAGTTGTATATTTTGTTCCAAAGAAATAGATCATAAAAAAGGTCTCCATCTGCCTCTAATGAACAGAGCATTCTCTGCCAGCTGCAAGTCACGTGTGTAGATACCGCTCTTTGAATGTTTCTGCTCAGTATTTTATGAGGATTTTAGCCCTTTTACTAATAGTGTCCTCCCTTGGCCTCTAGAGACTTGTTCAAGCTACTCGCCTTTCGATGTCAGGTCCGAGTTGGTGGGATCCTGATCTTCTAGCAACATTTGTTTCCTGCTTCCTCTGAATGGGTTGTGTCTCAGGCCTGGGACCCCGTTTACCGTCTGTACTTTTCGGGTGCTAGCCCAAACCGTTCCTTCCCTGATAACCTTGGCAAAACATGTGTACTTGCTGTCTGACCTGTTCAGGCTTGGTTTTTCTGCTGGCTAAGCGAAACGGGGTCCCTCTGCAGTCATAAGGCATCTCGATGTTTCCCATTCACCCAAGTGTGGCTGCCCTCTCCATCTTGGTTTACCTGGCCACTCATTGGTTGCGATCTGCATTAAGCAAGCTTTGTGCATTTTCATGCATCTTGCATTTCAGCATAGAAAAGACTATGTTTTCTACCTTAGTGGCTGCAAGCATGTTCTTCGTGCCGAAGTGCAATTTGACCTAGTGTTTGTGTATCTTCATTTTGGCTATGTATCTGCTTCATGTCTAATGCACCTACATTTGTTGGCCTCAGCCACGTTGTCATTTGCCTCCTTCATGATTACTGCTCATTCAATTGTTCAATCGTCTGGAAGTTTATTGACTCAGTGACCATTGTCTGGGTAGTGTCTGTAGGGCTGCCTCAGTGAGTAGAGTCTCACCCCGGCGGTTCAATGCTGGCGAGTGAGCATATGTCAGGAGCGATGTGTACCGTTCACGTCTAAAGTAGAAATGGGGGGGGGGAGGGCCGACACAATGATGGACACGTTCACCTGCCTCTCTTCAGTTTCCTCTTTACTGCAGCAGTCTCCCCCTTGCATCAACAGAGCTTTAGAACATGTCTGCTTTGTCCAGTACTAAGTGAACTTTTCCAGCTCCTTTTATACCCATGAAGTCTTGGTGCCATTTGTAAGGCGATTTTTGATTTGTTAATGCCCAAGTTTCCTTGTGTCTGCTCTCGGTTTGGTTAGTCCCCCTGTGACCCTTAATCCCCACTTATCAGTCGGCTTTACGGATTGTTTGATTAACGTTATTGGCTCCAACTATGCACGTATACCACAGATATCCTATATGATGCCAAGAGTGAGATTATCATGAGAAACTTCCAGAGATTTAAAAATTAAAATCAGTATGCTCCAGTTCCCAGTGATTTCACAAGTGTGCTCATGGGCTGCTAAGGACCGAGATTAAAAACGTGCATGATATTTGCAATGTTTTGGCACACATTTAACAAAGGGATTTGTTTTGCCCCGCCCCCTTTGTACTCGCAAGATTTTCACACAATTCCCTGCTAGACCTTCTAAAATGGTAGTGTTTTTCCAGTTAGCATGAGGATACATCTTGCAAGAAACCACCACTGGCAAATTAACACCCCGGTGCTCCAGGGTCTCCCAAAAATGTCATGGATTCTCACAAGATGAAAATACACCCCCCCCAAAAATAAACCTAAAACGTTAAATGTGCACACATTCTACTTGTTTTCCCTCTTGTTATATATATCCTTTAGACCACTGTTTTCCACGCGATTCACTCACAATATTCATCAAATTCTCGCAGGACATTTTCCTGAAAAGATCACAATAACATACCTTTTCTTGTAAAAAGATAAAAATGATTGGAAAGTGATAGTATTTGTTAGCCCTCCTTAAGCACTCAAACTACCCAATTGCGCCTGTTTCACTCTCCCAATCAACCCTGACGGCAAGCATCCCCTAAACCACCTCCACATATCATTTTAAGTGTGCTTGTTTTTCTGTTCTCAAAGGAATTCTCGCGAAAAGACTGGCATTGGTGAAAAATATGGCAGTTTTTAATTTCTGAAAAGTCTCACTTGCTGCAGTGCTCCACAGGAGCTATGTAACAGATTTTGGTTCAACGGTCAGCCGGCTAATTTGTAATAATAAACCTTTTAAAACAATTTTTAAAAAAAGAATAGCAGCACACACTGCTGGACTGATTTGCACAAAACCAGCAAAAGGTACATTTGAACTGCCTTGTGAGACACTTGATTCTAATTTAAAGCCAATCAATCTGGAGGTCTAGGCTGTGCACCGGTTCCGTGAAGGAGTATCTCCCAATTGGAAAACAAATGCAAAAAGTAAAAATCACTTTAAATCAGTTGAATGAATTTGCACAAGACTTTGTAAATTACGGGTGTCCAGGACATATATCGGAACATTTCACACAGATGCATCAAATGAGTCAAATTTGATTAGCATTAGAATTTTCACGAAGTCAATGGATCTTCGATTTCATATCAACTACAGATGTCGCCCTATAACATACATATACTGTCATAGTGTATCCAATTCAAGTACCTATTTGAACTTTGTGTATGAGTAACCCTATAATAAGGAGTATGTTTTTCAATGCATCTACACAGTGTCCTCCTGTGTATTAAGACTAATTGTGCATATCACACTTGTGTAAAGGCGACTTCAAAGGACTTCTCATATCATATCCACCAGCCTTATTTTATTTATTGGCTATTTGTAAGGCACCTGTACAACAAATGATGTCTCAAGGTGCCACAACACAAAAAAGGGGGAGGGAATAAAAACGGTACTACTAGGCCATGTGACAATCAGATCGCGCAAGTGCAGTAACAAGAAGTGAGAGGGAGGGAGTGCCGGTCAGCACAAAGTGCTAGAGTGGGAAGGGAAAAGCAGGGTAAAGAGGGCAAGAGAAAGCGGGGGTGCAAGAGAAAGCGGGATGCAGGAGAAGGCCACAGGGGCTAGGCAAGTGCTGAGGGAGTCCAGGAGGGCCAGTGCAAGGGAAACAGTCCACATGCTAAGTGTGAGGAAGGGTGGGAGAGGACTGGGTTGCTGGTGGGAGAGGGGGGATTTCTGGTGCCCTATAGAACTCAGAGGGAGCCAGGCAGCCAGTCACTGAGGCAGACAGGGGTGTTGGCAGGGGAGAGGGAAGGAAGGAAGAAGAGCAAAGTCTGTCTTCTCTACTATAGCTAATAATGTAGGTTTTGTCTATCTTTTGGTTTGAACCCGGTCCTTCCCCTTAGGATATAGATGGGTTTACGCCCCTCATCAGCGGGCTGTTAAACGGGTATGATTGGCCTCCAATAGCAAAGAACACCACTTGCTCATTCTGAAGGAGATGGACAATCAGGTATACTGAAGTCCAAAGCTGGAGGGAACACCTATCCCAATGGTTGTAATGATGGACAAGTGGCACATACTGAAGTTTCAATGGTCATCAAATACTTTCCTCATACAGATTTGGAAAATCTGTTAGCAGGACATAGAAAATCCTAAATTACATAACTGGTTGCAGTTACTTTATTCTCATATTGAATGGATTACTGCTGACCGACATGTTTAAAACATTCATGTAAACCATGAGGTCTGCGTCACATATCACGGAAAAGTAATTTTGTACTTGTTTTGCGGAACTTGTATGTTTAATGTTAAAAATATTCTGCCATACAACTCAATTCTATTAGTCACAGCAGTTACATCACAGTTAATGCAATGTTGTCTTAGCAAATCTGGTTGTGGCACCATACCAACATCCAAGGAGCAGGCACAGTGTGTGTTGGTTTAAGAGTGAAAAACAGCACTTCCTTTTGCCATCTGGTCCACATAGAGTTAACACAAACTAAGAATTCAGGTAACATGCGGTAAATATATTAGGTCCAGAATTAAGTCAACAAATAATCAGACTCGGATAGGATTTTGTTTACTTTAATTTTGTGTTGTACAAAAAAAGAACACAATCTCAGTATTTTTTTTTCCTCATAAAAACACCCACAAAAAAAAAATGTATACCTGCATTGACCCTTTCATTCAAGTCACAAAGGTTTTTTATGAGCCCCCGCACTGGAAAGTCGTTCTGCATCATGCTGCCCATCGCATCTTGCTGGGGTTGAACTTCAGCTATCTCTTGAGATATTAATGAATCCACCCTACTCTCACTTAGTTGATGGTTTGGGGGGTGGGGAAGTGGGTCGTGTTAGCCTTTCAGGAAAGTAGTATGCTTGTGTAAGGGGCGAACAAAAGGACACCTGCGTTTCTTGAAAGCCTAAATCAATGTTCTGTTTATCCTCTAAACAAAGCATCTGCTTCCTTAAAACCAGGACTCCATAATGTCAGACAACTCCTCTTGGGCGCCTATAAAAATAGTGGCAAATCCCTGTGCATATGACAACTGCCTAAGAATGAGACTGTTGTCTACTGGCAAAGCTAAAAAAGGAGAACCTGCAACAAGTAGACCTCAAACAATGCAAGAGAACAGACATTTAAAATCATTTCCGGAGGAGGTAGCCAAGATCAATTCTTCTTTCTCCATAGATTTAGCCACTCGCATTACCAGTCAATGGTCCATGTCAGGGACTTGAACAGGTAAGGCAAACACGTTTCCATAAGCCGACTAAGGCAAATTCTGTATGCTGGACAGACTATGTTCCAAAATGTCAGCAAATTCCCGCCACAAACTTAGTTAACCAAAATATGTTTTGAAATGAAACTGGCCGACATGTCAATCATTTTACGCTCATCAGTCATGTTTGCACTTACTTGTCCGAATAGCTCCAATTGGGACACCTATCGAACATTGTGAAAATACAGATTGTCTACTTACAGTCTATCACGACCTAAGAAGAAGACTGGCTTGTAGGTGGTGTCCTGTATTTGTAAAACACCCAGAGGGCCTGTGTGCTTGCGGCAAATGTCAGAGGAATGAGTTGAATAAAACGCACAATTCCCCACTTCGAAACTTATGATTAAGGGAAACTAAATTATTGCTCAACAACACCGTAGTCCTAGTGTGAGATACAGTCATAAAAAAAGGGGGCAATTGGGTTGAGACCCCCCCTGACCATCGAAGTCCCTGCAAATCAAAGAAGGCCCTTTCACTAGTTTCCATGTTAATGATAGCCACCAGTAATTTTGCTGCATACATCTGTCAAAGAAACCCCAAAGACAAAAAGAACCCTCACAAGATAGATCTTTACTTACGAGTGCCCCCGAGAGAAAACACACTAAGCCATCCCACAAAGCATCACTTTCCCAAATGCAAGATGGTGGCTCTGAGAGACAAAGGCAATTTAAGAATGGTATCCCATAACTAGTATCTGCCATAGAAAATAAACATTTCTCTGTATAATCACTTTCTAGAAAGTCACCTTGGGACATCTGTCATCCTTGAAACCTGCGCCATAATATTTAAGTTTGTCATGCAGAACTAATTTGCTTGTGCATCTCAAAATATTCCGGCAGGCGAGACACACTTTAGATGTAATCCAGATTCTGGTGAAAAGACATTGTTTTGCCCAGCATGAATCTTGAGTGCTCGGAGTAAGGCATGGGTATGGAAAGTTTCATACTGCTAATGCATCAGATACATTTGGGAAAAACCATAACATTTGGTAGAAAAAAAAGCCCATCTAAAAAAAACAAATGCAGTCCATTGGTATGCATAGTCGACGACTCGTTTTTAGCGGGCCAGGTCCAGCATTCTTTGGCAAACCAGGAGCAAATGATTCAGGTATCGGATACACCTATACCAAATGGAATAGGGCAACACATCTCGGCTCACTACTCAGTCACCCCAACTGCAAAACTCGCAGTATCGTTAGCAAGCAAAAAGGGGCACCAAGACAAGGAACAGGCTGAAGACTAAAAACTATTTATCCAGATCCTACCTTGCATTTCACAATGGCATTAGTTTGCTAGCCAGCAGCAGCCCAAAACAGGGATCAAATTCTGGAATATCAAACACAATTAACTCACAAAGCTCTTGTGAATCATGGAAGTCCACTAAATAGAAAAAGTATTTACATCTTGTAAATGTTCGTGAAATCCAGCGGAGCTGGATGCTCAACAGGAACCTACGAACAAACTAGGAGAGAAAATAATCAAGGTCCCCCATTTCTATTGTGCTTGGTTACTAGGCGTGGAAGTGAAATAATGCAGGAAACTATATACAGACAGGCCACCAAAAGTGCAGCCAAGGCGGATGGATCCGGGATTACTCACACAGTGCCCTCTAGGGCTTCTCACACAGCGTTGCATCTCAAACGTGGAACAAATGACAGCTGATAAGGTACCCGAAAATCAGCTTCTTTACTGGGTCAAAAGGAAGGGCGTCTTAGGTACCTGCTCTCCGTCGCATGCCTCAAAAGCCCTTTTTCATTCTTCGGTCCACTTCAAATACAATTTCAAACTCAGTTTCTACTTTCAACCTTTCGATGCTCTCCATGCCCAGACGTTTCTAATTTACGCCCTCCATTTTATAGCCCTTCTCCACCAGCTCCTCATTGACAACTTTTGATCCTCAGCAGTTTCTGCACTTGATGTTTTTTTTTTATCATCTACCTAATTCCTACTCTGCTGACTTTGCCCGCTTCCTAATCCTCCATAGCTCGTTTCGTCCCGGGTTTCTCAACGTATTTGTCACTGCCATCCGTTCTTGCTCTTCTTGGTAGTTAGTGAAATCCTTTCTTCTCCCTTTTAGCAGCAGCTCCTGTTCTTCCAGTCTGAAACCGTCCACTTATTAGCAGGTCCTAGTATCCTCCACCCTTCCTCCTCTTAAGTAGCTTCTGCTCTCCTTGCTTCTACCATCGATCCTACTCTTATCCTGAACAAACCTCTCTACGGTTTGTGTCCGCCCCGTAAACAGTTACTGCTTACCTTGCCTCAATCCTTCTACAATGTTTTGTGATCCTCTCCCAGAGCAAAACCAGCTCTGACTTGCCAAGCTACCAGTAATGATCTTTTTTCTACCCCCACACACCCGCCCGCCCGCCCGCCATTCCACTGTGTAATCCTTTCTCTTCCTCATCAAGTCACTCTCTCATCCCTTTGAAGCTTCTGGCATCATAAACCCAAGAACTCAAGGCACCCAAACTATGACCTCTCTAAGAAGGTCATCTTAAATAGAAAGTATCATTTATGGGACAAGCCTGGGCTGTGCCAAGTCCTTGCCCTAGAAAACAAACAGCTGTGCCCTGGTGGTCAAAAACATTTTTGCCCAGGAAACCTTACAACGGGAGCACCCATCAATTATTCTAAAAGTCATCTGCAAGTCATATGCACAACATCACAAATATTGCACAAAGATGCACACATGAAAGTGCCATGGAATTGTCCAAAAAGAAATTATCTCATGCAGCCCCAAAAAGGGAATCTGCTGCTGCACCACAGTAATATATATTTTTTAAAACTAACAAAGGACTAAACATTCAGTGGTGCTCAAACTACAGTGTCCATGTGCCCTCATCAAGCATCAACCTGAGTTTCTAAGAGTACCTTCTTTTGGAGTCACCAAATGTGCCCCATTTTATTTTGGCTTCCGGTAGGGCACAACTAGAGCTCATGTTCTGTGTGGATACTGGAAGGAACAGTCCTAACTCGCTAGTTACCCAAAGACAGGGATACCCAAACAAAAAGGTGGTGTGCAGAGGTCAGTACCGTCAAGTCCTTTTATTTAAGTACACCCTGCTTTTTCTATTCTTTGCAGATAGTTTTAAATGGTGTGCTTTTCTTTTTGTGGATTTGCACGAACATGCATTTTTACTATTGAAATGTCTTCTCCCCCCCACCCTCCAATAGGGTCACAAGTCTCTGGAGACCAGCGGCAGGTAGTTGCAGTCAGTTTACCATTAGTGTGTCCAAAGAGTCTAGACTGTAAAATTACCCCAGAAACCTGGCATGAGACTACGACATCCCTCTATGAGAATGGTATCAGCTGACCAGAGCCGCTTACCATGTTAGGCAGCAGATCAAGTCAAATATTCTAATATTGAAAACATAGCTTTGTGGTCCATAGAAAATGAAAAACCAGCAGCGCACTTTATTTATAAAGAGCAGTGTAGGAAAATAAAAAAAAAGTTTGTTTTAAATAAATAAAAATTATCTGAATGGCCTCCTTAACCATGCATTCTTGGGACCATCTTTGACATCCACAAGTAGGTAAAACCTTCCTGTATCATCAAATGTACACTCAATATGCCTTGCTGCTTTTCACAAGCCATGCATCTCCTTCAACAATTGCTGGATAAACATTTTTCCATTCTGCACCATCCTTGCGCACACACTGCACTCCCCACTGAGGGTCACCAGCTAAACGCTCAGTGCCAGAGAAGGACGGGCATTCACCAGCACAACATGCCAACAAAATAAAGAACCAGATTAACTGCCTTAAATCTCCAGGCCGGTTCAAATATTAACTTCCTTATCTGCATCCTTCTTTCGTCAAAACAGAAGTTATGCACATATCACCATAACTGCATGGAAACCATGAAACCCATGTAGGCTTATGCGAATAACTGCTCATAATCCTGTGTACAGGAATTTCTCCATCTTTAAGGGGTTCTCAAGTACTGAGGTGATGTCTACAGAGGTTTCTGAGTAAACACTGTCCACCCGCATTTCAAATGTAGAAGGACCTCCCTGTTGTGGAGGACTGTGCTGCCGGGTTGGCCTTTGGCTACCCACAATTCCATGCAAATGCATCTTGAAGGCCTTTAAGCCTCTATGCACATGAGTTAAGGGCAGCCAATATCGAAGTGGGCAGGACAAGCCTCTTGCCTTGGTATAGTCACTATGGTGATTTGCCATGGAGCACTAGGTCTACTAGCCACTACTCAAACCCTGGCTGAAATGTGCTCAGCCTAGATTTTGGTGCTAGCGCAGAGGAAGATGGGACAGGGAAAGTGACAGATTCCGGTGGCAAAATCCTTTAGCTTTAGAGAACATTCCCTTGTATGACAAGAATCTAGGCTGTCCTTTAAAAAGAAGAGTTTAAAAGGTGAGCGCCATGGTGTCAAGGTACATTCTATAAAAAAGGCTTAGAATCCCCATCTTGGAGCAAAGGTTACACAGTGAAATTCTGAAACCAGTGTTGTGGCAGATTATCTTAAGGTTGGACAGCACAAAGAAATAAAGATAAATAAATTGTGAGGGCTGGCAAAAACCTTCAGAAGGATGGCAGTTCACAGAAAGCAAAAGATTCTGGAGAAAATAGAACGCTGAAAACAGGAGCTTCTATGGAAGGTCTGCAAAAGGATGTCACCGAGCACAGACTGGGGAAAAAGATGCTTCAGAAAAATCAGCCAGCAAAAGTTGCTATTGCGAGGAATGATGGATTATGCAAGCATCTGCTCAGGAGAGCGATCCAGCTACACAGTAAAAACGCGGCTTAAGGGAAATGTACACTCCTGAAATAAGCATCATCCTGAGGTCATCAGAAAAGGATCCTGGGAAGCGAGCAATGAATGCAGCCAGACCAAGAGAGGCTTGCATTTGTAACAATGAGCTGAAGAGCTGGAGGGGGGGGGAGCTGCCTCAACTTTTGGCAGCAGGAGATGCTGGGCAATCCCTCTGTACTCCTCCTAGCATCGACCAACCCCCGTACCCTCATTCAAATAAAGAAGCACAGGGACTCTCCACCCCTGAAGTAAAGCACAATGTTCGTGAATGTCTCACAGGTACTAATGTCCTCCTCCAGCTAATTAAGTGCTGTAAAATCAAAGAGGGGAGTAATCAGATGGTAGTCTGAAAAGAAATAACCACAGGGCATTGCGGCTGCATCAGAGTGCAGAGGGGGGTGGGAGGGAAGAAGGGAATGCCTGCTAAAACCAGTCACAGTGGAGACGCGAGGCAGAAACAAGAATGGTCCGGTCCTTCATAGGCCATTACATTGGCAGCAGGTGGTCATCTCGCTCTTCCGGCTCCTCTCCCAGCTGATCGTCACCAACCCCACGGTAGGCAGTTGGCACACTGCGAGGCTTGGACCTGCAAGCAAAATCGCATCCATCCTGTGAAAGTAGAGAGAGACGAATCAGTACCATAGGTGGAGAGAAGTGAGGTGGGGGACGATGAATCACCAAGCAGGAAAGAATGGAAACAACAAGGGTAGATAGAAAGGACGGAGGCACAACTTCAGGAACAAAAGAAAGAGGTAATGTGTCCCAAATAGAAAGAGAGAAGAAGGGAAGATGTTGCGCATGTGGAGTCAGATTTGGATACAATATCATAGGGAGACTTTCGGGGTGCTATATTTGACAAGATCATCCCTATACATGTTCCTTGTGTACAACATACCTCATCTGGGGGGGGGGGGGTGAGATTTTTTCAAAACAAACTTGAAGGATATGCTATCCTGGAACATTATAGCTTCCATAATGTTCAAGGGAACAGTACTCCGGTACACCTTTCTGGGGAATATGTATCCACAAACAGTTCTGAGGAACACTGATCCTGCGACACTATTGTTGAAAATATTTAGCCAGATACATCATTCAGAGAACCATTTGACCTGATACACAATTTTAAAAGCCACTTGCCGCACAGATGACTGACATTTAACTTTGGCAAGTACCATGAGGGTATATATTATTGTCAAAGTTGAGTATTCTGGATGTACAATCGCTCCTATATAGGTCTATGCCATCATCACATTTCCTGGCATTGTATTTCTAACTCTTCTCACAAGCTGCCTCTACAATTGCCTCAAATTGCAAAGATCTTCCCCTGCGCAAGAGATCTTCCTTGACCCTTCAGACTAACAACCCCAAGAAAATCCTCTCTAGTCCTTTCATGATAAAGATGCGTTGGTCAACCACCAAAGGACATGCCCTGGTCGCAACGCCAACCTGTCCATCAGCCTTGTACGCAAGTAGTGAGGAACTAGCTTACAACTAAGCAACAGAAAGGTCCATAGGTTTCCCTGAAGGGCAACTCTTCGGAGGGTAGCTCAAGAGCATAAAATAAAATGCATAATGATAGAATGTTCACACAAAGAAGCTATGAAAAAGGACATTCCCTGTGAAGGTATACAACATGTTTTTCAGGTTACAGATAGTAAACTATTTAATAAATTGCCCGAACAGTGCTTAAAGGTCGTGACCATACAAGTCAGCCACTTGCAAAGTCCACTGTCAAATATGGATACTTGGAGCAGATATGGTGCAGCTGTGCTGCCGATATGATTACGGTACTGGGAAGTGCAGTTAATGTAAATATGGGCCTAGTACCCACAGGCACGGAATGGCAAACAGGGCAAAAGAGCAATACCCAAACAGCCAGCACATCCGATAAGTATGTTCCACTGTTCCAGGACAATGTGGGCCACTTTGAAGAGTTTGTGCACTGTGCAGTTTTCAGCAAGGTTAGTAACATAATAGGCTTCAACGTAAACTATTTGCACTAAAGTTTAATTAAAATTCCCCAATAGCTCGTAAAGAAAAAAATCCAGTAGTGGAATAGGATTACGTTGTCCCACTTAATACCTACAACACAGTAGACATACACTATCAGAGCAACAGTTTGTCTTGTGTGTCAATATTCATCAAATTACCTCAAAATAACGTTGCTAAATACAACAGCCCAAAAACTAGTGCTGGTACAATATAGTTACCAAAATTACAAAACGTGCAGGATTATAAAGCATATTCAATCTAGCAAATTTCTAATCCTTTGTAAACACGACACAATAAAACCATTCTTCACAGAACACCTTTTCAGTGATCGGGGTGAAAGAGTTAGAAATGTTCGAGGGAGAACCTTTGGTCTTTAATCCTCTGAACATTTGTAACTTGGCACAAACCCCTACCCACACCCCCACCCCCTACTTACCTTGCTTCCGACTCTCTGGTCCCTGCGATGCCTGTTCCCTTTCACTTCCGTGATCGGGAACCAGCATGCATGGTCCTCTCCTCCCCCCTCCCACTCCCGACACCCGGGATAGCTGCAGGGGACACTCCCGCTCACAATATACTGAGCAAGGGTGCGGGGGATATCCCTGCAGCCCCCAATTTGTGATCTGGTCAAACTTTTCGGCCGTTCGGAATTTTCAAACTGGCAAAATTCGGCCAAATCATGCATTCAGTGATTTATTTCGTCATTTTGGGTCATTCCATTTTCAGTGAAATATATCATACAAAATCGTAAACTGTCTTCATATGTTTTTCAAATTATAAAGGTCAACGGGTTTCTGTTAATCAATTTTCTGCCAGAACATTCTTCAGGATGTTATTATTTTTCTCCTTTCATTGTAGCAGGTAACACCAATTGTATTCAATATCTGCCACTCCTGGTCAGCATAATAGCCTATTGGAAGTTCTCCAATTTATGAGACTTTATATATCTTCTTAGATGATCCTTAGTGCTGGATGCAGGTGAACGATTGTTTACTGACAATCCAGAGATGCGGCTAGTCCATCCCAGTTAAAGAAAATAGATTTGAAAAGAAACTGAAAAGAAAATATGATGGAACAAAGAAATATAGAAAGAAATCTAAATTCACTACACCTAGATCCATTCCTAATTATCAGAAATGTTTCCTTGACAACCCTCTCCATTGTTGCATTTCTACACATTTGGTTTCTCTTCCTAAAGAAATGTGGGGTTCATTGCTAAGAAAAAAAAAAGAAAAAAAAAGAAAAAAGAAAAAAAATACTTCCTCAGAGACTCAAAACATGTGTCAAATAACAATGGTGTGAGGGCCATGATCTGGACGAGATTACATTTTGTATGGCCATAGCTATGGTTAGAGAATAGGCGTGGGGAGGTTTGAGAAGACAGTCCTAGCGAGCAAAGCCAGTAGGTGGGAGCTGTCCATGGGAATAGTGAGGCACACAGGGGCCGACGGGCTAAGCAGGAAAGGATCACCACCAACAGAATGCTTCGAAAGGCAAAACCCATGGACATGGATTAAATGGCAGTAGGCCATTTAAATTAAGAATTTGTGCTTTTCCTGTTGCATGGCACAGGCATTGCCAGTTTCTATGCCAAACAAATATTGTTTTCCGACGTCCATTCTTCCCTCTTCTGTGTAGGTTTGTCACATATGGTGGTGCTTTGTGCCATCAAAATGACATGCATTACTTACCGTAATAGCATTTGAGGATTGTATCTGCTTAGATTCACATGCTGTGCATATGGTCCAACATCCAGTGGTAACCGCAGAGTATTGCATCTTGTCTTTCGGGGACTGAAAGGGGACGCTGGCATAGGCGTGTCTGTAACACTATCCCCATCGTGATGTGTAGTGTATCCAAAATCCCTCACGCGCCGAGGTCCCTCGGATTGTATTTTTTCTGCCATGAGAGGGCTCAAGGCTATTGTGAGTGAGTACATGAAGAAGAGAGAAGTAGTAAGATGTCCATGTTCCTTCCACCCCGAGCGGGGAGGTTGAATGTGAATCTAAGCAGATACAATCATCAGAAATGCTATTACGGTAAGTAATGTACGTCTTCTGATGCTTGTTAATCTGCTTAGAATCACATGCTGTGCATAGATTAGCGAGCAGTACCCGGAGTTGGAGGTGCGTTGAGAAGGAACAGTAGAGAGAGGTTTTGTACTGCTTGTCCCCCATGAGAATCAGACATAGAATGAGTGTCTAGGCAATAGTGTTTTGTAAAGGCTTTGCAAATGGACTCAAGGGGAAACATTTGCAATGAATGCTATGGATGCCCCAGTGCCTCGAGTAGAATGTGCTCTAGGCTTGAAGGGCAGTTCTCTCCTAGCAAGAGAGAAACAGTGTGATGCATTTGACAATCCACCTTGAGATAGCTGATTTAGAGACAGGATCCCCTTCTCTACCAGCTGCCACTGAAACAAAAAATTGATTTGTTTTCCTCAGTGGTTTAGTTCTTTCCAGATAGAACATGACTGCCCTGCGCACATCTAGTGTGTGTAGGCTTCTTTCAGCCATGCTAGTGGGATTCTGGAAAACAGTAGGTAGTTCAATCGATTGGTGCACATGCAACTTCGAGATGAATTTAGGCGCAAATCTGGGGTGAGTGTGCAGAACTACCTTATCTCTGTGGACTGTAACAAAGGGGTCTAGAACTGAAAGAGTCTGTAGTTCGCTAACCCTTATAATAGAAGTGATAGACACTAGGAAGGCCATTTTATAAGTTATGTCTTTTAGACTTGCTTTATGCATTGGCTCAAAGGGAGCTCAAATGTGCCTGGTCAAAACCACATTTAGGTCCCACCCAGGGGCTGAGTGAGAAATGGGAGGGTAAATCCTCTTAACCCATTCCATAAAGGCCTTGATCACTGGTATCTTCCACCACAACACCTTCTGCTGTGATGTGGTGTAGGCCGAGAGAGCAGCCAGATGAACCTTTAGGGAATTGAAGACCAACCCAGTGTCAAACAGATGGGTAAGGTACAGCCAAATGTGTGTGGGTGAGCAATCGATGGGATCGACGCCCTTAGAATTACACCAGATGACAAAATGTTTCCATTTCCTGGCATAGCAATAACGTGTGTTCGGTTTTCTAGCTTTCCCAAGTATGTCCATGCACCTCTGAGGGAGCTGTAGGTGTCCAAACTATGACCTCAGGAGTCAGGGTGCTAAGTTCAGAGAGGGACATTTCCATCAGAAGTGCGAACCAGGGTTGGCGGGCCCACATGGGGGCCACCAGTATCATGGTACTGGTTCCTGGTGCATCTTGAGAAGGGGGGAGGAGCGTAGACAAATTTCCCTGACCATTTTATCCAGAGACCTTTCCCCTTTGAGTGGTTCTGGGGGTACCTGGAGGCATAGTCTTGACATTGGGCATTCGCCTGAGTTGCGAACAGATCGATATCTGGACACAATGTCTTCATGCAGACGGCATTCGTATTCTTCGGGCAGAGGAAAATCTCTGCTGAGCACGTCTGCCAGAAGATTGAGTTCCCCTGGAACATGTTGGGACAACAGAAACATCTTCTGTCCGAGAGCCCATATCCAAATGTTTTGGGACAGCTTGGATAGCCCTGGAGAGTGAGTGGCTCCCTGTTTGTTCAGTTAATACATGGCTGTAATGCTGTCCGTTATAATCAGCACTGTCTTACCTTGTAGTTGCATCTGAAAGGACTTTAATGCCTTGAACACCGCTAATCGCTTCAGTAAATTTATATGGTTGGACGCTACTTGAGGGGACCACACTCCATGTGCTGTCTGCTGAAGCAGGGGAGCCCCTCCACCCCGTGAGAGATGCGTCTGTCTTTAGAGTGGCTTCCACTGGAGAGGTGAAGGTCATCCCCTTCAAGAGGTTTTCTCTTGACCACCACTGCAGAGAGAACGAGGGCTGGCAGACAAGTACCAGATCTTCCCATTGTCCGCTGGCCTAACCCACTGTCTGTTGAGCCACTCTTGAATGGGATGCATGCGCAGCCGCGCGTGGGGAACCAAGTATATGCACAATGCCAAAATTCCTAGCAAGCGCATGGCTTTGCGCACTGTCACCTCCCGACTGGCTACATATTGAGGGATCTGGAAAAGCATGTTCTGAACCCTCTCGTTGGAGGGGAAGATGAGGCTGTCTTTAGTCTGGATTAGAGCTCCCAGAAATTGTTTTGTTTGACTGGGGACTAGAATGGTTTTCTTTTCGTTGATAAGAGAATCCCAGACTGAAGAGAAGGTCTACGGTTTTTTGGGTGTTCAAAAAACAAGTGTTGTACGAGTCCCCTGTTATGAGCCAGTCGTCGAGGCAAGGGTAAACCGGGACGGATAACCTGCGCAGGTGTGCTGCAGCTACTGCCAGGACCTTCGTAAACACCCTTGGCGCCGAGTCGATGCCGAAGGGGAGCACCTTGAATTGGTAGTGCCTGTCCTCTATCATGTACCTTAGATATTTTCTGTGCGCCGGCAACATTGAAATATGGAAGTATGCATCTTTCATCCAATGTTGCATTGTAGTCCCCCTGTTTCAACAGTGGGATCACCACCTTTAGCGTTACCATGCAAAACCTCTGAGGTTTTATGAACTTGTCCGCTGGGCGCAGGTCTAGAACAGGGCGCATAGTGAGGTCCTTTTTATGTACAAGGAAGTACACTGAATAAATACCTTTGTTTACCTGAAGAATGGGGACGGCTTCTATGGCGTCCTTTCCCAGCAGCGCTTCCACCTCTTGATTCAGGATCTCCAGATGGTCCGGTGAACAGCGCTGCGAGCGTTGTGGTCTGAATTGTGGAGGTCGGGCGAATTCCACGCAGTACCCGTGGGCAACCATTTTTATGACCCACTGGTCTGAAGTTATCCCCTCCCATGCCGTGAGGAAAGATGTTAAGCGCCCCCCGACCGGGGTGACATGGGAGGGGACCCAGATCTGATGGACATTTCTGACCCGAGGCTGCGGCTCCTCTAGGATTGGGGCCTCTACCTCTGGCTTTGCTGCGGCGCTGACCGCTTGGAGGGTAGTATGCTGGGCTTCCTGATGTTTGTCTGGTATTGAAGGTCCCAGTGCCATAGTTCTGACTTGCACGGGACTGCCCTCGAAAGGACCGCAGAGAGTTACTTCCTCTTTGTGAGGGGGTTGGGGGGTTTGAGTGATTTGTTGCAGAGACTTAAGGGTCTCATGCTCTTTTTTGGCTGTTTCTAAGGCCTCATCGACAGCCTTTCCGAAGAGGTTGGCTTCTTCAATTGGTTTATTGATGAGCGCGGCTTGCGTTTTGGGCTTAAACCCTGTGGTGCACAACCAATTGTGCCTTTTGAGTAGGGTCCCTTGGGCCAGAGACCTGCCTGCTGTTTCAGCCATGTCCAGAGTGTTCTTTATCACATTCTGGTCCACCTGTCTTCCTTTGGCCACAATGGAGAGAAGCTTGGACTTGACGGGTTCTGGGACCTCCTGGAGGCCTTCCTGAAGTAGCTTCCACTGAACCTCAGCATAACTCACCAGCAGCGTAGTAGTATTTGCTATATGCGAGGTATATGCGGCAGCCGTGGTGACTCGCTTGCCTAAGGCATACAGCCTCTTGGATTCCCTATCTGGAGGTGATTCCCCTTGCCAGGGGGTACTCCTACCCTCTTCCGGGTGGTAGTCCCTATCAGAGAATAAGGGGTGGTGTGACCTTTAATGTATTGTGGGTCCGAAGGAGCTGGCCAAAATAACTTTTTCAACTCTCGGGTTCACTGCTCGGGTTTGAGCTGGTTAGGGAGCCAATCTTCTCTTGATGGAATTAAAGAAGGGAATGGCGTGGCTAGAGGGAGGTTTCTCCTTAAGAATTTCCTCTACAAAGTCCTGCTCAGGCACTGCCTCTTGAGTAGAGATCGTAAAATGTTCAGCTGCCTTCTTTAACCTGGAATTGAAGGCCATCTGGTCATCTAAAGGCGAGGCCTGGCGAGCCGGGGTGGACAGAGTGGAATCCAGGCATAATACATCACTGTCCTGATCTTGATGGGGGAAGCGTCCATGGGTCCGTTCACTCTTGCTGGGTTTCTTCCCAATTGTCTGTGGCATCCGCCTGTTCCTTTTCGTAATTCTGTAGAAAGGAAGTGTCTTCCTCTTCATCGTAAATGTCCCTGTAAGTGTCCATCTGGACAATGTCTTCATGCTGGAGGGGACAGAAGGCTGATCTTGAAAATGTGAAGTAGATTGAAGGTTAGGCTCCCCACAAGACCTTTTCGGGGAAGGATGTTCAGAAAAACTGACAATTCTTTCCAGACGGTCTATACACCCTTCAAATTTTTCCCTTGTCCATTTAGAGGACCCAGATGGGCCTACGGGTGGAAAAACGTCATCTTCCGCCCTACAGAACCAAAAATTGTCTCTCAGGGTGTTGGAAAGAGTCTCTTGACTGTCCTCATAAGTATAGTGAGAATCGGGGTGCCATAGTGTATCCAAAGATGTGTCCGCGGCCTGCCCAATGCTTTTCGGAAGAACAGGAATAAGTCCAACCGCTGAAGTAATTCTCTCGATGCGGTCTTCGATAATCGCCGAATCGGCGCGAGACAGTGGTTCCGATGGTCTATCGGTAGGTTTGTTTCCTTCCGCAGCGTTAGAGGGCCTAGCAGTCGGTTTTTGGACTTGAGGCCTAGTTGTGATTTTTGGGCCTACCGGGGCCTTCGGGACCATCGTAGCGTCGGATTTCGCGCTTCGACGTAAACCTTTAGGGGTAGCGCCCTTACTTGTCGTTTGAATGCCGAGTCACAAGACGCTGCTGCGGATGCGGGGAAGGCTTTGGATCTGAGCGATCCGCCGAAATTTGACGCCCATGCTGGCGCTTTTACCTTTTTCGACATACTCGTCGAAATAGGTGTAGGGGTTGTGTGCTTAGTGAAATGCGCTTGTAGGCCCCCGTCGCGGGGTCTTGTCCCTGAAGCAAATCCAGAGTCAGAAGTGTCCGCCTCAAGGTCGATCACATCCGTAACGGATGTTTGGTCATCTGAGGTGCCCCCGTCACTTCGGCGGGTGTGGCGGTGGGGGAAGGGGATTCTACCTGCGACATTCCATACGTGGCACTCCTTAAGGGTCTTCGGCCGAAGGAGATTACAAGCCGCACATCGCTTCTCATTGTGATCTAAGGGGAGACAGGCGTTGCACGTCCTGTGTTCGTCCTTCCAAGGATATCTGACCCTGCACTTAGGGCAGAACCTAAAAGGAGTACTTTCCATAGCAAGAGCGGCCTAAAGGGTAAAGAGGAGGAAAGACATACTGGAAATATGGCCACCCCGACCCCACTCTCCCTACTGTAAAGGTCGGCCCGAGGGCCCAACCACGTGGAAGCTCCGGCCGCCTGATCTTAGGCACCAAAATCCACCGCAGTAGACAAACCCCTGTAGTCTTCGTTGAAGTTGTTCTTGTGACCGAAGTGATTTATCGGGGAATAACCGACAAGTCGGTATAAGATAAACATTGTCTCTTATGTAAGAGCTCCACTATAGGGCGACCAGTACAATTTGAGGGACCTCGGCGCGTGAGGGATTTTGGGTACACTATACATCACGATAGGGATAGTGTTACAGACACGCCTATGCCGACATCCCCTTTCGGTCCCCAAAAGACCAGATGCAATACTCTGCGGTTACCATTGGATGTCGGACCATATGCACAGCATGCGTTTCTAAGCAGATTAACAAGCATCAGAAGTACCAATAAACCTGGTAAGATTGATTTCTAGAATCTGGCCTGGTGGACGAGCAGTTGAGGCTTATTCTCAGTAGAGAATGAGTGAGGCCAAGGGCTCTCAATGAGTCCACAAAGTACAGTGTTCGAACAGTTTTTCTAAAGTCCAACTAAAAGTTTTATAAAACCATATGAGACTGTACAAAACTCCACTCTTGGTAGAAGGTTGTACCACGTGAGAACATTAGGCAGCGTAGACAAAGCAGCCAGGCTTATCTTAGGATGAAACAAGGGCTGTAGCTTGGTCCAAATAAATTGTAGCATACATATGGTCCAAAGAAACACTAAAATACTATGTATTGTAAAAATAATGAATTATAAGTAGATGTAAGCATGATAAATCTTGGGAAAGCCAAGTACTTTCACATATCATATAAACACAATTATAAAAATGAACTCTATACTTATGGTTTACAAACCAAAGTATAACCTTATTTAGATTACAATAAGCAGTCAAGGTGAGTCAAACCTATAACATTCAGAACGGCCTTAAGCTATTCTTGGGGAGTAAAACCAGGTTAGGTATACTTTCAGTATACAACAAATAATTCAAGGGCAGTAGACCCTTATTGATCCCAATATACAGTGTTATTCGCTTTTAGAACCATTTGATTAGACAACTACGGTTACAAGTATATCGTGCAACATATGTAACTTTCTTCTATCAAGAATGGATACAGTTACACCACCAATGTTACTTTAAAAAACACAGTTCAGAGCCAGAACCAGAACCTATCAATAATTGGGCAGGACCAAAACATATGATAAAAATCATCAACCTCATGTGCGCATCTAGGGCAGCGCTGCATCCCGGCTCCCACGAACCTAGAGATCCTATGAGTCATCATGTAGGCTCTGTGCGTAATATACAGTTGGAGAAGGTGAAATCAGGAGTTCCTGGAAACACTCTTGATGTGTCCCAGTGCTCGAGCCCACTCAGCATCCGTGAGCAACCTGCCAAGATCCACCTCCCATCGTGCTAGGACCCCCCAGGAATGTTTCCCCATGCCTGTACAGAAGCAGTTTGTACAGTCGAGATATGGTCTGCCGCCCGACCCCCCCTCCTTCGCCATGTCATACATGGACTCCAGTGTTCTATCCACCTCGACACCCATGGAAAACCCCAGCAACCGGGCTTCGATGTTCCGTACCAAACACTGGCACAAGGACTGGCCCACATGAATAACAGATCGCGGTCTTAAAGTAGTGAAATCCATCAGCCTTCCGTGCTCTAGCAAGTCTCCCAGAAGGCCAGCCATTGCCCTCCCAGTGCCTTCTAATCCTAGTGATAAGAGCCCAGTCCTGTTCCCACAAGAGCAACCAGCGGGATGTTCAGGGAATAAGGGTGCACAACACCCAACCTCTGCCAAACCCTATGCCAAAGTGACCTCCCCAGCCTAAGAAGCCAGGGCACAGGCAATGGACCAGTGTCCGCCATCCATCAAACCTCCTTCAAAAAGCACTGCCGGAGGGACTGTTGCAGAAGCGTTGTATCCAACATTGTCTCAGCCACCAACCAGCCCACTACAAACTGCAGCTGTAGGGTGCCCAGCGCAATCCGGCATTGTTTCCTGCCCCCCAAAAAAAGAACCTTACCTTCGGGTCCAGCGTCGTACAAAACCTCCTGGGGTTATCATAAGGGATATTGATAAAGTGATACAACAGGCGTAGCAATACCACCATCTTGAGCAGGGCAGCCCTACCCATCACAAACAACGGCAGTCGTTGACAAAATGTCATGGATTTGAGGACCCCGTCTCGCACCCTTTATGTGTTGTGTGTGTGTGAGGCCGCCATGTCGTGTCCGACATCCATCCCAAGAGGTCACGCGGTGTCATTCCAACCTGAGGTCTGGCAGCTGTGTGCGGCCACATCCCACAAATTCTGCCAATGGGAATAAGACATCTCCCAATTTACCTGAATGCTGGAGAACTCTGCAAACTGGTCTAGGACATTGAGATGTGGCATATTTTCATCAGGTGAGTGGATGTAAAGGCGCATGTCGTCTGCATACATTGAAATCAGGTGAGTGACCCAGTCAATCAAGATGCCCGCTTCAGAGTATTCTGCATGCAGGAACGCAGTTCCGAGGCCAGGATAAATAACATTGGGGACAGTGGGCAACCCGGTTTGGTGCCTCTGCAGAGCTCCCAAGCTTTTGAGATCTGCCTCCCGGTACACACCCTAGCCTGAGGCCGCGTATAAAGAAGTCTAACCCACCATCGGAATCCGGGTCCGACGCCAAAGCACCGCAAGGCCCCATGTAGCCAGAGCCACTTAACAGAATCAAATACTTTGATCATGTCCAGCAGCGCCACAGCACAGTTCACGTCCAAGTATCTGGCGCAGTCCAACACATGATGCAGATGTAGCAAGTTCCACGCTGTGTTTCTGCCAAGCACATAGCCCGTCTGTATTAAGTATCTGATCACATCTTTCAACCTATTGGCTAACAGGGCAGTAAAGATCTTCTAATCTAGATTTATCATGGAAAGTGGCCTGTAAGAGTCGCAGTCCTGGGGTGACTCGAGTACTGGCACAATCAGGGACTCTCTCTCTCAAGCTGCTGGGAAGCATACCAATGTCATACGCCTACTCGAATAAAGGAGTTTTGCAGCCAGAGTTGCTGCATAGGTTTTATAAAATTCTCCCGGTAACCTGTCCGGACCCGGGGTCTTCCCCGGCGCCAGTTACATTATTACTGACACAATCTCCTAAACCGTGAGCAGGGCATCTAGGGCATCCACCCGCGCCTAGGCAGTTCCATCTACGTCAGCAGCTCCACAGCTTCCCCAACCCCCCTCTCATCTGCTCTAGAATCTGGCCTGGTGGACGAGCAGTAACATAGGTAAAAAGTAATTATCTTTGACAACTACACCCCTGTCCATTTGTATGGCACATATAATTTCCCTAGGCACGTCCCTCCGGCATAGCCACGCCAGCAGCCTTCTGGTTTTATCACCATCTTCATGCAACCAGCGGGTGCAGCTAGGTAATTAGAACCTGCCGGGCGATCCCACTGAGCCATACACTGTTGTCCGAGGGTCAATAATTGCCTGATCTCCTTCCCCCACACCCTCCCACTCACGCTCCACCCATTCAATAGTGCTAGAAAGAGCCTTAGAAAGCTCCTTCCAGAGCCCAGCCATCTTGCCAATAGCAGCCCCTCCCATCACAGCCTTAAAAGCATCCCACACAATGCCAGACACATCCACGCTACCCGGATTACATCTCAAAATACTCGTCAATTCGGTCCTATAAAAAATACATTCCTGGAAAACTCCATCCTGCAGAGCCTAGGCACGTAGGTGCCAAGTGAGGACTGGCTGTCTGGGGAGGGGGGGGGGGGGGGAGAGGGGGGTTGCTTGCCAGGTTGCCATCAGTGGGGCATGGCCCAAGGGCACCCTACCCGTATACTCAATGATGGTAAATTCCCTAATAACCTCCTGGCCAGTAAGACATGCATTACTTACCGTAAAAGCATTTCCGATGATTGTATCTGCTTTGATTCACATGCTGTGCATATGGTCCGACATCCAGTGGTAACCGCAGAGTATTGCATCTCGTCTTTCGGGGGACCGAAAGGGGACGTCGGCATAGGCGTGTCTGAAACACTATCCCTATCGTGACGTGTGTAGTACCCAAAATCCCTCACGCGCTGAGGTCCCTCCGATTGTATTTTTTCTGCCATGAGGGAGCCCGAGGCTATAGTGAGTGAGTACATGAAGAGAGAAAGTAGTAAGAAGTCTATGTTCCTTCCACCCTGAGCGGGGAGGCAGGGAGGGCGCATGTGAATCTAAGTAGATACAATAATCAGATATGCTTTTACGGTAAGTAATGCATGTCTTCTGATGCTTGTTAAACTGCTTAGAATAACATGCTGTGCATAAACTAGCGAGCAGTACCCAGAGTTGGAGGCGGGTTGTGAGAAGGAACAGTAGAAAAAAGATATCTTAGTACTGCTTGACCCACCTGAGAATCAGACCTAGAATGAGTGTCTAGGCAATAGTGTTTTGTAAAGGTGTGTAAAGAACTCCAGGATGCCGCTTTGCAAATGGACTCTAGGGGAACATTTGCAATGAATGCTATGGCCCCAGTGCCTCGAATAGAATGTGCTCTAGGCTTGAAGGGCAGTTCTCCCTTTGCAAGAGTGTAACATAGTTTGATGCATTTGACAATCCACCTTGATATTGCTGATTTAGAGACAGGGTCCCCTTCTCTATCAGCTGCCA
This sequence comes from Ambystoma mexicanum, assembly GCF_040938575.1. Taxonomy (NCBI): domain Eukaryota; kingdom Metazoa; phylum Chordata; class Amphibia; order Caudata; family Ambystomatidae; genus Ambystoma; species Ambystoma mexicanum. The sequence continues at coordinate 170,076,394 of NC_090925.1, forward strand.
CTGAAACAAATAATTGCTTAGTTTTCCTCAGTGGTTTAGTTCTACCCATATAGAACATGACTGCCCTGCGCACATCTAGTGTGTGAAGGCTTCTTTCGGCCATGTTAGTAGGTCTCTGGAAGAATGTGGGTAGTTCGATTGACTGGTTCACATGGGACTTCGAAATGAATTTCGGTGCAAATCTGGGATGTGTGCGCAGAACTACCTTATCTTTGTGGACTGTAGCAAAGGGGTCCAAAACCGAGAGGGCCTGTAGTTCGCTAACTCTTCTGATAGAAGTGATAGCTACTTGAAAGGCTGTCTTGTAAGTCAGGTCTTTCAGACTAGCTTTATGCATAGGCTCAAAAGGGGGTCCCATGAGCCTAGTTAAAACCACATTTAGATCCCACCCAGGGGCTGGGTGAGTGATGGGGGGATACATTCTTAACCCCTTCCATAAAGGCTTTTCCACCACGACACCTTCTGCTGTGACGTGGTGTAGGCTGACAATGCCGCTAGGTGAACCTTTAAGGAATTGAAGACTAACCCAGAGTCCAACAGTTGGGTTAGATATAACACAATGTGTGAAGGCGAGCAATCGGTGGGATAGACGCCTTTGGAACTGCACCAGATGACAAAATGTTTCCATTTGCTGGCATAGCAATAACGTGTGTTAGGCTTTCTTGCATCCCTCAGTATGTCCATGGATCTCTGAGGGAGTTGCAGATGTCCAAACTGTATGACCTCAGGAGCCAGGCTGCTAAATTCAGATTTTGTGGGCATGGGTGCAGTCTCCCCCCTGTCCTGAGACAACATGTTGTACGGGCAGGGCAGCTTGACTGGTGGGGAGAGGGACATTTCCATCAGGTGCGCGAACCAAGGTTGGCGGGCCCACATGGGAGCCACCAGAATCACGGTGACTGGTTCCTGGTGCATCTTGTGTACTATCTTGTTCAGAAGGGGCGTCGGGGGGGAGGGGGAGCATAGACACATTTCCCTGACCAAGTTATCCAGAGACCATTTCCCTTGGATCGGTTCTGGGGGTACCTGGAGGCGTAATCTTGACATTGGGCGTTCTCCTGAGTAGCGAACAGGTCGATCTCTGGAAACCCCCATTCTGCGAAGACGTTGGATACAATGTCTTCGTGCAGTCGCCATTCGTATTCTTCTGGCAGAGGAAAATCTCTGCTGAGTACGCCTGCCAGAAGATTGAATTCCCCTGGAACATGTTAGGATTTCAGGAACATCTTGCGTTTGAGAGCCCATATCCAGATGTTTTGGGACAGCTTGGAAAGCCTTGGAGAGCGAGTGCCCCCCTGTTTGTTCAGGTAATACATTGCTGTTGTGCTGTCGGTTAAGACCAGCACTGTCTTCCCTTGCAGTTGCTCCTGAAAGGCTTTCAATGCTTTGAACACTGCTGCTAGCTCCAGTAGGTTTATATGGTTGGACGCTACCTGAGGGCACCACACTCCGTGTGCTGTCTGCTGAAGCAGGTGAGCCCCCCACCCCTTGAGAGATGCGTCTGTCGTGAGAGTGGCTTCCACTGCAGGGGTGGTGAAGGTTTTCCCTTTCAAGAGGTTCTCCCTCGACCACCACTGCAGAGAGAGAACGAGGGCTGGCGAGACAACAGATCTTGCCATTGTCCGCTGGCCTGACACCACTGGCTGTTGAGCCACTCTTGCATGGGACACATGCGCAGCTGCGCGTGGGGAACCAAGTATATGCATGACGCCATCATTCCTAGCAAACGCATAGCTTTGCGTACCGTCACCTCTCGACTGGCTACATACTGAGGAACCTGAGAGAGCATGTTCTGAACCTCTCGCTGGAAGGGAAGACTAGACCGTCTTCCGTACAAATTAGAGCCCCCAGGAACTGTTTTACTTAGCTGGGGACTAAGCTGGATTTCTTTTCGTTGATAGAAAATCCCAGGCTGAACAGTAGGTCCACTGTTTTTTGGGTGTTCGAAAAACAAACGTCGAACGAGTCCCCCGTGATGAGCCAATCGTCGAGGTAAGGGTAAACTGGAACTGAAAGTCTGTGCAGGTGTGCCGCTGCCACTGCCAGGACCTTGGTAAACACCCTTGGCGCTGAGGCTATGCCGAAGGGGAGTACCTTGAACTGGTAGTGTTTGTCCTGAATCACGAACCTTAGGAATTTTCTGTGCGCTGGCAGCATTGAAATATGAAAGTATGCATCTTTCATATCCAATGTTGTCATGAAGTCCCCCTGTTTTTGCAATGGGATCACCTCTTGCAGTGTTACCATGCAAAACTTCTGGGGCTTTATGAACTTGTTCGCTGGGCGCAGGTCTAGAACAGGACGCATGGCGAGATCCTTTTTGGGTACAAGGAAGTACACTGAATAGATACCCTAGTTTACCTGAAGAATCGGGACAGCTTCTATGGCGCCCTTTCCCAGCAGTGCTTCCACCTCTTGGAACAGGATCACTTCCGGTGAAAGGCATTGATGTTTCGGCGGACTGAACTGTGGAGGTTGGGCGAATTCCATCCAGTAACCGTGGGCGACCATCTTTAAGACCCACTGGTCTGAAGTTATCCCCTCCCATGCCTTGAGGAAGGATGTTAATCGCCCCCTGACCGGGGAGACATGGGAGGGGACCTGGACTTGGTGGTCATTTCTGACTAGCAGTTGACGCTCCTCTGGAATTGGAGCCTCTGCCTCTATGCTTTCCGCGCTTCAGACCCCTCTGGGGGTAGTAAGTGGGGCTTGCAGCAGGTTGACTTGAGTTGAGTTGAAGTTGCCCGCGCCAAAGTTGTTTTGAGCGGCGCATGCTTGTCCTCGAAAGGACCGCCGAGAATTACTGCCCCTCTGTGAAGAGGGTTTCTGGGAAATCTGGTGCAGCGACTTAATAGTCTCGTGCTGCCTCTTGGCTGTCTTCAACGCATCGTCTACCGCCTTCCTGAAGAGGTTGGTCTCTTTGTTGATAATGGATGCCTGGGTCTCAGGCCTGAAACCCGACGTGCGCAGCCACACTTGCCTCTTTAGGAGAGTACCCTGTGCGAGAGACCTGCCTGCTGTCTCTGCGGGGTCCAGGGTATTCTTTACCACATTCTGATTGGCAAGTTTGCCCTCCGAGACAATGGCGAGAAGCTTGACTCTGGTTGGTTCCGGAAACCTCTTGAAGGCCTTCCTGGAGTAGGTTCCATTGCGCGTCAACGTAGCTTGCTAGTAACATTGTGTTATTGGCAATCCGGACGGTATAGGCCGCCGCCGACGTAACCCGTTTACCTAAGGCATACAACTTTTTGGACTCCTTGTCCTCCGGGAGTGACTGTCCCGTGGCAAGGGGAACCCCTGCTCTCTTGCAAGTGTTGGTCACCACCAGGGAGTCTGGGATTGCATGTCCTTTGATATAAAGCGGGTCAGAGGGGGAGGGTCGGAAAAGTTTTTCGACCCTTGGGTTCACAGCCCTAGCCTGAGCGGGTGCGAGTCAGGAAGGGGCCAGTTGTCTCTTTACAGAGCTCAAGAGAGGAATAGACTGGCTTGCCGGAGGCTTTTCATTAATAATGTCCTCCGCGAAATCCTGTTCGGGCAAGGCTTCAAGAGTGGCAATTTTAAAGAATTCTGCTGCTTTTTTCAACATGTTGTTGAAAGCCATTTGATCATCCACCGGGGAAGCTTGTCGAATTGCGGTGGATGGGGGAGAGTCGAGGCAAACGATATCAGAGTTGTGATTGTCCTGCTGGGTGTCCTCCCAGTTGTCCGTTGCTCCTTGATCTTCCCCATAGTTGTCCAGAAAAGAAGAAGACTTCTTCTGTATAGAGGTCTCTATACATGTCTTATCTGGACATCTTCTTTATAGTCAACTTGGTGTTGGACATCTAGGTGTTGGACATCTTGTGTTTGAGGGTTAGGGTCTACCCGAGCTTTTTTCGGCTGAGGTTGATCAGAAGCCCTGAAAAACTGCTCCAGCCAATCCATACACCCCTCAAATTGCTCTGTGGTCCACTTGGATGACCCAAATGGACCTAGTTGAGTAGGAACCGTGTCCTGCGTCCTAAGGCGTTGAGAGGATGTCCTCAGGGTGCTTGAGAGGGGTACCTGGCTTTCTTCGTAAGTCTATGGGATCGTTTTCCCAATCCGTGGAAAACTTTTCGGTGGATTGGCCCATAACTGTAGGCGGAACCGGTACTACGCCCACCGCCGTAGCAATCCTATTAATGCTCTTACGGATAGTCACCAAATCTTCGGGAGACAACGCCTCCGATGATGTGTCGGCAGTGAAAATGTCTTCCGCGGCTCCAGAAGGGCCAGCGGATGGCTTCTCGGGTAGAGGCCTACTCGTAGTTTTCGGGCCTGTACGGGCCTTGGAAACCTTGGAATCCGTCGAAGTTTCTTGTTCTGAAACTTCGGCACGTGTAGTTTGGGGAGTAGCGCCCTTGTTATGTTTGTTATGTCTAGTCGTCATGCGCTGCTGCGGATGCAGGGAAGACTTCGGATCAGACCGATCCGTGGGCGCCGCCTAAGTTTCCGGCGGACCAGTTGGCACTTTGGCCTTCGACGAAATCGTCAAGGAGGGCGCTTGGGTTGTGTGCTTTATGCGGTGCGATTGTACGCCCCTGTCACCGGGTGTGGTCCCTGTAGCAAGACCGGAGTCGAGCCTGGAAGGGTGGGGGACGGGCGTGGCGACCCTAAAATAGTCCGCCTCACGGTCTAGAACGTCCGCGTTGGATGTTTGGTCATCCGATGTACCCCCGTAACTTTCGGCTGGTGTCGCGGCAGTGGAGGGAGACTCCACGTGCGACATATCTTACGCGGCCCACCGCTTCAACCCGCGCTCCTTAAGGGTTTAAGGAGTTTACACGCCGAACACTGCTTTTTGTCGTGCTCTAGGGGGAGACAAGCGTTACATGACGTGTGCTTGTCTTTCCACGGATATCTGACCCTACACACAGGGCAGAATCTAAATGGAGTCCTTTCCATAGCAGAAGGGAAGGGTGACCAGACCAAAAAGGAAAGCAGTGGAAAAGAGGAAAGACATAACAGTATGGCAAACCCCGAGCCCACTCTCCCTACTGTGTAGGCCGGCCAGAAGGCCTGACTACATGGAAGTCCGAACGCCGGATCTTAGGCTCGGAACCCACAGCCGTAGACGATACCCCCGTAGTCTTCGTCGAAGATGTTCTTGATGGGCGAAGTGACTTAACGGGGAATAAACCGACAATTCGTTAAGATAAACAATGTCTCATGAAGAGCTCCGCTATAGGGCGACCAGTTATTTGGGCAGAAAAAAACAATCCGAGGGACCTCGGCGCGTGAGAGATTTTGGGTACTACACACGTCACGATAGGGATAGTGTTTCAGACACGCCTATGCCTACGTACCCTTTCGGTCCCCCAAAGACAAGATGCAATACTCTGCGGTTACCACTGGATGTTGGACCATATGCACAGCATGTGATTCTAAGCAGATTAACAAGCAACAGAAAGAGGTAATACAGACGGGTGGTGCACCTTTGATGGCGCTGCATAGTGTGAATAGCCTCTATCCTTCCCATGTAGCCGCCTATAGATGTCCACCATCTCTACGTACCATAGAATGGAGCCCAGAGCCCAAGCAGAGGGGGGCGGCTTTAGATATTTATCATCCGACCTATCCACCACTGTGTCAAGAGTGCAGCTAAGGTCGCCGTTAGGCAAGATTTTCATTTATGTGTAATTTTACTTCCAGTTGTGTACCCCCCAACTTTTTGCTGTTGCCCGACCATCCTAGCCTGACTTTTGCCAGTGGAGCACAGCCTTCTGCTGCACTCCACTGGGTTTTCGCTCACTTTGTTATGGGGAACTGACATGCCCTTAAAGACAGTCAGTACTGGGAGACTGTTTCCCTTAACCTTTCACTTTGTTGTTAGTTTTTTGCAAAATGTTACCAGTGCAAAAAGTACCTTACAGTACAGTGCACTGGGGTCTTCCTTTCGTTTTATAAGGCCCTAGAAACCATCAAAGGATTTTTCGGTAGAAGTACAAATGTGTCTTGGACAGAGCTGGTGGCGGCTGTTATTTTTCATATATGTTTAACCCTTTCTTGTGGTCCATATCGAGTTTACCGTGTTGGGCCCTGGAGAGTGGCTTGGTCCCAAAATGGCCATTCCACAATGTCCTTTGGCCATCTTGTCCCTTTGCCTTCCCCAGGTCGAGCAGACCCAGGAAAACCCATATTTGGTCATGCAGCTCCCTGCTCAAACCGAATTGCATGCTTTGTGTGTGAGTGTGTGTCTCCAGGATGTGGGCTGGACTGTCTAGATCCAATATACATCCTGGGTGCCAGAGAGTCAGGTGTGCTGGGAATGACTGGGACCACTGTGGTCCGTGATTGGTCCACGTCTGGCACGGCAGTATGCGAGCAGGTCTCTCATTGGGTTCTCTTCGTTTGGGCTCAAAGGAGATTCTGCATATGATTAGGGCCCAAACACCCATACCAGGTTGATACCTTGAGCACTCACTGAAGCTAGGATAGGATCCAAGTATCCTGATACCAAGAAGCCGAGTCAAGGAACGGCTGGTGACCTGCTGGAAGGTTTGGCACCCTGAGCCCGCTGTTGTCCCCTTGTACCCCTGGCTTCTGATCGAACTTAGGTGGTCTGCAAAGGTGCTTTGACCCATTAGAATAGTGAGACCAACTATTGTCTGCTTCTCCACCTAAACCTGAAAGCAAGACTTCTTGGAAGTGTTCCTGGGCCAACCATTGAACTGAACAGCTTGCACAAGACCTTTGCCCTGGAACTGCCACCGTCTCGAAGTGACACTTGAGACTTTGGAGATCGTAAGCACTTGGTATAAGGCACTCTTCAGCCGAGTTTTGTACACTTTGGCACCCTAGGTCTGGAATTAGGACAGTACACCTGAACCAGAGTGCACACGGTCACTGTCACCCAGCCGTGGTGACGAACTTCAAGGGTGGCCTGCTGCTGTGCCCCCATGTGGCCCGAGACTAGCTGCAGTGAAATAGAGTTGATCCCTTCATCAGGAGAGGAGAAATCGTCAGTGTCCCGCCACAGAATCATCCCTGGAACTCAGCCGCTGAAAGCTGCAGAACCGCACAATAGTAGCATTTGAACCCGCAACTGATATGGACTTGAATGCTGAAGTTTGGTTCAGAGTGCGCCTTGGGTCAGTGAGTACTTAACCCTAACCAGCGGCCCCTGGCGCATCCATCCATTTTTACACACAAGTGTCCCCTGAGGGCCACTCACCTTCATAGAGGTAACCTGTGCTACCATCCTATTCCCTACTCTTGGATCCTGTTCTGCCCTCTTGAGGAGTGTGATGCTGGAAGGGGTGTCTGTACTTCTGCTCTCTATATGGTAGAGGAGAGGCACAGAGGACCCTAGCCAAGATTCTCTAATACAGTAGCAATGGACGAGCAATCCAGGCCTAGCTTCTCAGGAGGTGATGCAGGCTGGTTCTTAAGTACAGTGTAGTCCCCAAGCCTCCACAAAGGAATGTTCACACACTATTAGTTAAAACACAGTCTTTATATAATTAAGTTCAAGGTTATATACAATCACAATAACTCACTTTGTGCTTAGTTAATCTATAACGGCAAATATATACAGTTGTAAGTGGTACCACAATTATCGGATTTCATTAAAGTGCATCAACTGTACTCTGGTTAAATGTCACACACAAATCATTTAATAAAGGTAACCAACAATAGATATAGGAGGAAATCAGTTGGTTAGAACAATTGGCAGAATACTGGCCCCTACCAACAAGACAGCGCTGTGTGGAGACCCCCCCCCCCCCCCCAACCTGGGCAACTGGTAAAATAAAGATTATATCACAAGCCCAGTCCATATATTGTTCTATAAGTCGTATTTGCTTCTGTAATGTTTCTACCACCCCAATATACCTGGAATAGCAGAGTTTGACGATGAGTCATCGACACATCCTTCTTGAGCAGCTCCCTTTAAAGCAGGAGGCACGGATCGTCGACATCCCTCGAAGAAAGTGAACTCGGCGTCGAGGCGGCAGCTTCAGTCCCTGCGGTGCTCATCGACGACAGAGAGAAGACGTCCAGCAAGGAAGAGGCGTGCGGGGCACCTCGATGCTGATAGTTCAGGACAGCAAAGAGTTGGTGAAGAACTGGGGCCCAACAAGGGCGTCGAGTCGTCCGGCGTTTTTACGGTCTCCGGGTGGTGGTAAACCCACTGGCTGATGCTACTCGGCGCGTCGACAGCCTGGCCTTCTCCGGCAGGATAAGGCGGGCAGTGCTGCGGTCGAGCACGTCTGCAAATCAAAAGTTTTAGGCAAAGGAGCGTGTGGCTCCGGTCGCCTGCATCAAGCGGTCCCCTCTTCTGGGCAACATGGCTTCGACGGGCCTCCAGCGGTTACAGCAACCTTTGCGAACCCTGGTCGATGACGGTGGACGGAATGTCCGTTGCTGGTCTTTGTTCTCCTTGGTGGTCCCAGTCTCTGGTCGGCAGCCTTTCGAAGGTCTGACTTCCAGGGCGCTTCGGCGAAGGTTAGCAGTGCTCGATGGTCCCTCGGAGCACGGGAAGAGAGTGCCTAACCAGGTCCTCTCTTGGATAAGTCTCGACTGCTTTCGGCGAAGGGAGACAGCAGTCAACCTTCTTCAGGCTCGGCTTCGAGATTAAGCATCAGTTTCAACTCAGCTTCTGAACGATTTCTAGCAGTGAAAGGCCCCGAGATATACTAGTTGATCTCCCATTCATTCCGCTAGGTCACGCTCATGCAACCAATCACTCAGAAGGTCATTCAGCAGTCAGCCAATCAGGCATACAGTGCATTCAGGCCATTCTCCTCCCTCTCAGACACTCACAACAAGGAATGTGTATTGGGACAAATACCCAGCCATTCAACACTACACACTGCATTCATACCAGTTTCGGGCAGGGTTGTCTCAGTCATTGTGTCAAACACCAGAAACCAGACATCCACAACAAGAAGTGCATATTGGTCCCACACTCAATTCACCCAGGTCCCACCCATAGGTTGTACCCACAACATACAGTCACTGGGAAGGCTCCAGCCAGTCTGGCCTGGATTTCACAACAACACCAGTTATGGAACTTCACCCAACAGCCAGTCAGGGGGAAGGGACAGAATCAGGACTTCCCAGGACTTTGGGAAAACAATTTAACAGGCAAGAGGCCACAGGGGCCATCTTGTTTCCTATCAGGAATCAACTGATTCCAGTGGCAGGGCCTGGGTATCCCAAAATGGAGGATACTCAGACCACCTGTCAAATTCAGCATGGAGCTGCCACCAGCCCATACCCTGCTCTTTGGGCCACACACAGGTGCCCAAAAACATACACTAGGGGCACAGGGTTGCACTCCCATCCATGGGTGCAATAAGGGTATCCCATGGGTCTGTATACCAAACAAAGAACAGGAAGAGCTGCACTGCCAGGAGTATGGACTCCTGGGCAGAAAGCAATACAGAACACAAATGAAAAAGGACTACAGGACAAGGACAGGGAGGCCCTGTCCATCCAATGCATTTCCAGCATCACAGGGAGACCCTCCTGGAATAGTGGGAACTTATTCTTCACTGCCTCACCCACCTTCCTGAGCTGCTACAGCCCCTGTGAGACCCTGTTTTTGCTCTACTGCACAATTGCGTGCATCTGCATCCGCAAGTACTTTGAGCATAAGGCTCCACTCTTCTTAGGGAATGGGTTGCCTCTTAGTTAGGGTTTGATAAGTGAAGGACAGCCTAAAGTATATTTGCGCGGTATGCTCGCTCTTTTCACAGGTTGTGGACCGTTACTGTGCACAATTCTTTTAGGCCCTTGGTAACTGTATATATGTTTGATAGACGTGTTGTGTTGGTTTAGAATTACTGATATTTGCTTTGCGTTTGATTTTAAAAAGGCATTTAATAAATGTAAAAGCATTTTTGATATACACCTGACAGAGTAATTTGTAGTATCGTTTACTGTGTGCGCTCATTGTGGGCTTTCAATCAACTTCACCTCTCCAGAGACCTAGTCTTGACTGCCACTTATGCTACCTTGATTGGTCTGGCTTGTCCAGAAGGTTATCCTGTTCCAAGAAACTTGGTTGGCCTTCTGAACCTCTGCCCACTAGGTCAGAGTTCAGAAATCCATCTCAACAGTCGCCCCTGCCCCAGACCCACGTTGCCCCCTTAAATCTAGACACCCTAGGATAGAGAGAGTTAAAGAAGAATGTTGCGTTAGTATTGGGGGCATAAGTGTTAATAAAGCACACCTCCCTGTTTTGGATGCACCAGTACCAGTCTGCCCTCATCATCCTGCCCTCATTATCTTGCGTTTAGATTCTTTTTAATGAAAGGTAACCGCAGGTGCTAGGCATGCTGGTACTCCAGTGGAGTATGACGAGAGAGGAGAGCCATAAATCTTAGCCCCCCACTTCTTAGCAAGCACATCCTGCCCGTCTACCATGAGGCGTGTTTCTTGGAGCATCGCTATGTGTACCCCCATCCTCTTAATATAAGCCATTACTCTGAGCTTTTTCATGTAACTGTTGAGAACCATAATGTTCCATGAATTAATTTTCAGCTCACTCACCATCCCCCACCGTTCAGGTCTCCCACCATTACCATGACCCATCTGGAGACACCAACCCTCCCTGCTCTGGTAGCGCCATTGGTAGAGTTGTCTGTAATTCCTGCTGCAGAGTTCGCACTTGAGAGGCTCTGTTTTCGTGCCCACCCATCAACATTATACCTTTCGCCCCTCCCACAACTGTCCTCGTAACTTGAAGACCCAGTAACAACAAGCACAACAACATAAACCCTAACAAGCGCAACGGCACCACATATACCCCAACACAGCCAAACAAACCAAGGGGGGTACGACCCAACCACATCCCCCCCCCCCCCCAAGCACAAAACAAATCGCTCAGTAGCGCAGAAGACACTTGAGCCCAGCTGCTTCTCCCACTGCCCCCCCCACCCCCCAAGGGCAGCACACAGCAGCTTGATGCCATGAAACAGGCATTCCAAAATAACATCTGTGGGGCGTCCAGTGTCCACTGTAGGAGGCAGCACTCACCTGCAAAAACTTAACTTATAAGCATCCCCACACATTTGTACAAGCCATGGCCCTATACTATTGCTGGAAGGCTGTACCAGCACCACCTGCAGTGTCTTAACACCACAGAACATTGTCCCCTCTGTCCGGGAGTTGCACTATGCCCTTTGTATCCATCCAAGCGTGCGCTGCAGTAGTGTACTCAAAGAAATAGAACCGTCTGTTGTGGATTTGCGTTTCTGCACCAGCACAGTGTAATCGGGATAGATGGCCAACTTCGCCGACTCAAGCCCAATGCTCCCCCCCCTGCCCTTGAAAAAGCTAGGATCCATTCCCTGTCCTTAAAGTTCATAGTCCTTGCAATCAGGGATCGCAGAGGGCGTTCCAGGGGTGGTCGTCGGGCCAGTGATCTGTGGACTATCTACCATGAAATCATGAGTCAACGTCCCAGGGCCCACCTCCCGCAGAAGTCGATTTTTGACATAGGTGGTCGGTTCTTGTCTGTCCTCGCCCTCAGGCAGCCTGAGGATTCCTCCGAGCACAACCTTCAGAATCTTCCACTCTGCGGTCTAGTACCCCCACTCTGATCAACAGCTCAGTCACCTGCACCTGGGATGCACCTACACCTCTATCTCTACCGACACTATCCGGTCTGACCGCACTCTCAAGTACTGTCGCAGCAACCCCACATCCACTATGACAGCGTCTACTTTGTGTTCCAGGCAGGATTGTAAGGATACAAAAGCTCCCAGGATATGGTTCTCCCCCTGCTGGCCAGATGAAGTGCCAGACGCACCACTCTCCATGTCCACAGTCAACTTCCCCACTCTGGCCCCATCTTTCCAGGGGTAAGCTCCCATTACAGTCCGTTTGCCCTTACTTCTATGTTTCTCAGGCATCAGTGTGCAAGGCAGGGGCACAGGCTGCCAGGAAGCACAACACAACTGTCTGCTTCGCCCCAATCGTATCCTCAGGCAACGCAACAAGTCCCCTGGAGTTAAGGTCGCAGACAGGAGCTCCCACGCCCAGTAGGAAATGAAGAAACTCAACTACAGTATCAGCAGGATGGCCCACCCCACCCCAAGAGTGCTCCTTCGTTGCCGCCCGGTGGCCGCAGTCCAAGCCATGAGGGAACAGACTGCACACAAGCCAACAATAACAGAATGCCGGGTATAATGCCTCTCCTTTATGTGAACACACCAAGGGGACCAACCACTCCGCAGTCCCATCTCCAGCATAAAGGGTCTGTAGGACTGCTCGCACCATCGTACGTCTCAAATGCCCCAAGCACCTCACCTCCAGTATGGCGACGGCAGCGCTCAGTAATCAGGGCCAAAACTGGCAAAGTAGCACAGCGTCTCTAGCACTGCTCCTCGGACACTCTTTAGCAACACTTTAGCGACACTGACTCCAGACTCCAGATCCGGCATCTGGGTAGACTGCCACGCACCATCTGACTCCCTTCAGTCTCTTTATCAATCGGGTGTGCTTATGACTTGTGCTTGCGCCTCTCGCTGCTCCAGCTGGCAAATGCTCTCCACTATCCGCACCTTGAGGGCATTAGGCTGCCCCCAGTTTGAAACGCGGCCCACTTCGTTTTCTGCTACCTCCAATTTCACCAGCTGTTTCGGTTCCGACAAGGTCGGGATGCCTTCCAATGCAGAATACTATGTTTTTGCAGAAGTAACTGGCGATATAGAGCAGCTGTTGTAAAGGATTAGGCAGGAGTGCACTAAGCAGGCAACCTTGCCCGCTAGCTATGCCCCCTTGTCATCGAAGATGGCATCCCAGAAATGCCTGTGCCTGCCCATATAGGCAAGAAAAAGCCAAAGAAAAGGCTGGAACTTCGGTTGATATACTACCGGTTATGCCACAAGTAATCTTCTATAGATACTTGGATTTCTTAAGCAGGGATATGCTCCACCACTACTCCAAAATAAGAAATATAAATAGAAAAGAAAAAACATTGTAAGAATGAAAGGTAGAGAAAAGGAATTAGGGGCAAAAAAGGGTGAGGAAGAGGATAAGATACAAAATAGACAGTGACAGAAGGAGAATTAGGCCTTTACACAAAAGATGTAGAGCAAATAGGTAGATGCAGCAGTGTGAGGCAGTCAGGGAGAAATGTAGTGAGGAGGCATCAGAAATGGGGCATAGAGAAAAGATGGTCAACATAGCGGTCAACCAAAATGCAAGAAGCAGAGGAATGATTAGAGAGGAGAGTGAGATAGGATGTGCACTCACGGATGAGAAGTGCCCTTCTGTCTACACCTGCTTCAATACATACCGCCATGAGATTACCCAAGTCTTGCCAGAAGCTGTAGTTTGGGATCTGTTCCATGCCTTTGGCTCCCACTACTAAGCGTTGGTACAGGAAGCCAACAATTAGGTACACAGCAACCAGCGAAGCAAGTCTGAGGGCACAGAGGAGGATGAGACCGGGTGTTAAGAGGTAGATCAGCATTTATAAACAACAAATACACACAACACCAGAACCATTAGAAATAGAATATAAAAGTTGTGGGGAAAGACCGCGAGGCAAGGCAGGAATCTCGTAAAAAAGGGAAATAAAAGTGGACGGGAGACTCGCACAAAGAAAAAGGGATGGCAGACAGTCTTACACTGGGTCTGGAAATTAAAATAGGGACGCTCTGGACAGTCAAAGGACATGCCGCCACCCAATCCCCCCTCAACAGGAAAATGACCAGGAAGGATAATGTTGCTTCCATGGATAGGAATATCTAGTCCTTCACAGTAGAAATACCATTAACGCTAGTGTCCCACATCGTAAAAAGAACACACAAAGAGGATGTGACCATTGGATGGGTAGAGAACAGACAGCGAGATAGGAGGGACGAAACCGTTGCACTTAGAAGGTACACACTCACACAATAAGCAGGATTGAGCCCACACTAAGATGCGTGTCCTCTGGCGGACAGGCCGCCTTGCTGTCCATCTCGAAGAGGTAGAAGCAGTCCTCAACCTTTTCACGCTCCTCACTCATTATCTTAAAATTGTCCTACAGATATAAACATAAGGGTGGTGAGATAGAGGACGCCACAGAACCAGACCATATCATTATCTCACCTATTACATCTATAGTGAGCATACATTGCAGATTTCATCATTGTTCAGTGGCCAAACTTGCAGCTCAAAGGTAATTTAGTAAGGACTGTTCTTATCTTCTACCCCAAACCCTCCCTCCCCCCAATCCCTTCAAGGAAAGCTCTGTACAGGCCATCTCAATGTTTAACAACTGCAGGAGCTTACTTATGTCATCCCACAAATACTGTATACATTACAAAAATACAAATCTCACCTTGGTCAGTAGTGGAAAGGTAACATTTTATATTGTGTGCACACGGTTAGGAAAGATTTATCTTTTTGCAACTTTCCGCCATAGTTTCTATGGAAACTCATTCTTTTTGCTCTGTTTTTAAACCTGTTCTGACTTTTTGAAGGAAGTAAATCCGTGCCGTTTGCTACCTGTTATGGTGGGAAAATGATCAGTCCTTCAGGCTACCAGTACAGGGAAACTAGGATTCCCTTTTGAATTTGTGTACTTTTTACATCCCGCATATCACCTTACAGAGCAGCACAATGGGGATACTTTTGCATCAACCTCGTTTTTGTAAACTTGGGATTTTTGGTTATTTTTATGTGTTTAAAGACAAGCTGGTGCCAGTAGATCCATGTTTGCATTATTTTTTAGTGTGAAAGTTTAAGTTTACTGCCTTTGGCTACTAAACGTGGCTAGTGGCCGGGGGGGGGGGGGAGGGGAGTACCAAGTACTTTCGACACCTACGAGGAACCTGTCCTTCGAAAAATGTCCCTGGACTGCACAGCTTCCTCATGGGCTACATTGCCAGAAGCGGTGCATTCCGCGTTCAAGCCTGGAAAGCCTGTCTTTGCGCGCACCAAGCCGAGTACCATCGAGTACTGACTGCACGTCTGCACTGGACTCTGCCGCCGGCTGCCTTCGCCTGGATTAATTGCTGATCTTTACATTTCATTGCAACCTTTGGATTGTTTGGACACTGGGTAACTGTTATACCCCTTATAACTTCTAAGACACTTTTCAAATTATTCAAACACCTAACTTTTACCCATTTCTTTCTTATTGAAATAGGCTCCGCCCATTTTCCACGCTTCCTCTACAAATCTGACGCTCGCGCGCACCAGCGCGCACGCACCAAGCCGAATACCATCGAGTACTGACTGCTGACCACTGCTCCGCGGATCAGCATCGGCACGTTTCCCTTCCGGCCATTTTCAAAGGCTCTTCACTCCGGCCCCTTTTTTGTAACTACTGACACTTTGCTTGTAGTCACTTACGTGTTGTACATTGTTACGGTGATTAACTACTCTCACTTAGAACCAAAACGTGAGTTTAGAACCAAGATGCTTAGATTAACGTCTGGCATGCCACGTGTCCCAAGTTTATTCCTACAACAGAGGAGTCTCCCAAAGTCCCCCGTGAAGACTGACCCTACTAAGGTGGGAGTGAGTTAAAAAAAAAAAATATAGCTTTTTCCCCAGATATTCGTACCTTTTTGAAAAATCCTAATGCAACGGACACAATTAATAGCGACGTCAACACTAAAAGTACCAGCGCTCGAGTAGGAGCCAATTTAGCTCTGCTGGAGCAGGGCAAAACCATGGAAGTGATCAAATTTTCTGGTGTTTCTGACGCCACCATGCGACACTGTGCCTCTATGACAACTGGTACCGCAATAGGGGAGCAGTCTAGGGCTCCTGCTTATCTGCCCGAATTTTCTAATCCATCACTCCCCGCAAAATGTAATTTACCCATTAAAAAATGTGCACCCTTGCCTCTATACTCCCAAATAGTTGATCCACTATTCACCAAGTCAGTGGAAATTAGGAAAGAAGTAATTCAGGATCAGGAGATATGAGAATGCATTACTTACCGTAAAAGCATTTCTGATGGTTGTATCTGCTTAGATTCACATGCTGTGCATAGGTCCGACATCCAGTGGTCACTGCGGAGTATTGCATTTTGTTTTTCGTAGTCGAAAAGGGGACGTCGACAAGGCGTGTCTGAAACACTATCCCTATAGTGACGTGCGTTGTACCCACAATCCCTCACGCGTCGAGGTCCCTCTGTTTGTATTTTTCTGCCCTGAGGGAGCCTTCTAGACGTGAGTGAGTACAGAAAAGAGAGATATATAAAGGAAGTCTATGTTCCTTCCATCCGAGCGGGGAGGAAGGGCGGGCGCATGTGAATCTAAGCAGATACAACCATCAGAAATGCTTTTACGGTAAGTAATGCATTCTCTTCTGATGTTTGTTAATCTGCTTAGAATCACATGCTGTGCATAGACTAGCGAGCAGTACCCAGAGTTGGCGGTGGGTTATGAGAAGGAACAGTAGAGAAAAGGTGTCTTAATACTGCCTGTCCCACCTGGGAGTCAGATCTAGAGTGTGTATCTAGACAGTAGTGTTTTGTAAAGGTGTGCACAGAACTCCAGGTAGCCGCTTTGCAGATGGACTCAAGGGGAACATTTGCAATGAATGCTATGGATGCCCCCGTGCCTCGAGTAGAGTGTGCTCTTGGCCTAAAGGGCAGTTCTCCCTTAGCAAGAGTATAGCAGAGAGTGATGCATTGAACAATCCATCTAGAAATAGTGGATTTTGAAACTGCATCTCCTTCTCTTCCTGCTGCCACCGAGACGAAGAACTGATTAGTCTTCCTCAGTGGTCTGGTTCTTTCCATGTAGAACATGACCGCTCTGCGTACATCTAGTGTGTGCAGAGTCCTTTCTCCCAAATTGGAAGGATTTTGAAAGAACGTTGGTAGTTCTATAGACTGGTTTACGTGGAATTTAGAAATAAATTTCGGAGCAAACCTAGGGTGAGTGCGTAGAACCACTTTATGTTTGTGAACTGTAACGAAGGGGTCTAGAATAGAAAGAGCCTGAAGTTCACTTACTCTCCTGATAGAGGTGATCGCTATTAAAAAAAAAACAGTCTTAAGCGTGAGGTGTTTAAGAGATGCTTTGTGCATGGGTTCGAATGGAGAGCCCATGAGTCTGGTGAGTACCACATTAAGGTCCCATCCGGGAGCTGGGTCAGCTATCGGGGGGTGTATTCTCTTTACTCCCTCCATGAAGGCCTTTATAACAGGGATCCTCCACCACGACACTTTGAGTTGGGAAGTGGTGTATGCAGAAAGTGCAGCTAGGTGGACTTTAATGGAGCTAAACACTAGACCTGAATCTAATAGGTGGGTGAGGTATAGGACCACATGTGTGGGAGAGCAGTCAATAGGGTTGATGCTTTTACTCCTGCACCAGATGACAAATCTTTTCCACTTGCTAGAATAGCAGTGGCGAGTGTTCGGTTTTCGGGCTTCCCTGAGGATGTCCATGCATCTTTGCGGGAGTTGTAGATGTCCGAACTCTATGATCTCAGGAGCCAAGCTGCTAAGTTCATGTTCTGGGGGCATGGATGCAGCGTCCTGCCTTTGTCCTGAGACAGCATGTTGTACGGGCAGGGGAGTTTTACTGGGGGGGATAGAGACATCTCCATCAAGTGAGCGAACCATGGTTGTCGTGCCCACATTGGGGCCACTAGTATCATGGTCACTTGTTCCTGGTGCATCTTGTGCACCACTTTGTTGAGAAGGGGAGTCGGGGGAAAAGCGTAAACAAATTTCCCTGACCATTGCATCGACAGACCGTTCCCCTTGGATTGGTTCTGGGGGTACCTGGAGGCGTAACTTAGGCATTGTGAGTTTTCCAGGGTTGCGAACAGGTCTATTTCTGGGAATCCCCACTGTGTGAAGACGTCGAAGACGATGTCTTCGTGCAGGCGCCATTCGTACTCTTTGGGCAGGGGGAAATCTCTGCTGAGGCTGTCTGCTAGCAGATTGAGTTCCCCGGGTACATGTAGTGATAGTAGGAACATGTTCTGTTTGAGAGCCCACTTCCATATATTCTGGGCCAGCTTGGACAGGCCTGGAGAGTGGGTGCCCCCTTGCTTGTTGATGTAGTACATGGCTGTGGTGCTGTCTGTAAGGACCATTACTGTTTTGCCTTGTAGGTGTTCCTGGAAGGCTTTTAGCGCCTTGAACACAGCTAGTAGCTCCAGTAGATTTATGTGTTTGGATGCTACGTTCGGAGTCCACACTCCGTGAGCAGTCTGATGGGATAGGTGCGCCCCCCATCCTGTGAGGGATGCGTCTGTGGTTAGAGTGGCTTCCGCCGCGGGTGTGGCAAAGGGTTTCCCTTTTTCCATGTTTTCCTTTGTCCACCACCGTAGCGAGAGAACTAAGGCCTGCGAGACCACAACTAGATCCTCCCATAGTCCGCTGGCCTGACACCACTGGCTGTTGAGCCACTCTTGCATTGGGCGCATGCGCAGGCGCGCGTGAGGTACCAAATAAATACACGACGCCATCATTCCTAGCAAGCACATTGCTTTGCGTACCGTCACCTCTCGACCGGTTACATATTGAGGGATTTGAAACAGCATGTTTTGGACCCTCTCTCTGGAGGGGAAGACGAGGCCGTCCTTTGTTTGAATTAGAGCCCCTAGGAATTGCTTGATTTGACTGGGGTCTAAACTGGACTTCTTTTCGTTGATGGAGAAGCCCAACTGGAACAAAAGGTCTACTGTCTTTTGGGTATTGCAGAAGCATGTTTCGTAAGAATCCCCTGTTATGAGCCAGTCGTCGAGGTAAGGGTAAACTGGGATGGACAACCTGCGCAGGTGGGCCGCTGCCACTGCCAGCACCTTCGTGAATACCCTTGGTGCTGATGCTATGCCGAAGGGTAGCACTTTGAACTGGTAGTGTTTGCCCTCTATCATGAACCTGAGGTATTTTCTGTGCGCTGGCAACATTAAAATATGAAAGTATGCATCTTTCATGTCCAATGTTGTCATGTAATCTCCCTGAGAAAGCAGTGGGATTACTTCCTGTAACGTTACCATACGAAACTTTTGGGGTTTGATAAAGTTGTTCGCTGGGCGCAGATCTAATACAGGGCGCATGGTTAGATCCTTTTTGGGTACAAGGAAGTACACTGAATAAATACCTTCCGTTACCTGAGATAGAGGCACGACCTCTATGGCTCCTTTTTCCAGTAGTTGTTGTACTTCTTGGAGAAGGATGGCAAGATGTTCCGGTGTCATGCGACGTCCCCTCGGGGGTCTGTAGGATGGGGAACTGTTGAATTCGATACAGTATCCGTGGGCTACGGTGGACAGTTCCCAACGGTCTGACGTTATCTCCTCCCATGCAGGAAGAAAGGATGTTATCCGGCCCCCGACCGGTGTTGCATGGGAGGGGACGCGAATCTTCGCGTCACTTGGAGTTGTTGGGGGCTTGGGAGCCTCTGGGGGTGGATCCCCGACCCCTCCCTTTGCCCCGGCGTTGGCCTCTTTGGCTGTACTGCCCACTATTGGTTTGGTAATTGGTGGCAGGGTATTGCTGATGTTGATTTTGTTGTTGGTGTTGGCCACGAAAAAAGCGTTTGTTGCCATAGCCGCGCCTGGTAGTGGGCTTAGAGATCTGGTCGAGAGTCTTGATAGTGTCGAACTCTTTTTTAGCCATCTCTAGGGCTTCATCTACCGCTTTTCCGAAGAGGTTAGCGTCCTCGACAGGTTTATTTATCAAAGACGCCTGTGTCTCTGGTTTAAAGCCTGAGTTGCGCAGCCATACATGGCGCTTTAGGAGTATTCCTTGTACCAAGGAACGTCCTGCTGTTTCTGCCGCGTCCAGAGAGTTTTTAACAATGCTCTGGTTCACTTGGGTTCCTTCGCCAATAGTTGACAGTAGGCGCGTACGTAAAGGCTCCGGTGCTTCCTCGGCGTCTTTTCGCAGTTTGGCCCACTGCGCGTCTGCGTAGCTTGCAAGCAAGGAATTGTTGTTGGCAATTCTTGCTGAGAAGGCAGCCGAGGAAGTAACTCTTTTTGCAAGGGCATATAGCCTCTTGCCCTCCTTGTCAGGGGGTGCCTCACTGGTGGAAAGTGGTACCCCTGCCCTCTTTCTAGTATTAGAAACCACTAGGGAATCAGGAATGGAATGTCCCCTAATGTAGAGGGGGTCTGAGGGTGAAGGAGTGAAAAGTTTTTCAATCCGTGGATTGACCCCTCTGATCATAGCGGGAGTGGACAGCGAAGGTATGATCCTTCTCTTCACTGAAGCGAGGAGTGGAATGGTCTGGCTGACCGGGGGTTTTTCCTTAATCACTCTTTCTACAAAGTCCAATTCTGGAGAGAGTTCCCCGGTGTCGAGTTCGAAATGCGCTGCTGCTCTGCGCAACAGTGCATTGAACGTCGGCTGATCGTCAATTGGAGACGTGTTCCTAACTGGAGAATTGTCCGGAGGAGTTAGGTTTAGGACATCAGTGTCGGAATACACTGATGGTGATTGCCAGGGGTGTGAAGGTCCCTCTTCTGGGTTAACCCCGAAGCGTTCTTCTATAATGTCTGTTCTGTCTTCCAGACATTCCTCCTGGTTCTGTTCTTCATTGTCCATGAAATCATCTTCTTCCTCGAAGTCTTGCTCCTCCCCAGTGAGGTCATATACATCTTGGAAGTCTGAGGCTGTGTCCTGCTGGGGATCGACTAGCCTCGGATTTTTGGCCCTGGGGTCCTCCTGAGGCCCTTCTCTGGTCCTCTTGTGTGTTTGAGAGGCCTGGGTGCTCATGAACTTTTCCATCCTCTCCATACAGAGGTGGAGTCTTTCCATAGTTTCATGGGGTACCCCAGAGCGGTCTGGCGGGGGAAACATAGGGTTATTTAACTCGAAATGGCTCGACCTCTCCCAAAGCGTCGAGGAAAGTGTCCCGTCGCCCTCCGAAAAACCTTCTGGTGTGTCGGGAGACTCCCTGCCTGAAGGGGGTAGTCCCTGCTTCCCTTCGGGCTTTTTCGGCGTATCCTTTAACTTATGCGTAACGCTCGACGAAATCTTCGGCGTACGCTTTTGGGCGTCGGCTACAGCGATCCTTGCTAAGCTATCGGCGACTCGCTTGTCGGCGACTCGTTTGTCGGCGGAAGCTTGAGTTTTCGACGCTATGGGTATCGAACGCTCTACGGCGGTCTGCGCTTTCTGTTGATGCGCACCGGCCGATGGTTTGGTGGCAGCGCCCTTGTTTGCCGAAAGCCCAGTCGCAGGTCGCGGCTGCGGTTGCGAGAGGGGCTTCGAACCCGAACGGTCCGAGGAGGCCGCCGGTGGAACCTGCGTCTCCTTGGGCGCCGAAGGTCTTTTCGACTTCGTCGAAGAAGAGCCGTGGGTTGTGTGTTTATGTGGATCTTTGTGTGCGTCTGTGTCGCCGGGGTGTTCATCCCCATAAGCAGGGCGTGAGCCGAGCCCGTCGGGGCCGGGGACAGACGACGAAGCGCGTAAGCGCTCCTTAGAGGGGGTTTCGACTTCCGTAGCGGAGGTCGTGTTATCGCGTTCCTCGTCACTGTCGGTGGTAGCAGCGGCGGGTGAACTTTCGGCCTTCGACATCGCGTAGGCCGCCCACCTTTTAACCCTTCGGTCTTTTAGAGTTTTAGGCTTAAGAAGCCGACAAGCCGCGCACCTTTCCTCCTTGTGATCGAGGGGCAAGCAGCGGTTACACCGTGAGTGCTTGTCCTTCCAAGTGAATTTGCCTTTACAAAGTGGGCAAAACCTAAACGGTGTCCTCTCCATAGCCGAGGCAATAAATCGCGATAAACACCCCAAGGGAAAGGAAGGGGAAAGGGAAAGGCATTCTCAGAAAAGACCCAGAGATGTCCCACGACCCCACTCTCCCTACTGTATATGGCCTGCGAGGCCAGGCCACGTGTTCGGCAGCGCCGAAGGATTTCTTCCGCTCGACCCTCCGTCGAAGATTCTTTTCGGCGGAGAACAGCTTACAACTGCGTCGAGGGAGGGATTATAAATATTAGAGAAAACACGACCAGAGGTCGAGGAGTTGCAATGTCTCTCGAAGAGCTCCGCGTGAAGGCGACCAGAAGCTGGGCGGAAAAAAACAATCTGAGGGACCTCGACGCGTGAGGGATTGTGGGTACAACGCACGTCACTATAGGGATAGTGTTTCAGACACGCCTTGTCGACGTCCCCTTTTCGACTACGAAAAACAAAATGCAATACTCCGCAGTGACCACTGGATGTCGGACCTATGCACAGCATGTGATTCTAAGCAGATTAACAAACATCAGAAGCAATGATCCTCTCATAATGCCCTTGCCTGACTCGACTTCTACTCAAGCTATTGATGATGGGGCTATAGAGTTATCCTCCTCTCCTTCTCCCATTGCTAAAGGCTCTAATACTTCTAATCTATCCAAAACCCCTAAACTTTACACCACGGACGAGCCTGACAATATTATTTCACCTGAGAACTCCCAATTGTCAGCAGCCTCGTCATTTTCTAAACCTCTTCCTCGTCCATCATTTGGTTTTCCATCAGTCTCGAACCCTGCTCTTGAAGCGGCACTAGCTGCAATTAATACAAGCATATTCTCGATTGTAAAGCGTTTTGAAGTGTTAGACCATAGATCTATGGATCAACATGAGTCTGTTTTACTGCTTCACAAAAAAATCGACTGGATTGCTTTATATGCTAATAATTGCCCTTCCCAAGCAATGGTGGTCGATTCTTCATATGTAATGCCTTTGGAAAAAACATCAGCTGAAGAAGCTATTGATGTGGATTATGCTGTAACTGCTCAATCTCCATCTGCTGTCTCAACAGCAGCAATTCTTAATTCTCCTGATGTCCAATTAATAGAGAAACCGTTATATGAGGTATTCACTAACCCTCCGCTCCTCCACAGGCGAAAAAGAAGAGGCAATAGGAAACGTACATCACAAAATTTTGATATATACAAATATAATCGGGATATTGAACAAAGACCTCCAAAATTTTTTTAAAAAAAAATCAAAAAAAAAAATGTGCCAGCTCCCAAAATCAAACATTCCAAATCAAAAACAAAAAAATTAATTTCAAATTTGGTTAATGCTGAATTATCAGTTTTAGATGCTGTGAGCATCTCCCCGATGTTGAGCCCAAATGGGCAATCTGTTGCTCGCCCGACTACTTTGATGACTACGGAGGCTGGTGTTCTCTCCAAAGGTAAGAAGCTCGATCATTCACTATCTGAACCTAAAGGCAATGAGGAATTACAGATTTCGTAAAATGACCTCATGAATGTATCTGTTTATCCATTTGACCCTACCATTGATGATGTTTGTTTTGGCCTTCACAAGGGGCCTTCTGTTCAATCTTTGGCAAAAACGAATTTCCATGTGAATTTTGATGTCCCGACTCCCCAATTTAAAACCCTGGATCAAAAGAGGTTGGACATAGTGACTAGTTTAGCGGCCTCTAGTGGCAATATGCCACTATCAAACTTGCCCCCCCCATCCACATCTGATGCCACTATGACCATGTCTCAACAGCTCTCAAATTTGAAAGTATCTACCACTAAGAGCTCCATTCACAGTGCTCACTACTCACTAGCTACCTCATCGTTTGTGACCCCCCCTGACATCATATATGAGGAAGTGAGACCAGTGATACATCTGCCCAACCCCCCTATGTTACAGGAGGAGCACATCAAAGCAATTATGCTCGATAGGATTTTTGCGGATCCGTTTCATAACCGCTCAACTCTTCTGTTAATTTTGAATTCTGTACCATCTTTAAGACACCAGATTCCTGCACAGCAAGATGTTAGCGTCATGAACATCAATTCAAAAATTGTTAAGAACTTAATTTGGAATGAAAGGCAGGAATTATATAACCTGGGTTTATGTCTAGAAGCGTTTTTGCCTCCACCTGTACAAACCGAAGCTGCATCAAATATCCTTAGTCAAAATGATAATCAAGCAAAATCTTGCTGTTCATGCAAGAATGACATTAGACTTATAACTTTACCTCCTTTGTCCAAATGGAATTGGATAGCTCAGAAAATAAATAACAGCCAAACACCTCAGAATCATTAGGATAATTATTTGGGCCTATCCCATTCTTGCTCCATGATTTCCTGGAACACTAGAGGTTTTAGTCACTTGCTATTTAATAATTCATCGAACTTAAATAACTACGACATTGTACTTTTCCAGGAAACGTGGCTTCGTACAATCCCAATATGGGAAGATCATCAGATTAACATTGTGCCGGCATCTAATCCTATGAAAGGTCGACCAACTGTTGGTCTGTTGATAGCAGTACGCACGGATGCCCAATTATCACTTGTTGCGTGGCCTTCCCCTGAGGCTGGGATACAAGCAGTTGTACTATCTACTAAGAACATTAATCATCCTCTACATCCAAGTTGTTTAATAATTAATATATATTGGAATCCACTGTCACCATCTGAAGCCCAATTCATAGATAAAATTGACAATCTATTAAATCTGGCATTAACCAGATCTAACATTGGATCTGTACTAATAGCGGGTGACTTTAATCTGAATTGTCTGAGCCCGAATATTAAATTGTAGAGCCTATAAATGGGGTAAGCTTGTTACAACAAGGAAGCTTACAATGTTGAATAATTCAACACCAGAGGATTGTCCTGCAAAGCCAACTTGGTCCAGGATGGAAAGTAATTCCATTTTAGATTATATATTCATTTCTGAGGAGGCCAACAAGTTGATCACCTCCTTCAAGATAATTCCATCTAAATTTAGTGATCACAACATACTTCAAGTCTCGTGGCTTCCTCACCCGGTTGAGGACCAAATCTATTACCAATCATCTATTGATATTAATAATTCTGGTAATCGTTTAAAATGGTACCCTGACATGGTCACGAGATTGCAAATCAAAATATCTAAATTAAAGCATACAACCTCTTGTCCATCAGAGACTTTTTATAGTGATTGTATCTAAATATTGATATTAGAAAACCACAAAACATCTCGATCATGGGTCGCTCATAAATACCCCAGAATAATTCTGATTTCCGATTTAAAAAAAGAACTAAAAGCTAACTTACGGAATCCAGTAGTTAGAGGGTCCAAGGTACTAACAAATCAACTAAAGAGACAATTTAAAAACCAAATTAGACAAATTATCCAAAACTTTAAACAAGAAAGTGCGGAAAAGATGCTAAAGGCAATTATGTCAAAATCATCTTGGGAGATATGGAAAATACTCAATTTTACGTCCACCTTAACTCATAGATCTATGTTACTGAGCCCCATCCCCGAAGCAGTATGGACAACTCATTTTCAAGAACTTTTATATAAACCTGTTGAAGGTAATGATGAAATAAATATTATGCCTAGTTTAGCAGAATTTAAATTCGATGAATTGGACATTTTGATTTTAATAAAGAAACTGAGCTCCTGGTCCCGACCAGCTAACAAATGTAATTCTTAAACAAAACCCTGAAATGTGGGCGTCTGTGCTCTATATGATATTTACTCAAGTCATAAAGTCAGGACAAATCCCTCACTCGTGGCAACAAGCTATACTAATTCCTATACTCAAAAAAGGCGATCGGTCGAATCCGAACAACTATAGGCCGATTGCCCTCCTAGATGCCCCGGGGAAGATTTTTGCGAAATTGATTTTGAAAGGCTTTGCAAAATGGCTCACTAACAACAATCTTTTAGACATTAATCAATCGGGCTTTGTGCCAGGGATTGGGACCATGCAAAATTTATTCATTTTATCTATTTTAAAAGAACAAGCTATTTTAGCTAAACATCCACTTTTTATTGCTTTTATAGATTTTAAACAAGCATCTGATTCGGTATCGAGACAGATTTTATGGAGAAAACTTCTTGATGTTGGATGTCCGCCATATATTAGTTTTTTAATACATACATTTTATACAAATACATCTATAAGGGTTGAACTAACATCCAAGGGCTTGTTAACACAACCAATTTTGACGAACACAGGTCTAAAACAAGGATGCCCTTTTGCTACGATACTGTTTAATTTCTATATTAACAATGTGTACAGTGCTTTTAGTACGGTGCGCTCCTTCCCGCCAAAACTGGCCAATCAGGAAATTGCGTACCTTTTGTATGCTGATGACCTTATGATATTAGATCAGACCCCAATTGGCCTGCAAAGGAAATTAGCAGCCCTTTATGAATATGCACAAGTGAATGAATTGATAATCAATACATCAAAATCGAACATTCTAGTTTTTCAACGTAACCGTACAACTAGTGAATATAAATTCAAATGGTTTTTGGGACACACTAGTTTAAAGCAAGTATTCGAATATAAATACCTGGGTGTAAATATAAATGGCCATTATGCTGATTCCCCTTACAAAACAGAACTTATTGCGCGTATGAAATCACTTGCAATACAGGGTAAAGCGTTACAGAGGAAATACGGAAATTTCTCCATCATCCCTGCAAGAACCTTTTATCTACAAAAAGATCTACCGACAATAGTTCATGGCAGTCAGACAAAGATAAATCCAATGGCAACCACATGGGACACACTAGAAGGTATATACTGGAAACATATCTTACCGGTCCCACGGTCTAACCCAATTTCGCTGATAAGACATGAATTGGGGCTTATATCTTTGAAGACATCAGTTGCCTGGCTGATGTTAGCATTATATAGAAAGATTATAATGTCTACTGACCAAAGTAAAAACATGTTTCCAATAATCAAAAAGGCACTCAACAAACTGGTATTTGTTCCCCTGCGAGAATGGAAAGAGTTGTTCACCCAATATATTCAACAAGCCAACATTTCAGTAGAGCAATTGATAGAATCACCAGATAAAATGAAACTGAAATTATGGAGATATGACTGGATTAACACAACGGAACAAATTAAAAAATATCAAGCGGTTAATTTAGGTGCCTTTGAAATACGTGCTATGAATGTGTTACCACAATATCCGATTAAATTTCCGAATAGAAAATACCCGGATGCATTTTTGCGATTTAGGTTTAATTTATTACCTACAAAAGCAAAATTGGCTTCTCTGGATAGATCTGGAAATCTATCCAAGATATGCAACTACTGTGAAGTCTTTGATTCAGTTCAAACCATGAGACATCTTTTAATAGATTGTACCAAACTGGTTGACATGAGAAAGAAATATCTTTATAGACATTTTAAACATCGACGAATACTGACTCATGATGAACTATGGGTAACAATCTTTAACACCTTGAATACGTCCTTGATTATTGACATCATTCATTTTATAAAGGAACTTAACTTGATACAAATAGATGGAAGTTGTAAATGAAAGTGAGAAAACGTTCAAAGTAAGATGACTGCTCCAACATTGCAAAGAAATTGGTAAAACAAACCCATGTTTATGATTGGCTAGTGATACTGCAAACAAACTGAACTAAACTATTGTGCATGTTTCTGTATATTACTCGATGTAAATGAGAGAATTGTAATTTTCAGATGCTTGTATTTATTATCACAGTTATTATGTATACAATTGAAAAAGTTGTTTATTCAACTGAAACAATTTCTTGAATTAAAAAAAAAAAAAGCCCGTCTTCACCTGTGTGCCGAGACAGTCACTGCAACATGCCTTCCTCTAACCTGTATGTCCCGAGGAGGTCGACAGATCAAGCCCCCATCCCCAGAACATCTGAGATGACAATGCATTACTTACCGTAAAAGCATTTCTGATGGTTGTATCTGCTTAGATTCACATGCTGTACATAGTCCGACATCCAGTGGTCACTGCGGAGTATTGCATTTTGTTTTTCGTAGTCGAAAAGGGGACGTCGACAAGGTGTGTCTGTAACACTATCCCTATAGTGACATGCAGTGTACCCACAATCCCTCACGCGTCGAGGTCCCTCTGTTTTTATTTTTTTATGCCCTGAGGGAGCCTTCTATACGTGAGTGAGTACAGAAAAGAGTGAGAGATGTAGAAAGATGTCTATGTTCCTTCCATTCGAGCGGGGAGGAAGGGTGGGCGCATGTGAATCTAAGCAGATACAACCATCAGAAATGCTTTTACGGTAAGTAATGCATTGTCTTCTGATGTTTGTTAATCTGCTTAGAATCACATGCTGTGCATAGACTAGCGAGCAGTACCCGGAGTTGGAGGTGGGTTGTGAGAAGGAACAGTAGAGAAAAGATGTCTTAATACTGCTTGTCCCACCTGGGAATCATATCTAGAGTGTGCATCTAGACATAGTGTTTTGTAAAGGTGTGTACAGAGCTCCAGGTTGCCGCTTTGCAAATGGACTCCAGGGGAACCTTTGCAATGAATGCTATGGATGCCCCAGTGCCTCGAGTAGTGTGCTCTTGGCTTGAAGGGTAGTTCTCTCTTAGCAAGAGTGTAACAGAGAGTGATGCATTGAACAATCCATCTAGATATAGTGGACTTTGAGACTGCATCTCCTTCTCTTCCTGCTGCCACCGAGACAAAGAAATGATTAGTCTTTCTCAGTGGCCTAGTTCTTTCCATATAAAACATGACAGCTCTGCGCACATCGAGTGTATGCAGGCTCTTTTCTCCCAAATTGGAAGGGTTTTGAAACAACGTTGGTAGTTCTATTGACTGGTTGACATGGAATTTCGATATGAATTTTGGTGCAAACCTTGGGTGTGTGCGTAGAACCACCCTATCTTTGTGAACTGTTACAAAGGGGTCTAGAATAGATAGAGCCTGTAGTTCACTTACTCTCCTAATGAAGGTGATAGCTATTAGGAAAGCAGTCTTAAAAGTGAAGTCCTTAAGAGTTGCCTTGTGCATGGGTTCAAAGGGTCTGCCCATGAGCCTGGTAAGTACCACATTAATGTCCCAGCCGGGAGCTCGGTTTGCTATCTGAGGGTGTATTCTCTTTATCCCCTCCATGAAGGCTTTGATAACTGGGACTTTCCACCATGACACCTTAAGTTGAGAGGTGGTGTATGCAGAAAGTGCCGCTAGATGGACTTTAATAGAATTTAACACTAGACCAGAGTCCAGTAAATGGGTCAGGTAAAGGACAATTTGTGTGGGAGAGCAGTGGACTGGGTTGATGCTCTTACCTCTACACCAGATGACAAATCTCTTCCACTTGCTAGAATAGCAGTGGCGAGTGTTCGGTTTTCTTGCTTCTCTGAGAATGTCCATGCATCTCTGTGGGAGTTGTAAATGGCCAAATTCTATGACCTCAGGAGCCAGGCTGCTAAGTTCATGTTCTGTGGGCATGGGTGTAGGGTCTTGCCCTTGTCCTGTGACAGCATGTTGTACGGGCAGGGCAGTTTCACCGGTGGCGACAGGGACATCTCCATCAGGTGCGCAAACCATGGTTGGCGGGCACACATCGGGGCTTTCGGTATCATGGTGACTGGTTCCTGGTGCATCTTGTGCACTATCTTGTTCAGCAGAGGAGTTGGGGGGGGGGGGGGGGAAGCGTAAACAAATTTCCCTGACCACGGTATCCAGAGACCGTTCCCCTTGGAGCGGTTCTGTGGGTATCTGGAGGCGTAATCTAGGCATTGTGAGTTCTCCAGAGTTGCGAACAGGTCTATTTCTGGGAAGCCCCATTGTGTGAAGACGTCAAAGACAATGTCTTCGTGTAACCGCCATTCGTACTCTGAGGGCAGAGGGAAGTCTCTGCTGAGTTTGTCTGCTAGCAGATTGAGTTCCCCTGGTACATGTTGTGACAATAGGAACATGTTGTGTCTGAGAGCCCACTTCCAGATGTTCTGGGACAGCTTGGACAGTCCTGGAGAGTGAGTGCCCCCTTGCTTGTTGAGGTAGTACATGGCTGTGGTGCTGTCCATGAGGACCATCACTGTTTTCCCTTGTAGGTGTGTCTGGAAGGCTTTTAGTGACTTGAACACCGTAAGTAGCTCCAGTAAGTTTATGTGCTTAGAAGCTACGCTCGGAGTCCAAACTCCGTGAGCAGTCTGATGGGATAGGTGAGCCCCCCATCCTGTGAGGGATGCGTCTGTGGTTAGAGTGGCTTCCACTGCGGGGGTGGCGAATGGTTTCCCTATTACCAGGTTTTCCTTCGACCACCACTGTAGCGAGAGAACCAAGGCCTGCGAGACCACCACTAGATCGTCCCACTGTCCGCTGGCCTGACACCACTGGCTGTCGAGTCACTCTTGCATTGGGCGCAGGCACGCGTGAGGTACCAAATAAATACATGACGCCATCATTCCTATCAAGCGCATTGCTTTGCGTACCGTCACCTCTCGACCGGCCACATATTAAGGGATCTGAAACAGCATATTTTGGACCCTCTCGTTGGAGGGGAAGACAAGGCTGTCCTTTGTTCGAATTAGAGCCCCTAGGAATTGTTTGATTTGGCTGGGGTCTAAACTGGACTTCTTCTCGTTGATGGAGAAGCCCAGTTGGAACAAAAGGTCTACTGTCTTTTGGGTGTTTGAGAAGCATGTCTTGTAAGTCTCCCCTATTATGAGCCAATCGTCGAGGTAAGAGTATACCGGTATGGACAACCTGCGCAGGTGGGCCGCTGCCACTGCCAGAACCTTTGTGAATACCCTCGGTGCAGACGCTATGCCGAAGGGTAGCACTCTGAACTCGTAGTGTTTGCCCTCTATCATGAACCTGAGGTATTTTCTGTGCGCTGGCAACATCAAAATATGAAAGTATGCATCTTTCATGTCCAGTGTTGTCATGTAGTCCCCCTGAGAAAGCAGGGGAATTACCTCCTGTAATGTTAACATACGAAATTTTTGTGGTTTTACAAATTTGTTTGCTGGGCGCAGATCTAGTACGGGGCATATGGTTAGGTCCTTTTTGGGTACAAGGAAGTACACTGAATAAATACCTTCCATTACCTGAGATAGGGGCACAACATCTATTGCTCCTTTCTGTAGCAGCTGTTCTACTTCTTGCAGGAGGATGACGAGGTGTTCTGGTGACAGGCGTCGTCCCCTTGGAGGTCTGTAGGTGGGGGACCGATTGAACTCTATACAGTACCCGTGGGCTATGGTTGACAATACCCACCGGTCTGATGTTATTCCCTCCCATGCTGATAGGAACGATGTTATCTGGCCCCCAACCGGAGACGCATGGGAGGGGACCCGAACCTTCGGGTCATTTGGTGTTATTTGCCGGGGTGCCTCTGGGGCTGGTGCCCCGGCCTCTGCCCTTGCCACGGCGTTGTCTTCTTTGGTTATACTGGTTACTGGTACCCTGATTAGAGGGCCAGTTGCCCGCAGTGTAATGCTGTTGCTGTTGGCGTTGGCCACGAAAAAAGCGCTTGTTGCCAAATCCCCGCCTGTTTGGAGGCTTTGAGATTTGGTCTAAGGTCTTTATGGTGTCGAATTCTTTCTTCGCATTTTCCAGTGCGTCGTCCACTGCCCTTCCAAAGAGATTTGACTCTTCTATTGGCTTATTAATGAGTGACGCCTGCGTTTCTGCCTTGAAACCGGAATTGCGAAGCCAGACGTGACGCTTCAGCAGAATTCCCTGCACCAAAGAACGGACAGCAGTTTCTGCCACATCAAGAGTGTTCTTAATGATGCTCTGGTTGACCAGAGTTCCTTCTGTAATTGTAGCCAATAAGCGAGTTCTTAGAGGTTCCGGGGCTTCTTCGATGTCCTGCTTAAGCTTTCCCCATTGAGCATCAGCATAGCTTGCCAGCAATGTGTTATTATTGGCAATCCTAACTGAAAACGCTGCCGAGGCGGTAATTCTTTTGCCCAAGGCATAAAGCTTTTTCCATTCTTTATCTGGTGGTGCCTCGCTGGTCGGCAGTGGCACCCCAGCCCTCTTCCTTGTGCTACTCACCAGTAAGGAGTCCGGGACTGAGTGTCCCCTGATATATAATGGGTCCGACTGAGAGGGTGAGAACAATTTCTTGATTCTTGGATTGACCCCTCTTACCAGCGCGGCGGTGGACAGCGATTGGTTGAGTCGTCTCTTAACTGAGGCGAGGATAGGAATAGTTTGACTAGTGGGAGGTTTTTCTTTAATAATCCTTTCAACGAAATCAGTATCTGGTGTGACCTCCCCAGTTTCAACTTCAAAATGTGTTGCTGACTTCCTCAGTAGCGCATTGAAGGTGGGCTGATCGTCTACTGGAGATGGGTTCCTGACCGGTGTGGTCCGAGGAGAAGAAATATCTATAATGTAGGGGTCTGTAGACCCTGATGGCGACTGCCAGGGTTGTGAGCCACCTTCACCTGGGTCCTCCTCGTAGCCCTCCTCACCTATGTTAGTGTCATCATGAAAACCTTCTTCCTCTTGTTGGTCTTCATTATTCACAAACTCTTCCTCCTGGAAGTGAGAGTCCTCTTCAGTGAGGTCGTAAGTGTTCATGTCTTCCTGTAGGGGGTTAAAGAGCTTCGGGTATTTAGCCCTTGCCCCCTCCTGGAGTACCTCGCTTGGCCACTTGGGTGTCCTATTTTCTGGGATGTCCATGAACCTGTCTAGCTTGTCCATACATGACTGGAACCTCTCTACAGTCCAGTAAGGTAGGCCAGAGCTGTCTGGGAGTGAAAAGGGAGTTTCCTCTCCCTGTAGTTGCTTAGTTCTGTCCCATAGCGTCGAAGATAGGATTCCTTCGCCTTCTGAGAAACCCTCTCGCTGGCTATGGTCTTCTGTCGACAGTGCGAGCTGTCCCAGCCTACCCTCCGGCGTCCTCGGCGTTTCTTTGGCCTTGTGAGCAGTTTTCGACGTGTCACCCGCCGTCCGTCTCTGGCCGTCTTTAGAAGCTATATGCGCGAGGCTTTCGGCGATCAGCTTCTCCGTAGAGGGATCGCTCGCCGTCGCGCTAGGCAGCGCCGAGTCTTTACTGGCAACGTACGCACTCTTGCGAGGCGTGTCGCCTGAGGATTTGGGGTTATCGCCCTTATTTACAGAAAGCCCAGTTGCCGGTCGTGGTGGCGGGGAGGGCTTGCGACCCTTACCGTCAGCGGAAGGCGCCGGTGGACCCGACGCCTCCGTTTACGCTATGGCTGCCTTCGTCTTCGATGAATGCGTGCCGTGGGGTATGTGCTTATGTGTTTTTCTGTGTTCGTCCTTGTCGCCGGGGTGTTCATCCCCATAACCGGGGCGTGAGCCGGGCTTGCCGGGGACGGGCGACGAGGAGCGGGAACGCTCCTTCGAGAGGTCTACAACCTCTGTTGCGGAGGCCGTGTAATCACTGTCCTCATCATATTCGGCGGCGGCAGGAGCTGGCGAGGAGTCAGACCTAGACATCGCATAGGCTGCAAACCTTTTGACCCTGCGGTCCTTTAAAGTTTTGGGTTTAAGTAACTTACAGGCCGCACAGCCGTCCTCTGTGATCGAGGGGCAAGCAACGGTTACACCGTTTATGCTTGTCCTTCCAGGTAAACTTGCCCTTGCAACGCGGGCAAAACCTAAAGGGCGTCCTCTCCATAGCTGAGGGCATGAAATGTGATTACGACCTCGAAAGAGAGGGAGGGGAAAGAGAAAGGCATTCTCAGAGTAAAACAAAGAAATTACCACACAACCCCACTCTCCCTACTGTGTTAGGCCGGCGAGACCAGGCCACGTGTTCGGCAGCGCCGAAGGATCTCCTCCGCTCGTCCCTCCGTCGAAGATCTTGCTCGGCGGAGAACAGCTTGGCAGCTACGTCGAGGGAGAGATCCATGTGATAGTTATAAATAATAATAAACGACCAAGGGTCGAGGAAATGATTTCGCAATGTCTCTCGAGGAGCTCCGCATAAAGGCGACCAATAACTGGGCGGAAAAAACAATCTGAGGGACCTCGACGCGTGAGGGATTGTGGGTACACTGCACGTCACTATAGGGATAGTGTTACAGACACGCCTTGTCGACGTCCCCTTTTCGACTACGAAAAACAAAATGTAATACTCTGCAGTGACCACTGGATGTCGGACTATGCACAGCATGTGATTCTAAGCAGATTAACAAACATCAGAAAATTGGATTCAGCTGAGAAATTAAACAGTATAGCTGTCCCCACTTTCCTCCATAGGATAACATTGGGAACACTTACCTTTGTCTCCTGCATTCCATTCCACTCACCTAGAGTAACCTTATATACAAAAAACATGTACTTACCTTAAGTAAAATGTATGTAGAACCTTTTGAACTATTGCCAAGACAAGTGAGCTGTAACTGACCTGAAACACTGACCAATGTGGCGTTTGGACTGCTTAAGTTAGGGAATTAACTTGTGAACTGGTTCAATCGTTTATTGCACTTAATCTACTTGCTGAATAAGGGTCTTAATGCATTTATGAACCTATGGTGCATTTATATATTTGCATCATAGGATTGTGCAATAATACTACCAATTTGATTACTTTTTAAGTGTATTGAGAAAGCCTATAACAAATAGCATTTATACGTACTGTCTAAATTGAATTGTGTGCCTTACTGTGTGGACTCGTTGAGGGCCTCTGACCCCACTCACACAGAGTATAATCCTAGACTGCTCAACCACATATCGTGATTGGATTTTGGCAAACTTCTCGGAATTCCTTGTTCACAATAACTAGGGCTGCCTCCTTAAATCTGTCCACCAGGCTAGATTCTAGAAATCCATCTTAATACACAACATGCTTTCTGGGCTTCGCCAGTGGATTGTTAATCCTTGCTTTACTCCTGGCACGTCTCCCTTCCACTACTACCTCCAACCACCCTCTTGCTGGATATCCCTCCCACTCGATCATGCACAGGAAGCACGTAGGCTGTGACACGATTCCAAGGAGATCATCACCTCTCCCAAGGAGGAGCCGCCTACTTTGGGACGAGAGAGTTGAGCCTGCTACGCTAACCATTCCCTAAGCGGCTCGATGAGTGGGATCCCTCTGGAGGCAACCCCCCTTAGGCTACAGAAAAACCTCAGGGGGGGGGGGGGGAAGCCATCATTCCTCCCCGAGACTAACACCTTTATGGGATATGTGCAAGCTAAAATGTATGATAACCCTGTAACCGCTTTTTGAAATGGTTGACTTGGCTTCTGCCCCGCACTATCCCCAGTCCTCTTGGAAAATAGCAGTGAGGTGAATAGACCACCCCCAGGAGGAGCATTATTGAAAAAACAAACAGAAGAGCCGCACCGTGTAGCCTGCAGTGTTCAACTGTGCTACAATGCCCAGAGGTGTGGCCGGTAGTGGAGAAAAAACGGCAGACTCGGCATCCTAGTCAGTGGTGTGCACTATGGGAGTGCAGCAAGGTGCAGCATACCAATACCGAAGTGTCTTTACTGGCTACGCAGATGAGAACGAAGTACCTCACAGCGCCGAGGAGAAGAGCCAAGGTGGAGCAGACCAGTCGCTGCACGGAGCAAGTGTATTAAAGAAATCGCCAGTTGCCAATGCAGAGACCAGTTGACAAGTCGTGTAAGCAGCTTGTGGCAAAGAAGGTCCAGGAAGAATCCACAAACTTCCCAAGTAGCACCACACATCAGAAGCAGTTAAGTGGTGGCTTCAGTGGCCCGGGAGGTAGGTGGCAAAGCAAGGAAGAGGGTGCGAAGCCCCAGGGTGGGGAGCAAGCCGCCAAGCCCCAGGGTGGTGAAGGGAGAAAGCAAGCCACAGAGTGGTGAGAGCAGAGAAGCCCCAGAGTGGGGAGTGAGAAGGAGTAGAGCCCTAGAGTGAAGAGACTGAAAAAACCCAGAGGAGGGGGTGCAAGAAAGACTAGACACTCCCTGAAGGGAGTAAATACTGAGAAACCCAGAGAGACCTGACTGGAGGCAGTTTGGAGGACATTGGAAGGAGAGAAGAGGGACCAGAGTGAGGGACGCGAGTTTGATGGACACTGGAAGGAGAGCGAGGGGAATTTGGAAGATATTGGAAGGAGAGGGAAGATTTTTGTGACCGATTACAATTGGAGGAGGAGGAAAACTAGAGGGGGAGAAAGATTCATAAATGGAAAGGAGGAGATAATCAGGAAGGAGTATACATTCAAAGGAGGAAAAAGCCGACTGCTGCCACATGCAAGTGGGAAATAAGCCAAAGAGACCACTGAAGTTGAGGAAGAAGGGTATGAGAACTCCTTTAAGTCTTGGGCTGAGCCCACTTGGGAAGAAGTGTGCAGGAACAAAAGGTGGGGAGGCAGAGCAGGCTCAAGCCTAGTTAGAGCCAAATGCCTGGCTTTGGTTTGAGTGCCTTTTGTGAAAAATGAACTAAATTAGAGCAGAGCATTACCTCATTTTATATTCACTTTGTACATTGAAGTGGCATTGCCACCCAGTTAAAATAACTGCATGAAATCATCTACATGCACAGAGTAGTTGGTTTAGCTCTTGGCTGCCAGGAAATGCAGGTTGGTGCAAAACTAAAGATGCAATGGGAGCATATGTGGATGAAAACCCGCCAAATTGCAAACTATGCAACCAGAAAACCTAGCTTCCATACTTGAACTAACTATGCAATTCTTGGCAAACCATGCTACTTAAATGTGCAATAATTAGTATTACTTATAAGAGATTGTTAAAAGTGCACTACATAAAAAGCTACACATATATAATGTATTAATCTACAGTGTGTGCATCAAGGATAATACAAATACTAATAATTTATAATGTGAACACCAAATGTGGAAGTATCCCATATCTTGCTTAATGCTCTGCCACGTATGAGCCACATTTCTAACAGAGAAGTGAAACGGATGATATACACTGGTTTGAAGGGCAAGAGGGTTTTCCTGGAGAATTGTCCTCTACTGGACAATTTCTTTTGCTCACCCCCGCTGCGTTGTCCCAAGTTATGAAAATACTCATTTGGTTCCAAAGTTACATTTATACTACTGTTTGTTGTGTTGCCCAACTAGCTCTATATTCCGAAAATAAAGGACTTTGTTTAAGTAGCATTTCTGTCTTGCCCGGTTTGTAAATCCCAGTAACCGGTAGTGACAGCTGGCATTACCCTCAACAAATGTGGTTCCCTCCAAAAAAACATGTAGCGAAGAACCTCAGCGAGATGTGCAATCCTCCTCAATGACTCTAGTGCCTCAAAAATGAGGCATCTGTGGGGGGGTGGAGACAGCATTTCATTCTTAATGTAGGCTTCAAGCCTACAAGTGCAGTTCTCTTTGAGCAATGCGGAACCCTTGAGAAAGAAATTAAGCAGCTGCATTTTCAGGGCGAAGAAAAAGAGCTGTTATCTTGCCTCTCAGTGGATGGTTTTAGGATATCCTTCTTGAGGCTCCAGATTTGCAGGTGTCTCCTCACATGCCAAACCTACAGATTGCTGCTCTCAGCTAGAAGATTATTTGTAAAGAGTATCAATGTTCCCATTGTATCCTGGCTTGCAACTTTGTGTTACTACTCTCTTCTGCAATTGTATTTGCTCTCCCCTCTTGTTTCTCCACTCTTTTGGACTGCTTACTCTCTGTTCTCTACTCCTCTCCCTTTTCCTATCTCCTCCCCTTACTTTCTTCTATGCACTTATACTATCAGAATTGTCCCTGGACCTAATAGGATAGCAACCTCATCTGTTTGCTCCACCCTCCCATTACTGTTTTTTTCCTCGCCACCCCCTCTCCAGCACTATCTGAAATGTCGTCAGGCCTAGTATGATAGTCGCTTGTTTTGTTCCTCCCCTCCCTTTCTGCCCCCCTCTCCCTCCCCTTTTGTTTTCTCCGCCTCTACCAGAAATGTCGTCAGGCCTAGTGCGGTAGTCGCCTGTCTGTTTCCATTTCCTTCCCACTCTCCCCCTCCCTTCCTCATCTATGTCATAGCTCTTGCACTATCTGAAATGTCGTCAGGCCGAGTACGATAGTTATTTCACATCCTTACTGTTCACGGCCTGTAAGAATGTTATTGTATTTTCCCTTGTTCCCTCCCTTGCCTTGAAGCGCTTTGAAACACACTGTGTATAGGCGCTATATAAATAAACTATCATATCATAGCTCTGGCTATTTCCACCATGTTACAACCGAGTCCCAGCAGCTTCACAAGGAGGGCTCTTGCGGGACAGAACAAGTTGAAACGAATGTTATGAAATACAAACTCAAGGGCTTTCCAAGTCCTGCACTCACCCCATTTGTTTTCGAGTTGCAGGAGATCATGACCATGCCTTTTCGCTCCTCGTGGTTGCAGTGGTGGTCATACTTCTCACCCTTTCTGTACATGAGCAAGATCCAGTCAGCTGGAAAAGAGTATAGATGTCAGGGACAGAGAATGAGGTAAGATGTCAGGGACAGAGAATGACCCTGGTGGGAAGAACAGAGCGCTGCAATATATTAGCCTTAATGTTGACCTCACATGAGGCTACATAGCAAAGACTAGAAATGAGAGCTCTGGTGATCTCCAATCGTGCCAGGGTCTTTTACAGGAGGCAGAGGGAGGCCTGTACAGAGGAAATAAGAGCATCTCTATTTGTATGTAGGTCCTTCCATCTCCACTTCCCCCCACCCCCCCAAAGACTCAAGCGCACTTACAGCCTTTGATGAGGTAGGTTTCGTTGAAGCGGCCAATGACCGTCTCCTTCTGGCTGTTCTTGTTGTCTATCTGGACCAAGCCCCCTCCAGTAGTGTTGCCAACCGTGCCACACAATCTGAACTGATAAGTGTAATCATTTCCATCTTTTGCAACTCGATCATGGAACCTGAAATGTGAGTGAACATAAAACAGACTGTGATAAAAAGCATGGTAAAAACGTACACAAAAGTACTCAACTACACGATAGTATGATGCCTTACACGTATACATCTACAATATGAATGGAACTTAGAAGTGTGACTTTCTGCCATGCTTGCTAAAGGTTTAGGACGAATAACATTTAGCAAAGGAATTTTAAACTTGTTAAGTCTTTAATGCATCAGCACTGTGTGAGGGGTCAGAAATTTGAGCGACCAACTTTGTAAAGAGTTTCCAACTTTTACCAATTTATTAAATAAACAGGTTGGATAAACACCTCACTATCACCCTGACAAGGATTTCCCTGCCTAAAAGAAAAAACTAAAAAAAAAAACTAAAGGGAACACTCTAACCAAAGGATATCTAACCCTCACACTTAAACAACAAAGCAAAAAGGAATTATATGCAAATCAGTTCAACAACGATATATAACATAAGACCTGCTTCACAGTGAGATCAATGTCTTTTGTCGGGTTCTGGGCAAGCTCCCCTTCCACCGATCCAAACAAGAGTTTTCTCCAAAGTTCAAAGGAAAAAAACAAGGAAATCCGGTTTAACACATTGTTCCAATACAAGTCTTAAGGTCTTGTACTTAAAGTCACAAAGTTCTGCTGCTTCAATAAAGTACATTGGAAAAAATCGTAAGCGCTCACTCCTCCTGGAATAGGAACGCTTTCACAATTTTGGCAACAAATAGTTTGGTCAGGATGGTGCACCACAATTTTTACTGCAGGAAGAATTGTAACTTCTTCAACCAGCGTTCACAATTCTTTCCCAAATGTCATAATTCAACATGTTTTCTATTAGTACCAATCTTCAGCACTTGCACCTTCGACTACCTGGTTTATCCTTTGACAAGGTTTCTTCGGGGCAATCACTTCTTGCCCTATGGGTATACTCGCCTGCCCGTCTACTTCTTCAACAGCACAACAGAAAAGTGCTTCAATGGTAACTTTCAAATTAGAATAACAGCACTTCAATAGTCTTCTTTGGTATTGCAATGCTAGCAGATATTAGGGAATAGAACATTCACATTGATCTACACTAGGACCTGTCCACAAAAAATTCTCATCTCCCTCTGGATAACTTCTTCCTGAAGGGCGGTCTGTTTGCCACCTTTCTTTCCCCTCTGCACTGTAAATAATAGTCAGGATAACGTCTTCCCCTGCTTCTGCCTTGGCTTTAGCAATGAGTTTATATCAAACCCAACCATAGACGTTCCCGAACCTGAGTCACAACTTTGACAAACCTGGGGCTTTTCAACATTCCCCTCTTGCGTTTGGCAACTTCTATTAGACAGATATTGCCTGTTCTTTAATTTCTCTGGGCATTTGTGGTATGCATGAGATTCTAAGAAGGCCTCCCCACCGGGTTGTTGGCATTTGCTCATGCTCACATATTCAGTTCTAGGGTTCTTTGATTTAACATCAGCCACTTTTGTGAATTTTCAACAGTTCAGCATTTGTAATGCTTACTAGTCTGCTTTTCACTCGCTTGCGAGCGATCCTGCCTGCACGGAACACACTGCCTGCACCAGAGCTCCCCCGAGTCACTTGTTTCTCTCAGACTCACTGGGTAAGACGGTGGTCAGTCAAAAGGCCGAAAACATAATACCGAATGACAAAAATCTCGAAAAAAAAATATCGAATTATTTATTTATTTATGTGTTTTTGGAGTCAGGTAGCTAAAAAAAAGGGTTAAAATAAAAAAAATAGAAAAAAGGGGGGTTGGGGGGGAACCCCCCATTTCGAAAAAAAACGTCATTAAAAAAATTCGATATTTTCTTTTTCGGCCTTTTTTTTCGAGATTTTTGTTTGAGATTTTTTTATTCGGTATTATCACTATGAACCGGTTAAGACACTTCCAGGTACTCTGCTTTGCGTTCGTAGGAATGTTGGAATCGTGGCTTCTCCCGACCAGGCGCACCCTCTCTTCAGTCGCCACTGCTTCCGCCACGCTGGTTCGGGGGTGTCTGACTCTCGAGAGTCTATGTGCAACCCAGTCACATGAAACCACACAACTGCTCGCGCCACATCGACTTCCCGCTGCGCAACCTCTGCAGTTTGGAGTTTTAGAGGCACACTGTCTAGGGACCCACCCTGGTATGCTTGCTCTTCTACTTCTTCTGACAATTGCATGCATGGCCTGCACTGTCTTCTACAATACTGCTTTTTCTTTACCTAAACCTGAGGGGGGCCCTTTAAGCCCCTCAGTCATCCCTCAGGTGTCGAATTAGTTGACCACTCCTGCAGCTTTGTTCCTCTATATCCCTCTTCCTAGTCAGAGGACTGAGGGAATTATGGGACTTGACGTCCCCAATGATAAGGTTTGTTTTCTTAACCTCTTCTTTATTAAAAAGTTGATATCTACTTTCTAAAACATTTAACAAAGGGATGTCACAAGAATCAGTCATAAGGCAGATATGAGAAGAGGAACATGGATTTTTTGTCTTGAAACTTCTATAAATATATAACTTCCTCTGACCATGCATCTGGGAGCTAGGGGAATTTATAATCATAGGTATTTCTTGTGTTCGATTTTATTTGTACCACGCACCACTGACCCTGAGGCATGAGGGCGCCAACAAATAAAACAAACATTTACAATAATAGATAGCCCAGATAATAAACACAAGTACAAATACATTACAGACAAATATTGACAAATTTACTATATAAGAAGGAAAAAAACATGCATGGTATAACAGGTCAGTTCAGGATAATTCTCAACTTGGAAGACGAGAGCGTGTTCTGCAGTTTTGTAATTTTGGACAAAAACAATGGTAGGCTACTTGTGCCACATCCAATAATAATAATACAGTCCGTGTTATCAGTGTAACACCAATTGTTAATCTGCATCCTACGAAGGACTTTAAAGTCTTGAGTTCTGACACAGTAGAGGCCCACCTTTTGGTTAAGCCATGCTAAGATTTTTTTCTTGAGTGCTTCCCTTAATTCAAAT
This sequence comes from Ambystoma mexicanum, assembly GCF_040938575.1. Lineage (NCBI taxonomy): Eukaryota > Metazoa > Chordata > Amphibia > Caudata > Ambystomatidae > Ambystoma > Ambystoma mexicanum. Next base: position 170,117,809 of record NC_090925.1, read on the forward strand.
TCCCTCGGCTTATCGACATTTGCAATGATGTTTCTGGAGTTCAAATCAAAACTCCTTAAACTGGGATCCGTAATTCTCGCCATTGTTGGTTTTTTAAGGCGAGTGTCCAATACTGTTATTACAGAATGTTTATTACTATTAACATCACAAGGTTTATGGCTGAATTAGTTTACATTCAAATGGTCCAAGCCATTACATACTGTGGTATTTGTAGGATGTCTTCATTACAAGAAGTTAAATACTGTGTCTCATTCCACAAGTATTCCTCACTCCCCTTACCCTTTTCTCCTCCAACAGTATACCACCTCCAAGGTCAGGAAGCATCTGCCTTTCCTGACCACCTGGGAAGATACTCTAGGCAGGATTTCATTGAGGGATCCGTAGGATTCCTCACAACTGCCACATCTTAAATAGCTCTGGTCTCAATCTGGGACGATTTGTTCAATCATCCGGACCAATGTCATCTACCGCTCCTGGTAGATTCATAGGCCTCATTTGATTCGATGGATCATGTAATTTTAGTACGCCAGCTCTCAGACCATGTAGCAGTTCACTGGCTCTTCCCTAGACTAGTTTCAGAGCCTTCTCTTGGACAGAGCACGGAATTAGGAGGAATTAGGAACCTTCACCTCCTTCTCTCGTCCTGTGCAGAGTGCAACAGTGATCCTCTCTTTCTACTCTACTTCTTAATATGCATATCTTGCCTCTGCTGTACCTTGTTCAGAAATTTGGTATCTCTTATTACTTGTATGGCGAAAATACCAAACTATTTAAGGCCCCCTTGACATGTTTGATCAGCTCCACTTCTGCCAACCAACAAACGTTAGCTCAATCCAGCAAAAACAAAGTTATGCTCCTCGGTTCAAAAGATATGCTGCATGACCCTACTCGCCATCCCTCTCCTCCTTTACTGTTTGGTCTTCCTACAACCTTCTCAAATAAGGTACAAATCTTGGAAGCACCTGCGGCCCTAAAATTGCACTTGTCAAACAAATAAACATGGTGGATAAATCCTCCTTCTGCCTTGGTTTACTACGCCATACTTTTCTTCCTAAATCGGATCATTCACTGTGGTTGGTGCGCTGGTTAACTCCCAGTCAGACTAAACCAGAGCGCTATATATAGGTCTGCCAGACACTTCACAGTCTGCAAACAGTACAAAATGGAGCCATGTCTTATCTTTCATTTTCCAAGATATTCTTCTATTTCTGGCTCCTGACGCTCTTCACTGGCTACCTGTCAACCTGTGCATTACTTTTAAGATCCTCTGCCTGGTCTACAAATTAATCTACTGTATAGCACCTCAATATCTTGCCCAGAAAAATCATTCTGTATAATCCCCCACATCCTCTTCTATCAGTTCATTGTCACCTTCAGTTGTCCCCCTATCCCAGTTCATTACTAGAGGGGGATCAACGCTTTTCTGTGGCAGTGTCTCGCCTTTGGAATTATTTAACACTTCAAATTCATTCTTATACCTCCATTAATATTCAGAATTTTGTTTTACTCCTCTGTTAATCTAATCTCGTTCCCTTTCTTTTTGCTTCCCTTCGGCTCTTTTATTTATCATCTGGGCCTAGTTGCAGGATATTTCAGCTCGGTACAGCTCTGGTGTTTTGCGCTTTCCACATTTTAAAATCAAAATCAAGCTCATTAGCTTTCAAAAATAAGCACTGACTGAGCCAATAGTTTTGTTATTTTCTTTAGGCATTTGTCAGACATTCACCATTTCCCAGCTTTTGCCATTATATTGCATCATATGAACGATATTGCTACAGTTTACTGGCCATTGCCTTGAAAAGCCAGGTGCTCGGGTTAATGGGCAAAAAATGCAAAGCTGGGCTGGCAAGAGAAACACATCCATTGCTTCAGTGCAGCTGCAATTTATATAATGTAACCGCACATATTGGCGCCCTCCCCCCCTCTGCAATCAACTATCTGGGGAATCATGCATTTCACACTAGTTTGTGCTGTGTGCATTTTTCATCGATGGCCAACTTGTACATGGAAAACCACACACAGCACAAAACGTTTGCACTGGAGTACTTAGTCCAGTTGGTCTCCACTACCATGTACCTTATAACATTTGGCAATGTGATTAATAAGTGAAAACAGATGACTGCATACTTTCTTCATTGTCTGGTTTTCCTACATTGAGTGTATTTGCTTGCTGAGAGGAGGGCTAATTAAACTTTATAGTTCTCGAACCAGGGATGCACTCATTATGGGCCATGCAGACTGAGCTAAAGGCTTGAGGACAGCCTGGGTGTTTAACCATCTTTACAGAGCCGCAACACACAGTACAGCATAAGGTCCAGGTGCGTTAAGCTATTTTAACCTGCGTTTGGTATTCAGACAGATATGCACTAGCCACGGTTAGGTAAATGCATTAGTTTTCTGCTTAATCCCCTCTCCTAGTGAGACCCCCAGCACTTTTTGCTTGACTTCTGGGCCTTGTTCTTGTTCTCCTGAATAAGGGAAGGCTTTATCCCCTCATTAATTCTTTTTGCTCTGTGTTTTTACTTTATTTTATAGAGTCATGCTTTCCTCCATTCTTTTTTAAAGGCATCTGTGTTTCACTTTTGCAGCACACAGCACCCTATGTTCAGTGTTGCTGGGAGCCCTTTGGGCTCTCCTTTTAATATTATTTGATTTTCTTTAAGAACTATTGTTCTCAATACTAGGATACTTTGTATCCTTCTTAGATTTTCCTTTCGAGAGATCAGCACACCCCACCCTATGTGGAGTGCTGAGGGGGTTACCTAGTATGCCTTTCACTCAGCTCCTGTAACATTAATGTTACAGTAGCAACCCTATAGTTATGGCTGGTGGCAGTGGACGTGTTCTGACATTTGTGCTATTTTTGCTTGCATGCCGTCTACACAGCTGCGGCTATGCGCAGAAGGGTCACCTTTGTTCCAACGTGGTGGCTTCTTTCTTTTTTGCCATTTCTTGTGTGGTTGTTCTTTCATAGTCCTCCTTCCATCCTGGGAGGGGAATGTCCTGATTTGTGTGGCCAGTCAAGGCTCCAATGTGTCTGTAGACAGGAAGCATGGGAGGATCCCGAAACGCCACCATCCTTTGCCTAAAAGGAACCAGTTCCCACTGGGGGTGCTGGCTGTCCTGATTGGCCACCCGCCCCTTTCTGTCAACTGTAGGGGAAAGTTTGCAGCAGAGGAGTGTGAAATCCTAATACAAAGGTGAGGTTCCTGAGGCAGGAGGCAAGTCTACTACGGTATAATTTGGTTATTTTTAACGTGCTGAATAACAAAACGGTTTCTAAGCACGGACCCAGGATTCCAAGACAAGGGTGTTGCCATTGAGCTATACTACCCATAACAGAAGAGACGAAGAAGACGACCAGAGGCGCCTGCAGCCCCTTCCAGCAACCGTGAAGAGATCACTGCTGTCCTGACCCAGTTTTCTGGTGGGACTAACTAGCCATAAGACGACCTGGAAAACGAGCTATCCGCCCCACCCACCACCAAGCTGTGACCTTTGTGGGCTGCAAACTGCCAATACCAGTGGACCTCCGACCCAATTGCAGTGCGTTTTCTTCCCATGAATGAATCCTCTCAGAACTTTGGTGAGCTCCAGTTGGACCTCCAGAGACAAGATCCCCACCCCTTCAAAGTCCCCTCACCGGAGTACAGGACTGAGGAATCGAAGTCGATTGACCGTACGGTTAACGTTCAATCTTGGAGCCTGTAATAAGACGCCAAAACTGCAGACCGACTTGGGAGCAAGAAGAATTCCGTACTGAGAGTCCTTTCTCCCGAATGCTGCTGCGACAACCCTCCAGAGCCCCTCCTTTTGTCACCACAACCAAGGAACAGGAGACCAGGTCCATCCCTGCTGCACCGTGAAAGATTCCAGCTGCACTTTCTTCACCACTCCTCGGGTACGGTGGGACTCAGGGTAGTACTTACCTCAAGCCATTTTGTTGCTAAGTTGCGGGAGCGCGGATCCCAGTGTTTGGGTGGTCACCCATACCATTCGCCCAGGCCTAATGCTTGTGCGCCTTTAGGGAGCATTTCCCAAGGTCCTTGAAACCTTTTGACCCTCAAAAGCATCATACTCACTTGTAATCAAGGAATCTTTTGGAACGTTGTCTTTTCTGCTACTGTGCCTCTCCAGTTGCGCCTCCAATCTGTCTCTGAAGAACTCAAACTAGATAGGGATGGACTATGGAGCCTTGAGGCCAGTGAAAAGTAGTGTTCAACTGCTATTCCTGGTTTCGAATAACCCTTTCTATTTCTACAACAGAACTTTCTCTGAGTGACCTTACTTCCCAATGAACTGTGTTCATGAACTGTATATTTCCCTATGTATTGGTTTACTCACCTGAAGTAGTGCTCATATTTTTTATTGTGTTTATTAGTACAATCAGCCCCACAAATAAGGGGTGTAATCAGGCACTTTTACCGGCTAAAAATTGACAAATACTCGCAAAAGATAAAAAACGGGCTGTAAAAAAACCTCCAAACAAATAAAATAGGAAACGTACACATAAGCTGCCTGCCCCTTTGCTTTCAGCCACACAGGTCCATGTATATCTTTGGACAAGTAATACACGTAGTGCCACAGGAAGAAACTATTATTATTACTGCCTGATCTGAAGAGGTAAACATGTATCTATTAATGTGCATTACTAACTAGGTGCAAAGAAGTATTTATTATGAAAGCTTGTGTTTTACAGTTAACATTTTATTTCTTCACTTATTAAATACTGCTATTAGGAATTGGACTTTTTTTTTTATCCCTAAAACCATTTTGCTACCAACTTTAAAAAAATTCGGGAGTAAAATACTCCCACTTCAAAGTTATATCTTGAACACTGAGTATAATAAAACTTACCTGGATATAACTTTACCTTGTGTATACAAAATAAATGTCTTTTTTACTGTAACTATAAGCGTGTGAGAGTTTCTTTGGGCCTATGTACTTACTGAGTTCATTGTACTTATCTACAACTCACATCCTTGTCCTAAGATAAGCTTGGCGGCTCTGCCATTCTACTGAACCTTTGGGTAATAAAGGCTTATATCAAGTTGGGGCCTGTTTACCAAGGGATAGTATCACCTGTGGGTAGACTTTACGTAAACTCGCCTAACAGCCTGTGAATAGTATATGAATCTTCATGGGTGGTTCCAGTGAATTGGCAGCGGACACGCTCCACATTGCCGCTGGTGGATTGGACCTAAGCGGTTGGACAGTCCCTGGGCAATATGAATCAACGGGCAATATCAACTTGTATAGCCCAGAGACAAAACATTTGTGCAGTGCTGTTGTCATTGGACTAAGAGGTATAATTGGTATTATGGGCAGTAGGAACAAGCACTCAAAAGCTAAAGCTTTGGCACTCCTAGTTTTGAACATCTACACATCCACTTTTCGAACCCAAAATACTGAACTAAAAATAAATTAAGTAAAAAAAAAAAAGAAGGACAAGCGATATATTTATAACAGGGCATGGGCACAAAGCAACAATTTTTCAGAACTCCAATAAAGCAGGCACACATCTTGCAAACATTGTCAGAGTTCTTCCCCACCCAAAATAAAATAAGATACCGGTTGATACCGACACAAAGCAAGAGGATAGTTCTTCCGTGACAGGTAACCCAGAATTAGCCGATACTTTTTGCCTGTTCTATGACTCATTTTGGTTAAAAACAATGGATGATACATTTGAGGCAGGCTTATTAGGAAACATTAAAAGTCAGAAACTCATCCCCACCTTAAGTACTACATTAGACGCCAAAATCACCATTCAGTTAATGGTCGAAGCAATACCATTATTTTTCCTAAAGATGTCAAACTACAGAACCTTTAAGTTCCATTAGTTCATTCATGAGCATTCGTTGTCATCACCAAAACAGGCAAAGATCAAACGGTCTTGTCCAACTAGCTATCCATTTCCTTAATTAGGATTATAAAACGCAAGCTAAATTTATGGCGAATAGATGTACAGCACTATTTGACATGCTAATTCAACTTGTGTGTGTTGAAGTAAAAGGCTACATACATGGTGAATAAAAGTAGATTGATTACCAACATCATTGAGTTCCCCAATGACATCCACGTGCAGGCTTTCATGGTCGGCCTGGATGCCTTAAAACTTGTGGACCTTCCTTTAAGAATCGGCCAAATGAAGGTATACGTTCCGTTGCAAAATGGATTAGTTGAGATTGTCAAATATATATTTGTTTAGAAATGTAACTTATCTGATACCAATTTTTGTACACCATTAGCTATAATGGAATGTCAAAGTAAGTGGAGGAACTAATATTAGCATACAGAATGTGCAAATCCATATTAAGTGATATCAGAATATGTGAAGTTGTAGGCAAGGCAATGCCAGTGACCCAGAGAATCAATTAACTAGATTGCCATTCCACACAGTAACCTGCATAAAAGACTGATTAGGAGAATATATTGTAGTTCAATACCCCTTGTAACCAAGACCAACGAATGCCCACTTCTCATTTAAGGTTTGCAGGATTTGAACTTGCGGGGAAAAAGTAAGCAGCAAGTGTTGCCAATTTGAGCATTCTTAGCTTAAAAATAGGTAACTGTTTTTGCTTTGCAAAACAAACAAAAAGTACCAAATTGTTAGCTTTAAGGACACTGGTACTGGTTGCACGGTTCTTGTCCCTAACACCATCAGTAATCTGGTCTACGTAGGAAATTGAATCTGGTAATTACAGGTTTCCATGGGCACAGCCAGCAGGAGCCCTTTTGGATTGTAATCAAATCATGTGGCACTGTGGGTTTGAATCTATGCTATTCTTTCATAATCAAGTAAACCACCAAGGTCACTGCCACAGAAATTAACTGCAGCCGAGTAAGAAAATAATAGGTAGCAAGCACTAGCAAAGCCAAAAGACTGTGCTTATAGATACTGAAAATCGTTTGCCTGTGTAGCATGAACATATATATGTGTGCTATTGTGTGATTGTGCGCAAAAGGTGGTACTTCAGTGACAACTGTGCCTCGTGCTTGGTGATGAGGGACTGTGCACTGGCTCTGTACAGTGAAGGGACAATGGTTTAATTTTAACAGCATTTAGCAAGCTTCTAACCACTTACTGGAAGATAGCAATTTGACTGAGATTATGCAACTTGGCCAAGCAGAGAAGCTGACCATTTACCCATTAGATCACATTTGGAAATGGGATTGGTAGGGAGACCGGTCGTTAGCAGAATGAGGTTATGACCAGCATGTTAAAGGGTTTTTAGTGTTTTTTTTTTTTTTATTTCTCTGCCAATATGTGGCCTTTTGTAAGAGCTCCTACCATTTTGAAATGCAAGTGAACATAGGGACTTGGAAAGGGTGAGGTTTCCTGTACTACAATATTTAGACAAGTGGAAAATCCCAGAGACAATGATTTACCACAAAAGGAAAAGGTTTGCAAGGCGGTTTACAAAATATATATTTTCAAAATATAAAACATCAAAATACATAATTAATACATATAAAAACTAAAATAGAGGTAATTATAATTAAATGTTCACCATATGATTCTAAACTACTCAGTATCTACTATATCAATTTCATGTCTAATAATCGGTTAATTTCTGCTATACATAATGTCATTTGTGTTCCATTCATAATACGCTTCCACGTTGAGTCCATTGACAGGTGGTTAAAATTTTCACCAAAAAAAAAAAAATCACTTGGAATGGAGTTGAGGGCACCCTACAAAGAGATTTTCAAATGTTTCGACTTTTAGAGACCTCATTGCACAATCTGACAATTCACAAGGGTTTTAACTCATCTCCTATTGGGGTATTTCCTCAAATAGTTAGGAATATACCCCCGAGGAGAGAATTGCTGTACAACATATAAGAGCCCAATTATTGAAGGCCCAGCAGGATTGGTTCTGTAATGTGTCATGCAGTGCAGTGAATAGAGCTAAAGGTGTTCAATATCTTCCTATGAAAATGTAAAGATTTCCCATCAACATGCGATTTTAAGGATCCTAATTCCTAATGAATCACAACCATCGGCACACCCGAGGGAAGATTTACAAGTTTACACCAAATTTAGCCTCAATTTTCAACTAATCCACTTTGAATGGAAATGTTTCAGCACAGAACTATTTAGCCTGTGCAAAACTTCAGCAGCGGAAGTATGAAGAACTTATAGTTTAAATCCGCCCTCTGGCTTGAAAGAGAGGGGCCGAGATTCTAGGTTGATGGTTGTTAAGATGGATTTCTGAACTCTGACCTGGAGGGGCAGAGGTTCAGAAGGCCACCCTAGTTTCTTGGAACAGGGTAACCTCTGGACAAGTCATACCAATCAGGGTAGCTATGGCAGGCGGTCAAGACTAAGTTTCAAGAGGGGTGAGGGTGACTGAAAGACCTCAATGAGCACCCAAAGCAAGGACACTTATAAATTACTCCAGACAGGTGTTCTATTAAAAATAGACACATTTATTACAAGTCCTTTGTAACATAGACCATAACAAAGAGTCACAATAATACTGAAGTAAACCAGCACATCACAATCAACACAATATATATATACAAGACCAGAGGGGTCTAACGGATTAAGAAGCACGAAATATGTAGACCACCTAGATGGGGAGGAAAACAGGAAGGGCAAGTAATCTTTAGACCCAGTTCCACATCAAGAATACACCTAACTAAGAGGCAGTCCAAGCCCTAGGAAGGGAGGAACCTTATGCTCAATAGTACATGCACACGCTTGTGCCACTGGACAAAATAGGGTCTCTTCAAGGGTCACTAGCAGCTCAGGAAGGTGGATGCGGTCGATGAAGAACAAGCCCCACTATTAAGCAGGGCCTCCACTTGCGGGCAGAGGCAGGCTGAGAGTGCGGGATAGAGTCGCCATTTCGTAACAGCGGTAGAAAAGAAATGGGCTCCTGCACTAGGGGCCACCGGTTGGGCTATGGACTACCCACCGGTCCCCGACGCAGGCAGACCCAGACTTTGCCAGTTCAGTCCACTTCGCTGGCAGGTTCGAATGCGACAAATTGGACATCTCGACACTGTGTAGTTTCTGCAGTAGCAGGCTTCAGGGTCAAGAGGGTCACAAGTGCAGCAAACTAGCACAGGTTGTTGCCACAGCAGGGCAACACGGTAAGGAACAAGTTACTTACCTGTAACTGTTGTTCTCCAGCATGGGTCTGGCATGGATTCACATGTTCATGAATATTCCCCGTCGTCAGGCTGGGAATCCTCGGTAAAGAAAAATCAGTATCAGTTTCGTTTCTGATCTGTCTAAGTAACCAATCTGATCTCTGCGTCATATTGCCCTCTACCTAAGCCCCGCCTCTGGCAGCCATCTTCAGATTTGGTAGCACGTGAAGTGGCAGTATGACCAAGTGAAGAGCCGCAGAGGGGTAGGCAGGAGGGTTCGCATGTGAATCCATGCCAGACCAATGCTGGAGAACAACAGTTACAGGTAAGTAACTTGTTCCTTCTCCAGCATGGGGTCTGGCATGGATTCACATGCTCATGAATATAAGAATAAATAGCAGTACACACATGCACAACCACGGGGGTGGCAAAAGGCTCAACATTAAGCAATACAAAAAACTCAACATTAAGCATCTCTTACCTCCTCACCAGGCTCACCTTAAGCGAACAGGTTGCGCAGCACTGCTTGGCCGACCCTGGACTCCTCCCTGGAATCCCGATCGACGCAGTAGAATCTCGTGAAGGTGTGCATCGACCTCCACGTAGCAGCCCTGCAGATGCCCAGCAGGGGCACACCAGATAAGAACGCCGTACTAGCAGCGATCGCTCTGGTCGAATGGGCTCTCGGACGGCCTGGCAGCGGTCGGTTAGCCAACCGGTGGCAGTGCATGATGCAGCCGGAGAGCCACCTGGAAATAGAAGACTTCGAGAGAGCCTTCCCTTGATTCACAGGTCCAAAGTTCACGAATAGCTGCGATGTCCTGCGAAAACTCTTCGTGCGGTCCACGTAGAACTTCAGCGCTCTAGCCACATCCAGCGAGTGCAAAGTCCTTTCGGCCGGCGACGAAGGAGACGGGAAGAAAACAGGTAACACCAGGGGCTCGTTAAGATGGAAGTCCGACGGCACCTTGGGCATAAAGGAGGGGTGCGTCCTAAGCACCACCCTCGAGGCATGGAAAGTCAAGTACGGTGCTTTGCAGGATAGGGCCTGGATCTCTCCCACTCGTCGTGCGGAGGTGATGGCCACCAGGAATGCAGTCTTCCACGACACAAACTTCATCGTTGCGGAGTGCATCGGCTCGAATGGGGCCCCCATGAGCCTGGTCAGCACCACGTTAAGTTCCCACGCCGGGGACGGGGCCTTCACCAGCGGGAACGACCGGAACAGTCCTTTCATAAACTCTTTTACCAGTCGATGGGACCACAGGGACGTCCGTCCTGTGGTTCTGGTATATCTGGAGATTGCCGCCAGATGAATCTTAATGGAGGCATGGGCTAGCCCAGCCTTTGCCCGCGATAGCAGGTACGGCAGCACTTGAGGGGCCGTAATCCATAGGGGGTTGATCTTCTGTACTCGGCACCAGATAGAGAACCTCTTCCACTTATGACCGTAGCATTTGAGAGTCGAGGACGCCCTGGCCTTTGCAAGAACCTCTCTGCAATCGGCCGGTATATCGTAGCCTCCAAACTCTAGCGCTGCAGGAGCCAAGCCTGCAGGATCAGCGATGCCGGGTCGTGGTGGAAGATGGCGCCTCCTTCTCTGGAGAGAAGGTCCGCATCCGCCGACAGCTTGATGGGAGGGGACGTTGACAAGTCCAGAAGGTCCGGGAACCAGATCTGCCTCGGCCACGCCGGTGCGACGAGGATCATCCTGCACCGGGACCTCTTGAGCTGGTTGATGAGTCGAAGCCGCAACGGCAATGCAGGGAAATCATACAGGTATAGGCCGTCCCAGGGGAACGAGAACGCATCGCCCATGCTTCTCGGCTGGGGAAACCTGCTGGCGAACCTCTTGCACTTCGAGTTCATCGCTGTTGCGAACAGGTCGATTTGGGGTTTGCCCCATCGTCGGAAGAGTTGATCCACCTGATCCTGGCGCAGTTCCCACTCGTGACACGCACGCAGCTCCCTGCTGAGCGAGTCGGCGATGGTGTTTCTTTCTCCTGCCAGGTGGAAGGGAACCAGGAACATGCCCTGGGAGACCGCCCAGTGCCACAGATCCTGTGCCTCCTTGGATAGGGCTGGGGATCTGGTGCCTCCCTGCTTCCGTATGTAAAACATTGTCGTGGTGTTGTCCGTGAAGATTCGCACCGCCTTGCCCTTGAGCGACGGGAGGAACGATTTGAGAGCCCAGAAAACGGCTCGGAGTTCCAGGACGTTGATGTGCAGGAGCCTCTCCTCTGGGAGCCAGAGGCCTCTTGCGTGGAGATCTCCGGTGTGGGCGCCCCAACCTTCCAGGGAGGCGTCCGTCGTCACCGTCTCCTGGTACGCCGGCGTCTGAAAGTCCTTGCCCGCCGTGAGGTGCGCTCGAACGCCCCACCACTGAATCGCCCGCCGGAACACCTCGTTGAGGGGGACCCTGTCTTCGAAGGTGCCCGTCGCCTGCATCCAACAGGCGTCGAGAAATTCTTGAAGAGGGCGCATTCGTAGTCTGCAGAGGCGCACCAGGTAGATGCAAAACGACATCATCCCCAGGAGGGACTTAATGGACCTCACCCTGGCCACGTCCGTGGCTAGCAGGCTCTGCACTTTGCCTAGAATGGTCTTCGTCCGTTCTTCCGACGGTGCCGCCAGGCGCCTCACTGTATCGAGCTTCGCTCCCAGAAACAGGGCCACATGCGACGGCACCAGGTGGGACTTTGGGTAATTTATGGCGAATCCCAGGTCTGTGAGTAGCTGGACGGTCCTCGCAGTGTGTTCGACGGCGAGTTCCCTCGTCCTTGAGAGGATGAGCCAGTCGTCCAGGTAGGGGTAGACGTGAATCCCCTGCAGGCGCAGCCACGCCGCCACAGGTGCTAGGCACTTGGTAAAGAACCTGGGGGCCGACTTCAATCCGAACGGCAGTGCTCTGAATTGGTAGTGGCGTCCCTGGACGACGAACCTGAGGAACTTTCGGTGACTTTTGAGGATGGGAACGTGGAAGTATGCATCCTCCAGGTCCAACGACGATAGAAAGTCGCCTTCCTCCAGCTGTCCCAGCACGTGCTGGAGGGTGACCATCCTGAACTTTTGTGACCTGATGTATTTGTTCAAACGACGAAGGTCCAGGATGGGGCGCCAGCCGCCCGTCTTCTTCCTGACGAGGAAGTACCTCGAGTACACCCCGGAGCCTCTTCGGGACAAGCTCGATGGCGCCTTTCCTGAGCATCGCCCGTACTTCCAACAGCAGTTGCAGGACGTGACTTTCCTTCCTGGCCACAGGTGGAACGTGAGGGCACTTCTTCAGGAATTTGATAAGAGTGTCCTCTTGCCAGGGTATCCAGCACCCAACGGTCGGTGGAGATGGACTTCCACACGCCGACGAACTTTGTCAGCCGGCCTCCCACCGGGGTGCTTCGGTGGGGGCCCGAGACCACGGCCGGTTCAGTCCTGCTTGGAGGTGGTGGCCTTGCCGCCCTGGCCACCTTGCCGACGGCGGCGAGGCGCTCCCTGCTTGCCGCGACCCCTGTAGGCCTCCTGAGACGAGGAGCGTGCCGCCTGGCGGTAGGACGACGAGCCACCGCTGGATCCCTTGGAGGCACCATGTCTGCCTCCAGAGCTCCGAAAGGGCCGTCATTGCTGAAGGGCTCCTAGGGCGCGGGCCGTCTCCGTGTCTGTCTTTATGGCTTGGAGGGATTCGTCCACCGCCTTCCCGAACAAGTTGCTGCCATCGAACGGCATGTCCAACACCCTGGTCTGGACGTCCTGACGGAAGTCGGTCGCCCGGAGCCAACCCCGTCATCGTAGGCAAACACCGTTGCCCAGCTGCCAGAACCCGGTATCGGCAATATCGGTTGCCACCGTTATGGCGTGGTCCGACGCCACCTCGCCTTCTTGAAGTATTTCTAGGGCCTCGGACCTCTTGTCGTCCAGTAGGAAGTCCAATATGGGGGCCAGCTTAAACCAGAGCTCCCTGTCGTAACGGGCCACGATCGCCAGGGCTTTGGCCGCTTTGATCGTCGTCGCCGCCGAGGAAATGACCCGCCGCCCCATGGTGACCAACTTCTTTCCCTCGCCGTCCGGCGGGGAATTCGACGTCGAGGCTCCTGACCCCGCCGCTTTCTTCTTCGCCGCCGCCGAGACGACCGAGTCTGGCGTTGGCTGGGTCCTGAGGCACAGGGGAGCGGTTTCGGAGACCCGGTACTTCTTCTCGTACTGGTCCCGTTTGGCTGGTGCCGTGGAGGGGTTCTTGAGAACTGACAGGCCCTCCTCCCAGATGTCATCGATTAGAGGCACCCCGATGACAGTCTTCCTCTTGGCCTCCCGGCGCTGATAGAGGAAACCTTCCTTTTTCTGCTCCTCCGGGCAGAGCTGGAACAATTCCAACCCCCTGGCGATCATGGCGTGGAATGAGCCAATCTCGTCGGGCGGCGAGACCCCTGCGACGGGAGACCCGTTCCGTCGTCGTTGCCGTCGCCCTCAGAACCCGTCGTCAAGCCCATCGCACCGTCATCTCCCGACTCGTGGGAGGATGAGGAGGGAACTGTAGGCCTTACGGGGGCGAGTGGAGGAGAGGGTTGGGTCCTCCGTCGTTTGTTCTGAGGACTTCCCGACGGGCCAGGTTGCGGGTCCTCCGGCCTGGGCCGTGGTAATCTCGTCCTTATCTCAGAGCAGAAGGACTGGATCGCAGACAAAATGGCCGCCGAGCTATCCTGAGGCCTAGGTTCCGGCTGCGCCGGAAGGGAAGGCTGCTCTTCCTTGCCATCGTCGTCTTCCTCGGTTATCTCCAGAGGATCTTCCTTACGGGATCAAACCTTCTCGAATTGGACTTCGAGATTCCTCACGGCCTCGGTCAGTTCCTCCTCCGAGGCTGACTCCGAGCTCGAGGAGGCTACCGTGCCCCCCCTCGCTTCTTCCATCATGGTGGCCATGACGATGGGCTGAAAAGAGGATTCCCTCCTTGGCGGCAGGGAAACTAGTCCCGGAGGCAGTCTCTGCTGGCGGGGTCTCTGCCGGCTTGGCCAGAGTCGCCGCGATCGCCTCGATAGAGGCCTTTGCCTGCTGGGTAGGGGCCATCACCACCTTAGGTGCGTCCCGGGCCTTCTCCTTAGAGGGAGGGGCGACGCCTCGCTCCCCCTCTTCCGAGATCGGACGGGGCTTCTCCCGAAGCTTACCCGGGGTCTCGGACTGCCTCTTCCCCGAACCGGAGCGCTGGCTTGTGGTTGACGGTGCCAGGGAAGGCGCGCCCTGCCTGGCGACCGAAGAGCCCGACCTTTCGGCGCTCCCGGAGCCAGCGGACTCGCAACGCTTGGCCTGTTGTTGGGCCCCCGTCGCCGGGGCGCCTGCACATGTCTTTGAAGCCCGCTCGGACCCTTTCTTCTTCTTCTCACCCGTTGAGCCCTTCTCCAACCAGCTGGCGAGACGGGATTGATGGTCCCTGATGGTCCGCTCCGACAAGTTCTTGCAGAACTGGCAGTCCTTCTCTACATGAGTCTTGTCCCCATGAAGACAGTAGAGGCATCGCAAATGTTCGTCTTCCTTAAACACATTCTGCAGCCCTTGTCCAGGGCAGCTGCGAAACAGCTTGGGTCCAGGTGACAAACTCGCGTCCTGGGCCATCTCGAAGTAGGCCGCAAATCTTCTAGAATCCTCAAAGAAGTTGATTCGATGAAATCTTCACCCTTGAGGGGCGTAGGAAAATCCCGTAACGGGTAGCCGTTAACGGGAGTAGAAACGGTGGAGCTTGAGGCTCAATTAACCGAAAAAATGTGAAAATTCACCTGAAAAAGCGCGAAACACGCAGTAAAAGCTCGAGAGCTAAGCACGAGGACTCCCAACACTTGAACGTGCGGTAAAAATCTGAAGATGGCTGCCAGAGGCGGGGCTTAGGTAGAGGGCAGTCATTGGCTGTGGTCAGTATGACGCAGAGATCAGTGATTGGTTACTACTACGAAAGACAGATCAGAAACGAAACTGATACTAATTTTTCTTTACCGAGGATTCCCAGCCTGACGACGGGGAATATTCATGAGCATGTGAATCCATGCCAGACCCCATGCTGGAGAACCGCGTTTACTCCGGTCCGGGCGCACTCGTCTTACTTCAGACCTGGGAATGCCAAGTGTATGAAATTCGGTGTGAGGGTGCCGTGGACACAGAACTAGCAGTATACCAAGTTTTGAGGGCTTCCTCGAAACCGCGGCGATGACAGAGCAAGCGTCCTACGTAAGCTGGTCAGCCCACTTCCGAAGAGGCTTACTTGCAGGGTTTGATGAAGGTGCCGAGAATAGTTGGTCCCACTATTCCAATGGGTCGAAGTGGCTTGGCAGACCTTCTAGGACGATCCGATGCAGAGGGGTCTCGCAGGACGACAGCGGGCTCAGGATGCCAAACCTTGCAGCGGGTCACCAGCGGTTCCTCGACTCCGCTTCTTGTTGCAGGATACTTGGCTCCTTATCCTTTGTTCGTGTGAACTCAGGAGATCGACAAGGTAGTGGTGTTTTCGGCCTCCTTCGCGCCAAGACGGAGAGGACCCAATGGGGGATCTGCTCACAAACACTCACTCCCATACGTGGACCAATCATGGACCACGGTGGTCCCAGGCATTCAAGACACTCCAGACTCTCTGGCACCCAGGATGTGTATTGGGAACATACATCCCAGGCACATCCTGGAGGCACACACACAAGGCATGCAGAAGCCCGCAAAAGCTTTGGGTTTTGCGGGAAAGTGCATGACCAAATAAGGACTGACCCGGGTCGGCTCGACCTGGGGAAGTTGAAGGGACAAGATGGCCAAAGGACAGGACAAAGAACCTCGTGGAATGGGCATTTTGGAGCCAGGCCACCTATTTGTGCCAAACGCGGTTAAGCGCGGATAACATGGCAAAAAAGGGTTCAAAACATAAGATAAACGATAGCTGCCACCAGTCCTGCCCGTGACACACCTGCACAGTTCAAAATAAGTCCAGCAAGAGTTTCTAGGGCCTTTGGAATTACTAGAGACCCAAGGGTGCAGTAAAGTAAGTTACATTGAACTCTTGTCCCATGTTGCACAAAAGCTGCAACATGAGGAAAGGACTAAGGGAAAGGAAGTCTCCCAGTACTGACTGTCGTAAGAGCATCTCAGTTTCCCCCTAAGAAGTGAGCGAAAGCCCAGAGGAGTGCGGCTGAGCGCTGTGCTTCTCTGGCAAAGGTTAGATTAGGGTGTAAAACAGCAGCAGAAAGTTTAGGGGTTGACACATGGAGGGAAAATTACATTCAAATATGAAATCTTTCCTAACAATGGCCTTTCTCAGCGTTCAAGCTAGATATATTTTGTTTCATGGTGCAAGCAAAGATACTTCAGGCTTGTTACTACTTCTAGATGTTTTCTGTTAACATACCATCTATTGTTCACCAATTTCCCTTTAGCATGATTTAGAATCAATATTTTTGTTTTAGATGAATTGATCAAGATCTAAATATTGCATAGAATTGGAAAGTGGTCCACCCAAAGGACTTTACATGATTCTACAGAAGTCCAACTTCCAGTACAAGTCTGTACCACTCAAGGTGATGGTAAGTATGGCAAAGTAACCAGGCTTCTCTTAGGAGAGAGGGCTGTACGACACAGACACACACAGACCCCACCCACTTCAAAAGGTAGAACTTTGGATTGGGTGGCTGACTCGAACTGTAACATTATTATTACAGATAATGTACCACAATTATGGTCTGACCATCACCTCATTACCTTCTCAGCCACACTTGACCTCCTTAGTCCTAAAACTATTGAAATGGCACCCCCAACCCCCACAAGAAGTAAAAAGTTAATCACAGCAGAAAAATTACTACCGCACCTCCTACCTTCTCTGAATAATAACAATAATGCTGACCCTAAATCTCTAGTGGAAATCTTCAATACTGCCATGTTCCAAGCCTTGGACTCCACCGCCCCACTAAAAATGCGCAAAGCCAGACAAAAATCTCACCTCAACGCATGGTTCACATCTCAATTTAAAGAGTTAAGACTACAGAAAAGAAAACTGCAAACGATCTGGTGCCACTACCAGACTACTATCAATAAGGCTAAATTAACAGAATTCTCCAAATACTACAAAAAAGAAATAACCAACACACAAAAAAAATATATTCAATGATAGAATTGCCAAAGCTAGCTCCAATACTAAGGAATTGTTCTCTATCCTCCGCGAAATGGAAAACCCAACTCCACCGGCAGACTCTGTCCCGAAGGACAAGCCATGGTGCACTTCAATTCAAAAAGCCCTCCTAAACAAAATCACCACACTCCAACAGAAAATAGCAATTAAAAAAGCCTCTCTGCCCCCCTCTGAGCAACAACCACCCGACATAGGGTGTAACACAACTACACCATTTACCTTTAAAGAAATTCTGGACACGGAAAAAATCATTCTCTCCCTGAAACCATCTAACTGCAAGGGCGACAGTCGCCCGGCAAATTATAAAGGATGCGGCTAGAGACCTCGCCCCATTCATCTCCAAGCTCATAAATGCCTCCTTTAAAACCAATACAGTACCTAATAACCTCAAAGAATCCTGGGTCCTCCCCCTGCTTAAAAAACAAACATTAGACCCTACCATCCCTACCAATTATAGACCTATTACTTTCTACTGAAAATTATTGATAGAGTAGCCTATATTCAAATTCAGGAATACCTAGAAGCTAATCACCTACTAGGATCACAACAGCCTGGCTTCCGCCCACTTCACGGAACGGAAGCTGCCCTGCTAGACCTTAAGACTCAAATTGACGAGTTGAAGGACAAGGGTCAAACAGCTATGCTACTTCCCCTGGACCTCTCTGCAGCGTTCGACCTAGTGGATCATGCAGTCTTATGCAACCATCTTAGGTCAGTGGCGCACTTCTCAGGTGAAGCTATAGCCTGGGTACAATCCGTCCTGGCCAACAGGACAATGCGAGTCTTTTCCCCACTAACAGCTGCTGACCCAACTCAAATTCCCTGTGGAGTACCCCAAGGATCCTGTGTCTCACCCACTACGTATAACATCTTTACTAAGCCTTTGTTCAACAAATTGGACAGACTGGGTATCACCTACATAAACTATGCAGATGATACCCAGATCCTCATTCCCCTTTCGGGCAACTTTTTGGAGGACACAGCCTTAGTAAAGAAAGTATACCTCCTCATTCAGGCTTGGATGGCATCTCATGGCCACTGCCTGAATGACGATAAAACCGAGATACTAATCCTAGGCTCTGAAACCAACATAAAAAAAAACATAGCCCTAACTATACTGCCTTCAATATCAACAACAAACTCATCAAGGTGATGCCAGTGGTCAAAACACTCTGCTTCCATCTTGATACTACTCTTTCGCTTAAGAAACAAGTCAACTCACTTGCATCCTCTACAGCTTATACCTGTAAGCTTATCCGAGCCTGCAGACCATTTCTCTCCACCTCGAGTTGTATCACCCTCGCCAATGCCCTTGTAATGTTAAGATTAGACTATTGTAACGCTCTCTATTCAGGCGCCAACGAAAATATCATCGACAAAATACAAAGAATGCAAAATAACGCCCTAAGAGCAGCCCTAAATATCCCCAGGAGAGATCACATTTCTAATGCTAGAAGGGAGGTTCATTGGCTAAAAATATCTGACAGGATACTTCTAAAAACAGTCTCCCTTACCTCCAATTGTTTAAACAACTTGGCCCCACCCTACCTTGCTGAAAGTATAAATAGAAGATCGTCCATATGCCCAACGAGACCAGCCAATGCCCATACCCTAGAAACAACTAGATGTAAATGTGCCACATCTGGAGGATCTTGCTTCCCAGTTATTTCAGCACAAACCTGGAATGCACTACCGCTTGACCTCAGAAAGGAACAACCATATCCTAAATTTAGACTCAATATAATTAAATGGCTACGAACGAATGACTGTTAGCTTACCTTCTCGGTACCTTGCACTACTGTCTTTGCTGCATTTCTCTGCTTCCTTCTGTATGCGCCTGTAACTATCCTGGCAGCCTATTTGCAAATAGTTTTGTATATTATATGCTTCTTTGTACACATTATGTAACTAAGCTTAAGCTGTCTTGACCTCTACTGCGCCCGGCTACCTATGGGTTTGGCGCGCAATACCATTTAAACAAACATACACGCTCGGGAGGATAGCTCAGGTTTAACGTGCTCGCCTTGGAAGTAAGCCGTCATACAGCACCACAGGTTCGATCGAAGGGTCTGCGCTTAGAAATCCCTGGGTATTAAGCGTGTTATAAATAACCTATCATATACACACTCCATTTGAGCCAAGTCACACATTCCACCATGCCAACTAGTAGCCATAACTGAAGTTAAGCTACAGTTCGGACCCACAATGGCAAAGCACTGTGGGTATGCAAATTATCTCAAATGCAAACCTTTTTCTTCAGGAAATTGTCAGGACTATACTGCACTGATAATCCCTAATAAGGTTGAAACCAGGTATGTAGTTGAACCGACAGCCTTGCAAAATGTCTGTCTTGTGTTGATTAAGCTATGTATAAAGAGGAAAATGAAAATAATAGGGCTCAAATCCTGAGCCAGCACGTGTAACTCTCGACGTGGGTTGTGCAGCCGTTATTGAAAAATGGCTACTTGCAACAATTTATTTTGAAAACTTTTTTCTTTAATGTGGGTTTATCAGGTAAACCATAATCATAATTAGGTATAATTTTGCTTTTGTTTTGGGTTGCCCAATTCAGGATTGCTCTTCCTCTACTATGTGTGAAACCTGAAGGTGTCTTACGAGATCGGTCATCCAAGTGGCTGGGACACGGCCATCGCCATTGGATCCAGGTCCCGGGTGTGCACCAGTGGGGGAGGATCACCTGGGTGAGGGGTCTTTGGGGAGTGGAAGTGGGACACCGACGGGTGATACGTGGAACCCCCTTCTTTCTAACACCTTTTCCCCATCCGACCCCATAGGATACCTAAAAGCTCTACCCCCTCCCCCTTCCCAACACAAAAACTTTCTTTCACTGTGAAAGACAACAGAATAACACCAGGACATGTCCCAACACAAGGGTCAGGCAATTGACAATGACTACACACACCTGATGGCCCTTTCCCCTCCCCACAGCGATAAAAGGCAGAGCACGAGAGCCCACTTTGAGCAAGGAAAAACGCACGAGGAAGCAGCTATTCCAGGATGGCAGTTCAACTGGAGAAGCAAGGTAGAAAGAATGGAAAGGACAACATGGAGGAAGGGCCCTTGCCCTTTTCGACCAGAGCCTCCGTGAAAGGACTCATAAGATCAGGAACTACAGCTGACATGTGGTGTAACAGATGTCAACAGTGTACAGGACCCTCCTTTACTGATAATCGAGGCGGGGAGACGTACTTGCTACCGTGGTACCGTCCTTGACTCCAGAGACAAGAAATTAGGTCACCACAGCCAGTGAGTCAGAGGGAGAACCGACAGATAACCAGACTGTGTTGAGCAAAGGTTGCAAACAGCACTTGGGCGTCCATTCAAAAGACTCTGGCGGGTTACCTTTTCTTGTGAATATAATAACAAGAGGTCGTAGGAAAGGCTGATATACAGAGTTAAGGTGGTCATATGAGGGTCGAGCCAAAATCCCCTGTACAATCGAAAGTCCTTAACCCATTATCATAGTTGCGACATTGTGAAACAGGCGTGTGCGCTCGGCTGAGGGAAAACACTGTATGAACGATAAATGTGGAAAGCCTGACTGGGGGCTAGAAAGCTAAGGGAAGGGAGTCCCGCCTTGCCCCGTGCTAAAAACGTGGTGAAGGGAGACCCCAGTTACACCAGCCTGGCAACACTTTTTTCTATTCTGATGAACAATATCCACACTATTTTGTAACTTAGCGTTAAGGATTTGCAATAGTTTTTTTTTTGGTATATTTGTATAGGCCCTTTTTAATTGACAAGACACCACTTATTATTTGATGGTTGTAGCTTGAGCCCATCTTCTATTTAGATTAGGTAGTTTTCTCACCCATTTATATAGTTTAATAAACAACCTTGAAATGTGATCACTTTGTCTTTACGGTTGCCACCATGAGTTCCTTACATAAATCGTTTTCCTTATGCATAGATAGTTGACGTCCCATGCAGTTAAATGATAGATTCGTCTTTTCCATTATCCTATTGGGTTCTTGTTTCTTGAAGTGATTTTCCTAAATGGGATCTGTGTTCTTTGTTCATCTATTGTCCTCAGTTGGAATGATGATTACTTGCCCTCTACACGTGTTTCGCCACTCTGGTTGAGTGACTCATCAGGAGGGATTTGTGCAGTCTTTAAAATTGGAAGATCTGTAAAAATAATGGGATTGAGATATGTGAAACGGTTACTAGTCTTTCCATCGAAGTTTTTCCATCAAGGGTTCGTTCCATCTAATCTTTTCCATTGAAAGATGTTTAATCGAATTGCCATACATAAAGTGCTAAGGGTTTATGCATTGAAACCCTTTAATCGAATAGGGTTTCGTTATATAAACACTTTAGATTTTTTGCATGGAAAGTCTATGAAACATGCATAACGGTATAACGTTACATGGAGCTGTCCAGTGCTGAAATCTATTCAATACAGTTGCAATGTATTTCAGCATGGACAGCTCCCTCTAACTTATGTAGTGTGTGTGTGAAGGACCAGAGGGGGATGTTTGTACTTCCGCTCTCTATTTGGTAGAGGAGAGGCACAGAGGACCCCAGCCAAGATTCTCAATATTGATACGTGGTCGAGCAATCAAGGCCTAGCTTCTCAGGAGGTGATGCAGGCTGGTTCTTAAGTACGGTGTAGTCCCCAAGCACCCACAAAGGAATGTCCACACACTGTATTCGTTAAAACAGTCTTTATATAATATTCAAGGTTATGTACAAGATCACGATAACTATAATGGCAAATATACAGTTCTACGTGGTACCACAATTACTATTAGAACAATAGATATAAGAGGAAAGCAGTTGGTTAGAACAATTGGCAGAATACTGGTCACTACAGTTAAACACAGTTCATTGCGGAGATCCCCCCCAACCTGGGCAACCTGTAAAATAAAGCTATATCAGAAGCCCAGTCCATATATCGTTCACAAGAGACTTTCCAATAGTTCTGCAACCCCAAAGTACCTGGCGTTGTAGCGTTCCTCGTCGGGGAATCGACCGCCCTTCTTCAGTGTCCTCTCTTTAAGGCAGGAATCACGGGTCGAACGTCCGACGGAGGACAGGGTGAGCTACGACGGTGAAGTGGCAGCTTCTTTCCTAGCGGTGCTCATTGACGGAAAAGCGTAAAGGTCCTGCAAGGAAGAGGCGTGCGGGGCACCTCAGTGTCGATAGTTCTGGACCTCAAAGAGTTTGAAGAACTATGGCCCAGCAAGGGCGTCGAGTCGTCGGCGTCTCCGTGGTCTTTCGGTGGGGGGAAACCCACCGGCGGATGCTCCTTGGCGCGTCGACGGCCTGGCCTGACCTTCTCCAGCGGGATAAGGCGGGCAGCGGTGCAGGCGAGAGCGTCCTTGGATCAAATTAAGTTCTTGGGCAACGGGAGCATGGCGGCTCTGCTCATCGACAGTGGTAGACAACAGTCCGGGCACTTCTCTTTGGGAGTCCAGGGCAGTCACCGTCTCTGGTCGGCAGCCTGTCGTAAGTCTGTCTACCAGGGAGCTTTGGCAAAGATCAGCTGGTGCACGATGGTCCCTCGTAGCTCGTGTAAAGGACGCCTTACCAAGTCCTCTCTGGGCGAGTCCTTGGAGACACAGCAGCTTTCAGATTGATGAAGGAGAGCAACAGAAATTCTTCTCTTCCAGCAGGGCTTCAAGGTCAAGCTTCAGTTTCACTCGTGTTACTCGTCGTGGTGGACTTCAGCTTCTGAACACGATTCCTGGCAGTGAGAGGTCCCCAGATATATGGTTGATCTCCCATTCATTCCGCTGGGTCATACTCCAATCACGGCGAAGGGTATTCATGCAGGCAGCCAATCAGGTGCATAGTGCATTCAGGCCATTCACTTCTCTCCAGAGACTCACAACAAGTTATGTGTATTGGGACAAGTACCCAGCCATTCAATACTCCACACTGCATTCATACCAGTTTCGGGCAGGGCTGTCTCAGTCATTGTGTCAAACACCAGATGCTAGAACAAAGAATGGACCTAGGCTTAGTAGCCTTCGGTGTGGGCCGCACACCCTTAATACCCACTAGGGGTAAAACATTTATTTGGAGTTTAAATATGAACTTCGAAGTCTTGTAACCATATGAAAAGTGCTTTTATTTTCAAAAATTGATCTGTCTCGTCAGATCATCATGTTAGTGCTTAAATTTCATCAATTAGGCTAGCACTGAGACTGGGGCAAACAGTAACTTGTTGGGCTAATGCATTTCGGAAGTGATTCCTTCTTCAGAGCCCGGTTATAAATTCTAACAAAGTGGTATCAAGAATAAGTACAATAGGGCATTACAGCCGTCCCAAATCATAATTCCACATTTAAATGTAACATAGCATCATTTTGCGCATAGCAATGTTTCAAAACCATGTTTCAAAAGAACACAGGGCGCCCACAAGTACGACCAAACATACAACAATATGTAAAGAGAGAGAATTACATGAGAAATTAGCTTCATTAGTCCACATTCCCCATGAAGTCATCAAGTTTTTTTAGTGTTAGTGGATAGGGCAATATTTACTGTAAAGTGGCCCTATTCATGCAATCTGTACTATTAGCGTGATGGATTGTGCCATTACTAAACTAATTCACTCATTATGTTGGTAAACCCGTGTCTATCCATGTTTCCATGCATCCAGAGTAACTGACCCGTTTGCCGTAGTATTTATCATGCACGGAATGTCCCGTGTTGTATTTACGAATTGCGCTGTAAACCAACGATGGATCGAAATTAGAATATGCTAAATTAACATTTCTGTTGTAGTTCGAATACGCCCAATCTCACGTAAAGATCATTTTACCTTTCAATATGAGGAGCCCGGTCATGCGCCTGTTTCACTATGACTACGTTTGGTCTCAAAATGGGCGCGCGTGTGTGTGTGTGTATGCGTTGCCATGGGTACGTTTGATTCCAAAATGGCCGTGCGTGTGTTGACGCTTCGGCCATATTGGTGGGGGCAACTTATCCAATGTGTGTCTATAAAGCCTGTGCACATGTACGGTTGTTGCTAAGTAAAAATGTTTTACTTGCTGTAAATCGCAACGCGTGCATGCGGAATAGTTTATGATCTTTGAGCTTATGGCTAATATGCAGAAAAGTAAAACTAAGTGTGCATATGTTTACCTAGTCGGTAAAACATAAATGTCCGCAGAACCTCTTGTTATGCATTATTAACACTACAGCTGACTGACTAATCTAAGAGTCACAAAATCAAAAGGGCATGTGGTTGTTGCATAGTTTGAATCGTGATTGGGTTACGTGTCAGAGCATCACATGATCGGATTGTTCTTGTAAACCTGTATACTATGTTGGCCGCTTAATTAAATCAACTTATATTAGTTACATGTCATAATGAATAACATAAAAAATACAATCTTGAAATTAAAAATTAAAATACATTTCTTTTTAAAAATGATAATGACAATACTTAACAATTAAGGTCAAATTCTTCATTGAGTCCTCGTGGAGAAAGTGCTTCCAAACGATCTATCCAGTATGCTGCTTTTTGTTGCCTTTTCATATCTGTGTGTGAGTCGTGTGCTTCAATAGTTTCCAGAACTTGAAATTTCACCTGAGAAATGCTGTGTTCTTTTTCTTTAAAGTGTCTTGCGACCGCAGAGTTCATGTTGCTGTTACGTATACAAGACTTGTGTTCATTCATTCGAATTCTCAATTTCCGTCCGGTTTCACCCACGTAATAGGCAACGTATGCAATAGATGCAATTTTCTGTGTTGCAAGTTGCGTAGCATCTAATTTCTATTTTCTCTCCAGTGTAGGGATGTGGGACTAACCCTCCTTTGATGACGCTGTTGCAATTACTGCAATTCAGGCAGGGATAGGTCCCTACTTTCTTTAGTTTGTTCTTTTTCTTTTTTGAATCTCTAGTGTTCACAAGTAAGTCTCTCAGGTTGCTTGATCTCTGGTAAGCAAATGTTGGGCTTTCGGAAAAGAGATTTTTAGTTCTTTCATCACTCTCAAGTATTGTCCAGTGTTTGTTAATACACCTTTTGATCTGCATGCTTTGCGAGGAAAATTTCGACACATACACCAATGCTGGAGATTTTTTCTTGTCTTTGTGTATGAGTGTGCTAGCTCTTGTTTTGGTGGATAGTTTATCCTTTGCGGTTTGTAAATCTTCGTTGGGATAGTCTCTTTCTTTAAGTTTTTTACTTAGTTTCTCTAGCTCTTGTTCGCATTCTGTCTCATCACTGATAATTCGCTTTAAGCGTAGCATTTGTCCATAAGGTAAGTTTTTCATGGTGTTCTGCGGTGTAGTAAATTATTCCTGTTGGTTGGTTTAGTGAACAGGGAAGTTGTGATCTGATGGTTATGTATGTTCACATTGATGTCCAAATAATGAATGCCTGGATTGCCAATCTCTGTTGTAAACGGTATTCTTGGATCAAAGCGGTTAATGTAAATCATGAATTCATCAAGTGATTGTCTTGTTCCTTGCCAGCTACCGAAAATGTTGTCAATATAACACCCATTTTTTCAATTTGCTGTTCCATTCCTCTTTTTCCAAAATGTGGGTTTTTTCAAAACGGTGCATAAATGCATTCGCGTAGGCAGGTGCCATGGTCGCACCCATAGCGGTTCCAGAAGTTTGGATGTAAAATTCCTTTTTATACTCAAAATAGGAGTTCATTGAGATGAAGGTAAGTAGTGTCAAAATGAATTCTTTCACTGCCCCCATCTCTCCTTCTTGTATCAATAGCCACTTGACCGCTTCTTGCCATAGGTCATGAGGAATACTTGTGTACAAATTAGTCACATCGATAGTAAAAAGTATGTCTTGTTCATTCAGTTGTACCTCCTCTGATATCCAAAAAGTGGGTGCTGTCTTTCACAAAAGTTGATGTCTTCTGTATTAAAGGTTGAAGTAAGTAATCAATATAAGTGCCTAGTGGTTGCAAGATACCACCTGTTGCAGCCACTATTGGTCTTCCAGGTGGGTTGATGAGACTTTAATGTATTTTAGGCAACAGATAGAAGTGAGGTGTTTTGGGTTTCTGGTTGAATAAAAAAGCTTTAGTTTTCTTATACATCATATTTCTCTCCTCTGCTTTGTTCAGCAATTCCTCTAGGTTGTTTCTTATCTCCATAATGGGGTCATGATCGATATTGGACTAAACGTTGTGGTTGCCAAGCTGTCTCTTGCATTCTTTCTCATAATCCAGTGTGTTCTGTAGTACTAATGCCCCCCCCCCTTTATCGGCCAGTCTTATAGTTAGTGTATTATCAGAGTATAAGTTATGAATTATTGACATTTCTCCTCTGCTGAGGTCTGTTGCTTGACGCACCATACTTGATTTTTTTAAAGATCTGCTGTTACCATTCTTTCAAAGAGGTCTATGGATGGAACACTGATGGGTGGTACAAATATACTTTTTGGTGGTTCTTGTATAGGGGCACTATTTTCCATTTCTGCAAAAAAAACTAAGTTTAAGCTTTCTAGTAAGCTTGTGTAATTCGACCTTGGTACTAAATAAATTGGCGGTGTAGGTACGAATTTTAACCCTTTTTGTAGAACCTCTTCTTCTTGCTTGGCGAGTATCCCGTTTGAAATGTTGACCACTAGGTTGCTCGTGCTTGAAATCTCGTTTGTACTCCAGGACCTTTTCCTCTTACCCCTCCTCGTTTGCTTCTTCCTTGTTGATTGTCTAAAAAAAGACCCTGTGTTAGTGCTTGGAGTAGCTCTCTCGGCGTCTCTTCCTTCTTCCGTTTGTCAGTCTAGAAAAACGAATACCTCTAGTTTGTGACCGCAAACGTATTTTGGTGGCCGTGGGCCAACCGTCTCATGCACGATCTGACAGATTATAGGTTTTCGAGTTTGCCAATGAACGGCCATTTTGATGTAACAAGAATCGCCATTTTGTTTTCTAACCATTGCTCATTGCTTTCTGTTCCTATTGCTTCGCAGTATATTTTCCGCTTACACTGCTCGACTGTAAAACATTGTTGTCTGAATGTGAAAAGGACAAGGCCGCAGGGCTGAGAGGATAACAAGAGTTCGTTGAAACAGAAACGTAGGCAGCGCCAGGAAGAATGCCCCACTCCCTCCCGAATGTAGCCCTGAAGCAGAGCTGCAGGGCATTTAATCATTTCGCAGCTGCCAGCCAGTCTTGTTATATGGTAGAATATGTTAGAATAATACCGCTAAAGGCTTGAATTCTGCTTTTCCTACGGCCCCCCTTTGCTGAGCCCGCTAGAGCGTGTCAGCTCCCAGGACACAAATAGCACCTAATAGATAGCAAGGTCCGGAATGCAACTCTTCCCCCCCCGTATGTAGCTCGCTTCCAAGAACAGAAGCGCTGTGTTCTATTCAACAACTGAAAGATGCCTTCGCACTCACAAATTTCAAATTGTTACTAGAATAGATGTTTGAAGGTGTCATGGTAGTCGGAGATGTCCCAAGTTCAAAGAAACCCAATAAAGGGGGGTGTTAAACATGTCATAGCTGATTGTTTGATATGCATTTTGTATATATATATGTAACTGATGTACGTAATTCACTCTCTTGCGTCCCTCAAGGTCTAGAGATACATGTCGCGGGGCGCGAGACCAAGTTGGCCAACTGAGACCTTTGTTTTGCAATAAACCCTAGTTTTGGGAATACAACCTTGTATCTGGAGTATCTATCGTGTGTGGTGACTCGCCTTGTTTCCATAGATGTCTGGGGCCCCTTTCACATTCTTTGTTGTGGTGCTTGTGAAGTTTGTTCGTCTCTATTTGAATCTGTGTCTGAGCTGCTGTTGTCAGAGTTAGGATTAGGGTTACGGGGTCTCTGTAGTTGGTTTTGGTATTTATCTGCCCATGTGTACACTTCGGCTCGTAAGTAGTCGAACGTGTCTCTTCTAAATTTTCTGATTTTCCTGGCTTCTGGATCTGCTTTATATCCTTCTAGTCATTTGTTAATATCCGTAAGTATTTCCTGAAGCGTATCCGTGCTTGTTAGTGCCATAATTTCTTCTGATATAACTTGTATTACTTGCTCCAAATTCACTAAGTTGGTTGAGAGTTCTTTGATTGTCAGCAAGATCAGGTCGAGAGAGCATTTTTAAAGAATCTGTTCCCATTTTTGTACGAACTCATTCTCTTTGCATAGGGTTGGTTTCAACCCAATTCTCAAGATAAGCACAATACAAGAAATAATATAAACTGTGCGCTCTCACTCTACTTCCATAAACACCAGTTACTAGACATCCACAACACAGAATGCGTATTCGTCACACACTCCATTCACCCAGGTCCCACCTACAGGCGTACCCACAACATACGGTCGTTGGGAAGGCTCCAGCCCGTCTGGTCGGCACTTCCCCACACTACCATATATGGAACTTCCACCAAACTGCCAGTCAGGGGGAAGAGACAGTCAGGGCTTCCCGGGACTCCAGGAAGATCAAGGTAACAGGCGATGGAAGGCAAAGAGGCCACGGTTGTCTCCATTAGGAATCTACCGATTCCAATGACAGGGCCTGGGCATCCCAAAATGGAGGACGCTCAGGGCACCAGTCAATTCAGCACAGAGCTGCCACCAGCCAGTACTCTGCTCTGTGGGCCACACACAGGTGACCAAAAACAAACTAGGGGCACAGGGTTGTACCCCCACTCATGGGTGCCATAAGGGTATCCCATAGTGTCCGCTCACCAAAACCAAAGGAGAGTGCTGCACCGCCAGGAGTCCCACATGAACTCCTGCGCAGAAAACACGACAGAACACACGATGAAAAGCAGTAAAGGACAAGGATTCGGAGGCCCTGTCCCTCCGATGTATTTCCAGCATCACAGTGTGCACTTTTATTTTTTAATGGGCGCCACCCCAACCCTCCAATAAAATAGATGTCCTAGTAAATAAAATGAAAGTGCACACTACACAAGTCAGAGGGAGCTGTCCAAGTATTTCAGCACTCTGGACAGCTTTCTCCAACTTGTGACGTTTGTTTATTTGGGGGGGGGGGGGGGGTCGAAATTCATTCAATGGATATGCTTTTCAATGGAAAAGCATTTCAATTAATGAATTTCGATGGATAATGATTTGATGGAAATTATTTCGATGGAAAGACTGTATACCATGTGAAACACTAAGTGCGGGCATAAATGACAAGTAGAGGATTAAAAAGTGATATGAAGAAAAGTCAGAAACAATAATTTGGAAGTCAAACTCGCCCACAGGAGTTCTTGGATAATTCCAAATGTAGTTAAGGATGGGATGCCCCTTCTAAGGTGGCCAATCCTAAAGAAAAAGAGTACCTTTTAGCTTTTCAGGAAGTGGGTCTAGAGGTTGAGGTCCAAGTTAAAAGGCCTTGTAAATCAATACCAAACACAGTTCTGAAGTAGCCCAGATATGGTCTACTGGAAATTAGCTGTAAGCTAAGTGGTGTGACAAAAAGAGATTGAAAGAGAATCTTACCAGCTGGTGTGCTTGTTTGTTTATTTATAGCACGCACCAGACCCAAGGGTATCAGGACGCGAGAACAAAAGGATACTTTAAGCTTACATAGTTACAAAGTTAGTGTTACATAGTTACATGGTTACATAGGGAAATACAACAATCCAGAACGTGATATTTATTATCTTACACGTGTGGATATACAGATGTACATACAGCAAGATCCATTGTGGTTTACTGGTCAAGTGCCAAGGAAAAGCAGGTTATGCAAGAGCTAAAGATCATTTACTTTAAACCAGTTGATATTTAATCTAAAATGTGGGTAAGTTTGGTCAGACCTTAACGCAGGTGGTAGGGAATTCCAAAGTTGGGCAGCTTTGACAGGAAAGCTATTCCCACCAATTGTGGTCATTTTGAATGGGGGTAACTGATAAGCAGTTTGTGTAAGCCGCTCTAGTGGGTCTGGATGCAAGTTTTCTTTTGAACCTCTTTCAGGTAGCTAGGTGCTGCATTGATGAGGTACTTGAAGGTTTGGGATGCAGTTTTTAGTTTAATTTTGTAAATAGTTGAGAGCCAGATAGATTGTCTTCTAACTGTGCGGCTGGGTATGATTGCTCGTGCTGCCAGTGACTAGAGCAATGCTGATCCTGGTGGATACAACATTGTGGCTGATGCTGGCATATATATGTGCCGCGTGTGACATCATCGCACTCATTCCGCTTGCCCAGTGACATCAAATTGTGCGCGATGATGTCACTCAGTGTTCGCGGGTGACTGCCATATTGGAAACATTTCCTGCTTGGAAATGGATTACAAGAACATAGAAAAAAGTAAAATAAGGGGGGGAATTGTAGAACATGTAGAAGAACAAGTTACTTACCAACTGATAATGTTCTTTCGACTGGATGTTCTCCAACGTATTACACATATTTGACATGTAATGTCCACAGCTGTGCACTTAACTTTTTCAGCAGAGGGCGTCCTTCGAAGGCCTCCGTCGAGGGTGACGTCATCGGATGTTATAAATAGGAAGCACAGCGCCTGCAGCCTCAGTTTAAGTTTTTCCCTCAGAACATGTGGCAACAGTTCCATGCCTGCTTGACTGCACATAGCCTTGCGGAAACGTAAGCTGCAATCGCATAGGAAATTCTCCAGAGGGGCAAGCTGGGAGGGTGATGTGGAATACGTTGGAGGAACATCCAGTCGAAAGAACGTTACCTGTTGGTAAGTAACTTGTTCTTCGAATGGATCGCGTCCTCCAACGTATTCCACATCTTTGACAGACTCCCAAAGCAGTACCAGTAGATGGAGGAGGGAAATGTTTTTAGAGTACCCAATCAGATTGCAGAATAAAGAAACTCCTTCCCACAGGCCATATCCTGACCATGGATTGTATCCAGGGAGTAATGTTTAACAAAGGTGTGGATTGAAGCACATGTGGCTGCATCACAAATATTCCTAATAGGAACTCCCAGCTGGAGGGCTGTGGAAGTAGCTACGCCCCTAGAAGAATGAGCTTGCAACCCTTCAGGAGGGTCCTTACCCAGCAATCAGTAACACTCCGTAATGGTGAGGATAATTCACCTGGACAATGTCTGTTTGGTAACAGCCTGGCCCAATCGGTGTCCAGCATATCCCAAAAAGAGTTGATCGTCCACGCTGATCCTGGACATCCTAGAAATTTAAAAGCTCAGAGCTCTCCTAGGATCCAACTGATGCAGTCGCTCCTCTTCCTTACCAGGATGAGGAGGAAGGTAGAAAGAAGAACCACCTTTTGACTCAAATGATATTCAGATACTACCTTAGGTAGAAAGGAGGGACGTACCCGCAGTACAAACCTGTCCTTGTGAAACAGTAAAGGGTGGCTTAGATGAAAGTGCCTGCAATTCATTCACTCTGCGAGCGGAAGTAACCGCAACCAAGAACACAGTCTTGAAGGACAGTAATATCAAAGGACAGGAGTGCAAAGGTTCAAACGGAGCACCCATAAGAAATTGCAAAACCAAATTCAAGTCCCAAACCGGCACCTGGAAAGGGGACGGTGGGAACACATTAGTCAGTCTTAAGAAACTGAGAAATCAAAGGAATCTTAAAAGTAAGAACATTCTTCAGACGAGCGCTTAAAGATAGACAGCGCCGCCAGGTAACCCTTAATGGTACCCACTTGAAGGCCCCTGTGGGCCAAAGAAAGTAAGAAAGACAAAACCATAGGAATGGAGCACTGAAAAGGATCAACATTGTGACCTCTGCGCCAGTCGCAGAACTTACGCCAACGGTACAGGGATTTTGTTGCCGGCCGCAAGCAACACCTCCTCATGTTATCCAGGAAGTCCCAATCCTTATACCTCAACCTTTCAAATACCAAGTGTGAAGGCTGAGAGTCTTGACCTCTGGATGGAGAACCTGTCCCTCTTTCCCTCCCTCGAGAGAGCAGATCCTCTCGGTAGGGAAGACGTCGTGGAGGGCAGATGGACATTTCTAGACGGTCCGGGTACCACGCTCTCCTGGCCCAATCTGGAGCAATGAGGATCATGTGGGAACCGAACCTCCGCAACACTTTGTTATGACGGGGACTGGAGGAAACGTGTACAGCAGCAGGAATGACCAATACACCACAACACATCTAAGGCTCCTCTTGGAGGAAATTCCCTTGAGCAGAAACTCTTGCACTTCCGGTTGACACTGGTGGCGAAGAGATCCACTTGCGGGGTTCCCCACAGCGCGAAGATCTCCTGAAGGACTTCCTGAGCCAACTCCCATCCTGCTCAGAGCGTCCACCGCCGCATTTTTATCTCCGGCCAAATGAACTGCCGAGATCGAAGTTCCCTGCTGGATGGCCCAGAACCAGAGCTGCATTGCCTCTCTGCACAACAGCAGTGACCCTACCCCCTTTTTTGTTGAGGTAATGCATGTCCACTATGTTGTCTGTCATGATCAGGACACTCTACCCCCGTACAGAAGGCAGAAAAGCCTTCAGGGCTAGCCTGATAGCCCTCAGCTCTAACAGATTGAGGTGGAGTTTGGATTCCGACGGAGACCAATGACCGCTGGCTGTTAAATCGTTGGCATGAGCGCCCCATCCTGTGAGGGACACATCCGTCACTACAGTCACCTCCGGCCATGGTTGCCAAAACGCCTCCCCCTCATCAGGTTCCCTTCGTTGGCCCACCACAGAAGATCTTGGGAGACCAAGAGTGGAATCTGAATGGGATCCGACATCTTGCCTGAGAACTGTGACCAGTGCATCTTGAGAACCCATTGCAGGGATCTCATCCGCAGCCTGGCTTCTGGCACCAGAAAAATGCAGGATGTCAAGAGGCCGAGCAACCTTAAGAATTCAAAAGCCGGGAGACTCTGGGAATGTTGAAACTTGTCCACCATCTGCACCATGTGATGAGCCCTCACCTTAGGAGGAGAGCACTTCCCCAAGAACACGTTTTACACAGCCCCGATGTACTGGAGCTGTTGGGAAGGTGTCAGATGCGACTTCTTGAAATTCAGGGAGAAGCCCAGCCTGTGGATGGTGAGACAGGTGAGACCGAGGCGATACGCTTGCTCGGGAGAGCGCGCCCGGATCAGCAAGTCGTCCAGGTAGGGGTAGACGTGAATCCCCCCTCACCCGTTGTACGCTGCCACCACCACCACCATTAGCTTGGTGAAGACCCTCGGGGCGGAGGTCAATCCGAATGGCAGGACCTGAAACAAAGTGCGAGTCGCCAACCGCAAACCTCAGGTACTTTCCGTGCTTGGGATGAATCGGCACATGAAAGTAAGCATCCTGTAGGTCCAGAGACACCAACAGGCACCAGCTCTATAGCACCTTTCTCCAGCAGGGTTAGGATTTCCTGCGCAAAGAGTGGATCCAGAAGCTTCAAAGAGTTTCCCCGGTGGACAGTCGTGAGGCCGCTGAAGGAAGGGAAGGCAGTAGCCGTGGGCTATGGCATCCAGAACCCACATAACTGAAGTAATGGCTCACCATTCTTCGAGGTGCTGAGACAGTCTTCCCCCAACCGGCGAACCGTGGGGCATGGCCTCATAACTGTTTGGAAGCTGCAGCGGCAGTGCCTGAAGGCAAAGAGGCAGTTGCCAGAGCGGCTTTTGCACCACGATTTCCCCAACCACCACGGGTACTTTTTCGCTGGACCCTTTGGCTGGCGGCCCCTCTCGTTCTACCAAAGGAGGAGCAGTAACGAAAAGAACATCCCCTCCATTGCTGTCCCCTAGGACAAAAAGGCTGAGGTTGATGCACAGCTGCGCTTAAAGATTTAGCCGCAGCTTTTGAGGTCTGCAAGCTCTCAAGGCTCTTGTCAGTCTTGTTGCCAAACAAATGTGCGCCATCTAAGGGCATGTTGAGAAGACGGGCCTGCACATCTGGAGCAAAACTCCCTCAAAATCCCTGCTTGGAGAACCGGCTGAAGGTTGGAGCTAGAAGAGCAGAGGGCTCGTGAGGGACAGTATTAAGGTTGCAGGTAGGTAGGTGCCAGACCCCAGATAGCCTTGTGAACAATGCAGAGGGTCTTGAACTTTATCCTTGCAGCCACAGCGAGCCAGTGAAGGGATTTCAGCGCCAGAGAGATGCGGTCCTTGGGCTTGAGGCCAAAAATAAGTCTTGCGGTTCTGTTGTGGATGAGTTGCAGAGGGCACAGGGTAGAAGAGGGGATGTTGAGGAAGAGGTTGTTGAAATAGTCCAGCCTAGAGAGAACCAGGGCTCTGGAGACAGTGAGTCGCTGGGGGAAAGTGAGCAAAGGTAGAGTACTTCTGAGCAGGTGTAGCTGATAGTTGGACTTTTTGGAGATGTCCAAAATGTGAGAGGAGAGTGGAGTCAAAAATAACCAAGGTTTCTTGCCTCGTATGTGGGTGCGGGCGCAGGGCCAAGAGAGGCTGGCCAGAGTGAAGTTGGGAAAGCAGGAGCAGGGGTCTCAATGCGAACAATCTCAGTCTTACTGGTGATGAGACAGATTGTTTGCAGCACACCATGACCGAATAATGGACAGTCAGATATGAGCGAGGAGGAGGCGGCTGATGGCAGCCTGAAAGACAGTTGCGTGTAATCTGCGTTACATTGGAAGTTAGAGGTGAAAGTGGCAATCACATGTGCCAGGGCAGCCATATAGACGTTGAAGAACCAGGAGGATAGGTCAGTTCGCTGGGGAACGCAACAGGTTGAGAGAGCTATGCTCGATAGAAAGGCTCAGAGTTCCACCTGGGATGGGCGGTCGGACAGAAAGGAGGTGAACCACACCAGAGCCTGACCTGTGATTCCCAGGGTGTCACGGAGATGTGCGATCAGAATGTTGTGGTTAACCGTGTCAAAGGCAGAGGCGTGGTGAAGGCGAATGAGAACAGAGGGAGTGTTAATGTTAAGATTTGAGAGCAGGTCTTCACAGGCGTTCAGAAGAGCAATTTCCGTGCCTCTGGATACACTAAAGCCAGACCGATGGTCATGGGAGCAACCAATAGTTTCAGTGTGGAGGGTCAGCTGAGAGATAGGCTAACTTCTTCCGGAGTTTGCCCAGGAAAGAAGTGATGTAGATAGGACAGTAGTTTACCATAATGGAGGGGTCAGCATAAAGTTTTTTGAACAGAGGGTGCACAAGGGAGAGCTTAAGGGCAGTTGGGAAAACTCCAGTGGAAAAGGAGAGATGCAGAGATCAGCCAAGGGAGTTGATATTGTCTTTAATGGTTTTAGAGGGGCAGGGGTCCACCTGTTTGGATGACGCCCTCATAGATCAGACTTGTCTGGTGACCTCATCGGGTGTGACGGGAGAGAGAGAAGAGAGGCTAAATGGAGGGGGCTGGAGGAGGGGCAAGGGAGGCTCTGGTGTTGGTGTATGCTGTGGTGAGGAGGAGAAGGTGGAAAGGATGTCTTGGGTTTTTGAGGTGAAGTGTGCAACCAAGGCAGAGTGAAGGGCCTGTGTGGGTGTGACAGAAGAGGCTGCTGCAGGATTGACCAGTTCCTTGCAGACTTTGAAAAGTTTGGCCATGTTGTTTGATGTTGCGTAGATGCAGGCTTGGATTTTTTGGAGCAGATGCAGAGTCGACATTGCCTTTGAAGATGTCGGCAGGCCAGTTTGTCAGATGGTTTGCCCGACACATTCCATTTCCACTCAGCTGCCCTACATTTGCGTTTAAGAGCAGCCAGGTCGGAGTCGTACCAAGAGTTGTACTTTTTGGAAGGCTTCAGTCGGACACTCTTGACAGGGGCAAGAGTGTCAAGAATGTTGGAAATGGAGAGATTGAGGTAAGCGAGGGCTGTGTCAGGGTGGGAGTCAGCTGACGGGATGGGTGGTGGAGAGTATGTGGAGGCAAAGGCAGCCACTGTCATGTTTTTCATGGGTCTGGTGACTTTGCAGCAGAGTGGCTGTGCACGGTGTGTTTCTCCAAGAGGAGAGGAGAGCTGCAGGTGTGTAGAGAGAAGAGAGTGGTCAAGAGAGGGAGGTAGTGAGAGGGCTAGAGAAAGGGATTTCAGTAGAGATGAGAGCATCCAAGCTGTTGCCCGCGGTATGCGTGGTGCCAGAGGGTAGGATAGAGGGGGGGGAGAGAGTTGCAAAGGTTGCAGAAAGGACTCGAGGAGTCAGGAGAGTCCAGATGCATGTTCAGGTCACCCATCAGGAGGTGTTGACAGAAGAAGTAGTGTAGGTAGGAGGCCAGGTCCCCCCATTTCGAAAGGAAGAGAGTAGATTGACCTGGTGGCTGATAGAAGGTGGCCATAATGAGAGAAGATTTAGGGAGAGTGCAAACTAGGCACTCCAAGGAGGAGTAGGCCTGAGTAGGGATGATGAACACAGATAAGTGCCACTCCCCCACCTATCTTCTTAGGCCTGGGGGCAGTGAGGATTTTGTAGCCTTCAGGGAGGAGTGTGTCAAAGCTTGCGACATAGCTATCCTTTAACCAACTCTCTTTGATGGCGAGCACATCAAGATCCATGAGTTTGAGGAGGTTGCAGATGTCAGACGAGTGTTTGACGGCCGAGCATGGCAATGTGGAGCAGTCAGCCATCTTTGAAGGTCTTCCTCAGGGGGCACCGGGGATAGTGGTCTCCCCCGAGGGTAGCTAGAGGGCCAAGGGATAGTGGAGGATGGTGAAGGAACCAAGGCCGACAAGGTGAGGAGGAAGGCACAGAAGGCAAGGGAGCCTGGCTGAAGGGAGAGGAGAGGTTAGAGAGGTGAGGGAGGAGCCTGTCTAAGAGAAGCAGGATGGGTTGAGGACCCTGAACCACGATGGTTCCATTGAGATAAACAATGATGACTCTGGGAATGGCAAAGAGGTCAAGGAGACCCTCCCAGCGAGTGCCACCATTAATGGGAGAAGAGGTGATAGGAGGGAGTAAGGTTGACTATATAGCGAGTCCATAGGTCAGGTATGTTAATGTGGATGTCAGTGAGTCTACCTTGCGAAAGCCGTGACACAGGAGTCTGCAATAGGGAGGCCAGTAAGCCCTCCTTAAGTTTCTTCCGGCCAGATTTAGTGATAGGAGAATAAATAATGCATGCTGATGTTGCTCGACCTTTCTGCCGCCTTCGACCTGGTAGACCACTCAGTTTTGGTCTCCAGGTTGAGGTGGCAGGCTTCTCGATCCCAGCGACTGCATGGGTTACCCTCTTTCTTCATGGGGCGCCAATGTTCTATAACATCTTTACGGTTCCCCTCCTTTACTTTTTGGACAGTAATGACAGAGTTCACTAATTACGCTGACGATACTCTCTTCTCGGTTGATGAAACTAAAATCAATTGGATATATTAGCTCATCCAAAGTTGGATGTGTGCTAATGGATTGGCCCTTAATACCAACAAGACAGAACTCATGCTTGTGGGTACTGACCCGAAAATTCAAAGAATGGAAGATTAATACTCCCAGCTTGTGATTGATAATTGTGTCATAAAGATTAAGAAAAAAGTTAAGACACTCGGGATCTATTTGGACTGTAATTTGAGCATGAAAGCGCAGGTCAGTAATGTGGTGTCCTCATCTTCGTATTACATCAAATTACTTTCTCATGCACGCCCCTTCCTCTCTCAAACTTGTAGAGAGAGGCTGGCCCGAGCACTGATTAGCTCTAGGAAAGACTGTTGTAGCAGTCTTCTTATCGGTCTTCCAAAATGCGAAGTGAATAGACTACAGTTAGTGCAGAATAACGCTGTCAGGGTTGTTATGGACAAAAAGAGATCAGACCATATCTCTCTGCCAAGAAGGGAACTTCACTGGCTTCCTATTAAGGAACGTATTCTCTTTCGCCTTTTGTCCATTTCCTTCAACTGTTTGAAAGGCTCTGGTCCCAACTACCTTAATGATACACTTCAGCCTAAAACCAGCAACTATAGTCTCAGATCCAATGGTCTCTTTCAGCTAATTGTTCCTAACTGCAAATTATCTAAGACAAAGATTGGAGCCTTTTACTCCGCGGCTCCCATTGCTTGGAACAAACTTGAACTGAAAGTTCTACTAGTGTGTTCAGGAAAGGACTTAAAACCTATCTGTTTAACTAACATCCTCTTTTGGTCTGAGAGCCTGCCTTCTGGTATAACTCTTACTACCTGTGACTTTTTTCTTCTTTGAACTCTATCTGTTTCTGGATGTTGTTAGCGCCTTTAAGCCTTAGGGTCAGTGGATCTGCGGTATATAAATTATAAATAAATAATAAATAATAGGAGATAGTGAAGCAGTTGAAGAGGATAGGAGAGATAGATAGCGACATGGTTGGCTGCAGTGGAGGCGGGGAGACACCTGTCTGAAGCACTGATGCACTCTGAGGAAGGGGGTGCGGTGGGGGGCACAAGGGAGGGTGGGGTAGGGGGAAGACGGAGGGTAGCGCACCAGCTAATGAAGACACCAAGGAGCCAGAAGGCAAAGCGAGATTTGATTACAGTGGGACAAGGTGAAAGCACAATGCAGTAACTGGGCAAAACTAAATTAGTGGGAGTCCAGATTTGACAGAGAGTGTGGTGGGTCTGTCCCAGGTGTGAAGAAAGTATCCGTGAAGTTAGTTGAGGGAACTGACCTTCAGAGAATTGTTAGATGCTCCATTGACTACAGTCTGTCGGAAAGTGTGGCGTTCACCTCAGCCTCCATGTGCATGTTGGTGGTGTTGGGGGGGTGGGCCTATAGGAGAGGAGACACAGGCCTGGCCAGGCAGCAGACAGGGCCTTTGTGGAGCGGACAGACTAAAGCCTGCCGGTCCACGGTAGGCCAGTTTTGTTTTCCCGTTAGCCAATCATCCTGCAGTAAACTGGGTACTTTCGTTTTTGTCAGAACGATCAGCCAAGGTTTTCCATGGAGACGTCACATCTGAGGGCCTTATTCCACAATGTGGTGTACCGGAGGGCTCCCGACTGTCCCCTACCTTGTTTAATTCATTCATGCTTACCCGGTTTGATATTTTGGATGCAGAGGGTACCTGCTATGCCAACTCCACTGATGATACTCGGTGCTTGTTCACACTTTCGGGCGACTATACTAAAGGACTGCAGAGTCATCAATGCTACCTAAAACCAAATCCATCGTTGAATGTCGCTAAACAGCTTGGCCTTGAATAACAAACAGATTATAATTTTTTGGCACAGGTCCCAAACTGCCCCTTTTAGATCAGGCCTATGCACATGTCCAAATTGCAGACTGTCTCCGCCCCACCCTGAAAAAGTAAAACCTTAGGGGTGACCATCGACAAGAGCTCTCAATGAAGCACCACATTGGCTGCCTGGAATCTAACGCTCCTTATTACATCAAACTCCTGACACAAATCAGGCCTTACCTTGCATGCTGAGCTGTGCTACGGTAGCCAGGGCTAGCTTTTGAAGCTGCCTGGATTACTGTGCCAGCAGTCTGTAAGGTGTGGGTAAAGGTGAACACAACCGCTTTCGGGTAGTACAGAATAACGCAGGGAGGGCTGTATTGGTGTCACAGCCTAGGTATGGTATCCCAGTTGCCGCAGATACTACTCTGCCAGTTATGGAAAAGTATCCTTCTGTCTTCGAACACGAAAGTTTCTAACGTGATATGCCAAAGACTCCAATGAGCTCAGCCTACAATGATGTCAGGCCGAGGGCTTGAGTGAAAAGGCAGGAGCAGACTCAGCAGAGCTAAAGGAGGGAAGAACAGAGCAGACGTTCAGAATGCAGCCAGGTATTGCCGAATTAACAGCAAACAACACCCCCCCCCCCCCCCCCCCCCCCAAGTACCCACTCTTACCTGTTCTGTAGCAAAAATGTACCAGTAACCTACTAGTAATGGACACAGAGGGGAATTCTTATATCAACGGTGAAGGAGGAGTGCACCAGTGCCTCAGGACCTCAGTGCTGCAAAGCGTCCCAAGAAGATATCCACAGTGTTCCAAAGTAGACCCAGCAAAGCGGCCCAAAGAATATCCCAATGTGATCCAAATCGATTTCAGCAAAGCGTCCAAATTAATCAGTGTCAAAAATGATTGTTGAAGTAAACAAAATTAAGGGCAAAGGAAATGAGCGTTACTTCACGCTAGTTCCTTTATTATTGTGCTCGAGTAAGAAAAAAAAAAAAAGACGTCACAGCCAGAGGACTTTAACAAGTGGAGGTCGAGATGCAAGCCGAGTTCAAGGATTGCGGGGAAATCAGTCGAAGAGGGGCGGGCGTCGGAAACAGGAAGGGAAGGCAGGGGCGAAGGCTTGGATTCAAGATCAAACAGGAGTCAGGAAACAACGCTCGAAACTAACAGTTTAGGAGCGCTGGGAACTCGAACAGACAGTATTAAATACGGTCTTCAGAAGACACGGCAACGTGGTGCGTGCGTGTCACGTGACTAACATAGCAGGAAGATGGGAATTGTAGTTTAATGGGTTCTGTGTGTTGAAGAGCGCTCATATAAACGCCATGGCAATTTCCAACAAGAACGGGATGTGACAATTGGGACTATACTAAACGGATCACGTATCCACTGCTCGGCAAGCACTGCCTTGGCTGCCCATCGCAATGAGAATCCAATTTTGCTCCCTCTGCATCGCACACTCATGCCTTTATGGCAATAGTCCATTCTACCTGGCCGCTCAGCTGAAACGGCTCCCGGACAGACGTTACTTGAAGTCTAACAACTCAGGGGTGCTCTGGGAGTCAAAGGTCAAATTGATGTTGCTACAGAGAGGCGGTTTCCCTCTTCAAACAAAACCTGAACACTGTTCTTTTTAAATAAACCTGTCGTTGATGATTATCTGACCGTGGTCTGCACGGTCCACTCTTGCAGTTTCCTGTTGCATGTCTTGTTCCGCATTCTTATGCCTCAGTGCCCCGTGTATCCAGCGCTTAAGAAATAAACAATATTACTGTTCTTTGTGGTTGTATTTTTATGACCTCCCATGTCCCCCAACCCCATCTTGTCTGGTGGCACCTGGAAACACCTTTGTATAGGCGCCATACGCATGTCCAATAAAATAAAATTTAAAAATATGCTCTAAAAAGATTTTGGTGCCTTTTCAGAGACACACATGGAGAACGGTTCAAGTCAAATCCTCTCGCCTCACTTGCACAGTCCTGCACTCTTGTGAGGGGACTTTGAGGAGTGAAATCTTGCTTCTGGAGGTCCAGCAAGAATCAGTTTTGGGAGAGTTCATTCACGGGAAACCTATGCACAGCAGGAAGGTTGCAGGTCCCAGGGTATTGGCGGTTTGCAACCCAGGAAGGTCGCAGCGCATTGTGGGGTGGCTCAAGTTGCAGGTCGTCTTAGGACTGATTATGCCCATCAATCCATGGGAAGAAGTCATCCACTTCAAAGCTTCCCTGTCGATTCGAAAACGGGGTCAGGATAGCAGCCTTCACTGGTTACTGGAAGGGACTGCAGGCATTGCTGGTCATCTTCATCTTTGGTTCTTCTGTTCCAGTGGTCGACTTGTCTTCAGCTTCAGGATCCAGTCCAATCAGCACTCGTGCTACATTCAAACTTTGTGGGGTGGCTGTCCTTTCATGCCAGCAGACAAAGGACTGCAGAGGTTTGGACTCTTCCCTCATTTTCGGTTTTCACAGACAGGAGCCTTGGCAGGCTCCACCTCACTGACGAGGCCCAACCAGGCCGAAACACGTGTCTGGGGTTGCTGTTGGTACTCTTGTTCAGAAGAGAATTGGCAGGCATTTCGGTGATGGACTGCTCTTGGGCAGGACAAAGACTGATATGTAATGGACATTTCTCTTCTGTGAAAGGATGGTGAGCTAAAGACTCTGGTTGAGACTCTAACCCGGGATATAGGCCGGTAGTAGAGAAACTCCCAGAACCCCCCCTTGTTTTTTTGCATAAATCAATGAATGCCAGGTATACCTGCCTCTATTGGACCTGAAACTGCTGTTGAATCATTGACAGAATATGACAATTCAAGGAGCAACCATGTTCCTGTCTGAACCCAGATTGATTGGAGTCACTGATTGTATACAGTGTTGGCCACTCTGTCAAGTTATTCAGAATGATTGCTGAAAAAATTATTCTTACTGGATGCATCCAGAGGGCGATGGACCTGTTGTTGGAAGGCACGCTCCTAGATAGGCACGAGTATAGATGGTTCCCAAAAAAAGGGGTATATTTAATCTGTAATACGTGGTTGTACAAATCAAACAGTATTCTTGACCCCGATCAATTGGTTGTCTTTGAAAATTGTTATGGGCAGACCGTCTGAGCCTGCAGCATGGTAAGGTTTTGATGATATACCTCACCCTTCTCAAAATTAAATGAGCAAACGGGAACATGCCCAAAAGCAAAAGTATGGTTTGCGACCCCCTACCAAATCGCATAGATCCGTGAAAAGTGATTGTTCCAGCAGGAGGTTAAACTGGGATTCATTTGGGCATCAATTCCGAATTATTGATTAATTGCAAAACAACTTTGCTATTATTCAAATGTAATGTCTCTAGCATGGTTACAAAGGATTTCTAAATTCTGGCCTGGTGGACAGATGTTTAGGAGGCCACCATTGTTATAGTGAAAAGGGAGCAACTTCTGGGAGTTTAGCCAAACCAAACAAGGTAGCATGTAGAGAGGCTAAGGCTAAATTTTAGGAGCGGCAGAGGTCCACAATTAGTCCACACAGTGAAACTCCAAGGATTAAACTTAGACAGTATTTTTATAACTATATTTATTTTAGGCCCAGAAAAACACTATGAAAATGGACTAATAACACACAATACTAAACACTATGAAACCTTTATACAATCACTGTAGTCGGTGCAGAGTAATCAATTCACCTCCTCACACCCCCCCCCCAATACCAGAAAAGGAAGGTAAGCAATTTGGTTTAGCACCAACTGTCCATAGGAATTACAGCCCTAACTTTTTAAAGTCCAACCCTAAGTTGAATGGGCCCTTGTTCCCAAAAGTTCAAAGTTTTCCAAGAGTTTAAGGAGTTGGGCAAAAGTTAAAGATGTTTACTGGTACGTATAACCTTTTGGAAGTCTTTATGTAACCAGTACTGCCAAAGCCAAAAGTTATAAAACAATTCAAAAGTTCTGCAAACTTAAAGGGTAGATATAGGGGGTACCTGTAAGTATTCTTATAATTTACCACACTTACTCCGATGTTTCACCAGACATGGGAGGTCATTGGCGGGTCGTCTGTGGTATGTTTTCCCACCGTTGGTTCCGGTCGAAGCCCAGAAGCTGCGGGTGCAAGAAGAGTTCCGTTCAGGGAAAGGAGCTCTGTGCAACCTCTTCTTGTGGAACAATGCAGCAGGCACCAGTGCAGGACTCTTCAGGATGGTTGACCAGATGCGGAAAAGCCGGTTTCTGCAATGGTCACCGGTCCACGCCAACGGCAGGAGTCACAGATGAAGAAAGCCTTCCATCTCGGGACCAGTCAATACTGGGATGACGAAATCTCACAGAGGGTACTTACAGGAAAAGCTGATGACCCGGAAGTTAACCATGAAAAATGCAGAGCGGCGTCTCTTCTACAGCAGTATCCCAAATTGGGGTTGGTCAGCCGAGTGGATGGCCATGGGACGCTTCCGAAGACTCCAATTCGTCAGGCACCAAGAAGTCGTCGAGATTGGTGGTGCTCACCAGCCCAGAGGGTCGGAACACCAATTAGGGTCTTCAGAGATCAGTAGCCAGGCATGAGTGCAGCAAGAGTTGGTCCCCAGGCCTCTTCAGTATGCTTCTACGGATATTCCTTCTTCTGCAACTAGGGATACTTGGCTCCTCTTCGAATCTGGAGAAACAGCTGCAGGACCACTCATCCTAAATTCGGGTGAGCAGATCGATATCGATATCACACACACACACCCTCCCTGTCCCCAGCCTACCCCAGCAGTGGTCCAATCAAGGACCACTGTTGGTGAAACTCATGCATACACACCAGACAGAAAAACAGTTTGTGGATTGGGATCAGCCAATCACAACTCACTTCCTGGCTTGCAACACACATGGCCTGCACAAGCCCACAAAAATGCTCAGTTTTCTTAGGTAAGTGCATGACCTTAACAGGATTTTCCTGACCTGAG
Source organism: Ambystoma mexicanum (assembly GCF_040938575.1). Lineage (NCBI taxonomy): Eukaryota > Metazoa > Chordata > Amphibia > Caudata > Ambystomatidae > Ambystoma > Ambystoma mexicanum. The sequence goes on from NC_090925.1 coordinate 170,161,885, forward strand.
AAGGCAAAAAAGACAAGATGGCCAAAGAACAAACGAAAAACCTGGTGGCACATCCATGTTAGGGCACTAGCCACTGTTCGCATCAAAACGTGGTAAACGCGAGGCGGCTTAGGCAGCTAACAAAAAGAGTAAAAAAGCATGAAAAAGTAAACGCTTCCACGAGTTTGTATTTAGGCAAATCTAAAAGTAACCAAAAATCCAGAGTGTAGTATCGGGTGATACAAAAGTATCACCATTGCAATGCATTAGGAAATGCTGTGTGCAATAGTAAAACGTTACCCAAACAGGTACAGTCAAAAGACTAAGGGAAACAATTTCCGAGTACTGATAGTCTGAAGGACTGGTCAGTTTCCCCATAACAAGTGAGCAAAAGGCAAGTGGGGTGAAGCTGAAGGCTTCGCTGCACTGTAAAAAGTCAGAATATGGTGTAAAAACAAAAGCAAAAGGTTTGGGTGTCCAACAAGCATTACTTCTGCATCTCTAGCAATCATAGGGTGTACATTTAATTACAATGACATGTCTTTTTTTAGCCTTTATATATGTACATATACACATGTAGATACACATATCAGATGTATATCTATACTATGTTGAGGCCTGTTGTATATACTGTACAGTGATTGATGGATGGAAAACTTCGACTTCATAATAACGGCTGGGAATTCCACAGGGCACATTTTTAATCTATTAAGTTTTTTGCCAATACAGGAGGGGGCGGGGCCAACCATAAACAAATCAGTTTTTACCTTTCCCTCAAAAGAAGTAGTCCAAGCCACACTGCAAGGTGATGGTCCCACTGCACAGAAGGAAATGCAACATTCCATCAAGTTCATTGAGAAAACCACTGCAGACATGCTTTAGTTAAGTGCTAGGTTTCTCCAATGTGTGAGTCTGCCACAGGTTCCATGGCTCGTGAGACGCTGGTGCACATAGCCATTGAGCTAATGGGAACTAGCACATGTACCTTTTCTCGTCTCCTGTGAACCCATGCCACTGTGCTGCTCTTTCCTGATGGCTCTTGGATCTCGCTGCCTGCTTTTGACAGTTGTTTTATTTAAACTGCGGTTCATTTTTATCAGCCAATTGGATTTTGGGGGGTTTGAAGTGTAGGATGTTGCGCAGATACACAGCTCATGCAATAGCAATAGAGCTTCAGGCCCAGCCTTTCAACTACAACCTGCCTTCTCACTTTGCTGAGGTGCACCCAACCTAACACACACATAGGAAGTGGCCTCCCTGACTCAGCATGGTGGACACTGGGTAGAGGTCCACTATTCACGCCAAATAGCTGAAGTACAAGTTAGCAGAATTGATAGGCAGCAACACCGACCCCCCCCCCCCGTCCCCCATCTATGAGAGCAGTCACAGGTGCATGGTGCAACCGAAATAAGAGCACTACACACAGCATGCCAGCTTTAATCGCCAAAGTGCACCATATGCTGTATAAGTGAATTGATGCCTATTGCATCAAGTCTTACTCAACTTAAGTCAGGACGAACCATTCCTTCCCACAGGAATGGAATGCATAGAAACATTGGATAAACTATATACAGTTGTTCTAGACCACGAGTAAGAATGGGAACAACCTTTCTTTACCCATATACAACATAGTCCATAAGAAGATACGATCGATGGCGAGTGGCTCTTGCGCGGAGAACAGGTCACACATGCCTTCTGAAGTTGTGGTGGATTAGAGGGATCGTCCATACCGTAGGCCACATGTACTGTTGACAGTGGGGTGACACATTTGATGTCCCTGGATGGGAAACTACCAGTTTCGGCTCTGCAACAGCCTCTTCCCCAAATAAATTGTAGCTGGTGGTGGCTTCCTGCAAGTTCCGAAAGGCAGCGATCATCAATTCTTTTAAGTTACCATGATCCAAGATTCCAGTTCAATGTGTCGGGTGACAATTCTGTAACAATACAGGGTCTCCCTTTGACCGATGGAGGGTGACAGGGTGTTCCAGTGGATACTTTCTCTGGAGTGTATATCTGCTTCTTTAAGTCAGCATGATGATTCATGCAGGGAACCAGTCAGGATTGATTTACTAGAGTGGAGCACCTTGCCAGTCGTCCAATGTGGGCTTCAGCTGGAGACGCACCTGCTGAAGCATCTGGTGGTTCCGTTTTCTCAAAGGAACGGAACAAGAGCACTCAAAGTACCTCCTTTGGCCCAGAACTGCATGGAAGGCCTTGCTCAGAGTTTGCATCCTCCTTGGCTTTAGGTCACAGTGAGGTCATTTGTCGGTCAGATTCCTTTAGTTTGAAGGAAATACTCAAATTCTTGTCCGTGAAAAGGGGTCTATTATAAATGTTTATCTTGAGGGGGAATTCATGTGTTGCAAATACCCATTCTGAAGCAGGTAAAAGATTGTGGGCCACTGTGGACTGGATTAACTCCACTTCGAACAAGAAATTCATCAACAAGCAAACAACCAAAAAATGGCCATTGTTCACGATCGTGCCAAAATCCATGCTTACCGTGGACCACAGTAGTTCCCTTTGTGCTAGTGCTTGAATGAAACTAAGGCGAGGAGGTTGACTGGCACCATCAGAACAGAGGATGAGGGCATTCACCTTGGTCTCAATTCCGAAGGCCCAACCTCCTCCCATAGCCGGGTCAGTGTCTTGGCTGCTCCAAGGTGTCTAACATAAGCCAGGTCTTAAGACAGTCAGTCAGGATTGTGAGTAGAAAAATTCTCAAGTGTCTCAGTAAAAGGACCTCTGAAGCGTGACCGCAGACATCACAGTGTGTTCTTGGCCGCAGCCAGTCTGGGTTTTTGGGGCTGTAGTTCTTCTTTCCAATGGCTTACATGACAGATTCAAATGCCAACTGGGAGCACTCCTCTCGAGCCAAGCCTCCATCTCGTTCCTTTCCAGATGGAGGTTTTGGATGGCAGCTAAGATAACCAGCATGATTATCCGATCCAGGAGTGCAACACAGAATTACACTGCATTCTTGAAGGTCGTGAAGTCACTTCGCACTTCATGCCAGCACTGATCGTGACATAACGGGAACCAAAAGCTTGTGGCCCATTACCACTACCACGGTCTAACCATACATTTAAACATGATCGTGGCAATACATCCAGAGCAAGGTCAACTGTTCCTGCTAATTCTGGGATGAACCGCCAATGTTTCAGTTAGTGCCCTACTTGCATAGGCAACTGGTAGAGTAGCCCCTTGCTTACCTTTCTAGGATAGAACTCCCAGTCCAAGAGAGCTGGCGTCTGCCAACATTTTGGCCATGAGAGCAGCGTCTAAATAAAGCATGTTTGTATCGGCTGTCAGCACATCTTTGGCATCTATGACAGCCTTCTCTTCAAACGCAATCATATCCTAATTCGAGTCCTTTGTTAGGTGATAAAATGGATCATAAAGTGTGGCTAGGCCGTTTAGAAAACAACCACAAGAGTTCATCCCCAAGAAGCTCCTTACCTTTGATGGTTTGGCAAGAATTTCTGGTGATGAATGTCTTACCTTGGCAGGGTCAACAGATAGGCCATCCGCTTGAAAGAGATGCCCAAGGAACTCTATGCAGGTACATACAAATCTGCATTTGGCTCAGTTCAGTTGCCAACTTTGCTCTTGCAAACGGGCCAATACTTTGTCAAGATGTTCAATGTGTTCAGGGTTAATGGGAGGCATATATATGAGAATGTCGTCGTTGACATTAAACACACAAGTCAGTCCCCCTTAAGCACTCCTGTGTGCTGAAATACCTTGCTGCAGAAGATACAATGAAACAAAGGCCTTTGTATTAGTAAAGAATATCATATGCTGAAATAGTGGTCATCTATGTCAAAACAATGAGCAATAATATTAGATGGTGCCCTGCATTGAACTCCAGCTTGAGAACAACGCTGCTCTTTTGAGGTCTGTCTGAATATCAACAGTGATCAGAGTTGGATGGTGCGCCACCATGTAAATGTGCATCACCCCTCCTGAGAAGACTGCCTAACATCTTCCACACCATAAGTGAAGTAGACAACTGTTGAGTCCAGTCTATGGTGGTAAGGTATATGTCCTGGAGCAGATTTCCTGCTGGTCATCCTTACTTGTTGTCAGAATGGTGGCGAATGTGGGCGATTGGCAGCTCAGTGAATGTTGGATGAATTATGTGCAAGTGCTCTGAATGTGTCACTTGAGACCAGAGCTGTGTGCCGGAGGATGGCCGGTGGATGTGCACCTGCTACCTGCACACAAGAAGAGTAACTGTAACTTGTAATCCATGCAAAATAAAGATCTGTATTTTCTACAAATGGAGTCCAGCACCATCTGTCCTGATGACATACAGAAAAATCCTGGTTAGGTAGAATCAAGTTCAAATGGCCTTCTGTCCATGGCTAAAGTTTGTTTCGATTACTCCTTAAGGGGTATGGGTTAAGACTAGCCAAATGTGAAAAACTGAATGTTAGGTCAGTATCAAGTTTAGCGGAGGACACACGTCGGGCGTGACGGAAAGCATTTACGGATGCTGCCATGTCTATCAGGGCAGGCAGGTTGTCTCCTTGATCATGCACTTCGGCTGGGGATGCTGAATTCTCCCTGCACCCATTACCGTTCATATGAAAAAGACTCCCCCTTCAGACCTCTGGACTGCGACTTAATTTAGGCAAGCATACGAAGGCTACTCTTTGCTTGGATTGAACAAGTCCTTGTCAGCCTTTGGAGCGCAAGGATTTAGGGAAGTAGGCATTGGGGCACAGTGTAACCAAGCATACATGGTATGTTAGCTTTAGACATCCATATGCTCATGCCCACGCAGATGCCATTTATTGAATAACTGAAGTGATGATGGCTATTGCATCATACCATCTTTATCAGGATGTAATATTACCTGCACACTCTTCAAGTTAGGTTTTTGGAGGTTTTTGAAGGCATGGTAAAAAATCTGCTTTACAATCACACGCTTATGTATTCACAATGTATTTCAAAGAAAACCATACCTTTCTTTTCTTTATCAGCAATCAACATAACAAATAAGTGGCAAAACAGGAGCAGACCCCATCCTCTGCTTAAGTGCCAACAGGGCAGGCCTACCAGGTTATCTGCCCCATTCTCACCATAAGCGGAGGGGACAGCTACACATGATCAAAATGAATAGTCCCCAAACCCAGCCTAGTGGCCACCAGGAATGTTTCAGCAGGTCATCTCACATCTCCCCTCCACTTTCCCCATCAGCAGAGGTTACATAAACCAAGAGAAAAGTGATGCAGGCTCTCAACCCAAAACAGGGGCTGTCGGAGCAGGATGGGCACATGTAATCTGCTAAAAATCTCTAGGACCAGCCTGTCATTTATATAAAGATGAACCTACTAGGCCTTGTGAGCATTCAGCGCGTGCAAGTGCAGAAAGGGGAAGGGGGAGAGGGAGAGGTGGGCAAGTGCTGGAGTGCCTCTGCGTGAGCAGCAGGCTTAAGTGCCCAGTGTAGGAAGTGCTAGGGACTTTCAACTGTAATACATAGAGGTAAGTGCAGGCCTACAGTGGCGAAGGCCAGCGCGTGTCAAGAAAAGCGATGTGGGCGGACAGAGGCTGCAGGCGATTGGGTGTGGGAGGCCAGGGCCCCGAAGGACATGTAAGGGCCCAGGTCACCAATCTCAGCAGTTGTGGAATTAGCAGAGGGAGGAAAGGGAAGGAGGAGGTGAAAAGGAAAGTCTTGAGCAGCTTCCAGAATTTAAGGAATTTAAAGGTGATCCGGCTCAAGACAAAGAGGGAGCGGGAGGCTGTTCCGTTAAGAGGGAGCCAGCTGAGGAAAGATCGGCCACCGGCCCTCAGTTTAGCAAAACGCTTGACACACAGAGTTGTTGACAACAATGCTAGGGGTAATTTCCAGCAACAGGTAATCTTGTCACAATGATTCGGGACAAGATTCAGAAAGCATATTACCAAGTGAAAGAGCCTGCACTTGCTTATACAGAGACTGGGTTAATTACATGGTGTAATGTTTCCACATTAGGTTTCGATAACGCCAGATTCCATATGAACTGATCAGGTCTAACTACACACAAGATGATAATGTATGCTCTTGTATTTCCAAGCACACAATTAAACCTTGTTCTCCAAAGGCACAAAACATTTTTCTCAAAAAGCGGTCTTGTCCTAAATCTATTTTTTGTATGTCAATACTAGTTCTGATGCAAACATCTTTAAATACTGGCCACTTTCTGGTCAGATGTCAGAATATGCTTCTGACCGATGACTGGCGCCAGTGGGGGCTTCATCGGAGAAGAGAATGTACAGCAGCAGGCATTCAGGAGGTCGGCCACACGACAGCAGGCATTCAGGAGGTCAGCCACACACATCCTTCAAATTTAATAACTCTCATACCCACAAGTTTCACAGAAACAGCCACCTTGGTTCTAGAAACATTTGGGATGCGGAAGAGAAGGGAGGAAGAAATTCAGGGCCTGCATTCTGGACTTAGTAAAGCATCACAGCATAGGAAAAGATTGTGGGGCAAATAATCTGCACAACGTTCTTGATCCAGCCACACTATTCACAACCACCCAACTTCCCCTACTGCCCCTCCAAAATATCCTCGCCCTGCCATTCTAAACCATTTCTTTATGAAAACTGGTCCTTACGTTATGGATCGCATGGGGGCAAGCGATGCAAGTATTTCCTGCTCCGTCTTAGACTCTTGATCTGCTTCTCCCAACAGGTTGCAGTCTTCTGGTGCTGCCGGAGCCCCATACGAGTATGTGGCCAGGGCGAGCAGCAGCATCGCAGCCCAGCAGCAATTAAAAAATGGTGCCATCCTGAAGAGAGAAAAGAATAAAATAAACAGGTGTTTTCTAGAGATCTCTACATCTGCAGGAACACAAAATACTGCAGGGGCATATTCTACTACCTCAGTCATCCATCTTCCTAAAATTCCAGCATATAGCTGGCTGTTTTCTCCTTTTCCTGCTCCCATTCCAACTTCCCCTGCCTCTTACATGGGGTTACATAACTTCAGTTACTCTTGCCCATCGCACTTATTCCATGCATTCATACTAATTGCCATGCTCCCTCTGGCTCCATGCTCCTCCATCGTGAACTTTGTTTCTCCAATTCCTGCCCATTTTCTAGAATCTCTTCAAACCCATTGCTCTTGTTCCTGGTTCTCTTTGCTGTGTCAGACCTCCATAGCACCCTATGTTACTTAACATTCCAGAGTTTGCTTGGCTCACTTTGGCTCACTTTGCATTTCTTCTATGAATGTCTCTCTGTAACTCTACCGTGTAAGACTGACAGACCAAGAGGGCAGTTCCTCCATCATCCAGAACAGAAGAACTGCTTATACAATCGAACATATGAATGCAACATCGCGGTTGAAAAGCAGAGGTTGTACACCATGCCCGATTTATTCCAAATCCATCTATTATGGCGATACACCACAGACTTCCAGAGTTAGCAGGGACATGAACTACTCATGAAGAATCCGGGATTGTCACTGAATTGTTTGACAGCCATAAAACTGCTTCCAATCAGGTAAAATAGATCTAGCCACCAATGGCCAGGCAGCTTCCATAGACCTACCTTTCCATTGGAATCTTCAATTTGTTGACCCCTCTAACATCAAGTGAATCCACCATCAAGTAAATCCACAATCGGCAGATGCACAGCAGATGGCCACACTCAAAATGCCCAAAAAATAAAAATCAACCCGGTTCTTGCTCTCCAACACAAGTGCAGCTGATCCAAGTTAAATGGATTAGGATATTATTCTTAGGGTATTTTATTGAGCGGAAACCTAGCTTTGGGAAGCAATGCAACGCTTTACAATCAGAGGGGAAAAACACGATAAGGGAAGCCAAGAAACGGGGAGCCAACAACACAGGAGAGGGAGGTTGGGTTATGTGGCAGCAAGGGATCTACAAACATGCCAGGGAGGAAACAGTGTGAAGCAGGTCACCTAGTCTCACGTAGGGGGCAGAGTTGTCGGTGTGCAGACTTGGACATTAGGCTGGAGCCATTCTTTGAACAGGAGCATCTTAAAATCTTTATTGAACTGTAAAGGCAAGGGATGAGGGGGTGATGGAGGGGGAAAACGTCCAATGTTGACGGGAGGAGAGTCTAAAGTCTTGGGCCATAGACTAAGAAAACCTGCCTTCCGTTTCATTCCTCCCAGCATTGGCGTAGTTCAAGCATGCACATGTCCTTACTTCTGGTGGTTTGTAGGCCTCCGGACATACCCAGTTTCTCAGTGCAGTAGCTTGGTGACATCCGTGTAAATTCCTGTAATCTGCTACACAAAGTCCTAAACAAAACCCAAACCAATTGCAACTGGTCCTGAATAGAGCAAAATAGACTAAAAGACAGCAATTTGTTGGCTTTGAAATCAATTCAAGATTATCTGCAACGTACATAAATGCACTGAACAAAACGTTACTACTTGAAAAATCTGCTGCCTCACAAGCAGAGACAATTTACATCCTCCATGGCATGGAGTCTGAAGATCTAGTCTAGCGATAAAATGAAAACTTGAAAGAAACTCTTTGCAGTCCAAGACCACACTGTGGAACAATTCCCCATACCAACTTAAAACAAGATGGATGCTACACGACACCTGACAAAAATGCAAGTTGCAAGCTACTAGCCAGACAAAAAAAAAACAAAAAAAATCACTTGCCACCTCAATTCTATAAGAATGCACAGAACACTTTTTTTACTCGCCAAGTGTCAAAAATCACTGGCTAGTGGCAAGTGCATGTTTTGCACCCTGTCATTCGACACTCAGACAGGAACCAAATTCAAATCTATCAACCCAATATAAAAAATCCCAGATCCAGCAAACTGAACTGTGTGGCCCCAAACTCTTTTTTGCATCCGACTTCTGCTGTTTTGAATAGCTCTAGGAATATGGTTTTCTTTACGGCAGTGAAAGTTTTTATTTTGGAGTGCACCTTTGCCCCATTTATTAGGTTCCCTTTCCCAGTAACCTTGAAGCTACTTGTACTCGCATACGACTCGCACACGATTGCAAATAAAAGAGGACGTTTTCTCCCAGAAATCAGCACGATTGAAGCTCATCTGAATAACTGAGCGTGTTACGATATTGCATTAATAAAGCGCCTATTGGATGATAAAATGCACAATGCCTCAAACAGACAACAGGATAAAAAAAAAACCCAGAAAACCAAGTACGAGGTGACATAGGAGCTACCATAAAAATGATACAACCACAACGTGCTATGGTGTCTATATTTGTCCACCACCTAACAACCCTTAAAAAGAAGGGGGGAAACTACAAAACAGTCCTCTCGTCTGTCAGACTCGGACGAAAGATTTACAGCAAATACTCAAACACATTCAAGAATATGTTTTTCCATCAATCTGTTGCTCATGAAGGTGTAAAATAGTTTATTTCAGGTCAGCGTATGCATCATTAAACCATCAAAACATGAAACTAATCCGGTTTCTTAAATAATGTTAAACCTGACTATGTCCAACTTAAAATTAGTAGTACCAGACACGACAATAGTGACTCACCAAATGATTAAGTTGATATTTAAAAACAGATTTATAGATATTAAAAATGATCGTTACTGTTTAATATGGGGTACACACTGGCTCTCGTGCCATTGCACAAACACAGATAATGTAGTCCTGATCGTTGAAGCCGTTCCTGATCGCCCAAGCCCTTCTTTAACAATTGGCTCAATCTGCTATGATGCGTTGGCTCACAAAGAGCACCAGCCGTGCAGAGCTTTCTTACACAAAAGGATCATGAGACAGGTCTCAGCTAGGCTTTCCTCATTGTCTCATACAGTTGACAAAGCAAAAGGAAAGGAGGGCCATCTTATCACATGTGATGGGGTACCTGCCACAAATAACCACCCTGGCACCTTCCGACAGTGAAAAGGAGTTTATTCTGGATATTTTCAAACGATAGTAGTGGTCAGTTTGATCTAGATCTTTAAGGCCTAGTGGGTTTTTAGGGGATGTTTGGCGCACGGCTCGTGCCTTTCTCCCCACTTCCTGGCCTTTTCCCTGCCTCACTAACCCAGGCGTACCCAATGGATGTTAGTACTTAATCTGTCTGCTTCTGGCTGGTACTAATTGTGTATTATGATTTGAAGATTCACAAGGGCAGAAGTTTTGGTGAGAGGAACTCTGCTCCACTGCGCCGCCCCCCCCCCCCCCACACCCCTGCTTCCAGAATGCCAGGTGACAGATTGAACTGCAGTCACACCACCAACTCCTCAACCACGACACTGAGCAGCTGGCGAAAGGCAGTGGCAACGGTAACTCTTGTTACTTGGCTCGCCCTTTCCATGAATTTCCGCACTTTCTGGCCATTGGACGCAGACCACTAGCTGCTCAGGCAAGGAGCCACCTACCCACCCCATCTAAAGTATTCCTTCAGCCCCATTGCGCCCAGTGATATTTATGCAAACCTGCGCTGTAGTAAGTACAGTCTGCAATTCGTACTGTGGCACCCGCTTCTTGGTGAAGTCTGATATTCCCCACCACTTGCACTAATCATTTTCTGTCCCTGGCTCTGGTCTTCTCTTCATAGTAACATAGTAAAGACCACGGTTACTGTGCACACATTCTTTGGTTGCTGACAAACCTGTGGTAAACCAACTGGGATAGCTGCCCCTTTGGTTTGGCCCATGATTGCACTTGTTCTTAGCTAAATCTGCTGTATTATCTCGATTTTGTGTTCTATTTGCTGTGTCGTTTACAACCTCTTGCCCCCCCTCCAAAAAAGTCTCATCTTTCATTCTATCATGTCAACACTTTACACACAGACGGCAAAGCACACTGAAGCCTTACGCCGGCTATCGCCCCATGATCCTAGTCACCTGGAGCTCTGCATTACTCTTGTGTCAATGTGTTTTATTGGAAGCAGAGATAAACAATGTGTGTACAACATGGTACATACGAGAATAACAAAGCAAAACAACATCTTGTAAAGACAAATACTTTAGGAAACTTAGGTTGGTGGATCAAAATGTAACACATTGAATTAAGACGATATAAATGACATACCTAGAAGATATTTTCCAAGCATAAATGGGGAGGGGAAACAAACATTACAGACAGACAAGTAAGGAAGTAGGCAGGATAAGGGGGGAAAAGGAGAGGATAAGGGTAATCATGAAAAACGAAAATAGTGAGATCATATTAAAGCAGAGTAATCATTTGAGGTGAGGAAATTTATAAACATTCTCCATTTCAATTCATAGGTGATGTAGTATTGGGGTTGACCCTATAAATCCCTCCAATCTATGTATATTACATATGAAGTTCCACCATATTTTATGATTGATCAGGTTCGATTTTTTCCAATTGATGGCGATAACTTGAACTGCAATTAGAATAAACAAATCAAACAATAAAGAAGCTTGGGAGTCTAGGCAATGCTGAAAGAGCACTACCCAAGTATAAGATTTTAAAATGTACAGGTTCATCGAAGTTAAAGATACATTTAATGATGCGCCACACATTGTTTCAAAATGTTTCAATATATTTACAATCCAAAAACATATGTTTGAACGATCCTTCACCATCACAATTCCAACATTTATTATCTAGAGATTTCTTACATTTAAAAAGCATAGCAAGGGTAATACAAATTCTATGACAGGAAAAGAAAAGAGTTTTGGACATAAGGAGATATCTTTCCTGTACACACTAAAATACTAAGCCAAAGTCACCACATTACCCGCTTGATAAGAAAGAACTGGAGGATCATCCAGATAGACACCCACTTACAAAAACTCTTCCCTGAACCACCCCTAATTGCCTATAAAAGAGGGAAGGACTTTCGGGACCAATTGGTAAGAGCTGAACGTACTCAGGAACAATGTCAATTTACACTACAGACCAAAAAAGCTGAAACTTTTGCGTGTCTTCACTGCAGTAATTGCAATAATATTACCAAAGGAGATTACATAAGACATCCTAGAACAGGGGCCAAGATCATACTAAAACATTATGCTACCTGTGACACGAAGTCAGTAATTGGATCAACGCGAGTTATACTGGATCGACAAATTAGACAGTATGAACCCATACGGAATGAATGAAGAGTTCCACTTAGGTGCCTTTTTATAATATGGCCCTAGGAGTACAACACGCAGGCATAATTAGTGTAACACCATGTACATAATAGGCTGGTTCGCAGAGCCCGAGGAGATCATAATAATTACCATGTGTAACTGGACATATGCTTATGAGGATGTTATATACCTTCAATTTGCTTGTGTCACATGACCCTCATATAGATGTAATTGGCATAGAAAACGGAATGTAGTGACAAAACTAGAAGAGATTAAGGATGAGGACTGTATAAACATCCTGTATGCATGGCGCTAACAGATTGTGAACAGAGGTGCCCCTTTGTTGGCCCGTTCCTTTACATACAGATTGAGCTCTAATCCTTTAGTGACCCAGCTTACCACAAGGGATTCCCATCCCCTACATAACAGTACATTGAGCTAATATATTCTTACATTGAAATCCAGTAGACTACCCGTAGATGATGCCTTTATGACCTGGTACCATGGTCCTCTAGAGTAACTTAGATCAGCCACATTTTATTCCTTATAGCATTTTTTTGACATTTCCGTATTCCACTTAATTGTTTTTACTCCCCAGCTCTCGAGCTAACTATGCTCCTTGGACACTACATACCAGTAGTATGCCCCTCAGCATATCAAGATGATTCCAAATATAGTTTAAGCATTTTTTAGTAGTACTTTGCTAGCTTGATTAATGAAATTAGTAAGAAATACCTGTGGTTAACGAAATGAACAAGATTGCAACTGAGAATTATCATTTTTCTTGTAGATATCCAGAAACAAGGTCCTCGAAGTTTAGAAATTGAAGACAAACTATGGATAGAAGTAGACTTTCACATTCTTTAACACTTACTCCAGAAGAAGGGATTTTTCCCGAAACGCGTCGAGATTTTAAGTATTAGCACGTGTGAGAAACCACAGAAATTGATAAACTTTCTGCACAATTGTACACCAAGCAATGATGTTAGTTGTGAACAGTATGCATGTTTAGAAGAGCATAGAAACTTACTAAGAATATTTGTGAAATAAACAAATAGATGCATATATATCTCTTTCAGAGAACCTAGAGTGACACTAATTTATTTTATAATTAGGCTTTTGTAACAGACTCATTGAACTATTTACTTTTGAATGAACTATAAGATTCTTTCCATACAGCTATGGACTAACATGATTGTAAATAATCGTATCTAAAGAACAGAATGTATTGACTGTCTACGGCCAATCACCTAGAGTGTGCAGGGGGGCGCGAGGGGTCCACAACGTGTGGTTACCCTCCCTTTTCCAGTCTAAGGGAGATCCCATGTTTCTTCTTACCCCACAAGGATTTGGCAAGACATGAATCGATAGCTTTAAAGAATTACAGGAAGCATAAATAAAGCATACAAAATAATCAGGGAGATAATCATTGAGGAATTTGCAGGTGACCCCACCAGGATAGATATAACGGGGACCAGGAATCTAAGAGACTTCATTTTAGTAAATATGATAGATATTTTCCATAATGATATCCTTGACTGTAGTGAACATGTGCAGTCCTAGATATTGGATTTTCTTAGGACACCATCTCATGCCATATAGGTGAACAAGATATTTAGTGCAATAAATGTTCAGGGGAAGAATTTCCAATTTATGCATGTTTAAATCATATCCTGAGGCTAAAGAAAAACGTGATACCGTCTCAAGTATATTGCTTAAGCTGATTTCAGGAATAGAAGAATATCATCTAAATATGCTGCCAATTTAACTTGCAACCCACGAAAGGTTATTACCTGGATATGTGGAAGTAGTCAGATAGTTTCAAAAAATGGTTGAAGGGCTAATAAGTACAGGAGAAAGAGGACATCCTTGCTGTGTGCCTCTACCTAAAAGGAAAAAAGGGAGACATCTGACCATTTATGAATATAGTAGTTTTGGGATTTGAATAAAAACATGAATCATGGATATAAAAGTTTCATGAAGACCGTGCTATCGCAACGCATAAAAAAAAGTAATCTCTTTCAACTCTATCAAGCACTTTTTCAGCGACAAAGGGATCACTTGAGGGGGCTGCAACATTCAAAGCATCCAGAAAGATCTTAATGTTGGATGCTGAGAGTCTTCCTTTAACATACCCTACCTGGTCTCGTTTAATCAATTTAGGCAAAAACGGGAGAAGTCGATTTGCTACAATTTTTGCGAAAAGCTTGCAGTCAGTATTAATTAGGGAAATTGGCCTGTAGCTTTGTGGCAATTCTAGATCCTTATTAGGTTTAGAGAATGCCAGAAGCATGGCCTCTGGGAAGGAGCCTTCAGATTTTGAGTTTGAGATAAAGTGAGAAAAAAGTTCAAATAGCCTGGTGTAAGTAATGATTTGAAATGACCGTACACAAATCCATCGGGTCCTGGCGCCTTGCCTTAATAATTTCATTTTGGAGTTATGGGCGAGTTGAGAGAGTCAACATTAATAGTAGGATAATCTGAGCGTGTCATTTTCTGTAGGAAGGCAGTGATGTTAGGATTATTCTTGGTGCAGTATAATTGATGATAAAATGTACTGAATACATTGATTTTATTATCTACACATTTTCTGGGACCATTATTACTGTTATTCTGCTTCTTTCTTTTAATTTTGAGGTAGGAAGCTAGAGATTTACTAGTTTTATTAGCAACTGATACATTTTTTATTTATATTATAACAGATTAGCACGATTATTATTATAGTTAGAACTTACTCGGGAACAAGTCGAAGGATCTATTGTTGTCACTCCGGAAATGTTGAATATAGACACTGATTGGCCTATAAAATGCAAATTGAAGGCGAAATCTAGATTCAACCCTATGTTCCAACCCAGAGGAAAAATTGAAGCCTTCCAGGACCTAGTCATCCAGGACCCGAAGAAAGCCAGACTTCAAAAGAAGAAAATCAAATTGAACTTTTCAGCAAAAGAAAGGAAATTCTTAAAGACCTACAGGACCTGAATAATGCTGTTATAAAAGCTTCCGACAAGGGCAGTAATATAGTAATCCAAAACAGAAAAGATTACATAAAAGAAGCAGAAAGGCAATTGTGGGATATCAGTTGCTATGAGAAATTAATTGGGAATCCTACTGAAATCGTAAAGAACAAAGTAGAATGTTTTTTGAAAAAATGGACAGATCTGGATATTTTGTATGACGAGGACTACAAATACCTTTACAATAAATTCCCCATTAACCCTACCATTTACTTTCTACTGAAGGTCCATAAACACCACACCCGCCCACCTGGTAGACCCATTGTCACCTTAAATGGAGCCTCTCTCGAAAACATGTCGAACTATGCTGACCAAACGTTACTGTCTTTAGTCTTTACTCTACCATCGTTTTTACGGGACACAAGACTTTTTGAGCAGGATCGAAGGAGTCGTTTGGGAAAAAGATTTTATGTTTGCAACACTAGATGTGGTATTTCTCTATACCTCCATAGAACACCGGGATGGAAAGAGGGTGTGCAACCACTTTTTAGACAGTAGATCATTAAATTACCACACTCTTGGTGAAATGATCATGGAAATGATAGATCTGTGTCTATGTAACAATGTTTTTTTTAATCAACAATGTTTACTACAATCAATTGAGAGGCGCAGCAATGGGTAGGAGCTTTGCTCCATCATACGCCAATCTTACCATGGGTTGGAGGGAAACATTCATTGTATGGACAGATGCCAACAGCCAGCATACCAACCAATTAGTCCTTTGGCTACGGTTTATAGATCTATTCATCCTCTGGAATGGCAAGGAAAAAGAGTGGCTTGACTTTGTTGAAATTTTGAACACCAACAACTTGAACTTAAAATTCACTCAGACACATAGTCGAGAGTCACTAATTTTCCTTGATGTACTAGTCAAGACAGATCAAAAATAAATTGGTACAGAACTTCACTGGAAACCCACTAGTTCTGACATGCCTCTGTTTGCAAGTAGTAACCACCCGGCTCCATTAAAATGGAGTATACAGTATGGAGAATTTGTCAGAATTCGGCGCAACTGCAGCAAACTGGAGTGCTTTGATAAAGAATTACCAGGTTACTCACCGTAGTGACCACCTTACTCCTAAGTCCATAGTCCCCTTTCCTCTATACTTATGGGACATCTCTCCGTCCTGTGGGGCGGGACAGTAGCACTTTGTAAAAAGCATCCACATTTCTTTCAAAAATGTGTCCCTCTTCTATTTCCTGCGCGGGGCCCGGCACGCGGCCGTAACCCCGCCCACCTTGGCTCCGCCCTGCGCATCACCCATCAGTCCTTTTCTATTTCAGGATCAAAGACCGATTAGCAATAACAGAGGAACCTTATTAGAGGGGATGGCGGGCGGGTGTATGGAGGAAAGGGGACTACGGTGAGTAACCTGGTAATACTCCTACGTCCCGTCCCCTTTCCTCCATACTTATGGGAGATTCCCAAGCACTCCTTACAGGAACTATGGGTGGATGGAAATACCCCTTACTGAAACAGGTTCTTCAGCACAGCCTGGCCGAACTGAGCGTCAGCTCTAGAGCTCATATCGAGGCAGTAATGCGTACAGAAAGCAGATGGGGAGGCCCAAGTAGTCGCTTTAGCGATGGACTCCCAGGAAACATACTTCTGAAAAGCAACCGCGGCTGCCTTGCCTCGCACCTGGTGTGCATGGATACCTTTAGGAGGTTTCAGCTTTTGGACGGTGAAAGATTCCGTGATACAGGTGGTAATCCATCTGGAAATAGCCTGCCCTGAGGCTTACCGAAGGTCACAAACAGTTGGGAAGAGCTCCGAAGCTCAGAAGTCCTGTCCAGGTAGAACCTAAGAGCTCTTCGGGCATCCAGGCAGTGTAGAACCCTTTCCGCCTCCGAGGCAGGGTTGGGAAAAAAAGACTGGAAGGGAAATCAACTGATTCAGATGGAATTCTGCCCCACGTTACCTTTCTGACAAATTCTCTAGACACTGCCCCATTAGACCCACCAGAACTCCTTACTTGCACCAACTAAAGATCCCTATAACCTAAAAACAGCAGGAGGCTCCAGTTTCCCAGTGCTCGCAGCACAATGTTGGAACACCCTCCCTCCTACAATTAGATCGGAAACTGCGTTCTGGCCATTCAGAGCCATGGTAAAATCATGGCTACTAGCCTAGACATCTAGTCTCTCACCGACACGTCCGGCCAGCCGCCGCTCTCTACCTGCAATGTAATTGTAATGCAACCAGTAATGTTTACTCTATCCACAGCCTATTCAGGACCAACCTGTAACCAGGTACTCACTCGCCACTGTAACTATTTTGTGCCTATTCTCTGTACATACCCTTCTCGGTATATTCTACTCTTGTATGTAAACACTCAGAGCCTGGACCAATGTATGCTCTGTCTGTGGTATTATGAATTCGGTCACTACCTTTGGTAGGAAAGCTGGGTTTGTCCGAAGGACTACCTTGTCCTTGTGAAAGACCAAGAAAGGGTGCTCCACCGACAATGCCCGGAGCTCACTCACTCTCCTCGCTGACGTAACGGCTACCAGAAAGGACACTTTCCAGGACACGTACTTGAGGTCAACCGTAGCCATCGGCTCAAAGGGTTTATGGCACAGCGCCATCAGGACTACATTTAGGTCCCAAGGCGGGTGCGAACTACGAACCGGAGGGTAGAGGAGTGTCAAGCCTGCAAAATACCTCTTAACCACTGGGTTACTCAGAGAATAAGAGCATTGGTCTATAGCAAGATAAGTGGAAACCGCTGAAAGGTAAGTTCTGCATGACAGAACGTAAACACCCGACACTGCTAGGGAGGACACGAAGGTCAGAAGCTTGTCAATCGTAGCCACCCTTGGATCGAACTGCTTTTCCAAACACCAACGACAGAACTTGAGCCATTTACTCCTGTATTGGGATCTGGTCGAGGGTTCCCTGGCTTCCTGGATAATACGCATGTTATCGTAGACAAGTTAAAAAGCTCTAAGACTTGAACTCAGGCACCATGTCGCCAAGCTGAGCGATTGTGGGGAGGGGTGCCACATCTGCTGTTCCCCTTGATGAAGAAGATCTGGGGTTACTGGTAACCTGATCAGCAGAAACACCGACAGGTGTTGAAGTTCTGAGAACCAAAAACTGGCCGGCCACCACGGGGCCATGAGCCGAAGGGAACAAGTCACAGAGTTCTTCAGCTTCCCAATTGCTCGATTAACTAGAGGCAGAGGCGGGAAGGCGTAAGCTCTCATGTTGTGCCATGGAATCTCGAGAGCATCCCCTAGAGAGGAGGCTCTCAGCCCCCCTCTGGAGGCATACCGAGGAAGCTTCTTGTTTACCACCGTAGCGAAGAGGTCCACCTCCGGTGTGCCCCAACGCAAGAAAATCCATGAGAGGATCTCCGCCTTCAACTCCCACTCGTAGCGGACCACTGTACGCCGACTGACGGCAACCGCTGTGAAATTCAGCTGGCCCGAGACGTGCACCGCAAGCAGCCAGACGCCATGAAGCATGGCCCACTCCTATATCTGGATGGACAGATCAACCAAAGGTGCCCACCCCGCAGGCAACAACAAATTGTGCGGAAGGGGATCCGAGCATTCCGGTCATAAACTGACCGATAAGGATGCTCACAAGGCCGAGAACCAGCCCTACACCTGAGGCTGATGGCGCAGCTGTAGGGGTAGCGTTCAAAATGGCCGCCGCGGTCGTGGCGGGAACAGGCGCCATTTTGTCATCACCTGAGGGGAACTGCGGCACATGAGGAAGTGAGGCAGGGATCTTAACTTTAGCCTTAACATAAGGAACCTCGGCAGAGCCGGTACTAGGAGGCCTGGAATGCTTCTGCGACATACCAACCAGCAAATTAGCCTTCTCAGGAAGGACCTTGGCGCTGCCGGTAAAAGAAGAATTTCCCTTCTTTGCCCCCTCAACAGATCTGGTGTTGCCGCAAGAGCAGGAACAGTGAGAAACAACCTTCACCGATAAGGCCTTGCCAGACCCTCAGAAATGGTGGTAGCTTTAGCCTCTGTACGAGGGAACTCGGACACAGGTCCGGTAACAGCCTTACTCGCGCGGGCCTCGAACATCTGTTCGGTCGCACCAAGCCCCACCAAGGCCTTGCGGCGCACCCCGGCATAAGAGCCAGTCGTCCAAATACGGATACTCATGGATACCCTGGAGACGAAAATAGGCCGCAATCACCGACGTCATCTTCGTGAAGACACGCGGCGCAGTGCTGAGGCCAAAAGGAAGCACTCGAAACTGGAAGTGCTCCTCTCCCAAAGAGAAGAGGAGATATCGCCTTTGTGGGTTCCAAATCAGGATATGCATGTAAGCGTCCTGAAGATCCACAACGCTGAGCCAATCGCCCATCTGCAAGGAGGAGCGTATTTGGCTGGGCGTGATCATCTTGAATTTCTCTTGGGGTAGGAAAAGATTGAACTGGGAAAGGTCTAGGATGGTGTGCAGGCCAGTCTGGTTGGGTTTGGGCACCGTAAACAGCCGGGAGTAGGGGTAGAAGCCCTGCCCTCGCTCCCCAAGGGGAACGGGTTCCACAGCTCTGAGGTGCAGAGGTTTCTGAACCTCGGCCTTGAGGGAGGGTGAGCCCGACAGCCGAAAAGGAGGGTTGAGGGTAGGGTAGGGGGTAAAGGTAAGCGTTAGCCCGCTCGAGTGACTGACAAGACCCATCTGTCTTCTGTGATGGCCTGCCACCCCTCCCAATGAGACGCAATGTGTCCTCCCACCGGGGTCTCGTGCTAGCGCGGAAACCCTCATTTGGCAGGCTTATCGGTGGCGGTGCCAACTCAACCTGATGAGGAGGCTGAGGAGCGGGAGAGAAACCGCATACACTGTTGTCTACGGCGGTTATTCCCCGCAGGAGTATCCACCCTGCGAGATTTGCGGTCGAGGAAGCCCCTAAAACGAGAGGAAGGTCAACCTTGCGACAACGGCCTTTGAGACTTGAAGGGAGCTTTAACAAGAACAGACAATGATTTAGCCGTCTGAGTGCTATCTTTGGTTTTGGTGAGCTCTACATCAGTAGAAGAGTGAAAAAGCTCCTTACCATCAAATGGAAGGTCCAGAACCTTGTCTTGCACCTCCTTCGAGAACTTAGTGGCATGCCGGCCGCCCGCATCTAAGGGCCGCTCTTCGAAGGGCCTGTTTGCGTCCTGCACTTCGATCACCACCTCGGCCAGGGCAGGAGCCCTTCCGCCTCGGGGCACAATCCCGAAGTGTCAGACTACCGGCTGATGCTAATGAGCACCAGCAGATGAAGTAAGCCAGCCCAGCTTCATCTAGATCACCTATGCGTCGTGCTACATCGTTTCCACAGCAGGGATATGCCCATTTGCAACTATCCCAATAGCCATCTGAAGATGGCCGCCGTGAGCACTAATGCGCTCCTCTGATCCTGCCTCCCCTCCCAGTCCAGCTGATTGGCTGTGCGCCAATACTTCCGTGTTCGCACCTGACCGGAGGTGGAAGCCAGCCGCCCGCATCTAAGGGCCGCTCTTCGAAGGGCCTGTCTGTCGTGACTGAGGCTACACTCCCTGCCCCTCTCACGCCTGTAAGTACTATAGCTCTTGCTCACTGCTCTGCTAACATTGGAAGAGTAAGTTTATCTCCTACTGGTTCACTGACTTAACGCGAACCTTCATTGCCCAAGCCACTACATGCCGCACAAACCGAATGCAACCGAACTGAATGCGATACTATCACTATCAATCCACAGGGTCCTATGAGCCTGTGCTAAATGCTATACTGACGCCCACGCATTTGCTAATGCACTGTTGTTGCACCCTCCATGTTCTGTTATAATGCTACTAAGCATCAACTGATTCTATTACTATAGCTGTACCACAGTGTATAGCCCTGTATAGCCACATATGCCTGTACCAACTCTACCTTGTATAAACATAGCTCCATGCCTAATCAAGTATCCCCCATTATATGCAGTCCAGTCATGGTTGGAACTGTCACATATAAGTGTCATGCTCTTTTTCACCACTTACCAAGCCCCGCCCACCTGGTGCCTTCCTTCACCATTACCGTCTTGTGGCCAATGCTGGATTTGACTTTTATGGACTTCATTCATTCACGGTGCGTCACTCTTTCTCAACTCTCATGCTGGACTTCCTTTGCATCTTGTACTCATGGTGGCCCTGAATCATGCTATTCCCATCTTCATCTTGTATCCTGGCTTGCAACATTATGTGTTACTACTGACTTCTGTTACTACTGATTTCTGAAATTGTATTCGCTCTCCACTCTTGCTTCTCCACTCTTTTTGACTGCTTACTCTCTGTTCTCTCCTCCTTTCCCTTCTCCCTTTTCCTATCTCCTGCCCTTACTTTCTTCTATGCACTTACTCTATCAGAATTGTCCCTGGACCTAATATGATAGCAACCTCGTCTGTTTCCTCCACCCTCCCATAACTGTTTTTTTCCTCCCCACCTCCCCTCCAGCACTATCTGAAATGTCGTCAGGCCTAGTATGATAGTCCCTTGTTTTGTTCCTCCCCTCCCTTTCTGCACCCCTCTCCCTCACCTTTTGTTTTTCTCCTGCTCTACCAGAAATGTCGTCAAGCCTAGTACGGTAGTCACCTTTCTGTTTCCATTTCCTTCCCACTCTCCCCTCCCTTCCTTATCTATGTCTTAGCTCTTGCACTATCTGAAATGTCGTCAGGCCGAGTACGATAGTTAATTTCACATCCTTACTGTTAATGGCCTGTAAGAATGTGGTTGTATGTTCCCTTGTTTCCTCCCTTGCCTTGAAGCGCTTTGAAACACATTGTGTATAGGCGCTATATAAATAAACAAATCATATCATATCATGATGTATGTATTCTAATCTTGCTAGCTAAAATCGAACCTGCCTATTGTTGATTCTGCATTACCCTAGCTAAAATCGAACCTGCCTATTGTTGATTTTGCACTGCCCGTCTTAAACTGAACCTGCTCATAGCTACGAAGCACATTCCAATTGGTGCCCATCCACCATGCTCCTTAGTGCGCTCCTCCTTATACTGTACCTCATCCTGCCTCCTGAAGCAACAATCTTCACTCAGCCCCGCTTACATCTGTTTCGGCCATCCCACCCACAGCTATCAGACGTCATATCTTTTCTTAGTTCTGTCCCACAGACCCTACGCTTGGCAACCTCCACAATGGACCCTACGACACTTACCCCAGGCCTTCAACACCTCAATACCAACATTAACCCATACCTCAATGACCCAGGCCTCTGGCTGCAACACTTTGTCAGCAAACCTACTCCGAATCAACCATGCTCCCCACTTCTTAGAAAGAAAAGATTAGGTACCAGATTCCGCATACGTCCCACCCGTAGTAACCTCCCTAAGCAAGCACGACATTCATTTCCATGCTCACCTTCTGCACCTAACAATAGCAAACCCCCCTCTACAGAGGCGAAATTGCCTGTTATCAAGGGCGCCCTTATCAACGCCAGATCCCTCCCAGCGCACGCTCTAGACATAGCAGACCTTATAACATCAGATCTTGACTTCATTGCCATTATAAAATTGGTTACATGCCGCATCCGGCCCATCCTTTGCCATACCACCCGGCTTCAGCATAATGAGATGTGACCGCACCTCTCCCTCCCATTCTACAGGTGGTGGCTTAGCCATCATCCACAAAACCACTCTGGATTTAAGAGTTATACCAATACCAAACTTGAGTCCGCTGAATTACCATCAGTCAAACTCGCACTAACACCTAACTAAACAACAGCCACCCTTCACCTAATCTACAGGCCCCCAGGCCCTGCACCCTCCTTTGTAGGCGAAATATCCACCCTCCTCCTCGACAATGTTAAAACCAACTCACAAATTATCATCCTTGGAGACCTCAACTTGGGACTTAGCGAACCTAACGATCACCATTGCACTTGATCTGTAAAACGCCCTCTCCAACTCTAGCTTCACTTTGCACATCCAAGAGCCCACGCACTCTAAAGGCAGGACCCTCGATTGGCTTGCGAGCTCCAACTGTAACATCAATGTCTTGGCCATTACCCCTTGCCTTTGGTCAGACCACCACATTATCTCCTTTAACATTGAAGCCGTCCCCCGTCCCCGACCGTGATAGCACCTGCTCTCCGGACCAGAAACAAAAAGGACATAACTAAGGAGAAACTTCTCCCTCTGCTACTCCCTACACTCAAAGCAGCCACTGACTCCTGTAATGACCCCACTACCCTAGCTGACAGAGGAAGGCCAAACCACGGGCACACCTGAACTCCTGGTTCACCCCACAGCCAAGAGTACTTTGCAAAACCAAACGCTGTGCTGAAAACCGGTGGAAAAGCCACCCTTCTGACGCGCACAAAGACGGCTTCTTCCTGGCATCGCTCACCTACAAAGCAGCAATAATAGAGGCTAAAAAAGCATCCCTTAATAATCGCATCTTGCATGCTGACTCCAACTCAAAGGAACTATTTAAGATCCTAAAAGAGCTTGAAACCCCCGTCACCCCTCCTGACACCTGCATTAAAGACAGCAAATGGTGTGCCAATATTCAGGCAGTGTTACTGAACAAAATTTCCATGCTTCAATCTAAAATCACAGCAAAACAAGACAGTCTGAAATTGGACAATCGCCCCTCTACACCAGCAGATGCCCTCCCCCTGACCTACCAAATTGCAAACGATTTGCCTTCTCACCGCTCACCACAGCGGAAGTAGAAAACATTATCCTGAGGATCAAAGCGTCCAACTGCCAGGGTGATCCTTGCCCTGCTCCAATCATTAAGGAATCTGCCCACGATTTGGCCCCATTTATCACATCCTTTATTAACGCCTCCTTTAAAACAGTTGTCGTCCCTGACAACCTTAAGGATGCATGGGTGATCCCCTTGCTCAAAAAACCGTCCCTCGACCCTAACATACCTACCAATTACCGACCAATCACTACTGTCCCGTTCCTGTTAAAAATTTTAGACCGTGCAGCATACCTGCAAATTCAAGAGCACTTGGAAGCCAAGAATCTTCTAGGCCTCAGACAATCTGGTTTCCCCCCTAGGCACGGAACAGAGACAGCGCTACTTGACTTAAAAACCCAAATTGAAGTCCTGAAGGACAACAGCAAACTTGCCTTGTTACTTCTACTTGACCTCTCTGCGGCTTTCGATCTGGTCAACCACCAAATCTTATGCAAGCATCTTCATCTGGCCGCCCACTTCTCACCATCGGCCACGGCATAGATCAAATCATTTTTGAGCAATAGATCTATGCGTGTCTTTTCTCAATCCGCAGCTGCAGACCCTTCCCCTATCTATTGCGGCGTCCCCCAGGGCTCTTGTGTGTCGCCAACGCTATACAATGTTTTTACAAAACCGCTCTTCGATGTACTTGACTATCTGGGTGTCACCTATACGAACTACGCCGACGACACCCAGATACTCATTCCCATCACTGGAGACTACTTAGCTGACATCAAGGCCCTGAACGATGTCTACCTGGTCATCCAAGCCTGGATGGCACAACACCAGTTATGCCTCAAGATGACAAGACTAAGCTCCTCATCTTGGGCACTACGCAATGTCTTAGTAAACTTGAGCCGTCCTACCAATCGTTTATCATCGATGGTAACACTATCCAAGTTTCAAAAGACAGTCAAAACTCTAGGCGTTTACCTCAACGCCACCTTATCACTATCCTGTCAAACAAATACAGTCAGATCGTCATCAGCATACACCTGCAAACTTATTGCTGCTTGCAGGCCATTTCTGACCACTTCTAACACGGTCACACTGGCCAGAACTCTCATCATGGCCAAAATTGACTATTCTCTTGGAACCAGCCAAGAGAATTTGAACAAACTGCAAATCACCCAGAATAACACCATTCTGATCGGCCTTAAACATCCCGCGAAACCACCACATCTCGGAATCTAGATCTAATCTACACTGGCTACCTGTCAAACAGAATTTCACTGAAAGTCCGAGGCCTTACCCACAAATGCCTAGCCAAGCAAGCCCCACCGTATCTCTGCAGCCGGCTTTCCTGCCACACGTCTACCCGCCCGCAAAGAACCGCCCAGACCCACTGTCTAACCATCCCTAGGTTCAAACTACAAAAAGCGGGTGGATCTAGCTTCCCCGTCCTAGCCTCCAAGCTATGGAATACCCGCCCCTTCACCATCAGATCTGAAGAATGTTTTAGTGCCTTCTAATCCAAAACTAAATCCTGGCTCTTCAACCAGCCTTGATTCTGGACCTCCTATGCTTCGGGGCGCCTCCCCTAGGAAAACGCCCCCACTCTTTACGCTGTAAATATGTATATTGCTGTATGTATACCTTGAATACTTTGCACTGTTTAAAAGTTGAACTTAACTTATGTATGTTTATGTAAGCATGTGCAAAGTTGCGCCCTGATGCCTCCGGGCCTGAAGGTGCGCGTTACAAATAAAACAAATACAAATGCAGCCACGCTTGCCGCGAGGTATCAACCCCAAGCATCAGACCCCGAGCCAAGGTGTCCATGTGATGAGCTGCAGCGTCCAGGAGATCCTGGACCAACACCCTGGCATCGGAAAGGCCTCCTCCAACTTCTCGACCAGAATGTGCTCCTCAAACTCCGACAGACCTCTCCACATCCGCATGTTAGCTCCCACCAAAATCAATTCTGCATTGGCCTGCCTGAGCTGTAATGCCAAATTGGCAAAGAATTACCTCCCTAGGGAGTCCAGGAGCTTGTCCTCCTTTCCCAAGACCTGAGTAGCCGTCGCGGAGAAGGATGCTGCAGGCCTGGATTGCAACGTAGCCGCAGCCACCACTGAGGAGGGAGGCGGACAAGACGACAAGGCCACTTCTTCCGCAGAATGCAGCCTGTACCTCACGTCAATCTTTTTAATCGACAAAAAGTCCCGAGTGTGGCTTTTCCCAAATTCGGACCTCGGCCAGAACGTCCTTCTGCAAGAACAGGCCGGTACGCTCCAAAGGAGACAAGGTGAATGCCCCAGAAAGCACGCCCTCCTGCGGAGCAGGTGCCTTAGGCACCGGAACATCTAAGAAACGCATGTCCAGCACCCGGTCATGGAAAGTTCTGATAGAGCGGGGAAGGTCCTCGTTGTCCTGATCGCCTTGAGGGTCATCTGACAGGTCAGGATCCTACTGAGCCATGTCAGGCACTGCCTTGTCCACTGGTGACAATGGTGGCACAGGCGGAAGCGCAGGCGGAAGCGCAGGGGGAGGCACCACGGGCAAGGGAGGTGCCGGCGGGACCACCGGCGGAACCAGAGGCGCGGGTGGACATATCTCCTTGAAAAGCCCTTTGAAATATTCCCTCATGGGGTCGGTGCGCATAAGCGCTTGAAATTTACCGAAAAAAGCATCCTCAGAAGATTGTTTCGGAACCTGGGGAGGACTCTCATGAGGTGGACAAATCCAGGGACGTAACGGAGAAGGGTGCCACACCAGCCCCTCCACCGACAAATCCACATAAATCAAAGGAGCCGCCCCCGCGGGCAACGAAACATTGTGCGTGAGAGGCACCCGGGCGTTCCAATCATAAACCGGCCGGTAAGGATGCGCACAAGGGACCTTAGGTTCACCCGAAGGACCAAACCCTACACCAGGGGCCGATGGCATAGTTGTAGGGGTAGTACCTAAAATGGCCACCATGGCGGGAACGGCCGCCATTTTATCCTCATCTGAGGGGAACGGCGGCACGTGAGGAAGTGAGGCAGGGGTCCCAGTCAATGGGTCAGGGTCTTAATTTTAGCCTTAACGTAAGGAACCTCGGCAGAGCCGGTACTATGAGGCCTGGAATGTTTCTGCGACATACCAACCGCCAACTGAGCCTTCGAAGGAAGGGCCTCTGCACTGCTGGTAAAAGAAGAAACTTTCTTCTTTGCCCCCTCAACAGATCTGGTGTCACCACAAGAGCGGGAAAGGTGCGCTTTCACCGACAGGACCTTGCCCGGCCCCTCAGAACTGTTGGTATCCTTAGCCTCTGTACGAGGAACCTCAGACCTAGGCCCGGTAGAAGCCTTATCGGTACGGGCCTCGAACATCCGTTCAGGAACCTCAAGCCCAGCAAAGACCTCGAGGCGCACCCCAGTTTTGTCTTTGAGGGAAGCCGAAAGAGCAGCCTCAGAGCAAGCTCCGGTACCCACGACTCAGTAGAACTGGGTCTACAAACAGCCCCCACAGGAGGGGCCTCGGAGTGTACTCTGGTGGACACAGGCCCCTTACGGAGACCCTCAGAGAAAACTCTGGTAGAATTATTATGCCCGACAGGCACCTCAGGGCGAACCCCGGTAACAGAGCGATCAACGCCCCTCCCGGCTCGAGAGGAACCCGGAAAGGTATCCCCCGGCCGGGGTGCTCTGAAAAGTAAAGCACTTACCGGGCGTTTTTTCTTCTCGTCGATGAACGCCTGAAAATGCGAAGGAGGAGTCCGTCCGAACACCTCCTCCCACCGCTCCAACCGATGTTGAAGTGCCCGGACCGAAAAGGGAGTCACAGTAAAAACCGAGTCCCAACGGTGTTCCGGACCCAAACACTCTAAACAAAGAGGATGGGGATCCGCCCTCGCGAAGCGACGGTGAGACAATGAACAGTCTGGACAATCTAGTTTAAAAAGACAGACAGACTAGTAAACGAACGCTAGCGAGAGCCAGATAGGGAAAAAGGGAAGAAAGTCTTCCGAGGATGCAAGTGCATCCGGCCCCGATCGTGCGGAGAAAAGGACTAATGGGCGATGCGCGGGGCGGAGCCAAGGTGGGCGGGGTTACGGCCGCGTGCCAGGCCCCACGCAGGAAAGAGGAGGGACACATTTTTGAAAAAAATGTGGATGTTTTTACAAAGTGCTCCGGTCCCATCCCACAGGACGGAGAGATGTCCCATAAGTATGGAGGAAAGGGGACGGGACATAGGAGTATGTAATATTACAGCTAACAATTTTGCAAATCAAAGGTATCCAAAAGCAGTTATTGAAAGAGCTTACTCCAAAGCCCGTAATTTAGACCAAACTGCCCTATTATTGACTAACCGAACATCTGAAGAAGAAACAAAAACAGATGAAGGCCAATTCTCACATACGGTACCCAAGCGAGTACAATAAGAAAAATACTACACAAACATTGGCATGTCCTAAAATCAGATGAAGCTCGACAACCGTACCTTGAGGAACAAGTAAACATAACCTTCAGAATATCAACTTCCATCAAAGACCTATTCGTTCGTAGTTTTTTACCCCCGAAAATGGATAAATCTGGCATCTATTCTTGGCTAGGCAGGCTTCCACAAGTGTACAAAGTGTAAAGCAAGCCAACATGCTTTAAATAAGAATAATTTTGTGCCCCCAATATTAGGTCATACTGTACAAGTGAAATCCATGATCACATGTAACACAGAATTTGTTGTATACGTATTATGTTGTTTATGTGACCTGTGGTACGTGGGAAGTACCATAGGTAAATTGAAATTACGAATTCTACAACATATGCGAGCTATAAAAAATGTTGATGCTTCCTATCCTATGGCAGTTCATTTTAGAGATGTTCACCAAAGTAAGCTGGAATGTTTCAGGTTTTTCAGAATATATCATGTGACAGAGAATCCACAAGGGGGTAAGCAAGAATTAGAGCTTCGTCAGATGGAAACAAGGTTTATTTTAGATCTGGCGACCAAAAAACCCAAAGGACAGAACTTAGATGAAGAGTTATATACTTTTCTTGGAACATGAAACTGCTTTTATTCTGTATATTCTAGAAATATTTTTTAACTTAAAATTAATGTCTTGAAAACTAGGCTTCAAGGAAGAAGGAATAGACTCAAAAATAACATCTTAACTAAAGTCTTTTTTTACTTGTTAAATATTTTATATGTGGATTTTATCACCAAAGAATACATTTTTCATGCAGAATCTATAACGGAAATGTTGAGAATCAATTACTTGCAAATCCCCCCCCCCCTTTGATAGTGAGTTTTTGGTCAAACTGTGACAAGATCAAAATCTATGGCAGCTATACATTTTGTTTGCACAATGCACTATGCACTTTAGCTTCTCTATACACTGATTTGACATGGTTTTGATTTATAACCATTACCTCATTCTATAGTTGTGCGTAGTAGCTTTCCAAACAGAAATAATTTGCACATATATTTTGTGCAATTAAAAGTAAAGAGATGCAATCCAGACGTCTTGCAACTGAAATGATTATACATGTATGATAGCATTTTGTAGTCAATTCTCTTCGGCAATTGAATTTTATTTAGAATTAATTTGCACAAGCACTATGCACTTTATACATTGCCTGAACATGATTGGCACATAACCCGAAAGTTTAATAATTAACCAATGCTCACGTGTAAGGAGCTACGGAATAATCATATTCTAAATAGATCAGAGGTAGTTGAAACACTTCCAACATAAAAAGAAATCTGAAAACGACATGTAGAATCCTGCGCCCATGCTTTCGCCTTCAAGAGCTCCATGGATAAGTTTGGGCCAGTAGTGAACGTAGTATCACAGGAAGAAACTACTATTTTAACTGCACGATTTAAAGAAATAAACATGCATCTTTTAATGTGCAAGAAATACTAGGAGAAAACAAATAAATTTGACAAAAATATTTACATTTTTCAGTTAAAACAATTTTACTTGCTTATATAAAATACTCTCATTGGTACTTACATTTTTACTCCCTAAAAATCATTTTACTCTCAACTAAAAAAAATACTCCCACTTCCAAATCTCATCTGGAGCACTGGGTGCATGCAGATCTCTGGGGGGTTTACCCGGCTTTTGGATAACTACAATGCACACTTTCCTCAGGTCTTCGGGTAGTATGCCATCCTACCTACTCCGCTCAAACAATCAATGAAAAGGTCCCACCACCGTCTTTTCCACATATCAAATCGGGAAACTATTCGGAACCCGGGACCTCCCTGATTGAAGTTGGGAGATGGCTGTTATATTTCTTCCTTCGGCAGATCTGCCTTAGGGCAGCTTGCTGCTGCGTTATCAGCTGTGGGAGGGTCACCATGCCGTCCAAATCCAGCCGATCCTTACCCGAGTGCCCAGGTGGGGTGTCGTACAGAGATTCATAGTGTGCATAGAATGCCTGGCTATATCCACATCAGCAATCCGAGTGCCCCCCCTGCATCCCGCACTATCTGCACATGGCTTTGCCCCCATTCCTTTTACCCAGCCATCCGAGCATCCGTCCTGCCTAGTCCCGGGCCTCGCACATATGGCTTGGTCTTAAAATTGTGTGCTTGTTTAGTCGTATCTAAAGCTATGTTCCAGAGAGTTTCCTGGGCTGTTTGTAACGACAGCGGCGAGGCCGGAGTCCCCGATTTAGTGACGTCAACCTCTGCAGTTTCCACTGCTTTCTCCGCCTCCCTTACTTCAGCTGTATGTAATTTCTGACTTGCCGACACTAGTGAGATCGCCTCCCCTCTAATAACAGTTTTAAATCCCTGCCAGACTGTGACTGGGCTATCTACAGAGCCCTCAATGGAGAAAAATGCCTCTGAAAATTCCGGAAGACCCAGGTAGTAAGAATTCAATCTCCATGTGGGGGGTGACAGCACCCGCCCGCTCTTGAGCTCAATGAGCAGAGGCGAATGGTGCGAGATCCCACTGGCAAGGAATCTGGTTGTGATAAGTCAGTGACCATCGCTCTGCGGGATAAAAAAAAAAGGAATCTAACCTGGACATGGAGGTGTGCACCCTGGACAGAAATGCAAAGCCCCCCTCTTCCCTGTATGCAGGCACCTCCAGGTGTCTAGCCCACCCATCACCAAGGCAAAAGTACATAGTCTGGGGGGTATTCCGGGGTTCCTGCTGCCTAGTCGGGATCTGTCCAATCCAGTGACATTGTTATAATCCCCACCCAAAACCCACATGTCTGCCTTGGGACAACACAAGCTTTTGGAGGTCTTTGAGCAGCTCCTGCGTAAGTGGGGGAGGTGCGTAAACTGTCACAATACCCTAGGTGGTCCCCCACAACTTGCACCTGCTCAAAACAAACCTCTGTGTGGGGTCCGTCCAGCTCAATGAGCAAGAATTGTACCCCTTTATGAATTAAAATAAAAATTCACCTTGCTCCCCTAACGAATCCTCCATGGAAGATAGTCCTGTAATCCGATCTCGTAAAGAACTGACACTACCCTGCTAGGTGAGTACCTATGAAGGAACTGAAGGATAAGCCTGCATTTTATACTCGCACACAGGCCATTAACATTCCACATTAGTAACCTGATCCCTTTGTCATGTGGCATTCTTCCTGAAAGACCATAGCCGAGGCCTCTTGTTCGGAGGTCTCCCATACCCTCTTTAACCTGGACCGAAACATGCCCCAACCCAGCAACTGTCCCCTTCGTCCCTGCCAAGCAACATGAACCAACAGCCATCGAAAAACTTCCCCCAAATCCCCCACCACGCACTTCACCCCCAACTGAAGTACCAGTCGCCCATAGGCCATGCAAACCTTGCACGGTCTAACCAAACCAACCATCTGTGGAGCACCTGCTGATATGCATCGTGTTGTGCTTAGGTAGCCTGTGCATCGTATTATTCTTAGTCCTAGCCTGTGCACTATGCTACACTTATCCAGCCCCTACATTATACTATGTTGATTTGCATTATACTATGTTAACTTGCCTGTACATTGTATAATGCTCAACTAGCCTGGGCTTTGTGCTACAACACGAGGACACCAGGTCCTCACTCTTAGCACTCTGTACCTTGCCTGCCTCTAGGTCACCAGGACCTACTATCTAGCCCAACAACTGCTGAGCTGTTACATCCTAGGACCTGCACCTAGACTGTGAACTTGTTATGCACCAAGGTCCGTAGGAACCACATCAGCCTTTGGCCTTCTGCAGTGTCGCCCAACCTAGAACCCCACCCCACGCTTACCAGGGTGTTGATAAGGCCCACACAGCAGTGCATTCTCAGCTGTAACCGTCAAGACACTTCACCTTGCCCTCATGGCAGCCCTCCACAGAGTCACTCTCACCATGACCTCAAATCCATCTCACCCTACCAACTTCCTCCCGCCACTCCAGGCTGAAAAAACGACACACCTGTAGTCGACACTTATTCCAGGGATACCCCTACCAACCTACTCAGTCCCACAGAATTGTTTCAACGCTTCACCACACCCCCTACACCGTTAATACCATGCCCTGTGAATGTCAGAAGCAAGAGACTAGGCTCTCGATTCATCAATCATACAACGCTCACAAGATGGCCTCCTCAACCCCCCTACTTCCAAATCTAAAAAGTGTTTGCCTACCATTAATTCAGTAGTATCTACAGAGATACTTAACCTACCAATTCCCGCTGGCCCTACCAGGGAACCATCACCTATTGCTTCCACAAGCCTGGGTGGTCCAATTCCTGTAGTAACGCTGCCTACCATTAAAGGTGCACTGATCAATGCACAGTCCTTAGTTTTCCATGCACCCAATATTGCAGACATCTCTGAAAATGGCCTGGATTTTCTTGCCATCACCGAAACCTGGTTCCACCAGGTGGCAGGCCCTGCACTTTCTCTAGCCCTCGCAGAGGGTTATACTATTATCAGAGCTGACAAACTCAGGAAGAGGAGGTCGACTTGCCCTTATAGCAAAAACCATCTTTGCCTCAGAGATACCACCCTCACCAACCTACCATCTGCTGAACTCTAATCAGATAAATTCCCCCTAACAGCCACCCAAACCATCCTCCTGCACCTCATCTACCGGCCACCAGGTCCCATCTCCTCGCGCGAGGAAGACTTACAGGCCTTCCAACAGCCAATATGAAACTAGGCTCTCAAATCATACTACTTGGAGATCTTAACCTTGGGTTCCAGGACCCTAATGATACCAACGTCCTAGCTCTTGAAAACTCCATCTCTCAGCTTTAAACACTGAATCACGGAGCCCCACACAGGTCAAGGGTCGAACCCTAGATTGACTGT
This sequence comes from Ambystoma mexicanum, assembly GCF_040938575.1. Lineage (NCBI taxonomy): Eukaryota > Metazoa > Chordata > Amphibia > Caudata > Ambystomatidae > Ambystoma > Ambystoma mexicanum. The sequence goes on from NC_090925.1 coordinate 170,194,801, forward strand.
CGGACCTCAATTGCTCTATTAAAATACTTCAGAATGAACCCACTGCTGGACAGACCACCACTACATATCCTTTGCCATCTAGCGGACCACACCCGGACTCCCAATCTCCCTCCCCCCGCACCCCCCCCAAATCTCTCTCCAGGAACAGAACACTGCCCAATATACGTCCTCTTATCAATAACATCTTGGACGATAAGAACCTAGATCCCACTAAGCTAGTTGACCTTTACAACAATACCTTAGAGTCAGCCTTGAACAATATCATACTACTCAAACTAAAAAAGTTCCAGCCAACTTCCCACCTCAACAACTGGTTCACATCAGAGCTAAAATCTTGAGGAATGAAAAAGAGTGGCGGAATCTACCTGGCGTAAATCACCCACTATTCACAATAAAGCACTGTTCACCACAGCAGCTGTCTCCTACAAAACTGCCATTCTCACCACCAAAAAAAGAAACCTACAATAATAGAATCCTGAATCCTCAACGCTAAATCAAGGACTAAGGAGCTCTTCAGCATCCTAAGACAACTGGAATCCCCAGCCCCAGTCAGAGGACTGCACAAAGGATGCGGCCTGGTGTGCCAAAATACAACAAGCCCCAGCTGACAAAATAGCATCACTCCAAACTAAAATAGAAACCAAAAAGAACGGCCTCTCGAGCAGCACATCCTTTAAGCAATCACCCAAGCAACAAGCCCTTCAGTACCCGCCATTTGCATTCTCCACAGTCACTCCCTAAGAAGTTGAAGGCATCATCAGAGGCCTAAAACCCTCAATATGTCAAGGAGATATCTTCCCAGCTCCCATCATCAAGGAAGGCCCCTTCATCGCCACAGTGATAAACTCTGCATTTAATGTCTTGTCCCTAACAACCTCAAGGAGGCCTGGGTCATGCCACGCTTAAATAAAAAAAAAAAGAATCTAGACCCCCAACATACCAACAAACTAGGCCAATCACAACCGTCCCCTTCCTTCTAAAAATTTGGGACAGAGTTACATACCTGCAAATCCAGAAACATTTGGAGGACAATAACTTACTTGGCCTCCGACAATCCGGATTTCGGCCTGGACATGGCACTGAGACAGCCCTCCTGGACCTGAAAATACAAATGGATGAGGCAAAAGGCAAACTGGCATCCTTCTCTTGTTGGACCTCTCAGCTGCATTTGACCTGGTCGATCACCAGATCTTCACTGAACATTTGACCACAGCAGTGGCCTTCTCTATCAACGCCTCCCATTGGATTAAATCCTTATCCAATCGTACCACCAGAGTCTTTTCACCCTCAGCTTCAGCAGACCCGATCCCCATCCACGGTGGGGTGCCCCAAGGATCATGCGTCTCACCAACGCTATACAACATATTCACAAAGCTCCTCTTCAACCGTCTTGATAACATGGGGGGTCATCTACACGAATTACACAGATGACACGCTGTCAGGATGCTACGAAGATGACTAAGTTAATTAATGATATTCACTTGGAAATTCAGGCATGGGTGGCTGCCCACAGCCTCTGCCTCAATGACGAAAAAACGGAGCTCATGATTGTCAGCACGCAGGCTCGACTAAACAAGCTTGACCCGCGGTATATGTCCTTCAATATTGACAGGAACCCGATTAAAGTTGCGAAGGAAATAAAAAACACTAGGAGTTTATCTTGACTCTACCTTATCCTTAAAGAAACAAGTTAGCTCCATTGCATCATCAACAGCCTACACCAACAAGCTGATAAATGCCTATAAATCATATTTGTCCCCCACTAGTTGCATGAGGTTAGCTAAAGCTTTAGCGCTTTCTAAGATAGACTATTGCAACATGCTATTCCTAAAATGCTCTGAACAAAATATCAACAGACTTCAGGTCCTACAAAACAACTCCTTAGGATCAGCACTAAACATTCCTAGATCCAGCCACATCTCGAGCCCGAGACAGAAATCTAACTGGCTCCCAGTGTGCGATAGAATAACACTACGCGCTCTGGCAATCACCCACAAATGTCTGTCAAATTCTGCTCCTAGCCAGACAAGTTCTCCAAATACCAACCAGCCCGTCCCACCAGACCCTCCCAAACACTTCCTCTCACTTCCTAGGTTTAACCCAAATACTTCAGGAGGAGCCAGGTTCCCTGTCCAAGCTGCCAAATATTGAACTCCTTGCCTCCCACCATTAGAATGGAACTGTCCTTCAGAGCTGGCTCACCGATAAGTCTAACATCTGAAGCCCTAGTCTGTACTAATACTACAGCTGTTCAGTATTCTTGTTTTCACCGTTTTTGATTTCTATGCTCCTATCTGTATTTATTGACTGCCAGACCTACCTGTAACCTTGGTCGACCCATCTGTTGACGTCTTATGTATTCCTGTATCATGCTGAAGTTTTCCAGCGCCTAGTTACCTCAGGATTAGGTGCGCGATACAAATAATAAACAAATACAAAAATACAGCAAAGCACCACTAGGGCTGTACATCCAGGTGGTCGGCCATTCAAGGGCCCAATTCTTTGAAGTTGAGTTTGTCATAATTGCCAACAATACGTGTATTTCTATCTCCAGTGTTAATCATTCCAGCCTTGTCATAGCGCCTAGGCAGTACAAGGGGCAGAAAATAATATTTGTTCCGGCACCCTCCACTGTGTCTCCTTCTGGGTCTCTGTTCCCAGTGCATGTTGAACATTGGTCTCATACCACTCCCAGGCCTCCGGGATTTAAGGGGAAAGCCTTTGTCCCATAATATACTTTTAATTACGAGGTGAAGAAGAGAGCATATTTGATGCCACTAGCTAACAACCTCCTTTTAATTGAACCGAAGGTTTGTCATGCTTGCTGTACCTCCCTTGTATAGTCTGGGGAAACAAACAATTCTAGAGCCATTAAGCGTGATGGGGTCGGTGGCCATCACCATCTGTAGGAGGGCGTCCATGTCTAACGATTCGGGTGTGTGCTCCCAAAATAGGCCTGGCGGTGGGGACTCTGTGGGCTCTTTCCACAGAGAAGAAGTTGAACAGCTTATTTGGCACCAGAAGGTCTGTGAGCCACTGTTCCAAAAATGTTCCATGCTTGGGCCCTCTGTTTATTCCGGCATACCTAGAATAACTAGGTTGTTTCAGCTTGACCTCCCTTCACCGTCTTCGGCTCTATTTTGGAGGACTCCTTGTTTCTGCATCACTGCTGCCAATTGCTTCTCCACTTTCTTCATCCCATCTTCGGTGTCCGATATCTGCTGTTTGGCTTCCCCAACACGAGAGGAGAGCTTGCGTAGGTACTGGCATATGAAGGAGTCCACCGATAACAGCCCATCTATTTTCCCCCCAATGAAGTGCAGAGTTCATGAATGGCGCCCAGTATGTGTCTTAGTGAAATAGTCAGGTCTTGGGTTGGATCCTCAGCGGCAGGGGCTGAGTCGGTGTGGTGGACTGTGGAGCCACCGGTCCCCCAGCTGCAAACTGGTCTATTTTGCTTTGATGTTGAGCCTTCTTTCCCTTTGCTATTCTGTCGTGGGGGGGCTCACATGCGAGTCCACACCGGTCACTCACAGTTCATGTTGCAATGGCCACTTAGGTGCCTTAATTCACTTGTCACCTAGTGGGTGCCCCTGGAGTGCCCGCCAACAGGTGCTTGCCGCACAATAGCCTACATCCATTGCAGTTGCAGTCACCTGTCAAAGGACAGTTGTCCTGGTTACATGGGCTTCCCCCTTCCCGCCTCGCCTCCTGTCCGCAGGGATCAATATTCCGGTGGCAGGACACCCTCCCGGTCCGGCACTCGCTCCTCACCTGGTCACCCTCCACGTTACTCAGACTCCTCCGTCTCCAGCTGTCAAGTCGCAGGTTTGGCCGAGTTGTCACCTGGTGGTTCCTCAAGCTCTCATAACCGTTGGCTCCCTCAGACCCCTGTACCCAGGCACTCCGATAAGGGTTGTCCGGCCTCCTGTGGGGAGCAGCAGAAGCTACGGCCCACCTCTATGCCCAGATCCAGGCAAGATGGCACATGTGCCTCCACGCCACTGATGTTCGCCTCACAAGTGCTGCGTTTACTTACTTCCCAGCCTCGTTGCTTGCTGGGAAGCCAGCGAAATGCCACTGACACCTTTATTAATCGATCGGTTACTGCAGATTTCCAGAAAGATGTAACGGGAATCAGGATAGTTATCAGGATGTTGGCGGCCAGACGGACCACCGAGATCATACGTCTACATCACAGCAGCGCCGCCTGGATGTTAGTTTTGATGTGTGGTACTGGTGGTTCTGCATGCACTGTGCAGTTTACTCTGCTTCGCTTCACATGCAACGCCAAGGTGCTCTGTAGCAGCTAGCCTCATCTGACAGGATCACAACAGGTTCTCGGATTGTCGTTAATGCTTCCTGTAGGATTTGTATCCAACATTGCTAGCAAGACCTCCCACTGATTGTGCAGCTCCAATGTGTTGCCTTCGCTCGCCAATTTATGCAAGGGGATGGGCCAGCACATCAACTGAGGAGGTCACCTATGAGAATAATACATTTTAAAAAAGCGCATTCACATTCTTTTGATTTTTTTCTTTTCACTGGTCTTGGTTTAGAATATGTTCCTTTGTTTGAAAGTGAACCTTGTGAACAAAGCCCTTCCCAGGGATAACAAAGCAACTGTATAATCAGAGTACATTCGTCAAAAGTGTTGTCTGCTATAGCGTGAAAGCATGTTGGTATTCCTGCATGGTGGGTACGCCAAAGCCACCATTACTGGACAGTATGTCAAGCAAGAGGTTTGGTCCTTTGGTGAGCCATCATTCTTTAGGTTACAAAAGAGTACACAGATATTCTGGAAAACAGACCATCTAAGCCAGGCATCAAAATGTGCACTTCCCATTAGCCAGTAGCTATTGATAATGGTCTATAGGCAAGCATGCCTGGCTAGTTCATGTACGTTTGATACACAGATACATTCTGCTTCCACTTGCAGGTCCAATTGCACAATGAATCAAATAAGCACTTCCTCCAATTTAGTCTTGCTATCCAGGAGATCCTTCCTGCTTATTTAATGGCATGGTTCAGAGTTGACAACAATCAAAAAGGTGGATCAGTGGAATAGGATGACACTGGTTAGATATAAATCACATATTTATTTGAAAAACTCATCACAGAACAATTATTTTACTTGCATAAAAATTACCTTAAAAAATCTTCCATCAACGTATACCTTCATACGTATCCACATTCAGAAATACATTCGAACATCCATCGATACAACACCCTAGTGTAATAATAACACCAAATTGTGTTGTTCAAGAATTACTTTCTAAAAATATTCAATTAACATTTCCTATGCTGACCCAGTCCATAATATCAGGTGTCGTCATATAACCGGTGTCCAATGTCACCAGATATCCCTCCTAGAGATCACGTTGACACGTGTTTCGGTCAAAGACCTTCTTCAGGACGTCGGGCTAGGAGCACTTGCTCCGCCCGGTTCTCCACGTATCTGGGCCAGTAGCCAATCTAAAAAATGTAAAAACCAGTATGTCATCCCCATTTCTTTTCACAGGTGACAAACAATGTCACAATATGCTTTCCAAAATAAGCACATAAAGCCCAACTCACCCCCACGTTTTCCGCTTGCGGGACGGTGAGGCAGGGCATCGGAAATCAATCCTCCATGGACCTCAATGTGACTGTTGAGCCTATGGAACCAACACAAACACCTCCAAGTATTTGTCATAAAACACCCCATTGCATACATGTACTAATGCGGCATATCCACAGTTGGACATAACTTAAAAAACACTAACAACGTAGCTGATGGAGACTCCTATCGTTCACAAGACCCAGGAGCACCTCTAGTCCACGTACATCTATGTCGGATGAGTCGGTCACACAAAAGAACTCTGTACCTCTGTAACAAAATGAAGCAGAATTGCAGTGTGTACTAATTGTAATATATCCATACAACACCTCACTGTTAATTGTGTCATAAACAGTTCCCAAATATATCAAATTGGGGCAACACACCCATCCCAAAAGGGGTGTGCCCGCTGTTGCCATATTATGGACTCTCGCACCCGACGTATATTGGGACCCATCGGAAAAATACCAAACATATCAAACAATGTGACATGTCCCGATGGCACCACCGTTAGCTGTAAGGAAAACACACTTCCAATGTGCTTCACATATCCACTTGCATGCATGTGTATGCATTGATCCCTGAAAGGTGACATTGCAGTCTAATGCAACATCCAAATCATTACATCATTTAGGCAGTTAGAAAGACATGACAATCGTCACCTGGCCTGGTGTCCTTGAAGAACACCTGGGTGTCTTCAGTGTAAAAGTGGCATCTCAATCCAAATGTATTGAAAAGAGGGATAGAGCTCATACAAAATGATTAATGTCAGAGTAAGAGTGTGGACCCTGCGAATCCTCAAATAGCAACAGCTCGCTTTGGCAGTAAGGGACCTAATCTCACACTTTGAATTCAGCAGAGAAGGACACAGTAAGAAGTAAAGGTTGAAAACACAAGGAAAGATGAATGGATTGATGTACAATAGACTTTTGGATAAATACACTCCCCTGCTCGCCTTGTCCAATTGGCTGATGCTTCTTTAAGAGTCTTATTTTTCAGGTTTCATTTATGCATGCCTGGGAAATTTAAGAGCAGCCTTCTGCACATTAGCACCCATATACCGTCTTCCCATCTTCGGTGTCTACTGGTTTCTCTATGTATTGCACTTTCTAGGAGGCATCAACGACCGTGGGCATTCACAGGGCATTGTAAACCCCACATCGACCCCTTCTTACACACTCACCAAAGTGCTACAGGGAAGGCCACAATCAATAAAAATAGTAAATAAGAGCAGCTGATGCATGATTACTATGTAAGTGCATGTACATCTCAAGATCCATGTGCGCCATTCTATTGCCACTGATGTGATGCTTATTCTGTTGAACCCGCTTGGGGAGCCGGGGGCTTGAGGAACAGGGCTAGAAGAGTCATTAAGCCATGGTCATGCAATTAGATGGGAAGGCAAGCAGAGTGTAGAAATTAGGACACTCCGGTTCTGAAGTCGTCCATTTTTACTTAGGCTCAACATATAAAACATGGTACTTACAACAGGAACTCAATCATCAGCCATCACTGTGTGACATTAGAATTCACCAACTTTCCAAATGACATCCATTTGGAGTACATCCTGCTTCAGAAGGTTCAGGACACAAATATACCCTGCCACTGTATGGCAAAAGTAGGGAAAGGTTGAAGAAAACACATCTCGACATGATGCTTAAGTTTCAACACTTGAGACAATCTTTCTACATCTTCACTTCCCAATATTCACTTTTGGGTCTGCCCAGAATGCATGGGCAATGACCCCATTTTAAGCGGCCATCCTTCTTCGCCTTGCACCACAGCCATACCACTGTTTTAAAATGCCCCCTCAACCTTAGATAAAAGCCATGCTTAATTGTGCTATTCGCTGGTCTGAAAGCATGCAAAAGGTTGGAGATCCCCCATATGCCATCTCCGATCCAGCTGCATCCACTTTTGGGTAGCGCAGAGTACTTAGGGTGGAGGCTGGAAATCCTGGGATCAACAGCATGTATCGTGCAATATCCCAAAGGTGCAGGGTATTCTAAAGGAAAAAGGATCAGGACATTGGACTTTCAGGTCATACAATGGACAGACGAAGTGGAAATCACTATGTGATGAGACCCTTTGAAAAGACAACACGGTTACAAAGGCTTGAAGGGCAGGAGAAGCGTGACTGAATGTTTACTAATAAACATAAAATCCCAACAAGAAGGAAAATGTCCTTTCATTTCGGACCTCCAACAGTTCAAGCTGACAAGAAAAGTAAATATGGTCTCAAGAATCTACCAAAAAGCAAAGCACATTTTCTTTCATGTGGCACACAAATGAACTAATCGCACAAGGTGGTATTGCAATTCTTGCTATTAGGCAATTTGTTACAATGAATCCCCGTGACACTACCAGATTGGTCTCTATGATTTGTGCATCAAGCGTTTGATAAAATGTTACTCCAGAGTCAGTAAAAGTAATGTAAAACCCTCTTGCGGTCAGGAAGAAAGCTGTGTCGTTGACGCATATTCTAGTTGGCGAATGAGACCCATAATTATCATGAATGAATCAAGCCCTTTACTAACTGGGAGCCGAATTCATATTTTAGCAGAATCTCTCGATTGAAAGTTTTGAAAACCTGTACTGACAAACAACAGATCCCCTCCCTCACGGATATGGAGTCTGTTTGCAATCCATTCAGCGGGCTGTTCAGTGGGCTTTATAAGACACAAGGAGAGCTCCTTCAGAAAAACACATCTGCAGATCGGATCTACTCGCCTCTTAGGCGATTTCTGCCCTATCAAGACCAGGAGTCCGATCAGTGACAGCATTGCATGCACAATGTAAAAATGAAAATGCTCCTTTGCGATGCGAGCACCTTTGTAAAATTCAGTACATATATTTTAGGCATTCACCTTTTAAACAATCCATGCGATTGGAGAATGACTGAGGACCCTTATGGCATCTGTTTTCAACTGAAGGGCCTTTACTTACACAAAGAGAAGTTAAAGTCAACATTGCGCCTTTATTCAGACGGATGGGCCTCCCATTCCTGGCGTATTTCTGCCAGCGACAAAGTTCCTGTTTTTAAGCAGTGATTCATAATGAGATTTATGTTCGTTCGGAGTACCAAGTACAGCATTGGCAGAAATGCAAAAGTGTCAGGTGGCACTGAACGCATGTTGCCCAACCGGTTTATCAGGACCGCACGAGAAGGGCTGTGGATCTGCGAAAAGAGGGCTGTTTTTTTTCCAGAGAACATGTTTTGGTGCCGTAAGATATCTGGGAGGCAGGAAAAGGTTTAATAGTTTTCAGGAGTTGCATAACTACGGTTAGAAGAAAATAGATGTATAGCAATTATTGGCTTTCCCTTCAAACGAGGCAGGTGCAGCATCCTGCATAATGCCTCTAATCGGATCATAATCACTAAATAACAAATGAGGCCATCTTGAGCTCCCGGTGACCAGTGGTCAGGGAAAGGCTAACCAGTGTAAAATAAAATGTAACAACTGGGCCCTTTCAATTAGTGCACATGGTAGAAAAACCTAGACAACCGTTAGGGACTTTTATAATTTTTATGCTTCATCACCTCTGCTAGTGAGTTCGCAAGCCTCACCAGGACCTTTTTCTGAATGAGTGGAGCCTTTTTTCACTCATTAATTCTTATGGGCTCGTCCTTTGTGTTTTATCTGCCATATAGTCTATACATTCCTCCAGATCTCTTATGGCAGAGAGGGGAGAGGGGTGGGGTGCGTGGGTGTGTGTCTGTCTGTCTCTCTCTGGAAACCTTGGGTGTCCCCACTTAGGCTCCAGTGTGTCTGGGCAGGCAGAAAGTAGGGGAGGAGTTATTCACCCCTTCTCTTTGTCTACCCGAGTGCCTGAATGGAACCACTTCCCACTGGGGGTCTGGCTGTCCCGATTGGACAGCAATCAGGTGACTGAATAAACAACCAGAGGTGCCTGCAGATCCTTTAGGAACACCATGAAGCGACCACTGCTGTCCTGTGCAACAGAGGAACTCCGAAGAGGAAGACTCCTTCCCTTTGACTGTTGGGAACAACCAAGACAAACTTTAATCAGAGCCATCTCCCGAGGTGCTGTGCCGCTGCAGAACCCCAACACCAGGAGACCACCGACCCAATTGAAGTGAATCTTCATGGAAAGGTCAAATCTGTCTTAGTCTTTGCTGAGCTCCAGGTAATCCTCCAGAGACACAATTCGACTCATCCAAGTTCCCTCGGCAGAGTGCTGGACTTCAGGAACCGAAGAAGATCGACCAGGCGATTTGTGTACTTTGTTGGTACTGATGAAAAGGCACGAAAACCGCAGACTGACCAGAAGAGCTGAAGAAATCCATGCCAGAGTCGGGACTGCTGCTGAGAGATCCCGTCCATTGTCCTGCCTTTCATCATAAAACTAAGGCATCCAGAGGTCGGGTCCAGCACTGCCACTTCGAGGAGAATCCAGCCATGAACATTTCATCAAACCTAAGGTACTGTGGGGGGGGGGGGGTGAAGGGGGGGGTGGGGGGGGAGGTATTGCTTACCTTGATCCGTGCGAGCATTGGAGTGCACATAGGGGTATCCATGGTACACCCCACTTTCCTCCGACCCAAGCTGCCGTTTGTGTCCCTGTAGCGAGTCCTTAACAGGGTCTCCAATGTTGGGTTAAACTTGCTACATCTTAAAGACTAGAGACTGCAAAGTATCCACAGGAACATTTCGTATTCTGCTGCTTCACAAGACTTTGCACCTCTATGAACTGCTTTTTAGCGAGGGGCCTTGCTGTTCGAAGATACTGCCGCTATAACCTTAAGCTCTGCTAGTATTAAACTAACCAACTGTTTTCCTTCCAAAAAAGACTAATCTTATGTGGTTTTGTTAACTAAATGGAATTACCGCATTTCCTTTGTCTTCCGCAAGTGCGCGATAGAAATGATATTAGGGTAGAGCTGTAACAATTGTAACCGCGAGGAACTACAAACTAAGCAGTGGCCTTTGAAAAGTATTTGTTGTGATCTGGTTGTTGCCAGAGTTTGGTTTCACTGGGTGACTTAATGATGGAATGTTAAGGGTGTGGAACGTGGTGAGCTGGGACATTCCAGTGAAGGCAGTTGAGAGCCAGCCGAGGTGAAGGGGCTGGTGGATGTTTTCCTCCCTGTACCTTAAATGAAATTGATTTACATGCTTGTTAACTGTAAAGCTTCTAAATACTGTCCGACGTGTCAGTGTGACTCTAAATCTAACATTGTTGACGAGGATTCTGGGGCCACGAGACCACGTAACGAAAAGCAAAAGAAACGGAAGCTTCGCATCACACAATCTAAAAGCAGTGAAGCAGCTGTCAAGTGAGATAGCAGGGCACTGGAAGGCTGTGGTAGCAAACGGGAAGAGATACTGTGACGTATCCTGTGTAGCGCGGCAAGAGGGAGCGCTGTAAAGCTGTCAGCTGGAGAAGCGGGAGACAGCCACCAGCCCCCGGGGCCCCAAGGTGAGCCGCCCTTCCCCATTAAAGCCCATTCCCTGGGACAGCCGGGACGTTACTGAAGGGGGCACCTATCAAGGGGGTATTGAGGATGCCTTGCAGGATGACGTTGCCCGAGCAATCATCAGCAGTTGGGGGAGTGACGAGCAGGTCACTTGGAGAGAAGGTTCTTTCCTCAAAGGAATCCTCAATTGCTCTGTTTGGGAAGCAGAAAGGCACAGACAGCTCGTGTTATGGAAAAAATCTAAAACGGGCCATTTCTGAAAAGGAACGCACTACGGCTCTGCTGATTAAGCAGAGAGGACATCAGGAGGCTGTTATCACGCACATGGCTTCGGGCATAGAGGGACTGCCAACTATGGACAATGAAGATGTGGGGTATTCACACTTTGGAAAAAAAGTCAAAAACAGGTGGAGTGTTAGGGAGAATTCTCTCTTTAGGCTGAATTTCCTAACCTAGTGAGTCCCCCAGCAGCTGGATTTCTGGAGGTTTTTTTTTTCTCCTGCCAAGAGCGAGACTCTTTTTCTCCCACTCTTGGACATGATTTATGGTGTTCCTTTGACTGTTAATGTGTTTTATGGGCTATGGGGTCCTTTACTCTATAGGGTCTCATGTGTTTTTACTAGGTGTGTTACACAGCACCCTCCGTGCAGTAACACAGGGGTCATAGTGACTCCCCACCATAGACTCCATACCCTGGGACTGACTACTGGACTCCCAGGGCATGTAAAGTCACCAATGGCTTTACTGGTCCCAAATTATTAACAGAAACCAGTACAAACCATCATATTGTGGACGTACTGGTCGGGGCAATTCAATTGCCCTGGGGTCTGTTAGTCGAAGGGGCACGTCTCCGCCCCCCCCCCGATCGAGTTTTGGCTGGTGGCAGCGGATACTACTTTTTATATTCGACCGCGAATATATCCCAATGGGATTTTCCCATTGTTCGAGGCTACCAACTTTAATCATTTAATTCTCATAGCCGCGAACATACCGCCGGTTTATTTATTTAATATTAATTCGCCGGTTGGTATTTTTTGCCAGGACTCGATTCTAAAATGGCGTTTGTGTTCTCTTCTGTGACTCCAACCCAAGTCGAGCCCTTTGTTCCACTTTTTGGCGGGCTTCTCCACAGAAGCCTCCAAAAGTGGTGCCACTCTGTCTGGGTACCACAGCGGGTGTGGGAGGGGGTTTAGGCACCCTGGACCGAGTTACCTTGGTAACTCAAGTCGCACTCTTGTGCGATTGGCCAAAGTGGTGAGCAGCATGTTTGATTGACAGCTAGGCTGAGTGAATGGGGGTGTGCTGCATAAAAGCAGGGCTTTGGGGACTGGAACTTCAGAAGTCGCCACAGGACCTGAGAATCCGACGAGGGAGAAGCTGAGCTGACCTACCACGACGACACCACCGGTGGAGCCCTGCAGAACCGACCCACCACTTCCTGACGACAGAGAAGATCTCCCGGCTGGAGAGGCTTCTTCCCCGACTGGTGGGCACAACCAGTTTACCTTCTTCTCTTCGCACCCCAGACCGGCTTGTGGTCGAATTGCCCATGCCAAGCACCCCGGCAACCGGATAGCCACTTACCACTGGACCGCGAACTAAAGGACCGCTCCTTTTACCCGAGAACTCTGCGGCTGGTTTCTTCCCTGGCAGTGCAACGGACTCCTGTCTTCCTCCCGACGAGATCCTCTCTTCCCCGGACGAAGCACCGACTTGCATCCACTGCCAGGAACAACTGCCCCCGCTGGAGTATTCTCACCACTTTAAGGTACCGTGTCCACCAGGCCTCCCCTTCTAAAGATTGCTACAAGGTAATAATAACCCCTTAACCTTCTGGACTGGGCTGGCCGCCTTGACCTTCTAACTGGTCCCTTTCTTTGGTCCAACTCTTTTTGAACCTTTTCAAGACTTTTGTGCACTGCAACCGTGTGACCTTGGACACATTTCGTTTGATCCTCTTAAAGTGGATCTGGCCTACTGAACTCTAACTTCGCGGTTTTACTTTGCCTTCCTCTCTTGTTGTGTTCTTGTAAAAGTGTTGGGACCTGTTTCAATTTATTCTCTGTTTTTCTCTCCCTTTTAAAACAAATTATTAGAGTGCCATCTGCGTTAAGCGCTCACCGCGGTCTGAAAATAAGTGGGGCTTTACTGAAGACTTGTCTAATATTCTTCTAAGGGAGTGTATATCTTTTAGTGACCGTGTTTTTGAATTGCTTACTATTAGTGCCTGTGTGTTTTTCTAGATGTGGTTTTAAATAAATAATTATATCTCTTTTACACCAAGCCCTGGTCAGTGTTTACTTGTTCTACTGTGTTCTTTTGACCTAATGTGAATACTCTGTATACTGCCTAACTCTTCTTGAGGGAAGTCTGACTGCTCAGCCACAGCTACCAAGTGAATCTGTGTGGTGCGGACTGCTACCAAGTGGGTTTACTGCCAAACACCTGTAGTCTTAAATCTTTTGCAGTGGTCCCAGAGGGAACTGCACAGGTTTCTGCCTAACATGGAGGACGAAGATCACGCTTTGGCTGGGGTGCCATTTTGTATGTAATGTACAAGACTCAAGTAGTGAGCTAAAATCCGAATTGAAAATGACTTCAAAAAGAGAATAATGAGAAGCTTGAGTGCCTTGGAACAAGTGACGCTGTCCTGTGCGAGAATTGTGCAGCAGCTACTGGGGAACTGGATGGTCACAGGGGTGAAATGAGGGATCACTGCCTAGTGTGTGGAGCGTGGATTTATGGAGAAATGGATGTCAACATTGGAGTGCTGGAAGAACTGGACCCCGATTTTAAAGTTTTTTTAGAGAATTGTCATGCTACAACCGAGAGTATTTAGTGTATAGTAATGTGGTGTGAGGACTGTTTCTGGGTTACATGAGCAGTGCATAGATGACGTATGACGTGGCCTCCATTATTTGGGTTTGGTGTTTTGTGAACATTTTACATGGTTATTATAGTTTACATATTTTAGGGACCTCATTTTCAGGTTCCTCAGCAAGGTGAAGGACCTTAATGTGATGAGGAAGCAATGTTTGGAGAAGTTAAATGCTGAAATATTTGATGTAACAAATTGTTTTTCAGGTTCAACGAGAATTGTGTGGACTGTTCAGTTAATAAGAGGCTGAGGAAATTTCTTTTCTTTGGGTGCCGCCTGAATTTGTGTCAGCACGGCCGGGTAGGGTGCTGTGTGGAGTGCTGTCAGCATGGCCGGGTAGGGTGCTGTGTGGAGTGCTGTCAGCATGGCCGGGTAGGGTACTGTGTGGAGTGCCGTCAGCATGGCCGGGGAGGGTGCTGTGTGGAGTGATGTCAGCATGGCCGGGTAGGGTGATCAGTTTGGGTGCTGGTCAATAAGAAGTTAAATGGGTTTAGCAATTTAAGTTAAATGTGTTTGGCAGTAAGATACTGCTGCCTATCGGTGCGGATAGGCCAGCGGTACGGTATAGAGGTGTGTGAATTATTGTGGATGGAGTGTTATGGTGATGTGGATGGTACAGTTGTTGAATGTAGGTTAATGGGGCTGGTCTCCTTGGTTGGGTATCTGGCTGCAGGGCCCGCATGCTGGATCACACATTATATGGAGTGGAAGAGTATGTAGATAGCACAGTTGTGTTGCAGAACTGAGTGGCTGTTTAGTGACTATAGGTCAATTTAAATTGAAGGAAGTTGTTGGGAATGTATGGGTGGCGTTTTCTCTAATTATTAAAAGGGGGAAGATGTTGCGATCTGGCTATTGTCCGAGTTTGGTTTCACTGTGTGTCTCAATGATGGAATGGTAAGATTGTGGAACGTGGTGAGCTGGGACTTTCCAGTGAAGGCAGTTGATGAGAGCCAGCCGATGTGAAGGGGCTGAAGGGGCTGGTGGATGTTTTCCTCCCTGTATCTTAAATTAACTTGATTTACATGCTTGTTAACTTTGACTTTACATTAAAGTAAGGTTTCTAAATACTGCCGGTGTCCGACGTGTCATTGTGACCCTAAATCTAACAGTATTCTAAAGTGTTTTGGTTGAATGTACCAAGTATTTAAAAGTAATTCTTGTGTATATATAATTAATCTGTATTTTAATATTAATTGGAGCATTTCATTGAATTGCATTACTAGCTAGGTTCAGTGTACTTATCTACAGCGCACATCTTCCCCTTATGATAAGCCTGGCTGCTCTGCCACTCTACCAAGGTTCCATGAGTAGTACAGACTGATATTAAGAGTTCCGGATCTACAATCATTTTGTAAAGTCTTCCTCACGGTGGACTTTAGGAACACTCCCCTAACAACAACACATACAGGTTGACAAAAGTGGTGTCCCCGACCTCCGTCTGGATATCCGGGACACACCTCGATATATATATCCAGACGGAGGTCGGGGACACACCTACAAACACATGCAAGCTGCTTCTAACTAGAGGCATGTGAGTGCTAGCAGTACAAGTGGTGCTCATCATGGTTTGCAGAAACATATACATGCATAACAGAGGGCTGTCCTTAGGGGCATTTCTTATGGACAATAGCAACACAAGGGCATGCGAGTTAGCTCCAACTGACCACAACCACATACACAACAAAAATAATTGAGCCGACTGACGACAGTTCAAGGTGCTTGTCAGTTAGAAATACATCCAGTTGTCAACAAACCAAGAACATAGGGATGAAAAAAACGTGCGGCACACCTTACTCACCACAGGATTATTGGGAGTTAGAGTGCCGTTTAACTGACAGAAGAAACCTACTTTAAAAAGGCCAAAGAATGGCTTCCCTTGATCATTAAAGCAGACATACGCTACCAGCAAGAGAGGTGCCTTACAAACATACATCGTCAACAAGGAAGGCACCTCTCCCCTTCGTAAAGAACAAAGATTCCAGTATAAGGTCCAGCAAAGTCTTGGGCTCTCCAGTTAAGCACGGTACAACATTTCAGCCATTAAAACGTCACTAATTTCTATACATGCAGACAGCACACCATTTCTGACTCACAAAAAGAAAATTTGCACTAGCCAATGGCTGGTGGCGAGTGAACATTTTGTACCGGGTTGAGTCTTGCGAAAACCCTTAGTCCACCAGCCGAGGTGTAGTGACAATTTTTCACTAGAAATCTAGAATTATAATCACAATAATACATACTCCAGTGGGAAAGAATGATTGCTGGCAAAATAGCTCAGAGAATGAAGCGTTCACTACACAGGTGTGTATGCAACCTGCACTTGCAGGCTCAAATCCTAGTTATTATCACCAACTATCATTTATTGTACGGCATTTATTATAGGTTAACAAATAGGGACATTAAATCGGGCAAGAACATACATCTATTACAGCACCAAGAAGCAGGAGGAATCTGAAATAAGGCCATATAAAGCACAAACCGATGATCCTAGTTACAAAATAAATTGCACAAACTGATTACTAAATCCTTTGAAATAGACAGATAAAAATCAAAGAAACGCCACCACTCAGTCTTACAGATAAGCAGTATACTGGACTGTTTCATACCCATAAATCATGCAAATGCATCCCACTCTCCACCCATCCCCGACCAAAAATAAATAAAAATGATAAGAGGTATGCATGGTTCTGCTGCTTGTTGGCACTCATTTTTTCAGACCAGGGGCATCAGCAGCACATGCCACACAGAGGAGCACTATTACTATTGAACATAAGAGGGATTAGTAGTTATGTTTTTAAAATCATATTACTAGTCTCATTATAGCCATGCAAATCATATCAACCACACACACCTGAGGCCCCTTAATAGGGCTCAGGTTTATGAAGGAGATTCAACCATGGCTTGGAGCGAGACTAGGAAGTCTGAAGACCGGCAAGGATTCCCGGAGGACCTGCAGGACCCGGGGAGAATGGGTTTCGTGGCGTTCACAGGACTGGGAGCCTTGAATGTAGAAGGTGGGCAGACGGAGCTGCCAACAGCTGAACTGTAGAAAGGAGCTAACAGCAGAGAGAAAACAGTATGCATTCTTTGCAAGGAACTGGATAAGCCGGCGGGTGCGAAGATGTGCCCTGCAAATGAGCAGAGCACATGCGGTCTGCTTCCTGACTTCTGAAGAGAAGAGCAGGAGGAACCACCACTGGGGACAAGCAAAGAGCCAGTGAGTGTCTGAGGACACGAGAAGACAGGCGCGCTCCCATGGGACCGCAGGCAAGTAACGGTCCATAAGCAAAATTGTGTGCGAACAATATTGAATCCCGAACTGAATGGAAACTGCTAATTGATTAAGAACAAGTGATACTGAATATTCATTTGGCAAATTGAACAAATACTCAAGTATCTGAACTAGAAGTGTGAGGAAGATTTATGTACTTGTGGCAAAGCAAAGACTGATGCAGAAAAGGGTTGCACTAGCCAAAAAGAAAGTCAATTGTGGAAAACCCAAAGGCCAAAACAGAAGAGCCTGTGAGGGGCTAACCAAAACCAAGGGGGGAGACCTATGGTTGCGTGGCCTGTAATGGGTGGACCGTTTGGTCTGATAACTGCGCCTAGACCAAAGAGCCCTCTACTCTGAAGATTACAGACATCCCGAATCAAACGAAGCAGAAGCAGAGGGTTCCTCATTGTGTGACCTGTGATGGGTAGACTGTGTGGTCTGATAAACTGCGCCTACACCAGGGAGCCCGAAATGATAACCAGCAAAGGACATTGTGAGTAAGCCATTGAGAACTGTGTACTAATTGGTAAAGTAAGCCAGAAGGTGGAGCAAGTTAACCTGTTTTCTACTATTGAACATTGAAAAAAATGACATTAGATAAGCATTACATTGACATCTTGGGGAACCCCGAGAATCGAAGGAACTCAGTGTTGTCTTGGGGACGGGAACCCCAAGATCATCTTTTAGTGTGACCTGTACCATATTGAACTTGGGGAAGGGAACCTCAATTCCTGGTTGAACATTGATGAGAAACAGCTAGTGGAACTGTATTGACCTGAAATGGACAGCCCAAGTAGGAGTTAAGCTGAGAACAGCTGAAACTTTACTTTTAAACACCATTTTGTTAAGAAACCACCCCACACAATGTTTATTTCCAATTGTGAGGGCAAGCATATGTTGTGACACAGACATACTCTTAATTTGGATTTAGAGACACAGACTTCCCTTAGTTTCCTTTAGCCAGGAGAAATCCTTACCTTAGTTATAGGGCAAGTTAGGCCTTATGCCCGGTGCTCCAGATATGATTTTGGAGGTGCAAGTATTTTGCTCCCTATTTTTAAACTTTGAGAATAAATGTGATTTAAAGAGTAAAAATGACTTCCCTCCATTGCAAGAGTAAAATGTATGCGACATCCAGCCAACGTGTGCAAAAGTGTGCATGTGGCAGCTTTCAGCATTGTGACAGAATACACCTTTCATTATTTCTCCAAGGTCTGGCCATTTGATCTCTCCTGTATATATTAAAATGTTGAAATCACAAAAACCTAGTCAATTACATAGTAAAGCAAAGATTAATTGTATTGGGTGTTTTGAGGTTCGATAGCAGAATTGTCTTTTGATGTTTAATGAAAGTCCTCATTTCCTGGAGCGATTACTACCTAATGGTATGTCAATGTTATGATCTAACAGTGTAGAGAGGCAAGGACACCATGTAGAATTCTATACCTAATCGCATGGTTATTTATATAAGGCTTTTGGCAAACCGCTGTAACTAGAACATTATCACCAAACCAGTCGGTACGCTTATCAACCTCGAAAGGATGAAAGGGTGAGTTGGCCTTGTCGGGATTCGAACCTGCAACCTACAGATCACACCAATGAGCGCTCAACCGGCTGAGCCATCTTGTAGGCCAACACCCTTCAGAGGTCGGTAAACTGAGTATCGACTGAGGTATAATAATCACAGTGCGTAGATGTTTACTAACCATGTATGAAGCTCTACATAAAGTTAAATACCTAGATGGATTATCACAGGGACAGGTTTTGCAGTTTCAATTACAAATGAAACTTTCATTCATTTGTTTTTTAACAGTGCTTGCACTTCCTGGAATGTCATGTTTTTGGATATTTTAATTCTAGTTGTGATGATTTGAGAGGCTAGAACACCTGTGATTGGTGTAATGAAAATCACTCACCCTTGAGCAGACAGGGCTACCACTGACCCATTTATAGTAATGTACCCCATTGACTGCAAGGTTGAATGGAAGTAAACTAGACGGTACATACTCAGGATCTTATGCAATGTTTTTATAATTAGAGTGTTTAAATGCATGTAAAACATGATCTACCTCCGCATGATTAAGCACAGAGCACAGGAACTCTGAAAAATTAAAATTGTGCAATACTGGCTTCCTTCCACTGGGGGGCAGGGGGGTGGGGAAAGCCTAATTTGTTTCAAAAGATTCCCAATTTCAACTTAGTTTTCCGTCGTATTAATTATATAATCCTAAAATGCTAGGAAAATGAATACGCACAGTGCTTCCGTTTGCTCCATGAGCATCTACACACAACACAGCAGAAGCTGAATGGAAAGAAACCATTCCTTTTATCAGTGTGCAGTTTCTATTTTTGAAAGGCTTCCGAAAAATAAATTCCGTTTTAGAGGCTTTTCTCCATGGCTTGCAGTTACATCCATGTAGAAAAAAATCAAAAGAATCGTTCTGGTTTCTGTCAAGTAACCGGACCTTTGCACTGTTCTCTGCTGTAAACTTGTGTGTAAATGTACAAAGGAAAATAATAAAGCTGTCGTATTTACAAGAGTTTCATTCGTAAAAAGGCTTGGTACGAGCCTTAACTGGAGGCCTGCTTACACCATCCTGAAATTTTAATAAAGTTCTTTTAAACTAGAGTTCTGTTGTCTCTCTTGATACCATGCCCATCTCACGTAGTGCATTGGTGGATGCCACAAATAGCCTGGTGATGGCACATAAGGCAGTTTTCTTTTGAGCGGTGCTGTCCATCTGAAATTAGCAGCGCAATCCAAGATGGGGAAAGCCATGGTATCTCAGTGAGGGGACCTTCGTTGATGGAGGGTGCAGGGTCCCATGGACGGTTGATGGGAATCAGATGACCTTCAGAAAGCTTGCAGTGTGTCCAGCGGTTTAACCAGGGCTGTTGCTTATAACACTTTGTCCCTGTGAAGGATGAGATTTTTGGGCCAGAACCATCAAAAGTGGATGCATAGGATTTCCTGTGGTTCATTTAGATCGGCAGGCATTGGGTGATAGAAGGCCCGAGAGTCACAGTCCACCAGAGATACAAGACCAACAGGGGAGAGTTCTTTACACCACAAGCCAATGCATGGTGAAAATATTGCAACTTCAGAGGAAAGGGTAACTAAACGAGATCATGGCAAAGCACTTCAGGAGAAGATGACCATGTTAAAAAAACAAAAAAAAATAAATACAAACAAAAATAAAAGTGGAGGAGTTAAGATTGGAAACAACCAATGGGCGCACCAATGTTTCAAGAAGGGGCTGAATTCTACAGGGACCCTGCTAATGGCCATAAACTATGTAGCTGCACAGAACCCGTGCCTTAATGGAGTTTAGAAGTAAATTGGTAGATGCTATGGCGTTACCGGAAACCAAGTGGATAGTGCTGAAACGATACAGCGGGTTTCTGATGTTAAGATTATGGTTGTCCAAGCCAGCATTCAGGGATCACTTCTCTGTTGTCAGTTTCAGGCGCTATTAGACTTCCAAGTGAGGGTCATGGACAAGGTTTCTTCCCCAACCATCAAGGTGTATAGAAGCCCATCAAGGGGAAAAAAAGCAAGCAAATGAATGGTGGATGACTCTTAATTTGGTGCTAGGAGACCCGAAAGATCGAGACAAATCCTCATGTGCGACAAACAAGGAAGGTTTGTACTTGGACAGGATGAGGTTCCAAGGTCAGACCTCTGAAGATGCTTGACATCAAGAATGTGTCTGATCCGTGGGTCTGAGAGTAGCACTAAGCCTGTTTGGGGGTACTGCAACTGGAAAAACAGAAGTTTTCTTTCACTGACCCTAAAGCACCAGCGAGATGGCTGGCATGTGCCTCATTGAATGATTGATTGCAATGAGGGATAATGGGCAGATGACTATCCTGGGAACAGAAGGGATGGCTTGGTGATGAATCCAGTTGGCGTGTATGTGCGTAGTCCTCCTGTCTCTTAGCTATGCTGTACCTCAACCCCTAACCCATTGGTGATGGATTTCACCCGGTATAGTAGTCATTAAGATCATGCTTTGCTTTATGTACCTCAAAAATTGGCAATATTTAGGAGTTGTTACAATGTTGTCCACATGGTGGTTGATGTTTCCCCATTAAAGAAGAAAATACCCAAGTTGACAAGGAAAAATCCTTACAGGCCGAAACATCTTTCTAGATCCACCTTCCAAAAGTAGTGTGTTCAAAACTCCCATCTCAAAACGTTACCTGGAGCCCTCTTTTCAAGAGATATTATTTACCAAGACATCGAATTAACATACAAATGTTTCAGATATTATTTATTTTACTATACATATCGACATCAGGGCATACGGATGCTACAGCTGGGCAGGCATAAGGCAGCATACTTGTACACAAAGCTTTACCTGCCTCAATGTGTGCATATTACACTTGAGCCAGTAACTGGCATATGCAGTACCAGTGCATGCAAAAACTACAACGAACATAGGAGGGCCGTATTAAGGCACATGAGTTTCTTCTAGGGCGTTTACATAATCCCATTTATAAAACAGCAATTACTGGCAGACGGCTGTCGCTTCAAAATCAATGTACCCCTAGGTGGTATTATTATTATCCAATGTACCGTTATTCAATTTATTGACTTTAGGTGGATGAATGGCCGAGTAATCTGTGGTGACGGTCCATGGACATACAAGGCTATACCTAGGCAAATAGTCAACAATGGGAGAATTTCTCTAAAAAGAACGAACAAAAAAAGAATTCCTAAATAGCTTGTATTATGCTGGAAGCCACACAGGAGGGCCTCGGTCAGGATCCACTTCTTTGTGCCACAGCAGAGAATATGGATTTGAATATCAGTCTGAACACGCCCACCAAGGCATACTCTGCTCTGAAGATGGTTAAAGAGTTTTTTATTTGAATTCTGGATGGGATCGATCGATTTATCTCTCTATAAATGCACCTCCTCCCTAATCCAGGCAGCTCCTCCAAATCTCCCCTCCTATGTCTTCCTCCTCTGTCTCTCAAGTCTTTTCTGAAGCCTTGCCTCTACCCTCACCCTTTTACGTCACTACTCTGTCCACTTTTCTACTCAATCGCCCTCCTTTCACACACATACTCCTTTCACTAGTCACACGTTACCCTTGCACAGCCGTATCGACGTTGCACTCAACCAATACCTCGCCTGCTCCTGAAATCGCCTCCACACTCTGCTTCTCCTTCCTCCTGCAGGCCGCTTGGTCTGCCACTTCCCCCTCTGATCCAACCCTAAAACACACCCTCTTGCTTCCCGTTTCCCCTTTTGTATGCTCCCCTGTACGCCTCCTGCTTCCATTGGTCCAATTGTGCTCGCCAATCTGGCCCAGTCTTTTCCTTCCGGGAGATGCTACTGACAAGTTGCTCATACCATGCCCCATCCATGTGGGTCCGCCTTTATTCCTCAATGTCAGCTTGTGGTTCACCAAGTCCTGGTATATATTGGGGGGGGGGAGGGCATGGGCTCTGGATGGTCTTCACAGCTCACAGGAATGCAAGGCTCATTCTGGGGTTTCTAACACCATTTCATGTCCCTGGTGGTCTACGGTTTCAGTCTGTGTTGCAGGCCAAGCACCCGATGGGGATCTGCAGATCCCCATTTCCTCAACAGTCACGGGTGGTCCGAGGCTTCTGTGCTGCTCCCTCTCCCGCTAGATGTTGCTCCAGTATAGAGGCTGTGTTCATGTGTGGCGCTGTTGGGCTGCTGTCGCTCATCTGGTTCTTGCTGCTACTCTGGTAACGGCAGGTTACCTCTGGAATAAATAGAGAAAGACTGGCAAGCATTGGTATTAGGAGGCATGGTGGAAGGCAAACCTATGCTGCACAAAAACATACTGGCAAGGAGTTGGTGGGGTAGGATATGATATGAACTGGGGCCCTCTCAGCCGCCACTGCCATCCTCAGGGGAAGGACTGGATTTGGATTTCTTCCTGGTAGGCTTCCGCCACCATTTGAGAGAGTTTCCCATGCCCCTCCTGAGAGGCCAACGTACTGACCTTCTCACAAGTGTGAGTGAGGTGGAACAGATACTCTAGGTACAGCATGTTTGAATTTATCCGCCTCAGTTAGAGCAAGTCACTATAGAATTCTAGGTGGCCAACAATATGAACAATCCTCTACAGAGATTGAGCAAAAACTAAAATAGCCTTTTCTGTGGACTAAGCACCTCAGAGGACCATAGTCATATTTCAGATACCTGAACCTTATGTACTTGGGCAGATGATGCCCATGCCTGTCAGAGAAGACCCCACTTAGCATGTTGCAATTCCTTTGGGTATGTTTTAGACATTGTGGCTATCTCAAACTCCAGTCAGGTCAAATTTCGTATTTTATAAGAACAAACATTACAGTACCCATTTCAGTGACTTTCCATGTTGAAAGGAGTCACCAACTAGACTATAGGCACATTTCATTAATGTACATATTATTCTATGTTTGAACATTAAATGTTGGGAGTACAGAAACATTTCATGGAATCTGTGACCTGTTGCTATCATTCACAATTCTGCAGACTCAGGAAGGGACAATTTAAGTTTGATGTTTGGATTTGTTAAAAAAAAATTAGACTTGCTAGTTTTTCAGGGAGGCTGTAAATAAGATGCAAGCTAGGTATGTTCATGGGCCCCTAGCGGTGGCTTGGAGGATGTCATGGATGGACCAATTACCTGTCCAAGAAGAGAGCACACATTCAAGCCAGTGTGTCTGCGGCATCTAACAAATCTGCAAGGAACTGGACAATCCTGCTGCAGTCTCTCCCTCTCCCGTTCCCTCCCAGGCCCTCTGTAAAGCTCTGGCCTCTCACTTCTCTGCTAAACCTTCTATCTCCTCTTCCTTGCTCAGCCCCCCCCCCCCCTTGGCCATCTCTCCCTCTCCTTTCTCTCCGACAACACCGGATGAGGTTTATAGACAAATACGATATATGCAAGTGTTGTCCAAACAAGTGCTCCCCTGCTCCTTCAGAACCATCAAGGAACATATTGACATGCTAGCTCCAGCCTTGGCGGATTTCTGTAATCACTTCGCCACTGGAAATTTCCCCTCTCCCCATAAGCACTCCCTTGTGCACCGCCTCCTCAAGAAGCTGTCTGCCGATCCTACCTGCCCGGCAAACTATTGCCCAATCTCCATCACCCCTTTCCTGGGCAACCTCTTGGAAAAGCTGGCACTCTCCCAGCTTACTCTCTACACTGCATCTGTTGGTTGTCTCCATGACCATCAGTCTGGCTTCAGTGTTGTCAGAGACAACGGAAACTGCTCTCCTGAGCACCATTGAAGATTTGCTCTCCAACCTTGATTCCAGTAGTCCTTCTGTCCTCACCCTGTGTGATCTTTCCTCTGCTTTTAACAAGGTAAACCCCACCATTCTGATCAATCAACTTTGTGAGAACCTGGGCATCACGGATCAGGCCCTGGAGTGGCTGAATTCCTTCCTCTTGGACAGCCCCTCCCAGGCCCCTTTCTCTCTGCCACCTCTCTCTCTCTCTCTCTCTACCTGTGGCTTTCCCCAATGCTCTATCCTTGCACCCAGGTTTTTCCAACCTCTACTCGGCCCCCTTGTCCCACCTGATCTCTACCTTCTCCTATAACTTTCAGTGTTATGCAGATGACACTCCGCTTTCCTTCAGGCTCCCCTCAGCCTCCTCTCCTCTCTCGCTCATTCCTGACTGTCTATCCACGATTCAGGTTTGGTGTGCCTCCAACGATCTCTGCCTTAATGCCAGTAAGATGGAGATCCTTCTCATTGGGACCACTACCCCTGCTTTGCCTATCACTCTGGCAGCCCGCCTTGGGTCCTCCTCTTTGACTCCACTCTCTTGCTCTCTTCACATCTCGGACATCGCCAAGAAGTCCCACTACCATCTGCACCTCCTCAAAGGGACTCTTCCCTTTGTCACTTTCCCCCGGAGGTTCACTGTCTCCAGAGCTGTGGTTCTCTCTCAGCTGGACTACTGCAATTCTCATTCTTAATCTGCCTTCCTCTACTCTCCGCCCTCTGCAACTAATCCAGAACAGGACTGCACGACTATCCTTGGCCTCAAGCCCAGGGACCATTTCTCTCCAGCCCTCAAATATCTCCACTGGTTCCGGGTGGCTGCAAGGATCAAGTTCAAGACCCTTTGCATTGCACCCATCGGCTGGCACTCTTTAGACGATCTTTGAATGCCATACGCTGAATCACTCAAGTTATTCCCCAATTAACCTCGATACCATTCCACCTCACGCGAGTCATCCCAACTCTCCTATTTCAGTATCCAGCACTCCTGACGAAGTCCCTCCTCATGATTTATCCTCCATAAGCTGTGCCCAAGCAACACCTCCCAATACGCCCAGCCTACTTCCCGTCCTCCCCCTCGTCAGTCTCCTCTATCGGAAGCTATCAAACTTCCAACAATGTTAGAGATTACGCTGGCCGCATTAAACACCACTGTTTTTGAGCATGTATAAATTATTTGAACGTTTGGACGAGAAAATCTCAATGCAATCCCAACAGATTGATACCATCCATGATTAGATTATCTCGTCTAAGAACCCCTTAGAAGTACTGTGTGTAGCTCCCTATTTGCCATCTTCATCCAGTAATCCGGCTAGTCTCTTTCAGCCCGTTCTGTCCATTGATGACATTATCCGCCCCATTGAGGTGGAGACTCCTGCTGCAGGCACAGCGACGGGCGTTTCGTCATGGGTCAGTATTTCCATCGCTCACGACGTCATCCCCAATGAAATACCGGTGCCACTGCCTGCAGTTGATCCTTCCGTCATTCTCCCTTCCATCCAACCCACTCCCATCTGCCCCACCTCAGCTCCAGTTCCACAAAAGAGCAAACGACACCCCAAAAAGAAATCTCAACCCCGCCAAACTTTAATCAGGAAATCCAAAAATATGCTTGCACCCAAGCTTCCAAAAATGTCCATAGCTTCCTTCTTCAAAACCACTGCTTCAGCTTCTTCTCAAATTCCCAGTAGCACCAAAATGATCTCTCCAACCCACAATGTCCATACTATGGAACATGTGTTGCCGGCATCTTCCAGCAATCTTCATAATTCGCCTTTACACAATTTGGTCAAGGCGTTAGCAACCCCCTTGGTTTCGACAGGCTCGGACCCTTCCTGTCCGATCTCTGGTACCTCTCGTCACGTGCCGACGTCCACTTTACCCGAGACCCGAAATACCTGAGATTGTTCCCTCCTCCTCCTCTAACATTGCACTCATCAAAACTGCTGTTGAATATCTCTCTGCTAAAATTGTTTATAACTCACAACCTATCGTTCCAAACCCCGCTGCTGTTTCCCTTCCCTCCTCAAACAACCCGTTCAGAAATGAAATCTCAGACCTCTCGACACTTCCATCTCAGGTCGTCGATCTTACTTTGCCCAACATTGTAGTCTCCTGTGCACCGTCTCATCCTGATGCGATGACATCCCAACTAAAATCTATAGTGGATGCTTTTCTCGAGACTCAATCGAGATTACTATTGGGTCCTACCAGTGTTGGCTCAATGTTCAGTGGGCCTGTTCAGAGCGCCACACCATCTACCATGGCGCCTCACACATCCCATGACTTGCCCTCGAATAACTACCTTCCCGATTTGGCCCTCAAGCCTACCGTCCTCAATTAAACAGAGTACTTGCCCATCTACTCACGCTTTTTCTCCTTTGGTTCGACAAAGGCCGAATTCTGGAAAGCGACCCAACAAAACATTGCCTCCATCTTCAAACATTCGACCTCCAGTTGGTCATTCACTAATTCTAATGTAAAGGAGGAAAATTCTCTCTATATGATTTGAACAGGCAGTGCATCTTAAACATCCTTAACGATGTAGATCCACTTGAACATGTCTCTTCGGATGATATAGATCTAGTGGAATTCATTGCTGGCACAGATTTCTCAATTGTACGCCTCTGGATACCGTCAGCAACTGTTGCAAAAATGTTATGGAACACTAAGCATCAACTGTTCGATATGGGGTTCCTCATTTCTCAAGATCCTGATCAAACACAATCTTGTTTACTCCGACAAACGTTCCCTTGATTGTTCCTATTAAAACCAATGTCATATCACGCTTGTATCTTCTAACTAAAAACACTTGTCAGAGGTTTTAACCACAAGCGGTTTCAGAGCCACATTCTATTCCGTTAGGTTGTTGGAACACTAGAGGACATGCACACCGCCAGCAATCCATTCATGTACTTGCTCAGTCTTATGACATTTTGGTTTTCCAAGAAACATGGCTCTTGTCACTCTCTATAGGGGACAACTATTCCATTGCTATGATTCCTGCATTAAAGGGAGATATGGGCAGACCAATGTCAGGGCTCCTGATAGCTGCGCGTCTAACCTCCAACCTTTCTATTGACCCTTGGTGAGCTTTTGACCTCTTTATTCAGCTTGTCAAAGTGATTGGATGTGGAGGCAACCTTGCTCTCTTCAACATTTACAGAAACCCAACAAAAATAACTCAATACATTACTCAGAGAGCTCTCATTCATGCTTGAACTGATCTCCCTTTCATCCATTCTCTGCTACACTCCTAGTTGGCGACTTCAATCTCGACTGCCTGCAACCTCGCTCTGAGGCAGCTGTTCAGGAGGTCGCAATTTGGTCTGCCTTTATGTCCGATCACAATTTTATCATGGATCTGTGACTGGAGATCTCCCGGCGTCAACCACTTGGCGCAGAGACGCCAGTTCAAGTACCATAGACTACATTTATGTAGACTCAAAGCTGTTTCATACTGTTACTTCCCTAGTTATAACTCCACAAGCCCACAGTGATCACAAATTTCTCATTACGATTTTCCAGACCGATTTCTCCAATACAATCTCAACGAAAATGGTTCCTAGCACCTCTGACCATCAATCAATCAAGAAATCGTTTTGCTTGGACCCCAAGCAGGCTCTGTACACTAGACTAGTCGCCCGTACTATCCTTGGTTAGTTAACCTAATTTAGAGTATACCCACATATTACAGCAATTTCACAATAACCTGATAATCACAAAAAAGAAACCCCCTACTCATCTACATTCTTTTGATTCTGAATTGCATCAGAGGAGAATATACTACAGAAAAGAGCGCAAACTCTTGCTGTCGTCCTCATCTTTTCTAAGATTTGATGCAGCGAGAAAGGCAAAAACCTGATATAACAACTGGGTACGTGCACATAGAGCTGCCTTATTTCAAAAAGACAGCGAACTCATGCTAAATACTGTAAGCACCAAAATTTATGCAAACATATGGAAACTACTGAAGCACACAAATTGTCGACACCAATTGGATAAACAAGCTAATGGTGTCGAAAGAAGCTCAATGGGTCGATCATTTCTTGGAGTTATATTCTAAATTTGTCTATCAAATGCAATCCACAACCAAGTGGTCACTTAACTGTGACATAGACACAATCAGCCATTACATCAAAATGTCTAAAAATTCTAGAGCAGCTGGCCCTGATGGTATTAACAACCTAATCTTGAAGAACAATCTAAAGCACTGGGCCCAAATCCTATTCCTCTTGTTTCAACACATTTTGAACACTAAACAGTTACCTAAGTCATGGCACGCTTCCATTCTTGTGCCAATCTTCAAGAAAGGCGACCGATCTTCTCCCAAGAATTATCGACCCATTGCTCTTTTAGACTCACCAGGAAAAATGTTTGCCAAATTTCTCCTTCACGAATTGTCTGTCTGGACCACAAATCATTTTCATTGTAATCCTTTCCAAATAGGTTTCGTGGCCGGCACGGGCACCACTGTGAACCTGTTTTTGTTGAATGCTATCAAGTCACATTGTCAAACACAAAAACAGCAGAACAGCAGATCTATTTTACATTTTTGGACCTTCATTCGGCGTTTGACTCCATCTCGAGAGTCAAACTCATGACTAAACTCATTAGGGATAAATGTCCACCTACAATTTGTGACTTAATATATCATTTCCATTCTCGCACCTCAGTTCAAATTCGACTTACTTTGAATGGCCTACTTTCTCGACCTATCCCAACGTCGCGTGACCTTAAACAAGGCTGCCTACTGGCTTTGGCAATTTTTAATTATTACATCTAGGACATCAAATACAGGTTTGAAAACATTCTGTCTGACTCTCCGAAAATGTATGTTCATTCTATAAAAGCACTTTTCTATGCGGACGACATCTTGCTCATTTCCAAGACTCAGAGAGGCCTACAAAAACGTATATCGGCCTTGGACTCCTATACAATGGAAAATCAATTAATAATTAATGCTGCAAAAAAAGTATTGATGCATAACCCCAATCGAGGCCTTCACAACTTAAAACCATTGGTGCCAATACTGAACTGACCATGCTCTCGGCTTATACATATTTAGGAGTCATTTTTGAAGCCTCCCTGAAGTCCTCGCAACATCTTAATCACTTAAACACTAAACTTCTCACTGCCATTTCTCAGTCACTTTCATGAGCGCTACTCCCGAGGAGCCAAGACTGGCCCAGCGTCCCCGGAAGCAGGCTCATCATCCACATCCTCCATCGGAGCCCGGTGAGTTGCGGCTGATTTGATTTTAAGGCTCCTCCACCTGTCCTGGTGGCATCCTTGGTCCCCCTACCCCTGAAGTAGCCCGCTTTGTCTCCCCTCCCTCCCCGCACCCACTTCCCGATTCCCCGGACCTCCCGCCTCCCGTGCCCGCCCACCCCCTCCCATTGGTCCATCCAGCCTTGCCGAGCGAGTGTAGTGACTCGCGTGCCTGCACCGGCTCCTTTCCTCCATCGGAGCCCGGTGAGTTGCGGCTGATTTGATTTTAAGGCTCCTCCACCTGTCCTGGTGGCATCCTTGGTCCCCCTACCCCTGAAGTAGCCCGCTTTGTCTCCCCTCCCTCCCCGCACCCACTTCCTGATTCCCCGGACCTCCCGCCTCCCGTGCCCGCCCACCCCCTCCCATTGGTCCATCCAGCCTTGCCGAGCGAGTGTAGTGACTCGCGTGCCTGCACCGGCTCCTTTCCTCCATCGGAGCCCGGTGAGTTGCGGCTGATTTGATTTTAAGGCTCCTCCACCTGTCCTGGTGGCATCCTTGGTCCCCCTACCCCTGAAGTAGCCCGCTTTGTCTCCCCTCCCTCCCCGCACCCACTTCCTGATTCCCCGGACCTCCCGCCTCCCGTGCCCGCCCACCCCCTCCCATTGGTCCATCCAGCCTTGCCGAGCGAGTGTAGTGACTCGCGTGCCTGCACCGGCTCCTTTCCTCCATCGGAGCCCGGTGAGTTGCGGCTGATTTGATTTTAAGGCTCCTCCACCTGTCCTGGTGGCATCCTTGGTCCCCCTACCCCTGAAGTAGCCCGCTTTGTCTCCCCTCCCTCCCCGCACCCACTTCCCGATTCCCCGGACCTCCCGCCTCCCGTGCCCGCCCACCCCCTCCCATTGGTCCATCCAGCCTTGCCGAGCGAGTGTAGTGACTCGCGTGCCTGCACCGGCTCCTTTCCTCCATCGGAGCCCGGTGAGCCCTCCCTCCCCGCAACCCTCTCCCTCCCAGACGATATCATTTCGGTGCCAGTCCCTCGTTCCGCCTACACCCACCCGTGATAGGCCCGACTACTTCCTCCTCTGACCTGATTGGTGCAGACGAGAAGCTCCCGTCTCATTGCTAGTCCTCCCAAGGCAGCCCTCTGCCTGGCAGCCCATCAGCTAAGGACCTGAAGCAAAGGACGGCTCCTACAGTGACGGCTCCACTTCGTATCTGCAGGTATCCGCAGGAGAAGCAAGAAGCCAACAAAAAGTAAGTGTGGCAAGGACGGGGACAGAAGCAATTACTTCTCGCCATACTACCCTACCACTTATATAACAAGGCACCAACAGTGAAAGTCGAATCTAGAATTGCACTCAAACTGCGCCCAATAACCCCTCTGAGAAGTTGCCTTTTGAAGTTGCGCCCAATAGCCTCCCTGTAAAAAGTTAAATTAGAAGTGTTCCCAATTGCATTCAGAAACTGCGCCCAATAGCCTCTCTGAAAAAGTTGAATCTGATGTGTAAATGATTGCTTTTTGAAGTTGCGCCCAATAGCCTCCCTGAGAGAAGTTGATTTAGAAGTGTTCCCAACTGCATTCAGAAACTGCGCCCAATAGCCTCTCTGAGAAAAACTGAATTTGATGTGTGCATGATTGCATTTTTGAAGCTGCGCCCAATAGCCTCTCTGAAAAAGTTGAATCTGATGTGTAAATGATTGCCTTTGAAGTTGCGCCCAATAGCCTCCCTGTAAAAAGTTAAATTAGAAGTGTTTCCAATTGCATTTTTGAAGCTGCGCCCAATAGCCTCTCTGAAAAAGTTGAATCTGATGTGTAAATGATTGCCTTTGAAGTTGCGCCCAATAGCCTCCCTGTGATAAGTTAAATTAGAAGTGTTCCCAATTGCATTCAGAAACTGCGCCCAATAGCCTCTCTGAGAAAAACTGAATTTGATGAGTTCATGATTGCATTTTGAAGTTCCGCCCAATAGCCTCCCTGAGAGAAGTTGATTTAGAAGTGTTCCCAATTGCATTCAGAAACTGCGCCCAATAGCCTCTCTGAGAAAAACTGAATTTGATGTGTGCATGATTGCATTTTTGAAGCTGCGCCCAATAGCCTCTCTGAAAAAGTTGAATCTGATGTGTAAATGATTGCCTTTGAAGTTGCGCCCAATAGCCTCCCTGTAAAAAGTTAAATTAGAAGTGTTCCCAATTGCATTTTTGAAGCTGCGCCCAATAGCCTCTCTGAAAAAGTTGAATCTGATGTGTAAATGATTGCCTTTGAAGTTGCGCCCAATAGCCTCCCTGTGATAAGTTAAATTAGAAGTGTTCCCAATTGCATTCAGAAACTGCGCCCAATAGCCTCTCTGAGAAAAACTGAATTTGATGAGTTCATGATTGCATTTTGAAGTTGCGCCCAATAGCCTCCCTGAGAGAAGTTGATTTAGAAGTGTTCCCAATTGCATTCAGAAACTGCGCCCAATAGCCTCTCTGAGAAAAACTGAATTGATGTGTGCATGATTGCATTTTTGAAGCTGCGCCCAATAGCCTCTCTGAAAAAGTTGAATCTGATGTGTAAATGATTGCCTTTGAAGTTGCGCCCAATAGCCTCCCTGAGAGAAGTTGATTTAGAAGTGTTCCCAATCGCTTTCAGAAACGGCGCCCAATAGCCTCTCTGAGAAAAGTTGAATCTGATGTGTAAATGATTGCTTTTGAAGTCGCGCCCAATAGCCTCCCCGAGAAAAGTTGAATCTGATGTGTAAATGATTGCATTTAGAAGTTGCGCCCAATAGCCTCTCTGAGAATTGCTGAATTTATAAGCGTACACGATTGCTTTTAGAAGCTACGCCCAATAGCCTCTCTAAGAAAGTTGAATTAGAAGTGTCCAAATTGCACCTAAACATTTTTCCCAATTTCATTTGAAGCTGCACCCAATTAATGAATTAGAATTAGAAGTGTCCCAAACTGCATCTATAAACTGCGCCCATTAGCCTCTACGATAAGTGGAAATTAGAAGTGTACTCGACTGCACTTTGAAGTTGCGCCCAATAGCCTCTCTGAAAAAGTTGAATTTGAAGTGATCCCAATTACATCCAGAAGCTGCCCCCAACAGCTCTCAAAGAAATGTTGCATTTGAAGTATTCCCAATTGTATCCAGAAAGCACCAAATAAGTCATCGACCAGGTGAACCCAAAAGTCTAAAAAGCGGTAATCATCAACCCTTGAACTACAATCAGAAACCCTCCTAAATCAACCCAAAGCCCACACCGATCATGAGTGCAGTCACTCCCCCCACTCCTGTCAGAAACGACTCCCGTGGACCACTTCCATTCTCCGATCCCCCTTCACTCCCGCCTCCCCCTTCCCTTATCAACCCACCCCCGTCCGCAATCCTAGCCGCCACCCTCTCCAAACACCAAGCCAGGGGTGCACGATGGCGAGCAACCCACCCTAAGACCACGCATCCCCTGAACCCCACCGCCGACCTGCCAACAGTGCCCACTGTGCCCACTCCCGCCCTCCTTACTATCATATCTAGCACACCCGACCCTCCAATCGCCCAACCCCCTCCTTGCCCCCATACCCCTGCCACTTTCACCGGCCGACCGCACCATTTCCTATCCCTAAAAACTGCACGCCTTGCACTAGCAAGAACCAAAGCCGCTTCCCTCTCCCCCTCTGACCCCCCTACCCTCACTCACACGCCAGTTGCAGCAAAGAAACTAAAGAGGAAACGTTCCTGGTCCCCCTCAACCTCTCAGCTCTCCTCGCCTCCCCTATCTCGACCCTGCACCTCTCTCCCACACTCTCCTCCTTCCCCCATGGCCTCTCCTTTCCTGAAACCCCTCTCACTCGATTTCACCTCGACTGCAACTGAAACTCCCAACCACCCACTCCCCTTCCTCAAATCCCCCTCCCCGAACCCGATCAACCTATCACAAGCAACCACCCAACCACGCCCGAAGCCTAAATACCTCTCTGCTCGCCCACTTTTCCCTAGCATCACCAACCTTAACCCCCTCCCTTCAGCCTCTCCGCCCCCCCCACCCGAGCACCAAACCCAACCCTGCCCGCAGATGTAAACTGCATCCTTTTTAACGCGCGATCTGTAGCTAAAAACAGACACTGCATCTTCGACCTCCTCACCTCTGTCAAACCGGACCTAGTTTTCATCACTGAAACCTGGTCCTCTGATGATTTCGGCCCAATCGCTAATGAAGCCTTTCCACCTGACTATTGTCTCATCCCACTGAACCGTCCGTCCAGAGGAGGGGGGATAGCATTCGTCTTCAAATCTCACTTCCATGCCACAATCATGGACAACCAAACCTCCATTCCATCCTGTGAATCGCTACTCGTTAAACTATCCCTCTCCCCGTCGCTCTCACACAGCTTCCTAATAATCTACAGGCCTCCTGGCTACGATAGACATTTCGCAAACAACCTTTGTGACTCCATCGCCTCCCTCCAAATCAATCACCCCAACCTCACCCTCCTTGGAGATTTCAACATATGGCTCGACAACCCCACCAACCCTATGACCCACGCCCTGGTTGACGGTCTAGATGCAATTAACCTCCAACCCCACATAAACGGCCCGACTCACTTTAAAGGACACACTCTCGATGCCATCTTTAGCTCCAATACCCTGATTCACCTAAAGCCCCCCACCCCTATCATCTGGTCCGATCATTTTATTCTCTCGTTCACCATCCACTCTCCCAGCCCCCTCCCCATACGCACATCTGAGCCTCCGAACCTACGCAAGTGCTGGAAAAAACTAAAAATCACCCCAGACCTAGCCGAAGCACTCCTCCTGTCTCGACCACCTACCTACCATCCCCGCAACCATCTAACGCCTGAAGCCTTTGACTCATGGCTCAATGCATCTCTGACACGACTCACTCCCCTATGCAAACCATCAACCCGCCTTGGCCCTTTTCCCAGATGGTTCACTCCTGAGTTAAAAACCACTAAACGACATTACAAATACCTTGAACGCAACTGGCGGAATGAGAAAACACAAGAGAGCAAGACCACCTTGGCCCGACAACTGTATCAGTACAAGGCCGAAATCCGGAAAGCAAAAAAAGCCCACTACAACACCCGAATCCTAAACTCCAAAAACCCAAGCAAAGAACTCCACAAAATCATCTCCGAATTCACCAATCCAGCCTGTAACACAACCATCCCGACCCCGTCACAATCACTGTGTGATTCACTCTCCCTCCATTTTTACACCACGGCTATTGAAAGGACTAAAACTCTAAACACCAAACTGTCCCTCCTACAACCAATTGACACTCCGCCGCCCGCACCGGCCAGATCCTCACCTGCAACCTCAACGCAACCAACGCTCGAATCCTTTAGTCCATTATCACCAGAGCAATTTCTCAAACTTCTATCTGCCCGCAAACCATCTGGATCACCCCTAGACCCCTGCCCAGCGAAAACTCTTAAAGGAATTTTTGCCTCCACCTGCGCAGGGGAGCACGCAAGATCTATCATAAACAACTCCCTTTCCTCCGGTATATTTCCTGAGGGATACAAAATAGTATACGTCAAACCTCTAATAAAAAAATCTTCGCTCGACCCTCTCGAGGTCAAAAACTACCGCCCAATCTCAAACACCAGGTTCCTTGCCAAACTCATTGACCGAACCGTCTACTCCCAACTAAATGCCTTTGTCGAAGCCAATAACCTCCTAGACCCTGCTCAATCAGGTTTCAGATCACGTCACGGAACCGAAACCACCCTAGCGTCGATCTGGGACGACCTCAAAATGACAGCAGACGCCGCAGGATGCGCAGCACTAATCCTCCTTGACCTATCCGCTGCCTTTGACACGATCACTCAATCCTCCTAGACCGCCTCCACTCCCTAGGAATCCGTGGAACCGCTCTTAAATGGATAGCCTCTTTCCTCAAAGACAGGCACCAAATAACTACACTCCCCGGCTTTACCTCCCAAGCTCGACCTGTCGACACCGGAGTCCCCCAAGGAGCATGTCTATCTGCCCTGCTATTCAATCTCTACCTGATCACCCTCCCGCCAATCATTCGCTCACACAACATCATATGTTACAACTACGCTGACGACACCCAACTAATCTTAAAATTCCTGAACTCGAAACCCAACTCCCGACCCGACCTAGCAGCCTGCCTTCTTAACATTGACTGCTGGATGACCCAAAACCACCTCCTGCTAAACCCAGCCAAAACAGAAATCATGGTGTGCGGCAACTCCGATCTTCTTCCGCACCCGCTTCCCTGGCCACCCGCCATGGGCAACGCACCGACACCCTCTAACACAGTGAAAAATCTTGGATGTACCCTAGACTCCGGCCTAACACTCTCGCGCCAAGTCAACAATGTCTCAAAGTCCTGCCACTACCACCTTAAAACCCTCAGGCGCATCTTTCCATACCTCTCATTTCCAAACAGAGTCTCTGCCGTCCAATCAATCGTTATATCCAGACTGGACTACGGAAACCCCCTATACCTCGGAATCCATGCTTACCAGCTGAATAAACTCCAAAGAGCGCAAAACGCAGCGGCCAAAATGCTACTTGCGCTAGGTCCAAGAGACCACGTATCCCCAGCCCTCAAGACACTGCACTGGCCTCCAGTAGCCCGTAGGGTGGCTTTCAAAACCTTATGCCTCACCCATAGAGCACTACATAAAACTGGACCTCAATATCTTCAAGAAAAACTAATACCATATCTTCCCTCTCGCACCCTAAGATCAAGCTCAGCCGGCCTCCTAACAATTCCTAAGACAAACTCAATCAGGATAGGCGGAACATCATTCTCAGCCCAAGCTCCAACCCTGTGGAACTCGCTCCCTCCCCACATCCGCCTAACTGAAGACCTAACGTCCTTCCGCAAACTACTGAAAACCTGGCTGTTCCCCTAAAACCAACCGGCTTCCAAACTAGCACCACCTCTCCGACCTATCAATAAACGACTAAAGTAGAACAAATTCAGGGAAGCAGATATTACGAATAAATCAATGAGAAACCGATGAAATGCACATAGCAGTATATAAAAGCTAATATGAACGCAAATACAGAGAAGCGAACAGAACTAAGGAGCACGTAGAACTGATGAGGGCGTATAAAACTAACTTTGCTGAACCAACAAACTTATAGACTAGGTCAACGCGTGGCTTGACAATAGTATACAAGCGAACAAGCATATAGAGAGGATGACCATGGAGAGCGGAAGAGTGTTGAGGGCGGATGTGTGTTGAGGGCGGATGTGTGTTGCGGGCGGAAGTGTGTTGCGGGCGGAAGTGTGTTGCGGGCGGAAGTGTGTTGCGGGCGGAAGTGTGTTGCGGGCGGATGTGTGTTGCGGGCGGATGTGTGTTGCGGGCGGATGTGTGTTGCGGGCGGATGTGTGTTGCGGGCGGATGTGTGTTGCGGGCGGATGTGTGTTGCGGGCAGATGAGTGTTGAGGGCGCATGAGTGTGGAGGGCGGCCGGGTGTGGAGGGCGGCCGGGTGTGGAGGGCGGCCGGGTGTGGAGGGCGGCCGGGTGACAGATCGGACTTCAATGTGTTAGCAGACATCCTGCAGATAACAGGGACAGGGGAGGGAGGGTAACGAAAAGCTTGTAGCCAACGGGGTTAAAACTTGCAGGTTAGTCGACGGGGCCAGTTCCACAATTCAAAAGCTTGGATTTGGTTGCCGGTATACACAGACTTATCGGCCCCATCAGTGCGGGGAGACTGATACCAAAGGAACCCAAAGATCAACAGAGAGGTACCACGAACCCAGAGGAAACAGGTTGCAGGTGCAACGTGGACACCCCTGATGTAAAACGGGAGCTAGCAAAGACGCTAGTTAAACCGCACGGACGTTGATCTTTGAGGTAAGAGGTTGCAAACTTATCTGTCAAGTGATGGAATGGGATATTTGTACAGTGGGTCTGGCATGAAAGACACTTGTTAGAGATCGTTTGAAGGAGTGTAGGAGGTACTGACCTACGGGAAAGGAAGTGAACTAAGGTGCTTTACTGACTGTTATGCAGCTTTTTTTGTGTGAATCGGCTTCATTATTATAAATCGTATACGCATGCATTAGAAAATCCTAACAATACAGACGATGATGAAAAGAAACTACATTTTTAGCATGCCTGCTTTCTTTTAGTAACAGTTAGATGAGATAGAATGCCATTTGGACAAGATTGACAATATAATGCTGTTTATAATCTAATTTGCTGTGAAAGATAGAATACTGTACTAAAAGGTGATAAGTGAATTTAGCAACTGATCTTAATGTTGTGAAGAGTGAAATATGTAATTTATTTTTGGATTGTATTTATTGAGAGATGGTACAACGTTCAGACCTATGCGATAAAAGTTGATGGGTGCAGATTGAATAGGATAATTATAGTACTTCTTTATAGAGCGGAGAATTATGTAGTACATAGACATATGTGGTAAGAGATGGAGTAAGGCAATAACTTGTGAAGTGAGAGAGAATAAATGATATGGATCTGTTGGTTCTGAGATGGAACAAGGTACGCTGACTAATGTGCCACGGCACGCCACGTTGATACACTCCGACCCTTGAGTGGAAAGATGTAATCCGGTATACTGGCCTTTGGGTCGACTTAGACAGTGAATACTGACCTGGGTGTTGATGGAGACCTTTTATGTATGTTGTCCTGTGAGCTTATAGATGGCACATCTTGCACACCTTTAAGGTAAAAATTGCTAAAATAAGGCGCTTCAATAAACCAAGAGCGTTACAATTTTGAGTCTGAATTTGTGATTTCTCAACATATGAAATAGCCCTCTTTTTTTTTTAAAAACGAACTCCTGGCTTTCATTGACCTAATTCCTACCAATGAGTATCACCGACCCTATAATCTTACTATGCTTACACTATGACCAGATATCCCATGGCACTATGAGAATGAATTGCTCCTTTAACCTCAAATATCTTTACACTACGTTAAGATCTGTCTTCCAAATGTGTGTTTGAATCGAAAGAGCTTGGGGCAATAGACTCTGCATGTTTGTGCACTCTTTCAAAAATCTGGCCCCTAACTTCTGGAATTTAAATACGTAATTGCCAATAACCTCTCTGGAAAATTGAATTTAGAAATGTGCCCAGTAGACGCTGTGCGAAAATTGCATTTAGAAGTGTACCCAATAACTTCTGCAAGAGTCACACTTAGAAGTGTGCCCAGTAGCATCGCTGATGAATTGAGTTTAGAAATGCTCCCAATAGCCTCTGCATGGAAAATTGTACTTAAAGGTTTGCCTAGTAGCCTCTCTGTGGAAAATAGAACTTAGAAGTTCGCCCAGTACCCTATCTGGGAAAGTTGCATTTGAAGTTTGCACACTGAAAGAGCATATAACCATTCATACCACACCCCACGCTTACTCTCTCCTTTACATCACCACTCAACTAGAACACAGGGATACTATGACACCATTCGGTATAACTGTTCTCATACGAAGATCCGCCGCTTACTCCACATCATTCTATGTAAACACTGCTGGTCTCACACCCTCAGCCAGGCGTTTTCCCCAGGCCTAACGCAGCCACATCCGTTCCGGATTAATCCTGCCGGAACGAACACATTCTCCTGATCTCTCAACCACCACACCTACCGATAAGAACCAGCTATTACACGTGTACCGCACGAGCTGCACACATATCCGGTGCACACACGCACCTTTTTGACTCTCCCTTCTCTCTCTACTGATCTGAACTTCGGTTCCCAAGGGCGTTCAACCTACCAGCGCCTTCAGACCATACCAATGGTATATAAGGCGCTATATAAGTGCAAAATAACAATAACAATAACATCCCCGGTTCCAGCAGACCCCTACAGGGGCCCTTTGGACCATGTCTGACGCCTCTGGCGCCAGGCTTATAAGGAACCACAGTCCCGGCGCCATGGGCGCCAGGCTCATATTCTTAAAGTGTGCAGTAGTGATTGGGTAGACTTACCTGTGGCAGACCATGCTGCATACTCACCTAGAACAATCCAAGCTGGGTGAAGTCCCAGCCACTGGCTGGGAGGGACCAATCCTCTGTTACAGGAACTCTTTTCTTACCTGGGTGAGGCTGGAGGAAGAATACGCAGAAAAGCACTTCTCCACTATTTAAACCACGCCCGATAGAATTCACGTGCTTCGCATTATTCTGCAACAGCAGCAGGACGCTCACCGAGCCGGCTCCTGCATTCCAGGTCCAGACACACCCTCAGCTTCTCGAGCAGCAACCTGTGGATGAAGAAAAGGCACAGGAACATCTACTCACCAGAATTCAGCCACAAGAGTCCAGTCTCCGACAACCTGCAAATAAAGACATAAGGTTAGAAAACGGGCAACACGCTCGCAGCTGCACTCGCTTACCTTATCCATCCGTGATCACACCGGAGTTCACCGCGGCCTTCGCTTCGACAGCATCCCAGCACCTGGAAGCCAAAAGACATTATTAGAGGTGCCCATTTTGAAGTGCCCACAATTCAGTAATACTTACGCGCTTCTTCACGTGCAGCAGCGGCAGCATCGCCCTCAGCATTTCGGCACCTGAAAGGAAGGAAAAGACATTATCAGAGGCGCCCATTTGGAAACGGCCACAATTCAGTTATACTTACGTGCCACCGCACATGCAACAGCGGCGGCATCGCCCACAGCATCTCGGCACCTGAAAGACAGAAAAGGACATTATAAAAGGGTGCTCCTTCAGAAGCGGCCTCAGATCTTCTATACTCACGAGCCTCTTCTTGCACAGCAGTGGTGGTGTCGCCAACAGCTCCTCGGCACCTGAAGGACTATTACAAGCCACAAAAGGACACTGAGCCTAAACACTGAAATCATCCAGTGACGTAACTGGATTCCACGCGCCCCTGCACCAGAAGCAGGATGGAGAGCTCGGCTTTACTAAACCAAAGGTGAGAGTTCGTGTAGACCAGTCGAGAACCAAGAAGTGGGAAAAGCAGAAGATTGGTGGGAGAACTTATCCAACCAGCTTGTAATTACCCCTTTTTCTTCCACCTGCAGAAAACTCACCTTACAAGCCAGACAGTCAATATTCGGAGGTCCTGCCCAGAGCGTCTTCCGAGTTCTACGCCTCATCATAGTCATAGAAGCAACTGTAGCAGTCCAGTTTGGGTCAGCGCCTCCGTGGGAATCAGGTGAGCGTTACAGAACGCGAAGCCTACCCATACTCTCCTACCCAGGCGCTATGGAAACTTCCGACACAGACCAATTGGCCCAGTTGTTGGGGGAATTAAGAGCTGAAGTCCATGCTGCTCGCCAGGAAACGAACGCCCTTGAGAGGGAATTGATAATGTCAAAAGAACGAACTGACGATCTCGCCAGACAGTTATTACAGAGTCAAGCGGGGCAAACTCCTCTACCTAACTCAGGGGGGAATTATACCCCAGTTACTTCAACCAATCCCGTTCAAATCAACCTACCTGGAAATGTGCCATTGGCACCACCTGAATGCTTTTCTGGTGACCCTAAAAGATTTGCAGTGTTTATAAATCAATGCCGACTGCACTTTCTTTGTAGACCCGCAGCCTTTCCAACTGACCAGACCAAGGTAGCCTTTGTACTTTCGTATCTTAGCGGCAGCGCCGCTGATTGGTCGATCCCTCTGGTTACACAGGATGACCCAATTCTTCGGAACTTCTCAGCCTTCCAGGCGAGTATGGAGAGACTTTTTGCAAGACATTCCCAAGGGCAGGCCCTGGACAACGAACTCCTCTCCCTGCGACAGGGCAACCAGGACCTCTTAGCCTACATTGCATCTTTTAATAGGTTAATCGTGGAAACTAGATGGCCCGAGGATAAAAGGATCACGCTATTTCACAGAGGTCTGCGTGGTGAACTTAAAGACGTCCTTGCCCAGGTCGTGAATCCTCCTCAGGACTGTTCGGAATATATTGATTTGGTGGTCCAATTGGATCATAGGCTCCAAAACAGAAAGGCGGACCGATCCAGGTTTGAAACCAGAGTATTCACGAAAACACAAAGCAACGCCAAAGGGGTCGACACCGTTGAACCTATGCAGATTGGGGCCGTAAAGGGTCCCTTAACCCAGAAAGAGCGTGACAGAAGACGACAAATGCAATTGTGCCTCTATTGTGGAAACTCTGGACATTTTCTTCGAGATTGCCCGGTAAAACCACCTAAGAAGACAGTAGGAGCTTCTGACAAGAACTCTGAAAAGCCTGAGCCGGGAAACAACCTCGC
The DNA here is from genome assembly GCF_040938575.1 of Ambystoma mexicanum. Lineage (NCBI taxonomy): Eukaryota > Metazoa > Chordata > Amphibia > Caudata > Ambystomatidae > Ambystoma > Ambystoma mexicanum. The sequence continues at coordinate 170,236,672 of NC_090925.1, forward strand.
CCGACAAGTGTAGAGGTCCGCTTGACAAGCTTAAAAACCAGTTCTTTGACCTCACACTTCATAATGCCTATGGTCCTCGTGAACCCAAAGCAACCAGAACGTTTGCATGCTAGCAAGGCATACATTGATAGTGGAGCAATAGGAAATTACGTGGACCGTGAATTGGCTTCCAGGATGAACATAACTCTTTGTCCAAAGGCGGTTAAAGACGTCATTACCACGGTGGATGGGACCGAAATCGCCTCGGTAACCCATACCACTGCTGAAGTGACGTTACTAGGCCAAGACGGGCTTCAGGAGGTAATTGTGTTCGACGTGATCAAGGCTCCTCAATTCCAAGTAATCCTAGGAATCCCTTGGTTGGAGAAACACAACCCTCAGATTGATTGGCGAGCAAAGACGATAATGTTCCCTGAGTGTGCACCAACCTGCTATCCACGACCCAGCATTGGCCTAGCGTCAGCAACGACCAACGGTCCACAATTACCTCAAGAGTATTGAGAGTTCCAAGATGTTTTTCAAAAGGAACAGGCTAACACCTTGCCACCTCACAGATCATACGATTGTCAGATAGATCTGCTACCCGGTGCAACTCCCCTTGCAGTAGGATTTACGCCCTCACCGAGCCTGAGAACCTTCATCTGCGACAGTATTTAGACCAGTATCTGGCCAATGGCTTTATCCGTCCGTCAAAGTCTCCTGCATCCTCGGCTCTGTTCTTCGTACCAAAAAAAGAAGGTGACCTCAGAACCTGTATTCATTACCGTGCTCTGAATCAGATAACAGTAAAAAACAGATACCCCTTACCTCGGATCCCGGAACTCCTCGACCAGGTGAAAAACGCCTGTATTTATACCAAGCTTGATCTCCGGGGAGCTTATCATTTGGTACGGATCAAGGAAGGTGATAAATGGAAGACGGCATTTCGCACTAAGTATGGGCTATTTGAATACCAAGTGATGCCCTTCGGACTATGCAATGCGCCGGCCGCCTTCCAATATTTCATGAATGACGTCCTCAGAGAGCTCATTGATGTCTGTGTTGTCGTCTACATAGACGACATTCTTGTGTACTCCTCTTCGGAAGCTGATCATCGAAATCATGTTAGGGCGGTCCTTGAAAAACTTCGCCAACATAAACTCTTTGCCAAGCTCGAGAAATGTGCCTTTCATGTCACCGAGGTCGAATTTCTGGGATTTATTCTGACACCCAAAAGAGTCCACATGGACTCGAGAAAAGTTGACGCAATCCTCAAATGGCCATCTCCTACTTCCGTGAAAGGCGTTCAAAGCATGCTAGGCTTTGCCAATTTTTACCGCAGATTTATTCCAGAGTTTTCAAGAGTGGTACAACCCATCACATCCCTCTTAAGAAAAAATAAGCGCTTTGAATGGTCTGCAGAAGCTGAACAAGCCTTCCAAGAGCTAAAGGCCAAGTTCACCTCGGCGCCAATACTGAAACACCCACGCCCGGATCTCCCTTACATCGTTGAAACCGACGCCTCCAGCTTAGCAATGGGAGCAGTTCTATCAAAGGGATCCAGAGACTAACCAACTGCATCCTGTGGCGTTTTGGTCTCGAAAGTTCTCGGCACCTGAAATTACACCATCACGGACAAAGAGCTTTTAGCTATTAAATCCGCCTTTAAGGCCTGGCGGCATTATCTCCTCGGGGCCAAACACACCGTTACGGTGATCACTGATCATCGAAATCTACAGTATCTGAAAACCGCCAAAGCTCAATCCTCCAGACAGCTTTGCTGGGCTCTATTCTTTGCTGAATTTGACTTCGTGATCACTTACCGCCCGGGCAACAAGAACGGCAAAGCGGATGCTCTTTCCCGAAATGGAATGGGAGATAATGTTATCAATCCCGAACCCGTACCAATAATTCCTGAACAAAGGATCTTGGGTCTGATTTCTTCGCAATCCATCGAGGATATTGAGGCAAAAACTAAACAACTTGTGACCCCATCAGACTTACAGAGCTGGTTACAAAGAGGAGAGAACTTCCCCGTAAACAATGACTTGCCTTATTTCCAAGGACGATTATTCCTACCACACGCCGATTTACAAAAACAGGTAATCTACTGTTATCATTATTCATTAATGGAGGGTCACCCTGGCATCGCCAAAACCACAGAAAAAGTGAAGAGACACTTCTGGTGGCCTTCATGGAGAAAAGACAAAAGAATTTGTGATGTCCTGTGGTGTGTGCGCTCAAAACAAGGGTCAAAAGAAAAGGCCAGCTGGTCTTCTGCAACCATTAGACATTCCACCGTGTCCCTGGCATACCATTTCCATGGACTTCATCACAGACTTACCCTCTTGTTCCGGGTACAACACTATTCTCGTTATTGTGGATTTGTTTTCTAAAATGGCACACTTCATTCCGCTAAAAGGCTTACCTTCAGCTTCAGTACTAGCCAGAGAATTCCTTGAAAACATTGTCCGGTTACACGGCTTCCCGTCGATACTAATCTCTGATAGAGGAAGTCAGTTTATTTCTCACTTTTTGCGTAGTTGTTGTCGGTCAGCTCAAATCGATGTAAGACTTTCAACCAGCCATCACCCCCAGACCGACGGGCAAACCGAGAGAACAAACCAGACTCTCGAACAATATTTACGATGCATGCTACAACAGTCTGAAAGCAACTGGAAGGACATCCTTTAGATAGCTGAATACGCTTACAACAATTCAGTTCATTCGGGAACCGGGAAGAGTCCCTTCTACATCTTGTATGGAATTCATCCTCGAACCTCCAACCTCGACACACCTCAAGATCTTGGAACACCCGCCGTAGATCAGTTGCACTCTGTTATTACCCAAGCTTTCAAGGAAGCGACTGCACATCTACAACAAGCTAAAGAAAGGTACAAAAAAGGAGCAGACCAACACCGAAGCGATGCCCCTCAATACCAGGTTGGGGATCAAGTCTGGTTGTCCACCAAACATTTATCGCTAAAAGGACCTCGCACCTTCAACCCCAAATACCTGGGACCATATTCAATTACGGCCATAATTAATCCAGTGGCCGTTAAATTAGATTTGCCAACCCATATGAGAATACATCCTGCGTTTCACGTATCTCTTTTGAAACCCATGCAACCTGGAACCAGACTGACCAGACCTCCAGAACCCATTCAGGTGAATGGAGAGCCCGAATTTGAAGTTAAAAACATTTTGGACTCCAAGATCATCAAATCAAAACTATTCTACCTAATCGACTGGAAAGGCTATGAACCCCAGGAAAGATCCTGGGAACCCTATGACTATGTCCATGCTCCTCGTCTAGTCAGGAAATTCCACCGAACCTTTCCCGATAAACCAAAACCCCCGGGGAGGACAAGTTTGGGAGGGGCCTTGAGGGGGGGGGGTGCTGTCATGAGCGCTACTCCCGTCCCCGGAAGCAGGCTCATCATCCACACCCCCGGTTCCAGCAGACCCCTACAGGGGCCCTTTGGACCATGTCCTGGCGCCTCTGGCGCCAGGCTCATAAGGTACCACAGTCCCGGCACCATGGGCGCCGGGCTCATATTCTTAAAGTGTGCAGTAGTGATTGGGTGGACTTACCTGTGGCAGACCATGCTGCATACTCACCTAGAACAATCCAAGCTGGGTGAAGTCCCAGCCACTGGCTGGGAGGGACCAATCCTCTGTTACAGGAACTCTTTTCTTACCTGGGTGAGGCTGGAGGAAGAATACGCACCAAAGCACTTATCCACTATTTAAACCACGCCCGATAGAATTCACATGCTTCGCGTTATTCTGCAACAGCAGCAGGACGCTCACCGAGTCGGCTCCTGCATTCCAGGTCCAGACACACCCTCAGCTTCTCGAGCAGCAACCTGTGGATGAAGAAAAGGCACAGGAACATCTACTCACCAGAATTCAGCCACAAGAGTCCAGTCTCCGACAACCTGCAAATAAAGACATAAGGTTAGAAAACGGGCAACACACTCGCAGCTGCGCTCGCTTACCTTATCCATCCGTGATCACACCGGAGTTCACCGCGGCCTTCGCTTCGGCAGCATCCCAGCACCTGGAAGACAAAAGACATTATTAGAGGTGCCCATTTTGAAGTGGCCACAATTCAGTAATACTTACGCGCTTCTTCACGCGCAGCAGCGGCAGCATCGCCCTCAGCATTTCGGCACCTGAAAGGAAGGAAAAGACATTATCAGAGGCGCCCATTTGGAAACAGCCACAATTCAGATATACTTGTGTGCCACCGCACGTGCAACAGCGGCGGCATCGCCCACAGCATCTCGGCACCTGAAAGACAGAAAAGGACATTATAAAAGGGTGCTTCTTCAGAAGCGGCCTCAGATCTTCTATACTCGCGAGCCTCTTCTTGCACAGCAGTGGTGGTGTCGCCAACAGCTCCTCGGGAACCTGAAGGACTATTACAAGCCACAAAAGGACACTGAGCCTAAACACTGAAATCATCCAGTGACGTAACTGGATTCCACGCGCCCCTGCACCAGAAGCAGGATGGAGAGCTCGGCTTTACTAAACCAAAAGGTGAGAGTTCGTGGAGACCAGTCGAGAACCAAGAAGTGGGAAAAGCAGAAGATTGGTGGGAGAACTTATCCAACCAGCTTGTAATTACCCCTTTTTCTTCCACCTGCAGAAAACTCACCTTACAAGCCAGACAGTCAATATTCGGAGGTCCTGCCCAGAGCGTCTTCCGAGTTCTACGCCTCATCATAGTCATAGAAGCAACTGTAGCAGTCCAGTTTGGGTCAGCGCCTCTGTGGGAATCAGGTGAGCGTTACAGTCACATATCCTTCTCGCCAAATTTGGCAAGTTTTCCATAATTCCTGCCATAACATTCTGGCAAATTAAAGTAATTCCCACTATTCTTTATGGGCTAGAAACGGGGCCACCCTTCGCCTCCAGCACATTTGATAAATGGGAAGCAAAATATTGGAAGAATGTATTAAATTTACCTATATCATGGCTGCGTTATGAAGTATGATTGACTCCTTTGTCATCCATATTCAATTGGAGGCAATGTTCTTTAAGGAAATGTTTAATATCTATTCGGTCAGACTCCCTTCTTACAATTTTAGCGAACTACCTATTCAGTACTGATCAATCCTTTGTTCAAAGATGGTTGTCAGTATATAAGGTTTTGACTCAAGCAGACATTACCATCGAACTCTTGATTCAAAATCCTGATAAGGCTAAATTACAAAATCAGCCAAACAGGGTGGATTGTGAACCATCAGACATGCCTTTCATATAACTACGCCTCTAGCCAACGTTTTCCTCCTCACAAAAGATGTACTACAATAAATTCTCTCTCGAAAGCCCCATCTTCTAAATATAGAAACTTAAATTCTACGCTTTCGATTACATATATGGGAAACCAAAGATCTTCTTTGCATGCGAAAACTAATATTGCCTACTCTGAACGTGTGTCGCTTTTGTCGAATTGTTGAATGTCCTGAAACCATAGAGCACCTTATAACTCAATGTCCTAAATTAAGTAGTCAGCGACAACTGCATTTTCATAAGTACAGTTCAACTCTTTCTATGTATGATACCAACGAATGTAGGGACTACATTTATGGCTCGACGCATTTGGGCCTCCAAGTCGCAACAGTGAATTTCCTACTTTCTCTACGCCTAGAATGCCCCAAATCTGAATACTTCTTGCTTCTATTTTTGTGATAAAATTGAAAAAAGTCAAACTGTATTAGTCCTAATTATTTCCTAATAGGATTATATGCAGCGTGGTAGCATTTGTCTTGTTTTGTTTTAACTTTGTTGCATCATTATCATATTGGTTCATATGTATGTCAACAATTTTATAAATGGTCTAAACCTTGTATGTTTACATTTTAAATGATATTTGTTTTGTTACTATGTATATTGAAAAGTGAATTCAACTAAATCAATTATAAAAAAAGGTCAGATAGGACAGATTCTAAGGATATTCCAAAGGTTAGGCTTGGCACACATAGCAGTGGACTTGATGCAGTACTAAAGTTTCATCTGTCAAGAGAACACCCAGACATGGGCTATGGGGCATAGGGGGGGGGGGATTAGGTTGTAGGAAAGGCTACCGGAGAGGGGAGAGGAGGTGTGGCTTTCAAGGCTGGGGAAAATAATGTTTCAGCATGAGAGGAGTGGATCATCAAGCAAAGCACCAGCATCCAGTGAGGCACTTGGTGATCACAAAGGACAGCTGAAGGGTGAATTGGTAGGGGGTGATGGGAGGATGTTACAAGAATTCAGAGAGATAGGTTTAGGGCAATTGGCAAAGTCCTGAGTTGTACTAGTGACCTTCAAACTACCAGAGTCACGCTATGTCTTTTTTGTATGTTAATGAGTATAGTGTTTCATGGATGCTGCGATGCAGTAATTTAAAAACACATCATAAGCTGCAAGCAGTTATCGGATGCGGCTGGTGCATGTTGAAAACCCCTCAGCCACTGTTTTTCCTCAAAGCTATGAACTCCCATGATTTATTAGTTTACTGCCCTGCAACATCAGCTTTGTATTTCCAAAGAATTCTTGCTCAGAATCCAGCATTTACTACTACAGACCAAAATCATTTCACTCTACTTGGAGTCTGTTATTTGGCTGTATGACCCTTTTCAACTCTACCTACCAACAATAAAAAATAAATTAAAAAGAATTTTTAAAAAAAAAACGAATTTTAGCTAGCATTTTGATAAGTTTGCCGGCTGCATTATACACTCCATTGCTATGGTTTCTGAGAAAGAACAATGGGCTAAGAAAGAACAATGGGCTAGAGCCCATTAAGGTTTCCCCCCTTACTTTCTTGGATTACTGGGCCTATTCAATATGGATCAAACTGAGAACAGGTGGTCTTCATCATAGTTAGATAATGAAATAGGTTTTTAAAAAGTAAACTCCTCAGTTAACAAAACTATTATCACCTAGACAACTTGAGGACTTCACTGTTGCACACTGTACTGAACTAGTACCAATACAAAAACACGCTTGTGCCAAATACATTCTCCATTAAAAAAATTATGATAGAAAACCAGAAAATATGTGACCCACCTGTGATATCAAAGGAGGCCGTGCATGACACTAAAGCCACCAATTATCACATCTCAAGAACTGGATGTACAGTAAGCTAATGCTCCCAACGGCAGAATAAAAGTAAAAGTAGCTCAAGAGAAACAAACATTCACTTTCACAAAAATCCCCAAATGTGAGGTTCTTTGTGACAATGTATTATGTCCTATCGAAAACCTTTCACATCTACCTTGTTCTAAAATTATATTCAGATGTGCCATTTTGTGTTACTTACAGTTAAGGGAGTCCCTCTTCTAGACAATCCCACCAATATACTGCACTCACCAATAAAACCTTTCAAGAATTTGTATCCTCATGTAAATCATCAGGCTTCCTATTAGTCATATGAAAAAATATTCAAAAAACGATCAAGCGCCACAGCCTCTACTACAGGGACACATTTCAAGTTGCAAGCTATTGGTGAGGCATAAAACATCACTCGACACCTCAATTCTACACATCCACAAAGCACACCATTTCTTACTTGCCAAGAGTTAATTATTACAAGTGAGTGGCTAGTATGGAGTGTAAACATTGAGCCCTGCTCTACTACATTTTCTAATATGCTACAAATATAACCTTTCAGAATGGAATCTTTCCTTCCATCCCAAAACAAGAAGTGGTTAGTGCCCTGCTGAAAAGAGTAAATCTGCACTCGAAAGATACTTTCAACTTTTGTTATATCTTGAGTTAATTAAGATGCTAGTGACATTTGACTCTTGGCATGTGAGGAAAGGTGTGCATGCCTAGAATGGGGGGGCAAGTGACTTTATTTATGGTTGGCAAGTAGCTTGCAACTTTAATTTATACCCCCTGCAATAAGGGGCTGGTCTCCACACTGCACCTACTGAATCATAGTACATCAGCTCCAATTATTTATAGACTCTTGGGGATGAGCCCCTGAATGCAGAAGATACTGATCTGAATAATTGGACATGAACAAATTTAGCAGGGAGTGGCAATCCCTAAACGTCTACCAGATGTGACGTTTCTCCCAAAATACCGTAGAAGCAGTTTTCGATTGATCAGTGAAATCAAGCCCTGCTCTCACTTGTGACTGGGCAGGGCCCACATTATTAATTGCTAAAAGTCATGCTTGCACACTCCCTGCATGGATCAAAAACAAAGAAGTGAGAGCACCAGAACCGAGATGTGCGTACAGAATCTGAGACACTCTGTTACTAAAGAAAATTACTGACAACAGAAGGACAACAAGATAAATGCAGACACTAGGAAAGGAACATCTTCTTGTCCAAGTGCCATAGTTTAAGTGTTAATGCACCCTTCGGCAGCAGAGCTGTGCCTCAATTAAATAGACTTCACCACGACTTAGCTTCTGTACTTCTCCCGATCAAAAGTAATTCTGCAACTCTGCTCCGACACTACTAGACCTTCAGGACAGCTGGAACCCCATTCTTGAAAGCTTCGACAGCCAATACATCTGAGCACCAGGCAGCATGGCCGGGTAAAACGCTAGGATAATTGACAACCAAAGTGAAGAGAGGGTCCCTGGAATGCCCCTCTTGACCCCCCCTATAAGCATGACAGCCCAAAGAGCCAGAAATGCAAGAGGTCAGTCACTGTTTGGCCAGCCCCCCGGAGGGCCAATGACATCCAGATACGCGAACAGATATCCTCTCAGACAACCAGTCAAACCTTATGCAGCAGAGGTCTTTTTGGTTACAGGTGCCTCACTGGATCATGGATGGAGGTGCCTCACTAGACCTAATCGACTAATGACAAATATCTAACTGTGCTGACGTAATTAGAGAAGCACGACATAGCAAGGTTAAGCAAAAAAGCAAACTTGCATCCCTGCACAAAGTTATATGAACATAAACGTGCACACACTAATAAAATGCTTACACAGTTCGGTAGACAGACAGACAAAAGCCTTTATTATTTCCCCCTCAGCCAAATTCCAGAAAAGCAAGAGATGCAGAGCAAGCTTGCAGATGCTTATTGCAATAACCATATGGAACTGCAGGATCGTATAAGGAACCTGGAAGAACCAACATACTACTACCTATAAGAAGAACAGTACAATATAGACATATAGCAATTATAGCTTGACTGTAGCAGAATTACATGAAGCCACAGGCCTCATAACGAGAGACAAAGGTTTGATTTCCTTACAAGAAACCTGGTTAGTTGAAGATGTGGGCATTGAGGGTTTCTATGTCTTGCAACAACTTGCTGAATATAGAAGGGTGGGAGGTCTGTTGATAGCATGCAAAAAAGATTTTTAAGGAATGTATTCTGTTATCAAATAAAATCGAAGGTCTCTTGGTGGTTAGAGTCCTGATCAATGATAATTTGATTTCCGCACACTGGGTTATAATCACAGTTTATTGGAATCCAGTGGTCGCTGTCCTCTGTCTTTCTTCAGCATCTCTGCGATTTACTGGTTTCAGTTCGAACACAATTTCCTCTAGATTAATTGATAATATTGGGTGACCTCAACTCGCAGTGTGTTGGCACAGACGTATTTCTGTTTCCGTTTTTTAAACTGTAAAAAGGTTTGTTTAGACCAAATTAATCAAATAAATAACCAATATAAGAACTGGGTTAGAAGCCATACGTTCATATTACTGCAAAAAGATGGCGAAGAAATGTTGGAGGTAATATCGCTTCAAAATTCAAAGAACTTCTGGTCAATTATCAACTCGGCACAATCCTCTAGTATTCAATCCCTAGAGTCATTGATGAAAAGGCTTGGGTGGCTCATTTTCTGAAGGTTTATGCCCAGATTATTTCAGAATTTGATTACCACCAGCAAGACACAAATTGGACTCTGCAATTTGATATTGAGGACATTGAGAGTTTGATAAAGAAATCCTCTAATTCAAGGGCACCTGTGCCGAACGGCCTATCAAACTCAGTTCTAAAAAACAACTCTTATATGGGCCCGAATACTGAAGATCCTGTTTGACAATAGTATTGTCTCTAAAATAACCCTGGATTCATGGAAACAGGCAATCATTATTCCGGTCTATAAAAAGGGAGATCGATCTTTGGCAACCAACTATAGGCCAATATCCTTATTGGATGCCGATGGTAAAATATTCAGTGGTTTAGTGCTGGTAGAACTGGAGAACTGGGCGGTATCTAATGGTATAATCCCTAGGGAACAGACAGGCTTTCGGAGAGGTCCATCAACCATTTTGAAAATATTAATTCTCACCTGCATTACATCAGCATCTTTTGTCAAAGCAGGCACTCCGCTCTTTGCTGCCTGGGTAGATCTCTCCCAGGCGTTTGATTCTATAAACAGGAATAGGTTGTGGTTCAAATTTAAAAAACTGGTATCTACCGAATGATCTAACATCCCGATATATCTTCATCAAGACTCTGCTCTCAGAGTTAGACTTACAAAATCTGGTCTACTATCCACTATTATCAAAACAGAGAGAGGGGGGAGGGGGTTTGTCAGGGGTGTCTTTTGGCTCCATTTCTGTTTATATTATTCATGGCAGATTTGTCTCAATGGCTGTTGGAGAAAGGTCTGGTGGCTCCAAGGTTTGGCGTGGGTAAAATATCATTGCTTGCCTACGCAGACGATATTGTGGCAATGGATCATACTCAAATCGGACTACAGCAGCTACTAAAAGCCTTATCTGATTACACAAGCCTTTATGACTCGACTATAAATCCAGCAAAGTCAAAGATTGTAATCTTTAAACATCCCAACAAAATAACCAAACCATATGCATGGCATCTCAATAATATGGTGGTACCGATAAAGAGGTTACCTATTTGGGGTGTCAGCTAGCATCTTATCCCTCCATGTAGCATCTTTTGACAACAATCGAACCCAAACATAGAAAACTGGGAGCGCAAATGAAAAGAGTATTATAAGTACTGTAAATTCTCCCTTATACCTCTGATAAAATTCTTTGGGGCGAAGGTCCTTCCATCGATTAGTTATGAGATAGTGTTATCCACAGTCTTTTGATGTAAATTGGGAAAAAATAGAGAGCCAGCTATGGAAAAATGTATTAGCATTGCCAAACTGTATACCAATTTCATGCTTACGATATGAGCTGGGTTCACTACTGTTTCTAATGTAATGGAAATGGTTAAGTCTATATAGACTCATTTTATGCCCTCAGAAAGCATCTCTTTATGTGGAAGCAGCAGATCAGATGAAAAAGAATGATAACATTTTTGAATAGACCGATTTCCTTCTGTAACACCACATTGACAGCGGCAGATACTCTAATCCAGAACCCTCTAACGGTAAAGAAATATCTAAGGCGAATGGATTGGATTAGAACCATTTCCAAGATATGAGAGACTAAACTATCGGCTTCTTGGACAAAAATTGATAAACCTATCGGATTTCTTCCAGCATAACTTAAAAGATCATCCAATCACAGAATAACATCAGACTGCTTAAGATTTAGGCTAACTCTGGTTCTTACTCTGGAATTGCAGCATATTCGAGACCCAATAGCCTACCCCTATAAACATCTGTGATAAATGTGAAGAAGGGGTAAAGCAAACTATGTTTCATCGGCTATAGAGTGTATGGGTACGTGGCCCTTGAGACAGAAAAGATTTCAAAGATTTCTGCATAATCAGAAAACTTTGAACTCTACTCTGTCTTGGGAAAGACTGTCACAAGGTCAAGAAATTTTTCTAACATGAAGTAACTCAGTTTTTTTATCCAATATTAATCTATTCGTAAATGTGACCGAGTTATTTTTACAAGGTTGAGGATTTATAATCTATTTGCTTATTTGGATAATTATGTTCATTTTCATTATTTCATTCTGTTTTGTTCTTTTATATGTGAAGAGTTCTTTTAAGACGATATTGCTGGGTTCTTTATTTTCTCTGTAAGAATGTTAATGTATGTATTATTTTGTCTGTATATAAAGTCAAACTTTTGACTAATATTACAATAAAAAAATGTTTAAAAAAAAAGCAAAGCAGAATTAGGCTGCACGAAGCAGCCAAAGTCAGAGACAAGCAGAACATTCCTAAACCTCCACGACAAGGAGCCACCTGCAAAATAACAGAATAAATCCTCACTAATTGCAGGCCAGAAAGCTCACTTTGCAGTCTTCACCCACGTGGTGCAGCCAAGCCGAACATGCCCAATTACTTGTGGTGGGAAAAGCAGCAGTTCCCAGCGAAGCAGACACAAAGTGATACATGTGTTTTATATTGTTGCAACCCTGCTGGTACTCTCGAAGGCAAAAGTGGTAATACTGATGGCAACAATGGAGACATCTAGATTCTCCTCACCTTGAGAAGGTGCATGGAGCACTGAGAACAGAGCTGGTTCCCAGGCCTGGCGAGGTCAGCTACAGCCAATCAGGGAACACAAATCCAGGGGTGGATGGCAGAGGGCAAGGGTCAATAGTAATCCTGTGACCCTGCAACAATGTAATAGGTAGTTTCTGGGGCAACGTTCAGGCAAAACCACCTGACATGCAAGGGCCAGTTAGAGAACCTCTATATGTGCCATCTAAAAGGTATTACCACCCCAACCACCCAATTGTACATGCTCTTAGGTTTTTGGGGAGGAGCCCCGACGTGTGATGTCGGACCTCAACCAAAAGGCCCGGACATCCGATTGCTGGAGAATTCCGTTTTTCCTGGAGAATTCCGTTTTTCCTGAATGATCCCCGTTTGTTATGGAAAATAAAGGGCAGGTCTAACTTGCCCTTGGGGGAGTCCTCCGTTTGTATAAGGGGGGGTTCATTGGGCCCTGGGTGCTCTGAACAGTGAATGCGCAGTGTGAACCCCGGTCCTCTCATACCTAATACAGAAGGGTCCGACGCGTGTTGCAGACCACTGGGTACCTGAATGCTAGATGGGAGTACTCTAGAGGTTCTGAACCAAAGTCTGCTTAACCAAACTGAATTCCATTTAACCTACCCTATTCTAACACAGCTGGGATTGCTTCACTGATCTTTCCTCTCCCAAAGCACGTCTTCAGAACAGTGACTTTACCAAAACTAAAGACTACTTTTCTAATGAATATTGGGGAAATTGTGTAGTCCCAGTTAAAAAATGTTAAAAAAGTGAAAGTGACATAAGCAAACCTTGAGCCATCTACGCTTATATATACACTCAACAACAGTCCTTGTTGTCCTTCTTTGATAATCAGAAGACAGTTAAGTGGTCCCTCTGGTATGCTTTACCGATAGCATTATAGTTTGTGCTTCAGGTAGAAAGCCCACTTTCTAAAACCCCACAGTAACCCCCATATTTAATCCAAAGCCCGACAGAGTGTGGCTCTGTGAGTTATGTGCTCTGCCTTAAGAGTCATTTGGACTCCCAATGCAGAGATAGCCCTAAATCCTCTTAGTCTCCAAGAAAGAGTGCCTAGTCTATGCAGTTTATATGGCTTGTTTGCCAATGTACAATAGTTCAGCACAGCGGAATGTTTTTTTTTTTTAAATTATGTTCTTTTTAGTTTGTAAACTAACATTGACAGCATAAAACATGTTTCTGCATGTTACAAAATATATAAAAAGTACAAGACAATACATCATGTGTCTCTTGACACAAAGTTCACTAAACTTCTAAAAGAATATTTGTAAGATTGCAGTCAGATAAAATTGATAAAGATCAGAGTAACTTATTTCTTTTACTTCCGAATACATATCACTCGCATAAGTGCATTATGAAAAAAACTGGAAATGGTCATAAAGAAGGTATAAGTAACAAAAATAGTTAGGTCATTGCAAAAGAAAACATTCACATCACAGCATACAGATAGATGAACATGGGAATCTTTGCAAAGCCATGAAGAATGAACGTTACTTAGTTATTTTACAGAATATGTTAAAGGATCTTTGCTTAAAACCTGTAGTTTTAACCGGATATGAATAAACTTAAAAAGCACAAGCATAAAACGTGGTATAAAGTGCATAGTGGTAACATTACATTAAATAGAAGCGGGTTCATAGCAACTGGTCATACACATTTGAAGCAATTAACTTATCAATTGGGTTTCTGAATAGATAGTGCAAGCTCTTCATTTATAATTGCAAGAAGTCAAGTTAACGAAGGGAACAAGCTAGTCCTGGTGCCCCACGTACAGGTTTATCCATAGCCACTCCCTTGAGAATTCAGTGAGGCCAATTTTATTCGGGCCAAAGATGTTAATTCTGTGTGGTTCAAAGAAATTGAAAAAATTACTCGATGTTTAGTAGTCTCTTTTTGGGATTGGGAGTTACAGAATCTACAGGCACCATTAGATGCCTCTTTAGTATGGGGGTGTCAATGTCTGATTCTTTCATAGGTCACCATGTGGTTCAATTTAAATCTGAGAAAAAGGTCACATGCCTTATTGCAGGGAAAGTGAATTAAGTAAGGTTGACGCAGCAATCTTTTGGTTGTAAACTGTACAATTTCCTTATAGCTGCGATATGTAGTTATACGTTCGACTGTTTGACACCAGTCTAGTTTATATAGTTTTTGAAAAAATGTTTAACATGGGCTGGTCTGAGTTGCAAGTCGTCAACATTTAGTGCAATTGCCTGAAACAGATGTAACATTCTGTCATGGTATTTTGGAACTGATGGAGGATTGCGCTCCAATATCATAGTACCAAGATTCTCATATAACAAGTTGGTAGGAGGAAACATCATTTTGGCAAAGTTATTAAGTAGTCGCAAATGACATCTTGCTGACAATGCAGAGACCCAATTGTCATTCGGTAGTCAGCGCGCCAGTTTCAGTTTTAGTTTTCATAAGGACCTTTGTATTTGGTCAAGAGCGGCATTAATGTTGTTCAGGCACATATCCAGTCCATAGAGGACAATTGCCACTACTTTCAAAATGTAAAACTCAATTAAAGGCAACAGAGAATTTGCAGTATTTACTGTAAACCATTTGCATCTCTACAAGTAAAGGAATAATTTTCTTGTGGAGCGCAAGCTTCCACATAGTTGATGAGTTTGAATCTCCTAAATCGTATACCAGATATCTAATCGACTTTGCACGAGCAACGTGGACTTTCATCAATAGACCATATAAAAGAAGATATTTTTCTTTTGAGCTTGTTAAAAATGATAATTCTCGATTTCTTCACATTAAAGTGAAGATTATGAGCCTGTGGATAAAGAGTGAAGAGATAGTGTTTGGCTTGTAGCCCGAATGGTGTGCGGTCAAAGATAAGAATATCACTCACAAATGCCAACCAGTGTAACTGTCTGTAGATTCCCAAATTTTGCCAGGAAACTAATTCCTTGGCACCAGAGCTTATCAATATCGCACAAGTACAGTTTGAATAGGGTTGCGCCTAAATTGCAGCCCTGCTTTACACCTATGCAGGTGGATATTGGCTGAGTTATGGCACCGTGTTGGTTGATTTTAACCAAGTAGTAAGTATTCTGGTGCAGTTTAGCTATTAAGATGATCAGTTGTGGAGAAAAGCCACATATGTACATGTTTTCCCATAGTAGATTGCGAAAAAACACAATCAATAGCTGCTGAAAGACCGATGGAAGCCATGAATATCGAACCAGAATTACATAATTTGCTTTTAGCAAGTAGATGGGCCATGATGGTGGCGTTAGCAACTTACCCATCTGCCTGTGAAAGCCAATTTGAAAATGGGAAAGAATTTGATTGTGGCTTTTCATCTCTCTTAGAGGCAGGATAGAAAAAACCTTGGCCGAGGCATCCAATAATGCAATTGGGCGGACATTTTCCGGATCAGCAGTGTTACCCTTTTTGAAGACTGGAACAATGATGGATTGGAGCCAGGATCGTGGCAGAGTAGTCGAAAGATATAGATTGTCAAATTGTTTTAAGAACGGCAGCTCAGAAGCTAAGATCCTTTTTAAGCACGCATGGATGGATGCCATCCGGTCCAGCGGCTTTCGAGTGATTGAGCCTGGAGATAGCCCATTCTTCATCTATGGCAGACCAAGGACAGAGAGTGGAATTAAGTCCAAGGGAGTTAGGTAACGTTACAGGATGGAATTTTGACAGCATTTGAAATTTATTGGTGAAATAGTTTGTGGACAGATCAGCAGATATTGAAGAAGAAAAATCATCATGATGCTTAGAAGAGACTTCTCTTAAAATCGTCCATACAGATCTTCTGTCGTTGCGACATAGAAGAGAAATCATCTTTTGATTGAGAAGAATATGTAGGCAGTGTTTGATATCTGAGCAAGAATTTCTATAGGAGTCACAAATTGCTTTT
The DNA here is from genome assembly GCF_040938575.1 of Ambystoma mexicanum. Taxonomy (NCBI): domain Eukaryota; kingdom Metazoa; phylum Chordata; class Amphibia; order Caudata; family Ambystomatidae; genus Ambystoma; species Ambystoma mexicanum. Next base: position 170,252,906 of record NC_090925.1, read on the forward strand.
TTGTTATGGAGAAACGACACAAGCGGTAAGCTGAGTGATTTTAAGTATCTTAGTGACTTGTTTTTTAGACGTTTTAATGATCGAATCTCCGTGCTATGCGCAAGAGCATTTAGAAGATGCGTGTTCCTTTGTTAGATTGATAAGCATAGAGTTAATTATGTGGTTGAGCCGGTCTTCAGATTGCTGAGTGGACAGTTGTTTAATGCCAGCGTGCAAAGCAGCTTACAGCTGTTTGTCGATCATGGCAATTAGCTTGTCACACAGATGGAATGGCATGTTCTATGACCGTAAAGATAACTAAATGATCTCCAAGACCAGGATTTAAGGTCAGAACTGGTTTACAGAGCCCTAATAGGTTGGTGGATACTGCAAAGAAGTATATGCAGAAACGTTTGGAGCCGCTATGCCATGTAAAATGAGAGGCTAGAGTATAGAAATAGCCCATTGAGCTAGAAAATCAGTCCATAATTGGACTGTGGTAATGGGGATTGAATTTAGGTCAATGGGTTGCATGGATCCGGAGGGGGGAAACAGATAAGCAACAAGCATTAAAATCACTGCCCAGGATAATCCTGCAATTAGGGTTAAACAAAAGTGCATGTTCAAATATCCACGAGAGATGGGACAATATTTTGGTGAGTGGGATTGCAATAGAGGGAAATTATTAAGTAGGGTGTCCGGGGAGTATCAGCAGGGGTTATAATGGCTAAGATATATGGCAAATTCATGAGAATTTTCGATGAAGCCAAAAAGCCATTATTCACTAAAATAGCAAGGTCTCCATAGGGCCTTCACAGAGTATGATATGAAACCATTTATATGAAAGCTTTGAAGTTTCATAGTTTCCTGCAATAATACAATATGATAGAAAATTGGTTAGTGGAGGAAATGGAGGTCAGCCATGAAGAGAAGTTACAGAATCTGCAAGAGTTCCATGAGGCGATCAATAGAAAGAATGGGCTACGCTAGCATGGTTGGTTCCTTGACGGTATTAAGACTGTTTGCCAAGGGTGCCAGCCACGACCAGTCTTTAATGACATTGGACAGAGCTGCAAGTTGTGCAATCACTGAAGGATCAGAAAGATGTGGTTACAGGGACCTACTCCCCCAGTATCTTCTCTTGCTAGTGTGCACTATGTCCCAGTTTTACTCCTGTAGCCCCACAATTTGGCCTGAGCTAATCGTTTGCCTAAGCTTCCAGGCCAAGATCTTCCCTCCCTTGCTACCCTCCTCAAAGTGCTTTACCAACCTCCTCAAAGTATCTTTGTTTTGAACAAGTCAAGGATAACTTGGCCCTGGCCGTCTCCATTATATTAATCTGCCTCCTCACCACCTCCAGTGCCCTAAAATCTTTACACAAACCTGCTTCCCTGTACTCCACCTCCCTAGATTACAACTCCTGGTTAAGCAAATGGGTCTGCTCCCTCCTAATCCTTTTGAGCGCTGATGCATTGGAAATCAATATTCCCCACATTTATGCCATCTGACTTTCTATGGGACCTGGTCAACCGGATTGTTGTTAATAAAAGTCCATTATAGCATGATCTGTCTCTTTGCACACAGTTGAGTCCCTCAGAACGGACTTGGTAAGCTTCCATTGCCTGAGCCTAGGATCCCTGGACGGCATATTTAGAACCAGGGCATATACTACCCATTTCAACCTTTAAGATTAAGTCCCTTCCAAACCATAAAAAGTCTATTCTTGAGTACATCCACAAAATTTGAACCTGGGTTGGGAGTCGAAACCTCGAATCTTCCCTAACGTTATAGCACACTCGGATTCGAGTTAAATTGATTCTGTTATTGCTTCTCTTTAGGGTTTTTACTCCATTGTTACAGATTCCTGGGTGTTGCCTTCAGGGTTCTACACAATCTTTGGGGTTTCTTTTCAATGTTTTCCAAATAAACAATTACTTTTTTATTTGTGTTCTTTGGATTTTGCAACTGATTAAAATTAGAGTATTAGACCTCGATTGGAGCTAGTCAAAGATGGCTAGTAGACAGAGGTAAACTATTTGTTTAGGGGGAGAATTTTGGAGATCTGCTTTAGTTATTATATATCTGTGAGCTCCATTCCCCCCATCAATAAAAAGTCAGAGATCCCATCTTAGTATCGGGATCAGAAGAGGGGGTCGATTTAGGGATCTTCCTGATCCGTATTAGTCTACTCAGATCACACACAAAAAGCCGACCGGTTTTAGTGGTGTAGCAGTAAGTGTAACCACTTTCTTCAGGGCTGGAGACTCGCACTAGATGTGTGCAATCGGATTTCTTCTGGTTATTGACTAAAATTGAAGTATTCAGGAATAGGAGGACGCCCCAAAAGAGCTGTGACAACTCCCGCCTATCAGGGTAGTGGAGTCAAGCTTGTATTTTCCTGTCTCGAAACCAAACATGTATCTTGTGTACCTCCCAAAGCGCTAGTAAATCCGCTGTAGTGAATCCGTGGTCCTATACTATTCTTGAGTACATGCAATGAGATTGCGAAAAAAAAGTATAATCCCTCCCGGCAGGATGAGCATGCAGCCACGTTTCGATCAAGTTGGAGTCTGCCAGCTGCTTGAGTAGATCCCCAGATGGTCTCAAACCCCCCTCAGTACTGCCCCTTGGTGGCGCTCAGTTAGGGTCCATGGGCATATTAAAATCTCCAGCCAATATTATGTAACCAGTTACAAATGCTATTAGCTCCCCTGGGGTGGAGAGGAGGAAGTCATTCTGTCCAGAAAGCATCCTGTATTTTGATGCCAGGGTCACCCGTACCCCCCTACACCTCCAGCAGCCCAGATACAAATATGTATTTTCCCTCCATGTGCGCCTTGACCCGTCCTGCCTGGAAGCGGGCCTTCCTTTCAATAACCACCCCCTTCTTGTTCAGACGGTAGGAGAAAATCTGATGTGGGAGTATGCACAACTGCATCCTACCCAAGTCTACTCTTTCAGATAGTTTCCTGTACGAATGCTATATTTACCTGTTAATGCTTCAACCTTTGGAGCAAGAGGGTATGCTTCCTGGGGGAGTTCAAGCTCCTCACATTACGTGTCATATACAGTAATTACATACCCCCAAAGATCGATGAACAGTGCTTGCCGTCCTCTGCAGCCCATCCGGAACAAGTAACCCCTACCCCATGCCCGTGGTAAAAAAAAAACCATCCTCCGCTTCCAACCAAAATGCAACCCTACAACATGAACAATAAACAGTTTTAATCTACCTACATTCCGTAGGAGTGTATGAACAGTTGGGTCCATAATCGCCCAACTTGGAGAAAAGCCCCCCCCCCAATGGCCGAGCCCGCCGCCCCTCTCCCTGGACGTGATGCTCTCCCCCACCCCACCAAAGCTCTGTTCAGCATGCCTAGCAAGCATCAGGCACTAGAGGAGAGGGAGCCCCCTCGATGCCAGCATCACCCTGTGGACCCCTGCATAGTACCCCTCCCCCATACAAACTTCCAGCCTCTGTCACGGTCTTCCTCCTGAGTCGGTCCCAGCGTGATGCCCAAGACCTTGGCAGCCTCTTCAGACGCCATACACGACCATTGCTTCCCATCCCAAGAGAAGAACAAATCAGAGGGGAAAGTCCACATTTACTGGATTTGTTCCTGCCGTAGCTTCCGTGTAATAGGACAGAAAGCTTGCCTTTTCTGGAGCGTTAAAGCAGCCAGGTCTTGGTAGGCGAGGAGCCTCTGATTACCATGGGTGATTTCCCCTTTTGCCTTGGCAGCCCTGAAAATGCTCTCCTTGACCGTGTATGCGTGGAATGTCATTAGTATGTCTTTCGACTGTCCGCGGGGTCCCTTCCACACAGTGCTAACCCTATGCACACTTTCCAGCATGATGATTTCAGCTGCTAGTGCCAGGGATGTTTCTTTAAAAACATCAGAGAACCCATGCCCTCAAGTCCTTCCCTTCAGCATTGTCCTACAGACCTCCTATTCCTAAGCCTGTTCTCTAGGTCTTCAATGGTGGTGATCAGCTATTCCATACCTTGCCTGGTCCCGGCTAGCTCACCCTCAGGTGGATGACATCCTCCTGCAGAGTTTGCATCGAATCTTCGGCATGCCTCTGTCTTGTGATGATTTGCCTGCGGTCTTTGGAGAGGTCTGACAGGGGTTTCCGCATCACCTCCGTCGCTTCTGAGATCTCTTTCTTGACCACCAAGTAAATTTCATCCTTGAGCGCTGACATGCACTCTAGAAGGACCTTCTTGGCGAGGAGCACACCACCGGCCCCATTTAAAACTAGGTCCGCAATCTCCACTCCCGTCGATCCAATGTCCTTCTCCAAACAGGAACAGTGTTAGGAAAGATTCCATTTATGTGTAATTTTCCCTCCATTTGTCGACCCCCCAAACTTGTTGCTTTTGTGTGGCTATCCTAATTTTTGGCAATGGATCACAGCCTTCAGCTGCGCTCCCCTGGGCTTTTGCTCACTGGTTATGGGGAAACAGACACGTCCTTCAGACTGTCCGTACTGGGAAACTATGTTTCCCTTAGTCTTTGACTATGTTGCCATTCTTGGTAACTTTTTAACAGTGAACAATGTACCTTCCTGTGCGCTGGGGTCCTTTTTGTTTTTATGGACTAGACACCCTCAAAGGATTTTTCGGTGATTGTACAGGCTTGCCTGGGACGAACTGGTGGCAGCAGTTACTTTTTAGAAGTGTTTAATTCTTTTTACTGAATCACATTGCTTTTACTGGATTTGGTTCAAGACTGCGGCCAGGTCCGAAAATGGCCAAGCCTCAAAGTCTTTTGTTCTGTACCATGGCCATTTTGTCCCTTGCATTCACCCAAGTCGAGTAATGAGAATTTTCCTTATTTAGGCATGCAGCCTACCGTGAAAACCGATATCGTTCGCATGTCACATGTGTGTGCAAGAAGCGGGTTGGGACAGTCTATTCCCAATCCACACTACTGGTGCCAGGATGTCTGGAGTGCCTGAATGACTGGGACCACCGTGGACTGCAACTGGTCCATGACTGGGATGTGTGCATGCGACCGGATCTTCGATTGGAAGACCTCAATTTTGGTGCGAAGCCAATCTTGGATAAAAGAAGGGGCTCTGCATCCATTCCAGGTCGATCTAGTTCTTCCCGAACTACAGAAGGAGCCACAAGAAACAGACTTGTGATTCCACCGGAGACAGTGTAGAAGTTTTGGCACCCTTTGCCCGCTGTTGTCCTGTCGGACCCCTGTTTTCTTCATCGATCAAGACGGCCTGTCAGGGCGTTTTGCCCCTTTGGAGTAGTGGGAACAACTACTCTCAGCGGTCCGATTACCTGCCAAAGGAGCTCCTTCGGAAGTGTTCCTGGGCTATCCAGTGAACTGTCCAGCTCTACCTCAGGGTATCCTGCAGAATCCCATCCGTCTCGAGTTGAAACCCGAGACTTGGAACATCGCTTGCTTGTGGTCCTGTGCCCTCTCCCACCAACTTTTGCAGGCCTAGAGCCTCCAGTCCCCGAAATGGGAGAGTACATAACGCTGCACACATCTGTGATACCCGCGTCCCTACCTGTTGGTGGTGGTCCCTGTATGTGTCTTTCTGACCTGCTCTCCTGTGCCCTGAAGCTTGTTGCACTGGAATTTTCTTTGTATCTCCTTCGGAAGCTGAGAAAAGACACCTGTCCCGTCCCGGAGCGCCGCAAAACTGCAGACTCAAACCTACTAGGGACCGCGACTAAACTGGCAAAGTTTGGCCCGGACTTGGCCGAGGGTCGGTGAGTACTTGCATCACTTACATGTGGCCTCCTGGAACAACTGATCTCTTTTACACAAATATCCCTAAAAAAGTATTCGCTTTAGGCTGGGTTAGCCTGCGCTCCCTAGCTATTCTCACCTTTTGATAACGGCTTTGCCGCCAAGGGCAGACCCTACTCTAATAGCAGGAACCAATTCTTAATCCCCTCAAGCCCCTTCCTGACTTGCTACTGCTCTCCCAAGAAGACCCACTTTTTGTTCTGCCTGCGCGATCGTGCGTTTGTACGCGCAAATGTACTGTTGAGAACAAGGCTCCCCACTTCTTAGCGTTGGACTCGAAAGTTAGGGACCGACTCAAGAATTGCCCAATATTCCTAGTGTGTTAACTCACCATTATGCGTACAGATTGTGGCTGCGTTTTACTTATTTGTCGCATTAGAAAACATATTGTATTTATGTTATATGGTAGAGTATTTTGTGTGGTAACTTTTTATTAACTGAAGTTTACTTGTGTCTATTGGTCCGACTGACAAATGAATAGATATTTTTCATATACACTTGTCTAAGAGTAATTTGGGGTTCGTTGCTGTGTGCGCTCATTGTGGGCTTCCCATCACTCCCAGTCTTGACTGCCTGCTAAGCTACGGGGATTGGTCTGGCTTGTCCAGAAGTTTCCTGTTTCACTAAAACCAAGGGTGGCCTCCTAAACTTCTACCCACCAGGTCAAAGTTTAGAAATCCATCTTAACACACTGGTTGCGAACCAGAGGGACCTAACTAGCCTGATCTAACCCCGAGTCATGCGCAATGACATGAAGAGAGCCACGGACACCACTGGCGCAATAGTTGTTCCTCACCACACCCCTGACAGCAAATATGGTGGGCCCACAACTAATCCACCAGTGATGCTTACATCACAAATAGCTGGTACAGTGTGGGTGGGGGGGCGCTCCTCACTGTCAGGCATTCCCCTGAGAAGGGGACCTTCCTCCAGGACCCTCACAGCTTAAGCTCCTGGACAGCCCAAATCTCCTCTCCGCTCACCTCTTCAGTCACAGAGCTCAACCGCACACCTTTCCAGTAGCCTCCTCTGTCCCAGCGCTCTACTACAGTGTCCAGTGTGTTGACCATGTGGCTCCTTGAGTGTTGGTGCTGGGCTCTCATTTTGTTTGAGTAAAGAGTCATCACGCAGCATGAAGCCCATTAACCACGCGGTAGAAGGGCTTCATGCTGGGTGATGATTCTTTTCTCAGTAACCAAAACGAGTGCTGGTCACTGCAGTCCTCCTCCGGTTTCTGAGTACAGAGACATCAGGCAGCTCATTTAGTCAAAGGCTACGCGGTTAAAAGGCTGACTGCAGGTGTCCGTATTTCAGTTCAGAAAAAAGGAGAGATAATGCAGTTTCTTTTTCCAATCTTAAATGCTAGCACCTACAGGTAGCCCTTTAACTGTGCAGCACTTTGGCTACCTGCAGTGTCAGCATGCTGGGGCTAGTTGGGGGTTAGCCCCAGCAGGACCCTGGCTCGTGAGACCTTTTGGGCAACTGCCAAGGCTTCACCCGGCCCACTTAAAGCCCTGGTCTCTATCAACCATGTTAAGTGTGCTTTCATCGTTAATTACCTGTATGATTGCCCTATTGGAACTGCTTCCTTCAGGCCAAAACCGCCTAGTGGAAGAAAGCGAGTGCAGGTCTGCATTGCATCAACCCATTTGGAATTTTTCATTCAGAGGCCAAGGGTTCCATGTAATTTAATCTTCAAGAAAGAGCAATTTTGCAACAAATGAGGGATGATACGGTCTCGTTAGAAGACGTTATCAACATAGGTAGACTGTGATAGGTTGCATGTGTAACATGGGTTTTTTTCACTTTTATTTCCCTTAAGAGTGTTGGTAAAGTCGTTTTTATTGAAAACTTTGTGGTTTTCGGTTCGATCCAGTTTTCTGTGGCAAGTCTGGTCATCCCATGTTTGGAGGCTGGACTTCTTTCCCCCCCTTGTGCGGGCTTCAATCTTTCACCTGCCCTGCCTCCGAGCTCTCTTTCTCTCTATACACGCACACACACGTTTTAAAAGGGGAACTAGAAACATAGATCGACAAACTTAAGTCAATAACTGAAGTCGACGAAATCATCGATTGCCATAAGATATAACCGTAGTGGGCAATAACGTAGTCAAATTGTTCATGTTTTAATATGTACTGGACTGCCCACTCCCAGCCTAAGTGCTCCGACTTACTGTCAACTCAACCCTGCAAGGGACAACTTCAAAGGAAATAAAGGATGTCATGTTTCGGGTTTATCACATTCTATCGTGTCCAGAAGAGACTAAAACATTATCGAGAGAATAACACACGTGTGAATTAGGTCACACATCTTCCTCCACTACTACACAGAGCACGACTCCCACGGCGACCTTATGTGACACAACACAAACCGTGACAGGTACTTAATCCTGCAATAATGCTCGGAAGAATGAAATGTGCTGTGCGCGCACCTCTATAATGACCGCACCCATCTGAACATGACTTTACTGGCGTCATATTTGCCTCAGAGTATAACGCGAGCTGCACTTACCCGCACTTCCTACTCCTCCAAATGGGGAAATTATAGTGCCCAGTTCTCGTTTCCCATCAGAGGAAAGGACCTTAGCGTCGCCCCGCCCTCGTCATCACGAGGATTGCACGCTCGTCGCGCCCGGGAACTCACGTGGCCCAGGTTGCGCACTCCATCGACGTGCTGTCTGTGCACGGCGTGGCATGAGCGCGCGAAGGCTGGCGCAGCCTCGTGGCCGACAGAGGGAAGGAAGGCGGGAGTTTAATACCGCCACATGGCCGAGAGGTGATAAGCACTGTCATTCTTTGGTTAACAACCGATCTTGCTCAACGGTAAGCCTTAAAGCTATGCTAGCTCATAGCAGTTTCATTTTTTATTTCAGTGGAGCTGAGTGATTTGTCCCAGAGGAGGGATATTTCACTGTATTTTTGGATTTTATTTATTTGTTGGCTATTTATAAAGCACCTATACATCAAATGGTGTTTCAAGTTCCAGAAGACAAATGGGGGTGTACAGGGGTAAAAAAAGTAATAGTGTTTCTACTAGGCCTTGTGCCATTTGGATTGTGCAAGTGCTGTAACAAGAAGTGCAGGGTGGAGGGGAGGTGCCAGTCGGGGTGGAAGGGTAAACATCCTAGGGTGGGAGGGAAGTGGTGGGCAGAGTAGAGGAGGAAGAGGGCACCTGGGGCAAGGGAAGTGCTAAGGGGAGGCAAGGTGGGCAAGTGCCAGGGAATGCAGGAAGTGAGGACCACGTGCTAAGTGCGAGGAAGGGGGTTGATCAGGCTCAGTAGGGATGCACACCCCACCAGGCTAATCAGGGGAAGGGGGTCCAGAAAGGCAAGTGCAGGTTAGAGGGATAGGGGTCCAGTGGGGGTCAGGGATATTGGGTGATGGGTTAGACTGGGCGAGGAGGGCCTGGCGCCCTGTAGGGCTCAAAAGGGACCAGACATCTAGTCATTGTGGCAGAGCAGTCATTAGCAGGGGAGAGGGAATGAAGAAGGGGAAACTGAGGGTCTTTCCGAAACTTAAGGAAATCCAGCTCAAGCCTGAGAGGGGCAGGGAGGCTCCTGCCGAAGCGAGAGGCCTAGCCCCTTCCCCACTCTCTGCTTTGAAAAGCATCTGATCTGCAGAGAGTTTGAGCTAGAAGACCGAAGGGCTCTAGCAGTGAGGTATGTAGGGCGAGAGAGTTGGATGTAATGGGATCCCAGATCCCAGAAAGCCTTGTGGATGATGCAGAGGATCTTGAACTTGACCCTCGCAGCCACCAGGACCCAGTGGATAGATTTTAGGTTTGGAGAAATGCAGTTCCTGGGTTTGAGGCCAAGGATAAGTCTTGCAGTCCTATTCTGGATTAGTTGAAGGGGGCGAAGGGAGGATAAAGGTAGATCTCATCTCGTGGTGGTGCCGGTGTTTCCTCGTCCGCCTGCAGGCACGCGATGTTAAACCCGCCAGGTCAGACCTGGCGGGTTTGACGCCTCCGTCTGCATGAGTTGTGATCGCCTGGCATGGAAACAATGGTGGCGGCGGGTTTACCGCCACCGTTGTTTCCATACCGGGTGAGTTATAATGAGGCCCATTGTCATTGTGTCCCACACCAGCATTGTATAATGAATAAGCTTCTGTTCCTGTGGAATCCACTAAATGGAACCTGGAACCCTCCCTGCACTCCAGACCACCCAGAGGTTCCAGGTTCCACAGGGTGTTAGTTGGCTGATGGGTGAGCTGGGAGGTCGCTGCCAAGGCCCTTGATCCCTACTAATGAATAAACCGTTGGATAGCCACAATGTTTCACAAGCCTTTATTGAGTGTGAAGTCCAAGCCTAACAGGTCTGCGATGTGAGGGGAGAAGGAGAGAGAGGAGTCGAAGAGGATGTCAAGGTTTTTAGCCTCCCAAGGGGGTGTGGGGAGGAGACCGATGGAGGGCGGGCAGAGAATAGGAGGGACGGGCAGAGCAGGGGTCCCAATCAGAAGAATCTCAGTCTTACTGGCATTAAAGCAGGGATAGCAGCGCTTCATGCCTGAATAGCAGTCAGTCAGGCATGAAAGAGGTGGAAAAGGAGGAAGTGGAGGGAAGCTTGAAGGAGAGCTGCTTGTCATCCACATAATACTGGAAGTGAGGAGAAAAGGTGATCGGGTGGGCCAGAGGGGCATGGTATATATTGAAGAGCCATGGCGAGAGAATAGAGCCCTGTGAAACGCTGCAGGTGGAGAGTGAGGTGGAGAGTGAAGGCATGCGTCCCCAGCCAGCACGATCCTCCCCACAATGAGAGACAATGAAGGACTCTCCCAAATCGGGAATAAGGCCAAGACAGAGTGCGGGTGAGCTTAAATGGGAGTTTATCAATGAGAATATGGCATGCAAAGAACTCTGCAAACTCCGAGAGCGCTCTGTCTGACAATAGCAAAGACAGGCGTATATATTTACAAAAAACGTCATAAGAACCTACACACTATAGGGGGCACAAGTTCAATGGGATTGGGTGGCAACGACTAACTATAGGTGCTGCTGCGATGTGGTTGGCCGTGGCTGGAGAACGTCACTGGTCAGCCTCGTGGGTTGGGCTGGGCCTGGCAGGTTGGCAGAGTTCATCCGGGCGGTGTTGTTGTGCCATCGCGGCCAGGGTCAGAGATGAATGTCTTTTCCTGACTTATTTGCCCTAGGCCATGCACACCGCAGTCAATCAGTCATTTCAATATTATCTTCTTTAGTAAATCTTCCAATAGGTTATTCTACAGGTTAATGCAACACAGGAGGAATGTACCTTGTGAGGGGTCTGGCGGTAATACGTCAGGACATGGTTACCAGAGTCCTGTTGACCGGGGCCATAGGTCGAGGTGCTAAGCTTCAGGGCCTGGGACGGGCGGTACAGGTCTTTCTGTCTTGTTAGAAGTTGTTATGGATGTGCCGCTGTGTGTTGTCAAAGTGTTGGGTGTCCTGATTGCACAGGGCCATAGGTCTAAGATGATCCGATGGGTTATGGGGTTTAGGAGGGGGCGCCTTTGGAAGTGGGTGTTCAGGCAGAGGTTTACTGCTGTGCTGTAAATAATGCAGGTGGCGGGCCGTGGCCTTGGGTGCTGCAGAGGGGGCTACAAATCTTTGAAGCGGCTCCAGTCTGGTTGGGGGAGGCGGAGTAGCGCAGCGCGGGCCTCTGCTCTCATGTCTTGGCAGCCTTCGCAGGGTGGGAGGGGGAATGGCCTTGCATGCATTTCACAAAGGTATCTCCCTCGTGTGTCGCCGATTTTAGGTAAAAAACATCACAAACATTTGAACACTCTATAATACTTATTCAAATCATTTTGAAACATGCATTTAAACTTTGCTGGATGTGTCTCGATTTTACCCAGTCTGAGCACCTTATTCATACACTATGTTTTAACAACTACAGTATTTAGTTATATGCATATACATTTGCAGTAAGTGAGGTAGTATTGGGGTTGGTGGAGTACATAGAAAGTAACTCGCCACTGTACGTGGCGGAGGTGGCACGTGAGGGGCTTAGACATACACGTGTGACAAGTGCATTCTCGCACACTCTTCACATGTGCCCGCGGTATGGTTACATTCGTTTTCTTGTGTACCCTAGCAGCATCAGTTCAGTTGTGGCGCGGGACCGCGGGGCGTGGGGCTTTCGATGATACTTATGAAGAATAATCCCCTGGAAATGCTTTTATCATTTGCACACCACTGCAGGGGTGCGGGTTCTTCACGGCTGGTGTCATGTACGATAATTACACAATTTCACAGGTTTCTTTAGTAAGAGTGGTTGTATGGAGAGGATACATGTGTTAAAAGTGGTTTCGTACATTCATATTTGGGTACCTGTCTGCTTTCAGCAGATGACCATTCTACAGATCTTCCCATCGCCCAGGCCTTGCTGACCGGGTCATTGTGGGAGCAGTGATACACTGCGGAAGGTGAACTGTTACAATGTTAATGTATTACGCTAGATCATGCCCGTCTTGTTCGTGGGAACGGGCTTGCAGTGGATCGACCATGGTGCTGCGAAGATAAAGAGGACTGAAACTTTCTGAAGGTGGGGGCCGCGCTACAGTGCGCTGAGCTCACACCATTTTTAGTAGACAAAATGGTTTCTGAGGCCTAGCTAAATTTAATACGTGCGGGCAATGTCTTCAGCAGGTGAGCCATCCACCACCTGGGCCCTGGTGGTAAGGAGGGGACGCCCGATGAGCCATGGCCCTCACCTGGGGTGGAGATGCAGGCCAGGGGGGGGTCCTTTGGACCACCCCTCCCCTACATTTCCCCCCTTTCGTTACTTAAGTAACGAATACTTTAAGTCCTCCAACCTCCTACATTCTTCTTCGTCCATCACTGCCTCATCCCATGCAGGTGTGCCTTTTATGGGCATCCATGCTCTGCACACCCCTCGTAAGCTTTCCCCTCTTCTGGCATACTCATCTGGGGTGCAAGTCAGGTAGATACATCCGCCATCTCCCGCCAAATCCACCCACACCTCCTGGTACCATTCTAATACACAGGGCTCTCTAATGGTGGTGTGCCACGCTTTATCTATGATATCTTTGTTGTGATAGATAGGCACTAGCTGATATCTTGGTGTGTCATCTGCTCCTGTTTGCACCTGCACTTCCTGCATGTTTTGTATTGTCCCACGAGTGTTGCCCATTGTCACCATCATCATTGCACCATTAGGTACTGCGTTAGCACAACAGCGAAGGCCCACCTGGCACAGGCAAAAAATTAAAAGGAGGAACACCACAGCTGGCATCAAAAATTTCACAGTTGTTCCAAGCCATGAGGGGACCCAGGAGAAGAAGTTATCGAACCATGTACTGTCTTCTGCTCCACCTTCCATTTTCATTTTTTCTCCTAGGTTGTGGACTGCCTCGATCACATGGGACAGGGAGCCATTTTCTGCGTCTTCAGAAGGTACGAAAGTGCAGCAGGCACTTCCTATTTTTCGGCAAACACCTCCATCCATTGCCGTCAACAGGTCCAGGACATACCTGTTTTGCATAGTCATCAGTCGTAAAGCCCTTAGTTCCACTTTGATTACATTAAACCCTTCTTCAGTGTCGTTCGCCAGCTGAATCAGTTCCCAGCGTGTTATCTGGAGCCATTTTGCATTTGCTCTTGCTTGGACACTTGAGACCAGTGAGGCAAAGAATGTTTCTGCTGAGCTGAATAATCGATATTTATCTGGGATCTGGGCCAATAGTTCTGATGATTCCTTTGATGTGTAGTTTGATGCACGTCTGTTACGGGTAAGCACTTCTCCCTTGCTTCCGGAAGATAGGACGTACATTTGCGACTCCGCAGTTGGCTGGGCTGCACTCTGTTGCGGGCGTTCCTGTGTCTTTTTGCTCCCGTCGATGTGGCTCTCCGGTATTACCATTAGGGCTGAGTGTAGAGTGGCCATTGAGCAGCTGCCACTCCATGACGGGGGGAGGTGTAGGTATGCCTGGTTGCCGCATACCCAGTACGTGTCCATAAGGGCCGCTGTCCCTTTTCTCAGATCTGGGATGGTGAGGGTCTTGTTACAGCTCTTGTTTGTTCCCATGGAGGTCTTCCCCTCTCCTTTAAAACATAGTTCATAGTCTATTTCGCTCTGTAATTTGAAGGGTTTTTCAATGGCGGTTACCCAAGTTAGTTTTGAAATGTGTTCTTTCCATACTGGTGTTCATGTTTCTTCTATCCACTGCAATTTCTCTGGTGCCACACCTCTCAGTGCTTCCGCCTTGCACATTACTTTTTCATCCTTCCACTTGTTATCAGAAAAAAGTGTCCCTTGTATTGCAAAAAACGGTTCTTTCAAACATATCACCCCTGCCGTCTTTGGATAGCACGTTTTCTCGTTCTGCAGCATTTGAAAAGTAACTTTGTGTGCCTGGAAGGTGTTCTTAATCCTGCATAACGTGAGATGAAGGAGACATTGGGCATCTATAATTGGCAATTCTTTGGGTAGCAATACTTTGGGTGTACCTGAAGCGTGAGGAATGAGGGAGCAGACATAGCAGCTCTCATTTGTTGTTTGTTTAGCTGTGGCACTCATATCCGCATACCATTTATTTGTTTGGTGGGGGTGTCGTGGGTCTTCCATCTTATCTAAACCTAGCCCATAGTACTCATCATACTTTCTCCTCCCTGCTTCCCTCCTCCGTCTGTTGTTCTTGTTCTTCATGTACTTCCCAACTCCCTGGGCGAGGGATAGAATAGACCCCCCTTTCCCATTCCCGCCCCCTGTGGCCCATGCATCATATAATATTTCGTGTATTGCTAGCAGCTTTTCTTTTTCGTCCCTGACGTTATCTTGCAGGTCATTTTTTAGGGTAGGGGCAGGTTGGCTGGTGGGGGTGTTATACAACCATGATATGGCAGACGGGCTTCGGTCATTTAAACTGCGAGCATTATACCTGTACATCACTGGTGGAGATACTGTGTTGTTTTGCGTTCCACCCTGTGGCTCTTTCTTTTCTGATATGACAACATTGGATGGTGTGGTGCGATATCCCCATACAAGTTTAGCTCCGTCCCATGCCAGAAAATCACCTTCCCTTACAGTGACACTTGCAGTTACATTGGTCCTAGTGGTGCTGTTAATCCTAGTGCTGTTAATCCCAGTGCTGTTAATCCCTCCCCCCTCGTTCATCTCGATAGAGATGAACGCTATAAACCAATATGTAATCAGACCAAACATTAGCATAAAAAACATCGTAATGCATACAGATAATCCGCACTCATACGAATAGCTACATCTCTCATTTAATAATTCTCTCATTCTACTAATTCTATCCGTTGCAGGCTGCCTGTTAGATGCCATGGTAGTTCCTGTTTGAGATATAAAAGTGCATTAAGTGCATGCATGTAAACGTTCTGTTGGCACCATGAGTGCCAATATATATATTGACGGGGAATGGGAGCGGGTAGGGTTGCGGGGAAGGGTATTCAAAGACAAGGGTGTAAACATGTCATAAGTCGATCACCTCATTAAGTACATATACGTCCAAACAAACAAAAAACTTTTTTTTTTTTTTTTTTCTTTTTCTTCCCCAGTGGTGCATAAGAAGAGAATGCGGCAATACTTCATCAGTCACTTTCTCATTCACGTGCATAGCTGACGCACACACACAAGCTAACATTCAGACATTCTGTTCAGCTCAATCGGTTGCTGTTGTCTGTGCCTCCTCATCTGCCTCCTCTTGCACATTATTATAAGCTCTTCGCACATCTGTCAAGTGTATCCAGTACCTCAAGCCCTTCACTTTTACAGCTGTGGGCGTGCAGAGCACCACCTCGTATGGGCCGTGGAACCGTGGTGCATTCCATCGACGCACAAAGCTCCTGACATAAATTAGTTCGCCCGGCATTAGCTGTAGCTGCTGCTCAGGCTCTGTGACAGATCCTGTTATGTTTCCCTCCTCTCTAGTGAAGGGTGGGGAGAGCTGCTTTGATATTACGCGCGCTGCCCTTGTTAATTTTTTCAAATAGTCTGTGAATTCTTCTCCCAATATCGCGGCGCTCCTGTGTGCATCTGAGTGTTCGCGTAGTGGGGAGTGTGCTGTGTGCATTCGTCTCCCAGTCACGATTTCGTGCGGGGACAAATGGTGATCTTTGCTTGGCTGATTTCTCAGTTCAAATAGCGCAAGGGGCAGACAGTATATCCAATTTTTCTTCAATGAAAAGCATAGTTCCGATAACCTGCCCTTTAACAGTCCGTTCATCTTTTCCACTACGCCATTGCTTTGAGGGTGATAAATCAAACACAATTTATGTTTTATTCCCAATAATGTAGTGACTTCCTTGAAAAGTTCATTCACAAAATGAGTGCCGTTGTCTGAGCGAATCACGTCACAAATTCCCCAGCGCGGGAACACCTCCCTTACTAGGAACTTGGCGGCGCTTTTAGCATCAGGTCGCGGACACGGTCCAGCTTCCACCCACCTTGAGAATGGGCACACAACCACGATCATGTACCGTGCGCCGTTACACCTTTCCCCCATGTCTGCGTAATCAATGTGCAGTTCTCTGAGTGGGCCAGTGGGTTTAGGAATTGTTCCTCGGAGTGTGCGTAGTGTCATTCCTGAATTGTAGATCTGACATGTTGTGCATTCCATTGCTAATCGAGATACGTGCTCCTGGAGACAGGGCACGAACCATTCTTCCTGTATTTCTGCTGCAATGTGCTGTTTGGTATTATGTGCGGGGAAGTGTAGTTGTTGAAACGCAATTTCTAGTAACTGGATGGGCATCACCACTTTCCCTGAGTTATTTTGCCGCCATAGCAAGTCTGTTCCCGACCTGCTGCACCCTCGTTTAGTCCACATCAATTTTTCGTCTGCGCTAGCTCCTTCCTGCAATTCTAGTATTTGTGATATGGGCATCATGTTGTACCCTTCTGGGGGCTCTTCGGTTGTCTTATGCCACAGCATGTATTCACCTGCGTCATACTTCTGAAAATAGGAAGCCTCCTTGGCGGCGGCGTCCGCTGCCGCGTTCCCCAAAGACACAACGTCTGTGTTGGATGTATGTGCTTGGCACTTTACTATTGCTACTGCAGTAGGGTTTTGTAGGGCCTCAATTAACTCTTTCAACAACTCTGCATGCTGTACTGGTGTTCCGTCTGCCCGTCGAAACCCCCTACGCCCCCATCTTGCTAGTCCTCCATGTACTGTCGTTGTCATGTAAGCTGAGTCTGTATATATTGTCACTGCGCAACCTTTTGCTGCATGTAGCGCTTCTATGAGCGCAATTAGTTCTGCTGCTTGTGCGGAGTAGTGTGATGGGAGGCGGTACTGCACTAGTGTTTCATACTCACCGTCTTCTAGCCTCACAACTGCCATGCCGACATGTTTTTCTCCCGTGTCCACGTCAATAGATGCAGACCCATCCACGAAGTACACTTCCCCCTCGCTCAGGGCATTCTCACACACCACTGTGTCCTCCCCCCTTTCTCCTGCGTAGGTCGCGCAATCGTGGTCCTGCATGTCCTCTAGTGTGCATGCTTCTGTAATGAATGTGGCGGGGTTCACTGTCTTGCATCTTACCACATGGATGTTGGCGCTAGACAATATAATCTCGTAGGCTGTCGCCCGCTGTGTTGGCAGTGTGCTTTTTGACCTCTCAAGTATTGCAAATAATGAATGTTCCACAAACAATGTCACAGGGCAACCCATTACTATTGTGGCACTTTTCTCAATCGCGAACGCGGCTGCAGCGAGTGATTACTCGCACGCGAAATGACCTTGCATCACGGCATCCAAAGTACCACTATAGTAAGCCAATGGCTTGTGTCCTAGGGATGTCTTTTGTGTCATTACAGCTGTCATGAGTGTTCCCTTGCAGTGTGAGAATAGGTAAAATTCGCTTCCATAATCAGGGTTTGCTAGCACTGGAGCGCTTGAAATTAGCTCTTTTAATGATTGAAATGATGTACTCATTTCTTCTGACCATTCTATTTTTTTGTTCTCCTGTTGTGCTTCCTTGAGTGCTTGTAGGAGGGGTCTCGTGTATGCTGCATAGTCTAATATCCATGCGCGGCAATAATTGCACATCCCCAAGAATTTCTGCATGTCTTTCACTGTTGCGGGTTCTCCTACTGATCTTATTGCTTCTACCCTTTCGGGAATTATTCTTTTTCCATCTTTTGATATGAACTGTCCCAGGTATAAGACCTCAGTCAGGCAGTACTGTAGGTTCTCCCTGTCTACCTTATACCCCTTGTTGGCCAGTAACGTCAGGAGCGTTGTTGAATCTTTACTACATGTTGCTTCGTCTGGTGCACATACTAATAAATCGTCTACATACTGAATAATCATACTCTCAACTGATAGGTTTCCCAAGTCTTCATGCAATATGCGGTTGAATATGCTCGGGCTCTCACAGTATCCCTGTGGTAGTCTGCAGTGTTCATATCTCTTGCCCCCCAGTGTGAATGCTGTAAGGTATCTACTCTCTTCAGCCAGGGGTATTGAGAAAAACGCGTTTTTCAAGTCTACTACTGTGAAATGTGATGCCACTTTCGGGATGCTGCATAGTATTGATGCAGGATTCGGGACTAGAGGGAACTCCTTCTGAATCACGTCATTTAGGGGGCGTAAGTCCTGTATCATCCTCCAAGACCCTCCTTTCGCCTTTTTGATTGGATAGATACATGTGTTACATGGGGAGCTTGAAGGCACTATTATCCCTTGTGCTAGTAATGCATTGATTGTCTCTTTTATCCCTTCTTCAGCTTCGCGGGACAATGGATACTGTTTAACTCGGGGTAAAATTGCTCCTTGCTTTAGTTTTATTACCACAGGTTGGACTCCGTGCAACAGCCCGACATCATGGGGGCCTGCTGTCCACAAATTATTTGGTACGAGCCTCATGTCGTCGTCAAAAAACGACGGTGGTGCTCCCACCACTGCCATCAATTGGACGGGTGTTTCCCTGGCTTGGATCAAAATGTCACAGGGCATCGCTATTTCCATTACTATCTCACCATCCCCTTCTGTGTCTGAAAAGAGATCCTCATCTGTTATCTCTCGTAGGGCGATGTTGGCATTTGTACACAGCACTGCACGCCACTCGCATCCCTCCCTATCCACTCCAATTGCAGCGATCCTTTTCGCTGACACTTGTACAGCATGCAAGTCTAATGATACCACTGATCCTGGTGCTGTGTCGGGACACACTATGGGGCGGAAGAGGAACTCCGCTGGGATCCTCCAGTCCATTCTTCTTAGTTCTGGAATTATGTGGGCCAAAGTTTTTAGCCCTTCAATAAACATTTCCTCATTTTCCGGCAGCCCTCGTACCTCCTGTGTGGTTGTGTAAGCTTGCACTACCAACATCGCACGCAAGGGGCATATCCCGGGTGTAGAACACACTATTCCTCTCTCGGTTAATGATATGGTCATGTTAAGTTTACTCAGGAGATCCCTCCCTAATAAATTTATTGGTGAGTGTTCATAATACAGTAAGGGTGCCTTTACAGTTTTACCCCCCACTGTTACATCCAATGCTTCTGTGTAAGGAACTTCAATTACAGCCCCAGAGAACCCCTGCGTCTCTAACTTCCGGTTAGATAACGGGAACCGGCCCTCTCTGATACATGATTTTTCCGCTCCCGAATCAACCATGAATATGAACTGCATGTCTCCTATCTGCGCCCCTACCAATGGTTCCTCTGCTGCATTGTAGGTTGTAGACAGAACTGGACACGCAAGTGTTCTCTGTGGGCTGTCCTATGCGGGGTGTCTCATTGCTCCCCCCTGGTTAAAGACACTTCCTGAAACCACTGACATGCCGTTGTAAGGTGCTGGTACGGGGGCCCCGTTTGCTGTTGTCGCGAAGGGGTTGCCTGGCGCATACTGCATATTATCATTGTTTTCTGGGTGGTTCTGTGTTCTATACTGGTGCCCCTGTTGCTGCTCAGCATCACCTCGGCCTGGGTTTCTCAGCTGTTGTTGTCCCATTGGAAGACCATATGGGCTCCCCGGGTGAGGGTGGCCATACTGTTCTACCTCTTGGAACCCACTGTTGGGTCTAGCTCTGCACTCCCTAGAGTAATACCCCCACCGTCCGCAGTTCCAGCAACTCCCTTGTGCGCCTCTAAGGCCCTGCCATCCATTTCCTCCCATTCCCCCATACCCTTGTCCACCTCCTCTTCGACCCCTGTACCCACCTCGTCCCCCTCGAGGGGTCCACTCTTGCCACTGCGGACCTCCGCCTTGCTCCTGTTCACTCCACTGCCGCTGTCCTGCTCCAACCCAATTAGTTGCCACCCTTCCTTGTATTGCTATCAGCCCCTCCTCCTCGTCTTCTCCCTCCCTGCTGTGTGGGAGCGCGGCTACTGCTGCTGCAACCTTCACCAACTTTGTCTGTACTAACTTTGCCTCGTCTGCCAATCTTTTCTGCGCCACCTCCTTCTCCCTCTCTTTTATTCGCTTACAATGGTGTACTATTATGCTCTGAATCACAGGCCATCCCTTTGCTTCAATACCTGCTATTTTGTCGAGCGCCTTTTGCACTTCTTTGGGGAGCCCTCTTTTTATAATGAAGTAAAATAAAGATGTCGATTGATACCAGGGCGTGCCCGTTTCTGCTCTCCACATCTCTTGGACCTGGAAAATGTAATCCATAGCCTCCTCCCCGTCATTCATTGTACACTGCATTACTGACTGTAAGTCTGGCGTATCTGGAAACGTTTCTCGCAAGGCATCCCACACCCTTGCACGCACTGTGTTAAAGGAGGCCCCATCATGGCGGTTGCAGTCTAATGTTACTCCCGGGAAACCGGCCTTGACCCATACTCTCTCAGCCTGATCCCCCACTGCTGATACAAGCAAGCTCTTCACATCTCCTATTGCTAGGGGTACCCCAGCAGTGTGTTTCTCAAAGGCGTATATCCACTTACTTGCCCCTCCGGATAACAGGGGCACTAGCTTTAATAAATTGGCTTTATCCACCTGTGCCCATGGGATATAGTTAGGCCCCCCTCCTCCCCTGTGTATCAACAGGAGCTGTAGTCTTCCTTTTGCCGTTGCATCCGGACCCGCTTTGGCTGCTGAGGTCCCCAGTGATGCCATTTTCCCCACTCTGTTCCTTAATCGCCCCGTCCCCTCATCATCCAGGGTTCTCATTGAACATGTACCATCCCCCCCCCTTCGCTTCCCCCTCCCATTGCCATGCTCAACCTGTCGCTTTCTTCTAACTCGTCCCCTATATCACATATTAATTCCTCTCTATCCCCCATTGGCCTTTCTTCATTGTCGATATCTCCCTCTCGTGTCCCTATTTCGATTATTCGTGTCGGTTCTTCTTCAATTCTGAACAGTATCTCACCTTTTTTCCACCACTCTTCAGGTTTTCTATTCTCACCTGGCGCTCTAGACGTGCGCCCTGATCGAGCCGCATTAAGTGCTGTTTGCTCGCACATGTCTTTTATCCTCGAGAGCTCATCTTTTGCTATTGAGAGTCTTGATTGTAAATCATCTGTGAGTTTCTCTATGTCCACTCTCTGTGTACTTACCTGGGCTCGCTCCCTTGTACTCTCATATGGCGGGGGTGCCGTGGGCCGGCGGGGTGTAGTAGTTGTCGGGGGAGGCACATATGTGGGGTCACTGTATCCTTCTGCGGGCACAGGCTTGTTTAATATCGGGTACAAACTTATTACCTCTACTGGTGGTGCTACACTTGACAATTCTTTAACATCTTTCTGTATCATTAGTGGGTTGTCTGTGGTGGGCAGGAGATCAGGATTTAATGCTGGTGTTGTAGGCGGTGGTATCTCTTCAAATAACCTCCAGAGATCTAATACTTCTCTCCTATTTTGCAACTGCTTCCCCTTGTACTTCAAACAAATGCACGTGGCCACCATATCCAGAACACTTTTATCAAATGACCCTCCCTCGGGCCATATCTGGGGTAACCCCTCTCCCTTCAACTCGGTTATCCATTGGTCGTGATATTTCTTAATCCGCTCCGCGTACCCTGGTAGATTCTTACAAATATGTGATAAGGGTGTTTCGGCCCCCATCCCTTTGCCCTCCTAGTACTTGTGTGTGTCTGTGTGTCTGCAACTACAATGTAGGTGTATTATCAATATTATTTTTCGTTTTCTGCTTCACAATCAATAACGGGCTCCTTTGTGCTCTCCCCCTTGTCTGCGCAATACAAAACTGGCTGTACACAGGTTCTATTCTATTCTCTTTGGGGGGCACATACAAGAGCAAACCATCATTTATTTTGACAATATCAACCCGGAAATCAAAAAGGTACCCACTCACTTCACCGTGTCATTTTTGTCTTCAAAAGTTCTATCCGGTCACACTTACCATGACCATTTAACTACTATACATTCATAGCTGTTTTACACATTCACAACATCAACTTGTCGTCTGACACATGCGAGGTGCACACACCTCTTGGTAACACTCTATTCACAATTCACGCCGTCCTCCCTTTCCTCCCTAGCCGGCTGTCCCTGTCCGTCTTACTTGGATCTATGGATGCGCATATATATATATATATAGGTCTGCTCTTCCCTTTTCTAGTAGGACTCTTACTTTCTCCTTAAGTTTGTGTTAATCTCACTTTTTATTTTCCCCCTAACCCTAAAGAAAAAGAAAAGAAAGAAGTAATAGCGGTCACTAATATATTCGCAGTGCCCCCCTTTGCTGAGCACTTTTATCTTATATTCCACTTCTTCATATATTCCCAGTACTAGTCAAGATAGCACAATGCGCGCCGCCTTCCATCCCCTTTCGGAGCTAGGTTCCCGTCACTTTTATCTCTTATTCACCTCTTAATCCTAATGGCCATATGCAAAGAAAAAGCAAGGAAAATTTTAGGATGATCCTTAGTAGATCTGCGTACCCCCTCTTCGTTCCCTGTCCTACACTTCTTCCCCCACTCCCTTTACAATCGCTCGCACTCAGTACTTGAACCGATAGTCTCTGAAACTGGGTCCGTCCAGGCAGTGTCGCCGTCAGCTCAACAGTCAGCCCCGGCTCCGGCGAGCGGTACTCAAAGGGGATTTTTCAACCGGGATCCCGTACCCTCTCTCTTTTGAGTGCGCACTTCTTAGTGTACCGGTCGCCGTTGGCGGGCAGCCTCCCGGAGCCGGCTCACCGTGCGTATCCCTTTTCGACCGGAGATTCTCGTGCCAAAAGGGAACGGTAATGTTAGGTCCGGAAATAATAATAATAATAATAATCACGCTTTCGGGGTCACCACTGAAGGCATGCGTCCCCAGCCAGCACAATCCTCCCCACAATGAGAGACAATGAAGGACTCTCCCAAATCGGGAATAAGGCCAAGACAGAGTGCGGGTGAGCTTAAATGGGAGTTTATCAATGAGAATATGGCATGCAAAGAACTCTGCAAACTCCGAGAGCGCTCTGTCTGACAATAGCAAAGACAGGCGTATATATTTACAAAAAACGTCATAAGAACCAACACACTATAGGGGGCACAAGTTCAATGGGATTGGGTGGCGACGACTAACTATAGGTGCTGCTGCGATGTGGTTGGCCGTGGCTGGAGAACGTCACTGGTCAGCCTCGTGGGTTGGGCTGGGCCTGGCAGGTTGGCAGAGTTCATCCGGGCGGTGTTGTTGTGCCATCGCGGCCAGTGTCACAGATGAATGTCTTTTCCTGACTTATTTGCCCTAGGCCATGCACACCGCAGTCATTCAGTCATTTCAATATTATCTTCTTTAGTAAATCTTCCAATAGGTTATTCTACAGGTTAATGCAACACAGGAGGAATGTACCTTGTGAGGGGTCTGGCGGTAATACGTCAGGACATGGTTACCAGAGTCCTGTTGACCGGGGCCATAGGTCGAGGTGCTAAGCTTCAGGGCCTGGGACGGGCGGTACAGGTCTTTCTGTCTTGTTAGAAGTTGTTATGGATGTGCCGCTGTGTGTTGTCAAAGTGTTGGGTGTCCTGATTGCACAGGGCCATAGGTCTAAGATGATCCGATGGGTTATGGGGTTTACGAGGGGGCGCCTTTGGAAGTGGGTGTTCAGGCAGAGGTTTACTGCTGTGCTGTAAATAATGCAGGTGGCGGGCCGTGGCCTTGGGTGCTGCAGAGGGGGCTACAAATCTTTGAAGCGGCTCCAGTCTGGTTGGGGGAGGCGGAGTAGCGCAGCGCGGGCCTCTGCTCTCATGTCTTGGCAGCCTTCGCAGGGTGGGAGGGGGAATGGTCTTGCATGCATTTCACAAAGGTATCTCCCTCGTGTGTCGCCGATTTTAGGTAAAAAACATCACAAACATTTGAACACTCTATAATACTTATTCAAATCATTTTGAAACATGCATTTAAACTTTGCTGGATGTGTCTCGATTTTACCCAGTCTGAGCACCTTATTCATACACTATGTTTTAACAACTACAGTATTTAGTTATATGCATATACATTTGCAGTAAGTGAGGTAGTATTGGGGTTGGTGGAGTACATAGAAAGTAACTCGCCACTGTATGTGGCGGAGGTGGCACGTGAGGGGCTTAGACATACACGTGTGACGAGTGCATTCTCGCACACTCTTCACATGTGCCCGCGGTATGGTTACATTCGTTTTCTTGTGTACCCTAGCAGCATCAGTTCAGTTGTGGCGCAGGACCGCGGGGCGTGGGGCTTTCGATGATACTTATGAAGAATAATCCCCTGGAAATGCTTTTATCATTTGCACACCACTGCAGGGGTGCGGGTTCTTCACGGCTGGTGTCATGTACGATAATTACACAATTTCACAGGTTTCTTTAGTAAGAGTGGTTGTATGGAGAGGATACATGTGTTAAAAGTGGTTTCGTACATTCATATTTGGGTACCTGTCTGCTTTCAGCAGATGACCATTCTACAGATCTTCCCATCGCCCAGGCCTTGCTGACCGGGTCATTGTGGGAGCAGTGATACACTGCGGAAGGTGAACTGTTACAATGTTAATGTATTACGCTAGATCATGCCCGTCTTGTTCGTGGGAACGGGCTTGCAGCGGATCTACCATGGTGCTGCGGAGACAAGGAGGACTGAAACTTTCTGAAGGTGGGGGCCGCGCTACAGTGCGCTGAGCTCACACCATTTTTAGTAGACAAAATGGTTTCTGAGGCCTAGCTAAATTTAATACGTGCGGGCAATGTCTTCAGCAGGTGAGCCATCCACCACCTGGGCCCTGGTGGTAAGGAGGGGACGCCCGATGAGCCATGGCCCTCACCTGGGGTGGAGATGCAGGCCAGGGGGGGGTCCTTTGGACCACCCCTCCCCTACAAGAGGAAAGGGCCCAGTTGAACCTGGGAAGGTAGTTCAGATAGGAAGGAGGACAACCAGTCCAGTGCTAGGTTCGTGATGCCAAGGGTATCACAGAGCTGATTTATAAGGGTGGCATGATTGACCGTTTCAAAGGCAGAGGAAAGATCGGAAGGATGAGATCAGATGGGGAGTTGGAATCGAGATTTGAGAGCAAGTCTTTATGGGTGTTCAGGAGAGCAGTTTCCGTGCCTCTGGCTGCTCTGAAGCCAGACTGGTGGTTGTAGAGACAACTAACAGATTCAGTGTGGTGAATCAGTTGGGAGATGACCAACTCCTCCAATAGTTTGCCCAGGAAGGGGGTAATGGAGATAGGGCGGTAGTTAACCCGGCCGGAAGGATCTGCAGAAGACTTTATAAAGAGAGGGTGCACAAGGGAGTGCTTGAGGGGTAGTGAGAAGGAGCCAGTGGCAAAGGAGTTATTGCAGTAATACAGCCAAGGTTGGAGCAAAGGAGGCAGTGTTGTCCTTGATAGTTCTGGGGAAGCAGGGGAGCACCTGTTTGGAGGAGACTTTCATAGAGAGGACCTTTTTAGAGATCTCAACCGTCGCCATGGGCGCGAAGGAGGAGAGTAGGAGGGATGGAGACAGGGAGGCCAAGGGAGGCCTGAGAGCAGGTGAGGGAGGAGGGAGGGGAGTAGAGGAGAGTAAGAGAGCAAGATGTCCTGGATTTTCGTAGTGAAGTGTGAGGCCAGTACAGTGGGACTGGGATGGCAGAGAAGTGGAGACTGCAGTACGATTGTCCAGTTCTTTGCAGATTTTAAACAGTTCAGCCATGTTGGTGGCCCCGGAGATGCAGGCTTGGATATGGGCCCTCTTCTCTGAGGGGATGAAGAGTCTGTATTGCCTTTGGAGCTGGTAGCAGGCCAGTCTGTCAGTGGATGTGCTTGAAGCCTGCCACCTCTGTTCAGCAACTCTGCACTTGTGTTTCAGAGAGGCTAGGTTGGAATCATGCCAGGTGTTGCGTTTGGAGGTAGGCTTCATGCGGATCCTCATGACAGGGGCAAGGATGTCCAGGGTGTTGGAGATGGAGAGGTGAAAGTTAGCAAGGGCTGTGTCAGTGTGAGAGTCAGTGGCTGAAGTGGGAGGGGGAATGAAAGTGGCAGCAAAGGCAGTAACTGACACTCACTTAATCGGTCGAATGACGGAGAAGGAGACTGGCAGTGCGGGCAGAGGCTTAACCGTGGGACCCAAGAGATCCAGATGAAAGGACAGGAGAACATGGTCAGACCAGGAGAGAGGTGTAATGAGAGCGTTGGAGATGGGGTTGTTCGCCTAGATGAGACCATCCAAGGTGTGTCTGACTGAGTGGGTCAGAATGGAGGGTAAAATGGTGAGGGAAAGAGAGTCACAGAAGCTGCGGAAGAGTCCAGTGGCCGCATCAGGATATGCATGGTGAATATTGAAGTCTCAGAGGAGGAGAGGCATGGAGGTAGAGGCCAGGAGAGAAGAGGCAATGTCAGACCACTGTGTGGGAGTGAGGGGTCGTTTGGGCCCCCCTTGCACATTCTGTATGTTATGGACCACTTGCTCGTGCAATAGCAGGGGACACCTCTATTGCCTGTATGCTAACATTAGCATAAGTGGGGCTATTGCAAGACACACTTGGCATCCATTTTGTGTGCCCTCGACTCCATCCTTGGACTAGACCTCACTTCGATAGTACGAAAAGGCTTCTCTACCCTCTGCAGTGATGCACATAGCACGCTCATGGCCCCCACCTTTTCCTCCCTGTCTGAAAACTTCACAACTCCCTTTCTCATGGATACGCCGGGGATAATTGAAACAAATAACATAATGTATCATCTCCCCCTTCCTCTGTGATCACTGTCCTCCATCTCCACAAACCTGCCCCTGCTCCCTTGCCTCTGCTGTTGGAAAATAACTGCCAATGTAACCCTGTGCCCTCCTAAGGTATTCTCTTGATGTACCAGAAGTGTGACCCTGCTGTGCAGCCCACCCCACAGTGCCCCCAACAAACCCAGACCTCTGTCTCAGTATATTGTGCCCTAAAACCAACACATGCCATGTCATTACAACTCCCCACTTGCCTTGATGTGCTAAGAACCACCAAGTCTCCCAGGTTATCACAGAGGACAAGCCCTCTATGCCTTGTACCCCATAAAAGTCCCAATGAAAGATGGTGTAATCGTATGCATGCAATTTATAGGTTTTCTAGATTTATTCAAAGGTATACTTATTATTGTCGTTTATTATTTATTGAATGGTAGTTTCTCATTCCAGATTAGTTAGTGTCAACTCTATCTCGCCATGACCTAACCCTCACCCCTCCTGGACACATGCAGCTGGACCTCGTGACTCTCACCCTCCCGCCATCTGGGGAACTAATCCAGAAGAAGCAGTGCTTACATTGATATATGTATATTTGCTTTCCAGCCAATCCCACACTGTTGTAGCACCCTATGTTAGTTGCGTCCTCTATGATGCTGCTTTTCTTTATTACTCTCTGTAATTGTAATGTTTGCTAGAGCACTCTCGAGGCAGCAGAGTTCTCTGGAT
The DNA here is from genome assembly GCF_040938575.1 of Ambystoma mexicanum. Classification (NCBI taxonomy): domain Eukaryota; kingdom Metazoa; phylum Chordata; class Amphibia; order Caudata; family Ambystomatidae; genus Ambystoma; species Ambystoma mexicanum. The sequence continues at coordinate 170,280,439 of NC_090925.1, forward strand.
GCCAACTTTATATAAACTTATCTAAATCTTCCAACCTGCTCTCCTAGTCTCATTCCCCACTGTGGTGTATTATATTTTATGAATATGCATGTGTAAGTCGGGGAGTGAACCTTTACATTTGGTGACCCCCTTGACGTGATTGATACAGGTGAGCCGAGGCCCCTGTGCCTTGCGGCGAGATCCGGGACGCCCCAGCAAAACCATCGCCTCCACGGTTGAACAGTGTGCGCACAAAATAGAAAGGTTCCAAGGGTCCCCATCATCTTTGCAAATACCCAACTAACTGCTCGCCAAGGCAGCTCACGGCTTGGTTGGGGTGTGGCCTCGATTGTGGATAGACGGTGAACGGAGGCTCTCGGGCCACCCTGCTGAACATGTGAGTACTGGTTGCGAGATTCCCAAGAGAGGGGAAAAAATTGAGAGATAATAGTGTAAAAGATAAGGGTAATGGAATAGTGGGAATCAGATGTTAAGTTTAGGGTCTGTGTGAATGAAACTGTGAGGCTTTTTCTGATCTATCATTTATATGGCCATTAGGTTGTTGTGGACAAAGAGATAAAAGGGAATACGGGATCCTAGCTCTGAAGGGGCGTAGAAGGCGGCGCTGCATAGCATTGTCTTGACCAGTGCAGGGAATAGTGCAGACGAAGAGAATAAAACGTAGGCGTCTTATATATTTAGTAGGCTCAGAGTAGTTATTTAGAATATTCTGTTTCTGTGCAAGTAGAATTCTTCTAAGAGGCAGCCTAAGGAGGCTCAGAGGTGGGGAGTGAATGAAAAGAAATAGCAATAAGAAAAAAGAGAATAAAGGTAGAATAACAGGGCAATTAATATTAAAAGGCAGTACATGTTACATGTTCTATGTTGTTGAAGTCACTTGTTTCTTTGTCGATAAAATATGTGCATATTATGATGTCCATAGAATGAGTATTGGTAAGAAATGTGTTATGTGATTGCAGAAATCAAGGTGTAAGTAAATAAGGTTGTTGGTGTTTAACGTCGAGTGAGTTAACAAATAATGATAATAACACTGGAAGGGGTTTTCTGATTGCATTGTGTGATACACTAGTATAAGAGCGAGACATAAAAAGAAGTGTGGGAAGACATTATGGGTGGAGACACACCACTAGCACACATCTGTCAACACCTCCCCTTGTATAGTGAAAAAATACAAAAATATCATGAGCAATGGCTTACAGAAATAAAAGGAGAGGGGTCATCCCAAATATGGCTAGAAGGAGGGTCTTTTGAGAAAAGGATATTAGACCTTGTAGAAACTAATCTGTTAGTGAAGTATCGAGGTAAGCAACTACAAAATAGACGCAAAGTACTAGATTTGTGGAAAATGTTTGAGGAAGCAGCCCTGAGCAGTGACCCAAATAAGGAAAGGTACTCAGAAGGGCAGGCCGTCCCAATGGAGGGAGAGGGAGTAACTGCAGAGGAATGCTCAGTAAAAACAGGAGAGAATGACCTCACTAAACTTTACCCTGCAGTGGGATATAGTGAGCCCAGGTATGTGCCGGCACCAAGTACTCTAACAGCTGCAGTTGCCACAGCCCTGCCACCGTATGAAACAAGAAGTTTGTATGGACCATCTAGTGCCCCTCCAATGGATCTAGCGCGGCTAACTGGAGATTTTCTCATGCCCAAATGGAAATAACACGGCTAAGAGCCCTGTGTGATAGGGGACAGATGTTGCCAGGGGGAGGAGAAGTACCACCAAGTGTAGCGAGTGATCTGACACCTCCACTAAGTATAGCAGGGGGGTCTACACCATCTCCACTGCCGCAGGGCAATGTGCCAAAGGGTCAGGAAAATGAATGGCAATCAGAGGAAGTTTTCTTTCATTTAAATAACAAAGCAATAAAAATAATACGAGCAGAAGTAGCAGGCGACCAAGGTGGAGAGGGACAGGGAGAAAGAGAGTCAGAGGAAGAAATAGATGAGGTATGGAGTGATCTTGATGAGTACGAAGAGGGGGTGGCAGCAGCAGGATTTCTGCTCCCATTAGCAATGGACCCTGAAGATGGGGGAGGGCTCCCAATGTGGCAAGGGAGGTTGAGGCAAAGAGTAGGAAATATGTTGGTGAGTAAAACAAAGAAGGGAATGGTAAGTAAGAAAGGAAGTAAGGCCAAATTACAAATGCCTGTGATACATAAGGGAGCAAGGAGACCACACTACATACCATGGACACAGATGGACAAAAATAACTTGTTGAAACTCCTCCCTCCACTTTCGGGTGGGGCGGGGAAGTGGATACATGCATTCGAAAAGAACACAGCAGGGTTACCATTGGCCATAGGAGATGTGAAGAGTTTACTAGTGTCTGCCGTTGGTGATCCAGCAGACAGAGTGTGGGTGAAGGTCGGTTTCCCGGGAGTAACAATGAACAGCGACCGCCATGACGGTTCATCATTTAACAATACAAGAGCCCAAGTATGGAATGCATTACGGAGAACCTTCCCAGATACCCCAGACTTACATTTAGTAATGCAGTGCATTATGAGAGAGGAGGAAGAGCCTACGCAATTCATTCTTCGGGTGCAGGACCTGTGGAGATCAGAGACGGGCACGGCGTGGGACCAATCCACCACCTTGTTTTACTTCATAATTAAAAAAGGGCTCCCGAAGGGGGTACAGAAGGCCTTGGATAAAATAGCTGGGATAGAAGCCAAAAGCTGGCCAGAGATTCAGAGCATAATTGTACACCACTGCAGGAGGATCAAAGAAAGGGAAAAGGAGATAGCACAGAGAAGGTTGGCAGACGAAGCAAAATTGGTTCAAAATAAATGAGTGATGGTTGCGAACAGCGGTATGGTCACCCACATCCAGGCAGTCTTTACGGGTTACCAATGGGGGGGTGGGCAGAACGAACAATGCTATAATGAGCAACAGCCCAGGGTACAGCAAGTGCCAGGTAGGCAACAACCCCAACAGCAAGGGATGCAACAACAGGTAGCACACCAGAACACAATGGGAAACGTAAACACTAACATTTTTATGGCGCGCCGGCACCTTTCAGCAGTGTAGCTGTGGTGGGAGACAATGGGGGTCATTACGAGTGTGGCGGTAAGGGGTTAATGGCACCGGTGCCGTTAAACCCTTACTGCCTCATTCCGAGGTCCCTTAGCGGGTCCCGCTAAGACCGGCTGGTAAAACCAGCCGTCCTTAGCGGGAGCCGGTAAGGGACCAGGGAGCTAATAACGGCCCTGTAATTTACGGGTGCGTTATTAGTTCCCTCCCCATTCCCATTGAGCTCTACGGGGGCTCGAATGGGAATGGGGAAGAGATTTCTGAATGAGGATTTACCGGGTCCTCCAAGGTTGAATGACCCGGTAAGTCCCCATTCAGAGAACCTGGACACGACTTTGGAGGCAGCCATGGTGCTAATAGCACCATGGCTGCCTCCAAACTCGTAATGACCCCATGTCTTTTCTGTCCCAGGAACAGAAACATACGCAGATTAGGTACAGCCCACAGAAAGCACTTGCGTGTCCTGTCCTATCAACTACCCTACGTGCAGAAGAGGAACCGGTGGTGGGGGCGGAGATAGGCAACAAACAGTTCATCTTTATGGTGGACTCAGGAGCTGAAAAATCGTGCCTCATGGAAGGCCGGTTCCTGCTCTCGGGAAAACATTTGGAAATGCAGGGGTTCTCTGGGGCTATTTTAAAAGTTCTTACACAAAAGACTTAGGGGTTCATTACAAGTTTGGAGGTAGACATGCTGCTATTCGCTATTAGGTCCGCTATTACTGGGTCTGGGTTCCTCGAATGAGGAATTAGTGGGCCATTCCGACCTTGGAATTCGAGGAACCCTTCCCCATTCCCATTCGGGCCCGTTGTTAGCACCCTGGACAGATATGAACATTGTAAATTGCCACAGGGGTACTGTGAGAGCCCCAGCAACTTCAATAGAATTTTGCACGAAGACGTTGGTAATGTGGATGTAGAGAGCACAATAATTCAATATGTGGATGACCTCATCTACAGTAAAAGTGAAGAACAGTGCAGAAAGGACTGCATTTCATTACTAAATTTACTGCCCACAAAAGGATACAAAGTGGACAAGGGCAAGCTTCAATACTGCCTAGCGGAACTGCTGTACCTAGGACAGTTAATTTCAAAGGATGGGAAAAGAATAATACCTGATAGAGCAGCAGAAATACATCACACAATAATACCAAAAACAGTGAAGGACATGCAGAAGTTTCTCGGCATATGTAACTATTGCCATGCATGGATTTTGGACTATGCAGCATATACACGTCCACTATTGCAAGCATTAAAAGAAGCACAAAAGAACAGCGCCCCCATAAAATGGACACAGGAAACGATGACACAATATTTCATCTCACATTCACTAGTTTTAGCGAACCACGATTATTACCTGGAGTTCTATCTCTTTTCACACTGCAATGGAATACTGATGACAGCAGTACTAACACAAAAAACATCACTAGGTCACAAGCCATTGGCCTACTACAGTGGTATCTTAGACTCAGTGATGCAGGGCCACTTTGCGCGCAAACAAGCTCTCGCAGCAGCGGCCTTTGCGATAGAAAAAAGTGCCACAATTGTAATGGGATGCTCAGTAACTTTGTATGCAGAGCATTCATTATTTGCCATTCTAGAAAGAACACAATCAACACTCACAACACGGAGAACAACAGCTTACGAAATAATAATATCCAGCCCAAACGTCCATGTAGTTAGATGTAAAAGTGTGAACCCTGCTACCTTCATTACCGAGCCCTGTACTGTAGAAGATATGCAAGAACATGATTGTGCCACGTACGAGGGGGAGGGAGATGATATCCCAAAAGTGAGCGAAAATGCACTGGAGGAAGGGGAAATATACTTCGTGGATGGGTCAGCATCAATTGACAGTGAGACAGGAGAAAAACATGCAGGAGCAGCAGTGGTAAGATAAGAAGATGAGTACGAGGTTATAGTACAGAAACGACTCCCATCCCACTACTCAGCGCAAGCGACAGAATTGATTGCGCTAATTGAAACACTACATACATCCAAAGGATGTGCAGTGACGATATATTCAGACTCGGCATATGTGACAACAACAGTGCATTTAGGGTTGTCACGATGGCGACGAAGAGGGTTCAGGAGGGCAGATGGTTCGCCAGCACAGCATGCAGCACTATTAAATGACTTCATTGAGGCGCTAGCAGAACCGTCAGTGGTAGCATTGGTAAAGTGCCAAGCACACACCAATAACACAGACGTGATCTCACTCGGGAACGCGTCAGCGGATTTCAATGTTCCACAACCATTAGAGTGCAGTGTAGAAACAGCAAGTTCAGAAGTACAGGAGGAAGGATACAACTGCACACCCATTCTACAAGTCATAGAATTGCAAAAATGTGCACCATTATAAGACCAGGAATTATGGGGGAAAAGAGGATGTAAACAGTCACTAACAGATTTAATATAGTGCCACGAATTGACAGCAAAGGTAGTGATGCCAGTAGAATTATTATTGATAGCATTTCAACAGCTCCACTTCCCAACACATATAACAAAACAACACATTGCAGCAGAGATTCAGGAAGACTGGGTTGTACCCAATTTGCAGGAACACCTATCGAAGTTAACAATTGAATGCACTACATGCCAAACATATATTTCAGGAATGACTCTCAGAACACTACGAGGAACACTGTCACGTCCTGTGGGGCCTTTAGAGAGCTCCACATAGACAATTCAGATATGGGAGAAAGGTGTAATGGGACAAGATATCTCATTGTAATAGTTTGTCCCTTCTCACGGTGGGTGGTAGCTGGGCCATGTCCACACCCAGGTGCAAAGTGCATAGCAAAGTTTTTGGTACGAGAAGTTTTCTCGAGGTGGGGCATATGCAATGTGATCAGATCAGACAATGGCACCCATTTTGTGAATGACCTCTTCAAAGAGGTGACCACGTTGTTAGGTGTAAAACACAAATTATGTTTGATTTATCACCTGCAGGCTAACGGGGTGGTAGAACAAATCAACAGCCTACTCAAAAGCAAATTGTCCAAGTTATGTAACACACTCAAAAAGAACTGGGTATATTGCTTGCTGCTAGCACTGTTCCAACTCAGAACGCAACCAAGTAAGGACCATCATTTGAGCCTGCACAAAATAGTGACGGGACGGCGCATTCATATGCCCTTGTAACCAGTAAGAAGAGCATCAGACACTCACAGAGCTGCCACAGTGCTGGGGGATGAATTTAAGGAATACCTTACCCAACTGACATGTGCGGTACGAAGTATAGCAGGACAAATAGCACCTGCATTCACATGGAATAAAGAAACATATACAACAACTCCAGCACAAGACAAACCCACAGGACAGTTAATGCCAGGAGAAAACGTGTATTTGCGAGATGGAACTCCCCATGATTCCATAGCCCCTATGAAGTTATTTATTGCACTCCCACTGCAGTGAAGGTTAAGGGGTTAAAGTATTGGGTGCATCTCTCAGATGTGAGGAGAGTACACAATAGCACAACTCCTCAAAGTGAGCAGAAACAGAGTGAAGAAGTTGCAAGTGGTTAAAATAGAGATGTATAACATGGAACAAAATAAGTAAAGAATATTGAGAAACATGAAACATAGAACATTTTGTGACAAAGAAACATGTGTAAAGGATTACATTTAAAGTTTACAGTACATCTCTCTCTCTCTCCCTCTCTCTCTCCACATCCTTCTGTCACTTACTACTTTCTCATGTTTTCCAACTAAGATCATCTTTTTCAAAGAACATTTATGAAGTTTAATAGAAGTGAAAGAGTTAGAGGTAGAAAAAGTGAATAGCAGAGAGATTAGGTATTAATGTGGTAATGTTGGAAATGAAAATATGCATAGAAGTATGAAAAGTTTTTGCAATGTACTTAACCCTTTTATATCACCCCTTAAGGTGGAAATATGACGGAAAGAAGGGCCCTCACTAACGCCAATTCAAATGTAGTGATAGAGTAGATAATAGAGTAAATAAGTACTACAACTACGAATGTGGATTAGCGTTTGCAGCAATAGTATTTTCTGTGATGTTTGTTATTTTTTGCTAGCTTGTACTGGACATTTACTTTCATAATTGGGGATATGAAAGAGGGGGGGAGTGGGGTAAACCTAATACGGGAATGCTCAAGCCTCATATGGGCTGGAGTTACGACAATTTGGAAACATAATGGCTCTGTAAATGATAATCTCACCATTTTGCATAAAAACCGAACTGTCAAAACTCCAGTTTTTTCACTTGCTGCTATGGGTTTCGACAAAGATAATGAGACTAATGAATATGATGGTGATTATTCCTGGTTCAGTGAGCCTGACCTGACATATACCAATGCACATGCAACCATAGAACCTACCTCACAAGGCACTGTAATGCACTTTAACCCCAATATTCCAATTACCCAAGACCCTCTAGTACCACAGTCTTGGCAAGCTGCTAGTGAACTCAGCGATACAACGTGGGCAGATGTCTTTCCCATAAAGTACAGGAGAGTGAAAATGATAGATAATAGTGAAGGGGTGAGGAGGAGGTGGAAAAGAGGGCGGGAGCGAAAAGCTATGATGCATACCATGGCCTGGGATTAGATGAGATTGAAGACCCCCGCCACCCAGATCAATCAAACAAATGGTACTCAGACATGAGTGCAACAGCCAAACAAGCAACGAATGAGAGCTGTTATGTCTGCTCTCTCATACCGCATGCCTCAGGCACACCTAAAATACTTATATCTCAAGAAGTGCCCTTGTCGGACGCCCAATGTTTAGTTAATCTTGTATTGTATACAATTCAAAGCACCTTCCAGTCACACACAGTTACAATAGAAATGCTGTAGAATGAATAAACCAGTACGAGTAAGCCGCAAGGAGTGATTTGCATCAAAGAACCATTTTTTGTTATCCGAGGGACACGCTTCACAGAAAACAAATAGCATGATGAGACGATCACGTGCAAGGCAGAGGAGTTGCGAGGACTTACTGAGGAGAACTTTCAATGGGTCAAAGAAACATGCACTCCGGTCTGGTCCCAACACATCACAAAGCCTACATGGGTCACAGCTCTCGAGAAACCTATCAAAACACAGAAAGAAAATTAACATGAACTTTGTTTCCATGGCAAGGGAAAGGTGCAAATGGGCTCGAACAGAAAAATGCAACAAAACAATTATCATTCCAGACATGAAATAAGGCACAGCAGCACTCATGGACATGTATTGGGTATGTGACAAACAAGCAAACCTGCATCTCCCACCATCATGGAGGGGTACCTGTGCCCTTGCCACACTGCACTCAGCGCTAATGGTGATTCCAGAAAGCATATCCAAGGGGGGAAAAATTCGGCTGACATATCGGTAGCACCCCAACCAGCAACAACAGAGCCTTCCACATACGACATTCTGTCTGAAAATGAACTGCAAGACAGGGTGTCTCGCAAACGACGGTCATCCAACTATATCTTATATCTCCAGCAAGTCCTCAGACCCCCTGGCTGAGATTCCAGATCAATACAAGCTCTTCAACTCTGCTGAAACATTCTTTGCTTCCCTCCTGGTGCCAGGACTTCAAGCACGGACAAAAGCCAAATGGCTGCAGATCCAACTGGCCAACGACACTGAAGAAGGGTTCAACATCATGAAAGTGGAACTTCGCGCCTTGCGCTTAATGACAATGCAGAACCGGTCCTGGACCTCCTCACAGCAATGGACGGCGGTGTTTGCCGAAAAATCGGGAGTGCCTGCTCCACATTCGTACCTTCTGAAGATGCAGACAATGGGACCCTCTCCCATGTCATCTCGGCTGTGCATAGTTTGGGGGAGAGAATGCAGAAGGAAGGAGGAATAGAGCTGAGCAACGGGTTCGATGACATCTTCAATTGGATACCGTCTTGGCATAGTGTGATGATGAACATTTTTGTCCCACTCATCGTTTTTGTGCTGCAATTTTTCTGTGTGTGTTAGGTCGGCATTCGATGTTGTGCAAAATCAATTCCTAGTTCAGCTATGATGATGGTAACAATGGGCAAACCGACAATGGCAGCGAATGTGAAAGATGCTCAAATACAAACAGGATAGTCAAATCCCCCTAAGTATCGCTTAACCACAGTATATCATCAGCGTGGGGACAGAGTGGATAACTTATACCATACAACCATCAAAGAGCCACATGAATTACAATGGTAGAGGGAGGTGTGGGTAGACCTGGATGAGGACGGGGAATATATATGATCTGCACACCTGATGAATACGCCAGGAGAGGTCAAAGCTTACAAAGTGTTTGCAGGGCTTGGATGCCAATTAAAGGGACACCCGCATAGGATGAAGCAGTGCAAGAAGCAGAGTACTATTGAAATGAAAAAAACCGTAAAGATTAGTTTGTTACTTTAGATGTAATGAAAGGGGGAAATGTGTGGGAGACAGGGGTCGTTTGGCCCCCCTCGCTCATTCTGCACATTATGGACCACTTGATTGTGCAATAGCGTGAGACGCCTACATTGCCTGTATGCTAACAGCATAAATGGGGCTATTGCGGGACACACAGCGTCCATTTTGCGTGCCCTTGACTCCATCTTTGGACTAGGCCTCACTTCGATAGTACGAAAAGGCTTCTCTCCCCTCTGCAGCGCCGCGCACAGCACGCTCATGGCCTCCACCTTTTCCTCCCTGTCTGAAAGCTTTACAACTCCCTTTCTCACGGATGCACCGGGGATAATTGAAACAAATAACATAATGTGTCATCTCACCCTTCCTCTGTGATCACTGTCCTGTGTGTGAACCGGCTCGAACCATGCCTTGTAGCTCATCCATCTCCACAAACCTGCCGCTGCTCCCTTGCCCCCACTGTTGGAAAATGACTGCCAATGTAACCCTGTGCCCTCCTAAGGTATTCTCTTGATGTATCAGAAGTGTGACCCTGCTGTGCAGCCCACCCCACAGTGCCCCCAATAAACCCAGAACTCTGTCTCAGTATATTGTGCCCTAAAACCAACACATGTCATTACAACTCCCCACTTGCCTTGATGTACTAAGAACCACCCAGTCGCGGAGGTTATCACAGAGGACAAGCCCTCTACTCCTTGTATGCCATAAAAGTCTCAATGAAAGATGGTGTAATCGTAGGCATGCAATTTATAGGTTTTCTAGATTTATTCAAAGGTATACTAATGATTGTTGTTTATTATATATTGAATGGTATTTTCTCATGCCAGCTTAGTTAGTGTCAACTCTGTCTCGCCATGACCTAACCCTCACCCCTCCTGGACACATGCAGCTGGACCTCGTGAGGCTTACCCTCCCGCCATCTGGGGAACCAATCCAGAAGAAGCAGTGCCTACATTGATATATGTATCTTTGCTTTCCAGCCAATCCCGCACTGTTGTAGCACCCTATGTTAGTTGCGTCATCTATGACACTGTTTTTCTTTATATCTCTCTGTAATTGTAATGTTTGCCAGCACACTCTCGAGGCAGCAGAGTTCTCTGGATGCCAACTTTATATAAACTTATCTAAATCTTGCAACCTGTTCTGCTAGTCTCATTCCCCACTGGGGTGTATTATATTTTATGAATATGCATGTGTAAGTCGGGGAGGGAGCCTTTACACCACTCCGAAAGGAAGTGGGAGGCAGGACCAGGGATCCTGTAGATGGTGGCAAGAGTCAGTGAGTTGATAGGAGAGACCCCAAGCCTGCAGACGAGGCATTCAAAGGAATAGTAGGACTGAGTGGTGTGAGGATCCCCCTGTATCCTCCTCTCAGTCAGCCAGGGAAAGACCATCGCTTTTGAATCCTGATCCTGGATATGCGAGGGAGGATCACCTGGATGGAGGGAACTTGGGGATTGTGGAGAGGACGTCCTTAGGTGAGACATTGTATCCCCCTTTCCCTTTTCACACTGAATCTTCTATCCCTCAATCCTGTGTAGGTAACTGTCATGTCACGGGTTATAACACGGCACACACCAGCTAGGGAACTCCTTCCCCTACAATGGATGTGGCGCACTATAAAACGCTGTTTATTTTTAATATGCTACGGGTTCTTTTGAGTAGGCCTCCAATCTGTCTTGCACCCAGCCTTCACAAACACCCCGTGTCACAATGGACTAGGAACCAGGCCGGTGTGCATCAATAAGATATTTATTATTGAATGAAAAAGGAAAATAATATACAGTAGCCACCAATGTTGTGGCAACACCAATGCAATGATCACTACAGAATAATTAGATTAAGATATCCTAATACAATTCACACAGTTCTTTAATGGCAAAAACAGAAAAAAACATGTATTTCTAAAGTGATGGCACCAACAGTTGAGCACTCCCCTCTGCAACACTTAACCCCAAACATCAGCTAAACTTGATTCATTTGAATGGAAGTCAGTGGCAAGGAGTAGGAATAGAAAGAGGAAATCGGATTTTGAGTAAAGCCCACCACCACAAGATGGGAAGCTAGCAAAGAAAGTGGAAACCCGTTTTTGGAGCAAAATGGCAGAATGGGATTTTGATTAGTACTCACAACTGCTTGGGAACAGAATGAAAGGTGATTCGAATTGCTTACACTTTAGGAGATAGGGAAAGTTTACAGAATACTAATCAGCACACCAGGGCAACAATAGAAAGGAAGTGGGAAAATCGGTTTTGGAAGAAAGCAAATGCAAAAAGGAAAAATACAGTGGCAAATGGAAATTCGTATACACTGAGTTTAGAATGACAGGCAGCTCGGGGAACGGGTTTAGCTGACAATAGGAAAATTGGTTTTCAATGACAAGGACAGAGGCACATAACAGGTGGACTTCTAGGCAAAAGGGATTGCTCACAATGGGAACAACGGTTTGGGTTTAATAGGACAGGTGCAAATAGGAATTAGTTTGGTAATGCACACAATACAGTGACAAATTCGGTTTTTGCTTACAAGGAGACTAATTCTATTGAGGCAATAGTTTAATGACTATAACAATTAAATACAAACACCAGAGACAAGATGGTTGATTTTGAATTTCAACAATCTTATACCGTGAATTTCAATGGGGGAATTCAGTGATGTACTTAAAATATTAAAAATATACTAAGGATTTACACAGACACTGAGAGGTTTTTCAAAGGAGATATGCTAACATGCACAAGCAAATAAGAGATTCTTCTAGGGAAGGTGACTGAATTACACTGGCAATTTGGGGTTTTCAATGGGGGTTTCAATGGGACTTTCAATGGGGCTTTCAATAGGAGAAGTATTGGATGCAATGCTACAAAAATGATGGCTTTATGCAATTTAGGGCTGGGGTTGTATGCTACTTACAAAGCAAGCCTTGGTTTAGGATTCAGGAAAGCCAGCTGGATCTCAGGACTCTCTGGACAGCTAGGGCAAGGGGTCTGGTCACTGCACACTCAAAGATGGTAAGGTTCAGCAGCCTTCTTTCCGTCCTCCTCCTCCTGTCTCCCCGGATTTTGGGCTATCTTTCTGTAGTCCTAGTACAGTCCCCTTATATAGCATGAATGACATCACTAACTTTACAATCTAGGAGGAGTACCCTGTAATTACAAGGCATAAAATAAGTAGTATCGCATTGCAATTTGCGATACGATACCGCTGGTTTGCCTTATAATTAAGTAATCATGTCGCAGCAAGTGCGATATGATTTATGGCCCCGAGCGCAGAGCTTAAAAGCACAGATTACTGTGCCTTTTATTTTAAGATCTGAGCTCGGTGCACTGACAGTGTGCAGGCAGCAGGCAGAAACTCCCGGGCTGGGCTAAATACATTGTATCAATGTATGAGCCCAGCCCAGGTGTGGCGTCAAAGTCACATGGAGAAGAGACTACAGCAGCTAAGGCATTAAGTACCAGAACCAAAGTATATACAGATAAATAAATTGCTGTGTTATTATTTAACACTGCAAACTGGCAACATGGCGCAGTTGCCGGCGACATCCCTGAGGCTCATGGCCCTTATCAACTAAGAAGATTGAAAGGCCCGGATGCTGTCCCTGATTGCAGGGCTCGTTGTTAGCAAGCAGCTGGCAGTAATATTTCTCCTACCTGTTCCGGTGGGCCAAATATTTCCAGCCACTTAAGCACATTGCTGTGGGTAATCAGTTGCGCGCCATTGTGAGGAAGCCCTGTGAGTAAGGGCTGTCCGTGGCTGTGCTTCAAGAAATTCCCATTGGATTTACAATGGTGTGCTTTGTGCAAAAATGTTCAAAGTGCCTTTGTCTCCACCCACTCTACCCACAATCGTATTTGACCATCTCTGCACGTGCCTTTGCGCACGCACCTTTGTGAGGAAGCCCTGTGAGAAAGGGTTGTCTGTGGCTGTCCCCCGTGGCTGTGCTTAAAATAAAATCCCATTGGATTTACAACAGTGTACTTTGTGCAAACATTTTCAAAGTGCCTTTGTCTCCACCCACTCTACCCACAATCCTATTTGACCATCTCTGCACGCGCCTTTGCGCACGGAGGAAGCCCTGTGAGAAAGGGCTGTCTGTGGCTGTCTTGGGCGGGATTAGAAGGGAAAGAGGTAAGCCCATCAGTTGTATATGAAAATCAGCGAGTGCATGTAAATGCCTTGAGCTTGTGTTTGTTCCACCTGCATGTGCTCCTGGTGTCCCATTATTAATACCCTTTAAACTGTTTAATTGCATTTAGCATTGTTACTTCCCTTCATTTCCACTCTATGCCTCCACTTCTGAGTATGTGACCGCATATCAATCCGAGCACCTGTAAAACATTCAAGTTGCTTTTAAGCTCGAGTGCATTCATCCTTCACGTAAACTTCAGTTGCGAGAGGTAACGTTTGGGTATTGTAACGTTTAAGGCTGACCTGTTTGTGAGGTGGAAGCTTAATTGAAAGCTTCAATCGAGCAAGTGAAGCAGTTCGACGCTGGTATACTAACGCCCCTTTGAGGCGTACAGCAGCTGTTCTAAATCATAGCGTTGAAAACAGTTTGAGCTTCCCAGGTGTGAGTAAAACCATTATACTTAGTTCTTCTAGGAATAATAACTGGAGAACAAATTGAAAAATTTGGTAACAACTTATTTGGTATTTCAACCGCAAATACAGCAACTTTATTTAACGTTATAAAATAAATGTCTTTAACATAAAAGTGTTAAAGCGATATTATTTAAGCAAATTATTCAAGCCAGCAATGGGCTATAAGTAAACTTTAGCAATGACTGCTCCCTTTTTTACTTTGAAATCGGGCAGGCCTGCGCATTCTCCTTGTAAGCTAGGCACTCTTGAAAACACGCCATTGCAAAAGCAAAGAGTGTTGGTATTAACAGACAAAAAAACATCAACACAATCTCTTAGGGGAACAGTGTCAATGGAAAATGACATAAGCCTATACTGCAGCTTTAATGGAGCTTGTGCCTTGCGTGCAGGAGAGAAAAATAAAACAGATAGTTAATCATCTGCTCTTGATATTTGAATTAATAAAGAAATTCTAGCCATAAAAAAACCTGTTTTAGAAGTGGTAAATCCACTGGTGAATGATCCAGGCCTCTCGGACATTACAATGGAGACTGCATTCATACAATGCGATCCCTTAGCAATGCCCGATAACCTTGACAGATCAAAACAAGTTATAGAAAACGATTAAGGATGTTCAGTCATGGCCGAACAAAAACTGAGGAAAGCCTATGAGGAGCTAAAAATCATAGGTCAAGTTAATGATGAGACGCTAGAGTTCATGAATTTGAACAACAGCACCAACATGGAAGGGGATGAAGTCTTGTTTATCCATTCAAATACAGGTGATTTAATGCAGTTGGAGTAGTTCTCCCTAATGAAATCATATTCTAGTACATCTCCTGTAAAGTTGAATGTTGAAGTTAAAGCAGTGATTAAAGTAACGGAGGAGCTGACAAGCATTTGCTTGGCAAATGCATCTGATAGCACACATCAATCTACCTCATCATCACTGTCATTTATTCCACCTACCCCCTCCCCCACAGGCTATTCCTCTTATGAGCATGGATAAAGCAAGTGACGCAGGCAGGGTCCAACCCCCTTTGCAAGAATTGTTTTCAGAAACATTTTGTACGAATAACACTCTTGAGGGGTTGAACATTGCGCTACTGGGGTTGGCAAGGCTCTATGAATCCATGGACCAGAAAATCAATTATCAAACTATTGTTCTTTCTCAATTGGTAACGTGCATAGGCGCAAATGGAAAGAGCAATGAGATGTCCTCGCCAAGTCAAATGTATAAAATATTTTGACATTGTACGTTAATGGACTCAAGCTCTCAAACAGAGCATAATGTAAAATCCATGAAGACTCAAATTAAGAATCAGCTTGATACAAAGACTGATAACATCACATCAGGAAATCTAGACCCTGCCATGAAGGAAATTGATCAGGGAATGATAAAAGAAATGGCTAATTGCCCAATCAAAGAAATTGACCCAGTTGATATGGGGAAACCCCCTTTGACAAAAAAAGGGGAGATAATAGAAATTAATGGGGCCGCTAGCTGCAATATCTATGGACAAGCAGAACCTGAAAAAGTGCAGAATAGATCCAAAGCATGGAAAAAGTTAAAGGAAAGAAAAACAGGACGTCATGAAAAAATGGTGAAAACAAAAACAAAGACAAGACGCTTTATCAAAGTTCTGACAGCATCGGACAGAAAAGTAAATCTTGAAAGCATCTGGGCTATGCCAGACCAAACAGAATCACAAAAGGCATCAGAAATTAGACCAGCATCCTTGCCTCTGACGGTTATAAAATACAAGCCCCTGGATGACCTAGTCACCTTTTTTTTTTTTTTAATATATATTTATTGCATTTTATAACAGTACAACCAGCAGGGCCTCAACACGGCCTCATATAACTCCCTTAGAACACCCTCCCTCCCTTCTTTTACCTCCCTCCCGCCTATCCAGGCCGTTGCTAACTACACCATAAATTATATATATGTTTTTTCAGTCTGGAATGGTCGTGCTTTCGCCCGAGGAGTCCACCATCTTGGGGCTGAATAGCGTCACCGTGAGCTCCACCCATTGCATTAGATCGTCTGAGGAATCCTGTCCTTGTTGACGTTGGGCGATCTCCCAGGCCCCAGTTTCGGCCTGTGTCCATTTGCGGAGGTCTTCCCACCATGTTGCTAAGCTCGGGGCCCGGGGGTGCTTCCAACCCATGGCTATGTGTCGTTTCGCGAGTATATACATTAGGTCTTTTAGCCTATTCAGTGGCCTGTTTTTCCTCTTCCCGGGATATCTGCCCAGAATACATGCTGTGGGTGTTTGCACCTCCAGGGTGATGTCGGCCTCGGCAACTTTGGTTTTGATTTGTGCCCAGAAGGACTGTATAGTGGGGCACTCCCAGAACATATGGGTCATGTTCGCTTGGGGTTCGTTACACTTTGGGCATCCCGTGGTGCTGGCTCCGCTGAATTTAGAGAGGATATCAGGTGTGAGGTATGCTCTGTTCGTTATGTAGAATTGTATCAGCTGGAACCTGGCATTTCTAGATACTTTTTTATGGTTTCCCACTCTGTATCCCCGAATTGCAATCCGAGTTCCGTTTCCCACTTCGCCCTGCACTTGAGGTCGTGCTGTGCAGCGTTGTGAAGCAGCGTTTCATAGATCCTAGAGGTCTCATGACCCCCCTCTGCTGCCGCTAGTAGGCTCTCGATCCCTTCGTGTCCAGTGTCTAAGTTTTCCGTTGATGGCCAACGGGAAGCTAAACTTTTTACTACAGCGTTGTGCAGTAGGAACTGTCCCGTGTGTATTCCTGAGACCTCATGTAGTTCAGCAAAGGTCAAGATGCCCTGTTCGTCCACCAGGTCCCCCACGGTGGCAACGCCGTATAGCTCCCATGTGTCCCTAATTATTTTCTGACTCCCCGGTCTGTTTGCCATGATTGCAGCTATCGGAATCTGTGGGGAGTAAGGGTCTTTTAGGTCCATGGCTTTGCATGTTCTTTTCCAAATCTCGATCCCGAGTTGGATCAGATACGGGTACCGTTTTTTTTGGCCTGACTTAGCCCATAGCAGGTCTCTGAGCAGTATTTGGGTGGTTCCTGGCTGCAGCAGGCGGGTATCGGTGGAGGCGTCGTCTGCCATCCATTGAATCACATGTTTCAGCTGTCCAGCCAGATAGTAAAGTTCGAAATTGGGGACCTTTAGGCCGCCTTTGTCATAGGGTCTCTGCATCGTGTCCAGGGCGACTCTGTGCCTTCCTTCCTGCCATAGGAATTTCCTACAGAGCTTATGCAGGTCGTTAAAGAATTGTCGTGGTATATTGTATGGCACGTTGGTAAAGTGATAGAGCAGTCTGGGTAATGCTACCATTTTGAGCAGTCCCACTCTGCCGGCCACCGATAGCGGGAGCCTGCCCCAGAAGTCCATTGATTTCACTAGTCCTTCCTTAGCTCTGAGTGTGTTGAGAGCGTGTTCCCTATTGGGGTCTCGATGGATCGCGATACCCAAATATTTGAAGGTGGTGGGTTCCCATTTTAAGGTTAGTGTGGGGAGCTCTTTAGCCCCCAGCCCGCTTAGGGCCGCTACGGGAAACAGGCAGGATTTACTGTGGTTTATTTGAATCCCTGTGACTCTGTGAAACCCTTCTAAAGTCTCCAATATATAGGGCAGTATGTGTTCGGGGTTTCTCAGGTAGAGGAGCATGTCATCTGCATACATAGAGAGCAAATGGGTAACCCCGTCTATCTTAATGCCTGCATCGCCATATTCCTGCCTAATGTATGCTGCAACGGGTTCGATGGCAATAATGTACAGCATGGGGGATAGGGGGCAGCCCTGTCTAGTGCCTCGGGTTAGCCTCCATTTGTGTGAAAAGGTGTTGTTGATGCGCACCCTGGCCGCTGGGTCGGTGTAGATGAGTGTGACCCATTTAATGAAACTGGGCCCCATTCCCATTTTTGACAGGGTGGCTAGTAGCCATTTCCAGCGCACCGAGTCAAATGCTCTGGAGGCGTCTAAAGACGCCACAGCACATTTCTCCTGTCTACCTTCGGTGCTGTGAATGACGTGGTGCAGTTTCCGTAAATTTTCAGTGATAGTCCTGCCTGGCACGTACCCCGTTTGGTCTTGGTGGATTAGGGTCGGGATGGCCCTGCGTAGCCTCATAGCTAATATTGCCGTCAGGATTTTGCTATCTGCGTTTAGTAGGGACAGGGGCCTGTATGATCCGCATTCCGTGGCATCCTTATTAGGCTTAAGTAGCGGGATGATGGTAGCTTCTCTCATGGAATCTGGGAGGTGACCTTCTTCATATGCCTCATTGAACACTTGGGACAACAACGGGGCCAGTGTGTCTGCATACGTTTTGTAGAACTCTCCTGGGAGTCCGTCTGGCCCCGGTGCCTTCCCGGTGGGTAGTGATCTGATGACGACTGCCACTTCCTCTGGGGTGACGGGGCCTTCTAGGGACTCTGCTGTATGTTCCTCTAGGTGTTGCTGTATGTTCCTCTAGGTGTGGCAGCCTTATGATATCTAACACGTCCTCTATTGCCATGTCAGTGGGCGGCGAGTTATCTGCGTAGAGGGCTTGGTAGTACTCTGTAAAGGTGTGGTTTATGTCTATTTGTGAGTGTATGTCTAGCCCGTCTGCATCCCGGATGTGGCAGATGGGTTGTCTAGGGGCTTCTCGCTTATACAGCCATGCTAACAACTTTCCAGGTTTGTCACCTAGGGCATGGCTTCTTTCGATGTGTTTGGCGTAGCTGAGCCTGCCAAGCGCCTCCCAGTGTCGCAGGCAAGCCTGCTTTAGTTCGACCGTTCTGCGTATGTGGGCAGGGTCCGATGAGGCGGCAGCTTCTATGTGTTTTAGTTCATCTTCATCACGCTTCAGTAGAGAGGTGATGGATTTTTGGGCTCCCCCTACGGCTGCTATCATTTCCCCTCTGACCACCACTTTATATGCCTCCCATGCGGTGCTGATACGCTGGACACTATCAATATTTATCTGCCAGTAGGCGGATGTGCATTGTTGTATTTGTTCGCAAAAAGTCTTGTCTAGTAACGCCTCACTTCGGAGCCTCCATGTGGGTATGGGGGGCCTGGGCGCGGTTAAGGACCATGTGGTTGTCAAGGGGGAGTGGTCCGATAGCACTCTAGCTAAGTATTGTGTGTCCTCGAACGTGTATAAGTGTTCATCGCTGACTAGTATGCTATCTATTCTGGTGTGAACAGCGTGCGGTGTTGAGTAAAAGGAGTAAGCTCTATCTTCTGGGTGCTGTGCTCTCCAGAGGTCGCTTAGGGCGTACTGTTGTGTGAGGGCCTTTAGTATTTTTGCAGGAGGGGAGGGCTGAGAATGTTTGCTGTCTGATCTATCTACACATGGATCCAGGGTGCAGTTGTGATCTCCTCCCCATATTAATGTGCCATTCCGGCATGGACTCAGCCGGGTGTATAATGAGCGAAAGAAGACTGTGGCGTCATGATTGGGGGCGTAAGTGTTGACCAGGCAGAGTTCTTTACTCTCTATGGTGCATCGTATCAGGACCATTCTACCTTCATCGTCAATGCTGGTGTGCACCACCTTTATGGGGATGGTGGGGGCTATCCATATTAGCACTCCCCTAGCATAGCTAGAGTACGCGGTACCTATTAAGGTTCCTCTCCACGCTCTGTTCAACGCTGCTAATTTCCGTGCATTCAGGTGGGTCTCCTGTAATATGGCAATGCCTATCTTTTGGCGTTTAAGGAAGGTGTGGACTCTGTGCTGTTTGATGTAGCTGCTCAGCCCTCTGACATTCCATGTCATTACCTTAATCGTAGCGGCCATGAGTGTGGATTGGGTAAAAGGTTCTGGGTGGGCTGCGCGGTGGCGCCGGGCCCCGAGACTGTTAGTCTGCCCTGTGGTGCGCGGTCTTGGTGGGTTCTCTTGGCATCTATTGCTCGGTTTAGTGGTGTGTAGTGGCTTTGACGGTCCTGAACTTCCCTGTCCCAGTAAACAGTAACCTTCAACTGAACTTGTAACATAACACGTCTAGCGGGGTATCCCCCGTTCTGACATTCCCGTTTCTGCTCCATGGGACTAAGTCCCTTGGTTCCCTACGGGCGGGTTATTACCCCAAAAAAAAGGTAGTCTTAGGGTGGGTGTGGCTTCACTCCTGATGTACGAATGTAAGGTATTCCGTAATTGGCATGGCTCCGATTTCATCTGGGTTGCCGCATGTTGTCCAGTGGTTTGACTGATTGATGATGGCCACCTGTGGGAGGTGTAAACGAGACCCTATGGCGCGGGCTGTTTTGGCTTGCGCTGTTTTGGCTCCCAATCGGGGATCTGCGCTCTGTCCATCCACTCAGTTACTTCAGCGGGAGTTTCGAATAGATGTGTTTTATTATTGTGTAGAACCTTTAGTCTGGCCGGGTATAGAAGCATGTATCGCATCCCAGCGTTTTTCAATCTGGCTTTAGTATGGTTGAACATGGCCCTGCTTCTCTGGACCTGTAGGGTGTAGTCGGGATAGATAGTGATCCTGGCGGAGTCTCTTTGTATGGTGCCGCCCAGCCTAGAGAAGGTTAGGATAGCTTCTCTGTCCTTGTAGTTCAACACTTTTGCTATGATGGGCCTGGGTGGATTCCTTGGGGGCGGTCGTCTGGCCAGGGATCGGTGGGCTCTTTCAATGGCGAACCCTTGTGATAGCTTCCCCGCGCCAATTTCTTGTATGAGTAGGTCTTCAACGTAGTTCGTGGGGTCATTACCTTCGGTTCCCTCAGGTAGGCCTAGGATTCTTATATTACTTCTGCGGGCCCTCCCTTTGGCCTCCTCGGCTCTATCCTCTAGGCTCTTTACCTTCTGTGCTAGGACATCCACTTCTTTTGTGAGCTTCGCTTTTGACTCAGAGTGTTCTCGGATTTGGGTCTCTAGAGTGTCTGTCCTGTTGGCGATGGCGCGCACATCCTGCCGCAGCAGATTCAGGTCTATGGCTACCGCGTCTATCTTGTGTTCCATGGTTTTCTGGAGCGTCTTAATGGCCTCCAGAAGTTGTGAGTTAGCTGGTTCAGGCGCTTCTGCATTAAGTGCTTCGCTGCTGTCGCCTCCGCCTGTGTGGGAGGCGTCCCTCCCAGGTGCGCCCGTGGCGGTAAAGGTTTCCATGGTGGTCTGCCTGTGCTTGCTTCTGGCGTTTTTGGCTGACATTATTACAGTGGTGATGGCACTCCACCGTGGTCCCTAGAGTCTCCCTGTGTTGATGGGGGTGGTGTGGGGCCACGCTGGGTGTGTTGTGTTAATGCAGGGCAGAGAGCCGCCTCAGCACCCAGGTCCCGCAGGGAGGACTTTCTGCAATCGTGTCTTTTAGCGCCGCTCGGGAGTTGTGGCCGACTTATTAAGCTGTGTGTTTTTTTTCAAGATGCGGGGTGTCCCCGTGCCCCGCCGAGCTCAGTGTGTGAGGGGAAAGGTCGCTTGAACCGGGTCCATTAAGCCGGGCACTGAGGGGGATGCCGCCTCTCGTGCGAAGCCCAAGAGCTGTTCTGGTTGCTGGGCCCTGTTCTGCAGGTCGCTGGCCACAAGAGCGGTGTACGCCCTCCGTGTTGTTCGGCGGGTTGCCTGCGGTCCAGGCGCCGCCTTTGGAGGCCCCCGTAGGTGCCCCAGGCCTCGTAGTCCCGTAGCGTGTGTGGCTCTCCACCTGGCGGGGGTACTGGGGGGGCTGAGGGTCAGAGTGCTGTGATGGCTCAATGGAGTGGAGCAACCCCCCAAGAGCTGTTCTGGTTGCTGGGCCCTGTTCTGCAGGTCGCTGGCCACAAGAGCGGTGTACGCCCTCCGTGTTGTTCGGCGGGTTGCCTGCGGTTCAGGCGCCGCCTTTGGAGGCCCCCGTAGGTGCCCCGGGCCTCGTAGTGCCGTAGCGTGTGTGGCTCTCCACCTGGCCAGGGTACTGGGGGGGCTGAGGGTCAGAGTGCTGTGGTGGCTCAATGAAATGGAGCAACCCCCGAGCCCCCGCCCCCCGTCCCCTTACCGTCTGCTTTCAGGCCGACTCGCCCGCTCTTCCACGTTCACAGTCCGGGCTCGGTGCCCACTCGAGCTGCAGTCCGCGCGTTGTCCAGCACGGCCCTCGGCCCGAGAGCGTGCGCGTGTGTTGGCCCACGCTCCCCGCGAGCAGCGCCGCTTTATTGTCCATCGGTGTGGTGATGGGCGCAGAGGTTCTGTTGGCGCCTTCCGTCCCCTGGCCCCGGTCTCCCTGGGGGGGCCCGCTGGACCTCCCGCCCAGGGCAGCGGGGGGAGCTGCGCCGCACTGTCAAGGCGAGTCGAGTCGGCGCTGGGCTCCCTTCACTTCCCTCCTTGCGTATAATGCATGGGGTCCTCACTCGCGCCGACCCATGGCACAAGGGCGCGAGGTACAGCCTTCGTCAGCGCGGGTTGCTTTCATCCACCTGGATCACGTATCCCCCGGCTCACTCAGCTGCGGCTGGGCGTTTCGGGTCTCCGCTGTCCCCCGTCATCGTTGCTCAGCCTTCGGCGAGGAGACGGGTCTCGCGGCGGCCGCCATTTTCTGGATGCGGCGCTGTCCTTGTTCGCGTCGTGGTTGCTGAGCGGGCGGTTGAAGCTACTCCACACTTCAGCTTCGGGGGCCCCAGGCAATCATCGTCGGTTGGGGCGAATTTCAGTCGTTTGGCTGATTTAGGGCTGAAATTGGCGGCGGATCACTGGACATATCATGCGGAGCTGCTGTAAACACGGCTTTCCTACATGGCGGTTAGCCACGCCCGACCTAGTCACCTTAGTGACACATTCCACCATAGGACAACCTGAAATACATCAAGAGACAATGAATGTCAAAGAAAAAACAATCAATGACTCTGACCCAATTGGTAATCATGAACAATTAGAGAATAGCAACAAAACTGCTCCAATAAAGTCTACAGAAAAAGTGGTTCTGGAACATGACTTACTAAGAGAAGAAATAATAAAATCTATTGCAGCTGTTCCATCATATCAGCCAATTTTGAAGGGCCTGTCTTTAGTAGAAGTTATAAAAAAAAGGCCCCTTCAATCCAAAATTATAAGTGAACAGAATGCATCGAACAAGAAGGAACAACTACTACCACAAACTCAGGTAGACAAGAGTAAAACTCAGTCATCAACAGGAAGGTATCAGAATCATCTAAACTATCATTGCTTGATACTTGAATGCCGAGAACATCCCTTTGAAAAATATGTCCTCCACCGCTCGAGCATTTTGAACATTTATAAGGAAGTGCACAAGTTGAAAGACATAACTAAAACTGATATTGATGTAGTTGAATTTCTGGATGATACAGATATTACAAAGGCACGCATGTTTGTTCGGTCAGGCTCCATAAATAACATCATATGGGGTGCCAAATCTGCATTATTTGAGATGGTATTTAATCTTATTCAGGACTCCCACCAGTCAAATATAGAGGAGGATCTACATGACTGCTTACTCCAAGAGCGCTCTGCCCAAACAACAGAAAATACATGTTATATTACAAAAACACATCCTTATGACGTGTGCTATAGGGGATACGTAAAGTCATGGTCATTGGATGGAAGAGACAGGACAGTATCTATGCTGTAGGGGTGGTGCTGCCGGATTGGTTGGTGTTGAACTGGCAACTTCGTGGAGCACGTGAATCAGCTGGGCTCATCTGGGAGGGGTGCAGAGTCAGGCGATGTCCATGTTGCGATGATTAAGACTGTCTAACATTTACCCTTTTGGCCACACATCTCTTAGCATTATTTATAAATCTCAGCATGCAATCTCTATATCAATAGACGTTTGACCCGGACAATAAAAGTAAAGGTACATGGGTCCAGGTGTCTAACCTAACACAATATTTCAACGGCACATTCATCAGATATCCCCTTGGATCTATTGAGAGGATGGTTTATTGTCTGTTAGTACAGAGAGAATATATTGCCACACATGAGATTAGTGCTAGGTGGGTGAACTGGGGTAGCACACAGGCAAGTGGCATGCAACTATTACATCAAAAGGCTTTGGGGTGAGGGGGCTTGTGGGCTATATTTCTTTAAAGGGGGTCTGTTGGTGAAGAGGCAGGTTTGTGGAGACAAATGTTTTTTTCCAGGACCAGGCTCCGGCCCGGTCATGCACAGGGCAGTGATGTAAAAGGGAAGTAGAGAGATACAGTGTTTAGTTTGATACTTCACGCGCCCAGGCTTCTGTGGGAACAGGACTGCCGCGGAGAACGCAGACGGGAGGAGGTGGGGGATTGGCTTGCTGAGTGTGCGTGGACACAGGAGGGGAGAGATGCAGGCTGGCTTCTAACATTTAAGTGTGGCCTAATAGAAAATGGAGTCAGTAACTAAACAAAATGGAGTATTGTGGCTTGTATACCATGCACAGTTATGTGTCATTCAATTGGTACCGCACACCGTGACTAGGGTTTTTCCAACCGCGAATGAGCATATCATGTGCATTCAATAGGAATGAAGGGGGGCCTGGGAGACCCTTCCTCGCTTACATTCTCCCCTTTCGTTACTTAAGTAATTAATACTGTAATTCTCCCAAACGTTTCCATTCAGCTTCCTCTGCTACTGCCTCATCCCAAGCCGGAGTTCCCTTTCTTGGCATCCAGGCTCGACACACCACCCTCAGGCTCTCCCCTGCTCGTGCATATTCATCTGGGGTGCAGGTCGTATAAATACAACCCCCCATCTCCATCTAGGTCTACCCATGCTTCATCATGCTACACTTTTTCAATTCCCGGGGCTCCTTAATTGCGGTATGCCAAAATGAATCTCCAATGTACCCAGTGTTGTATATTGCAGTCATTCTATATTTTGGTTCTGCGTCTTCCCGGTCTAGACTTGGGCCTCATGTGTTATCTGTACTACTCCAGCTGCACTACCTATTGGCACCATCATCATTGCACAGCACCTGAGACTCAATTGGCACACACAGTAAATCAGGAGAAAAAAGACGATGATGGTTATCAGTAGCTTCACGGTCATTCCAAGCCATGACGGGACCCATTCAAACAGGTTTTCCAACCATGTGCTTGACTGCACTCCTTCTTTCTTCATCCTTTCACCAAGGTTATGCACCGCTGCTATCATATGCAAAAGTGTCCCATTGTTCACGTCGGCAGAGGGTACAAAAGTGCAACATGCACTCCCGATTTCTCGGCAAACACTGCCGTCCATTGCAGTTAGTAGGTTTAGGACGTAGCAGTTCTGCATGGTCATCAGCCCAGCCGCAGGGCTCTTAGTTCTACCTTGATGACATTGAATCCTTCTCCTGTGTCGTTGGCCAGTTGGATGAGTTGCCAGCGGGTGATCTGAAGCCATTTTGAATTTGCTCGAGATTGAACACTTGGGACGAGGGATGCAAAAATAGTTTTTGCTGACGTCAGGAGCTTACATTTAACAGGGAACTCTGCCAAAAGTTCAGTGGATGCAGCAGAGATGTAGTTTGACGACCTCCGCTTCCAGGATACTGGACTTTGCAGCTGCTCATTGGATAGAACGTCATATGCAGGGGGTTCTTCGGTTGTCGACGGGGGTGCAAGGGACATCTTTGCTGGCACCCGCTGCCCTTGAATGTGGCTTTCGGATATCACCATCAGTGCTGAGTGCAGCGTTGCCAAAGCGCAGGTGCCCCTCCAGGACTGTGGAAGGTGCAAATATGCCTGTTTGCCGCATACCCACTAAGTGTCCATTAAGGCTGTTGTTCCCTTTTTCATGTCTGGAATGATGACAGTTTTGACTTGTTTGTGCCCAGGGGCATTTTTCCTTCTGTCAGAATGTACCAAAGTATTAACTGAAAAGGATACAATACTCAAAAGGATACAGGAGGTAGGGTCTTCCGGATCCCTGTTCACACGATTTGATAGTCGTGAAGTCAATAAAAGACCTTCCGAATGATACAACCCTCTGGCTGATAAAACAGGCAGAGCGATGGATCACTGGAAAGGGCGTGGGTAAGGTATAGTAATCCAGCCTAGGACAAATTAAAGTATCATGAATAACTGCTCCAATCTGAGTATGATGAATTAGATAATGACAGGAATGTTCACACTGACCTTTAGATTTGGGTAGAATAATCCAGAAGTCTCTTGATGGATTTGAATGAAGAACAAACAACAAGGAAGGGAAAATTAGTAAGGGAGACTTATCCCGAACGGAACGAGGCTCACGCTAGATACGGGTTGAATTCACCACAGGATAGCGTCCAAAGTTCAGTTCAATGTCACCTTCCAATAATCCTTGAAAGGCTTCCTTCCCACTATAGGGATCAATCCTTCTGTTAATTCCACAGATGCAGGAGTTAGAAGTACATGCGGTTATAAACAGCCGCGAAGAAAATAACGTTTGAAGACAACGTGCGCGTGTGGATTTTACACGCGGGCAGGATTCGCGCAGTCCGGGCCAGCCGCGTGTGAAGACAACGTGCGCGTGTGGATTTACACGCGGGCAGGATTTACGCAGTCCGGGCCAGCCGCGTATGAAGACAGAGAGCGCGTGTGGTTTTTACACGCGGGCAGGATTCACGCAGCCTTGGCCAGCCGCACTTGAAGACAAAGAGCGCGTGTGGATTTTACACGCGGGCAGGATTCACGCAGCCTTGGCCAGCCGCACTTGAAGACAAAGAGCGCGTGTGGATATTACACGCGGGCAGGATTTACGCAGCCTTAGCCAGGCGCGCTTGAAGACAGAGAGCGCGTGTGGAATAACACGCGGTCGGTGTTCCCGCAGTCCGGAACAGCCGCGTTTAGAGACAGCGTGAGCGTGTGGAATTACACGCGGGCAGGTTTCCCGCAGTCCGGACCAGCCACGCTTGAAGACAGAGAACGCGTGTGAATTATCACGCGAAGGTATAGCTCCAGGAATCAGCGTGTGGCGGAACACACGCTATCGAAGGCCCAAAAGTAGCTGTAGAAATATGCCAGGATGCAGATCAGAGGTTCAGCTACACAACGCCAATAGAGACGATCAGAAGCAGCGAGTGAAGCTTCTACGCTGCTTAAATACGTAATACCGTAGTTCACGTGACGAAGCAAAAGTCACGTGAAGTTAGCGACGTGAAAAGTGCAAACGTCGTTTTCCCGGTAACGTATCGAATAACCTCCATTTGGAGTAGAACGGTCTAG
This sequence comes from Ambystoma mexicanum, assembly GCF_040938575.1. Lineage (NCBI taxonomy): Eukaryota > Metazoa > Chordata > Amphibia > Caudata > Ambystomatidae > Ambystoma > Ambystoma mexicanum. The sequence goes on from NC_090925.1 coordinate 170,307,485, forward strand.
CTGTTCTACGAGCGTAGCGTCCAGCATGCATGACAGTGCCATCCCCCAAAGGGACAACCTCTCCCCTTCTTGTGTGAAAGCGCTTCAATAAAGCAGGAGCATGAATATTGGAAAGAGGTTCCCAGGACCTATCTTCGGGACCATAGCCCTTCCAATCCACCAGATAATATGGTCTACCAGAACGTAGTTTCATATCCAGTATGTCTTGTACCTCGTATTCATCAGACCCCCGCACAGAAATAGCAACAGGCCGTACAGGCAGTCTAGTAGCTTCAGAGAATGGCTTAATGAGTGAGACGTGGAATACAGGATGCACCCGCCATCGTTGTGGCAAAGCCAGACGTACAGCAGCAGGATTAAGAACATGGAGCACTACATACGGACCGATGTATTTAGGTAACAATTTCTTTTTGCCTGGAATTCTTAAGTTCTTAGTGGATAGCCAGACTTTCATACCAGCCTTATAGACAGGTGCGGATACTCTATGAGCATCGGCATAGAATTTGTCACGTCGTTTAGCCTGCTCCAATTGCTGCTTCACCTTTCTTTGTAATCTCTTCAGATCACGAAGAGTACGGCCTGCGGCAGGCGTGTCCAAGGATAGACCGGAATCCAGAGGTATTGATCGGGGGTGTTGTCCATAGAGAGCATAGAACGGAGAAGTGCCTATGGCACTATGATAAGAGTTGTTATAGGCGTATTCAGCCGCCGGCAGTACCGTGAGCCAATCCGATTGGTATTGCAAACACAGACACCACAGATATTGTTCCATAGTACAATTGACCCTTTCAGTCTGTCCGTCAGTTTGAGGATGATAAGCACTGGACATTCTATCATCAATTAGTAATGCAGATGTTAAAGCTCTCCAAAAGCGTGACGCAAACTGCGAGCCCCTGTCAGTAATGATTACTGATGGTAGACCAAAGAAACGAAATATATGTTGGATGAATAGTTCAGCCAGAACAGTAGCAGTTGGTAAACCAATACAGGGAATAAATAGAGCCAATTTAGTGAAATAATCCACTACGACCCATATGGTATCATATCCCTGATTTGGGGGGAGTTCTACCACAAAGTCCATAGATATCATGTCCCATGGTTTGTTAGGGACAGGTAGGGACTGGAGTAAGCCCACTGGTTTACCAGGAGTATTTTTACATTGGATACATACAGAACAAGAAGATACATAGTTTATAACATCTTTTGCCATGGATGGCCACCAGCACCACCTTTTGAGCAGATCCAGTGTTTTCTTCCGTCCAGGATGGGCTGCAATCAAGGAATCATGATTCCATTTGAGGGCTTTATTCCGCATTGAAGGAGTTGGTAGATAAAGTACTCCTTGTGTGAATGGTAAACCGTTATGCACGTCCAGATTCATATCCTGGACTACTTGTGGATGATTTTTTACCCACTCTTGTATTTCGGTTTTTAGGGACGGTTGAACCGAACAACTACAAATTACATGATCTGCCAACAGCTGAATCTGTACTTGTTTTTCTTCCTGCGCCTCTTTACTCATACGGGACAAAGCGTCCGACTTAACATGTCCTCGGGCAGGACGATAGGTGACCTGGAAATCGTATTGGGCAAAAAAGACATGCCATCTGGCCTGACGGGCCGTAAGGCATTTCATGGATTTGAATGCTTGGAGATTTCTATGGTCAGAGTACACCAACACCTGTTGTTTGGCCCCAAGAAGATGATGACGCCATTCTCGGAAAGCATCTTTGATAGCCAGTAGTTCCCGCTCAGTGACGGTGTAGTTCCGTTCATACGAGGTGAGTTTGCGAGAGAAGAAAGCCACTGGGTGTTCTTCCTTGGTTTCTGTGCAAACTTGTGAGAGCACTGCACCAATAGCGACACTGGATGCATCCGCTTCAACGACAAACTGGCGATCAGGATCCGGATGTTGAAGCACGGGTGCAGTGGTAAATGCTTCCTTCAGCTTTTCGAATGCTGCTTGGGCATGTTGGTTCCAACAGAAAGGAACTTTGGAACTAGTTAAAGCCGTCAAAGGAGCTACTGTTTTGGAAAAGGAATGGATAAATCTGCGATAGAAATTCGCAAAGCCTAAGAAAGACTGTAGTGACTTGACGTTATGCGGAATCGGCCAATTCAAGACGGCCTTTACCTTGGAACGACTCATTCGAGCACCTAGATTGGTAATGTCGTAACCAAGGAATTCCACTTCCTGTGAATGAAAGACACATTTTTCGGCTTTCACATAAAGATGGTTCTCCCTGAGTCTTTGTAGGACTGTAGAGACATGTCTGACGTGTTCCGATAAAGATGATGAGTAGATCAAAATGTCGTCCAGATAGACAACCACAAATTGGTCCATTATGTCTCTGAATATATCATTCATGAAGAATTGAAATGTGGCGGGAGCATTGCACAGACCAAAAGGCATCACCAAATATTCGTAAAGACCATACCGTGTCTTAAAAGCGGTCTTCCATTCATCGCCTTCACGAATGCGAACCAAGTTGTATGCACCTCGCAAGTCCAATTTGGTGAAATAACTGGAAGTGCCTAACTGATCCAACAGAACGTTTATTAGTGGTAAGGGGTATTGGTTTTTGATGGTGATATCATTAAGTGCCCTGTAATCAATGCATGGTCTGAGATCTCCCTCTTTCTTAGGAACAAAGAATAGAGGAGATGCAGCAGGAGATTGTGAGGGCCGTATAAAGCCCATTGCTAGCGCTTTGTCAATGTATTCTTTTAACACGACATCTTCTTTAGGTGTTAATGAATAAACACGGCCTGTAGGAATTTTGGCACCAGGAATCAATTCGATAGGACAGTCGTACTGTCGATGAGGAGGTAATTGTTCTGCCTGGCCTTTATCAAAGACATCAGCATAATCAGCGTATTCGCATGGTATGATATTGTCGCATTGATGTACAACGCTGATAGTAGAATCCTCCACCATAGAGGCCAATATGTGTTGTTTATTTGACACCTCCTGACTGGTAAAGCAATGTTCATTGCAATGAGTCGAAGGATATTGGAGCGATCCCGAAACCCAGTCAACAGCAGGATTGTGAAGGGTTAACCATGCAAGACCAAGTATGATCTCGTACTGCGGAGCAGCAATAACATCGAAGATGATTTCTTCTGAATGGTTATTCGATAACGTCATCTGAACAGGTACCGTCTCCTGGGTTACCATACCAGAAATCAAAACAGATCCGTCCACGGTGTTCACCGTTTCAGGTCTTTTTTTGTTTACAAGGGGTAAGGAACATGTCTTGGCATAAGTGATGTCTATGTAATTGCTGGTGGCTCCAGAATCAACCATGGCCTTGGAAACCACTTCTCGCTCATCACAACGTAACGTCACCTGAACTATTACAGGCGCATGTTTAGGAATGGTAACGGAGTCCGATGAAACACTCGACATAGGGACTCCTGCTAATGTCGAGTTTTGGCGTTTCCCGCACGCTTGATGGGTTTTTTAGGACATGTTGCCAATAAATGCTCGGAAGAACCACAGTACATACATAAGTGGTTTTTTCTTCGGTTCTCCCGTTCTGCATTGGACAATCGACCTCTCACGGCGCCTATCTGCATGGGTTCAGGGTCGTTAGAGACGACTGCTGGTGTCTCTGACCGCCCCGAGACTGGCATGAAGGGCTTTTTCTCTCCCTTTCGAGCATTCCTTCGGGCGTCGATTTGTAGAACCAAATCGAGCAGCTCTGGGAAACCCGTAGGAACCACAGGAACTGTAGATAAGGCATCTTTCAGTTCTTCGGAAAGACCCTTGTAGAAAACAGCCGTTTTCTTGCTGTCAGGCCATTGGGTTTCCGCCGTCAGTTGATTGAACCGGGCAACGTAAGACATAAGGGGTTGGCTGCCCTGTTGTAGGTTAAGCAACTCTAAATCTGTGGCTTGAGTAGAGTAACGCATGTCAAAGACTTTACTCATAGCAGTCAAGAGATCGTCACAATCGTACAACAAAGGGCTATTTGTTTCCAACAAAGGGTTAGCCCAAGCAGCAGCTGTGCCCCCTAAATGGGAAAGCACGAAGGCTGCTTTTGTGGTTAGATCAGGAAAAGATGTAGGACGGCAAAGAAAATGGAGTCGGCACTGATTTACAAAGGTTCTATAGGTTTTGGGATCACCCGTGAACCTTTCCGGAGGGGCCAAGGGAAACTGAGTGGGCATAACCACATTAATAGTTTCCTGTGGGGGTGCCGTAGTCCCAGATCCAGATGCAGTAGCCATCGGCGCCTGTGCTCCCTGAGGACTACCATGTAGGGCGTCTTGCATAACGTCCTTACGGTGCCGTAACATGTCCTGTGCTGTAACCATTTCATTTCTCAAATCGTTGATCAACTGTGTCAAAACAGTTAAAGGATCCGTACCCTCCATGGCTTCTGATTCTGTCAGAATGTACCAAAGTATTAACTGAAAAGGATACAATACTCAAAAGGATACAGGAGGTAGGGTCTTCCGGATCCCTGTTCACACGATTTGATAGTCGTGAAGTCAATAAAAGACCTTCCGAATGATACAACCCTCTGGCTGATAAAACAGGCAGAGCGATGGATCACTGGAAAGGGCGTGGGTAAGGTATAGTAATCCAGCCTAGGACAAATTAAAGTATCATGAATAACTGCTCCAATCTGAGTATGATGAATTAGATAATGACAGGAATGTTCACACTGACCTTTAGATTTGGGTAGAATAATCCAGAAGTCTCTTGATGGATTTGAATGAAGAACAAACGACAAGGAAGGGAAAATTAGTAAGGGAGACTTATCCCGAACGGAACGAGGCTCACGCTAGATACGGGTTGAATTCACCACAGGATAGCGTCCAAAGTTCAGTTCAATGTCACCTTCCAATAATCCTTGAAAGGCTTCCTTCCCACTATAGGGATCAATCCTTCTGTTAATTCCACAGATGCAGGAGTTAGAAGTACACGCGGTTATAAACAGCCGCGAAGAAAATAACGTTTGAAGACAACGTGCGCGTGTGGATTTTACACGCGGGCAGGATTCGCGCAGTCCGGGCCAGCCGCGTGTGAAGACAACGTGCGCGTGTGGATTTACACGCGGGCAGGATTTACGCAGTCCGGGCCAGCCGCGTATGAAGACAGAGAGCGCGTGTGGTTTTTACACGCGGGCAGGATTCACGCAGCCTTGGCCAGCCGCACTTGAAGACAAAGAGCGCGTGTGGATTTTACACGCGGGCAGGATTCACGCAGCCTTGGCCAGCCGCACTTGAAGACAAAGAGCGCGTGTGGATATTACACGCGGGCAGGATTTACGCAGCCTTAGCCAGGCGCGCTTGAAGACAGAGAGCGCGTGTGGAATAACACGCGGTCGGTGTTCCCGCAGTCCGGAACAGCCGCGTTTAGAGACAGCGTGAGCGTGTGGAATTACACGCGGGCAGGTTTCCCGCTGTCCGGACCAGCCACGCTTGAAGACAGAGAACGCGTGTGAATTATCACGCGAAGGGATAGCTCCAGGAATCAGCGTGTGGCGGAACACACGCTATCGAAGGCCCAAAAGTAGCTGTAGAAATATGCCAGGATGCAGATCAGAGGTTCAGCTACACAACGCCAATAGAGACGATCAGAAGCAGCGAGTGAAGCTTCTACGCTGCTTAAATACGTAATACCGTAGTTCACGTGACGAAGCAAAAGTCACGTGAAGTTAGCGACGTGAAAAGTGCAAACGTCGTTTTCCCGGTAACGTATCGAATAACCTCCATTTGGAGTAGAACGGTCTAGCTGTTCTACGAGCGTAGCGTCCAGCATGCATGACACCTTCTCCATGGAAGCACAGTTCATATGGTATTTCTCGCTGCACCTTGATCGGTTTCTCGAGAGCTGTAACCCACGTTCGTTTAGAGATGTGCTGAGACCATATCAGGGTGCATGTGTTCTTTATCCAGTGTAGCTTTTCATCTGACAGTCCTCGTAGAGCCTGTGCCTTGCACATTACTTGTTCTTCCTGCCACTTGCCAAAAAACATTGTCCCTTTTATCACAAAAAAATGGTTCTTTGAGGCAGATAACTCCTTGTGGCTTCGAGTGACAGGTATTTTCATTTTGCAGCATTTGCAGTGAAATAGTGTGCGCTTGATAGGTGCTCTTTATTCTGCACAGTGCAAGATGAACCAGACATTGCGCTTCCGCAATAGGCGCCTCTCGTGGTAACAACACTTTAGGTGTTCCAGAGGCATGGGGGATCAAAGAGCACACATAGCAGCTTTCATTGGTAGTCTGCTTTGCCATTGTGCTCATGTCTGCGTACCATTTGTTGGACTGATGTGGGTGTTGTGGATCTTCTTTGGTATCTAAACCCAAACTGTGATATTCATGATACCTTTTCCGTCCCACCCTGCTTCTCTCCCCCCTGCCCCCACCCTGGACCATTCTGCATTTCTACTAATCCTTGGTACTCGATGGGGAATATTTCAGTTATTAGCTCCGTCGCCCACCCGGTATTCTGTTGCCAACCCAATTTATCATGCGCCAGGGACGGGGTTTGGTATTCATCATTTACATAATCGCTGTCTGAGGTAGAGTGTGTGGCTGCATAGAGAGCATCATATGGCAATGTGTTGGCAGAAGGATTGGGGTCATTCATGTCATATACATTGAAATCATTTTCATAGTCAGCTATGGAATAGTTTATCAGCGGGGCTTGGACTGTCTTATTTTTGTGCAGTGTGGTGAGGTTTGTAGGAACATGTGGGCCCGCATTAGCTTGAAACCGTCCCATACTAAGTGGGTCCCTTCTCGTGTCAAGTTTACTCCTCCTCCCCCCTCTTTTATATCTATAGATATGAAAGATATTGCCCAATACAATGCTAAACCAAACAACAGTGTAAAAAATAAAATTGCGCAGAAGCATATCTTCTAGCATTTCTCCTATTGCTGTATATTGTAGAATCGCTGGCATTGAGGGCCCTCGTTTCTGCCATTTCTGTACCTACAGTGTGAGATACAAGTGGGTTAAGTATACACTACACATTTAATTTTTATATTCCACTTTTGTTATTATAAACACATTGGATAAATATTAATTTCTTCAAATTAAAATACTACAGTAAGCACAATGGAAAAAAAAAGTGAGAGAGAGAGAAAGAGAGAGAGAGTGAGGAAAAAGGCAGTCAAACCATGTTTGCAATTTTTATATGTTTTCTTGTCAATGTTCTTCAACTTTTATATGCACATATTTCCTTTCCAATATCTACACCTGTTTCTTCTAATTCTTTTTAGTTCACTATTCTGTGTTTCCACTGTTTCTTGTTCATGTTGTGCAGCGTGGGCATTTGTCGTCTGTGTTAATGCTATGTTTGAGTTGTGATTTCGTCAACATTTTCTCCCTCCTCAGCTGTAACACTATTATGAGCTTTACGAAGTCCGATATTGTCATAAATCTCCCCCGTCTCACCTGGGATCGCTTCTTGCTCTGTTCCGCGGGAGGATTCCTCTTGTGGACGGATCGGGTCTTGTATAGACTCGCTCGAGTCTCGTCCGGCTGCAGAGCGCGTTCAGAGTTCCGGGAAGGCCGCTGTTCCAGGATGTCCAGGAAAGTAGGTAGCGGTTGCTAAGAATGGGGATTCCAGGAGTCGAATAGAAGGAAAGGGATAAGGAAGGAGGATGGAAACCAGGATCTTGGATAGAAGATTCGCCGAACAGCACACACACGTCAAGTCACTACCTAATGATAGCGTTGAGACGCGTGGGGCCGCAGGGGCGTGGCCAATTTATAGGACATGCCGTGTGCGACATGAAAGCTGGTGTGAGGCAAGTCGCTTGTTGCAGCCATGTTTGGAGTAACAAGGAATACAAGCCCCGGCGCGATAAGGACCAGGAGGTCCAGAAGGGGCAAGTTCTATGGGTCATGACAGCATGCCTCCTCCGAACACCTGCTCCACCAGGTTTGCCCGGGTGTATGAGATGAAATCTTCTAAGCAGTCGAGTGGTATTTAAGTTAGAAACTGGTTCCCAGGTTCTCTCGCTAGGAGCGTATCCTTTCCATTCAACCAGGTATTGAAGTTGACCCCGTTTATACCTGGAATCGCATATTCGGGACACTTCATATTCTAGCTGATCATTCACAACAACAGGACTGGGTCTGCAGGATTTTCGGGAGGATTGGAAGTAAGGTTTCAATAGGGAGGTGTGAAAGACTGGGTCTATTTTTTTCCAGGAATCGGGTAGCCTGAGTCGGAATGAGACAGGATTGACGCTTTCCTTTATAGAAAATGGTCCATAGTACCGAGGAGCCAATTTGTTTGGCTGTAGATGTCGGGATAATAGTTTCGAGGACAACCAGACTTGATCACCAACAGAATAAGAGGGCGCTGGTCTTCTTTTGGAATCCGCATAGAGCTTAGTGCGTGTTTGGGCCTCTTTCAATTGTTCCTTGGCTTCCTTGTGAATGTTGATGAGAGTCTGTATCCAAGAGTCGAGAGTAGGTACTGGAGTGGGATGTGGAAGAACAGAAGGTAAAACGGACGGGTGAAAACCTTGACTGCAATAGAAAGGACTGACCTTGAGTGCCGAGTGGTCGGAATTGTTTTAGGCAAACTCAGCCAGGGGTATGAAGAGAGACCAGTCATCCTGAACCTTGGTGGCAAAACAACGAAGATATTGGTCCAGAGTTTGATTTACACGTTCCATGGCTCCGTTGGTTTGTGGGTGATAACCTGATGAGAGAGCGCGTTGGATCCCTAGAATACGACAGAGATGTTTCCAGAATTGTGAGACATATTGAGGTCCTCGGTCCGTTATGATCTTGGAAGGAAGTCCATGGAGACGGAAAATATGTTCCAAGAAGATTCCAGCAAGTTCTGATGAGGATGGTGGTTTATACAAAGGTGTGAAATGAGCCATATGGGTGAACAGGTCTATGGTTACCATGATGGTTGTGTACCCTCGGGAAGGTGGTAACTCCACAATGAAGCCTGTAGCAATAAACTCCCATGGTCTTGTTGGCAGCGATGGTTGCAGTAGAAGACCCGCCGGTCTCTTGTTATCATGTTTGTTTTGACTGCAGACAGTACAAGCCTTGACGTACTGTTGTACGTCGGTCTTCATTTGAGGCCACAAAACTGTCTTTGTATAAGACAGAGGGTGTTAGTTATACCACGATGACCGGAGTGAGGGGTATCATGTCAGAGGTTTATTACCTTGTGTTGTAATTTCTGCGTAGGAATGACCAGTGCATTGTCCTTGAATAGATATTCTTCCTTGACTCTTAGATTCCATGGATTCTTCCTTGAAATTTCCTTCCAGAGATCAGAGGACTGGGTTTGCGCTCGGATTTCTTCCAGGAGGTTGATTGCTTGAGCTACAAAGATAGTTTGGGGAAACATCTTAGGATAGGCCTTGTCCTCAGTGGGTGCGTAGTCTGGACGTCGAGATAAGGCGTCAGCAATCATGTGATCGGGGAATCTGAGTGATTTGGAACTGGTATTGGGCAAAGAAGTAGGCCCAACTTGCCTGACGACTGTTCCTGCACTCCAAAGACTGTAGGATTTGGAGATTCCGATGATCTGTGCGGACCTGGACTGGATATCTAGCACCCAGAAGTAGGTGTCGACATTCAGTGAAGGCTTGGCGGATGGCCAAGAGTTCCTTTTCCAGGACGGAATAGTGAGTCTCACTGGGGGTCAGGGTTCATGAAAGGTAAGCAATGGGGTGTTCCAGTCCATCCTCAAGTTCCAGTTTCTAGACCGCCCCTATGGCATAGTTAGAGTCACCCATTTCCACTAGAAATGGGTGATTTGTGTCGGGCTGGGTCAGGATGGGGGCTTGTGTGAACTCTTGTCTTCAATCGTTGGAATGCTTTATCTTGCGATGTAGACCAGATAAAGGGGGTGTCCTTCTTCAATAGAGCTACGATCGGCTGAACAATCTCGGAAAAGGTAGAAATAAACTTCTGGTAGAAGTTGGCGAACCTCAGGAAGGATTGCACCTGTTTCACAGAAGTGGGAGCGGGCCAAGCCAGTATGGCCTTTACCTTCGAAGGGTCCATGCCAATTCCTTCTGGGCTAAGGATGAATCCTAGGTAGTGAACAGAAGTAACGTGGAACAAGCATTTTTCGGGTTTGGCTAACAGTTTGTTTTCACAAAGTCGTTGTAGTACTGCCTTTACGTGTTCTTCATGTTTTAGAGGATCTTTGGAAAAAATCAATATGTCATCCAGAAATAGGCCCACAGAAGGCTCCGATTTGCATGGGTTCCGGATCTGTATCAGGGGTTGGGTCAGAATTGGTTTTAACAGAGGTCTCAAGGGAATTCTTTTGAAGAGGTGTGTTGGTCTTTCTCCTTTCAGCCTTTCTTTCCTGGATTCGAAAGTCTATCTGCAGGGCTAGATCCATAAGAGCCTGGAAAGAACTAGGACGAGCCACCCGGGCTAATTCATCCCTAATGTCCTCGTTTAGAACCCTGCGAAATAGAGTGAAACTTGCTTCAGAGGACCAATCCACTTCCTTGACCAGTTGTTTGAATCTAGTAACGTATGTTAGCATATCCTGGGTACCCTGTCGGAAATCAAGTAAGCGTTCTTGAAACACTAAAAACCTGTTCTGGGCGGTCGAACATAGTCTTGAATGCCTGAATGAATCCATCATAATCATGCAGGAGAGCATCCCCTGAGTTGACTAAGGGCGTAGCCCAGGTTAACGCGTTCCCTGTGATGTGCGAGATAATGAAGCCCACCTTCACCCTAGAAGTTGAAAAATAATAGGGCTTAAAGGTAAAATGCACCAAGCAGGAATCCAGGAATCCACATAAGGATTTTGCCGATCCATCATATTTGTCCACCACTCCACCAAGTAACACATTGTCCTTGTTAGCGGGGTCGCGAGACAAAACTAGCTGCTTTAGCGCAGCATTCTCAGCCTTTAAGTTCTGTACTTCAGTTGTGAGCTCTTGCATGCCACGCATAAGGTCCTGGACTGCTTTCTCCATAGCAGTATCAGTGTCGGTCGTTGGGTGTCTCAAACTGTCATAAATCTCCCCGTCTCACCTGGGATCGCTTCTTGCTCTGTTCCGCGGGTGGATTCCGCTTGTGGACGGATCGGGTCTTGTATAGACTCGCTCGAGTCTCGTCCGGCTGCAGAGCGCGTTCAGAGTTCCGGGAAGGCCGCTGTTCCAGGATGTCCAGGAAAGTAGGTAGCGGTCGCTAAGAATGGGGATTCCAGGAGTCGAATAGAGGGAAAGGGAGAAGGAAGGAAACCAGGATCTTGGATAGAAGATTCGCCGAACAGCACACACACGTCAAGTCACTACCTAATGATAGCGTTGAGACGCGCGGGGCCGCGGGGGGGGCAATTTATAGGACGTGCCATGTGCGACGTGAAAGCTGGTGTGAGGCTAGTCGCTTGTTGCGGCCATGTTGGGAGTAACAAGGAATACAAGCCCCGGCGCGATAAGGACCAGGACATCCAGAAGGGGCAAGTTCTGTGGGTCATGACAGCTATATGAATCCAATATTTCAGCCCCTTCACCTTCACCGCAGTGGGTGTACAGTATATAACCTCGTAGGGGCCGTGAAATCTTGGAGCATTCCATCATCTCACAAAGCTGCGTACATATACCGTCTCCGCAGGCATTAGTTGGACATTTCGGCTATCACTTGCCGGAGTTACTGTGTCACTTTCACTTTCTCGAGTGAATGGTGGCGCTATTTGTTTTGTACTTATTCTGGCTGCTTTGGTCAATTTTCTTAGGTACTCCTGAAACTCCTCACCCAGTACTGTGGCTGTTCTGTGTGCATCTGACATTCTTCTTAGTCGTGATAGCGGTGTATGCATGCGTCTTCCTGTCACTATTTCATGGGGTGACAAGTGGTGGTCCTTGCTAGGCTGATTTCTCAATTCAAATGGTGCCAACGGCAAGCAGTACACCCAGTTCTTCTTTAGGGTGTGACATAATTTTGATAATCTGCTCTTAAGGAGGCAGTTAATTTTTTTTTCCACTACGCCATTTGCTTGTGGGTGATAAATCGAACATAATTTGTGTGTGATCCCCAGCATCGCAGTTACTGCTTTAAACAGGTCATTGACGAAATGCTTTCCATTGTCGGACCATATGACATCACAGATCTCCCATCGGGAAAACACCTTTATCACTAAATATTTCGCAGCACATTTCGCATCCGGGTGGGCACAGTGCCCTGCTTCTACCCAACGTGAAAAGGGGCAGACCACCAAAATCAAATATCATGCTCCATTACACCTCTCTCCCATGTTGGCATAGTCAATATGCAGTTCACGGAATGGTCCAATGGGGCGGGGCAGTGTTCCTCTCAATGTTCTGAAAATCATTTGTGAATTATATGTTTGGCATGTTGTACATTCTATCACTAATTTTGCAAGCCTGGCACAAACCAATTTTCTTGGATGTCTGCGGCTATGTGTTGTTTTGCTGTATGTGCAGGAAAGTGCAATTATTGGAATGCTACCTCCAATAATTCCACTGGCATCACTAATTTCCCCGTACATTTTTTTCCCCAGAGGAGATCAGTGGGTGATTGTGTGCACCCTCTTTTTGCCCATAGTTCTTGTTCTTCCACTGGTGCTCTATTTTGTAAATTGATAATTTGTGTCACTGACATTGAGTTGTACCCTTCACCCCTTTCTTCCTCTATGTTTCCTTTTATTATGAACTCTCCTTGTGCTTCTCTTCCTAGGTAGGCCGCCTCTTTGGCAGCAGCATCCGCTGCTGTAATGCCCAAGGAGATGACGTCATCGTTGTTCGTGTGTGCTTGGCACTTAACTAGGGCCACTATTGTTGGCTCTGTCAGTGGTTTTATAAGTTCTTTCAAAAGTTCAACATGTTGCACTGGGGTTCCATCTGCTTTTCGAACCCTTTCCTACCCCAGCGTGACAATCCTCTGTGCACTGTGGTGGTCATGTAAGCTGAATCTGTATAAATGGTGACTGCGCATCCTTTTGCTGTGTGTAATGCCTCAATCAGTGCTACCAGCTCTGCTGCTTGTACCAAAAAGTGAGGTGGCAATTCTTTTTTGTACTATTGTCTCATATTCCCCATCTTTCATTCTCACTACTGCTGCCCCTACATGTTTTTCCCCTGTTTCTGAGTTTATTAACGCTGATCCGTCCACAAAATATACCGCCCCTTCCTCTAGGGCAATCTCGTTTGCTTTGGGCATTGCATCATCCTCCCCTTTGTATGTGGCGCAGTCATGGCTTTGCATATCTTCTATAGTGCACTCTTCAGTAAGGAAGGTGGCTGGATTTACTTTCTTACACCTTGCTATGTGTATGTTTGCACTGGACAGAATGATCTCATATGTTGTGGCTCTTTGTGGTGTCAGTGTGGAATTTGCTCTTTCGAGTATGGCGAACAGTGAGTGCTCAACGAGCAGGTTTACTGAGCATCCCATTACAATGGTGGTACTTTTCTCAATTGCAAATGTGGCGGCTGCGAGAGCCTGATCGCATGCGAAGTGTCCTTGCATTACCTCATCAAGTGTTACGCTATAGTATGTTAGAGGCTTGTGCCCTAGTGACGTTTTTTGTGTCAGCACTGCTGTCATCAGCAGTCCATTACAGTGTGAGAACAGGTAGAAATTGCGGTCAGAATCAGGGGTCGCTAAAACAGGTGCTGTTGGAATTAACTCTTTGAGAGTGTCAAAAGCTGTACTCATGTCTGGGGTCCACACTACTGTTGTGTTTTCTCTCTGTGCCTCTTTCAGTTCGTGCGATAAGGATTTTGTGTATGCTGCATAGTCTATCCATGCACAACAGTAATTGCACATGCCCAAAAATGTTTGCATTTTCTTGACTGTTTGGTTTGCTTACTGCACGCATCGCTGCTGCTCTGTCTTGTATTATTCCCTTACCATCTTTTGATATGAGTTGTCCCAAATGCAATACTTCATTTAGGCAGTACTGCAATTTTTGTTTATCTACTTTGTACCCTTTGTGGGCTAGCAGTGTGAGCAATGTTATTGAATTCTGCCTGCACTCTTCCTCATTTTCTCCACAGATTATCAAATCATCTACATATTGAATAATGGTACTCTTTTTGTCAATATTTCCGAGGTCTTCATGCACTATCCTGTTGAAAATACTTGGGCTTTCACAATATCCCTGGGGCAATCTGCAATGCTCATACCTCTTTTCCCCCCAGGGTAAATGCTGTTAAATATTGTGACTCTGGGTCCAGTGGTACCGAGAAAAACGCATTTTTCAAATCCTCCACTGTGAAGCATGTCGCCGTCTTTGGGATGCTACACAAAATTGACGCAGGGTTTGGGACAAGTGGAAATTCCTTTTGTATGACATCATTAAGAGCCCTTAAGTCTTGTATCATCCTCCAAGCCCCGCCCTTTGCTTTTTTGATTGTATAAATGCAAGTGTTGCTTGGTGAATTTGATGGTACGATAATCCCTTGCTCTAATAGGGCAAGTATTGTTTCTTTTATACCCTCCTCTGCCTCTCTAGAAAGTGGGTACTGCTTTACATGGGGTAGTATTGCACTGCGTTTAAGCTTGATCTTCACGGGGGTCACTCCCTGTAGTAGGCCCACGTCATGGGGCCCTGTGGTCCATAATATGGACGATACTTGCTGCATGTCTTCATTAAAAAATGCCGACGGTGCACTGACAATGGCCATGAGGGGTATCGTCCCTTGTCTGTATTGGACCAATATTTCACATAAGATGGAAATCTCCATGATTTTTTCTCTGTCAGTTTCATTGTCAGTGAACAGCTCCTCGTCTGATATGTTGCGCAACGCTATATTGGGGTCTATGCACAGCACTGTCTGCCACTCACACCCATGCATGTCCATTCTTATTACCGCAATTCTTTGCGTGGATACTTACACACCGTGCAGATCTATAGACACAATCGACCCTGGCACCACCTCTGGGCTGGCCAAGGGGAGGAACACAAATTCTGATGGTACCCGACACTCTTGGCTTGTTATCTCTGGCACTACTCTTGCCAGCACCTGTATCCCTTGAACAAACATGTCTGGGTCAACGGATATGCTGCATGTTGTTAGTTCATTGGCTTGTGTGTGTATAAGCAACATGGCCCTCATGGCGCATATCCCTGGTGCTGAACACACTATGCCTCTTTCCGTAAAGGATAGTGTCATATTAAGCTTGCTGAGGAGGTCCCTCCCCAACAAGTTTATGGGTGAGTCTTCATAGTACAGCAGGGGTGCTCACACTGTTTTTCCCCCCCACCGTTACATTCAAATCTTCAGTGTATGGAACCTCGACCACCACCCCAGAAAATCCCTGCGTCTCAATTTTTCGATTCGAAAGAGGAAACCAGCCTTATTTTAGACACGATTTGTCGGCTCCCGAGTCCACCATGAAGATGAACCGTTTGTTTCTTATCTCCACCCCCACCAGTGGTTCCTCATATGCGCGAAGTGTCGTTGACAGTACTGGACATGCAAGTGCTTTCTGTGGGCTGTCCTATGCTGGGTGTCTCATTGTTTCATGGTTGTTGAAAACATCTCCCACTACTGCTGTCCCTCTGAATGGTGCTGGCGCTCCGTTTGCTGTGATGGCAAATGGGTTACTGCGTGCATGTGTCATGTTATTCTGAGATGGTGGGTGTTGCTGTACGCTTTGCAGGGGGGCTCTTTGTTCATATGTGTAACGGGGATCTGCTTGTTCTTCACGTCTAAACCCACCCATAGGCAAGCCATATGGGCTGCCGGGGTGAGGGGGGCCGTACTGGTGTTCATTCTGCTAGGGTACCATAGGACGACTACGACAGTCTCTTGAAAAATGACCCCACCTCCCACAGTTCCAACATGTTCCTTGCCCTCCTCCTCTAGGCGCTTGTCCTCTGTACCCCCCTCTTGATCCCCTGTACCTACCTCTTCCTACTCTTCTGCCCCTTCCTTGCCATTGTGGCGCTCCATACTGCTCCTCGCCGACTCATTGCTCCTGTCCGTTTGCTGCCCAATTTGCTGCCATTCTTACCTGTATTGCTATTGGCTGCTCCTCCCCATCTGCCAGCCGCTCTGCTGCGATCTTCACCAATTTTGGCTTCATCCGCCAACCTTTTCAGCATAGTGTTAAATGACACCCCATCATGGCGGTCACAGGGTGACCCCTGGAAATCCCGCCTTCGCCCATACCCTATTCGCTTGGTCACCCACTGCAGAGACTAACAAACTCTTAACATCACCAGTGGCTAAGGGGACCCCGGCAGTGTTTTTCTCAAATGCATATATCCACTTACTCGCCCCCCCGAAAAGCGGAGGCAATGTCTTCAGTAAGTTTGCCTTGTCCATCTGCGCCCACGGGACATAATGCGGCCTTCCCGCCCCCTTGTGTATCAGTGGCATCTGTACCTTGCTCCTCCCTCTTCCCATACTCCCCTTTAATCCTTTCTTCCCTGTTTCTGGCCCCTTTCCAGTCCTATTTCTTAATCTCTCTTGCCACCCCTCCTCATTTCCTTCTTCTCCAGGTGATGAGGCCATGAGCAGGGATGCTCCACCTGACACCCCGCCTACTGCCTCATTTGCTTTGTTTCTTTCCTCATCTTCATCTATGTCACTCCAATATTCGTCCTCTCTTTCAGATAACTCACCCTCTTACTCCGTACTCACCTGTAACCCTTCCTGATCTACCTTTATGGTTCTAGTGGGGGTGTCAATAATTCGGAATGGAATCTCCCCCTTTTTCTACTTTTCTCCCACTACATTTGCTGATGTGTCGGGTGTTGGGGGCGACGGTGTTCGCTCACCCCCTTGTGTTCTTGTATTTTGTTTGCATAAGCCTCTGAGTCGTGTTAATTCTGTTTGTGTCATACTTAATCGTGTTTCCAAATCTTGTGTTAACTGTCCTATATCTATCGGAGAGGTGCACATCTGTCACATCTGGGGCCGTTGCTTTCAGCACAGGGGGTGTAGTTGGTTTTGATACATATGTAGGGTCACTATATCCCTCTGCAGGTTTGGTTAACATTGGGTATTGCTGCACATATTCTACTGGTTTTTCTTTACTCTTCCCCTCCCCCTCGCTGTTATTTGTTGCCTGGGGAGACGTACCTGGACCCTTACTCTTACTTAGGGGTACTTCTTCAAATAATCACCACAAGTCCAATACTTCCCTTCTGTTTTGGAGCTGTTTACCTTTATACTTAATTATCAGATATGTTGCTACCATGTCTATCATCGATTTATCAAATGACCCACCTTCAGGCCATACCTGGGGCTTACCTTCCCCTTTCATCTCTGAGCGCCACTGCTCATGGTACTTTCTAATTTTCTCACTGTACCCTGGTAAACTTTGACATATATGCATAAGTGGCGTTTCTGCCCCCATTGTGCCGTAATTATCACCTGTCGGGTACGTATGCAAATATAAGCAATCTAATGTAAATTCCTACCAATGTTGTAAGCACAATAACTTTTTTCCACCAAAATGATTGCAATGCTGTTCGCCAAAATACCTTTTCTTAAAGTACAATTGTCTCACTTTTTCGTTACTTAACCAAATTTAAGCAGGACATCGGCCTCGTGGCATACAAAACTTAATCGGACGGACACACCACAGGTCATTCAACATTAAACAAAAAACATTATACATAGACATGAAAACGTAGACCTTGCCTGCTTAGGGGCCCCTATGTCCCCTTATCTCTGTTTCACCCAGAACCTCGCTCCTATCCTGGCCCCTTGCGGACCACCCTCTACGATATAGGAAAATGGAGAAGAAAAAAAAGAAAAAAGCATTTTTAAAAACTATTCTGAGTCTTTTCCTTACACAAGACTCCTACTTTATTCACTTTGTCATCACTTAATTCTTGTACTTGTCAAGATAGTACTACGCGGCGCTGCCTTCTGCCCCCTCATGGAGCTAAGTTGCTGTACCTCTGTTCACCTCTTTAACCTCTTAATATACTCCTAATGGCCATATGCAAAAGAATGAGAAGATAGTTCCTTGGTTTACAAAAAAAAACTCTATTTCTATTCTATCCCCACCTTATTCCCAATATACCTCTATCTGACTCCCTTCCCGGGCTTCCCTCCCACCTTCTTTTAGGGTCTCCCACACTTGATACTCACGTGTCCGTCTTGATTCGGGAGCCTCCGGACCCGGTCTGTCAAGGTGCTGCCCCACACTCAACTGCCACACCCTGCTCCGGCGAGCAGTACAAATGGTTATTTGCAAAGCCGGGACCCATGGAACCTTCTGGCCTAATGTGCGCACATCTAAGGGTACCAGTTGCCGTAGGTGGGTAGCCATGACGGGGGCGCACCCTGGATCTCGCAGCTGTGGCCGTAGGACGTCTCATGCCAAAAGGAACGGAAGAACGCTATCGCATCGGGGTCACCAAATGAAAGCTGGTATTCCCCACAGTTATAGTAAAATAGCCCAATGAAGACACTAATGGACACACCCCAGTAGGGAATTAGGGAATGAGACCAGGACCAAGTGCAGGTGAGGTAAAAGACAAGTCTTTATATAAAGTGGAATGGGGAAAGCAGAGGACTCTGTTTACTCCGAGAGCGCTCTGCCCAAACAACAGAAAATACACGTTATATTACAAAAACATGTCATCTATGATGTGTGCTATAGGGGATACATAAAGTCATGGTTATTGGACGGAGGAGACAGGACAGTTTCTATGCTGTAGGGGTGGTGCTCCTGGATTGGTCGGTGTTGAACTGGTAACTTCATGGAGCACGTGAATCAGCTGGGCTCATCTGAGAGGGGTACAGGGTCAGGCGATGTCCTTGTTGCGGTGTTTAAGACTGTCTAACATTTGCCCTTTTGGCCACACATCTCTTAGCATTATTTATAAATCTCAGCATGCAATCTCTATATCAATAGATGTTTGACCTGGACAATAAAAGTAAAGGTCCATGGGTCCATGTGCCTAATTTAACACAATATTTCAATGACACATTCATCAGATATCCCCTTGGATCTATTGAGAGGATGGTTTATTCTCTGTTAGTACAGACAGAATAAATTGCCACACATGGGATTAGTGCTAGGGGGGTGAACTGGGGTAGCACACAGGTGAGGGGCATGCAACTATTACAACAAAAGGCTTTGGAGTGAGGGGGCTTGTGGTCTATATTTCTTTAAAGGGGGTCTGTTGGTAAAGAGGCAGGTTTGTGGAGATGAATGTTTTTTTCCAGGACCGGGCTCCGGCCCGGTCATTCACAGGGCAGCGATGTAAAATGGAAGGCGAGAGATACAGTGTTTAGTTTGATACTTCTCGCGCCCAGGCTTTCGTGAGAACAGGACAGCCGCGGAGAAGGCAGAGGGTGGGAGGTGGGGGATTGGCTTGCTGACTTTGCACGGACACTGAAGGGGAGAGATGCAGGCTTGCTTCTTACGTTCAAGCATGGCCTAATAGAAAACGGAGCCAGTAACTAAGCCAAATGGAGTCTTGTGGCTTGTATGCCATACACAGTTATGTGTAATTCAATGGGTACCGCACACGTTAATAATAATAATAATAATAAATACCTTGGCCAGAGGCGTGTTCTCAACCGCGGAATGAGCATATCATGTGCATTCAATAGGAATGAAGGAGGGCCTGGGAGACCCTTCCTCCCTTACACCATCAAATAATAAAGAATGCAGTCCTAGTGGAATTGTATCAAACAAAAAAGGGCCTATACTAAAAATAAACCATTGCCAATCCTAACTACTAGCTACAAATAGTGCGGGGTACAGTTCATGAAAAAGATAAAACTGTTCACAAAACGATAATCCAGATACTTGGGCCATTGGCCTCCCTTTCCCATGTTTTCAGCACCGGGCATGGCGGTTCTGTCTGAGCAAAGCACACACTCTGGTGTCTGAGGTACGAGTATATAATGGCAGTTCCAATATCAGGGCCTTCTGTTCTGAAGTCTCTTTTCCATCAAAGTCTCTTGTTTTAGAGAGCCTGATGTGCAAAACAAAAACATAGAAAGTTACTTTCTTCTTGTAACTAAACAATCCCTCTTCACGTTCAGCTAGTCTCCCTCAGTCAAGCTCAGATCAATTGTAAGTTTACATTTTTACTTCTCGGGTGACTCACGGTTCACCCCGGATCCCCCTCACCTGGGTTCAGATCCCTCTTCACGTTCAACCATCTCCCTCAACTGGGCTTGGACCAATTTTAAGTTCCACTTAATAAATGATTTGTATAGTGCACAACAGCGAGTAGGCATTGTGGTGTTGTTACAGAGGTAAGGAGGCTACTTAATGGTGATTTGGTACTTATTGAAGACTTTTGATTGAGCACAGGGTATTGTTGGACCCGTCGCAGGACCACTTCGAATCACTGTTTCTTTCTTACAAGGTATTTCTCATTTAGTCCGATACCCAACAGAGACCTTCCAATGAGCACCCCCTTGGGTGCCGGACCATTCTGTATTTGGTATCTGATTTAGCTTTCAACAGTTCATTCACTCCTTAAGCTTCCAATTGTTTGCTCCTCTTAACACATGCCCTTCAAACACAGTCCTTTGTAGAATTCCTCATGCAATGCTGCTGCTTGCAACCTTGGTTGAAACATAGGGGGATTTCGTATCGGTTTCTCCAACTCACCAGCTGAACTGCTTTTACTGGTGCGGCTTACATGCCGGCAATCGCTCCTCCCGGCCTGGATTTTCGACACAGGAGCGCCTCGAGTACCTTTTGATTATCACTGTCAGTTCATTGTCTTAGGCTTAGAATTTTCACTTCCGAGGCTCGTGTAAATAGCACTTTCTAGAGGTCCACGGTACTTCCCTCCTTTCAACCCTCTCCGGTCTTGCTGCCTTTCTCCTCGTGTTAAATCACCACCTTGGAACTGCTGCTTCTTTGTGTGCTTTTACTCGCTCAGAGTGTGCTGTTGTGCTCTGCCTTTTATCTGTGTGGGGAAGAGGTGTGATGGGAGTCAGGTGTGTGCAGTGCTCCAGATAATATTTTTAAACTTTAAGAGTAAATGTGATTTTAAGAGAGTAAAAATAACTTTCCTCCTTCGCAAGAGAGTAAAATGTATGCGACATCTAGCTGACGTGTCAAAAAACTGTATGGAAATCATTACTATTCGGCAGCTTTCTGCATTGTGACAGAATACACCTTTCATTATTTCTGGCCGTTTGATCTCTCCTGTATATATTTAAATGTTGAAATCACAAAAACCTAGTCAATTATATAGTAAAGCATACATGAATTCGTATTGTGTGTTTTGAGATTCGATAGCAGAATTGTCTTTTGATATTTAATGAAAGTCCTCATTTCCTGGAGCTATTACTACCTAATGGTATGCCAATATTATGATACAACAGTGCAGAGAGGCAACGACTCCATGCCAAATTCTATATCTAATCTAGTGGTCAAATGGTTATTTATATAGCTCTTTTGGCAAATCGCTGTATATAGAACATATTTATCACAATTACCACCAAACCAAAGTCGCTACTCCTTTATCGACCTCAAAAGGATGAAAGGCTGAGTTGGACTTAACAGGATTCGAGCCAGCAACCCACAGATCACGCAGAGATTGCTGCAACGAGTGCTCAAGCTGAGCTATCTTATTGGCTAACATCCTTCAGAGGTTGGTTAACTGAGTATCGAGTGAGGTATAATGATCACAGTACCTAGATGTATGACGAACCATTTATGAAGCACTACATACAGTTAAATACCTATCTGGATTATCATAGGGACAGTTTTGGTTGAGTTTCTATTTCAATTACCAATGTAACTTTCATGTGTTTGGTTTGAACAGCGCTTGCACTTTCTTGAGAGTCAGGTTTTGGATGTTTTATTTGTAGTCTTGAATATTTGATAGGCTAGAACACCTGTGATCAGTGTAATGACAATTGCTTACCCTTGAGCAATGTCTCTGCTGCCACTGACCATTTATAGTAGCATACCCCATTGACTGCAAGGTTGAATGGATGCAAACTAGACTGTGCATAGTCATCATTTTACACACTGTTTTTATAATTAGACTGTAAATTAAATTAGAAGTGTAAAAATGATCTGCCTCTGCATGATTATGCACCCAGCACAGGAACTCTGAAAAATACAATTGTGCAATACTGGTTTGCTTTCACTGAAAAAAAGCTTAACTTGCTAAAAAAAATTAAATTCTCAATTGTAACTTGGTTTTCCATCTTATTAATTGTACAGTCCTAAAATTCTAGGAAAACATGCACAGTGCTTCTGAAGCTGAATGGAAAGAAACCATTCCTTTTATCAGTGTGCAGCTTATTTTTGAAAGGCTTCAGAGAAATACATTCTATTTCAGAGGTGGCTTGCAATTACATCCATGTAGATAAAAATCACAAGAAGCCTTCTGGTTTCTGTCAAGTAACCTGACATTTGCACTTCCCTCTGCTCTAAACCTGTGTGTAAATGTACGCAGGAAAATAATAAAGCTGGTGTATTTACAAGATTTTCATGCGTAAAAAGGCCTGGTACTCGCCTTATCTGGAGCCCTGGGTGTGTGTAATGATTAGTAATTGCCTGACCTTGCCTGACTAAGGTGTTGGGACATGTCAGGTATACAGCTCTGGGGTTAGTCCATTCTTGCTCACAATGAACTGTCTGTGAGAAAGTGTTTGTGTCGGAAAAGGGGGGGGGGTGGGTTTGAGCTTCCCGATATCCTACCTGGTAGGATGGGGGGAAAAGGTGTTACAGGAAAGGGGATACAGCGTCTCACCCTTTGGTGTCCCACTTCCACTCCCCGAAGACCCCCCATCCAGGTGATCCTCCTGCACTGGTCCACGCACAGGAACTGGTTCCAGATTGATTCAGCTACTTCCTAGTAAAAAATAATGAGGCTGACATGTTGAGAGATTGGTCATGAGTTATAGAGGCATAGAGTATAGCTAAGGATGCTGAATCCTCATAGTCCTCCTAACAATAAAACCCTGAACGCCTGCTTTTTGTCATGGAACACCCGGGGTCATGCTCATCTCTTCATCAATCTTTTAGTGTACTCTTTTCTTGAATCTAAGACTGTAATGAACTTGCAGTAAACATGGCTCACCAATCCTCCCCTGATAGATGGTTATGCACTTTTGTTTCAATCAGCCAAAAAAGGCGTAACGTGATGCCCATTTGGTGGTCTCATGACACTGATCAAATCTACTTGCATACTATTGATCATTGGGTTTGTGGATATTTGTTTTGGTATACTGGCTATGCACATGCAAACAACTTCCAACTCCACAATGGCTATATTAGTCTTGAATATCTACTGGCATGTGGGACTGGGTACCATCAATAGTTTTGTTGAAAAGATACTGGGCTTTATTAATGATTGTCTGGATGCTTGGGGGAGAGGTTTAATTCTCCTCTCAGGTGATCTTGATTCCTCATGCCTGCCCCTTCGTCATGGAACTGGATTGAGCATGAAAATTGAGGGAAAGGACCAATGGGGTTACTTACATCTGGCCTACAGACCTGACAGGAGTAGATTTGGTGGTGTGGAATGAAGCTACTAATGGGAATGTACCAGGTCACTTTAAATGGTACATGGGCCCAAGTCACTCAATCCTGGAATATATATTTGTTAGTCGGGGCCTTGTGGAAAGATGTCTCAATTTAAATATTATGCCGACAGAGTATAGTGACTATTGCACACTATCAGCTCATTTTAATTTGGGTTTGGAGTTGGGGAATGCCCCTGGAGCCTGTGCCCCTGGTGTTGGAGTGAATGTGGCAGGAAATAGGATACAGTGGAACCCTTCTACAGTGGCGAAAGGTAGTACCACTTGGTCTACCTTTGTTGATTCTAACTCACAGGCTACCCTCTATTCTTATTTTTCTATAAATAATTTTGCAGATTCTGTGGAGCATTTAATTAATCAAAATGTATTTATGTGGATTCCAAGATGGCGGCCGGTGGAGGAGGACATGTGTAAGCATCTCCGTCCACACCGGCCGCATATAAAGCAGTCAATAAAGCAACGTGATGATCGTAGGTTTGGGGATCTGCGACATCGCAGAGAGTCCAGAGGAATAGTGAGACTCCCCCCGATAAGGGGATAGTCTAGAAGGCCTCATGTGAGGACGGGTTGGAGCTTGCCATGATCAAGTAGATAAGCACTCAGCTCTCCGCAACTCGAGGCGAGGGCTGATGGTGAACCAGTTACGGCAGGGAGGAGCGGAGACTAAGTGGTCCACCACAGCCACAGGGACAAAGGGGAAAGAAGTGGAGCCAGGGATGGAGTGCGGCGCAGGCCCCCAGCTGGAGGGGATTGGCTGCGGCCAGGAGAAGGAATGGCGCAGCCACAGGCAAACAGCAGCTGGACGTGGGCGATGAGGAGGGGGAGTACTCCCAGAGGATTGGCACAACTTGGAAGAGTGGAGAGAGTGTGCCGGGGTGTTGTAGCGCCCGTGACCAGCACCATAAGAGCGACAAGTAGAACCGGGAGGAGCTGCGGTAGGGGGCACTAGGAGATCAAGGAAGCAGCGAGCGGAAAGAGCAGAGCTTGGGGCACTCAAGAAGACGGCAAGGGGACCCAGCAACCATATACATGTGGGCAGAGGTGTGCCGGAATAAGGGGCAACCCTGGAATCAGAGTTAGTGGAGCTGGAGGGCCCACCCCACACTGTCTGTATGTCCAAGAGAAGAGGGAAAGTGGCGTCAACAGGCTTGAAACTCCCCCCTCCCCCGACCCCGGGCCAGCCAGGAAGATAATATCAAGCACTGGTGGGGCTCCAAGATTTCGTCACAAACCAGAAAAGAGTCGGACAGTCAGGATCAGCTGAAGAGCGGATCCCAGGCATTACATAAAGAGGACATGCATAGGTGGTTTAAAGAATTCCAGGACCAGTTCATGGCATCCGTCCAAACCAAATCTGAGATGCTGAAGGAAGAAATGAAGCAATCAGTGCAGGAAATAAAACTGGAGGAAAGAACGGACACTTTGGAATGGGTGATTTTGAAAGATACTGCCCAGCAGCTGTTTGCAGACATCCTGACAAGTGCCGCAGAAGAGGTAGTCCAGATTGACCATATACACATGTTGGGTCCACGGAGGGCACTGGAACCGGCTCGCGACGAAGGGATGTTTTGGTAGCGGTGACATCATATAGCCAAAAGGAACAGATTTTAAGTATGGCAAGGTCCTGTGGCCCGACAAGAATTAACGGAGAAGAAGTGCAGCTATACCAAGTCTTGGCCCAATCCACATTACAAAAAAAGAGGGCAATGGGCCCAGTGGTAAAGTTCCTGGCCTAGAAACAAGTCAAGTATAAATGGACATTCCCATTTGGCCTTCCATTCATATGGGAAGGTAGACAATATAGGATTACATCATGCAATGAAAGGGACCAGATTCTGAACCTGCAGGAAGGAAATGTAGATTGTCGAGAAGGTCAACTAAGAGGAAATTATGGGCACAGAAAGCCATGGGAATGGAAGACAATATCAAGGAAAGATAAGGGGGGCATGAAGAGTAACTAGTATGTTGGCTGCCCCTGTGAAGGGGTGGGAAGAAGTAGAAGCGGATGAACATGGAACCCCAAAGAGGGTTAAGCTACACACATGTTTTAATGTAGCAACGGCCCATGGGGTACAGGGTGTAAGGAACACATGGTATCAAGGATAAAGTGATCACAATTCAAGGGGGTTTTATTAAACTTATTTTGCGGGTTCAAAAACACCTAATCTAAACCTAAGATGGGAGCAAGCTACGACCATCAAATAATAATATGGCTGTCCTAGTGGCATCTTGTCAAATTAAAAGGTCCTATTTTAAAGAAACCCTATTGCCAATCCTTACGCTAAATACAAGAGTGTCGGGTAGGGCTCACAAGAAATAAAGAAGTGTTCACAAATAATAAGTCAGGATGCGGTAGTCGGGGTCTCCCTACCCCACGTTTTGAGCACGGGACAAGGCGGGACTCTGGAGCACAGCACATGCTAAAGCCTTCGCAAGCACAAGACGTCAGTTCTGTTCTAGGCTATCAGGACCGTCAATTGCCAAATCTCTTGTTACGTAAAATGTCTCTTGCCTCGAGGACCTGATGTATTCAAAAAAATAACCAAAGTTCCTTTCTGCTTGTACATTGGATAATGCCTTTTCACCCCAGGATCACCCCCTTCTGGGGTCAGATCTCTGAACAGTTCTTAGCGCCATCAGGACCTTCAGAGGTTCGTTTTCCTGTTTCTGATGGCCTGATAGGTTCAAAATGACCAAACAAAATAAGTTCCTTTTGGATTGCAGTTGAGGTGATGGTTGTTCACCCCTTCATCCATCTCTTCCAGGCCTTAGACCCCTCTCGATTATCCACCTCCCTCCACACTCTGGCTTGTATTTAAAAATGATTTTGCTTTCACGTGTGGTTGGGGTGATGGTTTCCCACCCCTCGATCCCCTTCTTCCGGTGCAGATCCTTCTCAGCTGTTTGCCTCCCTCAGTCGAGTTCACTACGGCTTTCAACACAATTCCTTCTACGGCATTCACAAATTGTATTGTCTTTTTAAACAGTTCAATGTGGACAACCCTCTGTCGGGTTCACTCTTGTCAACACACTGTTATTTGGTACTTTAGGCTTCACCCCATTTCCATCGGCATCCCTCTGTTGGGTTCACTCTTGCCAATCACACAGTTCCTTCTACTGTCATATGATGTGGGATTCACTTACTTTAGCTTCACAATCATCTGCTGGTCAAAGACTTTCGTCTGTACAGAGGAATTTACTAGACCCCCATATGACCACTTTGAACCCCTTCTCGCCTTTCCCAAGGCCATCTGGTACTGGTAGTATTAACAATCGGGTAATCGCCCAGAGTTTCTCAAGTGAGCACCCACGTGGTTCCTGGCTTATCTGTAGCTAGCTTTCACCTTTTGCATTAAAGGAATGGTTCGGTCAACATTTCTTATTGTCCCTACGGGTCGGCCATTTGTTTTTAAGTCGCTCGATTTTAGAAAAATTTCCTATGGACCTTACCCGAGTTTTCGTCCATTAAACGCACGTGGAAACAGGCATCAGGGCGCTGCCATTTTATGATAATCCTATCACTTGCTGCATCGCCCTGGCTTACCTGCTTTTGCGGCACTAAATCATATCCCCCGCCCCTGAGCCTGACATTATCAAAACATTCATATTACCTGCCTCTCTCCATGACGTTACTGTGCTGCGTAGGCAAACGCGCCCAGTCGTCTTCTACGCGACTTCACACAGAACCCTGAAACCAACACAGATCAACTCACAACACAGCGTGCCACAATTCGGAATATGAAACTACTTTCAAATCAAACAGCAACATGGTACATTTGGTAAAGTACATTTATTTAACATTAAATGTTTATAGAATATTCAGCAATTGGCATATTAAATCGGAATGTCATTTTTTTTCTTTTCTCTCTATCCGCAAATCCTGTTCCGTTTTATCGTGAGTCACGCGCTGTTACTTTATGGTACACAGGGTGTTGGTTTTCATTAAAAGAAGTACTTTGGTCGCACGGTGAACCGCAAGGCTGTTCCATCAACTAGGCACTAGGCCAGCGTAAAGGTTGATATGTTGCTTCTAGCCGCTAGTACCGCGTAAGGGCATATGGGCCCTTGGTGATCGTCCCATAAGATCGTTAAAGTGGTGCAGTTGTTTACGATAAGCTGCAGCTGGCAGTTGAAGAAACCATCTGCCGAGGTCTGAAACTGGTGGCAGTAGCAGTATGGTAGGATATACCTGTTTTGAAAACATAAAAATTATAATTAGTTTCGCCAGCCGATCTTTATTAATATTATTCATTTTATTTATTACGGCCGATCTGAAACTATTTGCTTTCAAGGATAGTGCAATGGAGTATGTTTGGCTCTAAAATCAATGCAAAAACTAACGAAATAAATCGAGGTTAACACACAATGAGAAACGACTGTTTGTCTACATGCGTGTGGAATGTGGACCTGCATGCCCATGTGCCCGTTACAAAGACGATCCCACAAACGTTTTACTTGCTCTTCATTCATTCATTCATCCATTCATTAATTCTTCATTCCGGTATAAAAGCGTCTAAAGAGTTACTTACATTATATTTGCAATTTCCATTGTGTCTCTGCGTAATGCAGTCCGTAAATCCCACTGTGCTCTTGACAAGGATTTTTCATATACTGAACTAACATGAAACTCGGTCTAGTTTCAGAATTTTCTGCCTTATCGTCTTTTACGTTATTGCACCCCTCCTTCAAATGAAGTCCTTTCGGCATGGTCCCTGTCTCTCAAGGTCAAAAAACCCCCCTCAATGTGCAAATGTGAACTGGCTTCTCTCCCATTTGCAACGGCTCGCTTGGCGCGTTCTGAGGCCCCCAATTTTGTCCTCGTTGTCCGCGAGCTTTGCAGCCCTAGAGAACCATAACTATGGAGACATTGACTTTTTGGGGGACGGTCAGGGAAAGTATAACGTACCCGAGGAGTTGAGTTGAAAGTGAGATTTATTGTTTGTTTTATTATTTGCAATACGCAAGCCTTGCAAAACTTAGTTACAGCAACAAAAATATATACATACACATATTGACAAGGTCAGCGCTATGAGGTGAATAGAGAGAGAAGTCAAACATGACACCCAGGTTGTTCGCCACCCAGGATGGTGAAGGGAGGGGTTAGGGTTAGCATACTTTGTATGTACACTGTACAATAACATTTATTTACAAAAAGACAATCATATTACAATTATTTAAACCAGGATTTGTACTTCACAACCAGCTCTGCTTTGGGTGGACATGGCACAGTGGCAATGTTTGGTGGCAATGCATCAGTGCTCTGCACAGAAACGTTCCAAATTCCATATCTGTGCTCCTCAAGTACAGCAACAATAAGGCTTTTTACAAAGTCGAACTCCATTTCCTCATAGACTGGTTTGATGACCGATTGCTTACTTCTTTTAGAAAACACCTTAGTGTAGCGAGGCATCCTTACATTACTCGTAGTCCTAGATTGTTCACGGCAGAGATTCTCGTTATGGGCCAAGACCGCAAGTAGAGTCCTATGTTTCATGCCCTGTATATTGAAATGCAAGCGCTTTGGCCTGTACTTTAGGCACATATTGTGGAACACCTCCAAACCTGCTGTGTGACAGAATTCTGTCAATCCCCTCAAATCGCTTGATAGAGTTTTATCGAAAACAATCTTCTCAATGACTTTGTGTGTCAGTGAAGATGGAATCAACCACCTCTTCTTCCTTGCCTCCTCTGGGGACAAAGGGCCATGTTCACATTGGTGGAAATGTAGGTTTTCTGACCAGCGGTGAACGTTGGTACAGTGGTGCATCAGTGACCGCCATTTTTCAAGTAGTATTTCCACTGACCCTTCACAAGTTTTGGAGCTCCACCAAAGATGTTTGCTGATAGACTGGGACCACTGTGAAATACTTTCCAAACCTTTTTTTTCCCCTGCAGCCGAGATTTTCTTATTGATTGATTTAGCAAGATGCCATACATCAAATTGATGTTTAATATGTGGGAACTGCTCTCTCATTGTCTTGGCAATTGAAACGTGTCGTGGCTATGAGGTCGATGTGCATTCCCCTCTGTGGTGTCGTTACCTCATAGTTGATAAGAGGGACAGTCCTCTTTCTATTGTCACTGGTTAGTGGGCTGCGCCCCACGTGGTGGGAAAGGGCGGGGTTACCGCGCAAGCGGCAGTTCGAGTTTGAGAGCAATAAAGATATGAGGTGTTGCACCCCAGCTCCCAAGTCCACCCTATCATTGAGTGCGTGTGAGTGCTGGCCGGCAGCGTGAGGAGGTCCACCTGTGGGACACCACATTGGCGACGAGGCGGACACGTGCCCCGCCGTGGCCGCCACTTCAGATCCTAAGCGCTCGTGGCGTGCGGACGAGCGCCACCGAAGCCGCGGGTTGAGGAAACCCTGAGGATGGCGGGTCGGAGCAAGAAGGCTCCCCGCTGTCAAAAAGGAAAAAGGCTCCGCGCAAGTGTCGGCGAAGCGATGAAGTGCGCATTCCGCGGGTGCAGCAGTCAAAGCGACTCCCCGCGTGACAGTACTTCGGGCGGAGAGGAAGGAAAAACCTTTCCCCGCCAACGGCAACGACGCCGACAGGCCCAATCCTTCTGAAACACCCGCGGGTGGAGCAGTCGGCTCCCTGCATACACTTCTCCGGGCGATTGAGGAGCACTGGCCTCCCGTCGACGGCAACGGTTAGCAAAGGATGACCGGAGGAACCACTGAGGAACGGTCCTCCCACCCCTCGCCCACACACCAATAAGGGTAAGGTCAAGCGCCCCAACAGGAGCAAAAGAAAAATAAGGTCATTCACTTAGCGCAGGAATCTCAAAATCACAGCGCAGCGACCACCCTGCAGCAGCAAGTGGAGCGCGAACTCGCAACGCAGCGCCCCTTTGCGGCGTCCATATACCACCGCACACCTAAGACATTCCGGCACGAAGGAAGTCAGTAAAGCGATTAGGGTTAACCCATGAGTGGGTCGGAAGGGGAGTCATCTGCAGTCTCAGTGACCCTAGCTCGAAGGGAGTCACTTACAGTCCCAGTAACACCCGCCAGACAAGAGCACAAAAAGATGACAGACAGCCTTCTAGCCCAGTTACCAGCACATTTTGACCTCACATAGACAGGCACCCTGGGGTCAAGGTGGAAAAGATGGCTGAGGGACTTTGAAGTATGTCTAAAAGCGGCCGGACCGCTAGAGGATGAACAAAAGCTAAACCTGTTAAACCATGCTGTAGGTCCCAACGTGCGAGACATCCTCGACGAAATACCGGAGGGCACCATAGACACTTACACCAAGTTGAAGACAACGCTCACGGAATACTTCACACCCCACACAAACGTGGACTATGAACGACACGTATTACACACTACCAAGCAGAACAGAGGAGAAACCATAGACGCTTTTGTCATGAGACTAAGGTAAAAAATGAAACACTGTGATTTCAACAACTACTCAAATGAGGAGGCCCTCAGGTCGCAAATCATAGTGGGGTGCGAAAGCACGGACTTCCGAAAACGACTACTACAACAACCGAGGAGTCTAGAAGAAATCCTGCGCCTGGCAAGATCATACGCTGCCCTTGCAGCGCAAGTGGAAGGCCTGGATGACATAAAGATCACGCAGGGCAAGTAAGAAAGCATCAACAAGTTGGAGGGGACAGCGAGAGTCACCACTGACCCTTTCTGCTACAGATGTGGACATGAATACCCCCATGAAGGAACGTGCCCTGCCATGGGCCAGACCTGCTCCGCATGTGGCGGCGACAACCACTCCAAGTCGGTGTGCCTGATATTTCGCAGCAAAATGAGAGGAGCCGGAAGAAGTGGAAAACCCACAATGGAGCTGGAGCAGAACCAGCCCCCCCATTACCATAGGACAGCGCACCAACTCCACGAACAAGGGTGGCACCGACACCACGATGATCAATCGGAAAGAAGGTCGGAAAGGAGAGACTGGAGGGAGAACAAAACCACCCCATCAAAACCAAGAAGAAGACCCAGGAGATATGTAAGGTGCCTCATAGAACAGTCACCGTTAGACAGTGTGTCAAGTGCATCATCGGAAGAGAGATCCCGCAGACCGGAGAAACAACAAGAAACACCGCAGAGAAAGGGATATCTATACGCCCTCGGAAACAACACGGCAAAAGAACACAGCCCAATATTAAGAATGCAAGTCAATCAAACAGCTGCCGAATTCCTAATAGATACAGGGGCAACTGTGAACGTGATCAGTGAGGAAGTATATGAAAGCAAACCAAACGCTCCTCACCTACAGCCAGCCCGAGCCCTCATCTACCCATACGGCTCAAAAACACCACTAGCATGCAAAGGGTTCTTCATGGCATCCTGCCGATACAAAGATCATGAAAAAAACATCCCCATGCACGTGCTAGAGGCCGCTACCGAGAGCGAATGCATCCTGAGCTATCGGTCAGCCATAGAGATGGGACTCATTCACATATTATACCGCCTCATGATGCACAAATACGTAGATCCAACGGCAAGCATCGAACAAGTCTTCCCAACCCTGTTCAAAGGCCTCGGGAAACTGAAGGGCAAACAAATTGAACTTCACATTGACGCCCGTGTCACACCAGTGGCACAACATTACAGGGGCATCCCCATTAACATTCAACAGCAAGTTCAAAATGAACTGGCCAAACTACTCGAAGCAGACATCATTGAGCCAGCGGAAGGCCCCACACCATGGGTCTCCCCCATAGTGCCGGTGCCCAAGAGGGACTCCTCCGACATCCGGATATGTGTGGATATGAGGCGACCCAATGAAGCTATTTTAAGAGAGCGACATCAAGCTCCTCGAATAACGGACATGGTGCACCTCCTAAATGGGGTGACCATATTCTCCAAATTGGACCTAAACAAAGGCTACCATCAGCTGGAGCTCAACAAGAACTCCAGATACATAACAACTTTTGCCACTCATCTAGGTTTATTCCGCTACAAGCGACTTAGTTTTGGAGTATCTTCAGCGGCAGAAATCTTTCAAGCAGAAATTCACAATGTCATCAAACACGTGCCCAACTGCTTGAACTACAGCGATGACATCCTAGTCTTCGGTCAGACGCAGGAACAGCATGACGACACGCTAATGAGAGTCTGCATGGCGCTAGAAGAAGCCCAGCTAACACTCAACAAAGAGAAGTGTGAATTCCGCAAGAAGACACTCAGATTCTTTGGGCACATATTTTCAGAGAAAGGCATGACGCCTGACCCCGAAAAGGTTAGACCACTACGTGAGGCTGAACCGCCCACGACGACATCAGACCCCAGATCATTCTTAGGACTTGCCAGCTATTGCACCAGATACATACGAGATTTTGCATCCATCAGCGAACCTTTTAGAGCCCTCACCAAACTTAACACTGAGTTTGCCTGGTCGCCCAAGTGCCAAGAAGCATTTCAGATCATTAAGGACCACTTCTCCGACGCCCGAAACATGGCATATTTTGACCCCAATAAGACCACTGAACTCATCGTTGATGCCAGTCCCATAGGATTAGGTTCCATTCTTACGCAATTGGACAACAAAGAGGGAGGGGAGAGACACATAGTATCCTACGCCAGTCGAAGCCTCTCCAAAACTGAACAAGCCTACTCTCAGGCAGAGAAGGAAGGACTGGCGGTCTTCTGGGCCTGCGAACATTTTCATCTCTTCTTATATGGCAAACCTTTCATAGTTGTGACAGATCACCAGGCACTCACCTTCCTCTATGGAAACCCACAAGCAAAAATGCCACCAAGAATAGCCAGGTGGGCACTCAGATTGCAAGACTATCAATTCACGATTATACACCGGCCAGGGAAGGAACAAAACCCAGCGGACTTCCTTTCCCGCCACCCAAGAGAGAAGAGCGGATCGGAACAATCCATTGCCGACCAGTATATAAGATACGTCATCCACGGCAGCACACCACAAGGACTGGACATGGATCAAATAACAAGGGAGTCTAACACAGACCAAGGAATACAGACCACCCTAAGATGCCTAGAAACAGGACGATGGAAGCAAGCAAAACAAATCCGTGAAGCAATGAATGATGACATCAAACAAGACATCACATGCCTATTAGCTGTAAAAGAAGAACTCGCAAAGACAGAGGAAGGACTACTACTAAAAGGAACAAAACTAGTGATCCCGAGAAGTCTGCGACAGAAGGTGCTAGAACTAGCACACGAGGGACACAGGGGAATTGTATCTACAAAGCGGATGCTAAGACAAAGACTTTGGTTTCCCCAACTAGACACAGCCGTGGAAGAACTACTCCAGAGTTGCCCCACCTGTGCCATCATGAAACCACACACGACACCTGAACCGCTAAACATGACTGCGCTACCCGAAGGAGCATGGGAAGAAATAGCCATCGACCATTTTGGGCCCATGGAAGGGGGTGAATACATCTTGGTAGCTGTGGATGAATACTCAAGGTATCCTGACCTGCAGATAGTTCCATCCACCTCCGCACATCACACCATCCCAGCACTGGATCGGATGTTCGCAATTTACGGGATACCCAAAGTAGTCAAGTCTGACAACGGGCCGCCCTTCACGGGACAGGACTTCTAGAGATTTGCAGAATACATGGGTTTCCGTCACCGGAAGGTAACACCCTTGTGGCCTCAGGCAAATGGTACAGTAGAAAGGTTCATGAGCAACATCAAGCGCACGACACAAATTGCACGCCTCACTGGAGAACCCATCGAGAAACTGCTGTACCAACTCATGCGAGACTACAGGAACACCCCACATAGCACCACTGGGAAGTCACCGTCAGAAGTGATGTTCTGACGAATGATCAGAACGCGGCTACCTCATGCAGCTGCCAATGAAGACCAATACGAGGACGACGCTGAGATGAGGATGAGAGACACCCTCATGAAAGAGAACATGAAACAGGCTGCTGACACCACTCGCAGGGCCAAGGGAAGCGACCTAGTGCCCGGGGACCTGGTAGTGGTCCGACAACCTCAACAGCGCAAAAACGTAGCTCCTTTCAGTGAAGAGCCACTCATCATTTTCAAGAAAAAAGGATCACTCATCACCGCGGAGGGGGACCGTCGGTCCATAACGAGAAACTCCTCTCACTTCAGGAGGATGCCTAGCATCCAGCACACAAACAACACAAGCATGAATGACACTCTCTCTCAGCGAGACGCTCCCTATGAGGGAGACAGGGAGGACTCTGAAAACGACCTGGCCCCTGAGCCACGGGCCGGGCCCTCTGCAAAAGTGGACTTTCGACCACAGAGAATAAGGAGGAAACCTCATCGCCTCATCGAAGAAATAGAGTGAGGGCGTAACTAATTGTTTAGTGACGGGAGGGTGTGGTGTCGTTACCTCATAGTTGATAAGAGGGACAGTCCTCTTTCTATTGTCACTGGTTAGTGGGCTGCGCCCCACGTGGCGGGAAGGGGCGGGGTTACCCCGCAAGCGGCAGTTCGAGTTTGAGAGCAATAAAGATAAGAGGTGTTGCACCCCAGCTCCCGAGTCGGCCCTATCATTGAGTGTGTGTGAGTGCTGGCCGGCAGCGTGAGGAGGTCCACCCGTGGGACACCACACCCTCGATTGTAGATATTCCACTGATTTTATAAATCCTAGTTTCTCCATGGCCACTGAGGATGTACATTGTGTTACCTGCACGACCACCGAACTCACAATTTTCTTACTATCCATGTCCTGAAAGTGGTAGGTGCAGTACTTGGCAGAAAATCCAGGGCTGTCGCACTGTCCATCGCCGTCTTGCCTGAATCGTTTCCCTTCGAATGTACTTGCTAGAGACAATTGTTCAATTTTCCAAGCATCACTAATGGCCGGAAACAGATAATCATGTTGGTATTTGTAGTACTGCGTTTTAGAAATGAAATGAAGTCCCACAAACTGAAAGAAAGACTCTAACTTTCTAAAACTGGACCCACTAAAAAGTGATGCAGCTGCACACAGTAGATTGCCTGCTGGCAGCTTCCCCAGCATCGGTTGTGCAGACCATGAGAACGCATGATTTAATCTACAGGCGGCATGTATTTTGACGTTACTGCCTTGTTTTTGATGAGTCACATGAATCAATGGCCTCCGACATACTTTCCCTCTGACGGAATGCCCACATTTCAGCATAC
This sequence comes from Ambystoma mexicanum, assembly GCF_040938575.1. Classification (NCBI taxonomy): domain Eukaryota; kingdom Metazoa; phylum Chordata; class Amphibia; order Caudata; family Ambystomatidae; genus Ambystoma; species Ambystoma mexicanum. The sequence goes on from NC_090925.1 coordinate 170,343,019, forward strand.
TTATAATATCCATCAAACAACTGTCAAATACTATGTATTTGCCCGCTTTCATTAGACTGTCATCCGGTGTTTCACTTGTTTCGGACTGCATCGTTAAGGACATTTCACCACAACTGGAAGAAATATCACCGATATCAAGTTCTGATGCGCTGGTGAATGCTGCTGCTGGTTCATTCTCTGTCATTTCAACATCTGTTACTTCAACATTGATGGCAGAACACAACATTGTCGACAGCTTTTTTGGTGGCAATTTTTTGGGGGGTGTAGATTGTGTGAATTGATCTGCAACTACTTCCAAGCTATCCTCAATACATTCAGTATCATCTTCTTGTGGTGGTGCAGTCGCACTGTAGCAATGGTCCATTACAACTTTACTGGATTCTCCGGACACATTCATTTCATGTTCTGGCCATTGGATTTGAGCATCTCTAGTCTCAACATGCGGCGTCTGAATTAATAGTTCCTCCATAGTGTAAATGGTCTGGCAAGCAACATCTCTCATTCGCTTCACTGTCTGTGTATGTATAGTTCGTAGACCCACGGGTAACTACAGGACAGATTGGAAAAGGGATGTTCAGTTTAAACACAAGATAAAGTATAGTACAATTGACTGGAAAAAACATAAAATAGTCCCCAGCACAAAGAAATCCTAAAGTTCTGAACTGTTTGTAACTAACCTTATTTTTGTTTCTTTTCTTTGCAGCTTTCTTGACTCGACCTTCAACATCTGCACGCTGTAGCCCTGATTCGTTTCCGCATCTCTTCCCTTCGTCTTGCGCTGCAACAACTATATTTTCTGTATCCGCATAGACAGCACGGAATGAGGCTCCATCGACTCCCTGAAACATAGTACTTTCATTACTATGTATCACAATATTGATAACATAAAACACACGTGAGGACGAACACACAGGTACATCTCAATAGCTCAACACGAATTAAACATTGTGTAGACCAATCAAACTACAAGTATTCGAGCTCTGATGACCTAGTTCCATGGAACTGTCAGTATCCATACCTCTGGCTCTGCATGGACTGCCATGAATGATTGTATTGGAGAGGAGGCATCAGCAACTCCCTGAAACACAGTACTTGCGTTAGTATGGTTTTCAATATTGTAAACATAACACACACTTGGGGTCGACGGCACAGGTACATATAAAGAGATAACCACAAATGATGCATTGTCTAAAAGAATCAAGGAATATTTAAATATGATCAGATTTAATTGACTTATTTCTCCGATTTCTTTACATCTGCATCATCTAAATGGGATCTTGTGATTGTAGTGGAAGCTCCATCGTCTCCCTGAAACACAGTACTTGCGTTAATAGGGAAGAATGTATAGCAAATGGAATCTCGTTATATGATCATGCTCGATGGAGCTGTCAGTATCCATACCTCGTGCTGCTGAAGAATATCTATGGATGTTGTAAATGTGGTGCGCACTTCCGAAAGCTGTTGCGCTGATTCGTATCCGCATGGTCCCGCTTCCACTTCCCCTTGAATTACTTGAATGTCAGGCTCCGCATCAAGTGCGTGGGTTGACGCTTCAACAACTGCCTGTAACATAGTATTTGCATTAGTAAGGATTACAATATTGAAATCACAACACACACTTGGGGTCGACCGCACAGGTACATATCAATGGCTAACCACGAATGAAACATGGTGTAGGACAATCAAACGACAAGTGTTCCAGTCCTGATGATCACGTCGATGGAGCTGTCAGTATCCATACCTCGTGCTGCTGAAGAACATCTAGGGCTGTTGTCAATGTGGTGGACGCTTCAGCATCTCCCTGAAAGACAGTACTTGCATTAGTATGGATAACACTAATTATAACTGAAAACAAACACCAGGGGACGACAACTAAGGTGTATATCAATTGGAAAGCACTAACCAAACAATTGGTAAAATAATCACACGATACATAAAAACTATTACTTGACATGCATAAAACAAGTCTGTAGCAGAATAGCCAAGTATGATTACCTGATACGCGCTAGAAGTGGTTGATAACTGCAGGCACGTCACGGATGTAGAATGTTCTTGCTTCAGATTCAGTGGATAGTCAAGCAGTTGTAAAGGTAAGTTATTGTTTGATAATGAAATGCAAATATAAAAAATTGCCATGTAAACCGACAGATAATGCTATTGAAAAGGCGCAATATAGCACAGTTCCCTGTGCCCATAAATAGATTTCCTTTGGGGGTTATAAAATCGAAAAATAATTTATTGATGAATGTCATTATTCAAAAAGCTATACACTCATATCAATATTGAAAGTATTACGAGGGACACAACACCTAAAATATCAATTAATCCATTCGGCTACCTACATACTACCGCAAGGCCTAAAGCTAAATCCGGACACTTGACTCACCAGTGGCGGAATGTGGACGAATAGAGTTGGAATAGCGTTTGCGAGCAATTTTCGTGTCGTTCGCCGTTTATTCTTCTTTGTTACCCAAGATGTGGCGTACATGTTCGAGGAAAAGTGCCGGCTGCAGATGCGGTATTGATCACCCCTCTTGTCCTCAAAGACTTGCTGACCTCTACTTTCAAGCTCTTCCGGTGGATAGCCGCAATGTCTGACCCATTCTCTTATTCGATCAACAGTTTTAGGGAATACATGCTTTGTAGTGCCTTCAGATTTAGCATGGGTCTTCGAAGGGCAACCGCTAATCGAACAGGCAGGCATTGTTGAAAATTCTGAAAAGTAAATATCAAGATTATTATAAAACCTTGATGAATAAAAATGTCATAAAAAAGTAAATGAACCATACCATGTTCAATGCAAGGTTTGTTTTGGTCGCCAAAACTATACCAGTTCATCATGTGCGGCTTAGTATTTGCATAAGTTACAGACATTTTTTAAATGATGTGACTAAACTCTGAACATGTGACTCGTCCCTTGGATGTTCTGTCTTGCACGAGAAGGAAACATGCTTACATTATAGACTGGACCCCCGAAGAATGCAATTCGATGACAATTGTCACAGATGAAAATAAATAGATCTATTGATAGCATAACAATTAAAACTCAAGTCAATAGCAATGAGACCAATGACCATAGCACTATTGGGTACTGTAATCGCAAATGGATAGAAATGTAAAAATGACCGAAATATGACTTTGATACATGGCCTTACCTTGACCAACAAACAGTTGGATTCAGCAGGCCGAGCAGTATGTTGCAGGAGAACAGGTAGATGGCCACAGATAGCACACTGACGAGTTTGCTCGAAGCAGTCACAGATAGCACGACGACGAGCAGATTAGCATAGATCTCAGTGCTTCTCAGGTAGAAGGTTCAGGAGTTGACTTGCAAAGCACAAAGATGTTCTCATGAGACATATCAAGTGGTTTATAAAGTATTAGAAACAGAGGTGTGTTTGTGAATGAATGACGTGTATATGTCGTGGTATTATGTGGTTTGCAGGGGGGCGGCCTGCCTCAGGGGAGGCCTGCCTGAAGACACGGGGTCTGAGGAGGCCATGTGAGCGATTGCCCCTGGCGTGGGATACCTTTTGAAGTGTACATGCTGTTTGGCACCTTGGCCGTTTGCGCCCGTGACAGACCCCCATGCCAGCGCTCATCCCCGGGTGCGAACCGCCTTTGATAGAGGGGGGTGGGATGGATGGGCCTGGGGCGTGCAGATAAGGCACAGGAAGACTGCTGAATGGAGACACACTTATGTGGATTGCAGGGGGGAGGGATAGATGGGCCGGTGGGCGTGCATTGCAAGTGTGTGGGAGCGAGGGACCATCAGGCCCCTCTCATCCTTTACTTCTCAGTAGAAACTCGGACCAAGTGCCTCCAGTAGTGGGTTCGCCCCTTGCCCTTATGTGATGTTAACTTTGGTTGACATTCGCGTAGATGGGACCACTGAGCAGGACACAGGGCATCCATTTTTGTACCCCCTTTCCACTCCATCTTGGTGACCAGGCCTCACTGCGCAGAGCACATGGCCCCTACCCTCGTTCCCGAGAACTCCAGAGGTATTTGCAACAGCTAATAAATGTAACACATCACTCTTCCTCTGAGATGACTGTCCTACATGTGAACCAGCCTGAACTAAGCACATAGCTCGTTCATCTCCACAAACGTGTCCTTGCACACGCACCCTCGCCAGTGGAAACTTACTGACCCTGTGTCCCTGCAAGGTATTCTCTTCATGTTCCTGACCCTGTGTCCCTGCAAGGTATTCTCTTCATGTGCCAGACCACTGACCACGCCATGATTCCCACCTAGCAGATCCCCAACTAACATTAGACCCCTACTGCAGTATATCGTTGCCTATCAATAACAAATGCCACATACCGGAGATTCTTGTGAGCACAGACCCACACTTCAAACAGTGTATTATAGTGGTCAAGACCCTTAACCTAAGGCCTGTATAATCCAATGTTAATTGATAGTATAGATATATGTGTGACTTTTATAGAGACATAACCGACTGAAAGACTTTGAACAAGTGTTATTTAGTGCATGCATTATTGAGAATATATTATGTTAGCTTAGATAGTGATCACCCTGCTTCACAGTGACCTGACCTTCACCCATTCGGAGCACAGATGTCTGACGTCCATCCTTGAATGGAGACACACTTGTTGTCAAAATATATGTGGTGTTTTATTTTGTATCTTATTTTGATGACACAAAATTACAAGACTTTACACATTGTACAGGTCAGGTTGCAGCACAGCGAGAGAAAATCCCCTGTACTGACCGCTGTCACTTGGGAAAGTTTCTCTTATGGCATGAACGGCACAGGCGGGTATTACTCTTCGAACGCGGTGTCCAAGCCTCCCGTGAAGCTACCATGTAAGGAACGATAGGCCACCAGCCTGTACCACCTGTGAAAAGGAATGAAACAAACTGTTTTTAAATGACCAAGATAAGTTTAATAAACGTTTGTTGTCAATGACAATTCTTGTAACTAACGGCATTCTGCTCGGACAAATGCTATCTAGACACTACACACTATTGAACGACGTTCATGCGTTACAAGGATATGTATATGTAATTTTGGATATAGTAGAAGACCATGAAATAGGAGTGGCATGACAAGCTGAGTACACTTACTCGTTACTCGGATTACGAGGACGAACAGTTGCGCGAAGTTCGTGCATAAGCACCATCATTATCCTCAACACGGACCGTGTGAGGCAGGCTGCCCTGAAGTCTGGCAGCTCGGTGATGCATTGCGGTCGTGGCTCGCCTTCCGAAATGTAGGCCACGCATCCCGAGTTTTCACAGCAGCAGCAGTTCTCATTCTCGGTTGGCATTAGCTCGCACCGATTGCATGTGCACCAGGTGGAAACACCGTCCATGCGACTAGGTCCAGGCTCTTCAGCTGTTGAATCGTCCTCCCAACTGCCGTCCGAAGACCCATCGTTTTCGCGTGTTTCCCTTTCCAGCAGTTCCTCCTCGGTATACTCAGGCTCGTACATGTAGGGCATTATTGTTGCCATTGTGTGTTAAACAAACTAAAATAATTTATAGCGGTGGTACTGGTATCTGTTCACATGGGCTACAAGCAACAAAGGTAGATGACCAGAGCACAGAAACAAGTCACAGAATACACAAAGTAACACAGAGAGAGGAATGGAATCGAAAATCTGCTGCTGTGTATTGTGAAATGGTCTGTTTATACTTATTGAGGAAAGAGGTGTCCTGCCATTTCCATGGCGACACATCATTAGCTGAAGCGCAGCGAATGTTGACACGAGACGTGCTTTGGCGTTGTGAAATGGGCGGTACGCGTCTGCTGATGACAGGCTCAGGGGAGGGGGATATGATTTAGTGCCGCAAAAGCAGATCAGCCAGGGCGATGGGGCAAGTGATAGGATTATCACAAAATGGCAGCGCCCTGATGCCTGTTTTCGCGTGCGGTTAATGGCTGAAAACTCGGGTAAGGTCCATAGGAAATTTTTCTAAAATCGAGCGGCTTAGGCTTAAAAACACATCGCCGACCCGTAGGGATAATAAAAAATGTTGACCGAACCATTCCTTTAACAGTTCTTTGTACTTTTTGGCAACAGCCGTTTGCTACTTTTGCTCAACACAGTTCGGTTTCTTTATCGGTTCTCCCTTCGACTCAATGGCTGTGATTAACTGTTTGGCTTTCTTCGTATCAGGAGTCAAGGCCAGTACCACGGTAGCAGGTGTCTCCCCCTGTCCTGCTTATCAGCGTAGGTACGCTCTGTGTACTCTTGACATCTGCTGCAACCCACTTGGGCTATTGTTCGCGTTCTTACGATTTCTTCCATAGAGGTTTCATGGACCTTGGTCATAAAGGGCAAGGTCGCTTCTCTCCTTGTCACCCTCTCGGTTTGCCTGGATAGCTGTCTCAGCGTGCAGTCTGCATTGCTCGTATGGTGCTCTCGTGCTTCACCTTTATCCCTGTGGGGAAGGGAAAGGGCTGTCAGGTGTGTGATTCCGGTCAATTGCCTGACTTTGCCTGACCCTTGTGTTTGGACATGTCAGATAAATGGCTCTGGTGTTTGTCTGTTGTCTTTCGTAGTGGGAAAAAGTGTTCATGTCGGAAAAGGGAGGAGGTAGAGTTTCTGAGTATTCCGTAGGGTCGGAATGGGAAAAGGAGTTATATGGGATTATACTCATCGTACTGGGGGGGGGGGGTTGGTAAAGTCAGAAGGATGAGATTGGTAAATTTTGTGAGACAAACGGGAATGACCTGGGATTATTATCGTGAAATGAACATGCAGGATTGTGGGAACGTAGTGTTTAGTCAAGCTAGAGTGGGTGTTAGAACAAGAATAATCAAAGTGACGTGAAGAAGAATAATTGGGAGCATTTGGGTCGAAAACAGGAAAACAGGGATTCTAAGAATGTGGTTTTAGGGGGTGTACCAACTATGGAGGGGTCATTGGTTTTGGGTAAGGGAGATTCTTTAGGTGGAAGAGAGGTTGAGTTGGTGCAACCTATAAAAGCTTACTCATCCCTTGCTCCGGTATGATACCGCATCTCATCTGGGGCATTCCCTGTGCATAACCCTGGGTTCCCCTATCGAGCTGATCATTCCTTGTTCATCTATGCTTAGGGTTGGGATAAGAGAGGATCAGTTCTTACCTGGCCACCTGAATAAGGGATTCCTGGAATCTACTTGGGAGAATACCCTCAGGTTTCTCACAGGGGTTAGGTGTGAAGGACAAAGGTGGGTTTTAGCATTGCCCACAAATCATCTCCAGGCGTGGCAGGCAAATCGTCCGAGCGGTCTTAGGAACCTGTGCCCTCCTCCGGGGAAGGGATGGGGACGAGGGGACCAAGTTGAGGGTTCTAGTTGACAGTTGGGGGAAGGGGAAGGGTACAGGGGGGGTCGCCGGAAGGGGAAAGACGTGGATTATCAGGTCGAAGAGTAGTAGGGGAAGGAACAGGTCACTATTATGATGAAGGCCCTTAAAGTATTGATGTATAAAGTAAGGTGAATTAACACCCCAGAGGAAATAATTGGAAAGATTTTTGTGGGGGGAGAACCTGGATATTACATATAAGCAAAGGGGACACATGAAATCTACGAATTAGAGGGTATTCTCAACTATCAGGCTAATGCAGTGGAAAAGAAGGTGGGTGTGTTGATAGCACTGAGCGATATGTTTGGAATACAGGTGTTGGAGACCCAATCCGATCAGTAAGGTAGATTCTTTTTTCTGAATGCTACCCTGGGAGGGTATAAGGTTACGTTGGTCTTGGTATATGCCCCGAATATGGGACAAGATGGGGCCTTGACGGGGGTGCTGTTGAGGTTAAAAGACTTTGCAAAAGGGGATATAGGTTTGGCAGGGGATCTCAATATGGCATGGGTGCCCCAATTGGATAGGAGTACAAGAGCTATACTGGGACCCCAGGCCCCATCCAAGGCACTTAAACAGAAAATGGCTACATTGGCCCTCCATGGTGTCTGGCGAACAGTAAAAGGACAAGAGGAGGGATATACTTATTGCTCTCAGGTGTATTCCTCCCTATCCTGTATAGACTACATATGTGCCTCCACAGGATTAGTGGGGAAGGTAAATAACATAGAAGTGGGGTCCATCTCTCTGTCAGATCACGCCCCGCTTTCGATTACCATCAAACTGGGGGACACTGGGGGGGGGGGTGGGGCTCTGGAAGTGGACGTTTCCCACAGAACTCCTACACAATAGGCTCCAAGCTGAGTTAATCAGGGACAAGATAGAGCAGTACTTCGAGGAAATTAAACATTGGATGCATCTCTGGAGATGGTCTGCGATGCAATTAAGGTGGTATTGAGGGGATACCTGATGACAATCAAGGCAGGAAGGGATAAACAGCGGCAACAGTGGGAGGAGGAGTTAGAAGCTGAGAGACATATAAGGGGAACTGTATAAAAACCCGCATAACAAATTAAGGAGAGCATTGAGACATATTCAGGGTCAATTAGAGATGCTTCGCACAAAGCGGGCCAAGAAAGCACTACTCTGCACGAAGCAGTGGTACTATTTAAAGGCCAATAAAGCAGACAGTCTGTTGACTAGGCAATTGAAGGAAAAGGGGCGCACCCAGACGGTTATGAAGCTACAGAATAGCTAAGGGGAAGACAAGACAACAAATGAGTATATTGGGGAATTTGTAGGGAATGCTATCAAACCTTATATACATCAGACAACCCCTCGGGGGATAGGCAGGAGGAGTACCTTGCAGAGCTATTGCTTCCGCAAATAACGGAGGAGGAAAGAGAGTCTTTAGAGGATGATATACAGGAGGAAGAGGCGAGAAAAGCTATCAGAGGGCTGCCAAGGAACAAAGCCCCAGGCCCGGATGGATATACGGAGAGTTTTTATAAACAGTATCCGGCTATCCTGGCCCCAAGGCTTACAGAGCCTTTTAATACATTTAAATTGAGATGCTCCATTACTCAGTCGATGAATGAAGCTAAAATGGTAGTGTTTCTAAAGCAGAGTAAAACCCCATACCCCCAGGCCCTTATCGTCCAATAGCGTTGATGAACCTCAACACCAAATTATATACAAAAATTCTGGCAGCCAAGTTAACGCACCTGATACCTAAATTAATATGACAAGATCAATCAGGGTTTATACCATTGAGACAAACGTTTGATGATACCAGCAGAGTCTGCCATTTAATAGAGAAGATGCCCATGACCCGGAACCCTGCAATGCTGGTGTCATTAGACGTGGAAAAAGCATTTGACAGAATGGAGTGGACCATTCTGTTCTGCACACTGATGCATATGGGGTTCGGCACAGGGTTTATCCAAATGGTTTGGGCCAATTATAGATCTCCAACAATTCGAATTTCAGTCAATGGGACTTTGTCAAATAAGGTTGCAATTGGACAGGGCACCAAACAGGGCCTTTTGTCCCGAATGCTGTTCGATATCTATTTAGAAACCCTATTTGCCAGGATTCAGAAAGAGGATCAGATAATAGGGATAGTAATGGCAGGAGAGGTACACAAGTCAATAGTGTTTGCAGATGACATGCCAGTATGAAGGAATTGGAAGGGTTTGGGGTAGTCTCAGGGTTAAAAATGAATAGGCAGAAACCTGAAATCCTGAAGCTATCTGTGCACCCCGACACGCTAGATAGGCGGAGATAGATACTGAACGCACTTAAAGATTGCGGAAAAAGGAATAACATATTTAGGAGTGACCCTCACAAGAACGTTAGGGCAAATGTATGGGGAAATTTACCTGCAACTACTTGACAGGGTCAAAACAGATCTAATGAAATGGAGCGCCCTCACAATCTCCTGGTGGGGGAGAATGAAATCGATAAAGATGGTAGTACTTCTGAGACTTTTATATTATTTCCAAGCGCTACCTATAGGGATCTCTAGGACCTTTTTAGGTCCCTCACTAGAGTCCTGTCTTCATATATTTGGAGGAATAAACCACCCAGGGTGTTGATGGCTACACTGATGGCCCCAAATAATAGAGGGGGCCTAGCTTTTCCTCATTTTCATAGATATTATGAGCTTGCCCAGGTACGGGTTATGCAAGAATGGTTAGAGGAAAGTCAACAGGATACTGGACATACTATGAACAAAACTGAACCCACGATTTCAAGTAGAAAAGGATTCACTTCTGGCGCGATAGAGTGTCAGGGAGGGGGGGTTCTGTTTTTTTTTTCTGTAATGTGCAAACTGAAATGAATAAAAACATTTTTTTAATGTATTTATGCATAGAACCACCTTGTGGTTTGGGAACAGGCACCATACAGATATTTATGATGGTGAGATTGGTGGTCGAAAAAAACCCACTAAGGACTTGTGACTAGAGTTATTAGAAATATCACGCCTTAACTGTTTTGAGAAAACTAGGTGTATTTTAAAGCACAAACAGGCTTATAATAACCTAGTTAAGGGGACATGGGCATCTGAGGAATCCACGGGAAGCAGAACACATGCCCTCAATCTTATTAAATAAAAATATGCAGGCTTTTTGGCAAGTTCTTAATGGGCTTGAGAATCCCATTTTTGAGAGCGATTTGAATCTCATTCCGTAGCAAACCTGGGTCTCTTATTCTGTGTTGTTTGCTCCTCCTATTAGTCTGGGGGGATGAAGAGCTAGTCCTCTGAGTTGCCTGACATTGTGTGTACCCTACCAGTTTGCCCTGCCAAAATTGTGGAACTTATAAAAAGGATCAGCTCCTCTATAGCACCGGTCGTCACAAGTTGTCCTAACTTGTTATTTAAAGGCAATCTTGATTCTTCAATGATTCTAGCCATTTTCTTTGAGCAGATAATCACGACCAATAGGTTTCCCTCAGTCCTGGTCTACAGCCCACGTTCTACTGATCTTCAAAAAGGGATCAAGGTCTGACCTGCTTAATTACCGACCGATTGCCATCCTCGATATAAAAAGCAAGGTTTTTGTGGCTGTTGGGGCATCTCGAGCAATGGCAGTCAAAGTTGGGAACAATCTCAAAATGGCAGACCAAGGTCAGACAACATTTGGTTACCTCTATTAATAGTTTCATTTAGAAAAATTTTATGAGTCAAGTTTGTTCCTTTTAAATATGATTCTATGGGCATCATTACAAGTTTGGCTGAAGCCTTGCCCGTAAAACAAGCAAGCGGCTGCCAAACTTGCAAATTTTTCCGGCCACTGGCAATAGGGAAGTACAGGGCCATTACAACCCTGCCAGACCCTGTATTTCCGAATTGCCAGGGTCTGGAAACAGAATGATGCCGGTGCATCCGACATGCTGTGCTCACAAGTGCCATTCCGCCCGGCAGGCCAGTCCTGGCGGGTGAAAAGGCACCCCCGAGCCGAACTTGTAGTTTGCCGGTCTGGTAACTATGGTACTGGCAAGCTTACCGGTACCGTAGTTACCGAACCGGCTGTTAGGAAAGATTCTCTTTACTGACTTGTATTTTTTGCAGTGCACTGAAGCCTTAAGCTTCACTGTACCGGCCTTTGATCACATGTTATGGGGAAACTGATATGTCCTTAAGGCTATCAGTACTGGGAAACAGTGTTTCCCTTAGTCGGGTGACTATGTTGCTACTTGTGGTTACTTTTGTATCACATGTGATAACGTTTTATCATTGCACACAGCAGCTTACGCTGCAGTGCACTGGGTTTCATTTTTGTTTTGCCTTAGACTAACACGCAAAGGATTTTTTGGTTATCCTGAGGTGATTAAAAGCAGCAGTGACTTTTCCCCACTTTTTGGGGAATTTCGTTTTAGCTTAACCATGTTTACTGCATTTGGCTACCTGCTGTGGCTACTGGCCAAACATGGCTGCCACAAGGTTTTTCGTCCATTCTTTTTGCATCTTGTTGTTTAGCCTTCTTCCTGGCCTCAGAGGCCAGAAAGATCCTTATAAGGACTTTCAGTGCCCAGGAAAGCAGGAGCTTTCAGCTGGCTACTGGAGGGCTTTGTGTGTTTGCAGGCACGATGTGGGTTGGGTCAGTCTGACCCCATACACATCCTGGTTTCTGTGTGTGTGAGGGGTATGCATGAATGTTCTCGCCAGTGGTCCTAATTGGATCACTGTGGGGTGTGTGTGTGTGGGCTAGTTCTGCCATTGGCTAGTGGGAGTTTCGACTCCTACCTGGCTTTTAGGATAAGAAGAGGGCCCCTGCATGCATTTCCCAGAGATCCTGGAAGAACCTGAAGGAGCCAAGAATCCGTCCAGCTGAGAAGACCCGCAAAGAAACCTGTAATCTGTCTGAAGGAGGTCTGGCAACCAACTTCTGCTTCAGTCTTGGTGGAGCCCTGTTTGTCTCGTGATCTCCAGTAGGCCTGCAAAGGTGCTACGACCCCAGGAGTGGAGGGACCATCCATTCCCGAAGCCTACTCGGTGCCCAGCACAAAAACCGCCTTCGGAAGTGCCTGGTAATTGTCCTGTGGCTGACCAGCTTCTTTTTTGGGCTACTGAGTTATCTTTGTTGCTGTTCCGAGTTTCCACCTGAAACATGGCTCACTCTCAGCTGCCACTGCAACAACACCCTCTGCAAAATGTTGTTATCCTAGCACCAAGGGGACCCAAGAAAGACCGGAAAGTCCAACCGTGGCTACTGAGTCCTGCTGCATTGCTGTGCGCGGCGTGCACAGTCCGAAACCTGCTTTTCTGACCTGCCTCCAGTCCTGAGAAGGGTGCTGCATTGTTTGTTTCTGCATTTCTTCACCAAGAGTCCTTGCACCAGCAAAAGATCCTAACCGGAGAATCACTCGAACCTGCAACCAGTGAAAATCGAGGACTGCAGAATTTGGGGGGAAAAGCAAGCCAGGACACCCTTCCTTTGTTCTGGAAAGACTTGGGAAGATTCAGAGTGATGGGGGTAAGTTACTGAGCTTTTAATATACCCCTACAATCCCATTATAAGTCAATGGACTTATAATGGGCCTCATTACGACCCAGGCGGTAAGTTACCGCCTGGGCCGTGACTTTACCACCATGGCGTAAACTACGTTTACGCCATGGTGGTTGGCGGACTTACCGCCCCATTCCGAGGTTGGCGGGGCGGTAAGTCCCCAATCCCCATTTACCCTTCCCCATTCCCATTTTTGCCCCATAGGGCATAATGGGAGTGGGGAAGGCGTTAATTACGCCACCGTAAATTACGGTGGCGTAATTAACACCAAGGTCCCTTAGCGCCATGGATTTTAACACCTGCTAAAAGCAGGTGTTAAAACCTCCATGGCGCTAAGGGACCTCGTAATCAGGCGGTAAGGGTCGGCGCTGTTTACGCTGCCGTAAACCCCTTACCGCCTGGGTCGTAATGAGGCCCAATATCCTTTATCTGAAACCTATTGGCTTTGCCAGTACTTGCCTTGGAAAGACTTCTAACTGTTGGGGGTAATTTTGGACACTTGTCTATCTTGAACCCTGGCTCTAAGAATCCATCACTGGACCCAGAGACCCTACCTACATTTTCTCTTGCCTCCTGAGTGCTGTGTGGCCGACTGTTTAGGCTAGGTAATGCGACCTTGCACCAAGTTTGACTTGTTGTCCTAGGATCGTCTGTATTAACAAACCTAATCCACGAATACACATCGAGGACAATACTATGTAAATGTCGAGCGTGGACACTGGCAGAACTACATTGTGAAGGGATATGTACTAAGGCTCACTGCTAAATCCAGGAATACACTTCACCATTATAACTTGTTGGAAACACAAACCTATGTAATCCATGTGCATATTATTGTACGGGCTATATGTGAACTCGGCAAAAACTCTAGACCGCAGATTATTAATCTGTATAGGGGCTGGACAATATTGTAGGAAATGTATAAAAATGTAAATGTTTAGATGTCCAGCACTCTCCCTCCTCACTCTGACGGGATGGTACTCATTGCGGGGTGTCAAGAGCCAGATAGCTATCTGTATCAGATCTGTGTTTCTTTGTAACTGCGCAGAATTAAAGATCTTTGAATCTTTATAGCCTGTGTTTGGTGAATTTCCTTTTGTGGTACACAGCCTTGATATTTCCTTGTTTTTTTACAGATGGCGCCCGAATAGGGACCCTCAAGATTGATGCCATTTCGTTGAAGTGTTGGCATGGCTATCAGACTGGGATCGGATGGTGAGAAAGGGGGACCCTTCTTGGATGAAACGCAATACCTCAACAGTACTGCACGACCCGATCCCTGGACGGTGAGCCCGCGGTCCGAGACGGCATCTTGACGAGGGTTCATAAATCGAAGCGGCCAGTTTTGCCGAAATCACCTACCACGAGGGTCCTTCGTTGTCCTTTGTAATCCGATCAGACCTCCTTTAGTTCTTTGATCAGGTGAGTCGTGACTTGATTCTTAAGTTTCCTGATAATTTGATTTGGCGTATTGTACTTGCGAGCACAATTATTAACCAGGTAACACCAGGAATCTGATATGCCTGAGAAATTGTCTGCCTGTTTCGGAGCATTATTCCACAGAGACAGACCATCGTTGGAATTTGGCCATCCGACGCCACAGGAGGGGTCGCCGGCGTGTACTATGTACTGTAAGCACAGCATTGGTAGTATAGTGTTCAATGATATTTGGCACAGACAAACTAGACATGCTTTAGAGTCTATATTGTTGAAGAAAAAAGCGAGACCTGCAGCATTTGATGTATTACAAAATTGGAAGAAAGAAGCTATGCAGCAACTTAAAAGTAGAGAGAAACATGCGCGCCGACATATGTTCAACGCAGAGAAAGCGTTATTGTATGATCAAAGTAAACAGTCAGAGTCAGTTAGAAATATGGATAGAGCTTTTCAACTTGGTATTCAGAAAATATATTCGTCTAAAGATTTGAATGTGTCTGATGAATTTATTGATAAGCTTCTAAATGAACGAAGGCCTGTTGCCACTGCGCCACCTCCGTATGTTCCTATTGCTGTTGCTTTACCTCTTCCTGCTGTCGTTCCTCCTCCCGTAGTAATTCCTGCTCCTATCGTTCCTCCTATTGCTCCTCTTCCTCCGGTTATTGCTCCTCCTCCTATCGCTGCTCCTCCACCTGTACCTCCGCCTTTTCCTATTTTTACGGGTCTGGTAGATTTGTCTTCTGCACCAGTGATAGTACCTTTGTTACCGATTGTACAAGATTCTTCTACTCTTTCTCTTCCAAGTGGTTCTGTTCCGCTTGTAGTTGATAAGGGAGTGGAATGAAAGATCGTAACTCGCAGTACTTTGTCTAAAGAGAGAAAGCGCGATTTGGCTGCATGGGCTAGACAGTGCATGGAGAAGGGTGAACAATCTAATGTTTTTGCCAAACTCTCTAATCTAGAAAGTTTTCCCGAGAAAAATGTTTTTATCGAAGGACTGGGAATTAATTTATCTGTAATGTGGAACAGACTGAATGATGTAGATCTCCCACAAGGGTTGAGGGATTTGAATGTTTTAGCATATTCAAGAGATGCTGCAGAGAAAGTATATGAGCACGTCGAGGGGGTTTTTGAGTATAGAAGGGAGTTAGAAAGGTTACGGAATGAATAAACTGATGGTGATAGTTTGAGCACTATTTTTGTACAGTAACGGTTCCTTCATCTTTGTAAGTCGATGAGTAAGGAAACACAAATTTGCACAAAAGATGCAATTAGATGGATGTAACGCTCACCTGACTCCCACGGAGGCGCTGGCCTGGTTCGCGTTGCTGTGACCTCTTCTAAGGTGATGAGCAGGGTTCGGAAGACGGACTGGACCGGGCCCCCAAATCTGGCTTGTCTGGCTCGCAGAAGTATCCTTCTTAGGGTCTGGAAGGACGAGCTCTCCATCCTGCTTCTGATGCAGGAGCGCGTTGGTATCCAGTTACTTCACTGGATTTTCGGATTGGTGAGAACCAAACTTGCTTGGCTTCCAGGTAAGTTTTTTGATAAGAGGTTCCCCTTGTGTCCATGCATTAATGTACTAATGCTAGTGTCTTTTTCCCCATAGGGGCCAGGGTACGGAATGCCGGGGAACAGGCACCAACCCGAGATGAGAGGTGAAATCCTTGTAGAAATCAGGTAAGTCTTTAATGAGCGTTTTTTGGTAATGTCTTTTCATTCGCTCATTAACGCTGATGTCTCTTTTTCCCCTTAGGGGCCGGGGTCCGGAAATGCCAGGATGCGGCGCGGACCCGAAATGAAGAGGGAATGAATCAACAGGTAAGTCTTAACATGGAGATTTAGCTTTCCTTATTCCCTTCTCTCTCTCACCTTTTGTTCTGGTCTTTTTCTCCCTAGGCGCTGGGGCGTGACTGCGAATCCGGATGATAAAGGTGAGTGGAATGCGGCGCTGCAGCGATCGACGCAATGAGCTTTTAAATAAAAGTCTTCCTTTTCAGGATTGTCGGCGAGATGTCTCCGGGATGCGGATTTAGCAGGTAAGGACTTTTCCTTCTTCTGTTGTCTTCTTCTCTTCCTTTGCAGGTGATCCAGGATGCTGGCAGGCGTGGCAGAAGTCAGGATGCAGGAGCAGACACAGTGAGCGTCCAGCTGCTAGATGCAGAACAACCCGAAGCACGTGTGGCTGTTCGGGTGGGGTTTAAATAGCCTTGGAAGAAGTTCCAGGTATGTATCCTTCCTCCAATCAGGTATGTATCCTTCCCCGACCACGCCCGGATGGTAAATTAGTCCCACAGGTAAAGTAGTTCCTTTCAGGCCTCAAGGAGACCGGGATCCTGCAGCATGGTCTGCATCAGGTAAGTGCACCCAAGCACTTCCATAATGAGCCTGGCGCCTATGGCGCCAGGACTGATGTCTTTTATGAGCCTGGCGCCATAGGCGCCAGGACACTGTCCAAAGGGCCCCTATATGGGGTTGCTGGGTCCTTCCTTGGGGACTGGATGTCCGCTTTCAGGGACGCAGGGCTTGAACCGGCTCCCCGGGAGCGGGCATCATGACAATGGATTTCAGACATGTCGATGTCTCCCGTAGAAGTATATGACGCGTATAGTCAGTAAACACCAGGAATGCAGAGGAAAGTGATACAGGTTTGTTTGTTTATTATTTGTAATGCGCAAGCATACCCTCGGGTAACAGTGCGCAGCCTTTACAAGGGATTGCGAAGCTTGGTTACAACAGTAATGATTATGTACATACACATATAACACATATTAGAATGATGACAGGAATATATACATAAATAAAGAGGGCAATAGAAATACAAACCGTATAATATGTACAGATGGCCGGAGTATAGAGACTATGCACCTCGGAATGTAGTAGGCCTATGTTTTCAACCATAGAATGAGCTTAGATCGGAAATTCTGATAATGCGTGTCCATTCTGAGAGTTGGTGGTAGGGAGTTTCATAGCTTGGCTGCTTTCACTGGGACGCTGTTACGCCCTATGGTGGCGTGTTGGAAGTTAGGTACAGAAAGGCAGTCTTTGTAAGCTGTTCTTATAGGTCTGAGGGAAGTCTGTCTATGGAATCCGTCAGTCAGATAGATAGGGGCAGTGTTATTAAGGGACTTGTGGGTGAGTGAGGCAAAAAAATGTTTGTCTTTGATGGGGAGCCAGTTATTCTGTTGGCAATGTATTGTAATGTGCTCTCGTCTGGAGATGCTCAGTGCTGCTCTAAGACCGTTGTTCTGGAGAGTTTGAAGTTTGCTGGTAATGGCTTTGGATGATCCAAGATAGAGAGCATTGCAGTAGTCCAAGCGGGACAGTATTAGTGCTCTGGCGAGGGTCAAGCAACTGGTGTCAGACAGTAAGGGTTTGGCTGCACAGATTAGTTTACACGTGTAGGCCGTGGAAGAGGCTAGTGCGTTCACCTGTCTATTGAGGGAGAAGGTAGAATCCAGGTAGAAGCCCAGTGTTTTGACCTCTTGTCCCACTTTGATGTTATTACCGTCAATTGTAAAGGAGCAGTAGGCAGGGCCTAATTTCTTTAGGCTTGTGGTAGTGCCTAGGATAATGAGTTTGGTTTTATCATCATTCAGGCATAGTCCTTGGGTGGCCATCCATGCCTGGATGATGATGTACACTCTATTCACCAAGGCCAAATCTTTTCCATAATCTCCAGAAAGCGGAAGGAGCAGGTTATGGTAGAATACCTACAGGATGAATGTATAAAAAGAAAGATTTGTTGTCCCGCAGAATTATTGAATATCTACAAGAGAGCTTTTTCGTTTGATACTCCTTAAGCTGCTTTAGCGCTCAATTTAGCTCTGTTGCTCAGTAAGCGTTCGGAGTTTCCTATCTCTCAGTTGCCTATGAGAGAGGTTCCTCCGACATTTGTCCCAAAGGTTGAGGTTCCAGCTAATGCCGCAGCAGGTACTGCTGCTTACGACATTCCTGCACATTATGTATCAAAGTTTGTTCACGTCCCGTTCTCGAGACAGGAAGTGAACACTATTAGACAATCCATTCCAGATATTAGAAAGAATCCAACAGGGTTCTATAAAGAGATAGAATCTGTCTTGCAGTTGTCAGTGTTTACTCTGAGTGATATAGATTTGTTATTTCCCGTGCTCCTACCCATTGATTTGTGGAAACAGATTGGGACAGTAGATGATGCAGCAGGGTTAGGGGACACATGGGATAATATGGTTAGACAAGATAGAGATAGACCAGCTGGTGAGAGACCACCACATGTAATACTGACTTTGCATGATCGAATAGTGACAAAACTGAAAGCCTTAATTCCTGAGAGAAGGATTGTCTAGGACAAACTTACTGCTTATGTCCAAGGAAAGTCTGAGGGTGCTACCGAATTCTTTAACGGTTTGAACAAGTGTTTTCGGATTTCAGTGGACAAGATTTGAGCACAGAGTCTGGAAAATTACTATTTGTAGACAAATTTGTGCGTGGATTGTTACCTGACATCCAGTCGCAAATTATGACTTCTGAGAGTGCTTGGAAAGCTAAGTCTCAGTCTGAAGTATTGCATATGGCTCAGTATTATGAAAACCGAGTCAATAATGAAAAAGAAAGGATCGAAAAGAAAAAAGGAGACTTGAAAACTAAAGGTTTATTGCAACAGATTGTTAGAGGTCCTAGAGGGGGTAATACACAGTTTAGGGGACAGTATGCTCCACAAGGTACTGTGCCGTTGGGTCCTGTACACGCAAACCAATGTGCTTATTGCAGACAAGAGGGTCATAGGCGAGCACAATGCCCGATCCTCCAGCAGAGGTCGAATAACACATTTGGTACTATGGGTAGACGATTCAGAGGCCGCCCTGGGGCAAGGGGTCCTGGTAGAAGTCAGTTTTCTCAGAATTCACAGCCTTTTTCACAAGACAATCAGTCACTGAGTGTGGATAATAGAAACATTTTTTATCATCCTTCTACTGCATATCTCTCTGAAGACCTTCCCTTTCATGATATATTGTTCTGCTAAGATTTTCCAATGCAGGGTTTGGAACCAACGCCTATTCCTGTTAATCAGAAAGGTCCCTACGTTGAGATGATAGTGGGAAATAGGAAACATCTATTTTTGATAGATACAGGAGCACAGAAGTGTTCCATTGACCAGTCACGGGTTCCAGACATTCCACTGTCAGGGCAAACTAATGTTTCTGTAGGGTTTTGTGGTACACCAGTGGTTAGTCCGGTTTCTTCGCCAGTACCGATTACACTGGGTCCATTCACGGATCACTGTCCGTTTCTTTTGACAACGAACTGTGGAGAGAATTTATTGGGGTTGAATCTGTTGAAGGAATTAAATGCAGTAATTCATTGTTCTTCGGGTGGAGTGCGTTTCACGATTTCACCACAGCAACTTTCTGCCTCACAGTTCCTGACTAGACCTTTGCCGCCGGAATTTAGTGATGTTCCGGAGTGTTTATGGGCGATTGATGACAATGATGTCAGTGTTTTACAGATTGAACCTGTTAGAATAATTTTGAAACCTAGAGTAAAGTTGCCACGTATTCCTCAGTATAAGATCTCGGTTGATGGTGAGCAAGCTTTGAAGTGTATAGTTTCTGATTTTGTACACCGTGGGGTAATTGAAGAAATTGAAGATAGTTTGTGCAATAGTCTGATTTTTGCCTGTGTATAAGAAAGGAAATAATGCAATTCCTTTTCGTTTTATCATTGATTTACGCGCTATGAATAAGATTGTTGCTCCACAATTTCCTATTGTGCCAGATGTAACGACAATATTAACTATGATCCCAGCTTCTGCTACTCATTTTAGTGTTGTAGATCTTAAGAATGCTTTCTTTAGTATTCCTATACACAAGGATAGCAGATACCTGTTTGCGTTCAGCTTAGGGGAACGCTTGTTTACATTCACCTGTGCGCCACAAGGATACACGGAAAGTTTGAGCATTTATGGTAGGGCTTTGAAAGAGCAGCTTGACACACTCGAGTTGCCTACCACTTGTACATTGCTTCAATACGTAGATGATCTTTTAGCTGCTGATTCAGAAAGTGCCTGTAAAGAGGGCACTGTGTTGTTGCTAATTCACCTAGTAAAGCATGGACATAAGGCTTCACTGAAAAAGTTTCAATATTGTCGACAGGAAGTCGCCTATTTAGGCTATCTCCTGTCTAAGGAGGGAAGAAGATTGACGCCTGAACGGATTAAAATCATTTCTGGCATGTCTGTCCCAAATACACAGAAGGAAGTCAGAGCCTTGATAGGAATGGCTTCTTACTGTAGGCAGTGGATCCCGAACTTCTCACTAGTGATTAAACCAATGTTGGCTTTGACAAAGAAGGGCATTTCTTTGCCATTACCATGGAACTTGGAACACCAGAAAGCATTTGATCTGCTCAAGACTGCACTGTGTTCAGCACCAGTTTTGGACACACCAAATTATGAAAAGGCCTTCGACTTTTATGTGCATGAACGTGATGGATGTGCTTTGGCTGTATTAACGCAGGAACATGGAGGGAAGAATAGGCCGTGCGGTTACTTTTCTTCCATCTTTGATCCTGTCGCATGCGCTTTGCCAAGATGTTTGAGAGCTGTCGCTGCTGCGTCTGTAAAACTGAGCGAGGGTATGGTCCTAGGCCATGCTTTAACCTTGTTGGTACCTTAGTCTGTAGATGTTCTATTAAATAGAACACAAACACAACACCTCACCTCCGCACGATTAACGAGATATGGATTGATCTTGTTTGCACCGCATATAAAAATAAAGAGGTGTTGTGTATTGAATCCGGCTGAACTATTACCTTTCCCGCAAGGTACTGCTTGCAGTGACGAAATGTCACATGTCTGCCTTTACACCACAGAACAAGAGACTAAAGTCAGGATTGATCTGAAAGATACACCTTTGAACGACCCACAAGGGAAGCTGTTTTGCGATGGCTCTTGCTTCAAACTTCCGGATGGTACATCCACGGCTGCTTATGCCATCACCACACTAAGCATGATTGTGGAAACCAAAAGAATTTCCCATAACTCCGCGCAGGCCGCAGAGATTATTGCATAAACTCGAGCTTGTGAACTTTCCGAAGGGCTTAGAGTAAACATATATACTGATAGTCAGTATGCTTTTGGGGTAGTTCACAACTTCGGCAGACTTTGGGCAGAACGAGGTTTTGTGACCTCACATGGAACGAAGATTCAATATGGCTCCTTGATAGTGCGGTTACTTTCAGCACTTGCACTTCCCACTCAGTTAGCAATCATGAAATGCGCAGCGCATCAGAAAATCATAAATTATGTAAGAAAAGGGAACGCTTTTGCTGATCAGATAGCCAAACAAACTCCTAGTGATCTCTATATAGATATGTACACTACAAGGGAAGCCACAAATGTCTTTACCATAGATGAAGGTATTGAATCTGTAAAAAATATCCAAGCCGATGCCACTTTAGAAGAAACTAAGCAATGGACTGAGGTTTTGGCGAGGTTGGATGATGATGGGTGTTGGGTGGATAAATTAGAGGGAAAATGGATGCTGCCAGATGCGTACATTACTATGATGGTAGCAATGGCTCATGGGCCCACCCACATCTGTGCCAGGAAGGTTTACAAAATGTTAGAAAATGTCTGGGTGAACGATAACATCTCGAAGATGGCTGAGCGTTTTGTCCAAAGTTGCATGATCTGTCTACAGCACAATATGGGGAAGGGAACATCGACACCAAGGGGTAGTTTTGGTCCACCTTCTGTCCCCTTTGAAGTGATCCACTTTGACTTTATTGAAATGGAGCGTTGTAATAATTTCAAATTTGTTTTGCTTGTTATTTGCGCCTTTAATAAATGGGTTGAAGCTTTTCCTGTGAAAAATGCCACAGCAATGACAACGGTGAAAACCATGCTTAAGGAATATTTTCCTAGGTTTGGTTTGCGAAGGGTCATCTGGTCGGACAATGGTCCATATTTTATTGCTGCTGTAATTCTGCAGATATGCGCGGGATTACAGATCGATAAATGGTTCCATTCGGCTAGACATGCTCAGAGTGCTGGATTGGTAATTGAAATGGCCAGACGCCCTACTGATAGTGTTACTGTCAATGCGCACCACCCCACAGACTAAGACTGGACTCTCCCCACATGAAGTGGTCATGGGTAGGCCAGCTAACATTTGGAACCTCCCAAAACCCCGTGCCCTGAGGGACATTGAGCATGTACATCTTTCTGATTACTGTGACCGGTTAACTAAAAATCTGTATTTGATTTACCAACAGGTGCGAGAAACCCTTCCAGCAAAGTACGAGGGACCAGGTCATAGTATCAGACCTGGGGAGTGGGTGCTCGTCAAAGCATTCGAACGAGCATCCTGTCTCGCACCACAGTCGAGAGGGCCGCACCAGGTTCTCCTGGCCACACAGACAGCGATTCGGGTAGAGGGCAAGAGGCACTAGATACATGCGTCGCATGTCAAGAGGATACCCTTCCCTTTGCCACACGATAAAGGAGATGCAGAGAAACCTACCTGCTCTGCCCCCAACGATCACTCAGCATTGAGCAGTACTGAGAGTGCTTCGGAGACACTCCCTGAGCCCGCGGGGCCTGGGGAAACAGCTGCTTTATCTCCATACTCTCCCACAGATCCTTTTGCATCTCCGTCTGGTTCTGCTGTAAATTCATCACTTCCATCAGGAAGCAACGACACGTTGTTCGCAGATCACACTGTACCAGGAATCACAAGGTACAATCTGCGTCCACGGAGCTAGACTTACTGCACGGTTCGGCTGTGCCAACAGGAAAATCATCATAGGGCTTGTCCTTTGCCCTATCTTTTGCATACAAAGGAAAGTTGTTGGTTGGGGATAGGGAAAGACTAAGAAAACGCGTGATCTGGAGATCACCAGCAAATTAACTTTGGTGCATTTGTTTCAAAGGAACAATGCCTGCTATCGCCTCTACCCGTATGGAACAAATAAGTGACTCTGTGGCCAGTAAAGACAATGGACAATCTAATACATGGTCTTTTAAAACGTATTGCTTTCTTGTAATCATGTTAACCAGTTTCACAATAGTAATTGCTTTAGGATTTTGGTACATGGAAGAACTACGTCCGCTCTAAACACTTTTGCCTACTGAAAATGTACCTACTGTATCTACACCTTTCGTGCGTCTGCACACTCTACCTCCTAGAGACTTTCAACACAGACAGAGTTACCACAATAACACATTACTGCTTATAATGAATGCAACACATGCCATTTTGAACAGGTCTAATTGTTGGATCTGCTCTCATTTACCGCAACATGGAGACAAAGGGTTGGGCTGGTAGGTATATTCATCCTTTGCCTCTAACTACTGCATGTTATGATTCTCTAAGGGCACTATTCTTTGGCCGATGGAATGATAGCATCTCAGGGAACTTTGATGGAACGAATTTGAACGAGTTTGAAAGACAAGTTCTAACCCCCCTGGGATGCTCACTTTTCTTAAATAGAAGCAAGCTTAATGTTGCTTCCTTTAGGCCTTCTGATAGACTGTCTCGACCTTTCCAATCTTTGATCTCCTTCAAGATGGCTCCTATAGGCAATAGGGATGCTACGCCACCTTCCTATACTGTTAATCATAGCCCTGACTCAGTTTCTTTCTGCATACAGAGGAATGGTACGCAGTCAATGGGATATTTCAAGGGTTGCACCAATGTTGCAAACTTGACCAGTGAGGACAGACCTTTGTATGTAGGCGAACTTGTCTATTTCATTTGCGGTAATGAAGCTTTCCCATGGCTACCTAGGGATTGGCAGGGAACCTTTTATTTAGGGATTCTGTTACCAGGGGTATTTATAGCTAGTACCACAGAAATCTCTAGGGCTCGTCCAAGGCGGGACAAGAATGGTGATACTTCATCACAGGTTCTGGGTGACGTCACAAAATCCTTTGTACCCTTTTGGGGCAAATACTAAACTCTGAGGTTATTAGGAGACTAGCGAAAGTACTGGAGAGAACCATCAACCGGACCACAGACATACTCTATAACATGACTCTAGAACAGAAAGCAATAAGGTTAGTGGCACTACAGAATCGGATGGCGTTAGACGTCATCCTGGCTGAGCGTGGTGGAGTATGCAAATTAGTGGGGTCGGCTTGTTGCGTTTTCGTACCAGATTCCTCCCCAACCATCTTTGTGGCTATACAAAATCTGCACATCATTAGTTCAGAAGTGCACGTTCCCGAGGGAAATTGGGAATTTAGCGTTTGGTTCTGGGACTTCTTACGATCCTGGGGCTGGAAGCTACTTTCAGTCTTACTAATTATTCTGGGTATTCTGTTGTTTTGCTGTTGCTGTATACAATGTCTTCCTGCCATATGTTCAATGTTAGGGGGATGTTTTGCACAGACTATGGGAACATTAGGACAAAATGTACACGCACCGGAAAGAATGACCAATGAATTTGTGTTGAAAGAAATTTCTGTTACAGACCTTATGGCGATTGATATCTCTGATGATTGTGATTCATGTTGTATGGACATTGAGACGTGGAGTTGCTCGTAAAGTGATTAGTTGTAGTTTAGCGCTTGGCTTAGGCCAAAAGGAGGGTTTGTTAAACGGGAAATCATATCGTGCCTCCTTCTGATTTATATTGGCCTAAGCCTAGTCGCTCTGTGAAGAAAACCACATTGCAAAGTTCCGATTTTGGATCGACTTCGCCGCCATTTTAGAATCGTTAACCATTTTGATTTCTGCTCGTATGTGAATTCTCTGTTCTAAAATGGTGGACTGTGTTTAAACTTGCAACTGAGCCTTCCCGACCTCTGAGCCTTTGTTAATGGTTAGACTGTCCGAGGGCCAACTGTTTAGGCTAGGTATTGTGACTTTTCACCAAGTTTGACTTGTTGTCCTAGGATTGTCTGTATTAACAAACTTAATCCACGAATACACATCGTGGACAATACTATGTAAATGTCGAGCATGGACACTGGCAGAACTACATTGTGAAGGGATAAGTACTAAGGCTCACTGCTAAATCCAGGAATACACTTCGCCATTGTAACTTGTTGGAAACACAAACCTATGTAATCCATGTGCATATTATTGTATGAGCTATATGTGAACTCGGCACGAACTCTAGACCGCAGATTGTTAACCTGTAGAGGGGCTGGACAATATTGTAGCAAATGTATAAAAATGTAAATGTTTAGATGTCCAGCACTCTTCCTCCTCACTCTGACGGGCTGGTACTCATTGCGGGGTGTCGAGAGCCAGATAGCTATCTGTATCAGATCTGTGTTTCTTTGTAACTGTGCAGAATTAAAAATCTGTGTCTTTATAGCCCGTGTTTGTTGTATTTCCTTTTGTGGTACTCAGCCTCGATATTTCCTTGTTTTTACAGCTGAAAGTTAATCCAAATAAGACAAGAATAACGCATTGTACTAGTTTCCAGGACACTTTCAAAGTATACATGGTGTATTGACTCGACTCCCATTGAACTGCTGGATGATTTTGTTTATTTGGGCTTCCCTATTTTGGGGAATCCCTATAAGGAACTAATTAAAGAGAGATTTAAGATGCTGGTGGCTAAGCGCCTCAATCAATTGCGCATAGGTGACTTTCAATATGGTAAATTCTCTCTGATCCCTGCTAAAAGATTTTTGGAGGGGAAAATCGTTCCAAAAATGTTGTATGGAATTGAAGTTCAACCATTCTGTATATTAGGCTTCCTCCCTATTTTGCAGTGCTTAATTTGGAAAAAGTTGTTACGAATCCCAAATAGTGTTCCACTTGCTTTAGGTTACTATTGTCTCCAAGCAAGGGGGAGTTGGAGGTACCTACATTTCTATTCTAAGATTTTAGATACACATAAGGGCTCACTCTTTGCAGACTTCGGTCCTATTTTAGCTAAGAAAGACCGTTTTGTGGAAGTCCTTTTACATTTCTGCAGCAATCTATTGGAGCAGATTGGGTCTTCGACATCTGAATTGGTTTCAAATCCAATCAGAGTCAAATGACAGTTATTTCGCTATGACTGGACGCTCACAATAGATGAAATGCATTCATACAAATAGCTGAGCCATGTATGTAATGATTATAAAAAGCTGGCGTTCTTGCGCCATTTTTTACCCTGTATCCTCCTATTCGTATTAGAGGCAAATTTGTGTGGTTTTGTTGGAATCTTTTACAGACCAGTGTAAGGAAGGCATGGTATCAAACAGTGAAGACAGGCACAAGTGATCACAGTTCAAGGGTGTTTATTGAACTTCAGTGGGTTGGTTGAGCCCCTATCTAAACCTAGATCTAAGGATGGCAGCAAGCTATGACTATCAAATAATAATAATGCAGTCCTAGTCGAGTCTCTGTCAAAATAAAAGGGCCTATACTAATAAACCTATTGCCAATCCTTACTTCTGAATACAATATGGTGTGGGACAATAATGTATGCAAAATGAAAAAGTGTTCAAGTAGTAATATGTCAGGATAGTTGAGCAGTTGGCTTCCCTTCCCCATGTTTTCAGAAGGGGGCAAGGCAGCACGTTCGAGCTTTGCACACACTCTGGCTTCTCTGCCCGAGGATACAATTCAAAGTATAGGTATCAGGGCCTTCGCCCAACGCCTCCTTCCTAGTAAGAGTCTCTTACTGCAGAGGGCCAGTTGTAACAAACAAGCACCAAAGTTCCTTTCTTATCAGGGTTTTCACATTCACAAGTTCTTGCTTCCATTGTTCATCATGGGTCTCCCTCCTTCAGGCTCGGACCCCTTTTTATCACAATGTTCACATTTGGTCTCCCTCATTCGGGTTCGGACCATAGATCTCCCTCGTTTGGGCTTGGACCATGTAATCTCACTTTCTACGTTTCCCACTTGATGTCAAAATTTGAAGACTTTCGAATGTACAATGGGTTTTGCTTAAACCGTCACAGCATCACTTCGATTCACTTCACAAAATGTTCTTACCAGTCTTCTACTTTAATTTCTGGTACTTCTTCGCTGCATACCTTACAGAGACCTTCGATTGAGCACCCTTGTGGTGCCGGTTCACTCTGTCACTGGTATTGTATCTTTCTCCTTTAATGTTCAAACATTAATCGGCAATTAAGCTTTCTTGTTTCTTCCATCACACGTGTTTCAATCTTCGTTCTTGCGCTCTTTATACAATGTTGCCGCTTGCAACCTTGACTTCAACACCGACGGGTCTTGAATCGGTCTCCCCAACTCAATGGCTGTTTTGACCTCTCAGGCGCTGCTTTGATCTTGGAGCCTAGGTCGGTACCACAGTGGCTGTGGTTCCTCCCTGACTCAGTCAGTCGTGTAGGAGGGCCCTGGGTATTTCCAAAACACAGTACAGGATTCTTCAGTCTGGTTTCCTGGCCCTACGCTTTCTAATCTGAAGGGTTCTGGAAAGTAACAATGTCTCGCCAAAAAGGTAAAGGACATCTCCCTCCTTGAGTACCCTTGTTGGCTTGCTGTCTTCCTTCCTTTGTTCAGCTGCCGTTGGGAGAGTACTGTTCCTTCGTGTGCTTTGCCTCGCTCAGAGTGTGCTCTTGTGCTCTGCCTTTTATTGTGTGTGCAGGTTTAATGGAAGTCAGGTGTGAGTGATTACTAGTAATGGCCTGACCTTGCCTGACCATATTAGTAGGACACGTTGGGTACAATGCTCGGGTGTGAGTCTGTTTTCTCCCAGAGCGGGCTGTCCGTGTTAAAGTGTTTGTGAAGGGAAAGCGCTGGTGGTAGAATCTCTAAATATCATGTTGTGTAGGATGGGGTAAAGGTGTTACAGCGAGGGGTATACCGTGTCTCGCCATCAGGTGTCCCTCTCCCACTCACCGAACACCCCTCACCCAGGTGATCCTCCTGCACTGGTCCACCCCTGGGGTCTAGATTCAAAGGTGATGGCCGTGCCGTGGTCGCCTGGGAGAGATCCCCGGGGACTAGCGAGCGAGACACCTTCTGGTTTCTCACACACCCTTCCCTATGTGATGTAGCCGCATCTGTTTCACAGGGAAACCAGGAAAAGAAATCGACGCTCCCCTGGTCTTTACCTTTTCAGTGTTTCACAATGAAACAGTATGGTTGCAGATCTAAGAACCACTGCATGACTCGAGGCTTAGAGTCCTTTCGTTGACTTATCCATACTAAAGGTGAGTGGTCGGTGACCAGTGTCAACTTCCTTCCTAGAAGATAGTATCTTAGATGGGTGATTGCCCATTTGATGGCCAGGGCCTCTAATTCCAACACAAAGTAGTTCTTCTCCTGTGGGAAGAGTTTTCGACTAGTGAATAAAATAGGGTGTTCTAATCCATCACTAATTTGCGATAAACTGCTCCTAACCATGTGAGAGAGTCATCACTTTGTAATACAACATCTTTCGAAAAATCTTCCACCTTTAGGATTGGATTCTGACAGAAGGTTTGTTTTAAATTGCTAGAATATACATTGTCCTCATCAGTCCAATTAATCTTTTAGGGTTAAGCGTGCTTTAATTTATCCGTCAATCTAGCTGTTATATCTGAGAAATTTGGGATAAACCTACGGTAATAACCAATCAATCATAGGAACGCTCTAAGGTCTCTCTTGGTCTTAGGTGTGGGGGTATCTAGAACACCTTTCACATTTTCTCATTGAGGATGGACACAGCCGTTCCCCACAAAGAACTTGAGGTATTTCGCGGCTGATTGAGCCAGCTAACATTTGGATGCATTGGCAGTTACGCCAGCTTCTCTGAGGGTGCTCATATTAGTAGAAAGATGGAAAAGATGGCTATGCTGTCAATATAGGCTCCGCAGAAATTGGCGTAGGGCTGTAATATTCTGTTCATAAGCCATTGGAAAGTGGCTGGGGCCCCATGCAGGCCAAAAGGGAGGACATTGAACTGGAATAGTCCTGGTTCTTATTGACTCATCCATCGCTCCTAGAGTTGTGTATGATATGAGATGTAGGTGTGCCTTTGCTATTAGTACTCCTCAAATGTGTACTTTCCGCCTTGGGCATACACCTCCCCCTTGCTCTTCTGTTTCCACTGTCAGTAAGCTAGACCATGTTTTCTTACTATCTATTTCCAACGGACACAAAACCTACTTAAACCTTCTGACAGAGGCATGCTCCATCTTTTTGGGCAATCACATTTATTATTATCCTTGATATGATATGGCATTTATAACGCATCTATACACAAGTGTTTCAAAGCGCGACGAGGCAAGGGAGGGGAAACAGAGGGAAGACAGAGACATCGATCCTACTAGGCCGGGTGACACTCAGATAGCGCAAGTGCAGGGGAGGGGGGAAGGGGAGAAAGTGCGAGGTGAGAGGGGAGGGAGAAGTGCAGTACATGGGATAACAGTTGGCCATGGTAGTGTTCATTCTGGGCGGCCGTTTGGTCTCTTAGTGCTTTTTGTTCTATTTGGGTCTCTATAATGACAGAGTTTTCTTCCATGTGGCTCTCTCTTCTCTTTCACACAAAGTCACCTACAACCTTGGTATGATATGGCATTTGTAACGCGCCTATACACAAGTGTTTGAAGGCGCAACGAGGAAAGGAAGGGGAACAGAGGGAGGACAGAAGGACAGAGACCTAGATCTTACTAGGCCAAGTGACATTGAGATTGCGCAAGTGCAGGGGAGGGATTCGTGAAAAGTGCCACGTGAAAGGGCAGGGGGCAGTGCTGTACGTGGGGTCAAAACAATAACAAGAAGTGCAGCCAGCAGGTGGCAGGTGCACGAGTAAGTGCAGACAGCAGGTGTCCAAAAGTGCAGGTAGGGGGACTGTAGGGTTACAGATACAGACCCAAGTGCACGGGTTTCCGAGAGGCAGTGCGGGTGTGGAACTGGGCAGGCGGGCAGGAACCTGGGCCCGAAAATCAGAGGGTAGCCAGGTGACCAGTGCAGTATCAGACAGGACATCAGCAGGGGAGAGGAAGAGAGAAGACAAAAAAAGAGGAGGATCTTGAGGTGCTTCCGGAACCGGAGATGATTCTCCAAGTTTCAGAGAGGCAGAGAGGCTGTTCCAGAGGGAGGCCCCAGCCGAAAAAAAGAGATCTACAACCCACTCAGAGAAGCTTGGGGAAGCGACTGACTCTGAGGGAGTTGGAGGTGGAGGAGCAATGAGCTTGAGTAGGAAGGTATTTACGAAGAGAGAGTTGGAGGTATTGAAGACCCAGGCCCCAGAAGGCTTTGTGGACAATGCAGAGGGTCTTGAACTTAACCCTTGCAGCCACTGGGAACAAATGCAGAGATTTCAGTGCTGAAGCAATACGATCCCTGGGCTTGAGGCCAAGGACAAGTCTGCCAGTCCTGTTCTTGATGAGTTGCAGAGGGTGGAGAGTAGAAGCAGGCAGATTTAGAAAGAGGCTGTTGCAGAAGTGCAGCCTAGAGAGAACCAGAGCTCTAGAGACAGTGAGCATCCGGGGGAAGGAGAGGAAAGGAAGAATACCTCTGAGGAGGTGGAGTTGGTAGTTTGACTTCTTAGAGACATCAGAAATGTGAGGAGAAAAGGAGTGTGTGGATCGAAGATGACCCAGAAGTCCTTAGCCTCACAGGTGGGAGCAGGAGGAGGGCCAAAGGAGGCTGGCCAGAGAGTGACAGGAAAGGAGGGTGCAGGTGTGCCGATGAGGAGAATCTCTGTCTTAGTGGCATTAAGGCAGTAGGGAGATTCTATGCATGTTTTTCGTGATTCAACCAGGAAGTGGTAATTAGATCCCTTGTAATAATTAGAGAGTATTTTGTTCCAATTCTTTTGGTAACCCCAACCATTAGAACTCATAGTTGGCGTGATACAGTGGTGTTTATTCTCAGCTTAGATCATTCCTTGTTTTTCTTCCTGTTGACATGGCCTCATTGATGGTTCACAATCTGGCCATGTCAAGGGATTCTGAAGCGAGTCATTCACCACAGTTAGAACCCTGGAAAAGGACCTGTTAGCCCCCAGGGATCCAGTTTGGGTAGTGGAGGAAACTGGGTTCCTGCCACTACCATCATTTCCTCTCGTCTGAGGACAAAGTTGTTTTGACACGGGCACCCTCAGATTTTTATCATGCTGGTATTTCACCACTTTCTGTACACAGCAGCTCTCATTCTTGAGCTTATCACTTTTACTGTCGTTGATAGTGTTACATTTGCACAAGCCAAGTTCATGCTCTCGTTCTTTTCTTTCAAGGACAGGGGACAGATATGCATTATTAGCTTTATTATAGGACTTATTTTTCCTGTTCTCTGTCGCATACCCATTGAGCACTTCTATTTTACAAATGTTCGAATAGCCACATTTTTCGTTTTCACTGTCTTTTGGTTCTTGAATTTCTTAGATTGATTAAACAAACTGGCCTGTTAATTTCTAGTAGTTGGTTTCACATTCTCTTTCACAGTCAGGGGACGTGGCAATTCATTGATGTTATGGGATGTGGCAACTGTGTTTAACGGATTGGATATGGTGGGCTTCTCTTATATCTTGAGAAACAGGGTCTCGTATTTCTTCCTCTGAATCAGTCAGGATTACAATGGCAGAGTGGAGAGTTTCTTTAGCCATCTCTCCTTCTACATGAACTCTTAAGAGACCACCACCATCAGTCAAACACTTTGAGGATGCCAGATCCTCTATTTTTAAATTGAGGTCCGCTAGCATATTTGTATGGGCCCTCACCTCATCCCAAATGTTGTCATATAGAATGTTGTCATACA
This sequence comes from Ambystoma mexicanum, assembly GCF_040938575.1. Lineage (NCBI taxonomy): Eukaryota > Metazoa > Chordata > Amphibia > Caudata > Ambystomatidae > Ambystoma > Ambystoma mexicanum. Next base: position 170,374,927 of record NC_090925.1, read on the forward strand.
GGGTGCCAAATTAGCTCAGCACTATATTTAAGGCGGATAAAGTTGGTGATGTCAGAGAAATACGTTTGTATACTTCTCTCAGGGTATGGCGAATAGTATTTTCTTCAATACCAATTCCCTCGAATAATGAGCCTGGCTCAAAGTTCTGTAGCCTCTCCTTTTCAATAAGATTTGTTAGATCCGTTGGGGAGCCGTGTATAGAGGGATCACATGTCGGTTGCATCACGCTGTCCCCCTGTTATAGGGCCTCATTACGGGTCTGCCGGTAACCCTACCGGTATCCAGTTAAAATTTCAAATTAACAATTTTGAATGCCTTTTTGTCAGGAAAAAAAATGTCGAAAAAAAAATGGGGGGTTGGGAGGGAAACCCCCATTAAAAAAAAAAAAAACAACAACATTTGACATTTTTTTTCCCGGCATTTTTCATTCAAGAAAAAGGCATTCAAAATTGTGACATTCAATTAGGCTTAGGTCATTCGTGCCATTTCTGTCATTGAGATTATACATGTGAGTACCATCCAGGGCGGCCAAAGAGATTGTTCATGTTTGACACTTTAAAGTAGTCCGTAATGGCTTGCCCGCAGTAGGGCGTGTTTGTGGATGCGGTGAGGAGCTGCGTGCCTGAAAATTCATTGATGACTTGTGTCAATTTCAATCGTTTGGGGCAAGCTCCCAGATGCATGAAGTCGTCAGTTTCTGGGTCAAGATAATTTCCAAGTTCTTCTGAGCCATGTACTTCCTGGCGCGTGGAACCCAATTTTGTCCTTTATGTAGCTCCCATTTGGTCCTCTCTTAGGTTTGCAGTATGACTCTCCTCATTGGGACATTAGGTGATCAGATCTTCAAATGGTTGGCTACACAACCCTCACCTTGCTACCATGGTCTGGTTGAGGTCGTATACACAGGTCACAATACATGCAGCGGTTTGTACTGTACTGGTGGTACAAGGATAGAGTCTTGCTAATATTAAGTGCTTAAGGCTCTGTCCGCGTAGAAGAAGGGACAAGCAAAACAAAGTTAGATTGTGTTTAGTAAAAGCAGGTACCGTTGTCAACTGGGACAGGAGGGAGGGTTGAGGAGGAGGAGGAGGGAGTGAAAACTACGGCTCAAAGGGTATGACCCCAACAGTCACGGTAGATGCACACTTTAAAGTCAACCCCAAAAAAGGTTTAGGGATATCTTTTAATGTGCACATTTCAAAGTCTCTCAATGGACCATGACAAGACCACTTCTGTCCCACTTCTGTCTGTGCAAGATCTGATCTGATTTGGGGGTAGGAGATGGGGGGGGTAGACAACAGAAGCTGCAATGTAGTGTGGCAGCCCAATCGCAGGGTACTAATTGTACTCACTGCAGGGCTGCCAAACCAAAAGAATATAAAAATGCCTTACTTGGAGGAATCACCCCCTCACCTCGCAGCACACCTCTCAGTATCCCTTGTACCGAGTCCCGACCGGCCAAAGAGCATCTCATGCAAAGAGAAGGCGGGCAAGGCAGTGGGGCCACGCAAATCAACTACACGCCGGTCCGCTCTGTTCGTTCTCGATTGGCTCCGCCGGCTCCGATGAGAATAGAGGAAAGGACATAGCGATCTGGAAACGCGTCAAGCCGCACTACACTGTCTCACCAGATGGTTGGTGAATAGTGTAAGGGTGCAGAAGGAGGAGACCACCGACACACAGGTGGCATGGATATTGACATTGTTATTGGCATGAAGATTTATTATGCCAGAAATAAAGAGAAAACCTACCTCTCCCTAAGTGGGGTTTCCCTAACTCAACTAAAATACTAAGGGTCAGTCAGGATGTCCTTGTAAATCAAGATTCCACCGCCATGTGCCAAAAACCTACTTCTTTCCCTCACACTTACAACTAAACTATTGAAGTAATGAATCTTCTTGGTCCAGAAGAATGGCTCCCACAGCTCCAATTCTTAGGTGGAATCTCTACCTGAGGAAATGACTCAATTCCCCCGGTCCAAACCCTCTCCAATGCACAAACTATGTCCCAAATTGTAAAGCAGTAGAGTTCTCAGTTTCAGAACCAAAAGGTAAAGTTCCACTTCAAAACATCAACATTCCTTATTGTTAAGGCTTCCAGTTTTATGGTATTTATTTTTCTGCCATTTCCGTCTGCATTCATCCACATTTATTTTTTGTCATATTAAAAGATAATTTGCAACCAGTATTTTTCTGCATTTGTTGTAATAAAAAATAATGTATTAAAGCAGATTGATTTCTGTCTGTATTTGTGTAACAATCAGTAAAAAAGCAAAACTGTAAGCCTTACTGATTGCCAATAGTTTTTTCTTCAATATTGGGTTCCTAGCGAATGCCTCCCTTCTATGGGTACTTTGTTCTCAGTGTTTTCAATGCCAGGGGATGGCTTCATTTCCTAAATTCCTTTGGCTTTGTTCTGACACTCTCTTGACTGTTATTTTCACAGTTCACAACACCAAGGGGAATGTCTCCCTTCCCATGGCCTTTTCTCAGGCTTGATTCAATGCCAGGGGGAATGACTCCCTTCCTCTGGCCTCTTTCTCAGTCTTCTTATCACAGTTCACAATGCCAGAGGAAATTACTCCCTTCCCCCGACCTTTCTCAGGTTCCTTATCACAGTTCACAATGCCAGAGGAAATTACTCCCTTCCCCTGACCTTTCTCAGGTTTCTTATCACAGTTCACAATGCCAGGGGGAAATACTACCTTCCCCAGGCCATTCTCAGGTTTCTTATCACAGTTCGCAATGCCAGAGGGAATGACTCCCTCACCTTTTTCATTTTTTGTACTACAGTTCGCAATGCGAGGGGGAAAGACTTTCCCTGACCTTTCTCAGGTTTCTCGTCGCTATTCACAATACCAGGGGGAATGATCACCTTCCCCTGATCTTTCCCAGGTTTCTTATCACAGTTCACAATGCCAGGGGAATGACTCCCTTCCCCTGACCTTTTTCATGTTTTTTTTATTACTGTTCGCAATGCAACAGGGAAAGATTCCCTTCCCTTGAAACTTTTCATGTTTCTTAGTACAGTTCACAATGCCAGGGGGAATGACTCCCTTCCCCTGATCTTTCTCAGGTTTCTTATCATAGTTCACAATATCAGGGGGAATGACTCCCTTCCCCTGACCTTTCTCGGGTTTCTTGTCACAGTTCACAATGCCAGGGGGAATTACTCCCTTCCCCTGACCTTTCTCATGTTTCTTATCACAGTATACAATGCCAGGTGGAATGACTCCCTTCCCCCGCCCATTCTCAGGTTTCTTAGCACAGTTCACAATGCCAGGGGGAATGACTGTCTTCCCCTCAACTATTTCATTTTTTTTTTTATTACAGTTCGCAGTGCCAGGGGGAAAGACTCCCTTCCCCTGAAATTTGTCATGTTTCTTATTACAGTTCACAATGCCAGGGGGAATGACTCCCTTCTCCTGACCTTTCTCAGGTTTCTTGTCACAATTCACAATACCAAGGAGAATGACTCACTTCGCCTGATATTTCTCAGGTTTCTTATCACAGTTCACAAAGCAAGGGGTAATGACTGCATTCCTCTGGCACCTTACTCAGGTTTCTTATCACAGTTTACAATGCCAGGGTGAATGACTCCCTTCCCCCGGCCATTCTCAGGTTTCTTATCACAGTTCACAATGCCAGGGGGAATGACTCTCTTCCCCTCACCTTTTTCATTTTTTGATTACAGTTCGCAATGCCAGGGGGAAAGACTTCCTTCCCCTGAAATTTGTCATGTTTCTTATTACAGTTCACAATGCCAGGGGGAATTATTTCCTTCCCCTGACCTTTCTCAGGTTTCTTGTCACAGTTCACAATACCAGGGGGAATGACTCCCTTCCCCTGATCTTTCTCAGGTTTCTTATCACAGTTCACAATGCCGTGGGGAATGACTCCCTTCCTCTGGCTTGGACCAACCTGGTTGACTAACCTGCAGAGTGTGGTCCTGTTAGTCTCGGTTTGGGTGGGCTTGCACCCCTTTTATCTTATTCCTCAGTCTTCCCGCTAATACGGTGAAGAGGAATATGTCCTATACCTTCCCCTTAGGTTCCCTCCCTTTCTGGCTTTCTATGCTTCCTGGGCTTCCCCACCATTCTCAGTAAGAGTTTGGCAGCTTTCTGCGGCCCCTCTGTATCTGGCAACCCGTGTACCTTTGTGCATGGTCAATGAGGGTCCTGGCTTCCTCTGGTCGTCTACCAACAGCCTTGGGGTCCCTGTGGCTTGCATGGATTCTGCTGTCCTGCGGGGGCTTTGCTGCAGTTTTTTACTTCTTCCCGGTTGTGTGGTCTGTCTTCAAGAATGCCTGGAGCTGCAGCTTGCTGTGCTGTCCTTCCTACATGGACCGCCTTTGGACCTCTTGGCTCCCTCCTATGTGTCCCGATCTGCTTGCTCTACTCGGACCATACCGCCTTCACACTCGCGGTTCCTCCAGGGCACGCTAGACTCTTTGGTAAGTCCTTTGTCTGTTTTTATTTTGATTCCAGCAAAACTAGAATGTCTGTTTACGTTCTCTTGAGGGCCCTTCATTGCTCTGCATGTTCTCCTCGTCCCAGTACTTTCCAGGGACGTCTTTCTAAAGTCATCCCTACTCTTCCTCGTCCCAATTAATCTTCGATTATTAATGCTACAGAGGCCAATGGAAGTGTGGGCTCCAGAGGGATGAGTGAAGAGATAGGAGGATGGGTAGGAGGTGGGTGGAGTTGATAAAGGGTTGGCATACCACTTTTCCATTGTTTGTCATCCCTGTGCCTGTCCCTAGAGGATGAGTCTCTTCCCATAGTATCCTTCTGCCGAGTACCACATGAGTACCACCCCCATGGGGACTATCGGGTAGCAGCCTCACCTCCCTGGCCTCGTGGGAAGGGAGGGGCTCCTCTTTGGGGATAAGTGACGACATCTACAGATTGATCACAATAGGGAGTTCACAGTTCAGTATCAAGCAAATGTGCAGTCTAAACTAACAGGAGTTGTGATTCTTGTGCATTAGTCCTTAAAAGTGGAGGAGACTGATATAAAGAGGGACATAGGAGGACGATATGTTACAGTGAAGGGGAGAATAGAGGGACAAACATATACTATAGTCTCAGTCTACTCCCCCAACAAGGGACGAGAAAGGTGTCTGGGGAAATTCTTCCAGGAAATGGAAGCATTCACAGAAGGGGATGGGTGATAGCTGGGGATTTTAACTTGGTTCTTGGTGCACAGAAGGATTGGGAGGGGGTGAGGGCACAGTACAGGGGCGATGTATGGGTTGGTGAAAGGTAAACATGAGGATCTGAGTCTTATAGATATATGGAAGCTGATACACCCCCAGTATACGGACTACACATTCTACTCATATGCACACAGGTCCTATTCGAGAATAGATCTTATATTGGCATCTCAAAAGGTGGTGAGGTCATCACCACAAGTGGGTATAGGCATAATCACCCAGCCATTATAGATTGGGACAAGGGGAGAGTGAGACTGGGGAAGCCAGGATGGTGACTGCAAGAACTGTCTGGGGTCAGAGAGTGACCAGGAGGCGAACGAGGTGGGAGGAGCTAACACTAGGTCAGGAAATATGGGACCTAGAACAGTCTCACAAACAATCTGGGTTAGCTAAAATAGCTAGACTGCTAGTACACGTCAAAGGGGAGCTGAGGCAGCTCACAAAAAGGGCAGCAGAGAGCACTTTTCTAAGAAGCAGGCAAGTCTTCTATAATAATAATAATAATACAATGAACAGGGAGATAAAACAGGGACAGTACTGGCGAAGGGTTTGGATGACACAACGAGGCGTGTGGTTACAACAGAGGGTATCAGGTAATAAAATCACGGTAAAAATGTCGCTGGTAAAAAGAAACGGGGTAAAAATGCTGTGGTTTCACCCGGTAAAGGTGTACCCCATTATACCATTTAAGGGGAGCGGGAGATGCAGGGATGTCCCGCCTCCCCTTAAATGGTTTAATGGGTCTGGGAGTTGCAGTGGTGTCCCCCGCATCCTTTACATGATTGTGGCGCAAGAAAACAACAGCATTTTTGCTGCAATATTTTGAATTCATGGCCATTTTTGCCAGGATTTTAAGACATGGAACCCAACAGAGGGAGGTAGAAGGAGGGTGATCATAGAGTTCTTTGCCGCACTATACAAAGAGGCAGCCATTGACCAAGAGGAGCAGGACATGTGACCTACCATACTGGAAGGGAATAAATCTAACGCAGGAGTAGGCAAAACTGCTAGAGGTTCCCATAACGGAAGAAGAGGTCCGGAAGGCAATAAGTAGGCTAAAATGTCATAAGAGTCCAGGGGCTGGTGTATTCAGAGTAGGGTTTTATAAAACATTCAGCCAACAACTGAGCACCTTTGTGGTGAAGCACTTTATTTAATTTAGGGCAGAAAGCAGAATAATATCCTCATTGGAGAGGGCCAACATTACACTCATTCCAAACCAGGGAAGGAACCACACTCCTCTTACATGCCAATAGCCCGAATCAACATAAATGTAAAACTATACACTAGGATTTTTGCTGCAAGATTAGAGGGAGTACTGCCCATATTGATCCAACAAGACCAGTCAGGGTTTATCCAGGGCAGGAATGCGTTTGAAAATATACAAAGGGTCCTACATATAATAGATATGGTGCCCACGATCGTGTGGATTGGTCCTTCGTGTTCAAGATATTAAGGAAGATGGGGATAGGACCCATGGGGATAGAACCCATAATTACAGGAATGTGCAGCAAACTACAGAGCACCCGGAGCCAGGGTAAAGGTGAACGGAAGACTGCCTGGGGCCTTTAAGATATGCAGAGGGACCAGGCAAGGATGCCTCTTATCGGCAGTGTTTATGGAGCCATTTGCACAGAGAACAAGGGACAGCCAGGATATTCAGGGGTTTGGTGGATGGACACACACCATAACATAGGCCTCTTCACAGATGATGCATTGTTGACAGTGACAGATCTGAGGAATTGCCTCAAAGGCATTGTACGATAGATGGAGTCCATTTCAAGTGTCTCAGTGTTTAAGGTGCATGCCCCCAAGTCATAGATTCTAAGTCTGACGGTAGGGAGGATGAAGCCGAATTGATGAAGCAGGAGTTGCAGTTCTGATGGGCTAAAGATTCCATTGCATATTTAGGATTATAGCTGGCACGCAATTTGCACCATATGTATGGGATGAATTATTCATGTCTCTTGGACCAGATCAGGAAGGACCTGGCTAGATGGAGGGGCCTATATGTTTCCTACTTTGGAAGAATTGTGATTATAAAGATGAGCATTCTTCACTGGCTCCTTTATATGTTCCAAGCCTTATCGACCCAAGTTCCACAAAGGGTTCTGAAGAACTTTCAGGAAAACACCATGCACTTTGTCTGGAAGTGAAGGAAGCCACGAATTAGCAGAGAAACCATATACCAGCCCAAGCGGCAATGGAGGGTGGGATACAATCAAGCACCACAATTAAGAGTGTTGGTGGAATGAGGCAGGGACGCCACAGAGAAGAGCTGGGTGAAGATGGAACAGGCAATAGCAGGGGAGAACATACAGAAGGTATAGCAGACGAGGAAAAGTGAACGACCCAAAGCATTGAGAGTGAGTCCTGTATCAAGATGTATGTTGGAAATATGGGATAAGATCAGTAGAGAGAATGGGCTTGCCCCATGGACATTGCCAAAAACGCTAATATTTAGAAATCTGGCCTTTCACTAGGTAATGGAATATAAAGGGTTTAAGCGCTGGATCAAAACAGGCCTAAGAGAGCGTGGGATCTATGTAAAGGGGGGAAGCTAAACATCTTCCAAGAGTGTAGGCCGGAATTTGGCTTACGGATGGAAGACCTGTATGCATATCAACACATCAAACACTGGGCAACTAAGCAGGCAATGGCAGAGGGGGTGGTACGAATGATGTCGGAACAACAACTGATTAGCAATAGTGTAACAAACAAGAGTTTAGTCTCAATCATCTACAGAATCTTGGGGGAGAGCAAAGGGCAGAGCCAAACAGGCCAGAAGGAGAAATGAGAAAAATATGCTGGTAGAATTGTCATAGACAAGGAATGGGAGCTGGCTGTCGTAGAGGCATTTAGGAACCGTAAGAGTGTACACAGTCAAGACTTCCAATAGAATATTGCACATAGATAGCAAAACACACCCAAGAAATTGCAGACAATGAGTGGGGAATATTCGCCTCCCTGTTGGAGAGGCTGTGGAGAGAAGCAGACAACTAGTTATATGTGGTGAGGATCCCTGCAACTCCAACACTTGTGGCCAGAGATAAAATCCAGACTAAGCGAGATATTGGGCTTCCCTTACACTTACATATACCATTGGCGCTACTGAATAAACCTCCGGAAGGGGAAACAAGGCTGGACGGAAGGGTAGGGAGGTTATGTGCTAATATGTTATTGTGTGCAAAGAGATGTATCGCACAACATTGGAGACAAGGAGGCACCATCGGGTATGCAATGGCATTACACAGTGTGAGAGGTTCTGAGTATAGAAAAGCTCACAGTGGTAATTAATGGTAGGACTGCACGATTTGGTAAAACATGGACACCGTTTCTGCATTATGCTCTTACAGAAAGTAATAACATGTATATTCCCCCAAGCATAAAGGTTCTTGGCCTACTGCCTGAAGATGAGGTTCCAGACTGTGAGGTGGAGAGGGTATAGGAGGCGACATTTAATTAGACATGTTGGGGGAGGTTAGAAGGGCGAGTTGTAAAGACCACTAGTTGACAAGGCATTATCACTGTACTTGAATAGACGACGGCTGACCTAGTTATAGTAACTCTGCAGTGTTATTATTGTTATCTGAGATTTTACACACTGAACCATTTGATGAGCATGTCTGATAATATGCAAATAAAAAAGTCTGGTTTGCCCATTACCAATCGCTGTAGCTTATCTGAAATGGCCTCTTCTCCTCTTACATTTCAGGAAGAAGCATGTTCTTATGCTTTTTTTAAACCCACCATCAAATTGGTGGTGTTTATCAGCATGCAGTGGTCTAAGGTTTCTAATAAGTATTGTTCAAAATGCATACACTGGCCTGTCATGAGAACCATGTGATTCAGCTTCCTGGGATGACAACGAGACATCACAGCTTGTGTAATGTCTCTTCCACAACATGTCAAAATTGTGCCATCTGCAGTAAATGCATTTCCCAAACCTCTTCACCCTTTCTATTCATGCAAATATGGGAATGCATAGACATACGCGAACTGGACACCATCTTGAAGTGTAATTTCAAATACATATGAAAGCCAAGGGGTGAAAATGAGATGTAACAGTTAAGTTCCAATTCACTTATTTTGGGGCCAAAAGAACTGGATCCTAATCTTGCCTTCAGTCGTTGGATCCAAGGAAAATTAATGAATTGCCCAGTGCTTCCACTCCCATTGGAGTATTGCTTTCCCATCTATAAAGGAAATGTCCAAAATGCAAGTTTATGGGCACCTGCAGCCACTCAATGTTTTAAAAGGTTTAGGTGTAGATAGTCTGTCGTTCTCATTTGTAATTGTCTAGGAGCTGGGTTGGACATTTGCAGAGTCAGCCCGTCATGAAAACTGGCTAGCTGGGTGGCTCGTCATTGTTTATTTTATTAAACTCGTGTGAAAGGCAACTTTCCTTAGCCAATATGTGCTCATTGAAATCCTGTTATCAAAGGGTGGCAAACACGAAATATTTCCCCACAAACAAGATTCCCTGGGTGTTGCATATTTTGCACTTCTGCTTGTTAAGAAGCCTGAACAGAGCTGAAACACAAGGACAGCATCATTCCCACTGTAATCACCATCCGTCCTTACATCCCTCCCCCAAATAGTCAAATGCCTCGCTCGATCCGGGCTTCTTCTCAAGCACCTTAAGACAGGATTGATCTGCTCACGCCTAAAAAACCCATGTTAGCTCCAGAAAAGCTTGCTGTCAGCTGAGGATTTGCCTTCAGTTCATTGGTAAAATCATTGATTATGCTACTAGCGATTGTCAGAAGCGGCCACTGTTTTCCACTGCCTCAGTGCGAAACTACGCTGGTGCGGCTTGACGATCCCCACTTGTTACGTGATACGTGCTGCGAGGTGCTTTCCTCTAACAGACGCCGGATTCCGGAGGGTGTGGAAAATGAAGCGGAACAGGAGCCTGCCGGCGCGGGTAAGACAGGTAAGACGCGACGTCTACCCTCCAGTCTACCCTCCAGTGCACCTCCAGTGCCACCACCGCGGAAGTAAGAGAAAACGAGGAGGCAAGGCAACGCGCTTTCGCCGGTGACCATTACCCAAGGAAGGTGAAGTGCGGTGCGGCAATAGAGCCATTTGTGAATGAGACACGCTCATTATACGCTCTATACTGGGACCAGCAACACCTGCCTACTTGCAATCCCTGTAATCCCTGTAACCCCTGTAATCCCTTTGGAAAAGACACCCTTTGCTCGGGTGGTACATCTGACATGGCAACAGTACCGCATGTGTACGTGTACGACTGCCACACTCTATTTGCATTACACGGTGATTACACGGGGATCTGTAACCCTATTTACTTGGGGTCCCAGCAACTTTGTGGAATAACAGACATAGTCATTGGCGCCCCACAGATATATACTCTGTTACTCCCCAATCACTTCCCTCTGGCTCCAGCGAGAGCAGTATTGAAAGGAGGAAGGTACAGGGATACTATAAGTTAAAGGGATAAAGGAGCAATTAATTATTGCACTTCAGTGCACGGGATACTAACAACTTGATCGCCTTCCAGGAGACTGCAGGCAACGCCTTTGATCCTGGCACTATATATAAGGCATCAACAGCTGAAGACATAAGCTCCAGCCTTTTGTTACTGGCAGACCACCGATATAACCCCGGAACCCGTAGCAGGACACTAGGTGCACTTGAATTAGTGATAAGGTGCCCTATAGTATCAAAAAACAACGACAAAGTTAACAGGCCCCTACTATTAGTACGGCCTGGCTCTGCCTGGACCGAGGGGAAAGGTGCACTTAAAGCACGGTCTGCCAGCCCTTTCTGCAACACTGTCCCTCTATTGATAACTACGCTGCACAAACTTCCGAGAGATCATCAATCTGAGGAGGGGCCTTTGACTTACAATGCTGACGGTCAAAAAGTGCTCAGCGGCGAGATACGATCTTTGCAATCAGAGGAGCAGAACTCCGACATCAAAAACAAACGGATGCAAAGGTCTCAAAATAGCACCTGTGGAGAAAGGTGCAATAACTGATTTTTTCACGATTTCCGCTACTGCAAATATAACAATCTGACTGCGATCCGCGGAAAAGGCGACAGGAGGCCAAAGTATGAATAACACCATAGAGGCACTAGGAGAAAGTGTAATAGATAACAACTCACTTCTAGACCTGTGCCTATCTATGCAAAGATCTATGACTCCCCATATAGGTAGCAACCCGGGCAATCAGATCAATAGCTACCAACACCTTCCTATCCACTCCCAACGAGAAACATATGATAGACTATCTGCTTCGCCCAATCTGGATGTACATTTAGAATCACCAGCGCCAGATAGTAGCAGAGAACAAGAGGAAAGCCAAACGACCTTGGGGGACCTGCAATCCTCGATTGCATCTCTGCAATTCGCCTTAAATATCCTGTAAAAGATGTGCAGGAGGATACTTGAAGTTACTCTTACCCTACCGGCAGGATACAAAGCAAACAACAGCAACTTGGAGCCTGTGCAAAATGAAGGGAACACCACAGTGCCAGAATGCCCGGAAATTGCAGACCATGATTCAAACACTACAACCAATGTGGATGTTTATTTCTCACGCAAACAGTGGAGAATGACCAGAAGAGCGATTGCAAGGAAAAAACACCAAGTTGCAACCATAATACTGCCCGACACAGCAGAGCCGGAAGAGGTAACATCTAGACCAGCAAAAGGTAGTACCCCCAAACTGGACAAGAAAAAATCCAAACAGAAAGCGGCCCGAGCTAACAAAGGCACTGCGGGCAAGGAGGGAAAACTGACAAGTTGGCTCATTCTAGACAAGAGTACTGCAGTAATTCCTACTGAGGAGGGAGACCTGAATAACAGCATTACCTCACAATTAGTGGCTGAAGTGGATTTAGAGCCCTCATTTTGCCCAAAAGAGCTGGAGGAGAACTCCGCATTGAATGCCACAATTATTGAACCAATCAATCCACCTCAATATTGTACCTGCTCCATTAACTGTGCCGCCAAACGATGATAAAGGTAATACTATATCACCACTAGGCGGAAGAACTTGCATTATCAAGAACCTATGCCAAAATAATGACCATGATTGGATCTCCAGATCTGCGTTGATGACTAGACTACACTCCATCCCACAGCTGAGAGTGCTGAGATTGGAAGACTTTGAATTATTTTAACCATTGAAAGCTAGGAACTCCAACATATCAGCAATACACTGCAAATTTTTAGCAACAGCTTATTTGATAAGCAACTTTAAAGCTAGTATCTGGGAAGTCGACATTGAAGTAGATGCTGACTCTAACATAACCAATCCACAATGCAAACGCCGAGCACTAAATCTATAGAAACTACGGCTCCGCAATTACCTAAAGGCAACTCAATACAGTTAGCAGATGTACAGAATGTTCTTAAATGGCTTGCTGAGTCTCTCCCTGCTTTGTCAATTACCCAATGAGATCAAAGCCTAGTTACATGGAACTGTCGTTGATTTTGCCATTTATTATCTACAGATGGCTCAACCCCCATCTTAGTTGGTCACACCTACATATGTTTACAGGAGACGTGGCTTACTTCCCGGGCCCTTCTAAATGGCTATTCTATCCACCAGGAATTAGCCAAAAAGGGACATAGGGGAAGACCTTATGGGGGTCTGCTTATTGGAATATTACATCCACTAAAGTCAACTAGGATCCACACTAATACTAGCAGTTGAAATAGAACTTCCCGGCAAAGACAAAGTGGACAAGATGCTATTGATCAAACTTTATAACCCTCCCGAATCTACCTGCCGAGATCTCATCCAGGAAGCCTGCCATGATCTGCTGATTAATTGGATGATCAATGCTGAACATAATCTAGTAATAATGGCAGGTGATTTCAACTGTCACATAGTGGGACCAGCGGGAAGAAGTAAAAATCCTTTACTGAAGAACATAGGAATAATGGGGCATGCAGAGGAGAACCCCGAGGGATTGCTTTGGCTAAACTTCCTAAATACATGGGACTTTGATATCCTAAATGGCAGAACCAATAGTGATTATCCAGGACAACCTACATGGAGTGATACCAGATCTAGAAACACACTAGATTACATCTTTGTAAGTCCCTCAATGACAAAATTGGCCATTGATATGAGGGTCACCAACAATGACTGGAGTGATCATGCCTCTCTCACGTTATCATTTAACTTTACGGTACAGCACGCCCGGTCCAGACCTATTGGTGAACTAAGAACGAACCATACCTCTTCTAATATCCGTTGGTCCGATAAAAACATCAGGAAAGCAGCAGAAGCCACGAGTGACATGGCATATTTGGATTGTGAAGTCCTTCTTACTATGTCCTGCAACAAGATCGAAGAGTGGATAACATCATTTTCACAAAACTATGCAACTGTTAAGACAAGCATGCTAGCCCCGGATGCTAAACTAACATATTTGATGTTGAAATTAGAGATGCCAAAAGGACATTAAAGGAATGGTTCGGTCAGAAATGTTTATTGTCCCTACGGGTCGGCCATGTGTTTTTAAGCCTAAATCGCTCGATAATAGAAACATTTCCTATGGACCGTACCCGAGTTTTCGTCCATTAAATGCATGCAAAAACAGGCAGTAGGCGCAGCCATTTTGTTATAATGCCATCACTTGCCCCATCGCCCTGGGTGACCTGCTTTTGCGGCACTAAATCATATCCCCCGCCCCTGAGCCTGTCATCAGCAGACACGTACCGCCCATTTCACAACGCCAAAGCATGTCTCGTGTCAACATTCGCTGCGCTTCAGCTATTGACGTGTCGCCTTGGAAATGGCAGGACGCCTCTTTAATCAATAAGTATAAACAGACCGTTTAACAACAAACAGCAGCAGATTTTCTATTCCATTCCTCTCTCTGTGTTACTTTGAGTATTCCATGACTCGTTCCTGTGCTCTGCTCAGCTACCTTCGCCGATTGTAGCCTGTGTGAACACCTGTACCATCGCTATAAATTATTTTAGTTTGTTTACCACACAATGGCTACAATAATGCCCTACATGTACGAGCCCGAGTATACCGAGGAGGAACTACTGGAAAGGGAAACATGCGAAAACGATGGGGCTTTGGACGGCAATTGGCAGGACGAATCAACGGATGAAGACACTGGACCTAGTCGCATGGACAGTGTTTCCACCTGGTGCACAGGCAATCAGTGCAAGCTAATGCTAAACGAGGACCAGAACTGCTGCTGCTGTGAAAACCTGAGATGCGTCACGGCTGCAATGCATCGCCGAGCTGCCAGACTTCAGGGCAGCCTGCCTTACGCGGTCCGTGTTGAGGATAATGATGGTACTTATACACGAACTTCGCGCAACTGTTCGTCCTCGTAATCCGAGTAACGAGTAAGTATACTCTGGTTGTGATGCCGCTACTATTTCATGGTCGTCTCCTATATTCAAAATTACATCTACATTTCATTGTAACGCATGAAAGTCGTTCAATAGTGTGCAGTGTCTAGATAGCATTTGTCCGAGCAACATGCCATTAGTTACAAGAATTGTCATTGACAACAAACGTTTAATAAACTTATCTTGGTCATGTAAAAACAGTTTGTATCATTCTTTTTCACTGGTGGTACAGGCTGGTGGCCTATCGTTCCTTTACATGGTGGCTTCACGGGAGGCTTGGACACTGTGTTCGAAGAGTAATACCCGCCTGTGCCGTTGCTGCTATAAGACAAACTTTCCCCAGTGACAGTGGTCAGTACAGGGGATTTTCCCTCGCTGTGCTGCAACCTGACCTGTACAATGTGTAAATGTTTGTATTTTGTGCCATCAAAATAAGAAACAAAATAAAACATCACATATATTTTAACAACGGTTGTTTTGATTTTTTAAATGAATCAAGTGTGTCTCCATTCAAGAGTCTTCCTGTGCCTTGCCTGCACGCCCACCGGCCCATCCACACCCCCTCCTATCAAGGGCATTTCGAACCTGGGGATGAGCGCTGCCATGGTGTGCTGTCAGGGGCACAAACGGCCAAGGTGCCAAACAGCATGTACACTTCAAAAGGTATCCCACACCCAGGGGCCATCGGTCACATGGCCTCCTCAGACCCCGTGTCTCCAGGCAGGCCTCCCCTGACGCTGGCCGCCCCGCTGCAATTCACATAAGTGTGTCTCCATTTAGCAGTCTTCCTGTGCCTTATCTGCACGCCCCAGGCTCATCCATCCCACCCCCCCTCTATCAAAGGCGGTTCGCGCCAGTGGATGTGCGCTGCCATGGTGTGCTGTCTGGGGCCCTAACGGCCAAGGTGCCAAACACCATGTACACTTCAAAAGGTATCCCACATCCAGGGGCCATTCCTCACATGGCCTCTTCAGACCCCGTGTCTCCAGCCAGGCCCCCCCCCACGCTAGCCGCCCCCCAGCAAACCACATAATACCACAACATATACATGTCATTCATTCACAAACACACCTCTGTTTCTAATACTTTATAAACCACTTGATATGTCTCATGAGAACATCTTTGTGCTTTGCAAGTCAACTCCTGAACGTGCTACCTGAGAACCCCTGAGATCGATGCTAATCTGCACGTCGTCGTGCTACCCGGGAACTTCTGTGAGCGCTTTGAGCAAACTCGTCATTGTGCTAGCTCTGGTCATCTACCTGTTCTCCTGCCACAAACTACTGGGCTTGCTGAATCTAAATGTTTGTTGGTCAAGGTAAGGCCATGTACCACAGTCATATTTCGGTCATTTTTAAATTTCGATCTATTTGCGAGTAGAGTACTCAATAGTGCTATGTTCATTGGTCTCATTGCTATTGACTTGAGTTTCAATTGTTATGCTATCAATAGATCTATTTATTTTCATCTGTGTAAATTGTCATCGAATTGCATCCTTCGCGGGTCCTGTCTATAATGTAAGCATGTTTCCTTCTCGTGCAAGGCAGTACATTCAAGGGACCAGTCACATGTTCAGAGTTTAGTTCCATCATTTTTTTATTTGTGAAAGTAATGCAAATACTAAGCCGCACTTGATGAACTGGTATAGTTCCGGCGACCAAAACAAACCTTGCATTGAACATGGTATGGTTCATTTACTTTTTTATGACATTTTTATTCATTAAGGTTTTATAATAATCTTGATATTTACTTTTCAGAATTTTCAACAATGCCTGCCTGTTTGATTAGCGGTTGCCCTTCGAAGACCCATGCTAAATCTGAAGACACTACAATGCATGTATTCCCTAAAACTGTTGATTGAATAAGAGAATGGGTCAGACATTGCGGATATCCACTGGATGAGCTTGAAAGTAGAGTCCAACAAGTCTTTGAGGACAAGAGGGTTGATTGATACCGCATCTACAGCCGGCACTTTTCCTCGAACATGTATGCCACATCTTGGGTAACAAAGAAGAATAAACGGCGAACCACACAAAAATTGCTCGCAAACTCTATTCATCCACATTCCGCCACTGGTGAGTCAATTGTCCGGATTTAGCTTTAGGCCTTGCGGTAGTGTGTAGGTAGCCAAATGGATTCATTGATATTTTAGGTGTTGTGTGACTTGTAATACTTTCAATATTGATATGAGTGTATAGCTTTTTGAATAATGAAATTTATCAATAAATTATTTTTCGATTTTATAACCCTCAAAGGAAATCTATTTATGGGTACAGAGAACTGTGTTATATTGCGTATTTTCAAAAGCATTATTCTCAAGTATTCTGTCGGCTTACATGGCAATTTTTAATATTGGCATTTCATTATCAAACAATAATTTACCTTTACAACTGCTTGACTATCCACTGAATCTGAAGCAAGAACATTCTACATCCGTGATGTGCCCGCAGTTATCAACCACTTCTAGCGCGTATCAGGTAATCTTACTTAGCTATTCCGCTACAGACTTGTTTTATGCATATCAAGTAATCGTTTTTATGTATCGTGTAATTATTTTTCCAAATGTTTGGTTAGTGCTTTCCAATTGATATACACGTTAGTTGTCGTCCCCTGGTGTTTGTTTTCAGTTATGTCTTTCAGGGAGATGCTGAAGTGTCCACCACATTGACAACCTCCATTGATATTCTTCAGCAGCACGAGGTATGGATACTGACAGCTCCATCGAACTAGATCATCAGAGCTGGAATACTTGTCGTTGGATTGTTCTACACAATGGTTCATTCGTGGTTAGCCATAGATATGTACCTGTGCGGTCGACCCCAAGTGTGTGTTATGTTTTCAATATTGTAATCCTTACTAATGCAAGTACTATGTTTCAGGCAGTAGATGGTGAATCAACCCCAGCACTTGATGCGGAGCATGACATTCAAGTAATTCCAGGGGAAGTGGAAGCGGGACCATGCATATACGAATCGGCGCAACAGCTTTCGGAAGTGCGCACTACATTTACAACATCCATAGATATTCTTCAGCAGCACGAGGTATGGATACTGACAGCTCCATCGAGCGTGATCATATAACGTGATTCCATTGGCTATACTTTCTTCCTTATTAATGCAAGTACTGTGTTTCAGGGAGACGACGAAGTTTCCTCTACAATCGCAACATCCCTTGTAGATGATGCAGATGTAAAGAAATCAGAGAAATAAGTCAATTAAATCGGATCATATTTAGATATCCATTGATTCTTTTAGACAATGCATCATTTGTGGTTATCTCTTTATATGTACCTGTGCCGTCGACACCAAGTGTGTGTTATGTTTACAATATTGAAAACCATACTAATGCAAGTACTGTGTTTCAGGGAGTTGCTGTGGCGCCCCCTCCATGCCAGTCTATGCGGAGCCAGAGGTATGGATACTGACAGTTCCATCGAACTAGATCATCAGAGCTCGAATACTTGTCGTTTGATTGTTCTACACAATGTTTAATTCGTGTTTAGCTATTGAGATTTACCTGTGTGGTCGTCCTCACGTGTGTTTTATGTTTTCAATATTGTGATACATAGTAATGAAAGTACTATGTTTCGGGGAGTCGATGGAGCGTCATTCTGTGCTGTCTATGCAGATCCAGAAAATATAGTCGTTGCAGCGCAAGAGGAAGGGAAGCCATGCAGAATCGAATCGGAGCAACAGCGTGCAGATGTTGAAATTCGAGTCAAGAAAGTTGCAAAGAAAAGAAACAAAAATAAGTTTAATTACAAACAGGTCATATTTTTAGAAATCGTTTTGTGCTGGTGACTATATCATGTTTTTTTTCTGTCTATTGTACTATATCTTGTGTTTAAACTGAACATCCCTTTTCCAATCTGTCCTCTAGTTACCCGTGGGTGTACGAACTATACATACACAGACAGTGAAGCAAATGAGAGATGTTGCTTGCCAGACCATTTACACTATGGAGGAACTATTAATTCAGGCGCGGCGCGTTCAGACTCGAGATGCTCATGTCCAATGGCCAGAACATGAATTGAATGTATCCGGAGAATCCAGTAAAGTTTTATTGGACCATTGCTACAGTGCGACTGCACCACCACACGAAGATGATACTGGATGTATTGAAGATAGCTCAGAAGTAGTCGCAGATCAATTCACACAATCTACACCAGCAAAAAAAAGGCCACCCAAAAAGCTGTCGACATTGTTATGTTCTCCCATCAATGTTCAAGTAACAGATGTTGAAATGACAGAGAATGAACCAGCAGCACTATTCACCGACGCATCAGAACTTGATATCAGCAATATAAGTTTCAATTCTGGTGATATGTCCGCAACAATGCAGTCTGAAACAACTGTGATGCAGGATGACAGTCTAATGAAAGAGGGCAAATACATAGTATTCGACAGTTGTTTGATGGATATTATAAGTATGCTGAAATGTGGGCATTCTGTTAGAGGGAAAGTATGTGGGAAGCCATTGATTCATGTGACTCGTCAAACACAAGGCAGTAACGTCAAAATACATGCCGCCTGTACATTACATCATACGTTCTCATGGTCTGCACAACCGATGCTGGGCAAACTGCCAGCAGGCAATCTACTGTGTGAAGCTGCCTCACTTTTTAGTGGCTCCAGTTTTAGAAAGTTAGAGTCTTTCTTTCAGTTTGTGGGACTCCATTTCATTTCTAAAACGCAGAACTACAAATTCCAACATGATTATCTATTTCCGGCCATTAGCGATGCTTGGAAAATTGAACAATTGTCTCTAGAAAGTACATTCGAAGGCAAACGATTCAGGCTAGCCGGCAATGGGCAGTGCGACAGCCCTGGATTTTCTGCCAAGTACTGCACCTACCACTTTCAGGACATGGATAGTAAGAAAATTGTGAGTTTGGTGGTCATGCAGGTGTCCCAATGTAAATCCGCAGTGGCCATGGAGAAGCTAGGATTTATAAAATCATTGAAATATCTACAATCGAGGGGAATGCACATCGACCTCGTAGCCACGGACAGACACGTTTCAATAGCCAAGACAATGAGAGAGCAGTTCCCACATATTAAACATCAATTTGACCTATGGCATCTTGCTAAATCAATCAATAAGAAAATCTCGGCTGCAGGGGAAAAAAAAGGTTTGGAAAGTATTTCACAGTGGTCCCAGTCTATCAGCAACCATCTTTGGTGGAGCTCCAAAAATTGTGAAGGGTCAGTGGAAATCCTACCTGAAAAATGGCTGTCTGTGATGCACCACTCTATCAACGTTCACCGCTGGAAAGAAAACCAACATTTCCACCAATGTGAACATGGCCCTTTGTCCACAGAGGAGGCACGGAAGAAGAAGTGGTTGATTCCATCTTCACCTACACACAAAGCCATCAAGAGATTTGAGGGGACTGACAGAATTCTGTCACACAGGAGGTTTGAAGGTGTTCCACAATATGTGCCTAAAGTACAGGCGAAAGCGATTGCATTTCGGCATACAGGGCATGAAACATAGGACTGTACTAGCGGTCTGGGCCCATAACAAGAATGTGTGCGGTGAACAATCTAGGATTACGGGAAATGTAGGGATGCTTTGCTACACTACGGTTTTTGCAAAAAGAAGTAAGAAATGGGTGGTGAAACCAGTATATGAGGAAATGGAGTTCGACTTTGTTAAAGGCCTTATTGTAAATGTACTAGAGAAGCACAGACATGGAATTTTGAGCGATTATGTGCAGAGCACTGATGCATTGCCACCAAACATTGCCACTGTGCCATGTCCACCCAAAGCAGAGCTCATTGACAAGTACAAATCCCGGTTTAAATCATTGTAATATGATTGTCTTTTTGAAACAAATGTTATTGTACAGTTTACATACAAAGTATGCTAACCCTAACCCCTCCCTTCACCATCCTTGATGGCGAACAACCTGGGTGTCATCTTTGACTTCTCTCTCTATTCACCTCATATCGCTGACCTTGTCAATATGTGTATGTATATATTTTTGTTGCTGTAAGTAAGCTTCGCAATCTCATGTAAATGCTGCGCACTGTTAACTGAGGGGAGGCTTGCGCATTGCAAATAATAAAACAAACAAACAATAAATCTCACTTTCAACTCAACTCCTTGGGTACTTTATACTTTTCCTGACCTTCCACCAAAAAGTCAATGTCTCCATAGTTATGGTTCTCTAGGGCTGCAAAGCTTGCGGACAACGAGGACAAAATTGGGGGCCTTAGAACGCGCCAAGCGAGGTGTTGCAGATGGGAGAGAAGCCAGTTGGCATTAGCACATTAAGGCCTAATAGAAAGATGGAGTCGAAAATTCAAGTTCTCACAGATGGCTTTACACGGGATGTTGCAAAGTAACAATGTATGCTCATGCAGAGTGAAGGTCAGCAGCTTTGATTTTTTGCTCACGGACTGACGAGGCCCACGACTCGCACTGGCAGTATGAGGTTCTATTGTTTTTTGACCATGAGAGACAGGGACCATGCTGAAAGGACTTCATTTGAAGGAGGGGTGCAATAACGTAAGAGACGATAAGGCTGAAAATTCTGAAACAACATCCGAATTTCATGTTAGTTCAGTATATACAGTATATGAAAAATCGTTGGCACAAACAGAGTGGGCTTTACGGACTGCATTACGCCGACACAATGGAAATGGCAAATATAATGTAAGTAACTCTTTAGACGATTTTATACCAGAATATAATACCAATAGCGTACCGTTAAAGGCAGCTAAAGTTGTACTTGTTCGTTCTGTGAGGCATATTACAATGAAGAGCAAGTAAAACATTTGTGGGATCGTCTTTCTACCGGGCACATGGGCATGCATGTGCCCATTCGACACGCATGTAGACAAACAGTCATTTCTCAGTGGTTCAACGCTAATAAATCATTACATTGGGCCTCATTACGACCCAGGCGGTAAGTTACCGCCTGGGCCGTGACTTTACCACCATGGCGTAAACTCTGTTTACGCCATGGTGGTTGGCGGACTTACCGCCCCATTCCGACCTTGGCGGGGCGGTAAATCCCCAATCCCCATTTACCCTTCCCCATTCCCATTTTTGCCCCATAGGGCATAATGGGAGTGGGGAAGGCGTTAATTACGCCACCGTAAATTACGGTGGCGTAATTAACTCCATGGTCCCTTAGCGCCATGGATTTTAACACCTGCTAAAAGCAGGTGTTAAGTCCGCCATGGCGCTAAGGGACCTCGTACTCAGGCGGTAAGGGTCGGCGCTGTTTACGCCGCCGTAAAACCCTTACCGCCTGAGTCGTAATGAGGCCCATTGTGTGTTAACCTCGATTTCTTTCGTCAGTTTTCGCATTGCTTTTAGAGCTGAACATACTCCATTGCACTATCCTCGCAAGCAAATAGTTTCAGCTCAGCTGTAATAAATAAAATTAATAATAGTAATAAAGATCGGCTGGTGATCCTACCCTACTGCGACTGTCATCTATTCCAGACCCCGGCCGATGGATTCTTTAATCGCCAGCTGCAGCTTCTTGTAAACAACTGCACTACTTTGACTATTTTATGGGCTGATCGCCAAGGGCCCATATGCCCGTACACAGTACTAGCGGCTAGAAGCAACATATCAACCTTTACGGTGGCCTAGGGCCTAGTTGATGGAACAGCCTTGCGGTTCACTGTGCGACCAAAGTGCTTCTTTTAACGAAAACGAACACCCTGTGTACCATAAAGGAACTGCGCGTGACTCAAAATAAACTTTAGAGGATTTGCGGATCGAGAGCAAAGAAAAAAAATTCCATTCCAATTTAATATGGCAAATGCTGAATATTCTCTAAACATTTAATGTCAGATAAATGTACTTTACCAAATGAACCGTATTGCTGTTTGATTTTAAAGTACAGTTTCATATTCCGAATTGCGGCGCGCTGTGTTGTGAGTTGATCTGTGTTGGTTTCCGGGTTCTGTGTGAAGTCACGTAGAAGACGACTGGGCGCGTTTGCCTACGCAGCACATTAACGTCACAGAGAGATGCGGGGAATATGAATGTTTTGATAATGTCAGGCTCAGGGGTGGGGGATATGATTTAGTGCCGCAAAAGCAGGTCAGCCAGGGCGATGGGGCAAGTGATAGGATTATCACAAAATGGCTGTGCCCTGCTGCCAGTTTTCACGTGCGTTTAATGGACGAAAACTCAGGTAAGGTCCATAGGAAACTTTTCTAATATCGAGCGACTTAGGCTTAAAAACACATGGCCGACCCGTAGGGACAATAAAAATGTCTGACCGAACCATTCCTTTAAGAGCAGAGCTCAAGAAGTTACGTAAAAATTCCATCACTTGGGTCAGCTACCAGACTTCAAGTAAGAAGTGAAAAAATGCCTTTAGACTTTGGCTTAGACAGAAACATTATGCAGCCTAATTAGTTAAATGGCAAAAGACAGTCCAGATACTCTGCACTGGGAATTCTCGTTCTATATGGGGCCTGCTGAGACAGGCCAGGGGCTAAACGAGTAGTTCCCTCAATAATCCTATCGATATGGGCCAATGGGAGGAATTTTTGAGAAGTCGCAACCACTGCCCAACAGGTCTGGGGAAGATAACTCTGGATCGCCCTTCTCCCTCTTTTAAGGTATCCGTGGAATCACTGACTACCATGATAAAAAAAGCTCAAATCATCAAGAGCACCCGGGCCCAATGGCCTTGCCAATGTTATACTAAAAAGCAGTCTGAAATATTGGGCAGAGGTCCTGAAAATACTATTTGATAAGACTCTGAAGGACGAGCGTATCCCGGAATCTTGGCAGAGAGCAACTCTGGTCCCTATTTATAAGAGGGGAGACTCGACAGACCCTTCCAACTATCGACTACTGTCCATGCTAGATTGCACAGGCAAATTGTTTGCGACATACTTATTACACGAATTTCAAAAATGGATGGAAGAGAACAGATCTTAGACCAATTCCAATGTGGCTTCAGGTGTGGTTATTCTACGGTACATAACTTGATTGTAATGGACATGCTCCGTAATAATGCCAGATCTCCTGGGAATCCACCACTATATATATTATTCATTGATTTTAAGGCAGCCTTCGACTTAGTATCTAGAGATCTTCTGTGGACCAAACCTGAGATCTTGGGCTGTCCTAAAGGTATATTATACTATCTCCGATTACTACACTGTAACACTACAGTCTCTCTGAAATTGGACGCCAGAGGTAATATGACCCACAAGATTGATCAAACACATGGCGTAAAGCAAGGATGCTTGACGGCCCCAATTTTATATAATCTCTTCGTTCACAACATACCTAAAGCCTTATCTGCAGTGCATAACTGCCCACCTAAGATAGGTAAGGCCCACTGTTCAGTTCTTGCCAATGCTGACAACTTAGCCATCATGGACCATACAATCAGTGGGCTTCGAAACTCAGCAGAGGCACTATGGTCCTATGCCAAACAAAACGGACTTACAATTAACCTGGATAAAACCCAGATGATGGTTCTTAGCAGCAAGAAGATAGCCCGAGTGAGCATCAAAATACATGGGTCTATAATATTATACACACCCTATTATAGATATCTGTGCATTGAAATTGAGTCCAAGGGCCACTACATCATGTGTAAGCAAGCTCGAATTACATGAGCTGCTCAAATTAGTGCCCTGATATATCGTTTCTCCATGTCTCACTGCGGGTATACTGTCTGGGCTGCACGACATCTGTACCAACAGGTCCTAACCCGCATGACCACCTATGGCCTTGAAGCCTTGCAGCTGATGGATTTGGGATGGCTCCAGATACTTGAGGGGAAATTCTGGAAGAAGATACTTGGTCTCCCGAATTGTATACCAATGGCTAACCTTAGACTAGAAATGGGTCTCATCTCGCTGAAATTCCAAGCACTCAGAAAAAGGGCTGAACTCTATTTAAAGTTGTCATCGCATACAGAAAACCCCCTATTGAATGCCATGTACAATGAAATCAACAAAGCTGCCACATTCTCATTTATGAAAAAACAGCTGGTCGACTATCTGGAAAAGATCGGCTGGATTAATAGGCCCAATTGGGATCAACTCAATACACAATGCGCTCTGTCTAAAAAGTCTGAATTAGACGACTGGATTGACAACTTTGCACATTTAGAAGGTCTGAAACGTTATAAATGTGTCCAACATATGAGATATACCTTTAAGAAGCCATTATCCTATCTATGTCTGTGGCCTTCACCACGACTGAGACGTTTTATCCTTCTATTGAGGATTGATCAATTACCGGTACTGGCTATCACTGGGATCACGAGCAATCTGACCAAACCAGAATGCTCCTGCCGGCTCTGCATGAATAGATCTGCCACTGAAACCAGTAAGCACGTCCCAACTAGATGCCCTTCGATGCAAAAAAACCTACATAATATGCTATGGGGACTTCGTCCACCAAATGGACCATATTAGCAGCGAAGACTTCTGGTTGAGGGCACTTAATGCAACTGGAATGAAATTTTATATTGCACTGTACAACGTGTGGCTGACAGCTGAGAAACCTTTGGACATATCTATATAGAGGTTTCCTTCCCGTTTCTGCTAATGGGACTAAAATGTTATACTGTACTTCTAAGCGTCTTCACTTGCAGTCTGTCTGCAAGAATTTCACAGCCTTAAAATGAATCTGATGCAAATATACTGTATAAAAGGTGAACAAAGTACAATGCTACGGCCTATCCAAACACCAGTATGATGAAATTTTAAATGTATTCTTCTTCCTTGATATTTTGATATAAGGTGATTTATGTTATTTACTTTTACTGTAATTTTACTATTCTCTTTCTGGTTAATTTTGATACTTAATGTTGTTCGTTTTTGTCATGAATATGTTTAATGAAATCATAACAGCATTTTACTTTTGTAATTTTATATTGATTTATGATATGTGAAAAGCTTATGTTAAACTATAACAAATTAATAAATAAATTAAATAAATCATTGATCATTGAAAAGTAATTTGCCAACCCACTCCACGATTGGATTAATCACCATGGCCTGCTCTGTGACTGCCTATCTGGATTTAGACCAAGCTGCAGCACAGAAACATTCACCATCCAAGTCTCAGATGACTCTCTCAAAATCATAGAAGAAGGCGATTCCCGCCTCTTTGTCCTCCTGAAACTCCCACACGCACTTGACATGGTTCAGCCCGTCACACTTGTAATCCTACTTGCAGATAGAATGGGATCAATACTTTCCCCAGTGACCTCCATTCTCTATGTGGAAGCAGTATTGTTGCTTCTCATTGATTCTCATATCTCACTTCCCAAATAAATTGGTGATATTCAGTTATTTCACAAAGTCCATTTTACCACTAGGAATGCCTCTGCTCAATTCAAGCTTGGTTGAAAAGCACTTGCATAAAACACAATTCCACCAAAACGGAATTCGTCCTTAAGAGCCATCCATCTAAACAGGTGGCCACCGACTTGTGACTGATTGACATGCACCTTAGTTGCTATGCCCCAGCCTCCCAGGGGACATCCCAGTTTCAATCAGGTCCGCTCCAATGCTCCTGCAGTTCAGGGGGGACTCGAGACCCTGCTCTCCAGGGTATACCGAGGAACCACCTATGGCCTACTCCTCTATGCCACCCTAGAAGTAGGGAATATCCAAGCTACTATAACCTCTCCTTCTGCAAACACTTGTAACCCCAATTGCTTGTAAAATGCTCTGTTTCTTCTTGCTATGTTTGCCACATATAAACCCCAAAAGAAATATAAATCCAAACACAGTAAATGCATCTCTACAGGGAAAGCTTTAATTTGTTTCTCAATTTCAAGGCAAGACCCAATTTTCCACACCCTTTACCCCTAGTGCTTTGGGTACTTCTAGTCAAGCGCTCAAAGAAACCCCCCACATAGCTGGCTCATTCAGCATGAGCGTACAGTCTGATATTGTCAAAAGCCAAAGGCACAGAATTGGTACAGGTATTCAAGCGGCAGCATCATTTTCATCCAGGTTGTGTGTTGTCGGTTCCTTTCATCAGCTAGCACTGATACTCAGTTACCATAGCGGAGCATGATACACAGATCAGCTATTTTGTGCCTAGGGAAACAGAAACAAAACATATTAAAAGATCCTTGGTTGATGCATGTAACTGATGCATTTCAGGTGTCAAATCAGGTGCCAGGCTTCTGCTACCTTAGGTCTGTGTTCTGGAGCCTGTGTAAAATGTTGGCAGCACTGATGCCTTCGATGCTATCCTGAGAAATCTGTCTAATTAGAGCGATAGCTCTGCTGTGAGAGATCCTACCCTGGGAAATGTGTGTAATCAGACGTGTAGCTCGGCTGTCTGAGAAGGTAACCTACATAATACAGCGAATTCCTGTCAATGCACACATACATACAATTGCAGCTATTAGAGCATATAATCTGACCAATAAGCGATGTTTATCACAGATTATTATTTTTAAAGGCTACATATTGCCAAAATGGTATTCTTCTGCTTATGCTAGCTCACGTTTCTATGTTCACATCTGCAGCAGAATGCATTCTAGATTTGTTGATTAAATCCAGTCCACAGAGGGTACCTGGACAAACCAGGCCCCTTCAAATCCCGAAGCTTTTTTCAGGTGCAGATACTAAGACCAAACATGCCGGAAATGGCTTAGAAAATATTCCCAAAAGAATAAGACTTCAGATGCAATGGCACAGTCCGTGCTGCAGCTATTTAAAACGACTTTCTTAGTATGTGAAGATATATAACAATTGGTCACAGGATCTGATCATAAGTGCTGTGGGACTGGACATTACTGATGGGCGAAGAAGCCATGCTTGTTAATGCATCAGGGGGATCAATTCAAGCATAGCAGCGGAGTGACCCCATCCAATATAAGCCTCATAGATCTCATTGCAGTTCCAAAACAGCTTTTTGAACATACATTTTTTGTGAGACTGTGGCATGAAAAATCATGGTCAAGTTCATTCTGGATATGTCAGGTTGTAACTTGCTATTTTGGGTGTTGGTCGTAAACTAGGAAAATGCTTGTTTTGGATTGTCAGAAAGGAATGCCTATTAGACCATAGTTACTTGATTGCCGGGCCGTACAGACTGGTAACAGCCCATACGAATGCAGCAAGCGCCATTACCAACGGCAGCATTACACTTGCCAGCTGGTATGAAATGCCCGGTGTGCCAAGGGTTGATAAAAAAAATATTCCTTTGATGAAAAGACATTTTTGAACACACTTCTTTTCACTCCCTTGTTCACCCTCTTCTTAAGAAACCCTCTGCCGACCCCTCCTGCCCTGCTAACTATCGCCCAATCTCCATCAATCCCTTCCTGGGCAAGCTCCTGGAGAAACTGGCCATCTCCCAGCTTAACTTCCATGCTGAAGCTGTTGGTAGTCTTCATGACCACCAATCCGGCTTCAGAGCGGCCAGAAGCACGGAAACTGCTCTCCTGAACATCCGTGATGACCTGCTCTTGAACCTCGACTCCAACACTCCGTGTGTTCTCATTCTGCTTGATCTCTCTTCTGCCTTTGACACTGTCAACCATGCCATCCTGCTCAACCGTCTCCGCGATAACCTGGGTATCACGGGTCAGGCTCTGGCGTGGCTGACCTCTTTCCTTTCCAATCGACCCTCCCAGGTCCAACTTGGGTCCTTCCTCTCTGACATCTTTTTCTCCACCTGTGGTGTTCCCCAGGGATCTAATCTCTCTCCCTGGTTTTTCAACCAGTATCTGGCACTTCTTGCCCACCGCATCGCCGCCCTCTGCCCCAACTTTCAGTGCTATGCGGACGATACCCAGCTCATTTTCAGGCTACCCTCGGCCTCCTCCTCTCCTGCCCTCATCTCTGACTGTCTGTCTGCTATCCAGGAATGGTGTGCTGCCAACGACCTCTGCCTTAATGCTAGTAAGACTGAGATTCTACTCATCGGCACACCCACTCCCTCCTTCCCTGCAGCTTTCTGGCCAGCCTCTCTTGGGCCTCTTCCTGCTCCTACCTGCAAGGCAAAAAACCTCGGGGTCATCTTTGACTCCACACTCTCCTTCTCTCCTCATATATCTGACGTCTCTAAGAAGTCACACTACCAGCTGTACCTCCTTAGAGGTATTCTTCCCTTCCTCTCCTTCCCCCACAAGCTCACTGTCTCCCAAGCCCTGGTTCTCTCGAAGCTGGACTACTGTAACAGTCTCTATCTTAATCTGCCTGCCTCCACTCTCCGCCCTCTGTAACTCATCCAGAACAGAACTGCGAGACTTGTCCTTGGCCTCAAGCCCAGGGACCGTACCTCTCCAGGACTGAAATCTCTACACTGGCTCCCAGTGGCTGCGAGGATTAAGTTCAAAACCCTCTGCATTGTCCACAAGGCCTTCTGGGGCCTGGGGCCTAAATACCTGCAACTCTCTCTTCCTAAATATCTTCCTTCCCGAGCCCTTCGCTCATCCGTCTCCAACTCCCTCAGGGTCAGCCGCTTCTCGAAGCAACGAGCTGGGGGTAGATCTCTCTCCGCGGCAGGAGCCTCCCTCTGGAACAGCCTTCCTGCCTCCCTGAAACTTGAGGAGAACCATCTCCGGTTCCGGAAGCACCTCAAAACCTTCCTCTTTGCTTCTGCTTTCTCTCCCCCTCTCCCCTGCTAAATTCTTCACTAAATTCTGCACTGAATCTGAAACTTGGCCACTCTCACCGACCTCGGTCCTGGGCCCAGCCACTCTCCACTTGCACTGCCTCCCTGGCAACCCCTGCACTGCGGGACTGTCTCTGTATCCCTACAGCCCCCCCTTCCCAGCACTTGTCTGCACTTACCTTGCACTTGCCACCAGCTGGCCCTATTTATTTATTTATCTATTTATTTCTATTCTACTTACCTTATACTGCACTTTTCCCTTCCCCTACCCCTGCACTTGCGCGGTCTGAATGACACCTGGCCTAGTAGGATCGTTGTCTGTCCTCCCCCTGTTCCCCCCTCCCTGCCTCGTCAAGCCTTGAAACACTTGTGTATAGGCGCGTTACAAATGCCATATCATATCATATCATTCAAAGAAAACTATCCCAAAGAAATCTAGATGCATGAAAAGAAGAGCATGGGCATAAACAATTAGCCTCTTTCTCTTTCCATTACCAATGAAACCAGGTGCCAAGGTGGGTGTTGAGTCACACAGCAGGCCCATATCAGCTACACAAGCCACAGCATTCCACACACGGAAGCATTAGCCCATTTGCCACTTAAGTTATTAATATAATTTCTCTATGAATCAAGCTCACCAGTCTCATCACCTACCATACCCCTTTTAGGCCCTATACCACCCTGTGACCCAAAACGTGGAAGAGATCACAAAGACTTTGTGAGGCTGGAACTGACTCAGCTAGGTCCCACACACTGGAACCGAGGGGGGAGGACATCCTCGCTAGAGGCATCTAAGATGACCCAGCCCCAGCCATCATAAATAAACCTGAGTGTGTGTATATTATAAAGCTGTGGTTGCAGAACCATAGTTAATGTTACATTGTATGTTATGTTCTATGTTAAAATGGAAAAATACTTTCCCCTATAACATTTGAATCAGTCGATGGATCGTTACCAAATTTGGCAAGCTAATCAACAGATCCAGTTGAGCAGGCTAAATTTGCTAAGAATCCACGCACTCAGTCAAAAGGAAGTTGAAACAAAGCCACTTTCACTTTCTTGTAATCGAGATCTTCAATGGGAAATAGAAAGTTTAGAATTTGATTTCTCAGAATTCGCCTCGAGGAATTTTTTAAATTTTGTACGCTTGAGTATGAAGTTGTTTGTGCTTCAAAAGGTTTCAAAGTTGCATCAGCCAAACTTGAGATATTAATTTTAAAAAACAGCAAGTTTTATCTTTATTTTTGATATGCACACAATACACGGACCGTTTAAAATTATGAATAAACAGATGCATAATAGAAAACTAAACTCTTGTAATGCTACAAGCAGACTCATATGAAAAAGGAGAACAATGGTACAGTGTCATATTACGAAGGATCAGAAGCATATGAATAAGATAAAAACTCTTAATGCAGCACAGAAGAACTTTCATAGTAAAAGGTTTACGAAGAATAAGCTAAACTCATATTTTATATTTAAATATATACATATGAATGCAGAACAATGGCAATTAGTAATATTACAAATTATCAGGAACATATAAATAAGCAGAAAACTCATAATGCAGAACAGAATGAATCTTAAAGGGAATATGTGTAAAGTGTAATTAAAATTAGAAACTGCACCAATCAGAACCACATGATTAAGCTGAACAATGAATAAGAAGAAAACGTAGCAGAGCAATGGTAATGTCTTATAATAACAAACAATCAGAAGCATATGAATAAGCAGAAAACTCATCACAGTCCCTCATTACCCCTGGAATTCCTCATCCTTGTCAAAGTCCCTCATTATCTTCCCTTATTATCATTGCTGCACGCATCCTAGTCCCGGTCCCTCTTAATATTGGATTTTATTGTATTTTACTGTTTTCAGTAATTTGAAGTGTGATCATTTTTCAGCTTATTATCATTGAGTGCAATGGCTGAGGGCGACTGTGTAACAGTACAAAAGTGTATCCCTCATCTTTATCACCCTTATCCTGCCATTCCTCGTTATACTCATAGTCCCTCATTAGGCCGCATCCCTCGTCACAATTCATTACCCCTAGCTCTCAAGCCCTCCTCACAGTCCCTAATTATTCATGAAACCCTTATGTGCATCCCAGTCCCTCATCAACCCACATTCCTAATCCTTGTCACCGTCCTTCATTACCCTTTCCCTGACTCTCTTATACTCATCACCACAGTCCCATTAACCATAGCCTGGCATCCCTCATCCTTGTCAAAGTCCCTTATTAGCCTTACCTTGGCGTCCATAATGGTTGTCACTGTCCCTCATTAACCTTACCCCAGCACCACTCATTCTCATCACAATCCCTCATTACCCTTTCTCAGGCATCCAGGATCCTCTTCACAGTCCCTCATTACCTCAACAGTCCATATCTTTCTCCTAGGTCTCGGGAGGATAGCTCAGGAGCAACTTGCTCGCCTTGGAAGCAGGATGACACGGAGCTTCACAGGTTCTATCCCTGGGTCCACGCTTAGAAACCTCCGGGTATTAAGCATGTTATAAATAACCAATCATATCAGATATCATATCATAGTCCATCCTCATCACAGTCTCTCATTACCCTTACCCCAGCATCCCCAATCATCATCATCTTTTATTACCCCTACATCTTTCATGCTTGTAACAGTACCTTATTACCCCTGCAAGCCTCATCCCAGCCCCTCGCTACCCCACCACCCTCGTCGTCGTCACAGTCCCTAAATACTCCTGCAACTGTCAGTCTCATAGTCCCTTATTTTCCTTGCCGCCCTCATCCTGGTCAGAGTCCCTCATTTTCATTTCCTTGCACATCGCGTCTCAGTTCTGTGACGGGTCAGTAATGTGAGACGGACAACGACTTCTGGTTTTCTCAGTATTAGACATTTTATTAATAACAAAAAGTGAAAAGAAAACCGAGCTAAGCCAACTCTACCAGGGAGTTCCATGCCTAGTCTAAGTTCTAAGGGAAATTCTCCTAGCATACACAAAACTGGCTCTCACACTAAACAACAAAACATTAAAAGTAAATCATAAACAGCATACATAAGTGATTACCAAACAACCAAATACAGGGAAAACCTTCAACTGTCCAGGGTAGATTCCTTTCCCGGGATTGTCCAAACTCTATCTCTCCAAGTGTTCATAAAGAAAAGTAAAGTCTTGAATCAGTTCTTGAGAGTTCCAAAAACCACTGGTAACACCAGTTCTTTATCCATCTGTTGAAAGGTCCCCCTCCAATTCCAGCAAAGAAAACAGCACTAATGTATATCCTCCTTCCAGGGCAGATTTGACACAGTTCGAGGACAAAAGGACCACTTCTACTTCAACACTTGTGTACAAGCGCGATACAAATAAAATATCATATGATATCATAACAACTGTCCTTATTTTTGTAACCTACGAAGCGACTTTTAGTATAATTTGTCAGGATGGTTCTTCTTAGAGTGTTGCTTTCTTCTCGACAACTCCTTCTATTACTGTTACTGCGGAGGCACGCTCCTTGCTCCACAGTATGCCTCTGCTTCAACCACCTTTAATGCAACATTCACTGATAGTATAATAGACAACCACAGTTATGTTAGTTCTGCTTCAGATTGATACTTTATGATTGTTAGGCAGCTTAAAGACATGACTCTTCAAACTCCAGAGGTAGGCAAGGCACTTTTCATTCCTATGTTATAAGAAAAGGGCCGCCTCTTTGCCTCTTCTGTCTCTCTTACGGCCACCTTTATAATCTACCTTTGCTCCAGTCTGCTTCTTTTGTCAACTTCAACAGTCTCAGCATTGACTCAATCCGCTTACTAGCACCCATCTCCCTTCCCCTGATTTATTCACGCCATCTCGGTTCCAGTAGCTACCCCAAAGCTTTATTGCCACTTTTCCAGCTTTGGATAACCATAACCTTGTCACACTTGTATCAGAGGACACTGGGCCTTTAACAATCCTTAAAACTTCAAAGTAGAGGTGGTTAGATTTCAATCGGGCTGGGTTCATTATAGAAAGGATTCACCTACTGACTTTGGTAATGCTTGTTCTCTTTAATTCTGCAACTTCTACCTTTATAGAATACTTGTTCTGGATGTTACAAGGTTCACGTTTCACAATAAAAACAGAATTAGGTTCACAGAACCATTCTTTGAGGGAGATTTTTAACTTCAATGAACTGTAAGGACTTTCTTTTTCATTTATACAGAGTGATACTTTGACTCTGGTCGGGAATCACAATAGTCCACACGCGATCTCTCTTTCATGTAATGTTCCTTGTAACAATTAGTGAAAGTCAGCTTTCAACTTTCCAAGTGATTTGGAACAGCACCCCCTTCTTAATTGAAAATAAGCAACCACTCCGGTAAAGTTATACAGTTCCACAATGGGAAATAGAAAGTTATTTGTTTATGCAAGCACACTGACTTGCATTAGATGTGCGTGTGATACATTCTACTTGCTCCCGCTATTAACAAGTTACAATTTAGCTGGATACCAGCAGGGGTTTTTCAGTGAAACTGAATATAATGCTTCACTCACTGGCTTCAGAAACACTGCGGTTGCGGGTTGCCTAAACTTCCGACTTTTATTCCTGCTACTACTACTTCAGGCACTCTCGGGACCTACAATCCTCTTCTGCAGCATGGGTGTCTCTGGTCTGGCCTCGACTAGTCTGGCCTTGACTGGTCTGGCCTCGAAGGGCGTCTCCTTCACTCCTCTGTCCCTCAGCTTGCTTCTGCACATGGGCCTCGGGTTGTGGCACAATCTCGGCTCAGCAATTACAGCCACTAGGGGCACCTGGGGAGACCTTTAATCTCGGCACATCTCTCTCAGAGCAGCCACGGCAAGGCAGAGTTTGTGAACACAGGACCAACACAGAACCTGCAGGTGAAATCTGCTCTTCTCTCGTCCCGGCGTCCCTTAAGTGATCACACTTCCACATGAACTGCCAGCCTTGTGCTCTTCTCCTTCTGCTACTACTGGCCGCCTTCCAGCTCCTGCGCCCAGCTTCTTCTTGCTGCAGCCTTTTATGTTTCTCAGGTGGGGCAATTGACTTCAGATGCAGGCTCTTAATGTTAATTGCCTGATGCTGACAAAGGCTGTTAGGCCTACTTGCCTGTCCTTTACTTCTACATGCCTCTTCTTCGTCTCAGTGCCTGCAGGATGCTGGGACATGTAGTTCACTTTAGTGAAATTCGGGTTTTCCACCCCTTTTATGCTTTTACAGGTAGCTTTAATTCCCTTAATATTTTTAGAAGCGGGATTGTGGGTTTCAAACTTATTAGAGATATATGGTGTAGAGAAGGGAACACTGTCACTATTCCTAGCAGTGTACCTTTGATAATGAGGAGGGCATTTGAGTTTCGGGATGAAAAATATTTGTTCTTTTGATGTAATAAGTTTAGATGTTTCAATCTTAGGCTTTACCACCTTAGTTTTAACTGTAGGCTGAAAACCATTAGAACGACAACAAGCGATAACCTCTTCTAGAATGGTAGTAAGAGTATCCTCCTCAGAGGAAAAATACCATGTCTCATCCCACAAAATCACAATATCCTGGACCCTGTCTACACCCAGGTGATACTCCCGCAGTACACCACCCCCAGGATTGGGATCATGAAGCGTCTGCCCTCTACTGGCCACCTGGGAGGAGACTTTATGCAGGGTTTTAGTGAGGGATCCGCAGGATTCCCCACAGTTCCTTATTATCATTACTGCATGCATCCTTTTCTCAGTCCCTCATTACTATTACAGTGCACTGCCTGTCTCGGTCACTTATTACTGGGTGCAACCATCTCCCAGACCCCAACCCTCGCTCCAGTCCCTCAGTACTCACGTATCCTCATCACGGCCCTAAGATATGTAGGCCCATAAATAGACAGATAGATAGGTTATTAGAATGAGTTGATTTTCAAATTATGGCCACCCATGTGTATTTTCACTATGTAGTAGCTTATGCTTAAAATTTTTTAGTTTCCTCAGCCAAACTTGAGAAATTTAGTTGTAAAAAAACTGAATTTTTTAATTTTATACACGCGCAGAATGCTCACAAAGTGTAATCTGTACTATTACACAGAAGCATATGAATAAGCATAAGCCTTGTAATGTGTAATATTACAAACAAAATTAAGAACACGAATAAGCACAACACTCGTAACGTGTAATGCTACGATCAAGCACAAGCCTATCATTGATATATAGGTAACTAGAAAGATAGTAGGATAGATTCTTTTAGGAAACATTTATGGTGGAGTCATGAGTGCTGCTATGACTTCTCAGCACACACACACACGCCCCCCCCCCAATAAGTCCTAAGGGAAATTACCTTCAGTGAAACATTAATGGGCATCTCATGAATACAATGCACTAGTTGTAGATCTAACAGTTTTTATTGGTGCTGAGGTCGAAAAGTAGCCCAGTCATGTCTCAAATTGTGTGTAATCAATGCAAAGGTAATACAGCAAACAAAACAGAGGTAGCAAGGACATATTTCCTTAAAAAAAAAACAAATAAAATTTTTAAAAAGTACATACAAAAACTGTTAAGATTACTACTGACAACAAAAATCTCAAACACAAAAACAAGTATATTGGGATACCAAAAACAATGCAATTCTATTTTGACCACCAATGCTGTATCATACCTCACCGTAGATTTGATTAATATTGTTTTTTACTGTTGTCAGTAATTTGAAGTGTGATCATTTTTCATCTTATTTTTGTGTGTGGATTATCTTTTGTATGGCCAGTTTCAATTAACAGCTAGTACAATGAAGCATTTGTCATTGAGTGCAATGGCCTAGGGCTATTGTGAAACAGTACAAAAGGAGTATACTAGACTGTCCGCTATTGGAATGATAATCTTCTATCAGAAAATTATGTATATGAGTAGACTGTGTTTTGATGATGTGCTGTGCATATTGTTAAATTCTTATTATCACTACAATGTAAACTGGAAGTGATCATTAAAAATGAACATTGTACAATTTAAAAAATTGTCACTTTACAATGTTTGTACAATTATATAATTTCCTTCTTCAATAGATTTGTTTTCCAAGAATACACACCAATTTGTCATCCAAAGTGTCATTTCTCCTTGAAAAAGGTTGAGCTCAGATTGAAACAAATTATATGTATCTTTTGTGAACACTAAGGTAATGTCTAGTTTTGTGTGATGCACAATGTTTTTTTTTGGTAGTGCTTCTCTACCTACACATTTGTTACAGCAGACCCTGTAGCCTCGGTCTTGCCCATTACAATGCCTGTCAGAATCCCATCACCTCCACAGTGTCTATCCATGTGTTCCCCTCCCCCATGTGTGCAGTGCAGCCTGAGTGTGACGGTGACATTCATACAAGACACATGGTGTGTCAATGTATGTCTCCAAATACCAGGTTGGCCCCCACCTGAATGGATGCCTTTGTGGCTGCTGCTCACATTCTACTTTTAACCATGAAAAACACTTGCTCCTCCAAGATATGTGTTTTTTCTGTCTGGTTGCACTGCTGTCAGCAGTGGCTGGTATGGCTGTAGAAAATGGCCACCTGACAATGAGATTCTCCCTCACAAAAAGTGAGACAGGGGACAAACAGTCGTGAGAGATAGCGATGGGGAGAGAGGGAGGGAGAGAGAGTAAGCTAGATCGGTGCATGCTATGGTATGTACAGCTACTCCACTTTATTAAGATTAGAAAGAGAGTTTTTTCTATTGTCTGTGACCATCTGGCCCTGCTAGTGGAGCCACAAGTCCAGAAGCAGGCTAGAGAAGATTAAGATTCGTGCAGCAATACAAGTTTGGAAGTACATTGCCTGGAAAGCAGTGCATGGCTAAGATGCCTAGAGAACCGCAGACAGCAGAAACACAGAGAACAGGCACTGGCAATGCCAACAGTTTGGGCTTTTGTGTAACCAGACATCTCCTATAGACTGCCCCTCCTCATATTTCATTCCTCTGTGTCCTTCATGATATGCCACTAACTAGAACCCTATCTACATTACCCCCTTCCTGGGCAAACACTTGGAGAAGCTGGCCATCTCCCAGCAGGTCCACCACAGAGAATCTGGTTTTCTCCACAACCACCAGTCTGGCTTCAGAGCTGCCAGAGGCACGGAAACTTCTCTCCTGAACACCCTTGAAGACTTGCTCTCTAATCTCGATTCCAGCTCTCCTCCCGTTCTCATATTTTTTTTACCTTTCCTCTGCCTTTGATACGGTCAATCATGCCACCCTGATAAATCAACTCTGTGATACCTGTGGCATCATGGACCTGGCTCTGTACTGGTTGACCTCCATCCTCTCGGATCGACCTTCCCAGGTTCAACTACCTTCTCTCCTAACTTCCAGTGTTCTGCGGATGACACGCAGCTCTCCTTTAAGCCTCCCTGCACTGTCTCCTCCGCTTCCTCTCTCATTCCTGACTGCCTGTCTGCTATTCAGGCATTGTGCCCTGCTAACAATTTCTGCCCTAATGCCTTTTCATCAGGTCCCCTGCTCCCTCTTTCCCTCCCACACTCTGGCCGTCCTCCATGGGCCCCCTTCCTTAATCCTCCTGTGAGGCAAAAAACCCTGATGTCATCTTTGACTCCTCTCTCTCCTTCTTTCCTCACATCACGGACCTTGCCAAGAAGGCCCACTTTCAGCTGCACCTCCTCAGACGCATTCTCCCTTTCCTCACCTTCCCCCAGACACTCAATTTCTCCAGAGCCCTGGTCCAATCCAGGCTGGACTACTGCAACTGTTTAACATTCTGCACTATGGAACATTTGTACCTTGAACACTAGAATGTAGAGCACTTCAGGTGGAATGGTAACGATGCATCTTTCATTAGAATGTGCATCTTTGGAAGCACAGAGTAACAGAAAGAGAGCTGATTTGAAGGAAGCCAGTGGGGTGTAGATAAGCTCTTAAATAAAGAAGAAGAAAGAAACTCACCTGTCTGCTGTATCCTTTCAATGGCGAAGAGCTGGACAACGCTGGGTTCTCACTGAGTACTGGCGGTGTGGACCTCCTGTTAACCTGAGCTGTGCTTGCTACACTTCTGCAAAGGTCCTTCTCGCTTCAAGTAAGGAGTGTCCTACTTGCACTGGCATTGAGAACCTACTGTTACCCTGCAAAAGTCCTTCTCACTTCAAGTAAGGAGTGTCCTGCTTTGCACCCTGTCTCCCGTCCTTTGGGCCCCACACTCTGGGAATCCTGCTAATTGTATTGTGTGTAAGGATCCTGTGCGAAGGTGCTTTATTAATAAATGTGCCAGTTAAGAGTGGAGAGAGGGGATGGGGCAAGGTTAGTGGAAGAGGGACTGCTTTGTTTGTGCTGTGCTTTATTAATATTGCCGCCTGTGGAGAGAGGGCCCTGTGCAAAGCAACACAGCGGAAATGCACTGTTATTTTTTCTACCTTGGAACAAATGTACACCGGGTGCTTTGCATGCTGACCGTATACATGCTTTGCATGCTGACCGTGTATACTCTGTAGCTGGGATACTGGTCCTCCTTGATAGATTGTTTAAGCAAGCTAACGTCCCTGACATATGGACAACTTTATTGGTATTTTAATAACATGGCACTGTACAACTGTGATGACAATTGTATATAACGTCGGCATAGTGCATATGTCTGCTGTAGGCGATTGCATGAATTGTCAGCATTTTACTTCAGCATTTACTTCCTGGATGAAGGTTATTTTCGAGAAATTGTTTTTCTTATTGTTGATATTTCAGATTTGAAAGTGATAATTTGGAGGCAATATCTGATTTCATTGTGGATGCATGTTTGGATGATAGCTGCATATAATGTCTGCACAGTGCAAATATCATTAGCATATGAATAGCTGTGTTGGCAATTGCATGTATTGTCAGAATTGTACTTCAGCATTTACTTCCTGGATGAAGGATCATTTGTTTTTCTTATTGTTGATATTGCATGTTTGAAAGTGATAAATTGGAGGCAATAGCTGATTTCATTGTAGATGCGTGTTGGGATGACAGCTGCATATAATGTCTGCACAGTGCATATATCGTTAGCATATGAATAGCTGTGTTGGCAATTGCATGTATTGTCAGAATAATTTGTTTTTCTTATTGTTGATATTGCAGGTTTCAAAGTGATAATTTGGAGGCAATAGCTGATTTCTTTGTGGATGTATGTTGTTGGTGAGAAATCATTCTAACCTTAATGTTCATTATTGGGAACATTCTATTTCATATGAGGCAATATTTGCTTCAATGCAAATGTGGAAGAGCCTTGCTTGTAAGAAGTCCTTCCAATATTAATGGTTATTAACGGGTGAATTCTATTTCAGGTGATGGGACACATTCACAATTAAGGAGCTCTATGGTAGTATATAATCACATCTGCCTTGTCAATTGCTATATACTCATCCTTATCCTGTTAATTATCAACCAGAGCTACCTGTTATATATGTAAATCATATTTCTTTTCCACACCTGTGACTACATACCTGAGTGGTGCACAACTACTTTTTGGAAGTGTGTTTGGGTTTGCAACATTTTATAAGCATACCACAGTTAATTGACGAACATGCCAGGGGTACCACAACCCAATTATGTTGATCCCAGTATTCCTTGGGAGAGGTGGAAGAAGCATTTTGACCATTATGTGTTGGCTGAACATGGACAGACTTTTGCTAGTGAGAGAAAGCAATGTTTGTTACATTGCCTGGGAAATTATGGGCAGGAGCAATTTCGAGAATCTTCCTCAATTATCCTTTGATGAGTCCAATGGCCTCTCAGAATATGATAAATGCATATTGATGTTGGACAAACATTATGAGAAATCCATACGCATCATAATAGAAAGACATCATTTTGGGAAAAGAAAACAACAGACACCAGATTCTGTAGAGCAATACATTACTGCTTTAAGGGGTATAGCCACCGCTTGTGAGTTTCTCAATGAGAGACTCCATGACCAGTTTATGGTGGAGTGTGCTGATAGTAAAGTACATGAAGCCTTATTGTCTAAAAGAAATCCTCCCTTGAAGAGGTGCTTAGAGTTGCGAGGGAGGTTGAACACGCCCACAATTGTGTAAGAGAATTAGAGAAGAGATCTGAAGTCGATACCAAGAAAAGTGATGATGCACAGGCCATGGATGTTTTAGCTGTACAAAGCAAGAAACCAGACAAGAAAAAGTATTTTAAAAATGAAAGCATTTAGATATAAAGAAAAGAGAGAAGGGAAAAACAGAAAAAATTCTGTCCATTGTGATAGTATTTATCACTTTGCCAATAGTGACAAATATGCTGCTGTCAATGCCATTTGTAAGAAATACAATAGAAAGTGTCATCTCACAAACTGTTGCAGAACAAAGAAAGAGAATGTGGATTGTGTTGACGAACTATGTGTTGACTCAGAAGAGTGTGCTTATATTGTGGAGGAAGAAGAAATATATTACATTATTGATAAAGATGCCGATGCAGAAAAACCCATCGACAAATTAATTGTGTGGAATTTGAAATGGTGATAGATTCGGGTGCTAAATACACCTTAATGCAGAAGAAAATTATTGAAAGTAAATTACTCAAAGTTAATCTCAATGAGGTGGATATTTGGGCAATAGCTAATGGTGGGAAAACAATGGAGATATTAGGTTGGTTTTGGTCCACCATACAATTTAAAGATAGAATGGCCAACGCAAAGGTATTTGTATCCGATAAATGTACTCTTCCGTTGTTGAGTTGGTATCATCAAAAGAGACTAAGAATAAAGTTAGACCCCAATGCTGAAGAGATGGTGTATGTAGTTGATGGAATGATTGGGAGTGTATTCTCAGTTGGTGATTTGATGAACGTTGAATCTCATGAGGTTTATAGAGACAAATTAGGTTGTTTCAAAAACAACTTGCACAACATTAGGATGAAACCAAACTCTCTTTCGGTAGTACAAAAGGCTAGACCTATTCCCAGAAATCTTGGACAAAGTCAAACATGAACTTGAAGAAATGGAGAATAATGGTGTGATTGAGAGGACTGGGTCCTCTGAATCGGTTTCGCCCCTGGTGATTATACACAAAGCCAATGTAAAACTAAGACTTTGTGTCGATTTGAGGTCAGTCAATCACTCAGTTATACCTGATAGGCATCCATTACCAAATATTACAAAAATGAAAGGCACAATAAAAGGGGCCAAAATCATGAGCACTCTAGATTTGAGATCTGCCTACCATCAAATAGTTCTTCATCTGAATTCCAGGAATGTCACTCAATTCATTACACCTGCGGGTCTATTCCAGTGTAAGCGCATGCCCTTTGGCTTAGTGGCTGCTGCTGCAATCTTCCAGAGGGAGATGTATCAAACTCAACTCATTTTCAGGCTGCCCTCGGCCACCTCCTCTCCCTCTCTCATCTCTAACTGCCATTCAAGATTGGTGTGCCGCCAATGATCTTTGTCTGAATACCAGCAAGACTGAGATCCTCCTCATTGGCACACCTTTCCCCTCACTCTCTGGCCGGCTTCCCTTGGCCCTCCTCTTACACACACCTGCGAGGCTAAGAAACTTGGGTTCATCTTTGACTCCACCCTTTCCTTCTCCCCCCACATCTCTGAGGTCTCTAAAAAGTCAAACATCCTACTGAACCTCCTCAGAGGTGCTCTGCCTTTCCTCTCCTTCCCCCAGAAGCTCATGGTATCCAAGCTCTGGTTCTCTCTAGGTTGGACTATTCTAACAGCCTCTTTCTAAATCTACCTGCCTCTACTCTCTGCCCTCTGCAACTAATCCAGAACAGGACTGCAAGACTTGGCCTTGGCCTCAAGCCCTGGGATCATATCTCTCCAGCTCTGAAATCTCTCCATTGGCTCTGCGTGGATGCACAGATTAAATTCAAAACCCTCTGCATTGTCCACAAGGCTTTCTGGGGCCTGGGTCCAAAATACCTTCAGCTATTCCTCTGCAAATACCTCCCCTCTCGAGCTCTTCGCTCCTCTACTTCTAACTCCCTCAGGGTCAGTCGTTTTTCAAAGAAACGAGCTGGGGGTAGATCTATGTCTTTGGCTGGGGCCTCCCTCTGGAACAGCCTCCCTGCCACTCTAAAACTTGAGGAGAACCATCTCTGGTTCCGGAAGCACCTCAAGACCTTCCTCTTTTCTTCTGCCTTTGCTCCCCCTCTCACCTGCTGATCTGTTCTCTCTTGCCACCGTGCACCTGGCCACCATCTGTCCTCCGGACCCAGGTACCTGCTCACCCTGCCACGCTCCCGCACTGCCTCCGGGCCACCCCTTGCACTGAGGTCTGTATCTGTACCCATACAGCCCCCCCTTTTTCTTCCTGCACTTATCAGACCTACCCTGTCTGCTGCCTTAAACTTAGCACTTGGAAATTGCTGGCTGCACTACCACTGTTTGTTGCCTTTATTATTTATTTATTATTATTTATCTGTTTTTCCTCTGCTTCGCACTTTCCACTTCTCCCCTTCCATGTATTTTCCCCTCTGCCTCTCCCATGCACTTGCACGTTCTCAATGTCACTGGGCCTAGAAAGATCGCTGTTTTGTTCTCCCCTGTTCCCCTCCCTTACCTTGTCGCGCTCTGAAACACTTGTGCACAATGGAAATAAAATATCAATATCTATGTTTAGCGGCATCCACTTGTGTACAGCCGTGTTATGAATGATGCATCATATCATATTTGGGGGGGTTCTATGTTTTCAAGGTGATGTAGTAGTTTATGCCCAATCCAGGGAAGCAGGATAAAATACTTAAGAAAGTCCTTGATATTTTCATGGAACATGGTTTGTCTCTTAGCAAAGAGAAGGGTAAGTTTCATAAAACCACAATTCAGTATTTAGGACATGACATTTCTGAAAATGGTAAAAGACCTTGTGAATAATATTTTGGGTTTCCCCAGTCCCACGTATAAGGCTCAGGTAATTTACTTTTTGGGAATGGCACAGTATTACTCAAAATGTATTCTGGGGGTTAGCCACAAAATCCATGAATATGGGGACATTTGTGAAGAAAGGTGCAAAATTACAATGGGATCATTCTTGTGAAACTGAATTTAAGGCTATCAGGGATGCTTTGAATAAAGCCCCAACACTCAGTAGCTACGATCCCAGTAGGAGATCTATAGTAATGACAGATGCCAGCAATCAAGGTTTAGGAGCTGTGCTAACACAGTGTGTAAGGATAAGGAATCTACTGTGTCTTTTGCTTCGCAAGTGTTAAAAGAAGCAGACAAAAATTACTCAACAATTGAGAATACATAAGTTTCGGCCATTTTTGTGGGGCATGAAATGTACAATTTTTTCGGACCATAAGCCTTTAAATGAAATATATTTTAACCACCAAAGGTCTAGAGAAGGTATCCTCCAGGATTAGGAAGTGGGTTGCCAGCCTGTAGGGTTATGTATGGGAGGTGGGGTATGTACCATGAGTAAAAAACAAAGCTGCAGATTGTCTCTATTGACCATTGTGGTTGAGGAACAAGATGAAAACATAGATGATCAAGTGGTAGTAATTGAAGTGAATCAGGATGGGGTGTTGGAGGAACAATGGCGTGAATCCATATCAGAAGATGAGAGATTGAGGGACACTAAAGAACATATTGAATGTGAAATGAAAAGCAACAAAATAAGTAGAGGTTCTATACCCGATGCGATGAGACTAGTATTTGAGGAGCTAAGCTGGAAGGGAGATATGTTGATGAGGGAAGACAAGCTTGTTCCTCCTCAAGGTGTGAGAAAGAAAATGTGGCTACAGCATAAGAAGGCCATCAGAGTATGACAAAGACTAAGCTGTTTCTGAGACATGATTATTGGTGGCTGGACATGGGTGTAGACATGGAGAGGTTGGTGAGAAAATGTTATATTTGTGAAGTCTGGCAAAACCTCTGTCACAAGGGTGGAGCCAATGACATTAAGGTCCATTCCTAAAATTCCTTAGGAGCGGGTGGGTTTGGACATTGTGGGACCAGTACAATGTCAAACGGGTTTAAAGTATTGTATTAGTTGATATGTTGTCTTATTGGGTGGAGACATCATGGGTACATAATATTTGTACAAGAGACATTGTTAAATTCCTAGATGTGGCATTCAAAAGGGAAGGATATCCATCAAGCATCACCACAGAAAATGGTGTGCAATTGGTGCCAGATGGAAACATTTTTTAAAAGCAATGGGATTCCGCATAAGAAATGTTACATCCATCATCCCGAAACCAATGGGATAGTAGAAAGGTTTAATCGTGTCAACAAGGACAGCAACCTAGGGGCCATTGCTGTGGGGAGAGATTGGAGGAAATCTGCAGGTGAAGTAGTAGTAGTGTATAGGTTCACTCGTCATTCCACTACGGGCATTTCACCCTTTGAGATGCTCAGGGGCAGGAAGCCCAATACAAGAGTTTGTCCTCCTTGGTTTAGTAGAGCAGGG
This sequence comes from Ambystoma mexicanum, assembly GCF_040938575.1. NCBI lineage: Eukaryota > Metazoa > Chordata > Amphibia > Caudata > Ambystomatidae > Ambystoma > Ambystoma mexicanum. The sequence continues at coordinate 170,419,440 of NC_090925.1, forward strand.
GCGAGACATGTAGATTTACAGAACATTAGAAATAACATTAGTAAGAAAGAATTAGAGGTGTTTGATGCTATGAAAGCTGTGCAAGAGATGAAGTTTGTAGTGGGTGATGAAGTGTGTATTAAACTGCCTCAAGGGAGGAAAGAAGGTGTGGTGAGTTGGGTCAGAACCGATCAAAGTGATAAAGGTGCTGCATGGTGCTGTCAGAACATCTGATGGTAAAGTTTGGAACAAAAATAGAGTGTGTTGCAGTCGGGTCGACCAATGGAAAAGGAATAATAAAATGGAGTTTAGTACCGCAACTAGCAATAAAGATACAGTTCGACCAAGAAGAGAATGTTGCAAGCCATCTTACTTGAGGGAATATATAGAGTGAGTATCTGTCACCACCACTAAGATTACTTAGGAGGTATGTAGACAACAAGGATTGATGATTACCACTTGTAATCTATTGTTGTTATCTTCACCATGTTCGCTTTGAAGTCATTCCAATTTTAAATAACTCCATTTGTAAATAGGTTGTGTGAGTGTATATTGTTAACTTTGTCTATCACAAAGTCATGTGAATGAAGGGTATTCGGTTGTGAGAAACAAAACTGTTAAGAAGGGAGATGTGTAACATTCGGCACTATGTGACATCTGTGCCTGGAACACTAGAGTGTAGAGCACATCAGGTGGAATGGTAACAAGATGCATCTTCCATTAGAATGTGCATCTTTAGAAGCACAGATAAACAGAAAGAGAGCTGACTAGAAGGAAGCTAGAAGGGCGTAGATAAGCTCTTAAATAAAGTAGAAGAAGAAAGAAACTATCCTGTCTGATGTATCCTTTTAAACAGCCTCTTCCTCAAGCTGCTTTACTCCTCCCTTCGCAACCTTCAACTAATCCAGAACAGGACTGCAAGACTTATCCTTGGCCTGAAGCCCAGGGATCGCATCTCTCCATCCCTAAAATCTCTCCACTGGCACCCTGTTGCTGCAAGGATCAAGTCTAAGACCCTCTGCATCTTCCACAAGGCTTTCGGGGGTCTGGGCCCCATCTACATCCAACTCTCTCTCCCTAAATACCTCCCTGCTAGAGCCCTTTGGTTGTCTATCTCTAACTCCTTCTAGATCAGACACTTTTCCAACCAGATAGTGGGGGTAGATCTCTCTCCCCCGCAGTTGCCACCCCCCGGAATGGCTTCCCTGCCTCTCTCAAACTTGAGCTGGATCTCCTCAAGTTCCAGAAGTTTCTCAATACCTTGTTGTTCTCTTCTTCCTTCCCTCTCCCCTCCCCTGCTAATGTCCCTCTTGACTGGCTGCCTGGTTCCTCCAGAGTCTTACAAGGTAAAAGGCCTTCCTAATCCAGTCTACCCCTGCACTGGGTCTCCCCTGACCACCCCCTCAACCTGCACTTGCCGTTCCAGGCCCCTTCCTGCGCACTAGCCTGGCTGGGTCTGCACCCCTGTAGCCCTTCCAACCTCTTACCTCCCACTTAGCCTGTGGACCTCCCTTCCCCAGCACTCTCTGCTTTCCCCTGGCTCTGTCTATTTGGCCTCCCCTGGCTCTTGTTTTTTCTCATGGGCCCTTCTGCCCTGACCGGCACACCCACTCCTCTCCCCTGCACTTCTCTCTACTGCACTTGCATGATCCGAATGTCACAAGGCCTCGTAGGATCATTTTTATTTTGTCCTCCCCTTTGTTGCGCCTTGAAACACATTGTGTATAGGTGCATTATAAATACCCAATAAATAAAAGAAAAATAAATAAATGCAATAGTTTCAGCATTTAGGTGTCGCAAGCAACACCTAATAGCCCAAACTAAGTAGGCAAAACAAGAGGCCACCACCTCTGCACAATTCCTGCAGTGCAGAGCGTTGACTGCCGCCTGTCATGAACTTCCAAGGGCAGCACTCCCTACAACCACCTTTTGGGAACACATGTTCATTTCATTTACGTGTCACTGAACGTGTCACTCTTTTCAGTTGCATATTACATTTTTAACGTGCCCCGCAAGTCTGCCGAACTGCCCCTCACAGCTGCTTTTTCGAGCGTCCAGCAGTGCAGACGCAACATGTTAGCTGGCCAGGCATTATTGGCGGATCGCGATTGCCTGCCTTATTCAGGGCGACCCAGCCGTCTACCTCCATGCAGTGCTTGAAATGGAAATACACAAGTGCAGGTGCTCACTATCACAGAGTGCCTGTGTGCTGTTGAGAAGTGCTGGTTCTCTCCCATGTTTTAGCTTCCTGATGAGAAGTGCCAGTGCTTATCTTTTAAATAAAAGAAGTGCAGGTGCTCTGTGCCAGCAAGAACCTGGGGTTCCATCAAGGGAATTGTCAGGCAGTGCTCGAAGAATGCGCCTGCCCCCAAACCCATAACACCGTGCAGAGCGAGGGGAGTATAGTGCATATGTGCAGCAGGTGGAGAGGCCCACTGTGGAACCGCGATTCACCATTTTATTAAACGGTGTGATCCTGGGTGTTAGTAGGTTTATGTGCAAAAATGGGAGCAGATTAGAAGTAGGACAAATCCCCCAAACCATCGAAGTGGGCTCCAAGTGGCTGTTGGGCTGCCCAGACTCGCTGCTGGACTTGCTCCTTTCCAGTGGATCTACGTTTGTTCGACATTTAGTGCTTCATGAGCGCCGTGCGCAAGAGGAAGTGCTTGGACGGCGAAACGCCGCATTGGACATTCCATCAAGTAAATGGACTTGCATTAATGTTTTGGAAAGTTTTGTTAGTTTCAGTTTGCATACTGTTGCCGCGGCTTTGCCGCGGTTGCCTCATTAGGTCTCATATACCTCTCAAAGAGGTAACTGCCTTCTCTTTTTCTCTTTTTTCTGCTTTGCAGTCACTCACTGACTGGCCCCGCCCATCGCCCTCCCCCTTCACAGCCTGAACTTCCTATTTAGCCCACGCACACGCGCATCGCGCGCGCGCATCTAAGTGGGATCCAAGTGGCTGTTGGGCTGTTAGGCAGTGACGCTGGGAGCACGGGTCATGTAAGTTGTCATCACTCAATTCAGTGTCTTAATTTCCACGTGTGGGTTCAATGGTTTCAAGTCTGCGCAGTGGGCGCCCCTTGAAATCGTCTCCCAGTAAAATTACGAAAAAAAGCCGAAAAAATAAAAAAATGGCACTGCCCAAAGACTTTGGGAAGAGCGACCCTCCGAAGTTGGGTGAAAGCGCTGGTTTAGTGGCGCATTGGGATCCAATTACCGATCAGGACTTAATAAAACATGAGGTGGCATTCTCCTACGCACGTTCACAGGCACTCGCAGTGGGCGTAAATAAGTCTTCCCCCTCTGAGTCTAATTTGCCCCCGAGGAAGCCTGCACCCAAACCAGCTCGTAAAAGCTTCCTGAGCATGCGGATGGATACCGTACCTACACAATTAGAACCTCCTATCGAAGACTGCCCCTCCTCCCCCTCTGATAATTCCATATTAGCCCCGGTGGTACTTGCTGCCCTTGAAAAACGGGTAAGGTTATCAGTGGGGCCTTCGACACCAGTTACCTTTCCGGGAGGCAAAAGAGCTGATGTACATATTCACTGTAAAGATGCTCTACATATGGAGGACTTAAACATCTCTACAACACCTCTATCCAATGTACCCGAGTCCACCAATTTTCCTGTATCCAGTTCATGGCCATCGTCCCCTACCCGGCCATCTTACCCTATCCGGTTTCCACCCGGTATTAATAAACTGGTAACAGATCCTTTGAATTCACCCCCTAAAAAAGATTTGAATCACCCACTGGGGACATGCAATCTCTTGAAGCATCCTATCCAGTTCTAACAAGAATACTTAATTTATTGGATCGTGGACATGAGTACACGCACTATGAATTAAGAGATTGCAAAACAGCATTGACAGAAATTTTATTAAAAATCAACAAATTAGAAGGCTTCATATTTGCTGATAGCCTTAGACAGGTATCAGACAGCCATAAGCCGTCGGAAAGGGAAATCTCTTCAACAAGCTCCGTGACTACTCAAACTGATGAATCAGATTTCCCAGTGAATTAATTTAACATTACAAAGGTGCCCACAGTTACTTATGCATTCCCTCAATCTTTCGCACAAACTCTGACTGCCCTGAGACCTGATACCACATGCCAAATTCTTACGCATGCTCAATTATGTAGGGAAGTTGCAGCACACGCTCAAAAGTTGGAACAGCTGCTATTCTTTCTCCAACCTAGCCAGGAGGTGGAAAAAGTGCGGCTTTCCTTAACCTCCATGGAAGGGGGTCAGGTCCTTTATCCAGATAGCCCCCTCAGCACTAACTAAACTCTTTGAGACCACCTCCCAACATGTCCCGGAGCTTGATAATATTCCAGTTGCTCCTCAGAACAGCCAATCTGCTGATGATGAAACTCTCCCGCATCTTGCAGAGCGGTCCTTTATCTCTAGGAAGGAAAAAAGATTATTCCTCCTTGCCTTGAAAAGGAAAGCAGATAGAAAAAAGGCGTCCAAAGCTTCCCAAGAGGAATTGATCCCCCATGCAAAAGTAAATGAAAAAAATAAAATAGAAAATGGGAGTAACAGTGCAGCCAAGGCTCTGTCTAAATCTGCAGTACTGAAAATATCTGCAAATAACTTGGACCCCGATGAAATCATTTCCAATAAAAACCCAAAGAAATGGCCCCTGCAAATGACCCACTCCCTATTGAGGAGCTAGGACCATCCTCATCCCATAACGCAACTACCCAACTTCTTTAAATATATAGATAATAAAATCACTCAAAGAGGTAGAGTGGATGCGACTCCTTCATGCAATAGTCAGATGGAGATGGGCATGGAGACCGCTGCGGTCACGATCGTAGGAAGCAAAGAACGCCGGCAGTCCTTAAACTCCGGCTATGTTCGGGAGGCTGTTAAGAAGTCTTCACTTGTGCAGGACACAAAGGGAGGAAGTGAGAAGCAAAACCAGCACGATTCATCTCCAGGTCGGCCTGGTGATGACTCGGAAGCATTGGGGGATGTATCGAAACAGTCCACCACCATCATAGGATGGGAGATTATATCATTTAAGAATGGCACAAAGCGACTTAATCAATCAGCTTTGATGCAAGCCTTCAACCTCATCCCTGGCCTGCGTACGTTGCATACGAATGATATTGAATGGATAACATTGCCTCCTATTCAAAACCATCGTATGGTGTGCAAGGTGCAATCGGCTATTATCACCAAGCTCCTCCTGCAATACACGGAGGAGCTACGTTCTATTGGACTAATGCCGTATCCGTTCGATTCAATCGATGATGCTATCTCCTTTAATTAAACGCCTTTGGCGCCTCCCCCAGTGGAACTGCCAAATTCGGCCCCTGGTGATTCTCAGAGTGGAGTGAATGCAGAGGTAATTGCACAACTAGTAAGCTTATCTAATACCAGTAAGGACTGGTCATGGTTAGCCGCTTTACAAAATACTCTAAACCCAGCTATGAATAATACTCCTCACTAACAAGACTGCTCCCCTATCTATCTTGTCTTGGAATTCATGTGGGTTTACCAATCTAAAGGCATGGTTTAGTAACCCTCATCTAGAAATGAAGTGTGATATCATGTTATGCCAGGAAACTATGTGTGCCCACGAACTCTTGCTGCCCGGCTACACTGTTCTCCAAACAAAGGCGAAACGTGGCATATGCGGGCAGCCGTATGGGGGTCTGGCGATATGCATAAACACCAATCTAAATGCATTGGTGCTAGACGGTTTTAAGCCAATTGCAATGATGGCCGTATTAGTTATCCTTAAAGATTCTCGGCCGACTCCTCTTCTTTTGGTATCCCTATATCACAATCCAGCAATGCTCAATCAAATAGGTGCATTCCAGGAGCTCGACACGCTACTTGACGAAATTCTCACTCTTCATCCCACATGCGACATTGTATTAGGAGGTGATTTCGACGCCTATTGTATGAAAACTAGATTTAACCCTGCAGAGTGTGAGGGCACTCAGCAAACATGGCAGAGAGGCAAATTTGTGGCAAGAGTATTTAGAATCTAGGGAACTTGACATCGTCCCGTTTTGCTCTAGTGATGGGTGCCATACCTGGAGAAGAGGGGATAGATCGACTTGCATAGACTATTTTGCCATATCGCGAGGGTTGCAGTCGCACTCTAAGGACATTGCAATATATGATACTGGGTATAGTGACCATTATATGATCCATTTGAATCTCCAATTGGACGTTGTACACTATCCCATGGACCAGCAACAATGTTTTCTGGAAGGGGATCGGCCTGGACTATCAATTCGATGGGCCACTAAACTTTGTGACAGGGTAAATGATATGATCTCTGCACGTCTGAATTCCTATCGCAAGTCTGGTGTCCATCGTAACTCGCCTAATCGAGAGATTGACGCTATAGCTAGAATAACAACTGAAGTATTACAATCCTTGCGGGGGTATAGTTTGCACTCCGATTCGAGATCTATCCTGCAAAATTCTAATTTCCTTCTTGAAGCTAAAAGATCTAAAAGGGTGGCTTTGCGACATATTCTTAAAACCGCACCCACATGGGGGGATTACTTGATAGGGAAAAAAAGTGTATTAAATAGATATCGGAATAGATGCAGAGATCATAAGCATTTTACTCACAACCAGGACAACCAGAAAATGTTTAGCACACTTTGCCACAGGGATAGACGATCCACTTGGGCTTTGCTCAGGGCGGGAACATCGGTACTCACCTCAGACCAGTCCTCATCGATTTCTGCACAGGACTGGAGGATCTACTTTGAAGAAAAATTCTCCCTTCCTCCAGCCTTTGTAGAAATCGAATATAAATGGACCTGCTTATCCCCTGTTTCTTTTCCACTCTGGGATATCTGTACTATTGCAGCAACGATAACTTCTCTAAAATATTCAAAAGCAGCAGGCCCAGATGGGATCCCGCCGTGTGTTCTGAAGCGGCAGCGTGACATGTGGGCTAGGATTCTTAAGAAACTTTTTGATAATATGCTGACAACTGCTGATACCCCCCCTTCATGGCTCAATTCATCATTGTACCAATATACAAAAAAGGAGTAAGGTCGCAGCCATGTAATTTTCGCCCGATATCGCTAATTGACACTGCCGCTAAAGTGTTTGCGACCTTGCTCTTGGGTGAATTACAAGCGGTTATTGGAGAGCGTAGGATCTTGTCCAAGTACCAGATTGGATTCCGCGCAAGGATGGGTACTCCGTTAAATGCTACACTTATGGCGCATCTCCTAGCCAAGCATAAAAATAGGTACTGTGGCCCACTATATATGGCTTCTATAGACCTCACCTCCGCCTTTGATTCTGTCATACGCTCACTTTTGTGGAAAAAATGGCTGCCATGAACATACCTGAGTATATTATACAACTGATATCCAAGCTACACACGAACACTACCTACTTGGTAAGGGTGAATAACGAAGGTGCAACCACACATCCAATAAAGATCGGCTTGGGTGTTAAGCAAGGATGTAACTTAGCAGCTACGCTTTTCAATCTCTATTTATGTGGCATTAACGATATTTGGAACGACCTGATTTCTTATCCAGCAAGGCTTGGCCATCTTAAAATACAATGGCTAGCCTTTGCGGACGATTATGTATTATTCGATCGTACGCCCAAAGGTATGCAAACTAAATTAGATCTATATGCATCTTACTGCTCCACCCACAACTTAAAATGTAACGTGGAAAAATCTAATATAGTAGTATTCAGGAATCGCAAGAGGAAGAACATCACACGCAATTGGACGATTGAAAACTTTCCTATAAACACAGTCCCTGAAATTCGATATCTTGGATACACCATAACTGATTCCCACTCTTTAGCAATGTGGAAAGAGGTTCTACATAAGAAAACGGCTCCCCTCGCCACACAAATGCGGATAGTATATCTAAAGTTTTGTAAATTTTCATTGCTGCCACTATTGCAATTTTACATCTTATAAGTAGAGTCTGTCATTTCTTTTGCTTTAGACATGTGCCTAGCGAATATCAATAAATATCTTGATCAATTACAAGGCGGTATGTGGAAGGGAGCATTGAGGTTAGCCAAGTCTACACCAAATATCATAATAAGGCAGGAACCTGGTATCACTGCTCTATCTGCACGCCGCAACTGGCGGTTGTTGGCTAACTTCGCCAGAATGTTATATCCACCTGATAATTGTTTGTATGAAGATCTGGGTCACTTAATGGTCGCGTCTGAACGATCTTCTGCCACAATTTATTACGCACAAATGGTTCATTTATTGGACGAAATTGCACTTGTACCAGCAGATTTAGAATTTATACCGGCTTATGTGAAACATCGTATTATAGAGAATGATTGGTGTACAACGGTATCTGGAATGGAGGTCTTAAATGGCTTTAAGGAAGCAGCGCGCTTTTCCTCCTCTAGACGTCCACACAAACCCTATATAATTCAGTTTCCCTGTAATAAAGCTAGGGAAACATATTTCCGTTTTAAATTGAACCAATCCCTCACCTTGGAACGAATTAGTGGCTGGAGCACATATTGGAAGGTTGAAGCGGAGTCTGGATGCAGGCTCTGTAATGATGGTTCTATTAAAGAAACCCTGAAACATCTAGTCATATTCTGTCCATATTTTGAGCCAACACGTGCATTAACAATTGCAACTAATTGTGTATTAACTAAGGAAACCAGGGAATGGCTTTGGTTAGCGTGTATGTGGGGAACGAGAACGAGCTTTATATTAGCCCTGTGTAGACTCTTAATGACCATAAATAATGAACTTGAGAAGAGGTTTCAAATGAACAAGGGGGAGGCTAGCTGCTGATGTCAGGAACACCGCATTTCTATCACTTCTGTTTTTGTAAAGCTTATTGATTTCTTGCCATAATCTTGCATGACACTCTTTAGCGGTTTGGCTTTCTTCATACTTAAGCTTACTTAGAAGTTAGAATCGCATTATAATATCTGGAACCTGTAGGGTAATTACGAATTTATCCTTAAGTGTGTTAATGAAGCCTGAGTACAAGTGTTTTTTTTTTTTTTTTACCACCTGGACTTTCGTAACATTATGTAAACAAGAAGATGTTTAAACTGCGTGCACATGATGGATAGGAAACGAATTACCTTGATTGTTACTTATATGTATATAAATTGTTCCTAGAATGCAAATGTAACTGTACACAGGAAAGGAAATTTTATTTAAGATGGAATCTGTTTAATTGATATAAACAAAAAAAAAACTAAAAAAAATAAATGTTTTAACTGTATATCAAGAAGAAAATATATTTTATAAAAGTTGTAAAAGTTTGTTGATCGAACTAATAAAACAACGGTTTGAATTAAAAAAAAAATAGTTTAACACTCCTGGGAAAGCTCAGAAGACAAAGGTGTGAGCACTACAGCCACATCATAAGAGTAAGCCCAGGGCGCAGAAAATGGCAAGTGTGGACCCTACAACAGACAGAATGGACCACCCTGGGCAACCTCTGCACAGTTAAGGCCACTGTTGTGCATTCAAGCGGTCCCACTGACCAATATCCGCAAACGGGTGACCCAAAAAGTTCACAAACTTCAAAAGAGTTTCATCTTACATCCACTGTCAAACCAACATTTCATTGCACTGCAATCCATCAACCATACCGCACAATCGTGCCTCTACACATGAATTGAATTTCATATCAGAACACTAGCTTAAAAGCCACACCAAAGCCCACTCAATGGCATTGATAGCTCACAGACTAACATGTGCCAAACACTGTGGCAAACGGCAGACCAGCATCTGCCCCCAGCAGACAGACAATATACTTGTATAATGGCTTTAAAATCAAAATATGCATTTCAAAATCACACCATGCATTCTAATACTGGTACAACATACGACATCAACATTTATGTATAGGATAATATCGGAATGTATCATTGGAACACATAACCCCAGTGAGCTAAATGAGTGACATATTGGAACTCATATAATATCCGCATACAACTATTGAAGAGCAACTTCCCAAAAGAGCTCCATTATCAGGCCCATGTTAACTATTTCTGCCATAAAAACAATATTCCATTTCCATAGATTTCCCCCTGCAGTATTTGCATAAAAACAAAACACTTTATGCATTTCTGAAATATCCTCAACAACATTAGCAATTCACAGTATAAGCATTAGCAAAATGTCCCATCTGAAATACAAACAGAATTTGTATAGTCTTTAAAACTATTAACACACATGCTTGTCCAAAGATGTTGTATGGAAATAATAGCGATGTGCAGAGCGATAGTTTAATTTCCTTCCAAGTCGGCTTCCCGTGATAGGCAGTAAATTCCAGCCATGCTCCGGCAGAGCTGTCCAAACAAAGTACAAAGCAGCACTAGCCGCGCGCAACCAAATGTGGCAGAAACACTCCAATATCAAACAGACCGTGAATGCACCGAGTTTCTGCAAACAAACGGGAAACAGCACCAGGTTCACAATAAAGTAGGTTATACCCAATAATCCAGAATCTTGACTGTCAGCAGCACTCATCTTTAGGTTGTCACACATATTTAGTTCACACAGTACTTTATGCGGTGATTCACACATGGCCTGCAGTCAAAAGCTGCATTTCTTTTTCCTGCAGACACGCAATATGTAAATCCTTCCAGTGCAGGTAAAGTGTTAGATTAAAAAGCCTCTCAACACTCGCGGCATCAATTCAACTCTTGTTGCCGTCCTAGAATCCCTGACAGCCCACCTCAGGAATAACATTCTGGAGCTGCAGTGTAGCCCAGGCCCTCCAGCAACATACTGACGTCGTCTTTCTCCGAGAAACCATGGAGCTGGGCAGAGCTATGCATTAGCCAAGGACGCATTTGCAGGAGCCATTGCCGAGAGGTCCCGGGTCACCCCAACTACAATAAAACATACTAAAAAATATGTATCTTCCACCCAGGGGTTGCATGGTGCTTCCTCCAAGGAAGGTCAGTCCGGTCTGAAAACCCAAATAATGGAGGTCTCCATTTTCTCTCCAAAGGTGTACATTAAACAGAAAATGTATACTAGCTATTTTACAAATGATTACACTCACATGCTTCAATGCATCATTTTATTTGGAAGATGCGTGGTATCTTTTGCATTCAAAGATGGCCACTAGTTTCAGCATGTTTCCAGAAAGCTTTATTAGAGACAATCATCCAATATGGCTGCCTCCATGGAAGAGCTCAGAGTTCAAAGAGTTCCCGAGATGAGCAGGAATGGGTGGGATCAGCCAGAGGGATTAGCATGGCTAGAGACAGGGAATGGAATGAACAATAACCAAACAACACTTAATACACTGTGTATCCCTCCTCAAATGCCATGCATGTGCCCCTTGTTAGAAGCCCTTATCCCTATGTACACATGAATCAGTATTTGAATGATATAGTTTGGGCTATTATAGGTGTCGCAAGCGACACCTAATAGTCCAAATTAAAAATGACGAAAAACACACCAATAGGATTGCTTGACCATCCTCATTCTAAAGTTGTAGCGTTAGTCTGACAGCATAATTTGTAAAAACAGTGCAGATCCCAGGCTCCATTCGAATGTGCGCTCACAAGACAGTCAGCATTTCAGGACTGCTGGAAAGCACATCCTTTAAGCAATGTCTGTTCTAGCCAAGACCTCTACCCCCGTACTCAGCCAAGAGCTTAGCTGTAAGCAAAAGCAGCCAAAAGGCCACTGCCTGAAAAAGCATAGCAGGTCACAAACCACCTGAGCAGGAAGATGCCTCTAGAACTGAGCAGCCTCAAGTGACCAGACAAGGGGACATGGCTAAGGTATGAAAGAAACCGAACAGAGAAAGCAGATCATGTGTCTGTTAGAAAAGATTTGTCTTTACTGCACCTTTCCTTCCATCTTTATGGAACCCCCAAACATTTCTCTTTTATTTTCTGATTCTGTCCTGCTCTTTTTGCATTGCAGTGAAGCCTTTGTTAGGGGGCAACTGACATGTCCTTCAGGCTGTCAGTACTGGGAAACCTTGTTTCCCTTAGTTGTGTTACTGTGTTACTACTTATGGTTACTTTTGTATCACTTGTGGTAACTTTTTATCTTTGTACAATGCAGTTTACACTGCAGTACAATGGGATACATGTTTGTTTTGCTTTAGATTAACACTCATAGGGCCTCATTACGACCCAGGCGGTAAGTTACCGCCTGGGTCGTACCTTTACCACCATGGCGTAAACTACGTTTACGCCATGGTGGTTGGCGGACTTACCGCCCCATTCCGAGGTTGGCGGGGCGGTAAGTCCCCAATCCCCATTTACCCTTCCCCATTCCCATTTTTGCCCCATAGGGCATAATGGGAGTGGGGAAGGCGTTAATTACGCCACCGTAAATTACGGTGGCGTAATTAACAACAAGGTCCCTTAGCGCCATGGATTTTAACACCTGCTAAAAGTAGGTGTTAAATCCTCCATGGCGCTAAGGAACCTCGGAATCAGGCGGTAAGGGTCGGCGCTGTTTACGCCGCCGTAAACCCCTTACCGCCTGGGTCGTAATGAGGCCCATAGGATTTTTGGGTTATACCACCAACTGTGTAAATACTTTGGGCCTCATTTGGGCCGCAAATTGCGGTACCGTTATTAGCTCCATCCCCATTCCCATTGAGCCCTGTGGGGGCTCAAATGGGAATGGGCAATGGTTCCCAGAATGGGGAATGGGAATGGGCAATGGTTCCCAGAATGGGGATTTACCGGTCCCGGAAAGGTCGGAATAGACCGGTAAATCCCTATTCCGAGCACCCGGACTCCGACGGCGGTAGGGGGTAGCCATGGCGCCTACCGTGTAATGAGGCCCTTTGTGTTGAGCGATGAGGAGGTCTTTATGAGATCTGACTGTCCCTGTCGCTACCTCGTGTGAGTGTGAAAGTGGACATTTGCTGGTGTGACTGTGTATGATTGATTGAAAAAGTTGTTTTGTTGTGTTTCTTTGGTTTGTTGGGTAATGATTTTCAATTGCCTACAGGATATGATGTATTTTATGTGACTTTGAATAATCAATGTATGGAATAAATATATTTTTTGATAATTAGTACATGAGTTAAGTGGTTGTCCAGCCTCACTATCACGGTTCAGTTGTTCTGTTAATGATTACTTCCATTGAATTGTTGGACTTGGTTGCATCAGCTCTTTTTGAATGTGATTAATATCAAGCTCCCATTGTCTTCTCTTTCCTTCTAATTATTCATCTAATTCTCTTTACTTTCTCGCCTTCCCTCTAATTCTAATTCCTGCTTTCCTTTCCTCTTCTTCTCTTTGCCGCTGTATTCTTTTATCCCTTCCTTTCTGCACTTTCTCCTCTTCTGTCTTCCTTTCTTGTCTGTCCCTATCGTCTATTGCCCTTTGCCTGTTGTCGTATTTTCTTTGTTCTTCTGCACTTTCTTTCTTCTTTTGTTGCTCCTCTTGATATATCTATTCTCGCCTTTCTGTGCTCTTTCTTTTATTTTCATCTACCTTCAATCTTTTTTCCCACTCCCTATCTTTTCTATCCTGTTCATCTTCATCCTCTCCTTGCCTTACTTCCTCGATACTCTTCCCATCTAACTTGAGTAATATCTGTCCTACCAACCATTCATTTTACACGAGCATTATCTCGTCAGCTTTATCCTTTTCTCCTTTCCATCTCTTGATCTATCATTCTATTTCTGTTGATATATTCGATCGCTCACTTTTCTCTTTATCTTGTATGATCTTGAAGATCTCCTCTTTTGTCTTACTCTCTTCTGGACTATCATCAATGCTATAAGCGGGTGGTTTGTATATCTGGTTACTATATCCTGCCGCTGCTTTTAGTTCCCTTAATGGATCCACCCTTTCGTCTTCTACATCAACACCTTTCACTTCAGACGAGACAAGGGGAGCCGAAGGGCCAACTCCTTCCTCCTTCCTCTGACTAAGCATCCACTCCTCAGGTGGCCGATCTACACTCTCTTTTTGGTACATCTTCCAAAGCTCTAAAATAGCTAATCTTTTCTCCAAATTCTCCCCCTTGTACTCAGTGTGCAAGTATATGGCTGTCACAAGGACGTGTCAGTGGAAGCTGTGGAATAGGTGCGGTCTACGACACTTCAAGGAGCGGTCTAGTCTTTTTCCTTTCTTCCCTATATCCGGGTAGTTGCCCCGCCCCCTCACTGCGTTGCGACTCTAGGGGTAGTTTACTCCGTTTCGTGCTCGCTCTGTACTTTTTCTCCTTTCCGTGTGGGAATTTATGCCTACCCTTTCTTGACAACTGGCCTCCGGGCTGTCTGTTCCTCTTATTCCTCTTATCTTTTTGCTTCGTTCTGTGGTATTTACTGATTCATGCTGTTTTCCTTCTGTGAGTCGGCTTTCCTGTTTTTCGGGATTTTTGTCTCGTTCACCTGGACTCGCGTCTGCCGGCTCCTTCCGCCGGGCTCTCCCAGACGTTTCTTTTCTGGCTGGTAAGTTTGGGCACTTTCGCTGTGTTATTCTCCCTTTACGTACCGTGTGTGCTCTTCAACACCCGGCTCGTATTCATTTATTCTCTACTTGCTTTCTGGTCGCGGTCGCTCTGTGTTTCCTCTCTGTTAATTCCAGTCATTTCTGCCTTTCTGGGTTTCTTCTATTACCTTCTCGTCTTCATTCCTCACTCTGCTTTCACTGCAGCTGTCTGTGCGGAAACCCTTGGACCATCGGAGCTTGAACCTGCCTTGAAAACATTATCCCCTCTTTTCTAGGCGCTCTCTCATTGCGCCTAAGAACTTTCCTGCTATATTTTTGGGGATATTCAAGTTACTCATCTGTACCTGCCTCAAGAGTCCTTGCACATCCTTCAACCCACAGTGTAAGTACCAGCAGCATCCATTTATCATCCACCCAGTAGTTCAAAGACTTCTTAAAGACGCAGCCCTACTCATCCTAAATACAGCAGACTTCTTGCTACCATCAGCTCAGGGTTTTTTTCTGCCATCAGGCTTTTCCCCCTGCAACAGGCTGCGTAGGGGGTTTTCCATACTACTGGATTACTAACTCCATCCATCAAGGTGGCTAACTCTTGGAACATACCCTACCGCTTCACATAAAAAGGCTCTCCTGAAGAGAATCTTCCGGTTCCGTCAGATTACGAAGCCTCCTACAGCGACAGCGACGAAGACACCTAGGTGAGATCGGCGAAAGCTGACAGTGGTTGTGTGTTTCAATACCGCTTTTCACAGCGATCCCCCTTGTGACCATGGCATGAACATCTTTATCTGCCATGCCTTTCACCCATTACGCACTATAATGTTTAAGATTGGGCATGTGCTTTGGCAATGTCATACATAAATGCATCAGAGGAGTGACATCTCCCATTGTGACAAGTCCCAATTGACTGTCGATACTTACCAGTTTTCACAAAAACGTCTTTCACCGCTTTTTAAATATTTTTTAAAACAACAAATATGAGCGCGCTCCAACAATCGCTGCTCAAAACCTCTATTTCTTCAATTTTCTCTTTCTAGTTCTAGATTGGGACCAACCACTTCCCTAGATAGATAATATAAGTTCTTAACGTTTATCTCAATTCATTTACAATTCGCGTCACTCCTTGACACCTTTCCTTTACACAAATACACAAACAGACTAGTCGACTTTTCACTTTAAATCATGGTGATCACCCTTTATTCTCCTTGCCTCTAATCAATACTCTGATTACAGAGTTTAGCTCATCTTCTTACATGGACCTATCTATATGTATCCTAGAGACTCCAACTGAAGTGTAAGATGACCTCTCCTGTACTCCTTGAGTCAGGGCTTGTTACTTCTATCTCTTCACACAATATTTCCCGTTACTCCCGCTACTCTTGTAACTTTGTAAGTTTATCACAAACACTGTTCCCGTAATTTGCCATTCTCCTCAATCTAGTTACCATTCGGTGGTTCTGACTCGAGGCCTTCGGTATCATCTCCTCCTCGAAAAAAACACTTTTGTCTTGCGTTCACAAAGTGCCTGTGGAACCAGGTAGGGATTTCATCAAAGAGGTACCCTGCCCACGTATCGATTTTCTCACAAGTTTTCTATTCAGCCTCTCTCCACAGGAAACCCTGTGATCTTCTGGCTTGATGGCAGAGGATGTCTGATCGTCTGAAACTCTAGAGTTTTAACAGGTTGATGGGTCTTTTGAAACCATCCTACAGTGCTAACAAGTGAACCTATGGTGCTTAACTCCTACATAAAATAAACAGACCAGCTCAGGAAGTTGGCTTGTCTAAAACAGGGAGTTACAACAGACATCAACGGACTTGCGATCGTATCCTCTCAGCGCAAATCACATAAACACAATCTTTTATACTAAATATTCATCAGAAGTGACATCATTCTATGTGGCAAATAAGAAAAACGTACAGGGGATTGTGGTTGGCTTAAGGAGAACATCTAAGTATACTTTCTATAAGGGTTTGGATTGTGATAGGACATCTACTATCAGGTGGACAACTTAAGGCTGCCTCTATTGCAAGTCATCCTCAACACTTATTAAGTACACATAATACTGTTGGTTCTTATACCATAAGGCCCTTCAATATATGGCCTCCTATAATTGGTTGGCATGCTCGTGCCTTGTCTGGAACATTCAGCTCACTAGCAGCATGTAAGCTCAGACCCAGGTGCCAGGGGGTGGACATGATTTTCGCTTCCCACCCAATTCACGCCCCACCTCTCTCATCGCTCATGCCTTCTGCCATGCAGACTGTCTTTGAACTTGGCCTTGCAGTAGTTTCTCTTCTCTTGGGAATAAAAGGGACTATGGGTACAAGGTTATCACAGTTCTGGTCGGCATGCCCAGCTCATATTTCCACCCTTGGTTCACGTGACAGGAGACCACAATTCGGCCCATTTTATAGCATTTAATTGTCTTGAATTATTAAACTTGGCACTCATGGTGCTCTTTCCTTGTACCTTGATCCGACTTCTCACGTTGACTGCCTTTGAGAACAGATAACCAGTTCTTGGCTGCTTCTAGTCTTGACATCAGGCCTGGGCAGTCTTTCTTGCTTCAAGTCCTTGATCTTCAGCTAATTCTTTGCTGCAACATGCAAAGCTCTCAATCCTTCTTTCTCCATGGATTTGAACGTACTAGAATTATGACAACGATGTCCAGTTTTAAAATATATAATTGTGGCTTCGCCTGCAGTCTATTCACTATGTATAGCCAGCTTCTATGATCACTTGGTCTACTTTGCTGCATCTGTACATACATTGAACGATTTTTGTATTTTCTGCAATGCGTCACACACACATGCAATCTTCTATTTGGATATGAATGTTCACTCGATCCCCATTTCGTCATCAGCTTCTATAAGGTCCATACATCTTCTTCTTATCTTCTTAGTGTGTCACTCTCCTTTCTTGTGACGTCACCAACTTTTCTTTCTCTCTTTTTCATATTCCTTTGGGATACTCTTCCAAGAGCCTGTCATCCCTTTGGCCATACATCTAGTATGGTTTTCTTAATGGATACCTTTTCTCGAACATTTGGCGCGGTATGGTCACAACTACTGGTGTCAAACAAGGTACAGGTTCAGGCTTCCAACATATAGGCAGTAGTGGGGCGGGACTTCCAGCAGAGGCATTCGGCTGCTCCTCTACACTATGACGTCACCTCTGATGTATTTTTGTGCATAAAAGTCATATTTTGTGTGAAGATCGCTGAGGGAGACTGGGCGTACATCCGTTGATGTTCGTTGTAAACTCCCTGTTTTAGATCATTGTTAATAAAACAGTACTTTGCCATCTTCCTGAATTGTTTCAGTTATTTGGACTCAGAATTATTCTGTATGATCCCATCCATTACATATGCATGTTCCCAAAGGGCCCTAAACTCACGATCAACCCACCCAGATCTTCTCCTCTATCAGGATCCAGTTCAGAGGAGCCAGACGACTTCAAAACCCTTTCAGAGGTTGAAACCCCTTTTTTCAGATCCAGAAAGTGTCACCCTTACTCCCCCTTGGAAGATATGGCCAACCTTGGAGATGTCATGGCCCAACTGGCCACCCATCAGATGCAGGCCGAAACCCATCTTCAAGAGAATTTAACAAAACTAGTCGAGTTACAGGCAAGAACCGTATTGCCTCAAGGGATATTACAGCCTTATCAGGAGGGTGAAGATCTAGGGAATTTCTTTTTGAATTTCGAGTGATTAGCTGAGCAATTGGGGTGGGAAGAAATCCAATTTATTTATTTAGCTGGGACCCCTATTGAAAGACGTATTACAGACCGCATATAAGCTACTCACCATTGCCCAAGGAGATAACTTTATATCCATAAAAGAGGCACTTCTTAAAAGAGTAGGCCAAACCTGTAACTTCTATTGACAGAAACTAAGGACTATTAGATTAAACCGTGGGGAAAACACCCTTGAGTTAGGGGAACGAATTAAGAACACAGTAGTGCTCTGGATTAACACAAAACCATGGAAGAATTGGTCAAAATGATCATTCTGGAGCAATTCACCAATTCTCTACCTCCCTTTTTACAGAAAGAAGTATTACAGCTAAACCGACCTACCCTAATCACGGCTATTGAAACTGCCCAAAATCACTCAGACGCAGCAAAACATTTTCACTCTGTACACAGAGGTGAAGAACAGAAGGATCACAAACCCATCTACCGTTCCCAAACCCAGGTACTAGATAGAGGGCTCCCTAAACCCAAAGAATGGACCCTGAAAGAAAGAATAGAAATCAGGAGACAAGAACAGAAGGGTAGAGAGGAAAGCCGGAGAGAAGAATTTAAAGGGATTAAGCCGTCACCCCCTATTTGTTTTTCGTGTAAAGAAACTGGCCATCTGGCTCAACATTGCCCTAAAAATCTAAAAGGAGAACCAATGCAAATAGGGAGCCCCAGAACGGGACGAGGGGGAAGAAACAGAGGCTAATCTAGAAACCTTCAGCATATGTCTATGTCCGTCTTCAACTGACTTTACATATGAAAAAGCCCTAGTAAATGGGAGACCAGTAAAGGCGCTAATTGATTCAGGCAGCAAACAAACCGCTATAAGGGCTGATTTGGTAACAACAGCAGACCTAGAAAATGCAGATCTAGTTAGAGTCACATGTGAGCAAGGATATAAAGAAATCTACCCCAAGATACCTGTATACGTTAACATCAGAGGAGAGTCACGGCTGGTGTCATCCGCCATTATTCCTGAACTCCCTGAAGAAGTTATCGTGGGAAGAGACTTCCCTGCATTTTCTACTTTCTTATAAAATCTACCATATTCCCCTACAGAGTATGTACCCCAGGATGGTTTACAACCTGACTTTTGCTCCCAAACTTCTCTGGTGTGAGAGTGGATGGAAACTGAATTTCAGGAACCTACCAATCTCCAGGAGGTACTTTCCAAACCCCAGAAATACCTAATGACAAAATCACCACCTCGATCCCAATTTGTAGGATACCTTTGGGAGGCAAATATGAACACCCCACCTCTACCAGACCAGAGGAAAGGAAACTCACAGAATATGCAACAGCACCTGGATACGTCTTTTCCTTGTTCTCTCGATGATCATACATTTAGAGGACCTTGGAAAAGACCTTGTATATCCACCTTGCATAGGGGAAGGGTATGTGAGAAACCAGAAGGTGCCTCATCCGCTGGTCCCCAGGGACCTGTCATCCTGGTGGCCAGGAAACGGCCATCGCTTTTGGATCCTTTCCTAGGGTGGACCATTGCAGGAGGATCACCTGGGTGAGGGATCTTTGGGGAGTGGCAGTGGGACAACTGATGGCAAGATGCAGTATCCCCTTCCTTGTAAGACCTTTGCCCCATTCTCCCAGGTAGGATACTTAGGAACTCAACCCCCTCACGAACAGCTCGCTATGAGAGAAAACGAACTAACACCTGAGCTGTATACCTGCCATGTCAAAATACGATGGTCAGGCAGGGTCAGGCAATTACTGACCATTACACACACCTGACTTCCATTGCACACTCTGAACGAGACAAAGCACATGAGGAAGCAGCAGATCCAAGATGGCAGTTTAGTACAAGGCAAAAGACGGCAAAACAAAAGTGGATCACAAGGAGGGAAGTACCCTTGACCTTTTCGACAAGGAACCGTTACTTTCATGAACCTTCGAGAAATGTAAGACCAGAAAACACAGCTGAAGAATCCTGCATTGTGTGTCGGAGGTACCCGGGGCTCTACCCCGTCGATAGTCAAGGTGGGGAAAATCGCTTGCCGCCGTGGTACTGTCCTTGGCTCCTACAACAAATCAGCACCAGCAAAGTCAGCACAGCTGGTGTGTTGGGGAGACTGATACCAGACTGGTCTGTGTTGAAGCCAAGGTTGCAAGCAGCAACATTGTATAGTGAAAGCTGAAGCTTATGTTATAATCAATGCAAGTAAAATTGAACAACAGATGATTGGTTGAACTTTGCGATACGATACCTTAGACAGAGTGGTCCGGGACCACGTGCATGCTCATGTGAAAGTCTCTGTAAGGTATCCAACTGAAAGAGTGACAAAGAATTGTGAATCGAAGTGGTCCTGCAACGGGTCAAGCAAAATCCTGTCCACAATCAAAAGTCTTTGATGTTAATAGCATAAAGAAAGTTGATGATAAAGTAGATGAAGTTGGTCGGAGCCCAGCAGAGGGAAATCAGCTGAGTACTTTTGGATAAAGCAAGTTTGTGTTAAAAAGTTAAATTGAAATTGGTCTGAGCCCGGCGAAGGGAGACTAATTGAACATTGTATTAAAGAGGATCCGTGTTAACCCGTGAATCACCTGAGAAATTGGATACATGAAAATCCTATGAGCATTGTGTTAAAAGGGATCTGAACCCTGCTAAGGGGTATCCGGGGTGAATAGTGAATCACCTGTGAAATTGAGTACACGGCTTCTGAGCCCGGCTGAGCTATCCAAGGTGAATAGTGCACCACCTGAGAAACTGAGTACATGTGAAATCATGAGAGGAAAATAATGTATTGTTTGTTTGTCGCATCAGGCCTTCTGAAAGAAGAGACTTTGAAAGGCAAAGAGACTTGGGCATAGAAGGCCCCAATGCTAATGATTGAACTGTATCCTCGTGCTTCTGAAACCAGAGACTGTTCTAAGCTTGAGTGTACTGCCTTGTCCCATTCTGAAAATGTGGGGAAGGGAGGCCAACGGCCTGAGCATCTTGACATATAATTTTGTGTGTGAGCACTTCTTTCTTTTTCATAACACTGTCTCCCACACTATATGTATTTAGAGATAAGGATTGGGAAAAGGTTTATTAGTGTAGGCCCTTTTATTTTGACAAGACACCATTAGGACTGCCTTATTATTATTTGATGGTCGTAGCTTGCTCCCATCTGTAGATTTAGGATTAGGTTGGTGTTTTCCCAACCCTTTTTGAAGTTCAATAAACACTCTTGAACTGTGGCCACTTGTGTATGTCTTACTGTTGATACCATGCCTTCCTTACAGGAGGGAATATGAGGCAATGTCAGACTTGCGGGAGGATGGGCCACTTTTCACAGGAGTGTAGGAGCAGACCAGCAGCTGCATATGATTCGCACATGCCTCATTACGCACAATGAGGAAAAGTTCTCTACCCCAGCCCCCAGTGCCTCTAATTGCCCTATACGAAGTGCTGCCCTCAGCCTTACCCCTTCCTTCCCAGCCAAAATATCCACAACTGCCCCTGCCTACATCCAACGTGATGTCCATGTATACCCGGCACCACAACAGCCCCTCAAGTACTGAATAACAATACGGTACCCCACGGGACAGTCACTAATTACCAGGGAGCCAGTGTGCTAGGAGGAATCCTTTCACATTTCCAGGGACGAACACCTATCCAGATTAGATCTGTCCACAGAGAGCCTTAGTGTTCCCAGTCCTGTCAGTCGCTGCCAACCCATAAGAGGAACCACTGATGGGCTTAGAGATAGGAAATACATAATTTGTTTTCATGGCAGACACAGGAGTAACAAATTCATGCATCAGGTAGGGGCATTTTCCCTTATCGGGTGAAGTAAAGGGTTCTCTGGGGTAATAAAATTGGTTCCATTCACAGTTGAATTACACATTAAGGTAGGTGGCAGAGAAGTACGAGCACCACTACTGTTGTCAGCTGTGTCCTCCATGAATTTTCTGGGGAGAAACATACTAAGTAAATTGAACATATCATATTATTTACTGAGGAAGGTGTAGTTTGTTCAACCCCAGGTAAATGCTGTATAAGAGTGATGGCCATTGCGCATGCATTGGGAAGTGAGGGAGCAACCTGGAAAGTACTGGTGCACCCAGACTTGTTCATATATAGGGTTACAGTTTTGCTTAACGCAGCACCAGGTGTGGCGGAGGGCCCTGGAGGGTACCATCTGAATTCTTGTTCCGACCAGCTTTGCCCCAAGTTTACAAAGCAGGGATGATCATTACACTAGACCTGGAAGGGGTGGTGGTTGCAGGAGACAGTATTGTGCTGATAGGGACCAATGCAGAAGCAGGAGAGTGGTGCTATAAGGAACTCATGGTGGCAATAGTAAAGACAATCACAAGTGATCACAGTTCAAGGTTGTTTTTTAAACGGGTTCAATCCCGGTGAGTAAAACACCTAATCTAAACCTAAATCTAAGATGGGACCCAAGCTACGACCATCAAATAATAAGTCAGTCCTAGTGGTGTCTTGTCAAATAAAAAGGTCCTATGCTAAAACAAAAAAAAATATTGCCAATTCTTACCGCTAAGTTACAAATTAGTGTCAGATAATGTTCACCAGAAAGGAAAGAAGTGTTCACAAAATTATAAGTCAAGATGGTATAAGTGGGGTCTCACTTCCCCACGTTTTTAGCATGGGACAAGATGAGATACTTGAGCACAGCACACCTCTGGGCTTCTCCAGCATGAACTTACAGTTTGTTTCCAAAATGTCAGGGCCATCTGAGGCCAAGTCTTTTTTGCACCAAGTCTCTTGCCTCAGAGGGCCTGATGTACTATAAACAACAAAACAAAAGTACCTTTCAGTTATCTTCCCGTCTGGAGATTTCCCTTCACCCATGGATTGCCCTCAACCGTGCTGTGATCCTTTTTGCAACGTTGGCCTCCCTCAGTCGGGTTCACTACAATCTTTCATTCAAAATATCAGCTACTTGTAATATATAAGAATCTCAATGTCTTTTTAAACTACCGTTCACTATGGACATTCCTAAGCCGGGTTCACACTGGTTGACACAATGTTTACGGGGTGTTACGTTTTGCTCTCATTCACGGGCATCTCTCAGCCAGGTACACATTTGCCAGTTTAACACAGTTCACTTAGTTGTGACACCTTGCAGGGTTCAATTCTCTTAGTTTTTACCAGCCCCCGGTCAGGCTGTCTTAAGCCCCAGTTAGGCTTTATTTTATCCCCCAGTCAGGCTTCACCTTAGCTCCCAGTCAGGCTTCAACTTAGCCCCCAGTCAGGCTTCTCCTTCACTGTTAACAGAGCGTTTCCCTCATCCAGGTGAAAACTCCTGTTTCACAATGTCAACACTTTGGTAATGGGTTAAGGACTTTTGATTGTACAAGGGATTTTGGCTCGACCCTTGTATGACCACCTTAATTCTTTAGACGGTCCTTTCCTACGGCCTCTTTTTACTATAATATTCACAAGAAAAGGGCACCAGTCAGAGTCTTTCGAATGAACACCC
This sequence comes from Ambystoma mexicanum, assembly GCF_040938575.1. Taxonomy (NCBI): domain Eukaryota; kingdom Metazoa; phylum Chordata; class Amphibia; order Caudata; family Ambystomatidae; genus Ambystoma; species Ambystoma mexicanum. The sequence goes on from NC_090925.1 coordinate 170,443,024, forward strand.
TTGTGGCGCCAGACCTGTCTGCAGCTGGTCTTTCTCTGGGCTTTAAATGTTCACTAGCACACAAGTTCTTTGTTCATAACAAGTTGCTATTTGCAACCTTCGCTCAACACCATCCGGTTTACTATTGGTTCTCCCTCCGACTCACTGGCTGCACTGACCACCTGGTCGCTTCTTGTCTCCGGAGTCAAGGACGGTACCACGGTTGTAAGCACGATTTCCCACCCTGGTTATCAGTGAGGGAGGGTCCTGTGCACCGTTGGCATCTGTTACAACAAATGTCAGTTGTAGATCCCGGTCTTAAGATTCGTTTCACAGAGGCTTTACAGGTTTGGGTCGAAAAGGGCAAGGGCACTTCCCTCCTTGTTGTCCTTTCTGGTCTCATCACTGTTCTTCTCCGTTTGAACTGCTGTCGTGGAATAGCTGCTTCCTCATACGTTTGTCCTTGCTCAAAGTGTGCTCTTGTGCTCTGGATTTTATCCCTGTGGGGAAGGGAAAGGGCCGTCAGGTGTGTGTAGTTATTGTCAATTGCCTGACTCTGCCTGACCCTGGTGTTGGGACACATCATATAAATGGCTCTGGTGTTAGTCTATTGTTTTTCACGGTGTAAGAAAGTGTTTGTTTTGGAAAGGGGAGCTAGAGCTCCTAAGTATCTTACGGGGTAGGATGGGGAAAAGGTGTTTCAAGGAAAGGGCTACCGGGTACCACCCGTTGGTGTCCCACTTCAACTCCTCGAACACCCTCCATCCAGGTGATCCTCCCCCACTGGTCCACCCCCAGGAGCTGGATCCAATAGCGATGGCCGTGTCCTGGCCACCTGGATGACAGATCTTTTGGGACTAGCGGATGAGACCCCTTCAGGTTTCTCACAGCGCACATTCCTATGTATTGACCTATCCCAACCATTGGGAGAGTTATAAATAGCCAATTGTTCGAGGATGCTGCCAATGATGGGGAAATGATGTTGGAAGTATCCGTCCGATGTGAAATAATGATTCAATATCACAACGTCCTATGTCCCATTATGCTAGCTGGCAGTGCTCCATCATTTGCCCAGGACGACTTGGCACAAATATCAGACTGTCTATGAACAAGGAATCCACATGATGTTGGACTGTTAAAGAGTGTGGCAGCGGTACACATTACCCTTAAATCAGGAGCTATACCGGTTATCAGGTCCGGGTCCCGCAAAAGGGGACTTACCGGGCCATTCCGACTTTGGAGGGCCCAGTGAATCCCTTTCGTTGACCCGGACCCGGTACATCCCCATTCCCATTTGAGCCCCTATAGGGCTCAATGGGAATGGGGAGGATGCTAACAACAGGCCCATTAATGACAGGCCCATTGTTAGCATCCTGGACTGCTAGCGGGTCCCGCTAAGGACGCCTGGTCTGACCAGGCGTTCCTTAGGGGGACCCGCAGCAGTCCTAGTCCTCGTAATAGGGCGGCCCGTAATGAATGGTGCCGGTCACCTACCAGCACCGTTCATTACGTGGCCGCCAGGGCCCTAATCAGGCCCATTGTGTTCATCTGCCCTTTGTGGAATCTACCCGTGACGTTTTGTTTCTTTTTTATCGTACTCAGCTACCCCTTATGCTGGGCACACATGGAATCTTTGACTAGTCCTGAAACTAAAATCTGCCCAGGTTTTCTCTCTTGGCGAATTGAACTTTCTTAACCCTTTTTACTATTTTGTTCCTTTGAGCCTTCTTTCGTTGCTTTTCTATTCCTTGTGATGAGGTCACCTGCTTGGTTATAATTGCTGTCAGTGCATTGGTCCACAGATACGGTATGAGGAAACTCCTGATACTTCAGACAGCAGAACATTTGATTAGCAGGGTACTGTCACAAAGAATTCTGCATCCCACAATTCCCCTCTTTCCTGACAAAATCACTGAATTATCGTACCTTTCTTGGACCTGTACCCATGACAGGAAATTCAGCCTGTCACAATAAAGCTGAAATGAATGAATGTGGACCCAAGAAGCAACCTTATTGGCTCATGCATGTCTTCCTACGCCATGCAGTCTTAATGCAACTGCTGCCAAATCCACAAACTTGCAAACAGAAACATTGTTGAAGTTTCAGTCCCACGAGATATGCAAACCTAATGTAGGCTGGGTGAAACGCAGAACGTCTGAACGCTAACATGAAGTCCAAACAAGGCCTCTCCAGGCAATGTCCTGTGAAGGAGATTCAGAGTCCTCCAAGGGGCTTTTATATGGACACACCCATTCAACCTAGTGCCAGGGTCTGCAGTATTCAGATAAACCTGGCTTGCCCAGTGGACTTGGGGCCTCTGCCTCACTAGGCCGGCCTGAAGGGGGAGGTGCCAGAAACTAACACATCACACTCAAGTCCCCTCCCTAGCATTCAGGTGCAAGCCAATGGCCGGAGAGCCAACTTATGGGAGTGGTCAAGACACTATGAAAAGCAAGAAAATGCAACCCAGTTTGTGGGTTGCTGGATTAGAGAAGGATGATGCTTTGAGAGAATTGGCAAGCAAAAGGAGGAAGAGGAGCAACTGAAGGAGGAGGCTGAGGGAGCAGAGAGTGATAAAGGGTGAGGATCTAAAGGGGGAGACAGAGCTTGAGGAGGTACAGAAGTAATGGAAGGATGAAGCTGGAGTGGGGTTGGAGGAGACGGGAGGACTATTGGAGGAGGTGGGGAAAAATCAGAAGGAGGAAGGTGGAGAGGTTCTGGAGCAGATTGTAGTCTTGTTGAAGGAGGTTGGGAGACAAAGTTGTTGGAGGTAAGTGGAACACTATTAGAGGAGACTGGAAAAGATCAAGAGGAAGAGGTTGGAAAGTGATTGTAGGTGGTGAGGGAAGATTAACAGAGAGAAGGTTAAGTTGGTGAAGAAGAGGTGGTGAAGCACCAGGAGACTGGAGGATGGGGATACTAAGGAAGAGAGTGTAGCTAGAGAGGGAAGAGTGATACTAGCTTTACGGGTGAGTACCCGATCTGAAGGGGTGGATCCCGAGGAGAGTGGAAGAATGAGCATGTGGCATTGTGGTGAGGTGTGTAGGCCTGGCCCTTGGCAAAATCTAGACAGTGTAAAGACTTCCAAGGTTGAGACACTCCAAAAGTGCCTTCTTCACCTGAAGAGCTCAGAGGTTTTCACATGCCAATTGAAAGTCTCTTGGATGAGTTGGTGGAGAGCGCTAGTGTCTAGACAGCCTGGGTTGAGGCACCATGAGCAGGAGGTCTGAGAGAGCTCTGGTCAAAGACTGAGAAACCTTTGAGGAGGAAGCTTGCTGTATTTGGTGGACTGGAATTTTTTTGTCATCGTAATAAACTCCTTGAAAGACCGTTTCTTGGTGTATGTGCCATTTGTGGATTCCACCCAGCCTTATCCTAACATCCTCTATGTCTATTCTTCCCTGGAAAAATCTACCATTGAAGAAGTTTTCTTTTTTTTTTGCTGTTCCTTCTCCTTTGGAAATCCATGAGTTAGGCTTATTTTAACAACTGCCCTTGATTCTCTTATTCCTGTTAAAAACGGTTTCATCAGGAAATGCCCATTATTAAGACTATTACAACACCAGCTGAGTGTGGTTGGCATCACATGTAACAACCTTCAGGCTAAAATGATTTATCCTACAAAAATCTGTTACTGTAAAAAGAAATGCAATTTTTGAAGCAAAGCAAGTTTTATTTCACGTGCACCATACAAGCAAACAACTCTCAGAAAGAACTGTTTTCCATTATGAAGATCAATCAACCTTTCGCCATCTTCCTGTTCCATCAATCTATCCAAGAAATTATGTGAGAAACAGTACTTCTTTTTTGAAGAAAAGGTAGCCAACATTCACTCTAAGATAGCTAATGTAACTCTGGACCTTCTCCTCTTTTTCTGTACTGCTCCTAGCTAATCACTGCACACTTACTAAAATGGTTGCCCATAGTATATCAGGTTCATCTCTTGGACCATGCCCAGCAAAGATGTTTAAGGTTTGCCCTACCCTTATATGAAATGTTCCTCTACTGATAATCAATGATTCCTCTATACTGAGTGTGTCCCTGAATCCTTGCAAGTGCTATTGCATCACCTCTTCTTAGGAAACATTGCTTGGACCCCACTGATCCATCCAATTACCATAGTACCTTGCCCTTCCCCTTTCCTGATAAGCTCCTTGATGGCTTCCTTTTGGGAATGCCTTCCACTCTAGCCAGGTGAACAGCATCCACGTTGCTCACTGCCCTTGGTGTTATCAGAATGGATGTCTACGTAGGAGGAGCCGTTGCTATCATCATGATTGATTTATCTGTGGCATTTGACCGTGACCTGCTCCATAACAGGCTCTACTCTCAAGGCGTTGGTGGCACTACACTCCCTTTCATCTCCTCCCTCCTGTCGGGCCAATCTCAGTCTATGTCACTATTCTCCTCCTATTTCTACCATCTCACCAGAGGTGTTCCTCTGGGCTTTTCTCTTTCTCATTTTCTGCTTAATCTTTATTTTAAGACCTTTGCCACTTTTATATCCTCATTTGATTTTATGCAGGAATGCTCAGCTCTATGTCTGTCCAGACGGGGACATAGGCTCTACCTTATCTCAATTTTGGTCTTGCAAGGCTGCCATATCTATATGGATGAGGCATAACTCTCTGATATTAAACAGCATGGCAATGACTGCTTTTGGTGGTATTCCTAATCTTTGGTGTTTTGTCTTTGAGTAGAGTAGGGGACTCTTGGTGCTTGCCGACTCCTGTGGCTTCAGTGTACAATATTTGCTTTAAATTTGACAAATTTGACAACCCTCTGTTTCCTCCTCAGATTCTGTCTCTGGTTGGCTCTAGCTCCACCTACTGAGACAGATCTTCCCATTTCTCTCTTACCTTGCCCAGGTTGCTTTTTCATCTTGTCTGTTCCTGTCATACCCTAAACATTGTAATTGTCTCTGTTTAGAGGTCTTTCTCTTACCATTCTTAAGCGACTTCAACTCTATCAAAATACTGCAGCCCTTCTAGTATGTTGCTGAACTTCCCTGTGCTGCTCATACCGCCTAATATATATCTGAACCTCCTTGGCTGCCCATCATGCAGTAAGTCCAGGTTCAAATTCTCTGTACCGTATTCTATTGTCTTTTTGGTTCTGCTCCTTCTTTCCTTTCTAAGACAATTATCTTTTATTCTCTTTAGCCTAAAATTGCTTAAAATTCCTAACTTAAAACAATCCCGTAATGGGGGAGATCATTCTCTTTACTGGCCTTTACCCTCTGGAACTCAGTCCCCCTTGATCTTTGCATCTGCACCGTTCCATGTATTTGTCTACTATAAGCTTAAAACATAGCATTCCTTTGCCTACTAGTCTTGCTCTTTTGGGTCTTAGTGCCTGGAAACCACTTTATCTTAACTGTCTGCTTTATAAAAGAAAATAAATGAAAATGGACATAACAACCTGCACTTTTCATGCAAACAATCAAATCACTGAACTCTACGTCTACTTGTGTTGTAATTATTTTAGATCGTCACAATACTTTCTATATCCAGCTATTAACCAATGACAATTCAATTGAAATAATACAGTTACCACTGGACCGCTCTTCATAGTAATCCAGGAGATGTGCAAATGGCAAATATCAGCAAATGCACCCAGCAGAAACCAATAAAAATGATTTCCACTGAACCCAGTTATTGATATTGTGTATATTTTATTTGATAATCAGATGCATACAAATGCCAGAAAATAAATGTGCACCTTTTTTTGTAATCAGGCATCGCAAACTAAATGTGTAGAATATGGTTAATGTATTTTTCATAAAACACACATATGCCCATACCCTTAAAGATGCTTCCACATAAAAAGGATTTGATGTACGTAAAGTATCGATCATACAAATAAGTGCCATTTCCATGCACCTTTAAAAAAATGTTTTATGAAAGATATAACACTTTACCTATGTGTGTATACCTTTTAAAATTAAATACAGACAACAACGTAAGAAAAAGATCTAATTAAATGCCATTTCACTGAAAAGAAACACCTTTATAGAGAAGCCAGGCGTCGTATTACTCCCTGTAAGCTTGCTTTATAAACATGAATTAATCCAGCTGATAATTAGTTAAAAGGCATTTTACGAGCAGCATCATGAATAGAAATCGCCATAGAATTGCCAAAAACACCATTGTTTGCTAAACAGAAATTGAGTCAGTACCCTTTTGATAGATTGTAGTTATGTAAGCAATAAGACCTGCGCTGGCATGCTTTCCTGTGTGGTAATTGTCCAATGACCTAGTTAAAGTAAACGAAGTTATCCCCTTAACACGATTCTAGGTGCTGTTATTGCCTTGGAAAAAAAATTGGCTTCAAGGGGATTATAGCTATTGGCAGATGAGGATAATGTACAGGGTGCGGACAGAGCTGTTTCTTTTTTAAAAAAAAATTAATGTAGAATAGCCAAATATATGACGTTTTACATGCATTACACATAAACGAAATTACAAATGACAGCATTTAAACATTTTATACAATCCTAACCAATCCTCGGTTCACGTGTTGTTCCAAAGTTATCCAATGTAATCAGCCCTAACTTATTCAACTCGTCAACAGTTCCATGCTTAAAAAAGTCTTGTGAGCCGAGGATAGTCTGTGCCAAAATTCTTTGCTATGTAGCCAATACACCTTATTTACAAAACGAGCCAAGTGCCTGACCCTAAGTTCTTTGGCAGCCGAACACTTTTCAGAATATGACGTAATGTCTGAGTCACCTTTTCTTTACACAAGGAGCACACAGTGCAAGCCTCCTTTACTTTCTCGTCTTTTGATCTCATGCCCAAGATTTCCCCAGTCGGTAGAAGGTTTAGACGAAACCTTAGTAATTCATCTCTCCACCACACATCTGGGAATATTGTCAGGTAAGATGGTATGTAGCTCCTGTGTTTGTCCAGGCAAAAGAATGTATTGTGGACTCTTTAACTTCGCACACATTCTATAGAGTAGGCCCAATGTTGTCTTAAAATCGCCACCTTCACACGGCCCATATTTGAAACTAGGTTCTCTATGGATTCATCATAATTATCTAAGGTCAACTTTACCCCTTTTCCCAGCTTGAAAATGAAAGAGTTTCTGGATTGTTTTCATGCATTTTACATCTTCAAATAGATAATTCTCCTGCAAAACCAGGATCTGTCGGAAAAATTGGACCAATTTCCAATCCAGGCTTATGCCCATCAAGCTCAGCCCCAATTCGTACCTTAATGTAACCGTTTGAAGTGACTACGGAAGATTTGGAACTTTCCCCCACAGTCTACCTTCCAATGGCGACCAATTCAAGTTCCAGCACTGTGATTCCACATCCATGCCGCATAAAAGGGATGGAATAACTTTACCCTTAGAGACATTTTGCAAGGGGACTAAAGAAAATCTACCATACTTCCCTTTCAAATTTTTCATCTGGCAAGGGAGAGGATCTATTTTCCCCATTAATCTATTTTCCATGGCCAGGATGTTAGGATGTGATGCCAAGATGAATCCTAAATAAAATACTTATTTACCAGACCTAATGGCTGGCCGTTAAGTGACCACTGACGCCTAAATGTTTTTTTGACCCATTATTAAAAGTCAAAATGTTAGATTTAGCTAGATTAATAATTAGATCATTTATCTCGGCATCATTTTCCAATGCAATTAATAGTCTTGTAAACCCTACGGCGTATAACCCTTAAGGACTACATCGTCCTCGTATGCAATCCAATTTATTTTCCGAGTTCCAATCTTAGGGCTGAGTAGTCCCTGATTCTCCAATGCCCTCTTAAAGTCGGCCAGATAAAGGTTGAAGAGGTAGGGGGCAAGTATGCACCCCTGCCTCATGCCTCTCTCATCATGTGTGTTAATTCTTTTCGATTTTATTGTTGGCATGATTTTTACTCCTTTTTTTGTTGGGTGCATTTGCCTAGTTCTAGTGAGCAAAAGTGGCTGGTATGTCTTTTGTCTATAGGGCATCATTGGGGCCAATAACATCTAAGGTGTTATAGCTGGAATCGCATAGAAAGTCTTTCTCAAGTCTGCAATTAGGTGTAATCAAAAGATTCTTCTCAGATTTGACTGGAAGCTTTTTGTGCATGCTTTCGGTAGCGGTCCTTTGCTGGCTTTGTACTTTCATGCTACGAAGCCTCCATAGCATGCCATAGACTGATGATTGTTCCTAGTAAATTGACAGCAAGTCAGGATTCTATGATTGGCATGAAGACGAATACTCTCCCATCTGGGATCGTTACTCCCTCTCTCAAGGCTTTCTTTCTTCGTGGTTTTAGTGGCACGTGGCTATAACAACCGATACCTTTTCTGGCACAGGACACGGAGGAAGCAAGGTGTCTTGCCTAAAACGTTGGAACCTTAGTGTGATTGTTTTAGTCTGCTCATCCCGCGGGATTCATCTCCGTGCCTGGCAGGAACCGCTGAAAGGAGGAGGAGAGGCAGGAACAAGAGGGGTTTACGGAACCAGAAGGTAGCCGATTGGCTAATAAGTAACATGGACTGGGCCACATGACTGGAAATGTTTATGGTAGCAGTAGCTTTTTTTCAATTTTTCTAGTTGCCCTGAATGAAACAGAAAAGAGTGATCGATAATACTTGGCTAAGTGTCATTAATAGAATGCTGACTTTTCATTGTTGTTTATAAGGAACAAGTGTTAGGAAACATTTCCATTTATGTGTAATTTTCTCTCCAGTTGTGAACCCCCAACTTTTTGTGTTGTCTGACAAGCCTAGCCTGATTTTGCCAGTGAAGCACAGCCTTCTGCTGCACTCCGCGGGGCTTTCGCTCACTTTGTTTTGGGGAAACTGACATGCCCTTAAAGAAAATTAGTACTGGGAGACTTTGTTTCCCTTAGTCCTTTCCAATGTTGCAATTTCTTTGCAACATGCTACAAGTACATAAAATACCTTACAGGACAGTGCGTTTGGGTCTGCTTTTCGTTTCCAAAGGCCCTAGACACCCTCAAAGGATATTTTGGTAGAAGTACGGATGTGCCATGGACAGATCTGGTGGCAGCTGTTATTTTTAATATATTTGTAACCCTTTCTTGTGGTCCATTTTGCATTTATCGCTTATGGCCCTGGAGAGTGGCTTGGCCCCAAAATGGCCATTCCACGAGGTCCTTTGTTCTGTCCTTTGGCCACCTTGTACCTTTGCTTTACAGAGGTCGAGCAGACCCGGGTTGGTCCTTATTTGGTCATGGATTCTCCTGCCAAACGCCAAGCTTTCGCAGGCTTCTGCAAGCTTTGTGTGTGTGCATCCAGGATGTGGGCTGGACTGTCTAGTTCCAATACACATCCTGGGTGCCAGAGAGTCAGGTGTGCTGGGAATGACTGGGACTGCAGTGGTCCACGATTGGTCCACGTCTGGTGTGCCTGTGTGTGAGCAGATTTCCCAATGGGTCCTCTTTGTTTTGGCGCAAAGGAGATTTTGAATAAGTGAAGGCTCCAAACACCCATACCAGGTCGATCTCTTGAGTTCTCGCTGAACCTAGGATAGGATCCAAGTGTCCTGAAACCAAGAAGCCGAGTCGAGGAACTGCTGGTGACAAGCAGGCACCCAGAGCCCGCTGTTGTCCCGCAGGACCGACTGCTTCTGATCGAACATTGAAGGTCTGCAAAGGTGATTTGACCCATTTGAATAGAGGGACAAACTATTCACGGCACCTCCGCCTTAACCTGAAAGCAAGCGTCTCGGAAGTGTTCCTGGGCCAACCAGTGAACTGACCAGCTTGCACAAGACCTTTGCTCTGGAACCGCCACCGTCTCGAGTTGACACTTGAGACTGGGTAGATAGTAAGCACTGCGTACAAGGCACTCTCCTGCCGAGTTTCATACACATAGCAACCCTAGGTCTGGAATTACGAGAGTATGCCTGAATCCGAGTGCATGTGGTCAACGTGTCACCAAGCCATGGCGATGAACTTCGCAGGTGCCTTGCTCTGTGCCCTGAGACCTGCTGCAGTGAAACTGGCCGGATTCCTTAACCAGGAGCACAGAAATCGCCACTGTCCTGCCATGGAATCATCGCTGTAACTCAACCGCTGAAAGCTGCAGAGCCACACAATTGCCGCATTTGAACCTGCAACCGAAGTGGACTCGACTGCCGAAGTTTGGTCAAGAGTGCACCTGGAGTCGGTGAGTACTTGCAACCCTTACCGGTGGCCCCTTGCTCATCCATCCATTTTTACACACAAGTGTCCCCTAAGGGCCACTCACATTTCTCGAGGTAGCCTGTGCTACCGTCCTATTACCAACTGAAGGAACCTGTTCTACCCTCTTGGGGGAAAACCTCCTCGAATAGTGGGAACCTATTCTTCATTTTACTGCTCTCTATATGCGCACACCTAACTAAATAACTATTGATGGATCAGTGGCTAAAATGGGGTTACAACAACACTTCGGGTGCAAGGGAGGAATACAGACTCTGACACGGGGTCTGAACTATACAAGGCACAAATACAGTGTCCAAATCTGGGACACTCGTATCCCCTGCACACCATAAAAACTGAATTAAACAGTCAAAGAATGTATATCAAGTGTTTGAATAAAATTTTACTTGTAATATTTATAGTACATCAAATGAAAAAAATCACCATACAATTCATTCAAAATTGGTCAACAAAAGAGTTTTGTAACAAACATTTTCTCCAGCATTGGATCTTTCATGGATTCACATGCTTAGAATATTCCCCGTCGTCAGACTGGGAACCCTCGGTACACATATATATAGTCATTTCCAATAGGAAAAACTTCTGCCCTATCCCCGTCTGCGTCCTCTACGGGGCCGCCCACGTACGCCCCGTTGGACGTGATGGTATTTAAGCCCCGCCCCCGCGGGTCCCTTCAGATTTCAACCGTCTCCAAAGATAGTGGGATCTCCTCGTGTATTTTCTTCAAATACTTATCGATTGTTTCTAACTCCTGCGAGTTTGTCTGTTTGGTCCGCTTCCAACTCCTACGAGTTTTGTTAGTTGGTCTGGCAATAATGTCGGGTAAGCCTCTTTTCCGCCCGTGTGCCACGTGCGGTCTAAAGAAGGTTTATGAAGGGGATGGCCATCTTGACTGCATCTACTGCCTTCACCCCCACCACTCGGCGGACCAATGTGATATCTGCAAGGGGTTTTCCCAAAAAACCCTGAAGGACCGGAATCGGCGACTGGTCTCGTGGCTGAACGACGGCGCTGGAGCGTACCCTCAGTCGGAGGTAGGATCGGTGCGCAGTATCGCCTCAGCGAAAACATCAGAAGCCTCCCGACGCTCACATCCGTCGGAACCTCCGGCCAAAAAATCACGACCTACGGAGAAGGACGTGCCTCGAAGTCATTCCTCTAAGGCCTCATCGAAAGAATCGACGAAGAAATCATCTTCCTCTTCTTCTTCGTCGAAGAAAGATAAGGACAGGCCAAAATCCTCCTCGAGCGATCAGAAAAGATCAGCTACGAGTAGAGAGGCGGATAAACGCAGGGAGAGCTCCGCGAAGGCCGGACCGCCTAAGCCACCTGCAGGCCCTCCGTCGACGACGACGACGATCCAAGTGCCCACTCCGTCACAGTCCCCCGCCTTTCAAACGGGCTCATCGTCGACGACGATTCCCTCGTCGACGGAGTTCCAGGCCTGGAGGCCAGAAACGTTCGACATGGGGCTACCCGACACACTGCTACAAGAACAGGCAGTTTCGATCGCCTCCAAAGAAGACGACGGCTTCAGAATAGTGAGCCCGGAAGACCTGGGGCTACGGCCCAGATTTCCTTCTGGTGCAACCTGCTCTCAAGTTTTCACCCAGCCTCCAAACGCCCAGGCTACTCTCTCCATGGAGGTACTTTCCTCCTTACACTCGCTCTTGAAGTCCCTGGACGAAAGGCTCCCGCCTGTTCCGACGACTCCCCTCGTCGACGAGCCCGGACCTTCACACCGCCCGACTAGATCGGTCGTGGGCCCAACTGCTCCAACAGTCCAGGAAGAAGGTGAGCTCTCGGACTCCCTCTCTGAACAGGGGTCAGCTTCTGATATCTCCCTCTCGCCGTCGAGAGACCCGTCATGGGTTTCGGATGTGGAGGTGGATCCTCCGAAAAGTCCCATTCACCCATCTCCACCGGATGACATAGGGGCCTTCCATTCCATGATGGAAAAAGCCTGCAAGGAGTTCGGTTTGACCCAACAAGAAGAAAAGAAGGACTGCTTCCTCTTTGACCACATGGGCAAGAATAGGCGTTCCGTTTTTTCGATACCGATACTGGACCACGTATGGAAAGAGGGCGTCCAAACCATGCGGCATCCATTCTCGGAACCTGCGGTCAAAGGCCGCGTAGAGAAAAAATTTAAAGTTCCAGATTCGACGCCAAAATGCCTCTCTGCGCAACCCACGCCTGACTCGGTGGTATCGGCGGCGGCGACGAGAAAGGCAAAGGCCCAGCATAAGTGCTCTACCCCGCCGGACTCCGAAGCTAGACGCCAAGACGCTTTCGGTAAGAAGATCCTGTCAGTGGGAGCGTCAACAGTGAAAGCAGCGAACTCCCTGGCAATCATGGCCAGGTATGACAGGGAGATGTGGCACAGACTGGCACCCATTTTGGACCACCTCCCAGAAGAACACAGAAAATCAGCTATGTCCCTGGTTCGTGAAGGAGAAGAAGCCTCGAACCATGCTATCAATATAGCGGTGGACCTGGCAGACTCGGGGTTCAAACAAATTAACAACGGAGTGGTTCTACGACGCCAGGCCTGGCTCAAGTGCACCAACTTTAGACCCGAGGTGCAATATAAGGTCGTCGACATGCCTTTCGAAGGTGACCACCTGTTTGGCGAAAAGGTGGATGAGGCCTTGAAAGGAATGAAGGAGGACTCTGAGACGGCGCGCTCGCTGGGCTCTCTCCAAAGCGGTAAGCCCTTTCGTTCCTTTCGCCCCTTTAGAGGAGCTACGGGAAACGCACGATTTGCGGGATCCAGGGATAGAGCATTCGGGAGGTCTTCATATCCGTCCCAAGGCTATAGACGCGCCTCACAGTCCTCGACCCGACGCAGAAATTTCCAGGCCTCTAAGAGACGTCCCACTTACTCGTCGTCGACGGGAAAACAAAAAGATCAACAATGACGTTCTAGGAGGGAGAGTGTCAAGTTGCGTCGAGGAATGGGAGTCAATTACGACAGATCGGTGGGTTCTGGACACGGTGAGACTGGGACATTCCCTAAGATTCAAATCCAGACCTCCAAGACGTCCACCGATACGCCTGTCTCAACCACACCTAAGCGTCTTGCGTCGAGAGGTTGCGCTCATGCTAAAAAAAGGCGCCATCGAGTTAGTCCCTGCTTCACAGAGAGGCTTAGGGGTTTACTCACGCTGCTTCGTAGTAAAGAAACCAAACGGGAAGTGGCGCCCCATCCTCGACCTACGGGACCTCAACAAAACCCTGCTGAGTCAAAAGTTCAAGATGCTTACTCTACAGGAGGTAATCAGATCGGTCCAAAAGAACGATTTCCTGGCGTCTCTGGACCTCCAAGATGCGTATTTTCACATTCCGGTGCGCACTCACCACAGGAGGTTCCTGAGGTTCCTAGTCGGCCAAACACACTACCAATTTACTGTGCTCCCTTTCGGCCTGAAGTCCTCCCCAAGAACCTTTACAAAGTGCCTAGCACCCGTAGCAGCCTGGCTGCGGAAGGAAGGGCATCACGTTTACCCGTACCTCGATGACTGGCTCGTGAGGGGATCCTCCCCAGCGTCGACCAACGACAGCCTATTGACCACCTTGCGACTGCTACAGCGTCTGGGATTTGCAGTGAACTACGAAAAGTCTTCACTAAAGCCCTCGAAGAGCTTGAAGTTCCTAGGTGCTCAATTCGACACCCACACGGGACTAGTGAAACCATCCCTGGAAAGGTTGTTGAAGATCAAACACCTGACAAGCCAACTTCGTTTACAGAGAAGGTTGTCAGTAAGAAAATATGCGGCTCTCCTCGGCTCCATGGCATCGTGCATCCACCTAGTCGCGAACTGCCGGTTGTTCATGAGACCTCTACAGGAGTTCCTATCAGACAGATGGAAGCAGGCCACAGGCCGCTGGTCGGACAAGATAATAGTCGACGACGAACGAGTTATCAAAGCCATCCGATGGTGGAAAGTGGCGCGCAACCTGGACAGAGGGGTCCCCCTGCAGGAGCCGGAATTTCAGAACACCATCATTACAGACGCCTCTCTGTCGGGCTGGGGAGCACACATGTCACGTCACCAAACCCAAGGCAGGTGGTCGTCGACCGAATCTCGCCTACATATCAACGTCCTGGAGCTAAGGGCGGTGAGATGGGCCCTGAAATCTTTCCTCCCACACATCAAGGGGTCAAAAGTAAGAGTGCTCACGGACAATACGACAGCTATGTTCTACCTGATAAAACAGGGTGGCACCAGATCCAGGACCCTCTCGAAGGAAGCTCAAAAGATCTGGCATTGGGCTTTAAAACACCACATCTCCCTAGTGGCATACCACCTACCGGGAGCGAAGAACTTACAGGCGGATTCCCTGAGCAGGACTATGTCACAAATACACGAGTGGGAGCTGGACTCCACTCAACTCGGGGAAATCTTCGAAAGATGGGGGACCCCGTCGATCGATCTCTTCGCCACGGAAAGAAACCGAAAATGTGCTCAGTTCGCGAGCAGATGGCCCCAAACAGGCTCCCTGGGGGAAGCGTTCTCGTTTCCGTGGACAGGCAAGTTCCTCTACGCCTTCCCTCCATTTCCCCTCATACGGAGGACGATCCAGGGGATCCACAGGTACAATTGCCGGGTCATCCTAGTGGCCCCGCGCTGGCCGAGGCAACCATGGTTCTCAGACCTCCTTCATCTGTCGCTGGATCAGCCGATACCATTCAGGAAAGTACCGAACCTCCTGTCCAGGGACGAGGGGACCGTGTGGCACCACAATCCGGACAGCCTGAACTTAACTGCATGGCTCCTGACTTCTCGGAGTTCGGGAACCTAAAAGTCTCGAAGGATTCTGCAGGCGGCCAGAGCCCCGTCCACTAACAAATCATATGTAAGCAAATGGAAAAGGTTCTGTATATGGTGTCAAACACAACAAAATATACAACCTTTGGAAGTAACTCCGGAGCAAATCCTCCCGTATCTTCTTCATCTTGCGGAAAGCGGACTGTCATCATCGTCAATCAAAGTACACCTGGCGGCTGTTTCGAGATTTACCAGAAGAAGACAGTCCCCTCCACTATTCAGTGACAGGCTAGTGAAGCATTTCATGAAGGGTCTGTTTAGAACCTTCCCTCCGGAAAAACGGTTCCCACCGTCGTGGAGTCTGAACACGGTTCTAGCTGCCTTAATGAAGCCTCCCTTTGAGCCAATGTCCTCTTCATCTCTACAATTTCTATCTTGGAAACTCGCGTTCCTAGTTGCCATCACTTCGGCTAGAAGAATGTCGGAACTACAGGCACTGGTCATAGACCCTCCATATCTGAGGTTCTTTAAGGACAAAGTTATTTTATCAACTAACCCTTCATTCATCCCAAAAGTACCGTCGGTCTATCATAAGCACTCGACCCTGGTACTCCCCACTTTCTTTGCATCTCCTTCGTCGACGGCGGAGAAGGCTCTTCACACTCTGGACGTCAAAAGGGCGCTAAAATTTTACCTGCAAAAAACGCAAGATATCATAGCCACCAGACAGCTATTCGTCGCCTACGGCCCCTCGGCTAGGGGTAAGGCTATCTCCAAACAAGGTCTGGCTCGCTGGGTCTCCTCGGCGATTACCCTGTGTCATTCCAAGGCCGGGAGACCTCTACTACATCGTCCCAGAGCCCATTCCACGAGATCGACATCTTCCTCCGTGGCTCTATGGGCAGGAATTCCGCTGACGGACATCTGCCAGGCGGCGGCATGGTCTGTTCCGCACACGTTTACGCGCCACTACTGCCTGGAAAAGCAGCACGCGGATGAGGTACAAATGGGAAGGGCAGTGCTTCGCCACCTTTTTCAATGAGGTAAGCCAAAGTTTCAAGAAGAATGCTGCCTATTATTATTTGGCCTCAGCTGGTTTTTCAGAGTGTATACATGAATGTGCATAGTTTATTGACCTAAACATAAGTGGTTGGGTAGATATGTGCGCAAGGGGTGCATACTGAGTCATATGACATAGCATTGTATGGCGGAAATCCGTTTCGTATCAGTATAGTAAGTTGTTGCTTACATACATGGTGTAAACGGTAGTGTTTGGGGGTGTCTCTACGAATGTAAGTTACATTGCACTCTCACCTCCTTCTTGATGTTACTGCTTTACAATCTATTCTAAGCATGTGAATCCATGAAAGATCCAATGCTGGAGAAGGGAGTAGTTTCTTACCTGTAACTCCATTTCTCCAGCATTGGTATCTTTCATGGATTCACATGCGCCCTCCGGCCTCCCCGGACTGCAATGTGGAAGATTGGTATGTAAGCAAGTTTTCCCCCCGTTATCTTGGAGGGGTCGAAATCTGAAGGGACCCGCGGGGGCGGGGCTTATATACCATCACGTCCAACGGGGCGTACGTGGGCGGCCCCGTAGAGGACGCAGACGGGGATAGGGCAGAAGTTTTTCCTATTGGAAATGACTATATATATGTGTACCGAGGGTTCCCAGTCTGACGACGGGGAATATTCTAAGCATGTGAATCCATGAAAGATACCAATGCTGGAGAAATGGAGTTACAGGTAAGAAACTACTCCCTTACATTGCGTGACAATTTGACGCCCATAACTGGGGAGGAAAATCTTGAAAACAGAAATGTTGAGGCCCAACGCGTTTGTGGGTTATGAACCCTTCTTCAGGGGCAAAAAGATTCTGCAAAGACATATACAAGAAAAACCAATCAGGTTGCTATTTGCTTCAGATAAATCACAGATTATCCATACTCACAGTTAATCAGGTAAATTATAAAAATGTCTCAACCCCAAATTGTGGCTTACAATTCCCTAGCTTTGTCTCTGTGATGGTTTCATCAGTTTGTGAACACAACAGGGGCTCTTTCACTAGATTTTCCTCTTCTAAAATGGCTTCCCCAATAAGTGACAGAAGCATTCTAGTGTCGTCAGCAGAGGAACGAATGAAGCCACGTCCACGGCAGTCAAAGCAAACAGGATATACAGATGGCCGACGGATAACTCAGCGCGTAGCTACTCTAGAGACGGCACAATGCTCTGTGAGTTCGTTTAGGGGATTCACTGCATTTCGTTCTAAACCTCTGTCTACCTGTCTCCATACTCACTCCTATTCTCTGTTTTCTTTCTGATCCTAGAGATTATTTCCCGAATGGCAACCCTTTTCATGGAACTTCCAAGATCGAATCTTACCTCCTACTGGCGGTCTTTTTGCATGCGCGATCCAGGTCTTTTCACTGGTTATGCGGGTAAGTTTAGCGGGTTATTACAGACTGCTATCAGGTCGGGTAGGCCCTTAATAGTGTTTAATTGGAGTAAACGCAACTTTTTGTTGTTTAGGTTTGTTAACAAAGGCACTGGATTGTTGGAACTGCAAGTCCCACAATCCTTCATCCTTAGTGCTACAGAATCAGCGTACTCTCTCAGGTTAGCGAGTGTTTACTTCAGTATCTTTTTTCATCTGGTCGTGCTGAGGTTCCTTCTTATTCACAATTTCCTTTCATTCTCTGACATTACAATTATACGAGAAGTGTGTTCCTGCCATCTTTCTTGAAGCCATATAATTACGTCTCATTTCTCTTCCATCTAGGGTAAGACCCTTTCAGGTTTCTGGGGCTATTTTCTATCCTTTCTTTAATTCCGCTCTGAGGTAATGCTTTTTACTTTTGAATCCAGCTGAGCAGACCAGTGGAATTTACATCATCCATCTTGGGGATTCCAGATCAAGACCAGTGCATCTGAACACACGGCTTGTGGGGAAAACAGGACCTGCGTTCCCTAGCAGCTCAGCCCAGGGTTTTTTCCCCCAGGAGGGTTTCACTGGGATTGCCTTTGTGATTGAGCCTTATTGAGCTGAGTCGCGCCGGTGGTCTCAGGAGGATTCTTAATACCTTCTTACCTTACCACCACTTCGATAGAGTCTTCTCTGAAGATCAGGTAGGAAAGTGTGCTGGCATATACAGTATACTGTGAACATGAAGTCTGATTGGAACTTATGCAGTTTTGATCACAGTCTCCCATATTGTTCGAGTATCTACATGTTGTAGGCCATACCTGTAATAAAGCCAGTATTAGTGCAATTTTTGGCAGCTGTTTGGATCGAGAGGTTGTGCCACTGAGAATTAAAGAATACGATGAAGATTGCTCAGTGTATGAACTTCAACAGCATACTAGCTAAATGTTCACGTATGTAGAAAGTTTGATGCAGCTCTGGCACTCCTATGGGCGAACATCAAAAGTTTTGTTATTACAGGTGTCTAATTATTTTACAAATAAGAATCTAATGTAGTCTATATGAAACACTCACCTACACAAGTAGGTGGACAGTGGAAAGGTGCCAGGTCCATTGTAAAGTAGATGTCCTGTTTCACTAACGATCCACTCAGAGAGTCGGCACTCTGTCTATTACCCCTATGTAAATCAGGTAAAAACGTGTTATCTAAATGGTAACATAATTAAAAAAGGGCAGTCTCAAATAAGCAACCGTCCGATCATTAGAACTCACCTAGAGATGTAGAATAGTGAGGTGACGTGGTAGGGTTAGAAACCAAGTAAATATCCCATGTCTCTGGTTGTTTACATAGGGTGTCAGTGTTCAAAAAGATGCACCTATAAAATGCGAGCAAAGAGATTCTATAAACGTTGGATCTATGCAGAGTTAAGCTTGCAGAATAGCGATCATAGAATTAGTACGAGGCGGTCTCGAATATGTGACCGTCCGATCTTTAATGCTCACCTACAGGTGTAGATAGGTGGAGTAACGAAATGGGGTCCACAACCAAATCAATATCCGGTTATTCTGAGTTTCACACCAAATGCCAATGCTCAGAAACATAGATCTATGGAATACGGGCAAGAGAATTCTGTAAGCGTTGAATCCACGTGGTAAACTGCTAGCAAGTTAGTGGTCTCAAGAGTGAGACAAAGATATGTTAAAAGACAATTAGTGCGTTAGGAGATTTTCAGATATCTGGATTCATACCTATCGGTGAAGATAGATATGTAGAATACTGCTGGGCAAAATATCTGTGTCGCTTTCTGCAAAGTCGAAGTAGCGCGTCATGTGTGAACCACATGATCTTTTATGTAAATTAAAACGTGACACATCACGTCCAACATAACCTTTAATGCTTCAAAGTCTGAAACATTGACAATGATGTGTACTGAGAGAGGCTTGTCTGCTCAATGTACAAAGAGTGAAACGATCCAAAGGATCATGGATTGGCAAGAGTTGCAACTCAATGTCATTACCATAGATGAAAGTGCAGAACGTGGTGGGGCTGCTCTCACTGACAGATCTGTCGCTGCACTCATTCACGGATCCCATGATGACGGGGATGATGTGTTGTCCCAAGTATCCTCTGCCAGCTCTGATGCTGATGCCATGCTTGAATTCAAGAAGCAAGAACTGCTGTTTAAGCAGGAGGAGCTTGAATTCAACATGGCTAAGCTGAAAGTGGAGCAGGCAGAAAAACAGAAGGACAGGGATCACCAGTTGGAATTGGCCAAGCTTCAGGTTTCAAATGGCTCCAAGGGATCTGGACATGGGTCTGGGTCCTCCTCTCATCCAAGGTTTTCCTAAAGATCTGCTCATTGTGCATGATGAGAAGAATGACATATGGACTGGTTGAATGCATTTGAGTATGCACATGAAGTCCAAGAGGTTATGAATGCTGACAAGATTGCATGGTTGCTCAGTCGACTGCCCCATTCTGGCTGAAGTGCTATTATGGAAATGTCAAAAGCTGAAAGAGTAGACTTTGCAAAATTGAGAGAAGACAATCATCTTAAAGTTTGGGAAGACTCCTGCCAATACTTAAAAAGATTCAGAGAGTACAAAAAAGAAGGCAACACTTGGGTGTCCTGTGGTACGGATTCCTTAAAAAACTTGACTGGCTGGGATGAAGGGTATAGGTCTCCACCTTTGAGGGCATGATAAGTCTTGTCATGCTTGAAATGCTTGAACATATTTTTGTATCTCGCTCCCCTGAGCTTAAGCAGCACTTGGCAACTTCAAAGGAGAGAGATCTTGAGAGATTGGCCATAGCAGCAGTTTTGTGGTTGTCACATAGAGTGTCCCATAAAATCAAGACTCATCCTGGCAGGCAGGAGGAGGGAAAAAAGCACAAAGATGAAGATGGTGGGGATCTGATAAAACTTCTTCCCAAAAGGGCCACAAAAAGAAATTCAAGGGTAAGCCCCAAGAACATGTACATGTTAGTGGAAGTTATTCTTCCAAGCAGAACTCTGGTTATAGTATGCCTCCCTGTGTCCCAAGACCCAGTGGATCTTGTGTGACTTGTGGAGAAAATTACCATGCATCGTGGGACCCCAGATGTGAGGTCAAACCCTTGGGGGTCCACTCTATGAGTCTGGCCTTCCCCTTGAGTCTGGCCTTACCCTCCTATGAGGAGGAAGAGATCACAGGGGCATCCTTCTCCTCAGACTCCTTCCCCAGTGGGATCAAATCTGAGTTAGTCATAGCTTCCCTGGCGTCCTGGGAGCCTAAAGTCGCAGAGGCTTATGCTAGCATTCCAGATAACACCAAGCACTGCTTTAAGGACAGTGTGCTGATCAATGGAGTTGACACTCCTTCCCTTAGGGATAGTGCGGCCAGCAGAACAGTAGTGGATTCTACCTTGTTAAACCCAGAGGAACTTGCCAGAGCTCCCTTGATGCCCACTAAGTTAGCTGATGGCCCCTCTCAAGTTCCCAGTAATGCCTGTACATCTAACGATCAATGGTACAATGATCAGGATTACAGTGAGCATTCAGAGGCAAGTCCCAGGTAAGGTCCTGCTGGGGAATGATCTCTGAGACTTAAATCTTGTGAGTCACACAGCACAGAGGCCATGCAGAAAGTCACAGACAAGGGCTGCACTGGCCAAGTCCAATGCCAAGCCCGAGCCAAAAGGGAAACCCAAGGCTAAAGGAGTCCAAAAAGACAGAAGACAGAAGAGGGAAAGAGAATATTCCCCCTAACTCACCTACCACTGGGGTGGAGGTAGTTGGTCAAACACCTGAACCTGACGCGGAAGAGGTTTTGCCTGAAATTCTCAATCCACATGACCATCCTGGACTCCAGAGTTTGTAGGTGGAAGGTGGTCCTAATAGGGTTGTGTTCAGTAAGGGCCAAAGTGAGTGCCCATCTCTGGGAGGCCTAAGGAGACAGGCCTTCTCCCAGCGTGAGGGTGAACCTCCTGGGAAGCACAGGATTTACTGGGAAGGTGGGATCTTCTACAGTGATCTTACAGAGTCTACAGAAGGAGACTATAGGAGGCTGGTGGTTCCCCTTGCTGTAAGACCCTTCCTCTTGCAGTTGACGCATGAAGTCCCCCTTGCTTGTCACCTTGGCATCAGGAGAACCAAATAAAGGTTATCCATGTACTTCTACTGGCCCAAAATGGGGTGCAAGTAGAAAGTCACTGCAGGAGTTGTGCCACATGCCAGTTATCTGGGAAAAGTGGCACAACAATCCAAGCTCTTTTGGTACCACTCCCAGTTGTGGGGGTACCATTTGAGAGGGTAGGGATTGACTTTGTTGGTCCCCTTGACCCGCAAACATCATCAGGCAATAAGTTTATCCTGGTGCTGGTCGACCATGCCACCAGGAATCCTGAGGCAATCCCATTGAAGACTGTGACTGCCAAGTCAGTTGCAAAAGCTTTACTTTGCATATTTACTAGGGTTGGCATCCCTAAAGAAGTTGTGTCTGATAGGGGCAGCAACATTTTGTCAAGGTATATGCAGGCCATGTGGAAGGAATGCAGGGTTACCTATAAGTTCTCCTCCGCATGCCACCCACAAACCAATTGTCTAGTTGAGCAGTTTAACACAACCCTTAAAAGCATGATTGGGGCTTTGTAAGAGCCCCAAAGGAGAAGATGGGCTCTCCCATTGCCATGCTTACTGTTTGTCTACAGAGAGGTACCTCAAGTGGGTGTTGGCTTCAGCCCCTTTGAGTTTCTTTTGGGTCACCCTGTGAGGGGACCCTTGGCAATAGTCAAGGAGGGGTGGGAGATGCCTGCTCCCCATATCACTACCAATGCAGTGGACTAAATGCTAGCACTCAGAAAAAGAATGGTACTCCTGATGGGTCAGTCTAGTGAGGTGTTGAAGACTGAGCAAGCTCTGATGAAACATTGGTATGACCAGAATGCTTCCCTGATCAACTTCCCACCATGCAAGCAAGTCCTGATCAGGAATCCTATAAGGCATAGAGATTTGCAGGTCAAATGGTCAGGCCCTTACACAGTGATGTAGTCACTGGGTGAGGTTAACTATTTATTGGACCTTGGAAGTGCTGGACAGGCTCCAAAATAATTCCATGTAAATAGACAGAAGGCTTTCATCCCAAGAGTTGAAATAGCTGCACTGCTGTTGGCTTCAGATGTAGAGGAGGAAGAGTCAGAATGTTCCAGGGCAGTCCTTCAGATATCTCCATTGCGGGTGTCCATGTGACCACTCACCTGACTTCTGATCAACAAGCCAAGGTGAGAAGTCTGCTGAGGCAATACTCACCCTTGTTTTCTCTAGCTCCTGGTTTGACACCTTGGTGCAAACATGACATTGACATAGGAGATAGTGTACCTACCAAAAGTAGGGGATACAGAGTATCACACAAAGTGTGATCATACATCAAGACAGAGGTCAACACTATGTTAGATCTTGGGGTGATTGAACCTTCCAGTAGTCCTTGGTCCCCAGCCCTGTGGTTTTGGCTCCAAAAGCAGGTAGCTCTGAGCTGAGGTCTGTGTGGATTACCATGCTCTGAATGCTGTCACCAAGACAGATGCACACCCCTTGCCCAGAACTGATGAGCTGGTGGATACATTGGGTGCCTGCAAGTACCTCAGCACATTTATGTTTTCTTTATTTGTGTGACACACCAAACCCTCAGGTAACTGGGGATACAGGTTACAAGTTTACTTTAAGCTTCATGTTTACAGATTTTGCATACTAGCATATACACAAGATACAAATTAGAAATATAGGGAATACAAGACAGAGAATACAGGAGAGGACATAATTTTACATGCATCAGTGGTGAATACAGAAAGGCAACAGGATGGTAATGAGCAAAGTAAGAGCTATATTACATTATACAGTATTCAGTACAAGGAATGTGGTGGACGTCACTTGTGATTGGTTCTTAGCCAGTTTAAGGTACTGCTCCTAAAACTGTGGAAGGTTTGTTCCACTCTTAAGGAGAGTTGAAGTGCGTTCCAGGTATGTGCTGCCATGATAGGGAAACTACTTCCTCCAGATTTTTTTTATTTAAATCTGGGTATGACGAGGCAGAATGAGTTGGCAGTTCTAGTAGGGTGAGAAGTAGGTCTCAGGACTATTCTCTCCGCTATAGGATGGTGCAGCATTGTTGAGGCATTTGAATGTGAGGGAGACTGTTTTAAGTAGGATTCTGTCATTGATGGACAGCCAGTTGTTTTGTCTCCTCAACTCTGAGTTATGCTCTCTATTTGGAATACTTAGTGCGGTTCTAAGTGCGTTATTCTGTAAGATTTGAATTTTATTCAGAATGTACTTGCTCGCACCTATGGATAAGGCATTGCAGTCGTCCAATTTCAAAGGTATAAGGGTGTTGGCTTGGATAATGCAGCTTGCTTTAGATAGGAACAGCCCACAGGCTCTGATTAACTTGCAAGTGTACGCTGCTGCCGATGCCATAGTATTGACTTGTTTACTCAAGATTAAAGCAGAATCAAGGTAAAATATAAGGTTTTTACTTCCTTTACAACCGTAATAAAGTTCCCATCACTATTAAAGGCATCGTAGTTAGTACTAAGTTTTTTCAGACAGGCGACAGTTCCAAGTATCAGGAGCTCGCTTTTGTCGTCATTCAGGCTTAGTCCATGGGCTGACATCCATGCCTGATTTATTAGTTACATTTTATTCACATGAGCCATGCCCTTATTGTAATCACCCGAGAGGGGTCTGAGGATCTGGGTGTCATCTGCATAATTAGTGTAGGTAACACCCACACTGTTCAATTTGTCAAACAAGGGCTTTGTGAATATATTGTACATTGTTGGCGAGACACAGGAGCCTTGCGGTATGCCCCAAGTATTGGGATAGGTTCTGCGGCAGCTGACGGAGAGAAGACTGTCATGGTCCTATTATTCAAGAAAGATTGGACCCAAGCTATCGCGTCCTTAGAAAAGTGAACCACAGAGGCAAGGTGTTTGCATAATACTTCATGGTCCACCAAGTCAAAGGCGGCGGACAAGTGAAGGAGGAGTATCAAGGCAGTTTTCCCTTTGTCCTTAAACTCGTCAATTTGGGTTTTTAAGTTGATTAGTGTCGTTTCCATGCCATGTTGTGGCCTAAAGCCCATACAACAAACAAGTGTTCCCGTGTTGGAAAGTTTAGATCAACTAGTAAAATGTATAAAAATGAGTAATGCAATTGAAAAATGCGAAGTGAATTAATCACATAAATCATCAAATGCATGGCAAATGTATGTAGGAAACATGTATAAAATTAATACAACACAATTAAATTAGAAAAATAGAAGAAAAGTAAGATGTGAAACACAATTTTAGATGGAAATAGTTATATAAGCAAAAACACGAAGGATGGAGATTGTATTCTTTTTAATATGAAACTCCCTCTCGTGAGTATGTACAGACCTTACGGTATCCCAATAGAAAACAAATATTCCCAAACTGTATTGCAGAGAAATTAATAAAAAGAGTGCTAGTTTCTTAAACACTCTTCAGTAAAGAAGCAGCAACAGAGAAAAAGTTAACAGAAAAACAACAAAAATGTAATTAAAGTTTATGAGCACGACTGATCTTTTCTGCCTGGCCCTAACTAACTCATATATATTGAGTAAATTATACTTCAATTTGTGCCAGGTGGCCAAGAGGTTTCCGAGTTCAGTTTTGGAAAGAATGTAATGAAATTATCATCAAAATAGAAACCTGGCAAATTAGTGCCAGACTGAGGATAATAGAGGAGGCTGATATTATTAAGCTCTACGCCAACCGCTATCATTCAACCATGAAGAAATGTATATATTGCTAGAGTGATATGCCAAACGCTATAATCTTAACAAACAACACTGTATAAGTGGTACACAAGCGTGAATGGCACAACTGGCGTTTCGGTGGAGGATAGAGTATGGACCACCTTCATCAGGAAGAACTGTCTCTGTTCAGCCCCTAGGGACATATGAAAATAAACTATTGAGTAAGACATTCAGACCTTCAGAGATCCTATTTAAGTGGCACTTAAATGTAGCTAATGCAATACAAATACAATGTGTTTGTCAAACAATTGAATTGTTCTTCTATGAAACTGGGCTAGCAGTGCCTTAAGGGGTTGACGAGAGACCACAGCCAAAGCCAGAACAGACCCTCCACCAGTGTACTGGTAAGAAAAGAAAAGGTTGGAGAGGAAAGTTTGTTAAAAACTACATGCTGAAGAAATGTACATAGTCTATAAAGAGTAAAAGAGAACTAGAAATGGTAACTACAGAGAAAAACTCCAGTGTCTATTTTAACGAAAAGAATAAGGGAAACAGAAAGGAAAAAATCAGGACTGAGAGGTTTGCTTACCTATTTAAAAAGTAGCAATGTTAGTCAGTGCGAGCCTTCCATGGATTACTGAATCAGTGGCAAATGCAGCCCGATTGGCGGACACCTAACAGATGGTTGGTTTCTAGATACTTCTGTATTTGAAGATATGCTACTTTATCAAGTATTTTAAGAAGGAAAGGCACCTTTGTGGTCGGCCTATAATTAGTCGGGATAGTAGGGTTTAGAGTTCGCTTTTTTTGCAAGGGTAAGACCCATGACTCTTTTAGGTTACTTGGAACAATGCTTGATGAGAAGGAGGCATTGATTAGTTTAGATATGAATGGTGCCAGGTCTCTGGCTCCATCTTTGATTATCTGGGCCGGACAACTGTCTCCCTGGCACCTAGAAGGTTTCAGGGAAGAGATAATTTATTTGACTTCAAGAATAGAGACTTTAGAGAATCTAAATTGTTCTGGTGTATTAGTCGAGTGATTTGGCATTCTAATATGTGTGTCAAAGTTTGGAAAGAAGGCTTTCTCATCAGCAATCTTATTTAGTAAGGCAATTTTGTTTGTTAGGGCATTCTGAATGTTAGAGCGCCAGAGTTTGTCCTTCATAACATTATCTCTGGCTGGGATTGGAGCTTCCATTTTTCTTAGAATCACAAATAATTCCTTGGTACTAGAGCTTGCTTTAAAAATCCTTTTGTGCTGATTATTCTTCTTTTTTATAATTGGCTGCAAAATTAATCAGGTTAGTCTTGTTTTCTTCAGATGGATGGTGACGCCATGTGGCTTCCAATTTTATTTTTTCTAATCTAAAGGCTTTTAGTTGTGGTGTGAATCACAAGTTCAAATGAGCCCTTGGTTTACTTTTGTGCATTTTAAGTGGTGTGATGATGTCTCGAGCTTTAGACATGGTACTGTTATAAGCGACAACTAAAGTATCTGGATCAGAGTCACTCGATAGTGAATTGAGGGAGGGGATATATGTGATAATATCTTATCCGCCATAATATTTCTTTTATTCCTCGTTGGGAGAGGTGGTGCTACAGGCTTGTCTTTGGACACTCGACTATTTATTGCTAAAGTGAATGCTATCAGAAGGTGATCTGTCCAAGGTTGAGGAGTTAGAGGTGACAGAGGTTTCACAGTTCAGGTCAGCCACCCAGTCTAATGTTCTGTCTTTGACATGGGTGGGCTCAGTCACTCTTTGGGTGAGTCCCTGTTCCAAGAGTATGTTAGACACTGCAAATAGCCCTTGCACAACATGACAAGGAGAAGACAGCATTCTCAACTCCAGAGGGTCTTTACCAGTTCAGGCCAATACCTTTTGGGTTGAAGAATGCACTTGCCACTTTTCAGAGGCTTGTGAATCATGTCCTTAATGGGTTGGATGCATTCTGTCTATTTTATCTGAATGATATAGCAGTTTTCACTGCCACCTGGGAGGATCATGTGAAACACCTCAGAATTGTGTTGCAGGCTCTTCAGAAGGCCCACTTGACCATACAGGCCAGTAAGTTCCAGATTGGACAAGGTTCAGTGGTCTACCTTGGACATGAGGTAGGTAGAGGGATGATACAGCCTCTACCCAGTAAAGTACAAGCAGTACAAGACTGGCATACCCCACTACACAAACCCAGGTGAGAGCCTTTTTAGAACTCACTGGGTATTACAGAAACTTCATAGAAGACTATGGCACCATAGCTGCCACTCTGACTGCTCTCACAACTCCTAAGAAACCCAAGAAGGTAAGTTTGTGTGAGGATTGTGGGAAGGCCTTCAGTGGCTTAAAAGACTCCTTGTGCCAGTCCCCTGTTCTCAGTGCCCCTGATTACCAAGACCTTTTATTGTGCAGACAGATGCTGCTGACACTGGGATAGGCGCTGTACTATCACAAGTCGATGAGAAGGGTAAGGAATTGGTTTCATCAGTCGCCAGCTTAAGGACAGAGAGCTCAGGTGGTCCACAGTAGAGAAAGAATGTTTTTCTGTTGTGTGGGCCCTAAGGAAGCCAAGGCGCTACCTCATTGTGACCCACTTCACTGTGCAAACTGACCATAAGTCCTTAAAGTGGCTGATGAATATGAAGGGAGAGAATCCTAAGTTGCTCAGGTGGTCTATATCCCTGCAAGGGTTTGACTTCACTATTGAGCATAGGCCAGGTGTTCAACATAGCAATGCTGATGGGTTGTCCAGAATGTTTAACCAACCTGAACATGAGACTCATCCAGGGTGGATTAATTCCCCCTGTCCTTGGTATGAGAGGGGCGAGTAGTAGGAAGATTTCCATTTATGTGTAATTTTCCCTCCAGTTGTGAACCCCCCAACGTTTTGCTGTTGTCTGACAAGCCTGGCCTGACATTTGCCAGTGGAGCACAGCCTTCTGCTGCACTCCGTTGGGCTTTCGCTCACTTTGTTATGGGGAACTGACATGCCCTTAAAGGCATTTGGTACTGGGAGACTTTGTTTCCCTTAGCCATTTCCAATGTTGTAATTTCTTTGCAACATGTTATAAGTGCACAAAGTTCCTTACAGTGCCGTGCGCTTGGTCTACCTTTCTTTTACAAAGGCCCTAGACACCCTCAAAGGATTTTTTGTAGAGTACGGATGTGCCTTGGACAAAGCTGGTGGCAGCTGTTATTTTGCATATATTTTTAACCATTTCTTGCGGTCCATTCGTATTTACTGCGTTTGGCCCTGGACAGTGGCTTGGCCCCAAAATGGCCATTCCACGAGGCCCTGTGTTCTGTCCTTTGGCCATTTTGTCCCTTTGCCTTACGCAGGTCGAGCAGACCCGGGTCAGTCCTTATTTGGTCATGCATTCTCACTGGATTCTGCATGCCTTATGTGTGTGCCTCCAGGATGTGGGCTGGACTGTCTAGTTCCAATTCACATCCTGGGTGCCAGAGAGTCTGGTGTGCTGGGAATGAATGGGACCTCCGTGGTCTGTGATTGGTCCATGTCTGGTGTGCCTGTATGTGAGCATATCTCCCATTGGGCCCTCTTCATTTTGGCGCAAAGGAGATTCTGGATAAGAGAAGGCTCCAAATATCCATACCAGGTCGATCTCTTGAGTTCTCACTGAACCTAGGATAGGATCCAAGTATCCTGAAACCAAGAAGCAGAGAAGAGGAACCGCTGTTGACCCTCTGGAAGGTTTGGCACCCTGAGCCCGCTGTTATCCTGCCGGACCCCCCGCTTCTGATCGAACATAGAAGGTCTGCAAAGGCGCTTCGACCCATTTGAATAGTGAGACCAACTATTCATGGCACCTCCACCTTAACCTGAAAGCAAGTCTTCTCGGCTGTGTTCCTGGGCCAACCAGTGAACTGACCAGCTTGCACGGGACCATTGCTCTGGAACTGCTGCCTTCTGGAGTTGAGACTTGGTTGATCGTAAGCACGGGGTACAAATGCACTCTCCTGTTAAGTTTCGTACACCTAGGCGCCCGATGTCTGGAATTAGGAGAGTACGCCTGAACCAGAGTGCACCAGTCACTGTGTAGTCCAGCTGGGGTGACAAACTTTGCAGGTGCTTTGCTGCTGCGCCTCTCTCTACCCTGAGACCTGCTGCTGTCAACTATCCTGATCCCTTCAACGGGAGCAGAGAAATCACCACTCTCTTGCCACGGAATCATCGCTGTAACTCAGCCGCAGAAAGCCGCAGAGCTGCACAATTGACGCATTTGAACCTGCAACCGAAGTGGACTCGGCTTCCGAAGTTTGGCCTGGAGTGCGCCTGGGGTCGGTGAGTACTTGCAACTCTTACCAGTTGCCCTTAGCTCATGCATCCATTTTTAGGCACAAGTGTCCGCTGAGGGCCACTCACCTTTCTCGAGGTAGCCTGTGCTATAGTCCTATTCCCAACTCAAGGAACCTGTTCTGCCCTCTTGGGGCGAACCTCCTTGAATATTGGCAACCTATTCTTCATCGCCTCACCCACCTTCCTGAGTCTCTACAGCCCGTGCAGGAGACCACATTTTCACTGGTTGGCACACTTGTACCCTTCTAGAACATGCTGTTCACTTAGCAGCACTTAAGCTTATACCCAGCTGCCGGGAGGTGGGCATGACTTTGTTTCCCAGCCAATTAGCCCATCATCCTGTAGAGGAGGAGCCAACTGCCCCCCTCCATCTGCCCCGCCTACATTACATGAGACGTATGAACCAAAATATGTGACGTATCCTGAACAGGCGAACCAGCAAAGAGAAGAGAGCAGACTATGTGCAGTATCTATAAGAATACCTATACCTAAGAGAATATGGGAGTTAAAGTACCCATTGAGGAAACCATACTTGCATCCAAGACAATATGATGGCCATTTGAGCGAGATTCCTAAAGAAGCAAAGAAACTGAATGACCAGGATGAATGGTGACATCATACAATTTGAATCGACACACATAGAGAAAGTTAACTGGACCAGAGAGGCAGACGATTTATAAAGAACATAGAAGTACCAAGGATAAGTGACATCTTGGGATCAAGATGAAGAGACTTATGCCATAAACTTGATAAAGATATTTAGTTAGTTTAAACGTGTACAGATGCAATGAAATGCAAGCAGCAAAGCAATCATGAAGCTAGCCACACACTTAAATAGATTAGACCGCGGCAAGCGCCAACATATACCTATATACCTCATAGATACATATGGATTAAGTTAAGAATGAATGTTTACACTTTGTATAATGCAGTACTGAACAATGCAAGAAGGCCTCAGTTCAGTGTCGCAGTTACACAAAGCAATTGAATTAAACAGAATGCGTTTCAGCTAAGGAGTTCACTGACCCAAAAAAGCCAAGGTCTTATCAAACCAGGATTTGGCTGACATTACATACAATTAACGTGAACGAACAGAAACTCCTATTTAGAGGTCAAGTGAAAACAAAAGATGTCAGAGGACTCTCGAAAATAGAATGAAATACACAGAAAGGCTTAATTTCATGGTGTCCAGTCACGTGATGGAAGAAAATTGGACGAACAAGAAGATCACACCTACGCACGGAAGCCGGATTGTACCCATACGCCTTAAAAGTTCTCAGAGAACAGTACAGACTCAAGGCTAACTTCAAAGTATTCATTGACACTGGACCATCAAGGTGATGATGGATCACATTTTTAATTGGTGTGAAGCTGGTATCAAGACAAGCTCGCCCACACCTAGTTGTTGGGTCTGCGTTTTGCGCTCGCAGGTGGAAAATTACTGACAGGGTTAGTTACCAATTGTAAGGGACCACGTAGTTGGGGTCCTATAGTTTGTTTAGCCATTTAGTGACGTTCATAGTGGCCATTTTTAGGGGGGGGGGCTTAGTTGCCCCACCTGAAGTGAACTATCCTATTACCTCTCTCCATTACTCCATACAGATATAGAACCTATGCTTAGTATTTTCCCGATAAGTTTCTGTAGTTTGCCTTGTAGGATGAAGTTGGTAATGATGCAGGTCTACACGTCAGCTATGACCAATTATGGGTATAAGAACCCATCTTTTTTATGAAGTAGTTAGAGTCAGAGTATCGAGCGATTTTTGATGTTCATTGTACTCCCTGTTTTAAATGCTTGTATTAAAACAGACAAACTTTTGCCAAACTATTTGTGTCATCTTGATTATTGATTTTTAATTACAATCTGCATCCCCATCTATCTCAAGGGTACCGCTACTCATCTCAAAGGGCTGGAAGCCTCCAGTCACTTTGTAGCAGAGATTGATGGTTTAATAAAATACCATCGGCCGTCGACATAAGTAATTTAGAGTCTCAG
Source organism: Ambystoma mexicanum (assembly GCF_040938575.1). NCBI lineage: Eukaryota > Metazoa > Chordata > Amphibia > Caudata > Ambystomatidae > Ambystoma > Ambystoma mexicanum. Next base: position 170,474,442 of record NC_090925.1, read on the forward strand.
CAATATCGCACGACCTTTGCCATTCGGCTGATAGGACATGAAGCTCCCCATAGATAGAGGTTAGAATAGGAAATATTCTTGCAAGGAAAGGTTTGACGGGACCCCTATTTTCAGATAGAAACCCCTCCCACATCTACGAGAAGTGGATCAGAAAGCGTCTCGAAGAGGCGGTAACGAAGGCAGTGAACCCGAGGGTCCGAAGACGAAAAACATGCGAACGGTGAGTGAATAGACCAAAAATTATGGCAAAGGAATGCATGCTTAGTAAATAATGGAGAGTAATGGAGGGAAGCAGGATAAAATATAATGCAAGACTAAGAGTGTAATATATATGTATATGGGAAACGAGATATGTATTGACTTAAGTGTGGCCAAGTAATATATGAGGAAAAATAGTCATCAGTGTAGCCAGGCTATGAGGATAGGCCCTGTTCCGAGACTTTAAAGAGTGCTAGCTGAAGCTTTTCTTTCAGAGCCCCCTTTACGTGGGACATATAGGAGACGAGATTGGTTAAAGACTTTCCTAAAGGAATTAGCTTAAGCTCCAATCAGAGGGCAAGACGAGTCTTAGAAGAAGATCGTGAGTAGTACGTACATGTAGCCGGTAAAGTCTGTCTGCTTTGTTTTATGTGGTTGTAAGGTGTGTTGATGTCAGAGTTGAAAAAATAAGTATTTTAAGTAATAGAAAAATGTGAAGTTAAGACACGAAAATTGATTGCTTTAAGATTAAACTTTGGTTGTTTTTTAGCAAGATTAAAGTAAAAAATTGCATTGTGACAGGATGTCATGAACCCTCTTAGTTGGAGATGGATGCCGTTGTTACGGCTTCGCCGCCATTAACACTGCCACCACGTTTTTTTCACGTTTCTCTGTTTACGGTCTAGTGTTTTTTCCTCTGTTCTTCGTCTCGCCTATTTACTTCCTGCTACCCATGATTCCTTGCGTTGCAACCGTCTCCTTTCGTTTCACGGTGAGACGCTTCCAGTGCTTTTCTCTCGCTCGCTCTTGTTCCCCCTTCTGGGGATTTCTCTCCCTTCTTTTCTCCTTCCTTCCCGTCTCCCTGGCGGCTCCTCTCCTCCGCCAGTTTCCCTCTGCTGCTGCGTTTTGACGCTTACCGGCTACATGCCAGTGTTCTTTCCTTCCTTGTCATTTCCTCTCCGGAAGGATCTTCGATTTGGTTACCTAAAGGATCCCGAGGCAATTGAATTTCACTACCACTACAGCGACAACTACATCTCTCATCGCAATCCACGACTACAACTCAGGGGTTTTTTCCGCCTTTGGGCTTTTTCCCCTTACCCGCCTGCATACGGGAACGGAGCCAAGGTGGTAACCAATACAGAGTTCCACCACGGCTTCATTCCGTGTCAGAGCATTCACAACGAAGAGTAAAAAGGATTACCTTGCCCACAGACACGGCGTCGGAGCCTCAGACCCTGAAGACTCAGGTGAGGAGAGTGGTGCCTCGGGTGGGAAAGTGAAGCATTTGGACAATACCCTTACGGTGACTTCAAGTCATTCTCCAGATTGTGACAGTTTGCAACGCCCGAAGATACCAATGGCTACTCCAGAACAGTTGCAGGATCAAATCCAAGAACTATGGAAAGCTGTACAGTCCCTTTCTCAAGAGCTTCAGACTGTTAAGGCAGAAAATGTGGTATTAAAACAATTGGTTTTGGGCAAAGAACCTTCCCCTCCCCCAGAATTGCCACCTATGGCCCTATCTTCGGGGAAGTTCGACGGTTCTCCCAAAAAACTTAAAGAGTTTCTGGAAGCTGCCACTATTTACTTCACTTTCCGCCCTCATATGTTTTCTTCTGATCAGGCTAAGGTTGGCTTCCTCATTTCGAATATGGTGGGCAATGCCCTTGCGTGGGCTACACCTCTTGTGACAGGAGAAGACCCGGTTCTACAGAATTACGGGAATTTTAAGGTTCTTCTCAGAGAATCCTTTGAAAGACATGAACTCACCTACACTGCTTGTGAGGATCTCCTGGATGTTAAACAGGGAGCCTCAGATCTCCTCACCTACATTACTAGATTTAAGACTCTGGCGGCAGGGGCCGGTTGGCCTGAACAGGCACAATTTGCCATTTTTCGTAGAGGTCTCAAAGAGGAGATAAAGGACGAACTAGCCCGGTCTCCCCGACCTGCCTCTTTTTCGGATCTTTTATCCTCGGTCCTACAGATTGAACATCGTCTCCATGAGAGACGTATTGAAAGAAGACGTTACAGAGAAAATCCCTCTACCATAGGGACATCATCCAACACTCTTCCTCCATCTTCTAAACAGAGTGAAGAACCTATGCAGATTGGAACCACCCGAGCACCACTCACCATGGAAGAAAGAAGAAGACGAAGAGAAAGAGGGCTTTGCGCCTACTGTGGGTCTGACAAACATCTGCTCAAGGACTGTTCCGAACTACCTCAACGGCGTTCGGGAAACGAATCACCCCGGTTTTAAAAGGGACAGAAAACCGGTGGTTATCTAAATCTTCCAGTCCCTACGTTTCTTTGGCTGTATCCACAAAGAAGACACCTGAAGATTCCAGACTCATGGTTATCAATATCAGCGTGATGATCCAAGATCAGCTCGTAGAGACTTTGGCACTCTTAGACTGCGGAGCAGCCGGTAACTTCGTTGATACCTTATGGGTTGACAAGGTGGGCCTCAAAAGGCTAGCTAGACTCGAAGACCAGAAGGTGGAGGGTGTAGATGGTACTCCCTTGTCTTCAGGACCCATAACGCAGACGACTGAGGAGCTAGAAGTCCGAATTTCCCAGCATGTGGAGAGTCTTAAATTTGACATCATTAGAGCTGCCCATTTTCCAGTTATTTTGGGAATCACTTGGCTCAGGAGACATAACCCACAAATAGATTGGGTATCTAATTTGCTACGTTTCGAGTCTGAGTTTTGCAAGAAGCATTGTATTCCTCAACAATCTTATCTACAACTACAGGTCACCCCTGCTTCTTGTCAGGAATCCTCAACTGTCCATAATATGGCACATCTTGGTGAGGCTTTCAGAGAGGTTTTCACAGAAGTCAAGCCAGCACCTTTACCACCCCATCGTCCTGAGGACTGCTCTATTGATCTTGAGCCCAACGCACTGGTTCCGTTCGGTCGTATGTTTTCCTTGTCCAGATCCGAGAAGGAGGTCTTACGAACTTACCTGGATGTGAATCTGCACAATGGCCTCATTCAACCTTCAAAATCTCCTGCCGGAGCTCCCTTTTTCTTCATCTCCAAGAGGGATTCCAAAGAATTACGACCTTGCATTGATTATAGAGGTCTCAACAAGGTCACTGTCAGAGACCGCTATCCTATGCCACTCATCACAGACATTCTTGAGGCGGTTCAAGGTGCTCACATTTTCACTAAGCTGGATCTTCGCAATGCATACCATTTATTGCGCATTGCTAAGGGTGATGAATGGAAGACGGCTTTTCGAACACCCTTCGGATTGTTTGAATATAGAGTCATGCCCTTTGGGCTAGTTAATGCTCCCGCAGTTTTCCAAAGATTTATGGACCGCATGTTTTCGGATCTCTTATTTGTTTCAGTGATCATCTATCTAGACGATATTCTTGTATTTTCCATCAACAAGGAAGAACACGAAGAGCATGTCCGGACAGTGCTTTCTCGACTTAAGGAGAACAGTTTACTAGCCAAACCTGAAAAATGCCAGTTCGGGGTCTCGAGCATTCCCTATTTAGGGTTTATTTTGTCTGACCGGGGTATCTCCATGGACCCTCGCAAGGTGTCTGCCATTTTAGAGTGGTCTTCTCCCACCTCTGTCAAAGAGGTTCAGAGATTCTTGGGTTTAACAAACTTTTACAGAAGATTTATACCCCGGTTCTCCGAGATGGTGCTACCTATAACCACACTTCTCAAGAAATCATCTGGAACCTTTGTGTGGTCATCGACGGCAGAGTCTAGTTTCAGACATCTCAAAACTTTGTTTTGCTAAGCACCCATATTGCTCCAGGCCGATCAAACTAAACAGTTTATCGTGGAAACTGATGCCTCTTCCGCGGCCATCGGTGCTGCCTTGCTCCAGGAGTTCGAAGGTATAGAACATCCAGTCGCCTACCTCTCTCGCACTCTGACCATCAGTCAACTTCACTATACCGTCCTTGAAAAGGAGTTACTAGCTATGAAATTGGCCTGTGAGGAATGGCGACATCTGTTATTGGGTGCCAGTATTCCCTTCATCATTCGCACGGATCATAAGAATCTAAAGGTCCTGCAGTCCCTCGAATGTGCCAACTCTCGCCAGGCGCGATGGGCTTATTTTTTTTCCCAATACGATTTCACCATTACCTATTTACCAGGCTCTCAGAATGTCCTAGCCGACGCCTTGTCTCGCAAGGAGTTGGTTGCTGGTTCGGGCCACCTCTCAACCGAACTTATGTTTCCATCTACTCGCATAGTGGCACCTCTTCACACTTTTCTACAGGAGCTCAAAGAAGCTTCAGACTCTGAACCCTGCTTTAGAGACAAATGCTTGGCGTCTCAGTTTCATACCAAAGATGGTCTCTGGTTCTACAAGAACCGACTTTACATACCTTCAGGACATCTCCGCAAGAGGATTCTCTACTGGTGCCATGACAGCCGAGTTGCAGGACATCGAGGCCAGGCAAACACCATTGAACTCATAAAACGCTCGTTTTTCTGGCCCAATCTTCGACGAGAAGTCCAGTCATACATAAAAGCATGCCCAGTCTGCGCTATGGCAAAGAATCCAACAGGCAAACCGTTAGGTCTCCTTACTCAGCCTGACATACCACAAAGGCCATGGGGGAACTTGTCTACTGACTTCATTGTGGATTTACCCTTATCAGAGTCCTGTTCTTGCATCATGGTAACAATAGATTCATTCACCAAGATGGCCCATTTCTCTCCACTGGAGGGCTTACCTACGGCCAATCACATGGCCGAAGTTTTTGCCAGAGATATATTTCGTCTTCATGGCTTGCCCGATAAGATTACTTCGGACCGGGGTAGCCAATATATTTCTAAATTCTGGAAGGCTTTGTGTTCCCGGTTAGGTATTGACCGTGCTCTTTCATCTGGCTACCATCCCCAGACTAATGGTCAGACGGAAAGACTCAATTCCACTCTGGAACAATATCTCAGATGCTACATAAATAGACTCCAAGATAATTGGGTACAACTCCTCCCCACGGCAGAATTCACCTACAACAACTCCAAACACTCTGCCACGGGTATCTCTCCTTTTTACTGCAACTACGGACTTCATCCCAAGTCCATTTGGCCCATTGCTTCTCACACCAGTAACTCTCCTGCTGCCGAAGCTGCTTTATCGGAAATTTCTGAGGCTCACCGGACGGCCAGAGACAGTCTAGCGAGGAGCCGTAGAACCTACAAAACCCTTGCTGATCAACATCGCCAAACGGCCCCCACTTGGACTAAAGGGACGAAGGTATGGCTTTCGACCAAATATTTACCAAGGTGGATCCGGTCCTCCAAGTTGTCTCCTCGGTTCCTGGGTCCGTTTCCCATCCTAGAAAGAATCAACCCGGTGGCTTACAAGATTCAACTACCCTCCTACCTTCGCCGGGTGCACCCGGTGTTTCATACCTCCCTTCTCAAAGAATCACGAACTGAACCACATTTTAGGTCTAAACCCTTGCAAGACATTTCACCCAGAGACTCCCAGGAGGTGTATGAAGTTTCTAAAATCCGTGACTCCCGCTACTACCGGGGACGTTTACAATATCTCATTTCCTGGAAGGGGTATCCCAGGTCTGAAGATTCCTGGGAACCTGTGCATTTTGTCAAAGCGCCCCGCCTAGTAGCTAAATTTCATCAGAGCCATCCTGGTAAGCCGGGCGGGATGGGCAGTAAGAGGGGGCATACTGTCATGAACCCTCTTAGTTGGAGATGGATGCCGTTGTTACGGCTTCGCCGCCATTAACACTGCCACCACGTTTTTTTCACGTTTCTCTGTTTACGGTCTAGTGTTTTTTCCTCTGTTCTTCGTCTCGCCTATTTACTTCCTGCTACCCATGATTCCTTGCGTTGCAACCGTCTCCTTTCGTTTCACGGTGAGACGCTTCCAGTGCTTTTTTCTCGCTCGCTCTTGTTCCCCCTTCTGGGGATTTCTCTCCCTTCTTTTCTCCTTCCTTCCCGTCTCCCTGGCGGCTCCTCTCCTCCGCCAGTTTCCCTCTGCTGCTGCGTTTTGACGCTTACCGGCTACATGCCAGTGTTCTTTCCTTCCTTGTCATTTCCTCTCCGGAAGGATCTTCGATTTGGTTACCTAAAGGATCCCGAGGCAATTGAATTTCACTACCACTACAGCGACAACTACATCTCTCATCGCAATCCACGACTACAACTCAGGGGTTTTTTCCGCCTTTGGGCTTTTTCCCCTTACCCGCCTGCATACGGGAACGGAGCCAAGGTGGTAACCAATACAGAGTTCCACCTCGGCTTCATTCCGTGTCAGAGCATTCACAACGAAGAGTAAAAAGGATTACCTTGCCCACAGACACGGCGTCGGAGCCTCAGACCCTGAAGACTCAGGTGAGGAGAGTGGTGCCTCGGGTGGGAAAGTGAAGCATTTGGACAATACCCTTACGGTGACTTCAAGTCATTCTCCAGATTGTGACACAGGATTGGAGCTTGCGATGGTTGGTGCTCGCTCATAAGTGTATGTTGATAGAGACGTAAAACTGAAAACTGTAACTAAAGCATAAGTGAAGTGGTAGCAAAGAGAAAAGTAAAGGCTAAGAAATGGAATTACGCCATTAGTGCATCTTTGTAAACAGCTACCAAAACACGCACTTAAACTTAAACAATACAGTGCAGAATGGGTTCAAGGGACCGCATATAAAATGTTCATGCCATGGCCACAAGGTGGGTCATTATCGAGAGCAGTTCTGCAGAATATGACGACATATTTGCATGCTGCGTACACAGGAAAAAAGACAGAAAAGCACCTAGCGAGTCTAGAGCTTTGGAAAATGCATGAGCACGAGAAGGAGGAGGAGCCTCCTTTAGATTGGATACTCAATATATGCAAATAGGGCAGGTGAAGAGCCTTCTGCTCCGCCTGCCCCGTATGAAATAAAAGACGAGATTAAGAAAGACGAAGGGTTATACCCATTAAGAGAACTTAAAGCAGCGACGGGATATATCAATCTGTCATATGAGTCACCTACGCAAAGTAGTGACGAGAGCCCAGAGAAAGACACAGAGAAAGATATAACCTCCAAAGTCCCGAAGGACAGGGAGAGACGCGATAAGGAGAGAATCGATCGAGCAAGCACATCTCTAGACATAAGGAGATGGAAAGGAGATAAGGATAAAACTGATGAGATAGTGCTCTTACAGAACGAATAGTTGGGAGGTCAGATTTTACATAAACTCGATGGTAAAGGCATTGAAGATGTAAAACAAAGGGGAGATAAAGACGAACAAGACAGAAAAAAACAAGACAAAGAAAGAGAAGAACGATTGAAAGATGGAGCAAAAAGAAAAGATAGACAAAGACAAGAACAGTCATATCAAGATGAGCAAGCTAAAAAACAAGAGAGAGCAGAAGAGCAAAGAAAACGTGATAATAAAAGGAGAACAGCCGATGAACAGGAAAGGCTAAGAGAGAAAAAAATACAGAGACAAAGGGATGAGGAAATACAAAGGGCATATGAATGAAGGGATTTGAAAAAGAAAGAGGAAGATAGAGTAAGAAAAGCGAGAATGCGCAGAGAAGTCGATGACGAAATGGAATGTAAAAGAAGACAGACAGCACAACATCTCGAGTATTTCTAGTAAATCTAGAAGACGAATTTGACTCATGAAGCATTGGGGGATACCATTGTTAAAGGATACCATGAAATGCAAGCCCAGAAAGAATCACAAGGGAAAGCAAAAAATGATCCTCTCGAGAGGACTCAGTTGTATGACACGGCGGAAGCCTCCTGTAGTGCGAGCCATAAAGACCTATCTTTAGACAGACTAACATTAAATAGAGATGATGATGAGAGGAGTTGGGCACAAGGAGTATCAGACGAAGAAAGGGAAACCTTCCTGAGGGAAAAGAGAAGTGATATATGTGCACCAGAGGGATGTTCACCTTTGGATAAGGGAGTAAGATGGTCAGATTCAGAAATACCTATGTCTAAAGCATCAGAGCAACTGACACAGTCAGATCGACATAAGGGGCAACCCCATGGTCAGAGGTGGGAGTCCCCACCTTATGTAAGCAGGCTAAGATCACTGCCACGTAGATGAAGATGTGGGAATATTACTCCAGCGGTAGATAGACAAATGAGAGATGAAAATGAGTTTGGAAAGTCACAGTTCTCCTTGTTGGAAAAAGGAAGGGCCAGGACACAATATATACCATGGCCTCAGATGGACAGAGAACATTTAAAATGTAAACTCCCGAATTTAACTTCCGGCTCTGGAAAATTGATACATGAGTTAGAAAAAATGAGGGAATACATTAGCTATAGGGATATATAATCTCCATACTTGGTGAGAGAGCTGATGACGTATGGACACAGGCAGGTTACCCTGGTGTGACTACAGTCAACACCACGCACGATGGAGCACCATTTAACAATTGCAGAACAGCAATTTGGAAAGCGCTTTGAGTGCTAAATCCGGACACGTCCGATATGGGAGCTATAATGATGAGAAAAATGAAGGAAGGAGAGGACCCGTTGCTTTACATTCAAAGTTTTCAAGATGCATGGGCGCTTGAAACACGTGAGGCTTGGGGGACGTCTATAACTGTATTTTATCATATATTATGCCAAGGGCTGCCAGACCAGGTACAGAAACAGCTCAAGAAATTAGTGGTGATTGAAGCCAAACCATGGTCGGAAGTCCAGTTAAGCATTGTAGATTAATGCTTACTCCTTCAAGAAAAGAATCACAAAAATGACGATGCACGAAAAGTTGAAGAAGCAAAATTAGTTCAGAAAAAGCTATCCAAGTTTGCCATTGAAGGGGCAATGTTAACTAACGTAGGCGGATCAAATTCGCAGCAGGCAGCGCACATGCCACTAGTAAATAACCAAAGACAGTTTGATCAGACAAATAATGGATATGCTCCATAAGGAAGGGGATATCGAGGGAGAGGTTGGCAAGGTAATCAAGGGCATTAGCAGAATAATCAGGAAGGGTTCCAGAATATGCAAAATGGTAATCAGAACATGCAATATGGGCAGATGGGAAGACAACCGCTTTTATGTTGGACATGTGTAATGACAGGGCACATGGCTTGTGTGTGTAGAAGCCAAGGGATGGTACAGAATGGTCAATTTTCAAGACAGGGAACGTCAAATCCACCTCCATATTCACAGCAGGGTGGAAATGGATTTACGCAAGATCAAACAGTGCAGCAGCAAGTGCCAAGAGTATAGCAAGGCTTGCCATCACAGCAAGTAACAGGTAATCAACCGCAAGGACAATCACAGCAATCTCCTATGAAACTTCAGCAGAACACGAACACAGAACCGTCTATGGCGCGTAGAATAGGAGGTGTTACTGTTGATGGAGGAAATCCATTCACGGGTGATGGTGTGCGACTATACCTGAAATAGGACAGCTCACTGGGAGACCTGATGTGTTCAGTCCTATCTATTATGCCGAATCCTCATGAGGAGCCAAGGGTAGATGTAATTATATGCGGCAGAGCTTTTTCCTTCGCTGTGGACATGGGTACAACGCGCTTGTGCATACATGAGGGCCCATTTTCAATGTCTGGCGAGGAAAACACTTGTCAACATATTAGGACGAGATTTAATGATGAAAATGAATATGACCATTTTGGTTACAGACGATGGCATCGTATGCTCAACACCGGGAATGCATGTGCAAAACGATCAGAGCTTACAGAGGGGAAATAGCGCCTAGAGCGATACAGTTGGAACACAAAGTGTTCCATTATGGGATACGTGTTTTGTTAACATGGCTGCCAGGTCTAGTAGGCAGAACCATGAGAATACCAGATGAGTTTCTATTTAGACCTCAGATACCCATGGACGAAGAGGAGTGGTGAATTTTCCCCTTAGACATAGAAGCAGCTGTAGTCCAAGGAAATATGGCTTTGCTTGATGCAACTAAAGGTAGACGATCGAGCACAATAATTGCCATTGAGCAAGGTTGCAGAGTGACTAACATCACTGATGAGGAATTGTTTGGAGATGACATATATGACGATTTTGTGATATTTGAAATGTGCATTACTTATTGGGTCAAGGCGATTAAGAGAAAAGTCCAGCAGAGAATGATTCTAGCAAAGAAGTGTCCTGAATATTTTGATGAAGATATGTCGAAAGTGCAAATTTCATTATGGACTACTGGCCCCATGACGTAGGCTTACTGAAAGGAGTTGGGGAAGTGAAGATTAAATTGAAACCAGGAGCAATTTTACCTCGAGCATGACAATATCCCATGTTTAGAGAGGGAGATGAAGGCATTTTTAAGACGATTTCCGCCAGTATGGACCAAGCTATCTTAGTGACATCAAAGTCACCATGTAATACGTCAGTTTATCCTATTAAAAAATCAAAGGGGGGGGTCTTGGAGACTAATACAAGATCTCAGGCCGATAAACAAATTTGTAGAGGCCGAGTTCCCTCTAGTCCCAAACCCATCTACAATTTTATGTTATATACCTGTTGATGCATGATATTTCACGGTGATTGACTTGAAAAATGCGTTTTTCTCAATCCCATTGCACAAAGACTCACAAGATTTAACTTCATTTACCTTTAGACAAGTGTGATTAAAAAGCACAAGGCTGCTCCAGGGGTACTGTGAGTCCCCATCAATTTTTAACAGAGTCCTCCAGTTGGACTTGAGCAATATTGCTTTAGAGAGCGTTGTGCTGCAATATGTAGATGACATTTTAATTTGAAGCACCACAGAGGAAGAGTGCAGATGGGATTCTGTTCAGCTGTTGATTATACTTGCTGACAAAGGTAACAAAGTTAACAAGGAAAAGTTACAGTATTGTCAAAAAGAAGTGTTGTGTGTAGGCCAATTGATTTCATACGAGGGAAAGATGGTCACCCCTGAAAGAGCTGAGGCCATTTTAAAAACAGCCAAGCCACACACGATAAAACAAATGTAGAGTTTTCTAGGACTATGTAATTATGTCAGGGCATGGGTCGTTGACTACAGCTCATATACGAGGCCACTCTTACAGGCCTTGAAGACAGCACAGGCAACAAAAGAAACACTTGACTGAGGCAATGGAATAAGTGATGAATTGAAAAAAGCAATCTCCACAACCCCAGTTCTAGGGATCCCCAATTATGCAGAGGAATTCTATTTATTCTCGCATACAGATGGTACTTTTATGACAGCAGTACTCGCACAGAGAACCACGTTGGGGTACAAGCCCCTTGCTCATTAAGGCACTACAACTCCCAGTGGGTATAGCAGTCATTAAATGCACCGCTCACACGAAAGGGACAGATTTCATCCCGTGCGGAAATCAAGCAGCAGACGCTGAAGCCAAGCGCATAGCAAATACAGATACAGGGATGATGAATTTCGAATATCGAAACCATTAATGTGAATGAAAGAAAGTCTGTGATGATGCTTGTGGATGAGGGATATAATCATATGTCTAAAACATAGATAGTGGAGCTTCAAGGAGAGGCACTGCAAGAGGAAAAGAACTCGTGGAAGCGAAGAGGGTGGCGACAAGACAGCACTGGGGTAGCACTAGAACAATTACACTACCCAGTGCATACAACTAGGGAGAATCTTGCCGTAACCATTGCTGAGGATTGGTTCGTACCGAACCTAATGGAGCATGTTGCATTTTTTATTGTAAATGTTATTGTTTGCCAACAATTCACGGCTGGGCATACAATGCGCATAATGAAGGGATTCATCCCAAGACCCAATGGCACTTGCTTATCGACTATGTTGACATGATACAAGTTTGCACTGGATATAGATACCAATTAGTTGTAGTATGTCCTTTCTCTAGATGGATAGAGGCAGGTCCATGTATGTACCCATACTCTACCTGTGCCGCTAAGTTCTTAGTGCGCAAAGTGTTTCCCAGATGGGGAGTGTGCGAAGTAGTGAGATCAGATGATGGACCTCACTTTGTTAATACAGTTTTCGAGCAGATCACCTCGTTGCTTGATATAAAACACAAGTTTTGCTAGGCTTATCATCTGCAAGGAAAGGGGATCTGTGAAAAGCTCAACGGCCTGTTAAAAGAAAGAATAGCTAAATTGAAGCTTACGTTGAAAAAAGGGTGGTTTCACTGCCTACCACTGGCATTGTATGCATTGAGGAACCAACCAGCTTCTGACCACCATCATACGCCGCACAAAATTGTGACAGGAAGGCGAATGAGAATACCTTTAATGCCTCCATCCCGAGTTAGAATTGATGCTCAGCCAACGTCAGAAATGTTAGGACTTGAATTGCAAAACTATTTGAACTGTTTAACATCTATTTTTTCTGTGATTTCAGGACAGTTGCATAGACGAGGGTGTAGGGCAGTACAGAACACAGAAGGAGATGCTTCAACAACCCAAACATCCCGAATTTCTACATCCAAGAATCTACCCAGGTGATAAGGTCCTAATTCGTAACCACACAAGGAAAAAGTGGGACGAGCCCTGTTTCAACGGTCCTTTCGTTGTTGAGGACGTGACGCCATCTGCTGTCAAATTGCAAGGTAGACAAGCTTGGATCTTCCTGGGAGATATCAAGATCTACTCTGGAGAGACCCCTCTGCCTGCACCCCACCGCGAAGAAGCTACAAACATCGGGGAAGAACCACAGCACGTGCAGACGAGATCTATGACAAGGAAGAAGGACGCATAACCCGACAAGTGGAAAGAAAGGAAACTACTAGTGGACTGTGGCTTAATTTGGGCACTCCCTTTTAAAAGGGTAAAAGGACACATTCAAACACTCTGTGCATCTTAGTGCAGAGTAAAAGAAGATCTGCATTCTTAAAAGTCACAGTAGCTTATTTACTTTGGACTGAGGCATACTTAAGCCTTGATAAGACTAAGGATATGCCAAATTGTGATTGTGGACACAGCAATTGGAAGAGGGTACAGTACCCCAATTCTTTTTACACTGAGTTCTTGTTTGGTTCTTGTTGTGATGTTGATGTTACGTTGTTGTCTACTACCTAGGGATTTCTATTATACATCAGAAGCTAGATGACATGGAATGTTAGGCATCGCAAGATCTAGCGATGTCACAGAAGCTGCATTTACTTACTTTGCTCTCAGTGTTCTAACTTTTGTCAGTTGGTCTTGTCTCTGTTTATGTGAGGAGTTTCTGCTGTTGTTGGGGGTCTTTCTCCCCATTTAACTTAATAAATATACTTTAAGAAGACTTACCTGTGCACATTGATGTCTTCATAACAATGGCGACGAGGATGGGATGTAGATAGAAGACCGCCAGCAATGATCCTGGTAGTACTGCCGCGCCGCCTTTCCCCAAGCGTAGCAGCGGCAGTCCAGAGAGAAGCAGAGTCCTGTGTTGGCCGCTCCGCTATTGCCCTGCGTTGAGTGGCCACCAAAGTCCGGCAGCCTGACCATCAAGTAAGTGCCAGCACCATTTTTTAAAAAAAAAAAAGAAATTCGCCCGGGGCCTTGCTGGCGATCGTAACCGGGCCGCCCCTGCTGCTGCAATGTTTGCATCGCTCCTCGTAACCCATCCAGTGTTTCCAGTCAGGCCCGGCTCATGCAGCGTTTATGAGGTGCCTGCCGCTTGCACCCAGCCCGCTGCCGTCGCAACTTTAGCCGCGAGAAAAGGGGTTACCTGCGACGGCGTGAGGAGGATTTGCTGTAGTTGCTGTCAGCCCTTCAATACCAGACGCGGAGTTCCTGGAAAGGAAGAGGGATACCGTATAACTCCTAGCTGAGGTGCATCTGGAATCTTAAGAAAATAAAGCACCGCACAGCTACTGGTTGGTGCGCAATAAGAATTCTGAGCAGGTGCTGGTTGATGCGCATGACAAATCCTGGCAATGTGCATCTGAATTGTTAGAAGTGGAAACTCCACACCCCAGACAAGAAATTGGTGCAAAGAAATCTGCGGTCAAGAAAAATAGAATAGAGCCATTCATTACATGGTTTGTCAGCCCATCTTGAACTGTCAAGTAACAAAGCATCAGTATGCAGCCACACAGAGGACAAAGTGCATAGAAGCTGCGACGTATAAAAGCGACAAACACTGGTACCAGAAGTGGGGCCCCGTGCACATAAAGGGAGAATCTTCACCAGCACAGTAGGGGGGAAGGCGAGCAGAAGTTAGAAAGCGGGCGAGCAGTAACCAGAGGGCCAGTTTTTAGGTGTGCCCAAGCAAAAAGGGCAAGGAGAGCGCTCAGCCAGGAGACGAGGTATGGCGGGTTTACCGGGCATAGCTGGACCGCCGATATTTATGCCGATACCGGGAGCTGCGAAGATACCATGGGCTCAGTGGCGCAAAGGATTTGCACATTATATAAAGGCTGCCGGCGGAACATCATTTTCTAGCGAGAGGAAGTTGGCACTACTGTTGCATTTTTTAGGATATGAAGGGCAAAGAATTTATGAGACTCTTCCCCAACCAGCAGGAGATGGCAGTAATGGTGATGCTGGAAATGAATTTGATGTGGCTCTGTTGAAGCTGGACAAGCATTTCAATCCCAAGACCAGTACAATATTGGAACGATACAATTTTCGCATGCGGGTGCAAGCTCAGGGTGAGTTAGTTGAAGAGTATGTGACAGCCCTGCGACATTTAGCATTAACCTGCAAGTTTCAAGGAACATTCGACGAGCACATTCTTGACCAATTTATGATGCAATGTAGATCTAATAAGATACGTGAAGAATTATGGCTGAGGGATGACCCCAACCTGGATGAAGTTTTGGATCTTGCGAAACGCGTGGAACACTCATTGGCGTGTGTCGCGAAGTTGACAAAAAGTGAAACAAATGATTCCAAAGAAGTCAAGAGTAAAGTATTAAATGTGGGAGATAACAAGAGCAGAAGAAGGGGAAAGAGCAAGCAGTCGAATAAAGTTGGCGGGGAGGAGAAGAAAAACCAAGAGCCACTGCAAAGAACTGAAAGAAGAGAGGATAGACTGTGTTTTCGATGTGCGAGTAGCACACATTTTGCTTCATCCATCGTGTGTCCGGGCCGTAAAGCGACGTGTGCAAAGTGCAAAAGGAGAGGTCATTTTGCGAACTGCTGTAAGAACTACCAGTTTGGTCAGTCCAGTCAAAGGAAAGTGCTTTACGTCAATGAAGAAGCGGACGGCAGATCGTCAGAAGAGGAAGTGATGCTTCCAATGCAGAATGTCATCGTGAACACCATAAACGTTGTGATGAATGGTGATGGGGACGACTGTGAGCGACCGTATGCGATTGTGAACGTGAATGGTCATGCGATTTCCATGATGGCGGATTCGGGGTCAAAGATCACCTTAGTGTCTAGAAGTGTGTTTGAGAAGGAAATGAGTGGAGTGGTAGATCGATTGACAGATCCGGATATCAATCCCGGGGGGTACAATCAGGACAGAATTGAATTGCTGGGTTATGTGTGGAGTGAGTTCGAGTTCAAGGGAAGGAGGTGTAAAGGCAAAGTATATATTACTAAGAAGGGGCAATCATTGTTAGGCTGGAGAGAACAGAAGAGTTTGGGTATCCGATTAGATCCCAATCATCCCGAGCAGGTGCTCCAGGTGTTGTTGCCATCCACTGAGTCAAGCAAGTATGTGATTAAGCATGAAGGAGTTTTTGCGAAAAGTTTGGGGAAAGTGAAAGGGTTTCAACACCAGATTGTTTTAAAAAAGGGTAGTTTGCCCGTTGCTGCGAAACTTAGGCCTGTACCATTCTCTTTAAGAGAAGGGGTGAGAGATGAGCTTAAGAAATTACTACAAATGGGTGTGATTGAAAGAGCAGGAGGTGTCGAGTGGGTATCGCCTGTTGTCGTAGTAAAAATAAGTTCTGGTGATCTGAGGTTGTGCATAGACATGCGCAAGCTCAACAAATGTGTGATGGTTGACAGGCATCCCTTGCCAAACATGGGTGAGATGTTAACTATGGTGGGCAAGGGGAAGATATTCTCTAAACTTGATATGGCGTCGGCGTATCATCAGGTCGAGCTGACGGAAGAATGTAGGAAGGTTACAGCTTTCATAACTCATGAGGGCGTGTTTCAATTCAGAAGAATGCCGTTCGGTTTAGCGTCAGCTTCGTCGGTATTTCAAAAGATTATGGATCGGTTGCTTGGATGTGTAAAGGGAGTGTTTTGTTTCCAAGACGATGTGCTGATATGTGGTGAGACGTTGGAGGAGCATGACAGAAGTCTGAATGCTGTGTTGAAGATCTTTGAAGAGAGAGGCATTACTTTGAGGGAAGAGAAGTGCAAATTTGACGTATCCAAAGTAGATTACCTGGGTCACGAGGTATCATCTGAAGGGGTGAAACTCAAGGAAAGCATCATCAACTCCATAAAAGAAATTGAGAGGCCGACGACCAAAAGTGAACTTCGTTCATTTTTAGGTATGACAGAGTTTTATCAAAAGTTTGTAGAGAGCTATGCAGCTAAGGTTGTGGAGATGAGGAAAATATTGAGGAAAGGTGCACATTTTTTATGGACTCGTGAATGTGATGTAGAAGTTGCCAGAATCAAAGAGGAAATAGATATGGCTAAGCCTCTGGGATGTTTTGATACGAGGAAGTTCACTATCATTACGGTAGATGCTAGTGAGGGCGGTCTGGGAGCCGTTCTGGCTCAGAAGCAAGATGATGGTTCAGAAGTTTTAATAGCTCATGCATCACGTGCCTTGAAAGGTGCGGAAGTACGTTATTCGGTTCTTGAAAAGGAAGCCCTCGCATGTTATTGGGCGGTAGAGAGATTTAAAAATGTTGTCTGGGGTGTAGAATTTGTGATCCGTACGGATAACAAACCCTTGAAAGTTATTTTTGAGACGAAGGGTCTGGACAAGATTTCACGCAGAGTGGCTGGATGGGTCACCAGGATGCAAGCTCACAAATTTGCTATGGAAGTGATCCCTGGGAAAGAGAACACGTTAGCGGATAGTTTGTCAAGAGTAAAGGTTCATTCTCAGGACAGGATAGAGGATGATAACATGGAGATGGTGTTTGTGAGTACAGAAGGCATTGTATCCAAACAAGAGTGGTTGGATGAGATAAGGAAGGATGCAGTATTGAGCAAGGTGATCTCGTATGTTGTCTCCACTGTTTGGCCAAATAAATCGGCGTTAGTAGAGGAAGAAAAACCCTTTTGGGAGGTGAAAGATGAACTGTCAGTTGCTGATGAAATATTATTTAGATGGGAAAGGGCAGTGGCTCCTGTGGGGATTGGTGGAAGGATTATTGATCTGGCGCACAGTGGTCATATTGGTATTGCAAAGACCAAGGGGGTTCTGAGAACAGATTACTGGTGGCCAGGATTTGATAAGGAAGTTGAAGCTCGTTTGAGTGAGTGCCAATTTTGCATGAGAAGCGGGAAGGGAGTCGAAGCTAAGAAGCAACCCCTGGTTGATGTTGGAGTTCCGTCCAGGGTTTGGAGTGATGTAGCCATGGACATACTGGGACCTGTAGATTTGGCATATGGTCGGGAAAGATTTGTTGTTGTGGTAGTTGATCTATTTTCCAGGTGGGCAGATTTTAGAATTGTGCGGGAAATATCAGGAGAAAGCATGGTTAAGGTATTGCAAGAGGTTTTTGCGAGTGAGGGTCTCCCAGGAAGTGTCCTCACAGACAATGGTACGCAATTTACTGGTGGGTGTTTTCCCAAGTATTTAGAAAAATGTGGTGTGAGTCATAAGAGAGCAGCCCTTTACCATCCTGAAACAAATGGAGTAGTTGAGAGACTCAATAGATGTGTGATGGAAAGCATTTGCATGGGAGAAGAGTGTGGATTTGACAAATTGGCAACTAGTCAAAATAGGATGTGGGCGTTGCGCATGGCACCTCACGCTACCACTGGTTTGTGTCCGTTCGAGCTCATGAGAGGTCGAAAACCTTATTCCATGGCGTGTCCGCCATGGTTAGGCAGGAGCAGGGAATCTGATGTGGTTGTTGACGATGTGAGTAGGTCCCTCAAGAAGAAGAAGAGTGAATGGGTCATGCGGGAAAACAAGAGGAGAGGAAGTAAGGAATTGCGTGTGGAGTGTGGTGACTGGGTAAGAATAAAGAAAGGTGTTGTAAAGAGAAAAGGAGATTCTTTATACTCCGATCCAGTCAGGGTGATTGCTGTGTTGAAAGGTGCAGTGCGTGTGGCTGGTGGCCAAGTTTGGAATAGAGGTTGTGTGTGAAATGCAGGATGTGTGAAGGTGTTTTAAAAAAAAAAGGGAGATGTGTTGTGATGTTGATGTTACGTTGTTGTCTACTACCTAGTGATTTCTATTATACATGAGAAGCTAGATGACATGGAATGTTAGGCATCGCAAGATCTAGTGATGTCACAGAAGCTGCATTTACTTACTTTGCTCTCAGTGTTCTAACTTTTGTCAGTTGGTCTTGTCTCTGTTTATGTGAGGAGTTTCTGCTGTTGTTGGGGGTCTTTCTCCCCATTTAACTTAATAAATATACTTTAAGAAGACTTACCTGTGCACATTGATGTCTTCATAACAGTTCTACTCATGGTGTTACCCAGTGATGACATTTCTAGGTTCATACTTACGTATCTTGAGTGGGTGTTACATTCTTATCCTACGTTGGTTTGGAGGACTTATTTATTATATATTTATTTATATAGCGCCGAACGCCCACAGGCATCGGGGCGCTTACATGTAGACATGTACATAGCTCAAGGTGGAGCCTGAAGAAGCAACAGGACAAATACATAAAACTACAGGTTGGCTTATTCATTGGGTCCTAAACATGTGTTACTTGAAAAGCTCTGTTTTTAGTTTTTTTCTTGTCGCATTCCATCTTATATTCAAAATCCTGACAATGAAAAACGTATTAGAAGATTGCTCATAATCCTCACTGAAGAGTTTTTGAAGTTGTCTGAGTTCAGTGAGGAAAACACAAATGGCCTTATAAACCAACGCAGCACATAGACTGGTCAGTGTGCTGTTCTGTCATCTAATTGAAGAATAGCTGCATCTCGTTGGAAGACACACAGACGTGGTAACTTTCCTAAGAGATCCAAGAAATACTGCAAACTTGAATGTGATCCTGGAAGGAATTATCATCCAGGTGGCAATCTATTTTGAAAGAAATCACAGAGCTGCGTAGAAACTTTCCTCCGAGGGACAGATCGGGGAATTGAATGAAGGACAAATCTCTTTGTTCATGCTGACAGGGAAGCAACATGTCATCTGGACTGAAGCAGATTCGAGGCATTGATTGGGAACTAATAAATTAAACATATTTCATAGAAGCTCACTGAGGACATTTTTTTTCACGATAAAGGAACATTTGCATCCTGATTGGTGAAAAAACGGATTCAAGATAGAAAGATAAAGTCACTTCTTAAGGCATCCAGAAAGCAGACAATTGATCAAGGACGAATACTGAAATAAGACAACAGCTTCCAGAAACAATCTAAAAATGCAGAGCCATTAAAGTTGTTTTTGCTTCCTTAGCATCAAATGTTCGAGATGCGAAAACCAAAGTAGCAAAATGGTGTTGCCCCATGAGGACAGACGTACAAATTGTCCCAGAAGCAGATGCTGCAGGCTTACTTACCACTGCATCATCTACACATGTATTATATTCATACTCATATTGCTTTCACTGACAGTGAGAACTGCTTTCTATATAGGAGTACATGTTGGTAAGACTCCTGTATATGTTTCTGAGCAGAAGGAAAAGGTAAGCGTGGCAACTACAAGGCAGCCTAGACCCTACATAGTAATTCCGGTCCCAATAAAAAATGGGAAGATACCTGAGCTTGAAATGGATGTTATCAGTAATAAATCACACACAGCACTTGTTTCAAACACTGCTTTTAAACGCCGGAGACAGGGTCGGTGGATCAGGCAAAGTAAGGGGTTGACAAAGGTTGGGCCTACACAGATAATGCATGAAGACACACCTGGTCCAGCAACGAAAGGCCCAAGCACAAGTCCCACAGAAAGATCACGTGCAGAGATTATAGCAGAATCTCTATGGCCGTTTTGAGCTATTGCCAGAAAAAGACAGATGGATAAAGAAAGACTTGCTGAACTTTCTTCTACGCAGGGAACCCGGATGAATGTTCCTGCAAATCGACCAGTCAGAAGAAGCTATACTGATGCATTCAAAGATGTAGTTATAGGTAACTACATGAAGACTTTGAGAACCAAAAGAAGCACTCAAGAAGATAATTATGAACTGAATGATTACCTGGCCAGCACAGCACACTTGGGAAATAACATATGGTACCAACACATGAAAGAAGTTGGAAGAAGGACGTGAGATGAAGAATGCTTCGTATGTGCACTCCTACCATACAGCTTGGGGAAGTCGAAGAACTTCATAGCTATTGAAATAGATGTCCTAACTGCACATTGCATAGTGCACCTAGCGTTGTGCAGTACAAGAGGCCAATTCATGGGTCGAACAGCCTCTCTCAAATGGGCAACTGAAGTAACAGATCCAAATGAAGTTGACTATGTTGAAGACATAAAGACAAGAAACAATGCCAAGACAAATAATATTGTAATCAGATACGAGAAACCGGGAATAAAAGGTACTGGAGTAAGAAGAGAACTAAATAAAAAACAGAAAGTTCCAGCACACTCTACAGAAGACATCCGTAGATGAAAAAACAGAGGCCAGATGCAGATTTGGGGAACTGTCCTCTCACCAGATGGATGGGAAGAAGGAGTAGTAATCTGCAGAGACTGGGTAATAATAGGTTATCACAACCAACAAATGTTGTGTAAGCCATTGCGGCTAAAACCTGTGAAACTCCTTGCATGGGTCGAAGACACAGGAGGACCTTTACAGATAGTACCATTGGACAGTTCTAAATTGTGCTTCAGGAACAATGGTACAAGAAAAATGGGGGAAAATCAGAACTGTGAACGAATCTTCGATGCACCAGGAATGAATATCGGAACAGTAGTAACCATGGATCATTATTGGGCTTGTGGATCCAAAGCCTACATCATATTGCCAAAAGATTGGGGAGCGATTTGGACATTGTTGAATGTCCATGTTCCTGCATTGGTAATTCCTAAAGTTGACCTAACATTGATAGTTTTCCGGAAAGCAGATGCTTATCTAAGAAAGAAAGAAGAGAGAGAACTACTTGTCATCTAAATCAATAGAAGCATTTGATGCTACACATATGAACATAGACTGTTCAGCCAGACTTCTTCAGTGTTCACGTTGATCTTTATGCTAAGGAACCAAGTTGGAGCAAATACCAAGTGGCTTCAGATCACCAGATGGGAACTGCCACAGACGATTAATACGACCATAAAGGGATTCAATGCAATCAGAGAATAGCTGTAACGCTCACCTGACTCCCACGGAGGCGCTGGCCTGGTTTGGATTGCTGTGGCCTCTTCTAGGGTGATGCGCAGGACTCGGAAGATGGAATGGACCGGACCCCCAAATCTGGCTTGTCTGGCTCGTAGAAATATCCTTCTGTGTGTGAAAAGGGAGTATTAACAATCTGCGGGATAATGCGTAGGCCTCCCATTCCCCTTCTCACCCTCCAGGAAACCCTTCTGCGATTCCCCGTGAAGTCTCACCTTAGGGTCTGAAAGGACAAGCTCTCCATCCTGCTTCTGATGCAGGGGCGCGTTGTTATCCAGTTACTTCACTGGATCTCGGATTGGTGAGAGTTCAAGTTCGCTTGACTTTTCCGGTAAGGTATCGTAAGAATTCTGTTGCAAGTTCAAGCTTTAAATAACCATTGTCTGTTTTCTCTATTTCAGGTGCTGAATGAAGATTCCGAGTTAGGGAATGGAACCGTCGAAGGAAACTTCTGGTGAGTTTTTGATGAGTGGTTCCTCTAGTGTTCTTGCATTAAATGCACTAATGCTTGTGTCTTTTTCTCCTTAGGGGCCGGGGTTCGGAAATGCCGAAGATACGGCGCCGACCCGAAGTCAGAAGAGATGTCCCAGTAAATAGCAGGTAAGTCTTTGATGAGCGTTCCGCTAATGTCTTTGCATTCACTCACTAATGCTAATGTCTTTTTCCCCTTAGGGGCCGGGGTTCGGAAATGCCGAAGATACGGCGCCGACCCGAAGTGAGAAGAGATGTCCCAGTAAATATCAGGTAAGTCTTTGATGAGCGTTCCGCTAATGTCTTTGCATTCGCTCACTAATGCAAAGACATTTTGCAGGGTTTGGAAATGCCGAAGAAACGGCGCCGACCGAAGTGAAGAGGGATTGACCCAACAGGTAAGTCTTATGGTGGAAATTAAGCCTTTCTTATTCTCTTCCCTAGCTCACCTTTGTTCTTGTCTTTTTCTCCTTTAGGCGCAGAAATGCAGCAGAAGATCCGGATGGTCGCTGATGGGCAAGAAGGCGCCTAGTAAAGGTGAGTGGAATGCTGCGCTGCAGCGAGATATGCGATGTGCTTTTGAAAATGAATGTCTTCCCTTTAGGATCGTCGGCGAGATGACTCTGGAATGCAGATTAAGCAGGTAATGTCTCTTCTTTCTCCTGTTCTCCTGTCTTCTCCCTTTACAGGTGTTCCAGGATGCTGTCGGGCGTGGCTGGAGTCCGGATGCAGGAGCAGACACTGTGAGCGTCGAGCTGCTAGGTGCAGAACAACACGAAGCGTGAGTTGCTGCTTGGGCGTGGCTTAAATAGCCTTCAAAGTAGTTCCAGGTATGTATTCTTCCTCTAAGGTATGTATTCTTCCTCCGGCCACACCCGTGTGGTAAAGTAGTCTCATAGGTAAAATAGTCCCATTCAGGCCTCTAGGTGGCCTGGATGTTGCAGCACAGTCTGCATCAGGTAAGTTCACACCAAGCACTTCTTAACACAAAGTCATCCTTTATGAGCCTGGCGCCTATGGCGCCTGGACTGTTGACCAACATGAGCCTGGCGCCAAAGGCGCCAGGACTGAGTCCAAAGGGCCCCTACCTGGGGCCACTGGGACTTCCCTCGGGAACATGATGTCTGCCTCTGGGGTTGCTGGGCCCAGTCTGGCTCCTTGGGGGTAGGCATCATGACAGTACCCCCTCCCAAGCCCCCTCCCAAGGTTGTTCTCTCTGGAGGTTTCGGCTTGTTTGGGAATTTCCGGTGGAATTTCTGTATTAACCGAGGTGCATGTACCTGGTCGCTTGGTTCCCAAGACCTTTCCTGAGGCCCATATCCTTTCCAATCAATTAAATAGAAGAGTTTTTACTTTGACAACTTGGAATCTAAATGTCTTTAACTTCGAATTCCAGCTCCCCATCTACTTGAATTGGTTCTGGTGGTTTAATTAGTCTGTTTCCAGGTTGTACTGGTTTCAACAGTGATACGTGAAAAACGGGATGGATTCGCATGTTAGCTGGTAGATCGAGTTTGAAGGCCACCGGGTTGATTATAGCTTTGATTGGGTAGGGCCCTACATATCTTGGATTGAAAGTTCGCGGTCCTTTGAGTGGTAAATGTCTAGTCGCTAGCCACACTTGGTCCCCTATTTGGTACGGAGGTGCTTCACTACGATGTAAATCAGCATTTTCTTTGTACTTTTTCTTGGCTTGCTGTAAATGAGTCGTTGCTTCTTTGAAGGCTCGAGTTATCGTGGAATGCAAATGATCTACAGCGGGCATTTCAAGGCTTTGAGGGGAGTCAAGGTCAGAGGTTCGGGGGTGATGGCCATATAAGGTATAAAAAGGGGTTGTCCCGTTCCAGAATGTACAGAATTGTTATATGCATATTCTGCAATCCAAAGAATGCCTTTCCAATTACATCCAGATTGGTGCAACATACACCGAAGATACTGTTCAAGGGTCTGGTTTGTTCTCTCGGTTTGACCATCGGTATAGGGGTGGTGACTAGTGGATAGTCGTACATCGATTTGTGCCAGCTGACAACACTTTCTCCAAAAATGGGAAATAAATTGGCTTCCTCGATCAGAGACCAGTATGGATGGAAAACCATGTAAACGAACGACATTCTCAAGAAATTCCTTGGCCAGGATGGAGGCTGAAGGTAACCCCTTTAATGGGATAAAATGGGCCATTTTGGAGAAGAGGTCCACAATCACCAGGATAGTGTTGTATCCATAGCAAGGAGGCAGGTCTGTAATAAAGTCCAGCGACAAGGTGTGCCAAGGTGCCGGTGGGATGTCCAAGGGTTGTAAAAGGCCGGCTGGTCTTTTCATTTGACCTTTATTTTGGGCGCAAACTCCGCAGGACATCACAAAGGATTTTATATCCTTTCGCCAGGAGGACCACCAGAATTGCCTTTTGATTTTTTCTTCAGTTTTAGCAATACCAGGATGTCCTTCCATTAATGTATCATGATAATGGGCAATAACGAGTTCTTGCAATTCCTTATGAGGCAGAAATAATCGCCCCTGGAAGTAGGGTAGATCATTATTGACGGAAAAGTGTGAACCCTTTTGACTCCATTCTTGCAAGGCTGTAGGGTCTAAAAGTTTTTTAACTCTAGTTTGAATGTCCTCAATAGTTTGTAAAGAGGTCAACCCCAAAATTCTCTGTTCAGGTATAATCGGTACTGGTTCTAAGCTTGAATTTGTTTCTCCCATCCCAATCCGGGATAAAGCATCCGCTTTGCCATTCTTGCAGCCAGTGCGATATGTGATTACAAAATCAAACTCCGCAAAGAATAAAGCCCATCGGAGTTGACGTGATGATTGAGCTTTGGCCGTTTTTAAATATTGCAAATTTCTGTGATCTGTAATCACTGTGATGGTGTGTCTTGCGCCGAGAAGGTAATGACGCCAAGCCTTGAAGGCGGACTTAATAGCTAATAACTCCTTGTCGGTGATTGCATAATTAACTTCAGGAGCCGAGAATTTTCTGGACCAAAAGGCTACAGGGTGCAATTGGTTAGTTACAGGATCCCTTTGAGACAGGACAGCTCCCATGGCTAAGCTGGATGCATCGGTTTCAACAATGTAAGGGAGATCTGGGCGCGGATGTTTCAGTACAGGTGCGGAGGTGAATTTAGTTTTTAGTTCTTGAAAGGCCTGTTCTGCCTCATTAGTCCATTCGAAGCGTTTATTTTTCCATAAGAGTGCAGTGATGGGTTGAACCACTCGAGAAAATTCCGGGATAAATCTTCGATAAAAATTGGCAAAACCAAGCATGCTCTGAACACCCTTCACAGAGCTAGGAGATGGCCATTTGAGGATGGCGTCCACTTTTCGTGAGTTCATTCGGACTCCCTTTGGTGTCAGGATGAATCCAAGAAACTCGACTTCTGTGGCATGAAAAACACATTTTTCGAGTTTTGCAAACAGTTTGTGCTGGCGCAATTTCTTAAGAACTGCCTTGACATGTTTTCTGTGATCGGATTCCGAAGAGGAGTACACCAGAATGTCGTCGATATATACGATGACACAAACATCAATAAGTTCCCGAAGAACATCATTCATAAAGTATTGAAAGGCAGCAGGTGCGTTGCACAATCCGAAAGGCATCACCTGGTATTCGAAGAGTCCATATTTGGTGCGGAAAGCAGTCTTCCATTCGTCGCCTTCTTTTACACGCACCAGGTGATAAGCTCCCCGAAGATCTAACTTGGTGTATATACAAGCATCTTTTACTTGGTCGAGAAGTTCAGGGATCAGGGGCAGAGGATAACGATTCTTAATCGTTATTTGATTTAGGGCACGGTAGTCAATACAAGTTCTAAAGTCGCCTTCTTTTTTCGGCACGAAGAACAGAGGTGAGGAAACAGGAGACTTTGACGGGCGAATAAAACCATTGGCAAGGTACTGATCTAAATACTGTCGCAAATGAAGATTCTCAGGTTCAGTAAGGGCATAGATCCTTCTACAAGGCAGTTGAGCATTGGGTAACAGATCGATTTGACAATCGTACGACCGGTGGGGAGGTAACGTGTTGGCCTGTTCTTTTTGGAAAACGTCTTGGAATTCTTGGTACTCAGGCGGTAGTTGTATTGTGGCGGAGGTTACTGTAGCCAGGCCCATGTTTGGATTTCTTGGATAGCAAGTTTGTGTACAATCAGGAAAGGTTATTCTCTTTGCTCGCCAGTCAATTCGAGGATTATGTGTTTCTAACCAAGGAATTCCTAGAATTACTTGAAACTGTGGGGCCTTGATTACGTCAAACACAATAGCTTCCCGATGTCCATTCTGACCCACTAGTGTCATTTCTGCAGTAGAATGTGTTACCGGCCCTGAGGCAATTTCGGTTCCATCAACTGTGGTAATGACATCCTTGTTGGTTTTCGGACGGAGAGGGAGATTAATCCTGGAGGCCAATTCACGATCAACATAGTTTCCGATAGCTCCACTGTCGATGTATGCCTTCATAGCATGCAACCGCCAAGGCTGTCTCGGATCCACAAGGACCATTGGCATGATGAAATGCGAGGTCAAAGAGTTTGTTTTCAAGCTCGGCAAGCGGACCTCTACGCTTGTCGGGCTTGGTCGTTTCCCGAATCAGGTTCCGTTAGATTGTTTTCAGTGGCTCCAACCACCTTCTTGGGTGGTTTTACTGGACAATCTCGTAAAAAGTGCCCAGAAGCCCCGCAATAAAGACATAATTGCTTCTGCCGCCTTCTTTCTCGTTCCTTCTGAGTTAACGGTCCTTTAACTCCACCGATTTGCATAGGTTCTGAAACGTCAGTACCCTTGGGGTTAGCGTGAGTTTTGATCAACACTCGGGTTTCTAACTTAGACCGATCTGCTTTTCTATTCTGAAGTCTGTGATCAAGTTGGACCACTAAGTCTATGTATTCCGCGCAGGCTTGGGGCGGATTTACAATTTGAGCTAGAACGTCTTTAAGTTCTCCGCGCAGGCCTCGATGAAATAATGTGATCCTTTTATTTTCTGGCCACCCTGTTTCCACAATCAACCTATTAAAGGTGGCGATGTAGGATAAGAGATCCTGATTACCTTGTCGTAAGGATAGCAGTTCGTTGTCCAGGGCCTGTCCCTGGGAGTGTCGAGCGAATAATCTTTCCATGCTCGCCTGGAAGCCTTGAAAATCCTGGAGAATTGGGTCATCTTGACTTACCAAAGGAACTGACCAATCGGCAGCACAGCCGCTGAGATAAGATAATACAAAAGCTACCTTGGTTTGGTCATTAGGGAAGGCCCCAGGTCTGCATAGAAAGTGTAAGCGACATTGGTTCATGAAAACGGCATATTTCTTGGGGTCCCCAGCAAAACATTCAGGCGGGGCCAGTGGCATATTTCCAGGTAGATTGATTTGTACCGGGTTATTCGAAACCACAGTAGTGGGATTACCTCCGGAACCAGGTAACAGAGTTTGTCCTGCCTGACCTTGCAACAGCTGTTTGGCCAGGTCATCAGTTCGTTCCTTGGATAGGATCAGTTCTCTCCTGAGAGCGTTAGTCTCCTGGCGGGCGGAATGTACTTCTGCCCGTAATTCCCCCAAAAGTTGGGCCAGCTGGTCTGTCTCGGAAGTATCCATAGCGCTTGGGTAGGAAATTGTAGGTAGGCTTCACGTTCTGTAACGCTCACCTGACTCCCACGGAGGCACTGGCCTGGTTTGGATTGCTGTGGCCTCTTCTAGGGTGATGCGCAGGACTCGGAAGATGGAATGGACCGGACCCCCAAATCTGGCTTGTCTGGCTCGTAGAACTATCCTTCTGTGTGTGAAAAGGGAGTATTAACAATCTGCGGGATAATGCGTAGGCCTCCCACTCCCCTTCTCACCCTCCACGAAACCCTTCTGCGATTCCCCGTGAAGTCTCACCTCAGGGTCTGAAAGGGCGAGCTCTCCATCCTGCTTCTGATGCAGGGGCGCGTTGTTATCCAGTTACTTCACTGGATCTCGGATTGGTGAGAATTCAAGTTCGCTTGGCTTTTCCGGTAAGGTATCGTAAGAATTCTGTTGCAAGTTCAAGCTTTAAATAACCATTGTCTGTTTTCTCTATTTCAGGTGCTGAATGAAGATTCCAAGTTAGGGAATGGAACCGTCGAAGGAAACTTCTGGTGAGTTTTTGATGAGTGGTTCCTCTAGTGTTCTTGCATTAAATGCACTAATGCTTGTGTCTTTTTCCCCTTAGGGGCCGGGGTTCGGAAATGCCGAAGAAACGGCGCCGACCCGAAGTGAAGAGGGATTGACCCAACAGGTAAGTCTTATGGTGGAAATTAAGCCTTTCTTATTCTCTTCCCTAGCTCACCTTTGTTCTTGTCTTTTTCTCCTTTAGGCGCTGAAATGCGGCGGAAGACCCGGATGGTCGCTGATGGGCAAGAAGGCGCCTAGTAAAGGTGAGTGGAATGCTGCGCTGCAGCGAGCTATGCGATGTGCTTTTAAAAATGAATGTCTTCACTTTAGGATCGTCGGCGAGATGACTCTGGAATGCAGATTAAGCAGGTAATGTCTCTTCTTTCTCCTGTTCTCCTCTCTTCTCCCTTTACAGGTGTTCCAGGATGCTGTCGGGCATGGCTGGAGTCCGGATGCAGGAGCAGACACGGTGAGCGTCCAGCTGCTAGGTGCAGAACAACGCGAAGCGCGAGTTGCTGCTTGGCTGTGGCTTAAATAGCCTTCAAAGTAGTTCCAGGTATGTATTCTTCCTCTAAGGTATGTATTCTTCCTCCGGCCACACCCGTGTGGTAAAGTAGTCCCGTAGGTAAAATAGTCCCATTCAGGCCTCTAGGTGGCCTAGATGTTGCAGCACGGTCTGCATCAGGTAAGTTCACACCAAGCACTTCTTAACACAAAGTCATCCTTTATGAGCCTGGCGCCTATGGTGCCTGGACAGTTGTCCAACATGAGCCTGGCGCCAAAGGCGCCAGGACTGAGTCCAAAGGGCCCCTACCTGGGGTCGCTGGGACTTCCCTCGGGAACATGATGTCTGCCTCTGGGGTTGCTGGGCCCGGTCTGGCTCCTTGGGGGTAGGCATCATGACAATAGCTGAGAGCTGCAAGATTGATGACCCTCCAGAACAGATACGTCCTGGGCATGATCACAGCGATGGATGGAGGTGTTTGTGCCAAAATTGGAGAATCATGTTGCACATTTATACCTTCTCATGATTACTAGAATGGAACATTGACAGAGGCCATAGATATGCTAATGAAGCTCCATGGCCAGATGATAGAAGAGGTCAATGACATTGCTGATGACAGCTGGTTTGGATCACTCTTCTCATGTGTTCCACAATGGATGGCATATATGTTCAAGTTTTTAGGAGCTTTATTATTATTAGTGATGCTTGGATTCTGTGTGATCAAGATCATAATCTCACAATGCAAGAAGACAGCAAAGAAAGCCATAGGGATGAACATCATGACTGATGTTGAACCAGGATGGAAGCCTAAGAATCTAACTAATGAAGAAATCAGCGACTTTGTAAAGACCAGTATCCATGCATCTGAGGGAACAAAGTTCCTGTATCCAAAGGACCATAAGAAATACGTGGGAAGATGTATCTATTGCAGTCCAAGTGGACAGTGCATGCTCATGACATGGAACAAAGGTGAGCATGTGAAATCAGATGGATGCCTGAAGGAGTTATACAAATATGGATCCTTAAGAAGTATTTCTTCAGACCAGGATGTCTAGATGTAGAAGATGATGTGAGAGTGGTCGATAAATTGCCCCAAGGGGGGAGTGTGGAGGAGGAGCCAAGTGCCCCCACTCCACCTGCCCCACCTACATTACCTGAGACGTATTAACCAAAATATGTGACATATCCTGAACAGGTGAACCAGCAAAGAGAAGAGAACAGACTATGTGCAGTATCTATACAAATACCTATACCTAAGAGAATATGGGAGGTAAAGTACCCATTGAGGAAACCATACTTGCATCCAAGACAATATGATGGCCATTTGAACGAGATTCCTGAAGAAGCAAAGAAACTGAATGACCATGATGAATGGTGACGTCATACAAAGTTGAATTGACACCCATTTAGAAAGATAACCAGACCAGAGAGGCAGACGATTTATAAAGAACAAAGAAGTACAAAGAATAAGTAACTTCTTGGGATCAAGATGAAGATACTTATGCCATAAACTTGATAAAGATATTTAGTTAGTTTAAACGTGTACAGATGCAATGAAATGCAAGCAGCAAAGCAATCCTGAAGCTAGCCACACGTTTAAATAGATTAGACTGCGGCAAGCGCCAACATATACCTATATACCTCATAGATACATATGGATTAAGTAAAGAATGAATGTTTCCACTATGTATAAAGCAGTACTGAACAACGCAAGAAGGCCTCAGTTCATTGTTGCAGTTACAAAAAGCAATTGAATTAAACAGAATGCATTTCAGCTAAGGAGTTCACTGACCTGAAAAAGCCAAGGTCTTATCAAACTAGGAGTTGGCTGACATTAGATACAATTAACGTGAAAGAACAGAAGCTCCTATTCAGAGAGGTCAAGTGAAAACAAAAGACGTCACAAGACTCTCGAAAATAGAATCAAATACACAGAAAGGCTTAATTTCATGGTGTCCAGTCACGTGATGGAAGAAAGATGGACGAACAAGAAGATCACACCTACGCACAGATGCCGGATAGTACCCACACTCCTTAAATATTCTCAGAGAACAGTATAGACTCAAGGCTAACTTCAAAGTACTAATTGACACTGGACCATCGAGGTGATGATGGATCACATTTTTATTTGGTGGGAAGCTGGTATCAAGACAAGCTCACCCACACCTGGTTGTTCGGTCTGTGTGCTACTCACGTAGGTGGAAAATGTCATGATGCCTACCCCCGGAGCACCAGGCCAGGCCCAGCACCCCCGGGAGCAGGCATCACGCCCCCGGGTAAAAGCCCAGCGCCCCTTTATAGGGGCTCTTTGGACTCTGTCCTGGCGCCGTTGGCGCCAGGCTCATGTTGGACATCAGTCCTGGCACCATAGGCGCCAGGCTCATAAGGGGAAGTGTTTGGTGCACTTACCTGAAGCAGACCATGCTGCACACTCACCTGATGCAGACCATGCTGCATGAAGAACCAAGCCAAATGAGGCTCAGGAGGGACTATTTTTCTGAAGGAACTATTTTGTTACTTGGGTGGGGCTGTGGAAGAATACTCACCTGGAACTTCTTCCAAAGCTATTTAAGCCACGCCCGGACAGCCACACGTGCTTCGCGTTGTTCTGCATCCCAGCAGCTGAACGCTCACCGTGACTGCTCCTGCACCTGGATTCCAGCCACGCCCGCCTCAAACCTGGAACACCTGTAAGGGAATAAGAGAAGAGAAAGGTGAAAACCAAGAACTTATTCAACCTTCTTACCTGCATCCGGAATCTTCACGCCAGCATTCCTGAAAGAAGACTTCCATTTAAAAGCACCGCGTTGCTCGTTGCAGCACCGCGCTTCACTCACCTGTTCCCGAGACGCCGCCCGGCTCCATCGCGGCTCTCAGCACCGGTCGCCACATCTCTGCACCTAGGGGAGAGAAGAAAAGGCAAAAGATGAGCAAGGGAACACAAGAGGAAGCCGAATTTTCAGCCATATTACTTACCGGCTTTTCTTGGTGAACCATTCCACATCTCAGGTCGGCGCCGCATCTTTGGCAGGTACCGCACCCCGGCCCCTATGGGGAAAGGACAAAAGACATTACTGGGAAATTATAAAGACATTTAGAGGGGTCGCTCTCATCACTAACTCACCTGATTTTACCACCGGCAATTTAACCCCTCAACGCATCACCTTTGTTCTCCACCTGAAATAAAGGACAGAAAAAACAACATAAAAGGAGGCTCACACTTGAACTTTTGCATCTTCATACTTACGGCGTATCGCTCAGAAAAGTCAAGTGGATGTGCCAGCGCCATTCTGAAAACCAGTGAAGTAACTGGACGAACGTGCGCCCCTGCACCAGAAGCAGGATGGAGAGTTCATCCTTCCAAACCATAAGGTGAGCTTAAACCGGGGGTTTTGGAGGAAGTCAGAGAAGAATGAAGGAGGAAAGGGGGGAGCAAGCACTCTATTCAGCAGACAGTTAATCCCCTTTCTCATCTGCAGAAGGATATTCCTACGGGCCAGACAAGCAAGATTTGGGGGTCCTGTTCAATCGGTGGTCCGAATTCTGCGCATCACGCTTGAAGAGGCCACAGCAACCCAGACCAGCGCCTCCGTGGGAGCCAGGTGAGCGTTACAGAAAATTACTCACAGGGTTTAGTAGTCAACCAATTGTAAGGGACCACGTAGTTGGGGTCCTATAGTTTGTGTAGCCAATGGGGCATCGTTCATTTAGTGATGTTCATAGTGGCCATTTTGAAGGGAGGGCTTAGTTGCCCCACCTGATAACTATCCTATTACCTCTCTCCGTTACTCCATACAGATATAGAACCTATGCTTAGTTATTCACTTAGAGCCAATCCCCCTTCCCGAAAGGTTTCTGTAGTTTCTATAAGGTCCATGTATCTTCTCCGTCAACTAATTTTAGTGTGTCCCTCTCGCTTCTTGTGACGTCACCAGCTTCTTGCTCTTCAATTTTCATATGCTTTTGGGGACCTCTTTCAAGAGATTATCATCTCTCTGGGTATATCTCAGATATGGTCTTCTCATTGGATACCTTTTCTCCAAGTTTCTCCGCAGAATAGTCATAACTACTGGTGTCAAACACAGTGCAGGTTCAGGCTTCCAGCATATAGGCAGTATGGGCGCGGGACTTACTGAAGAGGCATTCAGCTACTCCTCTACACCCTTGATGTCTGCTGTTTCAGGGTTCTTTGGTATCCCAAATAACCAGAGAGTCTCTCTACAAGAGCAGTTTTCTGCATCTTCAGCTTATTTTGAGCCAGGTTATTTCAGACTGTTTCCTCCTTAGATGCCCGCTTTGTTTGAATCTGTTCTTAATTCTCTACCACCTGTTCTTCCTCTTCTAGCATCCATCTCCTCAAGAGTTTCTTTTGCCATTGCTGCTGAGGTCTGGACTGTTTCTAATCCTTTTTGTTTCTAATAGGCATTCTGCTATGGCATCAATCAATACATCCCACTGACCCAGGGCTTTATTCTACTTGTTTTCATTGACCTCCCATTTCCAAGATCTCCATTCCCCTTAATGACTTTGCTTGAAACTGGGAACCCTCTGTAAATCCCACTAGAAACTGGAACATATTTATTTTGTTAATTATTTTTGGGGTATTTTTTGCTTCTCTTCGATCACTGGTGGATTTACAAATGTGTCTCTTCTCCTCTCCTGCTAGTACTGCAGGGGAAAGCGGCTTAATGGCATTAATCTTCCCCTCCCTTCCTGGTATGAGTGTTCCAATTGTTAAGAAGGCTAATATCTGTTGACTGCTTACTTCTATTTCCCTTTTTCAGAGTGGTTTCACCCTGCCATTTATGTACTTCCCCATTTGGTTCCCTTTCGGATACCTGATTGCTTAGTGGTCTGAATTCTGCATTCTGGTTGGTGTTGACTGTGCTGATATCCACCTGGATTGCCATCAAAATGGCAGTGCATTTTCTTAGCTCCACCGATTGAACTAGGCGTGTTTGGATCTAAGTTTGTTCTTGAACTTGGTGATTTCCTATATCCTGAGGTATTTTCTCCAAAGGTCCTGATTGCTTCGGAGTAGGAGAGGAGAATTGGCCTTTTCATAGGTCTGTTGATGCCGCCCACATTCTCATTATTATTTATCTCCTCTTGGAATGCTTCTCCTGGCAAGAGTATAGTCACTGATGATGCTAATGAATGTGGCAGCAGTCCTTGGATTGTCCACTCCTTCTCCTTATCTACTGGTGGGTGCCACTGAGGAAAGTTGTATGCATCAGTTGACTGAATATCCTGGTATACTTTCCCTATAACCAGGCTCAGATTTACTTTAGGTGACTGGTAGGTGGTATATAGACAATCCCCCAGTGTCTCTCCCCCATCCCCAGCACGCTCACTGAGCTGACTCCCAGGGACCCGTAGAGAGGAGGACGGGAACCAGGAAGGAAGTAGGTGTCCAATGGAGTCCTGCAAAATTGCCCACTCACCCCATTAGAGAAGCGGCCATGAAGACAGAGGACCCTGCATGTGACTATCAAGCTGCAGGGTGGCCAGAGCAGAGTCAGGCGGCTGTCATGACAGTGCGACCTGTCTTCAAGATGGTGATTCCCACATCTACACCTTGAACCCTCCAGGTCGCAAATCAGCTGTAAATCCATAGAGAATTTTAAGGCACAAGTGGGGAACAGGAGTGACAAGGAAGAAGGGAGAAATCACACGTGCCACCATAGACTGGCCACAAGGGTTTCCATTACCCTCATTAGTGTACATACTTGCCCATAGTATCAAAAGGGGCTGGGCCAAGTAAAGAAGAAGGAGACAAAGGTGGTTGGAGGCAAATGTGTCTAGCTGGAGTGAAGCAAGCATACTGAGAAAGAACGAGGAAAGGAAGGACATCAGGAACGGATTGTAGTTGTGAGAGAAGAGAGAGAGAGAGAGAGAGAGAGAGAGAGAGAGAGAGAGAGAGAGAGAGAGAGAGAGAGAGAGAGAGAGAAGAAGAAGGAGAGGGCAGGTCATCGGGAAACGATTGACTTTGAAGGAGGGAGACAAAGAGAAGAGGAACGGTGAGGAGAGGAAGAACATCAGGCATAGGTTAGAGTTGGAGGAGCAAGAAAGAGAGGGGCAATGAGGAGGAGGGAGTAGCCAAGGAATAAGGAGGGGATGCGGACAAAGCGAGGTGGAGAGAGAGAAAGAGACAAAGAGAGAGAGAGAGAGAGAGACAGAAGGAGAGAGAGAGAACACAGAGACTGAAAGGGATTACAACATTTTTTCTTCTGCAATGGGGGAGCCTTGCCATCAACATGTTAGGATTCTATCCCAGATCCTGGTCTGGGTTGGAGGACAGCACTAAGAGAGAAGGAGATAGAGAGAGAGTGTAACAAACCTTGCTGAGGACTAGATACCTGGACCCAGGGGGAAAGAAACAGTGACCCCCTTGAATGTGTGCTTACTACCCCTGGTTGTATGACATGACAACAAATACTGCAGCCTGACAATCTACGAAAACACACAGGAAAATAAATTGCCTGCCAACAGCCTAATAATAAGGCATCTGAGCGGTGGTGCCCAGCTATGTTTGACATAATCTAAATCTAGGAGTGACAACCTTCAGCAAAAATTACAAAAGAAGGGCATTGGAAGCCTTCAGACTTGACAAACTGCAAGAGACATTTTGTGAATGACATGGCAATCGTGCCTCGAACACAAACTGTTCGGTATATTAGGGAACCTGGATGAAGGACCATGTTTCTATTTTCGTTATTTTACTGTATCTCGCGCACCTAATTTGTGTTTCCCTGAACCCCTGTACTGTTATATTGAGAGAAATGCCTGTTGTGTTATAGATACGTCCTGTTAGATCCTATAGGTTTTACTTCAATCCCTGAAGTAAAACCTATAGGTTTTACTTCAGGGATAAGTATTATCCCTGTAATATTGTGATAATAAACCAGAGTTGTACCCAATGTATTTGGTCTTGAGTCTTCCGTTGATTCTGTAGTCTGTGACAGCCTCCACTTATCTATACCTCCACAAAATTATGAGCACGTCTGAATGCAATGTGTAATGTTTGAAATGATCAGGCATTGTATGCATTACCCTAAAACAAATGGACTAGTTCTTTTCAGAGGAAAATTACTTGACTTACTGTCTCCTCTGTGTCATTGTTGCTAAATTGATATTGCCCAGTACAAATGGCACACAGTGACAAATTTGGAGAGAAACTCTCAATCAGGGCGCCATTCTACTCAACTAAGCAGATCTGTCGTGAAGTCCTCCCTAATACGAGTTCTAAGAGTGCCGCCACCGTGAAGCACTTCGCTCTGCGCGTTGGTCGGAGGCAGTGTATTTGCTTTGCAACTGTAGGCGAACACCAGAAGTAGCCGCCTCTGGACATCAACAAAGAACAGATGAGTAGCCAACTTCTGTAGGAGGTAGAGCATACACCTGCAGGGTCTGGCAGCCTGCTCATTGCAATACACTTGCTGGCTTCCTGCCATGAAGGCGAGGAAGAAGCAGGTAGGAAAGGGTTCCTTGTCTTAAAATCGCGGCAAGAATGGGCGTGTATACAAGATATCGCAGCAAAAATGACGTTGTTTTGCCACCACAATCATGTAAAGGATGCAGGGGACACCCCCATAAGCCCAGCTCACCTTAAATGGTATAATGGGGTACACCTTTACTGGGTCAAACCACAGCATTTTTGCTGCGATTTTTATTTTTACCGGCGACATTTTTGCCTCAATTTTATTACCTGATATCGTAGGAAAGTGACCCCAACTGTATGCGACGGCCCATTAGAAGAATTTGCCTATCTTCTTACACCCCCGCCCCCTACAGCTCTGAATTCCAGAGGAGTGTAAGTACCTACCATCTGTGATCACAAAAGTGATGGGTGGAAGGTTTTGAATGAATCTGTACCACTGGCGTTGCTCTGGGCAACCTTCCACAGCACCGTTTTTTAGCCCGTCTGCGCCATTGCAAAAGGGGTTTAGCCATATGCAAATCAGTCTGGTACTGCCACCAATGGTAGCAGTCCAGCCCGAACTGCTAGGCCAGGTCCCCTCTGCACGGAAACACAAGCAACCCCAGTCATGTTTAGGTCTTGTTAGGCCTCCTCAGTGAGGTGCAGCTTGGTTCCCTATGGCGCAGCGAGCAAGGGACCCACGTCTGGGCATACCCTCTCTCACATAGTGAGACAAACTGTGACCACAAAAGTGATGGGTGGAAGGTTTTGAATGAATCTGTACCACTGGTGTTGCTCTGGGCAAACTTCCACACCATCGTTTTTAGCCCGTCTGCGCCATTGCAAAAGGGTTCTAGCCATCTGCAAATCAGTCTGGTACTGCCACCAATGGTAGCAGCCCAGCCCGAACTGCTAGGCCAGGTCCCCTCTGCACGGAAACACAAGCAACCCCAGACATGTTTTGGCCTTGTTGGGCCTCCTCAGTGAGGTGCAGCTTGGTTCCCTATGGCGCAGCGAGCAAGGGACCCACGTCTGGGCATACCCTCTCTCATATAGTGAGACAAACTGTGACCACAAAAGTGATGGGTGGAAGGTTTTGAATGAATCTGTACCACTGGCGTTGCTCTGGGCAACCTTCCACACAACCATTTTTTAGCCCGTCTGCGCCATTGCAAAAGGGGTCTAGCAATATGCAAATCAGTCTGGTACTGCCACCAATGGTAGCAGCCCAGCCCGAACTGCTAGGCCAGGTCCCCTATGCACGGAAACACAAGCAACCCCAGACATGTTTCGGCCTTGTTGGGCCTTCTCAGTGAGGTGCAGCTTGGTTCCCTATGGCGCAGCGAGCACCTACTATCTGAACAAGGCAGCGAATCACAAGACCTTTCCATGGGAATCCCTTCAGCATGTGGGGGAGAAAAAGCATATCAAGGGGAAGCAGTATATTAACATGGGGTTAAAGCATAATGATGAAGCAAAGATTAAAACGAGCCAATGATTAACCGGGAACAACAGACTAACAATCTGTAAATTAAGAGGTAACAAACACATACATCTAAAACGCAAATACAGATTAAGAAGCAGCTAAAAGTGAAAAGAAGAGTCACAAACTAAGAGCACTACACAAGAATTGGCATTCTTGGATTAACAAAGTGCTAGAGGTTAACAGTTAGAGAAAACACATAGCAAGCCACAGACTAGTACAGAATAACAGTCACGCGAATTTGCAGTGATCTGTAGACTAACGGTGGACCAAGAAATAACAGTGCCACGGACAACCAGTTGGCCACTAATAGAAAGCCACAAATGAACGAAGGAGCTGCAAGTGAACCAAGGAACATTGAAGGACAGGAGGCCAGACAGCATCAGCAAACGGTAGACTGACAGAGATACACAGACCAACAGAGAATTCCAGACTAACTGGCAGTCAAAGAATAACATATCTTCAAGTGGCATTGTTTAACAGGGAACAAGACAAGGAACAACAGATTAAGAAGGAGCCGCCTCTGGACATCCACAAAGAACCGAGGAGTAGCCAACTTCTCTAGGAGGTAGAGAATACACATGTAGGGGGTTTATAGTGATTGCATCAAATGCCAAAGAATCAAATGCCTTAGCATCTAAAAAAAGCAACGTAAAAAAAGCATAAAGCATCAAATGCATTTTTTTTTTAATGGGGGGGGTCCCCTCCAACCCCTGTTTTATACCCCTTACAATCCATTATACTTAAAATAAAACCTTTACCTTTGAAAAAAATGCATTCAATGCTTTTTTTCTGATGCATTTTTTTCGATGCTTTTGGCATTCAATGCTTTGTATTCGATGCAATGACTGGATACCATGCAAGGGTCTGGCAGCCTGCTCGTTGCAATACACTTGCTGGCTTCCTGCCATGAAGGCGAGGAAGAAGCAGGTAGAAAAGTGACCCTAACTGTATGCGACTGCCCATTGGCAAGCAGGGAGCCACAGACTCGCCGGGAAGGGACAGGGTGGGGCACTCAATTTGCAAGGAGCCACAGGGCACTGGGGCAACCACTTATTAACAGGAGAACAAAGACTGACTATGGGCTACCAAGGAGCTACATATTAATAGATAGCCACCGACTAGCAGAGTTCCACAGATTACCTAGGATGATATGGATTATCAGGATGCCAAAGAATAGCAGGAAACCAGTGATTGCAATGGAACCAAACATGGAGAGTGCAGGGCTAAGAAACACCTGCGTATCGACAGGGAACCCTGAATTAACAGCGAGCAAAACAGAAATAGAGGGTTGTAGACTAATTGAGACTAGCTGGGAGCCACAGATGAACACTAATTAACTGGGAGCTGCTGACTGACAGGGATCCACAGACTAGCCGGGAGCCACTGATGAACACTAATTAACTGGGATCTGTTGACTGACAGGGATCAACAGACTAGCCTGGAGCCACTGATGAACACTAATTAACTGGGAGCTGCTGACTGACAGGGATCCACAGACTAGCCGGGAGCCACTGATGAACACTAATTAACTGGGATCTGTTGACTGACAGGGATCCACAGACTAGCCTGGAGCCACTGATGAACACTAATTAACTGGGAGCTGCTGACTGACAGGGATCCACAGACTAGCCGGGAGCCACTGATGAACATTAATTAACTGGGATCTGTTGACTGACAGGGATCCACAGACTAGCCTGGAGCCACTGATGAACACTAATTAACTGGGAGCTGCTGACTGACAGGGATCCACAGACTATCCGGGAGCCACTGATGAACACTAATTAACTGGGAGCTGCTGACTGACAGGGATCCACAGACTAGCCGGGAGCCAGTGATGAACACTAACTGGAAGCTGTTGACTGACAGGATTCCACAGACTAGCTGGGAGCCACTGATGAACACTAATTAACTGGCAGCTGCTGACTGACAGGGATCCACAGAGTAGCCGGGAGCCACTAATGAACACCAATTAACTGGGAGCTGCTGACTGACAGGGATCCACAGACTAGCCAGGAGCCACTGATAAACACTGATTAACTAGACTTGCCTTCTGTTAAGATGGATTTCTGAACTCTGACCTGGTGGGCCAAGGCTCAGAAGGCCAGCCTAGTTTCATGGAACAGGGTAACCTTCTGGACAAGCCAGACCAATCAAGGTAGCTTGGTGGCGGTCAAGACTAGGTCTCAGGAGGGGTGAGGGTGACTGAAAGACCTCAATGAGCACGCAGAGTAAATGACACCTACAAATCGCTCCCAGCCAGGTGTATATATATTAAAAATACAAATACATTTATTCAAGGCCATTGAGTTTCAATGCAATAGCTATTAACAGTAACACTTTTAAACCAACACAATCCTACTAAGATACATATATACAAAACCAAGAGGCCTAAAGGGATAATGCACTAAATGGGTCCACAACCTAGAAAATGGAAGGAAGCAAGTAGTGCAAAGACTCTTTAGGCAATTCTGCAGTAATCACAATCCCAACTGAAAGGCAGTCCAGTCCCTAAGAACAGGGGAGCCTATTGCTCAAATGTACTTGCAATGCTGGCACACGCGGTAGTGCAGATGGGCGAACCGGGGACTCTTGTAGTGTCTCAAGCAGCTCAGGAAGGTTGGTGCAGTGATGCAGCATAGATTCCCACTATTCGTGGAGGGTCTCCCTGTGAGGGCAGAACATGTACCAGGAGTTGGGAATAGTTCACTAATGCAGGCTAGCTGTGGAAAGGAGACGGGCTCTCAGTGGCCACTCTTGGGTAAATATGGATGGATGCACTAGGGGCCACCGGTAAGGGTTGCAATTACTCACCGACCCCTGGCACACTCCGGTCGCGTCCAATTCGGTTGCAGGTTCAAATGCAGTAATCTTGCAGCTCTGAGGCTTTCAGCGATGAAGTTACAGCGTTGATTCCCAAAAGGGACAGTGGAAATTTCTCCACTCCTGGTGGATAGATCAGGCCAGTTTCACTGTAGCAGCCTTTAGGGCAGAGAGGGTCACAGCTGCAATGCACTTGCAAAGTTCGTCACCACGGCTGTGCGACACAGTAACCGCGTACTCCGGTTCGGCCGCTCTCTCTTTATTCCAGATCTGGGAACGGCAAGTGTACGATATTCATTGTGAGAGTGCCGTGAACACAGAGCTTGCGAAGTACTAAGTTTCAAGGGCCTCATCAAAACGGCAGCAGTATCAGAGCAGAGATCCTGTGTAAACTGGTCAGCCCACTGGTTGGGACACGCACACTTCTGAGAAGGCTTACTTAGAGGGTTTGATGAAGGGGCCAAGAATAGTTATGCCCACTATTCCAATGGGTTGAAGCGTTTTAGCAGACCTTCTAGTTCAATCTGATTCAGAGGGGTCCAGCGGGACAACAGCGGGCTCAGGGTGCCAAACCTTCCAGCAGGTCACCAGCGGTTCCTCGACTCAGCTTCTTAGTTTCAGGATACTTGGATCCTATCCTTCATTCAGTGAAAACTCAAGAGATCGACCTGGTATGGTTGTTTGGAGCTTTATCTTACCCAGAAACTCCTTCGTGCCAAAACAAAAAGGACCCAATGGGAGATCTGCTCACATACAGGCACACCATACATGGACCAATCATGGACCACGATGGTCCCAGGCATTCACAGCACACCAGACTCTCTGGCACCCAGGATGTGTATTGGAACCAGACAGTCAAGCCCACATCCTGGAAGCACACACAGAAGGCATGCAGAAGCCTGCAAAAGCTTGGCGTTTCGAAGGAGAATGCATGCTCAAATAAGGACTGATCCGGGTTGGCTCGACCTGAGGAAGATGAAGGGTCAAGATGGCCAAAGGACAGGACAAAGGACTTCGTGGCATGGCCATTTTCGAGCCAGGCCACCTATTTGTGCAATATGCAGTAAACTCGGTTTACCTGGCTAGAAAGGGCTAAGAATACATGAAAAGATAAGCTGCCACCAACCCTGTCCAAGGCAGAGCTGCACTTTTCCTAAAAAATCCTTCAAGAGTATCTAGGGCCTTTTGAAATGACAGGAAGACCCAAGTGCACTGTACTGGAAGGTACATTGTGCACTTACAATATGTTGCAAAAAAGTTGCAACATTGACAAGGACTAAGGGAAACAAAGTCTCCCAGTACTAACTATCTTTAAGGACATGTCAGTTTTCCCATAAAAAAAAGTGAGCGAAAAGCCCAGGGGAGTGCAGCTGAAGGCTGTGCTCCTCTGGCAAAGTCAGACTATGGTTTTTAACAGCAGCAAAAAGTTGGGAGTACACAACTGGTGGGAAAATTACACTTGAAATGCAAATCTTTCCTAACACTGACTGACAAGGATCCACACACCAGCCGGGAGCCACTAATGAACACCAATTAACTGGGAGCTGCTGACTGACAGGGATCCACAGACTAGCCGGGAGCCACTAATGAACACCGATTAACTGGGAGCTGCTGACTGACAGGAATCCACAGACTAGCCGGGAGCCACTAATGAACACCGATTAACTGGGAGCTGCTGACTGACAGGAATCCACAGACTAGCCGGGAGCCACTAATGAACACCGATTAACTGGGAGCTGCTGACTGACAGGAATCCACAGACTAGCCGGGAGCCACTAATGAACACCGATTAACTGGGAGCTGCTGACTGACAGGAATCCACAGACTAGCCGGGAGCCACTAATGAACACCGATTAACTGGGAGCTGCTGACTGACAGGAATCCACAGACTAGCCGGGAGCCACTAATGAACACCGATTAACTGGGAGCTGCTGACTGACAGGGATCCACAGACTAGCCGGGAGCCACTAATGAACACCGATTAACTGGGAGCTGCTGACTGACAGGGATCCACAGACTAGCCGGGAGCCACTAATGAACACTAATTAACTGGGAGCTGCTGACTGACGGGCATCCACAGACTAGCAGTGAGCTACGCATTAATTCTGGGTAACAGAAAAGCATCGATTTACATGTTGCCAAGAACTAACATGGAATGGCAGATTAAAAAGGAGCCACTCACCAAGTGGAAGCCCTAGATCCACAGGGCAACTCAGACAAACAAGCAACCACACACTGACAAGGACCCACAGTTTTACAGAGAGAGACCAAAAAGAAATCCTATATTTACAGGGAACTACAGACTGACTGCAACAAAAGATTAGACAATGATTAATAGGAAATGTGGATTGACAGTTTAAAATTGTAGTTCCAGATTCAGAAAAGGATAAAGCACAGCATGGGATGTGTTGTGTGGGACACTAGATAGATAAGGCGGATGAAAGATCTGCCTTTGGTTGGCCAATAAATATTACATGGTGTTTACATTCTGCTGATGAAAAGGTGATGTGATGCTGCTGTGCACTGGTCCTGGCATTGTTTCAGAGTCTGCGAGCACTGGGTTCAAATGCTTGCCGCAGTCTCTTATAGTAGTGACTTCACATGGGCATATCACACTCTGTGTCGGATGCGGCCTCAGTGACGAGACGAGAGACGAGAGACGAGGTGCGGCTTGACACGAGCGTGAGCCGTGAGCTAAACGTGCAGGTCCTTTCCTCAAGTAAACGAGGCGAGGCGAGCACGACGAGAGAGACGAGAGCGGTCCGTGAATACGGTCCGTGAATACGGCGGACTATTTTTGGTAACTGTGCGGACTCTTCCCTCCCCTGGACTCTTCCCTGCGGTGCCGGCTGTGTCGGGACAAGGGGCCCGCGGGGAGGAAGCGGAGGGGGGACGCGAGCGCACGCCACACAGCACACCGCACTGGGAGTGGAGACCCGAGTGTGTGGAGGCAGCCCCCAGCTCCGGAGACAGTGCAACAGAGGGGCAGCCTTGGGCAACATCAAGCCCAGCAGCCTACGGGGGTGCAAGTAAGTGAAGGGGTCACTGGGTCTGGTAGAAGACGTGGTCTCTGAACAGGGCTTGCTGGGTATAGACTTGTGTGCCTTTGTGTGTCTTTGCAAGGGGAGCCAATTGAGCGAGCAGTCTGTGTGATAAAAGCGGAGCAGTTTTAAGATTGTGGAGACCACATTAAAGTTGCGTGGCTTCCTGGGCACAGATGTGAGTCTCGATTTGACAAGGGGAAGGTCACGAGTGAGCTGTTTATTTGTAACAAGCTGTGCAGTGCTTTGTAACTGGCAGACCCCACGAATTCCCCAATCACATTAAGGTGCCAGAATAATAGTGATGCAGCGGGGGAAGAGAGCTCCACACTCTATATATAATCTAAGGAATAATAAGACACAAGCTCAGAAAGAGCCCAAGGAGCACAATAAAAAAGGGGTCAAACGAAGGAAGAACGCCAAACATGAACTCCCGGTAGCACAAGGTGCCATCACTGAATTTTTTCCGGTGAACCCGCCGCCTGAGATAAACTCCACTAATATTGATGAAGAGCTTGTGCAGAATGAGGGGCGGGCGCAAGTGCCTAGGGTTAGTCATTCTATCAATTCTTCTTATTATGACGATATTGATAATAACTCCCTTTTGGACCTGTGCTTGACAATACAAAGATAAATGCAACCCTATACCCCACAGACTATCCCTAGTGGCTCACCGAACCTGAAAGATAACAGTGGGAATCCTATAGCAGGGGAGGATAACGCGATAGGACTCCGCGAGCGACTATCCATTTCCCCGAATCTTGCAATGGCCTCAATGGAGGATGAGCCAGACAATGAGACAATGGGGGATAGGGGATCTATATATGGTTCTACTCAACTAGCTGAGCTGCAAACGTCCATGGGTGCCCTCCAATTTGCTCTAAAAATACTGCTACAGATGACGGGTCGCATCCTGATGAATTCCAATGCCATTTCGCTAGCACTGGAATTGAAGAATTTACCAAAAGAGGATGCGGAAGAAAAGTTAGCAGAAGCCCTTCAAATTGCCAAGGAGATGGAAGATATGGCAGATGAGAGTGAGGAAAGTGTGGCACAGGAGGAACGGGAGACTAATATCTCGATCGAAGAGGTTCCCATCGAGGAAATAGATCGGGAGCAGAATTATAGCCCACGGAGCCCCCTCACACGGAAACAACGGAGACTGGCAAAAAAGGCTCTCAAAAATAAATCCCCTACAACAAGCTCTCTGCCTCTTTCGGGGAGAAGGGGCCAGGCGATGGAAACTCGATCCAAAAAAGCCCGGAAAAGGATGAGGAGGGCGGCGATCCGGATGGCAGAGAAAAAAGGTCCTCTGGCAGATTGGCTGAAACCCAAAGAGAAGCAAAATGAGGAGAACCTCG
Source organism: Ambystoma mexicanum (assembly GCF_040938575.1). Lineage (NCBI taxonomy): Eukaryota > Metazoa > Chordata > Amphibia > Caudata > Ambystomatidae > Ambystoma > Ambystoma mexicanum. Next base: position 170,519,142 of record NC_090925.1, read on the forward strand.
ATATCACCACTGGGGAGATCTCTGAAATAGAGTGTGAAGCAAGCATAATCACCCAGCACGATACCTCATACGAGAGACGGTCATCAAGAGAAACAATGGAACCTATATTGTCAGAGAAAACGAAGGATATCCAGACTAACCACACGAATCGCATCTGCCTTATAAAGAACCTATACCCAAGGGATAACCACTCCTGGCTGGCACGATCGGAGCTACTGACTAGGCTATATCATATCCCCCAACTCCGAGTACTAAAATCAGAGGATTTTCTATTTGTTGAGCCACTATCGGGCCCTAATCCTAATGTCTCTGCTCTACACTGCGTGTTTCTGAATACCGCCCAACTACTTAGAGAACATGAGGAAGAGCTGAAAGCAGTGGACATCGCTATTGATGTGGATCTGCAGGAGAAAGATCCTACAGCAATTCCTGAAGTTACAGATATAATTCCGAATCTGGAAAATGACCCCAGCCGGGTGGTAGGGGAAAACCCACTTTTGGCTGAGGTACAACAAGCAATCAAGTCTCTACTGGAGACACTTTCGCAGTTGGTGCACAAGCATTGAAGCCTATCTTTAATATCCTGGAATTGTAGAGGCTTCTCCCATCTACTCAGGGCAGAGGGATCGGCAGATCTTTTATTCCAGCATAGCTTTATATGCCTACAAGAGACCTGGGCCCTGGAACCCCTGTTTTTGGATGGTTATGTTATATGCCAATCACCGGCACACCGGGGAAGCAAAGGACACCCGTTTGGCGGCCTACTTACGGGGATTGCAAAATACATGCTGTCACGCAAAATTCAATGCCAAGCTGAGGACCAATTGTTGGCCGTAGAGGTAGCGTACCCTCAAGATAAGAGAAGTGGTAAGCTCTTGCTTATCAACCTATATAATCCCCCCGGCGCAGGTGTAAGAGACGAACTGCAAGAGGCCATAGTGGACCTACTGACCTCCTGGACAATGGGACCAAATAATGCTGCAGTAGTAATAGCGGGGGATTTCAATTGTCATATGGAAGATGAAACTACTATTTCCACTAATCCAGACCTCAGCGCTAGATGCAGGATGACCCATGGAAAGAGAGAAAAGGAAGGCCTAGGGTGGTTGCAATTATTTGATGCCTGGGACCTTGCTATGATTAACGGCCGCACCACGGGTGACAGACCGGGGAAGCACACGTGGTCCAAAGGATCATCTCGGAGTACTTTGGACTATATATTTATGTGCCCCCTGATGCAGACTAGAGTGGCTGATATGTGGGTAAAGCCCAACAGCTGGAGTGATCATGCGGCAGTATTATGTTTATTTAGGACTCCGATTCCTGACACTACCAAGCTAAATATCGGAAGTATTGCAACCAACGGTGCAGGAAATAGAATTATTTGGTCTGAGAAGAATTTCAAAGCGGCATCAGAAGCGTTAAAGTGGGATACAGAAGAGAGTGGATGGGATTTTCTGGATATGTCTGCTAATGAAATAGAAGAGTGGATATCTGGTTTCTCAGGCCATCACGCAGCAACCAAAAAGGGATATGTTATGAAAGAAGGAAATGAGCCTCCCCCATATAACGGGAAAATTAGAGATGCCAAGAGAAGACTGAGAAGATTGATACGTAGCCTAAAAAGTCAGAATCTCTCTGAAATCTTATACCAACAGAAATTAAGATCAATCAAAAATCGATACAGGTCGGAGGTGAAAAGCATCAAGTCAACAGAGAGGAATGGATGCTATCGGCGACTCATTGAAACAATTTGCTCTAGAAACTCCCGAAGCATCTGGGCACTTTTAAATGAAAATAGAACTAAGGCCAAAGGCTCAGTTGCCAATCCAATAAGTAAGAAAGTATGGGAGCAATTTCTCCATAATCGCAATATGGAAGAAGAGGGGTCGGTAAGTCGGCCTATGGGGAAACCTCCAATCATTCAACCCTTTGATGTCTCACCTGGGGCAATACTCAACAAAATTGCTACTCTCAAATCTTCCAGAGCCCCCGGACCTAACGGGCTAGCGAATGTGGTGGTAAAAAGTAACCCGTTCTTCTGGGCAGAGTTATTCTCTGTACTCTTCAACAAGGTATTTGCATTGGGGGAAATCCCTCGATCTTGGCAAAAGGCTATTTTGATCCCGGTATATAAAAAAGGCAACCGTACAGATCCAAGTAACTATAGATTGCTATCCATGCTGGATGTGTCTGGGAAATTGTTTGCCTCCCTTCTACTAAGCGAAATGCAAAAGTGGGTGGAAGACAAGCAAATACTCAGCAGATTCCAATGCGGTTTCAGGAGAGATTTCTCGACCTCTCATAACCTTTTTGTAATGGACGTTCTGCGTACGAGAGCACTTAGTAAGAATCAGCCCCCAATGTACGCATTGTTCATAGATTTTAAGGCCGCATTTGACTCAATCCCTAGAGCTAGGCTTTGGAACAAATTGGAAGCACTGGGCTGCCCCACAGGTCTGTTATATTATCTCAGACTACTCCATCGAGACACATCGGTAAGCATCCGACTTAATCAGGAGGGGCAGGCGACCCAAAATGTGACCCAAAATAGAGGGGTGAAGCAGGGTTGTGTCACAGCCCCTCTCATCTATAATTTGTATGTACACGACATCCCGGTGACACTTGCAAAGGTTAATAATTGTCCACCAAAACTAGGTGAGGTGACCTGTGTAGTCCTGGCGTATGCAGACGATCTGGTGGTCCTTGATAACACCATTGGTGGGCTCAGGCGTTCTGCACATGTCCTTTGGGAATATGCTAAGATCAATGGCCTGACCATCAATCTGCAGAAGACCAACGTATTAAGATTCACTAAGAAAAGAGTTACCCGTGTGAATCTAATAATACATGAACAGACAATTCTGTACGCCCCTTCCTACCGCTATCTGGGAGTAGAAATAGAGCCCCTAGAAGACTATGCGCTCTGTAAACAGGGCCGGAACATCAGGGCCCTCCAAGTGATTGCACTTATTGCATCTTTCACCAACAAACAAGGGGGCTTCACTCTATGGGGAACACGTCACCTCTATATGCAAGTTTTTGCCCCCATGGTCATTTATGGCCTGGAATCATTGCTGACAGTAAATTTGGCGTGGCTACAAGTGCTAGAAGGAAAGTTCTGGCGGCGTATGCTGGGGCTTCCCCCGGGGGTGCCAATGGCCCTGATAAGACTAGAGTTGGGCCTTCCATCACTCAAGGCTATGGTGTTGAAAAAAAGAACTGGGTTCTACCTTAAAATGACAAGTGGCTTCCCAAATCCCCTACTAACGGCTCTACACCAGGAACTAAGTAAAAAACTCACTACCTCATCTCTGTATAAAGATATGGGAAAATTCCTAAATGAAATTGGCTGGACGCACAGAGGGAGAAATGTGACTAAAGAAATGCTAAATGCACTGGGGAAAAAGGTGGACCTTTGGGATTGGCTAGAGAACTTTGCCCATCTAGACTCCCTTAAATCTTACCATTTTGTGAACTATAGAGTATATAAGTTCATGAAACCACAGGACTATCTTTTCCTTTGTCCAACTAGAAAACTCCGCCGTTTCATTATTCTATTCAGACTGGAACAACTGCCTACCTTATCTAAAATAGGAGCAAGAGAAAATATACCTTCAGCTGAGCGAACTTGCCGAATATGCAAATCTCCTGTGTGTCTAGAGACCGCTAGACATGTACTAACGCAATGTAGTGCACTCAAGAAGACTACTGTCCATTTTTTGGGTGAATTTGTGCATGATCTGCTTTATATACCCAAATTTAGGTTTTGGCAGTACTGTACCAACACATCGAACATGCATTTATTCATAGCCCTGTATAATGTCTGGAAACAGATAGAACATGAAGTAGAAACTTGAGTGAACTTTAACATTGATTTTTACGTAGTGACTTGAGGATATTTGCAAACCCGCCAAAGTCGTTTAAAACAATTATGAAATTAATAATATGAAGGTCATTAGTGACCACATTTATTTATTTTTTATTTAGACTATTATTATTTTTCCTTATTTTTCCTTATTCTACTTGATTTGCATTTTGATTTAGAGGTTATGTATAGTGATCTTTGATGTGTTGATATTATGTGTATGATTTCATATATATGTATGATTTTTTATGTCTATTAATATATGTGTAAAGTTTGAATTTATTTTCATACTATATCACATTAAAGAATTTCAATTTCAATAACTGGTGCATAACTGGCGCAGAATGACATCAGTACTGAAAGCAAACTGAGCTGAGGCGAGTAAGGCATTGGCTGGGGTACTTATAGATGTTATCATTGCTCCTCTCTGCCAGAGGGTGTCACTGTGGTGGAGAGTCTCTACTGGTGTTGGTGCTGGTGTGAAGTAGCTTTCTTGAATATACTGGATTCAGGCCTCTATGTACATCTATTAGCAAAGTCAGACAAGGGATCAGGCCACAGAATAGTGCAACAGAAAGAGATGGGAGTGATGCAGCCCAGAGAGTTGTGGGGGGAATTTTGATTTACTTGGTCGTACAGAGGTTGCCCACAATCTTCAAAGCCAAAACATTGGGGGTTTCTCTGACCTTCACAAGAAGAGGCTTGGTGACTATATTGATACGACCGTTCTCGGGCACCACCGTTGGCTGACCATTACAGAGCTCCGATGTGTCCAGCGCCTCGGTGCTCACCGTTACGTTGACAAGCCCTGGAAAATATGAGATCATCAGGTGCACAAGGATATCCGTTTCACAAAGAGCAAAAACTGAGTGCACAGAGAGAACAATACTGCATATAATGTGTACACTCATAAATATTTGCACCACATTCTGTGAGCATGTGTGATGTAAAGCCAAAGTGATACATGTACCATAATCGCTTCAGATACACGATTTGAAGTGTAACCTTAACTAAGATTTTGTTTTATTGACATCTCAAGTATGTGTGCATCATTTTCTCTGTGGGGAGGGTGCAGAGTGGGACGTGGTGTTTTGGGGGATGCACTCATTAAGAGAACGCTTTTAAAGCAGTGATATCTTGCATAGTAGACACACTGTTTTATAGCTATATCAGCTATTTCAGGGGAACGCTCAAATGGCAAGAATTATTTGCACAGAGAAGTTGACACATGTTCTTGTCAATGTAATGTTCTGATAATTATTAAACTAGTGGTGGTGGTAGATATGCAGAGGTTGTTTAAGAATGTACTTATCAGTAGCGTGGTCTTACCACAAGAGCTAGGTCCATGTGGAGGGACACAATGTGGTTTTGGAGAAACCTTCTCACCAGTGGACAACCCTGAAATGCGGGTTGAGCCTGTGGGTGGTGTGTTGCAATGATCTCACATGTTTGGCAACCTTAACATTGTGTGGCTTGAGAACATTAGTCAGTGGTATGCACTAAATACCGCAGCCATGGCTCCTTACCCAGTTTGGTGGCTGTCATGTACCATTCGAAGGTCTTGGTCTCGCCGGTGCACAGGCAGCTGAAATACTGATCCTCGCTAGTCTTCTTAGATACAAAGTCTTCAGTAGAAGTCATCTGGATGTAAATCTGTGCAACAGGAAATTGGAGATCAGACAGCTCAATGTGTGGCCACCCAGCATGCTCACATATTTGCCAGCTGCCTGCATCTACCCAACTACCACAAACACCCTTCTCTGTTGCTCGACTTGATCACTGAATGTTCCTTCCCCTCTTACTACCCATGTGTCCAGTCTCTCAAAACATTTCAACCTCCCTATTTTGATTGCCTTCTGAAAGTTGACAAACATGTGTAATGCACTCCACAGGAATGGAATCACCAGTGCATACATTTAACAGAGGAGAGTGTCAATGTTTTCTCTTCTTACAGGTTATTATGATATGATAAGTCATTTAGAACGCGCCTGTACACAAGTGTTTCTGGGCACGACAAGGCAATGTGGGAGGACAAAGGGAGGACAAAACAAACGATCTTACTAAGCCTTGTGCCGTTCAGATCGTGCAAGTGCATGCAATGCAAAGTGCAGGGGGAGGGAGAAGGGGGAAGTGGTCGGGAGAGGGGAGGTGGAAGTACCATCAGAGCAGCATGCTCTGAGGACGTTCAGCCAGGGAAATTGCGACTCTGGGTAAGTGCAAGGAGGCAGGGGACTGTAGGGTTACGGTTACAGTCCTTAAGTGCGCTGTAGGCCCAGAGGCAGTGCAGGGGGGACTGGTCATGGAGGAGCCTGGGACCCAGTGAGACTCTGAGGGTAGCCAAGCAACCAGTCGTCACAGCAGACAGGTAGGTCAACAAAGGAGGGACAGAGAGAAAGCAGAGGAGAAGAGGAAGGTCTTGATCTGCTTCATTTAAATGAAAGGAGCAATGATAGTGCGGCCCTCTCCAGATAAAGACCTCATTATGTGTTTGCTGGCCTGGAATAAATGGCAGAGTAAATGCCGGTAATTCTGGCACCAGCATTTACTCCAGAACTGCAAAATACAAGTCTGTTGGTGGGGGCCACTGATCTCCGGCAGGCCTGACCTGCCGGTAGTTCAGGCCCCTACTGGCAGATAAATGTATAAATCACTGGCACTGGTACTCCTGGTGACGGTGATTCGGGCAGTACCATCCCATGAAGTCCTACGGGACTCCGTTAGAATGGGAACATACTGTCACTCGGCTGCCCGTAATATCCCGGTAATACCGGGATATCGGGCGGTGAAGACGGTAAGGCAGGTTTGCCGGTGTCCCGCCGGAATTACTACGATATTAGTAATGAGCCCGAAAGTGTTAACTCATTTATTCCGTTATTGTATCAAATTCATTTCAAGTATCCCTTTTGTAAATCAATTCAATTTGCCCTAACACAGAGCATGTTCCAATGGATTGTACCCCCTTTTTCAAGAGCTACATAGAAGAGGAACATGAAGTAGCCATACACACTCCTCCAGCAGAGCTTAAACAAACCATAATTAATAAGAAAGGAAACACATGGTAAACATACCTCAGGGTCGTGGCTCTCCCATGTTAAATGGAAGGTGTCCAGGGGACATGCCTGGAGGTTATGCCAGGATATCTGATAAGACTACCTCTACTCTGGATTATTGTTTCATCCAATCCTGCTTCTTTCCTTATATACAGGGGCTAGGAATAGACCTCAGGGATGGGAGCGATCACCTACCATTGATTATTACTAGTGTTACACACTTAACAGAAGCAGAGCAGGAAAACATTGGTCTCAATACTAATATAAAGGCGACACAAATTGCTTACCGGGGAAAAAAACATTGAAAGTGCCAATGATTGCTGTGCACCTATCAGTGTTGATCTCATAGAGGCCGAAAAATGTAATGACCTATGGAGGTATACTGATCTCCTGAGACCCGTGCCAGATTCTATAAGTGGGAAATGTATTTGGAGGATTATGAACATCTGAGTAAGAAACTATTCTGTAAGACATTTCCCAATAGGGATGCCGCTCCTGGAAAAACACAGAGTTTGGCAGCCGGATGCACAGACTCACCATTCTTGAGGGAGATGAAGGAATCATCAACTTGGGTCAAGATGTCCCTGAGGAGGGCTTGAAAGGAAACCAATGGGGCCTTGAGATGGTGTCCAGGGCCTGTACCCAAGGTGGTGGGAATGACAAGTTGCACCAGAGAATGTTTTTCGCTTAAAAGTGGATCCTAACATGATGCTGCTCACCCTGAATGGTAAAATGAATAGCAAGAGAACATTTCTACTTCAGGACTTCAAGCGGCTGCAAGTTAAACCTGACATTATGAAACCCAATTCTGGAAATCTGCCCAGGCACAAAACATTTGGACCCCACAAAGGAGAACATGAGTAAAATTCCCATGCCAGGAGGATGGCTTAGTGTCAACACGCTCACCATTGGAATTAGATGGATGCCGTGGAGCATGGGTTTGATCCCCATTCTGGTGTTCGGAAGCTACAGGGGTCTTGTATGAAGCGCAATATAAATTACGAATGATAATAAAACTATTGTAGGTTTATTTAGAGGACAAACCCCCCATTCACAAACTGACTCGGTCCGGTGTGATCCTTGCCAGAATTATGGCTACAGTCTCCCGAAATGTACATGAAGGGAAATATACACCTCCTTTTTCACATGAACGATTGTTTCACTTAATTTTGCCAAGAATTTTACATTCCTGACCCTTTTCGCTGTTCTGGCCATTTTTAGGAGCTAAAAGCCACTAACTGCGCTAATGGTGTTTGTCACGGCAAAGTCATGAAAGACTGTGCCCCTTCCCTAGTGCCAGCCATTACCACAATAGTCAATGAGACTTTTTCCACCAGCACCATACCTGACCCTTTGAAGAAGACATGCATTACCCCTATTCTAAAAAAATACTTCCTTGGACACTCCTGATCCGGGTAAGTATCGGCCTATCACTAATGTTAGTTTTCTCCTTAAATCTTGGATGCAATCCCATACTTACAGCGCCTTGTTATTTCTTCCAACCCATTTGGTACGCACCAGTCGGGTCTTCGACCAGCTCATAGTACAGAAACCTCTATGCTAGACATTCAGTCTGGCATGTATGATATTCTGGAGGAGGGCAAAGCTGGTTTATTGATGTTTTTGGATCTCTCTGCAGCGTTTGATGTGCTTCATCTCTTGATCAAGCACATCAAACGCTGCATCCTCCTGTCACGCCTTCCACAAAATCTTAATCTTGACCAGATCTTTTAACAAGGAAGGTCTGTTTTGGTGGTGTTGGGCCAGCATTCATCTCACTCCCACCCAATCACACCGGGAGTTCCCCAGGGAGCGTGTATGTCCCCACTCCTTTTCAATCTATGCACAAAACCCCTCCACGATCTCCAATTCAGTAATGAGGACAAGATTTAAAACTACACTGCTGTTTGTGCTGTCTGGTGATATCGCTAGAGAGACTAATCACATTAATAACATCTTCAATGTCATTAGCTCATAGATGAGTGATATTTGGCTGTGTTTAAACGACCAAAAGACTGAGATACTTTTATTGGCATCTTCTAACACCATCAAGAAATTGGAAACTCTTATGACTTTAGGTCCATAAATATGCATTCAATTCCTATATATAGGAAAGCAAAATCCTTGGGCATTTACCTCAATACTGAGATGAACATGGACGCCCAAGTCTCAGCCACAGTTCGCTGCATCCATTATTATCTCCTATGGTTTCCACAAATAAGGCATTTTATCTCTGATACCAATGCCACTGTAATTCCAGGGCTATTATAGGAGCAACACTTGATCATGGCAATGCAGTGCTCCTTGGAGGACCATCATACGAGAGTGCAAGGCTCCAAGTGAGACAAAATGCTGCCGCTCGGATTGTTGCCAATATTCCTAGAAGGTGCTATATCACTCCAGTGTTGAAAAGATTGCATTGGATGCCAGTTGCTCAGAGAATAAAGTATAAATCCACGCACGACTATCACCCATAAATGCATATATGGTGATGTCCCATTGTACCTAAAGGGTCAATTACGAGTCTACAAAGCATCTCGTTCTCTTTGCTCCAGCTCACAACAACATTTATCCTGCAAGCGCTATAAGTGTAGCCATGCGGGTGGAAGATCTTTTCCATACAGTAGACCTAGATTGGTGGAATATGCTTCTACCTTGCTTAGGCTTTGTCTCTAACTTTGTTTCCTTCAAAAAACAGTTGAAAACACATTTTCTCGGAGATCACTTTACAAACATTTGCGTGGCCCAACTGCGGTTTGATTCTCTGACCCTTTGCCTCTCTTGTTTTGCTTTTCATATACGCATCTCTCTTTGTTTTGTCCATCTTGTTTTGTTCTATGTTTGAATGCGCTTTGACGCCTGCGGCCTTAAGCACTTTATACATACATAAATAAATAAATAAATAAATAGATAAATAAAGAATAAAGTACTTGTTACTTTTATGAGTACGTTTGTTTTGATGCTTATGTTCGTCTTATACTGCTTTATATTGTGCTTGCTCTTTCTTGCATTCCCTACAGTCTTTTGCAGAGATTAGTTTTGTGTTGGGTCGCGCTACTTAAAGGATGGCCCATCATTCTTCTGAGAGTTCTTGGTAGATCTATATCTATGAGCACGTGTGCTCTGGTGCTGCAGGAGTTTGATTAAACATATATGTTCGCTTCAATATATGTAGTTTCTCTTTAGAGGACAGTAGACACCTGAACATGTGGTCTATAGGATGCCAGCATCCTTTGCATGACATTTAGGACCTTTAGAAGGTTGAAGAGATATTAACACATATTTAGCAGGATTGAAAATACCTGTTTGTGCTTGTTAGGGCATTGTAGACGTGCCCTCTAAAAGATTTTTGACATCGTTGTAAGGTCTCTTCAATGTAGACGTTAGAGGCGTTCAGCCTTCTTTCTATGATTACAATGCCTGTACATGCTCTCTAGATGTTTGAATACACGTGCGCATGCTCTTTGGGGGGCTAACTGTGCACGCCAGATGTTTTGGCCTACAGCTCCTCCTAATCCATCACTGCTTATTATAGGGGATGGTGTATGGTGGGAGTGGTAGTTCAAAAGACCATGGGAGCAACAGGTTGCCTACCTCTGATCTAGAGGGTTGCAGACGCAGTAACATCCGAGATACCCACACATGTTTTTCAGAGATCTCGAGACACTTTACGGGCTCCCTAGGGGATTAAAGATACCTGTATATCCCCTTTAGAGCATTCAGGCAGCAGTACATCATATCTATGTGAATGGAGTAGGCCCTCCAAGGAATGTTGCAAGCAAAGAGTTGGAGATGCATGTGCATGCTCTCTAGACAGCTGAAGATGCATGTGCACACACTCTCTCTATGTGTGCTTCTAAAAATATAATTAAAAAAGATTCCATGTTTTTGGCTTGGCTTGCTTGCTCAAACCCATGTCTTCAAATGCTGTCTTAGGTGTTTCAGCTTCCTTCAGACCTGCTAAGGTTCTGACGATCACCTGGGCATCTCTCCTCTGCGTTGCATGCTTGGCTGGCTGTGGGTGGGGAGGTGAGCACCTCTTGCTTCGTCTACGGTTCTTTTGAGGTTGCTCTCTAATCTGATATTGTGGCTCCTGATATACTGTTTTTGGAGCTCCTTAAATGTAGTCTGCAATGCCATTTGCTGAGGCTTACATTTCTTTGTTGATCATTGACTTAGTTGCCATATCTATGTTGAACTATTTGTCATCTTTGTTTATTAAAAAATGTCCCTACATAATTGGATCTTATATTACCTCTTCAGACTCCACACACTGTTTCAATGTCCTGTGTCCTGTTGGTTTTCTTTATTTGATAACACCTACCTAGATAATAGGGTCCTGACTGGGTCTTATTACCACATCAGACACTTGACGTTAGTCTAATTTGATTTAAAAAAAATAGTCTGTATCCTTGTCCTTCTGTTTATCTAGCTAGATCCTCATCATATATCCCATCTATCAAGGATTGGTGACTGGCCTGCAGATTTGCCCACTAGGTCTGTAATGTCCTCCTCCTCACTTGATAGGAAAGGTTCCCCCGAAATACCGTTCTCCTCCTCACCTGATGTAGAAGAGTAGTGGGTTCTCCTTCGACGTGGTTTCTCCCTTTGAGACTTCTTCTTGGAGAGCAGATACGGTCTGCCTCGAAAAGAAGCCACCGTGAATCTCAACAGAGGAAACCTCACGATGACCCCCTCCCGTGACAGCCAGTTGTTATCGGGGGAAAAAGCCTCCGAGGCCCAAAAAACCCCCACAAGTTGATAGAAGACTCCTGAAGCAGGTCCGTTGAAGCGTGGAGCACTAAACGCAGTATCCAGAGAAATCGGCTCCAGGCAGAAGCGGTGGAATCACAAGAAGGTAAACGAAGCAGCGTGAATGGGCTTCACAGAGGAGAGAGCTCCTGAAAACATTGATAGGAGGAAACGACCAGCAGGGAGTACTTCCGATAGAGTAGGAAGCGAGGAAAAGGGGAGAGAGCAAGCGGGAGAGAGCGTAGCAGGAATTGGGGTTGGAAGATCGCTAAGAGGGGACAAAGCTACAGAGCGCACGCAACGAACGGGAAAGCAAGTTGCAACGCGCCAGCCCGCTGAGATTCGGATGGAGAAATACACGGCGGGCGGCCATGTTGGAAAACACTAGACTGCACCGTACGTTGAAGCGAAAACGTAACGGAACCGTCTAATGGCGACGGAACTTCCACCTTCGCCAAATCCTCCAAGCGCCAATGGTCGTGACAGTATGCCCCCTTCGAAGGCCCCTTCCTCCAGGCTTACCCGGGAGGAGACGGTGGAATCGTAGAATCAATCGGGGGGCAAAAACCTGTGCAGCCGGTTCCCAAGTATCCTCGGAAGAGGGGTAGCCTTTCCAATGTATGAGGTACTCCAGGCGTCCTTGATGGTACCGAGAGTCTCGAATCTGGGAGACCTCATATTCCTCCGAGGTAGAAGTAGGTCGAATCACTAACTTGGGAGCAGCTTGTTTCCTGGCATCAGGGACAAAGGGTCGAAGGAGGGAGGAATGGAACACCGGATGTATCCGTCGGAGAGTCTTTGGCAACTCTAAACGGTAGGCAACAGGGTTGATCTTTGTCTCTATCTTGAAAGGTCCAATGAAACGAGGGGACAACTTAGAAGGACGGACCCAACGGGGTAGGAACTTGGTGGACAACATGACCTCTGTACCCTTGTCCCAAGAAGGCACTTGTCGTCGATGTCTATCGGATTGTTCCTTATACCGTCGGCTAGTCTCACTTAGACTACGTTCCGCTGTGTCATGAGCTTCATTCAGGCGATTGAGAGTGGTCTCTAAAGACGGGATGTTGGTCTCATTCCAGGCTGTTGGTATGATGGATTTAGGATGGAACCCATAAGTGCAAAAAAAAGGGCTGATGCCCGTTGCGGAATGCACAGCATTATTATATGCAAACTCAGCTGTTGGAAGTAGAGAGACCCAGTTGTCTTGTTGTTGATTTGTGAAACACCGTAAATACTGTTCCAGTGAACCATTGAGTCTTTCAGTCTGGCCATTAGTTTGAGGGTGATACCCAGAAGAGAGAGCCCTCTCCATGCCCAAGAGCTTACATAGGGCCGTCCAGAACTTGGAGGTGTATTGAGTACCACGATCGGATACGATCTTCTGGGGTAAGCCGTGTAATCTAAAGATATCCCTGAGGAATACTTCAGCCATAAATGAGGCTGTAGGCAGCTGGGATAAGGGAGAGAAATGAGCGAGTTTGGAGTAGGTGTCGACAGTAACCATGATACAAGTACAACCCTGGGAACTAGGTAGTTCTACGATGAAGTCAGTAGAGATAGAATTCCAAGGACCCGACGGAACAGGTTCTTGTTGTAACAATCCCAGTGGTTTTTGAGTGGAATACTTGTTCTGTTGGCACACTAAACAAGATTGTACATAGGTCTTGGTATCTGTCCTCATGTTGGGCCAATGAAAAGAACGTTTTAACAGTTCCAATGTTCCTCTAATTCCTCGATGTCCGGCGGTCCTGGCGTCGTGACACCACTGAAGAGCCTGTTGGCGATGTTTCTGCGCGGGCAAGAACAGTCTTCCCTGGATGAAGTATAGACCATCTTTCCTACAGACAGGCAGCTTATTGACGTCTAGAGCAGGAACATCTGAAGAGGTTTCCCTTACCTCCTGCATAAAAGAGGACACCGTTGAGACAATTCGGGTATGTGGGAACATTAACTCCTTTCTGTAGGTAGGGTTCAGGTCGTCTTTGCGGGACAAAGCATCAGCAATCTGATTTTGAGTACCCGGGATGTAGGAAATAGTAAAATGAAATTGAGCAAAGAAATGAGCCCACCTGGCCTGTCTAGTGTTGTAACATTCTTGTTGTCTGAGGACCTGTAAATTTTTATGATCGGTGCGTATTTGGAAAGGATGAAAGCTTCCTTGGAGTAGATGTCTCCACTCGAGGCAAGCCAGCTTCATGGCCAAGAGCTCCCGCTCGATGACTGAATAGTTCCGTTGGCTCGCAGTTAGTGTCTTTGAGAAGTAGGCCACAGGGTGTTCCTGGCCCTGGTCCAATTGCAGAAGAACAGCTCCTACGGCTGCCGCTGAAGCGTCGGTCTCCAGAATGAAAGGACTCAGCTGATCGGGCTGTCTAAGTATAGGTGCAGAACAGAAACTTCGTTTCAGGTGGAGAAAACTATCCTCAGCGGCTGTTGACCAGATAAAAGGTTCAGAAGATTTCTTTAGCAGCGAGGTTATGGGTAGAGTGAGTTGTGAGAAGTTTGGTATAAACTTTCTGTAAAAATTGGCTAGTCCCAAAAACCGTTGTATCTCTTTGACAGAGGTGGGAGACGGCCAACCAAGAATGGATTCAACCTTTTTGGGGTCCATAGTAATCCCTTGCTCGGATAGAATGAATCCTAAATAGGATACAGAAGACTGGGCAAAGGTACATTTCTCCGGCTTTACTAGAAGGTGATGTTGTTTAAGCCTACTTAGGACCTCTCCAACATGAAGAATGTGGTCTTTTAAATTGCGAGAGTACACCAGAATGTCATCCAAGTAGATCACAGTGTTTTGACCCAAAAGATCTGAAAATAGGCGGTCCATGAACCTCTGAAATATGGAGGGTGCATTTACTAGGCCAAACGGCATTACTTGGTATTCGTAAAGGCCGTAGGGAGTGCGAAAAGCCGTCTTCCATTCATCACCCGCTCTTATCCGGAGTAGATGGTAGGCGTTTCGTAGGTCGAGCTTGGTGAATACTACAGAGCCCTGAACGGCTTCCAGGATCTCATGGATGATAGGCATCGGGTAACGGTCTTTGATGGTCACTTTGTTGAGACCCCTGTAGTCTATACACGGTCTCAACTCCTTGCTCTCGCGTTTAGGAATGAAAAACAAAGAGGCGCCTGCGGGAGATTTAGAAGAACGAATCAGTCCATTGGCGAGATTGTCGTCAAGGTAGCGCCTGAGAACTGCCTTTTCTGACAATGAGAGGGGATACATCCTGCCGAAAGGAACCAATGCCTGAGGAACCAGATCAATACCACAGTCTTCGGGTCTATGCGGAGGTAGTTCAATGGGTACCTGTTCTTCAAATACTTCAGTAAATTTGGAATAGCAACTGGGTATACAATTTACGGTATTCTGTTCCGTAGCACATACCGTCTTGACCAATTCATGTTGGGGTTCAGGTAAACACTCCTTCAAACAGTACTTGGAATGAAAGCTTAACAGGTTGTTTGTCCAATCCACAGTTGGGTTGTGCTTCCGGAGCCAACCGATACCCAAGATGACAGGGAAATGAGCTGCTCGGATTATGTCAAATGATAACCGCTCCTTGTGTTGCTGAATAGATACTTGTATAACTTCGGTGGTATGAGTTATGAGTCCGGAACATAGGGGTGTTCCATCCACTCCTTCCACCTTTTGATCCTCCTTTTTTGCAATTCTAAATAGACCCACCTTATCCGCCCACAAGGTGTCCAAAAAGTTTCCTGCGGCTCCGCAATCCAACAACGCTTGCGTGTCGATTTCCTTGTCTCTGAAACGGAGCGTGATGCCTATCACCATCAGGCGGAGGTCCTCTGGCGTTCTGGCAGAGGTCACGGAAAGTGTGGTGTAAGAACAGGGAAGCACCCCTCGGTAGTCCGTCCTACCAACTACCGAGGGCGCTCGTTTCCCGACCTTCGGGGGGGCACAGAAGGGCAGTCCCTCAACAGGTGGGCAGCAGAACCGCAATACAGACAAAGATTTTCGTCACGTCTCTTCCTCTTCTCTTCGGCGGTCAAGGGAGGTCTAGTGGTTCCGACTTGCATGGGTTCGTCTCGGGTCTTTCGAGTAGCAGGTGAGGAGGTGGAGGTGTGAGAGTCTGAGAACAAGTTTGGGCCACGGCTCTTCTTTCTTTCGTTTTTCCGTTCGGTTAGGCGGAAGTCTATTCTTAGTACTGCTGCTAATAGATCCGAGAAAGAGTCAGGACGAGAAATCCTGGCAAGTTCGTCCTTAAGTTCTTCCCGTAAACCTCTGCGGAAAATCGTGTACTGAGCCTGTTCTTGCCACCCAGCTTCCGCAGCCAAGGTCTTGAATGTTGCTATGTAAGATAGTAAATCTGAGGTCCCTTGCCGCACATCCAGTAAATCCTCACTAGCAATGTGGGCACATTCCGTCCGCAAAAAGGTCTGTTTAAGGAGATCCTTAAAGGCAGTATAATCCTGTAACACAGGATCTGACTGGGATACCAATGGTGTTGCCCATGCCAAGGCGTTCCCAGTTAGGTGTGTGATCATGAAACCCACCTTAGCATGATCCGTGGAAAACGCATAGGGTCTAAAGGTGAAATGTATATTGCAGGCATCAAGGAATTCTTTTACCCTTCTCTCAGTGCCATCAAACTTTCCTGACACTAAAGGCAAAGGGGGTAGATCAGTAGCCTGTTGTTCTCTAGTTGCTACTCTCTGTTGGAGTGCTGCGTTGTCGGCCTTGAGTGTTTGGACCTCGACATTAAGGTTCTGAACTGCGGCCACCAGCTCCTGTAACTGCTGTGGCGTGGCCATGTCTTCTTCTTTTGGGCGTTGCAAGCTATCAAGGATTGGTGACTGGCCTGCAGATTTGCCCACTAGGTCTGTAATGTCCTCCTCCTCACTTGATAGGAAAGGTTCCCCCGAAATACCGTTCTCCTCCTCACCTGATGTAGAAGAGTAGTGGGTTCTCCTTCGACGTGGTTTCTCCCTTTGAGACTTCTTCTTGGAGAGCAGATACGGTCTGCCTCGAAAAGAAGCCACCGTGAATCTCAACAGAGGAAACCTCACGATGACCCCCTCCCGTGACAGCCAGTTGTTATCGGGGGAAAAAGCCTCCGAGGCCCAAAAAACCCCCACAAGTTGATAGAAGACTCCTGAAGCAGGTCCGTTGAAGCGTGGAGCACTAAACGCAGTATCCAGAGAAATCGGCTCCAGGCAGAAGCGGTGGAATCACAAGAAGGTAAACGAAGCAGCGTGAATGGGCTTCACAGAGGAGAGAGCTCCTGAAAACATTGATAGGAGGAAACGACCAGCAGGGAGTACTTCCGATAGAGTAGGAAGCGAGGAAAAGGGGAGAGAGCAAGCGGGAGAGAGCGTAGCAGGAATTGGGGTTGGAAGATCGCTAAGAGGGGACAAAGCTACAGAGCGCACGCAACGAACGGGAAAGCAAGTTGCAACGCGCCAGCCCGCTGAGATTCGGATGGAGAAATACACGGCGGGCGGCCATGTTGGAAAACACTAGACTGCACCGTACGTTGAAGCGAAAACGTAACGGAACCGTCTAATGGCGACGGAACTTCCACCTTCGCCAAATCCTCCAAGCGCCAATGGTCGTGACACCATCTTGCTTGGCCTAATTTGTCAATGCGATTAGAGAAGGGGCTTTTCACAATCTGTGTTTTTGCTGATTGTGTGCCAGCAAGATTGCAAAATAATCTTTTGGGCTTTTTATTGCTGAACGGCAAAAAGATTTCTTTATTTGCGTACTGGGCTTTTCTTCCATTTATCAAACCTTCATACTCAATAAGCAAGTTCTTTCTTAGCGCTTAAAAAAGGTGTTTATGTGTGTGTGCATAGAAAGCATAGACTGCATAGCTTTGGAGGCCTTGTGTTGATGCTCCAGTAATGATATATGTATCTATAGTGAATTCATGATCTATTTGAGGGCTTGTGGCCTTGTGTTAGTGCTGCGATACTAACCTATGTACCCGTGAAAGCATGGTTTACTTGAGGCCTTCAGTTGCCACCTCAGTAATAACATATGTATTGGTGGTAAATGCATAAGCTTAGTACATCACCACCTGTATAAACTCTATTGTTCTAAACTGGCTCTTGCCAATATATATGTCAGACATTACATATATGCTGTACACAAATATAATCACCCAGATTTTCACATATACCTCGAATACATGACACCTCACAACATGAGCTATTGCCAAGGGTCTCACCATGGTCAATACAAGAATAGATGTATGCTTTCATTTAAAGAACAGTCAGTCCTTTCAGAATTTCCTGTTCATACAGTCTTAGAGTATGTAGCGCCCCTTTCACTTCTTGGCTCAAAACTCACAGTTTCAAGATTATAATAGCCAGCTCACATCTTGACTTCTCAGTGCCAGAAACGTTCCCTACAGGGATAATGGCAATATTTTTTTGACACAATCAAGCCTTTTTTACTCCTTGCTTGGTGATTTTGTCAGGCTTTGAAATTCTTATCCACACGTCACAGGTGGCTTTCCTCGGCCAAAGGCTCAAATCGTTAACAGGCACCTGGTTTTCACCTTCCTTGTCTCTGGTTTCTGTTAGGGTCTCAAGCAGAGCCCCCATCAGGCTTGAAGCATTCTTTCTTACTCTAGTTCTGGACTCAGCCAGTGTATGGATGAAGCCCTTCCTCACTCCTCTTGGACTGGTCTTTACCAGTGCTTTAACTATAGCCCTCATCAGGCTTCCAAACCCTTCGTCTTCTCAGGGTCTGTGCTCAGCCAGGATCTGAGCAGGCTTTTAGCTTCTTCTCCTTTTCAGTATTTGTATTTGATATTTATTGAATTTTGTGTAGTGCTTGATGCCTAAGCACTGAACAGAGTAGAACATGGTACAATAAAATGAACATGTAAGAGAAACAAAAAACGGATCAGTAAGAGAGAAGAAGAAGTGTTTCAAGTGAGATTAAAGCTGGGAAAAGAAGATATAGAGCCTATAGAGAGAGGAAGAGAGTTCCAGTTTTTGGGAGCAAGCAGAGTAAAGGAGCGGAAATGGGATGTCGCACAGAGAGAGCGGGAGACAAGTAGGGGTGTACCGAATAGTAAATTTACTATCCGGCCGAATACCGAATAGTTGGCAAAAGTACTCGGCCGGAACTGAATAGTGAGCCGAATAGTAGTTTACTACTGAAAATGTATCAATATATGTATAACAAGCCAAATCTGTTGGCTTTGCCAATGCTTGTTTTAACAGGACTTCAGTGAAGGACATGCATAGTGCATATAAATAGATTGGGTGTTGTGTGCATGGCTGTATTTTCATTTAACCCAAAACAAGTATATTTCACAGGCAGCCCATGAGGCCTTGTCGACTAGATTGCACCCCTCACTGCCTGTCACGTCCCTCGGGGTTCCCGGTATCCTCAAAGTCCCTCCCCAAACCTCCAGTCCCCATACCTCCACTCCTCCCCATCCTCTTGCCCGGATCCGGGACCCACGTGTGCTCTCCTCGACTCCCCGTGTGCCAGGGCGGGTGTGTCAGCAGGCCGCCCGCTCACGAAGACGCCCGCTCCATTGGTGTATTCTGTGGCAGTTGCGAGATTGGCCTCGCTTCCCGCTTCCGCGTCACGTGACCAACGCCTCCCACTTACGTGTTACTAAAGCACGATCACGTGATGCGGGCGCAGGTCACGCGACCGGAAGACATTCGTAGCGCCAGTATTTAAACACCCGCAACACCCGCATCATAGCACTCGGTGCTTCACAGCTGTTTTTCTTGGACACTGTTTGGCGCTTCGTTTCATTCATGTTTGGATCATGTGGAAACTGACCTCGGATTGATTTATGGGCTGTTATTGGATTTCCTTGACTTCTGGCTTTTGGATATTTGGAACTCTTGTTACGCATCACAGACTGCTTTTGGATTTCTACTTGCTACATATCTTAGTACTAAGTTTCTGGATTTCCTTGCCTGGATTCTAACTGCAGGTGGGCCCGGCACATGCACCTCCACCTATCCTCCTGAGCTCACTGTCCTGTGCTGGGAATGAGGCACCGGTGGGTCCCGGAACCCCTTCCATAGGTTCAGGCAAATCACCGCTGTCACCCATTGGTAAGACCGTTCCACTTCTTTGTTGTTTGATTTGTGGATGTTGTTTTGGCTTGATAGTTAAACAGTGATTTTATTGCAGTGGTCCAGGGGTTACCAGAAGTCCGCGGCTCCGGAAGAACATCTCCCACCTGTGGCCTCAAAGGTTGTACAGAGAGTGATTTGGACTATCTCTGTGCGGCACTTATGGACAGAGTTCTCTTCTGCCTACACGACAGTCAAGACACAACACTGCCCACCCTCAAACACCCCTCTAACCCTTGAATTTGTCCCGCAACGTCAGAGCTTCGTTTTTCAGTCTGAGCCACCAGCTGACAAGATCAAATGGGAGCTGTGGAGTGAAGGGTCCTGGCATCTGGGAAGGGGCCGTGTTTTTGAATCTGTCAGTTACCTCGGGCCCCATTGTGAGAAACTCATGCAAAACATCTCATGCCTTTCGAGTCTCTTTTGACCTTACTTTCGATTTAGCTGGAAAAACACATTGTTGTGCCCTGTGTTTGAGAGGGTTTTATTTTACTGCACACTGCAGCGAGGATATGTTTTTTCATAAAGTTACAGCAACGTGGAGTTGCAGGTTTGAATCCTGTTCCTATAATATAAGGAAAGGAGCTCCCAAAAGACCTGCCCCTGTGATCTGCATTGAGCAGCTGTCACTAAGACCAATGTAAAAAGGCACACATGTCTGTATGCAACTAGGCTGCTACACTCACAAAGACCAGCCCCTCCACCCCTCCCACCAGCCCCTCCCCCCCCCTTTCCTCCGGGTCAGTGCGTGGCCTTAATGCAAAAACGGATGTCTTGTGGCTTTTGTTTATCTGAGAAAGGCATCTTTCCCAATCTGCAATTTATCACTGGCCACTTATCTCCATAGCTCCAGGTCATTCAAAGACCTTCTATGGGATGAATGCACAAGCCAGACTCACTGGCACATCACAGAGCAAAGCAATTAGTGTCAATGGGCGACCGTAAAAAGAAAGAAAGGGGTCGGAGGCACTAGCTGCATAAAAGCCACTCAAGTGAACAGCCCAAGTAGAACAGACCCTGCTGTGCTTTAATGGGCCTTTAAGGGATGCAAAAGCAGCAACAATAGGCCCACAACCTATTTCAGTAAGGCTGTTAATTGTAGGGGTGTAACTGCAAATGAAGTGCTGCCCAAGCAGGGAGAGGGAAGAAAATGACGCTTTTGTCATTTAGCGTGACTCTATGAAGCAGGATAGCAATTCCCATGGCAAGAGGACAACACGTGAGGACTTTGAATAATCGGTGCTGCCTGTTGCACTTGCAACCACTTGCAATTTCTTTTTAAAATACAGTTACCGAAAGTAAATCTCAGTAACAGATACAAGCAATTCTCCACTGTACGCATGCCATTTTTTCCATCTGATCTTACCGAAAAACGACTGTGGTGATTGGTGCAATATAAAAAAAAGCTTCATACCTTGTAGTGCCCACTCTGGAATTTACGATTGTAGCGCATGTGGATTGCGGAGGTGGCTAATGCAGAGCAGCAAACGAACAGCTCTCGTCATATCTTCTTTTGAGAATCCCACCTGTGCGCAGTGGCCTCTTCCTGAAATCCAGTGCGACCTGCGTCTGTCCCAGGGGTTAGTGCATATGTGATGGCATATCTGTGGAGCTGTGCAAGCTACTCCCTAAAGGATGGGCCGGGTAATAAGCTGATCTGCTCCTCTCGACCTGAAGGGGCACGGTAGAGTGGCCACCCTTTAAACGTCTGACCACTTCGGTCACAGATTAAGCCTCGTGCTACCTCATGGCACCAGAGTAAAACTCTGCCTGCCTTGTGCCCCCCTGTGTAGCACTGTGAAGTGCAGGTGCTGTGCACATCATAGAACCATTACCTTTCATGTCATACAATAAAAGACACGTATTCATTCCCGTTCCGATAATATCCGTGTTCTAGAAACAATTAGGCCTCCTGGCCGTTGAGGCGCAGCCCCAGTCTGCATATCCTTCAGTGCAGGGCATGCACTACGTTTACTTGAGCTGTGACAAGATACGTGGCAATCTGTGTATAAATGCATGCATGAGGGCCAGGCTTCTGGTTCAACAGGCACTGAAACACTTTTTGAGTTTTAACACATCACATGTTAAAGATTGGGGGGAGCCAACTTTACAAAATGGTTTTACAGGGCACTTAGTTTAAACATTATAGTGCGACCAGCAGTGCACTCTGTATAGTATCATGTGCATCTAACTCCCCTGCCTTCATCCCCCCTCAACATTTTGGTAACATTAGTGGCAGATGGCATTTCGCGCAGCATAAAAAAAAGAACACAACTAAGAATCCTCTGTACCCATAACCTACCTTATGATATAACATTCGGCTTCGAGTAATAATTAATTAATTATTCGGCCGAATGCCGAATTGTTAATTACAACCAGAATTCGGCTGAATAATTACTCAAAGCCGAATTTCGGTACACCCCTAGAGACAAGAGAAAAAGGGATTGGAGAACGGGCTAGGGAATAGAAAGAGATGAGAGAGGAAAGGCAATGAGGGCAAGGCCATAGAGACTCTTAAAAACAATACAAAGGAAGTTAAAGAGCAAGCAAGACTTAAAAGACAGCCAGTGTAAAAAGTGCAGAGCAGAAGTAATAGAGTCCCGTGGGGAAAGAGTCCAAAGTGACGGCATGGATGAATGATAGATAGACCGAAGAGGAGTAAGGTGAGATGCCTGGAGACCAGAGAGAAGAGAGGAGCAATAGAATAGTCTGAAAATCTAGAGAGGAGATGAGGAGTTTGGTAGAGACAAAAGTAAGGAACCAATTTTTCTTCGGATAGAAATCACTGTATCGGTGAATACTCAAGGAAATTTAAGTCACTGCAGATCGGTTTCCAAAAAGGACTGAGTACAGTGCTAAGTGGTTTTACATTATCATCATGTCTAGCACAGGCAGGGAGAAAGACTGGGAGGACTCTGCATGTTGCAGTATTGGATCTCTCTTCTGCATTTGATAATGTTGATCAGGGTATTTTATGGAGTAAACTGGTGAAACTGGGAATGCAGCATGGTATAGTGAAGATGCTTCAGTTACTCCATGATGAAAACAGTGTTAAAATTAGATTAAATGCAGAGGGATATCTATCAAGAGATATACCAACAAACAAAGGCGTACGACAAGGTTGCGTGCTAGCTGCAACCTTTTTTAATCTGTACATGTCATATCTCTGGCACTGCATTAATGAGTGGAATCTGTACTTTCCCAGATGTGGTCGGCTAAGTATCAATTGCATTGCTTATGCAGATGCCCTTATTCTTTTGGACTTTATGCCCATGGGGTTTACAACGGGTGTTAGATGGAGTTTCCAAGTATTTAAAGATGGACAATTTAATACTTAATCCTCCCAAGTCAAGATTATGGTCATCTCTCATAAAAGGTCTAAAAAGAGCTCTCTGGAGGGTCACTAATACTAGAGCCCAGGAACCAGATGGCTTCTTTTTTCTGGGCTTTTTGTTTTCCAACAGGAATTTATTCACACAACTGAAAAAGAGATTAGAGGAAAAAATAAGAATGTGCACCTCTCGGGAGGATAGCTCAGAAGCAATGTGCTCGTCTTGCAAGTAAGACGACACGGAGCAACACGGGTTCGATCCCCGGGTCCGCGCTTAGAAACCTCTAGGTATTAAGCACGTTATAAATAACCTATCATATATATCTATGATCAGAATAGTTCATAGGCAGTTCTGTGCTTATTCTTGTATACCCTTTTTTGAATTCTTCAGGTTGAAAGTGACCCAAATTGTTATGTATAGAATTGAACTAATGTCCCTGAATAGTAGGAAAACCTTGGACAGATTAGAGGGTCAACTTTTAAAGGAAGCTCTTTGCATACCCAAGTATGTTCCAACAAGTGCGATCAGATTGGAGTTGGGACTTCAATCTTGGTGGTCTATTTACATCAACAAGTGTCTGTCCTTATACCTAAACATTTGTGGAGTTGAGGATTCTGGTATAATTCCCCATTGAAGAAAAATGATTGATGATGAGACAAATTAGTTCAGTAAACTCTTTAAAAAGAGATGATTACATTTGATGAGATCTATGGATATTGATGAAATGGTATCTCAGCCTGTTTTGAAAAATACAATCAATAAACGGGACAAAATATGGGATTCTATAGACTTGCTAAGGTACAATACTCAAAGTCTGCTGTATGCCCCAAGTGTAGGTTTGAGACCATATCTGGAAAAATGTCCTTCAGCCTCTGCCCAGCAATGGTATCTTAAATGAAGACTGAATTGTTTACCAAAGTTACAAACTTTAGTACCCCAGCTGATCTTGCAGATTTGGCACAGAACAATGCACAGAGTCACGTTTTCACTTGGTAATTGACTGTTCTGCATTGACAAAGTTAAGAATTATACATTTTAAACCTCATGTTAACTCAATTGCATGTGCAAATGTCAACTTCCAATGGAATAGACTTATGACAAGTAGACAGATGTCTTTTCTTTTAGCTTTTGTCAATTTTTTAAAAAGTACGTTTGAAGAATTATCACAGGTTATAACTCAGGGAGACGATCTTTTAGTTTTATAAATTGATGTATTTCTATTTTAATGATTGATTCCTATGTATGTACTGTAATTGGGTTAGTGATATTTTAGTGAAAATATCAGGAGATGAATGTTTGTGTATAACAGAATCTGCGAATCTCCTGTTTTATAGATTGTTTGCTAAGGAATTAGTTTTGTTTTATCTTAATTGTAGCTGTGTAATTTGTAATAGGTTGATAATATTGTATAAGGTATTTTTTTAACCAAATATGCAACAATAAAAATAATTTGGAAAAAAAAGTTATACCGAAGAGGAGCAAGGTGAGATGCCCAGAGACCAACGAGAAGACAGGAGCAATAGAAAAGTCTGGAAAAACTAGAGAGGAGATGAGGAGTTTGGTAGAGGAAAAAGTAAGGAATCAACAAGTTTTGAGGATAGTAAACAGTTGATAGTAGCAGGAACCGGAAGCAGAGGAGATATGGTCAGAGAAGGAAAGTGAAGAATCAAGAATAACACCAAGATTATAGGCCGACAGAGAGATGGAAAGGGCAAAGCGAGAGGAGATGAGACTGAGGGAGAAGGGAATTTGAGAGAAATAGTAGGAGCATGGAAGAAAAGGACTTATGTTTTTGAGAGATTTTGGGAGATTAAGGTGGAGCTAGTGAGAGGACATCCATGACTGGATAGCAAGAAGACAGGCATTCAATAGCAAGAAGACAGGCATTCAATAGCAAGAAGGCAGGCAGTCAATAGCAAGAAGACAAGCAGTCAAGGAGGAGTGAATAGAGTCAGTGAATGAGGTGAAAGATAGAATGATTTTTGAGTCATCCGCTTAGAGGTGATAAGAAAAGCCAAAGGAAGACATGACAGATCCTAGAGGAGAAGTGCACAGAGAAAAAAGAAGAGGGCCAAGGACTGAGCTTTGGGGAACAACAAGTGAGAGGGGTGAAATAGAGGAATATTGACTGGCCTAGGAAACAGAAAAGGTGCACAATGGGAGTTAAGAATGAAACCAGTTAAAAACAGAATCACGAAAGCCAAGTTCAGCAAGAGAAGGGAGAAGAATAGCTGGTCGACTGTATCTAACACGGCTTGGATATCTAGAAGAACAAGAAGAGACGAAAGATTAGAGTAACGGGACATGAGAAGCGATTTGGTAACGGAGAAGAGAGCAGTTTCAGAGGAGTGTTGTGGCCTAAAGCCTGATTGAAAGGGATGTAAGAGAGAGTGCTGGCTAATGAAAGAGGAACCTTGGGAATAAACAAAATGCTCTAGAAGCCTTAAGGGAAATGGGAGAAGAGTAATGGGGCAGAAATTAGAAGGTCGAGTGTGGGCTTTCTCAAAATAGGAAGGATTGAAGCATGCTTGAAATGAGAGGGAACAGTGGCGTAAGAGAGAGAAGTGTTGAAGAGGGCAGTGATACAGGGAAGAAGTGCAGAATAAACCGGCAGGATTAGGGGGTAGGGAAGAGGATTGTCAATGGGAGAGGTAGGATGGGCCCATGCCAGGGCAGAGGAAATGTCCACCTGGGTGAGAGGGTGGAATGTAGATATCGTAGAGGGAGAAGTAGAACAGGTGGAGAAAAATGAAGGAGGCTAGGAAGCAGGCGGAATATATTTTAGAGATAAGTAGCTGGCAAAGTGGGATGTTGCAAGGGGAGTAGAAGCCGCAGGAATAGGAGGAGCCGGAGAAAGAATGTTTTTTTTTATTTTTTTATTACTTGTATGTAATCAAGAGTAAAATGATTTTTACAAGAAGTTGTTAATTACAGTTAATGTACATCAAAAGAAGAGTGCGCAAAGGTAAGTCTCAAAGTATCAAATTCAGAGATGTTCTCAAAAATGTCCATTGAACATCCAGGACTGGCCGGTCGCTTTAAGTTACGCCGCCAAGTTTGATGAAGGCTGCTTCCAATATTTTAGCCGTGACTACCGCCCATTGGGACTTTTCGCCAGATATCAAACGGCACCACCACGTGAGCTCATCGATCAGGACCGAGTCACGCCAAAGCGGAGTCAAAAATGGGGCGCAAATTTCTTTCAAAGCCGGGCAGTTTAGGAGAAGGTGGCGGATGTTCTCCACAGAATCACGGTCTTTACACAGTCTGCATGTAGTAGAACTGGCCATCCGTCTTCTCCCTAAGATTTCTCGAGTGTGGAGTTCGGTTGAAACGCGCGTCGGCTGTTTTTTCTATTGTTACGGTTCACCAACCTGGTACATTGTGCCCCAGGTGTTATGCTGCACTTGAAATAATAAATATTCATGCACATACAACAACTCTGGACTGAATTGTGTAATATCCAGTAACAACACAGGGGTACCAACCCTCTTGCCAGCGCCACCATCCTACTCGGTTTTTGTCAACCCACCCATTTCTTGTCGTATTCTTGTCCCCCGCCTCAATATTGAACAGGATTCTTTCTTGCTTAGCGGCAGCCATGTTTGTAAAAAGATGGAAGGGCTTGTTCAGCTACACGGATCCGCGTATGCACCCTGTGTTTCTTCTGGCTTGCAAAACACTGTTGTTTCAACCAAGTGAGTGCTTGCCTTTCCCATGTATATGGAAGGGCACTTGAGAAAGCCTTATGTCCCACCTTTGGGACAACCCTTACACAACTGGTATGCCTAGAGCCCCTATGGTTCCCAACGTAGGACCCGGCAATTTGACTTCACATACCACAGTCAGACAAGTACTCACATAGGAGTGCCTAGTCCGGGTTGGCTGATAGCACATAAACCACTGAAATCTCACCTTGAGGCATGCATTCAGGTGGTTGAAGACGTTGGCTTTCAGGGTGTGCATCTCGGCTTGGACAATGGAATAGGGCATGTAGGTTTCTACAAAGAATGGCTTGATGGTGATGAGGTTCTCTGTGGGTGATAGCCCAAATCCAATGTCTGTTATGCAGAACGCAGTAGCTTTCCAGTCTGTGATGCTGTCGGGACTAGTAAAATTGCTTTCCACTTCACCGTCTTCCCTATGGAGAAGACAAGATGGCCTGGTCACTTTCCAGCACTCAGTCTTACAGTACCTCTAAGAAATAACAGCAATCATGTTGAGCACACTTCCTACAAAGAGCATATGTATTAGTTATCATACTTTAACATACATGGCACAAACAGTTTGACAGGGATGAACATATAAATGATTAGTTACCATCAACAATTTGATAATCATGTTTAGGTTTGGCTCTTTGGTAGCATTTGCTCTAAAAGCCCCAATAATGCAGTATGCTGGGTCAGATATATTTGTGTAGCCACACAATAATTCGAACTGAGAGATATGCTTTATAAAACCTGTGTACGGTAACCAACAGCATGGCAAGGAATTAAACGGATCCATCTTCCATCCTCCACTGCACTCCCACTGTCATCTCCCCACTTCCTGTGAAAGGAGAGGAGTGCAGCATTCCAGCTCTTCCACTGCACCTCCCACCTCTGACCATTCCAGCAATGACAGCTGGAATGGGAGTTTGGTGGCTAGGGGGAAGTGCTGCACTGAGGCATGCCCTCTCAGCTCCATTGCCAAAAGCAGATGCTGGGTGGGGAGGGAGCAAGGCAAGGACATTCTTTTTTTCTCCCACTGTGGTGCTCAAATAGAAGAACAGAGCACAATACAACAATATATGGCAAATCGTGTGATTACCTGACCTTTAAATGGAAAGAACATGGCAATGGTGTAAGTAGTTTGACTTTTGCCTGTAATACCAGAAAATGGTGTGAGTACCAGGGCATATCATGACATTACCTGACAAACGATGAGAGTACCCAAGCATAGGAAAGCAATATCATACGACGGTGTGAGTACTCATGCTTTTGATGGCATTACCAGGTAATATTTTGAGCACCTGGGCATTTTCTGGCATTACCTTCCAATGGTGTGGGTAAATAAGATCTGTATGCCAATACGTTGCAAATGTCTGAGTAATTCATAGTATCAAAGTATTATCTAGCAAACAATTGCACTACCCCGACATCTGATGCTAACAGCCACAGTTGTGAGAAGTACCTGGGCTTTAATGTAAGTAGTATATAGGGATTCCTTACGTCAAAGTGACAGGTGTTTCCCAGGGGACCGTCCTGTGGCCATGCCCCATTTAAATTTCTTTTTAATAAACATTAATATTTTATATTTAAAAAAAAACTTTTTATATTAACGTGTATTTAATTTGCTTTTTTATATTAATGTGTATTTCTTTTTTATGCAAACATTCTTTTGGGGGGAGACCTCACACACATCAATGTGGGGCTTGTGGGTGAAAGGTAGGTGGGATGATCCTAATGGTCTGAACAGCTGGCGTGCCGACGGGCATGCCTGTACATTTTCCTAATAGTCTGAACAGCTGCAGCGCTGACAGGCCTTCCCCGGCCTCTCCGGAAGCCATGCAGCTTATGAACGGGTGGCCCAGGTGTGGTACATAGGTGGTGGAGTTGGGATCCTGAGCTCTATATAAAGGGCACATAATTGGCTTATCTTTTTAATGCATCCGTTAACTGATACAAGATGTCTGCTGAGCAACTCGAAGCATCTTGTAAAAGGGATAAGAATCCCTAAAAGAAAAAAGGCATTAAATGTTTGCTTAATACTGCAAAGTCCAAAAGCAATGATTGAGGATGTTCGTGATGGGCTTTAAGATGTTCTTAAACAATCCCAACCTTTGAAAGTTCAGAACTCGATTGAAGTTCGCTAATGGGATGATGACCTCTTTAACCGGAAAACCGTAGTGGCTATCGATGATGCAGAGTGAGAGATTGAACGGGAGACCGTGAGGTATTGTTGTACATAGACGATGTGAAAGTGGGCGAGAACGATCATGATTTCTATGAGGATATGGAGGGTTAGAAGAAATCTTCATGCAGCAATTTGAGGATGATGCCCCTGCCGCAGAGGAAACATGGTACAATGTAGGCTATGAGGCTATTGGAAATGTAACTATGAGGCGATCTGTGATATATTTGTTTACTAGCTCTCCTCTTTGAATTGTAAAAGGTAATGTTTCTTCTTTTCCCCAGCAAAATGTTGAAAAAGCATTGCAAACCGATCCAGATGTTGAGTCTCCGACAGCTGTGAGCTTCTATTGCCTCTGCTGATCAAATCATAGAGAAGAAACCTATGGCCAAATTCAGAACATATGTAAGGATTGTCAATTTGCAAAGGAGCTGCTAAAAGTTGAAAGATGAATGGAAAAAAAATGTGACTGTTGGAGGAGATGTCTGTTCAAGGTATAACTACTGATATGGTAAATGAGTGCTTGAAATGTGATTATTACAACAATTGTAACGGCCACCATTACCAGAACCCACAATATGATGCGCATGAATGTCTCAGTGATTCATATATGCCACGTAGTATTAGAAAAATATGTTACATGTTAGAACCTAGTAGAGTCTTTAAAACATTGAACATTGTTTATAACATACTCGGGATAACAGTGCACCCTGCTACTGTTAAACCTATAAACAAGACAAGACCTTGAGAGAGATACAGTGTAACTGTGATACAGGCTATAAAATTGAAAATGTACACCTCAGATCTAGCCATGAACTGAGGTGGATTGATGGAAAAAGTGTTACATGAACAAGAGGCTGATTATTACTTTATTAACAAGATGTGCAGCAGATGGTTAAAACCCAGAAAGTGTATATATATATATATATATATATATATATATATATATATATATATATATATATATATATATATATATATATATATAGTCACTGAAAAAACTTTATTAAAGGGATTTTATGGTTAAGTTGCACTAATAAAAACCTATGAAATTCACCACCCTACACTGCTAAGACATCAAAGATGACAACACAAATGTCATTGATGACATCACTGATGACATCACATATTAAATTAATTTTGATGAAAAATCCCTTCAAGGCGTTGTGTTTATAATGTTGGTAACAAGATATCAGGGCTGATCAGGAGACCTATCATGAACTAATTAATGTATTAAATAATGTACTCATCTAGACAACACATTATATTGGAGTGTATATAATTTATCTAGAAGTCACTGATTAAATTGAACATGGTTTTAAACATGAAACTAAAACGTGTAGCTGTAAAAATATAAACCTCTGCTCCTGTATGTAAGTGGTGAAGCTGGCTCTGGTAAAATATTCTCAATTAAAATAATCAGCACATTTCTACAAAACTTAAACAAACAGCACTCTTTCGGCTGTTGTAACAGCACCCCAGGTTTAGCTGCCTACAACATAGGAAGTGTAACTTTACACTGACTACTGCTCCTTCCAGTAGAACACCAAAACAAATTATATTTCTACAAATTATCAGCAGAAGCTGCTACAGAATACTGAAACAAATGAAATTGATCCTAATAGATGAAGTAAGGATGGTTTCCAATTCACCTCAAAATGAAAGAAGTCCTAACAGCCGACTACGCAGATCTGTTTGGAGGAAAACTCGTTATTGTTTTCAGAGACCTCCTACAGTTAGCACCAGTAAAAGGACAATCTATTTTCAAAGCATTAGAACATAAACAATGCCACAACACACTCGGCAGCATTGGAAATGTAAATCTCTGGCCTAATTTTCAGTACAGATAACTAACACAAAACATGCACCAGTCTGCAGACCTCACCTATTGTCCAAATTGGGTGATCTCTCACCTGAATTTGCACTTGAGAATTCCTCTGAAATGTCATCCGGTGGGGCTGAAGTCCCTTTCTTGTGGAATGACTTCTGGACCTCAAAGAGGTAGGGTCTACCTTGAGATGAAGCCACTATGACCACTGTTTGAACAGTCCAGGCAAGAGACCGGATATACCAAAAGAGAAAGGAAAAAGCCTTGATAGGCATAAAAAAACTTCAGTCGTTGTCCACAGGACATGAAGTATCTGATGGAATAGCAGCAGACAAAGATAATGTGGAGGTGAAATGTCCGTCTGAGAGCAGATAAAAAGGTCAAGGCTGGTAGGTAGTATAAGGTAAGCTGGTTGCAAAGCCGTAGCGGGGAGAGAGAGAGAAACGGAATCCCAGAAGAGGCAGAGCAGAAGCAGAGTGCTGAGAGGCTTGCTCAGGCAAAAGGAGGAAGAAGAGCAAAAGGAAAAAATACATAGGAAATGATTTCAGAGTCTTACCTGAAAGGAGAAAACTTCAAGGGTTGCAATGCAGCGAACGCTGCAGAGCGCTGGCTAAATTAACGCTGGTGGCCATGTTGTAAAAGACTAGACCGGGAGAAACATTCCAACAAAACGTGGTGGAACATTAATGGTGTCCTATGCACCAGCGTTTCCATATCCTCCAGGAAGGAGGAATGATGACACCTATGCTAACATTTTAAAAAGCAGTAGAGCTCGTCTGTTTCCTAAAGATGCAAACTCCATCTTAAATAGTAGACTAATCCATTAGCTATATGGGTGAAACACATCTGCTCCTGATGTCGTGGAACAATTAACTCAACAAAATATAAAATACATGTCCTTAATTCCAACCCTTGCAAGCTGTAATCAATTCAACGATACAATGTTAAAAAAAAGCAACCTATACGGCATATCAGCTCCACAAACAAACTAGAAGTGCATTGCATGACACTCCCTATGTGTCAACAAGCAACAACACAACTAAATAGCTTAGCAAACTATATCTCTAACACAGCTAGATTGGAGAAAATGTTAGCTTTGTGTCTAAACTGCAGAGTAATTCTAAAACGTAACCTTGACGTAGAACAAGGTTTAGTCAATGGAGCAATTGGTACAGTTGTTGGCTTCCAAACATATCCAGATGTCAACAACATTCAGTTTATCAACATCCACTTTGACAAACTTGCAAAAGTTAAAAGAATTGGCTGATCAATAGCAATTTTCCTTTGTTTCAAAGACATATACGTATGCAGATAAAAATTCTCTCTGTCTCTTGCATATGCTGTCACTATTAACAGACCGCAAGGTCTAACTCTAGATCACACATTGATTAATATTGGCAGCACAGTCTTTAAAGAAGGTATTTATTACATAGCACTTTCACGTCTCTGTACACTGAATGATCTATTCTTAGTTAACTATGATTCAAACAATGTCAACACTGACATTTTTGGCATCCTAGAATACAACAGGCTATGTGCACTGTACACCCCTCATCTAGATATGTACCATGTACCTCAAAAAGGAAAACCTTTAAAAAGAAAAGTAATACAAACAGAACCTATAACAGATCTTCCAACAATACCAAATGCTTCTCCATCAAATAATATAACCACATAACTGTCTACTACAAAATCAACTGCACGTCCTTCAGAAGAGAAAGAGAGAAACATATCTCCTCCAAAACAACCTGCAGGCTCATCAAACAATGGAGAGACACAACTCTCTAGTCAATTTCAATTCAGCAAAACAACTGGAGTAAATTGCTATGCAAATGTAACAATCAATCTTCTCTTCCATTTGCCACCAATTGTTCACAGCATTTACTTAAATGGATCGGACCATTTGTGTTTGCAAATGCTCGTCCTTCATAGAAATGCCAGTGTGTCAGGTATGAGGCAAGAATTAGACTAATGTGCAGGAATGGTAAAATGTGCCATAAACACACGAGACGATCCTAAATAATTCCTAATGTACTTACTACAAATACTGGAAACCAAAAACATACCTATATATGATTCATACATGTATAAACATACATGCACTCTCTGTAACCCTAACAAATGATTTGTATATGTATACATTCCAAATTGTGAATACATTCCATTTCACCGGCTTCTGCAGAATGCAAATCATGTCATATTATGTCCTTTTTGCAATTCAGACAATCATTCCAGCTTACAAATAAACACACGTAACAAATATGTCATACTAATACTTCTAAGGTACAATGCAGATGGTACCAAAAATAATTGTAAGCTCACTAGCTTTAAACACGGCCAAGGATCTATTGGCAAAAAGACCTTCACAACAGTAGGCATAATATATTACACTGGCGCCACAACCAGTTCAGGGCACTATACTGCATATGTAAAAAAAGAAATGGTTGATTTTAATGTAACGACACCTACGTTGCTCCAAAACATAGGTTACCAGCAAACCTATGGCCATGCCCCCAATAATCTGGCCACTGGCCAGAGCTACCACAATAGAATTAAACCATATAACAATTACGTACAATACACCTTCAAATAACAAAACTTGCCCTGAAACTCCTGAAATCAAAATGATGTCCGCGGACACCAATATTGACTGCGGACTCAGCGGCATCTGCAAATCCTTTTTTCACTTATAAAAACAGCTCCATATCATTATTATTCTACTCCCCTACCCTTCCTATGCCCTCTTCCAGACATCAAATAACCCCAAATATGTTTTGCTGGCTACTTGTTCCACCCCCACCCAACCTTCCCAGCACCACCTCCCACCACCAAATAACCCAAAATGTGTTTTGCAGACTTGTTCCCCATGGTGCTATCTATGGATCCAACATGGCAGCCGCTTCCAAAAATATGACGCACCTCACGCTTTTCACCATGCAATCAGCGGGCGCATCCAATATCTGCAGACATCATGCCACCACCTGATTGGTCCTGGATGGTGTCCGCAGACGCAATCGGGAAGTGAGTCCACGGACCAGACCCAGATATCAGTAATTGAATTTTACCTACTTTTTGGCCGTTTAAAAAAAATATACTGGATGGATTTACACCAAATTTACAAAGGCATGCTTTTGGGACCAAGTCGCTGTTCCTGCAGTGAAAATCCGTCTAGCGGTTTGGGTTGTAGGTGTGAGCAAAAAAAGTTTTCCATTGCGTTTATGAGAATTTCCACACATTTAAGGACCCCCCATGACTTAGCCCACATGGCGCTATCCGTGGATCCAACATGGCAGCCGCTTCCAAAAATATGATGCACCTCACGCTTTTCACCATGCAATCAGCGGGCTCATCCAATATCTGCGGACATCATGCCACCACCTGATTGGTCCTGGATGGTGTCCACAGACTGAATCGGGAAGTGAGTTCGCGGACCAGACCCAGATATCAGTAATTTAATTTTACCAACTTTTGGGCCGTTTAAAAAAAATATACTGGATGGATTTACACCAAATTTACAAAAGCATGCTTTTGGGACCAAGTCGCTGTTCCTGCCGTGAAAATCCATCTAGAGGTTTGGGTTGTAGGTGTGAGCAAAAAATGTTTTCCATTGCGTCTATGAGAATTTCCACACATTTATGGACCCCCATGACTTTGCCCCCTACCCCCGGACACCATAGATTTACTTTTAGAGAAAACAGCGGTTGACGAACGAAGCACATCTAAAGTGAAAAGCGGGTGCGGATTGTGGTTTCAAAGTTCTGTGTCTGTTCATTAAAAAAAAATACCTCTTCTGAAAAAGGACTCCTAATTTTGAGAACTGTCAAGAACATGAGTGTATCTGTAACCAGGATATATACCGGGTGACAGACTGTTACTGGACTGAATATAAAAAAGGCATACATTTGCTTGTGCTGTAGCCCTTCATAGACCTGGAAGCGGTTTTGGAACAACTATATCAGTCCTATTTCTGTATTAAAGGTCATTCTTTCTACTGGTACCAATTGTATGATCTGCTGAATGTGACTAGCGTGTTATTTAGCCAGGCCTACACAAGGTGCAAGAGGAAGATCTTTTATAGAGCTGTCAAAAAATATGGCATAGCATCTAGCATGAACTGTAACCCTCATTCCTATAGAATGCAAACTGTCCTACTTCAGAGAAAATGTAATAAAATACATGTCTTTACATGCAAGATGTCTCTTGTGGATTTATTGCTGGGGCGGGAACATGTTAGAAAAGCTGCTCTGCAAAATCTACTGTGATGAGGGACTAGTGGGTAGTTAGGAGGGTACCAAACCCCTTTATAAAGTGGTGGGCTGTTAATATGAAGACCACAAGACAGACTGTGATAGGGTGGTTATCAGGGAGGCTTCTTACACGGCATAACCCCTGCAGTGCTACAATAACTGGGAATTTAAACCATCAATTTTCTGCAGATTGTACTGATTTTAGTAAATTAGCAAAGCATAACGACGGCTGTAAATATGTAATGAATGTCATAGAGGTCTTATCCAAATAGGCCTTTGTAGAGATTCTGAAAGACAGGGCAGGTGTAGGCGGACTAAGGCTTTCTAATACATTTTCAAACAGGAAAGGATACCCATAAAACTACAGACTGATGCTGGCAAAGAGTTTTTGAACAGGTCATTTAGAGCCTTGCTTAGGAAATTGGACATAGAGCACATTCTGAAACATACCAATGTCAAGACTTCTAAAGACTGTTAAAAAGCATATTTTGGCTTTATTTTAGTGGAAACAATACCTAGGGCTGTGCAATATGGACCAAACGTTTTATATCAATATTTTGGGGCTGAACGGCGATATACCATAAATGCTCTATATTGTTTATGTGGGTTAATTGCTCATTTGTAAGCCACCAATTACATGTGAGATGTCACAAACACATTTATTTATAAGACATTGATCAAAATAAAGTGCAAATACAGGGTTCCTCTTCCTGTTTGAGAATACACACACCTGTGTAAATATGAAAATGTAAATACAAAATTGTAGTATATGTTTTAATGTATATATATATATATATATATATATATATATATATCTCGATATTATCATTATTGTCTCATCCTATATAATTTTTAAAATATATCACTATAACTCCAAAACTCGATATATCGCCCAGCCCTAGCAATACCTACAGGTGCAAAGACTTCTTACAGATGTTTTTTATTGACATATAAGACTAAACACCACAGGTCTAACAAAATGATACACACCAGGTAACACCCAATAATGCGTTGACGGTGTGGCAGAATGTTTACATCGCGAGATGCATTTCGAAAAAGCCTAAAATGTTCTTTTAAAAAGGAGCCCATCCGAGGATCTCAAAACCGTTCTGTGTAATTTACCAAGAGATACCTGCAAACATACACAACAGTGTTGTTTATAGTAGATGAAGTAGATGTCAAAGAGCGGATACCCATCTACCAATTGGAGGACTATAACAACAATGTTTTAAAAGGTATTTTTTATACAGAGTTGTTTCAGAAAATAAAAAAAAGATCCGGATAGAGTGTACCATGTGGAAAAGATTGTTGCAGCGCAGGGTAGAGGCTCTAAGAAGGAGTACCTGATTAAATTGGAGGGTTGGAATGCCAACTTAAATAGTTAGGTTTTTGATAATTACCTGACGGACCTATAAGTAGCCATCCTGTCAAGAGAAAAACAATAGAAAATGAAAAAGACATATTTTTATATCACCTTACAATCAAATGCCTCCATGGAGAGTTCCGAATAATTGCATCTTCAATTAAACAGTGAGACTGGCCAAACCTGTAGATTTGAAACGACCATGGGAAGTTACACTGACAGAGTCAAAGTATCCCCATATCTGGAACACTTTTTCCAGAAGGGAAGCAGCATTCACAATCAGCGGTAAAAATCCTACAGAAATATTTTATGGCTCGTTCCCTCAAAGGTATTACGAGTTTGTGTCTGACATCCTAAAGAGCATTAACAAGACACTGGCTCAACAGCAAGGGGGCAGACTAATCTACGTACATAAAAGCCCCGTTAAAAAGAAAAGAAATGCAAAGCCCCACCATAGGCCCCCAAAGCCCTGTAAAAGATGAAAACCCCAAAGACTGCTGCATTTGCAAAGAACCCGCAAATGACGAGGCTGGCCTTGAAAGAATATCCTCTAAACCATGGCATTTGTAGCCTGTTTGTCAATGGAATGTACCAAGTCCATACTTAATATTTTCCAGATACCGCCCATACAAATGAACGTAGAAAACAGCTACTGACTGCCCTCACAGACTGCGGGCTGTTGGAGTTCTTTATAGTGGGATCCCCCACTTTACCTGGACGTAAACAACAACCTGTTATACCTAACAGGTAAGATCACAAAGGTGAATGGGTCAAATATAGAGGACAGGGCATGAGTTGTACCAGTGGCATACTCCATAGCCATCCTGTACAATCAGGTGGATGTGACACTTGTGGACCATCTGAAATCTAAATATAGCAAATGTTATGCTAACAGGTCCTATATAGAGCTGATTCTTAACCATATCAACAATGCCTTCAAAGAGAAAGCCGTTTTTTTATGAATCGACTGCACTGGATGATGAGAATAGCGGCTTTATCAAAAGGGTTGCATATGCGGCCAGAAATTGAAAGTTTGATCTGATAGGACGTGTAGATAAAGATTGGTTTTTCCAATAAAAACTACTAATTAACGGGCTGGACGTTAAACTGAAACTTACAAGGCTCACAGACAATTTGCTCCCAAATTTCATCCAGCATTTAACTGGTGCATTCAGAGGACCTACGAATAGCCAATGTTAAATACCTGGTGGATAGGGTAACCGTCAAACTTATCAACATTCCAGGGGGAGGCTCCGTCATCAGCAACGATAACCTTTTTATAGGACAGTTGCCTTAGTTGGTGGTCATAGAGTTTGTGGATAACACTGCTTTTTGATGCTCCACACTACAAATTCTTTCAACTTCAAGCATGTGAATCTGTCTTACCTCTCTCTGTATATAGGTTGTTATGCCAAATTTTGATACAAACAACAGCATTCATGAGTACATGAAACTGTTTGCAATAACTGGTAAACACCTCAAAGATGTGGGGTTAGCGGTGGACCGGGAGGAGTTCTCAAAATGATTCAGTTTATTTGCTGTGGACCTATCTCCAGAAATGGAATCAATTGATATTTTCAGTTTCATTAGTAACTGGGTTGGTGCACATACAGCCTCTCTTGGCCACTATAACTATGGTGGTCTATGCAGTGAAATCAACCGTGATCATCAAGTACGTTCTGGTCACATGTAAGATGGATACCATTCAAATAACACGATTCTTACGCAATGATAAGTATGTGAAAAAAAGTGCTTCCAATGCATGTTTTCTTCTGATCAATTACCAAAGAGGCTGTATAGGACGGACCTTAAATCTTTGTTTCATCAACACATACCGAAACACAAAGACTGGTGGCCATCGGTGTAGCTGAACGGAGACACGTGTCTTATTTTGACAGTTACGGCCTGAATCCCACTGTCTACCCACGAAACATTGAAACGTTTATAAAAAGGAACAGTCGAACGCTAAGGTGTAGTACACGTCAGCAGGGGTGTTGCTAGGTCTGGAAAAGATCAGTGGCTAAGCTAATGTTGGGACTGGCGGGACTCGGAGCTAGGTAGCATTTTGGTTGGAGCACCTGAGCTTCTATCCGGGGCTACAACCAAAAGACTCGGGGCTATAGTCCCCTCAGCCCCCACACCCCCTAGCAAAGCCTCTGCATGTCAGGTACAACAATTTCTGGAAACCACTTGCCGCATGCACATCAGCTTTCTGCATAAGGCGTGTCAAGGGCTTCCCATGCAAAATAAAATCAACAGATACACAAGTGGCTTATGCTATAATGACGTTATGGTGAAGCAGTTTGTCATGATATGATCAGGAGGGAATGGTTCAAGGACAACTTTGAATACATATGTATTATGTCAGATGTGTAATGCCATGCAGCTGCCTCAATAAAAAGGCTCAGCTATACACATTGGGGCTTTTACATCAAACCTAACCTCTGTCTTATGTTGTTCAGTGCAATGTTGGGGTGTTGCTCAGGGTGAATATGTATAAGTAGGTATACAAAGTAACACAAGCAAACCACATGCACAAACACACACACACACGCATGTTGTTGGATTTTATACTGACATGTACACTGTGCAGGGTATTAAAAACCCAGGGAATGTTTATACACATGAGCAGAGACATAAGATCATGAATGTTTTAAAAGGTAATAAGCACGAACATAGACATATATTGGTTTTGCCAATATATGTGTAGTGACTACGGCCTGTATCTCCAGGTTGTAAAAGGGTTTCCCCTTTGACAGGTTCTCTCTTGTCCACCAGTGAAGACTCTGTATTAGTGATGGCGAAACAACCACTAGATCGTCCCACTGACCACTTGCCTGAGACCACTGTTTGCCAACCATTCCTGCATGGGTCACATGCGCAGGCACACGTGGGGAACCAGGTAAA
This sequence comes from Ambystoma mexicanum, assembly GCF_040938575.1. Lineage (NCBI taxonomy): Eukaryota > Metazoa > Chordata > Amphibia > Caudata > Ambystomatidae > Ambystoma > Ambystoma mexicanum. The sequence goes on from NC_090925.1 coordinate 170,558,460, forward strand.
TACATGTTGCCATCATGCCTAGCAAACACATTGCTTTGCGCACCCTTATCTGGCAACCGGGCCGATATTGAGGAATTTGCAGTAGTAAATTATTTCCTCTGATGGAAAGGCCGACCCCTCTTGCGTGTTTAGGACAGCTCCTAGGAACTGTTTGGAGGTGCTTGGCACCAGGCTTGATTTTTTCTCGTTGATTGAGAACCCCAATTCGAAGAGGAGGTTGATCGTTCTTTGGATGTTGGAACTGCAAATTACTGGGGTTTCCTCCGTGATGAGCCAGTCGTCCAGGTAAGGGTACACTGGGATTGCCTCCCTGCGTTGGTGTGCCGCCACCACCGCCAGTACCTTGGTGAATACCCTTGGAACCGAGGCTATACCGAAGGGCAGCACCTTGAACTGGTAGTGCTGACTGTCTACCTTGAAGCGCAAGGATCTTCTGTGCGCTGGGAACATGGAAATATGAAAATAGGCATCTTTCATGTCCGATGTTGCCATGTAATCTCCCTTTTTTAGGAGGGGGCTTACCTCTTGGAGCGTAGTCATGCAAAATGTTTGCGGCTTGACATACTTGTTTGCAGGGCGTAAATCTAATACTGGGCGTATTGTCAAATCTTTTTTTGGCACAAGGAAGTATGTTGAATAAATACCCTTGTTTAGCTGGTTGCCCGGGATGAGTTCTATCGCGTCCTTTGCGAGAAGATTGATGATTTCCTCGAGGAGGATCTTTTGGTGGTCCAGCGAGTGTATTTTTTGTCTTGGAGGGTAGTTGCGGGGGTGCTCCAGCAGTTCGATGCAGACACAGTGGACAGCACCCATCTGTCCGAGGTGATCCCTTCCCATGCTTGGGTGAAGTTGGACATGCGCCCCCCTACTGGGAATGCCTGGGAAGGGACCCTGAGCGGAGCGTCACTGTTTGCTGGGAGGCATACTGCCTCTGCCTGGGCTGCCTCTCCCTCTACCACGGCCCCTCTTGTTACCTCTACCGTAACTTTGGGCACCTTGTTGGTTGCCACCCCACGATGTACTCTGCCCCTGTGAGTAATTGGAACCCCTCTGGGAATTTTGTCCGCGTGAGAGACGAAAATTATTATTATTCCCTCTTTGGTTCGTGGGTTTGTTAGTCAATTGTCCCAGGGACTTTAGGGTATCGTATTCATCCTTGGCAGTTTTAAGTGCCTCCTCTACTGCTTTGCCAAACAAGACTTTCAGTTCCACCGGCATGTCGATAAGAGTAGCCTGGGTCTCGGGTTTAAACCCTGACTGTCTGAGCCAAGCGTGTCTCTTGAGGATAGTGCTCTCTGCGATGAGCCTGCCTGCATTATCTGCGGCGTCAAAGGTCGCCTTTACAATGCACCCGGACACCGATCTACCCTCTGATGCAATCTGGGCTAACTGGCCCTTTAGTGGTTCAGGTGCGGAGGCGATGAGGGCAGCTACCTGCTCCCACTGGTGGCAATAATAGCTTGCCAGCAGAGTGGTGGAATTGGCGATTCTTGCCTGGTAAGCGGAAGTGGAGGCCACTTTTCCCCTAGCCCATATATCCTCTTGCTCTCCTTGTCTGGGGGAGCTTCAGATGATGATAGAGTTGTCCCCGCTCTTTTCCTGGTGGTAGTAACTACCAACGAGTCGGGCTTAAGTTGGCCCCTTATATAAAGTGGGTCTGACTGGGCGGCCCTGAACAATTTTTCAATTCTGGGGTTGAGAGCCCTAGTGAGATTAGGGGTGAGGAGGGAAGGGTTAATTCTGTGTTGGATGGACTTCAGAATTGGTATGGCTTTGGCAATGGGTTTCTTATCCCCCATGATCTCTTCTGCAAATTCCCTACTCTTCTTGAGCCTGTTGAGTGTCTATGTGAAAGTGCTCTGCAGCTCTAGCTAAGACCTCATTCAGTAGAGGCTGAATATCCTCGGGTGAGTCAGTGACCGGTGGTTCTTTGTTAACAGGTGAGTCTAGATTATAGACTTCTGCCTCGTCTTCCTCCTCCTCATCCTGGTCCTCGTCGTCTCCGTAATAATCGACACCCGCTTGGTCGTCCAGCATTTGTATGTCTGGGTCTTCAGCATACTGGTGGTAGGGTTGAACAGAGAATGGGTCTGAAATGAGGCCCTGAGCTGGAGTTTCCTTATGAGGTCTCTTATTAGAAGGCTGAGGGTCTTTGGATCCTGAAGGAGTAGAGTTGTCAGGGGTACTCTGATCGCTTAGAAAATAATCAGGATTTTTTTCATAGAAATTAGCTAAAGAAGATATTCTTCTCATCACCGTGTCGATGTTATCAGAGCTCCATTCCCTGGAACTGGGGTTGACAACCTCCTGCTGAGGTTCCTCTCCTATTCCCATATCCTGTAGAGTGGGAGGGAAAACTTTAGGCTTAGTGACAGGGTCAGGGGTCTTAGATTTACCATTATCTGAGGACTTATGTTTGTCTTTTTGGACCTGGGGGGCAGATGTTGTCTCTGAAGACTTTGTCTGCTGTCTGTCCCCTTTGCAATCTCACTTTGCCAGACTACTCTGCTACTTTGTGTTTCGTGCTCACAGTTCTTAACAATGGATTCACTTTCTCTTGCAGCTTAACAGCGCTCGCGCAACCTTCATCCATCGGATACTGTCAGAAGCATTTCAATTAAACACAGACCAGGCTTTCCTTGCTTCCTTCAACTCACTGGTCGTGTTAAGATACTTTCTGTCTTTCGCCCCTTTGATGTAGGAGTCAAGGTTGTTACTACTGCCGCTTCCACACCTCCCCGACTCTGCAGGGGGCTGGTAGCCTTGCTGCACTCAGAAGACTCTTTCTCCCTTCTAGCTGCGCTGTCGTGCACAATCCTCACGGCCTTTCAGAAGTAACAATCTCTCGGTGGGGGGTCGCTGGCTTCCTGCGCCGTTGGTTCAACCCCTCGGTTTGTCGCTCTCCTTCACCTTGTTTGCCATCGCCCCGCAGGAACTGCTCCTTCTTGTGCACCGCCTTGCTCAAAGTGTGTCTCAGTGTTCCACCTTTTAACCATGTGGGGAGAATTAATAGGTATTAGGTGTGCGTGATTAAAGTCACGTGCCAGACCCTGCCTGATCTCTTTACAGAGACATGTCCACTGTATTGACTGGGTGGTAATCCTTTCAGCCTTAGACCTCCTCTTCCTCAGCTCAGTTTGTGTAGGATAGGGGGCGGGGGATTTGGGAAGTTACAATATCCTAAAAAACAGGATTGGATAGGAGTATTGGAAAAGGGGGATACCGCATCTCGCCACTGCGTGTTTCTCCCCCACTCCCTGAGGACCCCTCACCTGGGGGATTCTCCAGTGCTTGTGCACCCCAGGGTCTGGATCCAAAGGCGATAGCCACTAATAATAAGGGATCCCCAGGATCTAGGTTGCGAAACACCCTCTGGTTTTTCACAGTAAGTAAACCAAAGCATAAACTACAATGAGAATAGCAGTATGCAGTTCAGGGTGAGTTAAACCTAGTGTTACACATTTAGAATGGCAGTATGCTATTCAAGGGGAGTAAAACCACATTAGTAGACCTTTAGAATGACCCAAGGCAATTCAACGTAAGCAGATCCTATTGGTAGTACACTATGTTACTTATTCAGTTGCTAGATTAATATAGTTACACCAACAATACAATAGTGGAACACAATTCTAAGGTAAGCAAGAACTTCTGAATTACTTTTCAGGAGTGCAGTATGCACATCTAGGATAAGTAAGAATGCAGGAATGCATATTTAAAATGCCGACAAGTTATTCAAGGTGAGTAAAACTCTATTGGTAATGAACTCTTACACTGATTCCATTTCAGGAATATTTAGTTATACCAATCTTACTTTTCAGAATAATGGAACACAATTCTAAGGTAGGCAAGAACTTTGTAAACTTTTCTTAGAATGGTAGTATGCAATTCATGATAGGCAAAACCCAATGTTACACATTTAGAATGGCAGTAAGCTATTCAAGGTGAGCAAAACCCTATTGGTAGTAAACTCTTACACTATTTGTATTTCTGGAATATGTACACACACCAACATTATTAAGACGGGAACACATGTCAAATGCAAGTTAATTACTGTGTATACTTTTCAGAATGGCAATAACCAAATCACAGGTAAGTAAGAACTTTGTAACACTTTGTAACTTTTCTGGTTTCAGGAATCAAAGTTACATCACTAACACATAGCAAGTAAGTACTTTGCAACACTTGTAATATCTCTGCAGAGGCCTATCCTTTAGAAGTCATTCCCTATTCTAGGGCATGATTGTCATCAGAGGCAGAAGGGGGACCCTGGTGGTCCAAGAGCCAGCTTGAGGCAGGTCAGGATAAGGCAGAACTGTAGGAAAGTCAGAGTTCCAGAGGATTTCTCATCAGACAAGAGTTAGTGGAAGTGTTCAGGGACTTCGTAGAAGGCTCCCTATAGGTGTTTCAACATTAGGCCAGGACAAATTGTATGGGCGAAACTCTCACCTACATGAATCACCCCCTTAGCCACACAGTACCTCAGCAGTGAATAGGAGCTTGCAGATAGACTCCTTAACGATGCAGCAGCCCAGGACCCGGTCCTTGGATTCTTGGTTGTGGTGACGAAAGAATGGACACTGAATGGGACCTAGCAGCAGCAGTCAACAAGAAAAGGCGCACAACAAAGGAATCTTCAATGCTTCTCGCATCAAGGTACCAGATGAAAGACGCTCATCGCCAATCGGATGCGCCTCGCTTTCTTGGTCCAGCACTTTCGTGAGGGGACTTCAAGGAGTGGAATTGTGCTTCTGGAGGTCCAGCCGGAGTCCACCAAAGTTTCAGCTAGATTCGTTCTTCAGAAGACTTTGCACAGCACTCAGGCTCGAGGCCACAGGATATTGGTGGTTTGCAGCCCAGGAAGGTCACAGCTTGTCGTGGGATGGCTCAAGATGCAAGTCTTCTTAAGACACATTGGTCCCACCAGTCTATGGGTCAGAGTCGTCATCTTCAGGACTCCTCTATCCCCTCAAAGAAGGGGTCAGCACACCCAGAAATTACACAGCAGGCATCTCTGGTCGCTGGAAGTAGCTACAGCAGTCTTCTTCTCTTCTTCATCGAAAGTCAGCTCCAGTGGTCGCCTTATCTTCAGCTTCCAGATCCAAGCCATTTATACAGGAACCCACACACTTCCTCTGCAAACTCTCCATGTAGAAAGGGGCAGGTGACTGTCCAATCAGGACAGCTAGCCCCCCATTGGGAACAGTTTTCTCTCGGATACACCAGAAGCCACATGACTGTGGAGTTTTGAACTCCTCCCTCACTTCCTTCCTTCACAAACTCTCTGGAGCCTTGACAGACTACACAAAGGGTTCCCGCTGAAGAAAAAAGTACAACCACAACCTCCCCCACCAAGGACAACAGAAGGACCAAGAAAGGACATGCACACTACAAATGGCAAAAAAAGAAAGAAGCGACCATTCTAGTAGAATGGTGACCCTTCTGTGCATTTCCGCAGCTGTAATGACAGCCTGCGAGTAAAAATCCTACAAAAGTCAGAAAGAATGTCCACTGCCACCAGCCATAATAGTAAGCATGTCACTGTAACATAAATGATACAGGAGCAGTGAGAAAGGGGATACCCGGTATCTCCCCAGCACTCCACATAAGGTTGCAGTGTGCTGGTCTCACAATATGAAATGTGGAGGAGATAAAAATACCTCTCTACCCTTGAGAACATGTATTCTGCAAGGGACGTCAAGAGAAAATAAAGTGAAGCCCAAGGGGCAACCCTGCGACACTGCACAGAAGGAGCTGTGTGCTGCAATAATAAAATGTAGATGCCCCAAATGTTATAGGAAAGTATAGGTTCAAAAATAAACTAGGGAGAGTCAAAAAAATGACACCCTCAAAAAGAGTAAAAGAAAGGGTGAGTGGCAAAAAGGTTTCCCACTCAATGAGGAACATAGAAAAAGAATACACAAGTCCAGCAAAAAGTGCTGGGGGTCTCACTTGTGAAGGTGATTTGGCATATAAATGAAAATCTAACCTAAAACTGTTTTTTTTGTATGTGCACTATTTTGACATGCATGTTTTTTCTTCCTATTCAGTTAAACTTGAACATAGCAACGAATGCCGGAGAAGAAAATGACTCTTCCATGCTGTTCTGTAAGTATTGTGAGAAACCTGTGGGTATTCTGACTCCTACTCCCCTAGGGTCCTCTGCGCAGGTGGCCAGGGAAAGGACAATGCTCTTGGATCCTGACCCTGGGGGTGAAGAAGCGGGGTAGGATCACCTGGGTGCAGGGTCCTTGATGAGTGGGACTAGGGTACCCTAGGACAAGACATGGTATCCCACTTTCTCTTGTGACAGTCAACCCAACCCTCCCCTGACTTTTATGGGTTATTACAAACACTTTCCCCCATTTTTCCACATACAACACCTAACAGTACTAACACGAAGAAGAGGCAATTTAGAGTGATGAAGAGTATCAATAGAGAAGCTAGAAACATTTGGACTATATTTGTCAATGCATACTCTAATTTATCGTATAAAATCAAGACGATAATTAGAAAAACATGGAGAAAAGTATATAATGACAAAAACATTCTTCCACCATTAATAGCTTTCCAAAAATCTAGAATTTGAGGAACATACTGTTCAGGAATAATATCAGTGAAAATTCAAAACTAGTGACACGACAGACAACTTTGTGGGGTTTACCGGTGGTAACAGGACACTTCCCTTGTGGACAGTGTTACATGTGTGAGTTCACTGAAGAAAGGTTGTCCAGATCTATACTAACATGGTGTGGAACCTTGATGAAATGACAAATTGTAACACCCAAAATGTTATCTATATGATCACCTTTCCTTGCGGATTACATTATATTGGAAAAACCAACAGGAAGTGTCGGATTTGCATGGTGGAACATCGGAACTGCATAAAAAATAAAGTTATGACTGCACCCATGGTCAAACATTTTCTAGAGAAAAAACATACCCATACAGACTTTAAGTGCGTGATACTAAAAAAGATACACAGAATGAATAAGATGGATATAGATCAGGAACTGGCGAATTATGAACAAAAAATATTTTTAAATTGCAAAGCCATGTGATGGGGCTTAATGAGGGTATTGGTTGGCATCATGTAAAATTGTGTTGACATGGGCATGTTTTCCAATGCAAATAGTGTGAAATTGATGTACATTGCAACCATCGGGGTGGTATCATGTGTAACCCTCACACAGTGTGTCAACGAATAGAAGGGACAATCGAATTAAGAACAATTTGATAAATATGTTGTATGTGATTTTTAATCATGTCTTGGGTGGTGTGAAGTTTCACCAAACATTGTGAATAACATATATGGTGTTTCGATATCAAGAAGGATCTCTTCTATTGTCATCACTAATGTTAAGGAACATCATAGTGTGCACAAAATGTTAATCATGGTGCAGGACTGTAAATAGTTTTTTGGTGTTTTGGTGACCACAACGATGAGATGTGGCTTCTGTATCAATATTCCTCTTTGAACCCTATAATTAACACAGAGGGTAGCCCACATCATAGATGTCTTCAATGTTCACCGTAGCAGTGGCTGTGGTAGTCCTCAATTAAAGAAATCCTGTTGTGAACTTTCCATTTTAGATTTAACTTGCTTAGTTGTCCTATATGAGGTACACTGGGCTGGAGCTACTGAAGTGTATTCGTTCCTTGTTCCAAGATGGTGTATGTTTCAGGTTTAAATAGGTAAGTCCATCTTTGATTGTTTTAAGATCCACGTCGGTTGGCGTGTCAGTGTTTTGTTGCTGCAGACGCGAACAGGACTCTGCGTCAGTTTTGAATCGAGAACGCCAGTGTGAACTGCTGCCGGTGAGCATGTTGCCATATTTGTGGACGTGTAACAATGTCAGGGCACCCATTTGGGTTTAGTTTAAGAGTCGGTAGTGAATAACATAGCTGCCGGTTTATACAGATGAATTAAGGGCTCTCGCTGATTGGACTACTCACTGTTTATTGAACCAAGCGTTTCTATTTAGTATGGGGATGTTGTTTGATCCAAGGGCTAAGAATTGATGAATGTCCTTGTTTGATTGCAGGTGATGAGGTATCCCTGATTGAAAACACATACTTCCAGTTGATCTATTGATCTGCCATAGAGTGGATTGTGATCCACTTTATCCAGCATTATCTAGTGAAGGGTGATTGACCCTAAGGAATTACAGGTATTTGATGAGGTGGGGTGCACATTCAAGTTTTTGCCCTTAGGTGGTCTAAAGGACATAGGGTGACGTTTGGCTTTTTTGTCTCCAATTTGTTGTTTTGTTGTCTCTCCAGAAACCTAAGAAATTTAGGGCTATTGTTGAGCCTGAATTACATGTATAATTGCCTGACTATGGGGATATGAGGTGAAAATATAATGAAGGACGCCAAATGTGAAGTAACATTTGAAGGTTACTTCTTAATACATTATGCATTTTGATAGGATGAGTCAATTTATGGCCCCTTCTTTATACCCATTACACTGACTGTATTTGCAGTGGTTCAGGGTATAGTTCCAATTAAGATGTTGTGTTTTCACACACCAGATCTTAAGGCCTTTTTATCTTTTTGTAGGTTCCATTGGTATCTCGTTTGGGATGCACTACAACCACTGCTACATGGTGTTGAAGACATCTAGCTTTTTAGAGACTCCCCTGAAGAATGTACAGCCACTAAGAGGCATTAAGAACAGAAAGATGTTGGGAAAATGTTTTAAGACACGTTTAGAGTGTGCCATGTTGTAATGTATCGTCATATGTGTCTAATATTTGTTTAATGTTATTTTTTTTATGAATTGTAAAGCGGTTTTTATGTATAACATATTTCCACTGTGTATGCTGTAAGGGTATATATATATATATATATATATATATATTGTCAATTCTACCTTAGGGTAGCCAAGTCGAGCTGCACTCTCCATAAAGCCATGCTTGCCCAATTTCCACCAAACAGCAAACAAAGGAGGGGGGGGGGAAGTAAAACTCCACACCAACCGCTTTCCGTTTTGTTAATTTTCTTCTTTTATTGATCCACACGGGAAAAAATATTTAAAAATCATGGAAATCCATTTCAAAAAGTAGAAAGTATGACCCCAATGTGGGTCCTCCCAAGTGCAGCACTCGAGGCGTGACGCGTTTCGCGGCCAACTCGCCGCTTTTTCACAACAAACAACCTCTCCACCATACACCACTTTAAAACATGAAGCTAGGAGGAGTAGAGAGGGAAAGGAGGGGGTAGAACGGCAGGCAACATAGAAATCAAAGAAGGCCTCATTTAGTGATCTGCATTACGTGCCTAAACCATGGCAGACATCTTTGCCTAGTAAGTTTGCCTGACAGACATACATTCATGCGAATGAGCATTTTGATTCTAGAGGTAAATTTAAAGTGCGTTGTGCATTAGCAGCTGGGGGGGGGTATGAAATATTCACCACCCAAGTTTTTTACTTTATTTCTTCCGATTTTAAAGTGACTAGTGCATAATTAAAAACGTCTATAACTACCTTGCTGGGGTATAAATAAGTATCTAAAACCCCAAAACATGGATCTCTGTAGCTCACCCTTAATCTGTTAGGTCTTTTAGTCACTATAATATTAGTGTCCAAGGTATAATCATTTATAGTATTAGATCTCTGCTTGGTCACTTGTTTATCTGTACTTAGTGCAAAGCCATGGCAGACATCTTTACCTAGTGAGTTTGCCTAACAGACATACAATCATACGAATGATCATTTTTTTCTTAGAGGTAATTTTAAAGTGCATTGTGCATTAGCAGCTGGGGGGGGTGTGGAATATTCACCACCCAAGTTTTTAACTTTATTTCTTCCGATTTTAAAGTGACTAGTGCATAATTAAAAACATCTATACCTGCCTTAATAGAATATAAATGAGTATCTAAAACCCCAATCTACTTCCCAGTTAGCCTCTCCTTGCTCTTCTTCTCCCCTTCTCTACTCCCCCATTACCATATGTATAGAAAGAATAGTGCAAAGCAACAAATGTGCTCCGAAACAAACACACCATTACCAACATCATAAAAAAATTGTTAAAAACACAGAAACTTTAAAACCAACTATTTGATCTCTTATATCGTTACAGAGCACTAGGAGGAAAGAAAGGGACAAGAATATTCCTTTAGCTGCCCAAAAAGGTGTATAACTCTTCATCAATGTTATGCCCGTTGGGATGTTTACTTTCAAAATCTAGTATACACCTTGTTTCTTTTTGTCTCAGTTGCTTCTCCCTGTCACCTCCCCGGGGGCCCAATTCTATTTTGTATACCCCAAAGAATTTAAAACTGTCTATTTCTTTGTTGTGACATTCATAGAAATGTTTAGCCATGGGGTAGTTCACATCGTTATGTGTGATGGCTCGCACATGTTGTTGTATTCGAATCTTTAACTTGCATTTTGTGCTGCCAATGTAGTATTTATGGCATGCACAGGTGAGGGCATAGACTACAAAGTCTGTTTCACAGGTGATCCGTTGTTTGATCTCTGTTTTGTGTCCTGTCACTGGATGTTTAAAAGTGTCGCCGTCAATTGCAAATTTACATATATTACAGCGTGTGCATTTATGAAAGCCTTTCCTTTTCACTGTTAGCCAGTTTCCTTCTATCTTTTCTTCTTCCTTGGCCATAAAACTGGGAACCAGCATATCTTTGAAGGACCTATTTCTTCTGAAAGTGACTTCGGGATGGGGTTTGAGGCTTTTGGCCAGATCAGGGTCAGTTAGCAAAATGCTCCAATGTTTCTGCAGAATGTGTTTAATATTTTTTGACTGGTTGTCATAAGTAAGAATGCATCGGGTGCTCTTTTCTCCTTCTAATCGATCTTTGTTCTTATTTCCAGCTAATAAGGTGTGTCTTTCAATTGTTCTGGCTTTCAGGAAGGCTCTCTCGATGACTTTTTTGGGGTACATCTGCCTTTTAAAACCTGCTGCAGTCAATTTGCTTTCTCTATCGTAAGACTCCAAAGTGGTGTTGTTTCTTCTGAGTCTCACAAATTCTCCATAGGGCACACTCCAGATCACATGTTTAGGGTGTCCACTATGTGCGTGTAAAGGAGTATTAGAGCCAGTCTTCTTTCGATGCAGCTCGCAGGTTATTTTCTCATTCACAATTCTGATATTAACATCTAGAAAGGTAATTAGTGTCCGGCTGTGAGTTTCCGTAAATCTTAAGTTTTTTTTGTTTTGGTTCAATACCGTTACGTACTCTAGCCATCCCTTTGCAGTGCCTCTCCAGATAACAAACAGGTCATCGATGTATCTTAACCATAAAACCACATTTTGCGTATGTACCTGATTCCCATCTGACCAAGCCTCACGTTCTTCCCACGACCCCATCATCAGGTTTGCATATGAAGGCGCGAAAGTAGTTCCCATCGCCGTTCCTTGCATCTGCTTGAAATATTCATTGTTAAAAAGGAAGACGTTGTTTGTAAGGCATAGATTGATCATTTGCATCACCATCTCATTGTGTTTCAGGAAATTCAAAGATTTAGTGTTCAAATAGTGTAGACATGCTGTTTTCCCATCCTCATGTCCTATCGACGTGTAGAGGGAGACAACATCCATCGTGGCCATTAAAAAGTCTTTTTCCCAGGGAATATTTTCTATTTTACACAGGAAATCAGTAGTGTCTTTTACGTATGAAGGAAGTGTACACACAAAAGGGAACAATACCTCATCAATGTATTTCGATATATTTTCCAATGCTGAGCCGATTAGGCACACGATTGGTCTCCCTGGGGGTTGTTGCAGATTCTTGTGCACTTTAGGTAGAAAATATATGGTAGGAGTTATGGCTTTACTGATATAGAGAAATTTATATGTTTCTTCCGATATAATACCCATTTCTTCATATTTCTTTAGGAAGGATTTCACTGTTTGTTCTAATGCTAATATATATATAAAGTTTTAGTTATTTGATATCAACATGAATAAATGAATTGAATTTGATAACTCATCAATATAACAGCAATTAGTCTATTTTTTCAGGACAATAAGTGCCGGAACATCAGTTGTCCTTGTTTGATGTTGGTGATGATAAAAATTATGTAATTGATTATATCTGTCTCCTTTTTGTATACATATGAATGTGTCCACCCCGGACGGAGGAAACAGGTGATTTATGATAAGGGCAATGACTTTGAAACCTATTTTTGAATGGATTGAGTACCTCTTTTCACCACTTTGGTACTGGGGCGAAGAAGATGTATGCAAGGAACTGTGTGGGTCGGGCATGTCCCTCTTATCATGGTCAGGCAAAACCAATTAGCTGTTTACACCTGCAGCCAGTCAAGTTGCTGCAGGTGTATATAAAGAAAGAGCAACAGGAAGACCTGAGAGCAGAGGAGCAGCAGGAGACCCAGGTGTGGAGACAGCTGTGGTGGTCCAGGAGGAAGAACCGAGATGTCGGCAAAAGACCCAAAGTACTTGTGGGACCCAAAGTGAATGGGCTTAGTAATTTCCCTGAACCTGGGAACCTCCAAAGTTTGGCACAAGCAGCAAGAGCTGCTGGAGAGCATGGAACCCCAAGGACACGCTCTGTGTATGAAAACAGGTGTTGGAGGTGCTGGTGCTAAGGAGAAGTTGTGCGGCAAGCTTGCACCAGTGGGTTTTCCTGCTTCTAGAGCTTAAAGGAAGCTGTGGTATCCATCCGACAAACATAAAGAAGGCTGTAGTGTGTCGGAGGGATGCTCGAGCATCAGGAAGCTGCTAACGGACCTCCAGTGAGTAACGCTCCGTGAACTTTAACAACTGAGTGCATATTGAATATCGAACTATACGAAACGTTGACTCTGAAAGAAAACCAATATATTTTGAATGCCTAACTAAATGACAACTTAATATTGAAGCAAGCAAAGCTATTGTATATCAAACTCACTCATAGTTTGGCTTTGAAGCAAACAAGTTTACAATTCAAACCGCATATCATAAAGCAATATAAAACCACTTTTGAAGTCTGTACTGAAATTCAAGCATAATGAATCTATGTTGCACAACGAGTTACACTTGACATAAAAGTTGAACATCTTAAAGGCTGAAGGAAGCCTAAACAATGAATGATAATGACTGACTGCAGTGTGGAAAAGCTACCACTTGACAAGGGGTGTGTGATACATGGTGGCAAAGTTACGAGACAACCAAGGAGAAGCCAGAGGAATATAAGAGTGCACCCTAAAGCCAAGAGGTCAATACAAGGAGTCAAGTGAAGGTGCACAGGAGCCAGTGCTAAGAAACCTGTGTATGGGCTAAGGAACCTCAGGATCATGGTTGCAGGACCTGTGATGGGTGGAGCATGCAGTCTGACAGCTGTGCCTAGACCAGAGAGACATGAATGGTGGAAACTAAAGGACACCTCGAAGCAAGTCCAACTAAACCACTGCAACATTTTGAAAAGACTGAAGCAAATGAATTCTTGGGGACGGGAATCCTGTGGCTTGCAGTATTACACTTGTTTTCTTGGGAAGGAAGTCCCAAGACATTTTTTTGTTTGGATTGTGCAACTTAAAGCTTGGGGAAGGGAACCCCAAGGATTGTTTTGAACTTTATCACCTTGAACTGGCGAAGGTAAAATCTTTGAGACTTTTTGTTGATGGAATTTTCATATGTCTGTGGAGAACTTTTATATACTTGGGGAAGGGGAGCTGAAAGAAAGCTGTGAGGTGGAAGAAGCTCTGAACTTTACATTAAACACTGTTTTTTTTAACTTTGATATCCCTATACATTTAATGGTTATAGTTGTGAGGGCAAGGATAGGTTTTGTACACAGACGGACTATTAAGTTGAAGTCTTTGATGTAGACCTTCCTTAGCTTTGTTCATGTAGGGAAATCCCACCATAGCATAAGGCAAGTTAGGCTGCTGTAGGGCACACCCCCACAACAAGCTCATCAACTGGCCGCCAAATACGTTGATCTGACTTACACTTATGTTAGCTATGAATTAATTAATTAATGCCCCTTTTTTTAAACCAACAGCTACGATCACACACAAAAGGGAGTGACTCCGTATTTGACTTAGAGACCATTGGTTCTGTAACAAGCAGGGAGGATGCCACTGACATTCAGACCCCCATAGTCACGACTGTTGATGCCACTCCCTTAATCGCTGAGGGGCCCGCTGTTATTCAGGAACCCCTAAACAGCATGTTTGACACCACGCGAGTCTACATTCGCAGCAGAGGCTGCGGAAGAATCAGACCAAGCACCCCTCCTAGAGACGTGCGATGGGTTGTCCATAGCTGAAACAGAGGCTTGCTCGGTTCACTTTTAATCATACTTAGGGGGTCCGGACGAGTACATGCCAGAGACGCCGGAGGCCTATGGTGAACCACAATGCACTGTTGTCAATATACCTCCCAGCAGTGGTATTTCGCATGCACCAAGAGATTTATAAAGTAATAACACAGAGAACTACTGTATTATAAATGGGGAATGTCAGAAGGTGGCAAAACTGTTTGGCACGTTTAAGATGTCATGGTCCGTTTGTGGATACAGACTATGTGAGCCATTGTTTCTTAAACATCTTGCAAAATACAGACAGTAGTAGTAAGAAACACCCATTTACAAGACCTGAGATTTAGAAGCTTTCAAAAATGAAAACCAGCGTGGGTTAGCAAAACGTGATGATTCCTTTGAATGAAGCAGTTGACCACAACATTTTAATATAATTGAGGATGCCGCTTCGAAAGTGAAGCCTCTGGAAGGGACGATGGATGGCTCGCCAAAGGTCGTTAAAAAAGTGAAAGGTCCTGAGTCAGACAAACCATTTGAGGCAAAATACCTAGTCAGCCACTTTATCTCAACCACCCTTAAAGTTAAGGTTCATTCGTAGGACCTGCATGGAAAGAGTCAGGATCTCTACAAAATGGGAAGCCGCATGTCTTGTACATCAAAATTTAGGTGCAAAGTTCAAGAGATCTCGAGCAACATTTAGGAAAAAAATCTAAAAAGAATTTTGAGCTTATTTATTTATTTATTTATGTATTTATTTATTTATTAATTTTTGCATGTATTAAGCGCTCTAAGCCCAGAAGCATCAAGGCTCTGGTTACAACATTAGACTGCAGACAGTATACATTTTATTACATAGTCAGTAGATAGTTCAAACCTTGGTCAAATCTCAGGAGAAATGCAAGGTTGTACTGGGCCTTTCTGAAGGCCAAGTATTATTGTTCTGCTCTTAGTGCCTGG
Source organism: Ambystoma mexicanum (assembly GCF_040938575.1). NCBI lineage: Eukaryota > Metazoa > Chordata > Amphibia > Caudata > Ambystomatidae > Ambystoma > Ambystoma mexicanum. The sequence continues at coordinate 170,573,643 of NC_090925.1, forward strand.
GGTAAGGTTTTCCAGTTCTTGGAGGCAATGACCGGAAACTTAACAACCCAGATCTCTTTAACCTGAATCTGGGGGTGATGAGTCGGTGAGTGTGGGAAGAGCGTGTAGGTCTAGCCGATTGTGCTTTTTTTTTACTTAAGAGAGATGTACCTGGGGGCATTGTACGCAAGGCCTTTGTGGGTGATGGCTAATGGTTTGAAGATAATACATTCACGGATCCGAAGCCAATTTGCATTTCTTCTGGCGGTTGAGATGTGCTCACGCCTCGAGATGTTTAAAGCGGCCCTAACAGCATTGTTCTTAATAACCTGAAGTTTATTGATATTGAGAGCGGATGAGCCTGCAAATAAGACAGTACAGTAATCTAGCCTGGAGCCATTGAGTGCCCGGGCAATGGTGAGGCAGCCATCAGTGGTCAGAAACGGTCTGCAGGAGTTGATTAACTTAGTGGTGTATGCTGCTGAGGATGCAATAGCGTTAACCTGTCTAGATAGGGACAGGGTGGCATCCAGCTACAAACAACCCACACTGCACCATTCTGATAAACCTGTAGGGCTGCTATGAGAGAGTTTGTGCAGCCACTGGGAAGACTATTACAATAGTCCAAACGTGTATTGATAAGGACTGATGCCAACGTAGCTAGGTCCTCTGAGGACAGAAAAGGTTGAATGTTATATAAGAGCTTTGCAATCAGCCCACAGGAGGAGCGAAAGGCCGCCACATGATGTGCCATAGACAGCTCAGAGTCCAGGACCACTCCTAGGGTCTTGACCCTCTCTGCCACCGGGATCAACGTACCCAGGAGAAGGAACTGTCTATACTCTCCTGGCAGAGACCTAAGTCTCATAGTGGTGGCCACAATAGGAGCTCCATTTTACTGGCGTTTAAAGCCAAGAAATTGACGGGCATCCAAAGATGGATGGCTTTATAGATAATATTCAACTTGGCTACATCTTCAGAATATGAACCTGACAATTTAACAACCACCTGTTTGTCGTCAGTATAGATAGCCACCTGGACACCCAGGATGATCAGCAGGATCAGAAATGGAATCAAATAACGGTTAGAAATGGTGCAGGGGATACAAGATCCTTGGGGCACCCCACAGTTAATAGGTGAGGGATCGGAACAGACTTCGTCAACATTTACCCTGGAATTGCTAGGTCCCAGGAAAGAAGAAATCCAGCTGACTGCTTTTGGAGAGCACTCGGCAAAAGATTGTAATCTGTCCTTAAGTAGCTCATGACTAACAAGGTCAAACGCTGAGGATAAGTCCAACAGCATTAGGATTGATAGTTCCGGATTGGCAGGGCAATGCAATCTTGTTGCTCTCAAGAAGGTTTTGAAATTGTACTTGTGCCACCTTTTCCAAAACTTTCAACAAGAATGGCACATTCGTAATTGGACGATAATTGTCCAAAAAAAAAGAATCCAACAAATTCTTTTGCAAAAGGCGGTGACCCATGTCTCCTTTGAAAACAGTGGAACTCTGACCTCACGGAAAGAGCTATTGACAAACTTGGTTACCCAAGGACTAAGTATATCCCTGCACTGTATGAATAAACTAGAGGGACAAACATCGCTACGACATGAAGTGGGTTTCAGCTCAGAGATTGTTTGTACAATAAATGCTTCGGTGCAAGGAGTAAAGTTGAATACGGGAGGCACTGTCTCAGGGGGCTTTTCTTCTTTAAAATCCAACACCATGTCTTCCACAATGTCTTTTATCCGTTGGATATTGGCCTGATGGATGGTGACCTTGTTTAGGAATGCATTGTGTATGGACTGGCACCAGTCCTTATCTTTTACTGGCATTGACAGATGTGGGGGCTTGTTCTTGAAATCCCAAAGAATGGAAAACAGTTCCTTTGAGCTGGATTTTGCTTTCAGGATCCTGTGATTATAAATCTCTGACTTACCTTTAATCAGCGCCTCCTTGTATTTTTTAACCAGGAGTTTATAATTGGCTAACGTTGCAGCCGAGGGATCTTTACGATGGGTAATATGTCATGAACCAGCTAATTAAGGAAAACTTTGAGATATACCCTTTAATGCAGGGCTGTAGGAACATGATGTTGACAGTGGTCCCTTTAAAAATCAGATTTATTGATTCTTTAAACTTTCTGCCAATGAGCTTGAGCAAGCTACCGGAGGCTCAAGCATCAGAAGGAACCAAGGGGTACTTTCCACATTTTTTTTAAACTGCTCTGTTGCAGATCAGGACTACACAGGAGCCTTGCAGGTTAAACATTTGTATGGCATGGACGCGTTGAAGCCTGATGTAAAATCAGATTTCCTAAAATGGCATTTAGCCAACAGCTGTAATATATTTGACTTTCGAAAAGCGCTACGTACGTGTCGACTATATCAAAGAGATGACTTTACACAAAGGCTTTATAGCAAACCCTGACACCTTAGAGGAGATACCTTACAAAGATTATCTAGACCCCTTTCAACATGTCACATTAGCATCTTTGTGCATGGCTATGTGCTGGTATATGTTTTCGAAACTTGGTACTCAATAACGTTATTCTATGCCATCCATACAGTGGCTAATATATGTAGCAGAAAGTGGGGGTATCTTCATACAAACAGCATCAAAGGGAGGCAGCGAGTCTAAAGTGGGTCCGTATTATTTGGATGGCTATGCTGTAATTGATAGGGTACCCATCGCCTTTGAGTTCAATTGCTGCTTTTATCACGGCTGCCCCCAGTGCTACCCTGAAAATGATTTAAACCCACTAACAAAAACTATTTACGAGCACTTGTACCATAGAACTATGATAAAGTGTACTTATGTGCAAGGCCTTGGGATGGTGGTATGCTCATTGTGGGAACATGAGTGGTTATACATGCTAAAATCTGATGCCATGCTGTGCGTGTACATCGAGCAACATCCATTCCTTTCCACTGCTTGTGGAGCCGTGAGATGCCTTTCATGGAGGCCGCACTCATACAGTGAAATTGTACCACCAAGCTACTGGCCTGTATCCTTTTCTGAACAAAACAAAGAGGTACCATGTAGGCCACCCTCAAATTATCTACAGGGATTTTAAAGACACTGATCAGTACTTTGGTTTAGTGAAATGTCAGGTGTTTCCATCGAGGCAGCTTTACTACCCAGTTCTATCGGTGCGAGTGGATGGAAAATTATTTTCCCCACGGTGTCGTACCTGTAGCAAGAGCAAGGAAATAGGTCATTGTAGACACACAGATGATGAGAGGGCTCCCAGCAGTACCTGGTGTACGATAGAGTTGCAGGTAGCTCGAAAAAAAGGGCTACGGCATAGATAAGATTGATGAAATCTGACATTTTGAGTAAATCTTTTTGGACCTCTTTTGCCAGTATATCAAGCTGCACCTTCCTGATATACAGGAGGGCTGTAGGTACCCTCTTTGGTGTGTTGACAACGCCACAAAGGCTTTGTACATTCAGAGATACTACGAAAAACAGGGTGTGCTTTTAAGACCCAAACTGCCAGGCACATGCTCCCCAAAGTGTGTCTTAATTCTCTGTGGGAAAAATTACACAAAGAACTAATTTACAAAACACACTCGTTATTACTGATCCTGATGTGCTGTACAAATACCTGTATGATATGGCCTCTGATGTGTGCAGCTGCGATATCACAGACAATGAGACAGTGTGCGTGTGTTGGGAATATTCTAAAGAAATATGCATGACTTCTACCATAAAAATATTAATCGCTTGCTTCACAACCACCTATGCAAGCCAGGTGTTTTATAGTATTATGGATTAACTGCAGGACAGATGCCTATATCATGATACAGACGCTGTGATTTTTGTGACGGCCGTGGGTCCTCTTTTAGGCAACTATTTTGGTGAGTTGTCAAGCGAGTTGCCCTGCCGTGAGCACATTGTTGAATTTGTCTTGGCAGGCCCAATCGAGCTCCTACAAGTAAGACATGCATGAAGGTTGAAGGGATTATTTTAAACATCTGTAACATTGTTAAGATAAACTTTGACAATTGGTGAATGCGTGGGAGCTAGTGCCCCGAGACTTGCAAACTCCATAACTGTTGAAAATCTGAAATTGTCAAAGTTAAGAAACAGTGGCAGGTGACAACACAGCTCTTACACAAGAATCTACATGTGTCATAAATCACCAATGTATCAGTTGAAAAGGATACAGTAACCAAAAAAGGATACAATTGGTAGGGCTCTTCCGGATCCTTTTTCACACGACTTGATTGTAGGTGGGTCAAATTAGACCTTCCAAATGATACAACTCTCTGACTGATGAAACAGGCAGAGAGATGGATCACTGGAAAGGGCGTGGGTATTGTATCGGAAGTACGCCTAGGATAGATAAAGTATCATAAGAAACTGTCGCAAACTCAAATCACTATGATAGTACAGTATTATCATTAATTCAAAACACTGACCTTATGGCAAAAACTGAAGTATTCAACGAAAGTCTCTTGAAGAAAACCAGGAGTTGAACCAACGACAAAGGAGGGGAAGATTAGTAAGGGAGACTTATCCCGAACGGGTTGGTGCACCACAGGATAGCGTCCAAAGTACTGTGCACAATCACCTTCCAATAGTTCATGAAATACTTCCTTTCCCACGAAGAACAAAAATTAGAAGTTCACCTGTTAACTGTCACAGGTACCAAAGGTTCAAAGTAGTTCAGAAAACCACGTGCAGGATTGCATGCGACAGCGTAAACGCAGCCAGGACAGCCGCGCTTGGAGACAGCATTTCCACGTGGAGATTTAGCACGCGAACAGGATACACACAGCCCAGGACAGCCACGCTTGAAAACAGCGTCCGCGTGTGGGGATTTGGCACGCGAACAGGATACACGCAGCCCAGGACAGCCGAAGCTTGAAAACAGCGTCCATGTGTGGAGATTTGGCACGCAAACAGGATACATGCAGCCCAGGACAGACGCGCTTGAAGACAACATCTGCGTGAAGATTTGGCACGCAAGCAGGATACACGCAGCCCAGGACAGCCGCGCTTGGAGAGAGCGTCCATGTGGAGATTTGGCATGCAAACAGAATACACGCAGCTCAGGACAGCCGCGCTTGCAGACAGCGTCCGCGTGGAGACTTGGCACGCGAACAGGATACACGCAGCTCAGGACAGCCACGCTTGCAGACAGCGTCCGCATGGAGATTTGGCACGCAAACAGGATACACGCAGCCCAGGACAGCCGCGCTTGGAGACAGCGTCCGCGTGGAGATTTGGCACACGAACAGGATACACGCAGCTCAGGACAGCCGCGCTTGGAGACAGCGTCCGCGTGGAGATTTGGCACGCGAACAGGATACACGCAGCTCAGGACAGCCGCGCTTGCAGACAGCGTCCGCGTGGAGATTTGACACGCGAACAGGATACACGGCTCCAGGAATTAGCGTGTGGAGGAAAACACGCTCTAAAAGGCCAAAGAAGTTGCTGAAGGGAATGCGAGGACGCAGGTCCGGTGTTCAGCTATAAAAAGCCAAAAATGAATTAATCAGAAGTAGCGATCGACGTTTCCACGCTGCTTATGTACTTGCTGCTGTGATTCACGTGACGGAACTAAGTCACGTGAATTTAACGACGTGAAAAATGCAGACGTCGTTTTACGGGCAATGCATCGAACAGCCTCCATTTCGAATAGAATGGTCTAGCGGTTCTATGGGCGTAACTCATTTTGTATGGAGAGGTCGTTCCCGGTCCAGAGATATGTCCAGCAGGCATGACAACATATTGTATTTGGTAAAAGGTTTTTCATACCAGGCTATAAAATGCTACCTTACAGGTATTGACGTTGTCAGTATTAGACCGTTCTTCACCCTCTTAACATGGACTGTCGTTTACAGCTCTTGTTCTCATGCATCCTGACAGGGCTGTGTAATTGCAGTAAATGTTATTAATTAAAAATATTTTTGAAAATGCAGTGAGTATGCTGTCACACCAACCGGCCAACATTGTTTGTAGGTACTCGTGTTGGCAAAAAATGTATAGGGAACTATCCAGGACGATACTTCTTATAATCTTATAAAATGTATGGAGGGAATGCCAGCCTCTTTTAATGACGACAGTCTTTTCCTCCTGGCCATGTGAACCTAGTGATAGTGGAAGACCTGATGGGTGAGGCCTGCGATAACCCTAAAATTGAAAAGGTGTTCACACAATATGCACACCATAGAAAGATGTCCGTGTTCTATGTATCAAAAAATCTATTTCAGAAGAAACGTTGCTCTAGATCAGTGGTGCACAACATGCGACCCGTGGGCTGAGTGGGACCCTTCAGGATATTATTTATGGCCCTCTGTGAAGACATCACATGCTCGGGGAAGCGCGGTCTTGCAAGATCTCGACCCAACGCGGTCTTGCAGACCCTTGCTCCGCGAGCGGGGACTATGGCGCCAGTGTGAGGCTGACGGAACGCCAGACAAGTCGGTCTGGAGAGCGCTGCTCCTTATTAAGAGCCAACATGACAGAAGGCCTACAAGCCAGTGCCAGCTCACTTCCTGGAAGTTTACAGCGTGCAGCCCAAGTGCACACCCTGCCTCCAGTGAAGTTAACTGGAAGGCCCAGCTGAGACTGTGAGTACCTGCCCCCCCCCACACCTGGACCATTGCCGTCACGTGTTTGTTAAGCAATAAAGGCAGTCATAATCATCCAGGCGTCCTGTCGCTCTTAGAGGTCACAACATAACTGGCGACGAGGATATCTGAATACCAAGGGACCCACCATGCAAGGCGCCACACCGCCCCCGGTGTTTCTCCCTTCACCTGGGACCCCGGCAATTCCGTGGATGCAGTGAAAGCCACCCTTCTCCACGTACCTTGAGGCCGTAGGCGGCACAGGATATGCCCCCGCCAGGAAGAAGACGATGCTGCTGAACGCGATTGGGGTTGAAGAACAGCGCATTTTTGCCAGTTTGACAGCCATTCCAGTGGATGACGATGACGACAACGTCTACAAAGAGGCAATCCGTCGCATTGTAAAGCGGTTCACCAATAAGGAGAACATAGTGCTACACAGGCTGAGGTTCTACACCCGTAAGCAAGAAGGGAGCGAACCTGTGGATGAATACATCACTAGGATGAGGGAGCTGGCATCCTTATGCGCCTTCGGTGAAAATGCGGAACAGGTCATCTGCGACATGCTGGTCGTCCACACCAACTCCAGGAAAGTACAGGACAAGCTCATACAAGAAAAGGAAGTGACCCTTGATAAGGACATCCAAATCGCCAGGGCGGAAGAAGAAACCTCCAGCAGGCGCAAAGAGGCGGGAAGTCATCTGCCCGTACCCGAGCTGACGGCTCTACAATGGAGAGGGCGCAGAGACAAGCAGTCCCATGACAGACCCAGAGAAAAAGGCCCCAAGCAAAGGGATGTTCCAAAACGCTACAGATGTGCCAGCACCAAACACATGGCAAATGATTGCGACTTCCCCGCCAGAAACAAGGAATGCTCCAAGTGTGGACGCGTTGGTCATGTGGCCCCTGCATGCACGTGGCAGGAAAAAAACGTCTTCCGCGTTGATGGCGATCGTGCTTCAAGCGACGAGGACGAGCCACAGGACAGACCCATGGTCGTCATGGTCAATGCTCCTCACGCCAGGAGAGAAAAGCCCCACTGCACTATTAAAGTGGACGGCATGGAAACACGTATCATGGCAGACTCAGGATCAGACCTCACAATCCTTCCCATAGACACATACAAGGAGATGATGGGGAAGTCTAAAGTGGAGATCAGATCCACCAGGCAAAAAACGACGGTCTTCGGTGGCGCAACCATCGACCTACTGGGTTACATCAGAGCCCAAATTGAATTCAAAGGAAGGTCTACCAGCACCAAACTGTACTTCTCAACCAAAGGTCGGGCCGTGCTCGGGTGGGACGATCAACACAGACTCTACATTAAACTAGACCCCAGCACTCCGGAACAGGTACTCATGGTCTCCTCAGGAGCAGCGCTAAACTTCAAGGAAATGTTCCCAAACCTGTTTTCCGAGGAACCGGGGAAAGTGAGAGACTTTGTTCACAAGATTCGTTTGAAACCAAATGCGGCGCCTGTGAAACACAAAGTTAGACCAGTGCCTGCCACAGCGAGACCTGCGCTAGAGGCCCATCTCCGAAAGATGGAAGAAGGGACCATTGAGACAGTGGAATCCTCAGAGTGGCTGAGTCCGGTGGTTCTAATCAAGGAGAAATCCAGCAACGACCTCAGAATATGCATCGACCTGAGGAGTCTAAATCTAGAGGTCGTTACAGATAGCTTCCCGCTCCCCAGTATCAGCGAAATTGTCTTAATGATGAAGGAGGCAGCAGTCTTTTCGAAGCTCGACATGCGTGACGCCTACCACCAGATCCCATTACATAAGTCTTCGCGCCCCCTTATGGCGTTCATCACTCCCTTCGGCACCTTTCAATACACCCGCATGCCGTTTGGTCTATCCTCGGCAGCGTCAGCATTCCAGAGAATGATGAATGCCCTCCTCAAAGGACTCACTAACGTTTCATTCTTTCAGGATGACATCCTCGTGTATGCCAAGGACAACGAGACTCATGACAAAGCACTTAGGGCAGTCCTGAGCAAGCTTCAAGAAGCAGGCGTTCATCTTCGCCACGAGAAATGTGTTTTGCGAGTGAGAAAAGTAGAATACCTTGGGTACTGCATCTCAAGCGAAGGGGTGATCCCCAAGAAAAACCTGATGGAGGCCATAGCAGATGCCCCCGCCCCGAGGTCCAGAGAGGAACTCCGCTCATTCCTGGGCTTAGCTGAGTACTATGCAAAGTTCATCCCAAGGTTCTCCGAAACCACGTCCCCCATGAGGGAGCTTCTGAAGAAAGGGGCAACCTACTCCTGGGGCCCAGAGCAAGCCAGAGCCTTCACTGAAATCAAACGCAGAATTCTGCACGCACCTTGCCTGAAACCCTTCAACCCTGAATGGGACACCTGCTTCACTACGGATGCCAGCACATACGGACTGGGGGCCACCCTGACCCAGAAGAAGGGCGACACTGAAAATATCATGGCATTTGCATCTAAAGCACTATCGTCAGCGGAGAAGAATTACTCCACCGTAGAGAAGGAAATGTTGGCTTGTGCCTGGGCCGTCAATGACTTCAGATCTTATGTTTGGGGCACGAAATTTAGGCTGGTCACCGACCACAAACCCTTCATTCACATGTTGAGCCCAAGCGGCACCAAGACTGCCACCCTGAGACTGGCCAGGATCGCCGCAAAACTTCAAGAGTACACATACGAAATAGCCCACATTGCTGGCTGGAAAAATGCACAAGTGGACTGTATGTCCAGGCTCCTGAACCAAAACGCCCCTGGGACCACATTCCTAGAAGACGAATGTGTTGTAGCTTCCATAGGCGACTTGAGGAACGGCGAGTACATGGACATGAATGAGCGCCACTGGCAGGAGGAATTTGAGCAGGACGATGCCCTAAAACGCGTAGCAGCCAGGGTCTGCGGAGGGTGGCCTGATGAAAGGGCGATTCCCGAAGGCCTACGTCCTTACTGGAAGGTGAACGATGAAATCACTGCCATGAATGGTCTCATTTTGAGAGGCGACCAAGTGATCCCGCCCAGCGGGATTCACAAAGTAATATTGTGCAGGACACACTCTGTGGTGCAACATGACCAGGCGCAGGATATGCGACGCCTACTGGTGGCCAGGCATGGATCAGGACATACGACAAATGGTTGAAAGGTGCCACAAGTGCACGAACAGCGACAAGCACCTGTCCGTCAGACAAGCCCCCATGCTGCCCACCGAAGTCCCCAAGGGGGTATGGCACAAACTAGGATTGGACTTCATTGGGCCGCTGGACAGCATGCCCCCAGAACATAAGTACGGGATAGTCACGGTTGACTATTTTTCAAAATGAGTCGAAGTTGACTTTACTTCGGATATCACCACAAAAACTGTCATTGAAGCACTCACCGCCATATTCCAGCGCGAGGGCCTCCCGGAAGAAATTGTGACGGACAATGGGGTCCAGTTGACCTCTCGAGAAATGGAGAAATTCCTCAAACTCAACAACATTCAACAGCAAAGAGCAAGTCTCTTGCATGAAGTTAACTGGAAGGCCCAGCTGAGACTGTGAGTACCTGCCCCCCCACACCTGGACCATTGCTGCCATGCGTTTGTTAAGCAATAAAGGCAGTTCTATTCATCCAGGCGTCCTGTCGTTCTTAGAGGTCACAACACCCTCCTTATCACATGAGTTTTATGATGAAGTGTTGCCTGGTCTAAAATCAGTCACTAAGTCTGTCATGGCAGTTGCTTATAGCCTCTTTGGTTCCGTTTTTGTCTTTGCATCATGATACATGCAGTTTTACTTCTATTTAGAAACATGACTTTAGTCACATAACACAAATAAATCAAAGTGGTCATGCCATTAAAAGGCTATGCATCACATGTTCCAGGAGAAAAGTAAAAAATAAAAAGTATGTTTTAAAACTCAAATTCCATCACTGAAGCCCCTTCCACCCGCTCCTTCCCATGGATAGTTCGGTCCACTGTATCGGGCTTGTGTGGTAAATTCAGCCCTCCAGCAAAACTAGTTGTGCAGCCCTGCAGCGTCTACATGTATGAACCTTAACACCTCCTATATCATGTTATTTAAAAATCCCTATGATAAATTACAGATTAATGTATTGGGTAGACAGATATACTTCAGATACATCCCTCTAAACTCCAATTCTTTCAGAATCTATGTATGATCTACATCTTACGAAGCCGGAGGTTGGCATCCGCACACAAACCCATCATTCCTAAGTGACGTGTGTCCTTTCTTAACATGTCGCTATGTCTATGGTGAAAACTTGGTGTTTTACGCCTTCTAGCCACTGTTTCCCTACAGTACAGAAAAGCTCTCCTCTGCTCAGCCTCTGCTCAGCCTCCAATGACTTGGTGAAAGCCATTGCAGATATCTCCCTCAATTTCCTTAAAGGCAATGTGCCGCCATCCCCCAAACACTTGCATACTTTAAAAAGGCAAAGAGCTGTCATCAAGAAGCTCAGTAACAGGAGAACCACTCTTAAATCTAAAAAGAAATTGGTGAAACAGTTGGGGGCTCTATAGGTAGCCTGTTGGCCATAGCTATTCCACTATCACAGGCCTTTTCATGAACCAGTGATGGAGCATGTGGAAATGCACCAACTGGTCCCAAGACACCAGCTGGAAAATCTACATCATTCAAACCCTGATGACGAGCATGACATACTTAAAATGATGACTAACCATCTGTATTCTCAGATGACCATGGTCCTGAACCACACAGAAATGCCAATACGTGACAAGCAGACCCTTTATAACAGAAATATCTGACCTACATATGTCAAAGTGAGCAGGAGCAAAGTACCTTGACTCTTTTCAGACCTGAGCCAGAAGCTGCCCCGTACCATTACTCCACCAGCTACAAGCATTGATGCACATGTTCAAGAGGTGCTGGCGAAAATTAACCTTTGCTATAAGAAGAATGCCGAGCTGCTTATGTCCAATTTGGGGGTTGGCAAAGATGTGATTTCATGGACAGATAAAAGGGAGCTTGTCTATCAAGTACAGACTGTGCATAGCTCCCGCCTGCTTCACTCAGTACGGGGCATGACACAGAATCACGCCTTTCCAAGACAAAAGACACCGCAAGGTTGGGATTTGTTCATGAGAGCGGCCATTGAACTGAATGTACCCACGACAGTGGTGGGCAATGCCTCCAATTGCGAACATTTGCATGAACTAAAACTGGACTCATTAAATCCATGAACACTGACAACTCCATCAGACCACTCCTACGGCTCCACGCCTCTCTATTCTTTCCACAGATGTGACACTTACAAGTTGATTCTGACACCCGGCACGCCTCGAGAGAAAAAGGCCTTTTGACCTGTCCGGTGGGATCCCATTATAATGGAAATGACTGTACTTGTGTGTAATAAAGAAGGAACTTCACTGATTGTCGATTAAGGTTTAAAAGATGCCAAGACTACACATTTGAAAATAAGTCTTTTCATCATGCATTAATCATTCACCTACATACCTTAAAATATATATTTTTGTGTAACAATGGTTGCCGTGTTGAAATAAACAAAATGAGGACCACCTATTAACTTTCACATATTCAAAATGTAATATTGGGGCTCATTCCGAGTTTGGCAGTGCCCTAAGAAAGTGACAGTAATTCCGTTACCACCACCTTTACTGCAGCGCCAAACTCAGAGATTGGCCCTGAAGTGGAGGATTTATCTCCAGCAAAATGCAGGAGGTAATCCTCCAAACAACTGGTGAGAAATCAGCAAAATTGGCAGAATTAACACCAGTGATAATCCTGCCGAAATCCCCATAGTGTCCTACAGACTCATACAAATTGGGAATTTTCTCCACCTACTGCCATTTGCAATCCTGTGGTAAACCCAAAGAGGCTCCAAGAGGCTTCCATCTGAGAAGATTGAAGATCGTCATCCCTAGGGTTGAAGTGGGAGCCCTACCCTTGGTTTCAGATGCGGAGGAAGAGGAGAGTGAACCTCTCCCTGGCCAGAGTAGTCCTTCAGAGGGCTGCATTGGGGGAGTAAATATCTCTTCTCAACTGAGCCCTTTCCGAAACTCCCAATGAAACCCGATGTCCGCCCTTCCCTTGCAAAACGTGAAGATCTTTATGAATTCATATAGGATTGCATGGTGCTACATCCAATGCTCCTCTCAGCCCCCTTGCTATTCTTGTTAAATTACTTACTCAGTGACAATCGTATTCCAGATCCAGGTTTCGGGGAGACGTACCTGCGCCTGCTTCTCCTCATTCTTCCGCTTGCTGTCCCAGCAACAGCAGGACTGTCAAACTTTGCACCTCCATGTTCACTGATACCTTGGACAGTATTCCTACTAGGTTTAGGTACCATAGGATGTCAGATAAAGTCAGATCCCACGTTAAGGAAGAAGTGAACAAAATGTTTGATCTTGGAATGATGGTGCACTCCTCTTGTCCCGTTCTCCCCTGTCATGCTGGTGCAAAAAGCGGGGACCTCAGAGCTTATGTTTTTCGTGGACCCGAGGTTCTCTAAGTGCTGTCGTCAAGACAGATTCCACAAGCTAAGGAGCTAGTGAGCCCACTTCGGGCTGCCAAGTAACTGAGCACATTTGACCTCAACAGTGGGGATTGGCAAATATCCCGGAAGGATAGTGTGAAGCAGAAGACTGCCTTCTCCGCACTAAAACGGACTTTATCAATTTACATTAATGCCCTTTTATTTAAAGAATGCTGTTGGTATGCTTTATTCCATGGGTACTAGATTATTAGATCATACAAATCTGGCACATGTTGAGAGCCATAGGTATATGAGGGCAGCACCTGGCAAGTGTGAATAACTGGGCGCATATTGCGATGCCTGTAATATGATAGCACTATCTGCCATATAATGTGAGCACTCCAAGATTAGCGACACCTTTTTTGAAGCTGCAGTCCAGCATACCCTAGAGAGCGACCCAGAGTATTTTTCCCCATACCAGGTCTGCACACCTGAGTCTCCTTACATCGGAGAGAGGCTGGAATGCAGGGCAAATGCCCTATAAAGGGCAGGGCCTGTGCCAGAAGGCTCGGGGGGTTAGGAGGAAAAGCTAATTCGGAGCTGACTGCAGAAGTGAACAGAAGACGCTGGAACAGGACATAGGAGCCGTGGAGAAGAGCAACTGGAGCCTGGGGCAAGCAAGAGTATAGCTCCTGGAAGAGATGCCCAGAAGTCTTGAGTAAAAAGTAGAGGGAGCAGGAAGCTGGGGAAATACAAACCCTAGAGGTATGGAATTAAGAAACCCAGCAGGCTGGGAAAAGGAAGATCCAGGTGGTTGGGGAAAGTAAGGGCTAGAATGTTGGGAGGTGAGTGACACAGAGAGTTGGCAGCATATAGACCCAGAGCACTGAGAAAAGAAAGCGCCAGCTGGTTGAGAAGATAAAGTAATTGGGGACTGGAAGGAGGGTGGTGCCCAGAAGGGTTAAGAATATTGGAGAAATCGTAGAAATGGAGAACCCTGACTGTTGCATGAGAGGTGCCCAAAGTTGTGAAGAATGCAGAGAGAAATAGTAGAGAATTGGAGAACAATGGCTGTTACAGAAGAGCTGTAGAAATGGGTGAAGGTGGGAGAAATAGTAAAGAATTTGAGAACCCTCACTGTTACAGAAGAGGTGTCTAAAGCGATGAAGACAATGGGAGAGATACACTATGAAGCAGGCGGGAGAGACAGTAGATCATTTGGGATCCTAGAGTGTTACACAAAAGGCACTCAGAGGGATGAAGAAGGTGGGAGAGGTAATAGAGAATTGGAGAACAATGACTGTTACATGAAACATGCTGAAATGGATGAAGAAGGTAGGAAGGAGAGCAGACAGTTCAAGGAGGGGAATGCTGATCAGAGGCAATTAAGAAAGGAAAAGGGAATGGAGGAACAAGATAAGAAGTTGGTGCAAAAGTTGCGGAAAGAGGTGAAGTGGGGAAAGATTGGGAAGAAGAAGAAGAAAGAGGTTTTGGAAAGAGGTGAAGTCTAAACATGTAATATCAATGAGGTGGTAGAAAAAAACTTAAGAGGTGAAGTGGAGGGGCATCCAATGACTAGGGGAGGAGGGGGTAGTGAGAGGTTCAGAGAAGCAGTGGAATATTGTTAATGAGCAGGTGGAGGAATTCGCAGCAAAGAAGATGTGGGAGAACAGGATAGAAATAAAGGAGGTTGTGGACCGAAAGCAAGGCAGAGAGAAAGGAGGACAGAGTACAAAGCTTTTTGCGGGCAAAATGCTGAGAGAGAGAGAGATTGGACCGGATGGCTGGAGAACCAGGACCCTGGGAGAGAGGACAGCATTGTGAGGCATAGTGAGAGTCCCGTCAAGATTTTAGGGCAGCCTCATATCTTTGTGTTGCTCCGATCCTTGCTGGAAGACCAAGCGCTCATGACCCCATCACACAGTGTCCATCACAAGGCTCCAGTCTAGAGCTGAGACACAGGAGAAGGCTCTCCCCTGTGGAAGAAAGAAGTTGTGTGAGAAGCGCTTATTAATGGGACAGAGAACCAAGGAGAAGACCCCCAAGAAGACCAGAGAAGAAGGCTGTGGGAACCCCTTATAACCAAGATTATACGCTCCCTTGAATTTGTTTATTCTGCTGCGAGAAACCTGGCTCTGGGCCTACTAAGAACTGGGACAAGTTTTTTGGTTTCAACACTCCTTATTTCCATGAGCAACACTTTTCTTTTCTTGTTAGGGTGTCTCCAAGCACTACTCTCATTTTGGAAAGTAACCATCCTGACAACTTTAGTTTTGTTTCAGATCCTACCAGTTTCTCACTTTGGCCCTAATTTGTACACAGTCTCTAATTCATCTTTTGTTGTCTGCCCTTTCATGTGTCAATCAAACATTCAGCAAGAGACCTACTGTAATAAATAAGTGTTGCACATCTTTAACCTATTTCATGATATCTCTTTCTTCCTTTGCCTCTCTGAAGAATGGCTCTCTCCCAATATTGATCTCCCTCCAATACTATCATAATAAAAGAGGGGGTAGTGCAGCCATCATCCTAAAAAAATAACCTTTAATTCACCAATTGATCTACCAACCGATAGCCTCTTTGAATGATGCGCCCCTAAACTATTACTCATCACCTCCAACCCTTATTGCAGTGATCTGCCATCCCCATCCACTCCTTCCCTGCAGGCCTCCAGATAAGGTGCGTACTAGGCCTTTTTACGCATGAAAATCTTGCAAATATGACAGCTTTATTATTTTCCTTCGTACATTTACACACAGGTTTAGAGCAGAGGGCATTGCAAAGGTCTGGTTACTTGACAGAAACCAGAAGGCTTCTTTTGATTTTTATGTACATGAATGTAATTGCAAGCCACCTCTGAAACAGAATGTATTTCTCTGAAGCCGGCTAGATTTTTGTGATTTCAACATTTAAATATATACAGGAGAGATCAAATGGCCAGATCTTAATAAAAGGTGTATTCTGTCACAATGCAGAAAGCTGCCGTACGGTAAGGATTTCCATACAGTTGTGCATGCGTCGCTGGATGTCACATACATTTTACTCTCCTGCAAAGGAGAAAAGTCATTTTTACTCTCTTAAAATCACATTTACGCTCAAATTTAAAAAATCATGCGTAAAATACTCTCACCTCAAAATCTTATCTGGAGCACTGCTTCCCTCCTTTTTGGCCTATTTCACAGATTTTATGCACCGCTACTCAATTCTGACAATAAAATAATTGTAGTTTCAGACTGCAACTTCTGGTTTGAGGACCCTCTTGCTCTCAAACATCCACCCTTGCTGACATTGAGTCCTTGTTGAGATTTGAACGTGTGATCCAAGTTACTACTCATTGGAAAGGTCTCACTCTATGGTTTCCTATTCAACTTTAATATCAGCCTTCCACCCGGTCCGAATTGAAAATATAGTTTTATTAAGGTCGATTTTAAAAAAGATTGATTTAGGAAGACCACTCTGTGACCGTGCGTTGAGCAATCGCTGCTGCAATGTGTGATCTGCAGGTTGAATCCCGGCAAGGCCAACTCATACTTTCATCCTTCTGAGGTCGATAAATGAGTACCAACTTTGGTTGGCAGAGTATAATTTTATGTAAATGTTCTATGTACAACGCTTTGGAAAAAGCCCTATATACATAACAAATTATTGTAATTTCAGCTCTATCTGAAAACATTCACAAATGTACCATGATCCATCTGCAACACCATCTCGAATTACACAACACATTTGACAACATACAGTCTAGTTCCTGTCCCACCAGAGGTACTGCCATCACTCTTATCTGCATTTTTGATGATCTCCTCAGGATAAGAGATTCCAGAAAGCCTGAGGCCCTCCTCCTACTCAATCATTCTGACGTCTTTGACACTGTAGATCAATCTACCCTTCTGGAGAGATTGATCTCAGGAGCTAATGTTAGCACATACGCCCTCCTTTTGTTCCAATCCTTCCTTTCAGGCCGCTCCTACTCTACCAAACTAAGCCCATTCACTTCCCCATATGATCTTTATTCTGAGACATCCCTCAAGCGTTCTCCCAATCCCCCCTTCTTTTAAACATTTTTTTAATCATGTGTTTGACCCAATCACAAATTCACTCCTGCTCAGATGACACCCCGCTCTATTTTCATCTTGTCCAAGCCTCTGCTGAAGACCATCAGGTACCCAACTACCTCAACACCATCAAATCATGAAAGAAACATGACTGCCTAAGTTTCAATGGCTCCAAATCTCAAATCCTCCTCCTAACTAACATATGTCCACGTCCCCCCACAATCCTGTGGCAACATAACCTGGGCAGCCCCCTGCTCTGACCACCCAAGTCATCTTTGACAGAAAGCATTCATGACCCTAGCACAGTGCAAGAATCTCTTCGGCAGCTGTATTCAAACTAAAATGCATCCCAAAAATATTCTGAGTTCTCTCTATAGTTCAAAGCATCACCAATAATAATCACTAGTGTCCTTTCTTGCCTGGACTACTGCAATGCTCTTTTCATTGACCTCCCTTCTTCATCAATTCAAAAACTGCAAATTGTCCAAAACCATGCTGCCCGAACCATCATTAGAGGGCCACCAAGGCCACACCCGACTGCCTTAAATCCCACCAATTTGTGCTCACGAGAGAATCATTGCAATGTTAACTCCTGTGTCTCATCCATAAAACCCTCTATGGCTCAACCAGAGTGCAGAGCAAAACGCAAGTGCAGAGTGGCTGAGTGGAAGTGGCAGGCCTCAAACACATCCTATGACAAATTGGCCTGCCACCTGCTCCAAATGCAATACAGACTCTCCATCTCCTCAAAGTAGAGGGCCTATATCTAAGCCTGTGTTTCTGTGGTCACTAACAACATGGCTGAACTTTTCAAAATCTGCAAGGAACTCGCCAACCCTACTGCAGTCTCCACTTCTTCTATGCTTTACCTGGCATTCTGAACTTCTCTGGCCTCTCACTTCATTTCTAAAACTCAGGACATCTTGTCCTCACACTCCTCTACTTCACACCCTTCTCCCTCTCCTGCTCTCAGGTCTCCCTTGGCCCCCCTTAACCTCCCCTCCTACTCGCCTCCTTTTCTCCCATAACACCTGATGAGGTTTCTAGACAAGTCTTCTCTATGAAGGCCTCATCCAGACAGGTGCTCCCTGCTCCTCCAGAACTATCAAGGACAACATTGTCTCCCTTGCTCCAGCCTTGGCTGGTTTCTGGAATCACTCTGTTGCCAATGGATTCTTCCCCTCGCTCCTAAACCATTCCCTTGTGAATCCTCTACTCAAAAATACTTCTGCTGATCCTTCCTGTCTGGCAAACTACTGCCCTATCTCCATTTTCCCCTTCCTGGGTAAACTATTGTAGAAGCTGGCCATCTTCCATCTTATCCACCACACTGAATCTGTTGGTTGTCTCCACGACCACCAGTCTGGCTTCATAGCTGCCAGAGGCACGGCAACTGCTCTTCTGAACACCTGCGAAGTCCTGCTCTCTAATATCGATTCCAGCTCTCCTTCCATTCTCATCCTTCTTGACCTTTCCTCTGCCTATTATATGGTCAATCATGTCACCCTGATAAATCAGCTCTGTTATACCCTTGGCGTCACTGACCTTGTTCTGGTCTGGTCGACCTCCTTCCTCTCAGGTTGACCTTCACAGGTTCAACTGCGTCCTTATTTCACTCCACCATCTCACTCTCCACCTGCAGAGTCCCCCAGGGGTCTACTCACTCATCTTGGCTGTTCAACATTTACCTTGCTCCCCTAGCCCACTTGATCTCCACCTTCTCTCCTAACTTCCAGTGCTATACGGATGACATGCAGCTCTCCGTCAAGCTTCCCTCCTCCACCTCCTCCTCTTCCTCTCTCATTCCTGACTGTCTGTCTGCTATTCAGGCCTGGTGCTCTGCTAATGATCTCTGCCTTAATGCCAGTAAAGCAGAGATCCTTTGCATTGGGACCCCTGCCCCCTCTTTCCCTCCTGCACTCTGGCTGCCTTCTAAGGGCTCCCTCGCCTCACCTTCCTGCGAGGCAACAAAACTTGGTGTCATCTTCGACTCCTCTCTCTGCTTCTCTCCTCACATCACAGACCTTGCCAAGAAGGCCCACTTTCAGCTGCACCACCTCAGCGGCATTCTCTTTTTCCTGACCTTCTGACAAAAACTCTGTCTTCAGAGGTCTGGTCCTCTCCAGGCTAGACTACTGCAACAGCCTCTTCCTTAGTCTGCCTATCGCCTCCCTTCGCCCCCTTCAATTAATCCAGAATAGGACTGCAAGACCTATCCTTGGCCTCAAGCCCAGGTACGCATCTCTCCAGACCTAAAATCTCTCCATTGTCTCCCCGCTGTTGCATGGATCAAGTTCAAGACCCTCTGCATCACCCACAAGGCTTTTTGGGGCCTGGGACCCCTCTACAGCCAACTCCTCCCTAAATACCCCCCTGCTATAACCCTTGGGTCGTCTAGGTCGAACTCTCTACAGATTAGATGCTTTTCCAAGCAGAGTGTGGGGTGGTAGGCCTTTCTCCTTCACCGGTGCCTCCATCTGCAATGGCCTCCCTGCCCCTTTCAGACTTGAGCCACATCTCCTTATGTTCCAGAAGCTTCTCGGGACCTTCGTTTTCCCTCCCCTGCTAATGTCCCTGTCTGCTTCTTGACGGGCTGCCTGGTTCCTTCAGAGTCTTTAGTGCACCATCCATCCCCCATTCCAGTCTACTCCTGCACTTGGTCTCCTTGGACCCCCCCTCTTCCTGCACTTGCCCTTCTTGCCCCTCCCCCTGCACTTGCATGGCTGGGCCTTCACCCTGTAGCCCTTCCAGCCCCCTACCTCTCACTTAGCCCGCAGATCCTCCTTCCCCCACACTCTCGCTTTCCCCTGGCCCTGTCCACCTAGCCTCCCCAGGCACTTGTTTATCTCTCATGGGCCCTTCCTCCCTGACCGGCATTTCTGCCCTTCCCATCTCCCCTGCACTTCTCCTACTGCACCTAGACGTTCCAAATGTCACAAGGCCTAGTAGGTTTGTTGTTTTTGACCTCCCCTGTTCTGGTCCCTTTTGTCTTTTTGCACCTTGAAAAACATTGTGTATAGGCGCATTATAAATACCCAATAAATACATTAAAAATAAAAATATCTATGGCTCAGCTCCAGACTATCTTAAGGCCAAATGGACCCACCATAGCACCCTGCCCACAACCTCCCTCTTCTCCACTGAACTTCTGACTCACATCAAGAGGCCACTCAGACCCAAGTACCTGTCTTGACATCTAACCTTCCCTCCGCAGTTAATCAACTCCAATTGAGAAAACTGCTCAGAACTCATCTTTTTCAAACACTGCCTTCCCGCACTCTCTCCCCAGCCCTGCCTTTTGTGTATGCGCCCTGAATCTACACGACATGCCTGCAACACACCAAGAGGGAAATTTAAATCTGGTGGAGCAGCGTAGGAAGGGATGAAAACAAGGCATAAAGCGACTTACGCTATTATTATTATTATTATTCATCAGTGCTTTAGAAGTCATGCAGAAGGACACAGTGAGGGAAGTAGAGATACAAAGGAGCAGAGCCTATGGGGGGCCTTTAGCAGCAAGGGGTCTGTCTACAAACACATCTTTGCAATGCAATAACACTCCTTTAGATTTTACAAAGGTTTTGCAGAGGGAATGAAAATGGGAGGGGAAATAAGTTTCCCCCTTGAACTTCCCACTCCACTTACATAGCTTCTCTGTGTTTGGCAAGCATGAGACAACTATTGTTTAGCTGCACCTCTATTTGGACATTCATTACTACCACATGATTGCTGTTCCACAATGTACTGTATCCGACTCACTCGGCACTTGAGAGCTTGGTCTTGGCTGCTTGTACAGTGTACCATATCCGCCTCACTCAGCACTTGAGAGCTTGGTCTTGGCTGCTTGTACACTGTACCATATCCGCCTCACTCGGCACTTGAGAGCTTGGTCTTGGCTGCTTGTACAGTGTACCTTATCCGCCTCACTCAGCACTTGAGAGCTTGGTCTTGGCTGCTTGTACACTGTACCATATTCGCCTCACTCGGCACTTGAGAGCTTGGTCTTGGCTGCTTGTACAGTGTACCATATTCGCCTCACTCGGCACTTGAGAGCTTGGTCTTGGCTGCTTGTACAGTGTACCATATCCGCCTCACTCAGTACCATATCCGCCTCACTCAGCACTTGAGAGCTTGGTCTTGGCTGCCTGCCCACAGCTGTAAACCGTTGAGTAGTGGAACGATACAGCGCCCATTCTTGCCTTTTCAAGGGTCCTCCCTGACCACAAAGCAGAGGGTCTGCAGACAATTCTCGACAAGTTCCAGAGAATTCCTGGCCGAACTTGCCAAATGATGATAGTACCAGGGCATAGGATGGTAATACCTAGCAAATAGTGTGACTTCCTGTGTACTTGATGGCAATTCATATAACACAGGGAATCATTTGATAGTGCAAAAGCCAAGCCAAACCTTCGAGCTGTGTTAATCCTTGTTTGAATGAGATATGTACCATAACTGTGTATTATAAGAAACAATTCATATGCCAACGTCTCATAGCATGCAGCACCGCCTTTCATCCCATGACTATTTCCCTTTCAGAATCTCCCAGTGTCCACCCTTCCCTTGTAGAAAGTGAAGGTCTTTAGGAATTCATGTAGGGTTGCATGGAGCAAAATCTAGTGCCCCCACCCCACTTGGACTTTCTGTTGTATTACTTACCCGGTGACTAACAAATCCCAGATCCAGGTTTCGGGGAACCATACTCGCTCCTGCTTCTCCACGCTTGCTGTCGCACTCTCAGCGGGAGTATCTGCTGTCACCGGGGTTGGCATATTCATAGTTATTGCACCTGTGAAGAGGAAGGAGGCCTGAGTCACCTGTGTGTAGAAACGGGGTCAATGCCTACAGCCGCAAAGTTCCGCACCCATCTCCATTATCCCCACATTGAAACCCTATTCTTAGCTAGATGGAGTAGTTGGGGGTTTAGCCTTGGTGGGCTATAGAGCGAACCCTGGTACCTAATCATGGCTCCTGAGAATTCTATCACAACAGCCCAAGCATGACCTGACTGATGACAGTCTACGAAATGCAAACATGTCTGGGGTTTCATGTGGTCTCAAGCAGAAAGGGTGAGACCTAGAGTTCGGGCAGGACTGCTTCTTTTGGGGGTTGTACCAAACCTGATTTGCATGCTTTTCTCCCTTTTATATTGGCACAGAAAGTGGAGAAATTATGGTTTAGGAAGCAGCCAAGAGAAATGCTAGTGATTATGATCAATTGAAAATATTTCACTCATCAATCTTCAATTTTCCACAAGTACTGTTGTCAACAACGAAAAGCCCACATGAGTTTTCAAAGTAGACAGGTCATATCAGCCACTAGAAGAGCCATTAGCACCCTGGCGAGGGGAGTTGGCCAATTAGGTGGCTAGGAACGTGGGCTTGAACGGCTGGTGAAAGCCTGCATACCCGCCCACCTGACAGCCTGCTCCCCCCGTCACCACCCTCCATCCACTTATTTATTTATTTTTGTAATCCCCCTCAACCCACTCACCTTCCGCTCTTCTCCCGACGGCCGTTATGGAAAGGGAAGAGGGGCTCCTTATGGAGCCCCGCCTTTCCTTTCCATGGCAGCCATCTTTAGACAGTATTTTCATTCACTGAACGGGATGCATGAGGCGTCCTGTTCAATGACTGAAAATACATTTTTTAGCACCCTGGGTTACCGCTTTGGTAGCCCGGAGTGTGCATGGCCTTAAGCCCCTAATATCTAAAATACTGACTGTGATGGACCTGCACTAGGAGGCAAAATAATTGCATTCTGCTTAATGCAGATGATGTAGTCCTTATTTCAAAAACCCTGATAGACTTCAACAGCCAGTTAGATATCCTTAAGTCGTTAAGGCAATTTGTTTACATTAATTTGTATTACACAAATTCAAAGCATCAAGCACTATTTTTAAATTTAGGAGCGAGTTGATAAAAACCTTTGAATACTACGAATACTTAGGGATGAGATTGGCTGAGAATGGGAATTGGCAAAACCATCAGTCTAATAGATACTCGGTTATGGTCCATCGGAATGGTGTCATTAATAGGTTTCTTAACAAGTATGGGGGCAGAATGATCCTTCTGGCGTTGGAGGTCTACAAGGCCCGGGCAAGAGAAATAGGTTTAGATGGTGCGGAACTGTGGGGCCATAAGGTACATCATATTAATGAAATGGAGGAAAGAAATATTTCAGAACAGCCATGGTTGTTTAAAAAAAAAAAAAAAATATTGACATTTTATAAACCAACAAGTTACAAACCACACCAAAACTGCTTCAAGCATGTAAACATGTCCATTGCTCAGCTGATCCTAAATCTACCCCAACTCCCCCTGGGCACAATGGCCCTCATTACAACACCGGCGCTAAACCATGGCGCTATTAGCACCATGGTTCGTGCCAGTGTTGTAACAAATCCGCCATGGTGAAATGGGGAAATACCGCCCTATTCCAAGTTTGGCGGGGCGGTATTTCCCCATTTCACCATGGCCCTTCCTCATTCCCATTTTCGCCCCATTGGGCTAAATGGGACTTGGGAAGGCGCTAAGTAAGGTACCTCAAATTGCGGTACCGTAATTAGCACTAAGGTCCCTTTGCAGCACCCTACTTTAACAGCTGGTAAAACAAGCCGTTAAGGTCGGGTCCCGCAAAGGGACCTCGTAATCAGGCGTTAAGGGTTTAACGGCGCTGACACCTTTTACGCCGCCGTTAAACCCTTAACGCCAGGGTCGTAATGACCCCCAATGTCTCAAAGAATAACCTAATCACACTGCAGCTCCTCCCCCACAGTAGCCTGTGTAGCCACCTCCTCGTTATTGCATGCAAACAAGGTCACAGTAAGTGTTATCCATCGTTGGATGCCCATCCCTGAGTCGGTATCCTCTTCTCCCAGTGCCTTCTCCCACACCCAACAGCTATGGTTGTTACATAAAAATGCACCTTCTGTACCTATTTTTATGGAGGTAGGTTTTTTACTGCTCCCCCGGAGGGCCCAGACAAGGCCGATTTTGTTTTGGCTTTGTATTAATACAGTTGACGAGTTAAATAACTGAAAAGAAATTCAGAGGGACCTGTCTTGCCAGGACGAGGGTGCCCCATGGCAATGGATCTTGTATGTTCAGCTTTGGAGATCTGTGGGGGAGTACAATTTTACTATCGCCCTCAGTGTCCGGAAAAGTTAAACTTGCCTTTGGTGACTGGTCAAGACAGGGCTTCCTGAAAGAAAAAACACTGGGTATTTTGACTATTGACTATTTGTCACATAAAACTAATTTTGGCCCAGAATCCTATCTCACCTTAACCATTACCCCTTGTAAAGGATTCCTATGCCTGAAATTCCGGTTGCATATAATGCTGCTAGCCTCGATTTCAGCACGATGATCCAAAATAGAGCTGGAGTACTGCCCTTATTGCTTGATTGCTTGAATTATAGTGACCCCATGGTACATCTCCTCCTATTATGCCCATTATATAAGCAACTCAGAAACAAATGGATAGTACCAGACCTTAAGAGACTGTGTTAGAAATGTCTTGGTGAAAGGCATTTGTTTTAAACTGCAAGTTCGTCCAATTTAATATTTAGCATAGCAAATTATCTCGCTGGTGTATGGTCCCTTCAAAGTAGAATCGTAATCCTGTCCATTGATTAGGTAATTATCCAGTTTCTCAACTAATCAATTTTATGAGATTTGTATATGCATGGATTGTTTTTAATCTGATTGTATATGAACTACATGAACTTGGATGTTTGTATCTACACAACTACAGTGTTTTCATATTGTTGTTATACATTATATGACTGTGATATTGGTAATTGTATGGATATTTTTTATTTCCGAATAAATAAAATCATGATGATGATTATTACATTGTACAAAAGACATGCTTTTTCAATATTTATTGAAAATTAAACCTTTGAAAATGAGTTTTTTTTTAGAGATTGTTAATCAGGGGTATGTAAGTTTAGTATCAAAATATGCAAATTTTTCTGGTGCTCTGAATAGTGCCACATGTTCCTCATGCTACTCTAAAGCGCTGCTCTTATTGCTTACGGTTTACGCCTTGGCAGCCAATCAGAGATTTTGACACTAACATGTCTCTTTGTTACTTCTCTAATGGAAACACTGAGCAAAGCACATAAACAGAGGTGAACATTCTTTCTACCTGTGAGTAAAGTTAATTAGCAAGGCGCCAGTGTTCACTGGCAATAGTTAGCAGCACCTGGCAATATGATTGCCGTAGCTCGCAAATGTTGTGAGTATCTGATTTTTTAATGCCATTGCTTTTTTAAACAAAAATAGGTTCTAGACTGCTCATTGAAGTGATTTCATACAGACAATTATAACTATATATATTTTTTTTCCACAGCTTTATTTACATTTCGAGATTAACCAGGTAGGCAATAAGAGTATCTGCAAGTTCCAAAGGCATTTCAAAATAGGAATACAGATTTAAACAAGACAAGTCTATAGGTGTTCGTCAATGTGGTTGATCAAAAGTCATCGAAGGGTGCAGTCACGCTGGAATTTGGGCAAAGTCTCATCCAAGATGGCAGCCCAGGTGTTGCACAGTTTGCACCCCCTGGATTGCCATGGGGGGGCCCTCTGGGATTTTTCCAACACTGGGCCAGCGTGAGTCTGGCCACAATGAGGGCATGCAAGATGAACTTGGGAAAGTGGGCCGCTACAGTTTCTTCCTCCATGACCCCAGACCAAAACTAAGATTATTAGGTATGGTGGTAAAATCTCCTCCACCATGTCTTTAATTCTAGCTAGTATTTCCCTCCCGAAAAATTGGGATTTGAGGCATGCTCACCAGATGTCGGTCGGGTTGCCTCTCATGACGCAACTGCACCAGAACAAATGGGAACATTCTGGTATGAAGCTGTGTAGGTATTTTGGGTCGTAGATGTTGCTTCTTTGGTCCATATTGCTGACCAGGTAGCCATATGACTTAATTAAGGCTAGTTCTTCTTCCCACCTCTTCATGGACTGGAGGGTTTCATTCGGGTCAATTCTATCAAACAAGCGGTACAACTTTGCAGTCTTTCTTCTCTGTATATTATCCTGTATGAATGCTTCAAATAGGGTGGGATATCTGGTCTCTGCTTTTTTAATCATGGGGCGGGTAAACCAATGGTGTAGTTGAATATATTGTATCGTTGGGTATCTGGGCTATTGAACTTGTGTTTGGATTCTTCAAAGGAAAGAAGCGGTCCCAAGTGATAGCAGTTTCTCAGCTATTTCATGCTTTGGTCAACCCATTGCTGGAAGGTCCCCCAATGGAGATCTGGGGAGAGGTCTGGGTTAGTTTAATCCCAAGGTAATCAAGGGTGCTGTTTTCCCACTGCAGGTGGGTTGACCCTTTGCAATGGTGGAGTCCTTCTCTGAGATGTTTAAGACACTTGATTTTTCGAGATAATTAATAGAAAAGCCTGCAGTGAGCTCAAAGTCTGAGAGCTCCACTATGGCCTCTGGGAAGGAGATGTCTGCTTGCGCTAGAAAGAGGATTATAGTACAGATCTGTGTGTGTATCCCAATGGCCCACTTGCAAGTTAAGCTTATCTATGAATTGTGTATGAACAATAAACAATGTTTATCTTGTCCTTTATTGCAAACAAGTTTACTTAATCCAAGATATATTGTTCATTTATAGATTAATTGCATAAATATCTCTTAATTCTTCTAAAAGTTTATTAACTCTTCATTAGTGCAAAAACATTCAAACATATATTTGACAAACCAGCTACCAATGGTTCTACCCTTTCTTGTCCACCAATACCAAATTGGCTTTTTTATGCAGAGCTCCCCACAGGCTTACATTTTTAGAGCAATTTACGTCGGACCGCCACTTGCCATCCTCCTTGGTCTTGGTCAGGCTAAATGCTATAAAGCATTTGATAAGGTAGATTGGGGGTTCTTATGTGAGACAATGGAGGGTATGAAATTTGGCCCCAATTCATTGACATGAGTCAAGGAGACCCTGAACAACCCAACAACAAGGCGGAAAATAAAGGGCTACCTATCCCCCAAAAATTCAACTAAGAAGAGGAGTACGGCAAGGCTGCCCGCTCTCCCAGCACCTCCTCACCATCTTTATGGAACACTCTGCTATCAAAATCAGGTCCAACGAAACGATTCAGGGCCTGGAAAGAAGAGGTATCCCACAAAATAATTTCCCTAAATGCAGACTATGTTCTACTCTTTATGGCAATATTCTTTAAATTGGAGAACCTGGGGTGTGTTAATAGAATACAATCACGCTCCCCAGATCCCAATGGCCTAGTTCCAAGTTAAGATGATCTCTCAATTGTGTATGAACAAAAAAATAAATTATCTGGTCTATTTTTGCAAAAAGAATACGCATTCCAATTATATGTTGTTCATCTATAGATTTATTCCATAAATATCTCTTAATTCATCTGAACGTTTATTAACTCTTCATTAGTGTAAAAACATTCAAAAATATTAATTCACATAGAACTCATCAGGATAGAAATCATTCTATTGGAACACTACTAGCCAAGGGATCGTCACAATCTCAGAAAGTCCCTGTCACTTGTGGTGTCGCTCATGGATTGTGTCTGTCTCCGTTACTTTTCAATATATATATCAAATGCTTATGTGATCTGCTAAAATCTATGGACATACAATTCGCCAATTATGCCGATGACACCCAGATAGTTGTTAAACTATCTGGGGTCTATAAAGATGATCTGGCTACTATTAATAGGATTTAAGAGGCAATACAGAAATGGATGGCCCTACATTCCCTTGCCCTTAACGACAAGAAAACAGAGTTACTGGTCACCAGTACACCCTAGAGGCTAAGAAATCTGGATGATTGTTATAAGGCCTTTGAAATAGGTGGCAAAAACATTCCGGTATCTGAATATGTAAAGACTCTCCGAGTGTTCGCTGATGCTCACTTAACCTTTCAGAAGCATCTGTCATATCTTAAATCGTCATGTGCCTTCTATTGCAAATACGTCCTTATCTGTCTGAAGCTAATAGAGCATCAATTGCAGCAGCTAAAGTTAACACCAAGCTGGATTACTGCAAAAGCCTCCTTATAGGAACTACTAAAGGTAACATCAGGAGTCTTCAGAGCAGTCTGGGCTGTCTGTGGGTTGAGTCGTCAATCCCACATTACAGAACATCGACAAAAAAATACACTGGTTCTCTACGGAGCAGCGACTAAACTTTAAAGGGCTAGTTATAGTCTTTAAATGTCTCTCAGGTAATGCTCTGAGTATCTTAAAACTATGTAAAAAATTGCCATGCCAAAGCGCGCCTTGCATTCTAATAGCCAGATGCTACTGACTCAGCCACGCATAATCATGAAGAAATGAGGCGGAGCAAGCTTTGCCGCCTGGGGTCCAAAAAATTGGAATGCGATTCCGCTTTACCTAAAACAATGTGTAACGCTCCAGCAATTTAGAAAGCGCCTCAAGACATTCCTTTTTGAAGCCTAGGGTCAACTACAAGTATTTCGAACAACCTGCCAGATGAAAGGATACTGCTAGTCACTTTATTCAAAGGGACTTTTTAACTCCTCCCCCCACACGAAACTGATTAGTTTTTTGTTGTTTGTCCACGTGAGCGCCCTGAGACCTTCGGGTGAGTGATGCACTATACAAAAACCTATTTAGTTAGTTAGTTACTAGGCTAGATCACTTTGGACCCTTTACTTGTGACGCAAACCATTCTGTCTAGTCTGCTACACCCTCTGTAACACCATCTGAGAGGGTTTGCAGCATATAGTCCCAGGTACTCTCCCCACGTACAATAACCCTCTTATGGATCCTTTCAACATTACATTCACATATGTAAAGTACAGAAAAAACAGCTCTACATGTCATGTTTCGTTTCTTCCATATTTGATGTAGAACATTCCTCAGGAGCACATTTCTTATAGATGAATGGTTCATCCTTTATGTTCCCTTTTGGATGAATGCTGTTCTATATTCATTAAATAAGCCTAATCTGCAAGTGGCCAAAAAAGAACATCTATTGTTGCAAAGTTGCAAGCAAGATATTGTGCTTTTTCACAATCATTACATATAACACTAATTAAGAATTTATTAAAAACCTCATCAGTTCACCTTCTTAGTGGGTTTTTGTTGTTCCCTCTTCTGATGATGGGAATTCTAAGACTGACATTTCTGTATTTTGTTCTATCTATGGGCAACACATAAAAAGTATATCATTGACAGAGGTTAGGTTGCTTGCAGGGCCGGTCTTAGACCAGATTCCACGCCAGGCGGAAAGCATCCTTGGCGCCCCAACCCCAAAAATGACAACAAAAATTGCATGTTACAAATGTTGTGAATAGGGTACTCAAATAACTAGATTAACATGCAATACAAAATGCATACATTAGATCATAGGTGACAGTCTTAGAATGTTATCTGTGTTATGTTTTCAAAAAGTAACTTTTCTTGACTTTGCCCTTTTAAATGGAAGCCTGGCATCAGATAGAATCAGAGACTGGCCAATGTCATTTTTTTAATGATAGAATAGCCAGCTATGTCAGGCTTTCATTGTTCATTGTTGATGGGAGGTACATTTTAATGAGCTTCAATTTGGCAAAGCTGCGCTCACCACTTGCAACTTTGATGGGCAATATGTATGCATGGATTTGTTGTGTTGCACTTTTTCAATTAATTTCTATAAAAAAGAGTATTCTTAAAAGCCAGGCATAAGCACATATCTGGGTTTTTTGGTTGTAGGTCCGGATAGAAGCTCAGGGGCTTCAATGAAAAGACTAACTAGCCCTGAGTCTTGACAGTCCCGACATTAGCATAGCCCCAGTTCTTTTCCAGACCTAGCAGCACCCTTTGTCAGTGGAAATGTATAAATGCACATCAAAACGTTATGTGCTTCTCAGTTTACTGATGACATCTTGCATGCAATGTGACTGACTTCACCTGTTGCCTCTAGTATGAAAGAATTAGGTCACTCATTGTAAGATCATTTTCTGCGATGTCAATAAATATGCAAAAAGGGGCAACCTGAATGTCCTTTGCCACACAGCACCTGACAATACCTAGAACAACCCCTGTGTATTTAAGTGGAAATTGATATCATTTGTTAACCTTAAACTAATACTAACAGCCAAGCAATGTTTAAAAGCCACATTTAATTCCATTCTGTGTACTACAAACTATCTGAAACCGAAATCACTGTTCTTTTGATAAGTGCACAACAGGACACTGACCATGAAGAAAGGTCATTAGTTAGTGTGGGTTTTTATTTCACAGGTAGGAGAAAGTGTCAATGAGGTGTCTCCACTCTCCCAGCAAAGGTGACAGACCATAGACCCTAGTTGTGCGTGATGGGTGGCAATGTTTTATTTCTATAGGACTGAAAATCTACAATGCCCAAACAACATTAATTTTGGACCTTTCTGTGAGTTTTTTCAAGTTAAAAGCAGCAAGCATTTGAAGCAGTGTGGCATGACACCAGGCACAAATGCATTTTTGAAAGGCTAAACGCATTTTGTGAGATTTTCATTTCCAATGTACAAAACATCCTGTGAGCAAAATGTTTTTTTCTGAAATGTCCACGCCTGCGTGGTGCTCGGTGAAGGTCCTCGGCAATTAACCACCGCCTCCTTCCCTTATAATTAAACAGGATAGGGTAACCAGACGTCCCGGTTTTTCGGGACCGTCCCGGGAAATCGCCCTCGATCCCGGGGTCCCGGGAGTTTTTTAATTTAACAAACCCTGTCCCGGATTAGCAACGGTGGGAAATCGGGTCCCGGCACGACTCTTCCTGCACGATTGGTGGCATGAAATGCTTTTCACGCCCCCATTTCCTCCCCCTTTCCCCTGCCCGGCCACTCTCCTCCAATGAGAGGAGTGTGCCTGTGAGCACAACCCCTCCCGCCCCCCCTGCAACAGGCCAGTGACATAGAAGTAGGATTACAGTTTTATTTGTATTTACTTTTGTCCTACTTCTATGTCTATCGCCTGTCCCGGTTGTTTTTTAAAAAATCTGGTCACCCTAACACAGGCTCTTCCTGGCTGAGGTTTATACAGGGAAAGCAGAGTACCTTAAGTATGTATGCTATCCTCGTAAATATTAACAAGGGGTGTTGGGGGTGGGGGCATGGCAGAGCCCAGCCTCCCAAAACATTTCACTAGCTGGCAGTGTTTCTCTTACCTACATGTAAAAGCCGATATATATATATATATATATATATATATATATATATATGCTTTATAATAACTAGGGCTCGCTGGGGGGCGTGCAGAGGTTAATGTTGAGCCAAGGTTTACATACAATTAAACATTTTGTAGGAGACGTGGCCTAGCCTTACATTACCGACTGACTGTGCCTACCATCTACGTAGCCAAGAATGCAGAAATGGTAAACAAATATAAAACTTCAGCCCATGTACTTTATATGGTAGACTGGAGAAAGAACACATGACTACGTTGGAGCAGAATGGGGTGGGGGGGTCTAGAAATCACAGTTGTGGTCACAGTAACAAAACTAGGGGGGGCACCAACAATAAAAGACGAGTTGCTAGATACATACATTTGAAGTACATGTTATGCTAACATGCTTTCCCACTGTGGATCATTTAGTTCATATGACATGCGGGAGGGTGGGATCTGAAATGACCAGGGGACATAGCAAGTCTCCCGAACTCACATCACTTTTCAGTGGGACAGCCCAGATTTTCAACAAGAATTCGACTGCTTCAAATTTGGGTTTCAGCTTTCCTGTTGTTTTCGCTGTTCTATTAATTGTATGCAAAGTAAGAGCGGGAAGCGCCCCTGGCCAAATGCTGTCGCTGTATGTCTGACGCCACACAACATTTTATAGAGCACACAGGCACGAAACAGATTGGTCTCCAGGCACTATTATTGCCCAAGCTAATGGCACTTATTGCATTGCCCAGGATCCAAACCTGTGTCCTGTGGGATTCACAGAGAGCTCTGCAGCAGTCGCGTAACCAGGGCTGGACAGGGAACCAAAACCCGCCACAGTCCATGTAGGCCAGTCCACCGCTGCACTTAACCCACCGAGCTAACCTATCCCCTGAGAGCTTCTCACTCAGTCGAAAAATCCACAGACAGATTTGTCTCGGTTAAGCAAAACAGGGGCCGCTGATTAACACGTGAGAGCCGCAAATCGATACTCTGTGCCAGTAACAATGGCTGGGAACAGCGCCAGGTTTCAGCTGGGGTGCCCTGGCTGTGCTGGTGTCAAGGGGGACAGTCTACCCGGCTGTGAGGACATAATGGTAACAACCCTTTAGGCACTCTATATCCAGGCGCCCCCACTTGACCAACATGTGTGATCTGGGCAACATCACATTGTTGCACAGGAATGCAACTAGACTAAAATATCAGGAGTGCTAACCTTTCAAATTTTGGAAGAGGAGCCAACTTCAGAGACTGCAGATGAGTGGCAAACGTATTTCCGTGGCGGTGTCTTACTTCTTTAAACATAACGTGGTGGGTGGACTTAGCAGTGTCTTACCTGCTGCCTAGGCCTCGTTAATCTTGCAGAGCCCAACCCCGAACTCTGCACTGCGCATGTGCTGAGGACTTAGGAGGCGCTGGGTTAGGCCAAGCCTGGGCCTGTGAGCTGTCTGATAAGCAACAAATGTTGCTTTTAAGATAAAATCAAGATCTGTGGCTTGCAGAGATCAAGTGCTAGGCAACGCCTGCACCAATGCTGTCAGCAGCAGCAGCACCACCTTGGCTGGCCTTTGGTGCTACTAGTCAATGATGCAGTGCTCAGAGTGCGAGATGTCATACCTCTTTTTTTGTACAATTACAAATAAACGATTAATGATTGGAGTCGCTCTGGCGCTCCCCCCACATGCTGGCACCTCAGGCAGCCGCCTGCACTGCCTGATGCAAAGACCGGCCCTGGTTGCTTGTTCTCTAAGACATGAAGATCGAATGGCCTGTTTGGCCATGCTTTCCTCACAGTTTGAATTGCATACCGCCATGGAGGGAGCCTCCATGGGCCTCATTATGAGTCAGGCGTTAAGGGGTTAACGGCGCCGTAAACGGCGCCGACCCTTAACCCCTGATTACAAGGTCCCTTAGCGCCATGGTGATTTTAACGCCTGCTTTTTGCAGGCGTTAAAATCCATGGCGCTAAGGGACCATGGTGCTAATTACGCCACCGTAATTTACGGTGGCGTAATTAGCGCCTTCCCCACTCCCATTATGCCCTATGGGGCAAAAATGGGAATGGGGAAGGGTAAAATGGGAAATGGGGATTTATCGCCCCACTCACCTTGGAATGGGGTGGTAAATCCGCCATCCACCATGGTGTAAACGTAGTTTACACCATGGTGGTAAGGGTACGACCCAGGCGGTAACTTACCGCCTGGGTTGTAATGAGGCCCCATGTGTCTGGGAGTGGTATCCTGATTTCACGGAAGTGTGTTGAATTCACTGTTCATGTCTCCAAGCAGTCTGGTGCTTAACACCTAAAAGGGCATAAGAAGTAATTGTTGTGAATGCACTAAACCCTGCGTCACAAACCCCCAGTCTAAGCTTCTCTTGAGAAAATGTCTCATCTTGATTTATGATGTGTATGTACGTGATGCGTAGTTCTCTTTCTTGCACGGAGGATTGTGAGCGCAAAGCTCTGTATCATCCGCATCAGTTACAATGGGCGCCATTTTGGGATGATTCACAACACATGGGAATCCATACCATATATTCAATCTTTTAGAGATCTAGCCATGTGTCAGATTGTGAGTCACTATTTGCTAGGTTTCTAATGCTATTGCACATATTTATCACTGCATAATGCTTTTTGTCTAGCTTGCTGTTAGGTTAGAGTTTCGTTTGTATGCCAAATCGCCTTCACATGTGAGACCCCCAGAACATTTTTTCTGGACTTGTGTATTCTTTTTCTATGTTCCAGAGTGAGTGGGACCCTTTTTTCCCACTCATCTATTACTCTTTTTTATGGGTGTCATTTTTCTCACTCTCTGTATTTTATTTTTGAACCTATACTTTCCTATAACCTTTTGGGCATCTACATTTTATTATTGCAGCACACAACACTTTCTGTGCAGTGTTGCTGGGGTATCCCTTGGGCATCCCTTTTTATTTTCTCTTGGCTTACCTTGCAGACCACATGTTCTCAAGGGTAGAGGGGGATTTGTGTCCCCTCTACATTTTATATTGTGAGACCAGCACACCCCACCTTATGTGGAGGGCTGGTGGTTTCTCTGTATCCCCTTTCACACTGCTCCTGTAACGTTTCTGTTACAGTGGCAAGTTTACTATTATGGCTGGGCGGCAGTGTACATACTTTATTGACTTTTGAGTAATCGTTACTCACAGGCTGTCATTACTGCCTCAGTAATGCACAGAAGGGTCACAATTATACTAGAATGGTGGTTTCTTTCTTTCTTTGCCATTTCTAGTGTGCATGTCCTTTCTTGGTCCTTCTGTCATCCTTAGCGTGAGAGGTCCTTGTTGTACTATTGTCTTCAAGGCGAACGAACCGTTTGTATAGCCTGCCGAGGCTCCAGCGTGTCAGGACCTTTTCCCCAGGGGAAGGCTCCTGCCCGGCTTGGGAACTGAACGTGGTTTTCACTAAGCTCATGGGGCCGCATTTTGAACCAATGCATCATGTCCCTCTGAGGTTTCTTTTATGGAAGATGGCTTTCCTGGTGGCGATCACCTTGGGCAGGCGCGTTGGGGAGATCCAGGCTCCATCCAGCAAGCAGCTGTACTTGACCTTCCACGCTACAAAGGTGGTGCAGTTGACTAATCCCACCTTTGTTCCTCTCAAGTTACTCTCCCTGACCTATAAAGGCCGGAACACTGCTGCTCCTCTTTACTTGGAGAGAAGAATTTCTCTTGTTCAACCCATCAGAGCCCTGCGCACTGTAGGGGAGGATTGGTCCAAAAGACCCCCCTGCCCTGCATCCTCTCCCCCGGTGAGGGCCATGGCTCGTCAGGGGTCCCCTCCCTACCACCAGGGCCCAGGTGGTGGATGGGTCACCTGCCGAAGACATTGACCAAACCGGCTGAATTTGCCTAGGCCTCGGGAATCATTTTGTCTAATGAAGATGGTTTGAGCCCTGCGCACCGCAGCGCGGCCCCCACCCTTGGAGAGTTTCAATTATCCCTGTGGCCACAGCTCTCTGGCAGATCCGCTGAGAGCCCGTTCCCACGAACAAGACGGACATGAGCTAGTGTAAGATACCAACACTGTAACATTTCACCTTCCGCAGTGTATCGCTGCTCCCAGCATGACCCGGCCAGCAGGGCCTGGGTGGAAAAAGAACTGTAAAATGGTCCTTTGACAAAAGCAAAGTTCCCAAATACTAATGAGAAAACTACCTGCGATGAAAGCATTCTCTCCACAACCTCTCTGACTAAAAAACCTGTAAAATGTATACATATGGCAGAATGTGTGCTCAAATGACATTAGGAATGAAGCACCCACATCCCTGCAGTTATGCGCAAACAGTAAAAGCGTCCCGGGGGTTTTCGTGTTATGTGTGTCATTGAAAAGATTGCACCCCACGGTCCCGCGCCATAACCGAACTAATGCTGCTAGAGTGCAAAGAAAGACAATGGCAACCATATTGAGGGCTCGTGTAAAGGGTGCACGAAAATGCACCCTATGTGTGTGTCCAAGCCCACTATGTGCCACTGCCGTCAGTCTCAGTGGCGAGTTGTTTCTGTGTGCTCCACCAACCTTACTAATACCTCACTTACCGCGAATGTATAAGCATATAACAAAATGTTGTAGTTGTCAAAAACATAGTGTACAAGTAATATGCTCGGATTGGCTATATGAAAGGCACTAGCAATGTTCAAACGTGAGCTTTGGAATGACTCAATTAGTATTGTATATTATTTGAATGTTTATGCTTCTTCCACCTAAAATCAGCAACACACGAGGAAAATACCTTTGTGAGCACCTGCAAGGCCATTCCCCCTCCGTCTCAGCGAAGCCTGCCAGACGAAAAAGCAGAGGCCTGTGCCACACTGCTCCACCTCCCCCAACTCGGCTGGAGACGCTTCAAAGATTTGTAGCTCCCAAGGCCACGGCCTGCCACCTGTATTATTTACAACCCAGCAGTAAACCCCAGCCTGAAAACACAGATCCAGAGGCGCCCTTTCTTAAGCTCCACGACCCACTGGCTCACCTTAGGTTAATAGCCCCTGTAAAATTAGGACATCCAATATTATGGCAACATTACAGCAACACATCCATAATGACTTCTAACAAGACATGATGACATGGACCGCCTGTCCCAGGCCCCGAGACCCAACCCCACGACCTACGATACCCGGTCAACAGGACGCTGGTAACCATGTATTGATAAATCGCCAACAGACCCCACTCTAGGTGCATTCCTCCTGTGTTGCATTAACCTGTAGAATAACCTATTGGAAGATTTACCAAGGAAGATAATATTGCAAATGGTTGAATGACTGCGGTGTGCATGGCCTAGGGCAAAAAGTCAGGAAAAGACATTCATCTCTGACACTGGCCACAGTGGCACAACAACACCGCCCGGATGAACCCAGCTGACCTGCCAGGCCCAGCCCAACCCACAAGGCTAACCAGTGACGTCCTCCAGCCGCGGCGAACCACATCGCAGCAGCACCTATAGCTAGTCGTCGCCACCCAATCCCCACGAACTTGTGCCCCCTATAGTATGTAGGTTCTGATGACGTTCTTTGTAAATATATACGCCTGTCTTTGCTATTGTCAGACAGAGCGCTCTCGGAGTTTGCAGTTCTTTGCATGCCCTATTTTTGATTTATAAACTCCCATTTACGCTCACCCGCACTTTGTCTTGGCCTTATTCCCATCCTGGGAGAGTCCATTATTGTCTCTCATTGTGGGGAAGATCGTGCTGGCTGGGGACGCTCGCCTTCAGTGGTGACCCCGGAAAGCGTGATTATTATTTTTCTCCTAACATATATATATATATATATATATATATATATATATATATATATATATATATATATATATATATATATATATATATATATATATGTATATATATATATATATATCCCTACCGTCCCCTTTGGCACGAAAATCTCTGGTCGAAAAGGGATACGCACAGTGCGCCGGCTCCGGGAGGCTGCCCGCCAACGGCGACCGGTACGCTCAGAAGTGCGCACTCAACAGAGAGAGGGTACGGGATCCCGGTTGAAAAATCCCCTTTGAGTACCGCTCGCCGGAGCCGGGGCTGACCGTTGAGCGTACGGCAACACTGCCTGGACGGACCCAGTTTCGGAGACTCTCGGTTCAAGACGTGCACGTGAGTATTGAGTGTGAGCGATCCTAAAGGGAGTAGGGGAAGAAATATAGGACAGGGAACGAGGCTGGTTGAAAAGGGGCACTTTGGGTCTACTAAGGACCATCCTAAACTTTCTTTGCTTTTTCTTTGCATATGGGCATTAGGATTAAGAAGTGAATAGAGATAAAGTGACGGGAACCTAGCTCCGCGAGGGGGTGGAAGGCAGCGCCGCATAGTGCTATCTTGACTAGTACTGGGAATATATGAAGAAGTGGAAAATTAGATAAAGGTGTCTGGTAAAGGAAGACACGGAGAATATATTAGTGACTGCTATTCTTTCTATTCTTTTCTTTAGGTTTACGGGAAAATAAAAGTGGGTTAGTACAAACAAAGACATAAGCTAAATAGAAAGACAAATTTTGTTATAATGAGTGTGTAGAAGTGGTCAGAAATGCATAATTATGGAATGGTCATGGTAAGTGTGACCAGACGAAATATCACAAAGAAGAGAGTAATGTGGTGCAGTGTGTGTTTACTTTTTTGATTTGTTGGGTAACATTGTCGAAATTACTGATTGTTTGCTCTTGTATGTACCCCCAAAGAGGATAGAATAGAGGCTGTGCGCAGCCATTCTTATGGTGTGCAGGGGGAGGGAAAATACGCATGTCCCCACGATTCAGTAAGATATAAATACGCAAACTCACATGGTGATTCGTTCATATTGAGATATCGAGATATATAGAGATACATCAGTGTCAAGTGAGCACGAAGTATGGGGGCAGAAACACCCTTATCACATATTTATAAGTACCTACCTGGGTACGCGGAACGGATTAAGAAATATCATGACCAGTGGATCACAGAGTTGAAGGGGGAGGGGTTACCTCAGATATGGCCCGAAGGGGGATCATTTGACAAGAGTGTCCTAGATATGGTAGCCACATGCATTTGTTTGAAATACAAGGGGAAGCAGCTACATAATAGAAGAGAAATATTAGACCTATGGAGACTGTTTGAAGAGATACCCCCGCCTAAGACAAGGGAATTAGATCCTGATCTACCATCTACCACTAACAATCCACTAATGATACAAAAGGATGATAAGGTATTGCCAGAAGAGGAGTCACCGATAGAGGTAACTAGGTTGTACCCAATACTAAATAAGCCAGTGCCCGCGGAGGGATACAGTGACCCAACTTATGTACCCCCACCGACAACTACCACCACCCAAGGGCCAACAGTACCCCCACCATATGAGAGTCATAGGGAGCGAGAACAGGTGAGCACACCAAGGGTGGACATAGAAAAATTAACAGGAGATTTAGAATCAAGGCTCTCTATAGCCAAAGATGAGCTCTCGAGAATAAAAAGCATATGTGAGCGGACTGCACTCAATACAGCTAGATCAGAGCCTGCATCCAGAGTGCAGAGTGAGAATAGAACATTTGAAGAAGGGTGGAAAAAAGGAGAGATACTGTTTAGGATACAGGAAGAACCGACACGAATAATTGAACTAGAGGAGAGAAAGGGGTGTACTGATGACAAAGAGAGGCCCACAGGAGGCAGAGAGGAGCTACTATGTGATATAGGGGATGATTTAGAAGAAAGTGAAAGGCTAAGTATGGCAATGGGAGGGGGAAGTGAAGGGTTGGATGGCACATGCTCAATGAGAACGATGGATGACGAGTGGACAGGGCGACTAAGGAACAGGTTGGGAAAAATGGCATTGTTAGGGAAATCAGGAATGAAGGTGAGTACAGATACAACGACAAAGGGAAAGTTGCAGCTCCCACTAATACACAGGGGAGGAGGGAGGCCGAATTACATACCCTGGGCTCAGATGGATAAGGCCAATTTGTTAAAGTTATTGCCCCCGCTATCAGGAGGGGCAAGCAAGTGGATATATGCTTTCGTGAAACACACAGCCGGGGTACCTCTAGCAATAGGTGACGTGAACATTTTGCTAGTATCAGCAGTTGGTGATCAGGCTGACTGAGTATGGGTCAAAGCTGGCTTCCCGGGAGTAACGTTAGACTGCGATCGCCATGATGGTGCCTCTTTCAACACAGTACGTGCCAGGGTGTGGGATGCCTTGCGGGAAACGTTTCCAGATACCCCAGATTTGCAGTCAGTAATGCAATGTACAATGAATGACGGGGAAGATGCTATGGATTACATTTTTTGGGTCCAAGAGATGTGGAGAGCAGAAACGGGCACGCCCTGGTATCAATCAACATCATTATTTTACTTCATAATAAAGAGGGGGCTCCCAAAAGAAGTGCAAAAGGCACTTGACAAAATAGCGGGTATTGAAGCGAAAGGATGGCCCGAAATTCAGAGCATAATAGTCCACCACTGTAAGCGAATGAAAGAGAGGGAGAAGGAGGTGGCGCAGAGAAGATTGGCAGACGAAGCGAAACTAGTACAAACAAAGCTGGTGAAGGTCGCTGCAGCAGTGGCCGCGCTCCCACACAGCAGGGAGGGAGATGAGGAAGAGGAGGGGCTGGTGGCAATAGAAGGAAGGATGGCAACTAATTGGACAGGAGCAGGCCAGCGGCAGTGGAACGAGCAGGAGCAGAGTGCCGGTCCGCAGTGGCAAGAGTGGGCCCCTCGAGGGGGACGAGGTGGGTACAGGGGCCGAAGAGGAGGTGGACAAGGGTATGGGGGAATGGGAGGAAACAGATGGCAGGGTCCCAGAGGTGCGCAAGGGAGTTGTTGGAACTGCGGGAGGTGGGGACACTACTCCAGGGAGTGCAGAAGTAGACCAAACAACGGATTTCCAGAGGTAGAACATTATGGCCATCCCCATCCGGGGAGCCTATATGGTCTCCTAATGGGACAACAACAAAGGGACCCAGGGCAGGGGTACCATGAGCAACGGCAGGGACACCAATACAGAACACAGAATCACCCACAAAACAATGACACTATGCACTACACGCCAGGCAACCCTTTCGCGACAACAGCAAATGGAGCCCCAGATCCAGCCCCCTATAGTGGCGTGTCAGTGGTTTCAGGGAGTGTATTCAACCAAGGGGGGGCAATGAGACACCCTGCATAGGACAGCCCACAGAGAACACTTGCGTGTCCTGTTCTATCTACTACCTATGATGCAGCAGAGGAACCATTGGTAGGGGCGCAGATAGGAGACAAGCAGTTCATATTCATGGTGGATTCGGGAGCAGAGAAATCATGTATTAGGGAGGGTAAGTTCCCATTATCTAACCGGAAGTTAGAGACGCAGGGGTTCTCTGGGGCTGTAATTGAAGTTCCTTACACAGAAGCTTTGGATGTGACAGTGGGGGGTAAAACTGTAAAAACACCCTTACTGTATTATGAACATTCGCCAATAAACTTACTAGGGAGGGGCCTTCTTAGCAAACTCAACATGACAATATCATTCACCAAGAGAGGTATAGTGGGTTCAACACCAGGAATATGCCCATTACGTGTAATGCTGGTAGTACAGGCTCACACAACTGCACCGGAAATACGTGGCCTGACAGTGGACGAGAGAATGTTTATTGAAGGCTTAAAGACACTGGCCCACGTAGTTCCTGAGCTGAAAAGGATGGATTGGAGAATACCCGCGGAGTTCCTCTTCCTCCCAATAGTGCACCCAGACATAGCACCAGGATCAGTGGTATCATTAGACTTGCATGCTGTACAGGTATCTGCGAAAAGGATCGCTGTGATTGGAATGGACATAGACGGGTGTGAATGGCGCACAGTACTGTGCATCAATGCCGACATTGCCCTGCGAGACTTAACTGATGAAGATCTCTTTTCCTATTTAGAAAGCGATGGCGAAATAATAATGGAAATAGCAATGCCCTGTGACATTTTGATTCAGGCTAGACAAATTCCTGTCCAGTTGATGGCAGTGGTGGGAGCACCACCGTCATTTTTTGATGATGACATGCGACTGGTGCCAAACAATTTGTGGACAACAGGCCCCCATGACGTAGGGTTGTTGCATGGAGTAACACCAGTGATAATAAAGCTCAAACAAGGGGCGATTCTACCCCGAGTGAAACAATATCCATTGTCCCGCGAAGCTGTGGAAGGGATAAAAGAGACAATAAATGCATTGCTAGCACAAGGGATAATAGTGCCTTCAAACTCCCCATGTAACACATGTATCTACCCGATCAAAAAAGCAAAGGGAGGGGCTTGGAGGATGATCCAGGATTTACGCCCCCTAAATGACATCATACAGAAAGAGTTCCCTTTGGTCCCGAACCCTGCGTCAATATTATGCAGTATCCCAAAAATGGCATCACATTTCACAGTGGTCGATTTGAAAAACGCATTCTTCTCCATCCCCTTGGCAGAAGAAAGCAGATACCTGACAGCATTTACACTAGGGGGAAAGAGATATGAACATTGCAGATTACCACAGGGATACTGTGAGAGCCCAAGCATATTCAACCGCATACTACACAAAGACTTAGGTAACTTATCAGTTGAAAGCACAATCATTCAATACGTAGACGATTTGCTCGTCTGCGCACAGAATGAAGAGACATGTAGAAAAGATTCGGTAACACTCCTGTCCCTACTGGCAAATAAGGGGTATAAAGTAGACAAGGAAAAGCTACAATATTGTCAGAAAGAAGTCCTATAATTGGGACAGCTAATATCAAAAGACGGGAAAAGAATAATCCCTGTCAGGGTAGAAGCAATAAGATCAGTAAGAGAACCCACAACAGTGAAGGAGATGCAGAAATTCTTTGGAATGTGCAACTATTGTAGAGCATGGATATTAGATTATGCAGCCTACACAAGACCCTTACTGCAAGCACTCAAGGAGGCACAACAAGAGAACAGGAAAATAGAATGGTCAGAAGAAATGAGCGCCTCATTCAAGTCTCTAAAAGAGTTGATTTCAAGTGCTCCAATACTCGCCAATCCTGATTATGAACGCAAATTTTACCTGTTCTCACACTGCAAGGGGACACTCATGACAGCTGTATTGACACAAAAGACTTCCCTGGGACTCAAACCGTTGGCTTACTATAGTGGCACTTTGGATGCGGTGATGCAAGGACATTTCGCGTGCGAACAACCACTCGCTGCAGCCACGTTCGCAATTGAGAAAAGCGCCACAATAGTAATGGGATGCCCCGTCACATTGTTTGTGGAACATTCGTTATTTGCAATACTGGAGAGATCAAAGAGTACACTGACCACACAGCGAGTAACTGCCTATGAAATAATATTGTCCAGCGCCAATATCCATGTGGTATGATGCAGGACAGTGAATCTGGCAACATTCATTACAGAAGCATGCACACTAGAGGACATGCAGGAACACGATTGTGCGACTTACACAGGGGAAAGAGGGGAGGACACAGTGGTGTGCGAGAATGCCCTGAGCGAGGGGGAGGTGTACTTTGTGGTCAGCATCGATTGACATGGACACGGGAGAGAAACATGTGGGATTGGCAGTGGTGAGATTAGAAGAAGGTGAGTATGAGACACTAGTGCAGTACCGCCTCCCATCACATTTCTCAGCACAAGCAGCAGAACTCATTGCCCTAATAGAAGCATTACATGCAGCTAAAAGTTGTGCAGTGACAATTTGCACAGATTCAGCTTACATGACGACAACAGTACATGGAGGTCTGGCAAGATGGGGACGGAGGGGGTTTCGAAGAGCAGATGGGACTCCAGTGCAACATGCAGAATTGCTGAAGGCGTTAATTGAGGCCCTACAAGATCCCACAGTGGTAGCAATAGTGAAGTGCCAAGCACATACATCCAACACAGACGTTGTGTCTTTGGGAAACGCGGCAGCGGACGCTGCTGCCAAGGAAGCTTCATACTTTGAAAAACATGAAACAGGTGAGTATATGCTGCAGCACAAGACAAACGAAGCGCTCTCAGAAGGGTACAATGCGATGCCTATATCACAAATACTAGAGTTACAGGAAGGAGCAAGTGAGGATGAAAATATGATGTGGGTAAAACGAGGGTGCAGCCAATCAGCAACAGACTTACTATGGCGACAAAATAACTCAGGAAAAGTGGTAATGCCAGTAAAACTATTAGAAATAGCGTTTCAACAATTACACTTTCCAGCACACAACACGAAACAACACATTGCAGCAGAGATACAAGAAGAGTGGTTCGTGCTCTGTCTTCAGGAGCACATATCTAGATTGACAATGGAGTGCACAACATGCAAGATATACAACTCTGAAATGACATTACGTACACTCAGGGGAACAATTCCAAAACCGATTGGGCCATTCAGAGAGCTACACATTGACTACGCAGGCATAGGAGAAAGGTGTAATGGGGCACGCTACATGATTGTGGTTGTATGCCCATTTTCGAGATGGGTGGAAGCAGGCCCATGTGCACAACCTGATGCTAAGAGTGCCGCAAAGTTCCTAGTAAGGGAAGTATTCCCGCGCTGGGGAATTTGTGACGTAGTTCGCTCAGACAACGGCACTCACTTTGTGAATGAGCTCTTCAAAGATGTGACGACATTATTGGGAATAAAACATAAATTGTGCTCGATTTATCATCCTCAAAGTAATGGCTTGGTAGAAAAGATGAACGGACTGTTAAAAGGAAGATTATCGAAATTGTGCTTCTCATTAAAGAAGAACTGGATTTACTGTTTGCCCCTTGCGCTGTTTGAGCTGAGAAATCAGCCAAGCAAGGACCACCATTTGTCCCCGCACAAAATCGTGACCGGGAGACGAATGCACACAGCACACTCCCCACTGCACCAACACT
The DNA here is from genome assembly GCF_040938575.1 of Ambystoma mexicanum. Classification (NCBI taxonomy): domain Eukaryota; kingdom Metazoa; phylum Chordata; class Amphibia; order Caudata; family Ambystomatidae; genus Ambystoma; species Ambystoma mexicanum. The sequence goes on from NC_090925.1 coordinate 170,617,704, forward strand.
CAGACGCGCACAGAAGCGCTGCGATATTGGGAGATGAGTTCACAGAATACTTGAAAAAGCTAACTAGGGCAGCGCGCGCCATATCAAAGCAGCTCTCACCACCATTCACAAGAGAAGAAGGGAACACAATGGGGTCCCTTAGAGAACCTGAAACACAGGTACAACTGATGCAGGGAGAATTCATCTATGTCCGGAGCTTTGTGCGCCGGTGGAATGCACCACGGTTCCACGGACCATACAAAGTGGTATTTTGCACTCCTACGGCTGTAAAAGTGAAGGGCCTTAAGTACTGGATACATTTGACGGATGTACGAAAGGCATATAATAGTGTGCAGGAAGAGGTGGATGAGGGGGCACAGACAACAGCAAACAATACAAATGAAAATAAGGAGTGAATGTGAACATGTGTGTGAACGAAATGTACCTGACTGATAAAGTTGTTAACGAGAACCATTATATTTGAGGGTATCTATAAAGATTGAAAAAATACAAAAAAGGGGGGACTTATGTGTAAATAATAATGTGATAAAAATGTATAGTGTCTGCTCCCTTCTCTGTACATCCCAACCCCACTCCCCTACCCACTTCCATTCCCCTTCCATGATATCTTGGCACTGGTAGTGCCAACAAAATGTTTACATGCATGAACTTAATGCACTTTTATATCTCAAACAGGAGCTACCATGGCATCTAACGGGCAGCCTGCAACGGATAGATTTATTAGATATAGAGAATTCTTAGCTGAGAGATGTAGATATTCGTATGAGTGTGGATTATATGTGTGCATTACATTATTTTTTGCAATTATGTTTGGCCTAATTACGCATTGGTTCATAGCATTCATCTGTATCGAGATGAACGAGGGGGGAGGGATTAACAGGACTAATGACAAATGAAACAGCAATTGTAAATACTAAAGAAGGTGATTTTTTGGTATGGGATGGAACTAAACTGGTATGGGGATATTACACGACACCATCCAATGCTGTCATCTCGAAAAGTGAAGGTCTGCAGGGCAAAATGCAAAACAACACAATGTCCCCGCCAAAAGTATCTAATTACAATGCCCGCAGTCTAAATGACGCAACCCCTCCGCTATATCCTGGTTATATAACACCCCCACCAGCCGGCCCGCCCCCGTAACCAAAAACACACTGTTAGATAACATAAAGGAAGAAAAATGAAAAAATGACAGCGAGATATGAAATATTATATGATGATTGGGCAAAGGGGGCGGGAAGGAGAAAGGGGGGCCCACATTGTCCATCGCCCATGAAGCCGGGAAATACATTAGACAAAGAAATAACAGACGGAAAAGGGAGGCGGGGAGGAGGAAGTATAATGAGTATTATGGGTTAGGATTAGACAAAATGGAGGACCCACGACACCCCCACCAGCCAAATAAATGGTATGCGGATGTGAGTGCAACGGCTAAGCAAACAACAAATGAGAGCTGTTATGTCTGCTCCCTCATTCCCCATGCTTCAGGTACACCCAAAGTATTGTTACCCAAAGAGTTGCCTATTGTCGATGCCCAGTGTCTCCTTCATCTCACGTTGTGCAGAATTAAGAACACCTTCCAGGCACATGAAGTAACTTTTACAATGCTGCAGAACGAGAAAACCTGTTATCCAAAGACAGTAGGAGTGGTATGTCTGGAAGAGCCATTTTTTATAATACAAGGGACACTTCTTTCAGACAACAAGTGGAAGGACGAAGAAGTAATGTGCAAGGCTGAAGCACTGAGGGGTGTGGCACCAGAGAAACTGCAATGGATAGAAGAAACATGCACACCAGTATGGAAGGAACACATCTCAAAACTGACTTGGGTAACGGCCATCGAAAAACCCTTTAAGCTGCAGAAGGAAATAAACTATGAACTGTGTTTTAGAGGAGACAGGAAAACCTCCATGGGGGCAAACAAGAACTGTAACAAGACCCTCACCATCCCAGATCTGAGAAAAGGGACAGCAGCCCTCATGGACACGTATTGGGTATGTGGCAACCAGGCATACCTGCACCTCCCACAATCATGGAGTGGCAGCTGCTCAATGGCCACCCTACACTCCGCACTAATGGTAATCCCGGAAAGCCACATTGATGGGAGCAAGAAGACGCGAGGAAACACCCAACAGGGTGCGGCCCAGCCAACTGCAGGGTCAAAAGTATATGTCCTGTCTTCCGGGAACAAGGAAGGGCTGCTGTCCCGAAACAAACGATCATCGAACTATATATCAAAGGCATCATCGGAATTGCTGGCACAGATCCCGGATAGATATCGATTATTCAGCTCTGCAGAAACGTTCTTCGCCTCACTCATCCCAGGTATCCAGGCGCGAGCAAATGCAAAGTGGCTCCAAATCACACGTTGGGAGCTGATCCAGCTGGCAAATGACACTGAAGAAGGGTTTAACGTAATAAAAGTGGAACTGAGAGCACTACGGCTAATGACCATGCAAAACAGGTATGTCTTGGACCTGCTGACAGCGATGGACGGAGGTGTTTGCCGAAAAATCGGAAGTGCCTTCTGCACTTTCGTACCTTCCGAAGACGCAGACAACAGCTCCCTGTCCCATGTGATCGAAGCAGTACATAAACTAGGAGAAAGAATGAGAATGGAAGGTGGAGCAGAAGAAAGCACGTGGTTTGACAATATCTTCTCCTGGGTTCCATCGTGGCTGGGAATGACTGTGAAATTCTTGATGCCGGCTGTAGTGTTCCTCCTCTTTATTTTTTGCCTGTGCCAGGTGGGTTTCGATGTTGTGCTAACGCAGTACCGAATGGTGCAATGATGATGGTGACAATGGGCAACACCCGCGGTACAATACAAGCTATGCAGGAAGTACAGGTACAAACAGGAACAGATGACACGCCGAGATATCAGCTAGTGCCTAGGTACCACAACAAGGATATAGTAGATATATTGTGGCATACTACCATTAAAGAGCCCCGTATACTGGAATGGTACGAGGAGGTGTGGATGGACTTGGAAGGGGAGAACGGATGCATATACCTGACTTGTACCCCAGATGAATATGCTAGGAGAGGTGAGAGCCTGAGAGGGGTGTGCAGAGCATGGATGCCCATAATAGGCACACCTGCATGGGATGACGCAGTAATTGACGAGGAAGAGTGCAGGAGATTGGAGGATTTAAAGAATTCCTTACTTAAGTAACGAAAGGGGGGAAATGTAGGGGAGGATTGGTCCAAAAGACCCCCCTCCCCTGCATCCTCTCCCCAGGTGAGGGCCATGGCTCGTCAGGGGTCCCCTCCCTACCACCAGGGCCCAGGTGGTGGATGGGTCACCTGCCGAAGACATTGACCAAAACGGCTGAATTTAGCTAGGCCTCAGGAATCATTTTGTCGAATGAAGATGGTTTGAGCCCTGCGCACCGCAGCGCGTACAGCGCGGCCCCCACCCTTGGAGAGTTTCAATTATCCCTGTGGCCACAGCTCTCTGGCAGATCCGCTGAGAGCCCGTTCCCACGAACAAGACGGACATGAGCTAGTATAAGATACCAACACTGTAACATTTCACCTTCCGCAGTGTATCGCTGCTCCCAGCATGACCCGGCCAGCAGGGCCTGGGTGGAAAAAGAACTGTAAAATGGTCATTTGACAAAAGCAAAGTTCCCAAATACTAATGAGAAAACTACCTGCAATGAAAGCGTTCTCTCCACAACCTCTCTGACTAAAAAATCTGTAAAATGTATAAATATGGCAGAATGCGTGCTCATATGACATTAGGAATGAAGCACCCACATCCCTGCAGTTATGCGCAAATAGTAAACGTGTCCCGGGGGTTTTCCTGTTATGTGTGTCATTGAAAAGATTGCACCCCACGGTCCCGCGCCATAACCAAACTAATGCTGCTAGAGTGCAAAGAAAGACAATGGCAACCATATTGAGGGCTCGTGTAAAGGGTGCACGAAAATGCACCCTATGTGTGTGTCCAAGCCCACTATGTGCCACTGCCGTCAGTCTTAGTGGCAAGTTTTTTCTGTGTGCTCCACCAACCTTACTACTACCTCACTTACCGCGAATGTATAAGCATATAACAAAATGTTGTAGTTGTCAAAAACATAGTGTACAAGTAATGTGCTCGGATTGGCTATATGAAAGGCACTAGCAATGTTAAAACGTGAGCTTTGGAATGACTCAATTAGTATTGTATATTATTTGAATGTTTATGCTTCTTCCACCTAAAATCGGCAACACACGAGGAAAATACCTTTGTGAGCACATGCAAGGCCATTCCCCCTCCCTCTCAGCGAAGCCTGCCAGACGAAAAAGCAGAGGCCTGTGCTGCGCTGCTCCACCTCCCCCAACTCGGCCGGAGCCACTTCAAAGATTTGTAGCTCCCCTTGCAGCACCCAAGGCCACGGCCTGCCACCTGTATTATTTACAACCCAGCAGTAAACCCCAGCCTGAAAACACAAATCCAGAGGCGCCCTTTCTTAAGCTCCACGACCCACTGGCTCACCTTAGGTTAATGGCCCCTGTAAAATTAGGACTTCCAATATTATGGCAACATTACAGCACCACATCCATAATGACTTCTAACAAGACATGATGTCATGGACCGCCTGTCCCAGGCCCCGAGACCCAACCCCACGACCTACGATACCCGGTCAACAGGACGCTGGTAACCATGTATTGATAAATCGCCAACAGACCCCACTCTAGGTGCATTCCTCCTGTGTTGCATTAACCTGTAGAATAACCTATTGGAAGATTTACCAAGGAAGATAATATTGCAAATGGTTGAATGACTGCGGTGTGCATGGCCTAGGGCAAAAAGTCAGGAAAAGACATTCATCTCTGACACTGGCCACAGAGGCACAACAACACCGCCCGGATGAACCCAGCTGACCTGCCAGGCCCAGCCCAACCCACGAGGCTAACCAGTGACGTCCTCCAGCCGCGGCCAACCACATCGCAGCAGCACCTATAGCTAGTCGTCGCCACCCAATCCCCACAAACTTGTGCCCCCTATAGTATGTAGGTTCTGATGACGTTCTTTGTAAATATATTACCCTGTCTTTGCTATTGTCAGACAGAGCGCTCTCGGAGTTTGCAGAGTTCTTTGCATGCCCTATTTTTGATTGATAAACTCCCATTTACGCTCACCCGCACTTTGTCTTGGCCTTATTCCCATCCTGGGAGAGTCCATTATTGTCTATCATTGTGGGGAGGATCGTGCTGGCTGGGGACGCTCGCCTTCAGCACTAATAACTCTCTTTCTTTTTATCAGCCTCGCTTTCATCTGAAATGGTTTGGAGGTACCGCTTTGAGGTGTGTGCTCATCAGGAATGGACTAACCTCCCTAATGCTTGTTAACTATTCTCCTTTCTTCTGGCCATCAAAACACTTCTTTTCAATTCTGCTGATTAAATTCTACTCTCTCTCACTTTGCTCATCTTGTCTCTTCTGACCGACCTGTCCTCTTGTTTTATTGGCGCTCTGTGGCGTATTGGCATTTAGCAGAGTTATAAATAAATAAATAATTAATACATTTATGCCAAAGGTTCCTTCGACTTTTCATCTCAATGAGCCTTTAGTCCTGCCAGTGTCTCTTCTGAACCCTTCTACGCCTGCTGAGAGAGTGTTGCATTGGCTGGACATGGCTTGTGCCTTGAAGTTGTTTGGTGCACGCACAAAGGATTTTCGAAAAAGACAGTTCAGCTGTTGGTCAATTTTGGACCTGTCCGAGAGCCCACTCCACCAGTTCTATCACAGCAGTGATGGCATTCCTCTCTGGTGTTCCCGTGCTTGACATCTGCAGGGGTGCTACGTGGAGGTCTACCCACACCTTCACAAGATTCTACTGCACCAACAGGGATTCCAGGGAGGAGTCCCAGGTCGGCCAACAGTGCTACGTAGCCTAGTTTGAGTTAAGCCCGTTCCAGGGGTAAGTCTATTGCTTCTGTTGTGCATTGCCAACTCCCATTGTTGCGTATATGTACTGTTGTATAATCATATTCATGAGCATGTGAATCCATGCAAGACCCCATGAGAATGTACAAGTTACTTGCCTGTAATTCTTGTACTCCAGCATGGGTCTTGCATGGATTCACATGCAAACCTGCCTTCCTTCCCCTTCATGGCTCTTCTTGGTTCATACTGCCACTTTATGTGCACTACCAAATCTGAAGATGCCCACCAGGGTTGGACCTCAGAAGAACAAGTGTCATTTGCTGGGGGCAGTATGACCCAAAAGACAATGATTGGCTATACAGGAGACAAGCAGTTTTCAGTCTAAAGCGAAACTGCTTTCTTTTTACTGAGGATTCTCAGCCTGACAACGGGGAATATTCATGAGCATGTGAATCCATGCAAGGCCCATGCTGGAGAATAAGAGTTACAGGTAAGTAGCTTGTACCTTACCTTTCTGAGGAATTCTCTTTCAATGTGTATATAAAATAAACCTCTATTTTTACAATACATCAATGCATCAGTGTTTCTTTGGACCATATGTATGCTACATGTTCTTTGTACCTTCTTACAGCCCTCTCTCCCATCTAAAATAAGCCTGACTGCTCTGGCCACGCTAACAAAATAAGTAGTAAAGGTCTATACTAAGAGTTGGAGTTTACTGTATTGCCTAAGTTATCTAATCTATCAATATAATAAAAGGCAAGATGTATGTATGTCCTGTATGTTTGGTTGACCTAGTAGCTTCACCTGTTGTCATCGCTGAAGGGAGCGGTCGGCTTAGGATATATAGTGGCCCTACTGTGCCAATGAAAACCTGCACTTTGGCCCGTGCACATGGGCCTGTACACTAGTAGTTATATAAAGCCCCTTGTGGGGTATTTAGAAAACTGTCCTAACACTGTTGGCAAGCAATGGGATTCACACTCTGAAACCCCTTAAGTGGAGTTACAGTTGATGTGAAGTGTAGTGGATTACGTTGATCCATAAGGTTGGTTTTGCCACGAAAGTGTACTTGAAACGAATCACAACTAAAACCATGGGCTACTTTAAGCCTGAGGCCTTCCTCAATGTAACAAGAGAAAGATTGATAACATTGTGTAAGGAGTATAGCCTCACCTGTAAAGAACGTAAGTGTCACAGGTTTCCCCCCTTCTCACCTGTCTGTGTTGTTTGTTCGAGATCTTCGAAGAAGTCTTCTTTCACACAGTTCGGGTTTTGTATAACCCTGTGCATGGGTCCTCGGGGTTCAGCGTGCAGTTCGTGACCCGTCTCCAGGGAGCATTCAGATGTCCGGGAAAAAATCCAGGAAATGGCGAGGAGCGCACTCGGAAAGACGAGTGCGAAGGAAATCCAGGAATGCAAGTTGAGGACAAAAAGGGGAGGATGAAGGAGGAGGAAAATTAGGGGACCGGGACCGGGAATCAGTGGAAATCGCTGTACGAACTACGGCAGCACACGTCTGACTACTGCAAGTGGTAGCGTTGAGACGCGCAGGGCCGCGGGGGCGTGTCTGCGTTGTAGAACGCAGAGCGTACAACGCGGAGACTGGCAAACAGCGTTTCATGTTCAGCGGCCATGTTGGGAGTACTGCTGAGTTCAGTCCCCCATGGGTCAGGGACCACGAAGTCCAGAAGGGACGCGTCCGGTGGTTCATGACAGTAAGCTTGAAAGTGTACAAAGGTTGTGTGACAGCAAAGTGTTCTGCACAAAACCTGTGTCTCCTTCAAACTATGTTGATGAGAGTGAGGATGATGACGTTTTAGGCACCAGTCAAACCATTTGTGAGGATAACTATGAAGATACTGATGAGGAGAATGAAAGCTCATCCCCCTCTCCTTCTAACATCTCTAGATTCCCCTCTGCCACAGATCCTGAAATATCCATCAAACTTAACAAAAGGAAACCTCTAATGGACTATAACTTGAGACTCAGAGAAATGGAAATAAATGATCACATATCTATGGAAAGCAAGTTTGAGGACTACTTATTTTTCAGGGTCCTCTAAATCTGAAGCTTCCTGGATCCAAGAGCTGGTGAGTCAATATGATATGAAGAGTGATATTGCTGTATGGCTAAAAACCTTTAACCTTACTTGTAAAACGTTTGGTCTGAATGAGAGAGAGCAGATAGCCTACGTCCTTTGTAGGCTTTCCAAGAGTGACTATAAAGTGATCTTGGATGTGAATGAAGTCGAAAGGAGTGACTATAGTAGTGTGTGACAAGCTCTCATAACTAGATATGAGAAGGCACCTTCTCCATGTCTAAACCCCTTAAGGGAACATGTGACAAGGGATGGCCTCCAATGGACCACCTGGGTCAGTGAATGTCTGAACATGTTAGATGGGTGGATAAAGACCAGAAAGTGATTATCTTTTATAGTAAGAGGAATTCCCTCTCACTAGAAAAAAAATTTGATGCCAGTTTTCCAGAACTGAGACAACACTTGGTTGACTCAGGGGAACCTGACCCCATGCAACTAGCACTAGTTGCTGACTTGTGGGAAACCAGAAGGGCTTCTCACAAGGACTCTGGGTCTACTCATACTGAGGAGGTGAAGAAGCATATGATATTAATAGAAAACTTAGCTGAGCTCCACTGCACTAAGGCCCACAAACATTTAGCGGGTAAACCCCCTGGGAATAAATATAGGTCTAATAACCCCATATTTGTATACCCTGTGGGGCCTGTTACCAGTGAGTGTAGCAGGATAGTTGTTGTCTTAGACTCAGCTGAGCCACCTTGTAAACGGATTGATGCTCTTAAACTTTAAGCCAGGGAGGCCACCTTAGCGGACCACCTCTCAGAGACTAAAGCCACACATTGCCACTCTGAAGGGCACTCAGACGTCCTACCCATAACTTCAAATAGGGTCCATGCCCCTTGGCTGCCAAAGCTGCTGCTGAGGTGACCGAACCTCTTGAAAATCCACATACTGTGGAAGTGGTTCAACAAGTGGACAAAAACCTAAATGTTCCTATCCAACCTCTAACATGGTGTAATGCCATTGATCTGGTCACTGATGCAACCCTACCTTCAGCTGAGGTGACTGAAGCTCTTGAAAATCCACATAATGTGCAAGTGGTTCATAATACTCGAAACCTAGAATCTCCTGAAAACCCACACACTGTGGAGGTGATCCAGAGGGTTAACAAGAACTTGGGTGTCCCTGTGAAACCCCCAATATCGTACGATCCCATTAACACAAAAGCACCTGCAGGTGATGCTTAGGTGGCTGAACCCTAGTGGCGGACTGGCCTAACGGCTGTTCGGCACCCGGCCAAATTGTCAGAACACCAATTCCTGCTACACGTCCCCGCTTACCTGACAGGCTTACGGTAGTCAATATAGCCAGGGACAGCAATAAGCGCTTCTATTCCTCTAAAGGCTTGTTTCGAAGGCATTGGGGATTGCCATGGCGACAATGGCCACTGCTACGTCTGCAGTCACGTGTTGCTCCGTCTTCCCGGTCACGTGACTCCCGCGTTGTGGTCACGCAATCTTAAGTCCGGCCAGTCCGCTGTTTCGGTGCTTCTGATTGTTTTCTTTGGAATTCTACAGTGGCGCTTGCTATTTTGATCTTGTCTCTTCTCGACCTCTGGCCTGTTTTTCGGATTTTGCTCTTGTCTTGCCCTCGGTACTTCTGCTTCGAACTTCAGCTACGAACCCCTGCTACGACCCGGATTTCCTTTTGACTTCGATTCTTGCCTCATACTTTGTCTTGTCTGGTTACCTGATTCTGACCCGGAACGTTTGGATTCCTTCTTCCTAGGCGTACTCGTGCCGGCGGGAATAGGTTACGCGTGCTGGACTAGAGACTGCCTGTAGCACGTCTGGGACTATTCACTCTAGGCGTACGCGTGCCGGCGGGTATAGGAGTCGAGTGCTGGACTAGAGACTGCCTGTAGCACTCCTGGGATTTCACTAGGCGTACGCGTGCCGGCGGGAATAGGTCTTGCATCGGACTGAGGATTCCTTCAACTCCGTGAGACTGGGCTCTCTCTTCTTGGATCCTGGGAGATCACCATCATCCTATCTTCATCGTTGTTTCCCGTCTCCCGGATATACAAGTAAGAGTCCTTATTTCCTGCTCATTTTCCGTTATTGGTTCTTTGCCTTTCCTTGTCTTATTTAGTTCCTTTCTCTATTAAGTACCGTACCTCACCCTGTTGACAATCACTGAGTGTTCAGTCTGTCTTGTGGAATTCCCAGTTATCGGCAAGAAACTTGCAGCCATCAGGAGTTCCAGAGGGTCCTGTTCATTCTTTGAACATCTTTCAACCAATTGACCGCTCAGACTGTTTTTATATACAACTGAGTGTTACATTGGTAGGAAGAATATACCACTGCACTACGGGTTCAACAGCGTCTCTTCGATCACCAGGCGCTTCACCCTGTTGAGGCTCAGATCTCTGACAGAATCAGAAGCCTAAAAATGGACACAGCCAATGATCCTTTGGCTACCTTGGTTCAATTAGTGGCTGATTTACGTGCTGACATGCAAACGGCCCATGATGTTACTCATCGCCGTATTGATGATATTCAAGCGGGATTGAGGGCTAGTGTCATTGAACCTCCATCAGTCGCAGTGGCTTCCGGGTCTGGTACGGCCAGTGCTCAGACCAGGGCAGACCCGGTACCGGTAGTTATGACACAATTCCCGTTGGCTCCTCCTGAACGTTTCTTGGGCGATCCAAAAACCTTTAGAACGTTCATCAATCAATGCAGACTGCATTTTCTTTGTAGACCAGCATCATTTCCCGATGCAACTACTAAGGCCGCCTTTATATTGTCTAACCTAGGGGGTACTGCTGCCGTCTGGGCGAATCCTCTCTTGGAGCAAGGCAGTCATATGTTATTTGACTGTGACGCTCTCATAGAGGCGCTTACCAGAGTTTTTGACACTCGATACAAATCTCAGGCAACTGACTTGGAGTTATTGAATCTGCAGCAGGGCGATTCTACCCTATTGACTTATCTGGCTAAGTTTAACCAATTGGTTGCTGAAACCAATTGGCCGGACGAGAAGAAGGCAGCCTTATTTTATAAGGGTTTGTCGGATTCCCTTAAGGATGTCATTGCTACGGTACCTGTGGTCCCCGTCTCCTTTCCTGACTTTTTGGATCTAGTTCTTCAGATCGATGCCCGTAAAGCGGAAAGGAAGGGGGAAAAGAGGATTTTGCCTCCGGTCCCTGTTAGTCTGACAAGTTCAGCTTCGGGCAATGGGGAACCCATGCAAATAGGGGCGATAAGAGGACCATTATCTAGCGAAGAAAGAGAGAAGCGTAAAAGGAACAAGTTATGTTTTTATTGTGGTTCTTCTGGTCATTTTTTGAATCAATGTCCCAAGAAACCGGCGAAGTCGGGAAACTCCAAAGCCCGACAATAGAGGGAGCCCCTATGTCGAGCATTGATCTTCCGGGCTCCAAATTCTCGGTTCCTTTCACTATTAAGTTAGTTGTTGCTTCTCCGGACGGCGAAACCTGGTCCTCTGAAGCGGTTTTGGATTCAGGGGCTACTGGAAATTATGTTGATCTCCAGTATGTGAAAGACTGGAACATTCCCCTGGTACCAAAGGAACAACCCGAGGTGGTCAACGCAGTTGATGGTACCACACTACTCTCAGGGTTGGTAACGGAGTCGACAGTTCCCCTGGATTTGCTCATAGATGGTTGTCATAGCGAAGTCATTTCATTCGATGTCATTACTGCACCTCAATTCCGACTTATTCTGGGTCTACCTTGGCTTCGGCTCCATAATCCCTTGGTAGATTGGGTTGCTGGGTCTGTCTCGTTTTCCTCAACGTATTGTTCAAGACATTGTGGCCCAACGACTCAAGTGAAGAACAACCCCTGTCAAGCCTTATTGGAATCTGTTTCAATGATAGGTGGCGTTGTCAAGACTGTTTTACCCCCGGAATACAAGTCTTTCGCAGATGTCTTCGACAAAGGTGAGGCAGAAAAATTACCGCCTCATCGTATTTATGACTGTCCTATAGACCTTAAGGAGGGAGCTAGGATCCCCTCTGGGAGGATCTACTCTCTTACTTTAAAGGAAGATGCAGTTTTAAAGGAGTATCTGGACAAGGCTTTGGCTTCGGGTTTTATTCGCCACTCCCGTTCTCCTGCTGCATCTCCCCTGTTCTTTGTCCCGAAAAAAGAGGGGGACCTGAGACCATGTATAGATTATCGGGAATTGAATGCAGTCACAATACGGAATCAATATCCCATACCACTGATTTCAGTACTTTTGGATCAGCTAGGCTCTTCAGTGATATACACCAAATTGGACCTCACGGGTGCCTATAATCTAGTAAGGATAAGAGAGGGGGACGAATGGAAGACGGCATTCAAAACCAGACACGGCCTTTTTGAATATTTGGTCATGCCGTTTGGGCTATGTAATGCCCCTGCCACATTTCAACATTTCATTAATGATGTTTTTCAGGACATGATTGATCGATTTGTGATCGTCTACTTAGACGATATCTTGATTTATTCCCCTTCTCTTGAACTACACCTTCAACATGTTACTGAAGTACTACAACGTCTGCGTAAGAATAAACTATACGCAAAACTAGAGAAGTGCATTTTTCATACTACTTCAGTTGAATTCCTGGGCTATGACATTACTAACCTGGGTGTTCAGATGAGCCAAACCAAGGTCAAGGCGGTATTGGAATGGCCCGTCCCAGGTACACTAAAAGCTATGCAGTCTTTTTTGGGGTTCGCAAACTTTTATCGGCGGTTCATCAGGCACTTCTCTAGCATTGTGGCTCCACTTACTGCTTTAACAAGCAATAAGCATCCGTTTCAGTGGAATCCCGAAGCACAGAATGCGTTTGAGACTCTTAAGGAAGCCTTTACTTCGGCTCCGGTGCTTCAACATCCCAATGTCAAACAACCGTTTGTTGTAGAGGCCGATGCTTCTGACGTGGCAGTAGGGGCAGTTCTCTCCCAGTTTTGTCCTGACACAGAGATCCTCCATCCTGTCGCGTATCATTCACGCAAGCTTACTCCGTATGAGGTAAACTACACCATCACCGAACGTGAGCTGCTATCTGTCCGGGAGGCTTTTACAGTTTGGAGACATCATCTCTTGGGAGCAGAGACTCCGATTCAAGTGTTTACTGATCACAGAAACCTACTGGCCCTTCAATCATTGAAATGCACGACAGCGCGTCATGCACGTTGGCATGAGTTCTTCTCAATATACAACTTTGTATTGACCTACCGTCCTGGGACCTTGCACTCCAAGGCAGATGCCCTGTCAAGACTATTTGAAGACCCAGTGCATCGGCCACAGGAGGGTCGACTACTCTTGCCCAACCAGGTCGTGTGTGGATGCACTTTGCAACCATCCCTGAGGACAGCCATTCAACATTGGGTCTCAGAAAAACATCCTGAATTGGAGGATCTTAATCTGGATATTATTCAGTCCTTGCCATACGTCCAAGGCAAAATCTATATACCTAACTCGTATACCCGCAGGATTGCCATGTCTTGGTGTCATGACTCCATGTTGGCCGCACACCCTGGTCATCGTAAGACATTGGAATTACTCAAGCGCTGGTGCTGGTGGCCATTCATGTCAAAAGACATTGTGCTATACATCGCTAATTGCGCGGTTTGCGCTCAATGTAAAACCGTTCCGGCCAAACCAATGGGTCTTCTACAACCCCTGCCAGTACCTGCTAAACCCTGGGCCATGCTTTCCATGGACTTTGTAGTGGAACTACCCTTGATTGGTGGATTTGACACTATTTGGGTGGTAATCGACAGTTTTACTAAGTTGGCCCTTTTTGTGCCTTGTCGGGGTCTTCCGTCCGCTACTACTCTGGCGGACCTGTTTTTACGCAATGTCTTCCGCTTCTTTGGTCTTCCTGAGATCGTAATAACTGACAGGGGTTCTCAGTTTACCTCTCGTTTTTGGAAACACCTTACACAGTCCATGGGTATTGACGAGAGGTATTCTACGGCCTACCATCCACAAACCGATGGCCAAACCGAGCGACTCAATGCCACCATGGAACAATACTTGAGATGTCTTATCCTACAGCACCAAGAAACTTGGCTCTCCGTTTTGCCTATGGCAGAGTTCGCTTATAATAATTCTGCGCATTCTTCTACGGGGGTTTCTCCTTTCTATGCCATGTATGGACAACACCCACGCTCTCTACCCTTGGATTCTTGTATATCCTCGGATTGTCCAGCTGTCCAATCCTGCCTTAGAGATCTGACATCGTTGCGTAAGAACGTTATGGAACACTTAATACATGCGCAGGAACAGGCAAAAAAGTATGCCGATCGCCATCGCCAGCCGGCACCGCAGTATACCACAGGTATGCGTGTTTGGCTGTCTACCAAGAATCTCAGTATTCCAGGTCGTAAAACCCTGTTACCTCGCTTTGTGGGTCCTTATGTTGTTAAGGAGGTGATTAATCCCCTTGTGGTCAAATTGGAGTTGCCTCCTACTTGGAAAATACATCCCGTTTTTCACGTGTCCTTGGTCAAGCCATGTTCTGAGCAGGTGAGGTTACCTATCCGTCCCCCCCCCCTGTTGGTACAAGGGGTGGAGGAGTATGAGGTTAATGCTATTTTGGATACTAAAATATCACGTGGTGTGCGTTTGTTTTTGGTGGACTGGAAGGGTTGCGGTCCGGAGGATCGCACTTGGGAACCTGAGTCCAACATCCATGCACCCGTGCTGTTGTCCCAGTTTCTCGCATCTCAAGGTCTCGGGGGACCTTTGGGGGAGGATACTGTCAGAACACCAATTCCTGCTACACGTCCCCGCTTACCTGACAGGCTTACGGTAGTCAATATAGCCAGGGACAGCAATAAGCGCTTCTATTCCTCTAAAGGCTTGTTTCGAAGGCATTGGGGATTGCCATGGCGACAATGGCCACTGCTACGTCTGCAGTCACGTGTTGCTCCGTCTTCCCGGTCACGTGACTCCCGCGTTGTGGTCACGCAATCTTAAGTCCGGCCAGTCCGCTGTTTCGGTGCTTCTGATTGTTTTCTTTGGAATTCTACAGTGGCGCTTGCTATTTTGATCTTGTCTCTTCTCGACCTCTGGCCTGTTTTTCGGATTTTGCTCTTGTCTTGCCCTCGGTACTTCTGCTTCGAACTTCAGCTACGAACCCCTGCTACGACCCGGATTTCCTTTTGACTTCGATTCTTGCCTCATACTTTGTCTTGTCTGGTTACCTGATTCTGACCCGGAACGTTTGGATTCCTTCTTCCTAGGCGTACTCGTGCCGGCGGGAATAGGTTACGCGTGCTGGACTAGAGACTGCCTGTAGCACGTCTGGGACTATTCACTCTAGGCGTACGCGTGCCGGCGGGTATAGGAGTCGAGTGCTGGACTAGAGGCTGCCTGTAGCACTCCTGGGATTTCACTAGGCGTACGCGTGCCGGCGGGAATAGGTCTTGCATCGGACTGAGGATTCCTTCAACTCCGTGAGACTGGGCTCTCTCTTCTTGGATCCTGGGAGATCACCATCATCCTATCTTCATCGTTGTTTCCCGTCTCCCGGATATACAAGTAAGAGTCCTTATTTCCTGCTCATTTTCCGTTATTGGTTCTTTGCCTTTCCTTGTCTTATTTAGTTCCTTTCTCTATTAAGTACCGTACCTCACCCTGTTGACAATCACTGAGTGTTCAGTCTGTCTTGTGGAATTCCCAGTTATCGGCAAGAAACTTGCAGCCATCAGGAGTTCCAGAGGGTCCTGTTCATTCTTTGAACATCTTTCAACCAATTGACCGCTCAGACTGTTTTTATATACAACTGAGTGTTACATTGGTAGGAAGAATATACCACTGCACTACGGGTTCAACAGCGTCTCTTCGATCACCAGGCGCTTCACCCTGTTGAGGCTCAGATCTCTGACACAAATTGAATTTGGACTTGGATGGCCCTGGGGCCGGTTTCATAAGCCATCCTGGGGCCGGTTTTGAGTGTGTACATCATTTTTGTGGCACCCAGTAACATTGCTTCTTGCCTGCTGGCCTCCTTAACACCTAAGTGATGAATGCATCACAATCCCCAGCCATCTGCCGTGGCGCCAGTCAGGAGGCAGCCACACCTCGACAGTGAATTGATGGAACAAGAAATTGCTCTGGGGGGTGGGGTCACCACCACTACATTAATCATTAACAACACATGCCATGAATTACTACATTTTGTATAACAGTTACAGAGCACGAGACAGCGCGATTAAAACCTGGGTTGCACTGCGTTGTCTTGCTTCCAAGACAAACGCATTGCCCCTGAGCTATTCTCCCGGCCCCCTGCTCAGGTCTCTCCCTCAAGGCTATAGCACACAACAGCAAGCAAGGGAGGGATCAATGCACCGCCTACTTCTGGCTTTGATATCATGTCTCCCTGGTTCTGTGTGGTGTCTCTGTTCCTGTATGGCTCTCTTTTATCAGGCTCATCCATGCTTTTGAGTGAGGGCAGCAGTTCTATTTTGTACACAGGGACAGCTGTGGCCACTTCTCCATGCTGGGACTGGGAGACGAGCAGCAACAGTTACCCGTGGACCATGGAAGGTTTGTGCACATACACCAGGTAACTGACCAGTTAACATGTCACACAAACTGTTAGCCTTAATACACTTGCTGTAGGCACTCAGTAGCGGGGACTCAGAGTCACCGTGTACTGCACGGCCTGCTTATTGTTTGAATTCTTCGTGCCACTGCTAAGGGCCAGAACAGTTTCTAAACTGTTTAAATGTTCCTGTCGGGTTGTCTGGTACTGCCTGTAAACGCAGCTGGGATGTGCGAGGTTTTATTTGCAATGTTGAGTGGCATGAGTGTCTTTGCATTCATTGGTCAGCTATGCAACAGACCGACTGTGGTTTTAGCAAAGTCTTGCTGAGAGATTTTGCTACTGGAGCTCAGTGAATGGGAGGAAGGTCAACTCACAATGAAGTCATCGGGAGGCTGCTCTGCACAGTGCATGGTTTAGGAATAATGCTGGTGGCGCACACACATGGGCCAAAACAGAAAAAAGGGGATGGACGTACGAGGCACGTGTGTACAAAAAACAGCAAGTTCCAACACCTGCTAATTTTAATATAAACCACAAACACATTCCCCCCAAAAAATAAGTATGAGCACGCCTTTCTGAGTGACTCCATTATTCCATACCAGTGTAGCCAAGGTTAATAAAGCTGAGTGCATTGAAGGCGGGTTCCCCACAGACACCTGCATAGGGTATTCACAGCACACAGCTGAACCTGACGAGGAAGGGGTGATACTGTCAACTGTCACTTTCACTTGACTTCACATTACAGCAGACAAACACACGGCCTGGTCTACAAAGCGTTTTTCAATGGGGATTGTCTCATTGAAAAACACTTTTATAAATCAGGTCCTCTCTGTTTGAGCATGCGCAAAATGTCCCAAACTCTTCCTAAACAAGCATTGGCAAAGCCAACTGGATTTGGCTGACATATGTCTAAAAGCAGGCTCGAATTAACCAATGCGGGTGATGTCTTGACAAGAGCGCCACCCTAAAATCCACACCATTACAAGCCATCACACTCCTTCTATTATTAAAACAAAACAAGCACACACACCCAACACAGCAAATCAAACTAAAGAGTGCTCTACAAAGCACATTTGTCATCTATGGGTATACATTGCAACAGCGTTACCCTATACCAAGTGTCCTTTGAGACAAAACTTATAAAACCTACTTAAACCAGAGAACAATTAACGAAAAATGCCTAAAACCCATCTCTTTGCGCTTCATATTTTGTCAATAAATCAACTCAATGTTACGTGTATTTCTAATAACACTACGTTTCAAACCGTAGCATACTTTAATTTAACATAGTTTATATGGCAAAGCTACAGTCACTTTGCTTTGTAGCGCTGTAATAACACAAATTATTGCTGCTATGATGTCACATAAAGCTTAAACTGCTTGGGGTGAGTTGAAATAAGCACAAGGGCCCCTTTAACGTGGGCTGCCAACCACCACATTGCAGAGGCACTTGTGTTTGCAAAACGGTACTCGTGGTGGTGGTGGTGTTGTTTCCAAAACACCTTATGAATGCAGCTTGGTGCAGGGGGGGAAATTAAGTTAATGGTTAACCCCTTCTGCATGTGTCAGGAAGTATTGAGGTATCCGGCGCGTACAGATACCATTGGGCAGGTCCTGTAATGTTTCCATGGCAGCAACAAGTACACGTCCTTAAGTAAGGAATCTAGCTCGCCCTGTGTATGTTTATCTTTGCGCGTGTCATGTCATTGCATGCAACATCTTTTTGGTCGGGTGTTGTTTACCTTTCTTGTTGCGTGACTGCCAGCAGTGTCTACACATTCTCATGTGGACTATATGCAGCTTTAACAGGTGAGAGGCTGTGTGAGAAACCTGAAGGTGTCTCCTTGTCGAGTCCCTGGGGATCTTCCATCCAGGTGGCCAGGACACGGCCATTGCTTTTGGATTCAGTTCCTGGGGGTGGACCAGTGTGGGAGGATCACCTGGATGGGGGGTGAGATGCTGTATCCCCCTTCTTTATTTATTTATTTATTGCATTTTTAAGGCGCTCACACAGCCTGCGGGCATTGAGGCGCTGTTAATGGAATTGTTTTATTTTAGTTGCGTAATTGATTTTGTTTACTTAATTGCGTAATTATAACGCGCTTAAATACCCAGAGGTTTCTAAGTGCGGACCCAGGGATTGAACCTGCGTTGCTTTGTGTCGTCTTCCTTCCAAGGCGAGCACGTTGCTGCTGAGCTATCCTCCTGGGAGGAGAATACCTCTTCCCCATCCTACAACGTAGGATATTCCAAAACACTGCCTCCCCTTTTCTTACACAACCACTTTCGCACAACACGAAAGACAATGGACTAACACCAAAGCAGTTTACCTGACATGTCCCCCTCATCAAAAAACCTAACCTCGATCCCAATAACCCTACTAATTACAGGCCAATCACCACTGTGCCTTTCCTCCTAAAAATGTTAGACAAGGCCGCATATATCCAGATTCAAAATCATCTTGAGACTAATAATCTCCTTTGCCTCATACAATCGGGTTTTAGACCAAGACATGGGACAGAAACAGCCCTCTTGGATCTAAAAATCCAAATGGATGAGGCAAGGGACAATGGAAAGCCTGCTTTACTCCTGCTACTGGACCTGTCGGCAGCGTTCGACTTGGTTGACCATAATATATTAACTAACCACCTCACTTCAGCTGCCTCCTTTTCCAGCAAAGCTGCAGCATGGGTCAACTCCTTCCTGGCGGACAGTGCCCCTATGACAGTTTTTTCCCCCACTTCCTCAGCCGCTCCCTCCCCCATCACATGTGGAGTCCCACAAGGCTTGTGTGTATCCCCCACCCTCTACAATATATTCACCAAGCTCCTATTTGACCTTCTAGACGAGCTAGGCATAACATCACAAACTATGCAGACGATACACAAATTCTTATCACGATGTCAGGCAATTACCATTCAGACTCCATTCTCCTGTAACGCTCACCTGATTCCCGCAGAGGCGCCGGTCTTGACTGGGTGAATGCCGTATCTTCAAAGGTGATGTGTAACACACGGTTGGCTCTTTGGGCTGGACCTCTGTGCACTGTATGTCTGACTCGAAGAGTAAGATGTCTGCAGATAGAAAATATGGGATTAATGAACTGGGGTTATTGGGTGCCTCTCTCCTCCTCCCTTTCTCTTCTCCTGTAGAACCCCAAAGGTTAACGCCCTCACCTTAGGTAAGTGAACGCCGAGCTCTCCATCTGCCTCGGGGCAGGGTGCCGTAACCAGTTTCTTCACTGGATAAGGGTGCAGGCCTCTTGACCTCAGAGGACTGCTGTCCGTCGTTAACTGCACGCACGGTAAGTTCTGGGCACTTCAAATGTCTTAAAAGTCTTTTGTAATGATATCTCTTGTTTTGCAGGGTTCCGGCGATGGCGGATGGCGGGCTGATGAGAGTCGAGGATCGAACCCGCGTGAGGAATAGAAGCGCCTGGAAGCACGTAAGTAAGCGCTTGTAGCCTGCTTCACGATGCGCGCTAACTGTCCCTTTTATCTTGCAGGTACAAGTTCGGAGCTTTAGAGAAGCTGAAGGGTGCTGGAATGCCCACTGGATTCGGCGTGGGAAGGAGTAATGGCACGTGAGTAATAACGTTGCCCGATGTCTTTAAACGCACCTTCTTTTGTCTTTCAGATGCGGGATGCAGCGCCGAAGGCCTCCGGAGCGTGCGAAGAGCTGGTAAGCTTTTGTCTTTCAGATGCCGGAATGCAGTGCGAAGACCTCCGGAGCATGCGAAGAGTAGGTAAGCCTTTGTCTTTCAGATGCCAGAATGCAGCGCGAGGCGTTGGTGACTGCCGATGGACCAGGTAAGAGATGCGCTGCCACTGAAGACCGTAGTGCTAACCTGTTCTTTCTTTGTCTTTACAGGTGCTGCTGAAGACTGGATTCCAGGATGGTAAGCCTTTGTTCCTTTAGGCCCAGGATCAGAAGCAGAAGACACAATGAGCATTCTGCTGCAGAGAATGCAGAATAACGCAAAGCAAGATTCATCCATCGGGCGTGGTTTAAATAGCCTCCTGTAGTGCTTAGGTGTCTCCTTCCACAGCCTCGCCTAGGTGAGAAAAGAGTTCCTGCTTTCCAGAAGAGTTCCAGTGTTCTGAACCTAGGGAGTGGCTCCTGCCCCACCCAACAGGAAAAGTAGTCCCAAACAGAAGAGGATCAGGGGCTCAACTGGCAGGTAAGTAAGCAGCATGGTCTGCTGCAGGTAAGTCCACCCAAGCATTATGAGCCCGGCGCTTCCAGCGCTGGGACTGGGCATCTTTATGAGCCTGGTGCCACTGGCACCAGGACAGGGTCCAAAAGGTCCCAATTGGGACTGGCTGGCACTCGGAACCGGGGTTATGGGTCTGCTTCCAAGGGAGTCGGGCAAGTCCTGATCTTTTGGAAGCAGAGATCATGACAGCACCCCCCCCTCAAGGCCCCTCCCAAACCGGGCTTCTCCGGGGGTTTGGGCTTGTTAGGAAATGTTCGATGAAATCTTTTGATTAGACGAGGGGCGTGGACATATTCTGCAGGTTCCCAGGATCTTTCTTGGGGACCGTAGCCTTTCCAGTCAATCAGGTAAAATAGTTTAGATTTGGAGATTTTGGAATCCAGGATGCTTTTGACTTCAAACTCGAGTTCTCCATCAACTAGAATAGGTTTTGAAGATTTAGTTAGTCGGGTTTGAGGTTGCACAGGTTTTAATAGAGAGACGTGGAAGACCGGATGTATCTTCATGTGAGGGGGCAAGTCCAACTTGACCGCTACTGGATTTACTATGGTAGTGATGGAATAGGGACCAAGGTATCTTGGGTTGAATGTGCGTGGTCCTTTTAGAGGTAGATATTTGGTGGATAACCAGACTTGATCTCCTACTTGATATTGGAGGGCTTCCTTCCGATGTTGGTCTGCTCCTTTCTTGTATTGTTCTTTAGCCCTTTGAAGGTGAGAAACGGCTTCCTTAAAGGCTTGAGTGATTGTAGAATGCAGGTGGTCTACTGCTGGTGTTCCAAGATCTTGGAGTGGATCCAACTCCGAGGTTCGAGGGTGACTACCGTATAAAAGAAAAAACGGGGTCTTCCCAGTTCCCGAGTGGACAGAGTTATTGTAGGCATATTCGGCTATCCAAAGGATATCTTTCCAAGTTTTTTCAGTTTGTTGTAGCATGCAGCGCAAATACTGTTCCAGAGTTTGATTGGTCCTCTCGGTTTGTCCGTCGGTTTGAGGGTGGTGGCTGGTCGAAAGTCTCACATCAATTTGAGCCGACCGACAGCAACTTCGCCAAAAATGAGAAATAAATTGACTACCTCGATCCGAAATGAGAACTGAAGGAAAACCGTGCAGTCGCACGATGTTTTCGAGAAATTCTCGGGCTAGAGTTGCTGCTGTTGGTAAGCCTTTGAGTGGAATGAAATGCGCCATCTTGGAGAATAGGTCCACGATTACTAGGATCGTATTGTATCCGGAGCATGGAGGTAGATCGGTGATGAAGTCCATAGAAAGCCTATGCCAAGGGCGAGGTGGGATGTCAATAGGGCTTAAGAGGCTGGCTGGTTTTTCCTTTTGACTCTTGTTTTGGGCGCATACTCCACAGGACATTATAAAGTCTCTGATATCTTTTTTCCAAGACGGCCACCAGAAGTAGCGCTTGATCTTTTCCGAGGTCTTGGTCATACCGGGATGTCCTTCCATTAAAGAATCGTGATAACAAGAGATTACCTTTTTCTGTAAATCTGTGCTGGGCAGGTATAACCGTTCTTGGAAATATAATAGGTTGTCCTTCACGGTAAAGTCCTTTCCCTGCAGATGCCAATTCTGTATGTCTGCTGGAGTTACCAGTAGCCTGGCTTTATCCTTAACTTCCTCTATGGATTGTGTGGCGATTACACCTAGAATTCTTTGTTCGGGAATGATAGGTACAGGTTTAGGATTGATCAAATGTTCTTCCACTCCCATCCGAGAAAGGGCATCAGCTTTACCGTTTTTTGTACCAGGTCGATAGGTAATTATGAAGTCAAACTCGGCAAAGAATAGTGCCCAACGGAGTTGCCTAGAGGATTGAGCTTTTGCGGTTTTCAAATATTGCAGGTTTCAGTGATCTGTAATCACAGTAACGGTGTGTCGGGCCCCCAGAAGATAATGCCGCCAAGCCTTAAAGGCGGACTTGATAGCTAGAAGTTCCTTATCAGTAATAGTGTAATTGATTTCAGGAGGCGAGAATTTGCGGGACCAAAATGCCACGGGATGCAACTGATTGGTTACTGGGTCCTTTTGTGATAGAACTGCCCCCATGGCAAGGCTCGAAGCATCAGTTTCAACGATGTAGGGGAGTTCTGGGCGAGGATGTTTTAAGATCGGTGCAGAGATAAATCTAGTCTTCAAATTCTGGAAAGCTTGTTCCGCCTCGGTAGACCATTCAAAACGTTTGTTTTTCTTTAACAAGGCGGTGATGGGCTGGACTATTCGAGAGAATTCGGGGATAAACCTGCGGTAAAAGTTAGCGAAGCCTAACATGCTTTGAACACCTTTTACGGAGGATGGCAATGGCCATTTGAGAATTGCATCGACCTTCTTTGAATCCATACGCACTCCGCTAGGTGATAATATGAATCCCAAGAATTCAACTTCAGTCACGTTGAAAACACATTTTTTCAACTTAGCGAAAAGTTTGTGTTGACGCAATCTCTCGAGGACCATTTTCACATGTTTCCGATGTTCAGTTTCCGATGAAGAATAAACGAGGATGTCGTCAATGTAAACAACAACACACACATCTATGAGCTCTCTGAGGACATCGTTCATAAAATATTGAAAGGCGGCCGGGGCATTGCAAAGTCCGAAGGGCATGACCTGATATTCAAATAGCCCATACTTGGTGCGGAAGGCCGTCTTCCATTCATCGCCCTCTTTTACTCGTACCAAGTGGTAGGCTCCTCTAAGATCCAGCTTTGTATATATGCATGCTTTTCTGACTTGGTCCAGGAGTTCAGGGATCAAAGGTAACGGATATCTATTCTTAACGGTGATCTGGTTCAGGGCGCGATAATCTATACAAGTTCTAAGGTCCCCTTCTTTTTTTGGAATGAAGAACAAATCTGAAGAAGCAGGGGACTTGGAAGGACGAATAAACCCATTTGCCAGGTATTGATCCAGGTATTGTCGAAGGTGAAGGTTCTCAGGCTCGGTGAGGGCATAAATTCTACTACAAGGAGGAGTAGATCCAGGTATCAGGTCTATCTGGCAGTCATAAGACCTATGAGGAGGTAGAGAGTTAGCCTGATCCTTCCGGAAAACATCTTGGAATTCTAGGTATTCAGGAGGTAACTGGGGAGCCTCCGAGGAAATTGCTGCCAGTGCAACACCAGGTCGAGGGTGACACGTAGAGACACATTCTGGAAACTGAACCGTTCTTGCTCGCCAATCGATCTGAGGATTGTGCTTCTCTAACCAAGGAATTCCTAGAATAATCTGGAACTGAGGGGCCTTGATCACATCGAACACGATCTTCTCATGGTGTCCATCTTGACTTACTAGCGTCACTTCTTGGGTGGTATGCGTTACTGGTCCGGAGGCTATCTCCGTACCATCCACCGTAGTAATGACGTCCTTTACAGCCTTTGGACAAAGAGTCAGATTCATCCTCAAAACCATTTCATGATCCACATAATTGCCGATGGCACCGCTGTCGACGTAAGCTTCAATCGCATGTAATCGATCCGGATGTTCAGGGCTAATGAGGACCATAGGTATCACGAAATGCGAGGTCACGGAACTGGTTTTAACGCTCGGCAAGAGGACCTCTATTCTTGTCGGGCGAGGTCGTTTCCCTGCTCAGAGTTTGTGACCCTGGTAACTGCAGCTCCTACTGCCTTCTTGGCTGGTTTCACCGGACAGTCTCGAAGGAAGTGCCCCGAGTTTCCGCAATAGAGGCATAATTTCAGCTGTTTTCTCCTTTCCCGCTCCTTTTGTGTTAGTGGTCCTTTCAGGCCCCCTATTTGCATGGGTTCGCCGGAGTCTACTCCTTTGGTAGGAGTTGGTGGTTTGGAAAATACTCGAGCAACAAACTTGGAACGATCGGCCTTCCTGTTCTGCAGTCTGTGGTCAATTTGAACGACTAAGTCAATATAGTCCGAACAGTCTTGCGGGGGATTCACTACTTGGGATAACACATCTTTGAGCTCTCCACGTAGACCTCTATAAAACAGCGTAATCCTTTTGTCCTCAGGCCATCGAGTTTCCACTATCAGTCTGTTGAAAGACGCAATATAAGCCAAAAGGTCTTGATTACCCTGTTGCAATGAAAGGAGCTCATTGTCCAAGGCCTGCCCCTGTGAATGTCTTGCAAACAGTTTTTCCATACTGAGCTGAAAAGCTTGAAAATCATGGAGAACCGGATCATCTTGATTAACTAGAGGGATCGACCAGTCTGCCGCATTGCCACTAAGGTACGAAAGCACGAAAGCTACCTTAGCTTGATCAGTTGGAAAGGCTGCTGGCTGGCATAAGAAGTGCAACCTGCACTGATTAATAATTACTGCAAACCTCTTTGGGTCACCAGAAAATCGTTCGGGCGGAGCCAGAGGTACATTCCCAGGTAGGTTGATCTGCACTGGGTTCATAGAAGATGTTGAAGGAAGATTTGCCCCTGATGCGGGTAACGGAGTTTGTCCGGCTTGTGACTGTAGCAATTGTCTAGCGAGATCGTCTGTTCGCTCTTTGGAAATAATCAGTTCCCTTCTTAGAGCATTCGTTTCCTGACGGGCTGCATGCACTTCTGCTCTTAGTTCCCCAAGTAACTGGGCTAGCTGGTCGGTATCCGAGGTTTCCATAGCGCCTGGGTGGGAGTTTTGCGGTCGGCTTTGCGTTCTGTAACGCTCACCTGATTCCCGCAGAGGCACCGGTCTTGACTGGGTGAATGCCGTATCTTCAAAGGTGATGTGTAACACACAGTTGGCTCTTTGGGCTGGACCTCTGTGCACTGTATGTCTGACTCGAAGAGTAAGATGTCTGCAGATAGAAAATATGGGATTAATGAACTGGGGTTATTGGGTGCCTCTCTCCTCCTCCCTTTCTCTTCTCCTGTAGAACCCCAAAGGTTAACGCCCTCACCTTAGGTAAGTGAACGCCAAGCTCTCCATCTGCCTCGGGGCAGGGTGCCGTAACCAGTTTCTTCACTGGATAAGGGTGCAGGCCTCTTGACCTCAGAGGACTGCTGTCCGTCGTTAACTGCACGAACGGTAAGTTCTGGGCACTTCAAATGTCTTAAAAGTCTTTTGTAATGATATCTCTTGTTTTGCAGGGTTCCGGCGATGGCGGATGGCGGGCTGATGAGAGTCGAGGATCGAACCCGCGTGAGGAATAGAAGCGCCTGGAAGCACGTAAGTAAGCGCTTGTAGCCTGCTTCACGATGCGCACTAACTGTCCCTTTTATCTTGCAGGTACAATTTCGGAGCTTTAGAGAAGCTGAAGGGTGCTGGAATACCCACTGGATTCGGCGTGGGAAGAAGTAATGGCACTTGAGTAATAAAGTTGCCCGATGTCTTTAAACGCACCTTCTTTTGTCTTTCAGATGCGGGATGCAGCGCCGAAGGCCTCCGGAGCGTGCAAAGAGCTGGTAAGCTTTTGTCTTTCAGATGTCGGAATGCAGTGCGAAGACCTCCGGAGCATGCGAAGAGTAGGTAAGCCTTTGTCTTTCAGATGCCGGAATGCAGCGCGAGGGGTTGGTGACTGCCGATGGACCAGGTAAGAGATGCGCTGCCACTGAAGACCGTAGTGCTAACCTGTTCTTTCTTTGTCTTTACAGGTGCTGCTGAAGACTGGATTCCAGGATGGTAAGCCTTTATTCCTTTAGGCCCAGGATCAGAAGCAGAAGACACGATGCTGCAGAGAATGCAGAATAACGCAAAGCAAGATTCATCCATCGGGTGTGGTTTAAATAGCCTCCTGTAGTGCTTAGGTGTCTCCTTCCACAGCCTCGCCTAGGTGAGAAAAGAGTTCCTGCTTTCCAGAAGAGTTCCAGTGTTCTGAACCTAGGGAGTGGCTCCTGCCCCACCCAACAGGAAAAGTAGTCCCAAACAGCAGAGGATCAGGGGCTCAACTGGCAGGTAAGTAAGCAGCATGGTCTGCTGCAGGTAAGTCCACCCAAGCATTATGAGCCCGGTGCTTCCAGCGCTGGGACTGGGCATCTTTATGAGCCTGGTGCCACTGGCGCCAGGACAGGGTGCAAAAGGTCCCAATTGGGACTGGCTGGCACTCGGAACCGGGGTTATGGGTCTGCTTCCAACGGAGTCGGGCAAGTCCTGATCTTTTGGAAGCAGAGATCATGACATCTCCTTAACGAAACCTATAGCAAAATGAAAGCATGTATGGCCAAACATGGCCTTTGTCTCAATGACGATAAAACCAAGCTCCTTCTCATCGGTTCCAAGTTAAGACTTAACAAGCTAGGCCCTAAATACTTCAATATTGATGGCAACCTCATCAAAGTTGACAAGGAAGCAAAAACCTTAGGCTTTTACCTAAACTCCGCCTTAACTCTCCAAAGACAAGTTAATGCAACCTCATCCTCAACAACCCACACATCAAAGCTCATAAACGCTTGCAGACCTTTCCTGACGACTGACAGCTGTATCACCCTTGCAAGAGCCCTCATATTATCCAAATTGGATTATTGTAATACTCTATATTTGGGCACTTGCCAGAAGAACCTCCACAAGCTACAAGTCTTGCAAAATAATGCTCTTAGAACTGCCCTTAATATCCCCTGCTCCAGCCACATTTCACAAACCCGACGAAACAATAAGTGGCACCCTATCCAAGATAGGATCACCTTCAGAACACTCATGCTCACCCATAAGTGCCTTAACAATTCAGCCCCTAGGTATCTGATGAATACATTTTCTAGAAAGGCATCCACTAGACCCACCAGAACGAACTAACTATGCTGATTGTCTTAACATCCCGAAATATAAACTTCTCAAAGCAGGAGGAACCAGCTTTCTGGTGCATGCGGCCAAGACTTGGAATAAGCTACCCCCTGCACTAAGATCTGAACCCATGTTCCTTTCCTTCCGATGCAAAGTATGAACTTTCTTGTTTTCACAATCAAACTAAGCACTATTATGTACAATTGTGATTATGACCCAGCCACCCTACCGACTATGCCCATAGCTTAGGTAAGATATGCCCACAGGGCGCCTCTGCTTGATGCAATCCTCTTCTTAACTATGTCCTGACCCTCCTGTACTCTTCTTGTGCAGCTGCCACAGTTTCATACGGGCCCTAGACCCCTTTTTCAGGTGTGCCTTGTAGCCCAGCACCCTGCTTGTATGCTTCCTTAGACTGCAATGGGTCCTTGACCCTCCTGTACTCTTCCTGTGCAGCTGCCACAGTTTCATACGGGTCCTAGACCCCTTTTTCAGGTGTGCCTTGTAGCCCAGCACCCTGCTTGCATGCTTCCTTAGACTGCAATGGGTCCTTGACCCTTCTGTACTCTTCCTGTGTGCCTTCCACAGTTTCGTATGGGTCCCAGACCCCTCTCTCAGGTTTGCTGTCCCTTTTTGCCAAGCCTGGTTCACTAACCTGCCAGGCACTGTTTTCATAAGTCTGCTTTGCATTTCCTTTAGTTTTTCCCCAACTGCCTTGTTTGTTCTTTGTGAGCCCTGCCATCCTTTATGGTAACAGGTATTTTCAAGGCATTACCATCTGCCTTGGGTGTCTTTGCTGGACCATCTCTGCTTGCTTTGGGCTTCCACGCACCTTCCGTCTCTATCAACATCTCCCTACTGTGCTTCCAGCGGTGAACAGCTTAGCGGTAAGCTGTTCACCAGCTCTCGGTTCCTCCAGTGAGGATCTGCCCTCACGCACAGTCCTTCTTACCTTTTTATTATTGGGATCGAGTTTGATTGACTATACTGCATATGTTGGTTCTGCAGTGGGTTTTTCCGCTTTGCCCCTTCTTTTTCACGTCAGAAGCAAGAGGGACTCCAACTGGGTAATTCTTACTCTTACTCTTCACGGTATGTTCAAAGTGGTTGGAGTTTCATATCTTACAGCAATAGAGGAACTTGTTGGGAGTTATAGAAGGGGAAGTGAAGTGAAGAGACAGAGAAGCAGGAGGTGCATCCCATGTTCCCCCAGGATAGTTGTCACTGGTCCCATGGAGGGTTTCTCTTCCCATGAGATCCACCCGCTGAGTACCACCCCCATGGGGACTATCTTGTAGTGGTCTCACCTCCTCATGGGAGCAGTGACAATATCCTGGATTTTGTCATATACCCTTCCCCTAATGCATCTGGCTTCTCCATCTGGTAAAGGAAATCGGGACAGGAAATCAACATTAAACCGTTCCTTAGTCTAGGCGATGTTCCACGGTAAAGCAAAGGCTTGCAAATCGAGAAACCAGTGCATGATTCATGGATTTGTGTATTTTCTGAAACTAAGCCATGTGAGGTGTGAGTGATCTGTGATTAAAGCAAACTTTCTCGCAGCAATACAATATTTTAAATGTCCCACGCTGCGCTATTCCCGGCCCTTCTGGGCTACAAGGAGGGGCCATTGTGTCATCGCGGTGGCCATTTATCCTCCTAAAATGGCCAGCGCGAGCCTCTGCAGATCACAAAGCTGCGGTCTAGTTGTTGCGGCGACTCCGGCTGCGGTGATTTATGCGCAGGTGGAGCCCGCAACCATGCGTCTCAACGCTTAGTAGCCTTGCCGGCTGGTTTGTGCTTCCTAGATCAGCATTCCTTAATCCTTGTTCCCTTCCTAGTTTCCTGACTTGCTTGGACCCTGTGTCTCCTGTTGCCCCCCTGATCTCATTCCGAATTGTACTTGTTCCAGCTACTTACCTTGGTTTCTGTCACAGGTATCCCTCACTGCCTGCTGCAATCCACAACATCTTCTGTTTTTTACCCTCTTTTGGGGTTTTTCCTGTTTCTTGGCAGTATCCCCGGTGTCATCCTGCTTGGACTTTTTAGTACTAGCAGGGTGGCGTCAGAGGAAGCTTGCCACTTTCTTCATGAGACCCGCACAGCAAAGAAGAAAGCCAATCCTACCATCCAAGAAGAAGTCTTCCTCCAAGTCTCCTCAGGTGAGCCCGGGCTCTTTGTCCACAAAACCTGACAGTTTGAGATGCCAAAAGACTCTTACATCTGTAGACATGGATCCTTCACTCCAGGACCTCTTGCAGGGTATGCAGGAGTTGTCTAATGAGGTACAGAACCTAAAGGCTGAGAACACAGCCTTAAGACAATTGGTACTATCCATGGAGTCCATGCTGCAGGAAAGTGCATCATTTGGAGGAGTCGTGGAAAAGTATGATGGAGCACCAAAAACTTTACGTTATTTTCTGGATTACTGCCTGGTGCATTTTATGTTCAAGCCCTACTACTATTCCACCAACAGGGCTAAGGTTGGGTTTATCATATCCCACCTTGTGGGTAATGCCGTATGGTTAAGAAGGACCGGTATCTCATGCCCCTTATATCCGACATTTTGGAGGGGCTCCAAGGAGCGATCCTTTTTTCTAAACTGGACCTCAGGGGGGCCTATCACCTTGTCCGCATTCGGGCTGGTAATGAATGGAAAACCGCCTTTCAGACTCCCTTTGGCCATTATGAGTATTTGGTTATGCCATTTGGATTGTCTAATGTACCTGCAATCTTCCAGCGATTCATGGATCGAATTTTCTCTGATATCTCTGATATGCTGTCCCTCTTTGTGATAGTGTACTGGACGACATTTTGATTTTCTCCAAGGACCCTGCCTTACATCAAGATCATGTGACAAGGGTATTACAGCGACTTCAGGAAAACAGCTTGCTAGCTAAACCAGAGAAATTCCTGTTCCACGTCACCACTGTGAAGTATCTAGGGTTTGTACTCAATGGATCCTTCTAAAACCTCTGCTATCATATCTTGGCCGGCACCCGCTACAGTGAAACAAGTGCAGTCTGTCCTTGGGTTGGCTAACTTTTATAGGAAATTCATTCCTATTTCTCCTCAATAGAACAACCAATTACTTCCCTTCACAAAAAGAACACCTTTGTCTGGTCCTCCTCCCAGGATCCAGCCTTTAATTAGCTGAAAAGAAGATTCACGCAAGGACCGGTGCTTTGTCATCCCAATGTGTCTAAACCCATCCTGGTCAAAACCGATGCCTCAGAGTACGCCATTGGTGCGGTTCTGCAGGGTGACTCTTCTCCCCTGCCCTCTACTCTGGTCCGGTCTACTCCCCACTCGTTTTCTGTTGTGTGTTTGTTTCCTGGTGCATGGATGCTGTTCAGTAGTTTTCATCCTGTTTGGGGTTGAAGAGCCTGGTTTTTAGAAGTTTCCTGAATTTCAGATGGTCCTTCATAGTTCGTATATCTCTGGGGAGAGAGTTCTAAGGTTTTATGGCAATGCAAGAGAATGCTGGTCCACAACATTTTTTCCTTGTGTATGGTTTAGGTTCTAAGCGGATGTAATCATTTGATCCAAGTTTCTTGTTGTCTTGTAGATGGTGATTTTCTTTTGTATGAATTCCGTTCCTTTGATGTGGATTGCTCTGTGTGTTATGCACATTGTTTTGATGGTGATTTGTTTTTTGACTGGAGCCAATGTAGCATCCTTAGCACTGGTGTGTTGTGGTACCTTTGTGAGAGCTTGAGGAGAAGTGTGGAAGCTGCATTCTGTATTCATTGCAATTTCCTCAGTAAGTAGCCCTGCATTCCGAGGTATACACTGTTGGTTTAGTCATGATGAAGGAGATGACGTCCAGTGTTTTGTGCATGTAGGAGAGGAATGGTAGAATCTTTTTGATTGTGTGTAGATGGAAGAAGCATTTCTTAATAAGCGCATTTACTTGCGGTTCTAGCGTTATCTCGTTGTTCATTATGATTCCAAGGTTATGGATTACTTTGGGTGGTGTGGGTGGTGTTCCCAGTTCTGTGGGCCACAGGATGTACTGGCTGTTTCCTTGGTTGTCGGGTATAATCATGATTTCCTTCTTGTCTGGGTTGATTTTTAGGTTATTAATGTTCATCCATTGATACCGTTTTTTGAGTCAGTCTCTTAGCGTTGTGTTCTCCTCTTGTTTATTGCCGATTTTGTAGATGATTTGGGTATCATCTGTGCAGTTGTAGCATGTGGATCTGTGTCTTTTGATGAGGTTGATTAGTGGCGTCATATAGATGTTGAAGAGTAGCAGGGATAACGAGAAACCTTGTGGTACGTCACAGGTGGTGTCCCGTGGTGAAGATTTGAATGGTTTTATCCATACTGTTTCTGTACTTTCGGACAAAAAATATTGAATCCAGAGCAGCGCCATGTCGGTGATCCCTATTTCTTCGAGTCTCTTGATGAAGATGTTATGGTTGACTGTCAAATTCTGCAGAGAGGTCAAGTAGTATCAGTGTTGAGTTTGTGTTGGAGTCTGCGTTGGTCTTTAGATTTGTCCGATATAGAGCGTAGTGCCATCTCCTTTCTTCTCATGTGTCTGAAGCTTATTTGTGCCATGTCCAATAGTTGGTTCGTTTTTATGTGTTGCAGTATTTGTTCGTAGACATAGGTACCTAATTGTTTTGCCGGGTAAGGAATGTTTGAGATTTGTCTGTAGTTTGATAGGTCTTCCACTTCACCTGTTGTATCCTTGAGGAGCGGTTTGATGTAGGCAGATTTGAATGCTCGCAGTACGCTCCCAAGTATGAAATATTGGCTTTTGAAAGGGGGCAAATATGGAGGAACTTCTTGAGCAAATGGGAATTGCAAGTAGTGCCCTTTGTACAAAAGGTGCACGCTTATACTTGGGCTCCTGGCATGAAACGCTCAACAATAGATTACTTGGTAATTTCGGACGCACTAGCGGAATTCGCTATAAACTGTAATATCATCCAATCGCGTCTCAAGTGATCACTGCATATTGGAGTGTTTGTTAGATTGTAACTTACCAATGTATGAAGCTAACCCGGTATTATCTTTGTTGGAGATAGATCGCAAAGCACTTTCCATCAGGTGGAATGCTAGACTACATAGGCAGCTAAAATATCTGGTTAACAGAGATATGGATAAAATAAATGTTGAAATGATGTCTAGATTTGATCTTATTGCATGGGAAAGAAAAAATGTTGGCTTGATACGTGGTCATGTTGATACCTTGGTAAAGAAATGTTAAATGGCTAAGCAGACTGATTATAAGAAGAGTTACAATGTAGAAATTGCATTGACGAAAAAACAAAAAAACAACAAAATACGTAAATTGATGAAATCATCCTATATTATAGGGGGTTATGTGATTCAGAAAAACAAAATTCTTACAACCTATTGAAATGATGTCAAACAGTTGAAGATTGGGTCATTTATAGAAACCAACCAAAAAATGATTTTGAACCTAATTGGCAAAAATTCAAGGGAAATTTGGGCAATACTGAAGGAACCCCTACTGAAAGGAAAGTCGGATTTATTCTCTGCAGTAAGCGGGGAAGTATGGTGTGAAATCTATAAGTCCAAATATGCACTGCCACAGAAATTTTGTGGGCTACAAACCCTAGATTTGGCTGCGAATCTTCCGTCTAAATGTCCTTGGGGCTTGAATGATATTACCTCTATAATAGCAATGCTAAAACCCTCTAAAGCTGCTGGGCCGAATGGCATTCCACCGTGAGTCATAAAGGACGATCCGAAATTATGGGCAAAAATAATCTTAAGGAGGTTGGAATGTGTTTTTAAATCAAAGAAAGTGCCCGAGTCGTGGTTAACTTCGATTATAATTCCATTACATAAAAAGGGTCCTCTGAACGATCCCACCAATTTTAGACCTATAACTCTAATTGATATCTCTGCAAAGATCTTTGCTGCCCTAATATTAAAGGACTTAAACGACTTCATTATAAAACAGAAAATCCTTTCACGGTTTCAAACCGGGTTCCGTAAAGGTATGGGTACACAGTTGAATGCAACTCTGTTGGCACATTTATTGAAATCCACTAGGAAGAAAGGCCATGGTCCATTATATATGGCACTTGTCGATATATCCGGGGCATTTGACTCCGTAATCAGACAACAATTGTGGCAACGAATGCAAGATATTCATATTCCACCTCCCCTGATAGCAATGATTATAATGTTGCATTCTAATACAAGTTACAGGATTAAGATCGACAAGGAAGGCTCTTTAACACCGCCTATTTTAACCCATATAGGTGTAAAGCAAGGATGTAACCTTGCAGCCACATTGTTCAACCTGTATTTATATGAAATAGCTACAATTTGGTCTATGTGTATTTCATTTGCGATCAAACTAGGGGATCTTTGCTTGCATTGGTTGGCTTTCGCGGATGATTTGATAATGTTTGATCTTACTCCTTTTGGGCTGCAAAACAAACTTGAATGTCTAGTAGAATTCTGTGAGAATCGCAATCTCCAGCTAAACCCAGAGAAATCACATATCTTGGTATTTTCAAACAAGCAAAAAATCGTAAGGTACCAATGGAAGATAAAGGGGCTCCCGATTCCACGTGCTCTGGGCATTATTTACTTGGGGTACAATTTGAACAACTCTGATTCGCTCAACAAATGGCATGTAGAAATCTCAATTAAAGCGATGCCACTGATCGCCCAAATGAAACTAATTTATTCAAAAATCTGCAATTTTTCCATGATTCCTTTGATCGATTTCTATAAGCTTAAAGTAGAAGCAATCATTATATATGGCTTAGACCTGTGCTATTTGGAAATCGGTCCTATGCTAAATAAAATCCAAGGAAAAATATGGAATAAAGTATTACACTTGCCTAAGTCACTCCCAAATTCGATCATCATACATGAACTGGGATTGACATCCTTAGCTACCAAATATTTATGGTGCAAGTTTGCGTCCCATGCAAAAATTCTGGACCCGTTGTCAAATTCCCTTTATGAAGATCTTGATAAAATGCTAAAAAAGGGTATTCCAGCTTCGGTAGCAGAGGCAGGAAAAAGGTGTGATGAAAATCTTGTACTATTAGCCATGGAAAGGGAAGATCTAATCAAACGTCCTCAGGTTGTAAAGGCGAGGCTAATACAATTCGATTGGGCAGCAAACTCAGATAAAATTGGGCTATACACTGCATTTAAAGAGTACGCAAAATTTCGGCATAAACAGTCACCGTTACTGCCATATTTGAGACAGTGTCCTGGCCATAAAATGCGTTCGCTTTATATGAGGTTTAAATTCAACCTCCTTTCAACTTTAGAGCGTACCAAGAAATGGTCCAACAGTTTGTATTCAGAAGAGGAAGGATGCAGATTTTGTAAAAATTATCAAAAAGAAACTTTGAAACATCTTGTTATATACTGCGTCTTCTTTACAAAAGCACAGCAAACTAACTTGCTGAAACATCAAAATGAAATAACAGCTTACCAATGTGAAATGCTTTTGATACAATGTATGTGTGGCTATAGAATGCCCTTCATCATCTACCTAACACAATTGTTGTATGTAATTAAAAGGAACTTAAAGTGTAAGAACTTCGGCTTAAATGGATTGGCGGATGATCCTTCAGATATATCGGTTAATGAGGCCCTAGTGCACTCAACAGATGAATGAAAGTACTAAAAATTATGTTTATCCCGAGTGGGGAAATTATTGATCCTAACTGCCATATTTGAGACAGTGTCCTGGCCATAAAATGCGTTCGCTTTATATGAGGTTTAAATTCAACCTCCTTTCAACTTTAGAGCGTACCAAGAAATGGTCCAACAGTTTGTATTCAGAAGAGGAAGGATGCAGATTTTGTAAAAATTATCAAAAAGAAACTTTGAAACATCTTGTTATATACTGCGTCTTCTTTACAAAAGCACAGCAAACTAACTTGCTGAAACATCAAAATGAAATAACAGCTTACCAATGTGAAATGCTTTTGATACAATGTATGTGTGGCTATAGAATGCCCTTCATCATCTACCTAACACAATTGTTGTATGTAATTAAAAGGAACTTAAAGTGTAAGAACTTCGGCTTAAATGGATTGGCGGATGATCCTTCAGATATATCGGTTAATGAGGCCCTAGTGCACTCAACAGATGAATGAAAGTACTAAAAATTATGTTTATCCCGAGTGGGGAAATTATTGATCCTAACTTAGTCACATAGTCCACATTCGGTTGGAGGTAGAATTAATGTGACGTATGTAATTGTTCAGTTTTAGACTGTTAATATGGTTTTCTTTTTTCTTTTTTCTTCCCTTTCCAGTAAAACATCACAGTTATGGGACCTAATTTTATTATTGTTCTGATGTTTTTATGGTATTATGTTGTTTTTAAAAGATTGTAAACTCATGAAGTAATTTTAAGAATTGTTGTAAAGATAATTTGTATCGAAAAACAACAAATAAAAAATAAAATAAAAAAAGAAATTGATAGATTGAAGAGGTTTAGGTAGAATTCCGATGGTGTACCCTGTTTAAAGATTGATTTGTGGATGTCTGGTCGATAAGGGTCTATTGGGGAGACTGCCTTGTTGCTTTTTTTCACCAAGCTGAGGAATTTTTCTCTTGACATTTGGGCGAAACTGTTCTGTCTGTTCTGTGGTCTCGGGGTTAGTAGGAAATGGTGCACAGTCTGGTGGATCGGTTTACTTTGTATGATCTCATGTATGTCAGTGATTTTATTGTTAAAATTATCTGTGAAATCATTGCATAATTTTTTGCAAAGGCACCAGTGTGTTATTGAATCCGAGGGGGATTTCTCATCTCGTTTACAATGTTGAATAGCTCTTTCTGTGTGTTGGTGGCTTTTCTTATCCAGTCATCGCAGTATTTCTTTTTTGCTTTGAGAATTTCCATTTTGTATGATCAGATTTGTTTTTGATTTGTTTTTGATATGTTGTTCTTTTGGCTCAGTTGTAGTTTTTTCTCCATTTTCGTTCCAGTTTCCGGTTTGTTTTTTTCATTGCTTTGAGGTGGGGTGTGAGAAGTCAGAAATGCAAGACGGATACAAAGGTATAGTTTTCTTAAAGTTTGTAATTTATTGAAATTAAAAGGGGGAGATAAACAACTATCTTTCACTCTCCTAACGGGAATGCCCCTACGTAGCAAACCAAACTAAAGATAGAAGACGTATTACCCAACAAATTTCTGACCCTCACACTAACACATACAACAAAATTAAACAAGGAATGTTAGGTTGTTTTTAGTTTCACAAAACAGAATGAAAGTTCAAACGCATAGATTCCAGCAAGTACACCTTGTGACCAGGGTTGAACTCCTTTGCCTTGGATCAATTCAGGAATATCCTTGACAAAGTTCTGGTTCAACAAAGTGTTGTTCAATTGAATACAAAATGTCTTTTCCTTCAACTGCCTCCTTCCAATTAATGAGGTAAATGTCTCTTTAACAAACCCTTGTTCAAATATCAAACACTTAGCATCCTTCAGAAATCAAACACTTGTTATCCTTAACAGTATCCTTCTTGATGAGGAATAATGTCCCTCTTACAAAGCACATGCTCATAAACCAAGGCAATTGTTTTCTTCTAAGTTCTAAGCAATTCTTAGCACATCACAGTTATTCTTCAGTTGTAATACTTATGTCGGGATAGCACAACAACTACCTTTGATGATGCCACAGTTTGCCAAAATCAGAACAAAGTTAATAACTTCTTTCCACCACACTTCTTTGCCACTACCACACTGCTTCAAAGCATCTTCTTCATTCACAGTATACATGCCTGCCAGGACTAACTACTAATGGTCCCTTTCCAGGTTCATTCTCCTGCCAGGAAAACAAACTCCGACTAGTATAAGTAATTTCAGTGGCAATCTTTGTTCCATAGTTGTCTCCACTAGTATCCCTTGTGAGGAGGGCTGAACACTGGTTGCCTCTTTTTTTTAATAGTTTCTTGGTTTTTGGCAATGTGGTTTACAGGGTCCCCCAAACTGATATCCGGAAAAAGGATGATTGCTCCCAGGTTGCCTCCCTCCTTACAATGTCTTGTTCACAACCTCTTGGCAGTTGGCAATGCAGGTTACAGATTTCCGCAGATAGGTGTCCCTTGAAAGGGGAATTGTGCCCTTCCTGCCTCTGCACTTTATATGTTCGGCCTTCAAATCTATTGGGCATGGCCCTATGTCCTGTTCGGAGTGCACTGGGGTCACCATTTGTATCAGGCCAACTCATTGGTCTTCCGTGGTGTCTCTGATGCTTCTGTGGTGGACCTTTGGTTTTCCACTGCTTCTGCTGCCAGCTTCCTTGTTGGAGCTCTGACAGCTCTGTGGAGTCTCTGCTTTTGCTTCTTCACTGGAGCGGTTCACGTCATGTTAGGAGTTCATCTCCCATGCAATGGAACTTTCCTTTCAGCAGTATTCCACAAAGCTGTTTCCTGCTGCGCTCTCTCTGCACTGCCTCAAGCCTTCTCCTGCATCGGCCTCAGCTGGCGCTCCTTCAGCTTTCATGGAAAACCCTGCATTTCGACCTGCTGATGTCTCCACTAATCCCTCAGATTATTCTCCCGGCTGTAGCTAATAGTGGAATTTAAATGTCCTGCTCCGGTGTTCCACAACAAGACTGCTCATCATGTTCAAGGACAGTTCTGATCCTCATTAGCCCTGAGTCCATCTTCCTCATCCCAGTACCATAAGCATTATTCTCATGGAGAAGCTGGCTATGTCCCAGCTAACCCTCCACTGCAAAGCTATAGGTTGTCTACCTGACCATTAGTTTTAGCAGCCAGAGGCACTGAAACTGTTTTCCTGAACACCTGTTAAGATCTGCTCTCATACCTTGACTCTAGCTCTGCCGCTGTCCTCATTTTCCTCAACCTATGCTCTGCTTTTGACAGGTTAACCACAACATCATGATCACTCGTCTCTTCGATATACTGGGCCTCATGGATCAGGCTATTCCTCTTGGACCGACCTCCCCAGGTTCAACTTGGGTCCTTCCTCTCCACCCCCTCTCTCTCCACATGTGGTGTTCCCCAGGGCTCTATCCTCTGCCCCTGGCTTTTCAATGTCAACCTGGCCCCTTTGGGCCACCTGATTTGTACCTTTTCCTCTCATTTCTAGTGTTATGATGATGACATGGAGCTCCCTTTCAGGCCACCCTCAGCCTCGGCCTCGCTCATCCCATGGTGCGCTTCAAATAATCTTTGCCTTAATTCCAGTAAGACTGAGATCCTTCTCATTGGAACCCCTGCACGCGCTTTTCCTCTCTCACTTTGGGCGGCCTCCCACGGCCCTCTGCCCTCATCCTCTTGTGAGGCAAAAAACCTTGGGGTCATCTTTGACTCAACTTTCTCCTCCTCTGCTCAAATCACGGACCTTTCGAGAAAGGTCAATTTCCAGCTGCTTCTTCTTAGAGGTATTCTCCCTTTTCTCACCTACCCCCAGAAGCTTACTGTGTCTAGAGCAATGGTTATATCTAAACTGGACTACTTCAACAGCTTCTTTCTTAATCTGCCTAACTCTTCCCTTCACCCTCTACAACTCATCTAGGATAGGACCGCAAGACTTATCCTTGGCCTCAAGCCCGGGGACTGCATCTCTCTGGCCCTGAAATCCCTTCACTGGCTCCCAGTGGCTGCAAGGATCAAATTTAAGACCCTCTTCATCGTTCACAAGGCTTTCTGGGGCTGGGGCCCATGCCATCTCCAACTCTCTCTACCGAATTACCTTCCTACTAGAGCCCTCCACTCATCTACTTCTAATTCTCTGTGGGTGAGTGGCTTCTCCAAGCAGAGATTGGGGGGGCAGCTCTCTCTGCTCTGCAGGTGTCTCTCTCTGGAACAGCCTCCCTGTATCTCTCCACCTTGGGTCGGATCTCCTCAAGTTCCTGAAGCTCCTCAAGAACTTCCTTTTCTCCTCTACTTTCTCACTTCCTATCCCTTGTGAACCTTCCCCTGTTCATGCACCTTTCTGCTGACTGGCTGCTTGGTGCTTTTCTGAGTCGTACAGGACACCAGCCCTTCTCCCCCATCCAGTCCCCCTGCACTTGCCTGCTGGCCCTCCTGCAGAGCTGCCTGGTCTCCCTTGTATTTCTGGGTTGGGATTCCCCTTGGAGTCACAGGTTTCCTTGCACTCACTGAGAGCCCTGTTACTATGGGTGCACTTGGCCCCGTATCCTCTCCCTTGCACTTCTCGTCTGCACACTTGCTCACTCTAAATGATACAAGGCCTAGTAAGATCGCTCGTCTTGTCCTCCCTTGTTCCCCCTCCCTTGCCGGGTTGTGCCTTGAAACACATTGCCTTGTGGTATTATGGGTCTCTCTGAGGTAGCAGCAATTCGATGCTACCCCGCCTGAAATCTTTCCTCTGCCCTAATTTGCTGGGCAGCTGATTGGGCTAGGAAAGTCTCTATAGTGGCCATTTCTTTACCTTCTGAGTAAGCCTCTTCTCTCTCTATAAAAGATTTGTATTGTTCAATTTGGCCTCTACTAAAGTCTTCACCCTCTTGCTAGTGTAAGAGAGTTATTTCCTCCTCTGCTTCAGGGGATGGATATACCTCTAATGGTTCAGGAAATTCTGCCAGATTGGCAGGGACCTGGGTGCATCTCCTAAGACTGGCTAGAAAGGGTTGCGGGGTGCGGGGGGAGTTGAGGTTAAATCTGTTTTGGCTTTTAGCACTAAATTCAATTTACTGTACTGTTTTAAATAATTATCTGATATCCTTTTTAAATTTAACAGGGGTCAGTGGTAAAAAAATTGCTTTGGCTGATGTTGGGGAAAAGCAAACTTGGTCAAGATTTGCTGCTTAACCCTAACACTCGTATAATGAGGATTTACTTCAAGGGTAAAGTCCTCTCCCTCTAATTGCTGTATGACAAGTTTCATGAGAGGGTTTTAATGTAATATATGAAAGGGTGTCAGGCTGTAGGTTGGGAACACTCCTGCGCTAAGCTCTAGGTTCTCGTGCTATGGCAGTTATATATGCAAGGTCACAGGTTGGTGGAGGTGGAGCCCACACCTCTTAGGTAAGATTAGAAAGAGATACTGGCTACCTTGCATTAGTATATCTGGAAAGGATAATTTCCACGCTGAATGCGGTTGGTATGGTTTAAGTTTATTACAGTGAATAGTCTTGGTCTTATTGGTGGTCATCCGACTTGTGTTTTGACCTCTAGGGTCTTTATCAAGGCTGATAGCATAGGTACACATATCCAGCAATTGTTTAGTATGGGTGACAATTTGTGTAGTAAGTGACATATGTTTGCCGAGCGTGAACAAGTGAATTAAAAACAAAAAGGGAAGCATTTTGAACATCCATTTGTGCATACACAGTTTAGATTTGCAGTGTAATTTACACGGTTGTTTGTAGTACATGATTTTTGCATTTGTTGTAATTACATTTGTTATGGACAGTGACAATGGAGGAGAAAGAAAAGAGGAGGAAGAAAGAGAACAGAGATGTGTTAGTTTATGTATCCTCTTACAGATTAGGGGTTGGATCAAGGTGTATTTTTGTGGTTCTTACCTATGTTTTGATTGGGTGGTTTGGGTCTGTGTTCCCGGATGGGTTTCCCTTTGGGGTGGTACTGGTCCTATATGTTCCCATTCTTGGGTCTTGGAGGGGCCTGTGGCTGGTATAAGGATAGTTTATTCATATATGGTGCTCGATTGTGTAGCAATAGTGCATGTTATTGTTTTATCGTTTCCTGCTTGCTGCTGAACTATGCATGGCCTCCGTTGTGGTCAGTGGGCACCACGTTGGTGTGTGGCCAGTGTATGGCACAAGGTGCAGTGAGGGCATTTTGTGTTAGAGGGCTGTCTATTGAGGTGATATTCCTCTCGATCCCTGGTGAGGAGAGTTACTTTCATGTGCGTGGTGACTGTGTGAGCTGAGGCGCAGTGGTTCAGCGTGTTGCCGGGTGCATGTTCTATTGGACTGGGGTGTGCTTGGTCGTCTGTTGGCTGGTGGCCCTGTATATTTACATGGCTGATGCTGCCTGGTGACATTCACAGGGTGGCCCTGTGATTTCCATAACTAGTGGCACATTTGGACATTGTTCAGGTGGAACAGTGTTCGCTGGTGCATGGTGACCCATATCCTGGGGCCAAGGGTGATTTGTGATGGCATAGATCCCCTAGTGGGTCATAATCCTGCTATTGTGTGAGGTGGTGGGGCGTGTTATCGCCGAGGTCTTCCCTGCTGTTGCATCAGGTTGCCCAGTAAGTATTTGTTGGCATGTGCCATAGTTTAATCAAGTTTGGTAGTGACCTTCTGTATTTCATGTTATTATAGGCGGCAGAGATGTGAGGGAGGAGTTGGCATGGTGAAGCAGGTGCCCCTAGCTTGTGAATAGTGCCCCATATGATGTAATAATATTAAGAGAAGAAGCAGGGGGTAGTGCTCCATAGGCATTTGTCCTGCAGCATTTATGCAGGTTTTGCCTCATACTCAGGTCCGAGAGTCAGGGAGAGAGTGCCTTGCGATACTGCGTTCATACATGCTATGAATTGCATTCCCGTAGTGTGATTACCCGTATAGTCGCTCCCGTGTGCCGCGGTCACTGTCCTTGAGGTGTCTCGAAGGGGGCCCAGTGCGTTGTGGCTAAATATTAATCCTGTTTCTAATTTGGTTTGACGAATGCTCATCTGGTCGGGCTCATCATGTATGATCTAATATGTGGGTTCCTAGTTTGTATCAACTGAGTCTGATCCCACTTCTGATGCTATAAGTGAGGAGTCAGAAATGCAAGACAGACACAAAGGTATAGTTTTATTAAAGTTTGCCATTTATTAAAATTAAAAGGGGTGAGATAAATGCCTATCTTTCCCTTTGCTAGCGAGAATGTCCCTACCTAGCAAACCAAACTAAAGAAAGAAGACGTAATGTCCATCAACCATCTGACCCTCACACTAGTATATGCAACAAAATTAAACAAGGAATGTTTGGCTGTTTTTAGTTTCACAAAACAGAATGAAAGTTCAAACTCATATATTCTAGCAAGTACTACTTGTGACCAGGGTTGAACTCCCTTCCCCGGGATCAATTCAGGAATATCCCTGACAAAGTTCTGGTTATACAAAGTTTGGTTCAATTCGATACTAAATGTCCTTTCCTTCAACTACGTCCTTCCACTTAATGGGGTAAATGTCTCTTTTACAAATTCTTGTTCAAACATTAAACACTTGTTATCCTTCACAGTATCCTTCTTGATGAGAACCTCAGTTTTTCCACCATTCAGTTTCAACCAGTTCTTATGCATCGGGTATCACCGATCAGGTCCTGACTGACCTCTTTCCTCTCTGATCGACCCTCCTAGGTCCAATTTGAGTCCTTCTGCCCCTCTATCTCTATCTCTACCTGTGTTCCCCAGGCATCTAACCTCCCTTCCTGGCTGTTCAACCAATAGCCGGCACTTCTTGCCCACTGCATTGCCACTCTCTGCCCCAACTT
This sequence comes from Ambystoma mexicanum, assembly GCF_040938575.1. NCBI lineage: Eukaryota > Metazoa > Chordata > Amphibia > Caudata > Ambystomatidae > Ambystoma > Ambystoma mexicanum. Next base: position 170,660,522 of record NC_090925.1, read on the forward strand.
TCAGTGCTATGCGGACGACACTCAACTCATTTTCAGACTTCCTTCCGCCACCTCTTCTCCTCTCATTTCTGACTGTTTGTCCGCTATCCAGGAGTGATGTGCCGCCAACAGTATCTGCCTTAATGCCAGTAAGACTGAGATTCTCCTCATTGGCACACCTACTCACTCCTTTCCTGTGACTCTCTGTGTAAAGACTAGAAAGGGGTTATCTGTACTCCTGCCCTCTACATGGCAGAGGAGAAGCACAGAGCACCCCAGCGAAGATTCTCTATTGTTGGTAGCAATGGACGAGCAATTAAGGTTTAGCTCTCTGGAGGTGATGCAGGCTGGTTCTTAAGTACAGTGTAGTACCCAAGCACTCTCAAAGGAATGTCCACACACTATGTTAGTGATAACACAGCTCTTTATATATACACACACAATAACACACTTTATGCTCAGACAATTCTATAATGACAAATATATACAGTATCTCTGTGGTACCACAATTCACTCTTGACTCCTTTAAAACATATATTATAACATGCAAGTCTAATAGTAATGCAAACCAACACCAGACATGAGAGAGAAACAAGTAGTTAAACAGTTGGCAGAATACGAAGTCGCTACTGCCCGACACCATTCTGTATGAGGATACCCCCACCTGGGCAACCTTTAAATAAAATTTACGGACAAGCCCAGTCCATATATTGTTTAGCAGAGTCTTGGTCCCTTCTAAATGTTCTACCACCCCAATGTACCTGGTTTAGTAGAGTTCTTCGATGAGTCGTCGACGGATCCTTCTTGAGTGAACTCCCTTTAAGACAGGAGCCACAGATCATCGAGATTTCCTGAAGAAAAGGTGAACACTGTCGTTGAGGCAGCAGCTTTGGTCCTTGCGGTGCACGTTGATGATCGGTCAAAAATATCCTACAACAGATGAGGCATGCAGTGCACCTCTCTGACAAGTGTTCGTTGTCGCAAAGAGATGACAATGAAGAACTGTAGGCCCAGCAAGGGCGTCGGGTCGTCAGCGTCTGTTGTCGGCGATTGGGACCCGACCACGGTTGGCGGGAAACCCACCGACGGATTCTCCTCGGTTGTCGGCGACCTTGACTTTCTCCGGCGTGACAAATCGGTCAACGGTGATGAGCAAGGGAGTCCTTGATTCAAAGTGTCTTGGGCAATGGAGCATTGCAGCTCCGGTCGATGAGGTTACAACGTTACCTCGGTCGACGGCGATGCACTTCAATGTCTGGGCATTGCACTTCAGTCTCGTCAGCGGACCCCGTCTCCAGTCAACCGCCTTTCGAGGTTCTGACTTCCAGTGAGCCTTGATGAAGATTAGCTGGTGCACGATGGTCCCTCATAGCTTGGGAAGAGGCCTCCTCACCAGGTCCTCTCTTGGATCAGTTCTTGGAGACACAGCAGCTTTTGGAGTGCATTGAAAGTAAGTAGCAGCAAAAGCTTCTTCTTCTAGCTGGGCTTCAAGGTAAGCATCAAGTATCGACTTCAGCTTCTGAAGGATTTCCATCAGTGAGCGGTCCCCAGATATACTGTTGGTCTCTCATTCACTCTGCTGGGACACACTCGGGCAACCAATGACTCAGAAGGGCATTCAGGCAGGCAGGCAGCTAATCAGGCTCACAGTGCATTCAGGCCATTCTTCTCCACCCAGACACTCACAACACAGAATGTGGATTCGGGCAAGCACCCAGCCTTTCAGCACTTCACACTGCATTCATACCAGTTTCGGGCAGGGCTGTCTCAGTCATTGTGTCATACACCAGAAACCAGACATCCATGACAGGAAATGTGTATTTGTCACACACTCCATTAACCGCACGGGCGTACCCACAACATACAGTCATTGGGAAGGCTCCAGCCAGTCTGGCCTGGACTTCCCCACAATACCATTTATGGAACTTCCAACCAACAGCCAGTCAGGGGAAGGGACAGAGTCAGGGATTCCTGGGATTTTGGGAAAACAAGCTAATAGGCGATGGAAAGCAAGAGGCCACAGGGGCCATCTTGTCTCCCATCAGGAATCCACTGATTCCTATTGCAGGGCCTGGTTATCTGAAAATGGAGGATACTCAGGGCACCTGTTAATTCAGCACGGAGCTGCCACCAGCCTGTACCCTGCTCTGTGGGCCACACACAGATGCCAAAAACATACCTAATGGTACAGGGTTGTACCCCCACCCATGGGTGCCATAATGGTATCCCAAAGGTATGTTCACCAAACCAAAAGAGGAAGAGCCACACCACCAGGAATCCCACATGAACTCCTGCATGGAAAATAACACCAAACACATGATAAAAAGGAATACACCTGTGAGGCTAAAAACCTCTGGGTCATCTTCGACTCCACTCTCTCCTCACATCTCTGACGTCTCTAAGAAGTCACACTACCAGCTGCACCTTCCACAGAGGTATTCTTTCTTTCCTCTCCATCCCCAGAAGCTTACTGTCTCCAGAGCTTTGGTTCTCTCTAGACTGGACTACTGCAACAGCTTCTTTCTAAACTGCCTGCATCTACTCTCTGCCCTCTGCCCTCTGCAACTTACCCAGAACAGGACGGCGAGATATATTTGTCCTTGGCCTCAAGCCCAGGGATTGTATATCTCCAGGACTGAAATCTCTGCACTGGCTCCCAGTGGCTGCAATGATTACGTTCAAAACCCTCTGCATTGTCCACAATGCCTTCTGGGGCCTAGGTCATCAATGGCTCCAAATCTCTTCCTAACTATCTTTCTTCTCAAGCTCTTTGCTCATCCACCTCCAACTCTCTCAGGGTCAGTCGCTTCTCCAAGCAACGGGTTGGTGGTAGATCTCTTTCTTCAGCTGGAGCCTCCCTCTGGAACGGCCTCCCTGCCTCCCTGAAACTTGAAGAGAACCATCTCTGGTTCCGGAAGCACGTCAAGACCTTCCTCTTTGCTTCTGCTTGCTCTCCTCCTCTCCCCTGCCGAACTCCTGCTGATACTGCACTGCAACAGATTTCCACTATGACTCCCCACTCTCTCTGGAGGAGTGCCACCAGATCGTTTACCAGCCTAACTGGAACCTTATCTAACCCAATAGCATGGTAGCTACTTTTAAGTCTCAGACCTTTCTCTACTTTTTTGACGAATCTGAATAGATTTTACAACTATGTCCTCACATGTCTTCCACAGTGCTACCATCCCAGAGGGAGAGTTTTTAAGACTCACTGTCCCCAGGAAATTAAGAATATTGTACCCTACAGAATATCTACCCTGCAGAGAGATTCTGGTGCCAACACACTGAAGGTCAGTGTCCTCCCACCACACACCTAGTATTGTCTTTATGTGTCAGCAGAATTTCTGCCTTTTTAATGTCATTGACTTTAAAGCACATATGTGAATACACACACAAATGGCTAACGCCAGCCCTTTTATATGTTCCTCCGGTAAGGAGACCTTCCCAGTCCACAGAAGAAGGCTCTTAAACTAAATCTTGCCGAAACATCCGGCGCCTACTATTGTCTTCATTTAGGCTACCCCTACTACATCTGAACTATCGATTGAAACCCAAACGTTGACCTTTGATTAGGCCACCCTTTTGTGCCCGGCTTTTGCAACTATGTACCTATATAGATTGCTGTAATGTGACTGATACCTACTGTAACTGATGTACTACACAAGTCACTGGAGGTGAAGGATTTGCTCACAAAAAGCACTTTATACCATTGAGTTCCTGCTGCTTATATCACCAATTATACTCTGTTTCAAGATTATAAACAAAACAAGACCACCAATAAATACTGGTCAATTTAATGAAAGCCGGTGTATTCTATTGTTTAGAATGGTTGAAATGAATGTGCATGTTACACTTAAATTGTCTTTTAGTGTACCCCTCATGACAAGGACATAAGTCTGTTTTACCAAATTGATAGTAAAACAGTTAAATATCAAGGGAAGGACACCCCCCATGTATCTATATACTCTATAAGCCAATAGTCCTTCTCCCTTTCAGGGCTGTCCTTCGGTTTCTAGATACTGCACTGATCACCTGGTTACCCTCTGATCTCAGTTCCAAGTCCCCTCTCCAACCAGCTGCACACCTGCACTGCCTCCCGGGCAACCCCTGCACTTGGAGGCTGTTTCTGTATCGCTATAGTCCCCCCAGCTCTTGACACTTGATGTCTGCACTTACCCTGCACTTGCCACAAGCTGGCTGCACTTTTACCTACTGTTTTTATCTGTTTAATTAATTTGATTTATTCTTACTGTTGATCCTATGTATTGCACTGCCTCCTCCCCTTTCCCCTTGCACTTTCCCTTTCCCACCTCCCCTGCACTTACACGATCTCAATGCCTTTTAAGATCATTGTCTTTGTCTTCCCTCTGTTCCCCCTTCCTTGCCGTGTCGCACCTTGAAACACATGTTTATAGGCACGTTATAAATGCCATATCATATCATCCATTCACCCATGGCTTCCAGACAAATCCTGACTTTAGTCGCAGTCTCAGGAAGATATAGATCTAACCGGACCAAGATCTGTGTGTCATCTGCATAAGTATAACAATGAAAGCCGCGGGAGAAGATGAGCTTGGTAAGTGGCTGAATATATACATTGAATAGTATTGGAGAAATGGTAAAATCCTGCAGCATACCACAAGTAAGAGCACTAGGATTTGAAAAAAAAGGAGGAATGGAAGGAGACTGAAGATGATCAGAAAGTAAAGAAGTAAACTGGGAGAAAAGCGTACCAGAGAGGCTGGCTCCTGCAAAGCAATCCAGTAAGAATGCCTCATCGATAGTAACAAAGGCGGCGGACGGATTGAGCAATATTAAACCTCCTACGCCACCTTGTTCATGCAGCAAAGTGAGATCGTCCACAGCAGAAACCAGCACAACCTTGTTGCCATGTCCTGGATGAAAACCAGACTGAGAGAAATGAAAAAAGAAGATTCCTCAAGAAAGGAGCTTAGAAGAGGATAGTCCAAAGATTCTAGCAACTGCATAAAAAAAGGGAGAAGTGAAATAGGCCAGCCATTCCCCAGTGTAGTGGGGTCCAACATGGGCTGCAAAATGCCAAAACCACCAAGATTGATCTGGTTTTGAGCCCAAGATCAGCGAGGATCATGGATGCTGAAAAGGCTCTATGATGGTGGCTGACAGCATTTTCTCCACCTCTTAAAGGACTATTTCCTTTCTAACCTCTTGGATCCTACGTGGCTTTAAGTTCACCACATTTCCAAGAGGAGTATGGATAAAGTGATATAGGCCTTTGTTTCTCCCTGGTGCTCCACTAAAAACATTTGGAAGCTGGTCTTGTATGTTATGCTGTTGTTCCAGAGGGAGGTTAGATGGTATTAGACTCTGTCTTTCCCCTTCCTCGGTCAACAGACTGGGCATCACTACAGATGAGGACTCTACCGGATCTTCCTTTCATTCATTTAAGATGTTAACCTGGTAGATATGGGATTTGAGTCTTCTTTCAGGTTGTGCCACTTGGTAATTGCATGTAATTGCATTGTTATAGGGAAACTGACATGCCCTTCAGACTGTCAGTACTGGGAGACTTTGTTTCTCGTAGTCTTTCACTGTATTGCCATGTATTGGAAACATTTTATCAGTGTACAATGTGCCTTACAGTACAGTGTGTTAGGGTCTTTTTTTAATTTTGAAGGCCCTAGACATCCTAAAAGGATTTTTGGCGAAAGTACAAGTGTGTCCAGTACAGCAGTTACTTTTAAAGCATGTTTGACTCTTTTCTATGGTCCAAACCGTGTTTACCTCATTTGGCCCAGGACAGTGGCCAGTGCCTAAAATGGCCATGCCACAAGATTCTTTGTTCTGTCCTTTGGCCATTTTGTCCCTTTACCTTTCCCAAGTCAAACAGACCAGAGAAATTCCTTATTTGGTCATCCAGACCCCTGCGCAAGCCAAAGATTTTGAAAGATTCTGCATGCCTTTGTGTGTATGCGCCCAGGATGTGGGGTGAAACTGTCTAGTGACACCCACGATGACAGTGCTGTCTCTGACCCCCAGGACAGAGACAGCACTGTTGTCTGTTCAGGATGACCTGTTGGAGGCAACAGACAGAGGGAGGGTCATGGTACTATTGATGCTGAACCTGTCTGCTGCCTTCGACACGGTGGACCATAAGATTACACCTCAACGGATAAAGGAAGTTGGGAGATCATCTGAATTAGTGACACAGTGGTTCAGTTCCTTTCTGAAGGATCGAACACAACAGATTTCCCTAGGAAGTTTTCTCTCAGAGTTAATCTGGTTGAAATGTGGAGTCCCACAGGGATCATCACTGTCTTCCTTGATTTTTAATTTTTACTTTCATCCAGTATTTAACATCTTGAGGAGACATGGGCTGTGATTCCACTCATACGCAGATGACACCCAAATCTACATTTAGATAGATAACTTCGAAGACGCATTTGAAAAAATCACTGAATGCATAGGAGAAATTAAGATGTGGATGGCAGGTAATCAACTGCAGTTAAATGCCTCTAAAACGGGACTGATACTGTTTGGCCCTGAAGGGAAACTGAGTCACGAGAAACAAATACCCCCCCTTCAGATATTGGGGGAAGATCTGTGCTACTCCAAGAAAGTTGGAAATCTCAAATGTCTCTAGCAAGAGAACCTAGGGGGAGAAGTACAGGTCGGGGCTAAAGTCAAGGCAGTCTATTATTCATTGCGAGTGCTGAGAAGTGTACTCCCCTTTATTCCAAAAGAGGATCAGGCAACTGTAGTAGGGGCTTTAACCAATTCACACCTAGACTACTGTAAAAGCCTCTTAGCAGGGTTGCCAGGCAAGCAGATCAACAGATCACAGAGGACACAAAAGGCTGCAGTTAGCCTTATTGGGCACTTGGGGAAATGGGACCATGTGTCCGACTTGCGCAGATCATTACACTGGTTACAGGTTGAAGATCGTATTAAATTCAAGGTGGCATGCCTGGTATTTAGGTGCCTTAACGATCTGGCACTTGGGTATCTTGTAACCAAAGTCTGTGCTTACCTGCCAACAAGAAATCTTCATTCTGAAGATACACTCCTGCTGTGTGTACCTCAGACTATCAAGGTATATAAAGGAGACAGGAGGTTTGCAGTATTTGGACCAAAGATTTGGAACAAGCTACCCTGGGACATTCGAGCTTCCTCATCATTGGAAATCTTTAGGAAAAGACTAAAGACGTTACTATTTAAATAAAAGCTGTACCCCTCTCTGCAATAATGTTCTCACTTCAATCAGTGTTATAGTTAACATCTGCGCTTGAATGCAGGTTATTCTGTATGGTGCATGTAAGAAATGGAAAAAATCAAAATCAGGGTGTATGGTGTGCTGGGTTGACTGGGACCACTGTGGTCTGCGATTGGTCCATGTCCGGAACGGCTGAATGTGAGCAGATCTCTTATTGGTTTCTCTTCATTTTGGCGTGAAGGAGATTCTGGATAAGAGAAGGCACACTAAACCTATTTCAGGTCGATCTTCTGAGTTGACACCAAACTTAGTAAAGGAGCCAAGTATCCTGAACCAAAGAAGCAGGAATGTAGAACCGCTGGTGACCCTCTGGAAGATGTGGCACCCTGAACCCATTGTTGTCCCATCGGAGCCCCTGTTTCTCATCGATCACAGAAGGCCTGCAAGGGTGCTTCGACACATTCGAGAAGTGGGACTAACTATTCTCGGCACCTCTTACTTAACCTTCAAATGAGCCCTTTCGGAAGTGCTACTGGACCGCCCATTGAACTGACCAGCTCGTACGGGTCCTTTGCCTTGGAACCACTGCCATCTCGAGTTTCGACTTGAAACTTTTGGAAATGTAAGCCCATGGTAGAGTTCACTCTTCCGCTGAGTTTCGTACACCTGGCAATCCTAGGTCTGGAATTAGGAGAGTTCACCTATGTCACAGGTTTCCCCGCTTCATACCTGTCTGTATTGTTTGCTTGTGATCTTCGAAGATGTCTTCTTTTGCACTGTTCGGGATTTATATAACCCTGTGTGTGGGTCCTCGGGTTCCAGCGTGCGGTTCATGACCTGGCTCCAGGAAGCGTTCAGATGTCCGGGAAGAAGTCCAGGAAATAGCGAGGTTCGCACTCGGAGGTACGAATGCAATGGAAATCCAGGATATGCAAGGTGAGGAAAAAGGGGAAGGATGAAAGAAGAGGAGATTCAGGGGACCGGGAACCAGGAATCAGAAGTAATCGCTGAACGAACTCCGGCAACACACTTCTGACTACTGCAAGCGGTAGCGTTTAGACGCGCAGGGCCGCGGGGGCGTGTCTGCTTTGTAGAACGCAGAGCGTACAACGCGGAGACTGGCAAACAGAGTTCCGCTTTCAGCGGCCATGTTGGGAGTACTGCTGAGTTCAGTCCCCTATGGGTCAGGGACCACGAAGTCCAGAAGGGATGCGTACGGTGGTTCATGACAGCCTGAACCCGAGCATACGCCGTACCTGAGTCACCGCTCTGTGGTGACGAGCTTTGTGGGTGCCTTGATGCTGTGCCCCCATGTGCCCTAAGATGAGCTGCAGTGGAACTGGCCCTATCCCTTCACCAAAAGCGGAGAAATCACCACTGAACGCACGCAGGCCTTGAAAGCCGGAGAGACGTGCAACTGCTGGACTCAAACCTGCAAGCAATCTGGACTTGACTGGCGAGGTTTGGTCTGGAGTGCATAGAGGATCGGTGAGTACTTGCATCACTTACCGGTGGCTCCTGGCGCATCCATAGACTTTTATGCTCAAGTGTCCTCAAGGGCCACTCTCCTTTGTTAGGGTAGCCTGTGCTACCATCCTATTCCTGATTCCTGGAAATAGCTGAGTGCTCTTGTGGAGACCCTCCTTGAATAATGGAACTCTATCCTTGATCGCTTTACCCCCCTTCCTGCGACACAACAGTCCCTTGAAGAGACCCTTTGTGACCTTTAATGCATAATCAAGTGCTGCTGCGATGAACTCACTTTTGAGTTCAAGGCTCCACACTTCATAGGGACTAGACTGCCTATTATTTAGGGTTGAGACTCTTGAAGAATTGCCTAAAGTATATTTGCACTGCCTGACCCTCTTCTGTTATAGGTTGTGGATCTTTCCTTGTTGAATATTCCTTTAGGCTAATAGTTACTGTATATATGTTTCTTAGTATAGTGTTGTGTTAGTATTGTTAATATATATATATATTTTTATTTAAATGGTTTAGTTTGTAAAACAAATTTCATTATTTTGTCATCATCATTTCCATCCATAGAAAGATTTTAGAAAAGGAGTAATTAACAAAATTGATGTATCCATTTCCTAGACACTTGTCAAGTTCATTATTTCCGACCAGAATTGCAAATCTCTAAACACCAGATTTATTTCTTCCCCAATGATTGTTAATATTGCCGTGGTTTCACCTTGTGTTTGATTCAAAAGGCCTTTAATAAATGTATATGTATTTTTGATACATACACCCGACTGAGCGTAATTTGTGGTGTTGTTTGATGTGTGTGCTCATTGTGGGCTTTCGATCACCCTCACCCCTCCTGAGGCCTAGTCTTGACAGCCGCCAATGCTACCATGATTGGTCTGGCTTGTCCAGAAGGCTACCCTGTTCCAAGAAACTATGCTGGCCTTCTGTACCTCTGCCCACCAGGTCAGAGTTCAGAAATCCATCTTAACAGGAAGGTCTGGATAGCTGGTTGCATAGTCTACAATGACCAAGATGTACTTGTTTCCGAGCCGGGATGGCTTGAGAAGACCCACAATGTCTACCTCTATGTGGGAAAAGAGAATATCTATAATTGTTAAGGGGTGCAGGGGGGGCTGAAGCAGGAGGGTGTTGGCTGGTCTTCTGGCACAGGTGGCAACAACGTTTTTATCTCTACAAAAACTCCTGACCAGCACACCCTACTGACTACCTGACCTTGGGTTTTAGCTGCCCCTAGATTTCCTGAGCTAAGGTGTGCCATCTCCAAAACTCCCCAACCCCCAGGGACCCCGAACCCCCAACAAATGAAATTTGATGAGCATTTTCATTAGAATGTACACGTTGAAATGCCAGGGGATGAAATTGAAGGCGATGAAAGAACATGGAACCCTTCTTCTGACAGCAACTTCTGTAAGGCCTCAGCTAATATGGGATCATTGCACTGAGCAAAGGTGATATCTGGTATTATCTCAATGTCTTCAGCCTCTGCCTGTGGGGTGGATGTTTCTGTCTCGGGTTCCCCTCTGGTATCGGTTGCACCAAATCCCTTTTCCCCCCTAACAGTTTGCTTTTGGTCACAGACTTCTAGCAGATCAGGGAACACAACGTTTTCTAGTATCCCCTGTGCAATTGCGTCTCCAATTTTATTTTTAAACATCTTTTTATTAGCATTTTTAAGAAAAACATTAACATCTCCCCAACAGTCCCCCCATCATCCCCCCCAAAGAACAAACAAACCGGCCACACCCCAGTGATCCAAAATCCTCCACCAAGTTGAAGTATCCCCCCTCAGTTCATGAAAGGTCCAACAGTCTGAGCCGCTGCGGGCGCCACCCGATTCTAAAGTCATCTCTAAGAAAGGTGAATACCTCGCCCCACTCGCTTGCAAAGCTCTGTAATGCATTGTTCATAGCATACATTGCCCATTCCACCGCAACCATCTCCCAAACTACTCGGAGCCAATCTTGAAATGTTGGAACCAACAGGCTTTTCCAGTTCCGAGCGATCAGCATCATACCTGCCAAGATAAGCACCACCTGTGCCCTTTCCCTAGTGCCTAAGGCAGGTTCCATGTCTTTGCGCTGTATGCCCAATAAAATCTGTTCTGGGGGCCTGGTTTCCCCTAGGCCAAAGACCTGTTGCTGAGCATTCCGAATTTCTCCCCAGTAATGCCCTAACCTGGGACACTCCCAACAGATATGCTCCGCAGTCCCTACTGCTCCACACCTGCTTGCTGCTGAACCATGCATGCCCTCCGTTGTGGTCAGTGGGCACCACGTTGGTGTGTGGCCAGTGTATGGCACAAGGTGCAGTGAGGGCATTTTGTGTTAGAGGGCTGTCTATTGAGGTGATATTCCTCTCGATCCCTGGTGAGGAGAGTTACTTTCATGTGCGTGGTGACTGTGTGAGCTGAGGCGCAGTGGTTCAGCGTTTTGCCGGGTGCAAGTTCTATTGGACTGGGGTGTGCTTGGTCGTCTGTTGGCTGGTGGCCCTGTATATTTACATGGCTGATGCTGCCTGGTGACATTCACAGGGTGGCCCTGTGATTTCCATAACTAGTGGCACATCTGGACATTGTTCAGGTGGAACAGTGTTCGCTGGTCCATGGTGACCCATATCCTGGGGCCAAGGGTGATTTGTGATGGCATAGATCCCCTAGTGGGTCATAATCCTGCTGTTGTGTGAGGTGGTGGGGCGTGTTATCGCCGAGGTCTTCCCTGCTGTTGTATCAGGTTGCCCAGTAAGTATTTGTTGGCTTGTGCCATAGTTTAATCAAGTTTGGTATTGATCTTCTGTATTTCATGTTATTATAGGCGGCAGGGATGTGAGGGAGGAGTTAGCATGGTGAAGCAGGTGCCCCTGGTTTGTGAATAGTGCCCCATATGATTTAATAATATTAAGAGAAGAAGCAGGGGGTAGTGCTCCATAGGCATTTGTCCTGCAGCATTTATGCAGGTTTTGCCTCATACTTACGTCCGAGAGTCAGGGAGAGAGTGCCATGCGATACTGCGTTCATACATGCTATTAATTGCATTCCCGTAGTGTGCTTACCCGTACAGTCGCTCCCGTGTGCCGCGGTCACTGTCCTTGAGGTGTCTCGAAGGGGGCCCAGTGCGTTGTGGCTAAATATTAATCCTGTTTCTAATTTGGTTCGACGAATGCTCATCTGGTCGGGCTCATCATATATAATCTAATATGTGGGTTCCTAGTTTGTATCAACTGAGTCTGATCCCACTTCTGATGCTATAAGTGAGGAGGCAGAAATGCAAGACAGACACAAAGGCATAGTTTTATTAAAGTTTGCCATTTATTAAAATTAAAAGGGGTGAGATAAATGCCTATCTTTCCCTTTGCTAGCGAGAATGTCCCTACCTAGCAAACCAAACTAAAGAAAGATGACGTAATGTCCATCAACCATCTGACCCTCACACTAGTATATGCAACAAAATTAAACAAGGAATGTTTGGCTGTTTTTAGTTTCACAAAACAGAATGAAAGTTCAAACTCATAGATTCTAGCAAGTACTACTTGTGACCAGGGTTGAACTCCCATCCCCGGGATCAATTCAGGAATATCCCTGACAAAGTTCTGGTTATACAAAGTTTGGTTCAATTCGATACTAAATGTCCTTTCCTTCAACTATGTCCTTCCACTTAATGGGGTAAATGTCTCTTTTACAAATTATTGTTCAAACATTAAACACTTGTTATCCTTCACAGTATCCTTCTTGATGAGAACCTCAGTTTTTCCACCATTCAGTTTCAACCAGTTGTTATGCATCGGGTATCACCGATCAGGTCCTGACTGACCTCTTTCCTCTCTGATCGACCCTCCCAGGTCCAATTTGAGTCCTTCTGCCCCTCTATCTCTATCTCTACCTGTGTTCCCCAGGCATCTAACCTCCCTTCCTGGCTGTTGAACCAATACCCAGCACTTCTTGCCCACTGCATTGCCGCTCTCTGCCCCAACTTTCAGTGCTATGCGGACGACACTCAACTCATTTTCAGACTCCCTTCCGCCACCTCTTCTCCTCTCATTTCTGACTGTTTGTCCGCTATCCAGGAGTGATGTGCCACCAACAGTATCTTCCTTAATGCCAGTAAGACTGAGATTCTCCTCATTGGCACACCTACTCACTCCTTTCCTGTGACTCTCTGTGTAAAGACTAGAAAGGGGTTATCTGTACTCCTGCCCTCTATATGGCAGAGGAGAAGCACAGAGCACCCTAGCGAAGATTCTCTCTTGTTGGTAGCAATAGACGAGCAATTAAGGTTTAGCTCTCTGGAGGTGATGCAGGCTGGTTCTTAAGTACAGTGTAGTACCCAAGCACTCTCAAAGGAATGTCCACACACTATGTTAGTGATAACACAGCTCTTTATATATACACACACAATAACACACTTTATGCTCAGACAATTCTATAATGACAAATATATACATTATCTCTGTGGTACCACAATTCACTCTTGACTCCTTTAAAACATATATTATAACATGCAAGTCTAATAGTAATGCAAACCAAAACCAGACATGAGAGAGAAACAAGTAGTTAAACAATTGGCAGAATACGAAGTCGCTACTGCCCGACACCATTCTGTATGAGGATACCCCCACCTGGGCAACCTGTAAATAAAATGTATGGACAAGCCCAGTCCATATATTGTTTAGCAGAGTCTTGTTCCCTTCTAAATAATCTACCACCCCAATGTACCTGGTTTAGTAGAGTTCTTCGATGAGTCGTCGACGGATCCTTCTTGAGTGAACTCCCTTTAAGACAGGAGCCACAGATCATCGAGATTTCGTGAAGAAAAGGTGAACACTGTCGTTGAGGCAGCAGCTTTGGTCCTTGCGGTGCTCATTGATGATCGGTCAAAAATATCCTACAACAGATGAGGCATGCGATGCACCTCTCTGACAAGTGTTTGTTGTCGCAAAGAGATGACAATGAAGAACTGTAGGCCCAGCAAGGGCGTCGGGTCGTCAGCGTCTGTTGTTGGCGATTGGGACCCGACCACGGTTGGCGGGAAACCCACCGACGGATTCTCCTCGTTTGTCGGCGACCTTGACTTTCTCCGGCGTGACAAATCGGTCAGCAGTGATGAGCAAGGGAGTCCTTGATTCAAAGTGTCTTGGGCAATGGAGCATTGCAGCTCCGGTCGATGAGGTTACAACGTTACCTCGGTCGACGGCGATGCACTTCAATGTCTGGGCATTGCACTTCAGTCTCGTCGGCGGACCCCGTTTCCAGTCAACCGCCTTTAGAGGTTCTGACTTCCAGGGAGCCTTGATGAAGATTAGCTGGTGCACGATGGTCCCTCATAGCTTGGGAAGAGGCCTCCTCTTGGATCAGTTCTTGGAGACACAACAGCTTTTGGAGTGCATTGAAAGTAAGTAGCAGCAAAAGCTTCTTCTTCTAGCTGGGCTTCAAGGTAAGCATCAAGTATCGACTTCAGCTTCTGAAGGATTTCCATCAGTGAGCGGTCCCCAGATATACTGTTGGTCTCTCATTCACTCTGCTGGGACACACTCAGGCAACCAATGACTCAGAAGGGCATTCAGGCAGGCAGGCAGGCAGGCAGCCACTCAGGCTCACAGTGCATTCAGGCCATTCTTCTCCACCCAGACACTCACAACACAGAATGTGGATTCGGACAAGCACCCAGCCTTTCAGCACTACACACTGCATTCATACCAGTTTCGGGCAGGGCTGTCTGAATCATTGTGTCATACACCAGAAACCAGACATCCATGACAGGAAATGTGTATTTGTCACACACTCCATTAACCGCACGGGCGTACCCACAACATACAGTCATTGGGAAGGCTCCAGCCAGTCTGGCCTGGACTTCCCCACAATACCATTTATGGAACTTCCACCCAACAGCCAGTCAGGGGAAGGGACAGAGTCAGGGCTTCCTGGGATTTTGGGAAAACAAGCTAACAGGCGATGGAAAGCAAGAGGCCACGGGGGCCATCTTGTCTCCCATCAGGAATACACTGATTCCTATTGCAGGGCCTGGTTATCTGAAAATGGAGAATACTCAGGGCACCTGTTAATTCTGCACGGAGCTGCCACCAGCCTGTACCCTGCTCTGTGGGCCACACACAGGTGCCAAAAACATACACTAGTGGTACAGGGTTCTACCCCCACCCATGGGTGCCATAAGGGTATCCCAAAGGTCTGTTCACCAAACCAAAAAGAGGAAGAGCCACACCACCAGGAATCCCACATGAAATCTTGCATGGAAAATAACACCAAACACATGATAAAAAGGAATACACCTGTGAGGCTAAAAACCTCTGGGTCATCTTCGACTCCACTCTCTCCTCACATCTCTGATGTCTCTAAGAAGTCTCACTACCAGCTGCACCTTCCACAGAGGTATTCTTTCTTTCCTCTCCATCCCCAGAAGCTTACTGTCTCCAGAGATTTGGTTCTCTCTAGACTGGACTACTGCAACAGCCTCTTTCTAAACTCCCTGCGTCTACTCTCTGCCCTCTGCCCTCTGCAACTTTCCCAGAACAGGACGGCGAGATTTGATCTTGGCCTCAAGCCCATGGATTGTATCTCTCCAGGACTGAAATCTCTCCACTGGCCCCCAGTGGCTGCAATGATTACGTTCAAAACCCCCTGCATTGTCCACAATGCCTTCTGGGGCCTAGGTCATCAATGGCTCCAAATCTCTTCCTAGCTATCTTTCTTCTCAAGCTCTTTGCTCATCCACCTCCAACTCTATCAGGGTCAGTCGCTTCTCCAAGCAACGGGTTGGTGGTAGATCTCTTTCTTCAGCTGGAGCCTCCCTCTGGAACGGCCTCCCTGCCTCCCTGAAACTTGAAGAGAACCATCTCTGGTTCCGGAAGCACGTCAAGACCTTCCTCTTTGCTTCTGCTTGCTCTCCTCCTCTCCGCTGCCGAACTCCTGCTGATACTGCACTGTAACAGATTTCCACTATGACTCCCCACTCTCTCTGAAGGAGTGCCACCAGGTCGTTTACCAGCCTAACTGGAACCGTATCTAACCCAATAGCATGGTAGCTACTTTTAAGTCTCAGACCTTTCTCTACTTTTTTGACAAATCTGAATAGATTTTACAACTATGTCCTCACATGTCTTCCACAGTGCTACCATCCCAGAGGGAGAGTTTTTAAGACTCACCGTCCCCAGGAAATTAAGAATATTGTACCCTACAGAATATCTACCCTGCAGAGAGATGCTGGTCCCAACACACTGAAGGTCAGTGTCCTCCCACCACACACCTGGTATTGTCTTTATGTGTCAGCAGAATTTCTGCCTTTTTAATGTCATTGACTTTAAAGCACATATGTGAATACACACACAAATGGCTAACGCCAGCCCTTTTATATGTTCCTCCGGTAAGGAGACCTTCCCAGTCCACAGAAGAAGGCTCTTAAACTAAATCTTGCCGAAACATCCGGGGCCTACTATTGTCTTCATTTAGGCTACCCCTACTACATCTGAACTATCGATTGAAACCCAAACGTTGACCTTTGATTAGGCCACCATTTTGTGCCCGGCTTTTGCAACTATGTACCTATATAGATTGCTGTAATGTGACTGATACCTACTGTAACTGATGTACTACACAAGTCACTGGAGGTGAAGGATTTGCTCACAAACAGCACTTTATACCATTGAGTTCCTGCTGCTTATATCACCAATTATACTCTGTTTCAAGATTATAAACAAAACAAGACCACCAATAAATACTGGTCAATTTAATGAAAGCCGGTGTATTCTATTGTTTAGAATGGTTGAAATGAATGTGCATGTTACACTTAAATTGTCTTTTAGTGTACCCCTCATGACAAGGACATAAGTCTGTTTTACCAAATTGATAGTAAAACAGTTAAATATCAAGGGAAGGACACCCCCCATGTATCTATATACTCTATAAGCCAATAGTCCTTCTCCCTTTCAGGGCTGTCCTTCGGTTTCTAGATACTGCACTGATCACCTGGTTACCCTCTGATCTCAGTTC
The DNA here is from genome assembly GCF_040938575.1 of Ambystoma mexicanum. Classification (NCBI taxonomy): domain Eukaryota; kingdom Metazoa; phylum Chordata; class Amphibia; order Caudata; family Ambystomatidae; genus Ambystoma; species Ambystoma mexicanum. The sequence goes on from NC_090925.1 coordinate 170,677,180, forward strand.
CAAGTCCCCTCTCCAACCAGCTGCACACCTGCACTGCCTCCCGGGCAACCCCTGCACTTGGAGGCTGTTTCTGTATCGCTATAGTCCCCCCAGCTCTTGACACTTGCAGGCCGATTCATGGAATAAATGTGCGCTGAAAATTCCGGCGCAGAGGGGCCTATACGTGCGCTGCGCCGAAAAATAGCGAAAAGCGCAGGGAAACCAGCGCACGTCGATTCATGGAAGTCCGTGCGTAAGAAAAGCATAGGACGTGCGCTGAAAAAGTGCGCGGCGCACGCCGGCGCACAGGTCAACCAACGGCGTGCGCCACGGCCACTGCGCTATCACTCCGAGCGCAGCGCACAGCTCTAAAGTAGGCGGAACACAGGGTGGGACACTCGGAATGGGGAATAAAATGGGGCACAACACTCGGAATGGGGAAGAATGTGGGCGGCACGGGGAAGTACAGGAGGCAAGTGCGCGGAACGCCCACACGCTCTCCGGCAACACGTATTCATGGATTCGAACAGGGCAAAACAGCGCTCGATCAAACCAGCGCACAGGCCCAAAAACGTACGCCACAAGTAAGCAGGCGGTAGCGTCCCGACGCACTTAACGAAAGTGCGCCAAAACCTGCGCCAACAAATACCACCCACATACAGCAATGGGCCATACCGTGACCCCAAAGGACAAATGAGGTGCAAAGGTGTACGCCATTAACACGGACACCCACTGTTCAAAAATTTGCGCGTGTGTGTACAACGGGTTGCGCGAGAAGTCACTCGCGCGATTGCCCTGGGTACGTGTATCCCGGGGTGCGGGGAAGTCCCACACGCGATTGCCCTGGCCACGTCGATATCAGGGGTGCGTGTGAAGTTCCACACGCGAAAAGCCAGGGTACGTCAATTACAGGGGTGCGCGGGAAGTTTCACACGCGAAAAGCTAGGCTACGGGAATTCCAGGGGTGCGCGTGAAATCCTACACGCGAAAAACTAGGGTACGTCATTTACAGGGGTGCGCGGGAAGTTTCACACGCGGCTCTGCTGGGTGGGTCCTCACAGGTGTTCCATTCACACCCTCCACGTCCCCTGCATGCAACCCACACCACAGGGGACTACACTGCACACCTGCTCATGCCTCCCACCACCCCCACCCCCCCCCGCAGTCAGGGGCACCTGCCAGAAGGCCCCCACCCATGTCTACCACCACCCCCACCCCCCCCGCAGTCAGGGGCACCTTCCAGCAGGCCCCCACCCATGTCTACCACCACCCCCACCCCCACCCCCCCAGCAGTCAGGGGCACCTTCCAGCAGGCCCCCACCCATGTCTACCACCACCCCCACCCCCCCCAGCAGTCAGGGGCACCTTCCAGCAGGCCCCCACCCATGTCTACCACCACCCCCACCCCCCCAGCAGTCAGGGGCACCTTCCAGCAGGCCCCCACCCATGTCTACCACCACCCCCACCCCCCCAGCAGTCAGGGGCACCTGCCAGAAGGCCCCCACCCATGTCTACCACCACCCCCACCCCCCCCGCAGTCAGGGGCACCTGCCAGAAGGCCCCCACCCATGTCTACCACCACCCCCACCCCCCCAGCAGTCAGGGGCACCTTCCAGCAGGCCCCCACCCATGTCTACCACCACCCCCACCCCCCCAGCAGTCAGGGGCACCTGCCAGAAGGCCCCCACCCATGTCTACCACCACCCCCACCCCCCCCCCGCAGTCAGGGGCACCTGCCAGAAGGCCCCCACCCATGTCTAACACCACCCCCACCCCCCCAGCAGTCAGGGGCACCTTCCAGCAGGCCCCCACCCATGTCTACCACCACCCCCACCCCCCCAGCAGTCAGGGGCACCTTCCAGCAGGCCCCCACCCATGTCTACCACCACCCCCACCCCCCCAGCAGTCAGGGGCACCTTCCAGCAGGCCCCCACCCATGTCTACCACCACCCCCACCCCCCCAGCAGTCAGGGGCACCTTCCAGCAGGCCCCCACCCATGTCTACCACCACCCCCACCCCCCCCGCAGTCAGGGGCACCTGCCAGAAGGCCCCCACCCATGTCTACCACCACCCCCCCCCCCGCAGTCAGGGGCACCTACCAGAAGGCCCCCACCCATGTACCATCCATGTCCACCTTCACCTGGGTCACAACCCCACACAATCATGACCGTAATGGACAGTCTGCCCTGCAAGAATTCCCAAACAACTATCCCATCCACCCACATATCAAACACAATGACATGTGACACACCCAATGTAAATCATATGAATGAACACATGTCTGTCACACACAGATGTTGCAAGTGAATGTCCAAACACCCCACATGTCATGCATGAAAGCAATGAGATGATACAACACATTGAAGGATCAAATGAAAATGTATTAAAAATAAACAAGGATGGTAAAAATAAAAAATAACAATAAACATGCAATGCAAACTAAATAATAAAAAAGTACAACAAAAAAAATCAGGAACACTAATTAACAAAAATAAAGTAAAATAGGGGTCCAAAGTCAAAGTCCAAAATTAAATCCAAGTACAAATGAAAGAAGAAACACATTGCCTCATGTGAAAAATTAAAACAAATATTAACATCCCTCAAACTATCAACATGATGATCCGGGTCCATGAGCCCTAATAAATGAAACCTAACTATTTACACTAAGTAAGAAAATGTCTATATACAAAAATGTGGTGCATTGTCCTTTGGCAACCAAATAATAACATTAAAACAAAGGAAACCTAACTACAACTAAACTACAGAACTATATACAAAGGCGGCGGGCAAGTCCTGCGGCTCACTGATTGTTGTTCCGGGCCAGGGCATCATCGAACTCCCGCTCGATGTCCCGGAGGCGGCCCCGTTCCACAGCCCCGAGGGTCCGCAGGGACGCCGATGTACCCACCTCCAACTCCCTGCGGATGGCCTCGAGGCACTCGGCCCGCCTCAGGGCCCTCCGCATGGAGTTCTCCGCCCTGACCATAGCGAGCCGCGCCTCTTCCGCCCGCCGCCGCTCCGCATCTATGGCATGGCCCAACCGCTGCCACACGGAAGACACTTGACGTCCAGGGTCCTCCTGCCCTCCGGCTGATGCCTGCCCCTCTGATGGTGATGGCCCCGAGCCATCAAGGCTCCCACCTTCTTCCTCCTGCTGCTGACGTGCTGGTGCCGGTGCCCTGACACCTGCTGCCTGCACATCCTCCATTGTTTGGGGTGCTGTTGTTGCGGTGGCCACCCCTGCTGGACTCACGACTCCCGACTGGGGCAGGGATGTGTCCTCCACCAGCCTGGCCCCATCGTCAGAGGCAGCTCCACAGGGCACCCAGGTGACAGGTGGGTAGGAAGATGGCACGGAGGACGACTGGCGCATAGGGGGTTCAGGTGAGGAGGGGGTCGGAACAAGGCCCAGTGTATGGAGGAACACAGCCTGGTCTCCCTGAGAATGGGTCCGGACGTGGGCAACCCTGCTGGTGCAAGATGATGCAGACACAGGACCGGGGACAGGATTACACACAGGCACCTCCGCGGCGGCCTGTGCTGCCTCCTGTCCCTGCCCCTGTGCTGCAACACTAGCACCAGTGGAATGCCCACCTCCAGACCCCATCTCAGTCCCTTGCACGGCCTCCTCCTCCACCAAACCCACCATCAACCTGGATGACTCCCTGCCATCTTCCGCCGCGGAACCCTGTGGGGTCTCAGCTGCCCCTTCTGCTGCCGAGGAGTCCAACTTCCTCCTGCGCCTCCTGGACCTCCCCTCGGCAGCTGCGACCTGGGACACAGCACCGGACTCCTCACTCCCCGACGAGATGACAACAGGGGAGGGGAGCCGGGCCTTGCGTCTCCGGCTGGCGGTGGCATCCCTGCTGCTGTGCTCCACAGCACCTTCTCCGCCCTCCACATCAGATGACGCTGCAGGCAGGGAGAGACAGGAGACAGGCATCAGGACACTGTACAATTGACTCACACACATAACAGTTGTACAAGAGTGGCATTGTCATACTCCAGACCTGGCATCACAATCCCCAACACACTTGTCTCCTCAACGCACACACATGAGTCATTCAACAGCCATATTGCTACAGCCCGCTACATACATTCACATACAGCAGCATGAGCAGACAAAGGTGAGCCACACATCACATGATACACACGGACTCAAATACACATGCACACATGCAAAGCACACATCCAAGCATGTGTACCACTCCGCAAACTGTCAGTCATGAGATGAACATTCATGTCACATTTGCAATTCACTCTCCAACATGACAGTGTCACCTGCATCCATGTAGCAACACTGTTGCACCCTTCACAACTACACACACGCACACGCTGCAGACTAATGCACCTGGAATCAACATCCATGTGTCACACCACAAGCATGCCAACTCACATGCACAGTCAAACACATGTGCCCACACACAAGCATTTGCACTGCAAGCACACACACACACACATGCACCATCCTTGTCTCACACATCACAGGCACACATGTGCTTGTCTCACAGCCCTGCACACACACATTTATACATGGCCACACAAAGACATGTGCAACATGCACACTCCTGGCACACCACCACACACACAGCTTACAATCAGTATGCATGTACACTCACCGCTCGACTCCAGACGGGTCTGCCTCCCAAGGACCTGGACATGGAGCGCTGGGGATATGCGTTCCAGGACCCGAAGTTCATCTTGCGACAAGTGGCCCCGCCGCCCCTTGGCATCCACTGCCTTCACGAGGCGCCGGGCCTTGTTCAGGGTCCTGGACCTGTAGTCCTCCCAGCGCTTCTTGACTTGATGGAATTCTCGGACTGCCACCCTCTCTGCGTTGATGGCAGTCACAATGTCCGTCCAGATCCTGGTCCGTCCTTCCTTGTCGAGGCGCATCCGTCCGTAGAGGGCATCATACTGCCCCAGGACTCGCTCCACCAGGACACCAACTTCGGTGGCACTGAAGCTGGTGCCCCTCTGCCTCCCTGGCCGGGGGTTGCCAGTCGTGCCAGATGTTGTGCTCCCTGACATGGCAACCCCAGAGGCAGGAGTGGGTGGCCAACTGGGTCCTGGGGCTGGGCTGTGGAGCGATGGTACGGCTGTCGGGAGTCTTTGGTTCCAGCAGGGGTGGTCACAGCAACTGCACCCCTGGCTGATGTGCAGGCAGCAAACAGCAGGGCACGTGGGCAGCAGGCAGTCAGGCAGCAGCAGATGGCAGGTGGGAGCGTGCTCGGGGCTCTGGGGGGCAGGATTCCGGCCTTAGGGGCAGGAGCGTGGTCTTCCGTGTGTGAACGCGTGGCCAGCTTGATACGGAGTGAATTGGCACGTGAAAATCATGCACGTCTGCGTGGAATCCGAGGAAAGGCCGCGTAAGCACGTCAGCACGCGTACGCGATTTCATTGGTCCAAAGGGCCAGGCGCGTAAGCGCGTCTATAACGCACGGCCGTTTCCCAACCCGCGTGATTGGTCCAAAGGGCCAGGTGCGTAAGCGCGTCTATAACGCACGGCCGTTTCCCAACCCGCGTGATTGGTCCAAAGGGCCAGGCGCGTAAGCGCGTCTATAACGCACGGCCGTTTCCCAACCCGCGTGAAAAAATAAACCTCCCGCGCGAGCGCGTCAGCACGCGTACGCGATCTCATTGGTCCAAAGGGCCAGGCGCGTAAGCGCGCCTATGACGCACGGGTGTTTCCCAACCCACGTGAAAAAAATACACGTGCCGCGCGAGCGCGTCAGCACGCGTACCCGATTTCATTGGTCCAAAGGCACACAGCGAGTAATCGCATATTCAACAGCGCGCGTGAAAAAGGCCCGGTTACCATTTACATCTGAATACAATTACAATATTAATAACGTACATTTAACCTGGTAAACCTCGAGCATGTAGTCACACACGCTCGGCCACGACACGTGCAAAATTACAACAGGCAATACGGAAAGACGTACGCCTGCAGGAAGCAGGCGTACGTGACCCGGCACGTCTAAATATTCACGTGAAAACATCCTACAAGCTCAGTGCAAAGATGAACATACCGTTCCTAGCAGCAGTGGCTGTGGGTTACCAAAGGAGGAGGAGGAGGAGAGTCAGGGCCAGAATTTTCTCACCCAGAACCAGCCTATTCGGGATGCCTGATGACCAGGTGTATGGGAGGTACAGGTTTCCAGCACACATCATACTGGACCTGGTCAGTGAGTGGGAGGATGACCTCACATCACCCACCCTGTGCTCCCAAGCACTCAGCCCCCTGCAGAAGGTCCTGAATGTACTGCACTTCTTGGGCACTGGATCTTTTCAGCGGACAAGTGCCATAGTGGGTGGTGTGTCACATGCCACGCAGTCACGCTGTCTACACCAGGTCTTGAACATCATCACTGCACGGCCATCAGTCCGCAGGCACATATATCTCCTCAGGACTCCTGCAGAAAGGCAGGCGTGCATCCAGGAATTCTATGGTGTGGCTCAATTCCCCAAAGTGCTTGGTGCAATTGACTGCACCCATGTGGCTCTACGTCCCCCCAGGGCAACAGAGCACATCTATAGAAACCGCAAGCACTGGCATTCCATCAACGTGCAAGTTGTATGCAATGCCAAGGGAATCATCACATCAGTATATGCCAACTATCCCGGGTCCACCCACGACAGCTTCATCTACAGAATGTCTACCCTAAGCCGGGACCTAGAGGCTGGCCGGCATGGAGATACATGGCTGCTTGGTGAGCATGAATGCCACTGCACATGCATGCATGTCAGATACAGGGTCATGTCACAACACCACTAATGATACCCATCACCACCTCCGCAGGGGACAGTGCCTACCCTATCAGCCCCCACATGATGACCCCAATCCGGAACCCCACCACGCCACCCGAGGTAAGGTACAACACAGCCCACATTGCAACACGGGGCATAGTGGAGCGCACATTCGGAGTGCTGGTGTCACGCTTTCGCTCCCTTGACCGTTCTGGCGGGCAGCTGTTATATGCTCCCCCACTAGTGTGCAGGATCATAGTGGCAGCATGTGTCCTGCACAACGTTGCAACACGCCGGACCCTGCCCGTGGACATGGTGGTGCCCCCACATCCACAACCACATGCACGCCCGCTGCGCATGGGAGGGGAAAGGGCACGGGGGGAGGCAGCCCGTACGCAACTGGTGGCCAACTTCTTCACCTAGGAATCACAGTGCTGGCTAGTGCACACTGCTCTGGCACATACCATCTGACGATCAATGATGACACTACCTGACAATGTCACAAAATTTCTTGACAATAAACTGTCAGAAACACATCAGCCTGAGATTGTTAACATGGAAGTGTCACTATGTGTGCACCCCTACCTACACATACACCAGCAATGCATAACTATGAAAAGACACAACTCCATTCATCAAAAATGCATTGGCACAGGCGAATTGCTACATGACAACATTGCCATGTCACCCAATCCCTTCACAGTCCCGCCACAGAGGACACCATGTCATGGTATGTGAGAGCAAACAAACTGACCCTCACAACATGACACCGGTGTCACAAATTGCAGTGCCCCAAATGGAACATAGCCGCACTTGAACAGCTAACCGTGATGGAGGCACTACTACACACCTGTGTAAGAGTCATTTCAATCAAATTACACACCAACCCACCCTGAAGCCCACCAAAACAAGACACAATGCATGTAATCAATGGTAGTCTCAATACCTGATTGTGCTGGTATGTCCTCACCGTCCAGATGTACAGTGATGGCGCCACGCAAAAGTGTCACTGCACATCTACCGACATGTAGTCTGACTCCAGAGAGTATGCCCGTGTGAAGAACTGTGTGAAATACCTGCAAAACATGAGTAACATATGTAAGTTGAGGCACATATCAAACCATCATGCATAGTTAGGTGCAACAACAAAGTACACTATGAATGTCTACACAGTATTGACTATGGACTGCCCAACAGCTCATGGGAGTCCAATGTCACCGTGTAATTTGCTGTCACTTGGGCACACCCTTTGCAAGCCCATGGAAACGGAAGCAGGAGGGGTGTGGATGCCAGGTACCCAAGCATCGAAACCAAACTCAGGACAAGCCTGCATGTGCCCAGCCACAATACAGTGTATGCCCAGGTACCCACACAAGGCAACACACGTGAAAAAGAAAAATATGATAAGAAAAAATGGCCATGAAAGGGCCGGCGGGGAGGGGGGGGCCACCTATGAGGTCTGAGGACAGGATGCACGCCACAATCCACCTGTGTGGATCATGGGAAGTAAAAACACCCCATAGGCTCGTGGCCCACACGGCTACTCTGTTGTGGGAGATGAGTCGCTATCGCTCTGGCCAGACCCTGCAGCTGACTCAGGAGGTGGGGGAGCTGCCTCAGAAGATGGTGTGACAATGGGAGGCAGCCCACGCAAAGCCCGAGTTTGCTCCTCCATGGCTGCAAGCAGGCGGGTCTGGAAGGTCTGGTTCTGGATTATAATCATGCGGAGGTCCCCATGCAGTAACTTCCGGGATGACCTGACCTCCGCACGAGTTGCCTGCATCTCGGCCGAGAGCGTCCGTGTCAGACGCTCCAGCTGCTCCTCTGTCCTTCTATGGGATGAAGCCTCAAGCTCTGACAGGGTCGACCTGAGGTGATGGAATTCTTCCCTCAGGCCTTCCCTGTGGCGCTGGGACTCCATGGAAAGTGATTCCCGCAGAGTCGCCAGTCCTGCCCGCCTGTCCATGTTGGACGCCAACATGTCCTCCCTGTGTGCCTGGCAGATGGACTCTGTAGCCTGCTCCAGTCGCTCCATCAGCCTTTCTGGGGGGACAATGGAAGTGGCCACCCTATCCATGGCCTGTGCAATCATCTCGGATGATGCTGCCTGTTGGGTGGCCATACCGTAGATGGATTGCTCCCAAGCGGTATTGCCAGGTGGCATACGGCCACCACGTTGGCGGGCACCACACCTGCCTGGGGCAAGGCGGACTGCGCCTTGCTGTGCCGGCAAAGCCTCAGGCTGCAGGACTGCATTCCCTCTCTGATCTGCAGCCCCAGGAACAGGATCAGAGATTGTGTGGTGTGGCCCTGCATCCGTAACCACCGGAGGCTGAGCTGCCGACACTGACATCCCCATTGAGGGCAATAACCCGGCTGCAGGTGGGTCGGACAGAGGAGATTCTCTCCCAAGAACACTCACCTGCGACTGCACATAGGTGTCATCCTCCGAGTCTACACCTGAATACTGCTCGGGGGAGGAACCCCCAGAGACACCCCTCGACAGCACGACCTGCAGCACTTGTGGGTTTTCACCCACAAACACACCACGTCCCTCACTTGTGGAAGGTCGGCCCGGGTTGCCCTCCTGGGACGGCTCCACCACCACATCCCCAGCATCAACAAGTGCGTCGTCCCCTGCAAAGACATGAAAGAGAGAAATGGAAACAGGCATTAGCACCATGGCATACAACAAGGGCTGATGAACAACAGAGCCAGTAGTTCAATGACACATGTCCCACATGACTGGGAAACCTCCTATGCATTCACCATCACTGGGTCTGGAGGGGAGGCTCAGGGCACACAATGATGACACAGAGAATGGAGAGCAACGCCTGCTCCCCATGCTGCCTAGCACTGGCATCACACATTGGCCGGTGATTGCCATGTCAAATGCACATGCCATCACACACATGGCATGTGACATAGCCACCAAGTGAAGAGGGAGAGGAGGGCAACTAATTTGGATTTTGGCCACTCTGGTCCTGACATTGCTTCATCACATCAAGAAGTTAACATGTTGGACATGGATCTGCTAGTCCCAATTGGCCACGATGCACAGTGCCTTGTCAACATTAACAAAATGCAGTAAACAATGAGATTCCACCTCCCGATCACCTGTAATGGATTCATATAGCATTCGTGAAGCACCTGTACAGAAATGTATGAAGGTACAGCGGAGCACTGAGGGGTGGTGGGGCAGAAGGGGATGCCATTCAACAATCCTACTGGTGCTGGTGTCATTCATGTAACGCAAGTGCAGAGGTGGGTGGCACAATGAAGTGCAAGGGGAAGTTGCGGCTGGAAGTGCTGTACAAGGTAAGTAGGACTTAACGTCGAGGGCAGATGGTGGTAGGCGCAGACAAGTGCTGGGGGGGTGGCCTATAGGGGTACAGAGACAGTCATGCAGTGCTGTGGGCTCCGAGGGGACAGGGGAGGTACACACTGCATCTGGCTCGGCAAGGTCCTTGCAGATTTCAATGTGTCCTGCAGAGTTGTCAGATGCCGCAGATATGTGCCCTTGGATTGGGGCTCTCATCTTGGTGAGAAGGGTGAGACGCTATTGCCTTTGGAGCAGGCGGCAGGCCAGTTTGCCAGAGGATGAGCATGATGCAGGCCATTTCCTCTCTGCCACCCGGCACCTGTGTTTTGGGTTCACAAGATCCGAGTCATGCCAGGAGTCAGCATTGGCATGGGGCTTCAGGCGGATTGTCATGACCGTGGCAAAGACATCCAGTGTACCTGACATAGAGTGGAGCATGGAGTGGGCCCTGTCAGGATGGGAGTGAGCCTAAGGGGGAGCTGGATGGGGGGGAGATTTTGGCAGCATAAGCCTCGACTGACACACACTTCATGGGTTGGAATACCAAGAAGGTGTGTGACAGTGGTGAGGGTGGCTTTGCCTGTGGGGTGGTGAGGGTGAGGTGGGAGGAGAGGAGAAAGTGATCACTCCAGGAGAGAGGAGTGCAGAGAGGGATGGAGAGGGGAAGGTCAGATGAGATCAGAGCATCAAGAGTGTGCCCTGCAGAATGAGTAGGGACAGACGGGAGTTTAGAGGGTGATAGGGAGTTGCTGAGGTCACGGAAAAGTCACGTGGGGGGACAACAAGCATGCAGGTGGATGCGTACATCACCAAGGAAGAGGATTTCAGTGTCTGGGGACATGAGTGAGGAGGAGAGGTGAGGCCACTCAGAAAGGAAGTAGTACATTTGACCAGTTTTCCGATACACAGTACGCACAGTTTGTGAATGTCGAGGTGAGATGGAGAGAGACGTCACACAAGCCATTCCAGAGGGGAGTAGGTCTACGTAGGAGTGACAGTGGCAGGAATACCCTCAGGGAAGGCAAGGGCACACCCCCCCTGCACAGTAGTGCCGGGCCAAGGAGAGGATCTCCTGAACGTCAGGTAGGAGTGTGTCAAAGATGCAGACAGAGCTGGCCGTCAGACATGTTTCCATGAGACCAAGGATGTCAAGGTGCATTACCTCATGTAAGTGACATATATTGGAGGAATGCCTGATGCAGCGGCAGAGTAAGGAGTGTAAATGTGGAGGAGGTTGACAGCCTTGTAGGACTTACGGGGAGTGCTACAGATCAGAGGTGCAGCATGTGTAGGAGTTGGAGTGGGAGGCGGAGAAGGATCATGGGAGGGTGCAGGGAGGCAGTAGAGGATAGATGAGGAGAGAGGAGGGGGGACAGCAGGAGAGGAAAGGAAGTTGATGAGATGTGGGTAGCATTTGTCAAGGAGAATAAGGTTGGCCTGAGGTCCTTGGACTGAGATGCTCCCATTACCATACACATCAATTGTGGCCTCTGAGGATTGGAAGGAGGCCAAGAGTACACCCCAACGGGTCACACCATTGATGGTGGAAGAGGAGCAAGGAGAGAGGACTGGGACCATGTGAAGGGTCCATGGGACAGGCAAAGGCATGTATGAGCAGATGTCAGTGAGAGTTAACCTTGAGTAGGCTCAGATGTACTTGTCAGCAATAGGGTGGGTCGCATTGGAGGGCAGGGTGCCCTCATTTGACTGTTTGCAAGCAGGTGTCGTGTGTAGGGCACGATGGTCTGAACAGTAGAAGTCAGGGAAGATAGACCATGAAGAGCAGCATGGAGTGTGAGGGAATGGGGCTTGAAACCAGACGGAACAAGAGCACACAGGTAGGAGGTGGGTGTCAAGGCAAATTCCAGAGTATGACAGCATGTTGAGTGCCATGTATATACAGAGGACGCATTAGCATGTGGTATCATTGCATGTCAGGCATGTGACGATGGAACTTGAATGGCTGGGGGAAAGTGTAGGAATGGTATGTAAGACATAAGATGAATAGACAGGGGAGAATGAGCAACAATGTCGTGACAAAATGACAATTCAAGGGGAACTTCCATGGTGTAGGGCCATATGTGCACTGTTGGCAGTAGGGATAGTGGTGTGGGCACATGGTGTTGCACTGAACATACTGGATGAGGCACATGGGTGACACTATCAACTCTGCCACACACCCCCTTGACAGGCACCCAACATGAAGGCTTCGCACACACACCATGCACATGGATATAACACGCATGCATGTGCACTCACCGGATGATGCCTCGTAATCAGGGAGATCTCCCACACCTTGGAGTTGTCCCTCGGTGACGTAGGATCCAGCTACGGACTCGTGTGGTGTGAGTTCTATTTCCTGTGTTGGGGACCCACCTCCAGTCACCAAGGTTGCGGCATGACTTGAGGCCAGCTTATCCTTTGCCCTGCGCTTAAGGTCATTCCAGCGCTTCTGGCAATCACTAGCTGTGCGCCTCACTACTCCAAGGGCACTTATTTTGTCAGCAATGGTCTGCCAGTGTGCCTGGCGTCTGGCATGTGTGGTCTTGGACCCTGCAACGATGACCATTTCCCTATCATGGTCTGACACATACTGAACAAGTGCATTCAGTTCGGCGTCTGTGAAGCTGGGCTTCCTTGATGGGCCGGACTGTGCAGCCGTGCCTGGGGCATCAGCCTGTGCCGGACGTGCACTCTTCCTCTTCCGCTTGGAAGGGGGTGGGGATCCAGAGTGTCCTACGCCGCTGTGGACACTAGGGGCAGGAGCCGTGGTGGACTCAGTACTGGGTGTGTGGGATTGCACACTCAGCATGGGAGTAGGTGCAGGCATTGGGGGTAGAGGGATAGGGTCAGGCCTGATCTGAGGTGCATGAACTAGGACCGACACAGTCTTGGCAGGGTGTATGAGAGGTGGGGTGGATGGAGCCACACCCTGCCCACGGGGGGCAGCAGATGACCTATCTGGCATAGATGCGCGTGTCCTGATGACACCAATGTGCACCGGTGCACGTGCAGTGGACCTGCTGACCTGGATGTCAGCGATGGAGTCACCCTCGGACAGGTCTGGTGCCACAATGGGCTGGTCCAACAAGGGCTGATCAGGGTTGGTATCAGCCACATGACCCTCAACCTGGGGGCGGGGGGGAAGGGGGGGGCATGGGTGTCCCTGACTGGTCCTCCAGACTGGGGGGGACAGGGGCACCCTGCAAGTCACAACCACGTCCCCTAGTGGATCCTCCACGGCCACCACGTGTGGCTCGGCCACCTTTGCCACCCTTACGGCTTGCACGCCTCCCAACCATGGCACTGATGTTATTGTGCGTATGGGAGTGGGTGTGCACAATTGTCCTGGGCAATTGGGTGTCAAAGGGGTTGGGTACCAGATGGTATTCGTACCCTAGTGCAGTGGCAAGGCTATATGACACCCCTGGGGAAAGATGACGGGTCACGCAACGCACAGGCACCCCAAAAAAGTTAAGGAACGTGCACGATACCCCTCCTAGACCACGTGTGCGTATAAAAAACCCTGCACTTTGCTGTGGCATCCAGTAACACAAGAATGAACGTATGCGTGTCACACGCAGCCTAGATTGACCTCTGAAGAGGTACGTGACACACGGGGCAAGCACAGATGATAGATGCGTGCGCAACTCACCGTCTGCCAGGGAGAAATGCGTCAAAAAGACGCGCGTGTGCGCGTTGGCAACACCCCCGCCAAAAGAAGAATGGGACGCTGTCTGAGGAGACAGGACAACAGTAGAAGGGAACGCTGTGTGAGGAAACAGGCCCAGGAAAAAGAGCAAAAGAGAAAAAGCTGTCAGAGGTAACAGGGAGTACGACCTTTGAACGCCGTGAAGTAAATCGCGTGTCAACTGACAAGAAGTACAGAATACACCAACTCGCTCTCCACGAAAAGCACGTACAAGGAAATGGCGTTCTACATGTACCTTTTATGCAGGCCCACAGGTCCTGCGTCACTTCCGCGTGTAGGCGCTGAAGGGCCAGCCTCCAATCACACGCATTGACACTGGCTTGTGTTTCTTTCACGCGTGTTGGGAAACGGCCGTGCGTTATAGATGCGCTTACGCGCCTGGCCCTTTGGACCAATCACGCGTGTTGGGAAACACCCGTGCGTCATAGGCGCGCTTACGCGCCTGGCCCTTTGGAACAATGAAATCGGGTACGCGTGCTGACGCGCTCGCGCGGCACGTGTATTTTTTTCACGTGGGTTGGGAAACACCCGTGCGTCATAGGCGCGCTTACGCGCCTGGCCCTTTGGACCAATGAAATCGCGTACGCGTGCTGACGTGCTTACGCGCTGAGGGCCTTTCCTCGGATTCCACGCAGACGTGCATGATTTTCACGTGCCAATTCACTCCGTATCAAGCTGGCCACGCGTTCACACACGGAAGACCACGCTCCTGCCCAGAAGGCCGAGTTACTGCCCCCAGTGCCCCGAGCAGCCTCCCACATGCCATCTGCTGCTGCCTGCCTGCCTGCCTGCCTGCTGCCACCGTGCCCTGCCATTTGGTGCCTGCACATCAGCCATCTGCAGGCGTACAGTTGCTGTGTCCACCCCTGCTGGAACTGAAGACTCCCGACTGGAAGAACACCACTCCACAGCCCAGCCCCAGGACCAAGTTGCCCACCCACTCCTGCCTCTGGGGTTGCCATGTCGGGCACTGAAACATCTGGCACCACTGGCAACCCCCAGCCAGAGAGGCAGAGGGGCCCCAGCTTCAGTGTCACCGAGGTTGGGGTCCTGGTGGAGCGAGTCCTGGGGCAGTATGATGCTCTCTTTGGAAGTAGCCGCCCCAACTATGAAGGACGGACTCGGATCTGGGACGACATCGTGACTGCCATCAACGCGGAGGGGGTGGCAGTCCGCGACAACCCACATGTCAGGAAGCGTTGGGAGGACTGCAGGTCCAGGACCCTCTCAAAGGCCCGGCGCCTCGTGGAGGGGGGCCGGGGCCACATGAGTTCGATCCAAATGAGGGTCCTGGCACGCATACACCCAGCGCTCCACTCCCAGGTCCTTGAGAGGGAGACCCGTCTGGAGTTGAGCGGTAAGTGTGCAGGCATTGCTGTGTGAGACAGTGCATGTTGCAGTGTGCTGGTTGTGTGATGCTGTATGTGTGGAATGGGCCTTGTAGGCATGTATGTGTGCAGTGTTGTCATGGCGATGCATGTGCGACCAGTAATTTGTGGATCACATGGTTGTTGTATGTGTTGCTATGCAACCTGAGGAGGCCTATGCAGATTGGACACATGTGAGCATGCAAGTGTATGTTCGTGGACATGGGTGTGGGTGAGGGATGGATGCTGATGCCAGGTACATGTATGGTGTCGAGGTTGGTGTGCTTGACCTGCATGTCTGTGACTTTTGAATGGCATGGATGCATGACACATGTCTGTGACACTGTACAGATTCACTGATGCTGCCTAATCATCCTTGTATCCACTGTGTTTGTGATGTACGAGGCCACATGGATGTGACAGAGGTGAAGTGTGTGCGTGTGATTTGCATGACCAATGATGCATGTGAGTTCCATGACATCGTACTTTAGAAGAGTGCAGTGGACATGTATGTTGATGTGCATGCCATGGACCATGGGTGTTGCGTGTGTGTATTGCCTGACCCATGTGTTGTGGAGGGACATGATAGAAGTGTACTTTACCATTGCCAGTCATCTGATATTGCTTCCTGTGTAGGGGACCATTGTACAGTGCCCTGATGCTTGTGTTCTATGTCTCCCTCTATGCAGCGGCTAGTGATGGAGAGGGCGGAGACGGCGCTGTGGAGGTAGACGGCGGGGATGCCCCCACGGCTGCGGCGGAAGGGGTGGGTGAGCCCCCACAGGGGCCAGCTACAGCGGAAGAGGGCAAGGAGCCATCCAGGTTGGTGGTTTCTACAGAGGAGGAGGCGGCCGAGACTGAGGCACACCTGAGGCCTGGTGGGGGCATCCCTGCTGGTGCAAGTGGTGCAGTCCAGGGCCAGGGGCAGGAGGCAGCACAGGTCGCCGTGGAGGTGCCTGTGCATGTCGCTGTCCCTGACCCTGTGAGTGCACCACCATGCACCAGCATGGATGCCCCGTCCCAGGCCCGTCCGCAGGTGGAGGGGGTGTCTATGTCATCTGACTCCCCTCCACCTGCGGACGAGGGGACCCGTGGGCGCATGGAAAAGGTCCTGATTGGGGTCGCGTTGCGCACGGGGGTCATTCGTGATGACGTGCGTGCTTCCCGGGAGGAGCACGCACATCATCACGAAGAGCACCGTGCCGACGTGGCCCAGTTGGGATCTGCCATTGGCGCGGGTTTTCTGCAGGTGATGGCCAATGTGTCGGGCATCTCCTCCTCTGTGGAAAGTATGCGCCGGTCGTTCTCCTTGCCGTCTTCCGGCCCAGTTGACACCAGGGCCCCCTGTGGACCTGCCCCGACCAATGCAGCCGGCTCAGTGGGGATCCCATCCCTGCCACAGTCGGGAGTCGGTGGTCCAGCTGGTGTGGACACCATGGCAACTGGACCCCTGCAGGTGGAGGATGTGCCGGCATCATCAGGCAGGGCACGTGCACGACGGCGTCGGTGGATACCATCAGCCTGGATGCCGTCGTGCTGGCAGAGGCAGTGGCTGCAGAGGCAGCGGCAGCGACGTGGGAGGCGTCATGGCTCGGGGCCATCAACATCGGAGGGGCAGCCATCGGCTGGAGGGCAGGAGGACCCTGGACAGAATGTGTCTTCCATGTGGCAGCGGTTAGGCCACGCAATAGATGCGGAGAGGCGGCGGGCAGAAGAGGGGCGGCTCGCTATGGTCAGGGCGGTGGACTCCATGCAGAGGGCCCTGAGGCGTGCCGAGTGCCTCGAGGAGATCCGCAGGGGCTTGGAGGTGGACACTGCGTCAGCCCTGCGGGCCCTCGGGGCCATTGAGGAGGAACGCCTCGGGGAGATAGAAAGGGAGTTCGATGATGCCCTGGCCCATAACATCTCTCAGTGAGCCGCAGGACTGGCCCGCCGCCTTTGTATATAGTTATGTAGATAGTAGGTTTCCTTTATTTTTATTTATTATTTGGGTTGATTGGACAATGGCCCACGTTTTTTGTATATAGTTAGCATTAGTTAGGTTTTGGGTAGGTTTCATTTTATGGTTTTTAGGGATATTGGACCCGGACAATCATCTTTGTACATAGTTTGTGGATATTTTCGATTTTATTATTTGGACCATGGGGCAATGTGTTTGTTTTTGATTTCCATTTTGATTGACTTTGCACCCGTTCTTTTGGATTTCACCTTTCATTAGATTTTTTTTTTTTTTTACCTGTTACTTTGTGTATTCATTTAGGTGTTTCTTTTTTTTTCCTTCTTACATTTTAATACATTGTTCTTTTGATTCTATTGTGTGGACTTCTCTCATTGGTTTGTTGACTGTCACAATCTGGGTTTTCACAGTCATGTGTTGCCATTGTGTGAGTCTGACGGACTTGGACTCATGCGCATACTGCTCATTGGTTATGTATCATGTAATGGGTATTTGATTTTTGAATGGATGTGTACCTTGGATGTGTGTATGGACTGGGGTGACATGGGGTGGGATGTGGTTGCCCATGGGATCCTGGGATCTGTATTGTGATTTCCTATTGGTAGGGGAACATCTGTGTGGGCCTGGTGGAGGGTGCCCCATGACTGCTGGGGGGTGGGGTTGGTGGGAGACATGAGTGGGACATAAGTGGGGGCCTGCTGGCAGGTGCCCCACAGTGCTGGGGGGTGGGGGTGGTGGGAGGCATGAGTGGGACATGGGTGGGGGCCTGGTGGAGGGTGCCCCATGACTGC
The DNA here is from genome assembly GCF_040938575.1 of Ambystoma mexicanum. Lineage (NCBI taxonomy): Eukaryota > Metazoa > Chordata > Amphibia > Caudata > Ambystomatidae > Ambystoma > Ambystoma mexicanum. Next base: position 170,695,059 of record NC_090925.1, read on the forward strand.
TGGGGGGTGGGGTTGGTGGGAGACATGAGTGGGACATAAGTGGGGGCCTGCTGGCAGGTGCCCCACAGTGCTGGGTGGTGGGTGTGGTGGGAGGCATGAGTGGGACATAAGTGGGGGCCTGCTGGCAGGTGCCCCACAGTGCTGGGGGGTGGGTGTGGTGGGAGGCATGAGTGGGACATAAGTGGGGGCCTGCTGGCAGGTGCCCCACAGTGCTGGGGCGTGGGGGTGGTGGGAGGCTTGAGTGGGACATGGGTGGGGGCCTGGTGGAGGGTGCCCCATGACTGCTGGGGGGTGGGTGTGGTGGGAGACATGAGTGGGACATAAGTGGGGGCCTGCTGGCAGGTGCCCCACAGTGCTGGGGGGTGGGTGTGGTGGGAGGCATGAGTGGGACATAAGTGGGGGCCTGCTGGCAGGTGCCCCACAGTGCTGGGGGGTGGGGGTGGTGGGAGGCATGAGTGGGACATGGGTGGGGGCCTGGTGGAGGGTGCCCCATGACTGCTGGGGGGTGGGGGTGTTGGGAGACATGGGTGGGGGCCTGGTGGAGGGTGCCCCATGACTGCTGGGGGGTGGGAGTCATGAGCAGGTGTGCAGGGTAATCCCCTGTGGTGTGGACTGCATGCAGGGGACGTGGAGGCTGTACAGGGAAGACCTGTGAAGACCCAACGATCGGAGTAGCGTGTTCAACTATCCACGCCCCCCTGAAATGGACGTAGCCTGGGATTTCGCGTGTGAAACGTTCCCGCGCACCCCTGAAATGGAAGTAGCCTGGGATTTCGCATGTGAAACTTCCCCGCGCACCCCTGTAATGGACGTACCCTGGCTTTTCGCGTGTGAAACTTCCCGCGAACCCCTGTAATGGACGTACCCTGGCTTTTCGCGTGTGGGACTTCCCGCGCACCCCTGGTATTCCCCTAGCCTAGCTTTTCGCGTGTGAAACTTCCCGCGCACCCCTGTAATGGACGTACCCTGGCTTTTCGCGTGTGGGACTTCCCGCGCACCCCTGCAATTCCCGTAGCCTAGCTTTTCGCGTGTGAAACTTCACGCGCACCCCTGTAATGGACGTACCCTGGCTTTTCGCGTGTGGGACTTCCCGCGCACCCCTGGTATTCCCCTAGCCTAGCTTTTCGCGTGTGAAACTTCACGCGCACCCCTGTAATGGACGTACCCTGGCTTTTCGCGTGTGGGACTTCCCGCGCACCCCTGGAATTCCCGTAGCCTAGCTTTTCGCGTGTGAAACTTCCCGCGCACCCCTGAAATGGAAGTAGCCTGGGATTTCGCGTGTGAAACGTTCCCGCGCACCCCTGAAATGGAAGTAGCCTGGGATTTCGCGTGTGAAACTTCCCCGCGCACCCCTGTAATGGACGTACCCTGGCTTTTCGCGTGTGGGACTTCCCGCGCACCCCTGGAATTCCCGTAGCCTAGCTTTTCGCGTGTGAAACTTCCCGCGAACCCCTGTAATGGACGTACCCTGGCTTTTCGCGTGTGGGACTTCCCGCGCACCCCTGCAATTCCCGTAGCCTAGCTTTTCGCGTGTGAAACTTCACGCGCACCCCTGTAATGGACGTACCCTGGCCTTTCGCGTGTGGGACTTCCCGCGCACCCCTGCAATTCCCGTAGCCTAGCTTTTCGCGTGTGAAACTTCCCGCGCACCCCTGTAATGGACGTACCCTGGCTTTTCGCGTGTGGGACTTCCCGCGCACCCCTGCAATTCCCGTAGCCTAGCTTTTCGCGTGTGAAACGTTCCCGCGCACCCCTGAAATGGAAGTAGCCTGGGATTTCGCGTGTGAAACTTCCCCGCGCACCCCTGAAATGGACGTACCCTGGCTTTTCGCGTGTGGGACTTCCCGCGCACCCCTGGAATTCCCGTAGCCTAGCTTTTCACGTGTGAAACTTCCCGCGCACCCCTGAAATGGACGTAGCCTGGGATTTCGCGTGTGAAACGTTCCCGCGCACCCCTGAAATGGAAGTAGCCTGGGATTTCGCGTGTGAAACTTCCTCGCGCACCCCTGTAATGGACGTACCCTGGCTTTTCGCGTGTGGGACTTCCCGCGCACCCCTGGAATTCCCGTAGCTTAGCTTTTCGCGTGTGAAACTTCCCGCACACCCCTGTAATGGACGTACCCTGGCTTTTCGCGTGTGGGACTTCCCGCGCACCCCTGCAATTCCCGTAGCCTAGCTTTTCGCGTGTGAAACTTCCCGCGCACCCCTGAAATGGACGTAGCCTGGGATTTGACGTGTGAAACTTCCCGCGCACCCTTGAAAATCGCATGGGCCGCTTGCCGTGATGGTCCAGGGTTAGCGCAGCCCCTTGCGCTGGTTTGTGATTTTTATGAGATTTCCCAGCGCAAGGGGCGTTCCTGGGGGCGTAACTGGCGCTGCAGCGAGTCGCTGCGCCACTGTGCGCCACGGCTGCCTGGGGAAGCTAAAATCCATGAATACGCTGTGCGCCGGATTCGGTTTTGGCGCACGCGGCTGGCGCAGACTATCGCACGCGCACGCTGTGCGCCAGCCGCGTGCGCTACTTGTGCGCTGAATTCTATGAATTACCCTGTTGATGTCTGCACTTACCCTGCACTTGCCACAAGCTGGCTGCACTTTTACCTACTGTTTTTATCTGTTTAATTAATTGGATTTATTCTTACTGTTGATCCTATGTATTGCACTGCCTCCCCCCCTTTCCCCTTGCACTTTCCCTTTCCCACCTCCCCTGCACTTACACGATCTCAATGCCTTTTAAGATCATTGTCTTTGTCTTCCCTCTGTTTCCCCTTCCTTGCCGTGTCGCACCTTGAAACACATGTTTATAGGCACGTTATAAATGCCATATCATATCATCCATTCACCCATGGCTTCCAGACAAATCCTGACTTTAGTCGCAGTCTCAGGAAGATATAGATCTAACCGGACCAAGATCTGTGTGTCATCTGCATAAGTATAACAATGAAAGCCGCGGGAGAAGATGAGCTTGGTAAGTGGCTGAATATATACATTGAATAGTATTGGAGAAATGGTAAAATCCTGCAGCATACCACAAGTAAGAGCACTAGGATTTGAAAAAAAAGGAGGAATGGAAGGAGACTGAAGATGATCAGAAAGTAAAGAAGTAAACTGGGAGAAAAGCGTACCAGAGAGGCTGGCTCCTGCAAAGCAATCCAGTAAGAATGCCTCATCGATAGTAACAAAGGCGGCAGACGGATTGAGCAATATTAAACCTCCTACGCCACCTTGTTCATGCAGCAAAGTGAGATGGTTCACAGCAGAAACCAGCACAGCCTTGTTGCCATGTCCTGGATGAAAACCAGACTGAGAGAAATGAAAAAAGAAGATTCCTCAAGAACGGAGCTTACAAGAGGATAGTCCAAAGATTCTAGCAACTGCATAAAAAAAGGGAGAAGTGAAATAGGCCAGCCAATACCCAGTGTAGTGGGGTCCGACATGGGCTGCAAAATGCAAAGACCACCAAGATTGATCTGGTTTTGAGACCAAGACTATCAGCGAGGATCATGGATGCTGAAAAGGCTCTATGATGGTGGCTGACAGCATTTTCTCCACCTCTTAAAGGACTATTTCCTTTCTAACCTCTTGGATCTTACGTGGCTTTAAGTTCACCACATTTCCAAGAGGAGTATGGATAAAGTGATATAGGGCTTTGTTTCTCCCTGGTGCTCCACTAAAAACATTTGGAAGCTGGTCTTGTATGTTATGCTGTTGTTCCAGAGGGAGGTTAGATGGTATTAGACACTGTCTTTCCCCTTCCTCGGTCAACAGACTGGGCATCATTACATATGAGGACTCTACCGGATCTTCCTTTCATTCATTTAAGATGTTAACATGGTAGATATGGGATTTGAGTCTTCTTTCAGGTTGTGCCACTTGGTAATTGCATGCACCAGTCTGTTCTAAGATCTCGTATGGGCCATGCCATGGGGACAACAACTTTTTTTCAGAGATAGCGAGGAGTACTAGTATATTTTGACTGATGGAAAAGGAACTGGTTATAGTTTTCGCTCATATAAGTCCTTATGATTTTCCTGGGTATTGGTTAGATGAGAGTGGATTAGCTCTCGAATAATCTTCACATGTGGACTGTTTGAGAAAAAGGTAATGCAGCTGCCTCTCTCTTCTCCCATGTTTCCCTGAGCATGTCTAGTACATCTCTCGGTTCATGCCCAAAAAGACGTTCAAACAGCGAAAAACCTAGGGATGCCTGGGGAGCTTTTCTAACAGCTAAGAGACTGCAAGGAATCATTACATCCCAATCCCTGCCATCTGTTTCGACAAGCTTCCTGAGGATGGTTTTGAGGGTTTTATTAAACCGCTCCACAAGTCTGTCCATCTCAGGGTGATATACCAATGTGCAGAGCATTTTCATTTGGAGTATCTCCTTTACCACAGCCATCAGTTTGCTCATGAAATTGGTCCCTTGATCGGTGAGAATTGTTTTGGAGAAACCTACTCGAGACAGGAATAGGATGTTTAAAGACCTGTTTTGTGAAACCGTTCCGGATTGGGAAGTGTTAGGAAAGATTTTCATTTATGGGTAAATTTCCCTCCAGTTGTGACTCCCACCCCCAACTTTTTCCATTTGTCTGACCATCCTATCTTGACTTTTACCAGTGGAGCCCAGCCATCTGCTGTACTCCGCTGGGCTTTTGCTCATCTTGTTATAGGGAAACTGACATGCCCTTCAGACTGTCAGTACTGGGAGACTTTGTTTCTCGTAGTCTTTCACTGTATTGCCATGTATTGGAAACATTTTATCAGTGTACAATGTGCCTTACAGTACAGTGTGTTAGGGTCTTTTTTTAATTTTGAAGGCCCTAGACATCCTAAAAGGATTTTTGGCGAAAGTACAAGTGTGTCCAGTACAGCAGTTACTTTTAAAGCATGTTTGACTCTTTTCTATGGTCCAAACCGTGTTTACCTCATTTGGCCCAGGACAGTGGCCAGTGCCTAAAATGGCCATGCCACAAGATTCTTTGTTCTGTCCTTTGGCCATTTTGTCCCTTTACCTTTCCCAAGTCAAACAGACCAGAGAAATTCCTTATTTGGTCATCCAGACCCCTGCGCAAGCCAAAGATTTTGAAAGATTCTGCATGCCTTTGTGTGTATGCGCCCAGGATGTGGGGTGAAACTGTCTAGTGACACCCACGATGACAGTGCTGTCTCTGACCCCCAGGACAGAGACAGCACTGTTGTCTGTTCAGGATGACCTGTTGGAGGCAACAGACAGAGGGAGGGTCATGGTACTATTGATGCTGGACCTGTCTGCTGCCTTCGACACGGTGGACTATCAGATTGCACTTCAACGGATAAAGGAAGTTGGGAGATCATCTGAATTAGTGACACAGTGGTTCAGTTCCTTTCTGAAGGATCGAACACAACAGATTTCCCTAGGAGGTTTTCTCTCAGAGTTAATCCGGTTGAAATGTGGAGTCCCACAGGGATCATCACTGTCTCCCTTGATTTTTAATTTTTACTTTCGCCCAGTATTTAACATCTTGAGGAGACATGGGCTGTGATTCCACTCATACGCAGATGACACCCAAATCTACATTTAGATAGATAACTTCGAAGACGCATTTGAAAAAATCACTGAATGCATGGGAGAAATTAAGATGTGGATGGCAGGTAATCAACTGCAGTTAAATGCATCTAAAACGGGACTGAAACTGTTTGGCCCTGAAGGGAAACTGAGTCACGAGAAACAAATACCCCCCCTTCAGATATTGGGGGAAGATCTGTGCTACTCCAAGAAAGTTGGAAATCTCAAATGTCTCTAGCAAGAGAACCTAGGGGGAGAAGTACAGGTCGGGGCTAAAGTCAAGGCAGTCTATTATTCATTGCGAGTGCTGAGAAGTGTACTCCCCTTTATTCCAAAAGAGGATCAGGCAACCGCAGTAGGGGCTTTAACCAATTCACACTTAGACTACTGTAAAAGCCTCTTAGCAGGGTTGCCAGGCAAGCAGATCAACAGATCACAGAGGACACAAAATGGAGCAGTTAGGCTTATTGGGCACTTGGGGAAATGGGACCACGTGTCCGACTTGCGCAGATCATTACACTGGTTACAGGTCGAAGATTGTATTAAATTCAAGGTGGCATGCCTGGTATTTAGGTGCCTTAACGATCTGGCACTTGGGTATCTTGCAACCAAAGTCTGTGCTTACCTGCCAACAAGAAATCTTCGTTCTGAAGATACACTCCTGCTGTGTGTACCTCAGACTATCAAGGTACATAAAGGAGACAGGAGGTTTGCAGTATTTGGACCAAAGATTTGGAACAAGCTACCCTGGGACATTCGAGCTTCCCCATCATTGGAAATCTTTAGGAAAAGACTAAAGACGTTACTATTTAAATAAAAGCTGTACCCCTCTCTGCAATAATGTTCTCACTTCAATCAGTGTTATAGTTAACATCTGCGCTTGAATGCAGGTTATTCTGTATGGTGCACGTAAGAAATGGAAAAAATCAAAATCAGGGTGTCGGTGTGCTGGGTTGACTGGGACCACTGTGGTCTGCGATTGGTCCATGTCCGGAACGGTTGAATGTGAGCAGATCTCTTATTGGTTTCTCTTCATTTTGGCGTGAAGGAGATTCTGGATAAGAGAAGGCACTCTAAACCTTTTTCAGGTCGATCTTCTGAGTTGACACCAAACTTAGTAAAGGAGCCAAGTATCCTGAACCAAAGAAGCAGGACTGTAGAACCGCTGGTGACCCTCTGGACGATGTGGCACCCTGAACCCATTGTTGTCCCATCAGAGCCCCTGTTTCTCATCGATCACAGAAGGCCTGCAAGGGTGCTTCGACACATTCGAGAAGTGGGACTAACTATTCTCGGCACCTCTTACTTAACCTGCAAATGAGCCCTTTCGGAAGTGCTACTGGCCCGCCATTGAACTGACCAGCTCGTATGGGTCCTTTGCCTTGGAACCACTGCCATCTCGAGTTTCGACTTGAAACTTTTGGAAATGTAATCCCATGGTAGAATGCACTCTTCCGCTGAGTTTCGTACACCTGGCAATCCTAGGTCTGGAATTAGGAGAGTTCACCTATGTCACAGGTTTCCCCCCTTCATACCTGTCTGTATTGTTTGCTTGTGATCTTCGAAGATGTCTTCTTTTGCACTGTTCAAGATTTATATAACCCCGTGCGTGGGTCCTCGGGTTCCAGCGTGCGGTTCATGACCTGGCTCCAGGAAGCGTTCAGATGTCCCGGAAGAAGTCCAGGAAATAGCGAGGTTTGCACTCGGAGGTACGAATGCAATGGAAATCCAGGATATGCAAGGTGAGGAAAAAGGGGAAGGATGAAAGAAGAGGAGATTCAGGGGACCGGAAACCAGGAATTAGAAGTAATCGCTGAACGAACTCCGGCAACACACTTCTGACTACTGCAAGCGGTAGCGTTTAGACGCGCAGGGCCGCAGGGGCGTGTCTGCTTTGTAGAATGTAGAGTGTACAACGCGGAGACTGGCAAACAGCGTTCCGCGTTCAGCGGCCATGTTGGGAGTACTGCTGAGTTCAGTCCCCTATGGGTCAGGGACCACGAAGTCCAGAAGGGACGCGTACGGTGGTTCATGACAGCCTGAACCCGAGCATATGCCGTACCTGAGTCACCGCTCTGTGGTGACAAGCTTTGTGGGTGCCTTGATGCTGTGCCCTCGTGTGCCCTAAGATGAGCTGCAGTGGAACTGGCCCTATCCCTTCACTAAAAGCAGAGAAATCACCACTGAACGCACGCAGGCCTTGAAAGCCGGAGAGACGTGCAACTGCTGGACTCAAACCTGCAAGCAATCTGGACTTGACTGGCGAGGTTTGGTCTGGAGTGCATAGAGGATCGGTGAGTACTTGCATCACTTACCGGTGGCCCCTGGTGCATCCATAGACTTTTATGCGCAAGTGTCCTCAAGGGCCACTCTCCTTTGTTAGGGTAGCCTGTGCTACCATCCTATTCCTGATTCCTGGAAATAGCTGAGTGCTCTTGTGGAGACCCTCCTTGAATAATGGAACTCTATCCTTGATCGCTTTACCCCCCTTCCTGCGACACAACAGTCCCTCGAAGAGACCCTTTGTGACCTTTAATGCATAATCAAGTGCTGCTGCGATGAACTCACTTTTGAGTTCAAGGCTCCACACTTCATAGGGACTGGACTGCCTATTATTTAGGGTTGAGACTCTTGAAGAATTGCCTAAAGTATATTCGCACTGCCTGACCCTCTTCTGTTATAGGTTGTGGATCTTTCCTTGTTGAATATTCCTTTAGGCTAATAGTTACTGTATATATGTTTCTTAGTATAGTGTTGTGTTAGTATTGTTAATATATATATATATATTTATTTAAATGGTTTAGTTTGTAACAAAGATTTCATTATTTTGTCATCATCATTTCCATCCATAAAAAGATTTTAGAAAAGGAGTAATTAACAAAATTGATGTATCCATTTCCTAGACACTTGTCAAGTTCATTATTTCCGACCAGAATTGCAAATCTCTAAACACCAGATTTATTTCTTCCCCAATGATTGTTAATATTGCCGTGGTTTGACCTTGTGTTTGATTCAAAAGGCCTTTAATAAATGTATATGTATTTTTGATATATACACCCGACTGAGCGTAATTTGTGGTGTTGTTTGATGTGTGTGCTCATTGTGGGCTTTCGATCACCCTCACCCCTCCTGAGACCTAGTCTTGACTGCCGCCAATGCTACCATGATTGGTCTGGCTTGTCCAGAAAGCTACCCTGTTCCAAGAAACTATGCTGGCCTTCTGTACCTCTGCCCACCAGGTCAGAGTTCAGAAATCCATCTTAACAGGAAGGTCTGGATAGCTGGTTGCATAGTCTACAATGACCAAGATGTACATGTATCCGAGCCGGGATGGCTTGAGAAGACCCACAATGTCTACCTCTATGTGGGAAAAGAGAATATAATTGGTAAGGGCTGCAGGGGGGCTGAAGCAGGAAGGTGTTGGCTGGTCTTCTGGCACAGGTGGCAACAACGTTTTTATCTCTACAAAAACTCCTGACCAGCACACCCTACTGACTACCTGACCTTGGGTTTTAGCTGCCCCTAGATTTCCTGAGCTAAGGTGTGCCATCTCCAAAACCCACCAGCCCCCAGGGACCCCGAACCCCCAAAAAATGAAATTTGATGAGCATTTTCATTAGAATGTACACGTTGAAATGCCAGGGGATGAAATTGAAGGCGATGAAAGAACATGGAACCCTTCTTCTGACACCACCATCTGTAAGACCTCAGCTAATATGGGATCATTGCACTGAGCAAAGGTGATATCTGGTATTATCTCAAAGTCTTCAGCCTCTGCCTGTGGGGTGGATGTTTCTGTCTCGGGTTCCCCTCTGGTATCGGTTGCACCAAATCCCTTTTACCCTCTAACAGTTTGATTTTGGACTTCTAGCAGATCAGGGAACACAACGTTTTCTAGTATCCCCTGTGCAATTGTGTCTCCAATTTTATTTTTAAACATCTTTTTATTAGCATTTTTAAGAAAAACATTAACATTTCCCCAACAGTCCCCCCCAACACCGCCCCCCAAAGAACAAACAAACCGGCCACACCCCAGTGATCCAAAATCCTCCACCAAGTTGAAGTATCCCTCCTCAGTTCATGAAAGGTCCAACAGTCTGAGCCGCTGCGGGCGCCACCCGATTCTAAAGTCATCTCTAAGAAAGGTGAATACCTCGCCCCACTCGCTTGCAAAGCTCTGTAATGCATTGTTCATAGCATACATTGCCCATTCCACCGCAACCATCTCCCAAACTACTCGGAGCCAACCTTGAAATGTTGGGACCAACGGGCTTTTCCAGTTCCGAGCGATCAGCATCGTACCTGCCAAGATAAGCACCACCTGTGCCCTTTCCCTAGTGCCTAAGGCAGGTTCCATGTCTTTGCGCTGTATGCGCAATAAAATCTGCTCTGGGGGCCTGGTTTCCCCTAGACCAAAGACCTGTTGCTGAGCATTCCGAATTTCTCCCCAGTAATGCCCTAACCTGGGACACTCCCACCAGATATGCTCCACAGTCCCTACTGCTCCACACCCCCTCCAGCAGTCCTTTGAGTTCGCAGGATATAACCTGTGCAAGCGCGCGGGAGTGTAGTGCCAGCCATAGATAAGTTTGTACCAAGCCTCTCGAATTTGGGACGCTCTTGGTACTTTCGGGATAATTCTCCATAACCTCCCCCACTCACTCTCCTCTATTCCTCTCCCATTTACTCATAAAGGCCCACCTTCTCTTCAGTTTAGCCTCCTCCAGAATCCCATACAGCTGTGAGATTAACCCTTTTGAGCCATCATTAGACATTAAAAAATTTTGAATTTGGTAGGGTCTCTAGTGGCCGCCTCTCTATTATCAGGATGCAGCAACCAATGGCGTAGCTGGTAATACCGTAATCTTTCCTCCTCGCCCAGGGCGAAAATCCCGTTTACATTCGGGGGAAGGAGCTAATATTTTTCCCAATAAACATATCCCGCATCCTCCTACACCCCCTTCCCTCCATTTTCTAAACCCCCCCCCTCTAGCCCTGGAGAGAAATCCCCATTTCCAAATATTGGCGTGAACGGAGATGGGAAGGAAGTCCGCCATTAATTTAGTAATAGAATTTAGGTACATATGGTTAGGTCTGAGGCGTTTTGGGAGCCAAAGCACCACGTCTAGGTCTTGCTTGGTTACTGCCCTATCCATTTTGATCCAGTGCTTTTGTCCTCCTTGCTGGAGCCATTCCCTTATAACCCTTAGTTGCGTGGCTCGTAATACAGCCTGAAATCGGGTAGGGCCCGACCGCCCTACCTCCTCGGGGCTGTGAGAAGCTGTCTACTAACTCTGGCTGTCTTACCCTCCCAGATGAAGTCATTCGTTAGGGTTTGTAGCTCCTTGATGAAGCGTTCCGGTACCCTCTGGGGAACCGCTTGGAACAAGTACAGGAGGCGAGGGAGAATCACCATCTTTATAGTTGTTATTCTCCATAGCCAGGAAACGCAGAGATTTCGCCACCTTTGAAGATCTTTTCTAATGCTTTTCAATAGCGGGGAGTAGTTAGTTGATAACCACCCCAAGAGTGTCGGGGTAAGTTTCACCCCCAAGTACACGATTCCCCCTGGTCGCCAAGCGAAGGGCGAGGATCTCCGGAGCTCTTCCCGCTCTTCCTTCCCCAGACCCAGATCCATCAGTTCAGATTTCCCCATGTTGACGCGTAATCCCGAGACCTCCCCAAGTTTCTCAAGCAGCAGTGTACTAGAGCAACATGACTGGGAAGGGGCTGTAAGAGTAAGCAACATATCGTCTGCAAAAGCAGCTACTTTGTGCTGGATGCCCCCAAATGGAATACCACAGATGTCCCCTGAGTCCCTGATGGCCTGGAGTAGAGGTTCCAGAGTGTCTATAATTTTGACATGATAGGGCTGCCTTCCATTGTGTTGAAGGAGGACTTTAACATCTCCCCTGTAATCGCGATCCACCACCACAGCCAGTACATCCAAGTCATATTTCCAGACTAACCCAGACTTGGAGGTTAGCCTGATATAAGCACCCTTGGGAGCTGACAGGACCAGGTATAACTTGTCTTTCCCCTGATTCAATGACAAGGTCCTGACTGCTGGATAAGTGAAGGCCAATGGATTCGGGAATGCCCACTGAGGGGTTGGAGGCCCGGTCACTAAGTTTAGTAAATCTTAGGGTTCCCCGGTTTTGGTCAGCCAGGTCAGATCTCACCTCTGACACTATATGTAAGTGTCAGGATCCATCCCTGGAAGCTATGGCAGAAGTAGAAGTTTTCGCCGCGGAGAACCTTCACTTAGCAGTCCAGTCCTCATCCAACATGGCTGCCTTTGTTATTTAAGCAAGCCCCGCCCACCACCCGGCGCATTGTATCTGTGTTGTTACTCCTTGTGATATCAGCGCTCAGCTAAATACTCTGTTTAGCTCCTTCAGTGCCCCCCGTAGTGTTTACTCCTACCCGCTTGCATATCCCTCCGTTTTACTCTGCCTTTCCCTACTCCCTTTGTCCTTTCACGGCACTTGTCCGTTACGCCTTTTCAGTCTTTCCCTTTGCTTTCGGCATCTTGCCACTCGTACTAGCGGTCTGCCGCCATCCTCGCGTATCTACGTGTTCCTCCCTGTGCCTTTTGTCGATCCAACCGTTTCTGGTAAGTAGGGACTTTAACTGCTTCTCCCTCTTTTCCTACCTTTCCCTCTCTGCTCGGTCCGTGTCCCCGTTCTGGGCTCTTTCCCTCTTCTCTTTCCTCCCGCATTGCTTCTCGTTGCTGCTACCTTGTTTGCGGCCAAGTCTCCACGGATCGGATCCTGCCTTCTTTTCCTCAAGCCATCTTCATTTTGGTGGACAGAACAAACTTACTTGATCCACTTGTTTCTTGGGTTCACTCCGGATCACTCACTACCACATCCGCTATTGGAGAGTCTGATATTCAATACCATCTCAGGAAGACTACACAGGGTTTTTTACCGTCCATCGGTCTTTTCCCTGTCGCAGGGCTTTGGCTCCTCAGGGCCCCCCAAGACAGGTCCCACTTCCTGTCGAGGTGGCCTCCGAGGGAGCCAGACCCTACTTGCATGACAGGAGGTCCTGAGACAAGTCTACAAAGGAAGATACCAGAACTCCCTGAAGATCCTCCAAACACTCCAAGGACAAGCAAGAGGAAGCCACAGGTGAGGAGAAGGATGGTGAGGGTGAACAGCCTGACAGAATACAATGCCAAGACAGAATCATGACTTCCCTTGAACAGTATCAGGAGCTGGTGGCAGCATTGCAGGGACTAACCCTAGAAGTCCAATCCCTGAAAACCGAAAATGCCGCCCTACGCCAACAAGTAGTCCTACATAGGGACGACCAAGGAGACCTACCACCCATGCCTTTATCCTTCGGAAAATATGATGGCTATCCAGGCGGTCTAAAGGAGTACTTAGACGCCTGCCACGTATATTTCGCCTTTCGTCCCCAAGCCTTTGAAACAGCCAGAGCTAAAGTGGGGTTCCTTATAGCTAATCTCACCGGAAATGCCTTGGCCTGGGCCACCCCGTTGGTAACAATAAATGATCCTGCACTGGCTAATTATGACTCATTTGTGGACCTTTTCAAGGCCAGATTCGATCGTGCTGAGGTTCTGTACACCTCTTTTGAAGCAATAGTAGATGTAGAACAAGGAAACACAGATGTACAGACCTACATATCTCGCTTCCTGAGACTGGTGGCGAAAACAGATTGGCCAGAATCTGCCAAACAGACGATCTTTCGGAGGGGACTTAAGGATGAGTTGAAGGATGAGTTAGCCCGAGTAGCTCGACCTCCGTCCTTTCAAGATCTCATGTCACTCACTCTCCAATTAGAGTATCGTCTCAACGAACGCCGCCAGGAAAGGAGAAGACCTCGTTTTAGCCAGCCTACATCCAGCCCGGCTCCTCGCCCTTCGAGGGAACCGTCCACCCGAGAGGAACCTATGCAGATAGGGGCAACCCGAGTCCCCCTCACGCCTGCAGAACGCAAAAGGCGCAGGGATTCAGGCCTCTGTATGTATTGCGGCTCTTCAAAGCACCTCCTCAGAGATTGTCCGGAAGTTCCTCCAAGAAGGAAGGAAAACTTCCACCCTCGGTCCTTTGCAAGGGAGGTCTCGGGGGGACAAGATACAGTCCTTGCAACCTTACCAGACCAACAGAATTAAGAGAGGGTAACAGCCTGATGGTATTTCGAGTCAAACTCTGGACAACCAAAACTTCATGTGTGGAGGTCTTAGCCATGCTGGACTGCGGTGCCGCAGGGAACTTTATTAATGAAGGATGGGCTTGAGAACAACAGATCCCCTTTAGGCAGAAGGATAGGCCCATTCCGGTAGAAGGAGTGGATGGTACACCCCTGTCCTCAGGCCCAATCCAATCCGAGATGATACCCGTACGTCTGGATTTGGGAGAGCATCAGGAACTGCTGATATTAGAGCAGCCCACTTTCCCTTGGTGATAGGAATACCCTGGCTAAGAAGACACAATCCGCAAATAAACTGGACTACCAACTGTGTGCGTTTTGATGCTTCCTACTGTGAACAGCATTGTCAATCTGCCCTTCGTGTCAAAGGAAAGGACAAGGATAAGGGATCCCCTCTACTCAAGGTGGTCTCATTGCTTCCCCGTCAGTATCAAGAATATGCTGAGGTCTTCAAAGACACTACACCCAAACTCTTACCTCCTCATCGGCCAGAGGATTGTGCCATAGAACTGACCCCGGAGTCTGTTGTCCCATTTGGCAGGATGTTTCCCCTATCTTTTTCCGAAAAACAGGCCATAAGAAAATATCTGGATGACAACCTGCAGAACGGTCTAGTACAGGAATCAAGGTCTTCAGGGGGGGCTTCACTGTTTTTCATTCCTAAAAAGGACACCACCGAACTATGTCCTTGCATAGACTACAGAGGGTTAAATCGGATCACAATCCGCGATCGCTACCCTATGCCATTCATAAGGGACATCCTAGAAGCTGTGAGAGGGTCTTCTTACTTCACCAAATTGGACCTTAGAGGAGCCTACCATCTCCTCAGAGTGAGGAGAGGTGACGAGTGAAGACCGCATTTCGGACCCCATTCGGATTGTATGAATACAGGGTTATGCCCTTCGGCCTGGTAAATGCCCCTGCAGTCTTTCAGAGGTTTATCGACAAGATTTTCTCCGACATGTTGTTTGTCTCGGTGGTCGTTTATCTAGACGACATATTGATATATTCTCAAGAACTACTGGACCATCGTGAACAAGTCAAAAGAGTGTTACATCGACTCCGAGCAAATCAGCTCCTGGTCAAACCAGAAAAGTGCCAGTTTGAAGTGACCTCCGTCTCTTATCTAGGTTATGTCCTCTCGAAGGAAGGGATCAAGATGGAACCCGGAAAGATAAAAGCTATCCTGGACTGAAGGAGCCAAGAAGTGCCAAAGAGATCCAGTCTTTCCTAGGTTTGGCAAATTTCTATCGCCAATTTATCCCCAACTTTTCTAACTTGATGTTACCCATTACAGGTCTCCTTAAAAAAGGGGTTCAGTACGCCTTTGGACCAGAACAGAAAGGAGCCTTCTTACAGCTCAAGGAGCTGTTTACCTCCACTCCCATACTAGTGCAACCAGATCAAACAAGACCATTTATAATGGAAACTGATGCCTCGGGGGGAGCAGTGGGAGCCATTCTATTGCAAGAGGCAGACGACGGTCTCACGCATCCAGTAGCGTATTATTCCAAGACCCTGACCAAAAGAGAATGAAATTACTCTGTTTTAGAAAGAGAACTACTGGCCATCAAACTGGCATACCAAGAGTGGAGGCACTTGTTACAAGGAGCAGCACACCCATTTCAAGTACGAACTGATCATCGTAACCTCAGAGTGTTACAGCAGATGGAGTGTACCAACGCCCGACATGCTAGATGGGCATATTTCTTCTCTCAATATGAATTTAACATCACCTTTTTACCAGGATCAGAGAACAAGATGGCAGATGCCCTCTCCAGATGTCCAGGAGAAGAAACCGACCATAATCAAGATCACGATCTCTTGTTTCCCAACCATAAGATCACGGCAGGTGTCTCTCTCTTTTTGCAAGAACTTACCTCCCAATACGGTTCACTATCAACCATTCCAACCACTGTCAATCTGGCCGATGATGGTTTGTACTACCACGGTACTGGGTTGTTTCTCCCGTCTAAAGGACTTCAGGAACAGATCCTCTTCTGGTGTCATAATACCCCCCTCGCTGGACACCCCGGTATCAAGAAGACCCAGGATCTCATAAGCTGAAGGTTTTGGTGGCCAGAACTCCACAAGGATGTAGAGAGATACGTTTCGACCTGCCCCATTTGTGCTACCAACAAATACCAAACAGGCAAACCTTTGGGCAAACTGCAACAACCTACCCTACCCACCCAGCCTTGGGAATACGTGTCTACGGATTTTATTGTCGATCTACCGAAATCAGAAGGAATGACCGCAATCATGGTAACTATTGATTCATACAGTAAGCTGGCCCACTTCTCAGCATTGGAAGGTCTTCCGTCAGCTCCAGTCTTCCTCTGGGATATAGTACGCTTGCATGGCCTGCCTCGAACCATAGTCTCGGATAGAGGTACCCAATTTACCTCCAGGTTCTGGACATCGTTGTGTCAACAGTTGGGGATTCACAGAGCACTGTCATCCGGCTTTCACCCACAGAGCAACGGTCAGACAGAGAGACTTAATGCGGAACTTGAGCAGTACTTAAGATGTTTTTGCAGCAACAGACAGGAGAGCTGGTCTTCCTACTTCGCGCAGGCCGAGTTCGCCTATAACAACAACTACCACACCTCGACTAGAATGAGTCCTTTCTATTGCACTTATGGTTACCATCCTCAGCAGATGCCTTGGTCCGGAATGCAACCCACCAAATCTCCTGCCATAGATGACCGGTTATCAGAACTAAAGAAGGTACATAAATTGGCAAGAGAAGCATTAGAGGACAGCCAACTAGCACAAAAGAAGTGGGCCGACAGAAGCAGAAGACCCAACCCAGATTGGAAGTCCGGACAAAGGGTCTAGTTATCCACGAGGTATCTACTCAAGTGGATACACACCGGCAAATTTGCTACACGATATTTGGGTCCTTATCCTATAGTGAAACAAATAAACCCAGTGGCATACGAAATCCGCCTGCCTAAGAACCTCCAGAGAGTACACCCTGTTTTCCACACATCACTGCTTAAAGAATAGAAGGTGGATCCTTTCTCACGAAAGTTTCGGAAAACCAAGACTCCGACCACAGTAGAACCACAAGAGTATGAAGTGGAATACTTAGTGGATTCTCGGTATTATCAAGGCAGTCTCCAATATCTTGTCCATTGGAAGGGTTTCTCCACTGAAGAAAGAACCTGGGAACCCAGACACCACCTGCATGCTCCAAGGTTACTGAGAGAGTTTCACCAAAGATACCCGGGAAAACCAGGGGGATTTCGGAGGGAGAAGGGTTATACTGTCAGGATCCATCCCTGGAAGCTATGGCAGAAGTGGAAGTTTTCGCCGCGGAGAACCTTCACTTAGCAGTCCAGTCCTCATCCAACATGGCTGCCTTTGTTATTTAAGCAAGCCCCGCCCACCTCCCGGCACGTTGTATCTGTGTTGTTACTCCTTGTGATACCAGCGCTCAGCTAAATACTCCGTTAAGCTCCTTCAGTGCCCCCCGTAGTGTTTACTCCTACCCGCTTGCCTTACCTCTGTTTTACTCTGCCTTTCCCTACTCCCTTTGTCCTTTCACGGCACTTGTCCGTTACGCCTTTTCAGTCTTTCCCTTTGCTTTCGGCATCTTGCCACTCGTACTAGCGGTCCACCGCCATCCTCGCGTATCTACGTGTTCCTCCCTGTGCCTTTCGTCGATCCAACCGTTTCTGGTAAGTAGGGACTTTAACTGCTTCTCCCTCTTTTCCTACCTTTCCCTCTCTGCTCGGTCCGTGTCCCCGTTCCGGGCTCTTTCCCTCTTCTCTTTCCTCCCGCATTGCTTCTCGTTGCTGCTACCTTGTTTCCGGCCAAGTCTCCACGGATCGGATCCTGCCTTCTTTTCCTCAAGCCATCTTCATTTTGGTGGACAGAACAAACTTACTTGATCCACTTGTTTCTTGGGTTCACTCCGTATCACTCACTACCACATCCGCTATTGGAGAGTCTCATATTCAATACCATCTCAGGAAGACTACACAGGGTTTTTTACCGTCCATTGGTCTTTTCCCTGTCGCGGGGCTTTGGCTCCTCGGGGCCCCCAAGACAGGTCCCACTTCCTGTCGAGGTGGCCTCTGAGGGAGCCAGACCCTACTTGCATGACAGGAGGTCCAGAGACAAGTCTACAAAGGAAGATACCAGAACTCCCCGAAGATCCTCCAAACACTCCAAGGACAAGCAAGAGGAAGCCACAGGTGAGGAGAAGGGTGGTGAGGGTGAACAGCCTGACAGTAAGCGTGCAGAAGTACGGGTCTGACACAGCAGTGGTATATTTGTTGGATAATACTTTTTTTAATTAAAGATAAAGAAAAGGAAAAACCTATCTAGCCCTATTTCTAAAAAAAAGATTTGCTACCCCAACCAAAAGACTAAGGATTCTTTCTGTCAGGAAGTCTGAAAACATAAAATGCCCACCGTCCTGTGTCCAAACCTATTTCAGTCCCTTACACACTACATTACCCAAGGAAAACTGACTTTCTGTATCCAGAAGAAGCCCTCTCCTATTCTGGACTCCAACGGAAATGTTCATTTCTTAATGTTCACATTTTTACAAGAAAATCACAATTCCCAAGTATCAGGGGGAGTTCCTTCCCCTCTTCTTCTTCTTTCTTCACCTCACAAATGTCTTATAAAGTCTGGTTCCTAATCGTACCAACCTTTATCTGCAAGCCCTGTAGTTAAAATGGTTCCCAAAACAAATATCACACAGCAAATCCGGTTCACTCTCCTGCCAGATTTGCCTGTAGCTCTTCCTTTCTTCACCTGCAGCTGTGTCTCACAAGAAAACAATCATCGAATGCAAAGCCCACATAATAAATCATCAAGTATGGTTTATTGCCCTGCCAAACTTGATTGCTGTTCGAGAGAGAGTGTTTAACAATGAGACCTTGCACCTTTACCATTTCTTCATCTTGCTCACTTTTGTTTGGGTCTCGGATAATTCTGGGATGTTTTGGTGCCTCCTTGATTCTCTCTACGTCTTTTCTATTTTGTTTCTGTGGGACCCCGACCCCTTAATGCCAACTTGGGGCTTCCCTGAGTTGTTTTGAATATCAGAACCTTATTTGCAAGCCTCCTTAAACTGCAATGGGTCCCTGACCCTTCTGTACTCTGAGCGTATAGCCCTTTGGGTATCGTGCATGCAATGGATGGGGATGCACAATACCTCTGACACCATATAATGGAACCAACTCAGGAAGATGCAAAGGTTGATGTTTTATTATCAATGATCTAAAATAGGGAGTTACAACGGACATCAACAGACGTTCTCTCAAGTTCTCAATATATTTCACATAAAAACACATTTGCATACTAAAAATTCATCATAGGTGATGTCATGCTACGTGGCAAATGAGAAAAACCTATGTGGGGTTGTGATAGGCTAAAGGTAACATCTAAGTATACTTTCTATAAGGGGTGGAATTGTGATTGAATATCTACTGTGAGGTGGACAAATTATGCCTACCTCTAAAACATGTAATCTTTAACACTATTAAGTACACATTTTATCATTGGTTCTCAAAATATAAGGCCCTTCGTTATATGGTCCTCTACAATTAGTTGGCATGCTCATGATATGTCTGGAACATTCGGTTCACTTAGCAGCACGTAAACTCAAACCCAGGTCCCAGGAGGTGGGCTTGTCTTTACCTCCCCACCGAATTAGCCCTTCATCTCTCATCACCCAGCCTTCTGTCATGCAGATTGTCTTTGAACTTGGTCTTGCAGTGTATTCTCGTCTCTGGGTATATAAGGGAGTGCAAGCATGCACTATTGTAGTTCTAGGACTCAATGCCCAACTCTATCTCCATCCTTGGCCCACATGACAGGAGACCACGATTTGGTCCATGTTGCAGCATTTGAATGTCATAAATGAATAAAACTTGCCATGCTTGGTGTTCTTTCTTCGCACCTTAACAAGGGATGATTCAGCTTCTCACATTCACTGCCTTTGAGAATAGATAACCGGCTGTGGCTGCCTCAGCTTTGACACTAGGCCAAACAGCCTCTCCATTCATTTCCACAATCTCAGTTTATACTTGCTGTGACACAGTTCTTGCCCTTTCCTTTCCATGGGTCCGGGCTCACTAAATTCATGACACTGATGTCCAGCTTCTATACAATGGCGGCTTCGCCTGCAGTCTATTCACCACATATAGCCAGCTTCTAAGATTACAGTTATTGAATGGCTTGCATTTTCTGTAGTGCGTCACACACGTGCAATCTTCTTTTCTCATATGAAAGTTTACTCGATTCTTAACTTCATCATCAGTTTCTATAAGTGTCCAGTTTTGTGTCCATCTCCTCCCCACTCTCCTCACCAGATCGGTATTCCTCCAATTCTTCTGTATTGAGATGCCGACGTGAGCAGAAATCTCTCTTCGTGGTTGAAGATACTTGTCTACCACGAGAGGAAGCCACAGTGAATGCTTGAAACAAGCAGTCCTGGGACTCCTCTCCCGTAGCAGGCGACAAGGGAAAAAGCCTTGATGGCAGAAAAAACCCTTGAAAGGAACGAAGCCAAGCCGGAGTCTTCCAAGGAGATAGTATGGAACGTCGTCTGTGGTTGAAGGAGAGTAGGTATCCGACTACTGCGGATTGGAGGAGGAAGACGACAGCTGATGATGGCAGAAACAAGGCAGGAAATGCCTCGTAAGAATGAGTAGTGAGAGAGACTCGAGCCGGCGGCGAGAGAGAGAGCCGCGAAAGCTGAAAGAAAGTGAAGCAAAGGAGAGAGAGAGAGAGAGAGAGAGAGAGGAAGAAGCCTCGCACGGAACTAGGAGAGGCGAAAGGAAAGGTACGGACCAAGCCGCGATAAGGGAAAAACTTGCGTTCTCACCCAAAGCAGGAAACAAAACACTATGGGGGTTGCAACGCAGCGATCGCCGGGAGTGAGAGACTGAAATACCTCCCGGCGGCCGCCATGTTGCCGGAGAACTAGACCGCAGCTGCACGTAAGCGAAAGCAACGTGCTGGAACTACGGTCAGCGCCGGAGCCTCCAATGCGGAAGTACCCGCCAATCGGCCCGGCCGCGTATGACAGTATGCCCCCTCACAAAGCGAACCCCCCCAGGCTTTCCCGGAAAACACCGATGAAACCCAGTCAACAACCTGGGAGCATGAATGTGGGAGACTGGTTCCCAAGAGTCCTCCGACTCCGGATAACCCTTCCACGAGACCAAGTATTCCAATCGTCCCCTGTAGTATCTGGAGTCAGGAATGGCCGAAACTTCGTATTCCTTCGTACTTCCCGAACCTTGGACTTGCAAACGGGGAAGAGATCTTAGGTGAGGATCCGGAACAAAAGGTTTGAGAAGGGAAGAGTGAAAAACAGGATGAATGCGACTGAGAGCGGGAGGCAATTTCAATCTGAAAGCGACAGGGTTGATCTTAGATAGGATAGAAAAAGGTCCCAAAAAGCGAGGAGAAAGTTTGGAAGGGTGAACCCATTGAGGCAGAAATTTAGTAGAGAGCCACACCTTGTCTCCCTCCTTCCAATCGGGACAGTCCTGCCTACGTTTATCCGCCTGTTCCTTGTTCCGGCTTCTGCTCCTTTCGAGACTGAACTCTGCAATCCTATGCGCCTCCGCAATGGACTGAAGCACTGCTTCCGCAGTGGGAGAGTTTGTAGGAGCTGAAATCACGGGAAAAATGGTTCGAGGATGCACTCCATACGTGCAAAAAAAAGGAGTAAGACCTATCGCGGAATGTGTAGAATTGTTATACGTAAATTCCGCGGTGGGTAACAACGACACCCAGTTGTCTTGGTGTCGGTTGGTATAACATCTCAGATATTGCTCCAAGGTGGCATTCAGTCGTTCTGTCTGGCCATTCGACTGAGGGTGGAAACCAGATGATAGTGCTCTCTCCATGCCCACTCTATTACACAAAGCCTTCCAGAAGTTTGAAATGAACTGACTACCTCGATCGGAAATGATCTTGTCAGGCAAGCCATGTAGTCGAAAAACATCTCGTGTGAAGGTCTCCGCCATCCGAGTGGCGGTAGGTAAGCCAGGTAGCGGGGAAAAATGTGCCAATTTAGTGAAAGTATCTATCGTCACCATAATGCAAGTGCAGGATTCAGACTTTGGTAGATCCACAATGAAATCGGTAGAGATGAGACCCCAAGGGCGTGTAGGCATCTCGGGTTGGGTAAGCAAACCTAAGGGCTTGCCCGATGGATATTTAGCTCTGGCACATATTGGACAGGCCTTGATGTAATCCTTAACCTCTCCTTTCAATCCAGGCCAGAAGAACCTTCTTGCGATAAGTTCAGTAGTGTTCTGCACTCCTCTATGACCCGAGGTAAGTGGATCATGGCCCAAATGAATGATCTTCTTACGCCAAGGGCCTTCTGGAATGTACAGTCGGTTCTCGTAAAACACTAAACCTTCCTTCTCGGTATATTTTCCTCCTTGTAGCTTAGAAAGTTTCATCCTTTCGGAAGCCAACGTGGTCTTCACTTCTTGAAAGAAAACGTTGACCAGTCCCAGGATCTTGTTTCTTCTGAACATAGTTTCTCGAGAATGAGGGGTATAGTCTCCAAGAACCTCCTTCCTTGATAAGGCATCTGCGACTTTATTTGAGGAACCTGGTAGGTAGGTAATATGAAAGCCGTATTGGGCGAAAAAATGAGCCCATCGGGCTTGCCTTGAATTAACACACTCCATGTTTTGTAATGCCTTGAGATTCCTATGGTCTGTCCTAATGAGAAAAGGATGCCGCGCACCCATCAGTAAATGTCGCCAATCCTCACAGGCCAGCTTCATGGCGAGTAGTTCCTTCTCTAAAACCGAATAGTTCAGTTGGCTGGGAGACAAAGTCTTTGAGAGATAGGCTACTGGATGTTCCATACCATCGTAGGTTTGTAAAAGAACTGCCCCTATAGCCAAGGCAGAGGCATCAGTCTCCACGATGAACTGTCGGTTTTGATCCGGATGTCGAAGAATCGGAGCGGAACAGAACAATCTTTTTAAGTTCCTAAAACCCTGTTCAGCTTCGGGTGACCATAGGAAAGGCCCTGAATCTTTCCTTAAGAGTCGCGTAATGGGAAGTACTATCTCTGAGAAGTTTGGAATGAACCTCCTGTAGAAATTTGCGAGACCCAAAAATCTTTGTACCTCCTTTACACTGTCCGGGGAGGACCAATCGAGTAAAGCAGCGACCTTGCCTGAATCCATGGAAATTCCTTCTTCCGAGAGAACGTATCCGAGGTAGTGAACAGAGGGGACTGCAAAAACGCACTTCTCGGGTTTGACCAGAAGTTTATAACGTTGTAGACGCTCCAGCACTTGAGTCACATGAATGATATGGGATTCCAAATCGGATGAGTAAATCAAAATATCGTCCAAGTAGATGATGACAGTAACCAGTAACAGATCGGAAAATAAACGATCCATGAATCGCTGAAAAATGGCCGGGGCATTCACTAATCCGAACGGCATTACTTTGTATTCGTATAGTCCGAACGGGGTGCGAAAGGCCGTCTTCCATTCATCTCCCTTGGCAATGCGGAGCAAATGGTATGCGTTCCGAAGGTCCAGTTTAGTAAAAATACGGGCCTCCTGTACGGCCTCTATGATCTCAGATATGAGCGGCATGGGATAGCGGTCTCTGATTGTAACCTTATTTAGTCCTCTGTAATCAATGCAAGGACGCAAATCGGTGGAGTCCCTCTTTCTTATGAAAAACAATGAAGCTCCTGCCGGAGACTTGGAAGGTTGGATAAGGCCGTTTTGCAAATTGGTATCCAAGTAGTTCGTTAATACCTGTCTCTCGGTTTGGGTTAAGGAAAACATCCTGCCGAAAGGAACTCAAGCATTAGGTTCCAGCTCTAAAGAGCAATCTTCAGGCCTGTGTGGGGGTAGATCCGCAGGTATAGTCTCCTTGAAGACCTCCTGATAGGGTAAACAATAATGCGGTAATACGTGAACTCCCACATGATCACTTGTTAACACCGTCGAAGTCAGGGACTCCCCATGGAATGGTCCTGAGAGGCAATGTTGTCTGCAGTACAGAGATGAAAAACTCAACTGGTTGCTAGTCCAGTTTACCTGAGGGTTGTGTTTGCGAAGCCAGGTAACTCCTAAAATTATAGGAAAGTGCGCTGCTCGAATGATGTCGAATTTTAGCACTTCTCTATGTTGGAAGATGGTAACTCCTAGTTCTTCCGTGGTATGGGTTATCAGACACGACGAGAGGGGAGATCCGTCCACACCCTCTACCTTTTGATCCTCTTTGCGGGCTACTCTGTGAAGGCCCACCTTCTCTGCCCAAAGAGTGTCCACAAAGTTTCCGGCCGCCCAACAATCCAGGAGGGCTAGGGCATCTATAGACCTTCCCCGGGATTCAATTTGTACAGGAATAACCATCAACCTGGAATCCTCCAAAGTGTTGGGAGCTGAAATGGAGAGAGAGACATAGGGACTAAATTGGTTGCAAGTTGATCCTCGGAACCAAGTCCCTACTGGCGCCGAGGAAGTTCGTTTCCCTGTGACCTGGTTGGAACCACCTGACAATCTTTGAGCTGGTGCTGCTCAGACCCACAATAGGCACACAGTCCCTTTTCCTTTCTCTTTCTTCGCTCAGCAAATGAAAGTGGACCCCTGGTAGCTCCGATCTGCATTGGCTCTTCGAGGGAGTGGGAGGAGGCGTGAGAAGAGGACGTAGAAGTATTGGATGTATGAGGGCTTGTTGATACACAATGTTTGCGGCGTTCTGCTCGGCGTTCTGGAAGACGATATTCAATCTGCAATGTGGAGGATAGCAGATCAGCGAAAGTCGGTGGGCGAGAGGACCGGGCAAGCTCGTCCTCAATCTCTTCTCTTAGGCCCCTTCTGAATATGGTGTACTGGGCTTGTTCCGGCCAACCTGCTCCTGCCGCCAGAGTCTTGAATCGGGTTATATAGGTTAGAACATCTGAGGACCCTTGTCGCACATCCAACAAATCCTCACATGTAGTGAAGGTTAGTTCCGGTCTCTCAAACGTCTGTTGCAGCAAGGCTTGAAACCCGGCAAAGTCATGTAATATGGGGTTAGCACTGATCACCAATGGCATGGCCCAAGAAAGGGCGTTACCAGTCATATTTGAGATCAAAAAGCCTACCTTGGATTGGTCGGTGGCAAAGGAACGAGGCCGAAATGTAAAGTACACTACACAAGCCTCCATGAATTCTTTTATCTTCTTTGGTGAACCATCAAACTTCCCCGAAGGAAGCGACATTATCGGTAGTTCAGCAGGCGAAACCTCCCGAGTCGTGGCAAGTTGGCATAGAACCACGTTTTCAGCTTTAACTGTCTGTAATTCTTGTGACAGGCCCTGAACCGCCTTCCAGAGTTCCTGGATCTGTTCTTCGGCTGACATTGTGTTCTCCGGGCGTTGCAAACTGTCCAGTTTTGTGTCCTTCTCCTCCCCACTCTCCTCACCAGATCGGTATTCCTCCAATTCTTCTGTATTGAGATGCCGACGTGAGCAGAAATTTCTCTTCGTGGTTGAAGATACTTGTCTACCACGAGAGGAAGCCACAGTGAATGCTTGAAACAAGCAGTCCTGGGACTCCTCTCCCGTAGCAGGCGACAAGGGAAAAAGCCTTGATGGCAGAAAAAACCCTTGAAAGGAACGAAGCCAAGCCGGAGTCTTCCAAGGAGATAGTATGGAACATCGTCTGTGGTTGAAGGAGAGTAGGTATCCGACTACTGCGGATTGGAGGAGGAAGACGACAGCTGATGATGGCAGAAACAAGGCAGGAAACGCCTTGTAAGAATGAGTAGTGAGAGAGACTCGAGCCGGCGGCGAGAGAGAGCCGCGAAAGCTGAAAGAAAGTGAAGCAAAGGAGAGAAGAGAGAGAGAGAGAGAGAGAGAGAGAGAGAGAGAGAGAGGAAGAAGCCTCGCACGGAACTAGGAGAGGCGAAAGGAAAGGTACGGACCAAGCCGCGATAAGGGAAATACTAGCGTTCTCACCCAAAGCAGGAAACAAAACACTATGGGGGTTGCAACGCAGCGATCGCCGGGAGTGAGAGACTGAAATACCTCCGGGCAGCCGCCATGTTGCCGGAGAACTAGACCGCGGCTGCACGTAAGCGAAAGCAACGTGCTGGAACTACAGTCAGCGCCGGAGCCTCCAATGCGGAAGTACCCGCCAATCGGCCCGGCCGCGTATGACAATAAGGTCCATGCATTCTCTTCAGCCAGTATTCTCGGGGCGTCACGCTCATCTCTTGTGACGTCAATGGCTTCTTGTTCACTCTTTTTCATATCCCTTCAGGGAGTTTCTCCCTCAGATTATCGTCTCTTTGGGAATACATTTGATAGGGTTTTCTCAGTGGGTATCTTCTTTCGAATATTCGCTGTGGCATGGAACAATCTCAGGTTTCCAACATACAGGAGGATGTGGGGGGTGGGATTTCCTGCAGAGGCATGCAGCTCCTCCTCTACAACTCTTCTTGTGCACCTTCCCCAGTTTCACATGGGTCCCAGGTCCCTCTCTCAGGTTTGATGTCCCTTTTTGCCAGGCCTTGTTCACTAGCATGCCAGGCACTCTTTCTCATATGTCTACTTTGTATTTCTCCCCAGGGACTAGGATGAGGGAGAAGGCGTTCCTCTGTTTTCCCCAAATGCTTAATTTGCTCTTTGGGAGCACTGCAACCTGTTACAGTAACTCAGGTACCTTTTGTGGCATTACCGTCTGCCTTGGGTGTCTTCACAGGAACGTCTCTGCTTGCTGGGGGCTTCTGCAAAGCTTTCGACTCTCATGCTTTCAGGTCTGGTCTCATTGCACCTCCTGCCTCGGTCGCGTGGTCCATCTCCTGGTTGCTCCCGGACCTCCGATTCTACAGCTGAGACAGCTCTGAACACCTCCTGTGTTCCGCTAGGCCCTACCAGCGTCCCCTGCTCTTAGCAGTAAGCCATTCACCAGCTCTCAATTACTCCAGTGAGGATCTGCCCTTGCGTACAGCCCTTCTTCCCTTTTTCATGATTGGGATTGAGTTTGACGGACTTTACTGTGTATGTTAGTTCCGCTTTGGGATTTTTCCTCTTTGTCCATTCTGGTCTAGGTTAGTAGTAAGGGGGACTCCAACTGGGTAGTTCTGTTACGCTCACCTGGTATCCACGGGGACACCTGTATGCCCTGGTTGCTGGATTCCCCCCAGATGTACTCAATTTGGGATGATGTCTTCTATGGCAGGTGGGCCTGAAAACACAGGAGGACTGGACTTAGGCACAGATTTCGTTTCCTCCCACCAGCACCTTGGACTCAACCTGATGGCCCCCTCCTCACCTTGTTATGATGTCTGGCATGCTCACCATCCTGCTTTCTGCGCAGGGGTGCGCAGTTGTGGGTTGAAGCGACCGAGTTAACTTCACTGGTGCCAACCCATTCAAGTGTCTTTAAAGAGGTAAGTTCAATTATTGCAGTCTCTGAGGGCCTTTGCTTTTCTTTCGGGCTATTAATGTCTTTCCCTGATTGTTTCCCCCTTAGGTATGCAGAGGTTCGCTGGGTGTGCTGCTTGGTTTCGGCTCCTGCCGGGATTTTTGGACGCAGAGCGTACGAGGAAAGGTAGATTCAGCGCGAAGTTGGAGCGCTAATGTCTTTTTGGGCTAACTGTATTATTTATTCCTTTTCAGGTTACGATGGTCTTTCTGGGCGTGCGGTGATTGCCGGAGCGGAACCGGCCAAGATATGCCCAGCCAGGTGAGGAGATTTCGGTTGCTACTGTGATTGCCGTGAGTAACCTGTTTAACGTTGTCCCTTTTCTCTCCTCTCCAGGTGCTTTATTCCGGTGCAAGCGCGATGTCCTGAAGATGCTGCCAACGGGATGGAAGACTGCGAGCAGCTGGGAGCGAAGGAAGGAAGACTGCAGGTAAGCTGGAACTGCTAATGATGTTCTGTTGTCTCCTCTGCAGGTCCGCGATTCCAGGAACACCGGGTGCTGGTCTCTGAACACGGTGAGTGTTACGCTGCTGGCTGCAGAATAACGCGAAGCACGTTCTTTAGCTTGGGTGTGGTTTATATAGCCTACCCTGTAAAGTAGTCCAGGTAAAGTAGTCTGGGCTACCACACCCCAAAACACTGCACCGCACAGTCTGGTTCTCAGGGACTAGGCTGTGTGGATGCCTCCATACTGGCTGCAGGCCTCCACATGGTCCCTTCAAGTCCCATTCCAAATATGAGCCTGGCGCCAGGCGCCAGGACTGACTCCAGGAGAGTCCCGGTGAGAATGCAAGGCCCTTGGGGCCCCAAATGAACCCCAAGCCCTAACCCTACCTGGCATGTGACCATGCCAGTGGGGTTATGGGTCATGGGTCGTGACAGCACTCCTCCCCAAGGCCCCTCCTAAGGAGATTCTCCTGCCTGGTCCAGGCTTGTCTGGAAAGTTTCAATGAAACTTTCTAATTAGACGTGGTGCATGAATGTTCTCACTAGGTTCCCAGGATCTGTCTTGCGGGCCATAACCCTTCCAATCCACTAAATAGTATAGTTTGGATCTGGTATATTTGGAATCTAGTATTTCTTTCACTTTGTATTCGGGTTCTCCATCGATCATGATGGATTCAGGTGGTGGTTTAACTCATGTACCTGGTTGTACTGGTTTTAGCAGTGAGACGTGGAACACTGGATGAATTTGCATGTTAGCTGGCAATGTTAGTTTAACTGCTGGCGGGTTGATGATGGCTTGGACAGGATAAGGCCCCAAATAGTGAGGGCAAAAAGTTTGGGTTCCCTTTAGTTGTATGTATTTTGTTGCTAGCCAAACTTTGTCTCCTATCTGATAGTCAGGAGCCTTTTTTCGATGTTGGTCTGTAAACCTTTTTTGCTTACTTTTGGCTTGGATTAATTGTTCTGTTGCCCTTTTAAAGGCCTGAGTGATGTTTGCATGAAGCGTCTTTACAGCCGGCATTTCGAGGCTGGGAGGGCTGTCAAGTTCGGAAGTATGCGGATGTCTGCCATAGAGGGTGAAAAAGGGTGTTTGCCCAGTACTAGAATGTACAGAATTGTTACAAGCATATTCGGCTATCCATAACAGGTCTCTCCAGGTTCCCTCAACTTGATGCAGCATGCATCGCAGGTATTGTTCGAGAGTCTGGTTGGTCCTCTCTGTTTGACCATCCGTTTGGGGGTGATGGCTGGTGGATAGCGGTATGTCGATGTGAGCTATAGTGCAGCAGTTTTTCCAGAAGTTTGATACAAATTGGCTTCCTTGATCAGAGACCAGGACTGAAGGGAATCCATGCAGTTTGATAATGTTTTCTAAAAACACCTTTGCTAGCTGGGATGCATCTAGAAAGCCTTTGAAAGGGATAAAGTGTGCCATTTTAGAAAATAGGTCCACTACAACTAAAATGGTATTGAACCCTTGGCTGGGAGGTAAATCAGTAATGAAATCGAGAGAGAGTATGTGCCATGGTGCCAGAGGTATTTCTAATGGTTGCAGGAGGCCAGCTGGTCTTTGCTTCAATGACTTGTTTTGTGCACACACTCCACATGACTGAAAGTATCGGATGACGTCTTGATGCCAAGTGGGCCACCAATAATTGCATTTTACTCTGGCTAAGGTTTTGGCGATTCCGGGATGACTTTCCATCAAAGAGTCATGATATTCTGAAATTATTTGTTGTTGTAGCTCGGTCTTAAGCACGTACAGGCGTTCGCCAAAATATGGCAGTTGATTTTTAACAATGTATTGTTTTCCTTTGGTATGCCATTCCAGTAACTTGCTTGGGGTTATTTCCTGTTGGATCGCATTTCTAAGTTCAGTTTGTGTTAAAGCTGTGGTGAGGCCTAAAAGCTTGTCCTCAGGTATAATGGTCACTGGATCTGGAGTTGCATATTCTCTTTCATCGATGCCCATGCATTTCTTACGCCTGGTCGATAAGTGATTATATAGTCATATTCAGTGAAGAAAAGGGCCCATCGTAAGTGGCGCGAGGATTGCGCCTTTGCTGTTTTCAAATATTGTAAGTTCCAATGGTCCATAATTACAGTGACCGTATGCCTGGCCCCTAAGAGATAATGCCGCCATGCCTTGAAGGTGGATTTTATAGCAAGCAGTTCCTTTTCGGTAATGGCATAGTTGAGTTCAGGAGGTGTGAATTTTCGTGACCAGAAGGCCACAGGGTGGAATTGGCCAGTTTCAGGGTCTTTTTGAGAAAGAACCACCCCCATCGCCATACTGGAAGCATCTGTTTCCACGATATAAGGTACATTTGGACAAGGATGTCGGACAATCGGGCTGAGGTGAATTTTTCCGTTAGTGTTTGGGAGGCCTTTTCAGCATCTTCTGACCATATACATTTTTTTATTGTTTTTTCGTAGAAGTAATGTGATTGGATGCACAATCTGAGAAAAGTCAGGGATGAATCGACAGTAGAAATTAGCAAAACCCAGCATATTCTGGATCCCTTTTACTGAGGTCGGAGAGGGTCATTTTAGAATGGAATCCACCTTGTGTGCATCCATTCGAATGCCTTTCGGAGTAAGAATGAAACCAAGAAATTCAACTTCGGTTACATGGAAAGAACATTTTTCGAGTTTTGCGTATTGTCGGTGTTGGCGCAGTTTGGCAAGAACAGCACGGACATGTTTAACATGGTCTTGTTCAGAGGTTGAATACACTAGGATGTCATCTATGTAGACTAGGGCGCACACATCAATCAGCTCCCTTAGGACATCGTTCATAAAATATTGGAACACCGCTGGGGCATTGCACAGCCCGAAAGGCATTACCTGGTACTCAAACAACCCATATTTAGTACGAAAGGCCATTTTCCATTTGTCTCCTTTTTTGACTCAGACCAGGTGGTACGCTCCTCTGAGATCTAACTTCATATAAATCTGGGCATCTTTGACTTGATCTAGCATCTCGGGAATAAGGGGCAGTGGGTAACGGTTTTTCACAGTGATCTGGTTCAGGGCGCGATAGTCAATACAGGTTCTCAAGTCCCCTTCCTTTTTTGGTACGAAGAACAGGGGACTGGCTGCCGGAGATTTGGATGGGCGAATGAACCCATTTGCCAAGTACTGGTCCAGATAGGACTTTAGATGCTGGTTTTCTGATTCGGTGAGCGCGTAGATTCTACCGCAAGGGATCTGTGCACCAGGTATGAGGTCAATCTGACAGTCATAGGACCTGTGCGGTGGTAGCATATTAGCTTGTTCCTTCTGAAACACATCGTGGAAATCCTGATATTCTTCAGGGAGAGTACTGGCTGCGCCAAGTGTAAATATGCCGACTCTAGGACTCATAGAAACCTTGAAACTGGACTTGTTTTCTTGGAGATAGCAGGTGGAGGCGCAATCATGGAAAAGTCTGTTTTCTTGCACGCCAATCTATCCGAGGGTTATGAGCAACTAACCATGGCATCCCTAATATTAGCTGAAACTGAGGCGCCTTGATGAGATCGAAGGAAATCGATTCCCTTTGTCCATCCTGGCACAGCAGGGTTATTCCTGCCGTACATTGGGTTACTGGCCCAGAAGCAATTTCAGTCCCATCTACTGTGGTCACCTTTTCTGTGTTCGGCTTAAAACTTAAGGGAAGCCCCATCCGTGCGGCCAGATATTGATCAATATAATTCCCAACTGCTCCGCTGTCTATGTAAGCTTCAACGGAATGCATCCTTGAAGGTTGTTGGTGATTGATTAGGATCACTGGTATTGCAAAATGTGAGGTCGTGGCTCATTCTTCTCACTCGACAAACTGACCTCTACTTTTGTTGAGCTAGGCAGTTTTCCAAAACCTTACTCTCATCCTTTTCTGTAGCTCCTACAATTCGTCTGGGAGGTTTTATTGCACAGTCTTTTAAGAAGTTCCCCTATTGTCCGCAGTACAAACATAACTGCTGTTGCCTTCTCTTGTCTCTTTCGGATTTTGTTAACGGTGGTCGTATGTCTCCAATTTGCATTGGTTCTGTGGTATTCTCTGACGTGTGCGGAGTAGCATCCTTGGTTCATAGATACACGGCCCGTGTGTCAGATTTGGACCGATCCGCTGTAATCGATGATCTAATTGCACCACCAGATTGATGAATTCACTACAGTCTCTAGGTGGATCAACTACCTGAGCCAAGACATCCTTTAATTCCCCTCGAAGGCCTCGGTGAAACAATGTGGTTCTATTGTTTTCAGGCCACCTGGTTTCGGCCACCAACCTATTGAAGGTTGCTATGTATGTTAGCAGGTCCTGATTCCCCTGCCGGAGTGACAAGAGTTTGTTGTCAACAGCTTGTTCATGGGTGTGTCGGGAAAAGAGCTTTTCCATTTCCCTTTGAAAGCCCCCAAAGTCACGTAGTAACAGATCATCATAGCTCACAAGCGGCACTGACCAGTCTGCTGCAATACCACTTAGATATGATATAATAAATGCACTCGTGCCTGATCGTTAGGGAATGCAGCCGGTCTGCAGAGGAAATGAAGGCGACATTGGTTCATGAATGCTGCATATTTTCTTGGATCTCCTGAAAACCTTTCTGGCGGTGCTAAGGGTATTGTTCCAGGTAAATTTATTTGCACTGGAGCAGTAGACGACATGGTTGCCTGTGCCGGCGAAGTTTTTCCAGGTAATGGAGCTTGCCCGGCCTGTGATTGCAGTAGTTGCCTGCTGGGTTCTTCAGTGCGATCCTTGGTGACGACAAGATCCCTTCGCAGGGTATTAGTCTCTTGCCTAGCCGAATGCACTTCAGCGCGTAATTGTCCTAATGACTGGGCAAGTTGTCCATTTCTGAAGTCTCCATGGCGCCCAGGTGGATTTTGTTATGAGGCTTTGCGTTCTGTTACGCTCACCTGGTATCCACGGGGACGCCTGTATGCCCTGGTTGCCAGATTCCCCCCAGATGTACTCGATTCGGGAAGATGTCTTCTATGGCAGGTGGGCCTGAAAACACAGGAGGACTCGGCTTAGGCACAGATTTCGTCTCCTCCCACCAGCCCCTTGGACTCGACCTGATGGCCCCCTCCTCACCTTGTTATGATGTCTGGCATGCTCTCCATCCTGCTTTCTGCGCAGGGGCGCGTAGTTCCTGCAGGTTGAAGCGACCAAGTTAACTTCACTGGTGCCAACCCATTCAAGTGTCTTTAAAGAGGTAAGTTTGATTATTGCAGTATCTGAGGGCCTTTGCTTTTCTTTCGGGCTATTAATGTCTTTCCCTGATTGTTTCCCCCTTAGGTATGCAGAGGTTTGCTGGGTGTGCTGCTGTGGTTCGGCTCCTGCCAGGATTTATGGACGCGGAGCGTACGAAGAAAGGTAGGTTCAGCGCGAAGTGCGGAGCGCTAATGTCTTTTTGGGCTAACCTGTATTCTTTATTTCTTTTCAGGTTACGATGGTCTTTCTGGGCGTGCGGTGATTGCCGGAGCGGAACCGGTCAAGATATGCCCAGCCAGGTGAGGAGATTTCGGTTTCTGCTGTGATTACCGCGAGTATCCTGTTTAACATTGTCCCTTTTTCTCTCCTCTCCAGGTGCTTCGTTCCGGTGCGAGCGCGATGTCCTGAAGATGCTGCCGACGAGATGGAAGACCGCGAGCAGCTGGGAGTGAAGGATGCAAGACTGCAGGAAGCTGGAACTGCTAATGATGTTCTTTTGTCTCCTCTGCAGGTCCGCGATTCCAGGAATGCCGGGTGCTGGTCTCTGAACACGGTGAGCATTACGCTGCTGGCTGCAGAATAACGCAAAGCACGTTCTTTAGCTTGGGTGTGGTTTATATAGCCTACCATGTAAAGTAGTCCAGGTAAAGTAGTCCGGGCTACCACACCCCAAAACACTGCACCGCACAGTCTGGTTCTTAGGGACTAGACTGTGTGGGTGCCTCCATGTTGGCTGCAGGCCTCCACATAAAAAGTAGTCCCTTCAAGTCCCATTCCAAATATGAGCCTGGCGCCAAAGGCGCCAGGACTGACTCCAGGAGAGTCCCCAGTGAGAATGCAAGGCCCTTGGGGCCCCAAATGAACCCGAGCCCTAACCCTACCTGGCATGTGACCATGCCAGTGGGGTTCTGGGTCACGGGTCGTGACAAGTTCTTACTCTTCCTCGTCATATTATGTTAGGGTTTCCTATTTTACAGCAATAGATGGACTTGCGGGGAATTATAGAAGGGGAAGTAGGGTGAGAGGAGTGAGGGGACACATATGGAGGAGGTGCATACAATGTTCTCCCAGCATAGTCGTCACTGGTCCATGGAGGGTTTCCCTTACCCCATGAGAGCGACCTGCTGAGTACCACCCCCAGGGGACTACAAGGTACTACCGGGTAGCAGCCTCACCTCCCTGGCCTCATGGGAAGGGGCTCCCCCATAGAAGCAGTGACAATACCCTGGGATTTGTCACAAGTGCTATATTTTGAATATGGGTAAGCATACCTCGTTAGTGTTAAGCATTATGTTTTACAGAATATTTTATGTTAATATTTCTATGTGGCAGTGTTCTTGCTCTGTACATGCTCAAATGTTTATGAGGGGCCATTCGGCCTGTTCATTAAGGCCTTTTGCATGGGTCAAAAATTCAAGTATCTATTGCTCTCTTTTTTCCCCAAAAGTGGCTTCATGGTAATGTCTTGGTTGTTTCTTTTGAATTGGATGCCTCAAGGATAATCCATGCTATGCTGTCTTCTTGACTGGGATGGTGTGCCACCATTGCGGCTTGTAGATTATTTACCCTGCTTGTGGTCCTCTGCTCTGAGATCTTTGTGCTCATATTTGTTGTAGTCCAACCAATCTAAAGTTGTTGACAAGGACATGATATTCCATGTATCGTACAAGATTTTTAACAATCTGAAAAACTTCTTCACGCTAAGTCTTCAGTTCATCTTTAAAATCAAAGCTTTTCTTCACAGATCTACATGCTGTATAATGCCCACATGGGCAGTGTCTAATCGCTTCTGGTAATCCACCGCACCCAGTAATAGAACTTATTGCCATCTTTTCCTTTTTTTTCTTTAATTATTTATTATTGTTTGCACAAACAAAACGTTTACCATTACACAAATACTTTTTCCACTTTTACGTAATTGTGCATGCGTTGTTTTCACATTTTACAACAAAATCACCCCCTAGCCCCACTTACCCCCAGGTGGCTGACGTGTGACCCAGTCACACATTTTCAAGGGTCCCTTTCGTGCTAGCACAGACTGTAAACCCCCTATCCTATATGTGTGGGAGTGTGCGATAACCTGGGTGGGTCACCATACTTGGCTGTTGGGTATGCATGATTATAGTTCAGTCTGGCAGCCGGGAGGGGGGGTACTGAGTGTTGTATTTTTGAAGAAAGGTTGCTCATTCCTACTCTCTGGAGGGGTGTGAATCATTGATGGCACCTGTGATATTTTTCAGCTCATAGATCTTCCTCGCTAAATAAAGGAAAAGGAAAACTTCCCAGCAACAGTGTAGATTCCAAGCATCAAATAAAATGATATGATATGATATGGCATTTGTAATGCGCGTATACACAAGTGTTTCAAGGCACAACGAGGCAAGGAAGGGCGCACAGAGGGAGGACAAAGACAACTATCTTACTAGGCCAAGTGACATTGAGTTCGCCAAAGTGCAGAGGAGGGGGGAGAAAAGTGCTAGGGGTGAGGGGAGGGGCAGTGCTTTACATGGGATCCAAACAATAACAAGAAGTGCGGCCATGAGGTTGCAGGTGCAAGGGTTAGTGCAGACAGCAGGTCTAAAAGTGCAGGTAGAGGACTGTAGGGCTACAGATACAGACCCCATTTCAAGTGTTCCTGGGAGGCAGTGCGGGTGTGAAACTGGGCAGGCAGGGACCTGTGCCTGAAATCAGAGGGTAGCCAGGTGACCAGTGCAGTATCAGACAGGAGATCAGCAGGGGAGAGGAAGAGAGAAGGCAGAAGCAAAGAGGAAGGTCTTGAGGTGATTCCAGAGATGGAGACGGTTCTCCTCAAGTGTCAGAGAGGCATGGAGGCTGTTCCAGAGGGAGACCCCAGCCAAAGACAGATGCATGCATTAAAGTGTCACTATAAGTTCTGAAAGGCAGAACGAACCCCTCCTCCCACTGTCTGTGCACATGTGATATTCTTCACAGTAAGAGCTGCATCCTGTTCCCTAAAACCCATGTGCATGTTTCACAGACGTTTTACCCACACCCCAATCTGTGCAACGGTTACAGGCAGGCCATGATTCCCTGGCTTTCCCAATTGGTAGGTCTGCAAACCAATCAGGGGCTCTCCAGGGAAAAATAAGGAGAACTAGTATAGGGGGTAACATGTTCTGACTTTGAAGAATGTCCACAAAGATTGTGTATATCTTAAATGCTTTAGGCCTGGTTGAAAAGGTTTCTAGTCGAAAATGAAGGCACATCCCCTCCACGACTGCCAAAACCTACACCTCGTTCACAAGGCATTAGAATGTGTGGGCTTTCCGATGATCTCCCCTGTGTGCAACAACAGAATCCCAGCTGTTGAAAGGGGTGTTTCAATACATTTAAATGTGCATTCCCAAATGCACGTCGAAAGACGTGGGTTTGCCATTCATTCCGCTGGAGCAGGCTAGTGGACATGCACAATGAAGAGGCGAGTGGGTTGAGACGTCTATGCACTTATTTCCACTTGAGAGAGCAGGGTTATGAACTGGTCCTGTCCTACATGCTTTTCTAACCCTTTCACAGGGATAGAAATACAGTGTCCTTCGAGGTCTGCCATGGTGAAATGCCCCCTAGCACCAACCGGGTGCTGAAAACCAATACTACATTAGTGTTGTCTGCGTGCATCTGACAATAAGGTATTTAAGATAACACAGAAGCAAAGCATGTGTGCCAGCAGAATGGTCCCAGCAAATGCTCAGTTCCCGCTTCTGAACTAGGCGACCACAGCAATTCTAAGTATCCGGCTACCCAACAATGTACATCCTCTGCATTGCTTGTAGATTTCCCATTCTTCAGGAATCTGCCATCTTCTTTAAAAAGTAGGTACCATCTTTAGTACAGAAAAGAGTAAGATGCAATATAGAAAGCCCCAAGTCTTAGGGTGGAAGCACTCACGTTCCCCTAACAGTTAAGGTTAATGTCGACCACAAAGTCCTGGTTTATTTCGCCGGGGATTGGTACAATGAGTTATCGATACATATTTGCCCTGCCTTGGGCAGCAGGACCACCCCTGCTCAACCACAGTGGAAATAGTGGGAGAGATAGACAGGTTTCTGATTGGTCAAGCTGAGCAGAAGATTGGACTCATGCTGTGCAGAACTTCTCATGCACCCTCAGAAGAACTGCCAACAACTTGGGTCCCTTGTGGTGGGAGATCCATCAGATTCTTGCGTTTCAGAGTGGAGCATGTCAGAGGCTTGGCTTGGGTGATGGTCAGAGTGTGAAGGGAGGATGCTCCCAAGGTGAATCTGGGAGCCATGGAAGCTGAGGACCTGAAGCATGAGCACAGAGAAGGCCTCTTCGATCCAAAGGTGGGGCAGCTCCAATGGCGGAAGGGTGCAGGTAGGGAAGCAACACTTGCAGTCCAGTCACCAAGGCAGGACGGTTCGTTCAAGGTGTAAAAGGACTTCTGTAGATGAATATCTCCAGTCTCCTTCAGCTATCAGTGTGTTTCTGTGCTTTTGCTCTTGTCTCTATGTGAACGGGGTCAGCCTAGCAAGGCTTCTGGAGGTCAACGCTAGCTTCGGGGTGTTCAGTTCTTTCTGGTTTTGGACAAAGATGCCCTTTTAGGGTCTTAAAAAGATTCCAACAGAACGTTTCCCATGCAATCTGTAAGTCACTGTCCTCTTAAGGTCCCAGTGCTGTCCTTACACCTTCATGGGAAATTGGGTCTAGTGTAATGTTCTGTGCCTGGTGTGGGTAGGGGTGAGGTTTGGAATGGACATGGGAGCCACCACTCGCTAGGTGACGCTGGACCCAGCAGGGTTAATTGGCGGATTCCCCGGTCTGTGGCAGGGCTCTTCGGGGATACCAGTGTCTTTCCATGTAGAGGAGTGATCCTGTGCATCTTGCGGTTGCAAACTCTGATGGTCCAAAACATGTGGAACTTAGAGCAGGTGCCTCCATTAAAGGTGGCGTGGAAAAGGAAGGCGCAATGAGTTGAACCCGTCATCCCCCCTCCCCCCGCGGGCGTCAGGGGAAAGTGGAGGCTCCATACACACAGGGCCAGTGGAGGGCACGCTGCCAGAGAGCAGATAAGCATCACTCTAAACCTTAGAGGCCCAGGGTCTTTGAGGTGGCTCCGATGACATTTGCCTCTCTGTTGAGGACTCAGTAAAGGACTCATATGGGGAAAAATCAAGTGAACCTGCCTGGAAAATCCAAGAAATACAGGGGTCGGATGGGACTTCCGATCTCAAAGATGAGGATCAGACGCATTCTATGTGCAAGACATATATGCAGACGGCGAGGGAAGGGAATCAGATGGAATTAAGGAGCTTTCAAGTTGCTGTTGGTTACACATCACCTCTGACTATATAGAGGTTGGCGCCAGTATCAGCACTAGTTGTGAATGATGCGATTCTATCATAAAGGAAGGAATACAACACAGGTCACAGGTGTTCAGTACCCTCGCAAGATAACCAAAGGAAAAAAAAGCTGCACTCATTTAGTCCGGCTTTAGATTAAATGGAAATGCTTACTAGCATGTCCTGTTAGGAGCTTCCAACCTTTCAAAGCAGTCTCTGTCCTCTAACTCCTCAGCACCTAGCAGGAGTAGCGCCACTCATGCACAGGTCATTCAAGTGCACTGTGGTGTAGCTGGAATGGGCCCAGTCAAGCGGACAAGGGGAAGCCCGAGTCACGTGATGTGGGCGGGATAATAAAGGGGGCCGAAGACAAAGTCAGTCCGAGGCTGTACACCAATTGAAGTGGTTGCTGTCTTTTATTCGTGCATGATGAATGGCATGCCTTAGACCAACACAGGTCTCTCCCTGCAGCAGAGGCCTCTACGGGGGCACAACATGCATCACCGAACACTGGATCGCCCCTGACCCAGAGAGTACATCAGGTTACTCATCTGCCCCCTTGTGTATTCATGACTTACTCTACACACCCTCTCGGCCCATACAGATATGTGACTTGTGACGCTGTGCTCCGCAGGGTCTGGTCTTGTGCAGCTATGTTATGTTATTTTACTTGGCATTTATATAGCGCTCTATATATCTTTGGTATGTTCTCAAAGCGCTGGTAGGTTGAACGCCCTCGGGAACCGCAGTTCTGGTCAGTAGCGAGAGATAGTGTCGTAGGGTGCGTGGGTGCACCAGATATGTGTGTAGCTGATGAGATAGCCGGATGGTAGCTGCATCCTAGCGTTAGGTGTGGTGCTGGAGATATCAGTTGGATGTGTGCAGTCTGGTGGGTGGCCACCAAGACTGGCTTCTGGCTGCTTTAGGCCTGAAGGACGCTTATGTGAGCAACTAAGCCGGAATGTCCTCGGCTAACTGCGTTTTATTAGGGTGATGAGGTGTTCATGGGGTAGTATTCGTATGTGAACAGCTACCAGGCACGTGAACAGGATGGCAGGGAGCACAGCGACACACAGACACACAGTGATAGGGGGCTGTGCTTACAGCGACAGGAGGGGGCATATGGATATATAGCAACAGCATGGGGAACAGGAAAGCAGGGTGCACAGTGACATATGCGTGGGGCATGTTAACATTTACATTCGCATTTCTATCTAGATGCGACTCAGGCTAATGTTCACAACTTCATCTAAGTGAGGCACATGCTTCCATCCGCAAGTCCATCCAAGTGTCGGACATGCTGAACATTTGCCTTTCTCTCTAGATGACACTCAGGCTAATGTTCACGATTTCATCTAGGTGTGGTACATGCTGCCATTCACAATTCCGTCCAGATGTGACTCAGGCTAATGTTCGCGACTTCATCTAAGTGAGACACATGGTTCCATCCACAAGTCCATCCAAGTGTCGGACATGCTGAACATTTTCCTTTCTCTCTAGATGCAACTCAGGCTAATGTTCACAATTTCATCTAGGTGTGGTATATGCTGCCATACACAATTCCGTCCAGGTGTGGGACATGCTAACATTCACACTTCTATCCAGATGCGACTCAGGCCAATATTCACAACTCCATCCAAGTGTGTGACACGTCGACATTCACAATTCCATCCAGGTGAGGGACATGTTAACAATCACATTTCTATCTAGTTGCAACTCAAGGTAATGTTCACGCATTCATCTAGGTGTGGCATAGGCTACCATTCACAATTCCATCTAGGTGTGGGACATGCTGGGACATGCTAACATTCACATTTCCATACAGATGCGACTCAGGCTAATGCTCATGATTTCATCTAGGTGTGGTACATGCTGCCATTCACAATTCCATCCATGTGCGGGACATGCCGACATTCACTATTCCTTCTAGGTGTGGGACATGCTGCCATTCGCAATTCCATCCAAGTGCGGGACATGCCGACATTCACTATTCCTTCTAGGTGTGGGACATGTTGCCATTCGCAATTCCATCCAAGTGCGGGACATGCCGACATTCACTATTCCTTCTAGGTGTGGTACATGCTGCCATTCGCAATTCCATCCAAGTGCGGGACATGCCGACATTCACTATTCCTTCTAGGTGTGGTACATGCTGCCATTCACAATTCCATCCAAGTGCGGGACATGCCGACATTCACTATTCCTTCTAGGTGTGGTACATGCTGCCATTCACAATTCCATCCAAGTGCGGGACATGCCGACATTCACTATTCCTTCTAGGTGTGGTACATGCTGCCATTCACAATTCCATCCAAGTGCGGGACATGCCGACATTCACTACTCCTTCTAGGTGCGGGACATGCCGACATTCACTATTCCTTCTATCTAGATGCGGCTCAGGCTAATGCTTATGACTTCATCTAAGTGATCCATAATCTCTGTCCCTCTCACTCCTTCTGCCTCTCTTTCCGGTCTGATGCTATCCCCTTGCACACAGTGTTCTTGTCATGGATCACATGGGCCTCATTGTCCACACTGTAACGGGCGCTGCTGTTAGTATTCATTCCCACATGTGTCCATATAAGATGGCTGCTTACCTTGCTTACCCGGCGTGCCCTCGGAATATAGATAGCGGGGGCGGGCAGATGTGAGATCGGAACACTTTGGCGGAGCTTCAATCAGCAGATTTGATGAAATGTTCAGTCCTGCTTCCTGTAACAAGCAAATATGAGTGATGGGTCAGAGCAGTGGTCTGTTATTTTAGCATGTGCTTTTAAAGTGGTGTGTGCTATGTATGACCTCTGAAGCCCTAAGCAACGGAACATGGTGTGTGTAACCCGGAAGTCCTAGGGTTGATCCTTGCAGTGGGGGGGGAGGGGATGGTGGAGACGACTGGCTTGCATGGAGTGTGCTACTATGTCATGCGTTGGAGTGCTCGTGAGCCTCCATCAGCGCTAGACTCTTCCCATGAATGCGTGGCTGTGTGAGGATAGCAACTTCCTGCCCTAGGTGTAATCCTTTATTTTTTAAGGCATCATGGTGGTACTTGTATATTGCTAAAAGGATTAGGGCATAGCTCATGGCCACCTGAGAATTGTTGCTTTCCCATTAGTTCCCCAAGTCAGCGCCACCCGATTACAGATAATGTAACATGTGGAGTGCGCCCCTTACTCCACATTGGGCAGATGAAGACGCCCCTAAGGATGCAAACCTGCATACATTTCATAGTGATTACAATTGCTCATTGATTAACAGGTAGAGAAAACACTAGATGGAAAACGTGGAATGGGCTCTACTGCCTTTATTTGTTATATCTTGTTCAGTTGTGTCAACATTCTCCTTTGCATCTTATTTGTTATTGATACAGAGTACACCCTTTAATACAACATTAATACATTAAGCTACACAGGGGATGCACCCTCAAAACTGCTTATATATATATATATACTTCAAAGCGACCATGAAGGGAATTAGTGTAAGGATTCAACAAGTACAGTGCTCCACTGGCACAGCCTTTATCCAGGCCGCATTTAGAGCACAGATCCGTCCCTGATTTGGGATTGGCTGTTTGCTTTCAGGCATTAAGGGAACAATACCAAATAGCCTTTGGGAGAATGTGCTGTCCTGCCAGCCCTCCCTCCTGAGTTTACAGGAGCCTCTGATGGGTTGAGGGTGGATTTTCTGCATGTATTTTGGACACTATATCTATAAGTTAATTTAGCTAGGGAGCCAGTCTGTCATCCATGTCTCTATCATAGCTGGCTGGATTTTGTTTACTCCTGGGCCTAAATGCCATGTTCCAAGGCAACCAGTTCATCACAGAATCTAAATGGCCTGCCACAAACAGAGGCAAGGCTGACACGGCAGGTGCCCCATTTGAGTGCCTGAAGATGATGCAATTCCCTGTCCACAAATCCTGGGATGTTAACACTTAACACTGACCCACACATTGGTGACATGCACTGCATTTGGTTCAATACACAGGGGACAGAGGAGAACGTGGCTGGTAGGCCCAGCTAAGGTGAATCTGTCCTGACCTGTCAATAGTTACTGGCAGTGTCCACCATCTTGTCATTGGAACCTCCTCAATGATGGTCGGGCCTGATGAAACCAAGCCATGGTCTTGTGCTCTTCGTACAGCCTCTTGAGGGGACTGTCTCTTTTGAGCCCCATCCTTGATTCCAGACATTTGAAGGCAAGCCCTGCCAAGCAGTGGTTGCTCATATAGCTTGATCCTTAACTCAGCTGTTGCAAGTAATCTCTCCAGAGACTATGTGCACACACTGGGGTGGTCCCTCTAAATGCTGAGCAATATTTGGTCCCTCTCAAGAGTTCTCACCTAGAGTAAATGCGGTCGAGCAGCCAAGGCACAGCTCTTAAGGCGTTGTGTGGGATGTCAAAAACTGTTATAATGCACTGTTACTGTTACCAAACATGCAAATATTTATCTGACTTCAGGTAATTAAAATGATTATCTACAACAGAATGAACGTAATTCATGTTGAACTGTGAACATTATATACTTTGTAGCCAGATCTGTGGTTCAGTAGACTGATACATCCACTACAGGGGCCTGTGCTTGACCTCATGGTCACAGGTTCGAATCTCAGCAAGTACACTCAGCCCTTGATCCTTCTTCATCCTTCGTCCTTCTTCATCCTTCGTCGATAAAATGAGAAGAACCATTAAGTTGGGTAACAATAAACATCTGTTATCTGTCAAAAGTGCCAAAATGCCACTCTGGGGATGAACATGCGCTCTACAAATACACCTGTTATGTTATATGCAGGACCAGTCTTTAAACCAATTTGGGTTAACACAGGTTACCCTGCAATGCATTAACACAAGTTAAGTATAGAAAATCAAAGCCCTCCTATTCAAGCCTTACATCAAAGCTCTTATAGTGTTCAAATCATAGCTACCCTTACAATAGCATTGCAATTCTCTAGACAGTCTATGGAGGTCATTCCGACCTTGGCGGTAAGGGGTTAACGGTGCCGGTAAAGGTGCCTGAGCCATCATCCCATTACCGCTCTATTACGAGTCTGATCACGGGAACCCGCTAAGGACACCTGGTTTTACCAGGCGGTTTTAGTGGGTCCCACAAGCAGACCAGGGTGCTAACAATGGGCCTGTTACTAACGGGTCTGTTGTTAGCACCCTCCCCATTCCCATTGAGCCCTATGGGGGCTCGAATGGGAATGGGTTCCTTGAATGAAGAATTACCGGGCCCTCCAAGGTCGGAATGGCCCGGTAACTCCTCATTCAAGGAACCCGGACCCGGTACCCGGTAAGGGTGCAGCCATGCCGCAAATAGCGGCATGGTTACCTCCTTCCATGTAATGACCCCCTATGTTTTCTTTCAATAGCTCCAAAGTGGCAACAGTCCTTTGAAGAGATGTACCGGTTATTCCTCAGTGAATGGCACGACTGGTTAGAATCAAATGCAGTGACAGTTCTTGGTTCACAATCCTTTCACGCTTCAATTCAGCAGGTGTGCATATTCAATGAATCACCCAAAGTTATTTGAACTAAATTGCAGATCCGGTTTCTTCTCTGGTGTCAGATCGCTCCTTTCATCAAGATAACAGACCAAGTTCAGGTGCACAAAGCTTTATTCTCTGCTAGGTAGCAAGATTTGTTGACATGCCTGTGAAGTTGCCACTGTAGTGGTTCCTAGAATCTCTTGTTGCTGTACAATGACGCAGCAGACCACAGGTATAGCCTCAGAAGCTGGAGACTGCACTCTCGAGGCAAACAGCCAATCTTAGCAGCTCCCCAAGCAATCAAAGCCAAAGGTTGCCGATTCTTCTGGCTGTCTTGGCTCTCAAAGGTCTGGTGTCATATCTACTTGTTCAGGGCCAGCACAGATGTCACAGCCAGCCATCTCATGGCAGAGGTCTGCATGGTGTTTCAGATGGCACACAAATCACTCATGGGACTCAAGGGTTTTTCTTGAAATATTTTTGCGCCCTATGAGGGGTCAGAAATGTGAAGGTTTTTCATAAGGTGCCATTTTATTAACTCAAACGCCTCACTATCCCTACCCTAACAAGGATTTCCCTGACTATCAAAAAAACTGAAGGAAACACTCGAACAAAATAAA
This sequence comes from Ambystoma mexicanum, assembly GCF_040938575.1. NCBI lineage: Eukaryota > Metazoa > Chordata > Amphibia > Caudata > Ambystomatidae > Ambystoma > Ambystoma mexicanum. The sequence goes on from NC_090925.1 coordinate 170,739,301, forward strand.
TCTGTCCCTCACACTTGCACATACACACGACTTTACAATGTGACATATGGCAGAAATAAGAGTTATGCTCAAAACCTGATAACTGTTTCTCATTGTAACCTGGGTAATTCCCCTTTCCCCAGATTCAAACAGGATTTTCAATGCACAGTTTACAATAAGGAAGTTCTGTCTTATAACAAAGTTCTAGTAAAGTTCTTCTTGCTCCAATAAGTCTCTCAATTGGACTTGACCAACAGTTCAAAATATTCAACACGTCTTTGATCTCTCCACTGCTGGCAGAGAGCTCCACACAACTGCTTCTCAGAAAATAAGCATAATTCCACAGTTCATAAGTATCAACAAAAATGCTTTTGTCAGGATGATTGCACAATAGTGAAAAAAAACACTTGCATCAGCAATATTGATTTGTCAGGATGATTCCACAACAATTCACAATATACGTTAGTGATCTTGTCACTCCTTCTTTTTCAATGTTTTAACCACACCACAGTACTTTACTACTTTTCACCTGATCCACTTACCTGCCAGGTCTACAACTACAAGGTCCCTTGCCCTGGTATACTCACCTCCCAGGACTAATACTACTACAACTGTCGCTCAAGCTCTGCAGCTGCAGTCTTCAGGGGGAAAGATTTCCAAAAAATGCTTCCAGCTGCGTGACCCCTGCAATCAATGTCTTTGAAGCTAGAGACCCTCTCAGAACCGGCATCCGTTCGGCAAACAATGGCGGCTCTGGCAACTTTGCTCTCCTTCAGCTGCAACTGCAATGTGGAATTACTGCAATCACTCCACCGCCCACTACTGCTCTCTATGGCCTGCACCGGAGGGGGCCTTTTATGCATCCCATTCTTCCTTGGGTGTGGGTCAGTGAACCTATTAGGCTGCAACTTGCAGTCTCGTGCCTCTGCATCCCTCTTCCTCGTCCTATACTTTGGGCATTGTGGGAAATATGATTATCAGCTTAATTTCTATCTTTACTCACATCTTCTAAAGCAGTATTAAAAGGATTTAATGAGTGGTTTGGCTTTACAGGGGAATTCGAGTTTTCAGAATCTGAGATGGTATTCACATTTAACATTCCCTTATTGAGCATAGGAGCTTTCACCTCCATAAATGCAAGTGACATTGTGGGGGAAATTCTTCTTTTTTTATTTTTTATTTTTTATTATTGTATTTAGTTTGAAAAACAAACTTTTACAATATAATTTCCTTACTTTACTTACATATGCATCAACATTTCTTATGAAATAACAGAATACTTGATATCACAATCAGAATATAGCTCCAATATATCATTCTTACAACCACATGTGTTAATAGAATACTAACTTCCATCACACATTCTGTCAATTTATTACAAGAGTGCAAACAGTCTATAACTTTACAAACCTGTACACACATACAAAATCTTTTTTATCCTATGCATAATACACCACATTGTGGGAAGCAACATAGTATAGTTAAGTGACAAAATAGAGTGACAAACAATCTATCTAGCGACTGAAATATATATTCATTGACTTGTCAACAAGATTTAGACAATTCATTACTATAATTTGCTAGACTTATTTATTTTATTTATTTAACATTTATATAGCGCAAAGCAGCCCTGAGACATCGTGTTTCTGTTATGTATTCAAAGATAACAAAGGTCCCATCACGCAGGCTCAAGTGACAGCATTGGAACTATGGAGCGAAGCTCATAGGCAAACATTCCAAGTGTTCTCACAGTGTTCTATGCCAGCTCATACCCATTCATTAAGTAACATCATAACAATCTGGCACAACGGGAAAGAATAAGGAATTTGTTAAGATAGATTTCTGAACTCTGACCTGGTGGGCAGAGGATCAGAAGACCAGCCTAGTTTCTTGGAAGAGGGTAACCTTCTGGACAAGCCAGACCAATCAAGGTAGCATTGGTGGCGGTCAAGACTAGGTCTCAGGCGGGGTGAGGGTGACTGAAAGACCTCAATGAGCACACACAGTAAAGGACACTACACATCACTCCCAGTCAGGTGTATATGTATTAAAAATACATGTACAGTTATACAAGGCCTTTGAATTAAAACACAGAGCAATTCTCAACAATAATACCGTAAACCAATACAACACTACTATAATACATATATACAATACCAAGTGGCCTAAAGGATTAGTGCACAGAATGGGTCCACAACCTAAAAGGGAAGAAAGAAAGCAGTGCAAATAGACTTTAGGCAGTTCTTCATCAATCAATCCCGAACTGAGAGGCAGTCCAGTCTCCATGAAGAGTGGAGCCTAATGCTCAAAAGTACTTTCAAATGCTGGCACATGCGATAGTGCAGAATGGTGAAAATGGGGTCTGTTGCAGGGGCTGTAGCAACTCAGGAAGGTGGGTGAGGCGATGAAGAATAGGTTCCCACTGTTCATGTCATGTCTCCCCAAGAGGGCAGAACAGGTTCCAGAAGTTGGGAATGGGATGGTAGCACAGACTACCTGTGGAAAGGTGAGTGGCCTTCAGGGGACAAGCGTGCATAAAAATGGTTGGATGCGCTAGGGGCCAATGGTAAGGGTTGTAAGTACTCACCGACCCCCGGTGCACTTCGGACTAAACTTCGGCAGTTGAGTCCACTTGGGTTTGCAGGTTTAAATGCGGCAGTTGCGCGGATCTGTGGCTTTCAGTGGCTGAGATACAGCGATGATTCCTTGGTGGAACAGTGGCGATTTCTCTGCTCCAGGTGAAGGGATTAGGCCACTTTCACTGTAGCAGGCTTCAGGGCACAGAGGGGTACCGCAGCAAGGCACTTGCGAAGTTTGTCATCACGTCTGGGCGACATAGTGACCGCGTGTATTCCTGTTCAGGCACTCTCTCTTTATTCCAGACCTGGGAATGCCAAGTGTATGAAATTTGGTGTGAGAGTGCCGTGAACTCAGAGCTTACAATCTACCAAGTTTCAACTGTCAACTCGAAAAAGCAGCGATTTCAGAGCAAAGGTCCTGTGCAAGCTAGTCAGTCCACTGGATGGCCGAGGCACACTTCTGAAGAGGCTTACTTGCAGGTTAAGATGACAGTGCTGTGAATAGTGTATGGGAGGACTGGTCCAGGACACCCCCCTCCCATGCCTTTTCTCCCCCGGTGAGGTTCATGGCTCATCAGTTGTCCTTCCTGCCACCAGGGCCCAGGTGGTGGGTGGGGCACTGGCTGAAGACATTGACCAAACCTGCTCAATTTAGCTAGGCCCTGGAAACCATTTTGTCTAATAAAAATGGCTTGAGCCCTGTGCACCGCAGCGCGGCCCCCACCCTTGGAGAGTGTCACTTATCCCTGTGGCCACAGCACCCTGGCAGATCCGCTAAGAGCCCGTTCCCACGAACAGACGGACATGAGCTAGTGTTAGATACCAACACTGTAACATTTCACCTTCCGCAGTGTATCGCTGTTTCCAGCATGACCCGGCCAGCAGGGCCTGGGTGGAAAAGAACTGTACGATGGTCCCCTGACAAAAGCAAAGTCCCCAAATACTAATGAGCAAACCACCTGTGATGAAAGCGTTCTCTCCACAACCTCTCTGACTAAAAAACCTGTAAAATATATGAAAATGGCAGAATGGGTGCTCATATGACATCGGGGATGAAGCACCCACATCCCTGTAGCTATGCGCAAATGATAAAACCGTCCCAGTGGTTTTTCATGTTATGTGTGTTATCAAGAAGACTGCACCCCACGGTTCCGTGCCAAAACTGAACTAATGCTGCTAGAGTGCAAAGGAAGACAAATGTAACCATATTGAGGGCTCATGTAAGGGGTGCACGAAAATGCACCACATGTGTGTCCAAGCCCTCTATGTGCCACTGCCGCCAGTCTCAGTGGCGGGCTGTTCCTGCGTGCTCCACCAACCTTACTACTACCTCACTTACCGTGTATGTATAAGCATATAACAAAATGTTGTAGTTGTTAAAAATGTAGTGTACAAGTAATGTGCCCAAATTGGCCATATGGATGGCACTAGCAATGTCAAAAACGTGAGCTTTGGAAAGACTCAATGAGTGTTGTATATTATATGAATGTTTATGTCTCTTCCACCTAAAGTCTGCAACACACGAGGAAAATACCTTTGCGAGCACACGCAAGGCCATTCCCCCTTCCTCCCAGTGAAGCCGGCCAGACAAAAAAGCGGAGGCCTGTGCTGCCCTGCTCCACCTCCCCCAACTCGGCTGGAGCCGCTTCAAGCATTCACATTCCCCCGCAGCACCCAAGGCCACGGCCTGCCACCTGAATTATTTACAACCCAGCAGTAAACCCCTGCCTTAAAACACAAATCCAAAGGCGCCCTTTTTTAGGCTCCACGACCCACCGGCTCACCTTAGGTTAATGGCCCCTGTAAAATTAGGACACCCAATATTATGGCAACATTACAAGAACACATCCATAATGACTTCTAACAAGACATGATAACACGGACTGCCTGTCCCATGCCCCGAGACCCAACCCCACGACCTCTGATACCCAGTCAACAAGACGATGGTAACTATGTATTGATGAATCGCCAACAGACCCCACTCTAGATGCATTCCTCCTGTGTTGCATTAACCTGTAGAATAACCTATTAGAAGATTTACCAGGGAAGATAATATTGCAAGGTTGAATGACTGCGGTGTGCGTGGCCCTAGGGCAAAAAGTCAGGAAAGACATTCATCTCCGACACTAGTCACAGTTGGCACAACAACACCGTCCAGATGAGCCCAGCTGACCTGCCAGGCCCAGCCCAACCCACGAGGGTAACCAGTGACGTCCTCCAGCCACGGCAAACCACATCGCAGCAGCACCTATAGCTAGTCGTCGCCACCCAATCTCCACGAACTTGCGCCCCCTATAGTATGTAGGTTCTTATGACGTTTTTTGTAAATATATACGCCTGTCTTTGCTATTGTCAGACAGAGCGCTCTCGGAGTTTGCAGAGTTCTTTGCATGCCCTATTTTGATTGATAAACTCCCATTTAAGCTCACCCTCACTTTGTCCTGGCCTTATTCCCATCCTGGGAGAGTCCATTATTGTCTCTCATTGCGGGTAGGATCGTGCTATCTGGGGACGCTTGCCTTCAGTGGTGACCCCGAAAGCGTGATTTTAATCCCTCTCCTAATATATATATATCCCTACCGTCCCCTTTGGCACGAAAATCTCCGGTCGAAAAGGGATACGCACGGTGCGCCGGCTCCGGGAGGCTGCCCGCCAACGGCGACTGGTACGCTCAGAAGTGCGCACTCACCAGAGAGAGGGTACGGGATCCCGGTTGAAAAATCCCCTTTGAGTACCACTCGCCGGAGCCGGGGCTGACCGTTGAGCAAACGGCAACACTGCCTGGACGGACCCAGTTTCAGAGACTATTGGTTCAAGACGGGCACGTGAGTATTGAATGCGAGAGACCTTAAAGGGAGTAGGGGAGGAAATATAGGAGAGGGAACGAGTCTGGTTGAAAGGGGGGTACTTTGGGTCTACTAAGGAGCATCCTAAACTTTCTTTGCTTGTTCTTTGCATATGGCCAATAGGATTAAGAGGTGAACAGAGATAAAGAGACGGGAACCTAGCTCCGCAAGGGGGTGGAAGGCGGCGCCGCTTAGTGCTATCTTGACTAGTACTGGGAATATCTGAAGAAGTGGAATATGAGATAAAGATGTCTGGCAAAGGAAGACACGGAAAACACATTAGTGACTGCTACTATTTCTATTTTTCTCTCTGGGTTTACAGGAAAATGAAAGCGGGTTAGTACAAACAAAGATATAATGTAAGTAGAAAAATTATTTTACATCAAAACTAGAAGACAAATATATATATCAGATTAAGACGGTCAGGGACAGTTGGCAAGGGAGGAAAGGGAGGACAAACTGGGCTGTGAATAGAGTGCTGCTTGTGAGTGTGTGTATCGTATATGTCAGAACATATTTGATATAATAAGTGTGTAAAGGTGGTCAGAAATACGTAATTGTGGTATGGTTACGGTAAGTGTGACCAAGAGAAATATCAGAAAGAAGAGTGTAATGTGGTAAAGTGAGTGTTTATTTCCTTGCTCTGCTGGGTTCAATTGTCACAGTTATTGATGGTTTGCTCTTGTACGTGCCCCCTAAAGAGTATAGAATCGAGGCTGTGTGCAGCCATTCTCATACTGTACAGGTGACGGGAAGACACGCCTACGTTCAATAAGACATAAGTACGTGAGTTCATATGGTGACACGTCCATAGTAAGAGACATACCTACATAGAGAGGTACACTAGTATCCAGTAAGTACGAAGTATGGGGGCAGAAACACCCTTATCACATATTTGTAAGAGCCTACCTGGGTACGCAGAACGAATTAAGAAATATCATGACCAGTGGATCACAGAGTTGAAGGGGGAAGGATTACCTCAGATATGGCCCGAAGGGGGATCCTTTGACAAGGGTGTCTTAGATATGGTAGCCACATGCATTTGTTTGAAATATAAGGGGAAGCAGCTACACAATAGGAGAGAAATATTAGACCTATGGAGACTGTTTGAAGAAATACCCCCACCTAAGAAAAGGGAATTTGATACTGACCTACCATCTACTCCTGACAACCCATTACTGATACCAAAAGATGACAAGGTATTTCTAGAAGAGAAGCCACTGATAGAGGTGACTAGGCTGTACCCAATACTAAATAAGGAACGGTTTTCTGGGGAAAAAGATTCATCAACTTGTGGGACAGTGCATTTTTTAGTGATATTTTGATATCACCTCACCCACCCTCTGGGCAACCACCCTTTTGCAAGGAACTTTCCAGTTATCAATGCTAAAATAAAAATTACATGACTATTCCGATGCCTCAATCTCTGCACTTGTGACTGCTAGCTGCTTAGATTTAAGAATCCGAGATTTAATTCCCCTCTCGCACTCCCCCACATCATTGTGCTGGTTGCCCCCCCTCCCTCCTTCCCTGCATCAGACCAGCTTTTCCACCTGTGTCTAAGTGAACAGGACCATGGTTAACAAAAATATCATTAGTTGTTTGGTCTTGCCCTCACCGGCAAGTTGATGAATCTTTTTCCCCAGAAAACCGTTCCCTGTGTATCAGTATTTCCCTACGGTTTGGGAAGGCAATTGCCACTCTGGCTCTTCGAGCTTTAATTTACCCTGTTGTTTTTTTCCCAATACTAAATAAGCCAGTGCCCGCAGAGGAATATAGTGACCCAACTTATGTACCCCCAACGACAACCACCACCACTCAAGGGCCAACTGCACCCCACCATATGAGAGTCATAGGGAACGAGAGCAGGTAAGTACACCAAGGGTGGATATAGAGAAATTGACAGGGGATCTAGAATCCAGACTCTCTATAGCCAAAGATGAGCTCTCGAGAATTAAAAGTATATGTGAGCGGACTGCAATCAGCACTGCTAGATGAGAGCCTGCATCAGGAGCACAGAGTCAGAATAGGACATTTGGAGAAGGATGGAAAAAAGGAGAGATACTGTTTAGGATAGAAGAAGAACCAACACGGATAATTGAACTAGAGGGAAGAGAGGGGTGTACTGGTGATGAGGTAAGGACCACAGGAGGCAGAGAGGAGCTATTGTGTGATATAGGGAATGACTTAGAAGAAGGTGAAAGGCCAAGTGTAGCAATGGGAGGGGGAAGCGAGGAGTTAGATGGCGCATGCTCAATGAGAACGATGGACGAGGAGTGGACAGGGCGACTAAGGAACAGGTTGGGAAAAATGGCACCATTAGGAAAATCAGGAGTAAAGGTGAGTGCAACGACAAAGGGGAAGTTACAACTCCCATTGATACATAGAGGAGGAGGGAGGCCGAATTACATACCCTGGGCTCAGATGGATAAGGCCAATTTGTTAAAATGATTGCCCCCGTTATCAGGAGGGGCAATGCCTTTGAGAAACACACAGCCGGGGTAACTCTAGCAATAGGCGACGTGAAGAGTTTGCTAGTATCAGCAGTTGGGGATCAAACTGACAGAGTATGGGTAAAAGCTGGCTTCCCGAGAGTAACGTTAGACTGCGATCGCCATGATGGTGCCTCTTTCAATACAGTACATGCCAGGGTGTGGGATGCCTTGCGGGAAATGTTTCCGGATACCCGAGATTTACAGTCAGTAATGCAATGTACAATGAATGACGGGGAAGATGCTATGGATTACATTTTTCGAGTCCAAGAGATGTGGAGAACCGAAACGGGCACGCCCTGGTATCAATCAACATCATTATTCTATTTTATAATAAAGAGGGGGCTCCCAAAAGAGGTTGGCCCAAAATTCAGAGCATAATAGTTCACCACTGCAAACGAATCAAAGAAAGGGAAAAGGAGGTGGCGCAGGGAAGATTGGCAGACGAAGCGAAACTAGTACAAACAGAGCTGGTGAAGGTCGCCGCAGCAGTAGCCGCGCTCCCACACAGTAGGGAGGGAGATGAGGAGGAGGAGGGGCTGGTAGCAATACATGGGAGGATGGCATCGAATTGGGCAGGAGTAGGGTCACGGCAGTGGAACGAACAGGAGCACAGTGGAGGTCCGCAGTGGCAAGATTGGGCCCCTCGAGGGAGACGAGGTGGGTACAGGGGCCGAAGGGGGGGCGGACAAGGGTACGGGGGAATGGGAGGAAGTGGATGGCAGGTTCCCAGGGGTGCGCAAGGATGTTGTTGGAACTGCGGGAGGTGGGGACACTTTTCCAGAGAGTGCAGGAGTAGACCAAACAATGGGTTTCCAGAGGTAGAACATTATGGCCATCCTCATCCGGGGAGCCCATATGGTCTCCCAATGGGACAACAACAAAGGGACCCAGGGCAGGGGTACCCTGAGCAACGGCAGGGACACCAATACAGAACACAGAATCACCCGCAGAACAATGACACTATGCACTACACCCCAGGCAACCCTTTCGCGACTACAGCAAATGTAGCCCCAGCAACAGCCCCCTATAGCGGTGTATCAGTAGTTTCAGGGAGTGTGTTCAACCAGGGGGGGGCTATGAGACACCCTGCATAGGACAGCCCACAGAGAACACTTGCGTGTCCTGTCCTATCTACCACCTACGATGCAGCAGCGGAACCATTGGTAGGGGTGCAGATAGGAGACAAGCAGTTCATATTCATGGTGGATTCGGGAGCGGAGAAATCATGTATTAGGGGGGGCCGGTTTCCATTATCTAACCGGAAGTTAGAGACGCAGGGGTTCTCTGGGGCTGTAATTGAAGTTCCTTACACAGAAGCTTTGGATGTGACAGTAGGGGATAAAACTGTAAAAACACCCTTACTGTATTACGAACAATCGCCAATAAACTTGCTAGGGAGGGACCTTCTTAGCAAGCTTAACATGACAATATCATTCACAGAAAGGGGAATAGTGTGTTCAACACCAGGAATATGCCCATTACGTGTGATGTTGGTAGTACAGGCTCAAACAACTGCCCCGGAAATATGTGGCCTACCAGCGGACGAAAGAATGTTTATTGGAGGTTTGAAAACACTGGCCCAAGTAGTTCCTGAGCTAAAAAAGATGGATTGGAGAATACCCGCGGAATTTATCTTCCGCCTAATAGTGCGCCCAGACATAGCACTAGGGTCAGTGGTATCATTAGACTTGCATGCTGTACAGGTATCAGCAAATAGGATTGCAGTGATTGGGATGGACATAGATGGATGTGAATGGCGCACTGTACTGTGCATCAACGCCAATATTGCCTTACGGGACTTATCTGATGAGGATCTCTTCTCTGATTCAGACAATGATGGCGAAATAATTATGGAAATAGCAATGCCCTGTGACATTTTGATTCAGGCTAGACAAATTCCCGTCCAGTTGATGGCAGTGGTGGGAACACCACCGTCATTTTTTGATAATGACATGCGACTGGTGCCAAACAATTTGTGGACCACAGGCCCCCATGATGTGGGGTTGTTGCATGGAGTGACGCCAGTGGTCATAAAACTCAAACAAGGGGCAATCCTGCCCCAAGTAAAGCACTATCCATTGTCCCGTGAAGCGGAGGAAGGGATAAAAGAGACAATAAATGCATTATTAGCTCAGGGAATAATAGTGCCTTCAAACTCACTATGTAACACCTGTATCTACCCGATTAAAAAAGCAAAGGGAGGGGCTTGGAGGATGATCCAGGATTTACGCCCCCTAAATGACATCATACAGAAAGAGTTCCCTTTGGTCCCGAACCCTGCTTCGATATTATGCAGTGTCCCAAAAACAGCATCACATTTCACAGTGGTCGATTTGAAAAATGCATTCTTTTCTATCCCCTTGGCAGAAGAAAGCAGATACCTGACAACATTTACATTAGGGGGAAAGAGATATGAACATTGCAGACTGCCACAGGGATACTGTGAGAGCCCAAGCATATTCAACCGCATTCTACACGAAGACCTGGGTAATTTATCAGTTGAAAGCACCATCATTCAGTATGTAGACGATCTGCTCGTCTGCGCACAGAATGAAGAAACATGCAGAAAAGACTCAGTAACACTCCTGTCATTGCTGGCAAACAAGGGGTACAAAGTGGACAAGGAAAAGCTACAATACTGTCAGGAAGAGGTCTTATACTTAGGGCAGCTGATATCGAAAGACGGAAAGAGAATAATCCCTGACAGGGTAGAAGCAATAAGATCAGTAAGAGAACCCACAACAGTGAAGGAGATACAGAAATTCTTGGGAATGTGCAATTATTGCAGAGCATGGATATTAGATTATGCAGCCTACACGAGACCATTACTGCAAGCACTCAAGGAGGCACAACACGAGAACAGGAAAATAGAATGGTCAGAAGAGATGAGTAACTCATTCAAGTCACTAAAAGAATTGATTTCGAGTGCTCCAGTACTCGCCAACCCTGATTATGAACGCAAGTTTTTCCTATTTTCACATTGTAAGGGAACACTCATGACAGATGTACTGACACAAAAGACTTCTCTAGGACACAAACCATTGGCTTACTATAGTGGCACCTTGGATGCGGTGATGCAAGGATACTTCGCGTACGAGCAATCTCTCGCCGCCGCCGCGTTCGCCATTGAGAAAAGTGCCACAATAGTAATGGGATGCCCTGAAACATTGTTTGTGGAACACTCATTATTTGCAACACTTGAGAGATCAAAAAGTACGCTGACCCACAGCGAGCAACTGCCTATGAGATAATATTGTCGAGCGCCAATATCAATGTGGTACGATGCAGGACAGTGAATCCGGCAACATTCATTACAGAAGCATGCACACTGGAGGACATGCAGGAACACGATTGTGTGACTTACACAGGGGAAAGAGGAGAGGACACAGTAGTGTGCGAGAATGCCCTGAGTGAGGGGGAGGTGTACTTTGTGGATGGGTCGGCATCAATTGACATGTTCACGGGAGAGAAATATGTGGGGCTGGCAGTGGTGAGGTTAGAAGAAGGTGAGTATGAGACACTAGTGCAGTATCGCCTTCCATCCCATTTCTCATCACAGGCAGCAGAACTCATTGCATTAATAGAAGCACTACATGCAGCTAAAGGGTGTGCAGTAACAATATACACAGATTCAGCTTACATGACGACAACAGTACATGGAGGCCTGGCAAGATGGGGGCGGAGAGGGTTTCGAAGAGCAGATGGGACTCCAATGCAACACGCAGAATTGCTGAAGGAGTTAATTGAGGCCCTACGAGATCCAGTGTTAGCAATAGTGAAGTGCCAAGCACATACGTCCAACACAGACGTTGTGTCTTTGGGGAACGCGGCAGCGGAAGCTGCTGCCAAGGAAGCCTCATACTTTGAAAAACATGAAACAGGTGTGTACGTGCTGCAGCACAAGACAAACAAAGAGCTCCCAGAAGGGTACAATGCGATGCCCATATCACAAATACTAGAGCTACAGGAAGGAGCAAGTGGCGATGAAAAGATGATGTGGGTAAAACGAGGGTGCAGCCAATCAGCAACAGACTTACTATGGCGAGAAACTAATTCAGGGAAAGTGGTAATGCCAGTCAAGCTATTAGAAATAGCGTTTCAGCAATTACAATTTCCAGCACACAACACCAAACAACACATTGCAGCAGAAATACAAGAAGACTGGTTTGTGCCGTGTCTCCAGGAACACGTATCAAGATTGACAATGGAGTGCACAACGTGCCAGATATACAATTCTGGGATGACATTACGTACACTCAGGGGAACAATTCCAAAACCAGTAGGACCCTTCAGGGAGTTGCATATTGACTACGCAGATATGGGAGAAAGGTGTAATGGGGCACGCTACATGATTGCGGTTGTGTGCCCATTCTCGAGGTGGGTGGAAGCAGGCCCATGTGCACAACCTGATGCTAAAAGCGCTGCAAAGTTCTTAGTAAGGGAAGTATTCCCGCGCTGGGGAATTTGCGACGTAATTCGGTCAGACAATGACACTCACTTCGTGAACGAGTTCTTCAAAGAAGTGACAACATTATTGGGAATAAAACATAAATTGTGCTCGATTTATCATCCTCAAAGTAATGGCGTGGTAGAAAAGATGAACGGACTGCTAAAAGGGAGACTGTCCAAATTGTGTTTCTCATTAAAGAAAAACTGGATTTACTGTTTGCCCCTTGCGCTGTTTGAGCTGCGGAATCAGCCAAGCAAGGACCACCATTTGTCCCCGCACGAAATCGTGACAGGGAGACGAATGCACAAAGCACACTCCCCACTGCGCCAACACTCAGACGCGCACAGAAGCGCCGCGATATTGGGAGATGAGTTCACAGAATACCTGAAAAAGCTAACTAGGGCAGCGCGCGCAATATCAAAGCAGCTCTCACCACCATTCACAAGGGAAGACGGGAACACAACGGAGTCCCTTACGGAACCTGAAACACCGGTACAACTGATGCCAGGAGAGTTCATTTATGTCCGGAGCTTTGTGCGCCGGTGGAATGCACCACGGTTCCACGGACCATATGAAGTGGTATTTTGCACCTCTACGGCTGTAAAAGTGAAGGGCCTCAAGTACTGGATACATTTGACAGATGTACGAAAAGCATATAATAGTGTGCAGGAAGAGGTGGACGAGGAGGCACAGACAACAGCAAACAATGCTAATGAAAATGATGAGCGAATACAAAAATGTGTGTGGATGAAGTATACATGCCAGAGAAAATTGTTAACGAAAAAACATTATATTACAGGTTATCTATAATAATGAAGGATTGCAAAAAAAAAAAAAAATAATAATAATAATGGGTTTATGTGTAAAATAATAATGTGAAGATTACGTATGTCGTATGCTCCCTTCTCTGTACATCCCAACCCCCCTCCCCTGCCCAATCTTATTCCCCTTCCATGATATCTTGGCACTGGTAGTGCCAACAAAATGTTTACATGCATGCACTTAATGCACTTTTGTATCTCAAACAGGAACTACCATGGCAACTAACGGGCAGCCTGCAACGGATAGATTTATTAGATATAGAGAATTCTTAGCTGAGAGATGTAGATATTCGTATGAGTGTGGATTGTCAATATGCATTACATTATTTTTTACAATTATGTTTGGCCTGGTTACGTATTGGTTCATAGCGTTTATCTCTATCGAGATTAACGAGGGGGGAGGGATTAACTGGACTAATGTGACAAATGAAACAGCAATTGTAAAAACTAAAGAAGGTGACTTATTGGTATGGAATGGAACTAAACTGGTATGGGGATATTACACAACACCATCCAATGTTGCTATCTCGCATAATGAAGGTCTGCAGGGAAAAATGCAAAACAGCACAATTTCCCCGCCAAAGGTATCTAATTACAATGCCCGCAGTCTAAATGATCGTAACCCCTCTGCTATATCCTGGTTAAATAACACCCCCACCAGCTGGCCCGCTCCCGTAACCAAAAACACACTGCTAGATAGCATGAAGAAAGAGAATGAAGAAATGACAGCGACATATGAAATATTATATGATAATTGAGCAAAGGGGGGTGAGAGGGAGAAAGGGGGGCCCACACTGCCCATCGCCCATGAGGCTGGGAAATACCTTAGAAAAAGAAATAACAGACGGAAAAGGGAGGCGGGGAGGAGAAAGTATGATGAATATTATGGGTTAGGACTAGACAAAATGGAAGACCCACGACACCCCCACCAGACAAATAAATGGTATGCGGACATGAGTGCAACGGCTAAGCAAACAACGAACGAGAGCTGTTATGTTTGCTCCCTCATTCCCCATGCTTCAGGTACACCCAAAGTATTGTTACCCAAAGAGTTGCCTATTGTCGATGCCCAGTGTCTCCTTCATCTCACGTTGTGCAGGATTAAGAACACCTTCCAGGCACATGAGGTAACTTTTAGGATTCTGCAGAACGAAAAGACCTGTTACCCAAAGGCAGTAGGAGTGGTATGTTTGGAGGAGCCATTTTTTATAATACAAGGGACACTTTTTTCGGACAACAAGTGGAAGGACGAAGAAATAATGTGCAAGGCTGAAGCACTGCGGGGTGTGGCACCAGAGAAACTGCAATGGATAGAAGAGACATTCACACCCATATGGAAGGAACACATCTCAAAATTGACTTGGGTAACGGCCATCGAAAAACCCTTCAAGCTGCAGAAAGAAATAAACTATGAACTGTGTTTTAAGGGAGACGGGAGAACTACCATGGGGGCAAACAAGAACTGTAACAAGACCCTCACCATCCCAGATATGAGAAAAGGGACAGCAGCCCTAATGGATACCTATTGGGTTTGTGGCAACCAAGCATACCTACACCTCCCACAATCCTGGGGTGGCAGCTGTTCATTGGGCACCCTGCACTCCGTGCTAATGGTAATCCCGGAAAGCCACATTGATGGGGGCAAGGAGACGCGAGGAAAACCTCAACAGAGTGGGGCCCAACCAACTGCAGAATCACAAGTATATGTCCTGTCCTCCGGAAACAAAGAAGGGGCGCTGTCCCGAAACAGACGATCATCGAACTACATATCAAAAGCATCATCAGAACTTCTGGCACAGATCCCGGATAAATATCGATTATTCAGCTCTGCAGAAACGTTCTTCGCCTCACTCGTCCCAAGCATCCAGACACGTGCAAATGCAAAGTGGCTCCAAATCAAACGTTGGGAACTGATCCAACTGGCAAATGATACTGAAGAAGGGTTTAACGTAATAAAAGTGGAACTGCGAGCGCTACGGCTAATGACCATGCAGAACAGGTATGTCTTGGACCTGTTGACAGCAATGGACGAAGGTGTTTGCCGAAAAATTGGAAGTGCCTGCTGCACTTTCGTACCTTCTGAAGACGCAGATAACGGCTCCCTGTCCCATGTAATCGAAGCAGTACATAACATAGGAGAAAGAATGAGCATGGAAGGTGGAGCAGAAGAAAGTACATGGTGCGACAATATCTTCTCCTGGGTCCCATCATGGCTGGGAATGACTGTCAAGTTTTTGATGCCGGCTGTAGTGTTCCTCCTTTTCATTTTTTGCCTATGCCAGGTGGGTCTTCGATGTTGTGCCAATGCAGTGCCGAATGGTGCAATGATGATGGTGACAATGTGCAACACCCACGGTACAATACAAACTATGCAGGAAGCACAGGTACAAACGGGAACAGATTACACGTAAAGATTCCAGATGGTGCCCATATACCACGACAAGGATATAGTAGATAAGTTATGGCACACGACAATTAAAGAGCCCCGGGATCTTGAATGGTATGAGGAAGTGTTGGTGGACCTAGAAGGGGAGAGCGGTTGTATATACCTGACCTGTACCCCAGATGAATATGCTAGGAGAGGTGAAAGCCTGCGAGGGGTATGTAGGGCATGGATGCCCATAAAAGGCACCCCTGCATGGGATGACGCTATAGTTGACGAGGAAGAGTGCAGGAGGTTGGAGGATTTAAAGTATTCATTACTTAAGTAATGAAAGGGGGGAAATGTATGGGAGGACTGGTCCAGGAGACCCCCCTCCCATGCCTTTTCTCCCCCGGTGAGGTTCATGGCTCATCAGTTGTCCTTCCTGCCACCAGGACCCAGGTGGTGGGTGGGGCACTGGCTGAAGACATTGACCAAACCTGATCAATTTAGCTAGGCCCTGGAAACCATTTTGTCTAATAAAAATGGCTTGAGCCCTGTGCACCGCAGCACGGCCCCACCCTTGGAGAGTGTCACTTATCCCTGTGGCCACAGCTCCCTGGCAGATCCGCTAAGAGCCCATTCCCACGAACAGACGGACATGAGCTAGTGTTAGATACCAACACTGTAACATTTCACCTTCCGCAGTGTATCGCTGTTTCCAGCATGACCCGGCCAGCAGGGCCTGGGTGGAAAAGAACTGTACGATGGTCCCCTGACAAAAGCAAAGTCCCCAAATACTAATGAGCAAACCACCTGTGATGAAAGCGTTCTCTCCACAACCTCTCTGACTAAAAAACCTGTAAAATATATGAAAATGGCAGAATGGGCGCTCATATGACATCAGGGATGAAGCACCCACATCCCTGTAGCTATGCGCAAATGATAAAAGCGTCCCAGTGGTTTTTCATGTTATGTGTGTTATCAAGAAGACTACACCCCACGGTCCCGCGCCAAAACTGAACTAATGCTGCTAGAGTGCAAAGGAAGACAAATGTAACCATATTGAGGGCTCATGTAAGGGGTGCACGAAAATGCACCACATGTGTGTCCAAGCCCACTATGTGCCACTGCCGCCAGTCTCAGTGGCGGGTTGTTCCTGCGTGCTCCACCAACCTTACTACTACCTCACTTACCGCGAATGTATAAGCATATAACAAAATGTTGTAGTTGTTAAAAATATAGTGTACAAGTAATATGCCCAAATTGGCCATATGGATGGCACTAGCAATGTCAAAAACGTGAGCTTTGGAAAGACTCAATGAGTGTTGTATATTATATGAATGTTTATGTCTCTTCCACCTAAAGTCTGCAACACACGAGGAAAATACCTTTGCGAGCACACGCAAGGCCATCCCCCTTCCTCCCAGTGAAGCCGGCCAGACAAAAAAGCGGAGGCCTGTGCTGCCCTGCTCCACCTTCCCCAACTCGGCTGGAGCCGCTTCAAGCATTCACATTCCCCCGTAGCACCCAAGGCCACGGCCTGCCACCTGAATTATTTACAACCCAGCAGTAAACCCCGGCCTTAAAACACAGATCCAAAGGCGCCCTTTCTTAGGCTCCACGACCCACCGGCTCACCTTAGGTTAATGGCCCCTGTAAAATTAGGACACCCAATATTATGGCAACATTACAAGAACACATCCATAATGACTTCTAACAAGAAATGATAACACGGACCGCCTGTCCCATGCCCCGAGACCCAACCCCACGACCTCTGATACCCGGTCAACAAGACAATGGTAACTATGTATTGATGAATCGCCAACAGACCCCACTCTAGGTACATTCCTCCTGTGTTGCATTAACCTGTAGAATAACCTATTCGAATATTTACCAGGGAAGATAATATTGCAAGGTTGAATGACTACGGTGTGCGTGGCCCTAGGGCAAAAAGTCAGGAAAGACATTCATCTCTGACACTAGTCACAGTTGGCACAACAACACCGTCCGGATGAGCCCAGCTGACCTGCCAGGCCCAGCCCAACCCACGAGGGTAACCAGTGACGTCCTCCAGCCGCGGCAAACCACATCGCAGTAGCACCTATAGCTAGTCGTCGCCACCCAATCCCCACAAACTTGTGCCCCTTATAGTATGTATGTTCTTATGACGTTTTTTGTAAATATATACGCCTGTCTTTGCTATTGTCAGACAGAGCGCTCTCGGAGTTTGCAGAGTTCTTTGCATGCCCTATTTTGATTGATAAACTCCCATTTAAGCTCACCGCACTTTGTCCTGGCCTTATTCCCATCCTGGGAGAGTCCATTATTGTCTCTCATTGCGGGGAGGATCGTGCTATCTGGGGACGCTTGCCTTCAATAGTTAGTGCCACTATTCAAATGGGTTGAAGCCCCTTTGCAGACCTTCTGGTTCGATCAGATGCAGAGGGGTCCAGCAGGACAACAGTGGGCTTAGGGTGCCAATTCTTCCAGCGGGTCAACAGCGGTTCCTCGACTCAGCTTCTTAGTTTCAGGATACTTGGATCCTAGCCTCGGTTCAGTGAAAACTCCAGAGATCGACCTGGTATGGGTGTTTGGAGCCTTCTCTTATCCAGAATCTCGTTTGCGCCAAAACAAAGAGGACCCAATTGGAGATCTGCTCACATACAGGCACATCAGACGTGGACCAATCACCGACTATGGTGGTCCCAGACATTCCCAGCACACCAGACTCTCTGGCACCCAAGATGTGTATTGAAACAAGACGGTCCAGCCCACATCCTTTTGTGGGAAAATGCATGACCAAATAAGGACTGACCCAAGATGGCCAAAGGACAGGACAAAGAACCTCGGGGCATGGCCATTTTGGAGCCATGCCATCTTCATGTGCCAACCGCGGTAAACGCGGTTTGCATGTCAAGAAAGGGTTAAAATAAGCAAAAAGATAAGCTGCCACGAACCCTGTCCAAGGCACATCTGCACTTCTCCTAAAACATCCTTTGAGGGTGTCTAGGGCCTTTGGGAACGAAAGGAAGACCCAAGCGCACTGTACTATAATGTCCATTGTGCACTTGTAACATGTTGCAGAAAAGTTGCAACATAGGAAAGGACTAAGGGAAACAAAGTCTCCCAGTACTGACTGTCTTTAAGGGCATGTCAGTTTCCCCATGATAAAGTGAGCAAAGTCCAGTGGAGTGCATCTGAAGGCTGTGCTCCACTGGCAAAAGTCAGGCTATGGTGTTTAAAGAAGTACTAACTGTCTTTAAGTGCATGTCAGTTTCCCCGTGATAAAGTGAGAGAAAGTAGAGTGGAGTGCAGCTGATGGATGTGCTCTACTGGCAAAATTCAGGCTGTGGAGTTTAAACAACAGTAAAAAGTTGGGGGATAAACAGCTAGAGGGAAAGTTACACATAAATGGGAATCTTTCCTAACACTCTCCCCTCCCAGACCAAGGACAGGGGGAATTAATCCACCACTGGATGAGTCTCATGTTCAGGTTGGTTAAACATTTTGGACAATCCATCAGCATTGTTTTGGCCTGGCCTATGCTCAATGGTGAAGTCAAGCCCTTGCAGGCTTACGGACCACCTGAGCAACTTTGGATTCTGTCCATTCTTGTTCATCAGCCATTTTAAGGGCTTACGGTCAGTTTGCACAGTGCAGTGGGTCCCATCGGGATAGGGCCTCAGCTTCCTTAGGGCCCAGACAACAGAGAAATATTCTTTCTCTACTGTGGACCACCAGAGTTCTCTGTCCTTAAGCTGGTGACTAATGAATCCAATAGGGTGTTCCTTACCATTTTCATCTACTTGTGATAGACCAGCTCCTATACCAGTGTCAGAGACATCTTTCTGCACAATAAAAGGTATTTGGTAATCAGGGGTCCCGAGAACAGGGACCTGGCACAAGGAGTCTTTTAAACCATTGAAGGCTTTCCCACAATCCTCAGGCCAAGCTCCTTCTTGGGTTTCTTTGAAGCTGTGAGAGCAGTCAGAGGGGCAGCTAAGGTGCCATAGTTGAAATTTCGGTAGTACCCTGTGAGTGCTAAAAAGGCACTTTTTACGCAGACTGGGTCTGTGTAATAGGGGTAGGCCAGTCTTGTACTGCTTGTACTTTACTGGGTAGAGGCTGTACCTTCCCTCCACCTACTTCATGGGCAAGGTAGACCACTGAATCTTGACCAATCTGGCACTTACTGGCCTTTATGGTCAAGTGGGCCTTCTGAAGAGCCTGCAAGACAATTCTAAGGTGTTGCACATGATCCTCCCAGGTGGCCCTGAAAACTGCTATATCATCCAGATATGCCAGACAGAATCCATCCAACCCATTAAGGACATGATTCACAAGCCTCTGAAAAAGGGCAGGTACATTCTTCAACCCAGAAGGCATTACCCTGTACTGGTAAAGTCTCTCTGCTCTGGAGTTGAGAATGCTGTCTTCTCCTTGGCATGTTCTCCAAGGGCTATTTGCCAATAGCCTGCAGTGAGGTCAAATGTTGTGAGGTGCTTGGAGGCACCCAAGGTATCCACCAGGTCCTCTGTTTTAGGCAAGGGGTGTGCATCTGTCTTTCTGACAGCATTCCGAGCCCTGTAATCCACACAGAACCTCAACTCAGAGGATCCTGCCTTTGGAACCAAAACCACAGGGCTGGACCAAGGGCTACTAGAGGGTTCAATCACCCCAAGATCTAACATCTTGTTCACCTTTGTCTTGATGTAAGACCTTACTTTGACATTCTGTATCCCCTACTTTTGATAGGTACACTATCTCCTGTGTCAATGTCATGTTTGCACCAAGGTGTCAAACCAGGAGCTAGGGAAAACAAAGGGGAGATATGGGAAGTAAAGCTTTTGCAACTGAGTTGGCAGTCACAGTCTTCAATGGGATGGCCTCAGGATACCTGGTGGCATGGTCGACCAGCACCAGAATAAACCTATTGCCTGAGGATGTTTGGGAGACAAGGGGACCAACAATATCAATCCCTACCCTCTCAAAATGGTACCCCCACAACTGGGAGAGTTACCAATGGAGCTTGGATTGTTGTGCCACTTTTCCCAGATAACTGGCATGTGGCAGAACTCCTGCAGTGACTTTCTACTGGCACTCCCATCTTGGGCCAGTAGATGTGCATGGATAACCTTTGCTTGGTGCTCTTGATGCAAAGGTGACCAGCAAGGAGGACTTGATGAGCCAACTGCAAGAGGAAGGGTTTTTACAGCAAGGGGAACCACCAACCTCCTATGGCTCCTTATGTGGACTCTGTGGGCTCACTCTAGAGGAGCCCACCTTCCCAATAAATCCTATGCTCCCCAGGAGGTTCACCCTGAAGGCCTGTCTCCTGGGGCCTTCCAAAGATGGGCACTCGCGTTGGCTCTTACTGAACTCAACCCTATCAGGACCACCTTCTACCAACAAATGCTGTAGTTCAGGATGGGGATTGAGGACTTCAGGTAACACTTCTTCCTCGTCTGGTTCAAGTGTTTGACCAACTACCTCCACCTCAGTGTTAGGTGAGTTAAGGGTAATATTTTCTTTCCCTCTTCTGTCTTTTTTTGACTCCTTTAGCCTTGGGTTTCCCCTTTGCCTTGGGCTGTGCATTGGACTTGGCCAGTGCAGCCCTTGTTTGTGACCTTGTGCATGGTCTCTCTGCTGTGTCACCCACAAGACCTACATCTCTGAGATCATTCCCCAGCAGGACTTTTCCTGGGACTTGCCTCTGGATGCTCATTGGAATCCTGACCACTGTACCATTAATAGTAAGATTTACAGGCATAACTGAGAACTTGAGAGGGGGACCATCAATTAACTGGGCATAAAAGGAGCTCTGGCAAGTTCCTCTGGGTCTACCAAGGTAGAATCCACTACTGTTCTGCTGGCCCCACAATGTTTTCATTGTGCTACCTTGATGCATGATCCAAATGAGGGTTTTTGCCTGGCAGGGATGACTTTGAGGAGGTGGCTTTAAGTTATCTGGGCATTGCTGAATGTTTTTCAGAATTACCATTTTTTGTTTTCTTCCAGAGTCTGAAAAGGCTTGGAACGGTCCCCATATTCCAACCCCCACTCACTGACCCAAAGGATTACAGGGGGCAACAGACACCTGTACATGTGTTGAGTTTCTGCTATGGCCAGAACCAACTGGCGTCCTACTTGCCAGTTCTTCCCACCAGTACCCCCCTCAGAGTCAGTAATTATGGCCAAGAGTGCACTTAGCCCTAGTTCCTCTGTGGAGATCTCCCCTTGGGGCTCGTATTCTTCTTCTACAAGGATGGACTCTGCACCAGCTTTCAGAGATTGGTGATCCAGTAACTTAGCCGGCGCGGTACTTGGATTCCGTGGAAAGGCCTCGATCCATTTGATTTCGGTTTATGGACCAATTGAATATTGTTGGATTTGTTCTGTTGTACTTCAATAGGCTTGATATTAGGACAGTGAGTGTTTTCTGTTTTTCAAATATTGCAAATGGCTTGGGCACGGGGGCTTGTGGATTAAGCTCATTTTGCCTCACCATTATAGCACTGTTGTTACGGGGGATAGCTATCTCCTGCTGACTTTACGTCTCCCCACCCTTTGATTGTGGCACCCCCTATTGTTTTTCACAGACCCCCGTCCTGGGTTTATTTTCGAAAGACTCAAGCTGCCGCAGTGTAGTGGGTTTTACAGCCACCAAGTCTAGGGGGATAGGCTGCTGCAATGCAGTGGTGTTAGGAACCTTTAGGGGTTGGGGACATTGGCTCAGAGATTGCAAATTTGCCACCACCTCAGCTAAGGGACAGTGATGTCCATATTGCCATTTTTAAAGTGGGCCCTCATCCATTTACAATCTTCCAGGAGCACCAACATCATGATGTCTTTGTCAATTACTTCTCCTCTTGCTAGACCGCAAAGCCTACTTTGCCACTGGGCAGAAACCTCTGCATCTCCATCCAGTCTAGTTTGAACCGTAGAGGTGAAGAATTCCAGGTATAGTATTTTGGAATGTGTAATTGCTAGAAAAGTGGCCTGATCCTCAAGAGTGTCGTTCAAAGTTTCATAGAGCTTTCAAAAAGGGCTCAAAGATATAGCTAATGCTGCCATTATATTATTCTGAAGATGTGATGCCACTGCAGCTGATGAGCAGGATTCATACACCTGCCTATTAGGATGGAAAACCGAATCACATTCCGAGGTTTCTGATTTGGTCGGCTTGTGAGGGTCTACCCTGGAGTACAGGAGGTGTTTTTTCTGACACGGAAGGACTCTGAACTTGATGGTCTATGTAGTATCCACCTCCTTGGCTTGTGACCTTTGCCTTGTTGAAGTTTGGCCATGCTCGAGACCCTGCCTCCCCTGCTGAATCGGATGCCGGCATAGAAGAGGGAGGACTTGGTACATAGCATAAGCGGTCAAAGAAAGACATTCATTTTTCGGATCAGGTTCCTCATGTAGGTCCTGCCCGTCTTTCAATGGAAGTAGCAAGTCTGTTGGATTTGTGGGAGGGCTATGGGGACCTTTATCATGGGGCACACTCACAGCAATACATGCACCAATCACGGTCGCCAACTGTGCTTTGACGCTGAGGCGCTGACTCCCCTACTAATAGTAGTGATAGTGTCATTCCCAATGCCTCCCATGTCCCACATGACTGGGTCCACCACTGAGGGAATTGACTTCAGTCACCTCCCGCCCCCAACTCAGATGGTTCAGATGTAAATGAAGGACCAAATGTACATCTGAGAACGACGTGTTGATTACATTTTCCATGTCATTATCAGTAAACAGTTCTGGCCGCAGGGGTGCGCTCACCTCACTAGTATGTCTCGGGCTCGTTGGTGCAATGTCCTGGAGATTCAATTATTGATGTGTACGGGGCCCTACAGTCGCCATCATCTGCCTAGTAGGAGACACGCAGGAAGCCAGCACCTCATCAGAGTTCGACTGAACTCTGACTCAACTCCTGCTGCCCAACTCATATGCCTGGCTCCAACTTATATGGGTTTCTTTTTGTTAAAGGAGCAGCTTCTTGCAGCCAAAATGGCAGGCAGGAAAGACAGCACACGGAGAAGAGTTTTCCACTGAATCTCTCCGACTCAACTCCTGCTGCACCACTCACGCGCGAAAAGGAGTGTTTTAGTCTAATTTGGGCACTTGGACATTTTAGACCTTACCTTACAGGGTATGCCTTTAAGGTCGAAACTTACCATAAGATTTTAAAGTGGCTTATGCAGATGAAGGGTGAAACCCCGAAACTGTTCAGATGGTTCATTAGCCTGCAAGGGCTTGACTTCACCATTGAGCATAGGCCAGGAAAGAGTCATGACAATGCAGATGGTCTTTATAGAAGGTATGTTGATCAGATGTATGAGGGTAAACGACTTGTGTGTGATAAGCTGCCTTAATCTCAGTCTGGGGGGCATATGTGATGCTGGAAATCCCTTATGGAGGGACAGGGCCTCCTAGTCCTTGTCTGACCAGTTCACTATGTATGTTTTCTCTATGTTTTCTGCCACTGTGGTCCAGCCTGGACCTCAGGCTGTGCGGCTCCTCATGTTTTCCTTTTGGTGTACAACACCCATGCGATACCCTTATGGCACCCATGGGTGGGGGTACACCCTTGTACCCCTTATGTGTATTTTTGGGCACCGGTCTGTTGCCCACAGAGTAGGGTATGGGCTGGTGGCAGCTCCATTTTTGGGACACCCAGGCCCTAACATAGGAATCAATGGATTCCTGATAGAAGGCAAGATGGCCACAGTGGCCTCTTGGTTTCTACTGCCTTTTACCTTATTTCCCAAAGTCCTGGGAAGCCTTGTCTCTGTTCCTTTCCCCTGACTGGCTGTTGGGTGGAAATATGATGAATGGTTCTCGGGCCGCCTCCTGTCAGACTGACTGGAGCCTTCCCAGAGGTTGTTTGTTGTGGGTACACTCTAGGGTGGGACCTGTGTGAATAAGTCTGAAGTGAACTCACATTCTTTGTTATGGGTGTCTGGGTGGAGTGAATGGCCTGAATGCCTGTGAGCCGGATTGGCTGCCTGCCTGCACGAATGCCCTTCTGCGTGCTTGGCAGACTGAGCCTGGATCAGCCAGAGTGTGTGGGGAACAGATGTGTATATCTGGGGACCTCTCACTTACCAATTTGTTCAGTAGCTGAAGTCAAAGGTGAAGCAAAAAGAAGCGGTTCCTTGAAGCCCACCTGGAGGCGAAGTCTGCTGCTGCATTTTCTTCACATGCTCTGAAAGCTG
Source organism: Ambystoma mexicanum (assembly GCF_040938575.1). NCBI lineage: Eukaryota > Metazoa > Chordata > Amphibia > Caudata > Ambystomatidae > Ambystoma > Ambystoma mexicanum. The sequence continues at coordinate 170,764,054 of NC_090925.1, forward strand.
CCGTGTTCTTCCTAGGACTGATCCAGAGAGGACCTATCAAGGAGACCTCTCCCTGAGCTACGAGGGACCATCGTGAATCCTGCTACACTTCATCAGAAGTACTCTGGAAGCCAGTCCTGTGTGCCTGCCATCCGGAGAAGGGGTCTTGGTGAGTCCTGAAGAGGACTGCATGGACAACTTGAGTTGAAGTCCATTAGTGTCACCCTGGCATAGTACTGTTGGACACCCGTAGCTGAGAAAGTTCCAAACTGCCTAAGAACATTTCAAAGGACATCCTTGCCGTCATCACTGACATTTTCCTGCCGGAGAGAGTCCTTAGTCACAGAGTGCAGAGGAAGTTCCGTTGGTGGCTTTTCCACCGCCAGAACCTAACAAAGACGTTCAGTGGGTCCAGACTTGGTGAGGGTCTGAGGTCCACTCCAGTGGTGGAGTCCAGGTCACCAGAACCCGTCCAGAGGTCTGTGCTGCGTCTGCAGCACTGAAGAACGGAAAGTCATAAAACCGCAATATTCCAAAACTGACACCAGAAGTGACCTATGCACTGGTCACCACCAGAAGTCATCAAACGGTCCCAGGGGTCTTACTCTCATCTGCCAACCCTTTAAGGAGCCCACAGCAAGTTTCGCCTTCACAGGACTTCTACAGTTGAAGAAATCATCAACCAAAGGAGACCACTGGGAAGAGTAAAACCTCTGCACTTCAGGAAGACTTTGGTTCAATTTTTCTTGTGGACTCAGCATCCCAGTGGCTCCTTCGTCCAAGGGTGATCCATCCTTGGAGAGAATCGTTGAGTGAAACTGAGAAACTGCCAGTTCGCCTGCCAAGGCACCAAAGGTACTGGGATGAGGAAGAACATCTTCTAGCCTCAGGAGTCGTCCAGGGGTCCCAGATTCGTCTTAGAGCCTGCTCTCTAGTGGCCTCTCAGGTACTTTGGGGTTGTAGAACCTTTAAAAAGAAAGTATAAGGTTATTGAACATTATTGGACTGGGCTATAAACGACAAGATAAGTCACTCCCTACCTTTTCCCTTACAGGTTGCTCAGGTGTGGTAACTTCACACAGAATTGTATATCTAATCTAAAGAAAGCATTCTGCCACTGTTCACAACTAACCTGCCTTTCTTCCCTATTCCATGCTGATACACCTCACTTAAGAATGTACATGCCTATTTAAAACTGTCTGCAGTTAGTGCATCTATTACTGAATTTAAGTAGTGTGGGGTACTACATAGTGCGTATACATTTGCCATTCTTTGAATAAGTATTTCCAAGTACAAAGTGTTATTAGTGTTATGTATATATGCTTTTGATAGCAACCTTATTTCATGTAAAGAAGCTGTGTTATCACCTAACATAGTGTGTGGCCATTCCTTTGGGTGGGCTTTGGGGAAGCACTGTACTTAAGAAACCGCCTGCATCACCTCCTGAAAGCTTAAGCCTGGCTGCTTGCCCATTCTACCAAATTGAGAGCCTTTGCAGGGGTGTTCTGCGCCTTCACACTACCATATAGAGGGCAGAAGTACAGATACGCCCTCCAGTCTTTACAATCTTCATGACAAAAACACCATCAAGCCCTATTGCATTTTTTTTTTTAAGCGCTCACACAGCCCGTGGGCATCGAGGCGCTGTTACAGGAATTGTTTGTTCTTTTTTTTTATCTTAGTTGCTTATTTATAACACGCTTAAACACCCAGAGGTTTCTGAGCGCGGACCCGGGGATCGAACCTGTGTTGCTTCGTGTCGTCTTGTTTCCAAGGCCCGCATGTTGCTGCTGAGCTATCCTCCCGGGACTGAGCTATCCTCCCAGGACTATTGTTGTACGAGTTCAGGCATATCAGAGAAAAGCCTTTGCTCTCCCTTGTCCTTTGTCCGAGCGATATCAGATTTTGTCACAAACGACGATTCACACATTCAACATTTCTCGCCTTGAGCATTAACCCCATTTCAGCATGTGGTTCTTCTTGATAAGGTAATGCTGGCGACCAGATGCACAAAGAAAGTACTAGAAATCAAGGAGTGAATGCAAGGAAACCCAGATCACATTAAACTAACTCACAAGACAAATATTTAAATGGGTGATCAGGTGGGGAAGCACCAAAATTCAGAATCAGGCGCAACCCCCTAAGATATCACTCATCTCCAGGCCTACAGGAGACCGACGCATGGTGAACTCTTGATTGGAGACCATTCTCACCAGCACATGGGCTTTCAGTTGAGATGTTTAGATACTACTCGCAGTTTTCTAATAGTCAATAAAGCACCTGGTAGGCAGGCTCTTCATTATGCAGTATCTTGATGGTCCCCTCATGTCATACCACATACAAGGCACCCTCTTGGCACAGCAATATGGGATGGCCCTGCAAGTCTCTGCACTTTGGAAGACTCCATTGCCTGAGAACTATAGGCAGGTCCCTTAAACAGAATACCTACCACACAGAGGGCCTTATCACGAATTGGGCGGTATCCCGGCGGTATTACCGCCCGGGCTAATAGTGTTACCGGCAACGCATCCGGCGCTATTAGCACCAGATCAAGGGTTGGGCGGTAATGGGTATTCCCCATTCCCAATGGGGAATTTTCGGTGCAATTACCGCCAGCGCATTTATCCCCAGCTTAGAGCTGGGGGTAAATGCTGCCAGACTCGAGATTGGGCGGACACTTAAATGCGGCCGTAATAGTGTTACCGTTGCATTTAAGAGCCACCGCCCAACCTGTGATGAAGCTGAGTGCCAAGTTAGGCCACACATTCATATCGACCGGAGCTCTTTGCAGCGAGTATAATTGTTGTTAAGGTGCTTACCTTCATGATGGCTTTAAAGTCATACTGGGTGACACGATATGAGATCCCAGAGGAAACCATTGGTTCGGTGGTGGTTGTTTTGTCCATCTCCACATTGCCTGATGATGACGGAGTTGTGGGGGCATTGCTTGAGCAGGGTTCAGGATCTCCGATGGTGTCATACCATTTTACTTGGCTCTTGTGGGTAAACATCCCATGCACCTGAGGGCAAAAGGGAAAACACAATTCTAGTGGTTAGAAACAGAATCTACAACACGGAAACATCATAGCTGATATATATACATAAGACTCAGGGTCCCACTGCACATGGCTTCAGTTCGCACAGTGTGCAGTGATGGAAATGGAAAAAAATGGACTGGGGGATCCCACAAGGACTGGAGTGTGGGCGAAATGGTGCAAATTCTTTCATGCTGATTCTTTTCAAGCTCCACACTGTACATCGATTCCACTTTAAATCACTTCCAGGGCGCTGGTGCACCCAACATATGTTATGATTGCCACTTTAAAATCGCTTTGGGATGGCATCATCTGATGAGGTGGGAAGCCAAGCTGCAAGCGCTGGGGTAGAGTTTACAGTCAGGATTAAGGGTGCTACCAGGCTGAATGTATGTTATTTTAGTGTTTCTATAGCACTTAAGTGTACTTTCATTTACATTCTTTACGGAGTCTATTTAGTCCCAGAAAACATATCTGAAATTCTCCTCTTGGGGTATTTTTTGATGGGGAAATCCTCGTTTGTCTTGCGCTCTCCTCTGCTGGAGTAGGCCAGTGGAATCATGACAGCATGTCTCACTTCAAGATATGTTGAAATCCTATGTATATCTTAATGAGCCCCCAATGGTTTAGGACATGAGACCTTTGAATCTGGCAGACCCACAGAGCCATGATCGGACAGAACATAACTCGGACCTTAAACTGCGCCTGGGCTTCGCTGTTCACAAAGGCCCTGCAATTACTAACATAAAGCATGCCACTCGGAGCTCCTGCATTCATGGGTGCAGACTTTTGGTTTTCAGTACGGGGCGAGATTTCTTACATTTTTCATATACTAAATCCTTAACACCAATGCCGTAAAAATATCAAGATGAGTACCAACAAGTTGTAAACAACCCCAATGTATTTGGTTAAAAAATGGGATTCTGTTGTTAGGTGTCTAAAGGAGCATAGCATAGAATAATAGAAATCCCCTATAAATTGGACAAAGCTAGCTGTGTCCCAGCGGTGGATTTAAAGGTACGATAAGAGGCAAATGGCTACAGGCTTCCCTTGTGACGAGGTTACTGGCAATGACCATTGCTGTGGCACTTCCTTTCTTAGACTTATACAAGGTATTAATAAGTATGTTAAGTGTGATTGTTGGGTGATTAGAAATGATGGTGGTACACAAGCTGTAAACTGTGTGAAACTATTACCCTGGTCGTGCATTACATTTCACTTTGTGTCTGTGGAAGATTTTGTTGTAGTTTCTTATTAATTTTGCATGCTGGAACTTGTAGGCTTCCATTCACGGTGCGGAAAATAAAGCCACAATCGTAGAAGGTCAGTTTACCAGCCATACATAGTGGAAAAACTGGCAATAAAAGCGTTGACCACAACTTTTAAGGCCTGCAGGATTTTATGATTTCGCAAGTGAAGTTGGAGAGGAGAGCAAACTCAACACGTTCACCTGTTCCTCCGGGTCCCCCACCAAATATGCATCATTTTCCACCACCATGTATTTTTGTGGTGACAGAAAACCAACAGGCCTGCCTTACTCTCACACCAGGTAAAAGCAGAGAGATTGCAAAGAAATACATTGTAGATGGCTCCCACAATTGTTCATCTGTGAGAGGCATTTCCACTTTTTCAGACATGTGGTCCACGATGTGATGTCCACGTGACCTCTGTCACGTGGGCAAAGGAATAAAGGGAAGGCAGAGCCCGCCAAACGGCAGTTCCCGCTCCAGCCACTGGCTGTACTGTGTCTGTGTCCCTGTGTTCCAGCCCCGGCGCATCGCGCGTAGTCCCTGCTCCAGGCTCACACCACACTGGTGACGAGGCAGGATCCTACCCAGACCGCACAACAAAAGAACAGCAGGTGACCGCGCTCCCCCAGCAGCCCCAGGCTCGCAGATTTCTTTGCGCCTGTTATCAAAGGCCGGGGAGCGCGAGATATAAAAAAATAGTCTGCCGACTCTGACTCAGAAGTTAGTGTGCTGCACACCGCTGCGCCCCGCTCACATGGCAGGCATCCACACTAGCTGCCCCAATCAAGCTGGACCTCCAGGCAACACTCCAACACCCACATGACACATGGGCAAAATAAAATTTAAAAAAATTGTTTTTTCTTCTCCTCAAATCACACCAGCTTCATAACCAACAACACACGCTTGATCCAGAATGCCCATGGCACCGCATGTACAGGCCTGATAGCGTGCATCTACTAGCACAGGCTCAGGCAGAGCTGCCAGCACACCAAGCAACCAGTGCAGGTGCCACACGACGCCATCTAAAGGAAAAGGGCCCCAGAATCGCCCACCACCCACCAGCACACGGTGCACCCCACAAGTGGCTTCCACGCACACCCTGCAAGAACCACCACGCCCCAGCACGGAGATAGCACCACAGCGCCCAAAGGACACCCAAGCCACGCAGGAATCACGCCAGGCCACACACATCGGCAGCAGCCATCAATCTCTCTCACGCTGACCCAGCGACCACAATCCAAGCCGCACCCACTGGCAAGAGCACACGCGAAGCCCAAATCGGCATGGCAGTCGACATCACTATGCTGCAGAGACTGTAGGGCCGCAACCCGGATACCAGCAAGTGGCTAGACACCACGCAAGGCACGTTCATGCAACCCTTCCAGCCATTCAGAGCTTGAACTGGTCTCCGGTGGGAACTGTGGATACAACAGTTTGAAGTATCTCTCCACACCCGCAAGATCAATGACAAAGAAATTAAGAGAGCATTTCTCATGATCAACCTAGGCACGATGGCCCTTTGCATCTTCAATGCCTTACCAAACCGAGGCACTGACGACGACTATGCAACAGCCTAAGATGTTCTTACGAGGAAATCCAAGCCAAAAGCCAGCCCTGACTTTGAGAGGTTTAAGATGAGCCAGGCCAGACAATGCCCGCAGGAGAACATAGACGATTTTCACAGCCGCCTGAGGGAAATGGCACTGTCGTGCGACTTCCCGAACAAAGAATTTTCAGTGAGGCAGCAAGTCATGCATGGACTGTCCTCAGAGAAACTAAGACGTGCCATCCTCGCAGAGACAGACCTCCCGCTCGATGCCATCCTGTCCATGGGACGACTACGAGAGAGAACGGATGAGTACGTGACTGAAATGGAGCAGACCATAAGCCGCCTACCACTAGACACCAACCTTTCAAAAAACAACGCCTCGACGATCAACGCCCTGAGACAATAGAAGCCACGGGCAGGACCACCTAGCACTAGACCGAAGGACTGCATATGGTGCGGAGAACAACACAGCGGAAACGACCCATGCCCGGCATATGGCACCACGTGCCACAAATGTGGAAAAGAGAATCACTATGCGTCGGTGTGCTTGAGCTCCACACTGCCCAAAGACGCTACTCACAGGGAGAACACCCCGCGACACAGAGACGATGTAGGAGCCTGAAGACCTCACACAAGGCACGCAGAGAGACCAGTTTGCCATCAGAAGAGTCAGCCCGGCGGGGCACGATACGGCAGAAGTGGGTGTGCCTGCGCCATCAATGGTGAAAACACAGACAGCTCCAGCAGCGACGAAGACCAATCCAGCGGATAGCCATCTCCTGACCACAACAGGTGGACCCGCACCCACAAGAAGGAGAGAGCGCACATGATCTCGGCAGTGAAACTAGGAAACAGCAACAACCATAGCTGAACCAGGTCACGACGATGCACCATATCAGTAAGAGACATTCCTGTGACCATGATGATAGACACAGGGGCCACCGTGAACGTCATGCCTGTCTCCAGATTTGTCAAACTCGATCCCAAGTCAACGCTTAGACGACGCTCAGTTCTAATTTACGCCTACGGATGCAAAAAGCCTCTCCCGGTAGCAGGGTACTTCAAAACAACACTCTCGCACCGAGGCATCAGCTGCAAGACACAATTCATGTTGTCGATGCCGGGATTGAGACTTTGCTCAGTTGTACCACAGCTGAACGTCTAGAAGTCATCCAATTCAACCTCGCCATCCAACCTGAAGACATCGAGCATCTGCTCAAGAAGCACAAAAAACTCTTCACGGCATTGGATGCCTCAAAGGCCGGTCAGTGAAACTCCACATCGACCAGACCGTTGAACCCAGGGCAGTAAAACGCAGGAGGGTACCATTCCACATGAGGGCTGCGGCCGAAGCCGAACTCAGCAAATTGAAAGACCTCAAAATCATTGAGAAGACATCGGGACTCAGCCCATGGGTCTCTCCCATGGTGGCCACAGCCAAACCCAAACAACCAAATGCAGTTTGCATATGCATTGACATGAGTCTCCCCAATGCAGCAATAGGACGAGAAAGACATATCACGCCAACAATAGAGGAACTGATTGTCGATCTAACAGGGGCGAACCATTTTCAGCCAGCTTGACCTCTGGTCAGGCTACAACCAGATCTGCCTTGCCAAGGAATCATGTTACATTACCACCTTCTCCTCACACCTGGGCCTTCGACGCTACCGTTGACTCAACTTCGTCATCTCCTCCGCAGCAGAAGTTTTTCAGAACGAGATACGCAGGGTGCTCCAGGACTTACCAGGAGTGACCAACGTCAGTGATGAAATCTGGTCTACGGAAAAACAGAAGCTGAACACACCGCACGGCTAGCGGCGACACTCCAGCGACTATAGGAATCTGGGCTCACACTCCACGAAGAGAAATCTGAGTTTACAAAGAAATCACTCAGTTGTTTTGGCTAGGTGTTCAACGAGCATGGAGTCTCCCCAGACCCCAGCAAAGTCAACGACATCAAAAATCCTCAAGCCCCATCCACGGCGTCAGAAGTCAGTAACTTTCTAGAAATGGCCACTTACTGTGGTTGTTTAATTCCCGATCTAGCCACCACCGCTGCCCCCTTACATGAACTCACAAAAGCAAAAGTTCCATTGCAGTTGGGCATTGATCAAGAACAAGCATTCAGAAAGATTCAAGACTCCCTTTCAAGTGACGCCACCATGGTATTCTTCGACATCAACCGCACCACAGATTTACTCGTCGACGCCAGCCCTGTAGCATTAGGGGCTGTATTGACACAGAGAGACAGTGAAGGAACAGTCTTCACCATCGTATTTGCGAGCAGAGCACTCACACTGATGGAGAAAAACTACGCCTATATCGAAAAGGAGGCGTTGGCAATCATTTGGGGGTGCAAACACTTCCATGTGTACATTTTGGGACACCCAGCAAAGGTGCTAACCGACCACAAGCCACTCATCCCTATCTTCAGAGACTCAGCACCACACCCCTCCCCCCCGCCAGGATTGAGAGCTGACTACTACAAGTACAACAGTTCGACCTAGACGTCCAATACCGGGCAGGGGCTGACAAACCCGCGGACTATCTGTCCGCCACCCCGGCCCAGCAACCACGACTGAGTGCGAGGCATCAAAAGTCACAGAGGAACATGTCTGCCAGATAGTCGAATGTGCCAGACCAAAAACCATGACACTGGAGGAAATACAAGCAGAAACAGACAAAGACCCGTGCCTGCAATTAACAAAATCTGCCATCCTATCAGGAGAGTGGAAGACATTCCTGACAGTCGTTACCCGAAAGACGGCCCCAGCCCAGGAACTCATACACGCACTTTTGGGATACGCCATGAGTTGTGCATGTCAGTGGAGGCCTAATCCTAAAAGGACACAGAATCGTGCTACCAATGTCTCTACACGAGAGGGCCCTCCAATTAGCGCATGAGGGGCACCAGGGTATCATAAAAACACGAGCATACCTCAAATAACACTTATGGTTGCCCCAGATGCAGCGTAAAGTCATGGCCCTCGTAGAAACCTGCTCCGCATGCCTGTACACATGCCGACCAGGACCGCCGGAGCCCATGGGATGCCCACCCCGGAGCAACCGCAGGTGGGACTCCATCAGCATTGCCTTTTGTACGATTGCAAACTAAATATACCTGCTCGTTGCGATTGATGAGCACACCAGGTATCGAACCTGTTTCCTCCACAGACACCAAGTCTGTCACCACTGTGCTTGAAAAAATGTTTGTGACACACAGCATCCCATCAGCGATCCGGAGCGACAACGGACCACCCTTTACAAGCAGGGGCTTCAGACGCTTCATGGATGACCTGGGAATACGCCACCATCATGTAAACCCCATACTGGCCACAAGCCAACTGAGACGCCCAAAGATTCATGTTGTCTATTAACAAGACTGTGAGAATTGCCAAGGACAAAGGTCGTACGTGGCTCCCGGAGCTCTACAGATTCCTACATGATTATCGGTTGACGCCCCACTCCTCAACCCGTGTCAGCCCAGCGGACATGATGTTCGGTGTCCCCATCCAAGGGAGCCTGCCTCTACACCACTCCTGGAGCCCGGCCCCAGTCGACTTAGAGAGTATGGAGGCCAGAAGGTGCAGGCACAACGCCAAACAGGACCTAGTCAGAAGAGCCACCCAATGATCTCCAAATCGGGGACACAGTACTGGTGAGGACCTGAGCCCAGAAAGTAAAGATGTCACTCCCATCGAGAGCACAGCCTTGCGTCAGCCACCCGAGGGCATGAATAGGTGATCAGAAACGTCTCACACTTCCAGAAAGTCCCACCGACCCTATGGAGAGAAGAAAAGGCAAACAGCAGTCCTGCAGAAGACCTACCGCCACAAGCATGTAGCCTGAGGGCAAGAGAAAGACTCAAAAGAAGAACCAACCCAGAGGCCTCCAGACCAAAATGAAGAAGAGAGAAACATGGCCACACACCAAACTCCCCACCGAGAACGAGGAGAACATTATGCACTCCGAAAATGACCAGTGCCATCCACGAGGTTTAAAGGCTATGTCCTCAATGGTATCTACGTGCGCCTTAGAAGCTGAACCCTGAGCCAGCCCGCCTCGGCAAAATAAGACTCTATTCCAGTTGTGATCGTTTGAATACTGTTAATGTTTTAAATGTTGAATGTTTATCTAAAGTTGATAAGGGATGTGATGTCCACGTGATCTCCGTCACATGGGCAAAGGAATAAAGGGAAGCGAGAGCCCGACAAACGGCAGTTCCCGCTCCAGCCACTGGCTGTACTGTGTCTGTGTCCTTCTGTTCCAGCCCCTGCGCATCGCGCGTGGGCCCTGCTCCAGGCCCACACCACACACTCCATGCAATTTAGGATGCAAGACAAAACTACTCACCATGCACTTTTTAATCAACATGTTTCTACAATGATTTGGCAAGTTGATTTATCATGTGACTTGTGCACTTTTAAAGTTATCTGTACAAAATGGAGCATTATTTTAGGTTTTCAAACCTGAACATTTACAAATATGTCTACCAACATAAGCTGTCACGCTACTTGGTCAAGTACCTACATTTCAGACTAGTCTCAAATTTTGGCTTCATCACATAAAGTGTGTGATCCTGGGCAAATCAATCAATCTCACAATATGTTACCTGCCAAAATTAACAGACCCTACAAAGGATTCAGTTTGCCGTGTATGTTATTCCAAAAAAGCCACGGTCATGCTTTAATAGTGTTGCTCCATATATAATAATAGTGCCCCTTCATATTCACTATTAGCATCAGGGGTGGGGGAACCAATCAATCAGGTTACTCGGATCGTGGGATGAATCCCAGAATCTCAGCCTGTGTTCCGAGCAGCCTGATGGCTGCTTCCTCTGCCCTGTCATCTTCCTCCTTACTCTTTCTCCTCCCCCCCCCCTCGGGTTTCCAGATCCCTTCCCACACCCTGTCCCCCTTACCTGATTCTTTCAGCGACGGTTGGGCGCCGCCGCCGTCCCTTTCATGTCCTCGCCGGCCACCATGGAAATGGAAGAGAGGCTTTGCACGGTACCCCGTCTTCCAGCTCCATGGCAGCTATCTTGGGTAAGTATTTTGTTTGAATCGCGGCGTCCCGTTCTTTCAAACAAAATACATTGCTGTTAGCACCCCAGGTTTCTGAATTAAAAACCCAGTGTGCTAATAGCCATAAGCACCCGTTCTAGGGGCTTCATTGACTGGTAATGATGCCAGAGCCTAGCGGTAAGGCCCTCACTTCACTCGGGCTTATGACTTGGGACCCAGGGCCGTTACCACCTGGTGAACCCCCCAGAACAGGTTCTTATTGCTATATTAAAAGTTGAAGGCTATTGGTTACATCTCTGATTGCTATTGCACCCTGGCTCTCTACTGTATACTAACACAACCTTGCACACTTAACTCCATTAAAAATGTGATATAAAAATGCAGTTACAGACTGTCTCATTCCATGCTGCAGTACTCTGGGCGAGGAGGGAGAGGAGGGGACTGTCTTTCATTACAAGATGTCAGGTCCCCCTGCCTTTATCCTTCATGGCCTGCTGGGAGTAGCCACAGTGTTCAGGGAAAGTTCTATGTTCATTTATCGACATCCATTTTTCTATGTTTTTTTTGCTGAATTTGTTTTCTCGAAAATTCCCATCGAATGAGTGTGTTTTCTTTTTGAGGGGGTTCCCTCCCAAACCCCCTATTAATCTAGCACTATTCCAGACCCCCCACTGCCCCTTATGAACCCCTCCCAACAGCCCCCCTTTTTTTCGATGGAGATTTTTTCAAGAGAAAGAAATCAGGAAAAAAAACATTGAACAAATGAATGTCCATCAATGGATATCGTACCCAGGGAGGCAATGTTTGAGTGCACTGAAGCAGAGATTGAATAAGGGCTGGTGCCTCATTGCTCAGCCCTCACAGAGGAAGGGAGGTGTCATCCTTGATTCCCTCCTAGCCAGGCCAAAACATAATGGGGTGCTTGTACTGCATAGGGGTGGTGGTAAACTGGAATGGTGGTAAGAACGTGTGGATGTAAGGTGCCTGGGAGATCAAAGGTAAAGGGGAAGAGGAATAGAAAGCTGACAGAAGATGGGAAGTGACAATTAGTAGACTGATGTTGCCACGCTGTTCTTCTTGCTTCACTTTTGCTCTGGGTTTATACTGTTTTACGGCTCAATTAATGCATATATGTTGAATAAAAGGTGCACACCTTTTATTCTTAGGGCATTATTAAATGGGATTCACTTCTCAGGCTCTTGTTCAGGGGGTCTGTGGTGTACAGTTTCTATTGATCTTGCTATTGCAATAGTCACCCTTCCATCTCCCATTCACACTCAATGTCCCTCCATCTTTCCCCTACTTCTCATCCCTCCTTCTCTCTCTCTCCACATGTCACTCTCCATTCCTCCCTCAATCTTTCCTCCTTGCTCACCTGTCTTCCCAAACCCACTTGCCTGCTATGTTTCTCTACTCCCACCCAACCTGTCCTCCCTCATTCCTCTACCTCCACATTTCTATCTCTCGCTCCTGCTTCCTGCCTCTTTATCTCCCTGTCTTTACTTGCCTTCCACCGTCCCTTTTTCCTTTCTCTTATTTTTCCCATCCATATTTCCCTCCCTCTCTGTCCTTACATTTCTCTCTCTCAATCCCCTAGGCATTTGAACCCTCTGGTTGCACTCAACATTCTGCAGTAGGTGCATTAACATGCCAAGCTATATTACTGGAATTTAAACCTGTTTTTTACGGGTTAAAACAGATCACTTAAAATATGATCTGTCTTAATGGAGGCTGGTCCCTGTGACTAGTATATAGGACACAGATCTTTGCAGCATGCTGCAGTCATAGCCCCTGTCTTACAGGATGGTGAATGCAACTAAAGACCCTGTCTGCGCTTGAATCACATTTCGCCCTTGAGGAAGAGAAGTATAATTTAAAGTAGGGATCAGGTCCCAAGCCTCAGCTCTAGCAAAGCATAGGTCTTGTAGTCCTTGATAGTTCAGCAGCAACCGGAAAGGGGCTGTGAGCTGTGTCTTGCAAGGGGACTGCGTCCTGCAAAGGTGCAGGGCGCCCTTGCCTTGGTCCTCATGCAGAATGAGGACAGCTGAGGCGTCTGCCCTGAAATGAGGGATCTGTGTAGGCTGTTCACAGGGAGCTGCACGTGCACAGGTGTTAGATTTGTAGGTTTCATAAGAAAGGCATAGGGAGAGGGAGCTGCGCAGGACTTCAGTATTCATCATGCTGGCAGTGTTTTCTCCCTTCTGGGACAGCACAACACATGCCTATGTATGCCTACCCACACCCCTTCCTTGCCTGTCTCACTCGCCAAATCTCCCTCCTCACACTGTTTTCACAAGTTAGAAGTAAAAAAATGGCTGTTTTTCACAATAGACATATTTTGGAGAGCAATTCAAAAAAGGATGTAAGGAGTCGCTTCCAAAGGACACATCACATCACATAACGATTGAATGAATACATGTGCATTTCAAGAGCGCTTGAGATACAAATGTGCACAAATAGTGATGATTCTCTTTACACACATGAACCAACGTTTCTAATTATGACAGAACATGTTTCCCCATGAAAAACATCCTCGATATCAGCTCGGCATCTGTGGTTTTATATCCATTACACTTGCTCGATACGAAAAAGCAAGGATTCCTTGTGAATTCAAGATCATGTACACAACATACTTTGGAGAATGTGCCACCAAAAACCAAAGTATTAACAGTGCAGAATTGGCTCTGAAATAACCAATGTAGCACTTGTATATTAGAATCAGACTAACCTATGCATTACCAATGAAGCGTCTCCCACATCGGTTTTAAAATGAAATGATGAAAGATTGGTATGACAAAGTAGAATAAGTTAACAGGGCCCATGCTCTGCTCCCACGCCAGCCAAACAGCCTTGCCCTGGCCTCCTAGTCCAGGCTGAGGTTGTTTGTTCACTACCATTAGTCAGGTTGGCTCCAGCGACCTTCCCACTTTGAAGTGAGCAGCACCTGGTCATTTTTCAAGATGTGTGCTAACACTTCACCCAGCCTGCACCCAGCAGGAGAGGAGCCAGAACCACTACTGCAAGCAAAAGCTCAAACCAAACTTTTTTTTATTGTCCTAATACTTTGAAAAGCCTCATTTACAGAATCACAACGGAGTAAAAAGACATTCCTAAACCCGTTGTCCAGTGAATAGGGGGGCAAGTGCCCCCTGCACTTGGCACCTCTGCCCTCATTCATGTGCAGACTTTTTTAGGCAATTAAAATCGTGATGTGGGGTTAGTACTATGTTGACTCGATCTGGCTTAGTCGAGTCAACGTAGTCCAATTTCCAGGGGGATTGGAGGGGGATCGAGCCCGATCAGCTCAAACACCATTGACAGCCAAAATAATCTGTTGATGTTGTGCCACTGGCTCTGCGTGCTAGAGTGCTCATTACCGAGCCCCCCGACTCCCTCTTTAAGGCGTGGTTGTGCCTTACTGAGGCGTCTCTGTCCTCGGTGACGCTGGGGGCTTGGTAATGTAATCTGCTCTGGTGCTAGACCGCACAGAGCAGATTAGATCGCCAAGCCTCCAGGTTTGCTGAGGGAAAGAGACACCTCAGTAATGCACGCCCATGTGTTAACAAGGGAATCTCTGTCAGTGGCTGTGCTTTACTGAGGCGTCTCTGTCCTCAGTGACGCTGGGGGTTTGGCAATCTAATCTGCTCTGCGTGCTAGAGCGCACAGAGCAGATTATATCACAGAGCCCCCAGCTCCACTGAGAAACAGAGATGCCTCAATGATACAGAATCCTGCAGAGGTAGAAGTGGGGTGGTGCAGGCATGCTGGAATTTACCTGCCCCTCCTGGTTGCTGTAGCCTGATGGCGACGCTGATGCGCTCCGCAGTGGCTGTCCTTAAGAAGCCCTTTGGACTGGGCTGCGTGACGTATGTAGGGGGGGCAGAGCCAGAGGAGCATGTCGCTCAGGGTGCCATCTTCTGCCCATTGTGCCTCCCCCCCCCCACCACTGCAGACCAAAAGCGTTGTCTTTCCTACTAGGCCAGGCTGAGGCGGGCTGGATCCGGGGGGATATAAGGTGCCAGATCTTGGACTCAGCAAGATCCAGCCCATTGACCAGTGCTGGCAGTGTGGCTTCGCCTTACAGGGTAAAGCCACATGGCACTGCATGCACAGCTCAGTCCCAACCTCCCACACACTGAGTGAGCTGCCTCAGGACATTTAGCACTACCTTCTCCCTGCAAACATCCAGTAAAGTCTCTCAGCCTCAACCATTCGGATCTCCCTTCACAGTTCACGGACCAGACAGCAGGAGCTCTGCCTCAACCACCTGCACGCAGAAGAGCAGGCTTAAAGCGGCAACTCAGCAGGAGGCAGGAGCTGCACTACACGGGTCAAGGGAAACCACAGGACAGCTCTCAGACGGAAGACCAGAGAAAAGCCTATCTCAGGTAGTAATTAAACAGAGTGTCATCTGATGCAGGTACAACTAGCAACATTCTAAAACCAGAGGGTTTCATTTTCCCCTAGGAGCACACATTCTTACACAATGGGCCTCATTCCAAGTCGGGCGGCACAGTAAAAAAGTGGCGTTTATCGTGGATACCAGCACTTGCGGTTGGGGAACCCGGGTTACCTCTAGATTAAAGTTAAAAGCCAAAAGGGGCAGTCCAGCCCGAACTGCCTGGTTACATCCCTTCTGCACGAGACCACAAGCAACCCCAGACTTGCTTAGGCCTCATTGGGTGTCATCAGTGAGGTGTAGCTTGGGACTGGATATACCCGTCCAACTCAGGGTGGCTACAGCACAACAAAAGAGCTGATAGCTGGAAGGTTTAGAATTAATCTTAACCCCTGGCATCGCACTTGGCACCCATTGGGACCATTGTTTTTTGCCTGTCAAGTCAATTACAGAAAGGGGGAAAACCAGATGCAAACGAGGTTTGGTCCCACCTCCTCTCTCTCAGCTTTCAGATCATGGTCTGCTGAAGGACCTTGCTTCCTACAGCACTTTGAAAGCAGTACAAATGGCTGTAGGTGCTATACAAATATAAGATAACATTACATAATAAACCACACATGGACAGTCAACAGGCAACACGGTCAACTACAAATGGAAGACTTTGGCTGATGGCCTATGGATGAGAGATGATGCACTAGTTGGGAAAACGGGGAGTAGTCTGACAGGATTCAAACACCTAAGTTTCCTTTTATGTACGTGCTGCTAAAAGAGCCAAAAGTCCAAGGTTGGGATAGTATTCCAACCAGTCAGTTGGGTTGACGGACAACCTAACGTGCAGTGTAGAAAAGACCAATCCACTGTTGTTTTGTCCACTATAATAAGTGCTATATACTTATTTGGAGGTAATTCAAGGCATGCCCTACAGATAAGGGGTAGTCAATGATGTACTAATCCTTCTATGTTCTATAAGTAGAATGTTCACTTAACCAATCCCTTTCCTTGATAGGTTTTGTATTTTGCCACGTAGAATGATGTCATAGATTACCGATATTGGGGTATACGACCTTCATGTAATCAAGCTGCTATGCAAGTGTGCATGCATCAGCCCGATGTCTGCGAGTTCTTCCTACTTTACTAAATGACAATAAATAGTACTTTGCCATATTATTTGAGTCTGTCCGATTATTGGTTTGAGATCATAAGCCGTACGGATGGTTGCGTTCTAGTCGGCCTAGGCCAGATCTAGACCTCTTGGATGCTCTGCTTCTCCCGCCAGTAGCCAGAAGACCACAGAGCGTCCTGTGGAGATCAGCGCGCAAAGTCAAATGCAAGAAGATTTGGTCGGCAGGGCCCCGTTTGATGAAATTCCTGTCTGGTCACCGCAGGTGCCCCGTGGATGGAAAGCAAGCTGGTCGGTTAATGGAGAGTCGATGCAGGAGAACTCAAGCTGAGTCACGGATCTAAGTAGAACAATGAATATGTGTAAAAAGTAACTGGATTTTTTGGGGAGATTATAAAGAGAAATAGATACCTCGATTCTTGTTCCAAGGGGACAGAAGGGTACGCACTAAAGTAAAGAGTGTTAAGGATTCCTTAGGCAAGTCCCGCAGAAGAGTGCGTATCAAACTCCAAAATGGAGTGAAACAGAGAAGGGATACATTCACTAAGATAGTAAAGGAAGGTGTACGCAGTAACATTTTAAATGTGCACATGTGTGGGGTTATAAAACTGATAATATACATCTTTTGTTGTGTCTAGACTAATGAATATAAAACGATAGAAAAAATTCAAGAGATTGGTGAAAATTCGGACCAAGAGATTGATGTCAATCAGGAAGGGAAAAATCAAAGGAAAGTAATATATACATAAAGAAGCGACTCGCAAAATACTAAAAAAAAAGAACAATATAATAAAATTTCATAGAAAGAGTAAACGAAGGAGGAAACAGAATATCATTGCATACATTTCTCAAATAAAAGAGTGAGCAGTTAAAATATATCCTGATTGGGATTATAAACAGTGATTGATGGTGCCTGTGCTAATTGACTGACGTGGTATATTTGATAAAAACAAAGTATCAAAAAAAACACTCAGCTGCTCCTTCGGCTTGACTCATCTAGTTGTGACAAACCTTCCCAATTGAGAAACTGCTTGATAGCAGTAGGGGACTGAATGGACAAAAATTGGCTGAAATTGAACAGGGAAACCCGGTATCAGGTAATATTATCCCCTTAAATAATGTAGCCATAAATATAGTCGCTGGGAAATGGCATAGGCAACATTATTTATGGGGATAATTTATGGAGTATATGGGAGACGGGGTTGTGGGGGTGTTCGCCGATCCCTTTAAAAAAATATGGCAGTTGCAGTGGTGTCCCCTGCAGGTTCCACGGGGGTAATATTGCTGCAAACAAATGCCAGCATTCTTGTATGGCGATAGTTTTGCTGGGCTATTATCACATGGAACTGAAAAAACAGAGGTTATGGTGACGGGAGACTCTGAATCTCAGGCATTCTGGACTGATGATTTCTGCCCAGTCTCACTGGGTCCATGGCCCCTCCATGTGAACTCGGTGAAAAGCCTAGGCATCCAAATTCAAGCCTCTGGCTCTCGGGAATTGCAAATTGCATCCATCTGTAAACCAG
Source organism: Ambystoma mexicanum (assembly GCF_040938575.1). Classification (NCBI taxonomy): domain Eukaryota; kingdom Metazoa; phylum Chordata; class Amphibia; order Caudata; family Ambystomatidae; genus Ambystoma; species Ambystoma mexicanum. The sequence continues at coordinate 170,781,939 of NC_090925.1, forward strand.
GGTCCGTCAAACTAAAAACTATAAATTGTGAGGAAGACTCTTCCTTATCTCCCTCTGAAATCCTGCCCTAAGTTTGTCGCTGCTACAGTCTTGAGAGCTATTGACTATTGTAACAGCATTTACTTGGGGCAACTGGTATCCTTGATCTCAAGACTACAGCTACTACAAAATACAGCAGCCTGTCTGGCTCTAGGAGCAAGTCGGATGGCCCATTCTGTTAATCTTCTGCGTCAATTGCATTGGCTTCCGGTGAATAGCTGTATAGAGTTTAAGGCTATGTGTATTACCCATCGGACTATGCATAGGGTGTAGGGGGGGAATATTTGCAGGCTAAACTCACCCCATACATCCCTGGTAGATGCCTATGGTCTGAATCACAGAGGCTTCTGAGAGTGCCACGTTTTAAAGAAGTCGGCTGGGAGGACGTGCGTTCTCCTGTCTTGCACCCATTATGTGGAATAAACTGCCTAGGGGCCTGCACATATTGACAACCATCTGCTATTTCGGAAAGCCCCGAAGACCTATCTTTTTTAGTTCTGCAACGGTTTAGGTTTGATGAAGGTGAGACTGCTGTTCTCTTGTGGGGGTGCACCTCTTTTACATTTCTGTAGGACATTGCCGAGATGCACATAGAATAAAAGGAAATATCATTCGGAATGAGTTTGAGGCACGACTAATAAAACACAAATGCAGTGGCCTCAGGAGGGTTCACTGTCAAAACATGTATTGCAGCATATGATGACATATTTGCATGCCACATATAACACATGTAAGGGAAAAAAGTTGCAGAAAAGGCAGGCCATTTTAGAGCTTTGTAAAATGTACCAGAGTGAGAGAGAAAATCCAGCACATAGGGAGTGGATGATCAATCAGCATAAAGGGGAGGATAAAACACCATTGGCTCCCCTTTCCCCTCCTGAAGAGAAGCTGGTAGACACATAGGAGAAGGGATTTTACCCTTTAAAGAAATTCAAAGCTGCAGCGGGTTATGTTAATCCAACGTATGAGCCCCCCACTTATAGAAGCGAGGATAATGCGGAAGAAAGTAAGAGCAGAGAATGCAAAGATATATCAGCATGCAATGAAAGTAAACAGCGTGATGAGAGAAAAGATAGACAAGGAAGACAAATGGAGATAGAGGAAGAAGTAGGGAAACAGAAAGAAATAAAGGATAAAGTAAGGCAATAACAATAGTGCAGAATGAATGGATGGGAGGACAAATATTTCTTAAGCTGGATGATAAGGGCATTGATGGGGCTCGAGAAAGAGAGGAGAGAGAAGAGCAGGAAAACAAAGCGAAGGAAGAAGAAAGAGCATACAAAGAAGAGAGGAATAAAGAATGCAAGTGAAGGGAAGAATGCAGAAGATATGAGGCAAGTAAAGAAAGGGAGAGATTAGAAGAGAATAAATGAGAAGAGATAGAAGCCCAAAGAATGAAAGTACATAGGTTGTAACGAAGGCGAGAGGAAGATGAATTGAGGGAGATAAGAAATGAACAAGAGTAGTGTATTAAAGGACGATGAAATAGAATATTTATGCCATAGGTGTATGGTGCTGATTAAAGCATGCGAGCGACTGGAGCAAGAGAGAGGCTCACAACAGCCCTGTAGGGAGCTGCAAGGAATGCTGAGATCAGCATGGGCTGGTGAGCAGGATACAGAAGACATAGAAGACATAGAGCAGAGACTTGACAATTTATACAGGCAAATGAGGGACAAAGTTGGGTATAAAACTCAAAAGAACGCAGAGGGATCCCTATTAAGGGGAACTGGAGGTAGGTTAGATGACACAATAACAGACGAGCCTCATTACGACCCAGGCGGAGGACCATGGTGCTAATAGCACCATGGTCCATGCCGGTGTCCGCCATGGCGGAATGGGAAATTACCACCCCATTCTGAGGTTGGTGGGGTGGTAATTCCCCATGCCGCCATGGCCCTTCCCCATTCCCATTTTTGCCCCATAGGGCTCAATGGGAATGGAGAAGGCGATAATAACGGTACCGCAAATTGCGGTACCGTTATTAGCACCAAAGTCCCTTTGCGGGTCCCTACTTTAACGGCTGGAAAAACCAGCCGTTAAGGTCGGGTCCCGCAAAGGGACCTCGTAATCAGGCGTTAAGGGTTTAACGGCGCCGACACCTTTTACGGCGCCGTTAAACCCTTAACGTCAGGGTCGTAATGAGGCCCATTGTCTTTAAACAGATTAGAACTCGATGATGCGAAGAAAGACAGTAGTCACACGAGCTGGGGCATAATGATGTCATATGAAGAAAGGGAGGAGAATGAGAGGGCGCTGTAAGGAAGACGTGGTATCAAGAATAGACAGACACAAGTGATCACAGTTCAAGGGTGTTTATTAAACTGTATAGGTAGAGTGGAAAAGCACCTAATCTAAACCTAAATCTAAGATGGGAGCAAGCTACGACCATCAAATAATAATAAGGCCGTCCTAGTGGCGTTGTGTCAAATAAAAGGGCCTATACTAAGAAAAACCTTTTACCAATCCTTACGCTAAATACAAAAAGAGTGTGCATAGGGTTCACAAAAGAGAAAGAAGTGTTAGGTCGGGTTATTTTAGCCGTGGGTCTTCCTTCCCCATGTTTTGAGCATGGAACAAGGTGGGACTCCTGATCAAAGCACACTCTCGAGCTTTCCCAGCATGAGACGACAGTTCCGCTTCACGTATCAGGCCCTTCGGTGGTTAAGTCTCTTTTCTACAAAAAGTCTCTTGCCCCAAGGACCTGATGGGTTTAAAAAATATTAAACAAAAGAAGTTATTTTCCAAATGTAGATTGGGTGATGGCTTCACCCCTGGGTCCCCCTCTTCCAGTCGCAGACACTTCAAAAAGTTCTTATAAATATCAGGATCTTCGGAGGTTGTCTCTCCTGCTTCCGAGGATCTGATAGGTTCAATTAACAAACAAAAAATTCTTTCTGATTGCACTTGAGGTGATGATTCTTCACCCCTGGGCCCCCCTCTTCCTGGCACAGCGCCCTCTCGAATATCAGCCTCCCTCCCGTCGGTTTCACTCTGGCTTATTTCTAAAGATTTCTTATTCTTGCCTTCATGTGTCGATGGTGTGATGGTTTTACACCCCCTGGATCTCCTTCTGCTGGGCTCAAACCCTTCTCGAATATTGGCCTCCCACCGTCGGGTTCACTCTGGCTCTCATTCGCAGGCTTCCCTCTTTTGCTTTCACAGTTTTTTGAGTGACAACTTTTCACCCTTGGATCTCCCTCTTCTGGGCTCAGATCCTTCTCAAATCTCAGCTTCCCTCTGTCAGGTTCACTACAGCCTTTCAGCCTTTCAGAACAATTTCACCTGAATTTCATGAATCTTAACATCTTTTTAAATAGTTCACCATGAACATCCCTCTGCAAGGTTGACTTTTGACAACAAACTGTTCCTTGGGTCTTTAGACTTTACCCCTCTCTATTGGTATCCCTCCATCAGGTTCACTCTTGTCATCTCACAATTCCTTCTGCTTTCTTCTGATGCAGGACTTACTTCCCTTGTGTTGTTAATGATTGGTCAGTCAAAGGCCCTCATTCCGAGGTTGGCGCAAAGGGATTACCGGCACCGGTAAGGACACCGGTGCCGGTAATCCCTTTGCGCCCTATTCCGAGGTCCCTTAGCGGGTCCCGCTAAGGCCGCCTGGTTTTACCAGGCAGCCTTAGGGACTGCTGCAAAGGGACCAGGGAGCAAATAATGGTACCGCAAATTGCGGTACCGTTATTTGCACCTTCCCCATTCCCACTGAGCCCTATGGGGGCTCAAATGGGAATGGGGAATGGTTTGGTGAATGGGGACTTACCGGCCCTGCCATGGTCGGACTGGACCGGTAAGTCCCCCATTCACCAAACCGGAGTCAGGACTGGTATTGGAGGTAGTCATGGCGGTAATAGCTCCATGACTACCTCCAAACTCGGAATGAGGGCCAAAGACTTTCAACTATACAGGGATTTTGCTAGACTCCTGTATGACCACTTTGGCCATTTCCTCACAGCTCCCCTAGGGCCGATATCAGTAGTCTCATCCAACGTGGCATCATCCCGAGTCTTTCGAGTGAGCACCCACATGGTGCCCGACCCCTCTGCAGCTGGTCTTTGCTTAACAATTAACAGTTCTTTCATTCAACACAGTTCGGTTTCTTAATCGGTTCCCCTTCAACTCACCGGCTGTGATGAACTGCTTGTCTTTTCACTATATCTGGAGATACAGCTGATACTATGGAAGCAGGCATCTCCCCCTGTCCTGCTTATCATCATAGGCATGCTCTGTGTAACGTTGCCATCTACTGAAACACACTTCAGTTATTGTTTGTGGTCTTACGTTTCCTTCCACTGAGGTTTTGCGGTCTAGGTTGGAAAGGGCAGGGTCGCTTCTCTCCTTGTCAGCCTCTCAATGTTTTTTTCCTCCTCTTGAACTGCTGTGTTTGGATAGCTGTCTCGTTGTGCGGTCTGCCTTGCTCGTATTGTGCTCTCATGCTCCACCTTTTATCCCTGTGCGGAAAGGAAAGGGCCATCAGGTGTGTGAAGTTCTGGTCAATTGCTTGACTTTGCCTGACCCTTGGGATGGGACATGTCAGGTAAACAGTTTTATTAGTCCATTTTCTTTCGTGAGGTAAGATAGTATTTGTGTTGGAAAGGGGAGGGGTTAGTGTGTCTGATTGTCCTAGCGGGTAGGATGGGGAAAAGGTCCTATATGGAATTATAACCCTCATACCAGTGAGTGTGATAAGCTAAGAAGGGTAAGATTGATAGGGTTTGTGAGAAAGACAAGAATTAAAAGGATTATTATTGTGGACGGAACAGGGGGGTTTGAGCAAACGATAGTGTTTATTCAAAGTAGACTGGGTGTTCGGTAAAGAATAATCAAAGTGAGATGGAGAAGAATGATTTGGAGCATTCATGCCAAAAACAGGAAAACAAGGAATCTGGGAGAGATAGTTTCTAGCCCTTGTGCATTCTCAATGTCACTCGGTCTCGTAAGATCGTTGTTTTGTCTTCCCTTGTTCCCCTCCCTTGCCTCGTCGCGCTCTGAAACACTTGTGTGTGAGTGTGATACAAATAAAATACCATATCACATAGGTGTAATGAAGTTTGAGATCCTAGGGGATTGGTGGTATACTGGGGGTTGATGGTGTCTGGGCAAGAAAGATTCAACTAGAGAAAGGGAGGCAGATAAAGTGCAACCTACAATGGTTTTGGGGATCTCATCATCCTGTCCTTCCCCAGTATAATAATGCGTCTCACCTGGGGAATTTCCCCGAGCACAACCCCGGGTTCCACTATCCAGGTGATCCTCTCTCTCTCGTCCGTCCCCAGGGTTGGGGTTTGAGAGAACTGGCCCTTCCCAGGCTACCTGAATAAGGGATTCTCGAGGCTTGCTTGGGTGAATCCCCTCAGGCTTCTCTGAGCGCAAAGAGAGGGCACATGCAGGTGTTTAAAAGAATCAAGTATAGAGAAAGGGGTAAACAGGCCCGGCTCCAGGAATTTTCATCTGGGGGGCCAGGGTTGTAATCAGGGGGGCCCATATTCCATTGGGTGTGGGTTTAGGAGTACCATAAACAAAGTGCTGGCGTTGATCCAGATTTCCCAGATCCGTGACCAGCAAAAAATGTCTTCCCAGATCTGCAAAAATACATTTGCACCCCTCTATAAAAAACAGTACATGGCAAAAGAGAAGCAAGGAAAATGGTGTTGCAACATCAATCTACCGATCTTCCCTTCCCATCTGCTCTCCCCTTTCTGTTATATCTGACCCTCCTTCACTTTTCACTATCCAGTCACCTTCCTTCAGCTGCCCCTGCCCACCATTCCCATTTATCTCCACTCCCACCTACTCCCACCAGCACACAGCATGCCTTTCCTGGCCTGGCTTGGGAGAATTGAGGGTGATGCCTCCTCCTGCTCCTCTGAGAGGGCTGAGCAGTGAGGCCCCCAGTCTTTGTACCATCTCAGATGGTATCCGCCTAACAATACCTTGCTGAGCACTGAGGCTACTCCCAAGAGGCCCCGGAGGAGATGCTTGTGCTCCCTCCATCTTGTTGGGAAAAACATATCCCCTGCACCTAGAATACTGAAGCAAGGAATATGAGATTTTGTTTCCTATAAAATGACATTTGTTTTCCAAACTTCTTTTCATTTCAAGGACAAAACATAACATGTCCAATCAATTCAGGTAGCCTTGTTGATCTTAAGAATAGTTCGAGCACAACAACATATCCTCCAATAATAAACACATGTATATACAATTCTCCCTTCACCCACCCATTCCACAACCTCCTCCCCCCTCCTTTCCAACTGAACCCCTACAGTAGTCCCATTCTAAATTTCTTCCATCAATGGTTCATGTCAAAAATTACATTTCAACCACAAAATGTTATTTTGTGTTGCATTTTTGCAGCACATTTTAATTGAGTTGAGAGTGCAAGGGCTGTAAGGGCTGCATCAGGAGGCAGACGGTGCTGCTTGAGAGGTTTGCAGCCTCCTGGTATCACTCCTGGTGGGGAGTGCCCCTGTACATCATTTTCTGGTACATACTGTTAACATACTGGTTATAATATGCAATTGTCCATGATGACTCTTTGTTTGATGTGTTTACTTTGATTTGCTATTGAATGACACAATTCTGTTCAATACATGTGGCCCAGATATTTTCAAAGTTAGATGTGTGTGCACCCTAATGCCTGTGCTGCCCATCTATTAAACCATGAGTGAGGCTTTTTGGAATAGCTTATAATGCAAACTGAATCACTTCTAGGGGCACCTAATTTTAACAGGTAAGGCATAGTGAAATAAAAAAATATGGCAAAGATCACACACTTTCGTCAAGTCGTAAAGCCATAATTTGAGCCTAGCCTGAAATTTAGATACTTGTCCACACATCTTCCGAGCTCAAGTTGGTACAAATATGTGTTGAAGTTTGGCTTTGAATACCTAAAATAATACTAAATGTTATGCAGATTACTTTAAAAATGCACAGGTCACATGATAAACCAACCTGACAATGTATTTATCATTGTAGAAACATATTGATGAAAAGATTAAGCGGGGGGGAATTTTGTTTTGAATCCTAAATTGCACTGAGCGGAATTCTCCTGTTTGCACCTTTTTTGCAAAAGGGGCCATTCATTGATGTTAATTGTTTTCATCAAGTACTGGAAAAGTAAAGAGTAAAACACAGGCGAAAATTGCATTTGCTCCTTTCTTTACCACTATGTGTCTGGAAAAGGGTAAATTACTTCCACAATTAACAATTGTGGGAGCTATCCACAATGTATTCCTTTGGACTCTGCCCGCTTTTACCAGGTGTAAAAGTCAGGCAGATCCCATAGGAATCCATTGGTTTTCTGCCAATGTAAAAATGCATGCTGGTGGAACACCAATCGGATTTAGCAGGGGGACCGTGTTAAGTCAAATTTGCTCTCCAACTTCGCCTGTCAAATCATACAAAAACCTGCAGCTCATAAAAAGTGGAACTAAATGCATTTAGCGCCACTTCTTCCACTACGCTTGACCTGGAATATTATCCCCTATGACTGTAGCTTTATTTTCCCCATCCTGAATGGAAGCCTACAAGCTCCAGCATATCAATTAATGAGAACTTACAAAAAATGTCATACAGACTTTACTTTAAATTATTTGTTAGGCACAGCCAAAGAGTCCCAGAGGCACACGGGCGCCGAAGACAGTAGTTAGCAAGCAGTCAGATTGTAGGAGTCTGAGGACCCCTTTATTTAAACAAGAGTGTTTTAAGTTTGTTCTTGAATAGCTCGAGTGTCGGGCAGTTTCTAAGGCTTGAAGGTAGAGCGTTCCATCTCGCCGGGGCAGCTGCCCACAGCAATGGTCACTGCCTATTTCCTTTTCTCATCTCTAACAACTTCCTGTTGTAAATAACCTGCCTCTGAGACACGTTTAAAAGATAAGATCCAACTGGTAGGGCCTGTTCAGCACTGCTGTTTGCATCTGATGGGAGGGAAATCCACCTCTGATTGCACTCTTTAGAATGTATTTAAATACTGCTTTTTATGTACACCTTTTATTCTTTGTCCGTAACATTTTAGAAAATTCTGTTATTTTAGATATATCTGCATGCAATGAAAGTAAACAGCGTGATGAGAGAAAGGATAGACAAGGAAGACAAATGGAGATAGAGGAAGAAGTAGGGAAACAGAAAGAAATAAAGGATAAAGCTAAGGCAATAACAATAGTGCAGAATGAATGGATGGGAGGACAAATATTTCTTAAGCTGGATGATAAGGGCATTGATGGGGCTCTAGAAAGAGAGGAGAGAGAAGAGCAGGAAAACAAAGCGAAGGAAGAAGAAAGAGCATACAAAGAAGAGAGGAATAAAGAATGCAAGCGAAGGGAAGAACACAGAAGATATGAGGCAAGTAAAGAAAGGGAGAGATTAGAAGAGAATAAATGAGAAGAGATAGAAGCCCAAAGAATGAAAGTACATAGGTTGCAACGAAGGCGAGAGGAAGATGAATTGAGGAAGATAAGAAATGAACAAGAGTAGTGTATTAAAGGACGATGAAATAGAATATTTATGCCATAGGTGTATGGTGCTGATTAAAGCATGCGAGTGACTGGAGCAAGAGAGAGGCTCACAACAGCCCTGTAGGGAGCTGCAAGGAATGCTGAGATCAGCATGGGCTGGTGAGCAGGATACAGAAGACATAGACGACATAGAGCTGAGACGTGACAATTTATACAGCCAAATGAGGGACAAAGTCGGGTATAAAACTCAAAAGAACGCAGAGGGATCCCTATTAAGGGGAACTGGAGGTAGGTTAGATGACACCATAACAGACGAGCCTCATTACGACCCAGGCGGAGGACCATGGTGCTAATAGCACCATGGTCCATGCCGGTGTCCGCCATGGCGGAATGGGGAATTACCACCCCATTCTGAGGTTGGTGGGGTCGTAATTCCCCATGCCGCCATGGCCCTTCCCCATTCCCATTTTTGCCCCATAGGGCTCAATGGGAATGGAGAAGGCGATAATAACGGTACCGCAAATTGCGGTACCGTTATTTGCACCAAAGTTCCTTTGCGGGTCCCTACTTTAACGGCTGGAAAAACCAGCCGTTAAGGTCGGGTCCCGCAAAGGGACCTCGTAATCAGGCGTTAAGGGTTTAACGTCGCCGACACCTTTTACGGCGCCGTTAAACCCTTAACGTCAGGGTCGTAATGAGGCCCGTTGTCTTTAAACAGATTAGAACTCCATGATGCGAAGAAAGACAGTAGTCACACGAGCTGGGGCATAATGATGTCATATGAAGAAAGGGAGGAGAATGAGAGGGCGCTGTAAGGAAGACGTGGTATCAAGAATAGACAGACACAAGTGATCACAGTTCAAGGGTGTTTATTAAACTGTATAGGTAGAGTGGAAAAGCACCTAATCTAAACCTAAATCTAAGATGGGAGCAAGCTACGACCGTCAAATAATAATAAGGCCGTCCTAGTGGCGTTGTGTCAAATAAAAGGGCCTATACTAAGAAAAACCTTTTACCAATCCTTACGCTAAATACAAAAAGAGTGTGCAAAAGGGTTCACAAAAGAGAAAGAAGTGTTAGGTCAGGTTATTTTAGCCGTGGGTCTTCCTTCCCCATGTTTTGAGCATGGAACAAGGTGGGACTCCTGATCAAAGCACACTCTCGAGCTTTCCCAGCATGAGACGACAGTTCCGCTTCACGTATCAGGCCCTTCAGTGGTTAAGTCTCTTTTCTACAAAAAGTCTCTTGCCCCAAGGACCTGATGGGTTTAGAAAATATCAAACAAAAGAAGTTATTTTCCAAATGTAGATTGGGTGATGGCTTCACCCCTGGGTCCCCCTCTTCCAGTCGCAGACACTTCAAAAAGTTCTTATAAATATCAGGATCTTCGGAGGTTGTCTCTCCTGCTTCTGAGGATCTGATAGGTTCAATTAACAAACAAAAAATTATTTCTGATTGCACTTGAGGTGATGATTCTTCACCCCTGGGCCCCCCTCTTCCAGGCACAGCGCCCTCTCGAATATCAGCCTCCCTCCCGTCGGTTTCACTCTGGCTTATTTCTAAAGATTTCTTATTCTTGCCTTCATGTGTCGATGGTGTGATGGTTTTCCACCCCCTGGATCTCTTTCTGCTGGGCTAAAACCCTTCTCGAATATTGGCCTCCCACCGTCGGGTTCACTCTGGCTCTCATTCGCAGGCTTTCCTCTTTTGCTTTCACAGTTCTTTGAGTGACAACTTTTCACCCTTGGATCTCCCTCTTCTGGGCTCAGATCCTTCTCAAATCTCAGCTTCCCTCTGTCAGGTTCACTACAGCCTTTCAGCCTTTCAGAACAATTTCATCTGAATTTCATCAATCTTAACATCTTTTTAAATAGTTCACCATGGACATCCCTCTGCAAGGTTTACTTTTGTCAACAAACTGTTCCTTGGGTCTTTAGACTTTACCCCTCTCTATAGGTATCCCTCCATCAGGTTCACTCTTGTCATCTCACAATTCCTTCTGCTTTCTTCTGATGCAGGACTTACTTCCCTTGTGTTGTTAATGATTGGTCAGTCAAAGGCCCTCATTCCGAGGTTGGCGCAAAGGGATTACCGGCACCGGTAAGGACACCGGTGCCGGTAATCCCTTTGCGCCCTATTCCGAGGTCCCTTAGCGGGTCCCGCTAAGGCCGCCTGGTTTTACCAGGCAGCCTTAGGGACTGCCGCAAAGGGACCAGGGAGCAAATAACGGTACCGCAAATTCCGGTACCGTTATTCGCACCTTCCCCATTCCCACTGAGCCCTATGGGGGCTCAAATGGGAATGGGGAATGGTTTGGTGAATGGGGACTTACCGGCCCCGCCATGGTCGGACTGGACTGGTAAGTTCCCCATTCACCAAACCGGAGTCAGAACTGGTATTGGAGGTAGTCATGGCGGTAATAGCTCCATGACTACCTCCAAACTCGGAATGAGGGCCAAAGACTTTCAACTATACAGGGATTTTGCTAGACTCCTGTATGAACACTTTGGCCATTTCCTCACAGCTCCCCTAGGGCCGATATCAGTAGTCTCATTCAACGTGGCATCATCCCGAGTCTTTCGAGTGAGCACCCACATGGTGCCCGACCCCTCTGCAGCTGGTCTTTGCTTAACAATTTACAGTTCTTTCATTCAACACAGTTCGGTTTCTTAATCGGTTCCCCTTCAACTCACCGGCTGTGATGAACTGCTTGTCTTTTCACTATATCTGGAGAGACGGCTGATACTATGGAAGCAGGCATCTCCCTCTGTCCTGCTTATCATCATAGGCATGCTCTGTGTAACGTTGCCATCTACTGAAACACACTTCAGTTATTGTTTGTGGTCTTACGTTTCCTTCCACTGAGGTTTTGCGGGTCTAGGTTGGAAAGGGCAGGGTCGCTTCTCTCCTTGTCAGTCCCTCAATGTTTTTTTCCTCCTCTTGAACTGCTGTGTTTGGATAGCTGTCTCGTTGTGCGGTCTGCCTTGCTCATATTGTGCTCTCATGCTCCACCTTTTATCCCTGTGCGGAAAGGAAAGGGCCATCAGGTGTGTGAAGTTCTGGTCAATTGCTTGACTTTGCCTGACCCTTGGGATGGGACATGTCAGGTAAACAGTTTTATTAGTCCATTGTCTTTCGTGAGGTAAGATAGTATTTGTGTTGGAAAGGGGATGGGTTAGTGTGTCTGATTCCTATGGGGTAGGATGGGGAAAAGGTCCTATATGGAATTATAACCCTCATACCAGTGGGTGTGATAAGCTAAGAAGGGTAAGATTGACAGGGCTTGTGAGAAAGACGGAAATTAAAAGGATTATTATTGTGGACGGAACAGGGGGGTTTGAGCAAACGATAGTGTTTATTCAAAGTAGACTGGGTGTTCGGTAAAGAATAATCAAAGTGAGATGGAGAAGAATGATTTGGAGCATTCATGCCGAAAAAAGGAAAACAAGGAATCTGGGAGAGATAGTTTCTAGCCCTTGTGCATTCTCAATGTCACTCGGTCTCGTAAGATCGTTGTTTTGTCTTCCCTTGTTCCCCTCCCTTGCCTCGTCGCGCTCTGAAACACTTGTGTGTGAGTGTGATACAAATAAAATACCATATCACATAGGTGTAATGAAGTTTGAGATCCTAGGGGATTGGTGGTATACTGGGGGTTGATGGTGTCTGGGCAAGAAAGATTCAACTAGAGAAAGGGAGGCAGATAAAGTGCAACCTACAATGGTTTTGGGGATCTCATCATCCTGTCCTTCCCCAGTATAATAATGCGTCTCACCTGGGGAATTTCCCCGAGCACAACCCCGGGTTCCACTATCCAGGTGATCCTCTCTCTCTCGTCCGTCCCCAGGGTTGGGGTTTGAGAGAACTGGCCCTTCCCAGGCTACCTGAATAAGGGATTCTCGAGGCTTGCTTGGGTGAATCCCCTCAGGCTTCTCTGAGCGCAAAGAGAGGGCACATGCAGGTGTTTAAAAGAATCAAGTATAGAGAAAGGGGTAAACAGGCCCGGCTCCAGGAATTTTCATCTGGGGGGCCAGGGTTGTAATCAGGGGGGCCCATATTCCATTGGGTGTGGGTTTAGGAGTACCATAAACAAAGTGCTGGCGTTGATCCAGATTTCCCAGATCCGTGACCAGCAAAAAATGTCTTCCCAGATCTGCAAAAATACATTTGCACCCCTCTATAAAAAACAGTACATGGCAAAAGAGAAGCAAGGAAAATGGTGTTGCAACATCAATCTACCGATCTTCCCTTCCCATCTGCTCTCCCCTTTCTGTTATATCTGACCCTCCTTCACTTTTCACTATCCAGTCACCTTCCTTCAGCTGCCCCTGCCCACCATTCCCATTTATCTCCACTCCCACCTACTCCCACCAGCACCCAACATGCCTTTCCTGGCCTGGCTTGGGAGAATTGAGGGTGATGCCTCCTCCTGCTCCTCTGAGAGGGCTGAGCAGTGAGGCCCCCAGTCTTTGTACCATCTCAGATGGTATCCGCCTAACAATACCTTGCTGAGCACTGAGGCTACTACCAAGAGGCCCCGGAGGAGATGCTTGTGCTCCCTCCATCTTGTTGGGAAAAACATATCCCCTGCACCTAGAATACTGAAGCAAGGAATATGAGATTTTGTTTCCTATAAAATGACATTTGTTTTCCAAACTTCTTTTCATTTCAAGGACAAAACACAACATGTCCAATCAATTCAGGTAGCCTTGTTGATCTTAAGAATAGTTCGAGCACAACAACATATCCTCCAATAATAAACACATGTATATACAATTCTCCCTTCACCCACCCATTCCACAACCTCCTCCCCCCTCCTTTCCAACTGAACCCCTACAGTAGTCCCATTCTAAATTTCTTCCATCAATGGTTCATGTCAAAAATTACATTTCAACCACAAAATGTTATTTTGTGTTGCATTTTTGCAGCACATTTTAATTGAGTTGAGAGTGCAAGGGCTGTAAGGGCTGCATCAGGAGGCAGACGGTGCTGCTTGAGAGGTTTGCAGCCTCCTGGTATCACTCCTGGTGGGGAGTGCCCCTGTACATCATTTTCTGGTACATACTGTTAACATACTGGTTATAATATGCAATTGTCCATGATGACTCTTTGTTTGATGTGTTTACTTTGATTTGCTATTGAATGACACAATTCTGTTCAATACATGTGGCCCAGATATTTTCAAAGTTAGATGTGTGTGCACCCTAATGCCTGTGCTGCCCATCTATTAAACCATGAGTGAGGCTTTTTGGAATAGCTTATAATGCAAACTGAATCACTTCTAGGGGCACCTAATTTTAACAGGTAAGGCATAGTGAAATAAAAAAATATGGCAAAGATCACACACTTTCGTCAAGTCGTAAAGCCATAATTTGAGCCTAGCCTGAAATTTAGATACTCGTCCACACATCTTCCGAGCTCAAGTTGGTACAAATATGTGTTGAAGTTTGGCTTTGAATACCTAAAATAATACTAAATGTTATGCAGATTACTTTAAAAATGCACAGGTCACATGATAAACCAACCTGACAATGTATTTATCATTGTAGAAACATATTGATGAAAAGATTAAGCGGGGGGGAATTTTGTTTTGAATCCTAAATTGCACTGAGCGGAATTCTCCTGTTTGCACCTTTTTTGCAAAAGGGGCCATTCATTGATGTTAATTGTTTTCATCAAGTACTGGAAAAGTAAAGAGTAAAACACAGGCGAAAATTGCATTTGCTCCTTTCTTTACCACTATGTGTCTGGAAAAGGGTAAATTACTTCCACAATTAACAATTGTGGGAGCTATCCACAATGTATTCCTTTGGACTCTGCCCGCTTTTACCAGGTGTAAAAGTCAGGCAGATACCATAGGAATCCATTGGTTTTCTGCCAATGTAAAAATGCATGCTGGTGGAACACCAATCGGATTTAGCAGGGGGACCGTGTTAAGTCAAATTTGCTCTCCAACTTCGCCTGTCAAATCATACAAAAACCTGCAGCTCATAAAAAGTGGAACTAAATGCATTTAGCGCCACTTCTTCCACTACGCTTGACCTGGAATATTATCCCCTATGACTGTAGCTTTATTTTCCCCATCCTGAATGGAAGCCTACAAGCTCCAGCATATCAATTAATGAGAACTTACAAAAAATGTCATACAGACTTTACTTTAAATTATTTGTTAGGCACAGCCAAAGAGTCCCAGAGGCACACGGGCGCCGAAGACAGTAGTTAGCAAGCAGTCAGATTGTAGGAGTCTGAGGACCCCTTTATTTAAACAAGAGTGTTTTAAGTTTGTTCTTGAATAGCTCGAGTGTCGGGCAGTTTCTAAGGCTTGAAGGTAGAGCGTTCCATCTCGCCGGGGCAGCTGCCCACAGCAATGGTCACTGCCTATTTCCTTTTCTCATCTCTAACAACTTCCTGTTGTAAATAACCTGCCTCTGAGACACGTTTAAAAGATAAGATCCAACTGGTAGGGCCTGTTCAGCACTGCTGTTTGCATCTGATGGGAGGGAAATCCACCTCTGATTGCACTCTTTAGAATGTATTTAAATACTGCTTTTTATGTACACCTTTTATTCTTTGTCCGTAACATTTTAGAAAATTCTGTTATTTTAGATATATCAGCATGCAATGAAAGTAAACAGCGTGATGAGAGAAAGGATAGACAAGGAAGACAAATGGAGATAGAGGAAGAAGTAGGGAAACAGAAAGAAATAAAGGATAAAGCTAAGGCAATAACAATAGTGCAGAATGAATGGATGGGAGGACAAATATTTCTTAAGCTGGATGATAAGGGCATTGATGGGGCTCTAGAAAGAGAGGAGAGAGAAGAGCAGGAAAACAAAGCGAAGGAAGAAGAAAGAGCATACAAAGAAGAGAGGAATAAAGAATGCAAGCGAAGGGAAGAACACAGAAGATATGAGGCAAGTAAAGAAAGGGAGAGATTAGAAGAGAATAAATGAGAAGAGATAGAAGCCCAAAGAATGAAAGTACATAGGTTGCAACGAAGGCGAGAGGAAGATGAATTGAGGAAGATAAGAAATGAACAAGAGTAGTGTATTAAAGGACGATGAAATAGAATATTTATGCCATAGGTGTATGGTGCTGATTAAAGCATGCGAGTGACTGGAGCAAGAGAGAGGCTCACAACAGCCCTGTAGGGAGCTGCAAGGAATGCTGAGATCAGCATGGGCTGGTGAGCAGGATACAGAAGACATAGACGACATAGAGCTGAGACGTGACAATTTATACAGCCAAATGAGGGACAAAGTCGGGTATAAAACTCAAAAGAACGCAGAGGGATCCCTATTAAGGGGAACTGGAGGTAGGTTAGATGACACCATAACAGACGAGCCTCATTACGACCCAGGCGGAGGACCATGGTGCTAATAGCACCATGGTCCATGCCGGTGTCCGCCATGGCGGAATGGGGAATTACCACCCCATTCTGAGGTTGGTGGGGTCGTAATTCCCCATGCCGCCATGGCCCTTCCCCATTCCCATTTTTGCCCCATAGGGCTCAATGGGAATGGAGAAGGCGATAATAACGGTACCGCAAATTGCGGTACCGTTATTAGCACCAAAGTCCCTTTGCGGGTCCCTACTTTAACGGCTGGAAAAACCAGCCGTTAAGGTCGGGTCCCGCAAAGGGACCTCGTAATCAGGCGTTAAGGGTTTAACGTCGCCGACACCTTTTACGGCGCCGTTAAACCCTTAACGTCAGGGTCGTAATGAGGCCCGTTGTCTTTAAACAGATTAGAACTCGATGATGCGAAGAAAGACAGTAGTCACACGAGCTGGGGCATAATGATGTCATATGAAGAAAGGGAGGAGAATGAGAGGGCGCTGTAAGGAAGACGTGGTATCAAGAATAGACAGACACAAGTGATCACAGTTCAAGGGTGTTTATTAAACTGTATAGGTAGAGTGGAAAAGCACCTAATCTAAACCTAAATCTAAGATGGGAGCAAGCTACGACCGTCAAATAATAATAAGGCCGTCCTAGTGGCGTTGTGTCAAATAAAAGGGCCTATACTAAGAAAAACCTTTTACCAATCCTTACGCTAAATACAAAAAGAGTGTGCAAAAGGGTTCACAAAAGAGAAAGAAGTGTTAGGTCAGGTTATTTTAGCCGTGGGTCTTCCTTCCCCATGTTTTGAGCATGGAACAAGGTGGGACTCCTGATCAAAGCACACTCTCGAGCTTTCCCAGCATGAGACGACAGTTCCGCTTCACGTATCAGGCCCTTCAGTGGTTAAGTCTCTTTTCTACAAAAAGTCTCTTGCCCCAAGGACCTGATGGGTTTAAAAAATATCAAACAAAAGAAGTTATTTTCCAAATGTAGATTGGGTGATGGCTTCACCCCTGGGTCCCCCTCTTCCAGTCGCAGACACTTCAAAAAGTTCTTATAAATATCAGGATCTTCGGAGGTTGTCTCTCCTGCTTCTGAGGATCTGATAGGTTCAATTAACAAACAAAAAATTATTTCTGATTGCACTTGAGGTGATGATTCTTCACCCCTGGGCCCCCCTCTTCCAGGCACAGCGCCCTCTCGAATATCAGCCTCCCTCCCGTCGGTTTCACTCTGGCTTATTTCTAAAGATTTCTTATTCTTGCCTTCATGTGTCGATGGTGTGATGGTTTTCCACCCCCTGGATCTCTTTCTGCTGGGCTAAAACCCTTCTCGAATATTGGCCTCCCACCGTCGGGTTCACTCTGGCTCTCATTCGCAGGCTTTCCTCTTTTGCTTTCACAGCTCTTTGAGTGACAACTTTTCACCCTTGGATCTCCCTCTTCTGGGCTCAGATCCTTCTCAAATCTCAGCTTCCCTCTGTCAGGTTCACTACAGCCTTTCAGCCTTTCAGAACAATTTCATCTGAATTTCATCAATCTTAACATCTTTTTAAATAGTTCACCATGGACATCCCTCTGCAAGGTTTACTTTTGTCAACAAACTGTTCCTTGGGTCTTTAGACTTTACCCCTCTCTATAGGTATCCCTCCATCAGGTTCACTCTTGTCATCTCACAATTCCTTCTGCTTTCTTCTGATGCAGGACTTACTTCCCTTGTGTTGTTAATGATTGGTCAGTCAAAGGCCCTCATTCCGAGGTTGGCGCAAAGGGATTACCGGCACCGGTAAGGACACCGGTGCCGGTAATCCCTTTGCGCCCTATTCCGAGGTCCCTTAGCGGGTCCCGCTAAGGCCGCCTGGTTTTACCAGGCAGCCTTAGGGACTGCCGCAAAGGGACCAGGGAGCAAATAACGGTACCGCAAATTCCGGTACCGTTATTTGCACCTTCCCCATTCCCACTGAGCCCTATGGGGGCTCAAATGGGAATGGGGAATGGTTTGGTGAATGGGGACTTACCTGCCCCGCCATGGTCGGACTGGACTGGTAAGTCCCCCATTCACCAAACCGGAGTCAGAACTGGTATTGGAGGTAGTCATGGCGGTAATAGCTCCATGACTACCTCCAAACTCGGAATGAGGTCCAAAGACTTTCAACTATACAGGGATTTTGCTAGACTCCTGTATGACCACTTTGGCCATTTCCTCACAGCTCCCCTAGGGCCGATATCAGTAGTCTCATTCAACGTGGCATCATCCCGAGTCTTTTCAGTGAGCACCCACATGGTGCCCGACCCCTCTGCAGCTGGTCTTTGCTTAACAATTTACATTTCTTTCATTCAACACAGTTCGGTTTCTTAATCGGTTCCCCTTCAACTCACCGGCTGTGATGAACTGCTTGTCTTTTCACTATATCTGGAGAGACGGCTGATACTATGGAAGCAGGCATCTCCCTCTGTCCTGCTTATCATCATAGGCATGCTCTGTGTAACGTTGCCATCTACTGAAACACACTTCAGTTATTGTTTGTGGTCTTACGTTTCCTTCCACTGAGGTTTTGCGGGTCTAGGTTGGAAAGGGCAGGGTCGCTTCTCTCCTTGTCAGTCCCTCAATGTTTTTTTCCTCCTCTTGAACTGCTGTGTTTGGATAGCTGTCTCGTTGTGCGGTCTGCCTTGCTCATATTGTGCTCTCATGCTCCACCTTTTATCCCTGTGCGGAAAGGAAAGGGCCATCAGGTGTGTGAAGTTCTGGTCAATTGCTTGACTTTGCCTGACCCTTGGGATGGGACATGTCAGGTAAACAGTTTTATGAGTCCATTGTCTTTCGTGAGGTAAGATAGTATTTGTGTTGGAAAGGGGAGGGGTTAGTGTGTCTGATTCCTATGGGGTAGGATGGGGAAAAGGTCCTATATGGAATTATAACCCTCATACCAGTGGGTGTGATAAGCTAAGAAGGGTAAGATTGATAGGGCTTGTGAGAAAGACGGAAATTAAAAGGATTATTATTGTGGACGGAACAGGGCGGTTTGAGCAAACGATAGTGTTTATTCAAAGTAGACTGGGTGTTCGGTAAAGAATAATCAAAGTGAGATGGAGAAGAATGATTTGGAGCATTCATGCCAAAAACAGGAAAACAAGGAATCTGGGAGAGATAGTTTCTAGCCCTTGTGCATTCTCAATGTCACTCGGTCTCGTAAGATCGTTGTTTTGTCTTCCCTTGTTCCCCTCCCTTGCCTCGTCGCGCTCTGAAACACTTGTGTATGAGTGTCATACAAATAAAATACCATATCACATAGGTGTAATGAAGTTTGAGATCCTAGGGGATTGGTGGTATACTGGGGGTTGATGGTGTCTGGGCAAGAAAGATACAACTAGAGAAAGGGAGGCAGATAAAGTGCAACCTACAATGGTTTTGGGGATCTCATCATCCTGTCCTTCCCCAGTATAATAATGCGTCTCACCTGGGGAATTTCCCCGAGCACAACCCCGGGTTCCACTATCCAGGTGATCCTCTCTCTCTCGTCCGTCCCCAGGGTTGGGGTTTGAGAGAACTGGCCCTTCCCAGGCTACCTGAATAAGGGATTCTCGATGCTTGCTTGGGTGAATACCCTCAGGCTTCTCTGAGCGCAAAGAGAGGGCACATGCAGGTGTTTAAAAGAATCAAGTATAGAGAAAGGGGTAAACAGGCCTGGCTCCAGGAATTTTCATCTGGGGGGCCAGGGTTGTAATCAGGGGGGCCCACATTCCATTGGGTGTGGGTCTAGGAGTACCATAAACAAAGTGCTGGCGTTGATCCAGATTTCCCAGATCCGTGACGAGCAAAAAATGTCTTCCCAGGTCTGCAAAAATACATTTGCACCCCTCTATAAAAAACAGTACATGGCAAAAGAGAAGCAAGGAAAATGGTGTTGCAACATCAATCTACCGATCTTCCCTTCCCATCTGCTCTCCCCTTTCTGTTATATCTGACCCTCCTTCACTTTTCACTGTCCAGTCACCTTCCTTCAGCTGCCCCTGCCCACCATTCCCATTTATCTCCACTCCCACCTACTCCCACCAGCACACAGCATGCCTTTCCTGGCCTGGCTTGGGAGAATTGAGGGTGATGCCTCCTCCTCCTCCTCTGAGAGGGCTGAGCAGTGAGGCCCCCAGTCTTTGTACCATCTCAGATGGTATCCGCCTAACAATACCTTGCTGAGCACTGAGGCTACTCCCAAGAGGCCCGGAGGAGATGCTTGTGCTCCCTCCATCTTGTTGGGAAAGACATATCCCCTGCACCTAGAATACTGAACCAAGGAATATGAGATTTTGTTTCCTATAAAATTACATTTGTTTTCCAAACTTCTTTTCATTTCAAGGACAGAACATAACATGTCCAATCAATACAGGTAGCCTTGTTGATCTTAAGAATATTTCGAGCACAACAACATATCCTCCAATAATAAACACATGTATATACAATTCTCCCTTCACCCACCCATTCCACAACCTCCTCCCCCCTCCTTTCCAACTGAACCCCTACAGTAGTCCCATTCTAAATGTCTTCCATCAATGGTTCATGTCAAAAATTACATTTTAACCACAAAATGTTATTTTGTGTTGCATTTTTGCAGCACATTTTAATTGAGTTGAGAGTGCAAGGGCTGTAAGGGCTGCATCAGGAGGCAGACGGTGCTGCTTGAGAGGTTTGCAGCCTCCTGGTATCACTCCTGGTGGGGAGTGCCCCTGTGAATCATTTTCTGGTACATACTGTTAACATACTGGTTATAATATGCAATTGTCCATGATGACTCTTTGTTTGATGTGTTTACTTTGGTTTGCTATTGAATGACACAATTCTGTTCGATACATGTGGCCCAGATATTTTCAAAGTTAGATTTGTGTGCATCCTAATGCCTGTGCTGCCCATCTATTAAACCATGAGTGAGTCTTTTTGGAATAGCTTATAATGCTAACTGAATCACTTCTAGGGGCACCTAATTTTAACAGGTAAGGCATAGTGAAATAAAAAAATATCACACACTTTCGTCAAGTCGTAAAGCCATAATTTGAGTCTAGCCTGAAATTTAGATACTTGTCCACACATCTTCCGAGCTCAAGTTGGTACAAATATGTGTTGAAGTTTGGCTTTGAATACCTAAAATAATACTAAATGTTATGCAGATTACTTTAAAAATGCACAGGTCACATGATAAACCAACCTGACAATGTATTTATCATTGTAGAAACATATTGATGAAAAGATTAAGGGGGGGGGGGTTTGATTTGAATCCTAAATTGCACTGAGCGGAATTCTCCTGTTTGCACCTTTTTTGCAAAAGGGGCCATTCATTAATGTTAATTGTTTTCATCAAGTACTGGAAAAGTAAAGAGTAAAACACAGGCGAAAATTGCATTTGCTCCTTTATTTACCACTATGTGTCTGGAAAAGGGTAAATTACTTCCACAATTAACAATTGTGGGAGCTATCCACAATGTATTCCTTTGGACTCTGCCCGCTTTTACCAGGTGTAAAAGTCAGGCAGATCCCATAGGAATCCATTGGTTTTCTGCCAATGTAAAAATGCATGCTGGTGGAACACCAATCGGATTTAGCCGGGGGACCTTGTTAAGTCCGATTTGCGCTCCAATTTCGCCTGTCAAATCATACAAAAACCTGCAGCTCATAAAAAGTGGAACTAAATGCATTTAGCGCCACTTCTTTCACTACGCTTGACCTGGAATATTATCCCCTATGACTGTAGCTTTATTTTCCCCATCCTGAATGGAAGCCTACAAGCTCCAGCATAGCAATTAATGAGAACATACAAAGAATTTCATACAGACTTTACTTTAAATTATTTGTTAGGCACAGCCAAAGAGTCCCAGAGGCACACGGGCGCCGAAGACAGTAGTTAGCAAGCAGTCAGATTGTAGGAGTCTGAGGACCCCTTTATTTAAACAAGAGTGTTTTAAGTTTGTTCTTGAATAGCTGGAGTGTCGGGCAGTTTCTAAAGCTTGAAGGTAGAGCGTTCCATCTCGCCGGGGCAGCTGCCTAGAAGGCGCCCCTTTTAACGAGTTTCAATGAGGTTTTTGGAATTTGCTCATTTTTGCCATCATTAGAGCGCAGAGTGCGCGCCACCTGTTTGTACTTCAGTCTGTTTGATGTATAGGCAGGAAAGGATCCATTGAGGGACTTATACGTGATGGTAAGCAACCTAAATTCAATCCTTTCTGCAATAGGTAGCCAGTGGAGCTTTCTTCTTATCTCCGATACATGTGCAAACTTACATAACCCCATGATGGCTCTGATCATGCTGTTCTGCACCACTTGAAGTTTACAGAGTTCTGTTTTACCCACTCCTATGAGAAGGGAGCCACAGTAATCAATTTAATCGCTTGAGCGATCGTTTCGCAACCCTGTTGGGATAAATGGACAAATATGCGCAAGGAGCCTGATATAATAGGCCGAGGTTGACACTATGCTATTAACATGATCGGACATATTCAAGGCCTGATCAAATGTCACCCCTAGGATTTTTATGTTGTCCCTTGTCGGGGTGTCGTGATTCGCAATGCAGAAAGATTCGTACTGTGGTGCAAGTTTTCCAATTCTAGGTCTGGATCCAATGATCATAATCTCGGTCTTGCTATGATTCAATGCCATCCCACTCATTTCCATCCACAAATTCAAATGAAATGCATGACAAGGTTGTTTCACACAGCTTGCTCTGTATCCCCTTAATTACAAATTACCCAACAATCGCACTTAAATAGCTTCTTAAAACCCTATATATTTGTTTTTTAAAGTGCCACAGCAATGGTCACTGCCTTTTTCCTTTTCTCATCTCTAATGACTTCCTGTTGTAAATAATCTGCCTCTGAGACACGTTTGAAAGATAAGATCCAACTGGTAGGGCCTGTTCAGCACTGCTGTTTGCATCTGATGGGAGGGAA
Organism: Ambystoma mexicanum; assembly: GCF_040938575.1. Taxonomy (NCBI): domain Eukaryota; kingdom Metazoa; phylum Chordata; class Amphibia; order Caudata; family Ambystomatidae; genus Ambystoma; species Ambystoma mexicanum. The sequence continues at coordinate 170,804,720 of NC_090925.1, forward strand.
ATCCACCTCTGATTGCACTCTTTAGAATATATTTAAATACTGCTTTTTATGTACACCTTTTATTCTTTGTGCGTAACATTTTAGAAAATTCTGTTATTTTACAGGTGTCCATGTTTCATTTCCGAAACTGCCTAAACACCCAGCACCCAGGATTTACATCATACTTTCCAAACAAATCCCACAACACACATGACATATTCTGTTTGCATGCAAACTCTGTAAAGTTAATCAAACAGAATGAGGTTATCAAGGCAGTACTTATCAGTTTGAATCATGAAACGTTCTGGCAGAGTAGACTATGCTTCCAAACAAAGATACATTCTATTTAGGTCAGAGCCCCACTGGTAAGTATGCATTAGAAGATCTGAAACTGGTCAATACTTGCCAACCTAGTCTTATCATTTTCAGGTAGGGCCTTGTTGGACCAGCTCAGTGAGGTGCAGCTTGATTCCATAGGCATAGCAAGCAAGACACCAACATCTGGGCATATGCACATTCACTTAGGGAGACAAAGAGACAAACTCAAGGCAACATGCACTGGCCTAGCCAACAGCTTGGGCTTTTGATTAGGCATGGATTGGAATTTGCCAGGCACTGCCATAAGGTTACCAGCTGGCCATAAAATGGGAAAAGCTGGAAAATGGTGTCAGTAATTGGGCATATGATGGCATGGACAATGTCTGCTACTACCTATACGCATGCCAAAAACTGCTGGCTTTGTGAGTGCTTGTTTAAGACAGGACTTCAGTGCAAGTCAGAAGCATTGACAAATATATTGCTTATAAAATCAACTTGCTGAAGACACACATTAAGAGAATTTACTACAGCAGGAGCTCATTTACAGAGGCAATTAAGTAATTAAACACGCAAAAGAATGCCTAGATATAACACTGGCAGGCCCTATACAGCAACACGTTTGTTGTTACTTTGTGATAGAGCTTGCTCAAAGGGTTCTGGAAAGGTTAGATTTTGGTGGTGAGGCATTAACATAGCCATGGCTAGTAATTAGGTGGGTAAATGACCAGACACACCCATAAGATGTGTGTTTCTCCTCACAGTTTATTGCCATCCTATCTGTGGTCCACAGCATGCGCTCTGGTTGTACCTATTAGGTAAAAAGTCTCTGAATCAATTAGAACCACCATCATTGCTCTGGCTAGCCTTTTTTACCATTGTTTGCATATCAGTCTTGGCCCTGTCACTAATGTCAGAAGCCCTTCCAAAACTGCTAGACCACAGGGACAAAAAATTCATGTGGTTGTTTGTGTTCCAGTGCAAATGGAACACGGCCTAGCAATTGAGAAACAACCGCACCTTTTGGTGGCAGCACCAAAAGTAATTTGCTGATGGCTTTTCCCCTTCTCTAATCGCACAGACATACTACAGAATTATGGCATGGAATGTTGTGCAAAGCAACGGTAGTGGTAATGTTTAATTCAAAGCATTACATCTATCACTTTTTGATTTGACTACACTCTCCCCTCCAAAATTAAATTTGTGTTACTACCAACCTTACCTTTTCCCTTAAACTCAAGTAGTTAATGCAGCAGAATATATACTATGAATGTAATTTGTAAGTGCCCCCCGTCAGTTGACGCACCTTCTGCAGAAATCTGTGTTAGCAATGTTACCTGTCATTTATTGTTTGATATAGTTAACCATTTTATTACGCATGCTGTTAAAAAACACTTTATTCCCACAAAAAACAAACATACTTTAAATTACGGAAACCAAAATTGTGATTTTAGGTTTCAGAAAATATTTGTAGGCAGCCTGTTTGAATAAGTGTGCTACCTCACTTAGAGGTGTGAATGTCCCCCCATCTCCCTGGTCATTTGTACTTTTATGGCTTTGGGGCATAAATCATTGTCTAGGGTAAGAAAACAAATCCTGGCTGGGCCTCCTGCAATTCAGCCTCTCAGAATGTCTCAGAGGTTGCTGCTGAATGTTTAGAGTGACATCCACCTCCACTCCCTCGTTTACCAGTAGTGTATAACAGACCACTGACATGGCCTCCTTTCTAGGGGGGGCCAGAGGCTGGCTCTGGGAGGGCCTGGCCCCCCTGGCCCTCCTGCTGGAGCCGGGCCTGGGTGTAAAATGGTCAGATTTAGAGGACCCTAGAGAAAAGACACCAGAACCAACACCCTATAATGAGCAACCACAAACACGATCGCGTAGTGCAGGGGATATATCCATGCCATATGTAAGCAGGTTAATATCATAACCAGGAAGGAAACAAATGGGGGAGGCTAGCTCTGCTTTGAAAACAAGGAGTATAGGTAAATATGAATATGGACCAGGATTTTCACAATTCCCATTATTGGAAAAAGGGGGAGGACCACCACAATATATACCATGGCCGCAGATGGATAAAGACAATTTAAAGTGTAAATTGCTGAGTTTAACTTCCAGTGCAGGAAAATTGATTCATGGGTTAGAAAGGATGACATCAGGAATGATGTTCGCTACAGGTGACGTAAAAGGGCTGCTAGCAGCTATCCTGGGGGAGAGAGCTGATGACATTTGAAAGCAAACAGGATATGCAGGTATGACTGCGCAAAATACGACACACGATGGAGTGCCTTTTAATAATTGCAGAGCAGACGTATGGCGAGTGCTCAGAGTATAAGACACTGATACATCAGACATGGGTGCAATTATGACTAGGAAAATGGGAGAGGATTAAGATCCTGTTTCTTATACAAGATATTCAGGACAAATGGCGGCAGGAGACTCATGAACCGTGGGATAAAACTGTATCAATATTTTATCATATTCTGTGTCAGGGACTGTCCGAGCCAGTGCAACGGAAATTGAAAAAGCAGGTGGGAATGGAAGTGAAGCCATAGCCAGAAATACAATTGACAATCGTGCATTACTGCCGATTAATGCAGAAGAAGAATAAGAAGAAAGCTGAGAACAGAAAGCAGGAGGAAGCAAATTTAGTTCAGAAGAAGTTTTCCAAAATAGCCATCGAGGGAGCGGTATTGACAATTAATGAAGGAGGGGTAACACAGGAGATACAGACAGGTCAGCAAAATAATGCAGGATATCCTACCAACCAGAGTGAGTACAATTTTCAGTCAAGAAGGAATGGGCCTAGAGGAAAACTCTCAGGGAAGAGTAGGATTTAATGAAGGACAGCCACAACAATGTTGGAATTGTGGGAGAATGGGACAGGTAGCTAGGACATACAGAAGCAGAGGCAGCATGCAACAGAATTGTCAAGCTCAAGAGGGGGGATGGGTTATACTCCACAATATAATACAGAATCACTAGAATATTATGCCCAAGATCACACATATGCTCAGACATATGTGCCACAATCCCAACAAATGCTGCCAGCACCGCTGCAAATACAATCGCTGCAAGGGCAACCATAGCAAGTACCCATGCAAACACAACAGGCACAACCACAGCAAGCACAGACACAGCAGGCTATGGCACCACAATGGAACATGGCCCTAGGAGCCCAACAGGCACCCGGACCCAATTTGGGGAGTGTGACTGTGATAGTAGGAAATCCTTTCACAGGTACAGGGATGAATTTATATCGACAATAGGACAGCCCACAGAGCAACTTGATGTGTTTAGTACTATCAGTGACACTAGATCCCCATGAGGAACTTAGGGTTAAGCTGATGATAGGAGGTAAGATATTTTCATTTCTAGCGGACACTGGAGCCACTCGCTCTTTTGTCCGTGAGGGAAAAAACCCAATGTCAGGTACTGTCATGAATGCTCAAGGATTCTCTGGGGTGATGAGTTTAGTTCCTTTTACAGATGAATTACCAATCTCTACAGGAGAACATGGTATGTCAATGCCATTACTATATTCTAGGCAGAATCCAGTTAAAATATTGGAATGTGACTTAATGACAAAGCTTAACATTATGACATCTTTTTCTGATGAAGGGATAGTGTGATCTACTCCTGGGATACACTATATGAATGTGGGAGAGTTTATATTAGCTTTTACAGGCCAGAGGCATTACGAGGAGTGCCTTTAGATTCAGAGGTATTTTTGTATGGAGTGACAACCTTACAATCATGGTTACCCAGGTTGGTAGGTAAAATATTGAGAATACCTGATGAATTTTTGTTTAGACCACAAATCCCTATGGATGATGAGGAAGGGCAGATCATTCCCTTAGAATTAGAAGCAGCAGTGGTCAGAGAAGAAAGGGTGATGCCTCATGGGGCAGATGATGAAGGAAGAGGATGGCGGATAGTGATAGTCCTCAGTGAAGGATACAGGTTGACACATTTGACAGACAAAGAGCTGTTTAGAGATGCCTACTCTGACGATGAACTGGTGTTTTTTTTTTATAAGTATCACTTATTGGACTAAAGTAAAGATTATAGAAATACTGCAGAGAATGGCGTTGGTGAAAAGAAGATCGTCATTCTTTCAGGAAGACTTAGAGAAAGTGTCAACAATGTTAAGGACTACAAGCCCATATGATGTGGGATTATTAAAAGGGATATGTGCAATGAACTATATGACTATATGTGTATAAACAATATAGTCAAAGCTGAGTTTACTTTAGTTCCAAATCCTGCGACGATACTATGTAACATCCCTTCCATGGCCAAATATTTCACAGTTGTCAATTTGAAGAATGCATTCTTTTCGATTCCTCTTCATGAATAGTCACAAGATTTGACTTACTTTTCTCATATAAATACACACGCGAATCATACTAATTTGCCCCAGGGGTACTGTGAGTCCCCTTCGATCTTTAACAGGCTCCTCCAGATGAACTTGGGTAATGTGTAACTCGAAAGTGCAAAAATTCAGCATGTGGATGACAACATGGTGTGTAGTGAGACAGAATAAAGATGTAGAGAAGACTCAGTTAAACTCATGACCATGCTTGCAGAGAAAATATATCAGGTAGACAAGGAGACATTACAATATAGTCAAGAAGAAGTCTTGTACATAGGACAGTTGATCTCTCATGAAGGGAGAAAAGTGAGACGTGAAAGAGCAAAAGCAATCATAAAAACCGTAGCACCTGATGCACCTATTGCGTTAACCAGAGCTTGTGAAATTTCTGAAGGGCTTAGTGTAAACATATATGCAGATAGTCAGTATGCATTTCGGGTGGTTCATAATTTTGTCCGACTATGGGGTGAGGGAGGATTCTTGACCTCACATGGAACAAAGATTCAACATGGAACTCTGATAGTCTGGTTGCTGTCAGCACTTGTGCTTCATGCACAACTAGCAATAATGAAGTGCGCCACACACCAGAAAGTGACAGACGATGTAGGAAAAGGAAACGCTTTTGCTGACAGAATAGCCAAACAGGCTGCTACTGATTTGCACTCAAAAATGTATGTGCTCGATCCAGCAAGATGGGTCACTAACACTTGTATGATGGATGAAGGGATTACAGTGTAAAAGAAATTCAGTCTGAAGCTACTCTAGATGATGGGGTTGTTGGGTGGATAATGAGAAGCAAAGATGGATGCTACCCAATGCCTATGTCACTGGTATGGTCACCATGGCTCATGGCCCAACACACATATGTGCTAAAAAGGTTTGTCAACAATTAGATCCCATCTGGTATAACATTAATATCCAGAAAACTGCAGAACGTTTGATCCAGAGTTGCATGATATGTTTGCAACATAACATTGGGAAGGGAACACCGACACCGAAGGGCAGTTTTGGTCCCCCCTCCATGCCTTTTGAGGTGATCCATTTTGATTTCATTGAGATGGAACAATGCCAAAACTATAAATATGTCTTGGTTGTGATCTGTGCCTTTAGTACATGGGTTGAGGCTTTCCCACTGAAAGACGCCACAGCAATGTCAACGGCAAAGACCAGCTGGCCTTGCGGAACGCCATAACGGAATTCTGAAGAATAAAATCTTTAAAGTCTGTGCACACAGCAATCTGAAATAGCCGGATGCTTTGCCAATAGCCTTACTATCGATGCGGACGACCGCACAGTCAAAGAGATTGTCATGGGGTCACCAGCCAATGTATGGAATGCACCGAGGCCCAAACAGGTACGAGCAGCCCTCCCTGTAAAATACGAGGGTCCAGCTCAGTGACTCCGACCTGGTCAGTGGGTCTTGGTGAAACATTTCGAGAGGGGTACCTTCCTTGCACCTCGTTGGAAGGGACCCCATCAGATCCTTTTGGCTACGCAAACTGTAGTATGAGTGACTGGAATGAAACACTGGATCCACGTGACACATGTGAAGAGGATTCCTTTCCCTCTGCCCTATGACGAAGGGGAGGAGAAGGGAATTGATGATAATGACATTCATAACGAGCCTGCTTTCAGTGACACCGAGGGTGCCACAAAAATTCTTCCTGAGCCCTTGAGGCCTGGGGAGATGGTTACTTCTTCTTCGAAAGTCCTTCCTGAGCCCGTGGGGACTGGGGAGATTGCTTCTTCTTCTTCAATTTCTTCTTCACTGTTGATCGATCTTGTTTCTGCTTCTTTATCTTCTTCAGGAAATGATGACGCTTTGTTTCCTGATCATTCTGTACCTGGAGTTTTTTTTTTTTTTTTTTTTAACTTGTTTATTTTCGGTTGGCATACAGGAGAACAGTTTAACATGTCTAATCAACACTTTATCACAGCATAAATATCACATCGTCTATCCCCCGGCACCCAAACCCACTTCCTAGACTCAACAGTTCACAGTGGATTGTCTCTTTCCCCCCCCCCCCTCAGGTCCGATTCAGGGCTCATCCGCTCCTGTCTCCTCCTACCTCGGTTCGACATCTCCACTCTTCTCCAGGCTTACATCTCCAAGTCCTGTAACTGGCTATCCTCCGGGGCCTGCTCCTCGCTCGTCTGAGACTGGTCTCTATCCGCAGCTCGTTGGGCCTGTTGCACTAGGCGCGGCTTGTATGTAAGCGCCGGGAAGCGAAGGTCATAGTCTATCACCGGCGACCAAATGTTCGTGAAACGATGTAGGTGGCCTCTGTTTGCTGCCATAACTTTCTCAGCAATGAAGATGTCCCAAATTTTTAGCCACCACAACACTGTTAGGGGACCCTCTGGGGCCTTCCATGCCCGGGCTATTGTGATTTTAGCGGCTAGGAGTAATTGAGTGATGAGAGCTGCAGATGTCCCCGACCTCGGGTAGGTGTCCGGTATCGGGGTCCCCAGCAGCAGCGATTCTGGTTCCAGTGGTAGCGGGATCTGGGTTATGTCTGTGATGGCCGCTATACATTGGGTCCAAAAGGCCTTCACCACCGGGCATGACCACCACATATGTAGATAGGAGCCTGGCAGGCCACATCGACGCCAACACTGTGGGTCTAGCGACTGATTGAAGTGGTGTAGTTGCAGGGGCGGGTAGTACCATCTCATGAGTAGTTTATGTGCGCATTCTCGGTTGGTGATGCAGAAGGAGGATGAGTGCGTGCGGGACCAGATATCAGTCCAGTCTTGATCCTGGATTGGATGCCCCAGGTCCTTTTCCCACCGGGCCATGTAAGTCGCTCTATTTGTCAGGAGGTCCTCCTGGAATAATCGATATAGTGTCGAGATCCTCCCTCGGGCTGGAGGGTCCGTCACCGTCAATTCCAAGGCGTCCTGGGCCCGAGTGGCCGCCTCCCGTGTTTGGGGTTGTGTGCACCAGTGTCTGATTTGACAGTATGAGAACCTGTCCGACTCCGCTAGATTAAACGCTCTTTTGCATTGGGCGAATGTCAGCGGCTGTGTTCCCTCAAATAGTTGGCTTAGGGAGCTGAGGCCTCCCGCGATCCAATTTTTAAAGTTCGAGGGGTGAGCTCCCGGCGAGAACGCTGGATTGTGGAAGACTGGGGCCGAGGGGCCCAGGGTTCTCGGAATACCTCTGAGTTTGCGGGCCCAATCCCATGCCTTCAGCGTGTGCCTGGTTGAAGATAGGATGGCTGGCCATGTCCGGCGCAGCGCAGATGGGAGGTGTAACAGGAAGCGCAGTGGGAGGGGCAGTCTGGATTGCTCTATGTCCATCCATTTGGGGCGTCCCGACGTCATAGTCCACGCCCGGGTGTGGGCTATCTGCGCCGCCATTTGATATTTTTGAAGGTCCGGGACCCCTAGGCCCCCCCGGCCCGGAGCGCAGAGCATGGTCCTCCGTGGAATGCGGGCCTTTTTCCTCCTCCATATGAATTCCAGTATCTTTCTCTGCAGTCTCTGTAGTTGTGGGCGGGGGACAATGACGGGGAGGGCTGAGCATGCGTATAGGAATCGTGGCAACAGATTCATCTTACAGGCCGTGATGCGGCCTATTAGGGATATTTCCTGCTTGTGCCAGGTGTCTAGGTCTTTTTCCAACGTTTTCATCAGAGGCGGGAAGTTTGTCCGGTAGATGTCTCCCGGGTCAGCGGGGATCTGCACCCCGAGGTAGGGGATGGAGGTGTCATTTAGTGGGATTGCGCATTGGGCGCTGAAGGATGCCTTGTCCCTTTGGTCTAAGCCTATCCCCATTGCTGCCGATTTCATCAGGTTAATGGCGAATCCGGACACCCTTCCGAATCGATGGATTTCCGCTAGGGCGGCTCTTAAGGAATGTGAGGTGTCTGTGATGGATAGCATCACGTCATCAGCGTAGAGCGCGATCTTGTGCTGGGTGGTGCCAACTTGGGGGCCTTTGATTCTGGAGTTGAGGCGGATCCGCTGGGCCAATGATTCCATAACCATAGCGAATAGCAAGGGAGAGAGGGGGCACCCCTGTCTGGTGCCGCAGGTTAGGGAGATCGGGTTAGACAGGAGGCCGTTCATTCGGAGGAGGGTGGTCGGGGATTGGTAATTCGCTAAGGTGAGCTTTAAGAAGGTGGGCCCAAGACCAAACGCTTCCAGGGTGAAGCGGAGGAACGACCAATCCACTTTGTCGAAAGCCTTGGTCGCGTCCAAGGCTAGGAGGGTGAGTTTCTTCGAGCTCTGTTTGGCTATCTCGATTAAGTTGAGGACTCTGCGTGTATTATCTGTGGTGGCTCTGTTTAGGATAAATCCAGTCTGGTCTGGGTCTATGATGTCTGGAAGCAACTTCGCTAATCGGTTCGCCAAGACCTTCGAATAGATATTCGCATCCAGGTTTAACAAGGAGATGGGTCGGTAAGCTGCAACGTCGCTGGGGTCTTTTCCTGGTTTCAACGCTAATACCGTTATTGACTCTTTCATTGATGGAGTTGTTGATCCAGATGCGGCGAAGGAGTTGAAGAGTGTCATCATCGGAGCTAGTAGCTGGGGCCGGAAGAGTTTGTAGAATCGGGATGAGAAACCATCTGGGCCCGGGGCTCTAGTTCGTAAGCTTTTAATGGCCTCATCGATCTCTTCACTGGTGATCGAGGCCTCCAACTCTTCTCTACTCGTGTCCGAGAGCTTCGGTAAGGCGGCTTCCCGTAGGTAGGATTGCTGTTCTTCGCGGGGTCTTTGGGTAGCTGACATAGTTTCTGTTATGTGGGCTTCTGCGATTCTTAGCTTCTCCTGGTCAGCGACTTGGACTATACCCTGAGGGTCCCGGAGGCTTAATACCGTGTTCCTTCTCTTGGTTCTTGCCAGTTTTTCCACCAGGAATTTATTTGCTTTGTTTCCTCTGGCGTAGTAGCCCTGCTTCGTTTTGGTTAGCAGCTGGGCTGTATCCTCTGCGTAGTGGGCCTCTAGCTTCTTCCTGGCCATCTGTAAGGCTCGGTAAGTTCTTGGGGACCAATTTTTAGCCTTGCACGCCGTCTCTGCCTCCAGGACCTTGTCCTCTAGCGTGCGTCGGGCCTGTTGTTTTTGCTTATGGTAGGCTGCTCCCCGGGAAATCAGAACTCCTCGCACCACGGCCTTCATTGCGTCCCATGTGGTCGCTGGGGAGGTGTCTTCGTTTTTGTTGTCCTCGAAGAACTGTTTGATTGTTTTGGCTATCACGTCTCTCGTGGCCATGTCATTTAGGATCGGGTCGTAAAGGGACCATCTGCGTCTTGGGGGTGGGTCCGGGTTGTAGGCTCTTAGCGTTAGCGTTACGGGTGCATGGTCTGAGTGAAATCTGGGGCCTATGAGGACGTCGTCTGTGTATGCTAGGATCTGTGGGGATGCTAGCAGGAGGTCAATGCGTGAATAAGTTCTATGCACGTAAGAGAAGCATGAGTAGTCTCGCTCTTCTGGGTGGAGGATCCTCCAGGTGTCCACCACTTCAAAGGTTCGGAACAATCTCAGCAGAGCGATCGCCAAGCCGAAGTCTCCGCGTGCGGGGGGGTGTGATCTGTCTACTAGTGGGTTGGGGACTCCGTTGAAGTCTCCCCCGATGATGGTCTGACCCTCAGCAAATGGTAGGAGGGAGCTTTCCAGAGCTGAGTAGAATGCTGCCTGTTCTTGATTCGGAGCATATATTGAGATCAGCGTATATAGTTGGCCGAGCATCCGGCATTTCACCGCCACGAAGCGGCCCTCGGGGTCCTGCTTAGAGTCTAGTATTTGCGGCCTCAAACCTTTGGCGATTAGGATAGCCGTGCCACCCTTCTTCGTTCCATTCGATGCTAGGAACTGTGTTGGGAATTGCCGATCTCTGAGTCTTGTGAAGTCCGCTGGGATCAGGTGTGTCTCCTGTAAGAAGACAACGGAGGCCTTGTCATTCTGGAGGCGTTGTAGGATCGCTTTCCGTTTCTGTGGGGCGTTTAGGCCTCTTACATTCAACGTTAGGAACTTTAGTTTCTGGATCGGTAGGGGGGCCTCCTGGGTGTCTTCCGGGGTGGGGTACTGATCCTCGTGGGAGGGCTGGGGGTATTCAGTCTTCATTTTGTGATTCCGGGTTAGCCAGGTCCTCCTGCAGCCAAATTTTTTGCATCCTCCAACGGGAGGGTAGCTTTTTATCTGAGTGGGCCAACCAACGGGCAGGCGAATTTAAACGGGTGGGAGAACTCCCAACTGTGTGGGGGGCCGAAGTTTTCAGCGCAGCCTCCACCACGGCCAACAGGGCCCAAACAGTTTTCCTCGCCAACGGGGCGGGGGTCGAACCATCGAGATCGGTTCGGCTCCAAGGGTGGGGAGATGACATACTCCTTGGAGAGGGGACTGGGCCGTTCGGGGCCCGCGGCACTGCCTTGCTTCCTTTTGGCTCCAGGGTTGGTCCCTGCGCTATGGGAATCATTTTGCCTTACGGCGTCTCTGTGCCGTCGACCAGGGTTGCTGCCGTCTCTTGGGTGATTGATCCGGTTCCTCTGGCGGGAGGTGTGGACTGGGGGTGGGTGAGGTCCCCGGGGAGCTCGGGGGTACGATTGACTTCGCGTCCTCCGGGTGGCTAATTTTACGTAGAGTACCTTGGTACGAGAATTGCAGTGTGGCTGGGAAGAGCCAACGGTAGCGGATCTGCTGACTCTGGAGGAACTGGGTCAAAGGCTTGAGAGCTCTCCTTTTCTGTATGGTGATCAGGGAGAGATCTTGGAATATTTGCAGGGGGGTGCCCATGAATGACAGTTCATCTTTGGTGCGGCTTATCGCCGAGATGGCCTCCTTGGTAGCGTAGAAGTGTACTCTGGTAATGACATCCGGGGGGCCGTCTGAGTCTGCTCCCCGTCTCGGGCGTAATCTATGAGTTCTGTCCAGAACGAGTTGGGGTTTGTCCATGAGCGGGAGGAGAGCTTGGAAAAAGTTGCCTATATATTCCGGGAGCTCTTTATCTTGGACCGTTGTCGGGACTCCACGGATGCGCAGGTTATTCCGTCGGGCTCTGTTTTCTAAGTCCTCTTGCTTATATGTGAGGATCTCATTGCTGGATTGAAGAGCTCGGATCTCGCGTTGCATTCCTATTATTGTTGCATCATGGTTCTGGGTTAAATCTTCAACCTCACCTATTCTCTGTTCCGCTTCTGTGAGTCGTTGATCTGTCTGCTCTAGTCGAGTGGTGAGCTCCGTCATGCAGGACCGGATCTCGGTTTTAATGTCCCGCATGAAGGCCATCAAGTCATCTCTGGTAGCGAGATTACCCTGTTCTTCTGGGGGCTTTTGCGGGGTGAGTTTGGGCGTGGAGTCCGGTTTCCGTGTCTTGTCTGTTGTCATGAGCATGGTGGAGATGTCTGCAGTTTTGGCAGGTCTGGTGAGTCTCGACATTTTGCTCAAGCTGAGAGCCCTTGGAAGGGCGCTTCGGGGGGGATGGTTAGGCTCCAAGGTAGCTGCGTGGCCCCCTTCCTCCGCCGGCTAGGTCTTTGGTGGGCAGGGGCGCCCCAGGAAGTCGGAAGGGGGTCTGTATCCGGAGCGGGGGACCTCCACTCCCGGGGCCCAAGGTGGAGTGTTGGGAGGCCGGTAGAAGACTCCGGTCGTCGTCTCGCCGGTTCCCCCCAGCTGATCGTTGCCAGTGATGGAGGTGGGGGGGGGGTCTAGGAGTTGGAGGGCTCCGGGGACTCGGTAGTCTCTCCAGGGAGCCGGCGGCCCTCCGAAGAAAAAAGCAAGCTGGGAGCGACCCCGGCCTCCGCCCCAGCGAGCTCCGGCGGGGGAGGGGCGGGCCAATGGGGGGGCCCGGAGTCGAGCCCGGGGGGGTAGAATGGAGCCGTCGACTCCTCAGCAGTCCCCGGACACGGGGCTCAGGATCGGGGCGGCGGGAGAGAGCCGGAGGTGTTATGGGCGTCTCATCGCTGGATGCCGGGGACGATGATGCGGGATCCGGGTCGCGGCCGCCATCTTGGCCCGTTGTCGTGAAGATCCGCGCCAAGTTCCTCGACCTCGTTCTCGGCGCTCCTGGTACGATTCTCTTCAAACTTGGAGCGGAGGGTGCGGGAGAGATTCCGCCAGCTTCTCCTGTCAGAGGGACGGCAGCAGCGTTGCTGGAGCCGGCTCAATCTTAGTTGAGGCCGCGGGTCCCTACGGAGGCCATCAGCAGAGCAGCCTCATCCGTGGCGCTCCAGGCCACGCCCCCGTACCTGGAGTTTTAAGGTACAATCTGCGACCACGGAACAGGATTTAGATTTAGGGCATGCTGACATTACATTAATGTAAATAGAATAGGAAAGTGCAGCTAGGATTCTGTACCCACAAGAAATCCACAAGAAACCAATGTTGAGCCAGTCCCTCGTCATTCCTCTGCTGCATACGATAAGAGGCAGGGACCAGCAAAGTTACCTTCTATCAAGATAGGCCACGTGGTCAAGTGCCACCCACGGATGAACTGAAAAAGCCTAACAGTGAGGCTTCTTAACAGACGCTGAGAAACTATGCCTATTTTAGGGGCCACTCGTACTAATAAGGATACTGAACATTTTGCTGATGACGAATCCATCCATCGAGGGCCATGGTCCCTGGGACCAAATGGGTACTGATCACAATAACAGCTTGCATTGTAATTACATTGACATTCGGGTTTTGGTATCTGGAGGGTGCACATCCGCTTGATATTTTATTGCCAACTGCAAGTGGCTCCACTATGTGTCCACCATATGTGCATTCGCACACTCATCATCCTTGAGACCTCCAACATAGAGGGGGTTATCACAACACCCTCTTGATGATTATGAACGCCACACATGCCATTCTAAATAAGACCAATTGTTGGATATGTTCTCATCTGCCGCAACATGGGGAAAAAGGATTGGGCTGATATATACATCCTCACCCTCTAACTACTGCTTGTTATGCTTCACTTAGGGCATTATTCTTTGGCAGGTGGACCAATCGTGTCACTGGGAATTTTGATGGGACTAATCACAACGAGCTTGAAAAATGAGTTTTAGCACCTTTAGGATGTTCTCTCTTTGCAAATAGGAGCAATCTAAACGTTGCTTCTATTAGGCCTTCTGATAGACTCTCCAGACCTTTCCAATCTATGATTACCTTTAAAATGATTCCCAAAGGCAATAGGGTTGCCATGCCTCCTTCCTATACCATTAGCCATAGTCCACACTCTGTTCCATTTTTCATACAAAGAGAGGGTTCCCAGCCAATGGGTACATTTGAGAATTGTATGAATACTGCCATACTAACCAGTGAGGATAGACCTCTGTATGTAGGAGATCCCATTTACTTTCTTTGCGGTAATGAAGCATATCCATGGTTGCCAAGAGACTGGGAGGGTACTTGTTATTTAGGAATACTGTTACCAGGTGTATATGTCGCCACCATTGCTGAAGTTTCTAGAACTCGGCCCAGGCGGGATGAGGATGGTGACATTCCCTCACAGATTCTGGGTGACGTTGCTAAATCCTTTGTACCATTTTGGGGACAGATAATAAACTCTCAAGATATTAGAAAATTGGCACGGGTTTTAGAAAAAACCATCAATGAAACTACTGATATCCTATGTAACATGACAGTAGAGCAAAAGACTATTAGATTAGTGGCTCTCCAAAATAGGATGGTGCTAGACATCATTCTAGCTGAGCATGGTGGAGTGTGCAAAATGGTGGGACTTGCGTGTTGCGTTTTTGTACCCGATTCCTCCCCCACCATATTTAAGGCAATTAAGAAATTGCACACCTTAAGTACGGAAGTACACATTCCAGAGGGAAACTTGGATATTGGCACATGGTTCTGGGACTTGTTACGATCTTGGGGCTGGAAAACATTTGCAGTTCTGATGGTGATCCTTGGCATTGTACTGTTTTGCTGTTGTTGCATACAGTGTCTTCCTGTCATCTGTTCCATGATAGGGGCAAGTTGTGCACAAGCAGTTGGTAAACTAGAACCTAAGACACATAGGCCTTGGTTATGCGGGACATCGCCATAAAGGAATTAATGACGATCAATCTTTTTGAAGATATCTATTCAGGATGCTCTGATGATGATACGTGGTTTTCGGATGATGCTAATGTTTGAGTAATGCTCTTGGCTTAGGCCAAAAGGAGGGTTTGCAAAAGTATATTTTGCATGAATACCGCCTGATAGTAAACGATTGGCCTAAGCACATTCGCATTGCACTATAAATTGCATTGAATGAACCTGAAACAGGCTGACTACGCCGCCATTTTGAGTTCTCCGCCATTTTGATCGCCTCTTGCTTTCTGTCCCATGTTTAGAATTGTGTTTTTGGATCCAGCAGAGCAAAATGAACTTTGTACTGTTTCCATGATGTCAACGTAGATAAGAATGTTGAAGCTTCTAAAGTTGATTGTTTGTCCTACACTGAGAAAGCTTGGAGTTAAACAAAAGCCGTACTAATTAGTATTTTAGATACCATATGTTCCAATAGTGCCTTCTCTGTTCAAACAGCAAAGTAGAATGATGAATAGTTGAACATGCACTTCTTGCAGAAATCTTTGTTTTCACTCCTTGAAACTAAGCTGACTTTAAACTCAAGAACAAATGTTTGACAAATATAAGCGAGCAAAATAAGGAATGTTAACTTTGTGTCTTATATTTGGAAAACATGTGAAATGTTTCAAGGAAAACAGCAAACGATTGAAAGATGTTTAAGCATGACTTAGTTATGTGGATAGGCCATGAATCCTAGGTAAATGTATTACACAAAGAGGGGCTGGATGATATGTCTGGGATTGTCTAAAACTTGTATAAATACTTGTGTTTTTGAAATGTCCAGCACTCTCTCATCTTATGGTGTTTGCTTGCACACATTGCGGGGTGTTGAGAGCCAGACAGCTGCCTGTTAATAAATGTACATTATAGTTTGACCTCGTGACTGGCGTATTTCTATTATGTGGTATTAAGCCTCGATATTCTTTCATCTTTCAGGGTACCAAGAACCGAAGGGAACCTAGAGTCCAGCATCAGGGTGTTGAGAACTTCAAGTGAACTGCTTAATGATAGTTTTGGTTCATCACTCTGCAACAAGCATATGGGTGCTGTGATGCAAAGAGAACTAAGAGACCAGCATATGGTGCACTGAGAACACAAGTGAACAGAGCCAAGCGTATACAGTGTGGTGCATTGAGCATCTGAGTGTACTTCTAGATGGGAGTTGTGGTTATGACATGCACCAAATAGTGAAAGGGGCACCAAGGCTCAAGACAGAGACAAGTGTATATTGTATAGTGCATTGAGAACACAAATGCACCCAAGTCTGTTTTGATGGGAGATGTGGTGCCCAGAAAATCCCCAACAAGTGTGAAGCACATTAAAGTCCAAAAGACATTTAGGAGCACAGTGAGTGGAGCACTGACATCCCAACTGCAACCCCCCGATTAGTAACCAACCAGGACCCTCACTCATTTCATCAATTCTTGCTGTTTGTTCCCAAGTTTAGATGCTCCACAAAAGGAGACAGAAGTGTTTTGGCTCAAGGCTCACGGTCGGGAAAAGCCTTACAAGCAACTATTAGGGAACTATCAGACTCGCAGAAGTTTTACAGAGCATTAAAAATCCAGCTTTTTAGCTAATGCAATTTATATCTTTTCGACCTCCCATTTGTTTGGTTGTCCGCTGTGCACCTAGGAGCAATTAAGGTTGCAGTGTGCGAAATATAGTGGGTCCGGTACTCCCCAAACCTGCGCATAAGCCAAGCAAGGTGTAAGAGAAGCTTGATGGACAATTTAACCTTAAGCGCCCCCTTGCTGAAATAGCCAAAGTGTAATAGTGAGAAATACCTGAAAAAACTGAAATCATAATGTAAAGAGAGCAATGGAATAGACAGGATAATCAAAATGCCCAACATGAGTTACTGGGAAAACAATAAGGAAAGAAAGTGCCATGTTCACCAGCATGGAAAGGTAGCTGAGAAGAGCCTTACAATAGTCAGTTGTCACTCTCCAAAACAGTATCAAATAAGCGCACTCTGGAGAGTGGGCGGTCAACGCATTTCTTGATCATGACTGTCACTATGGTTCTATGTTAGAATCATTTGAGCTGTGCTTAGGGTTACTGTTCAGGCAAAATCATCACTGTACCAACTTGAGAATGAAGTATACGGAAAAGGCAAATGAAAATGGGCTTCATTAGGAGGCTGGCGGTAGCTGCTGCCGGTATTTTATTTTTTCCGGCGCCCTGGAATGGGCAATTACTGGATCATTATGGCCTTGCCAGACCCGGTAAATGCCCATTCCTGGGCCCCAGAAAATATTCTTCCCCATTCCCTTTGAGCCCCAAAGGGAATGGGGAAGCCGGGTGCACCGGCACCATTATAAACGTTATCAACGGTGCTGGTGCATCTGACATGCTCTGCTCGCGGGTGCCGGTACGGTAAGACCTGGCAGCCGCAATGGCCCCTGTGAGCAGAACTCGTAGTTTGCCAGTCTGAGAACAACGGTACCGGCATGCTTACCGGTACCGTAGTTCCCGGACCAGCAACCTTCTAATAAGGCCCAATGTCTTGAATGAGCAACCACACCCGGTAAATGGCAAAATCTGTGTGCTGCATACACACAATCATTTTGGTTTAGCTTGTCAACAGACATCTTGACATGTTTCATCTTGCAATGTTTAAGCAGCCTTCCTCAGGATACTGCATTGACCTATGAACGTGAACAACAACAAAAAAGTAGATATCTGCATCTTGGTGTAAACCTTTCTTTTCAGAGGGTGGAATATTGAAGTTTCAAATTGTACCTCAAAATAACTGACCAGAAGCAGACTATTTTATTTGATTATTATGAAATGCTGTCTGATTGTTATGACATGGCGACACATGCTTCGGTAGGAATATTGGCTGCTTCCTTACTATCACCTTTTCCTTTATTATGGGCATACATTATTCTATCCAGACGATTTTTAGAGCTTTGTTTCAATCATCCAATTTTTTATCACAATTTGCGCTTCTTTTTCTGTCTGTCTTTCTGCCATCCAAAACCACTTGTTCTACATCGTAAATTTTGCAAAATAGAAACGTCTTTCCTGCATCATCTCTCTATATCCAAGGATCTCTCTAATGCATCTCTTCCACTTGCCATCCGATGTTAACCCCTTTCTCTTTGCTGCCAGCAATTTAGGGGGTATCTTTGACCCCTCTCTTTCTCTAGCCATATGTCTTTTGTTGTTTGTGTATGTTATAAAGATGTATTTATCTTCAAGTGCAAACAAAACACTGCTTTCTGAATGTCTTTGCTAACAAACTCGTGTCTGTATGATAATTGTGTGACATCTTGACACTCAACTTGAATCCTTGTACATCAGTGTTTAGTTTTGAATTGTTCTTCTTTTAAATGTCTAACATCTGCACACTCTCTCTTTCTTGCTCCCTTTCCCGCCTCCCCTGGTTCAACTGATAATCATAGTCTGGCTCGTCCTTATCTATCTTCCCTGAAGATTACTATTCATATCCTCCAGTGGAAGTCCTCACCTCTTAATTGAAGATGATCCTGCTCTATAAATCCCTTATGTGGCGGTGCAGGTGAACACCTTAAGTGGTGCAATGAGATACCAGTTGATACCTGTTTGGAGTGATTGAAATGAATGCCCTATCAGTAGGGCCGCACTTGTTGTACCCAATAGTTGGAGGTGATGTGGCAGCTTTGTTTTGGGTACAGCAGGCAATATCTAATCAGGGGTGTTAGGAAAGATTTCTATTTTTGCAACTTTCCCTCCCTGGTTCCTGTGGACCACTGTTCTTTTTGCTCTGTTTATGAGCCTGTTTTGCCCTTTTGATGAGCTTCAGTTTCACTTCCCTTGCCTTTGCTCATTGTTATGGGGAAACTGATCAGTATTTCAGACTATCAGTCCTGGGAAAGTTTGCTTCCATTTTGCATGTCGTTACTTTTTAACATTGCACCCAGCATCTTACAATACCGTGCAATGGGGATACTTTTGTATCACCCTAGCTTTTTACACTTTGGATTTTTGGTTACATTTATATGTGCCTAAAGACAAGCTGGTGGCAGCAGATACATTTCTTTACCATTTGTTCAGTATTTTTAGTGTGCACATTCATGTTTACAGTATATGGCTACTAAACATGGCTAGTGGCTTAAGATGGCCATGCCATACAATTTGAGCTTGTTCTTTGGCCATATTGTTGTTTGGCCATCTTCCTGCCTTGCCAGGAAAGGAAATCCCTTAAAGGGTCATTTAATTGCCAGGGAAAGCTGTTGCTTTCATGGGCTAGTGCTATCTTTTTTGTGTTTTTGTGTGTGTGTGTGGCCCAGGAAGGGGGTGAGACTGTTTGGCCCTAATCCACATCTGTGGTGCCAGAGAATCTAGGCATGGGGCAAATGCAAAACCAGTAGTTGTTCCTGATTGGACAACTACTGGCTGTTTGAATGGTGCAGATCCTTACCATTGGTGGGCTTGGACTTGCTTCCAGACTTGATTTTGGATGTGAGGGGCACTCATACAGCCCTTTCTTCAGATCAGCATTGGAGTCAAGAATCCCTTGAAGAAAAACAGATGGCTGAAGACCCAAAGACTACTCCCAAAGAGGTTGAGCACCCCTTCCTGTGTCCAGCGACACCTTCTCTGGGATTCAGCTGTCATGAGCTTTCGGAAGTGTACCTGGACCACACAGAGGACTGACCAGCTCTCTCGTGGACTACCTCTCCAGAAACGTCGCTGTTCCGCGGTTGCATCTGGAACTTTGGTAGTCACCAGCTTGTTCCACAAGTCACCTCTCCTCTGAATTTCAGCATCCCAACATCAAGGGATCCTGTCTTCCATCAGCTTCTGTGACTGTGACTGGCAGGGCACCTGTCATCGCTTCCATCCTGAGAAATGTCCTAAAGAGGTCTGCATCAGAGTGTTTCTTGCATTTCTTCATCGACAGAGGTTGCATCTTGCAGCTGCACCGAACGCAAGAATCCTTGAACCCGTGACTTTTGAGCACCTCCCACCAGAAACAGAAGAAGATCGAGTGCCCAGCAACCCCCATATGATACTCAAAGTCATGTGGGAAAATCGGAGTCAGGGGGGTAACTAATCGCAATGCATCTGTCCCCCCGATCTTCCATAGGACAACATTGGAAACAAGTATCTTTGTCTTCTACATTCCACTACCTTTTGGTCATCAAACCTGGGTAGAATAACCTAGAAAATAAGAACACATTTACTTACCTTAGTAAAATTGTTGAATAACTTATTTGCACTATCACCAACACAAGTGAATTGCAACTTACCTGCAGAGAAAAATTGTGGCTCCTGTGACCTTTGGGGACAATGTTCCATTCATTTTGCAGTTTGGACTGCTTAAGTTAGGGAATTAACTTGTAAATTGGTTCCAACATTTATTGCATTAAATCTACGTACCTGCTTGCTGAATAAGTGATTTTTTATGCTTTCATGAACCCTTGGTGAATATATATATTTGTACCATAGAGTGTTGTGCGTTAATATTACTTGCTAGTTTCATTTTTCAGTGTGTGCAGAAAGCCTATAAAAACGAGCTTTATTTTTCTACTTACTTGTCTGAATTTGATTATTGTGTGCTATGCTGTGTGGACGCGTTGATGGCCTTGGCCGCCCTCACACTCTCCTGAGAATAAGCTTTGACTGCTCCCCATTTACTACTTTGATTGGGTTTTGGCTGCACTCTCAAAATGTCCTGTTCACCTGTTCACTATTATTAGGGTGGCCTCATAAAATCATCTGTCCACCCGCCAGATTCTAGAAATCCATTTTAACAAGAGGGTACAGAGTATGAGTCACTGTTTCAGTGGAGTGCTTACTCTTCATATTTCTGATGTGACATAAATCTCTCTGCAACCGGACTTCAACTCTTCAACTATTGCTTCGTCACACTCCACCTCGGCCTAACCTTTAAGTCTCCTGACCTTAACTTTGACATGATTCTTGCCCCCAAATCAGTTAGGACTGGAGTTAAAATGGTAAAATAGCCCCAGTGAAGTAAACGGTTAGGAGACTAAGGGCCTCATTACACGGTAGGCGCTAACCATGGCGCTAATAGCGCCATGGTTGCCGCCGGTATTTTACCGTGTCCGCCTTGGTGGATGGCAGAATTACCGCCCTACTCCAAGGTGAGCGGGGGCGGTAATTCCCCATTCACCAAGGCTCTTCCCCATTCCCATTTTTGCCCCCATAGGGCATAATGGGAATGGGGAAGGTGCTAATTACAGTACCGCAAATTGCGGTACCGTAATTAGCTCTGAGGTCCCTTTGCGGCACCCTACTTTAACGGCTGGTAAAACCAGCCGTTAAAGTCGGGTCCCGCAAAGGGAACTCGTAGTAAGGCGGTAGGGGTTTACCGGTACCGGAGCCCTTACCGGTACCGGTAAACCCCTACCGCCTACCGTGTAATGAGGCCCTAAATGTCAGATAAAGATAACGTGTTGAAATGATAAGTGACAGAGTGATGGTGCGGAGATGATAAGCCACAAGACTTGAGTGAGACTGCTGCTGCAAAACGAGATAAATGCAGATATTGTAACACCAGTGCAGGCTCTTCCCTTTGCATACTGATCAAAGGATCAGTAGTAATAAAGGAAAGAAAGGAGCCACACAGTCAGCTTACGCTTCAGAATGTTATATTTCTCTAGGGAAAAGCATTCCACGCTGGTGTGCTTCTTAACCGGGGTCTTATCAATAAACAACATTCTGAAACCAGCATATAAATAGACATAAAAGAAATACTAACGAAAGTACACTGCAAGAAAGCATTCAGATCAGGTCCTTAAACACATCTGTGCAATTGAAAAATTATTGGGCCTCATTACGAGTCACCCGGTCTGGAAATAACAGTGGCGGTAAACCCGCCGCCACTGTTGTTTCTGGACCGGGTGATCTTGAGTTCTGCAGGCGGGAGGTGTCATTCCCGCCAGGTCTGAACTAGCGGGTTTAACACCACCCGCCTGCAGGCGGACGTGGAAACACCGGCACCATCACTAGATGGTGCCGGTGTTTCCACTTCCCCATTCCCATTGAGTCCTATGGGACTCAATGGGAATGGGGATTTACCGAATTCCGCCTCCGGAATTCCTGGGTCACCGGGGTTGTAATGCCCCGGTAATTCCGGGAATCACAGAGGCGGAATGGAAATACCAGTCCGGCGGTAACTGAAAAACCGGCAGGTTACCGCCGGACTCGTAATGAGGCCCATTGTTTAAAGACTGGAATTCGCAGCAGGCCCTTATCTCTCTCATCATTATTCTCCCAACACACCTCTTCTCCAGTTTCTGCTGCTTTGTCCCTCAGCTCACCTATCACCTTTTTGAGCATGTTATTATAAATATAGCCTGCTTTTCTTTCCATCCTCATTATGTGTTGGCATTCCATGAGGCATATAACCCATGCAATCATTTGGAAATAACACTGTGTTATGTGTTGGAATACTGCCTGAAAATCAATGGTATTATCACCCAAGGGCACTTGCAAGAAAAAAGTGGAGATAAGATTATGTTTTGACCTTAAATCCTGAGGATACAAACAATAAGCTTTTTTGGCTTTTAATGGTGAGAAAACTCTTAATCTAGAGCACATAAAAATGTTCACACAATTTGATGACTTTTTCTTCCAATCCTGTGCACAAGCACACACATTCACCATTGGGAGTGCTATTTATAATCGTTGAAACTGACACAGAGGAGGGTTCAAGGTACACAATGCTTATTATTGACCCTGCTGTTCATTTGTAGTACAAAAGACAGCAGTGATGTGAGCAGGTGGTATCTGCATGCATTTCCTTCGCTTTAACATATTAAAAGGCATTTTTAATTTTGCAAAACCTAGCCATGGAGTAACATAACGCACCTGATGCAGTACACTTTTTTTTACCACATGCAATACTTAAATATACAGCATCTCTGTGTTTTTTGTACTACTCCAGTGGAAGTAAACTTCTGAAGGTTTATGGACTCTAGAGATACCACACCTGACAAAGGTATTATATCACGCAGTATTTCAGACGCAACTACACAAGTCTCGTAATGCAGGTGGATATGATTTGGAGACTATCTGAAAACCTACCATAGGCGTAATGGATGAAGGTGTTGACGCTAATGCCTTTTCAGGAGTTATTTCCTGTCTGTTCTTTAGTTTTCAAAGTAAAAATTTCAGCATTGGAATTTTGACATTTGGTTCTTGGATCCTCGTTGATAAAATCCTTTTGACTCAAAATGGGGGATGCTGAGCTCTCTGCCTGATGTGCATTTACAGGTGTATTGTCTCTCTTTCAAGAAACAAAGCCCCTATCCTTTCTAACCCCTCAATCCTTTCTAACAAACCACACACAAGAAGCCCAGCTTGGCTCATTTTACTCTCACTCATTTCCTCTGAAATGTGGAGTCCCTCAGGGATCCGCACTCTCCCCTATACTGTTCAATTTATACCTCCAACCTTTAATAGAGATTTTATGTGAAACAGGCATTTTCCTTTTCAACTGTGCCGACGACACCCAACTCCTGGATGATTTGAATCAAGACGATGCCAATATGTCAGGGGAGGTGCAAGACTATTTATTATTAATTAGAAACTGGATTGATCAACATTTTCATCAACAAGATTAATCCAGATAAAATTGCAATTTTGATAATTAATGAGAAGCCTGATATTCAGCCTCTCAACTTTTGACCTGTCCTTTTTGACATCTGTCCTGAACCTAAACCAGAAGTGAAAAATCTCCCCACAATTCTGGACAAGAAGCTATCTTTGGAAAGGCAAGTCTGCTCGGTGGTCTCAGCCTGCTTCTTCCTAATGAGGAACCTTCAATATATTTTGTCCGTTCTCACCCAAAGCACAGATACATCACTTCAAAATGCACTTGCTAGGATATTATTGGAGATTAAAAAAAAAGAAACAATGGGCCTCATTCCAAGTCCGGCGGTAACCGTGCAGGAAAAACTGGCAAGTTGCTGCCAGACCCGGAATGAATTACCGGCTCCGGACTTGCCGGAATTACTCGGGCATTACAGCCCCGGTGATCCGGTAATTCCGGAGCCGGCATTCCGTTACTCCCCATTCCCATGGAGTCCTGCAGGACTCCACAAACACATTGCATTCAAAAGCATGTGTCTGATTTTTAAAGGTTTTCAGTACAAAAAATGGAATCCACTTTAACAAACTGACACCATACATTGCCATACGTGGACAAGATAGGCGAATGATGGCCCCCGAATACTGAAAAAAGAACATGTAGGTGGGGGTTCTTTTGCAATTCATGCTTTGATTACCAAGAGTTTAAAACCACAACAGGTCTCGAGATGGGGACAGTGTCAAGGGCTGTGATGAAGAAGAGTAATGAAGTTTACTGGAAGTAATCAACCCCTTCCTCTGGCCACGTTAATCATTAAACCAGCCCTGCCCATGATTTTTCTCATGTGAGCTGAGCCTTAATGCTCACGACAAATGCTGCCTGCCCATTGTTCTGTTTGTGGCCAACAGATCCTTTGGTGGACTTGCGTTTTCGATTTTCGTTTTCGATTTTCTGTCTCAGCACTTGCGCTTACGGCTCGACCCCTGTTGGGGCTGAGGAACAATTGGAAAATGGAATGGAATACATATGCGGAGCATTTTGGGATCATTTCTAAAGGTTTCATTTATATAGAGCCAGTGTAGACATGACTATGGATTGCATTCCTAATTCTGATTTTGAGAAAAATCAGATGCAATTTTGGAACCCGATCACAGGAGGATGATGCACAGCGTTGCAATCTACAACAGGTTCATGTTACAGAAGTCTGATTGGAAGAAGGAAAGACATTCCCAAACCAGAGGCATAGATACAGGCAAGTGAGGGAAAGACAGCAGTCGCAGAAGTACAGGAAGAAACGTGTAGGCCATGGGAAGTATGCTCACCTCATCACTGAACTGGTCTGATCCGGGGCTCTTGAGTAGGACACCCTGGCCCACAGCAAGTAGACCACAGATGGAATTGGGAGCAGCATGCAGCTGGAGTGTTACATTGGCACCAGGAAGAACTTTGTTCTCCGAGAAGTTCAGAGAAACCTGCAGGGCAAGAAATCATGCAAACATAAGCTTGGGACACTGATTCATAGCTGGAGTGGAACGCCTAACCCAGAGCCCAGTGCATATGTCACTGGGAGGCAATCGCACTGCATAGCCTCGAAATACGTGTGTATGGGTGCATTACAAATGAACAATAAATAAACTCAGCACAATCTAGCGACAGCAATAAGCTTGCCTGGCAAGTTTGTAGCGCCGTGCCCTCCACTCGCTACTCAAGAGATACAGAAAATACACCTCCAAGATACCATTCACCCATACATCAGGTTTCATTCTCCCTGATATCTCGGCTATGCAGCAAATGCACTTCAGACAAGGATGCAGCATTGCAAAGTCACACTAACATCATACAAAACACCCTTCACTTTGACAAATGGCTATGGAAATGATGAAACTATCAACGAATTACTTTATATTAAGGAAAAGGCTAGTGTGGCCCCTGTTTTCTGCCCCTGGACAAGGGCAAAGGAGTGCACCTCAACTAACTCAGGTCAGTCCCCACGGGAGCCAACCAACCCCACCCCTCAGACCAGCTGGCTAAGAAGGGATGCATTCAACCTGAAAATAAAACCAATGTAAAAACAGGGGATGGGCTACAACCTGAGTTCTTACCTTCTTCCTTCATGAGGCAAAAACCCCACAGTGGATTTCTTAGGGATCCCAACGGGGGCCCCATTTTGTTGATAAAAACACAATGGGCCTCATTACGACCCTGGCAGTACGGGGTTAACAGCGCCGTAAAAGGTGCCGGCTCCGTTTACCCCGTACGGTCTCATTACGAGGTCCCCTCGCGGGACCCAGGAAGTAACGCCTGGTCAAACCAGGCATGCTTACCGGGTCCCGCGAGGGGAAGAGGGAGCAAACAACGGGCCAACTCGTAACGGCCCGTTGTTTGCTCCCTCTCCCATTCCCATTCAGCCCTAAGGGGGCTGAAATGGGAATGGGGAAGGACCGGGTCAGGGTCCTTGGAGGCAGGAATTACCGGGCCTTCCGAACTCGGAATGGCCCGGTGATTCCTCATTCTGTGGACCCGGACGAGATTTCGGCGGCAGCCATGCCGCCAATAGCGGCATGGCTACCGCCGAGGTCATAATGAGGCCCATTATCTTATTTCCGCATATCAATAAAAGCCTCTTCTCTGCTCTGCTGGTGTGAGTTCTTTCTGAGGGATTTTCCCCGTGAGCAATACCCACCCTTAGTGGGGTCAAGGGTAGACCCATAGGGTGAAACCAACAGAACAGATCCTTCTTTCGACCTGGCACCACCCACGGTAGAGGGGGACGGGAGATGGCCCCAGTGGGTGGTGCCACCCCCTAGGCGGCTTCTGGTCACTGGTTTCCCTTACCTGCCTCACGCCAGGGTACACAACATCCTTTATTATTATCCCTACCCCTTAGATAAATTACTACCTAGCACTCCAATCCTCTACGTACAGTAACTATCTTATCAATAGATATTATCATAAATAACTATAACATACACACAAACATATCCATATCCATTCTCCTCTCTCGGTAATGTTTTGTGTTCTTTTTCTTCTGACAGTCCTTTATTTGGAACGTTCACTCTTCTTCTGCTCAGTCCACCCCTAGGCAGGGGATTTCTGTCCTTTTACCTTTTACTTCTCTTCTTTCCATCCAGCCCACCATGCGGCTGGAAGGCTCAGTTCATGTAAGTGCATCCATGTAAACAAAACACAAAATGACATAAACATTGAATAAAGTGGAGGCGTGGCCAGCAGCGATGTAGTGAGGACGTGTCCGTTTCAAGCGCCCTGCCAGATCCTGGGAAAATAGATATAAACATACGATAAAATGGCTTTGCAGTGCTTTATTGGTGAGAGTATGCATCGTACATATACTGTAGCTCCAGTCCGATGTCAGAAGACACAGACAGACAAAGGACTGCACAACAAGGACGCTGCAAATTCTTGGCGCCCGTCCTGATCAAAATGGCGGGTGCGACCCACGGTGTGGGGAGATACTAGAAGAGCCCACCTAGAGGCGGACCCTCACTGCTCGAACAGCCTGAAGAAATCCAACAATGTACCAGCTTGGTACGGGTAAAAGAAAACCGGAGAGGAGCCTATCAAGGGGACCTGCGAGAGAGCCGAGTACCAGCGTGAGGCGTGCAGCAGGCAGGCATAGCGAACCACAGACGCACCGGAGGCGTGGGACAGACGGCACACAACTGAAACAGTGGTAAGGAGGCTGGGGACAGACACCAGCGGTCTGTGAAGCCCACCGCCCACCCCAGGCTCAGCCGTTTATAACGCAACCTGGGAATTCAAAACAGCAAAGACCCTGCATACTGGGAGGCGGAGCAAAAAGAGCGTGCATATCCAGAAGAGTAGGAAGACCGAAGTGGGGCAACCGTAGGCGATGTAGTGCCTGTGGGGGTGAGGGAGCCCTAGCCCACCCTCCGATCCTACATGTGCTGACCCCCCCTGCAAGTGAAAACATACAGTGCACGTGGGCCACAGCAGGAACAGAAAGCCACAAGCAAAGACCTGAGGTAGAAAGAGGTAACAAGCAGACGAAATAAACCACAGTATATAGGCAGACCCAAGGAAAACAGCAGGAACGCTGACAGTCATAGGAGGGAAGTGCCTTCAGACCAGCTGAATACAAGTGACCAAGCGGTGACCAATGCTGGGAGTGGGAAGGAGAAGACCCCCAGCGCAGCCAAAACAAACCATAATGGATGCACTCACAAGAAAAGGTTATCAAAAACAGGACCCTAAGAATCCAGAGGTACACTCAAAAGGAAATGACCAAGAGTCACAGCAAGAAAGCGCCAATTGCAGAATCCTGGAGGCCATCGCAGCACTCCGAGAGTCTATGGAGACCCACATAGGAGAAGTGAAGAGTGATATGGGCCTCCTAAAACAAGATGTGCGCAACCTGGCAGGCAGAGTAAAGGACACCAAAAATAACCTAGAAGATGTCTCTGTCTCCATCAAAGAACTCCAGGAGACAGTCCAGGAACTAAAGGCAAGAGTTTGGCAGCTGCAGGACTGGGCCGAAGACGAGTAGGGTAGGGCAAGGAGCAACATCTGATTCCTGGGACTAACAGAGAGAGCAGAAGGCAGAGACCCCACTACATACATCGAACACATGCACCTTCAAGAGATTGGCCCAGGAGCATTATCACAGGGGTTCAGAGTTGAAAGAGCCCACATGGTGCTAATGAGAAAAACCCCCAGGGGAGCTCCCCCCAGATCTATAATCACCAAATTACTGAAGTTTCGGAACAAAGAAAAGATCCTAGCCTTTTCCAGAACAGGAGGAGAGATCTTTCGAGAATCAGCGAGATTGGCGATCTACACTGACTATTCTATGCAAATCCAATGGAGAAGGGGATTAAAAATTGGTGACAAGGCAGGCGCTCTGTTGCCAGTCAAGTTTTCTTGCATTAGCTTCTCCTCCAAATGCACGTTTTCATGACTCCATCAATCTTCAGGGAGGCTCTGTTTCTTTGCTTTTTCAGGTGTGTCTTCATTTCTTTTTCAGGTGTGGCAAGTTAATTGACTAAGGAATCTGGTACTCGTATTTTTCGCACTTACCTTTTCTTGCAGGTGGCTGGAAACAACTCCCTCCATAACACAAATATTCCCCTTGATGAGGGGGGGGAGCCATGGTTGTGGCTCTCCATTGTAAGGCATGATGGCCCTGCTGCTGCTGCCTTTTGAGCCCGGGACTCCTGGAACAATGTTAAAAAATTGGTGACGAGGCAGGGGCTCTGTTGACAGTCAAGTTCTTCTGCATTAGCTTCTCCTCCAAACGCATGTTTTCATGACTCCATCAATCTTCAGGGAGGCTGTGTTTCTTTGCTTTTTCAGGCGTGTCTTCATTTCCTTTTCAGGTGTGGCAAGTTAAATGACTAAGGATTCTGGTACTTGTTTTTTCTTGCAGGTGGCTGGAAACAACTTCCTCCATATCACAAATCTTCCCCTTGATGGGGGCAGGGGGAAAGCCATGGTTGTGGCTCTCCGTTGTAAGGCATGATGGCCCTGCTGCTGCTGCCTTTTGAACCCGGGACTCCTGGAGGAGAAGGGGCCAGTTTGTCCCAACAAAAGAAAGACTTCAGCAGCAAGGAATGAAATACATGCTCCTGTACCCAGCAAGACTAAAAGTAATACACAGAGGGAAGTCCTTGTTCTTTGACTCCCTGGAGGAAGGGAATCAGTGGATGGACGAAAACCAAATGGACTGCATGTCAGACAGAAAAGATGACACTTAAAGAACTGCCAAGTGACGAGATGCAGTAATGTATATACGAAATATTGCACAAACAACCTTAATTAATGCACACAAGGGTGGGGAGGCCTGGACTATGGTCAGACACCCCCAGTCCATCCATATAAGGAGAGCATAAGTAACTAGGGGACCCTCCTTGCCACGGTCCAGGTCCCCCTCACAGGAGTTTAGTAGCTCTGCTTCTATGGCTGTTTTTGTTCATGGTGCTCCTTTCTTAGACTTACTTAGAGTACCCAGTGGTACTGGGCCTCCAAACCACAAGGGACTCGGGAGGAATGGTAGTGGCACCTCCACAGGAATGTATGGGTGGACGATCAGGTCATGTTTATGTTGGGGAACGTTTTTTCTGGTTACAACACGTCTTGATTTTGCTAATGGAGAGAAATAGGGCAGCTACCCAGAAGAGGGCAGGTGGACAAGATACGATCCCTCAGTCCCCCAGAGGCAGGGGCACAGTGTGAGGCACAAAAGCAAAACCCAATGGCAGAGACGCTTAGGATGTCCTCTTGGAATGTTAGAGGGCTGAATAGCTACATCAAGAGAGTAAGAGTAGCGACATACCTACATCATAAAAAAGTCCAGATAGCGCTACTACAAGAAACCCACTGCACTCCAGCAAAACAGACACAAGTATTTAAGAAATGGGGTGGAAGCGGGTTCGGATTGGGGTATTCCAACTATGCAAGAGGGGTTCTAATCTGCATAGCCCCAACAGTGCCTTTCTGGAAAGTGGATGTTCACACAGATACCGAGGGGAGGGTGGTTCTGGTGCACAGGTTCCTAGATAAAAAGGAGGTCTGCCTGATTAGCACTTATGCACCAAATCACAGCGCAGCTGCCTTCTTCAGCTCCCTGTACGCAAGGCTGGCCCCCTTTAGAGGTATGTCATGGATCTGGAGAGGAGACTTCAATTGTACACTGGACGTGAAGATCGACAGGTCAGATGGTAAAGGCACATTGCCATCCCCCCAGCTAAAGCCTTGCACATGCTAATGAAAGAGTGAGAATTACAGGAGGTCTGGCGATCGATACAAGGATCAAACCTACAAGAATTCTTATTATACTCAATCTGTCAGGATTAGTCAGGCGAGTACAAAGGCAGCGAATATGGCAAGGGAAATGTGCACTAAATCACACAGTGAATAGCTTCGAATTAAACTACGTGCACACAGGAACAACGACTCATGTATGCTAGAACCCAGGAGTGCAAATAGAGTGTGACAACAAAACCAATATATGAAAAGGGATGTGGGGTAAGCACCTGACCGCGAGGAAAGTCGGCAAGCGCCTTACCCCCAATTGCTGTTACAGGCACTGACAGCGCTAAACCCACGTGGAGGGCAAGCAACGACAGGATCTGTGAACTAACACTCTTGATGGTATTAAATAAGGGAACTAAAGAACAGTACTCACGAGGACGAGATAAACCTCTTGAATGTCAGCTAGCCCACGAATCCTGTTGATGAAACTGGGACCCAGAAAGGCTATAACAGCAATGGGAGGAAAACTAAATACCTAAGTTGGAATAGTGTTTACAAATTAGTGAGGAAAACATAAGCATTCAGACAGGAGCTAGCTACAACCGCACACCACACCTAAATATCAAATGGGAAATAAATGCAGTTGTGCAATGGAAAACATGGAATGGATCCCAATGGAAAATAAGGATCAGGAGCAGGGAAAAACGAAATAACCAATGCAAACTTCCCCCTACCCCTCCAAGGGAAAGACAGGATGCTAATCTAAGAGGAAGGCTAAGGCATACGGGTTTACAGCAGCAAAGGACAGAGTCAAAGAAATATAGAACACAGACAAACTGGGCTGCATCTAAAAGGGGAAAGCACTGAGAAATGCTGCCTGCAAACAGAGGAAGACAAAAAGGGAATCAAGGGAGCAGAAATCAATTAGCGCTTGAATCCGAAATTCAGAGCGGAGGAACAAGAAAACAGGAACTAGGTACTAGGTACAAAGGCAAGGAACAAGGAACAAGGGACTAGTCACAACAGGAACACTGCAAACGATGACCAGCGCTGGACTGAAGTAAGACTGAGGCTTTTAAAGCTGCTTAACGAGCACACGCCTCAGGTGTGCTGATTGCTGCACCTGCAGCCACAGCTGTTACCTATCCTCCACCCAACCTTGTCCTGCAAGGGTGGAGGTGGAGCAGTGGGCCAGGCATTCTGGGAAGCATAGTCATTTGGTTAAAGAAGCATGCTGGCTGCCAAAAACCTGGAATGGATCCGGAAGGGAAGTAGCTTGGAAAATAGGGATTTAGCGCTCCCAATTCATCACAGCACCGTAGCATAAGGTTCGGAGGAAAGGTCCAGTAGGGAATATACCCCAAATCATGCCCCCAAGTGGTGGGAACGGGAGCGAAGGGAGCGAGTCGTGACACAATCATAGATTACCTTCCCATGGGGATGGACCAACTGGGGTACTTAGTAGGTGCCACATACGAGGGAAGGACTCTTTCAGCCCACTCACCCCTAATATTAGAGTGGATACTCAGTAGTCAATTAGCTCCAATATCAACATGGAAACTACGGGCAGAGATGCTGAAAGATGGCCCATTCAAGGAAGCAGATAGAAAAATATTTCGACTTTAACAAGGGTAGCAACAGAAAAGGGGGAACCATATGGAACACCTTTAAGGTGGTGGTAAGGGGAGTGGCCATAACTAAGGCTGGAGTAACTCAGAAGGAATTGGAGCGAAATCTGACGAGCATGGAAGCTAGAATTAAACACCAAGAGAGTACTAAAGCTGCGAACGAGGGAGTGGAAAGAAAGCTCATTGAACTCAGACAGGAATGTGTGGAACACTGGGAGAGGTTAGGTATAGGTTTGCAAAATACACAGAGAAAATCCATGGGCAAGGGGACAAACCCTTCAGTCTATTGGCCTTGTTGACTAGAAGTACAGACACCAAGGAGGGAATAACCGAAATACTAGATGAATACGGGGAAATGTGGATGTCACAAAAGGAAATCAACGAAATATTTAAAACCTTCTTTCGAGACTTGTGTAAGGACTTGAGTGGCATTAGAGAAAAAGAAATCAAAGAGACCCTGACTGATATCGGCCTTCCCACTCTAGATACAGAGCAAAGAGAGAGGCTTGAGGCCCCACTCACAATTGAAGAACTAGAAGAGGTAATGGCCATGCTTCCACCAGCAAAACTCCAGGGGGAGATGGCCTACATGCAGAGTTTTATAAAGAATGTAAGGACATGGTGGCCCCGAAATTACTCCAAGCCCTCGAAGAAGCATACGAAATAGGAAAACTAACCTGCAGTATGGAAGAATCGATCATAATCCCGATCTTAAAACCAGCCAAAGAAGGGAAACCCTGCGATTGATATCGTCCAATATCACTCATCAACCAGGACACCAAGATCCTCACAGCAATTTTAGCCAAGAGACTAAAGAGAGTGATCGAGTTTGCTAGTACACCAGGACCAAACCGGCTACGTCCCAGGGAGAGCAACGACAGAAAACCTCAGAAGGCTACACATGATAATAGATTGGACAGAAAAATGGCCGAAGGGTTGTGCGGTAGTGGCACTGGATGCCATCAAAGCATTCGACTAAGTAAGGTGGGAATGGCGGTTTGCCTCCTTGAGAAGCTTTGGGATAGGTAAGAAATCATGCGATGGATTCAGATGCTCTATTCCACCCCGATGCAGACAGGTAAATGCATATCAGTGCAGGTCCCTATCCGAAGGGGCACGAAACAAGGTTGCCCCTTATCCCCCATGCTATACATCCTGGCCTAAAAGCCACTGGCAATATTTCTAAGAAAGGTATTTAAAAACACTGGACTGCATAGATGGGGTCCACCATGTGCTATCCCTCTATGCAGACGATGTGCTGTTATACAAGCAACACCCTGAGGATAATCTGGAGCTCTATCTAGAAGTAATAGAGAATTTTGCCGATCTGTCTGGGATCTCTGTGAGTAGGTTGAAATCCTGCCTATTCCCACTCGCGGGATGGGTCGGCGTAGAGAAAGACAAACTCCTGCATCTGGGCTTGCAATGGAAGGTCAACACCTTTAAGTATCTAGGGATCAAAGTTTACCAACACAGGGGGAGCACCTATCGCCATAATACGCTGAAGGCACGATCGAGCCTAGAAGCCTCCATCAAGTTTTGGGGAAGTTGCCCCTCTCAATGATGGGCAGGTAGCATTCCTCAAAATGGTGGCCCTCCTCTGTCTGTTATACCACTTTGTGAATGTCCCCTACCTCATCCTGGGGATCTTCTTCAGAGAGCTGACATCAGTAATAGGAAGCTTCATATGGGGAAAGGCCAGAAGACGGGTGGCCATAGAAGTGTTATACGGGGACTATGAGGAAGGGGGGTTTTGCCTCCCGAACTTCAAACTCTATTACCTAGCGGGGCAACTGCAACATTTGACAGGGTGGCTGACAGATCTGGAGATGGTGAAACATGCCCTACTGAGCGCTAGAATAGCCCTGTACATGTTGAAAGAAGTACTGTGGCAGTTTGGCAGACCAATATGGGCCAGGACCAAAAAGATGATAAAACTCAAAGAATCATACTCCCCACAGATACTCCTAGCAGCCATTTGCGGGAAGAATAGGGAAGACCTAGCCCAGAGTAGGCTACACTGGGAGGAGAAGGGTGTACTGACAGTCAGAGACTTGCTTTCAGCAGACAAGCTTGTTGAGTATCAGGACCTGAGGGTGACATGCAGATTACACAGGGTGCAATTCATGACATACTCCAGGGTTCTAAATGCAATAAAAGAAAGATGGCCAGCCTTCCCAGCCCAGTGTGTATAGAATGAAGTACTAGGGTTGCTACATGACGTGTCCAAGGGAGGACATGGGGTGTCCAGGTTGTATCAGGGGCTACTCGACACATTGCCCAAAGAGAAAAACTGGGGAAAAAGCGCATGGGGATCAGAGGTGGGCAAAGACTGCACAACAGCACAATGGTCTGGGGCACTGCAGTACCCAAAAAATGTCTCCAGAAACTCCAGATTGCAGCAGACACAATTCTACATTCTCCATGCTCTAGATGCTCCATAGAGCATGCATGACCCCACAGCTATTGTCACGCTTTCCCAGGCTCAGGAACAAGGGGGTGCCCAAGGTATGGAGCGAGTGAGGCAGGAATGGAGCACATGTTCTGGTCTTGCAAGTTCTGGCTAGTCATGGAATCAAGGCTAAAGAAAGGGGGCATTATAAGTTACGAAAGGAAGTCCTTGGGGTGTTCGCACAACCCAAGTTAGCTAAGCCAGAAAACAAGCTGATAGACCTTTTATGGGTTTTGGCAAAAAGATGGATAACCACAGCCTGGAAGTCACAGGAGGGCCCAAACGTAGACAAATGGTGAGACGATCTGAAGAGATGGTCAGTAGCAGAAACAGCGGTGTGGCATGACGCGATGCAAATGGGGAGAAGGGAAAGCACTGATGATGTAATGACCTGGAATGCACGAGTCCACAACCTTTCTACCTCGCCTGACGACAAACCACCCTGGGTCACCGGAGACGTTGAAAAAGGAGGGTGCGCTGAGAGGTGGGAATGCTTGCAAGAGGCCCATATTAGGGAATACGCATCAGTAGGGGGAAAGGAATAGCGAATACCTTGCAAGTCATAGCCGTAGTTAAAGTTTAATTGTGGGACACAGGAAAAGTTGGGGTTGGGGAAGGTAGGTAGGGGGGAATCAATGAAGGCAAAATGTGATATGCCATACAGAATTAGCTATTGTAACAAGATGGTTTGAACCAACATACACAACTATTAAACATGTTTTAAAAAAAAAAAACACTAACATATTATTCCCTGCACACTGGTGTCTGTCTTTATTTCTCAATTTGCCCTAGGGAACAAGCACGTAGCCCTGCCTAGCCAGGGCCAATTTGGGCCACGAGCTACACAAGCAATTGATAAAAACACAGAAAAAGGACAGTAAAAGAGAGGAAGGACATGCATGGGGGATTCAGAGGATCAAAGAACTGTGTATAAAAGACTCTGCTGTATTCCCATCCATGAACAATGTGTACATGCTGGCATAGGCAAAGGTTACTTGTGAACTGCACTTGTCTTAATTCATAACGGCCAAGGTCATCCCAAGATCTGTTACTTTTCTACTGTCCATTCAGACAATGTGATGCTGCGGCTTGAGGTCTCGTGCATGTGTTGGCCTGATTGGAGCTACAGTACATGACGTGTACCAGGTATTTCCCCCTGTGTACACAAGGACGATTAGTCCCTGGCAAGGGCCATCTAAGTGACAAATATGACCCCCAAAACATGATACTGAGTGCAGATATACTACAGGCTGTGTTAAGTCAGACGTAGGAGATGGGCAAGAAGTCATGTTTCAGATGCAAGAGTTTAATTGAAGTAAAAGCCCTCACCTGTCCCCGCAACTCTGGTGGAGATGTTCGCTAAGCCTCAAAAGAGAATAATAAATTGATGCTCTTCAGGACATCTTACAAAACAACTCAGCTCTCTGTCCGAGCTTATTCGACCCCTGTGGCTGACCCAACCACTAATAACAAAGGAAACATAAACTAGGCCTAGGAGAACATTAGTACCGACTCTTTTTTGCTTGGGGTGGCTGGGTCCTGACCCCCACTTAATAGCGTCTTTGGTTCTCTCTTTCTGGTTCAGGCCTCGTTCAAATAAGTGCTTTATCTTATTTTGCTTTCTAGAAAAGATGGCTCCTGATCCCCACACAAATGTCCTTGTTGGTTCAAAATGTGTAATCCTCAATAACAGGCTCTGGACTTCTGTTTAAAATGTGTTGCTTGTTCACGCCTCCAGGGTTTTTCAGTCTCTCTTGGGTTATTGTTTCTTTTAGCCCGGCATGGGCCTGTCTTCCTTTAGCATTATTCTCACCCATCTATGCTGTACCTAGTTTCTCAGCCCTGGGCGTGCTATCCAGCATCACTGACCATTTGGGTTGCTTATTGCTCCTACCCCCTTGTGGGGTGTCTTGTAGCTCAGCCTGGTGTGGGCTATCCGGCCTGTCAGGCCGTCTGGACTGCTTATCCCGCTCACCCCCTCGTGGAGTATCTTGTAGCTCAGCCTGACATGGGCTGACTGCTTATCCCGCTCACCCCCTCGTGGAGTATCTTGTAGCTCAGCCTGACATGGGCTATCCGGCCTGTCAGGCCGCCTGGACTGCTTATCCCGCTCACCCCCTCGTGGAGTATCTTGTAGCTCAGCCTGACATGGGCTATCCGGCCTGTCAGGCCATCTGGACTGCTTATCCCGCTCACCTCCTCGTGGAGTATCTTGTAGCTTAGCCTGACATGGGCTATCCGGCCTGTCAGGCCGTCTGGACTGCTTATCCCACTCACCCCCTCGTGGAGTATCTTGTGGCTCAGCCTGACATGGGCTATCTAGCCTCATAGGCCGTCTGGACTGCTTATCCCGCTCACCTCCTCGTGGAGTATCTTGTGGCTCAGCCTGACATGGGCTATCCGGCCTGTCAGGCCGTCTGGACTGCTTATCCCGCTCACCCCCTCGTGGAGTATCTTGTAGCTCAGCCTGACATAGGCTATCCGGCCTGTCAGGCCGTCTGGACTGCTTATCCCGCTCACCCCCTCGTGGAGTATCTTGTGGCTCAGCCTGACATGGGCTATCCGGCCTGTCAGGCCGTCTGGACTGCTTATCCCGCTCACCCCCTCGTGGAGTATCTTGTAGCTCAGCCTGACATAGGCTATCCGGCCTGTCAGGCCGTCTGGACTGCTTATCCCGCTCACCCCCTCGTGGAGTATCTTGTGGCTCAGCCTGACATGGGCTATCCAGCCTCATAGGCAGTCTGGACTGCTTATCCCGCTCACCCCCTCATGGAGTATCTTGTAGCTCAGCCTGACATGGGCTATCCGGTCAGTCAGGCTGTCTGGACTGCATATTGTTTTCACACCTTCGTGGGTGCCTCACCACTCTCCTCATGCTCGTCTCTGTCAGCCACGCACCTGTTTCTCAGCTGTGGGGCTCTTCAGTGGAGATGGCTTCTCCGTTTGCTGCAGAACTGCTTCCGTTGGGGTCGGCTCTCCCACTGCGGTTCCTCCTGTCTGCAGCCGACAGGCTATCGGCATTGTAGCTGGAAAATGCTGGTATGCTGCATCTACGGCGGTTCAATCTCCCACTTTCCCAACAGGAGACCCTATGCTCCTCGGGATCTCCAACCCCTGGACTCGGCAGCGTTCCATAATCTCTGGGTCTCCTCATCCCACCACGCCGTCAGTGTGGCCCTGCCTCCCTCCTCAGTCCTCTCCACTCCAGCGCAAGTTTCTGCTTTGTGTCCTCATGCTGTTTTTTTCCCCCTTCCTACATGGGCCTCGGAGAGTAGACACCATTGGCTCCGTGCGTCAGGTATTGATGTTCACAGAGTGGGGTCAGCAACCAAGTCATTCACTTTTAAAGGGGCCCTGCACATTATTGCACTGTTCAATCCCCATATAGCCAACACATTTTTTTTCGAGGGAGCATTTGTAAAATCTTTACCTGCAGATTCTTTGTCTCCTAAGAGGGGGAGGGGGTCACCCCATCAGATAACGCTTGCCCTGTCCCTTAGGGGGTGTTAAGCATGGCGGGCACATCACTCTAGTCCCAAAGGGAGTGGTTCCCCCTTGGGGAGAGTGGACACATTCCCTGAATTCCTCACAACTCCCAAATAATATGCTGTTTGTAGACAACCATTAGCATTGAGTCTCTTGTCCCAAAAGTGGTCCATGAAAATTCAAATTTGCTGACAACAGGTGCAGAGAAGTTGAAAATCACGTAGTGGTGCTCACATTGATCTAGAAACAGGGGGATTTAGCATGTGAAGTCTCCTGTCTATCTTGGTGCCTTGAAAAGAACACGATTCTGCAATAGATACATGAGTAGGGACAGAGCCTGAACGTTAGCACACTACATCACCTGCAGAAAGACACAAGCACCCAAGAACCACAAGCAGAATATCAGGGAGCAAGGCTGGACACAGGAGTCTATCTCATGTTAGGAGAATGTCATGAGGAAAAATAAAAGGGGGCGGAGACATGGCATACACAAACGACAGCAGGACAAATGCAGGCCTATTGCAAACCTCTGGTGAAAGAATCTTCTAGTTTTTAGGTATCGCTGTCGCAAACATGCAGCCCCAAATATTGTGTCTACCCAATATCCAATGTAACGAAATCAAATTGTGGAGCATTGATGCAAAGGAACAGGAAGAGAAGAAACACAATGGGCCTCATTACGAGTTTGGAGGTAGCCATGCCATTTTTAGCGGCATGGCTACCCCCAAACTCGGGTCCAGGTCGCGCAAAAGGGGACTTACCGGGCCATTCTGACCTTGGAGGGCCCGGTAATTCCCTTTCGCGGGACCCGGACGCAGTACGTCCCCATTCCCATTTGAGCCCCAATAGGGCTCAATGGGAATGGGGAGGATGCTACCAATGGACCCGTTAATGACGGGTCCGTTGTTAGCATCCTGTTCTGCTAGCGGGTCCCGCTCTGCACGTCTGGTCTGGCCAGGCGTACAGAGCGGGTCCCGCTGCAGAACTCGTAATGTGGCGGCCCGCTATGAACGGTGACGGTCCCTTACCGGCACCGTTCATACCGCGGCTGCCAGGGTCGTAAAGAGGCCCAATGTCAGAGAACTGATGTGCTACAAAAGTAAAGAAGCACTTTAGCAATTCCTGTGATAAGACAGCCCTCACCCGGCATGCAGAGCCAGGTCTCTTCTTGATGGGCACTGCACTGTAGCTAGAGCATTGCATGAGTCGCGAGAACGAGTTGACAGATGCCAGTACTTGCACTGCACTTGCACCCACTAAGGCTCCTTCAGGGGGTAACAGGAAGTATGTATGAACAGAATAGATGAGGCAAGAGGTGCATCAGGGGCATGTTCGGGGCAGTGGGAGTGTCCGTTGGTGGCAATGTGCTCATCATTTGGAGACTTTGTGAGGCTCTGTTATATGATGTTAAAGGTGTGTTCATTACGTGGAGACTTGATTGCAGAATATGAGCAACATGGTGCAATGGTGACCAAGTGTGCAGATGTCTCTAGATGCACCAGAATATGTTTTACACCCAGGTCAGGCTCACATTAGGGGCAGTGGCCATAAGTGTCCAAAAAAGGGGCAAGTCATCACGCCTCCACAGTGCCCATCTTCCCAAGTGGCTCAGTTGACCCATGTGACCCGGGCAGTTTGTAGAGGAGGTCCCAGAAATGCCTGCACTCCAGCCACCCATTTTGAGATACCAGGAACATACTCACCGAGATATGTGACGTATGAGGAGCAAATAAACCAACAGAGAGCAGCACTAGGGCTCTGCCCAGTGCCCATCAGAAGAGCAATACCAGTTGAAGTGCCGATAACAGACAACCATAGGCAGCACGGTACCCATTGAGACAACCGTACCAGCAGCTGACATGAAATGAAGACTACTTACAAACTGTCCCTGAAGAGACCAAAAGGGCCTTAATGGAAGGCGAATGGTGACGACACAAGGGCCGGACAGACGTACTAATGATTGAAACGACAAGCAAAGTACGACACGTAAAGATGGAAAATAAGGACTAATGATGTAATGGACTTCGAAGAAGAAGAAACGATGTTGCAACACAAAGTACGTAACCATGAAAGAAAGATGAAAATATGCAACTAGCTAACGGCTGTAAATAGGCTTGGAACGCAAGAAGCTAAGAAAACAGTACAGCTTGCTAAGCTTAGTAGAAGAATAGAGCGGCAAGCACCAACTATATATCTATCTCAATGAAGCACGTAGTACAAGTGAGACTCCATTTTACAAAAAGCAGAATTAAGCCCAGGTTGCTAGGGGTCAAACATGCCAAGATTCATATTCCAGCTAAAGCTAGAAGGAAAGAGCGGAATCGAAACTGAGCAAGAAGCAGCTCATGCTTGGGAATTCGAGGTCAACCTAAGGAAGGGAGGAGAGCGGCAACTTCGAATAATCGAAACTTAAGAGCATAGCAGCCTGCCCTGTGAAGGTCGAGATAAGGAGGCCCAGGCAGGTGACGAGGCCGAAGGGGAATCAAATACGCAAAAGAAGGAAAATGAAGCAGATTCACGGTGAACTAACACGTGACCAGCCAAGCGCAAAGAGGTACCAACATCTGTCACCCAGAACCAGAGAATGCCATAACCTTTCCTGATAAGAAGCTACAGTTTTGAGGTCAACCTCAGCCAACTAATTGACACATAGCCCTAAAGTACTGATTGATGGAAGGGAGGCAGGGTGAATCGTGGGGCACACTGCATCTGGGTGAACATTCTGCATGCTGCTAATTAAAGTGGAGATTTATGCCTAGGGGTGTAACCGACCCAATCACAATGGACCAAATAATCTAGTGTCCTATAGATAGTAGAACCAATGAGACGTCGTACTTGTAGTGACGTCTAACATGAGTGATGTAGAGGGATGGGTATAGACGCCCACCTGATAAGAGTTATCCAATCCTCACACTCTATTACCATATACAGATATAACACCTATACTTAAGTTACCTTTTCCGACCAATAGAATTGCATGACAAACTTTGAGTGTTACACGCCAATGATGACGAGAATTCGCTATAACTATTGCTGTCTGAATGAAGATTTTGGGAGTTGGAGCGAGACGGGCAATCACATCACTGTTGATTTCCATTGTTTCCCCGTTTTATGTACTTGTCATTAAACGGACTTCCCTTTGCCAAACCATTAAGTTGTCCTTATTGATTGGTGTTGGAGTAAGAGAATCCTGCACCCCATCCTCCTCAAGGTGCAGGTATCTCATCTTAAAGTACTTGAGGGCGAGCTCTGATCCTATGGGCCTGTCAGAGGTCGCTCCACCCTCCTGTACACTTGGTAGCGGTGAGGATGGTTTTGACCATCAACTATTGATTATTGATTATTGATAAGACACCTATTGACCGTCGACACGAAGTAACTCTAGGTCTTCGGCAATATAACGAGTCCTTCGCCATTTGGCTGGTTAGACTGTGAAGCTTCCCGTGGACAATGACAGTTTAAATTTGTCCAAAAAACTGCAGTGGGTTTGAAGGGACCTGTTTTATAAACATAAACCCTTCCATTCCTACGGGCAGTGGATCAGGTGAAAGACTAAAGGAGGCGGTAATGGAGGTGGTGATCCCGAGGATCCAGAGAGGAACGATGCGAGCGGTGAGTGAAACAAAAAATTGAATGCTTTGGCAAATGTTATAGGCATCAGAACAAGTAAGGGAAAAGGTAATGGAGGGAGGCGGAAAAAACAGAATAGTCAGAAATAGAGTAGACTGTATATATATAAGTGGTTAATGACTCAAGAATAATTGAATAAATAATGGTTACCGGGGTAGACACCCGAGAAGAGAGAGGATACCGGGATAGACACCCGAGAAGAAACAGGTTACCGGGGTAGACAACCGAGAAGAGAGAGGATACCGGGATAGACACCCGAGAAGAAACAGATTACCAGGGAGGACACCTGAGAAGAGAGAGGATACCAGGGCGGACACCTGAGAAAAAGTGAGAGGATTTGCCTTGTTTCTGCGCTTTAATATAGCGGTCAGAAGAAACGTGAACTCATAGTCCCACATAATAGGGAACGACTAGGCTACTACCGCGTTTAAAGACGTCGTAAAAGGAGTTTGTTTAGACTCCATGTCGGGGTATTGTTTAGAAGGCAGAGATATCTGTGTCCAGACTGTCTAGTCTGTTTAATGTTTGTCGTACATGTTCTGTTGATGTGTCACATGTAAGGAATTTTGACTCCTTGTTGTTTGAAATTGATTAGGGGTTTAGCGATTCTATAGTTTAGAGAGAATCGCACATGAATTGATGTTCTTGAATAAATTGGTGAAACAAAGGTTTTGGCGGGAAAAGATTGGATTGGAGCTTGTAATATTTAGTGCTCGCTCATATTATTGGGAGTGTTGAAGTTACATGAAAGTATTGTTAAATACAGATTCAAGCATGAAAGACATTAATCCATTAGCACACTTATGTAAACAACTGCCGAAACATGCACCCAAGCTTAAGAAATACAGTACCGAGTGGGTTAAGGGTACAGCCCACAAGATGTTTATGCCGTTGCCAGAGAATGGGTCCTTATCTGAAGCCATTTTACAATATATGACTACTTACTTGCATGCCACATATTCAGAAACTAGAAAAACGCCTTGCTGTTCTAGAACTTTGGAAAATGTTCGAACTGTCAAAGGAGGAAGAGCCACCTGCAGACTGGATATTAAATGTATGCACGGAGGTGGGTGAGACGCCTACCGCACCACCAGCACTGCCTGAAACAGAAACAGAGGGAAATAAGCCTGAGGGACTCTACCCCTTAAGAGGGCTTAAGGCAGCCACGGGGTACAGCAACCCCACATATCAGTATACTACGTATAGTAGTGACAACAATAAAGGGAAGGAGCAGGAGAAGAATCTTAGCTCTGCAGTCCCGAGGGACAAGCAGAGACGCAATGATGAGAGGAAGGATCAGGCACAGACAAGTGCATCTCTCGATAAGGATAGAGAGGGAAAGAAATGGAAAGGAAGTGAAGACAGAACTGATGGGATAGCATTTACAAAAGATGAATGGATGGAAGGTCAGATATTGTTGAAACTCGATGGAAAAGGAGGTGATGATGTGAGACCTAAAGAGAGGTCAGACGCGGCACAGAGAAGGGAGAAGGAGAAGGAAAAGGAGTTAAGGGACGAAAGGATAAGAAGGAAAGATAGGCTGAGGATAGAACAGCTATATCGCGAAGAGCAAGGAAAGAAGCTCATTCGCAAACAGAGCACAGCCTATGACCAGTACAGGCAGAACCTGCAAAGGCTGGAAGAAGAGCAAAGGGTATGTGAAAAAAGGATAAAGAGATGAGAAGATGAGGAAGTTCAAAGGGCAGATGAACGCAGAAATGAACGGAGGAGGGAAGAAGGTAAGGTCAGAGAAGAGGCGAGGAAGCGCAAAGAATTTGATGATGATATTGAATGTAAGCGTAGACAGAGGGCACGCAATCTCGAATATCTGCAGTGGGAAGTTAAAAAACCCGATCCTGTTGTAGAATGGGAAGACATA
Organism: Ambystoma mexicanum; assembly: GCF_040938575.1. NCBI lineage: Eukaryota > Metazoa > Chordata > Amphibia > Caudata > Ambystomatidae > Ambystoma > Ambystoma mexicanum. The sequence continues at coordinate 170,847,755 of NC_090925.1, forward strand.
GAAGAATTCTTTCCTGTGTAATTCAGTACCAGGCACGAATGGGGCAAATATTGAAGATGACTTCGACACCAGAAGCATCGGGGAAATGATCGATGAAATATATGATGAAATGGGGTTAGAACAAATATCCCAAAGGGAAAGGGAAGACGAGCGCTTGGAAAGCACTCAGCTGTACGACACTGAGGACGTCACCCGAAGTAATGGGAGCAGGAGACTGTCCCTGGACAGGCCAGAAATTAGTAAGAACGATAATGACACAAGGAGTTGCGTGAATTGGGAACAATCAATGCCCGACTCCGGAGAGGAGACGGAGTACGAGACAAATGAAGAAGGGTGACGGCGTGAAAAGTGGCTCCCCAGGGACAAAGGGGTATGATGGTCAGATGCTGGCGAGTCTGCACCAAGGACATCAGAGTCTGCCGTACAGTCTGACTGGCATGAAGGAGCACCCCATGGTTAGAGGGAGGTGTCAGCACCCGCCTATGTAGACAGATTGAGGACATTGCCAGGCAGACGGCGATGCAGGAATGTTACCCCAGTGATAGACAGGAGAGCTATGGGGAAAGAGAAAGAAGGCTGCGCATTCCAATTTCCGTTATTAGAAAAGGGGGGCGAAAGACCACAATATATTCCATGGCCGCACATGGATCGAGAAAACCTGAAAAACAAGCTTCCAATGCTGACATCGGGAGCCGGGAAGTGGATACATGAGTTAGAAAAGATGACAGGGGGTGTCACATTAGCTATATGGGACATTAAAGGTCTCCTGATCACCATACTTGGTGAGAGGGCAGATGATGTATGGAAACGGGCGGGCTATCCTGGCATAACCATAATTAGCACTACCCATGATGGAGCGCCATTTAATAATTGCAGAGCAGCAGTATGGAAAGCGCTACGAGTGCTGTACACAGACACTTCCGATATGGGAGCTATAATGACTCAAAAAATGAAGGAGTCAGAAGATCCGTTGATTTATATCCAGAATTTCCAAGACGCGTGGGTGCTCGAAACGCATGAATCTTGGACGAAATCTATACCCGAATTTTACCACATATTATGCCAAAGGTTGCCAGAACCAGTGCAGAAACAGCTCAAGAAATTGGTAGGGGTATAGGCTAAACCTTGGGCTGAAATACAGTTGACTATTGCACATTACTGTAGATTGTTGCAAGAAAAGAATCGAAAAAAGGAGGCAACTCGAAAGGGTGAGGAAGCAAAGCTGGTGCAAAAGAAATGATCAAAGTATGCTCTCGAAGGAGCCATGGTGACTAGCCCAGCTGAACAGAACATACAACAGGTGCCTAACCCACAGCAGAACAACCAGGGTAACGTGGGATTGTACCCGAGGGGAAGGAGATCTAGAGGAAGAGGATGGCAGAGTAATCAGGGAGGTTTCCAAAGTAATCAAGGAGGCTTTTAAAACGTGCAAATGGGCAATCCAGATATGTCAAATGGACAAATAGTCCGACCACCGCCAGTGTGTTGACTGTGTGGAATGACAGGGCCTTTGGCGCGCTCGCGCAGAAGCCAAGGCGCGTGGCAAAATGCCCAAGAAATGGGAGCAGGCATGGTGAATCCACCTGCAATCTCACAACAGGGCGGTGCACAGAATCACACGTTGCAGCAGCAAGCACCAGGCATGCAGCAAGGTGTGCAGCAAGGGGTTCAATCCCCGAACACAGGGAATTTGTCACAAGGGCAATTCCAACAGGCACTACCGCAAACTTCTCAGGGCACAAACTACGGAAGGGGAGGCAACTCTGGGAATGGATAAAATCCACAAGTGTACAGTGGACCAAATTTATATATGAACTAGGACAGCTCACTGGGAACCCTGATGTGCTCTATCCTATCAGTGACACCAGACCCTAACAAGGAACCAAGGGTAAATGTTATCATAGGGGGTAAAGAATATTCCTTCTTAGTTGACACGGGTGCGACATGCTCGTGCAAGTTTTCCTTTACAGGCGCACTCCCAGTCTCCTTAGGAGAGTGCGAGATGAGTGCACCTTTATTATATTCACGTCAGACCCCAGTAAACATTTTGGGTCGAGAATTAATGACAAAAGTGAACATGACGATCTCGTTCATGGAGGAGAGCATAGTATGCTCCACTCCAGGAATGCATTATTCTAACGTGTGCAAAATGATCAGGGCATACTCAGGACACATAGCCATGCGGGCCGTACCTCTAGAGCCAGAGGTCTTCGCATATGGCATGCGTGTACTTATCGCAGGATTGCCAGGCCTCGCGGATAGAACTATGAGAACCCCTGATGAGTTTCTATTCAGACCAAGAATACCTATGCATGAAGAGGAGGGACAAGTATTTCCCTTGATGATACATGCTGCAGCAGTACGAGGGAAAGTAGCATTGGTCGAAGGATACGATGATGAAGGCAGACAATGGTGCACGATCATCGCCATTGATGTCACCAATGATGATCTGTTTGAAGAACAACCAGACTCAGAAGAGACGAGGGTGGAAGTGAGTCTCATATTTTAGGTAAAAATGATCAAAAGAGAAGTGTCTCAGAGAATGATGTTGGCACTGATACGTCCGGAATACTTAGATGACAATATGGCCTGGGTGCCTTTCTCAGTATGGACTACAGGACCTTATGACTTAGGCCTCCAGAGGGCGTGGGAGAAGTGAAAATTAAACTGAAACCAGGAGCAATTTTACCAAGAGCGCGACAATAATCCCTTGTCCAGAGAGGCAGATGAAGGGATTGCGAAGACAATTTCCGCCATGATGGATCAGGGCATCCTAGTGACATCAGAGTCATCCTGTTATACAGTGATTTATTCCGTCAAGAAATAAAAAGGAGGGTCTTGGCGTTTAATTCAAGATTTAAGAGCATTAAACGATATTGTTGAAGCCAAGTTTCCTCTAGTGCCTAATCCATCTACAATCCTATGTAACATACCTATTGAGGCAAAATATTTCACGGTGATTGACTTGAAAAAGGCCTTTTTCTCAAACCCGTTGCACCGTGACTCTCAAAAATCTGATGTCATTTACATTCAGACAAATGCGTCTGAAAAGCACAAGGTTGCCACAGGGGTACTGTGAGTCCCCTTCCATATTCAACAGAGTCCGACAGATGGACCTAAGCAATATTGCATTAGATAGTGTCATCTTGCAGTATGTGGATGACATTCTAATCTGCAGCACCACTGAAGAACAATGCAGGCACGATTCTGTTCAGCAACTGACTATACTGGCTGAGAAAGGATATAAGTTTGACAAGGAAAAGCTACAATACTGTCAACAGGAAGTGCTGTACATTGGCCAACTCATCTCGCATGAGGGAAAAAAGGTGACCCCAGAAAGGGCTGAAGCTATCATGAACACAGCTAAGCCACTCACGATAAAGCAAATGCAAAGCTTTTTCGGTCTGTGCAATTATGTTAGAGCATGGGTCTTCGATTACAGCTCGTATACCAAGCCCTTGCTCCAGTTTTTAAAGAAGGCTCAGGTGACAAAGGAAAAGATTGAATGGACCGAGGCAATGGAAAAGGGGTTTGCAGAACTCAAGAGAGCGATTTGTATGGCTCCAGTTCTCAGGATTCCTAATTATGCAGAGGAATTCTACCTGTTCGCACACACAGATGGCAGCGCTATGGCGGCAGTGCTCGCTCAAAGGACCTCTTTGGGGTACAAGCCCCTGGTGTATTACAGTGGGAGCCTGGACCCGGTAAAGAGAGGCCACTTCCCGTGTGAACAAAGCCTAGCTGCCACAGCGTTCGCCATAGAAAAAGCAACAACCATTGTGATGGGATGTTCCATGACGTTATACGTCGACCACTCATTATTCTCCATTTTAGAGAAACCAAAGGGTACGTTGACATCTCAAAGAGCTTCTGCCTATGAAGTGATTATATCTAATCCATCAATCAAAACAGTTCACTGTAAAACAGTAAACCCAGCTACGTTCATAGCCGAGCCAGTCACTGAAGGAGAGCCAATACATGACTGTGCCAGCTATGAGGAATTCTATAATGAAATCTCCAGGGTGAAAGAAAATGCCCTGGCGGGAGGAGAGATTGTTTTTATTGATGGTTCTTCAAGAATCGACCAAGAAGACGGACAAAGATATACAGGCGTTTCTGTAATGAAACACATAGCGAACAGAGAATTTCGAGTACTCGTCAGTACACGAATACCATCTCATTATTCAGCACAGGCTGCAGAATTATTGGCGTTGATACTCGCCATTGAGAATCACTCAGACCAGGAAGTTACGGTATACATCGACTCCACCTAGGTGACGTCCACAGTGCACACTGGCCTAGCACGCTGGAAAAGGAGGGGCTACCTCCGAGCGGACGGCATGCCAGTGCAGCATGCAGCCTTATTGGACAGGCTGATTAAGGCACTACAGTTCCCAGTGGGCATAGCGTTCGTGAAATGCGCCGTTCACACCAAAGGGACAGATTTCGTGTCACATGGAAACCATGCAGCAGACACGGAAGCCAAGCGTATGGCATCCAAAAGTCAGACGATCATGGAAGTGGAAGTGGCATGTACCCATGAGAGAATGATGGTGGCACGAACCACACCCGAAGCCTATAGTAACATGGGGCAGACGCAACTAATGGAGCTTTAAGGGGAGGCACCGCAGGACGAGAAGAACCTGTGGAAACGTGGAGGGTGTTCTTCAAACCCCTCTGACGGATTGTGGTGGCAAGACAGCACTGGTAAACCAGTAATGCCTGTAGCCCTATTAAAAATAGCACTGGAGCAATTGCATTACCCATTACACATGGCAAAAGAGAATCTAGCAGCAGCGCTCGCAGAAGACTGGTTTATACAGAATTTAGCTGAGCATGTTGCATTCTTTATGGTGAACTGCATAATCTGCCAGCAATTCACCGCTGGACACACATTAAAAGTAGTCAGAGGAGTCATCCCCCGGCCAAATGGGCCTTTTCAACACGTACATATCGACTATGTCAACATGATTCAAGTGTGTAACGGGTACAGGTACTTAATTGTAGTGGTGTGTCCATTCTCTAGATGGATAGAAGCAGGTCCATGTACACACCCAGACTTTACCTGTGCAGCCAAATTGCTGGTGAGGGAAGTGTTCCCTATATGGGGGGGGTGTGTGAGGTGATGAGATCAGACAATGGGGCTTATTTTGTAAATACATTCTTTGAACAGATTAGCTTGTTGCTTGGTATAAAGCACAAGTTCTCGTCGGCATATCATCCGGAAGGTAATGGTATTTGTGAGAGACTCAACGGCTTGTTAAAAGAAAAGATAGCCAAGTTGAAGCTTACTTTAAAGAGGGGATGGTTGCACTGCCTTCCATTGGCATTGTATGCTCTTTGGAAGCAACCAGGCTCCGACCATCATCTTACGCCGCACGAGATAGTCAAAGGAAGGAGAATGAATACCCCTTTTACCCCCTAAGACAGAGCTAGATGTGATGCCCAGTGAACCCGAGAGGGAAGAATATCTGAACTGCATGACATCCAGCCTTACTGTAATTTCAGACCAACTACTGCGACGATGAAAAGGGTGCAGCACAGCACAAGACACAGCAGGAGATGCTGAAACAGACGCAGTTCAAGGTCTACGTGCTCCACTCATCTTCCCTGGAGACGCTGTGTTGTTAAAAAACCACACGAGAAAAAGGTGTGACGAGCAAGATTCAATGGTCCTTTCATCGTGGAGGACTGCACTCCTTCAGCTGTGAAACTACAGGGCAGGAGAGCATGGATTTTTCTCAATTACATTAAGCCCTATATCAGAGAAAGCCCTTTAGCTGCACCCCACCGCGAAGAGTCTACAGACAACGGGGAAGAACCTCAGCACATGCAGTCGAGATGCATGACGAGGAAGAAGAACGCATGAGCAGCAAAGCCAAGACAAAAAAGAACCCTTTTGCAAGTTGTGGCTTAAACTGGACATTTCCTCTAAGCAAAAAGGGGATAAGGACATAATGGACACTCTGTGCATCCTAGTTGTAGCGTGAAGAAGAAAATTGCGCATCTAAGTCACAACACGTTTGTTGACACAAACTTGTAAATCAAACCACACTTAAGCGTTGTTGAGAAACAAGACTCTAATAGACTGTGATCAAGGACTTTTGCCTTAAGAGTTAAACACAGTATCCTGAATCATCAAAGATCAAGACATCGTTTTGCAGCATTTATGGTGTCTCCTGGCAGAAATATCACAGAGGATGTGCTAACCTACTTCCAGCTAGTACTAGTCTCATATCCGTCACTTCTAGGGAGAGTCACCAGTGTCACAGACTTTATTCAAGATCCTGCCAACAAGAAAGTAATCTGGCAACTGCTTACTGTCATCACGGAAGCCTTCATTGTGTTACCAGAATACAGTGATAAGGACACACATTTTTCCACCTCAGGCATAGTAGATGAACTCACAAATACGCTTTTCTTTCGCATCATAGAGGAATGCCCAGCAATCGTCGGGAGAACCACTGACACTCTCACCTTTATTCGAGATCCAGCAAACTCTGAACAGTTGAGCCAGCTGTGGACTAAGCTTAGTTACTTGGTCGCAATCCACGCAGCAGGAAAGTGCAAGGACTGTTCACGTCAAGGGAATGGCCTGTGTTCCAGAACCCAGCAAGGCAGGACAAATGTCTCTGTCACCCGAGGACAGCCGACTGGCACACAATGTTCTCTTTCGCCTAGTAACTGACCTCCTGGAAATGGTAGGGAGACCTGCCGAGGTCGACGTCTTCACCTTCATCAGAGATCCAGCTAACATCACACAGATGGGAATGCTCCTCCACGGGATCATGCTGCAAGTGGAGCTGTCCAACTTTCACAGAGACTATATTAGGAGACTCCAGTGAAACCGTCCGCCGAGGGACAGATTCAAGAGACAGAGTAAAGCATGTCATCTTTCTGCCGAAGGGACAGATCGAGGAAGCAGAGACAAGAACTTCACCTTTTATTTCTTTTATTTTGATTGATTGCCATTTTTTCCATTTCTTCACATTGAACAGGTTCCAGCATTTCCTCAGGACTGAAGCAGATTCGGGGGGTGGACTGGGAACTCACCTATTTAGAACATGCACAATGAATGTGACTCACAAAAAGTGTTAGTCTAATCTATTTTCCATAGTCTAGCAATGGAACTGTACCCTGCATCCAGAGACAATCATCACCCGCAAGAGGGGGGACACTTGCGAAGCACTAGACACTTTATGATACAAACTGTTCGAGAACAATAGTGGAGTGAGGGAAAAGAATAAACCGTTGACATTTTGTTATGAGCGGGATGGGGGCCCAGAACAGTAACCTGGTCCTCCCACATGCACAGGTGCACCCCCCCGCTTCTCTGGAAGGTAATGCTGCCATTTGACCTGCCGTACCATCATGTGGTTATGCATTGTGTTTATCATTATCTTGCTGTCTTTAATGATCAGAACTGCATTTTTTATTGGTGCACGAAGCGTTCCAATTTCAGTGCACCCACCGGATAATGTACGCATGAATCCCACAAAACCACCCAGACCCTATATAGTTATTTCAGTCCCGAGAAAATCTGATGGTAGGGTAAATGAACAAAAAATGAATGTAATTAGCAGTGATACATACACACTTGAGGTAATGAATGAAGAGAAAAGCTGGAGATAGGGTCAGCACGGAATGAATGAAAACATAGCACTGACCACTACACGCACACACACACTGAATGCACACGAACCAGGGCAAGTGTCAATGGCCACAGAACCTCAAGCGAAGGCAACAGAGAGCACGAGACTGCCTACCATACAATCAGTCCCAGCAAATGATGAAAGAGACTGAAAAGAATCAAGTGAAAGACCAACGAAAGCAGACATAGCAAAAGCCCTCAAGAAGACCAAAGCGGCTATGGGAGAATTCACTGCAAGGACACAAATGTTGATAGATCATTTATTCCCGTTTATAGCTAGAGCAAAAAAAACGACATGAGGAACTGAAAAAGTAAAACCGCAGAGACTGTATTGACAAGCACACAAGTTCCAACACAGGGAACAAGTACCAGGCCCACGATGCAGCACTACACTGGGCCGATGACAGACAGGTGGTGGATAAAGGCACTTATAGAAGGCAGTAAAAGAATGCAAGAGGAGAGGAAGAGAATTGCAAAACCTCCACCTACCACCTTGATGCAGATAAAGAAACATTCTCCACCGACCAGCATGCCCGAGAGACCCCCAGCAAGGAAAAGTCACACAGACGCATTTAGAGATGTAGTTATAGATAACTACAGAAAGACGCTAAGAATCAAAAGAAGCCCACATGAATATAACAATGAAGTGAATGACTACCTGAACAGCACAGCACATCTAGGAAACAACATTTGGTATCAGCACATGAAAGAAGTCGGAAGAAGGTATCAGAAGGAGAATGCTTCGTTTGTGCACTTCTACCGTACAGCATGGGGAAATCCAAGATCTTCGTGGCTGTAGAAATTGATGTCCCAGCAGCACACTGTCTCTCAAACGTAGCAATGTGCAACACCAGAGGAAAATGTATGGGAAGGGATGCCTCAATGATATGGGCAACTGAAACGGATTACCTAGACTTAGATGGTTACGTCCATAACATTAAAACAAGAAATAGAGCTCATACTAAGAATCACGTGATCAGGTATGAGAAGCCTGATGTTAAAGGAGCAGGAACAAGATGGGAAATAAACCTGAGACTGAACGTCCAAGGAAAGACTCCAGAATAGGCTCAAATTTGGAAGAACAGAGGCCAAATGCAGATTTGGGGAACATTGGTTTCCCCAAACGGATGGGAAGAAGGAGTGGTGATCTGCCGAGCATGGATGGTCCCTGCAGCCTGCCAGGAAGCAATAGAAAACTCACAAAAACTGTGCAAACCTCTATGGCCAAAGTTGGTAAGGTTGTTGACATGGGTCGAAGACAGAGGAGGAAACTTGCAGATAGTGTCACTGGAAAGTCCAAAATTATGCTTCAGGAACAATGGCACGAGGAAAATGGGAGAGAATCAAAACCCGAGACGAATCGTTGAAGCTCCAAGAATGACTCACGGAACCGCATTAATTATGGAACATTACTGGACGTGTGGATCCAAAGCATACATAAGACTGCCGAAAAACTAGGGAGGCATATGCACAATAGTGAACGTCCACGTTCCTGCACTAGTGATTCCGAAAAGTGACCAGAATATTGACAGTTTCCCGAAAGCAGATGCTCACCTGAGGAAAAGGAGATCTGTGGAACTGGTATCCCGAATGACGAGAGAGGATTACTTTTCAGCCAAATCAGAAGAAGCCTTCCATGCAATCCCATATGAACACAGGCTGTTCAGCCTCACCTGTGTTCACAACAATCATCATGCCAAGATTCCAGGTTGGAGCAAACACTAAATGGTTGCAAATAACCAGATGGGAGTTATTGCAGACCATCAACACAACCATAAAAGGATTCAATGCGATCAAGGAAGAGTTAAGAGCCATCCGACTGATGACTCTCCAGAACAGATATGTATTTGACATGATCACAGCGATGGATGGAGGTGTTTGTGCAAAAATCGGAGAATCATGTTGCACATTCATACCTTCTCACGACGAAGAAAATTGAACTTTAACAGAAGCCATAAGTATGCTGACAAACCTACAGAACCAGATGATCGATGAAACTGACGAAGTGGATGATGACAGCTGGTTTGGAACACTATTCTCATGGGTCCCACAATGGATGGCAGACATATTCAAGTTTCTGGGAGCCCTGTTATTGATGATACTACTAGGATTTTGTGTTGTCAAGATAATCATCTCACAATGCCAGAAAACGGCGAAGAAAGCTGTAGGGATGACAATCATGATTGATGTCAAACCAGGATGGAAGCCCAGAGACCTAACTGATGATGAAATAAGAGACTTTGTGAAGGCCAGCGAATATGCGCCAGAAGGAACAAAGTTTGTGTATCCCAGAAAACAAGGAAAGTATGAAGGAAAATGGCTCTATTGCAGCCCAAATGGAAAATGCCAGCTAATGACCTGGAACAAAGACGAACATGTAAAAACAGCAGGAAGTTTGAAAGGAGTGATACAAATTTGGACTCCAAAGAGACACTCCTTCACACCATCATGTACAAACCCAGAAGACAAAGAGATGGATGTGGAAGAACCTAGTAAAACGAACCCAAAAGAGGAAGCAGAAGTGGTCGATGAACCGACCAGAGGAGGGAGTGTAGAGGAGGTCCCATAAATGGCCTGCACTCCAGCCACCCATTTTGAGATACCAGGAACATACTCACCGAGATATGTGACGTATGAGGAGCAAATAACCCAACAGATAGCAGCACTAGGGCTCTGCCCAGTGCCCATCAGAAGAGCAATACCTGTTGAAGTGCCGATAACCAGACAACCATGGGCAGCACGGTACCCATTGAGACAACCGTACCAGCAGCTGACGCGAAATGAAGATTACTTACAAACTGTCCCCGAAGAGACCCAAAGGGCCTTAATGGAAGGCGAATGGTGACGACACAAGGGACTGGACATACGTACTAATGAATGAAACGACAAGCAAAGAATGACGCGTAAAGATGAAATATAAGGAATAATGATGTAATGGACTTAGAAGAAGAAGAAACAATGTTGCAATACAAAGTACGTAACCATGAAAGAAAGATGAAAATATGCAACTAGCAAATGCCTGTAAATAGGCTTGGAACGCAAGAAGCTAAGAAATCAGTATGGTTTGCTCAGCTTAGTAGAAGAATAGAGCGGCAAGCGCCAACTATATATCTACCTCAATGAAGCATGTTATACAAGTGCGACTCCATTTTACAAAAAGCAGAATTAAGCCCAGGTTGCTAGGGGTCAAACAGTCCAAGATTCATATTCCAGATAAAGCTAGAAGGAAAGAGCGGAATCGAAACTGAGCAAGAAGCAGCTCATGCTTGGGAATTCGAGGTCAACCTAAGGAAGGGACAAGAGCGGCAACTTCGAAGAATCGAAACTTAAGAGCATAGCAGCATGCCCTGTGAAGGTCGACATAAGGAGGCCCAGGCATGTGGCGAGGCCGAAGGCGAATCAAATACGCAAAAAGAAGGAAAATGAAGCAGATTCACAGTGAACTAACACGTGACCAGCCATCAACGTCTGATGTCACCCAGAACCAGAGGATGCCATAACTTTTCCTGATAAGAAGCTACAGTTTCGAGGCCAACCTCAGCCAACTAATTGACACATAGCCCTAAAGTACTGATTGATGGAAGGGAGGCAGGGTGAATCGTGAGGCACACTGCATCTGGGTGTCCATTCTGCATGCTGCCAATTAAGGTGGAGATTTATGCCTAGGGGTGTAACCGACCCAATCACAATGGACCAAATAATCTAGGGTTCTATAGATAGTAGAACCAATGAGACGTTGTACTTGTAGTGACGTTTAACACGAGTGATGTAGAGGGATGGGCGTAGACGCCCACCCGATAAGAGTTATCCAATCCTCATACTCTGTTACCATATACAGATATAGCACCTATACTTAAGTTACCTTTTCCAACCAATAGAATTGCATGACAAACTTTGAGTGTTACACGTCAATGATGACAAGAATTCCCTATAACTATTGCTGTCTGAATGAAGATTTTGGGAGTTGAAGCGAGACGGGTGATCGCATCAGTGTTGATTTCCATTGTTTCCCTGTTTTTTGTACTTGTCATTAAACAGACTTCCCTTTGCCAGACCATTGAGTTGTCCTTATTGATTGGTGTTGGAGTAAGAGAATCCTGCACCCCATCCTCCTCAAGGTGCAGCTATCTCGTCTTAAAGTACTTGAGGGCCCGTCAGAGGTCGCTCCACCCTCCTGTACAAGTTGCAGTCAGAAGTATTAATGCACCATCAAATGTGTCCGCTTAGCTCATTGCTGATCGCCATGACTCCCCTTACTTACTACCTGACCTAGGATGAAACATCCCAAAGGCCACACTGTTGCTAAACGGCCAGCACCAAGCTCTGTTCTCAAATACCCTCTGGTGGCAAGATTGGTAGTTGAGTACTTGGGCTTGGCAGGTGAGAAGAGTGAGTGCAAGTTTCGGGACTGCTACTGTGGACAATCAAGTAACCCTCATCAATAAATCTTAGGGCATGTAATGGCAGAGCAAAAGGCGACAAACCTGCTAATCCCGCCTTTGTTAGTGGGATTCGTATTGGCCACACTGACTACATACTGGTAAACCTTCAGTCTTTGACTAGCATTAAACACTTTGATGTGCTGCTTAGAGTGGACAGTGATCATAGACCCCTCGTGCTAAGTATGGAACTGGTAGGTTACACCTCTAGTCCAAATCCACACGATTGTAGGAACGTAGCCATAAACATAGCGGGCCCTACTAGAGGCACCATCAAATGGGACCACATTACCAAACCAGGGACTATATCAGACATCTACAAAGAATCTTCACCTTCCCTGGAAATAGCATGTGGAGACACTTGGGCAACTGTTGACAGAGTTATAGAATCGTATATTGAAACCAAGGGCAAAATGCACTCCTTGGTTACGAAAGCACATACAGCAGTAAGGCAGACGTCGATTAAAAATATGTATACTGGCGAGGAAAAAGAGAGATCACCTAAAACAAACATGGGATGTACTTGCGTGATGCAATCAGCCACCAGGACAATGGTACATTTTGGCGATTGATTGGCTCTGGCCAAGATGGGGAGATGGTAATTCAGCATGGAAATATCCTGGGAGGAATGTGGTTGGGTCCCTCCCAAAAACCTTCACAGCAAGGATAACTGGCTGGATACCTTAGTATACCCCGTAGTGAACCGGAAGCCTTTGGCTTATAGACGTGAGAAAGGACAAGGCCTCTGGCCCCGATAAGTTTCCCATGGATCTGTTTAAAACTTGACCTACTGTATGAGCACCTCTATTGACACACCTGTTTAACACCATAACATCATTGAATATATTACCTAAATCATGGACCCACGTTGAAATAGCACCAATTTATAAGAATTGCGGTGGTGATGATCTGTCTAATTATAGACCTATCTTCTTGCTAGACCCGAGGGGAAATCTTCACAAGGGAAGCCTGGATAGTAGGGTTTCAGGCTGGGATCCGCACCACTGATCAATGCTTAGGTCTAAACTCATTACTACAGAAATATCTTATATTAAGAAAAAGTATATTATATGTTATGTTCATTGTTCTAAAAGCAGAATTAGAATGTGTCCCGCCGGCAAAACCGTGGAACCGTTTAAGTAAACTAGGGATTCCAGCTTATCTATTATTGCATAGTGATAACAAAGCCTCAGTAAGGTGGGGCCTAGGCAGCATTTCAAATACAGAAAGGCGCGCACCAAGGCTGCGTACTGGTTCCTGTTTATTAACCTACTACGAGTGCAACAACATTGGATAAGGATAAATATCCCATCATAACATATCTTGATGACGCGGTTCGTATATCACTGACCCCGACATGTTTGGGAAAACAGTTTTCAATTTTTGTATATTTTAAAAAAAGGAAAAGGGCACCTGTCATCGCAATTAATCTAAACGGGTATAGGATAGAACAGGTCAGTGCATACCACTATTTAGGCATGAGCATTAAGGCAAATGTTTGCTGGCAGAAACAAGTCGAGAAAGCAGGTGCAGTTTTAACTAAACATAGTGGGGCTATTGCCCGTTTTGCTAAAGCGCACAGAGATGGTGAGCTGAAAGCGTCCATTGAAGCATATGTGTTATAAGCCAAACAGGCTGCCCTATATGGAGCAGAACTATGAGGTTTTATGAATAGCAAGGCAATGGGGGTCATTACGACCTTGGAGGTAACCATGCCACAATTTGTGGCATGTTCACCCCCTTACCGTGTCGGGGTTCCTTGAATGAGGAATTACTGAGCCATTCCAACCTTGGAGGACCCGGTAATTCCTCATTCAAGGAACCCGGTACATCCCCATTCCCATTCGAGCCCCCATAGGGCTGAATGGGAATGGGGAGGGAGCTAATAACGGGCCCGTTAATGATAGGCCCGTTGTAAGGTCCCTGGTCTGCTAGCGGGACCCGCTAAGGGCGTCTGGTTTTACCAGGTGCCCTTAGCGGGTCCCGTGAGCAGACTCGTAATGGGATGGTAAGGGGTTGACGGCTCCGGCACCATTACCGGCACCGTAAACCCCTTACCGCCAAGGTCGTAATGACCCCCAATGTCTCTAACAGAACATGGCTTTCTAAAAACTGTCATAGGGCTCCCACTAACTACCTCCACGAGCAGCACACATTGATTCATTACATATTGGGCAACAACACGGAGCTCTCCAGCTCCAGGGAAACATAAGGACGCACCGAAGGACGCTTTGTCACAAGAGGGTGGGACATCCTTGCCATGGAATACACATATCAAAGGTCTTCTGATGAGTATGTGCTTTGACAAATGTTTGTAGAACCTTAAGGCAAAAGATGCAAAGCTCAAAACAGCCATCAGAAATAAATATCATGACATGGGAGATGAATTGTTGCTGAATAGATGCTGGGAGAATAGCTCAGGGGCAACTTGTTTGGCTGAGAAGCAAAACAAAGCTTACCAACACAGGTTCGAATCCTGGTCCTGTGCTTACAGTCTGGTATTTGAACGTTTTACAAAGATGAATTAATATACTTTAGAGCTTGGGAACCCTTAGCACATAGTGCAACAAAGTATTTAGCTATGATATGAGAAATCAAAATTCCTGAAAATGCTATACATGAGGGTTAGGCCGGCAATACTGCTGTTAGCTGGTCAGTTACGCAAATGGGATGAGAATGTTTCTGATAAATGCGGACATGGCAGAATGGTTTTTGAAAGTGATAAATATGTGCATTGTCTTTGGACCTCAGCAAATGCTACCTGAAACCTCGATTCCTATTGCCTGTGATTTGAAGTGTAGATCAGGCCTGTTGCGCTGTTGTAGAATGAGCGATGAGTTAATTTTAACAACACCAAGGCCTCGGACATGCTAGGTTTTGCCTCTTCCCTTTTGACTGTCTAGAGGCATACGCTGGCTATGTGGACGATTGTACCATCACTGATCTTGCAAAAGGACGGGCTGACGTATGGAATTTCATCTGGACTGTTCCTCCCCTGACTGACAGAACCCTGTGCCTTCCTGGGAACACGCTTACAGGGTGGGCTGTGTTTTTCCACTCTTCTTTCTTTTCCTTCTCTTCTGCCCCACTTAACACAGTCCACCATTTAGACTTTGAAGACTGCAAAGTGGGGGTGTTTAGCAGCTAATGAATGCCTCCCTGAGCAAAATTACAAATCAGGTATGCAAAGAGACATAAAGAAAAAAGGATTTTCCACGAGTTGCTATTCAGGCTGTAATATTTTTCAAAGGCTTCATTGCACCCCTGCCCGAGGAAGTGGTGACATACCACAAAAGCTTGCAAATAAATGACTTTGTCAGCCCAACTCAGGAATCAACTTGTTTTCTTTTGGATCCTCTCTATTGGGGAGGCAGGGGGGAGAGAGAGAGAGATTGATGCCTTAATTAGGACAATAAAGTCATTCCTAGGTTATTATAGTAGGGCAAAAAATTAATTTGACTGAATTTTTGCAGAAAATGTTGTATGTGCAGGCCATCCCCAAGGCCCGACTTTCACCCTTGCGATGTTGATGGGTACTAATTCCGATTGGGTAATAATAGTAATGCATGGAATATGTCCTATACAAAGAGCTTTAGATTAAAGCGCTACATAAAAATCATATTATTATTATAATACCCATGGCTACCCGACTTCTGATATGAACCTTCCTCACAGAAACAGTAAGTGTTGTGGGGCAATGGGAGAGGGAAGGGGAGGTGAGGAGGTCATGATGGTAGCGGGGGAGCTGACATAGATGATGGGTGCAATTGGTGAGTGACTGGGGATTGCCAGTGGTTTGGTAGTGTTTTAAACGGCTGGAGGCCTGGTAGTGTTGTAAAAGAAAAAGTGGGCATGGCCAAAGGCTGTGGCCAGTGGCCAGTTTATTTTATAAAATATACAGTGGGCATGGCCGAAAGCCGTGGCTAGTGGCCTGTTAGTGTGCAGTAGCACTTTTTGGGCTTATCTATGCGCAGAATGGGATTACCATAATAAACAATCTTGGACCCAATAACTGGACAGACTCAAAGCATATGGCAAAGTACTACTTTATTGTCAATTCAATAAAGTAGGACAATCTTGCGAACCTCGCATTGTAGTTCACGCACTCACATTACATTTTAGGCACACAAGCCTTTATACCTCAATATGCGTCTGCTATGACGTCATCCTTCATGGCAAATAATAAAATCTATCGGGTTTGGATTGGTTAAGGGAACATATCTCCCTTGTCTGGTGGCCAAATCTGCACCATCCCTTAAACTACATATAATACAGATTCTAGCACCATAACAGTAGTGGATTGGCCCATGCAACATTGTATGCTCATTGTTGCATAGGCCCTCATGATCGGTTGGCACACTCTCCTAAACCTGGGCACTCGGCTCACCAGCAGAACGTAAGCAAAACAAATCTCAGGGGGACAGAACATCGTCAGACCACTGCCCACTTGTCCAATTAATTCTATCATCTCTCATCAGCAAAGCCTTCAGCCAAGGCTTTCCCTTTGTACTTGACCTTGCTGGATGTTCTCTTCCCTGGAATTTTAAGGGGAATTAAGGTACATCGTTATCTTCGACCAGGACTTAACAATAGACCTTGTTTTCTGGTCTTGCACCACGTGTGATGACGTTGATTTTGTCCATTTCGCTTTTTATTTAGTGCTATTTGATTTGATTATTTCAGGTGACATTACCCTCTTTGGCCTCTGGAGACTTGGTTGCTTCGTCTCACATAGGCTTTTCTGCATCTTTAATTGACAATACTTGGCACTGATAAATGTTCACTCATTTACCTAATCTAAGAGAAATATGTCCTGTGTACATTGTTTATCCTTGGTAACTCCCTTTCTACCGTTCATTAGCTTCTCGCTGTGGCATCCTTGATTTCTGGCCAGCAGCTATTCTTTGTTCATGCACACATTTTTATTCCCAACCTCTGTCGGCTCTGCATCTCATGTCTCTCTCCTTCAAGCTCTTCACTTACTATCATTGAGAGCCGGCATCCATTTTTCCAACATGGCCGCTTCATCCATGTTATGTTTTCTACTGCATCAAGCTTCTAAATGTTTCATCTATCTTGCGTTTCTGCAGATACATTTATTATTCATGTGGTTACTTATCTTCTTATATATATGATTTCTTCTTACTTGCACGCGTGTTACTTTCCTTTTTAAGTTATATCTTCATTTTTAAGTATTCTTATTTCGTTTTGGTGCATCATTGCATCTTCTCCTTATGACATCACTTTGCACCTGTCAGGTCTTTTTTACAGCTCTTCAATATTCAGTGGTACCTGCAACTCCCCTTCTACCACTAAAGTGTAAGGGGACATTCAATGCGGTTGTCTGAGTGTATAACATCTATCTTACACTCGATGCGGTATTGGGATTATATCGGGTGTCATGCACAGTGTCTTCCTAGCTTTCATCCAGTATGGCAGAGGTGGGGGGCGGCATCTATCAGTGCCGTACACATCTGCTCCTCTACATTCCCCCATCTGTTTGAGTCCTTGACTACCTCATCTTCCTCAATTTTCCTAATTTTTCTTCCACAGAAGGGTTTCCTCTGGATCCATATCTTAATCACCCCCCTCAGGTCACCTGCATTCTTTATGTGTCCATCCACACTACAGGTCATATGGAAGTGCTCTCCATTAGTTTGACAAAAAACCTAACGTCCTACATAGTTCTTATGATCCTTAGAGTAACAGAACTTTGTTTATTTTATTTTTTACATTTGTAAAGTGCCAAAAACCCTGAGACACCTGGGCGCTGTTGCGAGACCATTTACATGATTCAATCTTAGCAAACTAAACAGTACATTTCATATTAAAGGAATTAACGGATAGAACAGCATGAATAGCAGATTAAGGACAACCAGCGGTGTTCGGAGGCCAGAAGGCCAGAGTGGGTGCTTATTAGTAGGAGCTCTTAGCTCTTAGCTGAGTGGGGAGAGAGTTCCAGTGGTTGACTGCTATCGTTGGGAAGCTTGCCCCTCATCCTTTCACTTTGGTTTTAGGTAGGGTGAGGCGGTGGGAAAAGGTGGACCTTACCAGTCTATTGGGTTTGGATCTCCCAATTTTCTGGGCTAGGTATTGCGGTGCTGAGTTGCTCAAACATTTGTGTACCATAGATAGTGTTCTCAAAATGATCCTTTATTTAATGGGGAGCTAATGCACTTTCCTTCTGGTGGCTGATATGTGGGCTCCCTTTGAGATGTTTAGGGCCATTTCGAAGGGCATTGTTTTGGATTATTTGGAGTTTATTAATGTTCTTTTTTGAAGTTCCTACATATAGAGCATTACAATAGTCCAGTTTTGCTCCTGTCGTTGCTCTGGCAATGGTTAATCAGCTCTGTTAAGCAGACCTTGTTCCTGTGGATGCTAGAGCACTGCCCTTCAGGTGCTCATGGGTAGTGTTTTTGGTCTGTGTGTGCTCTTCATTTGCAGCATTCCCATCGATAATTATCTTCATCCCAATTGCTTTCTTTGATGTCGTCTTGCATTGTCCAATGAATTTTCTTATAAGACAGAATCCCAGGAATACTAACACTAGCATTGCTCCAAATAATTTGAAGGCATTGTCCCAGCCAAGTTGGAACCCATGAAAACCGGGACGAGAACCAATCTTCCTCCACGGTCTTGTCTAATTCATCCACCATATTCATGTGCAGGGTTAACAGCATTGTTATTGCATCTGTCAGGGTTCCATTTTATTCATTATGGGCAGGTGGGAATGTACAGCAAGAAGGCTAGATCTTAGCGCACACGCCTCCTTCCACTGCTGTAATTAAGTCCAGGGCATACCTGTTCTGGAGGGCTATGAGCCTGATTGCCCACAGTTTGTCTCTAATCGCATTAAATCCTTTTATAGTTGTTTTAATCATTTGTAGCAACTCCCACCTAGTGATCTGTTACCACTTGGCATTCACTGCAGTCTGAATTTCTGGCAGGAATATAGCTGTGAATATCGCTGCGGTTCTAATGAACAACTTATGCTCATCTGGAATATCATAATAGACTTCTATTGATTTTGCTGAGAAGTAATTCTGTCTCGTTTGTCGGCTTCGATTAAATGATCTTTTTTTCCTCAGGTGTGCATCCATTTTCAGGAAGTCTATGATCTGCAGGTCACTTTGCGGTACTACTTAAGCTGGTATGCTTATCAGTACTAACAAACAAACTCCTCCCCATTCTGCTGGCAACTTCATATATGCTGGCATTCTGATTGCAACTTCATATTAATGGTGGCACCAAGTGGGAAGTTCTCTTGGCTGGCTTCTCATCATCACACTGCATCCTTAATCTCTATCACACAGGCATTATCTTGGTTGAGGGTTCTCAACCCAACCCCCTCCTCTTTGACCAGTGCCTGCCGTCCCTCATTAACTTCCTTCCTTCACCTGCTTCTCCTCCTACCACTCTCTCTGCACCCCCCCGTCTGACTGGTGTACCATGCCCCTGTACTCCATCTCAGAAAACCTGCAAAGGCGGAGACCTCCTTCACCTCGCTACTCTTAACACCCGCTCAGCCAACAAACACTCTGCCGACATCTGCCTCCTTCCTGAAGACACTGACCTCGACATTCTCACTCTCCTTCCTGAAGACACTGACCTCGACATTCTCACTCTTTCCAAGATATGTTTTCCATGCCAGCTCAGTCACTGATTTTGACTCCCTTTTCCCTGATGGCTTCAAGATCATTTCCAAACCACGGTTTCACTAATCTTCCCTGAGTGGGTTTGTTCTTCCGTCATACCCACTCAGCTCTACTCTTCCTTCAAGAGTCTGGTATGCAAGTTGGTCATCTCTCACCCCTCCTCCCTGACCATTGCTGCTATCTACAAGCCTCAGGGTGCTACCACCCTGCTCCTCTCTGATTGGGATGATTTCTGCTCCTCCCTACTCTAAACCACCTCCAATCTACTTCTCATGGGCAATTTCAACATCCAACTGGACTCCCCTGTCACAGCATCCACTCTCTTCCTTGAGCTCTGCACTTCTCTATCCCTCTCCTTTCTCCATTCTGGTCCCACCTACTCGGCTGGACACACTCTGGATGCTCTCATCCATTCTGACCTCTCTAACTCCACTCTCTTGGTCACACTATTCTCTCTTCTCCTCTCACCTGGGTCACCTCGGCACTCTGACTGCACCTCCTCCAGCCCTGCCAAACTTGTTCACGAATATCCATCCGATGAAATGAGTGCCAGCTGCTGCCTTCACATCCACCTTCATCCCCCACAACCCCCCAGACTCTACCACTGACTCTGTTCTCTGCAACCTCCATTTGGCCATTACAAACACCCTTGACATTCTTGCCCCATTCATGAGGATCCGCCTGAAACCCGCCTCCAAACAACACACCTGGTACGACTCAGAACGTGCAGGCCTGAAACAGAAATGCAGAGCTGCGCAACAGAAGTGTCAAACCTTGGGCGCACCCTCTGACAAACTGGCCTGCCGCCTGCTCTAAAGGCAATACAGACTCTCCATCCATGCCACGAAAAAAGGGCCCACATCCAGACACGGGTAACTGGTGCGTCCAACAACATGGTTGAACTCTTTTAAATCTGCAGGGAACTAGCCAACCCTTCCACAGTCTCCTCCTCCCCTCTTCCATCACAGGCCCTCTGCAACACACTGGGCACACACTTTACCCTATAACTGTGGACATCCTGAGCACCCTTTCTACCCACCCACACAACCTGTCCCTCACTCCCTTGCTTCCTATCGCTTCTTCACACCCTCTTTCTTCCTCTCTCTCCTCCTTCTCCCCTGTCACACATGAAGAAGTCACCAGAGTTGTCTGCTCCATGAAGGTCTCTTACAAACAGACTTCCCCTTGCTTCTCCAGAACCATCAAGGACAACATTGGCTCTCTTGTCCCTGCACTCGCTGATATCTGCAACCACTCTTTTGCCACTGGACCTTTCCCCTCTTCCTTCAAGCACTCCCGTGTTTGCCCCCCCTGAAAAAACCTTCAGCAGACCCTACCTGTCCAGCCAAATACTGCCCTATTTCTAGCTCACCCTTCCTTAGTAAAATGCTGGAGAAGTTGTCCTTTCCACAACTTACCTCACACACTGAACTTGCTGGTGCGCTCCACAACCATCAATCTGGATTCTGAGCATCCAGAGGCACGGAAACTGCTCTTCTGAATACCCATGAAGAACTGCTCGTATCTCTGGACTCTAACTCTCCAGCTGACCTCATCCTACTCGATCTCTCCTCTGCCTTTGACACGGTCAACCATTCTATCCTCATAAAATGGCTCCATGATACCCTTGGCATCTCAGAGCAGGCAAAGGATCTGGCTGACCTCCTTCCTAGCTGACCAATCATCTCAAGTCATTTCGGACACCTTCTCCTCACCTACTTCCTTCTCCACCTGCGGTGTCCTCAGAGCTCAAACCTTCAACACTTACCTTGCTCAGCTGGCACTCCTCATTTCCTCCTTCTCCACCAACTTTCAGTGCTATGCAGGTGACGCACAACTCTTTTTCAAACTTCCTACTGACCCCCTTGCATCTTCCATCATCCTGAGTGTTAGGAAAGATTTCCATTCCATGTGTAATTTTCCCTCCAGTTGTGGACCCCCCAACTTTTTGCTTTGTTTAAACACCATAGTCTGTCTTTGCCAGAGGAGCACAGCCTTCTGCTGCACTCCCCTGGGCTTTTCACTCACTTTTTATGGGGAAACTGACATGCCCTTAAAGATGGTCAGTACTGGGAGACTTGGACAGGGATGGTGGCAGCTTATCTTTTTGTGTATTTTAGACCCTTTCTTGCCAGGTAAACCGTGATTACCATGTTTGGCACGGTTAGGTGGCCTAGCTCCAAAATGGCCATGCCACAAGGTTCTTTGTCCTGTTCTTTGGTAATCTTGCCCCTCCACCTTCCCGAGGATGAGCCGACCCGGGTCAGTCCTTATTTGGGAATGCATTTTCCTGCGAAGCGCCAAGCGTTTGCGGGCTTCTGCATGCCTTGAGTGTGCGCCCCCAGGATGGGCGCTGGACTGTCTTGTTCCAATACATATCCTGGGTGCAAGAGAGTCTTGTGTGCTATGAAAAAGGGGGGGGGGGTAGGAGTAATGTACACTTCCTATGTGAAACACCACTATAGTACTGAGGCAAAGAAGTGGAGTATTCAGACATCCACTACTGCACTTCATCTGCTGCTCATCCACGAGCACCAACATTCCAGCACCTACCCTCACCCGCACTTCTCTCTTCTCGCTGCAATTGCACGTTCTGAATACTCACAAGGCATAGTAGTTTTGTCTTTATCCTCCACTGTATTTATTGCTTCATTCCCATATTCACTCCCTGTTGTCCTGTGGGCACTTTGAAAGAGAATTAACTTACTGTATAAGCGCCTAACAAATGCACAATAAATAAATAAATGCTCTTGATCCGCAGGCCCAGAAGTGGTCCATCAGGGCTGCTGCTCCTTTCTTCATGCCTGGTATATTAAAAACTCGGCCACAGTTTTTCTCCAACTTTTATCTTGCCATTATTTCTAAAGCATAAGGATGCATTCTTCAGGGGTAGTATTTGCAAGGGTCCCCCCTCATCATCGACCCATGTTGGCAACAGTGAGATCTTAGGCCATTGGTCTTAGCAATGCCGTTCTGCATTCTCCAGAACTACTTCCCAATGTCCTATTAATGCCACTGCTTTGCGCACAACCAATCCATGAGCCCATCCTTCAGGAGTACATTAGTGTTTTAAAATATACGTGGGCATACCCGAAAACCGTGGCCACTATTGTGGTTCATTAGTGTTTTCAAATATGCAGTGGGCACAGCCAAAGGCTGTGGCCATGACCTAAGGCCATGGACAGTTAGTGGCCCGTTTCTGTTTAAAAATATATAGTGGGTATAGGCGAAGGCAGTGGCCACTGGCATGGACGAAGGCCATGGCCAGTGGTGCTGAAAAAATCTATGCAATAAAAACCTTGAAATTCAATTAAAGAACTTTAGTTAAAGATTGGTTAAGGTGAGAAACTTATTGCAACAAAACACCTGCAATGTAACGAATTGGGGAACTCTGCACTTTCCTGTTGCAAAGCCCAAGAGCACGTATATATTAGAAGAGAAGGGATTCACAATGCCATAGAAAATGGCATTACGGGGGATATACCATTATATACTATTATTGGGGAGATCAGCGTACACGTGCAGAGTTAAGCCAGTCCTAAGTTGCCCAATGCATTGAATTTCAAGAGTTTGTTGCAAAAGGTTTCTCAACTTAAATGATCTTTAACTGAAGTTTTGTCATCTCTCTGAGGCTTGTGAATCTGCTTAGAATCACATGCTTTGCATAGGCCAACATCTAATGCTAGATGCAGAGTATTGCATGACTTGTTTTCAACGTTCAAAAATGAATGTCGACTGGGCGTGTTTGTAATACTATCCATAGTGTCACATGTACTGTATGTGAGAAACCTGCGGGTACTCTCACATATACTCCCCGGGGATCTTCTGTTCAGGTGGCCAGGGAAGGACCATCGCTTTAGGATCCCGACACTTGGGGTGGACAAGCGAGGGAGGATCACCTGGGTGGAGGGTCTTTGGTGATTGGGGAGAGAGTGCCTGAGGGTGAGACATGGTATCCCCTCTTTTCTAAAACTGACCTATCTGACACTTCCTCAGCCTTTATGAGCTATATGAATTCCCAAACCATAATTCCCCATTCACCCCAATCTGGTACTGTGATGAAAAAGGGGGGACTATGAGTAGTGCACACTTCCTATGTGAAACACCACTATAGTACTGAGGCAAAGAAATGGAGTATGCAGACATACACTACTGAAGGTCAGGCATGTCCAAATAATAGTATTTATTATGGCCAGGCAATACCAGCTAACACACCTGAGACATATTAGCAAGGCTCAGGTGTATAAAAGGTGGAGCTCAAATCAATGCAAAGAGAGAGAGCTGACTTGGTGGAAGGGAACCAGGAGGTTGGGAGACTGGCAATGATCCCGGAGGACCCACCATACCCGATTGAAGTGAATCGCGTGGCGGGTGCAAGACCGGAAACCTGCGAAAGTGAAGGAGGACAGCTGGAGCTATCAAACAGCTGAAAATTGCAGGTAAGTAGCGGTTTACAGAATTGAATGCAATTACTCAATCTTGAATACCGAACAGAACAAAAAGCACTGCTTGAATGTAATTACTCAATCTTGAATAGCGAACTTAACGGAAAAAAACACAAAAATTGAATGACAAACACTGCTGGAATGCAATTACTGAATTTTGAATACCGAACTGAACGAACAATACTGCTCAAATGCAATTACGCAATCTTGACTACCGAACTGAATGAGAAGTACAGTGTGAATGAAAATATGCAATATTAAATGCAGAGCTGAATGGAAAGTATTGCTTGATGCGCCGGCCTTGTACGAAGGCCGTACAAAGGCCCTGTTGGAGCCCAGGACCCCCTTCTTGATCGACCTCCGACGAGGGAAGAGGGCAGGAGCCCCCCTCCTCTCCTGCAGCCACAAGCAGGATCAGCAGGCAGCACTCGGAGCAAGTGCAGCCCTTCCGCACTACACGGCCTGCCTGACCGTGTCCCGCCTGCACGCCTGACCCGCCCATGCCGGGCGCGACGCGGCACCACAGCGAGGCTGAGCCTCGATCCGGCCCTTAATTTGCTTCCTGCATCCGCCGGCAGGCGGATGCGCCGGCCTTGTACGAAGGCCGTACAAAGGCCCTGTTTTGCCCCTGTTTAGCGCATGTGAGCGCAACACCTAACCCACATTCCCACCAAAGACTCTGCTGCACTGGGGAACCCAATATAGAGCCTATACTGCTCTTGGATAGAAGGCCTCCTGACAGACCCACTGAAAGGGCCTATTCCAACCGTGGGACAGCCTCTGGATACCAAGGAGGAAACAGTACTTTCTACTTGCACTTTCTGGACTCAACCCAATGTGAGTAAAGCATAACACCCTTAGTTGCTTAGTCTACCTCACGTTCCGCATGTGAATGTCTACTGCCTACTGCTAGTATATACACACAACTTAGAGATTTTACTCTTGCTAACCATTTGTTACTCATGTGCATCAGCCTATTGCTACTGTTCTCGTGCAACATATCGCGCCCCGCCTACTAGTGCCGCTGTAATCATGTTGTATCCTTTGGCGCTCATTGACCTCAGTAATTGTGTTGTATCCATGTTGTATCCTTTGGCGCTCATTGACCTCAGTAATTGTGTTGTGCCCTTTGGTCGCTCACTGACCACAGTAATTGTGTTGTGCCCTTTGGTCGCTCACTGACCACAGTAATTGTGTTGTGCCCTATAGTCGCTCATTGACCTCAGTAATTGTGTTGTGCCCTTTGGTCGCTCACTGACCACAGTAATTGTGTTGTGCCCTATAGTCGCTCATTGACCTCAGTAATTGTGTTGTGCCCTTTGGTCGCTCACTGACCACAGTAATTGTGTTGTGCCCTTTGGTCGCTCACTGACCACAGTAATTGTGTTGTGCCCTATAGTCGCTCACTGACCTCAGTAATTGTGTTGTGCCCTTTGGTCGCTCACTGACCACAGTAATTGTGTTGTGCCCTTTGGTCGCTCACTGACCACAGTAATTGTGTTGTGCCCTTTGGTCGATCACTGACCACAGTAATTGTGTTGTGCCCTTTGGTCGCTCATTGACCTCAGTAATTGTGTTGTGCCCTTTGGTCGCTCACTGACCACAGTAATTGTGTTGTGCCCTTTGGTCGCTCATTGACCTCAGTAATTGTGTTGTGCCCCTGATCGCTCATTGTCCACAGTAATTGTGTTGCCAACGGTCATATATTCACCACACTGCCATCTGTACGAGCCCTATGATTACTGTAACTTAACACTATGTGCCTGACCCCATTCTCTAGATAACAGCATAGCAGACTTAGCAGTTACTCTGCCTGCACTACACCAACTAAACTCTAGCCATCTACCCAGATACGGGACGCTCACACACTACACAATGCTCCTTATACTAACCTACCTAGTATACCTGGCCGCCTCACTCGCCCCATGGGAACATCTCACCATGTCGCCTCTTATAGCAACTGCAATACAACATTCCACTACACAATATAACATAGCTGACAGAAACCTAAGATTACGAGCAAGACTACCCAGAATCTTTGATCCGCTCATCAAATACGAAACTAACACTACTCGAACCAAAAAGGATCCCACTCACAAACCATTCACCCATAACCACGTTAAGCTCAACAACTACCAAACCAATAAAGAAACAACTGCCACTCCCAATGCTGCAGAAAATACTGCTACACATCGTAACCGCACACCTAAACTCAAAGGAGCCTTAATAAACGCTAGATCCTTAGTCGCCCACGCCATAGAAATATCGGAAGTTATCCTGACAGAAGACTACGACTTCCTAGCAATCACAGAAACTTGGCTGCATGAGGCATCAGGCCCAGCACTATCCCTAGCTGTGCCCAATAATTACACTATCCTCAGATCGGATAGGTGCGGAGCTCGAGGTGGAGGACTAGCCATCATCGTCAAAACTAAACTCCAGATGAGACTCACCCCCTCACCAATCATTGAATCCTGTGAGATAATGTCCACCAAGACACCTACAGCTAACTCACAAACCCTTAACATTCACTTGATATACAGACCTCCAGGTCCAATCAAGAACTTCATAGAAGACTTAACTACCATCCTATCAGAAAACCTTAAAGATACTACTCAATCAATATTATTAGGCGACCTTAATATTGGCTTTAATGATATCAACGACTTACAAGCCACAGCAGCCTCCAACACACTAACAGAACTGGGCTACACACAAAGAGTGCTTGAGCCCACCCATACCAAAGGGAGAACCCTTGATTGGATTGCTGACCACAACTGCAATATAGACACTCTCACCATCTCACCCCAAATCTGGTCAGACCACCATCTAATCTCATTCTCCTTGGACACTGCCACCCCTAAACTGCAACAACCATGTGCACCTCCTGCACTTACCAGAAACAAAAAAAACATGACATTAGACAAACTACTCCCCGGCATCATGCCCACTTTGGACGCTCTACCTGACAGCCTCAACCCTAATAGCCTAGTGGAAGAATTTAACAATATCATGAACATAACTCTTGACAACATCGCACCACTCAAGCTCAGAAATAGCAAGCCAAAGAACCACTTGAACAACTGGTTCACCCCTCTCTTAAAAAATCTGAGATTAGAAAAAAGGAAATGGGAAAATACATGGAAAATTAACCCCAGCCCAGAAAATAAACTGAAATTAGCTAAAATCTCTTCTCATTACAAAAAAGAAATCATCTTAGCTAAACAAGAGACCTACAATAACAGAATCACACAAGCCAAATCAAGTACTAAAGAACTGTTCGCCATACTCAGAGAACTGGAAAACCCAATAACACCTCAAGACAACTGTCTTAAAGATAAAAAGTGGTGCTCCGAAATCCAGCAAGCCCTCTCTAACAAAGTCCGAAACCTCCAAAAGAAAATAGAACTAAAACGTGAGACCCTAGCACCCAATAGATTACCGCCTATCAAGACACTTCCTAACTCCAAACCCACTACGCAATTCCACTTCTCCAAAGTCTCCATACTAGAAGTAGAGAAAGTAATACTCGGTCTAAAACCGTCCAACTGCAAAGGAGACTCATGTCCAGCACAACTCATCAAAGATGCCGCACGAGATCTAGCACCATTTATCACCAAGTTAATTAATGCCTCCTTTACCACAGGCATTATCCCCAGTAACTTAAAAGAGTCCTGGGTGCTCCCACTCTTAAAAAAGGCTACTCTAGACCCCACCATACCCACTAACTATAGACCTATTACTACGGTACCATTCCTTCTGAAGATACTGGATAAGGTGGCATATATACAAATCCAGAGTTTCCTGGAACAAAATCAACTACTAGGCTCCCGACAATCTGGCTTCCGCCCTCTTCACGGCACAGAAACTGCATTGATTGACCTGAAAGCCCAAATAGACAAAGTAAGAGATTCTGGTAAACCAGCACTCCTCCTACTACTAGACCTATCGGCCGCTTTTGATTTAGTGGACCATAAAATCCTATGTAACCACCTAGATTCAGCAGCACACTTCTCCACTGAGGCTATAGCATGGATACAATCCTTCCTCAGTGATCGCACCATGAGGGTTTTCTCACCTATAGCAGCTGCAGACCCCATCCCTATTACCTGCGGTGTGCCACAGGGATCATGCGTTTCACCAACGCTATATAACATATTCACTAAGCCCCTGTTTGATGATTTGGACCTTCTGGGTATCACGTATACCAACTACGCTGACGATACCCAGATCCTCCTCCCACTCACAGGGGTTTACGAAAAAGATCTAGCAATGGTGAACAAAATATACAGCATCGTTCAGGCATGGATGGCAACCCATGGCCTATGCCTGAACGACGATAAAACTGAGCTTCTTATCCTAGGCACCGCACCCCTCATCAAAAAACTAAGCACAAACTACTCTTCCTTTATCATAGATGGGAACTGCATACAAGTTGCCAAAGAAGTTAAAACATTAGGGATATACCTTGATTCTACCCTATCATTTTCCAAACAGGTAAACTCCCTAGCTTCCTCGACAGCCTACACATGTAAGCTCATTAGAGCAGGAAAACAATTCCTTTCCCAGCACAGCTGTCTAACATTAGCCAGAGCCCTCATCATTTCTAAACTTGATTATTGTAACGCACTGTACATAGGAGCCAATAAATCTATCATAAACAAAATACAGATACAGCAAAACAAGGCCCTCCGAGCGGCATTGAACGTCCCCAGGAGAGAACACATTACAGCAATAAGAAGGAAACACAAATGGCTCTCCACCCACGAGAAAATCAGACTCAAGACTGCATCTCTCACATACAAATCCCTACACAACAAAGCCCCACAATACCTTAAGGACAGATTCACCAGAACACACCCCACAAGACAAACCAGACTTGCTTACACCAATCGCCTACAAGTACCACGCTTTAAACTGACCACCATAGGCGGAGCTAGCTTCCCAGTCAAAGCTGCTCAACTGTGGAACGAATTACCCACTACTGCGAGGCTAGAACACTCCTTCTCCAAATTCAGGCAAATTGTAATTAACTGGCTAACGACAGCAACTGCCAATTGAAAAACTTGCACCTGTAACTGGTAATTTCTGTAACCGCTAATGTCTGTAACTTGTAACTGTAACCTGTAACTTATGCTCTAAGCTGTATATATTCTTACTTTTGCGCCCTTATACTCCAGGGTCTGGTGCGCACAATAAATTCCAAACAAACAAACAAACAAACAAAACCAAGGCATATTAAATACCGGCATATTAAACACTGGACAAACATTGGCAAATAAACTGACGAGTGATAGACCGAGTGAAAGCAACCTGTAATGGGTGGACCGTGTGGTCCTACAACTGCACCTTTAAAAGAATATAGAGATGCACAACTCTCTGTTACATTTAAATTCAGCAACACAACTGGAGTAAATTGCTATGCAAATGTTGCAATCGATCTTCTCTTCCAATTTCCACCAATTGTTCAAACATCCCAATCAAGACATCTTCCAGATTTCCTACACGTGGAAACATACATGCACTCTCTGCAATCATGTTTCTCAAAAGTACATCCCTAACGAAAGCTTTGTGTATGTATCCATACCTAATTATAAATCTTTTCCATTTCACCAGCTTCTACACAATTCAAATAATGGCATATTATGCTCTTTTTGCAATTCAGACAATCGCTCCATCATACAAATATATTCAAATGGCCAATATGTGATTCTAATGCTTTTAAGGTACAATGCAGATGGTACCAAAAATAACTGCAAGCTCCATAGCTTTACACACGGCCAAGTATCTCTTGGCAAGAAAACCTTCACAACAGTAGGCACAATATACCACACTGATAACACAACACTTCAGGCCACTGTACTGCATATGTGAAAAAAGAAGTGGTTGGCTTGTATGTAACAACACTTCCATTACTCAAAAACATAGGTTACCAACAAAGCCAACAAATGCCTACTTAATATTCCTGCAGCCCAAATGTACTCATTAACGTACACTAACAAATCTTAATAACTACAGTACACTGTTAGAATACGTCATTGGGTATCTAACTACTTTAAAAATACCCTTCATTACAACACACTTCAAACATGCCATCACACTTATACTTACATAATACATCTATAGCAGTACAATAGTACTTTTAAAATCCAATACACTTTGAATTTGCCAATGGGTATCTAATTATTTGAAACACACACATATATTCGGAAACAAGTAAACTTTAAAAAACCATGTAAATGCCAGAAATTGTATCTGTATACAATGTTTTTTTTCAATCTACTATGGATTTCTTTGCCCAATGATTACTACATGTTAATACACAAATGCTATACCAAACATATTAAATACTATGTACTATTTATGAGGGTCACTAAAGTAAATATATAGCTACAACTGCAAGTAATTAAGTGTTTTAAAGTATGTTTAACAAATTATACTTTTTTTCTTTATAGAGGAACAGCCACAAATTGCAGCCTTGTTACCATATTCAACTAAATATCCATGCCCAGTGTCAATTACTCTGGGCATATTACTGTTGCCATCATTACTAAGGAGAAATTATTATGGCTTTCGCCACTGTGTACAGTTCTACCTTACAGCCTTCTTACAATATTCAACTAAGCATCCATGCCCACTATCAATTACTATCAGCCTATTACTATAACCATAATCACTGAGGAGAAACTATTGTAGCCATGAGCAGTGTGCACAATTCTGGTAGGATTCTAAATATTATATACACTTCAATAATATCCTTCCACCATATTACAAATACTGTATACTCCCTCTAGAATAGCCATAATTACTATACTCATATTAGTGCAAACTTAACCAGTGTCCAGATTTGCCACAGCCACAACAATAGAATTCAACGTTATCACAACCATGCACATTTCACTATCAAAAAACATGACTCACCTCTTCTGCAGTTACTATTGTCCGCCGCAATAAAAATGTCAGCGGACACAGGGCTTGGCCAAAGGAGCTGGATGGCACCTTCGGTCTGAGGACTAATGCAGATGTGATTTTACAGTGCAATCCTTCTACTCTTTTTAACTTCATCTCTGTAACATTCCCTGATTGGCTACTTTTCAACAGTCAAAAACTCTACATGCAACTCTTCTACTCTCTTCAGCAAATCTAAATCACATGTACCTTCCAACTGATCCGATTCCAATTTCGACATCTAATAAGGTATGCTTTCATTTTTAAATGTACTTATTATAACCAACTCTCAAAGTGCAGTTCTCCAGTCATTCAACTACGGATCTGATTCCAATTCTGACATCTAATAAGGTATGCTTTCATTATATGTACTTATTTTAGCCACCTTTTTATATATAAACATCTCCATAACAATATCCTCTTCAGATGCCATATATTGCCACCATGTTAAACCTGCTCACATCAACTCCTTTACTCACACGCTATTAAAAATTAGCCATCCCTCCTCACAAACCTATTGTGAGAAACCAGAACGTGTCTCACCCACTAGTCCCCGGGGATCTGTCATCCAGGTGGCCTGGACACAGCCATTGCTTTTGGATCCAGTTCCTGGTGGTGGACCAGTGCGGGAGGATCACCTGGGTGAGGAGTCTTCGGGGGGTGGGAGACCGGATGGCAAGGTTCGGTTTGCCCTTCCCTGTAACACCTTTACCCCATCCTACCAGGTAGCATACACAGGAACTCTACTCCCACTTTCCTACACATACACTTTCAAACTGACAGCCCGCTCTGGAAGAAAACAGACTAACACCTGAGCAGTATACATGACGTGTCCCAATACAATGATCAGGCAAGGTCAGGCAATTACTGACCATCACTCACACCTGACTTACATTACGCTTCCAAACACAAATTAAAGGCGGAGCACGAACGCACACTCTGAGCGAGGCAAAGCACACAAAGGGACAGCAGTTTTGAGATGGAAGCTGAACGAGGGAAGAAAGATGGAAAACCAAGAGGGGTTCGCAAGGAAGGAAATTCCCCTGACCTTTCCGGCAGGAAACCGTTACTTTCAAGATCCCTCAAGATCAGACAGCTTAAGGCAAGGAAACCAGTCTGAAGAATCCTGCATTGTGTGCCAGAGGTACCCATGCTCCTCCTACATGAATAATGAGTCGGGGGGAAGCAGCAGCTGCCGTGGTACCGTTGTTGGCTGCAAGAACAAAGTAGAGTCTGAGAAATCAACACAGTCGGTGAGTTGGGGAGTCCGATATAAGACTGGTCTTTGTTTAAGCCAAGGTTGCAAGCAGCAGCATTGTATAACAAGCACTGAAACAAACATTGTTGAAAAGCGTGTGATGAAAGACATGAGTAAAGTTGATGAACGCTTGAACTTTGAAAGTAAAGATACAAGAGAGTGGTCTGTCACAGCATGTGTGCTCAATCAAAGGTCTCTCTATGGTAGGCAGCCAGGCAGCCGAGAAGTGGTAGAAGCAAGAGTTAAAGAGTTGTAATGAGAAAATCATTTTGAATCAAAGTGGTCCTGCGATGGGTCAAGCAAAATCCTGTGCAAAGTTGACAGGCAAAAAGGAAACGTTTGGAAAATGAGATAAAATGATACGAGCCACATCGAGAGAGACCAATTGAGAACATTGTGTTAAAGTGGGTCTGAGCCCAGCGGAGGGGGACCTGGATGATCAGTAAATTACCTGAGAAATTGCGCATATGTAATTCCTGAGAAGAAAGGAACTTTAATGTTTGCTTGTCGCATCATGGCCCTCTGTAATAAGAGACTTTGCATGTCAAAGGGACTTTGGCACAGAAGGCCCTGATACTGAGGTTTTGAACTGCATCCTTGTGCTAGAGAAGCCAGAGTATGCGCTAAACTCGAGTGTGCTGCCTTGTACCGTGCTGAAAACGTGGGGAAGGGAAGCTAACGGCTCAATTATCCTGACATATCATTTCTTGAACACTTTTCTTATGCAAAACATTTTTCCCACACCATTTGTATTCAGAATGATTGGAAATAGGTTTATTAGTATAGGCCCTTTTATTTTGACAAGACTATACAAGGACTGCGTTATTATAATTTGATGGTCGTAGCTTGCTCCCATCTTTAGATTTAGGATTAGATAGGCGTTTTACCAACCCATTTGAAAGTTCAAAAACACACTTGCACTGTGATCACTTGTGCCTGTCTTACTGTTTGATACCGTGCCTTCCTTACGCTATGCACTCTCATTATTTTACTCAGATGCTATTAAAAATAGCCATCCCTCCTCACAAACCTCCCAAGTAATAGAATACTTATCAAGTGAGCTTAGCAGAGCTGTACCAGGAAGGGAACAATGATGTGAAACATACTGAAGAACAAAAAAGAACAGGATCTGAGCAGCAGCAGCACTCATTGAAGTGAATGTTGCTTCCTTCACAGATATGCAGGCGATTAAAAAACACTTCATGCAAATCTTATCCAAGCAATATTAAGCACCCCTTCAAGAGACACCTAACAACATTAAGTATTTGCGGAAATGGTAGAATTACTGTAAAGGTAGCCATTGCATCAGAGAAAAAGCTATTGCACACATCCAAAGTGGCAAGGTACCAGCAACTTTCAGGCTTGTGGCCGTGCTATAGGAAGGAATTTAGGAGAAGCTAGTTCAATGCTACATGCTTTATTTATTGATTTTATGAACGAAGGAGCTGAGTGGGGAATGACTATGAAAGCCACAACGTAGGCTTAACAAAGTTGGGGAAGAATCAACAAATTGTCGAAGGCTAGCAACCAATTTATTTAATGAATGTAACTATAAACTGCTTTACCAGACAGCTCTCCCCAGTCATCTGTGCTTTAGTATAAAAATTGACGAAAGAAATATCGAACAGGCAGGGATCCTTGACTTTACCCAACACATCTGCTCCATCTTGAAGCAGGCCTTCGTTGTGGGAGATTGAAATACAGGGCTGATGATCCAGCTTAGAGAAGTGGCATGAATATTTGGATCATTTACTAAGCTAATACATACACCTGCATAATGTAGGGGAGGATTGGTCCAAAAGACCCCCCTTGCCTACATCCCTTCCCCAGGTGAGGGCCATGGCTCATCGGGTGTCCCCTCCTTACCACCAGGGCCCAGGTGGTGGATGGCTCACCTGCTGAAGACATTGCCCAAACGTATTGAATTTAGCTAGGCCTCAGAAACCATTTTGTCTAATAAAGTTGGTGCGAGCTCGGCGCACTGTAGCGTGGCCCCCACCTTCGGAGAGTTTCAATTATCCCTGTGGCCGCAGCTCCCTGGCAGATCCGCTGTGAGCCCGTTCCCACGAACAAGACGGACATGAGCTAGTGTAAGATACCAACACTGTAACATTTCACCTTCCGCAGTGTATCACTGCTCCTAGCATGACCCAGCCAGCGAAGCCTGGGTGAAAAAGAGAACTGTAAAATGGTCCTCAGATAAAAGCAAAAGTTCCCAAATATGAATACCAAAACTACTTGCAATGCGTGCATTTTCTCCACAAAACTTCTACTATTAAGGAAACCTGTAAAATGTATAAACATGGTAGAATGCATGTTTACATGACATTAGTAATGGAGAACCCACACCACTGCAGTTGTGTGCAAATAATAAAAAGCGTTCCGGAGGACTATTCGTTATGTGTATCATTGAAAAGCTTACACCCCACGGTCCCGCGCCATAACCGAACTAATGCTGCTAGAGTGCAACGAAAGACAAATGTAACCATACAGAGGGCTCATGTGAAGGACGCGCGAGAATGCACCTGTCATATGTGTATGTCTAAGCCCCTTATGTGCCACTACCGTCACGTACGGTGGCGAGTCATTTTCTATGTGCTCCACCAACCTCACTACTACCTCACTTACTGTAAATGTTTATGCATATAACTAAATGTTGTAGTTGTTAAAACATAGTGTACAAATAATGTGCTCAGACTGGCTATATTTGAGAGACATTTAGCAAAGTTAAAATGTATGTTTTCGAATGATCCAAATGAGTATTGTATGGTGTTCGAATGTTTATGATGTTTTCACCTAAAATCGGCAACACACGAGGAAGATACCTTTGTGAATATGTGCAAGGCCATTCCCCCTCCCACCCTGCGAAGACTGCCAAACAAGAGAGCAGAGGCCCGCGCCGCGCTGCTCCACCTCCCCCAACTAGGCTGGAGCTGCTTCAAAGATTTGTAGTCCCCTCTGCAGCACCCAAGGCCATGGCCCGCCACCTGCATTATTTACAGCCCAGCAGTAAACCTCCGCCTGAATACACAAATCCAAAGGCGCTCCCTCTTAAACCCCACAACCCACCGGATCACCTTAGACTTATGGCCCATGTACAATTAGGACACCCAATACTATGGCAACATACAGCAGCACATTCATAACGACTTCTAACAAGACAGAAAAACATGTACCGCCTGTCCCATGCCCTGAGACCTAGCCCCTCGACCTATGGTACCGGTCAACAGGACACTGGTAACCATGCACTGATGAATCACCATCAAACCCCTCTCAAGGTGCATTCCTCCTGTGTTGCATTAACCTGTAGAATAACCTATTGAAAGATTTACTAAAGAAGATAATATTGCAATAACCGAATGACTGCGGTGTGCATGGCCTAGGGCAAATAAGTCAGGAAAAGACATTCATCTCTGACACTGGCCACAATGGCACAACAACACCGCCCGGATGAACTCAGCTGACCTGCCAGGCCCAGCCCAACCCACGAGGCTGACCAGTGACGTCCTCCAGCCAAGGCCAACCACATCGCAGCAGCGCCTATAGCTAGTCATCGCCACCCAATCCCATTGAACTTGTGCCCCTTATAGTATGTAGGTTCTGATGACGTGTTTTGTAAATATATACGCCTGTCTTTGCTATTGTCAGACAGAGCGCTCTCGGAGTTTGCAGAGTTCTTTGCATGCCCTATTCTGATTGATAAACTCCCATTTACGCTCACCCGCACTCTGTCTTGGCCTTATTCCCAATTCTGGGAGAGTCCTTCATTGTCTCTCATTGCGGGGAGGATCGTGCTGGTTGGGGACGCTTGCCTTCAGTGGTGACCCCGAAAGCGTGATTATTATTATTTTTTTTTCCCAACCTATCACTACCGTCCCCTTTTGGCACGAAAATCTCCGGTCGAAAAGGGATACGCACGGTGCGCCGGCTCCGGGAGGCTGCCCGTCAACGGCGACCGGTACGCTCAGAAGTGCGCACTCAACAGAGAGAGGGTACGGGATCCCGGGTGAAAAATCCCCTTTGAGTACCGCTCGCCGGAGCCGGGGCTGACTGTTGAGCGGATGGCAGCACTGCCTGGACGGACCCAGTTTCAGAGACTATCGGTTCAAGACGGGCACGTGAGTATTGAGTGCGAGCGATCATAAATGGGAGGAGAGGAGTGAATTTAGGACAGGGAACGAGGCGGGGTAAAAAAGGGGGCACGTAGGTCTACTAAGGACCATCTTAAACTTTCTTTACTTTTTCTTTGCATATGGCCATTAGGATTAAGAGGTGAATAAGAGATAAAAGTGACAGGAACCTAGCTCCGAGAGGGGGTGGAAGGCGGCGCCGCATAGTGCTATCTTGACTAGTACTGGGAATATATGAAGAAGTGGAAAATAAGATAAAAGTGTCTGGCAAAGGGAGACACGGAGAATATATTAGTGACTGCTATTCTTTCTATTCTTTTCTTTAGGGTTGTGGGAGAAATAAAAGTGAGATTAGTACAAAACGATAGAGATAACGTGAAAAACAGAGAGTTTTACTGTAAGAGTGAAGATCAAACCTATACATATATATATATACATATATCTGAATAAGACGGACAGGGACAGCTGGCCAGGGAGGAAAGGGAGGGTAAATTGAACTGTGAATATAGTGTTACAGAGAGGTGTGTGCACATCGTCTGTGTCAGGAGATAATTTGGTGTGATGGGCTTGTAAGAATGGTCATACATGTATAGCCATTGTGTGGTCATGGTAAGTGTGGCCAGACAAAGCTTTATAAAGACAAGAGCAATAAGGTGAGTGAGTGTGTATCTTTTTGATTTCTGGGTTAACATTGTCGAGATTACTGATGGTTTGCTCTTGTACGTACCCCACAAAGAACATAGAATAGAGGCTGTGTACAGCCATTCTTATGGTGTGCAGGCAGGGGGAAGAACACGAAGGCCCCCACTATTGAGTAAAACATAAAATACGAGGACTCACATGGTGATACGTTTACATTGTGATATTGAGATACATAGAGACACATAAGTACCAGGAGGGCACAAAGTATGGGGGCAGAAACACCCTTATCACATATTTGTAAGAACCTACCGGGGTACGCGGAGCGGATTAAGAAATATCATGACCAATGGATCACGGAGTTGAAGGGAGAGGGGTTGCCCCAGATATGGCCCGAAGGGGGTTCATTTGACAAAAGTGTCCTAGATATGGTAGCTACATGCATTTGCTTGAAATACAAGGGGAAGCAGTTGCATAATAGGAGAGAAATATAAGATCTCTGGAGGTTGTTTGAAGAGATACCGCCACCTAAGGCACAAGAATTAAATCCTGATCTACCATCTACCACTGACAATCCACTAATGATACAGAAAGATGCTAAAGCATTGCCAGATGCAGAGCCACCAATAGAGGTAATAAGTTTATACCCAATACTAAACAAGCCAGTGCCCGCAGAGGGGTACAGTAGTGACCCCACTTATGTGCCTCCCCCGACAACTGCCACAACCCAAAGGCCAACGGTACCCCCGCCATACGAGAGTACTAGGGAGCGAGCCCAGGTGAGCACACCAAGGGTGGACATAGAAAAGCTAACAGACGATCTAGAGTCAAGACTCTCGATAGCCAAAGATGAGCTCTCGAGGATAAAAAGCATAGGTGAGCGAACAGCACTTAATGCAGCGAGATCAGAGCACGCGTCTAGAGCGCAGAGCGAGGGTAGAACACTTGATGAAGGGTGGAAAAAAGGTGAGATACTGTTCAGAATCCAAGAAGAACCAATCTGAATAATTGAACTAGAGACAAGAGAGGGATGTACTGACAATGAAGAAAGGCCTATAGGGGACAGGGAGGAGATACTATGTGATATAAGGGACGATTTGGAGGAAAGCGACAGGTTGAGCAACCCAACAACGGATTTCAAGAGGCAGAACATTATGGCCATCCCCATCCGGGGAGCCCATATGGTCTCCCAATGGGACAACAACAAAGAAACCCAGGCCAGGGGTACAATGAACAACAACAGGGGCATCAATACAGAACACAGAATCACCCACAAAACAATGACATTATGCATTACACGCCAGGCAACCCTTTTGCAACAACGTCAAATGGAGCACCAGCACCAGCCCCCTATAGTGGCGTGTCGGTGGTCTCAGGGAGTGTGTTCAACCAAGGGGGGGCAATGAAACACCCCGCATAGGACAGCCCACAGAGAACACTTGCGTGTCCAGTTCTATCTACCACCTACGATGCATCAGAGGAACCATTGGTAGGGGCGCAGATAGGAGACAAGCAGTTCATATTCATGGTGGATTCGGGAGCGGAGAAATCATGTATTAGGGAGGGCCGGTTCCCGTTATCTAACCGGAAGTTAGAGACTCAGGGGTTCTCTGGGGCTGTAATAGAAGTTCCTTACACAGAAGCATTGGATGTGACGGTAGGAGGTAAAACTGTGAAAACACCCTTACTGTATTATGAACATTCGCCAATAAATTTACTAGGGAGGGATCTTCTTAGCAAACTCAACATGACGATATCATTCACTGAGAGAGGTATAGTGTGTTCAACACCCGGAATATGCCCATTACGTGTAATGCTGGTAGTACAGGCTCACACAACCACACCAGAAATACGAGGTTTGCCAGTAAACGAGGAAATGTTTATTGAAGGACTAAAGACACTGGCCCTCATAATTCCTGAGCTAAGAAGAATGGATTGGAGGATTCCAGCAGAGTTCCTCTTCCGCCCAATAGTGTGCCCTGACACAGCACCAGGATCAGTGGTATCATTAGATTTGCACGCTGTACAGGTATCTGCGAAAAGGATTTCTGTGATTGGAATAGATATAGAAGGATGTGAGTGGCGTACAGTACTGTGTACGAATGCCAATATTGCCCTAAGAGACTTAACTGATGAGGATCTCTTCTCAGATTCAGAGGGGGATGGTGAAATAGTAATGGAAATAGCAATGCCCTGTGACATTTTGATTCAAGCTAGGGAAATCCCTGTTCAGCTGATGGCAGTGGTGGGAGCACCACCGTCATTCTTCGATGATG
The DNA here is from genome assembly GCF_040938575.1 of Ambystoma mexicanum. Taxonomy (NCBI): domain Eukaryota; kingdom Metazoa; phylum Chordata; class Amphibia; order Caudata; family Ambystomatidae; genus Ambystoma; species Ambystoma mexicanum. The sequence goes on from NC_090925.1 coordinate 170,887,199, forward strand.
ACATGAGGCTCGTACCAAATAATTTGTGGACAACAGGCCCCCATGATGTAGGGTTGTTGCATGGAGTACAACCTGTGATAATAAAATTAAAACAAGGAGCAATTCTACCCCGAGTGAAACAGTATCCATTGTCCCGTGCAGCTGAAGAAGGGATAAAAGAGACAATAAATGCACTACTAGCACAAGGGATAATAGTGCCTTCAAACTCCCCATGTAACACATGCATTTACCCAATCAAAAAAGCGAAGGGAGGGTCTTGGAGGATGATACAGGATTTACGCCCCCTAAATGATGTAATTCCCTTTGGTCCCGAACCCTGCATCAATATTATGCAGCATCCCAAAAATGGCATCCCATTTCACGGTGATCGACTTGAAAAACGCATTTTTCTCCATCCCCCTGGCTGAAGAGAGCAGATACCTGACAGCATTTACACTAGGGGGGAAGAGATATGAACATTGCAGATTACCGCAGGGATACTGTGAGAGCCCGAGCATATTCAACCACATACTACATGAAGACTTAGGAAACCTATAAGTTGAGAGTACAATCATTCAGTACGTAGACAATTTACTCGTCTGTGCACAGGACGAAGAAGCATACAGAAAGGATTCAATAACACTCCTGACCCTGTTGGCCAATAAGGGGTACAAAGTAGACAAGGGAAAGCTACAGTACTGCCTGACAGAAGTTCTATACCTGGGACAGCTAATATCACAAGATGGAAAAAGAATAATCCCCGACAGGGTAGAAGCAATAAGATCAGTAGGAGAACCCACAACAGTGAAAGACATGCAGAAATTCCTGGGAATGTGCAACTATTGCCAAGCATGGATATTAGATTATGCAGCATACACCAGACCCTTATTGGAAGCACTGAAGGAGGCCCAACAGGAAAACAAGAAAATAGAATGGTCGGAAGAAATGAGCGCCTCCTTCAAATCATTAAAAGAGTTGATTTCAAGTGCTCCAGTGCTCGCAAATCCTGATTATGGGCGCAAGTTTTACCTGTTCTCACACTGCAAGGGAACACTCATGACAGCTGTACTGACACAGAAGACGTCACTAGGGCACAAACCTTTGGCTTACTATAGTGGCACTTTGGATGCTGTGATGCAAGGATATTTCGCGTGCGAGCAATCGCTCGCTGCAGCCGCGTTCGCAATCGAGAAAAGTGCCACAATAGTAATGGGATGCCCTGTGACACTATTTGTGGAACATTCATTATTTGCGATACTTGAGAGGTCAAAAAGCACACTGACAACACAGCGGGCAACCGCCTATGAAATAATATTGTCCAGCGCCAACATCCATGTGGTGCGATGCAGGACAGTGAATCCAGCAACATTCATTACAGAAGCGTGCACACTAGAGGACATGCAGGAACACGATTGTGCGACTTACACAGGAGAAAGAGGGGAGGACACAGTGGTGTGTGAGAATGCTCTGAGCGAGGGGGAAGTGTACTTCGTAGACGGGTCAGCATCAATTGACGTGGACACGGGAGAGAAACATGTGGGTATGGCAGTAGTGAGATTAGAAGATGGTGAGTATGAGACACTAGTGCAGTACCGCCTCCCATCACATTACTCCGCACAAGCAGCAGAACTGATTGCCCTCATAGAAGCACTACATGCAGCTAAAGGTTGTGCAGTGACAATCTACACAGACTCAGTTTACATGACGACAACAGTACATGGGGGTCTAGCAAGATGGGGGCGGAGGGGGTTTCGACGAGCAGATGGAACTCCAATGCAGCATGCAGAATTGCTGAAGGAGTTGATTGAAGCCCTACAAGATCCCACAGCGGTAGCAATAGTGAAGTGCCAAGCACATACATCCAACACAGATGTTGTGTCTTTGGGAAACATGGCAGCGGACGCTGCCGCCAAGGAAGCTTCCTACTTTCAGAAATATGAAGCAGGTGAGTACATGCTGCAGCACAAGATAAACGAGGAGCTCCCAGAAGGGTACAATATGATGCCTATATCACAAATACTAGAATTACAGGAAGGAGCAAGTGCAGATGAAAAATTGATGTGGGTAAAAAGAGGGTGCAGCCAATCGGCGACAGACTTACTGTGGCGACAAAATAACTCAGGAAAAGTGGTAATGCCAGTAAAGTTATTGGAAATTGCGTTCCACCAACTACACTTCCCAGCACACAATACGAAACAACACATTGCAGCAGAGATACAGGAGGAGTGGTTCCTGGCCTGTCTCCAGGAGCACATATCTCGATTAACGCTGGAATGCACAACATGTCAGATATACAATTCAGGAATGACATTACGTACTCTCCGGGGAACAATTCCAAAACCAATTGGGCCATTCAGAGAGCTACATATCGATTACGCGGACATGGGAGAAAGGTGTAATGGGGCACGTTACATGATTGTGGTTGTATGCCCATTTTCAAGGTGGGTAGAAGCAGGCCCATGTGCACGACCTGATGCTAAAAGCGCTGCAAAGTTCCTAGTGAGGGAAGTGTTTCCGCGCTGGGGAATTTGTGACGTGATTCGCTCGGACAACGGCACTCACTTTGTAATTGAGCTCTTCAAGGAAGTAACAACATTGTTGGGAATAAAGCATAAATTGTGCTCGATTTATCATCCTCAAAGTAATGGCGTAGTGGAAAAGATGAACGGACTGTTAAAAGGAAGGTTGTCGAAACTATGCTTTTCATTAAAAAAGAACTGGATTTACTGTTTGCCCCTTGCACTGTTTGAGCTGAGAAATCAGCCAAGCAAGGACCACCATTTATCCCCGCACGAGATCGTGACTGGGAGACGAATGCACACAGCACACTCCCCACTGCGCGAACACTCAGATGCACACAGAAGCGCTGCGATATTGGGAGATGAGTTCACAGACTATTTGAAGAAATTAACGAGGGCAGCGGGCGCAATATCAAAGCAGCTCTCTCCACCTTTCACGAGAGAGGAGAGAAACACAACAGGGTCTGTTACGGAGCCTGAAACACAGCTACAGCTGATGCCGGGCGAATTCATTTATGTCAGGAGTTTTGTGCGTCGGTGGAATGCACCTCGGTTCCAAGGCCCATACGAGGTAGTGTTTTGCACGCCCACGGCAGTAAAGGTAAAGGGCCTGAAGTATTGGGTACATTTGACAGACGTACGAAGGGCATATAATAATGTGCAGGAAGAAGTGGATGAGGAGGCACAGACAACAGCAAACAATGCAAATGAGCAGAATGTGTGAATATGAACTCGTGTGTGTGACAGTAATGCACCTGAATGAAAAAGTGGCTGACAAGTATACTTGCATTTAAGGGTATAAAAAAAAAAAAAATCTTTTTTGGAACATATATATATATATATATATATATATATATATATATATATATATATATAATTAACGATGTGATATAAATATGCAGTGTCTACTCCCTTGTCTGTGCATCCCCAACCCTACAGCCCTACCCGTTCCCATTCCCTTTCAATATATACCGGCACTGGTAGTGCCAACAAAATGTTTACATTCATGCACTTAATGCACTTTTATATCCCAAACAGGAGCTACCATGGCATCTAACGGGCAGCCTGCAACGGATAGATTTATTAGATTTAGAGAGTTGTTAACTGAGAGATGCAGATATTCGTATGAGTGTGGATTATCTGTGTGCGTTACATTGTTTTTTACAATAATGTTTTGCCTAGTTACATATTGGTTCATAGCGTTCATCTCTATCGAGATGAACGAGGGGGGAGGGATTAACAGCACTACTGTTACTAATGCAACTGCAAGTGTAAATACCAAGGAAGGTGATTTTTTGGTATGGGACGGAACTAAACTTGTATGGGGTTATTATACCACACCATCCAATGCTGTCATCTCAAAAAATGAAGGGCTACAGGGTGAAATGCAAAATAACACAGTGTCTCCGCCGAAAATATCTAATTACAATGCCCATAGTTTAAATGACCGAAACCCCTCCGCCATATCCTGGTTGTATAACACCCCCACCAGCCAGCCTGCCCCCGTAGCCATAGACACATTGACGGATAACAGAATGGAAGAAAATGAAAGAATTACAGCAACACATGAAATATTATATGATGATTGGGTAAAGGGGGGTGGGAAGGAGAAAGGGGGCCCACTTTGTCTATCGCCCATGAAGCCGGGAAGTACATTAGGAAAAGAAATAACAGACGAAAAAGGGAAGCGGAGAGGAGGAAGTATGATGAGTACTATGGGTTAGGACTGGATAAAATGGAAGACCCACGACACCCCCACCAGACAAATAAATGGTACGCGGATATGAGTGCAACAGCTAAACAAACAACAAATGAGAGCTGTTATGTCTGCTCCCTCATTCCCCATGCTTCAGGCACACCCAAAGTATTGTTACCCAAAGAATTGCCTTTTGTGGATGCCCAATGTCTCCTTCATCTCACGTTGTGCAGGATTAAGAACACCTTCCAGGCACATGCAGTTACTTTTAGAATGATGCAGAACGAGAAAACTTGCTATCCAAAGACAGTAGAAGTGATATGTCTAGAAGAACCATTTTTTATAATACAAGGGACACTTTTTTCAGATAACAAGTGGAAGGACGAAGAAGTAATGTGTAAGGCTGAAGCGCTGAGGGGTGTGGCACCAGAGAAATTGCAATGGATAGAAGAAACGTGCACACCAGTATGGAAGGAACACATTTCAAAACTAACTTGGGTAACAGCCATTGAAAAACCCTTCAAGCTGCAGAAGGAAATAGACTATGAACTGTGTTTTAAAGGGGAGGGAAAAGCCTCCATGGGGACAAACAAGAACTGTAACAAGACCCTCACCATCCCAGACTTAAGAAAGCGGACAGCGGCCCTGATGGACACGTATTGGGTATGTGGCAACGAGGCATACCTGCACCTCCCCCAATCATGGATTGGCAGCTGCTCAATGGCCACTCTGCACTCAGCACTAATGGTAATTCCAGAAAGCCACATTGACAGGAGCAAGAGGACGCGAGAAAACATCCAACAGAGTGCAGTCCAGCCCACTGCAGAGTCACAAATGTATGTCCTGTCTTCCGGGAGCAAGGAAGAGGTGCTGACCCGAAATAGACGAGCATCAAACTACATATCAAAAGCATCGTCAGAGTTGCTGGCACAGATCCCAGACAGATACCGATTATTCAGCTCGGCAGAAACATTCTTTGCCTCACTCATCCCAAGTATCCAGGCCAGAGCAAACGCAAAATGGCTCCAGATAACACGTTGGGAGCTGATCCAGCTGGCAAATGACACTGAAGAAGGGTTCAACTTGATAAAAGTGGAACTAAGAGTTTTACGGCTGATGACCATGCAAAACAGGTATGTCTTGGACCTGCTGACGGCGATGGATGGAGGTGTTTGCCGAAAAATCGGAAGTGCCTGCTGCACTTTCGTACCTTCTGAAGACGCAGACAACGGCTCCCTGTCCAATGTGATCGAAGCAGTACATAACCTAGGAGAAAGAATGAAAATGGAAGGCGGAGCAGAAGAAAGCACGTGGTTCGACAATATCTTCTCCTGGGTTCCGTCATGGCGGGAATGACTGTGAAAATTTTGATGCCGGCTGTGGTGTTCCTCCTCTTTATCTTTTGCCTGTGCCAGGTGGGTCTTTGATGTTGTGCTAACGCAGTACCTAATGGTGCAATGATGATGGTGACAATGGGCAACACCCGTGGTACAATACAAACTATGCAGGAAGTGCAGGTACAAACAGGAACTGATGACACACCCAGGTATCAGCTAGTGCCCAGGTATCATGACAAGGATATTGTAGACAAATTGTGGCATACCACCATCAGAGAGCCCCGTGTACTAGAATGGTACCAGGAGGTGTGGGTAGATTTGGAAGGAGAGAGCGGATGTATATACTTGACCTGTACCCCAGATGAGTATGCCAGGAGAGGTGAGAGTTTAAGGGGGGTGTGCAGAGCGTGGATGCCCATAAAAGGCACACCAGCATGGGATGACGCAATCATTGATGAAGAGGAGTGCAGGAGATTGGAAGATTTAAAGAATTCGTTACTTAAGTAACGAAAGGGGGGAAATGTAGGGGAGGATTGGTCCAAAAGACCCCCCTTGCCTACATCCCTTCCCCAGGTGAGGGCCATGGCTCATCGGGCGTCCCCTCCTTACCACCAGGGCCCAGGTGGTGGATGGCTCACCTGCTGAAGACATTGCCCAAACGTATTGACTTTAGCTAGGCCTCAGAAACCATTTTGTCTAATAAAGTTGGTGCGAGCTCGGCGCACTGTAGCGCGGCCCCCACCTTCGGAGAGTTTCAATTATCCCTGTGGCCGCAACTCCCTGGCAGATCCGCTGTGAGCCCGTTCCCACAAACAAGACGGACATGAGCTAGTGTAAGATACCAACACTGTAACATTTCACCTTCCGCAGTGTATCACTGCTCCCAGCATGACCCAGCCAGCGAAGCCTGAGTGAAAAAGAGAACTGTAAAATGGTCCTCAGATCAAAGCAAAAGATCCCAAATATGAATACCAAAACTACTTGCAATGCGTGCATTTTCTCCACAAAACTTCTACTATTAAGGAAACCTGTAAAATGTATAAACATGGTAGAATGCATGTTCACATGACATTAGTAATGAAGAACCCACACCACTGCAGTTGTGTGCAAATAATAAAAAGCGTTCCGGAGGACTATTCGTTATGTGTATCATTGAAAAGCTTACACCCCACGGTCCCGCGCCATAACCGAACTAATGCTGCTAGAGTGCAACGAATGACAAATGTAACCATACAGAGGGCTCATGTGAAGGAAGCGCGAGAATGCACCTGTCATGTGTGTATGTCTAAGCCCCTTATGTGCCACTACCATCACGTACGGTGGCGAGTCATTTTCTATGTGCTCCACCAACCTCACTACTACCTCACTTACTGTAAATGTATATGCATATAACTAAATGTTGTAGTTGTTAAAACATAGTGTACAAATAATGTGCTCAGACTGGCTATATTTGAGAGACATTTAGCAAAGTTAAAATGTATATTTTCGAATTATCCAAATGAGTATTGTATAGTGTTCGAATGTTTATGATGTTTTCACCTAAAATCGGCAACACACGAGGAAGATACCTTTGTGAATATGTGCAAGGCCATTCCCCGTCCCACCCTGCGAAGACTGCCAAACAAGAGAGCAGAGGCCCGCGCCGCGCTGCTCCACCTCCCCCAACTAGGCTGGAGCCGCTTCAAAGATTTGTAGTCCCCTCTGCAGCACCCAAGGCCATGGCCCGCCACCTGCATTATTTACAGCCCAGCAGTAAACCTCCGCCTGAATACACAAATCCAAAGGCGCCCCCTCTTAAACCCCACAACCCACCGGATCACCTTAGACTTATGGCCCCTGTACAATTAGGACACCCAATACTATGGCAACATACAGCAGCACATTCATAACGACTTCTAACAAGACAGAAAAATATGTACCGCCTGTCCCATGCCCTGAGACCTAGCCCGTCGACCTATGGTACCGGTCAACAGGACACTGGTAACCATGCACTGATGAATCACCATCAAACCCCTCTCAAGGTGCATTCCTCCTGTGTTGCATTAACCTGTAGAATACCCTATTGAAAGATTTACTAAAGAAGATAATATTGCAATAACCGAATGACTGCGGTGTGCATGGCCTAGGGCAAATAAGTCAGGAAAAGACATTCATCTCTGACACTGGCCACAATGGCACAACTACACCGCCCGGATGAACTCAGCTGACCTGCCAGGCCCAGCCCAACCCACGAGGCTGACCAGTGACGTCCTCCAGCCAAGGCCAACCACATCGCAGCAGCGCCTATAGCTAGTCATCGCCACCCAATCCCATTGAACTTGTGCCCCTTATAGTTTGTAGGTTCTGATGACGTGTTTTGTAAATATATACGCCTGTCTTTGCTATTGTCAGACAGAGCGCTCTCGGAGTTTGCAGAGTTCTTTGCATGCCCTATTCTGATTGATAAACTCCCATTTACGCTCACCCGCACTCTGTCTTGGCCTTATTCCCATTCTGGGAGAGTCCTTCATTGTCTCTCATTGCGGGGAGGATCGTGCTGGTTGGGGACGCTTGCCTTCAATAATTATCGAAGACCTGGGCAGTCCTGGTTTCTGTATATATTGAAAGACAAAGCTAGTGCACAAATGCTAGAGTTTAAAAACTATAACTCAGGTGAGAAGGGGACCAGTCATAGTTAGAAGATCAATATCAATTTTAATAATTAGTCATAAAAGTTAAAACATATAATTAAATAAGAAGGTCCACAATACAATCTTAACATCCAATATAAAACAGGGGATACGTAACAGGCTTAGGTAGCGAGTTAAAACAAGTTCACAGAAAATACATACACAGTTGGTACTTGTAAAACAAATTGTAAAGTACCAGATTCTATTGAAATTAATGTGTCATAGATTTATATCTCTGTCTTTAGTCCAGAGAGTTGTCTCTACATGTTTCTGTTCTTTTAAAAATAATATATAACATTCATCAGGAGGAAGTAGATTTTACGACATAACCTAATTCTATTGGATCATGAATATAATCAGCGTTTGTCTCATAGCATCTGTGGGGTTAAAAAACATAAAACAAAGGTTCAGCTTATGTGTAGCTAAATACTTTGATGAGTTCAAATGAAAGAACTAAGGCACCATGTAATGAGGGATGATTACCTTTAATGGTGCTGGTGGGGACTCTCTACTTCTGTCAGTAGGTGTAGGAGGATTAATCAGTCCTATAAAGTATATATTTTACACATTAAGCATATGGAATTGCTTAAAAAAGAAGGCTTATTTGTGTTCACAACACATAAACAGAATAAGTTGAACATCCTGCTATAAATAGCTAAGTAATGCAATAGCGTAGAGTGGCGTTTAGTTAAGCTAGCAGAGAGATAGATACCCAGTGCGGAGAGGTTGATAAAGTACGGTTCCGTGGTGCGCTTGTGCACGGTTGAATAAATGTGGGAAGTGTGGCTACTGTAGACCTTGTGAATAAGGTCATATTAGGTCAGAATAGAGTATAAATAGAGCTGTTAAGTGAGCGAAAACCGAAAAGAGAAGTTGTCCCCCTGGAGATAAAGATAAAGTAATGTGAGGGGCATGGTACACGCATACGGTGTATCACTAGCTAGATCATTGAAAAATGCGAATCCGATACTCACAATTTCAGTGTAAAGGTCATAAACATGGAAGGTACAAGTGGTAGCGTAGTCGTATCTGTAGACTGGAAATAGAATAGTCCGGTCGGGGTAGTCACCACAAAGGTATGACAGGCGTACGGGAATAGATCCCTCACTCGTAGCTGTAACATAGCGGAAAATATTGCGTTTCGTAAAAGGATAAAATTAAAAGTATAGAGGTATAGGAACCGAGCCCGTAGCAATAATCTATGGGACTTACCTATTAAGGAGCGATTGTTGCGTGTAGTGCCGGTTGTTGGTCGGTAAAGCTCCGTAATGAGACTGATTGCACGAGCAAGCCGATGCCTCAGAGTAGTCATGGAGCTGTGGGTAGTCCTTCCTCGATGATAGTCATGTGAGGAAGCGCAGGGAGAGAGGCCAAAAAGTGGCGGCCATGTTAGTCAGGAGTCTGAATGAGAAAAAAAAGTCAGCTACGTACGAATTGCGTAGAAGGGATCTGGGAATATGATACTAAAGGTAGTTAAACTAGCAATGCTAGATAGGAAAGTGTTGTGCAGCACGCAAACCAAAAAAACAGAAATAGACAAAAAATTAATGAATATTCAACTTTGGAGGCAGGTAGTAGGCAGTAGTGTAAGGGGACGTAGTAGTTAAAAAGGAATATAAGTCGTGGTAGCGAAGAGTAAGGTACTGGATAATGAGAGATGGAAAAAATGGTGGGCTAGTGTAGGTCTCTACAGTCTAAGTGTGGAGGGTCTAGTATTCCACTAGTATAGTGAATATAGATTGTAACTGGTAATTAGCAGTGGCGCATTAGGGGAATAGAGCTAGATATTGTGCCATTCAATGGATTCATTAAGACCTCTGACATCACTATGTAAGGTGTAAATCATTTTTTGTTCCATTTTCAAAAGTTTCTTTTCACCTGTTTCACGATTAGTCCCTTTGAGGGATAGCAGTACAGTCCATGTAAAATCTTCATGATTATGCTTCTGGTGGATAAAGTGCTTGACCCTGGGAGCATTCTCGGTTTTGTTTCTTAGGCAGCTTCGGTGTTCCATGATGCGAATTTTCACTTTGCGAATGGGTTTTCCCACGTAGTGCAGTCCACATTTGCATGTGATCAAGTAAACAACAAACTCAGTATTACAATTGGTGAGGTTATTTTGGGTCCAGCGTTTTGAAAGACCAATATCAACTTCTTTACTTTTGGAGGTAAGTTTGCATACCCCCACAGGAGCCACAAGGAAAATGTCTTTCAAAACGCTGGACCCATGTGATCTAATTGCGGCAAAAATTGCTGTGATTAGAAAATATTGCAGCAAAAATTCTGTGGTGTTGCGCTGCAATCGATGTAAAGGATGCAGGGGACACCCCCGCAACCCCCAGACCCATTATACCATTTAAGGGGAGTGGGGGACACCCCCGCAGCCCCCGCTCCCCTTAAATGGTGTAATGGGGCATACCTTTACCGGGTCAAACCACAGCATTTTTGCTGTGATTTTTTTTTACCATGACATTTTTGCCGCAATTTTCAGTAATGAACACTGCTATATAAAACATAGTGCACATGACCTGAAATAAACGATGGTATTCTTCCATGGACTCCAACGTCATCCAAAAGGATGATATCTGGTGTAGGTCTTGCCAGAGTAATCTCTCAAACCATCCCTGGATATTATCCATGGATTTTTGTGAGCAGGTAAAAGTCTACTCTCAGACCACAAGCTGACAGCAGACACCAAGGATAGGCAAATAGGTCTTCTAGATGTGGGCAGTGTGAGGAATCTGAGGGTATCCTCACCCGTTTCCCTGGCAATGCCTCCACCCAGGTGGCCAGGGAAAGGCCGAAACTACCAATCCTGACCCTGGGGGTGGATATGTGAGGGAGTACTACCTGGGATGATGTAACTTGGGGACAGGATGTGAGGAGGTGAGATGCAGTATCCCCCTTTTCCCTTTCATAATGAACATTCCCTTATCCAAGACATTGTAGGCTATTGTCATTCCCTTCCCCATTTTCTCAGTGTGTCTCCTACTAACACCCATCAAGTTAAATACTGGGACAAGGAAGAGGCAAACAAGATCAATGCATCCTTTTCACATTGACTTGCACAATCACTTACCCCAGTTAGGTAATGGACCATGAGTAGGCAAGCAAGAGCAATGCAGAACTCCCAAACAGGTAGTGAGTGGTCTAGTCTTTTTTGGACTAATCAACCTGATGGGAGGTTTAAAACTGACATGAACAGAGAAGATGGCATAAGCTGGGAAAGCAGGTCCAAGGACTGCTGGAAGAGCGCAGACACTTACTGGAAGGCGATGTGGCAGAAGAAGCACTCTAGAACACCAGAGAGATGAAGAGTGTATGCAGTGGGAAGCAGACCCGAGGGAAGCTTTAAGCCTGTGGCAGACTGCAGGGAGGAAGCAGTCTTGATTATGCGGAGCTTCGGAGTGAGGCCGAGCTGCAAGAGACGCATCGGTGGCAGACGCAAAGTCACAGAGCTGCTGCAGAGGAAAAGTGTGGCACCGCATGAGAGAGAGGGATTGTGGCAGTCAGAAGCCTTGCTTCATCGCTGTGCGCAACAACTGGTGAGTCAGCCTAGAAAAGCAGGACACCGGGCATGTCAGATGGGCTCTCAAACGCATAAGGACATTTGTTTTTTAATACCGATATGAATGAAAACTAGTACTTTTGAATACGAATTTGAACAAAAGCAAATACTTTTGAAATATCGAATTAATGGGAATATATTAAAGAGCAATTGTGAAAGCATCTAAAAAACCCATGAGAAGTGGAAAGGGGACTTTTCGTAAAACAGCATTTCCCGAATCTATGAAGGAACTTTATGAGTTGTGAGAACAAATATTGGCAAAAGACATATGAATGCATAAAATCAGTAACAAATTAACAGTGGCAAAGCAGTGGTACTGTGTATACAAGGAACTGATGAGAGGTGTAAAGTAATGTGTATTGGTTGCATGACCTGTAAGGGGTGGACTGTGTGGTGCGACAACTGCGCCTAGACCGAGGACACATACCTATTGAAAAGCCATGCAAATAACGACAGAGAAACCTGTGGTTAAATATAAAGGAAGTTTTGTATTTCAAGTCAAGGAACTTTTGCTTTCTGAATCCTGTGAAATGTACATTTGTGAAACCGATGAAAAGTAATCAAATCAGAGGAGCTGGAACTTATCCCTGAGAAATGTGTTTTGACGAAGTTGAGGGGAAGGGAACCCCTTAGCATTGCGATCTGTCTTGAAGCTTGGGGAAGGGATTCCCTTGACATAGTGAACTGTCTTGAATTGTGGCAAAGAGAACCCTTTGCAAGCCCAGAGCTGGGAGGACCTCAAAACAGTTATTGAACACTTATTATTTAGATATTTAGACCCACACACATTTTTCCAAGTATTAAGTGAGGACCAGGTTAGCTTTGGACATACTCAGAACTTTTATTTTGGACATCCTGACACAGACTTTCCTTAGTTTTTATGAGGTTTGTATGGGGCAAGTTAGGCCTTTTCTCAACCTTATTTTCATTTAATAAAAGTTTATAGCCATAGCTATACATCTCTTGTCTTTGCCTTCTTCATGATGCCTTCACAGCAAGTACTAGAAGATGCAGTGGTCGTGTCAACATTCTTTATTATCTGAACACACTGCCCTTTGCTGCTCTGTGGTATCTTTATTGCTAGGAGTGAGGGCTGCTTTTCAGCGACCTAAACATAAAAGCTGTATGTTGTAGTGGTTCTGTAGAACCAGAATTTAGAACACCATTATGTACTTTGTATCAGTGTATGAAACAGGGTTCTTACCGGAGTTGGCTGGTGGTGGTCCGTGGTGGCTTGTGTCTATGGGGTCCGTCCAATAAAGCTGGTTCTCTCTCTTTAACTACCGTCTTCAGCGCCATTACCTCATTGGCGACGAGGATGGGATCAGTGTCACCCAGGATAGCCAGGTGAATTGTGGATCTTCAAGAGTATTATTTTGTGGTGGAGTACATTCCTGGGAGTAAGAACATAGTGGCAGATTGCCTGTAGACTCTACCTTTGTCTTCCAGTGACGACGTGGAAGATTTGTAAAGTTTAAGTGGGACTCAGGTGGCATGTGTGATCCCGGGCAGTGGAGAAAGGTCTGTGGGAGAGGGAGAGTAAGGAGAGTGCCACATTGGTCTGGATCAGGGCAGGCTTGCAGAGAGGTTGGGGCAGCAATGATATTGTGGGTGTGCGCAAACCTTACATGCATGTGTTGGATGATTTGGCAGAGAGGCCTTGGGGTGTGACCAGAGGTGATAGGCTGATGCCACCCGTGAAGTTGATTGCAAAATTGGTGGAGTTGGCGCATGAGGGTCACCTTGGAAGATCTTTGGTGAAGAGAAGGCTGCGAGCATCATATTGGTGGCCCGGGCATGGATGAGGAGGTGGAGATTTTGGTTAAGGATTGTGGTACTGGTTCCACCATCCTGACACCCTGTCTGACGTACTGTCCCCCTGCCACTCTCGCTAAGCCTACACTTCCTGGCAAAATGGCCCTTCCTGTTGCAGCGTCTGCACAGCGCTGCCCGGGCAGGTCTGTCCTTTGATCCACCCACACGTCTAACAAGGCTGCCTCCCGCTGTGGTCTTGTGGTATCTGTCTGACTGTCCCTCGCAATTCATAGGCCCCTCTCCCTTCCCCTTTTGCTTGCTGCCACTCTTCTTGTTCGTCAACACTGCCTGCACCACAACTCCCTGTGTACTTTTTCCCATCAACACCTGAACGCTTGGGCTAGACTCCTCGATAGCTCTCGCTATCTCCATAACATTGCCCAAAGGAGAATTTTTATTGATCCACAGTCTCTCCCTGACTTTTGTGTTACTCGTCTTCATCATTTTTTGGTCCTCGTTGTACTCCTCCTACTCATCTGTGAACTTGTAAGTGGTTATAGGGGTCCTCAACGCCATGACGTATGCATCAATGGATTTGTGTGTCCCTTGCACCCTTGAAAAGAAGTGGTACCGCTCCAGTACATTGGGTCTTCTGCCAAAATGAACCTCTAATCTCTTCAGTGCCATTTGATAGAGAGTCACCATGGTCTCCCCTTCCGCGTCTTGGTAGACGCAATCCGTACGTCTTCCCCAGGCAAATGTCTGAATACCCTGAGCCCCTTAGTGCCCAAGCAGTATAGAAGAGCTGCCTCCTTTTGGTTATCTCTGTATAATGTGCCCCCAGCCGCCCTCCAATAGACCTTGACAGCATCCACCCATAAGTCACACACTACAGGGAGCACCGCTGGGCCTGCTAGGAAGGCAGGTGGTGCCTTGGTGTTGCTCTGCTGCATAATACCTTTCGTACCGGAATCCAGATGACTCTCCATAACATGTGTAAATCTGTTTTTTCTCCCAACTAGGGGACTAGTGTATCGAGTTCTGGCAGCACCTTGGCTGTTTTCCCACAAACTCCTTGCACGGGCTTACCCTGTTCCCAAACTCTTTGCACAGTACCGCCAATTTAGCCCAGAGTGCTGCTCGCTCGGCGTTCCGCAGCTCTGGTAGACAGTTTATAGTGATAGTTCTGAAACAAAAGTTTTGAAAAACAAAAGTTTCAAAACAAAAGTTTGGAAAACAAAATATTTAACATGCAAAGTGCATTTCTTTCTAAACCAATCCGACGCAATAGTCATGGACTGGTTTCAATTGAAATGCACTTTTAACATGTTAAAAGTAGCATTTCAATGCTTTTTTTTTGTAACGTTAGATGGAGCTGTCCAGTGCTGGAATTTCAGCACTGCACAGCTCCATGTAACGTTTCAAGGTTTTAGTGTATATTGGGGGGGTTCCCCCCCCGATGCCTCAACCCCCACGCCACCCTCCCACCCTCAACCCTAACCCAAGCCCCAACCCCAACCCTAACACATGTCGACGGCACTCTCACATTTTTTTCAAAGAAATTGCCTTTCGAAACTTTAACGTTCGATAAAATGACTGGACACCCAGGTAGACACGAGAGAAGCGTGAGAAAGGAAGAGGAGAGCGCTGCTGTGTGCAAGTGTAGAGCAGTGCGGGCAAGGAAGTGTGCAGTTATGGTGGAGTTTATTTCCTCCTGGTCAGGTTGTTCTGCGTGCATGGCTAGTTAGGTGCATTATTCGTTGTTTGTGTCCATTTTTTGTTCTTGCTGTTTGTCTGTGTTGTAGCTTTGTCTGTCGTTAGTGGGTTTTGTTAGTGAGGGAGAAGTGTTGTAGTGAATCTATAGAACCAGAATGTAGAACACCATTATGTACTGTGTATCCTTGTATTATGGCAGGTTCTTACTGGAGTCAGTTGGAGGTAGTCTGTAGAGGCTGGTGTCCATGTGGTATGTCCAATAAGCCGGTTCTCTGTCTAACTACGGTCTACTGCGCCATTACTTCATCATACTTAGCCAGAAAGCTTAACTAATGCTGCCATTGTGTGGTGGATATCACATCGTACGCGGCATGTCGGTTACCTGCTAACTGGTCGTACTATGCAAGTACACAACATTGCATACAATGGGCCTCATTACAAGGGTGGTGCTCCCGTAATGAAGGGTGCCGGTACGGGACCGGCACCCTTCATTACGGGAGCGCCTATTATGAGGTGCCCTTTGCGGGACCCGGAACAGACGTCTGGTAAAACCAGACGTCCTTTCCAGGTCCTGCGAGTGGAAGAGGGAGCTAATAACGGGCCATTTGTAATGTGCCCGTTATTACCTCCCTCCCCATTCCCATTGAGCCCTATGGGGGCTCAAATGGGAATGGGGATGGGTTCCAGCAAGGAGGAATTACCGGGTCCTCCTATGTCGGAATGACCCGGTAAGTCCAGGCAAGCACACATCTTCCTTCAGGGAATAGGACCTTTTCTGAACTGCACCATTTCCTGTGACAGTAACTACATCAACTGGTTGATATGCTACCAGTCTTGGCTCTTATAATGTTTACTTTCAAGAAGAGAACGGTTACTTTCATGATTTTTGTCACTTGATGAAACTGAATCTGACTGGTGTTCAAAATGGAATGTGCCACTGAGCACCATACAGCAAGCTCTACACATGGTTCTTTGACCGGGCACCCACTTTCTGCTTACTGGTACAATAGACCCACCTAAAAAATATCTTCTAACCAATGGGTTAATATGCATGTGAATACTATTCATGCAAATAACAGTCATTTATGGTATATGTGTTTGTGTGTGTCCCATCAAAAGAATAAACTCACGAGGAAATGAGAAACTAAAGGCGAGAGAAAGAAGTGGTTGGCGGTGAAACATAAAGAGAAGGTCAGGGGGAGATGGGAGCTGTGGATAATACAGAGCTAAAATACACGATTACAGTACCCAGGCCTGTGCTAATGTGTGGTGGTTAGAGTGACTGGGTGGTTAACAAAGGTAAGGAGAGAAAAAACTGCAGGGAGCGAAGAGAGGAAGAGAGGTGGGAAATGAGGAAGAAGGAGTGAGTATAGAAAGAAAGTGAAAAGCCAAAGCAAACTGGCTCTCTACAAAAGATAAAATTTTCCTTAAATCGGTCTCTCTGACCCACAAATGCCTACACCAAGCGGCCCCTCAATATTTGATAACAAGATTCACCAGACCGACTTCCTGCCGCCCCTCTAGAAAGGCCAATTCAAACCTCCTCCTTGTCCCAAGATTCAAACGCATTATGTCTGGAGGGAATAGCTTTCCCGTCAAAGCAGCACAATTGTGGAACTCCTTCCCACCATCTCTTAGGGAAGACCTTCCCTACCCACAATTCAGATCCAATACCATCCGCTGGATCATCTTATGCTTTGACACCCAACCTCTTCCACTGTTGCACCCACTGTAAATTGTGTATAAATTGTATATCCTCTCATCTCTATGCTTAGATATATCTACAACTTGTAAACTATGTATATTCACCTATAATTTATACTATGATGTATCGGCCCTAATGTTTGATGCGTCCAACACTGTAACCTAGCTGGACTCATCTAATGTGTGCTCTGTAACTTAAGTTGTACACTCCTCTTGCTGCTTTGTGCCCTGCTACCCACGGGTTAGGTGCGCTTTACAAATAAAACAAACAAACAAACAAACAAACAAACAAACAAACAAACAAATGATCAGCAAAAGAGAAAAAGTAAACATCAAAGGAAAACCTATTTGATGAAAAGTAAAAGGTGCAATAGGAGAAATGTCTTGAAATTTAAAAAAGCAAATAAAAGAAAGGGAATACGAGAAAAAATGGAACATTGGAAATAACAGTAAGATGAAGAATATGTGGAAGAATAAGAGCCTGAGATAGGTGAATAGTGTAAAAAAGAATGCAACGAATGAAGCACAAATAGAGAAAGTAACTGTAAATGGTGTCCTCAGTGATCACCTGCCCCATATGTGGAGTTCTAACTCTTCCCAAGGGCGCTTCCACAGCCATTCTACTCACACCTATACTCACCTTGTGTGGGAAACACTTGCCGACATCAAATGTGGCGCCGTCAGCAGCGACCGCTTTGTCACTGTTTACAGTGTACACCACCATATTAGCAGATGGAGACATGTTGTTCACGTCCAGAGCTATGGTGAAGTATCCCCGAGGCTCTGCATGGAAAGAACACACTCACAATGTGATGGAAGCTACTCATTGCCAGATCCACCCGGCATAACCCTTTGGCCAACTCAATCTCAATCTGCTGCAGAAACTGCTCTCATCCCTCCCTCAATAGTTGCAACTTAAACTAACATTGAAATGTTTGATGACTCAGTTTAAATCAACTGCATATTTTAAAACACTTGCCATCCACAGGGGGCACGGCCTTTGTATATCATGCACACTTGTCCATGCCCACTCTTTACTTTAAAACACTACTGAGTGATTTTTCACCCCTGATCTCACTGTATCTGTCCAAATGACAATTTTTTTAATACCTTTTTCCCTTAGCCACAGGTATACCCCAGGTTATACCCCAGGTTATACCCGAGAGTATTTGTAGTACAGATTACAGTCACCCATGATTATTGTAGTTTTATACCTGCGTTTATTTGGAAAAACAGCAAAAAAACAAAAATGCTTACCTGCCCTCACCAAGTGGCCCCAAACCCCATGTCTACCTGCTTCCCATAGCCCCCTGTTGGCCTCCTCAACCCCTGCCCTCTCCCATTTCCTCCACAACAATTGACATTTCTCTGACGCAGTTTCAGCTGAAATGTCGGGTAGCTGAGTTTATACCCCAGGTTATACCCGATGGTATGGAAAAATGTTTAAGCCTTGTGTTGCTAACTTGATCCGTAGCACCCCTCCAACCTCCAAATTGCACCTCTTGCCTCTCCCGGACCTTTAGCCTGATGGAATCTATTATGTGGCCTATTACCCAGCTTATAGGTGCTTTTGGTCCCCACCAATGGGACATCAAGTATGTAGCCCCTCCCCTGCAGCCCCTCTTCAGAGTCTAACCAGTGCGTGCTGGCACCCAATCGGTTTGAAGTAAGCTTTTCCCGGAGGGGGTGTAAATCTATGGATGATGCCAATGCTGGAGAAATGGAGTTACAGGTAAAACTCATACCCCTTCTCTAGCATTGGATCTTTCATACCTTACTGGAATAGATGTCAAAGAACAGCTCTTCTTGTATTGGCGTCTTCAGCGTGTTGCTCCTGGAGACAGTAATGCTTCATAAATGTGTGCCGTACGGCCCAGGTGGCTGCCTGACAAAAATCTACCAGGAGGATCCCAGACCACATCACCACAGATACTGCTGTCGCTCTAGTTACATTGCCATAAGCTGCCTCCCTTAAGAGCTTGCTTGCTTTTGCGTGACAAAAGAAGATGGCTGAGGAAATCCATCTGGCTATGCCTTGTTTATAAATCGCTTTCCCTTTTTTGAAGGTCCGTAAGCGAGAGGCAGTGCGTGGAATGTCTGAAAGACTTGAAGGTCCTCAACACGAGTTGGGCGGTATTCCAGCAGTAAATCTGCCAGAATACTGCCCAATGCAATTATCGTTACCACCACTTGGTCCAGCGATATTACCACCAGATTACAGGTGGCTGTGGCGGTGTAAGTCCCCATTCTTTGGAGTTCATTGGACTTAATGGTGCATTTTCAGTGCAATTACTGCAATTACTGCAGCAGGAATTCTCTGGCTGCAATTGTGCCGAAAATGGGTGGAAAGTCGGCAGATTTACCTCCAATTTTCTTCCCAACTCATAATTGGGCAGTGCAGTAATGTGGTGGTTACGGGTTATAGGAGAAGCGAAGCGAAACAGGAGATGGGAGAACCTCTACTTCGCTGACAAAGAGGAAGTAACAACAATAATAAACGTAAAGTGTGTCAGCGGAAAAAAACAAGTTATGGAGGAGCCCGTCTATGGAACTAGGAGGGGGGCACACAAATTCAGAACCACAGATCAAACCATACCAAGAGCAAAGAAATTTAGAAACCATAAATATTTTATTTGTATTTCATTATATGTTTAAAATATACATATTGAATCATGTTTCGAGCTCATTATCTGAATAATACCGTTTAATTAGAAAATTGAAAAACACAGTACTTTTCTAAAAACACGACTGATAATTCAGTCAACGCTAACTTGATGTAGCCAAGCAGTCTGAACGTCATGTCGGTTGAAGGGGATCATCCAGCTGGCGGTCAGAGGCTACGGCCACATTTAACAATATAAGAACCGCCGTAGCTTACTAGACAAAATAATGTTGGTTACTTCTGAAGTTAAGACCAACAGAAAAAAGAAGGGGTGCCGTACGTCAACTACTATACTGTCATGACCTATTGAATACACTGGGTCCGACATGTAAATAGACAGTAGTTTCGATGGTACAAGGCATCTAAGCTGATTCACAATTGATGCCCATCTTCTTCAGGACGGTGCACTCCCATCAGATGTATGCCACAGGATTTTATAATGTGGAAAACTGCATGTGTAAGGCGATAATGCGTTCAGCTGTAAAGATTTGTGCAGGCTGAATCCATAATTTTGCCTAAAACATAAAACAGAAGTAGAAAGACACACACATCAGTCACACGAATTCAAAAATAATTAGTGCAATAAATATTACGCTCAAAGCTTAAATATTTAAGTAATAAACTAAAAATGTGATTTTGGTAGGAATGATCTTGTGAATAACGAACCCGGTTACGGGTTATAGGTCAAAGAATCGACTGCAAAGGGTCGAATGACAAAATGTTCGAGTCAATAGTCTCGAAAACCAAAGGTTCGAAAAAAATATATATATTTTTTTGACATATAGATTTTTTGGGGGGGTCCCCCCCAACTCCTGTTTTATGTGGTAAAAACCAACACGGAAACCCAAAAATAAATATATAAAAAAAAAAAAATTCGAACCTTTGGTTTTCGAGCCTTTTGTAATCGATCCTTTGACTGGACACCGTGGTAACGCTATTACTGCCGCATTTTTACAGCACCGACCAACTCATGATGAGGCCCCTTGATCCTGTCAAGATTGAACTTGAGCTCCCTCTTAAAGTCGAAGGGGGTGCAGTGTAACTTCTGCTGGGTTTTGTATGTGTTCGAAGAATCTAGGCAGTGTAATGGACAAATGTTTATTGAACTCTGAAGGAAATGTAGGTATAAAGTGAGGGTTGATTCTAAGGACCACCTTATCTTTGAAGAACTTGAGATATGGCTCTGTTTTCGTAAGTGCTTGAAATTCCGAGACTCTTCTTGCCGATGTAACAGCTATTAAGAAACCAACCTTCCGTGATAGGAATTTTAGGCGAGTTGTAGCCAATGGCTCGAACAGTGACTTCATGACTCCCATGAGAACTATATTGATACTCCATTGCGGAGGTACTTACTTTGTTGAACGGAATGATCAAAATGACCCTCGCTGGAAGAGTTTGATTAAACTGTGGCTGAAGAGGGTCTTATCCCTTCTCCTGATGGTGTATCTGGAGATGGCTGCTAGGTGCCCCCCGATTGACGCATGGGAGAGGCCAGCCTGTGCGAGTGATAGAAAATATGACAGGATGCAGAGAGAGTTTGTATATTGGGTTACTGCACACACCACCATTTATAGAATCTTCTCCACTTGCTCTGATAGGAGCAATTGGTGGATGGTGCCCTCGCTGCTCGAAGGATGTTCCCACACTCTTGCAACATGGTTAGGTGGCTGAATTCTGCGATTTGACTGACTGCAGATCGTGTTTTAGTATTGTACCTTGGCACTGTGAGATCACATCAGTTTGGCCCTGAAGGTGGATAGGACGGCATTGCGACAGTTGTAGGAGGTCTGAATACCACGTTTGACATGGCAAGTTTGGTGGTATTAGGGTCACTGTGCAGGGGTACACCTGTATCATTTTAATTGTTTTGCCAATGACTGGTATTGGCAGGAAGGCATAGGCAAACAGGTTCGTTCATGGGAAGGAGCAGGCATCTCCCATCGATCCCTGCTGCTGTGTTCTGCTTGCAAACTATGCACGTTTTGCATTTTTTTTCATTGCAAAGAGATCCACTGACAGGTGACCCCACTTAGCTGACTGTTGTTTAGCTCCCACTCGTGGCATTGTGTGGCCACTCTACTGAGGCTGTCTGCCACTGAATTGTGAACCCCTGGCAGGTGAAATGGTTGCAGCATAATACCGTTGGTGATGGCCCAGTGTCATATTTGCTGCTCCTCTTGGGACAGGATAGTTCCTCCCTGCTTTCTGAAGTAGTACATTGTTGTGGTGTTATTGGTGAGGACTCGTTAGTTAGAGTTCCGCAGAACTGGCAGGAGCGATTTGAGAGCCCATCCGACTTGTCTGAGCTCCAGGACATTAATGTGCAGGGTAGTTTTGTTGGTTGTCTACTACCCTTTAATGTGGTGGGACCCCACGTGTTCTCTACAGCCGAATAGTGAGGTATCTGTCACTATTCTGCGGTACTGGTTCCTGGAACTGGCAACCTATGGTTATGTTCCATGTGCGTGACCACCATTGTAGCCTCCATGTGATCTGCAGTGTGATCAGTACTCTGTTTTCCCATGATCTTGCGACTTGGGACGAGTTGTTGGCAAGACACTCCTGTAAGGGCCTCATGGGCAGCGTGCAATGTTGGATGGAAGAAAACATTGGGCCTCATTACAAGTATGGAGGTAAGGCAACAACGGTGCAGGTATCGCTACCGGCACCATTGCTACTGTAACGCCATACTACGAGTTCTGCTCACGGGGGCCCTTGCAGCCACCAGGTCTGACCTGGTGGCCGTACCGGCACCCGCGAGCAGAACAGGATGGTAGCACCAGTACCGTTATTAATGGTACCGGTGCTACCAACCTCTCCATTCCCATTCAGCCCTATTGGGCCGAATGGGGATGGGGAGTCCCTTATTACTGGCACCCGCGAATGGGCAATTACCGGGTCTGCCAAACTCAACATGACCCGGGTTATTGCCCATTCGCGGGTGCCGGAAAAAATTGAATACAGGCGGCAGCCGTGCCTGTACTCATAATGAGGCCCATTGTCCCCAGCAGCTCCATGCACTTCCAGACCGATAGCCATCTTTTGGGCATGAAGGTCAGCATCAGCGATACAAGTGTTTTCACTTGGTCCTGGGAGGTCCTGAGTTGAGCTTTGGCCGTGGGGAAGTGTGCTCCAAGAAAAACAGCTTCTTTGATGGCTGTAATGAAGACTTCTTGAAGTTTATCACAAAGCTGAGCTGCTGAAGTAATATTTGGTTTTCCCGGATGGACCGCTGGCTCCCTTGATGGTCTGCACCCATACAAGCCAATCGCCCAAATATGGATAGACACCTTTTTTCTGAGGGCTACATCAACTGGTGCTAGGCATTTCGTGAAAGTTTGAGGCGCTGAATACAGCCCGAATGAGAGCACCTTGAACCAGTAGTGCTGGTTGTCTACCACAAAATGCAGGTACTTCTGGGGTTTCTGATGTATTGGGATATGGATGTATGCACCTTTTAGGTCGGGTGACGCCAGGTAGTCGTGCGGTTGTATCGCTCGTATGACCTGCTGCATCGTTACCATCTTGAATCAATGTTTTTTGATGAATTTGTTTGTTGGTGCCCCTGCTGAACAACTTGTAGTACCCACTCGTCTGTTGTTATGTTGCACCACTGATGGATGTGGTGTGTGACCTTCCCTCCTACTAGTGTTATATCGCTGTTGCGGTCATGCTTGAGGCTTTACTCTACCCCTTTGGTAGCCGGAGGATACTCTTTGGCGCTGCAGCTGTCTGTATTCTTTTGGACGTTGGCAGCCCTGAAAACCTATTTTGTAGCCCTGTCAGTAGTATGAGCTTGTAGTGTACGTTCTTGAGCCTATGGTATTCGCGGAGTAGTTAGGCCTTCCTGATGCTGCCCTAAAAGGACAAAAAGGCCTTATGCCCTGCAATGCTGTAAGCGACAGAACAGTGTCAGTATTGGCTTTCATCGTCTTCAACGGCGCGTCAATCTTGGGGCCAAACAGATTGTCACCTTCAAAAGGCATGCCAATTACTTTATATTTCACCTCTTGTCGGAATTCTGTGCAATGTAGCCTTCCCTGCCTATGCAGCACCACCATGTTGCCTATCTGTTTAAACCCTGTTTCGGCCAAATCAACAGCAATATTGATGTTATGATTTGAGGCTTCCTCACTCTCCTTTAGAATAGCCATGGCTTCACTATGCTTGTCTTCAGGCAAGTGTTCTAGGATGGGAGCTAGTCGGTGCTGTGGCGTTGGCCCTTTAAGGGTACGCACGCGACGGGGTGACGTTCACTCCGTCGCGTGTGCTGTTAAATAAACGGGGCGTTCCCGGTGACGACACAATCACCGGGGAGCCCACATTGGTAACACCGCTGTCTCCGTGTCTCTGTGTCACGGGGGGTGGGGGGCTCATGGACGGCGGCATCCGGAGACCGCCAACAGTGGCGACGAGTGCCGGGATCACTTCCTGGAACAGGCGGAGACATTCGCTGGGAGCGTAGATGATCCTACGTGAACGCTCCAGCGAATTCTGACCGCGGAGAAGGAAGAGACACACGCGGCCGGCGGCCATCTTGATGAATAGGCCTCGGAGACTCACGGCTTCATAACGAAGCGTCGGTGAGCCATCCGGACATAATTTTTGGATATTTCAGCGGCGGACAGTCGCTGGAGACAACACGTGTCAATTTCAGAATGATTCATTGACATTTTCACTGTTTTTCACTGAGTAGATGGGTAAGACTCTATGGGAAGCCTGCTGAATGCACTAGGGGTCTCCCACCCCTGCTCAATTTTTGGACACTTCATTGTCTGCATGCTGGCTGGAGTGATACATCTGCGAGGAGTGCGCCTGGTGAGAGGCAGAATTCAAACCATCTCTAGAGGCTGACTGCTGGTGGTGAGTTGCGGCCCCATCACTTATATCTTCTGGGGTGCCTGTGTGCTATCCACCATGAGTCAAGCTGCTGCTGCTGCTGCAGCTGCGCCTCCGCCTGCTCCCCCGCTGAAACCACCTGGGTCCCTACAGCCAATGCCTGAGTTTGATACCTCGGGTGCTCCATCAATCCTGGGACAGAGGTGGAAGATGTGGAAGGATAGGCTTGAGATGTACTTCAGGGCCACAATGGAGACAAGCGACGACAGCAAGCTGGCCACTCTCCTGTACTCTGCTGGCCCAGCAGTGCATGAGATATTTCTGTCCCTGCAGCCGGCGGATGGGTCGTTTGCGGCGGCAAAGGATGCACTCCATAATCATTTTCTGCCAATGGCCAACGCAGATTATGAACGTTTTCTCATGGGAACGGCTCGACAGAAGGATGACGAGACTCTGGATGTGTTCTATGGGCGGCTGCGGAGACTGGCGGCGCCATGTGCGTGGAACAACCCTGAAGTCATGATTCGCAACCAACTCATTCAGGGGTGTGTCTCTGGGAAACTGAGGCGCCAGATATTGCGCGAGCCCGGCATCACCCTTCCTCGCATCCTAGAACTGGGAAGGTGCCAGGAAGTGTCGGAATTGCGGGCGACCAGAATGGAAGCTGGTGCCCGCCCAGGCAAGGTGGAGGAGGTCTGCGCGGTCGGAAGAGGCCGTGGAGCGAGGCGCCCCATGAACACTCAGAGCCCGCGCCCGCCTGGGACGACTTCCTCGTGCCCAAAGTGTGGGTACGATCTCCCGCACCCAGCTGAATGCCCTGCGACTGGGGTTAAGTGCGGTAGGTGGGGAGGCGCGGACCACTTCGCCAGGATGTGCAGATCTGCAGCTCCCAAGATAGTGCCTAGGGGGCCTGTTCGAGCCGGTTTCTTCCGACCCCAAAGGACGTCCAACGTTGCTCAGGTGGACCAGGGTGACGAAGGGGCCCCTCAGGAAGGGGAGGAGGAGGAAGAGGACGAGGAAAACGTCTTCTTCGTGTCCAGTGTGAGCATGCTGAAATCCCGCTCCAAGAGACAGCCCAGGTGCAACGTGCTTGTCAATGGAGACTCTGTACCAATGCTAGTGGACACCGGTGCGTCCGTGAATGTGATGGCCAGACAGCACTATGATACCATGCAGGCCCTGCCCACGCTGACCGCACCGAGAGCACGCATATTCGCTTTCGGCGGCGATCAGCCCCTTCCTCTGGACGGCGTATTCGTGGCTGATGTTCAATATGGTGACTCACACATCCGGGCCAGATTCTATGTCACACCGGTGAGCGACAACACCCTGCTTTGCTGTGCTGCGGCTGAGGCGCTGGGAATTGTCACATTCGCATACTCAGTGTACTTAGACGACATTCAGGTGCTCTTGGCCAAACACAGCTCCCTGTTTGAAGGCATTGGACAGTTGGTGGGTGAGCCGGTCCGGCTCCACATCGATGAGTCGATCCAACCAGTGGCGCTGAAGCACCGGCGAGTTCCTTTTCATCTCAGGGATCTGGTGGATCGAGAACTGAACAATCTGGTGGTGCTGGACATCATTGAAAAGGTTGAGGGCCCCACCCCGTGGGTGTCTCCCATTGTCATCACGCGCAAGCCTAAACAGCCAGATGCGGTGAGGATCTGTGTGGACATGCGACTCCCCAATAAGGCCATAAAGAGGGAGCGACACTTGACCCCTACCATCGATGACATCATAGCAGAACTGCAAGGGGCGAGGTTCTTTTCCAAACTGGACCTGAGAGCAGGCTATCATCAGGTGGTCCTGCACCCCGAGTCCCGCTACATCACAACCTTTACCACTCATCGAGGTCTTTACCGATACAAGAGGTTGAGTTTTGGGGTGTCTTCCGCGGCAGAGGTTTTCCAAAACATCATAAGAGGGGCACTAGCGGATCTGGATGGAGTCCTTAATATTAGCGACGACATCTTGGTGTATGCCAGGTCGGAGACGGAGCATCTGGCACGCCTGGCCAAGACCTTTCAGTGCCTGCGCTCGCTGGGACTCACCCTGCACAAAGACAAGTGTGAATTTCTGAAAACAATGATCGAATTCTTTGGGTTCGTGTTTAAGGCGGATGGGGTGTCGCCGGACCCCCGCAAAGGAGGACATAAAGGAGGCGCGTCCGCCAGAGAATGTTGCGGAGGTGAGGAGCTTCTTGGGCATGGTCACTTACTGTGGCCGTTTCATCAGGAACCTGGCATCCCGCTCAGAGCCGTTGAGATCGCTCACAAAGAAGGACACCACCTGGCAGTGGGGCCCCCTTGAGCAGGCGGCATTCGACGACATCAGAGGTGCCTTGGCGGCGGACGACACCATGGCGTTCTTCGATCCGAGCCTGCAGACAGAGATCGTGCTGGACGCCAGCCCATATGGACTGGGGGCAGTGCTTACACAAGTGGGGAATGACCAGGAGATTCGACCCATAGCATACGCCAGTAAGGCGCTCTCCGACACCGAGTAAAGGTACTCCCAGATTGAGAGGGAAGCCCTGGCGGTGCTGTGGGGTTGCAGACATTTTCGCCTCTACATTCTGGGGCGCCCCGTGACTGTGGTCACAGACCACAAGCCGTTGTTGCCGATCATGTCGGGCTCATCATCCCGTCCACCAGTGAGAATAGAGCGCTGGATGCTCGCCCTGCTCGAGTATGGAGTGTCGTTGACATATCGTCCAGGGGATAACACCGCGGCAGACTACCTATCTCGGCACCTAAGAGGGGACTCGCAGGAGTCTGCATCAGCGGAAGAGGCCGACGAACATGTCCGTCTGGTCGTGGAGACGGCCACCCCAAACTCCATGCAGGTGGAAGAACTCGAGGTTGCGTCAAAAGGCGACGAATGTTTCGCCATCCTGAGGGAAGCCATGCAGAGGGGTACCTGGAAGACGGTACTGGAGGCCGTGGAACGCAGGACATGTGAAGCCAGACTGGCCCTTGAGCAGTTATGGAGAGTGAGAGAAGAACTGACATTCTCAGCGTCGGGGCTGCTACTGAGGGGTGAGAGGATCGTGGTGCCCCAGGCCAAAGTTGCACAGGTCATCGCCTTGGCGCACCAGGGTCACCAAGGGGCGCCCAAAACCAAAGCTCGCCTCCGCCAGAAGGTGTGGTTCCCGGAACTCGAGCGGAAGGTGGAAGCATTTGTGGCGTCGTGTGTATGGTGCCAGGCTGCGGCACCGGCCCAGCGGGAACCGTCCATTGAAGCGATGCCCAGCGGGACCCGGCCATGGGAAGTAGTGCACGCAGACTCCGGGTCCACGTCGAGAGGCACTCACTTCCTAGTTGTGGTGGACGAGTGGTCTCGATACCCGGAGGTCGAGTTCATAGAGTCCGTCGCATTTGAGAACGTGGTGGTGGCGCTGGAGAAGATTTTCGCCACCCATGGCCTGCCCTCTGTGCTATTCTCCGACAACGGGGCACCGTTCCAAGGCGAGAGTTTTGCCGAGCTCATGAGGGAGTATGGCATTCAACACCGGCGGGTAACCCCACTGTGGCCCCGGGCCAACGAGGAGGCAGAGCACATGATGCGCACCCTCAACAAAGTGTTCAGGATCGCCCATGGAAAGGGCGAATGCTTGCAGAGGGCCCTGTACGTCCTCCTGCGGGGATATCGGACCACACCTCACTCCTCAACGGGTGTGGCCCCGGCGTAGGCTCTCTTCCAGAGATGCCCGAGAGACGTCATACCGGAGGTGGGGGACAGGGACCCTGCCGTCATTGACAATGAACAGGTTGCAGAGGACAGACGAGTCAGGACGCAGATGGAAAACATCCAGAGGGGCCTATGGCCCCCACACATCGCGCTGGGAGATGAGGTGCTGGTGAGGAATCGTCACCCACAAGGAAAGTTGTCCCTCACGTATGAACCCGCTCCTCTAGATGTTGTGGCGGTCAAGCCTCTGATGGGACGTCGTCTGTAACAAGGAATGCTTCATTCTTCAGGAGAATCGGCGACCCGAGAGTGGACAGCCCGGACAACCGAGAGGGTGAGGGTGCCTTGGATGAAGGTGGGGGTGACAGCCCCGCCGTAGACTCTCCGGCTGGAGGCAGACCCGGTCAAGAGACACCGGCCAGGAACGTTGGCAGGAGGTACCCCCTGAGAACAGGGCGTGGGAAACCTGCCCGTCTCACAGACTATGTGACGGACTGAGCTGGGGAGGCTGACCGGGGGCTAATGGTCAGGCCGTGAGAGGTACCCGCGGGGGATCCAGGGTGGCTGTGAATAAATGAGGGTTTTTGGAATTGACAGAGTTGTGTGCTTTATAAACGTGTGATAGTTAGTCCCTCCTGTTTCCAATTTGTTGTTATGGAAAAGGAGGAGTGTGGCGTTGGCCCTTTAAGGTAACGCACGCGACGGGGTGACGTTCACTCCGTCGCGTGCGCTGTTAAATAAACGGGGCGTTCCCGGTGACGACACAATCACCGGGGAACCCACACTGGTAACACCGCTGTCTCCGTGTCTCTGTGTCACGGGGGGTGGGGGGCTCACGGACGGCGGCATCCGGAGACCGCCAACAGGTGCCACACTTCGCGATCATACCTAGCCATGATGGCTAATGCGTTCGCCGTTTTTACTGTAGTGGCCCCAATTGTTAGCACCTTTTTCCCAGAGGCGTCCAGCTTTCAGCCATCACTCTCCAGTGGTACCGTGCATTCTTGCACATGTGAGTGGGCCTTCCTGCTCACTGCAGCTGAGACCACAGGCTCTGGTGTAGACTGTGCTGTGAGACACTATGGTGTGGCTTCCAGGGCATTACATTTCTTTTTTAGTCTGCCTTTGATGGCTGGCTCTGTGAAGGGATACCTCATGGTGCAGAGCCCTTCCTCCCAGACATAGTTGAGGATGTGGGTTACCACTACTGACATCCGCCTCCTATCCATGTGGTCAAAGAGAAAACACATTTTTTTCTCTTCTGATGGTATGAGGCAAAATGCTTGGCACGCTTTCCTTATCATGAGTGGAAAGCCCCGATTTCGTCTGGTGGCAATTCTCTGGGAACTTCATCCCGTGGGTCATCCATTGGGTCATCATCGGTGTCCCACCGGTCATCCCTGGGTGGATGTCTGCACCCATATTGGTTATTTCACCCTCTTTTTGCTCCTGTGCCCACAGTGTAAAGGAGGGCCGTGCATCGTCTTCTGGTGAATGACATGACGCTGGGGAGAGAGGGATACTCCGGGTTCTTCTGCCGTCATAGGATACATATGCTTTCATTTTGTCGCTTCCAGAGACCTAAGCCTTAACATTTTAGGTGACGCTTGTATTCTTGGAGAGACTGATTCACTTGACTGCGCAGGGGAGCTCGGACCCGTGGCACGGCAGGCAAACTAATGTTTAATTGGGAGAGCAGGCTTTCTAAGGGTGATAACACCTGCGGGGAAAGTAGGGGCTGCGGTTTAAGTAGCATTTCCTTTAGTTGTGGCAATGGGGCAGGCCCTGCCATTGGTTTAGGCAACTCGCATGTCAGTGGGTGGGGGGGGGGGGCAAAGGGGACCGCAGCAGTGGCAGCGGTTGCTTGTGCAATTCTCCTTTCATTATTATGGAGTCATCGGAGTCTGAAGAAATTGGAGACCCCATTTGCTGTGCCTCAAACTCCGAATCTATCTCGTACTGCAAAATGTCTTCAGGCATGACATGTGAGTATGTAATAGGAGAAACCAGTGAAGTAACAGAATGATTCCTTTGCACATCGGTGGCCTGTAGTGTTGATTGGCGTGTTTCTGCAGAAGACCCTCGTTTGGTTGATGTAGGCCTTCTATCATGCCCCTGCGTGATCACCAGCGACACTTGTGATTCTCGTTGAACTGTTGTTTTTATTTTTGCCTGTATAGCAACTGTGGGAATTGTCAGGGATCCCGTGGACAAACTTGGTGGAGCCGACATTGTGGTAGATGCAGATTTTTCAGCAGAAGACTGCTGCAGCGTTCCCACCACTAATTTCTCAGTCAATGAGTGTTTCTCCATCGACAAGGTTTTCCCATCAACAAGCGCTTCACCGTCAACAGGTGTTTCACTGCTGACTAGACTTTTTCTTTAGTTGAATCCTTCTACTTTTCTGTTGACGACTGTCCTGTTGACGAGTGTGATGACAATCGTCCGGTCGTCTACAATGTCTGCTTCTTTGAACTGTGAGTCATGGACTAAGGCATCGCCGGGTGATGTATAGACAAAGCCATGACTGACTTCTTTGTAGCCACCATGAACAGTGGTTGTATTGTAATGTCCTTTACCGGTGCCAGCGTGGTTCCTGTGCCAGCAGCCATTACCGCTGGCAGCGGTCTCTGGCTTTTTGTGGTCTGGCCGGTAGATGGCGTGCCAAGGAATTCTTTCACCTGCAGCCTAAGCCTTTTGACCAGTTTGTCCTCAGAACTTTCTCTTTTTTGTGCAGGGACCCTTTCCGCTGAGTTTTTGATGTCTCTGCTTATAATGGGGGATACTTCACCTCATTAAGCCAGCTTACAAGACATCCATGCCTGTCTTTTAGTGTTTTGGCGCTGAATGCCTGAAAAATGTCACACTCCTCTGCAGAGTGATTTTGGCACAGACAGTAAATACAATTTGCAGGTCTGTCACCCTCAAAAACGTTTTTTAGGACGCATGTAGAGCAGTCTTTGAATAGGGACAATTTATCTTCCATTAAAACCCACCAGAACTTACCTGTGGTAAGAGGTTGATGTTGCTTTTTCCCGAAGTAGATGTTTACTGAATACGATTGTTACCTCAATGGGTTTTGAAGAAAAACACAAAGATTTTCATTTATGAGTAATTTTCCCTCCAGTTGTGAACCCCTCAACTTTTTGGTGTTTTCTAGCCATCCTAGCCTGACTTTTACCAGTGGAGCCCAGCCTTTGCTGCACTCTGCTGGGCTTTTGCTCATTTTGTTATGGGGAAGCTGACATGTCCTTCATACTGTCAGTGCTGGGAGACTTTGTTTCCCTTAGTCTTTCACTTTCTTGCTATTTCTTAACAACATTTTATCAGTGCACAATGTACCTTACAGTTTCTTTTTCATTTTTAAGGCCCTAGACACCCGCAAAGGATTTTTGGTGAATGTACAAGTGTGCCCAGGGCAGAACTGGTTGCAGCAGTTACTTTTAAAGCATTTTTGACTCTTTTCTATGGTCCATACCGTGTTTACCGTGTTTGGCCCATGACAGTGCCTAGTGCCTAAAATGGCCATGCCACGAGGTCCTTTGTTCTGTCCTTTGGTCAATTTGTCCCTTTGCCTTCCACAGGTCGAGCAGACCCAGGAAATTCCTTATTTGGTCATGCAGACCCCCGCGCAAACTGAAGCTTTTGTGGGCTTCTGCATGCATTGTGTGTGTGCACCCAGGATGTGGGCTGGAGCTGTCTTGTTCCAATACACATTCTGGGTGCCAGGATGTCTGGTGTGCTGGGTATGACTGGGACCACCATGGTCCGTGATTGGTCCAAGTCTGGGATGGCTGAGTGTGAACAGATCTCCTATTTGTATCTCTCCGTTTTGGTGCAAAGGAGATTCTGGATAAGAGAAGGCACCTTACTCCCATTCCAGGTCGATCTTCTGAGTTCACACCAAACTAAGTAAAGGAGTCAAGTATCCTGAACTACTGAAGCAGATCCGTGGAACCGTTGTTGACCTGCTGGAAAGTTTGGCACCCTTACCCTGCTGTTGTTCCGTCGGAGCCCCTGTTTTGCATCAATCATAGAAGGCCTGCAAGGGTGCTTCGACCCGTTGGAGTAGTGGGGCTAACTACTCTCAGGACCTTCTGCTTAACCTGCAAATGAGCCTTTTAGGAAGTGTTCCTGGACTGCCCAGTGAACTGACCAGCTCATAAGGGACCTTTGCCCTGGAACCACCGTCATCTGAGTTTCGACTTGAGTCTTGACTGTAAGCTCTGTGTATACATTTGTAGTAGTTATTTATTTTATTTACAATACCCATGTATGGAAATCCTAAAATATATCCTATGCATACTGGTTCTTTGTTTTAAAGCACATCTTATGTCATTTAGAACATTATATGTGTACACAATTTTCTTATGATAAACATGTTTATTTTTAAATGTACTAAATAATTAGGGTTCAACATGTGTCTCTTTCAATTTATTTCTACTAATATTTTAGTATACTGAACATGTCTTTCATATTTTTGGCAAAAAATAAACATATTTGTAAAATATTAGATATTTATAATTCAGGTGTCTTTTACCAAAGTACTACAAAGGAAAGCTTCACAAGTAGTGATATGATGCATGTGTAAATGTTTACTGTGTTACACAACAGTAAACAGAAAACAGTTGCTATGAACTATTCTAAAATTATACAATCACATATGTAGAAACTTAAGGGTGTTCTAAATATGTGACAATATGTAGAGTAATCTCATGTCTGGTGCCATCAGTTAAACAATCACTAAAGTCATATATGTTATTAGTGATGTCACCAGTGATGTCATCAGCGATATCATCAGTGATGGCATCTGTGATGTCAGCATTGTGGTCATAGGCTGCACAACAGGGGGCCTGAAGTTAAGGTAGCTTTAGCTGAATTTTGGGAGTTTTGTTGTGTTAAGTTCTCACCTTAACGTCACTGCATCTGAAGTTTTCCCCCTGAATAAATGTATACTTATATATTGCCACACATTTGAAATTGCTGTGTTAGCAAGTCTAGCAAAGTAGACCTTGAGTGGGTAGGACAAAGTACAGTGTATTCATTAAATTAACACTTTCACTTGCGGGATATTTCACTGATGTCATGGAATTTTCCAGTATATTCTTGAATTCCACTGTGCAATCATAGAACCTATGCAAGTATGTTCAGAAAGGGGCTGAGGGGGCTCTTCTGAATTTCCTGGTGGAACCCGGCCCGGTGATCACTATGGCCCTCATTACGACCCTGGCGGAGATCCATGGTGCAATTTGCACCATGGACCATGGCGCTGAGCTGCCAACTCCGCCATGGGGGTTGGCGGACTTACCGCCCCATTCCGACCTTGGCGGGGCGGTTAGTCCCCAATCCCCATTTACCCTTCCCCATTCCCATTTTTGCCCCATAGGGTATAATGGGAGTGGGGAAGGCGTTAATTACGCCACCGTAAATTACGGTGGCGTAATTAACAACGAGTCCCGTAGCGCCATGGATTTTTCCGCCTGCAAAAAGCAGGCGTAAAAATCACCATGGCGCTACGGGAAGTCGTAATCTGGCGGAGAGGTACGCCATGCATTACGCTGGCGTAAACCCCTCTCCGCCAGGGTCGTAATGAGGGCCTATGTCTCCCAAAGCACTGTGGTGAAAGAATAAAGGATATTTGTGATGACCTAATGATAATTAAAGTTCTATATCTCTTGTATAGTACAATAACTAGCTGCAAAGCCTCCCAAAACCTTAACCAACATCACAGGAACTGACCTAATCTGAGGTTTGACAAGCTAAGGAGTGTGATTAGCTAAATCACTGGGACTGCAAAGTAGTCCACAGGGAATTAAAGCAGAAACATAATACCAAATGACAGCTACCCTTATCATGTTTTCTAAAATGTTTACATGACTTTTATCATTTTTACAACCAGCTGAAATGCAGCTGTTCAAAACTGAGTATCGACACTTGCATTGATATAGGGGACTGGCACCAGCCTCATAAATTACAAGTTTTAGAAGAACTTCGCAATGAGAATGTTAGGATTATACAAGAAACAGAACCTTTCCAAGACAGAAATGTCCTAATAAGCAAAGACAACTCCAACCCAAAACAAAGCCTGGTTGTCAAACAGCCAACATGGGGCCACCCACATTGATGTTAATCTCTGGCAAGTCTGCTGGACTTCGGATTTTCTATTGGCTCACAAATCTCCTCCAAGAACTGCATCAACCAAAAAGTACAATCGACATGGCATCCGTTACATTTCCTAAGAAACGCCAAATCCTATATTCCTCAATCCAACTTCCTTATAATTTAACAAGTCAGGGTCTCTGACCACATTAACAGGGGGGAAGCCCTTTCCAGGTCTTCCAGACACCACTCTTACCCCCAAAAAAGCAAGCTCCTCCTTCTGCACCCGCCCCAATGATGGCACCAGAAACAAAATACTAAAGGGATTTCAGTAATTCCTTCTTTTAGTACCATTCAATTCTGTGTGCCATGCATCATTTAAAAGGCAGTCCTCAAGAGACAAGCAGGTTACTACTTCCCAAAGAAAATGGCAATCTTTAGAGGTAAGATTGGAGCTCATACAATTCTAAAAAGCTTTGTATTTCTATTTATATTCTACTACACCATTGGAACATAATATCAGACTTCAGCCTTTGCCACTGCCCCGGCGGAGGAACTGGCGGGAACTCAGGTGCATGTACTGCTGCGTCAGATCCCAGACTTAATTTCCCAGGGTCCTACATGGGACTGCATGTCAACGTGTCTTCTTGTGTCATCCCGCTCTGATCCGGAGTCAGCGGCGTTAGCAATGCACTCAGAACGCACCCGTGCTTTCCAACCATTACAGTGCATGAGTGGTGTTCCGGTTTTTGATGTTTTTGTCTCTTTGGACCTGTATTCTTCTGGACATGTCATGAGGATTTTCCCTTATTTCATCATCTTGGATATCTCCTCTTGGATGAGAATTGTTGCATGGACTGCAGTGGATTCACCTTGGCTTGGTGACTTCGGACTTGGTTTTCCTTGTTGGCACTTTATCCTCTGAGACATTCTGTAACCTCCCTTAGATATCGTGAACCCTTGGCCTTCCTGATTGTGTGGACCTTACTTCCCTGGTTGTTCTTGACTCTCTCTGTCTGCCAGCCTCTTACCACTCAAGGACATCTAACGAACTGGATTCAGCGGGCTGGTACCCTTCACAGGTATTCTGGAATTTGTGTGTGTGGGGGGGGGGTAAGGTAGGGTGGAGAAGAAAGGGACATTCAGCATGCCCCCCTTAACCTTTTGGTTCACTGAATCACCCACAGTGGATACATATCCATGGGTAGAGTGGTGGACAGAAAGATCTTGCTTCCTCCTGAGTAGGAACCAGTGATGAACACAGGTCTGTACATCATGGAACATAATCTCCCGTACATGTCAGACCCACTGCATCCCTCATACAGTTCCAACCTGTACAAGCTCCTTCACACAGATCAATTGTTCTTCTACTATCCTACAGTGTTCCAATATGTCCCAGTTTTGTACACCAAAGTTCTGTGCTCCCTGGAGTCTAAAAATAAAGAGTTCAAAATGTCTTTCGTGCAATTCTGCTACAGTCCTTTTCTTTATTCTATTCCATTTCCTCCCAATGGCCCAAACTTCCCACTTTGCCCCTCAATGCATTACTGCTTGACTCTATGGCTGACAAATGTATTCTCTTCAGTCTAGCCCGACCTACAATTTTAGACAATTCAGTAAATGGTGTTAGATTGCCAGAAACTAGTTATAGTTCATATGTTGCAGGACACTGAAGGCCAAAAACTACTGGTCTTAAAGGGGCCATTCCACTTAGAGGCAGCCTTCAGTTTATGACTAATGCCATCACTTACCACTCTTTTGGACCAGCACATTCCTTATACCATAGTCAACGATTTTGTACTTGCATACAACCTGCAACAGAATCAAGAAAGGGTACTGGATTATTGGCCAAGCAAGCACCACAACATAGATGCGGCCCACACATTATTGCACATTGTGGAAAGCCACACATTTGATAATTCTACTCTAAGACATATTTAAATGAGACCCATCCACTCTACACTGAAATTCACTAAGGGAGATCACTGAATTACTAGCTATAGCAGAAAGTACCACGTTCATGCCTACCAGCTGTATTGCCCCATTTGTCAAATTGACCATGAGATGAAAATGCTTTCTAATGAATAAGGAATTCCTTTGGCAGGAAAGATGGCAATGGGGACAACATTTGACGTATGAAATGACACTCTATAGCTCACATAGACTTGTTTGAACAAACGTTTATCTACTAAGAAACAGAAATGTACAGGCAGCATTTGAACACAAGGCTAAGCTATGATTGAGCTAAAGAAAATTGAAGGATTTCACTGTCTCTTCTTGATTTCTTCACTTGGCTCAACCAAAGAAAAATGCATCTTTTATTCACTTGCACTGGTAAGCTGCCATTAACCACAAAGCCTGTATTTTGAAAATCATTATACTGTTTTAAAAAGCTATGAGTTGCAATTTCTTTTAACGTTACATTGGCTGAATTTAATACTAAATAGCTTTTAAAAAACATACCTTTGGGATAACATTTATTTACATTCGTACAAAATAATGCATTGATATAATTTATCTGCAGAGCAATCATTTTATATTGAAGGAGGAAGTACCTGATTGTGGCTATCACATCCACGCAGAGTAGAAAGACACTAAGTGGGTCTTGCACCACAGTAACGTTCACTAGTCCCAGTTTCCAATATGACAATGATTAGGTGGTCTGGGTATAATAAGTAGCACTTTATCCAATAATATAAAAAGTGAAGTTGAACACTTGCTTTGATGCTATCTAATTGTAAGCCTGTCTTAATATAACTTAATATAAGGTAGCAAAAACTAGGAAGCACAAATTGCTTTGCAAGATTAATATATCAAATGAAATTAAGTATAAATCTGAATATGTTTTGAATCTACACCATTTTACTTGGACAAGCACAATGTGCAATCATCATTCAGTGCATCTGTACAAAAACACAACACACAGCAAAATCATTACATAGAATAAACAAAACTAAATAATTAGGAACAATCAAATACCACAGTCTTCAAAACGACATTGCACAGAGCTGTTCAAATCAATTCTATATCCCAGTGCTCCAGAAAATAATGTCTAAAGCATCCATATACTGTAAGAAGAACAAAGACATTTAGTCAAATCAATTATAGGTCAAAATATTTCTAAATGAACAGTAAACACTAACAATGCCTACACGTGCTTCGGACAACTGACCCTTTTAAAGGAAAAATACTATACTGAAACAGAAGGGAAAAAATAATAAAAGGAAACCATACGATCCATCTTTTAAATTGTTATTTACAAAAGTGAGTACCCAATAGAGGACAATTAGATAATTAAATAACCAAATAGTGTGATCAGGCATGAATGGAGGGATGAGGGGTGCCAATTGTACTAGAGAAAAATGATTAAGTCATCCGTGCGATAATGTTATATGTAATATTATATCCAAGTTATTAAATTTGAATTATTAATTAATCATAATTAAGAATAAGGTGTCCGAAGTAATAATTTTAAACATCAAAATGATATTCTGAAAGAGAATACTTACTTAGCCACAGAGAAGTATAGTTCAATTTAACTGCGCATGTCAGCCTTTCAGGGATATGTCTTGTGACAAATCACTCTCAATGTGGCTCCACATAGACGGGACACCAAAGACATTCTTCCCTTTCAAGAGTCATCCTGTGGACTAAGCAGGGATTCAGAAAGCTCACTAGAGATAGAGTTGTCCAGTCTTATCCCCACAGTGCAGAAGTCATGCATGAGTTGGGAGCCTCCAAGCATACATCAGACTATCTGAGATGAAGATATGGGAACCTGTGAAGACCTGTGAGGGACCAGAGAGTCCGGGGTGTGCTGAATATCAAGGGTGTTCCTAGGGAGGAAAATGAGAGAAGCAAATCCCCCCATGAAGAAAAGGCAAGAGTACTTGATTGCCAAACATGGAGCATGTGAGGAAAAGGCCAGACCACACACAAAACTGAATAATCTTTTGAGCTGATACGGACTAAAAAAGTCAAACTCATCGGAAGCAGATGAGACACGCACAGCTCTTCAAATTGTCTCCAAGGCCTAGTGAGCAGTGTCGTGGCTATAGCAATAGGTGTAAGCTGCGAAAAAGAATGACACTGGTCGAATGGGCCATAGCAGCCAGGACAGGACACCATAGCAGGCAACCTTCAGCACAGCAAACTGAGAAATCAACTAATTCTTGAAACAGAGCATAGTGGAAAAACTGTATTCAATTCTACAGCAAATTGAGAAACCGTTTAATCATTGAAACATCTCACGGTGGAGAAACTCTGACTCAAGGTACACAGGCAAGCTAAGAATGCTTTCAATCACTGAAGCAATGCATGATGGGAAACCGATTGTTAAAACTAGAGAAACATAAACCCATTCATAGCAAATTCAAACATATCTAAACAATGGAGGTTTGAATTGGCTCCAATGATTCAAGTGATTGTTTTGAAGCTCAAAATTATTCTAATAATTTAAACCAAATTTGAGGAGATGGGAAAGATAACAGTAATTATGGCTTGACTCGACCCGAAGTGACGCTGCCCGATTACACATAGCACGATTCGCTACATCCACGCTTCCGTGCCTATAAGAACGGTGGTACGGACCCTTTGCGGCAAAGCCCTTGCAAGACAAGGCCGTGGTGTTGACTGATGCAGGTGCGCAGGAGATGCTGCCTGATTACTCAAAGCACGCTTTGCTACGTCCATGCTTCCATGCCTAAATGAACTGAGGTATGGACCTCTTGTGGCAAAGTCCTCGCAGGACAAGGCCGCAGTGTTGAGTGACACAGGTGTGCCGGAGATGCTTCCCGATTACACCTAGCATCCTTTGCTACGTCCATGCTTCCGTGCCTATAAGAACCGAGGTACAGACCCTCTGTAGCAAAGCCCTCGCAGGACAAGGCCGCAGTGTTCAGCGATGCAGATGCCCATGAGACGCTGCCCTATCACACGTAGCACGTTTTGCTACGGCCACACTTCCATGCCTATAAGAACTGAGGTACGGACACTCTGAAGCAAAGCCTTCAC
Source organism: Ambystoma mexicanum (assembly GCF_040938575.1). Taxonomy (NCBI): domain Eukaryota; kingdom Metazoa; phylum Chordata; class Amphibia; order Caudata; family Ambystomatidae; genus Ambystoma; species Ambystoma mexicanum. The sequence goes on from NC_090925.1 coordinate 170,926,445, forward strand.
GGGACAAGGCCGCGGTGTTGAGCAACGCAGGTGCATAGGAGCTGCTGCCCAATTACATGTAGCACGCTTCATTATGTCCATGCTTCCATGCCTCTAAGAGCCGAGGTATGGCCCTCTGTGGCAAAGCCCTAACAGGACAAGGCCACGCTTTGAGCGATACAGGTGTTTACCAGCAATGGAGCTAGCGACGTAGACAGTGAGTGCAGACAACCTCACCCTCCTGTCTGTGGACACAATGTAAGAATGTGCTGGAGAGTTAGCTTGCTACCCTCCTTGCAACCCCCTCTGGGCCCGGTGCCCCTTCTCACTCTTGCACATGACTTTTTTTCTCTGCAACTGGTCTTTGCACGCCCCCTTGAGCTCACTCTCTCCCCTGCCTATGTGCGTCTCTCGCAACTTGGGCCACGTGCGCCCCCTCGCATCGTAGGTCGCATACGCTCCCTCACATCTTAGGTTGCGCATGCTCCCTTGTATCCTAAGCCATGTCAGCTCCCTCACATCTTAGGCTGCGTGCACTCCCTTGCAACTTAGGCTGCGTGCTCTCCCTCTCAACTTAGGTTGTGTGTGCTCTCTCACAACTCTAGGCTGCGTGCGCCCCTCTTACTTTAGGCCGTGTGCAATCCCTCGCATTCTAGGTCGCAAGTGTTCCCTCGCAACTTAGGCCGCATGTTCCCCATTGCAGCTTAGACTGTGTGCGCTCTCTCTCTCTACTTGGCAGCATGCACCCTTCCTTCTCTTAATCGCTGCACTCCCCGCATTCCCTGCGGTCCGTTCCCTCCCATCTTTCTTAGCTCCTTCCCCTGATCTATTGTGTACTGTTCTTGTCATTTTTGTTTCTCCATGGTTGTTGGCTTACATTGCATTGCCCGCATTCCTTCTGTGTTAATTCTTTACTTCTAGGTTCCTTTGGTGATTGACTTTTGTATGTCCTCCCATGATCAGGTTTTTTGCTTTTCTCCTCTGCCTGAGCTGATATTGTGTGTTCCCCACAGCTCTCGCTACACTGCCTGATTCTTCCAATCTAGGTGCCCTGTTGTGCTCTTGTTCTGTTGTTGGCTCTGTCCTTCTTCCCTCTTAGGCCCCCTGCTGTGCTCTTTGCATTGCTGTTGGTCCTTATTCCTCTTCCCTTCTAGGTGCACTGTACGTTGCTGTTGTCTATGTATTGCATCTGATTTTCTGTCTGCTTGTTCTGTCCACTGTGTGCCCATCCTCCTTCTGTGTCCCCCCCTAGTTTTTCTGCCATGCCTGCTTGATCTCCAGTGCTACCCCACTCCCTGCTTGGGCTCTCCCCACCCCCTCTTGCCCTCTGCACCCTCTATGGTGCTCTCTGTCTCACCTATCTCCTCTAACTGCTTTTCCATTGACTCTCCTATCCCTCTCACTAGGTCTGGCAGGAAGAAGCTCATAAGGGACATCCTGGCCTCCATCCCAGGCCTCCCTATTGCTGATACCTACACCAGTGCTTCCTCCAGACAGACCCTTACCGATATCCTCTTTGTCGTTCCCTCTCCGGGCATATGGACACCCCATATAGTCTTTGTTCTCTCTCCTTTTTCCTCTTCTCCCATTAATGGTAGCAACCTGTGGGAGGCCCTCTTGGCCCCCTTCCACTCTTCCAAGACCATCATTAATGTCTACCTAAACGGCACCGTCTTGGTCCAATGTGCTAAGGCCAACCTCCTCCTTTTTGATAGACACTTCCTGCGCCTTATCAACTTGCTTTCTTCTCCTGCTGTCCCAACTTTCCCCTCTCTGGCCCCTCTGCCGCCTCCATCCTCTGCCACCTCTATGGCTCCTTCTGCTGCTTCTCTGGCCACCCTGTTGCCTTCTTCCTCTACCGTCCCTCTGGCACCCTCCCCCTCCTCCCCGGCTAACTTGCCTTCTCCTCCTTCCTCCTCTGTTCATCCTTGGGTACCTGCAACACTTCCGCAGACCCTACCTCTGACCTGTACCCCTCCATGGAAGTCCTTCAAAGGGGGCAACCTTCTCCACATTGCTACTCTAAACTCTCGGTCAGCTGTCAAACACTCCTCTGGAAGAACTTGATTTGGATGTACTCGGTCTGACCAAGACGTGGTTCATGGCCAGCTCTGTCATGAGCTCTGACACTCTCCTTTCTGATGGCTACAAGATCCTCTCTGAACCCAGAACCAACTGTCCCGGGGGATGTAGCCTTGACCTTCCCGGAGTGGATCCCTGCTTCTATCATTCTATGCAGGACTATTCCTCCTTTGAATGCCTGGTCTGCAGGTTCTTTATCTATCCTGGCCTTTCTCTCACTGTGTCCACTATCTTCAGGCCGCCTGGCCAGGTCTCCCTCTTCCACTCTGAGTGGGCTGACCTCCCCTCCTCCCTACTGACCTCTACCTCTCAACTTTTCCTCCTTGTAGACCTGAACTTCGACCTGGATGCTTCCTGCCCTTCTTTGGGTCTCTTTTGCAACATCTGCGACTCTCTCATCTTGCGAGGATAGCTCAGCAGCAACGTGCTCACCTTGGAAGCAAGATGTCACGAGCAACACAGGTTCGATCCCCGGGTCAGTGTTTAGAAACCTCTGGGGCTAGAAGCACGGAAGCTGCTCTCCTGAACACCCATGACGACCTGCTCTCAAACCTTGATTCTAACCTTTCTTCTGTCCTCATTCTCATCAATCTTTCTTCTGCTTTTGATAAGGTCCACCTTGCCATCCTGCTCAGTCACCTCCGTGATACACTGGGTATCACTGATCAGGCTCTGGCCTGGCTGAACTCCTTCCTCACTGACCGACCCTCTCAAGTCCAACTAGGGTCTTTCCTCCCATTCTTTCGCTCTCTCTACTTGTGGTGTTCCCCAGGGGTCTAACCTTTCTCCCTGGCTTTTCAACCACTATCTGGTACCTCTTGTCGCATTGTTACTTTCTCCTCCAACTTTCAGTGTTATGAGGATGACACCCAGCACTCTTTCAGGCTCCCCTCGGCCGCCTCTTCTCCTTCTCTCATTCCAGACTGTCTGGCCGCAATTCAGGAATGGTGTGCCACCAATGATCTCTGCCTTCATGCCAGTAAGGATGAGATCCTCCCCATTGGAACACCATCTCCCTCCTTTCCTCTCCCACTCTGGCTGCCCACTCTAGGCCCTCTTCCTGCTCCTACCTGTGAGGCTAAGAACCTTAGGGTCATCTTCGACTCCACCCTCTCCTTCCCTCCTCACATCTCCGATGCCGCTAAGAAGTCAAATTATCAGCTGCACCTTCTCAGAGGAATTCTTCCTTTCCTCACTTTCCCCCAGAAGCTCACTGTCTCCAGAGGTCTGGTCCTCTCTAGGCTGAACTACTCCAACAGCCACTTTCTAAATCTTCCTGCCTCTACCCTCCGACCTCTACAACTTATCCAGAATAGGACTGCAAGACTTGTCCTTGACCTCAAACTCAGAGATCATATCTCTCCAGCTCTGAAATCTCTTCACTAGCTCCCTGTGGTGGCAAGATCAAGTTCAAGACACTTTGCCTCATCCACAAGGCTTTCTGGGGCCTGGGACTGCACTACCTCCAACTCTCTCTTCCTAAACATCTCCCTTTGCAAGCTCTCTGCTCATCCACCTTCAACTCTCTGAGGGTCAACCGCTTTTCCAAGCAGAGAGTTGGGGGTAGATCTCTGCCCTTGGCTGGGCATCCCTCTGGAACAGCCTCCCTGCCTCTGTAAAACTTGAGCAGAACCACATCCGGTTCCGGAGCATCTCAAGACCTTCCTTTTCTCTTCTGCTTTCTCTCTTCCTCTCCCCTGTTAATGTCTCGACTGCTCCTTCCACTGGTCACCTGGCTACCCTCTGAACTTGGGCCCAGGCTCCTGGATGTCCAGTTACCCTTCGCATTGCCTCCTGGCTCCCCCAGCTCTTGTGTTCTGTATCTGCAACCCTACAGTCCCTTCTCTCTGCAGTTATGAGCCACCCGCTGGCTGCACTTATTGAGTTACCTGCACTGAGCCACCCGCTGGCTGCACTTTGAGTTTCCTGCACTTCTCCCCACCCCCAGCACTTCTTTCCTTCCTCTTCCATGCACTTGCATGATCTAAATGACAAAAGGCCTAGTAAGATCGTTGTTTTGTCCTCCATCTGTCTCCCCCTCCTTGTCTTGTCGGGTCTAGAAACACTTGTGTACAGGTGCGTTATGAATGCCATACCATATCATATCATATAATAGCATTTCTGAATTCTAGGATATGGGAGCTTTAGGCAATAATGTAATAGGGACAGAAATGTTTGCCTGCATCTCTTGTGTTGCAAAGAGGGCACAGCGAGACTTCAACGCCTGGAGAGTTTGCCCAATCCATTGAAATCCTTTATTTCATCACACATCCAGTTAAAAAACTGCACTTTGTTTTCCTAGTTGAATCTTCAATAAAAAAAGATTTTTAGTTTGGTTTCCCTTGTTTTGGGGCAGGAATCAACTCGTTCCAGTCATGGGCAGTCTACAGTGGGCCGCTGCTCTCTTATACAGTGCTGTTTTTCGTCGTGTTTTTGCCTAATAATATAAGAGAGAATCAGAACATCTTTCAGTCCGTGTAAGTCATTTTTGCAGGTTTTTTTGCCCATCGACAGCACTTTATGATTTTGATTCTGTTTGCAGATCTTTTTGCACATATATTTATTCTGCACATAACTGTAAGAGTTTAAATACAAAATGAAATGTAAAAAAGTTATTTTAAAAGGACATATTCTTGAAAATTAGAAAAAAATACATCTTTGCTTACTTCTGGCAAAGCATGTAGCTATACCATAAACAATTTTCAGACAAACAAAGTAAACCAAAGACCACAATGTATGTGCGACCCAAGCCATCAGCTGCTGGCACACATTAGGTCAGTTACTACAGGAGTCAGCAAACGCTGTCAAAGGCTCCCCTAAAAAAATGAATGCATTAAAGTTACTTGTAAAACGTATGTGGAGAGGGCTCTGATTCAAGGGGTAATGTAGGTGATGCCTCTGCAGACAGTCATCAGGCATCTGAAAGGAAAATGGAAAACATTGCTACAAGTCACCTCGGATAGCTCAGTGGCAACGTGCTCGCCTTGGAAGCAAGACGACACTGAGCAACACGGGTTCGATCCCCGGGTCCGCGCTTACAAACCTGTGGGTATTAAGCGCATTATAAGTAACCTATCATACCATATCATGTCTGGGGTAGTCTATCAACAGCTGAAAATGCTCCGCGTCTGAGGACCTGGGAGAGAGCGAGGAAGAGTAGCTAGTTTACTGCAGTCAGTGAGAAGGAACATTGTTTGGAGAAAAGATTAGAAAATGTTTGCCAGACACAGGATTTTGAATTCAAATCAGATCAGCCCTCAAATGACCAGCAGTCGTCTGAAATAACAAAGCCTTTTAGTGATTGTGACCTTGTATTTGTAATACACAAAACCTGGCAGAGTTAGCTGCATCTGGACGCATATGTTAATAAGAAGACATCCACTGAAGAGCAGTAGTAGAAAGGAGTAGATAACATCAATTAAAAAGCTAATGGGGTCATCAGGAGTTTGGCGGAGCAGTAAAAATGCAGCAGTGACGCTATTACTGCTGCATTACCGCTTTGCCAAATCCAGAGTTTTGGCAGAAAGTGGGAAGTTTACCTGCAGCTGTTTGCCCATGGTAAAAATGTCCCCTTTTGACCCATTTGTGGTGCTACTATTGCGCCGAGGTAATAGCGCCCAGCATGCTTTAAAAGAAATGGGGACTTACAGTTTTATCACAACTCAGGATCCAGCGCTAATAGTGCCGGACTGAGTTGCGGTAACGCTATTTGCCTTGTGAGTATCCTGCCGGATTTATTGCCGGGATACCGCCAAGCTTGTGATAGAGCCCTTAGTCTTTAGAGCTTTAAGGAAAAGTAGAAGGGCATTGATTGAGTGTAAATGAGCCAGCCCCGAATTCCACAGATGGGAACTCAAAACAGAGAAGCGCCTGTCTCCCTGCGACACACAGCGGGTACATCAGGAACAGACAATAAATATTGGCTAGCGGAGCAGAGGGTGCGAGATGGTTGATAGTTAAGATGGTGATAGGCCGTGTCAGCATTTGAAGACTAAGCACAGGATTTTAAGGTCTATCTTCTGTTTCAACGGCAGCGATATATACGCAATTGCGAGATTGAGGCATGTTTGGAGACCAGTCTGAGGTGCGACAACTGTTGCTGCGGGATTCCGGCAAGGATCACATTAGCTTAATCCAGGTTAGACTTAATCAGTGCTCCAACAATAATTGGATGTTCGGTTGAGGAGAAATAAGACAAAACAGCTCATAAGATATAAAAAATAGACTTAAGTGTACCCCCATTCTGGGCTTTCACACCCCAGACTGGATTGCCAATAAGAACCACAATTCTTAACTTTGAAAGCAAAGTGGGTCGAGTGTCCAAAAAGATGAGGTGGAGATGGTGATCTGAGCTGATCATTCAGAATATGCCTAGACCCAAATAATATGACCTCGGTTTTTGATGGATTAAGCTGAAGTCGATTGAGAACCACCCAATGGTTAACTTCATGCATAGAGCCCAAGATGCTATGAAAAGATTCTGTAGCATTATTGCCATGAAGATAGATCTCTGTATCATCAGCGTGTGAATGATAATGAAGACCGAAATTAGAAAATATAGACATCAGGGGGTGGAATGTATATAAAGCAATGGTGACAAGGAGGAACCCTGGGGCACATCGCAATGAACATAAAGAGTGTTGGACAGATAGTCACTAACATTAACTCTTTGAGTGTTATTCTTCGGAAATAAGTGGATGGCTTGTTGAGATACACCTGCGATTTCTGATAATCGCAGCATTAAAATGCCATGTCCGACAGTATCGCATGCAGCTGACAGATTTAGCAGAATGAGCAATGGACAATTGCCTTCATATGCAAAGGTCAAAATGTCGTCCCATACTGCTATGAGAACTGAATCAGTTCCATGTAGTGGACTTAAACCGGATTGGAAAACATTTAATAGACGATTTGCTCAACATGGTACTGTAATTGTAATGTAACAACCTTCTCCAAGACTTTGGCAGGCCAGGTTAATTCTACTATTGGGCGACAGTTCCTCGTGATCCCTGACTCAAGTGAAGGTTTCTCAAGCAATAGGGTCACTGCAGAAGATTTCAAAAGCTCAGGGAATACCCTGTGAGAAAGGAAAGAATCCAGAAAGACTATGAAGTTAGGTCAGTGTAAGGCGTGTCTACGAGCTATAGGTATAGGATCATAAATACAATTGGTGGGTTTCAGAGCCTTAAAAGTGAGACTATAAGATCTAACGAACAGCAGAGAAGTCAAACATAGGAGCATTAGGCTGAAGAGCAGATGGAGGCTGGATATGGAAGGGAGCTAGATCAACATTCTTCAGTTCAACCTGAATGACTTTGATTTCATCAGTAACACAATGATTAAACCTTTTAGCCAATTCAGTTGAAAGTGTCATAGTTCTAGTGTTGGATGTAGGGTTGCAAAATCTGTTAATAACACTGCACAGCTCTCGTGGTTTATTAGATGCAAGGCTTATCTGTTTTTTCAAGAAGGAAGAGTTGCTCAGAAATGTCTTTCTTATGGCAATTTAGTGCCAATTTGGCAGTAGAGAGAGACGAAGCATAGGTCTGTTTCACCCATCTTTTTTCAAGTCTACAATAACCTTGTTGCACATTTTTTAATTTGGGGGCAAACCAAGGGGTTTTCATGCTTCTTGGCGTATATTGCTTGAAGGGGGAAAGGGAATTCAAAACATTCTGTAGATTACTCAAATTGGAGGAGAGAAAAGTTTCACATTGTAATTCCCAAGTTGGGAGTTTCAATGACACATATAAATTCTGCTCTGTAATCGCAGAGAGATCAGTCGATTTGATACACAAACAGCTTAAGACACTGGGTGCTGGTTACGTCAAATATAAATATCCTAACTAAGTGGTCAGACCAAGTGACCGGCATTGTATAAGATTGTTCTACAGCAGTCCCTCTACAGAGGATAAGATCGAGACAGTGGGCCTCATTACACGGTAGGCGGTGGACCAAGGTGCTATTAGCACCTTGGTTAATGCCGGTAAAATACCGGCACCGCCTTGGAGGAAAGGGGAATTACCGCCCTATTCCAAGGTTGGCGGGGCGGTAATTCCCCCTTTCCCCGTTGCCCTTCCCCATTCCCATTTTTGCCCCATAGGACATAATGGGAATGGGGAAGGTGCTTATTACGGTACCGCAAATTGTGGCACCGTAATTAGCACCCTGGTCCTTTTGCGGGTTGTTTTTTAACGCCTGCTAAAAAGCAGGGGTTAAAGTACCAACCCGCAAAGGGACCTCGTAGTAAGGCGGTAAGGGTTAACGGTCACCGGTACCATTACCGGTGACCCTTAACCCTTACCGCCTTCCGTGTAATGAGGCCCAGTGTCCCTACTGATGAGACAGGGCACACACTAGGGACAGAATATTGTGATCCTCAAGTATCACTGCCAGTTTAATGGAATCTGTGTTACCTAGAATGTTATGCCAAATATTAAAACCACCAGTTAAAAGCAATCTGGGGTATCTTAAGGGTTTATGTAGCCAACTATGAATTCAGATTTACCAAGAAATCATGCACAGAACTGGGTGGTCGATAGCATAGAAGAATCTTGGACGAACAGCCTGGCAGAAGGCAAAGAGCAAAAAAACACATTTGGAATACAGTGTCTCAGGGCAGGTTCTCAATATCAGTAAAGTTCCAGCAAGGCTTAAAGGTAATGGAAACTCCCCCACCGATACCAGTGGTCCGATGGATCACTTGATGGAGACGTTAGAAGGTACTCATACCTGAAAAATGTGAAGACTAACCTCAGTAAACCAAGTTTCACTTCAAAAGAGGAAGTCCAACGAGTTGTGCCTGATAAAGTCAGTGTATGGCAGACGGCGCATTAATGAGGAAGGTGCATGCTTTTCTGGGGATTCATTGGGAGGCAACTTGTTTCCTTTTCCTTTTATTGGCCTCCGATCTAGCTTTAAAAGTGGGTTCTAAGGGAGAAGGAGCCAAAGGTCAGGGCTGGACTGTGCCACCGGGACATCCCCCAGTAGGCTTCTGGGCATAGGGCCTATTTGGCACGGAAGGATACATGCGTCACGTGAATCCGCCTGGGTGGCTTGCATGAATTGGCTGCCTGCCGGCTGCCCGGTTACAGTGAAAGGAAGCAGAGTATCTCTGGTACGTAGCTTCACAACCACTCATTAGAAGTCACTGGGGTACTAAGATAGAGAAAGTATGAGATTATAAAAATAAGACCGAGTCTCGGAGCATAACATGCAGGGATGTCAGCGAGACTCAGACGCTGTTGAACTATCCTGAATAGAAATCTTTTGAGGCCTAAGACATGAAAAAATGACGTACTCAGGAATTGTAGCTCCCTACCTGCAAATATTAAAGTACTAAATCCAACATTTGCAAGCCTATTAACAATTTATACAATTTAATCAGGTCTCCTCAAAATGGAGTCATAGCTCCACTTTATAAATGGACAAACACAGATACAACAAGATAATATCAACTAATAAAAACGAAGCAGCTGATTTCGGGTTACTGCTAGTAGCTAGTAACACGGTGGAACAATGTGCAATGATAGAGCAAACTCGCACTGGCGCAAGTCTTTTGAAGCCTAAGGCATTGCCGGACTCGACTGCGTCGAAAGGCATTTGGCGTCCCATAGTGATCACGCAACGCAGTTTGTCAGAAGCCCAAGGGGCAGGAAGGCTGTGAGAGGGAAACAGAAAGAAGGCCACTGTTCAAATAGTTTCAATTTAGAAATCCTGGGAAGGAAATCACCACAAGCCACTGGTTGAAAAGCTACACAGCAATAACGTGTCGTGAATGCCCACCGTTAGACCAGGCCGCAGTGAGACAGGAAAAGGCAAGACACTCAGGGCATCTTGTTCCAGATTCCAGTACTAAACCATGAACATTAGTCGTTTGGAGTCCCTTTTACACAAACCTGAAACATGTACCCTCTGCTATATGTGTGTATTTTGTAACCAAAATCTCAACAACAGGATACAGCAAGGCGATTTAGTACAATAATGGGCCTCATTCCGACTTTGGAGGTAACCACGCTGCTATTTCTGGCATGGCTGCCTCCAAAATCGTTCCGACTCCGACCTGGTGAATGGAGTAATCACCGGTCCATTCTGAGGTCGGAGGGACCGGTAATTCCCCATTCACCAGGGCCATTCCCCATTCCCATTTGAGCCCCCATAGGGCTCAATGGGAAGGGGGAAGGCGGCAATAACGGTACCGTAAATTACGGTACCGTTATTGACCCCGGTGTCCCTTTGCAGGTCCCGTCCTTAACGCCTGCTAAAACCAGGCGTTAAGGGAAGGACATTCAAAAAAGGGACCTCGGAATAGGGCCCAAAGGGATTACCGGCACCAGTGTCATTACCGGTGCCCGGTTACCCTTTGCACCCAGCTTGTAATGAGGCCCATTCTTTGAGCTGCATCTTGAACAGTGTCACACAATGGCTCTGTTTAACTGGCTTACAGTAGACAGCACACATGGCGGTTGTGGTCAGACACATGTTGTGGGAGGTGAGATTGATGACATTAGAGCTACCCAAAGGGCAGTAGTTCAATCTAATCAGGGCAGAAAGGAAGCATGTGACACTCCATCACAGAAATCAATTTCTGCAACTACAGTCTGGTGTACATCACTGGTACATCACTGGTTATCAAGCATCAGCAAACTATCTCTAATATGTTTAAGGGGACACATTATGCTAAAAATCATAGAGTAACACTAGAAATACAGCAAGTGAACTCCAAAGTCAATAGCAAAGGGCACACAGCTATTCAGTGTTATGTTATGATCTAAAGGCATACAGAGCGCAACAGTCATCATGAGCTAAAAAAATGGAAAAGGAGTAACACAATCAGAACTGAGGCCAAGATCTAAAACAGGAAGGTTTCCAGCAGGCGCCCAAGGGATAAGTGGTTGTCCGTAGCATGGAGCGAAAGGGAAAGTTTATTCCACAGCTGGGCGGCAGCTATGGAAAAGGCCGGCCCCCAATCTGACAAAGGGAAAAGCGGAGCACCAGAAAGAAGTGTCAGCAGAGCGCAAAAGACGAGCTGGGACATAAGGACGGAATTTATCTTGTATATATTCTGGCGGCACAGTGCCATAAAGCTATGGTGGACAATGCAGAGTGCCTTAAAGACAACACGCTTAGAGACCGGGAGCCAATGCAGGGCCCGGAGAATCGGAGAGATAGACACACTGGGCCTCATTCCGAGTACGGCGCTAACCAATGGCGCTATTAACGCCTTGGTTGATGCCGTACCCGGACCGGCAGCGCCTTGGTGGATGGCGGAATTACCGCCCCATTCCAAGGTTGGCGGGGCGGTAATTCCCCATTCACCAAGGCTCTTCCCATTCCCAAATGAACCCCCATAGGGCTCAATGGGAATGGGGAAGATGCAAATAACGGTGACCGTTCATTACGGTCACCGTTATTGGCTTGGAGGCCCCTTTGCGCCCTCGACTTTAACACCTGCTCAAAGCAGGCGTTAAGGGCGAGGGCGCAAAGGGAACTCGGAGTATGGCGGTAAGGGATCACCGCCACCGGTCTCGTTACCGGTGGCCGCTATCCCTTACCGCCATACTCGGAATGAGGCCCACAGTAACCACAGCCAGTAGCGACCCTGGCAGCCGCGTTCTGCAGCACTTGAAGATAATAAAGAAGATATGCCGGTTCTGCCATATAGAGAGAATTAGAGTGATCCAAAGTACCAAAAACAGTGTTAGACACAACAGGTTGCCGAATCTGTATGGGTAGAAACTGCAAGTTTTTACAAAGAATCTTGAGTTTAAAATGAACCTTCTGACAAATGGTGCTCACTTGCGCCTTTGCAGACAACGAGGAAGAGATCTTGAAGCCCAAGTCCTTAACTGTAAAAACTGGGGTGGGCACTGGTCCAAGAACAGAAGGCCAGAAAGCCAATGTCCAGAAGCTAGTCGCAGATGGTGGACCCACAATCAGTACTTCAGTTTTGTCACCATTAAAGCATAACCAATTATTGCTCATCCAAGTATGGACGGCAAGGAGACAAGAACAGCAGCGCTCGGTGGCAGACTGCTGAGTAAGATCAAGTCGGACTAAAATCTGTGTGTTAACCTCATACGAATAACACCTAAAGCCAAAGGATAGTATACGTTTAGTTATAGGCTGAATATAGACATAGAACTGCAAAGGCGATAGAGCCAAGCCCTGAGGGACATCACAAGTGATGGAAATAGGTGCAGATAGTAACAGAGGCAAAGAAAGAGACTGAAAACAGTCCAAAAGAAAGGAGCAAAACAAAGCCAAGACTGAACCAGAGATACCAGCAGATGAAACCCTATGGATCAGGGTAGAGGGATCAATGGTGTCAAAAGCAGCACCTAGATCTAAGAGGATCAGTGCCCCGACAATGTCCTGACCCAGGTCATCAACTACCGAAACTAAAACTGTTTCAGTACCCCGACCAGGACGGAAACCAGACTCAAAAGGATTGTGGAAGCAGGAGTCCCCAAGCATTTAACACAGCAAGGGAGTGACCAGGGATTCCAGCAGCTTCATAAGAAAAGGAAGGAGAGAAATAGGACAGACATTAGAAGGAAGAAGAGGATCAAGAGAGGGTTTATTCAAAAGAGGGATCACCAAAGTGTGCCTAAGATTAGGGGGAATAGAGCTAGTTGAAAACGAATGGTTAACAACTGAAGTCACCATAGAAACAATAAAGGACATGATATCTTTCAAGCCTGGCAACAGGATGGCATCTGATGGAGATGCAGATTTCAAAGAATTAGTGGCTTGAATTATATCTTCTAGTTCCAAAAATGGAGAAGAGGATGAAGAATGAGTGTGACTGGCGGCGATAGAAGAGGCAGCATCAGAAAAAGACAGAGCCAAAAACCGAAACAGAAATTCTCTGGCGTTTAGTGGCAATATTATTGTGAAAAAAAAAGCGATAAAGCGTTACATCAAGTTTTTGAAGGAGAGATGGAATTGGGAGAGGGACCAAAGGACGCAGATTTAACAAGTTTAAACAATTCCTCAGGAATTGTGTTGTAACTCTATTGCTGAGAATTGTCACCAATGTTTCTGACTTACCTGAGATTGCTGTTTATTTTGTTTGCGATTTGAGGGGTTGCATAACCAATCAGTCTTTTGTGCCCCCTGTTGTTCATCGAAAGCCAATGGGCGTAAAGTCCACTTAGGCAGCTACCTTTCTCTTAGCCTACTTGGTGGAGCTAGGGTGGTGGAGTCCTACCTGGGGTCCCCAGGGACAAATGGAACTGGTAGATGCACTTTTCCATTATAGGACTGATAATTTCTTCACAAAACTGGTTTTCACTGCGCAATGTCTTGACTATTGAGATGATCATCGTGTGTTGTCTATGAGAGATTTCTAAGTGACTCTTTGTAACAAGGTACTTACCTAGAACATTGCTGAACATTGTTCTAATGGTAATGAAAGACTCTACATTTAGTGTTGGGGCAACTTTATTACTATAAGGTATGTTGATTAATATCGGCCCCCACTTCACTTTAGCTACTGTAATGTCTATATTGTTTTTACTTATCTATGGAATGATCTTTGCTTAATGCAACTCTGTGTTTAATAATTAAGTACATGTGTGGCACTTATCTGTGTGGACAATCAGTTGCTTAGCAGTCTCTAAATTTGTCAACTCTACCTCAAACCCAATCCCACTTCCTCTTAGTCTCACCCTTATTGCTCAGCATCTCTACCAAGTGAGAGTTTGGTTAGACTTTGTGTTAAACATTGTCTGGTCCAGTGACATTGGCTTCCCAGAAACCTAAACGAGTGGAGGTTCTGAAATACCCTCCTAACAAAGTAGTGACAATGGTTGGATACAGGTGTACGGACCAGTGAGTAGACACACACCCATCACTACATTAAGCAACAATGTGATACTTGGTAAAGTATCTTCAAACCATGGCACATTTTAAAACAGGGGCCTAGGCAAACCTACATGTGACAGCCCTAAGGAGAATTGCACTGTTATGGGACTCTGCCAAAGACACCAAAGGGGAATTTACTAAAAGTATAAAACAATATCAATTTGAATCTGCTTCTCCTGTTAAGGGTTGTAGAGTGGTGATGGGGTTGTGGCTACTCCTACTGTCTTGACTCCCTCCCCCTTGCTATTAGCGTACTGTGAGCACTTCTGATGCGGCTAATCTTTTTCTAGTTGAAAAGGACACACTCAGATAGATGGATCGCCAAGCCTGAGGCAGATGCCAGAAAGTGACAAGCAAAAATAGCCCCCCCAAGGAAGAGGGGGGACCCCTCAGGCAACCCTGAAAGAAAACGAGTAGGGTGCCCATAACACCCTTAAAAGAGAAGAGGCTACTGTTAGAAAAAAGTAGCTTGTTGCTGAGTGGAAACAGAAAGAAAAGGTGAGGGCTCCCCAACTTGAATGAAAAAGGTTTAAGGTAGCCAGGGCTCCAGGTGCATCCACTTCAGAAATAGAAATGGCTCTGGGACCTCTCCTCATCCCGGAATCCCCATTACCCGGCTGAATGTGTGTGAGGTGACTGATGCATGCATTCCTTTGTGTTAGCCTATAAGGTGCAAAAGGAGTGGGTCCTGGATTCATGGTGCCTATGAAGACTTCTCCTCCTGCCCCCCTCACGGTGGAAGTAATGCTGCTTTGAGTGACCAAGACGAAGATGCCAACATGAAAGAAGACATCAGTCTTCAGTTTGGGAAGACCCCTTTGCAATTATCAAACATAGAAGGATGCTGTGCAGTAGTTGACTTGGGTGAAGGAATCCATTAAGAGTCTACATGGGTGGATAGATGGACACAAGATAAACATATTTTGGACATGGTACACTTCTCATGTTTCAGCACATTTCTGATGCTGTTTCCTCAGATTTGATATAGCACTTGACTGGCCCCAAGGCATCTGATTCTCAAAGTTTGGCAGTCACCTATGACTTGTGCTTGCCCGTAGGGTACCCCATAAGGACAAAGGGGCTCCTCGGAAGCATGTGGAAAACAGCAAGCAAAAAGAAGGAACATTTGATAAGCCTCCTCTCAGGCAGGGCCCCCCAAAGGGCGGTAAGTCACATGGGCTAGAGAGGCTGCTGGTGCTCAACAGGAGTCTGACCACAGTAAACCTACATTCAATAAAACATTTGGCATTTGCTTTATTTTGGGGGCTATCGACCAAGGGAAGGGGACCAGATTTGAGGGTAAGTGTTTGGGGGTCGAATCGGTTAAACATAACCTTCTGTCAGTATGATGGAGGTATATTAGCAGGTGCATCCTTCTTGTCTGCTGCAGAACCTATAGGTGTTCAGGCTGAAGTTGTTTAAGTGTCCTTTTGGGTCCCAGGAACACAGGGTATTGAAACCTATAATAGTATCCATGATAGTTAGTAACAAGCCTTACTTCAAGGATAGGGTCTTCATTAATGGCAAGGGGACCAGTGGCACTGGTGATACTGGGTCCAGCTCTTCACTAGTCGCGTTATCAGTTGTCAACCCAGAGGAACTCGCTAAGGCTTCTTTGAGACTCATTCAACTCATTGACAGTCTCCTCTGAAGGGGTCTCAGTCAGTTACTGAGTGGCAAAAAATGTTGAATGCAAAAATCATTAATTTCTAGGGGCACATTTCACGTAATTATATGCGGGGGGATTTAGGTCTATACAAGATATAAGGGGAGTAATGGGGGGCTGTGGGGGTTTCCCCCCGCATATATCTGCAAGAAAATGTTTTGTGGAAAAAAATCGGCATTTCTGCATTCAACATCTTTTTTTCTCAGTAATCACACAGATCCCTCTGAAGGTTCCATTAATACTTGTGACTATTTCAATCAATATAAGAACTGTAACGTCACCTGTTATTAAAGAGAAAGAGGCCCCAAGGAAGGTGCTGTTAGGCAATGATTCTAAGAATTTGCGCCTTGTCTCTTAAACATTTGATCCTTGTCGCTGCACCAGCTCCAAAAGGACTAAGGCTGCATCCAAGACCCAGATTAAGGAAATGGACCCCAAGGCCATGAAAAGGAAGATGTCGCCTGTCCCTTCAACAGCCCAAACTTTACCTGAGGTTCCTGACCCTACTACTAAGCCCACTTGCGGAAGAGAGGAAGAGAAGATATCTGTTAAAGATCTGAACCCCGAGTATCTTTCTGAACTTCAGAAGTTACTTGCAGAATGTTAATTCTCTACAGTAGTGGTCTGCAACTGTTGGCTCTCAGAGGTTTTAGACTACAACTCCCATCAGCCCTACCAAGCATAGTCAATGGGGAGGGATCATGAAAGTTGTAGTTGAAAACATCTGGAGAGCTGTAGGTTGCGAACCCCTGCTCTAGGCCCAACATTATTAAGGGTCAGAGGGAGGGCCCCTCCTTAGAAGGCTTCAGAAGGCAGGCCCAGTGCCAGTTATAGGGGGAAGCCCTTGGAAAACATTGGCTCTATTGCGATGATGGGATCCTGCACAGTGGGCCCGTGGGGCCTACTACTGGAGACCACAGGAGGATTGTGGTGCCCAAGATTCTTCCCTCAACTGCTGACACGTGAGGTACCTCATGCAAGTCATCTTGACTTTAAAAAGATCAAAGAATGTGTGTCTTTGTACTTTTACTGGCACAAGGCGAGTGTAGAATTTGATAGCTTCTGTAAAAGTTGGATTATTTGCATTTTTCTTTTGTATTTTACTGACATTTATTTAGTGTTTTTGCCAAAGCACCGTAAATGGTAAAATAAAAGTACAACATGATATAATCGTGACAAATAAATCATGAAAGAATAAACAATTGAAGTCTCAACAAATTACAAGGCAGAGGAATGATGACATTTAAATGAAATGCTTAAAATGGCCAGTGAAATGGAGGACCTTATGAGAGGCGGCAGCAGGTTCCAGTGCTTGGGAGCTAGAAGGGATAAAAAGTGGCAGGGGGTGTGTTCATAGGGGGGCTTATAATAGAAAGGTGAAACTGTGATTGAGAGCAAAGTGGGAGGGATGGTTGGTAAAAGGGGACCAAGGAAGAAAGACACACAGGAGTAAGACCATGGATACTATGGGGTCGATTCATGGAAATAATGTGCGCCGAAAATTCCCGCGCAGAGGTGCCAAAACGTGCGAATCGCAGGAAAAGTGCGAAAATCGCAGTGCAAGTGCGAAAATCGCAGGGAAACCAGCGCACAGCGATTCATGGAAGTCCGTGCGCGAGAAAAACATTGGATGTGCGCTAAAAATGTGCACCGCGCATGCCGGCGCACAGGTTATCCAACAGCGTGCGCCACGGCCACTGCGAAATCGCACATAGCGCGGCGCACATCACAAAAGTAGGCGGAACACGGGGCGTAACACTCGGAATGGGGAACAACGCGTGAAAATATGGGCGTCACGGGGGAAGCACAGGAGGCAAGTGCGCGGAACGCCCACACGCTCGCCTACAACCCGTATTCATGGAATCGAATAGGGCAAACCAGCGCACGGTCAAAGGCGCGCACAGGGCCAAACAAGTACGCCACAAGAAAGCAGGCGGTAGCGCCCCTGCGACTTAAAAAAATGTGCGCCAAAATGTGCGCTAACAAAAAGCACCCATATACAGCCATGATGAATGGGCCATACAGTGGCCCTTTAGGACAAATGAGGTGCAAAGGGGCACCGACAAACACGGACACCCGCTGTGTGAAAAATAGCGTGTGCGCGTGTTCCTGGGTGCGCGGGAAGTTCCACACGCGATTGGCCTGGGTACGTGTACTTCGGGGTGCGCGGGAAGTGCCACACGCGATTAGCCTGGGTACGTGTACTACGGGGTGCGCGGGCAGTTCCACATGTGATTGGCCTGGGTACGTGTACTACGGGGTGCGCAGGAAGTTCCACACGTGATTGGCCTGGGTAGGTGGGGGTGCGCGGGAAGTTCCACACGCGATTGGCCTGGGTACGTGTACTTCGGGGTGCGCGGGAAGTTCCACACGCGATTGGCCTGGGTACGTGTATTCCGAGGTGCGCGGGAAGATTCACAAGCGATTTCTGCAGGGTACGTGTATTTCGGTGGTGCCGGGGAATGCCACACGTGATTTGGCCATGTGGGTCCTCCCAGGTGTTCCCTCTACACCCTCCAGGGCCCCTGTAGGCAGCCCACACCACAGGGTACTACCCTGCACCCCTGCTCATGTCCCACAGGCAACCCATCCACCAGGCCCATGCCCACCAGCCAACCCATATGTCACCTTGCACTACTGATCACCAACACATGTCTCCCATCACCCCCACCCCCCAGCAGTGCAGGGGCAGCCTCCACCAGGCCCCCACTCATGTCTACCACCACCCCCACCCCCCAGCAGTGCAGGGGCAGCCTCCACCAGGCCCCCACCCATGTCTACCACCACCCCCACCCCCCAGCCACCAGGGGCAGCCTCCACCAGGCTCCCACACATGTCCCCCTGCACCCCCACCCCCCAGCCACCAGGGGCAGCCTCCACCAGGCCCCCACTCATGTCCCCTATCACCCCCACCCCCCAGCAGTGCAGGGGCAGCCTCCACCAGGCCCCCACCCATGTCTACCACCACCCCCACCCCCCAGCCACCAGGGGCGGCCTCCACCAGGCTCCCACACATGTCCCCCTGCACCCCCACCCCCCAGCCACCAGGGGCAGCCTCCACCAGGCCCCCACTCATGTCTACCACCACCCCCACCCCCCAGCAGTGCAGGGGCAGTCTCCACCAGGCCCCCACCCATGTCTACCACCACCCCCACCCCCCAGCCACCAGGGGCAGCCTCCACCAGGCTCCCACACATGTCCCCCTGCACCCCCACCCCCCAGCCACCAGGGGCAGCCTCCACCAGGCCCCCACTCATGTCTACCACCACCCCCACCCCCCAGCCACCAGGGGCAGACTCCACCAGGCTCCCACCCATGTCTCCCTGCACCCCCACCCCCCAGCCACCAGGGGCAGCCTCCACCAGGACCCCACTCATGTCCCCTATCACCCCCCACCCCCAGCAGTGCAGGGGCAGCCTCCACCAGGCCCCCACTCATGTCCCCTATCACCCCCTCCCCCCAGCAGTGCAGGGGCAGCCTCCACCAGGCCCCCACCCATGTCCCCTATCACCCCCACCCCCCAGCAGTGCAGGGGCAGCCTCCACCAGGCCCCCACCCATGTCTACCACCACCCCACCCCCCAGCCACCAGGTGCAGCCTCCACCAGGCTCCCACACATGTCCCCCTGCACCCCCGCCCCCCAGCCACCAGGGGCAGCCTCCACCAGGACCCCACTCATGTCTACCACCACCCCCACCCCCCAGCAGTGCAGGAGCAGCCTCCACCAGGCCCCCACCCATGTCTACCACCACCCCCACCCCCCAGCCACCAGGGGCAGCCTCCACCAGGCTCCCACACATGTCCCCCTGCACCCCCACCCCCCAGCCACCAGGGACAGCCTCCACCAGGCCCCCACTCATGTCCCCTATCACCCCCACCCCCCAGCAGTGCAGGGGCAGCCTCCACCAGGCCCCCACCCATGTCTACCACCACCGCCACCCCCCAGCCACCAGGGGCAGCCTCCACCAGGCTCCCACACATGTCCCCCTGCTCCCCCACCCCCCAGCCACCAGGGGCAGCCTCCAACAGGCCCCCACTCATGTCTACCACCACCCCCACCCCCCAGCAGTGCAGGGGCAGCCTCCACCAGGCCCCCACCCATGTCTACCACCACCCCCACCCCCCAGCCACCAGGGGCAGCCTCCACCAGGCTCCCACACATGTCCCCCTGCACCCCCACCCCCCAGCCACCAGGGGCAGCCTCCACCAGGCCCCCAGTCATGTCCCCTATCACCCCCACCCCCAGCAGTGCAGGGGCAGCCTCCACCAGCCCCCCACCCATGTCTACCACCACCCCCACCCCCCAGCCACCAGGGGCAGCCTCCACCAGGCTCCCACACATGTCCCCCTGCTCCCCCACCCCCCAGCCACCAGGGACAGCCTCCAACAGGCCCCCACTCATGTCTACCACCACCCCCACCCCCCAGCAGTGCAGGGGCAGCCTCCACCAGGCCCCCACCTATGTCTACCACCACCCCCACCCCCCAGCCACCAGGGGCAGCCGCCTCCACCAGGCTCCCACACATGTCCCCCTGCACCCCCACCCCCCCAGCCACCAGGGGCAGCCTCCACCAGGCCCCCACTCATGTCCCCTATCACCCCCACCCCCCAGCAGTGCAGGGGCAGCCTCCACCAGGCCCCCACCCATGTCCCCCTGCACCCCCACCCCCCCAGCCACCAGGGGCAGCCTCCACCAGGCCCCCACTCATGTCCCCTATCACCCCCACCCCCCAGCAGTGCAGGGGCAGCCTCCACCAGGCTCCCACACATGTCCCCCTGCACCCCCACCCCCAGCAGTGCAGGGGCAGCCTCCACCAGGCTCCCACACATGTCCCCCTGCACCCCCCAGCCACCAGGGGCAGCCTCCACCAGGCCCCCACTCATGTCCCCCTGCACCCCCACCCCCCAGCAGCGCAGGGGCAGCCTCCACCAGGCCCCCACTCATGTCTACCACCGCCCCCACCCCCCAGCAGTGCAGGGGCAGCCTCCACCAGGCTCCCACACATGTCCCCCTGCACCCCCACCCCCCAGCAGTGCAGGGGCAGCCTCCACCAGGCCCCCACTCATGTCTACCACCACCCCCACCCACCAGCAGTGCAGGGTCAGCCTCCACCAGGCCCCAACCCATGTCTACCACCACCCCCACCCCCCAGCCACCAGGGGCAGCCTCCACCAGGCTCCCACACATGTCCCCCTGCACCCCCACCCCCCCAGCCACCAGGGGCAGCCTCCACCAGGCCCCCACTCATGTCTACCACCACCCCCATCCCCCAGCCACCAGGGGCAGCCTCCACCAGGCTCCCACACTTGTCCCCCTGCACCATCACCCACCACCCAGCCGTGCGATTGGCCTGGGTACGTGTACTTCGGGGTGCGCGTGAACTTCCACACGCGATTGGCCTGGGTAGGTGTACTTCGGGGTGCGCGTGAACTTCCACACGCGATTGGCCTGGCTACGTGTACTTCGGGGTGCGCGTGAACTTCCACACGCGATTGGCCTGGTTACGTGTACTACGGGGTGCACGTGAACTTCCACACGCGAATGGGCCTGTGAGAGGGGGGTACATGTATTCCAGGGGTGGGCGGGAATATTTACCCGCGACTGGGCCTGGGAGAGCGTGCTACGTGTATTCCTGGGGTGGGCGGGAAGATTCACACGTTCGCCTACGACGTGCCTAACAATAAATGGTCCAATCCTGAGACACGTACGCCAGCCTGAAGCAGGCGTACGTCGACCCGCGCAGCATAAAAGTGCACACAAACAACAAACAAGCTCATACGCCAGGATGAATATACCATTCCTAGCAGCAGTGGCCGTGGGTTACCAAAGGAGGAGGAGGAGGATAGTGAGGGCCTGAATTTTCACTCCCAGAACCAGCCTTTTTGGGATGCCTGATGACCAGGTGTATGGGAGGTACAGGTTTCCCCCACACATAATACTGGACCTGGTCAGTGAGTGGGAGGATGACCTCACATCACCCACCCTGTGCTCCCAAGCACTCAGCCCCCTGGAGAAGGTCCTCAATGTACTGCACTTCTTGGCCACAGGATCATTTCAGCGGACAAGTGCCATAGTGGGTGGGGTGTCACAGGCCACGCAGTCACGCTGCCTACACCAGGTCTTGAACATCATCACTGCACGCCCATCAGTCCGTAGGCACATATACCTGCCCAGGACACCTGCAGGCTGCCACCCTCGATTTCTACGGTGTGGCACAATTCCCAAAAGTGCTAGGTGCCATTGACTGCACTCATGTGGCACTACGTCCCCCCAGGGCATCTGAGCACATCTATAGGAACCGCAAGCACTGGCATTCCATCAACGTGCAGGTAGTATGTAATGCTAAGGGAATCATCACCTCAGTATATGCCAACTATCCAGGGTCCACCCACGACAGCTTCATTTACCGAATGTCTACCCTAAGCCGGGACCTAGAAGCTGGGCGGCATGGCGATACATGGCAGCTTGGTGAGTATGAATGCCACTGCACATGCATGCATGTCAGATGCAGAGTTATGTCACTACCCCACTAATGATACCCATCACCTCCTCACCAGGGGACATTGCCTACCCTCTGAGCACCCACATGATGACGCCAATTCGGAACCCCATCACGCCTCCAGAGGTAAGATACAACACAGCCCATATTGCAACCCGGGGCATAGTGGAGCGCACATTCGGAGTGCTCAAGTCACGCTTTCGCTCCCTTGACCGTTCTGGCGGGCAGCTGTTATATGCGCCCCCAGTAGTGTGCAGGATTATAGTGGCAGCATGTTTCCTGCACAATGTTGCAACACGCCGTGGCCTGGTTGTGGACATGGTGGTGCACCCACATCCCCAACCACATGCACGCCCGCTGCGCATGGGAGGGGAGAGGGCACGGGGTGAGGCAGCCCGTACGCAGCTGGTGGCTAATTACTTCACATAGAAATCACACCCCAGTGGGGTGCACACAGGCCTGGCACATACCATCTGATAAGCAATGATGACTCGACCTGACAATTAAGATGAACAAAGGGACTGTCAACTGTCAGAACCATAGCAGCCTGAGATTGTTCATGTGGAAGTGTCACAATGTGTGCATCCCTACCTACACAAACACCACCAATGCAGTGTCATGAAAAGACACTTCCATGCTGCAGAAATGAATACCCACTCGCAAAATACTACATGAAATCAGTGCCATGTCACCCACCCCCTCCCCGGCACGGCCACACAACACACCATGGCATGTCATGCAATGTGAGAGGAAAGAAATTAATCCCCACAACATGCCCCAAGTGTCACCAGCTACAGTGTCCCAAATGGAAACATGTCCACACATGAAATGCTCACAGTAATGCAGGACCTACAACCCACATTACCAAATACTTACCAAGAATACCAATCACCTACACAACCTCCAACCTACCTTAAACATGACATTACAGACCTAAAAATTAGCTAGCCTCACCACCTGATGATGACAGCCCTCCGAACACT
The DNA here is from genome assembly GCF_040938575.1 of Ambystoma mexicanum. Lineage (NCBI taxonomy): Eukaryota > Metazoa > Chordata > Amphibia > Caudata > Ambystomatidae > Ambystoma > Ambystoma mexicanum. Next base: position 170,949,523 of record NC_090925.1, read on the forward strand.
TCCAAGTATACAGTGTTAGCGCCACGCAAGAGTGTAGGTGCACTGCTTACAACATGGACTCCAGTTCCAAGGTGGACCGCATTGTGAAGACATGAGGAATGGACCTGCAAATATGGAGGATGAGATGGATGCAGAGGCACATATCAATACACCATGCAGTGTACAATACAACAACAATATGCACTATGAATGTATACACAGTATTGACTACAGACTGCCCACACAGCTCATGGGAGTCCAATGTCACCATGTACGTCAATGTCACTTGGGCACACCCTTTGCAAGCCCATGGAAACGGGAAGCAGGAGGGGTGTGTGTGACAAAAACCCAAGCATCTCAACCAAATCCATGACAAGCCTGCATGTGCCCAGCCACAATGCAGCGTATGCCCACGGGAGCCACACAAGGCAACACACTGTCCCAAAAAAAAAAAAAAAAAATCAGAAATGGCCCTTAATGGGCCGGGGGGTGGGGGGAGGCCACCCAGGAGGTCCGAGACAGGTTGCACACCAAAACTCACCTGTGTGGATCTTGCGAAAAAAAAACACCTCCATGGGCTCTTGGCCTACACAGCTACCCTATTGTGGGAGTATCACTGCTGTCGCTATCCTCACCCTCTGCAGCTGCATCAGGAGGTGGTGGCACTATGGGAGGCAGCCCTTGCAAAGCCCTAGTCTGTTCCTCCATGGCTGCAAGCATGCGGGTGTGGTAGGTCTCGTTCTGGAGGATAAGTGTGCAGAGGTCCCCATGCAACAACTCACGGGATGCCCGGACCTCCGCCCTAGTTGCCTGCATCTCAGCTGAGAGCGTACGGGTGAGATGCTCCAGCTGCTGTTCTGTCCTTCGGTTTGTTGAAGCCTCAAGCTCAACAAGAGTCGTCTTGAGGTGAAGGAGTTCCAGCTTCAGGGCTTCCCTGTGGCCCTGGGACTCTATGGAGATGGCTTCCTGCAGAGTCGCCAGTGCCGCCCGCCTGTCCCTGTCGGACGCCAACATGTCCTCCCTGTGTGACTGGCAGATGGAGTCGGTTGCCTGCTGTAGTCGCTCCATCAGCCTTTCGGGGGGGGACAATGGAAGTGGCCACCCTATCCATGGCCTGAGCCATCATCTCTGATGATGCTGCCTGTTGGGTTGCCGAACCGTAAATGGATTGCTCCCATGCGGTATTGCCAGGTGGCGTACGGCCACCACGTCGGCGGGCACCATACCTGTCTGGGGCAAGGCGAACTGCCTTGCTGTGCCGGCACTGCCTGAGGCTGCAGGACTGCATTCCCCCTCTGATCTGCTGGCCCAGGAACAGGATCAGATGTCGCGGATTGTGACCCTGCATCCGTAACCACCAAAGGCGTACCTGCCAACACTGACATCCCCATTGAGGGTTCTAACCCTGGTGCAGGTGGGTTGGACAGAACAGAATCCCTCCCACGAACACTCACCTGCGACGGCACGTAGGTCTCATCGTCCGAATCGACACCTGAATACAGCTCGGGGGAGTTGCAGCCAGAGACACCCCTTGAGAGCACGACCTGCAGCAGTTGTGGGTTCTCACCCACCAACACACCACGTCCCTCACTGGTGGTCGGTCGGCCCTAAGACCCCTCCTGGGTCTGCACCATCTCCACAACCCCAGCAGTATCAAGTGCGTCTTCCCCTGCAAAGACATAAAAGAAAACAAATGGAAACAGGCACACAATTAGGGCTGAGAGGCTACAGAAACAGTACTTGATTGACACATGTCCCACATGACTAAAACACTCCCATGCATGCACCGTCACTGCGTGTGATGGGGAGGCAGATGGCACACATTGATGACACCAAGATGGAAGATGAACACATTTGCTGCATGCTGCCTAGCAGTGGCTTCACACATTGGCCAGTGATTGGCAGGTCAAATACACATGCCATCACACAGATGGCATGTACCCTAGCCATGAAGTGAAGAGGGAGAGGAGGTCACCAATTGTTCATTCAGTCCAGTTTGCTCATATAATTGATTATTTTCATTGTAATGGTTCAAATGTTTAACCTGCAGCTGCCAGTCAAAAATGATCCTATAGCACAGGGACATGTCTAAACTAATCATGTCCAGGAAACTGAGCCAGTCCACTGTACCATAGCCATGTCAGACATGTGACAATAGGACTGAGAAATCCTGAGTAAAAGTAGTGGTATGCAAACAATCTGCCTGAATAAACAGAGGGAAATAAGCAACAGTGTTGTGGCAAGATGACACTCCAAGGGCAACTGGCGTGGTGTTGGGCTGGATGTCTAATGTTGGCCGAAGGGATGCTGCTATACCCAAATGCTGGTGCCAAGAATGTATAGGAAGAGGCACATGGGTGACCCAAACCACTCAGGCACACACACCCTCCCCTGGCACCCAAACAGAAGCCCTCCCACACACACCATGCACATAGATGACACACACATGCATGTGCACTCACCGGACAATGCCTCGTAATCTGCCAGTTCTCCCACGCCTTGGATCTGTTCCTCCGTGACGTAGGTCCCAGCAACCTGCTCATGTGGAGTGAGTTCTATGTCGTCTGCTGGAGACCCACCTCCAGTCACTAGAGTTGCGGCATGACTTGAGGCCAGCTTATTCTTTGCCCTGTGCTTCAGGTCATTCCAGCGCTTGTAGCATTCATTAGCTGTGCGCCTCACGATTCCAAGGGCACTTATGATGTCCGCAATGGTCTGCCAGTGTGCCTGACATTGTGCAGGTGTGGTCTTGGATCCTGCAACAATCACCATTTCGCGATCATGTGCCGACACATACTCTACAAGTGCATTCAGTTCGGCCTCATTGAAGCTGGGCTTCCTTGAAGGGCCAGACTGTGTAGCCGTGTCTGGGGCATCAGCCTCTACTGGACGAGCACTCTTCCTCTTCCGCTTGGAAGGTGGTGGGGATCCTGAGTGTCCTACGCCGCTCTGGACACTAGGGGCAGGAGCATGGGAGTTGGTGCAGGCATTAGCTCAAGTGTGATGGTGTCAGGGGGAATGTCAGCATGATGGACTTGGACCGACACTATCCTGGATGGGTGTGTGAGAGGTGGGGTGGATGGAGCCGCAGCTGCCCCTGCAGCCTCCCCAGCCTGCCTACGCGGGGCAGCAGATGACCTAGCTGCACCTGATCCACGTGGCCTGATGACACCAACGTTCACCGGCGCACGTGGCCTAGACCTGCTGACCTGGAAGTCAGCCATGGAGTCACCCTGTGCCAGGTCTGGTTCCACAGTGGGCTGGTCCAACAAGGGCTGAGCATGGATGGTGTCAGCCACGGTAACCTCAACCGGGGGGGGGCATGGGTGTCCCTGACTGCTCCTCCACACATGGGGGGCTAGGGGCACCCTGCAAGTCATGGCCACGTCCCCTACTGGATCCACCACGGCCACCACTTGGGGCTCGGCCACCTTTGCCACCCTTACGGCTTGGTTGCCTCCCAGCCATGGCACTGATGTTATTGTGCGTATGGGAGTCGATGTGAACTATTGTCCTGGGCAATTGGGGGTCAAAGGGGTTGGGTACCAGATGGTAATCGTACCCTAGTGCTCTAGCAAGGCTGTATGTCACCCCTGGGGAAAGATGACGGGTCACGCAACGCACAGGCACCCTAAAAAAGCGAAGTAAGGTGCACGCAACCCCTCCTAGACCACGTGCGTGGAAAAATAAACCTGCACTACTCTGTGGCACCCAGAAACACAAGAATGAACGTATGCGTGTCACACGCAGCATAGAATGACCTCTGAAGGGGTACGCGACACACGGGGCAAGCACAGATGTTAAATACGTGCGCGACTCACCGTCTGCCAGGAACAAAAGCGTGAAAAATATGCGCGTGTGCGTGTTGGCAACAACCCCGCCAAAAGAAGAATTGTACGCTGTCTGAGGAGACAGGACAACAGTAGAAGGGAACGCTGTTTGAGGAAACAGGCCCAGGAAAAAGAGGAAACGAGAAAAAGCTGTCAGAGGTAACAGGGAGTACGAACTGGAAACACCGTGAAGTAAATCGCGTGTGAACCGACAAGAAGTACAGAATTCACCCACTCGCTCTCCACGAAAAGCACGTACAAGGAAATGGCGTTCTACACGTACCTTTTATACCCACGTCACAGAAGCGCATACGTGATGAGGACATTTCCACCAATTACGCGCTTTGACACTCGGACGTGTATCTCTTCATTTTTACATGCGCCATTCTCTACGGCCATGCGCGTGATGTCACAGCTGCGCATGGTGGCCTTTGGGCCAATGAAATCGCATATGCAAGCACACGTGGTAAAACTGCACGTCCGAGTGTCATCACGTGTAATCGGAGGGAAGTGAGCGTACACGCGATTGGCCTGGGTACGTGTATTTCTGGGGTGCGCAGGAAGTTCCACACGCGATTGGTGGAAATCCACGTGTGCTCTGTCATCACGTGTAATGAGGGAAACACCCGCACGCGTCACGTCACAGATGCGCTTACGCGCTAAGGGCCTTTGGTCCAATGAAATCGCATATGCGTGCTGACGTGCATACGCGCTAAGGGCCTTTCCTCGATTCACACGCAGACATGCAGGATTTTCACGTGCCAAATCACTCCCTATCAAGCTGGCCACGCGTAAGCACATGGAAGACCACGCTCCTGCCCAGAAGGCCGAATTACTGCCCCCCAGAGCCCCGAGCACGCTCCCACCTGCCATCTGCTGCTGCCTGACTGCCTGCTGCCCACGTGCCCTGCCATTTGCTGCCTGCACATCAGCCAGGGGTGCTGTTGCTGTGACCACCCCTGCTGGAACCGAAGACTCCCGACTGGGATTCCATCGCTCCACAGCTCAGCCCCAGGACCCAGTTGCCCACCCACTCCTGCCTCTGGGGTTGTCATGTCGGGCACTGCAACATCTGGCACCACTGACAACCCCCGGCCAGAGAGGCAGAGGGGCACCAGCTTCAGTGCCAGGGAAGTTGGTGTCCTGGTGGAGCAAGTCCTGGGGCAGTATGATGCCCTCTACGGAAGTGTGCGCGCCAACAAGGAAGGACGGACTCGGATCTGGACGGACATCGTGACTGCCATCAACGCGGAGGGGGTGGCAGTCCGTGACTTCCAACATGTCAAGAAGCGCTGGGAGGACTTCAGGTCCAGGACCCTGAACAAGGCCCGGCGCCTCTTGAAGGCAACGGATGCTGAGGGGCGCCGGGGCCACTTGTCGGAAGATCAGATGAGGGTCCTGGAACGCATATCCCCAGCGCTCCACGTCCAGGTCCTTGAGAGGCAGACCCGTCTGGAGTCAAGCGGTAAGTGTACATGCATCATGATTGTAAGCTGTGCTTGTGGTGATGTGCCAGTAGTGTGCCGGTTGCACATCTGTTTGTATGGGGCCGAGTATGGGTGGGGGTGTACAGGGCTGTGAGGCTAACACATGCAAGGGCTGTCATGTGTGAGACATGGATGGTGCTTGTGTGTGTAGGCTTGCATGCCAAATGCAGTTGTGTGGGCACACATGTTTGGATGAATGTGTATGTAAGTGGGCATGTTCGTGATGTCACGCATGTATGTTGTTTTCAGCTGCATGTATCAGCACTGTGTACATGTGCATGTGTGTGTATTTGACAAGGGTGCAACAGTGATGCAACATGGATGCATGTGACAGCGGGATGTGGAAGCCTGATTGGCAGATGTGACATGGATGCCCATCGGAACACTGCGACAGTTGGCTGAGGTGTACACATGCATGCAAGTGTGGTGGTGTGCGTGCATGTGTAGTGCACTCCCTGTGTTGCATGTGATGTCTGGCTCACCTTTGCCTGCTCATGCTGTTGTATGTGTATGGATGGTGCTGGCAGTTGCAATGTGGCTGTGGTATGGCTCATGTGTGCACTGCATCATCTTGCACCAGCAGGGATGCCTACGTCCAGACCCGTTTTCAGGCAGGGGATGAGCTCACGACAACTGGCCTTCCTCTGCCTGCGGACGTGGCTATCCGGGTCCGGGTTGAGCCTGTCCTGACTGGTGTGGCGTTGCGTCAACGGGCCATGCGAGGTGACCTGCAGTCTTTTCATGAGGAGACTGCACGTCATCTCGAATGGCTCGTTGACCGCGTCGGCCTACTGGGACAGGTCACCCAGGCCGGATTCCTCCGTTTGATGGGGCTTGCTACGACCCCCTCCTCAACTGAACCCCCTATGCGCCAGTCGTCCTCCGTGTCATCTTCCCACCCATCAGTCACCCGGGTGCCCTGTGGAGCTGCCTCTGACGGTGCGGCCAGGCTGGTGGAGGAGGCATCCCTGCCACAGTCGGGAGTCGGACGTCCAGCAAGGGTGGCCACATCAACAACTGCACCCCAGCCAGCGGAGGATGTGCAGGCAGCAGGAGGCAGTGCACGGGCAGAGGCGCAGCAGCAGCAGCAGCAACGTGGTGGGAGCCATGATGGCTCGGGGCCTTCCACATCGGAGGGGCAGGCATCGGCCGGAGGGCAGGAGGACCCAGGACGGGAAGTGTCTTCCGTTTGGCAGCGGTTGGGCCACGCCATAGATGCGGAGCGGCAGCGGGCGGAAGAGGCACGGCTCACGATGGTCACGGCGGAGAACTCCATGCAGAGGGCCATCAGGCGTGCCGAGTGCCTCGAGGCAATCCGCAGGGAGTTTGGGGGGAACATGTGGATGGCCCTGCGGACCCTCGGGGCCATGGAGGAGGAGCGCCTTGACATTGAGCGGACATTGAGCAGGAGTTCTATGATGCCCTGGCCCGGAACATCCCGAAGTGAGCCGTCGGACTAACCCGCTGCCCTTGTAAATAGTTATATAGTTAGTGTTAGGTTTCCTTTGGTTTGGCTTTATTTTTGGACCTTTTGGACAATGGGCCACATTTTTGTATATAGTTATTTTTTTTAGGTAGTGTTATTAGATAGGTTTCATTTCTTCGGTTGGGATCATGGACCCTGGATAGTTATCTGTACATAGTTGACTTTTGGATTTTCAATTTTTATTATGATTTCGCCATGGAGCAATGGTTTTCGATTTTAATTTGTGACTTTGGACACCTTTCCTTTGCATTATGATTTGTGGTTTAGCATTTTTTCACGGGCCTGCTGTTTTTTTTTGTGTTAAATTTCTATTATTGTTTGTTTATTTTTGATTCAATTTATGTTGCTTTTAATACATATTTTTTCTTCAAAGTTCAATGTGTAGTATCATCTCATTGGTTTCATGCATATCATGATATGGGTTTTGACATTCACCGACACACATTGGGTGTATGTGAGGGACATGTGTTCATTTCAAAACTTGCAATTGGGCTTCTGTCATGTTTTTGCAATTTCTAAGTGGGTGGATGCAATACTCGGGTGGGTGTTTGCCATTTGGAGGCTTACCATAAGGGCCAGGGATCTACATTGTGGTGACATGTTGGCTGGGAGACGTGAGTGGGGGCCTGGTGGAGGCTGCCCCTGCACTGCTGGGGGGTGGGGGTGATGGGAGACATGGGTGGGGGCCTGGTGGAGGCTGCCCCTGCACTGCTGGAGGGTGGCGGTGATAGGGGACATGAGTGGGGGCCTGGTGGAGGCTGCCCCTGCACTGCTGGGGGGTGGGGGTGATGGGAGACATGAGTGGCGGCCTGGTGGAGGCTGCCCCTGGTGGCTGGGAGGTGGAGGTGCAGGGAGACATGAGTTGGACATGAGTGGGCGCCTGGTGGAGGCTGCCCCTGGTGGCTGGGGGGTGGAGGTGCAGGGAGACATGAGTTGGACATGAGTGGGGGCCTGGTGGAGGCTGCCCCTGCACTGCTGGGGGGTGGGGGTGATGGGAGACATGAGTGGGGGCCTGGTGGAGGCTGCCCCTGCACTGCTGGGGGGTCGGGGTGATGGGAGACATGAGTGGGGGCCTGGTGGAGGCTGCCCCTGGTGGCTGTGGGATGGAGGTGCAGGGAGACATGAGTTGGACATGAGTGGGGGGGTGGTGGAGGCTGCCCCTGGTGGCTGGGGGGTGGAGGTGCAGGGAGACATGAGTTGGACATGAGTGGGGGCCTGGTGGAGGCTGCCCCTGCACTGCTGGGGGGTGGCGGTGGTGGTAGACATGGGTGGGGGCCTGGTGGAGGCTGCCCCTGCACTGCTGGGGGGTGGGGGTGATGGGAGACATGAGTGGGGGCCTGGTGGAGGCTACCCCTGCACTGCTGGGGGGTGGGGGTGATGGGAGACATGAGTGGGGGCCTGGTGGAGGTTGCCCCTGGTGGCAGGGGGCTGGGGGTGATGGGAGACATGGGTGGGGGCCTGGTGGAGGCTGCCCCTGTACTGCTGGGGGGTGGGGGTGATGGGAGACATGGGTGGGGGCCTGGTGGAGGCTGCCCCTGCACTGCTGGGGGGTGGGGGTGATGGGAGACATGGGTGGGGTCCTGGTGGAGGCTGCCCCTGGTGGCAGGGGGGTGGGGGTGATGGGAGACATGAGTGGGGGCCTGGTGGAGGCTGCCCCTGGTGGCAGGGGGGTGGGGGTGATGGGAGACATGGGTGGGGGCCTGGTGGAGGCTGCCCCTGGTGGCTGAGGGGTGGGGGTGATGGGAGACATGGGTGGGGGCCTGGTGGAGGCTGCCCCTGGTGGCTGGGGGGTGGGAGTGATGGGAGACATGAGTGGGGGCCTGGTGGAGGCTGCCCCTGGTGGCAGGGGGGTGGGGGTGATGGGAGACATGGGTGGGGGCCTGGTGGAGGCTGCCCCTGCACTGCTGGGGGGTGGGGGTGATGGGAGACATGGGTGGGGGCCTGGTGGAGGCTGCCCCTGCACTGCTGGGGGGTGGGGGTGATGGGAGACATGGGTGGGGGCCTGGTGGAGGCTGCCCCTGGTGGCTGCGGGGTGGGGGTGCAGGGAGACATGAGTTGGATATGAGTGGGGCCTGGTGGAGGCTGCCCCTGCACTGCTGGGGGGTGGCGGTGATAGGGGACATGAGTGGGGGCCTGGTGGAGGCTGCCCCTGCACTGCTAGGGGGTGGGGTGATGGGAGACATGAGTGGGGGCCTGGTGGAGGCTGCCCCTGGTGGCTGGGGGGTGGAGGTGCAGGGAGACATGAGTTGGACATGAGTGGGGGCCTGGTGGAGGCTGCCCCTGCACTGCTGGGGGGTGGCGGTGGTGGTAGACATGGGTGGGGGCCTGGTGGAGGCTGCCCCTGCACTGCTGAGGGGTGGGGGGATGGGAGACATGAGTGGGGGCCTGGTGGAGGCTGCCCCTGCAATGCTGGGGGGTGGGGGTGATGGGAGACATGGGTGGGGGTCTGGTGGAGGCTGCCCCTGGTGGCTGGGGGTGCAGGGGGACATGCGTTGGTGGGCAGTAGTGCAAGGTGACATGTGGCTGGGGGGCATGGCCATGCTGGATGGGGTGCCTGCAGGACATGTGCAGGGTAGGCCCCTGTGGTGTGGGCCACCTGCAGGGGCCGTGGAGGGTGTAGAGGGACCACCTGGGAGGACCCACACGTGCAATTCACGTGTGGTGCTCCCCGTGCACCCCTGTAATACACGTACCGTGATGGAATCGCGTGTGATACTTCCCGTGCACCCCTGGAATACACGTACCCTGCTGTTTTTGCATGTGATACTTCCTGCGCACCCCTGGAATACACGTACCCTGATGGGATTGCGTGTGATACTTCCCGCGCACCCCTGAAATACACGTACCCTGCTGTTTTTGCGTGTGATGCTTCCCGCGCACCCCAGGAATACACGTACCCTGTTGGAATCGCGTGTGTTACTTCCCGCGCACCCCTGAGATACACGTACCCTGCTGCTTTTGCGTGTGATACTTCCCGTGCACCCCTGGAATACACGTACCCTGCTGTTTTTGCGTGTGATACTTCCCGCGCACCCCTGGTATGCACGTACCCTGATGGAATCGCGTGTGATACTTCCTGCGCACTCCTCAGATACACGTACCCTGCTGTTTTTGCGTGTGATACTTCCCGCGCACCCCTGAAATACACGTACCCTGCTGTTTTTGCGTGTGATGCTTCCCGCGCACCCCTGGAATACACGTACCCTGATGGAATCGCGTGTGATACTTCCCGCGCACCCCTGAGATACACGTACCCTGCTGCTTTTGCGTGTGATACTTCCCGTGCACGCCTGGAATACACGTACCCTGATGGGATCGCGTGTGATACTTCCCGCACACCCCTGAAATACACGTACCCTGCTGTTTTTGCGTGTGATGCTTCCCGCGCACCCCTGTAATACACGTACCCTGATGGAATCGCGTGTGATACTTCCCGTGCACCCCTGGAATACACGTACCCTGCTGTTTTTGCATGTGATACTTCCCGCGCACCCCTGGAATACACGTACCCTGATGGGATTGAGTGTGATACTTCCCGCGCACCCCTGAAATACACGTACCCTGCTGTTTTTGCGTGTGATGCTTCCCGCGCACCCCAGGAATACACGTACCCTGTTGGAATCGCGTGTGTTACTTCCCGCGCACCCCTGAGATACACGTACCCTGCTGCTTTTGCGTGTGATACTTCCCGTGCACCCCTGGAATACTCGTACCCTGCTGTTTTTGCGTGTGATACTTCCCGCGCACCCCTGGTATACACGTACCCTGATGGAATCGCGTGTGATACTTCCTGCGCACCCCTCAGATACACGTACCCTGCTGTTTTTGCGTGTGATACTTCCCGCGCACCCCTGAAATACACGTACCCTGCTGCTTTTGCGTGTGATACTTCCCGTGCACGCCTGGAATACACGTACCCTGATGGGATCGCGTGTGATACTTCCCGCGCACCCCTGAAATACACATACCCTGCTGTTTTTGCGTGTGATGCTTCCCGCGCACCCCTGGAATACACGTACCCTAATGGAATCGCGTGTGATACTTCCCGCGCACCCCTGAGATACACGTACCCTGCTGCTTTTGCGTGTGATACTTCCCGTGCACCCCTGGAATACACGTACCCTGCTGTTTTTGCGTGTGATACTTCCCGCGCACCCCTGGTATACACGTACCCTGATGGAATTGCGTGTGATACTTCCCGCGCACCCCTCAGATACACGTACCCTGCAGTTTTTGCATGTGATACTTCCCGCGCACCCCTGAAATACACGTACCCTGCTGTTTTTGCGTGTGATGCTTCCCGCGCACCCCTGGAATACACGTACCCTGATGGAATCGCGTGTGATACTTCCCGCGCACCCCTGTGATACACGTACCCTGCTGCTTTTGCGTGTGATACTTCCCATGCACCCCTGGAATACACGTACCCTGCTGTTTTTGCGTGTGATACTTCCCGCGCACCCCTGGTATACACGTACCCTGATGGAATCGCGTGTGAAACTTCCCGCGCACCCCTCAGATACACGTACCCTGCTGCTTTTGCGTGTGATACTTCCCACGCACCCCTGAAATACACGTACCCTGCTGCTTTTGCGTGTGATACTTCCCGCGCACCCCTGAAATACACGTACCCTGCTGCTTTTGCGTGTGATACTTCCCGCGCACCCCTGGAATACACGTACCCTGATGGAATCGCGTGTGATACTTCCCGCGCACCACTGAGATACACGTACCCTGCTGCTTTTGCGTGTGATACTTCCCGCGCACCCCTGAAATACATGTACCCTGCTGCTTTTGCGTGTGATACTTCCCGCCCACCCCTGAAATACACGTACCCTGCTGCTTTTGCATGTGATACTTCCCGCGCACCCCTGGAATACACGTACCCTGCTGCTTTTGCGTGTGTTACTTCCCACGCACCCCTGATGCACACGTACACAGGACAATCGCGTGTGGAACTTCCCACGAACCACTGAAATACACGTTCCCCGCTTGGCGTTTGCTGTTTGCCAGCCCTGTGAACTGGTCCAGGGTTGGCGCAGCCCTTTGCGATTATTTGGGGATTTTGAAGGCTTTTCCTTGCGCAAGGGCGTTCTTGGGGGCGTAACTGGCGCTGCTGCAGGGTCGCCTTTCCACGCTGCGCCATGGCTGGTTTTGGATGCGAAAATCCATGAATACGCTGTGTGCGGAAATCGATTTTAGCTCACGCGGCTGGCGCAGACATTCGCACGGGCACGCTGTGCGCCAGCCGCGTGCGCCACTTTTGTGTGAATTTCTATGAATTACCCGGTATGTATAGAAAGTGCAAAAGGAGATAAGAGTCAAAGGGAATCCCAGTGATCCCAAGACAAGAGGGGGTGATAGAAGAACAATGGCCTAGGGAAATTATAAGGCACAGAGCTGAGTTAAAGACTGGTTGGAGAGGGGCAAGGTGAGAGGCAGGGAGTCTGAGTAAAACAGCAGAGAAGTAGTCAAATCAGGAGAAAATAGGGAAGAAAATGAGGAGCTTACTATTGTTAAAAAAAAGAAATTAGCGGCCTTTGCATTCGTTGTAAAGAGGAAACAGACAAGTGTACTGCAGTAATGGAGATGGAAAAAGAGAAAGGGTTGGATCAGATATGACACCAAAATTACAAGCAGGTGAAGAAATGTGTAGAGAAAAGAGATGCAAGGAGAGATCAGGTGGTTGGAAAGGTGAGGGGGAGAAGAGGAATGAAAGAATAGGACCTCAGTTTGAGCAAAGTTGATGTGAAGGATTTGGGAGCTCATCCAAGAATGGATAGAAACTAGACAATTAAAAAGAGCAGAGAAATAAAGGAAAGGAGAGAAAAATCTTGGAAGAACCCTTGAGAAGGAAGTGTGATCTCCTTCTGTCATGTCTCCATTTTTGCATACAGAGAGAGAGAATGCTCAAAGGGATGTTGGTTTTAGTCCCTTTGAGTTACTCATTGACTATCCAATCAGATTCTCTTTTTCCCTGCTGAAGTAAGGTGGGGAAGCTTCCCCTAACCAACCCGCTTGAATGTGACAGGTTATGTGCTACGCCTGAGGAGGATTGCACTAGTGATGGCCAAGCAAAACAATTATCTGCAGCTAGGTCAGGATCCAGGCAATCATTGGTATGAACAGAAGGCCTTCTAGATTGAATTCACTTCAGAACAAGAAGTGTGGGTCATGGAGTCTATAAATGCCAGCACCTTAAAAGGTAAACAAACGTTGCCTTATAAAGTTGTTTCAAAACTTGTTGATGTGAACTATTTTGTAGACGTAGGCATCCCCAAAGGGACTACAAGAGTTTCCTGCAAATGCTTTAATTCCCAGGCTCGAAATGGGAGCTCTACTTTGGTTTCTGATCTAGAGAAAGAGGAAAGTCAACCTGTTCCGGATCTGCTCCATAGTTGGCTCAGTGGACGGGAAGGTCAGCAGTAGAAGGTGTGCAACTCTTTGATCATGTAGTCTTCCTCCCTCTTTTTACTCTCTCCAAGAATGGCACCCTCAAATCAAAATGATATTCACATGGGAGATAGCGTCCCCATTCAAGTCAAGGCTATAGAATATCACACAACGTATAGGACCACATCAAGTCTGAAGCGAGCAGATGTTGGACCTGCTCTGGTTCAAACAGCAACATGTTAAGATTCTGTGTTGACTATAGGGCTTGGAATGTTGCCACCAAGGCAGCTGCTCACTCACTTGCATGAACTGATGAGTTAGAGGACAGGTTATGCGCTGACAAGAACCTTAGCACGTTTGATCTCACTTCAGGTTATTGGCACATTGCCTTAACTGGGTGTTCCAAGGAGAAGACTGTGTTTTCAACTCCAGTTTAGACTGACACCTTTTGGATTGAAGAATGCACCTGTCACTTTCAAATGTTTTGTGAACGATGTTCTGAATGGGCTATGTTAGTTTGTATAAAGCATATATTGATGATATTACTGTCTTTAGCTCCATGCGAGAGGAACATGTTTAGCCACCTTAACAGAGTGCTACAGGTTCTTCAGCAAACCAACCTGTCCACCAAGGCATCAAAATGTTATGTTGGTCAGTGTTCAGGTGTTTACATTGGACATAGGATAGGAGGGGGTAAAAGCCAGCCTCTCCTTAGTAAAGTAAAGCTACAAGACGTGGAGACCCCACTACTTAATCTCAGATGGGTGTCTAGTTGGGCCTCAGTTAGTATTACCAGGCCTCCAGATAAGTGTTGTAGCATGTCTTTTTAGGCATTCAATTCTTGTAACTATGACACCTTTTATCTTTCTATGCGTACCATTTAAGCATCATTTGAGAGCAGAGTTCAGTGCAACAGGCAGGTGACTGGACAGAAACCAGAACACACCTTTTGATTCCTATCTGCATGGTTGAAAATGCAGTATATGGCAAAGAGGTTCTGACATTTCTCTCTGAGCTGTGTGCTCTGAGCCATGTCAGAAACAACGCACAGTGAGATGAGGAATTTTTTTCTGCTCCACTTCTGCTGTGGTTTTATGTCTGTAGATGCTCAAGGAGAGGAGCATAATGCATGCACATTTAGTTTTCTATCATTTCAGGATTGAAGCACTAATAAGAAATCTTAGTTACAATTGGTAAGTAACATTTTAACCAACAAATTATGCTTTTCAATGAATCCATGCTTCAATCGCCCAAAAGTATTTTTTAGAGGTCCTGTGTTGTGTGCATTGATCATAAAGCTGCATTTATGTGGTGTGTTCATACACACTAATGTGTAAGAGAACATTTTCCACAAATATAATAACTTGTTTGAAGCCAGACATCTTTGCTACATAGCAGTTTTGGGTATGTATTCTATTCGTTAAAAAGTATAGTAATGTTATGGTTGCCTGTCGCATACTTTTTACACTGTGGCTAAGGCAAATTATATTTACTCTTACAATTTAATTTACACTCTAATTACTAAAACAGTGTGTAAAATACTCAGACCTCAAAACCTTATTGGAGTACAGATGAGTATGCAATGTCTAGTTTAATTGACCACTAAACCTTAACTTGGAAGGCATGTGGTAAATGTTACTTGTGACAAATAGGATTCTGCTCTGCAGGAGTACAAGGACGAATAGAGGCTAAAATGTCCACACAACCCTCACACTTCTACAGACCCAAAGACAATACAATCATAAAGATAAAACAGGCAAAGTCAATAGATGTACCTCCTTCACCTTCTGTGGTAACGTGAGCTGTGAGAAGGCTATTGTAACGAATGGAGGGGAGCGTCTGTACTATTATACTCTATATGGTTTGTAAACATGGGCGATCAGCAAAGACTGAGATGCAATGGAGGTGCTGCAGGCTGTTTCTTAGGTACAGTGAATCCCCAAGCCCCCACAAAGGAAGAACTACAGAGTATGTCAGGTGCTACAGCGGTTCTTTTATTAAATGACACAAAGTTAGGTGGATATATACAAATAAATAAGACTCATTTTGTACACAGAAATCTAATCTAATAGGTAACTCAATATAGACAATTCTACGTGGTACCACAGTTACCTTTTAGATTCAGCTATAATGCACCAACTACTGACAGTTATTAAAAAGCATTACAATTACTAGACACTGTTTAGCTTCATAGATGTAGAAATGCAGGTAATACTTGAGAGCATTTACAGAATACTTTAATTAGTAAAGAAATGCAGTACTGTGTGAGGAGCCCCCTTCTCCCATCTTGCAACCTGTAAGAAAAGGAAAGCTGCACTTTGCTGTTAAATCAATGCCCAGTCATTACATGTTAATTCATTTTCTGCTTTTGTTTCTACAGATCCCACCACCCCAGAGTACCTGGGAAGCAACAGGAGAACAGGATTCCAGATGAATCTGGTACCCTTGCATGAACCCTGAGGATGGTTTCCTTGGTCAGATTGCTATGCCAGTTGTGGACGTCCCACAAAGAGGAAACTCACTGTGGCCCCCGACAACACTTGGATGATGAAGGTGAGTCCATTGGTTTCCGTCAATGACCTTTGGTGGTGACGGGTGCAGTGACAGAAGTAGGTGTCGGGTTTCATTGGTTCTCAGTTTGCTACTGCTGGATTCTTTGGTGCTGTTGCAGGGAAAACAGGATGGCTTCTTGTGACTTGCAGTCAAGCACTGGACTGCACCGCGGGTCTCCACCAAGATTGGACCCTCAGGACTCGTTCTTCTGTGTTTGGTGGTGGGACATCCGACTGGCGGGCACTCGCCTGCAGTCGGCAACCCTGGAACTTCTCTGATGTGGAAAAGTGGACAGATGTCGTGGCTGCAGTGTCACTTGAAGATTTATTTGGATGGTTGGAACTTGGCAAGCTATGGGCGTCCAGCAGCACTATGCCAGGGTACGCCCTCTTCTGGGTGATACACAGCAGTCTGCCTTCCGAGAGGTCACAAACAATCTCCCAGACCCTCAACGACATTGGCAGACTTCTTCCTTCAGATGGATTCAGGATTCAAGCTTTTGAGACTTCAAGCTTCCTGCTTCGGTTTCTGACTTTTGGCATCTGACAGAGGTAAGTGAGGGACCGCCTGTTACACAAAAACACATTCACTCAGGCTGAGCTAGGCTCAGTCAGACAATCACACACAGTGCATTCTTGCAGCCATCAATGATTCTCACCGACATTCCGTCCTTTCACCCAAAACCAAACACCCACAACACAGAATGTGATTTGACTCTTCTCTCCAGGCAGGCAGGCCCCACCCCTAAGGTGTACTCACAACAAGCACTCTCTGGAAAGGTTCCTACTAGTGTAGCAGAGGCAGCCCCATATCCATACATGGTCCTTCCATCCAACATCCAATCAGGGGAAGGGAACAGAGCCAGACGTTTCTCAGGACTTTGTGAAACAAGGAGGGCGGGGAGAGTCGGATGGGAGCAAAAGAAACCAAGAGGCCAACAGTGGCCATCTCACATTTGTTTAGGAATCCACTGATTCCTATGGCAGGTTCTGGGTGTCCCAGAAATGGAGGACACCCAGAGCCACTGTTGCATCAACATGTAGATACCACCAGCCCATACCTTGCTCTGTGGGCAACATACAAGTGCCCAAAAGCATGCACTAGGGGTATCCCATGGGTCATGTCCACCAAGAATAAAAATGAAGATCTGCACTGCCATGGATCTGGACTCATGTGCAGGAAATATGCAGCAAACACAGACTAGGAAGGTAGCGGGGCATGGACGAGGAGGCCTTGTCCCACCAAAGCATTTCCAGTATCACAGCTTTGCTCTTAAGATGGGTGTGAACGTGATCCAGTAGTGACCCAAGAAACACAGTAACACAGTCCAATATAAAGGGAATGTATAATCGAGGTTCTATAAAAATAGATATACTTTAATTAAACACACCACCTGCAGGAAATATACAGACACCATTGCACACAACCCACCTTTGTGGAAAGAACAGGGAAGATGCAACAGATAAAAGATAGGCAGATTATTCACAACAAAAGAATATGCGATTGGCTGAAAAAGGTGCAAAAGTCATCTAACGAATCTAGGGCCCAAACTGGACGAAGGGGGCTGTTATTGTTCAACAGTGCATTGTTTCAGTTCTTTGGTGGGTCGACGGTGTCAAACACAGCTTCGAGCAGTGATGCAAGCAGATCAAGCTCAGTTTGGGCACCGTGGATTGTGTATGCTCAAGCAGCAAGTGTTTGGCAAAGCAAGCCGGGCACTCACCAGGATCTGTTCTGGGTCGAGCCGGCCCAAGTCAGGTTTTCACCACCTGAAGGATCAATGAGTGACACTCCAGCGGTTCGAATATGCGGTTGTCGAATCAGTGATTTCGTAACTCCAGTTTGGGGTTCGACAAAGCACCAGTTCGAAGGCGAGTCGGGTCATGTTAGGGTGCAATCCCTGGTTTGAGTTGGTGAGTGACTCTTCAGCGGTTTGAGTCAGGCCCAGGTGTCCAGCAGTTGATTCAAGCCTATCAGGTGACGTCCTCAGCAAGGGCATGAAGCAGCATAGAGTGGGCTTGAGATGCAGGTACAACAATTCGAAGGTGAGTGCCCGAAAGTATCACCAACGGGATCCGTCGGCATCAGTGTCGTCAAGCTTGGCTTTGACAGCAGTCCGACCGGTTTCGAGGTGGCAGAATGGGGAACCTTTGCGGATCTGGTCCTCCAGATGCTGTGAGACCCACTTTAGGGACTCAAGGACAAAATGAGTCTTTTCAGGGTGTGCTCTACCAGGTCTGGGTGCTTCTGGTGCAAAGTGGCAGGTAACCGTCCACCTCCAATGTGTCCAAGGAATGGGTAGGGGGAAGAGCAATCCTCTGCCTTGAACTGCTCCTTCTTCACCTCAGTGTTGAGGGCTTTGGAAAGTGTAGCTCTCCCAAAAGATGCCCAAAGAATCCTTCTCAGGTGTTCGAGAGTGAATCCAATTAGTTCAGTGAGACCCTTTTCATAAATGTAAAATTTCACAGGTGATTGGATTAACGCTACCCTGCTTTAGGGGTCCATGTGAGTTGCTGTCTCTGGGGGAGGGTGTTACCAATCCTCACAAAGAGATTAAAGGAGAGGCATGTCCATCCAGGTTCCAGTCCTGTAACTTGGCCAGAATACACATTACCATACACATTACCTTCCACACTGAGCTGACAGGAGTGACTTATCCGGCATCCTACCCACCTGCCACCCAGCACCGCTACATGCGGACATTCAGAGACTCTGTTTATGGCATAATTGCAAAGTTCAAACCTGCAAACTGCCCATGCATTAATTTACTTGTTTTATCGCTGCGGTTTTGGACCAATCTAATTTCATGTCACATTTCGGGTTGTGGGTTAAACCAGCAGATGCATTTTGGTATATGTATGCTGTCCAAGAGGCAGAGGGCTGGAGGGGCCATAAGAAGTACCTTTGTTTGCAGCAAGCTACTAAGAGCTGGACAGGACCTGATTGAAGTCACTTGTTCCAAGCTACTGCAGGCTAGGCTGCTGAGTGCTTGAGAGACCTTAATTACGATGCACTGCTGCAGCTTAATGAAGCCGGGTCTGGGCTTGATTGAACACATCAGCCTGTGACTGCAAACAGCTCCAACTAGTTGGGCTGTGAGCTTTTAGGACCTTCACAAGCTCACTTTGAACAGAATCAACTGCTTCAACTTGGAGTTTGTGCTTTTGTGCTCCTGTGACCAGTTTTTGAACCTTTCTTGAATATTCTGATTGTGGCTTCTAAATCCTATTTTCAGCACCTTTCCCAGTCTGCCTTTGCAGCCAGCCTGTTTTTGAACCTTTAATTGATTTCCTGTTTTTTACTTCTGAAACCTGCCTGCCGTGGCTGCTGTGTTACTGTTAGGAAAGATTCCCATTTATGTGTAATTTTCCCTCCAGTTGTGAACCCCCCAACTTTTTGCTGATGTTTAACACCATAGTCTTTACCAGAGGAGCCCAGCCTTCTGCTGCACTCCTCTGGGCTTTTCGCTCACTTCTTATGGGGAAACTGACATGCCATTAAGACAGTCAGTACTGGGAGACTTTGTTTCCCTTAATTCTTTCCAATGTTGCAACTTTTCTGCAACATGTAACAAGTGCACAATGTACCTTCCAGTACAGTATACTTGGGTCTATTAGTCATTTCCAAAGGCCCTAGATACTCTGGAAGGATTTTTTAGGAGAAGTGCAGATGTTCCTTGGACAGGGCTGGTAGCAGCTTATCATTTAGTATATTTGTAAGCCTTTCCTGCAAGGTAAACCACAATTACCACGAACTGGCAGGAATAGGTGGCCTGGCTCCAAAATGGCCATGTCACGAGTTCCTTTTGCCATCTTGCTGCTTCACCTTCCCCAGGTCAAACCGACCTGGGTCAGTCCTTATTTGGGCATGCATTCTCCCGCGAAACGCCAAGCTTTCACTGGCTTTTGCATGCCTTGTTACAAACCTTTACAATTCAAATTCAGCTCAACATAACAAAGCCCAAAATAAACAAAGTTAAAAAAAAACACTGACGAATAAAACGAGCCATACAGATAAAAAGGCCAGAAAAAGAAACCATTAAATATTACTATATAAAAAAGACGCGTCTCACTAATCTAACCACAAACTTACATTATATGCCCTAAAGCCTATTGTGTACCTCATCAGCATAACACCTGAACTTTACTGGGTCAGGATCTGGTCTCATCTGGACTTGTCATGGTACTGAAATGTGCTTGGTCTGTTCTGACCCTGGAGGGATGCCGCTCGCTCCCATGGTTCAGCCATGTGAAGCATTGGTTGACTAAATTGAGCCTTGAACACCTCCGGGAATCTCCAGATGACATGACCAAAGACTCTAAAGAACTACCACAGAGACATCCAGGCGATCTTTGGAAGAAGAATGCCTCAAGCTCAGCAGTGGACTAGCCGAATCCCAGTGATTTGACCGAAGGGGAAATTATCGAGGCTGAAATATCCGAAAACGAAATGTTCGAATTACCAAAAGTTCGAACACTTTGTTTTTGGACATTTCAGCCCCGATAATTTGCCAAAACACACACACACACACACCACTTACCTTCACCTTCACGCTGGTTCCTGCAGCGCCAGTTCCCTTTCACTTCTGTGATTGGGAACTGGCGCTGCAGGGTCCTTTTCTTTTCTTTATTTTTTTTTTCTTCTTTTTTTCTAAACGGACGGCTGCAGGGGTGCCCCCCGCAGCCCCCGCTCGCTATACCATAAAGTATAGTGAGCGGGGCAATGCGGGGGACACCCCCGCAGCCCCTGTTTTTTTTTAATGCTACCACCAGAGGATCGAACTTTTGGTGTTCGATCCTTTGGTGGTAGCATTTTTAGAACTTTTGGTTGTTTCTAACTTTTTTTTCGGTCATTTCGACCTAAACCGACTAGCCTACCTGAGGACTAAACAAGACGTTTGGTACGAGCAATACCTGGATGTCATTAGACCTTGTTTTGCACGGGCACTTTATATCGAACTCGGGTGTAACACCCTGAGAGTCCCGAGTTTTACGAAAAAACAGGAATCATTCCAATCGTGCAGCGTGCCCGGTCTGTGGTGCACTAGTTGAGTATCCTACTCATTTCATACTGTTTTAGGTAGGTTACACTGATTTAAGAGATAGATACCTGGTCCCGGAAGGGATAATGGTTTTCTATAAAAGTTCGGGTGACCTAAATGTTGTTTATTTTGTCATCAAATTCATTCATCGGGCACAGCTGAGGAGGTCTAGATTGATAAAAAGCAACCTCCCCTCGGTAGACCGAATCAGAATATCGATTATGTAATTGATTTAAATGCTATGCAAAAGTAGTGATTGAGCAAGGAAGACGCATGCCATAGTTGCTTTTTGATTTTCAATTGTTTTAATCTTGACAGATTATCGATCTGCTCGAATTCCGTTCGTTTTTATAAGATCTATTTATTTTGGTTTTACTGTTTTTATTGTTTATGCTTTGATGGTTTTTATACTGAACCAAGCTGAAGAAGAAAACATCCAAACACACCACATGCCCCTTGAATAGCTGATGAACCTAAAGGGGGATAAACTGCTCAGGTGGTCCACGCGCCTGCAAAGCTTTGACTTCTCCATAGAGCAAAGGCCACAGTCCAAACATTGCAATGCATTATCAATCTGTCCAGAAAGTTTATTCGACTGGAACAGAAAATCCATCCAGGGGTGGATTACATTATTATTATTGTATTTATTGTGTGTGGACCTAGCTCCTAGAGGAGGATGTTGCAAAGTCTGGGAGCGTAGACCGATAAGGCCAATCTTCTTGTTCTTTCCGTCCTGCACCATTGGAGTTCAATTCTGCTCATGTCTTTACCGCTGGTGGATCATAGGCCTCCAGAGATGCTGAGTTTCTCAGTGAGGTAGCTTGAGGACTTCAGGGTGACAGCCTTGTAGATAATGCTACAGGATTTAAGGATGATATGTGCTTGCAGGGGGAGCCAGTGCAAATCAGTGAGGGCTGTGGTGATGCGGTCACATTTGCAGAAGGAGTCCCTTGATTAGTCACCATGAAGCATGTAGGAAAAATTCTTGGAATGCTGTGGTAGTCACCGGAAGGCCTTCCACAATGGCTAAGCCACCATCCAGGTGAGAGCGGATGGTGGCAATGTCCTTTTGAAAGGCCACTTGATGAATACCCTTTTGTCCTCAGTCTGGGGGAAGTCTTAGAAAAATCATTTTTTTTCGCAGCCATCAGGCAGTAAATGAGGGTGAATGAGGAGGCAAAAAAGGAGTTAGACCCTAGAAAAAATGTCCCTATCGGAAGATCTTTCCTTTTTGCAGCTTTCCCATCTACTTCAAACCCCCAGCATATCTGCATATAGCTTGTGTTTTCCTAGACTGATTTGTGGGAGTGGGGACTTTTTAACGTTATTCCCGCTCTTCACTCATATGCTTTCAGGACATCGGTCAGGCCTTAAGAATACCAGTGCAGGGGCACTCCTGTCCCCATTTACCACCTTTTTTATTTGTTTCCAGAGGTAGGATTCATTCCACAAATCATCAATTTCTATCAAACTCCATATCAGCCCAGCACACCCTCTTTCCTGTCCCCTCATCCCCCCATCCACTTTTGCAAAATACTTAAATCATAGGGCAATATATCTAGGAACAATTGTAACCATAATCTAATCTGCATTTTCTGAACACAGTGATAAGCCTCTCAGATTAGGAGGTTGGGTGTGCTTCCACCTTGGCTTGCCCATGCAATGCATAAAGGATCTACAGATTGCATCAGACTTTTCTAAGTTCCTCTATATCCAGGCTGTTGATTTCTCCGTCGCTAGGGATTCCCAGACCTTCAACCATACTCCTAGAGATGGAGCTGCTCGTTCTTTTCCAAATTGACGTTATGGCTAATTTAGCTTCCGGGAATAGCTTAGAAATGAGTGCCCCATGAATGAGTTTACTGCTGTATCTTCTTGTTTATGAATACCCAGTAACATGTATAGAGGGTCTTGTTCAATTTGCATGCCTTGCATTGTTTTAATGATGCATCTAACTTCCCAAAACATCCTGATCTTGAGGCATTCAAAACACATATGGCTAAGAGATCCATTCTCCTCACAGTTTCTCCAGCATTGGGTGTCACTATTGGGGTACATAGTGTTTAACTAGACTGGTTAATAGTACCGACTAAATACGATTGTTAGCTTTGTTTTGGCGTATAAGGTGCACATAGAGTGTTCTTATCTGCTTATGGATCTTCTTGACATTTCTTTTATATATGTCCATCTGCTACTCTCTTTTGCTTCAGATAACATGGAATATATCTTTACAATCCATTCTTGCATACCGTCTGCCTGCAATATCCCATTTCGTAATGTATTTATGGGTGTCACTGCTCCCTCTCTCTTTGCCTTACTCTAAGCCCAATGTCTCAGATGATTATCCCTAAATCTCGCTCTTTTATCGTCTAAAAATGTTTGTATTTCCCTTTACTTGAATGGACATGCTATTTGTTTTACATACCCCCACCCTTCTTGGCCCATATGGCATAGCTGTTGTCCACTAGCGTTGGGTAAAATCTCCATTACCTTGAATCAGGATGAATGATACGATAGGTTATTTATAACACGCTTAATACCCAGAGGTTTCTAAGCGTGGACCCGGGGATTGAACCTGTAGTGCTCTGTGCCATCTTGCTTCCAAGGCGAGACCGTTGCCCCTGAGCTATCCTCCCAAGACAATGGGGAGAGGAACGTCATCAGACCTGTTATCTCAGTCACAAAGTCCAACGCCCGTAGTGTTCCTCTCCTAACCTGGCTAATATAAAGACCTCTTGCTCTCTGATTTTATTTTATTCACGCATGACTCCAAATAGCTCGCCCTGCCACTTCCTGTTCATTGAGTACCCAGTGCTTCTCACCAAATAGCTCACCCTGCCACTTCCTGTTCAGTGAATACCCAGTGCTTCTCACCAAATAGCTCGCCCTGCCACTTCCTGTTCAGTGAGTACCCAGTGCTTCTCACCAAATAGCTCCCCCTGCCACTTCCTGTTCATTGAGTACCCAGTGCATCTCAACAAATAGCTCGCCCTGCCCCTTCCTGTTCATTGAATACCCAGTGCTTCTCACCAAATAGCTCGCCCTGCCACTTCCTGTTCAGTGAGTACCCAGTGCTTCTCACCAAATAGCTCGCCCTGCCACTTCCTGTTCATTGAGGACCCAGTGCTTCTCACCTAATAGCTCGCACTGCCACTTCCTGTTCATTGAGTACCCAGTGCTTCTCGGTTCCCACTGGAGTCCATCCTGCAATGAATCTTATTTGGGAAGCCAAATAGTATTTTTAAGTTGAACTCTTCTGATCTCTTTATTTATCATTTCAGAACAAACCATGTCGTATTTTAAAATGTCTGAAAATGCTAGGCTGCCTAAATTAGTGTGGGTGACAAACACGTTCCTACTAGTCCTGGGTTTTATTTTCCCCCAGATAATCTTCTTTACATCTGATTATACTTCCTTAAGCCCATTATGTGAGTTTTTTATTGGTAGATTTTGGAATAGATATAGTCATCAGGATAGTACGTTCACTTTGATTATACAGATTCTACCTAACCATTACAACATATAGGTTCCTCCATCTATACAAATCCTCTCTGATAGTTTTAAAGGCCTAAAGGCAATTCAAGTGCTACATAACTCCCAGTTTTGTGTTGAGTTTTATGTCCGGGAAGTTAATTGAACGTGTTGCCCCGCAGAATGGGCAATTTGTTCCAAATCGTTACGTAGTGTTTCCAGGATTGATAAATTCAATATTTCAGAATTCCCAACATTCATTTTATTTCCTATAGTTCAGCTAAACAACTCAATGGGGCTCATTAGAACTGTGCCGGTCCAGTAACAACGGAGCTGGTAAACCCACCGGCACCATTGTTACGGGACAGGCACAGTGCGACCCTGAGGGCGGGTGCCGTCCCGCCAGCCAGGGTCAGACCTGCCGAGCGGAACGGCACCCACCCGCAGAGTTTCACGGAAGCACCGGCAACGTTATTAACGGTGCTGGTGCTTCCATGGTCCCCATTCCGATTGAGTCCGATGGGACTCAATGAGAATGGGGATTAGCACTTTACCGGCGCCTGATTTCCCGGAACGCCAGGGTCGTAATCCCCCAGTGTTTCCGGCAATTTAGTCATCAGTAAATATTGCAAGTCTGGCGGCAACCCGCTGGTAGTCCCGGCAGGGTTACCACCGGACTTGTAATGATGCCCAATGTCTTTCATGATTTCAGGCAGTGTGTTCAGGGGATCTGTTATAGGTAGGATTATATAACTGGCAACAAGATTGATTTTATGCTCCTTTGAGTCCATTTGTATACCCCTCATCTGCTTGTTGCTTTTTATCTTTTTCTTGAACGGCTCCACTATTAGGAATAAGATGGGAGACGAAGGGCATACTCGGGTCATGCCCTTGTGTAAGACAACTGGATCTTTTAGGGAACTATTAATATTCATTCTTGCTCTACGGGATTTGTAGTTGGCCATTATCATATTAGTTTTATAAAGACCCAAACCCAATTGAATGCTTTCTTGGCATCACGAGTCAGAAGTATAGATTTTGTTGATCCGCTCTTGTCCTTATCTATTAATAACACAGTTCTAATATTGTCAGTGGTTGATCTCCCTTTGAGAAATCCTGATTGACCCTGATGTAGGTCTATATGAGGTGCACAAGAAAGGGTCTTTCTTCTCTTTTGGTTTCAATGTAATAAATACGCCAGTCATTGACTTTGCTAAATCACTTCCTTCCCAATAATTATTGAGCAGGTCTGTCAGTGGTTTCAGCAGGGCTGGAGTCAAATGTTTATAGGATGTTGCTGATAACACTTTCAGCCCTGAACTCTTCCCAGCTCTTAGTCGTTCAATCACTCTCAGCACTTCAATTATTTCTATCTGCCTATGTGGACACTTTCCTCTTCAAAATGTGTGGGCAGTCTTATTTTCCCCACATACTCTTCTCGTGCCTCATTATCAGGTTCTCTTTCTGAGCATAAAGTCTGGTAACATTTCCTAGGGGCCTCCCTCTTATGTAGCTCATCCCCACCCTCTAGGCCTTGTTCTTCTTGGATTTTCTGAATGTAGGCTTTATCGGCAACACTATGATCTGTTCTCTGACAATCTTCTCACCTGGTTCCCTTGTACATAGAATCTTTGCTTTGATCTCAATCATTTCTCCACTTTGTTTATTCTTAAAATGTTCAGCCGTCTCCTTGCCAGTGCTAGTTTTCTGTATGTTTTTCTTGATGGGTTCCTTTTGTGACTTTGCTCTAGATCTTTTAACTCTTTCAAGAGTATCTTACCTTTTAGTTCAGGTATGAGGATACTCCTGACCACTGCTTTTAGTGATCCCAGTGGTTACGGGGGAAGAGGGGTGTGGTGGGGTGTTTCCTCTCTTTAGTTTTCTGTCAAGTAATTTTCAATTACATTTCTGATATTATCTCTAACCATAGCATCTCTTAAGATTGCATCATCCAGCCTCTATATCCCTGTTCTAGGATCTCAAGTCCTACTAGAAGCATGGACAAATTGTCTGAGCTTGTGGAACGATTCATACTGATATGTATCGCTCTATTTAGGATTACTGCTGATATAAAGATATAATTGATTCTTGAGTAAGATATATGTGCTTGTGATTAGTTGACTCTCATTTGGATGGCAGAATCTCCAGGTGTCACTTGTACCCAACAGGTTTCACTCTTTCCTTAATTACCTGACATTTCCCTTACCATAGCTGATTTGGATCTACTTCTTTTCACTTCCATTACTAAGTGCCAATCTCCTGCAACAATGCAGTTTCCCCCTCCGCCCTCCTAAAGACTCTCAGTGTGTCTAAGAATGATAGTAGGAAACATTCTCCATTGGTGTTGGAGAATACACAGATTCCTGTGTCGACCACTCTCACAGTAAACTCTCCACTGTAAACATCTTCCTTCTTTATCTTTCGAAACCTCGTTCCCATCCAATGTCCCCGACCAGTAATATCATCCCTGCTCTTTTGTGAAACTGGACACTGTACTGTCTGCTCTTTTTTTGATCTCCCATCAAAAGGTGAGTTTCTTGTATAGCCATAACATCAATATTTTCGTTCTTGGCTTCTCTAAATTGTTGGGCCCTTTTGTTGGGATTATTAAACCTGACAACGCTTCCCTGGCCATAACTTTAATTCTGCACTCCTATCCACTGGGCAGCAAATTTGGTTCTATGTCTTGGATGGTTGATTCTTGTCTTTGCCCCTTTCTACCTCTGTTGACTGCTATCCTTGTTCTGCCCTCTTTTAGTCACAGTTATTTAATTCCTCTCCCTCCTAACTTAGTACCTCCCAAACGTATCCCCCTTTAACCATATGTTCCATGCCACCTTACCTCCTCTCGTGCCCAAATCTCTATCCCTGAAAGTAGAAACATCTCATATGGGTGCCTCCCTTTTCTTGTTGGATCCTGTTGTTGGTTAAGCTGCTGGACTTACCCAGTGTATCAGTCATGAAGTCTGTGTGTCTTACCAGCCCACAAGTGTTATATTTTCCTTTTTGCCTTGTGTCTCTAATTGCATGCTTCCTATTTTATCTTGTTATTTACTTTTTTATCTGGTTCCTGGACAGCCATCTGGAAGTTTCCTTTCCTACTTGGTCTGGCATTTCCCCTCTTGAGTGCGGGAGTTCTTACCCAGTACGAGTCCAAGCCTCTTTGCCCCTTCTTCAGGGCTGAGAATTATTTTGACTTATACTCAATCTTAAATTGCAGGCCAAATAGATGTGTACCTTATTTCACTCTTTTTTTAACACTTCTGTGATGGATTTCATCTTTCTTGCTTCAGCCAGGGTAGCTTGTGCTAAATCCTAGTACCATTGTACATTTCCCAGGCTCCTTGATTCCCTTAATATTATGTCTTTGCCTGTAGAAATTGTATAATTTCACAATCATATCCTTGGCTTTTCTGATCTATTTGTTTTTGCATACCAATACCACATACCCTGTCAATTTCTACTCCTTCTGAGAGGGCTTTTTGAGAAGCCTCCTAAATGACTTTCTCATGCATCCCAGGATATCACTGGCTTCTGTGCCCTCCTTTAGGCATTTTATATAAATATTCTCTCTGCAAAACCTGTTTTCCAAATCATCGCATTTGTCTTCCAATGCTCAGGTGGGTAAAGCCAGATCTTTATTATCCTGCAATATACGTGGTAACTGTGATTAAATCTCGGAGACCCCCATTTCAATAGGGTTGATTCTCTTACTCATCTCTTTTATGTCTTTTCCGTTTTCAGCTATGGCAGTCGATGGATATTTTTTTGTGGCAGCATTCTCCTGTGTAACTTCCTGTGTAACATCTTCTTTGATGTCTTGCAATGACTGAAGCACAATCTTTTTTAATGGCTCTGAGGAATTGATCTCACCAGGGGTGGAGTACTCTGTACCCTTTGCCACAGGCTCACTTTCCTCTAATGTTGTAATGCTTTGTTTACTTTCTTGTAGGAATGATTTCATTGAGGTGATTTTGGTTCCTTTGCTTTCTTTGGCCATATCCTTGTTTTGGGTTTGTGTCGTAAAGATTGTGGAGCTTTCTAATTTCCCTTCTTCCTCGAACGTTTGTCGTGGGTCCACTGCCATTCTATATTTAGTTCCCGGTGTGTGGTCGGGATTCTTCTCTCTCTCTCTCTCTCTCTCTCTCTCTCTCTCTCTCTCTCTCTCTCTCTCTCTCTCTCTCTCTCTACCTTTCTTTCTCTCTCTCTTTAGAGAGACAGAGATCTAGAGATAGAGAGAGAGAGAGAGATAGAGAGAGACTTGGGCTTCATCAGGACTTGGGAGGAGCAGTAAAAATGCGGCAGTAATGCTATTACTGCTGCATTACCGCTCCGCCCATTCCTGAGTTTGGGGGAATCTCAGAACATTCACCCCCAGCTCTTAGCTGGGAGTGAATGCACTGAGTTTCCACCCATTTTCGGTGCAAATTACCACCACAGTAATTGCGTCAAAAAGGCTCCATTGAGTCCTATTGACTAAAATAAATGGGGAGTAACCCTAACGCTAATTGCATTTTGCGTTATGCCAGCGGATGTTCTGCCGCGATACCGCCCAACTCGTGATGAGGCCCAAAAGAGTCCTTTGTAGCTCTAGTGTTCATCCTTATTTCCATGTTATCACAGCCAGGAGGGGTTTCCGCTCTCATTCGCTGACTTACTCTGTGCAACTTAAATCACTATCCCCCCTCCGCGTCTCCAGGAGTATTCCACATGTCCAATCAGTGGTTCTCTGTGTGTTATGCCATCCACTTGCCAGAGTCACCTCCCTCCTCCGACCCATCTTCTTTTCCGCTGGCGTGCTCCGACTCATCTCTCTATGGTGCTCGTTTCTAGTGCAAAACTGTGCCTAACTGCACTTTCAGGTACCTGCTACAGTGTGGAGCTTGCACTCCACATGCGCCTCACCTAGCAGAGAAGCTTGAAGCTAGCAGATTATCCCGACCCTCCACCTTTCCAGGTCCATGCGGACTGCCACCTCTGTGCTGTCCCTTTAATTTGCTGAGGATTGGTTAACGGTGTCTTGCCGCCTCCAAACGCCACTAACCGATCTCCTCTGTAGGTGTATCTCCCAGGCTCATCCGCCATTTGCTTCATCCTGGATGTCTAGTTGGGCTTGTCTCTGGGCGCGTTCTGGCTGCACTCTGTTCATTTTCTTGAAATCTGCTTTGCGTTTTACGTATAGGGTGTTATTCTTTCATTTTCCTTACTTTGATGGTTTCAGTCACTAGCATGCTTTAACATTTTGGGTGCACTAGCATGCCTCATACATAATTACCGCAGTGTAGCCATGTTACATCAATGGTGATTCAAAATGGCTACACCTGGTGTTGAAGCCCTGCCTTTTGTTGTTCTATCTTTGTGGCCCTCTTCCTCCCAGGTAGGGTCAGAAAGGACCATATATGGGCATGCACTTTTAGAGGTTTCCTGTTACTGGGGGAGCTGACTGTCCAACATTGCACAAGCACTCTCTGTTTGATGGTCGCAGGTCCTTCCATCAGTGGGCAGGGTTTCAGGGAGAGGGCCTGGAGCCATTCTTTATGTCAACCACAGGAGCCAAGAATTCGAAGCTGGAGGGACACCAGAGGGACACTGGGAGACTACAGCTTGAACCATCATTGGCCAAGCCAGTCACTGCACAGCAACGCTCTGCCCTTCTGTCGACAGGCAATGCCAGAACTAGGACCCTCCCTCCTTTGGATTTATACGCTGAACTAGTCTTTACTCCTGCTCTGGTACCTTTGCTCTCTGGAGCTCAGGAGAATCGCTTACATATCTTAGTGACCTACACTGGAGCTGAGCATTCTCCATTTCATGGACATCGTTTACCTTTGGGGCTGGAAAGGTAAGGTGGCCTCTCGCTGCAATATACGAGGTTTGGGGAAATTACTTCCTATATGCTTTCAAAATGTCCCTTCCCTAATAGCCTACAATGTTAGTGGTCGTCACTGGTGCACGGCTGCATTCAATTCGAAGCAGAGGCGTTGCTGGGGTGCAGGGGGCCGAGGGGGCTATATTCCCGGGTCTTTTGGTTGTAGCCCCGGATAGAAGCTCAGGTGCTACAACCAAAATGCTAGCTAGCCCCGAGTCCCGCCCAGACCTAGCAACACCCCTGATTCAAAGTAACTTTAGCGCGAACTGTTTACCAATGAAGTATGAAGTTCATGGCACTTGATAGAAGGATGAGATGGGTTTACATAATATCCATTTATTGCAATACAGTGATGACATCTACTTTTAATAAGTAGACAGCCCTAATATTACCTTACAACCCCGTCTTAAAAATGAAGCGGAAATAATGGAGACCAATAAAAAGGTCACAGACGAGCTCTATGTGATGGGGATGCTGAGCGATGGGGGTATGAAGGGTCCCCCTCTCAAGGGCAGGGAAAGTGTAAGACTTGAGTTGTTCCTTCACTTCATGTTTCACTTATATTTTAGTCCATCGGGCCTCATTACGATGCTTGCGCTCCCGTACTGAAGGGTGCCGGTACGGGACCGGCACCGTTCATTACGGGATGCGCAATTACGAGGTTCCCGTTGCGAGGGGAACAGGGAGCTAATAACGGGCCGTTATTAACGTGCCCGTTATTAGCTCCCTCCCCATTCCCATTGAGCCCTATGGGGGCTCAATGGGATTGGGGATGGGTTCCTTCAAGGAGGAATTACCGGGTCCTCCAAAGTCGGAATGACCCGGTTATTCCTCATTGAAAGAACCCGGTACTGGGACCCGGTATGGAGGCAGCCATGCCCTCATTAAGGGCATGGCTGCCTCCATACTCGTAATGAGGCCCCATATATTTAAATGTTAAGTATGGTGTAATTGTAGTCAACATTATTTGACCAGAATTCTTCTGTCCACATTTTAGCAGTCCATTTTAATGCATAGATCTCCATTTGTTTAGACTGAGGGCCACTGGCTCATGACAGTGTGGCATATTTTTTCCTATATGTCTCTATCACATCAATCAGCTTTCAAGCCCCCACCACCGCCCTCTTTTGTGGTGAACGCTCGAGTACTCACCAGGTAGTAAAAGGCTACTTCTGTGGTCTCATTGACCAGGTCCTTCATGCTCATGGAGAAGTCCACCACCACATCCAGTACTTGGCCACAGGCGGCTACCCCCTCCGCAGGACGTATGCTGATAGTGCTGCTGGTGTTGGAGTGGAGTCGCCGCAGGTTCTTGAACACAGAGTAGTACATGTCGAATGGGTTCTGTCTGAACGGCAGCTCTGTGTCTGATGTGGCCTGCATTGGAGATATGAAGAGCTGGACGTCAGTCACAATAGCGATGTTGCGCACAAACCTTCTCTTTCAGAAATCCTCCTCCCCAAACCCCGATACTGGCCTTGCACGACCACAAGTACCTGAGCTGGAGACCTGAGTGCTTAATGTGAGGTGAGAGGGGGGACCCTCACTGAGGTGGAGGCCTGCACTCATTTCTAAGCAAGGAAGCCAATGGCTCAAGCATCACCCAGAGCCAACAAGACTTTCCGAAACAGTAGTATGCTAAAATATGACATCACTGCAAACAGGAGCCTGGGCAAGGGGAGGCAGGGAGTGGGTCATTTTAAGTAGATCACTGGACAACTGCACCTGTGCTCTGCCAGTCAGGCTATTAGATGGCCCCATGCATCGATAGGATGGGAGTGCACTTCTTGCTGCAATGCCCAGATCTCCCCACAGCCCTCTCCTACCCGAGGCCAGGAAGAGCTGTGGTATCTCTTTTGCCTGTTGTTTTTCATATCCTCACTAACTAGATGTCGGCCCTCATCGACTGCCTGGCCTTGGTGGGGAGTGGAGTGGGAGGGCAGAGGAAGGATGGTGTGTGATTGTTTCTGTGTTTTTTGTATACCGATAAGAGGGCTCACGTGTGACAATTGTGACAACTGACTGCTGTGCAGCAAGGATCCTAGAATTTTGGTAATACTTTGAGTTAAATGTCATTCTTGGGAAAGCGCGCAGTGAACCTTGCTCTCTGCATACTTACCTTTTATACGTTTTGCAGCATTCTGTAACCTGCAGCTCTACAGGCGTTTTGGACTACGTCCTACATGACTGTTCACCATTGACTATGCTGGCCAGGAGAGTCAAAATATAGTATGGGGACCTCTGGGAACTCCTGAAAAGCATTTGATGTCACCTGCTGCCACCTCTATGCCGCTGGCCACATTATGCCCATTTACGATAGTAGCCTATTTGTTCGAAAATGTTTGTCCGTATGGACGATTTGGTCGAATTCGGCCACTACTAACAAATCAAAGCCCATTATACAAAAGATGAGGAGCAGGGGATGCAGGGGTGACCCCTGCTCCCCTTGTTTGGTATAACGGGCTTCTGGGGTTGTGGGGGTCACCCACCCACTTCCAGGACATTGGAAGCGTGGGATGCATAAACAAAAACGAAAAAGAAAAAGGGACCCTGCGGCGTCAGCTCCGACTCACGTTGGAGGGACGAACCTGATGCTGCAGGAATATAGCAGGAGGGGCGGCAGCCGGCGAAAAAGGTTAAGGAGGGGAGGGGGATTGGTATAGGGCTGTTGGCGGGACAAGGATTTGGGTTGTTTGCCCGAAGGTCAAATACATTTTCAGCAAAATCAACTACGGTCAATTCTGCTGCGAATCTATTGACTTGGGTCAAGCAACACAGATCCCCATTTACATCAGCGATAAATGGGCAGATTTTGAAAGACCGTTTACAGAGACTTTTGGGTTCTCCCTCTAGGAATGTTGGGAAAAATGAGTCGAACCAGACTGTACCTGAAATGGGTCCACAACTGGCTATGAATTAAATACAACTTTACAGTAGCATCTGGGTACTGTACCCCAAGAAACCTTTCGGAAGTTGTGTTCAGAATTGTGCGTTTGAAAGCACATAGGGTGGGAAACATTGGTAAAAACTGAATAACATGTATTTATTAGTCAGATACTGTTGTTGCTAAACAAAAACAAGTATTTCAGTTAAAATGCCTTCAGTTATATAACAATTAATGAGATAGTTCAACAACAATATCTTGTCCCACAACACTTAACACATAACAATTATGGACTTTACAGCACAATCCAAGCAATTGTGTTACATCTATAAATGGCTACTGTCTGAACACCTGTCTACCTATCCACACAAATTGCCTGTTCCAGTGTGACGTGCTCTTCTAGGAGTCAGACCATTGCAAGTCTGGAGACTAAACTAGCATGCAGCGAAAACTAGGAAAAGGATCTTCTCTTGCTAGAGCCCAGCATATTGGAGCAGGATCACCGCTGCGAACAGGACCGCTCCAACTCAACCACAGTTGAGGAAGGACCTTAAAACCCTGCTCTTAAAGGGAATACCTAACGGAACCTACAGCCTGATACACATAGATATGTACAACCCCTGTAGTACTCTATTCACCCTTAACCACTAAATAAAACCAATCACAAGTAAGAATGTAGCCGTTGCATAGTGTGCCTCTGCAATGGCTGCGAGCCGTTACCAGCCTGTACGCCCCCCAGCTGGTGAGTTATTGCTATTCTCACCACTGTGTTCGCCCAGGGTGCAAATCGTTTTTTTTCCTCAGCCGATGTGCTCCGCACTATTGTGCAAACCCAATCTGCCAGGAAAAAAAAAGAAAAAAGATGCCCACCACCAGTCCCCTTTCCATTTCCATGGTGGTGGCCATGGCCGGTAGGAGTGCCGGGACTGGGGCACAAAGCTCCGGCCGAGCAGGTAAGTGGGGGAGTGCATGTTCAGGAAAGGGTATATTTTGTTTTGGGTGGCTTCCTGTTACCTCCCCACAATACCCAAAAAAATAGAAAATGCCACCACCCGGTGTCATATAATGACATTATATGCCTAGGTGTACAGTCTTCTGACTTATGATAGGGCTACTGGCGGTTTTGAAGCGCATACTGAATGCTCAGAAAGAGTTTGCTTGCTGTGGGTTAACTGCTTTTTGAGGCCTGCATGGAAAGCCTGTGAGTTTAACTTTAGTTTACACTGAAACGCATTGTGTAAACAGTTACGAGATGGCACAGGAGAGCTCAGGATGACCCTGGCTACTGATAAGGCCACATTCTCAGGCACCTGGCCAATTTCTGTAAGGGAGGGGCAAGAGCGAGTTGGATACAGGTGCAAAACTGTACTTGTCCACCAAAAACATGTTCTGCACCTAGGGTTCTGGAAGGGTTACCTAACACTTGATTGACAGGGGCCACTCAATCAGAGAGGGTACCTCCTTGAGAACGGGGTATTCACCAGCGAACTTGTATCCTAAACGTGCAAGTGGCCTAGGTCACTGGCTCCTTGCGGTTGTTCCTATCTTGCAGCATCTCGTTGAGTGCTGACAGAGAGGGGGTGCCAGAGAGTCCATTCCAGTGCCTGACCTGTGAGGGGGTGGCGCAGAGTGTCTAGCGCTAAACAGCAAGGGTCCCTGGCTATAGCCAAAACAATATCTGAGTGTTAGGCAGAAACCTGTGCAGTTCCCTTAGGGACCACTGCAAAAGATTTAAGACTACAGGTGTTTGGCAGTAAACCCACTTGGTAGCAGTCTGTACCACACAGATTCACTTGGTAGCTGTGGCTGAGCAGTCAGACTTCCCTCAAGAAGAGTTAGGCAGTATATAGAGTATTCACAATAGGTCAAGAGAACACAATAGAACAAGTAAACACTGACCAGGGCTTGGTGTAAAAGTATATAATTATTTATTTAAAGACACACTTGTAATTTACACTAGCACAAAGAGGTAAGTAAATTCAGCACACAGTCACTATTATATATATATACAACCCTAATTACTTATTAGACAAGTCTTAATGAGAACCACCACTTATTTTCAGACAAAGGTGAGCGCTTAACATAAAATGGCACTCTAATAAGTTATTGAAAAGGGAGGGAAAAAAAGCAGAGTTATGGAAGCACACAATTTTCAATACTTTTTAGAGAACCACAGTAAGGCAGAATAGGCAGAGTTCTACTGGAGAGCAAGGACGTCAATTGCAAGGCCCACTCTTGGAGAGAGCAAGCAGAAGGGGTCCAGGTTCACACAGTGGGGTTATGCCCAGAGAGTCTTGTAGATAGTTTGCACACAAAGAATGAAATTAAAGTCAGGAAAAGTTAGCTATGTTGTCCCAGGCCAGCCCAGGTTAGAAAGTCGAGGCTTTACTGTCACCCCGAACGATCTGTCGCAAGGGAAGCCAGGTGGGACACAGTAGCTTAAGTGGGAAGGAAGCTCCAGCGGGGGCAGTTGTTCCTGGCAGCAGCGGGTGCAAGTCAGTGTTTCGTCCAGAGGAAGAGGAGGTCTCGACGTGGAGGAAAGATGAAGGTCGTTGCACTGCCAGGGAAGAAACCAGCCGCGGAGTTCTACGGTTAAAAGGTACTACCCTTCTATTTGCGGTAGTGGTAAACCGTGGTATTCCGGTTGCCGGGGTGCTTGGCACGGGCAAGACGGCCACGAGGTGCTCCAGGAAGGCGAAAAGAAGGCAAAACTGGTTATCCCCACCAGTCAAAGGAAGAAGACTCTCTGGACTGAAGATCTCCTCTGTTGTCGGGAAAAGTGGTGAGACGGTTCAGCAGGGCTCCACCGGTAGTGTCGTCGTTGCAGGTCGCCTCAGCTTCTCCTTCCTCGGATTCTAAGGTTCTGTGGCGACTTCTGAAGTTCCAGTCCCCAAAGCCCTGCTTTTATGCAGCAAACCCCCATTCATTCAGCCTAGCTGTCAATCAAACATGCTAAGTGGTGAGCCGGCCTAACACTGAGGAACGTAGGATTGTGCTCCTTGTAACTTGCATTTCTTCCTATTCTTGCAAAATTGAAGTTCATGTGTAAATTGTAGTGCTCATTCGCGATGTTATCTACTCATTGCTAAATAAATGCCAAGTTCTAAGTGTTTGCCTTCCTTTCCTGAGTGCCTCCATTGTTTCTGCAAAGTCGAACCTGTGGAGACGTGTGTGTTTGTTTTGGGCTGCTTCCAAGGGAATAAATAACACACAGACCTAGAACACCTGTTAAAGGGTCACCAGTGGCTGAAACAGCGGGTGGTACATTGTGTGTTGTCGCCTGCTGTTCCAGCCACCTTATTGGCTGAGCGCCCTTGCCCTGGGTTTGAATATGCCTACATTTGCCTTCAGGTTTTTCCCGTTTAAGTTAAAATATTATACCCCAAATCTGTGCCCAAGTGTGTGCTCTAGAAAGTGCTTTGTGTATTATTTTGCCATTTCAGGACATCTCCACACTCGAATGGTAGAATGTAATTTTTGCTCCTGGAGAAAGAGTCAATGTGTACAATCTGACACCAGTAAGAGTTTCAATTGATAACTAGTTTGCAATTGAAGCCTACCTATTTGAAATGTGTGACTTTCAGAAAGTGGTCGTGTTGCTAAACCTTCAACCATTTATTTTTGCTTTGCTAAACACCGTTGTGTTGGTTTATTGAAGGTTTGTTATTGAGTTTCTGGAAACCCAAAGGAAGATGTGACATTAGAAGTACCTACACCAACATTCCTGGAGAGTTTGCAATGTTGCATTAAATATTAACGGGGTAATGCACAGCCTTGCTTCAGACCGTTGACTGTTCGTATTTGCTGAGGACAGTAAATTCTGCCCCAATTTATACCTTTGTTCAGAACTGAGCACGGAGTCTATTCAACAGTTCTGCCGTGCCAGCTGTAATGACTAATTCAAAACCTTCTATGCCATCATCCTTCAGTTTTGCTTATGTCACTGTAACAATATGAGTTCTGCTTTGCAGGAGTATAGGGGTGAGCAGTGACTAAACCAACTACCCAGCCCTCACACTTCTACAAACCAACAGTGATCCCAATCATAAAGGTAAAACAGGCACAGTCAAGAGATATGCTGCCTTTGCCTTTTGTGGTAACGTGGGCCAAGGGGAGGCTATATTCTCAAGAAGGGTGTGAAAAACCTGAGGGTGTTCTCACTGGTAGGCCTCAGGGATCCTTTGTTTAGGTGGCCAGGGGAGGGCCATCACCCTTGGATCCCAACCCTGGGGGTGGACAAGCGAGGGAGGATCTCCTGAGTAAGGGGATCCTTGGGGACTGCAGAAGGAATGCCCTCGGGTGAGATGCAGAATCCCCTTTCTTTTGACTTACCCCTACCCGTCATCCCCTCTGTATGGGATATTTTCATCAAAGATCCATCATGCCCCAACCTTTCCCTATACCGAAAAGAAAGTGAAAACGTCCGGGACACCAAAATTATCCCTAAATCCCAGCATAGGTTTTACCACTCCTTCCTCGACACCCACTTCTCAAAAACCCTACATTCAGATGCCCCTTTCTGATGAAAATCCACAACATCTTTATCCCTTTTTTGCAGAATACCACAACTCCCATAATTCCTCTTCACTGCTGTTTCCAAAAACCACTGGGAAGAAGAAGAGGAAAAAGAGAGCTGTTAAGATTACCCATAGGAACCAATGCACCAGGAATTTCTCTGGGCAATCACCATTTTGTCCCAATAATGAGGACAGGCAAGGTCAGGCCTCCCACTACAACCATTCCCACTTGAAATCAAGAGTTCCAGTCACTATAAAAAACAGAACCCACAAGCACACTTTAAGCGAGCTGGGGATGCTGGATGGAGCACAGAGGCCAGGAGGACACTATGAGCCGTGGAGACCCTGGAAGGTCTGGACAACCAAGGACTGCATAACTGCTGGGCCTGTGAGTACAGGGAGTGCCAACTCCAAGGAGCCAAACCAGGGGCTGCTGGGATCACCCTGCTGTGCCCACATCAGAGCTCCTCCCCTCGGAAAATAGGAAGGACCCAGGCCTTTGCGGTGCAGGTGATGGGACCCTGACCTCAACAAAAAATCCCCTTCTGCTTTTGCTGCTCCCAATACCTCCAGAGAGCCAAAAGGGCAGCTAGTGAAGTGGTAGCAAAATCATAGTGCATTTTTGTGGGAAAACCTGAGCAAGGCGGAACACGAGTATGAGCAGAACTTTCGGGGTGAAGGCAAACCTACTGGAGCAGAGCAACGGACAAAGGGACGAAAGCAGCTGTTCGAAAACCCCAAGAGTTCCCTACTGGAGGTTGTTGCCTCCGACAGGCTGTGAAAGACATGTGCAGGAGGCCAGATCCCACATCAGAAGGCTGCATTGTGTTTCAAGGACGCCAGTGACCCTCCCGGGTGAACAGCAGAGTTGGGGAGGCATGGCCAAGCCTGTGGTACTAACCTTGACTCGTGAACTGGAAATCGGAAAACCAAGAAAGAAACGCACATAGCCGGTGAGTTGGCAAGTGACCTGAGAGACCGGTGTGTGTTAAAAAAGAAAGTTTGAAGTGGCAAAATTACATCACAAGTGAAAGCTGCACACGTGTAGATAAGACACGAAGAAAGGCAGACATGTGAATGGACTTTGAAGTAAGGACAGCTGTGAAATCAGTGATACTGAGTAACAAAGTGGTCTGTCGAAAGGAAGCAGCCCACACGAAGGTCTCAGTGAAAGGTGCATTGTTTGCAACGATAAAGCAAATGAACTGCAAAACTGAAGAAAGCAAAATTAACTCCAAGAGACGGGGAGAGTGAAAGTTGAACCATGAACATTTAGTCGAAGTGGTCCTACGGAGGTCTGTAAAGGAAGCCACGCACATTCCGTCTAAGCCCGACTAAGGGAGACCCGAAGTGTAATAAGCTTGGTGAAGGGAGCTCCCTTGCCAGTCTTGTTGAACTTTGTTCTGAAGAGGTCTGAGCTCGACAGAGGGGGACCTATGTGAACTGTGTTTTGAAGAGGTCTGAGTCTGATTATAACGTGAAAGGCCAGGAGGGCCTTGATCCACGTTTTGAAATTGTTTATTGTGTGAGTGTGTCATCCTGCCAACAGGGACCGCCTTACTCTGTGAGGTCTAATGTGGGGAGGAGAGCTGATTCAGCTACATTTATTTTTTTGAACACTGATTTTTCCTTTACATACATTTCTCCTTTATACACTTTTTGTACAATAGGTAGGTCAGGCATTAGGTTTTGTTAACATAGGCCATTTTGATTTGACAAACTCCACTCTGACTGTTTTGTTTATCGTTTGATGGTCGAGACTACTCCCATCTTAGTTATAGGGCAAAGTAGGAGTTTTTCCAACCCTAGAAACTTCAATAAAGGTTTTACAAATTGTATCTTTTGTGTCACTGTCATACTTATAATACAATGCCTCCCCTAAAGGTATACATGTGATTCAGTAGTGACCCAAACGGAAAGAACATCACAGCTCAGCTAAATTAAGGCAATGTCCAATCAAGGTTCTATACAAATATATATATATATATATACTTTAATTAAACACACCATCTTCAAGAAAACTAAATAGGAAAATCTGTACAAAAACCCATCCCTGTGGAAAGAAGCGGGAATATGCAAAAAGGAAAGAATGCAGACCTTTGGGTGAGAACAAAGGGGTGAAAAGGCAGTTTAAATGACCACAATGTTCTTTTTAAAAGAATATGGGCCTCATTACACGGACGGCGGTGGACCAAGGTGCTATTAGCACCTTGGTCCATGCCAGTAAAATACCGGCACCGCCTTGGTGGAAAGGGGAATTACCGCCCTATTCCAAGGTTGGTGGGGCGGTAATTCCCCCTTCCCCCATTGCCCTTCCCCATTCCGATTTTTGCCCCATAGGGCATAATGGGAATGGGGAAGGTGCTAATTACGGCACCGCAAATTGCGGTACCGTAATTAGCTCCCTGGTCCCTTTGCGGGTTGGTTTTTAACGCCTGCAAAAAGCAGGCGTTAAATTCTCCAACACGCAAAGGGACCTCGTAGTAAGGCGGTAAGGGTTTACCGGTACCGGTAAAATACCGGTACCGGTAAACCCTTACCGCCTACCGTGTAATGAGGCCCTATGTCTTGGGGTAAAAGGTGCACAGGTGACCTAACCAGTCCCTAGGGCCCAAAATGAACCAAAGGGGTAACTTTTTAGCGGTTCCTCTATGGCAAACCAGGCTGTTCATGCAGCTGGAGGCTGTTTGAGTACTGCGGTAGCAGTGTCCTGGGTGGGCAGCTGGGTCTAGCAGGGGTCTAACAGGGCTCATTGTGGTTCAGGGACGCTGTGAGTCCCACTCTAGGTTCTCAGGGACAAGTTGAGTCCTTGTCCCCAGGCTTCCAGCAAGGGAGGCTGGTGAACACCTTCAAGAGTCCTTCATCACAAGGAGGTCCTAGCAGCAGTGTGACTGGCAGAGATACATATCTTGTCCCAGCACAAGATTCACCAACAATGTGCCCTGGGTATGGGTAGAGAACATGGCTGGTTTCTGCCTTGGGCACTCAGTCTTCACCTCACTGGTGAAGGGCTCTGGAAAGTCAACTCTACCAACAGAGATCCAATGAAATTCTTCTTATGTGTTTGTTCCAAATTGAAAGTGGTGGGATAACCCTTCTTTTAAAGGACAACCCTCCTAGGTGATTGGACTAAAGCTAGCCTGCTTTAGCGGTCCAATTCCTGTTTTTGGAGCCAGTGGACCTTGCCTTTTGACATCACACCCAAAAGGTTTTGTGTTACAGGACGTGGGGGCATGTGGGGTATATTTAAGGCCCTCAGCAGAAATCCCTGTCAAACCAAAAACTGCATTGAAATAATGCCACAAAAACAGCTGTGCTTTTCTTTTCCCGGCACATGTGTGGCGAGCACCGAACACTGCCACGCAAAGAATGGCTCTGCAATTGTTTTGCTTTCAAGTTGAATCAGAAAAAAATTACATGCATTCAAAACGGCTGTTCTGCCCTCTAAATTGTAAAGTTGCACACAACATTCCTAACGGCCCTGCAATTTATTCTTTCTTTTAAAACTCCACCAAATTGTGTGATTCATTGAAACACATCTGTGTGTGCTTTATTTCATCTGACTGCCAAAAATGTAGGCAATACCTCCCAAGAACGACATTGTCTAATAATAAATCACATGAGGGGCAGAAAGTTCTGCTTTTCACTTAACACTGCTCTCTGTTTCCTTTTGCTCTTGAAACATCACACTCAAATTGCAGTAATTGAAAGAAATAACATGGCGTTGTTTTTTCCATGTCAATATCAAAGTGATCTTGTGCAGTATATCTTTGTGTCCATGAACCCACAGTACATGCAAAACCCCCAGAAGATTAGTTGAAAGTCAATCCCATGTGTTGCAGAAACCGTATTTGTAAACTTGAAATGAACACACGGGTGAATCTGCTCTTTTGAAAATAAGGAAAATGCTGTTTAAAAGTTAATGTAAAATGATAGTTTTTGCTCACACAGAAATGTGATTGAATATGTGGGTGGGGGTTTGGTTATATAATGTACATTATATTTGTCCTTAAAAGATTGGGTTCCCTTGGAAAAGACTCATAAACCAGTCAAACTGGGTTTTGGCCCAGGCACTGAATTTAATGAAATGCCCTGCCTCCCGCTAAAATGTCACGTCCATAAGCAAACCGGCCCACAGTGACACGTGAGGTGGCCAAAAGTGTGAGGATTCACTGCCGTGCTAGACTAGCAGCCAACCCTGGAAGGATGAACAAAGGATGCCAGTACGGCTGGTGCATGACCGAGAGGTGCGATTTCCTCCAGCATCAATTCCGGACGAGGAACTGTCAGAACTTCAAAGGGCATCATAAAAGTCCTTTGTTGCAAGCCAAGCCTGGCAGAGACAGTTTGCTGTGGGGGTTGGTAGCGCCGCTCACACATGTGACAAATCTTTCCAATTGACATTAAAGGACTTCTGTATTTCAATACATTTTTCCCAGCACCCTGAATATGTAGTAAATTTGTATTATGCCAGTTTGCCATGTGATTTTTAGAAGAATGAAAAGAGACCAAGTACATGTTTCTATCACTTGGTGAACTGAAATGACCATGAAAGACACTTTTTGGTGTGAACTATAAATGGAACAGGTATGAAACTAGGTGAAAAGGTGCAAAATGTTATTAGGAATATGACTAGTTATTGTCAGAATTTTAAATATTATGCTGTTCATAAAAAGGGCGAAAATGTGCCAAAGGACGATGCAATATCGCACAGAGTCACCTATCAGATTGTCTGATTCCCTGTGACATATGGAATCCGTATATCTGCTTCTTATGGTGGTGGCTAGAATAAATTTGCAGTTTTGCTCTATAACTCATTTTTGGTAAAAAGTAGCTGTGTGAGACAAAGAAAGGTCATAAATGCAAACACATAAATTATGTCATTTCCCCTGAACCAATCCGGGGGGAGGAAAGAGGACTGGTAGGCTGTCCTATCCCAGGAGAGGACTAATTCCAGGGTACTGCCCCCCCCAGATTGTACATTCAATTATGTCATTTTGGCTATTTAACGGGGAGACAGAGAAACACATGGGATTGAATTACTGACCTACACTCACAACTGTATCCAGACAATCCAGGCAGATCCATCCATCCATATCCAGGCACAAACACGAATCGAGGGAGAAAGCAGAGGAGGTAGCTCACTCCATCCAAGAGAGTGCAGTGACCAGACCTTGCCTAGATGTCCAGCACCACATCCAGGAGAGCCCAGTGACCAGATCCCTTGGCCCAGCTGTCCCAGTGACCAGATCCCTTGGCCCAACCATCCAGAGTGACCAAATTCCTTGGCCTAGCTGACCAGAGACCTCACTGGCTTTCCAGAATCCCGATTTCCAGCTTACATTGTAAATAGCAACTAACCCCAGACCCCAAACTGCATAACCTGCTCTTTTGACCCTTGCATCCCATTGAAAAATCCCATTCAAAGTCCAAATTGCCAGCATAATCCGTTCCCCTTTCCATAGAAGAATCTGTATTAACATGTGTCTGTAGTGTATTCTTTTTATAGTTCTTTTTGTTATCTGTGTAAGTCCTTAGAAGCATTTTGAAGTAAATCAATTAATATCCCTATAAGGAAATTAACAATGTGAGCTGGTTGAAATTTGAAATTAACCCCCTTGCACTTAGTGTCTTTCTTAAATAACTATAGTCCTTAAATTATTGCCTTAACAGAAGTAGTCGTGTGTGCTTTCCTACCAATTCCGAGTTGCATTTGTCCCATAGAAAAATCCAAACTGTAGTCCCATCAAGAGTACTTTCTTTCTGTCAGAATCCTATCTGTTATGTGTCTCTGTTCCTTGTCCTAAAAACCGAGTTCTGATTTTGACAGCGAGGCCTTTTCTGTGGCTGTCTGTCATTCCAAGTCCCGTGTAGAAACGAATTTCCATTCTGCCGCGTGTGTTTTTGTTTGCTTTTTTTCTTGCCCAAAATTGTTTTTCTTACCTTGTGCTCACCCCATGGGGCAGCCAGACTCAATTAGGCCCAGCATGATGGAGCCGGCAGGCCACTGCCGATCAGAGATTGATGGACGGGCATCCCTGTTCATGTTCAAAAATATTATGGCCGATGTATCTGACCATTAAGACTCCTATGAGGAGAAAATCAGGGAGCTAGACTTGCAGAAACATCATCTACAAAGGATCCATTTGGTTTGCTTTGCAGAGAAAAGGGAGTCTAAATTGAGGCCACAAAAGAGTATTCTGAAGACCTCCACCCAATCAGGGAGGTGGGGGGAGTTCTCCACCAACCCCGGAAGCAGGGAGGAGTCAGATGACTACTCTCCTGTG
Organism: Ambystoma mexicanum; assembly: GCF_040938575.1. Classification (NCBI taxonomy): domain Eukaryota; kingdom Metazoa; phylum Chordata; class Amphibia; order Caudata; family Ambystomatidae; genus Ambystoma; species Ambystoma mexicanum. The sequence goes on from NC_090925.1 coordinate 170,993,320, forward strand.
TGAAAGAGGGAGTCCAAGAGAAGTGACCCAGAGAGCCCAAAGTAAAACAGGGGAGAAGAGACTAGGCCCCATCATTCTGGGAGAGACTCCCAAGCACAAAGAATTAGGGAGTTGCCTAGAGGATAGCGAGGGGACCTCAAATAGCAACAGCTCTGAGTCTGGGTGCAAATGGACTCAGGTGCAGCAGAAAAAGAAGGCTGCCAAGCAAAAGAGAACTCTGGTGAAAGACCCCATTTAACAGATAAAGGCTATTAGAAGTTTCATGACCTTGTGCCATCAAAATGCCAAACATTCTATCTTAGAGCATCTGGAGCTATATGACCAGATGATGACATATTTTAACATTAAAAATGATCAGAATTCTATAGAATTTGCGAAATGGACTTTCTCCCCAGAGTACCCCAGCTTCTTTGCTGGGCTGGAAAATCAGAACCATTCAAGGTGGTCTACCTACAAGGTGGCCATCTTGAAGCACTTCTCCACACACAGAAACCCTCAGGAGGCCTGTAAGGCAGCCTACAACCTGCAGTGTGGAGAGGACTCAGGTGCAGAGGAAAAAGAAGGCTGCCAAGCAAAAGAGAACTCTGGTGAAAGACCACATTAGACAGATAAAGGCTATTAGAAGTTTCATGACCTTGTGCCATCAAAATGCCAAACATACCATCTTGGAGCATCTCGAGCTATATGACCAGATGATGACATTTTAACATTAAAAACGATCAGCATTCTATAGAATTTGCCAAATGGATGTTCTCCCCAGAGTACTCCACCTTCTTTGCTGGGCTGGAAAATCAGAACCATTCAAGGTGGTCTACCTACAAGGTGGCCATCTTGAAGCACTTCTCCACGCACAGAAACCCCCAGGAGGCCCATAAGGTGGCCTATAACCTGCAGTGTGGAGAGGATCAGGCCGCAAGAGAATTTTTTCAGGAATTAAAGCAGGCATTTGCACAAACTACTAGGCATGTGCGCACTAATATTAGGGAATTTATAAATAACTATTTTCATGCACTCCCAAAGTACATCATGACGCAGTTGGTAAGGGACTTGCATAACGAAAGGGCCCTGGACTGGGTAATAGAGCAAGCTACCCAGATCTATGAGGTCGAAAAGCCCGAATACAAACAAGTATCCAACCAAAAACCCCAAACAAACCAACACCCAGCTGCTGCCAATAACAACCAAATCAGAGGCAGAGAAGACCCTCTGACCAATCGCAAGCAGGTGGTAGTCAGGTAGGGTACCCCATGAATGTGCCCCCTAACTCTGCCAATTACATCAGCCCTAGGTATAAGGGCAAAAGACCCATCTTCGGGTATGTGTGGACTGCCGCGGCCCAAGGGCGGGTCCAATCAGGTGAGTACAGCCCCAGGAATTTTCCCTCCAAACTTCCCTAAAGAGGGCAGTAATCTTCCAAATCCTAGTTTAAGTTTCTTCCTCAGGTGCCCTCAAAACCCCAACATTCAGGACAACCCTCCATACTCTCCCCGCTTTCAGGAGTCTAGACCACCAAATCAGGGAGAGGGGAGGCCGAGGGTGGAGGACTACCAGGGAAACCCTCAGGACCCAGGTTACTCCGGGAGAAGGGACAGTTACCCTTCCCGAGAGCAACCCAGATTTGACTCAAGACCTCCTTATCAGCCAGAGAGGGGAGCACAACTGGAGCGCCAGGTGCAGAACCTAACCCAAGGCTTGAGTTGCATGTTGATGGGTCAGCAGAACCCTCAGATGAACATGACGACTCAGAACAGCTAGAACCAAGGGTCTGGCACTCGGGAACAATGATGGGGAGGGAAACCCGACAACCAACCGGTTCCAGAGGAGGAGGCACAGGAGGAAGGGGATGCAAAGCCCTAGAATAAGCTTCATTCCTCACCCGTGAAAAGCCCCTAGACACCCCAGAACTTAAATCTCCTACCCCCGAAAAGCTGCAACCTAGGGAACAGAGGGTAGGTAGGAGAAACAAAGAGACAAAGAAGACCCATTTTGTGGAGGAAGTCAGTGTCCTCCAGTTTGAAGGGGAAGAATCCTTGGAGGATTCTGGGAAGAAGGTCTTCTCTTTCAAGGATCGGGGGGGTTCCTCCCAAAGAAGAATGGGTCCCAAAAGACCATAACTCAGACTGGGTAGGAATGGGGACTGACTCAGAATTGCCTATACCTGAACCCCAGGAATGTCATCCTGAGGACTTAGCAATGACTGAGGGATCCTCCCCACAAACCTATTCAAGTGACTGTCTCCAGGAAGAGGAGGAGAGCACAGAATCAAGGGGAAAAGGGATTCCAACATCCCACCAATCTCAGGATGCCAAGCTTTATTTACAGATCCCGAACTGCGACATGGAAAACTGCCCAAGATCCCGCTGTGTCGGAGCCCAAAATAAATAAACTAACGACCCAGCATGCCCAAAATGCCCATTTGCCTTACCCCTTGGGGGAGAAAGAAGGTAGGTTTTATGCCCCGTCCAGGTGCAAACGCAATGTGCAATTTTGGCGCTGGTGGACACCAGATCCCAAGCCACTCTTCTGTCCAAAATGGCCTTTGAGCAGCTTAATTCAGGAAGGGGGTAGAGCCATCATATTCCCCTCAACCCTCTTCCTGGACAACTCCAGAACTTCTGGAGATCAAAATTGGGCGACACAAGGTGAAACACCTGGTTATAGTCGTGACTCCAGATTGGACCGCCTGTCTATTAGGGAATGACCTCCTTTGGAGGTTGTCCCCACTAATAGACTGTGTGAACAAAGTCCTCTGGACTCAGGCTAAATGGCCAATAAAATTAAAACAGAGCACCAACTATGTCAGTCTAAATGGCACATGCAACATTGTTGAACAGCGATCTGACCAAATTGAGTTCCATTTTCATAACAATCAAGTATCTGACATAACTGTAATTGCTGTAGGACAACAGACTGGTGATGGGAACGCCTCTCCATTCCTGATAATTAACCTTCCTTCCAGTTCCATTTGGCATTCCACACTGGAAGGGAATACCTTGAAATTCTATACCGAGCCACAATTTTAAAACCCAAGTCCCATGATAAAAAGTGATGAAAAACCAGCCCAAAGGTTGGCTGATATTCAGAAGAAGGGTGAACAGCTGTTCCTCCCTATTCAGTTAAATGAGGGGAGTGGGCCTGTTCTCGCCAGAGTATGCCTGAATAATGAAAAAAAGCTTCATCAGTTAAGCGTTGTTGTCAAATCCCAAAAGAACAGACCATTCCCACATTTAAATTGGTTGACAAGTGGCAAATGGGCCTGCAAACTCCCAATTCCAAACATCTCCTGCCTAGCAAGTGCATGCTAAGAATGTCTATTGGTGATAAAAGCATAGAGCATAATTGTTGGGTCGTGCAAGAGATGTAGCCTCTGCATTCTATTTAGGCAGTGACAGTCTCAATCGGTTCGCTATTAATTTGACCTCATGAATTACAAATCCCGGTCCCGACTGGGGGGCAAACCCATAGGCTTTGATGATCCTGAAATTCAAATTGGTGAAGAGGAGGTCACCATCCCAAGACGGACAAGACAATTCCACTTTTCCTAAAGATTAAGAGAGGACAGAAACTCCAAAACCCGGACGTTTATGTACACTTGAATCACCGTCTCCAACAGAAGGGGCTGGGGTTGAACCAGACACCATTAGTTAACTTAGAACACAACACCATTCCAACATTGAGCGACCCTAGGAGTATCACTCTGGGTGCAGACACCTTTATTGGAATGGCGGTTGATGACCAGCATTTCTCCATGGACTTAGGGAATTAAATCATAGGACCAATCCCCAATGACTGCTATGACTGTGATAAAGACATACTGCAAGAAAAGATCTTCACCTGGCAAGGGGGGAATTTCTTGGTGTACTCTTCAAGCCCCTTAAGGGGGAAGAGGTGACCTGTCACATCAGTAAGGATGAGGTGATATTCCAGGTCCACACTGACTGCCTCTCTTACCTGAAACCTTCTGTCCAGGTCAACACCCTCACCAGAGATCTCTCCACACAGCTGGAGGATACCGCTGAGATTGCAAAACCTGAGGTCTTCGCAGACTTCAGACAGATGGTTGAAGAATGGGTCAACCTCGCTGATGCCTGTGAGACCGAGGAACAAAGGCAAAAGTTGAAGCAGGTGTTTTTAGATTCTTGGGAAATCTTTGCTGTGAACTCATACGACTGTGGTCGCACCGAGATACATTCTACCTCAATTCCCACAGACCATGGGATGACTCCTGTATTCGTGAAGCAATATCGATTGCCTCTCGCATCTATGTAGTCCCTTGCATTAATCATAAAGAACCTAGAGTCCCGTGGGATAATTTGTCCAGTCCACAGAACCTTTAATAATCTGGTACTGGGAATTTTAAAACCAAACGGCCAATGGAGGCTATGCACAGATCTTAAGGAGCTGAACAAACCGGTCCACATGTCCCGATGCCCTCTTCCCTATATAGACCAGGGACTGGCCCAGATCCAGGGGTCAAAGTTGTATACCGCCATTTACCTGACCAACTGATACTGGCCAGTACCCGTAAGTAGGGAAGACCAGTACAATCTGACCTTCACCTTTGGGTGCAGCAGTACACATGGACCCGGACTCCCTTCGGATATATATAAACTCTGGCAATTAATTCAACATCTTTCTGCAGAAAGCCGTGCCCGATTTTGGTGAAAGGGGTAATCTGGCCTATCTGGATTATGTCCTAATTAAAAGCTCAACTGTGGAAGAACACATAGTGGAAATCAGTTATTTTCTGACCCAGTTGAAGGGTGCCAGCGCAAAACTGTCCTTTCAGAAGGCACAGTGGTGTAGGACTCGTTTAAACTTCTAGGACATGAAATCATCACTGACGGTCTCTGTCCCCAGGCAAAGAAAGTAGAAGCACTACTAAAACTAAAAGACCCCACAACTCTTCGTGAACTAAGGAGCCTTCTGGGACTGACTAATTATAGTAGGAAGTTCATTGAGGATTACCCAGAGGTCACAAGACCCTTGGTCCATTTGTTAAAGTGGGGGGTCAAAGGGGGTTGGTCGCGAACAAGCCAAGGCAGTGAAACAACTAAAAAGAAGCCTCTCACAAGCACCTTGTCTAGCTTACCCCGTCAAAAACAATGAGTTCTTCTTGGAGACAGGGTTCTCGAATACGTGCTTTAGAGCAGTATTATACCAAAAGCATGACAAGGTCAATAAAGTCATCTCCTATGCGAGTAAGACTTTATCCTCTGTGGAGGAAAAATTCAACGATTGTGGGAAGGCACTCCTGGCAACAGTGTGGGCATTGTAATATCTCCAAGGTGACAGAATCCGGGCATTGCTTCCTAGATTCTGTCCATGCAAGGCTTTCCTGTGGAGATCAGATATGGCCAAAACAAGAAGAGTCCCCTCGGGCAAGCTTTGGCTGACTTGCATGATTGTGCAAAAGTCTCAAAACCCAAGACCACATGAAGGCATACCTGAATTCCCTGCACAAACTCTATGAAGAAGACACGTGCAAGGGGATGCCCACAGTTTATGTGGATGGGCGCTCCTACTATGTTGACAACAACGGGGAAAAGGAACTGGTGGCTGGTGTTGGGAATGTCTGGGTGAATGATGCCCTGGGGCCCTATGCTGGCTACAAGATCGGTCCTCACAGCAGTCAGGTGGCAGAGTTGATGGCAGTTCACCAGGCCATCCTCACTGATGTGCAACATTAACTCCACAAACTGGTCATAATCACAGATTATGTCCGGAACGGGCTTGTGGAGCACCTGATTAATTGGAAAACCAGAGGCATGCTGTGTGCAAACAATAAACCACTCAAGCATGGCAAACTAATACAAAACATTGATGATCTGTTCACCTCTAATGGGATGACCATCTATTGGAAAAAGATTAAGGGTCATTCCAGAATAGAGGGATCAGATAAAACCGGAAATGATCTGACTGATCAGTTGGCCAAAACCGGAGCCATCCATGGTGATCTCCTTGAGATCGATTCCCTGTTGGGGGATATCCAGATCGCTGCCATCACCAGGTCCTAAACACTTGCCCAAAATGAACTCTCAACTGCCCAGTGGAGTAAGGAGACCCCAGATGCTGATTTGATTACAGCACAAAAAGGGGATATGATTATTTGGAAGTTTTACCAACAAATTGAGGGCTCTATGAATTTTCCTCTGACAGAAATCAATTACATTGGGAAAGAGGATATCCAGGTGTTCATGAAGTTTCCCAAAATGTTCTGAATACAAGACGGTTTGTTGGTAAGGTGATCCATCTCTGGATGTGACCATTGGGTGGTACTTACCTGATTCCTGAAGCCTGATGCTAATTCACAGCCATGACGTGGCCACAGCCGGTCATAAAGGGGGTTCATACTACTTTGGAAGTCTTGCTAGAGGTTCTATACTAGCCACACATGGGTCAGGACCTAGGCCAATATTTGAAGGGGTGTCTTGTGTGTGCCCAATTTCAGCCAAGTTCACTCACACACAAGCTCCCCTCCAGAAGAGGGGGATGACACTGCCTTGGTCAGATTCACAAGTAGATTTCATCAAGCCCATGATTCGCTCCTCTAGGGGAACAAGTACATGTTTACAGTAACATGCTTGTTTACCAAATGGGTGGAATGTCTCCCAGCCCCAATTTGCAAGGCAGAAACAGCAGCTGCCCTGATGATCAACCACATCTTCTTGTGTGACGGCCTCTCCCAAAGGATTGACTCAGGCCGAGGAAGAGGAGGTCTCGACGTGGAGGAAAGATGAAGGTCGTTGCACTGCCAGAGAAGAAACCAGCCGCGGAGTTCTACGGTTAAAAGGTACTACCCTTCTATTTGCAGTAGTGGTAAACCGTGGTATTCCGGTTGCCGGGGTGCTTGGCACGGGCAAGATGGCCACAAGGTGCTCCAGGAAGGCGAAAAGAAGGCAAAACTGGTTATCCCCACCAGTCAAAGAAAGAAGACTCTCTGGACTGGAGATCTCCTCTGTTGTCGGGAAAAGTGGTGAGACGGTTCAGCAGGGCTCCACCGGTGGTGTCGTCGTTGCAGGTCGCCTCAGCTTCTCCTTCCTCGGATTCTAAGGTTCTGTGGCGACTTCTGAAGTTCCAGTACCCAAAGCCCTGCTTTTATGCAGCAAACCCCCATTCATTCAGCCTAGCTGTCAATCAAACATGCTAAGTGGTGAGCCGGCCGGCTCACCACTTGGGCCAATCACACAAGAGTGCAACTTGAGTTGCCAAGGCAACTCAGTCCAGGGTGTCTAAACCCCCACCCACACCTCCTGTGGTACCCAGACAGAGTGGCACCACTTTTGGAGGCTTCTGTGGAGAGGCCCGCCAAAAAGTGGAAAAAAGGGCTCGACTTGGGTTGGAGTCACAGAAGACAACACAAACGTCATTTTAGAATCGAGTTCTGGCAAAAAATATCAACCGGTGAATTAATATTAAATAAATAAACCGGCGGTATGTTCGAGGCTATAGGAATGAAATAATTAAAGTTGGTAGCCTCGAACAATGGGAAAATCCCATAGAGATATATAAGCGGTCGAATATAAAAAGTAGCATCCACTGCCACCAGCCAAAACTCGATCAGGGGGGATGGAGACGTGCCCCCTCAAACAACAGACCCCAGGGCAATCGAATTGCCCCGACCAGTATGTCCACAATATGATGGTTTGTACTGGTTTCTGTTAATAATTTGGGACTAGTAAAGCCAATGGTGACTTTACATGCCCTGGTGTCACACCGCGCGCCCGCTCGCGGGCGCCACTTACCTGTCCTGGGGTCCCGGGTCCACGGCCGCAGCGGTCTCCTCCTTCATGGAGGCTGTACCCGCGGTGGCGTCTTTCCCCACGCCGGCCCGCGGTCCGGATGGGCTCCATGGGCGCCGCCATCTTGCGAGGATCTGCGCATGCGCGGATCGTCAGTATCCGACTTCCTGCGCATGCGCAGTGTCGGAACATGCGTTCCAAGCCTCGCTTTGATGCCGGGCTTTAAAAGAGCGCCACATACACAGGGACAACGCGTCTCAACACGGTTGTTACTGTGTATGCGCTGCTGGAGCCCTGGCGTCCGTGCCTCAGCCTCTCCAGTTCCTTGCTCTGCCTTACCTGTGCCTTGTTCAGCCTCTCCAGTTCCTTACTCTGCCTTATCCTGCCTAGCCCAGCCCTTCCTCCTTGTCCTCTCCCTGCTCCTTAGTCCTCCTACCCCTTGCTTCCCGGTTCTACCTTGTCCTTGCCTGCCTCCTGGGTTAGGGTAGGGGAGTTCCTGTCTGGGTTCCTGGTTGCTTCCCTTCTGCTAGGATAGTAGGATTCCCTTGTCTGTTCTGTTTTGACCTTGCAGACCTTCCTTCTTTACCTGTCTTGTGCCCTGCCGGTACCTGTGTCTTGCTACCCTCTTGGATGTTCCGGAGTTCAGCTTCCACCATTATCGGTGCCTTCATTAAGCCTTCTCTGCCAGTGGAAACACTGTTCCGACGCCACGTAAATACGGAGAAGTGCCACCCGTGGCGTTGGGAGTTGGTTCAGTGCCATCCTGTCATATATCGTCAGGAGGGTATTGGGCTAATTTCTCGCGCTACTCATTCATCGGCAAGAGATACTCCGACAGACTGGCAACCTCAACTCCACGGTCTCCAGGAAGAAAAGGTAACCAGCGATCTCGTGAAGACTCGTTTAACAGATTGAGACGCCTTTCCTTCAGTCCCGACATGGACGACATGCAGGAATTACGCGAAGAAATGCGTGCCATGCGTCTTGAAATGACCACCCTCCGCCAGGAGAACGACACCCTTCGACAAGCGATGAGTCGGAGTATGGCTAATCCCTCACAACCAGCTACACCACCTGAGAACTCCATGGCTTACACTACTCCGATGAAGTATGATGGTGACCCGCGTCGAGTGGCAGAGTTCTGTACACACTGTCGGATCCATTTCCAGTTCAGGTCAAGTCATTTTGGTCAAGACAAGGCGAAGATCGGGTATATCCTTGGAAACCTAACCGGCAATGCACTTGCGTGGGCCGCACCTTTGGTCTCTACCAACAGTCCCCTGTTGGGTGATTTCGCTGCTTTCGAGAAAGCCTTTTTGGATGTCTTTAAACCACCCAATTTGGCAGCCATGGCCCAGAATCAATTAATGGAGATCAAACAAGGACCAGGTGACATAATCCACTACATAAGTTGGTTTCGACAATTAGCAACCGATTCACAATGGCCCGAAATCATTCAGAAAACCTTGTTTCGTCGGGGACTACAAGAAGAGTACAAAGACGAATTGCTGCACATCCCGGAGCCAGAAACGTTGCCTGCATTGGTGGAACAAGTCTTACGCATTGACCACAGGTTAGCTGAACGACGGAGTGAACGTCGCAGATCTGACAGGTATCACCCGGTTCTTCCGGTACTGAACCCCGGACCAGCTGTCTCTACCGATGTGCGCCCAGAACCCATGCAGTTGGGTGCCATCCGAGGCCCGTTGTCCGAGGCCGAAAAGAAAAGAAGACGACAGCAAAACTTGTGCTTGTATTGCGGTGGTTCGGGTCATTTTCTAGGCACCTGTCCGCTACGCCCTCTGAAGAAGCAGGAAAACTAACAGGCCCGTTGTTTGAGGCGAAGGCAGCAGCGGGCCGCCTCTCTGAATCTGGCCTTCCTCCTATGAACCCGGTGCCCTTGTTGATCCTGAAAGTCGGTGTTGCCTGGCTAGGGAAGTGTATGAAAACCTGGGCCCTTCTAGATTGTGGAGCATCCGGCAACTACATCGATGTCTCGTTCGCGATTGCCAATGGGATCCGTTTACATTACAAAGAACGACCGACTGTGGTCGAGGTGATTGATGGTTCTGCTTTGTCTTCTGGTCCAGTCTGCCAACAGTCCGATCCCTTGTGGCTCTCTGTGGAAGGGCATCTCGAACGGATTTCGTTGGATGTCATCAAGTCTCCCTCTTTTCCGGTGGTGCTGGGCCTACCTTGGCTGCTATATCACAATCCTCAGGTCGACTGGACCGCTTGTTCCCTGGTGTTCTCTTCGACGCGTTGTCCTCGGGACTGTGGACTTCACGAAACCTTTCCTGCAATTTTGGAGTCCCTCAATCCTGTTGACGTATCTGCCCGTTTATGTGCCACCCAGTTGGTACCTCAGGAATATGCCGGATACCACAAGGCGTTCTCCAGGCCTGAGGACATACCATTACCGCCCCACCGGCACTTTGACTGTTGCATTGACATCCTGCCCGATGCGGTCATTCCCCACGACAAGATCTATTCGTTGACCCAACTCGAGAAAGGCGTCCTACAGGAGTACATTAAGGATTGCCTCAACAAGGGCTACATAGTGCCGTCCAAGTCCCCCGCAGGATTCCCGTTATTCTTCGTCAAGAAGAAAGAGGGTGCTTTGCGCCCTTGTATCGATTATCGTCAACTAAATGAGATCACGAGGAAGGACAGGTACCCATTACCACTCATCGGGGACATCATCGAATCCCTGAAATCCGCACAAATCTTCACCAAGCTGGATCTAAGAGGGGCCTATCACCTGGTGCGGATTAAGAAGGGAGATGAGTGGAAGACGGCCTTAAAAACACCTATCGGTCACTACGAGTACAGGGTGATGCCGTTTGGACTCTGCAACGCCCCGGTAGTCTTCCAGCGGTTCATGGACGATGTCTTTTCGGACCTTATTGGAATATCTGTATGGGTATACCTTGATGACATCCTGGTTTTTTCTGACACTCGAACTGCACATGTTGCGCATGTTCAGGAAGTTCTTCGTAGACTAACAGCTAACGGCCTGTATGCCAAGGTAGAAAAATGTCAATTTCATATGGAAAGCATGGAATTTCTGGGCTATGTGATCAGCAGCACGGGAGTGCGGATGGATCCCGCAAAACTGCAAGCTATACGAGAATGGAAACCGCCACATGGCGTGAAGTCACTTCAAAGGTTCTTGGGCTTCGTCAACTTTTATCGACGCTTCATTCCACGCTTTTCTCAACTTGCCAATAGCCTAACCCGTCTGACCAGTACCAAGGTGCCATTTCTCTGGGACACGCAGGCCGAGGAGGCATTTCTGGAATTGAAAAAATCCTTCATGTCGGCTTCTGTTCTTAGACATCCAGATGATGAAAATCCATTTGTGGTTGAAACAGACGCTTCGGACTACGCAATTGGTGCGGTCTTACTACAGCAAGATTCAGTCACGGGAACAGAGCACCCGGTGGCTTACTACTCACGGAAATTGTCAGCGAGCGAGAGAAACTATGCAGTGATTGAAAAGGAATTACTGGCTATGAAAGCAGCTCTCGAGGAGTGGCGACATCACTTGCTGGGTGGGAGGTACCCGGTGGTGGTTCGCACAGATCACCGTAATCTACAGTTCCTGCGCTCTTTGCAATGCAGAACCTCCCGTCATGCTCGTTGGGCCTTTTTCTTTCCGCAGTTTGATTTCACCGTCACATACATTCCTTGTTCCCAGAATACGAAGGCTGATGCTCTGTCTCGGTCTCTGGAAAACAACGTTGAAGGTACCAAGGAACTGGAGCCTCTGATAGCGTCAAAGCATTTTCTATCGATGGTGACTCCCCAGTTCCAACAGTTGATAGAAGCCACACGAACTGATCCCTCAAGATTACAGATACTACAACGTTCTGACATCAGAGAACGTGACGGCTTGTTGTTCTTTAAGGATCGTCTGTACGTTCCCACCTTGGAGCTCCAGAAGATCGTTCTACAGAATTGCCATGATTCCGTCGTTTGTGGTCACCGTGGAGTCCGCACAACACAAGAACTGGTTGCACGGCAGTACTGGTGGCCTGGATGGGCCACGCTGGTAAAGCACTACGTGGATTCCTGCCCTGTATGTGCCCAGATCAAGATTCCTCGCAAAAGGCCCATTGGTCTCCTGAAACCCACGCCTACGCCTCCGTACCCTTGGCATACCATCGCCACGGATTTCATCGTTGACCTGCCCCTGTCTGGTGGTTTCACGTGTATAATGGTGGTGGTGGACTGCTTCACCAAGACTGCTCATTTCTTGCCCTTTCCCAAACTGCCCACTGCCTCCCAGATGGCACGACGTTTTCTACACAAGGTGTATCGTCTTCATGGTCTTCCGGAGAAAATTCTATCGGACCGGGGATCTCAATACATCTCATCCTTTTGGGACCAACTGTGTCGGCATTTGGACATTCAGCGAGCCCTGAGTTCTGGCTATCATCCACAGACCAATGGGCAGACGGAGCGCACCAATCAAACCCTTGAGCCATACCTACGTTGTTATGCCAATGCCACTCAAGACAACTGGTCGGAATGGTTGGACACCGCGGAAGCAGCTTACAACAATGCTGTTCATTCTGCTACCGGACTCAGTCCCTTTTTCTGCTCTTCTGGTCTTCACCCCAGATTGCTGCCAGTTCGTCCTACATCTTCCAGTGCCGTACCATCTGCAGATGCCCTGGTATCCCTGATCCGCAATCAACATCGCCTGGCGGCCGGTACCTTGGTAGTGGCACAGGCACGTATGAAGGAACAGGCTGACAAGAGACGGAGCCCTGAGCCCATCCTTCATGTTGGGGACAGGGTATGGCTGTCCTCCAAGAATCTACCGGTACGCAATTTACCTGTGAAACTGGCTCCCCGCTTTTTTGGTCCCTTTCGCATCGTTGGGCGTGTTTCTTCTGTTGCCTTTCGTTTGTCTCTGCCACGTTCTTGGAGGGTCCATCCTGTCTTTCATGTCTCTCTTTTGAAGCCCTATGTGCCCGATGTTATGGGTCGCACCTGTTCCCGTCCTGCCCCGGTCTTGGTTCGGGGGGTCCCTGAGTTTGAGGTGCAGGAGATATGTGATTCACGGATTTGGCGGGGTGCTCTGCAACTCCTGGTCAGCTGGAAAGGATATCCTGCTTGTGACCGCACTTGGGAACCACGCTCCTTCGTGCATGCACCGCGCCTGGTTAGGGACTTCTATCTCCGCTACCCTTGGAAACCCGGTGCTCCGGGGTTATCCGGGAGGGGGTATGGTGTCACACCGCGCGCTCGCTTGCGGGCGCCACTTACCTGTCCTGGGGTCCCGGGTCCACGGCCGCAGCGGTCTCCTCCTTCATGGAGGCTGTACCCGCGGTGGCGTCTTTCCCCACGCCGGCCCGCGGTCCGGATGGGCTCCGTGGGCGCCGCCATCTTGCGAGGATCTGCGCATGCGCGGATCGTCAGTATCCGACTTCCCGCGCATGCGCAGTGTCGGAACATGTGTTCCAAGCCTCGCTTTGATGCCGGGCTTTAAAAGAGCGCCGCATACACAGGGACAACGCGTCTCAACACGGTTGTTGCTGTGTATGCGCTGCTGGAGCCTTGGCGTCCGTGCCTCAGCCTCTCCAGTTCCTTGCTCTGCCTTACCTGTGCCTTGTTCAGCCTCTCCAGTTCCTTACTCTGCCTTATCCTGCCTAGCCCAGCCCTTCCTCCTTGTCCTCTCCCTGCTCCTTAGTCCTCCTACCCCTTGCTTCCCGGTTCTACCTTGTCCTTGCCTGCCTCCTGGGTTAGGGTAGGGGAGTTCCTGTCTGGGTTCCTGGTTGCTTCCCTTCTGCTAGGATAGTAGGATTCCCTTGTCTGTTCTGTTTTGACCTTGCAGACCTTCCTTCTTTACCTGTCTTGTGCCCTGCCGGTACCTGTGCCTTGCTTCCCTCTTGGATGTTCCGGAGTTCAGCTTCCACCATTATCGGTGTCTTCATTAAGCCTTCTCTGCCAGTGGAAACACTGTTCCGACGCCACGTAAATACGGAGAAGTGTCACCCGTGGCGTTGGGAGTTGGTTCAGTTCAATCCTGTCATATATCGTCAGGAGGGTATTGGGCTAATTTCTCGCGCTACTCATTCATCGGCAAGAGATACTCCGACAGACTGGCAACCTCAACTCCACGGTCTCCAGGAAGAAAAGGTAACCAGCGATCTCGTGAAGACTCGTTTAACACCTGGGAGACAGTAGTCAGTCCCAGGGTATGGAGTCTATGTTTGGGGGTCGCTACGACACCCCTGGGTTACGGAACGGAGGGTGCTGTGTAACCCACATCAACAAAACACATGAAACCCTATGGAGTAAAAGACCCCATAGCCCATAAAACACATGGCAAGACAAAGGAACACCTCAAATCATGTCTAAGAGTGGGAGTAAAAGAGTCTCACTCTTAGCAGGAGAAAGAAATAAACCCCAAAAATCCAGCAAAGCTGCTGGGGGACTCACTAGGTTTGGGAAATTAGGCTTTACAGAGAATTCTCCCTAACACTGAGGAACGTAAGATTGTGCTCCTTGTAACTTGCATTTCTTCCTATTCTTGCAAAATTGAAGTTTATGTGTAAATTGTAGTGCTCATTCGCAATGTTATCTACTCATTGCTAAATAAATGCCAAGTTCTAAGTGTTTGCCTTCCTTTCCTGAGTGCCTCCATTGTTTCTGCAAAGTCGAACATGTGGAGACGTATGTGTTTGTTTTGGGCTGCTTCCAAGGGAAAAAATAACACACAGACATAGAACACCTGCTAAAGGGTCACCAGTGGCTGGAAACAGCGGGTGGTACATTGTGTGTTGTCACCTGCTGTTCCAGCCACCTTATTGGCTGAGCGCCCTTGCCCTGGGTTTGAATATGCCTACATTTGCCTTCAGGTTTTTCCCGTTTAAGTTAAAATATTATACCCCAAATCTGTGCCCAAGTGTGTGCTCTAGAAAGTGCTTTGTGTATTATTTTGCCATTTCAGGACATCTCCAACTCGAATGGTAGAATGTAATTTTTGCTCCTGGAGAAAGAGTCAATGTGTACAATCTGACACCAGGAAAGAGTTTCAATTGATAACTAGCTTGCAATTGAAGCCTACCTATTTGAAATGTGTGACTTTCAGAAAGTGGTCGTGTTGCTAAACCTTCAACCATTTATTTTTGCTTTGCCAAACACCGTTGTGTTGGTTTTTTGAAGGTTTGTTATTGAGTTTCTGGAAACCCAAAGGAAGATGTGACATTAGAAGTACCTCATCGGCATGTGTGAGTGTCAGGTATGATGATATGAGGGAGTCCATTGGCCTACACCAACATTCCTGGAGAGTTTGCAATGTTGCATTAAATATTAATGGGGTAATCTACAGCCTTGTTTCAGACCGTTGACTGTTCGTATTTGCTGAGGACAGTAAATTCTGCCCCAATTTATACCTTTGTTCAGAACTGAGCGCGGAGTCTATTCAACAGTTCTGCCGTGCCAGTTGTAATGACTAATTCAAAACCTTCTATGCCATCATCCTTCAGTTTTGCTTATGTCACTGTAACAATATGAGTTCTGCTTTGCAGGAGTATAGGGGTGAGCAGTGACTAAACCAACTACCCAGCCCTCACACTTCTACAAACCAACAGTGATCCCAATCATAAAGGTAAAACAGGCACAGTCAAGAGATATGCCGCCTTTGCCTTTTGTGGTAACATGGGCCAAGGGGAGGCTATATTCTCAAGAGGGGTCTGAAAAACCTGAGGGTGTTCTCACTGGTAGGCCTCAGGGATCCTTTGTTCAGGTGGCCAGGGGAGGGCCATCACCCTTGGATCCCAACCCTGGGGGTGGACAAGCGAGGGAGGATCTCCTGAGTAAGGGGATCCTTGGGGACTGCAGAAGGAATGCCCTCGGGTGAGATGCAGAATCCCCTTTCTTTTGACTTACCCCTACCCGTCATCCCCTCTGTATGGGATATTTTCACCAAAGATCCATCATGCCCCAACCTTTCCCTATACCGAAAAGAAAGTGAAACCGTCCGGGACACCAAAATTATCCCTAAATCCCAGCATAGGTTTTACCACTCCTTCCTCGACACCCACTTCTCAAAAACCCTACATTCAGATGCCCCTTTCTGATGAAAATCCACAACATCTTTATCCCCTTTTTGCAGAATACCACAACTCCCATAATTCCTCTTCACTGCTGTTTCCAAAAACCACTGGGAAGAAGAAGAGGAAAAAGAGAGCTGTAAAGATTACCCATAGGAACCAATGCACCAGGAATTTCTCTGGGCAATCACCATTTTGTCCCAATAATGAGGCCAGGCAAGGTCAGGCCTCCCACTACAACCATTCCCACTTGAAATCAAGAGTTCCAGTCACTATAAAAAACAGAACCCACAAGCACACTTTAAGCGAGCTGGGGTTGCTGTTTGGTTATATAATGTACATTATATTTGTCCTTAAAAGATTGGGTTCCCTTGGAAAAGACTCATAAACCAGTCAAACTGGGTTTTGGCCCAGGCACTGAATTTAATGAAAAGCCCTGCCTCCCGCTAAAATGTCACGTCCATAAGCAAACCGGCCCACAGTGACACGTGAGGTGGCCAAAAGTGTGAGGATTCACTGCCCTGCTAGACTAGCAGCCAACCCTTGAAGGATGAACAAAGGAAGCCAGTAGGGCTGGTGCATGATTGAAAGGTGCGATTTCCTCCAGCATCAATTCCGGACGAGGAACTGTCAGAACTTCAAAGGGCATCATAAAAGTCCTTTGTTGCAAGCCAAGCCTGGCAGAGACAGTTTTCTGTGGGGGTTGGTAGCGCCGCTCACACATGTGACAAATCTTTCCAATTGACATTAAAGGACTTCTGTATTTCAATACATTTTTCCCAGCACCCTGAATATGTAGTAAATTTGTATTATGCCAGTTTGCCATGTGATTTTTAGAAGAATGAAAAGAGACCAAGTACATGTTTCTATCACTTGGTGAACTGAAATGACCATTAAAGACACTTTTTGGTGTGAACTATAAATGGAACAGGTATGAAACTAGGTGAAAAGGTGCAAAATGTTATTAGGAATATGACTAGTTATTGTCAGAATTTTAAATATTATGCTGTTCATAAAAAGGGTGAAAATGTGCCAAAGGACGATGCAATATTGCACAGTCACCGATCAGATTGTCTGATTCCATGTGACATATGGAATCCGTATATCTGCTTCTTATGGTGGTGGCTAGAATAAATTTGCAGTTTTGCTCTATAACTCATTTTTGGTCAAAAGTAGCTGTGTGAGACAAAGAAAGGTCATAAATGCAAACACATACATTATGTCATTTCCCCTGAACCAATCCGGGGGGAGGAAAGAGGACTGGTAGGCTGTCCTATCCCAGGAGAGGACTAATTCCAGGGTACTGCCCCCCCAGATTGTACATTCAATTATGTCATTTTGGCTATATAACGGGGAGACAGAGAAACACATGGGATTGAATTACTGACCTACACTCACAACTGTATCCAGACAATCCAGGCAGATCCATCCATCCATATCCAGGCACAAACACGAATCGAGGGAGAAAGCAGAGGAGGTAGCTGACTCCATCCAAGAGAGTGCAGTGACCAGACCTTTCCTAGATGTCCAGCACCACATCCAGGAGAGCCCAGTGACCAGATCCCTTGGCCCAACCATCCAGAGTGACCAAATTCCTTGGCCTAGCTGACCAGAGACCTCACTGGCTTTCCAGAATCCCGATTTCCAGCTTACATTGTAAATAGCAACTAACCCCAGACCCCAAACTGCATAACCTGCTCTTTTGACCCTTGCATCCCATTGAAAAATCCCATTCAAAGTCCAAATTGCCAGCATAATCCGTTCCCCTTTCCATAGAAGAATCTGTATTAACATGTGTCTGTAGTGTATTCTTTTTATAGTTCTTTTTGTTATCTGTGTAAGTCCTTAGTAGCATTTTGAAGTAAATCAATTAATATCCCTATAAGGAAATTAACAATGTGAGCTGGTTGAAATTTCAAATGAACCCCCTTGCACTTAGTGTCTTTCTTAAATAACTATAGTCCTTAAATTATTGCCTTAACAGAAGTAGTCGTGTGTGCTTTCCTACCAATTCCGAGTTGCATTTGTCCCATAGAAAAATCCAAACTGTAGTCCCATTAAGAGTACTTTCTTTCTGTCAGAATCCTATCTGTTATGTGTCTCTGTTCCTTGTCCTAAAAACTGAGTTCTGATTTTGACAGCCAGGCCTTTTCTGTGGCTGTCTGTCATTCCAAGTCCCGTGTAGAAACGAATTTCCATTCTGCCGCGTGTGTTTTTGTTTGCATTTTTTCTTGCCCAAAATTGTTTTTCTTACCTTGTGCTCACCCCATGGAGCAGCCAGACTCAATTAGGCCCAGCATGATGGAGCCGGCAGGCCACTGCCGATCAGAGATTGATGGACGGGCATCCCTGTTCATGTTCAAAAATATTATGGCCGATGTATCTGACCATTAAGACTCCTATGAAGAGAAAATCAGGGAGCTAGACTTGCAGAAACATCATCTACAAAGGAACCATTTGGTTTGCTTTGCAGTGAAAAGGGAGTCTAAATTGAGGCCACAAAAGAGTATTCTGAAGACCTCCACCCAATCAGGGAGGTGGGGGGAGTTCTCCACCAACCCTGGAAGCAGGGAGGAGTCAGATGACTACTCTCCTGTGTGAAAGAGGGAGTCCAAGAGGAGTGACCCAGAGAGCCCAAAGTAAAACAGGGGAGAAGAGACTAGGCCCCATCATTCTGGGAGAGACTCCCAAGCACAAAGAATTAGGGAGTGCCTAGAGGATAGCGAGGGGACCTCAAATAGCAACAGCTCTGAGTCTGGGTGCGAATGGACTCAGGTGCAGCAGAAAAAGAAGGCTGCCAAGCAAAAGAGAACTCTGGTGAAAGACCCCATTTAACAGATAAAGGCTATTAGAAGTTTCATGACCTTGTGCCATCAAAATGCCAAACATTCCATCTTGGAGCATCTGGAGCTATATGACCAGATGATGACATATTTTAACATTAAAAATGATCAGAATTCTATAGAATTTGCGAAATGGACTTTCTCCCCAGAGTACCCCAGCTTCTTTGCTGGGCTGGAAAATCAGAACCATTCAAGGTGGTCTACCTACAAGGTGGCCATCTTGAAGCACTTCTCCACACACAGAAACCCTCAGGAGGCCTCTAAGGCAGCCTACAACCTGCAGTGTGGAGAGGACTCAGGTGCAGAGGAAAAAGAAGGCTGCCAAGCAAAAGAGAACTCTGGTGAAAGACCACATTAGACAGATGAAGGCTATTAGAAGTTTCATGACCTTGTGCCATCAAAATGCCAAACATTCCATCTTGGAGCATCTCGAGCTATATGACCAGATGATGACATTTTAACATTAAAAACGATCAGCATTCTATAGAATTTGCCAAATGGATGTTCTCCCCAGAGTACTCCACCTTCTTTGCTGGGCTGGAAAATCAGAACCATTCGAGGTGGTCTACCTACAAGGTGGCCATCTTGAAGCACTTCTCCACGCACAGAAACCCCCAGGAGGCCCATAAGGTGGCCTATAACCTGCAGTGTGGAGAGGATCAGGCCGCAAGAGAATTTTTTCAGGAATTAAAGCAGGCATTTGCACAAACTACTAGGCAGGTGCGCACTAATATTAGGGAATTTATAAATAACTATTTTCATGCACTCCCAAAGTACCTCATTACGCAGTTGGTAAGGGACTTCCATAACGAAAGGGCCCTAGACTGGGTAATAGAGCAAGCTACCCAGATCTATGAGGTCCAAAAGCCCGAATACAAACAAGTATCCAACCAAAAACCCCAAACAAACCAACACCCAGCTGCTGCCAATAACAACCAAATCAGAGGCAGAGAAGACCCTCTGACCAATCGCAAGCAGGTGGTAGTCAGGTAGGGTACCCCATGAATGTGCCCCCTAACTCTGCCAATTACATAAGCCCTAGGTATAAGGGCAAAAGACCCATATTCGGGTATGTGTGGACTGCCGTGGCCCAAGGGCGGGTCCAATCAGGTGAGTACAGCCCCAGGAATTTTCCCTCCAAACTTCCCTAAAGAGGGCAGTAATCTTCCAAATCCTAGTTTAAGTTTCTTCCTCAGGTGCCCTCAAAACCCCAACATTCAGGACAACCCTCCATACTCTCCCCGCTTTCAGGAGTCTAGACCACCAAATCAGGGAGAGGGGAGGCCGAGGGTGGAGGACTACCAGGGAAACCCTCAGGACCCAGGTTACTCCGGGAGAAGGGACAGTTACCCTTCCCGAGAGCAACCCAGATTTGACTCAAGACCTCCTTATCAGCCAGAGAGGGGGGCACAACTGGAGCGCCAGGTGCAGAACCTAACCCAAGGCTTGAGTTGCATGTTGATGGGTCAGCAGAACCCTCAGATGAACATGACGACTCAGAACAGCTAGAACCAAGGGTCTGGCACCCAGGAACAATGATGGGGAAGGAAACCCGACAACCAACCGGTTCCAGAGGAGGAGGCACGGGAGGAAGGGGATGCAAAGCACTAGAAGAAGCTTCATTCCTCACCCGTGAAAGCCCCTAGACACCCCAGAACTTAAATCTCCTACCCCCGAAAAGCTGCAACCTAGGGAACAGAGGGTAGGTAGGAGAAACAAAGAGACAAAAAAGACCCATTTTGTGGAGGAAGTCAGTGTCCTCCAGTTTGAAGGGGAAGAATCCTTGGAGGATTCTGGGAAGAAAGTCTTCTCTTTCAAGGATCGGGGGGGTTCCTCCCAAAGAAGAATGGGTCCCAAAAGACCATAACTCAGACTGGGTAGGAATGGGGACTGACTCAGAATTGCCTATCCCTGAACCCCAGGAATGTCATCCTGAGGACTTAGCAATGACTGAGGGATCCTCCCCAAAAACCTATTCGAGTGACTGTCTCCAGGAAGAGGGGGAGAGCACAGAATCAAGGGGAAAAGGGATTCCAACATCCCACCAATCTCAGGATGCCAAGCTTTATTTACAGATCCCAAACTGCGACAGGGAAAACTGCCCAAGATCCCGCTGTGTCGGAGCCCAAAATAAATAAACTAACGACCCAGCATGCCCAAAATGCCCATTTGCCTTATCCCTTGGAGGAGAAAGAAGGTAGGTTTTATGCCCCATCCAGGTGCAAACGCAATGTGCAATTTTGGCGCTGGTGGACACCAGATCCCAAGCCACTCTTCTGTCCAAAATGGCCTTTGAGCAGCTTAATTCAGGAAGGGGGTAGAGCCATCATATTCCCCTCAACCCTCTTCCTGGACAACTCCAGAACTTCTGGAGATCAAAATTGGGCGACACAAGTTGAAACACCCGGTTATAGTCGTGACTCCAGAGGGGACCGCCTGTCTGTTAGGGAATGACCTCCTTTGGAGGTTGTCCCCACTAATAGACTGTGTGAACAAAGTCCTCTGGACTCAGGATAAATGGGCAATAAAATTAAAACAGAGCACCAACTATGTCAGTCTAAATGGCACATGCCACATTGTTGAACAGCGATCTGACCAAATTGAGTTCCATTTTCAGAACAATCAAGTATCTGACATAACTGTAATTGCTGTAGGACAACAGACTGGTGATGGGAACGCCTCTCCATTCCTGATAATTAACCTTCCTTCCAGTTCCATTTGGCATTCCACACTGGAAGGGAATACCTTGAAATTCTATACCGAGCCACAATTTGAAAACCCAAGTCCCATGATAAAAAGTGATGAAAAACCAGCCCAAAGGTTGACTGATATTCAGAAGAAGGGTGAACAGCTGTTCCTCCCTATTCAGTTAAATGATGGGAGTGGGCCTGTTCTCGCCAGAGTATGCCTGAATAATAAAAAAAGCTTCATCAGTGAAGCGTTGTTCTTCAAATCCCAAAAGAACAGACCATTCCCACATTTAAATTGGTTGACAAGTGGCAAATGGGCCTGCAAACTCCCAATTCCAAACATCTCCTGCCTAGCAAGTGCATGCTAAGAATGTCTATTGGTGATAAAAGCATAGAGCATAATTGTTGGGTCGTGCAAGAGATGTAGCCTCTGCATTCTATTTAGGCAGTGACAGTCTCAATCGGTTTGCTATTAATTTGACCTCATAAATTACAAATCCTGGTCCCGACTGGGGGGCAAACCCATAGGCTTTGATGATCCTGAAATTCAAATTGGTGAACAGGAGGTCACCATCCCAAGACGGACAAGACAATTCCACTTTTCCTAAAGATTAAGAGAGGACAGAAACTCCAAAACCCGGACGTTTATGTACACTTGAATCACCGTCTCCAACAGAAGGGGCTGGGGTTGAACCCGACACCATTAGTTAACTTAGAACACAACACCATTCCAACATTGAGCGAACCTAGGAGTATCACTCTGGGTGCAGACACCTTTATTGGAATGGCGGTTGATGACCAGCATTTCTCCATGGACTTAGGGAATTAAATCATAGGACCAATCCCCAATGACTGCTATGACTGTGATAAAGACATGCTGCAAGAAAAGATCTTCACCTGGCAAGGGAGGAATTTCTTGGTGTACTCTTCAAGCCCCTTAAGGGGGAAGAGGTGACCTGTCACATCAGTAAGGATGAGGTGATATTCCAGGTCCACACTGACTGCCTCTCTTACCTGAAACCTTCTGTCCAGGTCAGCACCCTCACCAGAGATATCTCCACACAGCTGGAGGATACCGCTGAGATTGCAAAACCTGAGGTCTTCGCAGACTTCAGACAGATGGTTGAAGAATGGGTCAACCTCGCTGATGCCTGTGAGACCGAGGAACAAAAGCAAAAGTTGAAGCAGGTGTTTTTAGATTCTTGGGAAATCTTTGCTGTGAACTCATACGACTGTGGTCGCACCGAGATACATTCTACCTCAATTCCCACAACCATGGGATGACTCCTGTATTCGTGAAGCAATATCGATTGCCTCTCGCGTCTATGTAGTCCCTTGCATTAATCATAAAGAACCTAGAGTCCCGTGGGATAATTTGTCCAGTCCACAGAACCTTTAATAATCCGATACTGGGAATTTTAAAACCAAACGGCCAATGGAGGCTATGCACAGATCTTAGGGAGCTGAACAAACCGGTCCACATGTCCCGATGCCCTCTTCCCTACATAGACCAGGGACTGGCCCAGATCCAGGGGTCAAAGTTGTATACCGCCATTTACCTGACCAACTAATACTGGCCAGTACCCGTAAGTAGGGAAGACCAGTACAATCTGACCTTCACCTTCGGGTGCAGCAGTACACATGGACCCGGACTCCCTTCGGATATATAAACTCTGGCAATTAATTCAACATCTTTCTGCAGAAAGCCATGCCCGATTTTGGTGAAAGGGGTAATCTGGCCTATCTGGATGATGTCCTAATTAAAAGCTCAACTGTGGAAGAACACATAGTGGAAATCAGTTATTTTCTGACCCAGTTGAAGGGTGCCAGAGCAAAACTGTCCTTTCAGAAGGCACAGTGGTGTAGGACTCGTTTAAACTTCTAGGACATGAAATCATCACTGAGGGTCTCTGTCCCCAGGCAAAGAAAGTAGAAGCACTACTAAAACTAAAAGACCCCACAACTCTTCGTGAACTAAGGAGCCTTCTGGGACTGATTAATTATAGTAGGAAGTTCATTGAGGATTACCCAGAGGTCACAAGACCCTTGGTCCATTTGTCAAAGTGGGGGGTCAAGTGGGGTTGGTCGCGAACAAGCCAAGGCAGTGAAACAACTAAAAAGAAGCCTCTCACAAGCACCTTGTCTGGCTTACCCCGTCAAAAACAATGAGTTCTTCTTGGAGACAGGGTTCTCGAATACCTGTTTTAGAGCAGTATTATACCAAAAGCATGACAAGGTCAATAAAGTCATCTCCTATGCGAGTAAGACTTTATCCTCTGTGGAGGAAAAATTCAACGATTGTGGGAAGGCACTCCTGGCAACAGTGTGGGCATTGTAATATCTCCAAGGTGACAGAATCCGGGCATTGCTTCCTAGATTCTGTCCATGCAAGGCTTTCCTGTGGAGATCAGATATGGCCAAAACAAGAAGAGTCCCCTCGGGCAAGCTTTGGCTGACTTGCATGATTGTGCCTGAGAAAACTGTCTCGAGGACAAAAGACTCAAAACCCAAGACCACATGAAGGCATACCTGAATTCCCTGCACAAACTCTATGAAGAAGACACGTGCAAGGGGATGCCCACAGTTTATGTGGATGGGCGCTCCTACTATGTTGACAACAACGGGGAAAAGGAACTGGTGGCTGGTGTTGGGAATGTCTGGGTGAATGATGCCCTGGGGCCCTACGCTGGCTACAAGATCGATCCTCACAGCAGTCAGGTGGCAGAGTTGATGGCAGTTCACCAGGCCATCCTCACTGATGTGCAACATTAACTCAACAAACTGGTCATAATCACAGATTATGTCCGGAACGGGCTTGTGGAGCACCTGATTAATTGGAAAACCAGAGGCATGCTGTGTGCAAACAATAAACCACTCAAGCATGGCAAACTAATACAAAACATTGATGATCTGGTCACCTCTAATGGGATGACCATCTATTGGAAAAAGATTAAGGGTCATTCCTGAATAGAGGGACCAGATAAAACCGGAAATGATCTGGCTGATCAGTTGGCCAAAACCGGAGCCATCCATGGTGATCTCCTTGAGATCGATTCCCTGTTGGGGGATATCCAGGTCGCTGCCATCACCAGATCCCAAACACTTGCCCAAAATGAACTCTCAACTGCCCAGTGGAGTAAGGAGACCCCAGATGCTGATTTGATTACAGCACAAAAAGGGGATATGATTATTTGGAAATTTTACCAACAAATTGAGGGCTCTATGAATTTTCCTCTGACAGAAATCAATTACATTGGGAAAGAGGATATCCAGGTGTTCATGAAGTTTCCCAAAATGTTCTGAATCCAAGACAGTTTGTTGGTAAGGTGATCCATCTCTGGATGTGACCATTGGGTGGTACTTACCTCATTCCTGAAGCCTGATGCTAATTCACAGCCATGACATGGCCACAGCCGGTCATCAGGGGGTTCATACTACTTTGGAAGTCTTGCTAGAGGTTCTATACTAGCCACACATGTGTCAGGACCTAGGCCAATATTTGAAGGGGTGTCTTGTGTGTGCCCAATTTCAGCCAAGTTCACTCACACACAAGGTCCCCTCCAGAAGAGGGGGATGACACTGCCTTGGTCAGATTCACAAGTAGATTTCATCGAGCCCATGATTCGCTCCTCTAGGGGAACAAGTACATGTTTACATTAACATGCTTGTTTACCAAATGGGTGGAATGTCTCCCAGCCCCAAATTGCAAGGCAGAAACAGCAGCTGCCCTGATGATCAACCACATCTTCTTGTGTGTCGGCCTCTACCAAAGGATTGACTCAGGCCGAGGAAGTCACTTCACCAGTGAAGTGATGACAAAGATGGGGCAAAGAGAAAACTCCATATTGCATACCGCCAAGCCTCTAGTGGCGGAGTTGAGAGGTACAATAAAACCATTGTGAGCATTCTTAAGAAGTTTGTGGTGGATTCTGAGCCTAGTTGGGACATCCGATTGCTGATTGTCCTGATGGCCATCAGACCTACACCATCTTCTGCGACCAGAATGTCTCCATTCGAGCTAATGACTGGCCAAAAAATGTGCCACCCCAGAATCTGCTCTATAGAACACAAGAGCAGATTCTAATGAATGCCTCCACAAAACATGAATATATTGAGAATCTAAGAACACACCTTCAGCATGCTTTTGCGTAGACTCAGCAGAATCTGGAGAAATCGGCAGAGGGGAGGAAAACCCATGATTTAAAAACCACTACAAAAAATACCAAGTAGGAGACAGGGTCTACTTGTACAATTTTCAGAGGAACCAGACCAAGGAGCGCAAATTCCTCCCCTCCTGCCATGGTCCCTTTGAAATTGTAGACAAAATTTCACCTGTCGCCTATAAGATCCCCATCCCCAAAGGAGAACTGTCAGAAGAAAAATGGGTCAACATCAAAAAAGCTGTCACCCCATACACACTTTGCAGCTGATTGATGAGCCAAAGGAAAATCAAGCAGAGGAACCGTCTGAAGAATGAGGGGAAAAGAAGAAAGAAAGAGCAGAGGGAAGTATTTACATGCATAGGTATATCTATATAACAAGGAGTATTTTGCTTGATGTTATTGTAAAAATGAGAAAAAGATGTTATAAAAGTCAAGTTGTTGACCTTGTTCTGTTGATTAATTTATTTGGTGTGATTGTAAAAAAATGAGAGAGATCCACATCCTGAAAATTGTAAACAGTAATCATTGTTCCACTGTTGTAAATCTTCTGGGAATAATGTCATTAAAAAATACTAAAACTTGTTTTGATCTATCTTCTAATAGGCAATTGACATCATTACCTCCTAGCCTGGCGTGGATCACCCAAGGGACCTGCAAGGGAAGGAAGGAAAGAGGGTGCCGTACCATACCCTCCAACTAAAGATGGAAGGGGATCCTGGAGTGCTGCTTCCTGATGAAGGAGAATTCCACTGAATGAACCCCACTCTGCCCTACTCTTTCCCAACAAGAAGTCACAGAAGAGCAGGTGGGAATCTGTGGGGTACATTTAAGGCCCTCAGTAGAAATTCCCTTCAAACCAAAAACTGCATTGAAATAATGACACAAAACCCACTTTTCTTTTCTTTTCCTGGCACATGTGTGGTGAACATTGAACACTGCCACCCAAAGTATGGCTCTGCAATTGTTTTGCTTTCTAGTTGGATCATAAGAAAATGACCTGCATTCAGAACGGCACCACATTTGCTGTTCTGTCCTCTAAATCCTAAAGTTGCACACAACATTCCAGATGGCCCTGCAATGTGTTCTTTCTTTTAAAACACCACCAAATTGTGTGCTTTATTAAAACACACCCCTACATGCTTTATTTCATCTGAATGCCAAAAGGTTAGGCAATACCTCACAAGAACGACATTGTCTACTAATAAATCACATGAGGGAAGAGAGTTCTGCTTTTCACTCAACACGGCTTTCTGTTTCCTTTTGCTGTGAACCATTGTGCTCAAATTGCAGTAAATGACAGAAATAACATGGCGTTTTGCTTTCCATGTCAATATCAAAGTGATCCTGTGCAGTATATCTCTGTGTCCATGAACCAACAGTACATGCAAAACCCCCAGAAGATTAGTTGTAAGTCAATTAGGTGTGTTTCAGAAACCACATTTGTAAACTTGAAATGAACACATGGGTGAATCTGCTCTTTTGTAAATAAGGAAAATGCTGTTTAAAAGTTAATGTAAAATGATAGCTTTTGCTCGCACAGAAATGTGATTGAATATGTGGGTGGGGGTTTGGTTATATAATGCACAATATTTTGTCCCAAAAAGATTGGGTTCCCTTGGAAAAGACTCAGTCAAACCGGGTTTTGGCCCAGGCACTGAATTTAATGACAAGCCCTGCCTCCCACTGAAAACTCGCATCCATAAGCAAACCGGCCCACAATGACACATGCGGTGGCCAAAAGTCTGAGGATTCACTGCCCTGCTAGACTAGCAGGCAACCCTGGAAGGATGAATAAAGGAAGCCAGTACGGCTGGTGCATGTCTGAGAGGTGCGATTTCCTCCAGCATCCCTACCGGACGAGGAACTGTTAGAACTTCAAGGGACATCATAAAAGTCCTTTGTTGCAAGCCAAGCCTGGATGAGACAGTTTGCTGTGGGGGTCTGTAGCACCACCCACACATGTGACAAATCTTTCCTATTGTTATTAAAGGACTTGTGTATTTCACAAAATTGTTCCCAGTGCCCTAAATATATAGTAAATTTGTATTATGCCAGTTTGCCATGTGAGGTTTAGAAGAATGAAAAGAGACCAAGTACATGTTTCTAGCACTTGGTGAACTGAAATGGCCATGAAAGACTCTTTTCGGGGGGGAATTATAAATGGAACAGATATGAAACTAGGTGAAAAGGTGCAAAATGTTATTAGGAATATGACTAGTTATTGTCAGAATTTTAAATATTATGCTGTTCATAAAAAGGGCGAAAATGTGCCAAAGGGCGATCAGATTGTCCAATTCCCTGTGACATATGGAATCCGCATATCTGCTTCTTATGGCGGTGGCTAGTATACATTTGAAGTTTTGCTCTATAACTAATTTCTGATGAAAAGTAGCTTTGTGAGACAAAGATAAGTCATGAATGCAAACACATAAATGATGTCATTTCCCCTGAACCAATCAGCCCGGGGGTAGGACAGAGGACCGGTAGGATGTCCTATCCCAGGAGAGGACTAATTCCAGGGTACCCAGTCCCCAAACTGCATAACCCACTCTTTTGACCCTTGCATACCATTGAAAAATCCCATTCAAAGTTCCAAATTGCCAGTATAATCTGTTCCTCCTTCCATGGAAGAATCTGTATTAACCTGTGTCTGTAGCATATTCTTTTTATAGTTCTTTTTGTTATCTGTGTAAGTCCTTAGCACCATTTTGAAGTAAATCAATTATTTTACCTATAAGGTAATTCACAACGTGAGTTGGTTAAAATTCTAAATAAACCCCCTTGCGCTTAGTGTCTTTCATTAATAACTATAGTCCTTAAATTATAGCCTTAAAAGAAGTAGTCTTTGTCTAACAAAAACCGAATTTGCCCGTGTTTTGTGTGCTTTCCTACCAATTCCGAGTTGCATTTGTCCCATAGAAAAATCCAAACCGTAGTGCCATTAAGAGTAATCCCTTTCTGTCAGAATCCTATCTGTTATGTGTCTCTGTTCCTTGCCCTTAAATCTGAGTTCCGAATTTGACCGCCAAACACTTTGTGCGGCTTTCTGTCATCCCAAGTCCTGTGTAGAAATGAATTTCCATTCTGCTGTGTGTGTTTTTGTTTGCATTTTTTCTTGTCCAAAATCAATTTTCTTACCTTGTGCTCACGTTGCCTTGGTGCCCTGCTTAGTAGTCTGTAAGCTTCCTCATCTCTCAAGTGTAGCAACACAAATTTCTGTCCTAGCTATCCCACCGCGGTTGTAAGCTGCAGTGCGAGTAACAAGTGAAATCCAATCATGCCATTTTGCTCGTAAAGAAGGATCTAATTTTCTTTTCCGGTCTTCCATCTTGGGGTGGTAAGCTGAATCCTATATCTTGCCACTGCCTTCCATCCACAAATAATGTAGTTAGCATATGTTTGGGGGTAAGTGTTGCAGGGGGAGTGCTTAACTTGAATGCCATCTGTTGCTTTTAAAAACGATTTCTCTTTTGCTTGTTATTAAAGGTTTCTGTATAATGTGTTAGGAGTTTGAATTAACTGTGTTGTGGGGTTTTTGCATTTGTATTGCCACAACATCAGTGGCTGCTGCCCAATAGTTTGATTTTGCTTGATTTTTCATTGAACCATAAAATTAATAAATATATTGTTACACACCAGCGTGGTTCCTGGTCCATTGCGACACAGAGTTTTTGTTAAGGTGGGTGTGAGAAGGGTTCAGGGCCTACTCAAATAAAGAACCCAGTGTTAATTAAAGATGAAAAAGGGTTTTTATTGTGCGCCACATTCATGGTCAGTGGAAGAAATCCCTGGCTGGAGTGTGCCGTGTTATAAAATCGTTACAGGCAGAAAGGAAAAACTGAGGTAAAGAGAAACAAGATCGTCAAACCTTCCTCCAGTTGTCAAGAGAGCCCTCTGTCTACACTAACCCTCCCCCTTCTCACTAGAATCTAAAGCCTTGGTGTGAGGCTAATCCTGTATGAATGGGTGTGCTCTTTTGATTCCTGTTCCCTGGCCAGCTTCCCTTCACAAAAGGAAAAAAGAGAGGCAATTCCAAGGCTGCAGCATGTTTAGAAGTAGCAGAGGCAACCTTGTCTGGAGAGAATACACATAGATCTCCCATAGCTGTGCTGGGCTCCCAAATATGACACATGTGTGACATGAAACTGCTGTGGCTGTAATAATTATGAGCATACCATCCACTATATCATAATTCAGGTATGGCTTGCATTTAAAGATTGCTCTGCCACCAGGACAGTAGCTTATAATCATAGGGTTTTGGTACAGGGGTGCACGTCTTAAATGCCACCCCTGTGCTGCAAGGACTTTGCTGTCTCTGCACCTGTGTCCTCCGAACCTGCTCTGTGCCACTGAAGAGCAGGTGCTGCAGATCAGGCTTCAGGTGCAGCTGGGCAATGGTGTGCACAATGCCATTTACTGCAAACAACACTTGTTTGCAGTAAATGTCAAATAAAGGTTTCAAACACTCACCAACACGGTTGAGTACCATGCAAATGGTACTTGCCTGTTAAAAATATCCTCGCCTATATGAGTGGGCTAGTAGAGTTTGCGAGTCCTTGTGTGCTTTGACTAGCTCGTAGTGCTTGCTAAGGATCACTTTGTTTGAAGGTGCATGTTGAGGGGTAAATGCATACCACTCAACCTGTCATAGTTTTATAGGGGTCATCTAATATGTTACATTTATAGTCAAAGGCAATAAATGAGTTGAACATTTTGGAAGATCATTGCAAATTGGGGATTATTCAAAAAAGTGAAAGCACCGACAGAGAAACCTATAGGGCTCCGATGATGACAATGAATATAGGAGATGCCGACAGTGCATTGCTTGCAGTGCAGAAAGAGAAGTGGGTGTGTGTGTCTTAACAACCCATTTTTCTCACCTTGCCCTCTCAATCCCACACAAGAAGTATGATGGACAACAAGATATAGCAGAGAAAGAGTTCAGAAAGTAGGCCTATATGTGCGGTGCACCCTCTGTTCCTAACCCTCTCCCTAGCTAGCTTCTGGTAAGAGTTGCTGATTGGGGGATTGGGGCATCTGTATGCATGCAAGCTACATGGAGCCAGCACCCATGCCGTGACTGTTCTTTTCAACTTAAACTTGCACTGCTCATGTTGTGCCAGATGTGTTGGCGAGTGGAGGGGAGCTTGTCCTGGCTCTGCCGATACTATACATGTACCAATATGTAACCTTGTATGCAATGGCCTGACCATGGTGCATCTATAACAGCTTGTATGTGAAGCGTGTACTCGTCCTATTGTTCTATACTTGTTCCCCCTTGTTAGGAAAGATTCTCCTGTTTGCTGCTTCTCCTCCATAAGACATCTGGGACTTCCTTCCTTTTTCTGTTGTTTTGAATGTTTCCTGACTTTTAGAGGTAAGTGAAGCCTTTTTGCTCCACTTACATTGCAAAGCTCATTTGTTTTGGGGTGCACTGATCTGTCCCTATGGCTATTCGTGCAGGAGAACTCTTAAGTGAGGTGCGGTAAGGATACTTTGTGCCCCATACACTATTTTTAGCAACTTTGTGGTTACTTAATTATGCGTCCAGGATGGGCTGGTGGCAGCAGATACTTTCCCCATGTTTTCTTTTTATAGTTATGTGCAATTTTGCATTTGACCTCTGAATGTCAATTAGAGCATCATCTGCTCTAAAATGGATGTGCTATGAGATTTTCACCTGTCCTTTGGCCATCTTGTAGTTTGGTCTTCTTTCTGCCCTAGAGTGGTCAGACTTTCCATATATAGCAAGCCCTTTCCTGAGAAATGCTCCTGCTTTTGTGGGCAAAGTGGCAGTCTGAGTGTGTGTGGCTGGATGTTGGGGGCTGGGCCTGTCTGGTTCCAGTACAGATGTGCCTTTTGCAGGGTATATACAGTGAACAGAGGCTGTCCTGACTGGGCAGCCCATGCCAATTTTGAATAGTGCAGATCCTAAATTGCCACTGTGGGGTTTGGATAACTGCAACCCAGATTTTAGATAAGAGTGGGTCTCCTGCAGCCATTCTTCAGATCATTGGAGCATAGACCCCTACGAAGGAGATCAGCCCGCTAACTGACCCTGAGCTCGTCATAGGAAGATCACCAGCAGTCCTTTCTTAACATGCTTGCGAAGCCTTGTCTGTATTCAGATCTCAAGAAGACCCTCATTGGTTGTTCGACTCCCCGACTGGTGTGAACAACCAGTCCTTACCTGTGCTTATAAATCCAGCCGCTGAAAGCTGTTGGAACAGTTCTGGAACCTTAATATGGTCTTGACAGACGTCCTCCTAGGCTACTTCGTTGCAACAATTGCTGTCCTGAATTGAGCCAGAGAATTCTGCAGATCCTCGGTTTATGGAAAAAGAAGCATAACCCCCAACATGCAGCTCTCTACCTTAAACAGGGGCCTTGAGGGACCAGTTTCTTTGTTTCCACCAAGAGGATCGTTTTCTGTCATATTTGTTGAGCGGCCATTCCTGTCTGCGGCCTGCATCATGTTCAGGGTCCTCTGAGATCATCAACAGAGTGGTGCTCCCGAAGTCAGTGTGTCCTGGGTGTCCAGTATCCAGAACCAGTCCAATGCAGCCTGGAACCATGACCTAGCCAGACTCAAAAACCTGATGAGTGAAGTGACCTCTGCACCCGATATCCCTGGACTTCATTTAATGGAACCAAGGCACGAATATAGAAGGCCCAGAAATTTCAGGCGCTTCTACAGTGATGCCTGAAACAATCAGAGTACAGGGGGTGAGTAAACATACCTGTTCTGGCCCCATCCTATGGACATAAAGTCCTAGCCCTATATCTCTCTCTTGCCTACCCTTGAGCAGTGTTGTTCTTGTCTGATATCTTCCCGTGGGTCTCTCCTAAAGTTGTTCAATTGAGATTAGGAGAGGTTCTGTTAAAGATTGTCCTCTAACCTCTGTTGACTTTTAGTGAGGGAAGCGTGCATTGCCCATGTCTATGCTGTGCATTGGCCCTCCGTACACTGAGCATGTTCCTGTACTATTTGTGAGGAAAGCATGTGCTCGTCCTGTCCACGTAGTAACTGTTTGTGCTGTATTTGTGAGGAAGCTCATAGTTTTGTGAAGTTTGCAGCACCGCTGCCAATGACCTCTCTATTGCGCTGATATGAATATTCTTAGAAGCACTGGTCCCCTCCTTACCTCTGAGGGTATATCTTCTTTTAGGTGCCCCAGACAGTGGTACCTAAACCTCTGATAGTTGAACGAGTCACTAGAAATCAGGTTGACAATACCATAACATCAAAAGGGCGTTGGCCAGCATAATTGTATATTCCCATAGGTCATCATACCAACCCAGGTATGCCTTTAGATTTATTAATCCATCAGCTGACACCAAGCCTTGAGGATGTACAAATATACTGCTAGTAACCAATACACATTTCTGATGTGCCAATGCAGGTAGTTAGGTGAGGTTGTTAGGAAAGGTCCATCTTTTTTTGGGAAGGTGGATTGTGAGGAGGGGGTCAAAAGTAGAGAAGATGGAGGGTACGTGTGTGACCAGGTGTGAGCCAGGCGAGCAGGGGAGACCCTTTGCTGATGGCCCTTGACCTGTACACAGGACAGACTGGATGCCCCTGTAGACATAGGAATAGGTATGGGTAGAGATCCTGGCCATGTGCTAAGGTGGGATCCAATCCCTGTTGCTAGTGCTGCCCCCGGTGTCTTCTGTGGTGAATCTTCGGTGCCCCGATGGTGGTTAGTGGGAAGAAAAGAGACTACTGGAGTGCACTTTACCTTCACAGCTATGACATTACCCAGTTCTCTTTGCTATCACTGCCCCAGGTGGCTTCTGGTGCCTGCACAGGAAGTTAAGAAACTGCAGAAACATGAGTTACCATTAAAAAATAAATGTGTAATCTTGCCTCTGGTGTCAGGTCACATGGTGAGCCTGGGCCACAATCTGCACTGACAGCTTGCCCCTGGGGCATGTGCGCTACTGGGGTGTGTTGTATATTACATTTGTGACGTGTTCACAGAACTCTGTGAATGCGTTCGGATCCCTGAGTTCTGGGATTTCCGTTGTTGCTGTTGGTCCGACCTCTGGGGGCCCCATAATAAAGCTCCTACCTGTGGCTTTTGTGTCCTGCCTTATTCACTTCATTTGGAGACGAGGCAGTGAACCCCGGCCCCCGGAGCACATCGGGCTGTACCACCTGCCAACCAGCGGCCCCTCCCCGCCCCCAGGAGAGCAGCGCCGAGTGCTTGAAGCGGCCCCGCCCCAGCAGTGCTACCAGCCACGACACCATGCGGTGCTCCATAAGGTACCCTTTTTTTTTTACTAAGAAGAGCCACAGGGCATTTTACGAATGCCGAGTAACGGCAATTCAAGGAAAGGACCTTTTTGCGTGAGTCTACGAGCACCAACCACAGTGCCTCCTGTCAGTTGCCATAACAACGTGCTACGGAACTTGATCAGTCGCTCAGTGGTGACTCTCCTTCACGCGTACTGCTTCCGTTTTCGCTCCCACTCACCACGGTTCCTCCAGATAAGCACAGACAAAGGCAAATACTCTACCCACGATATATATATATATATAGATATATATAGATATATCAAAGAAACGCAACAAGAACCTGCTTAACCATAAACTGTCTGGCCCAGTGAAAAAACAAAGACAAATACTGTACTCACGATATATTAAAGAAACAACAGCAAAAACCTGCCTGACTATAAACTTTCTGACCCAGTGCACGTTACCCCCTATATTCAATTAGCACCTCACACCGCACCTCCAACCACCTCCCAGGTGCATCTCAATTGCCTCAATCTTCCGCAACTCATCATGCCAGGGCTCCTTGCCATCGCTATAGCACAGAGACTGCTCCCATGACTCCAAATTCACCTAGGCACCCCCCCTTGCCACACGCAAGATCTGCCATGCAGAACATTCCGCACCCTGTTAAATTTCTCGCTTGTCCTGGAACTCCAACGTGCCCGTGGGAACAATGGATAGACGGGTTCCACGTTTACCTCAGAGCCATTGGGGGCAAAAAGTTCAGTGATGACCTTAAGGAAGCAACTCTCTTGAACTGTATAGGAGCGGAGGCCCTAAGGCTATTCAGAGCGCTACCAGAACCAATTGACACTGGGGGTGACGGCAACCGCAAGTTCCACACAGTTCTGGCCAAGCTTGCCAAACATTTCGGCAACAAAACTAACATAGTGCTGGAGAGATACAGGTTCTTTTCCAGAAAACAACTGAAGGGTGAGTCGATCGACTCTTACATCGCATCCTTGAGAGTGCTTATGTCGACTTGTGAATTCACTGGGGTCGGTGACAAATACTTGAGAGACCAACTTGTCCTGAACGTGGCCGATCCACGCATACAGCAGAAGTTGTGGCAGACAAGGAATCCCTCCCTTGACCAAGCCACCGAAATAGCGAGGAGCATGGAGTTCGGTGACCACTGCATGAGGGAGTGCTGACCCAAGGAGAGTCCACAGAGGTTAAGTCTGTCGAAATCAATCCTGAAATCGACCCCACCGAGAACCTACTGGCGCTGGTAAGAAGGGCTCCACCCTCGCGGGGCTCAAGGTTTAACCACAGGAGAGGGAGAATTTCGACCAATGACAATAGAGACACTACTCACTGCCAAAGTGTGGATGGTTTAAACACGACTATGCCGACAAGAGATGCCCTGCAACCAATGTTGAGTGCTACATGTGTGGCCAATTTGGACATTTTGCTAAAGTCTGCAGAAATATGTGAGGGAAGCCTAGTAGGCTTAATAGGTCCAACAGACGGCCTTTCGGCAGATCAGGGTCTGTGAGAGTTGTAGAAAATGATCAAGGACATGATGATATGTTATTCGTTGACCAAGTTTCTCTACCAATACAGATACTCACCATTACCTCTCCACAAGAATCCAGAGGCTCTTGGGTCAACATGTACATAAATGACACCCCCTTGCAAGTAATGGTGGATACAGGCTCCCCATATACAATGGTGGACATCAAAACATTCTTAGGGGCACTGTCCGGGATGGTGCAAGACCTACGATACACTCCGGTGAGAGCCACTGGCTATGGAAAGACCCCCATTGAAATAATTGGATGCATATGGGAGAAACTCAGATTCTGCAACAGAGAAATGTATTGCAATCTTTTTGTCGGCAGGAACGGCTCTTCAGTTGTGGGGTGGGAAGAACAAGCCGCTTTGTAAATAAGAATACACCCTGGAGAAGAAATACCTGTGTTGAGCGTACTCAGTGACGGCACCGACATGAAGTCCACTTTAGCCAAGACATTTCCCAAATTCTTCAGTGGTAAGGTGGGACTCCTCCAAGGCCTCCAACACAAGATCGTCTTGAAGAAGGGCACCGTTCCTGTAGCCCATCACGTCCGAGGAATTCCTTTTGGTACCAAAGATGCACTGAGGAACAAACTCACACGCCTGTGTGAAGAAAACATTATCCAGCCTATAGAAAGCTCTGAGTGGCTCGCCCCGATCGTCCTGGTAGGCAAACCCGACAACTCCATAAGAATGTGCGTTGATTTGAGAGACTTAAATAAGAATATATGGGTCGATAGACACCCTCTTCCTAACATATCCAAGCTCCTATCAACCATGAAACATGCCAAATACTTCAGTACCCTGGACCTCTCGTCAGCATACCACCAGATCGCCTTAGAGGAGAGTTAAAAAAAAACCTCACATAGTTTGTCACGGTGTGCAGTCATAATGTCGACATCAATAATGTCGACAGTCAAAATGTCGACAAATTAATGTCGAAAAACTATAATGTCGACATACAAAAATGTCGACATTAGTTTTTTTCGACATTAATTTTTCGACACAACATATATACATTCAATACATGCAATAATAAATAAAGCAAGCAACTCTCATAGAAGGTAAGTTAGTTTCATGTTTTACTAACTCTGTATAAAAATAAAATAGTAAAAAGTTATTTACTGTCTATTTCTAAAATATACAACTTTTTAAATATAGGTAATATTTTTAAATATAACTTTTGTATGTATTTTTTCAAATAAATAAATAAATAAATGTAACGTTACTTTATATTTCAGTCAAACATGTAATATTCTAAATAACCAGTTGATGGTGCTAGCGTGTTAAAAATGCATGTTTATCAATACTAACATATTTTTGTTTTGCTTTCGTACGCACGTCACGTACTTCAACGTAAACGTGAGCGCCATTTTTAAAGCTCACTCTCGATAAGTTTCTACCGCGGTCGCGTCTCCGTTAGTTCGGTCCTCGGTATTTTTGGAATTTTTTTGGTTTTTCACTATTTTTTCTGGTTTTTTTCATCGGATGGACTGGGTTTACTTGGATTCCTCAGACTGTGACTACCTGGATGTTTCTATTTTTTTTTGGAATATGTTTTTTTTTGGAGCCGGAGATTTCGCATACGGATCACAAGTTGTTTTTTCCTGGAGTATGGAGTTTACCTGGAACAGGCATTTGGATCGTGGATTTATGCGGATTACGGATACTTTACTTGGACTTCGGACATTTTTTTTACTGAAGGTGTGGATTTTAGCCTTGAATCAGCACTTTTTCATGTTCACTGCACTCTCGTTTTGCACCAGGATTTATGGGATTTTCTTGGAGTTTTCACCCTTTTCAACACGGAATCTCGAGGACCATGAACTGTAAGTGTTTTTCTTAACATTTTAAGTTAAATGCTAGAGAATCTAAGTAAATTTCCTTGTTCTCCAAGCTGAATTTGTGTACTAGTTGCATTAATTTATTGTCATAATCCCTGTACTTTTTTCTTTTTGGCGCTTGATTTGCCAATGAAATTGTTTGGGAAATTCGCAATTCCTGGTGCTGTTCCTCTAATTTTAAGTCCCTTAAGAAATGCCATAAATTTGGATGCTGTGTGTTGAAATTTTTATTTATGCGGCTATGCCAGCCTTCTAATGCGTTATTTGTTCTTGGTTTGTTTTCCATGGTAGCCTGGTAGCAGTTCCACAAATCAATTGGGTATTTCGGTCTGCGTCTGTTGCCACTCCTAGTTAATTGGCCTATCCAGGTGATCTCGAAGTAGTCCAGTAAATTTGTACACTCATCCTCATGATTTTTATAGTACTGACTTTCAATTAAATGTTCGTAAAATGTAATGACATGATTTTCCGGTACAAAAGCCAAAGCAAAAAGTTTCTTAACGTTAATTTGAAAGTAACTGTCCTCCGTATATTTTGATCCCAAACCTAATTTTTGTATCTTTCTCCAAACACTCTGTGTGAAATGAAAAAAACATCCTTTTATTTTAGTTTCTCTGTACACGCTAGAAAATCCCTTGATTTGAGCTGTTTCATAATCCATGATTATTGTCTCCGGTTTCGATTCTGGTGTTGTTTCCTTAATTTTATTGTATATGATTTTGTATGCGTCCTCTGTTTTATTTGGCATCAAAAAGTAAATTAGTGGTATTATTTTGTCATTGATTGTTCCATGTACGCTGTAAAATTGAAAAAACGGGTGAGGGCATACCTTAAAAGTTGCGTCACTCTGCCAATTTTTGCTTTGACTCAGATGTTGAAAGTTTTTTGCGGTAGCGAACACTAATATTTTGTCATTGTTCATTTCAATTGAGCCACAGTAAAAATTTTCTCCTCGTGCAGTAACTTTAAAAATGTCCGGAATTGTTATATTTTCAAAGGATATAGGTGGAGGTGGTAGGTTTTCATTAGCATGTTTGGTTCGGTTAACAGTGCGCTGCATTAATTTTTCAGCCGGCAACTGCGCTGTTATATGTGTCGGTAACTGGCCACAAACTTCTCTGAGTACAGATCCGCTAGCTTCCCCCTCATGTTCAATCGCTTTTCTTTTTAGTTCCGTTAAGGTTTTCTTGATTATTATATTCGTCTGATCAGGCATATGATTGTGTTCTTCATTACCCTTTACCTCTGTTCCGACTGTTACTGCGCGTGCTGTACATTTATTTTTTGCATACTCCGCGCAGCGCCAGTAAATCCTCTCTTTTCGTTGAAGTTCCTTATAGAATATGTAACCATTCCAAATTAACTGCTTTCCTCCTTTTTGACTTTCTATAAATTCTACTTTGTTTTCCATTTTATCACCTGAAACGATACATAAAATTATTTTTTTGTGGTATTTTATACTATGTGTTTTATAGTACATTTTATTTTATTATAATGGTCGTGTGTCTTACCTTTTCTCCTGTTCTGAGTATGAATGAAGTGTAATCAATCGCCTGAAGTACCCTCTCAAGAGATGTTCTGTCAGGTAATGACGGTTTTCCACAGCCGTTACTGGTTTCCTGCTACCAAAACAAGGTGCTTTACTCAGGAATGTCATCTAGTGTGTTAACCATTTCGTAACCTACCTTTATCTAGTGTAACAGACAAGTGGGTGATTACGGACGAGGGAAGGGGAGGGGGTGCTGGGATGGTTCGTGATGTAGGGTGAGGTTGGGGGGTTGGGGGGGACCCCCCAATAATAAACAATAGTTTTGTTATGTTTATTTACTTCGTGTTACTGCCTATGTTATTCAATCTTTTTTTTTGTCGACATTTTTTTTTTGAAAAATTGACTTTCTCCATTATATGTATGGGATGTCGACATTACTGTTTTTGACATTTTTTTTTCGACATTTTTGTTTGTCGACATTTTTTTTTCGACATTATGACTATAAACCGTTTGTCACACCTTTGGGTGCGTTCATGTTCAACAGGATGCCTTTTGGCCTCACTTCGGCGGCGGCGGTGTTTCAGAGGCTAATGCCACACCTGTTCGGAGGTCTTGATGGGGTACAAGATGGGCTTTCACGACGACATCCTCATATCAGCCAGTACGGAAGATGAACACGATGCAAAACTCATGTGTGTCCTCCGGGTGATCCAAAAAAGTGGGCTCACCCTCAAGTTGGAGAAATGCAATATAAAATGCAATCAAGTATCCTATCTTGGCCATTCCATCGATGCCAAGGGAATCAGCCCCAAGAAAAAGCTCTTGGATACCATACTAAGTATCGCTGAATCCGAAAGCAAAGACCAACTCAGGAGCTTCCTCGGCATGACGGAGTACTACTCCGAATTTATAAACAACTACGCCAATAAAATGAAACACATGAGGAACCTTATGAAGAAGGCTACCAAGTTTGTTTGGTCCGCAGAATGTAAGAGTGAGTTTGAGGAAGTCAAGTCCAACATCAACCAAGCTCCCCCCCTGGTGATGTTTGACTGCAAAGCAAAAACGATCATTTCCGTGGACGCTAGTAAGATCGGACTTGGCGGCGTCCTCGAGCAACAACAGAAAGGGAACTTTGTGACCATCGCCTTCGCCTCAAGGGTGCTGAGAGGTGCGGAGTTGAATTACTCTACCATCGAAAGAGAGGCTTTGAGGGTGAAATGGATCCTACAGCACTTCAGGAACTTAATATGGGGTTTGCCCATCATACTCAAAACAGATCACAAGCCTTTGGTAAATGTCCTTCAGTCTAAGACGCCTCACCTCATTTCACCAAGGATTAGACGTTGGTTCCTCGACATCATGCAGTACAATCTCCAAGTGTGCTACACCCCTGTTCCCTCAAACCAAGTAGCCGATTGCCTCTCCAGGTTATCCACCAACCAAGATAAGGAGACCGAATGCTCTGATGGAGACATTGTAGCTGCTATCAATCCTGCCATTCCCAAAGATGACTGGATAAACATCACCAGCACCGATATAGAGCAACAAGAAATCAGGAGAGCCATAGTCAACGACTGGGTTGAACCTTGTCGAGCCCTGGCAGATTTTATACCTATCAAAGATGAAATAACCATGGATGAGGAGCATATCTTCAGAGGTGACAGACTGATTCCACCTGTATTGCTCCGGAAAAAACGACTTGATATGGCTCACAAAGGTCATTTAGGGAGAAGTTTGACAAAAAATAGAGTGAGGAGCAACTACTGGTGGCCAAACATGTGGAAGGAAGCTGAAGAGGTAGTGAAAAACTGTTCCGCTTGTGCCATGAGTGATAAATCAAAAATTCTAAGGAAGACCCCTCTACAACCAATAGAGCCACCCAAAAATGTATGGTCTAAAATCGCTGTTGACATAATGGGTCCCTTTGAAAACCTTGAAGCCGTGAAGATATATATCATAGTAATCGTAGATTACACCTCTAAGTGGACCGAATGGGGAATAGCCAAAATGAGCGTTACCACCAAGAAAGTTACAGAGTTCTTGACAGAAATCTTTAACAGGGAAGGAGATCCCAAGGAAGTGGTCTCAGACAATGGGTCTCAGTTTACATCTTCCGAATTTCACGAATTTCTCAAAATCAGATCCATCAAACACATAACCACATCCTTGTATCACCCAATCTCCAACGGATTAGTTGAGAGAATGAATAGACTGGTGAAAAGCTTAGTCCAATTAGCTGTACCTAATACTCTTCCATGGAGAGAAACCCTCAAGGAAGCCCTATGTGCGTACAGAACAACGCCACATACCACTACCAACATCAAACCTTTTATCATGATGCGAGGAAGAGTCGCAACCAACCGTCTAAGGCCAGCGTGGATATTCTTGGACACTGGAAAGGCGAAATTAGACATGGACCAAATTCAGAAAACAGTGCACGAGAAGCAGGCGAAGTACAAAACATATTATGACTCAAAAAATGCCGTAAAAGGAATGCAATTCGAGAAGGAGACTGGGTCTGTGTCAAGGAACCAAAAAAGACACTTAAGGGAGAAACCAAATTCAGATCTCCACAAAGAGTGGTCCGTTGTCAAGGCAAATCTGCTATACTGGACGACGGGAAGAGGTGCTTGGGAGATGATCTGGTGAAAATAACAACGGATAATCACAGACCCAGCACATCCGAGTACAAGGCATACAAAGCTCCATTAAGGAAAAACCCCACTCCTGGAGAAATACTTCATCACAGTCAGCTGGAAGGAAATGAATCACATGGAGACATCGACAAATCTTCTGTTGGAAGACTGTCGAGGAGAAATCGGAAGATCATTCGAAATTTCAACAGCGATTTCATCTACTATTGACATATTTACTTTTGCCAATTGTTCCCCACATAATAGTTTTTTTTTTAAAAAATATATTTTTATTTTATATAAACCAAACAACAATACAACAAACATAAATAAACACATTAACCAACAGAAACAAAGCAATCCCCATCCCTCCCCCCTATGAGCCTGTGTAGTTTCCGCCATCGGTATCCGCTTCGTGCGGTGGGGCATCATCGCCCTCAGCTTCAACCGGAGCCGACACTGTTCCAAACAGCTCGGCTATCATCAATTTCCATTCCGTGAGGGAGCCCATTTCCTCTTCCTCCCCTGCAATACTGGCATCCCGCCACACCGCTGTCTCGGCCTCCGCCCATTTTTGGAGATCCCTCCACCAGACCTCCACTCGTGGCTTATGACATTTCTTCCACCCCATGGCAATCCTGCGTTTAGCAAGCACATAAGCCAGATCTTTCAGTTTCTCTACATGCCGGAGTTTACGCGCCCTGGGATATCCCCCTAGCAAGCAGGCCCAGGCTGAATCCACTTTGAGCGTGATACCCTTTCCTGCCAGCTTCTGCGCCACTTCACCCCAGTAGTTTGCGATCAATGGGCACGCCCAGAACATGTGTATCATGTCCGCATTCTCCTCGTCACACTTGGGGCACGCCTGGCGTCCAGTGTCCCGAAATTTGGATATTCTCAGGGGGGTCATGTATGCCCTGTGCGTTATATAAAGCTGTATTTGCTTAAACCTGGCATTCCTCGATACTTTTTTGTGATACCCCAAGGCGCGTTCCCACAACCCATCTGCCATCGGGGCCCCCATCTCTGCTTCCCATTCCAATCTCAAGTGCACTAAATCCTTCCCCACCTTTGACATTAACATCTCATACAACCTGGAGACCTCATGTCCACCCTCCGATGTGTCGTATATTGTCTCTACCGTAGCATCCGGTTCATCGGCCAAGGTAGTTTCAGGCCACCTACTCCGGATCTCCTGCACTACCCTATGATATGTTACATATTGACCCCTGTGCAGTCCCGACACCGCCTCTAGTTCTTCGAACTCCATGATGGTCCCGTCCTGCCAAATGTCTCCCACGGTGACCAACCCCACTGATTCCCAGTATGTCCGAATGATTGCTCTAAGCTGCCCGTCTCCATTCGCCAGTGCGACCAGTGGTAACTGCGACACACACGGCAAGGGGTCACGCATCATCCGGCAGGCTCGTCTCCACATGTTCTGTCCCAAGGCCAGCATTCTGGGACGTTCTTTCATGCATGCATTGGTCACCCAGATCACCTCCCGCAAATAAAAAGGGGAACAGTCCCTCCCAAGCAGCCTGTGTTCAGGGGTCTCGTCATCTGAGAGCCACCTGGACACATATTGCAATTGCGCTGCCACATAATAGGCCTCAAAGTTCGGCAGTTTAATGCCGCCTTTCTCGTAGAAGTTCTGCAGCTTCCATAATGCGACTCTGTTACGTGTGCCGTGCCACAGGAATTCCCTGCATACACTATGTAGCCTCACAAAAAACTTCATGGGTATCATGAAAGGGATGTTGTTAAAATAATGCAAAAGCCTGGGGAGTACCACCATCTTGAGCATAGCTCCCCGGCCCATCATCGCTAATGGCAATCTTTCCCAGAACCTCATGCATTTCACGATCTTCCCCACGGCTAGTTCGGTGTTGTGTTTATGTTCGTCCTCTGTCGTGTGATACACGTCTATTCCCAGGTACCGGAAAGAGCTTGTCGCCCACGGGATCTGCAACACTGGCAACCTCTCCACAGGAGTCCCCACATAGCCACCCAGCGGAAATAGAGTGGATTTCTGGGGGTTTACTGCTATACCGGACAGCCAGGCGTACCTCCCCATCACCTCCAAGACATACTGCAAATTTTCTTCTGGGTATCTCAGATATAGCAGCATATCATCTGCATACAGGGATATGAGGTGACACTCCCCTCCTACCTCAATGCCGACCGGGTCATATTGCTGCCGGAGGTAAATTGCTAAGAGTTCAAGGTCCAATATATACAACATTGGGGACCAGGGACACCCCTGCCCAGTGCCTCTGCCCAACTGCCACCTGTCTGACACCACGGCACCCGTACGGACCCTGGCCAGAGGTGCACTATATAACATCTCGGCCCACCTAATGTAGCCTGGTCCCATTCCATACCATCTCAGAGCCGCCAGCAACCACTGCCACCTAACAGAATCGAACGCTTTAACCGCGTCCAATGCCACTATCGCCATTTCGCCGTCGTCACTACATCCCCATTCGATCACCCTGTGGAGGCGTCTGTGATTGTGAGTGATGTTCCTGTTCGGGACATAGCCCGTCTGGTCAGGGTGGATCAACTTGCCAATCACTCTCCGCATTCTGGTGGCCAAGACAGCTGTCAGGATCTTGCTGTCGTGGTTCAGCATCGACAGGGGCCTGTAGGAGCCACAATCGTGTCCCGGTTTATTGGGTTTGGGGAGCGGTATTATAATCGCCTCCCTGAGTGATTCCGGCAGCCGTCCCACCTCGAACGCTTTGTTAAGCATTTCCAGCATGGGCGGGAGCACCTCCTCTCCATACACTTTATAAAATTCGCTGGGGAACCCATCCGCCCCTGGGGCCTTGCTAGTGGGTAACTGCCTCACAATCTCTTTCAACTCTTCCAGAGTGATCGGAGCATCCAACTCCTCTCTCTCTTCGTCACTGACCCTGGGCAGGCCTAAGTCTTCCAGCACCTCATCTATCTCCTCCCGGCTGCCCCCCTCACAGTCTTCGTATAATACCTTATAGTATTCCGCGAATGCCCCATTTACGCCTTCTTGGGTGTCCACCTCCTCGCCCTTTTCATTGATTACAGATCGGATCGGGGATCTCGGGGACTCGCTTTTGTACAGCCAGGCTAGAAGTCTGCCTGTTTTGTCCCCCCCCGCATGCAGTCTCTCAATATACTTTCTATAGTTTAGATTACAGAGCCTGTCCCAGTGTTCCACACACTTCTGTTGCAATTTAGAGACTGCCTCTGTATCGATCCCGCCTCCTTCCAGCTCTCTTTCCAACTCAGTCGCAGCCCTATGCAGATCGGCTAAGACTCCACCCATCAATTCCTTGGACTTCGCAATGGCGATCCCCCGCATTAAGACCTTAAAGGCCTCCCATAAAGTACCAGCCGACTTAACGCTCCCTGTATTCACCTCAAGGTAAGCAGTTATCTCCTCCCTTATATCCTCTCTGAAGACTGGGTCCTTGAGCGCCTCCGCCCTGAGGCGCCATGTTGGTATACGTGCTCGTGGGGGGTAAAGCTGCCATCGCAAAATTAGGGGCGAGTGGTCTGAGAGGACTCTCGCCCTGTAGTCTATGT
The DNA here is from genome assembly GCF_040938575.1 of Ambystoma mexicanum. NCBI lineage: Eukaryota > Metazoa > Chordata > Amphibia > Caudata > Ambystomatidae > Ambystoma > Ambystoma mexicanum. The sequence goes on from NC_090925.1 coordinate 171,038,159, forward strand.
GATCGCACTCCGCGACTACGTCCGGAGTGGCGAAGAAGTAATCAAGCCTTGTGTGCAGTTGATGCGGAGCCGAATAATGCGAGTATTGCCTCACGCCAGGGTGACTCGCTCTCCACACATCTACCAGGCCAAAGTCCGCTAGCAGCGTGTGCAATACTTTGGCCGCCGGGCTGGGCTTGGCCATCTTGTCGTCCGACCTATCCTCCTTGGGGTTCAATACACAATTGAAGTCTCCGCCCCAAATCACCGTACCCCCATCCCGACACTGAGCCTGGTGCACAGCGTCCTAAAGTATGTCGCCGTGTCCTGGTTGGGAACATATGTGTTTACAATGCACACCACTTTGTTCTCTACCAGCCCCCTCACCATGACCAACCTCCCATCTGCCTCCACAACCTCCCCAATTAGCTTAAATGGGACATGTGGCGCCACCCAAACCAGAACTCCTCTAGCATAGGCGGAATACGTTGATCCCACTACTGTCCCCTTCCACTTCCTCCCTACCAGCTCCATTTTCTCTCGCGTTAGATGCGTCTCCTGTAACAGGGCTACGTCTATCTTTTGTCTCTTCAGATACAACATGACCTTATTTCGCTTCAGATAACTGTTAAGCCCTCTAACGTTCCATGTTAATATCCTAAGGTCCCCCATGGTCTATCAGTAGCTTCTTCACCCCTTCCAGGGCAACCCGCCTCCCCCCCACCACACAGACACCCGATTCAAGTTTCTCTCCCAGGCTCATATAAAAACTAACACACCCCAAACCCCTAACCCAACCAACTGCCCAGCTCCATCCCTGGATCTCAGGCACCCCCGTGTTTGGTTCTCTCTGGGAAACCCGAGTATAGAACCCGACAGGGTGTCACCCCACTAACAGTGACTAAACTAAACTCAAAATGGGGTATAAAGAACGGCCCCTGGAGGCTCCTCACTCTCGCATCCGTATCCGTGCTCATGGACCATGTTCCCTCACTACTGACGCGTACACGTTCTCCAGTGAATCCAATGACTATATTCAAGTCCCAATGTTCGTAGCCCGACCGGGCCCACAGCGTCACTTATCTCATCTCGTTTCGTCAGCCGTCTGAACATCTGGCTCCTGAGGGCAGTTTTGCGCGTCCAGCCACTCCATGGCATCCTCCGGAGTGTCAAAAAACAGCATCTTGCTCTTAAAGAAAACCTTCAGTTTGGCCGGGTAGAGCAACATGTATTTATACCCAGCTTCCCGCAATCTCCTCTTAACCGATCCAAAGTTCATGCGATTGCGCTGTACCTGCAGGGTAAAATCGGGATAGGCAGTTATGTTCGCCGCTCCTCGTCGTATTGTGCCTCCCTTACGGAAGTGTTCAAGGATCCTTTCCCGGTCCCGGTAATTGAGGATCTTGGCGATCACTGGTCTGGGCGGGTTTCCCGGCGGTGGCTTCCTAGTTAAGGCCCTGTGCGCTCTCTCCACCGCAAAGCCCTGCGACAGGGTGACCCCTGTGATCTCCTGCAGTAGCATGTTTTCAATAAACTCCGTGGGACTATGGCCCTCAGCTCCCTCCGGCAGGCCCACGATATGGATGTTGTTCCTCCGGGCGCGTCCTTCCGCCTCCTCCGCCCTACTCTCCAAGTTGCCCACACGTTGCACCAGAGCATGGAGTTCACGCTTCTGCGCGGCGCAGTCCGCCGCGGTAGGTCCCATTTCTTTTTCCAAGGTCTCCGTGCGCTCCGCCAGGGCTCGCACGTCCTGCCTTAGGAGGTTCACGTCCTCCTGCACCGCCCCAACCTGGAGTTCCATTGCGGTCTTCAGTTCAGCCACAGCAAGCTGGAGCTTGGTCTCCCAAGTCGCTTTCAGGTCCGCGATCGCAGCGAGGACTTCCTGGTTCGCACCCCCGGCGGCCATCTCCTTAGCCTGAGCTTTATCTTTGCTCCTGGCTCCGTCCGGGCCGGGCGGCGTCTTAGTGTATTCGTCGAGCGTGGGCTGTTTATTCTTTGCTCTCAAGCGCTTATTCGACATGTCTCCTGTCAGAGGCGTCCTTCTGGCTACGCTCGAGTCTGGGGCAGGGAGTCACAGTGCGCTCTTCGGGTGTCCCTTTGCTATCACCACATCTCCGTCACGTTCCTTTGTTCTCCGGCTCTCCCGACCATCTTGTCTACTGCCTCTGTCCTTCGCTGCCCCAAGGTGGGCCGGGTTGCGCTTCACCCTTTGAAACGCCCCAAGGGCGCTCGTGTGTTTTCAACCGCCACTGGGGTCCCAATCCACACTTTAGGCCCTCCGCCCTCCTGCAGTTCCGCGCTCCGACACCATATCGCAGGCTCCCGTAACCACTGAGGCCTAGCCTTTACCTCGCGTGTCTTCTGCTGTGTGCCTACTCAGGGCCAGCGCTCGTGCGGCCCTGACCCGCTTCATGTCCCACCACACGCTCCCTTGCCGCTCACACGTCCTGGTACAAAGTACCTTGGCCAGGCCCGGCTCCCTTTCCAGGTCCGCGCCGTCGACCTCGCAGGCACAAAGTTGACCGCCGGGAGCCCCTATTGAGTCCTTAATGATCACGCCGCGCCCGAGCCATGCCCAACCACTGCCACCGTGCTCCACTGCGATCGCCAGGCGCCCAGGTCAGCCACTCCTTTGTTCCTTTGTTAAGCGGCGGCGGCCATTTTCTCATTCGTCATGCTCTCGCCTCCAAATCTTCTCTTGGCTTCTAGTTACGCTTTCTCGGTGCGGGCCCGTGTAAAAATGTATCCACACGTGCACCCGAGCTTCATGTACGCAGTCATCTCTGTCTCAACCGAATTGCATCGGTCCTTGCACGGTTTTCAGTCGGATAATGTACGGATCTGCGGGAGCCCCCGTACAGACACGTCTTTTCACATGGCTTCCTAGCCACGCCCCCTGTTCCCCCACATAATAGTTGACCATGTGTTTTCTTTTCTCTCTCAATCTGTCCCCCTCTCCTTTTCTCCCCCACCCACTCTTCCTTCCCCGGTTCCTCTCTGCTTCCAGCCCCCCCCCCCTTCCGTCCCTTTCCCTGTTTATTTTTCTCCCAGGAAGGGAGATGTTGTATATTACATTTGTGACGTGTTCACAGAACTCCGTGAACGCGTTCGGATCCCTGAGTTCTGGGATTTCCGTTGCTGTTGGTCCGACCTCCAGGGGCCCCATAATAAAGCTCCTACCTGTGGCTTTTGTGTCCTGCCTTATTCACTTCAGGGTGCTCCGTTAGTGCTCTGATGAAAAGCACCCATGTGATAGTGGGACCTGCTCCATGGGAGGGTTGTTCCCCGCTGGAACCAACATGAATACAATGTTTTTTCTCCTCCTATCCTCTCTTAGGGGAAAATAAAGAGGAGGTTAAGTGACTTCAATATTAATGTTAAAGTGGAGGAATGTGTATGCAAATCTTTTCTTGGGATCACATTTCAGTAGTTCTGGCTGTGAAATTGGAAATCATAATAAAATGTTTTAAATATTGCACCCAAAACATACAGAATCACCAGGTTTTTACTTACAAAGAAAACCAATCTCATCTTAACACACCCTGTGGATAAACTCTGCAAAGACAGACGTTCAGACTAACCGGTTACACTACCTATATTCATGATGCTAGCACCTGCCTTTTAAAGGATATTGTTGACCATGTGTGGCAATGCACTAACACAGTAGCCATAACAGAGGGCTGGGGAAAGCCATGTGCCCAGTTATAGAAGCCAATGATGCTGTACGAGGAGGCTCCCTAGAGCTCTCCAAGACCTTCATGAAGGGTGCCACAAATATCAGAGGTGCAGGGTCCATGCGGGGCAGGTCAGAAGACGCAGGCGACTTGGGTGACCTCACGGATCAGTATTACTTCTTCTTCCCAGCCCAAGAGAATACACAAGGTTTTACTCCGACCCCTGGCTCACCTGGGTGCATGATTCGAGAACTCTGCCCATGGAGCCTCATGTGGAATTGGGGTATCTGACCCCAGCCCCGATTCCTGACAAGAGCGCTCTCTGACTCTCCCCAGGCAGTCTCAGGGGTTGCAGGAAGATAATACACACTGTAGGTATGTCACTAGTGAAACCAAACAAGCTCGTTCACAGGCACCTTCAGAGGTGTACAAGGTTGGGCCAGCACATTGCCATTACTTTACTGCCTGACTCCAAGATGGAGGCGACGTATTTATCAGCTTTCGCAATGGTAACCAGGGCATGGGCCGATCCAAGTGCTTACGAAAAAAGCCCCAACAGCGGGGACTCGAAGTATACTTGTATAGTACAGAGGTGGACTTATATTGCGGGGACCAATCATGAGACACAATGCATTCAGGGAAACAGGCCGATAAATCAGAACAAGTGCTGACTTAATCTTTCAAACCGTTAGTATTTAAAAGGAGGCATGGGCCACCTTATTTAAAATCTGTTACACTTCGGGATGGGACACTGTTACTGCAAGAGAAAAGTAAGCAGAAAGAGCAGAAAGAACAGAGAAGAGACAGCGGTGCTGCAGCTAGACAGGGCGAGGACAGTACCGTGGCCACACCAAGAAGGTTTAGACTGAAGGACGGGATAAGCTATACCAGTTGAGCCATAACCTGAGGGAAGCTGGCACTAGGTCACAGGTAAGCTGGAGAAGCCAATGTTTTTCAGGGGTCATGGCTAGGAAGCGAAGTCGTTGTTAAGTAAGCTGAGGGAGCCAAACTTAAACCTCTTAAGTGCCAGGGACGAGGTATCTCGTCCTTGGGATTACCTCCCTGTTGCCAAGGACGAGATATCTCGTCCTTGGCACTTAAGGGGTTAATGAAGGGGAGAATGTTAGAAGGCATTGAATGGCAAAATACCGAAATCACCAAAAAAGGTCTTGGCACTGGGGGGGAACCCCAAGGCAGTTAAAAGAGCTATGTGGACCCTAGTGGGATATGCCACCAGAACAAATAAAGGAAGAATTGACTTCGGTATAGGGCTAAAAAGTCTACAGAGAAACACGCTAGCGGGTGGAGTATAACTACCTTTGCTGAACATGACATCTTCTGTAAGGGCAAGGGGGAAATGTCTTGCTTGCAAACCAGCAGGAGGCCTTTGTTCACTCCTTGGGGGATAAATACGCTTCATTGGAACAACCCTGCTTGAGGATTTGAGGCAAGACTAAGAGCACAGTCTTGACAAAGACACCATCCATGAAGAGACACCAAGCATTGTGAAGGAAGGGTGAAGGGGCACTCCCCTCCCTGAGGCTCTGAGTTTGGCAGAACACTGTCTTGGGCGCCCGGCTAGGAACCCTTTTGCTTTGTTAGACTAGGGATGGTTTTTGGACCGGTGGTCCTTTAGACTACCTCTCACATCACAAACCTATGTTTCTCCTCATACCTTGCAGTGTCATGTTTAGAAGTCCCTCCTCTTCAGTGGACCATCCCCCTGTAGGCCATGCCACTCCCTGCCAGTAGAAATCCTCTCCGGTGTCATGTGTTTTGTGGTTGCTTCCCATGACACATGTGGTATAGTGTTCCAATCTACCAATGAACTGATATATCGATGAACAGACTGCTCTAGTCTGTACTCTTCTGGCGGCTCTTTTCATTTTAACAGGTGCGGTATGCAGTCTTGCTCACCTGTAAAGTTGTGTACTCTTCGCTCCAGTCAGTGGTGTCGAGGTCGAATAAAGCGATGCCGTGAACGTCCGTGAACTGGATACATTTGAAGTGACTGAAATCCCCAGAATTCAGGGAATAGGACAGGGTCACGTTCTTGTTTGGCATTGGGCTTCCGTGGGCATCTGTCAGCCGCACCTGAGTGTGGATTTAATGGACAAAGATTTATTTTTCTTGGTTACGTTTTTTGCCTCATTGAAAAAAAAATGTTAAGTCTATCCGTGCAAGAGGTCTATACACAGTGGTGCCATTTACTCTATCATTGCCACTTTAACAGGCACCCCATCTCTAACCCAACATCCAGCAAAAGCCCCACGTCCTCCATCAACCCACCAAACTACAGTCGATTCTGCAACTGCCAGCCACATCCATGCAACACAGGCCCTATGCGCCCTGACCCAACACACGGAAGAAAGAGCCCTCCAATCGCCATGCATCAAAATGTCAACCATTGCGTCTTGTGGCTGCCTCTTCTCCACGCTATCTGAAACCCTTCTCGCGCTCTCCCCTGCTGAGCCTAGCACCTAGAGGTTGCCCAAATGGCAGAAGTGGCACTGTCTAGGACCACTCAGTGGCACTCATATGCCTTCTTCAGATGTGAACAGTTCTTGGCATTGAGCATTTACATTGCAACTCGAGCACTGGGGGGGAGGTCATTGTATACTGGGCAGAGCCATCATGTAGCACACTCTGGAGGAGAAGGGGCTGGAAGCAGAGTTATCTCTGCTGCGCTCTCCTCCTCCTCCTCGAGCCTTCATTTAGCACTCCAGAGAAGAAGGGGCTGGAAGCAGAGTTATCTCTGCTGCGCTCTCCTTCTCCTCCTCAAGCCATCATGTAGCACTCCAGAGGAGAAGGGGCGGCAAGCAGAGTCATCTCTGCTGCGCTCTCCTCCTCGAGCCTTCATGTAGCACTCCGGAGGAGAAGGGGATGGAATCAGAGTTATCTCTGCTGCGCTCTCCTCCTCCTCCTCCTCCAGCCTTCATGTAGCACTCCAGAGGAGAAGGGGCGGGAAGCAGAGTTATCTCTGCTGAGCTCTCCTCCTCCTCCTCCAGCCTTCATGTAGCACTCCAGAGGAGAAGGGGCTGGAAGCAGAGTTATCTCTGCTGAGCTCTCCTCCTCCTCGAGCCTTCCTGTAGCACTCCAGAGGAGAAGGGGCGGGAAGCAGAGTTATCTCTGATGCACTCTCTTCTTCCTCCTCGAGCCTTCCTGTAGCACGGTGTTGCAGGGTGAAAGCGAGCGTGCCACCTTAAATACTGGACCACCTTAAGTTAAAGAGGAAGGACCTGACACGAGGGACAGGGAGGAGGAGGAGGGGCTAGTAGAGCCCGGGAAACGGAGATCCGTGTAGAGGGCAATAAAGGAGGTTGTTTCCTAAACTGTCTCCTGTGTGTCTTTGTACGAGATGGCCCCCTCGGGGCTTGCAGGCGCGGAGGTGCATGTTGGCCCCACATGGTAGTCCCAGTGAGGAGTACAACAACTGGCTGATGGAACTGAACTGATCGTGTGAAGCACAGTCGATGACGGAGGGTCACAGTGAGCCCAACAAGACGGGTGCGCAGAGCCCAGCAGCGTGACAGGCGAGGAGCGTCCAGCAGAGCCGAGCGGACAGGATAGCAACACGGGAGAGGAGGATTACTCTGCTGCGTGAGAGGTGCCCCCGCAGGAGGAGAGGTGGGTTTGAGGAGCCCAGCAGCCCGTACCGCAACCCAGGAGCAGCCCACAAAGAGTGCCCGGCTATGCAGGCCACAGAGTACGTGAGGTGCAGGTGACGTCCCAGCGAAGAGTTGAGTGCGAGAGGAGCCCAGGGGACAGGATAAAGCAGTGAGCCCAACGTCGCAGGCTGCAGAGGAGGTGAGGTGCGCTTCCCGCACCAGCAGGCCGCAGAGCAGAAGCGGCGCAGAGACATTGGTACCGACGGGGACAAGAGCCCAGCAGCACGGCACCAAGGGGGGAACAACGGTCGGGGGGAGCAACCACTGAAGACCCTATGCGCAATGCGTGAAGACCCCCAGATGATGTGAGGATAGGAGCAGAGGGAAGGACACAGAGTGCCCAGCTGAGGAGAAACACACGACGCACTGGCCAGCGCGCCCGCCATCAAGAGTACGGGCCAAGCAGGCGAATAGATACACGTGTCTTCAAGGGACCCGGCACTGCACGTGCGACACCACTGGCCCTTGCATGAGAACCGGAACTACATGAGATGCAGCGCTGAGTGAGAGTCAGCCAAGCTTGGCAGAGCGCAGCGTGAGACCCAACACCGTGGGCGAGATCGACCAACAAGAGAGAGACCACAGTATTGCAGGAGGGTCCACTGCACACATGTGATCCAGCGACCAGCGTTACGAGACAGAGGGAGAGACACCCGAATGGCATGAGGAGTAACACTATATGGCTGAGACACATCACAGTACCAGAGAAACCCGCACTACAAGTGAGGGAATACCACCTGAGTGAGACAGCACATCAGTGAACACCACTCTTTAGGTGACAACACTGAAGGAGGCACTGCACCGTGCAAGCTAAAACGGCGCGAGAGGCAGAAGAGGCCCGTGTGCCACCAGTCAGAGCACGCAGGACCGGCGCAAGGAGAGGAGCGGCACAGGACGCTGCCAAGAAGAGGATCGTGTGCCCAGCAGAAGTGGCCACAAGGAGCAGGCATCGCTGCTTGTGGTAGAAGAGGGTAATCGGACCCTGCAGAGCCAAGGAAGGCTGTGGTCCCGGTGTGCCCAGCAGCAGAAGTGTAGCATGCGCTGCTACATCTAAGAGAGTCCATCGGGAGAGTAAGGGAGCCCAGCAGGCGGAAGAAGCACAGAGGAGCCCCACCGCAAAACGAAGACCGTAGCGGCCCAGAATGGGAGGCACCAGACACCGGTAAGGAGTCCACACCCCTCCCCCATCGGGGCATGTAGAACAAAGGCCTGCGCAAGCGCCGCAAAGAGGCCCGCGCCCCTCACCCACCGCCGCCTGCCAAACGAAGAGCAGCGCCAGCAGAAAGCACCACAAGCGCGCCAAAACACCCCTGTGAGCGTGAAAAAGGAAAAAAAAAAAAACAAAAAAAAAACACAGAGCACACTAACTGGGACACCATCATCCCGCCAGCCATGACGGCAGCGAACTGCCCGCAAAAGCGCCAAAACGCTCCCGCGAAGAAAGGAATGTTTCTATATATCAAAAGGGAACATACGAAACTAACATACCGGGACACGACATTGTGCCAACCCAGGGGGTCCACATCATAAAAGCAGCACGAAACCGCAGAGCACGTGTCCAAGTGATAAAAGACACACATGACAAGTGCGTTACGACAAGACTCCGGAGGACACCGGCACCATCAATCCTCAGGCTCACAGAGGGTTAACCTAAAGAAAGCCATAAGGGCCAATCACCGACCACCACTACAGCGTCCACCACACACCACGCAGACCACCGGTACTGCAAGTCGCCAAGCCCACAGAAGGACAATAACACGAGTGAGCAACACCACGAGGATAACCACAAGGTGGAAAGCCATCACGTCGCTCACACCACTGCTGAGGACCAAGGGCACGCATTTGTAGACTGCCAACAGCCCCAAAAGAGCAAAACCACGCCATAAGCCACAGCCCAGGGAACCATAGACACACGTAGCAGCCCATACAAACCACCTGCAATGGTGACAAGAACATGCTCACAACAGAGACTACCAGAAACTGCTCCTCTGAGTGCCACCAGCAACGCGGGAACGACTTGGGAGCTGGCAATGGGAAAAGGCGGTCTGGCAACGCCACACACCACCCACTGAGGACCCAAAGGAGCATCAAGAGATCTCATGCAGAACTAAAACCCTGTGGAGGGATACCGCTTGAGACCTGCTGCCCTCAGCTGGCCAGCAGCTAGCCCAGTGAAACACAACATAGAGGGTCAAGCACGGACATTATAGTACAGCGTTGTCACAGAGGAACTAACACAGGGACGATTGCCACAGGAGATTTATGGCACATACAGCATGTAACAGACCACGGACGGGATGAGGACCAGGACGTAAAATGGCCGGCTACGAACCAGGAGCATACCGCCGGAGAACAAGGAGGAGAGCGGATTGACAGCGGGACTGGAGAACGACAGGATAGCAGTACCGCAAAGAGCAGGTGATGGAGGAAGATCTTGATGACCCTGAGGCAACAGCAAATGAGACAGCATCAAGTAAAAATTACCCAAAAGGAGGGGGGCAAGGAAAAGCTAAGGGAAGAGGGGGAAGGCCACCCACAGTGGAAAGGGGACACTCCGCCCAACAGCAAGAAATGAGAGGAAGGCAATTTGCCCACATAGATGGCAGCCCACTGCACAAGTCGCAGGAAGGCCCAAGAGACCCACAGCAGAAAATGGAGCCCAGAAAGGAGGGCAGCAGAAAATGGAGCCCAGAAAGGAGGGCAGCAGAAAAGGGAGCCCAAAAAGAGGGCAGCAGAAACAGCAGAAAATGGAGCCCCGAAAGGAGGGCAGCAGAAAAGGGAGCCCCAAAGGAGGGCAGCAGAAAACGGAGCCCATAAAGGAGGGCAGCAGAAAATGGAGCCCAGAAAGGAGGGCAGCAGAAAAGGGAGCCCCCAAAGGAGGGCAGCAGAAAACGGAGCCCAGAAAAGAGGGCAGCAGAAAACGGAGCCCAAAAGGAGGGCAGCAGAAAAAGAAGCCCAGAAAGGAGGGCAGCAGAAAAAGAAGCCCAGAAGGAGGGCAGCAAAAAAAAAAGAAGCCCAGAAAGGAGGGCAGCAGAAAAGAGAGCCCAGAAAAGAGGGCAGCAAGAAAAGGAGGCACACAGGAAAGGAAGCCCAGGTGGAAGGGCCAGAGGACAGAACAGGAAGGAGTAGGACACCTGCAACAAAAGGAACCCAGAAAAGGGAGCCACCGGAAAGAACAAGACCGACTGCTGAATACCACAAAGGATAGCCCAAATACGCGACTACTGCACAGCAATCACATCAGCAAGGAGCACTGCAGGACAACAGTAGAAAAGGAGCGATCTGCGAGAACGGAGAGACCCAGGGAGGAGGACATAAGAGCAGCGGCTAACAAGACTAAAGCGCACACTGCAGCGACCACCAGAACGCAACACAAGTCGCCGACCCAACAAAGATGTTAAGCAGGGGGGAGGTGTTGCAGGGTGAAAGCGAGCGTGCCACCTTAAATACTGGACCACCTTAAGTTAAAGAGGAAGGACCTGACACGAGGGACAGGGAGGAGGAGGAGGGGCTAGTAGAGCCCGGGAAACGGAGATCCGTGTAGAGGGCAATAAAGGAGGTTGTTTCCTAAACTGTCTCCTGTGTGTCTTTGTACGAGATGGCCCCCTCGGGGCTTGCAGGTGCGGAGGTGCATGTTGGCCCCACATGGTAGTCCCAGTGAGGAGTACAACACACTCCAGAGGAGAAGGGGCGGGAAGCAGAGTTATCTCTGATGCACTCTCTTCTTCCTCCTCGAACCTTCCTGTAGCACTCCAGAGGAGAAGGGGCGGGAAGCAGAGTTATCTCTGATGCACTCTCTTCTTCCTCCTCGAGCCTTCCTGTAGCACTCCAGAGGAGAAGGGGCGGGAAGCAGAGTTATCTCTGCTGCGCTCTTCTCCTCCTCCTGGTCTGCATGCATAATTTCACAGCTGCATGCAACTGGATTTCTTTGCAATGGGCCTCCATTCAGGAGCTGCTAAAAGTGGGCGGATTCCATGGGAATCCATGTATGAATGCCTTTGACAGTGTCTAATTTGCAAACATCATTTGCTTTTTTACAAGACAGGAGCATACAACTGAGGAACAAAAGGCCACTTTACCTTGTTTTCCTCTTCACGTTTGCATTCCAGCTTGAAAAATGTGAACAGGGCATGCCGTGGGCCAACGATGACAGTCCTTTGTATGCTATTTGTACTTGACATAAAATTACTTCCTATGAGTTGGACCAAACAGCCGTGTCAACACAAACAACACACACAATGCACCCGATCCTGCCACTTTTCCGGCCCAGTAGACTCACAGCTCTGTCACTGCACCAATCTTCACCTTTCCCTCCGATTCCGATCTTGGAACCAGTCACTAAATGCACCAGTGCGGTGAGCTAATGGTGTCTTCATCACTTTAAGATTTACCTTTGCATTGTAATTGTTGCCTCTTTGGAAATAGCTCTTTCCCTGTAATCGTATGGTGCCATTCCGTGCAAGTATCTGAATGGTCTGGGAAGAGGCGTTGATCTCTGCACCTGCAGAATGAGAAGGTTAAATGAATCGTAGACGTAATAGCGGAGACACTTTAATGATATTTGAGCTGCTGGCTAGTGGCGATCTATCGTCCTTACTAAGCTATTTAAAATCTGATGGTCGTTCCTATGTGAAGGACTAACTTCTGTGCCCTCATGGTCATGTCCACAAGTGCCCTCCGGTCTTCAAAAGTCTATGGTGACAACGAACTGCCCACAAAAGAACTAGCAGACTGGGTCTCACCTTCCAATAATGTGTGATATTGTGCTGAATTCTGCAGAATCTGTTCACTGTGGTAGATGTTGGTTCTATGGGGTCTTCCTTCCATGGTCCATTAATCTTAGAATGAATTGTCCTACTCTAAAGACACTTGGAATTATGTCTTTGGTCAGGCAGGCCTTGAGAATGAAGAGACAGGTTCTGTTCACATTTGGGAATCTTTCATTGACCATAAGAGAAGGGCATATTGGTTACATATCCTCCGAAGTCAGGCGTGGACCAAGGAACATAGCAAAATATAGCAGCGTTCACTTTTCTAGCCCATAGATTTCATTCTATGAATGGAGTGCTGTCAGCAAAGCTACAAATGGGATTGTCTGTGGTTGTCATCTCAGACTACTTGAAGCAAAGTAAAATAAGGCAGATATGACAATACAAGCAGAAAAGAAATGGCACTTTTTAGGGATCATGAGCATTGATAGGTGACTGTTAATCAATGAGTCTCGCTGGTGTTGTGTAGCTGTTGTGCAGGTTGGTTGTGGTGAAGAAGCCTGACTGTCGACGACAGAGGCACAGATGACAGTGTTGCACGAGAAAGACACCCAAAACCCCCCAGGATGTGGCTGGGAAGCCCTGAATCATCTCCCCATGCCACGGGATGGCTCTTCCCACAGTTCCCTGGTGCAGGAACAGTGCAAGCACTGACAGGGAAGGCCGGGCTTTGTACTGTTATCCAGGATGCTTGCTTTGAGGTGAACACAGGAGTGAGCAGAGCCACTGGCTGGAGGCTGGAAGTAGTACAGACTGGATGTTGCCGGAATATAAACAGGAAACATTGCAGGGGCAACAGAATGAGAGGCACAGCAGGAGGGAAACAACTAAGTAGAGCTCAGAGTAAGAAGATCAGGCAAAAGGGCTGTGGAGCCCAGCAAAAGGCTGACTGGAGGGCACAGGGAGCAGAGGCAGGAGCAAGGCCAGCAAGAAGGGGCAGGGAGAGCTAGGAACAGATAAAGGGGCTGGAGATCACAGGGAAAAAAGGGATAGCAGGAGCAAAGCGCGGTTCGAGGGGAAACCGCGTTAAGACGCAGAGAACCAGCAGAAGTAGAAACCTGATAAGTAACTAGGGTGACAACGAGGCTTGGACAGCAAACCATTGTTGCCATAAGGCCCAGTGTACAGCACATGCCCAGAACGTTGGACACAGCTATCTGCGCGGACACGGAATGATGGATGCGCCCATTGGAAGAAGAGCCTGCACTGAACGGACCTGTGGGGAGTGCCAACGAGGATACAGTCGCCATGATGGGGCCGGATGGGAAGGCCCCCATAAGGCGAGCATTGGCAGGTGAGAGGGATCCCATAAGGTGGGCGGTGGCAGGCGGGAAGACCCCTTTAAGGTGAGAGGTGTGACAGTGACACACAAATGGAAAGTTAACAATTCTTTATTTATTGTTCACTTTCTAGGGTCACTTTCTAGGTAGACAAACACCTATAGATACTCTGGATCCTCTAATATCAATACAGTGTTCAGAATGAGACAACATTAATGTAATTCCTCTTAAGGTGTTTCCGCACCTTGACAATAAAGTTTAACATGACAAAGAACCTCATTACGAGTTTGACAGTAATTTGGCTCGAAATCCACCAAATTACTACCCAAATCATTTACTGTTACTACCACCTGGTCACATGGGTTTACCACAGGATGACATAGTGGTGGTAGGACAGTGTAATTAGCAATATTTGGAGTCGATAGGACTCCATGGGGATTTTGGTGGATTTCCTACAAGCAAGTAATTCTGATTTTTGAAGAGAAAATTGAGGACTTAAATCCAGCTTTTTGTTGGTGGTGAATCCTCCACTTTTCCTCCAAACTTGGAATTCAGTGGTGCAGTAAAAATGGCAGCAATTCCGTTACAGCCAAAAAAGGTGTGGTAACGGAATTATCACCACATTTTTACCACACTGATGAACTCGTAATGAGGCCCAAGTCTAAATGTCCTTGTTCCTCCAGGCACAACATAGCCTACAAAGTAACATCCAAAGAAACGGCCAACAGAAGCTTCCAAATCACTATCTTAAATCCCTGAGCTGTTGCACAAATGTCCAAAGTAGCGGCCAAGAAAAATGTTCACAATCATATTCTCAAAATCCCAACCCTAATCTAATTAACCCAAAATAAACATATAACCAAATGCAACAGCTCTCCTGGGATGGCCCGTGCAGGGGTTACTCACAGTCTGGAAATGTCACAAGTCTTCCAGCTTTCCTTAGGCCTCCCCTCAGGATTCTGGGATTGTAAACTTTGGTTGTAGGCTTTTCCTCAGACGTGTGTACTTGCAGGTAACAGATCTTTTAGTTAACTAGGTGCTGTAATTTCAAGGCTCCCCAGTACTGCAGCAGTCCTTCCTTGCAGCATGAATGGAGCTCCAGTGCACACGTCAGCTTTCTCCGGGTCAAAGACTCCTAGTGGACTTTCCCAGTCCCTTCTATGCCCATGAGGCTATGGTGCAGTCTCTAAAACTGTCACTCATATTGTATTCCCTAGGTTGCCTTGTTTTCTCCCTTGGGATTGGTTAGTCCATGTGGGACTGTTAATTCCTCTTGTTAGGCTGTTAGCACCCTGATGGGGGAACCAGCCAATCAGGTGGCTAGGAATGCGAGCTGAAGCTCACGTTCCATGCTGCCTGATGGCCAGTTCACCCTGCCGCCATCTTCCACCCACCCTGGGTCCCCGTTACTTTCCTCATTCCCAACCCCCACAAACCTAATTTCGGCTTCGCTCGAGCCGATAACTTGGGCTGCCGGGCCATTACCCCGCATTTCAGCCCTTGGAACAGGGAATTAAAGCCATATTATTAGACACGTTTTGGTTGGTTAATGACTTAACTGGTTTGATTTGCACTGAGCCATAAGGTTTCACAGCATCCGAGGCGTGCATCACCATCTGGGAAATCTTTCGGTCAGTGGCAGTGGCTCTGCAGAATCTTGTGGATTTCCTGTCTAAGGATACTTCTCATTTATTGTGTCAGGTGGACATTTGACCAGCGGTCTCTCCTGCTACACACTCGGGATCTTGCTTGGGCATTCCCAGGATGCTGACCCATGGAACAGGGGGAGAACGGAATGTGGATTTTGGCTGCCACCTCATTGGTGAGCCCCTTTTGCACACTGCTGCAGCATGGGCTGTGATCTTCCTCTCCTCTGGGTTGGTTCTCCACTGGCCATTTCATCATTCCATGGGCCAGTCCTTCCGCCATTATGATTGATCCCTGTGGAACCGGTCCTTCCCTCACCACCGTGCCTTTGGCGAAGTGGTTTTTTCACAGTCAGTCGCTGGCAAGGTGCTAGAGGATCTCTCCATCTGTAGCTAAAAAGCAAGACAGCATCATTCTGAGCAAAATGTAGATATTGCACTTTAAAGGTGCACAGGGTAAGTTGGCATCATCCAATCAGGAGTTAATGAGGGTTAATAATGTGATGTTGTTTACCGAGAAAAGGCAGGATCGTCTGCAGTTACAGTAGCTTGAAAGAGACACCTGTAATTAAGTCCCCAGGTTGAGCTTGCAAAGTGAGGCTCAGTAACTTCTTGACTCATATGTGATGTTAAGGCCAACGAGACCTGGGGTTACCATTGTAAAACCATGTTTAAGAAGCAGGAAGCATTGACTGATCAGACGAATCTCTATGTTTGCAATATTCAGTTGCAAGCCACTGTCTCCCACCATTCTGTCCACTATCCCCATCCATTAGGCATTGTGTAGGAAATGAAGGCCTCAGGAGGTGGTCCATGAGTGGTCGGAAGTACAGTATATGTGAAAAAGCAAGGATGGAAAAGGTGGAACCCTGCAGGTCAATACAGTCAATCAGCACTGGTAGAGACTGAAAAAAGTTCTGCTTCAAAATGTCTTCTCTGTCTGATCAAACAGCTGCCCTTAGTCTCGCTGGACCAAACTGTCATCCTGTGCAATGAACAGCATTGCCTCTTTCCCGTGCTTAGGTCATGCCCTCCCGTACAATGATCAGCATGGTCTCTTTCCCATGCTTAGGTCATGTCCTCCCAGACAATGATCAGCATTGTCTCTTTAATGTGCTTAGGTCATGTACTCCTGTACAATGAACAGCATTGTCTCTTTCCCGTGCTTAGGTCATGCCCTCCCATACAATTGTAGAGGAGCACATGTATACATCTGCAGGAGATCTTGCCTGTCAGTCCAGAAAAAGTAGACACCCCTCAATCGTAAGGCAATGTACTTTGTTGGCCGAAGACCAACCGCCTTATGTGTTTAGTGCTAGAAATATATAGCCATAAGCTTGACTGAAATGCAGCCATTTTAAGGTGACTGGAATTGCCATTTTGTTTTCTCTAACGTTTGCCTTTTGCTTTGTGTCAAAACTGCTTCGCTGAAATATTATTCTGCTCCACTGGTGCATAACGCAAAGCTGCGAGAGACATGTTGAAACATAACGCAGTAACCCAGACATAAATGCCCGGTCTCCTCCCTCACATATCCTTGGAAGTAAGCAGCAAGGCATTCTAATCAGTACAACAGGTGCCAGCTAGTCTCGGAAACACAGTAGAAATGCTAGAAGCGAACATTAAAAGACTTGAATTATGCTCTTCTTTGCGGCCCCCCTTTTCTGAGCCCTGTAGAGCCCTGGAGGTCAAGTTGACCCCCAACACACAAATAGAAACCAAGAGATAGCAAGGCCTGGAATGTGTCTCTCCCCTAAGCGCAGCTTGTTCGAGAAAACAGAGGCATTGTGTACTTTAAAACAAAGACTTATGTCTGTTGGCCCCCGAAATTGCAAACTGTTGCTAAATGAATGTTTGAAGGTGTCATACTCGTCACCATTGTCAATCATTGTACCCAATTCAAAGGAAATGTATTAGGGGCGGTATTAGATGTGTCACTACTGATTGTAAGATGCCTACTTTGTATATATGTAACTGATGTATGATTCTCACTCTCTTGTGTCCCCCGAAGTCTGGTAACAAAAACGTTGCGGGACGTGGGACCCAGTTGTCCAACTGAGACTATTTGCTTTGCAATAAACCCTAGATTTTGGGAATACAACCTTGTGTCTGGTGTATCAGTTTGTGTGTGGTGATTGTGCCTTGTTTCCATATGCGAGGGTCCCTCAGTGGCCCCTTCAAGATGTTGCCCGAATAGGGAACCCCCCACTTGTTCCATCGTGTATGTTGTAAAATAAGGAAGGCGGAGAGAACGGCGAGGACGGGACGATCGAGCCGGGATCAAGAGGTGTTCGGGGCACCCTTGCGAAAGCGATGAGAGACTCCTTTGCAGATCTGGACACAACTCATCCCTGATCGACGTGCCCGGCCAGAGAACAAGGAGGCGAGGGTCCCGAAACGAGGCAGAGTGAGCCAAGATACGCAGACACGACATAATTGGTTGCATCAGTATACAGACGAATTGCGTCTTAAGAGACGACTTGACTGATCAGGTGAGTCGTGCCCTGATTCAAAGTGATCTTGATATTGGTTGAGAGTTGATTTTGCAAAATCAAACACCCAGTGTAAGGTTGATTAGCCAAGGGTAAGGTTAAAACATGCCTGGGGTATTGTCCACCCTAGCGGGATTTTTCCGCTGCGGTAGACAATCTTTGGAAACTGTCCAGGTTGTGCCACCCGTGGGAACCCCGGCGTATGAGATGTATGTGAAATATGGTGTAGGAGCAATAATTTATTGTGAGACTTGGCATAGGCAAACCAGAAAGCAGGAAGAATTTCAGTGGCTGAATCATGGGAGTTTTGAGATCATGAGAATAGATAACTTGGAGAAGGTGTTGATGAAAAAGAAAACACGCCCTGCAGCATTTGATATCCTTAGAGACTGGAGGAGGGAAGCTATGCTTCGTTGGAAAAGTAGAGAGAAACATGCGCGCAGGCATAAGTCGAAAGCAGAGAGAGTGAAAGAAAAGGAGGAGGAGGAGTGGAATGATAGTTTGAAAAAGACAAATAGTCGCAATCAGTTGAGTATAGAAAAAATATACCCACAACGAGAATTGCATTCATCAGATGAATTGATAAAATATTGACTGATACAAATTGAGGCCCAAGGGAAGAGACTAAAAAGACTGCGTCAGTAACTATTGCTCAGCCCCCTCCAATTGCTCAGCCCCTCCCAACTGACCAAATCTCAGCACAGCCACACACCGCACAAACAGCGCCTCCCATTAGTCAGCAAGCACCGCAACAGTCACTTCCCGTTCCCGTCGTCCCATCTGCACCTCACTCCCTAGAGATTGTTTCTGTCCCATCTGCCCCTCCCGTAACTGAACTTGAACTCGTTGAAACAAGAGAAGGGGACGGATAAAGTGGATTTGCCAGAGTGACCCGTAGTGCGATCAGCAAGGAGAGAAGACGAGAGTTGCAAGAACAGGCCGAAATGTATATAAACGGGAATGATGAATCGTCAGCGTTAGCTTCGATATATGACTTCAGGAGGAGCAATGAAAGACAGGTAGTGTTGGAATGCATGGGGGAATATTTAGTGGCGAGATGGAAACAGTTAATTGGAAGGCTACCGTCGCAACGATTGTTGGATTTGAATGCATTAGCCCGTTGTAGAGGGAGAGATGAAGAAATAAGGGAACATGTAAACCGACTTTTTGAACTTAAGAATGAACTTGATGATGAATATGCTGAAATGTTTGCCACTGAAATGTATGTGTACGAGAGGCGTTAAAATGGATTTCAGATCCTAGAATCCCCACAATGGAAATACATGAAATATTTGATGAATATCCCTTGCCAATGAAAAGAAAAATACTGCAGATAATGGTTGAATATTTGATAAAGATATAGATGAGAAGAAAGCCAGCCCCCCCTGAAATGATGGCAGTATATAAGAGAGCATTAGAACGTGAAAGAGGAGAAACAGCTTTATCACTTGATTTGGGAATATTATTGCATATGAGAGAAGGGAGAGGAACAGTGAGTGCGGTATTTCCCATGAGAGAAGTCCCACCTACCTTTGTACCAAAAGTAGAGATTCCTGCATCAAGTACCACCCCAGCGCGGGTATCAGAGGCACATTACACCGCACAATATGTGCACGTCCCCTTCTCCAGACAAGAACTGAATAACATAAAACAGACGATCCCTGATATAAGAAAGAATCTGGCGGGATTCTATAAAGAAATAGAGTCCTATCTGCAATCATCCGTGTTCACTATGAGTGATATAGATCTAATATTCCCAGTAATCCTGCCAGCGGACATATGGAAGCCAATAAGAAAAGTGGATGATGAAACGGCCTATGGCGCCACTTGGGCGAATTTGATTCTGGAGGATAGGAATAAAGAAGTGGGGGGAAAACCGGGGCCAAATATGGCGGCATTACCAGCACGGATAATATAAAAATTGAAAGAAATCGTTCCAGAAAGAAGAATTCAATGGGACAAATTGACTGCGTGCATTCAGGGCAAGGATGAATTAACTACAGATTATTTTAATAGATTTGAGGAAGTATTCACAGACTTTAGTGGACAGGATGTAAGCACAGAAGCAGGAAAAAGATTATTTGTCGATAAATATGTGAGTGGGTTAATACTTCCAATTCAAAATTTAATAATGATATTGGAAAGTGCATGGCAAGCAAAAACACTGAGTGAAGTATTACACATGGCCCAATATTATGAGAACAGAGTGAACACGGAGAAAGAGAAAGAAGTGAAGGATAGGGCGAATTTAAAAACAAGGGTGCTACTTCAGCAAGTGGCGGACTCAATAGAGGAAGAGGAAATACGCAAGGCAGAGGTAACTCGAACATGCATGGAGGGCCTCTGGGATTGAATCAGTGTGCGTATTGCAGGGAGGAAGGTCACTGGCGAGCGCAATGTCCACATCTGCAAAATAGAAATGGGTATGGCCAGAGAAGACAGCATAGGGGGCATCCAGGAACTAATGGGCAAAATAGAAGTAGCATGCAGCAGCACCAAAATGGTCAAGGGAATGGAACCCAAAATGAGGGACACGCACAGAATCAAACTGCTTTTACCCAGAATAAGAGTCATCAGAGCACTCAAAATGGAAATAGAGGTAGGGGCGGGAACATTTTTGATACCCAATCGGGTGCGTACTATAATAATAGTAGTGATTACACATCGGATAGTGTGTTGTTTCCCCAATAGGACAGCCCAAGACATGGGTCGGAACCAGTGGCTATTCCTGTGAATCAGAAAGGACCCTACGTAGAAATGAAAGTCGGGAATAGAGAGCACAGCTTTCTCGTAGATAGGGGGGCACAAAAGTGCTCAATAGATCATCACTTGGTTTCAGAAATACCAATGTCAGGGAAAGAAATATTTCAGTAGGGTTCACAGGCACCCCAGTGATAAATCCCATGTCCCAACCAGTAGCAAAGACATTAGGCCCATTGACTGAATATTGTCCATTTCTCTTAACAGAGAATTGTGGGGAGAATCTTTTGGGGTTAAATCTATTGAAAAAACTGAGTGTAGTAATCCACTGTACGCCAGATGGAGTATTTTTGACCATTTCACCACAGCATGTACCAGTATCTGAATTTTTGTCCAAACTGTTGCCAGGAAAATTGAGTGAAGTGCCAACTTGTATATGGGCAATGAATAACAATGATGTGGGTTGCCTGAAGAGAGAGCCAGTGAAAATTGCCCTGAAGGAAGGAGTAACGTTACCACGTATTCCACAGTATAAAATTTCAGCACAAGTGGAGAGAGGATTGAAAAGCATTGTTTCTAATTTGGAAAAATTGGGAGTGATTGAAGAGATTACAGGCAGCACTTGTAACAGTTCCATTCTTCCAGTGTATAAAAAAGGAGGTAATGAGGTACCATATCGTTTCATAATTGGTCTGCGTGCACTAAACAAGGTAGTAGATCCCCAATTCCCATTGGTTCCAGATGTTACCACAATTTTGGCAATGATACCTGCCTCGGCAGAGTACTTTAGTGTTATTGACTTGAAGAATGCTTTTTTCAGCATTCCAGTACAAAAGGAAGGCAGATATTTGTTCGCCTTCACGTTAGGCGGACGATCATTCACATTCACACGCATTCCACAGGGCTACACAGAGAGTCAGAGTATCTACAGCAGAGCATTGAAAGAACAGCTAGACATGCTAGAATTACCGGGAGGTTGTGTATTGCTACAGTATATAGATGGCCGATTGATCGCTGCAGATACAGAAGAGATTTGTAAAAAGAGTACTGTTTTACTATTAACACACTTAGCAGCGCATGGCCATAAAGCAAGCTTAAAGAAATTCCAATATTGTCGAAAGGAGGTGACTTATTTGGGTTACCTACCGTCGAGAGAAGGGAGAAGACTGACGCCAGAAAGAATAGAGAGCATTTCTGGTATGCCTATTCCAAAGACACAGAAAGGAGTCAGAGCCATAATAGGCATGGCTTCCTATTGCCGGCAGTGGATTGTAAACTTTGCATTGATTGTGAAGGCAATGGTGGAATGGACAAAAAAGGATGTTGTAATGCCTTTGCAGTGGAAGGAAGAATGTCAGAGAGCATTTGATCTGCTCAAAACTGCATTGTGTTCTGCTCCAGTTTTGGGCACACCAAATTATGAAAAGGTTTTCAGATTGTTTGTACATGAGAGTGAAGGCTGCGCGTTGTCCGTTTTGACACAGGAACAAGGTGGAATATATGGGCCATGCGGCTATTTTTCTTCCATGCTGGACTCTGTAGTGCACACACTGCCACGTTGTTTGCGAGCTGTTGCAGCGGCCGCTGCATCAGTAAAACAAACCGAAGGAATGGTATTGGGGCACACCTTAATTTTGATGGTGCCACATGCCATAGACGTTCTATTGAAAAGAACACAGACGCAACACCTCACCTCTGCTAGATTCACTAGATACAAAATTGTTCTTTTTGCGCCACATATCCAAATCATGAGGTGTAGTGCTTTGAATCCTGCAGAATTAATGCCACTGCCCACGGAAGAACTTGGTGAGAATGAATCACCTCCCCATGATTGTTTAATGGTTACTGAGGAAGAAACAAAAGGAAGAATTGATTTAAGAGATACCCCACAAAAAGAGCCAGATGGATAATTATTTTGTGACGGCTCCTGTTTTAAACTACCTGATGGCACATCAACTGCTGCCTATGCTATCACCAGGTTGCAGAGTATTGTAGAAAGTAAAAGAATCCCCTACAACTCTTTACAAGCAGCAGAGATAATAGCTTTAGCCAGCGCCTGTGAGATTTCTGAAAATCTAAGTGTAAACATATTTACTGACAGCCAGTATGCCTTTGGCGTGGTTTACAACTTTGGCCGATTCTGGGCTGAGAGGGGTTTCTTGACATCACATGGGGCCAGAATCCAACATGGCCCTTTCATTGTACGATTGGTGTCTGCACTTATGTGTCTGAAGCGCCTAGCAATAGTGAAATGCGAGGCGCATAAAAAATTGACATGCAAAGTGGGAGAAGGAAACTCATTTGCAGACAGGATTGCGCAGCAAACTGCCACTGACTTGAATACCAAAATGTTAACAGTACAGTCTGGGGAAGTGCTCTGCATGATAGAGAATGGAATTGCTACTGTCAAAGAGATGCAGGCAGAAGCCACTGCTGACGAAATACAAGGGTGGGCTAAGGGCTCTGCTGAATTAGATCTAGAAGGTTGCTGGGTGGCCAAGAAGAGTAGAAACTGAATGCTGCCCAACTCCTATGTAACTGCAATGGTCACGATGGCCCATAGCCCTACTCATATTTGTGCCAAAAAGATAGTTTAGAATTTAGCCACAGGATGGGAGAACACACACATAAAGAAAAATGCTGAGAGACTGGTTCAAAATTGTATCACGTGCCTACAACACAATGTGGGGAAGGGAACGGTGACTCCAAAAGGCAGTTTTGGCCCTTCCTCTATGCCATTCGAGGTAATCCATTTTGATTTCATAGAGATGGAGGGATGCCAAAACTTGAAGTATATTCTGGTAGTTATATGTGCATTCAGTAAATGGGTGGAAGCGTTGCCTAAAAGACTGTACCGCCATGAGCACGGCAAAAGTGATGTTGAAGGAGTACTTCTCCTGTTTTGGTCTGCCCCGTGTCATATGGTCAGATAACGGTCCGCATTTTGTGGGCGCAGTAATATTACAGATTTGCGCAGGTCTCCAGATTGACAAGTGATTCCATTGTTCTAGACACCCCATGAGTGGTAGTCTTATTGAACGCCACAACGGTATTCTGAAAGCCAAAATAAGCAAGATTTGTGCAGGAAACAAGTTAAGTTGGGTAGACGCATTACCAATAGCATTACTGTGCATGCGTACATCTGTGCAGGCAAGAACTGGGATCTCCCCTTATGAAATAGTCATGGGGAGACCAGCGAATGTTTGGTGTGCACTGCAGCCTAAGCGGTTAAGGGAGCTAGAATACCCTGTGCTCAGCATTTATTGTAATCTTTTAATACAAAAATTGCGTTTGATCCATCAGCAGGTGCAGGAGGCATTACCAATCCGGTATACTGGTCTGGGGCATGCACTGGAACCCGGAGATTGGGTCCTAGAACTTTGAAAGGAAGACATTGCTTGCACCAAGGTGGCGTGGACCCTACTTGATCCTCTTGACCACGCAGACTGCAATCCGAGTGGACGGGAGGAAAGCGTGGATTCATGCCACGCACGCTAAAAAGGTCCCGTCGCCATCTGAAAAACTGCCTGATCGAGACGACCAGAAAGAGACAGCGGTCCCAGAAACGAAAGAGATGGTTGCCAGTTCTTTGTCACAAAATCTGACTGATCCTGAAACGAAGCCTGAAAAGATTACTGTAAAAGAGGAAGGGCAAAGAGTGCCCCAACGTTGTCCAGCAGAATCTGCATCACTGCTGGCTGACACAAAACATGTACCGCTGTGGCACTCACCATCTTTTGTTGCGCCGCAGCCAGAAACAAAATCTGCATCATCACTTTGGCGCCTGCCACCATCTTCCATTGCGCCACAAGCTGACTCCGAGCTTGAGTCTGGGAGTGCACCCGCACTATTCATTGATCACACGATACCAGGAGCAAGGTGGTATAATCTGCAGAACCGAAAGAAGGAGTGTTAAAATCTTCATTTCTTTGGTCTTTTTGTTGCCTCTGTTTCCTATCACAGATGACGTAGGAAGCAGAGGCCTAGAGGAGAGTGGCGTGAGGATTGTGCAAATTAGACAGCCCAAAAAAGCAAGGCTCCTTGGTGCTAAAAAAATCCATGTGCAGATCACCCCTTACGGACAAGAGGGGCTCACATGGTACAAAGGCAATTGATAATTGCTCTGGAGTTCTTTGGGCAAATGTGCAGATGCACAGAGATCTTGCCCAACTCATAGCAATCCAGGCTGCTAATAACTGGCTGACTAGACTGAAGACAATTACCAAACTTATTGACATTCGAACAAGTGCAGCAAGAAGAGATATTCACGACAAACATTGTTGAGGAAGAAGAGAGTGAGAGAAAAATGCCGGAACAAGCTTCTGCCCCCTCCTGCACCACTGCTGATAATGAATTAAACATAGCGCATGGAAGGTTACAAGAAAGAAGCTGTCGAAAAAAATTGTATGCTGATCTTAACAATAGTAATTTGCATAATGAGTATATTAGCCACAATAACGACAGTACTGGTATTATGGTATTTGGAAGAAATACACCCATTAGAAGTGCTCTTGACTGTTAGAAACATCTCCACTACTGAAAGCCCGGTTCATGTAATTACTTACACTTTGTCCCCAATGGAAGAAAGACACAGGGAAGGTTATGGGAATAACACATTAGTGCTAATAATGAATATGACAGACTCAATATTAAGAAAAAATAATTGTTGGGTTTGTGCCCACTTGCCACAGCATGGTGGTAAGGGGATTGGTTGGTATATGTAGCCCCTGCCATTGAGTTATGCATGCTACGCTTCTTTGAGTGCATTATATTATGGGAAATGGAACGAAAGTGAAACTGGTCAAATGGATAGAACAAACATGAATGAGTTTGAAGAAATCATTATGAAACCCGTAGGTTGTTCCATATTTCACAAAGCATGATTGATCACACCAGTAGTGATGCCACAAGACAGATTATTTGTGCCCTATAAATCATCTGTGATCACGTTTAATATGAACCCAGAAGGAAATAAAGATACAGTGCCCCATCCTATACAGTAAATTACAGTCCACGTTCTGTTCCCTTTTGTCTCAGAAAAAAGGGTTCCTATTCGGTGGGGACATTCACTAGATGAATGAACATAGCATTCCTTGATAACGAGGTAGAGCCAATTTATGTAGGAGATCCTGTTTATTTCATATGTGGAGAGAAAGTGTATCCCTGGTTACCTAGAAACTGGGGAGGTACTTGATACTTAGGATTCCTATTCCCTGGGGTGTTTCTTTCGAGAACAGCAGACATAGCCAAATTGGCCAGGTCAAGACTTCGGCAAGATGAGGAAGGAGGTTTAATCATAGAGGACATAGCAAAATCATGCATACCATTTTGGGACCAAGCAATAAACTCTTATAATATAAGACGACTGTCTAGAATATTAGAGGAAACAATAAATGGAACATCAGATATATTATATAATATGACATTAGAGGAAAATGGAATCAGATTAATGTCACTCCAAAATAGGATGGCTCTTGATGTAATTCTGGTTGATTGTGGGGGAGTTTGCAAAATCGTGGGATCAGTGTGTTCCGGATTTGTAAGTCACTCCTCCCCTACGATTTTTGAAGCGATAAGAAAATTGCACGTTTTAAGCTCTGACCTTCACCCCCCTGAAGGGAGTTGGGATTTAAACATAAGCTCCTGGTTCTGGGAAGTATTACGATCATGGGGATGGAAATTATTTGCGATCCTAGTAGCAGTGCTAGGAATATTAATGATATGTTGCTGTTGCATACACTGCTTACCTATAATATGCACTGAAATAAGCGAGGAATGTGTACAGATGATGGAAAGAAAAAACACTACTAAAGCAAGCACTCACGGTAATGATGAATCAAAGACAATAAAAGAATTGATGTCAATCAATATGGATGACAATGAGGAGGAGACCAGTAGTGAGCAAGATTCAGAATCTGATTCAGATACTTGGTCTGAAGAGGATGCCATGTATGGATAAGGCGTTTGGCATACGGCCAAAAAGAGGGTTTGTCAGTCCAGAAAAAGTAGACACCCCTCAATCGTGAGGCAATGTACATTGTTGGGCGAAGACCAGCCGCCTTATGTGTTTAGTTCTAGAAATATATAGCCATAGGCTTGACTGAAATGCAGCCATTTTAAGGTGACTGTAATCGCCATTTTGTTTTCTCTAACGTTTGTCTTTTGCTTTGTGTCAAAACTACTTCGCTGAAATATTATTCTGCTCCACTGGTGCATAACGCAAGGCTGCGAGAGACATGTTGAAACATAACGCGTTAACCCAGACAGAAATGCCCAGTCTCCTCCCTCACATATCCTTGGAAGTAAGCAGCGATGCATTCTAATCAGTACAACAGGTGCCAGCTAGTCTTGGAAACACAGTAGAAATGCTAGAAGCAAACATTAAAAGACTTGAATTATGCTCTTCTTTGCGGCCTCCTTTTCTGAGCACGGTAGAGACCTGGAGAGCAAGTTGACACCAGAACACAAATAGAAACCAGGAGATAGCAAGGCCTGGAATGTTCTCTCCCCTACGCGCAGCTTGTTCGCAAAAACCGAGGCATTGTGTACTTTAAAACAAAGACTTATGTCTGTAGGCCCCCAAAATTGCAAATTGTTGCTAAATGAATGTTTGAAGGTGTCATACTCATCACCATTGTCAATCATCGTACCCAATTCAAATGAAATGTATTAGGGGTGGTATTGGATGTGTCACTACTGATTTTAAGATGCCTACTTTGTATATATGTAACTGATGTACGATTCTCACTCTCTTGCATCCCCCGAGGTCTGGTAACACACGTCGCCTGATGTGGGACCCAGTTGGCCAGCTGAGACTATTTGCTTTGCAATAAACCCTAGATTTTGGGAATACAACCTCTTGACTGGCCTATCAGTTTGTGTGTGGTCATTGTGCCTTGTTTCCATATGCGAGGGTCTCTCAGGGGCCCCTTCACACCCCTACATCCTTTTTATTGGAGACATGAGACTGTGCCTTGCCTGATACCAGCTATTGTACCAATACCGCAGCAAGTATTTGGAAGGAGATATCCATTGAGACAAGATGCAGAGTTCCTATTAGTTCCTAATCCGGCGACGATACTATATAGTATCCCAGTGGAAGCTCGATATTTCACAGTGATTGATTTGAAGATTGCATTTTTCTCGATCCCATTGCATAAGGACTCACAAGACTTGCCATCATTTACTTTCCGCCAAATCCAACTGAAACTTACTTGTTTGCCTCAAGGATACTGTGATTCCCCATCGATTTCTAATAGGGTTCTACAGATGGATTTAGGAAATATTGATCTTAAAAGTGCGGTGATACAGTATGTAGATGACATTTTAATTTTTAGCACCACAGAAGATGAGTGCAGACAAGATTCTGTTCAGTTGATGACTTTTTTAGCAGACAAGGGATATAAAGTAGATAAGGAGAAGTTGCAATATTGTCAAGAAGAGGTGTTATATATAGGTTAATTGATTTTACATGAAGGAAAGAAAGGGACACCTGAAAGCGCCAAGGCGATTATGAAAACCTCAAAACGAGCCATTGTGAAACAGATGCAGAGTTTTTTGGGATTATGCAACTATGTCAGAGCCTGGGTGTTTGATTACAGTTCATAGACAAGACCATTTTGCAAGCTTTAAAGAAAGCCCATGTGGAAAAAGTAAATATAGAATGGACTGAAGAAATGGAGGAAGGGTTTGAGGAACTGAAAAAAGTAATTTGTACAGCCCCTGTTTTGGGATTTCCAAATTATGCTGAGGAATTTTATTTGTTTTCGCCCACAAATGGAACAGTCATGATGGCAGTGCTTACGCAGAGAACTACATTGGGGTACAAACCTTTAGCATATTATAGTGGGATTCTAGACCCAGTTATGAGAGGGCACTTTCCTTGTGAATAGTCATTGCCAGCTGCCGCATTCGCAATCGAGAAGTCTACAAGTATATTTATGGGCTGCTCCATTACTTTTTTTGTGGAGCATGCTCTGTTTGCCAAAGGCACATCAAAATCCCAAAGAGCTTCAGCATATGAGGTAATGATTTGGAACCCACTGATTAAAGTTGTAAGATGTAAAATGGTGAATCGTGCCACATTTATAGCTGAGCCAAGAGAAGAAGGTGATCATGTGCATGATTGTGTTCATTATGTTGAATTTTATGATGATATAACCTGTGTGAAAGAAAATGCTTTGGCAGGAGGGGAAATTCTCTTTATTTATGGTTCTTCAGAAATTGATCAGACTAGTGTGGAAAGGCATTCATGCGCCGCAGTAGTGAGACATAGATTAAATGGAGAATTTGAAGTTGTAGCAAGTGCAAGGCTACCGTCTCACTTTTTAGCGCAATCAGCAGAATTAGCACTGCTCATTGTTGCACTCATGAAACACGACAGACAGGAAGTAAAGTGTACAGTGACCTCAACAGTGACTGCGCCTATGTGAAGACAACTGTACACGCAGGGTTAGCACATTGTAAGAGGAGGGGCTACCTTTGTGCAGATGACACGCCAGTGCAGTATGCATTCTTATTGGATAGGCTTATTAAGGCACTACAACTCGCAGTAGCCATAGCGGTTGTTAAATGTGCAGCGCACACTAAGCAAACAGATTTGATCTCTTGCAGGAACGAAGCTGCAGACGAAGAAGCGAAAAGGGTTGCATATTTTCCAGACATTTTCAAGTTCTGATACTAATAGTATTAAAGAAAAAGTAGTCACAAGCATGTTAATGCAAGAAGAGTTTAATAAATTATCGATAACCAATTAATGGAGATTCAAGGAAGTGCACCGCAGGAAAAGCAGGAATCAGGGAAATGGTTGGGGTGTTCTTTATCCCGCACAAAAGTATTAAGGCAACAAGACAGCACTGCAAAGCCAGTGATGCCAGTAGCGTTATTGAAGGTTGCGCTTGAACAATTGCATTACCCTGCACATGTAACTAGGGAGAGTCTTGCTGCTACAATTGCAGAAGACTGGTTAATTCTGAATTTGTTGCAACATGTTGCATTATTTATGGTAAACTGCATCATGTGTCAAACGTTTACTGCTGGGCATACACTGAAAATGATTAGAGGGGTAATACCTCGACTGAATGGTCTGTTTCAGCATTTACATATCGACTATGTCGATATGCTGCACATGTGTAATGGATATAGGTATCTATTAGTGATGGTGTGTCCCTTTTCTAGGTGAATTGAGGCAGGTCCGTGTACACACCCTGATGCCACTTGCGCAGCTAAGTTTTTAGTGTGCAAAGTCTTCCCAAGATGAGGTGTGTGTGAAGTGCTGAGATCCGACAATGGGCCAAGTTTTGTTAATGAGCTATTGGAACAGATAGGGCTTCCATTGAATATTCGTTTTCTTCTGCTTATCACCCGCAGGAGAACGGGATAAGTGAGAGACTCAACGGCTTCCCTAAGGAAAGGATTGCCAAAATTAAAATGACATTGAAGAAGGGATTGCTATATTGCCAACCCCTAGCTTTGTATGCCCTTTGGAATCAGCCAGGATCAGACTACCACCTCACCCTCCATGAACTAGTGACAGGGTGGCATATGAGCATGCCCCTTACACCTCCATCTAGGAGTAGAATTGATGACCAGAGTGTAGCTAAAGCTTTAGGTGATTATATGGATGATTACTTGACATATACGATCTCTAGCATCTCTCTCGTTTCAGATCAAGTCAAGGGCAAGGAAGGTTGGTTTCAGAACACGGAAGAAGACAACTCAACAACCAACCCAATTAAATTACTATTGGCACCCAAGCTATATGTTGGAGACCTAGTCTTAATTAAGAACTTTTCTCGAAGGTGGCCTGAGCCACGTTTTAATGGTCCCTTTTGCGTTGAGAATATAACTCCTTCAGCTGTGAAAGTCCAAGAGAGATGGCTTCACCTAGGCCTATAAAAGTGAGATACGCCCTCCCACCATTGCCGACCCAGAACCAAGACAAGAAGAAGCATGTGCCAACTCAATCGATGACGAAGAAGAAGGACTATAAAGCAACCAGTGGTTAATACGGATTTATCTTGGACTGAAATTCAAGTGGACACTTGTTATAGATATTTTAGCAGTGAGTGAAAAGACTTGCGGGTGAAAAGACTTGCAGCGAATTTCAGTGGCTTGAAAATGAAGTTTAGAAATATACTCCCAAAACTCCCAAAAATCCCGAAACTCACTAATTGAACAACTCAGCACCATGAAACTACGACAACTAGTCAAAGGAGCAATGCACTCAGCAGGACACACCCTAGACACAATTTTTGTCAAAGAAAAACTCATCACCACAACACCGCCAATACAAATACTGTGGAGCGACCATCTCATCATCCCATTCGTGATCACTCTGCCTACCCAAGCCTACATCCAACATCCAAAATTCACTACCACCACCAAAAGAAACTGGAAACACGTCAAAGAAAGCAACCTATTCGAACAACTGGAATTAACGAAACCCTCAAATACACAATTGGAGCTAGCGGACCTAGACGGCAAAGCAGAGATACTGCACAAATGGATCGCAAATACAATAGACAAGATCGCCCCAGAAAAACCGTTCACCCCATCAAAAAAAAGAGCAATGGCAAAATGGTTCACCCCACTATTAAACAACATGAAAAAGGAAAACAAAAAGAGGGAATTGGAATGGAGGAAAGAATACAACCCAAGGAAAAAAACACTGTACCAGAAACAAATCCGCACATACAAGAAGGAAATTCAAAAAGCAAAGAGAAGACACTACGATGACAGAATCAACAATGCCACCAACACACAAAAAGAAATGTTTAGCATCATTGAAGAAATGAGAAACCCACCAGGCAGCGATTACACACCAACCCCCTCAGAAAAACTCTGCAACGACCTGGCAGACCACTTCAAAAAAAAAAATCAATGACATCCGACAAACCATACAAAAGCGACCAACCAACCACAACACACAACCCAACTGACCTAACACGGAACCAAAGCACAAACTCCAAAGCTTCCCTGAAATATCAGCAGAGGCATTCGCAATGCTGGTAAAACGAAGCAAGAAAGCGGCATTACCCATTGTCCCCTGTCCCCCAGACATATACAAATCAATCCTCGCTCAAGGATCACCAGCAGAACACTACAGAAACTATCTAAATATTTCACTATCAACAGGGACTGTACCGAAGATCTTCAAATCAGCATACATCAGGTCACTCTTAAAAAACACAAGTGGTGACGTAGATGACCTTTCCAACTACAGGCCGATCTCTAACATCTCCTACCCAGCAAAACTTCTAGAAACCTATGTATATAAACTAACCCAAGAACACGTAGAAAAAACACCACCTGCTGGACCAAGCTCAAATCGGTTTCAGACCAGCGAGAGGAACAAAACAGCATTACTATCCGTCTGGAATGATCTCAAAACTAATGCAGACTCAAACACTACCTCAGCCCTTATTCTGCTCGACCTCTCCGCAGCCTTTGACACAGTTAACCACGACACCCTGACCAAAAGACTAGAAGACATAGGTATAACAGACACAGCACTACGCTGGACCAAATCATTCCTAGCAGACAGAACAGAAACGGTCTGGATAAAACCTTTTAAATCAACCCCACGAGTTAACGACTGCAGAGTCCCACAAGGATTTGCGGCACCGTACTTAGCGCCTTCCCCATTCCCATTGAGCCCTATGGGGCAAAAATGGGAATGGGGAAGGGCCATGGCGGCATGGGGAATTACCGCCCCGCCAACCTTAGAATGGAGTGGTAATTGCCCATTCCGCCATGGTGGACATCGGCATAGACCATGGTGCCAATAGCACCATGGTCCTCCGCCTGAGTCGTAATGAGGCCCTTTGTGTTATTTTGCATCCAGCAGCGTAACGCTCACCGTGTCTGCAAGTCAGCCTCCAGTCTTCTGCCTTCTGCCAACATCCAGGAATATCAAGAATTCCAGGATGTTTTACAAAAAGAACAGGCAAACACCTTACCACCTCATAGATCATACGATTGTCAAATCAACCTCATACCCAGTGCACAACCTCCATGCAGTAGGATCTATGCCCTTACAGAACCCGAAAACCGTCACCTACGACAATACTTGGACCAATACCTTGCTAATGGCTTCATTCGTCCATCTAAGTCCCCTGCATCTTCAGTTTTATTCTTCGTGCCCAAAAAGGAAGGTGACCTCAGAACGTGCATAGACTACCGCGCATTAAACCATATCACGGTGAAGAACCGATATCCATTGCCTCTGATCCCCTAACTACTAGACCAAGTAAAGGATGCTTGCATCTACACTAAATTAGATCTCCGAGGGGTATATCATCTGGTACGTGTAAAGAAGGGCGACGAATGGAAGACCGCTTTTCTCACCAAGTACGGATTATTCGAATATCAGGTGATGCCCTTCGGGTTGTGCAATACACCAGCAGCCTTCCAGTATTTTATGTTGTCGTATACATAGACGATATTCTAGTGTACTCCTCCTCAGAATCAGACCATGTTAAGCACGTTTGTGCAGTCCTTGAGAAACTACGCCAGCACAAGTTATATGCAAAATTGGAAAAATGTGTTTTTCATGCTACAGAAGTTGAATTCCTTGAATTTATCCTGACTTCAAAAGGAGTCCGAATGGACTCTCGAAAGGTGGACGCAATTCTCAAGTGGCCATCACCCAGTTCATTTAAAGGGGT
This sequence comes from Ambystoma mexicanum, assembly GCF_040938575.1. Taxonomy (NCBI): domain Eukaryota; kingdom Metazoa; phylum Chordata; class Amphibia; order Caudata; family Ambystomatidae; genus Ambystoma; species Ambystoma mexicanum. Next base: position 171,071,035 of record NC_090925.1, read on the forward strand.
GCAAAGCATGCTTGGATTTGCTAATTTCTACCGCAGATCTATTCCTGACTCCAGAAAATTCTCGGACCCCGAATTAAACTATGCGGTTACCGATAAAGAGTTATTAGCCATCAAATCTGCCTTCAAGGCTTGGCGGCATTATATTCTCGGTGCCAGGCATATCATTACTGTAATCACCGATCACAGGAACTTGCAGTATTTAAAAACAGCCAAGGCCCAATCATCGCGTCAACTTCGATGGGCCTTATTCCTTGCCGAATTCGATTTCTTGATCACTTATAGACCAGGTTGTAAGAATGGTAAGGCAGACGCTTTATCCCGAATTGGGATGGGAGAAGCATATTCGAACCCGGAACCGGTGCCTATAATTCCTGAACAAAGAATTCTTGGGATAACTACTCTACAGACCTTAGAAGAAATTAATTTAAAGATCCAACAACTTTTCGATTCAGCAGCCCTGCAGGACTGGGTTAAAAAGGGCCCAGATTATTCAATTGTCAATGACCTACCTTACTATCAAGGGCATCTATTTCTACCACACAAGGAACTACAAGAACAAGTCATCTCCAATTACCATGAAGCTCTGATGGAAGGGCACCCAGGTATTGCAAAAACTGAAGCTAAAATTAAAAGACAATTCTGGTGGCCCACCTGGCGAAAAGATGTAAAGTCATTTGTACTGTCTTGTGGCATCTGCACCCAAAACAAAAGTCAAAAGAAGAAACTAGCTGGTCTTTTACAACCTTTAGATATTCCACCCACACCATGGCACACTTTGTCTTTAGACTTTATTACAGATCTACCGCCATGTAATGGATTCAACACCATTTTAGTTATTGTGATCTTTTTTCCAAGATGGCCCACTTTATTCCTTTAAAAGGATTACCTTCTGCTTCAATCTTGGCCAAGGAATTTCTCGAAAATATTGTTCGAATACATGGATTTCCTTCCGAAAGGATCTCTGACCGAGATAGTCAGTTCATTTGGCAATTTTGGCAGAAGTGTTGTCAATTGGCACAAATCGACGTAAGGTTATCAACCAGTCACCATCCACAAACCGATGATCAGACGGAGAGAACCAACCAGACTCTTGAACAATACCTACGTTGTATGCTCCACCAAACCGAAAGTATTTGGAAGGACATTTTATGGATTTCTGAATACGCATACAATAACTCTGTACATTCAGAAACCGGACAAAGCCCCTTTTATACCATATATGTACATCATCCTCGAACCTCAGAACTCGATTCGCCCCAGCATTTACAAATGCCGCAGTAACTCATCTGCATTCTACTATTACACAAGCTTTTAAAGACGCAACAAAACATTTGAAACAAGCAAAAGAGAAATACATGAAAAATGCTGATCAACATAGAAGTGAGACCCCACCATATCGAATTGGAGACCAAGTTTGGCTGGCTACAAGACATATACCTCTGAAAGGAACTCAGACTTTTAATCCTAGATATTTGGGACCTTACACCATTAAGGCCATTATCAATCCGGTGGCCGTCAAATTAGAATTACCCTCTAATATGCAGATTCATCCTGTCTTTCATGTTTCACTTCTAAAACCAGTTCAACCCGCGACAAGATTAACCAAACCACCTGACCCCATCCTAATAGATGGAGAACCTGAATTCGAGGCAAAAAACATCCTGGACTCTAAAATGGTTAAATCAAGACTTTTTTATTTAATCGACTGGAAGGGTTATGGACCACAAGAAAGGTCATGGGAACCTAGTGACCACGTTCATGCTCCTCGATTGGTGAAAAAATTCCATCGGGACTTCCCAGACAAGCCAGGGCCAAGGGGAAGAACAACTTCAGGAGGGGCCTTGGGGGGGAGTGCTGTCATGATGCCTACCCCTCGGGCATCCGGATCGAGTCCATCAGCCCCGGGAGCAGGCATCCAGATACTCATTAAAACCCCAACAGCCCCGGCTGGGGGCTGTTTAGATTCAGTCCTGGTGCCATAGGCACCAGGCTCATCATAGAAATCAGTCCTGGCGCCATAGGCGCCAGGCTCATAGACTTTACTTACCCTATGCAGACCATGCTGCAAATGAGTCCAAGCCAACGTGAGCCCTGGATGGGACTATTTTATTACAGGGACTATTATTTACCCGGGTGTGGTTCTGGGGATCTTCTTACCTGGGACTACTTTGCAGGCTATTTAAACCACGGCCGAACAGCAGCTCATGCTTCATGTTATTCTGCATCCAGCAGCGTAACGCTCACCGTGTCTACAAGTCAGCATCCAGTCTTCTGCCACGCCCGCCTCGAATCCGGAGCTCCTAGACAAAAGGAAAAGAAAGGAGAAGAGGTTAGATCACAGACATTATTTGATTCTTTACCTGGTTCCAGACCCAGCACATCTCCCAGCCTGGAAAGGACATCATTTCAGCACGCGTCGCTTCGCCAGCAGCAGCGCCGCGTTATCCTCACCAGTCCACCGCATCTTTGAACTCGGTGCTGCCTCCATCATTTTCTTCGTCGAAACCCAGCACCTCGGGGGAAAACAAAAGGAATAACAAGGTGAGCCGAGAAAACCGACAAAGACAATGGGCCTCATTACACGGATGGTGGTAAGGATTTACCGGTACCGGTAAAATACCGGTACTGGTAAATCCTTACCGCCTTACTAAGAGGTCCCTTTGCGGGTTGGGGGATTTAACGCCTACTTTTTGCAGCTGTTAAAAAACAACCCGCAAAGGGACCCAGGGAGCTAATTACGGTACCGAAATTTGCGGTACCGTAATTAGCGCCTTCCCCATTCCCATTGAGCCCTATGGGCCAAAAATGGGAATGGGGAAGGGCAATGGTGGAAGGGGGAATTACCCCTTTCCGCCAAGGCGGTGCCGGTATTTTACCAGCATGAACCATGGCGCTAATAGCGCCATGGTTCTCCGCCATCCGTGTAATGAGGCCCAATCTCTTTGCCACCATAGGCTTACCTGCTTTACCACCGGAGGTATTATCCTTTAATTCGCTGCATCTTTCTATGCCGCACCTATAAAGGGAGAGAAAACAGCAAGTCAAACTCATGCAACTTTTACCGGACAGTGTTTGGTGATAAAGACTCTTACCTGAACGCCATCAGCTGCCTCCAGGCAATATTCTTTTGGACCCAGCTGCAACCTAACGAGGGAATGGAACAAGAGTGAACATCGGACATATTGAACTCTTTGGGGGGTTCTTTGAACATTCTTTGCCTCACTGATCCCAAGTATCCAGGCAAGAGTAAACGCAAAATGGCTCCAGATAACACGTTGGGAGCTGATCCAGCTGTGAAATTTTTGATGCCGGCTGTGGTGTTCCTCCTCTTTATTTTTTGCCTGTGCCAGGTGGGTCTTCGATGTTGTGCTAGCGCGGTACCGAATGGTGCAATGATGATGGTGCCGCACTAATGCCCTTAGTTCCACTTTTATTACGTTGAACCCTTCTTCAGTGTCATTTGCCAGCTGGATCAGCTCCCAACGTGTTATCTGGAGCCATGTTGCGTTTACTCTTGCCTGGATACTTGGGATCAGTGAGGCAAAGAATGTTTCTGCAGAGCTGAATAATCTGTATCTGTCTGGGATCTGTGCCAGCAACTTTGATGATTCTTTTGATATGTAGTTTGATGCTCGTCTGTTTCGGGACAGCACCCCTTCCTTGTTCCCGGAAGACAGGACATAGATTTGTGACTCTGTAGTTGGCTGGGCCGCACTCTGTTGGGTGTTTTCTCGCGCCTTTTTGCTCCCATCAATGTGGCTTTCTGGTATTACCATTAGTGCTGAGTGTAGAGTGGCCATTGAGCAGCTGCCACTCCATGATTGTGGGAGGTGTAGGTATGCCTGGTTACCAAATACCCAATACGTGTCCATCAGGGCCGCTGTCCCTTTTCTTAGATCTGGGATGGTAAGGGTCTTGTTACAGTTCTTGTACAGTCCAAAAGACCCCCCTTGCCTACATCCCCTCCCCAGGTGAGGGCCATGGCTCATCGGGCGTCCCCTCCTTACCACCAGGGCCCAGGTGGTGGATGCCTCACCTGTTGAAGACATTGCCTAAACGTATTGAATTTAGCTAGGCCTCGGAAACCATCTAGTCTAATAAAGATGGCGTGAGCTTGGCGCACTGTAGCGCGGCCCCCACCTTTGGAGAGTTTCAATTATCCCTGTGGCGGCAGCTCCCTGGCAGATCCGCTGTGAGCCCTTTCCCACGAACGAGACGGACATGAGCTAATGTAAGATACCAACACTGTAACATTTCACCTTCCGCAGTGTATCACTGCTCCCAGCAGGACAGCATGGCCCGGCCAGCAGAGCCTGGGTGGAAAGAGAACTGAAAAATGGCCCTTTAATAAAAACAAAAGTTCCCTAACACTAATGCTAAAACTACTTGTAATACATGCATTTTCTCCACAAACCCCTTTGATTAGAAAATGTGTAGAACGTACAGATATGGCAGAATACAGGTTCACATGGCATAAGCAATGAAGCACCCCCACCACTGCAGTTGTGTGCAAATAATGAAAATGTCCCGGGGGGGGTTATTTGTTATGTGCCTCATTGAAGAGTTTACACCCCACGGTCCCGCGCCACAACCGAACTAATGCTGCTAGAGTACAAAGAAAGACAAATGCAACCATACTGAGGACTCATGTGAAGGACCCGCGAGAATGCACCCCCCATGTGTGTAAGTCCAAGCCCTTTATGTGCCACTACCGTCATGTACGGTGGCAAGTCATTTTCTATGTGCTCCACCAACCTCACTACTACCTCACTTACTGCAAATGTGTATGTATATAACACAATGCTGTAGTTGTTAAAACATAGTGTACACATAACGTGCTCGGACTGGCTATATTCGAGAGGCATTAGCAATGTTAAGATGTGAGATCTGAAATGACTCAATTAGTATTGTATGTTATTTGAATGTTTATGATGTTTTCACCTCAAATCGGCAACACACGAGGAAGATGCCTTTGTGAGTTTATGCAAGGCCATTCCCCCTCCAACCCAGTGGAGCCTGCCAGATAAAAAAACAGAGGCCTGCGCCACGCTGCTCCACCTCCCCCAACTAGGCTGGAGCCGCTTCAAAGATTTGTAGTACCCTCTGCAGCACCCAAGGCCACGGCCCGCCACCTGCATTATTTACAGCCCAGCAGTAAACCTCCGCCTGAATGCACAAATCCAAGGCGCCCTCTCTTAAACCCCACAACCCACCGGACCACCTTAGGTTCATGGCCCTCATAAAACTAGGATACCCAATATTATGGCAACATGCAGCAGCACATACATAACGACTTCTAACAAGACAGAAAGACATGCACCGCCTGTCCCATGCCCTGAGACTTAGCCCCACGACCTATGATACCCGGTCAACAGGACACTGGTAACCAGGTACTGATGAATCGCCATCAAACCCCTCCCAAGGTGAATTCCTCCTGTGTTGCATTAACCTGTAGAATAACCTATTGAAAGATTTACTAAAAAGGATAATATTGCAATGACTGAATGACTGCGGTGTGCATGGCCTAGGGCAGATAAGTCAGGAAAAGACATTCATCTCTGACACTGGCCACAATGGCACAACAACACCATCCGGATGAACCCAGCAGACCTGCCAGGCCCAGCCCAACCCATGAGGCAGACCAGTGATGTCCTCCAACCAAGGCCAACCACATCGCAGCAGCACCTATAGCTAGTCGTCGCCACCCAATCCCATTGAACTTGTGCCCCCTATAGTATGAAGGTTTTGATGACGCTTTTTGTAAATATATACGCCTGTCTTTGTTATTGTCAGACAGAGCGCTCTCGGAGTTTGCAGAGTTCTTTGCATGCCCTATTCTGATTGATAAACTCCCATTTACGCTCACCCGCACTTGTCTTGGCTTTATTCCCATCCTGGGAGAGTCCTTTATTGTCTCTCATTGCGGGGAGGATCGTGCTGGTTGGGGACGCTTGCCTTCAAACTGTATAGACACTGGAGTCAATATTCCTCCGGAACTCCTCCAGTACCTTCAAACCAGTGAAGTAACTGGTATCTACGCGCCCCTGCATGCCATGCAGGATGGAGAGCTCAAAAACATAAGGTGAGGTTACCAAGAGGGGATATCGGAGTTGATTAGTGGGGAGAACGAGAACAGTTGGGGGGGCCTTCACTAAAGTCCACGGGTGGCTAAATCCCTTTCTCCACTTGCAGGAGAATACTTCTACGAGTCCAGCAGACAAGATTAGGTGGGCAAGTCCACCCTCCATTCTCTTCACTACGCATCACGTTGGTGGAGACCGCAGCTGTCCGGGTCCGATCGACGCCCTTGTGGGAACCAGGTGAGCGTAACAGTATGGGAGCCCGGGGGTGTGCTCAGGGAAAAGCCCCAGGTGAGACACGGTTTTATGCCGAGGAAGAAGGAGAGGAGAATGAGATCCCTAAAACCTTTGTATGTTGTACTACATCTATCTTCCTTCTTCCCAATGAAGCTTCTTTATTAGAATTCCACCACCCATACACCTCTGGTAAACCAATTAAAGACCCAAACCCCATTACAGTAGGAAATAACCTCTCTTGGAATCACTGCCTTCATGTTGCCCACCAGAATAACCCCAACCATTCTTCTCCACGTCCCTCTGATAATTAATTTCCGAACACCCAATCTACCTTAACAAAACACTACCGTTCTCACAATCCCCTCTGTTCAGTTCACGATTCCAGCTATCCCCATTTTTTTCATAAGCCCTACCAATCCTGTGTCTCTGATTGTAATTTTCCGACTTCCCAGTCGAATGTGACCAACAACTACAGATCCCACAAACCCTCTCACTCATTGCATAAACCTTACAAAAACCACTCTTCCGAGATCACCAAAAATCCCTCTACTACGAGATTTATAATCTCATACAATACCTCTTCCTCTCTATATCCCCTAGGCTACTCTAATACTCCAGCCCCCCCACCCCCTTTTCGGACACAAACACTTTTGTCCAGCACAAAATGCAACGGACTAACACTAGAGCTGTTTACCTGACATGCCCCGACACAAGGGTCAGGCAGAGCCAGGCAATTAACCAGAAAGACACACACCTGACAGCCCTTTCCCTTTCCCACAGGGATAAAAGTTGGAGCACAAGAGCACAGGACAAGCAAGGCAGATTGCATGACATGGGGGCTAACTCAGCACAGCAGTACAAGATGGGGAGAAAGATGGCACATACGGAGAGGGTGACAAGGAGAGAAGCAACCTTGCCCTTTCTGACCAAGGCCTGCGAAACCTCTGCAGAAGGAATCATAAGATTGCGAACAATAGCCAGTGTGTGTTGCAGCAGATATCAATGGTACACGAGACCCTCCTCTGCTGGTTACCAAGCCGGGGATAGACGTTTGTCTCTATGGTACCAACCTTGACTCCAAAGAGAAAGAAAACCAAGCGGCTCATTACAGCTGGTGAGTCGAGGGGAGAGTTGATAAGAAACCGAACTGTGCTGAACGAAAAGTAGCCAACGGCTAATTTGAACTTTGAAAGGTTTAAAGAAACTATTGATAACAGAGAGGGAAAACCAGCAGGAGAGGAGTCTGGCATCACGTGGGTGCATACAGAGGAAACTCTGGGCGATTACCCAATGGTAGAGAATACTGTAACCAGAAGGCCTTGGGAAGAGACGAAAAGAGGTCAAAGTGGTCATATAGGGGTCTTGTAAAGTCTTCTGTACCGTTGAAAGTCTTTGACCGATAGATGATTGCAAAGCTAAGGGAAATGAATCCTGCTTGCTGAAATGAGCGCATGAAGAACTGTTTGTAAAAGTTGGCATGAGTGAACCCGGTGGAGGGATGCTAAGGAGAAGGGGAAAAGTCTGAAGTTCCATGAACACTGTGTTGACAGGAGTGAACCCGACCACGGAGTGTCCACATTGAACTGTCTGTAAAAGTTGGCTAGAGTGAACCCGGCAGAGGGCTGCTGACAAAAAAGGGCAAAGCCTGAAGAGCTGTTTAAAAAGACATTAAGATTTGTGAATGCAAGAAAAGCCACAGTGAACCCGAAAGAGGGAAGCTGGTGTCTGAGAGTGATCCGAGCCCGAAAGAGGGAGATCTAGGGGTGGAAAGTAATCCCCAAAGTCCAGTGAGAAAATAACTGTTTATTATTTTTGTTGAATACGATTTGTGAAGGGCCTGCTCCCGGAAGAGGGGGTACAGGAGAGAAGTCATTACTCAACGTATATGTGGAACAGAACTTTTTGTTTGTTTGTTGAATACATCAGGCCCTTGAAGGCAAGAAACTTTTGTTAAGAGAGACTTATCCATAGAAGAACCCGATAGCTGGTACTGAACTGGCGGCTCGTGCTGGGAAAGCGCAAGCATGTGCTGTGCTCAGGAGATCCACTTTGTGCCTTGCTCAAAATGTGGGGAAGGGAGACCCCTGGCAATCACATCCTGACTTAATATTTGTTAACACTTCTTTCTTTATTGAAAACCCTATCCCACACTCTTTCTGTAATTAATTGTAAGGATATGGCAATAGCTTTTTGTAGTATAGGCCTTTTAGTTTGACAAGACGCTACAAGTACTGCCTTATTTTTAATTTGATGGTCAAATCTTGCTCCCATTTTAGATTTAACTTTCGGTTAAGCATTTTTCCACCCTCCATTTGATGGTTGAATCTTGCTCCCATTTTAGATTTAAGTTTAGGTTAGGCATTTTTCCACCCTCCATTTACAGTTTAATTGAACTGTGCTCACTTGTGTCTGTCTCTACTGTTGTAACCAATACCCAAAAGCCCTTCTTCAAGAACAAATACGGTTCCTAGTGATAGCCTCGACATCCAAAGCATCGAATGCAAAAGCCTCGAAAAAAATGCACTGAAAATATGCATTTTGTTTTTCATTGTTTTTAATGGGGGGTCCCCGCAACCCCTGGTTTTTTTACCCCTTAAAACCCATTGTAATTTAAAAAAACTTTACCTACAAAAAAAATCATTTTTCCGAGGCTTTTGCATTCAATGCTTTTGCATTCGATGCTTTGTATTCGAGGGAATCACTGGATACCAAAAATACAAAGAAGCACGAAAACTTGCGGAGGTGGTTGCAGATATGATCAGAGGGGGGAATGTAGAGGAGCAGATGTATACATCCGCAAGAGATACTGCCCCCTACCTCCTTTGTATTGGAGACATGAGACCGTGCCTTGCCTGACACCAGCGATCGTACCAATACCGCAGCTAGTATTTGGAAGGAGATATCCATTGAGGCAACCCTATTGAATGTACCCCCAAAGTGATGACAACCTACAGGAGGATCTCCCTAAATGAATATGAGAAAGAGCTGAGAAAATGAACTGATGACGTCATAAGAAAGTGTGCACGATGTCCCAAGATTCTAAATGAAGATGATATATAGATCCTAGAGGAGAAGTAAAAGGATCACATGAACCTTAAAGTGTAAAAGAAGAAGATTACATGTGAACAAAGTGCTGCAGAAAACAGAAGTTCAATGAATGTACAGATTTTGATCAAGTCATCATATTGGCTAGCTATGAGTAGTAAATAGAATTCAGGTGAAGCTGCCATTGTATAGAAACTCGACATTGCTATCATGAAATAGTAAGGCAAAAACCATGAAAGGGGAATGAAAAGCTGTGTCGCAGTGGAATAACAGGCTGCTGAATTTGCATGGCGAGGCTGTCTGGCCTGAAGTCAAGATCTTAGAAATCGAGGTCAGCTGTCTACTCTGAAGAGAACGAGTGTGTGGAAGATGAATCCTCTCACATTAAGGTGCAAGAAAGAACACAAAGGATGCCAAGTTTTAATTCATTTAAAGCATTTAAAAGCTGCAGAATGGACCAAACTGTGGTATCTTGTCACGTGAGCCCAGGATGTTAATAGAGTTTGAACTTGGAGTTCCAGACACGATAGTTAGTGCCCTCACTCCCGTGCATTCTTAGGTCGAGAATACTCTGCATGGCCAAGTACAAAGACAATTTCATGGCAGAAGGCATGGGTGATGAGAGATGCTGGGCTAATTGGGTGGTGAGGTAGCTTCATCTCCTATCTCCCTGCACCTGGGTCTTGGTTTACGTACTGCTAAATGAACTGAATGTTCCAGAGTTGGCACACGCTTGCCAACCAATTGTATTAGTCCGTATAACGAGGGACCTTATAGCTTAGTAGACCAATCAAACACGATGTAACTAGTGTTTCTAAAATGACATGTTTGAAGAAGTAGGTATAAGTTGTCCACCTGATAAAGGACAGCCAATAACAATCCTAGCTCCTATATGATTGTATAATTAGATGTTTCCCTTAACCAATCCTGACCCTTGATAGGGTTTTCACTATTGCCACATAGTATGACATCACTCTGATGCATAATGAGTATATAATTATGTTTTTTGTGAAAATCACTGAGAGACTGAGCGTCCGTCCGTTGATGTTCGTTGTACCCTCCCTGTTTTAGATAATTGTTAATAAAACAGTGACTTGCCATCTTCTTGAGTTTGTCTGGTTATTTGGACTCCGAATTATTCTGGTGTAATCCCATCCATTACCATATGCACATTCCAAGGGCCATAATCTCACAGTGACCAGCATTGTCTCTTTCCCGTGCTTAGGTCAAGTCCTCCCGTATCATGATCAGCATGGTTTATTTGCCACGCTTAGGTCATGCCCTCCCGTACAATGATCAGCATTGTCTCTTTCACGTGATTAGGTTACAAGACGCACTATAGAGTGCTTTCAATCCTCTTTCTTTCAGCAAAGTCCTGAGTTGGCTGACCACACATGCTCAGATCTTAGAGGTCAATTGGTTGCATGCCATGGTCCAAATATTATTAAGAATCTGTGGGTCTATGGTGAGCTGCTCAATAGAAAGGTGAGAACTACCAGCGTCTGAGCGTTCGGGAATTCCCCCAAGTGAAAGGGAAGGCTACTAAAAGGGGTGGCCCAAGTCCCTAATGCCTTTGAAAAAAAACACTGCAAAGGCAGGACTGATCTTTCTATTCTGCGGGTAAACTGGAAAGAATGAAGCATGAAAATCTCCACAGACAATGTAATTGAAGTGAAAGTGTTTATTGAGATAAAGGTTTAGCCCACCGGTTCTTCAACGCACAGCCATAACTGATCTTTACTTTGCATCTTTCCCCTTGCATTCCATGCTCTCTGTTCCACACTCCATGAAGGGAATGGTGGAGGTATGGACAAATAACATAGAATACTACACACCTATCCCCTTTACACAAAATACAACACACTACTTTGCTAATCCCACAAAAATGTTCCAAATTGAAAAGAAATGATTATTAGGTATAATAAAACATGCGACTTACTAAATAGTGGTTGAGCAGAAAGAAAAACACAAGGGTGTGGCATATACATCTAACATCTAACACAATCATACAATATTGTATATTCGGTTATAAATGAAACACAGTTTATGTACCTGGTGTTCTATTGTACAGTGTTTCAAAGTAGATAAGAATTAACAGTTTTCCTGAAGCTGAAGAAAAAGTAAAAACATTTTCAACTCACATAATCCTTCAGATATGAGGGCTTACTGCAAACACATTTAGTACGGGTATCAAACCTCTCTTTCATGGTTTTCTCTTTCTCCGACCTGACATTTGTCTCTACATTCTTACTTTCTTTAATGATATTGGTACTCCTTGAAATGTTCTTTTAACTCTTGACACCCTATTCATGTTCCACACCCTACTATCAGAAACGCTTGTTAAACGGGAATCATATTAGTGCCTCCTTTTGATTTATATTGGCCTAAGCCTAGTTGCTCTGCGAAGAAAACCGCGTTGCAAAGTTCCGATTTTAGATCAACTTCGCCACCATTTTAGGTTCATCCGCCATTTTGATTTCTGTTCATATGTTTCTCGGTTCTATAATGGTGGACTGTGTTTCAACTTGCAACCAAGCATTCCCGACCTTTGAATCCTGTTAATGGTTAGACAGTCCGAGGGCCAACTGTTTAGACTAGGTAATAAGACATTGTACTTAGTATGATTGTTGTCCGAGGATTGTCTGCGCTAACAAGTCTCATCCACGAATACACATCGGCAACAATGTTGTACAAATGCCAAGCGTGCACACAGGTTGAACTGCATTGTGAAGGGATATGTGCTAAAGCTTAGTGTTGGAGATGAGAATATACAACACCATTGTAACTTGAGGGAAATACAAACTAATGTAATCCGTGTGCATATTATTGTATGAGCCATAAGTGAACTCGGCATGAACTCTAGACCACAGTTTATTAACGTGTAGAGGGGCTGGACAATATTACTGAAATGTATAAGAACCCGAATGTCTAGATGTTTAGCACTCTCTCTCCTCACTCTGACGGGCTGGTACTCATTGTGATGTATTGAAAGCCAGATAGCTATCTGTATTTCTGTTTTTTTGTAGACTGTACAGTAGGTTAAAGATCTTTGCATCTTTATAGCCCGTGTTTGGTGTATTTCCTTTTGTGGTACTCAGCCTCAATATTTCCTTGCTTTTACAGATGGCGCCCGAATAGGGACCCTCAAGATTGATGCCATCTTGCTGAAGTGTTGACGCGGCTATCGGACCAGGATCGGACGGTGAGAAAGGGGGCCCCTTCTTGGATGTGACGCAACACCTCAACAGTACTGCACGACCTGATCCCTGGATGGTGAGCCCGCGATCTGAGATGGAATCTTGATGAGGGTCCATATATCGAGGCGGGCAGTTTTGCCAAAATCACCAACCACGAGGGTCCTTTGTTGTCCTTTGTAATCCGAACGGACCTCCCTTAGACCTTTGATCAGGTGAGTCGTGACCCAATTCTTAAGTATCCTGATATTTGAATTTGTCGTATTGTCCTCACGAGAACAATTATTGACCAGGTAACACCAAAATTCTGATATGCCTGAGAAATTGTCTGCCTGCTTCAGGGCATTATTCCGCAGAGACAGACAATCTTTGGAATTTGGCCGACCGGTGCCACAGGAGGAGTCGCCGGCATGTACTATGTACTGTAAGCATGGCATTGATAGTATAATGTTTAATGATATTTGGCACAGACAAACTAGACATGCTTCCGAACTTCAGTGGCCAGTCAATGGTAGCTTTGAGATTTCTTGTATAGAATATTTAGAATCTATATTATTGAAGAAAAAAGCTAGACCTGCAGCATTTGATGTATTGCAATATTGGAAGAAAGAAGCTATGCAGCAACTTAAAAGTAGAGAGAAACATGCGCGCCGACATATGTCGAACACCGAGAAAGTGTTATTATATGATCAGCAAAAACAGTCAGAGTCAGTTAGAAATATGGATAGGGCTTTTCAACTTGGTATTCAGGAAATGCATCCGCCTAAGGATTTTCATGCATCAGACAAACTAATTGACAAACTTCTAAATGAACAGAGGCCTGGTGCCACTGCGCCACCTCCTTATGTACCTATTCCTGTTGCTTTACCTCTTCCTGCTGTTCCTCCTCCCATAGCAATTCCTGCTCCTCCTATCATTCCTACTATTGCTCCTCTTCCTCCGGTTATTGTTCCACCTCCTATCGTTGCTCCTCCGCCTGCACTTCCACCTTTGCCTGCTGCCATAGGTTCGGTAGATTTGTCTCTTCCAATAGCGATAGCACCTTCGTTATCTAGTATGCAAGATGTATCTACTCTTTCTCTTCCTAGTAGTCTGTTCCGCTTATAGTTGATAAGAGAGCAGAATTGAAAAATCAAGATCTGAATGCATGGGCTAGACAGTGTATGGAGAAGGGTGATCGTTCTGATGTTTTTGCTACACCCTCTAATCTAGAAAATTTTCCTGAGAAAAATGTTTTTAATGAAGGACTTGGAATTCATTTATCTGTAATGTGGAACAGGCTGAATGATGTAGATCTCCCACAAGGGTTGAGGGATCTGAATGTTTTAGCATATTCAAGAGATACTGCAGAGAAAGTATATGAGCACGTCGAGAGGGTTTTTGAGTATAGAAGGGAGTTAGAAAGGATACGGAATAAAGAAAGTGATGGTGATATTTTGGATGTTATTTTTGTACAGAAACGGTTCCTTCCTCTTAGTACGTTGATGAGTGAAGAAATGAGAATTTGCACAAGAGATGTAATTAGATGGATTTCAGATATGTCGATGCCTCCCGTAGAAGTATATGACACGTATAGTCAGTATACGCCAGAAATGCAGAGGAATGTGATACAGGTTATGGTAGAATACCTGCAGGATGAATGTATTAAAAGAAAGATTTGTTGTCCCGCAGAATTATTGAATATCTATAAGAGAGCCTTTTCGTCTGACAATCCTTCAGCTGCTTTAGCGCTCGATTTAGCTCTGTTGCTCAGAAAGCGTTCAGAGTTTCCTACTTCTAAGTTGCCTATGAGAGAGGTTTCTTTGACATTTGTCCCAAAAGTTGAGGTTCCAGCTAATGCTGCAGCAGGTACAGCTGCTTATGACATTCCTGCACATTATATATCGCAGTTTGTTCACGTCCCGTTCTCAAGACAGGAAGTGAACACCATCAGACAGTCTATCCCAGATATTAGAAAGAATCCGACAGGGTTTTTTAAAGAGATCGAATCTGTCTTCCAGTCGTCAGTATTTACTCTGAGTGATATAGATTTGTTATTTCCCGTGCTCCTGCCCATTGATTTGTGGAAACAGATTAGGACAGTAGATGATGTACCAGGGTTAGGGGACACATGGGATAATATGGCTAGATAAAATAGAGATAGACCAGCTGACGAGAAACCACCACAGGTAATACTGACTTTGCCTGATAGAATAGTGATCAAACTGAAAGCCTTAATTCCTGAAAGAAGGATTGTCTGGGACAAACTTACTGCTTGTGTCCAAGGGAAGTCTGAAGGTGCTACCAAATTCTTTAATCGGTTTGAACAAGTGTTTTCAGATTTCAGTGGACAAGACTTAAGCACAGAGTCTGGAAAACGATTATTTGTAGACAAATTTGTGTTTGGATTGTTACCTGGCATCCAGTCGCAAATTATGACTTCTGGGAGCACTTGGCAAGCTAAGTTTCAGTCTAAAGTATTGCATATGGCTCAGTATTACGAAAACCGAGTCAATAATGAGAAGGAAAGGATATAAAAGAAAAAGGGAGACTTGAAGACTAAAGTATTGTTGCAACAGATTGTTAGAGGTCCTAGAGGGGGTATTACACAGTTTAGGGGGCAGTATGTTCCACAAGGTAATGTGCCGTTGGGTCCTGTACACGCGAACCAATGTGCTTATTGCAGACAAAAAAGGGTCATTGGCAAGCACAATGCCCGATCCTCCAGCAGAGGTCGAATAACACATTTGGTATCATGGGTAGACAATCCAGAGGCCGCCCTGAGATAGGGGGTCCTAGTAGAAGTCAGTGTTCCCAGAATTCTCAGCCTTTTTCACAAGACAATCAGCCACCGAGTCTGGATAATAGAAATATCTTTGATCATCCTTCTACTGCTTATCTCTCTGAAGACCTTTCCTTTGATGATATATTATTTCGCTAGGATTGCCGAAGCAGGGTTTGGAACCAACGCCTATTCCCGTTAATCAGAAAGGTCCCTACGTTGAAATGATAGTGGGAAATAGGAAACATCTATTCTTGATAGATACAGGAGCATAGAAGTGTTCCATTGACCATTCATGGGTTCCAGACATTCCACTCTCAGGGCAAACTAACGTTTCTGTAGGGTTCTCTGGTACGCCAGTGGTTAGTCCGGTTTCTTCACCGGTACCTATTTCACTGGGTTCATTCACGGATCACTGTCCGTTTCTTTTGACAACAAACTGTGGAGAGAATTTGTTGGGGTTAAATCTGTTGAACGAATTAAATGCGGTAATTCATTGTTCTTCGGATGGAGTGCGTTTGACGATTTCACCACAACCATTTTCTGCCTCACAGTTTCTGACTAGACCTTTGCCGCCGGAATTTAGTGACGTTCCAGAGTGTTTATGGGTGATTGATGACAATGATGTCAGTGTTTTACAGATTGAACCTGTTAAACTTGTTTTGAAACAAGGAGTAAAGTTGCAACATTTTCCACAGTATAAGATTTCGGTTGATGGTAAGCATGCTTTGAAGTGTATAGTTTCCGATTTTGTACACCTTGGGGTAATTCAGGAAATTGCAGGTAATTTGTGCAATAGTCCGATTTTACTTGTGTACAAGAAAGGAGATAATGCAATTCCTTTTCGTTTTATCATTGATTTATGCGCTATCAAGAAGATTGTTGCTCCACAATTTCCTATTGTGCCTGATGTGACGATGATATTAACTATGATCCTTTGCTTCTGCTACTCATTTTAGTGTCATAGATCTTAAAAATGCTTTCTTTAGCATTCCTATACACGAAGATAGCAGATATATGTTCGCGTTCACCCTAGGGGGATGCTCGTTTACATTCACTTGTGCGCCGCAAGGGTACACGGAAAGTCCAAGCATTTACAGTAGGGCTTTGAAAGAACAGCTTGATGCACTTGAGTTGCCTACTACTTGTACTTTGGTTCAGTATGTCGACGATCTTCTTTTGGCTGCGGATTCAGAAAGTGCCTGCAAGGAGGGCACTGTGTTGTTGCTTATTCACCTAGCAAAGCATGGACATAAAGCTTCACTGAAAAAGTGTCGATATTGTCGACAGGAGGTCGCCTATTTAGGCGATCACTATCTCCTGTCAAAGGAGGGAAGAAGATTGACGCCTAAATGGATTAAAATAATTTCTAGCATGTCTGTCCCAAATACACAGAATGAATTCAGAGCCTTGATAGGAATGGCTTCTTACTGCAGGCAGTGGATCCCGAACTTCTCACTAGTGATCAAACCAATGTTGGCTCTGACAAAGAAGGGCATTTCTTTGCCATTGCCGTGGAACTTGGAACACAGAAAGCTTTTGATCTGCTCAAGACTGCACTGTGCTCTGCACGGGTTTTGGGGGCACCAAATTATGACAAGGCCTTTGAGTTGTATGTGCATGAATGTGATGGATGTACTTTGTCTGTGTTAACGCAGGAACATGGAGGGAGGAATAGGCTGTGCGGTTACTTTTACTCTGCCCTTGATCCTGTTGCATGTGCTTTGTCGAGATGTCTGAGAGCTGTCGCGGCTACTGCTGCCTCTGTAAAACAGAGTGAGGGCATGGTCCTAGGCCATGCTTTAACCTTGTTGGTACCTCACTCTGTAGACGTTCTATTAAATAGAATGCAAACACAACACCTTACTTCTGCACAATTAAAGAGATACAAATTGATCTTGTTTGCATCGCATGTAAAAATTAAAAGGTGTTGTGTATTGAATCCGGCTGAATTACTACCTCTCCCGCAAGGTACTGGTTGCAGTGATGAAACATCACATGACTGCCTTTATGCTACAGAACAGGAAACTAAAGGCAGGATTGATCTGAAAGATACACCTTTGAACAATCCAGAAGGGGAGCTGTTTTGTGATGGCTCCTGTTTCAAACTTCTTGATGGTACATCTACTGCTGCTTATGCCATCACCACACTAAGCACGATCGTGGAAACCAAAAGAATTTCGCATAACTCTGCGCAGGCCGTAGAGATTATTGCATTGACTGGCGCTTGTGAACTTTCCGAAGGGCTTAGAGTAAACATATATACTGATAGTCAGTATGCTTTTGGGGTGGTTCACAACTTCGGTAGACTTTGGGCAGAACAAGGTTTCTTGACCTCACATGGAACGAAGATCCAATATGGCACCTTGATAGTTCAGCTACTCTCAGCGCTTGCACTCCCCACTCAGCTAGCAATTATGAAATGTGCGACACATCAGAAAATCATAGATGATGTAGGAAAAGGGAATGCCTTTGCTGACCAGATAGCCAAACAAACTGCAACTGACCTCTATTCAGAAATATATACTACAAGGGAAGTCACAAATGTCTGTACGATAGACGGAGGAATTGAGTCCATAAAGAATAACCAAAGCAATGCCACTTTAGAAGAAACTAAGCAATGGGCTGAGGGCTTGGCGAGGTTGGATGATGATGGGTGCTGGGTGGATAATTTGGAGGGAAAGTGGATACTTCCAGATGCGTACGTTACTATGATGGTTTCAATGGTTCATGGACCCACCCACATTTGTGCTAGGAAGATTTGCAAAATGTTACAAACTGTCTGGGTTAACGTTAATATCTTGAAAACTGCTGAGCTGAGTGATACACTTCGACTTTATTGAAATGAAACGTTGTAATAACTTTAAATATGTTTTAGTTGTTATCTGCGCCTTTAGTAAATGGGTTGAAGCCTTACCTGTAAAAGATGCCACAGCAATGACAATGGCGAAAACCATGCTTAAGGAATATTTTCCTAGGTTTGGTTTGCCAAGGGTCATCTGATCGGACAATGGTCCACATTTTATCGCTGCTGTAATTCTGCAGATATACGCGGGATTACAGATCGATAAATAGTTCCATTCGGCCAGACATGCTCAGAGTGCTGGATTGGTAGAGAGACACAATGGAATCTTAAAGAACAAACTCGCTAAAATGTGTGCCGGCACCAATTTGAAATGGCAGGACGCCTTACCGATCGTGTTACTGTCAACGAGGACGACCCCACAGACTACGACTAGGCTCTCCACTTTTGAGGTGGCAATGGGTAGGCAAGCTAACATTTGGAATCTCGCGAAGCCTAAAATGTTAAAGGATATTGAGCATGTACTTCTTTCCGATTATTGTGACCAGTTAACTAAAAACCTGTATTTGATTCATCAACAGGTGCGAGAAGCCCTCCCAGCAAAATACAAGGGGCCAGGTCATAGCATACGATCTGGACAGTGGGTTCTTATTTAGGCATTTGAAAGAGCATCCTGTCTTGCACCGCGGTGGAGAGGGCCCCACCAGGTCCTCCTGGCCACACAGACCACTATACAAGTG
This sequence comes from Ambystoma mexicanum, assembly GCF_040938575.1. Lineage (NCBI taxonomy): Eukaryota > Metazoa > Chordata > Amphibia > Caudata > Ambystomatidae > Ambystoma > Ambystoma mexicanum. Next base: position 171,089,895 of record NC_090925.1, read on the forward strand.
ACAGGGAAGAAGCACTGGATCCACGTGTCGCATGTCAAGAGGATACCTTTCCCTTTGCCACATGACAAGGAAGATACAGAGAAACTTACTTGCACTGCTTCCAGCAATAATTCAGCATTGAGCAGTACTGAGAGTGCTTCGGAGACATTCCCGGAGCCCGTGGAGCCTGGGGAAACAGCTACTTCATCTCCACACTCTCCTGCAGATCCTTTTTCATCTGTTTCTGATTCTGTTGTGAATCCATCACTTCCATCAGGAAGCAACGACACGCTGTTTGCAGATCACACTGTACCAGGAGTCACAAGGTACAATCTGCGTCCACAGAGCTAGACTTACTGCACAGTTTGGCTGTGCCAACAGGAAAATCATCATAGGGCTTGTGAAAGCAATAAGGTTAGTGGCACTTCAGAACCGGATGGCATTAGACGTCATCCTGGCTGAGCGTGGTGGAGTATGTAAATTAGTGGGATCCGCTTGTTGCGTTTTCGAACCAGATTCCTCCCCAACCATCGTTAAGGCAATACAAAATCTGCACGTCCTTAGTTCAGAAGTGCATGTTCCAGAGGGAAATTGGGATATTAGTGCTTGGTTCTGAGACTTCTTACGATCTTGGGGATGGAAGCTTCTCTCTGTCTTATTGATAATTCTGGGTATTTTGTTGTTTTGCTGTTGCTGTATACAATGTCTTCCTGCCATATGTTCAGTGTTAGGGGGATGTTGTGCACAGACTATGGGAACGTTAGGATCAAAGGTACACGTACCGAAAACGATGTCCAATGAGTTTGTGATGAAGGAAATTTCTGTTTCAGATCTTATGGTGATTGATATATCTGATGAATGTGATTCAGGTTGTGTGGACATTGAGACGTGGAGTTACTCGTAAAGCAACAAGTTTTAATTTAGCACTTGGCTTAGGCCAAAAGGAGGGTTTGTTAAATGGAATCATATTAGTGCCTCCTTTTGATTTATATTGGCCTAAGCCTAGTTGCTCTCTGAAGAAAACCGTGTTGCAAAGTTCTGATTTTAGATCGACTTTGCCACCATTTTAGGTTCATCGGCCATTTTGATTTCTGTTCATGTGTTTATCAGTTCTAAAATGGTGGACTGTGTTTCTAACTTGCAACCAAGCCTTCCCGACTTTTGAATCCTGTTAATGGTTAGACTGTCCAAGGACCAACTGTTTAGACTAGGTAATAAGACCTTGTACTTAGTATGACTTGTTGTCCAAGGATTGTCTGCGCTAACAAGCCTCATCCACGAATACACATTGGCAACAATGTTGTACAAATGCCAAGTGTGGACACAGGTTGAACTGCATTGTGAAGGGATATGTGCTAAGGCTTAGTGTTGTAGCTGAGAATATACATCGCCATTGTAACTTGAGGGAAATACAAACGAATGTAATCCGTGTGCATATTATTGTATGACCCATAAGTGAACTCGGCACAAACTCTAGACCACAGATTATTAACGTGTAGAGGGGCTGGACAATATTACTGAAATGTATAAAAACCCGAATGTCTAGATGTCCAGCACTCTCTCTCCTCACTCTGACGGGCTGGTACTCATTTCGATGTATTGAGAGCCAGATAGCTATCTGTATTTCTGTTTCTTTGTAGACTGTACAGTAGATTAAAGATCTGTGAATTTTTATAGCCCGTGTTTGGTGTATTTCCTTTTATGGTACTCAGCCTCGATATTTCCTTGCTTTTACACTCTAACAGCACCATGGAGCCTCTCCAGTACTTGTATGGATTCTGACCAATTTTCAACTGTACTAGCAGCTAAGTGTTGAAGTTTAATTCTAACCCAATAACCCACTTTTACGCAACATTCCTTGTATCTATTACTCAACTGCCTGTGAGAAATATTCTTCTAAATTTCCTTTAAATCAATGTCCTTTTTACAAGCTCTACCCAACCATGAGGGACAAACCCTTGTATTGGTCTTTCTGCCCCTCAGCATTTCAAAGGGAGAAATGCCTGTGGTGGCATGTGGTATGAATCTGTGCGACAACTGTTTCTTCTAACGCCCGGCGGCAGGAGAAGGCATTAAGAAAGGTGGCAACGCCTGAGAATTTAAAGTTTCAACTACGAGCCTGGTTCCAGGTTCAAGTATAAATGCTAACCTCATAGCAAAGCTTCCAGAGATTATCTCCCAAGTCATCTTGAAACTAGGAGTGGGGGAAAATTGTCTTTAGGCAAAGAAGCCTGAAATTGGTTTGCTGGAATACATGAGGCCCTAGTTTCCTGAAAGAGAAAAGACTGAAAGAGGACCTTTTTGGGATAAATTACATTTTACTACTTCAGGAAACATGGTTAGTAAACCCAATCGAGGGCTTTTCAATTCAAAATCTTCGTGCCTCCCAAAAAGCCAAAGGGAGACCAGCGGGGGGGCTGTTAATTGCTGTCAAAAACTCTATCATCAAAACGATTACTCCATTATACAGTAACATAATGGGAATACAAGCCTGTAAAATAGAATTGAAAATGGACATACCACATCCCGAAGTGGCAATCATTAATATTTACTGGAACCCTGCCAGTTCAAAACTCATGGACTTTCTAGAAGCACTAGATTCCTTATTAACAGTTGTGAAGACTGTACATGATGGAATAAACATTCTTCTAGCAGGTGATTTTAATGCTTATCACATCACCAATCAATGTGGCAAGTCCCGGCAGACAAGAAGGAGCCCATCAAAAAAAGAAAAACTGTGGATGGACTTCCTGACCACTTGGGATCTTAAGATGCTGCAAGAAAAGCCTATGGAAGGCGATAAGGCTGGAGTGACTTGGCGCCAAGGGAACTCAGCGTCCACTTTGGACTATTTTTTTTGTCTCTTCAGGAATATCTGGCCTCCGTTCTAACCTAAATATAAAATTTGAGGGGGGTAGTGATCATGCAAGATTGAACCTATCTTTACCTGATATGCAAAAATATCGACACATTAAGCATGGCCAAGAACTAGAGGGTCTCAAGGGAAAGTTGAGAGTGACAAAATACGAGCAAGGGGGGGGAAACCCTAAATAAATTACTAGAAGAAATCCCATCTTCGACCTGGAGTGAAAAATCCCACCCTGAGAAATTCAGAAAATGCATTTGGTCCATACACCCACCAAGTAAAATTGGTACCTTTGGTAAACAAGAACATCTTCATACCTTCAATGAAAAGACTCAAAGTAAAAATATGGAACCCAGAGACACACTGCGCCATATAAAAAAAGCACTGTGATTCAACCATGCTCTTGTATGAACTAAAAAAAGCAAAGCGGATCTATAGAAAATGGCCAAAAAAACAAAAACATCAAAGGTTGCAAGAGGACAGTGAACAAATGCTTTACTTATTAAATGCAAACAACTCCAGAAACTTTTGGGCCGCGCTGGGTCAACTAGAGTCTGGGTTCAACAGCTCCCTGTGTAACCTAGTCCCAGAACAAAAATGGGTGGAACATCTGCCAGAAGATTTCAAACCAACAGGGTCTTTAGAATTTATTTTGACCATGGACCCCCCCTGCCACCTCTCATTCGACGAACATGACATCTTGGAACTAATATCCAATTCCTCCACATCCAAAGCTGCAGGCCCAAATGGCCTGACCTATCAGGTCCTAAGAAACAATCCAAAACTTTGGATCAAGATTCTAAATCATCTCTTTCGAGAAATCCTAAAGACCAGGGTTTTACCCCCATCTTGGAAGAATGCACTTGTTATTCCATTCTTCAAGGGGGGCGATCGGCTAAGCCCGGCAAACTATCGCCCAATCACCCTCCTTGACATAGATAGCAAACTCTTTATGCAGCTACTTCTAAGAGAGCTCTCACATTGGGTGGAGTTAAGGCAGATATTATCATGCCACCAAACAGGCTTCAGAAAAGGGCTATCTACTAGTCTTAACGGGCTCATTTTAAATCTGCTAAGTAAAAAGGCAAATGAAAAAGAGGGCACCCCCCTCTTTGGGGCATGGGTAGACCTATCTAAAGCGTTCAATCATTTGGATAGATCTTTACTCTGGCGCAAACTATGCAGTTGGGGGATTCCAGTCTCTTTGTTAGCAATGTTAATTGACTTACATAAGAACACCACCATAAGATTGAGGATGGATGAACAGGGACACCTGTCGGAGCTTATACATGTTTTCAAACGGGTGAGGCAAGTTTGTTTAGGAGCCCCATTGTTCTTCAACCTTTTTCTTGTCAGATTTGGGAGATTTCTTGTTTTTGTCGGCATTGGCCAGTCCAGTGATCAATGGGAGGAGGATGCACCAGCTGGCCTACACTGACGACTTAGTTCTACTGGATAGATCTGCAATCAGACTTCAGCATCCCTTAAACAAACCTGGGGAATATGCTACCCTAAATGGGCATTTAATTAACCCCCTGAAATCCAAAATTATCCTATTCAAACATCCAAAAAAGAAAATAGGATATGGAAATTGTGTCTTGGATGGGAAAGTGGTCCCACGTGTTGAGGAACTTATATACCTGGGTTATGAGATATTTACCTCCCCTGCTAACAACAAGGTTAACATGGCCATCATGGAGAAAGCCGCAAAGATCATTCTACAAATGAAAAAACTGAATGCAAAGTTTTGCAAATTTTCTATCCTTCCGCTTATTAAGTTTTATACAGCCAAAGCAGTCCCAGTCCTACTTTATGGCTTGGAAGCAAAACCTCTACTATGGCACATAAACTGGAACAAACTAGAGGGCTCTCTTTGGAAAAAATCCTTAGCACTCCCGATGTGTACTCCATTATTGAGTCTTCGCCTTGAATTAGGCCTGGTTTCTCTGGGATGTCGAGCAGACTGGAAAATCATTTCACTATCACTGCAGGAAAGGCCTCCCTCTTCTTTGATGTGAATGAACATCTCAAAAATTAAAGATCTCATATACTCCTTGGCTTGGAGAAGAAAGTTAGAGGAATCCTGTTCAGGCTCGATCTGATTTTAGAAACCTTAGTGTCTAATCCTTTGAAAGTGAAAAGGTCACTAGAATCAAGTGACTAGATTGACACAATCGCTGGAGTGAGGTCTCTTAATCCTCCCAATCAATTTCTAAAGGTGGATAAAAAGCTAGGTTTTCTTCCTCGCTATCTACAAACATTTCCAGACAAAGGAGCAAGAAACAACTTCTTGAGACTAAGGCTAAAGCTAGCCCACACCGGGGAAATTTTGGCAAGAAGAAATCAGGGGGACTAAGCAAAAAAAAAAACTCTGTGGACATTGCGACTCTCCAAGCAAACGATCCCTAAAACACTTATTAATGGAGTGCAAAGGAACCTGGGAAGTCAGACTGCTGTTGCTCAGGAGATTCATGGCCAAAGAAGAGGGCCTAATATCAGAGTTTTTGGAACAGATTGATAGCTGATCATGAGATCACGCTAACCACAACAATAGTGGGAGTTTGGAAAGAATGCTCCTCTCTTTCCTAAAAGAAGACATCTGCCATTTGAAAGAGTGTTGCCTTGTTGCGACTGATACCCTTTGTAGTAATTTTGGCTTTTCCTGCTTCCTTCTTTCTTTTTTTTTATTTCTCTCTTACCTGTTTGCTTTAAACATAGTTCTTTTTATTAATGAGATTAATTTGTGATTTTTTTTCTTTCTCTTTTGTAAAGGTTTTTCTTTTGAAAAACCAAAACAAATAAACAATTTAAAAAAAAAAAAAACTGTTTCTTCAGCAGCCCTCTTCCAATCACCATTCTCCGCCATAGCACCCTTAATGCTATTCTTTATAACCTTATTAAATCTCTCAACAATTCCATTTGTCTCAGGATGATAAATGGAACTGGTTTTGTGCTCTACTCCATTATCTTTGAGAAATGCTTTAATTTCTTCTGATACAAGTTGGACGCCATTGTCTGTGTGGGGTTCGGATGGAGTTGCGAATGTTAGCATGCCCACACCTGGACAGATCTCTAAACTCTAGCCTGCGCCACATCCAGATAAAAGTGTGAATGTTGGCATGACCACACCTGGATGGAGTCCTAAACAGTGGCCTGCGCCACGTCTAAATGGGAATGTGAGGGCCAACAAGTGCCACACTCAGACAGAACTGTGAATGTTAGCATGGTAAAGGTCAGGTAACCCACTAACCAATATAAGCTCAAACTCTGCATACTTATCTCACTCAAAAAACTCACACAACCATCTCTCGCACAACAAGCCGCACGCACTTCACAACACTGCAACAACACATAAGCCGGAACAACAGCACACGCGGACTGACTCCGATCCAATACCCGCACCAAAGCTCAGCACCCGGTGTATACTGAGTTGAAGCTGCCACCAGAACACCAATCCTCTCACTATCCTACTCCCTTCTTCACCTTACTAACCCATCCCACCTTTATCATTTACAGATCCGCCTGAGCGCCTGGGGACCAATTCGGTTGGTGACGGTGCGCTGTACAAATACCTTTAACATTTAACATTCAACATTTAACATTTAACACGTTGGTGCAGCTCACTTAAAATGACATTCGGGCTCGACACCGACGTTGCAAGTCAGTTGAAGTGCCCACACAGTTTCACCTTGTCAGTGTGACATTTACACTGCGCTACTGCCACATTTTTCTCCGTTCCCATCCGCTGGTCATTCCTGTTGGGAAAGCGTCCGGGCTTGCAAAGCTTCTAGCGCGTCAGTCCTGAAGTTGAATGTTGTGTAGATGAACGGCTACTCGGCGGGCTGCCGTTCAAGGATATCCCATCCTCGTCGTCACTGAAGAATCTGCAGGACAATGTAATTGAAGTGAAAGTGTTTATCGAGATAAGGGTTTAGCCCACCGGCTCTTCAACAGCCCTGCCGCGACTGATCTTTACTTTGCATCTTTCTCCTGGCATTCCATGCTCTCTGTTCCACACCCCACACAGGGAATGGTGGAGGTGTAGACAAAGAACACAGAATGCTGCAAGGCAGTCCCAGGTGGTCGTTTATTATGACTTCCTGGAGGGAGAAGGGCGTGAGAAGTTTACTTCCAGCAATGTCAGAGTAATTTTTAATAGGTTTGTGGATGGAGTCTCTTGTATTTTCCTCCTCCAAGTCTATAATCTTGTTAATAAAGGCCCGATGACATCATTCGAGGCATTCCTGCGATGTAGGTTCATGTGAGTGCAGCAAAGACAGAAACTGTGGGATGATCTGAAACCCTTTTCAAGGACTATACATTGGACTGTCAATGATAAAACGCAACAAGTCTTTTTTGCGTCAGTGATTACTCTTTGTTAAGGGAGAAAGCCTTCTCTTAGGGTGGCACCGTTAAAAATCCTTTCCTCCAACCAGCCTCCACGCGCTTAAAATTGCATTTGAGGTTGGCAAGCTCAAAATGGAGCCAGGATGAGGTTCTATGCTATGCTCACATGTTCTCATTTGCCCATCGGCAGCTGCATGTGTGGCTTGCACCTTCATATGGGTAGTTCTGGCGGGAGCTGCATGTGTGGCTTGCACCTTCATATGGGGAGTTCTGGCGGGAGCTGCATGTGTGGCTTGCACCTTCATATGGGGAGTTCTGGCGGCAGCTGCATGTGTGGCTTGCACCTTCATATGGGGTGTTCTGGCGGGAGCTGCATGTGTGGCTTGCACTTTCATATGGGGAGTTCTGGCGGGAGCTGCATGTGTGGCTTGCACCTTCATATGGGGAGTTCTGGCGGCAGCTGCATGTGTGGCTTGCACCTTCATATGGGGAGTTCTGGTGGGAACTGCATGTGTGGCTTACACCTTCATATGGGGAGTTCTGGCAGGAGCTGCATGTGTGGCTTACACCTTCATATGGGGAGTTCTGGCGGGAGCTGCATGTGTGGCTTACACCTTCATATGGGGAGTTCTGGCGGGAGCTGCATGTGTGGTTTACATTTTCATATGGGGAGTTCTAGCCGCAGCTGCATGTGTGACGTGCATCTTCATATGAGGTGCTCTGGCAGCCGCTGCATGTGTGGCTTACACCTTCATATGATGTGCTCTGGCGGCAGCTGAATGTGTGGCTTACACCTTCATATGAGGTGCTCTGGCGGCAGCTGCATGTGTGGCTTGCACCTCCACATGGGGAGTTCTGGTGGCAGCTGCATGTGTGGCTTGCACCTTCACATGGGGAGTTCTGGCGGGAGCTGCATGTGTGACTTGCACATTCATATGGGGAGTTCTGGCGGCAGCTGCATGTGTGGCTTGCACCTTCATATGGGGAGTTCTGGTGGGAACTGCATGTGTGGCTTACACCTTCATATGGGGAGTTCTGGCGGGAGCTGCATCTGTGGCTTACACCTTCATATGGGGAGTTCTGGCGGGAGCTGCATGTGTGGCTTAGACCTTCATATGGGGAGTTCTGGCGGGAGCTGCATGTGTGGTTTACATCTTCATATGGGGAGTTCTGGCCGCAGCTGCATGTGTGGCATGCATCTTCATATGAGGTGCTCTGGCAGCCGCTGCATGTGTGGCTTACATCTTCATATGATGTGCTCTGGCGGCAGCTGAATGTGTGGCTTACACCTTCATATGAGGTGCTCTGGCGGCAGCTGCATGTGTGGCTTGCACCTTCACATGGGGAGTTCTGGCGGGAGCTGCATGTGTGGCTTGCACCTTCACATGGGGAGTTCTGGCGGGAGCTGCATGTGTGGCTTGCACCTTCACATGGGGAGTTCTGGCGGGAGCTGCATGTGTGGCTTGCACCTTCACATGGGGAGTTCTGGCGGGAGCTGCATGTGTGGCTTACACCTTCACATGGGGAGTTCTGGCGGGAGCTGCATGTGTGGCTTGCACCTTCACATGGGGAGTTCTGGCGGGAGCTGCATGTGTGGTTTACATCTTCATATGGGGAGTTCTGGCCGCAGCTGCATGTGTGGCTTGCATCTTCATATGAGGTGCTCTGGCAGCCGCTGCATGTGTGGCTTACACCTTCATATGATGTGCTCTGGTGGCAGCTGCATGTGTGACTTGCACCTTCATATGGGGAGTTCTGGCGGGAGCTGCATGTGTGGCTTACACCTTCATATTAGGTGCTCTGGCAGCAGCTGAATGTGTGGCTTACACCTTCATATGGGGTGTTCTGGCGGGAGCTGCATGTGTGGCTTGCACCTTCATATGGGGAGTTCTGGCGGGAGCTGAATGTGTGGCTTGCACCTTCATATGGGGAGTTCTGGCGGGAGCTGCATGTGTGGCTTACACCTTCATATGGGGAGTTCTGGCGGGAGCTGCATGTGTGGCTTACACCTTCATATGGGGAGTTCTGGCGGGAGCTGCATGTGTGGCTTACACCTTCATATGGGGAGTTCTGGCAGGAGCTGCATGTGTGGTTTACATCTTCATATGGGGAGTTCTGGCCGCAGCTGCATGTGTGGTTTACATCTTCATATGAGGAGTTCTGGCAGCCGCTGCATGTGTGGCTTACACCTTCATATGATGTGCTCTGGCGGCAGCTGAATTTGTGGCTTACACCTTCATATGAGGTGCTCTGGCGGCAGCTGCATGTGTGGCTTACACCTTCACATGGGGAGTTCTGGCGGCAGCTGCATGTGTGGCTTGCACCTTCACATGGGGAGTTCTGGCGGGAGCTGCATGTGTGGCTTGCACCTTCACATGGGGAGTTCTGGCGGGAGCTGCATGTGTGGCTTGCACCTTCACATGGGGAGTTCTGGCGGGAGCTGCATGTGTGGCTTACACCTTCACATGGGGAGTTCTGGCGGGAGCTGCATGTGTGGCTTACACCTTCACATGGGGAGTTCTGGCGGGAGCTGCATGTGTGGCTTACACCTTCACATGGGGAGTTCTGGCGGGAGCTGCATGTGTGGCTTACACCTTCATATGGGGAGTTCTGGCGGGAGCTGCATGTGTGGCTTACACCTTCATATGGGGAGTTCTGGTGGGAGCTGCATGTGTGGCTTACACCTTCATATGGGGAGTTCTGGCGGGAGCTGCATGTGTGGCTTACACCTTCATATGGGGATTTCTGGCGGGTGCTGCATGTGTGGCTTACACCTTCATATGGGGAGTTCTGGCGGGAGCTGCATGTGTGGCTTGCACCTTCATATGCAGTGTTCTGGCGGGAGCTGCATGTGTGGCTTGCACCTTCATATGGGGTGTTCTGGCGGGAGCTGCATGTGTGGCTTGCACCTTCATATGGGGAGTTCTGGCGGGAGCTGCATGTTTGGCTTACACCTTCATATGGGGAGTTCTGGCGGGAGCTGCATGTGTGGCTTGCACCTTCATATGGGGAGTTCTGGCGGGAGCTGCATGTGTGGCTTGCACCTTCATATGGGGAGTTCTGGCGGCAACTGCATGTGTGGCTTGCACCTTCATATGGGGAGTTCTGGCGGGAGCTGCATGTGTGGCTTACACCTTCATATGGGGAGTTCTGGCAGGAGCTGCATGTGTGGTTTACATCTTCATATGGGGAGTTCTGGCCGCAGCTGCATGTGTGGCTTGCATCTTCATATGAGGTGGTCTGGCAGCCGCTGCATGTGTGGCTTACACCTTCATATGATGTGCTCTGGCAGCAGCTGAATGTGTGGCTTGTGTGGCTTGCACCTTCATATGGGGAGTTCTGGTGGGAGCTGCATGTGTGGCTTACACCTTCATATGGGGAGTTCTGGCGGGAGCTGCATGTGTGGCTTACACCTTCATATGGGGAGTTCTGGCGGGAGCTGCATGTGTGGCTTGCACCTTCATATGGGGAGTTCTGGCGGGAGCTGCATGTGTGGCTTACACCTTCATATGGGGAGTTCTGGCGGGAGCTGCATGTGTGGTTTACATCTTCATATGGGGAGTTCTGGCCGCAGCTGCATGTGTGGCTTGCATCTTCATATGAGGTGGTCTGGCAGCCGCTGCATGTGTGGCTTACACCTTCATATGATGTGCTCTGGCAGCAGCTGAATGTGTGGCTTGTGTGGCTTGCACCTTCATATGGGGAGTTCTGGCGGGAGCTGCATGTGTGGCTTACACCTTCATATGGGGAGTTCTGGCGGGAGCTGCATGTGTGGTTTACATCTTCATATAGGGAGTTCTGGCCGCAGCTGCATGTGTGGCTTGCATCTTCATATGAGGTGCTCTGGCAGCCGCTGCATGTGTGGCTTACACCTTCATATGATGTGCTCTGGCAGCAGCTGAATGTGTGGCTTACACCTTCATATGAGTTGCTCTGGCAGCAGGTGCATGTGTGGCTTACACCTTCATATGAGGAGTTCTGGCGGCAGCTGCATGTGTGGCTTACACCTTCATATGGGGAGTTCTGGCGGGAGCTGCATGTGTGGCTTACACCTTCATATGGGGAGTTCTGGCGGGAGCTGCATGTTTGGCTTACACCTTCATATGGGGAGTTCTGGTGGCAGCTGCATGTGTGGCTTGCACCTTCATATGGGGAGTTCTGGCGGGAGCTGCATGTGTGGCTTACACCTTCATATGGGGAGTTCTGGCACGAGCTGCATGTGTGGCTTACACCTTCATATGGGGAGTTCTGGCGGGAGCTGCATGTGTGGCTTACACCTTCATATGGGGAGTTCTGGCGGGAGCTGCATGTGTGGTTTACATCTTCATATGGGGAGTTCTGGCCGCAGCTGCATGTGTGGCTTGCATCTTCATATGAGGTGCTCTGGCAGCCGCTGCATGTGTGGCTTACACCTTCATATGATGTGCTCTGGTGGCAGCTGCATGTGTGACTTGCACCTTCATATGGGGAGTTCTGGCGGGAGCTGCATGTGTGGCTTACACCTTCATATTAGGTGCTCTGGCAGCAGCTGAATGTGTGGCTTACACCTTCATATGAGGTGCTCTGGCGGCAGCTGCATGTGTGGCTTACACCTTCATATGAGGAGTTCTGGCGGCAGCTGCATGTGTGGCTTACACCTTCATATGGGGAGTTCTGGCGGGAGCTGCATGTGTGGCTTACACCTTCATATGGGGAGTTCTAGCGGGAGCTGCATGTGTGGCTTACACCTTCATATGGGGAGTTCTGGCGGCAGCTGCATGTGTGGCTTGCACCTTCATATGGGGGAGTTCTGGCGGGAGCTGCATGTGTGGCTTACACCTTCATATGGGGAGTTCTGGCGGGAGCTGCATGTGTGGCTTACACCTTCATGTGGGGAGTTCTGGCGGGAGCTGCATGTGTGGCTTACACCTTCATATGGGGAGTTCTGGCAGGAGCTGCATGTGTGGTTTACATCTTCATATGGGGAGTTCTGGCCGCAGCTGCATGTGTGGCTTGCATCTTCATATGAGGTGCTCTGGCAGCCTCTGCATGTGTGGCTTACACCTTCATATGATGTGCTCTGGTGGCAGCTGCATGTGTGGCTTGCACCTTCATATGGGGAGTTCTGGCGGGAGCTGCATGTGTGGCTTGTACCTTCATATTACATGCTCTGGCAGCAGCTGAATGTGTGGCTTACACCTTCATATGAGGTGCTCTGGCAGCAGCTGCATGTGTGGCTTACACCTTAATATGAGGAGTTCTGGCGGCAGCTGCATGTGTGGTTTACACCTTCATATGGGGAGTTCTGTCAGCTGCTGCATGTCTGGCTTGCACCTTCATATGGGGAGTTCTGGCGGCAGCTGCATGTGTGGCTTGCACCTTCATATGAGGAGTTCTGGTGGCAGCTGCATGTATGGCTTACACCTTCATATGAGGACTTCATATGAGGACTCTGATATCTTGAGATGAAGAGTACATTCCTTCAAGATGGACGACATCAATTTTTTCCAATCTCCAAAAGCTATAGGTAGGTGAGTTATTGTTGGTTTTGGTGGTCGATTCCACTTTAAAAGCAAACAGATGATGATGTCACCTGACCAGGCCGCCTGAATGTTATTACGCTGGGACACAGTGCAGGGACCTTTCTCGTGTGATGGAGAGCTGGTAAGCAGAGTTATATCATAGGGTGCACTCAGGCCCCTACATTCAACACATTGTTTTCTGTGGACAATCAATCCAGATACTAAAGAAATGGCTGACAGGGACACATCTAATCCACAGATGGCTACACCACGTTCCACGTTGTTGCATTCTGCTGCTCAGACACAGGAAACATGGGAGAGAAGTGTTTGTTGTGAATGATAAGTCGTTCAGCCTGAAGAAGTACATGTCAGGATTGAGTCATCTTGCCAGCAAAGCGTGCTCCAAAAGGTTCGTGGGTTCTGGGACTCAGCTGCGTATGCCCCAGAACTGTTCAGGTGTCCTGGCACCAATCCCCAAACCGCCACCATGAATTCTGAAATCCTCTCCATTTCATGATGCAGAGCCAGAGTGGTGTACTGGGGTCCTTGCCTTTGTAAAACCCGGGACATCTGCATGTCCAAGGGATGTGCTTTGGTCTGGCCTGGGCCTATCAAGCCCCTGCACTGTGCAGGACTCATTGCCCATCTCAGTTTGCTTCACAAATACATTACAGGGCCAGACCCCCAGTCCTTAATCATGCAAAGACCACAGGCAGGAGGTGGCGTTTTAAGGACATGCAGCTGCTTAAATTGCCAGCTGCTGTCGCCTTTGAGCATGCCTTTATAGGCCCACTAAATTTGTAGCCTTTCGATCTAGGCCAGATCTTGACCGTTTAAGGTGTTTGTTCTACTTTATTCCTGAGTAGAAGAGCAGCTTGAGGCATGACTTGTATCCTCCCAGCATCCACTCGGAAGTGTTGCTTGTAAGTTCTATGTTTTCCAGTCTTAAGCCTTCCCTGTAAGCTCCTTCTTTTGCAGTCTGAATCCTTGCTTGTAAGCTCCGTGTTTTCCAGTCTGAAGCCTTGCTTGTGTAGAGCGCCAGTAGCCCGCAGGCATCTGGGCGCACATAGACACACCAAAGACACACATTCAAAAATGGAACCATTCAAGATCTAGTACAGGGGGCTGTTGTGATCCCTCTTCACACACATAAGCGCTCGCAAAACAGCGCAGGCAAATGATACAGGGGAGACGGGGATGACTGTGACCTGCTTTATTAACAAGCCGGCGGGAACTGCCGGAGCCCCCGCCCTGACCCTCCCCTTGTCCTTTGGGCCTCAACGAAGGCCCGTCCACACAACGGTGTGGACGATCTGACAGGGGCCAAGAAGGGGGTGGAAAAGCTGCTATTTAAATAAGAACGTTTTCAGGGACCATCGAAGTTGACAAGATTTTGCTCTTGTCTAATCCTCACAGGCAGTGAGTTCCAGAGGTTTGCAGCACAGGTTGGAAAGGAGCTGACCAGTCCATTCTTACGTTTCAATCTTTTACACTTAGCCAAGAAATGGTCAGTGGAGCACAGTGTTCTGGCCAGGGTATAGTTTGATACCGTAGGTTTCAAGTAAACAGGAGCCCGGCTGTATAGGCACCTATCCACTAACGTAGCCGACTTCAAATGAATCCGAGCCAGCACGGGAAGCCAATGTAGGTCTCTCCTATGATTGGAGATGTGCTCTCTCCTTGGGATTCTTTTAATGATGCGGACGGCGTCATTCTGGATAACTTGGCATCTTTGGAGACAGGCCTTATTTGCTCCAATCAACAGGGCATTGCTATCCTAAACACCCTTACAATGTTAATGAATGGGGAAGATAATACTACTGAATATTTAGTTGAAGAAACAACTGTATTTTATGTTGTTTCATCAAGCACAGTTTCTGTTTATCGGATTTCAACTATTGCACTTCAGAAATGACACATTTAAATAAGACGTTAGCCGAGTCATTAACTGGTGACAGGACATGATGGCAGTTCTCTACCCAAACCCACACCATTATCACGAGGGGCCGACAGTGTCATGATTTTGAAATGGTCGTTTGATGAGGGCTTTGATGGGTACCAGAGGCTGGCGGCCGCTGGTTTAACACCCAGCAGGAGCAAGCTCGCTTCCAGTGCCAAGATAAACAAGTGCCATTGCATTGGCATAGGGACAACACATGTGGATAGGATGGCCAAGCCACAGTGGCGGCGAGTTCCATGTTGAATGTGCTTTACAAAAAAAAGCAGAGCAAAGCTGTTTGTCTTATGACTCGGGCTCAGTGTGTTCTGGCGCAGTCGGTTGGCTTTAGGTCCATTGGGATATTCTCCGCCGTCCTTAGCATGCTTTTTCCTGAGATTGTTTAAAGTATTTTTCAGCATTTATGTGTCATTCCTAAACATTATGTCCCAGTCCACAGGAACATTCTTCTGCGTTTGACATTTGTATCCATTCAAAAATGTGGTGCAAGACACTATGCACTGGCAGAAAAGGCAAAATGAAAATAATGGTTTCGACTGGCACTAAATAGGTCATTATGCAGAATGCAGAATGAATGTGCAATCTTTGCTGCCTGGTGTGCTCTGCCCAGCAGGTATGCCATCACCTACCAGGCTGACGTGCAAAGCGTGGCTAAGTGAGGGTCTGATTATACATCGGGCCTCATTATGAGTGTGGCGGAAAGGCAACCACGGTGCAGGTAGTGCTACTGGCGCGGTTGTTACCTCTCCACCACACTACGAATTCTGCTCGCCGGTGCCGGACTGCACGCCTGGTCTGATGAACGGTGCCAGTGCAACCATGCTCCCGACCCCCATTCTGCCCTACGGGGCAGAATCGGGATCGGGAGGCCGGCCATAACGGCACCCGCGAATGGGCAATTACCGGGTCCGCCAAACTCGGCATGACCCGGTTACTGCCCATTCGCGGGTGCCGGAAAAAAAACAACTCCGGCGGCAGCCGTGCCCTTAATAAGGGCACGGCTACCGCCAGAGTTATATTGAGGGCCATTGTAATAATACCCATAGCAAAGTGTATGCCTCTTTATGTTTTATACAGGCTTACATATATACAATCACATACAAAGGACTTCATATGCTTGTTTTTGACAAAACACCAGCTGCAAGGGGGCAGTCACTGCTTATAAATCAAGTGGCTGAAGGCACACTTGGTTAGGACATTTTTATTACATCAGTAGCCATTATCAGCTGCAATTAAGCCATCAAATCACAATAGACAGCTCTAAAATAACACTGTCAGGTCATCCACAGAATGAAGTTTGAAGTTACGGTTTTACAGACATAGTGTTGGGTTTGTGTACTTGTTTCAGATATTACATATTAGTATAAACTTAGGATAGAATGTTATTCATGTTCTGAACTAGAGTGCTCCACTTATCTGTGTATGTGTACTGGATGCATTATGATATCACATTGTTCTACCCCAGAGTGTTTTCCTTTATGAATGATTCTAACGGTGTCAGCTGGTGTTTTGCCTTGGAGGGCAGCGCCTGCTGTCGCGGTCTCTTTACTTAATAAGTACTTCAACTTGCTTTGATGATTGTGACTCCATACTTTCACATTGGCGACGAGGATTCGTTAACTGGACCCACCTTGGAGTGTTGTCGGGTCTTTTGGTGGCACATTCAGCCCTCCGTGCCTTTCGTCAGCCGGGCCCCGCTCCTCCCTGCGTGCGTGTGGACAGCAGGCGGCCAGGCAGGGAGGTGAAAGAGGTCGGCGGAGCTCCCCGCGTTCCGCGGTGTCCAGGCAAGTCGGGGCACTTATTACTGCAGGGAAGGAAAGAGGCATGCACAACGGGGCCGCTCCGAAAGTCACGCGAGGAGGTCCCAACGGGTCTATTGGACCGTGCGCGAGCAGTGCCCCGTGAGCCCCTGGCTCCTCCTCGCGCTATGTGCCTTGACGTGCACGTCATTGGAGGTGTCGGCCTCCACAAGCCCCGGTCTCCATTGTGACGCGTTGCCTAGCAACAAACTTTCACGGCTGGGAGCGGCGTAAGGAAGCACTAAAGCGATAAAGTTACTTTGTTGCCTAGAACGAGTGGCCAGCACAACGTTCTTCCTTTTGTTCTTCGCTGCGCCTCACGGATTGGAAAGGCTGATTCCTTTTCGTTGATACTACTCGGCGCAATCAATTGGGGAACTTCTGGCGTGAATACTTACTGAGTCAATAATCCTCTACCAGGTTGAATTTTGCACGCCGGTATTAGTATGTGAATTAACACTTCATGTCCTGCCTCCTCATGTTCTTCCATATATAAGGAAAGAAATCAGGAAAAGAATAGGAGGGTAATTTTTTATTCCTTTTCTCTCTTTCTTTTTCTTTGGTGTTTTTCTCTTATATATTTTCCATGGCTGCATCCATCCCTCCCCCCATGTCCTTTTTGAATGAACCAGGCCGCCCCCCCATCAGGTGGGACAGGTGGAAGGACATCTTTGAAAACTACTTGGTGGCAATGGGGGGGTGAGAGGTTCTGTTCTGCATGAAAGAAGGCTCTCTTGCTCCACAATCTGGGTGTGGAGGGGCGCAGGATCTTTGATGGTTTAGCTAGGAACCAGGTACCAGAAGCTGGCGATGCAGATGAATATGCCTTAGCCCTCAAGCAACTGCAGGACCATTTTGAGCCACGGAAGAATACCAGTTTTGAAAGGCACACGTTTTTCCAGCGGGTTCAGGAACCGTCGGAGTCAGTGGAGTCTTATGTTGCCTGTTTGAGATCCCTGAGTTATTCCTGTGACTTTGAGCATCTGACTGACTCTCGGATCAGGGATCAGTTGGTCAGGTACACCGACAACGCCAGAATTCAAGAAAAACTTCTGACCAAAGACATGAAGTTGGAGGAGGCGATTGAGTTGGCCAGGAGTATTGAACAAACGTCCCAGCAGGTCAAAGAACTCAGGATTGACAAACAAGTCTCCCCAGCTGTATCTGTATGTACAGTTGATCAGAGGAAAAAGTCAAACACTCCAAAAGGGAGAAGGGGAAGTTGGAATGCAAGGAATTCATTGAATTCATGCTCTCGTTGTGGTAATCCCAAGCATGGTGCAAATTTCCCATCTTGTCCCGCCAGGTTCGCAGAGTGCTTCAAATGCAAGAGCAGAGGGCACTTTGCAAATGTTTGTAAGGCCACCTCCATAAACCTTGTAGAGTCCAGATTGAAAGCAGACCCAGCAATGAAGAGAGCATTAGGAGAAATTACAACATACAAGAAGTCTCGAGCACTCAGGAAACAGGCCCTAAGTATGTATGTGAAATTTCGGCCATTTCTGGGGAGACCAAGGGACCAGCTGACACATTCTACATAGATGTTTGTAGACTAGTCATGAAAGTTGACACTTGCTCTCCCTGGACTATAATATCACATGACACTTTGGTGAATACTCTAAAGAAGTGTGATACAATACTTCACTCTACTGATATTAGAGCATGTGGCTATGGGGAATCGACAATAGAGATTTTAGGTGAATTTTCTGCGAAAGTGATTTACAAAGAAAGAGAGTGCCAAGCCAACATTCTGGTAGCCAAGAAAGGGGCTTCCTTGTTGGGTTGGGAGGGACAAAGGAGTTTGGGCGTTAGAGTACAGGCAAGTGCGCCCAACCCAGTGACAATTACAGAAATCGAGGATGTTTGGACCAAGGAGTTTCCTGAAGTATTTTCTGATACATTAGGGAGATTCAAGAGTTTCGAACATCACATAAAAGTTAAACATTGTGCACAACCCGTAGTGCACAAAGTGAGGCAAGTACCACTGCATATGAGGGGTCAGCTTCGAGAGGAGTTGGATGATCTTGTTGGCAAGGATGTGATTGAACCAGTGACAGCCACTGAATGGCTATCTCCTATTGTATTGGTGGCTAAGGCCAATGGAAAGTTAAGATTATGTGTTGACCTGCGCAGTCTAAATCAGAACATTGTTGTTGACAGGCATCCACTTCTGAACATTTCTGAGACTCTTTCCACCCTGGGCGAACCAAAATGTGTTCTATCATCGACCTGTCAGCGGCTTATCATCAGGTTCCATTGTCCAAAGAATCTCAGCACCTCACTGCCTTCATCACCCCTGAGGGTATTTTCAAATACAGTTGCTTGCCATTTGGCTTGTCTTCTGCTGCGTCTGTATTTCAGAGGGTGATGGAGGATGTACTTAAGGGTTTGAAGAAAGTCACCGTCTTCCAGGATGACATATTGGTATTTGCTAACAATGAATTTGAACACAATGAGACTTTAAGATCTGTTTTAATCAGACTCAGGGAAGCTGGTTTGACTGTGCAGAGGGACAAATGTAAAATTGCTGTGGGGGAAGTGGATTACCTAGGCCACAGAATTTCTAGTGATGGTATCTCTCCGAAGAAGTCCCTTGAGGACAGTATTAGTAGTGCTCCCCCGCCACAGGAGAAAGATCAATTGCGGTCATTTATGGGGCTGGCCGAGTACTACCATAAGTTTGTCAGTGGTTTTGCCACCATTTCCTCAATGTTAAGGGAGTTGTTAAAGAAGGGTGTGAAGTATGAGTGGTCGAGTGAGTGCCAGAAAGCTTTCCAAAGGATCAAGGAGTGTATCATACGAGCACCCTCTTTAGGGGGCTTTATTGCAGGTAGGAAAACAGTTTTGGCTGTTGATGCAAGTACTTTGGGTCTTGGTGCTGCACTATCCCAGTATGATGCTGGAAAAGTTGAACATATCATTGCTTTCGCATCTAGACCCTTAAAGGGGGCAGAGGAAAGTTACTCTGTTATAGAAAGGGAAGCGTTGGCTGTTTTCTGGGCTGTGGCACATTTTACGTTTTATCTCTGGGGTCAAACTTTTACAGTTAGAACAGATCACAAACCTTTGATCCAGCTGTTGGGTAGTGTATAGTGGGCCAAAGGATCTCCCAGAATTTCAAGATGGATGATTGAACTGTTGACCTATGATTTCAGGGTGGTGTATATACCGGGCAAGATAATGTTGTAGCGGATTGCCTGTCTAGGTTACCCCTGAAAGGCAAGGATACTGGGGAGGCACCCCTGGAACAAGGTCTGAGTATCTCCGAAATTGAATATGAAGCCATAGGTAAGGATGAGTGGGAGGTTGCTGATGGTGAAGATGTGGTGTTAACGCAGGTCAAGGCGTGGACCAGAGCAGGGTGGCCTCATAGGAATTTGGTTGAGAAAAAATGTGACTGTTATTACGGAGTAAAGGATGAATTGAGTCTATCAGAAGATGGTTTTAAGCTCAGGAAAGGTAGTAAGGTGGTTCCTCCCAGTGACATTAGGTCCAAATGAGTGGGCATAGCGCATCAATGACATTTAGGCATGGGAGGCACAAAGAGATATCTTAGACAATCCTTTTGGTGGCCAGGAGTTGACAGTGACGTAGAGAGGTGTGTAAAGAACTGCAGGGAGTGTGAGAGAAGTGATAAGAGCAAGGTTGTTAGAGAGGCTCCCATAAGACCTGTGAGTGTTCCTGATGAACCCTGAAAAAAGGTTGCTGTAGATTTGGTGGGCCCGCTACAGGATCTGGGGGAAGATCTCAAGTATTTGGTTGTCCTAGTTGATTATCACTCAAAGTGGATTGAGTGGAAGGCGATTCGCAAAGCTTAAACCTCCCAAATGATTTTATTTTTGAGGAAGTTTTCTATAGGGAGAGTTTCCCCACAGAATTGATATCGGATAACAGTGTTCATTTCTGTTCTGATAAGATGGTGGAGTTTTTCAAGAAATTTGGTATAAAACATTATCGAACGGCTCTCAACCAGCCCAGGGCAAATGGTCTGGTGGAGAGAGCCAATAGGTTCGTGAAAGGCTGCTTACAGCTGGCAATGGCAGCAGGTTTGAACTGGCAGAAGGTATTGAGAGAGATGATTTGGAATTATTGCACAACCCCACATACAGTTACTAAGGTCTCTCCTTTCATGTCACTCAAGGGTAGACAGCCGGGCACAACACTTTGCCCGGGTTGGCTAAACTAGGCAAGGAGTGTGTATGTAGATAGAGATAAGATCATGACTCTCATTAGAGAGGCCCAAGATGAATATAAGGAGAGGTCCGATATGGTAAGCAAATCTAAGGATATAGTCTGGAAGGTGGGTGATCTGGTCTATGCCAAGAATCCCAGGTTATCTCCCAAATGCATTGGAAGTAAGTTCATTGGCCCAAAGAAAATTGCTGTGGTAAGAGGCAATGTAGTTATCATGGAAGGTGGAGAGTGTTGGTCCATGTCCAGATTGGCTAAAGTGCAACAATGATGGGGTGGCAGAGGACCATGAGACAAATGCAAATGACAAGGACAATGAGCAGTTGTATGATTCAGGAGCAGGCCAAAGTGTGCAGGGAGACAATATTATCAATACAAACTCAGAGCGGATAAGAAATAAACCTCTCTGGTTGAAAGACTATTGTCTTGAGTAAATCTGATAATATCGTAAAGGAGGAGATGTGTTGGGTTTGTGTACTTGTTTCAGATATTACATATTAGTATAAACTTAGGATAGAATGTTATTCATGTTCTGAACTAGAGTGTTCCACTTATCTGTGTATGTGTACTGGATGCATTATGATATCACATTGTTCTACTCCAGAGTGTTTTCCTTCATGAATGATTCTAACTGTGTCAGTTGGTGTTTTGCCTTGGAGGGCAGCGCCTGCTGTCGCAGTCTCGTTACTTAATAAATACTTCAACTTGCTTTGATGATTGTGACTCCATAGTTTAACACATAGCTCAAAGAGGGCACAGTGGGGTGTGTTTTGAGTGGGGAGGGGCTGGTAGTGGGTTGAAACAGCCATAAAGATTAGCATAGTCGGGGGCAGTCAATGGGTGCATCAATAACGAAACACCCGCAGGCATTGTGTACCGCCTCACAAGCCATCTCTCTCCTATTGTTGCCTCCTATGACAATAGTTTTGGCCTCAAGGCAGCTCTGCAAGGGGTACCTAATAGCCAAAACTAATGAGGGGGGAGGGGAGCTCCGCCTTCTAAACCTGTTTCCTGCTTGTTCTGTCCTTGCCCATCTCATGCCCTCTGATCCCTCTGTCTTGCATTCACTGCCCTAGTCCAGATGTTTTCCCTTAGAACCCAGCCAAAGCTCTCCCTTCAGCACCCTTTGCTTCATAACATCCTTTTAAAATGTGGGCGCTTCCTATTTTCATGCACTACATATATTTTACCCAGGGTGCCACTGAGAAGGCGCTTATAGCGCCATGTGCATAAAGACAGAAACGTAGCCCTCCTTTTCTCATAAAGATGCGGGGCCCCTCTCCAAGAGCATGGATTGTGTTAGCATTTGCTGATCCGTCTGCAAGTTCAATGAGTGCTCCCCTTCACACAGCGAACAAACTATAATTTCTTCCATGGTGTTTATCTAATGGTGAGGGGGGCACAGGTGGGATCCCTGGTACCACTGCTGTATGCCCTAGGTCCAAGGCAGAGGACTGGACTGTCGGAGGTGCCCCTACAATTTCCCTGATCCTTTATCCTTCCTCTTTGTAGCAGCCTGGGTGTAGGAAAACATTTGGAAGGCTCGAGGGGACACCCAGCACAACATGCTGGTTGAGGCTGAGCCTCTAGGTCAGCTCGGGTTGCCAAATTCTTGGTGGAAACTCTGGGGGTTTTCCAAATCCTTTTGAACGCCAGCCTTCCCCCTTATGAAGGTCTAACCTGTGGGCTCTAACTGCCCCAGAAACCTAGGAGGAAGGGTCTTCCCGACAGTGGTGGCAGGAGAATCTTTAAATTGTTGGGGCGTAAATAATTCTGAGCACAGCAAGGGAGCACAACACAACCAAGGGGGTTCGGAGGGGTATCCTCCCCTCCAGAAAATTATTTGTATTTTGTATTTTATTTTGACTTATACAGCGCTTTAAGCTAAAGT
This sequence comes from Ambystoma mexicanum, assembly GCF_040938575.1. Classification (NCBI taxonomy): domain Eukaryota; kingdom Metazoa; phylum Chordata; class Amphibia; order Caudata; family Ambystomatidae; genus Ambystoma; species Ambystoma mexicanum. Next base: position 171,112,426 of record NC_090925.1, read on the forward strand.
GCTTAACAATAAGAAAATAAACGGTACAATTCAAATAGCAAAATGACAGAAAAACCAACATTTCCAAATGGGTCTCAAGGCTGGAGCGAAAATGAAATTAAGAGCAATTGAGCTGAAAGAGAGAGTGGAAGAGCATTTCAGTGAAGAGGAGCCAGAAGAGAGTAAGAGCGGAAACTGGATTGTGCTCATGGAGGATGAAGAATCGACAGAAGGAATCGGGACTGTGAGCGAAGAGCTCGAGTGGGAGAATAGAATGAGATCCAAGAGGAGAGATAAGCGGGGCTAGATTGCGGAGAGACTTAAAGACGAGACATAGAATATTGAACTTAAGACGAGAGTGATAGAGTAACCTTGAAGTGTGGGGAGATGGAAACGCGTGGGGAAAGTGAAAAAAGGAGCCGGGTGGAGGAATTATAAATGGACTGTACTTATTTACATTTTTAAAGCGATCACACATCACAGGGGCAGGAATATGTCTCTTAGCTGCGTATTTATAACGCGCTTTATAGCCGGTGGTTTCTAAGCACGGACACGGGGATTGAACCTGTGTTGCTTCGTGTCGTCCTGATAGGGAAGAATAAAAATGGATGCCCAGATTCCAGGCAGAGAGAGAGAAAGGAAGTGAAGAGGGAGGGAAGGAAACTGACGGAGGAGGAATAGTTGAGGTTGGGAGAAAAAGAACCTCAGTTTTAGAGGGATTAAGAATGAGATAGCGGTCAGACATCCATGACTCGATAGGCAAGAATATAAAGTAGCATGAATAGAAGAGGAAAAGGCAGAAAAAGACAGAAAAAGCTGGGGTTCATTGGCATAGAGATGATGGAACAGGCCAAAAAATGTAATTAGAGATGCAAGGGGGGATATAGAGAGAAATAAAGACCGAGCCCAAGAGAGAGACTTGAGAAACACTGTGGTGAAGAGGGTGGGTATTAGAATAATCAGTTAAAATGGTACATTTTACAGCACATTTTAAGTGAAAAATTGGGTATGAAAGCAGAGAGTTTGCAATTGGTTATGTAGGGAAGGTCATAACAGAAATCCAATAGATGCATTTCCCAGTGCATTTTCATGATGCCTTTGTCCACAATATAGGTCAGTATAAAAACATGTTCACGCTGGCGGTGCCCATACATTTCCATGATGGCTGCCCCAATATATGGCTGTATTCCCGTATAAGAACATACTAATTTTTGCTTTGCACATACTGTCATTAACGATACTATAAGAAAACATGTTCCCGCTGGTTCAGCCAACGTGTAAGGCAGCATCCCCCATGAGGACTCCGAGGAACTTTATTCTTAAATTGAGGAGGACTGTGAGGGGGTGAGTTCAGTGAAAATTAAACATTGCACAAACCTCCTGTCAAGGAGGTAGGTCTGTTTCTAGGTCTTCGGTTTGCAAACACCAATGTTTGAAAATTAAAGTTTGTGGGATACACCTTTTTGTGCACTTTGCGCTGCTCTGCCTTGAGGTTTGGACAGGTTCGTTTTTCTTTTGCATGTGCTTTCTTAGAGCTTTTCCTTCTGCTCCCCTCCTGACAGCCCCATGTCTTTTAGCCATGATATAATGAGGGAGGGTGGGTCACATCTCACCTTCCCCCAATTTCCCCTGCTACCAATTGTTCCTCCTTTCCCTGAAACCATATCTCCTGCCCTTTTTTGAACATTTACATAGTTAAAATGAGGGTCACACCGCTTTCTCCAACTGCACTGATCTCTTCTCAAATATTCTCTGTGGATTCTTCTGTTTTTCTAACTTAGTTTTGGATGTCTAACTTTTTTCTCAAATTTTAGCAGCAAGTGCTGTAGAACTACACCCAGGCTGTTTATGACCTCGATCTGCTCAGGATCTCATAAACCTGGCTACATGAGGCTTCTGGCCCGGCGCTCGCCCTCGCACTACCCCCTGGATATTCCATCACTAGACAAGATCGTCTCTCTAAAGGTGGAGGTGTAGCAATTATTGCCAAAGACTGCCTCCCTATCAGAAAGGTAGAGAAATCCTTGCACAACAACAGTGACTACCTTCAAGTCAAAATCAACCTCTCTCCCCACTGTACCATTGCTGTTCACACTGTCTATCGCCCTCCAGGCCCAACAGGAGACTTCCAAGCCTCTCTCATTCACCTCCTCTCTGACAACCTCAAAAAACAATCAAAAGCCATTCTCCTTGGGGATGTTAACCTCGGTCTCCTGGACAGTAAGGACCCAGCAACCAAATCCCTTGACTCAGCCCTCAAGGCTCTAGGCTACAAGAACACCAACTTTAGCCCAACTAACACCCAGGGAAGAACTCTCGACTGGATCGCACAGCATAACTGTCCACTCATCATCACTGGAAACACTCCCATCCCATGGTCTGACCACCATATCATCACCTTTAGCATCCTCACCACTAGCTCCTCCACCCCCTCACCCCAACTACTGCCACCCTGCCTCGCTATAAGCTCCCGCCAGCTCACAAAGGAAAGGCTACTGCCCTTCCTCCAAGGCCCAGTCTTCAGACCACCGTTCTCCGCAGACCCAGAAACCCTTGCAACAGCCTACGATGTTGCCATCAAAGCAGCCATCAACTCCATTGCCCCACGCAAACCCCATAAGTTCAAACCCACCACCCACTCCAACTCATGGTTCACCCCAGACCTCCTCTTACTCCGCAATGAAAAAAAGGCTGCTCTTACACAGTGGCAAACGTCTCACTCTGACAAAGACAAGATGATCTTTAAAGCCTGCTCTACTAAATACAAAAGGCAATCACCCAAGCAAAGGCCAAATCTTTTGAATCCAGAATCTCTGAAGCCCAATCTAGCACAAAAGAAATCTTTGCCATTTTCAGGGAGCTAGAGACACCCACTCCCAGAACTTTCCCAAAGACAAAGCTTGGTGTGATGATATACAAACAGCCATGCAAACTAAATTGAGCCGTATCCAAAACAAAATACTAGCCACTAAACAAGCCCTACCCATTACGAACATCCCTGTCCCACCACCAGTCCTGGACCCCCCCAACATTTTTCCTTCAAATCCATTCAGAAAAAAGACATAATTAACATAATGAGGAACATCAAACACTCTAATTGCAAAGGTGATGCATGCCCAGCCACCATTGTCAAGGACTGCACTGAAGCGCTAGCTCCCTTCCTTACAGCCTTTGTAAATGCCTCCTTTGCCACAGGGAGAGTCCCCGCCTCCATCAAGAAAGCCTGGGTTCGTCCTCTCTTAAAAAAACAACTCTCGATCCCACCTCCCCCAACAACTATAGACCTATCACCACTGCACTGTCCCATTCCTCCTCCAAATACTGGACAAAGCAGCCTACCTGCAGGTTCAACACTTAATTGAGGAGAACAAACTCCTGGGACTCCGCCAATCTGGTTTCCGCCCCTGACACAGGACTGAAACTGTCCTACTTGACCTGAAAAACCAGATGGACGATGCCAGAGACATGGGCAAACCAGCACTTCTCTTACTTCTTGACCTATCTGCGGCTTTTGACCTCGTGGATCACGACGTCCTATGCCACCACCTCTCCTCAACTGCCAAATTCTCCCCTGACGCCACAGTATGGATCACCTCCTTTTTACAAGACAGAACCATGCAAGTATTCTCTGACTTAGCCTCCGCCTCACCAACCATCATACTCTGCGGTGTGCCCCAAGGCTCCTGCCTCTCACCCACCCTTTACAACATGTTCACACGACCCATTTTCCTCATCCTCGACACTATGGGCATTTCCTATACTAACTACGCCGATGACACACAGATCCTCCTCACCCTCACTGGTAACTATGACACTGACTCCCTGACCCTCAACAACCTCTACAACACCATCCAGGCCTAGATGGCAGACAATGGACTATGCCTCAACTCCGACAAGACTGAACTCCTCCTGGTAGGTTCCCCCGACACGCTAAAAATTCTAGACTCCCAATTCAGTTATTTCACCATCGACACATCAAAATACCTGTCTTAGAATCAGTCAAAACTCTTGGAGTCTACTTGGACTCCAACCTATCCATGGATAGACAAGTCAACGCAATAGCCACCGCAGCTGCATATCATGCGAAACTAATCAACACAGTGAGGCCCTTTTTCTCCAAAGAAAACTGCACAAACATAACCAGAGCCATCTCTGGCTCTAGGCTTGACTACTGCAATGTACTCTTTCTAGGTACCTCCAATAAAAACCTAGAGAGGTTACAAGTCATACAGAATAGTGCTCTCCGGGCAGGCCAAGGCATTGCCAAAAGAGAACACATTTCCAGAAAACTAGCCCAATGGCTCCCAATAAAGGAAAGGATTGTCTTCAAAGCTCTGACACTGACCCACAAATGCATTCACCTCACTGCTCCTGCCTACCTCTCTCAAAGGATCCACCCTGTCTCCTCTACAAGGCCAATCAGATCACCATATACCAACAAGCTCTCTGTGCCACTAGTAAAAAGAGCCAGAGCGAGCGGATCCAGCTTCACATATCTCGCACCCACTCACTGGAACGCCCTACCTCCCACAATCCGAGGTGAGGCCCCCCTCAGCGCCATCCGCAAAGAGATGAAAACCATCCTCTTCACATAAGGTGCGTTGTATCAGTTTGAATACCTATCATATGACCCACTGCATAAGCTGTAATGTAATGACCAATTGTACCAGTCGTAATATCAGTATTATGGCTTGTAGTATTCATAATGTGCCATTGAATGCTACTATTCCTGTGCCCTTGTAACTAAGCTCTTGCAAGTAACAGCGCCTCAATGCCCTTGGACTGCTTGCGGGCTATATAAATAAATAAATAAATAAATACATACATACATACATACATACATGAGCCTTTAGACAGTCTCTCAGTTTCCTGACTTTCTGTTCACTTGAGTATATTCCAAGAAATGGATTTTAGTGCCATTTCTAACATGTGAGATAATATTTGGAATGATTTGGGAACACAGGGTGTTGCTCGAGCTTCAAGGGAGAGAGGATAAAAGGCAGCAAGGGTGGAGGAAGGCCGTAACATGCAGAACAGAGAGGACCTCCCGTCTTCAAGAACAATCTTCATGCACTGACTTTTCTATGTTGGGAGATGGCATAATGCCTTGTTTCACCTCTTAACATTCACCTTCAAGGACCAAAATCACAAGCCTCCCACCCGCTCCTATTCCAGGATGGTCTGTGGAGAAACGTACCTGTTCCGTCTTCAATAAAAGATGCCTTGACATCAAGATTCCTCTGGTAGAGCATGTTGTCCAGGTCCAGGTTGGAAGTGTCCACAGTTTCGATGTGACATCTGCTTTTATTCACCTGAAATGAAATAAAATACTGATTTTCCATACTAGTGTTATAGAAAGTCAAGATTCTATAAAAGACACAAGAGGCAAAGTATTATGCTCTCTTCTTCCTATACTTTACCCAAGCAGCATTAATAAATCAACATTAACATAAAGCGTTACAAAATACAAACTACATTTCCCAATGAAGAACTGCTTTTTTGTAGTCCATTTATGATATGCTGTGTATTGTAAGATGTCACTTTTTTAACCAATCCCTTTCCTCTTAGTCCATAACCCTAACTGTCTTTCCTTGTCATTCCTCTTTCGTTGTCTATCTCGTACTTTAACTTGGACGCCCCAACCGGTAGACGCTGAAACATAAAGAAAACATTCTCATCTTTCTCAGGATCCAGCTGTCTTAGCTTCTGTTACTGTCAAATAAAGAAATAAACAAAGCCGAGGCTAGCTATGAAAGGGTGGGCAATCACTTGATCATATTCATCACAACCACATTATTTCATATAGATTTCATCAATAAATCAATTATAACTCATGCAGCAAATGACTGGGTGGGATAATCCTTTGCCTCCGTGTCTTTAATAGAATCTTGACTTTTTGTAACGCTAGTACGGAAAATCAGTATTCTATTTCAAGACGGAGGATCGGATTATGCTCGTTCAAAGCTTACTCACCACTAACGTCGATACTTGATCTATCGGTCTAAAGTAAAAATCCATAAACCTTAACTCCTTTGGCCAATCTGCTGCTTTTAGAATGTCCTCTAACTGAGCTCTGGTGCTATATGCTTTAGAGGTCATTGCTCCTCTGATTGAATAAGCTCCGTAGGCTTGATGTCTATGCCCGCTTGGGGCATACACCACTTAACCCACCTAGCTAGTGTTGCCACCAAAAGTGGGGCAGAAGGTTTTGCTGAGGCAATCACCAATTGAGTTCCCCCTACGGTCTAAGCCTATCTGTCATAGCTTCATAAGATCTCAGCGCAACGCACTAGGCACAACCTGGATTGATCTGCAAATGCTGTGTAACAAACTGGTTTAATACCTGCCTTAGTTCCCTTATTGACATAAAAGGTGACCCCTGATGGGGTGGAGAATTTCCGGTCCACTTCTAGCACCCTATCATCTGACAACTTTTTACATGAAATGAGGCAAAGCAGAGTAGCAAGCTTTAATGATAGCGCTTTTCTTGAAAGCTGATCATTATCCAGGCAAATAATGAACAAATTCAATATGACGTAAACACCTCATGTCTGAGAGTACTTGGGCATCGGTGGTCCCAAAATCCTCAGCCCTCCAAGGAGTCTTCAGACTTGTGGGTGTTCACCAACTGGTATGCCTTCTATCCTAGGGTGTGCAGCTGATATGACAGATCTACAAGTATTCACTGTCCTGTATGCTTTACCCTGAGCTGATGACGCCAACTGGTTCAAGCTAAGCGGATCTGTAGGCTTTCCTGGTACCTGGTACCCATGCCTCCTTGATGAATTTCTCAGCATCTCCCAAAAGTCCTGGCCTCTGCCAGTCTCTCTGGAAATCACCCAAGCTATCAGTTTCAGGTTGCCTTCTTCTATCTGGGAATGGCTCTCTCCCGCTGGACCCTGAATAATCATTCTGAATTGGGGGAGTAACAATGGGGTGTTGATTGACAACTCCAGAAGGTCCGGGAACCAAACCCGGCTATTCCAGTCTGGCATCACCAAGACTAACGTTGCGTGTTGTCTACTGACTTGTGCTACCAGTCTTAGAATCATTGCGAACGGCGGGAATGTGTATTCTCTCTCCAGACCCCACCTCTGAAGAAAGGTGTCTGTCACTTCCGCTGCTGGGTCTGGTCTCCAGCTGAAAAAGCGGGCTTGCTGAGTGTTCAGCCTGGAAGCAAAAATATCTGTTCTGCATGGACCCCTCAACTCCATTAGGGTCTCTAATACCGTCCTGTCTAGTTGCCTATCGCTGGCGTCCCTCAAGTGTCTCGAGTTCCAGTCTGCTATTTCATTCTGCAGGCTTGATAGATATTCTGCTGTAACGCTGATCCTGTTCTGTAGGCACATGTGCCAGAAATCTTTCGCTAGCTCGGCTAGCATCCTGGACTTTGTCCTGCCCAACCTGTTCAAATATAGTACTGCAGAGACGTTGTGCATTTTCAGTAACACGCAACCATTTGCGCTGTCCTGGGTCAAACACCTCACCACGAAGGACCCCAGCATTAGCTCTAGGCAGTTGATGTGAAGCTCTAGCTCCTTCTCCGACCACCTGCCTCCCCTTGTCATCTCTCCACAAGGGCTGCCCAGACCCGTCAACTGGCACCTGATTCTATGTTGAGGTCCATGGATGAGCCAAATATCGTTCTCCCGTTCCAGGCATCCAAGTGCCTGAACCACCACCATAGTTCTGTACTCTCCTCGTTGGAGATCGGTACTCTCTGTTCGTAAAATAAGCCTCTCCGCAGGTGCTGAATCATTAAGCGTTGCAGTGCCCTGTAATGTAGAGGCCCCGGAAAGATCCCCCAAATGGATGAGGCTAGTTTTCCTACCTGTCTGGCCAGCTCCCACAATGAGATGTCTTCTCTCGCTAATACTGTTGTGATCTCCTTTTTGATCAGGTTCACCTTTGCCATTGGCAAGCTGAGCGTGGCCATCTCTGTGTCTATCATGAAACCTAGGAACACCAGCGACTGAGCTGGTTCCAGCACGGATTTCTCTCGGTTTATTACAAATCCCAAGTTCTGTAAAAGCTTGATTGTTATTTTCACCTGTTGTTCTAACATTACTTTGTCCTGCCCCTTCAGACAGAAGTCGTCGAAATATACTATCAGCCTGATGCCCTGCTTGCTCAGGTGGCTGACCACTGTTCCCATCAGTTTCTACAAACACCAGGATGCCGATGCCAGACCGAATGGGAGACATGTGAACTCCCACTTCTGGCCTTCCCACCAGAATTGGAGGGACCTCCGATGCTCTCCTGTGATTGGAATAGTTAAGTAAACCTCTTTGAGGTCTATTCTCACTAGCCAATCTCCAGCCTGTAACACGTCCTTAAAAGATGGATTCCCTCCACCTTGAAATGCCTGTAAATAATGAATGCGTTTAAGATACTCAGGTTTATTACTGGTCTTGTTTTGAATCTTGCCTTTACTAAGAACACGTTGCTTATGAAACCGATCGAGGCGTTTGACACCTGTGTAATGGCCTTCTTTTGTACTAGATCCAATATCTCTTTTTTTTAATATAGCTTTGTCTTCCTTGCTGAACACTATAGGTCTTGGGTATTCTGTTTGCACTGGGTCCTGACAGAATTCTAGTTGGAAACCCTGTACCGTCTGTTCGACCCATGCATCTCTCGAGAACTCCACTTTTCTAAGAATAGAGCTGCCCTCGCCCCTAACTCTGGGTTGCCTGCTTGCCGTATCAGTACTCTTGGGCTCCGTTGTTTAATTGTTGGCCTCTGTTGCTGCCTCTCCAGCCTTTTCCTCTACCCCTTCCTCTCGATCTGAAGAAGGAGTTAGGAATACGCTCCTCCTGCTCTCTCTAGTTACTCCTCTTATTGTAATGGGGCCTGTATGATGAACATCGGCTGGCTGAGCGGCCTCTGCCTCTGACAGCCTTCCCAAAAATCTTTACCCAAAAACTCTTTTTAGTTAGGCTTGAGTTTTGTGAATGGCAGCACACATGTTAGTGAACTTTGCCATCTCTTTAATGGAGGCATCCCCAAAGAGCTTACCTTTTGTGTCCGATGCTGACTCTGAGGTGGCCAGCTCGCCCATCTTGGGGTCTAGCTTAACTAAGATTGACCTCCTCCTCTCAGTGTTCTGTTGGCATTGATTGACTAGTAAGCATATTGCCCTCTGCGTCCATCCGGCCAGAATGTCAGGGTCCACTCTCTGTTCTGGCTGTTTTACCTCTTCAGTAATCAGCCAGATCTTAGTTAAAGGGCCTAGAATATCCAATACTTTATCCTGGGAAGACCGCCAGGATCTGTTTATGCCCTTCTTTATATCTCTGCCATACCTTCCCATGAAGGATATTATTTTCTCGTTGATTTCTGGTGTTTCTGTGCTACTATGGGGCCTGGAGCACTCCGTCCAGAGTTTGCTCCCGGCCTCCTTCGACAGAGGATTCCTAATCCTCTTCTTAATGTACATGGTAATCTTGGTGGGGGCTAACACTCTGCCGACCTGGGGTGAATGAGAGTGTCCAGGTCGAAAACCGCGCCCAGCTCTTCTTCATCCCGTTGCCTTTTCCTTTTATTGGCAGGCTTATGTTTTATTGGAGGGCTCGGGGATGATAACTCTCACTCCTCAGAGTTTTCCTCAACATTTTTGACCCAATCCCCATCATCCAGTTCTTCCAAAGTGGATTCTTCCTCTGTGTAATATCCTTCCTTCCCCAAGACCTTGCTCTTTTCTCACCACTTCTCCTTCTTTGTGGTGTGCTGGGGGGTCTGGTTCTGCGGACCTTATGGGCCCTCTTCCTTCCCCCTTGCCCTGCATGACCTAGGTCAGGGGCCTCTCCTCTCAGGAATGCATCCCTTGGGAGAAAGTAATCAAGTCTTCCACCAAACTCCTTCTCATGAATAATGATCCCAAGCCTGCGCTGATTGCTCTTTGTACTGCCTGCCCCTTGTTGGGCTCTGTCCACTTTCTGCTAGTATGGGGCTCCTCGTAATCCTCACTTGAGCTGCGCATCCTGGCGCTCTGGTGGGTCTCTGCAGGGTACTTGGGCCTTCCCCCATTGGTAAGCAGCTATGTGGGTCTGGGGTACTTACATTTTTTGTTGCAGGTTATCTTGGGTCTGCGCCCATCTGTAATGCTGTGCACTCACACAACTTGTCTAAGGAATGCTTGTTGGGATGACAAACCTTTGTATGGTTGTAGGTGCTGACTGGATTCGATGGGCCAAGTCATGGCCAGTCTTTGAATATTTAGTGCATGTGTTTTTTTATTATTATTGGTATAACTAACCACAGGAGTCAATGTGGCAATTTGTGCCAGACGGTCAGAATTGGTGAGTGCAAACAGCCGATGCACGTTTCAACCGAAGTCTTTCTCAAGGCAGAGGTGAGGTAGCAGCAGACTTGTGGTAGTGTTAGGAGCTGGTCCCCCCAGGTCCGGGTGCCATGTTGAGACTGGATAGCCTAGTCTGATCAGGACAACACAGGCAGCCATTTCACTTCCTGACTGAACATGACCGGCACACTCCGCCGATCACGGCACCAGACTACGCTATCCAGTCTCAACCTGGCACCCGGACCTGGGGGACCAGCTGCTAACTCTACCACAAGTCTGCTGCCACTTCACCTCCGCCTTGAGAAAGACTTCGGTTGAAACGCGCGTCGACTGTTTGCACTCACCAATTCTGACCGTCTGGCACAAATTGCCACATTGACTCCTGTGGTTAGGTATACCAATAATAATAAAAAACCACATGCACTAAATATTCAAAGACGGGACCATGACTTAACTTCAACAAAAGGCAGAATTGCCAAATTTTGGACCATCGAATCCAGTCAGCGCCTACAACCATACAAAGGTTTGTCATCCCAACAAGCATTTAACTACTTGGGAACCTCGGAGTTGGTCCCCAGACAAACCATGATCCGGGCTGCAGGCTAAACTTAACCCACTAATAGGAGGTGTACAGGGGACCAGGAATCCTGACCCCAATAACTCCAACCTTTTTGAAACTTGTCTAAGGAATGCCTTCACCCTGCCTTCAATGCAGGAGACCTGTTTGCCGACACTGATAGTGTCTTAACAATTTGTGGCACAAGATGGTTCTTTCTCGCCTTGATAGGTTGAGCTCTCCCTGCCTCGCAGCGTTCTTTCTATTGATTTCACTGTGCCTTGCTGAGCAGCGTTTGGCTTCCGGTGTATTTGAAAGCTATGCCGCTGACAATGCAATTATTACAAATGCTGTTTTATCCCTCAACAGCTTTGTACCTCCGTCCACACTCAAAACTTTAGCACCTCTCTCACATAAGTGAAAACAGATAAGGTAATGGAATTCTGATCCTGTCACGCCCTCTGTGCCTTCTGTGAGAGAGAGCGCCCTCTCAAGATTCTGCCCTGCGGCTCTGGACCCCTGTGAGGTCAGCAGCGCCTGTCACACACTCTGGACTACACAGACATGCTCCACCACTGGCCGTGCGCTGCTCTGCCTAAGGCCTCACTCGCGCACGTGCCACAATTACAAATTAAAATCAGTAATAGTTCACCAATCACTCTCACACACGTAGGTTAGAATGAATATATGTCCATTTGAGAAAAAGATCTCTTGAATTTCTCAATTGAACCAGAACCAGAAGACGGAATTACTTCTCAGCCAAGTCAATAGACACATTTGACTCCTTATGAACACATATGAACACAGGTTGTTCAGCAAGACTGCTTCAGCATTTATGACTATATTCATGCCTGGGATCCAGACGATGGCCAATGCAAAATGGTTGCAACTTACCAAATGGGAGCTTCTGCAGACAATCAACACCACCATAAAGAGATTCAAAGCTATCAAGGAAGACCTGAGGGCAAACGACTAATGACCCTGCAGAATATATATGTTCTTGATATGATTACAGCGATGGAAGGAGTCTGCACCAATATCGTGCCATCATGTTGCACATTCATACCTTCTCACAATGATGAGAAGATGAGAATGGGTCCCTGACAGAGGTCATAAGGTTGCTAGCAAACCTGCATAACAAGATGGAAGACAGGACAGAGGACATTATAGATGACAGTTGGTTTGCTTCCATATTCTCACGGATTCCGCAGTGGATGGCAAACATCTTCAAGTTTCTTGGAGCAATATTGGTCATGGTGATGTTTGGATTCTGTGCGATCATGATAATAATTGCCCAATGCAAGAAGATGACAAATAAAGCAGTAGGAATGAAGATCATGATCGATGTCGATCCAAGGAATTGACTGATGAAGATGTCAGAAAATTCATATTCAATTGCAGCACCTGAATGAACGAAGTTCCTGTATCAAAAGAATCATAAGAAGTACGTGGGATGATGAGTCTATTGTAATCCAAATGGACAGTGCAACTACATGAATTGGAGTGTGGATGAACATGTTAAATCAGCTGGTACGCTGAGGGGGTGATGAGGATTTGGACCATCAAGAAGCACCTTTTCAAGAGAAAATATCACGATGTAGAGATCATTGAAGAGGTGGTTGATGACTTGAGCAGAGGGGGGAATGTAGAGGAACAATTGAATGCCTCTTCAGGAAATCCTGCCCTCTACCTCCTATATGTTGGAAGCCTGAGATTGTGCCATGCTTGACACCTGCATGTGTGCCAATCCCACAGCGAGTGTTTGAAAGAAGATATCCTCTGTGAAAACCCTATCAGATGTATCCCCAAAGAGAAGACAAACTGAGAGAGCAACTCCCTGAAGGAATATGAAAAAGAGCAAAAAGTGGAACTGGTGATGTCACGAAAGATGAGCGTGTTGCCCTGAGAATATTCGCTGAAGAAAATGCATGGATCTTACAGAAACTGATGACGAAGTTATGAATCGAGTAAACATTCATTTGTGAAAAGAAGATTGCACGTGTGCAAAGGACTACAGAAAATGCTATTGTTCAATGATTGTACAGATGCTGAAACGCAAGAAGACTAAGTTATCATGCAAGCTGGCTATATGCAGTGAATAGACTGCAGGCAAAGCCACCATTGTATAGAAATTGGATATCTATGTCATGAAATTAGTAAGCCAGGACCCACGGATGGAAAGGCTCAGAACTGTGTTGCAGCAAGAATAAGCTGAGATTGTGGAAGCAAATGGTGAGGCTGTCTGGCCTGGTATCAAAAGCTGAAGCTGCCAAGGTCGGTGATCTATTCTTGAAGGTAGTGAACGTGGGAAGCTAAATTATCCCTTGTTAAGGTGCAGAGAAAGAACACCAAGCATGCCAAGTTTTATTCATTTAAGACATTTAAATGATGCAAAAAGGATAAAATTGTGGTCTCCTGTCATGTGAGCCAAGGATGGAAATAGAGTTGAGCATGGAGTCCAGGAACAATGATAGTGAAGGCCTGTACTCCCATATATCCCCACAAACAAGAATACTTTGCAAGGCCAAGTTCAAAGACGATCTGCATGGCTGAAGGCTTGGGTGATGAAAGAAGTCGGGCTAATTGGGTGGAGAGGTAAAGTCAAGTCCCACTCCTGGCACCTGGGTATGAGCTTACGTGCGGCTAAGTGAACCGAATGTTCCAGACATGGCACGAACATGCCAAATAATTGTAGAGGGCCGTGTAACTAAGGGCTTTATAGTTTGAGAGCCAATGATACACCGTGTACTTAATAGTGTTGAAGATGACATGTTCTTAAAGGTAGGCATAAGTTGTCACCTGACAGTAGATATCCAGTCACAATCCCAACCCGTATGGAAAGTATACTTAGATGTTCCCCTTGAACCCAGCACAATCCATTGTAGGTTTTTCTCATTTGCCATGTAGTATGACATCACAGCTGACGTATTTTCTGCATATAAGAATGTTTTTATGAGAAATGCTCTGAGAGCTCGAGTGAACATCGGTTGATGACCATTGTAACTCCCTGTTTTAGATCATTGTTATTAAAACAGAACCTATGCCATCTTCCTGAGTTGGTTTGATTATTTTGCGTCAGAGTTATTCTGCATCCCCATCAATTGCATGCACGATACCCAAAGGGCTATATGCTCAGTTGTCCTCGATGCATGAAGGGGCTTCTCTCTCAACTCGTGGCCTGGAAGCCTGAGGACCAACCTTCCCAACACAGCACAGAAGGTAAGAGCTGTAGGGCTCTTATAGGGCCTGGACTCGCAGCACACTGGGCGCTTGTATGAAATATCACCATTCTGCAACATCTTCTTTATTTCCAATGAAACAAAAAGAATGTGTACACCATTATTTTGTACAGCAGCGTCCAGCTACAGCTGCACACCAGTGTTACTAAACACCATTCTTCCTTGTACCCCGGCCTCCACTGCACGATGGGCGATGCTGTTACCAGCAACACTGGTGGGCCTGGCCCTGAGCCTGCTCACCTGTGATTGGGTCTCCCACCTTCTTCACAACCAATCAGGTAAGCCGGCAGGCAAATGCTGGCCCACCTTCAAGGTCGCGATCTCGGCCCTTGTGTGGCTGCTCCTGCCCCCACTTTCTGATATTCTCGATGCATGAAGAGGCCTCTCTCACACCTCGCAGTCTGGAGGCATGAGGACCACCACTCCCACCACAGCACAGAACTTGAGCCCTGTAGGGCTATTATGGGGTCTGGGCATATAGCACACTGGGTGCTTGTATGAAATATCAGCATTCTGCAACATCTTCTTTATTTACAACGAAACTGAAAGAATGTGCCCATCATTGATTTGTACAGCAGCAACCAGCGGCAGTTGCACACTGGTGTTACTAAAACACCATAATTCCTTGTGCCTGGCCTCCTCTCCATGATGGCCGATGGCAACACTGGTGGGCCTAGCCCTGAGCCTGCTCGCCTATGATTGGGCCCTCCACCTTCTGCACCCCAAATCCAGTGAGCTGGCAGGCAAATGCCAGCCACCTCCAAAGCCTGCAATCTAAGGCCCCTGCCTTTGCCTGTCCAGGCCTGGCTGGTCCGGATGCCCCCACCTCTTTTTTCCTTCAACACCGCAGCACATCTTGATGAAGTCTCCTGAACTTTGGAGGCAGACTGTGACCGCTCGCTCCTGGCCCACCAGAACTTCAGTCACCCCTGCAGATCTATTTGTGAGTAGGTAACCTAATTTTGATTTCCTGTGACTTTACATCTGCAGTCACTTTCATTTTTGGTGTGTCTAGTGTGCCTCTGCTAAAAATTGAATTTAGGTGACTTTACATCTGCAGCCACTTTCGTTTTTGGTGTGTCTAGTGTGCCTCTCCCTGCCACCCCTCTAACCCACCTCCTATCCTACTATGAGTCTCTTATATTGCTCTGTTCGTCTTACCCTACCCCCCTCACTCCCCTTCCTTCATTTATAGCACTCACATTATTAAAATGACCGTCAGGCACGTGCAATAATTATGTCATATGTTGTAACAGTTTGTATTCCTCCTTTTCCTATGTTGTACCACTAAATGCATAGCACTTGCCCATTCTGAATGCTCCAATGCCTATTAAGAATGTCAATTTTTGTTTAACTAATCACCCTCCCTGCATTGGAGTGCTTTCAAACGTGTGTTAAGTGTATAGGCGCTATATAAATGCCAGTAAATAAATGATGAAGAGGGGTTCATGTTGTGCGGACCAGATTTGTGACTGGGGGTGCAACAAGGTTGGTGCAATGCTGCAATTGTATATGTATCCAGTGTAGTTAAAAATGAATCCAATGTGTTAATTTGTGTTCAAGATTGATACATATTAGATTTGCATGCACAAAGTAAGATAAATGGCCAAACCGCGAAATGAAATATAAACACGATCCAGATATTGATTGCTATGAAGTGCCTAGAAGCTGGGCAATGAGGAGTTTCATAATGCACATGAGAGGTAGAGGACTTGTCACAGAGAACTCACTGCAAAGAAGAGACAATATTTATTAAACATGCAGGCACACCGATGTACATTTATAAATTCCATGTGTATTTACAATTAGTGTTTTTTAAATAAATGTATTAAACTCTGCAGTCAGGAGTTTGTGAGGTGAATTTTAAGTGGCTGGGAAAATCCATCCCTGCACGGTTGGAGACTGGAGGAGGAGTAATGATTAACCAAGCAGATGGTCAGCTAGCAAACTGACCAGAGGTTTATGGCCTGGTTGTTTCGTAGAAAGCAGATGTAATCTCTTTTAGGTGCATGGGAGCTTGCAGAGGGATCCGCCTATTTGCTTTTGACCAGCAATAAATGTGGGGTGAAGTGACACTCGAGGCCAGAGTTAAAGATATTGAAGAGGTTTCATTGTTTTCTCAGAGTGTGCCAAGCGTGCTGAATTCGTAGTTTTAAGATTAAAATGTTCCAGAGACACCAGTAGGATGGGGTGGGTGAGATGGTTATCGACATTTCAAAGGGAATATGTTTATTCTGCCTCTCCGCATGATTGTTTGAAGTATTTGTGCAAACCATGTGCAATTACATTTAGGGTTGGAGGATCAGATCAGCTGTGAGTCGTACTAAATTATCTTTGTATATCAATGTGTAACCACATGATGATGTCATGAACAACCACGGACGAATCCCAGGAAGGAGTGTGTTGTACACATGAGCTGAAGATGGTAGTCAAGATAACAGCAACCAATGGGAATGGGAGAAAGTTTGATTTCTTTGCATAGGTTTTTTACAAATCATTTGTAGGGGGTGGATTGTAATCAAATATATGGGTGTGTTTTAACTGTTGTAAAAATGTATACAATGTGTCAACTTGTAAGCTTCAGTGAGAGTCTGATTAGTTTGACTCTACAGCATCATCTAACGCCTCCTCTGACAATTGTACAATTAACTTTCTTCACAAAGTGCACTCCTTCTTTAAGTGGTGGGCCTGCTGTGGGTTAAGGGGATTAGAGGCCCATTCATACTGACACCTTTTACCTTTTACCCACTGCTTTTCTGGGAGTTCCTATAATCAGGAATTTATTTACGTGAGCAGGCATGCTCGATGACCCTGGTTCCTCAAAGCATAAGTAAAATAGGTAATATGTGGTTTTGTTGACCACACTTATCTCGTTGGAATGTACTCCGATCCCTATTAGTTATAGGAACCATAAAGGTATATATACGTACGTGTGCGTGGGAGGGCTGGGGGGAGGATGTGGGGTGTGCTATAAAAGGAGGGGCATTCGGGGGGCATCCCTGTTAAAAGAATAATTCCAAGTCATAGGACCAACAAGAGTCGACATAAAAGTAAATGAGGTAAGTGTGGTTGATGAAACCACGAAGAACTATAAAATTGTAATTAAATGTGCATTGTCCCCAAAGTGCCCCTAAGAAATATGGACACCCTCTTTTCACATTTTGGGCCTTTTTCTTTCACTCTTCCTCCTCTCATGTTCATGCTTTCTGAGAGCCCCATATTACTCTACCCTTCTCAACTGCACCTCCTGGTCTACCCATCTGCTCTCTGCCAGGTCACTGTTGCCTCTCATCTTTCCATGGCATTCTCATACTCACGTGAACGGAGTTTTCGTAGCACAGCGTGGGTGCAATGCTTTTGAATTTAAAGTAGGGTTCATGGCAGACTTTGCTCCGCGCTGTTCCTTGTGCTGGTTCCCCCAAAGCATACCTGCATTACAGAAAAAGGAAAATAGAAATGTAAGCGGGATTAAGAGCAAGATTAGCACATTCTGATTCCAGAGGGATTGTGGTATGTTTATCCTGTACTAGGAGCATGGTTCATCAAGCATACGGGTGTGGATTTACACTGTGAGCCTGTATCGACACAGAAGGACCATGGCTCAGCAGGCTGGGGTCGTGGACTGGCCACGCTGTGAGCTTGGATAAGCCCGAATCAGAGGCTGCAATGTTACATACCGGGAGTGGCTATCAGCACATAGAGTTTGAGCTGGCACGCACTGGGATAGAAGATCGGTCCACACAGTAACTGGGCGCATGTATCCACACATGGTTCGTGCATGGATCACTACTCTGGAGTTGTAGCTCTGGACTCACTGAGATCATGGATTGACATGCACTGGAGCGAGGATCAGGCCACACTATGAGCATGGATGAGTACACACTTGGACCAATGATCAGCACACACTGGCAGAATAGATCTGCACACGCAGATAGTATGAATAATCACAGACTGGAAGCATTGATTTGAATACACTTAATGCATCGATTGGCAGATATTGTGGATGTGGCTCAACACTCAGTGCAGGGGTCAGCAATCAATAAGTGCTTGGATCGACCCACACATGAAGCCTGGATTGGCACTCACAGCAGGCATGGATCAGCTCCAAGGGACATGGATTGGCACACGCTGGCAGCATAGAGTGACACGCTTTGGGATAATGATTTGGTGCAAACCACAATTCAAGGACCATCCTTGTGAGTACATAATGATTAATGAATTTAAAGAGCATTGTTGAAAGAGCACGTGCATGCCCTCAACACAATGTAATGCTCTAAACATCTTCAAGAAAAGCATACACCATGGATTAAAACACATACAATACAATAAATGTCCTGTACACTAAACATGACAAAACAAGAACTCTGAACCTTGTTAAAAAGCAAATTAACAATAAAACCGGTGGACAAAGGTGGAGCAATTATAATTATGGATTCAACATTTTACATTGAAGAATGTGAGAGGCATCTACAAGATTGTGAGACATATAGAATACTTCAGCATGATCCAAACTTTGAGATACAATCTCAAGCCAGAGAACTGCTAATTAATGCAGAAAAACATTGTTGGCTCAGTAATTCCATGTACCAACATCCGTTTAAAATTCATCCGACTATCCCAGTATTTATTTTATTGTCCACCAAAAATACACAAGGATCAAGGAAATTCACCTGGGCATCCATTGTTGCTCAAAATGTTGCTCAAAATGATTTTCATCTATATAGACAATACTATAAACCATAGGTGATAAACAATACACATCACATGAAAGATACGAGACACTTCATGACATTATTACAAGAACACCAACTAAACCATCACAAATATATTTTGGCTATGATGAAGTTAACTAGCTTATACATTGATATCCCACATGAAGAGGGTATCAACAAAATATTGAGAGCTTGGAAAAAACACAATGTACAAGAGGTCCATCACAGATTTGTCTGTGATTTACTCAAACTGGTTCTGAATAACAGTGTACAGATGAATTTCTGAACTCTAACCTGGTGGGCAGAGGTTCTGAAGGCCAGCCTAGTTTCTTGGAACAGGGTAACCTTCTGGACAAGCCAGACCGATCAAGGTAGCATTGGCAGCAGTCCAAACTAGGTCTCAGGAGGGGTAAGGGTGATTGAAAGCCCACAATGAGCACACCCAGTAAACAACACCACAAATGACTCTCATTCAGGTGTATATTTCAAAGAATACACAAGGTGAAACCACAACAATATTAAAAACAAAAAACAACACAACACTATACTAGGAAACATACATACTGGCCTAAAGGAACATTAAACAAGGGCAGATCCACAACCTGTAACAGAAGAGGGTCAGACAGTGCAAATATACTTTAGACAATTCTTCAAGAGTCTCATCCCTAACTAATAAGCAGTCAACCCCTACGAAGTGTGAAGCCTTGTGCTCAAAAGTATGCTCAGCACGCAGCACTCGATTGTGTGTTAAAGTACACAAGGGGTCACTTCAAGGGGTTGTAGTGTTGCAGGAAGGGGGTAAGGCGATGAAGAATAGAGTTCCTCTATTCAAGGAGTGTCTCCACAATAGGGCAGAGCAATTTCCAGGAATCGGGAATAGGATGGTAGCACAGGCTACTCTAACAAAGGAGAGTGGCCCTTAGGGGACACTCATGCATAAACATCTATGGATGTGCCAGGGGCCACCGGTAAGTGATGCAAGCACTCACCGACCCTCAATGCACTCCGGGACAAAATTTGCTAATGAAGTCCAGTTCGCTTGCAGGTTCAAGTCCAGCACTTGTGCATCTCTCTAGCTTTCCGGGGCTGCGTTACAGGCCCTCAGTCCATGGCGGGACAGTGGCAATTTCTATGCTTCTGGTGAAGGTATTGGGCCTGGTCCACTGCAGCTCATGTTAGGGCACACAGGGGCACAGCAGCAAAGAACCCATGAAATTCGTCACCACAGCGGGGTGACATGGGTACCATCTAGGTTCGGGTTCAGATGGTACCTGTGTCAGGCTAGGTGTACGAAACTCGGCGGGAGAGTGCCTTCTTCCAAGAGCTTATGGTTCCCAAAGTCTTCCGAAAGACGTGTTTGCAGGTTAAGCAGGAGGGGCTGAGAATAGTTAGTCCCACTACTCCAACTGGTCGAAGCACCCTTGCAGGCCTTCTGTGATTGATGATGAACAGTGGCACAAACGGGACAACAGCAGGGTCAGGGTGCCAAACCCTCCAGTGGGTCACCAGCGGTTCCACAGATCTGCTTCTTTGGTTCAGGATACATGGCTCCTTTACTAAGTTCTGTGTGAACTCAGAAGATCGACCTGGAATGTATTTAGAGTGCCTACTCTTATCCAGAATATCCTTTAATGCAAAATGAAGAGAAACCAATAGAAGACCTGCTCACATTCAACTATCCCAGAAGTGGACCAATAACGGACCATGGTGGTCCCAGTCATCCTAGCACACCAGACATCCAGGCATCCAGGATGTGTATTGGAACCAGACAGCTCCAGCCCACATCCTGGGTGCACACACAAGGAATGCAGAAGCGTGCTAATGCTTCGGTTTACGAGGGGGTCTGCATGACCAAATAAGGAATTTTCCGGATCTGTTCAACCTGGGGAAGGCAAAGGGACAACATGGCCAAAGGACAGAACAAAGGACCTTGTGGCATGGCCATTATAGGCACTGGCCACTGTCCTGGGCCAAATGCGGTAAATGCAGTTTAGACCACAGAAAAGAGTCAAAAATGCTTTAAAAGAAACTGCTGCTGCGAGTTTGGCACCATTGTAAATTTACCAAAAATCCTTCGAGGGTGTCTAGGACCTTAAAAATGATAAAGAGACCCCAGTGCACTGTACTGTAAGGTACATTGTGCACTGATAAAATGTTACCAACAACTGGCAACAAAGTAAAAGACTAAGGGAAACAAAGTCTCCCAGTACTGACAGTCTGAAGGGCATGTCAGTTTTCCTATAACAAGATGAGAAAAAGCCCAGCGGAGTACAGCAGAAGGCTAGGCTCCACTGGTAAAAGTCAGGCTAGGATGGTCAGACAAAAGCAAAAAGTTGGGGGTTCACAAGTGGAGCGAAAATCAACCCTCAATGGAAATCCTTCCTAACACTCACACCTTCCAGACCAAGGACAGGGGGAACTAATCCACTCCTAGGTGAACGTCTTGTTCAGGTTTGTTTAAACATTCTGGAAAACCCATCAGCATTGCTATGTTGGACACATGGCCTATGCTCAATAGTGAAGTCAAACCCTTGCAGGCTTAGGACCACCAGAGCAACTTTGGATTCTCTCCCTTCATGTTCAAGAGCCACTTTAAGGGCTTATGGTCACTTTGCACAGTAAAGTGGGTCCCATAGAGGTAGGGCCTCAGCTTCCTAAGGGCCCACACACACCAGATAAACATTCTTGTTCGACTGTGGACCACCTGAGCTCTCTGTCCTTAAGATGGCAACTTATTGTATCGTTGGTATGGTATTGCTTATTTATATAATGCCTATACACAGTCAAGTGTTTTAAAGTGCTCAAGGAGGGTGGGAACATGGGGAAAAAAACAACAGTTGCTCAGAGCCTGTGAAATCTGAGACAGTAATAGTCTGCACAGGCAGAGTAAGTGCATAGAATACATTTAACAGTATGAGATATAGCAAATAGGCCTGACAGCGATTCTGCAATTTTAACAGTACAAATTAGGGGTGAAGACAGGGGAGAAACAGAGAAACGATCTTCAGGCTCGGTGCGTACGGATCGAGCAAGTGCACAGAGGGACACAGGGAGCAGAGGGTCAAGTGCACCTGTTCGGTTGAGACTGGAGTAAGTGCAGAGAGAGCCACACGCTTGGGTTAATTTCACAATGCATTGAGTGTGGGTGGGGTGTAGGGCCCTGGGGCAAGTGCATCAGAGGACTGGTGGGAGTGCCGGGGACCAGTGAGACTCTGAGGTACACCAGGCGGCCAGTCAGCATGCTGTAAGCAATAGGAGGAAGAGAAGGAAAGGACAGAGAACTAGGTGAGCAGGTTAGAGAGAGAGAGAAGGAAGAGGAGAAGAGGAAGGTCTTGAGGAGTTTCCAGAATTTCAGGAGATCTGGCTCAAAACGTACAGTGCCAGGGAGGCTATTCCAGAGGGAGGCATCTGCTGAGGATAAGGATCTCCCACCAAATCTCTGCTTGGAGAACCGGCTCACTCGCAGAAGGTTGGAGGTAGATGAATGGAGGGCTTGTGAGGGACAGAATTTAGGTAGGCAGCAAGGAGGTGCAGTCTGGCAGTCGACCCTGAACTTTTTTCTACCTGCTTCAGAAGTCTTTTTTCACTTTCTACAGAGACATAGGGAGGTGGAGCGGCCGCGGAGAGCTGCGAGGAGGTGCAGTCTGGCAGTCCGGCTGCCGGCGCACTGCGCGACTGCTCACGACAACGTACATCAAGCCAAAGGCTTGCGAAAACAAGCTGTTTACAGAACCCCGTTTAAACAACTATGAGCCCCTACCATATCATAACTATTTCAACATCTCAAAACATCTCAACTGTCGGTGAACCCGGTATTATGGAAGGCGCCCCGGGGGCAGGAAAGCCTCAGTCAAATGATCACGAGGAAACGGGCCGCGTGCTAAGAAGCGGCGTTCAAACAACAAACACGCAGGCGACGACTCAAACATGTATAAAATCAGTAACTATACCAACTGAGACTTCGAACTTGGGAACTTTCAATTCCTCACCTCCAATTCCCCCCCTTAGATCTCCCCACCAGCACGGCTTACCTTGGAGGGAAGCCGCAAGCTTGGAGCTTGAATCCGCCGGCATTGAGCCGCCACAGATCCCTGGAGACCATGCACCCTTTGATGGGTATGCCTCGCCTCGGTCTCCCCGGCGTGGGGTTGGTGGTGGGGGGGGAGGAGGGTCCCTGGAGAAGTCGGGGCCAGGTCTGCCGTCTTCCGCTACCGCGGGGCCGGACTCGGTTGGGGGCGCCGGTGGCGTCCGAGCGGAGGATCCCGGTGTCCAGTCATAATATCGAAAAAATAAAGTCGAATGACAAAAAAGTCGAATCAATAATCTCGAAAAAAAAAAAGTCGAATTTGTTTTTTTATTATTTATATTTTTTTTTTGGGTTTGGTAAGTAAAAAAAAGGAGTAAAATAAAAAAAAAATAGAAAAAAAGGGGGGTTGGGGGGGAACCCCCCCATTTCGAATAAAAAACGTATTAAAAAAAAATTCGACTTTTTTTTTTTCGAGATTATTTTTTCGACATTTTGACTTTCGATTTTATTGATTTCGATTTTATGTCTAGGAACCGAGGATCCCTGTGGGGAGGAGGAGGAGGCTGGAGGGACGAGGGCGGACCACGCGCGAATACATCCGGGGCTGAGCTCGGAGCTCCAGGAGAGAGGAGCGCGAGGGCTCGACACAGTGCAAGGAGATGATCCGCCCCCTGGTGGTACAACATAAACGTTTGATAAAACGTTTAACACAGTCAATGAAAACGAACAAAATCAAATTACTAAAAACGGTTTAAAAGAGTCCTTAGACAAAACTCCATCAAAGAAAAACAAGAGGCAAGAATCAAAAGGACTTTCACAAAAACCTGAAAGTGACCTCCACCCAGTGACAGTCTGAGCTGATCTACCAAGCCCGGACTGGAACCTAACAGAGATTAGAGACACTATCTGTCAGAATACAACTTTATCATACCTGGATGAACTAGAAGTGGGAGAAACAGAGGAAATAAACATTCTGAGAGAACACAACTGGGTAAAAATGCACACTTACACACAAGCAGAAAATCAAGATGAGGAGTTCCATCAAACAGAAGTAAACCACCTATTTGATGATCAAAAAAATGACAAAGAAGAACAAATCATTCTTGGACAAAAACCAAATGAACTTCTAACTGACCAACAAACAAAAAGACAAGGAGTCAAAAAACATAACCCAACTGGCTCATCGACCCCCAACAACAGATTACCATCAAAATTACAGATGAAAAAAAACGGGCAAACCGATACTTCCGTCTAACAACCCGATTGGAAGATTCTTTGAAAAATTAGGGAAGATTTCCACAGTAAACCGCTTTGAACTTTCTGATCTAGATATTCTGGAAGGAATCCCACCATCTCCCCAAAGAAACCTAGCCAACACACCGAAGCCAGAAAAGCCTACTGAAAGTGGCAGTTCGCTACCGCATATACGTTGGCACTTTAGCCAACCTTCCCCGCACCAAAAGCCAGAAACAATTAAAACTGGTATAGACAGCGGAACTACAGAGCATAGACCACAAGGCTATGACGGAGAGAAGGACAAACCAACACAGAAAACAGTAACACTAGTAGAGGATAAAGGAAAAAAACAAGAAAGTAAACCAAAGTCTGACCTGATTGATGGAAAAAATAATAAAGAAACAACAAAGGCAGAAGACAATGTAAATCAAAAATCACTGCCCACACAACCAGACATGTCGGATGAAAAAAACACTGATACTTCATTTAGCGAAAGCAAAATTATGAAGGAGAAAAAAAAGAGAAGAGAGCTTAACGGAGTCTCGAACAAGTCATCAGTGGAACCAAGAAGAAATAAAACTGGCAGAGGCAATATTGAACTATAGAAACATGTTAAAACACAGAGAGAATACCCCGGGGTGGAAACCTTCGCCACAACAAAAGAAGCCTGATGTCTCAGTGGATGCCTTATGGCTACTTTTTTCTACACCAAACAAAGCAAAAGTGGAAAACAAAACTAAAAAAAAAAAAAGAAAAAAACTCACCTATTAAAAATGTGGATATACTACATGTCATGTCAGCCGTGACCATGCACTGGCACCATTTGGGAAATTATAAGAAACGATTAACGAAACATTAAAGGACCACACCTCATTACTAGCAGCCCGCAATTCAAAGCTGACCCATTTGGAAGGGTACATAATAGCCTTAGAAGCATGGACGGCATCCACAACAGAGCAAGTCACCATGATGGATATAGCTGAGGCGTTTCAGTTTAAAAAAAAAGCAGTGTCCAGTAGTTCCCAGACCGAGGTGACTGAGAACAAGGAAAACAGATATGTAGATGATCAACTAGCGACCCCAGCAAAAATTAATCCGAAACCGACATTCATTAAAGATAAAGCAGAACACGTAGGACACTCGCGACAACCTGGTACAACAAAAACTTCAAAAGCAAATTACTAAACGAACTCAAAAGGCGAAACCAAAGAAAAGCAGTCGATATGGAACAATAATGAGAATAATCACCAACTCCATAGAAAAAAGATCACAAAAAATAGTTCAATACTGAAAGAACAACCAAGCTTAAGAGGATTAACCGTACAGAACAAACAGCGTACTGAAAGAAACGCAAACCTGTTAATGAGTAAATGGATAACTGGGATCGACCAAAAAACAAAAGCTTCAGAGAGTGACTCCCAAGAGATGAACACAATAAAAGCGGTACATAAAGGTGCGAAGGACAGCTCGCTCAACCTATTTGACTTAAGCACATATTCGATCGAAAACTCGGAGTCGGAAATACCTCGACCGAGTGGAAAGAAAAGAAAGGTGTCTTTTGCGGAGAGTAACTGCCCAAAGACAGACATAAGGGATAAACATTATCAGAACCAAACAAATATTTCAGAAAAAGAGAAAGGCAAAGTAGACGATCTAAGCTACAGAAGAAGTCGGATAACTCCAGAAAAGAAAACGTTGTTCCGACTGGCCAACATAAGGATAAACAAAACTGAATCCAAATACGAGGCAACAAAGATCGCCATCCACAAAGTGCAAAGGAAACACCTGAGGTCGAAAGGCTTGAAAATACACCGAACAGTGAAATCCGTCACAGACAAAACCATCAGTATAGCCAAAGAGCAAGGCAAAACAAATCAGAAACACCATCATACAGAAAAAAGTTAGACACATCAGCCCACAGAAAAAACAACCAAAGGTTGGAAAAAAACAGATCAAGTGATAAATACCCAGAAAAAAGAACTAGATCAAACCGAAGACCTTCGGATTCTTTCACACAGCTAAACCCCACTCGGACATCTGTAATCTTCACTCAAAAGAGCAATTCATCACGCACTTTGAAACTAGAAAAAAGTGACAAAAGGGAGAAAAGATTCTACTTAACAGAAGAGCAACTATGAGGCTTCTACAAAAAGTCCACAAAGGAGACCAAATCAGAAGTGTGGACTTAAACATAGTGGAGTTCGCACATAAAGCTCGGACGGACAGTGTCTTTCTGCATATTACATCTTAAACTGTGAAAAAACGTATGTTGTCAGCGGCAGGAGAACTGTCAAAGAGAGGGTACACCTTGAGAGAAACAACACCAGAGGAAAGAGGGCACAGAAGAGACAATTCATACACAAGACAAAAACGTAATTATGAGATAAATGAAAAAGAAGAAAGGAAAAGTTCACAGATAACACCTGAAACCAAAAAATCAACTAGAGTGAAGAGAGAATTCAATCTAATATCAGAGAAAGATGCTCGAAAAGAAGAAGACGAACGACGAAAACCACAAGAAACGATTGGCTAAAGCTGGTCAAACACGAAAAGCGACAAAGAAAGAGTAAAGGCAAGAGAAAATCTTTCCGCTCAAGACAGCTGGATCCAAAATGATAAGGAATCACAAAGAATGTCTCCTAGAAATCCAAAAGGTCTATTTCCTACGCAGTCCACCAGAGAAAAGGAAAGTCGTACCGAGTGTGGAAACCCTTTGATTCAGATCCAGGCTAAAAAAGCTGAAAAGGATCCCAAAAAATGGCCATGGATCCCTTCGGCTCTGACACGATATGTCAGGAAATAGCAACTAAATCGTCCCTCTGACAATTTAGAAAGTCAGACATTAAAGGAGTAACATGGAACCCAAAAGCCAGAGCAAGACATCATCTTTGGATCATGGAACACAAGAGGCCATACTCACCTGACACAACCAGGAGAGGTGAACCTTGGCCTATTTGATCTAATAAGTCTGCAAGAGAGTTGGTTGGTACTTCCGCCGAGCCTGGACGGCTTTGAGGTATTACTTTCTCCTGCTCAAAAAGTTGAAAGAGGTCGCCCCACTTCAGGCCTTTTAACAGCAGTACAGACTGGTGGAGCCCTTTGCATAGTTCATAACCTGATATCATCTCTGGCAATTCAGGCAATATTGCTAGAATGGAACAAAGAAGACTAAGTACAGAAAAAGTCCAGTCAGGATCTTATCCTACTACTAAACATCTACTGGAACCCAACGGTAATTAAAACTAACATATTCCTAAACAACGTGGAAAAAATCCTGACAGACGTCACAGGAGTGTACGACGTGGATCACATCTTGATATGCGGCAACTTGAACGCTACTTGTCCTGATTTTGAGATGGAAACGACACCTCAAAATATTGGCAGCTCACAATCAATAGCAAGAGGTTTAGCATGGGCAAAGCTGATGAAATCGCATGACTTGTACAACTTAAATTCTTTAGAATCCGCCAAATCCAGAACCCCAACATGGGAAAGTGGTGGCAGAGAAAGTACAATTGACTACATCTTTGCTTCAAAAGACCTATACCTAATAACCAAGAGTTTTAAAGTAGTGAAAACCATCGTTAGTGACCACAACTTACTAACTGCAACGTGGCCAGCAAAAAAAAAAGACGCCGGTGATGATGCCGCAAAACTTAGAAATAAACCAACAAGGAAACCGACTGAAAATCATAACAGAAGCCTTAATTTCCATCACAGCATCATACAATAGACAAACAAACTTGAACACTTCCAAAGAAAAATTGGACTACCGTCCTCTTCTCATTCCCTATCTACATCCACGACATAAAAGAACACAGGACAAAACTCACCTGCATAATCACAATGAAGAACTGAAGACAAAGAAATCAGACCTAAGAAAGGCTACACGCCTTGCACAAAGAAATCCAACACAGATAAATCTTGACTTGGCAATCAAAAAAAAAACTGTACAAATCGTGGCTACAATCAATACGATGGAAACTGTATCAAGCGGATGCAGAGACTATGCTGAGAGCAGTGTGTAAAACATATTCACGAGATTTCAGGACAATAATAAAGCACAAACTTCCACTCACGGATACAAGAACCATAAACAGTGTCTCAGAAGGAAAATGGAGCGAACACTTTACCGATCTATACAAATATCCGACTCCATTGGAAGCAATAGTGATCAATCAAGACTCTTCCAAATGGATAGTGTGCTCAGAGGAGAACATTTTGGAAAAGGTCAAGAAATTAAACAACTCTCGCACCCCAGGCCCAGATGGAATCTCCAACGTCTACCTGAAACAAGACGCAGAAACATGGGCTCCGCTAATAACAGAAATCTTTAGATGATCCAGGATTTCGAGAACTATTCCTGACACGTGGAAAACAGCAAACATCGTCCCAATCTATAAGAAGGACCCGAGGGACGATCCGAGAAACTATAGGCCGATCGCACTACTTGATGTGCTTGGCAAACCTTTCAGATCTTTGCTGTTGGACGACTTTCAGACATGGCAGAAAGAGGCAAAAACAACAGACCCATTTCAATCAGGGTTCGAAAAGAACTTGGGGACGTCGATCAACATCATGATGATCAGTATTCTAAAATCAAAAGTCTTTGAGGGGCATCCATCAATATTCATCGCCTCAATTGATCTGGTCCAAGCTTTTGACCGCGTGAATAGAGAAAAATTGTGGAGAAAATTGGAGAAACAAAAATGCCCACCATCCATTCTTGAACCAATGAAAGCCCTGTATAGTGAAACGGCTATCAGAATCCGGCTTCACGAAGCAGGCTTGATGTCCAAAATCATAAAAACGGCCAGAGGGGTAAAACAAGGCTGCCCCCTGGCGCCGGCGCTGTACAAGGCATACATGGTAGATATAGCAGACCCGGAAAACGACACTTGCTCATTTCCTCCACAAACAGGCAAATCAAAAGTGACAAGACTGCTGTACGCAGATGATATTCTATTGCTAGACCAAACAGCAATCAGACTTCAGAGACAAATAGACAGCCTCACAACCTATCTAAAGAAAAATGATTTGGAGCTTAACACCTTAAAAACTAAAATCATGATCTTGGAAAAACCATCGAGACCAAGCAAAAGATCGCAGTGGTTCGCAAACTCTGAAAAACTGGATATAGTCAAAAGCTGCACATACTTAGGGGTGAAACTCTCGTCCAGTAAAATCGACGAGAAGATGCAAGAGCATCTTTTTTCCAAGACTAAAACATTATTAGCTCAGGCATTTTCTTTGGATAGGAAATTTGGGACATTTTCAATCCTACCGCTAATAAACTTCTATAGAGCAAAGGTCACTCCAACTTTGACCTATGGAGCGGAGGCTATGCCATATTTGCCGAAGACGTTGTGGGCTAAATTGGAAGGCACATTTTGGCGCAGAGTGCTACGACTGCCGAACTCCACGCCCATAGCAATCATTCGACGCAAATTGAGTCTGCAATCACTGGAATCTGTGGTCACGAGAAATAGCCTATTATTTTTAGGTAAAATCATAAGGCAACCTCGACCAAACATTTTGGACATCATTCTCCAAGAGATGAAGAGTGAAAAAAATCCAATGGTAACAACTTGGTACATCAGACTACTGGAACAAGCTGATAAAATTGGATGCTCAGAATGGGACATAGAACGGATCCCGGGAAAAATAAAGAAAACACTTAAAATACAAGATTGGATTGAGACCTTGGACAAAGCGGAAGACCTCACAGTCTCCACACATCACACAACGAACACCCAAAAAATAGATGAAGTAAGAAATTATTTTTAAAAGTTTCCAGATAAACGACTGAGAACAACCTTTCTAAGAGCATACTGAAAACCAATTAAATACTCTTCCGTAGAAAGCAGTCGACCAACAAAAATTGTCATTACTGTAAGAATTTGGAAACTGAAACATTACGTCATCTACTCCACTGTTCAGGAACGGAAAACCTTCGAAAAACATACCTCAATTCACACAGACTCTTGCACTTGACCGCAAATGAAGAAACTTGGTGGAATAAGCTAATGTATGGCAATTCAACAACCCTGACGGTAGCCGCAGCGAAACTACTGGAAAGTCTGAAGTTGGAGGAAATCAACTCTTGATAAAAAACAAATAGAAAACCGCACAACGACTACAAAGGGAAAAAGGAAATATGCCTGAAGATATGGACAGATTTTGTAAAAATTGTAAATACAATTAAACACAAAAAAAAAAAGAATTAGGTAGGCACCAATATTGAAGGTAGGTGGGTCCCAGGATCCAGAAACCCAGAAAGCCTTGTGAACAATACAAATGGTCTTGAATTTGATCATTGCAGCCATGGGGAGCCAGTGGAGGATTTCAGTGCCGGAGAGATGTGGTCCTTGGGCTTGAGTTTCAGTTCTGGATGTGTTGCAGAGTGCACAGGGCAGAAGAGGGGAGGTTGAGGAAGGGGCTGTTGCAATAGTCCAACCTGGAGAAACCCTTGGCTCTGGAGACAGTGAGCCTCTTGGGGAAAATGAGAAAGGGAAGAGTACCTCTGTGGAGGTGTAGCAGATACTTAGCCTGTAGAGGAGGTCCCAAGCACGAACCGCACTCCAACCGTCCATTTTGAAGTACCAGGAACATTCACACCGAAATATGTGACGTATGATGAGCAAATAAACCAGCAGAGAGCCGCAGTTGGGCTCTGTCCAGTACTTATCAAAAGAACAGCACCTGTTGAAGTACTGACACCTAAGAAAACCTGAACAGTAAGGTACCCATTGAGGAAGCCATATCGCCAAATGAAACAAAATGAAGAGTGTCAGAGCACAGTACCTGAAGAAGCTAAAAAGATACTGAAGGAAGACAAATGGTGGACCCGGACTGACTCACACATAGAAGATATGATGACCTGCGAAATGTTAGAAGCTTATGCCATGAGCACGATGAAGATATTTAGTTAGTTTACACGTGTACATATGCTTGGAACTGCAAGAAGCAAAGAATCGTGAGGCTTGCTTATGCTTAGTAGTAAGATAGATTGCGGCAAGTGCCACCTATACATATTTACCTCAAAAGGAGCACTTTATATAAATATATTTCCACTATGCACAAGAGCAGAACCAACCAAAGGTTACTAATGGTCTCAGGAGAAGAGCCCCTCAGCAGGCAAATCGAAAACTAAAGACGTAAAGAAACTCAGACGCAAGCAAATCGTGCCAAGATGCCAAGTTCGTATCGGCTGAAATAGACCAACAGTGGATACAATTAATGAAGTAAAGAACAGATTATCCTACTATGATAGGTCAAGATAAGCCACAGATGGCAGATGGTTGCCAAAACTAAATCAAATACACAAATTGCATGAAGAATAAGATGATTTTACGGTGTCTGAATCACGTGACCAGCCAAGCGAGAAGGGATGAAACTTTCAAACATACGCGTGGCCTCGTGCTATGCACAGATATCTTATCTTTTCCAGACCAAGAAGCAGTCTCGAGGCCAAGCGCAAAGAAATAATTGACATGACCACTGAGGTGATGATTGATTGTAGCAATAATTGGAGGAAGGTTGGTGGTGCAGGCAAACTCCCTGCACCTGGCCGGCTATTCTGCATGCTGCTAAGCTAGTGGAAAAGTATGAGTGGGGTTGTTGCCAATCCAATCATAGTGGACCAAGTAATCTAGGGTCCTATAGTTAGTAGAACCAATGAGATGTTGTACTTTTAGTGACGTCTACAGTAGCCATTTTGAAGTTTGGCTTAGATGCCCCACCTGACAGTGTTTGTCCAATCCTCTCACTCCGTTAACATACACAGATATAGGACCTATATGAAAGTTACCTTCCAAGAACCAGTAGAATTGCATGCAACACTTTAAGCGTTGCATGTCAGTTATGATAAGTTTTTGGTATAAAAGATGCGCTTTTTATGAAGTTCGTTGGAGTTGTCGAAGCGAGAAGGAAGATCATGCGATTGCTGATATTCATGAACTCCCCGTTTTTTGTACTTGTCATTAAATGGACTCAATTTGCCAAACCATTGAGTTGTCATTATTGATATGATGCTAGAGAAATAATCTGCATCCCCATCCATCTGATTGGTGCTGATACTCATCTTAAAGTGCTGTTGGGCAACCCCCAGATTTATGGGCCGTTTGGGGTCCTAGTGCACACTTGGTAGCAGTGAGAGGATGGTTTATAGATTATCCATTAGATAAGACACCCATTGACCGTTGACATAAAGTAACTCTATGTGCTCGGCAATATCACAAGTCCTTTGCCACACGACTAAGTAGACCGAGAAGCTCCCCGTAGGTAGTGGCTAGACTAAATTGTAAAACCTGCAGGTTGAGGTCTGAAGGTACCTGTGTTTTCGCCCACAAACCCCTTCCCACTTCTACGAGTAGCCGATTGAGCGACAAGCAGGAGAGGCAGTGATGAAGGCGGTGATCCAGAGGATCCAGAGAGGAAAACATGCGAACGGTGAGTGAAAAAGACTAAACACTTTGTCAAAAAGTTGCATGCCTTAGAACAAGTAAGGGAAGGTAATGGAGGTAGGCGGGACAAAAATAAAGTTAGAGGTAGAGTAGAATGTATATATATATGTATATATGGGGAAGGAAATAGTGACTCGAGGGTGACCGAGCAATAGATGAAGGTACCGGAAGGATACCCGAGCAATAGAGAGTAGATACCAGGAGGATATCTGAGCAGAGAGAGGATATGCCCAAATGCCTACGCTTTAAAATAGCAGTTAGAATAAGCCTGCATTAAAAGTCCTGAAAAATGGGATGCAGTAGAAAACCAGAATCGATGAAAGAAGCGATCTGAAAGGGATGGGCTGACATTCCACGTCGGAATAATAATAGGGGCAGGAGATTTGTGTAGCCGGCCGGAGTCTGTCTAGTTTGTCACAGCTGTCTTGTTTTTTTTTCTCTTTTTTTTTTTGACATCATAGAACAAGACATTTTTTTGGAGGAATTAGCATAGAAATTAAACGATAGTTTAGCTAAGATATTGTATAATATGAATTGGTGGTTGTCGTTTGAAAAAAAAAATAAATTGCTGAAAAAATGGGAATAGGAGCTTGCAATGATTGGCGCCTGCTCATATTGTTGGTGTTGGTTAAGAAGCATAAAAGCATAACAAAGTGTTATGTAAAGAGAAGGTGAACAGATTTAAGCATGGAAGACTTTACACCATTAAAACACTTGTGCAAGCAGTTGCCAAAACATACACTTAAGCTGAAAAAGTACAGTGCAGAATGGGTTAAAGGAACCACCCACAAAATGTTTATGCCATGGCCTCAGGGAGGACCGCTATATAAAATGGTCCTGCAACACATGACGAAATATTGGCACGCCACGTACACTGGCAAAAAGTTAGACAAATGCCTAGTGAGTTTAGAACTTTGGAAGATGTACCAAGAGGATAAGGAGGAGGAGCCGCCTTTAGATTGGATACTTAACGTATGCACAAAGGGGGGTGAGACGCCTGCTGCGCTACCCACCCCGTGTAGAGGAGGTCCCAAATATAGCCTGCACTCCAGCCACCCTTTTTGAAGTACCAGGAACATTCACACTGAGATATGTGATGTATGTTGAGCAAATAAACCAGCAGAGAGCTGCATTAGGGCTGTTCCCAGTGCCTATCAGAAGAGCAATACCTATTGAAGTACCAATAACCAGACAACCATGGACAGTAAGGTATTCATTGAAAAAACCCTACCAGCAAATAACACGAAATGAAGATTGCTTAAAAACTGTCCAAGAAGAGACTCAACAGGCCTTAATTGAAGACGAATGGTGACATCATGAGGGCCCGGACAGACTCACAGATGAAAAAAACAACAGTCAAAAAATGACACGCAGAGACGAAATGTCACAAATAAGGACATCATGAACTTAGAAGGAGAGACGACGTAGAAAGATAAAGAAAGTTAAACTGTTAAGCAGGATGAGGCTATTCAACCAGCTAACGCCTGCACATCTGCTTCTAACCGCAAGAAGCTAAGAAAACAGTGCGGCTTGCTATGCTTTGTAGAAGAATAGAGAGGCAAGCACCACCTATATATCTACCTCAACAAAGCACACTATATAAGTGCAAGTCCACTTTATACAAAAGCAGAATTAACCCAGGTTACTAAGGGTCAAACAGGACAGGATTCATATTCCAGCTAAAACAAGAGAAGAGACAGCGGAATCGAAACTCAGCAAGAAATAGCTGGTGCCTGGGAAGTCGAGGGCAGACCAAGAGAGGGAGGCGGACAGTAGCTTCGGAGAATCAAAACTTAAGAACAGAGCAGCCTGCCTGTGAAGGTCGAGATAAGGAGGCCCAGGCAGGTGGCAAGCCGAGTAAAGAATTAAATGCACAAATAGAAGGAAAACTAAGTAGATTCACGGTGTGCTAGCACGTGACCAGCCAAGCGAGAAGAGGCACCTAAGCCTGGCTGTCGCCCAAACAGAAGATACCATAACTTTTCCTGATAAGAAGCTACAGTTTCGAGGCCAACCACAGCCAACTAATTGACACATAGCACAAAAGTACTGATTGATGGAAGGGAGACCGGGTGAATCTTGGGGCATCCTGCACCTGGTTGACCATTCTGCGTGCTGCTAATTAAAGTGGAGATTTATGCATAGGGTTGAAGCCAACCCAATCATAGTGGACCACATAATCTAGAGTCTTATAGATAGTAGAACCAATGGGACGTCGTACTTTAAGTGACGTCCACCTTAGTCATTTTGGGGGAAGGGCTTAGAGGCCCACCTAAGGACGTGTATCCAATCCTCACGCTCTGTTACCATATACAGATATACCACCTATATTTAAGTTACCTTTTTCAACCAATAGAATTGCATGACAAACTTGTGAGTGTTACACGCCAATGATGACGAATTTTGAGTATAACTGTTACTGATTGCATGAAGTCGTTGGGAGTTGAAGCGAGACTGACTATCGCATCACTGTTGATTTCCATGTTTCCCGTTTTTTGTACTTGTCATTAAACAGACTCCCCTTTGCCAAACCATTGAGTTGTCCTTATTGATTGGTGTTGGAGTAAGAACCTGCACCCCTATCCACCTCAAGGAGCAGCTATCTCATCTTAAAGTACTTGAGAGCAAGCTCTGACTCTATGGGCCGGTCAGGGGTCACTTTCTCTCCTGTACACTTGGTAGCAGAGGATGGTTGGTGACTATCAATTATTGATTATTTATTATTTATTAAAATAAGATACCTATTGACCATTGACATATAGGTCTTCGGCAATATCACGAGTCCTTTGCCATTCGGCTGAGCAGACTGTGAAGCTTCCTGTAGACAATGGTAGTTTAACACAAGACTGCAGTCGGGGCCTGAAGGGACCCGTTTTCCAAACACATCCCTTCCCATTCCTACGGGCAGCGGATCAGGCAAAAATCTGAAGGAGGCGGTAATGAAGGCAGTGATCCCGAGGGTCCAGAGACGAACAATGAGAACGGTGAGTGAAGAAAAAATAGAGTGCTTTGGCAAACAGTGTATGCCTTAAGAACAAGTAAAGGAAAAAGATAACGTAGGGAGGAGGAAAAAACGAAATAGCCAGAAGGAGAGAAGACTGTATACATATATAAGGGGATAATGACTCGAGAATAATAGAATAAATAGAGGTTACCGGGGTGGACACACGAGAAGAGAGAGGTTACCAGGGCAGACACCTGAGAAGTGAGAGGATTCGCCTTATTCCTGCGTTTTAATATAACAGCCAGAAGAAACATGAACCCAGAGTCCCACGTAATGGGGAAAAATTAGTCTACCACAACGTTTAAAGACATCGTAAAAGGGGTTCGTTTATACTCCATGAAGAGGTAATGATTAGAGGCAGAGATATCTGTGTACAGCTGGTGTCTGTCTAGTCAGTTAAGTGTCTGTCTTACATGTTTTGTTGTGACGTTATATGTGAAATTTTGTTAAGAGAACTGATTAAAAAATGTTGCGCGTTTCGATAGCCGTGACAGAATCGCACATGAATTGATGTTTTTTGAGCTAATTGCTAATATAAAAAAGTTTTGGTGAAAAATTTGGATTGGAGCTTGCGGTCTTTGGTGCTCGCTCACATTGTCACAAGGTGATTGAACCACACAAAAGCATTAACAAGTGTTATATAAGAGGAAAGGGAACAGATTTAAACATGGAAGACATAACTCCATTAGCACACTTATGCAAACAGTTGCCAAAACATGCACCCAAGCTAAAGAATTATAGCACTGAGTGATTTAAGGGTACCGCCCACAAGATGTTTATGCCATGGCCACAACATAGGTCTTTATCTAAAGCCATCTTGCAACATATGACAACATATTTGCATGCCACATATACAGGCAAGAAACTAGAAAAATGCCGTGCGGTTCTAGAACTTTGGAAGATGTATGAACAGACAAAAGAGGAAGAGCTGCCACCAGATTGGATACTATATATATGCACAGAGGGGGGTGTGACGCCTACTGCACCACATGTCCCGCTTGAAACAAAAAACGAAGAAAGTAAGGACGAGGGAATTTACCAATTGAGGGAGCTTAAAGCAGCCAAGGGGTACAGCAACCCCACATATGAGTCACCTACATACAGTAGTGGTGAAAATCAAGGGAAGGATAAGGACAAGAATCTTACCTCTGCAGTCCCACGGGACAAGGGGAGACGCGATGTCGAAAGAAAGGATCAGGCACAGACAAGTGCCTCTCTCGACCAGGAGAGAGAGGGAAAGAAATGGAAAGGAAGTGAAGACAGAACTGATGAGATAGCATTTGCAAAAGACGAATGGATGGGAGGACAAATCTTACTGAAACTTGATGGGAAAGGAAGTGATGATGTGAGACCAAAGGAAAGGTTAGATGAGGCACAGAGAAAAGAGAAAGAGAAGGAGTTAAGAGACAAAAGGATAAGAAGGAAAGATAGATTAAGGCGAGAACAGCTATATTGCGAAGAGCAAGCAAAACAGCTTGATCGCAACCCGAGAGCAGCCTATGATCAAGACAGACAGAAACAGCAAAGGTTAGAAGAAGAGCAAAGAGTACGTGAAAAAAGGATAAGGAGACGAAGAGATGAGGAAATTCGAAGGGCAGATGAATGTAGAAATGAAAAGAGAAGGGCTGAAGATAGGGTCAGAGAAGAGGCCAGGAAGTGCAAAGAATTTGATGACGATATTGAACGTAAACGAAGACAGAGAGCACGCAATCTCGAATATTTGGAGAGGGAAGTTAAAAAACCCAAACCAGTTGTAGACTGGGAAGACATTTGAGAATTATTTCCTGCGTACGATTCAGTACCAGGCACGTCTAGGGCAAATATTGAAGATGACTTCGACACCAGAAGCATCGGGGAAACAATCGATAGAGTATATGATGAAATGGGGCTAGAACACATACCCCAAGGAGATGGGGAGGATGAGCACTTGGAAAGCACTCAGTTGTATGACACTGAGGATGTCACCCGAAGTAGTGGGAGTAGGAAACTGTCCCTGGACAGATTAGAAATCAGTAGAAATGATTAAGACACAAGGAGTTGCATGAATTGTGAACACACCTTGCCCGACTCCGAAGGGGAGGAGCATGAGGCAAATCAGGAAGGGAGACAGCGGGAAAGATGACTCTTATGGGAAAGAGGGATACAACGGTCAGACACTAGAGAGTCCGCACTGAGGACATCAGAGTCAGCCGTACATTCTGACCGACATGAAGTAGTACCTCATGGTCAGAGGGGGGTGTCGTCAACGCCCTATGTAGACAGACTAAGGACATTGCCAGGTAGATGGCGATGCAGGAATATTAACCCTGCCATAGACAGGAGAACTATGAGAGAAGAGAAAGAGGGCTGCACATTCCAATTTCCACTACTAGAAAAGGGAGGAACAAGACCACAATATATTCCATGGCCACACATGGATCGGGAAAACTTGAAAAACAAGCTTCCAATGCTGACATCGGGAGCCGGAAAATTGATACGTGAGTTGGAAAAAATGACAGGGGGAAACACGCTAGCTATAGGGGACATTAAATGTCTCCTGATCATAATATCTGGTGAGAGAGCAGACGATGTGTGGACACGGGCAGGCTGCCTTTGTGTAACCACAATCAATACCACGCATGACGGAGCGCCATTTAACAATTGCAGAGCAGCAGTATGGAAAGCGCTACGAGTACTTTACGCAGATACTTCCGATATGGGAGCTATAATGACTCAAAAAATGAAGGAGTCAGAAGATCCATTAATTTATATCCAGAATTTCCAAGACGCGCCGGTGCTCGAAACGCATGAATCTTGGATGAAATCAATACCTGAGTTTTACCATATATTGTGCCAAGGGTTGCCAGAACCAGTACAAAAACAACTCAAGAAAATGGTAGGAGTGGAAGCTAAGCCTTGAGCTGAAATACAGTTGACTATCGCACATTACTGCAGAATCGGAAAAAGGAAGCAACTCAAAAGGGTGAGGATGAGGAAGCAAAACTGGTGCAAAATAAATGATCAAAGTATGCTCTTGAGGGAGCCATGCTAACTAACGCAGCTGAACAGAGCTTGCAGCAGATGGCTAATCCACAGCAGCATAACCAGGTTAACGTATGGTTTTACCCACGGGGAAGAGGATTTAGAGAAAGAGGATGGCAGAGCAATCAGGGAGGTTTCCAAAATAATCAAGGAAGCTTTCAAAACATGCAAAATGGTAACCCAGATATGTCAAATGGACAAATCATCCAACCTCCACCAGTATGTTGGTTGTGGAGAATGACAGGGCATTTGGCTCGCATGTGCAGAAGTCAAGGCATGATGCAGAACGGCCAAGGAATGGGAGCAGGCACGGCGAATCCACATGCAGTCTTACAACAGGGCGTTGCACAAAATCACACGGTGCACCAACAAGCGCCAGGAGCGCAACAAGAGGTGCAACCACAAAACATGGGGAATTTTTCACAAGGACAATCCCAACAGGCACCATTGCAAGTGTCACACACGATGAGTACAGGGCAGGCCCAGAACCCTGGAAGGGGAAGAAACACGGGGAATGGGGAAAATCTGCAAGTGCACCGTGGGCCAAATTTATATATAAACTAGGACAGCTCACTGGGAACCCTGATGTGATCTATCCTATCAGTGACACCAGACCCTCATAGGGAACGCAGGGTGGATGTTGTTATAGGGGGTAAAGAAAATTCCTTCCTAGTGGACACGGGTGCAACACGCTCATGCATACGTGAAGGCAAGTTTTCCTTGTCCGGTGAGGCCATAGATACTCAGAGTTTTATAGGAGCTCACAGTCAAGTTCCCTTTACAGACACACTCCCAGTCTCCATAGGAGAGTGCAAAATGAATGTAACTTTACTATATTCATGTCAGACTCCAGTAAACACTTTGGGTCGAGACTTAATGACAAAGTTGAACATGACAATTTCTTTCACGTAGGAGGGTATTGTATGCTTCACTGCAGGAATGCACTATTCAAATGTATGTGAAATGATTAGAGCATACGCAGGACACATAGCCATGAGGGCCATACCATTGGAGCCAGATGTTTTTGCATATGGCATGCGTGTGCTTATGGCAGGATTGCCAGGCCTTGCAAACAGAACCATGAGAACCCCTGATGAGTTTTTATTTAGGCCACGAATACCTATGCATGAGGAGGAGGGACAAGTATTTCCCTTGATGATACACACAACAGGAGTGCGAGGTAAAGTAGCATTGGTTGATGGACACGATGATGAATGCAGACAATGGTGCGCGATTATCGCCATCGAAGAAGGGTATTGAGTGACTGACGTCACCGATGATGATCTGTTTGAAGAACAATCAGACACGGAAGAGACAAGAGTGAAAGTGAGTCTCATTTGTTTTGTAAAAATGATGAAGGGAAGTGCCTCAGAGAATGATGTTGCCGCTGAAGCGTCCAGAATATTTTGATGAGGATATAAGTGCCTATCTCAGTGTGGACTACAGGACCCTATGATGTAGGCCTCTTGAAGGGGGTGCGAGAAGTGAAAATCAAACTAAAACCAGGAGCAATTTTACAGAGTGTCCGACAATATCCCATGTCCAGAGAGGCAGATGAGGGGATCTTTAAGACAATATCTGCTATGATTGACCAGGGCATCTCAGTGACGTCAGAGTCACCATGTAATACGGCAGTTTATCCTGTCAAGAAATCAAAGGGGGGTCTTGGCATTTAATTCAGGATTTACGAGCAATAAACAGCATTGTTGAAGCCGAGTTCCCTTTAGTCCCTAACCCATCTACAATTCTATGTAATAAACCCGTCGAGGCAAAATATTTCACGGTGATTGACTTGAAAAATGCCTTTTTCTCAATCCTGTTGCACCATTACTCACAAGATCTGACGTCATTCACGTTCAGACAAATGCATCTGAAAAGCACGAGGCTGCCACAGGGGTACTGTGAGTCTCTGTCTATTTTCAACAGATTCCTGCAGATGGACTTAAGCAATATTGCATTAGAAAGTACCCTCTTGCAGTATGTGGATGACATCCTTATCTGCAGCACCACAGATGTCAGGGCTGGGGCAATTGGCAGTGTTTTGGGGGTTTTGGGAGGAGGTAAGAGGACCCTGGGGAGTCCCATCACCTTGTCCAGGCGTGTTCTCCTTCCGTTTTGCAGGACAAAGGCCCAAGGAAGGAGAACCGCCCAGAGACTACATTACCCAGCAGGCCGAGCACATCACGGGCCTGCTGGGAGGAAAAGGATCACACGCGCGCTAATGCGCATGCGCGAGCCGCGCCCAGGGAGCAGAGCTCGCAATCCTGACCATCGGCGAGAGAGGACGTGTTTGCCTCGAGCTCCTGCAGGCATTCCTACGCGGGGCAACGCCCGCCAGCTCTACCCCCGGCCCCGCGTACATGAAAGAGCTAAGTACACGTCTTTTACTTAGACAGCTGATTTCTCCCGTGGGGAGTGAACGTGTTGCACGCTGAGGAATTATACTGTTGACGTTTTCGGCAGCACGACATTACTGCATGCAAAGCATGATACTAACCCAGAGTTGGAATTAGCTTGGCGGTGAAGCAACCGCACCTTTAACAGATCTTTGACCCTTTAGGGAACGTTCCGTTGGAACGGCAATTTCGCACGCACGTGCACTGACTTTGTTTTGCTATTTTCAGCTCATTTGTTTGGTCGGATCGGTGAGACACATCACGCCCATCAACCCGAAAAGGCCGAAGGACCTAGAACTCCACAGAACACTGAGCTAAGTGCTTTAGCACCTCGTGTGCATGTTATTGTTTGTTGCTACTTTTGCACAGGGTGAGGTGGGGAACACGTAATCAGCATATTGGTGGGGAGTTACCACGATATGATGTGAGGTTTGTAGGGTTTGCCTTCATGAAGTAATGAGGGCGTCAGTCAACACTAGAGAATACTGATCTAGGTGTAAGTTGGTTAGAGGCTCCAATACAAAGGCCTCCAAGGAGAAGTTCTGTGAGAGTGATGTTAGTGAGAAAGTGTGTGAGCGAAGTCAACGCCTACAACCATCAGCAAGAGGAGCCTTGGAGCCGAGGAGCATGTTTCCCTAAAACCCCCTCTT
The DNA here is from genome assembly GCF_040938575.1 of Ambystoma mexicanum. NCBI lineage: Eukaryota > Metazoa > Chordata > Amphibia > Caudata > Ambystomatidae > Ambystoma > Ambystoma mexicanum. The sequence goes on from NC_090925.1 coordinate 171,154,014, forward strand.
CCCATCCATTGTGATTCCCTAAACCTCTCTCCGGTGATCCTGAACTCCCTCTACCCATCCATTCAACGAACCCTAACCCTCTTTCCCCAGAGGGTTGCGGTGGCCTGTGGTTTTCATTTCCCAGGTGCCAAGACCCAATGGGGAGGGAGGAGTTTGTGCTGCCTCTGCGCCTGTCAAGAGGAGTGAGGATCTGACAGAATTGCGAGCCCACGTATTCTTTCGGCGCCTAGGCAGCACAATCATGGCAGACGTAGTAGCCCTTCTCCAGGACCTCAAGGCTGAATTGGCAGCAGCTAGGCAGGACTATCAGAACTTAGTAGGTCAAGTCCATACCCTGAAAGCAACGCCCTTGCCCAGACAACCCCCTCCAGTGCCAGTACAAGTGCAGGTAGCCACGGAACCATCCCTGCCCCTTGCTGCACCCGAAAGATACCATGGGGACCCACAGAATTTTAGCCAGTTTATCATGCAGTGTCAGTTGCACTTTTTGACCAAGCCAGAAATTTTTAGAACCGCACAAGCCCGCACAGCATTCGTAATATCCTATCTCACGGGGGATGCAGCTTCTTGGGCTACACCACTGGTTCGCAAGGACGATGCCTTATTGTACAAATGGGATACCTTCGTAGATGAGTTTGGTAAAATATTCAACCGTAGGGCTGCAACATTGATTAAAGATCGAGAATTGCTGACACTGAAACAAGGAAGCAGAGACCTGGTTTCGTATGTCACAGCTTTCAATCGATTGGCTGTGGAAACTGATTGGCCCCAGGAAAAGAGAATGGCCCTGTTCTATCAGGGTCTAAGGGAGGACCTGAAGGATTTAATTGCACAAGTAGACCCCCAACCAGAAGACTGTTCCACCATGATTGATCTGGCATTACGATTAGATCAGAGACAAAGTGAACGTCGCCAAGACCGTCGTAAATGGGATAGTAAGCCTATGGTTCGGCTAGACCAACAGAAAAACTCCAAGTTATCCGAGAAGGGAACCGAGGAACCAATGCAGATTGGAACCATACGAGGCCCCTTAACCAAGGAGGAGAAAGAGAGAAGAAGGAGAGAAAAGTTATGTCTTTACTGCGGAAAGTCGGGCCACTTCGTCCGAGAATGCACCAATAAACCATCCACCAAAGGAACCCAGTTGGGAAACGCCCCAGCTCGTCCATGAGGGGGGTAAGGGCGAGCGAATCTGAAGATACCCCAAAGATGCTAGCAAATGTTCATCACACTCCGTCAGCTCACATTATGCTGGTTGGCCATCTGGAAGTACAAGGAAGGCGCATACCAGTGTCACTAATGGTCGACTCAGGGGCCACTGGTAATTTTGTAGACGATCAAGTAGCAAAAAGACTAGGACTTTCATTGGTGACTAAAGAACAGCCAGAACAAGTGAAATCAGTGGATGGATCACCGTTGGTTTCAGGCCCGATCACTCAGCATACACAGCCCATGCAATTGAAGTGCGGGAAGGGACATCAAGAAAGTATTGAGTTTGATGTGATTTCTGCAACACAATTTGGATTCAATTTGGGCCTAACTTGGCTAAGACTCCACAATCCAGCCGTGGATTGGGCCGCAGGAACTCTGCAGTTCTCGTCAATGCATTGCCAGGCTAATTGTAGTGTGGGGAAGTGTTGTCCCCACTACGTAGGTGGCAGTACAGAGGTGGTTTTACCTGAAGAGTATGAGGAGTATCGGGATGTCTTCAGTAAGGTGGCCGCCGAGACTTTACCACAACACAGGCCATTTGACTGTCGCATAGACCTAGAAGCGGGCGCTGTGCTACCTTGTAGCAGAATATACGCACTCACAGAAGCCGAGAATGAACACCTGAAGGAATACATCGAAACCAATTTAGCAAACGGCTTCATACGACATTCTACGTCCCCGGTATCCTCCCCTTTGTTTTTCATACCTAAAAAAACGGGAGACCTGAGAACGTGCATCGATTATAGAGCAATAAATCGCATTACCATCAAAAACCGTTACCCGTTGCCCTTAATCCCAGTGTTGTTAGACCAAGTACGAGGATCCACCGTATACACGAAGTTAGATCTGCGAGGCGCGTATCATCTGGTGCGCGTCAGAGAGGGCGACGAATGGAAAACGGCCTTTCGGACCAAGTTTGGTCTGTACGAATATCAGATCATGCCCTTCGGGCTGTGTAACGCCCCAGCAGCATTCCAGTACTTTTTAGACGAGGTGTTACGTGGTTACTTAGATGTCTTTGCCATCGTATACATCAATGACATCTTAATCTATTCTTGTAATGCTGCTGAACATCAGGGCCATGTGAAGGCTGTTTTACAGAGGTTACGGGAACATAAATTGTATGCCAAGCTTGAGAAGTGCCAATTTCATCAAACCACAGTTGAATTCCTAGGATTTATCCTGTCACCTCAAGGCATCACAATGGATCAAAAGAAAGTGCAGGCCATTGCCAACTGGCCCTCTCCGAGTTCAGTGAAGGACATTCAAACGGTGTTGGGATTTGCCAATTTCTACCGCCGGTTTATTGACGGTTTTGCCAAGAAGGTCCAACCCATTACACAACTACTACGAAAAGGAGTTCTTTTTCAATGGAACGAAAAGGCTGAAGCAAGTTTTCGCACTTTGAAAGAAGCGTTCGTGACAGCACCAGTGTTGCAGCATCCGGACCCTGCTAAGCCTTACGTCATAGAGACCGATGCATCTAGTTATGTGGTGGGTGCTATTCTGTCGCAGCGTGACAACAATGGGCAATTACACCCAGTCGCTTACTATTCGCGAACATTGTTACCGGCAGAACAAAATTATGTTATTGCAGACAAGGAATTGTTGGCTATTAAGGTGGCCTTCGATGAGTGGCGTCATCACCTCATGGGAGTCCATCATCCCATTACCATCTATACCGACCATGGTAATTTACAATTCTTGAAATCCGCCAGGGCGCTTAGTCCGAGACAACTCAGGTGGGCCATGCAGTTCTCAGAATACGACTTTGTCGTCACATATCGACCTGGAGTAGAAAATCGAAAAGCAGATATACTCTCTAGGTATCCGGAGGCAAATTCGGCTCTATCAAAGACCATAGATGAACCCAAACCAATGGTGGACCCGGCACGAATAATTGGAAGTGTGGTGGTAGACGCCATATTTGAAAAAATCCGAAAAGCCATGTCAGCGCAAGATCTGGTGCAATGGGCTAGCAGGAGTCAAGAGCAAACTATCAAGGAAGGGTTACCATTTTACAAATCAGCGCTATACTTACCTACTATACCGCTTCGACAACAAGCCATCAGGTGGTGCCACGACTCCCCTTTTGTGGGTCATCCTGGAACACTGAAAACCAAGGAGCTAATCATGCGTCATTTTTGGTGGCCTAGTGTACAAAAAGATGTGAAGCAATATATCTCAAACTGTGAAACCTGTTTAAGGAACAAAACTGAGCACAGAAAACCTGCAGGTCTGTTGCAACCCCTTCCAACTCCTCCGGCACCATGGCAAACGGTATCATTGGACTTAATTGTCGAACTACCACCAAGTCAGGGGTTTTCAGCTATACTGGTAGTTGTGGACTACTTAACTAAAATGGCTCATTTTGTACCGTGCAAAGGCAGACCAACAGCCAGCATGCTAGCAAACTTGTTTTTACAGAACGTGGTACGGCTTCATGGAATACCGTATGGGATAGTTCCAGATCGAGGACCTCAATTTACTTCGCGATTCTGGCAGGCTTTTTGCAAAACAACAGGGATTGAGATTCGGTTGTCCACCAGTTACCATCCTGCAACAGATGGTCAAACCGAGAGACTTAATCAGACCTTGGAACAATATTTGCGTTGACTGACTCAAGGAAAAGAACACGAATGGGCAGAAGTGATTTGGCTGGCCGAACTGGCTTACAACAACGCCGTACATGCATCAACTAAGGTCACCCCATTTTATTGTGCTTATGGCTATCACCCACGATTCCAGCCTGTGGCACATGAACCAGTGCCCGAAGTCCCGGCAGTCAGGGAGAGACAGAAACATTTGGAAAGCATCTGGCGAGCTGCGCAATACAGTCTAAATCTCGCTAAAGCAACTTACAAACACCATGCTGACAAGAAGAGGAGACCAAGTCCTCCATACCAGGTGGGGGATCAAGTGTGGCTTTCGACACGCAATCTTCAGCTACAGGGCTCCCGCAAATTTAGCCCTCGTTTCATTAGCCCATTTCCAATTAAAGCTCTGGTTGGTCCTGTAGCAGCAAAGTTAATCTTACCCCCATCCATGAAAATACACCCGGTGTTTCACATCTCATTACTCAAACCAGCCCCAGTTTCCATAACATCCAAGAAACCCCCACCGGTCTTGAAAGATGGCATCCTTGAATATGAAGTCCACAAAATCCTAGACTCACGCCGTAAACAGGGATCAACCTGGTATTTGGTGGACTGGAAGGGGTATGGCCCAGAAGACCGCTCATGGGAGCCAGCATGTAATATTCATGCTCCTCGGCTCCTCCGCCAATTCCATGTGTTACATCCCACTAAACCAGGACCTGCTGGAGGGAGGGGGAGTACTGTCAGGGCTGGGGCAATTGGCAGTGTTTTGGGGGTTTTGGGAGGAGGTAAGAGGGCCCTGGGGAGTCCCATCACCTTGTCCAGGCGTGTTTTCCTTCCGTTTTGCAGGACAAAGGCCCAAGGAAGGAGAACCGCCCAGAGACTACATTACCCAGCAGGCCGAGCACATCACGGGCCTGCTGGGAGGAAAAGGATCACACGCGCGCTAATGCGCATGCGTGACCCGCGCCCAGGGAGCAGCGCTCGCAATCCTGACCATCGGCGAGAGAGGACGTGTTTGCCTCAAGCTCCTGCAGGCACGCCTACGCGGGGCACCGCCCGCCAGCTCTAACCCCGGCCCCGCGTACATGAAAGAGCTAAGTACACGTCTTTTACTTAGACAGCTGATTTCTCCCGTGGGGAGTGAACGTGTTGCACGCTGAGGAATTATACTGTTGACGTTTTCGGCAGCACGACATTACTGCATGCAAAGCATGATACTAACCCAGAGTTGGAATTAGCTTGGCGGTGAAGCAACCGCACCTTTAACAGATCTTTGACCCTTTAGGGAACGTTCCGTTGGAACGGCAATTTCGCACGCACGTGCACTGACTTTGTTTTGCTATTTTCAGCTCATTTGTTTGGTCGGATCGGTGAGACATATCACGCCCATCAACCCGAAAAGGCCGAAGGACCTAGAACTCCACAGAACACTGAGCTAAGTGCTTTAGCACCTCGTGTGCATGTTATTGTTTCTTGCTACTTTTGCACAGGGTGAGGTGGGGAACACGTAATCAGCATATTGGTGGGGAGTTACCACGATATGATGTGAGGTTTGTAGGGTTTGCCTTCATGAAGTAATGAGGGCGTCAGTCAACACTAGAGAATACTGATCTAGGTGTAAGTTGGTTAGAGGCTCCAATACAAAGGCCTCCAAGGAGAAGTTCTGTGAGAGTGATGTTAGTGAGAAAGTGTGTGAGCGAAGTCAACGCCTACAACCATCAGCAAGAGGAGCCTTGGAGCCGAGGAGCATGTTTCCCTAAAACCCCCTCTTCCCATCCATTGTGATTCCCTAAACCTCTCTCCGGTGATCCTGAACTCCCTCTACCCATCCATTCAACGAACCCTAACCCTCTTTCCCCAGAGGGTTGCGGTGGCCTGCGGTTTTCATTTCCCAGGTGCCAAGACCCAATGGGGAGGGAGGAGTTTGTGCTGCCTCTGCGCCTGTCAAGAGGAGTGAGGATCTGACAACAGAAGAGCAATGCAGGCACAATTCTTCTCAGCTACTGACTATACTGGCTAAGAAAGGTTATAAGGTTGACAAGGAAAAGTTGCAATATTGTCAACAGGAAGTGCTGTACATAGGCCAGCTAATCTCACATGAAGGAAAGAAAGTGACCCCAGAAAGGGCTGAAGCCATATTGAACACGGCTAAGCCACACACGATAAAGCACATTTCTAGGCCTATGCAACTATGTTAGGGCATGGTTTTTTGATTACAGCGCCTTTACTTCAGGCTCTAAAGAAGGCTCAAGTGCCAAAGGAAAAGATTGAATGGTCTAAGACAATGGGGAAAGGGTTTACTGAACTTAAGAGAGTGATTTGCACAGCTCCAGTTCTTGGAATTCCCAATTATGTAGAGGAATTTTACCTGTGTTCGCACACAGATGGTAACAATATGACGGCAGTGCACACCCAAAGAACCTCGCTGGGGTACAATCCCTTAGCATATTACAGTGGGAACCTGGACCTAGTAATGAAAGGCCATTTCCCATGCGAACAAACTTTAGCTGCTGCAGCGTTCGCCATAGAGAAAGTGACAACCATTGTAATGGGGTGTTCTATGATGTTATACGTCGAGCACTCATTATTTGCCATTTTAGAGAAACCAAAGGGCACATTGACATCTCAGAGAACTTCTGCCTATGAAGTGATCATATCAAACCCATTGATCAAAATGGTCCGATGTAAGATAGTAAACCCAGTTATGTTCATCGCAGAGCCAGTCACTGAAGGAGAGCCGATGCATGACTGCCGGAATTATGAAGAATTCTATGATGAAATCCCCAGGGTAAAAGAAAATGCCTTGGCAGGAGGAGAGATCGTCTTTATGGATGGTTCTTCGAGGATCGACCAAAGTGATGGGCAAAGATACACAGGTTTTGCTGTGATGAAACACATAGCAAATGGAGAATTTCGAGTACTTGTTAGTGCGTGAATACCATCTCATTACTCAGCACAGGTTGCAGAATTATTGGCGTTGATACTCACCATTGCGAATCACGCAGACCAGGAAGTAACGGTATAGAGTGACTCCGCCTATGTGATCTCAACAGTGCAGACTTAGCACGCTAGAAAAGGAGGGGCTACCACGCCAGTGCAGCACGCAGCCTTATTGGACAGGCTGATCAAGGCACTACAGCTCCCAGTGGGCATATCGGTCGTGAAATGCGCCACCCACACGAAAGGGACAGGTTTTCTATCAAGCGGCAATCATGCAGCAGACACGGAAGCCAAGGGTATGGTATCCCAAAATGAGACGGTTATGGAAGTGGAAGTGGAAGTGGCGTGCACCCATGAGAGGATGATGGTAGCGCGAACCACACCAGAAGCCTATTGCAATCTTGGGCAAATGCAACTAATGGAGCTCCAAGGGGAGGCGCCACAGGAAGAAGAAAACTTGTGGAAAGGTCGATGGTGTTCTTTAAACCCTTCTGACAGCTTGTGGTGACAAGACAGCACTGGTAAACCGTTGATGCCTGTAGCCCTACTAAAAATAGAGCTGGAACAGTTGCATTACCCGATGCACATGACAAAGGAGTGTTTAGCAGCAACGCTCGTGGAAGACTGATTCACACCGAATTTAGCTGAGCATGTTGCATTATTTATGGTGAACGGCGTAATCTGCCAGCAATTCACTGTTGTTCCAGTACTTGGATTTGTACTTTCCTCCAATGATACATACTTATGTACCAGGTTGGCAAATATGATGTAATACTTTGCAACACTGTACACAGGCAACACAACACAGCACGAGTATAGGTGTGTGCAGGTAACACACTATACTAACCTTGCAAATGTACTTTTTTGTTGAATTGTTGGTACATTTCTAAAAAGTCCCTTTAGAATTCTGCACTGCATGGACTACACAGGCTAAATCTAGTGACCACCTGTCACCACAGAAGATGTAATGCTACCTAAATATGCACTAAATATTTGTAATACATGTGTCCTCTTCTTATACAACTCACCGAGTTGGTGACAAGGTTTATTTTCTATTTTTCTATGTTTAATTTTCCATTATCTACATTGAATTACCAATGCTTACATATGCGGTCTAATTAAAAAAGGACTCTGCAATTGTTGTTCCAGTACTTGGATTTGTACTTTCCTCCAATTATGCATACTTATGTAGATGTATTAACCTCAATATGGAGATGTGTTAGAATTGTTACTACGTTAACCCACTGTAGTATAAATGTTTGAGGACAGGACTACCCCCTGTACAAAATAACAATCTAGCCTTCACGTCCTGCCCAACCACAGGCTATCCCTTATGTTACAAAGGTTGTAGATATAGCGCAGCTATAATAGGGATCCTAACTGAACTAATGTGAAGTTTCTTTTCCCCAACCCGTGATATTCCCATTCCTTGTACGTTTCCAGCTGTCCCTTTGGGGGTCCCCCCTCCCTACCCCTGGACCCTACCCCTGCATTTCGTTTCCATCATTAAGGAACATACACTCAGCTTTTCGGAGGAGCAAATTAATGACATGATCCACGGCCCGACACTTTTCAATATGGAAGGGGCAGAAGCTAATTTGGACTCAACTGCCACAGGCGGCCTTTTTAGCAGACCCTATTTTAAGGTTTCTTTGAGCTATAAGCACTGTGCTGCGCAAATGTTGGTTGTGACTGTGATAACACATTAGCAGGTTGGCAAATAAGATGTAATACTTTGCAAAACTGTACACAGGCAACACAACTCAGCACGAGTATAGGTGTGTGCAGATAGCACACTATACTAACCTTGCAAATGTACTTTTTTGTTGAATTGTTGGTACATTTCTAAAAAGTCACTTTAGAATTGTGGACTGTATGGACTACAACAGGCTAAATCTAGTGACCACCTGTCACCACAGAAGATGTAATGCTACCTAAATATGCACTAAATATTTGTAATACATGTGTCCTCTTCTTATACAACTCACCGAGTTGGTGACAAGGTTTATTTTCTATTTCTCTATGTTTAATTTTCCATTATCTACATTGAATTACCAATGCTTACATATGCGGTCTAATTAAAAAAGGACTCTGCAATTGTTGTTCCAGTACTTGGATTTGTACTTTCCTCCACTCCAATGATGCATACTTATGTAGATGTATTAACCTCAATATGGAGATGCGTTAGAATTGTTACTACGTTAACCCACTGTTGTGTAAATGTTTGAGGACAGGACTACCCCCCTGTACAAAATACCAATCTAGCCTTCACTTCCTGTCCCACCACAGACTATCCCTTATGTTACAAAGGTTGTAGATATAGCGCAGCTATAATAGGGATCCTAACTTGGATTCACCCATGGACTAATGTGAAGTTTATTTTCCCCAACCCGTGATATTCCCATTCCTTGTACGTCTCCAGCTATCCCTTTGGGGTCCCCCCTCCCTACCCCGGGCCCCTACCTCTGCATTTCGTTTCCATCATTATGGAACATACACTCAGCTTTTCGGAGGAGCAAATTAATGACATGATCCACGGCCCGACACATTTCAATATGGAAGGGGCACAAGCTAATTTGGACTCAACTGCCACAGGCGGCCTTTTTAGCAGACCCTATTTTTAGGTTTCTTTGTGCTATTAGCACTGTGCTGTGCAAATGTTGGTTGTGACTGTGATAACACATTACCAGGTTGGCAAATATGATGTAATACTTTGCAAAACTGTACACAGGCAACACAACTCAGCACGAGTATAGGTGCGTGCAGATAACACACTATACTAACCTTGCAAATGTACTTTTTTGTTGAATTGGTGGTACATTTCTAAAAAGTCACTCTAGAATTCTGCACTGTATGGACTACAACAGGCTAAATCTAGTGACCACCTGTCACCACAGAAGATGTAATGCTACCTAAATATGCACTATATATTTGTAATACATGTGTCCTCTTCTTATACAACTCACCTAGTTGGTGACAAGGTTTATTTTCTATTTTTATATGCGTAATTTTCCATTATCTACATTGAATTACCAATGCTTACATATGCGGTCTAATTATAAAAGGACTCTGCAGTTGTTGTTCCAGTACTTGGATTTGTACTTTCCTCCAATGATGCATACTTATGTAGATGTATTAACCTCAATATGGAGATGTGTTAGAATTGTTACTACGTTAACCCACTGTAGTATAAATGTTTGAGGACAGGACTGTACAAAATACCAATCTAGCCTTCATGTCCTGCCTGACCACAGGCTATCCCTTATGTTACAAAGCAATTCACCTCTGGGCACACATTAAAAGTAATGAGAGGAGTCATCCCCAGGCCTTTTGTCCTTTTCAGCACTTGCATGGCGATTTCGTCGACATGATTCAAGTATGCAATGGGTACAGATATTTAAGATATTTAATTGTCGTGGTGTGTCCATTCTCTAGATGGACAGAAGCAGGTCCATGTACACACCCAAACTCTACCTGTGCGGCCAAATTCTTAGTGAGGGACGTGTTCCCCAGGTGGGGGGGGGGGGTGTGAAGTGATGAGATCTAATAATGGGGCTCATTTTGTAAATACAGACTTTGAACAGATTAGTTTGCTGCTTGGTATAAAGCACAAGTTCACGTCTGCGTATCATCCAGAAGGTAATGGGATCTGTGAGAGGCTCAACGGCTAGTTAAAGGAAAGGATAGCCAAGTTGAAGCTTACTCTAAAGAGGGGATGGTTGCACTGCCTTCCACTGGCACTGTATGCTCTTCGGAACCAACCTGGCTCAGACCATCATTTTACGCCACACAGGAAGGAGAATGAAAACTCCCCTCACACCCCGAGAGCTAGATGTGACACCCAGTCGACGGGAGAGGTTCTGGGTTCTGAAATGCAAAATTATCTGAACTGCATGACATCTCGCCTTCCTGTAATTTCAGACCAGCTGCAGTGACGACGAACAGGGTGCAGCGCAGCACAGAACACAGAAAGAGACACTGAACCAGACTCAGCTCAGGGTCTACGTGTTCCACTCATCTTCCCTAGAGACACTGTCTTGGTGAGGAATCACACAAGGAAAAAGTGGGACGAGCCAAGGTTTAACAGACCATTCACAGTTGAAGACGTGACTCCATCCGCAGTAAAGCTGCAAGGAAGAAGAGCTTGGATCTTCCTGGGTGATATCAAGCCATACATTGGAGGAACCTCCCTGCCTGCACCCCACCGCAAAGAGACTACCGACAATGGGGAAGAACCACAGCATGTGCAGGAGAGATCAATGATGAGGAAGAAGGACGCATGTCCAGCAAAGTAAACTTTTGCAAGTTTGGCTTAACTTGGACACTTCCTTTAAGCAAAAAGGGGGATAAGGACATAAAAAAGGACACTCTGTGCATCCTAGTTGCAGGGTGAAGAAGAAAATTGCGTGTATAAGCCACAACATGTTTTGTTGACTTGAACTTTTGTACGAAGACACAAGCCACGAGGAGAAAAGGACTATGACAAACTCTGATCAAGGATACGTACATTGGAAGCAAATACAGCATCTCGATTCATCCAAAACCGAGACTTTGTTTGGAAGCACTTATGGTGTCCCACAGTATAGACATCACAAAGAACGTGGTTACATACTTCCACCTAGTGTTAAGATCATCACTGGTAGGGAGGCTCACCAGTGTCACAGACTTTCTTCAAAAAAACAATCAAACAACTTCTTACTGTCATTGCTGAAACATTCATCGTACTCCCTGAGTACAGTGAGAATGAAACAAATGCTTCCACCACAGGCGGAAATAGATGAACTCATCAATAACTTTTTCTTTCGCATAATCGAAGAATGCCCATCTCTTGTCGGGAGAACAACTGATACATTGACATTCCTTCCAGATACAGCAAACACTGAACATTTGAGCCATCTGTTAAATAAGATCAGTATTTTGGTCGCACTCCACGCGACCGGACAGTGCAAACATTGTTCACGTCAAGGAAAGAACATATCATCCTAAATCTCAACAAAGACTGGACAAATGTCCCTATCACCAGAAGACAGCAGATTAGCGCACAATGTCCTTTTTCGCCTAGTTACGCCTAGTTACTGACTTTCCGGAATTAGTGGGGAGACCTATCGAGGTTGACTTCCTCACCTTCATCAGAGATCCAGCCAATATCGCACAAATGGGAATGCTCCTGCATGGAATAATACTCCAAGTACAACTTTCCAACCATCAGGGAGATTATCTGAGGAGATTCTGAAGAGACTTGCGCTGAGGGACAGATCGAGGGAGCAGAGTTAATTTTAATGTTAATGTTAATGTTGAAGGACATTTGTACAGTGCACTATCACCACCGAAGTGGTGCCCTGGCGCTCTGGCGGCTCTGAAAAAGGGGAGGAAAGGGGGTGGGTGAAAAGGGGAGGAGTGGGTCAAGAACCTTATTTGTTATATTTGTTGTGATTTTTCCCCATTTGTTCATACTGACCAGTGTCCAACATGTCCTCAGGACTGGGAGCTCGCACACTTTGAACATGCACAGCAAAGGTGACTCATCGAAGTATTATTTTAATCTATTTCTCCCATAGCTTAGCAAAGAAACTGTACCCTGTATTAAGAGACAATCATCACTCATAAGAGTGGGGACACATGAGATGCACCTGACACTTTTTGACGCAAAACTCTGAAAACGGTACTGGGTGGGGGAACAATAACATTGACATTTTGGCGAATGATCGAGATGGGGGCCCAGAACAGTAACCTGGTCCTCCCACAAGCAGAGAGGCACCCCCGCTTTTCTGGAAGAAAATGTTGTTGCCTTACATATCGAACTATAATGTATTTATGCATTGTATTTATCATTATTTTACTGTCACTAAAGATCAGAACTGCATTTTTTATTGGTGCACAAAGCCTTCCAATTTCAGTGCACCCACCTGATGATACTCGCATGAAACCCACAAAAGCACCCAGACCCTATATCGTCATTCCGGTCCCTAGAAGATCTGATGGTGGAACGAATGAACTCAAAATGAATGTGATTAGCAATGGTACACACATACTTGAGGTAATGAATGAGCACGAAAGCCGGAGACAGGGTCGGCATGAAATGAATGAAGGAAAAACACTGACAACTACACACACACACACACTGAATGCACACAAACCAGGCCAAGTGTCAATGACTACAGAACCTCGAAGGAAAACAGCAGAGAAGATGAGACTACCTATCGAAAAAACTTTCACAAGAGATAGTGAGAAAAAACAAGAAGAATTAAGAGAAAGACCAACAGAAGCAGTCACATCAGAAGCCCTTAAGAAAATGGAAGCGGCCTCAGAAAAACTCTCCGCAAGGACACAAATGTTAGTAGACCTTCTATTTCCACACATAACCAGAACGGGAAAATGACAAGAGGAACTGAAGAACAAAAGGACAGAGACTGTATTACCCAGCACGCATATTCCAACACAAGGGACAAGTACCAGGCCTATAATACAACCATATACCGGACCAGTGCTAGGCTGGTTGGCATGGGCACTTGCACGCAGCAGAGAAAAGATGCACGATGACCAGGAAAGAGCTTCCAGACTCTTGTCCACTTAAATGGCGCAGATGAAGAAGCCTGTACCATAGACCAGGATACCTGAGAACCCTCCAGCAAGAAAAAGCCTTACAGAGGCATTCAGAGATGTAGTTATAGCAAACTACAGGAATACATTAAAAGTCGAGAGAAGCTTACATGAAGATAATAATGAACTAAATGATTACCTGGACAGCACAGCACATCTAGGGAACAACATTTGGTTCCAGCACATGAAAGAAGTTGGAAGACGAAATTCAGAAGGTGAATGCTTTGTTTGTGCACTTCTACCGCACAGCATGGGGAAATCCAAGATCTTCGTGGCTGTAGAAATTGATGTCCCGACAGCACACTGTCTGTCACACGTAGCAATGTGCAACACCAGAGGCCAGTTCATGGGAAGTGATGCCTCATTGATATGGGCAACTGAAACAGATTATCCCAATGAAGATGATTATGTTCAGGACATTAAGATGAGAAACAGAGCTCATACTAGGAATCACGTGATCAGGTACAAAAAACCTGAAGTTAAAGGAGCAGAGATAAAATGGGAAATAAACCGAAGACTGAACGTCCAAAGAAAAACTCCAGAAGAAGCTTAAATTTGGAAAAACAGAGGCCAAATGCAGATTTGGGGAACAGTGCTTTCACCAAACGGATGGGAAGAAGGAGTGGTGATCTGCCGAGCATGGATGGTGCTTGGAGCCTGCAAGGAAGCAATAGAAAACTCACAGAGATTGTGCAAACCACTATGGACAAAGCTTACAAGATTACTGACATGGGTCGAAGACAGAGGAGGACCCTTGCAGATAGTGCCACTAGAAAGCCTGAAATTGTGCTTCAGGAACAATGGCACAAGGAAAATGGGAGAAAATCAGAACTGCGGACGAATTTTTGAAGCTCCAGGAATGACTCATGGGACTGCAGTAACCATGGATCATTATTGGGCATGTGGATCCAAAGCAAAAATCAGACTGCCGAAAATATGGGGATGCATATGCACAATAGTGAATGTCCATGTTCCAGCACTAGTGATCCCGAAAAGTGACCTGATTATTGATAGTTTCCCGAAGGCAGATGCACACCTGAGGAAGAAGCGATCTGTGGAACTGACAACCCGAGTGAAGAGAGAAAATTATTTCTCTGCCAAATCAGAAGAAGCATTTCATGCAATCCCATATGAACACAGGCTGTTCAGACTCACCTCATCAGTGTTCGCGACAATCCTCATGCCAAGATTCCAAGTTCGAGCAAATACTAAATGGTTGCAGATAACCAGATGGGAGTTACAGCAAACTATCAACTCGACAATAAAATGATTCAATGCGTTGAAGGAAGAGTTAAGAGCCATCCGACTGATGACTCTCCAGAACAGATATGTACTTGACATGATCACAGCGATGGATGGAGGAGTTTGTGCAAAAATTGGACAATCATGTTGCACATTTATTCTTTCTCATGACGAAGAAAACAGAACTTTAACAGAAGCCATAGGTATGCTGACAAACCTGCAGAACCAGATGATTAATGAAACCGATGAAGTTGATGATGACAGCTGGTTTGGGTCACTGTTTTCATGGGTTCCACAATGGATGGCAGATGCATTCAAGTTCTTGGGAGCCCTGCTAGTAATGGTATTACTAGGATTTTGTGTTATCAAGGTAACAATCTCGCAATTCCAGAAAACTGCGAAGAAAGCCATAGGGATGAAGATCATGATTGATGTCAAACCAGGATGGAAGCCCAGAGATCTAACTGACAATGAAATAAGAGACTTTGTGAAGGCAAGCGAGCATGCGCCAGAGGGTATGAAGTTTCTTTATCCCAGGAAACGCAGACATTTTGAAGGAAAATTGATCAATTGTAGCCTAAACGGACAATGTCACTTAATGACATGGAACAAGGATGAACATGTAAAGACAGCAGGAAGCCTGAAAGAGGTGATAAAAATATGGACTCCAAAGAGACATTCCGAAAACCATCATGTACAAACCCAGAAGACGAAGAAGAAATGGATACAGAAGAATCAAGTAAGATGAATCCAAAAGAGGAAGCGGAAGTGGTCGATAAACCGACCAGAAGGGGGAGTGTAGAGGAGGTCCCAAATATAGCCTGCACTCCAGCTGCCCATTTTTAAGTACCAGGAATGTTCACACTGAGATATGTGACGTATGATGAGCAAATAAACCGGCAGAGAGCCGCATTAGAGCTCTGACCAGTGCCTATCAGAAGAGCAATACCTATTGAAGTACCAATAACCAGACAACCATGGACAGTAAGGTATCCATTGAGAAAACCCTACCAGCAAATAACACGAAATGAAGGTTGCTTAAACACTGTTCCAGAAGAGACTGAACAGGCCTTAATTCAAGACGAATGGTGACGTCACAAGGGCCTGGACAGTCTCACAGATGAAAGAAACGACAGTCAAAAAATGACACACAGAGACGAAACGTCATGAATAAGGACATCATGAACTTAGAAGGAGAGACGACGTAGAAAGATAAGGAAACTTACACTGTTAAGCAGGATGAAGCTATTCAACCAGCTAACGCCTGTGCATATGCTTGTAACCGCAAGAAGCTCAGAAAACAGTGTGGCTTGCTATGCTTAGTAGAAGAACAGAGCGGCAAGCACCACCTATATATCTACCTCAACAAAGCACACTATATAAGTGCGAGTCCACTTTATACAAAAGCAGAATTAACCCAGGTTACTAAGGGTCAAAAAGGACAGGATTCGTATTCCAGCTAAAACAAGAGACGAGACGGCGGAATCGAAACTCAGCAAGAAGCAGCTCGTGTCTGGGAAGTCGAGGTCAGACCAAGAGAGTGAGGCGGACAGTAGCTTTGGAGAATCAAATCTTAAGAACAGAGCAGCCTGCCCTGTGAAGGTTGGGATAAGGAGGCCCAGACAGGTGGCAAGCCGAGTAAAGAATTAAATGCACAAACAGAAGGAAAACTAAGTAGATTCACGGTGTGCTAGCACATGACCAGCCAAGCAAGAAGAGGCACCTACACCTGGCTGTCTTCCAAACAGAAGATACAATAACTTTTCCTGACAAGAAGCTACAGTTTCGAGGCCAACCACAGCCATCTAATTGACACATAGCACTAAAGCACTGATTGATGGAAGGGAGGCCGGGTGAATCTTGGGGCATCCTGCACCTGGTTGACCATTCTGCGTGCTGCTAATTAAAGTGAAGATTTATGCTTGGGTTGAAGCCAACCCAATAATAGTGGGCCAAATAATCTAGAGTCCTATAGATAGTAGAACTAATGGGACATCATACTTTTAGTGACGTCCATCTTAGTCATTTTGGGGGAAGGGCTTAGACGCCCACCTAATGATGTTCATCCAATCCTCACACTCTGTTACCATATACAGATATAGCACCTATATTTAAGTTACCTTTTCCAACCAATAGAATTGCATGACAAACTATTGAGTGTAACACGTCAATGATGATGAATTTAGAGTATAACTGTTCCTGATTGCATGAAGTCGTTGGGAGTTGAGGCGAGACGGACTATCGCATCACTGTTGATTTCCATGTTTCCCGTTTTTTGTACTTGTCATTAACCGGACTCCCCTTTGCCAAACTATTGAGTTGTCCTTATTGATTGGTGTTAGAGTAAGAAACTGCACCTCCATCCACCTCAAGGTGTAGCTCTATCGTCTTAAAATACTTGAGAGTGAGCTCTGACTCCATGGGCTGGTCAGTGGTCACTTTCTCTCCTTTACACCCGTCTGAAATAAAAATCAAAACCAGTAAAGATGAAGGATTATACCCACTGAGGGAACTAAAAGCAGCCACAGGATATAGCAACCCAGCATATGAGTCACCTACGCAAAGTAGTGACGAAAACCCAGACAAAGATAGAGATAGAGATATCACCTCCAAAGTCCCGAGGGACAAGGAGAGGCACAAAAAAGAGAAACGAGACCAGGCACAAGCAAATATATTACTAAATACTGAGAGAGAGGGCAAGAGATGGAAAGGAGATAAGGATAGAACTGATGAGATAGCATTCACATAGAACTAATGGATGGGAGGTCAGATTCTATTGAAACTCGATGGTAAAGGCATTGAGGGCGTGAGACAAAGGGAGAGCCAGACGATTTACAAAGAAAAGAGAAGGAAAAGGAAAAAGGATTAAGAGCTGAAATGATCAGGAAAAAGCATAGACAGAGATGAGAACAGTTGTATCGTAAGGAACAACAAAGGAACACGATCATAAGCAGAGAACAGCTAACAATCAGAGCAGGCAGGAACAACCGAGAATAGAAGAAGAAGAACAAAAGATAAGGGAGAAGAGAATAAAAAGACAAAGGGATGAGGAAATACGAAGGGCAAATAAACATAGAGATGCAAAGAAACAGGAAGAAGATAGGGTCAGAGAGGAAGTGAGGAAGCAAAGAGAATTTCGATGACGACATAGAACGTAAGCGAAGGCAGAGAGCATTCGATCTTGAATATCTGGAGAGAGAGGTTAAAAAACCTGATCCAGTAGTAGATTGGGAAGACATAGAAGAATTCTTTCCCGAATACAATTCAGTACCAGGCACGACTTCGACATCAGAATCATCGGAGAAACGATCGATAGAATATAAGATGGAATGGGGCTAGAAAAAGTGCCCCAAGGGAGAGGAAAGGATGAGAGGCTTGAGAGCACTCAGCTGTACGATACTGAAGACGCCTCTCGAAGTAGAAGAAACAGAGAGTTGTCCCTAGATAGGCTGACGCTAAACAGGACTGAGGAGGATGAGAGAAGTTGCACGAGTTGGGCACAGACAACATCAGATGCAGAAAGAGAAGAATATTAGGAAAAGGAAGAAGAGAGAAGATTCGAAAAGTGCTTCTCTGGAGTAAACGGGATAAGATGGTCAGATTCTAGCGAGTCTTCACCTAAGGCATCAGAGTCCGCCGCACAGTCAGACCAACAGAAAGGAGTATTTTACGGTTAGAGGGGGGTGTCTCCACCACCCTATGTGAGCTGACTAAGGATGTTGGCAGGTAGATGGTGATGCGGGACTATCACCCCTGCAGTGGATAGAAAAACGATGGGAGAGGAAAAGAAGTGCCATGTATTACAATTCCCGTTGCTCGACAAAGGAGGAACAAGGTCACAGTATATTCCATGGCCACACATGGATTCAGAAAATCTGAAAAAAAGGCTTCCAATGTTAACATCGGGAGCTGAAAATGGATTCATGAGCTAGAAAAAATGACGGGAGGGAACACGTTGGCCATTGGGGATATTAAGGGTCTTTTAATCACCATATTTGGTGATCGAGCTGACGATGTGTGTACACATGCAGGTTACCCTGGCATGACTACAGTTAACACTGCACACGATGGAGCTCCATTTAACAATTGCAGAGCCGCGGTATGGAAAGCATTATGATTGCTATACCCGGATACATCTGACATGGGAGCTATAACGACATGAAAAATGAAGGAGTCACGGGATCCTTTGCTTTACATTCAGAATTTCCAAGACTCATGGGTGCTTGAAACTCGTGAATCTTTGGGGAAATCTATACCTGTGTTTTACCATATCTTATGCCAAGGACTGCCAGGTCAGGTGCAGAAGCAACTCAAGAAATTGGTAGGAATCGAGGCCAAACCGTTGTCTGAAATACAGTTGACCATAGCTCACTATTGCAGATTGCTGCAACAGAAGAATCACAAAAAAAGGTTGCACGAAAAGCTGAAGTGGCAAAATTAGTGCAGAAAAATTGTCAAAATATGCCATTGAAGGGGCATTGATAACAAGCACAGATGGATCGAACATATAGCAGGTCAATAATCAAAAGCAGGTTAATCAGAGCAGTAATGTATTCTACCCAAGGGGGATAAGCTTTCGAGGAAGAAGATGACAGAGTAATCAAGGAGGTTTCAAAGGTAATCAGGGAGGTTTTCCAAACATGCAAAATGGCAATCAGGATAATGGGCAAATAATCAGACCACCGCCAATATGTTAGACATGTGGGAAGACAGGGGATCAAGCATGCACATGCAGAAGTCAAGGCATGATGCAAAACGACCAAGGAACAAGAGTAGTTATGGTGAATACTCCTGTGGTTTTACCGCAGGGTAGAAATGGAGTTGCAAAGAATCACACGGTGCAGCAGCAAGCGCCGGGAGCACAACAAAGATTGCAACTTCAGAATATGACACATTGTCTACAAGGACACTCTCAACAGTCGCCTATGCAACTGTCACAGACAACAAGTGTAGGACAGGTACTGAATTCTGGGATGAGAAATAACACTGGTGATGGAGGAAGTCCATTCACTCAGAATGGGACAAAGTTATATATGGATTCGGACAGCTCACTGGGAAACCTGATGTGTTCTATCCTATCAGCGGCACCCAACCCTCACGAGGAACCAAGGCTAGATGTCGTTATAGGGGATAAAGAACACGCCTTCCTAGTAGACAGGTGCAACACGCTCGTGTATACGTGAAGGCAAGTTTTCCTTGTCCAGCAATGCCATAAATACTCAGGGCCTCATAGGAGCAACAAGTCGTGTTCCTTTTACAAATGAACTTCCAGTCTCTATAGGAGAATGTGACATGAATATGCCACTGCTATATTTGAGGCAACCCCGAGTAAATATATTGGGAGCAGACCTAATGACGAAGCTAAATGACAAAGCTAAACATGACAATCTTGTTCACGGAGAAGGGCATAGTATGTTCAACTCCAGTAATGCATTATTTGAACGTTTGCGAAATGATTAGAGCATACGCGAAACAAACAGCTATGAGGGCTGTCCCACTGAAACCAGAAATATTCGCGTATGGAGTGCGTGTGTTAATGGCAAGGCTACAAGGCCTTGCAGACAAAACCATGAGAACCCCTGATGAGTTTCTATTCAGGCCAAGAATACCTATGCATGAGGAAAAGGGACAAGTATTTCCCTTGGCAATACACACAGCCATAGTGCGAGGAAAGATGGCTTTGATCGATGGTTGTGATGATGAAGGCAGACAATGGTGCACAGTAATCGCCATTGAGGAAGGATACAGATTGACTGATGTCACTGATGACGATGTGGTTGATGAACAAACAGATGTTGAGGAAAGAACAGTTGAGCTAAATCTCATTTTTTTGGTGGGAATGATCAAAAAAGAGGTGCCCCAGAGAATGATGCTGGAACAGAACCGTCCTGAACATTTTGATGACGACAATCCCATTGCACAAAGACTCACAAGATTTGACGTCATTTACATTCAGACAGTTGCGTCTGAAAAGCACAAGGCTACCCCAGGGGTTCTGTGATCTCCTTCGATTTTCAACAGAGTTCTGTAGATGGACTTAAGCAATGTTGCACTAGAGAGTGTTGTCCTGTAATATGTGGATAACATCTTAAATTGCAGCATGACAGAGGAGAGGTACAGATATGATTCTGTTCAGCTATTGACTATATTGGCTGAGAAAGGATATAAAGTTGACAAAGAGAAATTACAATATTGTCAGCAAGAAGTGATCTTGCATGAGGGGAAAAGGGTTACCCCTGAAAGGGCTGAAGCCATATTGAACACAGCCAAGCCACAAGCGATAAAACAGATGCAGAGTTTTCTAGGTCTTTGCAATTATGTCAGGGCATGGGTTTTTGACTACAGCTCATACACCAAGCCCTTGTTACAGGCCCTAAAGAAGGCACAGGTGAGGAAAGAAAAAATGTAATGCTCTAAGACCATGGAAGAAGGGTTTATTGAACTCAAGAGAGCCATTTGCAGGGCAACAGTTTTAGGGATTCCCAATTATGCAGAGGAATTCTACCTGTTTTCACACACAAATGGCAGTGTTATGACGGCAGCACTCACACAGTGGGAATTTGGGTCCAGTGATGAGAGGTCATTTCCCTTGCGAACAAAGTTTAGCTGCCACAGAGTTTACCATAGAGAAGGCTACAACCATTGTGATGGGATGCTCAATGATGTTGTACGTCGAGCACGCATTATTTACCATTCTAGAAAAACTGAAAGGCACATTGACATCTCAGAGAGCTTCGGCTTATGAAGTGATCATATCTAAACCATTGATTAAGATAGTTCGATGTAAGATAGTGAACCCAGCTATGTTTATAGCAGAGACATTCACTGACGGAGAGCCAATCCATGACTGCGCAAACTATGAAGAATTGTATGATGAGATCCTCAGAGTGAAAGAAAATGCATTGGCAGAAGGAGAGATTTTCTTTGTTGATGGTTCCTTGAGAATCGATCAAAATGATGGGTAAAGATATACAGGCACTGCTGTGGTAAAGCACACAGTAAATGGAGAATTTTGAGTAATCATTAGTGCACGATTACCATCTCACTATTCAGCGCGAGCTACAGAATTATTGGCGTTGATACTCACTATTGAGAATCATGCAGACCAGGAAGTAACAGTGTACATACCTATGTGACGTCAACAGTGCACGCAAGCCTTGCACGCTGGAAAAGGAGGGGCTACCTCGAGCGGACGGCATGTCAGTGCAGCACGCAGCCTTATTGGACAGGCTCATTAAGGCACTACAGCTCCCAGTGGGCATAGCAGTCATGAAATGCAATGCCCACATGAAGGGGACAGACTTTATCTCATAAGGAAATCAAGCAGCAGACACGGAAGCCAAGCCTAGGGCGACCAAGGGCGAAACCATAATGAATGTGGAAATAACTGATGTACATGAAAAAAAGATAGTTGCACGAAGTTAACCTGAGGGTTATATTAACATGGGGCAAGCCCAGTTAATGGAACTCCAGGGGGAAGCACAACAGGAGGAAAAGAACCTCTGGAAGAGGCGAGGGTGTTCTTTAAACCCCTCTGAAAGTTTGTGGCAACAAGACAGCACTGGTAAACCAGTGATGTCTCTAGCCCTGTTAAAATTAGCATTGGAACAATTGCATTATCTAGCGTACATGTCGAAAGAGAATCTGACAGCGACGATCGCTGAAGACTGGTTTATACCAGACTTAGCGGAACACGTTGCATTTTTTATGATGAACTGTATAATCTACCAACAGTTCACGGCTGGGCATAAACTAAGAGTAATTAGAGGAGTCATCCCAAGGCCCAATGTACATTTTCAGCACTTGCATGTTGATTATGTCGATATGATTCGGGTAGAGGTATCTAATTGTTGTGGTGTGTCCATTCTCTAGATGGATATCAGCAGGTCCGTGTAGATACCCAGACTCTACCTGTGTGGCCAAATTCCTGGTGAGAGAGATATTTCCCAGGTGGGGAGTATGTGAGGTCATGAGGTCAGATAATGGTCCTCACTTTGTTAATGCCTATTCGAACAGATCAGCTTGCTGCTTGGTATAAAGCACAAGTTCTCATCGGTGTATCATCTGCAAGGTAATGGAATATGTGAGGAGCTCAACGGCTTGTTAAAGGAAAGGAAAGCCAAGTTGAAGCTTACTCTAAAGAAGGGATGGCTGCACTGCCTTCCATTGGCACTCTACGCACTCAGAAACCAGCCTGGTTCTAACCATCATTTTACGCCGCACAAAATAGCAACAGGCAGAACGATGCACACTCCATTGACACCCCAAAATAGAGCTAGATGTGATCCTCAGCCAACAGGGGATATTTTAGGATCAGAAATGCAAAAGTAATTGAATTGCATGACATCTTGTCTTACTGTAATTTCAGGACAGCTGCAGCGATGACAAAAAGGGTGCAGGGCAGCATAGAACACAGAAGGAGATACTACAGCAAACCCAATTCAGAGTTTATGTGTACCACCAATCTTCCCTGGAGACACGGTCCTGGTGAAGAATTACACAAGAAAGAAGTGGGATGAGCCTAGGTTCAACGGACCCTTTACAGTGGAAGACGTCACTCCCTCTGCAGTCAAGCTACAAGGAAGAAAAGCTTGGATCTTTCTGGGTGACATCAAGCCATACATCAGAGAAGGCGCCGTGCCCGCACCCCGATGCGTAGAGAATATAGACGATGGGGAAGAACCACAGCACGTGCAGACGAGATCCATGACGCGGACGAAGGATGCAAGACCAGCAAAGCAAAGGCAAATAACTTTTGTGAAAGGTTGTGGTTAATTTTGGACATTTCCTCTATGCAAAAAAGGGGATAAGGACATTAAAAGCAGACACACTGTGCATCCTAGTTGCAGGGTGAAGGAGAGAATTACATGTATTACCCACAACACAGGTTATTAACTTTTAACTTTGGACTGAGGCACACTGAAGCCTTGATAAAAAAAGGATATGCCAGATTTTGATCGAGGACACACATATTGGTAGAAAATACAGTATCCAGACTCGTTCCAAATAGAAGCATTGTTTGGACTCACTTATGGTGTCCCACAGCAGTGACATCACTAAAGACATTCTAAATTACTTTGACTTAGTCTTGAGATTGTACCCGTCACTAGTGGGAAGGCTCACTAGCATCACTGAATTTCTTCAAGACCCTGAAAACGAAAAGACAATAACGAGGCTGCTCACCGTGACCCCTGAGCAGTTCCTCCTGCTTCCAGAATAAAGAGAGGAAAAGACAAATGTCCCAAGTAGAAGAAGAAGCGAATAGGCTTGTCAGCGTGCTATTCTTTTGTTTAATTGAAGACTGTCCAGATCTTGTCAGGAGACTCACTGATGTCTTGACATTTCTTCGAGATCCAGAAAACACAGTGCGTTTGAGTGTAATCTTGAATGGAATCATAATTCAGACAGTTGCTCTTCACACTCATCGAGATCACAGAAGCTGCTCACAGTAAGTGCGAAACAGTTCCTTTCACAGCAAGAGCAAGACAAATGTCCCTGTCACCAGAAGATAGCAGATTGGCAAGCAATGTCTTCTTTCGCCTATTTGAGGATTTTCCATAACTTGTGGGGAGGCCTGCCAGTGTTGACATCCTCATTTTCATCAGAGACCCAGCTAATTCTACACAGATGAGCATGCTCCTACATGGTATTGTGATGCAAGTTGAACTTTCTAATCATCATCAGAATTTCCGGAGGAGACTGTAAGACTGTCCACCGAGGGACAGATTGAGAATGTGTTGCCAGAGAACTTCACTCTTGTTTATACTGTCAAGGACACAACATGTCTTCCGGAGTGAAACAGATAAGAGGAATAGATTGGGAACTTGTGTATTGTGAACACGTACAGTAAAAAAGGACTTGCTGAATTTATTGTCTTAATTGACATTTTTCGTATACAGAACAGAGAACTGTATCCAGAGACAATAGACAATCCATTGTCCAGACAAAGGAGGACAATTGTTCCAGTACCTGCAACCGACAAGCAGAGACAGCATAATCCAGAGATATGGTTTCATAGAATGTATAAAATGTTAGTCATCTTTCCTTAGATGATAGAGATGGGAAATCAAAACAGCAGTATCGTCATCCCTGAGGATGAGATACACTCTTAATGTCCCAGACCTAAGTGCCGCCGACTAACCTATAGAGGCATAATGTATCTATGCATTGTATTCATTGTTGTTTTATTGTCACTGATGATTCGAACTGCATTTTTAATAGGTGTACAAAGTGTTCCGATTCCAGTGCACCCATCTAATGATGTACTCATGACACCCACAAAAGCACCCAGACCCTTTATAGTGATTCCAGTTTCCAGAAGGTCTGACAAAGGAGTGAGTGAACTTGAAATGGATGTGATTAGCAATGGCACTCATGCAGTGACAAGCAAGTTGAAAAGCCGGAGAAAGGACCGGCAGAGTAAGAATGAAAAAAGGTTACTGACAAGCACACGCAAACGATGAGTGCACATAAAACAGGTCTAGTGTCAATAACTGCAGAACCACAATCCAAAGAATGGTAGAAGGTTGGACAACCAACGATGAGAAGCTCTATTACAAGTGAAGTGAAAAGCCAAATGGGAAAAGCTGAACTTTTAAAGAAACAAAAGGAGTTGGAGAAGAAACCAACAGCGACAGCAATGATAAGCACCCCTGATCCAGCACTGAAAGAGGCAAGTGCAAGCCCAGAGAAAATATCACAAGCACAGATGATAGCAGAATCATTGTGGCCGCTCATAGCCAGAGCTAGGACCAGAAAACAGGACAAGGAAAGAATTGCCAGGCTGTCTTCTACCCAATAGGTACAGATGAAGAGACCTGAACCATGGACTGAGATACCTGAGAATCCTTTAGCAGGAAGAAGCCATAAAGATGTGTTAAAGGACGTGGTTACCCCGGAGGGAAGAGCTGTAGCGTAACCCTACCAGAGCTTTAAAAAGCCAGGGGTGCTGCCCCGGACTTGGGCATCTGCCTTGCACATGTGTCGAATGGCGCCCAGCGGCGGTCATGGGGTGGCCCGTTGTGGTTCCCGTCCCTCCTAGCAGAGCAAAGCCCTAATGCAGTATGGCCAGAACTCAAGGATGACCGAGGGTGCCGCCACAGCCTTGGGCACCTGTCTACCATGTGGGTAGACTGTCCCCAAGCCCAGCAGTGGTCCCAATGTGCCCCAGCAGGGTCACCATCCTTCCCCAGAGAGAAGAGCTGTAACGCAGCCTGACCAGAACTCTAAGAAGGATGGGGGTCCACCCCGGCCCTGAGCATCTGCCTCCCATTTGTGTTGACTGCCCCCAGCCCAGTGGTGGTCAGGGGGTGACCCGGCAGGGTCCCTGTCACTCCCTGGTGTGAAAAGCTCTATCATGGTATGGCCGGAGCTCCAGGATGGCTGAGGGTGCTGCCTCCAAGCTTTGACACATGTCTCTCACGTGGGATAACCATCCCCAAGCCAAGCAGTGGTCCTAGGGATCCCCAGCAGGGTGCCGTCCCTCCCCCGAGGGAAAGCTGTATCACGGCACGGCCAGAGCTCCAGGTTGGCTGGGGATGTTGCCCCCGGCCTTGTGCACCTGTCTCCCATGTGGGTCAACCCTCTGCAAGCCCAGTAGCGAGCCCCGGGAGCCCGGGCAGGGTCCCCGTCCCTCCCTGGAAGGATAAGTTATAACATGGCATGGCCAGAGCTCCAAGGCGGCAGAGGGTCCTGACCCCAGCCTCCCATGTGGGTTGACTGTCCGCAAGCCCAACAGTGGTCCCTGGTAGCCGCAGCAGGGTCCCCATCCTTTTCTGGAGGGGAAAGCTGTAACATGGTACGGGCAGAGCTCCAGAGGGTGCTTTCAGCAGCCCTGGGCACCTGACTACCATGTTTGTAGACTGGCTCCATGCCCACAGCGGTCCCACTGAGCCCCAGCAGGGTCCACATCCTTCCCCGGAGGGAAGAGCTGTAACACAGCCTGGCCAGAAATCTAAGAAGACTGGGAGTCATCCCCCGGCCTTGAGCATCTGCCTCGCATTATTGTCGACTACCCCCAGGCCAGTGGTGGTCATGGGGTGACCCGGCAGCGTCTGTGTCACTCCCAGGAGTGAAAAGCTCTAACATGACCAGAGCTCCAGGATGGCAGGGAGTGCTGCCTCTAAGCTTTGGCACCTGTCCCTCATGTGGGATGACCATCTCCAAGACAAGCAGCGATCCCAGGGATCCCCAGCGGGTTCACGCCCCTCCCCGGATGGGAAAGCTGTAACAATCCATTGCCAGAACTCCAGCTTGGCTGGGGGGTGCTGCCCCCAGCCATGTGCGCCTGTCTCCCATTTGGTCGACCATCCGCAAGCCCAGTGGTGGTCCCAGGGAGCCCTGGCAGGGTTACCGTCCCTCCCCGGAGGGAAAAGCTGTAACGTGGCACAGCCAGAGTTCCAGGATGCCCGAGGGTGCTTTCAGCAGCCCTGGGCACCTGTCTATCATATAGGTCAACTGTTTCCTAGCCCAGCGTCAGTCCCACAGAGCCCCAGCAGGGGCCCCATCCTTCCCCCGAGGGAAGAGCTGTAATACAGCCTGGCCAGAAATCTAGGAAGGCCGGGGGTCTGCCTCACACGGGTGTCGACACCCCCAGCCCAGAGGCGGTCATGGGGTTACCCGGCAGAGTGCCGTCCCTCCCAGGAGGGAAAATCTCTAACGCGGTATGGCCAGAGTTCCAGGGCGACCGCGGCTGTTGCCTCCAGCCTTAGACATCTGCCTTGCACGTGGGTCAAGTGCCCTTAAGTCCAGTGGCAGGCAATGGGGCGCTCCCACAGAGCCCCAGTAGGGTCCCCATCCTTCCCCCGAGGGAAGAGCTGTAATACAGCCTGGCCAGAAATCTAGGAAGGCCGGGGGTCTGCCTCATACGGGTGTCGACACCCCCAGCCCAGAGGCGGTCATGGGGTTACCCGGCAGAGTGCCGTCCCTCCCAGGAGGGAAAAGCTCTAACGCGGTATGGCCAGAGCTCCAGGGCGACCGCGGCTGTTGCCTCCAGCCTTAGGCATCTGCCTTGCACGTGGGTCAACTGCCCTTAAGTCCAGTGGCAGGCAATGGGGCGCCCCATGGGGGTCACCATTCCTCACCGGAGGGATATGATCTAACGTGGCTCAGCCGCAGATCCAGGATGGCCAGGGTTGCTCTGATGGGCAATGGGTAAAACAGTTCCCCACCCCTAAAATCCTTTACCTGGTGACCTAGTGCTCCTTTCTGCTTCCTGCTTCCTACGGGCGGCAAAATGGGGCTAGACCCTCCGTTTTGTCCCCCTTGGGAAAGCAGAAAGGATCTGTCACTCCATCAGGGGATTCCTAAGAGGCCTGGCCCCACGGGAATGAACCCGCCCCCTGATGCCCCGAAGTGTACCTCCTTTCATAGTGCGCTATGTTGTTTTGCCTGCCTTGGGAGCAAATGGGTGCAAAACAGCTCCTTTCTGCTTTCCAGGGGTGGCAAAATGGGGTCAGACCCCCATTTTAGCCACCCCCAGGGAGGCAAAACGGATCTGCCCCTCCTTGGGAGGGATTGTCGAGGGGGGCTAGCCCACAGGCATGGGTCTAGCCCACCTGTGCCCCCAAGTGTCCATCAAATAATAGAGTTCTTTTTTTGCCTTCCTTGGGGGCAAATGGGTGCAAAACAGCACCCATCTGCCCCCAAAGAAGGAAATATTGTGCCATTTTTATTTTTATTTCTTTGGTGGGGGCGGTGGGCTGCTTGACCTTGTAGGGTGCCACCCACCCCCAAAATTACTTTTCTGGTGGTCCAGTGGTCATTGCTGGTCAAAGATCAAATGATCCTCAATCATTAATTTCCTTGACTGAGGACTCATTGGAAAGGGGAGAATATGCCCTCAGTCAAGGAAAATCGGCAAAAAAATGCCCTTTCAGCACGGCTTCAGCATATACATTTAATTTCCTAAGGACGTTGCACTTACCGTGCGCCAACGTCATCACGGCTGCACCCGGCACCCAGGCACGGAAGGGGAGGACTTCCCCTTCACAGCCTTGGGGTCAGGGACAGCAACGCTGCAGCTCCCCCAGAGGTAAGCCGTATGAAGACGAGTTATCGGGACAGATTTTTTTCACAAGACGTTCCTAATGGTTCCATGTTAAGAAATGCAAATTGACATTTTCATTCCGAAAGCAACAGTTAGCTGCCTAAATCTATGCCCTCCTTCAGACAAATTCAATTATATCTCACAAAACAGTTTTTAAACTAACTACATTATTTTCAGATGTTTATATTTAACACACTAAAACGTGTTAATTTTTGGTATAGTGTTATATTTTCTTCACACATTACATTTTGTTATAAGTCTTGGAAATACATTTTTTGTCTTTTGCTGAATTGGATTCTGGTATGTGTAGTCTTCCAATCCAGATGCGGTTAACAATGTCAGAATTGTATGCGTTTTGCCTAACCTATTTCTATACAGATTTATATATATGAGTGAGTACCTAACTATAGTTTGTGTTCTTTGGAAGCCATCTTTATGAAGTAGAGTATTGTTGAAAGCCAAACAGCGGGGTGAGATGGGGAGATTATGAGAGTGCAAGTGAGTCGTCAATATTTGCCCAGGATGTGGCAAGAGTGTTTACAATCCTGGAGACTGGTTATTTTGCCCTGATTTGACCATGTGCTGCTTTTCAGTGGACAAGAAAAGGATACGTGTGGGTGGAGAGTAGGCAAACGACATCCCTTGGTTATTTTTAAGGTCGGCAATCTTGCTCAAGTGTCTGGTTACCAGGATTTCACCCAGGTTGTCAAGTTCCCAGTGTTGACTCTTACCCACAAGACCAGATAAAATTGTCATCAAAGCATATGTCTCATATTTGGATTATGTTTTCCAGGGAACATTGCACTGTACATTGCTGGTTTTAAAAGGTGGGCACCTTTTATACTTTGCCAGCATAGTTATTGGAAACTATCAACTCTCAGGTTATTTTTCTGGTGATGGGATATCAAAGTGATTTTAAAGTGGCAATGATAATATTTTGTGGGTGCAACACTGCCATGGAAGAGATTTAAAGTGGAATTGATGTACAGTGTGGAGTTTGGAAATAAGCAGCATAAAAGAAATTGCTCCATTTTTAAAATATTATTTCAACTACCAGCGGAATTCAACTACCAGCTCTGCCCCTACTGGACTCTGCCTCCTCAGAACTCTTCCCCCTCCTCCAATCTCCGCCCCCACCCTGGCCCCTGTGGGATCCCCTTTATATTTTTTCCATTTCCCCACTGATCATAGGCTGTTAAAAGGGCTTACAAGTTCCCATTTCTTTTTTTTTAAAACGCTTTTCTTTCCTATAGCCTGAGTTCCGCCAGACTAAGCAGATCTGAAGACATTTGATTGCAACTTTAAGGGCTGGCTACATTCTGGGGTACATTACATTGCATTGTGAATGGTATATGAACAATCGCTTCCTCCGCAGCTATTGCCTGTCAGTGAACTGTGGGGGAGGCGATAGTGAACGCATTGCGTGCTCAATATCACTATTCATTTGCATGTTCTTAATGAAATGTGGTCCAATTGAGTGTAATATGCAGTATCCTCCAGCATTGCCTTTCAAACATATTTTCAGCTCTGGCAGTCTTTACCCCTGCATTTCGACTTTATGTTACAAACTTTGAATGACCTTCTAAAATTCGAAAATATAAGGAGGTAGGGTTGCCATCTTTGTTTGGAGCATAGCCGGACTCGAAGCCCCGCCAACTTTGTGAGAGCCACTTCCCCTGGACATGCCCCTTCATAGATTTTGAAACTGTAGTTCAATAGCAAGAGAAGAGAAAAAAAAAACATGATTGGAGCACATTTTTAATGTACCTATCAGATGAAATGACATTTCACTAAATTATACCAGATTAAAAGCTAAGCAGGTTCTGACAAAACTCGATTCAATGACTGTCAAGTTGTAGATTTTAACAACATGTGCATTAACCAACTTGACTATTTTGCCAGATCTTTTAATTTGGAAAAATGTTATTGATTTTAAAATCATCTGTAAAAACATTGCTGTTAGAATTGTTTTAAGCTTTGAAAGCCAGTGAATGCTTGTTGGAATAACTCAGTGGGTTAAGAACCTGCTGGAGAGCTCTAGCTGCAGGTTTCACCTGAATCACTGAGCGGGCACATTAACACACCAAGAAAACATTGCAAAAGAATATCCTGGGGAGAAAAGGAGTGAATGCTTCTTTAACCATTTTATAAAGCATTCACCAATTAGAGAATGGTCTATTGTAATTTTGAAAAAACTTTGCCATTGTTGCCATTGTTGTCCATCCAAGTTAATTTGATATGAGCACCAAAGTTTAAAACCTAGTTTAGGCACATCCAGCATTAAGACGGTACATTAAGATGGTTCTTCCCAATCACTACCAGACCTTTGGAGACAGACGCCGGTCAAACTATTTTACACCAGAATCATATTCGTTTTGTCAGATGAGTTAAGAGACGGAGCCGGGTTTACTGACTTACTGCTGGATTCTCACAGTACTTCCTAGCCTTTCACAGATAACTCCTTGTTTAATCGTTGTTGTTGCACTTGTTAAGAATATCATACAGAAATATTATAGATATCTTGCTCCCTTACACCATAATCAGACACCCAGCTTTTAGTGATTTTGCAATAATTTTAAATACAATTGAAATATGCAGTTTCGCAAAAACACCAGCAAAATCAGCCGTTTTTGAAAAAAACACATACAAAAACAGCAGTTTTTTTCCAAAAATGACCAACCATTTGTAACAAAAGGAACCATTCTGTATTTTTTTACATTGAAACTAATCAACAAATGAGGGGAGCAGTGGGCTAGATGAGGTGCGGTGGGGCACAGAGGTAGCAGCGGGGAAGAAGGTGAGCGATAGGCCATAGGGGGAGCGGTGCAACAGAAAGCTGAGAGAGGGAACAGTGGGTCAGGAAGGAGCTAGGAGTGGGCCAGAACAAGGGAGCAAGTTGCAGATTGGGAGAAAGGATGGGGTAAAGCATGATGGACTGGGAGAAAAGTTGTGAGATGGAGAAGGAGTGTGAAAGAATGAAGGACTGTAGACTGCAGGAGAAACTGGAGCATGCCAAGTGTGAGTTGAGAGCATGATTGAAAATGTAGCATGGCCTAGGCAGTGGAATTTGTGGCTTATTTATTTATTTATTTATGTATTTATTTATTTATTTGTCTATTTATTTATATAGCACCAAAGCCTTCAGGCATCAAGGTATGCACAGGATTGTAAGAGTGAGTGATTAGGAAGTGTAAATTATAATGGAGAATTGGCGAGTCTGAAGGGTGTTGGTGAGTGGGGGCGGGTCAGTGTAAGGGTAAATTATAAATTATAAATGATAAATTAATTAATTATAAATTACAGATGAATTACAGGTACAGATGAATATGCCAGTACCAGCTTTTGTCCCCACTATTTACCAGTACCAAGCAGGTGAAAAAAGATACAAGCAGAGACAGCATAATCCATAAACTTATATATATATATTTTTTTTTTCAAAAGATGTGAATTTTAGTTTAAAAATAAAATAAACTTTTTACACATTACATACAAGATCATTTTTTCTGTTCATTTTACAAAACAAATTTCAATCATATTACAAAGCAGACAATCACATAATTTACAACAAATTATATAATATAAGTTCATTACCTAAATTAGACAAAACATGTCTTTTAAGTCCAAATAATATTACTAAACACAAGAGTCAACATCATTAGAATCTAAAGCCAGTAAACGCTGTACAGGCAATGCATATTTTAACTGCCATAAGAAATGGGCTGTTTAGAAGGACATTAGTGTAGAAACTAAAATTAGATAATAACAGCACACAGTGTGCTAAACATGTATGGGGAAGCTATGTTCCGGCATACATTAGAACAGGGTCTCACTAAATTGGTAAAGGGAACGTTTTAAAATGCAAGCAGGGTCAGAAGCTAAATACACTTACAGGGAATCCACATATGGCAGAAAATGCATTTAATATCAGTAAAACACAGCAGTGAAATACTAGCATGAGAAGTACATGTGAGACATCCATTGCCATCTTTAAAAATAAATCTCATGCATTCTGAATAAGCCACACAACTCAGCAGAATGTAATTCAAAGGTCACTGTATAAGATAAGCACGGTAGGGCATAGGGATGATCACAGGAAGGCTGGCAACCATTAAAATTAATTCGCAATAAGGCAAGGCAGACAGCCTTTCATGTCCAGGTGCATGGATGTACAAGGGAAAATAAACTGCTCAACTGGCACAATGATGGATGCAGTCAGGCGAGCTTTGCATTCAGCGGTAACTACAAGCTCAATAAAATCTATATATTCTAAACTGGAACATGATTGAGGAATAACTATTTTAGCAGGCAGTTAGTCAAAATGTCAACACTAAGATAAGCACACCTGCCGTACTAGACAGAGGCAGGAAATTACTCAGAGAATAGCCTTGGACTCAAATACATAGCACTGAGATAATGAGCTGTTCTTTATTTGCAATAACACGTGGCACACTGATCTATCTACCCTCATTATAAATACTCCATATTTCATCACACCTGGTCAGTACAAGGTTGAGCAAATCCTATGTCAACCAATGATAGCCCACATTACCTCAATCTAGTGCTAGACTATTAATTCTAAGAGAAGTGACATAAGCATGTATGTTATCTAAAAGTGGGTACTAGCAGATACGAACACTCCAATCCTGATTGTTGCACCTATAGGAAATATATATGACCTAGGGGTACAGACCCATGAATGTTAAAGACAGGTTTTGTAGCTTGCTTGTCAATGTAACATCATCAATGACAAGTTTGGGTTTTAAAAATAATTGTCCAGCAATGGAGCACTCATACAAAATATGAGTGAGGACATGCCTCTGGATCCTGTGTTTTCTCCCCAGCTTTTTGTGTTTTCAGAAGAAAGAGTTGGCATTACCTAGCACTTAACATATTTATTCATGTATTTATTTTTACATTTATAGGAGCACACAAAACCCAGAGGCATCTAGGCGCTAGTTTCCATCCTCTGTTGCCTCTTTTATTGGCAGTTGCTTGGTAGTGGGCTGAGTTACTTTTTTAGTGCCAGATTACATTTTGGTATCAGAGAGAGGATGATTCTTTAGGGCTCTTTTGGTGGATTGTTGTGACCCCAGCCATCATTGCTTTTTTCGTCAGCAGACCGGTCTGGGGAGTGGAGTTTTGTGCACAAGTGAACAGTAGGTCAGCAGGATCCCGCTTTGGAATGAAGTCCTGCCCGGTCTTGGACCCGCTGCTGGACTCAGAGGAGGAGCAGGCAGATTGTGGGGACCCCTGATCCCAGTAACCCTTAAAGATCTGCAGATGAGAGGTATGTTATGTGCTGTGTAACACTTGAGGGTCGGACATTTATTATGTATTATTTATGAAACATAGAAGTGAATATAGGATTTAGAGTAATCTCTTGACAAAGGTTGGGAAATGCTACGCAGCAAGGCCCCAACCTCCTTCGGGGGGAAAGAGATAGAGGGATAATGATACCCTTGGGGTAACCGGAAGAATGCTGTATTGTATTGTGTTAGAATTTATGAAATTGTTGATTGCCGGCCTTGTGTTGTGTTGTAATACAGGCCTCGTAGAGGGTTTTTTCTTTGTGTATTGTTTGAGTAGCAGGCAGTATTGTCTGATAGAGGTTGACGGGTAAGTTAGAATATTTAGATTGTGAGTGGGTTTTGTTGTTGTGACCTACAGGTAGGATTTGGACATTGCGGCGTGCCCTCAGACAGTGACCACAAGTGCTCCAATTGTAATGGGGATTTGAAAAGGGGTGGGGTGTGAGTAAGGAAATGGTCTGAGAGACCTGTGAAGAAAATGTTTGTCCTGATAATTGGTAAGATCAATATTATTTACATTGCTTATTTGTGTAGTGCTAAGATGAGCATTGCCCATAGTGTCACTGTGGGGGTCATTACGAGTTTGGAGGTAGCCATTGTGCTATTAGCGCCATGGCTGCCTCCAAACACGTGTCCGGGTTCCTTGAATGGGGACTTACCGGGTCATTCCAACCTTGGAGGACCCGGTAAATCCCCATTCAAAATATCCATCCCCATTCCTATTCGAGCCCCCATAGGGCTCAATGGGAATGGGGAGGGAGCTAATAATAATATCCCAGGAACATGCCCATTTCAAGAGACAGCAGCAGGGTACAGCAATCTCAGATATGAATCCCCTGATGATGACAGTGACGAGAGTTGGAGGACGGTGAAAGTAGTGAGAAAGAATGCGCCATTATTGTCAATGGAGAGTAGAGCACAACAAAGCTTAGAGGGGTAGTTAAGAGATGAGGAGGACAGCAGAATGCTATACAGCCTAGAACAACAACTAAAAGCAGCTGAGGTGGACTCCAGAGAGTGAGGGACATGAGGACAGGTGGTGGGGAGAAATCAAGGATGCAAAGCGTGCCAACAGGTAGTGGAGGTAATGGAGTGAAAATGCTTGAACGAGAGAAGTGGGTATGAGTAAAGATATGATATGATAATGATAATGATATGATATGGCATTTGTAATGCGCCAATACACAAGTATTTCAAGGCACAATGAGGCAAGGAAGGGGGAACAGAGGGAGGACAGAGACAACGATCTTACTAGGCCAAGTGACATTAAGATGGCGCAAGTGCAGGGGTGGAGGGAGGGGTAAAGTGCCAGGGGA
The DNA here is from genome assembly GCF_040938575.1 of Ambystoma mexicanum. NCBI lineage: Eukaryota > Metazoa > Chordata > Amphibia > Caudata > Ambystomatidae > Ambystoma > Ambystoma mexicanum. The sequence continues at coordinate 171,189,280 of NC_090925.1, forward strand.
AATGGGAGCGGGCAGTGCTGTACAAGGGATCAAAACAACAATAGGTGCAAGGGTAAGTGCAGACAGCAGGTGTCCAAAGGTGCAGGTAGGGGGACTGTAGGGTTACAGATACAGACCCAAGTGCAAGGGTTGCCACGAGGCAGTGCAGGTGTGCAACTGGGCGGGTGGGGACCTGGGCCCGAAATCAGAGGGTAGCCAGGTAACCAGTGCAGTATCAGACAGGAAATCAGCAGGGGAGAGGAAGAGAGAAGGCAAAAGCAAAGAGGAAGGATTTGAGGTGCTTCCGGAACCGGAGATGGTTCTCCTCAAGTTTCAGAGAGGCAGGGAGGCTGTTCCCCAGTGAGGCCCCAGCCGAAGAAAGAGATCTACCGCCAACTCATTGCTTGGAGAAGCGACTGACCCTGCGGGAGTTGGAGGTAGAGGGGTAAAGAGCTTGAGTAGGAAGGCATTTACAAAGAGAGAGTTGGAAGTATTGAGGACCAAGGCCCCAGAATGCATTGTGGGCAATGCAGAGGGTCTTGAATTTAACCTTTGCAGCCACTGGGAGCCAATGCAGAGATTTCAGTGCTGGAGATATACAATCCCTGGGCTTAAACTTGATGAGAAGGACACAGAAAACAATGATGTAATGGTAGTAAAGTATGAAGAAAGAAAGGAGAAAATGAGAGAGGAGTTTAGAAGAGAGACATTGGAGGCCATAGAGAAAAATGCAAGGCGAAAGAAAGACAGGGAACAGAGAAGAGAGACAGAGAAAGTGCATAGGGAGGAACAGGGATGGCAAAGACAGAAAAGGGAGGTAAGAGAAAGGGACGAGTATGTAAAGAGACTAAATGAGAAAAATAGAATAAAAAGAGAAAAGGAAGAAATTGACCATAGGAGGAAGTAGGTGAGCCAAAGTGCGAGCAGAAATATAATGCCAGAAATGTGGGGAGAAGTGGGACAATAACCCCAGAAAAAGGGGCCTGTTAGGAGAGTGAGTTTTGATGGTAGGCAGTCTTTATATCGAAAATGTTATGAAGAATGATTCTATATCGAATAATTTATAACGAAAAATGTTCTGAAGAATGCATTTAGGTGTGGGGTAAAGGGTTAATTCTTGTGGGCAAATGGTTGTGTTGGGTTCTTAGCCGTGCAAACAGGGGTTTGGGGTGGACCCACCAAAAATAAAAATAGTTATATTTTCCGTTATAAAATATTCAATATAAGTGCATTCTTTATAAAAAGGTTTTGTTATAAAGACATGGAACCGTTTTGATCTCATACTTGAGGATAATGGGAGTGGAGAAAGTGACCAACAGAAAGATTGGGCAGACATTGATGATGAAGACAGGGAATAAGATGCAGCGCAAGCCCCACCAATGGATACCACAGGACCAGCAGTAGGAGAGATAGCAAAATTTGTTGGAGTCAAATTTAAGCATATATACACCAATCACATCAGTACTCCAAATAAATGAAGACCATATATCACGATATTTATTTAGAGACTTGCCAAAATGACAGGGAAACCATGTAGCTGAGACATTGGGAAGGACACCTTGCACAACATCACCCTTGCACAAGAAAGGGATATCCCAATTCAAGCTACTCTATATGGGATCAGGGCTTCCACATTGTACACCATGACACCAGACAGATACAAATAATTTAATATATACATTGCCGTCACTTACTACAGCAGCAAGCAAATAGATCTACCAGCTAAAGCGAGAAACAGCTGGAATTACATTAGCTATAGGTGATATGAAAATCTTATTTGCGTCCATATTAGGTGAACAGACAGAGGGCGTGTGGAATAGAACATGCTATTCCGCAGCAACAGAATAAAACACCACTAAATATAATGGGTCAACATTTAATAATTGCAGAGCAAATATATGGAAAGCTTTGAGAATGCTATATATGATGCTGTATATACACTGAACTTGTTGGTTCTTTGGGGTCATCTTAGACTCTGCTCTCTCGTTCACCCCTCACGCCTTGGACCTTGCCAATAAGGCCTACTTCCAGCTTCACCTCCTTACAGGCGTTATCCCTTTCCTCACCTTTCCCCAGAATCTCAACGTCTCCAGAGCTCTGGTCCTTTCTAGGCTGGACTACTGCAAAACCTTCTTCCTCAACTTCCTCCTCTCCCCTCTACACCCCCTTCAGCTAATCCATAATAGGGCTGCAAGACTTATCCTTGGCCTCAAGTCCAGGGACTGTATCTCTTATGCCCTAAAATCTCTCCCCTGGCTCCCGGTGGCTGCAAGGATGAAATTCAAGATTTTCTGCATGATCCAAAAGGCTTTCTGAGGCCTGGGACCAGGCTATCACCACCTGTCCCTCCCTAAATACCTTCCTGTTCAAGCCCTACACTCCTGTAACTCCAACTCCTTGCTTGTCAAAGGCTTCTCCAATCAGAGTGCCAGGAGCAGATCTCTGTCCTCGGCTGGTGCCTCTCTTTGGCATAGCCTCCCTGCCCCTCTCACATTTCAGCCGGACCTCTTCAAGTTCCAGAAACTTCTCAAAACTCTGATTTTCTCTACCTCTTTTCCTTTTTCCCTTCCCTGCTAATCACCCCACTGCTGCTGAGACTGGCGGCCTGGTCGCTGCATGTATTCAGGATGTTAAGGAATGGTGGTGCTTAGAAACCAAAGATCAATGGGACAAAACATACCTGTGTTTTATCATATATTTTGTCAGGGTCTCCCTGAAGAAGTACAGAGGCAGCTAAAAATATTATAGAGATTTAAATTAAAGTGTGACCAGAGATACAATTGACTATTGTCCACGATTGTCAGGTAAAACAGGAGATAGACCAAAAGAAAATTGAAGAGAGGAAAATCAAAGAGGCAAAGGGGCCGATTCATGGAACAAATGTGTGCCGAAAATCGTGGCGCAAGCTGGCGCAAGCGTGAAAAAGCAAGCACACGCGTGCGATTCATGGAAAGCCATGCGCGTGTTTTCCCCGGGATGTGTGCCAAATCCTTGCGTGGCGCACACGGGCGCACATGTCATTGCAACATCCACAACACCATGCACGAAGCGCACAGCGAAAGCGCACAACGTTAGCGCACACACCAAAAAGGGAGCGGAACACGGGGCGGAACGCGCAGAATCGGGAACAAAAAATGAAAATAAGGGCGTAACTGGGGATGTACTGCTGGGAAGTACACGGAATGCCCACACGCAAGCGAACCACACGTATTCATGGAATCGAATAGGGGAAACCCGAGCACGGCCAAAGACACGCAGAGGCCGAAACACATCCACCACACGAAGGCAGGCGGTAGCGTCCCTGCGCAGTACAAAAGTGTGCGCAAACAACAAACACGTATATACAGATACGATGAATGTCTCATTCAGTGGCCCCCTAGGAGAAATGACGTGTCACGCAATGCACAGGCATCCTATAAAAGCAAGAAAAAGAGATAAGCGACCCCTGTTGCCCACATGCGTGTAAAAAAAGGAACCCAAAAAATACTTATGCGATCAACACGCAGGCTAGTATGCACGAAACAAAAGGGGTATGTGACAAAGAGGGACACCCGAAAGTGGGAAAAATAGCATGTGCGACTCACCGCCTGCCTTGCATGTAGAAGAAGAATGCTTAGCCAACACCCACCCGCTGTGAAGTAATCGCATGTGAACCCCAACGCCTGGAAAACACACGCACCGCTTTCCATGAAAAGCACGTAGAGAGCGATGGAAACCCACGTGGGACCTTCAACCTGTGCCAGGGGAACGCCCTTGCGTGTCACGTCACAGACGCGCTTATGCGCTAAGGGCCTTTCCTTGAATTACACGCTGACGTGCAGTTTTGGCAGTTTTTTCACGTGCCAAATCACTCCGTATCAAACTGACCATATGACAACGCACGGAAGACCACACTCCTTCCCAGAAAGCCATTTTCCTGCCCCCCAGAACCCTGAGCCCATTCCCACCTGCCATCTGCTGCTGCCTGCTGGCCACGTGCCCTGCTATTTGGTGCATGCACATCAGCCATCTGCAGGGGTCCAGTTGCTGTGTCCACCCCTGCTGGAACAGAAGACTCCCGACTGAAGTTCCATCACTCCACAGCCCAGCACCAGGACCCAGTTGCCCACCCACACCTCACTCGGGGGTTGCCATGTCGGGGGAAACGCCATCGGAGACCACTGGCAACCCCCAGCCAGAGAGGCAGAGGGCTACCAGCTTCAGTGCTGCAGAAGTTGGTATCCTGGTGGAGCAAGTCCTGGTGCATTATGATGCCCTCTTCGGAAGATCACGCGCCGATAATGAAGGAGGGAAGAGGATCTGGAAGGACATTGTGGCTGCCATGAACGTGGAGGTGGTGGCAGCCCACGACATGCAAAACGTCCGGAAGTGCTGGGAGGACTTCAGGTCCAGGACCCTCAGCAAGGCCCCGCGCCTCTTGAAGGCAGCGCATGCAGAGGGGTGCTGGGTCCACCTTACCAACATCTAGATGAGGGTCCTGGAACGCATACACCCAGCGCTCCACCTCCAGGTCCTTCAGAGGCCGACCCGTCTGGAGACCGGTAAGTGTCCATGCGTACTGATTGGACGCAGTGCATGTTGAGGTGTGCCAGGAGTGTGCAGTTTGGACAAATGTCTTGAAAGACCCATGTATGGATATGTATGTACAGGGACATGAGCCTGCTGCATGTGAGTTTAGTCATGTGTGAGGCACATCAATGGTGTATGTGTTCAAATGCATGATGCCCAAATGCATGTGGGGGTGCACACATGTTTACATTTCTGTGTATGTGCTATGGCATGGTTGGGGTGTGACACATGGATGCTGGTTCCACCTTCATGTACGTGCACGGTGTACATGTGCATTTGTGTGTATTTGAAATGTGTGCCACTGCGATACACCATGGATGCATGTGACATGTAGGAGGCTGATTGGCAGATGTGACGTAGTTGCCAATGATTTCACTGTGACAGGTGGTGGAGATGTACAGATGCATGTATGTCTAGTGGCGTGTGTGCATGTGTTTGGCACTCCCCGTGTTGCATGTAACGTTAGGCTAACCTTCGAATGCTCATGCTGTTGTATGTGTATGGATGCTGCTGCCTGCTGCAACAGGCCTGTTAACTTGCGCATGTGTGTGGGTTCAAATGATATGTGTGTTGGGGAGTGTTATGCCATCTGTGAAGTTTGACACTGCCACTCATGTGCAAATGTCATGTGTGTATCGGACCATTGTACAGTGCCCTGATGCCTGTGTTCTGTCTCTCCCTGTCTGCAGCGTCAACTGATGAAGAGGGCAGAGACGGTGCTATGGAGCACAGCGGCAGGGACCCCATCGCAAGCCGGAAACGCAAGGCCCAGCTCCCCTCCCAGGTTGACATATATTCTGGGAGTGAGGCGTCTGGTGCCGTGTCCGCGGCCGCAGCTGCCGAGGGGAGGTCCAAGAGGGGGACATCGGAGGTGGACTCCTCGGCAGCAGAAGGGGCAGCTGAGCCCCCACAGGGGGCTATGGATGTAGATGGCACGGAGTCATCAAGGTTGGTGGAGGGTTTGGTTGAGGAGGAGGCCGTGGAAGGCCCACACACGGGGCCTAGAGGGGGGATTCCACTGGTGCTAGTGGTGCAGTCCAAGGGCAGGGACAGAAGGCAGCACAGGCGGCTGCGGAGGTGCCTGTCTGTAATCCTGTGCCCGATCCTGTGACTGCATCATCCGGCACCAGCAGGGAGGCCTTTGTCCAGACCCGTTTTTAGGGAGGGGATGCGCACACAACAACTGGCCTTCCTCTCCCTGCGGACGTAGCAATCCGGGACCGTATTGAGCCTGTCCTGGCTGGGGTGGCGTTGCGTCAACATGGCATTCGAGATGATGTGCAGGGTTTCCGTGTGGGCAATGCACGTTATTTCGGATGACTCATTGACCGCGTCGACCTACTAGGACGGGTTACCAGTGCTGGGTTCCTCTGTGTGCTGGACCTTCTACTCACCCCATCCTCAACTGAACCCCCTATATGCAAGTTGTCCTCTGTGCCATCTTCCTGCCCATGTATCACCTGGGCACCCTGTGGAGCTGCCCCTGACCCAGGGGCCAGGCTGGTGGAGGACACATCCCTGCCACAGTCGGGAGTCGGAGGTCCAGCAGGGGTGGCCACCCCAACAACTGGACCCCAGAACGAGGAGGACGTGCAGGCATCGACAGGCAGGGCACATGCACAGCAGCTGCAGGCTGAAGGTGGAAGCGATGATGGCTCGGGGCCATCAACATCACAGGGGCATGCATCGGGCAGAGGGCAGGAGGACCCTGGATTGGGAGTGTCTTCCATGTGGCAGCGGTTGAGCCAGCAAACAGATGCGGAGCAGCAGCGGGCGGAGTAGCACGGCTCACTATGGTAAGGACGGAGAAATCCATGCGCAGGGCGTTGAGACGGGCTGAGTGCCTTGAGGCAACTCGCTGGGAGTTGGATGAGGACATGGCTGCATCCCTGCGAGACCTCAGGCCAGGGAATAGGCCCGCCTGCAGGACATTGAAGAGGAGTTTGATGATGCCCTGGCCCGGGACATCAACAAGTGAGCCGTTGGACTTGCCTGTCGCCTTTGTACATAGTTCTTTAGGGTTAGGTTTCCTTTGTTTTTTCTTTATTTTGGAGTCCATGGACTTTGCTCCACTTTATGTGCATAGTTATTTTCATATGATTTTTGGTTGGTTTCATTTTGCTTGGACATCATGGACCCTTTGGACTTTCACAGACTTGTACATACTTTAGTTATTTTGTCATCCCATGGATCTATGGTTTTTAAAAAAAATGTTCATGTCCTTTATTTGGACATTTCAAATGGACCACTTCCCTTTTTTCCTCTTGTGGATTTCTGTCTTACATTGGATTTTTGTTTTTTTTGGATTCAATCATTTCTTAATTTACAAGTTTGCTTTTACTTTATGTTTTTTCATTACATATTTTAATACAAATCATGTGTACTCTCATTGGTTTTGTGCGTGTCTCAATGAGCATTGCCTCAGTCATGTGTTGCCACTGTGTGGCTTTTTTGTACATTTATGCATGGCCATGGTGGTTCATTTGAGGCTCTCATGGCATGGGTAATTTGGGAGTGGGGGCAGTGAATGCTTGTGTGCTTGTACTGGGGGTAGGGGGGATTGTGTAGGCATTAGGCCCATGGGTCTCTGTCGTTGGAAAATGGTGGGTGGGAGACATGAGTCGGGGCCTGCTGGCAGATGCCCGTCAATGGTGGGTGGGTGGACGACATGAGTCGGGGCCTGCTGGCAGGTGCCCGTCAATGGTGGGTGGGGGACATGAGTCGGGGCCTGCTGGCAGCTGCCCGTCAATGGTGGTTGGGTGGGGGACATGAGTCGGGGCCTGCTGACAGATGCCCGTCAATGGTGGGTGGGTGGACGACATGAGTCGGGGCCTGCTGGCAGGTGCCCGTCAATGGTGGGTGGGGGACATGAGTCAGGGCCTGCTGGCAGGTGCCCGTCAATATGGACATGAGTCGGGGCTCACAAGTGCATGGTGCCATGTGGGCTGCCTACAGGGCATGAATCCAATATTTGTGTTGCCTAGCGCACACCTAGGTTTAAGGTTTTTTTACAAAATTTGTTGAAAATTTACGGGGTGCCGGGGAGAATAACAACCTTGACACTGGGTTGTTTTAACCTATGTAAATCCAACAGATTGTCCACAAGATTGTGGAACTCTCCCGTCCCCTGCACACCCTTTATACTGTAGAAACAGTCAATATTTCTATACAATAGTAATATTCAGTTTCTTTCAGAAAAAAGAAGAAATTAATGAGAGAAGCTAATTCATGACACTATTATAATAAAACAGAATAATGGGGACCATCGGTTTTAATTGAATTTTAAATTAATTGTTACAGATATGAATTTCAATTCATTCATCATCCAGTCTTTGTAAACATAATAACATAAATGTATTCATTTTGAGGTTACATTCAATATTATAATACAAGGGCATACAAGGTACTCATCACACTTTCTATGTAATAGGCTTTTCACATGATATATCCAAAGAAAGTAATGATGAATATTTTCTCGACGCGTTTCGGGGTGTCCCCTTCTTCAGGAATTGATAGCCCTCTTCATTGCCGTTAATCTTTGTTTCGTCTATAATGTATGATACAATGATCAGATTTTAGATTCTCACTGATAACTGTCATTTAACTCTTGGGAGAAATTTTTAATAATAATCACGCTTCGACGTGATGACGTCATAATGTAAATAGTGGCCATCTTTAGTGAAAAACCGCGTAGAACGGTTCGAGCTACAGCACCGGCCATCTTCTCAGGAAGGAGGTAAGAGAATCCTTTGTAAACAGCTCCCCAATTGCATACCATGAGCCTAGAGGCCTTCACAGAATACTCTCTACACAATTATCCCATCCAATTGTTTTCTTATATCTTATATAGTATACAAGATCGCGTCTTTACAGACACGAGTTGAGGAATCGCCCATTACTGCACTACCTCCGTACCTGAGGACTCTCTACATACCACAGCGACCCATTCCATGGATGTAGTAGCTTCTTACAGAAATACCGAAAGGTAATATTTTTTCTTAGATATTACATGACTAGATTTTCCTTCATGAATTAAGATCCCGTTTTTAATTGAGCTTTCCCTATTGTCTTTTTATCACATCTACAGGTTGTATAACCATTATTGAGCTGATATTGCTATTGACAATAAATCCAGTTAGGATATTCCACATTGAACATCCAGGTGATTATTATTAAAAATTTTTCCCAAGAGTTAAATGACAGTTATCAGTGAGAATCTAAAATCTGATCATTGTATCATACATTATAGATGAAACAAAGATTAACGGCAATGAAGAGGGCTATCAATTCCTGGAGAAGGGGACACCCCGAAACGCGTCGAGAAAATATTCATCATTACTTTCTTTGGATATATCATGTGAAAAGCCTATTACATAGAAAGTGTGATGAGTACCTTGTATGCCCTTGTATTATAATATTGAATGTAACCTCAAAATGAATACATTTATGTTATTATGTTTACAAAGACTGGATGATGAATGAATTGAAATTCATATCTGTAACAATTAATTTAAAATTCAATTAAAACCGATGGTCCCCATCATTCTGTTTTATTATAATAGTGTCATGAATTAGCTTCTCTCATTAATTTCTTCTTTTTTCTGAAAGAAACTGAATATTACTATTGTATAGAAATATTGACTGTTTCTACAGTATAAAGGGTGTGCAGGGGACGGGAGAGTTCCACAATCTTGTGGACAATCTGTTGGATTTACATAGGTTAAAACAACCCAGTGTCAAGGTTGTTATTCTCCCCGGCACCCCGTAAATTTTCAACAAATTTTGTAAAAAAACCTTAAACCTAGGTGTGCGCTAGGCAACACAAATATTGGATTCTTGCTCTCTGCCCCCCCCCTAAAAATACTTAGGGAGTGACACAACAGCCATAGCAGCACCCAATAGAAATACTAACAATCACCTCCGCCTCCCTAAGGGATGTCTTTTTCAAAGATCAATGCAATTACAGAAAAACACGCCACAACTTTGGCATTTAATGAAGAGGAAGCCACACGAATTTTAGGGCTTTTGAAGGAAATTGAAACAACCACACCAACAACGACTAGTCCAGAGAAACTTATTACACAATTGGAGAGGGTCATCAGAAGGGAGATATCGCAAAAACTACACGCTACTACATTAGCACAATACTACCGAGCACAAAGAATCCCAAGAGGACTAAGGGTATATTTAAGACCCACACTGTGCAAGGACAACCCAGACTTTGTGAAGAAATGGGAGCAGATCTTAAATAAATGCTCTTTGGATCTTATATTATTGACAATCGAGGAATTAGCAAAATCTGTCAGCAAACTCGACAGAGAAATCGAAGACCTGACAGAACAACTGTCGAAATTTAAAAACAAAGAGGAATTAACAACCATCATAGAGGAAGTGAACAGAACATTGGACAACTACAAAAAGGACATAGAACAACGCAAAGTCCGAAAATTCAGAAGAGATACGTTGGATTATCTTCAGGACATAGTATACTCCTGGCAAGAATACTACGCACAAAACAAAACCGCACCAGGTAGAAGACCACAAAACCACAAAACACCAACACCGGGACAAGAATCAAGTGGATCCAGTAGCGAAATACCTACAAGTGGGGACGAAGTCATCAATAGGGAGAACGCGGAAAGTGGACCGATTATACATACATCACAAGAAGCGACTACCTCTAACGCACAAACCACTCCCTCGGTTTTTTTAGAAAAAAGACTACGCGAAGAGGCAATAAGAAATCTAAGATCGCGGAACAAACCAAACAACTAGTGGTTAATATCTCATCAAAACCACTATCCAAAGACCAAACGGACACATTGAACCTAGGTTTAACATTTATACCAACCCAGAATTCCAATTTGCTGGAAGAAAAAATCAATCTTCATAGACTGGCACGGAAAATGAGACTCAAAGTCTTTTTTGATTCACAAATGGGAATCAACACTACACAAGAGCCACATCAATACTTAGAAATGAAACCCAAGAGTCATTTCGACCCTCAAGTCAATAACATAACCATCAGAATGTTTGAAGAACAGATGATAAAAGATCTCAAAAGGGTTAATTTCACCAAAACAAGGAACTACAACACCAGGAGAAGGCAGAATGAAATCATCAAGAACCTTGCGGATGACAGAAGCCTGACCCTAAAACCGGCAGACAAAGGAGGGGCCATAGTTATTATGGACACTACATACTATGAGGAGAAGATTTTGGAGCTCCTAACAGATGAGAACACGTACATAAAAATTGAACAAGATCCGGTCAGAGAAATATCAAGCATTATTGAAACTACGCTTGAGGAAGCTGAGGACCAAGGATGGATTTCCAACAAGACTAAATTGTTTTTGATTAATGAACATCCTATTACTCCAATCTTCTATGGACTGCCAAAAATACATAAGAACTTGACAAAACCCCCCCTCAGACCGATTGTTGCGGGAACTGATAGTATCTTCAACCCACTAGCAGTTTATGTGGACAAGGCATTACAACCCATAGTCCAAACAACCACAACATATCTTAAAGATACCACAGATTTTCTCAATCACCTAGACACCTTAACAGATATTAACAGAAATGATCTACTGGTTTCGTTTGATGTACAGAGTTTATATACATGTATCCCACATCAAGACGGTTTGGAAGCACTCGAATGGTGCCTACTAAGAAATGAATGTGAAGCGAACAAAACCTTCCTAATGAAATTAAGCAAAATTATACTCATTAACAACTATTTCAGATACAGGACGTAGTACTATTTACAAGCATCAGGAACTTCAATGGGGTCAGCAATGGCCCCAGCCTATGCCAATCTATTCATGTACCATTTGGAGATGAAATGGATTTTGATACCAACAAAATTTAGCAAAAAAATCATCACCTGGAAAAGATACATTGACGATGTTTTCGTCATCTGGAGAGGACAACATCACGAACTAGAGGAATTCCTGAAATACATCAATTTAGGCCACGACAGAATCAAATTCACAATGGAAATTGGAACCCCTAAACTACATTTTTTGGACGTTGAACTAGAGATTGGGGAAGATGGGATAATCACCAATATTTATCACAAACCCACCGATGTTAACAACACGTTACACTTCAGGAGCCATCATCCGACGCATTTAAAGAATAATTTACCCTACAGTCAATTCCTTAGACTAAAGAGAATTATCTCAACAACTGACACCCTGAGGAATGAAAACCTATTGATGACACAAAGATACAAGGAAAGAGGTTATCCAGAGTCTATCATCAAGAAAGCAGAAGAAAAAACACTCACATTGGAGAGGAAAGACCTCCGTATATCAAGAAATAGATCTAAGGAGATCCCATTTCTCTACGCTTTAAGATATTCAGCACAGAGTCATCACATAACAAGGATGATCAAGAAGAACTGGGGTATAATCAAATTGGATCCACAACTAAAGAGACTTTTTCCTGAACCACCCATAATCGCCTACAAGAGGGGTCGGAACTTCAGGGATAGCCTAGTTAAAGCAGAAAGACCGAGAGTGGACAATCAAAGAACCCTCACCAAGAGGAAAATAGGTACGTTTGCTTGTCTCAGTTGTGGCAATTGTAACAACATAATGAAGGGAAGCTATGTAAGACACCCATCAAATGGCCAAAAAATCCCACTTAAGGATTTTGCCACTTGTGACACGAAATCAATCATTTATGGTTTAAGCTGCCCATGCGGCATTTACTATGTTGGACAGACACAAAGGAAAGCCAAGGAGCGCTGGAATGAACACAAAAGTAACATACGTACCAACAGTGTTAACTCACCTGTAGCAAGACATTTTTCCATAAAGAAACATAATATTTCTCAACTAAAGGTTGTGATTTTGGAAATTGTGAACAGAGCCCCAAGAGGTGGCAATCATGCCAGACGTATGAACCAGAGGGAAATCTTCTGGATAGAGAGACTAAACAGTCTAGCTCCCAATGGGATGAACGAAGATTACAGTTTAGCCTCATTTTTGTAACTAAATACTGTTTCCCCTGACCCAATCAGAAACCCAGTGTGGATACAATATCAATTGCTGTTAAATACATTTTTGAATTTGTTCAGTTCACTTAGGATGATTTTTTACTGACATAGGATGTATTAAGTTACAGACCATAGAATGTGAGCATGCTTCTCTTGAAATAGTAAACACACGGATGTCCAATATTCGATTAATTTTTGTCCGTGGTAAACAATAGATATCCCAGAAGTTACATGAGACACTCCTCACATTGATCTTCCGACTCTTTTCATCTTTATTTCATTTGACTCAAACTCCCTGCACTGGTATAGATATACACCTATATACTATTGGTTAATCACACATTGTTTTCTAAAATATGCCCGTATGACGTCTGTTTTCCCGTCACACGTTGACGTTCTAAACATTGTGACGTCGTCACGCTTCGACGTGATGACGTCATAATGTAAATAGTGGCCATCTTTAGTGAAAAACCGCGTAGAACGGTTCGAGCTACAGCACCGGCCATCTTCTCAGGAAGGAGGTAAGAGAATCCTTTGTAAACAGCTCCCCAATTGCATACCATGAGCCTAGAGGCCTTCACAGAATACTCTCTACACAATTATCCCATCCAATTGTTTTCTTATATCTTATATAGTATACAAGATCGCGTCTTTACAGACACGAGTTGAGGAATCGCCCATTACTGCACTACCTCCGTACCTGAGGACTCTCTACATACCACAGCGACCCATTCCATGGATGTAGTAGCTTCTTACAGAAATACCGAAAGGTAATATTTTTTCTTAGATATTACATGACTAGATTTTCCTTCATGAATTAAGATCCCGTTTTTAATTGAGCTTTCCCTATTGTCTTTTTATCACATCTACAGGTTGTATAACCATTATTGAGCTGATATTGCTATTGACAATAAATCCAGTTAGGATATTCCACATTGAACATCCAGGTGATTATTATTAAAAATTTCTCCCAAGAGTTAAATGACAGTTATCAGTGAGAATCTAAAATCTGATCATTGTATCATACATTATAGACGAAACAAAGATTAACGGCAATGAAGAGGGCTATCAATTCCTGAAGAAGGGGACACCCCGAAACGCGTCGAGAAAATATTCATCATTACTTTCTTTGGATATATCATGTGAAAAGCCTATTACATAGAAAGTGTGATGAGTACCTTGTATGCCCTTGTATTATAATATTGAATGTAACCTCAAAATGAATACATTTATGTTATTATGTTTACAAAGACTGGATGATGAATGAATTGAAATTCATATCTGTAACAATTAATTTAAAATTCAATTAAAACCGATGGTCCCCATCATTCTGTTTTATTATAATAGTGTCATGAATTAGCTTCTCTCATTAATTTCTTCTTTTTTCTGAAAGAAACTGAATATTACTATTGTATAGAAATATTGACTGTTTCTACAGTATAAAGGGTGTGCAGGGGACGGGAGAGTTCCACAATCTTGTGGACAATCTGTTGGATTTACACTGCCTACAGGGCATGGTCAGGGGTGTAGGGTAGTCCCCTGTGGTGTGGGCTGCCTGCAGGGCATGGGGAGGGAGGAAAGGGCACACCCAGGAGGGTCCACAATGCCAAATCGCGTGTAGAAGTCCCTGCGCACCCCCCAGAATACACATACCCCGCTCACGCCAGGCCTATCGCATGTAAAACTCCCTGTGCACCCCCAGAATACACGTACCCCGCTCGAGCCAGGTAAATTGAGTGGAAAAAGTCCCGCCTGTGGTGTGGGCTGCCTGTGGGGCATGCCCAGGGTGGATGGGCTGCCTGCAGGGCATGGGGAGGGTTAATGGGCTGCCTCCGGGGCATGGGGAGGGTGGATGGCTGCCTGTGCATATTCCGGGGGTGCGTGGGGAGATCAACACGCGATAGGCCTGACGTGAGCGGGGTACGTGTATTCTGGGGGGTGCGCAGGGAGTTTTACACGCGATAGGCCTGGCGAGAGCGGGGTACATGCATTCCGAGGGGTGCAAGGGGAGTTTTACACGTGATAGGTCTGGCGCGAGCGGGGTACGTGTATTCTGGGGGGTGCGATGGGAGTTATACACGCATTTTCACTGGCGCGAGCAGGGTATGTATATACTGGGGGGTGCATGGGGAGTTTTACACGTGATAGGCCTGGTGCGAGCGGGGTACGTGTATTCCGAGGTGTGCGCGGGGAGTTTTACACGTGATAGGCCTGGCGCGAGCGGGTTACGTGTATTCTGGGGAGTGCGCAGAGAGTTTTAGATGTGTTTTCGCTGGCGCAAGCGGGGTACGTGTATTCTGGGGGGTGCGCAGGGAGTTTTACACACGTTTTCATGGTTGGAGGGCTGTATGCTGGTCCACTGTCCCTTGCGCCATGTACTGGATTTGTGCAATGTTTTTGATGCAAAAACATTGCACAAATCCAGGTTTGGGGGCGTAACTGGCACTGCTGCAGGGTCACTGCGCCACTCTGCGCCACAGCTGCTTATGGATGTATTAATCCAAGAATACGCTGTGTGCCTAAATGGGTTTTGGTACATGTGGCTGGTGCAGACTGCCGCACGCGCACTCTGTGCGCCAGCCACGGGCGCCACTTGTGTGCCGAATTCTATGAATTACCCCCAAAATTGGTGCACAATAAATATCTAGAATGGCAGTAGAATGGGCAGTTTTAATAAATACAGGAAAAGGGAACAATGGGCAGGAAACTGCCATGCCGCAGCAAAGCATGGGTGGCCATTTTGCGGTAAGAGGTGAGAATAACTTTTATCCCAGGGGAGGCAGAGGATTTGGCACGAGAGTGAGAGGATTTGGATTTGGAGCAACACAAGGACGGTTCGGTGAGGACAGCAAATCTTTGGAGGGCCTGGGAGACCCGGAGGAGTATGTTGAACATGAAGGAGGTAGGACACATTTCACGAGTGTGCCGAAGTAGAGGGGCAATGCAGCAAGGTGCAGTGAAATATGGGCCAAGTGGGGGATGGCATATCCACCACCATATGCTGCATCACAGCAAGGGTATAGGTATTATTACTACATACAATATCCCCATGATCAGACACAAGCACGGCTGATGCAACCAATGCAGCAACCACAAATGCCACAGACACAATTACAGATAGTGCCACAGCAGACACAGATGCCACAGCAACCACAGAACATAGTACAACCGCAACAAGCATTGACACAGTGGAATGCAAACATTTTACCACAGACACAGACCCCCATATAGGAGGGGTGATGGTGGTTGGAGGGATACTTTCACGGGGCAGGACTGAATATGTATCCACAAAAGGACAGCCCACATAGTGACTTGATGTGCCCTATCATAACAACAACTACAGGCCCTGAGCAAGAATTGAGGGTGTGAGTAACTATAGGGGACAGGACTCTTTCTTTCTTAGTTGACACTGGAGCAACAAAATCCTGTGGCAGAGAGGGGACATTTCCAATATCAGGAATATTTATGGACACACAAGAGTTGTCTGGGGCAGCAAATACGATTTCATCCACTAAAAGATTGCCTGTGACGGTAGGAAAACAGATGGTAGCTATTCTGTTCTAGCAGGGGGTAGTGCTAAGGGCACAGAAAAAGACAAAATAGAATTGAAAACTACTGCAGCTACCAACTTTTTCTGTGGCTCGACATCACCAACATAAGATGATACAAGAGTGCTGCCTTACTGCCCAGCTACCAGGAATCAGAGGGAGAAGAGAATCAGGGAGCCACTACAATGGCCAGAGCTAGAGCTGCATAGAGCTGTGACCAAGATGTGACAGAGCATGCAAATCCTTCCTGGACACATTTTGAGCAGTGCTTTTTCACGGACGAGTTACCAGCAAACTCTGACTTGAAAGATTAGTTTTTCTATCTTTTTAAAAATGGTAGTTTTCCCTTATTTGCCTCACTCACAGTTCATAAAATAATAAATATATATATATATATATATATATATATATATATATATATATATATATATATATATATATATATATATATATATACATGTATATTGTATGTCACTAGTATTGTTTAGTATAACGTAAGGATTGTTTTTAGTACATATTCATCAGTTATTATAGGTATATAGCTGAGCTTGTGTTATTCATTACATTGCCTGCTGTAGCAGCCCTTATTTATTTATCTATTTGTACATTTATAAAGCACTAATGTCAGCAGCGACACGAAGATGCTTCATACTCAGAACCTGTATAATACTAATTTAGAACAAGTGGGTTTTCAATGCTCTACAGAAAGGGAGATACTCATCCATGGCTCTTAAAGATAGCAGAAGTGGGTTCAATAGACTTGGGGGGCCAGGACTGAGAAGGAACGACCAGCCAGTTGTTTCTGCCAGTACCTTGGTATCTTAAGGAGTAAGTGTGAGGCGGAGCATAGTTGTCTGGCTGGGCAGTAGCGCTCTCTTATTTTTTAGATACTCTGGGCCAGCATTATGCACAGCCCGATGGGTGACAAAGAGTATCTTAAACTCGATCTGTGTTGCCACTGGCAACCATCGCAAGCAATGAGGAAGAGCTGATGAACCGGTCAGATGCGGTGCCATAAGTAACCGTCTTGCTACCGACATCCTCCTGGACCAATCAGGGTCTGGCGTGATGTCCCCGGACATCAACGCACCCGCTGATTGGATGGTAAAAAGTGTGAGGTGCCTCATATTTATTTCAAAATGGTCGCCATGTTGGATCCATGTACAGCAGCCGGTGTCCGCGGATAGCGCAGTGGAGAAAACGTCTGGAAAACACATTTGGGGAAATTTGATGGTCGAAAGAGGTGCTGGAAAGGGTGGAGGTGGCATAAAGATGATATGGAGCTATTTTTATAAGTGAAAAAAGTAGGTGCGGGTGCCGCTCGGTCCGCAGACACTGCAGTAGTCTGTGGACAGCGCTGCCACTGAACAGCTTGGAAATCACATTTGGGGTAATTGATGGCGGAAGGATGGCGTGGAAAGGGTGGGGGGTATAATAAAATGACATTGAGCTGTTTTTATAGGTTGAAAAGGGTTTGCAGAGGCTGCCGATTCCGCAGTCACTTCTTTCTGTCCGCGGATATTATATGGATGGGAGGGGGTTCTGGGTGAGTTTTGTTTTTTGAAGGTGTATTGCATGTAATTGTTATATTGTTTAATTCTTTTGTAGTGGTTGTGGCCACTGGCAACAAACACTATAGTAACATATGTATAGTAATTGTAGGTGATGTAGTCAGTGTATAAAGTTTTTGTAATATGATTTAATTGAACTGTACATGGTGTTTATGATTGTACAATTGAGGACAGTGCTCCTTGATGTCTCCTCTGCCTTTCACATAGTGAACCATTCTATCCTAATGAAATTATTATATGATAACTTTAGCATCATAGACCAGGCATTAGACTGGCTTATTTGTTTTCCTCACTCACCGCCCTTACCAGATGCAACTGGGCTGTTTGTACCCCACCACCTCACTGTGTCCCTGCAGAATACCCCAAGGTTTCATCCTTAAATTGTGGCTCGTCCATATCTATTTCCTCCCTCTGGCTCACCCAATGTACTTCTTGTTTTCTCATTTTAAGTGTTATGTTAATGACACACAGGTTGCTTAAACTTCCCTGAGCTAATTTGTTGTCCTCGTTTTGTATGTCTAATTGTGTGACCACCATCCAGGCATGGTGTGCTGCTAACAATCTGTGTCTCAATGACAGCAAGATGGATATTTTTTTTACTGTGACACCTATGCCCTATTTTTCTCTAACCCTCTGGCTGCTGTCTTTGGGCCCTATACTCTCACCATCCTGTGAGGCCTAAAATCTTGGGGTTATCTTCAGGTACTCTCTCTCCTTTACACCTTACATTTTGGAGCATTTAAAGAAAGCCCATGCTTTCAGCTTGACCTCTTTACAGGCATTGTACCGTTGCTCACCTTCACCCAAAAGCTCAACATCTGTACAGCCCTGGTCCTGTGTATGCTGGACTACTGCAACAGCCTCCCCCTTAACCTTCCCCTTGGTTGTCTATGCCCCCTTTGGCTAATGTATAATAGTGCTGCAAGACTTATCCTTGGCCTCAAGCCCAGGGGTCGTATTACTGCAGCCCTAGAACGTGGATATTGTCTTCTGCTAATTGCAAGGAACACAATATGTCCAACTTTGTTTCCCTATATACTGCCCTGCTAGAACCTTCTGCTGCTGTAACTCCAATATTCTGCTTGTCAAACGCTTTTTGAGACAGAGAACGGGAGGCATGTCTCTGTTTTCAGCAAGTGCTTGTCTTTGTAAGAGCATTCCTGCTCCTCTTATACTTGAGCTGGATTTCCTTAAGTTCCAGAAACCTCTGAAAATGTCACTTTTGTGTTTCTGTTTTACTCTATCCCTTCCCTACTAATGCATACCGCTGTCACTGAGACTGGTGGCCTGGTCCCTCATGAACCTCACAGGTTCCAGGCCCTATATCTAGTCGATACCAGTACACCCGTCCCCCCTTCATCACTCCCCTTGCGGGTCTGCCAGATGTGTACCACACCCTTGGGACTCCTCTGCCCCAGCAAATAGCTAGTGGCCTCCCAATTTGGCATGTCTTGGCACTTTTCATCTGGGCTTGTATGAGCAATTGATAATCCCTACTCCTCTTTCTATTCATGCACTTCTTTTACTGGACAATGTATGTGTGTATTCATAGCAGCAGTATGTACAATGTTTGTTGGATAAGCAAGTGAAATGCATATGCAAAAGATTAGAGGAACATTTATAAGTGGCAGTTGGTGGGTGGAAGTTTAATATGTTGATAGGGTTATATGTAGAGTTTTTGAACTGATGGGGGAAATATGTGTGACTATTTCAAAGCAGGCAATGAGGGAGTGCTACAAACATAACAGTAAAAAGGGTAGAAGGGCTGTCATGTGCAATAGTGAACACGAGCAATCCAGGTTTTTAAATAATGCATGGCTTAGAGAGGGAACTTCAGAGACCGTGGATACTCATGAAGGGCCATGAATTATGGTCCTTATTGTATGCTAGAGAAAACTATTTGGGACATAAAATAGTTTCTGTTCTTTTTTTGGTTTTTCTCTATTATACAATTTTCCATTATTTCCATTAGCATTGTAGGAGAATCTTATTGAGTACCGGAGACCCAAAGTGATAGCCACAGCAGGCAGAAACACAACGCGGTTGTGTTTGAAAACGCTGCGTTTTTTCTTTCCGAGTTGGGAAACTTGGAAAGAAAAACCACAGCGTTTTCAAACACAACATTGTATTTATGTTTGCGGTCGCTTCAAAAGCCAAAAGCTTCAAAAACCGCAGCTAGTGCTTATTTTTTTAAAAAAATAAATAGCACTTACCGAGATTCAGCTGCAGCTTTCCTGCTCTGGTCTCCGGTCCCCGTCCTCCGTGTACAGCACTAATGAAGGGAAAGCCACCCAGCGGTAGCTTTTGTTTACTACAGCTGGCTGGCTTTTCCTTCATTAGTGCCGCAAAAGCAAACGCCAGCACAGGCGGGCATCCATTTCACAAAATGGATGCACCCATGTGCTTGCTTTTGCGAATTTTGAGCTTGAATAGTTTAAAAAAAGAAGTGCTAGTATTTTTTTTAATGTTGCCTATCTATTTTTTAAATAACATTTTTTGCTGGACTATCCCTTTAAACAAAATCTGCACTTGTTGCTCTCCTTAGAGATAATCTTACGTCTAGCTAAGATGTCCTTTGTATTCCATAGATTAAACCAAAATCGCAAGAATACATTTCTATATTGCGAAGATGGAAATGTAGTCAAATATGTTTCTACCACATGAAATCGTTTAACTTGAAATTGATTTTCCCCGAAAGTGTTGGTATGTCAAGATTTGCTCTTTAGTTCAAATCCAGTCATGCTGCCACACATTTTCTCTTGCTATGGTTGGATTAGTTTTTAGGAGATCACCAGATATGTCAGCAGACATCATCGACTCAAGAACTTTCTGCTTCCAAGATGTTATCATTATATGATTCGAAGTTTGAACATAAGTAGATAGGACATGCATCAAAGAGCCTATATTCGATGACAATAGTTGTTTCCTATACAAGGAGACCATCTTCCATATATATAGAGACTATACAAGGATAACATACCCAATTTGTGTCTTACACTACACAATGGTTGACAACGAGGTAGAGATAAAACTTGCTTCCAAAAATATCATTCAATTCGTAACCAAAAGGTATATGGATGCCAAGTTCTTGATTCAGTACCATATATGATGGTCGGAACAACCTTTTGGTTGTAGAAAGTTAAGCGGGGAAGAATTGGGAATTTACCATGGATCGCTTGGGCCACAGCAGTGCAGATTTTTTCCTTTAATTCCATTAAATAAGGGCAGTCCGAAACATGTTTATTGGTATTCAGCCCAGGAAATCGATATTCATCTACTATCTGTAGGGATTTTCACTACAGAAGCCAGATGAAAGAGGAATTCTTAACATGATGTCTCGATGCGCACATCATTATCTTAGATTTGTTAGGATTCATGATGGGTAAAGTCAGTTCAGCGTAATGGATCAAATGAGTTAAAAGAAGCTGCAAACCCCTGGGAGTTTTAGCTAATAAGATCAAATCGTCGGCATAAAACAGCCGGGGAATTGCAAGGTGGTGCTTCATATCTGAAATTTAAAAAAAATGAAACGACACAGAGGCTAAAATGCAGCCTTGCTTGAGGCCTCAAGAGGTGGGTATTGAGGCTGTTAGCTTGCCGTCTAGCGTTATCTTTATCTGAACTGTAGTATTGGAATGAAATTGTGAAATCCAGAAATGAATTTGAGTCGGACACATGGCATTTCTCAATTTACTCATTAGTAGCTCTCTGGAGATTGAGTCAAAAGCTGTTTGGAAATCTATAAACACCATGCATACTGGTTGGTTCATCTGAAAACTATGTGACTTAATAGCATGTAGAGTTTGAAGATTGACTGCCGTACCTAGGCCTGTGACAAAGCCCATCTGAAAGGGATCATGAGGTTTCATGATTTGCATCCAGGAATTAAAGTTTCAAAGTACCAAGCAAGCAAATATTTTGCCTGGCACATCGAGCAGTGCAATAGGTCTATCATTTTTTGCAAGTTGGCGATATCCCTTCTTGTAAATAGAGATAATGATGGATTTATGCCACGAGGAGGGGATTTGACATGTTTCCAAAACTCTGGTAAAGATACTAGACAAAATATAGGCCCATGTTTCTGAATCAGATTTAAGCACGGCATTGCTGAGGCTGTCCAGGCCAGGGGCTCTAGATGAGCTTAGTTTTGATATGTAGAAAATTAATTAGTGAAACACAGAGCTAATGTCAGCGCTTCCTAATGTCAGGTAGACAGAGTGGAGCAATGGCATGTAAGGTACGATAATAGACGTTCCAGGTTTCTTCTGGGACAGCATTTATTTGCATCAGTGTTTGGATGACATTGTTGGCCTTGTTAAACAAACCCCATGTTAGAGCTGAGTTCTTAGAGGCAAGAGCCTGTACCATCAGCTCTGAATCATGTTGGATCATCAAGGCCCTCCTAGATCTAATCCAATTTTTATATTTGGTTTTAAGTTGCTTCAATTTGATGGATTTAATCAACAGTGGTAGCTTTGTAGTCGCTCACTTGGAAGAGCGACATGCAGCTCTCTTAATCTGCAACTCATGGTCATGAGCATGTTGGTGTCTAGCCTGGGGTTTGGAGATTGACCAATTCGGAAGTTTAAAGGTTTGCAAAGCAGCAACATAAAGGCCATTTGAGTAGACTACTTTAGGATTCAATGGGCCTCAGTGCACGGTAGGCGGTAACCATGGCGCTAATAGCGCCATGGTTGCCGCCGGTATTTTACTGTCTCCGCCTTGGTGGATGGCGGAATTACCGCCCTACTCCAAGGTGAGCGGGGGCAGTAATTCCCCATTCACCAAGGCACTTCCCCATTCCCATTTTTGCCCCCATAGGACATAATGGGAATGGGGAAGGTGCTAATTACGGTACCGCAAACTAGCACCAAGGTCCCTTTGCGGCACCCTACTTTAACGGCTGGTAAAACCAGCCATTAAGGTTGGGTCCCGCAAAGGGAACTCGTAGTAAGGCGGTAAGGGTGTACCGGTACCGGTGCCCTTACTGGTACCGGTAAACCCTTACCGCCTACCGTGTAATGAGGCCCAATATGTCTAATGGATAGACAATGTTGGAATGTAGCTCTTTTAGTAGGTTCAGATCTCCATCCCAAACTATTTCTGCCATTTGATGCTGCCAGGGCGGGATTGTAACATTGGTATTGAGGTCGGGAAACAGGCAAGTGCCAGGACCACGACAAGGACAATGGCTTGTGGTCACCATGTTTCTGAGGTTTAACTTGGAAGTCATGGATCATAGTGAACAAATGAGGATCAGTATAAATGTAGTCTACGAGGGCGATGTACCTATTTCTGGTCCAGGTGTTATGGGGTGGATTACCATTAGGAGTAGATCCATTGACCATTATAAGCAGTCCTTCAGTTATGAGCATAGACCAGGGTTTTAAATTACTGGAAATGCTTGTTTTCGTTTCAATTATACAATTCATATTTAAATCTCCAGCTAGAATTGTATAATCAATTGCATGATCACTGTCAAAAGTCCAGGATGAGTTCTAGCTTGCATAAAAAGACATCATCCCGTATATCAATATGGTTACAGTATATGTTTATGAGCGATAGAGTGTTGCTGAATGTCTTAATGTTAACCAATTGAAGAAGCATATTCGGCGTGGCCCAGGGGGAAAGTTGTTGGCCTGATGAAATCCTTACTGCCACCAGGAGGCCCGCCATGCGTCCACCTTTGGCAGATGCTTTCGCTGGTAACAAGTAAAGAGTAAAATGATCGCAAATGGGAGGTTCTAGAAGCCAGACCTCCTGTAGAACAATGATCTCATGTGCATTTAATGGATTGAAGTCAGAGGATGAGAGATGTTTGCCTTCTTATTCTCAGATTATTAATTCTGGTAGCAAGCTTTTGATTGCATTTGTGTCAACTCTACTTCGCGCAGTGTGTAAAAAGCACCTTGTGAACAAGTTATTTTCAAAGGAATTGGCTGAGAAGTGATGCTTGCTACATCAGAGTCTGTTTTGATGGGCATAATTGAGGACTAGTCATCAGAGTAGAGTTGTTGAGTAAGCAAGAACCCCAGATTGTATGGGGCCTCACGCGCTTGCCATATCATATTGAGAACTATTCCAGACTGCATCCATAGCCTGACAACGGAAAGGTTGTCATCGTTTATAAAGTCGATCTGGGCTATGTCAGCAGAGTAAAGGTCCTCAAGTATAGACATGTCTCAGAGAATATTTAGAACACTAGTCCTGTTTAAATCATATATTGGAAAGAGGCCACCACTACATTGCACGATTAGCTGATGATGAGTTTTTGAGGAGCATATACTGCTTTTGTGTTTGAATGCAGCGCTCTCATTTATAAGTTGAGGAGTGGGGAGATGTTTCAAGGATTCACGTCTAGGATGCCTCCTTTTGGGAGCCATAGGCTTGGGCAAGTCATGTGCTATGTGTATAATTTGGCGAGCTTTTCCAAAGGAGGCAATACTCGAGTTGGTCTGAGGACAGGAAGCAAAAAGAGCAACAGACTTGGCGATTTCCAATCCTCTCTCTTCAAGCGTGAGAAAACTATTCTTAGGAACTGGAGGAGAAGTACGAGAAGATTCATTCAGGACAGAGTTCAGGGTGGGCTGTGGTCGAGAGGGACATAGTTTGCGAATATTCAACCTCTTGCAACGAATCATCAAGAGGTTCATATTGCAAGTCAGTTTGAAACGTTTCAGAGACCGAAATATCTGTTTGCTTTTTCCGTCTGGCATTTCTTTGCCAAGCCAAATTCACGTACTTCTTTGCTACAGCTGCAGAGGCTGAGTGGGCTCTTTTTTTCGGAAGTGTTATGGAGTGTATAAAATGTCTGGGTTGAGCCAGCCTGTTTAATATTTTTCATTTCTTTTAACAGTTGCAGTCATTTTTAAGATTTCTTTGAATTGGAAAAAATTGCAAACAATGGTTTCACGACAGGTGCTGCTTTCAAAGCCTTAGTCTGGGAGTGATCGCTGGGAGCTACGACTAAGTCTCCATGATAGGGAGTCGAAGGCATTATAATGTATTTGCAAGTGTTATTGTTAGAGGTCAAATTTGATATTTCAAGAGCCTCAACATGTATCTGTGTTGGAGCTTCAACAGTAGCAAATGGAAGCATGTCTTTCGACTGAGATACCAGAGAAATGGCCTCAGTCTACATGATATTGTTATTGGGAAAACTGGCAATTGCTTCTGAGGGGATGCTTCATTGATCTGCTCTAGTTTCATTAGCATGTCAGTTTGGATATTCATTTTGGTATCCAGGATTTCATAAAGCTTGGTTAATGAGGAAAGGACTGTGTTCATTGCCTGTAGGCTAGTCTCAATAAATGGAGGGACTAGTGATTTTAAAGGTGAAGAATCGGTCGATCGAATAGGCAGAGGGTTCCTAAGCATCAGATTTGCAAAAGAAAGCAATAATGCTGAGTCCTGACTTGAGTTAGAGAACATAACTGGTGATTGTGACAAATTGCTGAGTGCTGGCAATGAAGGCAAAATCATCGGAATTTGTATGGCCAAGTCACCGGATAAAGCAGATGTTATGGCAGGTATAGGGGCTAGGGGATCATGGCTTGCCACGATTTGAAAGGTGTCTATTAGGTCACAAGTGACATGGTTGTTAATTGAATCAAGTAATTTTGAAGTATTAAAAGGGGCAGGTAATTGTTCATGTACTTGAGCCAAAACAATTAAATCACTGGAGGTTTCTAAGGTAGATATATTAGTCCTAGAGGGCGGAGATGCTAAAATGAAACCTCCCATTAGCAGAGAGTCTTGCGAGGTGGATAAATCAATGATCGGTACGTTGAAATTGTCATTCGTAATTAGTAAAAAGTCATTAGCTTGCGAAACAGTCGCAATAGAGCTTCCAGGCGCCATAGGCACAGAGTCGCAAGAACGAAAAGCAGAAGCAGTGGCTATGGCAGAAGAAGGCATCTTTAAAGAAGAATCCGTGTTGCAATAATTATGAATGTCAGTAGTCAGAGATAAAGAGTGAGGGCGTGTCATGGCGCTGCAGCTCCTAGTCAGTTTCACAGTGGGCGAAATGCATGTGGCCGTACGTTTCGTTTTATCTGAAAGTTTTGCAATCTCCTTAGAGTCATTGCAGAAGTCAGTGTATAAACACAAGACATTGTTGTTCAACCAAATTCAATTCACGTGTGAATCAGCAAAGTAAACAGCTCAGGTTTATAAAGGCAACCACAGTGTAATTCAATGATAATCACAGGAGAGTAAAAAACTAAAACAGAAACAATCTCACCAACAAAGCATCAAAACATCCAAACAGTGCTGATATAGGCCTTGTGGGTAAGGGGAGGAGTCGAGTGGGTATTCCACTCAGGTTGATCGTCCTTCAACAACACGACCAGCAGGACAGCTAAACAGCATTTTCTCTGCACTTCTGAAAATGCACGCTGATGTCTATAATGGAACGGATGGGACTCTCTATATTTGTCTTGGCGATTATTCAGAGGCATTTGCTCACTAGATCAAGAACGTCTGTGGAACAAATTAGCTACCTGGAAAATTGATCCGCAGTTATTTCTCATGCGACTTCTGTACACTGATTTATCTGTGTCAGTACTAGTTTCTCAGGAGGGTGCCATAACTGAACCAGTCACCACTAATAGAGAATTGAAGCAGGGGTGTGTTTGAGCACCCCTGCTTTTTAACCTCTATATGGCGGATATGGGAACGTATTTGGCACAATGCGATAACTGTCCACCTCGTTTGGGGAGCGTACCTATCTCTTGGATAGCCTACACAGACAATATTGTAATACTTGATCGTACCCCCGAGGGTTACAACACTCTTTAAATGCCCTTGCACAAAATGCAAAATATAACAACATGGTAATTAATCAGAAGACCAAGGTTCTACAATTGCAGCGCAACGGGAACAAGTCTAATGGTTGCACTTGGTGGTTAGATGGCACCAAACCTAGTCAAGTTAAGACTTACACCTGTTTGGGATGTCCATTTCCTGGAGTACCATTTCCGACAATGTCAGGGAGCCTGTGATTTCCACATTGATGCATCGGTGGCATGCCTTGAGAAATGTTATACAAACTAGGGGAGGTGAGTCCATAGAGGGTAAGAAGTGCATATTAAATCAGCTATCCCAACTCTGTTGTACGGCACAGAATCCATGATGGGTGTCAGTACCGATCGGTTGAACAAAATTGAGGGTCCATTTCTGAGGTCGATTTTGGGCCGATTTTGGGGGTTCCCCAGTGGTCGAAGTGAGTGGGAGCGGTTGGGAGCGGTGCTCCTCTACTTTTTTAAATTAAGTTTTACAGCTCCTATACTTTTATTTTAAAAAGAAACCGTTCCGGAATGGTTTCGTTTTAAAACAAAAGTGTTGGAAGAAGTTGAAACCTTCACTTTCAGTGCAATGCACTGAACATTCCCTTAAACAACAGGCAAATGTGTTTTGGGGTTTTGTGTGGGAGGGGGCAGGGTAATGCGGTTTGTGAGGAGCGGGGCAAGCTAGTAGGGAACATAGTTCCACTACTTCTTTTCTTACACTTCGACCACTGGGGTTCCCAAATCAGTCCCCGTTGAAGCCTTAAGAATGGAGCTGTTCCTGACTTTGCTTGTCACTCTCTGGAAGATGAGGTGCACCGACTATATATGAACATATTCGAAGGAAAGGCTGGTGCAACATCTACTCCATTTATGTCGGCACTAGGGGCACATGGTAAGTTTAGACACTGGCCTCCAAGCAGAGGAAATGTCCCAGCCTGGAATATTTTAATTTGAATTGAGGAAGCAATCATTGTTGAGGGAACAGGTTATGACTATTGACAAACTGACTGTGTGTAAACGTTATCTTGAGTTCACTAAGCAGGGTTTCCTTGGCGTCAACCCTGTAGCTACCTTATAAAATATTGCATCTTACCTTTGCAGCGATTTGTTCTGTACTTAATGCTGAAAATATTGCCATTATGTGAGATGACAGGGGCTTGGTGTAAGGGACACAGAGAACTGCGACTGTGTCATATTTGTGATGCTGAGGTTGAGTCCAGCAGACATATGTTGACTGGATGCTCTGGCCTAAAAACGCTGTATGTTAAGGGTTACGAACGATTTATTGTGAAGTGTGGGGGACATGAATCAGACCAGTTCTGGTTCATGCTTCATTCTGCTGAACCACTGACGGCAGTAGCCGCAGCTTTTCATATTTGGACAATAGCCAAAACCATGCTGCTATACGTGTTTAAAAAAAAGACACACATGATGGACAATGGCCCTCATTACGACCCTGGCGGATTTTTTCCGCCAGCGACGGACTTTCCGGCCATGGCGCAAAGTCCCTTTACGCCATGGCGGATGGCGGACTTACCGCCCCATTCCGAGGTCGGCGGGGCGGTAAGTCCCCATTGACCCATTTACCCTTCCCCATTCCCATTTCGGCCCCATAGGGCTCAATGGGAGTGGGGAAGGAGTTAATTACGCCACCGTAAAATACGGTGGCGTAATTAACACCAAGGTCCCAGAGTGCCATGGATTTTTCCGCCCGCAAAAAGCGGGCGGAAAAATGACCATGGCGCTCCAGGAACTCGTAGTTGGCGGTAAGGGGTCCGCGCAGCTAACGCTGGCGCAGACCCCTTAGCGCCAGGGTCGTAATGAGGCCCAATATAAGACTTAAAGTAAGGTGCTGAAGTACACGTTATCAGGCCCAAATAGAGGAGATGTCCAAATAGTGATCACCAAATAGTACTGTAGAGATGCCCAGCAAAATGAGATACCTTATTGCTTCAACAGACCACAAATGAAAATAAAAGGGAAAGTATTTTCCTCGGGAGGATGGTTTGATGGAATAATGGTATGCAAAATAGAGGCAGTGGCGTCTGCATCAATAGAGGTGATGCAAAACACAGATAAAGTATGGTGTGAAGAATGGAACCAAACTGTCACGTTTTTAACATGGGTGGAAGATGACGCAGGACCACTACCCGTAACTAAAATTCAGGCATGGAAGTTATGCTTTAGAAATAATGGTTCAGTGAAAGTTGGTAAAAATGAAGGGTGCAAACGCATTATGGATTTACCAGGTATGAAAGTTGGCACAGCTCTGCTCATGGACCACTAGTGGGCCTGTGGTACAAGAGCTAATATGCAGCTTCCACTAACTGGGGTGGCATATATTCAATAGTATTATTGAATGCCATATCATTGGTAATAGCGCAAAGTGAGGTTCAACTTGGGACTCTTCCTTCAATGGTACTTAACAGGAAGAAAATATCCCTAGGCCTAAAGTACACAAAAAGAAATAACTACTTCTCAGAGAAGGCCAACACTGCATTCGATGAAATGCCAGGTGAGCATAAATTAATTGATAAAACAACTATGTTCATCACATCCTTTCTTATGCCTTGCCTGCAAGTGGCAGCTAATGCATAGTGGATCCACATAACTAGATGGGAGTTGCGGCAAACTATTAATGCCACAGTAAAAGGCTTCAATGCCATCAAGGAGGAGTTAAGAGTGGTCAGACTGATGACCCTTCAGAACAGATATGTTCTGGACCTCCTTACTGCTATGCAGGGAGGAAGGAATGTGTGCATGGATAGGCCCAAGTTGCTGTACATATGTACCCTCACACGATGTGAACGGGACCTTGACAGAGGCCATATACTCCTTACAAGAGTTTCACAATACAATGGAAGAGGAAGTGAATGATATTGAGGACGAACGCTGGTTCAGTTATCTAGTCTCCTGGTTGCCTACCTGATTGACAGACACTTATAAAATACTGTTGGCAATCTTGGTACTGGTCCTGTCAGCTTTTTGCATCCTGAGAATAGCAGTAAGCCAATGTAAAAAGGCTGGCAAAAAGTCACTTGAAATGACAATAATGGGTAATGTGGGTGACAAGTGCACTCAAACTGATGATGAGGATTACAGTCCCATATACCCATTGGATCATCCAGTTGGACTGCCTGGGGCACTGTTTACATGCCCAGAAGATACCTACAACTATATTGAGTGCTAGTTGAAGTGTGGTGAGAATGGTGAGAATGGTGAGTGCTGGTTTATGACATGTGGCCCAGCAGAATATGTAGCACAAGGAGGTAGCTTGAGGGTGGTCACCAAAGTTTGGCTGCCCAAGGATATCTAAGGGTACAAATGAATATGCCAGTACCAGTATTTGCCCCTAGCACTTACCAGTGATAAGCAGGTGAAAAGAGATACAAGCTGAGGCAGCCTTACTCAATTCCTGAGGTGTAAAAATGGCACATGCACACATGCGCTGAAAAGCAGAATCCATAAATGTACATTTAAACAGGCAAGGCATATGATAACTGCCATAAGAAATAGCTTAAAATGACGTTAATGCAGGAACTAAAATTAAATAATAACAGAGCACACATTATGCTAAACATTTATGGAAGAGCTATTTTCAGGCATACATGAGAACAGGGTCTCACTACATTGGTAAAAGGAAAGTTTTAAAATGCATGCAGGGTCAGAGGCTGATTATCCACATATGGAAGACAATGCATTTAATCCCAGTAAAATACAGCACTGAAATGCTAGCATGAGAAGTACACATGAGACAGCCATTGCCATCTCCAAATGCATTGCAAATGAAGAGGAGGCTTTACAAATCTAGTTAGGTGCTAGGCAGCAGAACTCAAATGGGCCAGGAAAACCAATAAATCTCATAAAGCCTGAAGAAGCCGTACAACTCATCAGAATGGAATTTGAAGGCCACAGTATGAGATAAGAGCAGTAGGGCACAGGGGTGATCGCAGGCAGTCTGGCGACTATTCAAATTAATTAGCTTCAAGACAAGGCAGACAGCTTTCCATGTCCAGGTGCATTGACGAGCAAAGGAAAATAAACTACTCAACTGGCACAATGATGGATGCAGTCAGACGAGCTGTTCGTTCAGCGTTCACTACAATCTGAATAAAATATGTATGTTTGGACTGAAACATAGTTGAGGAACACATAATTCAGCAGGCAGTTATTCAAAGTGTCAACACTAAGATAAGCGTATCTGCTGTACTAGAGGGAGGCAGGAAATGACTAAGAGAATAGCCTTGGACTTGCAGACATAGCACTGAGATAATGAAGATCTATTCATTAATTGCAATAATAAGTAGTATACTGATCCCTCTACCCTCATTAGAAATATTTAATATTTCATCACACCTGGTCAGTACAAGGTTGAGTAAATTCTATGCCAACCATGAGAGCCCACCTTACCTCATCTTGTTGCTAGCATATTAAATCTAAGAGAAGTGATGTAAGCGTGTATGTTATCTAAAAGTGGGTTGACAAGTATAAAAGGACCCTCTGTTAAGAAGGACTTCTAAACTCTGACCTGGTAGGCAGAGGCTTAGGAGGCCACCCTAGTTTAGTGAAACAGGGACACTTTCTGGACAAGCCATACCAATTTAGGTAACTTGGCAGCCGGCCAAAACCAAGTCTCAGGAGGGGTGAGAGTGATCAGAAGCCCACAATAAGCACACACAGTACACAACCAGATTACTCTTAGACAAGTGTATATAGAAAATAACTATACATTTATTGTCAGCCAGACAAATTGAAACAAGTAAACATCAGTTATATAAAAACAATTACCACACAATTCCTATACTAATTAATATATATAGAATATGTTTCCAATGTATCCAAGGAGTAAAACACAGCCACCACCTGTAAGGAGAAGGGTGAGTTAACACACTAGGAGGATTAGAGAATTCTTCTGAGTCATTCCCTAACTTTCAAGTCCAGCCATAAGAAGTGGGGAACCTTGTGTTCAACAGTAAATGTGTGCGTAAAAATTAACGATCGCGCAGGTAGAACAAAAAGCGGGTCTTCTTGGGAAAGCTGTAGCAAGTCAGAAAGGGGCTTGAGGTGATGAAGAATTGGTTCCCACTATTCGAGTAGGGTCTGTCCTTTGCAGCAGAGCAGTTTTCAAAAGGTGAGACTAGCTAGGGAGAAGAGGCTAACCCAGCCAAAAGCAAATACCTTTTCAGGGATATTCGTGCATAAAAGAGATTGGTTGTGCCAGGCGGGGCACTGTTAAATGATGCAAGTACTCACTGACCCTCTGCATAGTCCAGACCAAACTTTTCCAGTTTAGTCGAGGTCGCGAGTGGGTTTGAGTCCTGCAGTTTCGCGGCACTCCATCTCTCAGCAGCTGCAGGATAGAAGATTCATCCATGACATGACAGTTGCCTTTTCTCAGCTTCCGAAGGAGATACAAAGAACATTCTGGTGCAGCAGGCTTCAGGGCACAGGAGAGCAGGTCAGCATGACACCTAGAGCGACCGTCACCAACAGGTAGTGATGCAGGAATCACAGATGTGTGCAGAATTACATACTCTCCTAATTCGGGCAGCTAGGCCTACGAAATTTGGTGGAAGAGGGCACCGGACCAAAAGCAAGCAATGTCAAAAGTCGCAGGTTTCATCTCGAGATAGCAGCGATTCTGCGGGATACCCCATGGTAGAGCTGGACAGTTCACTGGATGGCCTAGGAACACTTCCAAAGGGGCTCATTCGGTTGGTAGGCAGTGGGTGCCGAGAGTAGTTGTTCCCATTACTCCAAAGGGGCAAAGCGCCCCGGCAGGAATTTTCGATCGATGAAGAAAAGAGGTGTCTGACAGGACAACAGAGGGCAAACGGTGCCATACCTTCTACAAGTGTCTCCAGCATATTCATGAGTCTGTTTCTTCATTGCAGGATACTTGGCTCCTTCTGTAGTTCGGAGAGAACTCAGGTGATCGACCTGGAATGGATGCAGAGCCCCTTCTCTTATCCAAAATTAGCTTTGTGCCAAATAGAGGCCTTGCAATCAAGGCAGGCCTTCCAAGCAAAGATATGCTCTCATGCAGGCATCACAGTCGTTGGCCAATCATGGCCCCAGTCATTCAGGCACTCCAGACATCCTGGCACGAGTAGTGTGGATTGGGACCAGACAGTCCCAACCCGCTTCCTGTGCACACACATGACATGCAGAAGCCTGTGAAAGAGATCAGTTTTCGCGGGAAGCTACATGCCCAAGTAGGTAAAACATGGGTCACTCAACCTGAGGGAAAGCAAGGGACAAAATGGCCACGGGACAGAACAGAACAAAAGACTTTGTGGCTTGGACATTTTCAGACCTGGCCACAGTCTTGAATCAAATGTGGATTTGAACCTGTAAAAAGTAGTAAAATACTTATAAAAGTAACTGCTGCCACCAGTTCATCTCAGGCAAACTCGTACAATCACCAGAAAATCCTTCGAGGGTGTCTAGTGGCATAAAATGAAAAGGACGCCAGCGCACAGTACTGGAAGATACATTGTGCACTGTTAAAAAGTTACCAGGAAATGGCAACATAGTCAAAGACTAAGGGAAACATAGTTCCCAGTACTGACAGTCTGAAGGACATGTCAGTTTCCCCAGAACAAGTGAGCAAAAGCGCAGGGGAGCACAGCAAAAGGCAGGATAGGAAAGGCAAACAAAAGCAACAAGTTTGGGGTGGTCCACAAATGGAGGGAAAATTACACATTGATGAAATCTTTCCTAACACCCTCCAATCCTGATTGTTGTATCTATAAGAAATAGATAGGGCCTATGTGTACAAATCAATGCATTTTAAATAAAGGTTTTGCTCATCATTGTGACAGTATCAATGACAAGTTTTGTCTTTAAAAATAATTTTCCAGCAATGGCGCACTGGAAGAAAACATGAGTGAGTGCACACCTGTGGATCTTGTGTTTTTTCTCGGAACTACTATAGGGCTGGAAATCATAAGGCCATAATATGATAAACTGTCTGGTACGTTGTTGCACTGTATAAATGACCTCGTATTGAGTAATGGTCACCTGTTAACCTGTGTATCTTGTATTTTGATTGTATTTTAAGATTGTTTTTTCAAATTAATAAAATTGTTATATTTTGTGGCTTCTGCCTCACGAGTTTGGTTGAGGTATCTGGCTCTCTTAACCGTTGTTTTAGTTGGCATTTACCTTCATGCAATAGAGTGCCTCGCCCCATAGCGCTGTCTTGTTTGTTGTTAAAGGTTTTTGAGCCTACTTGAGGGATCACTAGGTGTGGGCTTAATCTCCCTCGCACCTCTTTTTGTTTGATTGGTTTCTTGTGGTTTTCCCCCAGCTTTTTGCGTATTCTGAATGAAGAGCTGGAATTACCTAGTACTTAACATATTCCATCCTCTGTGGCCTCTTTTATTGTCAGTTGCCAGGTAATGGGCTGAGTTTCTTTTTTAGGGCCACATTAAATTTGCGCTTGCAGGATTGGAAAACATGGAAGGGAAATATTTGCACCATTATAAATTAAATGATAATGATGAATAACGTTATTAATATAATACAGGCTTGTACAAACAACCCATAGAAGCAGAGACAAAATAAACAGTCAAGCCAGGGGAATCTGGGGCTCTATTAACTTGATAGCAGAAACTACTTACAAAAGGTGAAAATAATGACAATCGAGTTCTTTTGCAGCCTCACACAGACAACCTCTTTTACAATCTCGTTCTCCTTCGTATTAATACACAATGTGAAGCAAAAATACAGATTTGTGGCACAAAATGTCCCTTATTATGTAGTCAAATGTTCAATTTCATGCTGGAAAATCCTGGTGGGTCTGTTTAGAAAAGTTGCCCCATAACATGTCTGACACCTCCCATGCAGCCGTGGCTGTACATTCAACTGCACTTTTCATTCTGAAACGTCTAGTTCATCTTTTCTCAAATGTGTGTACCGCAGAGCAAATGCAGATTGGCATTGGCTAAACATTAATCACTGACCACTAGTCAGCTTCTCTCTCCCTACTATATGGTGGTTGTGAAGCAGAAATGCGTATTCCCTGTCTCAGGTTGTTCAGGTGTGAGTGGTTCATCCTGTGTTGAGTGTTTCCTTGCATTCTGGTAATCATAGTTTTGCTTTTCATTCATCATTGCAGAGCTGTAAGTGACAGAATGCAAAAAAGGAGGTATGCTTGTATGCCCTATTCACACATGGTATCCACTGTATTGTTATACATAGGTGTAAATACAATGTGCAGTTTTGCAAAAAAGTACTTTGCTTTTGCTTTCAAACAAGCAGGAACATTGTGAATTTCTTAAAATAAGTGTACCTTTTCTTTCACAAATTCACCAAATAGCTGGTGAGACCTATTGTCTAGACGCGGATTTAAAATGCATATCAATGGCCCTAAGATTAGCACTTGTCCTGAGTTGGGCTTTTGCAAATGAAATGGTCACTGAAGGTGAATCTGCCCCATGACCCATTTTCCATTAATTGCTGCCTATTGGGAAGCCCTTATCTGACGAAATAGTTCCCAGGAACACAGCAGGAAGCCCATTCAGCTCTGGCTGTCACACCTTAAAGCCCCACAGGCCGAGTGTCCCTGGTTTCTGAGTCTTGAAACTTGGCCTGCCCTCCCATGGGAGACATGAAACCAGATGTATTGTGTGTGAGCCGGACAAATGTACAACGCTCTGAAAATACGGCCAGTCCGGTCTAAATCCAGATGGGTGGCAACTCTATAAGGAGGGCCTAACACTGCTAAAACCCGGCAGCTTTGTAAATAACGAGCCACCTGTGGCCATCTTGTCTGCCCTTGCTCGCTCTCCGCTCCCAGTCAAGCTCTACAGCACACACAGCCAGTGGGAGCGGTGCACGGAGAGGTGAGCAAGAACCGGGACATGGAACGGGAGAGCAGGGTACACGCTGTAGAGTTCCCGGCCACTATAACATAGCGCTCTGCTACCTCCTCTGTTCATGCAGATCTATAATACTGATTAATAAACAACACCAGTAAACCAGCGAGGCTTTGTGGATAAGCATTATTTGAGGTGGCTGCACATATTAAACAAGCATTGGCAATGCCAGAAGTTTGGGCTTTTGTGCAGGCATGGGAAAGGCGCTTGCGAGGCACTGCCATAGTGGTTATAAATGGCTATTAATGGTAGCAGGTGCAAGTACCTGGGCGCAAATATCAGTGCCTGGCAAATGCTTAATACTTATACACAATCCAAAACTGCTGGCTTTCTCAATGCTTGTTTTTAATAGGACTTTAGTGAAGGGCACACATAGTACTTATAAATCGAGTGGCTGAAGGCAGACCTAGTAAAGGCATTTTTATTTAGGGGGGAGATGGGTACAACCCTGAATGCTACTGTGTTGGCACATGTATTGGCAGGAACCAAAAAGAAGGGAGCATATCCAGTTTACATAGCTAGCATAGATATGTCCTCAGCCTTTGACACTGTAGTGAGAGACCTGCTTTGGATCAAAATGGCGGAAGTAGGCATTCCGGGGCCCTTGATCTTCTGGATTGCCATGCTTCACAACTCTACAGCATACAAAGTTAGGATTACTAAGGAGGGTCAACAACTGGGCCTATAAGAACCCACATAGGCCTGAAACAAGGGTGTAATCCAGATGCAACACTTTTTAACTTGTACTTATGCGATCTGGAGAAACAGTGGCAAAGCATGGAAATAAATCCAGTGAGGATGGGAGCGTTGCGAATGCACTGATTAGCAATCGCGGACGACATTATCTTACTGGTTTCGACCCCAGCGGGCCTTCAGCTAAACTCTGTATGTTGGAGATATATGGCCACGCTCATAATCTAACTCCTAGTGCAACTAAAACGAGCAGGATCGTATTTAACTCAGGAAGGAAGTTGAAGGCAAAAAAATGGAAGATAGCAGGTGAGGTAATTGTCCAAATGCCAGAAATTACATATCTAGGCTATTATCTGAGCAACAAATCTTCTGTTCAATTGTGGAAAGACAGACTCAACCAGAAAGTGCGCCCCCTGGCTAGTCAATTAAAGCACATTTTTGCCAAATACTGCTGATTTTCCTTAACTCCCCTGCGTGACTTTCTACTAATGAAAGTCCAGGCTGTGATAATCTACACTTTAGGTAAGTGTTTGATGGATCTAAGTCATGTCCTGGGCACGTTACAGGGGTGTTTAATGAAAGGTGCATTAAACCTAGCACTCTCCATTCCAAACTGTGTAATCCGCCATAAAGTATGCCTAGTCTTGCTATCATGCAGGGCAGTGTGGCAATCTATGACGAATTACGCAAAAATGTTGAATCCACCAAATAACTCAGTTTACAAAGATCTGCAGGAGTTAATGGA
The DNA here is from genome assembly GCF_040938575.1 of Ambystoma mexicanum. Lineage (NCBI taxonomy): Eukaryota > Metazoa > Chordata > Amphibia > Caudata > Ambystomatidae > Ambystoma > Ambystoma mexicanum. Next base: position 171,226,064 of record NC_090925.1, read on the forward strand.
GTCAAAAGGTGTTGAATCTCTCAACCAATTTCAAAGACACATGCAGAGGGCACTAGGAGTCCTTTCTGTAACCAACGGCGATCTATGTTATCGACCAACTTTTGTAAAGAAGAAACTGTTTGAGATGGATTGGTCATCGACAGTAGATCAGCCAAAGAACTATAGCGTGTTCTCAGGGTATGCAAAATTTATTCACAGAAGATTGCTGTGCTGTTCATACTTAACTATTTTTCCTCGCATGTACACAAGATTGTTTTTTATACGTTTTAAATTTAAGCAATTTCGTGAACGAGAGCGCTGCACGCACTGGGAAAGCTTTCCGACAAGCTCGTAACACGTGAAATGTAGATTTTCTACCTGCTCCGAAGCCTTGGAAACTCCCAAACACCTGGTACTGGAATGTCCCCAATTCAGAATTCCCCGTACAAGTCTATTGATAAGATTTGCTAATCCAGACTTTCCTGATTGTTTAGAATTCCTTTGGGAAAGGATGATGATAGGGAATCACAATCCACTCATTTTCGCTTTGGTAGGTTTACTAAGGATTATCGATGACAAGTTGGCGTTAACTGTATAAATGTGTTTCACCTAGAGGATTATTACAAACATGTGCTGTTCATAAGTGTATACATCAACATTGACGATATATGTATACTATGGGCCTCATTACGAGTTTGGAGGTAGCCATGGTGCTATTAGCGCCATGGCTGCCTCCAAAATCGTGTCCGGGTCCGTGGTCTGTGAATGAGGAATTACCAGGTCATTCCAACCTTGGAGGACCCGGTAATTCCTCATTCATAAAACCATTCCCCATTCCCATTCCAGCCCCCATAGGTCTCAATGGGAATGGGAACGGAGCTAATAACGGACGCGTTAATAACGGGCCTGTTATTAGCTCCTTGGTCCCCTCGCGGCACCCAGAAAGGACGTCTGGTTTTACCAGACGTCTGTTCCGGGTCCCGCGAGGGAACCTCATAATAGGGCAGAATGGGTTCACCGGCACCATTACCGGTGACGGTGAACCCATTCGGCAAGGGTCGTAATGAGGCCCTATGTATTGTTTTGATATATAGTAATGATTTTTCTTATGGTTTTAAGAAGTGCTGTGAACACTCTATGAAATAATACCTTGTAAAAGTCTGGATGATGTAAATTAAATCGGCAACTTTGGAAATAGGAACACCTATTTCTATAGGAATGACAAGGAATGATTCTCTTTTTAATGTTGCTTGTTTTATAGGTATAAATATTTTTTTTTTGTTTTACATATGAATTCTTAACGGATGAATATTGATGCAAATATATGTAATTTTGTAAAGGTTTTTACTAACCATATACAAATAAAAATACATTTAAAAAAGGCATTTTTTTACACCAGTAGCATGTTTATAAAACCAATTAAGTCATGAACTCTCATAAGAGTGCTTTGAGAAAAGACTGGCAGGCACTTCAAGTGCAAAGTTCGATGGTAACGTTTCATTAAAGCGAGCCCAAAGAGTTGCCATGAGTAGGTGTTTTGGGAGGGGAGGGGCAGGAACTAGGTGGGAGTGGGTATAGGGATTAGCATGACCATGTGCTGTCAATGGGTGGCCAAATAACCAAACAACAACTACAAGCTATGTGTCCATCATCATATGCCATTTCTCTCTACCTGTACTCTGCACTACACTGTTGACCGGCACCAACAACTCACCATTCACTCTGAACTCATTCATACACACATTTACACAGACACACCTCTGCATGCACCCATACATGCACACATTTAGACCCCTCATAAGCATACAAAATACCCAAATACAATTTGTTTTTCCTCACTCTCTCTCATTCGCTCTTGGTTTCTCTCCCTCTCTCTCTCTCTCAGTATCCCTTTGCGCCCTACTCGGAATGAGGCCCTCTGTGTTACAGATACGTACAGCTCACTATTCACCCTGAACTCGCTCATACATGTGCACAGACACGCCCTTGCATGCATGGATACATACTTACACACTTCAGAAACCCTCACACACTTGCTGCATGCACAATACAGGCATTTAAAAAGGATTTTTTTCTCTACCTGTTTTCAGCCGAGCTCCTGACTCAATGCTCTTCTCCCTTCATGCTCCATGCACAGAGGAACCAGGAAACAGGCATAGCTCCCTGGTACCTGACATGGCCAGGGGAGACAGCGGCCTTTCCTTTGCAGTCACTGCAGCTCGGCCCCCTGAGTTCTGACTTTATAAAGACATATTATTTCTTTCTAAAGTGAGGCTGAGGGAGCCCTGTCCTGGAACACGAGGCAGTGATGCCCCCTGTGGTGTTGGCCCTTTAAGGGTTTCAGCATGCGGCAGAGTGATGTTGCACTCTGCCGCGTGCCTTTAAATATCGGGGTGTGTTTAATGGCCGTGCAGAGCAACTGGGGAGCCCGAACCAGGCAAACGTGTGCTGAGTGAGTCTGTGGAGGGAGGGGGGCTCACAGAACATCGTGGGACTGCACAGAGCCCCACAACACCCCCTGTGCTGCGGAGCCTCCTGCTATGCCAGTGCTCAAACCCTCCAATATTGAGCCAGGGATATATAAGGGGAAATAGAATCATGCTTAAAGGATACACCATATGTAACCTCACATTCAAAGGGCAATGCACAGGGAGGAGAGTATATGCCACCGACGTGAGCAATCCCATACTCGGTTGGCATGAACAGAAAAGTCTAAACCTCAAACTGGATCCTTGCCGGAATGAACAGGTATGCTCAGTGTGTGGCAAGTCCATGATGGATTTTCTCTAAGATCCGAAGGACATATCTGGAAAAGGTTTGGGGCACAGAAAGAGTATTCGCATACGATAGTACTCAAAGGATGCTGTACTAGTGACCTACTCGGTACGGCCAGACCCAGTCCTGGCCAGGAAGGAATTACACTCCCTGCTAGAAGACACGAGGAGACAGAAGGTACCAGTTGGTGCAGCCCATGGAAATGGGGAAGCTTCACTTACCTGTGTTAGGGCTGGAAGGCCCGGCATAAATAAGTGGATTGCAAAACCAGTGGATAGTACGTCTTTCTTTATTAACAACATGTAAGGAACTGCCTAACTCCTCCTTTCTTCCTCCTTCCTCTCATGTCACGTAATGACGTGACCCGCTTACGCGGGCTTGTGTCTGCCTTAAAGAGGTTGTAGGTCAAAGGTTCGAAAACAAAAGGCTCGAATGCCTTTTTTTCGACACCAAAGGACCGAAAAAAAGGGTCAACATTTTTATTTTTTTATTTTTTATGGGGGGTTCCCCCCAAACCCCCATTTTCTTTTTATAAATAACTTTTATGTACACTAAACCTAAAAAATATATAAATAAATAAATAAAATAAATTCAACCTTTTTTTTTCAGTCCTTTTGGATTCGAACAAAAGGTCATTCGATCCTTTTGATTCGATCCTTTGACTGGACACCCCTTAAAGAGACACCGAGCCCAGTAAAAACACACCAGACAAATCTCCTTGTTTGCTGTCAGCATTCTTCAACTCTTCTTGGTGGCTTCTTGATGGTTCTTTGATGCCGACCCATGGACCTCTCGCTGAGACCCCTCTCTGAGCTGTTAGACGGCTCTGTCAGGAGTCACGCCAAGGGTACAGGTGGAACCCACAGCCTGTCTCTGGGGTCATCTAGCTCTGGGTCCAGATCAGGGGGCCTCTCTTTGTCATTTCTGATGGCATGCTTGAACAGCGAGCTATTTCGTGTCTCTTTCTCTGTATTCCCGGTGGTTATCATTGTTCCTTTGATGGCTGTGACCTGAAGAGGTTGTGGGAAAAATTGCGAGTCAGTCTTTCTTCTGGTGGCTTGTTGGACGCAAACTTCACCTCCTGCATTGAATTCTTTTGGTCGTGCTCCTCTCCTTTCGTTTGTCTCACTTTGGGTCCTTTTCTTCCTTTCTGCGTCCCTCCTTATGACTTCTTGATCCGCTTTTGGCTGGCTTGCTGGGTGTCTGACAATTCAGGTGCGAACCTGATACTTCATCATCAATTCTGCAGAGGTCATGTCTGTGGCTTCATGCAGAGTGTTGCAATAGTCCCTGCATTCTGCAGAGCGCTTGGTGGGGATCAGTGCTTTCGACACAGGTTCTTTACAGGGTGTTCTTGATTGAGGCCAGGAATCTTTTCGCCACCACATTGGCCTGTGGCCAGCGTGGTGTAATTTTATGATGACTGAACCCCATGTGCTTTGCAAAGACACCGAACACATGGCCACTGAAGGGTGGACCATTGTCAGATTTCATGGTGTCCGGGATTCCCTACTCACTTATGACTTTGTCAAAGATGGCGGTGTTACGCTCACCTGACTCCCACGGAGGCGCTGGCCTGGTTCGCGCTGCTGTGACCTCTTCTAAGCTGATGCGCAGGGTTCGGAAGACAGACTGGACCGGGCCCCCAAAACTGGCTTGTCTGGCTCGCAGAAGTATCCTTCTGTAGGCGAAAATAGGGGATTAACTGTCTGCGGGGTAATGCAATCGGCCTCCCACTTTCCCCTCTCACCCTCCTCGAAACCCTTCTGTGATTCCTCGTAGCGTCTCACCTTAGGGTCTGGAAGGACGAGCTCTCCATCCTGCTTCTGATGCAGGGGCGTGTTGGTATCCAGTTACTTCACTGGATTTTCAGATTGGTGAGAACCAAACTTGCTTGGCTTCCAGGTAAGTTTTTTGATAAGAGGTTCCCCTTGTGTCCATGCATTAATGTACTAATGCTAGTGTCTTTTTCCCCATAGGGGCCGGGGTACGGAATGCCGGGGAACAGGCACCGACCCGAAATGAGAGGTGAAATCCTTGTAGAAATCAGGTAAGTCTTTAATGAGCGTTTTTTGGTAATGTCTTTTCATTCGCTCATTAACGCTGATGTCTCTTTTTCCCCTTAGGGGCCGGGGTCCGGAAATGCCAGGATGCGGCGCGGACCCGAAATGAAGAGGGAATGAATCAACAGGTAAGTTTTAACATGGAGATTTAGCTTTCCTTATTCTCTTCTCTCTCTCACCTTTTGTTCTGGTCTTTTTCTCCCCAGGCGCTGGGGTGTGACTGCGAATCCGGATGATCGCTGCTGAACATGGAGGTGCCCTGTAAAGGTGAGTGGAATGCGGCGCTGCAGCGATCGACGCGATGAGCTTTTAAATAAAAGTCTTCCTTTTCAGGATTGTCGGCGAGATGTCTCCGGGATGCGGATTTGGCAGGTAAGGACTTTTCCTTCTTCTGTTCTCTTCTTCTCTTCCTTTGCAGGTGATCCAGGATGCTGGCAGGCGTGGCAGAAGTCAGGATGCAGGATCATACACGGTGAGCGTCCAGCTGCTAGATGCAGAACAACGCGAAGCACGTGTGGCTGTTCGGGTGGGGTTTAAATAGCCTTGGAAGAAGTTCCAGGTATGTATCCTTCCCCGACCATGCCCGGATGGTAAATTAGTCCCACAGGTAAAGTAGTTCCTTTCAGGCCTCAAGGAGGCCGGGATCCTGCAGCATGGTCTGCATCAGGTAAGTGCACCCAAGCACTCCCATAATGAGCCTGGCGCCATAGGCGCCAGGACTGATGTCTTTTATGAGCCTGGCGCCATAGGCGCGAGGACACTGTCCAAAGGGCCCCTATATGGGGTTGCTGGGTCCTTCCTTGGGGACTGGATGTCCGCTTTCGGGGACACAGGGCTTGAACCGGCTCCCCGGGAGCGGGCATCATGACAGGCGGATACCTGGGAGAATGCGGTGGATGTTGCCCTCTTCACAATTGGAAATCTTGAGTGTTCATCAATGAAGAGTAATAGGTACTCTCCCGACTGAAGGGGTCCGTAGACATCTACAGCGACTATCTCCCAGGGATGTTCTGGGATCTGTGTTGGTTGGAGCGGGATCAGAGGTTCAGGCCTGGCTGTCCATTGGCACGCTACACAGTTCTTCACCCACCGGTCTACCATTGCATCCAGGAACAGGAACCACACATGGCATCTGAGCTGGTGTTTGGTGTTGTCGGCCCCACGGTGGCCTTCATGGGCCGTCTTACTGACCTCCGAGCGGAGAGTCGCCGGGATGACCAGTCGGCATCCTCTTAGAAGTAGTGTATTGTCCTGTGCAGCTAGCTTTGTGTGTACCTTGGCTAACCTTTCCATTTCATCTTTGCATGTGCCTGGGTGTCTGAGCACAGCTCAACGGTAGTCCCTCCATCTATTGTTCTCGGTGAGGCTGATTGCTATGGCCATGGAGGGATCCACAGCGGAAGTCGATGCCACAGTCTCAAGTGAGATGGCTGGAGGGAGCGCATTGGATGTCACATAGCTGATGTATTCAGTGTCCCCATGTTTGGGCACGGGTTTGTCCGCTGCATGCCTTGATAGATAGTCAGCCGGGTTGTTCTCGCCCCCGGGACGATGAATGATTTGAAAGTCATACTCCTGGAGCCTGATGCTCCATCTTTCAATCCTGGGGGGCATTTTCATCCTGGGATTCCCAAATAGTGACAGCAGAGCTTGCTGGTCTGTAATGAGCGTGAACTTCTTTCCTATCACAAAGTTGTGGAAGTGTTTGCACGCCCACACAGCTGCCAAGCTTTCTTTCTCGGCTTGCGAGTATGCTGATTCCGGTGGAGCCAATGCCCTGCTGGCGTATGCCCATGATGTGTCTCGGAGGGACATCTGTCCCTCTGGTTTGTGCCAGTATGGCCCCCAGCCCCACAGGGCTTGCGTCCACTACAATCTCTGTGTGCCATTCTGGGTCGAAGTAGGCGATTCTCCTAGCCTCGGCCAGGGCTTGTTTGATGGTGTCAAACGCTGTTTGGCATTCAGTCGACCATGTGAAAGAGACATCCTTCTGTAGCAGGTGCCGTAGCGGCTCCGTGATGGTGGTGAAATGTGGGATGTATCTGGCACAGTAGCCCGCCATCCCCAAAAACTACTGCACATCGGCTGCCTTGTCGGGGTCCGGCGTCATACTTTCAGCAGAGAAAATGTGCCCAAAGAACTTTAGTTTGGTTTTGCTAAATCAGCACTTTTCTAGGTTGAGGGTCAGTCCTGCTCCTTGAACGGCAGCGCAGGTTGCCCGTAGGGCTGTGTCATGCTCTTCTTGTGACTTCCCAAATACGAGAATGTCGTCAGTAGAGTTGAGCGTCCCTTTTATCGGTCTGATGATTTGCCTGATGGCCTTGTGGAAGATTTCAGCTTCCGACGAAATGGCAAAGTTTGGCCGTTTGTACCGGAAGAGTCCATCATGGGTGGCAGTAGTGGTAATGCCTCTCGACTCAGGGTGGAGTTCCAACTGATGGTACCCCTGGTTGAGGTAAAGTTTGGAGAAAAGGACGGCTTTGTTAAGTTGGACAATCATGTCTTTAATCCTTGGTACAGGGTGCCGCTCTCTTTGGATGGCAGTGTTGGCCACCCTCATGTCCACAGAGAGTCTCAGGCGACCCCCTTTAGGCACAATTATGAGTGGTGAGACCCATTGGGTCGGGCCTTTGGCAGGCTCGATGATGTCATCCTTTAGAAGTTGGTTAAGCTCATTTGACACAGCTTCCTGAAGATGGAACCCAACTCTCCTTCGGTGTTGAGGGACAGGGCGAACTGACAGATCAATGTGTAACTTGACAGGAGGACCTTTCCTTTTGCCTAATCCTTTGCATAGTTGCGGGAACTCGTTTAGTATAGTGTATTTTATAATGGTGTGTATCATTGATTGACTGTTTCCCATGCTGCAAATCTGGTTCTGAGCCTCTGGTGCAGGGGGCGTTGAGTGGAAGGTTCCCCTTCCTGAACATGAATGTCGATTAGCCCTAGACAGGAAGCTGTCAGATAGCTTAGGAGGCACATTCCTTTGGTTGGGCTCCAGATCACGTGGATGACCGTTGTCATGAACCGTTCACCATGCATGAGTCGAGGTTTGAATGATCCAATGGAGTGCAGTGGGATATCAGCACCCTATTGAAAGATCTTGGATGTGGTCTGTGTTAGCAGTGGCTTACTGAGGATCTGTTGAAATTCTGTCTCTCCCATGATGTTTACGGTGGCCCCCTGAGTCAACTAGAAAACAGAACTGTCTGCCACATATTTCTACTGGTATTCGAGGTGCTTCTCTGGCTTCTCTTTCATCCATGATGAGGTTCACATATTCATCTTGCGTGTACTGATCATATTGGTCACTCTCATGTTCTTGTCCTTGAGGTGCCACCATTCAGTATCCTTGATGTGATGGTGGTGGTCCGTCATATTCATCACAAAATCGTGTGTTTTGGTCATGTGTCTCAGTTTCTTGAGGTTCGTCTTTGGGGTAGAGTTCTTCTACGACTCTTACATACTTTCGTGGTCCCTGTTGGTATGGGCGCATCTGGTATGCCTGGTTCTGCGGTATCCGGTTGTATGACCGGTTCTGTGGCGCTGCCGACACTCATGGGGCCTCATTAGGACTCCGGCGCTAAACCATGGTGCTGCTAGCACCATGGTCCATGACGGAGTCCGTCATGGCGGAATGGGGAATTACCACCCCATTCCAAGGTTGGTGGGGTGGTAATTCCCCATGCCGCCATGGCCCTTCCCCATTCCCATTTTTGCCCCATAGGGCTCCATGGGAATGGGGAAGGCGCTAATTACGGCAGCGTAAATTACGGTGCCGTAATTAGCTCTGAGGTCCCTTTGCGGGTTGGTTTTTTAACGCCTGCTAAAAGCAGGCGTTAAAGTGCAACCCGCAAAGGGACCTCGTAATCAGGCGTTAAGGGTTTAACTGCGCCAACACTTTTTACGGCGCCGTTAACCCCTTAACGCCTGGGTTGTAATGAGGCCCATGGCGTGGGGAAAGGCCTGTCCTCTGTACAGACTTACTGGAAGTGGCCTTCTCGTCCACAATTTCCGCACCTCTGTGTGAGTGCGGGGTATGTGCCAGAGTGGGGGAAAGCCATCCTGCAGCGGTAGCACTGCCTTGTGTCCTCTGGGTCGACAAGTAGCCCGTCACAGTATTCTCGTCGACCCGTCCCATGGTGTTTTTTCTGGATTGCCGCTATCAGGTCAACTTTGTCCTCTTTGGGTGTGGTGTTGCTTGACATCTGAGTTGCTTGCATATCGACTCTCTCGAGAATCCTGGCCATTTCGCTGACCTCTTCAATGGTGAGCGGCTTTTTGAGCAATTGTTTCTTGATTGTCTGTGAAATACATCCTTCAATCACTCGTAGGCGAATAGCTTCATCCAATGAGAATGCGCGGAATTGGCAGTGTGCCTGGTGATGAACTCGTCCACTGTTTCATATATTCTTTGGGTGCATTGATTAAACATGTATCTTTCGTAGTCCCTGTTTGTCTCAATGACAAGTCTTTTGTTAAGGGCTGTGAGTAATGAAGCAAAATCACAGTGTTCCGTTTTTATTAGTGTTTTGACCTCATTTCCAGCAATAGTGAGGAACATGCTGTGTAATCTGGGGGAGGTCTCTTCACCTGCTGCCGCTATGAAATTGTTAAAGTCTTCGATTCACTCTACCCACCGCAGGCCCTTGTCAGCTTGCGGGGTAATAGAGAATGGGGGAAGTATATGCCAGGCAGTGGCAGTAGATTTCATGGTAGGAGCATGGATTGCTGGAGGCTGCCCAGCTTGGCCAGGGGGTGAGCTCATGATGGCACCAGCAGAGGGAGTAGCTGTGAGCATCCTGGCAAGTGGGTTCAGGCATGGTGTGAGTCAGGCACACTTCCCTTCTTGTTGATGCACATGAGATGGTGGCTGCATTATAAACTGGTGGCTGCTGACGGGAGATGGTGCACTGAGTCCCCACATGTTTATTAGTGGGACCTGGCGTGGTGCTGGGAGGAGCAGACTCCTTTACGGTTGTTCTGGTATGGGTTGGGAGTAGGCGTGTCCTTGATGCAGTAGGCAGTTCACTCCGTCGTTCAAAATTTACCCCCAGGAGGCCCAGGTGCGTGCAGAGGGATCGGTAGGTGTAGTGGGGGGGAGGGGGTGCCACCCACCTGGCAGGAGCAAGTGGCCTGCAGGAAGATATATCTTCACCCGCTGGCGGACTGCCACGTGGGTCGGGGATGACGCTTCCTTAAAGCGCACCATCCTGTCTCTGACTTGTGGACCGTTGCAGAAGGAGGAGGAAGGCGGGGCCCGGGATCGGGCGTGCCGCCAGAGGAGAATGCTTCAGAAGGACAGCCGCAGTCACAGCTCAGGCAGCCGCGTTGGAGTAGCACAGTGGGATCACACGCACTGAGAAGGAGGAGGACTTCGGTGTGCGGGGGATAAGCCTCGTCACCAGTTGTTAAGGCTGGAAGGCCTGGCATAAATAAGTGGATACCACACCAGTGGATAGTATGTCTTTCTCTATTAACAACATGTAAGGAACTGCCTAACTTCTCCTCCTCCTCCTTTCCTCCTCCCTCCTCTCCAGTCACGTGACCTGCTTACGCAGACTTGTCTCTGCCTTAAAGAGACACTGAGACCAGCAACAACCTGCCAACCTGTGGAGTTTCAGCAAGAACATAATAACGGACACTTCCGAATATATTGGAACTCATGGATCTGGTCTGGTAGGAAGTGTGACTGTGTTAACCAAACTGGACATGAGCAATGCCTACAATCATGTTCCACTGCGTGAGAATTCCAAAGACTTGCCAGTGTTCATAAAGCTGGCAGGAGGTTACTGGTTTACCGGGATTCCATTCAGCCTTTCTTCAGCAGCTTTAGTATTTCAACGCCTCAAGAAGCATATACTCAAAAATTACAGCAAAGCTTTCTCCTTCCAGGATGGCATCCTGCTGTTTGAGAGCAATTTGGGAGAACACGACTACACATTCCACGAGGCACTGAATAGTTTGAGCATGCATTGTGCCAAGAGAAAATCTGCTTGGGTGTGTCGACAATCAAATACCCGGGTTACACCATCGCAGTTGAAGGGATCAGATCAAGAGCAGACCTTATTTTTGCCTTAAAGCAGGCAACGGTCCTCAGAGACAAGGAGCAGTTAAATCCATTCATGGGCCTGAGGGAGTATTTTTCCAAGTTCCTCAATTATGTCTTAGGCAGGACCGAGCCAATGTGAGACAACTGCTGAAGAAAGGGGTGCAATTTATATGGTCAGACAATTGTCAACACTTGTTTGATCAGATAAAGCAAGACATTATACACGCTCTATGTAATGAACCTTTAGATAATCTGGAAACCAGTGTCACTGTGGATCTAGGCCTGTGACATCAGAGCAACACTTATGCAGCAGAAAGACAAGAACAACACATAGTGGCATATGTCATGAAGTCACTACTGAGTCAAAATACTCTGTTATACAAAAGGAGACGCTAGCTTGCACGTGGGCATCGCACCACCTCATGTACTACAAATGGGGAAGGACATTTCGACTACTTATGGACAATAAGACATCAGTAAGCATTCTGCAACTGGGTGGCCACAAGCCTTTGACCCTGAGGTGAGCTACGCTTGTGACCAAAATGCAAGAACACTCTTTCGATGTGGAATATATCACTGGGTGGAACAATAAGCATGTAGGCTGCATCTCACAACGTCCCATAGCAAACCAAAAAACAAAAGTGGATTTTTTGAGTGAGGAATGGATAGTAGTTTCCCTTCAAGAACTCCGAGAGGAGCGTAACCCATACATAAGCGAGGACGCAATGTCTTTGCCATGATGAAGAAGACTTGGACAGGGACCAGATCAAAGATTCTCGATCACTGAATGGCCAGATGAGGGAAGTCTCCTTTACTCGATAGAACCATATTGGAAGATGGCAGATCAAATCGCAGTACAATGAAAATATGTCATGCTGACCGACAAGTTTATCCCACCTAGAGGATTGAGGGAGCACATTATAAAAAAAAGTTCACAAAGGATATTTGGGTGCCACACTGACTAACAATTTGATCAAGGGAAGATTCTCATGGTCTGCGATGGACAGGGATGTTGATCTTGCAGTACATAGTTGTCACATGTGGGTCAATAGCGACAGGCATCTACACACAATGTTTCTGAGAAACATTGACATCCCAATTCAGGCAAAAGTGGGATGAGATTTTATAGACCCCTGCAAAAGAATTGATGACAACAACAGGTATGGCATTGTGATGGTGGAGTACATCTCAAAGTGGATGGAACTGAGTTTGTCTCTGACATCGCCACTACGTCCACAATTTATTTCCTGGATGAGCTGTTCAGGAGAGGGGGATGTCCCTCCGAGTTAGTCACAGACATCAGAGTGCAATTTATCTCTCGCAGCATGCAGAAATGTCTTAATCTCAACAATGCAGGCCATTCAACCACCCTCAGGCCAATGACCAGGTGAAGATGGTGAACCGATTCATTAAGGAGGCAGCTCCCTCTACAATCGAAGGTAGGAAAATAGACATGGAAGCCATGGCCACACCCAGATGTACTCCTAACAGCATTACATGAGTGTCTCCGTTTGAGGTAATGAGAGCCAGAAGAATGAATAATAGACAGATTCCAAACTGGCTCTCGTATATCAAAGATATACCACATGGAAAGCACCAGGAAATGTGATACTGAGCTGGCAAGAAGCAGACAAACAGAACAGAGTGATAAAATGAGCACAATGCTGTGGTAGCATCAACCATACAGCACATAGACAGTGAAAATCAAGCAAACCCTTTCCAAACACAGTAGGCCAGTGCACATGGAAAGAATGTCCACTGTCTATATAGTCCTGAAAGATGGAAAGGGATGGAATGCAGAAACAATCAGAAGTAGGGAACAACAATATCTCAGGGCCCCAGCAACAAATTCAACAATGCGAGAACCATAAAAAGTGGGACGAAGAGAGACTATGGGCCTTATTACACGGAAGGCGGTGAGCCATGGCGCTATTACCGGCACCGCCTTGGCGGAAAGGGGATTTACCGCCCCATTCCAAGGTTGGTGGGGCGGTAAATCCCCCTTCCGCCATTGCCCTTCCCCATTCCCATTTCTGCCCCATAGGGCTCTATGGGAATGGGGAAGGCGCTAATTACGGCACCGCAATTTTGCGGTGCTGTAATTAGCTCCAAGGTCCCTTAGCGGGTTGGTTTTTAACGCCTGCAAAAAGCAGGCGTTAAAGCACCAACCCGCTAAGGGACCGCGTAGTAAGGCGGTAATGGTTAACGGTCACCGTTACCATTAACGGTGGCCGTTAACCATTACCGCCTTCCGTGTAATGAGGCCCTAAGTGTTAAAAGGGATGACAATCCAGTTAAGACAGTAGAGGTGACCGAAGACTTCTGATGCCCCCAAAGGAGCCGAAAGACCTCAACAAAGCTAAGTGACTATGAACTGTATTTAATTATCTAGTCAAGCCATACATCTTTCTGCACCCCACAGATGCCCCCCCACACGCCACCCGAGGCTGCAGAGCTTGCCAGCATGTTTGTCTGCTTTAAACGGCTGATGCGCCCTGTCTTCGAAGGATTTGCCAAACAGCATCTATCCCTCAAGTGGACTCTTCAGTGCTGGAGCTTTGTGATGCCCATGTGAATGTCAATAACAGAGGTGACGGTGGCCAGACACTGAAGGCCCCGTGGTCACTTCCGCTGCTGAAACCCGATCTGAGAACAGTTCGACCTACAATTGCATATTCTGAAATAGAGACGCACAATCAGCCCCTCACTCCACAAGGGTCGCCAACTGCCAAAAGCAGAAGAGGATGTTGGGCAGCAAACACCATTGCAGAAACCATGGGTGCCTGCTAGAAACAAATGTAGTCCGCCACCTAAACAAACAGTGTAACCATAACCACCTTGTCCATATATATACCCTTGGGCTCATCAGACTTACCATCCTCTGTAGCAGAGGAAGACCCTCAACAACTGAGGACTAGAAGAAAGGAAACTGCTTCTCCTGGGACAGCTGGGACTTCCTCGGGTGGCATGCTTTCCAACCTCTTCTTGCACACCTCAGATGCTTGCTTAGTCTTCCTTAGGTCATTCCTCTCCCTTCCAGGTAAGGAAAGGAAGAGAGTGAACTAGCAGAGCCCTCTCCCAAAGGCAGATGCATCCATTTGGCAACCAACTTTCCAAGAACCATGATCGTGCAGCTCGTCTGTCCAGCACCAGCAGAGCACAAGTACAACCCCAGCAAGTCACCAGAACAGCCACCAGCAAACCAAAAGCCCCAGCCAAGCAGAGCATGAGCCAAGTGTCAGCGGTTCTTCCAAACTCCAGGAACCACTCATGCACCGGACCACCTACCAGCAATTTTAAACATGCAACAGTGTGTATCAGGTGAAACCCATTTCACCAACGGCCAACAGATCCTCAATTAGGGTCTCAACCCTGTTCAGGCGGCAACCACATACCATAAAATGGAACACACAACCATCATAGTGTCATGCTACAGTTATCATGTAAGTAGTATTGATGCTCGTCCTCCAACTACCAACTCAGCATGTTGCAAAAATAGCCAGAGCAGCTGGGCCAAAGCCGGCCTCGCACTCCCACTAACCCCAGAGCCTCTATGGGAAGACCCAGAGCCCCAGACAAGCCCAGTGCTCCCTGGGGCTCCCTATCACTGCCAAGCAGCCATGCCCCCCAACACTGCAACAGGGAACCAGAGCAAACCCCAGGGGTGCCAGCCACAAAAAACAGGAGTTCCTCAGCGGGGGAGTCCTCAGAACAGCACATGCTTCAGCTGCTCCCCAGGGCCACTTGCCTGCATAGAAAGCCTCAAAGAGAGCCATAGGCCCAGTTGCCAGCAGTGTCCCTCACTTACCAGCGACTGGGTCTGGGGTGACTCCCGATTCCTGGCTGCAGCAGGTAATGGCTACCCTGTAGGAACCACCAAGCAGGGATGCTGATGTACGCTGTCCGCTGGCACAGCAGGGATCCCAAGAATCATTCCCACTAACTTCCCTACACCCACACCCCAGCTAAGGGAGAAGGGAAACACACTGGCGTCCATTCAAGTCAACAAGGAGATGATAGAGCACCAGATAGCCTAGCCACCCACCGTAGTTCCTTTCAGTATGGCAGTAACATGAACACTGATTAATTGTGGTGGCTGGGAGTCTTATGCTCTAAGTGAAGTGGGGATGGCCATGAGGGTTATGTTGAAAAGATGGAATGGATTCCTGGGAGGGAGGTTAGAAACTAAAATGTAAGTGCTGGGATATGGAAGAGAGACACAGAGCCAATGAATTTACCTGTTCGGATCAGCTTGATTACTTTTCAGTCATTATGCTGTGGTGGACTTGCCCTCCCTTCCCCTGGACTTGCAGCCGCATTCCACAGTTTAAAGACCTTGAAAGAGACTGGCAGGGTTTGGGGGCAGTGGAGAGTGGCCGTTATTAAATTCAAGATGGAGACTTCTTTATGTTAATGCAGTAAAGATGAAGTTACTTTCAAATAGATTATTGTGGAAAAATGGTCAGATCTCATACTTCATACACTGAAAATTCAGGGAAAATATAGCACAATGGGTGTGTTTTGGGGCGGAGAGTGGGAGGGCTTTAGCATGGCCACAGGTATTGAAGGGGTGGGTACATGTTAAGACGAACTGCAGGAATTCATGGGGAGCGCCCCACACCTGTGAGGCTAGGGAGGTGAACCCATTCTGCAATACCCTCCCTAGGGGTAGAGGCAAGTGGGACTTCACCAGGAGAGAGTCCCACTTTGGGGACAAGGACACCAAGGACAGAGCTGCCTGTAGCAGGAAGTGAACCAGATGCACAGCATTTTGCTGGGAAAGCAGAGAGCACTAGACACAGAGCGTGTTGCTGAGAGGGCAGACACACTGTGCCTGGCTGAGAAGGCTGAAAACCAAATGAGACGATCAGCGGCATACCTTGAAGAGAGAGAGGGAGAGAATTGGACACACAGCATCCTGTGTGCAGGAAGGAACCCAAAGCCGAAATAGATGTGCAGCGTCTTACCTGGAACAGAGCAGGAGGAACAATCAGACGGAAAGCATCCTAGCTCCTAGAGAGTAAAGGAGACACTCAAGGTGGTGTTGTGACCACAAATGAGTCGTGGTGGACCGGGAGTCTTCCAACTAACACCAAAACCACTGTGAAGACCAAAGCACGGAAGCTAACGGTATGGGAGGTAACTTGTGAATATCCTCGACAACGGCATGAAAAAGGAAGCCTTGAGAAGCTGATGGTACAGAGAACAGACCCCAAACAACTAGAAGGCCTGGTGACATTGCCCTAGAAGTGCCAGGTAACAGGGATTTTGGGAGGCACAGCAGGGGAACATAAAACCGTTATGGGACTAATCATACTCGCCCCCGTTCTAAACAAAGAGACTCTGATAATTAAACCAAGAAAGCCAAATGAGAATTGTTATATGACTAATCATACTTGTCCCAGTTCAAATTAAGGAATTGTGGTGCTTAAACCAAGAGGATCGACTATGATAAAATTGTTATGAAACCAATCTTACTGGTCTCAGTCAAGATAAACATATCCAAATAGTGGAACATGTGAGGGATCGGTAATGTGAGAGTTTTTGAAGGATTTACCTTTTTATTATGCACAAAATGATAACACAAATCATAACTAAACATAGTCTACCAGGGGATTCTCTACCTAGTCTAAGGTCTATGGGAAGCCCTCCTAGAATTCACGAAACAAACCCTCACACTCAACAACATAATACAACATAGATAAAGGTTACCAAACCTTGGATGACCTCTCGTGGTCCTGGGCAGATCTGGCTTCCCAGGAATGTCTCAAAGTAAATTTCCTCCAAGGGACAAAAGATAGTGTTAACCAAAGACTTGAAAAGGTCCAAAGAAGCAAAGGTTCAAACAAATAAAATCCACTGGCAAAGGTTTCTTCTTTGCTTTGTGAAAAATATTCTTTCTATACAGTTCCACAGAGAAAATACCAGAATCAATGGAGTTTCCTGGATTACTTCATTTACAGGAAACAATAGACATAGTTGAAGACAAAAGTATCTCTTCCAGTTTGACAACTTCTCTGCTTTCAACTTCTGCGGCAGATTATATATATATATATATATATACATATATATATATTAACGGGATGTTATGGTTAAGTTGCACTACTAAAAAACCTATGAAATTCAATCGAAAAACGTTGCTACAGAGACGTTATGGTTACCTAAAAACCCCACAAATTCACAGGTTATGATACGGTACGCAACCATAACTCGTGATACCACTGTGCACTGCAAGGACTAACAACCATGACATCAAAGATGACATCACAAATGTGGGGAATTTCAATTTTGTTTTTATGGGAGGCTGTCCAAAGGATTTCTTTTTTTCAATTTCTAGTTGTAGATGCTTGTTGCGAGCCACCTTTTTTTCAGTTTTTCATTAGTTTTCTGTGCTGCTGCAGTCACAATATTACAGTAAACTCTTCACCGCATACTGCAGATTGGCAAACAAAACCACATTGCAAATGGGCGACAAGGAAAGGCCATTTCCATAAAAACTCATAATTTCCACAGCTAATGAGGCCATTGTTGCAGGAGAACATCCCACGTGAGTGCACACGATCTCATAGGCTTCTGTTGATGAGAATCCTCCCAGCGTCGGTATTATACGTTTTGACCGTATCTAAACGGTTGCATGTACAAAAAGGTCTAAAATTGCTACCGCCAAAGGTACGAACAGCAAAGGTTCAAACCTTTGGTGGAAGCATTGCAGGTAAGTAAAAAAAAAAAGACTGTGGGGGCTGCGGGGTTGTCCCCCGCAACACCCCGCTCACTATACTGTGTGGTATAGTGAGCGGGGTGTTGTGGGGGACACCCCCGCAGCACACCCATGAAAAAAAAGGGGCTGTGGGGGTGCCCCCTGCAACATCCCGCTCACTATACTTCATAGTATAGTGAGCAGGGGTTGTGGGGGGAGCCCTTGATCCCCTGTAAAAGAAAAAGAAGAAAAGGACCCTGCGGTGCCGGTTCCCGATCACAGAAGTGAAAGGGAACTGGCGCTGCAGGGAATCAGCGTGAAGAAAAAGATAAGTGGAATTTGTTTATGTTGGGGGTGTGGGTGGGGGTGTGTTGAGGGTGTGGGTGGGGGTGTGTCATGGGTGTGTTGTGGGTGTGGGTGATGGTGTGGGTATGTACTTATGTTCGCATGAGAAAGGTGCAAACTTTTGGTGGTTCGCACCTTTCTCATGCAAACGTTGCAGCCGCGTGCAAATCAGCCACAGTCGGATTACGTAGATCCCCAGCGTCTGGCTCGGAACAACATTCATCACCAGTCACCCATACTCTTCTTGGTAGTATAGATAAAACGAGCTCCTGGGCAGTTGGAAAAAGGAGCCTTACTGCATTCAGCAACTTTCTGATTCGACAGAACAAATCTAAACAAGGCACGTAACCCATATGCATACCGCCATAGTGGTGGATGACGACATCCACAGTCCCAAAGGTGGCCAAGTCTCTGCAAAGTGTATGCATATCGGCAAAACTGCACTCATAGACACCGTTCCACAAGGCGTGCACTCCTTAAAAACCAAAATTGCCATCAAAGTGTCTTTCTGAAGCATACTTGTGTAGATCGAGCACAAACGCATCAACATGATGCGTTTCACCATCTCAGCTACCCTCACTACACACATTACTGGAACACTGTATGACCGCCCCTTTCACTGAACTACACCCTGAATACCTGTTGACATGCATTACTTATCGTAACAGCACTTCTGAGGATTGTATCTGCTTAGAGTCACATGCTGTGCATATGGTCCGACATCCAGTGGTAACCGCGGAATATTGCATCTTGTCTTTCGGGGACCGAAAGGGAACTTCGGCATAGGCGTGTCTCTAACACTATCCCTATCGTGACGTGTAGTGTACCCAAAATCCCTCACACGCTGAGGTCCCTCTGATTGTATTTTTTCTGTCATGAGGGAGCCCAAGGCTATTGTGAGTAAGTACATGAAGAGAGAAAGTAGTAAGACGTCTATGTTCCTTCCACCCCGAGCGGGGAGGTAGGGAGGGCGCATGTGAATCTAAGCAGATACAATCATCAGAAATGCTATTATGGTAAGTAATGCATGTCTTCTGATGGTTGTTAATCTGCTTAGAATCACATGCTGTGCATAGAGTAGCGAGCAGTACCGAGTTGGAGGTGGGTTGTGAGAAGGAACAGTAAAGAAAAGATGTCTTAGTACTGCTTGTCCCACCTGAGAATCAGACCTAGAATGAGTGTCTAGGCAATAGTGTTTTGTAAAGATGTGTATAGAACTCCAGGTTGCCGCTTGGCAAATGGACTCTAGGGGAACATTTGCAATGAATGCTATGGAAGCCCCAGTGCCCAGAGTAGAGTGTGCTCTAGGCTTGAAGGGCAGTTCTCTCTTAGCAAGAGTGTAACATAGTGTAATGCATTTGACAATCCACCTTGAGATAGCTGATTTAGAGACCAGCTGCCACTGAAACGAAAAATTGGTTTGTTTTCCTCAGTGGTTTCGTTCTTTCCAGGTAGAACATGACTGCCCTGCACACATCTAGTGTGTGTAGGCTTCTTTCAGCCATGCTAGTGGGATTCTGGAAAAAGGTAGGTAGTTCAATCGATTGGTTCACATGGAACTTCGAGATGAATTTAGGCGCCAATCTGGGATGCGTGCACAGAACTACCTTACCCCTGTGGACTGTAACAAAGGGGTCTAGAACAGAAAGGGCCTGTAGTTCACTAACCCTTCTGATAGAAGTGATAGCCACTAGGAAGGCAGTTTTATAAGTAAGTCCTTTTAGACTTGCTTATGCATTGGCTCAAAGGGAGACACCATGAGCTTGGTTAAAACCACATTTAAATCCCACCCAGCTGCTGGGTGAGAAATGGAAGGATACATTGGCCCTCATTCCGAGTTAGGACTACATCATGGAATAAATAGCTCCATGGTTGGCAACCATGGAGCTATTTACTCCATGGAATACCGGCATGGTGAATGGAGTAATTTCCGGTCCATTCCAAGGTTGGATGGACCGGTAATTCCCCATTCACCATAGTCCTTCCCCATCCCCATTTCTGCCCCCATAGGGCTCAATGGGAATGGGGAAGGAGGTAATTACGGCACCGTAAATTACGGTGCCGTAATTTACTCCAAGGTCACTTTGCGGGTCCCGTAATTTACTCCTGCTAAAAGCAGGAGGTAAAGAGGGACCCGCAAAGGGAACTCGGAATACGGAGGTAAGGGATTACCACCATCGGTGCCCTTACAGGCGCCGGTAATCCCTTACCTCCAACCTCGGAATGACCCCCATTCTTTTTACCCCTTCCATAAAGGCATTAATCACTGGTATCTTCCACCACAACACCTTTTGTTGTGACATGGTGCAGGCTGAAAGAGCAGCCAGATGAACCTTCAGGGAATTGAAGACCAACTCTGTGTCCAACAAATGGGTTCGGTATAGCACAATGTGTGTGGGTGAGCAATCGATAGGATTGACGGCCTTGGTATTACACCAGATAACAAAACATTTCCATTTGCTGGCATAGCAATAACGGGTGTTAGGTTTCCTAGCTTCCCAGAGTATGTCATTGCACTCCTGAGGGAGCTGTAGGTGTCCAAACTCTATGACCTCAGGAGCCAGGCTGCTAAATTCAGAGTTTGTGGGCATGAGTGTAGGGTCTCCCCCCTGTCCTGAGACAACATGTTGTACGGGAAGGGCAGTTTTACTGGTGGGGAGAGGGACATTTCCATCAGATGAACAAACCAGGGTTGACGGGCCCATATGGGGGCCACCAGTATCATGATAAATGGTTCCAGGTGCATCCTGTGCACTATTTTGTTGAGAAGGGGAGTCGGGGGAAATGCGTAGACACATTTTCCTGACCATGTTATCCAGAGACCGTTCCCCTTGGAGCGGTTCTGGGTCTACCTGGAGGCGTAGCCTTGGCATTGGGCATTCTCTTGAGTCGCCAACAGGTCGATCTCTGGTAAGCCCTATTCTGAGAAGACGTTGGACATGATGTCTTCGTGCAGACGCCATTTGTATTCTGGGCAGAGGGAAATCTCTGCTGAGCACGTCTGCCAGAAGATTGAGTTCCCCGGGAACATGTTGGGACAACAGAAACATCTTGTGTTTGAGAGCCCATATATAAATGTTTTGGGACAGCTTGGATAGCCCTGGAGAGTGAGTGCCCCCTGTTTGTTCAGGTAATACATGGCTGTAGTGCTGTCTGTTAGAATCAGCACTGTCTTCCCTTGTAGTTGCATCTGAAAAGCCTTTAATGCCTTGAACTCAGCTAATAGCTCCAGTAGGTTTATATGGTTGGACGCTTCTTGTGGGGACCAATCTCCATGCGCTGTCTGCTGAAGCAGGTGAGCCCCCACCCTGCGAGAGATGCGTCTGTCGTGAGAGTGGCTTCCACTGAAGGGGTGGTGAAGGTTTCCCCCTTAAGAAGGTTTTCCCTTGACCACCACTGCAGAGAGAGAACGAGGGCTGACAAGACAACTACCAGATTTTTCCATTGTCTGCAGGCCTGACACCACTGGCTGTTGAGCCACTCTTGCATGGGACACATACGCAGCCCACGCGTGGGGAACTAAGTATATGCATCACACCATCATCTGTAGCAAACGCATGGCTTTGCGCACCATCACCTCCCGACTGGCTACATATTGAGGGATCTGAAAAAGCATATTCTGAACCCTCTCATTGGAGGTGAAGACGAGGCCGTCTTTCGTCCGGATTAGAGCCCCCAGAAATTGTTTTACTTGACTTGGGACTAGACTGGATTTTTTCTCGTTGATGGAGAATCCCAGACTGAACAGAAGGTCTACGGCCCTTTGGGTGTTCAAAAAACATGTGTCGTATGAGTCCCCTGTTATGAGCCAGTCGTCGAGGTAAGGGTAAACCGGGACGGATAGTCTGCGCAGGTGTGCTGCTGCTACTGCCAGTACCTTGGTAAACACCCTTGGCGCTGAGGCGATGCTGAAGGGGAGTACTTTGAATTGGTAATGCCTGTCTTCTATCATGAACCTTAGATATTTCCTGTGCGCTGGCAACATTGAAATATGAAAGTATGCATCTTTCATGTCCAATGTTGCCAAGTAGTCCCCCCTGTTTCAACAGTGTTACAATGCAAAACTTTTGAGGTTTTATGAATTTGTTCGCTTGGCGCAGATCTAGCACAGGGCGCATGGTGAGGTCCTTTTTGGGTACAAGGAAGTACACTGAATAAATACCCTCATTTACCTGAAGAATAGGGACGGCTTCTATGGCGTCCTTTCCCAGCAGCACTTCCACCTCTTGATTCAGGATCTCCAGATGGTCCAGTGAGAGGCGCCATGAGGGCGGTTATCTGAATTGTGGAGGTCGGGCGAATTCCACACAGTACCCATGGGCGACCGTCTTTATGACCCACTGGTCTGAAGTTATCCCCTCCCATGCTGTGAGGAAAGATGTTAAGCGCCCCCCGAACGGGGTGACATGGGAGGGGACCTGGTTCTCATGGTCATTTCTGACCAAAGGCTGTGGCTCCTCTAGGGTTGGGGCCTCTACCTCTAGCTTTGCCGCATCGCTGATCCCTTGGTGGGTAGTATGCGGGGCTTTCTGATGTTTGTCCAGCATTAAAGTTTCCTGTGCCATAGTTGTTCTGACTTGCATGGGACTGCCCTCGAAAGGACTGACGAGAATTACCTCCCCTCTGGGGAGAAGGTCTTTGAGTAATTTGTTGCGGAGACTTAAGAGTCTCATGCTCTTTTTTGGCTGTTTCTAGGGCCTCATCGACCGCCTTTCCGAAGAGGTTAGTTTCTTTAATGGGTTTATTGATCAGAGCGGCCTGTGTCTCAGGCTTAAACCCTGAGGTACGAAGCCAAGCATGCCTTTTAAGTAAGGTTCCCTGGGCCAGACACCTTCTTGCTGTTTCAGCCGTGTCCAGAGTGTTCTTTATTATATTCTTGTTCACTAGCCTGCCTTCAGCAACAATAGTGAGAAGCTTGGACCTGATGGGCTTTGGGGCCTCCTGGAGACCTTCCGGTACTAAGTTCCATTGAGCGTCAGCATAACTCGCCAGCAGTGTAGTGTTTTATTCGCTATGCGCATGTTACATGCGGCACCCGAGGTAACCCGCTTACCTAAGGCATATAACCTCTTGGATTCTCCCCCGTAGCAAGGGGTACTCCTGCCCGTTTCCGGGTGGTAGTCACTACCAGGGAATCGGGGGTGACATCCCCTTTAATGTATTGAGGGTCCGAAGGAGCTGGACGAAATAACTTTTCTACTCATGGGTTCACTGCTCGGGTCTGAGCTGGTGACACCGGGGAGGGGGGCAATCTTCTTTTAACAGAATTAAGGAGGGGAATGGCCTGGCTAGAGGGGGGTTTCTCCTTAAGAATGTCTTCTAGAAAGTCCTGCTCAGGCACTGCCTCTTGAGTAATGATTTGAAAGTGATCTGCTGCCTTCCTTAACATGGCATTGAAGGCCATTTGGTTGTCTACAGGTGAGGCCTGCTGAACCGGGGTTGATGGAGGAGATTCCAGGCACAGAACATCAGTGTCCTGATCTTGTTGGGGGAGCGTCCATAGGTCCGTCCCCACTTGGTGTGTTTCTTCCCAATTGTCCATGGCATCCACCTGGTCCTCATTGTAGCCCTGCAGGAAGGAATGTTCTTCATCTTCACTGTAAATGTCCTGATACGTAAACATTTGAACTATGTTTTCACGATGGACAGGGACTGAGGGCTGATCCTCTTGTAACTGTGAAGCAGATTTAAGATTAAGTTCTCCACAAGATCTTTTCGGGGAAGGATGTTCAGAAAAATAAATAGTTTTCTCCAGACAGTCCATGCTCCCTTCAAATTTCTCCCTTGTCCACTTAGAGGAACTAGAAGGGCCTATGGGTGGGAAAACATCGTCTTCCGCCCCTTGATGCCGAAATTTGTCACTCAGGGTGTTGGAAAGAGGCTCTTGACTGTCCTTGTAATTATCGCGAGAATCGGGGTACCATGACGTATCTATAGATTTGTCTGCGGCATGCCCCATGTTTTGGTATAAGCCCAACCGCCGAAGTAATTCTTGCGATACTGTGTTCAATTTCCACCGAATCAGCATGAGATAGTGGTCTACCAGTAGATTTACCACCTACCGTGGCGTTAGAGGGCCTAGCGGTAGGTTTTTCGCCTTGAGGCCTAGTTGTAGTTTTTGGGCCTACCAGGCCTTTCGGGCAGGGGAGTTGCTAGGTCTGGAAAAGACCCGGGGCTATGCTGATGTTGGAACTGTTGAGACTGGGGGCTAGCTAGTCTTTTGGCTGTAGCTCCTGAGATTCTATCCGGGGCTACAACCAAAAGATCAGGGGCTATAGCCCCCTTAGCCCCCCCCTAGCAACGCCCCTGCTTTCGGGACCGTTGGAGCATCGAAAATCCCTGCTTCGACGTGTAAACTTGATTTAGGGGTAGCACCCTTGTTTGTTTTGGGATGCCCAGTCATCAAGCGCTGCTGCGGATGCTGGGAAGGCTTTGGATCTGAATGATCCGAGGAATCTGCCGAAATTTTCGACGGCTCTGCTGGCGCTTTCACCTTTTTCGACGTACCCATCGAAATAGGTGGAAGTGTTGTGCGTTTAGTGAAATGCGTTCTTTGTACGCCCCTGTCGCCGGGTGTTGTCCCTGAAGAAAGACTAGAGTCAGGCCTTGAAGGGTCGGGGTCGGGCATGGCGGACCTAGAAGTGTCCACCTCGAGGTAAAGAGGGGGAAAGAGGAAAGACATAACGGAAATATATCCACCCAGACCCCACTCTTCATGTTTCAGCCACCGGATCTTAGGCGGTGAAATCCACTGCCATAGACAAGTCCCCCGCAGTCTTCATCGAAGTTGTTCTTGCTGTCGAAATGACTTAAGGGGGAATAACCGACACGTTGGTGTAAGATAAACAATGTATTTTATGTAAGAGCTCTGCTATAGGGCGACCAGTTAGCTGAGCAGAAAAAAAAAATCTGAGGGACATCTGCGCGTGAGGGATTTTGGGTACACTACATGTCACGATAGGGATAGTGTTACAGACACGCCTATGCCGACGTCCCCTTTCGGTCCCCGAAAGACAAGATGCAATACTCAGCGGTTACCACAGCATGTGATTCTAAGCATATTAACAAGCATCAGAATGGATAATCTCCACAATCATATTCTATTGGGCCGCATGGTGAGAAGCATACAATGTGGCACGTGCGGTTCCCAAATGGCATGAAGGGTCGCGCCCCAGTACAGTAGCAGTCTTTCTTCCCTTTCCACTATTTCTTTCTCCACCAGTACCTGATTGGCTATGTGTAAAGAGTTACACACGCATCCACCAATGGCATCCAAGACCTTAGCATGCAAGACTGTGGGATCTACACAACACTTCAAAAGTACTGTTACTAAATCAGCCTGCAAGTCTCCAGTCATTGGAAAACACTTGTAGTAGAAAGTTATGTGACAGAGTGCAAACTTTTTGCATCCACGTTCACCCACATGAGCACCCAGCATGACAAAGGGCCTCATTACGACCCAGGCGGTAAGTTACCGCCTGGGCCGTGACTTTACCACCATGGCGTAAACTACGTTTACGCCATGGTGGTTGGCGGACTTACCGCCCCATTCCGACCTTGGCGGGGCGGTAAGTCCCCAATCCCCATTTACCCTTCCCCATTCCCATTTTTGCCCCATAGGGCATAATGGGAGTGGGGAAGGCGTTAATTACGCCACCGTAAATTACGGTGGCGTAATTAACTCCATGGTCCCTTAGCGCCATGGATTTTAACACCTGCTAAAAGCAGGTGTTAAGTCCGCCATGGCGCTAAGGGACCTCGTACTCAGGCGGTAAGGGTCGGCGCTGTTTACGCCGCCGTAAAACCCTTACCGCCTGAGTCGTAATGAGGCCCAAAATGTAGGTAGGCTAACTTCTCCCACAGTATGTGTACAACTCTGTTAAGGAACACCTCTGCGCACAGTATGTGCCACTGAGCGGCCATTACGTTCTTAATAAGCAAACTGGATGCTTTCCCATCCCCTACCCTTAAGTAGCACTTCAGCGATATGTGCTTGCAACATTCTTGTTTTCCCACATCAATATTGAAACAGGAACTCTTTGCTTTCCTTCCGAGAATTCAACGAAATGTATTACCCTCTAACCCACCTCCTACATAAATCATAAAAAAAATAGCACCAATAGCAGCATCAAATGTATCCCACTAGGCGAAAGGAGCTTTCCCAAACATCACAGCTGCACTTATGTCTAGGCAACACTATTGCCACAGTCTCTTTTAAATGATGTGCCCCCTTCTACTGTCGGCCCTCTGGAATGCATCCAGAAGAGAAGTATACAATTTAGGATGCTATAGGGCCTGCACTGAAATATCATCAATAACTCCCAGTGGCTGCTAAATAAATAAAGTGAGAAGACTCTGCATTATGCAAAAGGCCTTCTGGGGCCTGGGACCTCAACACCTCCAACTGTGTCTTCCTATATATCTGCATGCACGAGTGCTTCCCTCATCCACCTCCAACTCCCTCAGGGCCATGCACTTCTACAAATAACCAGTTTGTGGAAGGTATGCTTCTTCGTCTGTATCCTCCCTCTGTAACAGCCTCCCTGGCTCCCTGGCACTTGAGGGGTATCATCGGCAGTTCAAAAAACACCTCAAACCCTTCTCTTAGCGTCTGCTGTTTATTCCCTTCTCCCCGGCTAACTTCCTGATGTACACTCATTCTGAACTAGTTACCGTGCAACTCTGGTATGTCGGCCCCATATCACCTACTCCCACCATGTGAACCGCTGCACTAGCTTTCAATCACACCACGCACTAAAGCACTGTTTTCTGGATGGCGCACAGTTCATCCACCACCTGTTCTGCACACTTATCTATTCACTTGTTACAATTGGGCCGTATCGTTAATTATAGTCCTTTGTTCTTCTTCCCATATACTGTACCGTCCCCTCCCTCCATCCATGCCTTTCCGCTATGTAAGTAAGACCTGGCCTACTAGCATAGTTGTCTCTATCTCCGCTCTGTTTCCCTTCCCTTGGCTTGGTCTGCTTTCCTAGACGTGTGTGCAGGGGCGTGACAAATGCCACAGCATACAATTGCACATCATGTGATGTCATACACAGAGTGCATGTACAACAGTACAATCCCTGCCACTTCTCCCATAGACTGCAAAGTTTTTGTTTGTTTTCTGCAATATCCCACTTACTGTACACTTTTGAAAAATAACATGCACATGCTGCACAGCTTCCATGTTACTAACTTCAAATAAATGCATACATTGCATGCATACAGCCACATTGCCTGCCCCTTACCTTGCACACTTCCACCATGCCTTCTACATATCTTTCTCCAAAGAGACCTTTGGGCACAGTGTTTCCGTACACACCAGTCCCCCCAGGCTTCTAGAGCTGTCTCTTTTGCTCCACTGTTTCATTTTCATACCTCCCATCGAAAAAAAGTCTGCATGTGGCACATGCAAGTGTGCAAGTACATCTTAATCTGCTGAGTTATCGTGCTAGGGAAGGAGGGAGGTGGGTAGGAGGGGAACTGTAGAACAGGGTAGGGCTTTGGGTGTGTACAACTGTCTCAAAAAACAAAAGGTTTTTTTTTAGTCCTGGTTCTGTTATGTAAGTGCTTTCATAAAGATTTGTTTTTCTCTCTCAATGACTTGTGGGCAACTTACATCAGCATGGTTCCAAGCACCTTTTGGTCATATGGAGAAGGAAATCACCATGGCAGTGGGAAAAATATGTATCACTGCTGACAGCCACTTCTTGAGGTACCAGTATTTTATTTTCCTCCCAACACTCCATCAACTGCAAAGATACAGTACTTCCAAGTGCAGTACGGTATTTACTAATTTGCGCAATGCACACTGCTCAAGCACATGGACTATACATTTCAACCCTATGCACTACAACAGACACACTTTCTCAACACAGCATTCAGTGGACACACTGCATAACTGTACACTCCATAAGCTCCTGCCATGCACTGCTAAATGTACCATGTATGAACAATGAACACACCCATGGAATCAACAATGCAGGCTCAACCGCACACAAAAGGTAACATTTTAAGGAGTTCTTACAGGCAATCCACACCCATCTTTGTGCAAGGCTTCCAGCCATGCATCCAAGATGCTAAGGCGTCACTACACACAGAACATCCTAGTACACCTCAGGTTGTACTCCTCATGTCATGTGTCATGGATTCCCCATCTGCAAATGCACCTGCCAGCCTTCACCCAGGGCACATCTTTGCATGCAGGCCACCATGATGTTGCGTTGGCTCTGCTAAACGGTGTGTTAGTAGCTCTGTACATTGTTTATTATGCAACTTTACGATGGTAAGCACTTCCTTTCATAGTGCAATATGATAACACACTTCCTCAGTCAATGGTCATGTAAAGGGAATCCCATATTAAAAGTACATGCTGACATGCCTCCCTAAAATGCAACCCGTGCAATTGCCTACACCATGTGCTTGTGAACACATTGCACCTCACTTCAGGTGCTCCACCAAGTGTCAAATGCTCTCCACACACATTATTTTAAGGTCACCATCCTCCGAGAGATACCAAGGCAACTCGGCAGGGCTGCATTATGGTATGCTGGCTGACCTCAAGGGATACGCTCTTGGGTGCATAGCTTACGGCCTTTGGCCATGTACCCAATAGTCTAGTCCAGGGGTCCCCAACCTTTACGTTAGATAGAGCTACTTGTAGTGGAGGCCAACAGTGGAGAGCTACTAGCGGGCGATATCGGGGTGGGGATATTTATAAACCTCTGAATTTTTACCAATATTTTTTTGACCCAATTATTTCCTCTCTTTAAACAGATGGAATAACATATGCCTTCACGATTATATTAAGAACTTCAAAAACCTCTTTGTTGCATTATTATTTATGAGTAGCTGTCTCAAAAAGACAGATATTTGTTGGACTACCACACAAATAGCCTGTCATTTTTTGCCCTTCCTTTGTATTTTATGCAGGCTTTCTACATGCTAGGCACACTATTGTTTTCCAAATGTGCATTTCACACTTCCATGAAAAAACAAAAGTAATTTCCAAATTGAAAAATGCTGCTTGCGTTCACTAGTTTTCGTTAAAATGTGTTTTTTTTCAGACACCACACATACTCTGCTATTTGTGTGCCCCTCTGTGTTTTAGCACAGGTTATATTTATAAAGATGTTATATGCTTGTCAAACTGGTTAATCACAAATACATGCATCTGTTGTGCTGACAGCAGTTTTTAGGAAATTAAACTGTGGGTTCATGGGTGCCAACTTTTGATTTTCACTACAGGGGCAGAAATATCCCCACCTCCATCCTGAATATAAGCAAGCAACCAGCCCAACCCATACCCTGGCCAAACACATTTTATAGCACTTTTTCTATGATTCCAGTGCTATGCGGACGACACTCAGCTCATTCTCAGGCTACCCTCAGCCACCTCTTCTCCCTCTCTCATCTCTGACTGCCTGTCAACCACCCAGGATTGGTGTGCCGCCAATGATCTCTGCCTTAATGCCAGTAAGACTGAGATTCTTCTAATTGGAACACCTGCTCCCTCCTTTCCTGTCACTCTCTGGCCGACCTCCCTTGGCCCTCCTCCTGCTCCTACCTGTCAGGCTAAAAACCTCAGGGTCATCTTCGACTCCACACTCTCCTTCTCTCCTCACATCTCTGACATCTCTAAGAAGTCACACTACCAGCTGCACCTCCTCAGAGGCATTCTTCCTTTCCTCTCCTTCCCCCAGGTGCTCAATGTCTCCAGAGCTCTGGTTCTCTCTAGGCTGGACTATTGTAACAGCCTCTTTTAAAATCTGACAGCCCTCTGCAACTCATCCAGAACAGGCCTGTGAGACTTGTCCTTGGCCTCAAGCCCAGGGATCGTATCTCTCCAGGACTGAAATCTCTGCACTGGCTCCCAGTGGCTGCGAGGATTAAGTTCAAAACCCTCTGTATGGTCCACAAGGCCTTCTGGGGCCTCAATACCTTCAGCTCTCTCTTCCAAAATATCTTCCTTCTCGAGCTCTTCGCTCATCCGCCACCAACTCCCTCAGGGTCAGTCGCTTCTCCAAGCAACGAGTTGGTGGTAGATCTCTTTCCTTGGCTGGGGCCTCCCTCTGTAACAGCCTCCATGTCTCCATGAAACTTGAGGAGAATCATCTCCAGTTGCGGAAGCACCTCAAAACCTTTCTCTTTGCTTCTGCCTTTTCTCCTCCTCTCCCCTGCTGACTTCCTGGCCGATACTGAAACTGCACTGGTTACGTGCACTGGTCACCTGGCAACCCCCTCCTGCTCTCAAGCCCAGCCCCCCTGCCCCGTCACACACCTGCACTGCCTTCCTGGCAACCCCCTGCACTTAGGGACTGTTCTGTACCCCTACAGGTCCACCACTAGCACTTGACACCTGATGTCAGCACTACCCTTGCACTTGCCACCAGCTGGCCGGACGCTACTGATTGTTATTTATTATCCCGTGTACTGCACTGTCCCCTTCCCCTCGCCCCGCACTTTCCTCCTTCCCCCTTCCCATGCACTTGCGCGATCTGAATGACACCTGGCCTAGTAGGATCATTGTCTGTCTTCTTTCTGTTCCCCCTCCCTTGCCTCATCGTGCCTTGAAACACTTATGATATGATGCAGCATTTAGTTTTGAATATATAACATCTCAGCATCGGTCTGTCAACCTGCTGAGCTACCCTGGTAGGCTTCTACTGTACAGCGTGTCTATGGATCGCTTAATGTACTAAAAGTGGGTGTACCTGTGTCATGGAAGTGATTTAAAGTGGAAATGTACAGTGTTGAGTTTGGAAAGAAGCCACATGAAAGAAATTGCCCCATTTTTAAAATATTATTTTGAACATTTCCAGGAGAGCAGCAGTGCTACTGTGATATTTTCATTGCGTGGTCACAATGATCCTGATCCTGCCCCAAACCCTCTGACATCTCTGGCAAACGAGAGCAACTTGCTTTAGCAAGACAGTGTAGAGGGCACACAAGGCCAACTCTGGTACGACAAGGCGGCCTGCAGAGGCAAATTGTGATACTGACATCTGTCGGGGAAGTTGCAAGCAGCTCCATGTGGCACAGCAGCCAAGCTCCCCACCCACAATTGGGACGACCAGAGTTCGGATCCTGATATAGGAAAATAACGCAAAAACACAGCATTGAATAATTTAACTTAAAAAAGTGTTTCTTTTTCAGCATTTTCAGTGCAGGCGACT
The DNA here is from genome assembly GCF_040938575.1 of Ambystoma mexicanum. Lineage (NCBI taxonomy): Eukaryota > Metazoa > Chordata > Amphibia > Caudata > Ambystomatidae > Ambystoma > Ambystoma mexicanum. The sequence goes on from NC_090925.1 coordinate 171,257,153, forward strand.
GAAGAGGCACAGGCGAGCTACTAGTCGCCCGCGATCGACCATTTGGCAACCTCTGGTCTAGTCCTTTGCGGTGCATTGTACTGACTCATTCATCAAAGGAGCTACGGGCTTAGCACATGCAACACGCCATACTACAGTGTAGATTTCAATGTTCATGTCCTCTTCATTGTACTCCCCTTGTACCATTGCTGTACCGGCACTGACCGCTTGGCCCTCACCACATACAACACACTCTACTACAACCCATCTTCTACTCCTCATGTCATGTGTAATGCACTCCCCATCTCCAATAGTGCCTGCCAACTTCCACCCTATCCACATCTTCACATGCATGCATCCATGACATTGTGTTGCCTGTGCTAAAGGGTAAGTAATTAGCTGTATACATTATCCATATTGCACATTTGTAATCCACAAGCATTCCTTCCACGGCGCAATTTGTTACAAGACTTCCGCAAGCAAACGTCGTACTAGGGCCCAACCAAAGGAAACTCAAAAGGTGACATGTGCCTCCCTGTTGTGCAACAGGGCCACTAATAAACACCACATGCTAATATACGCATAGCACCTCACTTCTGCTGTTCTATCGAGTGTACAATATCGTCCACAACCATTGTGTGCTACTGACCACCCCTATTGAAAAAACCCAGTCTAGACCCTGTGGTACTCAAAAAACTATCATCCGGTAGCCAACATATGCTGGCCTACCAAAATTCTAGAGAAAATAGTTTGCAACCAATTTCATCATTTTGTTGACAGTAAAGACATCCTGGACGAACATGAATCAGGATTTCGCCCTAACCATGGGACAGAGTTGGCTTTACTAGCGGTCCAGGATGACCTACTGGAAGCCGCAGATAGAGCTAGCAATTCAATATTGTTGATGCTCGACCTATCTGCGGCATTTGATACAATCAACAACAAGACGGTTCTTCAACGAATCAGAAACATCGGGAGAGCAGACAAAGTAGTGGTAGATTGGTTCAACTCTTTTTTACGGGATAGAACACAGCGGGTAACACTGGGAGCTTTTCGCTCAGAACTAATACAACTGAGGTGTGGAGTCCCACAGGGTTCAGCACTCTCACCTCTAATCTTCAATTTATATATTCAACCACTATTTGACATCTTGAGGAGACACGGCCTACGATTTCACTCATATGTTGACGATACACAGATTTATATGGAGACAGACAATCTGCCGGAGGCATTTGAGATGATAGACCGGTGTATGCAAGACATAAAAAAATGGATGGCCTGCAATCAACTACAACTCAATGCAGGTAAAACAGAAACAATTCTATTAAGATCAGAGAAGAAAAACAGAGAGGAAGACACTAACTTTACCCCACAGATCCTGGGAGTGAGTATTCCTTTTTCTAGGAAAGTGAAAAACCTTGGGTGTATCTGGCAAGAGAATCTGGCCAGTGAAGCCCAGGCAGTGGCAAAAGTAAAAGCAGTATATCACTCTTTGCGGATGCTTAGAAATGTGCTTCCCTTCTTAACACCTCAAGACTTTCCTGTAGTGGTGGGAGCTTTGGTAAATTTCCACCTTAACTACTGCAATAGTCTTATGACAGGGATTCCGATGAAACAAAAGTTAAGACTGCAGAGGGCCCAGAATGCGGCAGTCAGGCTAACGGCCCATCTGGGTAAAAGAGACCATGTGTCTACAGCCAGGAAAGCAATGCACTGGCTGATGGTGGAAGACCGCATCAAATTCAAGGTGGCATGTCTGGTGTACAAGTGCTACTACAAACTTGCACCCCGATATCTGAACACCAGAATCTGCCACTACTACCCAGTCAGAGAACTCCGATCAGAAGATAAACTCCTGCTATATGTCCCGAGGACAAAACGCATCTCCAAAGGCGACAGAAGGTTCCCCGTGTTTGGCCCTAAGCTTTAGAATCAGCTGCCTTTTGGCATCTGCTCATGTACTACCCTGGCAAGATTTAGAAAGGAACTGAAAACTTTCCTATTCAAATGACCCTACCCACTCAGGGCTACTTCCAGCTTCCACAGCGATATGTTCAATTCCCTAGTTAACATCTGCACCCGAATGCAGTTTTCTGCCTGGTGCGTATAAGAAATGTTTCAAATTCAAATTCAAATTCAAATTCAAATGCATGCAGACTAACAACTGCATCACTGCATTATTTTTTGGTGGCTGTCATGCAGGCCTAGTCTGTTGGATGCATGGCCTATGGCCTGCAGCCTTCGGCCTTGTACCCAACAGTCTAGTGCTGCGCAACACCCACCACAATGTAACAGAGCCATACAGGCGACCATGTATGCAACTACCAGACATCAGAAAGACAACATACACACCAGCACTTTCACCCAACCTCCACACTATAAAGCAGGGATGAATGCACACATGTTCCACTTACCTAAATACGGACACATATCGCTGTGTTTGACACCGCTACCCACTTCCTATCACAAAGCATTATAAGCATACCAACCAAAGAATACAATCTTCACAACATTGGGCCTACTCCCAACACTCTGCTAGGTGCACAACATAACACAGCTAAGCAGGCGAACACGTAACCATATACCACACATCAGAAAGGCAACATACGCAGCAGCACTTCCACCCAACCACCACACCATAATTCAGTGAGGCATACACACGTATTGCACTTGCCATAATTCAGAAACATATCACTATGTTTGCCACTGCGACCCACTTCCGATTCGCAAAGCATTATAAACATACCAACCAAACAAGACACTCTTTACAACATTTACCCTGCTCCCAACACTCTACTATGTGCATACACACAATGCTGCGTAGGGCACTGCAACACATACTAATCTGGGCAATACACACAACACAAGCACATACAAGAACCAGGTGCACTGTCACCTCTTACAGATCTATGCCATTGTGTTGCCTGTGTAGAACGGTATGTGAGTGGCTCGGTAGATTCTCCATATAGCAAATGTGTCATGCTGAAGACTTCCTTGCATGGTGCAATGTGTAACAACACTTCCTACAGCAAGGGTCTCACAAGGGCCTAACCAAAGGAAACACAAATGGTCACATTTCCTCCTTATTGTGCAACAAGCCCCATCATTAACACCATATGCTAATGTATGCATACCAACTCACTTCTGCTGTTCTACCAATTGTACAATGTCCTCCTCAACCATTGTGTAATACCCACCAACCTGAAAGGCATGCAGAGTAACAAATGCATCAGTGCATTATGTTCTGGTGGCTCAAATGCAGGCCTAGCCTGTTGGGTGCATGGCCTATGGCCTGCGGCCTTCGGCCATGTACCTAAAAGTCTAGGCCTAGGCCACACCCACCACAACATAACAGAGCAATGCAGTCGAACATATAGTCACATAGCAGACATCAGAAATGCAACATACGCACCACCACTTCAACCCATCCACCAAACCAGGGAGGCAGGCACACGTGTTCCACTTACCATAATGCAGTCACAGATTGCTGCGTTTGGCACCATTACCCACTTCCTATCACTAAGCACTATAAGCATCCCAACCAAAGAATACAAGTGTCACTATATTTCACCTGCTCCCAACACTGTACAACGTACTTACAACCAATGATTTGTAGTACACTGCGACACTTACTAATCTCAGCACTACCCACTAGGCAAGCACATATAAGAACCAGGTGCACAGTGACCTCTTCCATATGTACTCTATTCCGTTACTGCAGCCTACACGACTCATCACTGTTGCATGTCCACCCATTCACCGACAAGTGTATACTGCTCTACCAATCACCACACCCATGCTATCAACATTATGTGCACTGCAGCCAAAGGACACACACAAAGTCACAATGTAGCACCTACTTCCAACCAGTGGACACACTTTTCAGTGCTAGGGCTGCAGCCGTGCATTGAAAGGGCTACAGACTTACCTCACACAGCACACCATACTACGCACTATGTTTACATCCGCAAGTGTCCTGCAATGTATTGCCCTTCTGCAAATGTGCCTGCCACCAATCATTACATTTACTCTGCAGCTGCTAAGTCATTACCAACGCTGCCTGCAATCACCACACAACAGTGTTTTATGTTCACGTAACCGCACCTTGGTGGAGTATGAACTACTACCGATGGCAAGGGAGCGTCTTCATCAAATGAGGTATATCACATGAACCATTTCTCACTCCTGCACCATTGCCATCCCTTCTTCCCACCACCAAATATTGGGCATTATATTTCTCTGTCCCTTTGGCCGCCACATTGTCCTCCCATAAAACATGCCGCCAGCATTGAACACTTTTAACAGACATCCTCTGACCGCACACTGCAGTGCACCCAAACATTTCTCCATTCAACAAACAGGTAAATGGGACACCGAAGTGGAGCCACATCAAACCACTTTGAGTGCGCACACCAATACTTACAACAATCCCAGCCATGCTTACAATGCCTTAAGTGTAATAGTTTGTCAGGATGCTTTTGCTTAAGATTTGGCCTTCTTCCAGCTGTGATAGAACTGTGAAAGCAAGCTCCCTTGCCCCACAGTTAAGCTCAGCTTCTACCTCTTCCAGCCTTTATAGCTCTGACAAAATATTGCGTCAGCCTTTGATGTGTTGCAAGATGTGAACCTTCTACTGAAAATGCAATTAGGCACACACAATTTTGTTTCACTCTTGAACTGCCACTTCAAAGAGAAACACGTTCCCACCTTTCGGTCAGCACTCATCCTCCAAGGAATCGGGGAAACATTTTCACGTGCGGTCCCTCTAAGTAATGCTTGCAACTCTTCAGGAAAGTCAGTTTAAAGGAATGGTTCGGTCAGAAAATATTATTGTCCCTATGGTTTGGCCATGTGCTTTTAACCATAATTCGATTGATCATACAAACATTTCCTATGTACCTTACCCGAGTTTTCGTCTCTTGAACACAATCAAAATCAGGCAGCAGGGCACAGCCATCTTGTGATAATCTTATCACTTGCCACATCGCCCTGGGTGACCTGCGTTTGCGGCACTAAATCATATCCCCCGCCCCTGAGCCTGACATCACTAGATGCATATCGCCCATTTCACAAAGCCAAAGCACGTCTCGTGTCAACATTCTCTGCGCCTCAGCTAATGACGTGTCACCATGAAAACGGCAGGAAACCTCTTTCCTCGATAAGTATAAACACAGCGTTTGACAACACACAACAACAGATTTTCTTTTCCATTCCTCTCACTGTATTTCTTTGAGTATTCCGTGACTTGTTTCTGTGCTCTGGTCAGCTACCTTTGTTGCTTGTAGCCCGTGTGAACAGATACCAGTACGGCCGCTATAAATTATTTTCATTTCTTTACCACACAATGGCAACAATAATGCCCTACCTGTACGAGCCTGAGTATTCCGAGGAGGAATTACTGGAAAGAGCAAGCTGTGTAAACAATGGGGGTTTGAAGGACAGTTGGGCGGACGTTTCAACAGATGAAGAGCCTGGACCTAGTCGCATGGACGGTGTTTCCACCTGCTGTACCTGCAATTGATACACAGTAATGCCAACCGAGGAGGAGAACTGCTGCTGCCGAGAAAACTCTGGTTGCTTGTCCTGCATGTCGCAAGGTGATCCACAGCCACAATGCGTTACCGAGCTGCCAGACTTCACGGCAGCCTGCCTCACACGGTCCGTGTTGAGGATTTTGATGGTGCTTATGCAAGAACTTCACGCAACAGTTCGCCCTCGTAACCCAAGTAACGAGTAAGTATAGTCTGGTTGTGATGTCAGTTAGGCCACTACTATTTCAGGGTTGTCCCCTATATTCTCGTAACTTCAAGATATCATTGTCATATCCATTTAGTCTTGCAATTCTCTGGTAATAGTCGCATAAAAGTCATTCAATATTGTGCAGTGTCTAGTAAGCATTTGTCCTGGCAAAAATGCCATTGCATACAAGAATTGTCATTGATAACTAAGGTTTAATACACTTATCTTGGTCATTTAAAAACAGATTGTATCTTTCTCTTTCATAGGTGGTACCGGCTGGTGGCCTATCGTTCGTACACATGGTGGCTTCAAGAGAGGCTTGGACACCGCGTTCGACGAGTAATATCCGCCTGTGTCGTTGGCGCCATTAGACAAACTTTCCCCAGTGATAGCGGTCAGTACAGGGGATTTTCCCTCACTGAGCTGCAACCAGACCTTTACAATGTCTAGTATTTTTGTGCCATCAAAATAAGAAACCAAATAAATCACAAAATATTTTTTATCAATGGTTGTTTCAGTTTTTAAGTGAATCAAGTGTGTCTCCATTCAGCAGTGTTCCGGTGCCTTGTCTGCACGCCCCCTGGCCAATCCATCCCCCCTCCACTATCAAAGGCAGTTCGCACCAGTGGATGTGCGCTGCCATGGGGTGCTGTCAGGGGCGCGAACGGCCAAGGTGCCAAACACCATGTACACTTCAAAAGGTATCCTACGCCCAGGGGCCATTGTTCACGTGGCCTTCCCAGACCCCGTGTCTCCAGGCAGGCCTCCCCTGAAGCAGACCGTGCCCCTGCAATCCACATAAGTGTGCCTCCATTCAGCAGTGTTCTGGTGCCTTGTTTGCACGCACCCAGCCAATCCATCTCCCCTCTACTATGTTAATTTGTATCATTGCTATTGACTTGAGTTTCTTTTGTTATGTTATCGATATATCAATTTTTATCAGTGTCAATTGGCATCGTATTGCATCCTTCGCAGACCGTGTCTATAATATAAGCATGTTTCCTTTTCATGCATGATAGTACATTCAAGGGAGGAGTAACATGTTCTGATTTTCAACACATCAATGAATCGTTTCTGAAATGTATCCCATAATACAGCCGCACACTCTGCACTGGTTTTGCTGTGGTGCCCATACACACGTATTGCAATGAACAATGTATGGTCCAATTCAATCTTTCTCACATGTTTAAGCAAAATAATTTTCTAATAATGTTGACCTTGTTTTGCAGAATTTACAACAATGCATGCACGTTCTATTTTCGGTTGCCCTTCGAAGACCCATGACAAATCCGAAGGCATTACAATGCATGTATTCCCTAAGACTGTTGATCGAATAAGAGAATGGGTCAGAAGTTGCGGATATCCACCGGAAGAGCTTGAAAGTAGAGTCAAACAAGTCTTGGAGGACAAGAGGGGTCATCGATACAGCATCTGCAGCCTGCACTTCAACCCGGATATGTACGACACATCCTTGTACACAAAGAGGAATCAACTGAGAACAACTCGAAAATTTGCCTCCAAACACTATTCCGACTTTATTTGTGAAAATGCTGCCACAGGTGAGTCACGCTTCCGGTTTTAGCTTTACGCCTGTATTTTCGGTGTAAATGTCACTTATAGTACTTTCCATATTTATGTGATTGAATAGCTGTTGAAATAATGACTATTTTGCTAAACATCAGTCCTTGTTTTGTAGAACCCACATAGAAAAATGATTTATGAGGACGGATAACTATGCTATATTATGCATTTACATAAGCATAATTTTCTCGTATTCAGTCTCCTTACATGCAACTTTTTAATGCTGGAATTTCTAAATCGAATAATACTTTCCCTTTACCACTCCATGACTATTATGAAGCAACAAGATTCAACATCCATGTCTTGCCTGGAGTCATCAACCACTTCGAGCACGTATCAGGTAATCTTACCTAGCTATTCTGTTCCAGACTGGTTTTATGCATGGAATTCTAGATAATGTGATCATATTTTTGCAACGTATCATTACTTTACACAATGTTTCATTCCTACTTTACTATTGATATGTACCTTTGTCGTCTTTCCAAATTGTGTGTCCAGTTTCCAATCTTTTTGTCCTTACTAATGCAAGTACTGTGTTTCAGGGAGATGCTGAAGCGTCCACTACAATTACAACATCCCTAGTAGTAGATCAGGTGCCAGAGGTATGTCTCTTCACATTTCAATAGGATGAGATAATCTGATCATATTTACATATCGTGTAATTGTTTTACACAATGTTTCATTCCTACTTTACTATTGATATGTACCTTTGTTGTCTTTCCAAATTGTGTGTCTAGTTCCAATCTTTTCGTTCTTACTAATGCAAGTACTGTGTTTCAGGGAGATGCTGAAGCGTCCACTACAATTACAACATCCCTCGTAGTAGATCCGGTGCTAGAGGTATGTGCCTTCACATTTCAATAGGACGAGATAATCTGATCATATTAACATATCGTGTAATTGTTTTACACAATGTTTCATTCCTACTTTACTATTGAAATGTACCTTTGTCGTCTTTCCAAATTGTGTGTCCAGTTTCCAATCTTTTCGTCCTTACTAATGCAAGTACTGTGTTTCAGGGAGATGCTGAAGCGTCCACTACAATTACAACATCCCTCGCAGTAGATCCGGTGCCAGAGGTATGTGTCTTCACATTTCAATAGGACGAGATAATCTGATCATATTTACATATCGTGTAATTGTTTTACACAATGTTTCATTCCTACTTTACTATTGATATATACCTTTGTCGTCTTTCCAAATTGTGTGTCCAGTTTCCAATCTTTTCGTCCTCACTAATGCAAATACTGTGTTTCAGGGAGATGCTGAAGCGTCCACTACAATTACAACATCCCTCGTAGTAGATCCGGTGCTAGAGGTATGTGCCTTCACATTTCAATAAGACGAGATAATCTGATCATATTTACATATCGTGTAATTGTTTTACACAATGTTTCATTCCTACTTTACTATTGCTATGTACCTTTGTCGTCTTTCCAAATTGTGTGTCCAGTTTCCAATCTTTTCGTCCTTACTAATGCAAGTACTGTGTTTCAGGGAGATGCTGAAGCGTCCACTACAATTACAACATCCCTAGTAGTAGATCCGGTGCCAGAGGTATGTGTCTTCACATTTCAATAGGATGAGATAATCTGATCATATTTACATATCGTGTAATTGTTTTACACAATGTTTCATTCCTACTTTACTATTGATATGTACCTTTGTTGTCTTTCCAAATTGTGTGTCTAGTTCCAATCTTTTCGTCCTTACTAATGCAAGTACTGTGTTTCAGGGAGATGCTGAAGCGTCCACTACAATTACAACATCCCTCGTAGTAGATCCGGTGCTAGAGGTATGTGCCTTCACATTTCGATAGGACGAGATAATCTGATCATATTTACATATCGTGTAATTGTTTTACACAATGTTTCATTCCTACTTTACTATTGATATGTACCTTTGTCGTCTTTCCAAATTGTGTGTCCGGTTTCCAATCTTTTCGTCCTTACTAATGCAAGTACTGTGTTTCAGGGATATGCTGAAGCGTCCACTACAATTACAACATCCCTCGCAGTAGATCCGGTGCCAGAGGTATGTGCCTTCACATTTCAATAGGACGAGATAATCTGATCATATTTACATATCGTGTAATTGTTTTACACAATGTTTTATTCCTACTTTACTATTGATATATACCTTTGTCGTCTTTCCAAATTGTGTGTCCAGTTTCCAATCTTTTCGTCCTCACTAATGCAAATACTGTGTTTCAGGGAGATGCTGAAGCGTCCACTGCAATTACAACATCCCTCTTAGTAGATCCGGTGCCAGTGGTATGGGTCTTCACAGTTCAATAGGACGAGATAATCTGATCATATTTACATATCGTGTAATTGTTTTACACAATGTTTCATTCCTACTTTACTATTGATATGTACCTTTGTTGTCTTTCCAAATTGTGTGTCTAGTTCCAATCTTTTCGTCCTTACTAATGCAAGTACTGTGTTTCAGGGAGATGCTGAAGCGTCCACTACAATTACAACATCCCTCGTAGTAGATCCGGTGCTAGAGGTATGTGCTTTCACATTTCAATAGGACGAGATAATCTGATCATATTTACATATCGTGTAATTGTTTTACACAATGTTTCATTCCTACTTTACTATTGCTATGTACCTTTGTTGTCTTTCCAAATTGTGTGTCCAGTTTCCAATCTTTTCGTCCTTACTAATGCAAGTACTGTGTTTCAGGGAGATGCTGAAGCGTCCACTACAATTACAACATCCCTAGTAGTAGATCCAGTGCCAGAGGTATGTGTCTTCACATTTCAATAGGACGAGATAATCTGATCATATTTACATATCGTGTAATTGTTTTACACAATGTTTCATTCCTACTTTACTATTGATATATACCTTTGTCGTCTTTCCAAATTGTGTGTCCAGTTTCCAATCTTTTCGTCCTCACTAATGCAAATACTGTGTTTCAGGGAGATGCTGAAGCGTCCACTGCAATTACAACATCCCTCTTAGTAGATCCGGTGCCAGTGGTATGGGTCTTCACAGTTCAATAGGACGAGATAATCTGATCATATTTACATATTGTGTAATTGTTTTACACAATGTTTCATTCCTACTTTACTATTGATATGTACCTTTGTCTTCTTTCCAAGTTGTGTGTCCAGTTTCCAATCTTTTCATCCTTACTAATGCAAGCACTGTGTTTCAGGGAGATGCTGCAGCGTCCTCTACAATTACATTATCCCTTGTGGTTGTTCCGGAACCAGACCTTGCAGTTGATCCGGAGCCAGAGGTATGCGTACTGAAAGTACCATCTAATGAAAGAAAGTCGGCCTAATTATGTGTGTAATGCAAATTACTTATTTTAAATGGATACTATTTTTTGTAGGGATGTATACAAGATCCTTATATTGAACTGGAGGAACGTGGATCTGATTCGGTGCGCCAGCTTGCTGATGTTGATGTTAGAGTAAAGAAGGTTTCAAAGAAAAGAAATACAAATAAGGTTAGTTATAAACACTTTATATTGTTGGCAATTGTTTTGTGCTGAGGCCTTCATTATATGTTTTTTTTTAATGAAAATTGTACAACACTGTATGTTGGATTTGCACTGAACATCCCTTTTCCTATCTGTCCTGTAGTTGCCCGATGGAGTACGGACTATGCAGACACAGACAGCGATACAAATGACAGATTCTGCTTGCCTAACTGTTTTCACCATGGAGGAACTATTAATTGAGGCGTGGCGTGTTCACACTCGAGATGCCTATGTCCAATGGCCAGAAAATGAATTTAATATGACCGGCGAATCCAGCAAAGTGTTTTTGGACCATTGCTAGAATGCGCCTGCTCCGCCAGATGAAGGCGAAAGTGAATTTGTAGAAGATAGCTTTACATTACTCAATGAGCACTTGACACAATCGACACCCGCCAAAAAAATGCCACCCAAAAAAAAGTCCTCATTGATGTTTTCTCCTATCCATGGTCAAGTAACAGATGTTGAAATGACAGAAACTGATGCATCAACACTATTGACCGACGAAACAGACAAAGATATCGACTATAGTATGTCCGGTTTGGCTGATATGTCCACAACGGTTCAGTCCGAAACAACAGTGTTGCCAGATGACAGTCTAATAAAAGAGGCCAAATACATAGTATTCGACAGCAGCTTGATGGAGATTATAAAGATGCTGAAATGTGTGCATTCAGTGGGAGGGGAACTATGTGGAAAGCCATTGGTGAGCGTGACTCATCTAACACAAGGTGGTAACCTCAAAATGCATGCCACCTGTGAAAAGTCACATAAAACATTTTCATAGTCCGCTCAACCGATGCTGGCAATCTACTGTGTGCAGCAGCTTTACTTTTCAGTGGCACTAGTTTCACAAAGTTATCCAGTTTCTTTCAGTTTGTGGGACTCCATTTCATTTCTAAAACACAATACTACAAATACCAACGTGATTATCTTTTCCCTGCCATTAGTGATGCTTGGAAAATTGAACAATTGGCTATTCAAAGTACATTCACCGACAAAATGTTCAGGCTAGCCGGCGGTGGACAGTGTAATAGCCCCGGATTTTCTGCTAAGTACTGCACCTACCATCTTCAGGACATGGAAAGTAAGAAAATTGTGAGTTCGGTGGTCGTGCAGGTGTCCCAATGTAAATCCTCGGTAGCCATGGAGAAACTTGGTTTTATAAAATCACTGGAAGATCTACAATCGAGGGGAATGCAAATTGACCTCATAGCCACGGACAGACACGTTTCAATAGCCAAGACAATGAGAGAGCATTATCCAAATATTAAACATCAATTTGATGTATGGCATGTTTCCAAATCAATCAATAAAAAATCTCGGCTGCAGGGAAACAAAAAGGTTTGGAAAGTATTTCACAATGGTCCCAGTCTTTCAGCAACCATCTTTGGTGGAGCTCCAAAACATTTGATGGGTCTGTGGAAATTCTACTGGAAAAATGGCGGTCACTAATGCACCACTGTTCCAACGTTCACCACTAGACAGAAAACCAACATTTCCACCAATGTGAACATGGCCCTTTGTCCCCAGAGCAGGCACGGAAGAAGAAGTGGTTGATCCCTTCTTCACCTCCACACAAAGCCCTTGAGAAGATTGTGTTTGATAAAACTCTATCAAGAGATCTTAAGGGACTCACAAAATACTGTCACACAGGAGATTTGGAGGTGTTCCACAATATGTGCCTAAAGTACAGGCCAAAGAGATTGCATTTTGGCATCCAAGGGATGAAATGTAGGACTTTACTAGCGGTATTAGCGCATAACGAGAATGTAGGCCGGGAACAATCTAGGACTGCAGGAAACTTAGGGATGCTTCGCTACACTATGGCCTTTACGAAAAGAAGCAAAAAATGGGTTGTCAAACCAGTATATGAGAAAATGGAATTCGATTTTGTGAAAGATCTTATTGTTAATGTCGTCGAGATGCATACTCATGGAATTGCACACAAATCTGTTCAGAGCACACATACATTTCCACAAAACATTGCCAGCGTGCCATGTCCACCCAAAGCAGAGCTTGTTAAATCGTTCAAATCCTGGTTGAAATGATTACCGTCTGTTTTTATTTTTGCAAAAAATGTTTCTAAAAACTGTACAAATAAAGTATGCAATTTGTGTTTTGAAATCTATCCTCTCAGTCCTTTTCTTAAAAAAATATTACAATTATTACGATTGCTTTCACATTTCACAGTTTAGTCGAGCTACTATGGGACCTTCATTTTTCGTGTTAATGAAGAATATTTGGGTTTTGGCAGTTGCCTTGCAATAATGTTCTGCAAAAAGCTGAATATCTGCTCATCCTACAAAAGGGATTAGACCTAGGCCACAAAACATTCTAGGCACGCAGAAGTACTGACTGTGAAAACATGCATTGGGGTAGGAGGCCATGAGATAAGCAGAGGTGGGCCTATCACTAGACACATTTTGACTCATTTTATGTGTTACATTGACTATAATTTGGGAATAGGGGGCATTCTGTTGTTGGCAATTTTTCCCCTACAGCTCAGCAGCGTCACGAAAAATGAGCTGTGACAGTCCCCAATTCCCTGTGCCCGTGCTTCAAAATTCATGTTCTCATGGATGAGTTGACACGGGATGTTGCAAAGTAAGAATGTATGTTCATTTTGAGTGAAGGTCACCAGCTTTGAATTTTTGCTTTAGAGCTGGGAGGCCCGCGCGTCCCGTGCACAGTATAAGGTTCTATTGTTTTTTGACCTTGAGAGGCAGGGACCATTCCGAAAGGGATTGAATTGAAGGGGGGGGGTGTAATAACGTATGATATGATAAGGTTGCCCATTCCGAAACTGCACCTAGTTACATATGAATTCAGTTTATGAGAAGTTGTTGACACGAATGGAGGAGTCTGCATTACGGTCTGCATTACGCCAAGAGAATGGAAATGCCGAATATAATGTAACTTTCTCTTTAGATGATTTCATACCAGAACTAGTCCAAATCTGAATAGCTGACCGTTATTGCTGGGTGACATTGTACTTGTTTGTTCTGTTTGGCATATTGCTATGAAGTGCTAGTAGAACCTTTGTGTGCTGGGCTATCTACCGGGCACATGGGCAGGCCAGCATCGAGACGCATGTAGACCACCACTCATTTCTCCCTGGTTCTACGCTAATAAATCATTACATTGTTTTTGCACCTCGAATTCTTGCCCCAGTTTATGCATTACGTTTAGAGCTCAACATTCTCGATCGCACTATCCTCGGAAAAAAATAACAGAGTACTTTGATATTCCACGTTCTATTCTCTCAGTTCACATTGTGTCACCTCTGCCCTAATAAAGAAAATTATTAATTGTAATAAAGATCGGCTATTGAGACACATTTCGATTTTTATCTTTTGCAAACAGGTACATCGTGCCGTTCTGCGATTGTCATCTATTCCAGACCCCGACCGATGGCTTCTTCAACCACCAGCTGCAACTACATGTCAATCACTGGATCTACTTAACCGTCTTTTGAGACAACAGACAAGGTCCAATATGCCCGTACGCTGTACCAGCGATTAGGAGCAACATAACAACCTTTATGGTGGTCAAGTGCCAAGTTCATGCACCAGCTCTGCAATTCACCGAGCGACCGAAGTGCTTCATTTAGACAAAACAAACACCCTGTGTACCCAAAAGGAACTGCGCGTGACTCACGATAAACATTTGCGGATTTATGGAACGAGAGCAAAGAAAAAAAGTTCAATTTTCATTGATTATGTCAGACACCGAATGCTATCGAAACATTTAATATGAAATAAATGTACTTTACCAATTGTACAGTCTTGCTGTTTTCTTTTAAAGTACAGTTTCATATTCCTAATTGTGACGCGCTGTGCTGTGAGATGATGTGTGTTGTTTTCTCGGTTCCGTGTCTAGTCGCTTAGGTGACGACTGGGCGTGTTTGGCTACGCTGCCCAGTAACGTCACGGAGAGAGGAGGAGAATATCAATGATTTGGTGATGTCAGGCTCAGGGGCGGGGGGATATGATTTAGTGCCGCAAACACCGGTCACCCAGGGCGATGCGGCAAGTGATAAGATTATCACAAGATGGCCGTGCCCTGCTGCCTGATTTTGGTTGTGTTCAAGAGACGAAAACTCGGGTAAGGTGCATAGGAAATGTTTGTACGATCAATCGAATTATGGTTAAAAGCACATGGCCGAACCATAGGGACAATAATATTTCTGACTGCACGATTCCTTTAACTACAATTAGGCTACCGGCAGCGTTCTCTGTGTTAACCGGAGCCACATGACTGTTCGGTAACAAAGCAATACTGATGTTAGGGAAAGAAAGGCTTTTCATCACACGCAAGCGTATCCTATAAGCGCGTGTTGCTTTCTCATTAATAAAGAGTCTTCCCACTTCTGCGGTTTCCCTTGGCTTGGTTCTGCATACAGACGTTTGGGAACAACTGCAACTTCAACTCTGCATTCACAGCAATGAGGCACACCTGGAAAGACTGCCTGTTTCTTCCAGCCCCTTTCAGTGCTGCCACAGCTATTCAGGGTGTGTGAGCACAGGGGCTACTCCTCTACTCTGGCGTCCCTGTTCTGGTCACACTTCCTTGTGAACTGCTAGCTGTTAGGAAAGATTAATCTGAATGCAATTTTCCCTCCATATTATGAACCCCCACATTTTTGCATTTGTTTGGCTATCCTAACCAGACTTTTTCCATTGGAGCACAGCCTTCAGCTGCACTCCCCTGGGCTTTTGCTAATTTGGTATGGGGAAACTGACACGTCCTTCAGGCTGTCAGTACCGGGAAACTATGTTTCCCTTCATCTTTTACTATGTTTCCATTTCTTGGTAACTTTTCATCAGTGCAGAAAGTACATTACTGTACCGTGCACTGGGGTTCTTTTGTTTTATGGCCCTAGACACCCTCTAAGAAATTTCTGGTGAATGTACAAGTGTGCCTAGGACGAATTGGTGACAGTAGTTTACTGTAATGCTATTTTTACTACTTTTTAGCAAACCATACTGCATTTACCGCAGATGGCTCATGACTGTGGCCAGAGCCGAAAATTACCATGCCACAAAGTCTTTTGTTCCAGCCTTTCGCCATGTTGTCCCTTAGCCTTCCTCCAGGTTGAGCTGACCAGACTTCCTTATTTGGGCATGCAGCCTCCCGCAAAAACTGTATCTTGTGCAGACTCGTGTTTGTCACTTGTGCTGGTGTCCAGGAAGAGGGTTGGGACTGTCTGGTCCCAATCCATAGTACTGGTGCAAGAATGTCTGGTGTGCACAAATACATGAGGACCATCGTGGACCATGATTGGACCACGACTGGCGTGCATGCAAGGGAGCAGATCTTCCATTGGTTGTCCGGATTCAATCACGTATCAAACTTTGCATAATAGAAAGGGTCCCGTATCCATTCCAGGTCGATCTACAGTAGTTCATCTTGAAATACAGAAGGAGCCATGTATCCTGTGAGCTGAAGCAGATCCGAGGACCTGCCGGAGACGAGCTGGAAGGTTTTTCACGTTGAGCTTGCTGTTATCCCGGAAGAACCCTGATTTGTTCTCAACCTTAGAAGGTCTGCGAGGGTGCTTCAACCCATTTTGGTAGTGGGAAGAACTACTCTCTACGTCTCCTGATTTCTCACTAAAAGAGCCTTCTCGGAAGTGTTCCTGTCCCGGGACATCGCATAGGAGTGCCGCCGTTTTGTGTTGGGACTCGTAACTTTGGGAATCTGTGGCTTGTGGTTCTCAACACTCTACCGCCAAACTTCATAGACCTAGCTTCTCTGGGTCATGAACAAGTAGAATGCATCATGCCGCAAGACTTAGCCGTCCCTGCGTCACTGGGTTTTGGTGACGGTCGCTGTGGGTGACTTTTCTGCCTTCTCTGCTGGTCTGAATTGGAGGAAGGGGCTGTGAGTATTTGCATAACTCACTGATGGCCGCTAGCTCTCCCATTTGTTTTTATGCATGAGGGTTCCGTGGGATCCTCTCTTTGGTTGGGATAGCCTGCACTCACTGGCCTGTTTCGAAAGTCGGAAACTGACGCTTCCCTGATGATTGGAACTTCTACCCGTTTCAGGACCCTTAGCTAACTGTCCCAGCATCTTGAAAAGGTACTGTCTTCGCTTGATGCACGACTGTGCGTTTTACGGTTCCATGTGTTAATATCCTCGCACACATATCGCAATACAAAAATATCACCATATTTTTCCGGTGATATTGAGCCATGGACCCTGCGGGGGACACCTCCGCAAACCTCGCATTATTTTTAAATGTGCGGGGGACACCCCCGCGACCTCATATCCCTCAAATTATCCCTCCCAAAAATATTGCCTATGGCGAGACAGACAACCATATGTACGGCGATATTTTTGGTGTGGATAATATGTAGGGATACAGTTTTTGTGCATTGCTGTACACTGAGCACAAGGCTCCCCACTTCGTAGGGCTGGACTGAATAAGTTAGGGTTTCCATCCTGAAGACTGCCTAATGCATAATTTGTGTTAACCCCCTTCTGCTACTGGTTGTGAATGTTTTACTCCCTTTATCGCATTAGGGTGCAGTAGTTGTATAAAAGTTACATGGTGATATACTTGTGTGTTAACTGTTGCAATTTTAGTTTGGTTATTCGTGTTGTTTTATTGGGACTAGAATAAATGTATATGTATTTTTGATATACACATGTCTAAGAGTATTCTGTGGTATCTTTACTGTGTGTGCTCATTGTGGGCTTCTGATCACTCTCACCCCTCCTGAGACTTAGTCTTCACTGCCTGTCAAGCTACCTTGATTGGTCTGGCTTGTCCAGCAGGTTCCCTGTTTCACTAAACTAGGGTGGCCTCCTAATTTCTGTCCATCAGGCCAGTTTGGAAATTCATTATAACACTGACTACGTGCTGTACTTCTTCTGCTTCTGCTACTGACAACCCTCCAGTTCCTGCCCCAGCTTCTTTCTACTGCTCCTCTCTGCTGCAGCCTTTTATGCCTCTCAGTTGGGCTGTTTAGGTTCAGGTACAGGCCCTTATGATTAATTGTCTGACCTTGTCTAGAGTCATTAGGCTTGCCTGTCTGACCTGGACTTCTACATGCCTCTTCAGCCCTCTTCTTCTTCACAGTTCCTGAGGGGTTCTGGGACTTGTAGTTTATTTTGGAAACCTTTCCTTCCACATCTCTAGAGCGACAACAGGCCATAAAAAGTGCAAGGGTCTGGGGACAATTAAAATGGGGTTCCTCCCAGTCATCCTGGTCTAATTCCACCCCACCCCCATGTGACAGTGCCGCAGTACACCACCCTCAGGGTTGGGATCAGAGAGCGCCTACCTTCCCATGGCCACATGAGAAGGGTCCCAGACCAGGTTCCTGGGGGGAATCTCATTGGATTCCCTACAAACCTCAAGAAGTGAATAAGAATCAATACTGGAACACTCTTTTTTTAGATCAGTAAAGCCCAAGAAAGTAAAATCGAAGTAGAGACTGATAAATGGTGGATCAGTTTACCACAGGAAGAGAAGAGTATACATCTCTGTAGAGAGAGTCAAGAAGAAAGTAATAAACTCAAAAGGGTAATAACCAAAGGAAGGAGAAGACAAAGAAAGTATTGTACGAATTGTCAGAATTAATCACTAGAGACTACCTGAAGATTAACTATTGAAGTAAAACTTAGCGAGAAGCAAAAAAAGCCACAGGAGAAGGGATTCAATCTCCTGTCTTTAGTTATTAAAGTGGTAGAGTCAGTTAGGTTTAGTTTTAGACGGTGGACAGATTCTGTTAAGACATTCACTGACAAGCACAACAGTTAGTTACGTTAGGTAGGGATGCCTTATCGCATAGGGAAAGTTAGGCCTTTTTCCTTTTCTTTAATAAACAAATAACTGAAATGGTTTATCAGAGTCTTCATTCTTCTTCTGACCCGACATAATACACAAACAACAACTGCACACTTCTTTTGCATCCTTGCAAGCCATTTCTCCCATATCTTCACTTTATATGCCAATAGATTTGGCTTTTAGGTGGTGCCCTTAGCCCTACCTAATAGTCAAAACTATTAATTAGACCTTCACCTTTCTTGAAGAAAGGACGGTGAGGGCACAACAATCCATGTGGAAGTTTGCAGTGGGAAAGTGTGTTTGTTTTAGAGGATCTTGGGGCATCATTATTTGTGTAACTACTAAAATCTATGGAGAAACAAGTGTGTATTATCTTGTTGCAGCTGGTGGATTGAGACTGGGATGTTGTCACATATGTGCAGAAAACTGCAGATATCTGGTTGATAAGGCCTCGGTTTCTTCTGTCACTAATAGTAGCCCAACCTCCACTAGCAATATCTTCACAGTGATTGTTACTCTTGCATTTGTGAAAGGTTAACATTGCAGCCCACTACAGACGGCTTCCATCGTTTATCAGAAATACAGGACCTGCTTTGGAGCCCTTTGTCTCATGACCATAACTGCTGTGAGATCCAGAGTGATTCAACTCTACTTCAGTCCACTTGGAAATATTCAGCTTTCAAACGAAAATCTTTCAACTCACCTGGCGCAGACTTCCATGTGAAAGTAGGGATCTTGAAAGGAGATGGATGCAGGGGCCGTGACAATGAGCTCAGATTTGTGCAGCACTGCAAAGAGCAACATCAGCAAATGTTACAACAAAAACAGCCATCAGGGTAAGCATGAAGGTCATATTACAGCCAGCACGTTATACTTTACTTTACTTTACTTTACTTTATTAATTTCTAATGTGCAGACCATGAACCCTTAGGCTTGAGGGTGAGACACACAAAAAAAGAGCAAAAACAAAGCAAACCCAGAGAATAAACATAAATGAAGCATCATATCCGGTGACAGGTTATTAGAGTTGGTAGAGAGACTTCAAGAAAACAAGAATGTTTTCGGTTCTTCCTGAAAATCTATGCTCCTCAGGTTCTGCGGGAGGCCATTCCATGCAATGGGAGATGCATACTAGAATTATCCCCTGGAGGCCCTAGAGGATCTAGACTTAGAGATAGCCAATTGATTCATATTGTTAGATCTCAGGCATCTCATACCGGGTTTTTAATTCAAAAGCTCCTGGCATTGATCCCTGTCGGCTTTTCTGGGTAATGACCAGGAGATGAAACAGACATCTAGACTCCACAGGGAGCCAGTGCAAAGCATGTCTAGCCATCGAGACATGTTCCCTACGAGCAATTCTAATGACTAAACGTACTGCTCCGTTCTGAGTTACCTGGAGCCTATTAAGATCAGACGTATTGATGCCATGTAGCAGACTACAGCAGTAATCCAGCTTTGCACCAACAATAGCTATTGCAATAGTTTCAGTGCTGACTTGCGAAATGAAAGGTCTAAGGTGAGTCAAGAGCCTGATGTAGTATGCCGATGAAGACACCAAGCTACTAACGTGCGCCTTCATGTTAAGGTGTTGATCCAGGATAACACCTAATGGGCCTCATTACGACTCAGGCGGTAAGGGTTTTACGACGGCGTAAACAGCGCCGACCCTTACCGCCTGAGTACGAGGTCCCTTAGCGCCATGGCGGATTGAACACCTGCTTTTAGCAGGTGTTAAAATCCATGGCGCTAAGGGACCATGGAGTTAATTACGCCACCGTAATTTACGGTGGCGTAATTAACGCCTTCCCCACTCCCATTATGCCCTATGGGGCAAAAATGGGAATGGGGAAGGGTAAATGGGGATTGGGGACTTACCGCCCCGCCAACCTCGGAATGGGGCGGTAAGTCCGCCAACCACCATGGCGTAAACATAGTTTACGCCATGGTGGTAAAGTCACGGCCCAGGCGGTAACTTACCGCCTGGGTCGTAATGAGGCCCAATGTCTTGACCTTCTTTGAAGTACAGATTTTGGAGTCCTCAATACAAAGGCTATCATAAACCGGGCCCAATTTCTGTAATGCGTTAGGGCTCCCAACCACCAGCAACTCAGTTTTATCTCTGTTTAGAGTCAGATTATTTTGGATCATCCAGTTCGCAATAAGAATATAGATTTTGTTCAAAAATGCCTCATCTATCTCATTAATACCATCAATCGGGGTAATACAATGGGTATCATCGGCATAATTCGCAAACACCACTCCCTCATGCTCCAAGACGGCAAAAAAGTTAGCAGTAAAGATGTTGTATAAACATGGTGATAGGCAGGAACCTTGTGGAATGCCCATTAGAATGGTTATAGGTGCAGCCACTGCCTACTCATGAAAGACTCTACTATCCCTGCTGCCAAGGAAAGAGGATATCCAGTGGACAGCAGCAAGGGAGAAATTGGCTGCCTCTCTCAACCTGGTGGACATGATGGAATGGTCCACCAGGTTGAAGACGCAGAGAGGTCTAGCAACATCAGAATGGAGGTCGTACCTTTATCCATTCTCTTCCACAATTTAGACTTTAGCTTCCGCAAAGCGGTCCTCGTTCCAAATCCTTGCCTGAAACCATAGTGCCTATTATTTAAAATAGGATTATATTGTATTTTATCACCTAATCTGGACTGGGAATCAGGCAAGGGGCATCTGAGGCAGTGAAAGTTAACAAACTGGAGCATTAGTGAGTGGAGGGAGGTCAGTTAGTGGAAGAGTAGCTCTGTTAATGGAACAATGGGTGTGAGGCCCTTCAGATGCTGAGTTGAGCTCCACTGGTAGAGGTTAAAATCTGTTAAATAATATTAAACACAAGTGGAAAGATGAACTTTGTGATGGAGGTCCCTTCCGGCTAAACTCCTTTTGTTGAGATTTATCAACTCAAGTGTCTAACTTTATGGCAGAGATGGTGGGGCACTGGTGGGGCATCGATGTGGGGCAAGAAAACCTGCCAAGTGGAGGGGTCAGATGCATTTCTGAAGATATGTGTGTAGTTAAGACGTACATATTAATTGATGATTGCATCTTCTGGTGAAACCGTGTTCGAAACATGGGTGGATTGATGAAGACAGAATTAGCGTTGTGAACCGGGATTACCGACCCAGCCCTTTAAGATGAGGTAGCAATACTTTGAGATGGATGGGGATGCAGAAAATACTCAAACATCAATAATCAGACTAACTCAGAAAGTTGGCAATGTTTGACTGTTTTAATGTCAATTATCTTAAACAGGGAGTACAACGGACATCAATGGACGTTTCACAGCATGATCTCGAAGCATTTTATAAAAAACATGAGTTGTATAGCAAAAACTCGTCATTACTGACATCAACCTACGTAACTGCTGATGTCATTCTACATGGCAACTTCAAAAACTTATTGGCAAACGTGATTGTGTCAAAGGGAACATTTAGGTATACGTTCCATACTAGTCTAAGAGAATGATAGGGTCTCTAACGTCAGATGGGGCAACTAAGCCCTCCCCTCGAACAGGTCACTATGAACGTCACTAAATACACGACGTCCCATTGGTTACTCAAATTATAGGGCCCTTTACTATGTGGCCCTCTGTAATTGGTTGGCACCCTTACATACGTCAGTACTTTTCCACCTACACCAGCAGCACGCAGGCTGGTCTCCAGGTGCTGGTTGGTTGGTCTTGACCATCGCTTCCCACCAATTAGCATATCATATACCATCACCTCAGTGGTCTGCATGTCAATTAAGGCTTTGAACTCAGCCTTGGAAATGTTCCTTGCTCTGGAGAATATGATGGAGTAGAGGAACGCTCTGCCTCCTTGCGTAGGTGTGGTTCATCATGATTGTCCATTTTCACCCATCTCATGACTGAAGACCACAAATTTAAGCGCTGGTGCATTTAAAATACTATTATTTAGTGAACCGCTGATGTCTTCCTTGTTTTCGTGCACGTCTTCTGAACAGGAGTTTGTTCTTTCACACGCTTGTAACTATTGTCTGATCATCCGAGTCCAGAGCGGCCTTGGCTTCTTGGGGCTCATCCAGCCTCACCCTTCCGAGATTCGCTCCTGTAATTCTATTGCTTTTTAACTGCGACACACTGAAAAATGACTTTCTTTTTCTGGTCTAGCTCTGCTATAATGCGTATTGGAACTGTCCTTAGTTCACTCACTCCTATATATATATATGCGTTGGCGCATGCTGCAACCTATTCACTACATAGCTAGCCTCAAGAATACTTGGTCTGCTTGCGTTTCTTTGCATCTGTACACGTGTAAAATAACTTGGTATCTTCATTGTTTCTGCCGCATAAGCCTCTTCATCTCAAAATGTTTATTTATCTTTGATACTTTCTTTGATGCTTATAGACTATGTTCTCTTGTCTCTGCATCTCTTCTGGGTGCGTCAGTCTTACTTCGTGTGATGTCACCAATCTGCTCTTTTGCTAATTTTTCACGCTTCTCTGGGATTTCATTCAAATGGCCATCATACTGTCTTGTATACAGGTATGGCTTTCTGAATGGGAACATTGCTTCCAGGATTCTCCTTGGTATTGGTATATTTACTGGAACTGCACGTGTCTTACACTTTGGTTCCCAACATATAGGCAACATGGGTGAGATGCTTGAGGTGGGGGTACTTGGCTGCATCTCTACACTCCCCCCTCTGGGCGATTCATCGACCACTCTCCCATCATCCGTCACATCTAGACATTCTCTTCTGAAGAAATGCTTTTTCGGGACCCATATCTTGATTACTTCCTTCAGGCATCCAGCTGATCTAACATGCTCATCTTTGTTGCAGGTTATGAGCATGCATTGTCCACTTGGACTGCAATAGATCCACCTCCCCATATACTTCTTATGGTTCTTTGGATAGAGGAACTTTGTTCCCTCAGGTGCATGGGTGCTGGTTTTCACATAGTCTCTGATTTCTTCATCTGTCTGCTCTTTGGTTTCCAATCCTGATTCAACATCAATCATGATCTTAATCCCTATAGCTTTCTTTACAGTCTTCTTGCATTGTGAGATTATTATCCTGATCACACAGAATCCAAGCATGATCATCACCAACAGGGCTGCAAGGAACTTGAACATATCTGCCATCCATTGTCATCAGCAATGTCTCCCACTTTGTCCATCATCTGGACGTGTAGCTTCGTCAACATCTATATGGCCTCTGTCAGGGGACCATTCTTGTCGTCATGAGAAGGTATAAATGTGCAACGTGATTCTCCAATTTGGCACAAACATCTCCATCCATAGCTCTGATCATGTCTAGGCCATATCTATTCAGAAGAGTCATCAGTTGTATGGCTCTCAGCTCTTCCTTGATAGCATTAATTTGTTTTATGGTTGTGTTGATCATCTGCAACAATTACCATCTGGTTATTTGTAACAATTTAGTATTTGCTGCTGTCTGGATCCTTGGCATACAGGTTAACATGAATATCGATAAAGTCTGGCTGAACAATCTGTGCTCATATGGAATAGAATTAAAAGCTTCTTTTGACTTGGCTGAGAAATAGTTCTCTCTCTTCATTCGATTTATCAGCTCAACAGATCTCTTCTTCCTCAGCAGAGCATCTGATTTTGGAAAGCTACCAATGTTTAAGTCTCCTTTAGGAATCACCAATGCTGGAACATGTAGGTTTACTATGGAACACCATCCTCCCCAATCCTTGGGCAGATTCATATATGCTCTAGATCCACAGGCTCAGTAGTGATCCATGATCACTGCTGTCCCAATGTTCATTCCTGGTACATCAAAGACTCAACCACAATTCTGGTTCTCTCCAACTTTTCTTGTACCATTGTTTCTGAAACACAGCTTTGCACTTTCCAAAGGTACTATCTGCAAAGGTCCTCCTTTATCTTCAACCCATGTCAATTGTTTAGCAAGTTTCGGCCATGAAGGTTTGCATCCTTTCTGTACAAGGTCAATGGTGGGCTGATAGAGACCAGTGACTACCCAGGCTCTGCAAATGACCACTCCGTCTTCCCATCCATCTGGTGAAAGCACTTATCCCCAAATCTGCATCTGGTCTCTATTCTTCCAACTAAAAACCTCTTCTGCAGATTTCCCTTGACTCTCAAGTCTTCTGTTTACTTCCCATCTGATTACAACTCCTTTTACTCCAGGTTTAACAATCCGATCACATGATTCTTAGTATGCATTCTTAGCCTTGTATTTGTGTCTTGGACATAATCATCTTCTTCTGAATCTGTTCATTCAGTTGCCCATTTGACATAGGCTGTTTGGCCCATGAACTGACCTCTTGTACGGCAGAGCACTATGTGTTATAGACAATATGCTGTCTGGACATCTATTTCAATAGCAATGAAGATCTTAGACTTCCCTATACTATAAGGCAGGAATGCACATACAAAGCATTCCTCCGTTGAGGTCCTCCTTCCCACTTCAATCATATGCTGATACCATATGTTATTCCCCAAATGTTCTGTACTTAATCATTCAGTTCATGATCATCCTCCCTAGTACTTCTCTTAGGTCTCCTTCTTTTCTCATGAGCTTCTATAATCATCTCATGAAGGATGCCAGCATAATTCCTTCTTACTGGGACAATCATAGGAACATTTGTCCATGAACTTGGTATCTTTACATGTGCTATTCGTGTAGGAGAAAGCTTCAGAAGCCTCATCCTATTAGCAGAATATTAAGGTAATAGTGAGTCCTGTATAACCCCCATACATGACCTCCCCCCATAAAGAAGCCTAGACTTATCTATCAGAGGACTAGGTGCCTTTGAATGTACCTCTGGAGTAGGGATAATTGCATAAGGTCTCGGTTGCCTTGTAGTTGCCACATCTGTACCCTCCTTCTGCATAGGAAGATACACAGCGATCATTGCTTTATTAGGGTTCACCTAATAGGCAGTACGTACTGTAAGCGAGAGAAGAATTACTATGAATATGATGCATGTATAAATAACATACAAACAGGCCCATTCAGTGCAGCAATAGCTCCTTGCTTGTCATGGGGCCTCTCGTTGTTAGAAATATTATTGTTGCTATCTATGTTACCCATTCTTAATATTTTTTAAGGAAGGAAAACCCAAATTATATTTGGGTAACATCATGAAATACTCTGGCAGCATCTGTATCTGCTCCACAAGATCTTCAAGCAGCTGGCTGATTGCAGGACGATTCACAGGATTCCTGATGTACACAAAAGAGTCGTCCTTTCGACTTCCTTTTCCAATGTGCCAGCCCTGCGTGTACTGTCAATGTCACGCAGGTGGAGTCACTGTACATCGTTACTTCCTGGTCTGCATTATTCTCGAGCGCGACAATCAGCGCCACTAATTCTGCAGCCTGTGCTGAATAGTGAGATGGTAGTCGTGCACTTATCAATACTTCAAACTCCCCATTGGCCCTGTGCTTTACCACAGCGGCACCTATATATCTTTGTCTGTCATTCTGATCGGTTCTAGAGGAACTGTCAATAAAGAGAATTTCCCCAGCTGCTAAAGCATTTTCTTTCACCCTCGGGATCTCATCATAAAATTCCTCGTAATTCAAGCAATCATGCGCATGCTCGTCTTCTGCCAATGGTTCTGCTATAAACATAGCATGGTTCACTATTCTGCCTCCGACTGTTTTAATCGCTGGATTCGATATGACCACCTCATAGGCAGAAGCCCTTTGGTTTTTCCAAAATGGCAAACAAAGCATGTTAAAAAAATAACGTCATGGAATAGCCCATTACTATGCTGGTAGCTTTCTCAAAGGCAAACACGGCCGCTGCTAAAGATTGTTCGCAAGGAAAGTGGCCCCTCATTACTGGTTCCAAAATCCCACTGTAATATGCTAGAGGCTTGTACCCCAACAAAGTTCTCTGTGTGATTATTGCTGTCATGACTGTGCCATTCGTGTGTGAAAATAAGAATAATTCCTCAGCATAATTGTGAATAACTAAAATTGGAGCTGTGCAAATTGCCTTTTTCAACTCATCAAACCCTTCCTCCATTTCCTTTGCCCAGACAACTTTTTCCTGAATTGCATGTGCCTTTTTCAGAGCCTGTAACAGGGGCCTTATGTATGAACTATAATCAATTACCCATGCCCTGACATAATTTCATAGCCCCAAAATTCTTTGCATGTGTTTTATCGTGTGTGGCTTTGCTGTTTTCAAAATAGCCTCAGCCCTTTCAGGAGTAACTTTCTTTCCTTCATGCAAAATTGACTGACATATGTATAACACCTCTTCTTGGCAATACTGCAATTTCTCTTTGTCCACTTTATATCCTTTCTCTGCTAGAATAATCACTACCTGAAATGAGTCTTGTTTGCACTCTTCCTCTGAGGTGCTACAGACTAAGATGTCATCTACGTATTGCAACACAACACTGCAAATCGATATTGCTTAAGTCTATCTGCAGGACTCTATTGAAAATTGATGGAGGCTCACAGTACCCCTGGGGTAATCTCGTGCTTTTAAACTTAGTCTCTCTAAACGTAAATGACGTCAGATCTTGAGACCCTTTATTCAGTGGGATTGAGAAAAATATTTTTTCAAGTCAATCACAGTGAAATATTGCGTCTCAACAGTGATAGTACATAAGATTGTCACCATATTAGGAACTAGAGGAAACTCAGCCTCTACAATCTGATTAATTGGGCACATATCTTGCACTAAACACCACAGCCCCCCATAGATTTCTTAATCAGATAAACTGTGGTATTACATGGTGACTCTGATGTCACTAAAATGCCTTGATCCATCATGGCAGATATTGTTTTAAAAATACCCTCATCGGCCTCTCGGGACATGGGATACTGTCGTGCTCGAGGCAAAATTGCTCCTGGTTTCAGTTTAATCTTAACTTCTCCAACCCCTTTCAATAGGCCTACGTCACACGGGCCCGTTGTCCATAATCAAACTGGCACTTTCACCATGTCGTCATCAAAACATTTGGGACGCTTCCATACTAACTAATTTTCTGAGGCACCTCAGGTCTTATTACTCTCACCCAAATAAGTGATAGTCATTTCAAATAGTACTTTGTCATCTGACGGATGGTCTCTAAACATATCCTCGTCAGTGATGTCAGTCAATCTGTAACCCTCTCCAATGGCAATCACTGTGCACCATCGTCTGCCTTCTTCATCAACTCCATCAAGCATAGCTAACTCTCCTCGCACTATTGCTCTTGCAACTCTAGGGGAAAAACGTGTCTCCCCCTCTTCATCCATAGGTATCCTTGGCCTAAATAAAAACACATCAGGTATTCTCACAGTTTTACCCACTAAACCAGGTAGCCATGTTAACAAAATGCATACCCCATAGTGAAAGACCTTTGGTTCTAACAGTACTCCTCATTTGGCCATTTGTCCTGTAAATGTCATGACAAATTCCCTCACGTTTAAATAATGCATTCCTGGAGTTGAACACACTATGCCTTCATCAGTGAACGGAATCGTCATGTTCAACTTTGTCATTAAATCTCAACCTAGTATATTAACTGGTATCTGTCTAGAATACAATAATGGCAAAGACATATAACATTCTCCTATAGATCATGGCAATCTTTCAGTAAAAGGAACTCTACTTTTAGCTCCTGTGAAACCTTGAGCATTCATGGCATTCCCAGATAATGTAAATGTCCTCTCTCGTATACATGTGCGTGTTGCACCTGTGTCTGCAAAAAAAGAAAAGGATTTGCCTCCTATGGTGACGTCAACCCTCGGTTCCTCTTGAGGATTGGGAGCCAGTGATAATACTGAACACATCAAGTCACCCAGTGAGCTGTCCTATTGCGGGCATATACTTATTCTCGTGCCTGTGAAAGGTTCCCCTCCCTCGACAGTGACACCCCCTATCCTAGGAGTCATTATCTGTCCTGTGCTGTGCCCTGCTGTATTTTAATGGTTGAATGCTGTGACTGCCCTTGTGGTGGATTCATTGATGTCTGCTGTGTTTGCAAATCTTGCTGCATTCTCGGCGCTTGTGCTAGCTACACTGTCTGATTTTGGGCAAATCCCTCTCTCCTTTGTTGACTATATGCACGCGGATGAGTAATTCCCCCTTTTGAGACCTGCCATTCTGCACAAACCCTTGGCTCCCAAACATGCGTGCAATGTTCCCTGTCATTTCACATGTCCAACATATAGGAGATCTCCCAATTTGCCCTCCCTGCATGCCTTGATTATCACCCTGTGTGCCTTGAAACCCACCTTGGTTATTCTAGAAATGTCCCTGATTAATCTGGAAGCCTCTTCCTCGGAAGCCTCCTCTATCCCTTGGTAATAATCCATTATTACCTTGATCAAACTGCCTTTGGTTATTCACCTGTGGCATACCTGCTGTTTGCTGTGTTCCTGACCCTTCTCCGCTAGTCAACATTGCCCCTTCTATGGTGTATTTGGACAATTTCTTTTGCACTAATTTTGCTTCTTCACCTTTCCTAAAGTCATCTTTCTTTCGAATCTGCAATAATGCGTGATGGTCGATCCCAACGGACCCCAAACTTCTGCTCTTAGGAATTGAATAGGAAGGAGACATGTCTTGCTTCGAAAAGCTACTTCTCTCAACATCCACAGGAATCGCCAAAAGAAACATTGCACAACTGTGGGGCTCAGAAAATACTCCGAAATATGACCAATGGATATCAGATGTAGATGCTATCATCCTAATGGAATGTCGAGTCTACCAAGCAAGAGGCTGCCCGGGCAAAGCTGACAAAATCTGGGGGAAGTGGGAACAGACATTGTAGGTCACGCACAGTACAAACTACTGGACTTTGGGGCACAACTCTTCCGTGGCCACAGAGTATAACAGCTATACCTGTCGCCGCTTGAATGAGGCTATCAAGAAGGAGCCGATTGCTGTTTTAACTATATCTGTACCTTATTTTTTGTGTGTTTCCACATACGTACATATTCATATAGTACCTGCTCGCACTGCTCTACTATTTGTATGCAAAGTTATATGGTTGTGTATTGAATGTTATTGTATTATGGGAAAATGTTTCTTGAGCTGCTTCTGCACTGGGCCTGGCAGCCCCTGACATAATATATGGTAGAATACAGGTATACATTTCCCCCCACTGAAAATTCTGAATGAAAACAAGAGGATTCTCCCCTTTCTGCATTTTCTGTGCCATTATAGCTCCCATATCTGACATGTCTGGATACTACACTTGCAGCACTTTCCAGACTGCCGCTCTACAGTTATTAAATGGTGCTCCATCATGAGCAGTGTTTTGTGCAGTGACACTCAAGTATCCAGTTCTCGTCCAAATGTCGTCTGTTCTTTCCCCACGAGTAGTGACTGGAAGATCTTTGATGTCTCCCATAGCTAACGTGTTTCCTCCTGTCATTTTCTCTAACGCATGTATCCATTTCCCAGCACCTGAAGTTAAACTCAGAGCTTTACACATTCAATTATCCTTATCCATCTGTGGCCATGGTATATATTATCTGTGGCCATGGTATATATTGTGGTCATGTTCCTCCTTTCTCTAACAAAAGAAACTGTGAGTTCCCAAAATCACATTAATCCCCCATCGTCTGTCTGTCCATAGCAAGGACAATGGTTGCACACCACCTTCTTCCTGGTAGTGGCCTTTACCTGCTCACATAAGGTGGTGAGTCCCCCCTCTCACTATGGGATTGCCCTCTGGGTCGATCTAGCCGTGCCAGAGATTCAGACGCCCGTGGTTTCGGTAGGTCTAGATCTGACCATCTCACTTCACTGTCCATCAGAGAACATCCCTCAGGACCACATGCATTTTCTCCCTCTTCCCCATGGAAGATTTTTCTATCCTCGTCTGACATTTCCTGTCCCCAACTTGTATGGCTTCCCTCTTTTTCGTCTCTATTCAGAGTTAGCCTGTCCAAAGACAACTCTTTATGCTTGAAATTATACGAGCCTCCCACCTTTTTGTACAACTGTGTACTTACGAATCAATCAGTTTTACCCTTTCCTTCTGGTTACTTCTTGGTCCTCATATCATGATAAACATTATCGATCGCGTCCCCAATGCTTCTTGTATCAAACTCATCCTGTAGATTTGCTCTAGACCGCCTGGGCATTGGCTCATGTGTCGGGAAGAATTCTTCTATGTCCTCCCATGCTACTACTGGATTAGGCCCCATTAATTCTTGTTCTACGTGATCAATGCAACGTGCTCTTTGCCTTCTCTTACGTTCTATTTCTTTGTCAAGCTCTCTTCGCTTCCTTGCTTCTTCTCTTACCCTTTCTTCTTCCTGTCTTTTCATCTCTCTTCTCTCGTTTGCCCAATGTATTTCTTCATTTCTCCGTCTTTGCTTCCTTTTATCTTTTAATTTCTGCTCTTCCTCTCTTTTTCCTTATAGCTTGTCTTGTTCTTCAATTGCTCCCTTCGAGATAGCCACTGACACAACAGAGAAGGGATTCACTCTTCGCTTGGTCTTCCTCCGCATTATTAGGTGAGAGCACTCCACATTCCCAACTGGGCACAGCCCCCTCTTAAAACGGCTGCTCACTAACCACTTGGCATCTCCTTGCATTTCTACAGGAGTACGCCGCACTCGTCCTTCAGACAGCACTTTTCAGCCGTGCCCAGAAGCTTGTTGATAAATACACCTGCTTCCTACCTCTCCAGGTAATTTTTCTACCTTATCTTACACCGTCCATAGTTGTTAGACTAGGGAAGCTTCCACCAGTATCCCCTCATTCACAGTCCGCCTGGTGCTTTCTCACTTCCAGAGTGACCCGCTCCAGGGCCCAAGAGCGCCTGAATTGCCTTGCCCCTACATTTCCTCCTTTCAAACCAGAGGGTGCCCACTTAATGTTTCGCCCTTTCTAGGTCAGTGCTTAACTGGACATGTGAAAACCCCATCTGATTTTAACTTGTTGTTCCTATGTGTGTACTTTATGTACATTTATCCACTGTTATGTTTACAGCCCCTTTTAGTTTACTCTACTAATCTACTCCCCCTTCTTACATGTCCCTTATCTAGGGTGGACCACACCATGGCCCTAGAAGAAGGCTTCTATTTTTTCCAAAGCCGAAACGTCTGTGGACACTGCCCCACAGGTGCCTCGCTTGTCCACCATAAGAATTTGTTATTGGGATTTACTTTCCTGATGTCGACCGACTCCAAGGTCACCCTTCTGCCTGGCACTGGTAGACCTGCCCAATGTTTCCCACCTAGAAGAGCTACACCATACATGCTCCTCTGGGATGATGAATGTAGATACATGTGAAATGCATTTGTGGGACGCTAACATGCCCTAGAACTGAGCTCTTGCCCCTGTGATTTTTTATATATGCTGTATGATGTATTGTTCTGCATTAACAAATGCATGTTTTCTGTTTTTTGTATAAAAAAGAAAAAATCTGTTTCATTTAAATCTGATCCATATATGCGGCAAAGCTACTCTCCAGACGCTGCAAATATGAGTAGATATAGTGTGTCAATTGTATAAGTTTGTCTAGAATGCACATTGTGATTTGTGTATTAAAGTGATGCACACCATGGACTTCTTACCCCTCCCTTAGTGTGGCAATAAGTAATGTTTGCCTTTGTTACACTATATAGAGTTGAATTAGACTGCATCAAATAATTGCACTCATTCGTATTTACTAGCAGGACACCCTCACAAGCTCACTTCAATTACCCTCTGCCTATTATCATACTTCCTTTGCTCATCTGCCCTTTCCTGCTTTTTCACCTGCTCATCATGATACAGCTGTTCCGGTCTCTGTCTATCTTTTGTTTTAGCCCCATCTCCTTTCAATCGTTCCTCTCGTCCTCTCGTTCTCTGTCTTTTTTTATCATGTTCATCTTGACCTTCCCTTTGACTTACTTCCTCAATGCTCTTTCCATCAAGTTTGAGCAAAATCTGACCGCCCATTCATTCATTCTGTTTCAGCACTACCTCATCAGCCTTATCTTTCTCTCCTTTCCATCTCTTTATTTCCCATCCAATGTCTAAGGATGTGCTTGTTCGATCACTTCTCTCCTTGTCCCGTAAGACTTTAGAGATCACATCTGTCTCTGCAGTCTTCTCTGGACTCTCATTGCTGCTATGCGCAGGCGACTCATATGCCGGATTGCTGTACCCTATTGCTGCCTTAAGCTCTCTTAATGGGTACACTCCGTCATCCTTTGCCATTTATTTCAGGCACGGCGGGGGGAGCAGAAAGCTCCTCACTGGCCTCTTTGCATATGTTAAGCATCCCGTCTTCAGAAGGCGGCTGTTTCCTTTCGTCCTGGTAAATCTTCCAGAGCTTTAAGCTCACTAGCCTTTTATCTAACTTTTTTCCTGTGTATGCTGCATGCAAGTATGTCATCATATGTTGCAAAACTGCCTTTGATAGTGATTCCCCTTGTGGCCATGGCATGAACATCTCATCTGCCGTGCCCTTAACCCATTCCGCGCTGTACTGTTTAAGCTTGGGTGTGTTTTTTGGCAACTGCTTGCATAGATGTATAAGCGAAGTAATATCCTCCATTTTGACTCGTCACACTTGACTGTCAATACTCACCTTTACGTTTTACACCTTAAAAATACGTTTCAGAAAGATAGCACAATATGAGCGTGCACCAATCGTCGCAGCTCCAAGTGTTTTGTATCACATTTTATTTCAATCTACTTAATCACTAAACATCATCAGCTCAATTAAATAAACAAATAATTACATTTCAAATCTCTGTTCTTTCTTTTTTATGTCTCTTAAATTATTCACTATTTCTTCATCACATATACATTGTGCAATACATAAAACAAACGGACAAACTGACAGACTTGGCCAGCCTATGTATATCACACTCAACGCTCCTCAAGACTATTCATTTATTCACACTCTTTGTGACTTATCCTTCCCCCTAACAATACTCCTACAGAGCTTCAGTCATTCCCTATAGTATTTAAACGTGTCCGTAATTTATGTCATCCACTATTGGGACTCTGTATATTACTACTTCTGATACGTGCTATGACAGAGGATACTGGGCTTAATCAAACTGTGACGTTCCTCGTCTCACAGTTTCTCAATTGCTTGGCGATCCTCGTCTCAAGTCAATTACTTAATAACTCGATGCTCATCATCTCCAGTTGTTTATCCCAACCTCCCTCTGTTACTTATTTCCCCTTATCACTCTCTCCACTCACTGCCCATTCACAATTAGCCACCTCACTCAGTTCTACTCACCATTCGCTTTTTCGACCTCCGACTCTCAGGATCATCTCCTCCTCAACCATCCGCTTCAGCCTTCCGTCAGCTCAGCTTCCTGTAGATATCGGGAGGGGGTTCTGTCTGAAATCAAAGGACCCATCCCACCTACACTTGCAAGTTTTTTTCTTTAAACTAGTTTTCCACTATCTACAGGGAGCTTCTCGTCCTTTCAGCTAAATGGCGGAGGACGTCCGATATTGCCGGGACCCCAAAGCATACTAGGTCGACGGTTCTTTAACCATCATCTCTCTGCTACCACGTGAACCGGGATTACTGTTAAGATGGATTTCTGAACTCTGACCTGGTGGGCAGAGGTTCAGAAGAACAGCCTAGTTTCTTGGAACAGGGTAACCTTCTGGACAAGCCAGACCAATCAAGGGAGCTTAGCAGCGGTCAAGACTAGGTCTTAGGAGGGATGAGGGTGACTGAAAGATCTCAATGGGCACACAAAGTAAAGGACACTTAAAAATCACTCCCAGTCAGGTGTAGATATATTAAAAATACATATACATTTATTTCAAGGCCTTTGAGTTTCAACACACAAATCAAATCGAAGTAATACTTATTAAGCCAACACAATCCTATCTAAATACATATATAGAAGACCAATTGGGTCTAAAGGGTTAATGCATGAAATGGGTCCACATCCTAAAAGGGGAAGGAAACAGGCAGTGCAAATAGTCTTTAGTCCCTTCTGCATCCAACACACTCCTAAGAGTCAGTCCGATCCCTAAGAAGAGGAGAGCCTAATGCTCAAATGTACATGCAATGCAAGCGCACGAGGTAGTTCAAATGGGCAAAACGGGGTCTCTTCAAGGGTCTTTAGCAACTCAGGAAGGTGAGTGAGGCGATGAAGAATCGGTTCCCACTATTCGAGGAGGGTCTCCACTTGTGGGCAGAGTCGATTCCAAGAGTAGAATAGTTCGCTAGTTCGCAGTAGCAGTGGAAAAGAGAGGGGCCCTCAGGCGCTAGGGGCCACTGGCTAGGGTTGCGATTACTCATCTCCCCAGCGCATTCCAGACCAAACTTCGGCAGTCGAGTCCACTTCGGTTGCAGGTTCAAGTGCGGCAATTTGTCGGCTCTGTGGCTTTCAGCGATGAAGATACAGTGAGGGACAGTGGTGATTTCTCTGCTCCTGGTGGATGGATCAGGCCAGTTTCACTGCAGCAGGCTTCAGGGGCAAGAGGGGCACAAATGCAGCGCACCTGCAAAGGTCGTCACCAAGGCTGGGCGGCATGGTAACTGTGTATGTTCCGGTTTGTGCGCACTCGTCTCACTTCAGATTTGGGAATTCCAAGTGCACGAAATTCAGTGTGAGGGTGCCGCAAACAAAGAGCTAGCGATATACCAAGTTTCAATGGGCTCCTCAAAACAGCGGCAGAGACAGAGCAATGGTCCTGCGTAAGCTGGTCAGCCCACTGGTTGGCCCAGGAACACTTTCGAGAAAGCTTATTTGCAGGATTTGATGAAGGTGCCTGGAATAATTGGTCCCACTATTTCAATGGGTCGAAGCGTCTTTGCAGACCTCTTAGGATGACCAGACGCAGAAGGGTCCCACGGGACGACAGCGGGCTCAGGGTGCCAAACCTTTCAGCGGGTCACCACCGGTTCCTCGACTCAGCTTTTTAACTTCAGGATACTTGGATCCTATCCTTCGTTCCATGAGAACTCCAGAGATCGACCTGGTATGGGTATTTGGGGGCTGCTCTTATCCAGAATCTCCTTTGCGGCAAAACGAAGAGGACCCAATGGGAGATCTGCTCACATACAGGCATACCATACATGGAACAATCATGGACCACAGTGGTCCCAGTCATTCACAGCACTCCAGACTCTCTGGCACCCAGGATGTGTATTGGTCTCAGACAGTCCAGCCCACATCCTGGAAGCACACACACAAGCTATGCAGATATGCAGAAGCCTGCAAAATTTTGGCGTTTCGCAGGAGAATGCATGCCCAAATAAGGACTGACCTGGGTCGACTCGACCTGGGGAAGGCGAAGGGGCAAGATGGCCAAAGGACAGGACAAAGAACCTCGTGCATGGCCATTTTGGAGCCAGGCCACCTATTTGTGCCAAACGCAGTCATCTCGGTTTACCTGGTAGAAAAGGGTTAAAAATACATGCAAAAGATAAGCTCCATCAACCCTGTCCGTGACACATTTGTACATCTCCTAAAAAACCTTTGAGAGTATCTAGGGCCTTTGGAAATGACTAAGAGACCCAAGTGTACTGTACTGGACGGTACAGTGTACACTTGTTTCATGTTGCAGAAAAAGTTACAACATTGGAAAGGACTAAGGGAAACAAAGTCTCCCAGTACTGACTGTCTTGAGGGCATGTCAGTTTCCCCATTAAAAGTGAGCGAAAGCCCAGAGGAGTGCTGCAGAAAGCTGGGCTCCCCTGGCAATGTCAGACTACGGTGTTAAACAGCAGCAGAAAAGTTGTGGGGGTACACAACTGGAGGGAAAATTACACATACATGGAAATCTTTCCTAACAATTACCGACCCAGCCTTTTAAGATGAGGTAGCAATATTTTGAGGTGGATGGGGATGCAGAAGATACTCAAATATCAATAATCAGACTAACTCAGAAACTTGGCAAAGTTTGACTGTTTTAATGTCAATTATCTAAAACAGGGATTACAAAGGACATCAACGTATGTCTCACAGTATGATCTCGAAGCATTTTATAAAAAACATGAGTTATATAGCAAAAACTCGTCATTACTGACGTCAACCTACGTAACTGCTGACGTCATCCTATGTGGCATCTTCAAAAACGTTTTGGCAAAAGTGATTGGTCTAAGGGAACATCTAGTCATATGTTCCATACTAGTCTAAGAGAATGATAGGGTCTCTAACGTCAGGTGGAGCAACTAAGCCCTCCCCTCCAACAGGTCAATATGAACGTCACTAAATACACGAAATCCCATTGGTTACTCAAACTATAGGGCCTTTTACGACATGGCCCTCTAGAATTGGTTGGCATCCGTACATCCGTCATTACTTTTCCAACTACGCCAGCAGCACGCAGACTGGTCTCCAGGTGCTGGTGGGTTGGTCTTGACCATTGCTTCCCGCCAATTAGCTTATCATCTATCATCATCTCAGTGGTCTGCATGCCAATTAAGGCTTTGAACTCGGCCTTGGAAATGTTCCTTGCTCTGGAGAATACGAGGGAGTAGAGGCACGCTCTGCCTCCTTGCATAGGTGTGGTTCATCATGATTGTCCATTTTCACCCATCCACGTGACTGAAGGCCACAAATTTGAGCTCTGGTGCATTTAAAATACTATTATTTAATGAACCTCTGATGTCTTCCTTGTTTTCGTGCATGTCTTCTGAACAGGAGTTTGTTCTTTCACATGCTGGTAACTATTGTCTGATCATCCCATTCCAAAGAGGCCTTGGCTTCTTGGGGCTCATCCAACCTCGCCCTTCTGAGATTCACTCCTGTAATTCTTTTGCTTTTTATCTGCAACACACTGGAAAAGGCCTTTCTTTTTCTGGTCCAGCTCTGATATAATGCATAGTGGAATCGTCCTTAGTTCAGTCACTCCTATGCATATAAACGTTCGCGCATGACACAACCTATTCACTACATAGCTAGCCTCAAGTATACTTTGTCTGCTTTCGTTTCTTTGCATCTGTACACGTGTAAAATAACTTGATATCTTCATTGTTTCTGCAGCATAAGCCTCTTCATCCCGAAGTGTTTACTTATCTTTGATACTTTCTTTGATGCTCATAGGCTTTCTATGTTCTCTTGTCTCTGCATCTGGATGCGTCAGTCTTACTTCATGTGACATCACCAATCTGCTCTTCTGGGATTTCATTCAAATGGCCATCATACTGTCTTGTATGCAGGTATGGCTTTCTCAATGGGAACCTTGCTTCCAGGATTCTCCTTGGTATGTGTATCTTTACTGGAACTGCACGTGTATCATGCTCTGGTCCCCAACATATAGGCAACATGGGCGAGATGCTTGAGGTGGGGGTACTTGGCTCCATCTCTACAGTTGTCTACGTTCATAGGTTCACCAATGAAGGTGCATTTATGATTGAATAAATATGTTTGTTGGAGAAGTCGTTGATGGAAGGAGAAACAAAGATGCGTGTGAGGTGCATAAGTGAATGACTGGCTGGATGCATATTATCACAAGTTTATTTGGATGAGTAGGTTGGGATAAGGATATGTGTGTGCACCAGTAATTGCATGTGCTGATGAATGATTAATGTATGGTATGTGTATGTACATAGTTGTGTGGGTTGGATGGATACACATTGTTGAGTGTTTGGGTGGACACATTGACAGAGTTTGAACAAGTGAACTTTTTGGTTGTTATGTGAGTGATTGTAGTGAGATGAGTAGATGGATGCCCCAGATATTTGATAACGAGAATGGGATGAGAGAATAATATGTGTAGCCATGGATTGATTGTGAACGGTGGAGGAGAAATTGAATGGTAAATTAGTAGGTTTAAAGTAGTCTGGAGTGATGAGTTGGCTCAATGTGTCACAGGCTTGTTGCAAGTAACTTCTGGAAATATAGAAAAATGGATGTACAGCTTTATAAAGTAAGGAAATATTGAAGAGTGGGAAAGAAGGAATACATCAAGGGGCTTAGAGAAGAGAGGAGGAAGAAAACAAGAGGAAGCAAAGGAGGAAAGGAAGGAAAAAAGGGTGACTAGTCGTGTGTTGGTAGCAGGTTCGATGGTGGAGTAGAAGGACTGATTATGAGGTAATCGACTAAAAATGTTGAAACATGAAAAGTGAGTGATGTACTGAATGAGCATAAAGAGGAGAGAGGGCTGTCTTATGACCAGTTTATCATTTAATCTTTATGTCGAAAGCCTGGAAAAATATATCTTAAAAACTGTGTTGATGTCCCCCTTTTCCTGGGGTGCAAAACTTCGAGACTAGCATATGCAGATGACATAGTCCTATTGGGTAAATAACCCAAATCCCTGCAAACTCTAATCAATTTCTACACTGATTTCATGCAGGCAAGAGGAATAAAAGTGAACAGCTCTAAATCAGTCTTTTTTCTCTCCAATAGGAGTACACGTGTCAATCTATCTCATTTGGTGATGAAAATCTAAAACGGGTGAGGTCTTTTGACCATTCCCGCATTAGGTTTCACGAAACAAATGCCTGTCTGATTTATGTGCTGAACATAACAACACTTCTTAATCTAATGCAGGGCTACCATAACTTTCTGACAATTCTGGTGGAGTTCTTCCCACGGTTGAGGTCAACATTTAGGGGGATTGCACGCTATGGCGTTGGCGCTTGGGGGCTTTCCCTGCTGTTAGATTTGGGTGAGCAAGCAAAAAAGTCTACACTCACTGTTGGCAATGTCCCTGACTACAGCTGCCAAACTTCTTTATGTAGAAACTGGCCTTACTCTACTAACTAATCAGATAAAACTGGGCCCCATACCTTTATGGCTTTCAGTCAGTATTAACAATAGGGCCATTCGGAATAATACAATATTACACAATTGGTTTAGTTTGGAGAACAGACCGCGGTCTAGTATGGTTGATCATATTAAACGCTCTAGGTTTTTCTAGTTTGGCCACAGAGCCACTTTTAGTGTTGCTCACACAAACAAAATCAATTTCTCAACAGATTCAAGAAGAACCAACTTATCCATGAGGCCCAGAATGTTATGTTATGTATATTTCTAAATCGCAGCCTACACCGACTAGGGCATCATGGCGCCAAGAGGACGAGAAATAATAGGAGTCTGACAAAGAAACAGATGAAAAACAAGAACAGAAAGGTTTTCAGAGCATCACGAAAGAACAGGTGGTCCCTCATGTTACAGAGGGAGAAGGGAAGAGAGTTCCAAAGCTGTGCTGTGCCCCCAGAGAACGAATAGTCTCAACTCATGAACGCTTAAAGCAGGGAACTGAGATGTGCAAAAGCAGGAGCAGAGCGTAGGGAGCAAGGTTTTCTGTCCCTGGTGCAATTATCCGGATGGAAATACTTGGACTTTGGGCAGCTTAGGGTTGCCTAGTTTTATTTACTGCCAGCACATGATTTTAGAGTTTGTTGGAATCTGGAGCAGATTGCACTGACCCACAAGTGCATCCACCTCCCCGCCCCGGTGTACCTCTCACAAAGAATCCACCCCGTCTCCTCCACAAGGCCAACCAGGTCACCATATACCAACATGCTCTGTGTGCCACTAGTAAAAAGAGCCAGAGCTGGAGGATCCAGCTTCCCTTATCTCGCACCATCACACTGGAATGCCCTACCTCCCACAATCCGAGGTGAGCCCTCCCTCATTGCCTTCCGGAAAGCTATGAAAACCATCCTCTTCACATAAGGTCTCTCGCAGCACCATGTTTGCCAATAAACTGTCTGTAATGTGATAACCAAAGATGCATGAGCTGTAATGACTAATCTGTTTGTAGCAATCATAATCCTGTACCCCCTGTAACTAAGTTCCTGCAAGTAACAGCGCAATGCCCCTGGGCTGTCTGTGCGCTATATAAATATAAATAAATAAATAAAAATAAATTATTAAAGGACTCCCGCAATTCTTCATCATGAGATGCATATTGTCATTTTAAGTACCTTATTTATTCTTGTTATTGCTGTATAGGTGTATAGGTGTTTGTACTCTTTGTATTTCATGATTCTCAATATTCATGATACAGCATAACATAAAATAACAATAACATTCAAGACTAATGACTAATGACTTTTATCTGTTGCTGTGTGTTTTGCGTTTTATGTAAACTGCTCAAATAAACTGAATTGATTGGCTGATTAAAGAGTTGACTAGTTGAGTGAGGGATTCGATTGATAACTGAATGAACGGTGAGGTGGAACGCTACATGTATTGAGTCATTACAGCATGAGAGATTTTATACAACCTTGCTTTTAGAAACTCCTGTAAAACAAGAAAAGACAGACATGGCACAATATTATTCTGCCAAATGCAGAACATATCTTATCGCCCAAACTCCCCTGTCAAAGGTTAAGATAGTAAAGTGATAAGGGGTGCTGTTAGCTGAAATGACCCTTCGTTATAGAACCTACCATACTCCTCCACCTTGAAGGTCTTCTGAGTGGAGCCCACAGTGAATGTATAAGTCCCAGGAAGACACTGGTCATCCAGCTGGTAGGATATCTGTGCTATTGCCCTCTAGGTGGGAACCTCATGCCACTGCCTGGTCAGACTCATGTTGGGGTCCTAGATTGAGAGGGCGAGAAGACATCTTGAGACCTCATTGGACTTTGGCCTGAAGAAGGCACTTTTGTATCTATGGATCAATAACTGTGGAGAGACTGACCTGACTGAATGTCTCCTGCTAGGGTAACCTACTGCAGGATATTCAATCTGCAATTAGCAATATTGAGCGCTTTCACAACAGCACAGCCACACAAGGCAGACACCTATCTGGCCCATGCAGACAACGCCTTCAGCGATCCCTGCAGGACCATTGCATCCATGCCGCCTCTCCCCATTCACGCAGCCAGGCTCCAGCCTACAGCCTCTGGAATAGAATCAAGTACACCAGTGGCAGGTGTGCACTACACACGCGTCTACTCACATCACGCAGCCAGGCTCCAGCCTACAGCCTCTGGAATAGAAACAAGTACACCAGTGGCAGGTGTGCACTACACACGCGTCTACTCACATCACGCAGCCAGGCTCCAGCCTACAGCCTCTGGAATAGAAACAAGTACACCAGTGGCAGGTGTGCACTACACACGCGTCTACTCACATCACGCAGCCAGGCTCCAGCCTACAGCCTCTGGAATAGAAACAAGTACACCAGTGGCAGGTGTGCACTACACACGCGTCTACTCACATCACGCAGCCAGGCTCCAGCCTACAGCCTCTGGAATAGAAACAAGTACACCAGTGGCAGGTGTGCACTACACACGCGTCTACTCACATCACGCAGCCAGGCTCCAGCCTACAGCCTCTGGAATAGAAACAAGTACACCAGTGGCAGGTGTGCACTACACACGCGCCTACTCACATATTAAAACAGGAGGTTTGAAGATACACTCACCCGTAGTTCTATAAGCGGAATCTGTCAAAGGAGAAAAGACAAGTGTTACTGACAGGCCATTTAGTATAGGAAATAGCTGTTCAAGTAATGGCTAGGTGCTGTTATAGGTTTAAGGGATCTGTTCCCTATGATATAAGAAGGGTCACTGTATGCTAGTAATCAGTTTAAAGGTTCAAGGGACCAGTGTCTTATGGTATTAACAATGTTGCTGAATGCTGATATAAGTCAATGGGTGTAGTGGGTACACCTACTATGCATTAAAAGATATCACTGTGCACTTTCATAAACACATGGGTCTAGGAGGCCCGTATGATGCAAGATCTCACGGTTAACTAACTGTAGGTTAATATGGGCAATGCAGACGTCTTCTGTGAATCAAAAGATGCCCTTTGGCGTGGTTGTGCAACCCCCCTTTTCAGATGTGATGTGGCACGGGCTATATTCAGGAACAGGATTAGGGCACAGCCCATGACCACCCGAGTGCCGACTGCATTTTCATTACCAGTCCAGCCCAGGGCCGCCAGACTGGATTTAGGTGCCATTAATACACACAGATCCTTCACTTGTCTCAATGTTGGGCAAAGCAAAACATCCATATGGCTATGCATAGATGCAAGCATCATATAATGCCCCTAACCCTAAGGCAAGTACACTTCACAGTTGCATCCCCTTTAATTGTGTAAAGAGCTCCTCAGACACTACACACAAGTCTTTAAGGGAGGGCTGGTCTCTTTATTTTTTCTTTATGGTATTTCGTTGTATTGTCTTTGTTGGCTTTTCATTTAAGCTGATGCCGCTTTGTGGGTAGGGTCATATTCACACACCAGGAAACACCATCAGTGGAAAATGCTTGTTACCACGAGTATTCCCATTTCCCCTCTTTTAAGATCAGCATTCCGTCTGATCCACTGTGTACCAAATCCCCCTCCACTTTCATGTGTCTCTTCGCATTCTGCTCGTTCTGTGCACCGTATCTTATTCCTGCTCCAAGGTTTTGCTCTCTTTTCCTTCCTTTTTTATCTACACGCCGTCTGGTTCCCCCGGCAGGGGCACAATACGTCATTTTCCAGGACACGGTTCTGTGACCGTACGACGATGCTGGTAGTTTCTGAGGTATACACGTTTTATAACCTAATAATACGAATAAATAAATAACATAGTACACGTACCTACATACCAGTAAGTTCCTCCATTGTTTCTGTGTAGACTTCCCGACTCCTCCCCTCCTTACTTCTTCCCCTTTCCCCTCATCATGCCCTACTGACCGGCCTCAATGTAACTCGACAGTTAGACGTCCTTACCCAAGCAGTGCAAACTGACATCCTAATTGTTCTCATTAAGGACAGGACATAGCGCATTGAAATAAACAGGTGCGCTTATGCTGCTTGGCTGGAAGCAGATGTTGCATGCAAGATGTGGGTGTATGTGTGGTTGGGGGTGGCCGGGGGAGGGATTGCATTTAAACCTCTGTCTGATTTCTCCCTCCACCAAATAACAGAAGTCTGGGTGCTCCCCCTGCCTCTCCCTGGAATTCCTTGAGGGGGATAAGCCGTTGGCACCCCCATTTGGGCCAAGATTTGATGCACCCAGATTCATGGGGCACGTTGAAGGATCCAGATCCACCTTTTATCTTTTCTGCATCTTACCTCATTGACCTCCCTAGGAAGTACCCCCTGTAAGGTTTCAATATCTTTCTGAACATCAGATGGATAAAAGGGGTGGAATTTCACTAGTGGTTGTGTGAATGGTTGTTCAGGCTTTTAGGGTACACTGGGCTATACTTAGCTGATAAATAACAAGAGATTCCGGCCCCTGATGAATGCCTGACATGCACTGTTTGTTGCCCTGCTGGGGAAAAATCCAAGGTGGTCTACTTAGAACACCACCTGAGCCAGTTAGTGAGCTTTGCGGGTGACTCTCAGCCTGCCAACCAACATACTGAATACGATGAAATGAGAGCTGGGGTCTTTGTATTGCAGGGAGTACTTTCTCTGTGCTAAATGTGTATGCCAACCCTAACCATGAGCTCTTTGCTATTAGGGAGAGCCTCCAGAACATCCCCTTCATTCATCTGCCAATTCCCAATGTATCTATCTGAGGGCAAGAAAGAGAGGGGAAGAGAGAGACGGTCAGGTTGTGGCATAGTGAGAAACTAAAATGGCAGCTGTCTGTAGAGCTGTTAGGAAAGATTGGATATGATAATGATATGATAGGTTATTTATAACACGCTAAGTGTGGACCCAGACCCGGGGACCAAACCTGTGTTGCTCTGTGTTGTCTTGCTTCCAAGGCGAGCACGTTGCCACTGAGCTATGCTCCAAAGACAATTACCCCTTTCCATTTATGGGTAATTTACCCTCCAGTTGTGAACCCCCTCAACGTTTTGCTGTTGTCTGACCATCCTAGCCTGACTTTTGCCAGTGGAGCCTTCTGTTGTACTCTGCTGGGCTTTTGCTCATTTTGTTAGGGGGAAACTGACATGCCCTTAAGACAGTCAGGGCCCGATTCAGAACTTGTTGCAGTGAACGTGCTAAAGAGCACGATTCACTGCGCCAAATGAGGACGCCCAGGCTCCACCAGTATTCTCAAGTGGGCTTGGGCGTCCTCGTAGTGCACGACAGTGCACCTTCAGTATTGCGTCTGTTTTAGAAATAACAGGCGCAAACCTGAAAGCTCAGCAGCATTTTTGTAAAATAACGGCAAATTCGTTATTTTAAAAAAATGCTGCCGAGAACACAGGTGTATATGAACACTTTCCTATAAACCAAAGTAAGCAGCTTCAATGTTGAAGCTGCTTACTTTGGTTTATAGGAAAGTGTTAATATATACCTGTGTAAATGAAAGTGTTCATT
Source organism: Ambystoma mexicanum (assembly GCF_040938575.1). NCBI lineage: Eukaryota > Metazoa > Chordata > Amphibia > Caudata > Ambystomatidae > Ambystoma > Ambystoma mexicanum. Next base: position 171,301,847 of record NC_090925.1, read on the forward strand.
CATTTACACCAAAAAGTAGCAGCTTTAATGTTGCAGACTACATTGTTGAAGCTGCTTGCTTTGGTGTAAATTAAAGTGTTTATATGCACCCGTGCAGTGTATATGAACACTTTGGTGTAAATTAAAGTGTTAATTCGTTTACACCAAAGTAAGCAGCTTCAACGTTGCAGGCTACAACGCTGAAGCTGCTTGCTTTGGTGCTTTGAGGTAAATGAAAGTGTTCATATACACCCGTGCGGCATATATGAACACTTAGGCTTAAATTAAAGTGTTCATTCATTTACACCAAAGTAAGCAGCTTCAACGTTGCAGAATGCAACACTGAAGCTGCTTGCTTTGGTGCTTTGAGGTAAATGAAAGTGTTCATATACACCCGTGCGGCATATATGAACACTTAGGCTTAAATTAAAGTGTTCATTCATTTACACCAAAGTAAGCAGCTTCAACGTTGCAGAATGCAACACTGAAGCTGCTTGCTTTGGTGTGCATGAAAGTGTCCATACACAACACCGGTGTATATGAACACTTTCATTTACACCAAACATGGCTTCTTGTGGCACGACTCCAGTATAATTGGAACCAAAATGGTACCGTATATGTGCGCAATTTTAGCGCACATACAAAACTGGAGGAATGCCACAGGAATACCCTTGTAAAATGCCAAGCAACAAAGTGGTTGCTAGGTTGGTTTCCAACCCATCCTAGCAACCGCCACATGTATTCCGAAAGTGGCACATTCCTACCAACTTGGGAAGAATGCACCACCTTCAGAATAGGTCTTAAGTACCGAAAAGGTTGTTAACCCTTTTAACAACATTTACAGTGCTTAAGACCAGGTTGAGAATCGGGCCCTGAGTACTGAAAGACTTTGTTTCTCTTAGTCTTTCACTTTGTTGCTATTCTTTAGTACCATTTTATCAGTGCTCAAAGTACCTGACAGTACAGGACGCTGGGGTCCCTTTTTCATTTTTAAGGCCCTAAACAGCCTCAAAGGATGTTTGGTGAATGTACAAGTGTGCCTTGGACAGAGCTGGTGGCAGCTGTTACTTTTTATGTATTTTCAACTCTTTTCAATGCTCCAAACCGCGTTTACCGTGTTTAGCCCAGGACAGTGGCAAGTGCCTAAAATGGCCATGCCACGAGGTCCTTTGTTCTGTCCTTTGGCCATCTTGTCCCTTTGCCTTCCCCAGGTTGAGCAGACCTGGGAAATTCCTAATTTTTTCATGCAGACCCACGAGCAAACCGAAGCTTTAGCGGGCCTCTGCATGCCTTGTGTGTGTGCCCCCAGGATGTGGGCTGGATCTGTTTAGTTCCAATACACATCCTTGGTGCCAGTATGTCTGGTGTGCTGGGATGACTGGGACCACCTTGGTCCATGAGTGGTCCACGTCTGGGATCGCTGTATGTGAGCAGATCTATTGGTTTCTCTTTGTTTTGGCACAAAGGAGATTTTGGATAAGGGAAGGCCATTGCAGGTTGATCTTCTGAGTTCACAGCAAACTTAGTAAAGGAGCCAAGTATCATGAATCAACTAAGCAGATGCGTGAAACCGCTAGTGACCCTCTGGAAAGTTTGGCACCCTGAGACCGGTGTTGTCTCGTCAGACGCCCTGTTTTTGATCAAACCTGGAAGGCCTGTAAGGGCGCTTCGACCCATTGGAATAGTGGGACAAACTATTCTCGGCACCTCCAACTTAACCTGTAAGCGAGCCTTTTCTGAAGTGTTCCTGGACCGCCCAGTGAACTGACCAGCTTGTATGGGACCTTTGCCCTGGAACCATCGCTGTCTTGAGTTTTGACTTGAGCCTTTGGAGACTGTAAGCTCTGGATATAAGGCACTATCCCGCTGACTTTTGTTCAACTAGCATTCCTAGGTCTGGAATTAGGAGAGTACGCCTGAAGCTGAGCATACGTGGTCACTGTGTCGCCCAGCTGTGGTGATGAACTTCGTGGGTGCCTTGCTGCTGTGCTCCCCTGTGACCTTAGACTCGCTGCAGTGGAACTGGCCTGATCCCTTCACCAGGAGTGGAGAAATCAACACTGTCCCACCACAGAATCATTCCTGGAATGCAGCCCCTGAAAGTCAAAGAGCCGCGCAACTGCAGGATTTGAACCTGTGACTGAAGTGGTCTCAACTGCCGAAGTTTGGTCTGAAGTGCGCCGAGGGTCAGAGAGTACTTGCAACCCTTATCGGTGCCCCTGGTGCATCCATCGATTTTTATGCACAAGTGTCCCCTGAGGGCCACTCTTCTTTATCGAAGTAGCCTGTGCTACTGAGCTATTCCCAACTCTTGGATCGTGTTCTGCCCTCTTGGGGAAACCGTCCTCAAATAGTGGGAACTTATTCTTCACTGCCTCATCCACCTTGCTGAGTCGCTACAGCCCCTTGAGGAGACACCGTTTTTGACTTAACCGGATGCTTACGTGCACCAGCACCGAAAGTACTTTTGAGCTCATGGCTCCACTCATTTTAGGGACTGGACTGCCTCTTAGATAGGGTGTGAATTGTGAAGGACTGCCACAGAGCTATACGCACTGTGTAACCCCTTTCTTTGCAGGTTGTGGAACTGTACGGAGTAATATCCCTGTTGGCCATTAGTTACTGTATATATGTTTGCAAGATTAGTATTGGGTTGGTTTTGTTATTACTACTGACTTAAAAGGCCTTTAATAAATGTATATATGTTTTTGTTATATACCTGACTGAGAGTAATTTATGGTCTTGTCTGCTGTGTGTGCTCATTGTGGGCTTTCGATCACCCTCACCCCTCCTGAGACCTAGTTGTGACCGCCACCAGTGCTACCATGATTGGTCTGGCTTGTCTAGAAGGTTACCCTGTTCTAAGAAACTAGGCTGGCCTTCTGAACCTCTGCCTACTAGGTCAGAGTTCAGAAATCCATCTTAACAAGAGTCCAGTGATAGGAGAGCCTCAGATGGTTGGTATAGCCATCATGGGTAAGGAACAGAAATAAGATTATGTAACATCTCATAAATGGTGATTTATGTGGTGTAAACGCTCAGTGACATAAAATAGGATACCAGAAAGAATGCTTAAAAACCTATAGTATGACATTTGAGATATCCAAAACATAGCTCCTTGCTGTGATCAAAGTGTAATGATGTGGAATGACAGCTTAAAAGTGTGATTCGGGAAAGCACAAAATGTGTATTAAAAGCTGATTAATGTAACATAACATAACATAACATGTAAGATACACATTAGGGAACCCCATGCAGGTTTGGTCTGGGAAACTTTAGCCCTCTCCAGACTCAAACTCAATACGTACACAATAAACTTCAACAAAGCCATTTTTAATGTGTCCATTGTGAGGAACCTGAGGGTCTTCTCACGTCTACTCCTCCTGGATCCCCTGTGCAGGTGGCCAGGAAAGGGTAACAACATGATGCCCGGAAGGCGAAAAGGTAAGTAGAGGGTAGGTGGGGGGTGTGTGGGGTGGGGGTGTTACTTAGGGGCATTTTGGCTGTGGCAAAATTGGCTTCGCAGCCAAATTTATCACAGTAAATTGGGATGTGAACAATTGTGCCACGGCCAAAATGTATACAACCGGGATGCCCTTAGGTAAAACACAGTATTTCACATCCTCCTTTCAGGAAGGAACCCGTATCCCAGAAGTGGTTTTGGGATATTGCACACCATGTTCCTTTATCTCTAAGAAGAGCAGGAGATAGTATGCTCCCGATGTGTTAGACAGAGAGGAAGAAAGACTGGGAATGAGGCATCTCGGGTCAAAACACAGTATCGCCCTTGTCATGATGACAATCAGCCTAACCCTCTCCTGCTCGTTTTAGGGCATTATAAGGTAGTTCCCCTTTATTCTCCTCTTGGGGTAGCTAACAGTACTGGGATGGGGAAGAAACACCTAAGAGTTATGAATAGTACACACTCTCCCCACTCTGGTACTGAAATGAGGAAGAAGCAACTGAGAGTAATGGATACCATTTCCTCTCACCACTTTGGTACTGCGACGAAGAAGATGCTTGAAGGTCAGGCATGTCCATGTCATCAGTGCCAGGCTGTAGTGGTTAATAGTATACACCTGCAGCCCATTGAGCGACCACAGGTGTATAAAAGGTGGAAGACTAAAGCACAACGAAGAAGCAGGGAAAGAAAAAATGTGAGCTGAAGAAGCTGTGCGGGGTGAGCTAAGCTGAGATGCAGAGAAGCCAACCAAAACCCTGGGAGTCCTGCTGGTGTGATTGGGCAGGACGGAGATCCTACAGAAGAGCAGGTGGGCAGCAGGCGCTGCTGAGAAGTGGAGACAGAGCTGAGCACGAGAGCCAAAGAGGGCTGAGCAGAGCACCCAATGAACAGGCTTTCCCGATCGGGGAGAAGCTATTAACAGGAGCAGAGTTGTCAGGTTCAGGTAAGTGTTGGGATGCTAGAATAACCCCGGCGCTCCGAGGGACTGTGATTGGATTAGCGGTTCACAGCAATAAGTAAAGTTGCCTTTATTGAATACAGAACTGAATCAAACAGGCAAAGCTGCACTTATTGAAAGTTGAACTGAATGAAATAGGTTAAACTGCATTTATTTATTGAGTATTGAACTGAGCGACATAAACCTATTGGATACTGAATGAACAATCTTGCTAAATATTGAACAATGAACTGAAAGCAATTAAGGAACTAAGATAAATGAAAGACTCTGAGGGGAAAGTTGGAGTCAAGGTTGAGAAACCACTTGTACATTAAAGTTGTGGAGCTACCATGGAGAAACTACTTGTTTGGCTGAATATTGAACTACTCAAGGAGACCTGGAAGTTTCTGGTTGCGTGACCTGTGATGGGTGGACTGTGTGGTCTAAAACTGCACCAAGACCAGAGACCTGGTATCTGTTGAATAAAAAACTGTGGAAAGTGAATCCAAGGTTCCTGGTTTCGTGACCTGTAATGGGTGGACCATGTGGTCTAAAACTGTGCCTAGACCAGAGAACCCCTCTATTCTAACAAAGATGTTTGCTGTTGTCGATGAAAGAAAACAATCATTGGTCTATACCAGACTTGGGGAAGGGAACCATGAGTTGTAAAGAATTGTTGGAATACAAAACCAAAGCTCCAGGATTCTACTTTTTGTGTCATCTTTTGATAGTGATCTTAGGGAAGGAAACCCTGAGATTTGCTGCCCTGAAACTGTATTGAACTTGTGAAGGGTATCCTGACCTGTATAAAAGTGTGGAACTTTATTGCTTCTAGTCCGAAAGAAGGTAAATAGATCATTGTAATGAACTTATTGACATTTGGGGAAAAGATGCTGAAATGTAAGCCCGAGCTGGAAGTTGCTCAGAACTTTACTTTTGGAACACTGTTTAGTTTATGGTTGGCACCCCTACACATTGTTGTGTCTTAGTTGTGAGGGCAAGTATAGGTTTTGGACACATACAGACGTTTCACTTGAATGCTTTGACACAGACTTTCCTTAGTTTCTTTTGGTAGGGAAATCCCACCGTAGAATAGGGCAAGTTAGGCCTTACTCCATCCTGACATTTTCATTAATAAAAGCTTTTGTTATACATTGAATCTGTCTGTGTCTCCTTTGATGATGCCAATCTCACACCAGCCTCTTCAGTAAGCCCTGTTGACATTGGGGGGCTGCGTTTGGAGCCTAAAAATGTTGCCTTATTGAATACACATTCGATTGATGCAAAAATATATAATTTATTATTTTTTTAAATCATTTACCCACAAAATCCTATTGGCCTCACATAGCAAAAAACGTTCATTTTCAAATCGATAAAAAGAATCCATCATTACGTCAAGGAAGCCCCAAACTCTCACGTGCAAAAAAACACCCAAGTGACGTAACCTTGCTTTACCACCGAGTAGACAACCAATGCAATACATCACTGCTTAGATTGCTTATCCGGTTAGAAACATTGTATACTCTACAAAAGTCAAAGGGCCTCATCACGAGTTGGGCAGTATCCCAACTGGGATCCCACCCAATGGTATTTGTGTTACCACCCAACCCTCCGGCGGTATTACCGCCAGACCATGGGTTGGGCGGTAACTGTAATTCACCATTCCACACTGGGTCCATTGGACTCAATGGGGAATTTTCGGCACAATTCGTGTGCTAATAGCGCTGAGATAATTGCGCTCGAAAATGGGCATTAAGTTGGAGCATTTACCCCCAGCTTGGAGCTGGAGGTAAATGCTGCCAGACTCATGTTTTAGCGGGCCCTTAAATGCGGCGATCACAGCGTTACTGCCGCATTTAAGGGCTACCGTCAAACTCATGATGAGGCCGAAAGTCAGACTTTTTGGCATTGCCAGTGCTTGTTCTTAGATGATTTCTGCTGTGAAGTCCCATCTGAGATGAAAACGCAGTGCCTCCTCGTACATCTGCCTGTGTGGGCTCTACTAGTTAATAACTTTAAGGGTGGGTACAGCCTCTTTCAGTGATTCTAGGGGTGGGATCAGCTACCTCTACTATGGAAATAGTCGTACAGGGCGACATCCTTGAATACTTCATTACCATGTCCAGCAAGTGTGAGTGGATCTCATAATGAGTTTAGTGGTAAATTACTGGATTTACCACCAAATGATGTACTGTTTCTGCCAGTACCCCGGGATTACGAGCAGTGGTATGGCAGTGTAAAATTTAAATTCCCATTTTTGGAGTCCATATGCCTTCATGAGATTTGCTTCTGGATTTCCCGTGCGCAGTAGCGCTGCACGGGATATGCGCAGATTTTTGGAGGTAAAGTGGAGGACTAACCTCCAGCAGTTGCTAGAGGGGAATCCTCCGCTTTCCAAAACTCGGAAACGAGAGGTGCGGTAAAAGTGGAGATAATCCTGTTACTGCCCAAAAAAAGTGCCAGTAATGGAATTACCACCACTTTACCACCAGACTCATAATAAGGCACATTGATCCTAGCAGTGCAAGAGCGGGATAGAGAGGGTGCCATATATTGCCAGAGCGAGGGCTGCAGCCGCCAAGGTAAGCTATGGCCACTTAGTGACTGGCATTGGAGATTCAACTCTGGCTCTGCACCTTAGAAAAAGCTTGCATAACTTGAATGGAGGCATCACTTTGATTGCATCCTGGGGTACCGCAAGCCCCAATTCACAGTGAATGTGGAGGGTCTGCCCCGTTGATGTGAGGAGGTCCTTCCTGAATCTGCAATCCCCCAAGGGCCTCTTGATGTCAAAGCTCTGCTCTGGTAACAGCTCTGCTTGCCATCCCTACGGCTGGTGCCCACTTTCCGTTACCAAGGCTTCATTGCACCTTCATGATGGATGCTCTGATGGTGTTATGGCCCCATAGTATAGACGAGGCAGCCTGATCATTACCATATTGTGCAGCTCTTTGACCAAGGGAGTTATTCACCAGCAGGGCCCAGCACAGTCAGGCAGTCTGTGCCAAAAGGAACAGCGGTGCACGCCCCATGATCTGTGGCCGTCGTGGCGTAATCTTCACCAGGCACACCTAGAAACTTGTATGGTGCCGTTCTTGCTGGCACTCGATGGTATGATACAGCACGACCCATAGAAGGCCTTGGTAGTGTTGGGAGTGTCTGTGCTTCACAGCAGCAGCCATGCACGGAAGTGCCCATGCCCAAGAGCCTGTTGCCCTGAGAACCCCTGGGGTGCACAGACGCGTCAGGACATAGGGAGGGAGCCTTCTGTTTCTGCCTGCCACGGGGGCTGAGGGATGGCACGTGGCTGATGATGGAGATGTGTGAAAGAGAGCAAGTGGGTGCAGGGGGCTTACTGTGTGCTTTGGGGTACCAGACTCAAGTGCCTCCTGCCACCACATACAAGGTCATGTGTGACTGTGAAGGGAGACGGGGGCCAATGAGATAGGCCATTGGCAAATAGGCATGGACAGTTCTAGGGCCATGGGAGGGACATAGGACATATAGGGCATAATTGGACCTGGCATCGGGCAGCTCAGGAGCAATGGAAGTGGCAAAGGTAAAGTAAAAGCAACAGGATGTGACATGGGGCAGCTTTGAGACATTCTGGATGCCATGGGTAATTTCAAGGGGCAAAGCGATGTGACCTGAAACACTTCTGGGGGTAATGTTGGTGTGATTTGGCAATTAAGGGGCTTTGGGATGGGACATGGGTCTGTTCTGCAGCAACGTAAGAGCCATGGGCAATTAATGGGGCAAACAGATGTGGTATTGAGCAGTCTTGGGGCGATTCTGGTGGCATGGGGCAAATAGGCAGAGGAGCATGACACAGGATAGCTGAGGGGGGGCAATGAGTCTACACAGCCGTTTGCCTCCCCCTTTTTTACTCCACCATGCAAATTGAGTAAACAGTGTCTGCCATAACTGCACCAATACTAATTCCAGATGATCTGACCGCTGCGTCAGCATCAATCACCAATAGAAACTGAGACATTGGGAACTGCTGTTGTTGACCTCTAACCTCCTCTGTACCTGAGCAGTGACTGATCGCAGTGGGGAACTGGCAAAGATTCCCATCTGTGCGGAACCATCCACTCAGCCCACCTTTCGAAGTCTCTCCAAATGATCATGAACGCCAGGTCCTATGTATGCCATTGGGACTTTCGCTAACAATGGAGGTCCGGGCAGCATAAGTACCAGTAGCCTGCTCTGCCAAGCGGAGTATGCTAGTCACTTACTGGAATTTCTTATCAGACATGAAGGCATTTCAGTAGTCTTAGGGCATCCTTTGATAACGCTTTCTGTTTTCTAATGTGCTGTTGGAGATGGTCGTTGCACTTAACCCTTCCTGCAAGAATAATGTGCAGCGATTCGGCCGTGATGTGGCATTTCCATAGTGCCAGAGACGGCATAGCCTCCAGGGAGGCTCCCACTATCCTGATTTGGTGAGTTACCTGATTTACCACCGGACATGCCAGGGATAATTCTATCTTTCACCATACATATTAAGTACATTTTTCTTTTTTAATATTTCTTGTTGTAGGCTCTGGAGGCCATGTACTTACCTCTGTTCGGGGTCCCCAGGGCATCAATTTCTGCCATCATCCCTCACCGCACATACACCTAGGTGAGACCATGGCTCATCCCCTTATTGCTAAGAATTGTTTGGGGCATTATCTACTGCTCTTTGATTATGAACTGGTAATGTTCTTTTAGGGATTGTTGGATTGTCCGCTGGGAGTTCCTATGTGATGCTATATCAAGAGATTAATGTTTTGGTAAGGAGTTCTTCAGTTCTATTACCATATTGGATCTACTTACTTGAGGTTAGTTGGTGGAGTAACTAGACATTGGCTCCTTTTCCTTTATAGATATACTTTTTCGTTTTTCTCAAGAACTTTTAGATGAATTCACGAGTGGACTTTCTCCCTCATTCAATATTTCAATTGGAACTTCACACAAATGAGGTGACTTGTCAAGCCTACGGTGCATTAGCTATTAGGAAATTATATACACTAAATATTTCCCTTGTGACACCTAATTGATTAGTTACCTATATCAGTTTTTTCTACAGCACTTGCTAAAGATTAAACCCCTGAAGAAGAGAATTATTTCTCGAAACACATTAGGTTCTGTTTCACATTTAAGATTGGAGGTTTGATGACAACAAAACTGGATTCCAAGATTAATTTTTTTCATGAATGATGATTGATTAACCATCTAGATTATGTATATCCCTACAGAATCGTATATTTCTATTATAAATAGAATTCTTTGCCTTTTTAAGACCCAAGACAGTGTGCAGGGGACGGGAGTTACCACATCTTTGGGAACTTTTCCTTCTTGTACGTTTTTGTAGAGTCCATGTGCCCAGACTGCGTTTTCTCCCCTGCACCTCTATACTCTATCTACCTTACCTAATTCCTTATTCCTATATTCCTTTTTCTAAACCAACTAGAGCTCGCTCACATCTACAACATAGTAGTTTGCACTGTGCTACTTCCTTTGAATAAGAAATAAAGAAAGCTCCCCTTTAAGACTATAGCATTTCTAAACATAGTTTACTTACCCGCTATGAGATATAAAGTATATGTAACGTACACCACTGTTGACAGTCCTTTATTGGAAGCAATATAGGTACCCTGTATTCTTCACTAGAGCGCACCCTTGCTAAGAACCAAGCTTGATCTTTTTACCTTTATTACCTGAGGTGGGTGAAGAAAGCAAAGGGACTGCCTGCTTGCTTAGGTTTGGGATCACAAGGCTAGGCCCTGGACATGGCACTGGGCCAATCATCCCAACACTGACGGTTTAGGAGGACACTGCTTGCTTAGGCCTGGGATCACAAGGCTAGGCCCTGGACACGGCACTGGGCCAATCATCCCAACACTGATGGTTTAGGAGGACACTGCTTGCTTAGGTTTGGGATCACAAGGCTAGGCCCTGGACATGGCATTGGGCCAATCATCCCAACACTGATGGTTTAAGAGGACACAGATTATAAAACATGGATCTGGTACAGGACACACTGGGATGAGGTAAAGCACGCTTTATGTGATGTCTCTGCTGGCGGAAGAGATGTCATCTCACTGTGGCTACAGGGCCAATCATTTATTGTTTCATCCATTTGTGCAGCACTTTCACCAAACGGTTCTAAAAACACAATACACAATGTTGGATGTGTAACATATTGCCGATAGCATAAAGTACATTTCTGAAGTAGAGCAGGAGGAAGATAATGGGCTGGCAAAAAAGTAAGATTTCGAGAGGGAGCCTAACATCTACAGCTATCAGGGTCAGATGTGCCAGGGGAGAGAGGCCACTGAATTCTAGGCAACTTGTGAGATTTACTGGCATGTTGTGTGTCTATATTCCCGTGGTCTGCAGCTTTTGTCTCACTAGCTCGTTTGGACTACAACTCCCATCAGGCCTAGCTTGCAAGGTCAAAGCAAAGTGAAGGATCATTGAAGTCATAGTCCAAAACATCTGGAGACCTGCAGGTTGCAGACGCCTGCTAGACCAATAGTGATGGGCAACAATCAGTCCCATTGAACGCCCTCATGGGGTATGATATGTCCTATACATCTGAAGCACAAAAGGTGGAGAGGGGATCTGCAGCCATACATAGGCAAATAGGGTCACAGATATATGGAAATAGAGTGGCAAATTGCCCACACTCACTGTTTCATTGTTGACTTTAAAGTTGTGGTCCATTGTCACCATTCGGCACCTTACTGCATAGGGGAAGAAAAGACAGTGAGATGTCAGCATTCCCGTCACTGCTCACCTGATAGGAGGAGAAGAATGCGGGTCATCAGTGCCACAGCTCGTGTGATAGGTCGCCTCAAGGACCACCACTACTCACCTAGCTGTCCAGGTGTGTAGATGGGTTTGTCCGTCTGCACAAATGTGCCGTTGTTCATAGTCTTGACCAGGACTTGGGTTGTGAGGGCCCAGACGGTGAAATCTCCCACCCCCAGGCCGTTCACGCTGATAGTCATCATCTCCTGCTGTCCTGCTGGAAAGGGAACCTGTGGGGAGAGAAGTGCACAGAACGGCATGACTTGGATGACGGGGATAACTCTGCAGGGAGTCTGGGAGGGAGGCCCTTCCACAGTCACATAAAACCGAATGTTCATACACAACAAAGAACTTAAAATAAATAAATAATTGCACAGATAGAGAATGAAGAGACAACAAAATGGCTGGAGAGTAAAAAGCCACAACCAGTGCATTGATGTTTAATTAGATGGCCAAATAATAGCCAAAATTCCAGTAAAAGTAGACCAATTGATTTTAGAAGCCACCTGCTGGCCGTACACTCTGTTTCGGGAACATCCTAATGGTTAGACAATTTCACCATGAATATAAATGGGTTGAAGCAGGCACCACCAAAAAGCAGTTGTATAAATCAAAATTAAATACTGTTAAGTATAACGACATCCTGGCCACCAAAAGCCTGAATTGCATCATTCAGGAAAATCACATCTACAAAAACTGGGGCAAACTCCACCAATATTGGTTCCACCAGAGTAATGAATACTACATATAATCGGAACACATTAAAGAAAAGTTGCTCAGTCTTTTTCTTCTATGTAGATCATCTTTTGTTATGAAAACTCCTTATTCAAGTACATATTGAGAGGCAAAGACATTAGCCGTGGCCAATATGTTTCGGACCAGCATCCTTCATCAGGGTGATCTCTGGCAATAGGATGAGCTAAGAGTGATGTCGCCTTCTGTTCATGGTCAAATATATCCAAAACATTAGTATAGCAGCTGTATAGCGGTAGAGAACAATACACTGGAAGGTAGAGTTTCTCCAAAGGTTGTGTGCGCAGAAAGTGCTCACAATAAACATGCCACCACCAACAGGCCATGAACAAGTCCCACGCCATCCGCCTGGGCTTGCTTATGGTGTATTCTGTTAGTGCCTTGGAGTTCAGGTTTGCTCAGTGGGTTAAAGCATAAAAGGCAAACACTACTTCAGGTGAGTCCTCTGGGTCACACTACAGTGTTATAAAGGGGGTTGCCTAGACCCCAGGGAACCCTGCTGATCGACAGGTCAACTCATGTGGGAGGAGCTGGTGCCATGAATGCATCACACTCAATAACTGTCTGGATTCTTCCCACCCATGCATAGAAGCTTGCTTCTTTTTTTTTTTTTTTATTTATAGACTTTTAGTTTTGTAAAGAAAAACAAACTTTTTGTCAAATACATTTATAATCCTCAGCCCACGTCATTGCATTAATGCATTTTTCCATTCGAGTTATGCAAGCGTGGGCATAATGATTCGTCTGAGATAGTATCCTTATTCTGCTGGACCAATGTCTTACAGTAATTATGTCAGTACCATGTCCATAAAGTTGATCACGTTGCAGGTTAACTGTACGTTTCTTCCGTTATCAAATATGACCACCACTCTTCCATATTGCCATTTTTAGGGGCATAACGTTCAAGATGGAGGGAGCGCTGTTCGATGATCCGTGTGCATTCGATTATGAGATGTTTAATAGATTCAAGTTCCTGCTTGCAAAAGCGACAATTAGCATCAGTAGTCATGGGATCTTTTATTCTCCTCTTGTATAGCTTGGTGTTGGACAAATTAAGGCGAAGCCTTAGAAATTGATTCCGGTGATAATGAGACGGAAACTTAGACAGGTATTTCGGTAGGGTACCTCTTTCCTGTTCGCACATACCAAAGTCTAAGCCTGTGGATAGTGCTACTCGCCTTTCCGCGTTTTTAATCCACTTGGATTGCATGAATTTTATTTTTGCCAAATTCGGCGACCGTAGAACCAGAGGCATTTTTATATTTGCTTCTTCCAGGATGCCTAGTAGGTTCTCTTCCCAGCTTTTTAGCATGGATGCAGATGTATCGTTTTTTTTGTTGGCCAAGCTTGTGTAAGCAGTTGTTACCGGCACCATTCTCATTTTCCTCAGCAGTAGTATGGATTTCCATAGTACTGTAGAGTGCAGGGAGTCAAGACCCAATTCGTGCCTCACGGCTACCATTGAGACACATTGTGATAGTTGGAGGACTTTGCGCCAAAAGCAACCCTCAACTTGGGCCCATAGGCATGCCCTGATGTTCCACCCTGTTTCGCTACCAAAACATATTGCTGGGATCACTTTCTGGAGGTAGAAAGTCGCTACTGGTTGGAGGGAGAATTTCCCGTAGTTTAAATGCAATTTGCATCCTTGTAAAGCAAACATTCTCATACGCGAGATGATTTCGTTTGTCCAACTCCATTCTCTGATTGATACATTGAATGAAACACCCAGATATCGGATGGCTTCTGTTCTTGATAGTGTTTCCTTATCAATGTACCAGTTGAACCTCGCTTTTCTTGAGTTGTTTTTTGATCCAAAAACCATCACTTGAGATTTGTTTACATTTATCATTAAATGATTTGCTGTTAGGTAGGCTTGCAGTGCTACCAGTGATCGTTGTAGACCTATTTCGGTGCTGTCAAGCAACACTATGTCATCTGCATAGATTATATGCGTTACATGTGTGCCGTTGATTTTCGGAGGAAAGCACCTTGTTAGTAAAAAGGCTTCGGGTAAATCTGAAAATGAAGAGTTTAAACAGTAAGGCTGCAAGCGGGCAGCCCTGCTTCACACCCTGTGTGGTTTTTATTTCATCAGTTAGTTCTCATTTAGACATGCGCGGATGCTGGTTTTGGTGTGTAATGCCATCAGTGGGGCTAGTAGTTCATTTGGACATCCCCACTTTTTTAGTTTTTGCCACAGCAAGTTCCGGTTTATACAGTCAAAGGCTTGCTTTAGATCAATAAACGCTAGAAAGCTTGCTTCTGTTTTCTTAGTGTGGCAATGCATATCCCATATCAACATATGCATGATTGCATGTATGCCAACTGGCCCGGACTAGCACATAAAACACGATCGTGGTCTGGCAACACAGCACTCCACACTACGTTCCATTAGTCCCCAACAGATTACATCTGTGTCAAATTAACTCAAACAAAGTCCAGGTATATAGGTTACCCAGTTTTATACCTATAAAGGCATTGAACCTGCCTGGAAGCCTCCGCTGTGTTCTTCGGGGGAACCTGGAAGTCGAAATCTTGCTGCTGGTTGAGGTATTTCCCTGATTTTCTATGTCATTTGGTGAATCGAACAGTTTGCCACTAAGTTATAATTTTCTCTCAGCGATCACTAATTACATGGCTTTCCTGGGGGCTCATGTCTAAGGGCTTGAAATATAAAGAGTTCCTGGTTATTGTGGAGGACCACTCTTGTGCACTGAGAATGTTACCATCCTTGGAGGTCACTGTGAAATCCGTTGATACAAAGAGCATGTTGAACTTTCCTAAGGTAGGATGCTTTTTTTATCAAAACATTACTGCCCACCTTCAGGGACGGTGGTGGTGCTATATTTCACCAATGTTTCTCTTCGTTGCTATGTTCAGTACGACATCTGGAGATTTCGGAATTGTCGTACACACAAGGGTTCCACATCAGGAGAATGTGTATCATTGCCCGGGAAACCTGGCGATTCAGGAGTGTTGCTGATTCTACCCCGGTTGATGAGTAGGGTAAAGATTGGTACTCTCACATGAACAAACCGAGATTTCTTTCGGTGTAATAATGTTGGTGTACGGCGATCCTCACTATCTTGTTGAGGGACACATAAATCTTTTAACATCCCCATTAGCCGATGGCTAGAACAGGCCTGTGTTGGATGTTCAGGGAGTCCAGAATTTGATGCAGTTTGCTGCTCTAGAATGGCGGTCTGTTGTCTGTCTTTAACAATTTTGGCAGACTGTGAGTGGCAAATATTTTTGGTATTTCTGCCACGATTGATGAAGATCTGATCATTTCTACCTCTGGGTAGTGAGAGAGCTCTTCTATTATGGAAAGCATGCACTGTCCTGATCCAAAATCGGTGCTGATGCCGTCTCATGCATGTTCTTCTCTAGGCATAGATGGGAATGCTTGGGGGGCTGGAGGGAGGACAAATTCCCAGTGCTGATTTCACAGCGTCTTCTAGGCCCAGGAACCACACCTTTTTCCTCAGGCAGGATTTTGTGTTGCTTTGACCTTGGTGGCCTATGTGACCCAACTCTGGACACCAATCAGGAAGGAATCATGGTATGCTAGGCTTTCAGGAGGAGATCATCCTCAGTTTCAGAGAGTTCTCCTTGTATCACGAATATGCTTTTCAGAGAATGTTGAGGTGTCCTGGTGCGATGGTGGTGCGCCTTTGGAATCTCTTGCACTTGCTGGTGGACGATGCTTGCTTAATGATAGACATACACTCACCAAGAGCTGATGTGGCTATCATTTCCTCAATTGGCAAAGCTTTGGATGTGGCACCAGCAACTATGAGCTTGATATTTCTTTTGAGTCAGTGGACCACTCTCTCTTCTTGGAATGTTGCTGCTCCAGGATGGCATGGCAGCAAGTCTCCTGGATGGCTAGCTCGTAGTCTGTAAATTATTTGAAGTTCATATGCCTGAGGATGTCGGTTCCACTTTGTGATTCTTGGTGGTAGGCGGAGGGCAGATCAATTGTACATCGGCACCAGAGGTGTGTGGTTGGAGATAAACTCAAAAGGGTGGCCGCAGATGGATGTCTAATACTGCTGGCCCCCCACATGATGGCGATTGCCACCTCTTTCAATCTGGAAATACCTGGATTCCAGGGGCATGAGTGCCCTTCTTCTTAGGCTAAGGGAATGATTTCTCCTGCTGGGACCATTTGTGTCAGTCTTTAGGGGCTGGCATGGACTACCAATTCTGTTCACTGTGTTGGGTCAAAATAGCACATGGTCATATCTGCCATAAGGTGTATTTTTCATTTCTCTTGTAGTTCAATGCGCACAGATGCTTCAAAGATTTGGTTAGCCGTCGCAACGGCTTGGGTAAGGGCTTCCAGATTGGGAATGAACGAGCTGCAGTATTGAACATTGCCCACAAAGTTTCTTCTCTTAGCGTGGCAGACTTGATGCCCTCAAACTTGCAGGGTTTAATGGAGATGCCTCTCCCAGGAAGAAATATCTGAGAAATTCCAATGTTTCCTTTTCAAATTCTCATGATATCCTGTTCAGGGTGAGTTGCGGTTCTCTCAGGCATTGAAGTACAATTTTCCAGTTGTGGTGGTGTTCTGCAGTTGACTGTGCAAAGATGAGAATGTCATTGCTTATATGTACATCCCCAGGAATGCTGATAATCATTCCTTGTATTGTGCTCAGGAATACGTCAGTGGCAGAGGACATGCCGATGCTGAGGCAAGTATATCTATGAAGGACTATGTGTGATGAAAACATTGTTATGTATCTTGAGGACATAGGCAATGCGATCTGATGGAATAGGACGAAATGTCCGAATAAAAATTACCGACCCCACCAAAAGACCTAAAACACACACCACGAAAAGTTCTAACTACCAAAAGTTCGAACTTTTCATGGTATGTGTTTAGGTGTTTTGGTGGGGTCGGTATGAAAACATATTTTTTTTAAAGGCTGCGGGGGGCTCGGCGGTGTCCGCCGCAACACCCCACTCACCTACAGTATATAGTATAGTGAGCGGTGTGTTGTGGGGACACCGCTGCAGCTCACTCGAGCAAAAGAAAAAAGCCGGGGGCAGCGGGGGTGTCCCCCGCAACACCCCGCTCACTATACTATAAAAGTATAGTGGGCGGAGGTTGCGGGGGACACCCCCGCAGCTCACCCGAGCAAAAATAAAACAATTTAAAAAAAGAAAATAAACGGACCCTGCAGCACCGGTTCCCGATCATGGAAGAGAAAGGGAAACCAGCACCGTAGGGACACAGCACGTCTGGAGGAAAGGTAAGTAGGGGGTGGGAGGGTGGTGGGGGTATGTTGGGTGTGTGATTGAGGGTGTGTGTGAGGGTGTGTATTTGAATCTGTGTGATTTGTAATGGAAATGTTTGCATGGGAAATGTCCCAACATTTTGTATTGCGTACATTTCCCATGCAAACATTTCCATCGCGGATAATTTAATCGCGGACAAATCAAGTCGATCCGATCTGATGATAGCCATGGTTAAGGTCTAATTTTGAGATGTCATCGAGGGTTGCGGGCGTTGGGTGCCTCTCGAACTTGAGTGGCACATGTTAATGCAGAAGCACACCTTATCTGGCTTTCTCAGTTGGGTGATACCCACAGGGTTGACCCCTGAGCCCTTTCAATGATGTCCGCCCCTTCCAACTTCAGGACTTCCTTCACATTGGGGTGTAGTTGAAAAGCGATCCTACTGGGTTGGAAAGAACAGGTTGTATGGTGCAGCGTTTGTGCAGACACATTGGATGGCTCTTCAAGCATATGTTGCTGTGGAAAAGGTCATTGAAGTCTAGCAGGAGGTCCCCCAGTTCCTCCTTGCAGATGCTGCAGGCAGAATGGATGATTTTGAGCTCTTCAGCGGTTTTGCAGCTGATGAGAGTGGCATTTTCAGATGAAGTTATGTAGAGTTTGCTTACAATGCTCAAATTGCTGTGTTGGATGTGTGGGGATCACCCCAAGTAGGGTTATAGGTGGTGGGGCTCCCACTTCAGTTAGGTGAAATGGAAGATAGTCATGACATTGACGGCACCTTATTGTCAATGAGAGTCGGGGCCAGCACCTCTGAGACAAGTAATCGACTGTGTTTTGGGGCAACACTATTTTGCATGTCTCGGTTGGAGGCTCTTGGTCTCAGGGCGGCAAAAACATGAAGAAGTGCTTTAAGCGTCCACACTTGGAACACTCTACACCTCTCGCAGGACATCGTCTGTCTTAGGAATATGTCGTCCACAGTATTCACATCGTCGCACTTGTCTTGAAGCAAGAGTGTTGCTAGTGTCACCAGCCATTTTCCTACTGTCCCATCTTTCTGGGTTCTTCAATGATTGTTTCCTGTCCACTGTATGATATTCCACTACTTCTAGGTGCTTGGAAGCAGCTTCCATTGTTTCGGTGAGGACTTTCGTGAGTATGTGCTTGGGCAAGCAGCTTATCTCAAGGATGCGCTGAAGGGACTGACCTGTAGGGACGTCCCAAGTGTGCAGCAAGTCTGTCTCCTTAGCTTATTGGAGAAGTAGCACTTGGTCGGCCGGGCTCTAACGTTGTTGATCTCATCCACCAGGGTGAAACTCAACGCCAGATGATGGAGTCTGGCGTGGAAGGTGAACATTGGTTTGTGTTCTGCCTGCTTCGCCTAGCGCAGCTGAATGCGCTCAACGGCAGTGCCGACCTGGGGATTGAAGTAGTCTGCTAGTGGTGCTTTGCAGCATCATATGAGTTGTTGGGTCGCACAAATGTTAGACAATCTTGGGTACATTTACTCTAGCATAAGGCAGCATAGATGATTTGTTTGCGTCATCGCCTGCCTCATTGATGGTATAGACATACATCTCAAGGTGCTCTACCTGCAATGACCATTCTGCGCCTAGGGAGTATGTGGCTTCTGGCATGTTAAGTTATTGTATGGGCACATACTACCGTCTCGGCATCGTCTCGGGAGGACAGCTCAGCGGCAACGTGCTCGCCTTGGAAGCAAGATGACATGGAGCAACACAGGTTCGATCCCCTGGTCCGCGCTTAGATCCCTCTGGGTATTAAGCGCGTTATAAATAACCTATCATATCATATCACAGAAGCAGCAACCGACATTGCCATGAGGTGCAAAGGTCGAAGGGCAGCGATGGCAGACGGAGAAACCTTTGCAATTTCACTGTTATCCCCATCTGTCCTCGTCTGCCAGTTGTTACATAGGGGTTCTTTGGGCCCAAGAAACACTTACAGATTAACAGAGCAGCACACTCAGTAACTGTCTGGAGGATTCCCGTCCGAGCGTGGAGATGATGCATATCCCTTGTCACTGCATGCATGCATGTATGAGTGAATGCCAGCAGGCCTGGGCGGGCTCGGTGGACTCGACAGCAGTCCAGCAACTTTCCAGTCTGCGCTCCTTCACAGCTAGTAGGCAGCCAAAATAGACCTATCTGCTTACTGGAGGTATCAGGTAATATTATCCCCATATATATGGTCACCGTATATAATATCGCCGGGAAAAGGTTGTGGCGATATATTGGCAACCATATATATAGGGACTAAGGGCAGCCAAAAAAAAAAAAAAAAGGGTTTGGGGATTGCGGGGGTTTCCCCCATATGTTCCATGCAATAATGTCCCCACAAAAAACGGCCAGTTTTCGGCGATATTTTTGAGGGGACATTATTACATGGAACCTTACGGGAGGTACACACCTCTGATCATGGCTCATTCTCAGGGAGGTGGGTGGAAACTGTAGGTATTCTACAGCTGTCCCACTAATATGACATCACCTTGGCACAACCTGATGATGCAACCAAATTGAGCTCCTGAGGAAGTGGGCTAATGCTTGATCAGGGCACCCTCCCAGAATGCCTCGTGGCCTGGGTTCAGGGGCAAAGCATAACGGGAGAGGTGTGGGGGAGGATGTAGCGATACACAAGGGAGTGACGGCAGAGGTGGGGCAAGAATGACATACGCGGGAGAACGGGAGGGCCGAAGGAAGAGAAGAGAAACTAGGAGAAGAGAAGATGAAAGCAGAGAGTGGCAGAGGGAAATAGGGAAAACAGTGGGAGAGGTGGGGAAGAGTGGACAAAGAAAGGAAGCACAGAGGAAAACAGCGTGGAAGATGGGAACATGTGGGGACAGAGAAAGAGGAAGAGCACAAGCAGAGGGTGGGCAGAGAGTTGATATGGGGACTGAGAGTCACAGAAAGAGTAGAAATAGGAGAGAAAACAGAAACCGCTGTGATCGAGTAGAGAGAGAGAGAGAGAAAAAGAGAGGGCTAGAGTTGGTAAATGACTGCAAAGAGAGAGGGGAAACAGAGTCAGATCAGAGCCGAGGGGATAGGAAACTTAGGGCGAGAGAGACTAGATAGGAAGAGGAGGTTAAGTGATATGGGACATACACAAAGAAAAAATAAATTCAAATTGAGCCAGACTGCGGCCACACGTGTTCATAAAAGCCTTATGTTGCTAAGCATTCAGGAATGGACACGCACAGATCACCCAGTGTAGCTTGCTGTGTGGCGATGCTACCAGGCCACGAAAACATCAGCATTTGATAAGACCACATGTCCACACTGTCTCATTGGGAAAATTCAGAGCCTTGCCTGGTGTCATTTTCCCAGATGCTTATGTAAAACAGGCTCCAGTTTTGCAGAAGGCCGTGCAGTGCCCCACAGGGGCCTGGCATGTTGAATCGTGCACTGTGCACCCCCCTACTTTTAATAGGGCAGAAACAGGAAACCCTATTAAACATGTCAGGTGCATTGACCATGCAGAACACGCAGCGCATACATATGTAAACATTGGGGAAAAGTAAATGGTTAGTCAAGAATCGCACACATGAGAAAGCAATTCCAAATTACTTTATGTGGATTAACAAATGAAAAGTAAATGTAATCTTCAGCTATGGCACTGCACAACTCTGGTCTGCTGCATAAACCTCTGAACAACAAAAGCATTGAATCCCGCTTTCCCCCAATAGCAGTCCGTTATTTCACAGAGTTGTAGCATGGATGATAATACTGATATGTGGGGCATGGCGCTTGTGAATCGTGTGTTGCCAAACCAATGAACTAGTGAGTTGACAACGCAGGTTTGAAACGTACGTGCAAAGCCGCTGGCCAGAAGTGGCAAGTCTCAAGTACATCCTCTGACAAACTCGCCTGCCGCCTGCTCCAAAGGCAATATAATCTAGCCTTCTGCTCCAAAAAGAGGCCTCATGTCCAAGCCCCCAGCACTGGGCCTACCAATAACATGGCTGAACTTTTAAAAATCTGCAAGGAACTTGCCAATCCTACTGCAGTCTCCTCCTTTCCTCCTCCCTCTCAGCCACTCTGCACTGCATTGGCCTCCCACTTCTCTTCCAACACTAAGGGCATCCTGTATTATATGTCTTCCACTCTCCTCCCGCCTCCTCTCTTGCCTCCCTTGGCTCCTCTCCCCTACTCTCCTCTTTCTCTCCCCTTGCACCAGAAGAGGTCTCTAGAGCAGTCCGCTCTTTGAAAGTCTCCTCTAAATAGTTGCTCCCCTGTTCCCCCAGAACCATCAAGGACAACATCACCTCTATCGCCCGTGCCTTGGCTGACCCCTGTAATCATTCCTTTGCCACAGGCTCATTCCCTCTAACTTTCAAGCACTCCCTTGTGCACCCTTTCTTAAAAAAGCTGTCTGCCAACCCCTTGTGCCGAGCTAACTATCACCCTATCTCTATCACCCCTTTCTTGGGCAAGCTCATGAAGAAGCTGGTCATCTCCCAAATGACCCTTCATACCAAATTGACTGGCTGCCTCCATGACCACCAATCTGGTTTCAGAATACCCAGAGGCATGGAAACTGCTCTCCTGAACACCTGTGTAGACCTCCTCTCCAACCTGGATTCTAATTGCCCCTAAGTTCTGATCCTCCTTGATCTTTCTTCTGCCTTTGACAAAGTGAACCACTCCATCCTCATAAATTGTCACCATGATAATCTAGGCATCACGGACCGGGCACTGGCATGGCTGACCTCTTTCCTTTCTGACCATTCCTCCCAAGTGCAATTGGGCCCTTTCCTCCTCTCCACCGCACTCTCTACCTGTAGCATCCCTCATGGTTCTATCCAATCGCCATGGCTCTTCAACATCCACCTAGCCCCTCTGGCCCACTTGATCTCCACCTACTTTCCTCACTTCCATTGTTATGCGGATGACACACAATTTTCCTTTAAGCTTCCATCTTCTACCTCCTCTCCTTCCTTTCTCATACTTGAATGCCTGACTGCTATCCAGGCATGGTGTTCTGCCAATCAACTCTGCCTTAATGCCAGCAAGACAGAGATCCTTCTCATTCGGACACCGGCTCCCTGTCTCCCACCCGCACTCTCTGGCCACCCTCCTTAGGCTCACTCCCACCCTCCTGTGAGGCAAAGAACCTTGGGTCATCTTTGAGTCCTCTCTGTCTTTCTCTCCACACATCACAGACCTTGCCAAGATGTCCAACTTTCAGCTTCACCTCCTCAGAGGAATTCTCCCCTTCCTCACCCTCTCCCAGAAGCTCAACGTCTTCAGAGCTCTGGTTCTCTCTAGGTTGGACTACTGCAGCAGCCTCTTCCTCAATCTGCCTCTTTCCTCCCATTCACCACCTTCAATAATCCAGAATAGGGCTGCACGACTTCACCTTGGCCTCAAGCCCTGGGACCGCATATCTCCTGCCCCAAAATGTCTCTACTGGTTCCCGGTGACTGCAAGGACCAAATTCAAGACCCGTTGCATCATACACAAGACAGTCTGGGGCCTCCAACCTCTCTACATCCAGCTCTCTCTCCCCAAAAACCTCCCTAGTAGAGAGTTTCGGTCCTCTTGCTCCAACTCTCTGCAGCTTAGATGTTTCTCTAAGCAGAGAGTGGGAGGCAGATCCCTTTCCTCAGCAGGCTCCTCCCTCTGGGTGGCCTCCCTGCCCCCTCAGACTTAAGCTGGATCTTCTTAAGTTCCACAAACTGTTCAATACCTTCCTTTTCTCTTCTTCTTTCCCCCTCCGACTCCCTTGCTAATTTTCCATCTGTCGCTGTAACTGGTGTTTGGTCCCTTCTGAGTGATACAGGGGCCAGTCCTTCACCTGCCAGTCCCCCCAGCACCCTTACCAGCACTTGGCCTCAGGCACCCTTCCCCGACTTGCCCGAATATGGTCCTTGCACTTATCCTCCCTTCCCCCTTTGTTTCCCCTGGCACTTGCCCTTGTGGCCCCCCCTCTCGGCACTTGCCCATCCCCTTTGGGCCCACGAAACGTGCACTTCACTGCTGACTCCACCCCCCACACTTTTATCACCTTTTTCTTTGCAATTGCACGGTAGGATTGGCACAAGACCACTATAACTGTCACTGTTGTTACTATTGTTTCTTTTTCCAAAGTCCCCCCCCATTTTGTCTTGTGGCAGCAGGAAACACTTGTGTATAGGCACCATACAAATGTCCAATAAATAAACAATAAATAAAATCCCAGCTGCAGCCTGCAACACAGCAAGGACAAAACAGTAAAATAAATGTCAAGAAAGGTAAGAGATGGAAAACTGGTCAGGGCAAATTGTAAATTCAATTATTGGAATAGAGGTCGTGAAAAACATACAAGATCATTACTTGGGAACAATGCGATTAAATCTCTCACTTATGGCCAATTCAGATAATCACTTAGCAAACAGTCTGTTGCTAGTCTCTCCTTGAAAAGCTGGCCATCTCTCAGCTAAACCTTCATTCTGATTCTGTTGGCTGTCTCCATGACCATCAGTCTGGCTTCAGATCTGACAGAAGCACGAAAATGCTCTCTTGAACTTCCGTGAAGATCTGCTTTCCAACCTTGACTATAGCATCCCCTCTGTTCTCATCCTACTTGATCTCTCCTCTGCCTTCGACACGGTCAACCATACCATCCTGCTCAACCGTCTCCGGGATAACTTGGGCATCACCGATCAGGCTCTGACCTGGCTGACCTCTTTCCTCTCTGATCGACCCTCCCAGGTCCAACTTGGTTCCTTCCTATCATCTATCTTCCTCTCCACCTGTGGTGTTCCCCAGGGGTCTAACCTCTCGCGCTGGCTTTTCAACCAATACCTGGCAACTCTCGTCCGCTGTATTGCCATTTTCTGCTCAAACTTCCAGTGCTACGCATATGACACTCAACTCATTTTCAGGCTGCCCTCGGCCACCTCCTCCACCTCTCTCATCACTGATTGCCTAACCTCCATTCAAGATTGGTGTGCCGCCGACGATCTTTGTCTTAATGCCAGCAAGACAGAGATCCAACTCGTTGGCACACCATCACCTTCCTTTCCCCTCACTCTCTGGCCGGCCTCCCTTGGCCCTCCTCCTATCCCCACCTGCGAGGCCAAGAACCTTGGTGTCACCTTTGATTCCACACTCTCCTTCTCCGCCCACATTGCTGATGTATCAAAAAAAGTCAAACAACTTACTGCACCTCCTCAGAGGTATTCTTCCTTTCCTCAGAAGCTCACTGTCTCTCAAGCTCTGGTTCTCTCTAAGTTGGACTATTGCAACAGCCTCTTTCTTAATCTACCTGCCTCTACTCTCCGCCCTTTACAACTTATCCAGAACAGGACTGCGAGACTTGTCCTTGGCCTCAAACCCTGGGATCGTATCTCTCCAGCTCTGAAATCTCTCCATTGGCTCCCAGTGGATGCAAGGATTAAATTCAAAATCCTCTGCATTGTCCACAATGCTTTCTGGGGCCTGGGTCCAACATACCTTCAGCTATCCCTCCGTAAATACCTCCCATCTTGAGCACTGCGCTCCTCTACCTCTAACTCCCTCAGGGTCAGTCGTTTCTCAAAGAAACAAGCTGGGGGAAGATCTCTGTCTTCGGCTGGGGCCTCCCTCTGGAACAGCCTCCCTGCCACTCTAAAACTTGAGGAGAACCATCTCCCATTCCGGAAGCACCTCAAAACCTTCCTCTTTGCTTCTGCCTTCTCCACTCCTCTCCCCTGTTGATTCTACTCTCCCTCTGCACCATGCACCTGGCCACCCTCTGTCCTCTGGGCCCAGGTACCTGCTCATCTTGCCACCCTCACACACTGCCTCCGGGTCACCCCCTGCACTGGGGTCTGTATCTGTACCCATACAGCCCTCCCCTTTTCTTCCTGCACTTTCAGACCTACATGGCCTGCTGCCACAAACCCAGCACTTGCTACTTGCTGGCTGCACTCCCATTGTTTGTTGCCTTTTTATTTATTATTTTATTATTATTCTTGTTTTTTCCTTCTCGCTCCGCAGACTCCTTTTGTTCCCCCTTCCATGCACTTCTCCCGCTTCCCCCTCTATCCTGCACTTGCACATTCTCACTGTCACTGGGCCTAGTAAGATTGTTGTTTTTGTTCTGCCCTGTTCCCCTTCCCTTGCCTTGTCGCGCTCTGAAACACTTGTGTATGAGCGCGATAGAAATAAAATATCAATATCAATATCAATATCTATGCTCCCCTTGCAGTTCATTCTGTCTCATGGTTCCACACCCACCTAAAGTGGTGCTTCTGCTCACTGTAAGACTGAAATTGTCTCTTTTTTCTGATCTTAGAACCCCACACGGAATCAGGCCTTGGGTATGAGTGGTGATTTTCTTGCTGCTGCATACCTACTTAAGATGTGCCAGTGGTCACAGTTGTGATTTATGCCTGTAGTTCTCCATTGGCACATTCACAATGGTTTTGTAGGTTTGCATTGTGACTGCTTGGAACTTTGGGTCTAATTTCACAAAAACAAGCAACTTTACACCTGCCAATATGTACTTTGCGTGTGATGTATTTCCTCTTTATGTTCCCCTATGATGTAATCTCCATTTTGAGCTTCTTTTCTGTAGCCTGAATCCCTGTAACAAATCTCTTAAGTAAAAGCGCCTAGATACCCCTGGGTTTTGTGCGCTATATAAATAAATAAATAAATAAATAAATAAATGACTATTTCAAAGTCTTATCCATTACTCCTGGTCAAGTGGCTTTTCGCCTGCTGGGAACTGTGCTCAATATCATTTTGTTTTGTTTGTTGGTACAGTTAGCACTCTAGCTTCAAAACCTTAACACATTCGGAGAATCTGGGGCAGCTAGGTCTTGTGAGTGATATGTCATCCTCAAAAGAGGAGTGCGATTGTGGAGCTTTACAATCTAAGAAACAGCTGAGGTTTTGGTGTGGTTGTTAGATTTGAAATGTCCTGAATGCACCAATGTGCCCAGAGATTGAGGTATTATGGATTTTTACTGATTCTCTCCCGCACGCCTCCGAATTTGGTCATTTCTTCTTGGGGATGGATACTCAGCAGGTCTGTCTGTATCCGAAGATGTTTGGTCTCTGCTCGCTTTGATTTGCCGCACAGCATCTTGTTTAGAGAGAAGTGCTTTGTCTTTAGTTTCTTTCTGCACTCTTGCTGAGGGCTGTGGGCCATGCTGCTTTAGTTCTTCTTGCAGCCCTCTCCTTCTTTGTTTCAGAGCATCTGACAATGGCTTTTCTTCTGTTATTCATAAGATAACATTGGTAAAGATGGTTCCCTTTCTGTGATCTTCTCCAGCAAAAAGTTCTAGAGGCTACTATACTCAGAAGAAGAAGAATTGAAAATGGCTGCACTCATCACCACGTGACACACTAGGCCGCAGAATTAATATTCACATTAGCTATATGGCAGCCATGTTGGAAGTATAACATGGTCAGTATTGAGAATAAGGACAACATTGATTGAATTAACTCTTGTACATGCAGTTAACACAATAATAATTTATTATGGTGAAAAATGGATGTCGATGATCGAAGAGGCGTGTGTTTAATATTCAGAGTTTTGGGTAACAGCTGCGGATTGTGCAAATATGTAAAAGCAGCAGGAAAATGGCTGCAATATTGGCCAGGGGATGGCAGCCACTACCTGATCCTGACCTTCGGGGTGGCTATTTGAGTGAGGACCACATGGGCGGAGGCAACCGTCAAGGGGGTGAAGCGACATCATTGGGTGAGACATGGTATCCCCCATTCCCTTTTAAGGACACCCCTTCAGTACCTCAGGCCCTCATGACATATTGTGGCAGTAACTCTCAATATTCTCCAACACTTAGTCATAGAACTTTAAAACATCACATAGTTACATCAGTTGCCAAGACTGACATGAGGAAGAGAGCAACCAGAATGAAGATTGCCCAGCTAAACCAAAGTGAGTGGTCTAGCTGTTGGAGAAATCCATTTAGCTCCAAACAACTCCCTTCAGTAACATGGGAGTTCAAAGATGGAGCCATGGAGAAATACAGGGAGATATGAACGGCGAGTGATGGAAGCTAAGCTGTCAGGTGGACACATGAGTGTGGAGAAGAGACGAGACAGGGAAGCGGCACAGACAAAAGGCGAGGTGGTGTCTGAACTGGAGATGCATTTCCGCAGGCAGGAGACACAGCAAAGCAGGCTTAAGAGCTTTGCACCAGCAAAGGAAACTGGAGCAGCAAGCAAACCCGCCACCAGCCACACAGATGCACCGTCGGAAGCAGAGAGAGAGGGCAGAAGCTGCGAGAGACTGAAGCGGGGTAAGAGAAGACACGGGAGCCATCCAAAAGCCGATGAGCCCACAGCGGAAGGTCAGGGCCCCAAGAAAGAGCTGGGGAAGGCATTCCTGGTCGTAACTGAAACAGCAGCTAAATTCCCTAGGGCTTACATCACAAACTGATTTACAAAGTCCCAGTAATTAGGGAGATGCAAATACACCAATGATAGGAGGAACTTGGGGAAAAAACATTTGCTCCTAGATCTTGAGTGAAAAATATGAAAGACCCTGGAAGGAGAGTATACCAGATGTTCTGCGAGTCTAGAACCTGCACCCAAGTTGTGATATCGTGAAGAGAATCCCAAGGAACACTCATGCCCTTAGGATTTAGAATTTCATTGAATGTGAAAAAGCCTTGGAGAAGGGAGTCATTTTTCCTGGAGTGAATTGCAACACCAATAGGAGGAGGTTATCCTCTTGGACTACAAAGAACTTCGCTATTCTTTTGAAATTTTGTTTTGGGGGAGAGAAACCTGCAGAAGGGAGCCATTCCCTGGAACTGTGATGACTGTCCATTTGGAACTTTTGTTGGAGTTATACTTTTTTGTTGAATTTGATCATTTGTGCACTTTTCAAGCCAAAGACAATACCCATAACACCTTAAAGTTACTGTTCGAATGCGAAGGCTAGGATAGGATTTGGGACACAGGACATGTTTGCTTTGGACATCTTGACACAGGACAGACCCTTAGTTTTTGGTTGCGGTAGGGAAATATCTCTTAGTTTAGGGACAGTGAGGCATTTTCCAACCCCTTCATCTTTTCAATAAAGGTTTATATCAATCGCCATGTGTCCTCTGTGTTCGTGTCTCGTTCTTGGTTCCTCACATGCCTCAGAGTAACTTGCTAAGAACGGATAACACGGCAAGATGCTTCATGAGCAACATGCAAATAATTGATACTTTGGTGACCTGCTAAGATGAGGTAGCTTTCAAAATATTTCCACATCACACAAATGAAGGGAGGTACTTCTCAACATTACACATGTTAGAATTAGAAGTTTAGGTCTGCCCACCGAATAACAGCATTTTTATGATAAGGGTATTTTCCAGGTTGAAACCCCTATTTATATCAGGACAGCACCTTTACGGCAAGCTGGCTTGCTTGCTGAAACAGTATTATACTAAGATTCTGTCATAAGAAAGCAGATGGTGTTTGCATTATGCTTCACCTTTGAGTAATGTTAGGACAGTATTGCAGGGGACTGCTTGACTGAAAAATGTGCACCAGTTCTGGTCTTTTTGTTTTAATGCATTAAATGTGAGCTTTGCATTGAGCATTATACATTATGCTGACGGTAAACTGGAAGTAGTAAATACGTTTGTGTACCTAGGCCTTTCTGTGTATGAAAATGTGGTTTGACCTGAGCTCTTGGTGGATCTTAAGGCAAATTTTCTAGGTGCACTTGTGAAGTTATGAGTTTTCGATGTTAAATTTGGGACATTTTCAATTCTCCCAGCTTTAAAACTATATAAACCACAAATGGTACCAACATTGATTTTTGGAGCGAAAACTA
Source organism: Ambystoma mexicanum (assembly GCF_040938575.1). Taxonomy (NCBI): domain Eukaryota; kingdom Metazoa; phylum Chordata; class Amphibia; order Caudata; family Ambystomatidae; genus Ambystoma; species Ambystoma mexicanum. Next base: position 171,330,817 of record NC_090925.1, read on the forward strand.
GGTGTCGGCATCTAGACTGGCCTTAATTAGAGGGATCAATCTGGCGTGAACTCCTTCGGTTGCAGCACTCAGCTCCTCTACCAGGGATTCTGTTTGAATTGGGATAGCTCCCAATTCAGGCTTTGATAGACTGGAGTAAGCTTCAGTTGTTTATTAGTACTGTACATCCACCAGCTGCCTCAGTTCATGAATGTTTGAATTCCGTAGGGTGGTTGTAGGGTTCTGACAGAATGGGTCTCGGGTTGTGAATTTCTTTTACAAGAAACAGACATATCAACAGAAGTACTGGGTTTAACACCCAAAGTGGCTAAGTTAAAATGGTGTTCATACGTCTGGTCCAATCTAAGAGGAGCCCTATTCAAATTCAAATGTTTCGGTGACCATTTTATGTTGACATGTAAAACTTTAATGTACCTGCTCTCTATTTGAAAAAAACATCCTTCAAAGCATTTTAGGTCTCAAATTGTAAGGCTCATATTAAATTTACTGTTAACCCAGGAAATATTGGGCCGCCGGCTTAATATTCCACGGGATCAGAGACTGTGTCGCCACTGTCACACACACATTGAGACTTTGAAGCATCTAAGTGCGGAGTGCCCGTGTTTGGAGACTACGAGGACTTAAATCTTATCTTTGAATGTTTTTGTTACAGAGGACGATCTTTGGAGGAGGATTTTAAATTGCAATGATTTGAGCTTGTCTATTCATATTTTAGAGTTTTAAAGGCCATTGCAGTATCTTTTTTAGTCTAGTGTAAAAAAGAAATAAGAACTGCTGAATTGTAAAAATGTTCTGTGATCTTAAATTATGAAGAATGTGTTGGTTTTGTTATGGATGTGATGTCTTAAAAGTACAATGTGTACTGTATGACACAATAAAATAAATAAATACAAAATGATGCTGACATATATTGAATTGCATTGATTTATCGAGTTAAGCCTGTTGGTTTAGTTTGGAAACCATAGAGAAGGTTAAAAATGCATTCATTAAGCAATATGACCCGAGCGCCGGGGCAATACCGACAATGAGTTATGAAAGGCATATTATGCATCTCTCTCCGAAGCCTTTCTGTTTTGTCATCTTTCTATCCCTATAAATATATGCATTAGGAGCAACAAGTGCCTATCATGGACGAGTTGCAGAAGCAGTGAGCAAGCTATCAGGTGTAAGGGTTGTACATTAGAACTGTGTAATTGAGTTGGGAAGGAAAATGTATTTTGAGCCCCCCGCCCCTAACCCAGCTTTGAAGTATTATTGCAGCAGAAGCAAGATATTCGTTACCACACGAGATGAGAGGAGACGTGCTTCAGGTTCTGTTTCAGTGGCTGCTAGCTTCCCTGTCACATAGAAGAGCAGGAGACCTTACTCTTAGTTTAGCAGAGAGCCGGGGGTGAGGGGGCCTTCCCTTTAAGATCGCAACCCTTACTAGTTGGGTGATCCCAAAATGGATAACACGAAAGGATACTTACCAAAAAAATGATAAATAAGTACACATTGACAAGTAGACATGCTAAAGTCAGATATATCTATATGACAGGGGAGAATGAATGGATGGTTTCATACATGGATGTCAAGTGCCAAACATGTACGAATATAGGGGTTATTCATATACAATGTAATCCAATGGAAAAAAAATACAGGCAGTTTGGCTAGTGGAAGTACAGTAATCTTTGTAAAATATGTGTATTGATGTAATGCTACACTCACTCATTAGTGGGGACCCACAGATGAACCCTGCCCCATAGTTCATGCATCAACGTCATCAGCATACGAAAAACCAAGAACGGAAAGGGTAAGGCACGCTGCCCGAAATGCATTCGGAAAGGTAATTCCGTGTTGTGGGGGATGCCCTACCATTACACTTCTTCTGGCAACAGGTGTTTTTCTGTTCTGTGGGCATCAGATTGCACTGCTGGCACGGGCACTGAGTGGGCACATCGTCCATAAGGCTTAGTTCAGGAAATTCATTTTGATGTTTACTGCCTTGCTCCGGGAGTTCTTGACTTCCATTTCCCCATCAGCGCGCTCTGGGGGTTAATACATAGATGCATGCAAACCCCCATTATAGCATTGAGAGATGCTTGGAACAAAGACATGCATTATTGTTGTCGACTGACCGTCAAGAAAAAGTATAGAAAGTGAAAATGATGTCTTATTTATATATCACTTTTACCAACATGCTTAACATAGAATGTGCACAAACAATTATCAGGTAAAACATGTGTTAGGGAACATTATTATAAATGCTGGAAAATCATGGTTTGCAAAATTAACACATGTAGAGGGATATATATAGCAGAAATGTTTAATACACAATGGCCCTCATTACGATAACGGCGCTAAACCATGGCGCTATTAGCACCATGGTTGGTGCCGGTATCGTAACGTGTCCGCCATGGTGAAATGGGGAAATACCACCCCATTCCAAGGTTGGCGGGGCGGTATTTCCCCATTTCCCCCTGGCCCTTCCCCATTCCCATTTTTGCTCCATAGGGCATAATGGGAATGGCGAAGGCGCTAAGTACGGTACCGCAAATTGCAGTACCATACTTACTGTGAAGATCCCTTTGCGGGTCCCTACTTTAACAGCTGGTCTAGACCAGCCGTTAAGGTCGGCTCCCGCAAAGGGACCTCGTAATTAGGCGCTAATGGATTAACGGCGCCGCAGCCTTTTACAGCGCCGTTAACCCATTAGCGCCAGGGTCGTAAGAGGCCCAATGAATTTACACAACACATGTTAATAAACTTCGGGCAATGTTATATGTAGAAAACATTACTTATGAGAGAATGTTTAGGGAAACGCAGATGCAACCTAGGCCGATCCTTTCATAGTTGAAACCATTCAAAATAAATATGGCTTGATGCATACATGCATTCCTCCACAAATGCATGCTGCATCAGTATCATGTGTAATGTTAAGCCCTTACTCTGACTGACGTCCAGGATGATCGAGTTTCCTTCTCCAAGATGTAGAAAGTGATTTGGTAAAGCAAACCTTTATTTTCAAAGACTGAACAAAAAGCGACACACATGGATAATAAAGCAAACACGGAGAAATGCAGTGATGATATGTGTTGCAGGCGAAGGCACCTTTTGCATCTCCATGGTGGCTTGTGATTACCTAAATGATACCATAAAGAAGAAAACATCCAGCAGGACCCTCGCAGGACCCTCAGATCCAACAATCTTGTACTCCTGGAAATCCTGCGATATAAATGCACCAGGGCAGGCGGAAGCAGCTTCCGAGTCCTTGCCCCTACGCACTGGAACTCTCTACCACTTAACATTAAAAATTAGGAAACCATTTCAGGATTTAAAAAAAATCTCTGAAAACTTGATTATTTAACCAATATTGCTCTACTCTTGACAAATTGTATGATTCCTCCAGGTCTAATTGAATACTCATTCTGTGGGCCCCAATCTGAACAATTGCATTCACAAGTGAACGTCTTCTGTACCTCATCATGTATATTTAAATCATTTTATTCTGTAATTGCAGCCCTCCTGCCATTTGTACATATCTGTATGTTTGAAACCCTGTCTAAGATTTCTTCTAAATCTGTCACTAACCTCGCTGTGATACCCCAGGGTCTGGGCGTGTAATAAACGTAATACAGAAATAAATAAATAAATAACTGCACTGAGACTGTATTTTGCTCCGGCACCAGCGGGCATCACCAAGTTTCATGCCACCAAAGCATTCAAGCTTAACTTGCCCAGGCCTGACTTTCCGTGGGAAACATGGGAGGGTGGCAGTGTTAATGGCATTGAGATGTAAGTGATGCTCCATAGAAAACATCGAACACTATGAGGTGCAGAGCAGGTGTACCGATGATTCATGGAGAAAAAGTTTGAGCTTGACCATTGCTTTAAGAGCTAAATTGTAAGGTAGGTGCAGGTCGGAAGTCAAGCAGAGAGATACAGGAAAGATTCTGAACAGGAGACTGTTTGCTACTAATTATTTTTAAGCCATCATATGGAGACGAGCCCATCAGCTCATAGATGTAGTGGATTTAGAGATGACATCATTCTCTTCCTGGCATCTTGGGTCCTGGATTCATAGGGGGGAGACAAAGCTAGAAGTCCCAGAATGCAAAGAAAAAACAGCCCTGCGTGAGCTTTTCCCTCAAAGTATGGGGCATGCTGGTGTAGAGGAGCTCCCAAATATGGCCTGCACACCAGCCACCCATGTCGAGATGCCAGAAGCATACTCGCCAAGATATGTGACGTATAAGTGGCAAATCAACCAACAGAGAGCCACGGTGGGGCTCTGTCCTATACCCATCAGAAGGACATGCATACCTATTGAAGCACTTATCACCAGACAACCGTGGGCTGCAAGGTACCCATTGAGACAGCCATACCAGCAGCTGATACGAAACGAAGATTACTTACAAACGGTCCCGAAGAGGCACATAGAGCCTTAATGGAAGGCAAATGGTGACGACATAAGAGCCCAAACGGATGTGACGTATATAAAACAAGGAGCAAAATATGATACGCAAGGACGAAAATGTGAAGAATAATGATGTGATAAATGTATAAGAAGATACAACGTTGCAGCACAAAGAACGTAACCAGGATCGAAGTGTGCAAAGGACTGAATGCATGTAAATAGGCTTGGAACGCAAGAAGCTAAGTAACCGGTACTGCTTGCAATACTTAGTATAAGAATAGAGCGGCATCGCCAAGTATATATCTACCTCAATGAAGCACGCTATACAAGTGCAACTCCATTTTGTGAAGCAGAATTAAGCCCATAATTCAAAGGACTGACTAACAAGGCCAAGATTCATATTCCAGCCAAAGCCAAATGAAAGCGCGGAATTGAAACTCAGTAAGAAGTAGGTCATGCCTGGGAATTTGAGGTCAACCTAAGGAAGGGAGGAGAGCAGCAACCTCGGAGAATCGAAACTTCAGAGCATACCAGCCAGCCAGTGAAGGTCGAGATAAGGAGGCCCCAGGCAGGTGGCGAGGCTATGGAAGAATTAAATACACGAAAAGAGGGAAAAGGAAACAAATTCACGGTGAGGGCAAAGAGGTACCAACATCTGATGTCACCCAAAACCAGAGGATGCCATAACTTTTCCTGATAAGAACTACAATTTCGGGGCCATCCTCAGCCAACTAATTGACACATAGCCCTAGAGGTACTGATTGATGGAAGGGAGGCAGGGTGAATCTTGGGGCACTCCGCATCTGGGTGTCTATTCTGCATGCTGCTAATTAAAGTGGATATTTATGCTTAGGGGTGTAAACCACCCAATCACAATGGACCAAATAATCTAGGGTCCTATGGATTGTAGAACCAATAAGATGTTGTAGTTGTAGTGACGTCTATCACGAGTGATGTAGTGGGATGGGTGTAGACTCCCACCCAATAAGAGTTATCCAATCCGCATGTTCTGTTACCATATACAGATATAGCAACTATACTTAAGTTACCTTTCCGACCAATAGAATTGCATGACAAACATATGAGTTTTGCACGTCAAATGATGGTGAGATTTTCCCATAAAAGTTGCTGTCTGATTGAAGAATTTGGGAGCTGAAGCGAGACAGGCGATCGCGACTCTGTTGATTACATTTGTTTCCCCGTTTTTTGTACTTGTCATTAAACCGACTTCCCTTTGCCAAACTATTGAGTTGTCCTTATTGAAGTGTGTCGGGGTAAGTGAATCCTGCACCCCAACCTCCTCAAGGTGCAGCTATCTTGTCTTGCAGGTACTAGAGGGTGAGCTCTGACCTATGGGCCCGTCAGAGGACGCTCCACCCTCCTGTACACTGGCTTCTGCATGAAATGTCCCCCTAGAAAAGAAATAATATACACAGCACTCAGAAGAGTGTGGGGTTACCAAAAACGATGGCACCTTCTTCTTTGCTATGTAAAGTAGGCATTATACATTTCTGTTTAATACCATATATGCCATTTTCAATTTCATTTTTCTCATTTTATTTTATGACTGTATATAAAATGACATGAAGTAACCTTTCAATATGTTTGATATCCACTTTAAAATGTGGGCTACAACAGACTAATTTACTTGAATGGATTTTCTGTATTGTATTACATTTTGGTTTTCACAATGACACTAGGGCACTGCTTTTTCAGTCCCAGTTTACCCTTTGCAAATCATAGTTATGAGGTGTGTTAGTCCAATTATTTTAGCTGAAGCAATTCATTACTACAGCCCCCAGAATGCATTGTTTTTTTAAATCAAAGCCCAGGACTAGCGTTCTGGTGACATGGAGTCACCTGGTATTACATCCTCCACAAAAGGGAAGCCTACACAGTGATGGTTGAACTGTGCTGTCCAATCAGCTGGAGTTTTGAGAATGTTGCAGTTGTTTGGCTCTGTTGATTTCAAGGCCAGGCAGTGCAAGTTGGTAAATGCTGTCTGGCATCAAATGCATCATTCATTCCTTACAATAACTGAGGCACCAAAGATTTATGTGGCTCATTTACTAACTACATCATTTTTCGTGTAAATTATACCAACATTTTATTTTGCGTAAGTAAAGTATAACTGATGCAAAATGTCGGTATTCATGAAGCCAGAAACAGAAATCAGGCGGAACTTACGCTCTGCACGATATTCAGCGTGCGTTGCGCCTGAGTCACTAAGAGAAAATCACAGCTAAGCCACAAGACGCCCTGGCTAACGTCCAGAGGTGGGAATTGCACCATTGCAGTGAATGTGGAAGTCAAATGGCAGTATTAAAATTCTCAATTCTTTTTTGTCACAAAACCATTTTTCACATACACTTCAACACTTTCTCCATCCATCCCACTCACTTCCAGCCTCGGATTTCAACTTTCCCACTTCAAACAACACATTTAAAACCATGATTCTGCAGGTGTAACTTTTGAGACAGATGATTGAAACGTTTAATGAATTCCAACAAAGGCACACCTTGGTGTGTGTCTACCATGCACACCTACACACACACCCTTGACCCACCCCCTCAAGAGTTAGGTCACACCGACCTGCCACACCCATTTCAGGTACGCTACACTAAAACATACACAGAGGAAGATCTTCTGTGTAAGTGCAGAGACAGTGGATGCTACCAATTCACTAAGCTTGCAGGCCTCCCATTAAAAAGATGTATACCCTGTCGGAGAATTGGTGTACGTTATTTTGCCATATACCATTTCTTGGCGTAAATCACAACTTAGTAAATCAGTACCCATATGTTTCTATGAAAACCCTCCTGGGTAAACCCATGTGACACCAAAGCCATGCAGCTCGAAAACCCTTGTATAGAAGTGGTTATAGCCCCCCCTCAAACTGAATGTAGTGGAGATAGACCCACTCCTCCTCAAACCGAACGTAGATAACTTGGTGGAGTGATCAATGACTCTAAATGTTGTAGAAATTAGAATTATAGTGCTTTTCAGGAAAGCGCTTTATAAGACGATCCATGTTTATGGAGTCAGAAAGTTATGTGCAGTAGAGAATGTGTCAGGTAGTAAATGTTATGATATATTATCAAAGAATCTAGATCCAAATTGGGGCAGGTCCAAAGTTTTAGACAAATTTGGGTTGGTCAGGCATTTCATAAGTGATCCGCCATTTTGGGTTTGTGACAAGATCAGGCACTTCAAAATGGATACTTGTTTGAGTAGACAAAATGGTCGCTTTATGCTAACTCACTCTGACCTCACTGGACATTTTTTTTAATAAAAGTTCATGCAGGGGACAAAGGTGGGGGGGAATGAGTGGGTAGAACTGGTCTAGACTAGGTTTGAGAGGCAGATAGGCCGGCGAATCAAAAGTAAGAAGGGGAATAGCACACTGATCATGCCATATAAGTCAACAAATCCAAGACTGAAAAGGGGTTGTACCTGTGACCAGGCCATTACCTCAACTCCCTAGATGTGTATATAAGGATAGGTGAGCCTAGTAATTTTAGCAGAGTTCCAGAGATGTTTCTGATGATGTATCCTGTGTATCCTGTGCCTTGCCTGTTGGAAGAAATAAAGCCTGATGACATTTTGGAACCAGCCTGAGTGTCCTGCTTGCTCTAGAATATCTTCCTGACACCAGAGATGCCAAGCCCCAGAGAGAAGATGGTGGGACCTTCATGAACACCCTCCTGGGTAAGCCCATGGGACACCGAAGCCATGCCGCTTGAAAAACCTTCTGGGTAAACCCAGGTGACAACGAAGCCATGCCGCTTGAAAACCCTTCTGGGTAAGCCCAGATGACACCGAAGCCATGGCGCTTGAAAACCCTCCTGGGTAAACCCAGGTGACACCGAAGCCATGCTGCTTGAAAACCCCTGAGGGTAAGCCCAGGAGACACCGAAGCCATGCCGCTTGAAAACCCTCCTGGGTAAGCCCAGGTGACACCAAACCCATGCGCCGCTTGAAAACCCCTGAGGGTAAGCCTAGGAGACACCGAAGCCATGCCGCTAGAAAAGCCCCCTGGGTAAGCCCAGGTGACACCAAAGTCATGCCGCTTGAAAACCCCCCTGGGTAAGCCCCGGTGACACCAAAGCCATGCCACTTGAAAACCCTTCTGGGTAAACCCAGGTGACACCGAAGCCATGCTGCTTGAAAACCCTTCTGGGTAAGCCCAGGTGACACCGAAGCCATGCCGCTTGAAAACCCCCCTGGGTAAGCCCAGGTGACACCGAAGCCATGCCGCTTGAAAACCCCCCTGGGTAAGCCCCGGTGACACCGAAGCCATGCCACTTGAAAACCCTCCTGGGTAAGCCCAGGTGACACCGGAGCCATGCCGCTTGAAAACCCTCCTGGGTAAGCCCAGGTGACACCAAAGCCATGCCGCTTGAAAACCCCCCTGGGTAAGCCCAGGTGACACCGAAGCCATGCCGCTTGAAAACCCCCCTGGGTAAGCCCCGGTGACACCGAAGCCATGCCACTTGAAAACCCTCCTGGGTAAGCCCAGGTGACACCGGAGCCATGCCGCTTGAAAACCCTCCTGGGTAAGCCCAGGTGACACCAAAGCCATGCCGCTTGAAAACCCCCCTGGTTAAGCCCAGGTGACACCGAAGCCATGACGCTTGAAACCCCCCCTGGGTAAGCCCCGGTGACACCGAAGCCAAGCCACTTGAAAACCCTCCTGGGTAAGCCCAGGTGACACAGGAGCCATGCCGCTTGAAAACCCTCCTGGGTAAGCCCAGGTGACACCGAAGCCATGCTGCTTGAAAACCCCTGAGGGTTAGCCCAGGAGACACCGAAGACATGCCGCTTGAAAACTCTCCTGGGTAAGCCCAGGTGACACCGAAGCCATGCTGCTTGAAAACCCTCCTGGGTAAGCCCAGGTGACACCAAAGCCATGCTGCTTGAAAACCCCTGAGGGTTAGCCCAGGAGACACCGAAGCCATGCCGCTTGAAAACCCCTAAGGGTAAGCTCAGGTGACACGGAAGCCATGCGCCGCTTGAAAACCCCTAAGGGTAAGCTCAGGTGACACCGAAGCCATGCCGCTTGAAAACCCCCCTGGGTAAGCCCAGGTGACACCGAAGCCATGCACCACTTGAAAACCCCTGAGGATATTCCCAGGAGACACCGAAGCCATGCCGCTAGAAAACCCCCCTGGGTAGACCCAGGTGACACCGAAGCCATGCCGCTTGGAAACCCTCCTGGGTAAGCCCAGGTGACACCGAAGCCATGCTGCTTGAAAACCCCTGAGGGTAAGCCCAGGAGACACCGAAGCCACGCCGCTTGAAAACCCTCCTGGGTAAGCCCAGGTGATACCAAAGCCATGCGCCGCTTGAAAATCCCTGAGTGTAAGCCCAGGTGACACCGAAGCCATGCCGCTTGAAAACCCCCCTGGGTAAGCCCCGGTGACACCAAAGCCATGCCACTTGAAAACCCTTCTGGGTAAACCCAGATGACACAGAAGCCATGCCGCTTGACAACCCTTCTGGGTAAGCCCAGGTGACACCAAAGCCATGCCGCTTGAAACCCCCCCTGGGTAAGCCCAGGTGACACCGAAGCCATGCGCCGCTTGAAAACCCCCCTGGGTAAGCCAGGTGACACCGAAGACATGCCGCTTGAAAACCCTCCTGGGTAAGCCCCGGTGACCCCGAAGCCATGCTGCTTGAATGAGCCTGAGTATATCTCAGGTAATGGTTGAATATCCGAGGATATGAATTGATAAATTAATTGATTAGGTCAAAATGTTTCTTTGCAAGGACCTCAACAATCAGTAGTAGACTACACAAATGTAAAACAATATTTTCGACAATAATTATACATACATTATTTAGCCAAAACATGTGTTTCACTATATAACATAGCACGACGTTTAAACACACGTTCCAATGTAACCAAGCAAATCGTTTTAGCTCTTGCTGGCAGTTTTTATGTAAAATATGGGCTTCATTTCAAACATCTGAAAACAACGCATGGCTAGCTCTAGGGGAACTAACTTGTCTGGAAATGTGGACTGAAACTGGCAGAATTAATTCAATAACTAAGCCAATGTTAAATGTTGCTGGATCTTTTCATCATCGCACCACATGCCGGGGAACTTTTCTGTCCAGTTATCAGCCCACCGAAGTCTGATTTAGTGCTGCTGCGTCCTGGCTAGCTGTGTATGGAGATGGGCTCAGCCAGTGCTCAGAGCTGACAGGCTAGTGTGAATCTGAAAGGGAATTCGAACCCTGATTGGCCTGACCTATCCTCCTGATCTCTTCTCTAGCGGTATAACTGTGGTGCCACTCAGTCTCAGGCTCTCAAGTAAGCACAACTATCGCAACAATAATAAGTCACAATTTTGGATGTACCAGGTGGGAGTAATCTCGAGTTTGCTCTGAGCTGAATGTGCTGCTGGAAAAGCAGGATTCTACAATGTGATAAGGGCCATTAACCCTGCAGTGCCATGAGAATACGGAGGGTGATCATTGCCCTGAGCACTTTCTGGGTGATGGGAGTGGGCCCCCCTCTTGGACACCAGTCTGGGCCCCAAACAGTGCACCTTCATTAGTTGCACCAATGGTAGTTAAGCCGTTGGAACTAGGAGGTCTAGCCTGGCTTCTCGGCCTCATAATCACACCTTATCTATCAAATGAGTCGATAGCCTTCAACGATCAGGCCTCAAGGTTTTGGTCGATCCTTGATGCCCTTTATGAGCCTGATCAAGTACTTTGGGATTAGTGAAGAAGGTATTGCAATGCAAGAGTCCCTCAGTAGCATACCCTTTCAGAGAGATTGTCAGCTCATGCTTGACCTTCCACCGACTCTGCAATGCCACCTACACTTCTGCCTTGCATCGCTCCTGAAGTTGACTGGCCCATTTTAACAGCATCTGATACCATCTGGAATCATTGATCCAATGGAGAATTGTTAGCCAGTTCCTCGATTGCAATGGACATTGGGATGGCCGCCTTGGTGAACACGCAAAGCAGATCATATGCACTGAGATCATTCATTCCCTTACCTGTGGTATTGGGGTGTCCTGACAAGTAGCCTACAGGCTTGTCACTGAAAGGCCGATAGATCTCAATCACAGCATATTCTGGAAGATGAAGGGGGTACTTTTTGATTCTGGTTATGTAGTGCAGCACAGAGGCAGACATGATGGGGGCAAAGGGTTTATGATCTGTCAGGATCAACCCATGCTGAACATATCCATACACTTGATAATATTAACATCCCCACAGGACCACCTGCTCTATTTAAGAGTATATTTTCTCAGTAACAGAAAGAGCTCTTCTGGAGTAAAAAATGGCAAATACTACATCACGCTCATCTGTTTGAGACTGCATGGCACCCAACCAAAGGTGTTGTCATATACAATGATTTCAGAGCAGTGGTTAGGGTTGAAAAATGCAATTATTGCATTGGTGGGTAGGACTGCTATCCTGAAAATCAGGTTCCCCGATTGCCGTTTACGCCCACACACTGTCCTTTCTGGTTAGGTTGTGGAGGGCCTCTGAAAGACTAGCCAAATTCTTAATAAATCTTCCACAATACATAAACATGTCTAAAAACTCTTCACTCCTGATGGATTGGCAGGAGCTGCTGTCAGATGGATGCCTCTTACATGGACCAGTTTGGTCGAGTGGAATGCAACCTAAAAGACAATGAAGAAACTTGCAGTTTTCTCTATTGGGAGTTACACCTTATTTCTGTGGTCTGGTGAGCACAATCGCCAAACATTTGACGTGTTCTGCTTCATTAGATGAATAGATTAGGATGTTATCACTGGTGTTCAGCACACATGGCCAGCCAGCACACTCCTCAACTGAGGACACTCCGAACCTGAGTCTTTTGTTTTGGTGCAGGCCCTTGTAAGTGAGGAACATGGTGATGTAACATGATTACAGGTGAAACATCACTGCCTTGATTTCGAGAAGAATGCGCCCGTTGCATGTCTCGAACAATTGTGGGGTTGGGTGGTGCTCCCTTTTTGTTACCCTATTTCTGAGGCACATATCGATACAGATGCTTACTGAGTCAGGTTGTTTAGGTTTTGTGGCTACCACAATAGGTGACACCTTGGGGGTAGGTCCTGTTACTCGTTCAATGATGTCCTCTTTGGAGAACTTGTGCAGCTCCTTTCAACTCTTTCACTAGGATGCATTGGGGCACTTCTATCTTTAAGTAGTATAGGTTGGATGGTTTTGTATGTATGCAGGGCCGCAGGTTAGTCTTTGGGACACCCTATCCCTTGGAAGAGTGTGTCATGTTAGCAGGGAAGCCCAGCTACGTCTTCCATGTATAAGACAAAAGCAAAATTTACTTTTTCAAGCAAACCTGTAAAGTCACATCCCACCAACATCTGCACTGCTTTATGTCACATAGAACCTCAACTGTATATTTTTTTGCCAGTGGCAAATTTAAGACATGAGCACATTGTTAGGAAATATTCCCAATTATGTGAAGTTTTCCCTCCAGTTGTGTACCCCCCAACTTTTTGCTGCTGGTATACACCACCATAGTCTGACTTTTCCAGAGGAGCACAGCCTTCAGCTGCACTCCGCTGGGATTTTCGCTCACTTTGTTACGGGGAAACTGACATGACCCTAAAGACAGCCAGTATTGGGAGACTTTGTTTCCCTTAGTCCTTTTCCAATGTTGCAACTTTTCTGCAACATATTGCAAGTGCACAGTGTACCTTACAGTGCAGTGCACTTGGGTCTTCCTTTCATTTTCAAAGGCCCTAGACACTCTCAAAGGATTTTTTAGGAGAAGTGCGGATGTGCCTTGGACAGGGCTGGTAGCAGTTTATCTTTTCATATAATTTTAACCCTTTCCTGCCAGGCAAACCACATTTACTGCGTTTTGCACAGAAAGGTGGCATGGCTTCAAAATGGCCATGCCACGAGGTTCTTTGTTCTGTCCTTTGGACATCTTGCCCCTTCACCTTTACCAGGTCAAGCTGTCCAGGATCAGCCTTATATGGGCATGCATTCTCCCGTGAAACGCAAGCTTTCGCAGACTTCTGCATGTCTTGTGTGTGTGCCTGCAGGATGTGGGCTGGACTGTCTAGTTGCAATCCACATCCTGGCTGCCAGAGAGTCTGGTGTGCATTGAATGACTGGGAGTACTGTGGTCTGTGATTGGTCCACGTATGGTGTGTCTGTATGTGAGCAGATCTCCCATTGGGTCCTCTTCATTTTGGCGTGAAGGAGATTCTGGATAAGAGAGTACTCCAAACACCCATACCATGTCGATCTCTTGAGTTCTCACTGAACCTAGGATAGGATCCAAGCATCCTGAAACTAAGAAGCAGAGTCGAGGAATCGCTGGTGACCCGCTGGAAGGTTTAGCACCCTGAGCCCGCTGTTGTCCCGCTGGACCCCTCTGCATCTGATCCAACTAGAAGGCCTGCGAAGATGCTTCAACAAATTAGAATAGTGGGACTAACTATTCTCTGCACCTTCATCAAACCCTGCAAGTAAGCCTTCTCGGAAGTGTCCCTGGGCCAAACAGTGGGCTGACCAGCTTGCACAGGACCTTTGCTCTGACACCACAGCCATTCGAGGAGACCTTTGAAACCAGGTACATTGCAAGTTTGTGTTACTGGCACTCTCACACCGAATTTCGGACACTTGGTATTCCCAGGTCTGAAGCAAAGAGAGAGAGCCCCAACCGGAGTAAACCGGGTCACTGTGTCGCCCAGCCGTGGTGTTGAAATTTGCATGTGCCTTGCTGCTGTGCCCCCTTGTGCCCTGCAGCCTGCTACAGTGAAACTGGCCTGATCCATCCTCCAGGAGCAGAGAAATCACCACTGTCCTGTTTGGGAACAAATGCTGTAACTTTGCTGCTGAAAGCCACAGAGCTGCACAACTGCCACATTTGAGCCTACAACCGAAGAGGACTCGACTGACGAAGTTTGGTCCGGAGTGCGCCGGGGGTCGGTGAGTACTTGCAACCCTTACCGGTGGCCCCTAGCGCATCCACCTACCTTTTACGCACAAGTGTCCCTTGAGGGCCACTGTAATTTCCACATGTAGCCTGAGCTATCGAACCATTCCCAACTCCTGGAACCTCTCCTGCCCTTTTGCAGAGACCCTCCATGAACAGTGGAAACTTATTCTGCATCACCTCACCCACCTTCCTGAGCTGCTACCAGACGGTGTCCGGACATTTGGTCGAAAAAAAAGGTCGACAGGACAAATGGTCGACACCATTTGGTCGAAAGCCAAATGGTTGAATTTTTTTTTTAATTTATATATATATTTTGTAGGTTTTCGTTTAGGCAAAAAAAGGGTTTTTTAGAAAAAAGGGGGTTGGGGGGGACCCCCCCACCCCCCCACCCCCCCAATAAAAAAAAAAAAAAAGTGAAAATACAAAAAAAAAAAATTCGACCATTTGGTTTTCGACCAAATGGTGTCGACCATTTGTCCTGTCGACCTTTTTTTTCAACCAAATGTCTGGTAACCGCTACAGACCCTACAAGAGACCCAATTTTCACCCTTTTGCACTATCGGGTGCACCAGCAGCTGAAAGTAAATTTGAACACTAGGCTCCTCTCATCGTAGGGACTGGATTGCCTTTCAGTTAGGTATTAAACTTTGCAGAATTGCCTAAAGATAATTTGCACTGCCTGGTTCCTTCCCTTGCAGGTTGTGGACCCAATCTGTGTGTTTAACCCTTTAGGCCACTTGGAATTTTATATATGTATTTTAATAGGGTTGTGTTGGTTAAAAGTATTTCTGTTGATTAGTACTGTGTGTTGAAACTCAAAGGCCTTGAATACATATGTTTCTATTTTACATATATATATATATATGCACCTGACTGGGAGTGATTAGTATGTGTCCTTTACCATGTGTGCTCATTGAGGTCTTTCAGTCACTCTCCCCCCTCCTGAGACCTAGTCTTGACCGCCGCCAATGCTACCTTGATTGGTCTGGCTTGTCCAGAAGGTTACCCTATTCCAAGAAACTAGGCTGACCTTCTGAACCTCTGGCCACCAGGCCGGAGTTCAGAAATCCATCTTAACAAATTGGTGTACAGCGGTGGGATAGGACTGAAGGTATCCAGTGTTGCTCTTTAAGCAGAAGGAGCTTGATTTCCACATGGCTAGGCTGATGATAAAGCAGGCAGAAAAACAGAAGGACAGAGATCCCCAGTTGGAACGGCCAAGCTTCAAGTTTCCAATGGATCCAAGGGATCTGGGCATGGCTCTGGGTCCTCCTCTCATTCAAGATTTCCTAAAGATCTGCTCGGTGTGTATGATGAGAAGAATGACATTATGGACTGGCTGAAGGCATCTGAGTTTGCAGGTGAAGTTCAAGAGGTTGTAAATGATGATAAATTTGCGTGGTTGCTCAGCAGACTACTCCATTCTGGCTGCAGTGCTATTATGGAGATGTCAAAAGCTGAAAGAGTAGATTTTGCAATGTTAAAGCAAACTCTCATCTTAAAGTTTGGGATGACTCCTGCCCAATACTTAAAGAGGTTTAGAGAGTACAAAAAGACAGAAGGTAGTACTTGGGTGTCATATGTGACTGATTATTTAAAGAACTTGACTGGTTGGGTTGAAGGCTATAAGGTCTCTGTCAGTCTAGAAATCTAATTCGAGACCGCAAACGTATTTTGGTGGCCGTGGGCCAACCGTCTCATGCACGATACGACAGAATATAGATTTTCGAGTGATCTAATGAACAGCCATTTTGATGTAACAAGAATCGCCATTTTGTTTTTTGACCATTGCTCATTGCTTTCTGTTCGTATTGCTTCGCAGTATATTTTTCGCTTACACTGCTCGGCTGAGGAACAATGCTGTCTGTATATGAAAAGGACAAGGCCACAGGGCCGAGAGGATAGCAAGAGTTTCACTGAGACACAGACGTAGGCAGCACCAGGAAGAATGCCCGGCTCCCTCCTTAATGTAGCCTTGAAGCAGAGCCGCTGGGCATTTAATCATTTCACAGCTGCCAGCCAGTCTCGTTATATGGTAGAATATGTTAGAATAATACTGCTAAAGGCTTGAATTATGCTTTTCTAACGGCCCCCCTTTGCTGAGCCCGCTAAGAGCATGTCGGCTCCCAGGACGCGAATAGCACCTGATAGATAGCAAGGTCCGGAATGTAACCCCCTCTGCACTTAGCTCGCTTCCAAGAACAGAAGCGCCATGTTCTATTTAATAACCAAAAGATGCCTACGCACTCACAAACTGCAAATTGTTACTAGAATAGATGTTTGAAGGTGTCATAGTGGCCGAAGATGTCCATCGTCACACCAAGTTCAAAGGACCCAATGAAGAGAGGTGTTAACCATGACATAGCTGATTGTTTGATATGCATTTTGTATATATGTAACTGTTGTACGTAATTCGCTCTCTTGCGTCCCACGAGGTCTAGAGATACACGTCGCGGGGTGTCGAGACCGAGTTGGCCAACTGAGACTTTTGCTTTGCAATAAAACCCTAGCTTTGGGAATACAACCTTGTGTCTGGCGTCTCTATCGTGTGTGGTGACTCGCATTGTTTCCATAGACGTCAGGGTCCCCTAGGGGCCCCTTTCAAGATGGCGCCCAAATAGGGACCCTCCCCCACTTGTTCCTTTGCGTAACGTTGTAATTGAGAAAGGCAGGGGACGGGACGATCGAGCCGGGATCAAGAGGTGTTCGGGGCGCCCTGTAAAAGTGATGAGAGACTCCTTTGCAGATCTGCACACATCTGATCCCTGATCGACGTGCCTGGCTAGAGAACAATGAAGCGAGGGTCCCGAAACGAGGCGGAAGCCAAGAAACGCAGACACGACGTCCTTTGGTGCGTCAGTATACAGACGACTTGATTTATCAGGTGAGTCATTCCCCGATTCATAGCATCCTGATATTGCTTGAGAGTTGACTTTGCAAAATCAAACACCCTAGGTAAGGTTGATTAACCAAGGGGAAGGTTGAAACATGCCTGGGGTATTGTCCACCTTAGAAGGGTTTTTCCGCTGTGGTAGACAATCTTTGGATGATGGCCAAATTGTACGACCTGGGGGAATGCCGGCGTATGAGATGTATGTGCAGTATGGAGTGGGTGCGATAATATTCTGTGAGACTTGGCATAGGCAAACCAGAAAGCAACAAGACCACCAGTGGCCGATTAATGGTAGTTTTGAGATGGCGAGGATAGATAACTTGGAAAGGGTGTTGATAAGAAAGAAAGCACGCCCTGCGGCACTTGAAACTATTAAAGACTGGAGAAAGGAAGCAATGCTCCGATTTAAAAGCAGAGCAAAGCATGCGCGCAGGCATAAATCAAAAGTTGAGGTAGCGGAAGAAAAAGAAGAGGAGGAGTGGACTGAGAGTCTAAGAAGGGCAGGTAGGCGTGACCAGTTGAATATAGAAAAGATATACCCACAACGAGAATTACACATGACAGATGAATTGATAGAAAATATATTGACTCATACAAAACAAGGCCCAGGATCAGAAGAAAGACCAGATACATTAGTAACTATTGCCCAGACTCCGCCCATAGCTCAAGCTCCCCCTCCGGTAGCTCAAGCCCTCCCACAGCCACAGACCGCGCGCGTAACACTTCCTACTAGCCAACCAGGCCCACAACAGACACTCGCTGTTCCCATTGTCCCATCCGCACCTCCCGCTTTAGACACAGACTCGGTACCGTCCGTTCCTCCCGGGGTTGAAGTTGAAACCGCGGGGGCAAGAGGCGGGACTGACCAACGGCAGTGCACAAGGGTAACCCGCAGCGCAATCAGCAAGGAGAGGAAGGTGGAATTGCAGCAACAGGCAGAGATGTATATAGACGGGAATGATGGGACGGCAACATTGGCTTCGATATATGACTTTCGTAGAAGCAACGAAAGACAGGTAGTGTTGGA
Organism: Ambystoma mexicanum; assembly: GCF_040938575.1. Classification (NCBI taxonomy): domain Eukaryota; kingdom Metazoa; phylum Chordata; class Amphibia; order Caudata; family Ambystomatidae; genus Ambystoma; species Ambystoma mexicanum. The sequence continues at coordinate 171,349,085 of NC_090925.1, forward strand.
ATGCATGGGTGAATATTTGGTGGAGAGATGGAAACAGCTAATTGGGAAATTACCACCGCAGCGATTGTTAGATCTGAATGCATTAGCACGCTTTGGGGAGAGGGATGAAGAAGTAAGAGAACATGTGTATAGACTTTTTGAGTTAAAGGATGAATTAGATAATGACTATGCCGAAATGTTTATTGCAACCGGATATAGGAGTAAAGATATTGGGAGAAATAGAAAGGAAACTGTAGAGCCATATATACAGCAACGACATTCGATGTCATCAATACAAAGGGGCGACAAGTTAAAAGTATGTATGCGAGAAGCGTCTAGATGGATGCCAGATCCTAGTATTCCCACAATGGAGTTACACGAGATATTTGATGAATATTTCATGCCTATGAAAAGAAAAGCACTACAATCAATGGTTGAACACTTATTAGATAAAGATATAAAAAACGATAAGGCCAGCCCGCCTGAAATAATGGCAGTATATAGGAGAGCATTAGAACGAGGAACAGGAGAAACAGCCCTATCATTGGATCCGGGAATATTGTTGCATCTAAGAGAAGGGGGAGGGACGGTAGGTGGGGCATTCCCTATGAGAGAGGTCCCACCTACCTTTGTGCCCAAAATGGAGGTTCCCGCAGTGGGAAATGTAGCGGCGCAGGTAACACCAGCCCATTACACCGCCCAATACGTGCATGTCCCCTTTTCTAGACAAGAGGTGAACAACATAAAGCAGACTATTCCGGATATAAGAAAGAATCCTGCAAGGTTTTACAAGGAAGTAGAGTCCTGCCTACAGTTATCCGTGCTTACCATGGGTGATATAGACCTAATATTCCCGCTGATCCTGCCAGCAGATATATGGAAACAAATAAGGAAGGTAGATGACACAACTGCCTTTGGCGCCACATGGGCGGATTTGATGATAGAGGATAGGAATAAAGTGGTTGGAGGAACACCAGGACCGAACCTGGTGGCATTACCAGCACGTATAGTACAGAAGTTAAAAACAATTGTTCCAGAGAAAAGAATCCAATGGGACAAACTGACTGCATGTGTACAAGGCAAAGATGAGTTGGGTACAGATTACTTTAATAGATTTGAAGAGATATTTGCAGACTTCAGCGGGCAGGATGTGGGTTCAGAAGCAGGGAAAAGGTTATTTGTTGACAAAAATGTGAGGGGGTTAAGACTTCCAATTCAGGATCTAACAATGACATCACAGAGTGCATGGCAAGCAAAAACGTTGGGCGAAGTACTGCCTATGGCCCAATATTATAAGCGCAGAGTGACTGCAGGAAAAGAGAAAGAAGAGAGGGATAGGGTAAATCTAAAGACACGGGTATTAATGCAGCAAGTAGTAGGACATAATAGAGGGCGAGGGAACGCACTGAGGAGTGGTTCGAATATGTATGGGGGAACAGTGGGGCCGAATCAGTGTGCATATTGTAAAGAGGAAGGACATTGGCAAGCGCAATGCCCGCATTTACAGAACAGAAATGGGTCTGGTCAAAGGAGGCAGCATAGAGGACACCCAGGAGCGAATGGACCAAATAGGAATAGTATGCAGCAGCCTCATAATAATGGAAGTAATCAAAACCAAGGCCAAAACCAAAATGCCCCAAACCAGAGTCAGGGACTGCAAAATCAACAATATGGAAATCAGAATGGGGGAAATAGAGGGAAGAGTGGAAATGTTTTCCATACACAGCCAAACATGTATTACAGTAATAGTAATGATTGCACATTGGACGATGTGTTATTTCCCCAATAGGACAGCCCAGGACAGGGGTCGGAACCAGTGTCTATTCCCGTGAATCAGAGAGGTCCCTACGTAGAAATGAGAGTCGGGTATGAGGAGCACCGCTTCCTTGTAGATACGGGAGCACAGAAGTGTTCAATAGACCATCACTTGGTTCCGAATATACCACTGTCAGGGCAAAAGAATATTTCTGTAGGGTTCGCAGGTACACCAGTCATAAACCCAGTGTCCAAACCAGTCCCAGTTACCATAGGACCATTCACTGAACATTGTCCTTTCCTTCTAACAGAAAATTGTGGAGAAAATTTGTTGGGATTGAATTTGTTTAAAAAACTAGGTTCTGTTATACATTGCACGGCAGACAGAGTGTTTCTAACGATATGGCTACACGATGCCCCTGTGTCAGAATTCATGTCCGAAGCATTACCAGGGGAACTAAGTAAAGTACCAACCTGTATATGGGCAATGCATGACAACGATGTGGGATGTTTAAAAATAGAGCCAGTAAAGATTATTTTAAAAGAAGGTGTTACCCTACCGCGAATACCCCAATACAAAATTTCGGTTGAAAGTAAGAAAGGATTGAAGAGTATTGTTAACGATTTGATGAAATTAGGGGTAATAGAGGAAATCACAGGCAGTACATGTAACAGCCCGACCCTTCCGGTTTATAAAAAAGGAGGTAATGAGGTACCATACCGTTTCATAATTGATCTACGCGCATTAAACAAGGTAGTACATCCGCAATTTCCTTTAGTGCCAGACGTCACTACAATATTGACAATGATACCTGTTTCAGCAGAATATTTTAGTGTAACAGATTTGAAGAACGCATTCTTTAGTATTCCAGTCGACAAGGACAGTAGATACTTGTTCGCGTTCACGTTAGGAGCACGATCATTTACATTTACATGGATTCCACAACGTTACACAGAAAGTCCAAGTATTTACAGTAGAGCATTAAAAGAGCAGCTAGACATGCTGGAATTACCCGTGGGTTGTGTACTTTTGCAATACATAGACAATTTATTACTAGCTGCAGACACAGAGGAGATTTGTAAAGAAAGCACTGTATTACTACTATCACACCTAGTGGCACATGGCCATAAAGCTCGTTTGAAGACATTTCAGTATAATCGAAAGGAGATAGTTTATTTGGGCTACCTACTTTCGAAGGAGGGAGAAGACTAACGCCAGAACGTATAGAAAGTATTTCTTGTATGCCTATTCCAAAGACACAAAAAGAAGTCAGAGCCATAATAGGCATGGCTTCATATTGCCGACAATGGATTGGTAATTTTGCGTTGATTGTGAAACCATTAGTGAATTTGACTAGAAAGGATGCGGTTATGCCTTTGCAGTGGGATGAGGAATGTGCGAGAGCATTTGATGGATTGAAAACTGTATTATGCTCGGCTCCAGTTTTGGGTACGCCGAACTATAAGAACATTTTCAGACTATTTGTGTGTGAAAGTGAAGGATGTGCATTGGCGGTTTTGACACAGGAACAAGGTGGAAGAAATAGGACGTGCGGCTATTTTTCATCTGCGCTGGACCCTGTAGCGCACGCACTACCACAATGTTTGCGATCTGCCGCGGCGGCTGCTGCGTCAGTGAAACAAACGGAAAGGATGGTATTGGGGCACACTTTAATTCTGATGGTGCCACATGCCATAGACGTTCTATTAAATAGGACACAGACGCAACACCTCACCTCTGCTAGACTGACAGGATATGAAATTATCTTGTTTGTGCCCCATATCCAAATTATGAGGTGTAGCGCTTTGAATCCTGCAGAATTAATGCCATTAACCATAACAGAAATTGGGAAGAATGAACCACCCCCCCACGATTGCTTAATGGTCACTGAGGAAGAAACCAAGGGGAGAGTTGATTTAAGTAATATTCCACAGAAAGAGCCGGATGGAGAGTTATTTTGTGACGGCTCATGTTTTAAATTACCAGATGGCACGACAACTGCCGCATACGCTATCACTACCCTAGAGAGTGAAAGCAAAAGAATCCCCTACAACTCGGCACAAGCCACAGAGATAATAGCATTAACCAGAGCCTGCGAGATTTCTGAAAATTTGAACGTGAATGCATATACTGACAGTCAGTACACGTTTGGAGTGGTTCATAATTTTGGACGACTCCAAAGTGCCTAGCAATAGTGAAATGCGAGGCACATACAAAAGTAACATGCAAAATAGGAGAGGGAAACGCGTTTGCAGACAGGATTGCGAAACAAACTGCCACTGATTTAAATACCAAGATGATGACGGTTCAGACAGAGGAAGTACCCTGTATGATAGAAGATGGAGTTGCGACTGTCAAAGAAATGCAGGCCGAGGCTACGGCCAATGAAATACAGGGATGGGCAGAGGGATCTGCTGAGTTGGATTTGGAGGGTTGTTGGGTGGACAAGGGAACTAGAAACTGTATGTTGCCAAATTCATATGTGACTGCAATGGTCACAATGGCCCACAGTCCTACGCACATCTGTGCCAAGAAAATGATACAGCACCTTTCTACAGTATGGCAGAATGCAAACATAAAAAAGAATGCAGAAAGGTTGGTGGAGAACTGTATCACGTGTTTACAACACAATGTAGCAAAGGGAACAATGACACCAACAGAAAGTTTTGGCCCACCCTCCATGCCGTTTGAGGTAGTTCATTTTGATTTCATAGAGATGGAAAGGTGCCAAAACTTAAAATACGTCTTGGTGGTAATCTGTGCATTCAGTAAGGGGGTGGAGGCATATCCTTTAAAAGACTGCACAGCGATGAGTACGGCAAAAGTGATGTTGAAGGAGTATTTTTCCAGATTTGGCTTGCTCCGTGTCCTATGGTCCGATAATGGACCACATTTTGTGGGTGCAGTGGTGTTACAGATTTGTGCAGGTCTCCAGATTGATAAGAGATTCCACAGTTCAAGGCATCCGAGTTCTGCCGGTCTTGTGGAGAGGCACAACGGGATACTTAAATCAAAGATTAGCAAGATTTTTGCGGGAAGCAAGTTGAGTTGGGTGGATGCATTACCAATAGCACTATTATGCATGCGTACGTCTGTACAGGCTAAAACTGGGCTCTCCCCATACAAGATCATAATGGGGAGGCCGGCAAATGTATGGTGCGTACCTCAGCCAAAACGACTCAGTGAGATAGAACATCCTATGCTTAGTACTTATTGTGGCCTTTTAATGCAGAAATTGCGTTTGATTCATCAGCAGGTGCAGGAGGCATTACTTGTGTGGTATACCGGTCCGGGGCATGGGCTGGAGCCAGGAGACTGGGTGCTGCTAAAAAACTTTGAAAGAAAGTCATCATTAGCACCCAGGTGGCGCGGGCCCTATCAAGTACTTTTGGCGACGCAAACGGCAATCCGGGTGGATGGAAGGAAGTCGTGGATCCATGCCACCCATGCCAAGAAAGATTCCAACTGCACTGAAAGTTTTGCCTGACACCGATGACTGGAAAGAGACAGCGGTCGCAGAGACAAGCGAAACTGTTGCCAGTGTGCAGCCACCTGATCTGCCAAAACATGAAGTGAAACAAAGCCTGAGATGATTGCCAAAGAGGGGGAAGGGCAAAGAGTTCCCCAACGTTGCCCAACAGAATCGACATCACTGCTGACCGACGTGAAATCTGCCTTGCAAATATCGGCAGAAACAAATCGTGTACCTTTTTGGCGCCCACCAGCACTTGCCAGCACGCCAAAGACCGAATCTGCATCATCGGCGCGGTGCACACCAGCACCTGCAGAAGCGTCGCAGGCTGACTTCAAGCCTGAATCTGAAAGTGCACAGGCACTGTTCACGGATCATACGATACCAGGAGCAAGGCGATACAACCTGCGGCCTCGGAAGCTAGGTGATCTGCATTCTTTTTCTTTTGGTGTTTATGTCAACCTCTGGTTCAGCTCAAGGACGGAGCAGGAACCAGGGGTGTAGAGGAGAGAAGCGTGAGAATTGTGCAAGTCGGACAATTCAAGATTCGAGGCTCCTCGGTGCGATCATAAAAGTACATGTGTCTGGAACCAGAGCGGACAAGCTGGGCGCACATGGTACTATGGCAAGTGAGATAATTGATTAACAGTACATGTGTCCGGAACCAGAGCGGACAAGCTGGGCGCGCATGATACTGAGGCGAAAACTGATCAAAGGTCCTCTGAGCAGTATAAGATGGGACAAGTGATGTCGTCTAAAAACGAATAATCTAATCCAGGCTGAAACAAAAAAAAAAGGACAGGCAAGACTGAACTGGGAGAATTTCATTGAACTTATAAACATCAGAGCAAACGCAACGAAGAGAGATATCCACAACGAACTGTGATAAGGAAGAAGAAGGACAACAAGAAACATGCCGGGACCAGTTCCAGCCTCCTCCTGCACCAGCACTGCTGAAAATGAGTCAGTTATAAAGACTATAACTTTAAGAAAAACGCATGGTAAAACAAATTGTATGCTGACACTAATGATAATAATGTGCTTTATGAGCGTGGTAGCACCAATATCAACAGCCCTAATATTATGGTGGGTAGAACCAATACACCCATTAGAAATGTTTTTACCAATAATTAATATATCCACTACTGAAAGCCCGGTTCAGGGGATCACTTATACCCTACACCCAATGGAAGAAAAACACAGGGAAGGTTTTGGGAATAATACATTATTATTAATCATGAACATGACACATGCAATCCTGAAGAAAACAAACTGCTGGGTATGTGCCCATTTACCATAGCATGCTTGGAAAGGAATAGGGTGGTATGTGCAGCTGTTACCATTAAGTTCTGCATGTAGCGCATCTTTAGGTGCAATGTTCTATGGGAAATGGAATGAGAGTAGTACGGGTCAGTTAGACAGAACCAACATGAATGGGTTTGAGGAGATAATAATGAAGCCTGTGGGTTGTTCCATTTTCCATAAAGCACAAGTAATAGCCCAAGAGCCCACGAGGAAAAGCACACGTAAAATAACACGACAAAATAGACGAGATAGATTGTCCCCGCCAGAAAAAACATCTGTAAGGACGTTTCGTGTAAGAACAGAAGGGAACAAAGATGCGATTCCCCCATTTTACACAGTGAATTATAGCCCAAGAATTGTCCCGTTTTGCCTGAAAAAGAAAGGATCTTTTTCGGTCGGAACATATACTGGTTGTATGAATACAGTGGTACTAAAATGGGAAATAGAACCAGTATACGTAGGTGATCCAGTTTATTTTATATGTGGAGAGAAAGCATACCCTTGGTTGCCCAGAAACTGGGGAGCTACATGTTATCTTGGGCTATGGTTCCCAGGAGTATTCCTCTTGGAAACAGCAGCCATGCCCAAATTATCCAGAACTAGAGTCAAAAGGACTGAAAAAAGGTGTTTTAGTAGCAACTGATGTAGCAAAATCATTTGTTCCATTCTTAGGACAGATAGTGAACTCCTATAATATAAGGCAATTGTCCAGAATCCTAAAGAATACAATAAACACAACAACAGATATATTATTCAACATGACGTTGGAAGAAAGAGGAATCAGGTTAATGACGCTGCAAAATAGAATGGCTCTCGATGTAATCCTGGTTGATCGCGGGGGAATTTGCAAAATAGTGGGATCAGCATGTTGCGTTTATGTCGATGACTATTCCCCCACCATCTTAGAAGCAATAAAGAAAATGCACGTTCTAAGCTCTGAACTCCCCACGGGAGAAGGGAGCTGGGAAATAGGATCTTGGTTTTGGGGAAAACTATGATCTTGGGGATGGAAGCTGATCTCGATACTAGTAGTGGTGTTCGGAATATTTCTAACATGTTGTTGTTGTATACATTGTTTACCCATAGTTTGTGCAGAGTTAACTGAGGGATGTACGGAAGGATGCATGCAAATGATAACAAAGAAAAAACAACCTCATGATCGAACTAGCCCAGACCCAAAAGAGATGAGAGTAATGAAAGAGTTGATGGCAATAGATATTACTGAAGGCAATGATGACCACGATAGCATGCGAGATTCAGACATAAGTACTTCAGATTCATCATCACTAGAGGAGGTTTCAATAAATAGATGAGACGTTTGACATACGACCAAAGCAGGGTTTGTCAGTCTAGAAATCTAATTCGAGACCACAAACGTATTTTGGTGGCCGTGGGCCAACCGTCTCATGCACGATACGACAGAATATAGGTTTTCGAGTGATCTAATGCACAGCCTTTTTGATGTAACAAGAATTGCCATTTTGTTTTTTAACCATTGCTCATTGCTTTCTGTTCCTATTGCTTCGCAGTATATTTTTCGCTTACACTGCTCGACTGAGGAACAATGCTGTCTGTATATGAAAAGGACAAGGCCACAGGGCCGAGAGGATAACAAGAGTTTCGCTGAGACACAGACGTAGGCAGCGCCAGGAAGAATGCCCAGCTCCCTCCTTAATGTAGCCTTGAAGCAGAGCCGCAGGGCATTTAATCATTTCACAGCTGCCAGCCAGTCTCGTTATATGGTGGAATATGTTAGAATAATACCGCTAAAGGCTTGAATTATGCTTTTCTAACGGCCCCCCTTTGCTGAGCCCGCTAAGAGCATGTCGGCTCCCAGGACGCGAATAGCACCTGATAGATAGCAAGGTCCGGAATGTAATCCCCTCTGCATGTAGCTCGCTTCCAAGAACAGAAGCGCCATGTTCTATTCAATAACCAAAAGATGCCTACGCACTCACAAACTGCAAATTGTTACTAGAATAGATGTTTGAAGGTGTCATAGTGGCCGGAGATGTCCATCGTCACACCAAGTTCAAAGAAACCCAATGAAGAGGGGTGTTAACCATGACATAGCTGATTGTTTGATATGCATTTTGTATATATGTAACCGATGTATGCAATTTGCTCTCTTGCGTCCCACAAGGTCTAGAGATACACGTCGTGGGGCGTCGAGACCGAGTTAGCCAACTGAGACTTTTGCTTTGCAATAAAACCCTAGCTTTGGGAATACAACCTTGTGTCTGGCGTCTCTATAGTGTGTGGTGACTCGCCTTGTTTCCATAGACGTCAGGGTCCCCTAGGGGCCCCTTTCATCTCAACCTTTGAGGGTATGATATGTCTTGTCATGCTTGAACACATTTTTGCATCCTGTTCCTCTGAGCTTAAGCAGCATTTGGCAGATTCAAATGAGATAGATCCTAAGAAGCTAGCCATAGCAGCAGATTTGTGGGCGTCACATAGAGTGTCTGAAAAGGACAAGACTCAACCTGGTAAGCAGGAGTAGGGGAAAAAGTCCAAAGATAAGGAGGGAGGGAGGTCTGATAAAACTTCCTCCCAAAAGAGCCACACAAAGAAATGTAAGGGTAAGTCACAGGAAAATGCACAGGCAAGTGGAATTTATACTTACAAGCAGGACTCTGGTTACAGTAAGCCTCCCTATGTCCAAGAGCCATTGGATCTTGTGTGGCTTGTGGAGCAAGTGACCATGTGAAGGGGGACCCCAGATGTAAGGTCAACTTGGAGGTCCACTCTGCGAATCTGGCCTTCTCCTCCTATGAGGAAGATGAGATCACAGGGACATCCTTCTCTTCAGACTCCTTCCCCAGTGGGATAGAATCTAAATTAGTTTTAGTTTCCCTGGGTTCCTGGGAGCCTAAAGTCTCAGAGGCGTGTGCTAGAATTCTTATTAATACCAAGCACTATGTTAAAGCCAGTATGCTGATCAATGGAGTTGACACTCCTGCCCTTAGGGATAGTGGGTGCAGCAGAACTGTAATGGACTCCACCTTGGCAGACCCAGAGGAAGTTGCCAGGGCTCCTCTGTTACCCACTAAGCTAGCTGATGGACCTCATCTCAAGTGCCCAGTTCTGCCTTTAAATCTTACTATAAATGTTACAGTAGTCAGGATTCCAGTGAGCATTCAGAGGCATGTCCCAGGAAAGGTCCTGCTGGGGAATGATCTCAGAGCTTTAGGGCTTGTGGGTGACACAGCAGAGAGACCCTGCACAATGTCAAAAACAAGGGCTGCATTGGCCAAGACCAAGCCCCAGCCTAAGCCAGAGGGGAAACCCAAGGCTAAAGGAGTCAGAAAAGACAAAAGAGGGAAAGAAAATATTCCCCAAAGCTCACATACCACTGGGGTGGAGGTAGTTGGTCAAACAGCTGAACCTGATGAGGAAGAGGTGTTGCCTGAAATCCTCAATCCCCATCACCATCCTGAACTACAGAGTTTTTTGGTAGAAGGTAGTCCTGGCAGGGTTGAGTTCAGTAAGGGCCAACGTGAGTGCCCATCTTTGGAAGGCCTAAAGAGACATGCCTTCTCCTACCTTGAGGGTGAACCTCCAGGGAAGCACAGGATTTATTGAGAAGGTGGCCTCCTCTACAGCGAACCTACAGACTCTACAGAAGGAGACCATAGGAGGTTGGTGGTTCCCCTTGCTGTAAAACCCTTCCTCTTGCAGTTGGCACATGAAGTCCCCCTTGCTGGTCACCTTGGCATCAAGAGAACCAGGAAAAGGTTATCCATGCACTTCAACTGGCCCAAGATGGGGGTGCAAGGGTAAAGCCACTGTAGGAGTTATGCCACATGCCAGTTATCTGGGAAAAGTGGCACAACAATCCAGGCTCCAGTGGTACCACTCCCAGTTGTGGGGGTACCATTGGAGAGGGTAGAGATCGGCATTGTTTGTCCCCTTGACCCCCAAACATCCTCAGGCAATAGGTTTATGCTGGTGCTGGTCGACCATGCCACCTGGTATCCTGAGGCTATCCCATTGAAAGCTTGACTGCCAAGTCAGTTGCAAAAGCTTTACTTGGCATATTTACTAGGGTTGGCTTCCCTAAAGAAGTTGTGTCTGATAGGGGCAGCAACTTTAAGTCCAATTATATGCAGGCCATGTGGAAGAAATATCATGTCTCCTATACGTTTTCATCTGCATACCACACACAAACCAATGGTCTCATTGAGTGGTTTAACAGGACCCTTAAGAACATAATTTGAGCTCTGAAAGAGCCCCAAAGAAGGATATGGGATATTTTATTGCCACGCTTACTGTTTTCCTACAGAGGGGTACCTCAGGAGGATGTTGGCTTCAGCTGCTTCAAGCTTTTTTTTGGCCACCTTGTGAGGGAATCCCTGGCAATAGCCAAGGAGGGGTTGGAGATGCCCACTCCCCCTCTCACTACCAATGTAGTAGACTATGTGCTAGGACTCAGAAAAATAATGGTACTCCCGATGACTCTGGCTTGTGAGAAGTTGAAGGCTGGGCAAGATCTGGTGAAACATTGGTATGACCAGAAAGCTGCCCTCATCAACTTCACACCAAGTCAACAAGTTCTGATTATTAATCCTATAAGGCCTTGAGCATTGCAGGACAAATGGTCAGGCCCTTACACAGTGGTGGAGTCACTGGGTGAGGTCAACTATTTAGTGGACCTTGGAAAGGTTGGACAGGCTCCAAAAGTGTTCCATGTAAATAGACCAAGAGTTGAAATAGCTGCACTGCTGTTGGCTTCAGATGTTGAGGAGGAGGAGTGAGAAACTGTCCCTGACCTGTTGCAGGGCAGTTCTTCAGATAGCTCCATTGAGGGTGACAAAGTTGCCCCTCACCTGACTTCTGATCAACAAGAGGAGGTGAGACATTTGCTGAGGCAGTTCTCCCCCTTGTTTTCACAAGTTCCTTGTTCGACACCTTGGTGTAAACATGACATTGACACAGGAGATAGAGTACCTACTAAAAGTAGGGGAAACAGAATTTCAGACAAAGTCAGGTCTTGCATTAAGATGGAGGTCAACATAATGTTGCATCTTGGGGTGATTGAACCCTCTAGTAGCCCTTGGTCCAGCCCGGTGGTTTTGGTTACAAAGGCAGGTACTTCAGGGTTAAGGTTCTGTGTGGATTGCCGGGCTCTGAATGCTGTCACCAAGATGGATGCATACACCTTGCCTAGAACGGATGAGGTTGTGCTTACTTTGGGTACCTCCAAATACCTCAGGACATTTGACTTCACTGCAGGCTATTGGCAAATAGCTCTTGCAGACCATGCCAAAGAGAAGACAGCTTTCTCAACACCAGAGGGTCTTTACCAGTTCAGGGTTATGCCTTTTGGGTTGAAGAATGCACCTGCCTCTTTCCAGAGGCTTGTGAATCATGTCCTTAATGGGTTGGATGAATTATGTCTTCCATATCTGGATAATATAGCAGTTTTCAGTGCCACCTGGGAGGATCATGTGAAACACCTTCGGATTGTGTTGCAGGCTCTTCACAAGACCCACTTGACCATAAAGGCCAGTAATTGCCAGATTGGACAAGGTTCAATGGTGTACCTTGGGCATGAAGTAGGTGAATAATGATAATGATATGTTATTTATATAGCGCCTTTATCCAAAGCGCTTTAGAGAGAACATATTTACATACAATATCACCCAACCGAAATTGGTACTCATTTATCGACCTCGGAAGTATGAAAGGCTGAGTTGGCCTTGCCGGGATTCAAACCAGATCACGCTCAGATCACAGCAGCGAGCGCTCAACCCGCTGAGCTATCTACAGCCCATACCCAGTAAAGTACAACCAGTGCAAGACTGGCCTACCCCCACTACTCAAACCCAGGTGAGAACCTTTTTAGGACTACTGAAAGTTCATGGCAGACTATGGCACCATAGCTGCCCCTCTGACTGCTATGACAATTCCTAAGAAACCCAAGAAGGTAACTTGGTTTGATGAGTATGGGAAGGCCTTCAATGGCTTAAAAGACTCCTCATGCCAGACCCCTGTTCTCAGGGCCCCTGATTACCAAAGACCTTTTATTGTGCAGACAGATGCCTCTGACACTGGGATGGGAGCTGTACTATCACAAGTAGATGAGAAATGTAAGGAATACCTTATTGGCTTCATTAGTTGCCAGCTAAAGGACAGAGAGCTCAGATTATCCACAGTAGAGAAATAATGTTTCTCTGTTGTGTGGGCCCTAAGGAAGCTGATGCACTACCTCTATGGGACCCACTTCACTGTGCAAACTGACCATAAACCCTTAAGGTGGCTAATGAACATGAAGGGAGAGAATACAAAATTGCTCAGGTGGTCCATAAGCCTTCAAGGTTTTGACGCCACCATTGAACATAGACCAGGTGTCCAACATAGCAATGCTGATGGGTTGTCCAGAATGTTAAACCGACCTGAACATGAGACTCATCCAGGAGTGGATTTATTCCCCCTGTCATTGGTCTGGGGGGGCGAGTGTTAGGAAAGATTCCCATGTATGTGAAGTTTTCCCTCCAGTTGTGTACCCCCTAACCTGTTGCTGCTGTTTAAACACCATAGTCTGACTTTACCAGCTACACTCCCCTGGGTTTTTCGCTCACTTTGTTATGGGGAAACTGACATGCCCTTAAAGACAGTCAGTACTGGGAGACTTTGTTTCCCTTAGTCCTTTTCCAATGTTGCAACTTTTCTGCAACAATTTGCAAGTGCACAGTGTACCTTACAGTACAGTGCACATGGATCTACCTTTCATTTCCAAAGCCCTAGACACCCTCAAAGGATTTTTTAGGAAAAGTGCAGTGTGTCTTGGACAGGGATGGTGGCAGCTTACCTTTTGATATAATTTTAACCCTTTCCTGCCAGGCAAACTGAGTTCACCACGTTTGGCACAGAAAGGTGGCCTGGCTCCAAAATGGCCATGCCACAAGGTTCTTTGTCCTGTCCTTTGTCCAGCTTTCCCCTTCACCTTCCCCAGGTCAAGCCGACCCAGGTCAGTGCTTATTTGGGCATGCATTCTCCCGCGAAACGCCAAGCTTTCAATGTCTTCTGCATGTCTTATGTGCCCCCAGGATGTGGGCTGGATTGTCTAGTGGCAATCCAAATCCTGGATGCCAGAAAGTCTGGTGTGCTGTGAATGCCTGGTACCACAGTGGTCTGTGATTGGTCCATGTATGGCGTGCCTGTATGTGAGCAGATCTCCCATTGGGCCCTCTTCATTTTGGGGCAAAGGAGATTCTGGATAAGAGAGGGCTCCAAACACCCGTACCATGTCGATCTCTTGAGTTGTCACTGAACCTAGGATAGGATCCAAGTATCCTGATACTAAGAAGCTGAGTCGAGGAACCGTTGGTGACCTTCTGGCAGCTTTGGCAGCCTGAGCCCACTGGCATCCCACTAGACCCCTCTGCATCTGATCAAACTAGAAGGTCTGCGAAGATGCTTAACCCATTAAAATAGTCGGACCATCTATTCTCGGCTCCTTCATCAAATTCTGCTAGTAAGCCTTCTCGGATGTGTCCCTGAGCTGACCAGTTTGCACAGGACCTTTGCTCTGACACCTCTGCTGTTTCAAGGAGACCCTTCAAACTTGGTACATCACAAGCTCTGTGTTCCCGGCACTCTCACACTGAATATCATACACTTTGCATTTCCAGGTCTGAAGTAAAGAGAGAGTGCCCGAACCGGAGTAGACGTGGTTACTGTGTCACCCAGCCCTGGTGACGAACTTCGCAGGTGCCCTGCTGCTGTACCCCCACCCCTGTACCCTGAAGTCTGCTACAGTGAAACTGGCCTGATCCATCCACAAGGAGCGGAGAAATCGCCACTGTCCCATTTGGGTACCAATGCTGTAACTTCTCTGCTGAAAACCTCATAGCAGCACAACTGCTGCATTTGAACCAGCAACCGACGTGGACTCGACTGATGAAGTTTGGTCCGGAGTGCACCAGGGGTCAGTGAGTACTTGCAACCCTTACCGGTGGCCCCTAGTGCATCCACCTACTTTTATGCACGAGTGGCCCCTGAGGGCTACTATCCATTCCACAGATAGCCTGAGCTATCGAACCATTGCCAACTCCTGGAACCTGTTCTGCCCTTTTGGGGAGAACCTCCACAAATAGTGGGAACTTATTCTGCATCAGCTCACCCACCTTCCCGAGCTGCTGCAGATCTTACAAGAGACCCCGGTTTCACCCTTCTGCACTATAGCGACACGAATCGGCCCACTTGCCCTCCATGCTCACGTATGGCCACCTACCTTCAGGAGCTGAGTCGTGAACAACGAGAGCTCGGGCAGACGGCAGAGGACTGAGTGAGACTGGTGCAGTGGAACAACTGGATATTATCGCAGGAGCAGGTCCTGCTGAAGAGCAAAGTAGGCATGGTAAGAATGGCATGGAGCAGGAGCACTCTACCACCAGGCCGCTTCCTGTGTAGTTATAATCTTAGCAGGTTCCTCAGGCATGTATACTTTCATTACGTCAGTCATTTCTTGCCCCTTCTGAAGGTCTCCTGCGTGGCTCACCTGCAGCAGCTGCCATAGAGGAAGTCAGGAGCACGTCACATCCTTCTTCCAGTGCACGCACAGGCTGAGAGGGCAGGCGGTGCTCATCACAGTGCCAACCATCTCGGTGACAGTGCGACCTTGGGGCAGCTGCCTGAGAGGAAGCCTGGAGCACGTCACATCCTTCTTCCGATGCACGCACACGCTGGGAGGGCAGGCAGTGCCGATCACAGTGCCAACCATCTCTTGGTGAGAGTGAGACCCATGGTATTATCACCTTTCATTGCCAGTTGTTCAGGCCAGTTTTTTTTAAATTGTATTTGGTAAAAACAAACCTTTACAAAAGATTAAATACAAAATCAATATAAAACATGAAAAAGATAATTAATCATTTTCTTTTTCAACATAAAACAGAATAGTAATTTTCTACTTCAATTTTGACATAATACAACATAATATTCCTAATTCTAACCTATATCATAGTTAATAAATTGGGTCACTTTGTCAATCCATGCTCTATCAGCTGTCACAATGTGACTCTGGATTATTCTTTAAGTCCAACTTTTCTTGACTAACGTTCAGAAATTGCATAAATTTAAGCAATAACTTTTGATTGGATCCCCACATACAATTTTCCCACAAGCTTTCTCTGCTCAGACAGGATGATAAGGACAAATAGGATCTAAAAGTCTTATATCTAAGGGCTTCAAAAAACTCACAATATATAATTAGATGCTTTAAAGATTTGAGTACAAGAGTGTGGTTAAAAAAATCAACATCTTCCAAGAGTTGGATTTTCCTCTGCCACCTTCCAACATTTGATCCATTCATTTGTCAACAATTGATTCAATTTAAAGCACATGTATGTCTTGCACGAGCGGTTACAAGGAAAGATTTCCAAATATCTAGATCTGTCACCCAATTACCTGCTAAATTTAGCATATTCATAAGAGGTCTTGCTCTTGCCAAGTTGATCTAACATAAGGCACCAATAATACTGCTGAAATGTACGCTTGCAAGATGGAAGACCAGCAACCAGGTCATCTTTGCTAATCAATGCAGAATGCCTGATTACTTCCATTTTCTTTTTGAATTTTACAATAGATGGAACAGAGCGTTCACTCAACATAGATGCAAAATCTTCATATAGTGATTGTTTTGGAGGGGCAAGCATTTTTGCCTACGAGTTCAACATCTGCCAGTGCCATTTCACTGAGAGGGGTACAATCCCCAATTCATGGCAAATAAGTACATTCGGAATTGAAAGCGCTAAACCGAGACCCTGCTTCCACATTTTGCCCTGTACCAAATCGAGAAACCCCTCCATCTACAATAGGCAAATATCCAAGGCATATAACAAAATTGGTTTTACTTTCAAGAGATAGTATTGTAAACAAGGAAGGACAGACAATTGACAATACTTCGTATAGATGATTTTCATCTGCGAGGTGAATGACTTTCCTTTTAGATTGAGAAGGTCTTTCCACGCAGTTATGGAATAGGAATTTGCGAGTGTGTGCCCAAGATATCGGATAGAAGAAATAATCGGAATACACACCCCATTTAGAGACCAACTGAATCTAGCAATATTCTTCTTGCCATCTGCAAATCAGATAATAAATGACTTAGTCGGGTTGATTTTAAGATTATGTTTTTGAGCAAAGCAGAAAAATAAGTTCAGTTTTGTCTGAAGACCAAACTGAGTTTGATCTAAAAACATAAGATCATCAGCAAATCCTATCCAATTAAGCAACAGTCAACCCAATTTCACTGGGCATATAATGTTCTCGCTGCAATCCGCATCCATACCAAGTAGATAGAGAGTGAACAGGACTGCTGCAAGATTGCATCCCTGTTTCAGTCCAATCTCAGTAGGGATGGGATCAGTTACTGCCCCGTTTTTTGATAGCCTTATTTGGTATGAAGTGTTTTGGTGTAAAAGTGCAATAACCGCCACCAAATCTAGCGGGAAGCCCAGATTTATAATCTTCTCCCAAAGCACCTCTCTAATCACTGTGGCGAATGCTGCCGTAAGATCAAGGGCTGCCATATAGATCGGGCCCATTCTTGAGTGTTTAGATTGCTCATATAGATGAGCCATAATGGATGCATTAAACGGACAGCCCATATTTTTTCTGAACCCCACTTGAAAGCGTGGCAGCAGAGTCAAGTGAGTAATATGAGACTGGATTTGTTCCAAGATTAAGAGAGTACAGATCTTGGCTGCGGCATCCATCAAGGCAATGGGTCTGAAGTTATTAGGATCATTATGTTTTTCCTTCTTATAGATAGGCACGATAATCGCACTTCCCCAGGAGCGAGGGATTTTTTTATTCAAATATATTGAGTCAAATTTTATTTTTACAATGTTGGCACATAGTTCGGGATCTGCTTTAATCAAACAAGGCGCAATACCATCTGGCCCTGGTGCCCTGGGACCTTTAGTCTTAACAATTGCACCAACAATGTCCTCATGCAACCACGGAGAACACTTGAGAATCTTCTATGTACAATGGATTCAAAGCCGATTGGCAATGCATAATTGAGTTGTATATAGGTTACCCATGTAGGAGCAGATACTGAATCCTCATATAGGGTGGTAGCAGCACCACTATTCACTCTAAGCGCTGCCCACTCCTGTCTATTATCATTGGCAAGAAGGTGATGTATCATTGTTTGGTTGTCATTTCTGTGAAGATCATTTTTGAGAACCTTCAACTTGTTATGATAGAATTGCACAATGGTGTGTTTACAGGAATTATACATAGGCCACTCATAGTTAGCTAAGGTCAAGAGCCTTAGCTGTCTTCTCTTTTCTTTCTTAAGGGCACAGATGTAAATGTCAAATCGATGACAGTGCTTAGGTACCACCTCGCGCTGGTGCTGTGCAATCCATTTCAGGTGTTCTTGAATATGGACTTCATACCGGCGTTCAGCTATATCAGATATGATAAAGGAATTTGCCGACCCAGTACCAAGTATGGGGTCCTTTCTCAGACGGTTGATTAAAGTGGCACAAGTTTTAAAATCCCATCTCACCGCTATTTGCGGGCGATCCGGGACCAAAAGAGCTAGGGCAGTCATCGATTTGTACTTGAATTTCGGAATATTGAGGGTCATATATAACGCAAGATGGTCACTTGCTCCACATTCACTAATGGATACTTTGTGTACCAAGTGAAGCAAACCAGTTGATATGAAGAAATAATCATCGAGCGAGCAGAACCTCTGCTCCAGGTGTAACCATAAGTATCTAGTGAGGGCCTAATAAGCTGTAAATCCCAAGACATGAAGTATTCCACCCATTTTTCCCCATTACATACTGAAAGCCGAGGGTGGCCACGAGCGGGTACTTCTCCTAAATGTCGTAAATTTACACACGTGGAGTTAAAGTCCCCACCAACAATAACCCTTAAAGCTAAATTACGGGAAGCCACATCTTCCAGGATCTGATTCAACCCATCAAACAAGTCAGCTAGGGATAAAGCCAGTCTATGCAGTATAGACTTACCACCAAAATTCCCTCATTCATTGACCCAGGGAGATGGAGTTCCACTGCCAAGAAGGCCTCATGGGTAAAGACTATGTTGGACACTATTCTGCAAGTTTTATCGATCAATATTGCGAGACCCCCAGACGGGCGGTTCATGCCAGTACATGTGTCTACAGCCCCGGTGTCGCAGTAGCGGGGTACACGCAAACGACACAGGTAGCGTTTGTAGTGAGGGCCAACCTTTATTAACAGCAGCTTGCGGATGTATTCGACATCAACATACCAACACATGTGATAGAACCTAACGGGTAAATTAGTCCCAATGTGAGGTCAGTGGGGCATACAAAACTTAAATTGTGTTTTCTGATGATGTAGAAAGGCAGTGGGGCTTTTTTTGGCAGACAATCTAGTTTGAGGATTGTAGGTGTTACGGGGGTGGGGGCTGTCCATGGATATCGCACCAGCCCCCCTGTGGTACTCTGGGACACCAGCACCACGGAGGTCCAGTGCCTCAGATGATTGACGAGTGGGGGCTTGTCATGGACATCGCACCAGCCCCCTGAGGTGCTTTAGGACACCAGCACCTCAGAGGCCCAGTTCCTCGAGGGAGTGCTGGGGGGACACCCAGTCTTGGAGGGGCAGGGCACGTCTTGCCAGCTCATGCGGCCCTCGCTGCATTACTGGCAGGGGGGCCCCATGGTAACCTGGCCTACAGGCCCTGCTTACACAGGGTGGGCCTGCAGTCCAATAAGAGAGACTCACTCAAATCATTCCTGTTACAGAGTCTGCAGCCGTTCTGTTCCACGTGCCTGCAGGGCTCCCGCCATGACACAGTCATGGCCCATCTTAAAAGGGCAATACACGTGGGAGGGATACATCCCCTTAAAGGGGAAACACACATGGGAGGGTCACTCTGTAACAGTAGGCAGAGCTGCACGTTTCTGCCAGGAGACCCTTCAGGTGGGGCGAGGGGGGAGTCCTGCAAGCAGGCCCGGCCTTAGGGAGGGGCATGCCGGGCAACCGCTCGGTGCGCCACGCCCCCCAGGGTGCCATTAGCCCCTGCCACACCAGCTCGGGGGAGTCTTTCAAGGGCTCCCCCGAGCTGGCGTAGCAGGAGAAGGCGCAGCGGCGGGCGCATTCAATGACAATAGGGTGCTCAGCACTCCATTGTCACCAAATGCGCCAATTCGCCCAGGGCACTGCTGCCCCTAAGGCCGGCCCTGCCAGCAAGGGAGGCTAAGCCAAAGATGCCTTCGAGACAGAAGCTGAATTCAGAGGAGTGTTGTGGTCCAAGCGATTCTGATGGAAGGTGTGAGGTTTAATTAATCAGGAGTGAAAACTGCAGATGTTTTGGTTTTAAGTGGTTGGGCCTGTTGCAGAGACAACGAAGCACAGTCGCGGACAGGCATTACAAAATAAAATATAAAGAGGAACTGGCCCTTCTGGTGTCATAGGCGGCAGGTGATGGAATTATGGTGCAATAATCAAGGCCCTGGTTCCGGTTCGGATGTGTGCCTAGAGGCGCAAGTCACAGCGCCCGGAGGATGTTACAATGAGCAAACACAGCACAAAAGCAAGAAAGCTCTTACCTCAAACTCGAAGCATTCAAAGGCGACGTTCTCGCGAATGTAAACATTGGCCACGTTGAGCCACCCTTGTGATGACGAGAGGCCCCACATCAGGTACAGTGGGCTGAGGTTTGTGCCCTGGATACAGGCCTGCCCGGTGGAAGGGTAGTAGAGCTCCATCGGGGCAATCAAGGAGTAGGTCCTGGAAGCGGCAGAAGGATAAGAATTAAACAAAATGTTAATAAGGACTATCATTTTGCAAACATGTAGCCCTTACTTTCTTCCACACTAAGATGTGCCGTGCCCTCCTCCATGTTCTGCACAGAGGCACCTGCGTGCCCATTGCACTGCGGCACGAGAATCGTGTGTTGCCTGCCCTGGCTCACACTAGAACTTGGCATGTTTCTATCGCCACGCGCCGCGCACCCCTACACCTCTGGCAAGCATCATGACAGTTGCATGTATGGAATGATGCGGCCTACACATCACAGGCTCTCTGTGCCATAGGTCCTTTGGGCGCCCACGGGCTGGGACCAGCGGCGTCTTCTTGCCATGGGTCAAGTCTTAAAAATGTAAGTGAGGGCACTCCTCAACAAACGCAATTGGATGTGAGGTCGCCATGAATTAGCATATCAAGGTGAAATATACACATTACATTAAATTGGCTTTGCATAACCACCCAAATTGCCTTTCATAAAATCAACACACACACAAAACCAAGAGAGGATATTTTCCTCTAATAGTGTTTTTGAAAACATTAAAAGGAGTGCATGTTTTAAACTCCAAGAACCACTACAAATATTGTCCTTGGGACTTGCAGTACCGAAATGCGACATTTCACCTTTAGTTGGTTCTTATTTTTCATCAGGTTATAGTGGTGAAGTCTCCAGCCTACAAACCTGACGACTGCCTGCGGTTTGATCACCGAGGTCATCTTTAATTCATAAATTAATAGAGGTGATTCAATGTTTCTCATTTTAGGTGGGGGACTGAGTCCACCCTCTGAATAAAGTGGGGGGGACTCCGTCCCGCCGCGTGTACCCTCGACTTGAGCCCTGCTTCTTGCAGAAAAGCCCCTCTGCCAATGAAAGCAGACAGGACTGCCACGTCACACATGCGGCACGCGTCGTCTTCCAGAAATCAAGCATCTTCTGGCCTGCTCGGCTGCTCGTGAGGATGTGCTGGTCTATTCTCGTCCACTTATCACCAAGGTCCGCACGAAATGCACAAGTGCAAAAACATATTCCCTCAGTGCATTTTTTTGCACGAGAGCAAATGTTGCCCTAGTGCTAATACCAACCCAAATTAGCACCAGGGCAACATTTGCACTTGGGCAAAAATGCCTTTAAATAAACAATACATTTTTGCACTAGTACAATTTTGGGTCTAGGGCTAACATCAAGCACACTTTCAATTGCACCAACGCAGTTACTTTAATCTGTCCCCTAGTGTCAAAGTGTGGTGCTCTGCTATGTAGGATCGTTCGTTCGTTCGTTCGTTCGTTCGTTCGTTCGTTCGTTCGTTCGTTCATTCATTTCCTCAGGATAGTACAAATGACTATTCAATAATTAGGCTAGGGCTTAGCAGTTGCAAAATCTTTCTTTCTTGAGCAGGGATCATCCTTCAAACAGTAGCATTGAGAGGTGCCATCCGCCCTCTTTCTTTCTGCTTATGCTATGTAAATAAACGGTTATACTGGTTCCAGCGTCGTTCTGCGTCTTGACTCAGTAGTGACCCGTCGCTTGAAACTTCTGGATCCCGTATTTCTCTGTAAATTGCTCTGTTAAAGCAACCCACGTTGCATTGTGCAGTGGCTGCACTGGTGAGGAGTGCCCATGCAGGCAGATTCTACAGTTTCTGACATTGTGATAGGCATGGTTTAGGGGCAAGGTAGAGACATAACGTTGGGCGTGTTGAGCATTTTTATGAGTGTTTTCATGAGTGTTTGTGTGTGTGTATCTGTGTGTACACATTTATTTATTTATTTTATGGTTTTGGATTTGTAAAGCGCACTACAGCCCACGGGCATCGAGGTGCTGTATATGTCTTAGTTACAGGAGAAAGGCCTCGCTCTTGGTTACAGAGAGCGAGGGCCAAATAGAGTGCATTGACACATGAACAAGGGGATTGTGCTTCCCATCTTGGGGTGGTGTGCTATATTCCAAATCCGAATGTTCTCCCTCTATCCTTACTCATTGCCACTGCCTCCTGCTTTCGATGGTGTGCACATGTGTCTTTTGCTGTGTGTATGCTCCATGGAGGACCTGGACACCGGGCACTTTTCGGGAGGGACTGAGAAAGTGGTAGGACAATGTAATGGGGCAATGTGAACGTGACAGAGAACAATGTTTTTGAAAAATATAAAAGTGGCATTGGTGCCATTGCTACATATGGCCCTCGAGGGTGAGCAGGGCTGGTGGTGGCTTGGCTTTCCCCTCAAGACCCTGACTGGATGGGTTCTCACCACATCAGCAGATTTCTACGCTTGGGGTGCAGCTCCATCTGATGTGGTGACCAGAGCCACAATTGTGGATGAGCCATTCAGTTATAAAACATCAGACTACTTTAGCAGCGAGACTGCGTGTTTGAAATGTGTGGTTTAAAGTCTTGGTTCAACAGAGGTGTTGTGGGTTTCCCGTTGCTGCTGTGAGGACAGACTTGCAATTAGGCATTATTCCTGTGTAGTAATGGGAAAGTGACGCAGGGCAATGTGCTGGCTGCAATATAAAAGCAGCATTGGGAAATTATCTGCGACAATGATAAAACGGTGTGGACGATTTCTTCAGTGGCAATGTGAGGATGAAATGGGATCATGTTTTGGGAATGTGAAAGCAGCATGTGGCATTGTTTCGAGACAGGGGAGTTGCTAGGTCTGGAAAAGACCCGGGGCTAAGCTGATGTTGGAACTGTTGGGACTGGGGGCTAGCTAGTCTTTTGGCTGTAGCTCCTGGGATTCTATCCGGGGCTACAATCAAAAGATCAGGGGCTATAGCCCCCTTAGCCCCCCCCCTAGCAACGCCCCTGTTTCGAGATCAATGTGAAATGAAAATGGGCACAATAAATCTGGGATGAGCAACTTCCGCGAGGCAATTTAGAAACTGGCACAATCATGTGCTTAACTGGAGCCGCATTGTCATTTTCGAAGAGCAATGGGGAAAGTGGAATGATAATGTGCTTAATGGACCCAACTCTGGCTTTAGGCTGTTAAAACCTGCATGAGAATTTTCTGGAGAAAATGTGTAAACTGGCATGGTAACTTTGGGGGGTAACGTGGCATGTAGTATGCAATGGGTTTAACTGGGCAACACTGGCATGCCACTGTGTAAATGGATTGATAGTTTTCTGAAATCACTATGAAACTCTGTGTTTTTTTGGGCAGGGATGTTGAAATTAGCCTAAAATGTGCTGTAACGAATCTAAGGATGTCGTCCCTTCTCCCCTAGGCAGAGACCTTACCCGCGAGGCCATGGCGGTGCATCCACAGTACAATAATTCCCTTGGGGGTGGTGCACCGGGGGAGGATCACATGGCAAAGGAAGACCCCTATGGGATGAGGGACGACCCTCCCCAGAGAACGCAGTATCCCCGCCAATCACCTGACCCTTCCTACAGCCCTAAGAATAAATCCTTCTCTAATATGCCCATGAGTTATTGTCAATTTACCTTTACCTAAGAAAGTACTGGGACGAGGAAGAATAGAAGTTACCTAAGAGAAGATCCCTTTTCCAGTACTGCAATGAAGAAGAACCCCAGTGACTCACAAGGGAGCCATAAGATCAGTACTAGGGGGAGAAGTGCAGAAGAATGAAGATTACCTATAGGAATCACATTGAAAGGTCTAGTGGCTACTGCCTTCCTATTGGTGCAACAGTGGACAACATAGAGGAGGGAAAACAGGAAGTGCTGTTAAGCCCTCCCTGGAGGAGCAAGGAGCAGGAAATGATGTGCTGAAGTAGAAGAGGCTGTGGACCAGTGTGCCGCCCAGAGAGCGGGTAGCCTTTGAGCGCCAGCAGTGTGCAAGGAACTGAGGTAAGATGGAGACTCTCGCACTGGGGAATGTAGTGGAGGCATGGTATCACAAGTATGACACTGACACAAAAGGTACCATTTGTAAAACCTTTATTAAAGTTTCTGGGTATGGAAAATCTCCATCTCCATATTCCCACCAAACACATGACCCAGGTGCCCCTTTCCAGAGCAGGGACTTCATTTAGGGGTCACCAGAGGTCGCAACTGCGACCTCTGAGGTCTCCCTTGCGACTCCTGTGATCACCCTTGCAAACGCTAGAAAAAAAAGGAAAAAAAAGAAAAAAAAGTTTAAAAATTAAAAAACAAAAAGTAATGCAAGCTCATGGGCTGTGGCCAGCACCATGTGGCTCTTTAGTTTTGGAGTGGCTGGCCTTCTTGTTAAAGCCCCTTAAAAAAAAGAAGAAAAAGAAGAAAAGGAGTGACACAAATATAACACTTTCAGCACTGACCCTAAATAAGAAACATTAGGAATACCAAATAATGTGTCTTTCTGGAATTCTATACAATAATTGATAGACTCATTAAAGGTTTATTTCAGACACACTTCAGGGGGTGAGTCACTGATTTAGTCTATTCTTAAACACCTCAACTCAGCCTTTCATCCTTCTGAGGTCGATACATGAGTACCAACACAGGTTGAGTGAAATTGGGTGTATATTTCTTCTATATAAAGCGCTTAAGTGTAAGTGCTATATAACAATATATCATTATCATTTGGTCATGGTGCTTGCATTCACAGTAATTTGGTAATATGGGCCTATACACACTGATCTTAACGATACATATGTCGATCCATTCTTGTATGAAATGTACATCACATTATAGTAATATCGTAACCATATTTTTTGTAGTGTACAATGCTATGCGATAGCACTTCCTGTTTTGTCAAGGGTGAAAGGTCGCGTTCCATCGCATCCTGTGATATCACTTCGGGGTGGGATCAAATGACATCACTTCCTGTGATGTCACCAGGGGGTCAAGGGTCGTGTGATGTCACTTCCGCTACCCCTGGCATTTTGGTGAAATGACGTCCCTGTTCCAGAGTCACACCACCTTTCCTTCCTCTTCTCATTCCCCTTTACACGTACCCTCATACCCTATGTACTTTGCTAAGGCAACTCAAATAGAGAGTACTGAGATGATGAGGAGCACTGGTGGGTTAGTACCACAACACTCACTAAGTACATAGACAATTAGGGAATGCGGAGCAATACAGAGTAAGCATTGGAACCACTTTTATCAGTCTAGTGGCTTTATTTATTTATTTATTGGGTATTTATAATGTGCCTATACCTCAAATGGTGTTTCAAGGTGCAATACGACAAAAGGGGCGGGGTCAGCAGTGAAGAATAACAAAAACGGTCCTACTAGGCCTCATATAATTTGGATCGTGCAAGTGTAGTAACAAGAAGTGCAGAGCAGTGGGGGAGGTGGGGGGGAAGTGCCGGTCAGAGTGGGACGCGCTAATGCTAAGGAGGGAAAGGAAGTGCAGGTTGGAGTGGAGAGCATGCAGTTGGTGGAGGTGCGGGGGAAGAGGGTCCCTGGGCTAGGTGAGTGCTAAGGGAGGGCAGGTGGACAAGTGCAAGGGGAATGCAGGGAGTGCATGGAATGAGTGTCCACATGCTAAGTGTGAGGACTGGGCTGGATGGGCTCAGTAGGGGTGCAGGCCCCACCTGGGGGTTACGGGGGAGGCAGTCCGGTAGGGCAAGTGCATATTTGGGGTGGAGGTCAGGGTAGATAGAGGTGCTGGGGTAGACTGGGCGAGGTGGGCCTGGTGCCCTGTATGAATCAGAAGGAACCAGGCAGCCAGTCAAAATTTAGCAGAGGGGTACATTAGCAGTGGTTTGTTCTAAGAACCAAGTTCACCCAGGCGCTAGAGCACTGATAATGTAGTTAGTAGAATTTACTTGAGTTTGTCAAGCAATAAATGATAAGTCTTGTCACTTGGGTTTGAGGAATAACATTGATGTATTACACACTAAAAGCTGACACGGGGGGCATTTGTGTGTGCTCGATTACTTGATGTTAGGGATGGGATCCAGTACTATCCAGACTGGTCTGAGGGGTGAGGGCCTGGTGGGTAGGGTGTGGATGAGGGCGGGCCTGTGGTAGGGGTGGCCAGAACACAGAAATCCCTGCGAATGTATCATGCTGCACCCCAGGTGGGAGGGCCAAGGGGTAAAAAAATGCCATGGGGGAAGTTTCCTGGGTTGCTTTGGCGAGTGTGAGGGAGCATTCGTGTGCAGCGTGGCTGGGGGCATGGGCCTAGTATAGGGGTAAGATAGTAGGGTGGAGTCGGGAGGGCCCTGCCATGAGTATGAATTAATCGGGCGAGGGATGTCAGATTTAGATTAAACAAAAGGCAGTTCAAGTGCGCACGGGGAGAAGCATGAAGGGGGTGTAAAAATGAGCGAGATGTCCACCAACGGGCCCATAGGTCAGTGCTCACCCTCTAGTACTTGTAAGACAAGATAGCTGTACCATGTGAAGGATGGGGGTGCAGGATTCACTTACTCCAACACGTCTCAATAATGAGGACTCAGTAATTTGGCAAAGGGAAGTCTGTTTAATGACAAGTACATGAAACAGGGAAGCAGTTGGGAATCAGCATCGTTGCGATAACCTGTCTCGCTCCGACTTCCTCGAACTTCAGTTGAACAGCAATTTTTATACACAAAACTCGTCATCATTGACGTCTAATTCTACAAAACCCGTCATGCAATATAATTGGTTAGGAAAGGTAACTTAAGTATAGGTGCTATATCTGTATATCAAAATAATAGAGCATGCAGATTGGATACTCTTATCGGGTGGGTGTCTACGCCCCTCCCTCTACATCACACGTGATAGACGTCACTACAAGTATGACGTCTCATTGGTTCTACGATCTATAGGACCCTAGATAACTTGGTCCTTTGTGATTGGGCAGGTTACACCCCTAGAAATAAATCTCCACTTTTAATTAGCAGCATGCAGAATGGACACCCAGGTGTCGGGTGTCCCAAGATTCACCCTGCCTCCCTTCCATCAATCAGTATCTTAGGGCTATGTGTCAATTAGTTGGCTGGGTAGGGGCCTCGAAACTGTAGCCTCTTATCAGGAAATGTTATGGCATCCTGGGGTTCTGGATGACATCAGGAGGTGGTACCTCTTTGCCCTAGCTGGTCACGTGTTAGTTCACCATGAATTTGCTTCAGTTTCCAGCTTTTCGTGTATTTGTTCTTCTTTTAGCCTCGCCATCTGCCTGGGCCTCCCTTATCTTGACCTTCACAGGGCAGGCTGGTATGCTCTGAAGTTTGAGTCTTGTTAGCTGACGCTCTCCTCCCTTTCTCTGGTTGACCTCGATTTCCCGGGATGAACAGCTCCTTGTTGAGTTTCGGTTCCACTCCTTCTCATGACTCTGGCTTGGTTATGAAACTTGGCCTGTTAGGCCTCTGGCAGCATGGGCACATTTCTGCTTTACAAAATGGAGTCGCACTTGTATAATGTGCCTTGTTGAGGTAGATATATGGTTGGCGCTTGCTGCTCTATTCTTCTACTAAGCATTGCAAGCAGTATTGGTTTCTTAGCTTCTTGCGTTCCAAGCCTATTTACACACGTTTAACTGGTTGGTTACTTCCATCATGTCTTGTAGCAACGTTTCCTTACGTTTTAACATCGTCTCTTCCCTGTGTCCATTACATCTATTTTCATAGCTACTCACACTGGTGTGCTATCTTCGATAGCCTTTTTTATTCATTCACGAGTCTGTCCAGGCCCTTGTGTCATTTCCACTGGCCTTCCATTAAGGTCCTTTGGGTCTCTTCATGGACCGTTTTTAGGTACTCTTCATTTCGTCTCAGCGGCTGGTACGGCTGTCTGATAGGGTATCGTGCTGCCCAGGGTTGTCTGGTTATGGGAGCTTCAACTGGTATGGATCTTCTGATGTACACTGGGCAGAGTCCCAGTGCAGCTCTTTGATGGTTCATCTGCTCCTCATACGTCATATACCTTTGCGAGTCGCTCTTGGTACCTCGAAATGAGGGGCAGGGGTGCAGGCCATGTCTGGGACCTCCTCTAAACTCCCCCTCTGGTCGGTTCATCGACCACTTCTGCGATCTCTTTTGGATTTATTTCCTTTGATTCTTCAGTGTCATGTTCACCGTCTTCAGGGTTCGTACATGATGGTGTGAATGTGTGAGTCTTTGGGGTCCATATGTTTATCACCCCTTTCAAACTCCCTGCTGTGTTCACATGTTCGTCTTTGTTCCATGTCATTAGCTGACATTGTCCATTTGGACTGCAGCAGATCCATTTTCCTTCATACCTTCTTCGTTTCTTAGGATATGTGAACTTTGTTCCTTCTGGCGCAAATTTGCTGGCCTTCACAAAGTCTCTTATTTCTTCATCAGTCAGGTCTCTGGGCTTCCACCCTTGTTTGACATCAACCATTATTTTCATCCCTATGGCTTTCTTTGCAGTTTTCTGGCACTGTGTAATGATTATCTTGATAGCACAGAAACCTAGCAGTACCATTGCTAGTAAAGCTCCCTGAAACTTGAATATATCTCCCATCCATTGTGGGACCCACGAGAATAGGTCTCCAAACCAGCTGTCATCGTCCTCTTCATCACTTTCGTCGATCATCTGGTTTTTCAAGTTTGTCAACATACATATGGCTTCTGTTAAGGTTCCATTTTCTTCATGGTGCGATGGTACAAATGTGCAACATGATTCTCCGATTTTTGCACAAACACCTCCATCCATTGCCATGATCATGTTAAGGACATATCTGTTCTGGAGGGTCATCAGTCTGATTGCTCTCAGTTCTTCTTTGATCGTGTTAAATCCTTTTATAGTGGTGTTGATGGTTTGCAGTAACTCCAATCTGGTTATCTGCAACCATTTAGCATTCACTCCAATTTGGATGTGTGGCAAGAGCATCATGGTGAACACTGTTGTGGTGAGGCTGAACAGCCTGTGTTCGTATGGGATTGCATGGAATGCCTCTTCTGATTTGGCAGAAAAGTAATTTTCTCTCTTCATCCTGGATACCACTTCCACAGATCTCCTTCTCCTTAGATGAGCATCTGCTTTTGGGAAACTATCCAAATTCAGGTTATTCTTAGGGATCACTACCACGGGAATGTGGACGTTCACCAGTGTGCATATGCCTCCCCAGTTTTTCGCCAGTCTGATGTATGCCTTGGATCCACATGCCCAGTAGTGGTCCATGATAACTGCGGTTCCTTGTGTCATTCCTGGGGCTTCAAAGATTCGTCCGCAGTTTACATTCTCTCTCATCTTCCTTGTGCCATTACTTCTGAAGCATAGCTTTGGGCTTTCCAGTGGTACTATCTGCAGGGGGGCTCCTCTGTCTTCGACCCATGTTAGCAGCTTTACCAGTTTTGGCCATAGAGGTTTGCATAACCTCTGCGAATTCTCTATTGCTTCTCGGCAGGCTCCAAAGACCATCCAAGCTCAGCAGATTAGTACTCCTTCTTCCCATCCATCTGGGGAAACCACTGTTCCCCAAATCTGCATTTGGCCTCTGTTCTTCCAGATTTGAGCCTCTTCTGCAGTTTTTCCTTGAAAGTTCAATCTTGGGTTTATTACCCAACGTGTTCCTGATCCTTTGATGTCAGGATTCTCGTGTCTGATCACGTGATTCCTTGTGTGTGCCCTGTTTCTTGTCCTAATGTCCTGGACGTAGCCATCTTCATCCGGGTAATCCTTTTCGTTGGCCCATATCAACGAGGCGTCTCTTCCCATAAATTGTCCTCTGGTGTTGCACATTGCTACATGTGACATACAGTGTGCTGTGGGTACATCAATTTCTACAGCCACGAAGATCTTGGATTTTTCCATGCTGTACGGTAGAAGAGCACAGACGAAGCATTCTCCATGAGACTGCCTTCATCCTACTTCCTTCATGTGCTGGTACCATATGTTATTTCCGAGATGGGCTGTGGTGTCCAGGTAATCGTTGAGCTCATTGTCATCTTCATGCAGGTTTCTCTTGATTCTCAGCGCTCTTCTGTAGTTTGCTATTACTATGTCCTTAAAAGCATCTGTGCTGCTTTTCCACTCTGTGCGTCTTGGTAGAGCGGGCTGCCTTGGCTGTATCGCAGTGGTAGGAGAATGTTCTTTGTTTCTTTTCCTTTCCTTTTCTAATCTTCCATAGAGGTTCTCTAACCGCCGTTGGCTCACCAACTCCCCAATGCGTGGCTGTGTCGTAGGTCTGGTGCTTGTTCCTTGCATCTGAGCTGGCGTGCTTACTGTTATAGTCTCTGTAGTTCTATTTTTAAGCTCCTTGTGCAGTTTCTTTGCTCTGACTATGAATGGGAACAAATAATCTATCAGTGCTTGTATTTTCTCTGTGAGTTCCTTTGTGGCTACTTCTGTTCTTTTGAGGGACTTTGCCATGCCCTCTTTCATTGGTTTCTCGCTTGGTTCTCCTTGGTTGCTTCTGCTATTTTCTGGAACTGATTGTTCGGCAGCCAATCTCCCCTTCTCTGCTGCCTTCATTGGAGGCCCTATAGCCATAGACACTTGCCCTTGTCTGCGTGCATTCTGTGTGTGGGTGCATGCAGTGGCCAGTGTCATGTTTTCATTCATTCCGTGCTGACCCTGTCTCCATCTTTTCTCGTCATTCATTACCTGAGGTGTGTCTGAATCGCTGCTAATTATATTTAATTTTAGTTTGTTAACTTTACCATCAGGTTTTCTTGGGACTGGGATGACTATATAGGGTCTGGGTGCTTTCGTAGGCCCCAGATGTTCATTATCTGGTGGGTGCACTGAGATTGGGACACTTCGTGCACCAATAAAGAAAGCAGTTCTGATAGTCAACGATAGAACGACAATGATAATTACTACGCATATACACATAATAGACTTGTAGGACATCTGGCAGCATTTCCTTCCAGGGAAGCGGGGGCGCCGCTGTGCTGGTGGTAAAACCAAGTTACTGTTCTCTGCCCCCATTTCAAACAAGTCCATAGTCAGTTATTTATTCCTTTTCTTACTCTGATCTCATAGCTCATGAGTTCATTACTACTAAAGTGACGAGTGCTGTTTCAAGTGTCCCCCCTCCTGCGGGTGCTGTTGGTAGTCTCTGGGTATGCAGTACAGTTCCTGTGCTAGACTATGGAAAAGGACTAGGCTAGCAACTTTGTTACGTCACATTCATAATGCATATTTACAGTAGGTAAAGTCCCAGTGTATTCCTCGAATTTGCCTTGGTTCTGAGGACATGTTGGAACTTGTTCAATTCGAAGGAATGAAAAGGTGGAACTGCAAAAAATCACACAAAAATAAAATGTTGTAAAAATAAAGATAAAAATAAAAATGAAAGTGAACATGAAAAATAAAAATAAAATACAGAGAAATCGAGGAAAAGGTAAAAAGAAAAAATAAGATGGTGTAGTTCTTGTCTCTGCTCTCCTTGATCTGTCCTGTGGCGGAAAATTGAAGAACTGTGTCTCTGTCCTCGATTTCTCCCACGGCGGAGGATAAAGCACTGTCTCCCTGTCTCCACGATCTGTCCCACGGTGGAAACTCTCACTGGAACCTCCTAAGGTATTCTCGTTGTAAGTTAGATAGCTCCACCTGGAGCATTATGCCGTGGAGGAGTGTGCCCATGTGTGGGACATTGGCTGGATCTCTAAGGAAGGTGATGACGTCAACATCTGCAGTCCTCTCCACCCTTTCCGGATAGTCTGTGACTAGTCTAAGCAGGAAGTTGTGCACCAGCCGGGTGTCCTCGGGTGATAGGGACATTTGTCCTGTTTGGCTGGGTCCTGGTCATGAGCTTTCCTTTTGATTCGCACAGTCTCTGCACCTTCCTGTTGTGTGGACTGCCACAAGGGGATTTAGTTTAGTCCACAGACAATAGTCCAGTAAACAAACAAACATCAAACAAACAAACAAAGAAACAAACAAACAAACACAGCTGGTTCAACTGAGCTAGGTTTCTTGGGTCTCTGATGAAAGTATGTGTGTCAGTTGTTCTCCCGACACGTCCTGGGCATTTCTCGATTATTTGAAAGAACAAAGTGAATGTGAGTTCATCAATGTCTACCGGCGGCAGAAGCATTTGTGTCCTCCTCGCTGTGCTCGGGTAGCTTGGCGAAGTCTTCCGTGATGAGAGTCAGCAGTTGCCTGATTATTTTCTCGTTCGCAGGATCTTGAATAAAGTCTGTGACACTGGTTTCTCTCCCTATGAGTGACAGACATGATATTACCATCAGCTGGAAGTAGGTTAGCACATCTCACTTGAGGTCTCTTCTGGGCGGTACCATAAGTTCAGTAAACAAGGTCTTGTCACTGGTTGCCTCAGGACGCTGTGTTACGCTCTCAGGGAATGTCCTTTTTTTCCAGTCTATCAGAGTCTTGATTCTTTATACAAGACGCTATTTCAAAAGTTCATTTTATCAACGTTGTTGTGGCTTTGTATGTGTAGTTCTCTTCTTTACCCTGCAACTGTGGTGCACAGAGTGTCCATATTATTGTTCTTTATCACCTTTCTCTGGTTTGGGGAAATGTTCTATTTAAAAGCCACAAATTAAAACAGAGTTCTTTGTCATTGTTTTTCTGCTCATGCATCCTTCTTCCTCACCATGGATCTTGTCTGCACATGCTGAGGTTCTTCCCAGTTGTCTGTGGTTTCTTCATGGTTGGATGCAGCTGAAGGGCTTTCTCCTATATAAGGTTTAATGTCATTCAGGAAGAGCCATGCCCTTCTGCCCTGGACCTTGACGGCTGAAGGAGTGCAGTCCTCTACGATGAAAGGGCCATTGAATCGTGGCTCATCCCACTTCTTCCTTGTAAAGTTCCTTATAAGAACAGCATCCACAGGGAAGATGAGGTGCACTTAAACCTTGCACAGCATCTGTTTCAGGATTTCCTGTTGTATTTTGTACTGTGCTGCACCCTTTTCGCCGTCGCTGCAGCTGGCCTGAAATGACAGAGACGCTGGATGTCATACAGTTCAAGTACTCCTCCATCTCTGTCCCCAAGGCCTCACTTGTTGGCTGGGCATCACATCTAGCTCTATCTCAGGGAGTAAGAGAGGTCCTCATCCTTCTGCCTGCGACTATCTCATGCGGCGTGAGATGATGGTCGGAGCCTGGTTGGTTCCAAAGTGCCTGCAATGCCAGTGGTAGACAGTGCAGCCATCCCTTTTTTAATGTGAGTTTCAGCTTGGCTATCCTCTCCTTTAACAAGCCATTGAGCTGCTCACATATGCCATTCCCCTCCGGATGATACGTCGACGAGAACTTGTGCTTTATACCAAGCAACAAGCTGATCTGCTCGAAAACTGCATTAACAAAGTGAGCCCCATTGTCTGACCTCATTACCTCGCACACCCCCTATCTAGGGAACACTTCCCTCACTAGAAATTTGGCAGTACAGGTAGAGTCTAGGTTTGCACAGGGACCTGATTCTATCCATCTAGAGAATGCACACACCACCACAATTAAATACCTGTACCCATTGCACACTTGAATCATGTCGACGTAGTCAATATGCAAGTGCTGGAATGGCCCATTTGGCCAGGGGATAACTTCTCTTACTACTTTTAGTGTGTGCCCAGCAGTGAATTGCTGGCAGATTATGCAGTTCACCACGAAGAACGCAACATACTCTGATAAATTCGGTGTAAACCAGTCTTCTGCAAGCGTTGCAGCGAGATCTTCTTTTGACATATGTATAGGGTAGTGTAATTGCTCCAAAGCTACTTTTAGTAGGGCAACAGGCATTACTGGTTTACCAGTGCTGTCTAGCCTCCACAACCCGTCAGAGGGGTTTAAGGAACACCCTCGACGTTTCCACAAACTATTCTCCTCCTGAGGTGCCTCCCCTTGGAGTTCCATTAGCTGAGTCTGTCCCATGTTGCTATAGGCCTCTGGTGTGGCTCGTGCTTCCATTATAAGCTCATGAGTACGTGCCACCTCCACGTCCATGATTGTTCCATCCTTGGATGCCATGCGCTTGGCTTCCGTGTCCGCTTCATGATCTCCACGTGACACGAAATCTGTCCCTTTGGTGTGGGCGGCGCATTTCACGACCGCTATGCCCACTGGGAGCTGTAGTGCTTTTATCAACCTGTCTAATAAGGCAACATGTTGCACTGGTGTGCCGTTCGCTCGGAGGTAGCCCCTCCTTTTCCAGTGTGCTAAGCCTGCGTGCACGGTAGATGTCACATAGGCAGTCATTGTACACAGTTACTTCCTGGTCTGCATGATTCTCAATGGCGAGTATCAGCGCCAATAGCTCTGCAGCTTGCACAGAATAGTGAGATGGTATTCGTGCACTGAACTCTCCACTGAACTCTCCATTCGCTAGGTGTTTTATCACGGCCACGCCTGTGTATCTTTGCCCATTTTCTTGGTTGATTCTTGATGAGCTGTCAATAAACACGATCTCACCACCTGCCAGGGCATTTTCCTTTACCCTGGGGATTTCATCATAGAATTCCTCGTACTTCACGCAGTCATGTACGGGTTCTCCCTCTGTGACTGGTTCAGCTATGAATGTAGCTGGATTCACAGTTTTACATCGCACTATCTTGATCGATGGGTTAGAGATAATCACTTCATATGCGGATGCTCTCTGAGATGTCAGCGTGCACTTTGGCTTCTCTAGTATGGCGAATAACGAGTGCTTGACCTACAATGTTATGGAGCACCCCATCACAATGGATGATGCCTTTTCAATGGCGGACGTGTCAGCAGCTAGATTTTGTTTGCATGGGAAGTGGCCCTTCATGACTGGGTCCAGACTCCCACTGTAATATGCTAGGGGCTTGTACCCCAGTGAGGTTCGCTGAACGAGCACTGCCGTCATAAAATTGCCATCGGTATGTGAGAACAGGTAGAATTCCTCTGCATAATTAGGAATCCCTAGAACTGGGGCCTTACAAATCGCCCCCTTGAGTTCTGCAAACCCCTTTTCCATTGTCTCAGTCCATTCGACTTTTTCCCTTGTTGCCTGGGCCTTCCTTAGGGCCTGGAGCAAGGGCTTGGTATACGAGCTGTAGTCGAAGACCCATGCTCTGACATAATTGCACAGGCCTAAGAAGCTTTGCATTTGTTTTATTGTGAGCAGTTTAGCCGTGTTCATGATAGCGTCAGCCCTTTCTGGGGTTACCGTTTTCCCTTCGTATGAGATTAGCTGGCCTATGTACAGCACCTCTCGCTGACAGTATTGTAGCTTTTCCTTATCAACTTTATATCCCTTCTCAGCCAGGATAGTCAGTAGCTGGACAGAGTCGCACCTACATTGTTCCTCAGTGATGCTGCAGTTTAGAATGTCATCCACATACTGCAAAACAACACTGTCTACTGCAATATTGCTTAGGGCCATCTGCAGGACTCTGTTGAAAATGGACAGAGATTCACAGTACCCCTGTGGCAACCTTGTGCTTTTCAGGCGCATTTGCCTGAAAGTACATGACGTCAGGTCTTGTGAGTCACGGTGCAACAGGATTGAGAAAAACACATTTTTCAAGTCAATCACCGTGAAATATTTTGCCTCAGTGGGTATGTTGCATAGACTTGTGGATGGATAAGGAACTAGAGGGAACTTGGCTTCAGCTATATCATTTAATGCTCTTAAATCTTGGATTAAACGCCAAGACCCTCCCTTTGATTTCTTGACAGGGTAAATCACCGTATTGGAAGGTGGTTCTGACATCACTAGGATGCCCTGCTCCATTATGGCAGAAATTGTCTTCGCGATCCCTTCATC
This sequence comes from Ambystoma mexicanum, assembly GCF_040938575.1. Lineage (NCBI taxonomy): Eukaryota > Metazoa > Chordata > Amphibia > Caudata > Ambystomatidae > Ambystoma > Ambystoma mexicanum. Next base: position 171,384,905 of record NC_090925.1, read on the forward strand.
TGCCTCTCTGGACATAGGATATTGTCGTGCTCTTGGTAAAATTGCTCCTGGTTTTAGTTTAATTTTCACTTCACCTGCCCCCTTCAGGAGGCCTACGTCATAGGGCCCTGTAGTCCATACCGCAACAGGCACTTGGGCCATGTCGTCATCAAAGTATTCTGGACGTATCAGCGCCAACATCATTCTCTGTGGCACTTCCCGTTTGATCATTTTGACCCAAAATATGAGGCTCACTTCCACCCTTGTCTCTTCTAGGCCAGGGTGTTCTTCGAAAAGATCGTCATTGGTGACGTCAGTCACTCGATACCCTTCTTCGATGGCGATAATCGCACACCATTGTATGCCTTCGTCGTCATATCTTTCGACCAATACCACTTTCCCTCGTGCAGCGGCAGATTGTATCATTAAGGGAAATACTTGTCCCTCTTCTTCATGCATAGGTATTCTTGGTCTGAATAGGAACTCATCAGGTGTCCTCATAGTTCTATCAGCGAGGCCTGGCAATCCCACCATGAGCACCTGCACGCCATATGCAAAGACTTCCGGCTCTAATTTTATAGCTCTCATGGCTATATGTCCTGAGTATGGTCTGATAATTTTGCACACATTTGAATAATGCATTCCCGGAGTGGAGCATACTATACCATTCTCAGTAAATGAGATTGTCATATTCAACTTAGTCATTAAGTCCCGACCCAGGATGTTTCCATACATCGTCTGCTCTTTCACCAAGTATGGCAATTAGGAGGCCCTTAATGTCCCCTATAGCTAAGGTAACACCCCCCGTCATTTTCTCTAACTCATGTATCCACTTCCCGGCTCCTAATGTCAGCATTGGAAGCTTATTTTTTAGGTTCTCTCGGTCCATGTGTGGCCATGGAATATATTGTGGTCTTGCTCCCCCCTTTTCTAGTAGCGGGAATTGGAATGCGCAGTCTTCCTTTTCTTTCCCCATAGCTCTCCTGTCTACCGCTGGGGTGGCATTCCCGCCTTGCCGTCTCCCTGGCAATGCCCTTAATCTATTGACATAGGCAGGTGCTGACGCCCCCCTCTGACCGTGGAGTGTTCCTTCATGTCGGCTGTACTGCGCGGCAGACTTCGGTGTCCTACTTGCGGAATCGCTAGCGTCTGACCATCATATCCCTCGGTCCCCTGGGAGCCGTTTTTCACACCGTCTCCCTTCCTCGTGTGCCTCATCCTCTGTTTCCCCACCGGAGTCAGATTCTGAATACTCCCAGTTTACACAACTCCTTGCATCTTCTTCGTCCTGCCCAATCTCCAGTCTGTCTAGGGACAGTCCCCTGTTCCCACTTCTTCGGGTGACATCCTCAGTGTCATATAGCTGAGTGCTCTCCAGGCGCTCATCTTCCCTTCCCCATGGGATCGCTGTTCTAGCCCCATCTCATCGTATATCTTATCAATCGTTTCCCCGATGCTTCTGGTGTCGAAGTCATCCTCAATATTTGTCCCACTCGTACCTGGTACCGAGTCATGTGCAGGAAAGAATTCTTCTATGTCTTCCCATTCTACAACAGGATTGGGTTTTTTAACTTCCCGCTCCAAATATTCATGATCTCGTGCCCTCTGTCTGCGCTTGCATTCTGCTTCCTCATCTATTTCCTTGCGCTTCCTCACTTCTTCTCTAGCCTTGTCTACTTCCCTCATCCTTTCGTTTCTACGTTCCTTTGCCCTTCTAATTTCCTTATCTTTTCTTCTCTTCACTCTCCTCTCACGTACCCTTTGCTCTTCTTCCAACCTTTGCTTATCATGTTTGTACTGGTCGTAGGCTGCCTTCTGTTTGCGATCGAGCTGTTTCTATTGCTCTTCGCGATATAGTTGTTCTCGCTTCAGCCTATCCTTCCTTCTTGTCCCTTCATCCCTCATTTCCTTTTCCTTCTCTCTCTCTCTCCTTGGCATCTCATCAGACCTCTTATTTGGACTTTCATCATCACTTCCTTTTCCATCTAGTTTCAGCAATATCTGCCCTCCCATCCATTTGTCTTTTGCGAATGTTATCTCATCAATTCTACCTTCGTTTCCCTTTCGTTTCATTCCCTCTCTCTCCTTAATGAGAGAAGCACAACTCTGTGCCTGATCCTTTCCTATGTCATTGCATCTCTCCTTGTCCTTCGGGACTGCAGAGGCAAGATTAATTTCCTGGTCCTTTTCTTTATTGTCATTGCTACTATACGTAGGCGACTCATAATCGGGGTTTCTATACCCTGTGGCTGCCTTGAGTTCTCTTAGCGGGTAGAGCCCCTCTGTCTTACTTCCCTCGATGGCTGTCTCAGGCAGGGCCGGTGGCGCGGTAGGTGTCTCACCCCCCTCCGTGCATATGTTTAATATCCAATCTGCAGAAGGCTCTTCCTCCTTCGTCTGCTCAAACATCTTCCAAAGCTCTAGAACAGCAAGACGTTTCTCTAGCTTCTTGCCTGTATATGTGGCATGTAGATAAGTCGTCATGTGTTGTAAGACGGCTTTTGATAGGGACCCATTCTGTGGCCAAGGCATAAACATCTTGTGGGCGGTACCCTTAACCCACTCTGTGCTGTACTCTTTTAATTTAGGTGCATGCTTAGGTAGTTGCTTGTATAGATGCGCAACTGGGGTGACCTCCTCCATTTTCAATTCCGTTACGAACAATATTTATACAGTTTTTTATCCTTCTACTAGTATGAGTGAGCACCAGATACGCAAGCTCCAATTCAATCTTTTCCCGCCAAAATGTATACCATCAATTAACTCAAAACCATCAATTCATTGGCGATTCCCTCTTCTTAATAGAATCGCGTACAACCCAATTTCATCTCAAACAATCAACGATACAGTTCTCTTACATTCAACACACAACAGAACACATAGGACAGACACTTGACAGACTAGACGGACACCAGCTGGTCATACATATACCTGCCTTCTAATCAATACCCCGTCATGGAGTTTAAACGAACTCCTTTGATGCGTCTTTAAACATCACCCTAGTGAAATTGTCCCTTATTATAGGGGCTATGAGTTCACGTTTCTTCTGACCGCTGTATTAAAACGCAGGAACAAGGCGAATCCTTACGTTTTCTCTCAGGTGCCCCCCCGGTAACCTTACGTTTTTCTCTCGGGTGCCCCCTGGTAACCTTAAGTTTTTCTCTCGGGTGCCCCCGGTAGCCTTACGTTTTTCTCTCGGGTGCCCCCCGGTAACCTTACGCTTTTCTCTTTTCTCTCGGGTGCCCCCCCCGGTAACCTTACGTTTTTCTTTCGGGTGCCCCTCCGGTAACCTTGCGTTTTTCTCTTGTAGTCGAGTCATTAACCTCTTATATATACAGTCTTCTCTACTTCTGACTATTAATTTTTTCTCTGCCACCCTCCGTTACCTTTCCCTTGATTGTTCAAATGCCTACAAGACATTTGCCAAAGTAACGAGTTTGTTGTTTCACTCACCGATCGCATCTTTTTTCTCTCTGGAGAATCAGGATCACCGACCCTTCCTCTTCAGCCTCTTGTGGTCTTTTCGTCCAATTGGCTGCCCGTGGGAATGGGAAGGGTTATGCTTGGAAAGGTGGGTTCCTTCAGACCCTCTGCAGATTTTTATGGACTTACACTATCATTGTCCACGGGAAGCTTCTCAGCCTACTCAGCCGGAATGGCAAAATGACTTGTGATATTGCCAAAAGCCTAGAGTTACTTCGTGCCGTCGGTCTATAGGTGTCTTATAACTATATTATTCAATAATTCATAATCAATGGCCAAAACCATCCTCACGCTACCAAGTGTTAAAGAGAGCGAGATGTCCACCAACGGGCCCATAGGTCAGTGCTCACCCTCTAGTACTTGGAAGACAAGATAGCTACACCATGTGAGGGATGGGGGTGCAGGATTCACTTACTCCAACGCGTCTCAATTATGAGGACTCAGTAATTTGGCAAAGGGAAGTCCGTTTAATGACAAGTACATCAAACAGGGAAGCAGTTGGGAATCAGCATCGTTGCGATCACCTGTCTCGCTCCGACTTCCTTGAACTTCAGTTGAACAGCAATTTTATACACAAAACTGGTCATCATTGACGTCTAATTCTACAAAATATAATTGGTTAGGAAAGGTAACTTAAGTATAGGTGCTATATCTGTATATGATAATAGAGTATGGGGATTGGATAACTCTTATCGGGTGGGCGTCTATGCCCCTCCCTCTACATCACACATGATAGTCGTCACTACAAGTATGACGTCTCATTGGTTCTACGATCTATAGGACCGTAGATAACTTGGTCCTTTGTGATTGGGCAGGTTACACCCCTAGAAATAAATCTCCACTTTTAGTTAGCAGCATGCAAAATGGACACCCAGGTGCCGGGTGTCCCAAGATTCACCCTGCCTCCCTTCCATCAATCAGTATCTTAGGGCTATGTGTCAATTAGTTGGCTGGGCATGGCCTCAAAACTGTAGCCTCTTATCAGGAAAAGTTATGGCATCCTCTGGTTCTGGATAACATCAGGCGGTGGTACCTCTTCGCCCTAGCTGGTCACGTGTTAGTTCACCATGAATTTGCTTCAGTTTCCAGCTTTTCGTGTGTTTGTTCTTCTTTTAGCCTCGCCACCTGCCTGGGCCTCCCTTATCTTGACCTTCACAGGGCAGGCTGGTATGCTCTGAAGTTTGAGTCTTGTTAGCTGACACTCTCCTCCCTTTCTCTGGTTGACCTTGATTTCCCGGCATGAACAGCTCCTTGTTGAGTTTCGATTCCGCTCCTTCTCATGACTCTGGCTTGGTTATGAAACTTGGCCTGTTAGGCCTCTGGCAGCCTGGGCACTTTTTTGCTTTACAAAATGGAGTCGCACTTGTATAATGTGCCTTGTTGAGGTAGATATATGGTTGGTGCTTGCCGCTCTATTCTTCTACTAAGCATTGCAAGCAGTATTGGTTTCTTAGCTTCTTGCGTTCCAAGCCTATTTGCACACGTTTAACTGGTTGGTTACTTCCATCATGTCTTTGTAGCAACGTTTCCTTACGTTTTAATATTGTCTCTTCCCTGTATCCATTACATCTTTTTTCATAGCTACTTGCACTGGCGTGCTATCTTTGATAGCCGTTTTTGTTCATTCACGATTCTGTCCAGGCCCTTGTGTCATTTCCACTGGCCTTCCATTAAGGCTCTTTGGGTCTCTTCATCGACCGTCTGTAGGTACTCTTCATTTTGTCTCAGCAGCTGGTACGGCTGTCTGATAGGGGACCGTGCTGCCCAGGGTTGTCTGGTTATGGGAGCTTCAACTGGTATGGATCTTCTGATGTACACTGGGCAGAGTCCCAGTGCAGCTCTTTGATGGTTCATCTGCTCCTCATACGTCACATACCTTGGCGATTCCACTCCTGGCACCTCGAAATGAGGGGCAGGAGTGCAGGCCATGTCTGGGACCTCCTCTACAGGGGGATAAAGGAGTTGAGCAGTATGTTCAGCGCCTGTGAGTGTGCACTTAGCTGAAGGGCCAGAGAGGCGTCTGCAACTAGATGGGCGGTCACGATGATCTTTTGATGCCTGCCACCATCTTAGATTGCATTTTAAATGGTCTGTGTAATCTCTTGTAATTGGCAAGGCAAGAGATCAATGCTGATTGGCTGGATATGTAACATGGAGGGGGTGCGGCTGACTTCATGATTGTAGTCTTTTTGGTTTGAAACTAATCATTCAGTATTTGCGGCTGGAGTGTTGGTCAAAGAAGTTGCATGACGAGAAAGAAAGAAGAGCAAACATTGTGTAAAACATAATAACAAAATAAAAGATTGTTAGCTCACGAATGATGAATAAGTGTGCAGATGACAATTGCTTGGTGTGCTAGCCTGGAGGCACTGTTGGTACAGTGGTGGTTTAGCAGGGGAGGGGGCGATGGAAGGAAGAACAGAAATGAAGAGTATTGAGAAGCTTCTGGCACTTAAAGAGAACTGGCTCAAGCCTGAGAGGGTCAGGGAGGACATTCCAGGGGGAGGCTCCTGCAGAAGTGACAGATCTATCCCCCACTCTCTGCTTGAACAAATGTCTGATCTGCAGAGAGTTAAAGCTAGAAGACCGAAGGTCTTGAGCAGAGAAGTATTTAGGGAGAGAGAGTTGGATGTACCGGGGTCACATGCCCCAGAAAGCCTTGTGGATGATACAGAGGGTCTTGAACATGATCCTCGCAGCAACCGGGAGCCAGTGGAGAAATGTTAGGGCTGGAGAGATGCTGTCCCTGGGCTTGAGGCCAAGGATAAGTCTTGCAGTCATATTTTGGATTAGTTGATGGGGCAACGGGAGGATTTAGGCAGATTTAAGAAGAGGCTGTTGCAATAGTCCAGCATGAGAGGACCAGATCTCTGGAGACATTGAGTCTCTGGGTGAAGATGAGGAAAGGGAGAACTCAGAGGAGGAGGTGCTGTTGAAAGTGGGCCTTCTTGGCAAGGTCTGTGATGAGAGGAGAGAAGGATAGAGGAGCAGAATATGGTGAGGAAATGGAGCCCATGCAGGGTGGCCAGGGCGTAGGAGGGAAACAGGAAGCTGGGGTCCCAATGAGAAGGATCTCAGTCCTACTGGCATTAAAGCAGAGATTGTTATCAGCACAGCATTCCTGAATAGCAGGCAGACAGTCAGGAATGAGAGAGGAAGAAGCGGAGGCGGTTGAGGGAGAGCTGCATGTTGTCTGCATAACACTGGAAGTGAGCAGAGAAGACGGAGATCAAATGGGCTAGAGGGGAAAGGTAGATGTTGAAGACCCACAGCAAAAGGATAGAGCTCTGAGGGCCACCGCCAGTGGAGAATGTGATGGGGGAGAGAAAAGGGGCCAGTTGGACATGGGATGATCGGTCAGAGAGGAAGGAGGTCAACCAGTCCAGTGTGAAGTCCGTGATGCCAAGAGAATCACAGAGCCGATTTATAAGGGTGGCATGATTGACCGTATCAAAGGCAGAGGAAAGGTCAGAAAGGATGAGAAGGACATTTGGAATCAATATTTGAGAGCAAGTCCTCACAGGTGTTCAGTGGTGCGGTTTACGTGCCGCTGGCTGCGTTTAAGCCATACTGGTGGTTGTGGAGACAACCAACAAATTCAGTGTGGTGGATCAGCTGGGAGATGGCCAGCTTCTCCAAGAGTTTATCCAGCAAGGGGGTAATGGAGATAGGGTGGTAGTTTGCCAGTAAGGAGGGGTTGGCAAAAGGCTTTATGAGGAGAGAGTGCACAAGGGAGTGCTTGAGGTGTAGCAGGAAGGAACCAGTGGCAAAGGAGTGATTGCAGAGAGGTTGGAGCAAGGGAGGCACTGTTGTACTTGATAGTTCTCGAGGAGCAGGGGAGCACCTGTTTGGAAGAGACTTTCATAGAGAGGATTTGTCTAGAGATCTCATCCGGTGGTATGGGCGTGAAAGAGGAGGTTAGGAGGGAAGAGGAGAAGGGTTCATGAACAGTGATTGGCAGAAGCAAGATAAAAACCCACGAAGGACTTGACAGTTTATGAAGCCCTCCCTGGAGGAACCGTTAGATCCAGGACGAGCCTGCCATGCAGACGGGTTTAGTTTAGTTTAGTTTATTGACAAAGATGCCATGAGGAAAGAGAGAGAGTCTGAGGCCAGTCCAGAATGTTGGGAACATGTGGCCAACCAACGGACCGAGACTCCAGGCACCCCAGAGACCGGGGAAGCGGGAAAGTGTACCGGCACACAATCCCCACAAGGAAGAAGCCTGCGGAGCCACCGCCTGGAGGAGGAAGCTCGGGAAAGTTACCGGAGTGCTGCGACTAAGCCCAGCTGCCTCGAGGGAGGCAGCCCTCGCTTAAGCCATAGCACATGGTATGCGGGAAACCACAAGGGCTCTGAAACCTCAAGGAGGTGGTCACAAAATCCTGATGGGTGAGCCTGGGACTTGCACCTAAATTGTACACAGACTTGTACTCAGGCGAGTAAACCAAGTCTATGGAAGGGCAGAATAATGCCGCAAAGGCGAGTCTGGGACTCACACCCAAATCATACATTTACTTCTACTAAGGCTTGGCAGGAGTATGTACCAGGTCAACAGAAGTGAAGAATAATCCCTGATTTATGGGAGTAGGGCTTGCAATGAAATAATGAGAAATGGAAAGTAGTGGGAGGTCCACACAGTACTTGGCAGCTTAGTGAACAAAGTCTGTCTGACCCACTACAGTCTGTAAAGAGCATCCAGACACTTCTTTGTTGCAGCACTTTGTGAGAAGGAACCGGGTCTGTATCTAAGGGTCTCGGGAGGATAGCTTAGGGCAACGTGCTCGGCTTGGAAGAAAGACGATACGAAGCAACACAGGTTCGATCCCCGGGTCCAAGTTTAGAAAGCTCTGGGTATTAAGCGCGTTATAAATAACCTATCATATATATCGTATAAGGACCCCTAGAGCTTGGAGAGAACATCCAGGGAATGCCTCTTTGGGGCAGCATGTGGTGAGAAGAAACCAGGTCTGCATTCAAGGGTCAAGGACCCCTACGCTTGGAGAGAGGGTCCAAGCAACACTTCTTTGTGGCAGCACTTGTTGAGAGGGAGCCAGTTCTGCATCTCAGGGTCAAGGACCCCTACAGCTTGGAAAGAGTATCCAGGCAACGCTTCATCGTTGTAGTACTTGGTGTAGGGAACCAGGTTTACACACAAGTGTCAAGGGCACATTACAGCTTGGAAAGAGAATCCTGGCTATTCCCTTAAAGCACAGTAGCTGGTGAGAGGAAGCCAAAGCTACCAACCTGGGTCTGGCACCCAAGGTACTGAATTGTAAACCTGAGGAAGGCTGGGGACAGCAGGACAGTTTCTCCAACAGCCAAGGAGTGGCTGTAGTTATCTGAAGAGAATCTTACCCATACGAGAACTGACTTTTTTCCATGGGAAGGGAGTCATTCCTCAGGACCAAGAACACATCTCCTTTGATTTAGTTAGCTTAGTATGTAAGATAGAGAGTTAGGATTTTGATACTGGACATTGGGTCTTTTACTTTGGACATCCTGACACAAGGTATTTCAGTTGAGGCAGGGAAACCCGTCTTAGAGTTAGGGTTTTCTTTTCCTTTTCATGTTTTAAATAAAGGTTTATAGTTTTACTTCTGCACCCTTGTACATTGTAATGAAGTATGACATCACAGCCAAACCAAGACTGATAGAACATCATAGATGTATCACAAATCACATAGAAGAGGCATGTTTGGTGAAACATTATGACTTTTGGGCATTCCTTTTTCGATATCCAATGGTTGATCCTAAAGAGGATTAGATGTGATGATCAATATATCATTAATAAGAAACTACTCAATTTTTAGCAAAGATTGATTTTCAATGCTAAAATTCATATACATGGTCTGAATGAGAATGTGGAATGGCATAAAGTAAGTTGGGTTCATGTGTTTATGTTTATACTATTCTGTGTGATGTTATAGGATCAGTAGCCCACTATCTTAATTTGTAGCTTTTTCTGGTGGCTTTAACAGTTTAGTTGTCGACCGTGATTTATTGGACATAGATGAAGGAGAATGGTATAAAGAGTAGCTAAGGCTGTTCATTGAGATCAAGAGTTTATGTTTATAATATCCTATAAGATTAAGGGTCCACTATCTGAATTTGTAGTGTTTCTGGTTGCTTTAATGGGTCTAGTTGTCGACAGTGACTTATTGGATATAGATCACATTGTGACGTCCATTTTGTTCACGTTAACTCTTGCAATGACATCATCATGCATTAGTCATGTTACGTGATGAATGTAATGGTGGCCATTTTTTGCTGCATAATGTGAGAATGCTGATTTTTATTTATGTCAGTGGTCCAATTTCCTCTGGCACCTTATGTGAGTGACAGTATGGTAAGAGCAATTTGTACTCTATTTTCAAAGACACATTAAAATAAAATAACCACTTGGAAGGAAGAGTAGGACATTAATATGGTCTCTATGTTTTTTTTTTTAGAGATTCAGATTGGAAAAGGAGGTAAGAATAATACAGAATGATAGAAAAACGACATGTCACCAAATCTCTGGAGCGTTTTTAACAGGGAATATTATAATTGATATCATGAGAAAGATAGATTGTTTTTGGATAATGTTTTTGGATTACATCATTTGGTCACAGCTGACATATTCTTGATTCAGGAGACATGAGTAATGCAAGATTTGATAATGAATGGTTTCTCTATCTTTCAAAGAAACGCCCCACAAATTGAAAAGGCTGCCCTTCTGGAGTTGTTGAGAAGTTGAGAAGTGAGATGAGATTGGCCTCACCTGCAGTGGAAGGTGGGCAGCTACAATGTTAATTTAAAGGTAATCTAATCCCTGGGTGGGTGATTCCAACAGCAATGCTGTTAGATCTTTCAGGTTTTTGAATGCTGGTTATTAATCTGACACAAGGGCACATGAGTTGAAAGTTTTGATGGCCTGATCTTTGTGATTGATTGCAGGAAAAATCATGTATGTTGTATCTCACATAAAGCAGATTTGCTGTGATGTAGAAGTATGAGACTATCGTGGAAAAGAGTAACTTTGCGATGGGTACAGGTACTTTGTTGTTCCTTCTTTTGACAGTATGGTGGTGGGTTTCAAGAATTCATCCAGCTATTGTACTATTAGAGTAAACTTATTTTCCCTCTTCCTCCTAGTTTTAGGTTTTTGAAAACATTGAACCACATTACAGAAGAATGTAATTCTAATTGGATTAGAAAACAAGAGACTAGAATGGACTTTAAATTTTTAAGGTTCTTACAAATGATAATTCATTGTTTATAGGTCCATATATGAGATACATGACAAACTGGTAATAGTTTCACCCCCGAGGAATGTCCAGCATTGTTAAGCAGTTGAAAGGACAGAAACAGGTAGGGTACTTTTATACAGAATTCCATTAACACATATATCTGTATGATGCCAAGGATTGGGAGTATTGTGACTCATTAGTGTGGAGGAGCATATAGATTAAAGTGTGTAACAATGTTAATCAATTTGTAGAATAACACTGTCTATAAATCAAATTTGCATGCTATGATGTACATTTATGGATTAATGTATCTGTGTAATGTTGTATTATGTGGTATTGTCTGTGAACTTCCACATGTTTTTAGATTTTGTAATATTAGGGATTAATCGAGATAAAATAGTATTTTCTAAATAATGTGATTTATATTTTATGGCTACAATTTAAAGATACATTATGTATGAATCTCAAAATGTATTGTGTAAAAGGGGTATACAATGTGGGATATAGGTCCTCTATGAGGTTCCATGCCTTAAAATCGTGGCAAAAATGGCTGTGGTTTTGCTGCCACAATCATGGAAAGGATACGGGGGGTGACCCCCGCAACCCCCGGACCCATTATACCATTTAATTGGAGCAGGGGGCACCCCCGCAACCCCCACTCACCTTAAATGGTATAATGGGGTACAGCTTTACCGGTTCAAACCATAGCATTTTTGCTGCCATTTTCTGTACCGGTGACATTTTTGACGCAATTTTATTACCTGATACCCTCTATGATTGATAACACTTTCCTTTATTTTGTATATAGGAAGCACAAAGTACCCATAATGGATGGCCTGAATACCTCTGTACACGAGTGGGGACGCGAGGCTTCAGCAGTTTACGGTGTACACACATCTATGGATAAAGGGCTTCATCGAGAAAAGCGGACACTCAGGCAGGGCGTGGTGACAGGGCACCACTCATCCCACCCTACTGAGAACACTGCATACAATTCACATGACCCGAAAATAGAACATGCACCTTTACACGGTACCTCGACACAATCATTGGAATAGTTACTACAGTAAATTGCACTGTATCTCTTAGCACAGTCTTTAGAACACGCCCCACATCATGTGCCTGCAACCTCAGCCAGTTCACCGCGACTAGCTGCCAAACCCAGAGGTCCTGTGTTCTTTATACACATTCACAGGAATGGCGAGTCGTGTTCATAAAAAAAAAACTGTTCGCCATAAAATGATAATAGTGTTAGCACTTGCTGGGGGAATTGGCCCCAATTCACCTTGCTCCGGTTTATTCTGGGTTTCTGAAATGTGCATCCAATTCACTAGCCCAAAAGTGCACTGGGAATGAGGGGCACCAATATCATTCTCAGCGGTGTGCACTATATCCGAAAGAATAAAATTGGGGGAGCAGATCAGACTCTAGTGCTCAGTTGATTGGGGGAGTTCTCCCAGTTGATGAGGGGCTCACCAGACATGGACCCTGGTTCCCAATCGATTATTGGTACATCACACAAGTACTCAACCAAAACACCCACCGATGTCACGGAAAAGGATCGGCACCGGAAAGGGCTTTGACATCACACCCTCTTCCTACTCCTGCCTGTGGCAAGATGATGAGCAGTGTCTCAGGAGGCTGTGACGGCATGTAGCACAGATGAAGGGGGCCCAAAATAGTGCCGACGTGTTGGGCAGATGACCAATGTGGCCACCAAAAAAAAAAGCCATATGTCGCTCTCAAATATTGAGTACTATGGGGAGGAGGAAGAGGGTGTGATGTACTATGGTGTTACGGGAGTCAGATGCCTGACTCCCGTAACACCATAGTTTTTGTGACTTTTTGAACCTTTTTTGATGTTCGATCTGTCTTGCGGACGGCGCGCATGCCCGCGACCCGCGCACAAGCACCCTGATATAAGACCACGCCCTAGAGCGCATTCTCATTGTGTTTCTGACTATTCCACAGAGCACACTGCATTTTGCTGCATACTATGCAGATTTTGAGATGTCCATCTCCAAGCCTATGACATCCATGGCTCGACTATTACCACATGACGCTACATCTGCCTCAGCACCACCCCGACCCCCTCCACCACACCATTTTCCCAAGGGCCTGAAGAGGGGAACAGGAGTGAGGATACAGAGGAGGAAGAAGAGGATGACGAGAATGAGGTAGAGGAAATCCCTACTACCCGCCGTCGGCGTGAATCTTGGGTGTGGCGGTTGTTTACCGTTCATGGAAACGGTCCTAAGTCTCATGCGAACCGTGTCACCTGTAATGAGTGCAAAATGGTACTCAGTCGCGGGAAGCATGGTTCGTATAGCTTTGGGACCACTACCATGAAGCGACACCTGCGCTCATTCCACACCGGGGCCATTCGCAAGGTTGTACCTTGTGAGAAGCGTAGTAGGTTGATTGCCTCTACTTCATCCTCCGTTCCTGATCCTGTCACCACAAGGAACACCTCTGTGGGACAGCGTCTTCCTCAAGCTGCCTCACAGGCCATACAGAATTCTGATGACCTTTACCTTTCGAAGGTCACAGTTGTATGTGTGTACTGTGACACAGTACTCTGCAGGGGGGAGCGACTTCGGAGTGCTTTTGAGACGATTGTCTCAGAGCACCAGAAGACCTGCTCACTACCCAAATAAAACCCACTCTACATCTTCCTCTCTCAGCTCGCCCTTTCTTATCCCTTTGGTTGGTGTCCCCCTCCCTTAACCCTCCTTTCCCTCCTCTCCTAGTGTGTCGTGTATAAAAAAGAACAAAAAAAATACAAAATAACAAAAATCAAAAAAAAGAATAAGGCTCTTTTCAGAGCCGCCTTTCACAGTTAAAAAATAGAAGTGAAGATACATAAAGCATAGCCATTTCCATTTCGTGAAAGTCCGCGGACGGTCCGCGAACAGAAAAACAATTGCATTGCTACCCTATTGAAACCAATGCATTTTTCTCTAACAGGAAGTGGTGGCTCTGAAAAGAGCCTTTGGGAGATGTTTGAATGTAAAACATTTTAACTACGTAAGACGTACTTCAAAACGAATGCTGTATTTCTAAAAAAGGTCGCAATGCATTTTGTACATTTCTCAGAAAAATCTGATTGCCAGCATAAGTAAGATGGACTCCATCTTTGCGAAAAATGTATGTACTACGAAACAAAATATTTTCATTGTTAAAAGAGGACATGCCAAAATCTCTTAGGCAGGCACAAACATTATTATTATTAACATTACGCCTTGCTTTCTCCATTTGTGGACCACATGAGAAAGAACGAAGCCACACTTGCCTCTGCGCAATCCGTGAAAAAATATTTTAGAGTTTGGAAATAGGTCCATTATCTTCTGAAGTCCTTCTTTCATTGCAAATTGCAAAGAAATTCCAGACACATGTCCTAAACTTTTCCCTCCACAATGAATTACAATTATGTCTGGATGTTCCTCTATCTTCAAAGTTGCACAGAGAGGTAGCAAGTCCAACCACTTCATTCCACGCACTCCATGCCAGTGCACTTCCACATGTGGGAATCCAAGATCTATAGATACTCCACAGCTTTCTGCATGCACCTTCAACCAATGGATCCACGAGTCTCCCAAAATCCATACAATCTGTGTTCTGAAACACTCAGCCATAGCTATCTGTTCTTCTCTTTGCAAAAACAATATCTGAGAAAACCTCTCCTAGCACAACACACTCACTAAACTTTACTGACCAATCCCTTGCTTCATCCAATCTCATTTCCAAACCTCTCCTCCCCAAATTCCCCAGATGTAATACGCGGTGTCCTAGAACTACCGCCATGTCCGCGAACGTATCGTAACATGTACAGCCCTTCTATCATTTCGATTTCACTCTCTGTGCCATTCCCTCATTGGATGTAGCTAAGCAATCACATGACCATCCACCAATCAAATCCAATAACTCTACATGTAACTGCATCATCATAGAGCAGCACTACAAATGTACGGTGTATCTCTCGGAGTACACGTCTCATACCATTGACAACCACGATCTACGAGAAATACTATACAAATCTCCAATATTTCTACTTGCAGCTTGGTCCATAGCCATATACGTGAACAGAAAGTGCAGGTATGCATATTTTCTCCACAGTACATGAACACATTTTCTACCCGACTTTTACCTTCTATAATCTGAAAAATGAATGGACGATTATTCTTTCATTGTCCTAAAATGACCTGTCACTTACAAACCTTTATATGGTTTAATTTCTTCATACACACACTCATGCAAATACTATTAAACTAACATTTTTGAAATAAAATATATACACGACATATAATCACACAAAATAACATACACACTCTATGATCAAATCTCAAACAATAATATTTGTACAAACACATAATTGGTTTTAATTTTTTTCCTTTATATAAGTACTTACATACATTTATATAGGACAAGCAGACTATGACATTCACTCACTGTTACGTGCAAAAGCAGGCTATGACACATAGCTCTCAACTCACACGCTTTTGGCGGGTGTCACCCGCCTTGTAAAGGACTGTCTCACCCGCCAAGCCTCCTGCACGCCCATTCATTCCAATGGGCGTCTCACCCGCCAAAAACAAAATCAGGTGATTTCACCCGCCTTTGCGACACACATGGTTGAGAGCTATGATGACAATGACTCACTATTATGTGGAAAAGCTTAGTTACAAGAATAGTGGTATACGTTGGTAGATTATGAATTCCACAAACCATAGAAAAGATATTTTCTTTCCTACTCTTAGTCAATATATGGTTTCAGGAAGGCGCTGATCATTTCAATTTAAATAAATCTATGTCTAAAATGAAAACAGTGCTATATAGCAATCAAATTACTAATTTATTTCTTTTACAATTGCAATGAAGCCCATTTTCCTGAATAGAAGCAGCCGATTTTGATTTACAAAGAACAACTAAGAAGCAAACTACTCATTTTTGAAATAAAAGTAAGTAGATTGTTACCATAATATTTGATTTATAACTCACACGCACTGTATGGTGCATTCATGGTATTTCTGTGCCTAAAAATAGAGATTCTGCACCATTCTGACCAAAAATCCCCCCGTCTTATACAGTGATCTCCTGCCAGAATGGCCCTCAAATTCCTATTTTTCGGCACACAAATTACCCAACTCAGCCGCTAGAATGTAGATGTTGTAGAACAAACAACTGTTTTAATTGTATAGCTTTACCTATATTATTTATTCTTCTCCACACCACCGGCTTACTTTTTTCTGTCATCTGAACCCCAGTTTAGTAACACATTAATTGAAGAATACCCATCCCTAGTAGTTCAACTTCCCAATTCACAATCACACACCATTACATACATCTTTAACATCTTACTCAAACAATCATGCACACAACACACATGCATTGCAGAAACCCCAACCCATACCTTCTGTATTTTTTTCAACAAACGCTAAAGAATGCCCACCAAAAAGCAACTCCGTAGAAAGGGGCGCAGAAGTAGAGCAAATGAAAAGAAAAGTCTCCAACATAAACACCCATCTATAGCAGAATTTGTAAAAAACGTTGAAACACAACAGCTAATACAGTCATGTTGTGAAACAGAAGAAGTTTCTAGTGCAAAAACTTTGCCTCCTCTATCACAAAGTAAAACGACCCAAAAAACTATTAACAGAAAATCAACTCTCACTACAAATAAAACGTCTTCTATAAATCTTGATATAGTATAAAGTAAGCATACCAAGAAAAGTATATTAGCCAAAATGCTCCGTCACAAAGTCCTTCAAAATCTGATAAAAACAGGAGAGAAACCAGGTTCAACACTTCAAACCTATCGTAGGAAAGTAATCTTAGAAGCGTTGATAGACAGTGCAATTCTTCTCAAAAGAAACTTATTTATTGTTGTATTAAACAGAATTAAACCACTAACAAAACTAATAACTACATTTCAAAAAAGACTTCTCAATAAACGAAATGTAAACAGAAATAACTTCTTAAATATCTGTGGAGGTGAATGGAGTCACACTACAAGCACAGAACCATACTTTAATGAAGAAGCGTACAAACAAAAGCAAACAAATACAATTGCCATACATAGCAGTGGTCGAGATTATGAAAAAGTGAATAATACCATAATGGAACAAGAAGTACTCCTTACAAAAATATGCCCTGAAAACTTAGATTTACCCCATCCATTCGACTGAATCAGAACATCTAATTTACACAATGCCATGCACGTCAATGTGTAACATTCCCAAAAAAATGTTCAAATCTTTACGCCTATTCCTCAATCAATATGTGAAAAGTAAAGACAAAATCAAAATTAAAATACTGCAAAGTATGGATGCTTGTCCAGTACGCAAGCACACAGGACTGCAAGGACATTCGTTGGCCTGCATATCAGGAGCTACTTGCAAAACAACCTTCAATGATATCAAAAGGATATCAATACATCATGCAAGTATAAGAAATCTAGTTTATAAACTGTATTATGCAAAAAGTCCTGCTTTAGCACTAGTCAATTTAAATAACATTCTTCTACATGGTACACCAAAAGACCTACTAGAAGAAATCGAGTATATACAGAAAAAATATTTTGGAAATGAAACCCACTTACAAGATGAATTAGCTGTCAACCAACTTCGTAACAAATCTGCACATGGCAACCTTTCACTACACACATACAAAAAAGAAATACTAAAATTTCAAAGCACTTCAGCTGAAGTACCAAACCATGTGTGTGTATGTTGCCGCAGAACGTGTTATAAAAATAACACAAAAACTATAGACCTTTCATACAAAATAGAAGACAATGAAGATTCTAAATGGTTTGAATTAGCTCTCTACCTTATAGCAGAAAACAAATACGAAATAACTGACCCCATAATACTTTGCAGTTACTGCACTACCAAACTTGACAACAACCAAACTCCTTCACGTGCTATCTCAAATAACTTGGAATTACATCCACTACCAAAACTCCGTCAACAACTTAATTTATATGAGAGCATCATAATTCAAACAGTTCATCCATTTCAAGCAATAAAACGCCTTCAACCAAAAACTGCAAAATTACCTCCCTCTGAATTAGTGAAAGGTATTTGTGGAAAAGTAGTGTATTTACCATTAGATCTAAAAGAAAATGTGCACACTCTAGGAGTGCAAGGTCCAATGCAACAATCTTTAATTATCTTGGTAAATGGAGTACCTACAAAAGTCATACAAAATTGGCAACAACTGGTAGATTTACATAAAGTTGGAGACGCCCTGCAATATCTCAAAGAGAATAATGATTATTACAAAGAAAATAATATCGAAGAAAACTTGAAAGATACATCTGAAATAATTCAAGAGACACAAGAAACTGGTCAATTTGAGCTCCTAGATCCTGCTACAATAGCAAACACTTTAGACCATTATACAATTCACCCATTGCACTCTAATGACACCATAGAAGATGCACTGGAAACGTACCAAATGCGTCAAACAAAAGGATCACCAATCAGCATATGGGGAAAAAGTATAGAAGCACATGCTTTTCCTCTACTCTTTCTTACTGGCAAAGGAGGAAGATACGATTATAGACCTGTTCAAATATCAGCATCAGAATATCACTCATTACGAATGTATTCTGAAGATCCCAGATTTCGACAAAATGTGGAATACATATTCCACCTACTCTTTGAAAGTGAACGAGCAACTTTATGTTACGGAGTTGCACACATATTAAAATCAGGATCACACTTTCAAAATATGACAGCCACACAATTATTCCAAAAAGTTCAACAAAAAGATGAGATTTTACAGGCAAATCTTACAAATCTTTTAGAAAATATGCGAGGTACTAAAGAGTACTGGTTTCGACGCCATGGAGATGTATGTTGTATGATCAGAAACCTTGGCCCACCCACTTGGTTTGTTACATTAAGTTGCACAGAATATGCATGGGAAGATTTACATGCTTTCCTATGCATATCAAACGAAAACAAAACAAACATAGATATACTAACACCTGGAGAACTTTGTTCTCAGGATTCTGTTAATGTTTCTAGATATTTTCACCATCGCTTCATTGCTATGCCACATTTTATTTGTAATAAAACTGTCCCTCCCCTTGGAGAAGTGCAACACTTCTTTTGGAGAAAAGAATACCAAGCCAGAGGAGCGCCACATGTCCACATGCTTTTATGGATTAAAGATGCTCCTAAATTTGGTCAAGGCAGTGATGCCACTGTTTTACAGTTTATTGAAAAATATGTCACTTGTGAAATTCCGTCAGAATCCACAAATAGTGATCTTCATGCAAAAATCTTACAATTCCAAAGACACAAATGTGGCAAATATTGTTGTCGCAAATACAAAAACAAAGGGAAATACTACACCAAATGCCGATTTGGTTTCCCTAGACCAGTTACAAATACAGGTCAAGTGAACAACCTCATGTCTTCAGTTAGACATAGTGTTAAAGGTAAGTCACCTAAAAATACATATTGCATAAAAAGAAAAGAAGAAGAAAAATATATCAATGATTACAATGCAATCATTGCCCACTTGTGGAATGCAAACATAGATGTGCAGTACATTGCAGACAATTCTACTGCAGTTGCACAATATGTCACAGCATACTTAACCAAATCAGACAAGACAGAGCTCCAAGACCTCTGGAATGACCTGTCATCAGATAAAACAGTGTCTCAGAAATTATACAGCTTGGGCATAAAAATGCTGTCCCATAGAGAATGTGGATCCTATGAAGCAGCTGATCGATTAACTGGTACTGCATTGTATGGTAAATCTGCAAATATAGTATGGCTAAGTCTTGGTCCAGCGAAATCTAGAAAAAGAGTTCTAAAATCATACAAAGATATAGAAACAATAGCCAAACATGATCCCAACAGCCAAGACATTTTAAAAAACAATTTATTGGACACATACTACCCAAACAGGAGTACCCTTTGGAAACCATGTGTCTATACCACATAGCCCAAAACTACACATACACAAATAATATAAAACCTGATGAGCAAAACCGTAAATACAAAGTGACAAACTGTGATGGTAGCTTAGTAAAACTCACCAAACCAAATTTAATTAATCATATCAAATTGTCATTAAAGACTCCTCAACATAAAGAAATATATTACATGTCCCTGCTACAACTCTTCAAACCATGGAGAAAAGAAGAAGAAATACTAGATACTTATGACTCATATGAAGACGCTTTCAAAGCCAATGAAAGCAGTATAAGTGATGTAAACTTTGCACAGTACAAAACAATGTTGCGCAATGAACAGCAACACGAAGAGGAACTCCAGGCCCAACTAGATAAGGACACTCCTGACAGTAGTCAACCTTCTGTCACAGGAAGCCAAGAACCACTGGGAGAACCACTAATAACAAATGAGGCAGAATTAGCTATGATAGAAGTAGAAAACACCATGTGTCACTATGAAGATAAAGAAGACTTAACTACACTACAATCAAAAGTAAACAAAGAGCAACGTAGCATTTTTCAAGAAATAACAAAAGAAATTGCACATGGTGTGCAACATGAAAACAAAACAAAGAATGCACCTGCCAAAATTACAAACCTATACTATTGTATGTCAGTGGTGAAGCTGGTTCTGGAAAACATTCCTAATCAAAATCATCAGTAAGTTCCTTCAACAATTGACAAACAACAAACTGTCAGCTGTTGTCACTGCCCCACAGGTTTAGCTGACTACAACATAGGTGGTGTCACTTTACACCGATTACTACTCCTGCCAGTAGAACACCAAAACAAGTTAGATTATTACAAACTTTCTGCAGAAGCTGCAATGGAAGTACGCAGAGTATTGAAACAAATGAAAATGCTACTAATAGATGAAGTGAGCATGGTGTCCAACCTAATGTTGGCTTTGATTCACCTCAGATTACAAGAAGTACTCAAAACAAACTATGAAGAGCTCTTTGCAGGAAAACACATCATTGTTTTCGGAGATCTTCTTCAATTGACACCTGTAAAAGGTGAGCCTATTTTTAAAACATTAGGACACAAACTCTGCCGTAAAACTGTTGGCAGCATTGGAAATGTCAACCTTTGGAAACATTTCCAATACAGAGAATTAACGGAAAACATGTGCCAATCTGCAGATCTCACTTATGCCAACATCTTAAAAAGTATCAGAGTTGGTATACTTTCTAGAGAAGCAGAAGCAATATTGAAAACCCGGCACATTCATGCACTTTATGGTGATAATGCATGTGTTACAGATGTTATGGAACAATTAGCCCACAAAAATGTCAATTGTATGGCCTTAATGCCAACTCTACAAGCTGTTTCAAATTCAATGAAATAATGTTAAGCAAAGAAATGCAACCAATTATGGAAATTAGCGCCACAGACAAACTAGATGTACATGGAATGACACTACCCATGTGTGACCAAGCCACAGCAAGACTAAATAGTTTAGAAAAATCAATCTCAAACACAGCAGGCTTGGAAAGATATTAAAATTATACTTAAATTGCAGAGTAATGCTTAAAAGTAACCCTGACGTGGACCAAGGACTAGTTAATGGAGCACTGGGTACAGTTGTTGGCTTTCAAACATACCCACGTGACAACAAAATTCAGTTTGTCAATATTCTCTTTGACAAACTTTCAGAAGTAAAAAGAATAGGACGCTCAACAGCTCGATTCCTTCTCTTCAAAGACATGTATGTACGCAGAGAACAATTTTCTCTAACTCTTGCATACGCAGTCACCATTCATAAATCACAAGGTCTTACTCTAGACAAAGCAATGATAGACATTGGTAACACAGTCTTTAAAGAAGGCATGAGCTACGTAGCACTGTCACGCCTACGTACAATTGACGGTCTATTTCTAATAAACTTTGATGCAAGTAAAGTAAACGCTGATATTCCACAAAAAGGAAAATGTTTTAAAAGAAAACTAAATCAAACAGAAATGCAACAGGATGTCACTGCAAATCCTCCAAAGAGACTAAAAGAAACTAAAACTTCATCAAGTACCACAAGCAAAATAGAACCAATTAGGGAAAGTAAACCAAGTACTTCGTCAAAGAAGGAAGACAAACTAAAAAAAAATCACTCAGATACAGAACTACCTGGTCCATTTAAACTTATAAATGAAATAGGTGTAAGTTGCTACGCAAATGTAGCAATCAATATTCTATTTCAAATACCAGCAATTGTTGACAACATTTACTTACACTTTAGAGACCCATTGTGTATGCAAATGTTAGTACTTCATAGAAACGCAAAAAACAATCCTGACACTCCGTATACTGTTCATGGAATAAGACAAGAATTGGACTACTGTGCTGGAATGGTGAAATTCACTATAAACTCACAGGAAGATCCACAAGAATTTCTTACTTACTATTAGTACTGGAAAACAAAAGCATACCTATAAATGAAATCTTCCAGATTTCATACATGTGGAAACATACATGCACTCTCTGCAACAATGTGACACAAGAACAAATCCCCAATGAGCTATGTCTAATGTCTATATATCAATACCTAATTGTGAATCCGTTCCATTTCAGCAACTTGTACAAAATGCAAACCACGGTAGATTATGTTCTACCTGCAATTCGGATAATCGCTCCACATTACTAATACAAACACATAGTAAATACGTAATACTAATGCTTCTACGTTACAATGCAGATGGTACGAAAAACAGCTGCAAGCTGACTAGATTCACACATGGTCAAATATCACTTGGTAGGAAAACCTTCACAACAATAGGTATAATCTAGCACGCAGGAGCCACAACCAACTCAGGGCACTACACTGCATATATAAAAAAAAAATGTGGATGGTTTGAATGTAATGATAGTACCGTTACTCTAAAGCAGAGATTACCAGGTAATCTTACAAACGCGTATTTAATGTTCTTAAAACCAAAATTTGATAACTGAACTGTACTTAAACCTTAAGTACACTTGTAGTAAAAAAATATAAACTGTCACAATATTTCAAAACCTATCTAACTGCCCAAAGATTCTACAACAACTAATCAGATAAATTAATACCACTCAAATAGAGCAAAAAATAGACAGTTAGAATACGCCAATTGGTATCTAACTGTCCCAAAATTTACAAATATGCAAACGGATAAATCAATACCACGAAATTATATCAAAACATAAACAGTTAGCATACGCCTACTGGTATCTAACTGGGCCAAAATTTTACAATATCCAAACAAATACCTAATATCTTACTGCTCACAAAAACTGAAACAATCCAATGAATAAAGCATTAGGCAGAAAGACCAAGTAAACGCGGAAAACAAACAAATAAATAAACTGTAGCATAACAGAAAAAGGTTTTTTTTTTAATCCAACATGGATTTTTTTTCTCCCACAGACCCAATGATTTTAGCAACAAACACACAAACTTTGCAAATTGCATATGGTTTGTAATCTACTAAATATGAGGGTAAAAAAAAAGAAGAAAATGTTGATTGTACAATGTAATAAGTCATTATAAAATACTAATACTAACATGCTATTTTCTTTTATTACAGAAATGAACAAGAAAAACATGGACTCCCGTTACTAAACCTAATAGTACGTATAACAAGATAAATACAACCATCGCACCATATCACACCCATACAAGCTTATAACATTGTTCCTTATAAATTAGTTTTTGACCCAAAGTTAAAAGCCACTATGGGTGTGATATGCTGCGGTGGTTGTGGCCAGGGCATACACTCTTGGGTGCATGGCCAAATGGCCATGCACCCACCATTCTATACCCTGGCCACAACCACCGCAGCATATCACACCCATAGATGCAAGCATTGCAACCATTTTTATGTCCGCGGACAGGGGGAAGGTCCTAGGACACATTCAACTTGCCAGAGGACAATACAAACAGCGTCCTCAGGACACCCCCATTTTCTTTATGTACGAACATTTCAGGACACCGCGATTGTTCTTAAAACATTTTCACCTTGCCAACGAACAATACAGACAACGTCTCCAGGACACCCCCGCAAACATTCCAAGACCCCACGAGTGTTCTTAGAACACTTTCAAGTTGACACTGAATCCATTATGTTTATGTACGAACATTCCAGAACAGCCGTGTTGTCCGCAGACAAATCGAACACAACAAAAACGTCTAGCACATAAATAAAATACAACTTTGAACCTATCTCATACTCCCCCATCCTCCCCAAAGACTTCTACACACCAACACACTCTACTAAATACACATTTTGACCAAACTTTCACCGCGCTGTCTGCGGACGTCCGCAAATGCCAGATGGCGGGTGCGCCAGAAAATCTGACGCGCATCACGCACCACGCCGCCCAATCAGTGAACACGTCGCATGTCCGCGGACATGACGCAAGCCGCTGGGCCAATCGGGGTGCTGTCCGCGGAGCGAACAGGGAAGTCCGTCCGCGAAGCGAACAAAGATATCACTAATTATTTTGCCTTACATTTTGGTCATTTTAAAAAAAACTACTGGATGGATTTACACCAAATTTGCAAAAGCACGCTTTTGGGACCAGGCCGCCGCTCCTGCCGCAAATTTGGTGCAAATCCGTCCAGCGGTTCAGGCTGTAGCCGTGCGCAAAGTTTTTTCCCATTCAGTCTATGGGAAAAAAAACGTTTTGGGACCCCCCCTATAACTTTTCCCCCCCTGGACGAATCCTCACCACCTTTGCAAAAAAATTCAGAGTGGGCCATATACTTTTTTTGCAAAGTTTGGTGAGGATTCGTTCAGGGGGAGCGAAGTTATAAGCCACCCAAAAAGTGCTCTTCCTATGGAAACACCAACTTAATCATAACTACATGGCCACTACCGTGGCCATGTAATATATATATATATATATATATATATATATATATATATATATATATATATATATAAAGGATTGCACAATTTCATGATACATTGGTGCAGGCTCTCCACATGGGTACATCATATCCTAGGAGACATGTTGCAAGACAGAACAGAAGAGCAACACCCACAATGTGTGCAGTGAGAAACATGTCTCGGAAACCAGAAGGTTTCTCATCCACTAGTCCCAGAGGATCTATCATCCAGGTGGCCAGGTCACAGCCATTGCTTTTGGATCCAGTTCCTGGGGGTAGACCAGTGCGGGAGGATCACCTGGGTGAGGGGTCTTTTGGCAGTGGGACGCCGGATGGTGAAACGTGGTATCTCCTTCCCTATAACACCTTTACCCCATCTTACCAGGTAGGATATTAAGGAACTCTACCCCCCTCTCTCTTTTACAGCACAAATACTTTCACACGGACAGCCCGCTATTAGAGAAAACCCACTAACACCCGAGCAGTATACCTGAAGTGTCCCAATACAATGGTCAGGCGAGTCAGGCAATAACTGACCATCACACACACATGTCTTCCACTAAGCTTCCCCACACGCATAAAAGGAGGCGGAGCACGAGAGCACACTCTGAGCGCGGTAAAGCACACGAGGGTACAGTTTCGAGACAGTAACAGAACGAGAGAAGACAGCAAAGCAGAAGGGGATCACAAGGAGAGAAGTTCCCTTGACCTTATCAACAAGGAACCGTTACTTTCCAGAAACTTCAAGAATAGGAAGCATAAGACCAGGAAACCAGGCTGAATAATCCTGCATAGTGCGTCGGAGGCCCTCCCGTGTCAATAATCAAGGCAGGGAGAAGCACCAGCCACCATGGTACCGTCTTTGGCATCAAGAGCAAAGCAATATCAGTGAAATCAGCACAGTCAGTGAGTTGGGGAGACCGATACAAGACTGGTCTGTGTTGAAGCCAAGGTTGCAAGCAGCAACATTGTATAGCGAGCACTGGAACGAACATTGTTAAAACGTGTGTGATAAGAAACGCAAGTAAAGTTGAACTGCTGATGAGTGACTGAACTTTAAAAGCAAGATACAAAACCTTTGACAGAGTGGTCCCGCAACACGTGGGTGCTCAATCGAAGGTCTCTGTAAGGTATCCAGCTGAGAAGTGGCGAAAGTAAAAGTGAGAAAAAGATTATATCAAGTAGAGAACGATTAATTGTGAATCAAAGTGATCTTTCGACGTATCAAGCAAAATCCTGCGCACAGTCGAAAGTCTTCGGTTATGATGAAGTAGAGAAAGTTTGGGAAAGTAGATACATTTGGTCTGAGCCCGGCACAGGGGGACCCGGGGTCAACAGAAAATCACCTGAGAAGTTGTATATGTGAAATTCTAAGAAGAAATGCACTTTAATGTTTGTTGTGTTGCATCAGGCCCTCTGAAATAAGAGACTTTGAATGGCAAAGAGACTTTGGCACCGAAGCCCTGATGTTGAGGTTTTGAACTGCATCCTCGTGCTAGAGAAGCCAGAAAGTGCACTAAGCTTGAGTGTTCCACCTTATCCAATTCTGAAAACTTGGGGAAGGGAAGCCAACAACTTGAATATCCTGACATATTATTTCTTTACCACTTTTCTTTTGGATAACATTGTTCCGCACACTATTTGCATTTAGAAGTAAGGATTGGCAATAGGTTTATTAGTATAGGCCCTTTTATTTTGAACAACTTTACTAGGACTGCGGTATTATTATTTGATGGTCATAGCTTGCTCCCACCTTTAGATTTAGGATTAGATAGGCATTTTTCAAACCCAGTTGAAGGTTAATAAACACCCTTGAACTGTGATCACTTGTGTCTGCCTTTCTGTTTGATACCATGCCTTCCTTACACACGCCATAGGTCACAGTTGTGGAGAGTGATAGTCAGGGTTAGCGTGATGGTGTATCATCCTCATCAACAATTTTGTCGGTGGGTTGGCATTTGACATGTAGATTATGGGCACTTCCAACAACACGCCAGCTGTTTCACATAAATTAGTTCCCTGAATTTGGCCTATGTGAAGACTGGCAACCCTAGAACCCAGATATCAGTTGTGGGTTGAGTGTTTGGAAATTCTCTTTATGGCCTCTATGCAGATCATACGTCTATGCTTCTCTTCTATGCTGGAGGGGAAGTGCATAAATACAAAAAATGCTCCCAGCCAGAGATGACTCAAATAGGGTGGCTAAAGATGCTTACAAACGCTTTCTATGCTCGCCTGTGCCAGCTAGCCATGTTGTGTGTGTTGGTAGATGTGTAGGGGGAGATCAGGTTCCAGAACAATTAATACTGTTTCTCTTCGCAGATGAGAGACAGATTACAAGAGAGCTTACCATCTCACTATAAAGCATCTTGGAAATTGGCAGATCTCATGAGCTGGCAATTATGCAAGCACCTCACATGGACGAAGTGATGAAGGCACTGAAAGTAAGTGAAGCACATGCTATAAGGGCTCAGCTGGCTACCAGACAATGAGGGAGAGGTGGTGGTCAATCTAGAACCCAAGCACCAAGAGCTGGTGGACCAATGTGCATGATTTACGACTCATACGAAGGCCAATAGTGTGGCAGGTTCAGCAAAACCAAACATTTTGCCAAGGACTGCAGTGCAATGTGAGCAACCATGAATCAAATCAATCCGATACCAGGCAACAGACCAAAGCCAGACCAGGTACCAGTAGCTACTAGAGAAGAACCTGCACCGAATATGTCCGGTGACACAGAAGAAGACACTATGGAAATGTTTTTAATTTCTGCAATCTGCCGAGGGAGATTGGGCAAGGGTTGCAATCCTCTCTGTTTTATGACTGCACGCTCCGCAAAAGTATCAGTGCTGATATACACAGGGCATAGGTAAATGTTACGCCAATGTCCTGGTTCAAGCTTCTTCACGCCACACCAAGGCTGACAATTCTGAAAGTCTGCATCTCCACCTATGGGTGCACAAACCCACCCCGGCAGGATGGTGCTTTTCGCACACAAGTCACACAGGCTGAAGAGATGTTGTCAAGCTGTGACATGGCAGAGGAGATGAGGTTAGTACATTTTGCATTAAGTGTCTATCATGGGGACATTGAGGCACTTCCATATACATATCAGAATCTGGTTGCCTAAAGGGACAGAAGGTCTACTTGAACACAGACCCAGCGGTTGATCCCGCAGAGCTACACCACTGCAGAATACTGCTCAACATCTTACATTCCCACCATCCTTCTCGTCCTTTCCTCTTTTCTCCCGACGAGGTCGATAGACAAGTCCGATCTATGAAAGCCTCGTCAAAACAGGTTCATCCCTGTTCCTCTAAAACTATCAAGGACCACATTGACACCCTTGCTCCGGCCCGTGTTGATTTTTGCAACCACTCCTTTGCCTCGGAATCCTTCCCCTCCCCTCTGAAGCACTTCTTTGTGCATCCTCTTCTCAAGAAACCCACAGCTGACCCCTCTTGTCCAGCTAACTATCGCCCAATTTCCAATACTTCCTTTCTGGGAAAACGCCTGAAAAAGTTGGCCATCTCTCAGCTTAAATTTCATTCCAATTCTGTTGGCTGTCTCCATGACCAGCAGTCTGGCTTCAGAGCTGCCAGAAGCACGGAAACTGCTCTCCTGAACATCTGTGAAGATCTGCTCTCCATCCTTGAGTCTAACATTCCCCCTGTCCTCATCCTCCTTGATCTCTATTCTGCCTTTGACATGGTCAACCATACCATCCTGCTCAACTGTCTCTGTGAAAACCTGGGTATCATTGATCAGGCTATGGCCTGGCTGACATCTTTCCTCTCAGATCGACCCTCCCAGGCCCAACTTGAGTCCTTCCTTTCATCTATCTTCCTCTCTACCTGTGGTGTTCCACAGGGCTTTAACCTCTCGCCCTGGCTTTTCAACCAATACCTGGCAACTCTCGCCCACTGCATTGCCACTTTCTGCTCAAATTTTCAGTGCTATGCTGACGACACTCAACTCATTTTCGGGCTGCCCTCTGCCACCTCCTCTCCCTCTCTCATCTCTGATTGCCTAACTGCCATTCAAGACTGGTGTGCCGCCAACGATCTTTGTCTGAATGCCAGCAAGACGGAGATCCTCCTCATCGGCACACCTTCACCATCCTTTCCCCTCTCTCTCTGGCCGGCCTCCCTTGGCCCTCCTTCTACCCCCACCTGCGAGGCTAAGAACCTCAGGGTCATCTTTAACTCCACCCTTTCCTTCTCTGCCCACATCTCTGAGGTCTCTAAAAAGTCAAATTTCCTACTGCACCACCTCAGAGGTACACTGCCTTTCCTCTCCTTCCCCCAGAAGCTCATGGTATCCCAAGCTCTGGTTCTCTCTAGCTTGGACTATTGTAACAGCCTCTTTCTAAATCTACCTGCCTCTACTCTACGCCCCCTGCAACTAATCCAGAACAGGACTGCGAAACTTGTCCTTGGCCTCAAGCCCTGGGATCGCATCTCTCCAGCTCTGAAATCTCTCCATTGGCTCCCAGTGGATGCAATGATTACATTCAAAACCCTCTGCATTGTCCACAAGGCTTTCTGGGGCCTGGGAGTTGTATTGTGCCTGTCTGAGGTGAGGTAGCTTGAGATGTCAGGTGGAATGTTTATGTGTGGATGATGGAATATTCTGAGTGAGTGTTCTGTGTAGAGGCGGTTACAGCTGGCTGGCCCTGGGTGATGGGAGGTGGTGTTGTCACAGCTAATGTCCTATGTGTCTTTCATGCGGAACTGTAACAAGAAAGATGGAATAAACTTACCTGAAGAAATTCTAAAGAGCTTGGAACATGCTTTTTATCAATGGCGACGAGTCGGTCTTTGGTAACCTACGTGCCACAAGCTGATGGACTGAGGATCCTGCTGCGGGGGGTGCAGGAAGGACAAGCTTCTGGAGAAGGACAACACCGCCCCCAAAAACTGTAAGTCCCATCACCCAGGGTGCATGGGGAGCCGGAGGATTAAAGCCCCATCTTTGGTGGGACCGGCGCACATAAGTAGTGGGCAAGCTGCGCCCCAGGGAGTCTTCAGGGAGAAGCCCTGACATGGCTCCACAGAGCGCAGGGGCAGGAACAGGAATTGGGCCCCATTGCATCGGGATCAGCTCCAGGAGCAGGAAGGAGGACTGCGTCCCAGGGTTCAGGGAAAGTCCAAGAATGAGGCCCCTTTTTGGATGGGCAGCTTCTAAGTAGGAGGCAGAGCTCTGCCCTAGGGGCTGGAGACGGCGCTGGACCAGCAGGTGAAAGATAATACTGCCAATACTGGGAAATTGATGTTGAAAGCAAACGCTGTACCCTGGTCCTCCGTGAGATGTAATGAAGAGCTAGCCCACTGGGAGGAATGTGATGCTACTCTACGTTTTTTTTTTAAGTTGGAATGGCAATAGAAAAAGAGACGCTGCTCTGAGTTTGGGAAATGGATGTGAATTTGACATGAACAAGGGGGACTGTTTGCCTGACTACACGTCACTCCCATGTCTTGTGCACTCATAGCAATGGGGAGCTGTTGTTTTAAATGGTGTCCTCCTCACGAGATAATTGCAGGCTTTGAAGTTATGGAGCCTGGCAGCACCGTACTGTGCTTATCGTGCACATCATGTTTTTGGCTGTCTGAAACTCTGGTGATTTATGAGCCTTTCGTGGCGAGGTCTCCTGGGAAGTGAATGACCGTTGGCCTATGAAGCTCTGCATAGCCCTGCTGAGCAGTAGTGACTGATGATGTCACACATGCAGCAGGGGGAGATGGTGAAGCGTAGAATGTTCTTTGGAATGTGCTATTGTTAGAGCTTCGTATTATAAGTGCTGTTTGCCCTGAGGATGTAAAAGGGAAAGTACTTTAAGGAATCTGACGTTTGGCAAGACATGTGTCTTAGTAGGAAGGAAGCAAAATATGTGTGCAGCTATATCAAGGCAGGAATGAACAATGCTTAGAACATGGGAACCCTATGATACGAATCGGATCCAAGAGACATGGTTTGTTTAGGTGCCAAATGCTGTGGTCTCTGCTTGGCAAAAGAGACATTTTCGGCGAATTGTGATGCTGGCATGCCGCTCCGTCTCAGTTAGTGAGGCGACAGGTAGCGGCCAACAAATAAGGTGACATTTTTAGGTCATGACAGTATGGTGAGGTATAGGCTTGTGCAGAGAGTAACAGCCATGACGTTGGGTAGTTTTGAACTTTAATATACCTATTTAAAACTGACAGAGCATTTTTGCATGTGCAGGATGGTGAGTGCCTTCGTGCGCTGTTTATCTGTAGAATGGGGGCACTGCAAGGATGCAAATGATTTTGTGTTTATAGAAGATATACATGCATCTTAAACAGCGCTGTTCTGTTATGTAAATGGGTAAGTGAAACAGTGACAATATAGTGTGGTAATATGTTGTATTGAAGGGTATTTAGCATAATTCTTTTGAGGAATTGCAGGTTTCGAGTGCCAAGCACCATGGCACATGGACACTAATATGCATAAATCGTTGCTGTTAGAGTAAGATGGGTGGTATGTGTATGAGTGTGATAGCTTTAATCATTTTGAGGATTTTCAGTTATATTGCACATGTCAGTAGAGCCTGTGTAAATGGCTATGAACTCATAGGTTCAATAAAGAGCCTACAAATGGCTATGGACGTTTTAGTTCATAAAAGTGTTAGTTTGGGGATTTTACTTACTATGAGCAACATGGTTTTGTATTCAAATGTGCACAACGCAAATGTTTTCAATGCTGTTTATGTATTGCTTACAGCATATGGTTGCAGCATTCTA
Source organism: Ambystoma mexicanum (assembly GCF_040938575.1). Lineage (NCBI taxonomy): Eukaryota > Metazoa > Chordata > Amphibia > Caudata > Ambystomatidae > Ambystoma > Ambystoma mexicanum. The sequence continues at coordinate 171,416,192 of NC_090925.1, forward strand.
TGATTTTGGAATGCATGATATGATGAATCTGACTAGGTTGGAGAGACAAAGAAAGAGGGGGGGGATTTGCCCCATGAGCAGAAAAGGAGGGGACAAAAGACCAAAATAACACCGTAGATCTGAAAGGAAGCGCCCCCAATTTCAGCACGATCCTCCCCGCAATGAGAGACAATAAGAGACTCTCCCGTAATGGGAATAAGGCCAAGACAGAGTGCGGGTGAGCGTAAGTGGGAGTTTATCCAAAGAATAGGGCATGCAAAGAACTCTGCAACCTCCGAGAGCGCTCTGTCTGACAATCGCAAAGACAGGCGTATTTCTAATACAAAAAACGTCATCAGAACCTACACACTATAGGGGCACAAGTTAATTGGGATTGGGTGGCGTCGACTAACTATAGGTGTTGCTGCAGCGTGGTTGGTCTTGGCGTGAGGACGTCACTGGTCAGCCTCGTGGGTTGGGTTGGGCCTGGCAGGCCAGCTTGAGGTCATCCGAGCGGTGTTGGTATGCTGGGGCAGCCTGTGACAAAGATGAATACCTTTCCTGACTCGTTTGCCCTAGGCCATGCACACTGCAGTTATTCAAGAAACGACATTTAAGTTCATCAATAAATCGCTCAGCAGTTTATCTTATAAAATAAACTCAACACATGAGGAATGCACCTCGTGAGAGGTCTGGTGGTTGTCGGTTGGGGTGAGATTTACCTGTGTCCTATTGACCGGTATTTTAGGTCGAGGGGCTGGGCTCTGGGGCCTGAGCCGAATGATACATGTCTGTCTGCTGCGTTAGAAGTTATTATATAAATGGGTCTCTGTGTCTTGTCCCAGCATTGGGGGTCGTCTTTGCACGGGGTCATGATTCTTGGGGTGGTCTAGGGGGATTGTGGGATTTACGAGAGGGTGCTGGTAGATCTGTGGATTCAAACGTGGGTTTATTACCGTGCTGTAAATAACACAGGTGGCGGGCTGTGGCCTTGGGTGCGGTACCGGGGCCTCTGACTCTCTGAAGCGGCTCCAGCTTGGTTGGGGGAGGTGAGGGAGCGCGGCACATGCCTTAGCTTCTTCATCTGGCAGGCTTCGTAGGGTGGGAGGGAGAATGGCCTTGCATATATTCACAAAGGTTTTTTCCTCGTGCGTTGCTGACTTTTGAATGCAGAACTTTTATAATGTTTTGCCTTATTTTGATCTTATTTGAACACACATCTATATTTCAATTTCGTTACACATTTCTTTAATACAGTCGGTCCGAGTACCTTTTCATTACATGGTATTGTATCTACTACAGTGTTTAAGTATTTATATACATTCGACGGTACATGAGGTAGAACTATATTATGGACCACAGAGATTGACGGTTGCCACTATGGGTGACTTAAGAAGACATATAGGGGTTCATGTGTCTACATATGACTTAAAGACACTTTCTCTGTGATCTAGCAGCATTAGTACAGTCACAATGTGAAGTCATATAAACATTTCACTTTTATGGCTAATTCACAGTTTGCAGATTCTGTTTAAGAAGAGTCGTTCACTAATACCACTACTTGAATTCATTTCTGCGTCGCCCTGGCCTTGCGGACCAGGTCACACGGGGTGCAGTATTACATTGTGGATAACAGACTGTTACAGTGTTAATATCTGGTGTTAGCTCGTACCCAACTTTCTCATGGGAACGCGCTCGCAGCGGAGCTGCCATGGTGCTGCGGCGGCAGAGATGCGTGAAAGGCCCTCCAAAGGTGGGGGCCGCGCTACAGTGTGCTGAACTCACGCCATCTTTGCTAGACAAGATGGCTTCTAGGCCTAACTGAATTTTGGTATATGCAGGGAACGGATACGTGTGGGCAATGTCGTCGCCGGGTGAACCCTCCTCCACCTGGGCCCGGGTGGCATGAGGGGACGCCCACCGAGTCATGGTCCTCACCTGGGGAGAAGGCTGCAGGTGAGGAGGGTCTCGCGGCCAGTCCTCCCCTACATTTCCCCCCTTTCGTTACTAAAGTAACGAATTCTTTAGCTCTTCCAATCTTCTACATTCTTGTTCCTCTATCACTGCGTCATCCCATGCAGGTGTTCCTTTTCTAGGCATCCATGCCCTACATACCCCCCTCAAGCTCTCACCTCTTCTAGCATACTCGTCTGGTGTACATGTTAAATATATACAGTCACCAGTTTCTTCCAAGTCTACCCAGACCTCCTCATACCATTCCAGTTCCACATCTCGGGGTTCTTTGATAGTGGTGTGCCATAGTTTGTCTACTATGTACTTATCACGGTACATAGGCACTAACTGGTACCTGGGAGTGTTATCTGTTCCTGTCTGTACATGTACTTCTTGTGTCGCCCTAATTGTACCACCAGAGTTGCCCATTGTCACCATCATCATTGCACCGTTAGGGACTGCGTTAGCACAACATCGGAGGCCCACCTGGCACAGGCAGAACACCACGAGGAGGAACACCATAACTGGTATCAAGAACTTCATTGCCATTCCAAGCCATGAGGGAACCCAGGAGAAGATATTGTCGAACCATGAGCTATCTTTAGCCCCACCTTCCATCTTCATCTTCTCTCCCAGGTTATGTACTGCTTCAATGACGTGGGACAGGGATCCATTTTCTGCGTCTTCAGAAGGTACGAACGTGCAGCAGGCACTTCCTATTTTTCGGCAAACACCTCCGTCGATCGCTGTTAACAGGTCCAGAACATACCTGTTCTGCATGGTCATCAGTCGCAGAGCTCGTAGTTCCACCTTTATTATGTTGAACCCTTCTTCAGTGTCATTGGCCAGCTGAATCAGTTCCCACCGTGTGATCTGGAGCCATTTTGCATTTGCTCTTGCTTGGACACTTGAAACTAGTGAGGCAAAAAATGTTTCCACGGAGCTGAACAGGCGATACCTGTCTGGGATCTGTGCTAATAAATTGGATGATGCTTGTGATATGTAGTTCGATGCTCGCTTGTTCCGTGATAGCTCCTCTTCCTTCCCTCCGGAGGACAGGACATAGAGGTGCGCTTTTGCAGTGGGAGAAGTCGCACCTTGGTTCACGTTTCCTTGCGTCCTTTTATTTTCGTCGACGTGACTTTCTGGAATCACCATTAGGGCCGAGTGCAAAGTGGCCATTGAGCAGCTGCCACTCCATGCCTGGGGAAGGTGCAAGTAAGCCTGATTCCCGCATACCCAGTATGTGTCCATTAGCGCTGCTGTTCCTTTTTTCATGTCTGGGATGGTGAGAGTTTTGTTACAGTTTTTATTCGTTCCCATTGCCACTTTTCCTTCTCCCTTGAAACATAGTTCGTTTTTTATTTCACTTTGTAGCTTGAAGGGTTTCTCCATCGCTGTTACCCATGTTAGTTTAGAGATGTGTTCTTTCCATATTGGTGTGCACGTTTTTTCCATCCACCGCAGCTTGTCTGGTTGGACACCTCTCAGTGCTTCCGCTTTGCACAGTACTTCTTCATCTTTCCATCTGTTTTCGGAAAATAGTGTCCCTTGTATTGCAAAAAAGGGTTCTTTAAGACAGACCACTCCAGACGCTTTTGGATAGCACGTTTTGTCGTTCTGTATCATTTTGAAAGAGACATCGTGTGCTTGGAAGGTGTTCTTTATTCTACACAGTGTGAGATGAAGGAGACATTGGGCATCCACAATGGGCAATTCTCTTGGCAACAACACTTTGGGTGTGCCTGATGCATGGGGGATGAGCGAACAGACATAACAGCTTTCATTGGTTGTCTGTTTAGCTGTTGCACTCATATCTGCATACCATTTATTTGCTTGGTGGGGGTGTCGTGGGTCTTCCATCTTGTCTAAGCCTAACCCATAATACTCATCATACCCCCTCCTACTTGTCTCTCTTCTTCGCCTACTTTTCTCCCTCCTCCTATACCTTTTAGTTTCGATAGGTGAAAAAATAGGCCCCCCTTCCTCCTTCCCACCCCCCTTTTCCAATTCCTCATATAGGAACTTGTGTTCTGTCATCGTAATTACTTTTCCATTTTCCTCAATAAACAACAAATCACTGTTTTGTATCGGGGCGGGAAGGGTAGTGGGGCTGTTATATATTTCAGGTAGGGACATTGTGTCATTTTCCATTTCTTTTTGGAAATTTCTTGATTGTGACAGGGCAGCAGTGGGTGTTGCAGTATAGTAACCCCATACAAAGTGTGATCCATCCCAGACCAAAAAATCACCTTCTTTAATATTCATACTTGTAGTTGAATTCGTCCCAGGGGCCAGGGTGATGTTACTCCCCCCTCCCCCCTCGTTCATCTCGATAGAGATGAACGCTATGAACCAATATGTCACCAGGCAAAATATTGATATGAAGAACACAATAACACACATTGATAAACCACATTCGTATGAATATGTAAATCTATCTACTAACATTTCTCTAAATCTAACAAATCTATTAGTTGCAGGCTGCCCATTGGATGCCATGGTAAATCCTGTTTGAAACACAAAAGTGCATTAAGTACAAGCATGTAAACATTTCTAACGTTGTGACGTTGTTTCGACAAAGTATGGGAGTGGGTGGGGGAGGGGGTGTGTCCACAGACAAGGTAATTTTACAATCATTACTATCCGTACATTATTTCATATATAAAAAAGGAAAGTGAAAAAAAAACTTCTCCAAAACCAAAAAACCCACAAAAACCTTCAAAAGTTGTAAAAAGTATATATATATATACATATTTATTTTAGTACACTTGCCATGCGCCAGTCGCGTTCAATGTTCATCACTTAATGCACACAAAATTCCCATCATTCATTCTGCACAACTCCATTGTCCGCTGTTGCCTGTGCCTCGTCCTGTACCTCACCTTCCACGGCGCTATACGCCCTGCGTACATCTGTCAAATGCACCCAATATCTCAGGCCCTTCACCTTTACCGCCGTGGACGTGCAAAACGCTACCTCATAAGGGCCATGGAAACGTGGTGCATTCCACCTTCTCACAAAACTTCTGACATATATGTAGTCTCCTGGCATCAGCTGTGACTGTTTGTCCGGCTGTGTTACTGCTTCTGTTGCATTTCCTTCCTCTCTTGTGAAGGGCGGGGCAAGTTGTTTTGCAATTACGCGCGCTGCTTGTGCTAATTTTTTCAAGTAGTCGGTAAACTCCTCACCTAATACCGCAGCGCTTCTGTGTGCATCAGAACGTTCACGGAGAGGCGAATGTGTTGTGTGCATTCTCCTTCCCGTGACGATCTCGTGTGGGGATAAATGATGGTCTTTGCTTGGCTGATTGCGCAATTCGAACAGGGCCAGAGGTAGGCAGTACATCCAGGTCTTTTTTAGGGAAAAACATAGTTTTGACAACCTGCTTTTCAGCAGGCCGTTCATCTTTTCCACTACGCCATTACTTTGAGGATGATAAATTGAACATAATTTGTGTTTTATTCCCAATAATGTAGTCACTTCCTTGAACAGTTCATTAACGAAATGAGTGCCGTTGTCTGAGCGAATCACGTCGCAAATTCCCCAGCGCGGGAATACTTCCCTCACTAAGAACTTTGCGGCGCTTTTCGCGTCAGGACGTGCACAGGGGCCCGCTTCCACCCACCTTGAGAAGGGACATACGACCACAATCATGTAACGAGCCCCATTGCATCTTTCTCCCATATCTACATAATCGATGTGGAGCTCTCTAAATGGGCCATTGGGTTTTGGTATTGTACCTCTCAGTGTGCGTAATGTCATTCCTGAGTTGTAAATTTGACATGTCGTGCATTCCAATGCCAGCCTAGTGATGTGTTCCTGGAGGCAAGGTGCAAACCAATCCTCTTGTATCTCTGCCACTATGTGTTGCTTAGCATTATGTGCAGGGAAGTGTAGTTGTTGAAAGGCTATTTCTAACAACGTAACTGGCATCACTGCTTTACCTGAACTCTCTTGTCGCCACAATAAGTCTGTTGGTGATTTGCTGCATCCTCTCTTAGTCCATAGCAATTTTTCTTCTGCACTAGCTCCCTCTTGCAGCTCTAGTATTTCTTGTGTGAGCATCATGTTATATCCTGTGGGGACCTCTTGGCTTACTGTGTGGTGCAACATGTACTCCCCTACCTCACCTTTCTGAAAGTATGAAGCTTCTTTGGCGGCGGCGTCTGCTGCCGCGTTTCCCAAAGATACAAGATCTGTGTTTGTAGTATGGGCTTGGCATTTCACAATTGCCACTGCCGTGGGGTCTTGCAGTGCCTCAATCAATTCTTTTAACAATTCTGCGTGTTGGACAGGTGTTCCATCTGCTCGTCGAAACCCTCTCCGCCCCCACCGTGCCAGCCCTCCGTGTACTGTGGTCGTCATGTATGCTGAGTCTGTGTATATTGTTACTGCGCACCCCTTAGCTGCATGCAATGCTTCTATTAGTGCTATTAGTTCTGCTGCTTGGGCTGAATAGTGTGATGGGAGGCGGTATTGCACTAGTGTCTCAAATTCACCTTCCTCTAATCGTACCACTGCCATACCCACATGTTTCTCTCCTGTCTCCATGTCAATTGAGGCCGACCCGTCCACGAAGTACACCTCTCCCTCGTTCAGGGCATTCTCAAAAACCACCTGATCCTGACCCTCGTCACCGGTGTATGTTGCACAGTTGTGGTTCTGCATGTCTTCTATTGTGCACGCCTCCGTGATGAATGTGGCTGGGTTTACAGTTTTACATCTTACTATATGGATGTTTGCACTGGACAATATTATCTCATATGCTGTGGCGCGTTGTGTTGTTAATGTGCTTTTTGATCGCTCTAATATTGCAAATAGTGAGTGTTCCACAAACAGTGTTACTGGACAGCCCATTACTATTGTGGCACTTTTTTCAATGGCGAACGCGGCAGCAGCGAGAGATTGCTCGCACGCGAAATGTCCTTGCATTACTGCGTCCAGAGTGCCGCTATAGCAAGCCAGTGGCTTGTGACCCAAAGATGTCTTTTGTGTCAGCACTGCGGTCATCAGTGTTCCCTTGCAGTGTGAAAATAAGAAGAATTCGGGTCCATAATCTGGGTTTGCCAGAACTGGAGCGCTTGATATTAGCTCCTTCAGTGAGTTAAATGATGTGTTCATTTCTCCTGTCCATTCTATGTGTCTGTTTTCCTGTTGCGCTTCTTTAAGTGCCTGTAACAAGGGCCTTGTATATGCTGCGTAGTCTAATATCCAAGCTCGGCAGTAGTTGCACATGCCCAGGAATTTTTGCATCTCTTTTACTGTTTTGGGCTCTCCAACGGCTCTAATTGCCTCTGCTCTGTCTGGTATGATCCGTTTTCCATCCTTTGATATTAGCTGTCCCAAGTATAGGACCTCTGTTAGGCAGTATTGTAACTTACCCTTATCCACCTTGTACCCCTTGTTGGCCAGTAATGTCAGGAGTGTTATTGAATCCTTTCTACACTCTTCCTCGCTCTGTGCACAAACCAATAAATCGTCAACGTACTGAATCACCGTACTTTCTACAGATAGGTTCCCTAGATCCTCATGTAATATCCTGTTGAATATGCTTGGGCTTTCGCAATATCCTTGTGGTAGTCTGCAGTGTTCAAATCTCCTCCCCCCTAGTGTAAATGCTGTTAAGTACCTGCTCTCTTCTGCTAAGGGGATCGAAAAGAACGCATTTTTTAAGTCAATAACTGTGAAATGAGATGCTGTTTTTGGGATGTTGCATAGTATTGTGGCCGGGTTCGGCACTAGAGGGAACTCTTTCTGAATCACATCATTGAGTGGGCGTAAATCTTGTATCATCCTCCAGGAACCTCCCTTCACCTTTTTGATCGGGTAAATGCATGTGTTGCATGGGGAATTTGAGGGCACTATTATTCCTTGTGCTAACAGTGCCTCTATTGTCTCCTTTATTCCCTCTTCTGCCTCGCGAGACAATGGATATTGTCTCACCCGGGGTAAAATTGCCCCTTCTTTCAGCTTTATCACCACAGGTTGAACTCCATGTAATAACCCTACATCATGGGGGCCGTTCGTCCATATGTTAGTTGGTATTAACCTCATGTCATCATCAAAAGATGTATGTGGTGCTCCAACTACTGCCATTAATTCAATTGGAGTTTCTCTGGCCGTAATCACGATGTCACATGGTATTGCTAGTTCCATTACTATTTCGCCGTCTGTCTCGGCGTCTGAAAAGAGCTCTTCATCTGACAGCTCTCGCAGTGGGATATTTGCATTTGTACACAGTACTGTACGCCATTCGCATCCTTCCATGTCAATCCCTATTACACATATCCTTTTTGCTGACACGTGTACTGCGTGCAAATCCAATGATAGCACTGCCCCAGTGGCTGTGTCGGGGCACACTATGGGGCGAAAGAGGAACTCAGCTGGGATCCTCCAATCCATTCTTTTTAGTTCTGGTACTATGAGGGCCAATGTTCGCATGCCCTCAATAAACACCTCCTCGTTTTTTGGTAATCCTCTAATTTCTGTGATGATTGCGTGGCCCTGCATTACTGCCATTATGCGTAGAGGACATATGCCCGGTGTTGAACATACTATACCACTTTCTGTAAATGATATGGTCATGTTTAGTTTGCTCAAGAGATCCCTCCCCAGCAAATTAATTGGAGAGCGTTCATAGTACAGTAAGGGTGCCTTCACTGTTTCCCCCCCCACCGTTACATCCAATTCTTCTGTGTAAGGAACTTCAATTACAGCCCCAGAGAACCCCTGCGTCTCTAACGTCCTATTAGATAGCGGGAACCGGCCCTCTTTAATGCATGATTTCTCCGCTCCGGAATCCACCATGAATATGAATTGCGTGTCTCCTATCTGCGCCCCTATCAATGGTTCCTCTGATGCATTGTGGGTCGTAGATAGAACTGGACACGCAAGTGTTCTCTGTGGGCTGTCCTATGCGGGGTGTCTCATTGCCCCTCCCTGATCAAAAATGTTCCCCGAAACTACTGATACTCCGCTGTAGGGCGCGGGTGCGGGGGCTCCATTCGCTACTGTAGCGAAAGTGTTACCTGGCATGTATTGTATAGTGTCATTATTCTGTGGGTGATTTTGTGTTCTGTACTGATGTCCGTGTAGTTGTGCGTTACCTCTTTGCCCTGCATTTCCTTGTTGTTGGTGCTGTCCCATGGGGAGGCCGTATGGGCTCCCTGGGTGTGGGTGACCGTACTGTTCTGCCTCCTGGAACCCGTTGTTTTGTCTGCTTCTGCACTCCCTCGAGTAATGTCCCCACCTCCCACAGTTCCAGCAGCTCCCCTGTGGACCTCTGGGACCCTGCCATCCATTTCCTCCCACTCCACCATACCCTTGTCCCCCTCTTCGGCCCCTGTACCCACCTCTACCCCCTCGTGGGGCCCACTCTTGCCACATTGGACCTCCGTTCTGCTCCTGCTCAGTCCACTGTCGTTGTCCTTGTCCTGCCCAATTTGCTGCTATTCTTCCTTGTATTGCTATTTGCCCCTCCTCTCCTTCGTCTCCCTCCCTCATGAGTGGGAGCCCTGCTACCGCTGCTGCAACCTTCACCAGTTTTGATTGTACCAACTTTGCCTCGTCTGCCAACCTTTTCTGTGCTACTTCCCTCTCTCTCTCTTTTATCCTTTTGCAATGGTGCACTATTATACTTTGGATCTCTGGCCACCCCTTTGCCTCAACGCCCGCTATTTTATCGAGTGCCTTCTGCACCTCTTTTGGGAGCCCTCTCTTAATGATAAAATAAAATAGAGATGTGGATTGGTGCCAGGGTGTGCCCGTTTCCGCTCTCCACATCTCCTGCACCCGGAGAATGTAATCCATAGCATCCTCCCCGTCATTCATTGTACACTGCATTACTGACTGTAAATCTGGAGTATCTGGGAACGTCTCCCGCAGCGCATCCCAAACCCGTGCCCGCACTGTATTAAAGGACGCTCCATCATGACGGTCACAATCTAATGTCACGGCCGGGAAACCAGCCTTAACCCATACTCTGTCTGCTTGATCTCCTACTGCTGATACTAGTAGGCTTTTCACATCGCCTACTGCCAGCGGTATGCCGGCAGTATGTTTCTCGAATGCATATATCCACTTGCTCGCCCCTCCGGACAACGGGGGCAATAACTTCATCAAATTAGCTTTATCCATCTGGGCCCAGGGTATATAGTTTGGTCTTCCTCCCCCTCTGTGTATTAGTGGAAGTTGTAATTTTCCTTTTAACGTTGCGCCCTCACCCACTTTGGTCGTCGCTGACCCCAATGACGCCATCCTCCCCACTCTATTCCTTAGTCGTCCCATCCACTCGTCATCTATTGTTCCTAGCGAGCATGCACCGTCCAGCTCCTCGCTTTCCCCTCCTACTGCCATACTCAACCTATCACTCTCATCTATTTCGCCTCGGACATCACATAGCAGGTCCTCTCTGATCCCTGTCTGCCGTGATACATCACCGATGCTCCCCTCTGGTGTTTCCACCTGTATTATTCTTGTCGGTTCTTCCTCAATTCTGAACAATATTTCACCCTTTTTCCATCCTTCCTCAATTTGTCTACTTTCACTTGATGTTCTGGATACACTTCCTGATCGAGTGGGAGTGCATGCTGTACGCTCACATATGTCTTTTATTCTTGAGAGTTCATCCTTTGCTATCGAGAGCCTCGATTCTAAATCGCTCGTTAGCTTTTCTATGTCCCCTCTCTGCGTGCTTGTCTGGGCACGCTCTCTAGTGCTTTCGTATGGTGGGGGGGCTGTTGGTCTTAGGGGTGTAGTAGTTGTAGGGGGAGGCACATAAGTAGGATCACTATACCCTGCTGCGGGGGCTGGTTTATGTAATATCGGGTACAAACTAATCACCTCCGCAGGTTGTTCTGTATTTAGCTGTTCCTTTTCCTCTCTTGGAATCATCAGTGGGTTATCTGTGGTGGAAGGTAGATCAATATTTGGTGCCGGAGCTTTGGGTGGGGGTATTTCCTCAAATAGTCTCCAGAGATCTAATATCTCCTTCCTGTTTTGCCACTGTTTGCCCTTATACTTGAGGTGAATGCACGTTCGTACCATATCTAGAACGCTTTTTTCAAAAGACCCCCCCTCAGGCCAAATCTGGGGCAATCCTTCCCCTTTTAATTCTGTTACCCATTGATCGTGGTATTTCTTGATTCGTTCAGCGTATCCCGGTAAGCTCGTACACATATGTGACAAGGGAGTTTCTGCCCCCATATTCTAAATCAATAGCACTGACCGTGTTCGCCTCCTTTACTTTTGATTACGTATAGATATGTCTAAGTATATTTTTATGGCCCAGACAAGAGCGGACTTCTCAATGATATCACGCAAGTTAAATTCACTACTAACATTCTTTCTTACTCGCCATTCCTCATTGTCTTCGCATCCCTGTTCAATCCCGCGCAATTTTCATTCACAATCAACCACCTGCTAGTTATGGTCCACACTCTCTGGCACCCCCTCGCGATCAGTCGTTCTTCTTCACTATTCACACGGTGCGCGCACCCCTCACAATGCTTTCCCACTCACACCTCGCTTTTTTCCTCCCTTTCCTTCCTGTCCAGCTGTCCCTGTTGTTCTACTCGGGTAACTAGATACCCGTCTGCATATGCCAGTATTTTTGATCCCTATTTCTGCTGTTTTCCCCCCTGTCTTGGTATTTTATGTTAATCAGTTCACCCCAGGCTCACTTTTAGTCCAGACCCTTACCCTCTGAGCAAAAGAATAGAAAGAAATAGCAAATACTAAAATATACTCTGTGTCTTCCCTTGCCAGACACTAATAACTTATTTTTCACTTCTTTATATATTCCCAGTACTAGTTTAGATAGCACTATGCGGCGCCGCCTTCCACCCCCTCTCGGAGCTAGGTTTCCGTCACTTCTACTTCTTCATTTACTTCTTACTCCTAATGGCCATATGCAAAGAAAAAGATAAAGAAATTTTCAAGACCCGTCTTTAGTAGACCCCCGTTATTCTTCTCCTCTACCTGTCCCCGTTCTTCTGTTCACAATTTCCCCTCCCTTCCCCTTTACGATCGCTCGCACTCGGTACTCACGTGCCCGTCTTGAACCGATAGTCTCCGAAACTGGGTCCGTCCAGGCAGTGTCACCGGTAACTCAACGGTCAGCCCCTGGCTCCGGCGAGCGGCACTCAAAGGGGATTTTTTTCCAATCGGGATCCCGTACCCTTTCTCATTGAGTGCGCACTTCTTATTGTGCCGGTCGCCGTTGGCGGGCAGCCTCCCGGAGCCGGCTCACCGTGCGTATCCCTTCTCGACCGGAGATTCTCGTGCCAAAAGGGGGTCGTTAAAAGGAGTTAGGAAAAATAATTTGGAGACATCACGTCGGGGTCACCACTGAAAGGAAGCGCCCCCAATTTCAGCACGATCCTCCCCGCAATGAGAGACAATAAGAGACTCTCCCGTAATGGGAATAAGGCCAAGACAGAGTGCGGGTGAGCGTAAGTGGGAGTTTATCCAAAGAATAGGGCATGCAAAGAACTCTGCAACCTCCGAGAGCGCTCTGTCTGACAATCGCAAAGACAGGCGTATTTCTAATACAAAAAACGTCATCAGAACCTACACACTATAGGGGGCACAAGTTAATTGGGATTGGGTGGCGTCGACTAACTATAGGTGTTGCTGCAGCGTGGTTGGTCTTGGCGTGAGGACGTCACTGGTCAGCCTCGTGGGTTGGGTTGGGCCTGGCAGGCCAGCTTGAGGTCATCCGAGCGGTGTTGGTATGCTGGGGCAGCCTGTGACAAAGATGAATACCTTTCCTGACTCGTTTGCCCTAGGCCATGCACACTGCAGTTATTCAAGAAACGACATTTAAGTTCATCAATAAATCGCTCAGCAGTTTATCTTATAAAATAAACTCAACACATGAGGAATGCACCTCGTGAGAGGTCTGGTGGTTGTCGGTTGGGGTGAGATTTACCTGTGTCCTATTGACCGGTATTTTAGGTCGAGGGGCTGGGCTCTGGGGCCTGAGCCGAATGATACATGTCTGTCTGCTGCGTTAGAAGTTATTATATAAATGGGTCTCTGTGTCTTGTCCCAGCGTTGGGGGTCGTCTTTGCACGGGGTCATGATTCTTGGGGTGGTCTAGGGGGATTGTGGGATTTACGAGAGGGTGCTGGTAGATCTGTGGATTCAAACGTGGGTTTATTACCGTGCTGTAAATAACACAGGTGGCGGGCTGTGGCCTTGGGTGCGGTACCGGGGCCTCTGACTCTCTGAAGCGGCTCCAGCTTGGTTGGGGGAGGTGAGGGAGCGCGGCACATGCCTTAGCTTCTTCATCTGGCAGGCTTCGTAGGGTGGGAGGGAGAATGGCCTTGCATATATTCACAAAGGTTTTTTCCTCGTGCGTTGCTGACTTTTGAATGCAGAACTTTTATAATGTTTTGCCTTATTTTGATCTTATTTAAACACACATCTATATTTCAATTTCGTTACACATTTCTTTAATACAGTCGGTCCGAGTACCTTTTCATTACATGGTATTGTATCTACTACAGTGTTTAAGTATTTATATACATTCGACGGTACATGAGGTAGAACTATATTATGGACCACAGAGATTGACGGTTGCCACTATGGGTGACTTAAGAAGACATATAGGGGTTCATGTGTCTACATATGACTTAAAGACACTTTCTCTGTGATCTAGCAGCATTAGTACAGTCACAATGTGAAGTCATATAAACATTTCACTTTTATGGCTAATTCACAGTTTGCAGATTCTGTTTAAGAAGAGTCGTTCACTAATACCACTACTTGAATTCATTTCTGCGTCGCCCTGGCCTTGCGGACCAGGTCACACGGGGTGCAGTATTACATTGTGGATAACAGACTGTTACAGTGTTAATATCTGGTGTTAGCTCGTACCCAACTTTCTCATGGGAACGCGCTCGCAGCGGAGCTGCCATGGTGCTGCGGCGGCAGAGATGCGTGAAAGGCCCTCCAAAGGTGGGGGCCGCGCTACAGTGTGCTGAACTCACGCCATCTTTGCTAGACAAGATGGCTTCTAGGCCTAACTGAATTTTGGTATATGCAGGGAACGGATACGTGTAGGCAATGTCGTCGGCGGGTGAACCCTCCTCCACCTGGGCCCGGGTGGCATGAGGGGACGCCCACCGAGTCATGGTCCTCACCTGGGGAGAAGGCTGCAGGTGAGGAGGGCCTCGCGGCCAGTCCTCCCCTACAGATCCCTTACTGCTATGTATCAAAATCAACATGATTAAATTGTTCAAAAAAGTACCAAACTCTGGTATCATGCATTTTTATGAAATTCTCTGAAAACAAAAAGGGCAAATTTCTAGAAAGTTATTTGAAATATTTATTATTTAGACAAAGAAAATCCTGATGAGCATAAAGGTTGTAATAACAAAGAAGTATAACAGAAATTGTTAAAACACTCACAGTTGTAATTCACAATTTTGTTTAAAGAACAGAAAACAATCAATTATTCTTTTTATGAGAAACAGAAAAAAATATTTTTTAAAATAGGTTCTTCTTTGTTGTAAAGTCACAAAGAAGAAATAAAAAAGGAATGGAGTACTAGTGGAGAGAAGATATATAGACGGTTCTTAAGGTAAAAAGTTCTTCCTTCTCTACACAGAACAACCGTATCCTCTCAAACTCTAACTCCAATATTCCTAATGACAGGTCTGCCTACGTGTAGGTGTCAAAAAAAATTTTCAAGAAAAATCAAGGTTGACATCATCACAACAACGTTTCGGCTGAAATGCCGCCTGTCTGGCCATAGTTTCTTTACATAGTTGAAAGTTGCCTTCCTCAGGGCGAAAGAACCTCACAACAGTTTAACCCTGTGGGGAAGCAGACATGAAAGAAAATGGAATTAAATTTAAAAGCATAATGGGAGTGAACTCCAAAATTTGAGTAAAGTTGCCCTTGTTGTTTAAAAGAGAATAAATTAGGAAATCAATTACCTCAATTTTGTAGGCTGTGGAAAAGTTAGAAATACAGGCGTGAAAACGGGCTCAGGGGCCCACAACAGTAATGCCTGAAGAGCGGAACCAACAGGGCCCTTGGTGTAACTGCATCGGGTCAGGTTGGAAAAAACAACAACTGAAAGGGAAGGGGGAACTTATCAGAATAAAAGTGAAGAAAAGTACAAATAGAGGTTATCCAAATGGGGAGAGGAGTATAGAGGTATGTACTCACATGTGGATTAAATCCTGTAACTAGATAGCATGCACAGTTGAAAGGTGCAGTCTGCGGAGTATATAGTGCGGAGAGCACATGCGTCGGGTAGGCTAGTGTGGTCCCATATCACTGGCATAAAAGGTGTACAGCCTCTGAAAAATAGAAAATGATGAAAAAGTGTTAGAGGGATGGACAGATATATACTGTAAACACTAAACTGTGTTTAAGAAAGAACCCACGAGAAATCGTGTTAGAAGAATGGACGGATATATGCAGTAAACACTAAACTGTGTTAAGGAAAGAACCCACGAGAAAATCGCGTCTTACCTATAACGACTTGACCAAAGTATAATGCAGATGTACGAGGGGAACAGCCTTTCTTGAAAACCTCTCGCAACACTCTGCAAAGCGAGCACGAATGTTCATATAGCCTAAAGAGGGCAGGAGGCCTAACTCGCCATTTCATTGGGCCTGAAAATAAGATGTGTGGATAGGCTGAGAGCTGCCCCACCTGCATGTCACTCACTTGGGTGGATACAAAAGGGCGCCATAACAGCGGCCTCTGTAATGTCAACTAAGAGAAGCTGCCGCGCCGGAAAGCAGACAGAAGCCTGCGGAGAAGCGTCCGGCTGGGGAGCAGAACACATGCTGCTGGAAGGAGGCAGCCGCCCGCAAGGCAAAACCCAGGTGTGGGATGGAAGCCAAAACATGTTAAATTGGACTGAAATCCTCATTAAGTCCATTAATGTGAGTGGATAAACGATGGATCCATCGAGCCAATTTCGCGGACGGCGTCGTCTGAACAGGTAGTTGAACAAAGCGACATACCAATTTTTAATCTTGCTAAAATTGATCTTACATCTCCTCAGATTAAAGTTCTCTCGAAAGGGCTTTCATTTGTGCCCTCACAAAAAACGGATTGGTTTGAAACAGAACTTGAGGTTCGCCGGTTCCTTAGAACAGTGCGCCTCAAAGTTTTCTTTAATGAACATGGAGGAAATGAGCAGGAACTAGACACTGGCTTACGAGCCCCTTCAACCTTCAAGCCCCAAGACAATGAAGTCACAAGAGAAATTTTGACCTTTGAAAAATGTGTCCTTCGAGATTTAGACAAACTCAAAAGTAATTCAAAACAGAAATCTCTTAGACATAATCTCTCTAAATTAGAAAACTCTGCTCTCACTGAACTATCTAACAACCCCTCCATTGTCATAAAACCTGCAGACAAAGGAGGTGGAATTGTAGTTATGTCTAAGGCTCAATATATCAACATGATGGACACGCTATTACAAGATGATGTCAGCTATAAGAAACTTAGGAAGGATCCCACCCGAGACATTCGCACAGAAATTGAAAGCGTAGTACAATTTGCTTTAGATCGCAAATGGATTACGGAAAAAGAATCTAAATTTCTCATTACCAGTCAAAGTCGTATTCCGACTATGTATTCTTTACCTAAGATACATAAAAATCAGGAAAACCCACCCGGAAGACCAATAGTGTCAGGCTGTGGTTCAATTTTAGAACCACTTTGCAAATTTATTGACGTATTTCTGAAACCTATTAGCGTAAAAACTGAGACATACCTCAGAGATACGACTGACACTATTACTATCTTTGAAAATCTTGAATTTGACAACACTACTCAATTACTGGTGACAATGGATATCCAATCCCTCTATACTAGCATCCCACAAGATCAAGCGATAGAATGCATGCGAGAAGTTCTCCTGGAATATGATTCTCAGGATCGCGTTCCACATAACTTCATCTTGGAACTTATGGCCATAGCTCTCAACAAAAATTATTTTGAATTTAATGGCCAGTTTTTCTTACAAGTAAAAGGTACGGCTATGGGGGCTGCTTTTGCGCCGAGCCTAGCGATTCTCCTTATGTTCAAATTTGAAACTCGTCACATTCTATCTTCCACCAATCCCTTCCGCTATTCTATAACCAAATGGAAGAGATATATCGATGACATCATATTTATTTGGACAGGTACCAAAGCCGAGCTAATACTCTTCTTTGAATGGTTGAATAACGTTGATCATAATATCAAGTTCACCATGGAGTCTAGCAATATTCAGATCCCTTTTCTAGACTTAATAATTAAAGATGATTTTGGAAAATTGAAGTGTTCGCTTTTCCGTAAAACCACAGCTCGTAATACTCTCCTACATTACTCCAGCAATCACCCTCGACATATTAGGGATAATCTACCCTATGGCCAGTTTCTCCGGATCCGGCGAAACTGTTCCGAGTTATTTGATTATTATGAACAAGCAGATAAGCTTAGCAGTCGCCTTAGAGACAGAGGTTATCCTAAACGATTGATCACACAAGCGTACAAAAGGGCTCGGTTTACTGACCGTGACAATTTGCTAACGCCCAAACAAAATTCCAATTCAGTACTGGATAAGAACAATTCACAGATGACATGTGTATTGACCCATGGGCCTCAGACCTTCGAGATTAAAAAACTCATCTCGAAATACTGGCCCATTGTCAAAATAAATCTGCCAGACACACCTCCTCCCCGCTTTGCTTTCAAGAGGGGCAGCAATATTCGTGACAAACTTGTGCACTCTTCCCTTAAGAAAGCCGCCCCTAGAATAGGACTGTGGGACCTGAGGACCACCACAGGGCATTTCCCTTGTGGATCTTGCTCTGTCTGTCAATTCACCAGGAAAATGAAGGAGTTCAAAATTGGGCCAAAAACATGGACATTTACCACTATGACAAACTGCAAAACCGCACATGTGGTATACTGCATCCAATGCCCGTGTGGCCTTCGGTATGTTGGTCAAACTTCACGACCGGTACATATTAGAATATCAGAACATCGATCTAGAATCAGGTGTAAAACACTTACCGCACCCCTAGTAAGTCACTACATTGAGCTACAGCACTCTGCTAATGACATATTATGGTGGATTCTGGATGTGGTCAAAAATACGCCCAACATAACCCACTGCCTCCTACAGAAGGAGGCTCGATGGATCCATCGTTTATCCACTCACATTAATGGACTTAATGAGGATTTCAGTCCAATTTAACATGTTTTGGCTTCCATCCCACACCTGGGTTTTGCCTTGCGGGCGGCTGCCTCCTTCCAGCAGCATGTGTTCTGCTCCCCAGCCGGACGCTTCTCCGCAGGCTTCTGTCTGCTTTCCGGCGCGGCAGCTTCTCTTAGTTGACGTTACAGAGGCCGCTGTTATGGTGCCCTTTTGTATCCACCCAAGTGAGTGACATGCAGGTGGGGCAGCTCTCAGCCTATCCACACATCTTATTTTCAGGCCCAATGAAATGGCGAGTTAGGCCTCCTGCCCTCTTTAGGCTATATGAACATTCGTGCTCGCTTTGCAGAGTGTTGCGAGAGGTTTTCAAGAAAGGCTGTTCCCCTCGTACATCTGCATTATACTTTGGTCAAGTCGTTATAGGTAAGACGCGATTTTCTCGTGGGTTCTTTCCTTAACACAGTTTAGTGTTTACTGCATATATCCGTCCATTCTTCTAACACGATTTCTCGTGGGTTCTTTCTTAAACACAGTTTAGTGTTTACAGTATATATCTGTCCATCCCTCTAACACTTTTTCATCATTTTCTATTTTTCAGAGGCTGTACACCTTTTATGCCAGTGATATGGGACCACACTAGCCTACCCGACGCATGTGCTCTCCGCACTATATACTCCGCAGACTGCACCTTTCAACTGTGCATGCTATCTAGTTACAGGATTTAATCCACATGTGAGTACATACCTCTATACTCCTCTCCCCATTTGGATAACCTCTATTTGTACTTTTCTTCACTTTTATTCTGATAAGTTCCCCCTTCCCTTTCAGTTGTTGTTTTTTCCAACCTGACCCGATGCAGTTACACCAAGGGCCCTGTTGGTTCCGCTCTTCAGGCATTACTGTTGTGGGCCCCTGAGCCCGTTTTCACGCCTGTATTTCTAACTTTTCCACAGCCTACAAAATTGAGGTAATTGATTTCCTAATTTATTCTCTTTTAAACAACAAGGGCAACTTTACTCAAATTTTGGAGTTCACTCCCATTATGCTTTTAAATTTAATTCCATTTTCTTTCATGTCTGCTTCCCCACAGGGTTAAACTGTTGTGAGGTTCTTTCGCCCTGAGGAAGGCAACTTTCAACTATGTAAAGAAACTATGGCCAGACAGGCGGCATTTCAGCCGAAACATTGTTGTGATGATGTCAACCTTGATTTTTCTTGAAAATTTTTTTTGACACCTACACGTAGGCAGACCTGTCATTAGGAATATTGGAGTTAGAGTTTGAGAGGATACGGTTGTTCTGTGTAGAGAAGGAAGAACTTTTTACCTTAAGAACCGTCTATATATCTTCTCTCCACTAGTACTCCATTCCTTTTTTATTTCTTCTTTGTGACTTTACAACAAAGAAGAACCTATTTTAAAAAATATTTTTTTCTGTTTCTCATAAAAAGAATAATTGATTGTTTTCTGTTCTTTAAACAAAATTGTGAATTACAACTGTGAGTGTTTTAACAATTTCTGTTATACTTCTTTGTTATTACAACCTTTATGCTCATCAGGATTTTCTTTGTCTAAATAATAAATATTTCAAATAACTTTCTAGAAATTTGCCCTTTTTGTTTTCAGAGAATTTCATAAAAATGCATGATACCAGAGTTTGGTACTTTTTTGAACAATTTAATCATGTTGATTTTGATACATAGCAGTAAGGGATCTACGGTGTTATTTAGGTTGGAGAGAGTCAGTGAGTGTTGGGTATTGGGTGAACTCACATTCAGCATGGAAGTGTTGCAGTGTGAAATGCATGGTTTGAATTGTTTGGGTAATGTCAGTGGTGTATATAGTTTTCCTTACATTGTTTTGGTTTGGTTTGGGTAGTTACCTGTCGTGGGAAAAGTTGAACACCCATGCGATTGTTCTAGAGTGAGGTAGCGCCTCGACTCTTTCAATTAAGGATGTTAGGATTTTCCAATTTCATGTGAGGGGATTGGTCTGGTTATAGGGGTTACCTGATTCCGGTAAAGGTTGAACAGCGATGAGGTTTTTCTGTGAGGGAGGTAGCGCCTCCTCTAGGTTTTTTTTATCCTTCTCATCACATTGGACAGTAGGTAGCTGGTGGTAAAGGGGTAGCTGGGGACGCCTGGTAATTACCCGTCGGTATTGAGTGCGGTATGTCCTGATGTGATGAGTAAATTGTTTTCTATGTTATTTGTGGCATCTATTGTGGATTTTGTTTTATCTATGGGTTCAACAGTTCGACTTGTGTGAGGATGCCATTCCTTGCAATAATATCGCTGAGTTTTTACCAGTCATTGATGTTGGCATTGGGAGTGCGTGGCCACTGCTCGCAATGGGTTTGGAAGGTTTGTACAACCTCGTCTGGTGTAATGCGTGTGGCGTTGAGTCCATGGGTGTTTGTGGTCTCAGTTATGTTTTGTGTTTCCACTTTGTAAATCCCTATTGGAGTGAGGTTGTGGTTGTCTTTTTGGAGGCTTTGAGGTCTCAGCTCTCTAGAGTGGCAATCTAGAGGCCTGCTGGAGTTCCAGGGTGGCAGCCTGGACACCCGCGTTGTTGCGGGGGCAGGTGATAGGAGGTGAAGCAGTTTTGTGGTGGTTTAGGAATGTAGGCGAAGTAGCCCAGCTTCAGGGTTGGCCAGGTCCTGGGGTGAGAGCCCAGTTGCTTGTTTGTGGCAGGAACAGGCAGATGGATGACAATATTTTGTTATTAGTACATGGAATGTAGTTTGTCAGGGTGTGATGTTTTGATGGTTGGGTTTGGCCGTGGAAGTGTCTGTCTGCCAGTTGAGTGTTACGTGTGCGTATATCTTGGAAGGTGGTAGTTGTGTTGTTCTGGTATGTGACTTGTTCTGTGCATGTATGGTTTAGTAAAGGAGGGAGGTGTGTTGTATTGTGCCTGTCTGAGGTGAGGTAGCTTGAGATGTCAGGTGGAATGTTTATGTGTGGATGATGGAATATTCTGAGTGAGTATTCTGTGTGGAGGTGGTTACAGCTGGCTGGCCCTGGGTGATGGGAGCCGGTGTTGTCACAGGTAATGTCCTATGTGTCTTTCATGTGGAACAGTAACAAGAAAGATGGAATAAACTTACCTGAAGAAATGTTAAACATGCTTTTTAACACTGGGTCCAAAATACCTTCAGCTATCCCTCTGCAAATACCTCCCCTCTCGAGCTCTTAGCTCCTCTACCTCCAACTCCCTCAGGGTCAGTCGTTTTTCAAAGAGATCTCTGCCTTTAGCTGGCGCCTCCCTCTGGAACAGCCTCCCTGCCACTGTAAAACTTGAGGAGAACCATCTCTGGTTCCGAAAGCACCTCAAGACCTTCCTCTTTTCTTCTGCCTTGGCTCCCCCTCTCCCCTGCTGATCTGTTTTCTCTTGGCACCGTGCACCTGGCCACCCTCTGTCCTCTGGGCCCATGTACCTGCTCACCCTGCCATTCTCCCGCACTGCCTCCGGGCCACCCCTTGCACTGGGGTCTGTATCTGTACCCATACAGCCCTCCCCTTTTTCTTCCTGCACTTATCAGACCTACCAGGTCTGCTGCCTTAAACCTAGCACTTGCACATTGCTGGCTGGCTGCACTAGCACTGTTTGTTGCCTTTATTATTTATTTATTGTTATTTATCTGTTTCTCCTCTGCTTCGCACTTTCCACTTCTCCCCTCTTCCATGCACTTTTCCCCTCCCCCTCTCCCATGCAGTTGCGCGTTCTCATTGTCACTGGGCCTAGTAAGATTGCTGTTTTGTTCTCCCCTGTTCCCCTCCCATGCCGCGCTCTGAAACACTCTGCAGGTAGAGTGGGAAGCTCTGTCAGTACACTGGGGCTGTCGTCTCTTCCATCTTTAAATCTGTAGGCACCCAGTTACAATAATCACTAACCACAAGCAACTATTATCAATCATGCATGGTTCTGCACCACAACCTCCCATTAGGCGTGAGAGATGGTTCCTCCAACTCCAGGATCACAGATTTTTGCTCCAGTTTCAGGCAGGTGCTGTAAATCCAGCGGACAATCGGTCCCGTCATCTACCTGCTAAGCAGCACCTCAACCAGGCTTTAGATGAGGGAACGGCAAAACATCTGAGACTGTTGACCTGACCATCGATTATCATAACTATGTCCCTGGAGGACATAGCCCAATCCACAGCTTAACATGAACGCATGCATAATGTGCTGCCGCAACTGCATACAGGAGAGTTTTGGAATTCTTAGGTGAACACAGGAACTGCATGGCGAATGTGCAGATGTTCCGCCAAGGCCTATCGAAGGTGAGAGCCAAGTTATCAGCTAGCCCTGATGTTGTAATGCTTGGCGACTATCCGTTGGCCATTCATCCGGACCTTATACAGCAGATAGTTCAACTAGCTCAA
Source organism: Ambystoma mexicanum (assembly GCF_040938575.1). Taxonomy (NCBI): domain Eukaryota; kingdom Metazoa; phylum Chordata; class Amphibia; order Caudata; family Ambystomatidae; genus Ambystoma; species Ambystoma mexicanum. The sequence continues at coordinate 171,438,687 of NC_090925.1, forward strand.
GCAGGTTTCCAAGCAGTATGTAAGATGAAGACGAGGCTGAGGAAAAGGTATGGTTCCTGGACCTCAAAAATGTTGTGGGTTTCTTTTTATCACATGCTCCTGATGCCAGGCTAATACCACTGCAATTTTCTGCCCCCAGACTGAGTCTCCACTGTGCATCAGAAGGCACTCACATCATTCCCGATTGCCTGCCCAATGACTCCACATACGACCACAGGAGTGACTCTGGCTGAGATGCTATGGAAAAGGAAGGTGAGGTGAGGTTCACTATCGAAGAAAAAGAGTCACGGCTGAGGGTTGAGAACAATAAAGGGCAGTACATGCCAGAAGCAAATAGACAACAACAAGGAGAGCAGAGGGCTTTGAGAAGTGTCCCTCGAAGGGGGAGATCAGGTGCTCATCTGGTCACGATAGGTTATGCCTCCCATTCAAATTCACCATGTGTACAGTCATATAGAAGAAAGGGTCACAACGGAAACTCATGGAACACAAGTTACAAGAAACTACAGTTGGTTTTGATGAGCATGATGCTTAGGACCAGAGAAGGGAAAAAGGATGATTACAAGTAAAGAGTCCAGCTTTGGGGAAGATAGCCAAGCGGAACTTGATCCCATAGCAGCTGCTGAGTATCAACAAGAAAGTAACTCCAGAGCATAAATTGAGTCCACATCCATACAGGAGAGATCCCAAGGTCACCGGAACTCCACTTGAGAATTCAAAGATAACTTCTAGCCAAGCTAAGAGACTATGGGCCTCATTACACGGTAGGCGGTAAACCATGGCGCTATTAGCGCCATGGTTCTTGCCGGTAATTTACCGGTACCGCCTTGGAGGAAAGGGGAATTACCGCCCTATTCCAAGGTTGGCGGGGCGGTAATTCCTCCTTCCTCCATTGCCCTTCCTCATTCCCATTTTTGCCCCATAGGGCATAATGGGAATGGAGAAGGCGCTAATTACGATACTGCAAATTGCGGTACCGTAATTAGCACCCTGGTCCCCCTCTGTTGGATTTTTAACGCCTGCAAAAAGCAGGTGTTAAATTCTCCAACCCGCAAAGGGACCTCGTAGTAAGGCGGTAAGGATTTACGGGTACCGGTAAAATACCGGTACCGGTAAACCCTTACTGCCTACCGTGTAATGAGGCCCTATGAGCCTCGTTACAAATTTGGTGGTGTCCTGCAGGTAAATGTGCCAGGATATCGCCAAACAGTAACACTGTTAACAATGCCTGATCTGCTGGTAATTCCCGGCAGATTACAGATGCCAGCAATGGTCGGCAAATCCCCATTCCGGGGAGTCCATAGGACTCCATGGGGGGATTGGCAGTATTACCGGCACTGGTAATGCCAATGACCATAGTACAGGCTGTTTTATGTCGGTGGGTTGCCTGAATTACCTCCAGCTCTTTGCTGTAAGGAGGTCTGTAAGGACTGGGAGTGGGATGCCTTTAGGAGATAATGGTATCTCCCTTTTTCTATGACTGATCAACCCAACCTTTCCCCCGCCTTTATGGGGTATTTTTACTCAACTCTCCTGACTTGCTCATATATGACTTTTAGAAGTACTGGGATGAAGAAGAGGCAACTAGGAGCAATGAGGACTAAGTACTTTCACCACTCTGGTACTGGGATGAGGAGAAGGCCTGCTGCGAGTAGTATTGTCGGGCGTGTCCCCTTAATGATGGTCAGGCAAGGCTAATTGCATAACAGCAACTGCAGACTGTTAAGGGGCTGCAGGTGTCTAAAAGGCCCAATCTAGTTGCAGGAGGAAGCGGAGCAGGAGACGGTGAAGCAGGGGAAGCCGTGGCATTGAGGGAGCAGCAGTGGAGAGGCCAGATAACGCAGCAGTCAGCTGTGTGTATGAAGCACGTTAACAGTTCACAGGAATACAGCCCGGGTGCTGGCGCTTTGTGGGACCGAGTGAACATTCAATGGGGAGCCATCCCTGGAGGCTGCCCATTATCGTGTTTTCTTTCGCAGTGCTCATTCTCCTGTAACCTGAAGGGCGACCCAGGAGTGCCTGGGGGGCAGAAGGAGTCCTCAACCTGAGGACCAAAGGATGAGAAGTCTGCAGTGCAGAAGCGTTGCAAGACGAAACCAGTGAGTTTCTATGCAAAAGGAAACCTGGTGTGCAAGTGTTTGAAGTTCTGCAGAGGATTACTATGTATAAGAGTGGTCGCATGCATGAGAGACACGTTATCGAAAGTGCTGTATACGTTCCAAAGGTAACATTCACAAAGTTATAACAAGGACACTAAACAAATGACACTGTTGTTAATTGTAACAAAGGTCTTCGAGTGCTGGGCACTTTATAAAAGCACCATACAGAGACTTATAACATCAAGATGCAATAAATGAAACCCTTGTTAATTACTAAGAACATCTCTAAATGCTGAGCACGCTATTGAAAGCATTATACAGTGCAACATAACACCAGTGCGAGCTGAATGAAGATCTCTAACACTTATGAAATTCAGGCACAAAAACAAACGTACCAAATCCTTTCTTGTGAATGCAACTTCCAGGTGAACTTTACAAGCACAATTTCCATTTGAACTTACAAGTGAACTTTAAACAGACACAGGGGAATTTAACACAAGTGAACCAATAATACTTTGGGCTCCAGAGTGAATGGAACTTGGGAGATAAACTCTAATACATGTTTGAACTACAACTTTCTGCCAAATGATGTTGTTATACCAAAACCAACCACATCCAGGGGCCACAAATGTGGCTTGGACCTATAAGAAATCTGGAAAATACTTTTTTATATTGGAAGCAAATCTTGGCGAAGGCAACCCTGAGCTTTAATGTGCTTTTGTGGTTGGAACTCAGTTTTGGAACTTGGGGAGGGAACCCTGAGCATTGGTTAACCTTATTTCTGAACTTAAGGCAACCCTGAGACATGCATTTGAACTGTTTTATACTTGGGGAAGGGAGCTGAAAAAAAGATGTGAGAGGGACAGAGCTCTGAACTGTGTTGAACACTGTTTTGTTGGTTGCTGACATCCCTACACATGGGCTTCATTACAAGTTTGGCGGTCCGGAAATAAAGGTGCCGGTAGCAACGTGCTGGCACCCTTTCCGGACCGCCAAACTATGAGAATGATGGTAGGGGCACAGAATCCCCAGCATGCCTGACCTGCCGGGAGTTCAGGCCCTCACCAGCATACTTTTTTCTGAAGCACTGGCACCGTTAACAATGGTTCCGGTGCTTCAGTGTCCCCATTCTCAAGGAGACCTATGAGACACCATGGGAATGTAGATTTACTGTGCCGCTGCTGCTTCTGATATTCTGGTAGCACCGGGAATCCAGGCGGCAGTAAAAGTGTTATGGGGTAGCCGGTAACCCGCCACCTACTGGAGGGTTTTACCGACAACCCCATAATGAGGGCCACTGTAGAGATTAGTTGTGAGGGCAAGTATAGGTTTTGGACAGATTCCTAAATTGAACTTTTGGACTTTGACTTTCCTTAGTTTTAGTTTGGTAGGGAAATCCCACCATAGGATTGGTCAAGATAGCCGGTTTTCCAGTCCTAAATGAAAAGATCTTTTTATAAAGATCGTTTCCCCAAAAAATCGATTTAGAAAGGCCACTCCGTGACCGTCTTTCTAAATAAAACTGTCACGCCCCTGCTGCACACGAGTGTGCGCAGCGGCTGGCAGGCTCAGCGATACCCAAAAGCACAGGACGAGCAGAACGTGTGAGTGTGTGGGTGCGTGTGTGTTGATGTGTGTGTTGTGTGTACATATGTATTTTGGATTAGGGGAGTCTTGAATGGGGTGGGTTGGGGTCTGAGAGAGGCAAGTTGTGGGGGCAAAAACAGTATTTGGAGGTAATAGTGCAGGAAAGTGGGGGGATGGAAGTCACAAAGGGGTGCTCGGGGGGAACCCTCCAAATTGTAAAAAAAAGAGGCAGTTCTATGTGAAAATACTTAATTATTAAGGTCTCATGATGTACGAGTAAAAGAAAAATGGCCAATAAAAATCGGTCTTTTTCTCATGAGACCTTAATAATGACTTTTTTCACATAGAACGGTTTTCTATTATGACATTTAAGTTAAACTTTTGTTGTTCATTCAGAATCTGTTGTCTGTGTCTGTTGTCTGTGTCTTACTGCAAGATGTCTTGAACAAACACAAACAATCAAGGTGACCCAACGTAGTGTACACACTCCAAATGATACTAATACATGTGGCCAAATGGCATTTTTTGTAATTATAGAACATGAATTTAGGTTTTTACCAGATGTTTTAATACATAAATCAGTTTTTCAGAAACATAGTACTAACAGAACATACATCATTGACAATACAGTATCTAGAGATGATACATCAGTATCTTCCAAGCTATTTAGCCCGGATATGATTGTGGAATGACATAAAAAGTCCCTTACATCATTCAGGGATCATCGTGAACAAAATACTGTTGGGGGAGAGGTGGTCTCTTCTGCCCCCCTTACCATTCCCGCACTAAATTAATCTCACATATGCTAAACAGGGAGACGCCCCCTCCCTCTCCAGTGCGTAACTTGTACTAATTACCCACTAACCACTAACAGAGACAAACACATAACCAAGTCCTATTGAAGCTCAGAGACTCCATTTTGCGATACACTAGACGCCATCTTTTACTAGGCCAGAAAATGATCTCTAAAAACCTGTCTCTCCCCTGCCCAGTACCTCGCATGGACATCCCAGGTCACCCCCACCTCCTACCAGCTCCGCACATGCCCAGTTCTCACGGAAGTCCAGCCATTCATTGTTGCAACATTCAGTATCACCCAGGGGGAAGATGAGCTCACTGCACTGTGTGAGACCAGAGCAGGCCTCAGCTCAAGAACACATCCATCTCCACTAACCTGCCTGTGCTCCCTCAAGCCCCACCCCACCAGGCCACAGTCCACTGGGACCATGCCCCTCTGCTCCTTATAATGTGCTGCCCGTGTAATGTTTGGCAGAGAGCTCTCCAGGCAGCAGAGTTCTCTGCGTGCACACTTATTTTATTTAAACCTGTTCACTTGCAATCCATCTCTTGGTCTCATTCCCTAGTGCGGTGTGTACATTATTTGGTCCTTTTTGTATGGCGTGTTGGGGAATGGGTGCCTTCATTTAGGGACCCATCCCATGTGATATTCCTCGATGCCCCCATACCTGCGGCGAGATACAGGGCTTCCCCGGAAAGGCAGCCCACCTACGGCTGAGCAGTCCCCCAAAAAAAATGTGTACGATGCGGAGAAGGTTTTGTGGGTCCCGGCTTTGCGATTACCCAACTGCTCGCCAGAGCCGGGTGGGGCCATGAAGGGGAGGCCCCCTCTTGTGGAGAGACCGCGAACTGAGGCTTTTGGAAGACCATGAGCACATGAGTATTGATTGCAAGGAAAAACAAATGAGGGAAAGTGGGAAGGTGTGGAGCAGATTAATTAAAGGGAACATGCAAGGGTTAGGAGTGATTGTGGAAAACAAAGCGCTTTTGGTGGGAGAGGGCCCAGGACCACAAGTAAGCAATTCCCAAAGTCTCAAGTCTCAACTCAGGACGGCAGCATTCCTGTGTGATACCCTGGGTTCAAGTTGGACAATTCACTGGATGGCCCAGGAACACTTACGAAGGGGCTGTTTGTGTGGGTAAGCAGGAGGTGCTGAGAGTAGTTGTTCCCAATACTCCAAAGGGGTGAAGCACCCTTGCAGGCCTCCTTGGTACGATGCAAAAGCAGGGATCCAATGGGACAACAGTGGGGTCAGGGTGCCAAACCTTCCTAGCACGTACCCGGCAATTCCTTGAGTCTGCTCTTTCATTAAGGATACTTGGCTCCTTCTGTAGTTCAGTGTGAACTTCAGTTGATCGAGCTGGAATGGATGCAGGGTCGTTTCTCTCATCCAAGATTCCTTCCGCACTCAAATCTCTGATAGCCAATGGAAGATGTGCTCTCGTGCATGCACACTAGGAGTAGGCCAGTCATGGCCCACGGTGGTTCCAGTCATTGAGGCCTAACAGACATGCTGGCACCAGTAGTGTGGATTAGGACCAGACAGTGCCAACCCCCTTCCTGGGCACTAGCACATGTGACATGCAGGAGCCCACGAAAGATGCGGTTTTCACGGGAGGCTGCATGCCCAAATAAGGAATCCTCAGATCAGCTCGACCTGGGGGAAGGCAAAGGTACAGGATGGTCAAAGAACAGAACAAAAGACTTTGTGAAACGGCCATTTTTGGCACTGGCCACAGTCGTGGGACAAATGCGGTAAACACGGTATGATCCCTAAAAATGAAGTAAAAATACTTTTAAAGTAAATTGATGCCACCAGTTTGTCCTAGGCACACTTGTACAAACACTAAAAAATCCTTAGAGGGTGGCTAGGGCCCTAAAGTAAAAGGACCCCTATGCGCTTTACTGTAAGGTACTTGGCACATAGATAACAAGTTCCTAAGAACTGGCAACATAGTCGAAGCCTAAGGGAAACATAGTTTCCCAGTACTGACAGCCTGAAGGACGTGTCAGTTTCCCCATAACAAATGAGCGAAAGCCGAGAGGAGTGCAGCTGAAGGCTGTGCTCGACTGGAAAAAGTCCGGTTAGGTGAGCCAAACAAAAGCAAAACTTTTGGGGGGTCCACAAATGTAGGAAAAATTGCACCAAAGGGAAATCTTGACCAACAGTCGGTACATCCCAGGATCACCAATGGCTTTGAGCCTACTCACTGATTGTTTGTGTCATCTCAGACTTATGGTGCGCCTCTGCAGTGAAGCTTCCTCCCTGGGTTGGCTTCTGGCATGAAGCGGAAGTCTCCCCAGTGTTTCCTGCAGCTCTGCGTCCCTCTGTGATCTGAATCGGAGAATGCTGTTTCCTGGTACGACCGTACATCCAGGAGCACTTCTGTGTCTCTCAGTACTCCCACGGTCCACTCGGTATATCTGCTGCACCGCTTCCTCCTTCATCCCAAGCCGCTATGTGTGATTCACGTTCGTTAACCGCCACACGGATTTGCCCGTCTTCTCTCTGTGGGTTATCTCCTGCCTGGTCCTCTCCTGTGCTAGATATCACAGATGCCATTTTTAAAGGTCCTTTAGTTTCAACAGAGCAACCAGTCTGCACGTTAGTCTTTGGGCTTGGCTTGTTTTGTATCAACTCTAATGAAGTTCAAGATCCCCACATAAAGAAATGTCAGAAACAGAAGATGTTTATGAGTGTTGTGAATGTTTGATGTCTACATAGAGTTTTGACTAGATTGACAGTATGTCATTAGAAGTAGGGTTTTCCTTAGGGGATAGGGGAGAATACCGGGTCTATCCATTGAAGTCATCCCTTTCCCCCAGTAGTTGTCCCCTCCCATGTGTTCCTCCCTCATAATACCACCTCTAGGGTCAGGATCAGGTAACGGCTGCCTTCCCCTGGCCACATGGGAGGAAGTCACAGCAGGGGAATTAGTGATGACTCCACTGGATTCAGCACAGTGTCTAGTGTTGTTGCAGTTGTAGGCCCAAGATCCGTAAGGCTCTGAGAGGGAGCCCAGACCAGTCAGGTCTCCTTCACTGTTCAAAGGGAGAGAGTGCAAAAAATAAAGATAAGGAGCAACAGCAGCGCTGGTCTGCCATTCCGTTTTTTTTTTACAGTTTGTACATTGATGAATTAAATTACAAAACAAAGATTTTGATCATTGGGGATTAGAGGTATAGTGAGGGTGAGATGTTTTATTTATAGAGAGTGGTATCTCGCTTGTGGGTATGGCAATGTCATAAATTTGATTAGGGCGAGTTCCGTTTATAAGGAGGTTGAGCGTGAGGGTATTTTATGGCAGGTTAGAAAGTTAGTTGTTTGAGGCAAGAGCTTTAGGGGTGAGAGCTGAAAAGAGAAACGAAGTGTCTGAGGAGATAAAGGTAGTAATCCAACTTATTTGAGGGCTGTGATAAAAAAGGAGAGAAGATGGGTCTGCAGACATGGATGCTGTGGTTGAGGATGAGCAGAAGAGGTGGCAGCTCACAGGGCCGCTTTGGATATTTGCTGGTGGCGCCGGTCTTAGCCTGCTTGCTTTCCCAGCTGAAGGGCAGCTACTATTTTAAATGGGAGGGGGGCCAGAGGACAGAACAGAAAAAAGAGGGGTGTTGTGAGTTAAAACAAATACACATTTGCTGAGAGAGGGTTCACAGGTTAATTCGGAGTGGTAGGAAACTCTGAGGCAGACGGTCTGTTATGTTTGCTATAGAGAATGAAAAAGAAGTACAGCCAAGTGCTCGGCAGAGGGTTCATAGAACCGACTTGGGTAAAGTGAGAAATAATAGGAGAAGGAGGGGACAGAGAGACAGAGAGACATTTCAAGAGTGGGACACTCAGAGAAGGTGGTACGAATGACCGCTATGGAATTCATGGTGTACAAGGATCAGGGTGAAATGAGACTGGACAAGAACATTGGGAAGAATTACACATCTGCACCCATCCAGGCTTAGGATGACGATGAGAGCACTAGTTTGAGAGAGGAGGGGGGACTTGAGATTGACAATTTGCAACTTGCATTATCTGATGGAGGAGCTAAGGAAGTAGAATTGCATAGGGTGGGTTCTAGAAGTGCTGGTCAGTTGAAGGGAGCCAGGTTTGAGGGCAATGAGCAGGAAGAGGCTACTTATGAACCTGAGGAGGTAGACGAAAGGGGCTATGATGTGGGTAAAGACCTGGAAACAGAACTTATGAGTGAAGGGTGGGGTGAATGAGCAGTTCAATGAGGAGGGCTCAGTATGGCCCAAGAGACTTTCACATAATTGATGAGGTTCAAGAGAGGAGAGTGAACAAAGGAGGGGCTACAAGAGTGGTATGAGTGAGAGGAGATTGAGAGAAGTTGGACCCATACAGCCTGTAGTAGATTTTTTGGGGGGAAAGTGGGGAGGGTGGTCAGTGTGGGGAAGATTGAGCCTGAAACATTTCAAGGTGAAGTTTGGAAAGGGACAGCAAGTTAGCACATAGTCCTGGAGACGTTTTAGAGGCTTTGGTACAAGACTCCAGTTTGCAAGGAAGTGAGAAGTTCTTTGGTTAGTACATCAAGTGTACAAGAAAGGGTGTTTAATACAAATTCCTGTGGTATGCAGGAAGAAGCGGGTGGTCTGGAAACTGCCCATACACCAGGGTGACAAAGAGGTTTGTGTTGGGCAGTGGGTATAGAGTCAAAAACTTCATCGGAGCAGAAGAGGGATGAGAGATGCTAGTAACTTTCAGAAGGAACATTTGAACATCAGAGGTATATGAGGAACAATAGCACATCAATGAATGGTACACTCCCCCAGTTGAAAGTGCTGGAGAAGGAAGTGTGGTGAAGGTTTGGTCAGCATGAGGTGGTGAGTCAGTTGAACAGACTTCAGTAATGGCATGGAGGAAAAAGAATAGCTCACTGGGCAAAGGAGGGAAACCCAAAGTGGAGTTAAAGTTTATTCGAATATATAGATGTCATCAGAAAAGCTGAAGTGAATTAGGGTTGGGGGGGCTATCATGGGTACAGTATGGACATTTAGAGTAAGAATGGGAGAGGATTACAAGTGATGGATATGGAGCCCTGGCTAAGATAGAACGCCCCCAAGTGGTTAGTTCTGTAACTACACATGCTTAACTCCTCCCCGCTCACTCACCGGCCATTTCCCGATTGCTCCATCCAAGATGGAGTGCGTAACCGTGACATGTCAGGGTGTTAGGTTTTCACTGAAGGAGCATAAACTCGACAGTTCTGGAAATATAAACATGAATGCCTGATGGGAAGAGGTTGGAGGGAAGGACAGGCTAGGTGGGGGGGGGCATCAGAAATGGATTGTAGGAAAGGGGGACTACTATGGGTAAACTGGAAGTGTTGAAGCGGACGCTGTCTTTTTAATATTTATTTATTTATTTATTACATTTATTATACGCTCAGACTCAGGTATCACGGTGTAGTTACAGATAATGAAGATACAGTGTTGGTATTAAAAACAAGACATTAGGTCGGTTGATGAGCATTTGCAAATTAAACATATTTACAAATTATATACAATTATAAACATTTATGTACAGTGAAGATTAGGAGTTTGGTCTGGGATGAGAGTTATTTGGGAGGGACTTAGAACTGGTTGAATAACCATGTTTTGAGTACTTTTTTTAATTGTGGGAACGATTCTTCATTCTTGATATTGAGAGGTAATGCAGTCCAGTGCTTAGGAGCGAGTACTTTGAAACTACTGCCCCCTGCTTTCTCTCTTTTGTACCGTGGGATTTCAAGCTTTTCATTGTTGTTGGATCTGAGGGGTCTGGTGTAGGTTTTCTTAGTAACTGTGTTTAGGAGATATTTGGGTGCTTTGTTAGCGATGCATTTGTGGGTGATGCTGAGAGTTTTGAAGAGTACTCTGGCTTTGATTGGGAGCCAGCGGTTCTGTCTCCTGATAGTGGAAATGTGATCAGATTTTTTTTATGCCTAATGCAGCTCAGAGGGCTTTGTTCTGCATTAATTGGAGTTTGGAGAGATTGGTGCTGGAAGTGCCTAGGAAAAGGACTTTACAATAATCGAGCTTAGAGAGTATCAGCGCTCTTACTAGTGTGACACAGTTTTCTGGTGTCAGAATTTTGCGGCTGAGGGAGATACGTTTGACTGTGTAGGAGGTTGAGGAAGCTAGTGTGTTTACTTGCTTGGACATAGATAGTGTCATGTCTAGGTAGACCCCAAGTGTCTTAACTTGTTTGAGTACTGGTATTGTGGTACCATCAATGATGATCGAGGAGTAAACAGGCTGCAGTGAGGTGATTTTAGATGCTGATCCTAATATGAGTAACTCAGTTTTGTCATCATTAAGATAAAGGCTGTTGTTAGCCATCCAGTTTTGAATGAGAGAATAGATTTTGTTGATAAGCAGAGAATCTTGCTTGTGATTGCCTGTTAGGGGGATGAGGATCTGAGTCTCATCTGCAAAATTTGTATAGATGACACCCATAGCATCCAAAGCTGCGAAGAGCAGCTTGGTGTAGGCGTTGTAGAGGGTAGGAGAGAGACATGAACCTTGAAGGACTCCTATCGACTGGTATAGGATCTGCTGATTCTTTACCAATGGCAGCTCTAGAGGTTCTATCTGCAAGGAAGGATTGAATCCAATCTGTGGCATGGTTAGATAGGTTGAAATTGTTGTTAAGGATGGCACATGGTTTGTCATGGTCGACCAAGTCGAAGGCTGCCGACAGGTCTAGGAGCATGAGCAGGCAGAGTTTGCCTGCGTCTCTAGTGGCATCCATTTGGCTCTTCAAATCAAGTAGTGCTGTTTCAGTACTATGGTTGGGGCGGAATCCTGACTGTCGGTCCCCTAATAGCTGGAGGTGTTCTAGGTGGCTTTGAATTTGGGAGTATGCTATTTTGTCAATGATTTTCAATAAGAATGGGACAGTGGTTATGGGCCTGTAGTCGGTGGGGATTGAAGGGTCCAGAGTCCGTTTTTTTTAAGGAGGGGTGTTACCCATGCTTTTGTTATACTGGTGGGGACTGAGTTTATGGTAAAGGATGCTTTAACAAATTCAGTAATGACTGGTGCTAATACAGGGGCGCACAGTTTGACTAGGTGGGATGGGAATTGGTCTTCTTTACAGTTGGAAGCTTTGAGTTTTCTTATTGTATCTAGTACTTCTTTGTTCGTGACTGGGGTGAATTCAAACGGGGTGCCGGCAGTGGGTGGGTTGTGGACTATTTTAGGATGTGTTTTATCGGCAAGGAGAGTTTTTTTGCTGTCAATTTTTTTTTGTAGTAGCAGGATTTTAGAGGCTAGAGCGTCTTGTATTGTGGTACACCAAGTTTTTCTGGCATTGTAGGGTACTGGCACTTGGCCGGGGTTCTCAAGCTCTCTGAGAATCGTAAACAGTTCTTTACTGTGCGAATTAGCATTGCTTATGCAAGTGTTAAGAGCGTTAGCTTTGTGAGAGATTATGGCAGATTTATAATTGTTTTGGCTATTTTGAATGCTTCTGCTGATTCTGTGGTGTTATTTTTCCTGTATAGGTGCTCAAGCGATCTTTTGCTTCGTCTGAGGGAGACTAGTTCTTCATCGAACCAGAAGCAGGATTGCTTGTCTGGTTTCCGCGTTTGGGTGGTGACTGGGGCGAGTGAATTGATGGTGCTGGTGAGGCATTGTTAATAGCAATCTGCTAAATAGTCATGGTTGTTTGTGTTGATGGTAACATTGGCAAGGGCCTCGCACAGAATGGGGGAGAGGTTATCTGCTGTGAGTTTTTTGATGTTTCTAGTTTCAAAGGTGTCTAGTGGTTGGGGGTGGTGAGGGCCATATTATAGTACATCAGTGAAAAGCTAATGATAAAGTGGTCTGACCATTCTACCGGGAGGATAGACTCTATGGTGACTTGTGAGTTAAGGTATAGGATCCAATCCAGCGTTTTGCTTTTGGAGTGGGTAGGTTCTTTAACCAACTGGATGAAATTCATATCTGACATGGTTGTGTGAAAGGCGGTGGCGTCTGTGTCCAAGGGGTCATTGTAACCTAGGTTGCTGTCCCCTAGGATGATACATTTAGTCTTAGGATTAATGTGATGTATAACAGTAATGAGATGTCTAGGTTTGTGTGGCTGGTTTTGTTAGGTGCTCTGTATATTACTAATATGTTGGTGGTATTTTTAGGGTTAGGGGAGAGTTTAGCTAGTAGGAATTCATGTCCCTGACTTGTTCCAGTGGGCATGATCTACATCTGCCCACTGGAACAAGCAGACAGAGAGGGGCCTGCTTGTTAGGAAGGGGCTTTGAAAAGGGGTTCAGATCAAGTCATAAATGTCCTTGGAAAAGGAGGTGCTCCTAGAACTTGAAATCAGCCAAAGGAAGAATAAGAAAAAGAGGTGAACATTGCAAGGATTTCGGGCCCATTCAGAGATTGGCCTTTGAAACAGAGCAATGTCAGCTCTCTAGGGATTATCCTGAAAACAGAAGATGGAGAGCCTCTGACCAATGGTCTGTCATGGTGGAAGGAGCATGGAGAGTGCCTCTGATCAAGCGTCTGTCATGGTGGAAGGAAGATGGAGAGTGCCTCTGATCAAGCGTCTGTCATGATGGAAGGAAGATGGAGAGTGCCTCTGACCAAGCGTCTGACCAAGCATCTGTCATGGTGGAAGGAAGATGGAGAGTGCCTCTGACCAAGCATCTGTCATATTGGAAGGAAGATAGAGAGTGCCTCTGACCAAGCGTGTGTCATGGTGGAAGGAAGATAGAGAGTACCTCTGACCAAGCATCTGTCATGATGGAAGGAAGATGGAGAGTGCCTCTGACCAAGCGTCTGACCAACCGTCTGTCATGGTGGAAGGAAGATGGAGAGTGCCCCTGACCAAGCGACTGTCATGGTGGAAGGGTGGAAGGAAGATGATGAGTGCCTCTGACCAAGCGTCTGTCATGGTGGAAGGAAGATGGAGAGTGCCTCTGATCAAGCGTCTGTCATGATGGAAGGAAGATGGAGAGTGCCTCGGACCAAGCGTCTGACCAACCGTCTGTCATGGTGGAAGGAAGATGGAGAGGGCCTCTGACCAAGCGTCTGTCATGGTGGAAGGAAGATGGAGAGTGCCTCTGACCAAGCGTCTTTAATGGTGGAAGGAATGTTAAACGGAAATTGTATAGTGCCTCCTTTATATTTATATTGGCCCAAACCTGGTCGCTCCATGAGGAAAACCGCATTGCAAAGTTCCAATTTTGGATTGACTTTGCCGCCATTTTAAGATTCATCCGCCATTTTGATTTCTACTCGTGTGTTCTCTGTTCTAAAATGGTGGACTGTGTTTTCAACTTGCAACCAAGCCTCCTGACCTTTGAGTTCTGTTACTGTTTAGACTGTCCAAGAGCCGAGTGTTTAGACTAGGTAACAAGGCCTTGCACTGCATATGAACTGTTGTCCAAGTATTGTCTACGCTCACAAGACTCATCCGTGAATACACACCGGGGACAATGTAAAGCAAACCTCGAGCGTGGACACAGGCGGAAACCAATTGAAATGGAATCAGAAAGGGTGCTTGCTGTAGGATTTGAGAACATACATTGTCATTGTACCTCTGTGGAAATACATTTGTAAAATATTGTGTGAACCGTATGTGAACTAGGCACGAACTCTAGACCACAGATTATTAACGTGAAAAGGGGCTGGACAATATTACTCAAAATTGTATAAAAGCACAAATGTTTAGATGTTTTATTGTCCAGCACTCTCTCACCTCTCTTTGTTGGGCGGGTACACATTGCGGGGTATTGGAAGCCAGATAGCAATCTGTGTACCTTTTTAAAATGTACGGTATTAAAAGATCTGTGAATCTTTTCAGACCGTGATTGGTGAATTTCCTTTGTGGTACCCAGTCTCGATATTTTCTCGTTCATACAGATGGCTGTCATGGTGCATGCCCCTAAAACCCTGAAACCCGCGAGCCTAGCTCAGATTCTGGCTTCCTTTGGGACTTCGCAGGCCCCAGCTAGGCTCACCTGGGCTCAGTCCTGGCACCGCTGGCGCCAGGCTCATGGCAAGTGTTAAATACATGGTCCATTTATTTGGCTATGAGACGCTGAGCCATTCAGTACAGGGTGTGGCTTGGGACTACTTCACCAGAGAGACAGGATACGATGAAGGGGACTATTTTCCTGGAACTACTTGCATGGCTATTTAAAATGCACCTTGAAAACTGAACACGCTTTGCATTAAACTGCATCGCGCCGCACCTCGACACCGTCAGTCAGACCTTCCATCTTCTTCCTGGAAAAGCGCTGCACCTGCCGAACAGAAAAGACAAAGCAGGTTAGTCGCACACAACAAGAAGGCTAAAATAAAGCAAACTATTAGCGCATCTCGCACAGCGCTCTACTTAGTGGTAAAAATCCTGCACATCATTGTCAGGAGAGTCATCCATAATCCGAACACCACTTTGTGCCGCATCTGAAAGACGAAAAAACGAACATTAGATATCTTGCATGCAAGGACGTAAGGCAGCTATTTCAAGGAGTTATTGGAATAGAGACTTACCTGCTTACTCCGGTCCATCCACTTCAGCAACCTCCATTGGATCAGTGAAGTAACTCGATCCTGGAACTACAGAGTAACTGCGCCCCTGCCAGAGAGTGTGCAGGACGGAGAGCTCACCCATATAATAGACAAAGTGAGCCAGGGAAAGAGAAGGATAACACGGAAGGAGGTGAAAACCAAAACCAGCTCCACACAGTTGGCTAATATCTTGTTTCAACTTGCAGACGAACATCTCCTGAGGCAAGGCAGAAGGGAAGACGCAAGCAGGCCCTCATTAAGCAGAACAACACCAGTGCAGACATCATCCTTCGCACACAAGCACGCCCCATGGAGACCAGGTGAGCGTGACAGAACGCAAAGCCTTACACAAATTCTCTACCTGGGCACCATGGAAACCTCAGAAACGGATCAGCTAGCTCAGCTTTTGGGGGAACTCAGGGCCGAGGTACATTCGGCTAGACAGGAAACCAATGCCTTACGAAGGGAACTGATTGTAGCAAAGGACTGCACTGATGATCTCACCAGACAGTTGCTCCAGTCACAGGCAGGGCAAACGCTGCTACCGAGAGTGGGGTCAATGGTACCCACTGCATCAAGCAACCCAGTTCAGGTGGTCCTCCCATGAGCTGTACCTTTGGCACCCCCCAAACGATTCGCTAGAGATCCAAAAAGGTATGTGGTTTTTATGAATCAGTGCCGTCTACACTTCCTATGCAGGCCAGGAGCCTTTCCAAACGACCAGTCCAAAGGGGTCTTTGTACTTTCATATCTTAGTGGCATGCTGCTGACTGGTCGGTACCGCTGGTCAGTCGGGAGGATCCCATCTTGAGAGACTTCCAAAGATTCCAAATGGATATGGAGAAGCAGTTTGCCTGGCGCTGCCAAGGTCAGGCATTGGTCAATGAGCTTTTGTCTTTGCGTCAAGACAACCAGGATCTGCTAACTTACATTGCCACCTTCAACAGACTGGTTGTGGAAACTGATTGGCCGGACGACAAACAAACAATGCTGTTTTACCACGGCCTGAGAGGGGAGTTAAAGGACGTTTTAGCTCAAGTGGTTAGCCCGCCCAGAGACTGTGCTGAGTACATAGACATGGGGGTCCAGCTTGATCACAGACTGCAGAACCGTAAGGCTGATCATGCTAGAATCGATTCAAGGGTATTTGTACGCCTCCAAGACCACCGACGTGTCAGAACCCATGCAAATCAGAGGAGTGCGTGGGCCATTATCCAAGGCTGAAAGAGATAGGCGAAGACAACAACAATTGTGTTTGTATTGCGGGTCAGCCAGCCATTTCTTTCGAGAGTGCCCAGTAGAGCCACCTCAAAGGGCAGTGAGAGTCGCTGGTAAGGTTGAAACAGAGTGAGAGCCGTAAAACTTCTCTGCCCGGCAGGCGTAGAAGTTCGCTTGGCGAGCGAAAAGAAGGACTCTCAGACCTCGCACCTAGTTTTTCCTATGGTCCTTATAAACCACCAACAGCCATCTCGAATGCATGCAGTCAGAGCATACATTGACAGTGGAGCCATTGGAAATGATATGGATCAAGAGTTGTCTTCGAGGATGAACCTTTCCCTTTGCGAAAAGGCAACAACAGACTTAGTCACCACTGTCGACGGAACTGAAATTGCTTCAGGTCCAGTAACGCATTCTACGACAGAGATGACTCTTTTGTGCCAAGACGGTCATCAGGAAACCATAGTGTTTGATATAATCAAGGCTCCACAATTTCAAATAATTCTGGGAATGCCATGGTTAGTATCACATAATCCTTGCAGAGACTGGCGTGCCGAGAGGTTGACCTTCTCAGTCGACTGTGCTCAAACTTGTTATCCAACTAAAGGACCTTTGGTTACTGGAGCGATGACGATCATGAAACCAACCAATTCCCTCCCTCTGGTATATCAAGACTACCAGGACGTATTCCAAAAGGAGCAAGCCAACACACTGCCCCCTCAAAGGTCGAATGACTGCCAGATCGAACTTGTACCAGGAGCCCAGATTCCGTGCGGTCGAATCTATGCTCTCACAGAGCCCGAAAACCTGCATTTGAGAAAATATTTAGACCATTACCTGGCTAACGGTTTCATTCGCTCATCCAAGTCCCCGGCGGCATCACCCTTGTTCTTCGTGCCTAAAAAGGAAGGTGACCTTAGGATTTGCATCGACTACCGCTCATTGAATCAGGTCACTGTTAAAAACTGTTACCTTTTGCCTTTGATTCCTGACCTATTGGATCAAGTTAAAGATGCCCGAATTTACACCAAGTTAGACCTTCGTGGAGCATACCACCTTGTTACGGATCAGGAAAGGGGACAAATGGAAGACCGCTTTCCGCACCAAATACGGGCTATTTGAATACCAGGTGATGCCTTTTGGCCTTTGCAACGCCCCAGCAGCCTTCCAGTATTTCATGAACAATGTTTTGCGAGAAATGATTGATGTGTGTGCCGTAGCATACATCGACGACATTCTGGTATACTCTTGTTCAGAGCAAGAACATGTGAAACATGTCCGGACCGTTTTGGACAAACTTCGACAACACAAATTGTTTGCAAAGCTGGAAAAATGTTTTTTCCATGTCACTGAGGTCGAGGTCCTTGGATTTATATTAACCCTTCATGGTGTGTGCATGGATTCACGGAAGGTTGAATCCATTCTCAACTGGCCATCTCCAACTTCGATTAAGAGTTCAGAGCATGCTCGGATTTGCAAACTTCTATCGTCGTTTCATTTTAGGATTTTCGCAACTAGTGCACCCCATCACCACTCTGCTGCTCAAAAACAAGTGATTTCAATGGTCCGAAGAGGCTGAGAAAGCCTTCCAGGAGCTAAAACAAAGATTCATCTCAGCCCGATCCTGAAACACCCTCGTCCAGATCTTCCATACGTGGTTGAAAAAGATGCTTCCAGTCTGGCAATGGGAGCGGTCCTTTCCCAAATGGACCCTGAAACTGGTCAACTACACCCAGTAGCCTTTTGGTCACGGAAGTTTACGGCTCCTGAGTTGAATTATGCTATTACGGATAAGGAACTGTTAGCCATCAAGGCGGCCGTCAAATCCTGGCGGCATTGCCTTTTAGGAGCTAGGCATACCATCACAGTAATTACAGACCATCGCAAATTACAGTACCTGAAGGTGGCAAAAGCTCAATCATCGCGTCAACTCCGATAGGCATTATTTTTCGCAGAGTTTGACTTTGTAATTACTTACCGACCCTGTGCCATCATTCCTGGTGAAAAGATTCCTGGAATTACTACGTCTCTAACACTAGAAGACATTCAAGAAGAAATCCCTCATCTCATGGATTCCAACGCCCTAAAGAATTGGCCGACCAAAAGTCCTCACCATTCAGTCACTAACCAATTACCCTATTTTCGAGGACGTCTCTACCTACCCAGCAAAGAACTTCAGGAAAAGGTCATCTAACATTACCATGACTCATTAGTAGAAGGTCATCCCGGAATTGCAAAAACTGAGGCCAAGGTCAAGCAGCATTTTTGGTGGGACGACATGGCATTAAGACATCAAGCAGTTTGTACTATCATGTGGAGTTTGCGCTGAAAATAAAGTCCAGAAAAATAAATCACCGGGCCTGCTTCAGCCATTAGACATCCCACCTACACCCTGGCACACCCTATCTCTTTATTTTATAGCAGACCTTCCTCCTTGTGACGGGTTCAACACAATTCTAGTAGTGGTGGATTTATTTTCGAAAATGGCCCATTTCATCCACTAAAATGATTGCCCTCAGCTTCAATTCTAGCTAAAGAATTTCTGGACCAGATTGTTCAAATTCACAGATTTCCTTCCATCCTAATCTCAGACCGTGGCAGCCAGTTTATCTCACGCTTCTGGAAGAAATGTTGCGAGTTAGCTCAAATCGATGTAAGGCTTTCCACCAGTCACCATCGCCAAACTAATGGTCAGACAGAGAGAACCAATCAGACCTTAGAGCAATATCTCAGGTGCATGTTACATCAAACTGAAGGCAGCTGGAATTATGTTTTATGGATCACTGAGTATGCCTATAACAGCTCCCTGCACTCCAGTACAGGTCAAAGTCCCTTCTATACAATCTACGGGTTACATCCGCGAACTTCCAATCTTGATCCACCGCAACTTCTGGAAATGCCAGCTGTGAAATGTTTTCACTCTACCATCTCCCAAGCCTTCAAACAAGTGATGGATCATCTAAAACAAGCTAAGGAAAGGTACAAGAAATCAGCCGATGTGCATAGAAGTGAAGCTCCAAAATATCAGGTTGGAGACGAAGTCTGGTTGGCGTCTAAGCACATACCAGTGAAGGGACCTTATACCTTCAACCCCAGATATTTAGGTCCATATACCATTAAAGCCATTATCAAACCAGTGACTATGAAGTTGGACTTACCTCCGCACAGGAAGATTCATCCTGTGTTCCACGTCTCACTATTGAAACCAGTGCAACCTGAAACACGAGTTGTGAAACCACCGCAACCAGCACTGTAAACGGGGAACCTGAGTTCGAGGTGAAAGAAATTCTTGACTCAAAAATCACTAAGTCAAAACTATTTTACGTGATAGACTAGAAAGTATACGGACCACATGAAAGATCATGGGAACATAGCGAGAATGTGCATGCTCCACGGCTTTAAAAAGGTTCCACCGCAATCACCAAAACAAACCAGGATCAATGGGTGAGTCTGCCATTAGGGGAGCCTTGGGGGGGAGTGCTGTCATGGTGCATGCCCCGAAAACCCTGAAACCCGCGAGCCCAGCCCAGATTCTGGCTTCCTTTGGGACTTCCAGGCCCCATCTAGGCTCACCTGGGCTCAGTCCTGGCACCGCTGGCACCAGGCTCATGGCAAGTGTTAAATACATGGTCCATTTATTTGGCTCTGAGATGCTGAGCCATTCAGTACAGGGTGTGGCTTGGGACTACTTTACCAGAGAGACAGGATACGATGAAGGGAACTATTTTCCTGGAACTACTTGCAAGGCTATTTAAACCGCACCTTGCAAACTGAAAACGCTTCACGTTAATCTGCACTCCTGCACCGAAACGCTCACCATGTCAGTTCTTGCTTCCTTTCTGCCACACCCGTCCAGAGTCTTCTATCCATCAGCACCTGTGAAAACAGAAGAACAAGAGTTATTCACGCATTGAAGGCCTTACCTGCAGAACATCCGGACCTCGCCTTTATGCTTATCCAAGGGCCGCCGCATCTGTAGAAGATCAGAACAGAAGGCACCCTCTCGGGTAGCGACGCACCTGACTCGGCTTCCTCCAGGAACTCCAGCGAGCAGTTCTCCATCATTCTGCATCGTGCCACATCTCGACACTGTCAGTCAGACCTTCCATCTTCTTCCTGGAAAAGCGCTGCGCCTGCCAAACAGAAAAGACAAAGCAGGTTAATCGCACACAACAAGAAGGCTAAAATAAAGCAAACTATTAGCGCATCTCGCACAGCGCTCTACTTACCGGCAAGAATCCTGCACATCATTGTCAAGAGAGTCATCCATCATCTGAACACCACTTTTTGCCGCATCTGAAAGACAAAAAAACAAGCATTAGATATCTTGCATGCAAGGACTTAAGGGAGCTATTTCAAGGAGTTATTGGAATAGAGACTTACCTGCTTACTCCGGTCCATCCACTTCAGCAACCTCCATCGGATCAGTGAAGTAACTTGATCCTGGAACTACAGATTAACCGCGCCCCTGCCAGAGAGTGTGCAGGACGGAGAGCTCACCCATATAATAGACAAGGTGAGCCAGGGAAAGAGAAGGATAGCACGGAAGGAGGTGAAAACCAAAACCAGCTCCACACAGTTGGCTAATATCTTGTTTCAACTTGCAGACAAACATCTCCTGAGGCAAGACAGAAGGGAAGACGCAAGCAGGCCCTCATTTAGCAGAACAACACCAGTGCAGAGATCATCCTTCACACGCGAGCACCCCCCGTGGAGACCAGGTGAGCGGGACAATGGCGCCCGAATAGGGACCCTCTAGATTGATGCCATCTCTTTGAAGAGTTGACACGGCTATCGGACCGGGATTGGATGGTGGAAAAGGGGGCCCCTTCTTGGATGAGACGCGACACCTCAACAGTACTACACAACCCGATCCCTGGAATGGGAGCATGCGGTCCGAGACGGCATCTTGACGAGGGTCCATATATCGAGGCGGGCAGTTTTTGCCGAAATCACCAACCACGAGGGTCCTTTGTTGTCCTTAGTAATCCGATCGGACCTCCCTTAGTCCTTTGAATCAGGTGAGTCGTGCCCCGATTCCTAAGTATCCTGATATTTGGTTGTAGCATTGCCCTCGCGAGCGCAATCGTTGCCAGGTAACACCAGTAATCTTACATGCCTGGGAAATTGTCTGCATGTTTCAGGGTGTTATTTCGCAGAGACAGACAATCTTTGGAATTTGGCCGTCTGGCACCACAGGAGGGGTCGCCGGCATGTACTATGTACTATGAGTATGGCATTGGTAGTATAGTGTTCAACAATATTTGGCACAGACAAACTAGAAATGCTTCCGAACTTCAGTGGTCAATCAAAGGTAGCTTTGAGATTTCTTGTAAAGAGTATTTAGAATCTATATTGTTAAAGAAAAAAGCTAGACCTGCAGCATTTGATATATTACAAAATTGGAAAAAAGAATCTATGCAGCAGCTTAAAAGTAGAGAGAAACATGCACGCCGACATATGTCGAACGCCGAGAAAGCGTTATTGTATGATCAGCAAAACAGTCAGAGTCAGTTAGAAACATGGATAGGGCTTTTCAACTTGGTATACAGAAAATATATCCGTCTAAAGATTTTCATGCATCAGATGAATTGATTGATAAACTTTTAAATGAACGAAGGCCTGGTGCCACTGCACCACCTGCTTATGTACCTATTTCTGTTGCCTTACCTCGTCCTGCTGTTGCTCCTCCTCCCGTAGTAATTCCTGCTCCTCTTATTACTCCTCCTATTACTCCTCTTATTGCTCCTCTGCCACCAGCTATCGCTCTGTTTCCTGTTCCTGTTCCTCCGCCTGTACCTCCACCTTTGCCTGCTGTTGTGGTTCCGGTAGATTTGTCTTTGGCGCCAGTATTAGCACCTTCCTCACCTATTGTACAAGATTTGTCTACACTTTCTCTTCCAAGCGGTTCTGTTCCATTTGTAGTTGATAAGGGAGCAGGTGCTGAATCAAAAATTGTAACTCGTAATACAGTTTCTAAAGAGAGAAAGAGAGACCTGAATGCATGGGCCAGACAGTGCATGGAGAAAGGTGAACAATCTGATGTTTTCACTACACTCTCTAATCTAGAAAGTTTTCCTGAGAAACATGTCTTTATTGAAGGGATAGGAATCCATTTATCTGTAATGTGGAACAGACTGAATGATGTAGATATCCCACAAGGTTTTAGGGATCTGAATGTTTTAGCATATTCAAGAGATACTGTGGAGAAAGTATATGAGCACGTCGAGAGGGTTTTTGAGTTTAGAAGGGAGTTAGAAAGGTTACGGAATGATGAAATAGATGGTGATAGTTTGGATGCTATTTTTGTACAGAAACGGTTCCTTTCTCTTTATAAGTCGATGAGTGAAGAAACACAAATTTGCACAAGAGATGCACTTAGATGGATTTCAGACACGTAGATATCTCCCGTAGAAGTATATGACACGTATAGTCAGTATACTCCAGAAATGCAGAGGAAAGTGATACAGGTAATGGTAAAATACCTGCAGGATGAATGTATAAAAAGAAAGATTTGTTGCCCCACAGAATTATTGAATATCTACAAGAGAGCTTTAACATCTGACACTGCTTCCACCGCTCTAGCACTCGATTTAGCTCTGTTGCTCAGTAAGCGTTCGGACTTGCCTGTTTCTCAGTTACATATGAGAGAGGTTCCTCGACATTCGTCCCTAAAGCCGAGATCCTGGCTAATGCTGCAACGAGTGCAGCAGCCATTGATATTGAAGCACATTATGTATCACAGTTTGTTCACGTCCCATTCTCAAGACAGAAGGTGAATACCATTAGACAATCCATTCCAGATATTAGGAAAAATCTGACAGGCTTCTATAAAGAGATAGAATCTGACTTGCAATCGTCAGTATTTATTTTGGGTGATATAGATTTCCTATTTCCTGTGCTCCTACCTGCTGATTTATGGAAACAGATTAGGACTGCAGACGATGTAGCGGGGTTAGGTGACACATGGGATAGTTTGTCTAGGCAAGATAGAGAAAGGAAAGCTGTTGAGAGACCAACACAGGAGATAATGACTTTGCCTGATAGAATAGTGACAAAATTGAAAACCTTAATTCCTGAGAGAAGGATTGTTTGGGACAAACTTACTGCTTGTACCCAAGGAAAATCTGAAGGTGCTACCAAATTCTTTAATCGGTTTGAACAAGTATTTTCAGATTTTGGTGGACAAGATTTAAGCACCGAGTCTGGAAAACGAATATTTGTGGACAAATTTGCGCATGGATTGTTACCTGACATCCATTCACAAATTTTTAATTCTGAGAGCGCCTGGCAAGCTAAGTCGCAGTCTGAAGTATTGAATATGGCTCAGTATTATGAGAATAGAGTCAATAATGAAAAGGAAAGAATTGAAAAGAAAAAGGGAGACTTGAAAACTAAGATATTGTTGCAACAGATAGTTAGAGGACCGAGAGGGGGTAGTACACAGATTCCGGGACAGTATGTTCCACAAGGTAATGCGGCCTTGCGTCCTGTACACGTGAACCAATGTGCTTATTGCAGACAAGAGGGTCATTGGCGAGCACAATGCCTGATCCTCCAGCAGAGGTTGAATAACACATATGGTGTCATGGGTAGATGATCCAGAGGCTACCCTGGGGCAGAGGGTCCTGGTAGGAGCCATTTTTCTCAGAATTCTCAGTCTTTTTCACAAGACAATCAGCAACCAAGTGGATATCAGGAATATTTTTGATAATCCTTCTACTGTCTATCTTTCTGAAGATCTTCCCTTCAATGATATATTGTTTCGCTAGGATTGCCCGAAGCAGGGTTTGGAAACAACGCCTATTCCCATTAATCAGAAAGGTCCCTACATTGAAATGATGGTGGGGAATAGGAAACATCTATTTTTGATAGATACAGGAGCACAGAAGTGTTTCATTGACCATTCACGGGTTCCAGAAATTCCACTGTCATGGCAAACTAATGTTTCTGTAGGGTTTTCTTGTACGCCAGTGGTTAGTCCAGTTTCTCTGCCGGTACCGATTTCACTGGGTCCATTCACAGATCACTGTGTTTCTTTTGAAATCGAACTGTGGAGGGAATTTGTTGGGGTTGAATCTGTTGAAAGAATTAAATGCGGTAAATCATTGTTCTTCAGATGGAGTGCTTTTGACGATTTCACCACAGCAATTTTCTGCCTCACAGTTTCTGACTAGACCTTTGCCGCTGGAATTTAGTGAAGTTCCAGAGTGTTTATGGGTGATTGATGACAACGATGTTGGTGTTTTACAGATTGAGCCTGTTAAAATTGTTTTGAAACCAGGAGTAAAGTTGCCATGAATTCCACAGTATAAGATTTCAGTTGATGGTGAGCAAGATTTGAAGTGTATAGTTTCTGATTTTGTACACCGTGGGGTAATCAAAGAAATTGCAGGAAGTTTGTGCAATAGTCCAATTTTACCTGTGTATAAGAAAGGGAATAATGCAATTCCTTTTCTTTTCATTATCGATTTACATGCTATCAATAAGATTGTTGCTCCACAATTTCCAATTGTGCCTGATGTAACGACAATATTAACAATGATTCCAGCTTCTGCTACTCATTTTAGTGTTGTGGATCTTAAGAATGCCTTCTTTAGCATTCCTATACACGAGGATAGCAGATACTCGTTTGCGTTCACCCTAGGGGGACACTCGTTTACATTCACCCGTGCGCCACAAGGGTACACGGAATGTCCGAGCATTTACAGTAGGGCTTTGAAAGAGCAGCTCCACACACTTGAGTTGCCTACTACTTGCATATTGCTACAATATGTTGATGATCTTCTTTTGGCTGCAGATTCAGAAAGTACTTGCATGGAATGCACTGTGTTATTGATTATTCATTTAGCAAAACATGGACATAAAGCTTCACTGAAAAAGTTTCAATACTGTCGACAGTAGGTCGCCTACTTAGGCTATCTCCTCTCAAAGGAGGGAAGAAGATTGACATCTGAACGAATTAAAATCATTTCTAGCATGTCTGTCCCAAATACACAGAAGGAAGTCAGAGCCTTGATCGGAATGGCTTCTTACTGTAGGCAGTGGATCCCCAATTTTTCGCTAGTGATCAAACCAATGTTGGCATTGACAAAGAAGGGCATTTCTTTGCCACTACCGTGGAACTTGGAACACCAGAAAGCTTTTGATTTGCTCTTGACTGCACTGTGTTCAGCACTGGTTTTGAGCACACCAAATTATGAAAAGGCCTTCGAGTTGTATGTACATGAACGTGATGGATGTGCTTTGGCTGTGTTAACGCAGGAACATCAGGGGAAGAATAGGCCGTGCGGTTACTTTTCCTCCATCCTTGATCCTGTTGCATACACTTTGCCGAGATGTCTGAGAGCTGTCGCAGCTGCTGCTGCATCTGTGAAACAGAGTGAGGGTATGGGCCTAGGCCATTCTTTAACCTTGTTGGTACCTCACTCTGTAGACGTTCTATTAAACAGAACGCAAACAAAACATCTTACCTCTGCACGATTAACGAGATACGAATTGATCTTGTTTGCACTGCATATTCAAATTAAAAGATGTTGTGTATTTAATCCGGCTGAATTATTACCTCTTCCGCAAGATATTGCTTGCAGTGATGAAATGTCACATAACTGCCTTTATACCACAGAACAAGAAACTAAAGGCAGGATTGATTTGAAAGATATGCCTTTGAACGATCCACAAGGGGAGCTGTTTTGCGATGGCTCCTGCTTCAAACTACCGAATGGTACATCCACTGCTGCTTATGCCATCACTACACTAAGCACGATTGTGGAAACCAAAAGAATTTTGCATAACTCCGCGCAGGCCGCAGATATTATTGCATTGACACGAGCTTGTGAACTTTCCGAAGGGCTTAGAGTGCATATATATACTGACAGTCAGTATGCTTTTGGCGTGGTTCACAACTTCGGTAGACTTTGGGCAGAACAAGGTTTCTTGACCTCACATGGAACGAAGATCCAATATGGCACCTTGATAGTTTAGCTACTCTCAGCACTTGCACTTCCCACTCAGCTAGAAATTATGAAGTACGCGGCACATCAGAAAGTAGTAGATGATGTAGGGAAAGGGAAGTTTTTGCTGACCAGATAGCCAAACAGACTGCTACTGATCTCTATTCAGATATGTATACTACAAGGGAAGCCACAAACATTTGAACTATAGATGAAGGAATTGATTCCATAACTAATATTCAAGCAGATACCACTCTAGAAGAAACCAAGGAATGGGTTGAGGGCTTGGCGAGGTTGGATGAAGATGGGTGTTGGGTGGATAACTCAGAGGGAAAATGGATACTGCCAGATGCGTACGTCACTATGATGATTTCAATGGCTCATGGTCCCACTCACATATGCGCTAGGAAAATTTGCAAAATGTTAGAATCTGTCTGGGTAAATGTTAACATCCTGAAAACTGCTGAGCGTTTTGTCCAGAATTGTATGGTCTGTCTACAGCGTAATGTGGGGAAGGGTACATCGCCAGAAAGGGGTAGTTATGGTCCACCTTCTGTCCCTTTTGAGGTAATTCACTTTGACTTCATTGAAATGGAGCGCTGCAATAATTTTAAGTACGTTTTGGTAGTTATTTCTGCATTTCGTAAATGGGTTGAAGCCTTCCCTGTGAAAGATGCCACAGCAATGACAACGGCGAAAACCATGCTTAAGGAATATTTTCCTAGGTTTGGTTTGCCGAGGGTCATCTGGTCGGATGATGGTGTACATTTTATCGCCGCTGTTATTCTGAAAATATGTGCGAGATTACTGATCGATAAACAGTTCCATTCGGCTAGACATGCTCAAAGTGCTGGACTGGTAGAACAACACAATGGTATTCTGAAGAATAAACTCGCTAAGACGTGTGCCGGCACCAATTTGAAATGGCCGAACGCCTTACTGATAGTGCTTCTCTCCATGTGCACAACCCCGCAGACTAGGACTGGGCTCTCCCCTTATGAGCTTGTAATGGGGAGGCCAGCTAACATTTGGAATCTTCCTAAGCCAAGTGCCCTGAGGGATATAGAGCACTTACTTCTTTCTGAGTACGAGCGGTTAACCAAAAAATTTGTATTTGATTTATCAACAGGTGCGAGAAGCCCTCCCAGTTAAATACGAGGGGCCAGGTCACAGAATCCGACCCGGCAACTGGGTGCTCACAAAGTCATTTGAGAGAGCATCCAGTCTTGCACCGTGCTGGAGAGGACCTTACCAGGTCCTGTTGGCCACATAGACTGCCGTACGAGTAACAGGGAAATGACATTGGATCCACGCTACGCATGTCAAGAGGATACCGTTCCCTTTGCCACACGACGAAGAAGACAAGAAGAAACTTACTTGCTCTGTTCCCAGCGATAAATCAGTTTTGAACAGCACCAAGGGTGTTTCGGAGACACTTACTGAGCCTGTGGGGCCTGGGGAGACTGCTGCTTTGTCTCCAAACTCTTCTACAGATCCTTCTGCACCTTTGTCCGGTTCTGTTGTCATTTCATCACTTCCATCGGGAAGCAAGGACACACTGTTCGCAGATCACACGGTACCAGGAGTCACAAGGTACAATCTGTGTCCACGGCACTACTCTCACTGCATAAATACTACTGTGCCCACAGGGGAACGACCACAGAGCTTGTCCACCTTTTTGCACTGAAGAAGAAGTAGGTGGATGTGGACTGGGAAAGACTATCTACAGTTTAAGAAACCACGTGATCAGGAGATCACCAGCAAACGGACTATAGAGTTTTTCGCAGGAACTTTTCAGAAAAGAGCTTCAAGGAACAATGCCTGCTATCGTCCGTACTCGTGCGGAACAATCGATCAATCATGTGTCCAACAATGACATTGGACGATCAAATGCATGGTCTTTTAAGACGTATTGTCTTCTTGTAATTGCGTTAACCAGTCTTACAGTATTAATTGCCTTTGGATTCTAGTATATGGAAGAAGTGACCCCACTTGAAACACTCTTGCCTACTGAGAGTGTTCCTTCTATATCTACACCTTTCGTGCACCTGCACACTCTATCTCCTAGGGACTCCCAACATAGACAGAGCTTTCATAACAATACACTACTGTTAATAACAAATGCAACTCATGCAATTTTGAATAGAATGAACTGTTGGATTTGTTCGAACTTGCCACAGCATGGGGAAAAAGGGTTGGGCTGGTATATTCATCCTTTGCCGTTAACTACTGCATGTTATGCCTCTAAGGGCACTATTCTTTGGCCGTTGGAATGATAGCATCTCAGGGAACTTTGACGGGACTAATTTGAATGAATTTGAAAGGCGAGTCCTAACACCTCTGGGATGCTCACTCTTTGCAAATAGGAGCAAGCTTACTGTTGCTTCTATTAGGCCTTCTGATAGACTGTCCCGACCTTTCCAATCACTTATCTCTTTTAAGATGGCTCCTATAGGTAACAGGGATGCCACACCACCTTCTTACACTGTAAATCATAGCCCCAACTCTGTCTGTTTCGGCATAAAAAGGAATGGTACTCAGTCAATGGGCGAGTTTGAGGGTTGTACCAGTGTTGCAAACTTGACTAGTGAGGACAGACCTTTGTATGTAGGTGATCCTGTCTACTTTGTTTGCGGTAATGAAGCTTATCCGTGGCTACCTAGGGATTGGTAGGGTATTCTGCTACCAGGGATATATGTAGCTAGTACCACTGAAATCTCTAGGGCTCGTCCAAGACGGGACGAGAACGGTGATACTCCTTCACAAGTTCTGGGTGATGTAGCAAAATCCTTTGTACCTTTTTGGGGGCAGATTATGAATTCTGAAGATATTAGGAGACTGGCAAGAGTACTGGAGAGAACCATCAACTGTACCACAGACATACTCTATAACATGACTCTAGAACAAAAAGCAATTAGACTAGTGGCGCTACAGAACCGGATGGTATTACATGTCATTCTGGCTGAGCGTGGTGGAGTATGCAAATTAGTGGGGTCCGCTTGCTGTGTTTTTGGACCAGATTCCTCCCCGACCATATTTAAGACAATACAAAATCAGCACGTCTTGAGTTCAGAAGTGCATGTTCCCGAAGGAAACTGGGATCTTAGTACTTGGTTCTGGGACTTCTTACGGTCTTGGGGATGGAACCACGTCTCAGTCTTATTGATAATCCTTGGTATTCTGTTGTTCTGTTGCTGTTGTATACAATGTCTTCCTGCCATATGTTCAATGTTAGGGGGATGTTGTGCACAAACTATGGGAACGTTAGGACCAAAAGTACACGCACCGGAAAAAACGACCAGCGTATTTGTGATGAAGGATATTACTGTCACAGATCTAATGGTGATTGATATATCTGATGAATGTGATTCAGGAAGTATGGACATTGAAACGTGGAGTTACGAGTAAAGCGATTATTTCTAGCAAAGCTCTTGGCTTAGGCCAAAAGGAGTGTTTGTTAAAGGGAAATTGTATAGTGCCTCCTTTATATTTATATTGGCCTAAGCCTGGTCGCTCCAAGAGGAAAACCGCGTTGCAAAGTTCCGATTTTGGATTGACTTCGCCGCCATTTTAAGATTCATCCATTTTGATTTCTACTCGTGTGTTCTCTGTTCTAAAATGGTGTACTGTGTTTTCAACTTGCAACCAAGCCTCCCGACCTTTGAGCTGACTGTTTAGACTAGGTAAGAAAGCCTTGCACTGCATATGAACTGTTGTTTAGGTATTGTATATGCTCACAAGACTCATCTGTGAATATACACAGGGGACAATGTAAAGCAAACCTCGAGCGTGGACACAGGCCGAACTCAATTGTAATAGAATCATAAAGGGTGCTTGTTGTAGGATGTGAGAACATACATTGTCATTGTACTTCTGTGGAAATACAAACATGTGTACTCCTTTGTAAAATATTGTGTGAACCGTATGTGAACTAGGCACAAACTCTAGACCACAGATTATTAACATGAAGAGGGGCTGGACAATATTAATCAAAATTGTATAAAAGCACAAATGTTTAGACGTCCAGCACTCTCTCACCTCTCTTTGTCCGGCTGGTACAGATTGCGGGGTGTTGGGAGCCAGATAGCTATCTGTGTTACTTCGTAAACTGTACAGTATTAAAAGATTTGTGAATCTTTTCATCCTGTGATTAGTGTATTTCCTTTGTGTTACTCAGCCTCGATATTTTCTCATTCTTACAGGAAGATAGAGCATGCCTCTGACCAAGCATCTGTCATGATGGAAGAAAGATGGAGAGTGCCTCTGACCAAGCATCTGACCAACCGTCTGTCATGGTGGACAGAAGATGGAGAGTGCTTCTGACCAAGCGTCTGTCATGGTGGAAGGAAGATGGATAGTGCCTCTGACCAAGCGTCTGTCATGGTGGAAGGAAGATGGAGAGTGCCTCTAACCAAGCATCTGTCATGGTGGAAGGAAGATGGAGAGTGCCTCTGACCAAGAGTCTGTCATGATAGAAGGAAGATGGAGAGTGCCTCTGACCAAGCGTCTGACCAAGTGTCTCTCATGGTGGAAGTAAGATAGAGAGTGCCTCTGACCAAGCATCTGTCATGATGGAAGGAAGATGGAGAGTGCCTCTGACCAAGCGTCTGACATGGTGGAAGAAAGATGGAGAGTGCCTCTGATCAAGCGACTGTCGTGATGGAAGGAAGATGGAGAGTGCCTCTGACCAAGCGTCTGACCAACCGTCTGACATGTGGAAGGAAGATGGAGAGTGCCTCTGACCAAGCGTCTGTCATGGTGGAAGGAAGATCGAGAGTGCCTCTGACCAAGCGTCTGTCATGGTGGAAGGAAGATGGAGAGTGCCTCTGATTAAGCATCTGTCATGATGGAAGGAAGCTGGAGAGTGCCTCTGACCAAGCGTCTGACCAACCGTCTGTTATGGTGGATGGAAGGTGAAGAGTACCTCTGACCAAGCTTCTGTCATGGTGGAAGGAAGATGGAGAGTGCCTCTGACCAAGCGTCTGTCATGGTGGAAGGAAGATAGAGCATGCCTCTGACCAAGCGTCTGTCATGATGGAAGAAAGATGGAGAGTGCCTCTGATCAAGCATCTGTCATGATGGAAGGAAGATGGAGAGTGCCTCTGACCAAGCGTCTGACCAAGCGTCTGTCATGGGGGATGGAAGATGGAGTGTGCCTCTGACCAAGCGTCTGTCATGGTGGAAGGAAGATGGAGAGTGCCTCTGACCAAGCGTCTAAGTACACTAGAGGGGCAGCCCATAATGGCGGAACCAAAGGCTGAAGTAAGCAGTGTGTCACATAAGGGGGTAGCCGCCTAACTATGTTACACCATACTCTAACTTATGTATGGAGTGGGTATTATAAAATAGATGATCTATGCAGAAGTAAACCTATGATTCATCCTAGTGATGTAATCTGACATCCCGTGGGGGTTGAAAACAAGACAATGTACTTTGTATTGTATAGGCAAATTCTATTACAAACAACCAGTTATATACGGTGCAATTTATTTTAATGCACTCAATATTCTTTAACAAAACATCAAAAACGGAAATGCAGTGTTCTGATATAAAAGCAAAAGAATTTTTCAAGGCAATAGTAGAGCATCAGTCTCAAACCAAAAAGAAAAATTACTTATAGCATCATCATTTGCATGATAAAGTTCTTTTACCAGCAACAACAGGGTAACACTTGTTTTAGTTACAAATAAGGTTTGACAGATTATTTAACAAATTGTTTTCCCAATTGGGGAGCTCTGTAGCACCAAATTAAGCAGGACAGAGTGTTGAGTGTTAGTAAGGTTGTGTACATTTACATATAGGGGGGCAACAGTTTGTCTCACAGTATTAATAGTGAAAACTCTATAGTTGTACACTATTATGCAGATCTATAAGTGACCAATCCTCAGTCGGTCTACGTCAGGAAAAGAAAATATTCCCAAATATGTTGGTTGGGTCTACAGTGATGTTTCTGGACCCTTGGACGTTTCGGCTTCCAGTGTGGGTGCCTTCATCTGGGCCAAAAGAGGATTGTATCTCCCTATAGGTGATAAACAAGAACAAGAGGAGGGGAGGTGTTAGAGACTCACAAAGAAAATCTGTACCGTAAATTGGTAACAGTGTGCTACATACAGAAGAATAACCTGTATGGCTAAAAGAGAGGGGAGCTCTCATTAAAAACAAGGAAAAAAGTTGCCAACCTGAAGCATGGGTCCGGACGGGGAGAAAGTGAGAAGAGATGGACGGGGGGAGGAAAATGCAGCAGTCCCGTCTCGAAAGGCCGTGATGATTCAATGGCTACAAGGCGGCAGGGTCCGAAGTTCCTAAGTAGGGTCCCCACCTAATAACAGAAGAGTACCAGTGTGTAAATCAAGACTGGTGAGACCCATGAGAAGGAACAAATCCCACCAAAACTATGAAAAAGGACAAAGAAAAGGAAAGAGAAAACGGTGGGAAGATGAATTTCCTACCTGAAGCGCTGTGAGCTGGACACCTTCCAGTAAGGGCCAGGACAATTGGAGGCCCAACTGAAACCCTGGGCAGGCAGGGGGCTGCAAAAATAGGGCCCAACACAGATAAGTTGGGGGGCCGCAGTTTCAGAGGAGTGCCCCTGCAGCAGTGGGCGGTTGGAATTTCTAAAATGGAGGGCAGAACAGGGGAGACAAAAACAATGAAAAATGCCATTAGAAATGGACGAGCCTATGTGCTAGGCTAGTGTAAAATAAGGGAAAATACCCTGAAGAGTAGCATGAAGGTGGGGATAGCAGGTGCCCTTTGCTGCTTACCTGAAGGGTGCAGGACAGCAATCCGAAGTAAGGCTGTGGGGGTGTCGGGCGGCAGAAAGCTGCCTATGAGGGCTGCGAATGCACATAGCAGCCGTGCACCGAGACGCTTCCCATGTGTGCATGCGCGGTGGGGAGCATGAGGGAGGGCACTGCTCCCCCGCGTGTGCGCATTGGCATTGCTGCGGGAGATGACACTAATCCCGCGCACATGCGTGGTTCGAAGGGGTAGGGGCCGTGGGTAACGCTGCTCCCATGCGCATGTATAGGTGGCAGCTTAATGCAAATGAACTAGGAGAAAGCTGCCTGGACTTCCCCGGGCGCGGCAAAGGGGAAAAGGGGGGCCCAGCTGTCCGGAGACTATCAGCGCCCTCATGGTAGCTCCTCGCAACGAGGAAGGAGCCTATGGGATGCAAGAACTGTCTGCCAAAAAACGGGTGGGAGTGTACGGGGGGGGTTTGAGAAAAAGGGAGGGGAGAAAGAGAAACAGCGATGCCAAACTTTGGAAGGTGCAAATGTTTAAAACAAAGAGTGGTGCACCTATAAATACACCATGAATAATCAATAGTATATAATACAAAAGCAATTGAAGCACAGTTTGGATAAATGAAATACACTTCTGACCAAATAAAACATAAACAGACAAATACTTCCAGCTGGAGAGTCAGAAAAACATATTTTTCAACCTGGGGCCTCACTAACTCTAGTAAAGGAAGAGAAGTGAGCTAGTCGGATGGAAAATGTGGCATGTGAGAATTGCCGGAGTGGGCATGTTACCAGGAGGTTGGAAGTCTAGGAAGTAAAAGACAGCCCCCTAATAGTGCCGGTTATCCAGTGGTGCTGCCTCATTGAGGCCTGTTTCAATTGAACGCAGCTTGAACACCCACCATGCTTCTTTGTAGTTCAGGGCACTGGTCACATTTCCCGAATTTTGTATCTTTTCAAGTACCCACCACTTGAGCTGGTCCTGGTTATGCTGTTGTTCCAGGAAGTGTGGGACCAGTGGTGCTGTAAGCATCCGGCATCTGATCCTGGATCGATGTTCCACAATACGTTTGTGTATTGGTCTGCTGGTCTGGCCTACATAGCGAAGGCCACAGGGGCATTTGATCACATAGATTACATTGGGAGTTTTACAATTAGTATGCTGGCGTAACGTCCAGTCTTTGCCTTGAATTTTAAAGGTCTTTATCTTGTCAGTGAAGCGGCAGACCGTACAGTTCCCACATGGGTAGTGGCCCATGATTTCTCTTAGATTCCAAAGTCCTGTTCTCTGGGTCTTTTTTGGAAGTCTGGCATGCGTTAGCCATTCGCGGATGTTCTTGGAGCGTTTGAGGGCCATTCGGGGTGGGGGTTCTCCAGGTAGGACTTGATGAATTAGGGGCCAGAATTGCTTAATGATGCTCTTAATCCTATTGGTGTTTGGTCCAAAAGTCGTAACACAAGTAATTCTGGTGTTCTCTATGTCTCACGTGGAATACAGCGCACCCTTTTTCTGGTGTTTCTGAGGAGTTTTTTGGGGTACACTTGCGCTGTGAGTTTAGACTCCAGAATGTCTGCGTGGTGTTGATATTGGCAGATGTCTGAACAGTTACGAGAGAGAGGCACAACGGATACACTTATGGCTTTTTTTACATGGCTCAATGCCAGATCCACCGACATCCAATTTACTATTACCAGTAGTGCCTCAACCATCAAAAACTCCTCAGAAACACCAGAAAAAGGGTGCGCTGTATTCCATGTGAAACACTATTCGAGCCAAAAAAACAGAGACATAGAGAACACCAGAATTACTTGTGTTACGACTTTTGGACCAAACACCAATAGGATTAAGAGCATCATTAAGCAATGAATCATAGGTTTACTTCTGCATAGACCATCTATTTTCTAATACCCACTCCATACATAAGTTAGAGTATGGTGTAACTTAGTTAGGCGGCTACCCCCTTATGTGACACTCTGACCAAGCGTCTGTCATGGTGGAAGGAAGATAGAGCGTGCCTCTGACCAAGCATCTGTCATGGTGGAAGGATAATGGAGAGTGCCTCTGATCAAGCGTCTGTTGAGTGCCTCTGACCAGGTGTCTGACCAACCGTCTGTCATGGTGGAAGGAAGATGGAGAGTACCTCTGACCAAGCGTCTGTCATGGTGGAAAGAAGATGGAGAGCGCCTCTGACCAAGCGTCTGTTATGGTGGAAGAAAGATGGAGAGTGCCTCTGACCAACCATCTAACCAAGTGTCTGTCATGGTGGAAGGAAGACGGAGAGTTCCTCTGACCAAGCGTCTGTCATGGTGGAAGATTGATGAGTGATTGGACTGATCAGGAAACATGGACAGTCATATATGCAAGCAATGACCAGAAGATTTCTGCCTGCTAGGTATCCGGGTTGAGGACAATGTCTATAAAGACTGAGCTATGGCAATGGGATGCTCTTTATTGTGTACAGTATTTGAGCACTTCAGTTCTACTTTACAAAGGTTTGTAAAGACTGGAGCGAAGGAGTACTCCACAATTTGGATGATCTCTCGTTTGTTGGCAAAGAGTGAAGAAAAGTTCTGTGCCAGGCTGTTGCAGGAGTTTATGGCTATGGCAGACGAGTTCAATGATGCACGTATGCCGGGGAAGACGGAAGGTCTTGCGTTGTGTCTCATATTTTATTTATTTATCTGTTTGTTTATTTTTGTTGGTGTTACATAGATCCAAAAGAAACATTTACCAAACAGTAGAAAACACATACATACAAGGGGGAATGATGTAACCAGGATGGCATTTAAATAGGTCAGCAAGTCATATGTGCTTCATCGAGAGACAACACCCATATTGACAACAAAGATATATCAAGCGAGTACTTCAGGCCAAAGTTGTTAGCATATTAGCAATTACATCTGCAAAAGCATCCAGAAGAATGGAGTTGCATATATATAGGAGATGATATACATAGATTTCTGATAGGGCCAGAACCTCTTGGCTATTTCTCGCTGATAGTTATTTCTGTAAACAGTTTATTAATTTGAGCATATCTGTGCAGCCATTATGTCCCAGTTTTTAATTTTCGGATGCGCAGGAATGTTCCAGTTCGGTTCCTCCTTTGTTAGATAGGTGTTCAGGGGCACGGGCAGATGAATGGCAAAGAAAGGGGCATTTGTGGAATGGCTCCCATTGGCAGTAACCTGGTATTTAATGTGGGCAGCCCAAGTGTTTGGACCAGAACCTATTTTTTTTTCCTTCTCCTGAATCCCTGAACATTTTATTATTTAGAGCCAGACACATGCCATGTGTTAACAATGATATAGCAGGTGCATTACCTTCCTCACAGTGTGAGAGTTCTTGGAGGATTGGTTTATGGATCACAGAGACAATACCAATGAAAGTGCCAGTGGTGCATCAGGAATGAAGGCATTTCAGCTGAGAGTGAAATCGATAGCGCCATCAACATTGAGAAATTCTGAGGAAGCTTGGGCAGATTTTCTGAAAAGTGGGGCGCAGCCCTGGAACGGGCTTGATACGGCCAGGCCAACCAGACTAGATTAATTCTGCTCAAGCAGGAGAAAGGGCTTTCAAGGAACACTAGAACAGGAACAGGGCAATAGTTTTGGGGTTATGACCCTTTAGCCAGAGAATTGGGAAGGGATTGAAAGAAGGTTTGGAAAAGGGAAGGGGAAACATACAGTGTGAAGGCCCAAAATTGGTAACCAATGATTATAGAGAAAACAATTACAGAGAGGGAATTTAAAAATCAGCAAAAAAAACACCACTTTTTGTGGAAGCATAGATCGGGATGGGTTTTACGAGGTCTTTTTTGGAGGACATTTAAAATGCATATATTGTTGTGCACAGAAGGAGTGGTATTTAAGATGGGATGAAATTAAAGAATCAGGGCAGGATTTAGTCATATATCTAAAGAAAGCCAAACGGATTAAAAGAGGAAAGCTAAATGGGCCCAAGTCTTCTTATGTGTGACAGACCTAGGCATTAAGGAGTGGCATTTTATGTGCAATGTTTTATCTCTGATGTGATGTGTCACATGGGGTTTTGCCTTTAGCCAGTATTTAAAGGCTTACATAGCTATTTTTTGTTTGAATTGGGTTTGAACGGAGGGTTGGGAAGTACATGAGTAATGGTTGGACAGGAGAGAACAGGCTTTGGCAAGAAGAAAATATCATATACTTGACCCTGGTAATGTTATTTCTGATGGATGTTCCTCCCACAGAATCCTCATCTTTGGTATATCCAATATCCTGCTTGCAGCTTTGGAAACTTTTCATGAGCTGAGGGCGCCATCCATCGTCGACTCGAGGTATCTCGGCAGCTTCCATCCCGCTTTCGGCCGTGACGTTGACACTGGTATAAATAGCAAGCACCACACCCATTGCCTCAGTGCAAGGTTTTTCCCCTTTCACTGCCATCTCAAAGGTCAAATAAGCACCCAGATGTTAAAAGAGAGGACAATCTAATCAATGGAAATTCACCCAAGGATAGAGGGGTACATTTGGAGGGCAATGAGGAATCTGTGGGTGGAAACTCCATCAGAAAGAACTTCACCAAGGAAAGGTAATATATTCTTCTAATGGATTGGGTCCTCCCGCGGATTCCTCATCTCTGATAGACTCCCATAGTAGTTCTTAAATGGAGGTGGGATCAGGTCAGAAATAACCTCTCTAACAAAGAGAAGAAAGCTCTGGAAGAACCCTAATTTGATCGTTAAACCTGCAGATAAGGGGGGGAGGGATTGTCCTCTTTTCATGGGCATGCTAGAACCGCATGGTTTTAGATCTTTTAGAAGACACCCAAAGTTATTGTCCCCTAAGGAAGGATCCTTCATTAGACATAGAAAAAGAGATCACGGATGTCACTCAATATGCAGCAGATCGATCATGGATAACAAAGGAAGAACTTGAATATTTAAATCACTCAGAGAAAAGGACTCCCTCCTTTTACAGCCTTCCTAAGATACATAAGGATCAAATACATCCACCGTGAAGGCCAATTGTATCGGGCTGCGGTTCCATTTTGGAACCTTTGTGCAAGTTTATAGATCTATTCTTGCAACCAATTAGAAAACAAACTGACACATACTTGAAAGACACTACAGCAACTATAAAAATCTTCGAGGGAGAACCGTCTGATGGGGATTGATGGGATCAGGACTTTCTAGTCACGATGGATATTACTGCACTCTATACTCTATACTAATATCCCCCAGGAGGAGGCAATAGAGATAGTCCATCTTTTTCTTACCCACCAGGCGACCCAACATAGGGTCCCAGTGGCTTTCATAATCAAATTGATGACTATTGCATTACAAAGGAACTTCTTTGTCTATTCAGGACAGTTCTATCTGCAAACAAGAGGCACGGCAATGGGGGCAGCATTTGCTCCCTGCCTTGCGATCTTGTTTATGGCTGCTTTTCAGATGAGATATGTCCTCTCAGAAAATAACATCTATAAACCACACATTAGAAAGTGGTATAGATATATTGATGATGTGATTTTTCTTTCGAGAGGCACCATTGTGTCCCTTCAGCAATTTCTTGCCTATTTGAATTGCCAACACAATACCATCAAATTCACAATGCTCCATTCCAAATCGACAATTCATTTCCTGGATTTATGTATTAATGTCAAAGTTGGACATTTGGCCTGTGCTTTACACAAAAAAACTACTGACAGAAACACCTTTCTACACTTTAAGAGTTTTCACCCAAGATCTCTCAAAGAGAATCTGCCGTTTAGCCAATTCCTTAGACTTCGAAGAAATTGTACTGAGATTGCTGATTATTACATACACGCTAATAAACTAGCCAATGGCCTAAAAGAACGAGGCTACCCAAAGAAATTGGCATCTCATGCCCTCAAAAGAGCAAGATTCACGCCCCGAGAAAATCTGCTGGAACCCAGCTTGAGGACACAAAACCAGGATTGCATAACATGTGTTACAACTTATAGCACACAATTATTTGCGATCAAGAAGACACTTTTGAAATATTGGCCAATGGTGAGCAATTGTCTCCAAGATAAAGGTAAACCATTGTTTGCATTTAAAAGATCGAGAAACCTGAGAGACAAATTGGTGCATTCAACTAGCCAAGGCAAGCCCAACACAAGTCATAGACTTCTTAGACCATTGTTGGGACATTTCCCTTGTGGAAACTGCCGGGCATGTAAATACACAAAGAAAATGTCCAATTTCAAAATTCAGGCGAGAACATGGGACATACGCTTTTTATCTAATTGCAAAACAGCGAATGCTATATATTGCATCCAATGTCCATGTGGACTGAGATATGTGGGTCAGACCACAAGACCAGTCCACATAAGGATCAACAAACATCGATCTAGGATTAAATGCAAGAATCACCAAGCACCAATGGTATCTCATTACGTGGCCTTTGCCCATACTCCTGAGGATATTGATTGGTGGGTGTTGGATATTGTGAAAAATAGTTCCAACCCTAAGAGAGCATTGAATGACAAAGAGTCTAGATGGATACATTGTCTGCAAACCCCTGACAAACAGAGAGGACTTAATGAAGAAACTCCCTCCCATCAATCTCTATATGTATTTTGGGCACCTTTAAAGTCTAGCCCCTTTGTTTGCTGTGAGCTACCTGGTCTCCAGTTCCATACTCCATTTCCATTTTGGGTCCAGTCTCCTTTTCTCTAGTCCACTGTTCTCGAGAAAGGCTCCGGAACTACATCTGATTCAATGTGGCCGCTGCAGCGCCTTCTCTAGCTTCATTGACCATATGGCCTATTTGCCATATCACTGAAGCATACCACATTGGTGGACTGACATTTATCCAAACAGCCAGCAGGTTCCCCTGCCGCTCTCTAGAGGCTATCTGCCATTTCCATTTTCTATTCACCCACACTCCGTTATAGTTCATACAGTGCAGGATTTGGTGTAGAGTTCCTCTCACAGCCTTGTTGAGCCATTAGACATCTCATGAACTTCATTGATCTCATAGGGTATCTACTATTATGAGACTATGCTGTAAGCTTTTCCCTCTTTTTGGCCAGGAACATGATTGCTCAGTGCAAAGAGAAGCCCCTGAGGTACATTAGCACCAGTATATCTAGGCACACATGACACAGATTACACCTTTAATAGCCCCAGTTGCTTATTTTACTTCCATTCCATTCTAATTAATTGATCTATTCTACCTCAGGTGAATATTTCCATGTAGGGTGTAATTCTCTCTTCTGGCCACTATCACAACAATGGCGCACATCCACAAACTCAGACTGTGCAATCAGTTTTGAATCACGTGAGTAACGTGGACACTCAGCTGCACATTATACAACTCTATGATCCTTCATGAATACCATTCTAACCACGGCGCACCCCACCTGATCTGGGTTGCGTTACCGATTTTTGGCTATGACAATTATGTGGATTCCTAGCCGCACGTAATCTAACTGGTCTAAATGTGCGGACTACACGACGAACGCATACACCGTTCCTCAATTTCTGAAGGTTTGCATGCTCGTCTCATAACAAAGACTTGAATTTTCTTTCTTCACAGCAATTTGGTGAGTATAGGTCTGCTGTTC
Source organism: Ambystoma mexicanum (assembly GCF_040938575.1). Lineage (NCBI taxonomy): Eukaryota > Metazoa > Chordata > Amphibia > Caudata > Ambystomatidae > Ambystoma > Ambystoma mexicanum. Next base: position 171,479,171 of record NC_090925.1, read on the forward strand.
TTTAATGTCTACAGCCTATACGATAGCCTCGAACAGCACACAGTCAGGGCGTTGCTTTAATATGCCTTTTTGGCATTCGTTTTCTTTCATTCCTAGACGCACTTGTTAAAGTAAAGCAGCCAGCGACTTCTTAGCTATGTGCTAATATGAGAACACGCAATCTTCTATGGCTAGCCTAGCCCACAGCTTCAGGTACAGCTTTTTTTCTACAAACTTTACCTTTCGGTTTTAATACATGCTCTACCATCTAGAATGTAGGTGACTAGAGGAAGAGAGAGATATATATACTGTGGTTTGATTTTTTGTTTCTCTTTAGGCAAGTGGAGTGCGCATACACTACATTGGGCATATTGCACTCTGGTGTCCCCCTGCTAGTCGACACCATAGGATTCCAATTTGGTATTGCTGGGATTTGGCTCCAGGCATTTTTCTTACAACCCTATTTGAGGTAAAGTAACTCTCTTAGCACTGGGCACATTACTCAGGCTTGTTGTTTCTACATCATCCAACTTTTATAGCTACTTATGTCCGACTCTACCCAGATTATCTGGACTCCACATGGAACTTGTCTCTCTGCTGAATCTCTAATGTGGCCTCTCTTTACAATTAATTATTCACACATCTATTTATTCTTTCTCCTTGGACTAAGTGCCACACATTTTTTTTTATTTGCCTTGAGCAAGACTCTTCAGAGCATGGCGCTTCACCATAGACTGGGTTTGGTGTTCACTTTTGTTCCTCTTCTCTATTCCCAGTCGTTGTATTGATTATTTTGTTCACAATTTGTCACTCTTCTTTTGTATTAACCTTGCGATAGGAATTGGAATGTTTTTTGTCACTTTCCAGCCATCATTGAGTGGCATTTTACCTCAAATTTGTGCCCCTTTTTTCTGTTTGTTTACCTAGGGGTTAATGTCTTACACATCTGAACTTTGGTCCTGAGGAAGGCGTTTTCTGTTTAGATCTTCACGCCGAAATGTATTAGACCACACCTGACTGACCTTTTTTGGCTGACAGCGGTAGCCTCTGTGCCTATACTAGTTAGGCCAGATCCTATATACGTAGACCTGAGCAGCACTGTAAGAACCGGTTGGCAAGCGTGAATATATAAACTAAGCCGACACTAGCCATATATTTTCAAACCAAGGAACAATAATTGTTTTTTTGCCTTTTCTGGGCACCCTTGGAATGTATACTTGTGGACTTCAATAACTAAAATAGGTTGAAAACTGAGTCATCTTATATCATCTTTTTGACATAGGAGAAGAATTTAAGTCCTGTGATGCTCAGATGTTTTGTTCAAATGGAAAGTTTCTTTTCTTTCATTTGTTTGTTTTTGTGAAATTTTTAGCTTTCATTGTTTTTGTTTCATTTGTTTTCAAGTATTATTGTTTTCTATGGTGCATGATTCATTCAGATGCTGTTAATTTGACTGTAATATGTTATGTATCTAAAGTTGAGCCCGTCTTAAGAAAACTTTGTAAAATGTTATTGTCATGATTACATGCATGTAAGATGTTAATGCATATAGATAGAGAAAACTAGGACACCGTCTGGAATTAAGGAGTAGCATACCCAGACAGGAGTGATCCTTCTTTGAAATAGTTTTGTGCAAAACCTGCCAGGATACCATCTGGAAATAAGGAGTAATATATCCAGATTATGGTAATCCTTGTTTGGAATATGCTTTTGTGCAAAAATTGCTTGTTCTTTTGAGGTCAGAGAAAACGAGGTGAGCATCGGTAATGGGTATACCGCATCACCATTATTTTTTACCCTGTGGGGACATTATCTGTTGATTGGGGTTTGCCTTTAGCCAGTATTTAAAGGCTTACATAGCTATTAATGGTTTGAATTGGGTTTGAACGGAGGGTTGGGAAGTACATGAGGAATGGTTGGACAGGAGAGAACATGCTTTGGCGAGAAGAAAATATCATATACTTACCCTTGATAATGTTATTTCTGATGGATGTTCCTCCCACAGATTCCTCATCTTTGGTATATCCAATATCCTGCTTGCAGCTTTGGAAACTTTTCATGAGCTGAGGGCGCCATCCATCGTCGACTTGAGGTATCTCGGCAGCTTCCTTCCCGCTCTCGGCCGTGACGTTGACACTGGTATAAATAGCAAGCACCACACCCATTGCCTCAGTGCAATCATTTTTACCCTTTCACAGCCATCTCAAAGGTCAAATAAGCACCCAGATGTTAAAAGAGAGGACAATCTAATCAATGGAAATTCACCCAAGGATAGAGGGGTACGTTGGGAGGGCAATGAGGAATCTGTGGGTGGAAAATCCATCAGAAAGAACTTCACCAAGGATAAGTAATATATTCTTCTAATGGATTGGGTCCTCCCGCGGATTCCTCATCTTTGATAGACTCCCATAGCAGTTCGTAGATGGAGGTGGGATCAAAGAATTTGCTTATCGATTTACGCTGTGAAGAGCTTGCCAAATTTAGCTTCCTGATCCAAAGAATAATCAAGGCAGTATTGTTTATTAAAGGTGTGCAGCGAAGACGAAATTTCCACATTGCAAATATTGTGCACCTGTCTTTGAAGTACTGAAGTTGTAGCCACTCCTCTTGTAGAAAGTGACCTTAAATTATCAGGGACATCCTTGTCAGTTAAAGTGTAACATTCAGAGATACATAAAATGATCCATCAACCTATGACTAGTGCAGCCAACAAAATGTTGTTCATCTTGTCTGACTTCAACAAGTCTGCTAATATAAAAGTGTCCTGTCTTGGATGGCCAGGCGTACCCTCCCGAGACCCTTCCTCACCTCTTTCCTCAGTAGAGCTGTTCTGGGTCTCCAAAGATTCTTTTCGCAGGGATTTTATTATCCTTGGGTTTCTTCTCTTTCTTCTCATGTAAATAAGGCCTTGCTCCCACAGAGGCCACCTTGAGTGGGAACGGAACCCACGCCAAAGGGAAGCCCAGGGAGCCAGCCTCAAACCAGGGAAAAAGCAGATGGCACCAAAAAACCCTAGTGGTGGTTTGTAGTACAAGGTCCTTGGGGTAAGTCTTTCAAAGAGGATTCCCAAACGTGAAGTCACGCCTTCCTTAGACAATAATGGGATCCAGTTCCTAAGTAGACTGTAGTGCACAAGAACCAGCCTGATGAGGAGTGCAGGTGTAATCAACAACCTCGCAGATCATAGACAAGCAGAAGTCCTGGATGCAGGGATGAGCTCCGAAACAGAAAAGGTGGAAGTAAGGAAGAACAGAAGAGAAAGGTCTCTAAGAAGGAAGGCACCACAATAGTGAAATGCCAAGACGTGGGATGGTCGTGCAGCGGCACGGAAAGGACCGAAGAGTTAGAAAGGCATTCTATAGCAGACGCGTCAGAAAACAGAAAGGAAACAAGGTAAGCGGCCGAAACCGAGTGAAAAAAGACTAAGACTCACCCGCATGAAGAATGCAGAGAACAGGCAGCCAAGGGTCGCCAGAACGAAGAGCGAACAGAAAGAGACTGGAATGGGGCTAAAGAGAGATTAACAGACCATTTTAGAGAAACTGGAATGAGTAAAATAGGAACTAGCTTCTGCAGTCAGGGAAACTGTACATGCTTCAGCGGGCACCAAGAGACAGATACAACGTGCCCTGCTGATGACACAGCACATTGTTATAGTTATGGCAGCCATCTTGTGGTGGCCATCTTGAGTGAGGACTAGACCGCAAGCTAATGATGTGGTTGGGGATGCACATCTCCGTATTGCATGTAAGATCTTGTACCTGTGTTTCCATCCATTCCAAATGCTCCAGGGCTGCGGCATGACACAAAGCTTAATGCTCTCTAGGGATCTAAATGATGCAGGAAGGATGGAAGGATGAGGAGCTGGATAAAAGTCTGCAAGAACTATTCTTTGTGTCAAGTGAAATTCCAACACATCCTTAGAAAGAAATGAAGGGCGAACCCTCAAAACAACCTTTACCTTCTAAAAAGTAGTAAATGGTGGTCGGCATGACAAAGCCTGAAGCTAGAACACTCTGAGCAGAATTGATCGCTATAAGAAAGACACTCTTCAAAATTGACATCCCAAGTGGACATAAATGAAGAGGCTCAAATGGGGCTCCTATTAAGAAATATAATACTAAATCAAAATTCCAAACCGGTACTATAAAAGGTACCAGAGGGAAGATGTTTGTCAGTCCCTTTAGGAACCGAATTACAATGGGAACTTTAAAGTAAGAGCCTTGTTCAGGCGAGTGCTTGAAAATCGATAGTGCAGCAAGATAACCTTTTGTAGTGGACACCTGTAGCCCCTGATGGGCCAGATATAACAAGAAAGATAACACAGAGGGTGTGCCACAAGTAAATGTTTCTATTTTCTGAACTCTGCACAAGCTGCAAAATGTGTCAAATTGCCGCGGTAAAGAGCTGTTGTTGCTGGTCTTCTGTCCAAAAGTAACACCTCCATCACGTCTTTTGGGAGATCCCGATCCTCGTATCTCAACCTCTCAAAAACCGGGCATGAAAGTTCAGAGTTCTGATTTCTGGATGGAGAAGACGGATTAGGGGGAAGATGGACATATCCAGATGTTTCGGTACAACGTCCTCCTGGCCAAATTCAGAGCAATTAAGATCATGGATTTCCCAAACTTCCTCACCCTACTGATGACATGAGGGATGATGGGGACCAGAGGGAATGCGTACAGAAGTGGAAAATCCCAATCCACCACGAACGCGTCCCCCAGAGCTCTTCTCTGTGGAAATTCCCTGGAGCAGAACAGGCACATTTCCTATTGATAGTGTACACAAACAGATCAACTATACAAACTATATAAAAAATAGAGAACCCAAACAACTCTGCACTGTCTATTTGGCTAGTATCTACTTTAGTACTACTAGGCAATCATATACATATATCTCTGTTAACATTCACTATTGATTCAACTAGATTGAATGACCTTAATTAGAGAGCAACAATTTATAGAAAATATTTTATTAACAATCAATTGTTATTAAAAACACATGCATAAAAATACAATTTGTATAAATGTACAAAAGGATTACTCCCAATGGCATATCCTGTGCAGATCTGTAATCGACATTTCTGATCCACAGTCTGCGCACCTCTGGAACCAAGTCTTTGTGGTATATTTATTTATTTTTATGTATTTATTTCTATAGCGCTGGAACAAAGGCCATGGGTTTAGAAGCGCTCAAGACAAGAGACAGAAAAAAAAGAACAAAAAACAGGTTTTATCACAAGATGGACCTTAGACTCAGAAGAGGTGTATAGACAGAAACCAGCTAAACAAAAGATCAGTATAGGACAATTCTCATTGTAGAAACCAGTGGCAAATTGTTCATCATTTTATAATGGTTCAAAAAGGCAGGCATGTTGCTCTGACCACAACCAATAATGATGCAGTCTGTATTACTTTCATAGCACCAATCCGGGATTTGAATCCATGGCAAATGTTTACAATCTTGCCATTTTACACATGGCCTTCTTTTTGCTTGAATCCAAGACCTTATTCTGTAATGCCTGCCTGGTCTCAACCCTTTCTGACTTGGTCACATTAGTGATGATAAGATTTCGATGATCCATAATCTTTGGTGTTGTGGGGTATAAGCAAAAGCACCAAACCAACAGAACTGAAGGGCCATGTGAAAAAGACCTACTTGTCCTTACCAAAGGAAAAGCAGCATTTTAATTCACAAAGGCAGAAGAAATTCAAAGGTCCCTTTCATGTGACAAATAGGATTTTTAAACACTGACACCCAAACGGCTTTCCATATGTGTTTGCAAGTTAAAGCAAGACATGAGAAAAATGTTTCCCTGCCAACATAAAGATGTCAGGAAAAAGACATGGTGTGTGTGTCTTGACAAAAAGTAATGTATATCCTGCTTCAAAAGCAAAATACCAGAAAAACATTTCAAAAGAAATTTCCACTTTGTTGCCATGAAAAGTACCTGTAGGCATGAGGCAGACTATGTTGGTGTATTTCTGCAGTGGAAATCCAGAGAAAGCTAAATCAAAAATGTAATCCAAGTGCAGATTGGAAAAGCACATCACATTACTGGCTGAGAAATAAATGCAGCCTTTTCACAGAAACTGCCAACCATCAAAAAGTTGTGCACTGTGACGATTCAGACCCCCTTTTCAGCAGAAAAATGAACAGAAAATAATGTAAAATGTATTTTATTAATGACTGAAAGAAACATCCTTGCACTTTCAGCAAAAAAGCAAAGCTAACTCTGATCAGAAAAGTACACTGGGTGCCAAAGAATAACGGATGGTGTTAGAAAATACAGTATGTGAATTCCTGTCAGCCAAGGACAATGGGCAAAATTCAAAAAAGGATTCCCCCACTGCCAACCTGGTTTGTGCATCCTGTTTATAACTGCAATAAAATGTGGATTGATGGGTGTCAAAAGCCAAGTTTCCCTAGAAGTGCTGTCTCTGAAGGCAGTTCTGAGCAGGAAAATGTTTTAGCCAGTGCATGGCAGGAATGTGTGGAGAGGGATCTCTGTGTTTCCAAGGCCCTGGGTTTTATGACTGGCAACCACTAACTTCAAACAACCAACTTCAAACAACAAAGCGACTCATAACAAATATGGTCACAGGCTGGCCGATAGAGACAAATGGACTGGATGAAGCAGGGCTCCCATTTACTGAACATAACGATTTACAATTAATTTTAAAGGACTATTACAACTCAGGCCTTTTTCCCAGCAACCATAAATTGTATTGCATTGATTTATGTGTCATTGTTTAGATAATGTCCCAGCGATTTTGTTGAAATAAAAATAATCAATCTGTGATTTAGGCAATTGTAATGACCAGCTAAAATGGGTTTCTGGCTGACCTAAAAATGTCCCAAATTTAAGAGTTGGCGAACTGGTGGAGGGTAGAATGCGTAATGTGAGGAGTAAATTGTGTGTTCATAGTTGTTATGCGTTTCGTGTAAACAGTGGAAAAGTGCCACATGGCCGTGCAACATGATTTGGAAATGGCTGTCGTTTTATTAAATTCCCTAAGAGTAGCTGAATATATATGTATACCATGGCAGTTTTGCCCAAAAGCAAACATAGTGTCACGTCTCCCAGTGTGCCCACTACTAGGCAATCCACTAGGCAATCCACGATCAGCCCGCATTTACCTGGCACATCTCTCGCTGCACATCGGGGCACAAGAAAACGACCTTCTGCTCGACACTGGAGAAGGATGACTGGTTTTCCAGGTGTTTTCCGACCTTCATTGTCCTGGCAACTCCCGTGGAAACTCTTGCATGCCTTGCAGCACCGCCGAGGAACACGGCGATTCACGTGTCACGTAAGGTGAACTGCTGCCAATCACGTTCATCCTCTGCCATCACGTGATTTTCCCACGCTGCCGCGTTTTTGCATCATGTGACAACAACTAACAGTCAAAAGCGCCGGAAACCACGGTGGCGACGCTTCTCAGCTGCTTCTCGTAAGGACTGTTTGGCGTTATTGTTTTCATCAAGGATTCATCGGCTCTACGACCACGGACTGTTTTTTGGATACTCTATTTCTTCTTGGCTTCATCTGTTACCTTTGCCCTGGAACTCTTCTTGTTTGCTTCTAAAGATACTCGACCCTGCACCTACTTCACGGATTGCTTAAACCGACTGTCCCTTGCTTGGACCTTGTGCTTTGAACTAGGTTTTGACCCCATTATGTGTTTTTGCACTCCACTTTTGGACTTCTCTGGTGCCAACTCTTGTGCCAACTTGCCCAGGTGTGGAACTACTACCCAAGCCTCTCTGAAACCCAGCCCACTGTCCCTGCTAGTTTCCCCTAGTGCATTACGATCTGGCCCACAGCTCATCTAGGTAAGCCTTGCTACAATCAGTTCCTTTGCTGTGTCCATATTGCATTAGTTGATAACCGTCTATTGCCTTACAGTGGCCAAAGGGGTTCTTCCGGCGTTTCCTGGTTCCAGTTGACGGCTCTCTACCCCTGTGGCCTCAAAGATTGCACAGACAGTATTTGGTCATTCTGTCTGTGTAGTACTTGGGGACGGAGGTATTCAATAATCGGCACAACCATCAAGATCAGAACACACAGAAACAAAAGGGGATTTCAAAGGGAAGTTGCCATATGTCTGTTCCAGACTCTTAAACCAATCCTAAGAGATGGGCTGGAGTTGGTAGGTGAGAGTATGGTAACTGTCCAATACTGCTTGTGAGAGCTTGTGCAGGGTGCTGCCCAAGATTGTAAACTTGATGGTGTCATCACAGCTATATAAAGTGGATGAACTACGAGGAAAGGGGAGAGCTCGTTACAATAACATTGTGAACAGAGTTTCTAAAATTGACATCGGAGAGCCACAAGGAAACACCAAAAGGAGATTTTTCAGAGATTGCCTCTGGGTATAACTGTCTATTGCTGCTGTCTGTTGCTGGGGAGGCCTAAGAGCTGACTGGATTCTATGGTAAAGAGCTGCGGACCATCCTTGAGAGTTGAGTGACCAGACCCCTGCCCTATCCTCCAAGAGGGACCTGAAATGCTGCTGGCTTTCCTGATCTTTAAACAGAGGCTTTCTATATAAGCAGACCTGAGCCCTGGGAGAATAAAAGGTGGGGGAACCTGATTGCCTTAAATCGTTTCCCTTTATAGTGGGTGGGGAGGGCAGAACTGTGTAGATCCTTAGCCTAATTAAATCAAAATATTAATTTAATAAATTCCCCTTGGACGAACACCACATGGTGATTTTTGTTAAAATCTGAAATTAACAAAGCTCATTCTCGGTGTGCGCTGAAATCTATTGACTAATTTATTTGGGTGATCCTATTTTTCCTGTTGACCCCGACTTCTTTAGGAAAAGGCGTGTCTTTGTCCCTAAGCTAAAAAAAAGCCCTAAACTGCCCACTTCCTCCAACACAGGCCTTTAAGTGGAGGGGGGGTCTGAAATCCAAAATACTCTAAGCATCCCATTTTTTTCTCTTCAGCTTCCCCAAGACAGCGCTTTAAGAGGGGGGTATGAAATCCAAAATTCGCAAATTTATCAATGTTTGCTGTCCGTCTTACCCAACACAGACCAAAGGAAAGGGGGTGGCGGTGAAAAACAAACTAATAAATCACCCAGTGTTTATTTTAAAGCAGCAATGTTGGTGAAATAACAATTGCCAAAATTTGTAAAACTTAACTGCTAGCCTTTTAAGTGCATAAGAAAATCGAAATTACACAGTCTTGCATATATAAATGGAATTCAGTCATTGACCAGTGTTGATTATTTCTTGATGTGAACTCTGTAGAAAGTAAAGTATTGTCATGTATGTTTTCCCCAACACATTGGTGTGATTTATTGGTGTAAAAAGAAGTTAATTGTGAGCCACAAAGAAGGTGGCATGTGTAGTTTAGTGTGATTTCTATTACTTCTAATTTAAATAAATATAAATATATTTCCTGTACACTGGCCTGGTTCTTGGATCATTTGTAGCTCAGGGGGAGGGATCCAAGAGGCATGATATGAGGCTGAGATAGGGCTGAATAGAAGAACTATCACAAGATGGACCTTAGACTCAGAAGAGGTGTATAGACAGAAACCAGCTAAACAAAAGATCAGTATAGGACAATTCTCATTGTAGAAACCAGTGGCAAATTGTTCATCATTTTATAATGGTTCAAAAAGGCAGGCATGTTGCTCTGACCACAACCAATAATGATGCAGTCTGTATTACTTTCATAGCACCAATCCGGGATTTGAATCCATGGCAAATGTTTACAATCTTGCCATTTTACACATGGCCTTCTTTTTGCTTGAATCCAAGACCTTATTCTGTAATGCCTGCCTGGTCTCAACCCTTTCTGACTTGGTCACATTAGTGATGATAAGATTTCGATGATCCATAATCTTTGGTGTTGTGGGGTGTAAGCAAAAGCACCAAACCAACAGAACTGAAGGGCCATGTGAAAAAGACCTACTTGTCCTTACCAAAGGAAAAGCAGCATTTTAATTCACAAAGGCAGAAGAAATTCAAAGGTCCCTTTCATGTGACAAATAGGATTTTTAAACACTGACACCCAAACGGCTTTCCATATGTGTTTGCAAGTTAAAGCAAGACATGAGAAAAATGTTTCCCTGCCAACATAAAGATGTCAGGAAAAAGACATGGTGTGTGTGTCTTGACAAAAAGTAATGTATATCCTGCTTCAAAAGCAAAATACCAGAAAAACATTTCAAAAGAAAATTCCACTTTGTTGCCATGAAAAGTACCTGTAGGCATGAGGCAGACTATGTTGGTGTATTTCTGCAGTGGAAATCCAGAGAAAGCTAAATCAAAAATGTAATCCAAGTGCAGATTGGAAAAGCACATCACATTACTGGCTGAGAAATAAATGCAGCCTTTTCACAGAAACTGCCAACCATCAAAAAGTTGTGCACTGTGACGATTCAGACCCCCTTTTCAGCAGAAAAATGAACAGAAAATAATGTAAAATGTATTTTATTAATGACTGAAAGAAACATCCTTGCACTTTCAGCAAAAAAGCAAAGCTAACTCTGATCAGTAAAGTACACTGGGTGCCAAAGAATAACGGATGGTGTTAGAAAATACAGTATGTGAATTCCTGTCAGCCAAGGACAATGGGCAAAATTCAAAAAAGGATTCCCCCACTGCCAACCTGGTTTGTGCATCCTGTTTATAACTGCAATAAAATGTGGATTGATGGGTGTCAAAAGCCAAGTTTCCCTAGAAGTGCTGTCTCTGAAGGCAGTTCTGAGCAGGAAAATGTTTTAGCCAGTGCATGGCAGGAATGTGTGGAGAGGGATCTCTGTGTTTCCAAGGCCCTGGGTTTTATGACTGGCAACCACTAACTTCAAACAACCAACTTCAAACAACAAAGCGACTCATAACAAATATGGTCACAGGCTGGCCGATAGAGACAAATGGACTGGATGAAGCAGGGCTCCCATTTACTGAACATAACGATTTACAATTAATTTTAAAGGACTATTACAACTCAGGCCTTTTTCCCAGCAACCATAAGTTGTATTGCATTGATTTATGTGTCATTGTTTAGATAATGTCCCAGCGATTTTGTTGAAATAAAAATAATCAATCTGTGATTTAGGCAATTGTAATGACCAGCTAAAATGGGTTTCTGGCTGACCTAAAAATGTCCCAAATTTAAGAGTTGGCGAACTGGTGGAGGGTAGAATGCGTAATGTGAGGAGTAAATTGTGTGTTCATAGTTGTTATGCGTTTCGTGTAAACAGTGGAAAAGTGCCACATGGCCGTGCAACATGATTTGCAAATGGCTGTCGTTTTATTAAATTCCCTAAGAGTAGCTGAATATATATGTATACCATGGCAGTTTTGCCCAAAAGCAGACATAGTGTCACGTCTCCCAGTGTGCCCACTACTAGGCAATCCACTAGGCAATCCACGATCAGCCCGCATTTACCTGGCACATCTCTCGCTGCACATCGGGGCACAAGAAAACGACCTTCTGCTCGACACTGGAGAAGGATGACTGGTTTTCCAGGTGTTTTCCGACCTTCATTGTCCTGGCAACTCCCGTGGAAACTCTCGCATGCCTTGCAGCACCGCCGAGGAACACGGCGATTCACGTGTCACGTGAGGTGAACTGCTGCCAATCACGTTCATCCTCTGCCATCACGTGATTTTCCCACGCTGCCGCGTTTTTGCATCATGTGACAACAACTAACAGTCAAAAGCGCCGGAAACCACGGTGGCGACGCTTCTCAGCTGCTTCTCGTAAGGACTGTTTGGCGTTATTGTTTTCATCAAGGATTCATCGGCTCTACGACCACGGACTGTTTTTTGGATACTCTATTTCTTCTTGGCTTCATCTGTTACCTTTGCCCTGGAACTCTTCTTGTTTGCTTCTAAAGATACTCGACCCTGCACCTACTTCACGGATTGCTTAAACCGACTGTCCCTTGCTTGGACCTTGTGCTTTGAACTAGGTTTTGACCCCATTATGTGTTTTTGCACTCCACCTTTGGACTTCTCTGGTGCCAACTCTTGTGCCAACTTGCCCAGGTGTGGAACTACTACCCAAGCCTCTCTGAAACCCAGCCCACTGTCCCTGCTAGTTTCCCCTAGTGCATTACGATCTGGCCCACAGCTCATCTAGGTAAGCCTTGCTACAATCAGTTCCTTTGCTGTGTCCATATTGCATTAGTTGATAACCGTCTATTGCCTTACAGTGGCCAAAGGGGTTCTTCCGGCGTTTCCTGGTTCCAGTTGACGGCTCTCTACCCCTGTGGCCTCAAAGATTGCACAGACAGTATTTGGTCATTCTGTCTGTGTAGTACTTGGGGACGGAGGTATTCAATAATCGGCACAACCATCAAGATCAGAACACACAGAAACAAAAGGGGATTTCAAAGGGAAGTTGCCATATGTCTGTTCCAGACTCTTAAACCAATCCTAAGAGATGGGCTGGAGTTGGGAGGAGAGAGTAGGGTAACTGTCCAATACTGCTTGTGAGAGCTTGTGCAGGGTGCTGCCCAAGATTGTAAACTTGATGGTGTCATCACAGCTATATAAAGTGGATGAACTACGAGGAAAGGGGAGAGCTCGTTACAATAACATTGTGAACAGAGTTTCTAAAATTGACATCGGAGAGCCACAAGGAAACACCAAAAGGAGATTTTTCAGAGATTGCCTCTGGGTATAACTGTCTATTGCTGCTGTCTGTTGCTGGGGAGGCCTAAGAGCTGACTGGATTCTATGGTAAAGAGCTGCGGACCATCCTTGAGAGTTGAGTGACCAGACCCCTGCCCTATCCTCCAAGAGGGACCTGAAATGCTGCTGGCTTTCCTGATCTTTAAACAGAGGCTTTCTATATAAGCAGACCTGAGCCCTGGGAGAATAAAAGGTGGGGGAACCTGATTGCCTTAAATCGTTTCCCTTTATAGTGGGTGGGGAGGGCAGAACTGTGTAGATCCTTAGCCTAATTAAATCAAAATATTAATTTAATAAATTCCCCTTGGACGAACACCACATGGTGATTTTTGTTAAAATCTGAAATTAACAAAGCTCATTCTCGGTGTGCGCTGAAATCTATTGACTAATTTATTTGGGTGATCCTATTTTTCCTGTTGACCCCGACTTCTTTAGGAAAAGGCGTGTCTTTGTCCCTAAGCTAAAAAAAAGCCCTAAACTGCCCGCTTCCTCCAACACAGGCCTTTAAGTGGAGGGGGGGTCTGAAATCCAAAATACTCTAAGCATCCCATTTTTTTCTCTTCAGCTTCCCCAAGACAGCGCTTTAAGAGGGGGGTATGAAATCCAAAATTCGCAAATTTATCAATGTTTGCTGTCCGTCTTACCCAACACAGACCAAAGGAAAGGGGGTGGCGGTGAAAAACAAACTAATAAATCACCCAGTGTTTATTTTAAAGCAGCAATGTTGGTGAAATAACAATTGCCAAAATTTGTAAAACTTAACTGCTAGCCTTTTAAGTGCATAAGAAAATCGAAATTACACAGTCTTGCATATATAAATGGAATTCAGTCATTGACCAGTGTTGATTATTTCTTGATGTGAACTCTGTAGAAAGTAAAGTATTGTCATGTATGTTTTCCCCAACACATTGGTGTGATTTATTGGTGTAAAAAGAAGTTAATTGTGAGCCACAAAGAAGGTGGCATGTGTAGTTTAGTGTGATTTCTATTACTTCTAATTTAAATAAATATAAATATATTTCCTGTACACTGGCCTGGTTCTTGGATCATTTGTAGCTCAGGGGGAGGGATCCAAGAGGCATGATATGAGGCTGAGATAGGGCTGAATAGAAGAACTGAAATGAATCATTTGTTGTGTGACAATTAGCTTGGGAAGGGAAGGAACTCCCTGTGGAAATTCAATAAAGTATTACAAATTGGGGGCTCATCCGGGATTTGGCTGGCTATTTCTGACTCACGACAAGTGCATGGTGACAGACCATTCATTTTGATGTAAGTGGATTAAGGTGGAGGGAAAGTCATCTTTGTTTTGTTAAAGTGCTGTGAAGATTTTAGCCTGCGTTCCAGGGTGGTGTATAGGTGAAAAAATAAGATTGAGTAAGAATTGATTTGGCACTGTGAGTGGAAATTCATCAGGAACAGGCTGATATTTGCCCCTGCTGTTAGGAAAGATTTCATAATTGTAGGTAATTTTCCTTCCATGTGGCAACCCCTAAACTTTTTGCTGTTGTTTTTCACCTTGCTCTTGACTTTGCCAGAGAAGTGCAGCCTTCTGCCGCACTCCTCTGGGCTTTCGCTCCTTTTCTTATGGGGAAACTGACATGCCCTTAAGACAGTCAGTACCGGGGAACGCTGTTTCCCGTAGTTTCTTTTATCATGTTGCGGCTTTTAGTGCAGCATGACACAAGAGGGCACTGTAAGCTAAGTTACAGCTCTCTTGGGTCTCTAGCCTTCTACAGGCCCTAGATACTCGTTTAGGATGGTATTTGATCGGTGCAAGTCATTCAGGGACTGGAATGGTGGCAGCGATCGTTTTGTGTATTTTGAGCTCCTTTTGGCGTTCTGAGCGCATTTATCGCACTGAACCCAAAATGGTGGCCTGGCTCCCAAAATGGCCAGACCACGAGGCTCCTTTGTCCTGTCCACTGACCGTCTTGCTCCCTTCACCTTCCCCAGGTCGAGCGACCCGGGGCCTTCCTTATTTGGGCATGTACTTTCCCGCGAAACACGGATGCTTTCGCGGGCTTCTACATGTCTTTTGTGTGCCTCCAGGGTAAGGGCTGGGATGTCTGGTCCCAATACACATCCTGGGTGCCAGAGAGTCTAGGGTAGTGTGAATGCCTGGGACCACCGTGGTCCGTGATTGGTCCACGAATGGTGTGTGTGTTGATGAGCGGATCTCCCATTGGCTCCCCTCCGTTTTGGCGCGAAGGGAACCGTGGATAAGAGGGGGCTGGAAACACCACTACCATGTCGATCTCCTGAGTTCTCACGAACGAAGGAATACAGGAGCCAAGTATCCTGCAACCGAGAGGCTGGACCGAGGAATCGCTGGTGACCCGCTGAAGGAATCCTCCTTTGCACTGCTGTCGTCCTGTGAAACCCTTTCCTCCTTTGATCGAACCAGAAGGCCTGTACTGGTGCTTCGACCTTTGGAATAGCAGGAACAGCTATTCCCGGCGACTTCATCATCTCCTGCCAAGTAAGCCTTCGGAAGTGTCTCTGGGCCATCCAGTTGACTGACCAGCTTACAAGGGAGTCCTGCTCTGTAACCGCCGCCAGGTTGTGTTGTATTTCGAGTCCTGGTCACTCTCACACGCTTCGTACACTTGGCGTTCCCAAGTCTGAAGTGAGTAGTGTACATTTGGCTCGAATACACACGGCCGCTCCGTTGCCCTGCGGTGGTGACAAAACTGTGCAGGTTTCTTCGATTCGGACGTCTTTTTGCTCTACACGACGACGAGGCATTCCCGGCTCTTCTGAACCTGCCAGCTGCTGAAACTAACGTGGAGAAGCCTGGGTCTGCTTGCATCGGGGACCGGTGAGTAGTTTAGCTAGGATCTGGTCACCCTCCTGCAGTAGCCCATTGCTTTTCCCCGCTGTGTAAAAACAGCACCCTTTTGTCCGTACTCGCGCTCTGCTTCTGCTCGCTGTGGAGGCTGCGCTTGAGTCGCGGACCCTGTTCTTCTTCTGTTGTGCACTAACCCGAACTGCCTGACTTCCTCCGAAGAGCTTCTCCTTTTGCCCGTTGGCACCAGCTGGTGCAGGTACTTTGAGCACAAGGCTCCACTCTTCGCAGGGCTCGGACTTCCATCTAGTTAGGTGCCTCTGAAGGCACCTGCTTGCATCGGGGACCGGTGAGTAGTTTAGCTAGGATCTGGTCACCCTCCTGCAGTAGCCCATTGCTTTTCCCCGCTGTGTAAAAACAGCACCCTTTTGTCCGTACTCGCGCTCTGCTTCTGCTCGCTGTGGAGGCTGCGCTTGAGTCGCGGACCCTGTTCTTCTTCTGTTGTGCACTAACCCGAACTGCCTGACTTCCTCCGAAGAGCTTCTCCTTTTGCCCGTTGGCACCAGCTGGTGCAGGTACTTTGAGCACAAGGCTCCACTCTTCGCAGGGCTCGGACTTCCATCTAGTTAGGTGCCTCTGAAGGCGAACTGAGTCTAAAGCGTTATCGCACTGCCTGTTTTCCTTCCCTTTCAGGTGGACTACACATTTCGTGCTTCTAATGCTTGCGACTGTCGTATTTGTATTTATATTGTGTTGATATGGTATGTGTTGGCTTAATATTGTGATATTGTGATTTTCTCGCTACGGTCATTGTTTTAAAGGCCTTAAAATAAATGTGTATATATTTTTGATATAACAACTGTTTGGAGTAGTTTGTAAGCGCTCTTGCTTTGTGTGCTCATTGCGGGCTTTCAGTCACCCTCACCCCTCTTGAGACCTAGTCTTGACCGCCGCGATTGCTACCTTGATTGGTCTGGCTCGTCCAGAGGTTACCCTGTTCCAAGTAATTAGGTTGGCCTTCTGAACTTCTGCGCCACCAGGACAGAGTTCAGAAATCCGTCTTAACAAATTGGTGTACAGCGGTGGGATACGACTGAAGGTATCCAGTGTTGCACACAAACGAAGGCATTTCAGGTTATTCCAACCAGGACACGTAGTGAATTGTTGCGTATAACTTTAAAAAGGCCATAGTCCTATCTAACAGTATGGAAACAAATACCTTGTTAACTTTAAATGCTTCCAAATCAGAAACATTGAAGAAGATGTGTGCGGAGAGAGGTGTTTCCTCTCAAGGCACGAAATTGGAAATGATCCAAAGAATCGTGGCGTGGCAAGAAGCGCAGCTTGACGCTATAACTTCTGAGGACAGTGCAGAAGGTGGTGGGGCTGCTCTCACTGGTAGAACCGACGGTTCTGCCGCTGCACTGATCCATCGCGACCACGAGGACAGGGAGGACGAGATGTCTAATGTTTCCTCTGCCAGTGTTGATGGGGATGCTATGCTTGAATTCAAGAAGCAAGAGCTGCGGTTTAGGCAGCAGGAGCTTGAATTCAGCATAGCCAAACTAAAAATCGAACAGGCAGAAAAACAGAAAGACAGGGATCACCAGTTGGAACTGGCCAAGCTTCAGGTTGCAAATGGGTCCAAGGGTCCTGGACATGGGTCTGGGGCTTCCTCTCATCCACGGTTTCCGAAAGATCTGCTCAGTGTGTATGAAGAAAGGAATGACATTATGGACTGGCTGAATGCGTTTGAGTATGCATGCGAAGTTCAAGAAGTTGACAATGGTGATAAGATTGCGTGGTTGCTCAGTAGACTGCCCCATTCTGGCTGTAGTGCCATCATGGAAATGTCGAAGGCTGAGCGAGCTGATTTCGCAATGTTAAAGCAAACTCTCATTTTAAAGTTTGGGAAGACTCCGGCCCAATATTTAAAGCGTTTTCGAGAGTATAAGAAAAAGGAAGGTGGTACTTGGGTATCTTATGTCGCTGAATCTTTGAAAAACTTAACTGGCTGGGTCGAAGGTTATAAGGTTTCTACCTTCGAAGGCATGATAAATCTTGTCATGCTGGAACACATTTTTGCTTCTTCTTCCCCGGAGCTTAAGCAGCATTTGGCCGATTCAAAGGAGATAGATCCTAAGAAGCTGGCCATTGCAGCAGACTTATGGGTATCACATCGAGTGTCCCATAAGGACAAAACTCATCCTGGTAAGCAGGAGGAAGGGAAAAAGTCCAAAGATATGGAGGGTGGGGAATCTGCTAAATCTTCTTCCCATAAGGGCCACAAAAAGAAAAACAAGGGTAAAACACAAGAGAACTCACAGGGTAGTGGAGGTCAGCCTCCGAAACAGAACTCTGGTTACAATAAGCCTCCCTACGTAAACAGACCCAATGGATCTTGTTTTTCTTGTGGAGCAACTGACCATGTGAAGGGGGATCCCCGGTGTAAGGTTAGACCTTTGGGGGTCCACTCCGCTAATCTGGCCTTCTCCTCCTACGAGGAAGAAGAGATTACAGGAGCATCCTTCTCCTCAGACTCATTTCCCAGCGGGATAGAGGCTGAGGTAGTTTTAGTGTCCCTGGGTTCCTGGGAGCCTAAAGTCGCAGAGGCTTATGCTAGGATTCCGGATAAAACCAAGCACTACTTTAAAGACAGTGTGCTGATCAATGGAGTAGAGACTCCAGCTCTTAGGGATAGTGGGTGCAGTCGCACTGTAGTGGATTCTACCTTGGTAGACTCAGAGGAAGTTGCCAGAGCTACTCTGATGCCCACTAAGTTGGCTGACGGCCCCCTCCGTATGTTCCCAGTAATACCTGTAAATCTTACTTTAAATGGTACAGCAGTCAGGATTCCAGTGAGCATTCAGAGAAACGTCCCGGGAAAGGTCTTGTTAGGTAATGATCTCAGAGCTTTAGGGCTCGTAGGAGACACTGCCGAAAGACCCTACACACGGTCTCAAGCACGGGCAGCATTGGCCAAGTCCAATACGCCGCCCCAGCCGAAGGGGAAACCCAAGGCGAAAGGAGTCGACAAGTCACGACGAGGGAAAGTGAATATTCCCCCGAGCTCGCCTACCACTGCGGTGGAGGAAGTTGGTCAATCGCCCGGGCCTGACGAGGAGGTGGCGATGCCTGAAGTATTCGACCCCAACGATCATCCTGAACTAAAAGACTTGTTAGTTGAAGGAGGTCCTGATAGGGACGAATTCAGTAAAGGCCAACGTGAGTGCCCATCTCTGGAAGGCCTAAGGAGACAGGCCTGCTGCCAGCTTGAGGGTGAACCTCCTGGGACGCATAGGATTTATTGGGAAGGTGGACTCCTGTATAGTGAGCCCACAGAGTCTACAGAAGGAGACCATAGGAGGTTGGTGGTTCCCCTTGCTGTTAGGCCCTTCCTCCTGCAGTTGGCGCATGAAGTTCCCCTTGCTGGTCACCTTGGTATGAAGAGGACCAAGCAAAGGTTATCCATGCACTTCTACTGGCCCAAGATGGGGGTGCAAGTAGAAAGTCACTGCAGGAGTTGTGCCTCCTGCCAGTTGTCTGGTAAGGTTGGCGCGACAATCCAAGCTCCGTTGGTACTGCTCCCAGTTGTGGGGGTACCATTTGAAAGGGTAGGGATCGACATCGTTGGTCCCCTTGACCCGCAAACATCCTCGGGCAATAGGTTTATCCTGGTGCTGGTCGACCATGCAACCAGGTATCCTGAGGCCATCCCATTGAAAACTGTAACTGCCAAGTCAGTTGCAAAAGCTTTACTCGGCATATTTACTAGGGTTGGCTTCCCTAAAGAAGTTGTGTCAGATCGGGGCAGCAACTTTATGTCGAAGTATATGCAGGCTATGTGGAAAGAATGTGGGGTCACCTACAAGTTCTCTTCTGCATACCACCCCCAGACCAATGGTCTGGTGGAACGTTTCAACAGAACGTTAAAGAGCATGATTGGGGCTCTGGAGGAGCCTCAGAGAAGAAAATGGGATCTTCTTTTACCATGCTTACTGTTTGCCTACCGAGAGGTACCACAGGAGGGTGTTGGCTTCAGCCCCTTCGAACTACTGTTCGGTCATCCCGTACGGGGACCCTTAGCCATCGTCAAAGAGGGATGGGAGATGCCCACTCCCCCTGTTACTACCAACGTAGTTGATTATGTGCTAGGGCTCAGAAAACGGATGGTACTTCTGATGGGCTTGGCTAGTGATAAATTGAAGGCAGGGCAAGCGCTGGTGAAACATTGGTACGACCAGAAAGCTTCCCTCATCAACTTTACACCTGGTCAGCAAGTCCTGATCATGAATCCCATAAGGCCTCGCGCTTTACAGGACAAATGGTCAGGCCCTTACACAGTGGTGGAGCCCCTGGGTGAGGTTAACTATTTAGTGGACCTTGGAAGGCCTGGACAGGCTCCAAAAGTGTTTCACGTGAATAGGCTGAAGGCTTTCGTCCCAAGAGTCGAAATCGCAGCACTGCTACTGGCTTCAGATGTTGAGGAAGAGGAGTCGGAACCTCTCCCCGACCTGTTCCAAAGCGGTCCTTCAGATAGCTCCTTTGAGGGTGTCCGAGTGGCCCCTCACCTGACTTCTGATCAGCAGGCTGAGGTGAAAAGTTTGCTTAGGCAGTTTTCCCCCCTGTTTTCACAGTCGCCTGGTTTGACATCTTGGTGCAAACATAACATTGACACAGGAGACAGTGTACCTACCAAAAGTAGGGGATACAGGATGTCAGACAAAGTACGGTCTTATATTAAGACCGAGGTCAACAAGATGTTAGACCTTGGGGTGATTGAACCCTCTAGTAGTCCTTGGTCCAGCCCTGTGGTGTTGGTTCCAAAGGCAGGCACTTCTGAATTGAGGTTCTGCGTGGATTACAGGGCTCTGAATGCTGTCACCAAGACAGATGCACACCCCTTGCCTCGAACAGATGAGCTGGTGGATACTTTGGGTGCCTCCAAGTACCTCAGCACGTTTGACCTCACTGCTGGCTATTGGCAAATAGCTTTAGCAGAACATGCCAAGGAGAAGACAGCATTTTCTACTCCAGACGGCCTTTACCAATTCCGGGTAATGCCGTTCGGGTTGAAGAATGCACCTGCCACTTTCCAGAGGCTTGTGAATCATGTGTTGAATGGGTTGGACGAATTCTGTCTTGCATATCTGGACGATATAGCAGTTTTCAGTGCCACCTGGGAAGACCATGTGAAATACCTTGGGATTGTGCTCCAGGCTCTTCAGAAAGCCCACTTGACCATAAAGGCTAGTAAATGCCAGATTGGACAAGGCTCAGTGGTTTACCTTGGACATGAAGTAGGTGGAGGGAGGATACAGCCTCTATCCAGTAAGGTACAAGCAGTACAAGACTGGCCTACCCCCACTACGCAAACCCAAGTGAGAGCCTTCTTAGGACTCATGGGGTATTACCGCAATTTTGTGGCAGACTATGGCACCATAGCTGCTCCTCTGACTGCCCTCACAACTCCGAAGAAACCCAAGAAGGTAACTTGGACCGACGAGTGTGAGAAGGCCTTCAATGGCTTAAAAGACTCCTTGTGCCAGGCCCCTGTCCTCAGGGCCCCGGATTATCAAAGACCTTTTATCGTGCAGACGGACGCCTCTGACACTGGGATAGGAGCTGTACTATCACAAGTAGATGAGAAGGGTAAGGAACACCCTATCGGTTTTATTAGTCGCCAGCTTAAGGACAGAGAGCTCAGATGGTCCACGGTAGAGAAAGAATGTTTCTCTGTTGTGTGGGCCCTAAGGAAGCTGAGGCCCTACCTCTATGGGACCCACTTCACTGTGCAAACTGACCATAAGCCGTTAAAGTGGCTAATGAACATGAAGGGGGAGAATCCAAAGTTGCTTAGGTGGTCCATAAGTCTACAAGGCTTCGACTTCACTATTGAGCATAGGCCAGGTGTCCAACATAGCAATGCTGATGGGTTGTCCAGAATGTTTAACCGACCTGAACAAGAGACTCATCCAGGGGTGGATTAGTTCCCCCTGTCCATAGTCTGGGAGGGGCGAGTGTTAGGAAAGATTTCATAATTGTAGGTAATTTTCCTTCCATGTGGCAACCCCTAAACTTTTTGCTGTTGTTTTTCATCTTGCTCTTGACTTTGCCAGAGAAGTGCAGCCTTCTGCCGCACTCCTCTGGGCTTTCGCTCCTTTTCTTATGGGGAAACTGACATGCCCTTAAGACAGTCAGTACCGGGGAACGCTGTTTCCCGTAGTTTCTTTTATCATGTTGCGGCTTTTAGTGCAACATGACACAAGAGGGCACTGTAAGCTAAGTTACAGCTCTCTTGGGTCTCTAGCCTTCTACAGGCCCTAGATACTCGTTTAGGATGGTATTTGATCGGTGCAAGTCATTCAGGGACTGGAATGGTGGCAGCGATCGTTTTGTGTATTTTGAGCTCCTTTTGGCGTTCTGAG
Source organism: Ambystoma mexicanum (assembly GCF_040938575.1). Lineage (NCBI taxonomy): Eukaryota > Metazoa > Chordata > Amphibia > Caudata > Ambystomatidae > Ambystoma > Ambystoma mexicanum. The sequence continues at coordinate 171,501,029 of NC_090925.1, forward strand.
CGCGTTTTTCGCACTGAACCCAAAATGGTGGCCTGGCTCCCAAAATGGCCAGACCACGAGGCTCCTTTGTCCTGTCCACTGACCGTCTTGCTCCCTTCACCTTCCCCAGGTCGAGCGACCCGGGGCCTTCCTTATTTGGGCATGTACTTTCCCGCGAAACACGGATGCTTTCGCGGGCTTCTACATGTCTTTTGTGTGCCTCCAGGGTGTGGGCTGGGATGTCTGGTCCCAATACACATCCTGGGTGCCAGAGAGTCTAGGGTAGTGTGAATGCCTGGGACCACCGTGGTCCGTGATTGGTCCACAAATGGTGTGTGTGTTGATGAGCGGATCTCCCATTGGCTCCCCTCCGTTTTGGCGCGAAGGGAACCGTGGATAAGAGGGGGCTGGAAACACCACTACCATGTCGATCTCCTGAGTTCTCACGAACGAAGGAATACAGGAGCCAAGTATCCTGCAACCAAGAGGCTGGACCGAGGAATCGCTGGTGATCCGCTGAAGGAATCCTCCTTTGCACTGCTGCCGTCCTGTGAAACCCTTTCCTCCTTTGATCGAACCAGAAGGCCTGTACTGGTGCTTCGACCTTTGGAATAGCAGGAACAGCTATTCCCGGCGACTTCATCATCTCCTGCCAAGTAAGCCTTCGGAAGTGTCTCTGGGCCATCCAGCTGACTGACCAGCTTACAAGGGAGTCCTGCTCTGTAACCGCCACCAGGTTGTGTTGTATTTCGAGTCCTGGTCACTCTCACACGCTTCGTACACTTGGCGTTCCCAAGTCTGAAGTGAGTAGTGTACATTTGGCTCGAATACACACGGCCGCTCCGTTGCCCTGCGGTGGTGACAAAACTGTGCAGGTTTCTTCGATTCGGACGTCTTTTTGCTCTACACGACGACGAGGCATTCCCGGCTCTTCTGAACCTGCCAGCTGCTGAAACTAACGTGGAGAAGCCTGGGTCTGCTTGCATCGGGGACCGGTGAGTAGTTTAGCTAGGATCTGGTCGCCCTCCTGCAGTAGCCCATTGCTTTTCCCCGCTGTGTAAAAACAGCACCCTTTTGTCCGTACTCGCGCTCTGCTTCTGCTCGCTGTGGAGGCTGCGCTTGAGTCGCGGACCCTGTTCTTCTTCTGTTGTGCACTAACCCGAACTGCCTGACTTCCTCCGAAGAGCTTCTCCTTTTGCCCGTTGGCACCAGCTGGTGCAGGTACTTTGAGCACAAGGCTCCACTCTTCGCAGGGCTCGGACTTCCATCTAGTTAGGTGCCTCTGAAGGCGAACTGAGTCTAAAGCATTATCGCACTGCCTGTTTTCCTTCCCTTTCAGGTGGACTACACATTTCGTGCTTCTAATGCTTGCGACTGTCGTATTTGTATATATATTGTTTTGATATGGTATGTGTTGGCTTAATATTGTGATATTGTGATTTTCTCGCTACGGTCATTGTTTTAAAGGCCTTAAAATAAATGTGTATATATTTTTGATATAACAACTGTTTGGAGTAGTTTGTAAGCGCTCTTGCTTTGTGTGCTCATTGCGGGCTTTCAGTCACCCTCACCCCTCTTGAGACCTATCGTTGACCGCCGCGATCGCTACCTTGATTGGTCTGGCTCGTCCAGAGGTTACCCTGTTCCAAGTAATTAGGTTGGCCTTCTGAACTTCTGCGCCACCAGGACTGAGTTCAGAAATCCGTCTTAACACCTGCGCAAAGGAAATTCTACAAAAAAAACAAAAACCCAATTTTGAAAAAATGAATACAAATGAACTAGACAAGAGTCAAGCAGAATCTGGCGTGTTACAGGCAGCGCAGTATAACAATGCTCAAAAGAAAGAGAATGGTATTTGGAAATCAAACTGCTTGGAATATTCACACACAATGCAGGCCACACAAAATGAAAATGAGTCAAGTCGGAATGAAATCAGGGAATTAAAAGATCGGATAATGGCCCAGTGTAAAGTGCTTGAGGCCAATCAGGCCCTTGTCTCGGAGTTAAAAAGCCAGCTCTCTGAACACCATCAGGAAATGAGGAGAGAGAGAACCAAGTATGAGGGTTTGGCAAATTAAATCGAAGAACACAAACAGGCATTGAGGTACCCTGACCAATCAGGATATGGGAAATTGCCCTTTGATCCAAGGGTGATGCCCTTCCCATCAGGAACCACATGCCAGTTAACCACAACTTTCTATTGGCCGACTGTGACTGACCTCATGCTTTCCAACTACCAGGCACCTAGACCTACATAGCCCTAACCAAACTGATCCTGAAGGCCAGTCCTTATATGAGATTTAGGAGTGCTCACCTCTACCACACTGAAGGGAAAGTGGCTAGACCAGTGTGTCATTGGACGTAAGGAATAATCCAGTGAGTACTTCAGACCATGAAAACCCCTTTGATAAGAAAATGAGAGAGTTGGACTTTAAAAAAATGAGATTGCAGAGAGACCACATAGCTTGTTTTGCTGGAGAAGAAAATTTAAAGCTTCAGCCCAGGCGGGACATTAAAAAAAACCCTGTACATTCAGGGGAAGGGGGGATTCCCCAGACTCCCTAGTAGTAGGGATGAGGAAACTGGGTTCTATCCGGGGACTAAAAGTAACTATAGGGAGAGTGACCCTGAGATCTCACTTTTGCCCAGGTGAGAGGAGTCCAGACCCCGTGGTTCTGGGATATATTTACAATCTCCTAGAGATAGGGAGCACCTAGAAGACAGGGAAGGGAGTACCAGAAGCAGGTCTGAGGCAAAAGGTGAATGGACTCTGGTGCAGAAGAAGAAAAAGACAGGGAAACGGAGCAAGGAGTTTGTGAAAGACCCAATAAGACAAATCAAGGCCATAAAGAGCTTCCTGATTCCATACCATAAGCATACCAAGTATTTGGTGTGGGAGCACCTAAAACTTTATGAGCAGATGATGGTGTCCTTCCAGATTAGAAATGATGTGAATTGCATTTAATTTGCAATGTGGGGAGGATCAGGTGCCTAGGGAGTTTGTGCAGAAGCTGAAGCGAGCATTTGCCAGCTAGTGAACACACATAGTAGGGTCTTTATAACTATATATTTCCATGCACTCCCCAAATACATAATGACTCATAATTCTAATGAGCACAGGACCCTGGATTGGGTGATTGAACTGGCCACCAGGATCTATGTGGTCCAGAAGTCTACTGAGAGTAAAAACACCCTCAGAATCCCAAACCATCTAACACACCTGTTGCTGCGAAGGTGGCAGAGGTAAAAACTACCCCTCCATTGGATCTGGCGAAAGGTGGCCTTAAAGTAACCCTACTGGCAGCAAGCAATATGGAAGGCAGAAGGGACCCCCAAATCCAGCCCAATCGAATGGTAGTCAGGCAGAGGCCCAGAACAATGATGCCTCAGTCTCTGCCACCAATGTAAGCCCAAGGTATACAGGTAACAAAAAATTCCTGGGGTATGTATACACTCCCCCGGCCCAAAGAGGGAGAACCAATGAGGTAAGTACTGCTCCGGGAAACTTCCCTATCAACTTTCCTCATGAGAGAAGTATCACTCCACCTCCCAATCTTATTTTTTTCCCCCAGATGTCCCCCGAACCAGAACTTGAACAATAATCCTCTCCCCGGTTCCAGGACAATAGATACCTGAACCCGGGAGAAGAGAGATTCAGGATGGAAGTTTATAGGGGGAATTTCCAGTACCCCAAGTTACTCTGGGAGAAGGGACAGTTACCCCTTTTGGGAGCAGCAGAAGTATCACTTGACACACACCTCCATACCACCCAGAAAAGGCCTTGCAGCTGGAGTACCAAGTCCAGCAACTGACTGATGATATGGAGTGCATGCTGAGGGCTCAGTCCAACTCTCAACCTAACCCTGCTTTCTCAGAATTCCTCGACTAACAGTTCTGATGCCGGGGGTGGGGAATGTTGGGAGGAAACATCCGACAAACCACAGGTTCCTGAGGAGGGGGCCTGGGTGGAGGGGAGGTGCCAAGCCATAGAGGAAGCTTCCTTACATACCCACACAGATCCACTAAAACCCTCTCACCCTGAAAGTGACTCTTCTACCCCCCAAAAGCTGGAACTCAAAGAGCAATGGGAAAGTAGGAGAGGCCAAAGAAGAACCCACTTTGTGGAGGAGATGAGACCATCCCCTTTGAAAGAGAAGAAACCCTGGAAGATACAGGTAAGCAGACCTTCTCTTTCAAAACAAGGGGATCCCTGGCAAAGAACAATGGGTCCCAAAAGACCCTGAGTGAGACAGGGTAAGTATGGAGACTGACCCAGAACAAGAAACTCTTCAACCCCAATAAGGTGAGCCAGACAAAATTGAAACTCAGGGGGTGTGCTTTCTCCAAACAGGTTATGAGAACTGCCGTCAGGTAAAGTTGGACAGCCAAGGAGCCAGGGAAGGGGAGGATTCCCCAATGACTCCCATTGTTAGTTGCAACATTTTATTTACAGTTTCCCGATCTCCGACACAAGATCACACAGTGTCGGAGTTCAATATTAAGAAAATGACCATTGGGCTGTCGAATAACTCACACTTTCTTTGCACTTTGGAGGAGAAAGACAGCTGATTTTATGCACCGGTCAAGGTGCAGGGTCATTGTGAATTATCAGCTCTGGTGGATACTGGATCCAAAGCCACCGTCTTGCCCCAAAACCCTTTGACCAACTAATCTCAGGACGGGGGAGAGCCACCAAATTCCCCTCACACCACTACCCGGACCACCCTAAAATTTTGACGGGAATGATATTTCCAACGAAGGGACTGCGGATCTGGAGGAAAAAAAATTGGACGACATCAGGTAAAGCATCCGAAGATAGTCGTGACTCCAGAGGGCCCACCATGTTTTCTGGGGAACGATCTCCTGAGGAGATTATCACCTCTGATCAACTGTGTAAACAAGGCCCTCTGGGTATCAATTATGTACGCATGAATGGTACATGTCATTTAATTGATCAATGTTCTGAGAATGGAAAATTCAATTTTAAGAATAACCAAGTCCCAGACATCGCTGTCATCTCTGTAGGAGAACAAACTAGTGATGGGTACCCTCCTCCATTTCTGAAAATCAACCTTCCTCCCAGTTTTAAGTGGCAATACACACTGGAAGGCGATACCCTAAATTTTTAGACCAGTCCAAAATCAGAAGAACCATTGAGTTCCAAAAAACCAGACAAGAAGAATCTGCTCAAAGTCTGACGGACATACAGAAAAAGGGTGAACAATTGTTTTTCCTCATTCAGTTAAATGACGGGTAGGAGACGGTGCTCGCTAGAGTATGCCTCAATCTGTCTGGAAACCTTAAATTCCTAACATCTCCTGCATGTATGCTAAAAATGTCCATTGGCAACAAAAGCATAGAATGTAATTGTTGGGTCGGGCAAGATGTCCCTTCTGCTTTTTATATAGGCAGTGACATTCTCAATTGATTCACAATAAATTTGGACCTAATTCATAATGACATTCTGATTGTTGTGGGTTTGGGTGGGGGAAGCCTGCCACGGCAGGAATCAGTAATTCAGTTTGGTGTGGCTGTATTCAAAAACATTTACCCTGTTGCATTGTGTGCGTGCTTGGAGTGCTCCCACTGCTCTCTTAAATGCAATACATCAATTAAATGCGACCTCACAAATAGGACCAGTTAAGGATGTTTTATTGGTTAGATTGGTCTGTTAATTGACACGTGTTTCAGCCCTTGGCCTTCTTCAAAACCAGACATTCACCAATTTGCGAACAAAGTAAAGTGTTTTGGAGTTTATGGAATGTATTCTTGTATGGTGGTTAGTAACTGGGTAAAATCCCTGTGCCTTACTTAACGGAGATAAAGTGTCCTTGCGGCCGAGTGTAAAGAAAACATGTTTTGTAATTAACAATAAAGTCTGGTCATGACTGGGGGTAACCACATCGGTTTTGACAATACTGAAAAACCATTCCGTTCAGCTCAATTGCTGCCTTATGCCATTGAAGTTCAAGTACGAGAAGAGGATACCATCCTGGGACCGGTGCAACAATTTGCTCTCCCCCTCAAAATTAAGCATGGACAGAACCACAAACATCAGGATGCCTACATAAATCTAAATTCCCATCTCCAACAACAAGGTTTGTATTTAGATCCAAAACCTCTTCTTGTAGTCCTAGAGCACAACACTATTTGAATATTGGTGGATAACAGCGACCCTTGAAGCATGACATTGGGTGCAGACTCCTTTATTGGAATGGCAGTCAATGCCCAACATTATTCTATTGATTTAGGTAATGACATCATGGGACCAATCCCAAACGACTATTTCAACATAAGCAATGGTATTCCTCCAGAAAAGATGTTTATTAGGCATGGGGGGAATTTCATGGGGTACTCTTCCTGCCCTGATGGGGTGGAAGAGGTGAGATGTGACATCAGGATATCAGGACATCAGGAGGCAGGAGGTAGTGTTCAGAGTAAAGGACCACTACCACAAATCCCTGGAACCTACTGGCCAGGTCAATACCAACAAAAGAGATCTCTACACCCAACTGGGGGATACTGCTGAAATTGCCAAGCCCGAGATCTTTCCAGCAAAGACATAAGTTAAAAGAGGTATTCCTGGAATTCCAAGATATCGTTTCAGTGGACTCATACAACTGTGCCACAGCCACAGACCCAGAGATGGCTCAAGTATTTGTGAAACAATACCGGTCACCTCTCTCTTCCATGGAATCACTCACAGAGATTATTAAGAACTTAGAATCTCGTGGCACTTCCCTATATCAAGCAAGGGCGGACACAGATCCAAGGGTTAAAGTTGTACACCACCATTGACCTGAGCAATGGCTAGTGGACAGTGCAATCTTTCTGAGAACATTGTGGTGGTTGGATTTGGTGTGGCGGCGCATGGAGGTGGTCCTGTAATAGTAATTTACAGGTAGTCCGCGGCTGAGTACAAAGTTGCTCTCACTGCATTTGAATTTTGTAGCTTTTGCCTTTGGTACATTCCCAACAATGCTACAGAACGGCCACACTCATGATTCTCTCTGGATGCTGGAGGTAGGCACGCCCTCTACCTCATCTTCTTGGTTCTCTTCATTGTCTTTGGAAATACTGCATTTTCTTTGTTGTGTGGGTCCTTCAGCTAGTGGTGGTGGTGGCTCTTGGGGAGGAGGGATGGCAATAGCTGATACCATTTTTAAGATAAATAGCAGTTTTGCTAAAATTCTTCCAAGTATGTACTGTGTACTAGATTGCTAATGGATAATGAGTAAGAATAGGTGAAGGAGCTGTGCAAGGGACATTAGGTAGGTATGTCTCCAAAAATTAGTGATATCTATGTCCGCTCGGCGGACACACTTCCCTGTTCGCTCCGTGGGCAGGACACGATTGGCTTATTGGCTTGCGTCATATCCGCGGACATATGACGCATTCACTGATTGGACGGTGAAGAGCGTGAAGTGTGTCAGATTGTTCCGATGCGCCCGCTATCTTGGATTTCGGTAAAACATATTAAAAAACACAACATTGCACTTGTCAAACTTAACAAATAATTTCTGGGGAGGTGAGGGGTGATGAGGGTGGGAAGGGATATGGCTGCAAGAAGCAACAAACGGGTGTTTTTCTGTCACAAAAGTCACACGGTACATTTGGAGGTGTTCCATAATATGTGCGTAAAGTACAGGCGAAAGACATTGCATTTTGGCATTCAAGGGATGGAGATGTATAATCATGGAATTGTGGACTTGTAAATATAGATTGTTGCTTTTACAGTCTGCAATCCCAACCTTACCTTGTGGTATTACAGAGTAATTCTACATTCCCAATGCCCGTTCCTCTATATTGTTTATATTGGTTGCCCAATATTTATTCATATTAAATAGAAGCAATTTCGGGTTATTTTACACTCTTAATTAAAACGCTTGATGTTTAAAAATGTATGTGATGGTGGTACACTCAGAGCGTGGCAGATAAAGGGCTAATGTGTCTGTGTTAAAATGTAATTAAAATAATAATGGAGTCAGACTGGCGCCCCCTAGAGCCTGGTACGTCAGGCAGCCACCTGCAGTGCCTGATAGACGTGGATGAGAATAACACTTCTCATGGATGTGCGGTTAGGCAAGTTGTTGCGAAGTAGGAATGTATTTTGATTCTGAGTGAAGGTCAGCAGCTTTGAATGATTGGTTGTGAACTAAGGAAGCCCACACATCGGACACACAGTATAAAGTTCAATTGTTTTTTTACCTTGAGAGAAAGGTACCATTCCGACAGCAATTCAATGAAAGGGGGTTTGTAATAATGAAGATATGAGAAAGTTATGCATTCCAAAAGTGTCTAAGGAACATGTAAATTCAGTTTATGAAGATTTGTTGGTGTGAACGCAGTGAGCGTTACGGTCTGAGTTACGCCAAGAGAATGGGAATGGTGAATGTCATGTAAGTTTGATTTTCAACGATTGTATACCGGAACAAGCATTAACTTAATATTATCTGAAGATTATTTTTGGGGTACATTCTATTCGTCTGTTCTGCATGGTTTATTGCAATGAAACGCAATTACAATTGTTAGTTGATACTCTATGCCGAATGAATGAGTCAATAGAGAAATTGTAATCAAGTTCTGGTAGTGAGACACATTTTCTGTTATGTTTTCGAAACAGATATATTCTGCCATTCTGCGATTGTCATCGATTCCAGATGCCAACTGATGGCTTTTTTAATCGGCAGCTGCAGATCGTTGTAAATAACTGGATCATAGTGACTATATTTTGGGGTGATCACCATGGGCCCATATGTCCTTACGCTGTACTAGTGATTAGGAGCAACATAACATCCTTTATGGTCGGTCTAGGCCCAAGTTGATGGAGAAGCACTGGAATTCACTGTGCGACCCAAGCGCTTCTTTTGCCGAAAACGAACACCTTGTGTACGCAAAAAGAACAACGCGTGCCTCACGATAAACATTTTGGATCGTGAGCGAAAAAATAAATTTGTAATTTGTTTGAATATGGCAATAGTCGGATGTTAAACAAAGAAAAGTGTCTAAATTTAAAGACACTCCCGTCCCCTGCACACCTTTCAAACTGAAATAAATCAGTCAATATTTCCATAGAATGTCCACATTTATATAATTGAATGTAATGATAGAACATAAATAACAGCATACATATGCTTAGTTCAAATAACAGATAATATTAGGCTTTACATATAGAAAACAAAAACAAACAAAGAAGAAAAAATTTCTTTGGCAGTTGAAATGCAGTTTCAAGCTCTATGCGTTTTGGGGAAACCCTTTTCTTCAGGAGCAAAGATCTGCAAATACATATACACACAGAATTATAAATCACCACATAGTCTACTGAATGTTCAAGATTCTTAATCAAATCATACATGAGTTGCTCTCTACAAGTTTGACAAAAACAAAAGTCAAACAATATTATACATAATATTACATCGTGGCTACTATATCACCTCTGAATAACTGGTGTGACTACAAAAACTAAAACTCGAAGTGCAAATCAAACGAGAGGATAAAAAACCCTCATATGTACCTTTCAAATGGGTTGATACCAACATGATATATGGAATGTTCATTTCAGATCTGTGCAGAGTGTACACAGAAAACACGGTCCATGCGAAATCCAAAAGGGTCATCAGCTGTTTAGACAGAACTCATCAGCATCAGTGATTATTCTTTTGAGACGCAAAATCTGACTAGATGGCAGACTGGCCATCATTGGTTTCGGATGGAAACTTGCATAATGTAGTAAATTATAGTTTCTTAGAGGTGTAGTGGTATTAGTTAAGGTATAGATTGATTTGGTGTGGCAAGGTGGTCATTAACCGTTTTTTTTTTGTATTGGTGGAGTTCTTGTTCTTTTAATTTTTTACATTGGGGTGTTAGTCATGTAGGGATTACTTTCTTTTTAACCATGTGTTAAGTAGTTGGAAATTTTTGTGTTTCATGTATAATAATGGTTTTTATTAATGAGTACCTTTACATATGGGTGTGTTGGAAGTGTTTACATCATGTGCTTTGGTCACGTGACCGTTGCTCTCGCGGACATACTCGAGAGGATTCAATATCTCTATATTTATGGTAGGTACACCTCATTGGTACCTAAGACTATTATCTATGCCATAGGGTAGCACATTTGTGTTTACAAAACTTGTAGTTGTTGGAGTTAAGTATTTTGCTGTCACGTGATTATATCACATGATCGCATACACCCGGAAACAGTATAAATTAGACTATTTACTGTTCTCGCGTTCTCGAGACTGTGCGGATCTGTGTCCTGAGAGGTGACGTCCTGTATACTTTGGTGAATATAGCATATTTAAATGTAAGTAACAGCTTCCGAGCGCTGTTTTCGTATATGGGTTATGTTAGCCTGGATTTGTTTATTCATGCATTTCAGCTAAAGTGAATATGTGTTGGTGTGTGCCTGTTTGTTTTAACAGCTTTCTAGCACAAACTTACTAGAGGCTGGATGCCTCATTTACGAAGAATAATTCAACGTCTCATGTGGACTTAACGTTGTTTTTCTGGGAAAGACTGACAGGAAATTGTTTAAGGTAAATGCTCAATACACTAAGTGGTTGCCACGAAGGCTGGTGATTTTACTATATTTTTTGGAGCATAGGTGATAGGAGTATTCTCACCCTCATCCGCAGCGGACACAGTACCCATTACCTGTGGAGTACCACAAGGCTCCTGCGTATCCCCTACCCTGTATAATATTTTTAAAAAGTCTGTTTGACATACTTGACAATCTGGGTGTCTCATATACCAATTATGCTGACAACACCCAGATTCTCATCCCTATCCTAGGTGACTATGACAAAGACTTAGCCATGATCAACAAAATCTACTCAATCATACAAACCTGGATGGCCGCTAACGGCCTATGTCTCAACAATGACAAAACTGAATTCTTAATCGTTGGGTCCCCAAAAAAGCTGATCAAACTTTCTCCCCTCTACAATTCAATTCTCATTGATGGAATCAAGATCAAAGTATCCAAGGAGGTTAAGACCCTAGGAATTTACCTCGACTCAGACCTCAACCTCAACAAACAAATAAACGCAACAGCCTCCGCCACCACCTACACATGCAAACTGATCTCCACTTGCAAACCATTCCTCCTGACCACAACAAGCTGCATCACCATTGCAAGGGCCTTAATCCTATCTAAGTTTGACTACTGCAATGCCCTCTACTTAGGCACAAGCAAACCCAACACCACCAAACTACAAACAATACAAAACAATGCCCTTAGAGCGGCACTAGGTATCCCCAAAATCCAGCACATATCTCACGTAAGACGCAACATCAACTGGCTCTGCATTACCGACAGAATCAAGCTCACAACACTAAATCTCACGCATAAATGCTTGGACAATAAGGCTCCCTTGTACCTCTCAGACAGATTCACCAAACATACCTCTACACGACCTATCAGAGCAGCACAATCCAACAGTCTTAGGATACCCAGGTTCAAACTAAAAAGAACTAGAGGCTCCAGCTTCCCAGTCCTGGCTGCGCAATTGTGGAAATCCATCCCAGATTCACTAAGTGCCATATCCCCATTCCACTGATTTAAGTCCACTTCCAAAAAATGGCTTCACTGCCTAGATCAATGATCCCCTATCCGCTCACCCGGTACCTCGTTCTGAAAAAACCCATAGCAAATATGAGACTGCAACTTAGAGCCCAGTTCATTGTATATATATATATATATATATTCTTGCTTCTACCTGTTAGGTAGATGGTTCGAGCTGCACTCTCCACAATAACTTTAACAACCAGTCACCATTGCAAGAAGTTGAAATCCAAACCGTTGTTTTTCATTCCAAACTGTTCCTTTATTCATTTCACAGGGAAAAAGTCACGTTAAAAATCCATGGAAATCCGTTCCAAAATTGGAAAAAACAAACATAAAGACCAAAGTGTCCAGGTCCTCCCAAGTGCACCACTCCTCATGAGGAGGCGTTTACGCGTTTCGCGGCCAACTCGCCGCTTGCTCACAACAATTAACCTCATTGTTACAGAGCCGTTTTAAAACGTGAGGAAAACAGGCAAGCACGGGGAGGGGGGTAGGTGGAGGGGGAGGAGCACAAATTGTAGCAATCATAGAAGGACTAGTTTCGCCTTTCCCAAACTTTGCCTCTGTGACATGGCCATCTTGGAACGGTAAATTTTGCCATGCAATCTTAGGTATTGCCAGTCATACTTTGTAATCTGCTACATTTTGTGCATTTCCTTCACAGTGCATTAAATAGCAATGATTTCTGATTCCTCCCATCCTACTATTACGGTGTGACATACCCAATTTCAGTTAATGGCAAGTGCCCATGTGTTACAATTTCTCTGTTTTTTGATGTGGTTATACTCGGACTTATTTAGTCCGTTTGATATTAAACCTTTTCCCTTATACAAGGCTGAAGTGCATCGTGCAAGTTTTATAATGTCATGTGCTCAAGGCAACATATTCATTCATATTCACGGTAGTGGCCATGTACTTATGGTTAAGTTGCTGTTTCCATAGGAAGAACACTTTTTGGGTGGCTTATAACTTCGCTCTTCCGGGACGAATCCTCACCAAAATTTTGCAAAAAAAGTATTTGGGTCACTCTGAATTTCTTTGCAAAGTTTGGTGAGGATTCGTCCGGGGGGGCAAAGTTATAGAGGGGTCCCAAAACTTTTTTTTCCCCATAGACTGAATGGGAAAACAATTTTGCTCGCGTCTACAGCCCAAACCGCTGGACGGATTTTCACCAAATTTGGACCAGGAGCAGCGGCTTGGTCCCGAAAGCGTGCTTTTGCAAATTTGGTGAAAATCCGTCCAGTAGTTTTTTTTAAAATGACCAAAAAGTAGGTAAAAGAAATTAGTGATATCTGTGTTCGGTCCGCGGACAGTGTCCTGATTGGCCAATCGGCTTGCGTGATGTTCGCGGACATGCAACGTGTTCACTGATTGGACGGCGTGGAGCGTGAAGCGCGTCAGATTTTCGGTAGCGCCCGCCATCTTGGATTCGCGGTCGTCCGCGGACAGCGCGGTGAAACTTTGTTCAAGATTTGTATTTAGTAGAGTGTGTTGGTGTGTAGGAGTGTTTGGGGAGGGTGGGAGTGTATGAGATAGGATGAAAGTTGTGTTTTTTATGTGTTAGACGTTCGTTTTGTGTTCGATTTGTCTGCGGACATCACGGGTGTTCTGAAATGTTCTAAATAAACTGAATGGGGGGTGTTCTGAGGACTCAAATGTGTCTGTTTTGTTCGCAAGCAAACTAAAACTGTTCTAATAACACTCGCAGTGTCCTGAAATGTTCGCAAATAAACAAAATGTGGGTGTCCTGAGGACGCTGTCCGTATTGTTCGTTGTCAAGTTGAATATGTTCTAAGAACACTTGCGGTGTCCTGAATTGTTCGCAAATACACAAAATGGGGGTGTTCTGAAGACGTTGTCGAACACTTGCTGTGTCCTGAAATGTTCGCAAATATGAATGGGGTTGTGGCTGACAAGTTGAATGTGTTCTAAGAACACTCGCGATGTCCTGAAATGTTTGCAAATAAACAAAATGGAGGTGTCCTGAGGACGATGTCCGTATTGTTCTCTGTCAAGTTGAATGTGTTCTTAGAACACTCATGGTGTCCTGAAATGTTCGCAAATAAACTAAATGGGTGTGTTCTGAGGACACTCTGTCATGCCCCTTCGGAGACGCTGGGCTTTGTGGCATCGATGGACCATAGGACGGCGGGTGTCAGCCATTTCTACTACCAAGATGGCCGCCGTAACTGGAGTTGCGGGTCTAGCCTCAGCACACCTTGATTTCCCGGAAGTACTGCCTCCCTACCCGAGTGTGGGTATATCAGTCCCGGAGATCAGCACGGAGTTGCGTTGCTACTCCCCATTAACAACGCTACGTAAGTTCGTTCCTAGGTCTTAGATTGTGACTTGCGAAATACTGTCTTCAGCATTCTAAACTTCCTGTTTCCAATTCTAGTGTCTCTCAAACTACCTCTTTGTCTTCCGACTTCGCGGACTCCCCCTCCTCATCAACCAAGTTTGCCTTCCGGTCTCATTCCGGACCGTGGTAAGCTTCATCCAAATCCCGTATATCCAATAACCTCCAATCCCGTTTTTTCTAACATTCACAACTTACTATTATCCTCGCCTTCGTACAGTGACAGGCACATCACGCACCAGCATTCCGAACACACTGGCAAGACTCCGCACCATCAAAACAGATCTTAGCTCCGCCTCGATTGCCTCTCAGAGGTTTTCTGAAGACTCTGACTGCCACCATCTTCCCCCCATTGTTCCGGTTTAAGGGTAAACCACCTTCCTCTTTACCTTACATTCTATACCTCAGTTTCACTCTGATACTTACCAGTCTCTTTCTTCTTCTCAAAGACGAACGCCCTCCTGAATTTGCCGGAATCCCCGACTGCAACGGAGGACAACACACCGCTACCTTCGGTACAGGGTTTTCTTCCCCAGAGGGTTTCCCTGGGACTTCTTCTTCTACCTGGTTTATCCGGGAGGGGGAAGAGGTACTTGGGAGGCTTTCATTATCTTCTCTCCATTTGGAACAAGAAGAGCTTTCCACTACCGAAAGGGGGTCTGTCAGAGGAAGAGGTAACGGTGAGTCCTTGGGATAACCTGCCAATTGTTTTATTGGATAATGCATATAATTTGTCACATTTATTGATATTTGACAGTTAGCAACGCCCAAAAAAGATTAAAGATAAAGAACATCTGAGCAGGTTGTCTCAGGGATTCAGGGTTACTAAGAAACATGGACGCCTCACAACAACAGCAATTAGTCACTGCAGTACAGGCTCTGACAGCTGAAGTGCAGTCTTTAAAACAAGAGAATGCTTACCTCCGACAACAGGCAGGTAGAATCCCTAGCTGGTCCGAAGTGCCTCCTGGCCCTATCCCGGGAGGTTTATACGATGGTAATCCTCATAAACTCAAGGCTTTTATCGAGGCTTGTACCGTTCAGTTCTGTTTCAAGACAGCCTTTTTTCAAAGCGACCGTGATAAGGTAGGACACATGATTGCAAACTTGACAGGTTCCGCTTTAGCATGGGCCACGCCTCTAGTTACTACCAATAATGTCTTATTAGATTCTTACCCTGCCTTTTTGAATAGTCTTCGAGCCATGTTCAGCCGTCAGGAAATCACGATTTCAGCCCAAGAGCAGTTGTTAGATTACAAACAAGGATCTCAAGATCTATTGTCTTATATCACCAATTTCAAGCAGTTAGCAGCTGGTACGTCATGGGCGGACGATGCTCTAATCACAATATTCCGCAGAGGATTAAACGAAGAGCTAAAGGATGAGATCTCCCGAGTACCCAGACCTCCAAATTTGGCAGAGATGATCACCATAGTTATGCAGATGGATTACCGACTGCAAGAAAGAGTGAGGGAACGTCGTCGTGGCCGCTCCGTGAGACCACCTATGACATACCCTCCTAGTTTAGGAAGATCACAAACAGATGAACCTATGCAGATAGGGACTACCAGAGGTCGCCTTACTCCAGAGGAGCGTTATAGACGTCGAGTCAAGGGCCTGTGTATGTATTGTGGTTCCAAAGAACACGCAGTTCGAGATTGTCCTCTCATCCCAGCCAAAAGTCAGGGAAACGCCATCTCCCAACCGCCAGGGGAACCGCGGCTAGGGAGTCAGTAAACGGTTCCTCATCTTATTTTTTTTTTTTTTTTAAATGTATTTTATTTTATAACAACCACACAGTGCAACAGAACATAAATAGAACACATCAAGCCACAACAAAGGCCAAACAACAAATATAAAAAAGAAAAAAAAGAAAAAACAGAACAAAATTAACTTAACAATCCCCTTCCCTCCCCCCTATGAGCCTGTAGGGTGTCCACCATCATTGTCCGTTCCGTGTGGTGGGGTTCCGTCGCTCTCAGATCCAGCCGAGGTCGACCCCGTACTAAACAGTTCAGCCAATAGCACCATCCATGCCGTGAGGGAGCTCACCTCTTCCTCCCCTCCCGCCCTGCTGGCCTCCCACCATGCTGTCGTCTCGGCGGCAGCCCATTTCTGGAGGTCACGCCACCATACCTCCACCCGTGGCCTTTGACAATTCTTCCATCCCATGGCTATTCTGCGTTTGGCGAGTGTATAAGCCAAATCTTTAAGCTTCTCCACGTGCCGAAGCTTGCGCGCCCTGGGGTACCCTCCAAGCAGACAGGCCCAGGCCGAATCTATCTTAAGTACAATGCCCCTCCCTGCCAGCTTCTGCGCCACTTCACCCCAGTAGGTTGCAATCACAGGGCAGGCCCAAAACATGTGAATCATATCAGCGTTCTCTGTGTTACACTTGGGACACGCCTGGCGCCCAGCGTCTCGAAATCTGGAAATTCTCAGGGGGGTCATGTATGCCCTATGCGTGATATATAGTTGTATCTGTTTAAACCTGGCATTCCTCGATACTTTTTTGTGGTACCCCAGGGCGCGCTCCCACTGCCCATCCGCCATCGGGGCCCCCATCTCTGTTTCCCATTCCAACCTCAGGTACCCCAAATCCTTCCCAACCTTTGCCATCAGCATCTCGTACAGCCTGGAGACCTCATGTCCGCCCTCGGATGCGTCATACATAATCTCCAGCGTCGCATCCGGCTCGTCAGCCAATACGGTCTCGGGCCAAGTGCTCCGGACCTCCCTGACCACTCTGTGGAACGTCATGTATTGCCCCGCATGCAGCCCCGCCCCCGCCTCCAGATCTGCGAACTCCGCCAAGGCCCCATCCTGCCAAATGTCCCCCAAAGTGACCAGCCCCACTGACTCCCAGTATGTTCGCAGGATGGCCCTAAGCTGTCCGTCTTCCCCTGCCAAGGCCACCAGCGGCAGCTGCGGCATGCACGGCAGGGGATCCCCCATCATCCGGCAGGCTCTTCGCCACATGTTCCTGCCCAACGCTAGCATCTTAGGACGCCCCCTCATCCATATGCTGGATACCCAAATAATCTCTCGCAGGTAGAAGGGGGAGCAGTCCTTTCCCAACAGTCTATGTTCCGGGGTTTCGTCGTCCGAAAGCCACTTGGCCACATACTGCAGCTGCGCTGCCATGTAGTAGGCCTCAAAGTTCGGCAGCCGCACGCCGCCTTTCTCATAAGCCTTCTGCAATTTCCATAATGCGACCCTGTTACGCGTGCCCTGCCATAAGAAATCTCTACATACCCCATGTAGTCTAGCAAAAAACCCCTTGGGTATCATGTATGGAATGTTATTGAAATAATGCAGCAGCCTAGGTAGCACGACCATCTTAAGCATAGCACCCCGGCCCATCATCGCTAAGGGTAGTTTCTCCCAAAACCTCATGCACTTCTCGATCCTCCCCACTGCCAATTCAGTATTGTGCCTATGTTCCTCCCCGGTCGTGTGATATACGTCTATGCCAAGGTACCGAAAGGTGCTTGTCGCCCATGGGATTCGCAATACTGGCAACCTCTCAGCCGGTATCCCCACATAGCCGCCCAGCGGGAACAGGGTGGATTTCCGAGGGTTGACCGCTATACCAGAAAGCCAAGCAAACCTCTCCATCACCTCCAAGACATATTGCAAGTTCTCTTCAGGGTATTGGAGGTACAACAGCATATCGTCGGCATACAGGGATATCAGATGGCTCTCCCCCCCCACCTCTATGCCCACCGGGTCATACTGTTGCCGGAGGTAAATTGCCAAGGGCTCAAGGGCCAGGATGTACAACATTGGGGACCAAGGACATCCCTGCCTGGTGCCTCTACCTAACTGCCACCTATCCGACACTACTGCCCCCGTACGAACTCTGGCTAGAGGCGCGCTATATAATAATTCGGCCCACCTCCTGTACCCTGGCCCCATCCCGAAGTGATCCAGTGCCGCCAACAGCCACGGCCAACGAACAGAGTCGAACGCCTTGACCGCATCCAGCGCCACTATCGCCATTTCGCCGTCTTTGCTACATCCCCATTCGACCACTCTGTGTAGGCGTCTATGGTTGTGGGTGATGTTCCTGTCCGGGACATAGCCCGTCTGGTCAGGGTGAATCAGCTTGCCTATCACTCTCCTCATTCTAGCCACCAAGACAGCTGTTAGGATCTTGCTGTCCTGGTTCAGCATTGACAAGGGTCGATAGGAGCCGCAACCGTGTCCCGGTGTATTGTGCTTGGGGAGCGGCACTATGACCGCTTCCCTGAGTGATTCTGGTAGCTGTCCCAGCTCAAACGCCTCATTAAACATGTCCAGCATGGGTGGGAGTACCTCCTCCCCATACGCCTTATAAAACTCGCTGGGGAACCCGTCCGCCCCCGGGGCCTTGCAAGTGGGCAGCTGTCGCACTATTTCTCTGAGCTCTTCCAGAGTGATCGGAGCATCCATCTCCTCTCGCTCTTCATCGCTGATTCTGGGCAGGCCTATATCCCCGAGTACTTCATCTATCTCCTCTCGGCTCCCCCCTTCCCGATCTTCATACAATGTTTGGTAGTATTCTGCGAATGCCCCATTTACCCCTTCTTGCGTATCGATCTCCGCACCCCCTTCAGTGATGACCGATCGGATCGGAGCTCTAGGGGTTTCGCTCTTATATAGCCAAGCGAGGAGCCTGCCTGTCTTGTCCCCACCCGCATGCAACCTCTCAATGTACTTCGTATAATTCAGGTTACAAAGTCTGTCCCAATGCCCAGAGCACCGCTGCTGCAGCTCAATAACTACTTCCACATCGGTCCCACCCTTCTCCAATTCTTTTTCCAGCTCGCTCTCGGCCTCTCGCAGGTCGGTCAGGATTCCGCCCATTAATCCCTTGGACTTCGCTATAGCAACTCCCCTCATCACCACCTTAAAAGCCTCCCACAAAGTACCAGCCGATTTGACACTCCCTGTGTTCGACTCAAAGTACGCGACTATCTCCTCCCTCATGTCCTCCTTGAATACCGGATCCCGTAGCGCTTCCGCCCGAAGGCGCCATGTTGGAATCCGTGCACGTGGGGGGCGCAGCCGCCAATGCATGATTAGGGGCGAGTGGTCCGAGAGGACCCTCGCCCTGTAGTCAATCTGTTCACACTCCGTAAGAATGTCTGGAGTGGCAAAAAAGTAGTCGAGCCTCGTGTGCAGTTGGTGCGGAGCCGAATAGTGCGAATACTGCCTCCCACCCGGGTGTCTCGCTCTCCACACGTCTACCAGGCCTAGATCCGCTAGCAGCGACTGCAACACCTTGGCCGCTGGGCTGGGCCTAACCATTTTGTCATCCGACCTGTCCTCCCTGGGGTTAAGCACACAATTAAAGTCTCCACCCCAGATTACTGTGCTCCCCATCCCTTCACCGAGTCTCGCGCACAGTGTCTTGAAGTAAGTCGCTGTGTCCTGGTTGGGCGCATAAGTGTTTATGATACAGACAACTCTACCTTCCACAATCCCCCGAACCATGGCCAGCCGCCCGTCCGACTCCACAACCTCCCCCAAGAGCTTGAACGGGACATGTGGTGCAACCCAAACCAGCACACCCCTGGCATACGCAGAGAATGTGGATCCAACCACTGTCCCCCTCCATTTTCTCCGCACCATTTCAAGTTTATCCCGTGTCAAATGCGTCTCCTGTAACAAGGCCACGTCTATCCTCTGCCTCTTCAAATACAACATGACCTTATTACGCTTCAGGTAGCTATTCAACCCTCTAACATTCCATGTCAATACCTTAAGATCTCCCATGATTTATCCGTAGCTCCCGCTTCCCCCTCTGGTCTGATCGCCTCCCCCCAGTCCCGACTACATCCCTTCTCAGTTTCTTCCCCAGGCTCACATAACAACTAACACCCCCCACCCCCCTAACCCAACCAACCGCCCAGCTCCATCCCTGGATCTCAGGCATCCCCGTGTTCGGCTCTCCACGGAAGCCCCCGTAGAGAACCCGACAGGATGTCACACCCCACACAGTGACTAACCTAACCACACACTGGGGTACGAATAAAACGGCCCTCGGATGCCCCCTACACAATTATATCCGCGCTCGCGGACCATGTTCGAAACAGTTAAAAACTGCATCCCCATCACAAAGTGGCAAAGACTATATTCCAGTCCAAATGTTCAAAGTCCGCCAGGCCCACTGTTTCACTTAACTCTCCCTGCTCCGTCCGCCATCTGCTCATCAGGCTCCTGAGGGCAGTTCTGCGCATCGAGCCATTCCATGGCCTCCTCAGGGGTGTCGAAAAACAGCGTCTTAGCCTTGAAGAAGACCTTAAGTTTGGCTGGGTAGAGTAACATATACTTGAAACCAGCCGTCCGCAGGCGCCTTTTGACCGCCCCAAAGTTCATCCGACTGCGCTGCACTTGTAGAGTGTAGTCGGGGTAAGCAGAGATGGTTGCCTCCCCTCGCCGTATGGTGCCCCCTTTACGAAAATGTTCCAGAATCTTCTCCCGGTCTTTGTAGTTGAGGATCTTGGCGATCACGGGCCTGGGCGGATTACCCGGCGGTGGCCTTCTGATCAGGGCCCTGTGTGCCCTCTCCACTGCAAATCCCTGCGTTAGGGCACCTCCGGTGATCTCCTGCAGCAGCAAAGTCTCAATAAAATCTGTGGGATTCTGGCCCTCAGCTCCCTCCGGTAGGCCCACAATCCGGATGTTGTTTCTGCGGGCCCGACCTTCTGCCTCTTCAGCCCTGCTTTCCAGGTTGCCTACCCTCTGCACCAGGGCATGGATCTCTCGTTTGTGCGCGGTGCATTCCGCCACAGTCGGGCCCATCTCCTTCTCCAGGGTCTCTGTGCGCTCGGCCAGGGTTCGCACATCTTGCCTCAGGAGGTTCACGTCCTCCTGTACCGCCCCGACCTGAAGTTCCATCGCAGTTTTCAATTCGGCCACCGCAAGTTGGAGTTTGGTCTCCCATGTCGCCTTCAGATCTGCGATCGCTGCCAGGACCTCCTGGTTCGTTCCTCCTGCGGCCATCTCCTTGGGCTGGGCCTTTTCTTTGCTCCTGGTCCCCTCGGTGCCAGGCGATGTCTTGGCAAATTCGTCGAGCGTGGGCTGTTTATTCTTCGCCCTCAGGAGCTTGCTCGTCATATCTTCGATCAGGAGCGTCCCTTCGATCTCGCTTAGGCCCCAGGCCTGGGGGCACTATGTCCCCCCGTCGCCACACAGTTTCGGCTACCTCCGGTCAAGCTTGCTTTCGCTGGATCGCGCTGAACGTGAACTGAGGGAATCGCCTCCAGAATCCGGTCCCCGATCCTTTGTCCCAACATCAAGCGGCGGCAGCCATTTTGTCTGCCGGCGAAGCTCCGGCCCAAAAACTTCACGCGGCTCCTGAGGACACAAGCGCTGCACGATCCCGTATAAAAATGCATCCACATGTGCAGCCGAGCTTCGCATTTACAGTCATCACCGTCTATGCCACATCGTAGCGGCCATTGCGCGGATTCAGCCGGATAATGTTCGGATCAGCGGGAGCTCCCGTTCAGGCACGTCCTTTCACATGGCGTCCAAGCCACGCCCCCACGGTTCCTCATCTTATATGATACCTTCCCAAGTTACGGAGATCCCCGATCTTACTATGTTGGCCTTACATGTCCAGATCAAATGGGGAGATACAGACCCCATTCCGGTCACGGCCTTAATAGATTGTGGGGCCGCAGGGAACTTTGTTGATACCCTCTGGAAGACCACTCACAATATACCATGTTCAGTTAAGACCTTGGCAATCCCAGTTGAGTCCGTGGATGGTAGTCCGTTAACATCAGGTCCCATAAAGGAACAAACTATACCTTTGCGGATGAATATCTCCTCCCATCAAGAATCCATTATCTTTGATGTAATCCGTACAGCCCACTATCCAGTTATTCTAGGACTACCCTGGCTTCGTGCTCATAATCCATATATCAATTGGAAGGCGGGCACTGTTTTTCTGGGATCTGAACATTGTTTGACGCACTGTCTTTCGGACGGAGCGGTTGGGTTTCGTCCCACTATCTCCCTGTCGGAAAATCCGGGTTCCATCTCTGTATTGAACCATATCCAGGAATTGCCCTTTGAATACAGACAGTATCAGACAGTGTTCTCCGAATCTCAATATGCTGAACTACCCCCACATCGGAGAGATGACTGTGCCCTGGAACTAGTTCCAGATGCACCGATTCCTTTCGGTCGCATGTATGTCCTATCAGGACGGGAAAGGGAGGTTCTTAAAGAATATCTTCAAAAGAATCTTTGCAATGGACTTATTCAAGAATCCACCTCACCAGCTGGGGCTTCTTTGTTCTTCATCCCAAAGAAAGACTCTACGGAACTCAGACCGTGTATAGATTACCGAGGCTTAAATAAGATCACCATCCCGGATCGCTATCCTATGCCTCTCATCCCAGATATACTAGAAGCCGTTAAAGGAGCTACCATCTTTACAAAACTGGACCTCCGCGGGGCTTATCATCTCATTCGTATACGAGCTGGCGATGAATGGAAGACAGCTTTCCGTACTCCTTTGGGACACTATGAATATAAAGTAATGCCTTTCGGCCTATCCAACGCCCCCGCAGTCTTCCAACGCTTTATGGACCACCTCTTTTCAGACATTCTTCTTCACACAGTTATTGTCTATTTAGATGATATTCTGGTTTTTTCTTCATCACCATCAGAACACTGCCAGCACGTGAAAGAAGTATTACGGAGACTATTAAACAACCACCTTTATTGCAAACTAGAGAAATGTGAGTTTCACAGAAACCAGGTTGCCTACCTAGGGTACATAATCTCTGCAAATGGGGTATCCATGGACCCTAAAAAAGTTTCAGCTATTACAGATTGGCCTATACCATTCTGCATTAAGGATCTGCAGAGATTTCTGGGGTTTTCCAATTTCTACAGACGTTTCATCCCACACTATTCGCAAGAGATACTTCCGCTGACGACACTTCTTAAAAAGAATGTAAAATTCCTTTGGTCCGGGGAGGCACAAATTGCCTTTGAGAACCTGAAGAAACATTTTCTCACAGGACCCATACTGATTACTCCAGATCAAACCAAGAAGTTCATTGTGGAATCGGATGCGTCTCATCAGGCCCTTGGGGCCGTTCTGCTTCAAGAAAATGGTCAAGGAATAGAATGTCCTATAGCCTATCTTTCTAAGACACTGTCTCCCTCCGAAATAAATTATTCAGTGCTAGAAAAAGAACTATTAGCCATAAAAAAGGCATTCGAAGAGTGGAGACATCTTCTCCTGGGGGCAAGACACCCAGTTGAGGTCAGGACTGATCACAGTAATTTACGCGTCCTACAGTATGCTCAGACCCGAAATAGCAGGCAGGCACGTTGGGCACACTTCTTTTCACCGTATGAGATTGTTTTCACCTTCATTCCCGGGAGAGTCAATCTCAAGGCTGATGCATTGTCCAGAAAGGATTATACCTCTTCTACGCCTTTTCGATCGGAACCTCTGTTTCCCAAAGCCACATTCGTGCAGGTAGTTACCACGTTTTTACAGAACGTGGCTAACTCCACTTTGCAATTTATCCACTTGAATCCACAGTTTCTGGCGACCTGGAAACTCAACATGGTCCAAGGATGTGCTTATAAGGACAAGAAGCTCTTCCTCCCTTCGAGTGAACTACAAAAGACAGTTCTAAATCTTTGTCACGACTCATACCTAGCGGGTCACAGAGGTGTGGCTAATACTAAAGAGTTGATCCAACGTAACTTCTGGTGGCCGGAAATGACTCAAGACATCATAGACTACGTGTCCGCTTGTGTCATCTGTTTGCAGTCAAAATGCCCTCGAAATGCCCCTTCAGGACTCCTCTCAGTAATGCCGATCCCTGACCGTCCTTGGCAAATGATATCCACTGATTTCATAGTCGATTTGCCACCATCAGACGGTTGCACAGTAATCATGGTCACAATCGATTACTTCACAAAATTGGCACATTTCGTTCCACTTCCGCGGATTCCCACCGCAGCTCAGATGGCAAGAGTTTTTCTTTCACGGATTTTTTCCCTTCACGGATTACCTGAGACCATTGTTTCTGATCGAGGTTCACAATATACATCTCGGTATTGGCAGCAAGTCTGCAAGAGTTTGCATATCTCCCGGGCATTGAGTTCAGGTTTCCATCCGCAGACAAATGGTCAGACGGAACGCCTAAATCAGACCCTTGAGGGATATTTGCGTTGTTACATCTCCTCCTCTCAAGATAACTGGTGTTCCTTGTTGCCTTTGGCTGAATTCGCATATAATAACTCTCGACATTCAGCCTTGGGGTTCAGCCCTTTCTTTTGCTCCTACGGATACCATCCTCAGTGTTTTCCCAGCGGTCCGGTCTCCACTTCAAAATTTCCCGATGTGGATCTTCTCATTGATGCCATCCAGATGGGACATCGAACAGCCAAGACCTCTCTTCGGGAGGCCCAGATCCGGGTCAAACGCTCTGCTGACAGACATCGCACTCCAGCTCCGCGGTTGGTACCAGGAGACTTGGTTTGGTTGGCATCTCGATTTCTACCTCGTCATCTGGTACCGTCCAAATTGTCCCCGAAATATTTCGGCCCTTTTCGCGTTTTGAAGCGTATAGGGTCGTCAGCTTTCAAGCTCAATCTCCCTTCATCCTGGTCCAGGATTCATCCTGTTTTTCATGTCTCGCAGTTGAAGAAAGACGTGGCGGATCGTTTCGCCCGTGCACGGAAAGGAGTACCCCCTCCTGTCATCACCCCGACAGGTCCCGAGTATGAAGTTGCGGGAATTTGTGATTCACGCCTTTTCCGGGGTCGTCTACAGTTCTTGATTGACTGGAATGGTTATTCTCCGGCAGATCGCTCTTGGGAACCGGCATCGGCTGTTCATGCTCCTACTTTGGTCCGCCGATTCTTTTTGTCCCATCCATCCAAACCGGGAGGCCCGGGACCTTTGAGGGGGCATACTGTCACGCCCCTTCGGAGACGCTGGGCTTTGTGGCATCGATGGACCATAGGACGGCGGGTGTCAGCCATTTCTACTACCAAGATGGCCGCCGTAACTGGAGTTGCGGGTCTAGCCTCAGCACACCTTGATTTCCCGGAAGTACTGCCTCCCTACCCGAGTGTGGGTATATCAGTCCCGGAGATCAGCACGGAGTTGCGTTGCTACTCCCCATTAACAACGCTACGTAAGTTCGTTCCTAGGTCTTAGATTGTGACTTGCGAAATACTGTCTTCAGCATTCTAAACTTCCTGTTTCCAATTCTAGTGTCTCTCAAACTACCTCTTTGTCTTCCGACTTCGCGGACTCCCCCTCCTCATCAACCAAGTTTGCCTTCCGGTCTCATTCCGGACCGTGGTAAGCTTCATCCAAATCCCGTATATCCAATAACCTCCAATCCCGTTTTTTCTAACATTCACAACTTACTATTATCCTCGCCTTCGTACAGTGACAGGCACATCACGCACCAGCATTCCGAACACACTGGCAAGACTCCGCACCATCAAAACAGATCTTAGCTCCGCCTCGATTGCCTCTCAGAGGTTTTCTGAAGACTCTGACTGCCACCATCTTCCCCCCATTGTTCCGGTTTAAGGGTAAACCACCTTCCTCTTTACCTTACATTCTATACCTCAGTTTCACTCTGATACTTACCAGTCTCTTTCTTCTTCTCAAAGACGAACGCCCTCCTGACTTCGCCGGAATCCCCGACTGCAACGGAGGACAACACACCGCTACCTTCGGTACAGGGTTTTCTTCCCCAGAGGGTTTCCCTGGGACTTCTTCTTCTACCTGGTTTATCCAGGAGGGGGAAGAGGTACTTGGGAGGCTTTCATTATCTTCTCTCCATTTGGAACAAGAAGAGCTTTCCACTACCGAAAGGGGGTCTGTCAGAGGAAGAGGTAACGGTGAGTCCTTGGGATAACCTGCCAATTGTTTTATTGGATAATGCATATAATTTGTCACATTTATTGATATTTGACACACTGTCCGTATTGTTCGTTGTCAAGTTGAATGTGTTCTAAGAAATCTCGCGGTGTCCTGAAATGTTCGCAAATAAACAAGATGGTGGTGTTCTGAAGACGCTTCTAAGAACACTCGCGGTGTCCGGGGAATCTTCGTAGGGGGTGTCCTGAGGACGCTGTCCGTATTGTTCTCTGTCAAGTTGAATGTGTTCTAAGAACACTCGTGGTGTCCTGAATTGTTCGCAAATAAACAAAATGGGGGTGTCCTGAGGACGCTGTCCATATTGTTCGTTGTCAAGTTGAGTATGTTCTAAGAACACTCGTGGTGTCCTGAATTGTTCGCAAATACACAAAATGGGGGTGTTCTGAAGACGTTGTCGAACACTCGCTGTCTCCTGAAATGTTCGCAAATATGAATGGGGTTGTGGCTGACAAGTTGAATGTGTTCTAAGAACACTCGCGGTGTCCTGAAATGTTTGCAAATAAACAAAATGGGGGTGTCCTGAGGACGCTGTCCGTATTGTTCTCTGTCAAGTTGAATGTGTTCTTAGAACACTCATGGTGTCCTGAAATGTTCGAAAATAAACAAGATGGTGGTGTTCTGAAGACGCTTCTAAGAACACTCGCAGTGTCTGGGGAATGTTCGTAGGGGGTGTCCTGAGGACGCTGTCCGTATTGTTCTTTGTCAAGTTGAATGTGTTCTGAGAACACTCGCGGTGTCCTGAAATGTTCGCAAATAAACAAAATGGGGGTGTTCTGAAGACGTTTCTAAGAACACTCCCGGTGTCCTGGAATGTTCGTAGGGGGTGTCCTGAAGGAGTAGTCCATATTGTTCGCTGGCAAGTTGAATTTGTTCTAAGAACACCCGCAGTGTCCTGAAATGTTCGCAAATAAACAAAATGGGGGTGTCCTGAGGACGCTGTCCGTATTGTTCTCTGTCAAGTTGAATGTGTTCTTAGAACACTCATGGTGTCCTGAAATGTTCGCAAATAAATGAAATGGGGGTGTTCTGAGGACCCTGTCCATATTGTTCGTTGTCAAGTTGAATGTGTTCTAAGAACACTCGCGGTGTCCTGAAATGTTCGCAAATAAACAAAATGGGGGTGTTCAGAAGACGTTTCTAAGAACACTCGCGGTGTCCTGGAATGTTCGTAGGGGGTGTCCTGAAGGCATAGTCCGTATTGTTCGCTGGCAAGTTGAATGTGTTCTAAGAACACTCGCAGTGTCCTGAAATGTTCACAAATAAACAAAATGGGGGTGTCCTGAGGACACTGTCCGTATTGTTCGTTGTCAAGTTGAAAGTGTTCTAAGAACTATCGCGTTGTTCTCAAATGTTTGTAGGGGGTGTCCTGAAAACGCTGTCCGTATTGTTCGCTGGCAAGTTGGAAGTGTTCTAAGAACACTCAAAATGTCCGCGGACATTAAAAGTTTCCATAGACCATTGTTGAAATGTTTGACTCTATGGATGTGATATGCTGCGGTGGTTGTTGCCAGGGCACATAGTCTTGGGTGCATGGCCATTTGGACATGCACCCAAGACTGTATGCCCTGGCAACAACCACCGCAGCATATCACATTCATATATGCTTATAACTTTGGGTGAAAAACAAATGTACAAGGAACAAAGGTATTATATAGTATGGATGTGATATGCTGCTATGGTTCTCCTTATTATTGTATACTTACTGTTTGGTCTAGTAACGGGAGTCCATGTTTTTCTTGTTAATTTCTGTGATAAAAGAAAATAGCATGTTAGTATTAGTATTTTGTAATGACTTATTACATTGATTAACCAATATACTTTTTTTTTTGGACCCTCATATTTAGTAGATTACAAATCAGAGTACTGTGCAATTTGCTCAATTTCTGTATTTGTTGCTAAAATCATTGAGTCTGTGGGAGAAAAAAAAAATCCATGTTGGATTAAAAAAAAACCTTTTTCTGTTATGCTACAGTTTATTTGTTTGTTTGTTTTCAGTGTTCACTTGTTGTTTCTGGCTAATGCTTTATACTTTGGCTTGTTGTATTTTTTTGGAGCAGTAACATATTATTTATTTGTTTTGATATTATAAAATTTTGGAGCAGTTAGATACCAATTGGCGTATTCTAACTGTCTATTTTTTTGATATATTTTAGTGGTATTGATTTATCTATTTGGATATTGTTAAATTTTGGGACAGTTAGATACCAATTGGCGTATTCTAACTGTGTACTTTTTGGTCTAATTTAGTGGTATTCATTTATCTGATTAGTTGTTGTAGAATCTTTGAGCAGTTAGATAGCTTTTGGAGTATTCTAACAGTTTATATTTTTTAACACAAGTTTACTCAGGGTTTAAATACAGTTTAGTTATCAAATGTTGGTTTTAAGAACATCAAATAAGCGTCTGTAAGATTTCCTGGTAATCTCTGCTTTAGAGTAATGGTACTATCATTACATTCAAACCATCCACATTTCTTTTTTATATATGCAGTGTAGTGCCCTGAATTGGTTGTGGCTCCTGCGTGGTAGATTATACCTATTGTTGAGAAGGTTTTCTTACCAAGTGATATTTGACCGTGTGTGAATCATTAGTATTAAGTATTTACTATGTGTTTGTATTACTAACGTGGAGCGATTATCTGAATTGCAGGTAGAGCATAATCTACC
The DNA here is from genome assembly GCF_040938575.1 of Ambystoma mexicanum. Lineage (NCBI taxonomy): Eukaryota > Metazoa > Chordata > Amphibia > Caudata > Ambystomatidae > Ambystoma > Ambystoma mexicanum. The sequence continues at coordinate 171,529,531 of NC_090925.1, forward strand.
ATGGTTTGCATTTTGTACAAGTCGCTGAAATGGAATGGATTCACAATTTGGTATTGATATATATATGAAGCGTTCATTGGGGATTTCTTCTTGTGTCACATTGTTGCAGAGAGTGCATGTATGTTTCCACATGTATGAAATCTGAAAGATTTCATTTATAGGTATGTTTTTGTTTTTCAGTGCTTGTAGTAAGTACATTAGAAATTCTTGTGGATCTTCCTGTGAATTTATAGTGAATTTCACCATTACAGCACAGTAGTCCAATTGTTGTCTTAGTCCAAAAACACTATACGTGTTGTCAGGATTGTTTGCTGCATTTCTGTGAAGTACTAACATTTGCAAACATAATGGGTCTGTACTGTGTAAGTAAATGGTGTCAACAATTGGTGGTAATTGAAATAGAATATTCATTGCTACATTTGCGTAGCAACTTACACCAACTATATTTGAGAATTTAAATGGTCCAGGTAGTTCTGTATCTAACTGCTTTTTTTGGAGTTTGTCTTCCTTCTTTAAAGAAGTACTTGGTTTACTTTCCCTAATTGATTCTTTTTTGCTTGTGGTACTTGATGAAGTATTAGTTTCTTTTACTCTCTTTGGAGGATTTGCAGTGACATCCTGTTGCATTTCTGTTTGATTTATTTTTCTTTTATAACGTTTTACTTTTTGTGGAACAGAATATGTGTTTAGGTGGGGGGTGTATAGTGAGCGAAGTCTATTGTATTCTAAAATGCAAGGAATATCAGCGTTTATTTTACTTGCATCAAAGTTGATTAGAAATAGACCGTCAAGTGTACGTAAGCGTGATAGTGCTACATAGCTCATGCCTTCTTTAAAGACTGTGTTACCAATATCTATCATTGCTTTGTCTAGGGTAAGACCTTGTGATTTATGAATCGTGACTGCGTATGCAAGAGTTAGAGAAAATTGTTCTCTGCGTACATACATATCTTTGAAGAGAAGGAATCTAGCTGTTGAGCGTCCTATCCTTTTTACTTCTGAAAGTTTGTCAAAGAGTATATTGACAAACTGAATTTTGTTGTCGCGTGGGTATGTTTGAAAGCCAACAACTGTACCCAGTGCTCCATTAACTACTCCTTGGTCCACGTCAAGGTTACGTTTAAGCATTACTCTGCAATTTAAGGATAATTTTAATATCTTTTCTAAGCCGCTGTGTTTGAGATTGATTTTTCTAAACTATTTAGTCTTGTTGTGGCTTGGTCACCCATGGGTAGTGTCATACCATGTACATCTAGTTTGTCTGTGGCGCTAATTTCCATGATTGGTTGCATTTCTTTACTTAGCATGATTTCATTGAATTTGAAACAGCTTGCAAGAGTTGGCATTAAGGCCATACAATTGACATTTTTGTGGGCTAATTGTTCCATAACATCTGTAGCACATGCATTATCGCCATAAAGTGCATGAATGTGCCGGGTTTTCAATATTGCTTCTGCTTCTTTAGAAAGTATACCAACTCTGATACTTTTTAAAATGTTGGCATAAGTGAGATCTGCAGATTGCCGCATGTTTTCTGTTAATTCTCTGTATTGGAAATGTTGCCAAATGTTGACATTTCCAATGCTGCCAACAGTTTTACGGCAGAGTTTGTGTCCTACTGTTTTAAAAATAGGCTCACCTTTTACTGGTGTTAATTGAAGCAGATCTCCAAAAACAATAATGTGTTGTCCTGCAAAGAGCTCCTCATAGTCTGTTTTGAGTACTTCTTGTAATCTGAGGTGAATCAAAGCTAACATCAGGTTGGAGACCATGCTCACTTCATCTATTAGTAGCATTTTCATTTGTTTCAATACTCTGCGTAATTCCATTGCAGCTTCTGTAGAAAGTTTGTAATAGTCTAATTTGTTTCGGTGTTCTACTGGAAGGAGTAGTAATCGGTGTAATGTAACACCACCTATGTTGTAGGCAGCTAAACCTGTGGGGGCAGTGACAACAGCTGACAGTTTGTTGTTTGTCAATTGTTGAAGGAACTTACTAATGATTTTGATTAGGAATGTTTTGCCAGAACCAGCTTCACCACTGACGTACAGTAGTATAGGTTTATAATTATGGCAGGAACATTCTTTATTCTCATGTTTTACACCATGTGCAATTTGTTTTGTTACTTCTTGAAAAATGCTACTTTGCTCATTGTTTAGTTTTGATTGTAGTATAGTTAAGTCTTCCTTATCTTAATACAGACACATGGTGTTTTCTACTTCTATCATAGCTAATTCTGCCTCATTTATTATTAGTAGTTCTCCCAGTGGTTCTTGGCTTCCTGTTACAGAAGGTTGACTACTGTCAGGAGTGTCCTTATCTAGTTGGGCTTGGAGTTCTTCTTCGTGTTGCTGTTCATTGTGCAACATTGTTTTGTACTGTGTAAAGTTTACATCAGTTATAGTGCTTTCATTTGCTTTGAAAGCATCCTCATATGAGTCATAGTTATCTAGTAATTGTTCTTCTTTTCTCCATGGTTTGAAGAGTTGTAGCAGGGACATGTAATATACTTCTTTATGTTGAGGAGTCTTTAATGACAATTTGATATGATTAATTGAATTTGGTTTAGTGAGTTTAACTAAGCTGCCTTCACAGTTTGTTACTTTATATTTACCTTTTTTTTCATCAGGTTTCATATTATTTTTGTATGTGTAGTTTTGGGCTATGTGGTATAGACACATGTTTTCCAAAGTATTACTTCTGTTTGGGTAGTATGTGTCCAATAAATTGTTTTTTAAAATGTCTTGGCTGTTGGGATCATGTTTGGCTATTGTTTCTATATCTTCATATGATTTTAGAACTCTTTTTCTAGATTTAGCTGGACCAAGACTTAGCCATACTATATTTTCAGATTTACCATACAATGCAGTACCAATTAAACAATCAGCTGCTTCATATGATCCACATTCTCTATGGGTGACCATTTGTATACCCAAGCTGTATAATTTCTGAGATACTGTTTTATCTGGTGACCGGTCATTCCAGAGGTCTTGGAGCTCTGTCTTTTCTGCTTTAGTTAAGTATGCTGTGACATATTGTGCAACTGCAGTAGAATTGTCTGCAATGTATTGCACATCTATGTTTGCATTCCATAAGTGGGCAATGATTGCATTATAATCATTGATATATTTTTCTTCTTCTTTTCTTTTTATGTAATATGTATTTTTAGGTGACTTACCTTTAACACTATGTCTAACGGAAGACATGAGGTTGTTCACTTGACCTGCATTTGTAACTGGTCTAGGGAAACCAAATCAGCATTTGGTGTAGTATTTCCCTTTGTTTTTGTATTTGCAACGACAATATTTTCCACATTTGTGTCTTTGAAATTGTAAAATTTGTGCATGAAGATCACTATTTGTGGCTTCTGATGGAATTTCACAAGTGACATATTTTTCAATAAACTGCAAAACAGTGGCATCACTGTCTTGACCAAATTTAAGAGCATCTTTAATCCATAAAAGCATGTGGATATGTGGTGCTCCTCTGGCTTGGTATTCTTTTCTCAAAAAGAAGTGTTGCACTTCTCCAAGGCGAGGAACAGTTTTATTACAAATAAAATGTAGCATAGCAATGAAGCGATGGTGAAAATATCTTGAAACATTAACAGGATCCAAAGAACAAAGTTCTCCAGGCGTTAGTATATCTAAGTTTGTTTTGTTTTTATTTGATATGCGTAGCAAATCATGTAAATCTTCCCATGCATATTCTGCACAACTTAATGTAACAAACCAAGTGGGTGGGCCAAGGTTTCTGATCATACAACGTACATCTCCATGACGTTGAAACCAGTACTCTTTAGTACCACGCATATTTGCTAATAGATTTGTAATATTTGATTGTAAAACCTCATCCTTTTGTTGCACTTTTCTAATAATTGTGTAGCTGTCATATTTTGAAAGTGTGATCCTGATTTTAATATGTGTGCAACTCCGTAACATAAAGTTGCTAGTTCACTTACAAAGAGTAGGTGGAATATGTAATCCACATTTTGTCTAAATCTAGGATCTTCAGAATACATCCGTAATGAGCGGTATTCTGAAGCTGATATTTGAATAGGTCTATCATCATACCTTCCTCCTTTGCCAGTAGGAAAGAGTAGAGGAAAAGCACGTGCTTATATACTTTTTTCCCATATGCTGATTGGCGATCCTTTTGTTTGACGCATTTGGTAAGTTTCCAGTACATCTTCTACGGTGTCATTACAGTGCAAAGGATGAATTGTATAATGGTCTAAAGTATTTGATATTGTAGCAGGATCTAGTAGCTCAAATTGACCAGCTTCTTGTGTTTCTTGAATTATTTCAGTTGTATCTTTCAAGTTTTCTTCAATATTAATTTCTTTGTAATATTCATTATTCTCTTTAAGATATTGGAAGGCTTGTCTAACTTTATATAAATCTACCAGCTGTTGCCATCTTTTTTTGTCTTTTGTAGGTACTCCATTTACTAAGATAATTAAAGATTGCTGCATTGGACGTTGCACTCCTAGAGTATGCACATTTTCTCTTAGATCTAATGGTAAATGACCTACTTTTCCACGAATGCCTTTTACCAATTCAGAGGGAGGTAATTTTGCTGTTTTTGGTTGAAGGCGTATTATTGCTTGAAATGGGTGTACTGTTTGAATTATGATGCTCTCATATAAATTAAGTTGTTGTAGGGGTTTTGGATGTCATCAATGACATTTGTGATGTCATCTTTGATGTCCTGGGTGTTAGTCTTAGCAGTGCACGGTGGTGGCGCGAGTTATGGTTACTTAGCTTACCATAACTGGCGAATTTCAAGGGTTTTTCGGTTTTACTTGGAACCATAACGTCCCTTTGACAAAGTTTTTTCACTGAATTTCATGGGTTTTTAGTAGCGCAACTTAACCATAAAGTCCCTTTAATAAAGTTTTTTCACTGAATTTCATAGGTTTTTAGTAGCGCAACTTAACCATAACGTCCCTTTAACAAAGTTTTTTCATTGAATTTTATAGGTTTTTGTTGTAAAGTGACTTCCAGGCTTCTTGGGATTACTTATATGTTTATTACAAGTACTTAAGTCACAGTTACATGAAGTTATATACATAAGTGGACAGGAGGGGGCGTGGCTTGGAGCCGATGGAGAGCAGAAGCTGATCTGCCGGGCTCCGGCCGAGACGCCGCTTCCTGATCCTTTTTCTCCGGTACAAGAGTGGTTGCAGCCAGCGGAAAAGCACGCATCGGCGGGGGAAGTGCTCCCCATTGAGAATTACTCGAGTGCTGGAATTTTCGGAGCCCCCGTGAGGAAGAGTGGGCTCCGGATCCCACCCTCCCCTCCGCCGCGCATTGATCCAAGATGGCGCCTGGCACAGCTTCACGCAGCCCCTGAACCAGCGTCCCCTGACGGAGCGCTTTGGGGATCGGCTACATGGCCGGGGGGGGCGACCCCTGTCTGACACTGGTTCGGAATCGGCACAGGCCCCCAGGCCCCTGACTCCGTTACCCCTGGGCTGGCCCAATTTATGCAACGCGGACTACAACTAGAACCACGTGGATGGCATCACATAAAGAGAAACTCGCCACCTCTGAGAAGCAGCACCCCGCCCCACGGCCATCACCCGAACGACCTGATTCCAGCCGAAGCACTCGGGGGCCCTGAAACTCAAGGTGCGTGACCCTACATAATACCCTTTGGTGGGCCCCTGACCACCACCGCACCCTTGGGCCGCCTGCACTTGGCTCCCCGACTCGGCTGCCCCGGGGCACGCACTTGCCCCTGCGTCCAGCGGCTTCAAGATGGCCACCAAGAACAAGAGCAGGGCCGCCACCATGGACTCCTTTGTCTCGACCAAGGCGAAGACCTCCACCCAGCCCAGACCTAGCCTCTCCGAAAACACTCATCCGAACGAAGGGGAGGTCAACGACAATCGCTCTCAGATATTGGATGCCATTGCCTCACTGAGAACTCACATTGACTCCAAGATTGATGAGTTCAAAATAGACATACAACTCATCCGCCAAGATGCCCGCAACTTGACGGAGAGGGTAACGACCGTCGAGAATTCTACGACGGAGCTGTCCAGGGCCACCACAACCCTGAAGTCCGAAGTCTCCGACCTAAAGAGGAGGGTCGCCTTCCTGGAGGAAAGGGCGGAGGAAGCCGAAGGACGGGCCAGACGGGGGAACATCAGGATCCTGGGTATCCCGGAGGGAACAGAGGGCCTAAACACCACATCCTATGTCGAAACCCTTCTGCTACAAGAGATCGGGGCCGGAAAACTAACCCAAGGCTTTGCGGTCGAAAGGGCACATAGATCCCTCCAGAGACGTCCTCCCCCCGGCTCGCATCCACGGCCAATAATAGCCAAAATATTGAATTTTCAAGATAGAGAAACCATCCTACGGCACTCCAGGGAAGCAGGTCCCATTGAAAGGGGGGACTCAAAAATTACTATTTACCCCGACTACACCCAGAAAGTGCAGAGGGAAAGGAACTCATTCGTCCCGATCAAGGCGAAGCTTCGCCAACTGGACATTAAATACAGGCTGTTGTACCCCGCGCGCCTGAGAGTTGTTTATAATGGGCGAGCGATATTTCTCGAAAACCCGGAGGCGGCCAATATGTGGCTAGAAGATAATAACCTAGCTGATGGCAAGGATCCTCCTCGAAATGAGGATTAAGTCCCGAGTCTCCCCGCACCACCAGTAACCGGACCCCAGCAGGTAATCCAAACAACAGTTTAACTTACGGAAGCTGCCCTCGCACGGCCCTGCCGCCTCGCACCAACCCTACCCCCAGCAGAAAATCCAATTGGGCCAGTTCACCGCCCGACCCAGCTCAAGCCCGATTCCCGGATGGGTTCAGATGGCTCGAGAGCGCCTGAGCACCGCGACAGTGTTGTAGTCGCTGGGCGCACCAGTTTATGTTATGTTATTAGTTTAGTTGGTTCTGCAGTCTACGAATCATCAATGTTGGTAAAGTACAAGATGGTGGCAAGTTACGATACAAGACTTCATGAACCAGGGGCCCCCCGCCCGCAGAACGCCACCTGTGGTTCGTTGTGCCACCGGGCCAGCGGGCCAGAACTCCAAGACGAATTCAGAACACCGATCCGATGGCGTCGCAACTCGTTGTGATGACATGGAATGTGAGGGGAATGGCTTCATACCTCAGAAGGAACCGCGTGCAGTCCTACCTCAGGAGGAAGAAGGTCTCGATTGCGCTATTACAAGAGACCCACCTTACAGCGGACTCCATGTCTAAGTTAACAGATCGATGGGATGGGACCACGAGGGGGTCTCCCTACTCCAAATATGCGAGAGGCGTACTGATATGGGTGAACCCGAATGTGCCTTTCGAGCTAGAAGGCTGGGATTCTGACAAGGAAGGGAGATATACATCAATGTGGGGCACCATAGAACAAACCCCAGTGTGCTTCATTAACACATACTTTCCGCAGCATGGAATCCCGTCATACTTAAGCACGTTGAGTGCTAGACTGGCACAACACCGAGGCAGGACCTTCGTGTGGGGGGGAGACTTCAACTGCGTCATGGACTTAAGCAAGGACAGATCGCGCCCTCCTCCTCAGCCAAGCAATCCCGCATCCTCCTCCTTGACGGAAACACTCGACCAGCTCAACCTGGTAGACATCTGGAGAGTGCAACATCCAGAGGCCAGAATTTACTCGCACTACTCAGCTCCACATGGCGTCTATACAAGGATCGACTACTTGTTTGTTGATAAGGAACAATCTCCACTGGCCACATCCACTGAATATTTGGGGAGATCGATCTCCGACCACTCCCCGCTCGCCATGCATTGGCAGCTGCGTGGACCCAAACCTCCAATTCCCATGTGGAGGATGCCTACAGCAGCGTTGGATGATCCAGAGTTCAGAGAGGACCTTGCTGAGAAGCTAGAGGAATATGTAGAAATCAATAAGGGATCGGTGGCTACCTGGTCCACACTGTGGGAGGCCATGAAGGTGGTTACCAGGGGAGAAATCATTTCAAGAGCGGGCGGAACCCACAGACAACTACAGTCCTCTCTTGAGGCCCAGGAATTAGAGATCACAAGACTAGAGTCCGCCCCCGACATTTCTTCAGAGTCCGAGAAGATCCTTAAAACAGCCCGTATAAAATGTCAGGAATCATGGGTCAGACTGGAGAAATTTGACTTCGCAACACATACCGCCAGATCCCACAGCGAGTCTGACAAACCCGGCAGATTGCTTGCCTGGCTCTGCAAGCGGGAACACCCTAAACACCTGCCAACGGAGATAAAGGACGAAAAAGGAGTAACACACAAGACGCAGATGGAGATCAACGAGACTTTTGCTAAGTTCTACTCCAAATTGTATGCCCACGAGTCCCAGGTGCCAGCCGCAGAATTAATCGAAACTTTGGAGGAGATAGGCCTCCCTCAAATCTCCAGCGAGCAGAGGGAGGAACTGGACTCGGAAATCACTTCCGAAGATGTGACAGCGGCCATCAGATCACTCGCTAATGGCAAAGCCCCCGGCAGTGATGGTCTCCCGCCCGAATTCTACAAGACCTACGAACCCATTCTCACCCCCATCCTCCATGAAGTTTATCAAGAAGCCTACACAAATGGCATCCTGCCCAACACCATGAAAGAGACCATAATTATTCCAATGCTCAAGCCGCACAAGTCACCCACCGATTGTGATTCTTATCGACCCTTGGCCATGCTGAATTACGACAGCAAGATCCTCACTTCTATATTAGCCAATAGACTCGCTAGAGTGGTAGGATCCATAATTCACGAAGATCAAAATGGATTCGTCCCAGGACGCAACACCACGGCCAACCTCAGGAAACTACAACACATCATGGCCGAAACCCACGACCGAGAGGAGGACCTGGCGATACTGTCACTTGATGCCATCAAGGCCTTCGACTCTATCTATTGGGAGTGGCTTGTGGAGGTTTTGAGGGGCTTCGGCTTTGGTGCGGGCTTCATCAGATGGATCCAGGTACTTTATAATTCGCCAATGGCAAGGGTTAAAACAGGCAGAATTGTCTCGGGATCCTGGGCAATACAAAGGGGCACGAGACAGGGGTGCCCACTCTCGCCCATGCTGTATATATTGGGCCTAGAACCAATAGCCATATACTTTCGCCAACAGTTTTTTGATGCGGGCATTAAGGTGGGCAATGTTTACAACATAATTTCATTATACGCGGATGATGTACTTCTCTACTTGAGGAACCCTGAGCTCAACGCACCCACAACGCTAGAAGTTCTCGACAATTATGCAAAGTACTCAGGGATACGATTCAGCAGACACAAATCAACTGCATTCCCCCTAGCTAGCCTGAGAGGCATTGCAGTAGACGACCTCCCGCCTATCGGAATACAGTGGCAACCTGACAAGTTCCGGTACCTGGGAATCAATGTGGGTCACACCCCGCTACTCACACACGAACATAACACTATAGCAGCAGTCACCGGCCTTCGGCGTTCAATCAAATTTTGGTCCAAACTACCACTGTCAATGGTGGGTAGAGCGGCGATTGCCAAAATGATAATCCTTCCTCGATTCCTGTACTTCTTTGCCAATATTTGCCACTACGTTCGCCCGCCTTTCTTCAAGACACTAGAGGCCATCATCAAGGACTTCTTGTGGGGTCCGCGCAGACACAAGCTCACACTGGCCACGCTGTCTCTCCCACATAAGGAAGGCGGAATAAAACTCCCAGACCTTCACCTTTACTACTTGGCGGCCCAGCTCAGTCACATTACGAAGTGGCTGTCTGATGACACATCGGCCGAACTGGAACTACTCAGGCAATCTTCCACAAACTCAATCCCCAAAGAAACTCTATGGTTTCCCCCTCGGCTACCTCCCGAAACTCCGCTGATTGTCAAGCTGGGCAGGCAGATATGGGCCAGGGCCTGTCACATAAGGCAAATGAAACATCCGTACTCACCGGATAACCCCATAATGGTGGATGTGTGCAAGTCGGAGGCGGAACTTCCCACTCCCAGGAGATGGGAGGAAGCAGGCATATATACATGGGGAGACATGTTCACTGATGGGGAATTCAGGGACTTCGAGTCGTTACAGAACATTGAAGGACTATCCAAGGGCCAGTTCCTCTGGTACCACAGGATCAAACAGATTGCTAAGAAGCAGTGGAACAGTTGGCCGGAAGAGCCCACCCCAGACCCACTGCTACAGGAAATGCACGACCTCTCAGATGGATGGAGACCAGTTTCCAGACTTTACAACAGACTCATAGACAAGCCTAACCCCAAAGGTCAGGCACTGAAGGCGAAATGGGAGGCAGATCTTGAATCACCACTTACTGACAAGGAATGGGAGAGAGCACTGATCTACCCCAAGAAAGTGTCCCGGAATTCCAGATTCGGACAAATACAGCTGAATGTCCTTTACCGGACATATATGACTCCCCACAGGATTGCCTCATTCAACCCGAAAATACCCCCAACGTGCCCATGGTGCGGAAATGACAAGGCAGACATGATCCACATGTTCTGGTCCTGCATCAAAGTGAAATCACTCTGGTTCAAAGCCAAACAATCCTGCGCAGAAGCTGGCATGGTAAAATACGATTGGACGCCCGGAGAGTGCCTACTAGGTATATATCCTAGACCGGGCAAATTTAAACACTTGGTGAAACTAATGGACATCTCATGCATTTTGGTCAAGAGAACAATAGCGATGGCCTGGAAGACTCCAGCGGGCCCCAGCCATGCTCGGTGGCTGAGCGAGCTGGCGAGATGGACGACTGCCGAAACCAGGGCCTGGCAAGACGGGATCACAACCAGCGGAGAAGCCACAAGTGGAACCCTGGACTCCTGGAAAGCCCTCCTGAGTGACATGCGTTTCAAGGCAGACTATAAGCCTCCCTGAGGGACTGTAGCGTCCTACAACACCCGATTTTTCATACTGATACAGAGATGGAATTACCCGAATCTGTTCCCCTCGCTTCCTGTCACATCGGAACTATAATTTTTACTTGCCACCAAACATCTCATAATTAACGCTACATGTAGACTGCTGTTGTTTTGGTTGTTCTCATGTTACTTTTTTTTTGTTGTATCGTTTCTTTATTACCACACTTGTAAGTTTGTAACGTTTCTCACTTTCTTGAAAAAACCAATAAAATACTTTACAAAAAAAATAAGTGGACAGGACATAACACTAGCTCCCATCACTCAGGCTGGGGAGCTCTAACTGGCTGGGTGTGGAATCCTTGGGTAAACATTCCGACATTCACAAGACAACACTCCAACATGACATCACCAGCTTTCACATGCAGAGACAAGCACATCACAACACATCTCCTTCCTTTACTGATAAACATTACAAACACACTCAGGCACGATATAACACATCTCCTTCCTTTACTGATTCACACTGCACCCACACAGATACATCAAATAGACACAACATATCTCCCTTCTTCTCAAACGTCAACACACACGGACAAGCACACCACAGCATATTCCCCTCCTTTCCACATCCATCACCAGCATGGGGAATATCAATTCTTAGGGACACTCTCCCTACTTCTGTAGGCCACTAACCCTACACACCCACCTACACCTTCAAGCATCTGGGGTGATATCTCCAATCGCACTGGTGGATATGCTACCTCCAAATACTCTAGCAGATTCGCTACACGGTACCTCAAAATACTCTTGCGGAGGCGCTACCTCCAATCACACTGGTGGAGGCGCTACCTCCAATTACTCAGGCAGAGGCGCTACCTCCAAATACACTGGCAGGGCGCTACCAAATGACCCAAGCAGAAGCGCTACCTACACATACTCTGGCGGGGCCCTACCCCCAATTACTCAGGTGGAGGTGCTACCTCCAACTACACTGGGGCCCTGGCGGGGCGCTACCAAATGACAGAAGCAGAAGCGCTACCTACACATACTCTGGTGGAGGCGCTACCTCCAATTACTCAGGCAGAGGCACTACCTCCAAATACTCTGGCAGGGCACTACCAAATGACACAAGCAGAAGCACTACCTACACATACTCTGGCGGGGCCCTACCCTCAAATACTCTGGCGGAGGCGCTACTTCCAATTACACTGGCGGAGGCACTACCTCCAAATAAAATACACTGGCAGCGGCGCTACCTCTAATCACACTGGCGGAGGCACTACCTCCAAATACACAGGCAGAGGCGCTACCTCTAATCACACTGGTGGAGGCGCTACCTCCAAATACTCAGGCGGAGGAGCCACCTCCAATGATACTGGCGGAGGCACTCCCTCCAAATACTCTGGCGGAGACGCTACCTCCAATCACACTGGCGGAGGTGCTACCTCCAACTACTCTGGTGGAGGCGCTACCTCCTATTACACTGGCCGAGGCGCTACCTCCAAATACACTGGCGGAGGCACCACCTCCAATTACACTGGCGGAGGCACTACCTCCAAATACTCTGGCGGAGGCACTACCTCCAATCACACTGGCAGAGGCGCTACCTCCAAATACTCTGGCGAAGGCGCTACCTCCTATTACTCTGGCAGAGGCGCTACCTCCAATTACTCTGGTGGAGGCGTTACCTCCAAAAATACTTTCATGCTCCTCATGTGGGAGGCGCTACCTCCACTGTACTCGCGGAAGTGCTACCTCCACTATAGTCACGGAGGCGCTACCTCCTCACTTCATTGTAGCACATCCACAGGCTACACACACTATGGGTGCTGCCCCATTTCACATCTTCTCTGACTCACTCTCGCTCTCACCTCACTTCACCCATTACACTATTTCATAACATCCCAAACCTCGCATCTATCAAAAACCTGCCTTTTAATGGAGAATGGTACTCCGCATTAATCTCCTAATCTACACACAAAAAGCCACACTGGAACAATGAGGGAACATGAATGCATTTTATTATGGAGTGATGAAAACTCACATAAATCCTCACTGTTATGCTTGGAAATGCTACCTCCCAACTCACATACATTCTCACTGCTATGCTTGAAAAGGAAGTAGAGTATGCTTGGAGGCGCTACCTCCCAGCACACCTGTGGTATTCCGCAACTCCTGTGGTATTCCTAACCACACACACCTCTAACATACCCAAATGGTCACACAGGCTCTCCACCTTTACCCTGCACAACTGGATGTACTACCGTCCAGACCGCTGTGGCACACTCACCACATTTTACTAGTGTAATGGTGGCGCTACCACCCATACAGCTGTGGTTTCACTCAACCACACTCATACTTACATATACACTGGAGTCGCTACCTCCAAACCCGTGTGGCACTTTCACCCACATACAATACATATTCTGGGTGCTACCCAACACTCGACCTCTTTGACTCTTAGCAAAACACATGTTTTACCCATGTGCACCCATTTCATACATGAGGCACATAAAACAACATTTTGCATTACCATTTTGCAAAAATTAAAATCCTAATAATTCATGTTGCACAATATATATACTTCTTTTCTCACCATTAAAGCAATAGCAAACTATATAATTACATTTCCTAAAATCCATGGCCAGTTTATGTACCACCCTGCATCTTTGTGGCACTCACCCACAATCACTCTGATACACTGTGTTCTTGCACCTCTGTGGCACTCACCCACCCATACACTTGTGTCTACACTGCCTAACAACTCATCTTCATAGTGACATTTGCATACACAGCCCTTATGGCGTAACCAAGAAATATGCGCATTTATTCCTACATGTCCATGTTGGCTGCAGCCTACCCTGCAATCCCTCAATGGTTACTCTAACATCTCTCACACCCTGCTACTGACTTGCACACATCTAGGCATATTGTGCATGTTCAGAATGTCCAAATGAGTCCTTTTGAACCTGAAATTCCTCAAATGTGTTAAATCTAATAAATTTAACTTTTAACCTCACTTCCTGCACGCATATATCCACACAAAAACTTCTCATGCACCTCCCATGCTTGTCAATCCTTAACCTGTTACTAAACTTTGTTGGTACCACAAACTTAATGCATTCGCATATTGTGCATGTTCAGAATGTCCAAATGAGTCCATTTGAACCTAAAATTCCTCAAATGTGTTAAATCCAATACATTTTAGATCTGAACCTCAGTTCCTGCACGCATATATCCACGCACAAACTTCTCGTGCACCTCCCATGCTTGTCAATCCTTAATCTGTTACAAACTAGGTTGGTAACACAAACTTAATGCAAAAACAGTTAAAGGATACACGTTGCTGCTCCTGAATGTCCAACGTTATCTACTGAAAGACCAGATTCGTGACCATCATAATCACTTAAACATAAAATGATACACTGCAGCCATTACTTCAAATGCGGTCCTTGTGCCTCCTCTGCAGTCGCAGCACCTTGATGCACCATAACCCAAATTTGCTGCATTCCCTTCACCAGGAACGACATTCATGACAACAATAATGACATCCTTGGCAAATCCTATAGTGGAATTCGGATTTCCTACTGCGCTCTTATTCCGTCTGATTTTCCGACTCACCGACGTGCTCAGCAGTGCTCTACATCTCTCAGACTCATAAAATCGTAGGCACACTGTGAAGATGATTCGTAAGGGGGTCTCTCCTCTCACCCCACAATGCACTTAGGCTTATTCACTCATTTTACGGCCCAATGCCTTCAGCTCTTCTCTTCCTGTGCACGGCAATGCACGTTGCAGGGTTCTTTCCTCACAACATCGTTTATTTTATTCTTCATCCTGCCTCGGTTAATGGCTTCGGCTACCGGCTGGAATCTGGCATGGTGAGTGCATTCTAATATGAACATAATGCTTGAATCTGGCGTTCTATGGCATCGCCGACTCCCTTAAACTAGCTGTGATGTCACCAGTCACACTTCTGCCTCGGGGCAATGCTGATCTTCATAAGCCAAACGTCACTCATACCACGTACCTCAACCCAGCATATGTCACTCTTCAACTTCAATATTTTAAAACGGTTCACTGCTTCCAAAACACGATCCGCTTTTGATCCTTGAAAACAAAGTGGCACGCAGGCAGTTTTCCCTGCATCCCTTTCCCTGAGCATACGCTACCAGACTAGCGCTGCCTAGGTCTAACCTTTAGTTCACATTGCGCTTGGGACATGCAGAGCCAGTACTCGCTGCTCACTCCAGACTGTCACTTCAAAATCTTCTCTAACATGGTAGTGGCTCATTGGGGAACCCCTCAGCTCACTGTCCGCAGTCTCACATCCTTCTCCAAGTCCCACTTATGAACTCAAAGCAGACTTACACTCCTACATGGGAGGAAGCTTACTGGGCTTCATACTTTCCCCAAAGCTTACTTTTGGTTTCATATGAGGGTAAACAGCATCACATCCCTGCGCTGCTTGACTGGGGAATGATACTTTGACTGGTGAATGGAAACATCACTGCAGAGCTTTCTTCTTCACCCCTCAGTACTTCACACTTGCAATGCAACCTCTGACAGGCGACAGCTTCACCCAGCACGCCATACCCCAGGAACACCTTCCTATCACAAAGAGTTGCTGCTGGTCATGGCATCAGCTGTCTTCTCTTGCCCGCAGCTCCTTAGCTCCTCCCTCTCTCATGGAAGTCATCTTCACTACGAGCTTTGTTTAATCTACAGGTTTCTTAAACTAATGGGGTGGGATTCCTTCTTCAGTTTAAGGGACCAGGTGTCATTTTAAGCTTCCTTTTATCTTCACTTAACAGACAACACTTCTGGTTTTACTTTAACAGGCTTCACTTCTTCACACAAATTTCTCAATCTTAAAGGCCTAGCTCCCTTCTTGAGCTTCCCTTCAAGGCCTTGCTCCTCTCTTCAGCCCCAGGACGTAGCTCTCCCTCCAACTTATGGGCAGTTTATCCTTCCGTATAGGGCTTCCTTCCTCCCTTTTGGTGCCCTGGGTGATGGGTCTTACTTGTGTTTTGGGGCAGTGTTGTCCTTTTCCAACTTCTTCCTGCACCCCCAGCAGCAGGCTTCTTCCACTTTCTTCAGATTCTTGCTTGCATGTTCTTCTTTTTAAGACCACCTCGTCGCCAATGTTGTAAAGAGACTTCCAGGCTTCTTGGGATTACTTATATGTTTATTACAAGTACTTAAGTCACAGTTACATGAAGTTATATACATAAGTGGACAGGACATAAAACTAGCTCCCATCACCCAGGCTGGGGAGCTCTAACTGGCTGGGTGTGGAATCCTTGGGTAAACATTCCGACATTCACAAGGCAACACTCCAACATGAGATCACCAGCTTTCACATGCAGAGACAAGCACATCACAACACATCTCCTTCCTTTACTGATAAACATTACAAACACACTCAGGCACGATATAACAGTTTTTATTACTGCAACTTAACCATAACGTCCCTGTAACACATTTTTTTTTAACTGAATTTTATAGGTTTTTATAAGTGTAACGTCAACATAACATCCTTTTCAATAGATAAGGACCACTAGCATCTTAGGTCCTCAAAGTGGGAACCCCGGGTGGTAAAAAAAAAAAAGATTTTCCGATGGCCACCATGGAAAGGGAAGGCTGGGTGTATAAAGAGAACACAACAGGGCATGAGCGGGGGGTGGGGGGAACAGGGGAGACACATGGGCATGAGCGGGGGGTGAGAGGGAACACGGCACAAACGGGGCATGAGCAGGGGGTGGGGGGAAAAGGAAGGAAACACGGGGCATGAGCGGGGGTGGGGGGAACACAAGAGAGACACGGGGCATGAGCAGCAGGTGGGGGAACAGGGGAGACACGGGGCATGAGCAGCGGGTGGGGGGAACAGGGGAGACACGGGGCATGAGCAGTGGGTGGGGAGGAACACAAGGGAGACACGGGGTATGAGCGGGGGGTGGGGAGGAACACGAGGGAGACACGGGTATGAGCAGGGGGTGGGGAGGAACACGAGGGAGACACGGGGCATGAGCGGGGGGTGGGGAGGAACACGAGGGAGACACGGGGCATGAGCGGGGATGGGGAGGAACAGGGAAGACAGGGCATGAGTGGGGGTTGGGGGGAGCAGGGCACACACTGGGCATGACCAGGGGGTGGAGGGAACAGGGCACACACGGGGCATGAGCGGGGGGTGGGGGGAACAGGGCACACGGGGAATGAGCAGGGGGTGGGGGAATAGGACACACACGGGGCATGAGCAGGGGGTGGGGGAATAGGGCACACACGGGGCATGAGCAGGGGGTGGGGGGAGAGGGGAGACAAGGGGCATGAGCAGGGGCTGGGGGAACACAAGGGAGACACGGGGCATGAGCGGGAGGCTGGGGGGTAACACGAGGGAAACACGGGGCATGAGCAGGGGTGGGGGGAACACGAGGGAGACACAGGGCATGAGTGGGGGGTGGGGCAACAGGAGACACACGGGGCATGAGCGGGGGATGAGGGGGTACATGATGGAGACACAGGGCATGAGTGGGGGGCGGGGGGAACACGAGGGAGACACGGGGCACGAGCGGGGGGTGGGGGCAACAGGAGACACACAGGGCATGAGCGGGGGATGAGGGGGTTCACGAGGGAGACACGGGGCATGAGCGGGGGTGGGGGGAACACGAGGGAGACACGGGGCATGAGCGGGGGCTGGGGGAACAGGGCACATGGGGCATGAGCGGGGGAGGGGGGAACAGGGTGCACATGGGGCATGAGAGGGGCTGGGGGAAACAGGGCACACACGGGGCATGAGCTGGGGTGTGGGAACAGGGCAAACACACGGGGCATGAGCGGGGGTGGGGGAACAGGGCGCACACACAGGGCATGAGCGTGGGGTGGGGGAAAGGAGAGAGACACAGGGCATGTGCGGGTGGTGGGGTGAACATGTGGGGGACACGGGGCATGAGCGGGAGGGGGTGGGGGAATACGAGGGAGACACGGGGCATGAGCAGGGGTGGTGGCAACAGGAGACACGGGGCATGAACGGGGTGTGGGGTGAACACAAGGGAGACACGGGGCTGAGCGAGGGTGGGGGTAACACGAGGGTGACCTGGGGCATGAGCGGGGGGTGGGGGGTAATACGGGGCATGAGCGGGGGGGTGGGGGTACAGGAGGGAGACACGGGACATGACCGGAGGGTGGGGGGCAACAGGAGACACGGGGCATGAGCGGGAGGTGGGGGGTACACAAGGGAAACACGGGGCATGAGCGGGGAATTGGGGGGAACAGGGGAGACACGGGGCATGAGCAGGGGGTTGAGGGACAGGGGAGACACGGGGCATGAGCGGGGGTGGGGGAATAGGAGAGAGACACGGGGCATGAGCGGGTGGGGGGAACAGGGGAGACACGGTGCATGAGCGGGGGGTTGGAGGGTAACACAAGGGAGACACGGGGCATGAGCAGGGGGGTGGGGGTTACACAAGGGAGACACGGGGCATGAGCGGGGGGTGGGGGAAAGGAGGAAGACACAGGGCATGAGCGGGGGTGGGGGGAACAGGGGAGACACGGGGCATGAGCGGGGGTGGGGGGTAACACAAGGGAGACACGGGGCATGAGCGGGGGGTGGGGGGTAACAGGGGAGACAGGTCATGAGCGGGGGGTGGGGAGAGCAGGGCACATGGGGCATGAGCGGGGGTGGGGGGGAAGGGGAGAGACACACGGGGCATGAGTGGGGGGTGGGGGAAAGGAGGGAGACACGGGGCATGAGCGGGGGGTGGGGGAAGGGGAGAGACACATGGGGCATGAGCGGGGGGTGGGGGAAGGGGAGAGACACAGGGCATGAGCGGGGGGTGGGGGGCAAGGGGAGAGACACACGAGGCGTTGAGAGACACACGGGGCATGAGCGGGGGGTGGGGGGAAAGGAGGGAGACACGGGGCATGAGCGGGGAGTGGGGGGAAGGGGAGAGACACACGGGGCATGAGCAGGGAGTGGGGGGAAGGGGAGAGACACACGTTGCACAAGCGGGGGGTGGGATGGAAGGGGAGAGAGACACGGGGCATGAGCGGGGGGTGGGAGGGAAGGGGAGAGAGACACGGGGCATGAACGGGGGGTGGGAGGGAAGGGGAGAGACACATGGGGCATGAGTAGGGGTGGGGGGAAGGGGAGAGACACACAGGGCATGAGCGGGGGGTAGGGGGAAGGGGAGGGAGATACGGGGCATGAGAAGGGGGGTGGGGGGAACAGTAGGGAGACACAGGGCATGAGCGGGGGGTGGGGGCAAGGGGAGAGACACACAGGGCATGAGCGGGGGGTGGAGGGGAAGGGGAGAGATACACGGGGCATGAGCGGGGGTGGGGGGAAGGGGAGAGACACACGGGGCATGAGCGGGAGGGTGGGGAAAGGAGGGAGACACTGGGCATGAGCAGGGGGTGGGGGGAAGGGGAGAGAAACACGGGGCATGAGCGGGGGGTGGGAGGAAGGGGAGAGACACACGGGGCATGAGCGGGGGGTGGGGGGAAGGGGAGAGAGTCACGGGGCATGAGCGGGGGATGGGGGAAGGGGAGAGAGACACAGGGCATGAGCGGGGGGTGGGGGGAAGGGGAGAGAGACACAGGGCATGAGCGGGGGGTGGGGGAAGGGGAGAGAGACATGGGGCATGAGCAGGGGTGGGGGGAAGGGGAGAGAGACATGGGGCATGAGCGGGGGGTGGGGGAACAGTAGGGAGACACGGGGCATGAGCGGGGGGTGGGGGGAAGGGGAGAGAGACACAGGCATGAGCGGGGGTGGGGGAAGGGGAGAGACACACGGGGCATGAGCAGGGGGTGGGGGGAAGGGGAGAGACACACGGGGCATGAGCGGAAAGGGGAGAGACACACAGGGCATGAGTGGGGTGTGAGGGGGAGGGGAGAGACACACGGGGCATGAGTGGGAGTGGGGGGAAAGGAGGGAGACACGGGGCATGAGCGGGGGTGGGGGTAACACAAGGGAGACACGGGGCATGAGCGGGGTTGGGGGTAACAGGGGAGACAGGGCATGGGTGGGGGGTAACACAAGGGAGACATGGGGAATGAGCGGGGGTGGGGGGAAGGGGAGAGAGACACGGGGCATGAGCGGGGGGTGGGGGGAACAGTAGGGAGACACAGGGCATGAGCGGGGGTGGGGGGAAGAGGAGAGACACATGGGGCCTGAGCGGGGGGTGGGGGGGAAGGGGAGAGACACACAGGACATGAGCGGGGGGTGGGGGGAAGGGGAGAGACACACAGGGCATGAGCGGGGGGTGGGGGGGAGGGGAGAGACACACAGGGCATGAGCGAGGGGTGGGGGAAAGGAGGGAGACACGGGGCATGAGCGGGGGGTGGGGGGAGGGGAGAGACATGGGGCATGAGCGGGGGTGGGGGGTAACACAAGGGAGACACGGGGCAGGAGCGGGGGGTGGGGGAAGGGGAGAGACACAGGGCATGAGCGGGGGTGGGGGGCAAGGGGAGAGACACACGAGGCGTGGGCGGGGGGGAGGGGAGAGACACACGGGGCATGAGCGGGGGTGGGGGGAAAGGAGGGAGACACGGGGCATGAGCGGGGAGTGGGGGGAAGGGGAGAGACACACGGGGCATGAGCAGATGGTGGGGGGGAAGGGGAGAGAGACACGGGGCATGAGCGGGGGTTGGAGGGAAGGGGAGAGACACATAGGGCATGTGCGGGGGGTGGGGGAAGGGGAGAGAGATACGGGGCATGAGAATGGGGGTGGGGGAAGGGGAGAGACACACAGAGCATGAGCGGGGGTGGAGGGGAAGGGGAGAGATACACGGGGCATGAGCGGGGGGAAGGGGAGAGAAACACGGGGCATGAGCGGGTGGTGGGGGGAAAGGAGGGAGAAACGGGGCATGAGCGGGGGGTGGGGGGGAAGGGGAGAGGCACTGGGCCTGAGCGGGGCTGGGGGGTAACACAAGGGAGACACGGGGCATGAGCGGGGGTTGGGGGTAACAGGGGAGACAGGGCATGGGTGGGGGGTAACACAAGGGAGACACGGGGCATGAGCGGGGGTTTGGGGGGTAACACAAGGGAGACACGGGGCATGAGCGGGGGGTGGGGGTAACACAAGGGAAACACGGGGTATGAGCGGGGGTGGGCGGTAACAGGGGAGACAGGTCATGAGCGGGGGGTGGGGGGGAAGTGGAGAGAGACATGGGGCGTGAGCAGGGTGTGGGGGGAACAGTAGCGAGACACGGGGCATGAGCGGGGAGTGGGGAGGAAGGGGAGAGACACACGGGGCATGAGCGGGGGATGGGGGGAACACGAAAGAGATACGGGGCATGAGCAGCGGGTGGGGGAACAGGGGAGACATGGGGCATGAGCAGCGGGTGGGGGGAACAGCGGAAACACGAGGCATGAGCGGGGGGTGGGGAAGAACACAAGCGAGTCACGGGGTATGAGCGGGGGGTGGGGAGGAACACGAGGGAGACACGGGTTATGAGCAGGGGGTGGGGAGGAACATGAGGGCGACACGGGGCATGAGCAGGGGGTGGGGAGGAACACGAGGGTGACACGGGGCATGAACGGGGAGTGGGGAGAAACAGGGTAGACACGGGGCATGAGCAGGGGGTGGGGGAAACAGGGCACACACAGGGAATGAGCGGGGGTGGGGGAACAGGGCACACACTGGGCATGAGCAGGGGGTGGGGGGAACAGGGCACACACGGGGCATGAGCGGGGGGTGGGGGGAACAGGGCACACATGGGGCATGAGCGGGGGTGGGGAGAACAGGGCACACACAGGGAATGAGCAGGGGGTGGGGGAATGGGACACACACGGGGCATGAGCAGGGGGTGGGGGAATATGGCACACACGGGGCATGAGCGTGGGTGGGGGGGAAAGGAGAGAGACAAGGGGCATGAGCAGGGGGTGGGGGGAACATGAGGGAGACACAGGGCATGAGCGGGGGGTGGGGGGTAACACGAGGGAAACACGGGGCAGGAGCAGGGGGTGTGGGGAACACGAGGGAGACACAGGGCATGAGTGGGGGGTAGGGGCAACAGGAGACACACGGGGCATGAGCGGGGGATGAGGGGGTACACGATGGAAACACAGGGCATGAGTGGGGGGTGGGGGGAACATGAGGGAGACACGGGGCATGAGCGGGGGTGGGGGCAACAGGAGACACACGGGGCATGAGCGGGGGTGAGGGGGAACACGAGGGAGACACGGGGCATGAGCGGGGGTGGGGGGAACACGAGGGAGACACGGGGCATGAGCGGGGGGTTGGGGGAACAGGGCACATGGGGCATGAGCGGGGGTGGGGGAACAGGGCACACATGGGGCATGAGCGGGGGTGGGGGAAACAGTGCACACACGGGGCATGAGCGGGGGGTGGGGGAATAGGGCACACACAGGGTATGAGCGTGGGTGGGGGGGAAAGGAGAGAGACAAGGGGCATGAGCGGGGGGTGGGGGGAACATGAGGGAGACACAGGGCATGAGCGGGGGGGTGGGGGGTAACACGAGCGAAACACGGGGCAGGAGCAGGGGGTGTGGGGAACACGAGGGAGACACGGGGCATGAGTGGGGGGTGGGGGCAACAGGAGACACACGGGGCATGAGCGGGGGATGAGGGGGTACACGATGGAAACACAGGGCATGAGTGGGGGGTGGGGGGAACACGAGGGAGACACGGGGCATGAGCGGGGGTGGGGGCAACAGGAGACACACGGGGCATGAGCGGGGGGTTAGGGGGAACACGAGGGAGACACGGGGCATGAGTGGGGGTGGTGGGAACACGAGGGAGACACGGGGCATGAGCGGGGGGTGGGGGGAAACAGGGCACATGGGGCATGAGCGGGGGTGGGGGAACAGGGCACACATGGGGCATGAGCGGGGGTGGGGGAAACAGTGCACACACAGGGCATGAGCGGGGGTGTGGGAACAGGGCGCACCCACGGGGCATGAGCGGGGGTGGGGGAACAGGGCGTACACACTGAACATGAGCGGAGGGTGGGGGAAAGGAAAGAGACACGGGGCATGAGCGGGTGGTGGGGGGACACGAGGGGGACACGGGGCATGAGAGGAAGGGGGTGGGGGTAACACGAGGGAAACACGAGGCATGAGCGGGGGTGGGGGGAACACGAGGGAGACACAGGGCATGAGCGGGGGGTGGGGGCAGCAGGAGACACGGCGCATGAGCGGGGTGTGGGGAGAACACAAGGGAGACACGGGGCATGAGCGGGGGTGGGGGGTAACACGAGGGAGACATGGGGCATGAGCGGGGGGTGGGGGGATAACACGGGGCATGAGCGGGGGGATGGGGGTACAGGAGGGAGACACGGGACATGATCGGAGGTTGGGGGGGCAACAGGAGACACGGGGCATGAGCGGGTGGTGGGGGGTACATGACGGAAACATGGGGCATGAGCAGGGGGTGGGGGGAACAGGGGAGACACGGGGCATGAGCAGGGGGTGAGGGGGACAGGGGAGACACGGGCATGAGCGGGGGTGGGGGAATAGGAGAGAGACACGGGGCATGAGCGGGGGTGGGGGATCAGGGGAGACACGGGGCATGAGCGGGGGGGTGGAGGGTAACACAAGGGAGACACGGGGCATGAGCGGGGTGGTGGGGGTTACACAAGGGAGACACGGGGCATGAGCGGGGGGTGGGGGGAAAGGAGGGAGACACAAGGCATGAGCGGGGGTGGGGGGAACAGGGGAGACACGGGGCATGAGCGGGGGGTGGGGGTACAGGAGGGAGACACGGGGCATGATCGGAGGTTGGGGGGGCAACAGGAGACACGGGGCATGAGTGGGGGGTGGGGGGTACATGACGGAAACATGGGGCATGAGCAGGGGGTGGGGGGAACAGGGGATACACGGGGCATGAGCAGGGGGTGAGGGGGACAGGGGAGACACGGGGCATGAGCGGGGGTGGGGGAATAGGAGAGAGACACGGGGCATGAGCGGGGGTGGGGGGATCAGGGGAGACACGGGGCATGAGCGGGGGGTGGAGGGTAACACAAGGGAGACACGGGGCATGAGCGGGGTGGTGGGGGTTACACAAGGGAGACACGGGGCATGAGCGGGGGGTGGGGGGAAAGGAGGGAGACACAGGGCATGAGCGGGGGTGTGGGGAACAGGGGAGACACGGGGCATGAGCGGGGGGTGGGGGTAACACAAGGGAGACACGGGGCATGAGCAGGGGGTGGGGAGAGCAGGGCACATGGGGAATGAGCGGGGGGGAAGGGGAGAGACACACGGGGCATGAGCGGGGGGTGGGGGAAAGGAGGGAGACACGGGGCATGAGCGGGGGGTGGGGGGAGGGGGAGAGACACATGGGGCATGAGCGGGGGGTGGGGGAAGGGGAGAGACACTGGGCATGAGCGGGGGGTGGGGGGAAGGGGAGAGAGACACGGGGCATGAGCGGGGGTGGGGGGAAGGGGAGAGAAACACAGGGCATGAGCGGGTGGTGGGGGAAAGGAGGGAGAAACGGGGCAGGAGCGGGGGGTGGGGGGGAAGGGGAGAGGCACTGGGCCTGAGCGGGGATGGGGGGTAACACAAGGGAGACACGGGGCATGAGCGGGGGTTGGGGGGTAACAGGGGAGACAGGGCATGGGTGGGGGGTAACACAAGGGAGACACGGGCATGAGCGGGGGGTGGGGGTAACACAAGGGAAACACGGGGTATGAGCGGGGGTGGGCGGTAACAGGGGAGACAGGTCATGAGCGGGGGGTGGGGGGGAAGTGGGGAGAGACATGGGGCGTGAGCAGGGTGTGGGGGGAACAGTGGGGAGACACGGGGCATGAGCGGGGGTGTGGAGGAAGGGGAGAGACACACGGGGCATGAGCGGGGATGGGGGGAACACGAGAGAGACACTGGGCATGAGCAGCAGGTGGGGGAACAGGGGAGACATGGGGCATGAGCGGGGGTGGGGGAAACAGGGCACACACGGGGCATGAGCGGGGGTTGGGGGGAACAGGACACACACTGGGCATGAGCGGGGGGTGGGGGAACAGGGCACACACGGGGTATGAGCGGGGGGTGGGGGGAACAGGGCACACACGGGGCATGAGCGGAGGGTGGGGGGAACAGGGCACACACAGGGAATGAGCAGGGTGTGGGGGAATAGGACACACACAGGGCATGAGCAGGGGGTGGGGAAATAGAGCACACACGGGGCATGAGCGGGGGTGGGGCGGAAAGGAGAGAGACAAGGGGCATGAGCGGGGGGTGGGGGGAACACGAGGGAGACACAGGGCATGAGCGGGAGGGTGGAGGGTAACACGAGGGAAACACAGGGCAGGAGCGGGGGGTGGGGGAACACGAGGGAGATATGGGGCATGAGTGGGGGGTGGGGGCAACAGGAGGCACACGGGGCATGAGCGGGGGATTAGGGGGTACACGATGGAGACACAGGGCATGAGTGGGGGGTGGGGGGAACACGAGGGAGACACGGGGCATGAGCGAGGGGTGGGGGCAACAGGAGACACACCGGGCATGAGCGGGGGGTGAGGGGGTACACGAGGGAGACACAGGGCATGAGCGGGGGGTGGGGGTAACACGAGGGAGACACGGGGCATGAGCAGGGGGTGGGGGGCAACAGGGCACATGGGGCAAGAGCGCTGGTGGGGGAACAGGGCGCATATGGGGCAAGAGCGGGGGTGGGGGAAACAGTGCACACACGGGGCATGAGCGGGGGTGTGGGAACAGGGCGCACACACGGGGCATGAGCAGGAGTGGGGTAACAGGGCGCACACACGGGGCATGAGCGGGGGGTAGGGGAAAGGAGAGAGACACGGGGCATGAGCAGGTATTGGGGTGAACACTAGGGGACACAGGGCATGAGCGGAAGGGGGTGGGGGGTAACACGAGGGAAACACGAGGCATTAGCGAGGGTGGGGGGAACATGAGGGAGACATGGGGCATGAGCGGGTGGTGGGGGCAACAGGAGACACGGGGCATGAGCAGGGGTGGGGGGAACAGGGGAGACACGGGGCATGAGCGGGGGGTGGGGGTAACACAAGGGAGACACGGGGCATGAGCAGGGGGTGGGGAGAGCAGGGCACATGGGGAATGAGCGGGGGGTGGGGGGGAAGGGGAGAGACACACGGGGCATGAGCGGGGGTGGGGGAAAGGAGGGAGACACGGGGCATGACCGGGGGGTGGGGGGAGGAGGAGAGACACATGGGGCATGAGCGGGGGGTGGGGGGAAGGGGAGAGACACTGGGCATGAGCGGGGGGTGGGGCAAGGGGAGAGAGACACGGGGCATGAGCGGGGGTGGGGGGAAGGGGAGAGAAACACAGGGCATGAGCGGGTGGTGGGGGGAAAGGAAGGAGAAACGGGGCATGAGCGGGGGTGGGGAGGAAGGGGAGAGGCACTGGGCCTGAGCGGGGGTGGGGGGTAACACAAGGGAGACATGAGGCATGAGTGGGGGTTGGGGGTAACAGGGGAGACAGGGCATGGGTGGGGGGGTAACACAAGGGAGACACGGGGCATGAGCGGGGGTTGGGGGGTAACACAAGGGAGACACGGGCATGAGCGGGGGATGGGGGTAACACAAGGCAAACACGGGGTATGAGCGGGGGGTGGGCGGTAACAGGGGAGACAGGTCATGAGCGGGGGGTGGGGGGGAAGTGGAGAGAGACATGGGGCGAGAGCGGGGTGTGGGGGGAACAGTAGGGAGAGACGGGGCATGAGCGGGGGGTGGGGAGGAAGGGGAGAGACACACGGGGCATGAACGGGGGGTGGGGGGAACACGAGAGAGACACGGGGCATGAGCAGCGGGTGGGGGAACAGGGGAGACATGGGGCATGAGCAGCGGGTGGGGGGAACAGCGGAAACACGGGGCATGAGCGGGGGGTGGGGAAGAACACAAGCGAGTCACGGGGTATGAGCGGAGGGTGGGGAGGAACATGAGGGAGACACGGGTTATGAGCAGGGGGTGGGGAGGAACACGAGGGAGACACGGGGCATGAGCGGGGGGTGGGGAGGAACATGAGGGTGACACGGGGCATGAGCGGGGAGTGGGGAGAAATAGGGTGACACGGGGCATGAGCGGGGGGTGGGGGAAACAGGGCACACACGGGGCATGAGCGGGGGTTGGGGGGAACAGGACACACACTGGGCATGAGCGGGGGGTGGGGGAACAGGGCACACACGGGTATGAGCGGGGGGTGGGGGGAACAGGGCACACACGGGGCATGAGCAGGGGGTGGGGGAATAGGACACACACAGGGCATGAGCAGGGGGTGGGGAAATAGAGCACACACGGGGCATGAGCGGGGGTGGGGGAAAAGGAGAGAGACAAGGGGCATGAGCGGGGGGTGGGGGTAACACGAGGGAGACACGGGGCATGAGCGGGAGGGTGGAGGGTAACACGAGGGAAACACAGGGCAGGAGCGGGGGCTGGGGGAACACGAGGGAGATACGGGGCATGAGTGGGGGGTGGGGGCAACAGGAGACACACAGGGCTTGGGCGGGGGATTAGGGGGTACACGATGGAGACACAGGGCATGGGTGGGGGGTGGGGGGAACACGAGGGAGACACGGGGCATGAGCAGGGGGTGGGGGCAACAGGAGACACACCGGGCATGAGCAGGGGGTGAGGGGGTACACGAGGAAGACACGGGGCATGAGCGGGGGTTGGGGGGAACACGAGGGAGACACGGGGCATGAGCAGGGGGTGGGGGGCAACAGGGCACATGGGGCAAGAGCGGGGGTGGGGGAACAGGGCGCACATGGGGCAAGAGCAGGGGTGGGGGAAACAGTGCACACACAGGGCATGAGCAGGGGTGTGGGAACAGGGCACACACACGGGGCATGAGCAGGGGTGGGGTAACAGGGCGCACACACGGGGAATGAGCGGGGGTTGGGGGAAAGGAGAGAGAAACGGGGCATGAGCGAGTGGTGGGGCGTACACGAGGGGGACACAGGGCATGAGCGGAAGGGGGCGGAGGGGGTAACACGAGGGAAACACGAGGCATGAGCAGGGGTGGGGGGAACATGAGGGAGACACGGGGCATGAGCGGGTGGTGGGGGCAACAGGAGACACGGGGCATGAGCGGGGTGTGTGGTGAACACAAGGGAGACACGGGGCATGAGCGGAGGTGGGGGGTAACACGAGGGAGACATGGGGCATGAGCGGGGGGTGGGGGGTAACACGGGGCATGAGCAGGGGGTGGGGGTACAGGAGGGAGACACGGGACATGACCGGAGGGTGGGGGGCAACAGGAGACACGGGGCATGAGCGGGGGGTGGGGGGTACATGAGGGAAACACGGGACATGAGCGGGGGGTGGGGGGAACAGGGGAGACACGGGGCATGAGCAGGGGGTGGGAGGGACAGGGGAGACACGGGGCATGAGCGGGGGTGGGGGAATAGGAGAGAGACACGTGGCATGAGTGGGGGTGGGGGGAACAGGGGAGACACGGGGCATGAGCGGGGGGGTGGAGGGTAACACAAGGGAGACACCGGGCATGAGCGGGGGGGGTGGGGTTTACACAAGGGAGACACAGGGCATGAGCGGGGTTGGGGGGAAAGGAGGGAGATACGGGGCATGAGCGGGGGTGGAGGGATCAGGGGAGACACGGGGCATGAGCGGGGGGTGGGGGGTAACTCAAGGGAGACACGGGGCATGAGCAAGGGGTGGGGAGAGCAGGGCACATGGGGAATGAGCGGGGGTGGGGGGGAAGGGGACAGACACACGGGGCATGAGTGGGGGGTGGGGGAAAGGAGGGAGACACGGGGCATGAGAGGGGGGTGGGCGGAAGGGGAGAGACGCGGGGCATGAGCGGGAGGGTGGAGGGTAACACGAGGGAAACACAGGGCAGGAGCGGGGGTGGGGGGAACTCGAGGGAGATACGGGGCATGAGTGGGGGGTGGGGGCAACAGGAGACACACGGGGCATGAGCGGGAGATTAGGGGGTACACGATGGAGACACAGGGCATGAGTGGGGGGTGGGGGGAACACGAGGGAGACACGGGGCATGAGCGGGGGTGGGGGCAACAGGAGACACACCGGGCATGAGTGGGGGGTGAGGGGGTACACGAGGGAGACACGGGGCATGAGCGGGGGGTGGGGGAACAGGACGCACATGGGGCAAGAGCAGGGGTGGGGGAAACAGTGCACACACGGGGCATGAGCGGGGGTGTGGGAACAGGGCACACACACGGGGCATGAGCAGGGGTGGGGTAACAGGGCGCACACACGGGGAATGAGCGGGGGTGGGGGAAAGGAGAGAGACACGGGGCATGAGCGGGTGGTGGGGCGAACACGAGGGGGACACAGGGCATGAGCGGAAGGGGGTGGGGGGGTAACACGAGGGAAACACAAGGCATGAGCGGGGGTGGGGGGAACATGAGGGAGACACGGGGCATGAGCAGGTGGTGGGGGCAACAGGAGACACGGGGCATGAGCGGGCTGTGAGGTGAACACAAGGGAGACACGGGGCATGAGCGGGGGTGGGGGGTAACATGAGGGAGACATGGGGCATGAGCGGGGGGTGGGGGGTAACACGGGGCATGAGCGGGGGGTGGGGGTACAGGAGGGAGACACGGGACATGACCGGAGGGTGGGGGCAACAGGAGACACGGGGCATGAGCGGGGTGGGGGGTACATGAGGGAAACACGGGACATGAGCGGGGGTGGGGGGAACAGGGGAGACACGGGGCATGAGCAGGGGGTGGGAGGGACAGGGGAGACACGGGGCATGAGCGGGGGTGGGGGAATAGGAGAGAGACATGTGGCATGAGTGGGGGTGGGGGGAACAGGGGAGACACGGGGCATGAGCGGGGGGGTGGAGGGTAACACAAGGGAGACACGGGGCATGAGCGGGGGGGTGGGGTTTACACAAGGGAGACACAGGGCATGAGCGGGGGTGGGGGGAAAGGAGGGAGACACGGGGCATGAGCGGGGGTGGAGGGATCAGAGGAGACACGGGGCATGAGCGGGGGGTGGGGGGTAACTCAAGGGAGACACGGGGCATGAGCAAGGGGTGGGGAGAGCAGGGCACATGGGGAATGAGCGGGGGTAGGGGGGAAGGGGACAGACACAAGGGGCATGAATGGGGGGTGGGGGAAAGGAGGGAGACACGGGGCATGAGAGGGGGTGGGGGGAAGGTGAGAGACACATGGGGCATGAGGTGGGGTGGTTGGAAGGGGAGAGACACACGGGGCATGAGCGGGGGGGTGGGGGGAAGGGGAGAGACACGGGGCATGAGCGGGGGTGGGCAGGAAGGGGAGAGAGACATGGGTATGAGCGGGGGTGGGGGGAAGGGGAGAGACACACGGGGCATGAGCGGGGGGTGGGGGAAAGGAGGGAGACATGGGGCATGAGCGGGGAGTGGGGGGAAGGGGAGAGACACATGGGGCATGAGTGGGGAGTGGGGGGACGGGGAGAGAAACGCGGGGGTTGGGGGGGAAGGGGAGAGAGACACGGGGCATGAGCGGGGGGTGGGAGGGAAGGGGAGAGACACACGGGGCATGAGCTGGGGGTGGGGGGAAGGCGAGAGACACACAGGGCATGAGTGGGGGGTGGGGGGAGGGGGAGAGAGACACGGGGCATGAGAAGTGGGGTGGGGGAACAGTATTGAGACACGGGGCATGAGCGGGGGTGGGGGGAAGGGGAGAGACACACAGGGTATGAGCGGGGGGTGGAGGGGAAGGGGAGAGACACACGGGCATGAGCGGGGGTGGGGGGAAAGGAGGGAGACACTGGGCATGAGCAGGGGGTGGGGGCAGGGAAGAGAAACACAGGGCATGAGTGGGGGGTGGGGGGAAGGGGAGAGAGACAAGGGGCATGAGCAGGGGGTGGGGGAAGGGGAGAGAGACACGGGGCATGAGCGGGGGGTGGGGGGGAAGGGGAGAGAGACACGGGGCATGAGCGGGTGTGGGGGGAAGTGGAGAGAGACACAGGGCATGAGCAGGGTGGGGGAAGGGGAGAGAGACACGGGGCATGAGCGGGGGGTGGGGGGAACAGTAGGGAGACACGGGGCATGAGCGGTGGGTGGGGGGAAGGGGAGAGAGACATGGGCATGAGCGGTGGTGGGGGGAAGTGGAGAGACACACGGGGCATGAGCGGGAGGGGGAGAGACACACAGGGCATGAGCGGGGTGTGGGGGGAGGGGAGAGACACACAGGGCATGAGCGGGGGGGTGGGGAAAGGAGGGAGACACGGAGCATGAGCGGGGGGTGGGAGGGGAGAGACACAGGGCCTGAGTGGAGGGTGGGGGGTAACACAAGGGAGACACGGGGCATGAGCGGGGGTTGGGGGAGTAACAGGGGAGACAGGGCATGGGTGTTGGGTAACACAAGGGAGACACGGGGCATGAGCGGGGGTGGGGGGAAGGGGAGAGAGACACAGGGCATGAGCGGGGGGTGGGGGCAACAGTAGGGAGACATGGGGCATGAGCGGGGGTGGGGGGAAGGGAGAGAGACACGGGCATGAGCGGGGGGTGGGGGTGGGGGAGAAGAGGAGAGACATATGGGGCATGAGCGGGGGGTGGGGGGTGACAGGAGAGACACACAGGACATGAGCGGGGGGTGGGGGGAAGGGGAGAGACACACAGGGCATGAGCGGGGGGTGGGGGAAAGGAGGGAGACATGGGGCATGAGCGGGGTGTGGGGGGAAGGGGAGAGACACGGGGCCTGAGCAGGAGGTGGGGGGTAACAAAAGGGAGACACGGGGCATGAGCGGGGGTTGGGGGGTAACAGGGGAGACAGGGCATGGGTGGGGGGGTAACACAAGGGAGACACGGGGAATGAGCCAGGGGGTGGGGGGTAACACAAGGGAGACACGGGGCATGAGCGGGGGTGGGGAGTAACACAAGGGAGACACAGGGCATGAGCGGGTGGTGGGGGGTAACAGGGGAGACAGGTCATGAGCGGGGGGTGGGGGTAAGTAGAGAGAGACATGGGGCATGAGCGGGGTGTGGGGGGAACAGTAGAGAGACATGGGGCATGAGCAGGGGGTGGCGGGGAAGGGGAGAGACACACGGGGCATGAGCAGGGAGTGGGGGGAAGGGGAGAGATTCACGGGGCATGAGCGGGGGGTGGGGGAGGGGAGACACACACGGGGCATGAGCAGGGGTGGAGGGAAAGGAGGGAGACACGGGGCATGAGCGGGGGTGAGGGGAAAGGGGGGAGACACAGGGCATGAGCGGGGGGTGGAGGGGAAGGGGAGAGACACATGGGGCATGAGCGGGGGTGGGGGGAAGGGGAGAGACACACGGGGCATGAGCGGGAGGGTGGGGAAAGGAGGGAGACACTGGACATGAGCAGGGGGTGGGGGGAAGGGGAGAGAAACACGGGGCATGAGCGGGGGGTGGGAGGAAGGGGAGAGACACACGGGGCATGAGCGGGGGGTGGGGGGGAAGGGGAGAGAGTCACGGGGCATGAGCGGGGGATGGGGGAAGGGGAGAGAGACACAGGGCATGAGCGGGGGGTGGGGGGAAGGGGAGAGAGACACAGGGCATGAGCGGGGGGTGGGGGAAGGGGAGAGAGACATGGGGCATGAGCAGGGGTGGGGGGAAGGGGAGAGAGACATGGGGCATGAGCGGGGGGTGGGGGAACAGTAGGGAGACACGGGGCATGAGCGGGGGGTGGGGGGAAGGGGAGAGAGACACAGGCATGAGCGGGGGTGGGGGAAGGGGAGAGACACACGGGGCATGAGCAGGGGGTGGGGGGAAGGGGAGAGACACACGGGGCATGAGCGGAAAGGGGAGAGACACACAGGGCATGAGTGGGGTGTGAGGGGGAGGGGAGAGACACACGGGGCATGAGTGGGAGTGGGGGGAAAGGAGGGAGACACGGGGCATGAGCGGGGGTGGGGGTAACACAAGGGAGACACGGGGCATGAGCGGGGTTGGGGGTAACAGGGGAGACAGGGCATGGGTGGGGGGTAACACAAGGGAGACATGGGGAATGAGCGGGGGTGGGGGGAAGGGGAGAGAGACACGGGGCATGAGCGGGGGGTGGGGGGAACAGTAGGGAGACACAGGGCATGAGCGGGGGTGGGGGGAAGAGGAGAGACACATGGGGCCTGAGCGGGGGGTGGGGGGGAAGGGGAGAGACACACAGGACATGAGCGGGGGGTGGGGGGAAGGGGAGAGACACACAGGGCATGAGCGGGGGGTGGGGGGGAGGGGAGAGACACACAGGGCATGAGCGAGGGGTGGGGGAAAGGAGGGAGACACGGGGCATGAGCGGGGGGTGGGGGGAGGGGAGAGACATGGGGCATGAGCGGGGGTGGGGGGTAACACAAGGGAGACACGGGGCAGGAGCGGGGGGTGGGGGAAGGGGAGAGACACAGGGCATGAGCGGGGGTGGGGGGCAAGGGGAGAGACACACGAGGCGTGGGCGGGGGGGAGGGGAGAGACACACGGGGCATGAGCGGGGGTGGGGGGAAAGGAGGGAGACACGGGGCATGAGCGGGGAGTGGGGGGAAGGGGAGAGACACACGGGGCACGAGCAGATGGTGGGGGGGAAGGGGAGAGAGACACGGGGCATGAGCGGGGGTTGGAGGGAAGGGGAGAGACACATAGGGCATGTGCGGGGGGTGGGGGAAGGGGAGAGAGATACGGGGCATGAGAATGGGGGTGGGGGAAGGGGAGAGACACACAGAGCATGAGCGGGGGTGGAGGGGAAGGGGAGAGATACACGGGGCATGAGCGGGGGGAAGGGGAGAGAAACACGGGGCATGAGCGGGTGGTGGGGGGAAAGGAGGGAGAAATGGGGCATGAGCGGGGGGTGGGGGGGAAGGGGAGAGGCACTGGGCCTGAGCGGGGCTGGGGGGTAACACAAGGGAGACACGGGGCATGAGCGGGGGTTGGGGGTAACAGGGGAGACAGGGCATGGGTGGGGGGGTAACACAAGGGAGACACGGGGCATGAGCGGGGGTTTGGGGGGTAACACAAGGGAGACACGGGGCATGAGCGGGGGGTGGGGGTAACACAAGGGAAACACGGGGTATGAGCGGGGGTGGGCGGTAACAGGGGAGACAGGTCATGAGCGGGGGGTGGGGGGGAAGTGGAGAGAGACATGGGGCGTGAGCAGGGTGTGGGGGGAACAGTAGCGAGACACGGGGCATGAGCGGGGAGTGGGGAGGAAGGGGAGAGACACACGGGGCATGAGCGGGGGATGGGGGGAACACGAAAGAGATACGGGGCATGAGCAGCGGGTGGGGGAACAGGGGAGACATGGGGCATGAGCAGCGGGTGGGGGGAACAGCGGAAACACGAGGCATGAGCGGGGGGTGGGGAAGAACACAAGCGAGTCACGGGGTATGAGCGGGGGGTGGGGAGGAACACGAGGGAGACACGGGTTATGAGCAGGGGGTGGGGAGGAACATGAGGGCGACACGGGGCATGAGCAGGGGGTGGGGAGGAACACGAGGGTGACACGGGGCATGAACGGGGAGTGGGGAGAAACAGGGTAGACACGGGGCATGAGCAGGGGGTGGGGGAAACAGGGCACACACAGGGAATGAGCGGGGGTGGGGGAACAGGGCACACACTGGGCATGAGCAGGGGGTGGGGGGAACAGGGCACACACGGGGCATGAGCGGGGGGTGGGGGGAACAGGGCACACATGGGGCATGAGCGGGGGTGGGGGGAACAGGGCACACACAGGGAATGAGCAGGGGGTGGGGGAATGGGACACACACGGGGCATGAGCAGGGGGTGGGGGAATATGGCACACACGGGGCATGAGCGTGGGTGGGGGGGAAAGGAGAGAGACAAGGGGCATGAGCAGGGGGTGGGGGGAACATGAGGGAGACACAGGGCATGAGCGGGGGGTGGGGGGTAACACGAGGGAAACACGGGGCAGGAGCAGGGGGTGTGGGGAACACGAGGGAGACACAGGGCATGAGTGGGGGGTAGGGGCAACAGGAGACACACGGGGCATGAGCGGGGGATGAGGGGGTACACGATGGAAACACAGGGCATGAGTGGGGGGTGGGGGGAACATGAGGGAGACAC
Source organism: Ambystoma mexicanum (assembly GCF_040938575.1). Classification (NCBI taxonomy): domain Eukaryota; kingdom Metazoa; phylum Chordata; class Amphibia; order Caudata; family Ambystomatidae; genus Ambystoma; species Ambystoma mexicanum. The sequence continues at coordinate 171,564,322 of NC_090925.1, forward strand.
GGGGCATGAGCGGGGGTGGGGGCAACAGGAGACACACGGGGCATGAGCGGGGGTGAGGGGGAACACGAGGGAGACACGGGGCATGAGCGGGGGTGGGGGGAACACGAGGGAGACACGGGGCATGAGCGGGGGGTTGGGGGAACAGGGCACATGGGGCATGAGCGGGGGTGGGGGAACAGGGCACACATGGGGCATGAGCGGGGGTGGGGGAAACAGTGCACACACGGGGCATGAGCGGGGGGTGGGGGAATAGGGCACACACAGGGTATGAGCGTGGGTGGGGGGGAAAGGAGAGAGACAAGGGGCATGAGCGGGGGGTGGGGGGAACATGAGGGAGACACAGGGCATGAGCGGGGGGGTGGGGGGTAACACGAGCGAAACACGGGGCAGGAGCAGGGGGTGTGGGGAACACGAGGGAGACACGGGGCATGAGTGGGGGGTGGGGGCAACAGGAGACACACGGGGCATGAGCGGGGGATGAGGGGGTACACGATGGAAACACAGGGCATGAGTGGGGGGTGGGGGGAACACGAGGGAGACACGGGGCATGAGCGGGGGTGGGGGCAACAGGAGACACACGGGGCATGAGCGGGGGGTTAGGGGGAACACGAGGGAGACACGGGGCATGAGTGGGGGTGGTGGGAACACGAGGGAGACACGGGGCATGAGCGGGGGGTGGGGGGAAACAGGGCACATGGGGCATGAGCGGGGGTGGGGGAACAGGGCACACATGGGGCATGAGCGGGGGTGGGGGAAACAGTGCACACACAGGGCATGAGCGGGGGTGTGGGAACAGGGCGCACCCACGGGGCATGAGCGGGGGTGGGGGAACAGGGCGTACACACTGAACATGAGCGGAGGGTGGGGGAAAGGAAAGAGACACGGGGCATGAGCGGGTGGTGGGGGGACACGAGGGGGACACGGGGCATGAGAGGAAGGGGGTGGGGGTAACACGAGGGAAACACGAGGCATGAGCGGGGGTGGGGGGAACACGAGGGAGACACAGGGCATGAGCGGGGGGTGGGGGCAGCAGGAGACACGGCGCATGAGCGGGGTGTGGGGAGAACACAAGGGAGACACGGGGCATGAGCGGGGGTGGGGGGTAACACGAGGGAGACATGGGGCATGAGCGGGGGGTGGGGGGATAACACGGGGCATGAGCGGGGGGATGGGGGTACAGGAGGGAGACACGGGACATGATCGGAGGTTGGGGGGGCAACAGGAGACACGGGGCATGAGCGGGTGGTGGGGGGTACATGACGGAAACATGGGGCATGAGCAGGGGGTGGGGGGAACAGGGGAGACACGGGGCATGAGCAGGGGGTGAGGGGGACAGGGGAGACACGGGCATGAGCGGGGGTGGGGGAATAGGAGAGAGACACGGGGCATGAGCGGGGGTGGGGGATCAGGGGAGACACGGGGCATGAGCGGGGGGGTGGAGGGTAACACAAGGGAGACACGGGGCATGAGCGGGGTGGTGGGGGTTACACAAGGGAGACACGGGGCATGAGCGGGGGGTGGGGGGAAAGGAGGGAGACACAAGGCATGAGCGGGGGTGGGGGGAACAGGGGAGACACGGGGCATGAGCGGGGGGTGGGGGTACAGGAGGGAGACACGGGGCATGATCGGAGGTTGGGGGGGCAACAGGAGACACGGGGCATGAGCGGGGGGTGGGGGGTACATGACGGAAACATGGGGCATGAGCAGGGGGTGGGGGGAACAGGGGATACACGGGGCATGAGCAGGGGGTGAGGGGGACAGGGGAGACACGGGGCATGAGCGGGGGTGGGGGAATAGGAGAGAGACACGGGGCATGAGCGGGGGTGGGGGGATCAGGGGAGACACGGGGCATGAGCGGGGGGGTGGAGGGTAACACAAGGGAGACACGGGGCATGAGCGGGGTGGTGGGGGTTACACAAGGGAGACACGGGGCATGAGCGGGGGGTGGGGGGAAAGGAGGGAGACACAGGGCATGAGCGGGGGTGTGGGGAACAGGGGAGACACGGGGCATGAGCGGGGGGTGGGGGTAACACAAGGGAGACACGGGGCATGAGCAGGGGGTGGGGAGAGCAGGGCACATGGGGAATGAGCGGGGGCGGGGGGGAAGGGGAGAGACACACGGGGCATGAGCGGGGGGTGGGGGAAAGGAGGGAGACACGGGGCATGAGCGGGGGGTGGGGGGAGGGGGAGAGACACATGGGGCATGAGCGGGGGTGGGGGGAAGGGGAGAGACACATGGGGCATGAGCGGGGGGTGGGGGAAGGGGAGAGACACTGGGCATGAGCGGGGGGTGGGGGGAAGGGGAGAGAGACACGGGGCATGAGCGGGGGTGGGGGGAAGGGGAGAGAAACACAGGGCATGAGCGGGTGGTGGGGGAAAGGAGGGAGAAACGGGGCAGGAGCGGGGGGTGGGGGGGAAGGGGAGAGGCACTGGGCCTGAGCGGGGATGGGGGGTAACACAAGGGAGACACGGGGCATGAGCGGGGGTTGGGGGGTAACAGGGGAGACAGGGCATGGGTGGGGGGTAACACAAGGGAGACACGGGCATGAGCGGGGGGTGGGGGCAACAGTAGGGAGACACAGGGCATGAGCGGGGGTGGGGGTGGGGGGGAAGAGGAGAGACACATGGGGCATGAGCGGGGGGTGGGGGGAGGGGAGAGACACACGGGACATGAGCGGGGGGTGGGGGGAAGGGGAGAGACACACAGGGCATGAGCGGGGGTGGGGGGAGGGGAGAGACACACAGGGCATGAGCGGGGGGTGGGGGTTAAAGGAGGGAGACATGGGGCATGAGCGGGGGGTGGGGGGAAGGGGAGAGACACGGGGCCTGAGCGAGGGGTGGGGGGTAACAAAAGAGAGACACGGGGCATGAGCGGGGGTTGGGGGGTAACAGGGGAGACAGGGCATGGGGGGTAACACAAGGGAGACACGGGGAATGAAACGGGGGTGGGGGGTAACACAAGGGAGACACGGGGCATGAGCGGGGGTGGGGAGTAACACAAGGGAGACACAGGGCATGAGCGGGGTGGGTAACAGGGGAGACAGGTCATGAGCGGGGGATGGGGGTAAGTAGAGAGAGACATGGGGCATGACCAGGGAGTGGGGGGAACAGTAGGGAGACACGGGGCATGAGCAGGGGGTGGGGGGAAGGGGAGAGCCACATGGGGCATGAGCGGGGGTGGGGGGAAGGGGAGAGATTCACGGGGCATGAGCGGGGAAAGGGGGGAGGGGAGACACACACAGGGCATGAGGGGGGTTGAGGGAAAGGAGGGAGACACGGGGCATGAGCGGGGGGTGGGGGGGAAGGGGAGAGACATATGGGGCATGAGCGGGGGTTGGGGGAGAAGGGGAGAGAGACACGGGGCATGAGCGGGGGGTGGGAGGGACAGGGAGAGACACATGGGGCATGAGTGGGGGTGGGGGAAGGGGAGAGACACACGGGGCATGAGCGGTAAGGGGAGAGACACACAGGGCATGAGCGGGGTGTGGGGGGAGGGGAGAGACACACAGGGCATGAATGGGGGGTGGGGGGAAAGGAGGGAGACACGGAGCATGAGCAGGGGGTGGGGGGGAAGGGGAGAGACACAGGGCCTGAGCGGAGGGTGGGGGGTAACACAAGGGAGACACGGGGCATGAGCGGGGGTTGGGGGAGTAACAGGGGAGACAGGGCATGGGTGGGGGGTAACACAAGGGAGACACGGGGCATGAGCGGGGGTGGGGGGAAGGGGAGAGAGACACGGGGCATGAGCGGGGGTGTGGGCAACAGTAGGGAGACACGGGGCATGAGCGGGGGTGGGGGGAAGGGAGAGAGACACGGGCATGAGCGGGGTGTGGGGGTGGGGGGGAAGAGGAGAGACACATGGGGCATGAGCGGGGGGTGGGGGGAGGGGAGAGACACACGGGACATGAGCGGGGGGTGGGGGCAACAGTAGGGAGACACGGGGCATGAGCAGGGTTGGGGGGAAGGGAGAGAGACACGGGCATGAGCGGGGCGTGGGGGTGGGGGGAAGAGGAGAGACACACGGGCATGAGCAGGGGTTGGGGGGTAACAGGAGAGACAGGGCATGGGTGGGGGGGTAACACAAGGGAGACACGGGGAATGAGCCAGGGGGTAGGGGTTACCCAAGGGAGACACGGGGCATAAGCAGGGTTGGGGGGAAGGGAGAGAGACACGGGCATGAGCGGGGCGTGGGGGTGGGGGGAAGAGGAGAGACACACGGGCATGAGCAGGGGTTGGGGGGTAACAGGAGAGACAGGGCATGGGTGGGGAGTAACACAAGGGAGACACAGGGCATGAGCGGGGGGTGGGGGGTAACAGGGGAGACAGGTCATGAGCGGGGGGTGGGGGTAAGTAGAAAGAGACATGGGGCATGAGCGGGGTGTGGGGGGAACAGTAGGGAGACACGGGGCATGAGCAGGGGTGGGGGGAAGGGGAGAGACACACGGGGCATGAGCGGGGAGTGGGGGGAAGGGGAGAGATTCACGGGGAATGAGTGGAGGGTGGGGGGAGGGGAGACACACACGGGGCATGAGCGGGGGTTGAGGGAAAGGAGGGAGACACGGGGCATGATCGGGGGTGAGGGGAAAGGAGGGAGACACGGGGCATGAGCAGGGGGTGGGGGAGAAGGGGAGAGACACATGGGGCATGAGCGGGGGTTGGGGGAAGGGGAGAGAGACACGGGGCATGAGCGGGGGGTGGGAGGGACAGGGAGAGACACACGGGGCATGAGCGGGGGTGGGGGAAAGGGGAGAGACACACGGGGCATGAGTGGGGGTAGGAGGGAAGGGGAGAGAGACACGGGGCATGAGCGGGGGGTGGGGGAACAGTATGGAGACACGGGGCATGAGGGGGGGTGGGAGGGAAGGGGAGAGACACACGAGGCATGAGCGGGGGGTAAGGGGTGAGACACACTGGGCATGAGCAGGGGTGGGGGGAAGGGGAGAGAGACACGGGGCATGAGCGGGGGGTGGGGGAAGGGGAGAGAGACACGGGGCATGAGCGGGCGGGTGGAGGGTAAGGGGAGAGACACGGGGCATTAGCGGGGGGTGGGGGAGAAGGGGAGAGACACATGGGGCATGAGCGGGGGTTGGGGGGAAGGGGAGAGAGACACGGGGCATGAGTGGGGGGTGGGAGGGACAGGGAGAGACACACAGGGCATGAGCGGGGGTGGGGGGAAGGGGAGAGACACACGGGGCATGAGTGGGGGTAGGAGGGAAGGGGAGAGAGACACGGGGCATGAGCGGGGGGTGGGGGGAACAGTAGGGAGACATGGGGCATGAGCGGGGGGTGGGAGGGAAGGGGAGAGACACACGAGGCATGAGCGGGGGAAGGGGTGAGACTCACTGGGCATGAGCAGGGGTGGGGGGAAGGGGAGAGAGACACGGGGCATGAGCGGGGGGTGGGGGAAGGGGAGAGAGACACGGGGCATGAGCGGGGGGTGGAGGGTAAGGGGAGAAACACGGGGCATTAGCGGGGGGTGGGGGGAGGGGAGGGACACACGGGGCATGAGCGGGGGGTTGGGGGACAGTAGGGAGACACGGGGCATGAGCGGGGGGTGGGGGGGAAGGGGAGAGACACACGGGGCATGAGCAGGGGGTGGGAGGAAGGGGAGATACACACGGGGCATGAGCGGGTGGTGGGGGGAAGGGGAGAGACACGGGGCATGAGCGGGGGGTGGGGGGGAAGGGGAGAGACACACGGGCGTGGGCGGGGGGTGGGGGAAACTAGGGAGACACGGGGCATGAGCGGGGTGTGGGGGGAAGGGGAGAGAAATATGGGGCATGAGCGGGGGGTGGGGGGAAGGGGTGAGACACACGAGGCATGAGCGGGGGGTGGGGGGAAAGGAGGGAGACACTGGGCATGAGCAGGGGGTGGGGGAAGGGAAGAGAAACACAGGGCATGAGTGAGGGTGGGGGGAAAGGGGAGAGAGACACGGGGCATGAGCAGGGGGTGGGGGGAAGGGGAGAGAGAGACACGGGGCATGAGCGGGGTGTGGGGGAAAGGGGAGAGAGACACTGGGCATGAGCGGGGGTGGGGGAAGGGGAGAGAGACACGGGGCATGAGCGGGGGGTGGGGGGAACAGTAGGGAGACACGGGGCATGAGCGGGGGTGGGAGGGAAGGAGAGAGACACATGAGGCATGAGTGGGGGGAAGGGGTGAGACACACGGGGCATGAGCAGGGGTGGGGGGAAGGGGAGAGAGACACAGGGCATGAGCGGGGGTGGGGGGAAGGGAGAGAGACACGGGCATGAGCGGGGCGTGGGGGTGGGGGGGAAGAGGAGAGACACATGGGGCATGAGCGGGGGGTGGGGGGAGGGGAGAGACACACGGGACATGAGCGGGGGGTGGGGGCAACAGTAGGGAGACACGGGGCATGAGCGGGGGTGGGGGGAAGGGAGAGAGACACGGGCATGAGCGGGGTGTGGGGGTGGGGGGAAGAGGAGAGACACACGGGGCATGAGCGGGGGTTGGGGGGTAACAGGAGAGACAGGGCATGGGTGGGGGGTAACACAAGGGAGACACGGGGAATGAGCCAGGGGGTGGGGGGTAACACAAGGGAGACACGGGGCATGAGCGGGGGTGGGGAGTAACACAAGGGAGACACAGGGCATGAGCGGGGGTGGGGGGTAACAGGGGAGACAGGTCATGGTCATGAGCGGGGGGTGGGGGTAAGTAGAAAGAGACATGGGGCATGAGCGGGGAGTGGGGGGGAAGGGGAGAGATTCACGGGGCATGAGTGGGGGGTGGGGGGAGGGGAGACACACACGGGGCATGAGCGGGGGTGGAGGGAAAGGAGGGAGACACGGGGCATGAGCAGGGGGTGAGGGGAAAGGAGGGAGACATGGGGCATGAGCGGGGGGTGGGGGAGAAGGGGAGAGACACATGGGGCATGAGCGGGGGTAGGGGGGAAGGGGAGAGAGACACGGGGCATGAGCGGGGGGTGGGAGGGACAGGGAGAGACACACGGGGCATGAGCGGGGGTGGGGGGAAGGGGAGAGACACACGGGCATGAGTGGGGGTAGGAGGGAAGGGGAGAGAGACACGGGGCATGAGCGGGGGGTAGGGGGAACAGTAGGTAGACACGGGACATGAGCGGGGGGTGGGAGGGAAGGGGAGAGACACACGAGGCATGAGCGGGGGGAAGGGGTGAGACACACGGGGCATGAGCAGGGGTGGGGGAAGGGGAGAGAGACACGGGGCATGAGCGGGGGGTGGGGGGGAAGGGGAGAGACACACGGGGCATGAGCGGGGGGGTGGGGGAAAGGGGAGTGACACACGGGGCATGAGCGGGTGGTGGGGGGAAGGGGAGAGACACCGGGCATGAGCGGGGGGTGGGGGGGAAGGGGAGAGACACACGGGGCGTGGGCGGGAGGTGGGGGAAAGGAGGGAGACACGGGGCATGAGCGGGGTGTGGGGGGAAGGGGAGAGAAATACGGAGCAGGAGCAGGGGGTGGGGGGAAGGGGTGAGACACACGAGGCATGAGCGGTGGGTGGGGGGAAAGGAGGGAGACACTGGGCATGAGCAGGGGGTAGCGGAAGGGAAGAGAAACACAGGGCATGAGTGGGGGTGGGGGGAAGGGGAGAGACACACGGGGCATGAGCGGGGCGTGTGGGGAAAGGGGAGAGAGACAAGGGGCATGAGCAGGTGGTAGGGGAAGGGGAGAGAGACATTGGGCATGAGCGGGGTGGGAAGGAAGGGGAGAGACACACGAGGCATGAGTGGGGGGGAAGGGGTGAGACACACGGGGCATGAGCAGGGGTGGGGGAAGGGGAGAGAGACACGGGGCATGAGCGGGGAGTGGGGGGAAGGTGAGAGAGACACGGGGCATGAGCGGGGGGGTGGAGGGTAAGGGGAGAGACACGGGGCATTAGCGGGGGGAGGGGAGGGACACACGGAGCATGAGCGGGGGGTTTGGGGGACAGTAGGGAGACACGGGGCATGAGCGGGGGGTGAGGGGGAAGGGGAGAGATACACGGGGCATGAGCGGGGGGTGGGGGGAAGGGGAGAGACACACGGGGCATGAGCGGGTGGTGGGGGGAAGGGGAGAGACACGAGGCATGAGCGGGGGGTGGGGGGGAAGGGGAGTGACACGCGGGGCATGGGCGGGGGGTGGGGGAAAGGAGGGAGACACGCAGCATGAGCGGGGTGTGGGGGGAAGGGGAGAGAAATACAGGGCATGAGCAGGGGGTGGGGGGAAGGGGTGAGACACACGAGGCATGAGCGGGGGCTGGGGGGAAAGGAGGGAGACACTGGGCATGAGCAGGGGGTGGGGGAAGGGAAGAGAAACACAGGACATGAGTGGGGGGTGGGGGAAGGGGAGAGACACACGGGGCATGAGCGGGGCATGGGGGAAAGGGGAGAGAGACAAGGGGCATAAGCAGGGGGTAGGGGAAAGGGAGAGAGACACGGGGCATGAGCGGGGGATGGGGGAAGGGGAGAGAGACACTGGGCATGAGCGGGGTGTGGGGGGAAGGGGAGAGAGACACGGGGCATTAGCGGGGGTGGGGGGAAGGGGAGAGAGACACGGGGCATGAGCGGGGGGTGGGGGAACAGTAGGGAGACACAGGGCATGTGCGGTGGGTGGGGGGAAAGGGAGAGAGACACGGGCATGAGCGGGGGGTGAGGTGGAAGGAGAGAGACACACGGGGCATGAGCGGGGGTAGGGGGAAGGGGAGAGACACACGGGGCATGAGCGGGAAGGGGAGAGACACACAGGGCATGAGCGGGGTGTGGGGGGAGGGGAGAGACACACAGGGCATGAGCAGGGGTAGGGGGAAAGGAGGGAGACAAGGAGCATGAGGGGGGGTGGGGGGAAGGGGAGAGACACAGGGCCTGAGCGGAGGGTGGGGGGTAACACAAGGGAGACACGGGGCATGAGCGGGGGTTGGGGGGGTAACAGGGGAGACAGGGCATGGGTGGGGGGGTAACACAAGGGAGACACGGGGCATGAGCGGGGGTGGGGGGAAGGGGAGAGAGACACGGGGCATGAGCGGGGGGTGGGGGCAACAGTAGGGAGACACGGGGCATGAGCAGGGGTGGGGGGAAGGGAGAGAGACATGGGCATGAGCGGGGGGTGGGGGGGAAGGGGAGAGACACATGGGGCATGAGCGGGGGGTGGGGGGGAGGGGAAGACACACAGGACATGAGCGGGGGGTGGGGGGAAGGGGAGAGACACACAGGGCATGAGCGGGGGGTGGGGGGGGAGGGGAGAGACACACAGGGCATGAGCAGGGGGTAGGGGGAAAGGAGGGAGACAAGGAGCATGAGGGGGGGAAGGGGAGAGACACCAGGCCTGAGCGGAGGGTGGGGGGTAACACAAGGGAGACACGGGGCATGAGCAGGGGTTGGGGGGGTAACAGGGGAGACAGGGCATGGGTGGGGGGGTAACACAAGGGAGACACCGGGAATGAGCCGGGGGGTGGGGGGTAACACAAGGGAGACATGGGGCATGAGCGGGGGTGGGGGGTAACACAAGGGAGACACGGGGCATGAGCGGGGGTTGGGGGGGTAACAGGGGAGACAGGGCATGGGTGGGGGGGTAACACAAGGGAGACACGGGGCATGAGCGGGGGTGGGGGGAAGGGGAGAGAGACACGGGGCATGAGCGGGGGGTGGGGGCAACAGTAGGGAGACACGGGGCATGAGCAGGGGTGGGGGGAAGGGAGAGAGACACGGGCATGAGCGGGGGGTGGGGGGAAGGGGAGAGACACATGGGGCATGAGCGGGGGGTGGGGGGGAGGGGAATACACACAGGACATGAGCGGGGGGTGGGGGGAAAGGGAGAGACACACAGGGCATGAGCGGGGGGTGGGGTGGAGGGGAGAGACACACAGGGCATGAGCAGGGGGTATGGGGAAAGGAGGGAGACAAGGAGCATGAGGGGGGGTGGGGGGGAAGGGGAGAGACACAGGGCCTGAGCGGAGGGTGGGGGGTAACACAAGGGAGACACGGGGCATGAGCGGGGGTTGGGGGGGTAACAGGGGAGACAGGGCATGGGTGGGGGGGTAACACAAGGGAGACACCGGGAATGAGCCGGGGGGGTGGGGGGTAACACAAGGGAGACATGGGGCATGAGCGGGGGTGGGGAGTAACACAAGGGAGACACAGGGCATGAGCGGGGGGTGGGGGGTAACAGGGGAGACAGGTCATGAGCGGGGGGTGGGGTAAGTAGAGAGAGACATGGGGCATGAGCGGGGTGTGGGGGAACAGTAGGGAGACACGGGGCATGAGCAGGAGGTGGGGGGAAGGGGAGAGACACACGGGGCATGAGCGGGGGGTGAGTGGGAAGGGGAGAGATTCACGGGGCATGAGCGGGGGGTGGGGGGAGGGGAGACACACACAGGGCATGAGCGGGGTGGAGGGAAAGGAGGGAGACACGGGGCATGAACGGAGGGTGAGGGGAAAGGAGGGATACACGGGGCATGAGTGGGGGGGGAAGGGGAGAGACACACAAGGCATGAGCGGGGGGAAGTGGTGAGACACACGGGGCATGATCAGGGGTGGGGGAAGGGGAGAGAGACACGGGGCATGAGCGGGGGTTGGGGGGGAAGGGGAGAGAGACACGGGGCATGAGCGGGGGGTGGGGGGAAGGGGAGAGACACACGGGGCATGAGCGGGGGGTGGGGGGAAGGGGAGAGACACACGGGGCATGAACGGGTGGTGGGGGAAGGGGAGAGACACGGGGCATGAGCGGGGGGTGGGGGGAAGGGGAGAGACACACGGGCGTGGGCGGGGGGTGGGGGAAAGGAGGGAGACACGGGGCATGAGCGGGGTGTGGGGGGAAGGGGAGAGAAATACGGGGCATGAGCGGGGGGTGGGGGGAAGAGGTGAGACACACGAGGCATGAGCGGGGTGTGGGGGGAAAGGAGGGAGACACTGGGCATGAGCAGGGGGTGGGGGAAGGGAAGAGAAACACATGGCATGAGCGGAGGGTGGGGGGAAGGGGAAAGACACACGGGCGTGGGCGGGGGGTGGGGGAAAGGAGGGAGACACGGGGCATGAGCGGGGTGTGGGGGGAAGGGGAGAGAAATACGGGGCATGAGCGGGGGGTGGGGGGAAGGGGAGAGACACACAGGGCATGAGCGGGGGGTGGGGGGGAGGGGAGAGACACACGGGGCATGAGCGGGGGGTGGGGGGAAAGGAGGGAGACATGGGGCATGAGCGGGGGGTGGGGGTAAGGGGAGAGACACGGGGCCTGAGCAGGGGGTGGGGGGTAACAAAAGGGAGACACGGGGCATGAGTGGGGGTTGGGGGGTAACAGGGGAAGACAGGGCATGGGTGGGGGCATAACACAAGGGAGACACCGTGAATGAGCCAGGGGGTGGGGGGTAACACAAGGGAGACATGGGGCATGAGCGGGGGTGGGGAGTAACACAAGGGAGACACAGGGCATGAGCGGGGGGTGGGGGGTAACAGGGGAGACAGTTCATGAGCGGGGGGTAGGGGTAAGTAGAGAGAGACATGGGGCATGAGCGGGGTGTGGGGGAGCAGTAGGGAGATGGGGCATGAGCAGGAGGTGGGAGGGAAGGGGAGAGACACACGAGGCATGAGCGGGGGGTGGGGGGAGGGGAGACACACACAGGGCATGAGTGGGGTGGAGGGAAAGGAGGGAGACACAGGGCATGAGCGGGGGGTGGGGGAAAGGAGGGAGACACGGGGCATGAGTGGGGGGTGGGGGGAAGGGGAGAGACACATGGGGCATGAGCGGGGGTTGGGGGGAAGGGGAGAGAGACACAGGGCATGAGCGGGGGGTGGGAGGGACGGGGAGAGACACACGGGGCATGAGCGGGGGTGGGGGGAAGGGGAGAGACACACGGGGCATGAGTGGGGGTAGGAGGAAAGGGGAGAGAGACACGGGGCATGAGCGGGGGGTGGGGGGAACAGTAGGGAGACACGGGGCATGAGCGGGGGGTGGGAGGGAAGGGGAGAGACACACGATGCATGAGCGGGGGGGAGGGGTGAGACACACGGGGCATGAGCAGGGGAGGGGGGAAGGGGAGAGAGACACGGGGCATGAGCGGGGGGTGGGGGAAGGGGAGAGAGACACAGGGCATGAGCGGGGGGGTGGAGGGTAAGGGGAGAGACACGGGGCATTAGCGGGGGGCGAGGGGAGGGGAGGGACACACGGGGCATGAGCGGGGTGGTTGGGGGACAGTAGGGAGACACGGGGCATGAGCGGGGGGTGGGGGGGAAGGGGATAGACACACGGGGCATGAGCGGGGGGTGGGGGGAAGGGGAGAGACACACGGGGCATGAGCGGGTGGTGGGGGGAAGGGGAGAGACAGGGGGCATGAGCGGGGGGTGGGGGGGAAGGGGAGAGACACACGGGGCATGGGGTGGGCAGGGGGTGGGGGAAAGGAGGGAGACACGGGGCATGAGCGGGGTGTGGGGGGAAGGGGAGAGACACACGAGGCATGAGCGGGGGGAAGGGGTGAGACTCACTGGGCATGAGCAGGGGTGGGGGGAAGGGGAGAGAGACACGGGGCATGAGCGGGGGGTGGGGGAAGGGGAGAGAGACACGGGGCATGAGCGGGGGGTGGAGGGTAAGGGGAGAAACACGGGGCATTAGCGGGGGTTGGGGGGAGGGGAGGGACACACGGGGCATGAGCGGGGGGTTGGGGGACAGTAGGGAGACACGGGGCATGAGCGGGGGGTGGGGGGGAAGGGGAGAGACACACGGGGCATGAGCAGGGGGTGGGAGGAAGGGGAGATACACACGGGGCATGAGCGGGTGGTGGGGGGAAGGGGAGAGACACGGGGCATGAGCGGGGGGTGGGGGGAAGGGGAGAGACACACGGGCGTGGGCGGGGGGTGGGGGAAACTAGGGAGACACGGGGCATGAGCGGGGTGTGGGGGGAAGGGGAGAGAAATATGGGGCATGAGCGGGGGGTGGGGGGAAGGGGTGAGACACACGAGGCATGAGCGGGGGGTGGGGGGAAAGGAGGGAGACACTGGGCATGAGCAGGGGGTGGGGGAAGGGAAGAGAAACACAGGGCATGAGTGAGGGTGGGGGGAAAGGGGAGAGAGACATGGGGCATGAGCAGGGGGTAGGGGAAGGGGAGAGAGACACGGGGCATGAGCAGGGGGTGGGGGGAAGGGGAGAGAGAGACACGGGGCATGAGCGGGGTGTGGGGGAAAGGGGAGAGAGACACTGGGCATGAGCGGGGGTGGGGGAAGGGGAGAGAGACACGGGGCATGAGCGGGGGGTGGGGGGAACAGTAGGGAGACACGGGGCATGAGCGGGGGTGGGAGGGAAGGAGAGAGACACACGAGGCATGAGTGGGGGGGAAGGGGTGAGACACACGGGGCATGAGCAGGGGTGGGGGGAAGGGGAGAGAGACACAGGGCATGAGCGGGGGTGGGGGGAAGGGAGAGAGACACGGGCATGAGCGGGGCGTGGGGGTGGGGGGGAAGAGGAGAGACACATGGGGCATGAGCGGGGGGTGGGGGGAGGGGAGAGACACACGGGACATGAGCGGGGGGTGGGGGCAACAGTAGGGAGACACGGGGCATGAGCAGGGGGTAGGGGAAGGGGAGAGAGACACGGGGCATGAGCAGGGGGTGGGGGGAAGGGGAGAGAGAGACACGGGGCATGAGCGGGGTGTGGGGGAAAGGGGAGAGAGACACTGGGCATGAGCGGGGGTGGGGGAAGGGGAGAGAGACACGGGGCATGAGCGGGGGGTGGGGGGAACAGTAGGGAGACACGGGGCATGAGCGGGGGTGGGAGGGAAGGAGAGAGACACACGAGGCATGAGTGGGGGGGAAGGGGTGAGACACACGGGGCATGAGCAGGGGTGGGGGGAAGGGGAGAGAGACACAGGGCATGAGCGGGGGTGGGGGGAAGGGAGAGAGACACGGGCATGAGCGGGGCGTGGGGGTGGGGGGGAAGAGGAGAGACACATGGGGCATGAGCGGGGGGTGGGGGGAAGGGGAGAGAGACACGGGGCATGAGCGGGGGGTGGGGGAAGGGGAGAGAGACACGGGGCATGAGCGGGGGGGTGGAGGGTAAGGGGAGAGACACGGGGCATTAGCGGGGGGCGAGGGGAGGGGAGGGACACACGGGGCATGAGCGGGGTGGTTGGGGGACAGTAGGGAGACACGGGGCATGAGCGGGGGGTGGGGGGGAAGGGGATAGACACACGGGGCATGAGCGGGGGGTGGGGGGAAGGGGAGAGACACACGGGGCATGAGCGGGTGGTGGGGGGAAGGGGAGAGACAGGGGGCATGAGCGGGGGGTGGGGGGAAGGGGAGAGACACACGGGGCGTGGGGTGGGCAGGGGGTGGGGGAAAGGAGGGAGACACGGGGCATGAGCGGGGTGTGGGGGGAAGGGGAGAGACACACGAGGCATGAGCGGGGGGAAGGGGTGAGACTCACTGGGCATGAGCAGGGGTGGGGGGAAGGGGAGAGAGACACGGGGCATGAGCGGGGGGTGGGGGAAGGGGAGAGAGACACGGGGCATGAGCGGGGGGTGGAGGGTAAGGGGAGAAACACGGGGCATTAGCGGGGGGTGGGGGGAGGGGAGGGACACACGGGGCATGAGCGGGGGGTTGGGGGACAGTAGGGAGACACGGGGCATGAGCGGGGGGTGGGGGGGAAGGGGAGAGACACACGGGGCATGAGCAGGGGGTGGGAGGAAGGGGAGATACACACGGGGCATGAGCGGGTGGTGGGGGGAAGGGGAGAGACACGGGGCATGAGCGGGGGGTGGGGGGAAGGGGAGAGACACACGGGCGTGGGCGGGGGGTGGGGGAAACTAGGGAGACACGGGGCATGAGCGGGGTGTGGGGGGAAGGGGAGAGAAATATGGGGCATGAGCGGGGGGTGGGGGGAAGGGGTGAGACACACGAGGCATGAGCGGGGGGTGGGGGGAAAGGAGGGAGACACAGGGCATGAGCGGGGGTGGGGGGAAGGGAGAGAGACACGGGCATGAGCGGGGCGTGGGGGTGGGGGGGAAGAGGAGAGACACATGGGGCATGAGCGGGGGGTGGGGGGAGGGGAGAGACACACGGGACATGAGCGGGGGGTGGGGGCAACAGTAGGGAGACACGGGGCATGAGCAGGGGGTAGGGGAAGGGGAGAGAGACACGGGGCATGAGCAGGGGGTGGGGGGAAGGGGAGAGAGAGACACGGGGCATGAGCGGGGTGTGGGGGAAAGGGGAGAGAGACACTGGGCATGAGCGGGGGTGGGGGAAGGGGAGAGAGACACGGGGCATGAGCGGGGGGTGGGGGGAACAGTAGGGAGACACGGGGCATGAGCGGGGGTGGGAGGGAAGGAGAGAGACACACGAGGCATGAGTGGGGGGGAAGGGGAGAGACACACGGGGCATGAGCAGGGGGTGGGAGGAAGGGGAGATACACACGGGGCATGAGCGGGTGGTGGGGGGAAGGGGAGAGACACGGGGCATGAGCGGGGGGTGGGGGGAAGGGGAGAGACACACGGGCGTGGGCGGGGGGTGGGGGAAACTAGGGAGACACGGGGCATGAGCGGGGTGTGGGGGGAAGGGGAGAGAAATATGGGGCATGAGCGGGGGGTGGGGGGAAGGGGTGAGACACACGAGGCATGAGCGGGGGGTGGGGGGAAAGGAGGGAGACACTGGGCATGAGCAGGGGGTGGGGGAAGGGAAGAGAAACACAGGGCATGAGTGAGGGTGGGGGGAAAGGGGAGAGAGACATGGGGCATGAGCAGGGGGTAGGGGAAGGGGAGAGAGACACGGGGCATGAGCAGGGGGTGGGGGGAAGGGGAGAGAGAGACACGGGGCATGAGCGGGGTGTGGGGGAAAGGGGAAAGAGACACTGGGCATGAGCGGGGGTGGGGGAAGGGGAGAGAGACACGGGGCATGAGCGGGGGGTGGGGGGAACAGTAGGGAGACACGGGGCATGAGCGGGGGTGGGAGGGAAGGAGAGAGACACACGAGGCATGAGTGGGGGGGAAGGGGTGAGACACACGGGGCATGAGCAGGGGTGGGGGGAAGGGGAGAGAGACACAGGGCATGAGCGGGGGTGGGGGGAAGGGAGAGAGACACGGGCATGAGCGGGGCGTGGGGGTGGGGGGGAAGAGGAGAGACACATGGGGCATGAGCGGGGGGTGGGGGGAGGGGAGAGACACACGGGACATGAGCGGGGGGTGGGGGCAACAGTAGGGAGACACGGGGCATGAGCAGGGGGTAGGGGAAGGGGAGAGAGACACGGGGCATGAGCAGGGGGTGGGGGGAAGGGGAGAGAGAGACACGGGGCATGAGCGGGGTGTGGGGGAAAGGGGAGAGAGACACTGGGCATGAGCGGGGGTGGGGGAAGGGGAGAGAGACACGGGGCATGAGCGGGGGGTGGGGGGAACAGTAGGGAGACACGGGGCATGAGCGGGGGTGGGAGGGAAGGAGAGAGACACACGAGGCATGAGTGGGGGGGAAGGGGTGAGACACACGGGGCATGAGCAGGGGTGGGGGGAAGGGGAGAGAGACACAGGGCATGAGCGGGGGTGGGGGGAAGGGAGAGAGACACGGGCATGAGCGGGGCGTGGGGGTGGGGGGGAAGAGGAGAGACACATGGGGCATGAGCGGGGGGTGGGGGGAGGGGAGAGACACACGGGACATGAGCGGGGGGTGGGGGCAACAGTAGGGAGACACGGGGCATGAGCGGGGGTGGGGGGAAGGGAGAGAGACACGGGCATGAGCGGGGTGTGGGGGTGGGGGGAAGAGGAGAGACACACGTGGCATGAGCGGGGGTTGGGGGGTAACAGGAGAGACAGGGCATGGGTGGGGGGTAACACAAGGGAGACACGGGGAATGAGCCAGGGGGTGGGGGGTAACACAAGGGAGACATGGGGCATGAGCGGGGGTGGGGAGTAACACAAGGGAGACACAGGGCATGAGCGGGGGTGCGGGGTAACAGGGGAGACAGGTCATGGTCATGAGCGGGGGGTGGGGGTAAGTAGAAAGAGACATGGGGCATGAGCGGGGAGTGGGGGGAAGGGGAGAGATTCACGGGGCATGAGTGGGGGGTGGGGGGAGGGGAGACACACACGGGGCATGAGCGGGGGTGGAGGGAAAGGAGGGAGACACGGGGCATGAGCGGGGGGTGAGGGGAAAGGAGGGAGACACGGGGCATGAGCGGGGGGTGGGGGAGAAGGGGAGAGACACATGGGGCATGAGCGGGGGTAGGGGGGAAGAGGAGAGAGACACGGGGCATGAGCGGGGGGTGGGAGGGACAGGGAGAGACACACGGGGCATGAGCGGGGGTGGGGGGAAGGGGAGAGACACACGGGCATGAGTGGGGGTAGGAGGGAAGGGGAGAGAGACACAGGGCATGAGCGGGGGTAGGGGGAACAGTAGGTAGACACGGGACATGAGCGGGGGGTGGGAGGGAAGGGGAGAGACACACGAGGCATGAGCGGGGGGAAGGGGTGAGACACACGGGGCATGAGCAGGGGTGGGGGAAGGGGAGAGAGACACGGGGCATGAGCGGGGGGTGGGGGGGAAGGGGAGAGACACACGGGGCATGAGCGGGGGGGTGGGGGAAAGGGGAGTGACACACGGGGCATGAGCGGGTGGTGGGGGGAAGGGGAGAGACACCGGGCATGAGCGGGGGGTGGGGGGGAAGGGGAGAGACACACGGGGCGTGGGCGGGAGGTGGGGGAAAGGAGGGAGACACGGGGCATGAGCGGGGTGTGGGGGGAAGGGGAGAGAAATACGGAGCAGGAGCAGGGGGTGGGGGGAAGGGGTGAGACACACGAGGCATGAGCGGTGGGTGGGGGGAAAGGAGGGAGACACTGGGCATGAGCAGGGGGTAGCGGAAGGGAAGAGAAACACAGGGCATGAGTGGGGGTGGGGGGAAGGGGAGAGACACACGGGGCATGAGCAGGGCGTGTGGGGAAAGGGGAGAGAGACAAGGGGCATGAGCAGGTGGTAGGGGAAGGGGAGAGAGACACGGGGCATGAGCGGGGTGGGAAGGAAGGGGAGAGACACACGAGGCATGAGTGGGGGGGAAGGGGTGAGACACACGGGGCATGAGCAGGGGTGGGGGAAGGGGAGAGAGACACGGGGCATGAGCGGGGAGTGGGGGGAAGGTGAGAGAGACACGGGGCATGAGCGGGGGGGTGGAGGGTAAGGGGAGAGACACGGGGCATTAGCGGGGAGCGGGGGGGAGGGGAGGGACACACAGAGCATGAGCGGGGGGTTTGGGAGACAGTAGGGAGACACGGGGCATGAGCGGGGGGTGAGGGGGAAGGGGAGAGATACACGGGGCATGAGCGGGGGGTGGGGGGAAGGGGAGAGACACACGGGGCATGAGCGGGTGGTGGGGGAAGGGGAGAGACACGAGGCATGAGCGGGGGGTGGGGGGGAAGGGGAGTGACACGCGGGGCATGGGCGGGGGGTGGGGGAAAGGAGGGAGACACGCAGCATGAGCGGGGTGTGGGGGGAAGGGGAGAGAAATACAGGGCATGAGCAGGGGGTGGGGGGAAGGGGTGAGACACACGAGGCATGAGCGGGGGCTGGGGGGAAAGGAGGGAGACACTGGGCATGAGCAGGGGGTGGGGGAAGGGAAGAGAAACACAGGACATGAGTGGGGGGTGGGGGAAGGGGAGAGACACACGGGGCATGAGCGGGGCATGGGGGAAAGGGGAGAGAGACAAGGGGCATAAGCAGGGGGTAGGGGAAAGGGAGAGAGACACGGGGCATGAGCGGGGGATGGGGGGAAGGGGAGAGAGACACTGGGCATGAGCGGGGTGTGGGGGGAAGGGGAGAGAGACACGGGGCATTAGCGGGGGTGGGGGGAAGGGGAGAGAGACACGGGGCATGAGCGGGGGGTGGGGGAACAGTAGGGAGACACGGGGCATGTGCGGTGGGTGGGGGGAAAGGGAGAGAGACACGGGCATGAGCGGGGGGTGAGGTGGAAGGAGAGAGACACACGGGGCATGAGCGGGAGTAGGGGGAAGGGGAGAGACACACGGGGCATGAGCGGGAAGGGGAGAGACACACAGGGCATGAGCGGGGTGTGGGGGGAGGGGAGAGACACACAGGGCATGAGCAGGGGGTAGGGGGAAAGGAGGGAGACAAGGAGCATGAGGGGGGGTGGGGGAAGGGGAGAGACACAGGGCCTGAGCGGAGGGTGGGGGGTAACACAAGGGAGACACGGGGCATGAGCGGGGGTTGGGGGGGTAACAGGGGAGACAGGGCATGGGTGGGGGGGTAACACAAGGGAGACACGGGGCATGAGCGGGGGTGGGGGGAAGGGGAGAGAGACACGGGGCATGAGCGGGGGGTGGGGGCAACAGTAGGGAGACACGGGGCATGAGCAGGGGTGGGGGGAAGGGAGAGAGACACGGGCATGAGCGGGGGGTGGGGGGGAAGGGGAGAGACACATGGGGCATGAGCGGGGGGTGGGGGGGAGGGGAAGACACACAGGACATGAGCGGGGGGTGGGGGGAAGGGGAGAGACACACAGGGCATGAGCGGGGGGTGGGGGGGGAGGGGAGAGACACACAGGGCATGAGCAGGGGGTAGGGGGAAAGGAGGGAGACAAGGAGCATGAGGGGGGGTGGGGGGGAAGGGGAGAGACACCGGGCCTGAGCGGAGGGTGGGGGGTAACACAAGGGAGACACGGGGCATGAGCAGGGGTTGGGTGGGTAACAGGGGAGACAGGGCATGGGTGGGGGGGTAACACAAGGGAGACACCGGGAATGAGCCGGGGGGTGGGGGGTAACACAAGGGAGACATGGGGCTTGAGCGGGGGTGGGGGGTAACACAAGGGAGACACGGGGCATGAGCGGGGGTTGGGGGGGTAACAGGGGAGACAGGGCATGGGTGGGGGGGTAACACAAGGGAGACACGGGGCATGAGCGGGGGTGGGGGGAAGGGGAGAGAGACACGGGGCATGAGCGGGGGGTGGCGGCAACAGTAGGGAGACACGGGGCATGAGCAGGGGTGGGGGGAAGGGAGAGAGACACGGGCATGAGCGGGGGATGGGGGGGAAGGGGAGAGACACATGGGGCATGAGCGGGGGGTGGGGGGGAGGGGAAGACACACAGGACATGAGCGGGGGGTGGGGGGAAAGGGAGAGACACACAGGGCATGAGCGGGGGGTGGGGTGGAGGGGAGAGACACACAGGGCATGAGCAGGGGGTAGGGGGAAAGGAGGGAGACAAGGAGCATGATGGGGGGTGGGGGGGAAGGGGAGAGACACAGGGCCTGAGCGGAGGGTGGGGGGTAACACAAGGGAGACACGGGGCATGAGCGGGGGTTGGGGGGGTAACAGGGGAGACAGGGCATGGGTGGGGGGGTAACACAAGGGAGACACCGGGAATGAGCCGGGGGGGTGGGGGGTAACACAAGGGAGACATGGGGCATGAGCGGGGGTGGGGAGTAACACAAGGGAGACACAGGGCATGAGCGGGGGGTGGGGGGTAACAGGGGAGACAGGTCATGAGCGGGGGGTGGGGTAAGTAGAGAGAGACATGGGGCATGAGCGGGGTGTGGGGGAACAGTAGGGAGACACGGGGCATGAGCAGGAGGTGGGGGGAAGGGGAGAGACACACGGGGCATGAGCGGGGGGTGAGTGGGAAGGGGAGAGATTCACGGGGCATGAGCGGGGGGTGGGGGGAGGGGAGACACACACAGGCCATGAGCGGGGTGGAGGGAAAGGAGGGAGACACGGGGCATGAACGGAGGGTGAGGGGAAAGGAGGGATACACGGGGCATGAGTGGGGGGGAAGGGGAGAGACACACAAGGCATGAGCGGGGGGAAGTGGTGAGACACACGGGGCATGATCAGGGGTGGGGGAAGGGGAGAGAGACACGGGGCATGAGCGGGGGTTGGGGGGGAAGGGGAGAGAGACACGGGGCATGAGCGGGGGGGTGGAGGGTAAGGGGAGAGACACGGGGCATTAGCGGGGGGCGGGGGGGAGGGGAGGGACACACGTGGCATGAGCGGGGGGGTTGGGGGACAGTAGGGAGACACGGGGCATGAGCGGGGGGTGGGGGGGAAGGGGAGAGACACACGGGGCATGAGCGGGGGGTGGGGGGAAGGGGAGAGACACACGGGGCATGAACGGGTGGTGGGGGAAGGGGAGAGACACGGGGCATGAGCGGAGGGTGGGGGGAAGGGGAGAGACACACGGGCGTGGGCGGGGGGTGGGGGAAAGGAGGGAGACACGGGGCATGAGCGGGGTGTGGGGGGAAGGGGAGAGAAATACGGGGCATGAGCGGGGGGTGGGGGGAAGAGGTGAGACACACGAGGCATGAGCGGGGTGTGGGGGGAAAGGAGGGAGACACTGGGCATGAGCAGGGGGTGGGGGAAGGGAAGAGAAACACAGGGCATGAGCGGAGGGTGGGGGGAAGGGGAAAGACACACGGGCGTGGGCGGGGGGTGGGGGAAAGGAGGGAGACACGGGGCATGAGCGGGGTGTGGGGGGAAGGGGAGAGAAATACGGGGCATGAGCGGGGGGTGGGGGGAAGGGGAGAGACACACAGGGCATGAGCGGGGGGGAGGGGAGAGACACACGGGGCATGAGCGGGGGGTGGGGGGAAAGGAGGGAGACATGGGGCATGAGCGGGGGGTGGGGGTAAGGGGAGAGACACGGGGCCTGAGCAGGGGGTGGGGGGTAACAAAAGGGAGACACGGGGCATGAGTGGGGGTTGGGGGGTAACAGGGGGAGACAGGGCATGGATGGGGGCATAACACAAGGGAGACACTGTGAATGAGCCAGGGGGTGGGGGGTAACACAAGGGAGACATGGGGCATGAGCGGGGGTGGGGAGTAACACAAGGGAGACACAGGGCATGAGCGGGGGGTGGGGGGTAACAGGGGAGACAGTTCATGAGCGGGGGGTAGGGGTAAGTAGAGAGAGACATGGGGCATGAGCGGGGTGTGGGGGAGCAGTAGGGAGATGGGGCATGAGCAGGAGGTGGGAGGGAAGGGGAGAGACACACGAGGCATGAGCGGGGGGTGGGGGGAGGGGAGACACACACAGGGCATGAGTGGGGTGGAGGGAAAGGAGGGAGACACAGGGCATGAGCGGGGGGTGGGGGAAAGGAGGGAGACACGGGGCATGAGTGGGGGGTGGGGGGAAGGGGAGAGACACATGGGGCATGAGCGGGGGTTGGGGGGGAAGGGGAGAGAGACACAGGGCATGAGCGGGGGGTGGGAGGGACGGGGAGAGACACACGGGGCATGAGCGGGGGTGGGGGGAAGGGGAGAGACACACGGGGCATGAGTGGGGGTAGGAGGGAAGGGGAGAGAGACACGGGGCATGAGCGGGGGGTGGGGGGAACAGTAGGGAGACACGGGGCATGAGCGGGGGGTGGGAGGGAAGGGGAGAGACACACGATGCATGAGCGGGGGGGAGGGGTGAGACACACGGGGCATGAGCAGGGGAGGGGGGAAGGGGAGAGAGACACGGGGCATGAGCGGGGGGTGGGGGAAGGGGAGAGAGACACGGGGCATGAGCGGGGGGGTGGAGGGTAAGGGGAGAGACACGGGGCATTAGCGAGGGGCGGGGGGAGGGGAGGGACACACGGGGCATGAGCGGGGTGGTTGGGGGACAGTAGGGAGACACGGGGCATGAGCGGGGGGTGGGGGGGAAGGGGATAGACACACGGGGCATGAGCGGGGGGTGGGGGGAAGGGGAGAGACACACGGGGCATGAGCGGGTGGTGGGGGGAAGGGGAGAGGCAGGGGGCATGAGCGGGGGGTGAGGGGGAAGGGGAGAGACACACAGGGCGTGGGGTGGGCAGGGGGTGGGGGAAAGGAGGGAGACACGGGGCATGAGCGGGGTGTGGGGGGAAGGGGAGAGAAATACGGGGCATGAGCGGGGGGTGGGGGGAAGGGGTGAGACACACGAGGCATGACCGGGGGGTGGGGGGAAAGGAGGGAGACACTGGGCATGAGCAGGGGGTGGGGGAAGGGAAGAGAAACCAGGGCATGAGTGGGGGTGGGGGGAAGGGGAGAGACACACGGGGCATGAGCGGGGCATGGGGGGAAAGGGAAGAGAGACAAGGGGCATGAGCAGGGGGTAGGGGAAGGGGAGAGAGACATGGGGCATGAGCGGGGGTGGGAAGGAAGGGGAGAGACACACGAGGCATGAGTGGGGGGGAAGGGGTGAGACACACGGGGCATGAGCAGGGGTGGGGGGAGGGGAGAGAGACACGGGGCATGAGAGGGGGGTGGGGGGAAGGGGAGACAGACACGGGGCATGAGCGGGGTGGTGGAGGGTAAGGGGAGAGACACGGGGCATTAGCGGGGGGCGGGGGGTAGGGGAGGGACACACGGGGCATGAGCGGGGGGTTTGGGGGACAGTAGGGAGACACGGGTCATGAGCGGGGGGTGGGGCGGAAGGGGAGAGACACACGGGGCATGAGCGGGGGGTGGGGGGAAGGGGAGAGACACACGGGGCATGAGCGGGTGGTGGGGGAAAGGGGAGAGACACGAGGCATGAGCGGGGGTGGGGGGGAAGGGGAGATACACACGGGGCATGGGTGGGGGGTGGAGGAAAGGAGGGAGACACGGGGCATGAGCGGGGTGTGGGGGGAAGGGGAGAGAAATACAGGGCATGAGCAGGGGGTGGGGGAAGGGGTGAGACACACGAGGCATGAGCGGGGGGTGGAGGGAAAGGAGGGAGACACTGGGCATGAGCAGGGGGTGGGGGAAGGGAAGAGAAACACAGGACATGAGTGGGGGGTGGGGGGAAAGGGGAGAGAGACAAGGGGCATGAGCAGGGGGTAGGGGAAGGGGAGAGAGACACGGGCATGAGCGGGGGGTGAGAGGAAGGGGAGAGAGACACGGGGCATGAGCGGGGTGTGGGGGGAAGGGGAGAGAGACACGGGGCATGAGCGGGGGTGGGGGAAGGGGAGAGAGACACGGGGCATGAGCGGGGGGTGGGGGGAACAGTAGGGAGACACGGGGCATGAGCGGTGGGTGGGGGGAAGGGGAGAGAGACACGGGCATGAGCGGGGGGTGAGGGGGAAGGAGAGAGACACACGGGGCATGAGCGGGGGTGGGGGGAAAGGGAGAGACACACGGGGCATGAGCGGGAAGGGGAGAGACACACAGGGCATGAGCGGGGTGTGGGGGGGAGGGGAGAGACACACAGGGCATGAGCAGGGGGTAGTGGTAAAGGAGGGAGACACGGAGCATGAGCAGGGGGTGGGGGGGAAGGGGAGAGACACAGGGCCTGAGCGGAGGGTGGGGGGTAACACAAGGGAGACACTGGGCATGAGCGGGTGTTGGGGGGGTAACAGGGGAGACAGGGCATGGGTGGGGGGTAACACAAGGGAGACACGGGGCATGAGCGGGGGTGGGGGGAAGGGGAGAGAGACACGGGGCATGAGCGGGGGGTGGGGGCAACAGTAGGGAGACAAGGGGCATGAGCGGGGGTGGGGGGAAGGGAGAGAGACACGGGCATGAGCGGGGGGCGGGGGTGGGGGGGAAGAGGAGAGACACATGGGGCCTCAGCAGGGGGTGGGGGAGAGGGGAGAGACACACAGGACATGAGCGGGGGGTGGGGGGAAGGGGAGAGACACACAGGGCATGAGCGGGGGGTGGAGGGGAGGGGAGAGACACACAGGGCATGAGCGGGGGGTGGGGGGAAAGGAGGGAGACATGGGGCATGAGCGGGGGGTGGGGGGAAGGGGAGAGACACGGGGCCTGAGCGGGGGGTGGGAGGTAACAAAAGGGAGACATGGGGCATGAGCGGGGGTTGGGGGTAACAGGGGAGACAGGGCATGGGTGGGGGGGTAACACAAGGGAGACACCGGGAATGAGCCGGGGGGTGGGGGGTAACACAAGGGAGGCATGGGGCATGAGCGGGGGTGGGGAGTAACACAAGGGAGACACAGGGCATGAGCGGGGGTTGGGGGTAAGTAGAGAGAGACATGGGGCATGAGCGGGGTGTGGGGGAACAGTAGGGAGACACGGGGCATGAGCAGGAGGTGGGGGGAAGGGGAGAGACACACGGGGCATGAGCGGGGGGTGAGTGGGAAGGTGGAGAGATTCACGGGGCATGAGCGGGGGGTGAGGGGAAAGGAGGGAGACACGGGGCATGAGTGGGGGGTGGGGGGGAAGGGGAGAGGTACATGGGGCATGAGCGGGGGTTGGGGGGAAGGGGAGAGAGACACAGGGCATGAGCAGGGGTGGGCGGGACGGGGAGAGACACACGGGGCATGAGCGGGGGTGGGGGGAAGGGGAGAGACACACGGGGCATGAGTGGGGGTAGGAGGGAAGGGGAGAGAGACACGGGGCATGAGCGGGGGGTGGGGGGAACAGTAGGGAGACATGGGGCATGAGCGGGGGTGGGGGGAAGGGAGAGAGACACGGGCATGAGCGGGGCGCGGGGGTGGGGGGGAAGAGGAGAGACACATGGGGCCTCAGCAGGGGGTGGGGGAGAGGGGAGAGACACACAGGACATGAGCGGGGGGTGGAGGGGAGGGGAGAGACACACAGGGCATGAGCGGGGGGTGGGGGGAAAGGAGGGAGACATGGGGCATGAGCGGGGGTGGGGGGAAGGGGAGAGACACGGGGCCTGAGCGGGGGGTGGGAGGTAACAAAAGGGAGACATGGGGCATGAGCGGGGGGTGGGGGGAAGGGGAGAGACACACAGGGCATGAGCGGGGGGTGGAGGGGAGGGGAGAGACACACAGGGCATGAGCGGGGGGTGGGGGGAAAGGAGGGAGACATGGGGCATGAGCGGGGGGTGGGGGGAAGGGGAGAGACACGGGGCCTGAGCGGGGGGTGGGAGGTAACAAAAGGGAGACATGGGGCATGAGCGGGGGTTGGGGGTAACAGGGGAGACAGGGCATGGGTGGGGGGGTAACACAAGGGAGACACCGGGAATGAGCCGGGGGGTGGGGGGTAACACAAGGGAGGCATGGGGCATGAGCGGGGGTGGGGAGTAACACAAGGGAGACACAGGGCATGAGCGGGGGTTGGGGGTAAGTAGAGAGAGACATGGGGCATGAGCGGGGTGTGGGGGAACAGTAGGGAGACACGGGGCATGAGCAGGAGGTGGGGGGAAGGGGAGAGACACACGGGGCATGAGCGGGGGGTGATTGGGAAGGTGGAGAGATTCACGGGGCATGAGCGGGGGGTGAGGGGAAAGGAGGGAGACACGGGGCATGAGTGGGGGGTGGGGGGGAAGGGGAGAGGTACATGGGGCATGAGCGGGGGTTGGGGGGAAGGGGAGAGAGACACAGGGCATGAGCAGGGGGTGGGCGGGACGGGGAGAGACACACGGGGCATGAGCGGGGGTGGGGGGAAGGGGAGAGACACATGGGGCATGAGTGGGGGTAGGAGGGAAGGGGAGAGAGACACGGGGCATGAGCGGGTGGTGGGGGGA
This sequence comes from Ambystoma mexicanum, assembly GCF_040938575.1. NCBI lineage: Eukaryota > Metazoa > Chordata > Amphibia > Caudata > Ambystomatidae > Ambystoma > Ambystoma mexicanum. Next base: position 171,590,647 of record NC_090925.1, read on the forward strand.
AGGGGAGAGACACGGGGCATGAGCGGGGGGTGGGGGGGGAAGGGGAGAGACACACGGGCGGGGGTGGGGGAAAGGAGGGAGACACGGGGCATGAGCGGGGTGTGGGGGAAGGGGAGAGAAATATGGGGCATGAGCGGGGGGTGGGGGGAAGGGGTGAGACACACGAGGCATGAGCGGGGTGTGGGGGGAAAGGAGGGAGACACTGGGCATGAGCAGGGGGTGGGGGAAGGCAAGAGAAACACAGGGCATGAGTGGGGGTGGGGGGAAGGGGAGAGACACACGGGGCATGAGCGGGGTGTGGGGGGAAAGGGGAGAGAGACAAGGGGCATGAGCAGGGGGTAGGGGAAGGAGAGAGAGACACAGGGCATGAGCGGGGGTTGTGGGGAAGGGGAGAGAGACACGGGGCATGAGCGGGGTGTGGGGGGAAGGGGAGAGAGACACGGGGCATGAGCGGGGGTGGGGGGAAGGGGAGAGAGACACAGGGCATGAGCGGGGGGTGGGGGGTGGGGGGAACAGTAGGGAGACACGGGGCATGAGCGGGGATGGGAGGGAAGGGGAGAGAGACACGGGGCGTGAGCGGGGGCTGGGGGGAAGGGGAGAGAGACACGGGGCATGAGCGGGGGGTGGAGGGTAAGGGGAGAGACACGGGGCATTAGCGGGGGGCGGGGGGAGGGGAGGGACACGGGGCATGAGCGGGGCGTGGGGGGAAAGGGGAGAGAGACAAGGGGCATGAGCAGGGGGTAGGGGAAGGGGAGAGAGACACGGGGCATGAGCGGGGGGTGGGGGGAAGGGGAGAGAGATACGGGGCATGAGTGGGGGTGGGGGGAAGGGGAGAGACACACGGGGCATGAGCGGGGCGTGGCGGGAAAGGGGAGAGAGACAAGGGGCAGGGGGTAGGGGAAGGAGAGAGAGACACGGGGCATGAGCGGGGGTTGGGTGGAAGGGGAGAGAGACACGGGGCATGAGCGGGGATGGGAGGGAAGGGGAGAGAGACACGGGGCGTGAGTGGGGGCTGGGGGGAAGGGGAGAGAGACACGGGGCATGAGAGGGGGGGTGGAGGGTAAGGGGAGAGACACGGGGCATTAGCGGGGGGGAGGGGAGGGACACACGGGGCATGAGCGGGGTGTGGGGGGAAAGGGGAGAGAGACAAGGGGCATGAGCAGGGGGTAGGGGAAGGGGAGAGAGACACGGGGCATGAGCGGGGGAAGGGGGGAAGGGGAGAGAGATTCGGGGCATGAGCGGGGGTGGGGGGAAGGGGAGAGAGACACGGGGCATGAGCGGGGGGTGGGGGGAACAGTAGGGAGAAACGGGGCATGAGCGGGGGGTGAGGGGGAAGGAGAGAGACACACGGGGCATGAGCGGGGGTGGGGGGAAGGGGAGAGACACACGGGGCATGAGCGGGAAGGGGAGAGACACACAGGACATGAGCGGGAGGTGGGGGGGAGGGGAGAGACACACAGAACATGAGCGGGGGGTGGGGGAAGGGGAGAGACACACAGGGCATGAGCGGGGGGTGGGGGGGAGGGGAGAGACACACAGGGCATGAGCGGGGGGTGGGGGGAAAGGAGGGAGACATGGGGCATGAGCGGGGGGTGGGGGAAGGGGAGAGACACGGGGCCTGAGCGGGGGGTGGGGGGTAACAAAAGGGAGACACGGGGCATGAGCGGGGGTTGGGGGGTAACAGGGGAGACAGGGCATGGGTGGGGGGTAACACAAGGGAGACACCGGGAATGAGCCGGGGGGTGGGGGGTAACACAAGGGAGACATGGGGCATGAGCGGGGGTGGGGAGTAACACAAGGGAGACACAGGGCATGAGCGGGGGGTGGGGGGTAACAGGGGAGACAGGTCATGAGCAGGGGGTGGGGGTAAGTAGAGAGAGACATGGGGCATAAGCGGGGTGTGGGGGAACAGTAGGGAGACACGGGGCATGAGCAGGAGGTGGGGGAAGGGGAGAGACACACGCGGCATGAGCGGGGGGTGAGTGGGAAGGGGAGAGATTCACGGGGCATGAGCGGGGGGTGGGGGGAGGGGAGACACACACAGGGCATGAGCGGGGTGGAGGGAAAGGAGGGAGACGCGGGGGGTGAGGGGAAAGGAGGGAGACACGGGACATGAGTGGGGGGTGGGGGGGAAGGGGAGAGACACATGGGGCATGAGCGGGGGTTGGGGGGGAAGGGGAGAGAGACACAGGGCATGAGCGGGGGGTGGGAGGGACGGGGAGAGACACACGGGGCATGAGCGGGGGTGGGTGGAAGGGGAGAGACACACGGGGCATGAGTGGGGGTAGGAGGGAAGGGGAGAGAGACACGGGGCATGAGCGGGGGGTGGGGGGAACAGTAGGGAGACACGGGGCATGAGCGGGGGTGGGAGGGAAGGGGAGAGACACACGAGGCATGAGCGGCGGAAGGGGTGAGACACACGGGGCATGAGCAGGGGTGGGGGACAGTAGGGAGACACGGGGCATGAGCGGGGGGTGGGGGGGAAGGGGAGAGAAACACAGGGCATGAGCAGGGGGTGGGGGGAAGGGGAGAGACACACGGGGCATGAGCGGGTGGTGGGGGGAAGGGGAGAGACACGGGGCATGAGCGGGGGTTGGGGGGAAGGGGAGAGAGACACGGGGCATGAGCGGGGTGTGGGGGGAAGGGGAGAGAGACACGGGGCATGAGCGGGGGGGTGGAGGGTAAGGGGAGAGACACGGGGCATTAGCGGGGGGTGGGGGGGAGGGGAGGGACACACGGGGCATGAGCGGGGGGGTTGGGGGACAGTAGGGAGTCACGGGGCATGAGCGGGGGGAGGGGGGGAAGGGGAGAGACACACGGGGCATGAGCGGGGGGTGGGGGGAAGGGGAGAGACACACGGGGCATGAGCGGGTGGTGGGGGGAAGGGGAGAGACACGGGGCATGAGCGGGGGATGGGGGGAAGGGGAGAGACACACGGGCATGGGCAGGGGGTGGGGGAAAGGAGGTAGACACGGGGCATGAGCGGGGTGTGGGGGGAAGGGGAGAGAAATACAGGGCATGAGCAGGGGATGGGGGAAGGGGTGAGACACACGAGGCATGAGCGGGGGGTGGGGGGAAAGGAGGGAGACACTGGGCATGAGCAGGGGGTGGGGGAAGAGAAGAGAAACACAGGACATGAGTGGGGGGTGGGGGGAAGGGGAGAGACACACGGGGCATGAGCGGGGTGTGGGGGGAAAGGGGAGAGAGACAAGGGGCATGAGCAGGGGGTAGGGGAAGGGGAGAGAGACACGGGGCATGAGCGGGGGGTGGGGGGAAGGGGAGAGAGACACGGGGCATGAGCGGGGTGTGGGGGAAGGGGAGAGAGACACGGGGCATGAGCGGGGGTGGGGGGAAGGGGAGAGAGACACGGGGCATGAGCGGGGGTGGGGGAACAGTAGGGAGACACGGGGCATGAGCAGTGGGTGGGGGGAAGGGGAGAGAGACACGGGCATGAGCGGGGGGTGAGGGGGAAGGAGAGAGACACACGGGGCATGAGCGGGGGTGGGGGGAAGGGGAGAGACACACGGGGCATGAGCGGGAAGGGGAGAGACACACAGGACATGAGCAGGGTGTGGGGGGGAGGGGAGAGACACACAGGGCATGAGCAGGGGGTAGTGGGAAAGGAGGGAGACACGGAGCATGAGCGGGAGGTGGGGGGAAGGGGAGAGACACAGGGCCTGAGCGGAGGGTGGGGGGTAACACAAGGGAGACACGGGGCATGAGCGGGGGTTGAGGGGGTAACATTGGAGACAGGGCATGGGTGGGGGGGTAACACAAGGGAGACACGGGGCATGAGCGGGGGTGGGGGGAAGGGGATAGAGACACGGGGCATGAGCGGGGTGTGGGGGCAACAGTAGGGAGACACGGGGCATGAGCGGGGGTGGGGGGAAGGGAGAGAGACGGGCATGAGCGGGGGGTGGGGGTGGGGGAGAAGTGGAGAGACACATGGGGCATGAGTGGGGGGTGGGGGGGAGGGGAGAGACACACAGGACATGAGCGGGGGGTGGGGGGAAGGGGAGAGACACACAGGGCATGAGCGGGGGGTGGGGGGGAGGGGAGAGACACACAGGGCATGAGCGGGGGTTGGGGGGAAAGGAGGGAGACATGGGGCATGAGCGGGGGGTGGGGGGAAGGGGAGAGACACGGGGCCTGAGCGGGGGGTGGGGGGTAACAAAAGGGAGACACTGGGCATGAGCGGGGGTTGGGGGGTAACAGGGGAGACAGGGCATGGGTGGGGGGGTAACACAAGGGAGACACCGGGAATGAGCCGGGGGGTGGGGGGTAACACAAGGGAGACATGGGGCATGAGCGGGGGTGGGGAGTAACACAAGGGAGACACAGAGCATGGGCGGGGGGTGGGGGGTAACAGGGGAGACAGGTCATGAGCGGGGGGTGGGGGTAAGTAGAGAGAGACATGGGGCATGAGCGGGGTGTGGGGGAACAGTAGGGAGACACGGGGCATGAGCAGGAGGTGGGGGGAAGGGGAGAGACACACGCGGCATGAGCGGGGGGGTGAGTGGGAAGGGGAGAGATTCACGGGGCATGAGCGGGGGGTGGGGGGAGGGGAGACACACACAGGGCATGAGCGGGGTGGAGGCAAAAGAGGGAGACACGGGGCAGGAGCGGGGGGTGAGGGGAAAGGAGGGAGACACGGGGCATGAGTGGGGGGTGGGGGGGAAGGGGAGAGACACATGGGCCATGAGCGGGGGTTGGGGGGAAGGGGAGAGAGACACAGGGCATAAGCGGGGGGTGGGAGGGACGGGGAGAGACACACGGGGCATGAGCGGGGGTGGGTGGAAGGGGAGAGACACACGGGGCATGAGTGGGGGTAGGAGGGAAGGGGAGAGAGACACGGGGCATGAGCGGGGGATGGGGGGAACAGTAGGGAGACACGGGGCATGAGCGGGGGTGGGAGGGAAGGGGAGAGACACATGGGCCATGAGCGGGGGTTGGGGGGGAAGGGGAGAGAGACACAGGGCATGAGCGGGGGGTGGGAGGGACGGGGAGAGACACACGAGGCATGAGCGGGGGAAGGGGTGAGACACACGGGGCATGAGCAGGGGTGGGGGACAGTAGGGAGACACGGGGCATGAGCGGGGGGTGGGGGGGAAGGGGAGAGACACACGGGGCATGAGCAGGGGGTGGGGGGAAGGGGAGAGACACACGGGGCATGAGCGGGTGGTGGGGGGAAGGGGAGAGACACGGGGCATGAGCGGGGGGTGAGGGGAAAGGAGGGAGACACAGGGCATGAGCGGGGGGTGGGAGGGACGGGGAGAGACACACGAGGCATGAGCGGGGGGAAGGGGTGAGACACACGGGGCATGAGCAGGGGTGGGGGACAGTAGGGAGACACGGGGCATGAGCGGGGGGTGTGGGGGAAGGGGAGAGACACACGGGGCATGAGCAGGGGGTGGGGGGAAGGGGAGAGACACACGGGGCATGAGCGGGTGGTGGAGGGAAAGGAGGGAGACACGGGGCAGGAGCGGGGGGTGAGGGGAAAGGAGGGAGACACGGGGCATGAGTGGGGGGTGGGGGGGAAGGGGAGAGACACATGGGCCATGAGCGGGGGTTGGGGGGGAAGGGGAGAGAGACACAGGGCATGAGCGGGGGTGGGAGGGTGGGGGAGAGACACACGGGGCATGAGCAGGGGTGGGTGGAAGGGGAGAGACACACGGGGCATGAGTGGGGGTAGGAGGGAAGGGGAGAGAGACACGGGGCATGAGCGGGGGGTGGGGGGAACAGTAGGGAGACACGGGGCATGAGCGGAGGTGGGAGGGAAGGGGAGAGACACACGAGGCATGAGCGGGGGGAAGGGGTGAGACACACGGGGCATGAGCAGGGGTGGGGGACAGTAGGGAGACACGGGGCATGAGCGGGGGGTGGGGGGAAGGGGAGAGACACACAGGGCATGAGCGGGTGGTGGGGGGAAGGGGAGAGACACGGGGCATGAGCGGGGGGTGGGGGGGAAGGGGAGAGACACACGGTGCGTGGGCGGGGGGTGGGGGAAAGGAGGGAGACACGGGGCATGAGCAGGGTGTGGGGGGAAGGGGAGAGAAATACGGGGCATGAGCGGGGGATGGGGGGAAGGGGTGAGACACACGAGGCATGAGCGGGGTGTGGGGGGGAAAGGAGGGAGACACTGGGCATGAGCAGGGGGTGGGGGAAGGGAAGAGAAACACAGGGCATGAGTGGGGGTGGGGGGAAGGGGAGAGACACACGGGGCGTGAGCGGGGCGTGGGGGGAAAGGGGAGAGAGACAAGGGGCATGAGCAGGGGGAGGGGGAAGGGGAGAGAGACACGGGGCATGAGCGGTGGGTGGGGGGAAGGGGAGAGAGACACGGGGCATGAGCGGGGTGTGGGGGGAAGGGGAGAGAGACACGGGACATGAGCGGGGGTGGGGGGAAGGGGAGAGAGACACAGAGCATGAGCGGGGGGTGGGAGGAATAGTAGGGAGACACGGGGCATGAGCGGGGATGGGAGGGAAGGGGTGAGACACACGGGGCATGAGCAGGGGTGAGGGAAGGGGAGAGAGACACGGGGTATGAGGGGGGGCTGGGGGGAAGGGGAGAGAGACACGGGGCATGAGCGGGGGGGTGGAGGGTAAGGGGAGAGACACGGGGCATTAGCGGGGGGAGGGGAGGGACACACGGGGCATGAGCGGGGGGTTTGGGGGACAGTAGGGAGACACGGGGCATGAGCGGGGGGTGGTGGGGAAGGGGAGAGACACACGGGGCATGAGCGGGGGGTGGGGGGAGGGGGAGAGATACACGGGGCATGAGCGGGTGGTGGGGGAAGGGGAGAGACACGGGGCATGAGCGGGGGGTGGGGGGGAAGGGGAGAGACACACGGGGCATGGGCGGGGGGTGGGGGAAAGGAGGGAGACACGGGGCATGAGCGGGGTGTGGGGGGAAGGGGAGAGAAATACAGGGCATGAGCAGGGGGTGGGGGAAGGGGTGAGACACACGAGGCATGAGCGGGGGTGGGGCGAAAGGAGGGAGACACTGGGCATGAGCAGGGGGTGGGGGAAGGGAAGAGAAACACAGGACATGAGAGGGGGGTGGGGGGAAGAGGGGAGACACACGGCACACGGGGCATGAGCGGGGGTGGGTGGAAGTGGAGAGACACACAGGGCATGAGTGGGGGTAGGAGGGAAGGGGAGAGAGACACGTGGCATGAGCGGGGGGTGGGGGGAACAGTAGGGAGACACGGGGCATGAGCGGAGGGTGGGGGGAAGGGGAGAGACACACAGGACATGAGCAGGGGGTGGGGGGAAGGGGAGAGACACACAGGGCATGAGCGGGGGGTGGGGGGGAGGAGAGAGACACACAGGACATGAGCAGGAGGTGGGGGGAAGGGGAGAGACACACAGGGCATGAGCGGGGGGTGTGGGGGAGGAGAGAGACACACAGGGCATGAGCGGGGGTGGGGGGAAAGGAGGGAGACACGGGGCATGAGCGGGGGGTGGGGGGAAGGGGAGAGACACGGGGCCTGAGCGGGGGGTGGGGGTATCACAAGGGAGACAAGGGGAATGAGCGGGGGGTGGGGGGGGTAACACAAGGGAGACACGGGGCATGAGCGGGGGTGGGGGGTAACACAAGGGAGACACGGGGCATGAGCAGGGGTGGGGGTAACAGGGGAGACAGGTCATGAGAGGGGGTGGGGGGAAGTGGAGAGGGACATGAGGCATGAGCGGGGTGTGGGGGGAACAGTAGGGAGACACGGGGCATGAGTGGGGGGTGGGGGGGAAGGGGAGAGCACATGGGGCATGAGCGGGGGGTGGGGGGGAAGGGGAGAGATTCACGGGGCATGAGCGGGGGTGGGGGGGTGAGAGACACACGGGGCATGAGCGGGGGTGGAGGGAAAGGAGGGAGACACGGGGCATGAGCGCGGGGTGAGGGGAAAGGAGGGAGGCGCGGGGTGGGGGCGAAGGGGAGAGACACATGGGGCATGAGCGGGTGTTCAGGGGAAGGGGAGAGAGACACGGGGCATGAGCGGGGGGTGGGAGGGACAGGGAGAGACACACGGGGCATGAGCGGGGGTGGGGGGAAGGGGAGAGACACACAGGGCATGAGTGGGGGTAGGAGGGAAGGGGAGAGAGACACGTGGCATGAGCAGGGGGGAAGGGGTGAGACACACGGGGCATGAGCAGAGGTGGGGGGAAGGGGAGAGAGACACGGGGCATGAGTGGGGGGTGGGGGGGAAGGGGAGAGACACAGGGCATTTGCGGGGGGAGGGGAGGGACACACGGGGCATGAGCGGGGGGGTTGGGGGACAGTAGGGAGACATGGGGCATGAGCGGGGGTGGGGGGGAAGGGGAGAGACACACGGGGCATGAGCGGGGGTGCGGGGGTGGGGGGAAGGGGAGAGACACACAGGGCATGAGCGGGGGTGGGGGGAATGGGAGAGACACGGGGCATGAGCGGGGGGTGGGGGGAAGGGGAGAGACACACGGGGCATAGGCGGGGGGTGGGGGGTCGGGGAGAGACACACAGGGCATGAGCGGGGGATGGGGGAAAGGAGGGAGACACGGCATGAGCAGGGAGTGGGGGAAAGGGGAGAGAAATACGGGGCATGAGCGGGGGGTGGGGGGAAGGGGTGAGACACACGAGGCATGAGCGGGGGGTGGGGGGAAAGGGGAGAGAGACACGGGGCATGAGCAGAGGATGGGGGAAGGGGAGAGGGACACGGGGCATGAGCGGGGTGGGGGAACAGTAGAGAGACACGGGGTATGAGCGGGGGGGTGGGGGGAAGGGGAGAGAGACACGGGCATGAGTGGGGGTGGGGGTGGGGGGAAGGGGAGAGACACACAGGGAATGAGCGGGGGGTGGGGGTGGGGAGAAGGGGAGAGACACACAGGGCATGAGCGGGAAGGGGAGAGACACACAGGGCATGAGCGGGGTGTGGAGGGGAGGGGAGAGACACACGGGGCATGAGCGGGGGGTGGGGGAAAAGGAGGGAGACACTGGGCATGAGCGGGGGGGTGGGGGGAAGGGGAGAGACACAGGGCCTGAGCGGGGGTGGGGGGTAACACAAGGGAGACACGTGGGCATGAGCGGGGATTGGGGGGTAACAGGGGAGACAGGGCATGGGTGGGGGGTAACACAAGGGAGACACGGGGCATGAGCGGGGGTGGGGGGAAGGGGAGAGAGACACGGGGCATGAGCGGGGGGTGGGGGGAACAGTAGGGAGATATGTGGCATGAGCAGTGGTGGGGGAATGGGAGAGAGACACGGGCATGAGCGGGGGTGGGGGTGGGGGGGAAGAGGAGAGACACATGGGGCATGAGCGCGGGGTGGGGGGAAGGGGAGAGACACACAGGACATGAGCGGGGGTTGGGGGAAGGGGAGAGACACACAGGGCATGAGCGGGGGTGGGGGGGAGGGGAGAGACACACAGGGCATGAGCGGGGGGTGGGGGGAAAGGAGGGAGACACGGGGCATGAGCGGGGGGTGGGGGGAAGGGAAGAGACACGGGGCCTGAGCGGGGGGTGGGGGGTAACACAAGGGAGACACGGGGAATGAGCGGGGGGTGGGGGGGTAACACAAGGGAGACATGGGGCATGAGCGGGGGTGGGGGGTAACACAAGGGAGACACGGGGCATGAGCGGGGGGTGGGGGTAACAGGGGAGACAGGTCATGAGCGGGGGGTGGGGGAAGTGGAGAGAGACATGGGGCATGAGCGGGGTGTGGGGGAACAGTAGGGAGACACGGGGCATGAGCGGGGGTGGGGGAGAAGGGGAGAGATTCGCGGCGGGTGGTGGGGGTGAGAGACACACGGGGCATGAGCGGGGGGTGGGGGGAAGGGGTGAGACACACGAGGCATGAGCGGGGGGTGGGGGGAAAGGGGAGAGAGACACGGGGCATGAGCAGAGGATGGGGGAAGGGGAGAGAGACACGGGGCATGAGCGGGGTGGGGGAACAGTAGAGAGACACGGGGTATGAGCGGGGGGGTGGGGGGAAGGGGAGAGAGACACGGGCATGAGTGGGGGTGGGGGTGGGGGGAAGGGTAGAGACACACAGGGAATGAGCGGGGGGTGGGGGAGAAGGGGAGAGACACACAGGGCATGAGCGGGAAGGGGAGAGACACACAGGGCATGAGCGGGGTGTGGAGGGGAGGGGAGAGACACACGGGGCATGAGCGGGGGGTGGGGGAAAAGGAGGGAGACACTGGGCATGAGCGGGGGGGTGGGGGGAAGGGGAGAGACACAGGGCCTGAGCGGGGGTGGGGGGTAACACAAGGGAGACACGGGGCATGAGCGGGGATTGGGGGGTAACAGGGGAGACAGGGCATGGGTGGGGGGTAACACAAGGGAGACACGGGGCATGAGCGGGGGTGGGGGGAAGGGGAGAGAGACACGGGGCATGAGCGGGGGGTGGGGGGAACAGTAGGGAGATATGTGGCATGAGCAGTGGTGGGGGAATGGGAGAGAGACACGGGCATGAGCGGGGGTGGGGGTGGGGGGGAAGAGGAGAGACACATGGGGCATGAGCGCGGGGTGGGGGGAAGGGGAGAGACACACAGGACATGAGCGGGGGTTGGGGGAAGGGGAGAGACACACAGGGCATGAGCGGGGGTGGGGGGGAGGGGAGAGACACACAGGGCATGAGCGGGGGGTGGGGGGAAAGGAGGGAGACACGGGGCATGAGCGGGGGGTGGGGGGAAGGGAAGAGACACGGGGCCTGAGCGGGGGGTGGGGGGTAACACAAGGGAGACACGGGGAATGAGCGGGGGGTGGGGGGGTAACACAAGGGAGACATGGGGCATGAGCGGGGGTGGGGGGTAACACAAGGGAGACACGGGGCATGAGCGGGGGGTGGGGGTAACAGGGGAGACAGGTCATGAGCGGGGGGTGGGGGAAGTGGAGAGAGACATGGGGCATGAGCGGGGTGTGGGGGAACAGTAGGGAGACACGGGGCATGAGCGGGGGTGGGGGAGAAGGGGAGAGATTCGCGGCGGGTGGTGGGGGTGAGAGACACACGGGGCATGAGCGGGGGTGGGGGGAAAGGAGGGAGACACGGGGCATGAGCGGGGGAGGGGGGAAGGGGAGAGACACAAGGGGCATGAGCGGGTGCTGGGGGAGAGGGAAGAGACACACGGGGCATGAGCGGGTGGTGGGGGGAGGGAAGAGACACACGGGGCATGAGCGGGGGGTGGGGGGAAGGGGAGAGAGACACAGGGCATGAGCGGGGGGTGGGGGGAACAGTAGGGAGATATGTGGCATGAGCGGGGGTGGGGGGAATGGGAGAGAGACACAGGCATGAGCGGGGGGTGGGGGGAAGAGGAGAGACACATGGGGCATGAGCGGGGGTGGGGGGAAGGGGAGAGACACACAGGACATGAGCGGGGGTTGGGGGAAAGGGGAGAGACACACAGGGCATGAGCGGGGGTGGGGGGGAGGGGAGAGACACACAGGGCATGAGCGGGGGGTGGGGGGAAAGGAGGGAGACTCAGGGCATGAGCGGGGGGTGGGGGGAAGGGAAGAGACACGGGGCCTGAGCGGGGGGTGGGGGGAAAGGAAGGAGACATGGGGCATGAGCAGGGGGTGATGGGAAAGGAGGGAGACACGGGGCATGAGTGGGGGTGGGGGGAATGGGAGAGACACAAGGGGCATGAGCGGGGGGTGGGGGCGAGGGAAGAGACACACGGGGCATGAGCGGGGGGTGGGGGGAGGGAAGAGACACACGGGGCATGAGCAGGGGGTGGCGGGAAGGGGAGAGAGACACGGGGCATGAGCGAGTGGTGGGGTGAAGGGGAGAGAGACACAGGGCATGAGCGGGGGTGGGGGGAAGGGGAGAGACACACAGGACATGAGCAGGAGGTGGGGGGAAGGGGAGAGACACACAGGGCATGAGCGGGGGTGGGGGGGAGGAGAGAGACACACAGGGCATGAGCGGGGGTGGGGGAAAGGAGGGAGACACGGGGCATGAGCGGGGGGTGGGGGGAAGGGGAGAGACACGGGGCCTGAGCGGGGGGTGGGGGGTATCACAAGGGAGACAAGGGGAATGAGCGGGGGGTGGGGGGGTAACACAAGGGAGACACGGGGCATGAGCGGGGGTGGGGGGTAACACAAGGGAGACACGGGGCATGAGCAGGGGTGGGGGTAACAGGGGAGACAGGTCATGAGAGGGGGTGGGGGGAAGTGGAGAGGGACATGAGGCATGAGCGGGGTGTGGGGGGAACAGTAGGGAGACACAGGGCATGAGTGGGGGGTGGGGGGGAAGGGGAGAGCACACGGGGCATGAGCGGGGGGTGGGGGGGAAGGGGAGAGATTCACGGGGCATGAGCGGGGGGTGGGGGGGTGAGAGACACACGGGCATGAGCGGGGGTGGAGGGAAAGGAGGGAGACACGGGGCATGAGCGCGGGGTGAGGAGAAAGGAGGGAGGCGCGGGGTGGGGGCGAAGGGGAGAGACACATGGGGCATGAGCGGGTGTTCAGGGGAAGGGGAGAGAGACACGGGGCATGAGCGGGGGGTGGGAGGGACAGGGAGAGACACACGGGGCATGAGCGGGGGTGGGGGGAAGGGGAGAGACACACAGGGCATGAGTGGGGGTAGGAGGGAAGGGGAGAGAGACACGTGGCATGAGCGGGGGGAAGGGGTGAGACACACGGGGCATGAGCAGTGGTGGGGGGAAGGGGAGAGAGACACGGGGCATGAGTGGGGGTGGGGGGGAAGGGGAGAGACACAGGGCATTTGCGGGGGGAGGGGAGGGACACACGGGGCATGAGCGGGGGGGTTGGGGGACAGTAGGGAGACATGGGGCATGAGCGGGGGTGGGGGGAAGGGGAGAGACACACGGGGCATGAGCGGGGGTGCGGGGGTGGGGGGAAGGGGAGAGACACACAGGGCATGAGCGGGGGGTGGGGGAATGAGAGAGACACGGGGCATGAGCGGGGGGTGGGGGGAAGGGGAGAGACACACGGGGCATAGGCGGGGGGTGGGGGGGAGGGGAGAGACACACAGGGCATGAGCGGGGGATGGGGGAAAGGAGGGAGACACGGCATGAGCAGGGAGTGGGGGAAAGGGGAGAGAAATACGGGGCATGAGCGGGGGGGTGGGGGGAAGGGGTGAGACACACGAGGCATGAGCGGGGGGTGGGGGAAAGGGGAGAGAGACACGGGGCATGAGCAGAGGATGGGGGAAGGGGAGAGAGACACGGGGCATGAGCGGGGTGGGGGAACAGTAGAGAGACACGGGGCATGAGCGGGGGGTGGGGGGAAGGGGAGAGAGACACGGGCATGAGCGGGGGTGGGGGTGGGGGGAAGGGGAGAGACACACGGGGAATGAGCGGGGGGTGGGGGAGAAGGGGAGAGACACACAGGGCATGAGCGGGAAGGGGAGAGACACACAGGGCATGAGCGGGGTGTGGAGGGGAGGGGAGAGACACACGGGGCATGAGCGGGGGGTGGGGGAAAAGGAGGGAGACACTGGGCATGAGCGGGGGGGTGGGGGGAAGGGGAGAGACACAGGGCCTGAGCGGGGGTGGGGGGTAACACAAGGGAGACACGGGGCATGAGCGGGGATTGGGGGGTAACAGGGGAGACAGGGCATGGGTGGGGGGTAACACAAGGGAGACACGGGGCATGAGCGGGGGTGGGGGGAAGGGGAGAGAGACACGGGGCATGAGCTGGGGGTGGGGGGAACAGTAGTGGGTGGGGGGAATGGGGAGAGAGACACGGGCATGAGCGGGGGTGGGGGGGGAAGAGGAGAGACAACATGGGGCATGAGCGCGGGGTGGGGGGAAGGGGAGAGACACACAGGACATGAGCGGGGTTGGAGGAAGGGGAGAGACACACAGGCATGAGCGGGGGTGGGAGGGAGGGGAGAGACACACAGGGCATGAGCGGGGGGTGGGGGGAAAGGAGGGAGACACGGGCATGAGCGGGGGGTGGGGGGAAGGGAAGAGACACGGGGCCTGAGCGGGGGGTGGGGGGTAACACAAGGGAGACACGGGGAATGAGCGGGGGGTGGGGGTAACACAAGGAGACATGGGGCATGAGCGGGGGTGGGGGGTAACACAAGGGAGACACGGGCATGAGCGGGGGGTGGGGGTAACAGGGGAGACAGGTCATGAGCGGGGGGTGGGGGAAGTGGAGAGAGACATGGGGCATGAGCGGGGTGTGGGGGAACAGTAGGGAGACACGGGGCATGAGCGGGGGGTGGGGGAGAAGGGAGAGATTCGCGGCGGGTGGTGGGGGTGAGAGACACACGGGGCATGAGCGGGGGGTGGGGGGAAGGGGTGAGACACACGAGGCATGAGCGGGGGGTGGGGGGAAAGGGGAGAGAGACACGGGGCATGAGCAGAGGATGGGGGAAGGGAGAGAGACACGGGGCATGAGCGGGGTGGGGAACAGTAGAAAGACACGGGGTATGAGCGGGGGGGTGGGGGGAAGGGGAGAGAGACACGGGCATGAGTGGGGATGGGGGTGGGGGGAAGGGTAGAGACACACAGGGAATGAGCGGGGGGTGGGGGAGAAGGGGAGAGACACACAGGGCATGAGCGGGAAGGGGAGAGACACACAGGGCATGAGCGGGGTGTGGAGGGGAGGGGAGACATGAGCGGGGTGTGGAGGGGAGGGGAGAGACACACGGGGCATGAGCGGGGGGTGGGGGAAAAGGAGGGAGACACTGGGCATGAGCGGGGGGGTGGGGGGAAGGGGAGAGACACAGGGCCTGAGCGGGGGTGGGGGGTAACACAAGGGAGACACGGGGCATGAGCGGGGATTGGGGGGTAACAGGGGAGACAGGGCATGGGTGGGGGGTAACACAAGGGAGACACGGGGCATGAGCAGGGGTGGGGGGAAGGGGAGAGAGACACGGGGCATGAGCGGGGGGTGGGGGGAACAGTAGGGAGATATGTGGCATGAGCAGTGGTGGGGGAATGGGAGAGAGACACGGGCATGAGCGGGGGTGGGGGTGGGGGGGAAGAGGAGATGGGGCATGAGCGCGGGGTGGGGGGAAGGGGAGAGACACACAGGACATGAGCGGGGGTTGGGGGAAGGGGAGAGACACACAGGGCATGAGCGGGGGTGGGGGGGAGGGGAGAGACACACAGGGCATGAGCGGGGGGTGGGGGGGAAAGGAGGGAGACACGGGGCATGAGCGGGGGGTGGGGGGAAGGGAAGAGACACGGGGCCTGAGCGGGGGGTGGGGGGTAACACAAGGGAGACACGGGGAATGAGCGGGGGGTGGGGGGGTAACACAAGGGAGACATGGGGCATGAGCGGGGGTGGGGGGTAACACAAGGGAGACACGGGGCATGAGCGGGGGGTGGGGGTAACAGGGGAGACAGGTCATGAGCGGGGGGTGGGGGAAGTGGAGAGAGACATGGGGCATGAGCGGGGTGTGGGGGAACAGTAGGGAGACACGGGGCATGAGCGGGGGTGGGGGAGAAGGGGAGAGATTCGCGGCGGGTGGTGGGGGTGAGAGACACACGGGGCATGAGCGGGGGTGGGGGGAAAGGAGGGAGACACGGGGCATGAGCGGGGGAGGGGGGAAGGGGAGAGACACAAGGGGCATGAGCGGGTGCTGGGGGAGAGGGAAGAGACACACGGGGCATGAGCGGGTGGTGGGGGAGGGAAGAGACACACGGGGCATGAGCGGGGGGTGGGGGGAAGGGGAGAGAGACACAGGGCATGAGCGGGGGGTGGGGGGAACAGTAGGGAGATATGTGGCATGAGCGGGGGTGGGGGGAATGGGAGAGAGACACAGGCATGAGCGGGGGGTGGGGGGAAGAGGAGAGACACATGGGGCATGAGCGGGGGTGGGGGGAAGGGGAGAGACACACAGGACATGAGCGGGGGTTGGGGGGAAAGGGGAGAGACACACAGGGCATGAGCGGGGGTGGGGGGGAGGGGAGAGACACACAGGGCATGAGCGGGGGGTGGGGGAAAGGAGGGAGACTCAGGGCATGAGCGGGGGGTGGGGGGAAGGGAAGAGACACGGGGCCTGAGCGGGGGGTGGGGGGAAAGGAAGGAGACATGGGGCATGAGCAGGGGGTGATGGGAAAGGAGGGAGACACGGGGCATGAGTGGGGGTGGGGGGAATGGGAGAGACACAAGGGGCATGAGCGGGGGGTGGGGGCGAGGGAAGAGACACACGGGGCATGAGCGGGGGGTGGGGGGAGGGAAGAGACACACGGGGCATGAGCAGGGGGTGGCGGGAAGGGGAGAGAGACACGGGGCATGAGCGAGTGGTGGGGTGAAGGGGAGAGAGACACAGGGCATGAGCGGGGGGTGGGGGGAAGGGGAGAGAGACACGGGGCATGAGCGAGGGGTGGGGTGAAGGGGGAGAGAGACACAGGGCATGAGCAGGGGTAGGGGGAAGGGGAGAGAGACACGGGGCATGAGCGGGGGGTGGGGGATGGGGAGAGAGACACGGGGCATGAGCGGGGGGTGAGGGGAAGTGGAGAGAGACACGGGGCATGAGCGGGGGGTGGGGTTTAAGGGGAGAGACGCACAGGGCATGAGCGGGGGGTGGGGGGGAAGGGGAGAGAGACACGGGGCATGAGCGGGGGGATGGAGGGTAAGGGGAGAGACAAGGGGCATTAGCGGGGGGTGGGGGGTAGGGACACACGGACACACAGGGCATGAGCGGAGGGGTTGGGGGACAGTAGGGAGACACGGGGCATGAGCGGGGGGTGGGGGGAAGGGGAGAGACACACGGGGCATGAGCGGGGGTGGGGGGAAGGGGAGAGACACACAGGACATGAGCAGGAGGTGGGGGGAAGGGGAGAGACACACAGGGCATGAGCGGGGGGTGGGGGGGAGGAGAGAGACACACAGGGCATGAGCGGGGGTGGGGGAAAGGAGGGAGACACGGGGCATGAGCGGGGGGTGGGGGGAAGGGGAGAGACACGGGGCCTGAGCGGGGGGTGGGGGGTATCACAAGGGAGACAAGGGGAATGAGCGGGGGGTGGGGGGGTAACACAAGGGAGACACGGGGCATGAGCGGGGGTGGGGGGTAACACAAGGGAGACACGGGGCATGAGCAGGGGTGGGGGTAACAGGGGAGACAGGTCATGAGAGGGGGTGGGGGGAAGTGGAGAGGGACATGAGGCATGAGCGGGGTGTGGGGGGAACAGTAGGGAGACACGGGGCATGAGTGGGGGGTGGGGGGGAAGGGGAGAGCACACGGGGCATGAGCGGGGGGTGGGGGGGAAGGGGAGAGATTCACGGGGCATGAGCGGGGGGTGGGGGGGTGAGAGACACACGGGCATGAGCGGGGGTGGAGGGAAAGGAGGGAGACACGGGGCATGAGCGCGGGGTGAGGAGAAAGGAGGGAGGCGCGGGGTGGGGGCGAAGGGGAGAGACACATGGGGCATGAGCGGGTGTTCAGGGGAAGGGGAGAGAGACACGGGGCATGAGCGGGGGGTGGGAGGGACAGGGAGAGACACACGGGGCATGAGCGGGGGTGGGGGGAAGGGGAGAGACACACAGGGCATGAGTGGGGGTAGGAGGGAAGGGGAGAGAGACACGTGGCATGAGCGGGGGGAAGGGGTGAGACACACGGGGCATGAGCAGTGGTGGGGGGAAGGGGAGAGAGACACGGGGCATGAGTGGGGGTGGGGGGGAAGGGGAGAGACACAGGGCATTTGCGGGGGGAGGGGAGGGACACACGGGGCATGAGCGGGGGGGTTGGGGGACAGTAGGGAGACATGGGGCATGAGCGGGGGTGGGGGGAAGGGGAGAGACACACGGGGCATGAGCGGGGGTGCGGGGGTGGGGGGAAGGGGAGAGACACACAGGGCATGAGCGGGGGGTGGGGGAATGAGAGAGACACGGGGCATGAGCGGGGGGTGGGGGGAAGGGGAGAGACACACGGGGCATAGGCGGGGGGTGGGGGGGAGGGGAGAGACACACAGGGCATGAGCGGGGGATGGGGGAAAGGAGGGAGACACGGCATGAGCAGGGAGTGGGGGAAAGGGGAGAGAAATACGGGGCATGAGCGGGGGGGTGGGGGGAAGGGGTGAGACACACGAGGCATGAGCGGGGGGTGGGGGAAAGGGGAGAGAGACACGGGGCATGAGCAGAGGATGGGGGAAGGGGAGAGAGACACGGGGCATGAGCGGGGTGGGGGAACAGTAGAGAGACACGGGGCATGAGCGGGGGGTGGGGGGAAGGGGAGAGAGACACGGGCATGAGCGGGGGTGGGGGTGGGGGGAAGGGGAGAGACACACGGGGAATGAGCGGGGGGTGGGGGAGAAGGGGAGAGACACACAGGGCATGAGCGGGAAGGGGAGAGACACACAGGGCATGAGCGGGGTGTGGAGGGGAGGGGAGAGACACACGGGGCATGAGCGGGGGGTGGGGGAAAAGGAGGGAGACACTGGGCATGAGCGGGGGGGTGGGGGGAAGGGGAGAGACACAGGGCCTGAGCGGGGGTGGGGGGTAACACAAGGGAGACACGGGGCATGAGCGGGGATTGGGGGGTAACAGGGGAGACAGGGCATGGGTGGGGGGTAACACAAGGGAGACACGGGGCATGAGCGGGGGTGGGGGGAAGGGGAGAGAGACACGGGGCATGAGCTGGGGGTGGGGGGAACAGTAGGGAGATATGTGGCATGAGCAGGGGTGGGGGGAATGGGAGAGAGACACGGGCATGAGCGGGGGTGGGGGGGAAGAGGAGAGACACATGGGGCATGAGCGCGGGGTGGGGGGAAGGGGAGAGACACACAGGACATGAGCGGGGGTTGGAGGAAGGGGAGAGACACACAGGGCATGAGCGGGGGTGGGAGGGAGGGGAGAGACACACAGGGCATGAGCGGGGGGTGGGGGGAAAGGAGGGAGACACGGGGCATGAGCGGGGGGTGGGGGGAAGGGAAGAGACACGGGGCCTGAGCGGGGGGTGGGGGGTAACACAAGGGAGACACGGGGAATGAGCGGGGGGTGGGGGGTAACACAAGGGAGACATGGGGCATGAGCGGGGGTGGGGGGTAACACAAGGGAGACACGGGGCATGAGCGGGGGGTGGGGGTAACAGGGGAGACAGGTCATGAGCGGGGGGTGGGGGAAGTGGAGAGAGACATGGGGCATGAGCGGGGTGTGGGGGAACAGTAGGGAGACACGGGGCATGAGCGGGGGTGGGGGAGAAGGGGAGAGATTCGCGGCGGGTGGTGGGGGTGAGAGACACACGGGGCATGAGCGGGGGTGGGGGGAAAGGAGGGAGACACGGGGCATGAGCGGGGGAGGGGGGAAGGGGAGAGACACAAGGGGCATGAGCGGGGGCTGGGGGAGAGGGCAGAGACACACGGGGCATGAGCGGGGGGTGGGGGGAGGGAAGAGACACACGGGGCATGAGCGGGGGGTGGGGGGAAGGGGAGAGAGACACAGGGCATGAGCGGGGGGTGGGGGGAAGGGGAGAGACACAAGGGCATGAGCGGGGGCTGGGGGAGAGGGAAGAGACACACGGGGCATGAGCGGGGGGTGGGGGGAGGGAAGAGACACACGGGGCATGAGCGGGGGGGTGGGGGGAAGGGGAGAGAGACACAGGGCATGAGCGGGGGGTGGGGGGAACAGTAGGGAGATATGTGGCTTGAGCGGGGGTGGGGGCAATGGGAGAGAGACACAGGCATGAGTGGGGGGTGGGGGGGAAGAGGAGAGACACATGGGGCATGAACGTGGGTGGGGGGAAGGGGAGAGACACACAGGGCATGAGCGGGGGTTGGGGGGAAGGGGAGAGACACACAGGGCATGAGAGGGGGTGGGGGGGAGGGGAGAGACACACAGGGCATGAGCGGGGGGTGGGGGGAAAGGAGGGAGACACGGGGCATGAGCGGGGGGTGGGGGAAGGGAAGAGACACGGGGCCTGAGCGGGGGGTGGGGGAAAGGAAGGAGACATGGGGCATGAGCAGGGGGTGATGGGAAAGGAGGGAGACACGGGGCATGAGTGGGGGTGGGGGGAATGGGAGAGACACAAGGGGCATGAGCGGGGGGTGGGGGCGAGGGAAGAGACACACGGGGCATGAGCGGGGGGTGGGGGGAGGGAAGAGACACACGGGGCATGAGCAGGGGGTGGCGGGAAGGGGAGAGAGACACGGGGCATGAGCGAGTGGTGGGGTGAAGGGGAGAGAGACACGGGGCATGAGCGGGGGGTGGGGGGAAGGGGAGAGACACGGGGCATGAGCGGGGGGTGGGGGGAAGGGGAGAGACATACGGGGTGTGGGCGGGGGGTGGGGAGGAGGGGAGAGACACACGGGGCATGAGCGGGGGGTGGGGGATGGGGAGAGAGACACGGGGCATGAGCGGGGGGTGAGGGGAAGTGGAGAGAGACACGGGGCATGAGCGGGGGGTGGGGTTTAAGGGGAGAGACACACAGGGCATGAGCGGGGGTGGGGGGTAGGTTAGAGACGCACAGGGCATGAGCGGGGGGTGGGGGGAAGGGGAGAGAGACACGGGGCATGAGCGGGGGGATGAGGGTAAGGGGAGAGACAAGGGGCATTAGCGGGGGGTGGGGGGGAGAGACACACGGACACACAGGGCATGAGCGGGGGGGTTGGGGGACAGTAGGGAGACACGGGGCATGAGCGGGGGGTGGGGGGGAAGGGGAGAGACACACTGGGCATGAGCGGGGGTGGGGGGAAGGGGAGAGACACACGGGGCATGAGCGGGGGGTGGGGGGAAGGGGAGAGACACGGGGCATGAGAGGGGAGTGGGGGGAAGGGGAGAGACACGGGGCATGAGCGGGGGGGAAGGGGAGAGACACACGGGGCATGAGCGGGGGGTGGGAGGGAAGGGGAGAGACACACAGGGCATGAGCGGGGGATGGGGGTGGGGTTTAAGGGGAGAGACACACGGGCATGAGCGGGGTTGGGGGGTAGGTTAGAGACGCACAGGGAATGAGTGAGGGGTGGGGGAAGGGGAGAGGGACACGGCATGAGCGGGGGGGTGGAGGGTAAGGGGAGAGACACGGGGCATTAGCGGTGGGCGGAGGGGAGGGGAGGGACACACGGGGCATGAGCGGGGGGATTGGGGACAGTAGGGAGACACGGGGCATGAGCGGGGGGCGGGGGGGAAGGGGAGAGACACACGGGGCATGAGCGGGGGGTGGGGGGAAGGGGAGAGACACACGGGGCATGAGCGGGGGGTGCGGGGAAGGGGAGAGACATGGGGCATGAGTGGGGGTGGGGGGAAGGGGAGAGACACACGGGGCATGGGTGGGGGGTGGGGGTGAGGGGACAGACACACAGGGCATGAGCGGGGGATGGGGGAAAGGAGAGAGACACGGGGCATGGCATGAGCGGGGAGTGGGGGAAAGGGGAGAGAAATACAGGGCCTGAGCGGGGGTGGGGGGTAACACAAGGGAGACACGGGGCATGAGCGGGGGTTGGGGGGTAACATGGGAGACAGGGCATGGGTGGGGGGTAACACAAAGGAGACACGGGGCATGAGCGGGGGTGGGGGGAAGGGGAGAGAGACACGGGGCATGAGCTGGGGGTGGGGGGAACAGTAGGGAGACATGTGGCATGAGCGGGGGGTGGGGGGAAGGGGAGAGACACACAGGACATGAGCGGGGGGTGGGGGGGAAGGGGAGAGACACACAGGGCATGAGCGGGGGGTGGGGGGAAAGGAGGGAGACATGGGGCATGAGTGGGGGGTGGGGGAAGGGGAGAGACACAGGGCATGAGCGGGGGGTGGGGGGTAACAAAAGGGAGACACGGGGCATGAGCGGGGGTTGGGGGGTACCAGGGGAGACAGGGCATGGGTGGGGGGGATAACACAAGGGAGACACCGGGAATGAGCCGGGGGGTGGGGGGTAACACAAGGGAGACATGGGGCACGAGCGGGGGTGGGGAGTAACACAAGGGAGACATGGGGCATGAGCGGGGGGTGGGGGGTAACAGGGGAGACAGGTCATGAGCGGGGGTGGGGGTAAGTAGAGAGAGACATGGGGCATGAGCGGGGTGTGGGGGGAACAGTAGGGAGACACGGGGTATGAGCAGGAGGTGGGGGTAAGGGGAGAGACACACGGGACATGAGCGGGGGGTGAGTGGGAAGGGGAGAGATTCACGGGGCATGAGCGGGGGGTGGGGGGAGGGGAGACACACACAGGGTATGAGCGGGGTGGAGGGAAAGGAGGGAGACACGGGGCATGAGCGGGGGGTGAGGGGAAAGGAGGGAGACACGGGGCATGTGTGGGGGGTGGGGGGGAAGGGGAGAGACACATGGGGCATGAGTGGGGGTTGGGGGGAAGGGGAGAGAGACACAGGGCATGAGCGGGGGTGGGAGGGACGGGGAGAGACACATGGGGCATGAGCAGGGGTGGGGGAAGGAGAGAGACACACGGGGCATGAGTGGGGGTAGGAGGGAAGGGGAGAGAGACACGGGGCATGAGCGGGGTTGGGGGGAACAGTAGGGAGACACGGGGCATGAGCGGGGGTGGGAGGGAAGGGGAGAGACACACGAGGCATGAGCAGGGGGAAGGGGTGAGACACACGAGGCATGAGCAGGGGTGGGGGAAGGGGAGAGAGACACGGGCATGAGCAGGGGTGGGGGGAAGGGGACGAGAGACACGGGCATGAGCGGGGGGGTGGAGGGTAAGGGGAGAGACACGGGGCATTAGCGGGGGGCGGGGGAGGGGAGGGACACACGGGGCATGAGCGGGGGGTTGGGGGACAGTAGGGAGACACGGGACGTGAACGGGGGGTGGGGGGAAGGGGAGAGACACACGGGGCATGAGCGGGGGGTGGGGGGAAGGGGAGAGACACACGGGGCATGAGCGGGGGGTGGGGGGAAGGGGAGAGACACGGGGCCTGAGCGGGGGGTGGGGGGAAGGGGAGAGACATACGGGGTGTGGGCGGGGGGTGGGGAGGAGGGGAGAGACACACAGGGCATGAGCGGGGGATGGAGGAAAGGAGAGAGACACGGGGCATGAGCGGGGAGTGGGGGAAAGGGAAGAGAAATACAGGGCATGAGCGGGGGTGGGGGGAAGGGGTGAGACACACGAGGCATGAGCGGGGGGTGGGGGGAAAGGGGAGAGTGACACGGGGCATGAGCAGGGGATGGGGAAGGGGAGAGAGACACGGGGCATGAGCGGGGGGTGGTGGGAACAGTAGAGAGACACGGGGCATGAGCGGGGGGTGGGGGGAAGGGGAGAGAGACATGGGCATGAGCGGGGGGCGGGGGTGGGGGGAAGGGGAGAGACACACGGGGCATGAGCGGGGGGTGGGGGGAAGGGGAGAGACACACAGGGCATGAGCGGGAAGGGGAGAGACACACAGGGCATGAGCGGGGTGTGGGGGGAGGGGAGAGACACACGGGGCATGAGCGGGGGGTGGGGGAAAGGAGGGAGACACGGGGCATGAGCAGGGGGTGGGGGGAAGGTGAGAGACACAGGGCCTGAGCGGGGGGTGGGGGTTAACACAAGGGAGACACGGGGCATGAGCGGGGGTTGGGGGGTAACAGGGGAGACAGGGCATGGGTGGGCGGTAACACAAGGGAGACACGGGTCATGAGCGGGGGTGGGGGAAGGGGAGAGAGACACGGGGCATGAGCGGGGGGTGGGGGGAACAGTAGGGAGACATGTGGCATGAGCGGGGCTGGGGGGAAGGGGAGAGAGACACGGGCATGAGCGGGGGGTGGGGGTGGGGGGGAAGAGGAGAGACACATAGGACATGAGCGGGGGTGGGGGGAAGGGGAGAGACACACACGGCATGAGCGGGGGGTGGGGGGGAGGGGAGAGACACACAGGGCATGAGCGGGGGTTGGGGGGAAAGGAGGGAGACACGGGGCATGAGCGGGGGGTAGGGGGAAGGGGAGAGACACGGGGCCTGAGCGGGGGGTGGGGGGTATCACAAGGGAGACACAGGGAATGAGCGGGGGGGTGGGGGGGTAACACAAGGGAGACACGGGGCATTAGCGGGGGTGGGGGGTAACACAAGGGAGACACGGGGCATGAGTAGGGGGTGGGGGTAACAGGGGAGACAGGTCATGAGAGGAGGGTGGGGGGAAGTGGAGAGACACACAGGACATGAGCGGGGGGTGGGGGGAAGGGGAGAGACACGCAGGGCATGAGCGGGGGGTGGTGGGCAGGGGAGAGACACACAGGGCATGCGCGGGGGTGGGGGGAAAGGAGGGAGACACGGGGCATGAGCGGGGGTGGGGGGAAGGGGAGAGACACATGGGGCATGAGCGGGTGTTGGGGGAAGGGGAGAGAGACACGGGGCATGAGCGGGGGGTGGGAGGGACGGGGAGAGACACACGGGGCATGAGCGGGGGTGGGGGGAAGGGGAGAGACACACAGGGCATGAGTGGGGGTAGGAGGGAAGGGGAGAGAGACACGTGGCATGAGCGGGGGGTGGGGGGAACGGTAGGGAGACACGGGGCATGAGCGGGGGGTGGGGGGAAGGGGAGAGACACACAGGACATGAGCAGGGGGTGGGGGGAAGGGGAGAGACACACAGGGCATGAGCGGGGGGTGGGGGTGAGGAGAGAGACACACAGGGCATGAGCGGGGGGTGGGGGGAAAGGAGGGAGACACGGGGCATGAGCGGGGGGTGGGGGGAAGGGGAGAGACACGGGGCCTGAGCGGGGGGTGGGGGGTATCACAAGGGAGACACGGGGAATGAGCGGGGGGTGGGGGGGTAACACAAACACAAGGGAGACACGGGGCATGAGCGGGGGTGGGGGGTAACACAAGGGAGACACGGGGCATGAGCATGGGTGGGGGTAACAGGGGAGACAGGTCATGAGAGGGGGATGGGGGGAAGTGGAGAGGGACATGAGGCATGAGCGGGGTGTGGGGGGAACAGTAGGGAGACACGGGGCATGAGTGGGGGGAAGGGAGAGCACACGGGGCATGAGCGGGGGGTGGGGGGAAGGGGAGAGACACGGGGCATTTGCGGGGGAAGGGGAGGGACACACGGGGCATGAGCGGGGGGTTGGGGGACAGTAGGGAGACACGGGGCATGAGCAGGGGTGGGGGGGAAGGGGAGAGACACACGGGGCATGAGCGGGGGTGGGGGGAAGGGGAGAGACACACAGGGCATGAGCGGGGGGTGGGGGGAAGGGGAGAGACACGGGGCATGAGCGGGGGGTGGGGGGAAGGGGAGAGACACACGGGGCATAGGCGGGGGGTGGGGGGGAGGGGAGAGACACACAGGGCATGAGCGGGGGATGGGGGAAAGGAGGGAGACACGGCATGAGCAGGGAGTGGGGGAAAGGGGAGAGAAATACGGGGCATGAGCGGGGGGTGGGGGGAAGGGGTGAGACACATGAGGCATGAGCGGGGGGTGGGGGGAAAGGGGAGAGACACACGGGGCATGAGCAGGGGATGGGGGAAGGGGAGAGAGACACGGGGCATGAGCGGGGGTGGGGGAACAGTAGAGAGACACGGGGCATGAGCGGGGGGGTGGGGAAGGGGAGAGAGACACGGGCATGAGCGGGGGGTGGGGGTGGGGGGAAGGGGAGCGACACACCCGGAATGAGCGGGGGGTGGGGGAGAAGGGGAGAGACACACAGGGCATGAGCGGGAAGGGGAGAGACACACAGGGCATGAGCGGGGTGTGGAGGGGAGGGGAGAGACACACGGGGCATGAGCGGGGGGTGGGGGAAAGGAGGAAGACACTGGGCATGAGCGGGGGGGTGGGGGAAGGGGAGAGACACAGGGCCTGAGCGGGGGGGTGGGGGGTAACACAAGGGAGACATGGGGCATGAGGGGGGGTTGGGGGTTAACAGGGGAGACAGGGCATGGGTGGGGGGGTAACACAAGGGAGACACGGGGCATGAGCGGGGGTGGGGGGAAGGGGAGAGAGACACTGGGCATGAGCGGGGGGTGGGGGGCACAGTAGGGAGATATGTGGCATGAGCATGGGGTGGGGGGAATGGGAGAGAGACACGGGCATGAGCGGGGGGTGGGGGTGGGGGGGAAGAGGAGAGAATGGGGCATGAGCGGGGGTAGGGGGTAGGGGAGAGACACACAGGACATGAGCGGGGGTTGGGGGGGAAGGGGAGAGACACACAGGGCATGAGGGGGTGGGGGGAGGGGAGAGACACACAGGGCATGAGCGGGGGGTGGGGGGAAAGGAGGGAGACACGGGGCATGAGCGGGGGGTGGGGGGAAGGGAAGAGACACAGGGCCTGAGCGGGGGGTGGGAGGTAACACAAGGGAGACACGGGGAATGAGCTGGGGGTGGGTGGGGTAACACAAGGGAGACATGGGGCATGAGCGGGGGTGGGGGGTAACACAAGGGAGACACGGGGCATGAGCGGGGGGTGGGGGTAACAGGGGAGACAGGTCATGAGCGGGGGGTGGGGGAAGTGGAGAGAGACATGGGGCATGAGCGGGGTGTGGGGGAAGGGGAGAGATTCACGGGGCATGAGCGGGGGGTGGTGGGGGTGAGAGACACACGGGGCATGAGCAGGGAGTGGGGGGAAAGGAGGGAGACACGGGGCATAAGCGGGGGGTGAGGGGAAAGGAGGGAGACACGGGGCATGAGCGGGGGTGGGGGGAAGGGGAGAGACACAAGGGGCATAAGCGGGGGGTGGGGGAGAGGGAAGAGACACACGGGACATGAGCGGGGGGTGGGGGGAGGGAAGAGACACATGAGGCATGAGCGGGGGTGGGGGGAACAGTAGGGAGATATGTGATATGTGGCATGAGCGGGGGTGGGGGGAATGGGAGAGAGACACAGGCATGAGCGGAGGGTGGGGGTGGGGGGGAAGAGGAGAGACACATGGGGCATGAGCGGGGGGTGGGGGGAAGGGGAGAGACACACAGGACATGAGCGGGGGTTGGGGGGGAAGGGGAGAGACACACAGGGCATGAGCGGGGGTGGGGGGAGGGGAGAGACACACGGGGCATGAGCGGGGGGTGGGGGGAAAGGAGGGAGACATGGGGCATGAGCGAGGGGTGGGGGGAAGGGAAGAGACACAGGGCCTGAGCAGGGGGTGGGGGGAAAGGAGGGAGACATGGGGCATGAGCGGGGGGTGAGGGGAAAGGAGGGAGACACGGGGCATGAGTGGGGGTGGGGGGAAGGGGAGAGACACAAGGGGCATGAGCGGGGGGTGGGGGGGAGTGAAGAGACACACGGGGCATGAGCGGGGGTTGGGGGAGGGAAGAGACACACGGGGCATGAGCGGGGGTGGGGGGAAGGGGAGAGAGACACGGGGCATGAGCGAGGGCTGGGGTGAAGGGGAGAGAGACACAGGGCATGAGCGGGGAGTGGGGGGAAGGGGAGAGAGACACGGGGCATGAGCGAGGGGTGGGGTGAAGGGGAGAGAGACACAGGGCATGAGCAGGGGTAGGGGGGAAGGGGAGAGAGACATGGGGCATGAGCGGGGGGTGGGGGATGGGGAGAGAGACACGGGGCATGAGCGGGGGGTGGGGCGAAAGGAGGGAGACACTGGGCATGAGCGGGGGGGTGGGGGGAATGGGAGAGAGACACAGGCATGAGCGGGGGGTGGGGGTGGGGGGGAAAAGGAGAGACACATGGGGCATGAGCGGGGGGTGGGGGGAAGGGGAGAGACACACAGGACATGAGCGGGGGTTGGGGGGGAAGGGGAGAGACACACAGGGCATGAGCGGGGTGGGGGGAGGGGAGAGACACACAGGGCATGAGCGGGGGGTGGGGGGAAAGGGGGGAGACATGGGGCATGAGCGGGGGGTGGGGGGAAGGGAAGAGACACGGGGCCTGAGCGGGGGGTGGGGGGAAAGGAGGGAGACATGGGGCATGAGCGGGGGGTGAGGGGAAAGGAGGAAGACACGGGGCATGAGCGGGGGGTGGGGGGAGGGAAGAGACACACGGGGCATGAGCGGGGGGTGGGGGGAGGGAAGAGACACACGGGGCATGAGCGGGGGGTGGGGGGAAGGGGAGAGAGACACGGGGCATGAGCGAGCGGTGGGGTGAAGGGGAGAGAGACACAGGGCATGAGCGGGGGGTGGGGGGAAGGGGAGAGAGACACGGGGCATGAGCGAAGGGTGGGGTGAAGGGGAGAGAGACACAGGGCATGAGCAGGGGTAGGGGGGAAGGGGAGAGAGACACGGGGCATGAGGGGGGGGTGGGGGATGGGGAGAGAGATACGGGGCATGAGCGGGGGGTGGGGGGAAAGGAGGGAGACACTGAGCATGAGCGGGGGGGTGGGGGAAGGGGAGAGACACAGGGCCTGAGCGGGGGGTGGGGGGGTAACACAAGGGAGACACGGGGCATGAGCGGGGGTTGGGGGGTAACAGGGGAGACAGGGCATGGGTGGGGGGGTAACACAAGGGAGACACGGGGCATGAGCGGGGGTGGGGGTAAGGGGAGAGAGACACGGGGCATGAGCGGGGGGTGGGGGGAACAGTAGGGAGATATGTGGCATGAGCGGGGGTGGGGGGAATGGGAGAGAGACACGGGCATGAGCGGGGGGTGGGGGGAAGAGGAGAGACACATGGGGCATGAGCGGGGGGTGGGGGGTAGGGGAGAGACACACAGGACATGAGCGGGGGTTGGGGGGAAGGGGAGAGACACACAGGGCATGAGCGGGGGTGGGGGGGAGGGGAGAGACACACAGGGCATGAGCGGGGGGTGGGGGGAAAGGAGGGAGACATGGGGCATGAGCGGGGGGTGGGGGAAGGGAAGAGACACGGGGCCTGAGCGGGGGGTGGGGGGTAACACAAGGGAGACACGGGGAATGAGCTGGGGGTGGGGGGGTAACACAAGGGAGACATGGGGCATGAGCGGGGGTGGGGGTAACACAAGGGAGACACGGGGCATGAGCGGGGGGTGGGGGTAACAGGGGAGACAGGTCATGAGCGGGGGGTGGGGGAAGTGGAGAGAGACATGGGGCATGAGCGGGGTGTGGGGGAACAGTAGGGAGACAAGGGGCATGAGTGGGGGGTGGGGGGAAGGGGAGAGCACACGGGGCATGAGCGGGGGGTGGGGGGGAAGGGGAGAGATTCACGGGGCATGAGCGGGGGGTGGTGGGGGTGAGAGACACACGGGGCATGAGTGGGGGGTGGGGGGAAAGGAGGGAGACACGGGGCATGAGCGGGGGGTGAGGGGAAAGGAGGGAGACACGGGGCATGAGCGGGGGTGGGGGGAAGGGGAGAGACACAAGGGGCATGAGCGGGGGGTGGGGGAGAGGGAAGAGACACACGGGACATGAGCGGGGGTGGGGGGAGGGAAGAGACACACGGGGCATGAGCGGGGGGTGGGGGGAAGGGGAGAGAGACACGGGGCATGAGCGGGGGGTGGGGGAACAGTAGGGAGACACGGGACATGAGCAGGGGGTAGGGGGAAGGGGGAGAGACACACGGGGCATGAGCGGGGATGGTGGAACAGTAGGGAGACCCGGGACATGAGCGGGGGTTGGGGGAAGGGGAGAGACACACGGGGCATGAGCTGGGCATGGGGGGAAAGGGAGAGACACATGGGGCATGAGCAGGGCATGGGGGAACGAGAGAGACACAGGGGGCATGAGCAGGGGTGGGGGAACAGTAGGGAGACACGGGGCATGAGTGGGGGGAAGGGGAGAGACACACGGGGCATGAGCGGGGGGTGGTGGGGGTGAGAGACACACGGGGTATGAGCGGGGGTGGGGGGAAAGGAGGGAGACACGGGGCATGAGCGGGGGGTGAGGGGAAAGGAGGGAGACACGGGGCATGAGCGGGGGTGGGGGGAAGGGGAGAGACACAAGGGGCATGAGCGGGGGGTGGGGGAGAGGGAAGAGACACACGGGACATGAGCGGGGGGTGGGGGGAGGGAAGAGACACACGGGGCATGAGCGGGGGGTGGGGGGAAGGGGAGAGAGACACGGGGCATGAGCGGGTCGTGGGGGGAAAGGAGGGAGACACACGGGACATGAGCAGGGGATGGGGGAAGGGGAGAGAGACACAGGGCATGAGCGGGGGGTAAGGGGGAAGGGTAGAGACACACGGGGCATGAGCGGGGTGTGGAGGGAACAGTAGGGAGACACGGGGCATGAGTGGGGGGTGGGGGGAGGAGGGAGACACTGGACATGAGCGGGGGGACGGGAAAGAGAAACGGAGCATGAGCAGGGGGGTGGGAGGAACACATGGAGAATCAGCGAGGGGAGGGACATGGGAGACACGGGCCAAGAGTGGGGGGTGGGGGGAACAAGAGAGAGACACGAGGGCCTGTGCCTCACTACTTTTTCGTGGCCAACGCAGCACACATCTACACTGTGCAGGCAGCAGATCCCCCTCCGATAAACAAAGATGGCGGGCGTCTCTGAAAATAGAGGCATTGCACGCTTCACGGCAGCCAATAGAAAAGCACGTCAGATGTCCGCGCACATCACGCAAGCTGCTTGCCCAATCACCGTCTTGTCCGCGGAGCGAACAGGGAAGTGTGTCCGCGAAGCGAACACATAGATCACTAATTTTTTCTGACCTACTTTTTGGTCATTTAAAAAAAACTACTGGATGGATTTTCCCCAAATTTGCAAAATAAACGCTTTCGGGACCAAGCCGCTGCTTCTGGTGCAAATTTGGTGAAAATCCGTCCAGCAGTTTGGGCTGTAGGCGCGAGCAAAAAAATGTTCCCATTCAGTTTATGGGAAAAAAAAAACTTTTGGGACCCCCTCTACAAGTTTGCCCCCCCTGGACGAATCCTCACCAAACTTTTCAAAAAAAATCAGAGTGGGTCATATGCAAAGTTTGGTGAGGATTCGTCCAGGGGGAGCGAAGTTATAAGCTGCCCAAAAAGTGTTCTTCCTATGGAAACACCAACTTAACCATAACTACATGGCCGCTACTGTGGCCATGTAATATATATATATATATATATTACATGGACGCGGTAGCCAAACGAGCGGCTTGCGCGATGTCCGCAGACATCCGACGTGTTCACTGATTGGACGGCGTGGGGCGTGGAGCGCGTCAGATATTTGGTGGTGCCCGACATCTTGCATTCGCGGACAGCGAGGTGAAACTTGGTTTAAAAATTGTATTTAGTGGAGTGTGTTGGTGTGTAAGAGTGTTTGGGGAGGGTGGGGGAGTATGAGATAGGTGCAATGTTGTATTTTTTTATGTGCTAGACGCTTTTGTTGTGTTCGATTTCTCTGTGGACAACACGGCTGTTCTGAAATGTTCGTAAATAAGCAGAATGGATTCGGTGTCAAGTTGAAAGTGTTCTAAGAAGACTCATGGGGTCCTGGAATGTTCGCAGGGGGTGTCCTGAAGACGTTGTCTGTATTGTTCGTTGTCAAGCTGAAAGTGTTCTAAGAACAGTCGCGGTGTCCTGAAATGTTCGTACATAAAGAAAATGGGGGTGTCCTGAGGACGCTGTCTGTATCGTCCTCTGGCAAGTTGAATGTGTTCTAGGAACTTACTTGTGTCCGCGGACATTAAAATGGTTGCAATGCTTGAATCTATGGGTGAGATATGCTGCGGTGGTTGTGGCCAGGGTATAGAATGTTGGGTGCATGGCCATTTGGCCATGCACCCAAGACTCTATGCCCTGGCCACAACCACCGCAGCATATCACACTCATATGCCATGCACCCAGGAGTCTATGCTCTGGCCACATGCACCGCAGCATATCACACTCATAGTGGCTTATAACTTTGGGTCAAAAACAAATTTATAAGGAACATTGTTATAAGCCAGTATGGATGTGATATGCTGCGATGGTTGTATTTATCATGTTATACTTACTATTTGGTTTAGTTACGGGAGTCCATGTTTTTCTTGTTCATTTCTGTGATAAAAGAAAATAGCATGTTAGTATTGGTATTTTATAAAGACGTATTAAATTGTACAATCAACATTTTCTTCTTTTTTTTTACCCTCATATTTAGTAGATGACAAACCAGAGTACTGTGCAATTTGCTCAGTTTCTGTGTTTGTTGCTAAAATCATTGGGTCTGTGGGAGAAAATAAATCCATGTTGGATTAAAAAAAAACCTTTTTGTGTTATGCTACAGTTTGTTTGTTTGTTTTCAGTGTTTACTTGTTGTTTCTGGCTAATGCCTTATACATTGGATTGTTCCAGTTTTTGGGAGCAGTAAGATATTAGGTATTTGTTTGGATATTGTAAAATTTTGGAGCAGTTAGATATCAGTAGGCGTATTCTAACTGTTTATTTTTTTATATAATTTTGTGGTATTGATTTATCTGTTTGGATATTTCTAAATTTTGGGACAGTTAGATACCAATTGGCGTATTCTAACTGTCTGTTTTTTTCTCTATTTGAGTGGTATTCATTTATCTGATTAGTTGTTGTAGCATCTTTGGGCAGTTAGATAGGTTTTGGAATATTGTGACAGTTTATATTTGTTTACTACAAGTGTACTTAAGGTTTAAGTACAGTTTAGTTATCAAATTTTCGTTCTAAGAACATTAAATAAGCGTTTGTAAGATTTGCTGGTAATCTCTGCTTTAGAGTAATGGTACTATCATTACATTCAAACCATCCACATTTCTTTTTTATATATGCAGTGTAGTGCCCTGAATTGGTTGTGGCTCCTGCTTGGTAGATTATACCTATTGTTGTGAAGGTTTTCCTACCAAGTGATATTTGACCATGTGTGAATCCAGTCAGCTTGCAGTTGTTTTTGGTACCATCTGCATTGTAATGTAGAAGCATTAGTATTACGTATTTACTATGTGTTTGTATTACTAACGTGGAGCGATTATATGAATTGCAGGTCGAACATAATCTACCATGGTTTGCATTTGTACAAGTTGCTGAAATGGAACGGATTCACAATGAGGTATTGATATATACTCAAAGCGTTCATTGGGGATTTGTTCTTGTGTCACATTGTTGCAGAGAGTGCATGTATGTTTCCACATGTATGAAATCTGGAATATTTCATTTATAGGTATGTTTTTGTTTTCCAGTACTAATAGTAAGTACATTAGAAATTCTTGTGGATCTTCCTGTGAGTTTATAGTGAATTTCACCATTCCAGCACAGTAGTCCAATTGTTGTCTTATTCCATAAACACTATACGTGTTGTCAGGATTGTTTGCTGCATTTCTGTGAAGTACTAACATTTGCAAACACAATGGGTCTGTACTGTGTAAGTAAATGTTGTCAACAATTGGTGGTAATTGAAATAGAAAATTCATTGCTACATTTGCGTAGCAAATTACACCAACTATATTTGAGAGTTTAAATGGACCAGGTAGTTCTGTATCGACTGCTTTTTTTGGAGTTTGTCTTCCTTCTTTGAAGAAGTACCTGGTTTACTTTCCCTAATTGATTCTTTATTGCTTGTGGCACTTGATGAAGTATTAATTTCTTTTACTCTCTTTGGAGGATTTGCAGTGACATCCTGTTGCTTTTCTGTTTGATTTTTTTTTTTTATAATGTTTTACTTTTTGTGGAACAGAATATGTGTTTAGATGGGGAGTGTATAGTGAACGAAGTCTACTGTATTCTAAAATGCAAGGAATATGAGCGTTTATTTTACTTGCATCAAAGTTGATTAGAAATAGACCGTCAAGTGTACGTAAGCGCGATAGTGCTACGTAGCTCATGCCTTCTTTAAAGACTGTGTTACCAATGTCTATCATTGCTTTGTCTAAGGTAAGACCTTGTGATTTATGAATGGTGACTGCTTATGCAAGAGTTAGAGAAAATTGTTCTCTGCGTACATACATGTCTTTAAAGAGAAGGAATCGAGCTGTTGAGCGTCCTATTCTTTTTACTTCTGAAAGTTTGTCAAAGAGAATATTGACAAACTGAATTTTGTTGTCACGTGGGTATGTTTGAAAGCCAACAACTGTACCCAGTGGTCCATTAACTAGACCTTGGTCCACGTCAAGGTTACGTTTCAGCATTACTCTGCAATTTAAGGATACTTTTAATATCTTTTCCAAGCCTGCTGTGTTTGAGATTGATTTTTCTAAACTATTTAGTCTTGTTGTGGCTTGGTCACACATGGGTAGTGTCATTCCATGTACATCTAGTTTGTCTGTGGCGCTAATTTCCATTATTGTTTGCATTTCTTTACTTAACATTATTTCATTGAATTTGAAACAGCTTGCAAGAGTTGGCATTAAGGCCATACAATTGACATTTTTGTGGGCTAATTGTTCCATAACATCTATAGCACATGCATTATCACCATAAAGTGCATGAATGTGCCGGGTTTTCAATATTGCTTCTGCTTCTTTAGAAAGTATACCAACTCTGATACTTTTTAAGAGGTTGGCATAAGTGAGATCTGCAGATTGGGGCATATTTTCTGTTAATTCTCTGTATTGGAAATGTTGCCAAAGGTTGATATTTCCTATGCTGCCAACAGTTTTACGGCTCACCTGTTTTAAAAATAGGCTCACCTTTTACTGGTGTCAATTAAAGAAGATCTCCGAAAACAATAATGTGTTTTCCTGCAAAGAGCTCTTCATAGTTTGTTTTGAGTACTTCTTGTAATCTGAGGTGAATCAAAGCCAACATGAGGTTGGACACCATGCTCACTTCATCTATTAGTAGCATTTTCATTTGTTTCAATACTCTGCGTAGTTCCATTGCAGCTTCTGCAGAAAGTTTGTAATAATCTAATTTGTTTTGGTGTTCTACTGGCAGGAGTAGTAATCGGTGTAAAGTGACACCACCTATGTTGTAGGCAGCTAAACCTGTGGCGGCAGTGACAACAGCTGACAGTTTGTTGTTTGTCAATTGTTGAAGGAACTTACTGATATTTTGATTAGGAATGTTTTGCCAGAACCAGCTTCACCACTGACATACAATAGTATAGGTTTGTAATTTTGACAGGTGCATTCTTTGTTTTCATGTTGTACACCATGTGCAATTTCTTTTGTTACTTCTTGAAAAAATGCTACATTGCTCATTGTTTAGCTTTGATTGTTGTATAGTTAAGTCTTCTTTATCTTCATACTGACACATGGTGTTTTCTATTTCTATCATAGCTAATTCTGCCTCATTTGTTATTAGTGGGTCTCCCAGTGGTTCTTGGCTTCCTGTGACAGAAGGTTGACTACTGTCAGGAGTGTCCTTATCTAGTTGGGCCTGGAGTTCTTCTTCGTGTTGCTGTTCATTGTGCAACATTGTTTTGCACTGTGCAAAGTTTACATCAGTTATGCTGCTTTCATTTGCTTTGAAAGCGTCTTCATATGAGTCATAGTTATCTAGTATTTCTTCTTCTTTTCTCCATGGTTTAAGGAGTTGTAGCAGGAACATTTAATATACTTCTTTATGGGGGGGGCGCTGTTGCGCTCGAAGCAAGATGGCCGCCTGATTCATCGCTCCGTCCCGTGCGGCAACCTCACGCTGAAAATCTCCTGATTGCCCCGGCACAACGCGAAGCTGGTCCCCGGCGCGGGTCATTAACCGGACGGGGAATCTACTGTGCGAGTTTCGATCTCCGGACCTTCTCCATTGCGGAGTTTTGGACCTCTGCGTGCTGGGCGGGGCCGCCGGCCTGCTGATCCCCATAACCGGCTCCAGGGCCCTTCACTTGAGCCCCGCGGCGTGCGGCCTACTGTGTGGGGGAGGGGCGCCCCGCGCTCGGCGTGCGGCTCCCTCTCCGGACTCCTGAGCGTCCCGCTCCGCTGCCCCATCCAGGGCGGTGTGCTGTCTGCTATCCAACCTTCAGCGCCTTATACTGAATCCCATCGACTACGCACAGGGCGGCCCCCCTACAACCGTAACGCGGTTTTTCAGCCGAATCCTTCCCGCCGGCCACCTTGATCTCGCACGGGCCGATACACCCGTTGCTCGGCGCGACCTGGGCCTACCCCTGCATCGGCGACATGTCGACACGGACCGGCAAGAAGCAATCCTCCATCAACATGTTCGCTAAACCCCCGACCCCCCTTGCAGGGGAGACATCTACACAAGACGCCTCACGCACCCCGGAACCACCCGATTCCCAGAAAATGTTGGAGTTTATCCGCGAAGGGTTTACCACTATACACAGTAAGCTCGACGATATGAATGGCACGATATCCTCCATCAAGGCGCATATGGAGAGAACCGATGGTCGAGTGACCGAGATTGAGGAGCGGGTGAGCACTGCCGAGGACGGCCTGGGTTCTCTCCGCGCAGAGGTGTCTACGCTATCCACCCGAGTTGCCGAAGTGGAGAAGAAAAATGAAGACCTGGAGTCTCGCTCGAGACGCAACAACCTCCGCATTGTCGGGGTTCCGGAGGATGGTCTGCAAGGACCTATGGAGGACTATGTGGAGAGTATGCTGCTTCAACTCCTCGACTCCCCGAAACTCTCCCCGCAGTTTGCGATCGAGAGGGCCCATCGCTCTCTCACGGCGAAACCAAAACCTGGAGCGCCTCCACGCCCGATAATTGCTAGGCTTTTAAACTTTCGAGATCGGGACACTCTCCTCAGGGCGGCGAGGGCCAAGGGAGATCTCCTCCTGGGTGGTGCTAGGATCCATCTTTATCCGGACTTTTCGATAGCAGTACAACGGGAGCGCAGGACTTTCCTTGCAGTGAAGAAGAGATTACGCGACCTCCAGGTGAAATACTCTATGCTGTATCCCGCTAAGTTACGTGTTGAACACGCCAGTCGTGTTTATTTTTTTACGTTGCCTGAGGAAGCCTCTAGGTTCATAGACGAACGCTTTCCTGGTTGAAACAATCTGCTAGCGAACACTATCATTGGCACACTATTGTTTTAGAATATTCGATCAGCGGATACCTCTCTATCCTACTTCGGCACTGCTTTGCCCATCAACACTTTATCATTGTCCTATGGTATCCCGACGAGAACACTTGGCTGCACCTAATTAAGCCAGTTGCTTTCTTGTTATGTTTCTTTTGCCTATGTTGTCTGCTGCACATTGTTTTATGCTACGTAGTCGGCTTTCCCCGATAGATTGATTTACATTGTGTTTGCCATAACTGCCCCCGCCCTCACGGGACCTCCTTTAGAGGGATACGGACACTAATAACGGGCATATACAGCTATCCGTTCACTTCATGGTTCGGAGCATCACCGCCAGGCCACCTCACAGGCCCCCCAGGCGTTGATGCCACTGTTTTTGTTTTTCCTGTTGGGGTATAGGGCGGTCATCCCTCCGTTTGGGGGAGGAATGTGGGAGGGGGAGGGGGGAAAGGGGTTTTATGTTAAAAAAAGCTTGGTGTTCACAGGGAAGGTTGAGTACGAATTACTATGCCCCCAGTGGCAATACAGATTTGCGCGCACTGGGAGACGACCATGGGGTGCATACTTTCATACACCCGTGTTTTTTGATGGCTACTGATGGAGGGATTGGTGAGGATCCTTTGACGTTCATGAGTTGGAATGTAAGGGGGTTGGGAAACCACAAAAAGATGAGGTTGTTACAACTTCAGGCCGAACGACACCGGGCTAAAGTCCTGTTCCTTCAGGAAACGCATGCACGCACAGAGTTTTGTGACAAGTTCGCGAGATCATGGGGCCCACAGAGGTACTTCACTACATACTCCACCCAGAGCCGCGGGGTCATGACCCTCATTCATAGGAGCCTTAGATTTATCCCCACTACTACCCTAATTGACCCCCAGGGCAGGTACGTTCTTCTCCATGGTGTTCTACAAAATAGAGAGATTGTATTGCTCAATATATATGGCCCTAACATTGATGATCCCGACTTTTATACTGATCTCATAAATCTCCTAGCAGGTTTCCCCCTGATCCCGATACTCTGGGGAGGTGACTTCAATACGATATTTGATGTGGATCTTGATAGATCCGGTTCCAGACCTCGTCAACTCTCCAGAGCAGCATACACCGCACTCTCCTCACTTCCTCGTCTATCCTTGTTTGATGCCTGGAGGTTCCTATACCCAGACTCCCGCTCCTATTCTTTTTACTCCTCGGTTCACGATTCCTTTTCCCGGATTGATAGATGGTTGTTATCTGGCGACCTACTTAAGACCGTGACTAATATGGCGATTCTCCCTAGGACCCTATCGGACCACTCCCCGGTGACTGTCACCTTGTGCTGGGGCCTCGATCGGGATCGGGCCAGGTACTGGAGGATGAAACCCCTCTCTCTCCTCGACCCGGTCTTTTGCTCGGAGATGGAGTCGGCAATTGAGGAGTTCTTCAGGATCAACACTGATTCAGTTTCCTCGCAAACCATACTATGGGAGGCCTTCAAGGTCTATATCAGAGGCATCGCCCTCTCCAAGGAGAACGGTATCCTTAAGACTATCCGGAGGGAAATCGCTGGGAGTGAGGCCACACTATCTAGGTTGGAAGCCCAGTACACCTCGGACCCGAATCCGGAAATCCTTGCGTTAATTGGCACGGAGCTGGACACCTTTCGCTCGCTCGCTGACCGCGAGCTGAAGTTCCTGGGCAGCCCCGGTCAGGCAAGAAGATACGGAGAGGGTGAGCGCCCCAGCCGGCTCTTGGCTAGACTGCTTCGCCGAGAATTCGGCCCCACATCCATTCCCGGGATTGAGAGACCGGATGGGTCGCTGGCCACTTCCTCTGGAGAGGTCAATGCTGAATTCCTCTCCTTTTATCAATCCCTGTACGCTCACTCCGACGTTGCCACTACGGCCGAAATTGATGCTTACCTTGACAAACTTCCCCTCTCGGCCCTCTCTCCCGCCACTATTGGAGCCCTCGAGAGCTCGCTCACCCCTCAGGAGTTCTCGGAGGCCATGGACTCCCTGGCTTCAGGCAAATCCCCAGGCTCGGATGGTATACCCATCGAGTTCTATAAACACTTTAAATCGCTCCTGCTCCCCCATCTGACGGCACTCTGGGAGGAGTCTGTGGAAATGGGTCGGTTCCCCCCCTCACTCCGTGAAGCTACTATCACAGTTCTGCTCAAACCTAACAAACCCTCTACCCAATGCGGCTCTTACCGCCCGCTTTCATTGATTAACTGTGATGTCAAGATATATGCTAAGGCACTCGCTCTGCGGCTTATCCCCCTTATGCCACACATCATCCACCCAGACCAGTCGGGTTTTATCCCGAACCGTTCCACCTCCTTGAACTTGAGACGTCTATTTAGCATTATAAGTAGAGTAAGCCCTGATGTACATGCGGTGACCGCGGCCCTAGATATGCAAAAGGACTTTGATTCGGTCTCTTGGAACTACTTGTGGCGGGTACTTGACAGGTGCAAATTCGGCCCCACATTTGTGTCTTGGATAAAACTACTCTACTCCGATCCAGTGGCCAGAGTCCGCACCGAGGGCCGCTGTTCCCCTCTTTTCCACGTTGCCAGGGGCACTAGACAGGGTTGTCCCCTTTCGCCCTTAATCTTTGCTTTAGCGATGGAGCCGTTCGCCGACATGCTGCGTCAGAACCATTCCCATAGGGGCCTGCGCACAGCCGGCTCCTCAGATATAGTCTCTCTGTATGCTGATGACGCCCTCCTTTATATCCGTTCCCCTGAGATTAACCTGGCCCCTATACTGGAGGATGTTGCCCTATTCGGTCGTATCTCTGGTCTCACGGTAAACTGCTCCAAATCAACCCTTTTCCCGCTCACTCCTAGCACTCTTCCGCCTCCTGATACCATGGGATTCGCATGGGCCCAATCTAAGTTCACTTACTTGGGCGTGGTGGTGTCCAGGCATGCCGAACGGGTCCTGCAGGAAAACTACCAGTCATATCTAGTGAACCTTGCAGTTAAAATACAGGGCTGGGATAAACTTCCGATCTCATTGGCGGGTAGGATAGGAGTTCTGAAGATGGTGGTACTTCCACAGCTACTGTATAAGTTTGCCAACATCCCCCAGTGGCCGGGAACAGAGTACTTCCAGATGTTGTCTCGCACCCTGAACTCATTCCTTTGGCATTCTGGTGCAGTTCGCCTAAAACTTGAGACGCTTTCTGCTCCGATGGAAACTGGTGGATTCGGTGCACCAGACTTCTTTAGGTATTGGTTGGCTGCACAACTTCAACACACTGCGCATTGGTTCGCTATCCCAGACTCCCCTCCTCATGTTAGGCTGGAGAGACTGTCAGTCAGCGACCGCGACATTCGATCTCTTGTGATCTCACCCATCCCAATGGTACCGGGCTCCATGGACCCTGCGACGTGCACATCGCTGGCCTTGTCTAAACTGTGGCGGATACTAGGTGTTACTCACCCCTTTCATGGCAATCTTCCGATCTGGAACTTTTACCCTGAGGTCCCACGGGTCCCTCCTTCCGTGGTTCGTTGCTGGGCCGACGCCGGGTATGAACTACTCCGTGACCTCTTTGATCAAGGCATTTTTATTGAGTGGCCTGACCTCCCGGCTTCTCTCAGACAGAGACCTTCTATTTGGCTTCAATATTCTTCACTCCGTAGGGTACTCAAACACAAGTACACATGCTTCCCGGCGTTACCTCCTGACGAACCTGCAGTTGCTGAATTAACCTCTCCCGTCCCCCTGAGGGGCAAAATCTCGAGATTATACACTCTCCTCCAAACTAGGTCGCCCCCCACATTCTCTAAACTCCGGCACTATTGGGAGATCGACCTTGGACTCGAGATGACTGATGAACGCTGGGCCCACATGTGCTCACGCACCCGGGATGTCTCTTTCAACTCCCGGTTTAAATTAATCCAATTCAAGGTACTTCATAGATACCACTACACTCCGGCCAGACTGCATCGCATTTCAAACGACTCCCCCCCTGGGTGCCCCAGATGCGCATGCGAGAATGCAGACTATCTTCACATGCTGTGGTCTTGCCCCCGACTTGCCCAATTCTGGACCTCGGTGTGCTCTACCATGTCCTCTATCCTTGATTCCCACATCCTCTTATCCCCAATGACATGTTTGTTTCATGACTTCCCCGACCTCCACCGTGACTCCAGAAAACTTGCTGGCCTGTGCATGCTACTTGCTGTGCGCACAATTCTGCTTTGTTGGCTTCGGCCTTACACCCCTACCCACGCACAATGGCTTAGGGCAGTGACATGGGCCTCTGACACGGAGGAGGTCTGGGCGACACAGCAGCCCACTCATTCCAGGCCTAGGGATATATGGCTGCAGTTTCGTTTATTTATGTCCTCCATTGAATCTGACTCGGAACCGGGGTCTTCTCCTACCTCTGCTTGACCCACCCCCCATACTGTTTTCAAGATTCCCCGTTGAATTATCTCCCTCATGAATGGGTGGTCCGACCTCCCATGGGCCCTCACGTGCGTATGCACCCACCTCCTTTCTTTTTGGCCGTTTTTTTTTTCTTCTGATGCTTTGCTTGTATAAATTATGCGTATTCATATTGTTTGATTACTGTTTACCCTGTATGGTTTATGTTGACTCACCTGTACTTGTGTCACCGAGCTGAATAAATAAAAGTTTAAAAAAAAAAAAAATATATACTTCTTTATGTTGAGGAGTCTTTAATGACAATTTGATATGATTAATTCAATTTGGTTTGGTGAGTTTTACTAAACTGCCTTAGTTTGTCACTTTGTATTTACAGTTTTGTTCATCAGGTTTTATATTATTTTTGTATGTGTAGTTTTGTGCTATGTGGTATAGACACATGGTTTCCAAAGTGATACTCCTGTTTGAGTAGTATGTGTCCAATAATTTTTTTTTTAAATGTCTTGGCTGTTGGGATCATGTTTGGCTTCTGTTTCTATATCTTCGTATGATTTAATAACTCTTTTTCTAGATTTAGCTGGACAAAGACTTAGCCATACTATATTTGCAGATTTACCATACAATGCAGTACCAGTTAATCGATCAGCTGCTTCATAGGATCCACATTCCATATGGGACAGCATTTTTATGCCCAAGCTGTATAATTTCTGAGACACTGTTTTATATGATGACAGGTCATTCCAGAGGTCTTGGAGTTCTGTCTTTTCTGATTTGGTTAAGTATGCTGTGACATATCGTGCAACTGCAGTAGAATTGTCTGCAATGTACTGCACATCTATGTTTGCATTCCATAAGTGGGTAATCATTGATATATTTTTCTTCTTCTTTTCTTTTTATGCAATATGTATTTTAGGTGACTTACCTTTAACACTATGGGCCTCATCACGACTTGGGCGGTAACGTTAGCGCTATTAGCGCGGGGGCTATTAGCGCGACCGCCATAGCCCCCGGCGCTAATAGCGCGGGATCACGAGTTGGGCAGACTTGGAAGTCCCCATTCCCCATTGAGCCCATTCGGTAATGCCACATTCCCCATTGGGCTCAATGGGGAAATTTTGCGCTCTTACCGCCGGCGGATTTCCCGCCAGCGGTAATAGCGCAAATTTTCAGCGGATTTCCCGCCAGCTCAGAGCTGGGGAGAAATCCGCCGAAGTCCTGCTTTGGCAGACCCTTAAATCCGGCGGTATTAGCGCTACCGCCGGATTTAAGGGTTACCGCCAAAGTCGTGATGAGGCCCTATGTCTAACTGAAGACATGAGGTTGTTCACTTGACCTGAATTTGTAACTGGTCTAGGGAAACCAAATCGGCATTTGGTGTAGTATTTCCCTTTGTTTTTGTATTTGTGACGACAATATTTGCCACATTTGTGTCTTTGGAACTGTAACATTTTTGCATGAAGATCACTATTTGTGGATTCTGATGGAATTTCACAAGTGACATATTTTTCAATAAACTGTAAAACAGTGGCATCACTGTCTTGACCAAATTTAGGAGCATCTTTAATCCATAAAAAACATGTTGACATGTGGTGCTCCTCTGGCTTGGTATTCTTTTCTCCAAAAGAAGTGTTGCACTTCTCCAAGGGGAGGAACAGTTTTATTACAAATAAAATGTAGTGTAGCAATGAAGCGATGGGGAAAATATCTTGAAACATTAAAAGGATCCTGAGAACAAAGTTTTCCAGGTGTTAGTATATCTATGTTTGTTTTGTTTTCGTTTGATATGCGTAGGAAAGCATGTACATCTTCCCATGCATATTCTGCACAACTTAATGCAACAAACCAAGTGGGTGGGCCAAGGTTTCTGATCATACAACGTACATCTCCATGACGCCGAAACCAGTACTCTTTAGTACCACGCATATTTGCTAATAGATTTGTAGGATCTGCTTGCAAAACCTCATCTTTTTGTTGAACTTTTTGTAATAATTGTGTAGCTGTCATATTTTGAAAGTGTGATCCTGATTTTAATATGTGTGCAACTCCGTAACATAAAGTTGCTAGTTCACTTTCAAAGAGTAGGTGGAATATGTATTCCACATTTTGTCGAAATCTGGGATCTTCAGAATACAAACGTAATGAGCGATATTCTGATGCTGATATTTGAATAGGTCTATCATTGTATCTTCCTCCTTTGCCAGTTGGAAAGAGTAGAGGAAAAGCATGTGCTTCTATACTTTTTTTCCCATATGCTGATTGGTGATCCTTTTGTTTGATGCATTTCATACGTTTCCAGTGCATCTTCTATGGTGTCATTAGAGTGCAATGGATGAATTGTATAATGGTCTAAAGTGTTTAATATTGTAGCAGGATCTAGGAGCTCAAATTGACCAGCTTCTTGTGTCTCTTGAATTATTTCAGTTGTATCTTTCAAGTTTTCTTCAATATTAATTTCTTTGTAATATTCATTATTCTCTTTAAGATATTGCAGGGCTTCTCTAGCTTTATGTAAATCTACCAGCTGTTGCCAATTTTTTTTGTCTTTTGTAGGTACTCCATTTACCAAGATAATTAAAGATTGTTGCATTGGACGTTGCACTCCTAGAGTGTGCACATTTTCTTTTAGATCTAATGGTAAATACACTTTTCCACGAATACCTTTCACTAATTCGGAGGGAGGTAATTTTGCAGTTTTTGATTGAAGGCGTATTATTGCTTGAAATGGGTGCACTGTTTGAATTATGATGCTCTCATATAAATTAAGTTGTGGAAGGGGTTTTGGTAGTGGATATAACTCCAAATTATTTGTTGTCGCACCTGAAGGAGTTTGGTTCTTGTCAAGTTTTGTAGTGCAGTAACTACAAAGTATCACAGGGTCAGTTATTTCGTATTTGTTTTCTGCTATAAGAGAGAGAGCTAATTCAAACAATTTAGAATCTTTATTGTCTTCTATTTTGTATGATAGGTCTACAGTTTTTGTGTTACTTTTATAAAACGTTCTGCGGCAACATACACATACATGGTTTGGTACTTCAGCTGATGTACTTTTAAATTTTAGTATTTCTTTTTTGTATGTGTTTAGCAAAAAGTTGCCATGTGTAGAATTGTTGCTTAATTGGTCTAAAGCTATTTCATTCTGTAAATGGCTTTCACTTCCAAAATATTTTTTCTGGATATAGTGAATTTCTTCAAGTAGATCTTTTGCTGTACCATGTAGAAGGATGTTATTTAACTTTGCTAGTGCTAAAGCAGGACTTTTAGTATAGTACAGTTTATAGACTAGATTTCTTATAGTTGAATGATGTGTTGATATCCTTTTGATATCATGGAAAGTGGTTTTATAAGTAGGTCCTGTAATGCAGGCCAATGAATGTCCTTGTAGTCCTGTGTACTTGCGCACTGGACTGGTATCCAAATTTTGCAGTAATTTAATTTTGATTTTGTCTTTGTTTTTTACATATTTATTGAGGAATTGGCGCAAAGATTTGAAACATTGTTTGGGAA
Source organism: Ambystoma mexicanum (assembly GCF_040938575.1). NCBI lineage: Eukaryota > Metazoa > Chordata > Amphibia > Caudata > Ambystomatidae > Ambystoma > Ambystoma mexicanum. The sequence goes on from NC_090925.1 coordinate 171,635,073, forward strand.
TGTTACACATTGACGTGCATGGCCATTTGTGCACTAGACGTTCTGATTCAGTTGAATGGAGGGGTAATTCTAAGTTTTCAGGGCATATTTTTGTAAGGAGTACTTCTTGTTCCATTATGGTATTATTAACTTTTTCATAACCTCGACCACTGCTATGTATGGCAATTGTATTTGTTTGCTTTTGTTTGTAGGCTTCTTCATTAAAGTATGGTTCTATGCTTGTAGTGTGACTCCATTCACCTCCACAGATATTTAAGAAGTTATTTCTGTTGACATTTCGTTTATTGAGAAGTCTTTTTGTAATTTAGTTATTAGTTTTGTTAGTGGTTTCATTCTGTTTAACACTAAAATAAATCACTTTCATTTGAGAAGAAGTGCACTGTCTATCAACGCTTCTAAGATTACTTTCCAACGATAGGTTTGAAGTGTTGAACCTGGTTTCTCTCCTGTTTTTATAAGATTTTGAAGGACTTTGTGACGGAACATTTTGGCTAAAATACTTTTCTTGGTATGCTTACTTTGTACTATATCAAGATTTATAGAAGAAGTTTTATTTGTAGTGATAGTTGATTTTCTGTTAATTGCTTTTTGGGTTGTTTTACTTTTTGATAGTGGAGGCAAAGTTTTTGTACTAGAAACGTCTTCTGTTTCACTACATGACTGTATTAGCTGTTGTGTTTCAACTTTTTTTTACAAATTCGGCTGTAGATGGATGTTTATGTTGGAGACTTTTCTTTTCATTTGCTCTACTTCTGCGTTCCTTTCTATGGAGTTGCTTTTTGGTAGGCATGCTTTAGGGTCTGTTGAAAAAAATACAGAAGGTATGGGTTGGGTGTATGTGTGTTGTGTGCATGAGTGTTTGAGTGAGATGATAAAGATGTATGTAATGGTGTGTGATTGTGCATTGGGAAGTACAACTACTAGGGATGGGTATCCTTGAATTAATGTGTTAATAAACTGGGGTTCAGATGACAGAACAAAGTAAGCCAGTGGTGTGGAGAAGTATAAATAGTATATCTAAAGCTATACAATTAAAACATTTGTTTCTTCTACAACATCTAAATTCTAGTGGCTGAGTTGGGTAATTTGTGTGGTGAAAAATAGGAATTTGTGGGCCATTCTGCCAGTAAATCACTGTTTAAGACGGGAGGATTTTTGGTCAGAATGGTGCAGAATCTCTATTTTTAGGCACAGAAGTAGCATGAATTAACATTAGAGCGTGTTTGAGTAATAATTCAAATATTATGGTAACAATCTACTTACTTTTTTTCTAAAATGAGCAGTTTGCTTCTTAGTTGTTCTTTGTAATTCAAATTTGGCTGCTTATTTTCAGGAGAATGGTCTTCACAGCAATTGTAAAAGAAAGAAATTAGTAATTCGGTTTGTACATAGCACTGTTTTTAATTTAGACATAGATTTTTTAAATTGAAATGCTCAGCGCCTTCCTCAAAACCATTAAAACTATCTTATGACTAACTGTAGGAAAGAAAATGTCTTTACTATGGCTTGTCAAAATCATAATGTACCACTGTATACCACTATTCCTGAAACTAAGCTTTTCCACGTACTAGTGAGTCCATGTGATAGCCTGCTTTTCCACTTAAGAGGGAGTCAATGTCATAGCCTGCTTGTCCTATATAAATGTAAGTAATTATATAAACTAAAAAAATTAAAACCAAGTATGTGTTTGTACAAATATTATTCTTTGAGATTTGATGAAAGAGTGTGCATGTAATTTTGTTTGATCATATGTAGTCTATATATTTTATTTCAAAATGGTTAGTTTAACATTATTTGCGTGTGTGTGTGTGTATGAAGAAATTAAACGGTATAAAGGTTTGTAAGTCACAGTTCATTTTAGGAGAATGAAAAAATGATCGTAGATTCATTTTACAGATTATACAAGGTAAAAGTCGGTTAGAAAATGTGTTCATGTACTGTATAGAAAATATGCATACCTGTAGTTTGTGTTCATGCATATGGATATGGACGAAGCTGCAAGTAGAAATCTTGGAGACTTGTCTAGTATTTCTCGTAGATCGTGCTTGCCAATGGTATGAGACTTGTAGTCCGAGAGATTCACTGTACATTTGCAGTGCTGATCTATGATGATGCAGTTACATGTAGAGGTCTTGGATTTGATTGGTGGATGGTCATGTGATTTCTTAGCTACATCCAATGAGGGAATGACACAGAGAGTGAAGTGGAAATGGTAGAAGGGCTGTCCATGTTACGATATGTTTGCGGACATGGCAGTAGTTCTAGGACACCGCGTACTACATCCGGGGAATTTGGGGTGGGGAGGCATGCAAATGAGATTGAATGTAGCAAGGGATTGGTCAGTAAAGTTTAGTGCTTGTCCAGTACGCAAGTACACAGGACTACAAGGACATTCATTGGCCTGCATTACAGGACCTACTTGCAAAACAACCTTCCATGATATCAAAAGGATATCAACACATCATGCACGTATAAGAAATCTAGTTTATAAACGGTACTATGCTAAAAGTCCTGCTTTAGCACTAGCCAATTTAAATAACATTCTTCTACATGGTACAGCAAAAGACCTACTAAAAGAAACCGACTATATCCAGGCAAAATATTTTGGAAGTGAAACCCACTTACAAGATGAATTAGCTGTAAACCGACTTCGTAACAATTCTTCGTAATAAAGTTTAGCCCTGAGAGTTGTGCTAGGAGAGGTTTTCTCAGATATTCTTTTTGCTGAGAGAAGAACAGATAGCTATGGCTGAGTGTATCAAAAAACAGATTGTGTGGATTTTGGGAGACTCGTGGATACATTGGTTGAAGGTGCATGCAGAAAGCTGTGGAGTATCTATAGATCTTGGATTCCCACATGTGGAAGTGCACTGGCATGGAGTACGTGGAATGAAGTGGTTGGACTTGCTACCTCTCTGTGCAACTTTGAAGATAGAGGAACATCCAGACATAATTGTAATTCATTGTGGAGGGAACAGTTTAGGACATGTGTCTGGAATTTCTTTGCAATTTGCAATGAAAGAAGGACTTCAGAAGATCATGGACATGTTTCCAAACTCCAAAGTAATTTTTTCACGGATTGCGCAGAGACAAATGTGGCTTCGTTCTTTCTCATGTGGTCCACAAATGGAGAAAGCAAGGCGTAATGTCAATAAGGCTGTTTGTGCCTTCCTAAGAGATTTTGGCATGTCCTATTTTCACAATGAAAATATTATGTTTCGTAGTACATATATTTTTCGCAGAGATGGAGTCCATCTTACTTATGCTGGCAATCAGGTTTTTCTGAGAAATGTACAAAATGCATTGCGACCTTTTTTAGAAATACAGCATCCATTTTGAAGTAGGTGTTAAGTATTTATAATTTTTGACATACAAACACCTCCCAAAGGCTCTTTTCAGAGCCACCACTTGCTCCCAGAAAGAAATGCAATGGTTACAATAGGGTAGCACCCCAATTTTTTTATGTTCGTGAACTGTCCGCTGACTTTTTGTCAAGGAGTTCCCCCCTTCTCACCTGGGTCCGGTGTTTGCCGGTGACTTCAATCGCTGCCTTCTTGCGAACGCTCCTGTTCTTGAACAGCGCTGCTCGAGTCTCGTCTGGTTCCAGGTTGCGTTTAGTTCTGGGATCGCGGAGTCCAGGAATCCGGGAGACTGGGAAAGGCTAGAAATGCTCGGAACCAGGAAGGCGGAAAGGGACAGGAGTGGGTAATAGCACTGGGACAAAGGAAAAAACACCGCGAGCTACGAACACACGTCTGGGCTACTCTGCAATAGCATTGAGATGCGCGGAGCCACAGAAGGCGTGGTCTATAAATAGATCATGCCACGTTCAGCGCATGGAGCGAGCAAGGGATTCAGCTCTGGACAGCCATGTTGGAAGTAGTACGGAATGTAAGCCCTGTTGAGACAAGTACCAGGAGGTCCAAAAGGGGCGTGATCTGAAGTTCATGACAGCATGCCTCCTCCGAAGGCCTTTCCCTCCAGGTTTGCCTGGGTGTATTAGGTGAAATCTTCTGAGCAACCGAGGTACTTTCGCTAGGAGGATATCCTTTCCACTCCACTAGGTATTGAAGATGGCCCCACTTATACCTGGAGTGACAAATCCGGGACACCTCATATTCCAGTTGGTTGTCAACCAGTAGAGGAGGTGGTCTACTGGATTTTCGAGAGGATTGGATGTAGGGTTTCAATAGGGATGTGTGAAAAACTGGATGAATTCTTTTCCAGGAGTCAGGTAGCTTGATTCGATATGAGACAGGATTGATAATCTCCTTGATGGGAAATGGACCATAGTAGCGGGGAGCCACCTTGTTTGGTCATAAGTGTCGGGGAAGTAGTTTTGATGACAACCACACTCGGTCACCGACCGTATAGGAAGGACCTGGTCTTCTCTTGGAATCCGCATACCTCTTGGTCGGTAATCTGGCTTTCTCTAAGTGTTCTTTAGCCTCCCAGTGAATGTTGATAAGAGTTTCGATCCAGGAGTCAACAGTAGGTACTGGTGTAGGGTAAGGAAGAACCGAGGGTAAGACCGATGGATGGAACCCCTGCCTACAATAAAAGGGGCTGGTCTGTAGCGCTGAGTGTTCGGAATTGTTGTAAGCGAATTCCGCAACGGGTATCAGGAGAGACCATTCATCCTGGACCTTGGTGGCGAAACATCGGAGATATTGTTCCTCGGTCTGATTTGCACATTATGTGGCTCCGTTGGTTTGGGGGTGATATCCTGAAGAGAGGGCACGTTGGATTCCTAGTACCCGACAGAGGTGTTTCCAGAATTGTGAAATCTATTGGGGTCCCCGGTCAGATCTTGGAAGGAAACCCATGTAGTCGGAATATGTGTTCCAGAAATATTCCAGCTAGCTCTGAAGAGGAGGGTCATTTCATCAGTGGCGTAAAATGGGCCATATGGGTAAACAAATCTATGGTGACCATGATGGTAGTATATCCTCGGGAAGATGGTAACTCCACTATGAAGTCTGTAGCGATGATTTCCCATGGTTTAGAGGGTAGAGTGGGCTGCAGAAAAAGACCCGCCAGTCTCTTGATATTACGTTTATTTTGGGCACAGGTTATACAAGCCTGGATGTATTGCTGCACGTCAGACTTCATTTTAGGCCACCAGAACTGTCTCTGCATAAGACGGAGGGTGTTGGTGATACCTCGGTGCCCGGAATGGAGTGTGTCATGACAAAGGTTTATTATTTTTTGCTGTAACTTCCGTGTAGGAATGAGTAGTGCATTGTCCTTGAATAAGTAGCCTTCCTTGGCTCTTAATTTCCAGAGATTTCATGTTGAAATGTCCTTCCATAAGTCTGAGGATTGAGTTTGCGATCAGACTTCTTCCAGGAGATCAACTGCTTGGGCTACGAAGATCCTGGGAGAGAACATTTTAGGAAATGCCTTATCTTCAGTGGTCACGTAGTCAGGACGGCAAGACAAGGCATCAGCGATCAGGTTCTGTGATCCAGGGACATGGGTAATGTGGAACTGATACTGGGCAAAAAAGTAGGCCCAACGTGCCTGACGACTGTTCCTGCACTCCAGTGACTGTAGAATCTGAAGGTTTCGATGATCAGTACGGACTTGGACAGGATGTCTGTCTCCCAGAAGTAGGTGTCGCCATTCAGTGAAGGCTTGGCGAATGGCTAAGAGTTCCTTTTCCAGGACGGAGTAGTGCGTTTCACTAGGAGTTAAGGTTCTTGACAGATAAGCAACGGAGTGTTCCAAATCGTCCTCCATCTTCTGCTTCAACATTGCTCCTATAGCGTAATTAGAGGCATCCATTTCCACTAAAAAGGGTCGACTTGTATCGGATTGAGCCAAAATGGGAGCTTGTGTGAACTCAGTCTTTAAACGCTGGAATGCAGTTTCTTGTAATGTTGACCAGACAAATGGGGTGTCCTTCTTTAGCAGAGCCACTATGGGTTGTACAATCTCGGAAAAGGTGGCTATGAACTTCCGGTAGAAATTGGCTAGTCCTAAGAAGGATTGGATTTGTTTCACGGACGTGGGAGTAGGACAGGCGAGAATGGCCTTCACTTTTGAAGGGTCCATGCCAATCCACTCTGGACTAAGGATAAATCCCAGATAGTGCACAGAGGTAACGTAAAACAAACATTTTTCAGGCTTGGCTAAAAGGTGATGTTCCCGGAGTCTTTGTAGAACTGCCTTAACATGTCCTTCATGCTTCAGAGGGTCCTTGGAAAAAATCAATATGTTGTCCAGATAGACAATGACGAAGAGAAACAACATACCAGAGAACACCCTATCCATAAAACATTGGAATACTGCTGGGGCATTGGCTAGTCCAAAGGGCATGACCAGGTTACTCATAGTGGCCAAAGGGTGTTCTAAAGGCGGTCTTCCACTCGTCTCCTTCCCGGATACGGATCAAATGGTAGGCACCCCTGAGATCCAATTTGGTGAATATTACGGCTCCTCTCACAGCTTCCAGGATATCCGAGATCAGGGGCAGTGGGTACCGATCCTTGAGGGTGCATTGATTTAAGCCTCTATAGTCGAGGCAAGTTCTGATTTCCTTCGTATCCTTCTTGGGAACGAAGAACAATGAAGCACCCCCTGGAGATTTCGAGGGTCTTATGGTGCCGTTTTCAAGATTAGTGTCTAGGTATTCCCGAAGGGCCTTTTTCTCGGGTTCGGAAAGAATGAACATTCTGCCGAAAGGAATTACAGCTGAGGGATCCGTATCTATGGCACAGTCTTCGGGCCTGTGAGGGGGTAAGGCCTGGACTATGGCAGTAGAAAATACATCAGCATATCCCTGATAGGCCTCTGGAACTTGTATGATATTGGAAACCATGAGTGGTGTTTCTTGGTCTCTTGGTGGTTCTTTAGGAGTTACAGAGGAGGGATCCAGGGATAGACAGTGGGACATACAGAACTCTGAGCCCAGGAATAATGATCCTGCTGTCCAATTGATATACGGATTGTGCTTTTGTAACCAGGGCATGCCCAAAACCATGGGGTAATGGGCTGACTTAATGATGTCGAATGTAATCCGCTCTTGATGATGCTTTATGGAAAGTTGGATCTCTTTAGTCTGCAGGCTTATGGGTCCTGAAGAGAGGGGTCTTCCGTCAATTGCTTCCACCGGCTGCATGGTGTTTCGTGTCTCATACGGCATATGATGACTAACAACCCAGTCTTGAACAATGAAAATTCCCATAGCTCCGCAGTCTACCAAGGCCAGAATGGGATAGGTCTTGTCTTTGGAGGGCGACAGGAAGGCCTGTGGTATCACCAAACTGTTTTGTCCAGGAGAGTTCAAGGATGGAATTGATGTGGAGCAAACATCTCTCTCCCGAATCTCTGCTCCATTTAAGATCGGGAGCTGGCGTTTCCCGAACGCTGAGGAGGTGCCAGAGGACATTCCCTGACCAAATGTTTGTCTGAAGCACAATACATACACAAACCCGTATGGATCCTTCTCAATCTTTCTTGAGGTGATATGGGTCCACGAAAGGCTCCAATTTGCATGGGTTCAGGTTCTGGGGCTGGACTTGGGTTTGCGTCCATTCTGGCTGTGCTCTCAAAGGACGTCTTGGCTGGGTTTCCCTTGGATTTCTTCCTTTCAGCCTTCCTTTCCTGGATGCGAAAGTCTATTTGCAAGGCCAGGTCCATTAGTGCTTGGAATGAATTTAGTCTGGCCACCCTGGCCAGTTCATCCTTGATCTCATCGTTAAGGCCTCTCCTGAACAGGGTAAAACTAACCTCAGAGGACCAGTCTGCTTCCTTGGCCAATTGTTTAAATCTGGCCACATAAGTGAGCATATCTTGGGAGCCCCGTTGAAAGTCCAGCAAGCGTTCTTGGGCAGTATAGACCTGCTCTGGACGGTCAAACATGCCTTTAAGGGCCTGTATGAACCCATCTTAGTCATCTAGGAGGGCATCGCCGGAGTTAACAAGGGGTGTTACCCAATTTAAGGCGTTGCTGGAAAGGTGGGATATGATGAAACCCACCTTAGCCCTAGGAGTCGAGAAATAATAGGGCTTAAAGGTAAAGTGGACCAGGCATGAATCCAGGAATCCGCAGAGTGTTTTTGCCGAACCATCATACTTGTCAAAAATACCGCCCAACAGGGCACCCTCCTTTGTAGCAGAATCCCGGGATAAGACCAATTGTTTGAGCGCTGCGTTTTTCGCTTTAATATTTTGAACCTCGGTTGCATTAAGTCCTGCACGGCGGCTTCCCTCTCATTTTTATGTTCGATCGGGTGGCGTCTCAAACTGTCAAGGATTTCCCCCCTTCTCACCTGGGTCCGGTGTTTGCTGGTGACTTCGATCGCTGCCTTCTTGCGCACGCTCCTGCTCTTGAACAGCGCTGCTTGAGTCTCGTCTGGTTCCAGGTTGCGTTTAGTTCCGGGATCGCGGAGTCCAGGAATCCGGGAGACTGGGAAAGGCTAGAAATGCTCGGAACCAGGAAGGGGGAAAGGGACAGGAGTGGGTAATAGCACTGGGACAAAGCAAACAATACAGCGAGCTACGAACACACGTCTGGGCTACTCTGCAATAGCATTGAGACGCGCGGAGCCACGGAAGGCGTGGTCTATAAATAGATCACGCCGCGTTCAGCGTATGGAGCGAGCAAGGGCTTCAGCTCTGGACGGCCATGTTGGAATTAGTACGGAATGTAAGCCCCGTTGAGACAAGGATCAGGAGGTCCAAAAAGGGCGTGATCTGAAGTTCATGAAACTTTTAAGATATACAAAGGGGCCTGCTTTATTTATCTTCACTTCTATTTTTTAACTGTGAAAGGCAGCTCTGAAAAGAGCCTTATTTTTTTTTGATTTTTGTTATTTTGTATTTTTTTGGTTTTTTATACACGACACATTAGGAGAGGAGGGGAAAGGAGGGTAAAGGGGGACACACCAACCACAGGGATAAGAAAGGGCGAGCTGAGAGAGGAAGATGTAGAGTGGATTTTATTTGGGTAGTGAGCAGGTCTTCTCGTGCTCTGAGACGATAGTCTCAAAAGCACTCGGAAGTCGCTCCCCCCTGCAGGTTACTGTTTCACAGTACATACATACAACTGTGACCCTCGAAAGGTAAGGGTCATCAGAATTCTGTATGGCCAGTGAGGCAGCTTGAGGAAGACGCTGTCCCACAGAGGTGTTCCTTGTGGTGACAGGATCAGAAACGGAGGATGAAGTAGAGGCAATCAACCTACTACGCACTTCGCAAGGTACAACCTGGCGAATGGCCCCAGTGTGGAATGAGTTCAGGTGTCGCTTCATGGTCATGGTCCCAAAGCTGTACGCACCATGCCTCCCGCGACTGAGTACCATTTTGCACTCATTGCAGGTGACACAGTTCGCACGAGCCTTAGGAACATTCCCATGAATGGTAAACAACCGCCACACCCAAGAATCATGCCGAGGGCGGGTAGTAGGGATTTCTTCTACCTCATTCTCGTCATCCTCTTCTTCCTCCTCTGTATCCTCACTCCTGTTCCCCTCTTCAGGCCCTTGGGGAGATGGTGGTGGTGGAGGGGATGGGGTGGTGCTGACGCAGATGTAGCACCATGTGGCAATAGTGGAGCCATGGATGTCATCGTCTTGGAGATGGAAATCTCAGAATCTGCAAAGTATGCAGCAAAATGCAGTATGCTCTGTGGAATAGCCAGAAACACAATGAGAATGAGCTCTAGGGCGTGGTCTTCTATAGGTGTGCTTGTACGTGGTTCTCGGACATGCGCGCCATCCGCAAGACAGATCGAACACCAAAAAAGGTTCAAAAAGTCACAAAAACTAGGTGGAAACTTAGGATTAGTATGTGGGATTTGTGGTATGGTGAGTTTTTAATGAGAAATATTGTGGATTACTTAGAAATGTGCTTTTAAACTGTTCGGGGATACGAACAGTGTCCGTATTCAGAACACGCGATCAGCGTGGGCGTGGTCACATGATTGCTTTGTGAGCATGTTTGCTAAGGAAGCGGCCGTCCTCAGGACACCCAATGTACGGACACTGTTTTGCACTTGCATGTGGATATTCTACAGACAGTGTTCGGGTCCTGAACTAATTAAAAGTGCGTCACACGTAAAACGAACAGTCGTTTGTTCTTAGCACAGTTTAACTTACTTGTGAACAATACGGACAGACATAGCGTCCCCAGCACACCTCCATTTTCGTTTATTTACGAACAATTCAGGACACCTGGAGTGTTCTTAGAACAGTTTCAACTTGCTAGCGAACACTACGAAGAGGCATAGTGTTCTTAAGGACACCTCCATTTTTGTTTATTTATGAACATTTCAGGACAGTACGAGTGTTCTTAGAACAGTTTCAACTTGCATGAGAACATTACAGACAGGTATAGTGTCCTCAGGACACTTACATTTTCGTTTATTTACGAACATTTCCGAACAACCGCGCTGTCCGTGGACACCTACATTGGTTTTAACACAAAGAACTAAAAGTAATTACAACACAATATAAAAAAGTAACTTTATTTGACATATATAAACAATTTATGACTGAGAAGGTGGGCAGAAACAGAAACAAAAACAGGAGAATTAGGGATTTCAACATAATTGGGATCAGGTGAAGAAGGGATGGAAATGTCATCAAAACGTTTTGGTCCATGGAGAGGGATTGGGGTTAAATGAGTGGGATATGGTGAGGTGGGACAAGTACAGGTGGGACAATGGTATGTTGTTGGTAGTTTTAGGTGATTTTCCACAAAGTTCTTTAAATCGTTAAAATTTGCCATAAATTGGTCCATTTTTTGGTTAATGTGTTCCAGAGTGTTATCCACCGCTTCTTTTTCTGTGGTAGTGGCAATTTTTGTATGGTCTGTAAAAAATAAAATGTGTATGTTAAATGTATACAAAATAATATTTATTAATTGGTTTATATAGTAAAGTGTGTACCATTAGGTGCACTATCTTCTGACATTTCATCTTGTGGGAAATGCTCCTCTAGCCACTCCAGAGTAGTACACATTTCTGTGAGAAAACAAAAAAGTAATATTTTTTTTTATGTAATACAGAAAGTTTATAAATATATGAGTAAAATGAAGTGCACTTACTATTTCAGGAAAGTATGTGATGAGTAGTCTGTACGTCTGGTCTTGCTCTTAGTTGTGGAGTGTCTGTGGTGAGGTAATTATGTTGGAAGCCACTTTATCTTCTTTTGGTATATTCCATTTTAGAACATATTGTATTTAGATGAATGGTTAGTGTGTTACATATATGGGTTACATTTCTTAAGTATTACGACATATACTTTGTCATCAATGACCTCTGTGATGTCATCTTTGATGTCCTGGGTGTAAGTGTTAGCAGTGCACGGTGGCTCGAGTTATGGTTGCTTATCTTACCATAACTGCCGAATTCCAGTTATTTTTTCGGTTTTACTTTGAACCATAACGTCCCTTTAACAACATTTTTTTACTGAATTTGATAGGTTTTTAGTAGCGCAACTTAACCATAACGTCCCTTTTAACAAAGTTTTTTCATTGAATTTCATAGGTTTTTATTAGCGCAACTTACCCACAACATCCCTTTAACAAAGTTTTTTTTTACTGAATATATATATATGCCCTATTGTTGGCCTCACTCCCTTGTATATTCTGTACCTGTATTTATTTGCATACTGTATATTCCTCTATTGAGGCACTGCCATATGTAACCTGTAACCTTGCATGTGCCCAGCTGTCCACGGGCCAGGTGCACTATACAAATAAATAAACAATTACAATTACAATAACACAGCCTTATCTTATCACTTGGAGATGTATATTTTGGGTTCACCTGTTGGCCGGTGGCTTCACTGAAATTTGTTTGGAATTTTTTGCTGCACTTTAGAATTTAGGTTAACATTCATTTTTGAGCTGTTGTTATAGTTTGAGTTTACGTAGGGGTTTTTATTTTGATTAGCTGTGTTTTATTTGGCAGCATAGAGTATTTGTCCTGACCTGTCTAAACAGCTGATGACCCTTGTGGATTTCACATGGACCTTATTTTCTGTGCACACTCTGCACAGATGTGAAATTAACATTCCTTACATCATGTTGGCATCAACCCATTTGAAAGGTACATATGAGGGTTTTTTATCCTCTCGTTTCATTTTCACTTCGAGTTTTAATCGTTAAAGTCACACCAGTTATTCAGCGGTGATATAGTAGCCACGATGTAATATTATGTATAATATTGTTGGACCTTTGTTTTTGTCAAACTTGTAGAGAGCAACTCATGTATGATTTGATTAAGAATCTTGAACATTGAGTAGACTATGTGGTGATTTATAATTCTGTGTATATATGTATTTGCTCCTGAAGAAGGGTGTTTCCCCGAAACGCGTAGAGCTTGAAACTGCATTCCAACTGCCAAAGAAATATTTTCTTCTTTGTTTCTTTTTGGTTTCCATGTTGGCTATATGTAAAGCCTATTAGTACCCGGCGAGGGTGCAATCAGAATGCAAGAGCCATTCTGATTGGCCCTCGCCGAGTCATTACCAGGCCGGGAATCCCTCTGTCGGGATTCCACGGCCTTTGTCCCCGGCGGGGGGGCGTGTGGTAGCCCCTCAGCTAATTAGGAGGCCCGAAGCGGGGCCCTCCCCGCCCCAAGCCTCCCCACGGCTGAGAGGCTGCCTTCACCCCCACCGGGGACTCTGGTAAGCTTTTTTTTTTTTCCTACCCTTTCCCGGCGGCCATTTTCTTGGTCGTTTTTTTTTGTTGTTTTTCTGTCCCGAAACGCTGCAGCTTTTTGTGCCAGAAAAAAATGCTTTTAGTGCCCCGGTCACGCACATAATGTGAGCTGGGTTACTAAAAGCAATATGACCCTCGCGGCGGGGGCATTACCGACTCAGGTAATGCCCTGGGGCCTTGGTTAAGGACCTTGCTTTGCTCGGGCCCATAACTATGGGCCCAGGGGCATTACCTGAGTCGGAAATGCCCCTGCCGCTCGGGTCATATTGCTTAAATATTATCTGTTATTTGAAATAAGCAAATGTATGCTGATATTTATGTTCTATCATTCCATTCAATTATATAAATGTGGAAATTCTATGGAAATATTGACTGATTTATTTCAGTTTGAAAGGTGTGCAGAGGACGGGAGTGTCTTTAAATTTAGACACTTTTCTTTGTTTCATGTTCAACACAGGCAGGCTCCAGTGTCAGGGACTGTACTCCTCCCCAGCACCCATAATTGTTTAAAGTATTTTCCTAAATCTGTTCATTTACTGTTCGATAAATAGGTGTGCTCCGATTGATGTTATTTTTTGTGCTTAAATAGTCGGATGTTCTCAGAGCGTTTATTGTGAAATAAAGTACTTTACAAATTGTACAGTGTTGTTGTTTTCTTTTAAAGTACGGTTTATGATTCCGAATTGTGATGTGCTGTGTTGCGAGTCCATGTGTGTTGATTTTCGGGTTCTGCGTCACGTCACGTAGATGATTATGGGCGCGTTTGGCTACGCTGACGAGGAACGTCACCGAGAAAGGTGGAGAATATCACTAGGTTTGGTGATGTGAGGCTCAGGGGCGGGGCATATGATTTAGTGACGTCAGGGGAGTTTACCTTAGGCCGATGCAGCAATGGATAAGAATAGCACAAGATGGACGGGCCCTGCTGCCAGATTTCGCATGTTTATAAAAGAGGAAAGGTGAGGTAAGGTGCATTGGAAATGTTTGCGATAGGTCAACGTATGTATAAAAACACATGGCCGAACCCTCGGGACAATAATATTTTCTGAGCATTGCACTGGTCAAACTTATGAAATAATCTCTCGGGAGGTGATGAGAATGGGATGGATATTTCTATTCTGATTTCGAATGTGTTTACAAAGTTTGGTGGGATTTTGTGCAGAGGGGGCAAAATTAGAGGGGGGGTCCCAAAATAATGTAATGGCTTATAAATGAGGTGCCATTTGACGAAGCTACACTTAATTTGGCAAACTGCTAATAGATCTAGATATAAATGTTTTTGTGAAGTTTGGTGGGATTTTGTCAAGAGAGGGTAAAATTAGAGGGGGCGTGCCAAAATAATGTAAAGGCTTATAAATGTGGTGACATTTGACAAATCTACACAAAGGTTTGCAAAAAGATTATAGATCTAGATATAAATGTTTTCGTAAAGTTTGAATGGATTTTGTGAAGTGGGGGCTAGGTTATATGACGATTGTATGTGCATTCATTTGATACTTTTGAAAAAATAAAATGTGAGTGGATTTCCAGCAAACTTGCGTAAGGCGCATTGGAAGGATCTACAAGTATGGTTTTGCAAATGTACCAGTGTTTTATTATTTAACAAGTGTCATAATGTAGTTACAAAAAATAGTGGTATACCTTTAGTGACTGAGGGGTAGCATGTGTCCATGGGCAGTGGCCAGATTGTCCGGTTCATGGAATAAGGTCATGATCCGGACAATCTGGCTACTGGCCATGACCACAAGGGACAAAACATAGGATTAAAGTGGCCATGTCCACTTGGGACTGGCTTTGTGGTGAAGTTATTCGAAATTAGGATAGATCTGAGAGGGAAGAAAAATGGGTTCATGGTAATATGGTCATAGGGTTCTCTTTTTGCCTTCAGCAGGCTACAATGGAAATCGAAGAGGGCCCTGTATGGAACCCTCACCTTCTCTTTCCATGGTGGCCATGTTGGAAAAGGATTTTCTTCCCTACACCGGGATGCCGTAGGCGTCCCAGTGTAGGAAGCAAAATCCTCTTTTTTAGCACCTCGGGTTTCCGTTTTGGAAACATAGGCTGCTAATGGCCTTCATCCCCCATTTCAGGGGCTGGAATGGGGGGATAATGGTCCAGAGACCTCGTTATCCACCCTCGCTTCGCTTGGGCTGATAACTTGGGCTGCTGGGCCGGTATCCACCATTGCAGTCCCTGGAACAGAGGATGAACGCCCCAATATTGCCATTAGTATAACACAAAATGCAAATGGAAATGTTGGAAAATCTTATTGAGACTATGTTCTTTACTGAGAAATATAAAGTAGATATCTATAGTCTATATGTTTTTTTTTAGTTCTATTTTTAAACTGTGAAAGGTGGTTCCTAAAGGAACATTTCATTTGTTGTTTTTGGATGTATTTCTTTTTGGGCAGGAGAGCTAAGAACAAAAGGTGGGGAGGGAAATGAGGGAAGATGCACCAAACACTAATATGGAGTGGTAGGTGGACTGGGGAAAATGTTGCATGTGTGTTATTTCTAAGGTAGGGGGCAGTGTTTCTCATGATCCTTGATTACAGCAGTGGTGGTGTCTCTTGGGGAGGAGGGATGGCTTTAGCTGATGCCATTTTAAGATAAATAGCAGTTTTGCTAAAAGTATGTACTGTGTACTAGATTGTTAATGGATGAGTAGGAATAGGTGTTGGAGCTGTGCAAGGGAAATTTTGAAGTTGAAAGCACAGATCTTATCGTGAAGTGTGTACGGGTTCTTTGACATGTCATCATGCCATGCGCCAGCGTATGGTCATGTGGCACTGTCTGGAAGGTCCGCTATGAAGTCAGATGTTCGTAGACAGGTACGGATGCAAAACTAGTTGAATTAGTTGCAAAAAGTGTATAGAAGTGTTAAAAATGATTCCAGAAGGTGGGAAATGGCAGAGTTTTAAGGTGTCACTTTGTAAATGGGACACAAATATTGCTATATTGGGTAAGTATAATATTAGTAAGTTGTGGGAAAATAGCATGCACTGGTAAAAACCCATGAAATTCACTGAAAAAAACATTGTTAAAGGGGCGTTATGGTTGAGTTGCACTAATAAAACATATGAAATTCAATGAAAAAACATTGTTAAAGGGACGTTATGGTTAAGTTGTGCTACTAAAAACCTATCAAATTCAGTGAAAAAACTTTGTTATAGGGACGTTATGGTTGCAAGTAAAACCGAAAACCCCCTGAAATTCGCCAGTTATGGTAAGCTAAGCAACCATAACTCGCGCCACCACTGTGAACTGCTAAGAATAATACCCATGACATCAAAGATGATATCACAAATATGATTGATGATATCACTGATGACATTACATGTCTAGCCCCATTCTTTTTTTGTTCATTTACATATCTAGGCCAGGTGAGACGTTGCTATTCTCACATGTTCTTACAGTACTTTCCTTAGAATTCAA
Organism: Ambystoma mexicanum; assembly: GCF_040938575.1. Classification (NCBI taxonomy): domain Eukaryota; kingdom Metazoa; phylum Chordata; class Amphibia; order Caudata; family Ambystomatidae; genus Ambystoma; species Ambystoma mexicanum. Next base: position 171,651,182 of record NC_090925.1, read on the forward strand.
TTGCATCTTATGATGCACATGCATAGGGGAAGAAGCAGGTCTGAAACACAGTAATCATGTCTATGCGTGAAGATGATCATGTTGGTTATACACAGTGGCTCATGACACTGCCACTTGTTTACTTTACTTTCCCTGTATAAGCCCCATATTTGTATACATTGTGGTCTCTGTTTTGTGTGTAGTAGTACAAGCATGTAGTAAGTGATGCATTATCACCTACTTAGTATATGTTTCACAGTATGCAAAAGTGTGATACAGAAGCATTCACCGTTTTACTATCCAACATGGGAAAATTAGAAATAGTACATCTCTAAGGTGTATGCTGCAGCCAATGGCTATGTTTCTGTATGAGTAGGTTTCTGTTCTAGAAACAATGCAATGGAATGTTCTTTGGAGCAATACATTGGATAATCAAGTATGTAGTTCATCACACATCTCCAGATGACCCCTGACACTTTTTTGCCAACATTACATTCACAACCCCTTGTTGGGACTTCCTATGAAAATTAAATGCACATGTGATGTCATCAGTGATGCCAGCCATCAATCATATTTGTGATGTCATCTTTGATGTCATGGGTATTATTCTTAGCAGTGCACAGTGGTGGCGCGAGTTATGATTGCTTAGCTTACCATAACTGGCAAATTTCAGGGTTTTTTTGGTTTTACTTGCAACCATAACGTCCCTTTAAGAAAGTTTTTTCAATGAATTTGCTAGGTTTTTAGTAGCGCAACTTAACCATAACGTCCCTTTAACAAAGTGTTTTAATTGAAAAAAAAAAAATATATATATATATATATGGAGTCGTTTACTTAGTGCTCATTGTAAAGAGAAAGAAAATAAATAAATACAGTTTTGTGAAAAGGTGAAAATGTCTTGTGTTATAATTCTATTTTGTTGTTGTTTTTGTTGATTCTGCGTACATCTTCTGGGAAATCTGTTGTATAAAAAGTACTGATCCTCTTTTTTTTCTTCTATTGTTAGATAACTAACTTCCTTGACTTCCAGCCTGGAGTTAAGAGGATAGTCCTGAGAGGACGCTAGGGAGCCCATGCAGAATGAATAAAGTGTGTGCCGTGCTACGCTCCCCAACCCAAAGATGGAAGGGGAGAGTGGAGGGCCCACTAACTGATGAAGGAAGAAGGAAATTGAGCCTGACGGCCTCAAAGGAAAACAACAGTATAAGAAAATAAAAAGGTGACTGAGGATGAAACCCCACTCTGCTCTGCTCTTCTCCACCAAAGAATCCTGGAAGAACGGGGGGGGGAATGTGGGGTATAATCAAAGGCCCCAAACCAACAGAACGGAAGGGCCATGTGAAAAAGACCCACTCTTCATTAACAAAAGAAAAGCAAGCATTTTAATTCACAAAGGCAGAAGAAATTCAAAGATGCCTTTCACATGAAAACAGGATTTTTAAACACTGACACCAAAATGGCTCTGCATGTGTGTTTATAAGTTAAAGCAAGACATGAGAAACATTTTCTCCTGCCAACATAAAGATGCCATGAAAAGACATGGTGTGCATGTTGGCAAAAAGTAATGTATATTATGCTTCAAATGCAAAATACCAGTAAAACATTGACAAGAAAAGCCCACTTTGTTGCCATGAAAAGTTCCTGTAGGCCTGAGGCAGACTATGTGGGTGTCTTTCAGCAGTGGAAATCCAGCAAAAGCTAAAACAAAAATGTTATCCACGTGCAGATTGGAAAAGCACATCACATTACTAGCTGAGAAATAAATGCAGCATTTTCACTCAAATTGCCAACCGTCAAAAGGTTGTGCACTGTGACAATTCAGGCCCACTTTTCAGCAGAAAAAGAACAGCAAATAATCAAAAGTGTATTTTATTAACGACTGAAAGAAACAGCCCCTCAGCGCAAAAGCAAAGTGAACTCTGATCAGTAAAATACACTGTGGGTCAAAGAATAAAGGCTGATGTTAGAAAATGCAGTATGTGAGTTCCTGTCAGCCAAGCACAATGGGCAAAATTACAAAATTCACAAATGGTTTCCCCCGCTGCCAGCCTGGTTTGGGCATCCTAACTGTTTACAACTGCAATAAAATGTGGCCCGAAGGGTGTCAATAACCAAGTTTCCCTAGACCTGCTGTCTCTGAAGGCATTTCTGAGTAGGTACATGTTTTAGCCAGTCCATGGCAGGAATGTGGGGAGGGGGATCACTCTATTGCCAAGGTTCTAGGTTTTACGAATGGCAGCCACCAACTTAAAACAACCAACTTCAACCAGCAAAACTATGGTCACAGGCTGCCTGATAGAGACAAATAGGCTGGATGAAGCAGAGCTCCAATTTACTGAACATACAGATTTACAATTCGTTTAAAAGAATTATTATAACTTAGGCCTTTTTCCAGCCACCAGAAGTTGTGTTGCATTGATTTATGTGTACTTTTTTAGATTTCCAGATGATTTTGTTGAAATAAAAACCATCGATCTGCGACTTAGGAAACTGTAATGACCAGCTAAAATGGGTTTCTGGCTGATCTAAAAATGTCCCGAATTTAAGAGCTGGTGAACTGGTGGAGGGTAACATTGGTAATGTGGGGAGTAAATTGCATGTTCATAATTGTTATGCATTTTTTGTAAATGGCGGAAAATGTCCATACATCCGTGCAACACGATGTGGAAATGGCTGTCGTTTTATTAAATTCCTCATGAGTAGCTCAAGCAGAATATATGCATATCATGGCCATTAGTAGTAAAATTATGAAGTTCTGCTACAAAACTAAATTTTGCCCAAAAGCAGACAAAGAAACAAAAGGGGATTTCAAAGGGAAGTTGTCATATGTTTGTTCCAGACTCATAAACCAATCCTGAGAGAGGGGCTGGAGCTGGGAGGAAAGAGAAGGGTAACAATCCTGGGTGCGAGAACTCTTGTAGGGAGGTGCCCAAGATTGTAAACTTGATGGAGTTATCACTGCTATTTAAAGTGGATGCACTATTAGGAAAGGGGAGAGCTCCTAAAATGGCAATTGTTACAGAGAAGCTAAAACTGACCATCTGCCAGCCACAGGGAAACACCAAAAGGAGATTTTGCAGCGATTGCCTCTGGGAGGAGTTGTCCATTGCTGCTGTCTCTGCCCTGGTGGCTGGGGGGTGGGGGTGGTGGGAGACATGAGTGGGGGCCTGGTGGAGGCTGCCCCTGCACTGCTGGGGGGGTGGGGGTGGTGGGAGACATGAGTGGGGGCCTGGTGGGGGCTGCCCATGGTGGCAGGGGGGTGGGGGTGGTGGGAGACATGAGTGGGGGCCTGGTGGGGGCTGCCCATGGTGGCAGGGGGTTGGGGGTGGTGGGAGACATGAGTGGGGGCCTGGTGGAGGCTGCCCCTGCACTGCTGGGGGGTGGGGGTAGTGAGAGACATGAGTGGGGGCCTGGTGGAGGCTGCCCCTGCACTGCTGGGGGGTGGGGGGTGGTGGTAGACATGAGTGGGGGCCTGGTGGAGGGTGCCCCTGCACTGCTGGGGGGTGGGGGTGGTGGTAGACATGAGTGGGGGCCTGGTGGAGGCTGCCCCTGCACTGCTGGGGGGTGGGGGTGGTGGGAGACATGAGTGGGGGCCTGGTGGAGGGTGCCCCTGCACTGCTGGGGGGTGGGGGTGGTGGGAGACATGGGTGGGGGCCTGGTGGAGGCTGCCCATCGTGGCAGGGGGTTGGGGGTGGTGGGAGACATGAGTGGGGGCCTGGTGGAGGGTGCCCCTGCACTGCTGGGGGGTGGGGGTGGTGGGAGACATGGGTGGGGGCCTGGTGGAGGCTGCCCATGGTGGCAGGGGGGTGGTGGGAGACATGAGTGGGGGCCTGGTGGAGGGTGCCCCTGGTGGCTGGGGGGTGGGGGTGGTGGGAGACATGAGTGGGGGCCTGGTGGAGGGTGCCCCTGGTGGCTGGGGGGTTGGGGTGGTGGGAGACATGGGTGGGGGCCTGGTGGAGGGTGCCCCTGCACTGCTGGGGGGTGGGGGTGGTGGGAGACATGAGTGGGGGCCTGGTGGAGGGTGCCCCTGGTGGCTGGGGGGTGGGGGTGGTGGGAGACATGAGTGGGGGCCAGGTGGAGGCTGCCCCTGGTGGCTGGGGGGTGGGGGTGGTGGGAGACATGGGTGGGGGCCTGGTGGAGGCTGCCCCTGCACTGCTGGGGGGTGGGGGTGGTGGGAGACATGAGTGGGGGCCTGGTGGAGGGTGCCCCTGGTGGCTGGGGGGTGGGGGTGGTGGGAGACATGGGTGGGGGCCTGGTGGAGGCTGCCCCTGCACTGCTGGGGTGGGGGTGGTGGGAGACATGAGTGGGGGCCTGGTGGGGGCTGCCCATGGTGGCAGGGGGGTGGGGGTGGTGGGAGACATGAGTGGGGGCCTGGTGGAGGGTGCCCCTGGTGGCTGGGGGGTGGGGGTGGTGGGAGACATGGGTGGGGGCCTGGTGGAGGCTGCCCCTGATGGCTGGGGGGTTGGGGTGGTGGGAGACATGGGTGGGGGCCTGGTGGAGGGTGCCCCTGCACTGCTGGGGGGTGGGGGTGGTGGGAGACATGAGTGGGGGCCTGGTGGAGGGTGCCCCTGCACTGCTGGGGGGGTGGGGGTGGTGGGAGACATGAGTGGGGGCCTGGTGGGGGCTGCCCATGGTGGCAGGGGGGTGGGGGTGGTGGGAGACATGAGTGGGGGCCTGGTGGAGGGTGCCCCTGGTGGCTGGGGGGTGGGGGTGGTGGGAGACATGAGTGGGGGCCTGGTGGAGGCTGCCCCTGCACTGCTGGGGGGTGGGGGTGGTGGGAGACATGAGTGGGGGCCTGGTGGAGGGTGCCCCTGGTGGCTGGGGGGTGGGGGTGGTGGCTGCCCCTGCACTGCTGGGGGGTGGGGGTGGTGGGAGACATGAGTGGGGGCCTGGTGGAGGGTGCCCCTGGTGGCTGGGGGGTGGGGGTGGTGGGAGACATGGGTGGGGGCCTGGTGGAGGCTGCCCCTGCACTGCTGGGGGGTGGGGGTGGTGGGAGACATGAGCGGGGGCCTGGTGGGGGCTGCCCATGGTGGCAGGGGGGTGGGGTGGTGGGAGACATGAGTGGGGGCCTGGTGGAGGGTGCCCATCGTGGCTGGGGGGTGGGGGTGGTGGGAGACATGGGTGGGGGCCTGGTGGAGGCTGCCCCTGCACTGCTGGGGGGTGGGGGTGGTGGGAGACATGAGTGGGGGCCTGGTGGAGGGTGCCCCTGGTGGCTGGGGGGTGGTGGGGGGGTTGGTTTTAGACATGGGTGGGGGCCTGGTGGAGGCTGCCCCTGGTGGCTGGGGGGTGGGGGTGGTGGGAGACATGAGTGGGGGCCTGGTGGGGGCTGCCCATGGTGGCAGGGGGGTGGGGGTGGTGGGAGACATGAGTGGGGGCCTGGTGGGGGCTGCCCATGGTGGCAGGGGGTTGGGGGTGGTGGGAGACATGAGTGGGGGCCTGGTGGAGGCTGCCCCTGCACTGCTGGGGGGTGGGGGTAGTGAGAGACATGAGTGGGGGCCTGGTGGAGGCTGCCCCTGCACTGCTGGGGGGTGGGGGGTGGTGGTAGACATGAGTGGGGGCCTGGTGGAGGGTGCCCCTGCACTGCTGGGGGGTGGGGGTGGTGGTAGACATGAGTGGGGGCCTGGTGGAGGCTGCCCCTGCACTGCTGGGGGGTGGGGGTGGTGGGAGACATGAGTGGGGGCCTGGTGGAGGGTGCCCCTGCACTGCTGGGGGGTGGGGGTGGTGGGAGACATGGGTGGGGGCCTGGTGGAGGCTGCCCATCGTGGCAGGGGGTTGGGGGTGGTGGGAGACATGAGTGGGGGCCTGGTGGAGGGTGCCCCTGCACTGCTGGGGGGTGGGGGTGGTGGGAGACATGGGTGGGGGCCTGGTGGAGGCTGCCCATGGTGGCAGGGGGGTGGTGGGAGACATGAGTGGGGGCCTGGTGGAGGGTGCCCCTGGTGGCTGGGGGGTGGGGGTGGTGGGAGACATGAGTGGGGGCCTGGTGGAGGGTGCCCCTGGTGGCTGGGGGGTTGGGGTGGTGGGAGACATGGGTGGGGGCCTGGTGGAGGGTGCCCCTGCACTGCTGGGGGGTGGGGGTGGTGGGAGACATGAGTGGGGGCCTGGTGGAGGGTGCCCCTGGTGGCTGGGGGGTGGGGGTGGTGGGAGACATGAGTGGGGGCCAGGTGGAGGCTGCCCCTGGTGGCTGGGGGGTGGGGGTGGTGGGAGACATGGGTGGGGGCCTGGTGGAGGCTGCCCCTGCACTGCTGGGGGGTGGGGGTGGTGGGAGACATGAGTGGGGGCCTGGTGGAGGGTGCCCCTGGTGGCTGGGGGGTGGGGGTGGTGGGAGACATGGGTGGGGGCCTGGTGGAGGCTGCCCCTGCACTGCTGGGGTGGGGGTGGTGGGAGACATGAGTGGGGGCCTGGTGGGGGCTGCCCATGGTGGCAGGGGGGTGGGGGTGGTGGGAGACATGAGTGGGGGCCTGGTGGAGGGTGCCCCTGGTGGCTGGGGGGTGGGGGTGGTGGGAGACATGGGTGGGGGCCTGGTGGAGGCTGCCCCTGATGGCTGGGGGGTTGGGGTGGTGGGAGACATGGGTGGGGGCCTGGTGGAGGGTGCCCCTGCACTGCTGGGGGGTGGGGGTGGTGGGAGACATGAGTGGGGGCCTGGTGGAGGGTGCCCCTGCACTGCTGGGGGGGTGGGGGTGGTGGGAGACATGAGTGGGGGCCTGGTGGGGGCTGCCCATGGTGGCAGGGGGGTGGGGGTGGTGGGAGACATGAGTGGGGGCCTGGTGGAGGGTGCCCCTGGTGGCTGGGGGGTGGGGGTGGTGGGAGACATGAGTGGGGGCCTGGTGGAGGCTGCCCCTGCACTGCTGGGGGGTGGGGGTGGTGGGAGACATGAGTGGGGGCCTGGTGGAGGGTGCCCCTGGTGGCTGGGGGGTGGGGGTGGTGGGAGACATGGGTGGGGGCCTGGTGGAGGCTGCCCCTGCACTGCTGGGGGGTGGGGGTGGTGGGAGACATGAGTGGGGGCCTGGTGGAGGGTGCCCCTGGTGGCTGGGGGGTGGGGGTGGTGGGAGACATGGGTGGGGGCCTGGTGGAGGCTGCCCCTGCACTGCTGGGGGGTGGGGGTGGTGGGAGACATGAGCGGGGGCCTGGTGGGGGCTGCCCATGGTGGCAGGGGGGTGGGGTGGTGGGAGACATGAGTGGGGGCCTGGTGGAGGGTGCCCATCGTGGCTGGGGGGTGGGGGTGGTGGGAGACATGGGTGGGGGCCTGGTGGAGGCTGCCCCTGCACTGCTGGGGGGTGGGGGTGGTGGGAGACATGAGTGGGGGCCTGGTGGAGGGTGCCCCTGGTGGCTGGGGGGTGGTGGGGGGGTTGGTTTTAGACATGGGTGGGGGCCTGGTGGAGGCTGCCCCTGGTGGCTGGGGGGTGGGGGTGGTGGGAGACATGAGTGGGGGCCTGGTGGAGGCTGCCCCTGCACTGCTGGGGGGTGGGGGTGGTGGTAGACATGAGTGGGGGCCTGGTGGAGGGTGCCCCTGCACTGCTGGGGCGTGGGGGTGGTGGTAGACATGAGTGGGGGCCTGGTGGAGGCTGCCCCTGCACTGCTGGGGGGTGGGGGTGGTGGGAGACATGAGTGGGGGCCTGGTGGAGGGTGCCCCTGCACTGCTGGGGGGTGGGGGTGGTGGGAGACATGGGTGGGGGCCTGGTGGAGGCTGCCCATGGTGGCAGGGGGGTGGGGGTGGTGGGAGACATGAGTGGGCGCCTGGTGGAGGGTGCCCCTGCACTGCTGGGGGGTGGGGGTGGTGGGAGACCTGGGTGGGGGCCTGGTGGAGGCTGCCCCTGCACTGCTGGGGGTGGGGGTGGTGGGAGACATGAGTGGGGGCCTGGTGGAGGGTGCCCCTGGATGCTGGGGGGTGGGGGTGCAGGGGGACATGAGTGGGGGCCTGGTGGAGGGTGGCCATGGTGGCTGGGGGGTGGGGGTGGTGGGAGACATGAGTGGCGGCCTGGTGGAGGCTGACCCTGCACTGCTGGGGGGTGGGGGTGGTGGGAGACATGAGTGGGGGCCTGGTGGAGGCTGCCCCTGCACTGCTGGGGGGTGGGGGGGTGGGAGACATGAGTGGGGGCCTGGTGGGGGCTGCCCATGGTGGCAGGGGGGTGGGGGTGGTGGGAGACATGAGTGGGGGCCTGGTGGAGGTGCAGGGGTACATGAGTTGGACATGGGTGGGGGCCTGCTGGCAGGTGCCCCACAGTGCAGGGGGGTGGGGGTGGTGGGAAACATAAGTTGGACATGAGTGGGGGCCTGCTGGCAGGTGCCCCACAGTGCTGGGGGGTGGGGGTGGTGGGAGACATGCATTGTTGATCAGTAGTGCAAGGTGACATGTGGGTTGGCTGGGGGGCATGCCCATGGTGGATGGGCTGCCTGCGGGACATGAGCAGGGGTGCAGGGTAGTCCCCCATGGTGTGGGCTGCCTGCAGGGGCCGTGGAGGTTGTGGAGCGTACACCTGGGAGGACCCACACGGCCAATTCACGTGTAGTACTCCCCAGAACCCCTGAAATACACATTCCCTGCTGAAATCGCGTGTGCAACTTCCCGCGCACCCCTGAAATACACGTACCCTGCTCGCACTGGGACAATCGCGTGTGGAACTTCCCGCGCACCCCTGAAATACACGTACCCTGCTCGCACTGGGACAATCGCGTGTGGAACTTCCCGCGCACCCCTGAAATACACGTACCCTGCTCGCACTGGCCCATTCGCGTGTGGAACTTCCCGCGCACCCATGGAATACACGTACCCTGCTCGCACTGGCCCATTCGCGTGTGGAACTTCTCGCGCACCCCTGAAATGCATGTACCCTGCTGAAATCGCGTGTGGAACTTCCCGCGCACCCCTGAAATACACGTACTCTGCTGAAATCGCGTGTCGAACTTCCCGCGCACCCCTGAAATACACGTACCCTGCTTGCACGGGGCCAATCGCATGTGGAACTTCCCGCGCACCCCTGCAATACACGTTCCCCACTTGGCGTTTGCTGTTTGCCAGCCCGGTGAACTGGTCCAGGGTTAGCGCAGCCCTTTGCGATGATTTAGCGATTTTGATGTCTTTTCCTTGCGCGAGGGCGTTCTTGGGGGCGTTACTGGCGCTGCTGCAGGGTCGCTGCGATTCTCTGCGCCACGGCTGGTTTGGAAGCCTAAAATCCATGAATACGCTGTGCGCGGAAATCGGTTTTAGCGCACGTGCCTGGCGCAGTCAATCGCACGCGGACACTCTGCGCCAGCCGCTTGCGACACTTTTCTGCAAAATTCTATGAATTACCCTGTTTATGCTACCATGTGGCTAGTCCAGCCCACACAATGTATACAGCAGCAAGTCTATAGCACACAATTTACACTGCAGCTATTCTACGACACACAGTGTACAGTTCAGTCAGTACCCTCCTATGCAATGGCTGCATTGCAGCCAGTCCATCACATAATGCAGCCATTCCATCACAGGAAATGTGTACACTGTGGCCACTCCATTACACTACAAGCAGCCCATTACACAGTGTACACTGCTGCCAGTCTGTCACACCCAGTGGCTACACTGCAGCCAGTCCATCAAACACAGTCGCTGAACTGCTACCGGTGCACCCAGAGAATGGCTACATTGCAGCCAGTCCATCATATAATGCATCCATTCCATCACAAGAAATGTGTAGACTGTGGCCACTCCATTACACTGCAACCAGCCCATTACACAGTGTACACTGCTGCCAGTCTGTCATACCCAGTTTTCTACACTGCAGCCAGTCCATCAAACACAGTCGCTGAACTGCTACCGGTGCACCCACAGAATTGCTACATTGCAGCCAGTCTATCACATAATGCAGCCATTCCATCACAAGAAATGTGCACACTGTGACCACTCCATTACACTACAACCAGCCCATTACACAGTGTACACTGCTGCCAGTCTGTCACACCCAGTGGCTACACTGCAGCCAGTCCATCAAACACAGTCGCTGAACTGTTACCGGTGCACCCAGAGAATGGCTACATTGCAGCCAGTCCATCATATAATACAGCCATTCCATCACAAGAAATGTGCACACTGTGACCACTCCATTAGACTACAACCAGCCCATTACACAGTGTACACTGCTGCCAGTCTGTCACACCCAGTGGCTACACTGCAGCCAGTCCATCAAACACAGTCGCTGAACTGTTACCGGTGCACCCAGAGAATGGCTACATTGCAGCCAGTCAATCATATAATACAGCCATTCCATCACAAGAAATGTGTAGACTGTGGCCACTCCATTACACTACAACCAGCCCATTACACCGTGTACACTGCTGCCAGTCTGTCACGCCCAATGGCTACACTGCAGCCAGTCCATCAAACACAGTCACTGAACTGCGACCCGTGCACACACAGAATGGCTACATTGCAGCCAGCCCATTACACCGTGTACACTGCTGACAGTCTGTCACATCCAACGGCTAAGCTGCAGCCAGCCCACCACACCCACTGGCCACACTGCAGCCAGTCCATCAAACATAGTCGCTGAACTACGACCGGTGCACCCACAGAATGGCTACATTGCAGCAAGTCCATCCCACACAATACGTACTGAGGCTCGTCTGTCACAGTGAATCACTACACATTACACTAGTCCACCACACTGAATGAGCGCACTTTAGGCCTGTCTATCACACCCAATGGCTACACTGTGCCCGTCCACGGACTCATCGCTACACTGCAGCTAATCCATTTTACACACTGGCTACATTATTGCGGCTGGGCCATTCCACGCAATGGCTACATTAAGGCCAGTCCATCACAGTATAGGCCCTCCATACAGTCAGTGGTCACACACTCACACCGAATAGCTACACTTGCTGCGTCACACTCAGTGGTTAAGGCGCTGCAGGCCCTTCAAACACAATATATACCTGAGCTCAAGGGCCACGTGCTCGCCTTGGAAGCAAGACGACATGAAGCAACAATGTCAATGCAGGTTCGATATAAATAACCTATCAAATCATACCTTAGACAGTCTATCACACCCATTGTAAATGCTGCCACCCCCAGTGGCTACCCTAAGGCCAGTCCATCCCACAGAATGGCTACCTGGAGCCCAGTCACTTACATGTCTTCTGTAAGCTGGGCGCCAGCGAGCCTGTCTCTCTCAGCTCTACCTCTGTCACTTTCTCTCTCTTCCTCATCATTGTGCCTTCTCTCTCGCACGGTCGCTCCTGTCCCCTTCAGCCTGTCCACCCACCCTATCTTCAGCCTGTCCACCCACCCTATCTCCCACTCTGTCTCTTCTATGTCCCCTCTCGCTGTCTCGTGCTCCCCTCTGTCCCATCTCCCATCCTTCCCACCGTTGACAGTCTCTTCTTGCAGGCCTTCGCAGCTCTCTGATCCACAAGTCTATAGCCAGCTTCTTCTTGTACCCGGCTTATATATACACCCCTCTCACCCCACTCTGCACGTTCGGCATCTCCCAGTTAATCATCTTACAGGAGTGAGGCCGTGAACGCCCTATCCAGCGCCAGCAGGGCCAGCTGTGGGCGAGTCTGCCACCTTCCTCATTGGCAAAGACGCAGGCTGTGCATATCCCAGCCAATCTTCTTCCAGGAGTGAGGCTATCCAGCGCCAGACAGGCCATCTGTGGGCGAGTCTGGCACCTTCCTGATTGGCAAGGATGCAGGCTGTACATAATCATCGGGGAAAGCACCCGTGGGCTGTGGCGGTGTGTCGAACCTCCCATCACTTCGAGAAGAGAGTTAGAGATGGTAAGTAACCACAGGGAACGCAAAACTTTCCAACTACTCAAGGAAGCTCTGCTGTCAGCAAGATACACTGGGTAACAAACAGTGGGGCTCTTTACGGTTACCAATACTGACTAATGTAGAGGCTGCTTCACTGTTAAAGCGTGGGGTGTGTGGGGGCGGGGGGGTCAGTGGGGCGGGTTATTATGAGTGCAGCGTTATACGTCAAAAGTGTGGGTAACGGAATCATCGCCACATTTACTGTACCTGCCAAATTATGCAGAGTCAGCTTTTACTGCCAATGGTGGTTGCGCGCTCCGGCCAAGTTGTAATACTGAGGCAAATCTGCCCGACATAACAGCGGTAATGGGGAAGAATTACCGTCGTATTACCGCCCAACTCAGTAAGAGCCCCAGTGACTGGGCAAACCTGACTCTTAGAAATGCTGCCTTTCAACATAAAGCACATTCTGCTGCTGGTTGGCTGCAGTGAGGGCGCCCTGCTGTTAAAATGCTGACTGACTGTGTAACAGTGAGGGCGAACTACTGTTGAAATGCTGCCTTTGCAACAGTGAGCACATTCCACTGTGTTGCAGTGAGGGGAAACTACTGTTAGAAATCCAGAGTGTGTAACTGTGAGGGTGCTCCACTGTTACAAATATAGACTTTGTTCCACTGTAACCTAATGAGTATGTTACAGTGAGGGTACCATACTGTTAGAAATACTGATAATATAACAGTGAGGGTGTCCACTGATAGAAATCCTGTATAACAGTGACAGGGCTTCTCTGTTAGCAATACAGACTGTGTGACTCTGAGAGTGCACTATTTCTAGTCATAGGAGGCAGCTCTACTATAGGTAAACAAAATGCAAATTATGGCAATTCACTGATAGCAACAGTGGGAATAGTCACCATTTCTCCATTTTGAAAGTAACTGTGAGGCTGCTCTACTGTTAGAAATACTGACTGCAACAGCGAGAATGTTCCACTGTTAGGTAATGAGGGTGTTAATGTTAGGGTGCCCTACTGTTAGAAATACTATGTAACAGTGAGGGTGTACACTGTAACGGTTTTAGAACACGGCACACTCCAGCCAGGGACTCTTTCCACTGACAATGAATGTGGCACTCAATAAAAACGCTTCTTTATTTTTATTGATTCTCAGATTCAACTTTGAGAAGGCACCAACCCGTCTCACAACCACTCTAACAAACACCCTGTGTCGCAATGGACTATGAACCAGGCCGGCGTGTAAAAAAGAAACATTTATACATTTTTAGAATTCAAAGAAAATCAAGCAAATCAAAATGAGGGCATCAGCCACCACTGTGTGGCAGTATACATGCACACATCCCACAACACAGTTACTTCACACCCCTAACATAAGATACATAAACCTTTAATAGAAACGGAAACAAAATCCCTTTTCTTCCAATAACAGATAGCACAACAGTTAAGCACTCCCCCTGCAGCACTTTCCCAAACACCCGCTGACTAAATTCTTTGCGGATGGAAAGCAGTGGCAAGGAGTCAGAAAGAAGAGGGAAAAATCAGATTTAAAATTCAGCCCACAACCCCAAGATGGAAGGCCAGAAATGAAAATTAAAACCTTCAAAAGGAGCAAAATGGCATACTCAGATTTTACTTGTTACGTGTATATCAGTTACAGTTGCAGTAGGATTTTAAAGTGACAAGTAGCTAAGAAAAGGGGTTTAGCTGTCAAAATCGGAAATCGGTTTTTGGATGAGAAACAAGGGTACAGATCAGACAGGATTCTGAGGGGAAGGGAATATTCTTAATGGGATGATGGTTGGGTTTTCCTGGGAAAAGTGCAAATCGGAATTTAGAGAAAAGCACAATACATGGGAAAATTCGGTTTTTGTTGCACTAGACTATTTCTGTTGAGAGTATATTTTAATGGCTAAGATTAGTAAAAACACTCTGCAAAATTGTTACTTTGGAAAGGCAACAATAATGAACCTGAATATTCAATGGGGAATTACTTGCTTTACTTCAAATGATACTAGGCACTTACATAGATAACTGAAAGAATTAGAAAAGGAATGCGCTAACGGGCATATACTAACACAGATTCTTCAATGAAAACGGTGAACAGATGATACTAGCAATTTGGGATTTTCAATAGGATTTTCTAAGAGATCCAGTATTCAAAAGAGGGTGGTATACAGTATGAGACTTTCAATGGGATTTTCTATGGGCGGGGTGATGCCATACTTATAAGGTAAGCTTGAGTTTGGGACTTTGGGCAGCCAGCAAGGTATATGGACAGCAGGGCCAAGGGATCTGATAACTGGGACAGCAGGGTCAAGAGATCTGGTCACTGGGACAGCTGGGCTCTCCTGGATGGGATCAGCTGGGCAAGGTCTGGTCACTGTGGACAGCGGGATGGGTCAGCTGGGCAAGGTCTGGTCACTGGGCTCTCCTAGATGGGATCAGCTGCCTTTCCTCCTTTCTCCGAGGATGCTTGTGTATGTCTGGATCTTGATGGGTGGTTCTGCCTGGATGGAATCAGCTGCCTCTGGATCTGGTTTTTAAGTCTTTGAATCCCTTGTGTTTCTCTGTCTCCTGCTTATATAGCCAGAGTGACATCATAGAATTTTAGAATCTTGGGGCAAGAACTCTGGTGCTACTACTATCCTATGATAGGCTAGGCAACTGGTGTTCCCTCCTCCCCCCGAGCTGATTGGTTCTGGGGAAATTACATAATTTTATGTGTGTGCATTTATGACTTCCTTTGTTTCCCCAAAGTTACTTGTGAAAAGAATAAGTTTATGGAGTGTGGCTGCGAGTGTGCAGTCTCTGGCAGTCACTCTACTGTTTCCATTGATCCTGTGGGAGGCGCTACTACCTGCTTGCACCTACAAGAACCCTTCATTCCGCGGAGCGGACCGCGGAGTGTGGCTGCGAGTGTGCAGTCTCTGGCAGTCACTCTACTGTTTCCATTGATCCTGTGGGAGGCGCTACTACCTGCTTGCACCTACAAGAACCCTTCATTCCGCGGAGCGGACCGCGGAGTGTGGCTGCGAGTGTGCAGTCTCTGGCAGTCACTCTACTGTTTCCATTGATCCTGTGGGAGGCGCTACTACCTGCTTGCACCTACAAGAACCCTTCATTCCGCGGAGCGGACCGCGGAGTGTGGCTGCGAGTGTGCAGTCTCTGGCAGTCTGTGCATGGCTGTCATGGCAACCGCTCTCGAAACCCCACTTCTTTTGGACCTCGCCTCTGTTTCCGTGCCAGATTCTATAGACCTTGAGGAGGGCCGCTTACTTAGAAGTGCACGTCCTCGACTCGCACAAAAACAACCCCTCCTTCCACGTGGTGCTTCGAGCCTCTCAAACCCGGATACAACTTATTGTCAAACACAATCACAACCACAACCTCAAGCCCTTCGGCGGCGGGCCGAGAACAAAGAAAACAAAGACCCAGCCGCAAGAAAAACCCCTACCATAACGGTTCGAGGAAGTCAGGTGGACTCAGAAATCCACCGCGATGATTCACAGTGCGCCGAAGTTACTCACTCACCCCTGGGTCCTGTGGCTCAGCGACTCCCGTCGTCACTTCTGCAATCGCGGCTTCCCCCCCCACAGCTCCGAGCCTGGGATGCCTCCGGAGGGAGGACCGAGGCCCGTGAGCGGGGGGGCGTCTGCAATCGCCCGCAAACCGGGACCCCCCCAGGGGGCGAAGCTTGAAGTCGCTAGGGAGGCGGCCTCTGTTGAAGCTCCGAGCAGTGAGGACTGGGGGGAGAGGGGTTCCCATCCCCCCCCCACGGCAAAGCAAACGCCGCCTGTGCACTTACCCGACCATTTGGTAACATCTCCTTTGGGGCAGCGGAAAAACAACGTCTCGACAGCTGACTCATGTCCTCACATCTTCACCGCAAATGCCCCGATACAAATCGAGGCACAAGTCCACTCGGGCTCTGATACATCTGCCCCTGATTTCCGGGAGGACTCTTGTCTGCGCCCTCCGGTGGACCGGAGGGGCGCGATCCCTCGAAATGAGTTACCACTTGAAGGAAACCCTAGTCTGCTCACGGAGCCGTACCCCCCTCCACGTGTAGAACCCTTAAATCCCAAAAAACGGCGTTGGAATGAGGTGGAGGCATCGGATTCCAGAAAACCTCGCACTCTCACTAGAAAAGGCCCACAGAAGCAAAAAATGCAAAAAAAAATCTTCACAAGCATAGCGTCGGGTAAAACTAAACAAACTGGCCAACCCGCAAAAAAACCATGGAATCCTGAGTCCATAAAGCCCTCAGTGGCTAGTCTAGTAACAGACTTTTTTCATGCTTTTGCTCCGGACACACGGAATAGACAAGAGGACCTTACCGATGAGGAAATCCTAGAAGCAGTTAAAACGTGCCACCCTCCAGAAAAATCTAGAAAAAGGGCCTCGGCGTTAGACCAACAGCCAAAGGTGCAAGAGACCTCTGAGCCACAAACGGCCTTAAATTCTCCAATTCAAACGCCACAGGCTCAACCCCCGAAGGACCCCTCTCTCGCCCTGCCCAGCCGAACCTCAACCCCAGAACAAAGCGAAAAGGGCTTGGCCGCCCAAACTTCTTTGACTAACCATAACTATAAGTCTCCTTCGATCCCTATGGGGAGTACAGTCCAGGACAATCAACTAAACTTACTTGGCCAGATCCACAGTCCTTCTCATCCAACAAAGCAGAAAATCAAGGATCTGCCGGGTTGCCCACCCCCAGCTCTGCCACAACCTATTAATCTTACCACTCCCTCTGTTCAAAAGGTGGTGGCTCCAACAAAGGCTCGGTTGCTCGAAACTACACCTCAAGCCCTATGCAAAGCCTCAGCAGACATAAGGCAGCAATCCCGCCTGGCTCGGGCTGGCCTACCATCTGTTCCTCAAAACAAACTGACTCATCCGGACCGGTCCACTAGTGAATCCTTAGAGATAACATCCTCTTCTGTAGTAAGAAGACTTCTAAACGAGAGTCAATCAACCACCCCAAATCCGAAAAATCATATGCAGCAAGCAGCGCATCAAACTGATTCTCCTACGCAAAACAAGAGGGATTTCCTTTCAATTATGTCAGCGGTCACCATAGCCTTAAATCCGTTCACCAAACTGTACGAGGGGATAAATGAGTCATTAAAAGATCACACCTCGATTCAAGCGACGATGCTCACAAAACTGACTTTCCTAGAAGGTTATATTACCGCCCTCGATGGGAAACTGTCAAACTTACAACTGGACACAGCAAAAAGAACTAAAATCTTTGTGGAAGCCCCCACAGAAAACCAGATGGAAGTCGGGGCAGGCGTACAAAAAAGGTGGGCTCCTCCTCCCTCAACACCCACCACCGCTGACATCCAAAGGTCCATCCCTGCGGCTGAATATAGATTAACATCCCAGGAAGTTATTGACATTACCGATGAACCGCCGTCACTGTCCACACTTCAACCTTCTGTGAAGGGAACAGAGGAACGTGCATTCTCAATATTCTCTCCAACATTATCAATACCTCCTCCACAAAGTGGCGTGGTCCAAAAACATAACCAAAAAGAAAAACAAGTTCCCTCGGGGATCGCAGGACCAACTATACAATCCAAGATTGCGGAAAACAAGGTTCAAACTCTGGTGCTTCCGCCTGCCTTACAAAACCAGAACAAAGCCTCACCTTGCTCGTCGGAGGAATTTCTGGCAGATGCGGACCTGATGAACATCTCCCAGCATTTTGATGACCCTCAAGTTCATCAATTCGTGAAGGAAGGAAAGCAAGCACGGGTGCACCGTGCCGCTGATTCGCCCCCTTCCCCTGGCGCCTTGGCTGACCTTAAATTAACTGAAGATCTATCAGAAGTCGATCTATCGCCAAAGTTTAGTACCCTGGAAGAACGCAGGAGGAAATTACACCAGGGACCTAGCCAAAAGCCCTCTAGTCCCCCAAGCTTTCGAGTCGTGTCGTTCGCGACCCCTGGGGCCAAAGAGCGCTCAAAGCGAAACCCCGGGATACAACAAGTGCGAGAGAAGCCTGGCGCCTCGGCACCAGATAGATATCCCAGGCCCCAAAGTAGCCTACACTCAGGTGAAAAAACTAAGGACAGAGGGAAACACTCAAAACCTCATTTTTCTTCGCAAACCGAAAAATACCGAAAAGTCAATGCTCACGTAAGAGTGTCTCCTATAAAGCTGGAACAGCACGCCAAAAACAAAGACGATATAATCCTAAACAGAAGAGGTCTACTTTCACTGTTCAGCCTCATTCCAACCCTTCGGGGGATAAAATCGTCAGACCTACAGCTAGTGGACCCTTATCACTCAAACCATAGAGCAAAAGCTTTCATTCACTTGGCCTCCGCGAGCGTAAAAAAGGAAATTGTTCGTGCTGAAGAGGATTTGGCATTTCTTGGGTTCACCTTGATTAACCTAAATCAGAAACCCCACTCTCCCCAGCCAGGAAACCCAGGGAGCAACATGGGTGGCCATGTAAAAGGTAGAGAAAACGAAAATAGGAGCGAAAGGAAAAGATTTTCTGATCCAAAGCAAGCTTCTGAAAACCACGATTCGAAGCCCTTAGCTCCTGCCATAGCGTCTACAAACCGAAATCCAGCCTTGTCTGGCTTGAAAAAAACCTTCGATTGTCGGGGGTCTTGTTCGGCATCAACGAATTTTGTAAAGGTGACTTCTATACCCGACGCTCCCATCGTTATTAGTAACGATGCCCAATGTTCAACAAACAGAATCTCCTTGGACAAAAACGAATACCCAAAAGACAAACTCCAGAGTCTGTGGGCATGGCTCCCAAAGGCTCTTACACTCACGAAAAAATAGCAATGCGCAGGTCGGCTAAAAGGGCCCTCGGACTCTCCAACCGCCGACCCAACCTCATCTACCCTTCGCCTCTGTTCGTGGAACACCCGTGGCCATTTGCACTTAACAATGCCGAGTGACGCGAATCTGGCTTTATTTGATATCATCTGTTTACAAGAGACATGGCTCTGGAAATCTCCTGCTATGGATGGCTATGACATCATATTGGCTCCAGCAAACAAAGGATTAGCGGGCCGCCCGACATCGGGCCTTTTTATTGCCTACCGTCAGGGGATGGGCCTGAAGAGCAAGTCCATTCTCGTATCCAACCTTTCAATCTTGGCAGTACTATTCGACTGGGAAGAGCAACCAAACTGCAGGCCCTTACAAACCGCAATTATTAACACCTACTGGAACCCAGCAGCTATAAACCAGCAGACATACCTAGCAATGATGGAAAATCTAGTAGATGAAATTCAAGCCTTCCATCAGGTTCCTTCTATCATTATCTGCGGCGATCTGAATGCCCACTGCTTCGACAACCACCTCAAGTTGGGCAAACCTTCTTCCTCGAATCCTGCCTCAATTAGAGGGAGCCTGTGGTCCACTTTGATGGCCTCAAGGAAAATGGAAAACCTGGACTCAGTTTTCCCCAATGCTGACCGCCCTCCTACCTGGGAGCAAGGTGCTCACCATGCCACCATTGATTACATTTTTGCCTCCCGTCACATTCTCCCCAAGGTAAAAGATTTCCAGGTTCGCAAGACAAAAGCGAGTGATCATAACCAGCTCATCATGTCTCTGCAATCCCACTTCAAACCACCGGCCCCTTGTGTTGCAGGAGTGGAACCTAACTCACGAGGAAATCGCCTGAACATGACAACGAAAGCTGTGCTAGACTTGTCTGAAAAATATGCGCTGGGGTTACACTCCAATGGACAAGATACTTTGGACTACGTCCCTCTTCTAATCCAATATAGGTCAAAACTAAAACTGTCGGCTCCGTCCTTTACTGCTCCGAGACATTCTTTCGACGCAACATTGGTGGCAAAAAGACGCAAACTGCGCAGGCTGAAACGGACGCTTGGATCACTTCCTCAAAACCAGGCCCAACTGATATCAGCAATCAAGGCCTACAAAAACTGGGTAAAGAATCATCGCCACAATCTGTACCAGCAGGATGCAGAATCTATGCTAAAAGCAATTTGTGGAAATAAAGCGAAAGACTTCTGGTCCCTATTAAAAACATCAGCACCTTCTCTAAATAATACGTCCATCAACGCTATGGCGGAAGCAAAATGGGTCAGTCACTTTTCGTCCCTTTTCCAAGCTCCACAAGCCACAGGCCTGCCTGAACTGAAAGCGAAAAACGAAAACTGGCTGAAACTTGACGACGTGGCGGAAATTAGAGATCACATCAAAAAGCTGAAGTCCTCCAGAGCGACAGGCCCGGATGGAATCTCAAATGTTGACTTGAAAAAAAACGTAGAGGAATGGGCACCTCTTATTCTGTCTATATTTGCACAGTGTGCCGCCCAGAAATCATTCCCACCATCGTGGACGAAGGCGGTCATCGTCCCAATCTATAAGAAAGGCGACATCACCGACCCACTAAATTACCGCCCTATAGCACTTTTGGACTGCATTGGGAAGGTCTTTGGGAGCCTGCTTTTGAAAAGATTTGACGTCTGGTCAAAGTCGGCTCCCTGCAATGACAGGTTCCAAACGGCTTCAAAAGAAATATGGGAACATCGGCCAACATACTTACAATCAGTGCATTGAAAAGCAAGGTCTTGGAGGGCAAACCGAGGATTTTTGTGGCCTTTATCGACCTTTCCCAAGCTTTTGACTTGGTTGACAGACATCGCCTCTGGAATAAACTTGAAGCTTGGGGGTGCCCGCATGAGTTGCTACAGCCCATCAAGGCCCTCCACTCAGAAACCAGCCTAAGAGTCCGCCTGTCACAAATGGGAAACTTGTCATCTGAAATCCAGACGGGCCGAGGGGTGAAACAGGGCTGTCCCTTAGCTCCAGCACTTTTTCTAGCCTACATTGGCGACTATGGAAATTCAGAAGATTGCTCAAGGACCTTCCCACCATCCCTGGCCACAGCTAAAATAAGTCACCTATTGTATGCCGACGACCTCATATTACTCGACCAGACCCAGATCGGCCTGCAGAGACAATTATCAAATCTCCTGCGATACACTTCAGAAAATAACCTCAAAATAAATAAAGAAAAAACAAAAATCATGATCCTGGAGTCCGGACAGAAAAAAAAAGCAGAAAACTTCAAATGGCGGCTGGAAGATTATGTGATTGAGACAGTCACAGAATACAAATATCTCGGAGTTCTGATGGACAGTTCCAAACACGAGAGTTCAATGCAGGCCAACCTCCAAACCAGAATAAAGAAGCTGACATCTCAAGGAAAGGCGATTGACATAAAATTCGGCAAATTTTCTTGCATCCCTGTGATCGAATTCTACAGAAAGAAAGTTATCCCTTCCAATACTTACGGAGCAGAAGCTATGCCTATGATTCCCAGTAAAATCTGGCAAAAACTCGAAAGCGTGTTTTGGAAAGGGGTCCTGTCCCTTCCTAAATCAACACCCATAGCCGCAATCCGGAGAGAACTGAGCATAGTGTCTCTAAAGACAACAGTTGACATCAGCTCCCTAAGACTCTATCGAAAATGCATCATGGATGAGACCGAGGAAATCCATGGCCTCCTAAATAAGGAGTTAAATTCTGGCAAGGTGCAAATGCTTGCAGCATGGAAAGAAACAAATTCGACCCTACTCCATTCAGTCGCCTGCTCGGAAGTCGACCTCACCTCAAATCCAACCAGAGTGTTCAAAAAATTGAAAGAGCTTGACTGGATCCAAACCCAGGAGTCTGCCTCAAAAAACAAACTACTCGAGCACTTGCCTCCAACATTCCGCAAGCTCAATGAGCCAATGAGGTACCTGCAAAAATTCCCCAATAGGGGGGCACGGAATGCGCTTCTAAGAATAAGGCTGAACTTGGTGGCCACAAATGAAATTCGAAAGATCCGAGGTTTATCCGACACGAGCACTTGTCGCTTATGCAAGAACAACACCGAATCCATCAGACACTTGCTTTTAACATGCCCGAAAAACCAGATCCTCAGAGGGGCCTACTTGAACCATCTAATCGGGGACGATAGAGGGTGGGGCGAGGTCACCTGGTGGAACAGACTGATCAGCGGAGACCAAATTACTTGGCTCTTGGCAACCGTAAAAATATTGGAGCACACGATGAAAATGACAACTGTTACAGGGTCCCACCCTGGTTAGTTACCGCGAAACTTACTTCTACAGCTCTTCTTTTGTAAAATTCTCTTGAATATACACAAATAAAAAAAAAAAAAAAAAAAAAAAAAACGTCAAATCTATACTAGTCCCCATCATAAGAAACAGATATGCAGATTTCATATTTCACAGGGAATCGGACAGTATGATCGCCAACTCTGTGTGAGGTAGCGTTGCTTTTGGGAACAATTTTGCCATTTTTAGGAGAAGCATGATATTTAAAATTCCGTCATTAACTATACATATACCCACTACTATTTTGCATATGTACACCAAGTTGTATGTCTGTGTCATTTATACTTCACCCAGAAATGATTTTTTCCTGCATTTCCAGTTCCCCATGTGATAGCAAAATGCACCGGGTCTGATTTTACTTGTTGAAAAATCACATGAAATACTGGCCTAATATCGAATTATTGCTTATTTGGGGTGCTGAAACAAATGTCTTAATTTACAGCAGTTCTTTTAAATTCAAAGGGCTGGATTAGCCACTGTGTGGGCGTTCCTGCCACCCCCGCAACTAAATTGTCTTCCCCTGGGTCAGCCTGAACAAAGGGTTTCCATGACGCCCATTGAAGCCATGCAGTTTTGGGCAAGGAATGCGTGTAAGAGAAACTCACACGTCTGGGTCAAAACACAGGGCCCAGTCACTTCATTTGTATTTTCTGGCAGTCCTGCCGGCCAGTCTAGCAGAACTAGTAATTATCACACTGTCAGCCCCAGCACATGTCCTTGCAGCATCAGTTCACTGGTAGGTTCGAAAAGTGGGAGGCAATCCTTCCTGCCAAACTGGTCTGACTGGAATTCCAGGGCCTCAGCCAGGCTGCTTGGAGCCTTGTGGGGGAAGAGCATAGGATCCATTGCTGGCAGCACTCACCCACATATACAATAATATTCTGGTGCTAGCAACAGTTGTCATTTGACATTTGACTTTAAATGTCATTTTTCCTTCATTTTGCAAATAACAAAATAACATGTGTGCAAGCTTTGCATTTCCTCTTCCCAATACGGTTTCTGGAGACCATAGTTTCATTTCACTTAATCTTCTTGGGGGGGTTTGCATATATAGTTGATTTATGGACTCAAAAGGTTGCTGCCCAGGCTGTCTTTGATATGGACATGAGAAAAATGAATGAAACCCAGCATTATTTCTTTCATTTACTGCAGTTTGTGCAAGATGTTCATAGCAAAAGTAAACAAAAGCCGTGTTAAGTGGAAAACATAATTCTTTGACTTTCAAGTGATTTCCCAAGACATCGACTGTTCTGGAAATGCATTGCCTCACTTCTTGGTAACCAGCAGAAATAAAGCATACCAGGGCGTGTTTCCATGAAGGCCACAACTTGTGATGTTTTAAAATGAAATCAAGAAAACATGCAAAGCCATCTTGGATGTCATGTGTGCAGCTTTAGTATTCAGAAAACAGAACAGTAAATGTGGTGCCGTTCTGCATGTAGGTCATTTTCAGATGATTGAAATGGAGATGAAACCATGCAGAACACTTCTTTTGATGGCATTCTTGTGTTCAGTGCTTGCCACACATATGCGCCATGGAAAGAAAAGCACAGCCATTTTTCTGCATTATTTCCATGCGGTTTTTGTTTGAAGGGGATTGCTGCAAGGGCCTTAAATTTACCCCACAGAACTCCCACCTTCCGCTCTCCTATGACATTTTGTTGAGGGAGAGTAGGGCAGAGTGGGGCTCATTCGTTTGTTCTTCTTTCTCAGATAGCAGCATTCCAGGATTTCCTCCCATCTTTGAGTTGGAGGGACTGGAGCAGCACCCTCTTTCCTTCCTTCCCTTCCTGGTCCCTGAGACGGTCCTCACCAGGCTAGGAGGTAATGGAGTTAATCATCTAATAGAAGATAGATAAAGGTTTTAGGATTTTTCAATTACTGTATTCCCAGAAGATTTACAACAGCGGAACATTGATTACAGTTGTGATTTTTCTGTGATCTCTTCCTCACATTTTGACAATAACATCACCCAAATTACTCAACAGAACAAGATCAACAACTTGATTTTTATACACCTTTGTTTAATTCTTACAATAACAACCAGCAACTTACTCAACAGGACCAGGACGGCAAATTGACTTTTAAAACACCCTTTTTTTCATTTTTACAATAACACTAAAGAAAAATACTCCCTGTTATATAAATGTACCTATACATCTAAATACTTCCTTCTGCTTTTTCATTTCCATTCTTCTCATTCTTCCATGGTTCGTCTGTTTGATTTTCCTTTGGCTCATCAACAGCTGCAAAGTGTGTCTGGAGTGACACATTTTTAACTGATTGATGTGTACCTATTTCTCTTCTGCCCGCTCTCTTTTGGGGATGTAGATCCTGTAGGCGATAGGTGAAATGTGTCTACAATTTCAAAGGGACCGCGCCAGTAGGGGAGGAATTTCCTCTCCATAGTTTGATTCCTCTGAAAATTGTACAAGTAGTCCCTTTCTCCTACTTGGTATTCTTTTTTAGTTGTTTTTAAGTCGTAGTGGGTTTTCATCCCCTCTGCCAATTTCGCCAGATTCTGCTGAGCGTGCGCAAAAGCATGCTGAAGCTGTTTTCTTAGATTCTCAACATATTCATGTGTTGCAGAGGGGTTAATCAGTGTCTGCTCTTGTGTTCTATAGAGCAGATGCTGGGGTAGCACCATTCTTCATCCAGTCATTAGCTCAAATGGAGACATTTTGGTCGCAGAAGATGGTGTAGATCTGATGGGCATCAGGACAAGTAGTAATCGGATTTCCCAACTAGGCTCAGAGTCTGCCACAAACTTCTTAAGAATGCTCAACGTGGTTTTATTGTACCTCTCAACTCCCCCATGAGAGGATAGGTGGTATGCAATATGGACTTTTCTTTTCACCCCAAGTATCTCCCACATCTTTGTCATAACTTTGCTGGTGAAGTGACTTCCTCAGGCTGACTCATTCCTTTGAGGAAGGCCAAACCACGAGAAGAGCTGGATGATCATCAGGGCAGCTGCTGTTTCTGCCTTGCAATTTGGGGCCGGGAGACATTCCACCCATTTGGTAAACAAGCATGGTACCGTTAACATGTACTTGTTCCCCTTGGAGGAACAAATCACGGGCCCGATGAAATCTACTTATAAATCTGACCAAGGCAGTGTCATTCCCCTCTTCTGGAGGGGGGCTCGGTGTGTGAGTGAATTTGGCTGAAATTGTGCACCCACAAGACACCCCTTTAAATATTGGTCAAGGTCCTGCCCATGTGTGGCCAGTATGCAACCTCACGTAAGATTTCTAAAGTAGTATGAAACCCCCAATGACCGGCTGTGGCCGCGTCATGGGCATGACTTTGCATCAGGCTTTAGAATGAGATAGGTACCACCCGCAGGTCACATCCAGAGATGGATCTCCTTACAAACAAACCGCCTTGGATTCAGAACATTTAGGGAAACTTCAATAACACCTGGAGATCCTCTTTCCCAATGTAATCGGTTTCCGTCAGAGGAAAGTTCACAGGGTCCTTAATGTATTGGCAAAATTTCCCAATAATCAGATCCCCTTTTTGTGCCATAATTAAATCAGCATCTGGGGTCTACTTACTCCACTGGGCAGTTGAGAGTTCATTGTGGGCAAGTGTTTGGGACCTGGTGACAGCAGTGACCTTGAATTCCCCCAGCAGGGACGCGATCTCAAGAAGATCCCCCTGGATGGCTCTGGATTTGGCCAACTGATGAGCCAGGTAATTGTGTAGTCCCTCTATTCTGGAATGACCCTTAATCTTTTTCCAATTGATGGTCATCCCAATAGAGGTGACCAGATCCTCAATATTTTGTATGAGTTTGCCATGTTTGAGTGGGTTATTGTTTGCACACAGCATGTCTCTGGTTTTCCAATTAATCAGGTCCTCCACGAACCCATTCCGGACATAATCTGAATCAGTGATTATGAGCAGTTCATGGAGTCGGTGTTGCACAGCAGTGAGGATAGCCTGGTGCAACTGCCATCAACTCCATCACCTGACTCCTGCGGAGACCAATCTTGTACCCAGCGCAGGGTTCCGGGGCATCATCTACCCAAGCATTCTTAACACCGGCCACCAGTTCCTTTTCTCTGTAGTTGTCAGCATGGTAGGAGCACCCATCCACATAAACTGTAGGCATCCCCTTGTACGTGTCTTTTTCATAGACCTTGTGCAGGGAATTCACGTACGCCTCCATGTTGTCTTGGATTTTGAGACTTTCGTCCTCGAGACAATTTTCTCGGGCACAATCATGCACGTCAGCCAAACCTTGCGCGATGGGACTCTTTTTGTTTTAGCCATATCTAACCTCCACAAGAAAGCCTAGCATGGAAAGAATCCAGGAAGTAATTCTGGAATTACTTACATTTCCTGCCCAGATTCTGTCACTTTGGATGTATTGCAAAGGCTGGTGCGGAGTCTCCACGATTATGTGCTCCCCCTGGATGAATGGGTGGTAATTTTTTAATGCCCACACCGTTGCCAGGAGTGCCTTCTCACAATCGTTGAATATTTCCTCTACAAAGGATAAAGTCTTGCTTGCATAGGAGATGACTTTATTGAACTTGTCATGCTTTTGATATAATACTGCTGATAAGCATGCATTCAAGAACCCCATCTCCAAGAAGAATTTTTTGATGGTGTAAGCTAGACAAGGCGCTTGTGAGAGGCTTCTTTTGAGTTGTTTCACTGCCTCGGCTTGTTCTGGACCCCTCTCCCACTTGACCCCCCCCTTTAACAAATGGACCAGGGGTCTCATGACCTCTGCGTAATCCTCAATGAACTTCCTACTGTAATTTGTCAGTCCAAGAAGACTCCTTAGTTCACGCAGAGTTTTAGGCTCTTTTAGTTTTAGTAGTGCTCCCACTTTCTTCGCCTGGGGACAGAGACCCTCAGGGGTGATTTCATGTCCCAAGAAGTTTAAATGGGTCCTACACCACTGTGCCATCTGGAAGGACAGTTTTGCTCTGACAACCTTCAACACGGTAAGAACATAGCTATGTGTTCCTCCACAGTTGCACTTTTAATCAGTACATCGTCCACATAGGCCAGGTTACCCCTTTCACCCAAGTCGCGCATGGCCTTATGTAGAAAGATATTGAATTCATTGCCAGAGTTTATGTATCCGAAGGGAGTTCAGATCCGTGTGTACTGCTGCCCCCCGAAGGTGAAGGCCAGCTTATATTGGTCCTCCCTATTGACGGGTACTGTCCAGTATCCATTGGTCAGGTCAATAGCGATGTACACCTTTGACCCCTGATTCTGGGCCGGTCCCTGGTCAATGTAGGCAAGAGGTCATCGGTACATGTGGACCTGTTTCTTCAGCTACCTGAGGTCTGCACAAAGTCTCCATTGGCAATTTGGTTTTAAAATCCCCAGTACCGGATTATTACATTTTTTTATTTAAACTTTTATTTATTTAGCTTGGAGACACGAGAACAGGCAGGTACATACAGGGCACATTCAATCAGAGCATTGCAGGAATTACAATCATGCTGAGCGAATACAAGGACCGATACACACACATAAGGGGTTTATCCGAGGCCGGAGTGGGACTGGGACAGAGACAACTCAGGGGGAGGGATAGGAATGATGGGGGAGAGAGCTGGGGATACAGGAACTGAAGTAGTGGCGGTCGGAGACATGAATGAGCGAAACTTTAGCCAGAAAACCCTAGGTTTTGAGTGGGCTGGTTGTTGTACTGTCCAGGATTCTTCGGTGTCTGAAGCCCATGTGACCGCCCTGAGCCACTGTGCATGAGTAGGTGTGTTAAGCCGGAGCCAGCAGAGCAAGATGGAAGGAGCTGCAAGTAACATACATATACCAGCCAGTTTCCTGGAGTTCCGAGTAAGTACGGGGAAGTCATGGAAGAGACATCTCATTGGGAATGGAATTATAGGTTGTTCGAGGATGTCTGACATAGTGGAGCATACTGCGCCCCAGAATTGGGTAAGACGGGGGTAGGACCAGATCATGTGGATGTAGCCAGCATCATCATATCTGCCCCTGGGGCTGTCAGGATCGGCAGGTGGAGACTTTGGAAAGGTTGGAGGCAGTGACCTTTTCAGAGTAACGTTCTAGTCCTCATTCAAGATGGCAGCACGCACTATATCTTCCGGCTCCGCCCCTCCAGCCAGTGCGTTGTATCTGTTTACCTCTTGTTACTGAGCTCCGCTTTTCTGAATCCTACTCCCATGATTTCTTTTCTCTCAATCTACAGTATCCGTTGCTATCAGTCCTTTCTAACTCTACGGCTACTCGCTGTATTTTCCCTGCTACTTTACTTCGGTTCGCCTGTTTGTTTTCCTCTTTCCGCTAGCTTCTACTCCGTATCTCTATTGACGGCGCCTGCCGTTCTGCATTGCTTTCTCTCATAATTCTGCACGCAAACTGCTCTCGCGACTTCATTTCTCCTTCCTACCTTCAAGGCGCCTGCCATTCCGCACTGCTTGCTTTCTTCGATTCTGCACGCGAACTGCTCTCGCGACTTCATTTCTCCTACCTACCTTCACAGCGCCTGCCGTTCCTCACTGCTTCCCTTCTTCGTTCTACACGCGAGCTGCTCTCGCGACTCCCCTTTCTGCTCCGTACATTCGCTGAGCTTGCCTATTCTGCTTAGCTGATTTCTTCTTACATACAAATTCACTTGTGTTTGTGTACTTTCATTGTGATTCTCAGCATATGCTCACGGCGCCTGTCCGTTCTCACTTATTTTCTGTTTATGATTCCATCAGTATAGGTTTTCAGTTTCCATAGCAATTCCCTTGTTGGCTCTAGTGCTGTCTCTCTGTATTTTTGCCCTTCTCATCCCGTTGGATAACAATCATCTCAGTACTTTGGTCTTTGGAAACTCAACTTTCTCCACATCTGCAAAGCACCAGAACCAGGGTTTTTTCTGCCTTCCGGCTTTTTCCCTGGGGCGAGGCTGGCCCTCCTGGAGGTCCCTTTGTGCAGGTTCTCATCTCTGTCACGGTGGCCTCTGGAGGGGCCAGACCTTATTTACACGAAAGAAAAGGACGGAAACTAAAGGAAGGTCCGCCCAAAGAAAGAAAGAAGGACAAGAAGAAGCCTGAAACAGCACTTAAGGAAAGTACTTCCGAGTATTCAGGTGAGGAGAAGGGGGAACTGGAACCGGAACCTGACAGGGGCACCACGGGGAGAGATCGCTCGAAATGTGGTGCAGTTTGTTTGGAGTGTAGTGGTACCTCTGGAGTATCTTGAATTGAATACGTTTGAAGCGGGAATTAAAAGACACCCCATGAGTACGTGCGCACATATGGGCCCACCGTTCATCAGTGATCTCCAGTCCAAGGCCATCCTCCCAAGTACGTATTAATCTGGTAAATAGAGGAGCCGATCTTGTTTTTTCCAGGGAGTAGAGTCTGGAGATTTTGCCCTTCATAGGGGTGGGGGAGGATAGTTCCGTAACTATGGGCTCATCGGGCGGTATCGTGGGAAAGCTGGGGTATTTATATTTGAGGATTTTCCTAAGAGTATTGAAGCCAGACAGATGGACTTCGTCTCAAAGAGGGTGGGAGATCCGGCCACTCTATGAAATTGCCCTGGTCAAAAACGTCTCGGAGTAGTTCAAATCCGGCCTGATCCCACCGGTGCACTATAAGAGCAGATACGTGTGGGTACCCTGGGAGGAAGTTCCAGATCAGTAGGTTACCATGGAAGGGATGGCCGATGCTCAGCAGTTGCCATGTTTTAAATAGGGCCAGAGACGTGCAGGCCGCCGGGTCTATGGAATCCAGTACCACCGGCATGGGGGTGATTATCAGGGAGCGAACGTCTCGGTTGCTCACCGATAGCCTCTCGAGTCTAACATGGGGAGGAGGGTCCAATGTGTTAAACCAATATGACGTATATTGGAGTTGTGAGACCAGCCAGTAATTGAGGAAATCCAGAGCCCCAAAGACGCCAGCCTCCATTGGGGCGGCCAGGGTCTTGAGTTTGAGCCGGACCATGCCCGAGTGCCAAAGGAAGGTGTTAATGGTGCGCATCAATGCCTGGAAGAACCCGCTACCCGGCCACTGGGGGATATTGGCGAACCTGTAGAGGAGCTGGGGTAGCACTACCATCTTCAGAATCCCTATCCTGCCCGCAAGTGAAATCGGAAGTTTGCTCCAGCCTGTTGACTTTACTATAAGGTTAGTGAGGTAGTTCTCCTCAAAGACCCTTTCGGTGTGGCGAGACACCACAATGCCCAGGTAGATAAAGTGCGATTGAGCCCATGTGAATCCCAGGGTGTAGGCGGGAGAGGGTGTTACGGCAGTGAGCGGGAAAAGAGTGGACTTAGAACAGTTCACTTTGAGACCAGAAATACGGCCAAAGAGTACGATATCTTCCAATATTGGAGCCAAATTGATGTCAGGGGAATGGATGAAAAGGAGGGCATCATCAGCATACAAAGATACTATATCTGAGGAACCGGCAGTACGCAACCCCCTGTGCGAATGATTATGGCGAAGCATGTCCGCAAAAGGTTCCATCGCTATAGCGAAGATTAAGGGCGAGAAGGGGAAGCCCTGTCTCGTACCCCTGGCTATTTGGAAGAGGGGGGAGCACCAGTCTTCTGTGCGGTCCCTTGTCACTGGGCTGGAGTAAAGCAGTCTGACCCAGGAAAGGAAGCAAGGACCGAACTTGCATTTTTCAAGTACACGCAAGAGATATTTTCACAAGACCGAATCGAAAACTTTTTGCATATCGAGTGTCGCTGCTACCGCGCGGACATTCGGGTTAACCCTGCTTATGATGGTAAAGAGGCATCTCAAGTTCAAAGAAGTGGAGCGTCCCGGGATAAATCCCACTTGATCAGGGTGAATAATGTGTGGCATATAGGGGGCAAGACGTAGGGCTAACAGTTTGGCGTAGATCTTCACACCCCCATTGATGAGTGAAAGCGGGCGGTAGGAACCGCAATTAGTGGGGGGGTTTACCAGGTTTTAGTAAAACAGTTATTGTGGCTTCCCGAAGTGAAGGGGGAAACTGACCAGTTTCCACTGATTCCTCCCAAAGGGCCATTAAGCGAGGGAGCAGAAGAGATTTAAAGTGTTTGTAGAATTCAACGGGAATACCGTCTGAGCCTGGGGATTTGCCAGAGGAGAGTGAATCTATAGCGTCTGAGAATTCCTCAGGGGTAAATGGGTTCTTGAGGGAGCCGATGGTCTCAGGGGAGAGGATCGAGAGAGGTAGGTTATCCAAGAAGGAATCAATCTCAGATGTAGGGGCGCCGTCCGCATTAGCATATAGGGATTCATAGAAGGAAAGAAATTTGGAGTTAATATCTTGCGGTGACGTGGCTAGGGTACCATCAGGTCTTTCTATTCCAGGAATGGGCGAGGCGCCAAACTCACGGCAGAGGAGCCTGGCTCACCCTCGCCATATTTCCTCGCAAGGCCCGGATTGTCCCGAAACCTCAGTTCACGGTCCTCAAGAGAGCGGAAGGTGTCTAGTTCCATACCAATTGATGCTAGGATTTCAGAGGTTTGATGTAACGAATATTGGGCTTCCAATGCGGACAACGCAGCCTCACTCTCGGCAATGTCTTTGCGAATGGTCTTAAGTATACCATTTTCTTTGGACAGGGCAATAACTCTAATATAGGCTTTGAAGGACTCCCAGAGGATGGCCTGCGAGGACACTGTGTTAGTGTTAAATTCAAAGAATTCCTCGATTGCCGTCTCCAGCTCAGAGCTGAAGACAGGGTTGAGAAGGGAGTGAGGCTTCATTCTCCAGTGTCTGGTTCGGTCACGATGCAGGCCCCAGCACAGAGTAATAGTCACCGGTGAATGATCGGAGAGGGTTCTGGGCAGAATCGTTAAACAGGATATATTCCTTATGAGAATGTCAGACACTAGCCATCTGTCAATTCGAGAATGGGAGTCGTGCACCGAAGAGTAGAAAGAGTAGGAGCGAGAGTCGGGGTTGAGAAGTCTCCATGCGTTCACCAGGGCCAGTCGGGGGAGAGATAATAGAGTAGTGTAGGCTGCCTTGGTCAGCATGCGGGGTCTGGAGCCGGATCTGTCCAAGTCAACGTCAAAAATTGTATTAACATCCCCTCCCCAAAGGATAGGCAACAACGGGAAACTGTCAAGGAGGGACATAAGGTGTAAATAGAACTCCGGATCGTTGATATTAGGGCCATATATATTTAACAGGACCACTTCCCTATTCTTTAAGATACCATGGAGTAGCACATATCTGCCCTGGGGGTCGATCAGCGTAGCTATAAGATTGAACTTCAGGCTCCTATGAATCAAAGTCATAACCCCGCGGCTTTGGGTACAGTAATTGGTGTAATACCTTTGAGGAACCCACATTTTGGCGAATTTTTCGTAGAACTCAGTGCAGGCATGTGTTTCTTGCAAAAACAAAATTTTGGCCCCGTGTCGTTCGGCATGAAGCTGTAGTAGCCTCATTTTCTTATAGTTTCCTAGGCCACGCACATTCCAGCTCGTGAATGTCAAGGTGTCCTGTGACAGCAGATTAGGGGCGTTCGTTAGGGGTTGCAGATACATAGGGTGGTAACCCCCGTGGTCGGTTCATCGGATGACTAAACCTGCAACAGTGCCAGATCCACACTGCCCCGCGCGCCACCCCTACCGTGAACACCATGCCTTTTTTAACATAAAACCCAACAGAGCCCACCCCTCCCACATCCCTCCCCCAAACAGAGGGATGATAACCCCATACCCAAACAACCAAATCCACACCAGTGGCATCAACGCCTGGGGGGCCTGTGAACTGGCCTGAGGGCGATGCTCCAGACCGGAAGGTAATGTGAGGATAAACATGGTGCCTAGTGATATTATCGGGCGCCACCCGGGCAGAGCCCTACCCAGGTGGGCGAAGCCCGGTCGCACAATAGCAATGACAGTTTGGTCAAGACTGGGAGGAGCAGCCTCCCAAACAAACAGGTCATGACAGTATACAGGTTTAACAACACGTATTAATGGGACATTGTAAAAGTGAATGAGCGCTGGAGAGGGGAGTTAGAATAGGGAGAGCTCAGAAGCGGGACCAGGGGACCATCCCAAGGTCGAGAGGACACGTGTTAGTTTGTTGATCGTACATCTCTTGGGCCAGAGAGTCTCACAGGTCAAACACAATGGGTCAGGGCCACCACCATGGCTATAAGGACGCCAACCAAACGGTAGCTGTTTCTAGAAATAACTTGAGGGATACCCTACCCGTATTAGGTGAGCACCGCTGAGGGGGATCTAATTGGAGAAGCGTCCAGATTCAAGACCGAGAGGCTCCCCTAGGGATTAAAGGCAGACCGAGGTCCAGGACATATCTGTCGGGGGGAACTAGAACACATAGGTAAGGAGTGGTCCCCTCCAGCACTCATTCAACTACTAAGGGCTGCAATAATGAGGTGCAGTCCCATAACGGAAACAAACAATTAAGGATCGTGGTGGTAACAATAAGTGTCGCATACAAGATTCAGCCAGGGAAGTGTTCATCAAGGAATCTGGAGGCCTCCTCTGGGATTGTAAAAAAGTACACCCGGTTCGAATGTTCGATCCTCAATTTGGCGGGGTACAACATGGCATATTTGACCTGTAGGACTCGCAGCCTCCTCTTCACCGCCAGGAAGGTTTTACGTTCCCATTGAACCGCCACTGAGAAGTCTGGGTATAGGTGGATCCTGGCAGCACCCAAAAGTAGTTCTCCCTTGGCTCTCACCGCTCTAAGGAGGGCGTCCCGATCGCGAAAATTTAGGACTCTAGCTATAATGGGTCTTGGTTGTGCACCAGGTCTGGGTTTTGCCATGAAGGCTCGATGGGCTCGCTCAATTGCAAACTGAGGAGAAAGCTTTGGAGAGTCCAGCAATTGTGATAGCATACACTCAACATAGTCCTCCATAGGTTCCTGTATGCCATCCTCGGGTACTCCAATAATGCAGAGGTTGTTACGCCTCCAACGAGATTCAAGGTCCTCGTTCTTTTTCTCAACCTCGGTGACTCGGCCAGTGAGTGTGGAGACCTCTGCTCTGAGAGAGCTCAGATTGTCCTCGGCGGTGCCCATTCGTGTCTCGATCCCGTCTGTCTTTTCTATGTGGGCCTTGATGGAGGATATAGTGCCGTTCATATCATCAAGCTTGCTGTGGAGTGTGGTGAACCCCTCCCGGATGTATTCCATTATTTTTTGAGACTCCGGCAGGTCTGATGTTGGTGGACTGAATGGCTCCTGACCAGCAGCCTCCCCCCCCGGCCCCGCCAAGGACTTTGTGAACATGTTGATCGAACGTTGCTTCTTACCAGTACCCTTGGTCATGTTGCTAGTGAAGGGATGGGCCCGGGGCTCCCGGGAGGTGGTAAGGTTGTTGGGACAGACCGGAGGGAAGGACAAAATGGAGGAACTGGTGTTGTTGTATGCACATAGAGGACCGCAGTATCTGAGTGAAATGGAGCGTTGTGGCGGTCAACGGGATTTCTGGTCACCGCGGTCGGCAGGATCAAGGACCAGAAGGGGGTCACAAAGTAGCAGATGAGTGGGGCCACCAGTGTAGGTCCCACTGGCAATCCTGAGTGAGGGCCAGAGGTCAGTGCACTGTAGACTGGGTGGAGAAAGTAGTGGCTGTGGGCTCCGCAGCAATTGAGTGACTTGGGGGGGGAACACCCCTAGTGACTGAAGACAGAACGGCCCATTCACTCCTGTACAGTGGACGTGTGACTCAGAAGGCGAACAGGGCACCCAGGGCTCGGCGGTGTAGAAGCAGGCGAAGCAGAGGATTTACAGATCCTGGGGCGCCCAAGTAGAATGAAAGAACCAGCCGGCCAACACCACTGTAGAAGGGTCCAGCATAGAGTGCCTCCCACCGCTGACCAACCAAGCCAGGGGCCCGGAAAAGTAGGTGGAGGGTGTGAGCATAGCTGTGGTAGGCGTAGCTGAGTAAGGACCATGCGCCGATGACTGGTTTAAGGATAGAAGGGACAGTGCATGAGAGGAGCCCCGCAAGGAGCCAGCAGCTGATGCTGTGTGGCGGTGGTGAGAGGGCCCGAAGGGACACCGTGGCCCAGTGCCCGTGGATGCAGTGACCTCACTTCAGCGTCCACCAGGCTGGCCCAGGGGATCAGGGCGCAGGGCGACTGGGAGGGTGGAGGGGCCTTAGGGCGCGGCTCCAGCCGCAGTGAGTAAGGGTGCTAAGGAGCCCAGGCACCGCTCCTGCTCTCGGGAGGAGAGGCGACATAAGTCGGAACCAGAACCGCTTCAGGATGCGTGTGGGAGCGTGCAGGGGCTCCGGAACACTCACCGGTGCCTAGGAGAGCAGAGGCGTCCCCCCATCTGGCCCCCGGGCAGAGGATCCGACAATACAGTCCCGCGGGGATTCCAAATGACAGCACGCCGCCACAGGAGGGCAGCGGAGCAGATGGCTCTGGGGTCCAATGTGGCCCCCACATCCAGACAGGGGGCTGGTGTCCTCAGGCAGGCCGCCGGGTGACAGCTTGGGGTGAGGGATAGGGCCGCGCCACGCCACTGAGCGCCCCTCACCCACAGCAGGCCCTGGATCCTTGGAGCCCCGGGCGTTCAGTCCTGGAGCCAGGAGGCGGGACGGAGCAGCACCAGCTCCCGTCCCAATTTCAGCACGCCGAATCTCCGCTGCGGCACCGAGATGAAAGGCGGTGCTCGAACAGCACACGCCCGAGGCACCCAGCAGAAGGATCGGGCAGCTGGAGAAATGTTTAACAGGGCACCCAAGCTGAAATTAGTGTAGGAAGGTGCCTCACTGGACGGTGCACAACATCAGGTGGCCATCTTCACCGAGCGCAACAGCGCCCCCCCAGTACCGGATTATTAAAGGTACTGTGGACTGAACAAATTATCCCACAGGACTCTAGGTTTTTTCTGATTTCTGTAAGGCACTTCATAGATGCGAGAGACAATCAGTACCACTTCACAAATACAGGAGTCATTCCGGGGGCCCTTGGGAATTGGGGTAGAATGTATCTCGGTGTGACCACAGTCGTACAAGTCCACAGCAAAGATATCTTGAAAATCCCAAGACACCTGTTTCAACTTTTGCTTTAGTTCCTCGGTCTCACAGGCATCAGAGAGGTTGACACGTTCTTCAACCATCTGTCTGACGCCTGGGAAGACCTCGGGTTTTGCAATCTCAGCAGCCTCCTCCAGCTCATGAAGGACCTTGAATATCACCTCATCCTTCCTGATGTCACAGGTCACCTCTTCCCCCCATAAGGGCAGGAAGAGTACACAAAGAAATTCCCCCCTTGCTGGGTGAAGATATTTTCTGGCGGTATGTCATCGTCATAGTCATAAAAGTCATTGGGGATTGGTCCTATGATTTAATTCCCTAAGTCCATGGAAAATGCTGGTCATCAACCGCCATTCCAATAAAGGTGTCTGTGCCCAGAGTGAAACTCCTATGGTCGCTGTTATCCACCAATATTGGAATGGTAAATTAACTAATGGTGTCGGGTTCAACCCCAACCCCTGCTGTTGGAGATGGAAATTGGGGTGTACATAAACATCCGAATTTTGGAGTTTCCGTCCTCTTTTCAGTTTTAGGTAAAGTGGGAATTGTTGGGTCCGTCCTGTGATGTGAGCTCCTCACCGATTTGAATTTCAACTGCATACGGTAGCAATTGAGCTGACCGAAATGCCTTTTCAGAATCATCAAAGCCCATGCGGTTGCCCCTTAGTCGGGATTAGGCCTTGTAATTTATGAGGTCCAAATTAATTGAGAACCGATTGAGAATGTCACAGCCTAAATAGAATGCAGCAGAGACAACTCACACGACCCAACAATTATGCTCTATGCTTTTATCACCTATGGACATTTTTAGCATACAACTGCTAGGCAGGAGATATTTGGAATTGGGAGTTTCCAGGCCCATTTCCCACTTATCAACCAATTCAAATGTGGGAATGTTTGGATCTTTTGGGATTTTCCTGAACAATGCTTCCCTGATGAAGCATTTTCCATTATTCAGGCACATTCTGGTGAGAGCAGGCTCCCTCCCCTCATTTAACTGAATAGGGAGGAACAGCTGTTCACCCATTTTCTGAATATCCGCCAAGCTTTGAGCTGGTCTTTCATCACTTTCTACTATAGGACTTGGATTTTCAAATTGCGGATCAGTATAAAATTTCAAGGTATTTTCTTCCAGTGTGGAATTCCACTTGAAACTGGAAGGAAGGTTGATTTTCAGGAATGGAGAGGAGTTCCCATCACCAGTTTGTTGTCCTACAGCAATTACAGTAATGTCAGGTATTTGGTTGTTTCGAAAATGGAACTCAATTTGGTCAGATCGTTGTTCATTCATGTGGCATGTGCCATTTAAACTGACATAGTTGATGCTTTGTTTTAATTTTATTGTCCGGTTAGCCTGAGTCCACAGTACCTTGTTCACATAGTCTATTAGGGGAGACAGCTTCCACAGGAGGTCATTCCCTAATAGACGTGGGGTCCCCTCTGGAGTCACAACGATAACTGGGTGTTTCACCTTGTGTCACCCAATTTTAATTTCCAGATCTGCAGTCCCCTCGACAGGAATTTCATTCCTGTCAAAGTTCTGGAGTTGTCCAGAAAGAGGGGTGAGAGGAATCTGGTGTCTCTCCCCTCTTCTTGAATGTAGCTGATCAAAGGCCCTTTTGGACAGAAGAGTGGCTTGGGATCCAGTGTCCACCAGTGCCAAAAATGCACATTGCCCTTGCACTCGGGTGAGGGCATAGAACCTACCTTCTTTCTCATCCAAGGGCAAAAGGAAATGGGCATTTTGGGCAAGCTGGGCAGTCAGTTTCCTTAATTTGGACTCCGACACAGTGGGGTTTTGGACTGTTTTCTGTGCCGGAGTTTGGGAATCTGTAAAGAAAATGTGGCATCCTGAAATAGGTGGGATTTCAGAATCCCCTTTTTCCCCTATCTCTGAGCTGTCACCCTTCAACTGGAGACAGTCACTACAACCGGTTTGTGGCGAGGATCCCTTGTTTCTCGTTATGGTCTCTGAATGACTTTTCTGGGGTTCAGGGATGGGCGATTCTGAATCAGTCCCCACACCTATCCAGACTGGGTTATGGTCTTTTGGGGCCCATTTATCTTTGGGAGGAATTCCCCCAAACTTTAAGGAGAAGACTTTCTTCCCAGAATCCTCCAAGGATTCTTCCCCTTCCAACTGGAGGACATTGACTTCCTCCACAAAATGGGTCTTTTTGATCTCTTTGTTTCTCCTACCCACCCTCTGTTCCCTGGGTTTCAGATTTTTGGGGGCAGGAGATTTAAGTTCCGGTTCCGGGGTCTCTAGGGGCTTTTCACAGGTTAGGAAGGAAGTGTCCTGTAGGGCTTTGCATCACCCTTCCTCCCGTGCCTCCTCCTCTGGAACTGGTTGGTTATTGTGGTTCCCTCCCCGTCATTGTTCCGGGGTGCCAAACCATTGGTTAGAGCTATTCGGGGCTGCCATGTTCATCTGAGGGTTCTGCTGAGCCCCTAACATGCAACTCAGGTCTTGAGTTAGGTTCTGGACCTGGCGCTCCAGTTGGGACACCCGCTCTGGCTGGTACGGGGGTCTTGAAGCAACTCTGGGTTGGTCTCGGGAAGGGTAACTATACCTTCTTGCGGAGTAACCTGGGTACAGGGGGTTTCCCTGATAACCCTCGACAATTGGCCTCCCCTTTCCCGGATTTGGTGATCTGGACTTCTGAAAGCGGGAAGAGTAAGGAAGGTTGTCCTGGATGTTGGGGTTTTGAGGGTACCTGGGGAAGAAGCTTAAACCAGAATTTGAGAGATTACTGCCCTCCTAAGGGAAGTTTGGAGGGAAGTTTCCTGAGGCCATACTCACCTGATTGGATCCCCCCTGGGCCGGGGGAAGCCACACGTACCTCACCTCAAGATGGATCTGTTGCCCTTATACCTAGGGCTGATGTTATTGGCAGAGTTAGGGGGCACATTTGTGGGGTACACTACCTGACTCCCACCTGTTTGTGATTGGTCAGAGTGTCTTCTCTGCCTCTGATTTGGTTGGTTTTGGGAAGTGTATTTTTAGGCCCCCCCATTTCTAGGTCCAAAATGGGGTAACCTTCACCTCCACCACCTTGGCAGCAGTGGGGGTATTGGTTGGTTTGGGGTTTTTGGTTAGATTTTTGTTTTCTACAGGCTTTTGGACCTCGTAGATCCGGGCAGCTTGCTCTATTACCCAGTCCATGGTCCTGTCATCATGGAAATCCCTTATCAACTGGGTCATGATGTACTTTGGGAGTGCATGAAAATAGGTATTTATAAATTCCCTGCTATTTGTACGCATCCACCTAGTACTTTGTGCAAATTCCCACTTTAATTCTTGAACAAATTCTCTTGGGACCTGATCCTCTCCACACTGCAGATTGTAGGCCACCTTGCAGGCCTCCTGGGGCTTTCTGTGTGTGGAGAAGTGCTGCAAGATGGCCGTCTTGTAGGTGGACCACCTTGTTAGCTTGTTTGTTTGTTTGTTTCTTTATTTGCAAAGTGTGCCGGACCCGAAGGTATCAGGGCACGAAGGTGAGAATACTTTAGGCTTACAAGTTGCAAGGTTACACAATCACAAAAACGTACAGATTAATGACAAAAACGTGCAGATCAATGACAACAACGTGCAGATCAATGACAATATAGCAGGAGGTAATACATTTACATAGCAAATAGATACAGTGGAAAGGTCGGTTTGGCTATTGGTCAGTTGGTTGGTAGGCTCACCTATGGCTCGTTTTCTTTGAGCCACTTGATGCAGTTTGATCTGAAGTGTGGGTATGTTTGGTCAAGTCTTAAGGTCGGCGGGAGGGAGTTCCACAATTGAGCAGCTTTGACCGGGAAGCTGTTCCCTCCAATTGTAGTCATTTTGAAAGGGGGAACTGCAAGGCAGTTCGTATAGGCAGTTCTCATGGGTCTAGATGTGATTCTTCTTTTGAACCTCTCTTCGAGGTAGCTGGGTGCTAAATTATTTAGACATTTGAATGTTAGGGATGCCATTTTAAGTTTAATTTTGTTTGTCGTGGATAGCCAATTAGATTCTCTGCTGATTATTGAGATATGTTCTCTTTTGGAGATTCCTAGTGCCGCTCTAGGGGCGTTGTTTTGCAGTATTTGGATTTTCTGTTTGATGTATTTATTCGCACCTAGATAGAGAGCGTTGCAGTAATCCAGTTTGGACAGCACAAGAGCTTGTGCCAGTGTGGTGAAAATAGTTGTAGAGAGGTAGGGTTTAGCTGACCGGATTAACTTATAAGTGTACGCTGTGGATGCGGCCATAGCGTTCACTTGTTTTGCTAAAGTTAAACTGGCATTGAGGTAAAGATCTAGTGTTTTTACCTCCTTGGCAACTTTGATTATGCGGCCGTCTATGACGAAGGTTGTATAGTCTTGAAGGAGTTTCTTGATGTTGTGTGTAGACCCCAGTATAATGAGTTCCGTTTGGTCATCATTCAGGCATAGACCATGACGGGCCAACCATGCCTGGATGATGAGGTAAGATATACCTCATCAAGGCCAAATCATGTTTGTAATCCCCAGAAAGTGGGATGAGAATCTGGGTGTCATCTGCATAGTTAGTGTAGGCGATGCCCAGATGGTCTAAATCATCAAACAGGGGCTTAGTGAAAATGTTATACATGGTGGGGGAGACGCAAGATCCCTGGGTCACACTGCATGTGATGGGCACAGGGTCGGCAGCTGCTGAGGTTGAGAAGACCCTCATTATTCGCTCACTTAAAAATGATTTAATCCAAGCTATGGCTTGCGGCAAGAAGAGAGCTGCTGAGTTTAGATGGTTGCAGAGCACTTTGTGATCCACCAGGTCGAATGTTGCTGAGAGATCCAAGAGGAGGAGTAAGGCAGTTTTTCCTTGGTCTCTCAGCTCGTCGACCTGGGCTTTGAGATCGAGAAGTACTGTTTCAGTACCGTGTTGTGGTCTGAATCCAGATTGCCTAGTGCCTAGGAGATGGTGCATCGCCAAGAATTTTTGGATCTGTAAATAGGCCACTCTATCTAGAATCTTTAGCAGAAAGGGCACTGAAGTGATGGGCCTGTAATTTGTTGGTATCACTGGGTCTAGTGTTTGCTTCTTAAGTAGCGGCAGGACCCAAGATTCCTTAAGGTTACTTGGTATAGTGCTTGAAGAGAATGAAGAGTTGATAATTTTAGTAACGAACGGGGATAGGTCTCTGGCAGCATCTTTTATTATTTGCCAGGCAGTTATCGCCTCGCCAATTTGATGGTTTCAGAGATAGGATTATTTTTTCGACTTCTAGTATGGAGACTTTAGTGAAGTTAAAGTTATGTTCTGGTTTGGATTTGGTAGGTGAGTTGGTAGTTTGGATGGTTGTCGCAGGTATGTTTAGTTTTTTCTTGTCAATTTTGATTTGGAGTGTGGCAATTTTGTCACTTAGGGCCTTCTGGATGTTAGAGCACCATGTTTTATTTTTGTCACAGTTAAGTGGGACTGGGATAGGGTTCTCTAGTTCCTTCAGGATTGTGAAAAAGCTCCTTAGTTCCTGATTAGGCTTGCATTATTCTGTTGTCGAAACTTTCTTTTTTGGCGCGCTTTATTTCTGTTTTGTACTTTGTGGAGATGTTAATGAGGGAGGCTTTATTCATTTCTGATGGAAGTAGTCTCCATGCGGATTCGCACTTGCGTTTTTCTTTCCTTAGTGTTTTTACATAAGGCGTAAACCAGGCATTTAAGTCTGCTCTACACAGATGTGACTTACACAGATAACTGAAAGAATTGGAAAAGGAATGCGCTAACGGGCATATACTAACACAGATTCTTCAATGAAAATGGTGAACAGATGATACTAGCAATTTGGGATTTTCAATAGGATTTTCTAAGAGATGCAGGATTCAAAAGAGGGGGGTATGCAATATGGGACTTTCAATGGGATTTTCTATGGGAGGCACCATTAAAAGAGCGGGATAGTCAGTTTTTGGGGACTGGGTGATGTGATACTTACAAAGTAATCTTGAGTTTGAGACTTTGGACAGCCAGTGAGGTCTCTGGATAGCGGGACCAAGGGAGCTGGTCAATGGGACAGCTGGGCTCTCCTGGATGGGATCACCTGGGCATGGTCTGGTCACTGTGGACAACAGGATGGGTCAGCTGGGCAAGGTCTGGTTGTTGGGCTCTTCTAGATGGGATCAGCTGCCTTTTCTCCTTCCTTTCTTCCTCGATGCTTGTGTATGTCTGGATCTGGATTGGTGGTTCTGCCTGAATGGAATCAGCTGCCTCTGGATCTGTTTTTTTAGTCTTTGAATCCCTTGTGTTTTTCTGTCTCCTGCTTATATAGCCAGAGTGACATCATAGAATTTTACAATCTGGGGGGGAAGAACTCTGGAGTTACTCCTATCCTAGGATAGGCCAGGCTACTGGTGTTCCCTCCTCCCCATGAGCTGATTGGTTCAGGGGAAATCACATCATTTTATGTGTGTGCATTTATGACTTCCTTTGTTTCTCCAAGGTTACTTTTGACTAAAATAAGTTTATGGAGCAAAACTTCAAATCTATGCGAGTCCCCATCATAAGACACAGATATGCAGATTCCCTAATTCACAGGGAATCGAACAGTCCCATCGCTAACTCTGTACAAGGTAACATCGCTTTTGGGCACAATTTCACCATTTTTAGGAGAATCATAATATTTAAAATTCCCTCATTAACTACACATATGCCCACTACTATTTCTCATATTTTCACCAAGTTGTATGTGTGTCATTTATGCTTCACCCGGAAGTGCAGTTTTCCTGCCATTCCAATTCCCCAAGTGCTAGCAACATGTACTGGGTCTCATTTTGCTTGTTGAAAAATCACACGAAATACTGCCATAATATTGAATTTTTGCTAATTTGATTTGGGGTGCTGAAACAAATGTCTTAATGTACAACAGTTCTTTTAAATTCAATGGGATGGATTAGCCACTGTGTGGGTAGTCCTGCCACCCACACAACCAAATTGTCTTCCCCTGGGTCAGCCTGAACAACGGGTTTCCATGACGCCTTTTGAAGTCATGCAGTTCGGGCTAGGAATGGGTGTAAGAGGGACTCGCACCTCTTGGTCAAAACACAGGGCCCATTCACTTCCTTTGTATTGTCTGCCAGTCCTGCCAGCCAGTCTAGCAGAACTAGTAATTATCACACTGTCAGCCCCAGCACTAGTCCTTGCAGCATCAGTTCACTGGTAGGTGCGAAAAGTGGTAGGCAAGCCTTCCTGTCAAACTGGTCTGACTGGAATTCCTGGGCCTCAGCCAGGCTGCTTGGAGCCTTGTGGGGGAAGAACATAGGATCCATTGCTGGCAGCACTCACCCACATATACAATAATATTCTTGTGCTATCAACAGTCGTCATTTTACATTTGTCTTTAAATGTCATTTTCCCTTCATTTTGCAATCACAAAATAACATGTGTGCAAGCTTTGCATTTCCTCTTCCCACTGCGGGTTCTGTAGACCATAGTTTCATTTCACTTAATCTTCTGGGGTTTTTGCATATACAGTTGATTTATGGACTCAAAAGCGTGCTGCCCAGGCTGTCTTTGATATTGACATGAGAAAAAGAAACACTGCATTATTGTTTTGATTTACTGCAGTTTGTGTGCAATAGTTCTAGCAAAAGAAAACAAAAGCTGTGTTAAGTAGAAAACATAATTCTTTGTCTTTCAAGTGATTTCGCAGGAAACATCAGTTGCTCTGGAAATGTATTGCCTCACTTCTTGGTAATCAGTAGAAATAAAGCATGCCAGGGTGTGTTTCCATGAAGGGCACAACTTTGTGATGTTTTAAAATGAAATGAAGAACACATGCAAAGCCGTCTTGGATGTCATGTGTGCAGCTTTAGTATTCAGAAAACAGAACAGTAAATGTGGTGCCGTTCTGCATTTAGGTCATTTTCAGATGATTTAAATGGAAGTAAAACCATGCAGAGCACTTCTTGTGATGGCATTCTTGTGTTCAGTGCTCGCCACACATATGCACCATGGAAAGAAAAGTGCAGCCGTTTTTCTGCATTATTTTTTAGGTTTTTGTTTGAAGGGGATTTCTGCAAGGGCCTTAAAATGTACCCCCCACCACTGTTGGAAATACTGTTTCGCAGGTGTGATGCTCCTCTGTTAACATGCTCATGGCACAAGCTTGGGAATCTCCCACAGTAGAAACATAGGCTATGCAACAATAAGAATGCTCCATTTTTAGAAACACTGGCAGTGCCAAAGGTAGTATGATTTACTGGTATAAATATTGCCCGTGTAACAGTGAACATTCTCTATCACTAGAACTGCTGACTGTGCACCAGCGACAATGCTCCACTTATGACAATACTGACTCTATTAGTAAGGGTGGTCTAGTGTGTAACAGTGTATGTGCTCCACTGTAAGAAAGATTGGGTGTGTAATAGTGTAATAGTGAAGCAGCCTCACTGGTAGCAATATTGATTGTGTTTTACAAGGGAGAGAATGTTCCACTGTTAAAAATATTCACTGTGCATCAGCGAGGGTGCTCTATTATTAGATATACTGATTCTGTAACTGCGACGATGACGATCTGCTGTTGCAAATGCTGTACTGACTGTGCAACAATGTGGATGTTCTACTGTTAGAAATGATGTTTGTAACAAGGTGTTCCACTATTAGCAGTATTAACTGTGCTATATGGCGGCGAGAATGTTGCACTGTAAAACACTCTGATTGGGTAACAGTGTTAGTGCTCTGCTTTAGAAATACTGCCAGTATAACATGTGCTATAAACAGTGACTAACACTGACAATGTTTCACAGACAGCAATACTGTCTGTGCAACAAGGAGGGTTCTCTACTGTGAGAAGTACTGGACGTGTACCAGTGATGGTGCACACACCTTTGAAATGCTGTCAATTACATTGAGGAAGCCCACTATTAAA
Source organism: Ambystoma mexicanum (assembly GCF_040938575.1). NCBI lineage: Eukaryota > Metazoa > Chordata > Amphibia > Caudata > Ambystomatidae > Ambystoma > Ambystoma mexicanum. The sequence goes on from NC_090925.1 coordinate 171,695,903, forward strand.
AATAGTGATTTCAACAGTGGGTCTGTTTCACTGTTAAACATACTAAATATGTAATAGTGTGTGTGCTTCACTATTAGAATTGCTGACTGTGCACTAGTGACCATGCTCAAAATAGTGTATCTAACAGCGTTGGACCCTGAGACATAATGCCATCTGCTTGAGTGTACTGCCATGAGCTTTAAAAAAAAAATGTGTGCTCTATAAAGCGAAGGTGGTTCCCCAGCAGGAGAGTGTGTGATGCTCAACAGACACACGTTCATCATATGCTCTGTTTCTAAAAAGGTAATGTCAGTGAACACACCAGAGCTGGGTACAAACCCTGTGAGTATGTAACATATTGGATATTTGAATACCTCTGCCGTGCACTGTCTGCAGACAAACTAGTGGACCTTTCAGGCAAACATTAAAATGTACAAATGCAGAAACTCTGTGCCAATGTCCCCTTTAAAAGTCTATCTGGCCCTAAAGGACCAACTTCCTATCATACAAATGTCAACTGACACACGTTACCCTGCTAAGGTGGTGCTATACTCCAAGAGAGAGAATGCAGTGGTTTTTCAACAGTTTGCTACAACTAAGTGCATTTTAGCAGACATTAAACCGCATTTTAAAGGCACTGTGACAAACGTTTTTTATTGACATTTGTTGCATATGGTTTTTGTTTGGCATACTGGCTAGGAGTGTGATAGTTCCCTCAACATTGGAGGGTGCCTACCTGTCAGCCCCGAGGAGCTGCCCCCAACGGTTTGGGGGCATTATGCTCAGAGGTAAGGGTATAAATCATTGCATTTTTGATTTTCTTTTTTGCAATGTGAAGTAAAGAAAGGTGTTATTCAGGTTAATTCACAGTGGGGCTCATTTTTGAGTTCCTTGTGGCGGGGACCTGTTACAGGAACACTTTAGCATAGACAGGTCCACGCCACGGAAATGTCCTCATTTGGACAGGGGAGTGGAAAAACGCGGCATACATGCTTGTACACCTTCCTTTTGTACTCAACTGTGCAGTGTAAATGAAGCAAACGCCAGATGCCATGTGCATACACTGTAGCATTTGTATGGCAAAGAGGAAGAGTGGGGCGGAAACATGTTATGTTTTGCCTCTCCTCGCCACCATTCAAGTACATGAAAATGAGGCGTGGCTTCAATGGAAGGTGTAAACGCCTTATGCAAGGCTTTAACTTTGGGCTTACTGCACAAAAATACCCAGACTCGCTTTTAAGTGGAAACGTTTGCTTTAATGTGATAGGCCACAGACTAACATATCCATTTTAACAAATTGTCAAACAATTAAATAAATAAACAATTTCCATTCCCTCACAATTAAATAATTAAAGCATTTCAAATTCCTTCCTTCCTGTCCCTCCCTGTCCCTTCCGTCTCCTTAAAATCCTCTCAACCTTCATTCCCGCTTTCTCCCATCTTCTCCCCGAGGCCACGCCCCTCTTTTTTCAATACCTGTTCCCCCTCTTTGATACCCCGGGGTAGCCTGTTCGTGCAAACAGCACCACCCCCTTCCTTTACCGTGCTAGTACCCCATTGTGCTTCGCCCACGGGTCATGTCCCGGGCACCAGAAAAATCCTGGTTCTTTCTGCCCCACAGCCATAACCTAAGTTTTCTTCTATTTCCAACTTTGTGTTATGTCTTGCACTGCCAACGTAGCATCCAGTAAGTAATAACTGTTTCCGTATACCGAGAAATGAACTCCATCCTCCCATAAAACTGAAAAATCATCATAAATTATCTCCCTATGCTCCAGCACTTGCACTTCCACCGCACTACAGAACTTCCCCATTTCCCTGTTAATCTTCTTCCTTGTCCTTTCCACTGCCCCTTCATTCACTGCCCCTCTCCAAACTCTCCTCGGCAATAACTTTGTCCAAACCAACCTTACCATGAGCCACATCTCCCTTCACCAGCTAAGGTCCCTTTTCATTTTCCTTGACAATGATACTCCTGTGTCTCTAACTAAGTCATTCTCCCCTGCGTGTTCTCCCTCCGGACCCCATGAAGCTCCCTCAACCCCGCTAACATGGGAAGCAATTGGTCCCACCTAAGTCCCTCTACCTCCGACCATCTCCATAAGGCACTGTTGTAGATGCATCCCAGATCCCAGTTGTGTCCCAAAAATCCTTTTCCTGCCTCTTTCCCAGCCCATTTTACAATTGAATGTCCATAAATCCATATCTGCGGCAACTCACCACTCCTTCGTGCCACATCTGCAAAAGAAAAAGTTATGAAGTTTCTCTTAGCCACTGCCAAACCCCCCCCCCGACCATGTTCCTAACTGGCCCATTTCCCAAACACTCTGAGGTACCCCTTGTACTTTCCCGCACTCCAGCTCCCCATCCTTTTCAGCTCATTCTCTGATAGCCCTGTCCTACTACCTTTCCGATGCCACCCCCATCCTGTAAGAAATGAGTTACCAAAATATCTACTCTCTCCCACATGGCCACCACAGCCCTCCTCATGACCCCCAAAACTTGCGCTGCCCATCATGCCGACCTGTCCTCGTGCTGAAAGACCAACTCTTCTCACAAATCCTTGCTATCTTGATTCAGAATCACCCAACAGCCCTTTCCTTTTCTGATCCGTTTTCGATCTGCAGATATTTATCCACCTGATTCTGCTAAATGAACATCTCCCCACCTTATCGTCCTTCCCCTGCTAACCTTTTCCCTTCCTGTTATCCCATGCCCAACCCCCCAGCAAATTACATCCATATCACTGTGTTTCCCCCGCTGCACACAGGGCCACTATGCTCCTCCGTCCATGCAGTTCTCTCTCCTCGCGGTCCCCCCTGTCTGCACCAGGGGCTAAAAGTTCACCCCCGTCCATGCAGTCAAATCCCCATAACCGGCCACTTCATGTAGCATCTCTGCACACTTATCCCCTTGTGTGCCGCTCATCTCCCGCTCCTTCACCGGGGTGCATAAACCCTTCCTTGACCGCAGTAAATGCCTCCAATATTCCTAGCCAAACTTGCAATCCTCCCTGACCGCTCCTGCCAACCACCTTGTGATGCTCCCGCCATAACCTGTGCCATGTTTTCTGCCAATTTCAAACCGGGGCCACTACCTGGTACTCAAAATTGATATACCCCATTATCTTCTGTTTCTCTCTCAGTATTATTTTCTGGGACACTATCACCTTCTCCAACAACCCTATAAGCCTGCTCACCTTGTTGTGCGGCAAGCGTATGGACCCAGCTACAGTCTCCAACTCCCTCCCTAGAAAGGTCAACCCCCCCACCGGCTCTTCAGTTATATCCTACCGACAATGGCACTCCCAATTCCTGCATTGATGTCTGAAAACTTCCACATCCTCCGACATTCCTGTTCTCTGCCCTCCCCACTGAAAATCGCCCAGCTAATGCACCCTCCTACACAACCCAAACTATAAGTAAACCCCGTTGCACCAACATGGCTAAAGCGTGCAACCATGCACCTGAAAAATGCCCGGCCCTTGGCAACGCTTTCTCCACATAACTTTGGCCTTTGAACTGCAGCCACGGCATCCTTGGACCTTGATACTCACTTAAAAACCCTTGCGACAAAACCTTTCCCTAAAAACTTGGCCCCCTCCCTGTCTGGGTAAACTGAGCCACTCCTATTGCCTGCAACTTTTACTGGTGTATGGGCCTTCCCCCCCCAACTCCTTGCCATGTTGCCGCCCCTCTCCCTCTGTTTGGAAACATTGCATAACCGGGTGCCTACCTTTGCATCTGCTGCACTCGTGCTTAAACTTGCACACCGTCCTCATGCAGCCTTCTTTATTGAAAGCCCAGCTGTTGAAGGCTGACCCCTGCCTGCTCGCCCTACCCCCTCTGGGGCAGGGCGACCATGAAAGGTCAAGTAAGGCACGGGTAAACCGCTCACTGTATGCTACGTTGGTGCTGGTCTCGTAGGCGCCATTCAATGTAGCCAGAGATCCATGTCAATTTCTCCCCACACTGCCTGGCTATCCTCTGCCATCCTCGCCCTAAACTCTTCGTCGTATCTCACCCAAGCGAAACCCTCAAAACTCGTAAAACGCTTTCCTTATTACATCCATGCATTTCAATAACGCTACACACCCCTCTTGAAACCATGGGCATAATTTTAGGGGGCCCAGGGGTGTTTGTCCCCGCAACTTTCATGGCACACCATTATGTCCCCATTTGTTTGGCTAGAGCACCTTTTCTTCAGATGTCATGTCCCCCCCAACATTTTCAGAAAAGTTACTCCACTGCTGGAAACTTCTCACAGTAAACACTTGCATGAATAATAAAAGCTGACGTACAATTGTCAATCGTGACCAGCACCTTTGGTCTTGTGGTGAACTCCCTCTTCTCCTTAGACCCTTCTTTCAGTCTCACCTCCCTGTGCAGGACATCAAAAATGTCCACAAACTCCCCTGCCTATATCTTTTCTTTTGTAGCCCCCATGAAATGCGCACCCAGCTGCTTTGTAATGCCCATGTAAGGCATCCTTTTCTCCTTCCCTATACCTTCCGCAGTCCTCTCCTTAGGAATCTCAATGACCACTTCAGCCACTGCTCTGCCACCTTGTCGGTTTGTACATCCACTGAGGATACACTCTTTCTCTTCTCCCTCACCGAAGCCCCCATGGTCCTAGCCTCTATTTCCCCTACCAACCCCTGTGTCCCATCTCCCTCCCTGCATGTCCCCCACCTCCTGCCCAACTCTTGCCATACCGTTGAACACTCCCGTTCCTGCTCACCTCTTTCTGCCCCACCGTCACCCAGCTGCGGCATCCTGGCCTCCACTCCACACTCTCTCATTTCTCACCGGGTTCCTGCTGCGGGGACAAAAAACATCAGCAGACTCCCCTAACCAATTTCCCTACCATCCTCTTGCATTTCTTCCCTCCGCAACCTGACATTCCCCTTCAAACCTTAAGCCCCTTCTCACCCTTTCCCTCCCCCATAAACCATTTCGCACTTCATCCTCCCACTGTCCAACATTCTCCTCTTCCCATTCATTATCCTCCGTGAAATACCATTGTTGTTGCGAGCGCACGCTAGTGCTGGGCAGCTCCTCTTCGGGTGAGCCCGGGGCGTACGGCCCACTGCTCCATTGATTTCTTCTCGGTGGGGCCAATGCCAACCCCTGCCTGCTCCTCTCTTCTTGGACGAGGAGTTCTCTCCTCCACTCTTTGCTCCTCCGTGCTAGGGGCCGTGCTGCACCCTCTAGTCTGCTCTCTGTAGCCTTCCAGAGGGGCTGTTCGCAAGGCCTCTCCTATCTTCTCCTCAGGAACCTCAGGGGATGTACCATGCCCTCCGTCTAACGCCCTCCTGGGCAGGGAGGTCGTTACGCACCTTCCCCTTTCCTCACCAACCAACTGGACCGAGCCCTCCTCTGAACCCCTGCACTCTTTTGCAGGTATTTCCCTCCTCTGCCCTTCTGTCCCACTGCCTTTATTTGTACCGTGCTGATCCTAGCTGCGCCCCTAGCCTGTCTCGTGCCCACCTCTACCCTTGCCACACTAGTGACCTCACCCGGCCCTATGGATCCAGACCCACAAACCGACCTTTCACCGTCTGCCCCCCCTCCTGGATGCTCTCCTAGGTATCTCCCTCCTGCTACTTCTGACCCCCCTGTGCCATACACCCCCCTTTCCTGCAGAAGGGCTACAAGCCACCACCACAGTGAGGGCCCCATCTGACACCGCTCTGCGTTGAGGCCTACCCTCTCCCGCCCCCTTTTCCCCATAACCCACCCACAACCCCTTCCAGCTGGGCTTTAGTTGGCCTGCTAATAATACTCAGGGCCTCCCATAATGCCTGTGTGTCCACCGCGACCCTACTTCCAGAGCCTTGTTCTGCCATCCCGATACAATCAGTAAATTCACTAAATGGCCCTACTCCTTGATGCACCCCCCAAACTAGCTGTCTCCCAGGCCTGGACAATAGCTCCCTGCGGGCCCTGAATTGCAATATATGTATTGGAAGCAATATCCGGCTTCCTGCCTGTATCTGTATAAATCCCCTGGATATTATAATGACCCCCCACTGGGAGGCAGGCACTAGCCCCTTCAAAAAGGGCAAACGCGACCCCAGAATCTATATTAACAATTCCTTGCCCACAAAAATATTCTTGAGTAAAACTTTTTTTTTTAATTCTCCCCGCCTTTCCCCCTGCAAGTTATGCTATTTATTTTAAAGCAAGGTAACAGAAAAACACGTACCTTAGCTGGGGGGAATTGATAATGCAACTATTGCGCACCACTCAAATCCCAATCAAACATATGCTGCCCCTTTAAGGGCTCCACACTGCCCCCTGGTGGAGAAGAGCCGGCACCGCACCTCAGTGCCCGCATTGACGAGGAGGCAGCCTGGAAACAGGCAGCCGAAAGGAATTCCCTGTTACACTGCACCCTGCTTACCTTGATACCCACCCTTCCCACTGAAAGAAATAAACGGGGCAAAACTCGCCCACACGCTCCTCCGAAGCACGCAGGGCTGAAAGCAGAACTTGAGCCCACTGCAGACGCACTACCCCTAGACAGCCCTTATGCTGCCACAACACGCCCCTGGCGTGCCCGCACAAACAAGGGGGGTGGTGGGTGCTTTATCTACCGGACTCCCGAACTTTATAAATATATACAACCTTTTCCTAATGTTCTTAATTAGCTCTCTAAACTACCCCACTATCACTATCTATGTCAGCCCCTATGCTCCACCTTCGCCCTACCTCAACTGCCTCTACAAAGTAGGCCCAACGCAGGGAAGACTCAGGAGCAGCGACCTGGACAAACGCTTGTCCCAACTGTTACTTGCTCCCGATCCTTTGCTGCCCCTTTTTATGCCCCACCTGAGGTGCTCTATGCGCAGGGCTTCTTCCATTTATGGCACGTCCCAAAGAAAATGGTCTCCATTGGGTTTAACTGACTTGTTATACCTATTGGCACAACCAAAGCCCCCTACAAATTGAAGGCTGGATTGAAGTGAAAATAAGCTATATACTACCAAAAGATGGAAATAGTGGTATAAAGATTTTGAAGTTATTGCCATTCCCAAATGTGCTGTTACAAATATTGTCAGGCTATTTTAGCCCTCCACTTATTGACTAAGCAGATAACAAGAACATTTGCTGAAACCTGCTTCCCTTTGCTCTGAAATGTAAACACCTGGCCCATCTTCACCCAGGAAACCCCGTGCATTTCCTAGTGAGAATCTGACACCGCAAATCTTTGGGGAGGTACTGATTAACTAAACAGGAATGTGCCGTTTCCATTTCAAGTGGAGCTGCTAGGGAGGGGGTGGACATGCTTAGGGGAGACATTTAGAGACAACACTCTTTGGTCTGTAGGAGACAAGGCTGGGATTACTCTTTGCCATACTTCCTCTATACCCCATGTGGCTTCCTGCAAGACTCGGGGTATGACACCAACTGCCAGAAAACGGTATCCCCTTATTTTACCAACACAAATTACTTCGAAATAATTTACTTTGATGTAATTCCTTTGAAAAAACTCATCAAATTATGTGGGGGAAGAGGGTAGGTGTAAAGGTTTAAAAGGGGCGGAAGCAGGCTTGAGATAGGGGTACTAGCAGAGGGAAAGGAGGGACTTGGTGCAAACCACAAAATAAAAAAAAATAAAATAATTTGATGAGTTTTTTTTAAAGGAATTACTTTGAAGTAAATGACTTCAAAGTAATTCCTGTCGGTAAAACGACATTAAACCACAGAAGACACTTTATGACACAGGGACTATGGTGGTTTACTTGCAGAAGGGCTGGGGAATGCACCAATCCCCTGCCAGTATTGTGCTGTATAAGGAGTAAGCACCCCTCATTATTTGAGCACCCCTCTTTCTTTTGAATTCTTTTGGAGGTAATCCAGTCCCAAGGGCCCTTTCATAGGACTGGGGTGAAGCTTTCAAGAAGGGTCAGAAACCCTTTCCTCAATCACATCTAAGAAACAGAGAGGTGACCTGCTGGCTGGAGGAACCAAAATCCAGCCTGCTGCCAAGAAACTGGTGCTAAGAGTGTGCACTGCAACTGCTATTGTCAGCCTCCCCCAAGGGACTTTGGACCCCTTGCTTGGCCCGGGAAGAGCAAAATGGGGCCCCAGCTCCACAAGTGAACTTGTTTTGAAACCAACAACATTTTCTAAGTCCAAGGGTATTTATGGCACACTCTGTTCCACAACATAGTAACTTTCCATCCAAGTGAATGTGAGTCTGTATTGAGACTGCAAGCCACATTTGGACTTCTGATTGAGTCGAATGATGCTCCTTGCATTTGGTTAACTTGAGATTCTGAGCCAACTGCCACGTCAAGATGCCTGAACTGAATCTTCTGTTTCTGATGCAAAGAGAAATGCCAAGAAGACAATTTGACACAATTGAGCCTGCGTTGTGGGGTTTAATGGTAGCCCCTGGATCAAATGAACAGAAAGGCCATGTTGGGCCCCAATGTGCAGAAATACATTCTGGTCATGGTAAACGTGTCACAGTATATTGCACGGCACACACCAGATAGGGAACTCCTTCCCCTACAATGGATATAGCGCACAATAAAATGCTTTTTATTTTTAATATACTACGGATTCTTTTGAATAGGCCTCCAACCTATCTCGCACCCAGCCTCCACAAACACCCCGTGTCACAATGGACTAGGAACCAGGCCGGTGTGCATCAATGAGATCATTCGTAATGTATTATTTAATGAAAAAAGTAAAAGCTTACAACCGCTTTTGTTATAATGACAAAAAGGAAAATACAATCAGGTTGAAATAGACTGCTTTTGTTTTAATGACAAAACAGGAAAATAACAATTCCACGCAAAGTGATCACCCCTACAGTTTATCACTCCCCCCCCCGCAACACTCACCCCAAATTTAGACTTGATTCCTTTGAATGGAAGGCAATGGCAAGGAGTAGAAATACAGAGGAAAAATCGGTTTTGGGGTAATGCCCACCACCACAAGATGGGAAGCCAGCAAAGAAAGGGAATCCCGTTTTTGGAGCAAAATGAAAAAATTGGGTTTTGATTATTTCTCACAATTGCTAGGGGACAGAATAGAAGACAACTCATATTGCTTGCACTAGGAGTTAGGCAAAGTTTAGGGAATGCTAATCAGCACACCAGGGCAAAATAGAAATAAAGTAGGAAAATCTGTTTTGAGTAGAAAAAAAATGCAAAGGGAAAATACAGCGGCAAATGGAAATTTGTTTACAATGGGGTTTACAATGACATGCAGCTCAGGGAAGGGGTTTAGCTTACAATAGGAACATCGGTTTTCAGTGATAAGAACAGGGGCACTAGACTTCTAGGCAAAGGGATTTCTCACAATGGGAACAACCGTTTGGGTTTAATAGGACAGATGCAAATAGGAATTAGTTTGGTAATGCACACAATATATGGACACATTTGTTTTTTAGTTACAAGGCGAATAATTCTTTTGAGGCAACACTTTAATGACTATAACAATTAAATAAAAAGACCAGGAACAAGATGGTTGATTTTGAATTGCAAAAATCTTGAACCGTGAATTTGAATGGGGGAATTCATTGATTTACTTAAAGAAATACTAAGGATTTACACAGACAACGGAGAGGTTTTTGAAAGGAGATATGCTACCATACACAGGCAAACAAGAGATTCTTCTATGGAAAGATGACTGGACTACATGAGAAATTGGGGTTTTCAATGAGAAATGTTGGATTTCCTACTTGAAGGTTTTATGCAGTGTAGGGCTGGGGTTATATGGTACTTAGAAAGCAAGCCTTGGTTTAGGATTCGGGAAAGCCAGCTGGATCTCAGGACACTCTGGTCAGACAGGGCAAGGGGTTTGGTCACTGCACTCTCAAAGATGGTTCACCAGCCTTCTCTCCGTCCTTCTTCTCCTGTCTCCCCGGTCGTTGTGTGTCCTGAGTCCTAGTACAGTCCTCCTTATATAGCAGGAATGAAATCACTAATTTTACAATCTAAGGGGAGTACCGTGTAATTATCCCTGTCACTTGGATTGGACAGCTACCATCCCTCTCTCCACCCCATCAGGATTGGTTCAGGAGAGAAGAGCACCATCTGTCTGTCATTTGTTATCCTCCTTTTGTTCTCATTTCAACTTTTTGGTAAAAACTAGTTAGGTATCATAACTGTATAATTATACTAGCAACTGCCATATGGAATAGATATTTGGTTTTAGCTGGTCACAGGGAATTAGATAAGCTGATTGCCAAATCTGTATGATGTAGCATGGCCAGGTGGCACATTTTTGACATTTTCATAAAATGTACAACAGTTATGTATATGTAAGTGATCAAGTATGTTCCTAATTATTTCATTTTCCACCTTTTCACTAACCCTCACATTTGTCATATGTTCAGATCAGCCAGAAACCTAATCTAACTGCCCATTACAGTTCCCAAAGTCACAAGGAGATGCAATTTAGATCCTTAAAACAGCCTGGCATACATTTTAAATCAATCCTCAGTCTGATGGGTGCGCAAAGTGCCTAAAACAAAATTAGTCTTTTCATATTAATTGGGAGTGTCTGTTCCATATGTCGGAGGGACGCTTTATCCCCCACAGTCATCGGTCTTCCTGGGTCAGTCTGTGACCGGAGTTGTTTTTATGAGTCCCTATGAAATGTCAGTTTGCTCTTTGAAGTGGGTGCGTCAATGACTCACACCTTCTTTTCATGCTTCAGCCCCATTTTGCCCTCTTTTGAAATCTCTGGGTTTCTGCCATCATGTTTGCAGAACAGGGAATTATGATGCTTCCCACTGCATCACATTTTATTGCAGGTTGTTTGCTGGAAGGTGCAAACTCCAGCTGGAAGTGGAGCTTTTAATTGTGAAGTTCCTGCCCCCAGCCAAAACAGGTTTTTCCTGAAGTGTCTCCCCAACTGTCACTGGAGTTTTGTGGGGAAACATAACATACATTTGCTTTGGTCACCTCTTCCTCCCCACATCATGTTTCACTTACATTTTCTGTGGGCACAGTGATATCTTTTTCCATTGTGGCTTTTTAAAGCTGTTTTTATTTGCATCACATGTGCAGGCTGTTTTTGCTTTTAATGTTTAAAATCCTGTCTTGTAGGTCACATGATTTTTTGATTCCTGCTCCTTGGATGAATTCACATTGCTGCTTGTCCATACATGATGATGGGTAGGCCCCTTTCTACATGGTTGTTTATTTTTACATAAGCACAAAAGAAAAACCCAGGGCGTTTTTTTTGTTGCAGGGTTTAAAAGGCTGCTGTTCAAGTGAAAGGGAAAGCTAACAGGGCTGTTTTTGTTTGCAGTATTGAAATTCTTCTGTTCAGGTGAAAGGGACTTCTGTTTGGGGCCTTTAAATGCACCCCACAAAGGCACATTGTGAGCTGAAAGACAACAAGGCAGCCTTTCATTCTCAGCTGCTACATTAATAATGACGTGTGCAAATCAAGAGGCATACACTGATTCAAAAGGGCTTTGCATGCGGCCTATTTTTCAACATTGGCAACCTTGCTGACCAGTGCAAGATGCCTTGAAAATGTGGGCATTTTACAGTCTAGATGCAAAGAACTTGTTTTACAGTGAAACCTCCTGACATAAACCATTCAAATAAAGATCACACAATAAAGTGGGCATTGCTGTCATGATGACAGATAGTGAAAGGCTCCACATAAAAAGTAGCTGCAACATTAAAAATGTCTCATGTGCCCAAAGAAATGTAACCTTCACAAATATAAGGTTCTTTTTAGAGCCATGACTGTAAGTTTCCAATTCCTGAAAAATGACCTTAAGTTGCAGTTGCAAGCCACATGACTGTAAGTTTCCATTTCCTGAGAAGGTCTCAGTCTATTCAGAACACTCAAGCAGTGATCAAGGAATTTTACGGGGGCCTGTTCTCTGAGATAAGCAATAAAATGACCATTAGCCTTGGAAGAAGAAAGGCTCATGATTTTACTCCAGGCTTAAACCAGCAATGAGGCCACAGAGTCTGGAGCATATGTTTCAAGAGAAGTGACATCTTGTACAAGAACAGCAACTTAAAATGGTGATATGAAACTAGAAATATATATGTAAACATGTGGCCATAGGTTCATATCAGGAATGACATTTTACCCATTAACTTTTGAAGCATGATATTTACAGAAATGGGACAAGTATCATGTTAAAACTTATTATGAGCCTCTGATGTTGATCAAAAACAGTCTTTTGGAAACCCTGTTATCACCTAAAATATGTTTCTAGCTCCCCCGAATATGATATGAAACTGAAAGTAGGGGAGCTAGTGTCTCATTGAATTAGATATCGACATCGAAAATTTCAGGTTGGTAACTGTTTTAATTGTTGTGTAAATTGTAGGGGTGCACGTTCAGAACACTGCCCCTTCCAAATTATTTAGATTGCGAAAAAAATATTAAACTGCAGAGAATGACTAGAGGACAGCGTAGGGGCAGAGGGAACCTATGTGAGGAAGTAGTTAGTGAAGGACACATGTATTTTTAGAACTCATACAGGGGAATACTAACCATTGCTTTGTGATATTGTTACTTAGAATATATTGCATACACGCGACATTCATAACATGAACTAGGGCTGCAGCTGTTGGGGAGGAGCTAGCACCTTGGCTAGTGCCTTCCTGCACCCCCATGCAGTTTACAATTAGGCAAGACCTCTCTAAGCAGTAGAGCACTGAGAAAGCTTTTTCATGCAAAAATAATCACACACAAGCATGGACAGGCACTAAATGAAGATAGTTAGTATTTAAATATAAGGTGTATATAACTTTTAGCTGAATGCATTTGTAAACATGTTAAAATGTAGTTAGCTTTTCTCAAAGCAAGGTAAAGAGCTCTGTGCCAAAAGGAATTCAGCCTGTGTTAAAGATAGACTACAGGCATTGCATGTTGCTCTGCTAGCTCTGGCAGAGCACACAAAGTGGCTGAGCCACTGTTTCCTGTCCATCAAAAACCCACACAGATTAAAAACTCAATGCACAACATATAGAGTACTATGGAAAACAAGGTTTTGGGGAGAATTGCTGGTCCAGATAAAATATGAGTATATTGAGTGAAGTGTGGAGAGTATTGCGGAAAGGTGCGTTTATATATAAATGTTTATAATATAGCAAAATATGATAAACAGGAGCTACAATGTTTTCCTGCATAGGCAGCAGTATGCTAAGTAGTTTGGCCTAAATGGAAACCTGGCCATGCAAGAAGGAAGACTGTAGCATCCCTTGTAAGGCAAGAAGAACAGGTTTGGATGAGCTATGCCAGTATCTAGTAACCAGGTTGAACAGTATATAAGGCACCTGCTTGGCATCAGTCTGGAGGAACCAGCCACGGAAAAAGGACAGAATTCCAGTCCGGGGGGCAGGGGATGGGGGTCAGAGTCCTTTGCCCCCATCCTCATCTCTGTACAGATTACACTTGTTATCCTTGCAAGATGAAGACTTGTGGCCTTAATTCCCTAGAGGGGTGCATTTACCATGGTGTGAGCATGATTAGGGGTACCCGTATACTTAAGGGTTACCCCTGTAAATTGGGCTACCTTTTACAGCCATGAATGGGTCTGAATCCTGGAAGGCAGTGTTGGAGACACAGAACAACGAGGCCTCATCACTTGCTTGATTATCACATTCCAATTCCCAGATACGGCAAGGAATGCACAGGCTGACCCTCATATAATTGTATCCAGTTAGCCCTTTGAACAATAAGGTAGGAATGTCAGAATTCGAATGGGAAATGGGCTGCGGCCTAGTACGAAGATCATACTCATTGTAGCTGGGGCAGAGGTCTCGAGCTGCCAAAACAGCAATTGAGACTTAGGGCACCTGTTACCCCCAGAAGAATAGTCATTCTATTTCAACAACCAGATGCACAGAGTTAGTGCTCTTAAATCCTTCATGAATTGGATGGATTAGTAGGACCCCAAGTCATCCCCAGGGAGGAGTAGCTGATACAGGGTGGAGCTGAGCACAGCAAGGTCAATGGTTTGTATCCGGCAAAGCAAAGGATGATGCCAAGTTATAAAATTACAACGGTGAGGCAAGATGGGGTGCTTACGTGTCTGGGATGAGAAAAAAGTTGCCTATTTTGCAAGCACCAGACTGCACTTGAAGTTATCTGCTGTAGTTGTATTTGTATTGCGTAACTGAATGTGCTGCTTTTGATTCAGCTCATTATTTCAGCCACTTTTAGTTAAATTGTATCTTAGCTTTATAAACTGCTTTTTATAGTTTTTAGTTAGTCACATTGTGTTTTAGTTTAAAAACTGCCTGTTAGAGCTTTTAGCGAGGTTTTAGCCAAATTGCGTTTTTAGCGTATCTTCTCATAATCTGTGCCTGTTTTATACACTCAACTTTATTTGCGCCTCATATCGTTGGCTCTAATAATGGAATTCTTAAATAGCATGCCCTGTTGTTTAGCATCTAGTTGTTGCACTTACCTGTCCTTAAGTGTAAAACCCAGTTTACTTTCTGAGACCATCTAGAATTGATTTTTCACATATATGTGCCTAACGCACAGGAACTACAAGTCCTGGCATTTTTGTAGTCCATTGGACCTATTTCTTATAAGTCAGGTGATGGCGCAAGCCAGTCTGTGCCAGTCGGTGGCGTTCCGTGTTGCCTGTTGCTGTCCCTCTTAATGGGTAAAAGAATATCTGCCAATATGAATGTACTATCCATGATTGAGGCTGCTAAGGGGTGAGTTTTATCTAATGCCATGATGAGCGCTGTACAAACATCGGCAGATGCTTGCAGAACATACAATATGAAACACTTTCTTGATGGGGCTCCACATATTGATTTGGCAGACGAGGGAAAGGTGTCCGTTGATAGGGCGATGATGGTGGGTGCTGCTCGTGTATTTTCACGTGAGGAACATGATTCACTACTTCAGACTGAGACGTCGCTTCATCCTAAGTGGGGGCTATTGAACAGCCCCTATGGGGCATGGGCAGGGAAAGTAAGGATGCCACTGATATAGTGGATAGATTCACTGTTCAGAATAATGAGAATGTGCAATCTACCGAAAAAGCAAATCAGAATATGCCCCTTCCTAATGGAGCCCAAAAATATCTAATTTTGGTTAATAGGGCTGCTTGCACTGTAAAATACCAAAATCTATGCCTTCAAATATTACTACTTAATACTAGGTCCCTACTGAAGAATGTATTCGAGGATTCAACATGTATTCTATGTCAGGATGTTGATATTTGCGCACTGACAGGAACCTGAGGTCATGATGCAGCAGGACGAACATTGGCACAAGCCCTTGCCACTGGTTACAATGTGCCTCATTACGACCCAGGCGGTAAGTTACCGCCTGGGTCGTACCTTTACCACCATGGCGTAAACTACGTTTACGCCATGGTGGTTGGCGGACTTACCGCCCCATTCCGAGGTTGGCGGGGCGGTAAGTCCCCAATCCCCATTTACCCTTCCCCATTCCCATTTTTGCCCCATAGGGCATAATGGGAGTGGGGAAGGCGTTAATTACGCCACCGTAAATTACGGTGGCGTAATTAACAACAAGGTCCCTTAGCGCCATGGATTTTAACACCTGCTAAAAGCAGGTGTTAAATCCTCCATGGCGCTAAAGGACCTCGGAATCAGGCGGTAAGGGTCGGCGCTGTTTACGCCGCCGTAAACCCCTTACCGCCTGGGTCCTAATGAGGCCCAATATGTTAAATGAGGATAGAGAGGAAGGAAGAGGGGTTGGGGTGGCTTTTAGTTTTAAATCCATTTGGATGTCTGGGAGGTGGAGAGACAAGGTATTGAAGGGAACAAAATCAAACAGATAAAAATGAGGACTGACGCTGAAACTACTTTCAATATATTCCTGGTGTATAGACCTCCCACTCATATTTATTTATTTATTTGAATTTATAAAGCGTGCAGCGGCCCTGAGGAATCATGGCGCTGTTACAGAAGATTCACTTGGATACAGATTGCATGGGAAGGAAACAGAGGAGAAAACATTGCATGGTTCATAACAATAATACAGTAGGCATGCCTGAATTCACCACCCAACTCAGTAACATCCTGCTGCCTATACTGAAAACCCAATACTTAGGCGATAGTCCTTTGAGATTTTAACATCTAGTTGGGCAAAAATAATGATCGGAGACTGAATTGGCTACTATAATTGCTAATCTTAAACTGACCAGCTGCGGGAGATCCCTGTCCTGCTATGATACATAAGGACTGTACCCCCATTTTACTAGGTACGCTTTGTAAATTTGTTAATGTGTCGTTTTCTGAAAGCTTTGTTCCAGCAGGACTCAAGAAACCATTATTAAATTAAAAAAGCCAGGTCTATGTCCTGATACCCCCGCAGATTATCGGCCCATTACTAATATGCTGTTTCTTTTAAAAAATGTTGTATCGTGTGGCTTATATGCAAATTGCAGCTCCTCTGAATGAACAGAGTATTGTATATAAGTGGCAGTCAGGTCTTAGGCATCAAGACTTCTTCAGATTATGGACAAGGAGCAGACCACCCTGCTCATGCTGCTGGGCTTGCCCACAGCTTTTGACCTGTTGGACCACACTGTGTTGCTCACTAGGTTAAAAGAAGTAGCCTTTTTTTGGGGAATGCCGCTCTCTGGATCGCCTTGTTGCTGAGTAATAGAGGGTGTAGAGTATGTAGCAAGGAGGCTGAAGTTCCACCAGCATGCCTGGTGTATGGCATGCCACTCGGAGCGTGTTTGTCCCCATCTTTATATAATATTTTCACAGTTCCCTTCTTCGATTCCTTGGAGGAGAATAATGTAGGCCTCACAAATGATGCTGATGACACTCAATGTGATGTGTCATCCTGCTATCTGGGATTCGTGTAGGCGATGAAAGAACCATTAACAAGCTTTATGAACTTATTCAAACATGGATGGTGGGGAATGGTTTGCCAGTCATTAAAAAAAACAGTTGATGGTGGTAGGCATGGAGAATAAAATCAGGAGGATGGATACAGATTATAACCATTTTCTAGTGGCAAGGTGTGATATTGAGACCAAAAAGAAGATGAAGACCTTGGGTATTGTTCTGGATCAAAATCTGAACATGAGGGCTTAAGTAAGCAGTTTAGTTTCCTCTTCTGCTTATTATATTAAATGATTAGCGCACCTTCGACCTTACATCTCTCAAGCAAACAGCGAGAGGGTGGCTAGGGCGATAGTGGGGTCAAAAATTGACTACTGCAGCAGCCGACTGGTGGGTATAGCCAAATCTGAATATACTTGGCTGCAAACTATACAAAATAGTGTGGTTAGGGTTATCTCTGGCCTAAAAAGAGAGGCAGCGTCTCTGATGCTAGAAGCAACCTACGTTAGCTTCCCATCGATGCAAGGATTCACATTCGTCTCGTCTCCTTTTGATTACTCATAAATGTTTGATTGGCTGTAGCCCGTGATACCTCTGTGAGGCGCTGACTAATAAAATTAGTGTGCGGATACTAAGATCCAATCAAACAAATCAGTTAAAAAATACCTGCTTGCAACCTGACTCAGGTCATGAGATGTGCTTTTTTCTTGGCCGTGCCCAAGTCATGGAATGTCATTCCACCAGATCTAAGAGAATTCAAATCAACTGCCATTTTTAGCAAGAAGTTGAAGACTCTGTTGTTCAGATGAACTGCCTGGCGCTTTTCATATGCTATTTTATGGTTTATTGTCTCCTTATTTAGGATTGTCTGTGTATTGGCGGTCTGTATGCTGATGCATTGTTATCTATTTGATGTTGCAATGTTTCTCTAGCGGGCGGTTCTCTATGCCTGGTTGTTGAGGAGTTACCCTACATTATTTGTGACCCCCACATGAGCCCAGATTCCCCCAAGTAGACAGAGGATTCCTGGCCGCACATTCGGAGGGGGCGCGGCCACCTGCAGCGACCAGTCCCCCTTGTGCGCACATTCGAGAGGTTTACAGGAGCTGTTTTATCAGAGTTCCTGTCTGTTCTTTGGAGTGGGGCGCTGTCCCCAGATTGTGCAAGCCATTAACAGGACCCTGTGAAGGAGGATCTTTTTGGGTGAATGGATAGATGTAACTGCTCCTTCTTTGGAGAAAAACAAGTGAGATTTGCAAAGGGAGCATGAGTGTTCGAGGGTGTAAAGAGTAGGCTAGGAAATCGTGTGGTATTGGATATGTTTCAAGTTGGTTTTCGATTTTTATATATAAAGGAGTGTGGTGTAACAGGGCCCTTTCCTATGACATAAGGGAAGAAGACAGTGCTTTGTAATGGAATTAAAAGGATGTGGATAAAGACCCCTTATATTTTGTGGGTCTGGGATTTCTCTGTCCAATATAGGGGGGGGGGCATAAGAACAAGAAGTAGTTGTGGTAGAGGCCCTTGGGGCCTTGGGATCTCCTTACCCAATATAAAGGAGGTGTTTGAACGAAAATGTACACATTTTTGTGATATTTTAGAATTGGCGATTTATTGTTGTAATTAGCTGAGGCAGCGTGAGGGCCTGATGTTGTGTATTATAGGAGTATTGAGAGGAGTGAATAGGTGTGTGTGTGTGTGTTGTGTGTGGAAAGTGTGCAGGAGAGCGAACACTGAGGGGGGGGTGTAAGTAATGCATGGTGGCAACAGTAAAGACAGGCACAAGTAATCACAGTTCTTGGGTGTTTATTAAACTGTATAATGGGTGAGAAAAACTCCCAATTTAAACCTAAATCTAAGATTGGAGCACGCTTCGATCATCAAATAATAATAAGGCAGTCCTAGTGGTGTCTTGTCAAATAAAAAGAGCCTATACTAAAAAAAAACTATTGCCAATCCTTACCTTACAAAAGAGTGTGGGATAATGCTCACAAGAAAAGAAAGGAGTGTTCACCAAATGATAAGTCATGATTGTGTGGCTGGGGTCATGTTTTTTTAGCACGGGACAAGGCGGGACCTTTGAGCAAAGCACACTCCTAGGTCTCGCCAGCACAAGGTTACAGTTCCTTTCAACGATGTCAGGACCTTCTGCGGCCAAGTCTCTGCTGCAAGGTCTCTTGCCTTAGAAGGCCTGCTGGACCATACACAATAAACAAACAAAAGTTCCTTTAGTAATTTTTCACATTGGGCGATAGCTCGTTGCCCCTTTCATCTCCCTCAGCCAGGCTCTGATCCTTCTTGCAATGTTAGCTTCCTTCAATCGGGTTCACTATGGTGTTTTACTCAAAAATGTGTCATCCAAAAGAATCAATGTCTTTTTAAACACCTTTTCATTGTGGACATCCCTCAGCCAGGTTCCCATTTGTTGCCACAATATTCACGGGTATATCATTGTTTACCCCCAATGTTCAGACATCCCTTCATCGGGTTCACATTTGCCCGTTTCACAGTTCACTCAGTTTTATCCAATGACATTCGAGTGTACGAGCGGTTTTTGCTCGACTCCCGTATGACCACTTTGACACTCTACGCCAGCCTCTCCTAAGGCCGCTTCGTTCCCGTAGTTTAAAAAAAAACAACACAACCCAAAAGGGTTCCAGTCCTTCGAACGGGCACCCCCATGGCGCCAGACCACTCTGCTTCTGGACCTTTTACTAGGGTTTCTTTAAAGTACAAACACACACGTTCATTGTTCAAAAATGTTGCCGCCTGTAACATTGGGCCAAGCACAGTTCGGTTTACTATCATTCTTCTCCGACTGTTAGAGTTTCTTGTCTCAGGAGTCAAGGACGGCACTACGGCTGCAAGCGCTTCTCCCCGCTTTGGCAATGAGCATGAGAGGGCCCTGTGTGCTGTTGACACCCATCGCACCACATGCCAGCTGAACTTCGCGGTTTTATGATTTCCCTTTTAGAGGTTTTGCGGGTCTGAGTTGAAAAGGGCAAGTGCAATTCCGTCCTCATCTTCCCTCCAGTTCTCGCTGCCTTTCTCCCCCGCTTGAACTGCCAGTCCAAAATGACTGCTTCCTCATGCGTTTGGCCATGCTCAAAGTGTGCTGTCACACTCTGCCTTTTGTCCCCCTGGTGAAGGGAAAGGGCAGTTAGGTGTGCATAGTTATTTTCAATTGCCTGACTCTGCCTGGCTCTTGTGCTGGGACATGTCAGGTAAATGGATCTGGTGTTAGTCTGTTGTCTTTCACAGTGTAAGAAAGTGTTCATGTTGGAAACAGGGGGTAGAACTTCTGGATATCCTACAGGGCAGGATGCGGAAAAGGTGTTATAGGGAAGGCGGTACAGAATATCACCTGTCGATGTCCCACTTCCACTCCCCGAGGACCCCCATCCAGGTGATCCTCATGCACTGGTCCACCTCCAGGAACTGGATCCAATAGCGATGGCCATGTCCTGGCCACCTGGATGACAGATCCCCGGGAACTAGCGGGTGAGACACCTTCAGGTTTCTCACATACCCTTCCTCCATGCAATGTAGCCGCATTTGTTTCACAGGGGAACCGGGAAAGGAAATCTACATTTCCATGGTCTTTGCCTTTACAGTGTTCCACAGTGAAACAATAGGGTTGTAGGTCTAGAAACCATCACATTACCCGAGGGTTAGAATCTTTGCGTTGGCTAATCCAAACCAGGGGTGAGAGGTCTGTAACGAGTGTGAACTTTCTACCTAATAGGTAGTATCTAAGATGAATAATAGCCCACTTGAGGAGCAGGGCTTCTAGTTCCAACACAGAGTATTTTTATAGACGTGGGAAAAGCTTGCGACTCGCAAATAAGATGGTGTGTTATAATCCATCGCAAACTTGGGACAGGACTGCTCCTAACCCTGTAAAGGAGCCATCTGTCTGTAATATAAACTCTTTAGAGAAGTCATCTACCTTCAGGATTGGGTTCTGTCACAGAGTCTGTTTTAAGGTGTTATAACATATATCATCCGTGTCATTTCAATGAGGTTTCTGTGGTTTGGCATTCTTGAGTTTGTCTGTCAGCCTAGTTGTTTTGTCTGAAAAGTTGGGGATAAACCTACGGTCATATTATACTAACCTGAGAAAAGGTCTAAGATCTCTTTTGGTCTTGGGTGTTGGTGTATCTAAAACGTCTTTCACCTTCTCATGTTGAGGTTGTAAATTCCCATTTCCTACAAAGAAGCTACGGTATTTTACAGCTGACTGGGCCAGTCTCCATTTAGCTGGATTAGCTGTTAGGCCAGCCCCTTTTAGGACTTTCATGATGGTATAAAGATGGAACAGATGATCCTCCCATGTCTTACTATGAATGATGATTTTGGCAATATAAGCTCCACAGAAATCGGAATAGGGTTGCAGGATTTTATCCATGAGACTTTGGAAAGTGGCTGGTGCGCTGTGTAATCCAAAAGGGAGGACTTTGAATTGAAACAGTCCTAGAGGCGTTCAAAACGCAGTCTTTTCCTTATCTGGCCCATATGCAGGAACTTGCCATTACCCTTTGGTTAAGCATAGGGTGGATAGAAAGGTGGCTGCTCCGAGTTTATCAATTAAGTCATCGATGCGTGGCATGGAATAGGCATCAAAGTCCAAAATGGCATTAACTTGACAGAAACCTATACAGAATCACCAGGAACGGTCAGGTTTAATGACCAACACCATAGGAGAGGATCATGGGCTTCAAGAAGGCTCGATAATATTGGCTTTTAACATTTCTTTGACTTCCATAATCATTATGTGTTTATGGGCTTCTGGGAGTCTATACAATTTTAAATGAACCACTTAGCCCTAGGTGTTCTAACATAGTGGTATGCGCCTTTTACTCTTGTTGGCTTTTCTGAGAATACATTGGGGAACGAGGTAACTACATCTTTTAGATCTTCTTGTTGTTGGATAAATAGCTCTGAAGGAATCAATTCAAAGTTATTTATATCTTCAGGAACCAGGCAGGCAAATACTTTGGCCTCGGTGGCTGATGGGTTCTCTTTCCACTCTTTCAAGAGATATACGTGGACCTTCTGTTTTCGGTCCAGTTGAGCTACTTTATAAGTGCAGGTTCCCGTTCATTCGAATATCTCATAGGGTCTGTGCCACTTGGAGACAAGCTTGTTTTCTGAGGTGGGTAAGAGGACCAGTACTTTCTGTCCTATGGAGAATGATCTTAAACTCACCTTTTGTCATAAGTGGATTTTTGTTGGCTGTGGGGCTTTTCCATATGAGTACATACTAGATATCAAACCAATTTCATATGTTCTCGCATTCTGGTGGTGGAATGCGAGATGGGGATGGGTGCTTCTTCTTGTTCTTCCCAGGTTTCCCGGAGCATGCCCAGGACATCTCTAGGTACCATAAAGCAGTTCAAAAGAAAAGAAACCTGTGGAGGCCTGAGGGGTTTTCCTTATTGCAAATAGTGTCCATGCGATCATTCGGTCCCAGTATTTCTGGTCCTTATATACCGGTTTTCGTAGAATCAAGTTCAAAGTTTTATTGAATCTTTACACCAAGGCATTGGTTTGGGGATGATTAACAAAAGGTCCCAAGGTGGTAATATGGAGTAGCTGTTTTATCGCCATGACCTTACTCATAAAATTCAAACCCTGGCCGGTTAGTATTTACTTGGGAAAGCTGACCGTGGAGAAATACAGAAGGAGGTGTTTGAGGATCTGCTGTGTTCTATCATTTTGCATTGGGAATGCTTCAGGATAATTGGTTGCATAGTCAACAATCACAAGGACATATTTGTTGCCTAGCTTGGATGTCTCTAGAGGTCCAACTATGTCCATCCCAATTCTTGAAAAGGGGTCTTCTATAATCGGCAAAGGATTCAGAGGGGCAGGTAATGGGATGCGTGCTGGTCTAAATCGGCATTAATACCTGGCCAGTAAAACTTTCCACTAGTATCTTCCGGGGTTTTAGACTGTCCTAAATGATCCATGGTAAGATGGGAATGCGAAATCTCCAGCACAATTTTACAGCAGCTCTTAGGTATTAACAACTTTGTCTTTACTAAGCCTTCCGTAGATGTTTCTCTTCTAAAAAGTAATCCTTGTTTTAAGAAGAAAGAAGGGGCTTCCTTTTTCCAAGCCTTCTCCTTCCGGAATAGCTTGTATGAAAGCTTCAGCAAGAGCTGGCTCATTTCTCTGGGCGAAGGATAGGTCAGGTTAGATGGTAGGCTCTTCTCTCTTCCTTTCTTCGATGTTAAAAGGTTTATCAGCTTCCCCAAAGCATAAGGTACGTCTTTCTGTTTTGTCTGGTTCACTTTCTTTAAAGTGAGGAAATAGAGCCCTTTCCAAAATGCCTTGGGCAATTTGATCTCCACAACGTACTTCAAAGGGGATCCCACCATGATTCTGTAAGAGAACCTTTACATCTCCCCGGAAGTAGGGATCAATGACACCTGTTAAAACGTCTATCCTGAGCTTCCACATTAGGCTAGATTTTGTGGCCCATCTATATAACACCCTGGAGGTGGTATTAAAACCAAGTCTGTAGGAATCATTCCCTTTTTCCGAGGGGGAATAATAGCTTCCCTACTGGAACAGATATTAAAACCTATCGATTCCTTGGTGGCAATGGAAGGGTTAGAAGCTGTCTGATTAAGTTTCTGAAATTGTAGGGTTCCCTTATTAGTTTCAATTGAGTCACATCCCATCGCTGACACCATATGTAAGGAATCATGGTGGCAACAGTGAAGACAGACAGAAGTCATCACAGTTCAAGGGTGTTTATTAAAATGTATAATGGGTGAGAAATACACCTAATCTAAACCTAAATCTAAGATGGGAGCAAGCTTCGACCATCAAATAATAGTAAGGCAGTCCTAGTGGCATCTTGTCAAATAAAAATGGTAAAGTCTAAAAAAATACTATTGCTAATCCTTACTTCTAAGTTATAAAATATTGTGGGATAATGGTCACAATAAAAGAAAGACGTTTTCATCAAATGATAAGTCGGGATGGTATGGCTGGGGTCTCCCTTCCCCACGTTTTTAGCATGGCACAAGGTGGGCCCTTTGAACACAGCACACTCCTGGGTCTTGCCAGAATGAGGTTACAGTTGCTTTCAACGATGCCAGGACCTTCTGTAGCCAGGTCTCTTTTCTCCAAAGTCTCTTGCTTTAGAAGGCCTGCTGGACCATAAACAATAAACAAACCAAATTTCCTTTAGTAATCTTTCACCTTGGGCGATTGCTCCTCGCCCTTTGGATCCCCCTCAGCCGGGCTCTGATCCTTCTTGCAATGTTAACCTTGCTCAATCGGGTTCACTACGGCCTTTTACTCAAAAATGTCTCATTCAAAAGTCTCAATGTCTTTTTAAACACCTATTGATTGTGGAATTCCCTCAGCCGGGTTCACACTTGTAACCACAATGTTCACGGGTATATAACTGTTTACCCCCAATGTGCAGACATCCCTCTGTCGGGTTCACATTTGCCAGTTTCACAGTTCAGTCAGTTCTATCCAATGTGTCAAAGACATTTGAGTGTACGAGGGGTTTTGCTCGACCCTCGTAGGATAACTTTGACACTCCACGCCAGCCTTACCTAAGGCCTCTTTGTTCTCATAGTTTAAAATAAAAACAACACAACCCAAAAAGGCTCCCGTCAGAGTCCTGCGAATGAGTTCCCCCACGGCACTGGTCCCCTCTGCTTCTGGCCCTTTTACTAGGGTTTCATTAAAGTTCAACCATACAATTTCTTTGTTCAATAATGTTGCAGCCTGCTCAGCCAAGAATCCTACTAGACACAAGTATGGCCCCTTGTGTCTAGTAGGATTCTTGGCTGAGCGTGTTGATGACCGGCGAAGACCAGCTTGTTACTGATGCGCCGGTGCTAAAGCATCTTCAAAACCTTGGCCCTCGCCCACAAATGCATCCACTCTGCAGCACCAGCCTACCTGGCACAAAGGATCCACCCGGCCATGTCCTCAGACCAACCAGGACCCCCTATACCAACCTACCTGGCAGTTCCAACAGGGGTTTCCTTCTTTTGCACCAATCACGCTCAAGGATATGGTGGTGGGGTGGCAATCATTGCCAAAACTGAGTTAAGACTCTTTCCGGCATCTGTGTCATGTCATTGGATGTGAAATCCTACAGGTCAAAATGACCTTGACTAATCATAACTGCGTTAACATTGTTCTAATCTACAGCCCACCCACTTCAATGCCTGACTTCCATGACGAAGTCATAAAAATACTAAACAGTGTTTCCAGCTCTATTACCGCTATCCTTTTCTTGGGGTACTTAAACCGCTGTAGAGGAAATAAACAATAGAAGAAGTGATTGAGTTAGAATCTGCCCTGAATATCATAGATAACGAGTTCCAGAAAAGCGAACCAACAACAGATAAAACAACATACTGGACTGGATAGTGACAATAATCCTCATTGTCAATATTAACCAGACCACCCCGTGTATATGGTCGGACCACTATGTCATCGACTTTACTATCAAAATAATAGATCTGCTGTCCAAACCTAACAACCACACCAAAACAGTCACAAGTCGGAATTTTAAAAACGTACTCCCCCAAGATCTTCAGCTTTGTCTAGATACCATCATAACCAATACATGTACCTCTGACCTAGGTGATTGTATGGTGGTCTCTTTTTCCAACATATTCACTGAAATGCTTGACTTAACGGCACCCCTTAAATCCAAACTTGTCAGGGACAAAACAGGAAACCAAACCTAGTTTACTACAGAACTCAGAGCTCTCAAAAGACAAAAACGTGCACTTGAATCACAATGGCAAAAACATCATTCTGAGGAAACCAGAATAGCCTGGAAAGATGTAGATACACCATATAAATCACAAACACTGGACACTAAAAAGAACTTTAACGGCCAGATCCAACAATCTTCCAACTGTACAGGAAAGCTGTTCGAGATTTTGAAACTACTCGAAAACACAAAGGTAACCCAAACTTCTTTTCAACCCACAAGCCTAGACTGCTCTATAGTCTAGGCTGCCTTTGAAGCTAAAATTCTCAATGCAAGAAACAAAATAATAAATGCCCAGAGCATTGCCTCCATAAAGAAGGACCAGAAAATCACTAAACCCAAGGGTCACGAACACCCTGTCTTTACATTCATGCATATTTCTGTCCCAGATGTGCTCAGAATGTTATCCTCTATTGTGGAATATATTGACCCACTCAACGGCATTGCACCACATCACCAAGCTGCATTTGCGCAAGAAACAGCAACCTGGCGGTGCTGGCTCCTGTACGCACCAGGACTTCAAAACTGCGTTTTGGCAGCAACAAAAGATGGCTGCACCATCCTGCCTACTACACTTCAGGCAAGATGGAACAAGGAGATACACTGAAAAAGTATGCCAGTGTGTTCTGAAACATATATGGAATCAAATGAACAGACAACACTGCATTGCTACAAAAGCCAAATTCCCCTTCAAAATGAAACCTTTTTTCACACTTTCAAAATGCTGTGTTATGCTATTTCCATCTGTGTATTCTGAAACCACTGTGATGGAAACGGCCCTGCCAGGCCCAGGATAATTCATTATGCCTCAGAAAAAACAGGCATAATTCCTGAATGACAGGCCCTGTCAAATTAGATTTGAAAGAAATCAACAAGCAACTTTTTCACTTGCACGGGAACACGCGTTTATTTCTTGCCAAAATGTATCCAGGCGCAGCAGTTCAAAGAGACTTTTAACTTTTGGAGCCAGGTCAAGTGCAAATGTATCTATACTTTGGATGAAACTCCTGCTGCAAGGAAATGACTACAGCTGCAAAGACGGTGTGGGCAATCTGAGGAGCTGCAAACCGAATTAAGAAAGAAATGCTAGCAATTTTTAACACATGTGGAAAAATGTGCTGTGCTGGCTGAAGAAGAAAAAAATGGCCTGTTAAAACTCAATTGTTAATGAAAGCCTGTTTACTCAGCAATATAAAGGGATCATGTTAGTGGTGATAATACACACATAGGCTATCTTCTTTCACAGGTTGGTTTAGGTCAAGACCCAAAGTAAGAAATTAAACAGTTTAAAACAAATGGGATGGATTTGCAAACTCTCAGAAAAACTGGTTATTCCAGTTATCAGCCATGAAACTTCCCAAAGGAAGGGGGATACGCCATAACTCCAGGACACGTAGGTGCGAAGTGCCAGCTTGAAAAACTTTGTGTGGGACAGGACAATGGAAGTTCACACACTCGTCAGACATTCATCTGTGCTCCAGGCTGGGACAATAGCAGTCCTGGGACACTCACCTGTCAAGTGTGAAGGGGCAATAAAACCTTCAATTAAGACTGGAAGCCCCCTTGCCTGGAAGGAAATGACAGCTGCTTGCAGTTGGAGGAAGGAAAATAAACAGGATCTAGTACCAAAGGGACTGCGTTTTGGTTACACAGACTATGTTATAAAGAAACTTTAAAGACTTATTTCTGTAGCAAGAATTAGCAACAATGTAAAAAGTTTGCAGTTTTAAATCTAATTTTGTGGGCTATCTTTTAAAACGTGGTAGAACTCATTGCCGCATGGGGAACAGAAATTACGAAATATGACAGATTCCAAGGAAAGTATTAATGTGGCAAACAAATTTTGTACATACATCCCTGGGGACAATTTGCATTTATGTATAAAATTGTGGATTTTTAGGCCACATTTTTTTTTGTGTAAAACTACCAAAATGTATCAGAAAGGCGAAACAAGGTCGCACAGACCTGAGGATTGGACTGATCTGGGCTGTACTTAATATATAATCTGTGTATATAATTTGCCAAGAGATTGCAAGTGAAGAAATGTATGTTTTGTCAAAATCGGATTTTAAGTAAAGTAAATGTGGGATTGTTTAGACATTGCAAACCTCACCTCATAAATCTGACATCATTCCTTTAGAAATCCAACCAACTGAGAGCGAGGCAAATAGGTCGGTGTAATTTCCCGGGGGTCGGCAGGGCCGTCCGCAGACCTCCGGGGTTGGGGATGCCCCATCTCCTCCTGTATCCCAAAGGAGTAAGAGGACACACAAGAGTAAAAGAGTTACTGCTGTTTATTGCATAAAACAGACAGGGACAGGTTCTCAATCACAGGTAACCAGGAAACGTCTCATTCGTGGTGGGCTCGAAGGCCATTTTTCTAGCCGGATGATGCAGCTACATACGTCACCTGGGAAAACTAGCCCCTGAACCTAACGCTATCTCAGGTTGGCTCCCCGAGTGGTAGTGTCAGTATGGACCCGTATAGAAGAAAAGATTATTGGTAGAGAAAGGGTCAGGTGGTACGCTTGAGTCGTCGAAAATAGTTGCTACATGAAAATTGTTACAAGGGGAAAATTAGTGGTTGGCTGAACTATAGGTTCATTTGTTTGAACTGTGGTCTGTTATATGGGCGGAATGACAGTTACTTAATAAAAGCTGTTCCTCACCTCGTAAACAAGCTAGCACATGTGGATTATTATTCTCCTTCATGTACACGACCCTAGGATATGCATAAATAGTGCCACCGAAGGGTAGTGAATACTCCACAACGTTGACTTGCAATAAATAAGTTGCAATTAGCTCTGACTCCTACAGTCAGGACAAAACCCCCTTTTTGTACACATTGAACTATAGTGGCGTCAGTGGTTAGCCCCTCGTATTCTGATTGGTTCACCCGTGAGTCCCCAAGCCTGGGACCATCACTGTTCCCAGCTCGCGGTGTACCTGGTGCTGGCAACAATGTATGACTATGTGTCAGTGGCGGACAATGGACAGGTCTGACTATGGGTTGCTTGGTGTCCCTTTCCCATCGCTGTCTGTGTCCAATTTGTCACTTCATTGTTGCAGTCTGTGTCCCAGACGTGAGACCCCAGAGCTTCTCTGGTCCTTGGGGCTTGGCATCGTATCAGGTTGGCCTGGTCACGTGGGGTGAGACCGTGGCTGGAGCAGAATTACAGGTATTTGATTTGTATTTCGACTCTGAGGAGCATTTAGCAGTAGCAGGTGTAACCTTGGCACGCGGGGAGCGCAGCGTGTAGATTGTAACTTCGTGGCCTTGGCTGTGGGCTCTCGTCAGGGTTTGTTCTGCATGAACAGCGTCTTGCAGCCTCGTCTGAGCTGCTCCGGCCTGGGGACTCTGGTTTGCGGCCTACTCTGGCCTAGCTCATGGGTGGCAGTATACAGTCCATAATACGGGGGTCACGGGGCGACATGGGTTCTTATACATTAGTCCATATATAGGGCTACATCTTTATAGCTTTAGTAGCAAGGAAGCGTCTGCAAGCATGGACACAAGCTCTTCTGGCATCTTGCGTTTCTGCAGTGCTGTAGTTGGCCTATGTGAAAATTAACAATGATGCATATGTGAGTGTGAGTGGTGCCATGATCCCTACCCCTGACCCCCACTGGCAAGTCAGCCTGCCAGGTAGGGCCAGGTTTCGGGGTTCCATTATGGCCTTAAAGGCCCTAAAATCTCACCCGAGTCTCTCTTGGAGTCAGTCCTGGCATCTTTGGCACCAGGATCATAATCACTATGGAGAACACCTTTAGGTTGGGACTATTTTACTTGGAGCTACTTTCTAGGGGGCTTCAGTCAACATGGAGGCACTCATATAGCCCAGTTCCCAAGAACTGAGCTATGCGGTATAGTGTGTAGGGTGTGGCTGGCCTGGGACTACTTTACATGGACTACTTAACCTGAATACTAATTAAACCACACCCAAACAGCAGAACACGCTTCGCGTTATTCTGCTGTTTGCAGCGTAATGCTCACTGTGTCCAGTTTGATCTCCAGTACTCTTTGATGCCAGCTATCCTTGGAAATGCGTGCCTGCATAGAGAAAAAGAACATCGTTATTGGAATCCTACCTGTGAGTCGCATCCTTTCTTCAGCCCATCGTCAGTTCCTGATTCTGCTTACCTGGAGACATTCGATCCAGCGAACTCCATCATCTGGGCACTGCATGCTTCCCAGAACGCAGAAACCTGAAAAGAGGAGAGAGAATAGCATTAGTGGGCGCATACTCACGGTTCCACTCGAACAACGAAAATCACTAGATTCTTACTGGATTAGTCGTCTCTTGTTCAGCATCATACCGAAACATCACTGCAATCGGCAAAGAGCACCGTGGCCTACGAAGGAAGGGAAAAGACACAGGTTAGCATATACAAGGCAAAACAGAGCTGCGCATCGCGCATTGCTTACCGGAAAGCATCGCGCACATTGCACCTTTATTTACCGACTCGTGCTCAGCTCCAACCCGCACGAAAAATGCCAAAATCTCTTTGCATGCCTAAAGAGAGGAAATAAGATATTAATAACAATAAGAGGAAGGAAGGAAAGAACAGAATAGAATACAAAGACTGTAAAGCAGCAAGACCTACCTTAAAGACACTCAAAAGGGCTTGCACCAGTGAAGCAACTTGGAAGCTCACACCCACACGAGACACTATGCACCCCTGCCATGAAGAGCAGGACGGAGAGCATGCCTTCTAAAGAATTAAGGTGAGGAGAGGGCCAAGGGAAGGTTTTGAATCCAAGAGAGGTGGGAAGACACCCTACCAGAGACAGTTAAGTATTGAATCCAACTCTCCTGTATTTCAGGCTCAACCTCCATTGGAGACACTACCCAGGGATCGGGGAAAGGGTTCGAGGTGCATATCATCCAACCAGGGCTGAGTGGCATCCCCGTGGATACCAGGTGAGCGTAACAGTGGTCCTCTAAGTCATAGTACTGAGTATGTTCTTTGTGTGGGTTGGTGTGTGTCTGATCCATGTGCTTGGTGGCACGTGTGTTCTCTTCTGCTGGCTATGTCGTCATGGCATCTCTAACGATGGCGATGTTGGTGGGTGATGTCTAATCGAGTTGGTCCATATAGTCGGTGTCAGCTCCACCCGAGGTCCCAGCCCGAGGTTGGGATGACGCGCAGCCTGCCTGGGTGTGTGGGGTATGGCCACAGTGGATCTTGACATCCGGGGCGGCAGTGGGCTGGTCGAACTCCTCCTGTGGCAGGTGCTTAGGTCATGACATCATAGGCCAGGGTTTGGACGAGAATCAGGGGATGGGATCATCCCATTTTCCCTCTTCAGACCCCCTTCTGGTCGACTTGTCTACCACAAAATTATCCACTCTCTTATCTCCTCATACTCGCCATTCCTTCGTTATTCCTGCCAAGTGCCGTACCAGTCCACATGGTCTTCAAATGACCAGTACATATAAACACATCCACCACCGGGCTTGCAGTAAATCTATTATACGGCATAGCTTTTCAGGTTCCTTGGATTCTCAACTTTAATGGATGGTGGGTACAAGTCTGCTTCTACTATCTGCTGGCACAATCGTTCCCGTTCCTTGATGATAACATCTGTGTGTTTATCGTCTTCGGCTGGCATGAGGACATGCATGCTGATCATGTCCTCAGCAGTACGCTTTGCTCTTGCCTTCCATAGTTTGATTCCCATCAGAGAAGCCATTCCTAAAATCACGCATCCTGCCACAACCTTGAGGCCATCTGAGAGCCATGATGACATCCAGGACCAGATGTATGAGAACCAGCTTCCATCCTTCTTCACTCCCTTTGCTTCTTCTTCCATCTTGGCATGCATCTTGGCCAGCTGTGATACCCCTTCAGATAACGTACTATTGTCCTCGTTGTTTGCAGGGGTGAACGTGCAGCATGAACTTCTGATCTTTGCACAAACACCTCCTTCCATAGCTGTCAAGAGGTCCAGCACTAATCTGTTTTGTAGGGCCACCATTCTGATTGCTCTTAATTCTTCCTTTATCGCGTTGAATCCGTTAACTGTGGAGTTAATCATCATCATTAGCTCCCATCTTGTTATTTTTAGCCATTTTGCATTCGCATAAGCCTGTGCACCTGGATGTATAATGGAGGAAAAGAACATAGCCGCTCTACTAAATAGCCTGTGTGCTGGTGGAATGGCACTCTGGGCTGTTTCTGACTTTCCCCACAGGTAACTTCCT
Source organism: Ambystoma mexicanum (assembly GCF_040938575.1). Taxonomy (NCBI): domain Eukaryota; kingdom Metazoa; phylum Chordata; class Amphibia; order Caudata; family Ambystomatidae; genus Ambystoma; species Ambystoma mexicanum. Next base: position 171,727,638 of record NC_090925.1, read on the forward strand.
GTCAGTGGTTCTCCTTGTCATTTTACTCTGGTTAAATGTGCAGTGTCGATCTGTGCCTTGCTTCCTATCACCTTCAGAGATCTCTTCTTCCTTTTGTTCCCTTCGTTCATCTTAGGGAAGTTCTCCATGTTGACGTGCTTTTGTGGTACTACTAGTGACGGCACGTTGATGTGTACCATAGTGCATACTCCATTCAATAGCTGTGGCAAGCTGTTGTATGCCTTTGCTCCACAGGCTCAATAGAGGTCCATCAATAATGCTGTTCCTGCACCCCATCAGGAAGCTTGATCATTCTCTTGCATCCTTCATTCGTTCCAACATCAATTTCTCCATCATGTTGGTAACAGTGTGGGTGCTGTAAGGGGAATTATTGTTATGGGTTCTTCTTCTTTATCTAACCATGTTACCAATGCTGCACTCTCTGTCCATTCCATGTAGCATTTGTCATTTTCTTCTTGCACTGTGACCATTGATGATTTTGCCAAAGTCAAGGGTTTATTTCCCACAACTCCATCCACCCATCCGTTCTTCATGTATACCTTGCCATATATTAATATTAGTGGCCTTCCCAGCACCCTGGTTTACCTCCAATCTCTCTTGCGCTCCACTGGCATTGCAGGTAGCTCAGTGTAACCTCTTTTGTTTCTCCTTTGTCGGGTCCATCTGTTATGTACTGAAGTCCTTCTGTCAGCTGCAAGGAATCGTCAAACATTGGTAGTGTTTTGATGAAGTTGTCTTCATAGGGGTACGTCGACCTTGGTTTCCATTTTAGTGTTGCTCTTTTCCCTTGAAATCGTCCTCGTGTTTGAATCAATGCTAAATATAATCGACATTCTGTAGTTGGTGCAGGTACTTCAGTTGCCACGAATGTTCTTGAGGCGCTCATGTCATATTGGATCAACGAGCACACATAGTAATTGTCCTTTGTCGTGTCCTTACCAATTTTGGACATATGCTTGTACCACATGTTGTTGGAGACGTGTGCTGATTCAGTGAGATATGTGTCCACCCCATGTATGTCAATAGAAACACTATGTTTATCCCTCTTTATGTTGGACCCCTTGCTACTGGTACCACCTGACACCGTGCTCCTGGTAGCCATAGTAGGGGAAATGTTAGTAGTGGGAGATGCTGCCACATAAAAAGCATAGTAGGCCTGCCAGACAGCGGCATTAATCAGACCAGTGGTGAAAAATATCCCTATCATCTTTATTACAGTTGCTATTACCGCTGGCATTTTTACTCTTATATTTGCTGCGGTCCTGCAGCTACTTTACTTTAGATGATATAGGTGCCCGCCTGAAAATCTCTCAAAATGTGCGTTATTATGTTAGTACTTTTATTCAAGCCCTGCGTATCAAGTGATCGTTCAATGCCCAGGCGAAAAGCTCTTCCCGCGCTTTCCTTACCATCCTATCTCTTAAGGCAGGTAGTGCTGCATGGAGGTGTGGAAACGAGTGTACAATTAGTAGGAGGAACGCGTTATAATAGATGCGTATTCTCCGTGGTCTTAAATATTTTGGACTTTTTATGATATATACACATTGGTGTGACAGAGATTCTGGTATATTGTCTATGGGCAGCATTTGCCCCAGGGCAATCGTGTATATTCCTTGTTATCCACTAACATATACAATAACAATGTGCAATACCTGCATGTGCAAGACAAAAGAGAAGAGAGAATGCACGTGTTGACACAGTGTGGTGTATATTGCAAATTCCTTTGACAATGTTCTTCATTAACTGGTGGCTGGGGATTTTTAATTTTAGCTAAACTTATTTATTTGGTCTGGGATCTCGTGATCATGGGTTGGGCTATGGGTGGTTGATCGTTTGGGTCTTTTGGGGTATTTGGCTCTTGCGCTTTGTCATTGTTGTCAGTTGTCATTGCTGAAGCATTGGCCCCTTCGCTGAGGTGAGGGCAGGTCTATGCTTTGTAGGGCTTGATGTCATGAATGTGTGTCCACACGTCCTTGTCATGCAATTTAACAGCTCTAGGGGCTACTTTTTGTACTATGTGGGGCCCTGTGAATCTAGGGGCGTTCCACTTTCTGCGATAGTTCTTTAGGAGAACTTCATCTCCTTCTTTCACTGCCCACTGTGCGGTCAATTCCTGTTCCTCGTTGGTTGCTTCTCCCTGTTGGTTGTTCTTCGACCCACCCTGTGTCTGTTGGATCTGTTGAGAGATAAAAGCGGCACTAGTAACCAAGAAAGAGACATACTTGTGCATTTCTTCACCAAAAACAGTACTTGCATTGTCACAATCAGTTATTGCCCTTGCTGGTGGTGTGAGTGGGTGGTGCATCTGACGTCTGGTCACCACCTTATGGGGTGTGAGGTGGTAGTCCAACCCTGGTCTAATTCTCAACTCAAACAAGGCCAAGGGGCAGCAGTACAGCTAACTCTTTTTGGTTGTTTACTGGATCTTTGCCATTTCTTAATTTAGGAGACCGTTCAGGTGTTCATAGATGCCCTTTGCTTGTGGGTGATATGCACAGGCAAACCTATGTTTAATTCCTAGAAGGGCAGTTACGTGCTGAAACAATTCATTGGCAAAGTGAGGGCCATTGTCTGACCGCAGTACTTCGCATACTTCCCACCTCAGGAACACCTCCCTTACCAAGAACCTGGCTGCTCTGACTGCATCTGCATAAGAGCAGGGACCGGCCATGATCCACCTTGAAAATGGGCACACTGCTACAATCATGTATCTGTAACCTTGACATACGTTGATCATGTCAACATAGCCTATGTGTAGGTGGAAAAAGGGTCCTTCAGGCTGAGGTATTGTACCTTTGATCACTTGCAGCGTGTGACCGGCCGTGTATTGCTGACATGTAAGGCAATTGCTAATGAAATTTGCAACGTGTGAGTTTAGGTCAGGGCAGAACCATGATTCTTTTATTCGTGCTGCAATTATTTCTTTCCCTGTGTGCGTGGGATGGTGTAGTTGGGTCAGAGCCGTTTTCAGTAGTGCCAGGGGCATCACAACTTTCCCTGTATTGTTCTGTCTCCATAGTGCATCTGTGGGGGACATGGTGCATCCTCTTTTAACCCACAGTTCCTTTTCTGCCATTGGTGCTGCTGCCTGCAGCTCCATAATTTGTGTCTCTGGGATGTGTGTGTACCCGTCCTTCATTAACATCTGTTTTACCCCTCTCCCCTTATCTTTTTGTTTTTCTGGGAGGGTCCATGTCTCGCCAAAGTATGCAGCATATTTTGCATGTGCGTCTGTTGTTTCGTTACCTCTTGAGATTGGGTCGTCACCATTAGCGTGTGACTGGCACTTCACCAGTGCTACCTCTGCTGGGTAATTAATAATGTCTATTAGTTCATCCAGTAGGAGAGCATGTTGTACAGGAGTATCATCTGCTCTTCTGGATCCTCTTCTTTGCCACTTTATTAATCCTGAATGTACTGTTGACATAACATATGCACTGTCAGAGTATATAGTTACTCGATTCTCATTGATTTCTTCTAAGGCCAGAATAAGAGCTACTAGTGTGCTGGGGTAATTTGAAATATTTTACTGGAATGTAAGTCCAGTCTTCCCTCAATTGCACTACTGCTGCTTCTGTCCTTCTTATTCCATCACTTTGATCAATTGTTGATGACCCATCGAGGTACATCATTCCCCCTCAACCCCCAAAGGCATTCTCTTCCACTTTTCTGGTACATGAGTAAAATTCATTTGCATGTGCACAGTCATGTGCATACTCTCCATTTTCCACTTCCTCTGCTATAAATTGTACTGGATTGACATTACTGCACCGTACTATGTTTAGCTCCGGTCTGGACAGGATAATTTTATAACATGTTGCTCTTTGGGTAGTCAGTGTGGATTTTGGCTTGTTTAAGATTGCAAAGAGTGCGTGTTCCACGTACAGTGTAGTGGAGCATCCCATGGTGATTGAGGAGGATTTCTCTACTGCAAAGGCTGCTGCAGCTAGGCTTTGTTCGCATGGGAAGTGTCCCATCATTACAGGATCCAAATGGCCACTGTAAAATGCCATTGGTTTGTGTTCCATGCTTGTCTTTTTTGTTAGTACTGCTTTCATTACTGCACTATCACAATGTGAGAAGATGTAGAACTCCTCTTCGTAATTAGGGGTAGCTAGTACTGGGGCAGTTGGTATAGCGTGTTTTAGTTCATTGAATGCATCTGTCATTTCTCTTGTCCATCCCAACTTCCTTGCCCCCCTCTGTGCTTCTCTAAGGGCCTCTAACAGTGGTCCTATGTAGGAGCTGTAGTTAAAAACCCATGCTTTGCAGTAGTTGCATTGGCCAAGGAATTGCTGCAGTTCTCTTATTGTCTGCGGCTGTGGTGTATTCTTTATGGCTTGTGCCCTTTGTGGTGCAGTTTTCCCTTGTCAACCTTGTATCCCTTCTCAGCCAGTACTGTGAACATCTTTACAGAGCCCCTTCTGCACTTCTCCTCAGTGGTGCTGCAGATGATAATATCATCTACATACTGCAGCATTGTGCTTTCCATCTCTATGTTTCCTAGCTCCATTTGTATTACTCTATTAAAGATGAATGGTGACTTGCAGTTCCCCTGGGTCACTCTAGTGTGTTTTCACTTTGTGTTGCGGGTTGTGAAGCTTGTTAAATCTTGTGAGTCAGGGTGCAGTGGTATTGAGAAAATGAATTTTTGAGGTCGATCACAGTGAATCGTGATGCCTCTGCTGGTATTCCGCACAGTATGGTAGCTGGGTTGGCTGCTATCGGGTACTCTGCCTCCACAATGTGGTTAAGAGGCCTCAAATCTTGGATGAAACGCCAAGACCATCCTTTTGCCTTGCGCACAGGATACACCGCAGTGTTGCACAGCAACTCTGATGGTACCAATATTCCTCGATTTACTATGGCAGTTATTGTCTCGTAGATCCCCTCATCAGCTTCCTTAGATAGTGGATACTGTTTCACCCTGGACAGCATTGCACCTTTCTTTAGCTTTATTTGTACTCCTCTAATGCTTTTTATGCAACCCACGTCATAGGGACTAGTAGTTCATAGAGAGACGGGTACAGCTGCTAAGTCTTCCTCGTAGAATGGTACTTGGGTAGGGGTAGGTGCTTCTAGTCTCATTGCCATTTTCTGTGCTACTTCCTTGTATGTCACTCTCAACCAAATGCAGACGCTCATCTGGAACACCATCTCCCCATCTCCTACTTCATCTGAGAACAGCTCCTCATCTGACACCTGCGTCAGCCTGCATCCTTCTGCAAGTGTTATTGTCATGCACAACAGATCAGCTACACGACTACGCACCACCCTGCTTAATACCCCGACACACACTGCTAGACTCCCCGGGTCACAGTCCACCTCCCAAGCTATCCCTTCACCTGTGGTGCGGGGGAGTCGTCATCGCCGGTGGTTTCGGGCCGTGCGCAGGGGCCGGCCCAGTTTGTTGCCTCGTTTCCATTGGCAACTCCCATGGAGACTACGGTCGGGCTGGAGCACCGGTTACTTCCTGGTTCTGCGTCGGCTTCACGATCACGTGCTCAGGGTTCCGCTCACGTGATTGGGAGCCGGCGCATGTAAAAGCCGGGAAGTTCGAATTGCTCATCGCTTCACAGCTGTCTCACGACTGTTCGGCGTTTCAGGATTCACGTTGTTTTGCTGCATCGGATCAGGACTCAGGCTTACGAACCACGGATTGGCTTTCTTACTCCACGGACACTGTCACTCGGAACTCTGCACGGATATTGGTACTTTGGACTCTTTTTGCTAACGCTCAACGGATTGCTTTTGGATTTCCCCTTTCTGGCTCTTGACTTCTTGGACCCCTCGACCATTGACTCTACGTGATCAGTCCAAGCTCCCTTCGGCTACACCGGAAGGGCTACAGGTTTCAGCCGGTACCGCCCATCTGGTACACGGCTGCCCGGATCTTTGACACTCCCTCGCACCAGAACCCCAGGCACTATAGCACCATCCTGCTATACTTAGGTAAGAGAGTTTGCACACTTCTTCATATCAAAGTACTGTGTTTGCCTGTGCTAACCCTAACTTCCTTTTAACAGCCTCTGGGGTCCTCGGCGTCATCAGATCCGGCAAACCATCAAACCACCTCTGGCCTCAAAGCTCGCACAGGGAGTTGCTTTACTTTCTCCCTGTGGGTGCTTTGTGGACAGAGGCCCATTACTCTCCACTACGTGGCAAGTCTCGACAGACTGTGAAGCCGTTGCGTTGTGATGAGTATGGAGCCTGCAGCTGAGGACCCCGTGGCTGCCTTGGTACAGGCACTCACAGTGCTAAGGGCGAATATGGGTGCCGCCACTGCTGCAATACACCAGAGGCTAGACTTGATCCAAAGCACACAATACCCTCTGCCTGCTGATGTTGAGTTTGGGGAGGCCGGTGCCGCTGCACAACCCTCAGCGGTCCAGCCTATTGTCCCCCCTATTTTTCCCCAACCTCCTATTGCCTCTACAGCACCACAGTTGCCAGTACTCATGCCCACGCCCTTTCCCTTGGCCGCCCCAGAGAGGTTCCACGGAGACCCTAGAAAGTTCCGCACCTTTATAAATCAATGCAAATTACACTTCCTCTGTAGACCTCAGGCTTTTCCCCGACGCCACCACAAAAGCGGCGTTCACTTTGTCTCATCTGGCCGACACCGCCGCAGCGTGGGCCAATCCTTTGTTGGAAAACAACAACCCTGTCCTATAAGACTTTGAGCTGCTGATCACAGAAATGTCTCGTGTATTCGACACACATCACAAGGCCCAATCCCGGGACCTCGAGCTGTTAGACCTGACTCAAGGAAAGGGATCCCTCATAGAATACATTGCTCGATTTAATCAGCTAGCTGCTGAGACGTCCTGGCCTGAACCCAAAAAGGCAGTTGTCTTCTATAGAGAGCTCAACAATACCATGAAAGACGCTATGGCCGTTGTCCCTGCCTTACCCACGACCCACACCGATTTAGCGGACCTCGCATTACAGATCGATGCACGGCGTTCCGAACGCCGGTTCGAAACAGGAGTCCCCAATACCACTTTGCCCTCCTCTTCCTCTGATACAGGCATTGAGCCCATACAAATAGGAGGTGTTCAAAGTCCCATCACACAACTAGAGAGGGACTGCAGAAGAAGCAACCCCGCTTGTTTCTATTGTGGCCTGAATGGCCATTTTGTAAAGTCATGTCCCAGACGCCCTAAGCTCAAGAATCCGGTTTTTCGGAATGCTCGACCCTAGACCCGTGGGCCGGCTCGAGCAGTCCTTCCATTCCCCCGGACAGGTACCCCACCTTTGGCAGGATTAGGCCAGTGCTGGTACAGGCCATGTTAAAACCAACACTCGACATTGTTCATGCTATCTCGATTTACATAGACTCAGGCGCCACAGGCAACTACATTGACATAAAACTGTCCGGGTCCTTAAATCTACCCCTGATTACCAAGCAACATCCGGAGCCGGTACAGGCGGTGGATGGCACAGCACTGATTTCAGGCCCTATCCGGCAACAGACTGCCCCGGTCACCCTAACTATACAGAACACGCATCAGGAAGTTATCTCTTTTGACCTGATTACCATGCCACAATTCGGGATCATACTGGGTCTCCCATGGTTGCATCAACATAACCCTTTGATTGACTGGAAGTCTGGGCAGGTTCATTTCCAATCAGAAACGTGTCAGAACTATTGTCTCACTGCACCTGACGACACTGAGTCACCCACACGAGCCCTAGGGGCCGTAGCGCAACTCACACTGCACAAGGACATTCCTATGTCCCTGGAGCCTCACATGGTGGGGGCCGTTGCTACTGGCTTCCCTATGGAATACAGGGATTTTCATGAGGTCTTTGATAAGGGTTCCTCGGAGCTGCTCCCGCCACATCGTTCCTACGATTGCCCCATTGATCTGCTCCCCGACTCCGCGATTCCCTCAGGCCGCATCTACTCCTCGTTTCCCTCGGAGGAGCAAGCATTAAAGGAATACATTCAAGTAGCTCTGAAGATAGGCCACATACGTCCCTCCACCTCAACGGCGGCCAGCCCTATTTTCTTTGTCCCCAAAAAGGAGGGCGATCTGCGCCCTTGTGTGGACTACCTCCGACTAAATTCCATCACCATCAAGAACCGATATCCAATTCCCCTGATTACCCCATTGCTGGACAGGTTGAGTCACGCTACCGTTTTCACAAAACTCGATCTCCGTGGGGCCTATAACCTGGCCAGAATCCGCTCCGGAGACGAGTGGAAGACAGCCTTCTGTACTCGCTACGGATTGTTTGAATACGTGGTCATGCCCTTCGGACTTTGTAACGCCCCTGCTACCTTGCAACGTTTCATGAATGAGGTTTTTCACGACTTATTGGATGTTTGTGTAGCAGTATACCTTGATGATATCTTGATATATTCACAGAGCATGAAGGATCACGTATCACACGTCTGCGAGGTACTGTCACGTCTCCGTCAGCACTCCCTCTACGCCAAGTCCGAAAAATGCCAGTTCCACACTGAAAGCGTGGAATTTTGGGATTCCATATTACCCCTGGGGGTTTGGCAATGAACCAGTCCAAGGTCCGTGCAGTTTTGGACTGGCCAAAGCCCAGAAACATCAAGTCCTTACATTCATTCCTTGGGTTCTCGAACTTCTACCGGAGCTTCATCCAGGATTTCTCATCTCTGGTAGCTCCCCTTACTGCCCCAACCAGCCCCAAGCTGCCTTTTGCATGGTTGGAGGAACACCAAGCGGCTTTTGATGCCCTGAAGTCGTCATTTACTACGGCTCCTGTCCTGAAACATCCTGACCCGGAACTCCCATTCATTGTGGAGGCTGATGCCTCCTCCTTCGCCCTTGGTGCAGTTTTGTCCCAACGCTGCCCTTGTTCGGGTCAGCTACATCCGGTGGCGTTCCATTCCCGGAAGCTTTCTGCTACTGAGTCACACTACAGTGTCACGGAGAAGGAGCTGTTGGCCATCAAGGATGCCTTCCAGGTCTGGCGGCATCACCTATTGGGGGCAAGGCACGCTGTCACGGTGTTCACGGACCACCGTAACCTCCAGGACTTGGCCTCACTAAAGTGTGTCAACAGTCGGCAGGTGCGGTGGCATTTATTCTTCGCGGCCTTTGACTTCCAGATCAAACATTGATCTGGTCTGTCCCATGGGAAGGCGGACGCCTTGTCTTGCTCTCCGGGTGGTGTATCCTTGCCTATTTTCCCTGAAAATCTATTAGACCAACATGTCATTTGTCTTTGCACCCCTTCTCTGCCTTTGTTGGATTCCATTCGCAATTGGGTTTCGCTACATCCTGATCAAGTTACCGAGTGGAATCCGGTGTTTCATGACGGGCTACCATATATCCAGAACAGATTGTGGCTACCGACAACCGACGCTCGCAATCTCGCTCTGGAATGGTCCCACGATAGCGCCATCAATGGTCATCCCGGACAAAAACGCACGTTGGACCTCCTCAGACATTGGTGCTGGTGGCCCTCCATGAAACACGACGTAGAGGGATATGTTAACACTTGTGCGATATGCGCCCAGTGTAGGCACCGCACAGGGCGTCCGGTGGGGCTCCTGCTTCTTTTGCCTATACCTCCCAGGCCATGGCAAACGGTATCCATGGATTTCGTAACAGACCTACCCCGAACCAAGGGATTTAACACCATTTGGGTGGTGGTCGACTCTTTTTCCAAAATGACTCGTTTCATTCCCTGTTCTGGCATCCCTTCAGCCCCGGCTTTGGCCGATCTTTTCTTTATATCGATCTTTTGCCTCTTTGGGCTACCCACAGTTATCATCTCAGATAGGGGACCCCAGTTCACTTCTCGGTTCTGGCGGGCACACACAGTTCTCCTGGGCATCGATTCCCGTTTTTCTTCCGCATACCATCCGGAGACGGACGGCCAGACTGAGAGGGTAAACCAAGCTATGGAGCAGTATTTGCGTTGCCTTGTTTTGCAACACCAGCAATCCTGGCTGGGTGTGCTACACCTCGCTGAGTTTTCCTACAACAACGCCATGCATTCCACCACTGGCTCTTCTCCCATTTATGTTTCGTATGGTCAACACCCTTGCACCTTGCCTGTCCCAGACCTAGCACCTTCTGATAATCCTGTTGCTGTTGCCTGTGCTCGCGACTTGTCGACTATTCAGGCCCAAACCCTTACTCTCCTTCGGGAGGCCCAGGAGTCTACGAAGGCTGCAGCGGACCAGAGGAGGGCAGCGGCACCTTCCTATGTTGTGGGGGACAGGGTTTGGCTCTCTTGTCGCCATCTCAGGCTTCCTGGTTGTCGCAAGTTACTTCCCCGATTTGTGGGCCCCTATAGGATTTCTGCTGTGATCAACCCTGTGGCCTTTCGCCTCTCAGTCCCTACCTCCTGGCGCATACACCCTGTATTCCACACCTCCTTGTTGAAACCATGTCCTGCCCCTACCCGTCTCCGGTCTACGCCTGGCCTCGTTTCGGTGGGTGGCTCAGTGGAGTACGAGGTCTCGGGTATACTGGGATCTTGTGTGGTTCGGGGTGGTCTCCAATATCTTGTGGACTGGGCGGGTTTTGGCCCCGAGGAGTGGTGTTGGGTCCCCGCGATTGATGTCCATGCCCCGAGACTTGTTTCACGTTTTCACCGGGATCACCCTACCTGCCCAATGGCCCTGTGGTCGTGGGCCATTGAGGGGGGGCTATGTCGTGCACAACAGATCAGCTACACGACTACGCACCACCCTGCTTAATACCCCGACACACACTGCTAGACTCCCCGGGTCACAGTCCACCTCCCAAGCTATCCCTTCACCTGTGGTGCAGGGGAGTCGTCATCGCCGGTGGTTTCGGGCCGCGCGCAGGGGCCGGCCCAGTTTGTTGCCTCGTTTCCATTGGCAACTCCCATGGAGACTACGGTCGGGCTGGAGCACCCGATCGCGGTTACTTCCAGGTTCCGCGTCGGCTTCACGATCACGTGCTCAGGGTTCCGCTCACGTGATTGGGAGCCGGCGCACGTAAAAGCCGGGAAGTTCGAATTGCTCACCGCTTCACAGCTGTCGCACTACTCTGTTTGGCGTTTCAGGATTCACGTTGTTTTGCTGCATCGGATCAGGACTCAGGCTTACAAACCTCAGATTGGCTTTCTTACTCCACGGACACTGTCACTCGGAACTCAGCAAAAAGAGGCCAAAGTACCAATATCCGTGCAAACGCTCAACGGATTGCTTTCGGATTTCCCCTTTCTGGCTCTTGACTTCTTGGACCCCTCGACCATTGACTCTACGTGATCAGTCCAAGCTCCCTTCGGCTACACCGGAAGGGCTACAGGTTTCAGCCGGTACCGCCCATCTGGTACACGGCTGCCCGGATCTTTTTTTTTTATAACTCTGTTTATTGAGTTTTAGAGCTTAACAACATAACAAGAAACATGAATCATCGGCATACAACAAGCTAGAAAGGCAAAGCATAGCATAGCATAGCAGCATCAAAGACACTATCAAAGGCAAGAGGGGGGCACCGCAGGGCCAGGGGCCAAGGACAGTTGCAGGTCAAGGCGGGTAGATAAAGTCAATCAAGATGTTGAGCTGTATCGACCGGCGGGGTTTACTGCGCATCAAGCCATTTGTCCCATATTTTCCTGAATTTGCGGGGGCAACCCCGCGCGTTGTAGATCCGGCGTTCCGAAGCCGCACACCTGTTCAAGTCATTCCTCCATCGGTTCAGGCACAGTGCGTCTGCGGAACCCCATTTGGCCGCGATAAGTCTCTTGCCAGCCCCTAAGGCTATTGAGAGGAACATTTTCCCATGTTTTGTCAGGTCTACTTCCCCCCAGATGCCCAGGAGTACCATTTTGGGGTCCCTAGGGATTGGTGTTCCTATGGCGGCAGAGATCATATTAATGCAGTCCCCCCAGAAGAGCTGTAACACTGGGCATTCCCATATCATATGGTAGAAGGTGGCAGACTCTATTTTGCACCTGATACATGTCCCATCATCTAGTCCCCCCCATCTGGCCATTGCAGCCCGTGAGTGATAAGAGCGGTGGAGAATTCTCAATTGTATTAGTCTGAGTTTATTTTCTATCCCAATTTCCCTGGGGGACATCAATGCATCGACCCAGTCCTCCGGCTCCAGTTGACCCACATCCCTTTCCCACTGTGCTTTGAGCTTGTCAAGCTGCGTAGTCCCAAAAGAATTGAGGGCCTGATAGAGAGTGGAGGTGACCTTTGAAGGGATGCCTTGGGGGAGGATATTGGTCTCAATGGGAGAGCATGGGGGTATGTCTGTCGTGTCTGGGAATTGGGTGTGGATGGCGTGGGCCAACTGCGCATGTCGAAACCGGTCCATGGGCGTCAGATCAAACTGTACTTGCATAGTCTCGAAGTCTAGGATGCGCCCCCCCTGTATCACCTGTGCCAGTGTGTGTATCCCTTTTGCGTGCCAGTGAGCAAAAGCACCCATTTTCACTACTTCTGGGAGGAGTGCGTTGTGCCATATAGGTTGGGACAGTGTTGGAATTCCTTTCCAGCCGACCAGTTTGTGTGCTTCCCGCCAAGCACGGCGGACATGGTGAATCGTCTTGGGAAGCCTCGGGAGACGGTTGTGGGTGGCATACAGTGTCTGGAGTGGGGATAATGGGGCCATGGTCTCCAGCTCGATACGGATGTGCGGTAGTGTGGGGTCAGCATGCATCCAATCGTTTACCACTCCGATCTGTGTTGCAAGGTAGTATGTACGTATGCAGGGCAAGCTGATACCCCCCTCCCAGACCAATCTTTGGAGCGTATCAAGGGCAATTCTGCATTGCCTCCCTCCCCATAATAGTGTGCGGAGATTCCTATCGATAAGTGTGAAGAATTCCTTGGAGATGGCGAATGGGGCATTTTGGAGGACGTGGAGGAGTCTGGGGGGGTCATCATCTTAAAAAGTGCGGCTCTACCCAACAGCGACAGGGGGAGTGATTGCCAGTGGGAAGTGTCTCTGTTGAACCGCTCAAGCACAGGTTGTAGGTTCAGTTGGGGAACCTGTCATGATCTCTGCTTCCAAAAGATCAGGACTTGCCCGACTCCCTTGGAAGCAGACCCATAACCCCGGTTCCGAGTGCCAGCCAGTCCCAATTGGGACCTTTTGGACCCTGTCCTGGCGCCAGTGGCACCAGGCTCATAAAGATGCCCAGTCCCAGCGCTGGAAGCGCCGGGCTCATAATGCTTGGGTGGACTTACCTGCAGCAGACCATGCTGCTTACTTACCTGCCAGTTGAACCCCTGATCCTCTTCTGTTTGGGACTACTTTTCCTGTTGGGTGGGGCAGGAGCCACTCCCTAGGTTCAGAACACTGGAACTCTTCTGGAAAGCAGGAACTCTTTTCTTACCTAGGCGTGGCTGTGGAAGGAGACACCTAAGCACTACAGGAGGCTATTTAAACCACACCCGATGGATGAATCTTGCTTTGTGTTATTCTGCATTCTCTGCAGCAGAACGCTCATCGTGTCTTCTGCTTCTGATCCTGGGCCTAAGGCAACAAAGGCTTACCATCCTGGAATCCAGTCTTCAGCAGCACCTGTAAAGACAAAGAAAGAACAGGTTAGCACTACGGTCTTCAGTGGCAGCGCATCTCTTACCTGGTCCATCGGCTGTCACCAACGCCTCGCGCTGCATTCCGGCATCTGAAAGGCTTACCTACTCTTCGCACGCTCCGGAGGCCTTCGGCACTGCATACCGCATCTGAAAGACAAAAGAAGGTGCGTTTAAAGACATTGGGCAACTTTATTACTCACGTGCCATTACTCCTTCCCACGCCGAATCCAGTGGGTATTCCAGCACCCTTCAGCTTCTCTAAAGCTCCGAACTTGTACCTGCAAGATAAAAGGGACAGTTAGTGCGCATCGTGAAGCAGGCTACAAGCGCTTACTTACGTGCTTCCAGGCGCTTCTATTCCTCACGCGGGTTCGATCCTCAACTCTCATCAGCCCGCCATCCGCCATCGCCGGAACCCTGCAAAACAAGAGATATCATTACAAAAGACTTTTAAGACATTTGAAGTGCCCAGAACTTACCGTTTGTGCAGTTAACGACGGACAGCAGTCCTCTGAGGTCAAGAGGCCTGCACCCTTATCCAGTGAAGAAACTGGTTACGGCACCCTGCCCCGAGGCAGATGGAGAGCTCGGCGTTCACTTACCTAAGGTGAGGGCGTTAACCTTTGGGGTTCTACAGGAGAAGAGAAAGGGAAGAGGAGAGAGGCACCCAATAACCCCAGTTCATTAATCCCATATTTTCTATCTGTAGACATCTTACTCTTCAAGTCAGACATACAGTGCACAGAGGTCCAGCCCAAAGAGCTAACCGTGTGTTACACATCACCTTTGAAGATACGGCATTCACCCAGTCAAGACCAGCGCCTCTGCGGGAATCAGGTGAGCGTTACAGAACACAAAGCCTACCGCAAAACTCCCACCCAGGTGCTATGGAAACCTCGGATACCGACCAGCTAGCCCAGTTACTTGGGGAACTAAGAGCAGAAGTGCATGCAGCCCGTCAGGAAACGAATGCTCTAAGAAGGGAACTGATTATTTCCAAGGAGCGAACAGACGATCTCGCTAGACAATTGCTACAGTCACAAGCCGGACAAACTCCGTTACCCGCATCAGGGGCAAATCTTCCTTCAACATCCTCTACCAACCCAGTGCAGATCAACCTACCTGGGAATGTACCTCTGGCTCCGCCCGAACGATTTTCTGGTGACCCAAAGAGGTTTGCAGTATTTATTAATCAGTGCCGGTTGCACTTCTTATGCCGACCAGCAGCCTTTCCAACTGATCAAGCTAAGGTAGCTTTCGTGCTTTCGTACCTTAGTGGCAATGCGGCAGACTGGTCGATCCCTCTAGTTAATCAAGATGATCCGGTTCTCCATGATTTTCAAGCTTTTCAGCTCAGTATGGAAAAACTGTTTGCAAGACATTCACAGGGGCAGGCCTTGGACAATGAGCTCCTTTCATTGCGACAGGGTAATCAAGACCTTTTGGCTTATATTTCGTCTTTCAACAGACTGATAGTGGAAACTCGATGGCCTGAGGACAAAAGGATTACGCTGTTTTATAGAGGTCTACGTGGAGAGCTCAAAGATGTGTTAGCCCAAGTAGTGAATCCCCCGCAAGACTGTTCGGACTATATTGACTTAGTCGTTCAAATTGACCACAGACTGCAGAACAGGAAGGCCGATCGTTCCAAGTTTGATGCTCGAGTATTTTCCAAACCACCAACTCCTACCAAAGGAGTAGACTCCGGGGAACCCATGCAAATAGGGGGCCTGAAAGGACCACTAACACAAAAGGAGCGGGAAAGGAGAAAACAGCTGCAATTATGCCTCTATTGCGGAAACTCTGGGCACTTTCTTCGAGACTGTCCGGTGAAACCAGCCAAGAAGGCAGTAGGAGCTGCAGTTACCAGGGTCACAAACTCTGAGCAGGGAAACGACCTCGCCCGACAAGAATAGAGGTCCTCTTGCCGAGCGTTAAAACCAGTTCAGTGACCTCGCATTTCGTGATACCTATGGTCCTCATTAGCCCTGAACATCCGGATCGATTACATGCGATTGAAGCTTACGTCGACAGCGGTGCCATCGGCAATTATGTGGATCATGAAATGGTTTTGAGGATGAATCTGACTCTTTGTCCAAAGGCTGTAAAGGACGTCATTACTACGGTGGATGGTACGGAGATAGCCTCCGGACCAGTAACGCATACCACCCAAGAAGTGACGCTAGTAAGTCAAGATGGACACCATGAGAAGATCGTGTTCGATGTGATCAAGGCCCCTCAGTTCCAGATTATTCTAGGAATTCCTTGGTTAGAGAAGCACAATCCTCAGATCGATTGGCGAGCAATAACGGTTCAGTTTCCAGAATGTGTCTCTACTTGTCACCCTCGACCTGGTGTTGCACTGGCAGCAATTTCCTCGGAGGCTCCCCAGTTACCTCCTGAATACCTAGAATTCCAAGATGTTTTCCGGAAGGATCAGGCTAACTCTCTACCTCCTCATAGGTCTTATGACTGCCAGATAGACCTGATACCTGGATCTACTCCTCCTTGTAGTAGAATTTATGCCCTCACCGAGCCTGAGAATCTTCACCTCCGACAATACCTGGATCAATACCTAGCGAATGGGTTTATTCGTCCTACCAAGTCACCTGCTTCCTCAGCTTTGTTCTTCGTTCCAAAAAAAGAAGGGGACCTTAGAACTTGTATAGATTATCGCGCCCTGAACCAGATCACCGTTAAGAATAGATATCCGTTACCTTTGATCCCTGAACTCCTGGACCAAGTCAGAAAAGCATGCATATATACAAAGCTGGATCTTAGAGGAGCCTACCACTTGGTACGAGTAAAAGAGGGCGATGAATGGAAGACGGCCTTCCGCACCAAGTATGGGCTATTTGAATATCAGGTCATGCCCTTCGGACTTTGCAATGCCCCGGCCGCCTTTCAATATTTTATGAACGATGTCCTCAGAGAGCTCATAGATGTGTGTGTTGTTGTTTACATTGACGACATCCTCGTTTATTCTTCATCGGAAACTGAACATCGGAAACACGTGAAAATGGTCCTCGAGAGATTGCGTCAACACAAACTTTTCGCTAAGTTGGAAAAATGTGTTTTCAACGTGACTGAAGTTGAATTCTTGGGATTCATATTATCACCTAGCGGAGTGCGTATGGATTCAAAGAAGGTCGATGCAATTCTCAAATGGCCATCGCCATCCTCCGTAAAAGGTGTTCAAAGCATGTTAGGCTTCGCTAACTTTTACCGCAGGTTTATCCCCGAATTCTCTCAAATAGTCCAGCCCATCACCGCCTTGTTAAAGAAAAACAAACGTTTTGAATGGTCTACCGAGGCGGAACAAGCTTTCCAGAATTTGAAGACTAGATTTATCTCTGCACCGATCTTAAAACATTCTCGCCCAGAACTCCCCTACATCGTTGAAACTGATGCTTCGAGCCTTGCCATGGGGGCAGTTCTATCACAAAAGGACCCAGTAACCAATCAGTTGCATCCCGTGGCATTTTGGTCCTGCAAATTCTCGCCTCCTGAAATCAATTACACTATTACTGATAAGGAACTTCTAGCTATCAAGTCCGCCTTTAAGGCTTGGCGGCATTATCTTCTGGGGGCCCGACACACTGTTACTGTGATTACAGATCACCGAAACCTGCAATATTTGAAAACCGCAAAAGCTCAATCCTCTAGGCAACTCCGTTGGGCACTATTCTTTGCCGAGTTTGACTTCATAATTACCTATCGACCTGGTACAAAAAACGGTAAAGCTGATGCCCTTTCTCGGATGGGAGTGGAAGAACATTTGATCAATCCTAAACCTGTACCTATCATTCCCGAACAAAGAATTCTAGGTGTAATCGCCACACAATCCATAGAGGAAGTTAAGGATAAAGCCAGGCTACTGGTAACTCCAGCAGACATACAGAATTGGCATCTGCAGGGAAAGGACTTTACGGTGAAGGACAACCTATTATATTTCCAAGAACGGTTATACCTGCCCAGCACAGATTTACAGAAAAAGGTAATCTCTTGTTATCACGATTCTTTAATGGAAGGACATCCCGGTATGACCAAGACCTCGGAAAAGATCAAGCGCTACTTCTGGTGGCCGTCTTGGAAAAAAGATATCAGAGACTTTATAAAGTCCTGTGGAGTATGCGCCCAAAACAAGAGTCAAAAGGAAAAACCAGCCGGCCTCTTACGCCCTATTGACATCCCGCCTCGCCCTTGGCATACGCTTTCTATGGACTTCATCACCGATCTACCTCCATGCTCCGGATACAATACGATCCTAGTAATCGTGGACCTATTCTCCAAGATGGCGCATTTCATTCCATTCAAAGGCTTACCAACAGCAGCAACTCTGGCCCGAGAATTTCTCAAAAACATCGTCCGACTGCACGGTTTTCCTTCAGTTCTAATTTCGGATCGAGGTAGTCAATTTATTTCTCATTTTTGGCGAAGTTGCTGTCGGTCGGCTCAAATTGATGTGAGACTTTCGACCAGCCACCACCCTCAAACCGACGGACAAACCGAGAGGACCAATCAAACTCTGGAACAGTATTTGCGCTGCATGCTACAACAAACTGAAAAAACTTGGAAAGATATCCTTTGGATAGCCGAATATGCCTACAATAACTCTGTCCACTCGGGAAATGGGAAGACCCCGTTTTTTCTTTTATACGGTAGTCACCCTCGAACCTCGGAGTTGGATCCACTCCAAGATCTTGGAACACCAGCAGTAGACCACCTGCATTCTACAATCACCCAAGCCTTTAAGGAAGCCGTTTCTCACCTTCAAAGGGCTAAAGAACAATAGAAGAAAGGAGCAGACCAACATCGGAAGGAAGCCCCCCAATATCAAGTAGGAGATCAAGTCTGGTTATCCACCAAATATCTACCTCTAAAAGGACCACGCACATTCAACCCAAGATACCTTGGTCCCTATTCCATCACTACCATAGTAAATCCAGTAGCGGTCAAGTTGGACTTGCCCCCTCACATGAAGATACATCCGGTCTTCCACGTCTCTCTATTAAAACCCGTGCAACCTCAAACCCGACTAACTACATCTCCAAAACCTATTCTAGTTGATGGAGAACTCGAGTTTGAAGTCAAAAGCATCCTGGATTCCAAGATCTCCAAATCTAAACTATTTTACCTGATTGACTGGAAAGGCTACGGTCCCCAAGAAAGATCCTGGGAACCTGCAGAATATGTCCACGCGCCTCGTCTAATCAAAAGATTTCATCGAACATTTCCTAACAAGCCCAAACCCCCGGAGAAGCCCGGTTTGGGAGGGGCCTTGAGGGGGGGTGCTGTCATGATCTCTGCTTCCAAAAGATCAGGACTTGCCCGACTCCCTTGGAAGCAGACCCATAACCCCGGTTCCGAGTGCCAGCCAGTCCCAATTGGGACCTTTTGGACCCTGTCCTGGCGCCAGTGGCACCAGGCTCATAAAGATGCCCAGTCCCAGCGCTGGAAGCGCCGGGCTCATAATGCTTGGGTGGACTTACCTGCAGCAGACCATGCTGCTTACTTACCTGCCAGTTGAACCCCTGATCCTCTTCTGTTTGGGACTACTTTTCCTGTTGGGTGGGGCAGGAGCCACTCCCTAGGTTCAGAACACTGGAACTCTTCTGGAAAGCAGGAACTCTTTTCTTACCTAGGCGTGGCTCTGGAAGGAGACACCTAAGCACTACAGGAGGCTATTTAAACCATACCCGATGGATGAATCTTGCTTTGTGTTATTCTGCATTCTCTGCAGCAGAACGCTCATCGTGTCTTCTGCTTCTGATCCTGGGCCTAAGGGAACAAAGGCTTACCATCCTGGAATCCAGTCTTCAGCAGCACCTGTAAAGACAAAGAAAGAACAGGTTAGCACTACGGTCTTCAGTGGCAGCGCATCTCTTACCTGGTCCATCGGCTGTCACCAACGCCTCGCGCTGCATTCCGGCATCTGAAAGGCTTACCTACTCTTCGCACGCTCCGGAGGCCTTCGGCGCTGCATCCCGCATCTGAAAGACAAAAGAAGGTGCGTTTAAAGACATTGGGCAACTTTATTACTCACGTGCCATTACTCCTTCCCACGCCGAATCCAGTGGGTATTCCAGCACCCTTCAGCTTCTCTAAAGCTCCGAACTTGTACCTGCAAGATAAAAGGGACAGTTAGTGCGCATCGTGAAGCAGGCTACAAGCGCTTACTTACGTGCTTCCAGGCGCTTCTATTCCTCACGCGGGTTCGATCCTCAACTCTCATCAGCCCGCCATCCGCCATCGCCGGAACCCTGCAAAACAAGAGATATCATTACAAAAGACTTTTAAGACATTTGAAGTGCCCAGAACATACCGTTCGTGCAGTTAACGACGGACAGCAGTCCTCTGAGGTCAAGAGGCCTGCACCCTTATCCAGTGAAGAAACTGGTTACGGCACCCTGCCCCGAGGCAGATGGAGAGCTCGGCGTTCACTTACCTAAGGTGAGGGCGTTAACCTTTGGGGTTCTACAGGAGAAGAGAAAGGGAAGAGGAGAGAGGCACCCAATAACCCCAGTTCATTAATCCCATATTTTATATCTGCAGACATCTTACTCTTCAAGTCAGACATACAGTGCACAGAGGTCCAGCCCAAAGAGCCAACCGTGTGTTACACATCACCTTTGAAGATACGGCATTCACCCAGTCAAGACCGGCGCCTCTGCGGGAATCAGGTGAGCGTTACAGAACCTTTCAAGTGTCGGGTCGAGTCGTATGCCCAAATATGTAAATTCCCTGATAGAGATGTGGTATGGGCAGGCCTCAGGAATCGCGGAATCACCACCCTGGATTGGGAAGTAAATGGTTTTGGTTTCATTCATTTTCAGACCTGCAAAGTTCTGATATTCCCTAAGGATGAGGGAAACAATAGGGCAGGAGATGCATGGGTTGCTGAGATAGACAAGGAGATCGTCCGCATATAGCGAAAGGCGGTCTTCACTCCCCCCCGGCCAGGCGAACCCGGTCCAGTTGGTGTTAGCTCTGAGCTCATTAGCAAGTGGTTCGATAGCCAGGAGGAAGAGAAGCGGAGACAGCGGGCACCCCTGTCGCGTACCCCTACCCAGTGGGAATGGTTTAGAGGATCTGCCGTTTACTCTTACCGTGGCCTCCGGGAATGCATAGAGCAGCCTGACCCATGATATGAATGCTTGTCCCAGGTTCATCCGGTCCATGATTGCCCACAGAGCGTCCCACCCCACCGAGTCAAATGCCTTTTCGAAGTCCACCGCCAGGAGGGCTAGTGGGACCGGTATCTCTTTGGCTCTGCACAGCGCCAGTTGGACCCTGCGTAGGTTCATACGAGTGGACTTGTTGGGCATAAATCCGCACTGGTCCAGATGAATAAGGGTCTCTATTACTTTCAGAAGCCTGTTGGCGAGTGCTCTGGCGAGGACTTTGGCTTCTCCATTTATTAATGAGATGGGGCGATAGGAGGCACATTCCTCCGGAGGTTTCCCAGGTTTATGTATGACTATGATGCATGCCTTCCTGAGGTCCGGGGGGAGCGCCCCGAGTTCTTTGCTGCGTAGGAACATGCGGTGCATATGGGTCGATAGCCCACCTCCGAGGCATTTCCATGTTTCTGTGGGGAAGCCGTTGGGGCCCGGGGTTTTCCTGGGTTGGAGCTGTGTTAGCGCCTCTTGCACCTCGGTCTCTGTGAGTTCCGCGTTCAGGAGTTCCGACTGGCGTCGCGACAGTTTCGGGATCTCGATCCGGTCGAGGTAATGGGAGGGTGCAGCCGGCAAGCTCTCGGCGGGTGGGGTATAGAGCTTCTCATAGTAGGTGGCAAATGCTTCGACAATGTCAGAGTCGTCCGTGAGTAGTGTGCCATCCGGTGACTTGATGGCACGCACATGACCCCTGTTTTGTTGCCACCTCTCCAGCCAGGCCAGTGTCTTATTTGCTTTGTCGCCGCGTTCATAAATTTGACTCCGGACGAGCTGGTGGGCAGTTCGTGCTGTGTCCAGAGCTAGGTTACTGAGGGCATCTTGTGCCGGGGTCAGGGCATCCTTCGTCTCCCGGTCGCTGCGTTCAAGGGCCTGTCTTTCACACTCCAGGACATGTGCCTCTGCCTCTTTGATCTTCTGGGCTTGTCTTCTTTGGTGGGCAGAAACCGCTGAGATAGCTTCTCCCCGAAGAACTGTCTTATATGCCTCCCAGATCGCGATCGGGCAGTCCACTGAGCCCTCATTGAGCTCGAAAAACTCTGTTGTCTTTTTTTCCAGTTCCTCCGCTATCTCGGGGAGCCGCAGGTGGTATGTGTTCAGACGCCAGTTGCGATCCGGGCCTGGGCGGGCGCTTTTCAGAGTTAAGAGGAGTGGAGAATGGTCCGAAACGCCCCTTGCGAGGAACTCAGCAGCCAGGAGTCTGTGGTTTATGCTACTGGGGATGAAGGCATAATCAATCCTGGAGAACGATTTGTGCGCGCCAGAGAAGAATGAGAAACCGGCCTCGTCGTCATGGAGTGAACGCCATGTGTCCGTCATTCCCAGGGCTTCGACGAACATGGCGAGTGGCGTAGAGGCGGGGCGGCATCCGGATCTCCTATGAGATCTATCGAGATCGGTGTCCATGACCTCGTTAAAGTCCCCTCTATCACCCACAGATCGGCCTCTTCCTCCAGGAGGACATGCCGCAGTTCAGCCAGTAGTTCCTTCGTGAGCGTGGGGGGGGCATAAATTGCTGCGAGCCCCCATTTTTCGCCCCAAACATCGGCGAGCAACAACACATATCGGCCCCGGGGGTCCGCTCTGACCTTCCTAACCTGTAGGGGAACGCGTTTGTGAACGAGGATCATCGTGCCCCTGGCACCTTTCGTGAATCCGGCCTGGTAGGTGTGTGGGTAGTTGGATCTTTTGAAAAAATTGGAGTTCGTGCCAATCAGGTGTGTTTCGTTTAAAAGAGCTATGTCCGGCGAGTAGCGATTAAGATATTGAAGCACCAGCCTTCGCTTTATGCTGGAGCCCAGTCCGTTAACATTCCAGGACAGTAAGGATATCTTGTTGGAGGTCATCCTATCTGCGTGGGTGCTGTAGCTCGTCATCTGAATGGGTCAATGGCAGTTGCATAGTGTTCGAGGGGGCGCAGGGGTGCCCCCGCAGAGGAAACGCCAGTGGGTCGCTCCGTGACGACCCGCCAGATGCTTGGAGAACAGTGGTGTTATTAGCCGTTTCGCCCGGAGGCCAGGCACGCCCTCCCCGCCAGTGCCCGTCGGTGTCATGCCTTCTCGATCCATAATTCGGATTCCTTATATACCTAAAACGCCCCCTCCCTGTACTTCACCCCCTACTGGGAGCACCTTTCGCCTGCATACGTCTGCTTCCAGCCTTCTTGTCTCATGAATCCGTTTCCTTAGGTCCCCAAAACTCCCCCCACCCTGTACTTCCCCCCCAACTGGGAGCACCTGTCGCCCAAACATTAAACTTATAACTTGGTGAACTGCAGCTTCCCCGGGATGATCCGAGCTCGGGTGGTAACCGCTGCGGGATCCCTCGGACTGCGCTTGGGACTGCGGTGCCTAGTTGATGGCGGCCGCAATAATGTAGTTGCCGTGGTATCCCGTGGCGAGTTCATTTCCGTGGTGACCAGACCTCATCCGTTCCCTGTGGTATTTTTGGTGGAGCGCTGTGGCGATTCGATTTCCGAGACTGTATGAGTGTGGGGCGGTGAGTTCTGCCCAGGTCCGGGTTTGCGGACAGACGGTCCAGAGGGCGAGCGTCGGGCCGCAGGCCCATTGAGGATCTGAGTTTCAAGCCAGTTCCATGCTTCTTTGGGGTTGTGAAATAGGTGGGTTGTGCCCTCATGGTGGACCTTGAGCATCGTTGGGAAGAAGAGAGCGAACTTGATTGATAAGGAGTGGAGTTTCTTCTTGACAGAATCAAACGATTGGCAGGCCTTTTGGACCTCTTTAGTATAGTCTGGGTAGAACCCCACTTTGTAGCCATTATATGTAATTGGACCGGAGGCCTGTGCCATCTGCAGGATAGCATCTCGGTCCCGATAGTTGAGGAGACGTGCAATTATTGTTCTGGGCGGGGCTCCTGGGGCAGGTCGCCCGGTGGGTACCCTGTGTGCTCTTTCGATAGAGAAGAATTTCGACAGTTTCCTGGGGGCGAAGATGTGGGTCAGCCAGTCTTCCAGGAAAAGTTCTACACTGGGGCCTTCCTCTTTTTCCGGGATCCCGAGGATCCTGAGGTTATTGCGACGTGCCCTGCCCTCACTGTCTTCGGCTCGGTATTCGAGTTGGTCAACTTTTTGGGAAATTATGGCAAGTTGTTGCTCCAACTGGCGGACGTTATCTTCTGTGTCTGACACTCTTTGTTCCGCTTCTTCGACCCTGGACGATAGGTTGCGGAGATCTTGGCGTAGGAGAGACACTTCCGTGGAGACTCCACCTATTTTGAGTTCCAGCGATGTTCTCGAGTCCCCAATTGCCTTCATTACGTCATTCAGGGAGAGTTGGGGGTCCTGAGTTTCTTCCCTGTTGCCTGGTTCCACCAGGCTATGTGTCTCCTGTCGCAAGGGGGCCTTCACTGTGTAGAGGTCCATTTTGCTCTGCAGGGTCTGCCGCTTGGCCTTGTCTTTGCCCATGTCCAGGTTAGTAGTTTGTGTGCGAATTTAGGCCCAGGTGGATCGCGTGGATAACCCTCAGGGATTGTCGTGGAGGCCAAGTTAGGGTGGGCTTGTCGGGCGCCTATCTGTTGCCCCTCTGTCCTTGATCCTGGGCCCCAGTGATGATATGTAGGTTGCTGAGAGCCAGTCCCCTGTTCCGGCTGGTCCGGTGTGCTCGATGGAGGGTCCAGAGTTTACTGGGGGGGGGGTTTGTCTGTAGTTCACAGTGCGTGATCCTCCAGGAGCTATTCCCCCTTTGTGGGGTGTACGGCCTTTGGTTTCTGCCTGTGGGGCGGTATGGGACTTTGCTCCCTCCGCAATCACACCCCGAGGACGGTCAGCCCGCAAGGTTTTGGGGGAGCAGGTGCTTATTGGGGAGGGGGGTATGCCTTCAATCCCCACTGCTCCTCACTGTTGTTGTCTTGGAGTGTGCCGCCTCCCTCATGCGGGTCTCTGTCCCGCAGTTCGCCGGATTAGGGGGGGAGAAGCTGCCCGTATCCTGCTGCTGCTGTTGCTGCTGGAGGGAGCGCGGCCTCGCGTTGCCTGTGCCTACGCCGTCGCTCTGTCCCAGGTGCCGCCGCCTCGCTGATGGGGGGTGGGGGGCATGGGAGGGGTCCAGCTCCGCACCCTCCGACAGCGGGGAGCGCGCTCAGCCCCCGTATGCCAGCTCCACCGCGGGCATATCTGCTGCACTGCCGGGGATACACTGGAGAGGCGCGGGACACAGTCCAGTTGTTCGCGGGGCTGGCAGGGGGGCCGCGCGTACCTTGTGGTGTTGCCGTACTGTCCGCAGGCCTCTCTCCCTCCTCACTGCTTCCCAGCCTCGGTGTCGCAGTCTCGCCGCTTGGGGGTGGGGGGAGCCTGTTCTGGCACCTCCGGGAGGCCGCTCCGTGCTGCCAGCTCCCAGCCGCAAGGGGATCAAGTCGTGATGGCCGCAGGCACAGGGTGCCAGCCGCTGTCGTGCAGCAATTCGGCGCTGCTTCTGGTCACCACCGCAGGTTCCAACAGTGGTCCGCAGGCGTGCCCCCGCCGATCGTGGTCCAGTGGTGGTTCACTCTCTGGGGGGCCAGGGCCGCGGCCGCTCGAGGGGGGAGGGGCGGAGCAGCCACTCACGTCCGTCCGGCAATGGCAGCGAGATTCGCGCCGACGGACTCCGGGGCGTTTCTTGCGATCCCGGGTCCGATTCTGCCCCAGATTGCAGGGTTCGCCGCCTGGATGGGTGCGCTGCCACTGTGTTGCCCGAGGTCGGGCGTTTCAGGCGATTACCGGCTTTTTTAAAGGATATATTGGCGCGGCCACCGGGAGCTGATGCCTTTAGCTCCACATGCGCGGCTCGCGCATGCGCAGTCGGCTGCCCGGATCTTTGACGCTCCCTCGCACCAGAACCCCAGGCACTATAGCACCATCCTGCTATACTTAGGTAAGAGAGTTTGCACACTTCTTCATATCAAAGTACTGTGTTTGCCTGTGCTAACCCTAACTTCCTTTTAACAGCCTCTGGGGTCCTCGGCGTCATCAGATCCGGCAAACCATCAAACCACCTGTGGCCTCAAAGCTTGCACAGGGAGTTGCTTTACTTTCTCCCTGTGGGTGATTTGTGGACAGAGGCCCATTACTCTCCACTACGCCGCAGGTCTCGACAATTACTGCTCTCCATGCTTTCCCTTCCCCATCCTGGGCGTGAACTGAAATGTAGTCTGTGGTTGCCACAATACTCTCGATGTCCACTGATATTATTGCCCCTTCCTCCTTACTAGTGGGCTTTTCTGGACAAAAAAGTTATGCTGCTGGTCTCCTCCACACCTTGCCCTCACTTCCTGGTAGCCATGCTATTGCCATGTCTGTACCATATTGGAAGAGGTCTCCATCCACTGGTTCTGCCCTTGCCACTGTTTTGCCACAGCAAGCCTGGAGTATGTGTCGTGCAGTGAGCATGTGTATGCCTGGTGTGGAGCACACTATTCCCTTGTCAGTGAAGGATGTAGTCATGTTCAGTCTGCTCATAATTTCTCTCCCAAGTATATTTACTGGTGATTGTTTTGAATACAACAATGGTAGAGATAGTCTGGGATCTCCAACAGATAAGGAGATGTTATCAGTAAAAGGAACCAGCCCTCGAGCCCCAAAGAATCCTTGAGTGTGCATGGCATCACCTGACAAGTTGAACTTCCCTTCCCTAATACAGGACCTAGTGGCCCCTGTGTCAACTAAGAAAGAGAATGTTTTGTCACCTATCGCCATCTTTGTGTGTGGTTCCTCCGCAGGGTTAGGTGTTACCGAGAAGATGGGACACAAAAAGGACATCTGTGGGCTGTCCTATTGGGGGTATAGTGATTGTCCGTTCCCTGTGTATGGGTTGTGACCCAATATCGTCACCTTTCCCAATTGTGTCTGTTGTATTGGTGGGTCTGCGGGTAGTTGTTTACTGTCCTGTATTTGTGTGAGATGTACTGTCGGACATGTTGTTGTTGTGTTGTTGCCATTTGCTGTTGTGCTTGTTGCTGTGCTGGTTGATACTGCACCTGTGGTGCAGGGGGTGTCGTGTATTGTTGCTGTTGTTACTGGGGTGGCAATTGTTATTGTGCTCGTGTTTCTCTCACTTGTTGTGGCTGTAGTTGTTGATAGTACTGTTGTCCCCCATTGTAACCCTGTTGCCCTTGCTCTCCCCATCCTACTTGTGCCAGACTTGCTCTGCATGTGCGTGATACATGTCCTACTAACCCACATGTCCAACATGTTGGCGTCTCTCGTGCTTGCCATGGGTATCCTCCAGTGGTGTCTAAGTACCCCTGATGTCCATATTGGTTGTACCCTCGGAACCGTCCCCCTTGCTCTGGTGCTGCTGGTCCAAATCCCCCCCTCTTGCAGACCCACCCCTGCCCCTGTAATTGGTTGTATAGCCATTTCCCACTTGCGTGTACCCACCCCCCATCGGAGGAGCAAATGTGTTTTGGGCCGTGTATGGAGGCGGTGGTGGCATTTGCTGTGTTATTATTTGTGCTTGCTGTGGTGGTGCTGCTGGTTGTTGTTGTGTTGTGTCTGGTGCTAGAGTGACCTGGGCAGAGCTTGTTATTAGCGCACCTTCCATGACATACTTTGATAGCTTCTTTTGGACCAGTTTTGCCTCCTCTGCCTTTCTGTCTTCCTCTTTCTGTTTCATTTTCTCTTGCCATAACCTACAATGATGTACTATTGTCAGCTGTATTTCTGGCCATGCTTTTGCTTCCATTCCTACCAATTTCTTTAACTGTCTTTGCACTGGTTCTGGGAGTCCCTGTATCAGTATGTGGTAAAATATTGCTAGTGTTTTATCGCACGGTTCCTGCATTTCCAGGCGCCACTTCTCCTGAATTTCCTGGATGTAATCAACAGGGTCTTCATTCTCATGCATTTTGCGTGACGTTATTACCCCTATGTCTGAAGTGTCTGGATATTGCACCCTCAGTGCCTGCCATAGTGTGTGTCTACAATTTGCAAATGGCGCCCCATCATGTGACGTGTCACTGATTGTCACCCCTGGGAATCCCGCCCTCTTCCAAATGTCATCTGCTGCATCAACCAGTATGGAAATTTACAACCCCTTGACATCGCCCACTGCTAGCTTTTGTCCTGCAGTTTGCTATTCCATTTCATATATCCATTTCCCCGCCCCTCGCTCAAGGATGGTAATCTAAATTTAATGTTTTCTTTCCCTCCATTTTTCCATGGAACATATTGTGGCCTTGCTCCCCCTCTCTCTAGTAATGGCATTTGTGTGTATTCTCTTATCTCCCCTGGTGTGCGTCTGTGTTGTGATGTGTGCGTGCACTCGCTCTCCTCTTCCATGTCAGAAAATTCTTCAAGAAAGTCAGTAAGGTGTTGTGTGAGCAGAATGTCTCCGATGCCCTTATGTCCTTTTCGTTGACCCATCTGATCCTTTTTGTGTGGGATGGCTGATCCTTCCATTCTGCATCCTGGGAGGTCTCTAAGCCTATTTACATAGGACGTGTGTTGTGCTGCTGGTGTCAGTGGTCGTTGTGTTCCTTCTCTTTGTTGTCTTTTGCCCTTCCTTCCTGTTCTTCCTTCTTCTTGTGTCTTACACTCCCATGATGACCCACAGTATGTGCGTGTTTTTTCTTAGCCCACGGCCAGAATTGGGCTTTTCAACATACTTTCCACTGAAATGCCAACCCTTGCTTCCACCAAACACATGAGTGGAGAGGAGGAGGGGGAGGGGGGAACCCTGCTGCAACTGGCAAAGCAAACTTAATAGCTTTTCTTAAGTGTTAATTTAGGCTTTTAGCTCCCCCACTGGCTACTGGTGAAGATGAACATGTTGCCATCTTGATAACCTGCATGCCACAGATCAATGGAGGCTGATGGTAGTATACGCTTGTGTGCATACACACACACACACACACACACATACACATACACACACTCTCTCTTTACGTTACAGCCTTTAGTTTACTTGCGGGCCAAAAGGTGTTCAGTAATCATGGACATGTTACCCTTTGGTATGACAACAGGGAATACCCACAGAGATGAGTGAATTTCGCAGTGTGACTTATTATATGTAAATTCAATGATGGAACCAGGGAAATCCCCCATTGTCATATGTTTAGCAAACATTATCCATTATAAATATATAAACCCCAAAGCCGCCATCCCAAAGTAAACCCTTTTCTTCTTGGGACTGTATTTATTCTTCCTTTGCTAACATTGATTTTATGTCAGGCACGTGTGTTTTATGGAATGGCATTAAAAACTGCTCCAACTGAAATACTTGGTCTTGCACTGTTGGATGTGCAGTCTGCCAAGACTGCGCACACTTGCTTACTGCAGCCTTTCCAAATCAGATTGAAAGGCACACTTAACGGTGTAAACGGTATACAGGATTAACAATGTGAGGGTTATTATTGTTCAATTAAGTGGTCACGGTATCCTTAACGGTATACTGTTATACCATTACATCCCTAGTCCTGACCCAGTCATATTGCCAACTAACCCTAGCAGCCCCTTATGGTGTGCCACTGCCTGTTGACCCACTTCCTTCCCCACCATCATTTCCACAGTTACCAGCTCCGTGCACCAGTAACATGCCACCATGCATGGTGCATCAGGGGCAACAGCAGGGCCCTAAGATGCCAAGCAATAATGCTGTGTCCAATGGCACGGTGACACATTATCAAGGAGCCACAGTGGTCAGTGGAAATCCATTTGTCTTTCCAGGGACAAACACTCATCCAGACTACGACAGCCCACATAAAGCCTTAGAATTCCCAGTCCTATCGGTCATTGCTGACCCGGAAGAGTAACCCTTGGTGGGCATGGAGATAGGAGAGAAACCATTAATTTGCATGGTAGATACAGGTGCGACTAAATCATGCATTATTGAGGGAGGATTCCTTTTGTCAGGTGAGGTTATGGACACACAGGGATTCTCTGGGGCAATTCAATTGGTTCCTTTCATGAACAAATTACCCATTAAGGTGGGCTGCAGGGAAGTGTAGGCTCCCTTGTTGTACTCTACTGCAACAACGATCAACCTACTAGGATGGGACATCTTGAATACACTGAACATAACCATCTTGTTTACTGAAAGGTGTGTGGTGTGTTCAATGCCTAGTATGTGTTCTGTGAGGGTGATGTTGACCTTACATTCACTGGGCATTGAATACACAGCAAGAGGAATACCAGTAGCCCCTGATTTGTTCCTATCTGGTATCACAATATTTCTCAGTGCAATACAACATGTGGCCAACCGATATTGGTGTGTGCCCTCCGAATTCTTGTTCCGGCCCTCCCAACCTCTGGAGGTAGTTGCAGGAACAATTATCATGTTTGACGAAGGAGTTCTAGTGTCAAAAGACAGCATTGTGCTTATCACAGTTGACTCTGACAATGGGGAGTGGCGCACAGTGTTGTACTTTGATCCCACAATACTGATGAGAACAAGGAAAGCGAAGGGTAGATAATATTGTAGGTTTATGTCCTGTGCAAGATAATTATTCAATATAGACATCTGGCCTGTTCTATGCTATTGGTAGGGGCTGTTCCAACTTTTGCTTCAGAAAACTTGTCTCAGGTACCTGATACTTTATTGACAAGTAACCCAAATGACATAGGGTTTTTACAGAGTGTTGCGCCAGTATGCATCACATTGAAACCTGGCACTGCATTGCCAAAGGTGAAGCAGTATCCCCTGTCTAAGGCAGCAGAAGATGGGATGTGTGCCACCATTATGGGTGTATTTCATCAGGGCATCATAGTATGATCTAGCTCCCTGTGCAATACAGCTATCTACCCAGTGAAGAAATCAAAAGGGGCTAGTTGGAGGATGATTCAAGTTTTACACCCTCTCAATGACGTGGTGCTGGCAGAGTTTCCAGTGATTCCAAACCCTGCCACAATACTGTGTAATGTACCTGTTGAGGCAACCCATTTCACTGTGCATCCAGACTCACAATATCTCACAGCATTTACGTTTGCTGGAGCCGCTTTGAGCACACTCGGCTACCTCAAGGGGACTGTGCAACCCTGAGTATTTTTAAGAGGGTTCTATATGAAGATTTAGGAAAAATTGACATACCTAGTACGATTTTTCAATATGTGGATGATCTGTTGGTATGCAGGAACACTGAACAACAGTGCAGGGAGGATTCAATAGCTTTTTTACAACTGTTGGATCACAAAGGATATAAGGTAGACAGGGCAATGTTGCAGTACTGTCAGTGAGAGGTGTTGTTATTGGGCCAATTAATTTCAGTAAATGGAAAGAAAGTGACTTTAGAATGTGCTGCAACAATGTGCGATTCTAACCAGCTGGTGACAGTTAAGGACATGCAAAAATGTCCTGGGTAATGCAATTACTGTAGAGCATGGATATTTGATTACACGTCATACACTCAACCTTTCAGGCCCTCAAAGAAGCACAGCAAACAAAAAATAATATTGTTTGGACTGACGAGATGGTTAACAGTTTTGAGGATCTGAAAAACGTTATCTCTTGTACTCCTGTTAAGCCCCTAGCCTGTTACAGTGGTATGATAGATTACGTTATTAAAAAGACAGTTTCCATGTGACCCGGCATTAGCTGCTGCTGCTTTTGCCATGGAGAAGTCTGCGACTAATTTTCATGGGTGTTCACTGACGCTGAATGTTGAACACTTTGTCTTTGAAACACTAGAAAGGTCCAAATCCACATTGACTACACAGAGAGTTTCCGCTTATGAAGTGATTCTCTCAAGCCCATCTATTCACATTGTTAATTGTAAAACTGTAAATCCAGCCACGTTTTTGACTGAACCCATTACAGAGGTGAAGAAATGCATGACACATTGGGGGAGCAGTGGTGCGATTAGCGGACAAAGAGTATGAAGTTCTTGTACAATGTAGGTTGCTGGGTCACTATTAAGCACAAGCAGCAGAATTAATTGCTCTAATTGAAGCACTTGAGGCAGCGCAATAATGTTGGGTCACAATCTATTCAGAGTTAGCTTACGTCACCACCACTGTTCACTCAGGGTTGTCAAGGTGGATGAGAAGGGGGTTCTGGAGAGCAGATGAGTTCCCAGTTCAAAATGCAGCATTGCTAGATCAATGTATCTATGCTCTCTCACAACCCACACTCACAGCTGTAATCTAATGTACCACCCACTCAAGTGGTACATACTTAATTTCCCTCAGTAACAAAGCAGCAGATGTTGCAGCAAAAATTGGCAGCGCACTTGCAGGTCCCAGAAATTCCTGAGCATCAGCATTTGAAAAAAATGCAGTTACAATTGCAGGTTCCATATAATGCACTTTCAGTCACCGAAATAATTGAGATACAAGGTCAGGCACCGCAAAGTGAGAAGTTGGTGGGGCTAAAAATGGGATGTTCGCAATCACCAACTGATTGGATGTGGAAACAGACTAGTACAGGAAAGGTGGTGATGCCCCGGGATTTGGCTTTAGTGGCCTTTGATCAGCTTCACTACCCCACTCACATGACCAAACAGCATATTGCTACAGATATTCAAGAAGATTGGTATGTGCCCAATATTCGGGAATTATTGTCCATGTTACATCTAATTGTGGGGTTAGCCAGACATACAGCACTAGGCAAACATTAAACATACTGAGGGAACTTTGCCTTGCTCAAATTATCTGTTTTGAGACCTACATATAGATTTTTCAGATATGGGGGAAAGATGTAACACCTTCTGCTATTTCATAGTCGTGGTCTGCCCATTCTCCTGTTGGCTTGAGGCTGGTCCATGTGTAAATCCTGGTGCTAAATCAGCCGGTAAGTTTTTGATAAGAGATTTTCACCTGATTGGGAGTGTGTGATACACTCAAAAGTTATAACGGCACACACGTCTTTAACACGCTGTTCAAATAAATTGCAGCTCTTTTGGGAATTAAGCACAAGATGTGTTCCATTCATCACCCCCAGGCCAATGATGATGTAGAGAGAATGAACGGTTTGCTAAAGACCAAGCTAACTAAACTTTTTGCAACATTAAAAAGAAATTGGATGCACAATTGGATGCACTGTCTCCCCCTAGCCTTGTTTAGTTTGAGGACCCAGCCCTGCAAGGATCATCAACTCCCCACCTTTATGAAATGGAGGGAGATGTATGCACATGCCAATATCTCCCATGGGCAGTGCATCTGATGCTCACAGGGCCGGGTCGATTTTGGAAGATGAGCTCCATTCATATTTAACAAAGTGTATTAAATACCTTTCTCAACAGATTGCTGCATGTCGAACAGAAGAAGGTGAAAACAGCGCTGCACTGTGACCTTGCCACAATTACAATTGTTTCCTGGTGATAAGGTCTATATTAACAACTTTGTCCACAGGTGGAGTGAGCCTCGATATAACAGCCCTAACACTGTGGTATATGCTACTCCACTTGCGATCAAGGTGAAAGAATTACGTACGGTGTACATTTGTCTGATGTTAGGAAGGCACTGGCATTTTCTTTCAGGTAAAAATAATACCTCTGACATTTATTTTTTGCAAGGTACTTTGCATTTTAATGTTTGGACATCGTCTGGACATGTGTTTTCAGTGATTTATTGAAGTCATTCTCTTGAATATGTATTTGGCAGTTTTGCATTGTATAAGGGTCTCAAAAGAACATTTTTTTCTGTTTTCTAAAGAAGAATGTTTTTTTCTCTCATTTGTGGATTTTTTTTCTTTGGATTGTTTTTATATTTCTCTAGTTAAGTTATATAGTTAGGTCATACAAACAGGGGTGGAGTTGTAACATTGAGGGATGTGAAACTACTCTATTTTTTCATGCTACAACACAAAGTGATGAGTATATGACTACTGAAATGAATTTTAAATGTATGAAGATACATGACACAATAATATGGAAGTTACAGTTGCGGGTTAAAAGGGTTATAGATGAGGAAAACCAAAATAATCAATACAAAGATGTAGTGTTTGATACAATGTCTGATGTGCACCACCCAGAATTTAGTAATATGTGGTACAATCATATGAACTCAGTGGGGAAACAGAAGTATAACGGGAGTTGTTATGTCTGCACCCTCATCCCCATGCATCTGGGGCATCCAAAATGTTTGTACGCCAAGAAATATTGCCCTTGGAAGTCCAATAGCCAGAGCTGGGTCTGGTTTGCAGTTTGTTCCAGCGGCACAAGGTAGAAGTTGTGCTACTGGGTAAGGATGAAGAGAAGTGTGCTAAAGACAACAGTACGCACCAATGCAAGCCACCACCCATGTTAAAATTGGATGAAGTATTGTTTGTGTCAAATAGATGGGAGAAGACAATGGTGAACTGTATGGCAGGGAGGTTGGAAGGGTTCAGAGCAGAAGTGATATGGAATATTCACAATAACTGTTTCATAATATGGCCTACATTCATACCAAAACTAACATGGATAGAAGCATGTGAAACACCAGTAAAAGTTCAACCAGCAGAAGAACATAAGTTTTGTTTTTGAGGGCATGGAACTGTTCTTCTGGGCACCAATATTAAGTGCAATTCCCCGGCGAAACTGACTGGCAACACTCTAGTTAATGAAGCATCCACACGATTAGTGTGGTCTGAAAAGAATATCTTAAGAGCTTGCCAAGACAGTGAAGATTAGGAGATATGGCATCAGAATCTATTTAATTCCATGACCCTTGAGGATATGGAAGGGTGGATGTATGCCTTCATGGGCAAGTATGCCACCAAAAAATTATTATGTACTATCAGGGATGTGGGTTCTATTCCGATCTATGATCGAGTAATAAGAGATGCCAAACGTGAACTTAGAAGTGGAAT
Organism: Ambystoma mexicanum; assembly: GCF_040938575.1. Classification (NCBI taxonomy): domain Eukaryota; kingdom Metazoa; phylum Chordata; class Amphibia; order Caudata; family Ambystomatidae; genus Ambystoma; species Ambystoma mexicanum. The sequence goes on from NC_090925.1 coordinate 171,762,050, forward strand.
ACGTAAAATAAAGACTACCACCAGTTCCATGATCGTGGCTCATAGTAAAATCAGAGAATTGAAGAATCAATATAGGTCATGATCCAAACAATGGAAAAGAACAAAAAAACTGGAATGCTGGCAAACGACTGTGCAAGTTATTTGTTCAAGAAATACCCGTAATATCTGTGCCTTGCTAGGTGAGGTGAGGGGGGAGTAGGTTAACTCCCCAAATCAATCCCATAAATGCTGAAGAATGGGTGAGATTCCTTGAAAAGCGCGATGGTAATATGGTGGAGACAACTGAATGGCCATTCATAGATAAGCAGATCCCCCTGCCTTTCACATTAAGTGTGGTTGAACTTCTTGACAAAATCTCGAATCTTAAGGCTTCATGTGCACCGGGACCTAACGGTCTTGCAAATTCAGCCATGAAAAACAATCCATTTTTTTGGGCAAACTTATTCAAAATCTTAATTGAAAAGGTTCTCATGGAAGGCAGAATTCCCGAAACTTGGCAGACTGCAATATTAGTTCCTGTATTCAAGAAGGGGAACAGAACCGAGCCGGGTAACTATAGACTATTGTCTATGTTGGACTGCTCAGGAAAATGTTTTCCTCTTTGTTATTACAGAAACTTCAAATTTGGGCTGAAGGAATAGGGGTTCTAGACTGCTTTCAAAGCGGTTTCAGGGCAGGATATTCTACTTCTCATAATCTTTTTATTATGAATAGTTTAAGGGACAAAGCCTTGGAACCAAATAACCCCCCATTGTATGCCTTATATGTTGATTTCAAGGCGGCCTTCGATGTTGTCAATAGGGAGAAGCTGTGGAGTAAGTCGAGAGGAATGGCTTGCCCTAAGGGGTTGCTTTATTATTTACAGCTTCTTCACTGTAATATCTCAGTCCAGTTAAGACTAGATGGCAGTGGAACAACCACTAGACCCATAAAACAACGTTGGGGGGTGAAACAGGGATGAGTTACTGCACCTACCCTATACAATCTGTTTGTATCGGGCATCCCTGAGTATATTAGAGTTGCTCAAAACTGTCCCCCGAAAGTGGGTACCAATCAGATGATTTGGTCATTTTTGACAATACATTCAGCTGTCTTTTACGATCCGCTGAGCGGCTCTGGGAATATGCAGAACTGAATGAATTAGCAATTAATCACAACAGGATGGAACTAATTCTTTATTCCCATGGGAAAATCAGCCGCCCACGTATGCATGTTGGAGGCTATGAAATCCATTACACACTCTCATATAGGTATTTGGGAGTAGAATTTGATTCTAAAAGAAATGATGATACCGGTTCCCAAAATCGTAAAACAAAAGCTGCCCAATTAACTGCCATGATCTGCCAGTTCACTCGAAACCAGTGTGGGTACTCCATTTAGGCTGCACGCCAATTATATATTCAATGCCTGGTACCCATTGTAATATATGGATTAGGGGCCTTGGTTAGTACGAATTTAGATTGGCTCCAGGTAATAGAGGGCACGTTTTGACGTAAACTATTGGGATTATCGCAAGGGATACCAATGGCAGTGCTGAGACTTGAACTTGGGCTGTTCTCACTGAAATCCATGGTTCTGAAAAAAAGAGCAGAATTCTTCATAAAAATATATGTGAATTCTATCAATCCGTTACTGACAACACTGAGAGAAGATATCAGTGGGAATAAACAGGTTTAGATTATGGATGAAATGACCACACTGTTCAGGGGCATAAGGTGGAAGCCACGGTGGGGCAAAGATTTTGAATATCTGAAATTCCAACTGGGGGAGCGATTGAAGTTATGGGACTGGCAAAACAACTTCAAACACTTAGAAAGTCTGAGAAGCTATGGATTCATTACACATATCCTATATACATATAAAAAGCCTCAAGGATATTAAAATTTGTGTCCATCAGATAATCTCAGACGTTTTCTACTACTTTTACGTATTAATCATCTTCCGGTGTTAATGGTGAGTGGCTGTGAACGAGCAATCCCTAAAGATGAACGTTTCTGCCGGATTTGCAAAAGGAGAACTTTATTTGAAACTGCCAGACATGTTCTTATGCTATGCCCAAAATTGGGCTCATTATATATCAAACATTATGGCAGTTACATTCATGACCTGAATCACATAAAGGAAGATGAATTCTGGTATATGTGCTTAAACACCTTGGATGTCAGTCTCCATTTAGCACTATACAGAGTATGATGTAATGTTGATAAACGAATAAGTGACAACTAACTATTAATGCTATGAGGTTTGAACTTTTGCTCAGAATAGAAACTATCTACTCCTAGGGCGGAGCCCTGTTATACTCTATCTTGAAAAAGCAGGGAAAGCTACCTGCAAGTGTTGAATATATGTATTATATCCTTATGATTTGAATAACTGAACAATTGATGGATATGGGCATATCTATTTGTTAGTTTGTCTGCCTAAGTAGTTTCTGTCTCCTTTGATATCTTCCTTCATTATCATTATTTTAGAGATTGTGATTTATTTATATATAACAAGTAAAATGTTATTTTATGTGACCATTTGGAGATGATGAATTTGGATTTTAAGGAATGATTAATTGTGTTTATTTGTTGAATTATATGTGTAAAGATTTTGTTTATAAAACTATATCACATTAAAATAAATAACTTAAGTGCAATAAGACAATGTTTATCCCAGACCTTGCAAAAGGAACTGCAGTCTTAATGGATTTGTACTGGGTTTGCAGTCAGCAAGCATACCCGTCTCTTCCTTCTTCCTGGCGAGGCATGTGTGCAATAACAACATTGCACTCAGCTATTCTTGTGGTGTCTGAAGCTCATATGACAATAGCATCTAAACATGGAGTGCCACAATCTATTTCAGCTCCCATCCAACCCCCCGATACAAAGAAGAAGCAGTTGGTGAAGCAACAAAGGAGGTGATCGAACTACCTGTCTGAATATTCGGCCAAGCTACGCATAGCAATTTCAGATAAATACTGGCTGTACACCAAGATGGAGATATTCTTTGTATCACTATTGCTTCCAGAGATGCAGGCTGCGGCAACTGCCAAGTGGTTGCAGATTGTCTGGTGGGAAGTGATCCAGTTGGCAAATGACACTGAGCAAGGGCTAAACGCTATCAAGAGTGAGCTGAGGGTGATGCAGATGATGGTGCTGCAAAACCAGTATGTCCAGGATCTCCTGACGGCCATGCAAGGTGGCGTGTGTGAAAATATAGGATTATCTTGCTGTATATAAACAACTCCAAATTATGCTGAGAATGGGTCCCTGATGCACACCATAGGGACCCTGCACAAGTTAGAGTGACATAAAAACTGAAGCAGGTGTGCAGGCTGAAGATTGGTTAGACACATTGTTCTCATGGGCACCCTCCTGGCTTGGGGCGGTGTTGAAGATATTGGTTACAACTGTGGTGCTCCTGCTGGTGTTTTTCTGCATGTTTCACATGATGCTTAGATGTTGTGCAAAGACTATCCAAAACAGTGCAATTACGATGATTACTATTGGGGCAGGAATGGCTCTCCCAGGTACAAAGAATGGGTAGACTTAAACCGAGGACCCAAATAAACCACGAATGGTGAGAATTGAAAGACCAATAGACCCCTGGGACATTGACCTCACCCCCACCGGACCCAGAAAATTATGTGGTGCACTGGGTTGATTTATCAGGGGTTAGGGACACCCTTCACCTCACATGTACCCCAGAAAAATATGCTAAAGATGGAGGAATCTTGCATCATGTGCGTAAAGTATGGGTGCCCAAGGATGATGATTACAGAAGAAAGGAATTGGCTGGGTTAATTAATAAAGGATTAACTAAAGGGGGGGAAAGTAGGAATGCATGTTCAGATCAACGCCCTTTCCAAACAATTTAGATTGCAAGAAATATATTATACTGTGGAGAAAGCTTAGAGGATGGTGTAGGGGGAACATATGGGTGGACGTAATTGGCAGGGAACACGTGTTTTTAGAACTCATACTGGGGAACACTAACCATTGCTTTGCGATAGTGCCACTTATAGTATGTTGCATACATGCAACATTCATTACATGAACTAGGGCTGCAGTCAAGAATAGGTCTGAATCCTCACAGGCTGTGTTAGAGACACAGAACAATGAGGCCTTATCTCTTGCTTGATTATCACATTCAATCCACAGGCGCAGCAAAGTACAGGCACACTCACCCACATATAGTTGTATCAAGTTATCCCTTTGAACAATTAGGTAGGAATATCAGAAGCCGAATGGGAGATGGGCTGCGGTCCAGTACAAAGGCCATACTCATGGTAACCAGGGTCTTGAGCTGCTAAAATAGACACTGAAATTTAGAGCACTAGCGCCCCTCAGCAGAAAAATTGTAATTCTATTTGAACTACCAGATGCACAGAGTTAGTGCTCTTAAATCCTTCATGAATTGGATGTATTAGTAGGACCCCCAGGTCTATCCCATGGGATGGGTAGCTGATACAGGGGGTATATATTCTGTACAATGTAACAAAATGGAGCTGTGTCAGAGTTTCACACCTAAAGACAAAGAGGCGGGAAGAACATGACTACATGGCACAAGAAATATCCATCTAACAAACACACTACAGCACAGGTTTCACTAACAAATTAGTCCAAAATCAAAGAATTAATTAACTGTCAAAGTTCTCATACGATTGGTGAGATATTTTGTGTATGTGTAGTAATTTGTATAATGGTAGTAGGACAATGGAACTTAGTAATAGAATAATTGAACATTAGAAAGCTATCAAAAGCAGGCATATTCAACATCGCCTGGCAGCGAATTGGCTTGGAAACCATGAGACAATGAATTACGATGACTTAAAATTATTGAGAAATGAAAAATGCAGAGGTCAGAGGAGGTGAAAAAGAATTGTTAATGAGATGTGGAGAAGTAAAGCTTATATTTTCCTTCAGAACGGCCTGAATATGCTGTCCTATGAATAACAAATAGTATCTGGAGAAACAGACACCACGTGTGCCTGCAAGTCAAATGAGTAACCAATAGATGTAAAAGAGGTTGTTTATTAATCCTGAAGAACGTCTGTTACATGATCCGGTTGACGCTAACTGAGAGTATAAGCTTCATGACATAATTCTGAACTCATGATTATAATATAGCCATTCAGTGTAATCTGACTCTCTAGAATACAGTTCGAAAGAGAGAACATGACCAACTTGTGGTCCGCACTATAAAAGTCTATGGGTATGGCTTTATTCTGCATGCTTCTTTGGGGTCAAAGATAAACATTCCTTCATGAAGTAAAGATACAAAAGAGACTGAAAGCAAAAATGTGTGTGTTAAAAGTTGAGGAGGAATAGACAGAGCCACACATAAACACTGATACTATTGTAAAACATAACTTATGTTTGCCATTGTTGGTATAAAATGATAATCTTACCTGTTAGTTTTAACAATTGTAGCAATTAGTAACAGAGCATGTATGTCATTTTTGGAAAAAGAAAATATTCAATATATTAGCTTTCGTTAGAACAAATGCCTACAGTGAAGACACATATGTTAGCCTATTAAATATTATAAAATAGATGTGACATATGCAAAATAGTAAAACATAACTATATTAACTAGCAAATTCAGAGATTGGTAGTGCAGCAAATGTATCAAAAACCCGGGTTGTAGTAATCCTACTTTGAATAATAAATCAGTTATTAATCTTTCCTTAGAATTAAAGTTAATCGAGTCACAGATAATGGACACATTGACAGAAAAATAACAGAACATTTTGATTTTGGATACGTTGACATAAATATATGTTAGGTGTAGATAGAATATTATTCAGGAATGCTACACAATATGTTATACTGACCCTATATGTTAAAGGTAGGGTGCGAATCGATTGGTCACTCATGTCGCATTGAAGCAAGTGTGCTTAAAGTGAAGCTACTGGAAAAACATAAAATGACAAAAAAGGAAAACATTGGGTTTGTTCTGCAAACAAATATAAATATGAAATACAGTTTTGCACATGGACATTTCTCAAATGTAGAGTACTTTCCTGAAAATGGTGTGATATATGTTGCTAAAATGAACATTTGAAAATGCATGGTGATATGTCATATTCACATGATCTTACTCACACATGTATGCATGGCGGTGGTCAGCACACATAAAACTTAAATTCTTAACAACCCATGTTTTCATATCCATGAATGTGTACTGTGGGATGTTTTTACCCATGCATCCAAGCCCGACAATAAAACTGTGCAGTACTGGCCAGTGGCGTAACACAAAATGTGGGGGCCCCCCTGCGAGCCATGCTGAGGGGGCCCCCCCAGCTCGGCAAAAATTCATGGGTCGTGCCACACTTTGGGCCGGCCTAGATTATCACGCTTGCACAATACGCATGGACGTGCTGCTGAAGGGGTATACCGCACACTGTACTAGGAGAAAGATATAAATATGTGTTTTAATGCAATATACAGCACAGTTTCAGAGAAAAATTGGCTAAAAAGTCAGAGTGTTTGCCATTGTTTTGTAGGGTAAAACCAATCCAGTACATGCAAATCACGCGTTGCTATTAAAAATGCCATGCCACATTGAAAACATGTCCCACTGGCTGCAAAATGTAGACCAGTGTAGACATATATAACATTACAGTAAAGCATGCCAGGCCACATTTAGACATACCTAGACTGGTTGCGCAAAAATGCCAGTCGAAGCAATAACACTCATCAAGAAGAGAGCACACATTGAAGCCTGGGTCTCTGCTGCCTCTAACAACACGGCCAAACTCTTTAAAATCTGCATGGAACTGGTCAATCCTGTTGCGGTCTCCAACTCTCCTATTCCCTCCCAGACCGTCTGTATGGCTCTGGCCTCTCACTTCTCTGCTAAAACTCAAGACATCCTGTCCACTATCTCCTCTTCCTCTCCCTCTCTTGGCCCCCCTTTGGCCATCTCTACCTCTCCTCGTCCTTTCTCCTCTTTCTCTCTGACAACACCTGACAAGGTTTCTAGACAAGTCTGATCCATGAAAGTGATGTCCAAAAGGTGCTCCCATGCTCCTCCAGAACCATCAAGGACCATATTGACACCCTCGCTGCACCTTGGCTGATTTCTTTAATCACTCTTTCACCACTGGAACGTTCCCTCTCCCTTTAAGCACTCCCTTGTGCACCCACTCCTCAACACGCCGTCTGTCGATCCTACCTGTCAGGCAAACTATCGTCCAATCTCCATCCCCCCATTCCTGGGCAAATTCTTGGAAAAAAGCTGGCCATCTCCCAGCTTACTCTCCACATTGAATCTGTTGGTTGTCTCCATGACCCTCAGTCTGGCTTCAGAGCTGCCAGAGGCACCAAAACCTCTCTCCTGAACACCTGTGAAGATCTGCTCTCTAACCTTGATTCCAGCATTCCTTCTGTCCTAATCCTCCTTGATCTTTCCTCTACTTTCGACACAGTCAACCATGCCATCCTGATAAATCGACTACGTGAGAACCTGGTCATCACGGATCAGGCCGTGGAGTGGCTGACCTCCTTCCTCTTGGACTGCCCCTCCCAGGTCCAACTTGGTCCCTTTCTCTCTGCCACCTCTCTACCTGTGGCATTCTCCAGGGCTCTATCCTCTCACCCTTGTTTTTCAACCTCTACTTGGCCTCTTCGGCCTACCTTCTCCTCTAACGTTCAGTGTTATGGGGATGGCTCTCAGCTTTCCTTCAGGCTCCTCTCATCTCTTGCTCATTCCTGACTGTCTATCTGTGATTCAGGATTGGTGCACCGCCAATGATATCTACCTTAGTGCCATTAAGATGAAGATCCTTCTCATTGGGACCCATGCCCCTGCTTTCCCTCTATCACTCTGGCCGCCCACCTAGGGCCCTCTTCCTTCACCTTCCTGCGAGGCAAAAAACCTTTTGTGTCATCTTCGACTCCACTCTCTCTTTCTCTCCTTGCATCTCGGATGTTGCCAAAAAGTCCCACTACCTACCAACTGCTCCTCCTCAAAGGGACACTTCCCTTTCTCACTTTCCCCCAGAAGCTCACTGTATCCAGAGCCCTGTTTCTCTCTAGGCTGGACTACTGTAACAGCCTCTTTCTCAAGCTGCCTTCCTCTCTCCGCCCTATGCAACTAATCCAGAACAGGACAGCAAGACATATCCTTGGCCACAAGCCCAGGGATCATATCTCTACAGCCCTGAAATCTCTCCACTAGCTCCCGGTGGTTGCAATAATCAAGTTCAAGACCCTTTGCATTGTCCACAAGGCTTTCTGGGGTCAGGCTCACACTACATCCAATGCTCTCTTCCAAAATACCTTTTTTCTCGAGCCCTTCCTCCGGCTACCTCCAACTCTCTAAGGGCTAGACGCTTCTTCAGGCAGAGAGTGGGGGGTAGATCTCTTTCCTCTGCAGATACCTCTCTGCGCCTCCCAAACTTTAGCGGACCATCTGATGTTCCGAAAGCAGCTCAAAACTATCCTCTTCTCCTCTGCTTTCGCTCTCTCCCTCCCCTGCTGACCTACCTGACCTCCCCTGTTGACCTACCTGACCTACCTGTCTGCTGTACCGACTGGTTGCTTGGATACCCTCAGAGTCTCACTGAGTCCAGGCTCTTTCTTGATGTGTCACCCTTGCACTGCCTCCGGCCTACCACACACCTAGGAACTGTAACTGTAACCCTACAGTCCCTTGTCATCCTTGCACTACCTAGAGCCTTGCTGTCCTGGCTGCACTTACTCAGAACATTACAGCCCTGTTTTCCCCTCCCTTCTTCCTTGCACTTCCCCATTCCTTTCCCCTTGCATTTCTCATTCTTGCACTTGCACGATTTGAATGACACAAGGCCTAGTAAGATCATTTGTCTTGTCCACCCTCTATCTTCACACCATTGCTTGTCGCACCAAGAAACACTTGTGTATAGGCATGTTATAATAGACTTGTATCATATCATTTTATCACAGATGCCCAAAAAAATATACGATGCTGCAGTAAGAAATGGCTATACTGGCAGCACCCAAATGACAATCTAGCCAGGTAATTACACTTAGCAGGACTGCTTTATCAGAAATGTGCAGTTAAAAAAAGCTCATAATAAACTGAGGAATAACTAGACTGGGTGCACCAAAATGCCTCTCTAGCCACTAATACCACATATCATGCTTGCTGAGCCTGGACATGGACAACCATTATGATTTATCGCACAATCCCACCGCCCACACATCCCCTCTCTCTCCCATGCCCTACCCCAACCTCCAAAATCAGCTCCTTGGCCCAGAATTACCTTCACGTCCCTCTTCCTTGTCCCAGAGCTTACGTTTGAGGATCCTTGCCTCATAGGTAAGTACTGGCATGAGGAAGAGTGGGATTAGGAGTAATGAATATACAGGTAGCTAAGTCAGGCATTACCTCCATTTACCTCTACCTCATCCCAGTGCTTGTGTATGAGGCATGGTGCCTCATACCCAAGTACTGCCTCATACACAAGTACAGGGACAAGGAAGAATAGGGCTAGGACTAATGACGATTACCAATAATTAATTAAGGCATTAAACACAAGTAGGGGCTTAACAATATTCAGTTGACTGGGCTGCAGCACTCACCCCCAGAAAATGTGGGCTATGTTGACTCAACCTGGCTGACCTTCAGAACAGTTACCGGACAGAACAGGACACAGATGTTAAATGGCACCTGGGTTTCGCTGTTAACAAGGGCCCAGCCGTTACTAACGTAAAGCATTTCACTGTTAGTACCTGCATCCAAATGCCAAATTCTTTAGGCAATTGAAATTTGATGTGGGTTACCCTTCCCTTGATTGGAAGGATAGAAAGGGAACAGGAGACTGTTCATGCTCACAACAGTTCATAAGTGGGTGCTTTTACACTTAAAGGAGTGAGTTAACTGCTTGTAACATTGAAGCTGCACTAGAATAGTCTCATTAAAATGCGTAAAGAAGTTAGATGCCCCCACACAAATAAGTTTGCTTCCCCCACCACCCGTGAAGTAAGCGCCTCTTCCAACATTTGAAGAATCAGCCCGCCGAAATGTAGGTTTTGTTGTGCCCCTGAACACAAGCAGAAACACCATTCACCATATACATGCATGCACGCCCAGCCATCCTTGAATTTAAGTGTGCACTCTTTCACCATACAGGCACACCCAGGCAGCCATTCACACATTTAAGTGTGCACCCTTTCACCATACACACACACACGCACACCCAGTCACCCATATATTTGTGTGCACCCTTTCACCATACACTCACACAGGTAGCCACCTCCACATTTAAGTGTACACACTTTCACAATACACTCACACACTTCATTGGTTTGAGGGTCGCCATATTACTAAAAAAAGAAACCGTTGTTACCAGACAGGCAAACTACGAGTTCTGCTCCCGGGTGCCTTCCCGCCCACCAGGTCTGACCAGGCGGGCGTACCGCCACCCGCGAGCAGAGCATGTCGGATGCACCGGCACCATTCACGATGGTGCTGGTGCATCCGAGCTCCCCATTCCCATTGAACCCTATGAGGATCAAATGAGAATGTGGAGCATATTTTTCCAGCCCCAGCGAATGGCCAATTACCGGTAACTGCCCATTCGCAGGTGCCAGAAAAAAGTGCAAGTTTGGCGGCAGCCTACAGGTTTTACCGGCACGGCTACCGCCAAACTTGTAATGATGCGGATTGTCTCTTTTTGAAATCACTCTGACTTCATGAAGAAATTATTTCTGTTACGGACCGAACCATAACGGAAATCATTTCTTTATGAAGGCAGAGTGACTTAAAAAATAAACTATTTCTTTATTAATTCAGAGGACTCCCCCAACCCATGACATGGAGGCCTCCAGCCTGGGGTCTTCCAAGTCGTGGGGGTAGAGGGAGCCTTCTGACTTCAAAAAGAAGGTTCTTTTTGTAGTCACTCTGTCTTCATAAAGACATTATTCCTGTTACAGAAATAATTTCTTTATGAAGGCAAAGTGATTTCAAAAAGAAATTTAAAAAAAAAATATTTTGAAAAAATTATTTTTTTTTCATTTTTTTTTCAAGTGGGGCCCCCTCCCAGGCATGTGCTAGCGGGGCCCCCCCGCACCGCGGGGGCTGCGGGGGCCCCTGTTACGCCAGTGGTACTGGCATGGAAAACATCATGATGGCCAGAACTCCCCAGAGAGTGCACAGGGAAAACATGAAGAATAGGCTGCCACCCATTTTTGCCTATGTTGTGAGCACAGGAGGGCACTGCCTAAAACCACCATTGGGCTACACACACAGTAGCCTGAAACCATTGGGAATGGCAATGCTGATTGCAAAAAAAATGCAACTCAGAACTGTGGGGAATTCATTTTCTTAATCCCAAAAATGGTTGCATTACCAGTACTCACCACTATCAGAAAGCCGGCGTTTTAAAACCACCAGACTTTTGTGTAAAACTGAACAAATTAAACAAAACCAGACCAAGGAAAGACTTGCTTAAGAGGTGGATACAATGTAAAACTATATTCTGAAATGACTTGAAGGAAGTAATTATTTAATGTATATGTAAAAATTGTAAGTGATTTAAACTGGGAACAAAAAGTGACATTTAGCTGAAACCTGGCTTAATGAAACTGGATTCTGCCTGACAACTACCCCCGACAGGAGTTGAAACCTGCTCAGCCACTCTTCCCCTTGCCAAAAGGAGTTGTCACCTCTCTCATTAGATTAGGGGTGGAGCAGCTGGGGACTACAGGGAGTTGAACAAAGGCCTGTCCTGGACTCAGGCAAATGTTATATTGGGGGCGTCATAAAAGTGGCTTCCTGTTAGGGGAAACTGGGAGGGGCAGTGCCTCTGCTAGCAGCTGAGCTTGGGGGAAGTGGATAAACCAGTTATTCCACCCTGTGATGTGGGAAGCCACACCCCTTTTTTGACCAGAGCATAATTTTAAAAAGATAGATAACTCATAGTGCGGACTTGTCAGAATTATATAAGTAATGTCATTATTTTGTGATTTTTCTGTGAACATTTTAAGAGGTGTTAGGACCCTGTGGTGTATTCTGGGGGGTTGCTAGAGGAAAATAGGGTCTCACTCCAAATGTCTGCATGTTAAAAATCTGACACTTCATCAATTAATGTCCATACTCCTTGCGCACATGTGCGTAATTTTGGGTAAATGTCCGATATTGCAAAACCAGTTAAAAAGCACAAAATGTTGTCATTTTTGAATGCAAGCCCCCAGGAAGATCAGAGGCGGACAAGCATGGACCATAAGGAATATATAATGTGTACATGTCATTTCAACAAATTGTATATCTGGGAAAGATGTATTTGAATCAAATATAGATTTGTGGGCAAACTGACCAGGGGAGGATCCTCTGGCCCATAAACAGACTTCATCATGCTGACAATCCATTTCCTTCCCCCAATCATGGGAGAGGGGAGAATTGGGCCAATGACAAGTAGAGAGGGGCAGGCTTAGCTAGGCCCAGGCACACACCCATTTTCAAAACACATAAAAAGAGACTGCTGGGACAGGAAGAGACATTCAATTCCATTTGCTGCGGAGCATGCTTACTGACGACTTCACATCCAGAGATCCAGACTTCAAATCCATCAATCTCCAAAGACCAGAACTTTACTTCAGAACTTAAAGCAAGGGCCTAAACCCACAAACTGAGAACTCTTCTCAGCAGGCCTCAGCAACCTTAAAATCATTTGAAGACTATTCACAGCCGGGCTGAGCTGTTGATTCTGGCCTGAAACCCTGCGCCAGAAAGATCCAGAAGCAGTGCTGTACCCAGAGAAAGCAGAGACACCCAGAGACCAGACCAGAGATCCAGAGTGACCCAGACCGCTGTGAGCAGAACCAGAGAGTTGACCCAGATCACTGTGAAGTGCCGAGACCAGAACCGGAGTCCAGTCCAAAACCTGACTAGATCCGTGGCGAGGCCTATTTCAAATTTATATTGTGAGTACCTAGCAGAACTGTGCAGAACCAATCTCTTAGTTAAAACAATCTAATCCAAACTATTTTAACCTAAGTAGAACTGCCTCCTAGAAATCGTATCATCTGTCATTTTTAAAGCTGCACAACTGTCACCTGTCAATTCTGCAGCTGCAAGCTGTCACCTGTCATTTTGAGTTTTACTTTAAATCCGAAAATCTACCTTTATTTAATCGTCCGTATCTCTGGAACCGTTTGGGCTAGGAACGAAATTTAACTTTCATCTGAAAGCTTAGAATCTAAGCTTACCGACTTATACTTTTGCCGTAATGGCAATTCACGCACTCGCGAATTTTGCCGCGATTTGCGATTTGGCCTGATTTCTTTACCCGTAAAAAGAAAGCAGCTTTTTGCTTTCCTTTGCTAAAAATGTGTTTGTCTCTTAATAACCATCCCTGAATCATTGCTAAAGTGAGCCTGAGCTCATCCCAAGTATCTCTCACTCACCCTGAACCTCCTAAAGGGAATTAAAAGCATTTTTAGCACATTTCTCACTTCATTGTCATCACATTCAAAGCATTTTGGGCCTGTGTTTTAAACTTCTACCTGAATTTCGTATTGTATTTGGTTGCATTCCTGAGAACTGTGTGCTCCTCTTTCCATCTCCTTCCATTTCTTACATTGCATAGGGGATGGGGGTGAATTGCCAGAGAAAAAGTGATTATCTTATCTTTTGCTAAAATCATATCAAGTATTTCTGTACTGCATTTTATTCCCCATTGCTTTTCCCTTGAAATCATAAAGGTATTTTTGCTACTTTATCCATCCTACACCCACTCCTCATTGATTATAAAGAAGTGTGCTAGTGTCAGATTACCCATTGTTGATTAACATTATATTTATAAGGGCGATATCGATTATTAATTTATTATAAAAGCGTGGTATCTATATGTTGTTTTATTACTCGAATAAACCTTTTAAACTTGCAAAACAGAACTACTTCTTGGCTCAGTGGAGTCAGGGGGATTCTAAGAGAGGGGTATTATATAGGGGTAGTCATCCAGAACTCATGAACTGGACATAAAGATATATCAATAAGGGTTTCCATTCAGTATCCCAGACTAGGCATTGACTTAGCTGTAGTGTTGGATTGAATCCTCTTACAGTACACATATTTCAATATAGAATGTTTCATTTCCCCATGGATGTGAGCCTTTAACTATGTACACATTGTGCTACATTATTGCTGCTTGCAATGACAGTTGCACTGGTCACATGACAATAATGCTTTTAGCTAATGTTTTCCTTTGCTTTTAAAAGTTAAAGAGAACGCAAGTGTGCATACAGCAGAGGAAAACGATAAATAAGTTTGAACTATTCACCTTTCCTAATTGTCCTCTGTGGTTTTGGCATGTCCTGCCTAAAACCCCCATTGCTAGCATATATAACAGTTGCTATCAATATCAGAAAAGGGCATTCACAAAAATGAACACAACCAAAAAATTCAAAAGCCAACCGTAGCTTTTAAGTGGCGGTAAAAGTGCTACCTTTGAGCCAAAACTATTGTCATTAAAATAATAGCTTTAACATAAGATCTTCAAATAGGGGCTTTGAATGAGGGTCTGTAATGTTTTGCAATGCAGATGCCATATGAGGATGGATCTGCGTTGTTTGGCTATGTGTCCCACTCATTTAACACCCATCTCTAAGTCAAATCTATATGATTTTCTGCACATTCTCACCCATCTCCACCCAAAATCACATCCTTTTTTTGCTCCTTACCTGCATTTGAATTGTGTTCTTAATTTGGCAGCCATTTTTCTCCCATATGTTAATGTTAACTTGCCTTAAATGACAAAAAAACAAGATCTTATCCTCAGAATGGTAGCTAAATTGAAAAAACTTGACCCCCAATACAACGGCTTTGTGATTGAAGGTAAAAACATCCTTTTCTTAGAATACATAAAAAACCCTTAGGGTATTTGTTGACGCCCACTTAAACTTCAAGAAAAATGTCTCCTCTCTGAGTTCTTCTTGTGCCTATATGACACATTTGTTAGGGTATATTCACCCTTATCTTTCTGCAAAAAACAGGGCATTGATTGCAGCTGCAACAATAAACATGCAATAGTCTCTTGGTGGGCACCTCTCACACAAATGTTAAAAGACTTCAAGCAATTAAAAATGGAGCAGTCCATGCAGTCTGCGGTATGGACTGACAGGCTCACATTTCTACAGCCCATCGGAAACTGCATTGGCTCCCTGTCTCCCAGAGAATCCAATTTAAGGCATCTATTATAGCATACAAATGTTTGGCTGGTGAGGCCCCTGCATACATCTGTCCTCGAATCGAGAAAGTGCCTATTAGGCACACTTTGCGTTCAAACAAGGATGCTTTCTTGGCTCAACCTCGTATTTCATTGAAGAGGAATGGAGGGTCCAGTTTTGATTCATTGGCCCCCATTACATGGAATGCCTTACCACGTTCGCTTAGATCTGTCCTGTCAGTTGCACAATTTAAAAAGGGCTTGAAAAAATGTCTCTTTGACAAAAGAGCTGATTGAGGATGTGTGATGCCCATTTGATGCCTACACCTCTGTGTTTTCTGTAGTAGGTCCTTGTGAGCGCCCTGAGGCCTTACTGGTGCAATATAAAAATTCTATAGAAATGAATACAATAGAATAGAATAAAAGGATATTTGACTTGATTGGTGCTTTAAAAATATTTACTACAGCTTCTAAGCGGTGTTACATATTTTAATGTATTTTTAAAAAGTTACTGTTATGGTTACATTGTGATATAAAATGTCTATGTGCAGTATGTTGGTGATATCACCGTGATTTCATTGGGTCTGCGGTATGTGCTTTTTGTTGGCATGGTAGTCATTGCCTTCCCTGAATCATGGTGTACCAAGGACAGGGTGCCTGAGCCTGAAGAGCAACTGGGCTATGCCCTTCTTTTGTGCACATTACCCGGGTGCTGCCCCCCCCAGTCACAGAGTCTCTCATGGATCGCACAGTCCACCAAAAGACTTTGCCGGGTGACCGAGGCTCACAAGAAGTTGAAAGAGGGATATTGAAGCTGCGGTGGGTATGACTGCATTACACTCACATTTGCCCAGGAGCTTGGCTCCCTGTTTGTAAGTTGGATGAAGGGCAACGGGACCAGGAGTTTGGCTCCTTGTTTGTAAGTTGGATAAAGGGCAGTGGGCTATATATTTCTCCTCTCGCTTCCCCAGGGGGAGGGGACGCTGTTCTCTCAGGGGGCGCCTCACCGGGTCCGGTGGCTCTGGCTGACGGACATTCTTGCCGATCTGTTTTTCATGGCGGACTCTGGGCATTGCTGATCCTGTTTCCTTTGCGCATGCCTGGGCCCCAAACATGTGCAGTGTGCATGTATTTTCGGATGAAGATGCAGGCTCCCTTTTTGTTCATTTCACTGGCGTGATACTGCCTTAGCATAAAGGTGTCAGGGTGATAGGTCGGGTTAGGAAGACAGCATCTACGTTCCAGTGCTTGGATCGTTCCCCACACGTTTGTTTTTGCAGATTTGAGGAATGTTTTACTTTGAGGAATTATATACTACAATAGTGCACTGGCAGGTGCTGTGTGTTCACATGTCTGAAAACCAGTTCAATGTCGAGACCAGACAGGAATGTTTGTCTGCTTTGTGCTGTGTACTTTGTGGAGCGGCAGAGTACTGCAGGCATAGAGAGTGCAGGAAACCAGGCCGATTCATGGAATAATTAGCGCGGCGCAAGTGGGCAAAAACGTGCGAATCGCAGTGGAATAGCGAAAATCGCAGAGCAAGTGCGAAAATCGCATGAAAAGCAGCGCACATCGATTCATGGAAGGCCGTGCGCGAGAAAACCAGCGGATGTGCGATAAAAAAGTGCGCGGCGCACGTTGGCGCACGTTGGCGCACAGGCCATCTAACAGCGTGCGCCAGGTCACAGCGAAAATCGCACATGCCACAGCGAAATTCGCACATAGCGCGGCGCACGCAACAAAAGTAGGCGGAACACGGGCGTAACACTCGGAATGGGGAACAACTTGCCAAAACGTGGGCGTCACGGGGGAAGTACAGGGCACAAGTGCGCGGAACGCCCACACGCTCGCCTACAACACGTATTCATGGAATAGAATAGGGCAAAAAAGCGCACGCTCAAACCAGCGCACAGGCACAAACACGACCGCCACAAGAAAGCAGGCGGTAGCGTCTCTGCGGCTGTAAGAAATGTGCGCCAAAAGGTGCGCCAACAAATAGCACCTATATGCTGCCATGATGAATGTCCTATACTGTGGCCCTCCAGGACAAATGACGTGCAAAGGGGTACCCACAAACACGGACACCCGCTGACAAAAAATACGTGTGCGTGTATACCGGGGTGCGCGGGAAGTCTCACACGCGATTTGGCCGGGTACGTGGATTTCAGGGGTGCGCAGGAAGTTCCACACGCGATTTCAGCAGGGTACGTGTATTTCAGGGGTGCGCGGGAAGTTCCACACGCCATTTCATCAGGGTACGTGTATTTCAGGAGTGCGCGGGAATTTCCACACGCGATTTCAGCAGGGTACGTGTATTTCAGGGGTGCGCGGGAAGTTCCACACACGATTGGGCCAGTGCGAGCAGGGTACGTGTATTTCAGGGGTGCGCGGGAAGTTCCACACGCGATTCCAGCAAGGTATGTGTATTTCAGGGGTGCGCGGGAAGTTCCACACGCGATTACAGCAGGGTACGTGTATTTCAGGGGTGCGCGGGAAGTTCCACACACGATTGGCCCAGTGCGAGCAGGGTACGTGTATTTCAGGGGTGCGCGGGAAGTTCCACACGCGATTTCAGCAAGGTATGTGTATTTCAGGGGTGCGCGGGAAGTTCCACACACGATTGGCCCAGTGCGAGCAGGGTACGTGTATTTCAGGGGTGCGCGGGAAGTTCCACACGCGATTTCAGCAAGGTATGTGTATTTCAGGGGTGCGCGGGAAGATCCACACGCGATTTCAGCAGGGTACGTGTATTTCAGGGGTGCGCGGGAAGTTCCACACACGATTGGCCCAGTGCGAGCAGGGTATGTGTATTTCAGGGGTGCGCGGGAAGTTCCACACGCGATTTCAGCAAGGTATGTGTATTTCAGGGGTGCACGGGAAGTTCCACATGCGATTTCAGCAGGGTACGTGTATTTCAGGGGTGCGCGGGAAGTTCCACCACGATTGGCCCAGTGCGAGCAGGGTACGTGTATTTCAGGGGTGCGCGGGAAGTTCCACACGCGATTTCAGCAAGGTATGTGTATTTCAGGGGTGCGCGGGAAGTTCCACACGCGATTTCAGCAGGGTACGTGTATTTCAGGGGTGCGCGGGAAGTTCCACACACGATTGGCCCAGTGCGAGCAGGGTACGTGTATTTCAGGGGTGCGCGGGAAGTTCCACACGCGATTACAGCAAGGTATGTGTATTTCAGGGGTGCGCGGGAAGTTCCACACGCGATTTCAGCAGGGTACGTGTATTTCAGGGGTGCGCGGGAAGTTCCACACGCGATTTCAGCAGGGTACGTGTTCTTCAGGGGTGCGCGGGAATTTCCACACGCGATTTCAGCAGGGTATGTGTATTTCAGGGGTTCTGGGGAGTACCACACGTGAATTGGCCGTGTGGGCCCTCCCAGGTGTACGCTCCACAACCTCCACGGACCCTGCAGGCAGCCCACACCACGGGGGACTACCCTGCACCCATGCTCATGTCCCGCAGGCAGCCCATCCACCATGGGCATGCCCCCCAGCCAACCCACATGTCATCTTGCACTACTGATCAACAATGCATGTCTCCCACCACCCCCACCCCCCTGCCACCATGGGCATCCTCCACAAGGCCCCCACTCATGTCTCCCAGCATCCCCACCCCCCTGCCACCATGGGCAGCCTCCAACAGGCCCCCACTCATGTCTCCCACCACCCCCACCCCCCGCAGTGCAGGGGCAGCCTCCACTAGGCCCCCACTCATGTCTCCCACCACCCCCACCCCCCAGCAGTGCAGGGGCAGCCTCCACCAGGCCCCCACTCATGTCTCCCACCACCCCCACCCCCCGGCAGTGCAGGGGCAGCCTCCACCAGGCCCCCACTCATGTCTCCCACCACCCCCACCCCCCTGCCACCAGGGGCAGCCTCCACCAGGCCCCCACTCATGTCTCCCACCACCCCCACCCCCCAGCAGTGCAGGGGCAGCCTCCACCAGGCCCCCACTCATGTCTCCCACCACCCCCACCCCCCTGCCACCAGGGGAAGCCTCCAGCAGGCCCCCACTCATGTCCCCCTGCACCCCCACCCCCCAGCATCCAGGGTCACCCTCCACCAGGCCCCCACTCATGTCTCCCACCACCCCCACCCCCCTGCCACCATGGGCATCCTCCACCAGGCCCCCACTCATGTCTCCCACCACCCCCACCCCCCAGCAGTGCAGGGGCAGCCTCCACCAGGCCCCCACACATGTCTCCCACCACCCCCACCCCCCAGCCACCAGGGGCAGCCTCCACCAGGCCCCCACTCATGTCCCCCTGCACCCCCACCCCCCTGCCACCATGGGCATCCTCCACCAGGCCCCCACTCATGTCTCCCACCACCCCCACCCCCCTGCCACCATGGGCATCCTCCACCAGGCCCCCACTCATGTCCCCCTGCACCCCCACCCCCCAGCATCCAGGGTCACCCTCCACCAGGCCCCCACTTATGTCTCCCACCACCCCCACCCCCTGCCACCATGGGCATCCTCCACCAGGCACCCACTCATGTCTCCCACCACCCCCACCCCCTGCCACCATGGGCAGCCTCCACCAGGCCCCCACTCATGTCCCCCTGCATCCCCACCCCCCAGCATCCAGGGTCACCCTCCACCAGGCCCCCACTCATGTCTCCCACCACCCCCACCCTCCTGCCACCATTGGCATCCTCCACCAGGCCCCCACTCATGTCTCCCACCACCCCCACCCCCCAGCAGTGCAGGGGCAGCCTCCACCAGGCCCCCACTCATGTCTCCCACCACCCCCACCCCCCAGCCACCAGGGGCAGCCTCCACCAGGCCCCCACTCATGTCCCCCTGCACCCCCACCCCCCTGCCACAATGGGCATCCTCCACCAGGCCCCCACTCATGTCTCCCACCACCCCCACCCCCCAGCAGTGCAGGGGCAGCCTCCACCAGGCCCCCACTCATGTCTCCCACCACCCCCACCCCCCAGCAGTGCAGGGGCAGCCTCCACCAGGCCCCCACTCATGTCTCCCACCACCCCCACCCCCCTGCCACCATGGGCATCCTCCACCAGGCCCCCACTCATGTCTCCCACCACCCCCACCCCCCTGCCACCATGGGCAGCCTCCACCAGGCCCCCACTCATGTCCCCCTGCACCCCTACGCCCCAGCATCCAGGGTCACCCTCCACCAGGCCCCCACTCATGTCTCCCACCACCCCCACCCCCCTGCCACCATGGGCATCCTCCACCAGGCCCCCACTCATGTCTCCCACCACTCCCATCCCCCAGCAGTGCAGGGGCAGCCTCCACCAGGCCCCCACTCATGTCTCCCACCACCCCCACCCCCAGCAGTGCAGGGGCAGCCTCCACCAGGCCCCCACTCATGTCTCCCACCACCCCCACCCCCCAGCCACCAGGGGCAGCCTCCACCAGGCCCCCACTCATGTCCCCCTGCACCCCCACCCCCCTGCCACCATGGGCATCCTCCACCAGGCCCCCACTCATGTCCCCCTGCACCCCCACCCCCCAGCACCAGGGTCACCCTCCACCAGGCCCCCACTCATGTCTCCCACCACCCCCACCCCCCCAGCAGTGCAGGGGCAGCCTCCACCAGGCCCCCACTCATGTCTCCCACCACCCCCACCCCCCAGCCACCAGGGGCAGCCTCCACCAGGCCCCCACTCATGTCTCCCACCACCCCCACCCCCCTGCCACCATGGGCAGCCCCCACCAGGTCCTCACAATCCCCAATCATGTGCGTAATGGACAGCCTCCACAGCCAAAAAGCCCTACCAAGTAACCCATTCACCCACATGGAAATGGAAATCACATGTTACACCCCCAATGTTCATGAAGCTAATGAACCCATGTCCGTCACACACAATGGTTGCAATTGAATGGGAAAACACACAACATGACATGCATGAAACCAATGAGATGATACCACACAGTGAAGTATGCAAACAAAATTGTATTGAAAAAAATAAAGAATGCTAAAGAAAGAAAACAAACTACAATGTGAATGAGAAAAGAAAACCTGCATGTCCGTATAAAAACACAAAACTGGAAATCATAATCCAAAAAATATTTGGCCAAAGTCAAAATTAAAAAAATCTCCATGCAATAAAGAACTATGTAAAAAACTACCAAGGGTCCATGAGCCCAACTGAACAAAGGAAACCTACTAAAAAACCTACCTAAAAATCAACTATATACAACAAGTGGAGCAGTGTCCGTCGACTCCAAATCATAATAAGAAAGAAAGGAAACCTAAAACTAAAGAACTATATACAAAGGCGGCGGGCAAGTCCAGCGGCTCACTCCGTGGTGTCCCGGGCCAGGGCATCATCGAACTCCTGTTCGATGTCCCGGAGGCGGTCCAGTTCCATGGCCCCGAGGGTCCGCAGGGACGACGCCGTGTCCTCCTCCAACCCCCTGCGGATTGCCTCGAGGCACTCGGCCCGCCTCAGGGCCCTCCGCATGGAGTTCTCCGCCCTGACCATTATGAGCCACGCCTCTTCCGCCCGCCGCCGCTCCGCACCTATGGCGTGGCCCAACCGCTGCCACACGGAAGACACTCTCTGTCCTGGGTCCCCCTGCCCTCCGGCCGATGCCTGCCCCTCCGATGTCGAAATCCCCGAGTCTTCATGTCTCCCACCATGTTGCTGCTGCTGCTGCTCTGCCTCTGCCTGTGCACTGCCTCCTGCTGCCTGCACATCCTCCGCCGGCTGGGGTGCACTTGTTGATGTGGCCACCCCTGCTGGACCTCCGACTCCCGACTGTGGCAGGGATGCCTCCTCCACCAGCCTGGCCGCACCGTCAGAGGCAGCTCCACAGGGCACCCAGGTGACTGATGGGTGGGAAGATGGCACAGAGGACGACTGGCGCGTAGGGGGTCCAGTTGAGGAGGGGGTCGGAGCAAGCCCCATCAGACGGAGGAATCCGGCCTGGGTGACCTGTCCCAGCAGGCTGACGTGGTCAACGAGCCATTCGAGATGACGTGCAGTCTCTCCATGAAAAGACTGCAGGTCACCTCGCATGGCCCGTTGACGCAATGCCACACCAGCCAGGACAGGCTCAACCCGGACCTGGATGGCCACGTCCGCAGGCAGAGGAAGGCCAGTTGACGTCAGCTCATCCCCTGCCTGAAAACGGGTCTGGACGTAGGCATCCCTGCTGGTGCAAGATGATGCAGGGACAGGATCGGGGACAGGATTGCAGACAGGCACCTCCGCGGCCGCCTGTGCTGCCTCCTGTCCCTGGTCCTACACTGCACCACTAGCACCAGTGGGATCCCCACCTCCAGACCCCGTCTCTGGTGCTTGCGCGGCCCCCTCCTCCACCAAACCCCCCACCAACCTGGATGACTCCGTGCCATCTTCCCCTGTTGGGCCCTGTGGGGTCCCAGCTGCCCCTTCTGCTGCCG
Source organism: Ambystoma mexicanum (assembly GCF_040938575.1). NCBI lineage: Eukaryota > Metazoa > Chordata > Amphibia > Caudata > Ambystomatidae > Ambystoma > Ambystoma mexicanum. The sequence goes on from NC_090925.1 coordinate 171,784,582, forward strand.
AGGAGTCCAACTGCAACCTCCGCCTCTTGGACCTCCCCCCGGCAGCTGCGGCCTGGGACGCGGCACCAGACTCCTCACTCCCCAACGAGATGACAACACGGGAGGGGAGCCGGGCCTTGCGTCTCCGGCTGGCGGTCGGATCCCCGCCGCTGTGCTCCACAGCACCTTCTCCACCCTCTTCATCAGTTGACGCTGCAGACCGGGAGAAACAAAACACAGGCATCAGGGCACTGTACAATGGACACATACACGCATGACAGTTGCACATGAGTGGCATTGGCAAACCTCAGACATGTCATCACAATCCCCAACACACATGTCATTGCAACTGGCACAAATGAGCCATACCACAGCCATATCGCAACTGCCACCACCATCCCTAGACATACAACAGCATCAGCAGCCAAAGGGGAGCCAGACATCACATGCAACACAGGAAGTGCACCACACATGTACACACACCACCACACTTGCATGCATGTCTACACCTCTGCCAAGTGTCGCACTGTTCAGACGGGCATCCATGTCACATCTGCCAATCAGGCTTCCACATACCGCTGTCACATGCATCCATGTTGCATCACTGTTGCACCCTTGACAAATACACACACATGCACATGTACACAGTGCTCATACATGCAGCCAAAAACAACATACATGCCTGACATCACGGACATGTCTACTTACATACACATTCATCCAAACATGTGTGCACGCACAACTGCATTTGCCATGCAAGCCCACACACACAAGCACCATCCATGTCTCACACATTACAGCCCTCGCATGTGCCAGCCCCACGGCCCTGTACACCCCCACCCATACTCGACCCCATACAAACAGATGTGCAACCGGCACAATGGCGAATGATCACCACACGCACTGCTCACAATCAGGATGCATGTACACTCACCGCTCGACTCCATACGGGTCTGCTTCTCTAGGACCTGGACGTGGAGCGCTGGGGATATGCGTTCCAGGACCCCCATCTGTTCTTCCGACAAGTGGCCCCAGCGCCCCTTGGCATCTGCTGCCTTCAAGAGGCGCCGGGCCTTGTTCAGGGTCCTGGACCTGAAGTCCTCCCAGCGCTTCCTGACATGTTGTAAGTCCCGGACTGCCACCCCCTCCGCGTTGATGGCAGTCACGATGTCAGTCCAGATCCGAGTCCGTCCTTCCTTGTCGGCGCGGGAACTTCCAAAGAGGGCATCATACTGCCCCAGGACTTGCTCTACCAGGACACCAACTTCGGTGGCACTGAAGCTGGTGCCCCTCTGCCTCTCTGGCCGGGGGTTGTCAGTGGTCACAGATGGTGTATGCCCCGACATGACAACCCCAGAGGCAGGAGTGGGTGGGCAACTGGGTCCTGGGGCTGGGCTGTGGAGCGATGGAATTCCAGTCGGGGGTCTTCGGTTCCAGCAGGGGTGGTCACAGCAACAGCACCCCTGGCTGATGTGCAGACAGCAAATGGCAGTGCACGTGGGCAGCAGGCAGTCAGGCAGCAGCAGATGGCAGGTGGGAGCGTGCTCGGGGCTCTGGGGGGCAGTAGTTCGGCCTTCTGGGCAGGAGCGTGGTCTTCCGTGTGCTTACGCGTGGCCAGCTTGGTACGGAGTGATTTGGCACGTGAAAATCCTGCACGTCAGCGTGAAAACCGAGGAAAGGCCCTTAGCGCGTAAGTGCGTCAGCACGCATACGCGAATCTATTGGACCAAAGGCCTTCAGCGCGTAAGCGCGTCTGTGACGTGACCCGCACGGGTGTTTCCCACACAGCACGTGATGACAGAGCACATGTGGAAAGACTGCACGTCAGAGTCTCATCGCGTGTAATTGGACAGCACGTCAGAGTCTCATCGCGTGTAATTGGACAAAAGTGCGCGTACACGCGATTGGCCTATGTACGTGTATATCAGGTGTGCGCGGACACTTACACACGCAAGTACGTCAGCGCATCTGTATCCCGGTGTGCGCGGCAATTTCCACACGCTATTGGACTGGGTACTGGATTTCAGGGGTGCGCGGGTCACACGCTCGCCTACAACACGCGCAACGCATTAATTTGCGCGCTAACAAAATAACTAGCTCAGACCCAGGATGAACATACCGTTCCTAGCAGCAGTGGGCGTGGCCTACCAAAGGAGGAGGATAGTCAGGGCCAGAATATTCACACCCAGAACCAGCCTTTTCGGGATGCCTGATGACCAGGTGCATGGGAGGTACAGGTTTCCACCACACATCATACTGGACCTGGTGAGTGAGTGGGAGGACGACCTCACATCACCCACCCTGTGCTCCCAAGCACTCAGCCCCCTGGAGAAGGTCCTCAATGTGCTGCACTTCTTAGCCACTGGATCATTTCAGCGGACAAGTGCCATTGTGGGCGGTGTATCACAGGCCACCCAGTCACGCTGCCTACACCAGGTCTTGAACATCATCACTGCACGCCCATCAGTCCGCAGGCACATATACCTGCCCAGAACCCCTGCAGAAAGGCATGCTGCCGCCCTGGATTTTTACCCTGTGGTACGATTCCCCAAAGTGCTAGGTGCCATCGACTGCACCCATGTGGCTCTACGTCCCCCCAGGGCATCTGAGCACATCTATAGGAATATGCCAACTATCCTGGGTCAACCCACGACAGCTTCATTTACCGAATGTCCACCCTAAGCCGGGACCTAGAAGCTGGCCGGCATGGCGATACATGGCTGCTTGGTGAGTATGAATGCCACTGCACATGCATGCATGTCAGATACTGAGCAAGGTCACAACCCCACCAATGATACCAATCACCACCTCCACAGGGGACAGTGCCTACCCTCTCAGCCCCCACATGATGACGCCAATTCGGAACCCCACCACGCCACCCCAGGTAAGATATAACGCAGCCCACATTACAACCCGGGGCATAGTGGAGCGCACATTCGGAGTGCTGAAGTCACGCTTTCGCTCCCTTGACCGTTCTGGCGGGCAGCTGTTGTACGCTCCCCCAGTAGTGTGCAGGATCATAGTGGCAGCATGTGTCCTGCACAACGTTGCAACACGCCGGGGCCTGGCCGTGGACATGGTGGTGCCCCCCCATCCCCAACCACATGCACAGCCGCTGCACATGGGAGGTGAAAGGGCACGGGGGGAGGCAGCCCATACACAGCTAGTGGCTAATTACTTCACATAGAAATCACACCTCTGTGGAGTGCACACTGCCCTGGCACATTCCATCTGACAATCAATGATGACTCAACCTGACACTGATCCTGAATGTCTGGAGAAAGAACCGTGAAAACCATATCAGCCTGAGATTGTTCACCTGGAAGTGTCACAATGTGTGCATCCCTACCCACACTGACACCACCAATGCAGTTTTGTGAAGTTACACATTCAAGCAGCTAAAATGAATACCCACTTGCAAAATGCAACAAGAGGACAGTGCCATGTCAGCCAACCCAACCCCAGCACCACCACACGACACACCGTGCCATGTCATGCTATTTGCAGGTAAACAAAGTAATCCCCACAACATGACACTAGTGTCACAATGTACAGTGTCCCTATTAGAAACTTGCAACACCTGAAATGCTCACAGTAATGCCGGACCAACAACAAACTTGAGCACGTACTACCATTAACATGACATCACTAATGTTTAATATTAGTAGTCTCACCACCTGGAAATGCCTGCACTCCCACCACTACCAACTGTGCAGTGTTGGCACCTGTAGAGTTGTAGGTGCACTGCTGCCAACATGGACCACATCTCCAGACTAGAAGTCCTTGTGTAGACATGAGGAAGGGACCTGCAAATTGGGAGGTAGACACAGAAGATGAGTTACACATCAATGCAACATGCAGTGTACAACACAACAGCAATATGCACTAGGAATGTATACACAGTATTGACTACAGACTGCCCACACAGCTCATGGGAGTCCAACGTCACTGTGTAATTCACTGTCACTTGGGCACACCCTTTGCAAGCCCATGGAAACGGGAAGCAGGAGGGGTGTGTGTGACTCAAACCCAAGCATCTCAACCAAATACATTACAAGCCTGCATGTGCCCAGCCACAATGCAGCGTATGCCCACAGGAACCACGGAAGCCAACAAATCGTCCCAAAAAAATTGGGAATAAAAGAAATAAAAATAAAAACAAAAATAAAAATAAAAAAAAATCAAAAATGGCCATTGAAGGGCCCGGGGGGTTGGGGAGGCCACCCAGGAGGTCCGAGGACAGGATGCACACCAGAACCCACCTGCGTGGATCCTGGGAAAAAAAAAACACATCCATGGGCTCATGGCCCACACGGCTACCCTATTGTGGGAGTATCACTGCTGTCGCTATTATCACCCTGTGCAGCTGCATCCGGAGGTGGTTGCACTATGGGAGGCAGCCCACGCAAGGCCCTAGTCTGCTCCTCCATGGCTGCAAGCATGCGGGTGTGGTAGGTCTGGTTCTGGAGGATGAGTGTGCAGAGGTCCCCATGCAACAACTCACGGGATGCCCGGACCTCCGCCCTCGTTGCCTGCATCTCAGCTGAGAGCGTACGGGTGAGACGCTCCAGCTGCTGTTCTGTCCTTTGGTGTGTAGAAGCCTCAAGCTCAACAAGAGTCGTCCTGAGGTGAAGGAGCTCCTGCCTCAGGGCTTCCCTGTGGCCCTGGGACTCAATGGAGATGGCCTCCTGCAGAGTCGCCAGTGCCGCCCGCCTGTCCCTGTTGGACCCCAACATGTCCTCCCTGTGTGACTGGCAGATGGAGTCGGTTGCCTGCTCTAGTCGCTCCATCAGCCTTTCAGGGGGGACAATGGAAGTGGCCACCCTATCCATGGCCTGAGCCATCATCTCGGATGATGCTGCCTGTTGGGTTGCCATACCGTAAATGGATTGCTCCCATGCAGTATTGCCAGGTGGCGTACGGCCACCACGTCGGCGGGCACCACACCTGTCTGGGGCAAGGCGAACTGCGCCTTGCTGTGCCGGCACTGCCTGAGGCTGCAGGACTGCATTCCCCCTCTGATCTGCTGGCCCAGGAACAGGATCAGATGTCGCGGAGTGTGACCCTGCATCCGTAACCACCAAAGGCGTAGCTGCCAACACTGACATCCCCATTGAGGGTTCTGACCCTGGTGCAGGTGGGTGAGACAGAACAGAATCCCTCCCTGGAACACTCACCTGCGACGGCACGTAGGTCTCATCCGAATCAACACTTGAGTACAGCTCGGGGGAGGTGCAGCCAGAGACACCCCTTGTGAGCAGGACCTGCAGCACTTGTGGGTTCTCACCCACCACCACACCACGTCCCTCACTGGTGGTTGGTCGGCCCTCGGACCCCTCCTGGGTCTGCACCATCTCCACAACCCCAGCAGTATCAGGTGTGTCTTCCCCTGCAAAGACATAAAAACAAAGAAATGGAAACAGGCTAATGCACCATGGCACACAATGAGGGCTGAGAAGCAAGAGAACCAGTACTTGTTTGACACATGTCCCACATGACTAAAACCCTCCCATGCATGCACCCTCACTGCGTATGAAGGGCAGGCAAATGGCACACACTGATGACACCAAGATTGAAGATTAACACATTTTCTGCATGCTGCCTGGCAGTGGCATCACACATTGGCCTGTGATTGGCAGGTGAAACACACATGCCATCACACAGATGGCATGTACCATTGCTATTGAGTGAAGATGGAGAGGAGGGCAGCACCTATTCATTCTGTCCAGTTCCCGCATGTAATAGCTTTTCTAATTCAAACAGGTCAGATTCTTCACCTGGAGCTGCCAGTCCGAAATGGTGCAATTGCACAGGGACATGTTTGAAGAAATGATATCCAGGTAACAAAGTCACTCCACTTTACCATAGCCATGTCAGACATGTGACTAGAGGACTGCGACATGCCTAGTAAAAGTGGTGGAATGCAAAAAATCTGACTAAATGAACAGTGGAAAATTTAGCAACAATGTTGTGGCAAGGTGACACTTCAAGGGCAACTGGCGTGCAGTTGGGCTAGATGTCTACTGTTGGCAGAAGGGATACTGCTATGGCCAAATGCAGCTGCGCAGGATGTATTGCATGAAGCACATGGCTGACCCATACGACTCAGGCGCACACACTCTCACCTGTCACACAAACAGAAGCCCTCACACACACCATGCACATGGATGACACACACATGCATGTGCACTCACCGGACAATGCCTCGTAATCAGCCAAATCTCCCACGCCTTGGATCTGTTCCTCCGTGACGTAGGTCCCAGCGACTGACTCATGTGGAGTGAGTTCCATGTCTACTACTGGAGACCCACCTCCAGTCACTAGAGTTGCGGCATGACTTGAGGCCAGCTTACTCTTTGCCCTGCGCTTTAGGTCATTCCAGCGCTTATAGCAATCATTGGCTGTGCGCCTCACGATTCCAAGGGCACTTACGATGTCCGCAACGGTCTGCCAGTGTGCCTGGCGTTGTGCAGGTGTGGTCTTGGATCCTGCAACAATGACCATCTCGTTGTCATGTGCGGACACATACTCGACAAGTGCATTCAGTTCGTCATCCGTGAAGCTGGGCTTCCTGGACGGGCCGGACTGTGTAGCCGTGTCTGGGGCATCAGCCTGTGCCGGACGAGCACTCTTCCTCTTCCGCTTGGAAGGTGGTGGTGATCCTGAGTGTCCTGCGCCGCTCTGGACACTAGGGGCAGGAGCCCTGGTGGACTCTGTATCAGGAGTGTGGGATTGCACACTCAGCATGGGAGTTGGTGCAGGCATTGGCTCTAGTGTGATGGTGTCAGGGGGAATATCAGCAGCATGGACTAGGACCGACACTGTCCGGGCTGGGTGTGTGAGGGCTGGGGTGGATGGAGCCGCAGCTGCCCCTGCAGCCTCTCTGCCCTGCTTCTTGGTGCAGCAGATGACCTTGCTGCCCCAGATGCACGTGGCATGGTGACATCAACGTGCACCAGCGCACGTGTCATAGGCCTGCTGACCTGGAAGTCAGCCATGGAGTCAGCCAGGTCTGGTGCCACAATGGGCTGGTCAAACAAGGGCTGAGCATGGATGGTGTCAGCCACATCAGCCTCAACGGGAGGGGGGGGATTATGGGTGCCCTTCACTGGTCCTCCACACATGGGGGGACAGGCTCACCCTGCAAGTAACGACCACGTCCCCTACCGGATCCACCACGGCCACCACTTGTGGCTCTTCCACCTTTGCCACCCTTACGGAATCCTCGCCTCCCAGCCATGGCACTGATGTTAATGTGCGTATGGGAGTGGCTGTAAAATATTGTCCTGGGCAATTGGTGGTCAAAGGGGTTGGGTACCAGATGGTAATTGTACCCTAGTGCTCTTGCAAGGCTGATTGTAACCCCTGGGGAAAGATGACGGGTCACGCTATGCACAGGAGCCCCAAAAAAGGGAGATGACGTGCACGCAACCCCTCCTAGACCACTTGTGCAGAAAGAAAAACCTGCACTACGCTGTGGCACCCAGTAACACAAGAATGAACGTATGCGTGTCACACGCAGCCTAGAATGACCTCTGAAGGGGTAGGCTACACACGGGGCAAGCACAGATGTTAGATACGTGCGTGACTCACCGTCTGCCAGGTAAAAGAGCGTGAAAAAGGAGCGCGTTTGGTTGGCAACACCCCCGCCAAAAGAAGATTTGTACGCTGTCTGAGGAGACAGGACAACAGTAGAAGGGGACACTGTTTGAGGGAACGGGCACAGGTAAACCAGTAAAAGAGAAAAAAGAGAACAATCTGTCAGAGGTAACAGGGAATACGAACTTGAAACGCTGTGAAGTAAATCGCGTGTGAACCGACAAGAAGTACAGAATTCACCCACTCGCTCTCCACGAAAAGCACGTACAAGGAAATGGTGTTCTACGCGTACCTTTTATACAGGCCCACACGTCCAGCGTCACTTACGCGGCGTCTACGCGCTAGGGCCATTTCCACCAATTACACGCTTTGTCACTTATGCGTGTAGGGCCATTTCCACCAATTACACGCTTTGTGACTTATGCGTGCACGGCCATTTCCACCAATTACACACTTTGTCACTTCTGCGTGTACGGCCATTTCCACCAATCACACGCGATGACACTCTGACGTGCAGTCTTTCCACGTGTGCTCTGTCATCACGTGCTGTGTGGGAAACACCCGTGCGGGTCACGTCACAGACGCGCTCACGCGCTGAGGGCCTTTGGTCCAATAGAACCGCGTATGCATGCTGACGCGCTTACGCGCTAAGGGCCTTTCCTCGGTTTTCACGCTGACATGCAGGATTTTCACGTGCCAAATCACTCCGTACCAAGCTGGCCACGCGTAAGCACACGGAAGACCACGCTCCTGCCCAGAAGGCCGAACTACTGCCCCACAGAGCCCCGAGCACGCTCCCACCTGCCATCTGCTGCTGCCTGACTGCCTGCTGCCCACGTGCACTGCCATTTGCTGCCTGCACATCAGCCAGGGGTGCTGTTGCTGTGACCACCCCTGCTGGAACCGAAGACTCCCGACTGGAATTCCATCACTCCACAGCCCAGCCCCAGGACCCTGTTGCCCACCCACTCCTGCCTCTGGGGTTGTCATGTCGGGGCAAACACCATCTGTGACCACTGACAACCCACGGCCAGAGAGGCAGAGGGGCACCAGCTTCAGTGCCACCGAAGTTGGTGTCCTGGTGGAGCAAGTCCTGGGGCAGTATGATGCCCTCTTCGGAAGTTCCCGCGCCGACAAGGAAGGACGGACTCGGATCTGGACTGACATTGTGACTGCCATCAACGCGGAGGGGGTGGCAGTCCGGGACTTACAACATGTCAGGAAGCGCTGGGAGGACTTCAGGTCCAGGACCCTGAACAAGGCCCGGCGCCTCTTGAAGGCAGCGGATGCCAAGGGGCGCCGGGGTCACTTGTCGGAAGAACAGATGGGGGTCCTGGAACGCATACCCCCAGCGCTCCACGTCCAGGTCCTAGAGAAGCAGACCCGTCTGGAGTAGAGCGGTGAGTGTACATGCATCCTGATTGTGAGCAGTGCGTGTGGTGATTATTCGGCATTGTGCCGGTTGCACATCTGTTTGTATGGGGTCGAGTATGGGTGGGTGTGTACAGGGCCGTGGGGCTGACACAGGCGAGGGCTGTAATGTGTGAGACATGGATGGTGCTTGTGTGTGTGGGCTTGCATGGCAAATGCAGTTGTGCGTGCACACATGTTTGGATGAATGTGTATGTAAGTAGACATGTCCGTGATGTCAGGCATGTATGTTGTTTTCTGCTGCATGTATGAGCACTGTGTACATGTGCATGTGTGTGTATTTGACAAGGGTGCAACAGTGATGCAACATGGATGCATGTGACAGCGGTATGTGGAAGCCTGATTGGCAGATGTGACATGGATGCCCGTCTGAACAGTGTGACACTTGGCAGAGGTGTAGACATGCATGCAAGTGTGGTGGTGTGTGTACATGTGTGGTGCACTTCCTGTGTTGCATGTGATGTCTGGCTCCCCTTTGGCTGCTGATGCTGTTGTATGTGTAGGGATGGTGGTGGCAGTTGCGATATGGATGTGGTATGGCTCATGTGTGCCAGTTGCAATGACATGTGTGTTGGGGATTGTGATGACATGTCTGAGGTTTGCCAATGCCACTCATGTGCAACTGTCATGCGTGTATGTGTCCATTGTACAGTGCCCTGATGCCTGTGTTTTGTTTCTCCCTGTCTGCAGCGTCAACTGATGAAGAGGGCGGAGAAGGTGCTGTGGAGCACAGCGGCGGGGATCCGACCGCCAGCCGGAGACGCAAGGCCCGGCTCCCCTCCCGTGTTGTCATCTCGTCGGGGAGTGAGGAGTCCGGTGCCGCATCCCAGGCCGCAGCTGCCGGGGGGAGGTCCAAGAGGCGGAGGTTGCAGTTGGACTCCTCGGCAGCAGAAGGGGCAGCTGGGACCCCACAGGGCCCAACAGGGGAAGATGGCACTGAGTCATCCAGGTTGGTGGGGGGTTTGGTGGAGGAGGGGGCCGCGCAAGCACCAGAGACGGGGTCTGGAGGTGGGGATCCCACTGGTGCTAGTGGTGCAGTGCAGGACCAGGGACAGGAGGCAGCACAGGCGGCCGCGGAGGTGCCTGTGTGCAATCCTGTCCCCGATCCTGTCCCTGCATCATCTTGCACCAGCAGGGATGCCTACGTCCAGACCCGTTTTCAGGCAGGGGATGAGCTGACGTCAACTGGCCTTCCTCTGCCTGCGGACGTGGCCATCCAGGTCCGGGTGGAGCCTGTCCTGGCTGGTGTGGCGTTGCGTCAACGGGCCATGCGAGGTGACCTGCAGTCTTTTCATGGAGAGACTGCACGTCATCTCGAATGGCTCGTTGACCACGTCAGCCTGCTGTGACAGGTCACCCAGGCCGGATTCCGCTGTCTGATGGGGCTTGCTCCGACCCCCTCCTCAACTGGACCCCCTACGCGCCAGTCGTCCTCTGTGCCATCTTCCCACCCATCAGTCACCTGGGTGCCCTGTGGAGCTGCCTCTGATGGTGCGGCCAGGCTGGTGGAGGAGGCATCCCTGCCACAGTCGGGAGTCGGAGGTCCAGCAGGGGTGGCCACATCAACAAGTGCACCCCAGCCGGCGGAGGATGTGCAGGCAGCAGGAGGCAGTGCACGGGCAGAGGCAGAGCAGCAGCAACATGGTGGGCGACATGAAGGCTCGGGGCTTTCGACATCGGAGGGGCAGGCATCGGCCGGAGGGCAGGGGGACCCAGGACAGAGAGTGTCTTCCGTGTGGCAGCGGTTGGGCCACGCCATTGGTGCGGAGCGGCGGCGGGCGGAAGAGGCGCGGCTCACAATGGTCAGGGCGGAGAACTCCATGCGGAGGGCCCTGAGGCGGGCCGAGTGCCTCGAGGCAATCCGCAGGGGGATGGAGGAGGACACAGCATCGTCCCTGCGGACCCTCGGGGCCATGGAACTGGACCGCCTCCGGGACATCGAACAGGAGTTCGATGATGCCCTGTCCCGGGACACCACGGAGTGAGCCGCTGGACTTGCCCGCCGCCTTTGTATATAGTTCTTTAGTTTTAGGTTTCCTTTCTTTCTTATTATGATTTGGAGTCGACGGACACTGCTCCACTTTTTGTATATAGTTGATTTTTAGGTAGGTTTTTTAGTAGGTTTCCTTTGTTCAGTTGGGCTCATGGACCCTTGGTATTTTTGTACATAGTTCTTTATTGCATGGAGATTTTTTTACATTTGACTTTGGACAAAATTTTTTGGGATTTGGATTTCCAGTTTTGTGTTTTTATACGGACATGCAGCTTATTTTTTCTCATTCACATTGTAGTTTGTTTTCTTTCTTTAGCATTCTTTATTTTTTTCAATACAATTTTGTTTGCATACTTCACTGTGTGGTATCATCTCATTGGTTTCATGCATGTCATGTTGTGTATTTTCCCATTCAATTGCAACCATTGTGTGTGACGGACATGGGTTCATTAGCTTCATGAACATTGGGGGTGTAACATGTGATTTACATTTCCATGTGGGTGAATGGGTTACTTGGTAGTGCATTTTGGCTGTGGAGGCTGACCATTACGCACATGATTGGGGATTGTGAGGACCTGGTGGGGGCTGCCCATGGTGGCAGGGGGGTGGGGGTGGTGGGAGACATGAGTGGGGGCCTGGTGGAGGGTGACCCTGGATGCTAGGGGGTGGGGGTGGTGGGAGACATGAGTGGGGGCCTGGTGGAGGCTGCCCCTGCACTGCTGGGGGGTGGGGGTGGTGGGAGACATGAGTGGGGGCCTGGTGGAGGCTGCCCCTGGTGGCTGGGGGGTGGGGGTGGTGGGAGACATGAGTGGGGGCCTGGTGGAGGGTGACCCTGGATGCTGGGGGGTGGGGTGGTGGGAGACATGAGTGGGGGCCTGGTGGAGGCTGCCCCTGCACTGCTGGGGGGTGGGGGTGGTGGGAGACATGAGTGGGGGCCTGGTGGAGGGTGACCCTGGATGCTGGGGGGTGGGGGTGCAGGGGGACATGAGTGGGGGCCTGGTGGAGGCTGACCCTGGATGCTGGGGGGTGGGGGTGCAGGGGGACATGAGTGGGGGCCTGGTGGAGGGTGACCCTGGATGCTGGGGGGTGGGGGTGCAGGGGGACATGAGTGGGGGCCTGGTGGAGGCTGCCCCTGCACTGCCGGGGGGTGGGGGTGGTGGGAGACATGAGTGGGGGCCTGGTGGAGGCTGCCCCTGCACTGCCGGGGGGTGGGGGTGGTGGGAGACATGAGTGGGGGCCTGGTGGAGGGTGACCCTGGATGCTGGGGGGTGGGGGTGCAGGGGGACATGAGTGGGGGCCTGGTGGAGGCTGCCCCTGCACTGCCGGGGGGTGGGGGTGGTGGGAGACATGAGTGGGGGCCTGGTGGAGGCTGCCCCTGGTGGCTGGGGGGTGGGGGTGGTGGGAGACATGAGTGGGGGCCTGGTGGAGGGTGACCCTGGATGCTGGGGGGTGGGGGTGGCGGGAGACATGAGTGGGGGCCTGGTGGAGGCTGCCCCTGGTGGCTGGGGGGTGGGGGTGGTGGGAGACATGAGTGGGGGCCTGGTGGAGGGTGACCCTGGATGCTGGGGGTGGGGGTGCATGGGGACATGAGTGGGGGCCTGGTGGAGGCTGACCCTGGATGCTGGGGGGTGGGGGTGCAGGGGGACATGAGTGGGGGCCTGGTGGAGGCTGACCCTGGATGCTGGGGGGTGGGGGTGCAGGGGGACATGAGTAGGGGCCTGGTGGAGGCTGCCCCTGCACTGCCGGGGGGTGGGGGTGGTGGGAGACATGAGTGGGGGCCTGGTGGAGGCTGCCCCTGCACTGCCAGGGGGTGGGGGTGGTGGGAGACATGAGTGGGGGCCTGGTGGAGGCTTCCCCTGGTGGCTGGGGGGTGGGGGTGGTGGGAGACATGAGTGGGGGCCTGGTGGAGGGTGACCCTGGATGCTGGGGGGTGGGGGTGGTGGGAGACATGAGTGGGGGCCTGGTGGAGGCTGCCCCTGCACTGCTGGGGGGTGGGGGTGGTGGGAGACATGAGTGGGGGCCTGGTGGAGGCTGTCCCTGGTGGCTGGGGGGTGGGGGTGGTGGGAGACATGAGTGGGGGCCTGGTGGAGGGTGACCCTGGATGCTGGGGGGTGGGGGTGGTGGGAGACATGAGTGGGGGCCTGGTGGAGGCTGCCCCTGCACTGCTGGGGGGTGGGGTGGTGGGAGACATGAGTGGGGGCCTGGTGGAGGGTGACCCTGGATGCTGGGGGGTGGGGGTGCAGGGGGACATGAGTGGGGGCCTGGTGGAGGCTGCCCCTGCACTGCCGGGGGGTGGGGGTGGTGGGAGACATGAGTGGGGGCCTGGTGGAGGCTGCCCCTGCACTTCTGGGGGGTGGGGGTGGTGGGAGACATGCATTGTTGATCAGTAGTGCAAGGTGACATGTGGGTTGGCTGGGAGGCATGCCCATGGTGGATGGGCTGCCTGCGGGACATGGGCAGGGGTGCAGGGTAGTCCCCCGTGGTGTGGGCTGCCTGCAGGGGCCGTGGAGGTTGTGGAGCGTACACCTGGGAGGACCCACACGGCCAATTCACGTGTAGTACTCCCCAGAACCCCTGAAATACACATTCCCTGCTGGTATCGCGTGTGGGACTTCCCGCGCACCCCTGAAATACACGTACCCTGCTCGCACTGGGACAATCGCGTGTGCAACTTCCCGCGCACCCCTGAAATACACGTACCCTGCTCGCACTGGGACTATCGCGTGTGGAACTTCCCGCGCACCCCTGAAATACACGTACCCTGCTCGCACTGGGCCAATCACGTGTGTAACTTCCCGCGCACCCGTGAAATACACGTACCCTGCTCGCACTGGGACAATCGCGTGTGCAACTTCCCGCGCACCCCTGTAATACACATACCTTGCTGAAATTGCGTGTGGAACTTCCCGCGCACCCCTGAAATAAACGTACCCTGCTGAAATCGCGTACGCAACTTCCCGCGCACCCCTGAAATACACGTACCCTGCTCGCACTGGGACAATCGCGTGTGCAACTTCCCGCGCACCCCTGAAATACACGTACCCTGCTCGCACTGGGACTATCGCGTGTGGAACTTCCTGCGCACCCCTGAAATACACGTACCCTGCTCGCACTGGGCCAATCGCGTGTGTAACTTCCCGCGCACCCCTGAAATACACGTACCCTGCTCGCACTGGGAAAATCGCGTGTGCAACTTCCCGCGCACCCCTGGAATACACATACCTTGCTGAAATCGCGTGTGGAACTTCCCGCGCACCCCTGAAATACACGTACCCTGCTGAAATCGCGTATGCAACTTCCCGCGCACCCCTGAAATACACGTACCCTGCTCGCACTGGGACAATCGCGTGTGCAACTTCCCGCGCACCCCTGAAATACACGTACCCTGCTCGCACTGGGACTATCGCGTGTGGAACTTCCCGCGCACCCCTGAAATACACGTACCCTGCTCGCACTGGGCCAATCGCGTGTGTAACTTCCCGCGCACCGGTGAAATACACGTACCCTGCTCGCACTGGATCAATCGCGTGTGCAACTTCCCGCGCACCCCTGAAATACACATACCTTGCTGAAATCGCGTGTGGAACTTGCCGCGCACCCCTGAAATACAGGTACCCTGCTGAAATCGCGTATGCAACTTCCCGCGCACCCCTGAAATACACGTTCCCCGCTTGGCGTTTGCTGTTTGGCAGCCCGGTGAACTGGTCCAGGGTTCGCGCAGCCCTTTGCGATGATTTAGCGATTTTGATGGCTTTTCCTTGCGCGAGGGCGTTCTTGGGGGCGTTACTGGCGCTGCTGCAGGGTCGCTGCGATTCTCTGCGCCACGGCTGGTTTGGGAGCCTGAAATCCATGAATACGCTGTGCGCAGAAATCGGTTTTAGCGCACGTGCCTGGCGCAGACAATCGCACGCGGACACTCTGCGCCAGCCGCTTGCGACACTTTTCTGCGAAATTCTATGAATTACCCTCTAGCGCCAGGCCTGATGGCCTATTTGCCATTCCTTCCTAACCTCTGTGTTTTACCCAGAGACTCTGGGTTTTTATGCTTTTCTCCAGGTCTCCAAGGAAAACCATGGAACCTCTGGGTTTTCGCTGCAGCTTCTGGGTCCTGTCCAAGCCACCATCCGATTGGCTACAAAAGACCGTTCCTGGTAGCCTATCGGGTGGAGGTGTGGATGGGACCTAGAAACTGCACGAATTTCCCCATGTCCCTGCACTATATGGGCTCGTTGGTGGCAGCTCCACATACATTTTTTTTGT
Organism: Ambystoma mexicanum; assembly: GCF_040938575.1. Lineage (NCBI taxonomy): Eukaryota > Metazoa > Chordata > Amphibia > Caudata > Ambystomatidae > Ambystoma > Ambystoma mexicanum. The sequence goes on from NC_090925.1 coordinate 171,799,844, forward strand.
GCTGACCTTACTCGAGTGGCCCAACCCTGACATCTCCACCAGTGAATTCAGCAGTTTCTGTATCAACCAAATGCTGGGCAGGTTGAGTCTTGCCAGAAAGGGGAAGGGGCATCCATGATGTGACGTCATTTCCCCAGTTTCTGGTCTACAAATGTAGGCAGTTATGTGATTTGCCTGATGATTGTTTGCTATTTTGCCAGGCGAACGCTCCGTGAGGACGGCGATGGCAGGCTCCACCATTATTGGGGACACCCACCCAGCTCCGCACTAACAAAGGGGGGCGGCCAAGGTGGCCCCTGCACATTGGGGGGGCGGAAGCCACATCATGGAGGGGCAATGGAAGGGCAGCAGGACCACAGAGGCACTAATATAAGGGACCAGGGCCAAAGGTTGCAACCTCTTTGGTCCTGCTCCCCACGGCACGGAGGTAGTGAATATGGAAGGGGTTGGGGACGCCTGCTCCTCACGCGGCATTGCCTTGTGCCGCATGCCATAGCAGGTCGGGCCCCGTGTGCGCAGCCTGCCCTTTTTCCCATGGCCCTCTTTCCTATCCTCCTCCATGCACCATCCTCAACTATTCTGTCCCCCACGTTGCATCCTTTCACCCATGGCTGCTCCTTTCTTTGTCTTCTCCACCACTTTCTCCCTCTTCTTCCCTTTTTCTAATCCTCACCCTTTTCTTCTATTCCCACCGTCTCCCTAGTTTGCTCTTTCTTCTGCTCCCCTTGTGGCAGCTTCCCAGTGTGCTTGCCACATATCACAAACCTACACCTTAGTGCCAGGCCTGCTGCAGCCCAGGCACCAGCAGCCCCCCGCCCGAATTAAGGAAACTATGATTCAGCGCTGTCCCATGAAGGAGCCCGGTGTCCTCTGTGCGGTCGTCGTGCCACGGGGAGATTAAGGAACTATTATGGCAGGGGTTACTGTTTATGGCCAATTTTTCTTTGAATGTATAATTGCGCTAGTTAGTGTTTTGTGTGGCCAATTTTCTTGTGAATTTATTCATGGGACTGTTTTTTCTGTGAGACAGTCACCGTGCTGTGTGGGTGGTGTCTCTGGGATCACCAGGTTCAGCTTCAAATAGGCCTGGACTGGCCTAGCGGGAAGCCGGGAGTTTTCCCAGTAGGCCTCTGCACCATGGGCCTCTTTTCCATGCAGAAGTAGAGGGTTGGAGTACTTCAGTTTTATTTTTATTTTCAATCAACTCTCACCGTTTTCAGGAGTTTACTTTCAGGCCCGGACTCTTGTACTCAGGACTGCGCTGTCAGCTCAACCATAGCTGGAAAGCGGTTGCCTAGTAACCTCTGAGCAGTGGAGTCACGCACATTGTATCGGCCTGCCATGATGCATGTGTATTGGTAGAGAGGCTTTATTTAGGTCGCACTTGAGCAGGGGTGAGGTGAGCATGATAGAAAGTAGCATGGACTTCGGGGAGCATGATCAGGTAAACCTTTTTTTTAATGTAAAAACATAATTCAGTCAAGAGAGGGTTTGTGTCTTAACGTGGAGAACTAAGGTGGTGCCAGTCTGCAATTTCCCTCCTAGTGGGTGTTGCTAAAGGTGGCTAAACACACATTTTATTGTTATAGAAGAACATTCTGGCTGGAGCACTTCATCGTGTATTGGCTTACGGAAGGTTGCAGCTCCTCTGGAGGGATGCTTCTAGCCACTGCCTGCACTGTGGGGGAACTTCATATGACCCCAGAGGCAAAGTGAAGGACACTGGCATTCATTTTTCCTACTATAAACTGCAACAGGCTATTTTAAAACTGTGTCTCCCCACTACAGCAAGCCCTGCAGTTCTACACTAAACTGCAGCTGTTCTTATGCTGCTGGCTGACTTCTCCACAGCCCATCCAGCCTGGTGTTATGTCCATATTGCTCACGCTCATTTCCTCCTCTCCATGCATTGTGATGTTCATACATCCTGATTCTGTGTTCTGGTTGTGTTCTGTGTTTGTTCAAACTTTGTCAGGTGATAGCTACATATTGTGCCAGCAGGAGTGTCTGCTGCCTACTCTGAGATATACTTAATAAATGCTCTTAAAGCTTATCTCCGGCTCCAGCCTTACTTAACATTGGCGACGAGGATACTCAGCAAAACAACAGCGCGGCGCTGACCTGATTGTCAGTTTTTCCTGCCAACCTGTTTTCCCTAGTGTTGTGGAAAGAGCCGGGGTTCCAGCGCAGGAATCACGTTACATTGCGCTGTTTAGACTGGCCCCAGGCTGCAGCTACTCGGCCCTGCTTGAGCGGCCCCACCTCTTCCCCGCCGTTCCCCATCATAAACGCTGTGCAACCGAACTTCAAGCAGCACTGATCATGACACGGCCAGGCAGCAGGCACTGAAGCTCAACTCACAGGTCAGAGCAGGTGTGCCACGTGATGAGGGTGGCATTACATTTCGGGACTTTCCAAGCCCTGCTCTCTTTATATACATTTGAGCCATAGCTTCTTCTTCTTCTTCTTAATTATCGAATGCCTGGGCGGACCCACGCAGGCGCTTCCCCATCCTAAAGGATGATGTGCACCAACCCCACCAATCAACACACAGGCCACACTTCCACACAAACCACCAGCTACCCAACCACAAACAACCACACCCCCCAATCCAACGCCACCAGCCACCCTACCGCAAACAACCACACCCCACCAATCCACACCAACAGTCACAACACCCCAAACCCACACCACCCAGCGAGCCCAGAGACCGGCGGAGCCATAGCTCGCACTCTACGGGTGGATAGAGGGCCCCTACTTTCCTCCGCGTCATCACGCAACGTGTGGGCGGGACCAGCCACTTCACATGAACTATCTGTTGTTGTTTTCCTTTCCCACGTGATTGTTGCTTGTTTAACTGATAAAGCATTACGAGGCACCGACCATAAGGAAAACAAAGCAATCTTGTGCTGAGCACGTTTTATTATTATGTCATAAATGATGATACATGGATGTTCTTAAGGGAGTTCTTTTCTTTTCCATTGTACAAGCAAAAGGCAGAGCAATTCCACTCCGAGCACATTCAATTGTGATGTCATGAGGAGGCTGCACAGATATTCTTAAGGAAGTATTTTTTTTTTCTGTTCCATTGTGCGCTCTGGAACCAGCACCGCAATATGAATAGAAGCGCTTTATGATGTCACAGTCATTATAAATAGGTGTCTAGAACTTAGTTTCATATTGGTTGTATTGTGTTCTGCGCCAGACATCACTACCAATTTCTCACCGGAACCACTTAAATAAAAAAAATAATAATAATAATAAAAAGAGGCACAAGTTGGGACATTGCTTTCTTAGGTGTTTCTTTTGGACTAATTAAGGCTACTAACATGGCGGCGGCAATTCCTCCTCCTGCACCTTTTCTCAATGAGCCAGGCCGTCCCCCAGTGAGGTGGGACAGATGGATCCACATGTTTGAGAACTATTTAGTGGCTATTGGTGGTGACAGATACAGTTCTGCCAGGAGGAAAGCTCTACTCCTTCACAACCTAGGTCCCGAGGGCTGCATTGTGTTTGATGGCCTTGTACTTGGCACTGAGGAGGGGACCGGCGATGCAGATGATTATATTATTGCCATAACGAAAATGGAAGAACATTTTGAACCAAAATAAAATATGTAACCTTTGAGAGACATACGTTTTTTCAGCGCGCACAAGATAATACTGAGTCTGTGGAATCCTACGTGGCGTCCTTGAGGACTTTAAGCCACACGTATGACTTTGGCGAACTAACTGATGCTCTCATTAGGGATCAACTGGTTCTATGTACAAATAGTACCAGAGTACAGGAAAAGTTGCTTGTTAAGGATGTGTCTCTGGAGGAAGCCATAGAACTCACCCGCAGCATGCAGAAGACCTCCCAATACATGAGGGCATTGAAAATTAACAAGCAAGCCACACAAAGTGTTTCAAAAAGCGTGTGCGCTGTGACATCTAAGAAAAGAACGTCCGTCAGAAGAGAATGGTGGAATCAAAAGTGTTCCAGGTGTGGAAACCCCAAACACACAGCCAATTATCCCACATGCCCAGCAAGATTTGCGGACTGTTTCAGATGCAAACGTAAAGGACATTTTGCTAGTATGTGTAAAGAGTCCTCAATAAATGCAATAGAACAGAGAGATGTAGACAACCAGATACACAACCATCCTGCTACCAGGACACTGGAAGGGTCACCTGTTCAAGAAAAGAGCACCAAACACATATTCCACAACTATGCGATCTCAGGAGACAATAAAGGGCCAATTGATAATTTCCTAATCAATGGATGTCACCTTAAAATGAAAGTGGATTCAGCCTCTCCATGGACAATAATTTCTGAAGACACCTTTAGGAATGTACTTCGCAAGGATCCTGAAATATTGGTTCCCTCTAAAGTTCAACCTTGTGGCTATGGGGAGTCCACCATCACGCAATCGGTGAATTTCATGGAAGTGTGTCATATAGAGAGAGAGAGTGCTCTGCTGAAATTCTAGTGGCCAAAAAGGGAGCATCTCTCTTGGGCTGGGATAAGCAAAGAAAACTGGGGGTTCGCATCCAAGCGAGTGCCGAAGACCCGGTCACCATTGCAGAATTTGAAGACAAATGGTCAAAGGAATTTCCTGAAGTCTTTACCTCTAAGTTAGGTAAACTAAATAACTTTGAACATAACATCAAGTTAAAAAAAAGTGTGCAACCTGTAGTGCACAAAGTGAGGCCGGTGCCCCTGAAGTTAAGGCAACAACTGCGAGAAGAACTTGATGATCTGACTCAAAAAGGAGTTATTGAGCTCATCGAAGGCACTGAGTGGCTCTCCCCTGTGGTACATGTCTCCAAAAGTGATAGTAACTTAAGACTTCGCGTAGATCTCAGAGATCTTAACAAGAACATTTTCATTGAGAGACATCCTCTGCCTGTCATATCAGAGACTTTAGCTACCTTAGGACAACCCAGCTGGTTCTCGGTGATCGACCTATCCACATTCTACCATCAAGTGCCTTTGTCTGATAACTGACACCATCTCACGGCATTTGTTATCCCAGAGGGCACTTTCAAGTTCCTACGAATGCCATTTGGGTTGGCATCAGCTGCTTTCGGTGTTTCAGAGGATTATGGAAGAAATCCTCAAGGGTCTTAATAATGTCACAGTTTTTCAGGATGATATATTAATTTATGCCGACTCTGAATGTGGCATGATTGTGTGTTGAGAAGTGTGTTGCAAAGGTTGAAAGAGGCTGGACTCTTGGACCGTACAGCTTGGACTGTACGGTACAGAGAAAGAAATCTAGAATTGCCCTCAGGGAGGAGGAATACTTAGGACACAAGGGGCCTCATTACGCGGTAGGAGGTAGCCATGGTGCTATTAGCACTGTGGCTACCCCCTTACCGCATTCTGGGTCCGGATTCCTGAAATAGGGATTTACCAGGTCATTCCAACCTTGGAGGACCCGGTAAATCCCCATTCCGGGAACCATTCCCCATTCCCATTCGAGCCCCCATAGGGCTCCATGGGAATGGGGATGGAGCTAATAACGGTACCGCAATTTGCGGTACCGTTATTAGCTATGAAGTCCCTTAACGGGTCCCATCCATAACACCTGGTAAAACCAGGCGTTGAGGAAGGGACCCGCTAAGGGACCTTGGAATAGGGTGGTGAGGGATTACCGGCACCAGTGACCTTACCGGTGCCGGTAATCCCTTACCACCTACCGCGTAATGAGGCCCAAAGTCTCTGGTCAAGGGGTGTCACCAAAAGCTAATTTGGTAGAGAGCATTTGTGGAGTGCCTGTTCCGACTGATAAAGACCAACTCAGATCTTTCATGGGCATGTCGGAATTCTACCACAAATTTGTGGATAAATTTGCCACCATTTCTGCGTCCTTGAGAAATCTTATGAAAAAGGGAGTACATTATAGATGGTTTAAAGAATGCCAAAGGGCGTTTAAGGCCATAAAGGAAGGTATAGCAAAGGCTCCCTCTCTAGGTGGTTTTAGTAGTGGGCGGAAGACAGTACTCGTTGTGGATGCCAGTCTATCAGGCCTGGGGGCTTCACTTAGCCAGAGCGTTTGCTTCCAGGCCATTGAGAGGAGCTGAGAAAAACTAGTCAGTTATTGAGAGAGAGGCTTTAGCTGTGTAGTGGGCTATTCTGCACTTCAAATTCTTTCATTGGGGCCAGGAATTCCAAATTAAATCTGATCACAAACCGTTGGTACAACTGTTGAGGAGTAATGATTGGGCCAAAGGCTCTCCAAGGATTTCAAGATGGATGATAGGACTACAAGGATATAATTTCAAGATACATTATATTCCTGGTAGGGACAATTTGGTTGCCGGCTGCTTATCAATGTTGCCTTCAGAGAATGCTGGAGACGTTATAGGAGTAGTCAATGAAGAAGATATGTCCATCTCCGATGTCTCTGTTTGTGCCGTGGGGAAAGGAGAGTAGCTTGAGGCTGATGCAGAGGACACAATACTGTCTAGAGTAAAGGAATGGACAAGGGGTGGCTGGCCCAATAGAGAAGCCTTAGATAGAAATTTTGATCACTACTTTGAAGTTAAGTTGGAGCTACGTTTGTCGGAAGATGGGGTAAAATTGAGGAGAGGTTCTAATATAGTTCCTCCTTCGAATATTAGATCCCGTTTGGTCACGTTGGCTCATCAAGGGCACTTGGGCATGAGTGGTACCAAAAGACGCTTGAGACAATCATATTGGTGGCCAGGTATGGACAGTGAAGTAGAAAGAAGTATTCGGGGATGTAAAGAATGTGAAAAGGCTGATAAAAGCAAGATTGTCAGGAAAGTTCCCCTTACTCCCGTCCAAGTCCCTAATGAACCATGGAAGAAACTTGCAGTTGACATTATCGGTCCTATTCAAGGTTTGGGGGATGGGTTTAAGTTTGTGGTTGTGTTAGTTGACTATCATTCAAAATGGATTGAATGGAAAGCTTTGAGGGAGGCAACCACCAATGAGTTAATTGCATTCTTTGAGGAAGTTTTCTTTAGGGAAGGCTTTCCCACAGAGATCATCACAGACAATGGAGTGCAATTCTGCTCAGATAGAAGGAAGGAGTACTTGAGGCATTTTGGCATTAGACATCTACGGACTGCTTTGTACCATGGAAGGGCAAATGGGTTAGTTGAAAGAGTCAATAGGTTTATTAAGGGTGGCATACAATTTGCACTGTGTTCGGGATTAGAGTGGTCTGAGCTCTTAAAGGAAATGGTCTGGAGCTATTTTACGACACCTCATTCCACCACGAAAGAGTCACCATTTGTATCTCTTATGGGCCGGCAACCAGCCACTAGATTGTGCCCAGGATGGTTGGGTGTTGCCGGTTGTGTGGAAGTAGGCAGGAAATAATGAGGTTTATCCATGATAACCAAGATGAATATAAACAAAGTTTTAATGCCACTTCCAAGGTTAAAGATGTCGAGTATGTGGTGGGAGACTGTGTATTGATAAAGAATCCACGGTGTGGGTTGCAGTGTGTGGAAAGCAAGTTTCTAGGTCCAAAAAAGGTTGCAGCCATATGTGACAGTGTGGTCATACTTGAGGGAGGTGAGTGCTGGTCTAAATCCAAATTGGTCAAGAGTAAACCTATATATGGTGGCGAAGAGTTGAAAGGGGATAATGTTGATGGTGAAGCCATTGGTGAACAGGAAGCAGGGTTGTGCAAATCTGTTGGGGAAAGTACTGGAAATATGGATTTTAACATGGGTACATTTAACAAAAAGAGTAAGGAAAATACCCAACCATTTTAATTACTTTTATCTTGAATAATATTCCATTAAGTTTCCTGCTGCGTGTAAGGAGGGAGGTGTGTTATGCCCATATTGATCACGCTCATTTTCTCCTCTACATGCATTGTGATGTTCATACATTCTGATTCTGTGTTCTGGTTGTATTCTGTGTTTGTTCAAACTTTGTCAGGTGATAGCTACATATTTTGCCAGCAGGAGTGTCTGCGGCCCACTCTGAGCTATACTTAATAAATGCTCTTAAAACTTATCTCCGGCTCCAGCCTTATTTAACACCTGTGTCAGGATAATAGCTCCCTAAATATCTTGTTGTTTTTGAAGGTCTTCTCTCCCTCTAACCTCGTCTTCCTAGAAAGAATATTTGTCAAGTTTAACCTCCTTTTTAATGGTGATGGCTATTTTAGCATCATCATGTGATAGGTGCAGGATTCAGGAAAAGTGGAAACAGTAAATGTATGACAAAAAGTTTTTTTACAATGTTCTTACCATCCACGTCTATTCAATGACATGACTGACCATAATGGGTTTTTAAAAGTTATTTTTAATTATTTTGATTATTAACAGGTTTGGGTCTGAATAAAGAAATAATTTACTTTTCTTAATGTTTCTAATGGGCTGGTTACTGTGTGATTTCTCCTGTCTGTTGGTGTACTTGTAAGGAGCTTCCATCCTGGCAATCCCCCTCTGGGAGTAAGGCCCCCGCCGGCTGCTAAGCTTTGCCCCCTCCACGGGAACATTTCTGGAAACAGGACTGGTTTCTTGCAGATGAGTGAAGGTGAGAAGATGGTGGGTGGAAATGGGCTGATCTGCAAGAGGGTGGACGAGTGGGGGATGAGCAGAAGAGGGTCGATGGGTGGACCAATGGGAGTTTTACAGAATCTTTCAAAGCGGGGACCGTCTCTATTATGGATTTGTGGGGCAGGAGGAGAAGGGGTTTCATGATCCCACAGAGCCCTTAGTAAGGGTGTGAAGGGAGAGACAGACATGGAGTTCGCTTTTGGTTAGACATATGCTTCTTTAGTGTACTGAAGACAAGACCAATACTGTGAATGCATAGACAAAAGGAGTTCCCCAAAGATTAGCCCTTTATCCACTCACTGCATTCCATCCCTGCAAAAGGCCTCACTTAGAAGCCAGCAGATGTTGTTTGTCAGATAAGGTGTGTGTACAGTTAATGTTCTAGTCTCAGGTCAGGGAAAAGTGCTGTCTAGAGAAACAAGCAGATGGCAGTGCACCGCTGTACACCTGTCCGCTCCACAAAGGGCAGGTCTCTGTTTTCCTGTTGCTACAAGCATCCTGATGTAGAAAGGGTCTGACCACTTATCTGCTTTGGAATTTCCATAACCATGCCTTTCCTTTTCCTCTTTCATTGTCATGAGGCACTCTTGGTATGCAGATTAACTATCAGTCCACACATTCTTATCCACAATCATTCAGGGTCTTAGCCTTAGTTGTGATGCCTCCATGGATATTTTGGGCATGGGGGGTGCTTCATCGTGATGAATACAGTGGCAAATTGATGGCTATTGTTAATGTGCGTAATTCCGTGATTTATAGTGGGAATGTACTTTGGGTGTGTAATGTGGGCCCAACCTAATGAAAGATATTTACAGTGCCAATACCGGCTTATATTGCAGTCTAGCGCAGCTTCAGGAAAGTGATTTACTGTGCATGAAGGCACCATGAAGTACGACACACACAACAGACTAAAAATTAAAAGAGAAGATATTTATTAACGTAAATGTCAGGATGGTTGAAGGCCTAACTTGCCCTATGCTAAGGTGGGATTTCCCTACCTGAACGAAATGAAGGAAAGTCTGAGCCAAGAGTTCAACGTAAAAGTCTGTCCGTGTCCAAAACCTATTCTCGACCTCACAATTACAATTAACCAATGTGTAAGTCAAAGAAAATAGTGTTCAACTTAATGTTCAGAGCTTCTTCCAGCTTATAGCTTACTTTCATCTCCCCCTTCCCCAAGTACAAGAAAGTTCCATGAAAAAGTCTCAGAGTTTACCTTTTCGCAGTTCAGGGGCGCACCGTTATGAACCAATCCTTGGGGTTCCCTTCCCCATGGTTCAAGTAACACAATCCAAAAGAAAAAGGGGTCTTGAGTCTCTGCTCTCGAGACAACAAAGGTGGTTCTTAGCCTTAGGGCTTCCCCAAGACTTCAATTCTGCTGCCTAGATTTGTTGTAGTTGTTCGAAAGGAAAAAGTCTTGACAAAATACCAGGTCATCCTGACCTTCTTTATGGCCCTATTTGCCAGTGTAGAGGAGCAGCCAAATGCACTGCAGTGTCACACTCACCTGTGTCTCTACAGGAGCGATGGATGAGCCGGAGGGATACCTTGATTTTTAGTAGGGTGTGCACTCCATCCTGCATTCGCAGGGGCGCGATTCACTCATGTGAATGATGCCAATGTCTGTTGGCTGAGTTTAGATGCCACACGCTGTTATATGCCTTCACAGCGAGGCCGAGTGTTCAAGGTGCCAGTTTCTTCACTGGCTAGAAAGTCCTTTCCACAAGTGAACGTTGCGCGGAGGATGCTGAGTGTCCTGAATTGTCCGTATTGTTTTAGTTTGCCAAGGTATTTTGTGGGTGAGTAGCGCTGCATGTAGAAGTCAGCTGCTGGTAGGGCTGCGCAGCGTCTTAAATTCGAGCGCGCCTGGTAATGTCTCTCCCTTTCCCTTGCAGGAGTCGATTATGTGGTATTAGCGCCTTGAGTCCGGGTTCATCGCTACTGGTAAGTATACACCGCATTATGAGAGAGAGCGCAGTGAAATAAGTCTCCGCGTTATTTGGGGGAGCGCAATGAATAATGTCTCATTCATTGTGCGTCACTCTTTCTCAACTCTCATGCTGGACTTCCTTTGCATCTTTTACTCATGGTGGCCCTGAATCATGCTGTTCCCATCTTCATCTTGTATCCTGGCTTGCAACATTATGTGTTACTACTGACTTCTGCAATTGTATTAGCTCTCCACTCCTTTCTTCTCCAGTCTTTTTGACTGCTTACTCTCTGTTCTCTCCTCCTTTCCCTTCTCCCTTTTCCTATCTCCTCAGCTTACTTTCTTCTATGCACTTACTCTATCAGAATTGTCCCTGGACCTAATATGATAGCAACCTCGTCTGTTTCCTCCACCATCCCATTACTGTTTTTTTCCACCCCACCTCTCCTCCAGCGCTATCTGAAATGTCGTCAGGCCTAGTACGGTAGTCGCCTGTCTGTTTCCATTTCCTTCCCAATCTCCCCCTCCCCCTCCCTTTCTCATCTATGTCTTAGCTCTTGCACTATCTGAAATGTCGTCAGGCCGAGTATGATAGTTAATTTCACATCCTTATTGTTCATGGCCTGTAAGAATGTCATTGTATTTTCCCTTGTTCCCTCCCTTGCCTTGAAGCGCTTTGAAACACATTGTGTATAGGCGCTATATAAATAAACTATCATATCATATCTTCTGTCTTTTGCAGGGGTTTTTGCGCTTGTACAACTGACCTGGATCCAGCATCGCCGGAAGATTCGGTGAGTAGGCGCAGCGTTACTGAAGTGCCCGTGCTAACGCAGTTCTTCTTTGTTCTTACAAGTGCTGCTGTAGAAGTCCCCTCTTGACCGGAAATAGCTGCGGCATGGAGAAAGCACAGAGGTCCTCCGGTGCAGGTAAGCAGAAGCAGGAGGATCCAAAGCAGGTAAGCAGAAGCAGGAGGATTCAAAGCAGGTAAGCAGAAGCTGGCTGATCCAGAGCACAGCAAGTGTGTTGCTGATGCCGCTCACAGTAAGCAACACGAAGCACTGGAAGAATCTTGGGTGTGGCTTATGTAGCCAGCCACACCCAAACACTAGAGAGCTCATGAATTGTCATGCACTTCCTGTTTGGCAACAAGAAGTGGTAACCAGGAAGTTCCTACAAACACTAGGAAGGAATTTAAAGGAGGTATCTGCTATGGGTCTTTTGTGTGCTTATGCCAGGCCTGCCGAGCCTCCACCCAGCTTGCCCCAACTACCTGCCTGGTACCCATAACATTCTTCCCCCTCAAGACCCCCCCCCAATGGTGTATGTGTGAGCTTTGGTTTCTCAGGATGGTCCCAATGGAATTTTTGCACCAATCGGGGGGCATGCACGTGTGTGCTAGGTTCCCATGAGCTTCCCTGGGGTCCGTACCGCTTCCAGTCAATCAAGTAATGCAGGGTCTTTCGTACTAGTTTGGAATCTAATATGTTCTTTAACTCATATTCTGGTGCTTCTTCACCCACTTATATGGGTGCGGCAGATGTGGAAGTTCGGGTTCCTGGGTGTGCTGGTTTTAATAGTGACATGTGAAATACGGGATGTAAACGCATATGTTGAGGTAACGCCAGTCTCATGGCTGCTGGATTAATGACTGTTTCAATTGTATACGGGCCGATGTATCTAGGCTGACATTTTTTGGGACCTTTTAAAGCAATGTGTCTAGTTGCCAGCCAGACCAAGTCTCCCACTTGATAATCTGGGGCTTTTCGTCGATGTCGATCAGTGTTTCTTTTCTGTGTTTCTTTGGCTTGCTGTAGGTTCTTGCTGGCCTCTCTGGCTGCTTTCATGATGCTGGCATGCAGATTCTTTACTGCGGGCATCTGAATGTTTTCTGGCAGATCGCAAACCGACGTTCTGGGGTTTCGACAATATATCATAAAGAAGCGTGTTGCTTGGGTTGATGAATGTGTTGAGTTGTTGTAGGCATACACTGCCATCCATAGTATTTCTGTCCAGCTTTGGCTTGTTTGGTGGAATAGACAGCGCAAATACTGTTCCATGGTCTGGTTTGTGCGCTCGGTTTGGCCATCCATTTGAGGATGGTGACTAAAAGACAGACAGACTTCTACTCTTGCCAGGGCACAACATTTTTTCTAAAAACCAGATACAAATTGGCTGCCTGTCAGAAACGATTACGGTAGGGAATCTTTGTAACTTGACGATTCGGTCTAGAAAAACCTGCGCCAGAGTCTGAGCTGAGGGAATACCTTTTAGAGCTATGAAATGGGCCATTTTGGAGAAGAGGTCCACTACTACGAGGATGGTATTATAACCTGAGCTAGGAGGTAAGTCTGTGACAAAGTCCATTGATACTGTGTGCCAGGGCGCTGGCGGAATGGTGATTGGCTGAAGGAGGCCAGCTAGTTTTTGCCTGGATGTTTTGTATTTTGCACACACCTCACAGGTGCCTCTGTAGGTGGCAATATCCTCTCGCCAAGTTGGCCACCAATAAGATTTGCTTACTTTCTTCATGGTTTTGGCTATAGCCGGATGGGCTTCTAACAGCGAGTTATGGTAATCTGATATAATTGCTTGTTGCAGGTCCTTAGTTGGAACGTAGAGGCATTTTTGATAGTATGGTAGTTTGTCTTGAATGGTGAACTGATCTTCCTTTCGTGTTCCAAGCCAGTACGTCTTCTTCAGACATATTTTCTTTTATTGCTTCCTGCAGTGTGTTTAACAGAGATGGGCCGGTGCAGAAACCGAGAATTGTATGGCTGGGTATGATCTCCACCGGGTTAGGGGCATTGTAGACTTCCTCTCCCGTGCCAATGTGGGATAACGCATCCACTTTCCTGTTCTTAACTCCGGGGTGAGAGGTGATCACAAAGTCGTATTCCATTAAGGATAGGGCCCAACAGAGCTGCCTAGAAGACTGAGCTTTTGCTGAGCGTAAGTATTGCAAGTTCCAATGATATGTTATTATTATGATGGTGTGTTTTGCTCCTAGCAAATAATGTCGCGATTCACACAGTGCGCTTTTGATTGCTAGGAGTTCTTTTTCAGAAATCGCATAGTTTCATTCTGCTGGGGAGAATTTCCTTGACCAAAAGGCAATGGGATGTAGGCATCCGGTTTCATAATTTTGTTGAGACAGTACGGCCCCCATGGCAATGCTTGAAGCGTCCGTTTCCACGATGTATGGTAAATCGAGCTGAGGGTGTTGCAGTATTGGGGCTGAGTTGAATTTTTCCTTGAGGGCTCGGAAGGCTTCTTCCACCGCTGGTGTCCATTCAAACTTTCGGTGTTTGCACAGCAAGGACGTAATTGGATGTACAATATGTGAGAATCCTGGTATGAAGCGTCGATAAAAGTTTGCAAACCCTAGGAAACTCTGTACTCCCTTTACAGATGTGGGTGAGGACCAAGTGAGGATTGCCTCTACTTTTCTATTGTCCATCTTGATCGCCTGAGGTGTCAGTACATATCCCAGAAACTCCACCTCAGTGACGTGGAAGGAGCATTTTTGTAGCTTTGCATACAGTTGGTTTTCAGGTTGTATATGAATTGTTCGAATGTCAATTGTTCGAATAACAATTGACCTTCTGCACAATTGACCACATTTAAACGGTCAGTTAGGATATATATGCGGGGGGAATCCCCCCGCAGCCCCCCAACCAATCCAACCCCCACCCCAACCCCCCTCCCAATCCCCTTATATTATTATTACACCAACCCAACCCATAATATATATTAAAATGACCATACGGTCAATTGTGCAGAAGGTCAATTAGGACCCCTATTATTCGAACAATTGTGTCATTCGAACAATTGTAAACTAACAATTCGGGTAATACCGGTTTTCACGCAGTTTGCGGAGTACAGCTCGGACGTGTGTTACGTGTTCTTGGGGAGTGGTGGAGTAGATCAGAATGTCATCGATGTAGACGACTGCGCAGACATCGAGGAGTTCCCGTAACACATCATTCATAAAATGCTGGAACGCAGCTGGGGCATTGCAAAGCCTAAAGGGCATGACGTGGTATTCATACAAGCCATAGCGGGTACAGAACGCAGTCTTCCACTCGTCCCCTCTCTTCATGCGTACCAGGTGATATGCGCCGCGTAAGTCTAGCTTTGTGAAAATCTTTGCTTGTCTCACCTGGTCTATGAGTACTGGTATCAGAGGTAACGGTACTTATTTTTTATGGTGACTTGATTTAGGGCCCGATAATCAATACACGTTCTTAAGTCTCCTTCTTTCTTCGGTACGAAGAAGAGTGGGGAGGCGGCAGGTGACTTAGATGGTCTAATGAAGCCATTGGCCAGGTATTGGTCCAAGTAGGTCGTAGATGAGCGCTTTCTTCCTCGGTTAGTGCATAAATGCGGCTGCACGGTACTTGTGCCCCTGGATGCAGATCGATCTGACAGTAGTAAACTCGATGTGGTGGTAGCGTATTAGCTTGCTCCTTCGCAAACACATGTTGGAACTCCTGGTATTCCACTGGTAAGGTGCCCACCAAGCCTAAACCTGCAATCTTTTCCTGTTAAGTTAACAGTGGGCTTGCTTCGATCCGTTTGTTCTCGTAGCAAAAGGCACAATCCATGGAAAAGAGTAAGGTTCGAGCTCGCCAATCTATCTTTGGGTTGTGCGTCTCTAGCCACGGTATCCCAAGAATCAGCTCGAATTGGGGTGCAGCGATAAGGTCGAATGTAATACTTTCCCTATGTCCATCTTGGCAGATTAAGGTGAGGGTGGAAGTACACTGTGTTACTGGTCCCGAAAGGAGTTGTGTGCCACCACAGCTGTCACACTTTCAATGGTGTCCTTACGGTAGAATGCCAATCCCAAGGTCTTTGCTGTGTTTATGTCCAGGTAGTTCCCAATAGCCCCACTTTCTATGAAAGCCTTGAGGTCATGCATTCAGTTGGGCTGTGAAGGATCTACCAAAATCACAGGAATACTGAAATGTGAGATCTGAGTGCTCCATTCCTGGCTGGACAGACCGACCTCTACATCTGCCGGGCTTCTGAGTTTTCCGCTTCGGTGTCTTCCCCTGTGTTATCTAGCACCCCCATTGTCTTCCGTGGAGGTTTAACCATGCAGTTCCGGAGGAAATGACCAGATTGGTCGCAATATAAGCAAAGTTTTTCTTGACGCCTCCGTTCTCTCTCTGCTTTGGTGAGTGGTCCCCTAAGAACACCCAATTGCATGGGCTCCGAGTGTGTTTCTGAAGCCTGTCGATGGGACGCTTCCTTTGCAATCCTGTAACCGGTGGTCTAGTTGCATAGTTAGATTGATGTATTCACTACAGTCTTCGGAAGGATTAACTACCTGTGCCAAGACATCTTTTAATTCTCCTCTCAGTCCTTGATAAAATAACGTTATTCATTTATCCACAGGTCAACCTGATTCAGCTATTAGGCGATTGAATGTGGCGACGTATGAAATAAGATCCTGGCCACCCTGTCGCAGACAGAGTAGCTCATCATCCAGGGCCTGACCACGAGTTCGAAGGGCAAATACTTTTTCCAGTTCACGCTGAAAACCTGGGTAATTTCTCAGTAAAGGGTCATCCCTAAGCACTATCGGGACAGGGCAGTCTGCTGCGTGCCCTCCGCCGGGGAGGATGAAAGCTACTTTAGCTTGGTCGTTCAGAAAGGTGTCTGGTTTGCATATGAAGTGTAGGCGGCATTGATTCATGAACACTCCAAATTTCTTGGGCTCCCCAGAGAAGCGTTCAGGGGGTGCTAAAGGAATGTTGCCTGGAAGCAATACCTGAACGGGTGTGGCTACAGGTGCCACGGTAAGCTGCCCCTGTGGAACTCGACCTGGTAGGGGTGCTAGACCAGCTTGGGTCTGTAAGAGCTGTCTTGCCAAGTCGTCTGTTTTGTCCGTGTTGACTACCAGTTCTCGCCTTAAGGCATTTGTCTCAAAGCGGGCTGCATGCACCTTGGCCCGTAGTTCACCTAACAATAGGGAAAGCTGGTCTACCTTGGAGGTTTCCATCGCTCGGACAGAGGTATTGAGGATGGCTTCGTGTTCTGTCACACTCACCTGTGTCTCTGCAGGAGCGATGGATGAGCCTCCCTTGACCCCGAGTTCTCACTTCCCCTGTTTCACCCGGAAGGATACCTTGATTTTTAGTTGGGTGTGCACTCCATCCTGCATTCGCAGGGGCGCGATTCACTCATGTGAATGATGCCAATGTCTGTTGGCTGAGTTCAGATGCCACACGCTGTTATATGACTTCACAGCGAGGCCGAGTGTTCAAGGCGCCAGTTTCTTCACTGGCTAGAAAGTCCTTTCCATAAGTGAACGTTGCGCGGAGGATGTTGAGTGTCCTGAATTGTCCGTATTGTCTTAGTTTGCCAAGGTATTTTGTGGGTGAGTAGCGCTGCGTGTAGAAGTCAGCTACTGGTAGGGATGCGCAGCGTCTTAAATTCGAGCACGCCTGGTAATGTCTCTCCCTTTCCCTTGCAGGAGTCGATTATGTGGTATTAGCGCCTCGAGTCCGGGTTCAGTGCTACTGGAGACTTGGTGGTCTGGTAAGTATGCACCGAGGCTTCGGTAAGTATACACCGCATTATGAGAGAGAGCGCAGTGAAATAAGTCTCCACGTTATTTGGGCGAGCGCAATGAATAATGTCTCTTCTGTCTTTTGGAGGGGCTTTTGCGCTTGTACAACTGACCTGGATCCAGCGTCGCCAGAGATTCGGTGAGTAGGCGCAGCGTTACTGAAGTGCGCATGCTAACGCAGTTCTTCTTTGATCTTACAGGTGCTGGTGTAGAAGTCCCCTCTTGACCGGAGATAGCTGCGGCATGGAGGTCCTCCAGTGCAGGTAAGCAGAAGCAGGAGGATGCGGAGCTGGTAGGCAGAAGTAAGATGATCCGGAGCAGGTAAGCAGAAGCAGGATGATCCGGAACAGGTAAGCAGAAGCTGGCTGATCCACAGCACGGCAAGTGTGTTGCTGATGTATCTCACAGTAAGCAACACAAAGCATTGGAAGAATCTTGGGTGTGGCTTATATAGCCAGCCACACCCAAACACTAGAGAGCTCATGAATTGTCATGCACTAGGAAGTTCCTACAAACACTAGGAAGGAAGTTAAAGGAGGTATGTGCTATGGGTTTTTTGTGTGCCTATGCCAGGCCTGCCAAGCCTCCACCCAGCTTGCCCCAAATACCTGCCCGGTACCCATGACATGCAGGAAGTACCGCCCCCATTGCCTGTATATTGGAAGCACGAAATTGCACCATGTTTGACACAAGTAGTTGTGACCATACCATGACGAGTATTCGAGAAGAGGTATCCATTAAGAAAATCTTATCTGATGTATCCCCGAAGAGAAGACAATATATTGGAAGAAGTCCCTGAAGGAATATGAAAAAGAAAGGAAGAGAAGCTGGTGACATCACAAGAAGCAAGTGTGATGCACTGCGAAGACTAGCTGACTGAGAAGATGTATAGACCTTATGGAATCTGATGATGAAGTAAAGAAATGAGCAAAGTTTCATATACAAAATGAAGATTGCATGTATGAAGAGCACTGCCAAAAGAATGCAAGACATTCAATAACTGTACAGATGCAGCAACGCAAGTAGAATAAGTAATCATAAAGGCTGCCTATACTTAGTGAATAGACTGCAGGCGGTGCCACCATTATATAGAGTCTGGACATTGGTGCCACAAACTGTAGTAAGTTCAAACCCACAGAGAAAGAAGGACTGAGAGCTGTGTGTGTGGCAGCAAGAAAAGCAGCTAAGAATCATGGAAGGATCGAGAAGGGCTGCCTGGCCTGGTGTCAAAGACTAGAGCAGTTAAGAACTGGTTATCTATTCTTAAAGGTAGCAAATGTGAGAAGCAGAATCTCTTTTTGTTAAGTTACAAAGAGAGAACACCATGAGTGCCATGTTTATTAATTCAAGACAATTAAATGCTGAAAATCAGACTGGAGTACGATTTACTGTCACCTGAACCAAGGAAGAAAGTTGGGCAAGCAGACCAGAACTGTGATAAGAGTGTGCCCATACCCCCTATCTTCCCAGAGAGGAGAATACAGTGCAAGGCCAAGTTCAAAGGCAATATTTGTGGCAGAAGGCATGAGTGGTGAAGGATGTAGGGCTAATTGGGAGGGGAGACACGGTCAAGTCCACCTCCTAGCACCTGAGGTCTGAGCTTACGTGCTGCTAGTGAATCGAATGTTCCAGAAGGGTACAAGCGTGCCAACCAATTGTAGAGGACCATATTATGAAGGACCTTATAGTTTGAAAGCCAATGAGATGCTGTGTACTTAATAACTGTTGAGGATGACTTGCACTAGAGGCAGGCTTAAGTTTTCCACCTGACTGTAGAGATCCAATCACAAGCCAATCCCTTATAGAAAATATACTTAGATGTTTCCCTTAATCCATCCACAACCCCCAGTAGGTCTTTCTTATTTGCCACATAGTATGACATTACATATTACACATTTTTAGTATAAAGCTGTGTTTTTTATGTGAAATGTTTGAGAGCTTGAGAAAACATCAATTTCCGTAGATAATTGATATTAAAACATTCGGATGAGACTTTGGCAACTTCCTGAGTCAGTCTGATGATTTGGTGTAAGAGATATTCTGGATCCCATCCTATGCATGACATGTTACTGATTTAAGGACCTTATGTTCACGTGATAGCAATGTCGGATGATTAGATAGACCCATCAAGCTCACGAATTTCGGATGATCAGGCATCCTCTGCCATTTAGCCGGAAGATTGCGGCGTTTCCTGTAAGGGGCCGGATAGAAATCTTGCAAGAAAAATCTGGACAGTGGGCAGGGTCCCTCTTTGACAAAATCCCTACCTGGTTTCCACAGGTGCTTTGCGGACGGTAGGTGAAGTGGTCGGTTGGAGGAGGAGACGATACCGAAGACCTTGAGTCAAATGACCTAATGGTGAGTAGACTGAGGGAATGGCAAATTAAGGGTACAGGGTTGTGGTAATTTTAAAGTAACAAATGTAACCGAAGTAATGAAAGTAACGGGAGTAACAGGAAATACTGTTTAGAGAATAAGAGAGAGGTAGTGCCTGAGAATTCTAATGCAAGGGGGTTTAGAAGAGGATGTCTTACACCCCAGCGGGAGTCCCTAGGACACATGTAAACAGGTATGCATAAGAAGGCGAGCTAAACTCTGTGATTAGATATTGATTAGGGGCGAAGAAGAAATAAGTGTAATCACCATGGATTAAATGGGAAAGGTCGACTAGTCTGTCTGTTTATGTGTTTGAGTTGAATTAAGGTGTCGAAGAGCGATACAAACAATTGTAAAAGAGTTGAGATGAAGTTAAGAAGTTATATTATCTATCTAGGAAAGTGGTTGGTACCAATCCAGAGATAGACAGAGATCAATGAAAAAATAGAAGCTTGAGTGGCGATTGTTAGAGCGTGCTCATATTCATTGTTTTAAAAAGCATTCAAAAGTGGAGAAAGACATTTTTAAATAAGCCTGGTAAGTATTGACAGTCAATTGAGACTCGTCACAATGGGATATATCACTCCTCTGATGCATTTGTGTAAGACACTGCCAAAGCACATTCCCAAGGTTAAACATTATAGTGTGGAATGGGTGAAAGGCACAGCAGATAGGATGTTCATGCCGTGGCCGCAAGGGGATCGCTGTCAAAGCGGTATTGCAACACATGACCACATACTTGCATGCTGCGTACAAAGGGAACAAGTTAGAGAAAAGGCTAGCTATTTTAGAGTTCTGGAAAATGTACCAGGAATAAAGAGAGGATCCACCACATGAAGAGTGGATGCTTAATCAGAGTAAAGGAGGAAGGTGTTGAGCCTTCTGCTTCCCTTACCTCACCTAAAGTGAAAGGCGCAAGAACGAAAGATGAAGGGGTGTATCCATTAAGGGAACTAAAAGTGGTAGCAGGGTACAGTAATCTGACATACAAACCGCCTGCTTATAGCAGTGATGATAGTTTAGAGGAGAGGACGAGAAAAGAGGAGACTTTTAAGATTTTACGGTATCAGGTAATATTCTCTCCAACAATAATATTGCCATATATATATAGTCCTGCGGTAAGGCCATGGGCCATAATATTAGTGGGGATAATTTATGGGGTTATGGAGACCAGGAATTGCGGGGGTGTCCCCCGCTCCATTAACAAAATTATGGGGCTTGCAAGAGTCCCTCCACCCCCGCAGGTACCTTGGCTTAATATTGCCACAAAGATGTGGCGATATTTTTGTATGCCGATATTTTTACGGGAATATTAACACATGGAACCGATTATACGAGAAAAAGAGGAGAAAAGTGAGTGGTCGAATATATCGACAGAAATAGAAAGAGAAATTAAGAGATGGAAAGGAGAGAAGGATAAAGCTGACATGGTAATGCTTGTACAGAACAAATGGATGGGACGGCAGATATTACTCAAGCTAGATGACAAAAGGTTTGAAGGAGTAAGGCAAAAGGAAGATAAGGACGAACAAGATAGAAAAGACAGGGAACGAGAAAAAGGATTGAAGGAAGATGAGCATAAAAGAAAGAACAGACAGTGGCGAGAACAGATGTATCAGGAAGAGCAACAAAGGAAAGAAGAAAGGGCAGAAGAGCAAAGAAAGTATGACAATAGACAGAGAGAAATAGAAGATAGAGAAAGGAAGATAGAGGAGGAGGAAGCACAGAAACTAAGGGACAAAAGGATACAGAGACAGAGGGAATAAGAAGAAGAAAGGAGAGAAGGAATAAGTAGAGGAGAGATAAGACAAGAAGAAGAGAGAGTTAGATGGGAAGTGAGAAAGCGAAAAGAGAATTAGATGAAGAATTAGAACGTAAGAGGAGACAGCGGGTGCAGGATATTAAACTCATTCAAAAGGAGCTGATGGAACCAAGTCCAGTAATACGATGGGACAGACCAGAAGAGTTCCTTCCATTAAAGGAAGCAGCTTCAGGGGCATCTAGAGTAGGACTAGATGAAGAGAACTTCGATATTGGAATTATCGGAGACAGGATCGATAAAGCCTATCAAGATTTAAAAAGGTAGAAAATTGGGAAGCCGAGGGAAGGGAGATCAATTCCTCATCTTCCAATCATGAAGCGAAGAGGAAAATCCATTCAGCCTCCAGCATTGAGCCTTAAGCAGACTGACCTTAGATAAGGGGCAAGGGGACAAGAGTCATAATAGTTGGGGACTAGATATGTCGGATGAGGAGAGAGAATCCTTCTGTGGGGAAGAGGGAGGAGGTGCATGTGCCCCTGAAGGAAGTCTGCAGACAGACAAGGAAGTAAGATGGTCGGATGTGGAACAACCTAAGGATAGGACGCCAGATCCCACACCACATCCAGAGCGTCCCGAAAGATGATCTCATAGTGAAAAGAGAGAATCACTGCCATTTGTGAGCAGGTTAAGATCGTTACCGGCAAAGAAACGGTTAGGGATGATTCTCCCTACCATGGATAGACAGACAATGGGAGCTGATTGCAGGTCAGGGTTTACACAGTTTCACTTACTGGAAAAAGGGGGAGCAAGACCACAGTATATTCCATGGCTGCAAGTGGATAAGGATAATTTAAGAAGCAAACTCCATAGTTTGACATTGGGTGTGGGAAAATGGATTTATGAATTAGAAAAGATGACAGGAGGAACTACATTGACCATATGGGACATTAAGGGTCTCTTGGCAGCCATTATATGAGAAAGAGCTGATGACATATGGAGGAGAGCGGGCTATTCAAGTGTGACAGCATAAAACAGTGCACAATGGCATGCTGTTTAATAAATTGCAGAGCAGATGTATCGAGGGCCCTCAGGGTGCAGTATCCTGACTCATTAGATATGGGTACAATTATGACACGGAAGATGAAGATCTTATTGCTAATATTTAGGACATTCAAGAGCATTGGACTCCTGAAACAAAAGAGCCATGAGAAAAAACTGTGGCATTATTTTATCATATTTTATGTCTAGGGTTGCCAAGCAAGTTAGATGAAAAAGCAAGTGGGAATGGAAGCAAAGCAATGGGTTGAAATACAGCTGATGATGGTGCATCACGGTCAGCTATTGCAGGAGAAAAACAAGAAGAAAGATGACACTAGGAAACCAGAGGAAGCCAATTTAGTTCAGACTTTATTTCTTGCAGGTAACACAGATCCAGAAGCCAAAAGAGTTGCATATTACCCAGATATTTCAAGTTTTTATACTCCAAATGTCAAATTAAAGGTAGTCACGATTATGGTAGTGAAAGAAGGGTTTAATCATTTGCAAAAGACTCAACAAATGGAGATTCAAGGGAGTGCACCGCAGGAAGAGCAGGATTTATGGCAGCAAAGGGGTTGTTCTTTATCCCCCACAGAAGCACTTTGGTGGCAGGGCAGCACTCGAAAGCCACTGATTCCAGTAGCATTTTTAAGGGTAGTGCTTGAACAGCTGCACTACCATGAACATTTAACTAGGGAGAGTCTTGCTGCAATGATTGTGGAAGATGGGTTTCTTCCAAATTTGTTAGAACACATTCCATTTTTTGTAGTAAACTGCATTCTATGTCAAATGTTTAATGCTGGGCATACACTGCAAATGATTACAGGAGTATTTCCTCAACCGAATTGGCCTTTTCAGCATTTACATAATTACTATGTTGATATGCTGCAGGTGTGTAGTGGATACAGTTATCTGATAGTGGTGGTGTGTACCTTCTCCAGGAGGATTGAGGCAGGTCCATGTACACACTTAAACACCACTTATGTGAAGTCTTTCCAAGATGGGGTGTGTGTGAAGTGTTGAGATCCGATAACGGGACACATTTTGTCAATTAAATATTTGAACAGATAGGGCTTTTGTTGAGAATCAAGCACACGTTTTCTTCTGCTTATCACCTGCAAGCACATGAGATATGTGAGAGGCTCAACAGCCTTCTTAAAGAAATGATTGCCAAGCTCAAGATTACATTGAAAAAGGGATGGCTATATTGCTTGCCCTTAGCTTTATATGCCCTAAGGAATCAGCCTGGGTCAGATCACCACCTCACACCCCATGAACTAGTGACTAGGAGGTGAATGAGAATGCCTCTTAAGCCTCCATTAAGGAGTAGAAGTGATGCCCAGTGTACAGCAAAAATGTTAGGAAATGAGTTACGTGAATATTCAATATGTATGACCTCTAGCATCTCTCTTATTTCAGATCAATTCAAGCACCAGCGGGGTCGTTCCCAGAACACAGATGAAAACCATTCAGCAACCGGATCGCCTGAATTACTATCAGCACCTAGACTATTTGTTGGCGACACCGTGCTAACCAGAAACTTCACAAGGAAATGGCACGAGCCAAGTTTTAATGGACCTTTCATTGTAGAAAATGTTACTCCCTCAGCAGTAAAAGTCCAAGGCAGAGCGGCTTGGCTTCATTTAAATGAGACTAAACTGTACCACTGTGAGACCGAGTCACCCACAGTTGTCGATCCAGAAGCAAGGCAATAAGAAAAATGTCAGCGTGTGCAGACTTTATCGATGACAATGAAGAAGGACGATAAATCAATTAGCTGATTAAAGATGCAGATTGCATTTGGACTGTGACTCCCCTTGGACACTCCTTATATATATTATAGCGGTTTGCAATCTTTGCCAAGCGTCACAGGAATCTTTTAAAAATAACCTCATGAATATGCCTAATCTGGATTTTGAGTTTGATAATTGGAAGCGAGAGCAGTACCCCAACTTGTTTCTCACTGCATATTTGTTTGGTTGAGCCCATGGTCTTAACAGACGGGGATGCCCATAGACGTATTCTTGCTGTTTTCATATTTATCCTACAAGCTTATCCTGCTCTTGTCAGAAGGGATGTTGATATTCACACTTTTTTACAGGATCCTAAGAATGGCCCTGTAATCAGAAGACTGCTCACAGTGATAATAGAGGAGGTGTTGCAGTTGTTGATTAAAGTGTGTTTTTTCCTTCCTTAATTGATTACAGTAGACACAAGGAATGTTTAAGCTGGTACAATTTTAGAAAATAAGCAAGCCCAACCAACACCAGAAAGACACAAATGGTGAGGATTAATATGTTGGTTCGTGATATAGATATGTGCAATTATTCTTTGCGTCTTTCTCCTGATTCACCTTTTCTATTTGATTGATCCAAATAAGGCAGAAGTCCCTTTAATCCTCCACACTCCATGAATTGATGACGATCTGCCTAGCACCGATGAGCCAAAACCCTTTGTGTTATCACTCCACAGTACAGCTGCATTATTATTGTTTCCATGGGCTACTAAAGGTTTGAGAGGAAGATACAAGAGACGCGTGGAGGAACATAATGGTGGGATAAACACATATTTAGATAGTACAGCACACCTGGGTAATAACATGTTGTACCAGCACATGAAAAAGGTGGGAGAGAGAACATCTAAGGAGAGCTGCTATGTGTGCGCTCTCATACCTTATGCCATGGGAACTTCCACATTATTCATAGCTACAGAAGTACCAGTGAAAAAAGCCCATTGCCTGTCTCATCTCACACTCTGTCTGACAAGAGGACAGTTGCAAGGTCAAACAGCATCCATAGTGTGAATGAACAAAGCGAAATCTTAAAGAGAAGGTAATTATTACAAGATTTAAAGACAAGAGGGAGGCCAGCAATGAGGCATCATATAATAAAATATGAACAGCCTGGATTGAACGAAGGAGGGATCAGAGGTTGAAGAAAACAAAATGGTAAATTGCCAAGGGAAGAATAAAGAAGAGATGCAGATATGTTGGGAAAGAGGTCAATTACAAATGAAAGAAACAGTACTTACTCTCGAAGGATGTGCTGATGGATTGGTTGTATGCAAAGCAGCAGCGTTAACCGGACAGTGGGAAGACATTGTGTTAAATGCAGAAAAGGAATACAAAGATCAATGGCCGAAGATTGCAGAATTGTTGACAAGGGTCAACGATATGGGAGGACCATTGCAGGTATTACCTCTAAAGAGTGCGTCCTTATGCTTAAGAAATAATGGTATGAAGAAAATTGGAGAGAATGACCAGTGTGGCTGAATATTTGATGTACCAGGCATGAAAGCAGGGACAGCAGTCTTGATGAATCATTATTGGGCTTGCGGGTCCAGAGCCTACATGAAGCTACCCAAAGTTTTGGGAGGGATATGTTCCTTAGTGTTCATTCATGTTCCTGCATCAGTGATTCCTCAGAGTGACCTTAACATTGGTGAATTCCCAAAAGCGGATGCCACATTTGAAAAGAAGAAGATCACTTGAATTCCTCAATCGAACAAGGAGGGAGAATTATTTCTTAGCTAACTCGATAGAAGGCTGTGATGCTATTCCGTATGAGCACTGGTTGTTCAGCCAGACTTCTGAAATATTCATAACTATCTTTATGCCTGGGATCCAGACAATGGCGTATGTGAAGTGGTTGCAAATCACTTGCTGGGAGCTCCTACAGCCAATAAACACTACCATTAAGGGATTCAATGTTATCAGGGAAGAATTGAGGGCCATACAACTGATGCTTCTCCAGAACAGAAATGGCCTCAATATAATTAGAGCAATGAATGCAGGAGTTTTCACCAAAATCAGCCATCATGTTACACGTTCATACCTTCTTATGATGACGAGAATGGTACCTTGACAGAGGCCATAATGTTGCTGACAAGCCTGCACAACAAAATGGAAGATGAGACAGAAGACATTGCAGATGACAGTTGGTTTGCGTCTATTTTCTCATGGGTTACACAGTGGATGGCAAACATCTTCAAGTTTCTTGGAGCAGTATTAGCAATGATAATGTTGGATTCTGTGTGATAAGGATAATAATTACACAGTGCAAAAAGACAGCCAAAAAAGCAGTAGGAATGAAGATCATGATCAATGTCGAATCAGGATTTGGACCCAAAGATTTGACTGATGAAGAACTCAGAGGATACATAGAGACCACCATTGTAGCACCTGAGGGAACAAAGTTCCTATATCCAAAGAACCATAAGAACTACATGGGACGATGGGTCTATTGTAGTCCGAATGGACAGTGCAGGTACATGAGCTGGGGTGTTGATGAACATTTCAAATCAGCCGGTACTCTAAAGGGAGTGATGAAAATCTGAACTCCAAGGAACCAAGATGTGGAAGCTGATGGAGGTGTGGTCGATGACTCGACCAGAGGGGGGTAGTGTAGAGAAGCAGCTGAATGCCTCTGCAGGAAGTCACACACCCCCTTGCCTGTATGTTGGAAGCCCGAAATTGCACCATGTTTGACACCAGTAGTTGTGGCCATACCACAACTAGTGTTCGAGAAAGGTATCCTTTAAGAAAACCTTATCTGATGTATCCCCGAAGAGATGACAATCACTTGGAAGAAATCCCTGAAGGAAAATGAAGATGAAAGGAAGAGAAGCTGGTTACATCACAAGAAGCAAGCGTGACGCACTGAGAAGACTAGCTGATGGAGAAGATCTATAGACATTATGGAATATGATGACAAAGTAAAGAACTGAGTGAACTCTCGCGAAATGAAGATTGCACGTATGAAGAGCACTACAGAAAATGCAAGCCAGTCAATAAATGTACAGATGCAGCAATGCAAGTCGACTAAGTAATCATAAAGGCTGGCTATACGTAGTACTAGACTGTAGGCAGTGCCTCCATTATATAGAGTCTGGGCATTGGTGCCACAAACTTTAGTAAGTTCAAACCCACAGAAAAAGAAGGATTGAGAACTGTGCATGTCGCAGCAAGAAAAGTAGCTAACAATCTTGGAAGGATCAAGCAGTGCTCTCTGGCCTGGTGTCAAAGGCTGGAACAGCCAAGAACTGGTTATCTATTCTTAAAGGTAGCAAACGTGAGAAGTATAATTGCTCCTTGTTAAGTTGCAAAGAGAGAATACCATTAGTGCCAAGTTTATTAATTAAAGACAATTAAATGCTGAAAATCAGGCTGAAGTACGTTCTCCTGTCAAGTGAACCAAGGAGGAAAATAGGAGTTAGGCATGCAGACCAGAACGGTGATAAGAGTGTGCCCATACTCCCTTATATAACCAGAGACGAGAATACATTGCAAGGCCAAGTTCAAAGGCAATCTTCTTGGCAGAAGGCATGAGTGGTGAATTATGTAGGGCTAATTTGGAGGTGAGACACGGTCAAGTCCATATCCTAGCACCTGGGGTCTGAGCTTACATGCTGATACCGAATTGAATGTTTCAGAAGGGTACAAACGGGCCAACCAATTGTAGAAGCCCATATAATGAAGGACCTTATAGTTTGAAAGCCAATGACTTACGGAGTACTTAATAACTGTTGAGGATGACTTGCACCAGAGGCAGGCTTCAGTTGTCCACCTGACTATAGAGACCCAATCACAACCCATTCCCTTATAGAAAGTATACTTAGATGTTCCCCTTAATCCAACAACAAATCCCCATAGGTTTGTCTTATTTGCCACATAGTATGACGTCACGTATGACACATTTGTAGTATAAAGCTCTGTTTTTTATGTGAAGTGTTTGAGAGCTGTCCGTTGTAACTCCCTGTTTTAGACAATTAATATTAAAACAGTTGGATGAGACTTTGACAACTTCCTGAGTCGGTCTGATTATTTGGTGTAAGAGTTATTCTGCATCCCATCCTTTGCATGACATGTTTCTGATTTAAGGACCTTATGTTCGCCAGCTCAAGTATAGTGGTTTCCTTAGGCTGTGTTTCAGAGTTCTTGTTGTTTACCATGCAGGGCTCTCTGGTCTACACTCAGTTGTTAGACCACATGGTCCACCCATTGCAGGTCATGCAACCAGGACCCTAGGACTTCTTGAAACACACACACAGGTTTACTTGGCACTGGCTCCTGTGAACCAAGACAACTTCACTTAGCTCCTTTTGTTTGCCTCTTGGCTTTGGTGCTATTCCTGTATTCCTTGGATTCTCCTTATCAGCCTCCCGGCCCTGCCACTATGTGTTCTCCAACCCCTACCAAGTGTTGGCCTTGTCACACTGCATTCACTCCAAAAATGTTAACTGTCTTCAAATGTGCACTTTTATTGTTCCAATTTGTAAAGGTCTATTCAGTTCAGGAATCAATGTGCACCTTTTTATTTCAATATTTAAATGTCCCTTTTGGTCTAAAATCAATGAGCCTTTAGTTGTTCAAAGTAAAGTTTATCTTTAGCTTGGCATTCAATGAGCATTTAAATGTTAAAATTAATATTTCTCGTTAGTTCGGTGTTCAAAACCACATTGTTGTTTCTTATCTGTAGAACAGAGTTCCTTCAGAGTCTTGTTGGAGCGCCCCGGATCCTCTC
The DNA here is from genome assembly GCF_040938575.1 of Ambystoma mexicanum. Lineage (NCBI taxonomy): Eukaryota > Metazoa > Chordata > Amphibia > Caudata > Ambystomatidae > Ambystoma > Ambystoma mexicanum. The sequence continues at coordinate 171,828,582 of NC_090925.1, forward strand.
TACCCTCCTGACACTCACCGGCCTTCTGTACATTACTGACGTGAGCCTGCTTGCCAGCCTTTTGCTTCTCTCTGCACGCCGGCAGCTTCAATGACTCGGTCGGCACGCGGACAGTGTCCTCTCAGCTCCGGCTTCACCGGAGCTCCCATTGGACTCTCAGGGGTCTGAAAGTTCCCATGTTTGGGGACGTCTCACACTCCACTTACTTTGGGTACCCCAAGTCTGCCTGGTGTCTTGCCGGCATCCTGCTTGTGCTACTCCAGTTACACCATGACTCCTCTTCCCACGTTGCTCAACAGCTCTCACTCCTTCTCTCTCTTCCTTTGGCTGCTTGATTTCCATGTATACACCTGCAGCGCCTTGACAGGCTGCAGGTGTGGCTGACTCATTAATCCTGCTTGACCATAATCAGAGGGACATGCCTGACCCTCTCAACTCTTAGTAAGCATCTTCTTCGTCCCAGTACCAAAGTGGTGAAAAGATGTAATCGTCACTGCTCTTGATGGTCTCTTCTTCGTCCCAGTACTGTCAAGTGTTAGGTAGGCTATAGAGGGGATTTGTAAATCCCCCAGGTGTCTGCTGTGTCTGACCAGGTGACCCTGCCAGTGCCTACGATTGGGGCTCTCGATCTTGTGGGGTGCATAAAGTCAGTGTTGATGGGTTCACCGGGGTATCTTGGCAGGTGGTGGACAGTATCCGTCTGAAGTGGGACGAGTTCTGAGTCTCAGTTTCTGATCCTCGGGATGCTGTCACAATCCCATGGTTTTTGTGAGTGATGATCCATGGATGCGATTCATTAGGCAGAGCCATTTCCCTGGGGGGAGCCCAGTTCTTGACCAGTGCTGTGTCCCCCACTTGTAGCTGGCAGGGTGTCACTCGACTTGTTCTACTCTCACTTTGGTTTAGTTCCTTTCATCGTTGCTCCACTTGTTCTCCATCGACCTGTGGTGGGCTCCAGATGTGGTGAAGGGGGAGCCCTTCCTAGATGGGGAATCCAAACATGAGTGCTGCCAGGCTGATCAAGGTTGACGAGCGTGGTGTTTGCTTGTATGATCAGATAAAACGGTAAAGCTCTGTGAGCCAGGGTCTGCATTTGTGTTTTGCTGTACGCACCACCTTGTTGATTGATGACATGAATCTCCCGGCATCTCTGTTAGTCTGGGGCCAGTATGGTATGATGCGGTGATGCAGTACCCCCATGTTGTCGTGAAATACCTTGAATTCTTTGCTCCCGAACGGCAGCCCATTGTCACTCTTGATTGATGATGGTATCCCCTGAATGGCAAACATATTTTCCAGTGCTGTTATCGAGGTCGCATTGGTGGATGACACAGGCTTTACCTCTGGGTATCTTGTGAACTCGTCTACTCCAAGAGGAGATATGCGTCATTTGCAATGGTGCAGAAGTCTATGCTGATATCGTCCCATCTGTGTTGGCTGCAGAGTGGGCTGGCGATTGGTTCTGGGGGTCCTAGTCAGCAAGCCACTTGGCACGATGTGCAAGTCTCCACCAGTGTGATGACCTTCTGTTGGATTTGTGGCATCCATACCCTTGATTTGAGGAATGCCTGTGTTTTCAATATACCTTGCTGTTACGCTCACCTGGTACCCACAGGGACGCCACCCAGCTGGGTTACTCGCTGGTATGCTTCTCAGCTTTGCCCTGATGTGGTCTGTGGGGAAGGTTCTGCCTTGTGGTAGAATTAGGCGTGCTCTCTGTCCTGCCTTCTTTGCAGGGGTGCGTTGTCTTTCATGGGCGAGTGCGGTCCAGTTACTTCACTGACGCCGGCCCGTTTGATATTGTTTAGATAGGTCTTATTGCTGTTCTTTAGTTTTGTTGCTATCCTGCATGCCTTTCTTTGTTTAAAATGTCTCTTTTTTCTCCCTTAGGTATGCAGAGCTTCAGCACGGTTGAGCCCCGCTGGTAAATGATGGCACATTAAGAGCGCTATGATGTGGCAAGTAAGCGCTATGCGCAGTGCTGCGAAGTCTTGCCTTTGCTAACATGTGTTTTCCTTCCTTGTAGGTCGCAGTGTTCTTCAGCACGAGTGGAATGTCCGGAGTGGTGCCAGCCAAGGAGCGACCTGCCAGGTAAGCCTTTTGAGCAGTTTGTAATTTGTAAATGTCTCTACAGCTTTCTTTAATGTTGCCTCTATCTTCCTCTTTCAGGTCGTTCTGTCCGGGAGGTGTGCAGATTCGAGGAAGCTGTTCTCAGTAGCTGCGAGTGTTTAAAGATGAAGACTGCAGGTAAGATGCTGCTGCTAATGATGTTCCTTTTGTCTCCTTGCAGGTTCTGCTTCTCAGAGGTTCGAGGGAATAGCTGGACACGGTGAGCGTCACGTTGCAAGCTGCAAAGTAACACAAAGCATGTTCTGCAGTCAGGGTGTGGTTTATATAGCCCAGGTAAAGTAGTACCAGGGAAAGTAGTTCCAGGCATGCCAAACCCAAAACACTAGACCGCATAGCTTGGTTCTTAGGAACCAAGCTATGTGGATGCCTCCATGTTGGCTGACAATACAATAAAGTAGTTCCCAAGCACATTGTTGTTCATGGTGTATGTGCCTGGCGCAATAGGTGCCAGGACTGGTCTGATGAGGGCTTTTGAAGAGGATGCCAGGCTCTAGAGGCCCGAGTCCTGACTCCACCTGGCCAATGGGTTTGCCAGAGGGGGTTTTGGGCGAGGGTCGTGACACTTGCTGGCCTTCATGTTCTAACTGTAGTGCTTTGTTTTGTAAGCTTGCCGGTACTACAATGCGGTGCCCTTTTAGTAGTAACCCTTCAGGGAACACTGACATTTCATGTCTGATGCCGAAGAGGCTCTGCATCAGCTCCTGGGCCTGTGGGGTGTGGTAGGCCATGGCTATGAGATAGTTCTTGCACTCCCCTGTTAGCAGGGCCTCTTTCGTGATCTGGAGACAGGCATCTTTGTCAGTCTCCATTATCATTTTGTGCAAGTGCATCGCTTTCAGCCGGGCCCATGCTATGATGGGAGAGACATCTTCTTTTGTTTCCTTCGCAGCCTCGCACTCTGTCACAGTAGCTGGCCTCGGGTGTTGTGATAGAAAATCAGCCCGATTGTCTGGCACTGCTTGATCTTGCACTTCCAGGACAAATTGCTGAAGTTGGAGCATCCAGCGTTCTATCCTTACTGGTGAGTGTGGAGCGGACCCTTTGAATATTGGCACCTCCGGCCTCTGGTCTGTTAGTACCTTTACTGGGTGCACTATGATGTACATGTGGAAGTGTCGGCACCACTGCTGTATGGCCAGCACTTCTTTAGCAATGTGTGCATAGTTCTTTCACATGGGTGTGAGGGTGTGACTGGCAAAGGCAATGGGGTGTATGGTCCTGTCTCAGTCTTTTTGGGTCAAGACAGCTCCAAGCCCGATGGGGCTGGCGTCCATTAGTAGCTCAGTCTCTCGGGTTCTATCGAAGAAGGCCTTTGTAGCATCTCCTGACAGTGAGTCTTTTATGCGCTTGAACGCTGCTTCATGTGTGTCGTTCCACTACAACACTGCACTTGTGAGTTCCTGCAGGGGTGTGGCTATGGTGGCTAGGTCAGGGATCAACCTCACACAGTAGGTCGCCAACCCGAGGAAGCTCTGGACTTCGGTGGTGCTGGTGGGCACTTGGGTGTTTTGATGTACACCACCTTGCTCGGGTCTGGGGACACTCCTTTCTCGTTGAAGACGTAGCCAAAGAAACTGAGTGTTGGTCTTCCAAACTCACACTTCTCCGCGTGGAGGGTGAGCCCTAAGTCCTCAAGCCATTGAAGCACTGCTGCTCATCATGAGTTGTGTTTGTCATCGGTCTTCTTGCATACCAGAATGACGTCACTTACGCTTGTGATGCCAGGGAGATCATGTATCACTTTTCTGATTCCATGCTGCAAGACTTCTTGCGTGGATGAGATCCTGAAATTGAGTCAGCAGTAACTCCATAGTCGCAGATGGATGAAACTCCTTGGCAGGCGGATCTGATGGTACTCCGACCTTACATCTAGTTTTCTGAAAACCGTAGCCACTGTGAGGTACACAATCAGTTAGTCGATGGGCGGGGTGATGTGTCTCTTTTGTCATATGGCTACATTGGATAGATGCATATTGATGCGGATGCGCACCGCCTGAGGGTGTTTTGGTTTCACTGTCACTACCTTGGTGGATACCCACAGCGTTGGGCAGGATGTGGAGGTGTTCTGATTTGTTTAGCTCAGCCTCTACATCTGCCCTCATGTGGAATGGTACTCTTCAGTATCTGACAGCTCTTGGTTACACACTGGGGTCATTGTGGAGTTTCATTAGGTGTTCTTTCAGGCATCCAATTCCCTGAAATAGTTTTTCGTGCTTTTCCAGTAGTCAGTCGATGTTATGTGCGTGTACTGCGAAGATGAAGTGAATGAGCTTCAGCTTTTCTGCCGTTGAGCAGCTTAGTAAGATTTCAATCCCTGCATCTACTACGTACACTCGTGTCCGGCAGCTTTCTTCCCCATATGTGAGTCTTGTCTTGAAGGAGCCTCTTACTGGTAGTGGTTTCTTGCGCCCATAGGTGAATAGCTGCACTGACTTCTGTTGTAGAGTTGGGCGTGGGCCAAGTTCCTCGCATTTGCTTGCTGGCATGATGTTCACCGTTGCCCCTGTATCTATTAGCATTTTCACTGGTGTGCCATCTGTCATGATTATACTGGTGTAGTGTGACGTTGTGCTCTGTGTGCTTTTTCAAGTAGTGGTTTTATTGCCAAGATCACATGCATCCTGTCTTTCCTCGTTCTCCTGTGCCGGTGCATCCGGTCTGGTGATGAGTCTCTGCTCGACTGATCATCCTCCTCACTGTTGCTTATGTCATCTTCAGCCTCCACTGTTTGTGCTCATCTTTTTGGTTTGAGGTGTGGTCATGTTGACTGTCGGTGTGTTTGGGGTTCCTGTTGGTGGGGGCGGTATGCCTGGGTGTGTCTCTGGTGTATGTCACTTCTCTATTTCCTGACATTGTCAGGCGTCTGTTGTTCATTCATGCCTAGAGAGCTAAAACACACAGCTGCAAAGTGGCTACATTTCCTGCATTTGTAGCACGTGGTCCCTTAGTGCCGGACATAGCTCCTCTTTGTGTTGTTGTCCTCCGCACCACAGGCAGTTATCCTGGTTTTCCAAGAGCATGCTTCGATTTGCTTTCTCCTTGCCATTGGTCGTTGATGCTGGTCATGCTATTCCCTAGGTTTTCTGTGTCCAGTGATAATCAGATGATCATATGTCCCATCTCTGCAGCATTGCTGACATCCCATAGCGAGGATCTGTGCGAGGAGTAGGTTTGTCTCTGAAAGTATTGTCCTGATGACAGGCCATGGATGACCTGTTGCCAGATGGCAAATTCTTCGTTTGGGAAATCATATCTCCCGGAGGCGGAGTCAGGAGGCTGGCGTACCTGACTCATCTTAAATCTCTCAAATTCTGGACTCAGTTGTGGTTTGAATTTCCTTGTTAGTTCTCATTTTGCTGCATCGTAGTCATCTTTAGTGCCTCTGTTCGGCAATGCATTGCAGAGTCGTAGTGCCATTATTCCTAGGTTCAGCATCAACAGTGCCAGTTTTTCTTCTTCAACTTCATGCTTAGTTCCTATTGCTGAATTCAAAGTTATCAGCGGAGGGACGCTCTCGGACGAAATGGTTCGGTTTCATGAAGGTCCCTTGAGTTGTGCCTTACCAGGTGCTGGTGTCAGGGTTTTGTTCCTGTCCCCGTGTTCTAGCTGGAGATGCGGCTGGATCAGATGTCATGTTCTCTCGCAGTCCTGTCCACCCTGGTCACTTGCCAAACAGGGTGTCTGCCTTGTGGCTTGTGTTTCTTTGCTTGCCGCAACCTCGCTTCCCTGCCTGCTGCCTATGTGTTGTCCACAGCCTCTGCTGTGGGGTAGTGTCCTTGGGCTTCCTGGGACACTCACTTGTTGCTGTGTACGAGCAGTTCAGCACACTGTGTCCCCGAGCATGAGTGATAACCTGCCTGTCTTTCGCAGCTTTGCTTGCTCTTACCTTTGGTATGACATCCTCCTGCTTAATAGCTTTTTCTGACGGCTCTTGGCGGATGACTTTGTGCATCACTTTCTACTCTTTGTAAAGTGCAGGGGTCTTTGAGCACCACGCGTGTGCTATGCATGAGGTTGTGCGCAACTCAGGGCTAAAATACCAACAGTTGCAGACGTCTGCGATGGGACACCGAAAGTCGTTCCTGCGGAGTTCACTCAACGTGGCTTCCCTGCATCTGTGCACTTGCCTCGTATCATCCGGATGCTATTCATTTTGTTTCCACCAATCACCGGTTGCCGGGCAGGCACGATGGTGAGCGCTGGGACCAGGCGGCAGCAGCAGACTTATGACTGTACCTACGAGGTTGGTAATCCTCTGTGTGTGCTGTCCACGCTTTGGCAATTTGCCAAACATACAGGCGCAAGCCAGAACGGGGTATGTGTGGCTCTGGGTCCTTGGTGCTGTGCTACAATGTGCAGCAGTCACACAGGGTCGTCCTCACTATACCTCATCACCAGTGTGATGTCCAGGGCTTCCGGGGGAGGCTTCATAGGGGATGAGCAAATAACGGGACACACACTCAGTAATTGTTGCTGGAGGAAAGAACCCTTGGAAGGCTTTCTCACTCCTCTTTCTTGGCTTGGTCACCTGGGCCGTTACGGCCACACTCTCTTCGATTCTCCGGTCACCTGACCATCACACTCATGTAATGATGCTCAAGTAATGCTGCTCATTCCACCATCATTCACCTAATTTCACTCCTTTAATGGAGTATCAGTCATTCCCACATTACAGGCCTCATAAACTTTAGTGGTGCTTTCGTTTTGACCCCATCCCTTGTCTCATGTGCGCTCATTCCCCTGCCACTGACCTCCTGTGCTTTAACAATGTCTCTGTGCTCAGAATGGAAATGTTCTGTCACCTCAGACCATGCAGTTGTACTGTAAAATGTGGCCTACACCTCTTCCCCTTTGTCCCCTTCCTCCCCTCCCTTTGGGTCCACGTGGTTCTAAGGGCCAGGACACTGGACACAAGTCTAATGGACACCTTCAGATATTTGATGTCTCCCTCAGCCATGTCTTCAAGGACACGACTAGCCCAAAGGACCCCGGGAATCCCGGTGACAAGAGGTTTGTTTTTATGGGCTGCAGCTTCCTCCTTGGCACCCTCTGCCCTTCCTCCCTGGCTCTATTTCCAGTTCGGCTTCAGCTGCCACACATTGTTGTATTCTCCAGTGATCCAGGCGTCATAGGCTTCTCTTCAGACACTGGCCCGTGCCCCAGGCACATTCTGTTACTCTGGGAACATTATGTTTCTGCTGTCCTTCCGGGAACATCGCTTTGAGCAAGATCCAGAACATCTCACTGGGTCCCATGCAGGGTGTTTGAGAACGTGCTCTGAGAGACAGGCACAATTATGAACATTTTATGCCTGTGTCTCCCCTTTGCCACAAGGTTCCGATCTCCACAGGCTGTGAGTGCCCCAGAGGTTTTGGAAGGCAGCAGAGACAATCCTAGGCATGGAATGGTTTATTACGACTGTGCCTATTTCCTCGGGATCACTGACTATACAGCCCTTTACCGCATGCGTGCCCTTAAAAGTAGTGGGCAAGCGTTCATTATTAGTGCAATGTCCCTGTGTCCCCTTCTGTAATACCAACATTCCCTTAATTATGTGTAAGGCTCTTGAATCGTCTGTGGTGTGTGTGTTTGTGTGTGCGGATGTGTTATGCAGGCATTATCAGTCAGGTGGGCAGTCCCCACTCCCCTGTCCTGTATGCATCCTTGCTCTGAGCTGGTGTAAAGAAGGTACACATGCAACCGGATTGAAGACATTTTACACCAGTGCAAGGGCAATTTTCACAGTATTAGTGCAAGGGCAAAGTTTCCCCTGGGGTAAAAGCCTATTCTTTCTGTGCACTTTTGCCTGTCAGGTTGCTCACATCGTTGTGTGGGCGGGCCTCCGTTGGGGCCCAAGGGACATGACGTCCAAGACGTGATGTCAGGGGAAGGGGAGGGACGGGGGGGGTTAGGATTGGCAGTTCCGCCGACATGTTGATTAAAGCAGGTTGACAAGTACCTCGGCTCCCGCGTCTCATTGCAAGCTGCTGCAGGGCCTGCCGCTGGTACGCTTCACAAGGAAGCGACTCCTGAACACTGGCGACGAGCGGACACGGACTCCCACTGGCGCCGTGCCGAGGTCTGCTGTCGGGCAGTATAGCGCGTCGGCGCGCCTCGGACACGGCAGACGACTCCATACGGCCCCGCCTCCCGCGTGATAAAGGCCCAGGATCGTCACACGGCACTCGCTTCCCGCGTGACAGAAGCACGGGATAGGCACGCGAGCAGCCCAGAATCAGCACGAAGGCACCCGCCTCCCGCGTAACAGGGGCACAGGCCCAGGATGGCAAACTTTGTCCTGCCGCAAAAATGTATTTGGAACTTATGATTTTGTACTAGGACATGAGTTGCCCTATTGCTAATACTGTGTAAAATTGCACTTGCAAAGGTTGAAAGCTTCTGTAACGTCACGTGGTACCCGGTGCCTCATTAGTGAAAGTGACTCCCCTTGCACAAATGTTCTGTTTGTGTTGCAAGTGGTGCACATTCTTCTATATTACCAAAGGGAATACACGGCAAGTTCATTAATACTGAATGCCTACCCGTAAGGGGCATTCCCACACTTGCATTGCTGCGGACAATCAATCCTGCCCTGTGCATGTGTGTCACCTGGTGGCGATGGGAAGGCACAGTGTGTTACATTTTTACTGTTCCATTATTCCAATTGCTTGAGGAGAGGGAAGTTTGCTTTACTAATTACGCGGATGACACTCAATGCGTAATCCCCCTGTTCGGAGTATACAGAGGACGTTGAAAAGATTAATAAGTTATATAAACTGATTTAGACCTGGATGATACAGAACGGACTTGCACTCAATGACGAAAAAACAGAGCTGATGATAGTGGGCTATACAACCACAATTCATGAAGTGGACCCACATTACCAACACATACAGATTGTAAGATCACTACCCAACAGAAAGTGAAGACGCTGGCGGTCCTCTTGGACCAGACTCTTAACATGCAGGCTCAGGTTAAAAGCCTAGTATCTACCACTGCATGTCATATTAGACCCCTGTCCCAGATAACGCCTGTATCTTTCAAAACAAAAGCTGTGCCACAATATCCAGAGCCGGGCCCCTGGTGCGTGTTACAAATTAAATATAAACATAAAAATTAAACATAACAGTGCACGCAAAGAATGCAGGTAGGCAGCTCTACAGGAGGACATGAGGGACACAGACCATCTGGAAGGCCCCCAGATTAAAACAGGATTTGGCTTTCACCATTTCTTGGGCTGCCCACATGGCAAAGCCACACTGCCAGCTGTAGCAGTGGTGTATAGACATTGGGAAGCAGTAACAGTCTTTCTCTGCACCCAAGAACTGCGTGTGCACTCAACAGCATTTTATGTGGGGCCAGATTACACTGCTGCACGTGCAATGTTGCAATTTGCCGTGGGGCAAAACCCCTTTCTTTCAATGCGTTCTTGCACCAGGGCAAACACCGGCCTAGTGCTAAAATGAAAGGTATTACCACTAAGACAAAGTGCACTGATGCAAACAAGCATTGAAAGAATAATTACTTTGCACAGAGTCCATTTTTGCCCTCATGCTTAAAACATGCAAAATGGGGCTCGCACATAAGCAATGTTTCTGTAATATGGTCCTTGTTCAGTAACCGAGGCATGTGCAAGGTGGTGTGCACTGCGCCAGGTGCTGTATGAAGTAGAATTGTGTTATGCGCTGGAGAGTTGATGAAGGGCCTCCACTATAGTAGTAGGATGTTCTCCATCCCTGTTAGCCTTTCCAGAGTCTGGCAGTGAGTTCATAGAAAGATCCTTTTTTTTCAATCCCTGGTGGATGTTTTTGGTAAGAAGGAGAGATGAGATGGGAGTGGATCAATTCCCCTATCCTATTTCCCTATAAAGATCTGGCTTGGTGGATACAAAAATCCAAGTCTACTGCAGGCTTTCTATGGGAAGAAACAGTCTTAGAGTTTGACTGCGAACTTGGCTGCAAAACCTTGGGACACCCCCATGTAGAGATCTGCAGAAAGTAGGGAGCAAAGGGAGAAAAATGTGGGAGAAGCAGCTAGGTGTTGAAGCATTTCTTAAAAGCTAAATGGGATTCGAAGGCCCTAAAATGTTGGGGGATGGGCTGATATAATCTCCTGATAGAAGGTCCATCCTCTCTACACACAGTTAAAGTGGGGATTACCGCTGTTGGGGTGGTCAGGAAGGGTCCCCATGATTACAAAGGGTTCCTGTTGCACACACCATATTGCTGACTGGGTGTCACAGCGAGCTGGGCGCCATGCTGCAATTTCATAGGTATTAAAGTGTAGTTAATTATGGATGGGATATGTTATTTTAGTGTTCTTGTTCGTCTATAAATTGATACATATTAGCTTGCACACACACAGAAAGATGCAGTATTAAATCCACCAAATGTAAAAACGTACATGCACACTAATATAAACACATGGGGAATTCATGAATCTCAATATAGTGGCCTTTTCACAATGAATCAAAATGCAGTAGTTGGGGGTCTTTTGCAAAATGCACTTTTGACTTTTTAAAATGACTTTGCCAGGTATTCAGGTGGCAGTAGATAGGTGAATGAGTAATTTCACAACCTTCACAGTAGGCAGCTGCAGAAATAGCCCAGAGGTTTTATGGTCTGATAAGTGTGGTAGATAGTAGATGTAATCTCCTGCTGCCTGACAGAATGGCAGAAGGAGTTTCATTATTTATTTTGGTCAATGGTACAACGTGGGGTAAGCTAGTGCCTAAAGCTATTTAGAAGTTTCAATTTTGCAATGAAGTGGGAGATTTTTGAAGATTGGAAAGTTTCAATGAAACAGTGACCTGGGAAATGAGATAGCACCATGAACAAAGAGAAATCACTCACCCAACCTCCTCATATCGCTGGGAATGTCCATCCAAGCCATGTACTATTTCAGAGTTAGGGTTTAAACGGCTTAGGACAGTTATTGCTTGTAAAGAATTGTAAAGAATTATGTTTTCAATAGCAATAATTAACCATGTGTTTATGTCATAACCTACTATGGACAAATCATAAGAAAAGGTGTGTTAAGAATATAATCTGAAGATAATTGTTTCGATAAAGATGGTTTATGAAAATGTGGAAATTGGGAAAAGATGGGATTTCTTTGAAGAGGGTTTTGCTCAATCATGTTTGGGGGTGGACCACAATAAAGTATTTGGGAGTGTTTTAACGGTTGCAAAACTGTATAAAAGATGTTAACTGATGTGGTTTGTTGAGTCTCGGGTTAGTTTGGTCTAGCAACACCATCTAACTTCTGCCAGGAAAATGGTACAATAAACTTGCTTTATCTACAACTGAGTGCTCACTTCTTAAGTAGTGGGTCTTTTTGGGTTAAGGTGGTAAAGGGCCATCCGCACACCCCCAATCTGCTTTCCCAGAGCATAGTGGTCTAACAGGGTTTCATTTTCTCTAAATGAAGCACAGCGTTGTCATTGTCTGAATGTCTCTTAACAGATCAGTGGCGTATGGCAGAATACCATTGCCCTCAGAGTTCTTGAGCTGGGAGCTTGACCTCTACCTGTAGCCAGCAAGTTTCTGTGGTATTCAGGGTCACTGCAAAGGTGGATGCCAGGACAGGTAAAATGCCATATTTGCAACCGGGCTAGATTTGCTGCTGTGCATGCCTAATTTAGGACCTTTAAACAAACAATGGGTGGGGGGTTGAAGGATCAATATAAAATATACAAAGAATGCTAAAGTTCATAGCTATGTCGTAATTTGATAATCACTTGTGTGCATGACAAGTGGATGTAAAGAGGAGATTTAATGTATGAATGTAACTGGTTAGTTAATCTCACTTTAGTCAACAACCATTAAAAGGCATACATGATTGTCAAATCAATAGATAGCTACGAACTGTAGCTATCTGATTTATATTTTTGTGTAAATTCTTATATTGATCCTTCAACCCCCATTTTTAAAAACATCTTTTTTCCCTGGTTTTAAGTATTTTTTAGGGAACTGTGATGAATCCTGGGATATCGTCACTTGTCCTTGAGTGGGCACCCCTTTCCATGAGACAAGGGTGGTGAGGCCCCTACCCGAAAGTCCCCCTGGCGGTGTTGGACACAGTAGGACCTCCCTCTCTGGGGACAAGCGAGAACATCCTGGAAGAATGTGGCATGACAACCCTCCACCAAAATCCTATACACCTTCCTACACCACCTTCATGTCACACACTTCTATGTATTGTTGCCAAATAGAAATTACTGGGATGAGGAAGAACAGAAAGAGGACTAACCACACGCAAGTATTGGGACAAGTTGGCCTTGTGGAGTCATGGAAGAAACTAACAAGAAAGAGACAAAGAACTTACACCACCAGACCAGACTCGGCCGGCAACAAAGTATAACAACCAACAATGTACTTCCGATCGGAGAGGAAGCAGTTTTTAGAGACTTCAGGTGCATGCAGCACCACGCGCAGGAGATTCGAATGCACTGAACGAGCAGAGGAGTGGAAGACACTGGTGGGCTGCCCCATCTGGAAACACAAGGGTCTGCTTGAGCGGCCCCATGCAGAAGGGCAGCAAGCAAGTGAGAAGAAGAAAAAGCAGCATGGAAAGCTGTCCCTTCATTGACATGATGCAGAGATGCTGCAGGAACACAGCAGACTGCGCGCTATCCCAGGAAGACTCGGGGACATGCCACGGCCTCATAGAAGGTAGTGGGCACAAGAGATCCAGAACAGAAAGGAAGCAGGTAAGTGGGTGAATCGTCCCTACTATCGATCAGTGTACAAAAGAGGGAGAGTCCCTTATAACCATGGTCAAGTCAAACCCACTGGCCACCAGGGAAGGATCGAGGACTCCAACCATCAACAGAAATACAAGAGAGTGAGTGTCCCTCATCACAGTGGCAACAGGAAGCTCACTGGCAACGAAGGAAGGGTCAAGGACACACTATCAACAAGAGAGAAGAAGTATAAGTCATCTTCTTGATGGCAGTACCTAGCAGGAGAGTGAACCAAGTCTGCCAAATCAAGGCAGTAGATAAATACGGGTCTGGAACCTGCACCCACAAGGGAAGAGAAGGACAGACCATCTTCCTCATGGTAGTACTTGATAGTAAAGTGAACCAAGTCTGACCAGGCTGGTGATGAGGAAGTCTGGGTCGGGGACCCGCAAAGTGAAAATATGAAAGTGTGGAATTGTGATACCAAGTAAAGGCAGACCAGACGAAGGGAGTCATTCCCCTTGGTGATGTTGAAATGTGCAACCAAGTGATAACCAAGGGCAGGGGAAGAGAGGCGTTCCCCCTGATTGCATTGAACTGTAAAAGCAAGATACCAGGAGAAGGGAGTCAGTCTCTTGGTAACCAAAGCTGAAAAGACGTTTTGATACAAAGTGTTAAAAGATTGGCAGGGTGATTGTGAAAGGTAAGTGCTGGAACTTCGCACTTTTGTGATGAGGGCATTTATGACCTGGAGAAGGGAGTCATTCCCACAGGTCGTTGGAAGCAAAAGCCCAGAGAAGGGAGACATTCTCTGGGTGCATAACATATTGAAATAAGATAGCTTTAACCGAGGGGGCATGGCCAGCCGGGGACCCATGCGGATGTGAGTCCCTTTGGCTCTCCTGGCCGCTGCTAATATCCTGGAAAAAAGCCTGAAATCCACAAAGCAAACCGGAGCGAAAATTGCTTCCACTGATTGCTGTACCCTTGCGACGCAAATGCACCAAAGCTGGGGTCGGTGACCACTCACCCGGTGAAGATACGGCCACGCGAAATCCACAAGAAGACAGCCCCTGTGACCCAAGAAGGCCGCGGCACCCCGGCCCATACTATGCAGAGCCGATCAGAGACAGACGTGACTGCGGTGCGAATGAGCCGTGCTACAGCTGAAGGAAAACACGGACCAAGGAAGCAAGGCTCGGAAACCCCGGTCAACATATGGTGCTCCAAGTGGCAAGAACAACCCGCATACGACTGAACAGCCAGAAACCCACACCAGGGGGATACCAACGCATCCCTGACTGCGGTGCATGAAACAAACATCTTGCCCCAGCAGACCAAAGTCACAGCGACCAGGCTCCTCCCACGACCAGACTGCGACCACCAGGGCACACGGTGCAGCAGCGGAGTAGCATCGAGGGTGCCTGACCTTCCGCACCCACGCGGGGCCGCCACCCTCGCCTACTGTTTTCCGGGTGAGGGACAAGGTACAGGGAGCCTTGGCCAGATGGGCGGCACCCGGAGGGCTACTACCGCCGAGTGACGCAGTGGGCTCTGACCAACGCCCCCCAGCGGTAATCCAGAGACAAGGAAAGCCCAAAGCTTCAAGGATAAGCACAGGCATCTCGTGGGCACCACAGGGACGGCGATCAGCGTGCCCCAGCCTGGGGATACGGGGAGTGGGGCCCGGGGGCAAAAGAATAGTGCCAGTTGTGTTCCAAAACGGCAATACAACATTAGCACAAACAGAAGCGTCAGACACTAGCGGATGGTGCACGGGTGTGCAACATAAGACTGTGATGCACCCCTGTGTATAAACTCTTCCCCCCCCCAATGATAACAAACAGTCCTAAATAGTGTAGGGTGCTGGGAGCCAAAGTGGCACAGGCATCAGAGCACTCACCATACCCCCAGAAGCCCTATAACACGTGAAACCACTGCCTAACCCGCTGTGGAGGAGGTGGCCAGTGCCCCTACCCAGACGGAGCTGAAGTGTATGGCATAATTCCAGGAGGCTGCTAAACAAGCCCCTAATGTTAGTGAGAGGAGAAATAAAGGGAAAAGAAAGGGGAACTGTGTACGCCAGGGGGAAACACTGTGAGTAGAAAGTGGCGACCTCTGGGGAAACCTCAATACAAACCATGCAGCGCCCCCAGCCTACTGCGCCCACCACCACTAACTATCGCAGATGAGTGAGAGTGGCACTGAATAAGAGTAAGGAACTGGGGTGGACACACACGGAAGACCCTCACCGACCCGAGTGAGACCTAAACGAGGGCTAAGGCGCAGGTCACTTGGCACCACTACAGGTTGGCATCGGAGACCTTCCATGCCTGGTGACCGACATTGAGCCTCACAAGCGGCACCCATCTGACACGATTCAGCACTGGCACACAGTAATCTACAGCACTCGACATAACTCCTGCAGCAGAAGGCGGCATACAGCCGACACAGGCGGGTCCCACATCCACTATGGGAAAAGATAAAGCCAAGAAGCAATCCATACAGCACAAAATGGATCAATATACCACAATAGCCATGCTGAACCCGGACGGACCAGAACTGACCACCACCGCTTCAGGCGCAGAGGGCACACCATCTCTGAGGGACGTCATGGTGGCCATAGCAGACTCACACGCATCTATGGAGCAGAAAATTGATGGCATTAGCAAGGACGTGTCAATCCTACGGCACGATCTGCAAAAGGTGACGTCTCGCATGGGTTTAAGCGGAGCAGCGCATCTCCGACACTGAAGTCGGAATGCGGGAGCTACAAAAGCAACTGACCAGTGTCTAATCTGACCTTAAAGCAATGGCCGAAAGAGTGGATGCCGGGGAGGGCTGTTCGAGGCGCAATAACATCAGGATCCTAAGCCTGCCTGAAAACTCAGAGGGCCCGTGTATGGAGATATTCCTTGAGCAATGGCTTACTGACATGTTCGAACCAGACTTCTTCTCAAAATTTTTCTCAATCGAGAGAGCACATCGCATGCCATGCGGGAAGCCGATCCCTGTGGCGCCTCCCCGAACTGTGATTGCAAAACTTCTTAATTACAGATACCGGGACGCGATGCTCCAGAGAGCACGAGCCAAAGGCACACTGACCTACAATGGTGTGAGGATTGCTTTCCTCCCAGACTAGACCAGGGAAGTTCAGAAAGCCAGACAATCCTTTGACCAGCTGAAGAAACAACTGCAAACCCTCAATGTCAAATATGGCCTCCTGTTCCCGGCCCAGCTTAAAATCTATCACAATGAAACAACGGTTCACTTCACTGACCCTAAGGAGGCCTGGAGATGGGCAGAGCAACACATCAAAGGGGACTGGAGAACTCTGAGAAACAACAACAAGAGAGAGGCCCACCACTGCCACCACAACTCCCAGCAATGGACCACCAGGAGGGTGAGGCAGGTTAATAGAGGGTGGTAGTCACCTAATGGGAAAATACGTCCCCACAATGATTAACAGAGCACAGAATTATGGATGTAACAAATTGACCATAATATTACATGTTAAATAGGGATGAACGACATGATGGAGGTCACAGCAAAGGTGGCCCACATGTAAAATGTGTTAGGTGCACCGCACCACGAAGTGATACATTTTAGTTGAGTGCTGACTGTCTCGGCCGGCATCAGTCATTGTGAACTGGCCCAGCAGTAGTTGTTGTTGAACCTTCCGGCGACAGATGCTTCAAGTTGGGTGGAGTATAGGGTGGCAGAGGGGAAGTTGGGTTGTTTGTGTTTTGTTAGGAAATGTGTCCAGAAGCCAACTCGTAGCTATCAAAAAAGTACCACACGCCATACTGCATTTAGCGCCACTCCCACATACACCACATAACACACTGCTAACTGTTCTACGCCTCTGGGTGAATGGTCTCCACTAACGCGGAGATCAGAGCCCTATGGCTCATGACCTGGAATGTCAACGGAATGGGTGGAGATATCAAAAGAAAGCTGATAACACAGCTGCTGAATAGACATGCACCTTATGTAGCTCTCCTTACCGAGACACACCTGGCGGGCACCACATGCAACCTGTTCAAACATCCCAATTATAGGCTGGGAATACATGCTGGCTTCACCACGGGCTCCCGAGGGGTATTCATTCTTGTACACAAAAAATTACCCCTAACCCTGGTAAGTGTAATACAGGATACCAGTGGCAGATACGCCTACATTACAGGGATGCTCTGGAACCAGACCGTTGCAATACTGGTGATGTACTCACCTCCAATGCTAATAACAGCACTATTACACAACATTACACCCATAATCACTGGGGATAAATCAGACCTGATGATAACCAGGAGGGACTTCAACTAAGTCATGGAAATGGGGATGGGCCGCTCACATATATGTGGAAGAAACCCCACCACCCACACAAAACTCACCACTTTCACTGCTGCACTGGGTTTGCGGGATGTATGGTGCGATCTACATCCTGACGAAAGAGAATACTTGTTCCACTCAGAGGTGCATGCCTCACCATCGTGACTAGACTACTTTTTCCTCCCAGCACTGGACATCCATAGGGCCGCCAAAGCGACCCTATGGCCCCGCGGCATATCAGACCACTCTCCCCTACTGATTGAGCATTTGAACAATTACTATTTGGTCTCCTCAGAACTTGTAGAACAGGCACGGCTTGCGACAACTATGTATTTTGACCTAAATACAGACTCAGTTGATGACCCAGTAGTGGTGTGGGAAGCGTACAAACCAGTGTTACGGGGTGAGATTATTTCATGGTCAGCCGCACACAAGAAAAAACACCAGCAAAAATTGGTGGAGATCGAGCTCCAAGTCACCCAGGCTGAAACAAGCCACCTAACTCTAGATCAGCCTGAAACACATTGCGCATTGATGCTAGCACAGAAATGCCTACAAAACATTGCACTAGACTGTGCGAAACAGGCCCATAGCACGATGAGTGCCAGAGTGTACGAGACCGGCGATAAAGCAGGCAAAATGCTGGCGTGGTTAGAAAAATGACATACAGGAAGTAATCAAGTCAGGGTGATAAGACACGAAGGAAGAGACCCACTACTGACTGACCAGGACATAGCAGATGGCTTTGCCTCCTACTACGCAGACCTATAAAAACATCCCGAGACCCCTAGCCATAGCTCCATATTAAATGAAATTACACTCCCCACCCTCAGCTCAGACCAGCAGCCCCTGCTGGAATGATATATTACGGAAGAGGAACTAACAACGGCCATGTCTGAACTTCAGACGGAGAAGACTCGAGGGCCAAATGGCTTCCCGATTGAGCTGTGGTGTAAACTAGGCACAGCCAAAATTGCCCCCCACCTGCTGCGAATGTTATTACAGTCGAAAAGCAAGGGTTGCCTACCTGCAGACCTGCGAAAAGCCATGATAGTAGTGATCCCCAAAGCGGATAAACTCCCAGATCGCTTCAGTTCATATAGACCGATATCCCCCATCAATAGCGAGACCAAGATACTGGCAAAGGTGCTCGCCAATCGATTACAACATGTGATAACATCACTGATTCATCCCGACCAGTGCGGATTTATGCCATAATGATCTACCCGAATGAATATACACAGACTGCACTCAGCGATAGAAATGACTATCAACATACAAGATCCTCTGGCCTTGCTAGCAATAGATTTCGAGAAAGCCTTCGACTCAGTAAACTGGGCGGCAATCTGGGAAATAATGCAACAAATGGGGTTCGGTCCTCAATACATGGGTTGGGTACAACTCCTGTACGAATCCCCTGAGGTGCAAATGAGAGTGAACGGGTGGCCCTCAAAACCGTTCAAACTGAGGAAAGGAACCAGACAGGGGTGCCCCCTGTCCGCCATGATATTTGCACTGGCCATAGAACCATTGGCCGTACTCTTAAGAGCGTCACACCCATAGGGGGGGTTTCCGCTGGGCGGATGGAAGAGAAGACAGAGTCTCCCTGTATGTGGATGATCTGCTACTCTATCTGGTAGATCTGTATAACTCCTTCCCCACGATAACAGGACTACTAGAGAGCTATGGAGCCTTTACCGGGCTTGAGTAACCTGGGCCAAAACAACATTATTCCCAGTAGGCAACAATCAGTTCAAATTGCCGGACAGCTGTCCATTTCGAATCGTAACAGACCGATTTAAATACCTTGGCATACAAATTACTGAAGACTTGAATGATTATGTGGTTAATAACCTCCACCCGATCACAAGATTCATTCAGGATGTCCAGCACTGAGTCTCTCTTCCACTGACCCTACTGGATAGGGCAGCACTTTTCAAAATGCTGAAAACAGTATAGCTGAGTTCCGCCAGGTAATTGAAAGCACTTGAGTTTATGTATCTCATCAAAACCCACTCTTCAAACAAACAGAACTAGCTGCTGCACCCACATGGAACAAGTAGGCACCTCTAACCTATTCAACATTGAAAAGAGACAGTAAATGTTCCACCATTGGATGCGCTGCCAGCTCACACGAATTGTACATATGCAATATTAAGTGTCGCCATTGCTGCAAGTCCATATACAAAAATGTTTTGCGACAGAGACTCGGATAGATATTTGCATTATTTAATTATGTTCATTTTCCGTGTTCAAATGCCAGAGTTCTATGCCCAAATGACAGAGTTGTATGCCAACACGTGTTTCGACCTCCACAGGTCTTTTTCAAGGCAAAACTCCAATACAAAGTCTCTCTGATAGATATCAGCTTGTGAATGAAAGCAAATGTTGCAGAAGACATGAATCTGACGTCCTGCACAGCTTTATTGCTGATCGGTCCTAGTGAATTATTGGCGTTATATGTCAATGAAGTACAGCCAGCCCTTAATGGCAACACACAAATATACTGCCGTCTGCGCACGTCTGTCCAAACACAAGCTTGCAAGCTTGCTTGTGTTTGGACAGATGTTTTTTTGCCGATGTTTTGCCTTGAAAAAGACCTGTGGAGGTCGAAACCCGTGTTGGCATACAACTTTGTCATTCCATGCATGGGTTTGCCTCTCCTCCCCTGTGCAGACTCCAGAATCAGTCATTTTGATTTTGGGGCATTGATCTCTAGGCCAGTGTCATGCATATATTTCCTTAGTTTACTCAGCTGACGTTCAAGACCAATTGGCGCCCAAAAGGACCAGATCATCTGTGTATAGAAGTCGACTATGTGGCTTCCCACCTACCAATGGTGCAAAGCATCTAGCCTTCGCTAATGTGTACCGTAGATCAGATATAAATAGGTTGAATAGTGCCGGTGCCAAGGGGCACCTCTACTTCAAACTTTTGGAAGTTGATATCTCTTGTGAAAGAAACCCAGCACCGTTCAATCTAATTCTCTGGGAAGTATTGGAGTATACAGCTTTTATTGCCTCCAGAGTGTCTATAGGGCATCCCCAGAACACAAGTTTGGACTACAGGAGAGTGCGGTTTAGGCTGTCAAAGACCTGGACTAAGTCAATGAAGCATAAGTAGATTTTTGTTCTTCTCGCCCACACCTTGCTTTTTGGAATGTGAAGGAGGAGGATGTTAACACTAGTCCCCATTCCCTTAGTGAATCCCGACTGAAACATGTCAACCCTCCCAGCTTCTTTTGACCAGTCTTTTAAACCTTGCAATACTATGGAAGCAAAGATTTTTATGACCACATCCAGAAGGGCAATAGTTCAATAGTTCTTCGGGGTGGCCCTGTTGCCCTTCTTGAATATTGGAACTATGATTGCAAGTCTCCAAGACGGAGGCACCATCCTTGTCCTTAAAACCTGAATAAAAAGCAAAAACATGAAACCAGTCCACATCCCTGGGTCTTTTTTCAGGGTAGCATTTGTGAGCCCGTTGGGCCCAGGGGCTCTTGAGCAACTCGCCCTCTTGATTTGAGCTAATATATCTTCTCTCTTGACTGACATGTTCCATGGTCCATCAAAAGCATGGTCCTGTTCAGTTTCTGGAATATCACCCTCGACTGAGAAAAGAGAGGAAAAATGCTCAATCCATGCTATTTCCTCAACAACGGTTGATGTTACAGCTGAGCACGCTGTTCCCATACTATTAAACAACCCCCAAATCTCTTTTTTACGCATCTTACATATCAGTTTTACCGTGGATCCCACGTCTTGTTACATCATAGTCATTTTATAGGCCAGCAGCCAATTTTTGTACTGCTGTTTTCTCAATTCATTAGCCCTTACAAGTTCCCCGGAGGTAAGCTTTTTGCCATGTACCTCAAGTCTTGTCTGAGTAGTTTCCTCTCAGGTACCATGGCTGCATCATTTGAAAGAGGATGACAAAAGGACCACTTCACCCCCTCCCGGCTTTGTTTCTACGAACATCTGTAGGATGAGTTTATAGTTCAGGACTTCCAAAGTTGTTGATTCTCCCTGTGATGTTGTCTGTTCATCAAACTGGACAATAGGGTCTGCAATTTTTCCCCGGGTCTTACGTAGGTGTTGTTTCCGTGATTTGTTTCAATCTTGTTTGTATATACATGCTTGTCTACACTTTTACCTACCGTCCAATTTGTTCTTGAAAAGTGTTGTTTACTATTTCCCAATTCCATCAATTGAAACTTTTTATCAGAGGTAACATGTTCCAGTGATAAAAGCATTGTCCAGGATCGCTGACTGAGTCCCTCTTTGTAATGTCGGATTACCGGGCATATCACTCGGAGCACAACTGTTAAAAATGTGAAGGATCCTTGCTTCCATTCATTTCAACCAGCACGTAGATGGGGGCCACATCTGACCCTCATGCCCCCACACGACTATCAACACGAAGGCAGAGAAATGACAGATGTGCCTCACTTTTAGGCCCATCACTGCGAACTTTGATGTATTGCAGGTGTGAGAAGCGTTATTCTCTCAGAGAACCGTTTAGACCGTACCCTATTGATGATTTGGACGATATGGAAATGACATTGATCGAGCAAGTCGACAATGCTAAACCAGACATTAATGACGACATCACTGACATCATGATGTAGCCACATTATACATGAAGTACATATTCATCCATTCATGAAGTTACATAAACATGCACACGTTTAATGCATATAGGCATGAAGCATGTGCATATGACCAATGTAGGTAAAGGACGGATACACATACATATCTTTATATTCATATTCTTCGCCACAGCTGAAACTGCAAGATGCAGAGTTATTTAGCTTGCACATGCTTGATTGCTACTATGCTACTAACAAAGAGAAGCCATAAGGAATGATATAGAAGCTATAGGTCCTCTGAATTGGATGCAGAGGAGAGACAGACTTCAAGTACATGGAGAAGCTGACATGTT
Organism: Ambystoma mexicanum; assembly: GCF_040938575.1. Lineage (NCBI taxonomy): Eukaryota > Metazoa > Chordata > Amphibia > Caudata > Ambystomatidae > Ambystoma > Ambystoma mexicanum. The sequence goes on from NC_090925.1 coordinate 171,850,669, forward strand.
AGCCGCAGCCAGAGGCGAGTAGAAACGCGGCAGCAGCCAAAGACAAGTGGAGATGGAAAGTTCCAGTTACCAAGACAATGAGCTACCTCCAGAAAAGCAGGCTAAAATCCTCATAATTACAAGTAGGGCTTCTTAATTTTGTGTTTTCCACACACATGACCCAGACAAACAGTACAATGCCCATTGAAACAAGGTAGACGAAGAGGACTGTTCCCATCGAACCAGAGGGGAAAAGGTACAAGTGTTGCCCACAAACTGCTAACTGAATGCACTTTCCTAGGCCTGGGTGATCATAAATGGCAACATTAGGGAACACTTTGCACCTCCATGTTCATTCTCATTTCCTTGAAAGGGTACACTCAGTCTGGTAACTGTTCAAGGTTCCAGGGATGGGAGGAAACATTCTGCTGAATCCAGATTCACCTTTCACGTGGGAACATCATTTGTTGCAAGGGCCAATTGTCTCTCCGTGACCCTCCAACATTGTAGATTGATACTAGCAGAGGTGGTCCTATCCAATTGTAGAACTAACCGTATACCTTCTATATGTAGCATACCCAAACTGACCAATTTAAATGTGTGATAGGTTTCTGGGATAGAACCTGAATTTGTGATGTCACATCGGGATAAAACCGGGTGACAGATGCTTAGAAGGGATCTCCGGAGGATACTTGTTTTTCTGGTGTGATCCCTGTCATTTGGTTTGCTAATAAAAGATAGTAACTTTGGCCCATGGCTGAGTCTTCCGTTCTTGGGGCGGGGTGTCTTTTATGGGCCCAAGTGGGTGGTCAGGTTAATCAGGCAACTTAGCTTGTGGATGAAAAACTCTTTGAAAGAAAGAAAGGAAAGAAATATATATAATGGTTTCCGTTTGAGTTAGGCAATTTAGCTTGGTTCATGGATGATTATTTAATGGTTTACCTGTGTATATTGGTTAGCGGAAGAAGCTCCCTTATATCGCAGAAGGTGTTTTCCTGATTTACCTCACAGAGGTGCATTTCTATAAGGTGATGCTATAGAATAGGGACCATGAGATTTATTGGATTACCCTGTTAGGAGTAAGGAAAGCAGTCGTATATATGTTATGTTGTGTTTTGTCATTGTGTTTGGAGAAGGTCATAAGCGGACACATCTATCGAAAGATCAAGTATTGGACATTTCTTCCTCTATGGTAGTGGTGACATCACTGGTGAGGTTGGTTACTAGGACTTGTAGTATACAGAACGCGGTAGAACTTGATGAGTAGTTTGCCGATTGTGATTGAAAACCAGTCTTGTGCCATCTGAGTGAATTGAGACTTCAGATCGGAAAGCAGCAGAGGGGTGGTGCACGGAGCATGCCTGTCTTTTTGGTGGTGATCCGGACAGCTAAGAAAAGATTTGTTATGTTGTATTGATTAAAAGTGGATGTATCAAAATCACAATTTGAGGTGAAATAAGTATTGATCTAGTGTTACAAAAGCTGACAAAAATGAGGGATACACTTCTTCATCATTTGCGCAAGCCCCTCCCGCGGTATCAAGACAAAATATGCAAGTATAGCACGGAATGGACTCAAAATACAGAAGTTAAGTTGGCAAAGCCATGGCCCAAAGACTGAAGTTTTTCCAAATGTGTGAAGCAACAAATTACCACTTATTTGCAGGCAGTTTATAAGGGGAGTAAACAAAATAACTGACTGGCCATATTAGAGTTATGGAAAATGTTTCAGGACAAGGAAGGGAACTCGGTTTGGCGGCATTGGATGCTGAGCCAATGGGACATGGGGGACAAAGAGCCCTCAGATCCCCCTCTTCCTCCTCAAACAGCTGACGTAAACACAGCAACATCAACCTAGGGATTTTATCTCACGAAGGAATTTAAAGCAGCAGTGGGATACACCAATCCCACTTTCGCATCTGCAGCATATGGTGGCGAAAGCGCACCTGATGGCACAAAGCAGGCAAGTAAAGCACCGTGAGACAGTAGCAGCAAACGTAGGGAGTGCAGCGAGATGCAAGCGAGGCTAAAGGAGAATGACTTGGGGAAAACAGGGCTTAGTGAAGGCCAAGAATTGGTAGTATCAAATGAATGGATAGGTGGACAGATATTGCTCAAACTGGATGGGAAAACAGTACGTGAGACAGGGAATGTGGGGAAGGAATTACTGAGTAGCAAAGACGTGACGGAGGAAGCTAAATAATGAGCAGATCACTCGGGAGGATAGCTCAGGGGCAACGTGCTTGCCTTGGAAGTATGACGACACAGAGCACCACAGGCTTGATCCCCGGGTCCCCCTTAGAAACCTCTGGGTATTAAGCGCATTATAAATAACCTATCATATCATATCATAATGGAGCAAGTACATAGGAGGGAAAGGGAAGCAAAGGAGGAAAGTTAAAGACTGCAAAAAGAAACTGAGCAAGCAGAAGCATGAAAAAGAGAGGGAAAGAGAGAAAAGAAGACAGGGAGAGCTAGAAGACATGGGGCCTCATCACAATGTCGGTAGTATCCAGGCGGTAATTGCATCAGGATACCGCCAACACAAATAGAATTACCACTACTTGATCAACTGCAATTTGTGCTGGATCATGAATCGTGATAAGGCAGTAAATCCCCATTCCCCATTTTCTTTAGCGCCGAATTCTAGCATAAAGTGGAGATTTTTACCTCCATCAAAAAGCTGGAGGTATAACTCCAAATTTCTGCCCGACTCGAGATTGGGCAGAGAGTTAAATGCAGTGGCAATTGCATTATCACTGCATTTAAGGGCTACTACCCAACCTTTGATGAGGCCAATAGTAAGGCAAAAAGCAGAAGAAGAGCAGCAAAGGCAACTGCAGATAAAGAAGGAAAAAAAGGAGGTTGGAAGTTAAGCAGCTCGTTAAAGAACGCTGACACAGGGAAAGAGAGGAGTGCAGAAGCAAACGAGATAGAAACAAGAGCCAAGAAAGGCCCTCTTCAATAGCGGTACACATTAAGATGGATTTGCCATGTTTAGATGACGAGGATGGCTAAGGTATACAAAGAAGGATAGGGGAACTATATAGAAGCAGGAGAAGCAGCATGGTTTCCCCACGGCAGACAGGTGTGCTGAGCCCTCGGTGAGGGAGAGCGCAGAGTTACAGACCTAACAATGGAGAAGTAGCGGGAAGACCCAACATTAAGGAGTCTTAGCTTTGATGAAGACAGAGAAGGGGATGGTTACAGTAGTATTGGGACCATTGGGTCAGATAAGGATTCACAGGAGAGCAAAGACGTGGAGGAGAGAAGACACTTTCAATGCTCCAGAGAAGCAAGCCCAGACAGAGACACAATATGGGGCTGCAAACAGAATATGGGTAGAGGAGAGGAGGACATTGCAGGGCGACTACCACATCCCGAGGATGGTTCGCGGTGCATAGACAAGATCACTCTGTATGTGCAGAGGCTTAGGGCTGGGCCAGGACAGACAAGGATAGAGATGGCAAGGGCTTCACCACCACCAAAGACATGGGGAGACAGGAAGGAGGGACGACACTGATACAGTTCCCATTACTGGAAAAGGGTGGGGGCGACCTCAATATATACCCTGGCAGTAAATGGACAAAGAAAATTTAAGAGGCAAGCTGCCTTTGTTGACTGCTGGAGCTGGCAAGTGGATTTATGAGATTGAAAGACTGACAGCAGGGACGACATTAGCGGTAGGGGACATGAAGAGTTTGCTCTCAGCCATTCTTGGGGAGGTAGATGACAATGAATGGAAAAGAGTAGGAGTGACTGTAATGAACACGACACAGGATGGCACGCTGTTCAATAACTGCCTAGCGCCCATATGGCAAGCTCCAAGGGTGCAATAACCAGACACTTCGGACATCGCTCTTTAAAATTAGTAAATATATTTTTTTATTTGTGTCAGATAACCTTACACTGCATTAAATGTACTTTCATTATAAGAATAAAAAACATTTCAAAACATCGCATACGCATAAAAGGAGAAAAGAACTTCAGACATAGGCGCGATCATGGCATGTAAAATGCTTGAGGATGAAGACCCACTTCAATATATTCAACAAATTCAAGAGACATGGCATCTTGAGACGAGAGAAGCATGGGACAAAACATTGGGGTTATTTTGCACATATTATTTCAGGGGTTACCCGATGAAGTGCAAAAGCAGCTTAATAAACTACTAAGTCGTGGTCAGAAATCCAGCTAACCATAGTGCACTATTGCAGGCTAATGCAAGAGAATGCAAGAAAGAGGCATGAGGAGGGGAAACAAGAGGAAGCAAAGTTAGTGCAGAATAAATTATCCCAGTATACAATGGAAGGGGCAATGTTGACCAGCAGAGAATGAGTAGTTGCTCAGCATGCGCAGAACCAACCACAGATGACAGGATGACAGGGGGAGATTTTGCAATATGAGGAGGGAATATGAATCATTGGCCAAGAGGACAAGGAGGGATACCTTGAGGAAGAGGGTTTGGACACCCAATTGATCAAAATGCATGAGGGTTTCATGGGGGACAGCAAAGACCGATGGGGGGGTCCCGTACAATGATGGCTGTATGGACAAATAGCCCATAAATTGCGAGTGTGCAGATACAGAGGCGTGATGCCTCTGAAAGGGGGAATGTAGCAACAGCGCACACACCAGACAGAGCATACTGGCTATTATGCCCAGGAACACACACAACCGCAGACGTATGCACCACAACAGAGGCATACCCAAGACATGCAAACATAGCATTAACAGCCCATGACACATGCATTACAGACACTAGGACACATGCAGCAATTACAACCAGCACAGCAGGCACCAGTTCAACAGAACACAATAACCACGACACACGCAGGCTCTACGATGCCGGAATGTCATTAGTTTCACAACAGGACAGCCCACAGACAGGCCTGATGTGTTCAATCCTATCTGTTACACCTAAGCCGGCTGAGTAACCACCTATAGGGGTTACTATAACTGACAAGACTTTTTCCTTTCTTATGAATATGGGGGTGAATAGGTCCTGTACAAGGGAGGGGAGATACCCAGTGTCAGGCATTGCCATGAAAGTGCAGAGTTTCATTGGCGCCACTGTGAGGAACTCATGGTGACAACAGTACAGAAAGAAGTAACAAAAAAGTTCCCTATTAGGGAACTCACGTCCCCTGCACACTTTCCAATGTCTGGAAGACCAGACCAACAATTAGTTTGTATTTTATACAATCTTTCTAGTAATCTATAAAGAAACTTTTGGCAAACAATATTTGAGGAGGTCAATTGAAGAAATTCACATTCAGTCAGAGTAGGTCACAAGAACAAAAGTTCATATTTATTCTTGATGTTTGAGATTGTGGCAGGCCCAACGCGTTTCGAGTGGTAATTCACTCTTCATCAGGGGCAAATCAAAATGATTCTAAGGAAAAATATGTACATAATTCTACATTAGAGTGTTAATTTTTCATAAACAACAATTTTACAACTTGTACCAAACAGGCTGTTACAACTACTTAAATTGTGTATACATAGGCTAGTAGAATAATTCTCACAAATTGACTCAGCAAAAAATAGGGGGTACATTGACACCAAAGAATTAATATCTTCAGACTAAACATTTACCTTCATGTTACTATTTATAGAGAAAGATGATAATTGAGTCAATATCATGAAATAGTTAGATAGACTGTGCTCTACTGAAATAACGTCATCAAAAAGAGGATCTAGCAAGGAGAAAAACTGATTCAACAAAAGGGTTGTTCTAACCTTGTGAACATTTTTTAAAAAAATATCTTCAACTGAAGAAATGGTGGATCCAGAAAAAGGACCTCGACTGGTCAAGGGGACAGAAATCCAAGGATAGTGATACCCCAATCATATCTTTTGAGAAATGGGTTGAAAAAAATATAAAATAAAATAAACACTAGTAAGTCTAGATAAGGAGAAGAGACTCCGGGAAACTGTTTAATAAAAACCACTTACATCTGCTAGCGGTAGTGGAGATTCATTTAATAGCCATGGTGGCGTTGGTAGGGTACAACGGCGATCCCCAATGGAAACGTAGGAAATCTGAGATTATGTTGGCTGAATCAAAATTCGAATAATGGACAGACGTCCACTGTCACTACAAAGAAAAAACAGTAATAGAATATGTTAGAGGTGTACCCGGAATGGGTTATGGTGAAAGCCAGGGTGAGAAGTGTATTCTACACCAAACAAGTTCAAATAAATGCCCAGAGTTAATGCAAGGGGAGAGAAAGCTCTTACCTAGGTAACCGCAGTACTGACAATTGGAGACCGGAATCCAAGAGGACAGCCAACGCCATTGTCAGTGCCGTCAGTGTTTATATTGCATTTGTAATGCGTGACGTCATCACGCGGGAGCGTGTGACGCTACGTGTTCAATTTAGAATTAAGTTCAACAGTTTATTATTTAAAAAAACAAGCGGACCACACGAATTCCCAACGGTAGCCCTATTGTACCAAGGTAGTGTTATTAGTAGAAAGGACGAGGATACAATGCCTAGGGTGTCCCGGTAGGTAAACACATGACGTCATCACGCTAACGCGTGAGTGACGCAATGTGTCAACAAACCGGCATCCTGACGATACTTAGAGAGGTAAGGGGCAAACTGAGGTGTTGCCCTGGGATGTGCCAATTAGCGAATAATCGCCCATCGGGTGCACATCACACAGCAAAAAATTGTTGCCGGTTGATAGGATGTTGTTGACAATCAGACGTGCATTTTAACATAACTTGGGCAGTCTACAGAAGTTGTGTCTACCCTCATATGCAGGGTGTTTGATGTCTAAGAGTAGCGGATGACTACCAGGGATAATTACAGGGGTAATTACAAGAAATAAACATAAGAGGAAGCTGGAAGGAAGGTGCCAAAAGGGGAGGTTATAGTGAAGGATACCACCAGGGAATGGTCTTAAGAATGAACTAAATGCATACGTTTTGACAGAGAATTTTACGATGGATGGAAGGGGACAAAGAGTAGGGGACCAATGGCAGTGGTCAATCGAGGACACTAGGCAAGTAATATACGGTGTTGGACATTGTGTATAAGGATAGTATACTAAAAACAAATAGGATGGAGCAGATGGTCAAAGGGATCAAATGGCTAGCATAGCAACATCTCAGGGTGTAATTGACATCATAATCTGGCTCTATTCATTTACAAAATTCACAATACAGTTGAAAATACGGATGTCGTAAAACAGATAGTCCACCCGACTAAAATACATTTCCAACTCAGTTTCTCTACCCAACAGTGTGGTGTACAATCTATCAGGAGACATCCAGTTATTGCATCAAAACCATCTTATAACCCAAACAGTTCTGGTTATACTAATGATAGTCTTCAGGACAGTTAAAGAAAGAGGTGTGTTGTTCAGAGACTTTAAATGAATGGGCCCAAATAATATTCTTCATTGAGCCCTAAGGGGGACATTGCATCAAGTTTGTGAATCCAGTATAGTTCTTTTTGTGCTAGTAATTTGGGTAAGTCCCCTCCCCTTTGTAGGGGATTTACTACTTCCACTATTGTAAATCTCCTCTGCACCTCATATATATCTTCTAATTCTTTTCACTCTTTCTTCAAGACACTAACTCTATTCCTAATTACCTACATCAATAGGGTGTGCCATATTTATCCAATTTTCCTTTTTCCACGACAACGGTACAGAAAGACACAAGTGATCACAGTTCAAGGGTTTTTATTGAACAATGAATTTTGCATGCAGGTTGGAAAAATGCCTCATCTAAACCTAATTCTAAGATGGGAACAAGCGTTGACCATCAAATGAAAAATAAGGCAGTCCTAGTGGCAGTCCTAGTGGCGCTGTGTCAAAACAAAACAGTCTATACTAAGAAACCTATTGCCAAACCTCATAACTAATACAAAAAAGGGTGTGGGATAGTTTTCAGGAAAAGTAAGAAGTGTTCGTAAATAATATGTCAGGATGCGGTAAACTGAGGCTCCCTTCTCCACGTTTTCTGTATGGGTAAGTGGGGAGTTGGGGCAAAAGCAAACACTGGAGCTTTCCCAGCACGAGTTAACAGTTCCAATGGCAGCAATCACAACCGTTGATGGTCAAGTCTTGTTTCTCCTGAAAGTCTCGTGCCTTTGAGGGCCCGATGTATGCAATAACAAAACAAACACAAAGATCTCTTACACAGCTCACATTGGGTAACTACTTCACCCCTGGATCCCCCTCTTCTGGGTGCCGACCCTTCGCTCACAAATATCAATGTCTTTTCAAACAGTTCCAGTGCACATCCCTTGTTCCGGTTTACCTTTGTCAACACCCTGTTTTTCGGACCTTTAGACTGTGTCCCCTTCTCGTTAGCAGCCCTCTTCTGGGTTCAGCATCTCCAATTTTGCATTTACTTGGACTCTCAATGTTCATGGGATTCTCTTCCCTTTTACTTTCTCAAATGTGTAGATCAAAGTCTTTTGATTGTACAAGGATTTTACTAAACCTCAAGTATGACCACTTTGACCTCTTCTGGTGGCCCTTCTACGGCCGTCTGGTTTCTGTAGTTTCATTCACTCAAACAGGGTTTGACCAGAGTCTCTCAGAGTGACAGCCACATGGTGTTGGTTCCCTCTGCAGCTGGTCCCGCCTCAATACTTTTACAGTTCTTCCACAGTTCATTTAACTAGGCTCAAACTTGCCACTTCGCCTTTCTCATTCCATACAGCCCAGTTCTTACCGGTTCTCCCCTCGACTCACTCGCTGTGATGAACCGCTTGGCTTTCAGCTTTTCTGGAGTGAAGGCCGATACCACGGTAGCAAGAGTTTCCCTCGCTGCCGCTTTTCAGCGCAGACACACTCTGTGTAGCATTGACATCTGTTGCAAGACACTTGTGCTATTGTCTGTGGTCTTAGGCTCTCCTCCACAAAGGTTCTGTGGGTCTGGGACAAAAAGGGCAAGGTTACTTCTCTCCTCGCCACCCTCTCGTTTCCTGCCGCCTTTCTCCTTCTCTTGAATGGCTGCGTCGGATTAGCTGTGCCGATGTGCCGTCTGGCATGCTTGTAGTGTGCTTTCTCGCTCAACCCTTTATCTCTGTGGGGAAAGGAAAGAGCTGTCAGGTGTGTGCGATTTTGGTTCATTGCCTGACTTTGCCTGACCCTTGTATCGGGACATTTCAGGTAACCAACATTAACATTAGTCCGTTTTCTATCACAGTAATAAAAAGTATTTGTATTGGAAAAAGAGGGTGTTAGAAGTTTCAAGTGTCCTACGGGCAAGGATGGGGAAAAGGTGTCACAAGAAAGAAAATGGTTGGTAGACTGAGAAAGACAAGATGGGTAGGATTTGTGGGTCAAACGACCTACGTGGTAAGATGGAGAAAAGGTATTAAAAGAAGGGGGATACCGCGTTTTCTCTGAAGGTGTCACACCCCACTCCCTGAGGACCCCCCATCCACGTGATCCTCCCCCACTGGTCCACCCCCAGGAATTGGATCCAATAGCGATGGCCATGTCCTGGCCACCTTAATGACAGATCCACGAGGGCTAGCTAAGGAGACACCTTCAGGTTTCTCACATACCCTTCCTCCATGCGATGTAGCCACATTTGTTTCACATGGGAATTGGGGAAAAAAATCCACCTTTACCTGGTCTTTTCCTTTCCGGTGTTCCACCTTGAAACAATAGGGTTGTAGGTCTAGAAAGCATTGCATGACCTGTGAGTTGGACTCTTTGTGTTGGCTAATCCATACTAAGGGTGAGTGGTCAGTAACCAGAGTGAACTTTCTTCCTAATAGCTAGGACCTGAGATGGGTAATGGCCCACTTGATGGCTGGAGCCCCTAGTTCCACCACAGAGTATTTTTTCTCAAGTGGGAATAATTTCCGATTGGTATATAGTTTGGGGTGTTCTAGTCCATCTCAAATTTAGGACAGGACAGCTCCTAACCCTATAAGGGAGGCGTTTGTCTGTAACACAAACTCTTTCGAGGAGTCGACTACCTTTAGGACTGGGTTTTGGCATAGTGTTTGCTTTAGGATGTTATAGCATATCTCATTGTCCTCGCTCCACTGACGTTTCTGGGGCTCAGCATTTTTAAGTTTATCTGTCAACGTGCCGTTTTATCTGAATACTTGGGGATAAACCTACTGTAGTAACCTATTTACCCAAGCTCTAAGGTTTCTTCTGGTCTTGGGAGTTGGAGTATCCAAGACAGCTTTCACTTTGTCATGTTGGGGCTTTACAGTTCAGTTCCCTATAAAGAAGTCAAGCTATTTCTCGGTAGATTGGGCCAATCCGCATTTAGCTGGATTTGCAGTTAGACCAGCATTCCTAAGGACTTTCATGATGGTAAAAAGATGGTCTTCCCAGGCTATAAATTACAATATAATGAATGTAAGCTCCACAAAAGTCTGAATTTGGTTGTAGGATGTTATCCATAAGATGTTGGAACATAGGTGGTACACCATGTAGGCTTAAAGGGAGGACGTTAAACCGGAATAACCCTAGGGGTGTTGAAAACAAAGTCTTTCCTTATCTGGCGCATATACAGGGACTTGCCAGTACCCTTTTGTTAAATCTAAGATAGATAGATAGATGGATAGATAGATAGATAGTTAGATTAGATAGATAGATAGATAGATAGATAGATAGATAGATAGATAGATAGATAGATAGATAGATAGATAGATAGATAGATAGATATTCCTAGTTTGTCAATTAGGTCATTGATGAATGGCATGAGATAGGCATAGAAGTCTGATATGGCATTAACTTGCCTGAAGTCGATGCAGAATCTTCAGGACCGGTCGGGTTGCGTGACCAACATGATAGAAGAGGACCATGGAGTAGAGGAAGGCTCGATGATATTAGCCTTCAACATTTTCTTGACTTCCTCAATCACTACCTGTGCGCCTCTGGTAGACAATAAGGTTTTAGGTTAATTATTTTGCCTTTAGGTGTTTGAATGTAATGATCGGTACCTTTTACTCTTCATGGGTTTTCTAAGAATACATCAGGGAATGAGACTTTTATGTCTTTTAGATCTTCTCGTTGTTGGGTAGATAACTTGGGTGGAATTAAGTCAACGTTATCTATGTCTTCAGGAACCAGGCAGGCTAGAACTTTGTCTTGGCATGGGTGGCTGACTGGTTTTATTTCCACTTTTTTAGGAGGTTAATGTGATATAAGTGGACTTTCTGTTTTTGGTCTGGCTGGGCTAGTTATGCGTGCACGTTCCCATTCTTTCTATAATCTCATAAGGTCCGTGCCACTTGGAGACAACTTTGTTTTCTGAGGTGAGTAAGAGAACTAGTACTTTCTGTCCAATAGAAAAGGGTCTTAACTTTACTTTCTTGTCGTAACTGGCCTTTTGATGGTGTTGGGCCTTTCCTATGTGAGTATAAACTAAGTCCCAGATCAATTTCATGTGTTCTCGCATTCTTGTGGCGGTTTGGGATATTGGAATGGGGGCCTCCTTGCGTTCTTCCCAGGTTTCCCAGAGTATGTCCAGGATATCTCTCGGTTCTCTTCCATAGAGTAACTCAAAGGGAGAAAAACCTGTGGAAGAGTGGGGAGTTTTCCTTACTGCAAATAAATGATGATTTGGTCCTTCCCGTCCTTATCTACCAATTTTCTCAGAATGAGTTTCAAGGTCTTATTGAATCTTTTTACTAGACCATCGTTTTGGGTATGGTCACAGAGGTTTGCAAGGTGGTAATATTTAGTAGCTCTTTGACTTTGGCCATACGCATACTCATAAAATTTGAACCCTGATCATTTAGTATTTCTTTGGGAAAGCCAACCCAGGAAAAATATGGTAGAACATTTTTCAGGATTTGCTGAGTGGTATTATTTCGCATTGGGAATTCCTCGTCTATCGAGTCACATAATCCACAATCATCTTGTTACCCAATTTAGATGTTCTCGGAGGTCCTATTATGTCCATGCCAATTCATGAAAAGAGGACTTCTATAATTGGCAACGGGTTCAGAGGGGCAGGTAATGTAAAATGTGGGTTGGTCTTTTGACACATCCTGCATGTTTGTATAAAAGTTTTGATGTCGGCGTGAATACCTGGCCAGTAAAACTTTCCACTAATAGGCACCTGGGTTTTTGCTTGGCCCAAATGACCTCCGTAAAATGGAATGTGCGATCTCTAGTAAAACCTTTCGGTGACTTTTGGGTATTACTAGAGTTTTTATTAACCCTTCAGGGGCGGTTTCTTTTCTGTAGAGTAACCCCAGTTTTAAGAAGAAAAGGGGTATTCCATTCTCTGGGTCATCTTTTTCAGGAATTTATTGTAAAAAAGCTTCAGATAGGGATATATCATTTTGCTGGGCAAAGGCAAAGGCTAGGTCGGGCTAGATGGTGGGTTCCTCTACTTTCCTTTCTTCGTGGTAGGAGATTAATAAGCTTCTCAAAAGCCCGAGTTACCTCTGTCTGTTTCATTTGGTTCAATTTCATGAAGGGTTGTCATTTCAGCAAAATGCCAAGGGTAGCGGAAGTGACATCACACGACCCTTGACCTCGGATGACATCACAGGAAGTGATGTCATTTGACCCCATCCCGAAGTGATATTGTGGGAAGTGATGGAACACAGCCTTTCACCCATTCGACCTATGAAGCGTGTGTCAGTAGAGGCTTTGGCTGCCTCTTTCTCTCCCCCTCCTGCACCTCTGGCTGACTCACACCCTGACACAGCCCTTTCCATGCTTCACTCTGCTAACTCTGACACGCTTGATGTTCTTGACCCTGTCATGAGGATCCGCATGAATCCTAAAGCCAAGAGCAACTTTTGGTACGATTTAGACCTTGTCACCCTTAGACGCAAGTGTAGGGTGCCTGAGAGGAAATGGTTGGCTTCTTGTATACCCTGTGACAAACTGGCCTGCCGCCTGCTCCAAAGGCAATACCGACTCTTGGTCCCCACCAAGAAGAGAGCTCACATCCAAGACCGCATCTCTGCAGCATCTAACAACTCAGCCAAACTCTTGAATCTCTGCAAGGAGCTGGCCAATCCTGCTGCAGTCTCTACTTCTCTTGTCCCCTCTCAGGCCCTCTGTACGGCCCTGGCTTCTCATTTAATCCAAAAAAAAGGACATCCTGTCCACCCTCTCCTGCTTCTCTCCCCACTCTCTCATCTTCCTCCTGCCCTCCTCCGGCCACCCCTCCTTCCTTCTCTGCCTTTTCTCTCTTCATGCATGACAAGGTTTTTAGACAAGTCCAATCTATGAAAGCTTCATCAAAACATGTTCTTCCCTTTCTTCCAAAACCTTCAATGACCACATTAACCCCCTTGCACTTCTGCAACCACTCTTTCACCAGTAGAACCTTCCATTCCTCCCTGAAGCACTCTCTTGTACACCCTCTTCTCAAGAAACCCTCGGCTGACCCTTCTTGTCTGGCAAACTATCGCCTGATCTCCATCACTCCTTTCCTGGGCAAACTCTTGGAAAAGCCAGCCATCTCCTAGTTTAATCTTCATCATTGAATCTGTTGGTTGTCTAAAAGACCATCATTCTGGCTTCAGAGCAGCCGGAAGCACATAAACTGCTCTCCTGAACATCCGTGAAGACCTGCTCTCTAACCTTGATGCTAATCTCCACTCTGTCCTCATCTTACTTGATCTCTCTTCTGCCTTTGACACGGTCAACCATGCCATTCTGCTCAACCGGCTATGTAATAACCTGGGTATCACTGTTCAGGCACTGGCCTGGCTGACTTCTTTCCTGTCAGACCGACCCTCCCAGGTCCAACTTGGGTCCTTCTTCTTCTCTATTTCTCTCTTTCCCTTTATCTGTGTTGTTCCCCAGGGGTCTAAACTTTCTCCCTGGTTGTTCAACCAATACCTGGCCCCCCTTGCCCATCGCATTGCTGCTGTCTGTCTCAATCTTCAGTGCTATGCAGATGACACTCAGCTCACTTTCAGGCTCCCCTCTGCCACCTCTTCTCCTTCTCTCATCCCGGATTGTGTCTGCAATCCAGGAGTGGTGTATCTCCAATGATCTCTGCCTGCCAGTAAGACAGATATCCTCCTCATTGGCACACCTGCATGTCTTCTTTTCCTGCCACTCTCTGGCTGGCCTCCCTTGACCCTCTTACTGTTCCCACCTGTGAGGTTAAGAACCTCAGGGTCCTCTTCGACTGCACACTCTCCTTCACTCCTCACATCTCCGATGTCTCTAAGAAGGCAAACTGCCAACTGTACATCCTCAGGGGTATTCTTCCTTTCCTCTGCTTCCCCAGAAGCTCATTGTCTCCCGATCTCTGGTTCTTTCTAGCCTTGACTACTGTAACAGCCTCTTTTTGAATGTGACTGCCTCTACTCTCTGTCCTCTACAACTCATCCAGAGCAGGACTGTGAGATTTGTCCTTGGCCTCAAGGCCAGGGATCGTGTCTCTCCAGCCCTGAAATCTCTCCATTGGCTCTCAGTGGTTGCAAGGATGAAGCTCAAGCCTCTATGCATTGTCCACAAGGCCTTCCTGGGCCTTGGACCTCAATACCTCCAATTCTCTCTTCAGAAAAATGTTCCTACTCAAGCTCTTCACTCCTCTACCTACAACTCCCTGAGGGTCAGGCACTTCTCCAAGCAATGAGTTGTGGGCAGATCTCTCTCTTCGGCTGGCACCTCCCTCTGGAACAGCTTCCCTGCCTCTCTGTAACTTGAGCATAACCATCTCTGGTTCTGGGAAGTATTTGAAGACGTTCCTCTGCTTCTGCCTTCTCTCTTCCTCTTCCCTGCTGATCTGCTGTCTGATACTGCACTGGGCACCTGGCTACCCTCTAAATTTTGGGCCCAGATCCCTGCCTGCCCAGCGGCACACTTGCACTGTGTTAAGATGGATTTCTGAACTCTGACCTGGTGGACAGAGTTTACAAAAGGCCAGCATAGTTTCTCGGAACAGGGTAACCTTCTGGGCAAGCCAGACCAATCATGATAGCATTGGCGGCGGTCAAGACTAGGGGCCTCATTACGAGAATGGAGGTAGCCATGGAGCTACTAGCTCCATTGCTGCCTCCGTTCCAGGCTCCATTACCGGGTTCCTGCAATGGGGACTTACCGGGTTACTCTGACATAGTAGGATCCAGTAATTCCTCCTTGCAGGAACCCATCCCCATTTCCATTTGAGCCCCCATAGGGCTCAATGGGAATGGGGAGGGAGGTAATAAAGGGCAGATTACATCTGGCCCGTTATTGCCTCCCTCTTCCCCTCGTGGGACCCGGAAAGCACGCCTGGTTTTACCAGGCGTGCCATCCGGGTCCCGCGATGGGACGCTTGTAATCGGCGATCCCGGGATGAAGGGGTGTGCTCCTGTACCGTCCCCCTTCATTACGGGAGCACCAGCCTTATAATGAGGCCCTAGGTCTCAGGAGGGGTGAGGGTGATTGAAAGCCCACAATGATCAGACACAGTAAACGATACCACAAATTACTCTCAATCAGTGTATTTTAAAAATATATACATTTATTAAAGGCCTTTTACGTAAAACACCAAGTAAATATTCAGCAGTAATAAAAAAAAAAACACAACACTAATGTAGCAAACATATAGACATCAACCAATGGCCAACAGGGACATTACTTAGTACAGTTCCACAACCTGTAAATAAAAGGGTTATACAGTGCAAATATCCCTATGGAAGTTCTTAACAATTCAAAACCTAACTTGAGAGGCAGTCCAGTCCCTAAGATAAGTGGAGCCGTTAGCTCAAAAGTACTTTCCGTGTTGGCGCACGCAATCGTACAGTTAAGTCAAAATGGGGTCTCTTTCAGGGGCTGTAGAGACTCAGGAAGGTAGGTGAGGCAGTGAAGGATAAGTTCTCAATATTCGAGGAAGGTCTCCCCAAGAGAGCAGAACAGGATTCAAGAATTGGGATTAGCTCGGTGTTACAGGCTACCTCGATAAAGAAGAGTGGGCCTCAGGGGACACTCATGCGTAAAAATGGATGGATGCGCCAGAGGCCATCGGTAAGAGTTGCAAGTACTCACAGACCCTCAACGCACTCCGGACCACTCGGCAGTCGAGCCCACTTTGGTCACATGTTCAAATCTTGCAGTAGCACGGCTTTGTGGCTTTCGGGAGCTGCATTCCAGGAATCATTCCATGGCTGGACATTGGCGATTTCTCCGCTCCTGATGAAGGGATCAGGCCAGTTCCACTGATGCGAGTTTTAGGGCACAGGGGGGCACAGCAGCAAGGCAGCCACGAAGTTTGATACCACAGCTGGGTGACACAGTGACCGCGTATGCTCAGGTTCAGGCGTGCTCTCCTAATTCCAGACCTAGGAATGCTAGGTATACAAAAATCGGCGGGAGAGTGCTTTATATACAGAGCCTACAGTCTCCAAAGTCTCAATTCTCAACTCGAGACAGAGGCTGATCCAGGAAAAAGGTCCCATACGAGCTGGTCAGGTCACTGGAGGGTCCAGACACACTTCCAAAAAGGCTTGCTTACAGGTCAAGTTGGGGGTGCTGAGAATAGTTGGTCGCCCTATTCCATTGGGTCGAAGCACCCTTGCAGGCCTTCTAGTTTCAATCAGAAACAGGACAACAGCATGGTCAGGGTGCCAAATCTTCCAGCGGGTAACCAGTGGTTTCACGGATCCGCTTCCTTGATTCAGGATGCTTGGCTCCTTTACTAAGTTCAGTGTGAACTCAGAAGATCAACCTGGAATGGGTGTAAGATGCCTTTTCTTATCAAAAATCTCCTTCACGTCAAAATGAAGAGAAACAAGTAGGATATCTGCTCACATACAGCCATTCCAGATGTGGACCAATCACAGACCATGGTGGTCCCAGTCATCCCAGCACACCAGACATCCTGGCCCCCAGGATGTGCATTGGAGCTAGACGGTTCCAGCCCACATCCTGGAGGCACACACACAAGGCATGCAGAAGCCCACAAAAGCTTTGGTTTGTACGGGGTCTGCATGACCAAATAAATAATTTCCTGGATCTGCTCATACTGGGCAAGGCAAAGGGTCAGGATGGCCAAAGGACAGAACAAAGGACCTCGTGGCATGGCCATTTTAGGCACTGGCCACTGTCCTGGGCTAAACGCAATAAACACGGTTTGGACCATTGAAAAGAGTTGAAAACACGTAAAAGTAACAGCTGCCACCAGCTCTGTCCAAGGCAGACCTTTCCATTCACCAAAAATCCTTCAAGGGTGTCTAGGGCCTCTATAAAGAAAAAGGGACCCCAGCGCACTGTACTGTTAGGTACTTTGTGCACTGATAAAATGTTACTAAAGAATAGCAACCAAGTGAAAGACTAAGGGAAAACAAAGTCTCCCAGCACTGATTGTATTAAGGGCATGTCAGTTTCCCCATAACAAAATGATCAAAAGCCCAGCGGAGTACAGCAGAAGGCTGGGCTCCACTGGCACATGTCAGGCTAGGATGGTCAAACAACAGCAAAACGTTGGAGAATACACAACTGGAGGAAAAATAACCCATAAATGGAAATCTTTCCTAACACTTGGTTGGGTATAAATACACATTAGGTCAAGTGTTAGCTTTATCTCCACCGGCCAGATTATTATGTTCCAACCACATGATCGCTGCTGCGGGACTGTCAAGGAAGTATGCTCTGACCAAAAGGGTTGTCTGGTGAAACCTTCACTAGACCTAATGTTGCCAATGAATGTAGTGAATTCTACCTCATATTTCAGATTTATGTTAAATCATTTCATAGTCATTCACTCATGAACACCAGTGATGATGTCTGATTTGGATGAAACAAAGTCTTTCAATTTTATTTTGGTTCATTCTCACATTAGTCTTGCAGAGATCTTAGCTGCCGATGCATTTCGATCCGTGGACTTTCCTCAGGGCGTGCTCTGGAACTCTGGAGAATAGGTTAACTGGTTCTGCTCCACTGATCTCGTTTCTCATCCTTCCTGCGCTAAAATATAAGGATGTTGATAAAAATATGTCCCTGTTTCTGCCAGCGTGGTGTGGCTATCCAAGGAAGTGTGCTCTGCCATTGTAGATGATCATCAGTCAATGGCAGGGTACATGAGAACATATTTGAGGTTCAGGTGTCTGAGTCTCGCCTTAACCAGCACAAACGAGTTCCTGGCCCTTTGGACCGCAGGCGTATAATCCGGATAGATAGCTATTTTGGAGTTCTCCCTCTGAATTTTCCCACCTTCCTTAGAGTATTTCAGGATCACTTCCCTGTCACGAAAGTTCAGAATCTTTGCAATGACCGATCTAGGTTGGGATCCAGGCACAGGTCTCTTCTGTAATGACCGGTGGGCTCGTTCAACTGTAAAACCCTGTGACAGTCTACCAGGCATAATGTCCTATAGTAACACATTCTCAATATATACGGTCAGGTCTGAGACCTCCGTCCCCACCGGAAGACCTAGTATCTGTATATTGTTCCTGCAGGCCCTGCCCTCTGCGTCCTCTGCCTGTAGTTCCAAGGCAGTGCTTCTCCTCTCCAGTTCCTTGACCCGTATTGCCAAATCCTTTGCGGTGTCAACTGTTTCTTTCAGCCCCAATTCAACAGTCGTGACCCTCTCAGCCAGCTGTCAGACATCTTGCCGGAGCAATTGAACATCAACCTTGACATCGTCTATTCTTGTCTCTAATGAGGATCTCAAAGCGGCTATTGCAGCCAGAACCTGGTCTTCCTGTGGGTTTTTTGCTGGGATTCACGACTCCACCTATGCAACCTCTGTGTACTGAGGGGACTCTCGTTGTTTGTTTTGGGTGGCAAACGAGTCCATAATGGTTGGTTTGCCCTTATTTTTGGTAGGTGACATTGTGAAGGACAGCAATCAGGGTAAGCAGGGGTGTATGCCCCAACACGTGTTCGAGAGCTCCGCAAGCAGTAAGGTTTAAGCAAGTGGCTCCACGAGGCACAGGGCAAATCAGCGCTTTAGTGTGGTCTCAGTGCACAATACGACCACTACAAATGATAAGGATGATGGTGCTCGGGGGTCCTCCACAAAGACTGTTGGAGCAACAGGAGGGATATCAGAGTGCAATGGTATTTAATGGGGCCCAGCTACTTTAGGCAGTCGCAACACACAGTGGATATGGTCAAAGTTCCAGCAGAATGGCTCAATGCAAGGCCTAGGCAGCGGGCCGGCAACTCTTGCGCTCTTATGAAAAGGAAGTCCAAAGTACATAAACTTCTCCGCTGTCGCACGTTGTCTAAGCTTAGCAGCAGGGGGGTAGTGGAGGCACTCATGGTTCCAATGAGCCCCCCTGCATGTGGTCCAGGCACCCAAAGGAGGAGGAGGGAGAAATTAGAAGATCAAGGACCAGTTTATACGCTGCACAGCAGCAACGCAAAAAGCAGGTTCCCAAGTTCCCAATCCGCAACTGTGTGCTTAACAGGAGAATGCAGGCAGCTGTATAGGCAACACGTTCCCCTCATGGGCATGAACGCGGACCGTCTCGCTCATCAGCACTGCAATTTGTGTCGTGTCGGAGCAGCGGTCTTAGTTTCAGATAGGTGTCAGCACCGCATTGCAGCTGATATGGGCAGAGTGTCCCTCCTAGTCCGTGCACTCCGCAGCCACAGACACCAGACAGCAGTGTATCGCTGATAGGGGCAGAGTGCCCCTCAGGGACGTCATTTAGGGGTCGCCAGAGGTTGCAACTGCGACCTCTGAGGTCTCCCTTGCGACCTCTGTGGTCACCCTTGCGACCTCTAGAAAAGATACCATGTGGCTCTTTAGTTCTGGAGTGGCTGGCTTTCTTGTTAAAGCCCCTTAAAAAAAAGAAGAAAAAGAAGAAAAGGAGTGACACAAGTCTAACACTTTCAGCACTGACCCTAAATAGGAAAGATTAGGAATACCAAATAATGTGTCTTTCTGGAATTCTATACAATAATTGTTAGACTCATTAAAGGTTTATTTCAGGCACACTGCAGGGGGTGAGTCACTGATTTAGTCTGTTCTTAAACGCCTCAACTCAGCCTTTCATCCTTCTGAGGTCGATAAATGAGTACCAACACAGGTTGAGTGATATTGGGTGTATATTCTTTCTATATAAAGCGCTTAAGCGTAAGTGCTATATGATAACACATCATTATCATTTGGTCATGGACGTCTGCTTGCATTCACAGTGATTTGGTAATATGGGCCTACACACACTGATCTTAACGATACATATGGTGATCCATTCTTGCATGAAATGTACATCACATTATAGTTATATCGTAACCATATTTTTTGTAGTGTACAATGCTATGTGATAGCACTTCCTGTTTTGTCAACGGGTGAAAGGTCACGTTCCATCGCATCTCGCGATATCACTTCAGGGTGGGGTCAAATGACATCACTTCCTGTGATGTCACCAGGGGGTCAAGGGTCATGTGATGTCACTTCCGCTACACCTGGCATTTTGGTGAAATGACGTCCCTGTTGCCCCTCCTAGTTCACGTACACCACAGGCACCCGACAGTAGAAAACTGCTGGATGTTTGTAGCCACCTCTGATCCCCCAAGGGAAATCCTTTTGGAAAGGATGCCAGTGCGGGCGACCCGCAGAGTGCAATCAAGGTGTAATAATACCTCCAGCCATTCCTCAGCTACTACAGAGCGGCTGCGGTTACCATCTTGGGTCGACTGGTACTGGTCCTTCCTTACAGATTTTCTACAGTTCAGCCGTTCAGATTCTTGATCAACTGGGCGCCAGTGTCCCACACAGGAAAGTGCCTTCATGTATCACGGTAAGCCGCTTCAACCACCTCAGAGTAGGATCTGGAAGGATCACAGTGGGAGCTCGGTAAAAATCACAGCCTTACCATGAGCTCAGGCCCCCTCATGCTAGAGCAAGTATACCCTTCTCATGGCTCTCAATAGGTGTCCTGTATCCCTGTTTCCTTACAGCTACTAAACACATCACTCCTAGCTCAAAGCTTTTGATCTGATATATTTAACTTCCTCGTGCTGTTTAATTTGATTTCTGTGTCCATTTTCCTACAGCCAAATACCTCTGTTCCTGCATCTACAGTAAGAGCCCTCATAACGTCTATGTGGATGTTATCGATAAAATGCGTCCTGTGCCTATACTGGGACAAAAGTGCCCTCATTGTGAACTGCTAATGTTGTCCTTCAAATGCCACTTGTTTATTATGCTGATTAAAGCATGAGCGTAGGGGGTCATGGGACTTCCAGGGTGGTTTCATGCCTGTTTTTACTTTTACATTTCTCAGATTCTCAGATGGCTTAAGAAAGCTCTGAGCCATTATTAAGAAGCTTGATAAGGAGGTGGAGAATACATCTTACTTCTACATGCACAGACACCTTGAGAATCCTTTGCAAGCAATATGAAAGGGCTCCATGTGAGGCAAAAAAGGTTGATTCTCTAATTTAATTGACAGTGCAGGGCACTGAAACAATTCCCAGAAGTACCCATATATGAGGGACTGAACCTCTGACCCCTCTAATGCCTGGTGTAACACAGTAAAGCTTTATTTGTAGATAGCATGGGTGTAATTATAGGGGGGAGCAGGGGGTTTTGTCCCCCCAACTTCTGTGGCATGCCTTTTTGTCCCCCCCATCTTTTGGATGGAGGGCAGTGGGGCTGCAATCATTAATTATGTAATTGGGACAGCGCAAGCCCATCTGGGGTGCCCAGCAAGGCTTGCGCTGTCTCATTATATAATGCTGAGATGCCTGGCAGCCGCGCTGCAACACATTCAGGGCCGGGATGGCCTGCATGGCTCAGTCCCTCACCCTGGCTGGCCTGACTCAAAGTCAGCAGTTAGGGTGCTGAACTGGGTGCTGCAGGGACTGGCGCCTGTGCTGCCACGCTAGCAGCAGCACTTCCAGGGGCCGTGACACAGGGAATCACTTTCCGGCTTTGTGTTCGTGCGACACACATGCAGGACTTAGGAAGCTCATTCAGCTTGCTGGTTTCTGTCTGGAGGTGCGTGAGTGCGAAGAGATTAGGTCGGTGTAACATTTGACGTGGCTCGGGCGGCATTTCAAATCAGAACAGAGGTACTTTTTTAATTATAATTTTTAATTGTGTTTGTGTATGTTTGTTGGGGGGCTGGGCTGCGGGCTGACCCTAGTGAGGCCGCATGTCACATTTGGACAAAGAGAGCAGAGCTCACAGTACACATTAAGGCCCCAGGTATGAAGACACACTAACAATAACAAATGGTGCATTCTCTGTGGCAAGCCACAGCTCTGCAACACCTTTAAATTATTATTTAAACTTTTCAAATGCTACTAAAGCCCAACCACCCTAATTACAAAATTAAGTTGGCAGAAGGTGTGCCCTCCCGAAGTTGAGTGGAAAGAGTCAACCTGAGAAAACCTGTGAGGCAAAACTGTCGTACTCTGCAAATTCTGTGAAATTAATTTGAGTGCTATATGCCTTCCAAACATGGTGAACTTTTGTTATGTTAAACAGTTTTTGCTCTTGGTGCGCAGAAGGAACCGTATGGGATTTTGTGTTAAACGCACACTTTTAGGAGCCTTGTATCACTTTTCCCCCTGCCGCCAAAAATCATCTTCACCAAACTGGCAAAAAGTATTTCGAGTTTTGCAGACACTTTTTCAGGACGGTTTAGTGCAAATTAGTAAAGGGTGTCGTGGTTCAGGTTACAGGCCACCAAAAACTGCTTCACTTACCAAACTAAGCATGGGAATAGCAAGCATTGTAAGAGTGTGGGGGGAGCAACAAAATGCAGTATGTGGAATTCCACATGGTCTCATTGGCGCCCCTCCCAAACCGCCCACCCCTTCCTCATTCTACTTTTTTGTTAACATTAATGGAAGATGGCATTTTAACACACAACAAACAATTAAAAACTGCAGGATCATTCCGTATGCAGGAAACTCACCTATTAGAGCTCTGTCCAAGCTCTCTCGGGCAAAATACATGCAAACTTCCTAATTATTATATGAATTGAACCAACAGAAGTGACTTCACAGAAAAGGACATTGCAAGGCGCATCATCAGAATTTGATACTTGGATGCAACATGGAAGTGACTTTAGAATAAATTGGAATAAATAAGCCAAGTGACAAATAACTTTGTGGTGCAAAATACCTAAATTGCACTATTGTTATATGTGGAGCAATTCTATGGTCATTAGGCTTTTCCATTATAATACCATGATACAATAACATAAGCTTTGAAGTGAATCAGAGTCACTTGCAGAGCTGCAGAAAAGGCACAATGTGAATAAATGATTTGCTCAGGATCACACACTTGGTTAACTGGTGAAACTGGGATGTGGATAATTTAAGCGACCGCACACATCTTTCGAGGTTTAGTTGATATAGATATTTATTAAGGTTTTGCTTTACATTTCATGCGCTTATATAATTATGCATAGCAATGCCTTGGAAGCAAACCACATTACATAATAAACTAGCCTTTCATAGTAAACTAGCCATACAATATATACATTGTCATTGAAATATTTTGAGCAATGGGAGTATTGCTTTAGTTTTATTCTCCCCATTCTGCATGCAAAGTCACAATAGCATCATTTAGATTTATGTGAGCCTAACAAATCCCCCTTGGGTTTTAAAGCCATAGTCATTATTCCATAAAGCATGCAACATTATGCACCCTTCTCACTTCTGATCACTCCCACCCATTCACATTTCTAAAGGGACAAAAGTCCCTGCTAATAGTACCCCCTCCCTTCCATCAGTGCCTAATTGCTCACATTGTAATGTTTTGTTGATAGAGGGCAACGTGAGGCCCCTCTGCTGCCGGAGCTCCTTCGGACATTGTCCTGGCAGCAGGACACCTCTACCTTTTGGAACGGGTAAGGTGTACTGCTGCCAGGACAATGAGCGTGCTGAGCAGGAATTGCTCAGCACACATTGTCCTGCCAGCGGGACACCTTTGCTTTTGGGCGCTCTCTTTGTTTTGCGGAACGGATAGGTGTCCCAATGACATATGTCACGGACTGTCTCTTAAAAGAGTCACAGGTGGTCAGCTTGCCCCCCCCACCTCTCCCGGTTTGTCACTCCACTGCTTGGAGCCATTTGAACACATGAAAACATACCTTAATTTGAATCAGTCAGAATCTTGTAGAAAAAAATCTATCAGCGCATACACATATAAGGTGCTGTACAGAACCCAAGTTTGGAGATATAGGACATTTAAAAATTGATACCAAGTATACTTGGTCACCCACTGCACTGCATTAACCGATGGCTTCTGCCTTTGAATGAAAGGAAAAATCAAGGGAATTTCTGACATTCCAGTGAATCTGTTCCTTTCAGCCATGGCTTTATAGTTCAGCTAGGTCAGGTCAAGTTATCCCAAAATGTCAGGGATCAGGGGGTGATTAAGTCTGGCCTGCTAATGGACGTTCTGCCACTATTTCCATGTTTTATTGTATATGTACATATGAATGTTGTGTGCACTCAGTGTATGTCAATGGAGGTGCCTGGTGCATTTGTGTCTGAGTCAGAGTGTATGCAAGCATATGTGTGTTGACTTTTGTGTCTGAGTGAATGATAAATAATGCATTGTTTGTATGTTCTATTGGAATTAAGTTTGTGAATGTTATGTTGGGTTACTGGGTGCATGGTAGGCTGGCTGAAGATGTGTGGGGGCCCAATTGAATTTTAAAGATAGGCTACCAGTATTATGAAAATTATAACAGAGCGTCAGCAATGACTCTTGTGGTGTAGTAGTCCAGTGTTATCCCTCAGGGATTTCGGTTGTTTGACCGAGGTACAAAATCACGGCGAAATTGACCATAGTCATTTTCACTGCAAATAAGTTTTTACCTTGGTACAAAAAACAAACCCATGTCCCCCCAAACCGCCAGTACACCCACAAACATCCCCAACTTACCTTTTCTCCATCCACCGCCTCTCCTGTACCATGCAGCGTCAGATCCATCCATCTAACATGGGTCAGATCTGACGCTGCAGGGTCCCTTTTTCTTCCTTTTTTTTGTTGGGTCCTCTGCCACCAATGCTGAGGAAGTGGGCAACACCCCCGAAACTGCTGAAGCCAAAATTACTGACCATGGAGAGCGGGGGACACCCCCGCAACTCCAGCTCTTCATGTTCAGTATATTCGGCTTCAAACTAATCGGGGTGAACAAATTCAGTCAAATCTACAATTCGATTAAATTATTTCAAACAATTTCCCTGAAACGATCCCTAAGAGCCACCATCAGCCCTCCCTCGACCCCACCCCTCTCCCCCCCAACATTTTCTGCAAAGTTACTCCACTGCTACTGGGGGCAGGGGGCTCCATGGCAACCTCCTTTGCCATGACCTCCAGCTCCAGATTTTACTTTGTGTCGCTATTCTTGCCACCAGCTGTTCGAGCCAGGCCGTTTTTGGTTGCAGTGTTTACATTCTTGCCACTCATGTGAAATAAAAGCAAAATCCAGGCCGTTTTTGGTTGCAGTGTTTACATTCTTGCCACTCATGTGAAATAAAAGCAAAATCCAGGCCGTTTTTGGTTGCAGTGTTTAACTTCTTGCCATTCATGTGACAAGGAAAGCAAAGCAGGGCCGTTTTTTAGGGTTGCAGTGTTTAAACTCTTGCCACTCATGTGAAATAAAAGCAAAAGCCAGGCCGTTTTTGGTTGCAGTGTTTAAATTCTGCTGTTCAGTTGAAAGGGACTTCTGTTTGGGGCCTTTAAATGCACCCCACATACCCCCCCATGCTTTTCCATGAATCTTTGTTGGGAAGAGCAGAGCAGAGTGGGGTTTCCTTCAGCATAATTTTCCATCATCAGGGAGTGGGCATCTCCAGCATCCCCTTCCATCTCTGGGTTGGGGGTATGGCATGCAACCCCCTTTTCTTCCTTCTTTTGGGTGTGGGTGCTCCAGTCTCCCCTTCCATCTTTGGATTGGAGGGTGTGGCATGGCACCCCCTATCTTCCTTCCCTTCTAGGTCCCTGCGGTTGTCCTCTCCAGGCTTGAATTTAAGGATGTTAATTCTCTAATGGAAGAAAAATAAAAAAAACAAGTTTCAGTACTTTTTACACACATTTTTGCTGGAAGATTTACAAGAATTTACAACTACAACAACCTCTAGTTATGCATAATGTTCTAGTTTAATAAATCATTTTTATCTTTTTATTTTTCATGTTTTGTACAATAACACCAAGTAAATTACTCTCTGTTATGTATGTATATTTTCTACATCCGGATTACAGTTCCTTTCCTGTACTCTTCGCAGGATTCCTGGGCTCTACCCTCACTGGGTTCTTTAATCAGCCACAGGTCCTGCTTTCTTAATTTGAAAGGGGATGGTTAATGGCCGGACCAGTCCTGGGATGGTGACTTCTTCCCCAGTTTGAACTTCAACTGCATATGGCAGCATTTGAGCTGACCGAGATGCCTTTTCAGGATTGTCAAAGCCCATGGGGGTTAACCCCCCGTCGGGACCAGACTTGGCAATTAATTGAGTCCAAATTAATTGTGAATTGATTGAGAATGTCACTGCCTAAGTAGAAGGCAGAGGGGACATCTTGCACAAACCAACAATTATGCGCTATGCTTTTATCACCAATCGTAATTTTTAGCATGCATGCTAGGCAGGAGAGGTTTGGAATTGGGAGTTTCCAGGCCCATTTCCCACTTATCAATCAACTTAAATGCTGGAATGGTCTGATCTTTTGGGAGTTTCCTGAATAACGCTTAGCTTATGAAGCTTTTTACATTATTCAGACATACTCTAGCGAGAACATGCTCCCCCCCTCATTTACCTCAATGGGGAGGAACATCTGTGCACCACTTTTCTGAATATCAGCCAAGCTCTGAGATGGTTTTTCATCACTTTTTATCATGAGATTTGAGTTTTCCTCAAATTGTGGATCAGCATAAAATTTCAGGGTATTTCCTTCCATTGTGAAATGCCACTTAAAACTGAGAGGAAGGTTGATTTTCAAGAATGGAGAAGAGTTCCCATCACCAGTTTGTTCTCCCACAGCAATTACTGGATCACGGGAACTTGATTGTTCCTAAAGTGGAACTCAATTTTGTCAGACCACTGCTCAACCATATGGCATGGGCCATTTAAGCTTACATAGTTGGTGCTTGTTAGGATTAGGATTTTGTTTACATTTGCTATTTATTCATTCAAGTACAATAATTACAATGTGAAGTTATACTTGTGTCTTTTCACAGTGCATATAGTTACTGCTATTTCTTTACTATAGATTTATTAATGTTGAAATGTGTATGTTCCTTCTCTTCATATTACAGCAAGGATTGTATTATGAACTCATTAGGTTCTGCTGTGGAATGTTATCTTATGTTGTGTGGTTCTGAAATGGTGTTGATTTTCAGTTGGCGTCTGGTTGTGGTCAGTGCCTGCTGCCGCGTATAGTTTATACTAATAAATCTCATATAACCGCCATATGGCATGGAAAATCTTTTAACATTGGTGACAAGGATAACTTGGGCAGACCTCCCCTGCCCTGGCTGTACCTGACATCCTCTCGGCGACCGGCGGTGTACCTGATTTTGTCTTTCCAATCTTCAGGCGAAGTTCGGGAGCGGCGATAGCAGACACAAGGGTACAGGTCAGTATGTGTGACGGGGACGGCGGGACGTGAACGCTGGGCGATTTTGTGTCGTCTGCAAATGCCAGCATTCATTTTGTTGTTAACGTTGAACCGCAGCGGACCATTGGGGCTCGCGCAGTCTGGTGCACTGCTTCACGCCATTGATTCGGCCGCGAGCCTGCAGTTCCGGCTCAAAGACTGAATTGGCACATTGCAGCTTTGTTTGGCGCGCGCTAGGGGGCGTGGCTCCAGTCACCGCAAGGCAGCTGCGAGGAAGCCTGCCCACGCACGTCGGAGAAGGGGTGTGGCGTGGGCGTGGTTATCGGCCTGAAGGTTCCGCCTCAATTTTTCATAAGGATTGTGACACTGGTTGCCGGGAGACAGCATCAACAAAGGAAGCCCTCCCATGCAATCATAGCAGTGTATTGTGATGGCGGCTGCTTGCAGCAGAAATAAACAAAGTAATTACATGGTGCAAGTGATATCACAAAGCAAGGCTTTCCAAGTTATTACATCGCACGGTACTACAGCATAAGTCTTTTATCTGCCACATACCCTCAGTGCCACAGATGTTTGACCACCAAGAGGTTGCACATCAGTTCCAAGACATCGGCATTAACAACCTACATTCTGTGTGATATCAAGTATGGCTACGACCATACCTCCACCTACACCTTTCCTGTCTGAACCGGGTCACCCAGTAATAAGGTGGGATAGGTGGAAAGGCATTTTTGAAAACTACTTGGTGGCTATAGGAGGGGTCAGGTTCAGCTCCACTTGGAAGAAAGCATTGTTATTACACAACCTAGGGCCAGAAGGACGTAGCATCTTCGATGGTTTGTTGAAAACCCAAGGAGAGGAGGCAGGAGATGCGGAAGAATACACTTTAGCCCTAAAGCAATTGGAAGAACACTTTGAACCAAAGAAAAATGTAACTTTTGAACGGCATAAATTCTTCCAGCGCACACAGGAGCCCTCCGAATCTGTTGAGTCTTATATAGCCTCTCTCAGAACATTAAGTCACACCTGTGACTTTGAGACATTGGTAGATTCACTAATAATGGACCAACTGGTGAGGTGCACCAACAATGTGAGGATAGAAGAAAAGCTACTTGCTAAGATGTTACCCTGGAGCAAGCTGTTGAATTGGCGAGAAGTATCGAACAGACGAACTGGTAAATAAAGGAAATGAAAGTCGACAAACAGGTCCCACATGCAGTATGTGCTGTTGGCCAAAGAAGGAAGCCAAGTTTCAGGACAAACAGAAGAGATACATGGAACACGAAATGTACCAAGTGCGGCAGCCCCAAGCATGGCCCGAATTTCCCTAATTGCCCTGCCAGATTTGCTGAGTGCTTTAAATGTAAGCGCAGAGGACATTTTGCGAATGTCAGCAGGGACTTGTCAATCAATTTGGTGGAATCAAGAGAAAATAGCTATGGAGCAAACAGGACCACTTTGAGTACACCAGAGATGAAACCCACTCAGGAAGAAGCTCCTAGGCATGTGTTCCAAATCTCTGCCGTGTCGGGTGAACAGGGAGGACCCGTGGACGAATTTGAAGTTGAAGGATACAAAATTATGATGAAGGTTGACACAGCCTCACCTTGGACCATCATATCGGAAGAGACCCTAAGGAATGCATTAAGGAACGACCCTAAGTCACTCAAGCTTACAGAAGTACAACCTTGTGGATATGGTGAATCAGCCATAGATATTGTGGGACAGTTCCAAGCTCATGTGTTGTACAAGGGCAGGATGTGCGCAGCAAACATATTAGTGGCCAAGAAGGGTGCCTCAATACTCGGATAGGAAGAACAGAGGAAACTAGGGGTGAGAGTTCAAGCAAATGCACCGGAACCAGTCACCATAGTGGAAATGGAGGACAAATGGTCTAGGGAATTCCTGGAAGTGTTCACGGAAGGATTGGGTAAACTTAAACATTTTGAACATGACATCAAACTCAAAAGAAATTCTCAACCGATAGTTCACAAAGTGAGACACGTACCTCTAAATATGAAGGAACAATTACGTGAAGAGTTGAATGATCTTATGAATAAAGGAGTGATCAAACCGGTGACAGGGACAGAATGGTTATCATCGGTGGTATTAGTCACCAAAAGCAATGGGAAACTAAGACTATTTGTGGACTTAAAAAGCTTGAACCAAAACATTCTAGTTGAGAGGCATCCCCTACCTATCATCGCTGAAACTCTATCCACCTTAGGTGAACCTAAATGGTTCTCAGTAATCGATCTGTCGGCAGCGTACCACCAAGTTCCCCTTTCTAGGCAATGTCAGCATCTCACAGCATTCATTACTCCTGAGGGAACATTCCAATTTTGTCGAATGCCCTTTGATCTGGCATTGGCTGCCTCTCTATTTCAGAAAGTGATGGAGGAGGTTTTGAGGGGTGTAGACAAAGTAACTGTGTTTCAAGATGATATATAAGTGTATGCAGAGAATGAGAGTGAACATGAGAGAGTGTTGAAAAGTGTATTAACTAGATTAAGAGCGGCAGGGTTAATGGTTCAGAGGAGCAAATGCAAACTAGCTGTCAGAGAAGTGGAATATCTGGGTCACAAGATATCTAAAGATGGTATATTACCTAAGAGAACATTGGTGGATAGTATCAGCAAGGCCCCTCCACCTATGGACAAAGACTAATTGTGGTAATTCATGGGCTTGGCAGAATATTATCACTAATTTGTGAATGGTTTTGCATCAATATCATCTCCATTACGATACCTACTCAAAAAGAGTGTATTCTTTAAGTGGTTCGATGATTGCCAAGAGGCCTTAACATCCATTAAGAAGGGAATTGCACAGGCACCTTCACTTAGTGTTTTTTTCTCAGGTAGGAAAACCACATTGTCAGTTGATGCTAGCATACTAGGTTTAGGTGCCACATTGACCCAATATGACTCAGGGAAGGTAGAACAGTTGATAGCATTTGCTTCTAGGCCGTTGAGAGGAGTGGAGAAAAATTACTCTGTGATTGAGAGAGAGGCATTAGCAATGTTATGGGCCATATCACATTGTCATGATGCCCGCTCCCGGGGAGCCGGTTCAAGCCCTGCGTCCCCGAAAGCGGACATCCAGTCCCCAAGGAAGGACCCAGCAACCCCATATAGGGGCCCTTTGGACAGTGTCCTGGCGCCTATGGCGCCAGGCGAAGACATCAGTCCTGGCGCCATAGGCGCCAGGCTCATTATGGGAGTGCTTGGGTGCACTTACCTGATGCAGACCATGCTGCAGGATCCCGGCCTCCTTGAGGCCTGAAAGGAACTACTTTACCTGTGGGACTAATTTACCATCCGGGCGTGGTCGGGGAAGGATACATACCTGATTGGAGGGAGGATACATACCTGGAACTTCTTCCAAGGCTATTTAAACCCCACCCGAACAGCCACACTAGCTTCGCGTTGTTCTGCATCTAGCAGCTGGACGCTCACCGTGTCTGCTCCTGCATCCTGACTTCTGCCACGCCTGCCAGCATCCTGGATCACCTGCAAAGGAAGAGAAGAAGAGAACAGAAGAAGGAAAAGTCCTTACCTGCTAAATCCGCATCCCGGAGACATCTCGCCGACAATCCTGAAAAGGAAGACTTTTATTTAAAAGCTCATCGCGTCGATCGCTGCAGCGCCTCATTCCACTCACCTTTTCAGGGCGCCTCCATGTTCAGCAGCGATCATCCGGATTCGCAGTCACGCCCCAGCACCTAGGGAGAAAAAGACCAGAACAAAAGGTGAGAGAGAGAAGGGAATAAGGAAAGCTAAATCTCCATGTTAAGACTTACCAGTTGATTCATTCCCTCTTCATTTAGGGTCCGCGCCGCATCCTGGCATTTCCAGACCCCGGCACCTAAGGGGAAAAAGAGACATCAGCGTTAAATAGCGAATGAAAAGACATTACCAAAAAACGCTCATTAAAGACTTACCTGATTTCTACAAGGATTTCACCTCTCATCTCGGGTCGGTGCCTGTTCCCCGGCATTCCGTACCCCGGCCCCTATGGGGAAAAAGATACTAGCATTAGTACATTAATGCATGGACACAAGGGGAACCTCTTATCAAAAAACTTACCTGGAAGCCAAGCAAGTTTGGTTCTCACCAATCCGAAAATCCAGTGAAGTAACTGGATACCAACGCGCCCCTGCATCAGAAGCAGGATGGAGAGCTCGTCCTTCCAGACCCTAAGGTGAGACACTACGAGGAATCACAGAAGGGTTTCGAGGAGGGTGAGAGGGGAAAGTGGGAGGCCGATTGCATTACCCCGCAGACAGTTAATCCCCTATTTTCGCATACAGAAGGATACTTCTGCGAGCCAGACAAGCCAGATTTGGGGGCCTGGTCCAGTCCGTCTTCCGAAACCTGCGCTTCACCTTAGAAGAGGTCACAGCAGCGCGAACCAGGCCAGCGCCTCCGTGGGAGTCAGGTGAGCGTTACACACATTTTAAGTTTTTTTAATGGGGTCATGCATTTTAAGTGAGAACGGACCATAAACCGTTGGTACAGTTTATGAGCAGTGTTGACTGGGCCAAAGGCTCTCCTAGGATTTCCAGGTGGATGGTGGAGTTGTTGGGATATAATTTTAAAGTATGCTAGATACCTGGCAAAGAGAATGTTGTGGCTGATTGTTCATCCAGATTTCCGGTTGATAATGGAGAAGACATGCAGGTAGCAAAAGAACAAGAATTTAGTATTGCTGAAATAGAGCACAGTGCCATAGCTAGGGATGAGTGGTTGGAAGCGGATAAGGAGGACACTGTGTTGAGTCAGGTGAAAGTTTGGACAAGGGAAGGATGGCCTCACAAAATTAATATTGATAGGTGCTATGACTGATATTGTGAAGTGAGGGAGGAATTGAGCTTATCAGAAGATGGTTGCAGACTTAGAAGTGGGAACAAATTAGTGCCTCCCAGTAGTATCAGATCCCAATTAGTCAATGTGGCTCACCAAGCGCACTTGGGAATGGGAGGAACCAAGAGGTATTTGAGGCAGTCATTCTGGTGGCCTGGTATAGATAGTGATGTAGAGAAATGTGTCAGGAATTGTAAGGAATGCGAGAAAAGCGACAAGATCAAGGTTGTGAGTGAGTGTGCCCAGTGAACCGTGGGAGAAGGTGGCTATTGACTTGGTAGGACCCATACAGGAACTTCGTAAGGGGTACAAATATTTGGTTGTTATGGTGGACTACCATTCCAAGTGGGTAGAATGGAAAGCGCTCTGTGAGGCTACCACTACAGAGATTATATCTTTTCTGGAGGATGTTTTTTACACATAGGGTTTTCCCACAGTCTCAGTCAACGACAATGGTGTGTAATTTTGCTCAGACAGAATGCTACATTTTTTGAAGAAATTCAGTATCAAACATGTGCGCACAGCGCTATACCATCCAAGGGCCAATGGGCTAGTTGAGAGAGCAAACAGGTTTGTAAAGAGTGGGATACACTTGGCGTTGGCATCAGGGCTAGAGTGGTCAAAGGTACTTAAGGAGATGGTATGGAACTACTGTACAACACCACATTCAATCATGAAAATATCGCCATTTGTGTCATTGGGCCTCATTACGACCCTGGCGGAAAGTGACTGACCGGACCGCAACAGCGTAAATAGCGTTTCCGCCATTGCACGAAGGAGCAAAGTGCGGCCAATCACGACCCATCGGGCACGAGCATTACGCCATGGCGGAATCCGAAAGGCTGCGATGGCGGAAATGACCCCAAAACGGCCCTTACCGCCGCCGTACGCTGCACCAGGTGCAATACCGCCACCCATCTTAGCGGTCACCGTAATGAGCGGTCACCGTAACGAGCGTGCACCGCAAATTACGGCCACCGTAAATATACGGAAACGGAAGTAAAAGCATGTGGCCGGAACGGGAAACAGCACGCCGCACAACTATAAAATCCGAATCCCAACACAACCATAAAAAATCCGACCCTGACACACATCCCAACCCGTTAGCAACCCCAGTTAAAAAAATAAATATGGGAAAGGTAGCCAAGAAAGCGTGTGACCGCAAGCGGCAGGTACACTTCTCCCGAGAGGAACTGACCGTGCTCACCGAGACCCTCCAGGAAAATTCCGCCGTCGTCTTCTCCAGTCAAATGACCAGGACGGCCCTTGCCAACAAGAAGGCCATATGGGCCCTGGTGGCACAGCGCGTAAGTGCGGTGGGGACAACACCCCGCACGTCACAGCAATGTCGCAAGCGGTGGGACGACCTGCGGATCCGCGTACGCAGCATACTTTCTGCGAACAGGAACATCGCCACAGCTACCGGGGGGGGTTCAGAGTCGCCCATCAAGTTGACCCCCTGGGAGGAAATCTGCGCCTCCACCATAGGAATGGAGAGCATAGAGGGAGTCGGAGGGATGGAGAAAGGAGTGCCGACATCCGGAGAATCAGGTAGGTTGGCCAAGAGAAACAATGCGAAATCCACAAACCACGAACATGTGCAGTACCATGTGACCCCATAGTGCAATACATACTTTGCCCTGACAGCGCCCTCTAAAAGTCAGAATGAACAAACAAATCAATCAAGAAGCCATAAACAACCCCTACATGTGCAGCATGCACCCCCTAACTGCAGGCAGCCAAATGAATGCATCCTCAATCCACACGAAAATGAGACCACCTCCAAGGCCCAGTCCCAAATCAGCCTCATGTACCACCCCAATGCATTTGATACGTTGCCATTCCAAATCCGACAGACCCATAACTAACGCTCGCCCCTCTTTACTCCACCACAGGGTCCGATACCAACGACGAGCTGCAGGACACCCCTACCAGCACGCCTGCAAAGAGGGCCAGGACCAACGTCCCAAGAGCCTCCACCTCAGGTGCAAGGATCAAGACACGGCAGCAGCAGGAATCAAGTGGCAGCACACTGGAGGGGACTGCAACAGGCACCCCAGCAGCCAGCAAGTCCACAACCCCAGCACCACAGGTCCCCCCAAAGAACGTATCTGATGGCACTGCCTCTGGTGGTAGCAGCACCATAGGTGACACAGCTGTCATGCCAGCATGCTCCGACACGGAAAACAGTGCTGGCGACGTAGGTACCATCCATGACCTTTCCCAATCCCCCTGCATGTTCCATCCCCTACACCATGACGAAACCACGCAGGGGCACCCTGAAGACGACGACTGGCCAACCCCCACAAGTCCTGTGCCAAGGCAACATGTGTTGAGCAGCCCCCCTGTCACACCACCGCAAATGTCCATGGCCCAGCAGAGGCAACAGTCCCTCGACCTGCTGATCGAGCAACAGCAGGAAGCGTCCACGCTACTCAAGGACCATGCAAATGAATGCGGGGGTTCCAGGGCAGCCATGGAAACATCCACCGAGACACTCAGGGCACAAATAGAGAAAAGTAGTGAGAGCCTCAGGGGAGAAATGGAGAGAAGCACCGAGAGCCTGAGAGCACAAATGGAGAAAAGCACCGAGAGCCTGAGGGGGGAACTGCATGCGACGTCCAAAGACGTTTGTGCTGAACTTGCTGCTGTGCGCCGTGTGCTCTCGGAGCTCTCACAAACCCTCAGAGACATGCATGGACGCGAGCAGGCAGAGACATCATCCGTGGCAAGTTCCGTCCAGGGCAGCCCCCAACGCAGATCTGGCAGGAACCTGCGCTCCACGGGCAGGGGTGCCCCTGATACCCGTAGAGGGGGCTTGCAATAGCGTCTACCCACGGACAGCATGCATATTTGGACACTGGTGTTGGGGGGGGAGGTAGTAGGGTGGAGGGGGTGTGTTGGGCTTCACTGGGTGGCGGCTCCATAGGGTGTATAAATCAAATCACATTAACAATACAGCACCTCATTATCATCCAATGACATGTGTGGACATTGATATTTGCGTACGAGGCCTTCATAGGCGTACAGTCCACAATGTGCCTGTACTACACACACACAGTGCCACAGGTCCCCTTTCCGTGTAATAGGCACCATGCGTGGTTGCTAGAAGCATGCATCTATGATGCTCTGTCGGATTGCACGTGCATCCTGTGCCTCATGGACTCCTTGAGGTGCCTCCACATCCCCACCCTCATCATCATCATCATCTTCAGGTGCATGCAGTACAGCGTCAGGGGGCATGGGCACATTCCTACGTATGCACATGTTGTGCAGCATGACACATGCCATGACCATCTTAGAAACCTTCTCATGGCTGTACATGAGTGCCCCGCCAGACCTGCTGAGGCTGCGGAAACGAGCCTTCAGTAGGCCGAATGCCTGTTCAATGACCACACGGGTACGTGAGTGGGCATGGTTGTAGTCCTCCTCATGCTCGTTCTGTGGGTTCCGGATTGGTGTAAGGAGCCATCTCTTCAGTGGATACCCGGCATCACCTGTATGAGACGAATAAAGGGTGTCAGTGGAATGATAGTGCTAAGTAGCCCCCCCCCCCCCTGCAAGGTCATTGACGCATCAAATGGGCCACGATGTCATGCATGGAATGAGACTCACCGAGTAGCCAGGATCTGTGCCCTGCGTGTCGCTCCATGTAGCGTGGTATTCTTGTGTTCCTCAGGACCATAGAATCATGGGTAGATCCTGGAAATCTGGCACAACAATGCGTAAATATCTTGTTGGAGTCACACACCATTTGCACATTGATTGAATGAAATTGTTTCCGGTTGCGGTACTGGACCTCCATGGCATGTGGGACAACCAATTCAACATGGGTGCAGTCGATGGCACCAATGCAACCCGGGATGCCGCCAAGTGCATGGAATCCCACTTTAGCGTTGGTAATCTCCTGGTACGTGCGTGGTAGTGTGATGTGGTCGTCGGCGTGCTTCAGGAGGGCATCGTGCACTTGGAAGAGTGTCCGTGAGAACAGTGGCTGTGAAATGCCATGCAACTGTCCCACTGTGTGCTGGTAGGTGCCTGTGGCCAGGAAGTGGAGTGCAGACACCACCTTCAGTAGGGGTGGGATGGCGGTTGGGCTATCTATCATGCTCACGAGGTCAGCATGTGTCATGTCCACAATGGCGATTATGGTGTCCCGGTCCAAA
This sequence comes from Ambystoma mexicanum, assembly GCF_040938575.1. Classification (NCBI taxonomy): domain Eukaryota; kingdom Metazoa; phylum Chordata; class Amphibia; order Caudata; family Ambystomatidae; genus Ambystoma; species Ambystoma mexicanum. Next base: position 171,887,114 of record NC_090925.1, read on the forward strand.
CGGTAGAGGGTGTGGATCTGCTCAGCAGTGAGGTTGAACGGATCGGCTCGGAGGCGTGGGATTGCGGGCCGCCTGCGTGGTGGTAGTGGCAGTGCTTGTGGGCCTTGCTGACCCTGCCTTGCCCTCCTCCTCCTCCTTCTCCTCCGTCTCCCCTGTGCGCCCGGTTGTTGTACCTGTTGTTGTTCGTCGTCTTCTTGTAGTTGTAGCACTTGCAGTGCTATCTGGTACCCCAGGCCCAACATCGCTAGTCCTGCCGGTAGCATTTTGGAGTGGGAGTGGTTGTGGGAGGGGTATGGGTCTGCAATATATGTGCTGTCGGCCTGTATGGCCTCCACCTGTGCTGATTGAATGAATCTGTGGCAGATGCAATCCCTTCTGGTCGAGCACGTCCCGCACGTAAGGCTGCATTTGGCCGCATGGCATCTTGGGATTTGAATCATGTATCTAATCCCGATGGCAGTGTGATGTACTTTGACTGATCTTCATGCTATGCTCCCATTGTTACACATGCTATGATTGCAGCCGCTTACATACCTGTGAAGAGTCAGTGGTATGTAGGGCTCGATCGATGGCCGACCCTCATGCAGCACAGTAACGTACTTCACCGACGGGCGTGGCGTCCCATTTGTGATTGCAGCCAGTTAGCATCATGACACACAGCCGCACTACATTGATGTAATTGTGAATGCAAGCGTTCACAGAAGCCTTTTCGACGTAATGTTGCAAGTGAGGAATTCGAAGGCCAGCATTTTGGGTTTTGAAGTAGCGGCGAGGATAGGCCCACAGGTCTGGCTGGAAATGTAACGTTCTATTGTAGAATGTCCTTGGGACATGGCCCATAACGAGCAGGCAATGAATGATATGAATTGAATGGGATGCGCAATAGCGTAGTGGACGATAAGGCAGGACGTTCCCAAATCCATCTTGCTTCACAACACTACAGATCCGGCCAGGGGCACAGTGGTTTTTGCGGACTGCATTACGCACAGACGCGATGGAAGTTTCACATATTATGTGAGTGAATATTCATGCGTTTTCATTGCGGGATGAGGGAATGATGTGTGGATGCATGGACTGATGATTCCGTTTAGGGTCTGCCATGTACATGGGTTTTTTGATTCACTCCCCTTCCCCTGCGTTATGTGATGCAAGGCTGCCATAGTGGGACATACGTCTATCTGCCCTTGTCGGATCCTCCCTGTCTCGACGCGCCTTCATACACTTGTGTCTAGGCACGTTACTAATCCCATGTCATGGGTTCTATCTTGACGGACGCATGCACAGTAACCGACGTTGACAATGGTGTATTTAGCTCGATTGGTTTCGTTATGATTCGATACTGATTTAGGGGTGTGTATATTCCTTTGGAGTGGGCTAGCATGCATATGGGTGTGGATTTGGTGTGTTGAATGAAGATTGTAATGCATCATGAGTCCCGTAATGCAATCGGTTGATTTGTGTTTCTTTTGGGTGACAGGTATCTCCTGCCCTATTGCAGATGCCATCTCTACGCCACTCCTCCAGATGGTTTTTACTCTCGACTCCTGCAGCTTCGGGTGAATCAGTGGAGCACCATTTCGATCATATGGGACGATCGCCAATGGGCCACATGCCCTTACGCTGTACTGGTGGCTAGGTGCAACATTTCGGCCTTTCAGCTCGACTAGTGCCTGCCTCATGGGACGGACCTGCGGTTCTTGCCGCTTCCATGGTGCCTTTTGGAACGTTGATGTAGGCCCTGTGTGCCATGATGGTACAGGGCGTCACACAAGTGGAAGCCGGTCAATTATTGCAGATGCAGCCCTCGGTGATGATGGTTGTTTTGGTGGTATTTTGCAAATTGCTGTGGGGCCTTTGTCATTTGGATGTGCATTTAAATTGTATTCCGATATTTGTCGTGTTGCGTTGTTCTTTGCAGGTGATGTGGCGATTTTCGCTTTGTGGCGGTATGTATTGCGTGATGATCTGCATTGTGTTCCGCCTTCTGAGTTGAGTTGTGTGGTACAGTACTGGCCGCGTTTGCCTACGTAGCACAGTATGGTCACGGATAGGGGCTGCCATTGTGACTGTTTACATGATGTGCTGTTCAGGGGCGGGGGATTGGCTTTTGGCCGACTGGTGCCTGTCAGCCAGGTCGATTGGTGGAATGATGGGTTGTTCAGAATGTGGCTGGTCACAGGTGACTGTGTTTGCGTGCGTTTGTTGGAGGGGGACTGGGGTCATGTCCATTGGAATAGCTTCTGTATTGATGCCATCTGTGCCCTGCAGCTCCCATCGGCCCCTCTTGGGATGAGCCTGGCTGCTCAGTCACTCTGCCGACTTGTGTGGTACATGCTTCTGCTGATGGTTGGTTTGTTTACTGGCATGAGTACAGGGCTGGTGCAATCCCCCTCAGGATGCTGTTTTGGATGTTGCCTTGCGCTGGTGGCAAGCGATGGGGGACTACTGTTGTTTTGTGTCATGTGTTCTTGATTTTCATTTTGATGTATTGTACCTTCACATGCCTGTGCTGCGTCAGTACGGCTATGGTGACATGCCGTACATGGATGCCCACTCACGGGGCGCTTTGAGCCCCTGCATGCTTTTCTACGTTGGCATGCATGGGTGAATTGTGGATTTCACTGGTTGCATAGTGTGAGTACATTGCGCCTGCCAGGAGTTGTGCAATGAGGCCAGGGAGTGGAGTACAGGCACTCAGTGGGCCATTTACGGTTGGTTCGCGTTGCCGTATTTCTCGCCATGGCGGAATGGTACTTTACGACGTGCTTGATGGCGTTCAGTACATGTCCGCTAGGGTCAGAATTCGCGTACCGTTGCGCCATGGCGGTGATTCCGGTTTTGCAAGGCGCGCGTGCGCGTACTTGGTGCAGTTAGCGTTGCCGTTCACTGCGGTGTCGCTAATGGCATCGTACTTTACGGTGACGGGTCATGATCGCAACGAGCGGTGTTCGATGGCGGTATTGCATTTCCGCCATCATTTTTCCATTTCCGCAAGGGTCGTAATGAGGCCCATTGAAAGGCAGGCAACCAGGAACCAAACTTTGTCCAGGTTGGCTGGATATGGCAGGGAGTGTAGAGATAGATCGAAAGCAGGTTATGGGACTTATCAGAGAGGCACAAAGCTTGTAAAAACAAAGATTTGATAAAGTCAATAAGGCTAAGGAAACAAAGTGGGAGAAGGGTGATTACGTGTTGATCAAGAATCCAAGGTTGAGTTTGAAACGTGTAGAGAGTAAATTCTTGGGTCCAAAAAAAGTTGCAGCTGTTAGGGGGAATGTTGTGATTCTAGAAGGTGGGGAATGTTGGTCTATGTCAAAGCTGGTCAAGTGTCCTTCCCATATGGTTGAAAAGAGCATGTTGTGTAATAATAATAATGAGGCTGATGGTAAGACAATAGATGGCAGTGAAAGGAGAGAGGAACAAAACCAAGATGGGGAAATTGAGGGATCTGCAGATGCAGAGATGAATACTGAAATGTGCAAAGGGAGAACCAGGAAAAGACCAACATGGTTCAAGGATTACTACGTAGAATAAAATGCAAAATATTAAATGCCAAGGGAGGAGATGTGTTAGGATTAGGATTGTGTTTACATTTGCTGTTTATTCATTCAAGACAATAATTACAATGTGAAGTTATACTTGTGTCATTTCACAGTGCATATAGTTACTGCTATGTCTTTACTATAGATTAATTAATGTTGAAATGTGTATGTTCCTTCTTCACATTACAGCAAGGATTGTATTATGAACTCATTAGGTTCTGCTGTGGAATGTTATCATATGTTGTGTGGTTCTGGAATGGTGTTGATTTTCAGTTGGCGTCTGGTCGTGGTCAGCGCCTGCTGTCGCGTATAGTTTATACTAATAAATCACATATAACCTCCATATGGCCTGGAAAATCTTTTCAGTGCTCTGTTTTAATTTTATTGGCTGGTTAGTCTTTGTCCAGAGGACATTGTTCACCCAGTCCATTAGGGGTGACAATCTACGAAGGATGTCATTCCCTAGGAGACAGGGGGTACCCTCTGGAGTGACGGCTATAACCGGGTGTTTCACCTTGTGTCACCCAATTTTGATCTCCAGATCTGCTGGCCCCTCGACAGAAATGTAATTTCCGTCGAAGTTTTGGAGTTGTCCAGGAAGAGGTGTGAGGGGAATTCAGTGACTCTCCCCCTTCCTGAATTGATTTGCTGAAATGCATTTTTGCACAGGAGGGTGGCTTGGGATCCGGAATCCACCAGCATGAAAGGGTACACTGCCCTTGCACCCTGACTGAGGCATAAAACCTACCTTCTTTCTCCTCAAGGGGGCAAAGAAAATGTACATCTTGGGCCAGCTTGGTGGTTAATTTCTTTATTTTGAACACAGACACTGATCTTTGGCCATTTTCTTTCCCGAAGTTTGTGAATCTGTGAAGAAAATTTGGCATCCTGAGATTTGGGGAGTTTGTGAATCCCCTTTTTCCCTTGATTCTGTGCTCTCCCCCTTCTCCTGGAGACAGCCACTTGAACCGATCCCTCATTTATTTCTGAGTTCTCAGGATGACATTTCTGGGGTTCAGGGATAAGCGGTTCGAGGTCAGTCCCCATACTTACCCAGTCTAAATTAGGGGCTTTTGGGACTCATTTGTCTTTGGGAGGAATCTCCCTGTCCTTGAAAGAGAAGACTTTCTTCCCAGTGTCCTACAGGTATTCATCCCCTTCAAACTGGAGGACGCTGCATTTCTCCACAAAATGGGTCTTATTTGTCCCTTGGTTTCTCCTACTTATCCTCTGTTCCCTAGGTTGCAGCTTTTTGGGGGTTGGAGATCTGGGTTGGGGTTCAGAGGCTTCTAGGGGCTTTTCATGGGTGAGGAAGGAAGCTTCCTCTAGCGCTTTGCATCCCCCTTCCTCCTGAGCCTCCTCCTCTGGAACCTGTTGGTTGTCGGGGTTCTTTCCCAATCATTGTTCCGGGATGCCAGACCCTAGGTCCAAACTGGGGTTATGCTTCACCTCTGCCACCTTGGCAGCAGCGGGGGTGTTGGCTGGTTTGGGATATGTTTGAGGATTTTTGTTTTCTACAGGCTTTTGGACTTCATAGATTCGGGTAGCTTGCTCTATTACCCAGTCCAGGGTCCTTTCATCGTGGAAGTCCCTGACCAGTTGCGTCATTATGTACTTAGGGACGGCATGAAAATAGGTATTAATGAACTCCCTACTGTTCATGCGCACCCGCCTAGTGGTTTGTGCAAATGCCTGCTTCAATTCTTGAATTCAAAAGTTAGGGCTCCTGGTTGGGAGCCTATTCTACCCAGGAGGGTTAGTAGGGAACAATGATTACAATTGAATAGGTTCAAGAAAAATAGGTGCTATCAGAATACTCCAATCAATCTTATTCTTTATCTAAAGTTTGTACAGTTCAACATAAAATGGACACTTCAGTGTTAACATCAAAAAAAGGGGGAGGTCATTGACCTAAAGTACAGAAAATATTTAAATCACACGGAGCCAAAAGTTTTTCGGTAAAACAACCATTTTGTGTGTGCAAGACAAAATCAAATTCAAATTTCATTTGTCAGGGAGTTCGCATGAAAATGTCAAACATATAAACAATTGGACATTTACAACATCACTTGAACATTTCAACAAAAACAAGTCATTTTTATTGTGTAAAGCAGCATGGATATACTGCAGTTGGGGATAGTGCGTCTACACCACGGTGTTTCAGCCGTTTCTAGGTGGGCTTAATATGCCACATCTGGTATACGGCCTTCATCAGGACGGGGGTCTGTACTGTATGATGTCTGTGCTATGGGTGTATTAATTCCAAAGGTTCTGTCATTGGAAGTTGTAAAAGCCACAAGGGCTAATCTCTGTCTGATCCTCTCAGCTGGAAGTGAAGTTTCACTTTTAAACAAGCCTAGTTTCTCTTTTCTTTAAAATGGTCCCGCGGCCAAAAACCTGTCAGGGTGCAGGACCTGCTCGCAGTCTGCCGCTGTAGCGTACTAACCGCTGAGTCATTTGGTACATTCCAACATGCTGTGCTCGCAGGTGCCTTTCTGCCCGCAAGGTCTGACCTGGCAGGCAGAAAGGCACCCGCGAACACAACTCGTAGTTTGCCGGTCCGAGAACTACAGTACCGGCAAACTTACCCGTACCGTAGTTCCCAGACCGGCAAACTTATAATGATGCTCTTTGTGTTTTAAAAGGGGTCGAAGCCCAATCGAGGAAGACCCAGTATGACCTGTGATCCTGAGCCTTGAGAAATTTGAGATCCTAAAGAGAATCCTAAAGAGAAGGAACTTTGTTTTGTGTGGGTCCAGACATTCTGCGAATGAGAGACTTTGTTTTGGAAAGAGACTTTCACCCTCATTAGGACCCCGGCGTTAACCAATGGCGCTATTAGCGCCATGGGTAACGCCGGTAACGTACCGACTCCCTCATGGTTAAATGTGGAATTACCACCCCATTCCAAGGTTGGCGGGCGGTAATTCCCCATTTACCATTGGCCCTTCCCCATTCCCATTTTTGCCCCATAGGGCTCAATGGGAATGGGGAAGGCTTTAATTACGGTACCGCAAATTGCGGTACCATAATTATCTTCAAAGTCCCTTTACGGGTCCCTACTCCAGACCAGCCGTTAAGGTCGGGAGCCGCAAAGGGACCTCGTAGTAAGGCGTTAAGGGGTTAACGGCGCCGCAATCTTTTACGGCGCCGTTAACCCCTTAAAGACAGGGTCCTAATGAGGGCCTTTGTCTCAGAAGGCCCTGGCTTATGTCGCGAACTGCATCCTTGAGCCGACGAAGTCAGAGAGTGTTCCAAAGCCTGAGTGTGTCCCCTTCTCCCGTGCTGAAAAGGTGTCTTATATCTTGAGTAAAACCTTCACCACACAGAACACATTGGGCCTCATTACGCAATAGGTGGTAAGGGATTACCGGCACCGGTAAATTCACCAGTGCTGGTAATCCCTTACCACCCTATTCCGAGGTCCCTTAGCGGGTCACTTCCTCAACGCCTGGTTTTACCAGACGTTATGGATGGGATCCGTTATGGGACTTCACAGCTAATAACGGTACCGCAAATTGTGGTACCATTATTAGCTCCATCCCCATTCCCATTGAGCCCTATGGGGGCTCGAATGGGAATGGGGAATGGTTCCTGGAAGGGGGATTTACTGGGTCCTCCAAGGTTGGAATGACCCGGTACGTCCCTATTTTGGAACCCGGACCCAGAATGCAGTAAGGGGGTAGCCATGGTGCTTATAGTTTATAGCACCATGGCTACCTGCTACCGCATAATGAGGCCCATTCTCCTTCTTTCTGTTCTATGTTGTACCATATTCTCTCTGTTCCGTTTGTTTTTATTAAATTTAGACAAAAAGGAAGGAGTTCTGCTCGCCATCTGGGGTTTGGAAATCTTCATATTTACTTTTCGTTCACAAGCGCTAAATTTCGTAACACTTTTTAGACTGCTAAATGACGCTCTGGTAGTGATCCAGTCATTTCTCAATAAAGCGTGTTTTACATTATCTGGATTCTTAATTAAGGACTCACTTGTTGCATCACAAGAATGGAGTATTTGATCAGTATTTCCTTTCAGTTGGTTCAAAAAAGGCGCTCTTATTAGAGTTTAAGTAATCTTGTATGTTTTCATACAGAGTGTTTACAGGAAGCTATGATAGATCTATAGATAATTTATTTATTTGTATTTTATTTTATTTGTTTGTAACGCTCCGAAGCCCGCAAGCATAAGGGCGCGGACATAAAGACAACAGACCAAGCGAGTGACAGCACAAGAGACAGGCTACAAATTACAGGCTCGTACCTCGTAAGGTACGAGTTCCTAGGTGTTTCATGAAAATAGCAGTGTTTTCCATTTTTTCTTGAATACCAAAAAGTTGGTTTCGAGCCTTAATCACACCTGGAGGTTATACCATTCAAAAGCCGCTTTGACTGGATAAGAACGTCCTAGTCCATTTGTTTTCTTAACACAGATAGTTTTTACCAGGCCTTGGTCTTTTGATCTTAGAGTTCAGCCTGGTTCATATGGGAGTATTTGCTCTTTTAGGTACGCTGGTGTGCAACAAAAGATACAGTGGTGAACCATCGAAGCTGCTTTGAAAATAATACGTTTGTCCATGGCTAGCCAGTGGATCGACTTCCTTTCTTCAGTGACATGATGCTTCCTAGATTTCTTTTTGATAATTCTCACTGTGTCATTTTGAATGACCTGACATTGGGCTATAAAACCTTTATTTTCTCCCAGTAGTAAGGCATTACCACAGTCTAGCCTTGAGAGGATAGTGGCTCTAGCAATGGTGGTGCCATTATTTTCGTTCAGGACCAGTCTTATTTGCCTGAGTAGTCTTTGATAATATTGACAGTTCTTTTTTAGGTATGCTACCTGTGAGTGGGCCCTCAGTGAGGACTCTAGGAATACTCCTAAAGTTGTAACTTTGCCGGTGACCAAAATCTTTGAGTTTTTTATGGTGAATGAAGCATAATCAGTGTTTAGTTTAGCCTTACCTGGGAAGAGCCGAATAGCATGAGATCTGTTTTGGAGCCGTTTAGGCAGAGCCAATTCGCCTTCATCCAGGCCTCGATTATGTCATAGATGTTTGTTGTGCTATGGCACCCGCTTAGTTCAACTATCAGCTGGGTGTCATCAGCAAAGTTGGTGAATAGCACATCTAGTTTGTTGAGAAGGGTGCAAATTGAACTGTGATTGCATTAAGTATAGCCTAGTTAATTTCTATGAGTCGGGCAATGGAAAGTGGCATTGGAAGGGATAATGTTTACTTCCATATTCTACCTTCTACAGTGGCCCAGTTAAATGTATGGGCACTGGGGTTAATTTCCATTCCATACAATAATGCTGCAATCACCTTTCCTTTGTAAAACCTTAACAGTGGCAACAATGAGAATCTACACAATGTGCCACATTACGACCCTGGCGGTAGGGGGTTAACGGGGCCGGTAGAGCTGCCGGCCCCATTAACCCCCTACTGCCTCATAACGAGGTTTGCTCGCGGGACCCGGTAAGGATGCCTGGTTAATCCAGGCGTCCTTAGCAGGTCCCGCGAGCAGACCAGGATGCAAACAACAGGAAAAAGAATGGCAACCTGGAAGGTGCCAGGTATGTGGGACTTAGGCCAGGTGACCTAGCTCCACTTGCACCTGCTCCCCACCTGCAAAGGAAAAGAGGCTTGAGGGCTCCTTAATTAGGGAAAAAGAGCTGCAAGCAGGAAGGCACCAGGTGGGCGGGGCTTGCTAAGTGGTGAAAAAGAGCAGCAAGCAGGAAGGCACCAGGTGGGTGAGGCTTGCTAAGTGGGGAAAAAGAGCGGCAACCTGGAAGGTGCCAGGTGGGCAGGGCTTAGGCCATGTGACTTAGATCCACTTGCACATGCTCCCCATCGGCAAAGGAAAAGAGGCTGGAGGGCTCCTTAAGTAGGGAAAAAGAACAGCAACCTGGAAGGCGCCAGGTGGGCAGGGCTTAGGCCATTTGACCTAGATCCGCTTGCACCTGCTCCCCATCTGCAAAGGAAAAGAGCACCAGGTGGGTGAGGCTTGCTAAAGTGGGAAAAAATAGCCGCAACCTGGAAGGCACCAGGTAGGTGGGAGTTAGGCCAGGTTGTAAAAGCAAAAGGAAATATCGAGGCTGAGTACCCCAAAAGGAAATACACCAAACACGGGCTTACAAAGATTCACGGATCTTTATTCTATAACTGTACAGTTTACAAAGAAACAAGGTATCAGATAGCTATCTGGCCCTCAGTACATCACAGCGAATACCAGCCCTTTCGGTGTGAGAAGTGAGAGGTACTGGACGTTTAGACATTTACACTTTTTATACAGTTCTGATCATAATGTCCAACCCCCCTACAGGTTAATAATTCTCGGTCTAAGGTTTGTGCCGAGTTCATCTCTAGTTTATCCAACTATATGCACATGGATTATTTTCAGTTTGTACAACAAGAAGTCACAATGGCAACAGTGTATCCTCGGATTTAACATTAAGCCTTAGTACACGTCCTATACAATGTAGTTCAACAAGTGTTCACGTTTAGTATTTAAACACAATTGTATTTGATGTATGTCCGCGGATCGGATTTGTTGGCGTGGGTAATCCTCGATCTATAGGTCAAACGTAGGACATGGTTTGGCCTTCGGGCAGTTTAGACATTAACGTTTGTGCGAAGGTCAGGATGGCTAGGTTACAAGCAGGAAACACTGTCCACCATTTTAGAACACAGAGTGACTTTGAAATGGAAATCAAAATGGCAAACAAACCTAAAATGGCGGCTAAGTCGCTCTAAGATCGGAACTTTGCAGCGCGGATTTCTTCGCAAGACCGACTGGGTTTAGGCCAATATATACAATAAAGGAGGCGCGATATGATATCCCGTTTAACAAGATGACCTAGCTCCACTTGCACCTGCTCCCCATCTGCAAAGCAAAAGAGGCTGGAGGGCTCCTCAAGTAGGGAAAAAGAGCGGCAACCAGGAAGGCACCAGGTGTGCGGGGCCTGCTAAGTAGGGAAAAAGAGCGGCAACCTGGAAGGCACCAGGTGGGTGAGGCTTGCTAAGTGGGGAAAAAGAGCGGCAACCTGGAAGGCACCAGGTGGGCAGGGTTTAGGCCAGGTGACCTAGATCCACTTGCAACTGCTCCCCATCTGCAAAGCAAAAGAGGCTGGAGGGCTCCTTAAGTAGGGAAAAAGAGCGGCAACCAGGAAGGCACCAGGTGTGCGGGCCTGCTATGTAGGGAAAAAGAGCGGCAATCAGGAAGGCACCAGGTGGGTGAGGCTTGCTAAGTGGGGAAAAAGAGCGGAAACCTGGAAGGCACCAGGTGGGCAGGGCTTAGGCCAGGTGACCTAGATCCACTTGCAACTGCTCCCCATCTGCAAAGCAAAAGAGGCTGGAGGGTTCCTTAAGTAGGGAAAAGGAGCGGCAACCAGGAAGGCACCAGGTGTGCAGGCCTGCTAAGTGGGGAAAAAGAGCAGCAACCTGGAAGGCACCAGTGGGCGGGGCTTAGGCCAGGTGACCTAGATCCACTTGCACCTGCTCTCCATCAGACATGATTGTTCATTGAACATGTTGGACTTTTTTCGTCTGACCAATTGTTTAGTACAAATAATTGTAATGGATTTTGAAGGATTGATTGTAAGCTCATTTATACTGGCATACTGTTCCATAGTCATGATCAGATGTTGGAGACCCACAGGAGTGTGGTCAATCAGGGCTATGTCATCTGCATATGCCAGAAAATGAGCTGGACTTTTGCCTATGTATGGGTATACAAGCGTATGATCTCTCAAAAACTATTCCAAGTTGGCTAAATAAAGATTAAAGAGAAATGCAGCCAATACACAGCCCTGTCTGACGCCATTCGTAATTGTTATATCGGACACAAGGTCTCCATTTAGGTTAAGTCTTACTTGAGAGATGTTATGTTGGTGGAGGGCTATCATGATTGCAAGTAATCCATCTGGAATTCCCCATATTCGAAGTTTGGTCCACAATTTTGCCCTATTCACTAAATTAAAGGCCTTTATAAGATTGATTAAGGCAATGCCTGTAGGTTTTGATTTATTACACACGCTTAAGCATGTGTAGAATTAGGCTGTTCAGAGTAGTGGAGAGACCTCTTCAAAAACCTGTTTGTTGTTTAGCAAGAATGTGTTTTTGCTCAGCCCATTGCTCTAGATCTTTAAGTACTAGGCTTGCAAATATCTTACTATCAGTCTAAAAGTGTTATGGGACAATAAATAGTGGGTTCCATTCTATCCCCATTTTTATAGATAGGAATAATAATTGATCGTCTCCAAGAATCAGGGATTGATTTAGTCAGGACAATGTTTGTAAAGAGCCCATTTAAGATGTCTGACCATGTGACTGTATCAGCTTTTAAGATCATATTTGTTAGGCCATCAAGGCCAGCAGCCCGAGATCTTGATGATTTAACAGTAAGAGTTTCAATGGGCCTCATTATGAGCCTGACGATCTGGATACAACGGTACCGGTAAGCATGCCGGTACCGTTGTATCTGGACCGGCAAACTCCGAGTTGTGCTCGCGGCTGCCTTTCAATCTGCCAGGTCTGACCTGGCGGAATGAAAAGCACCCGCGAGCACAGATGTCAGTTGCACTGGCACCATTATAAACAGTGCCGGTGCATCCAACCTCCCCATTCCCATCGAGCCCAGGAATGGGCAAATACCCTGTCTGGCAAGGCCGTAATGACCCGGTAATTGCCCATTTCTAGGCATCTGAAAAAATGCAACTCCGGTGGCAGCCGTGCCTGTAAAACAGGCACGGCTACCGCCAGGGTTGTAATGAGGCCCAATGTCTTCTTGGGATATTGTCAAAGTCTAAATGATGTTGTCTTTAACAACAGATATGTTTGGGGTTGGAATATTCAAATTCATATTAAAATACTCTACCCACACTTTTGGGCCTCATTACGATTTTGGAGGTAGCCATGCCGCTATTGGCGGCATGGCTGCCGCCAAAATCGAGTCCGGGTCTGGGTTCCCAGAATGGGGAATTACCGGGCCATTCCGAGTTCGGAGGGCCCGGTAATTCCTCCCTCCAGGAACCGGGGTCTGGACCTTCCCCATTCCAATTTCAGCCCCCATAGGGCTGAATCGGAATGGGGGAGGTAGGTAACAATGGGCCGATTACGACCGGCCCATTGTTAGCTCCCTCTTCCCCTTGCGGGACCCGCTCTGCACGTTTAGAGCCAGGGGACCTCGTAATGTGGCTGAATGGTGTTAACGGGTCCGCATCCTTTTGCGGCACCCGTTAACCCATTCCGCCACTCTCGTAATGAGGCCCTTTGTCTGAGATAGTGGAGGCTTGTTGAAAGCCTTGAGATGAAGATTGGACATTCATTATGAGCCAGAAATTCCGGGCTTGACTTGGAAGCAGGGCTTGGAGCATTATTTGGCCATCTCTAATATTACGTGAGATTCTTTGGGTTCTGGACCAATATCGATATTTATTACTTAGTTCTTATCTTCTCATTATTAGGGTTTGTTTATCTAACCCTTGTTTTTTAACGGCATGTATATTTTTGTGTAGTTGTTTTTTTAAATAAATACATTTCCTCATCAAAACAGTGTGAATAACGTATAGATATAAAAGTTGTTTTTGCATTAGGACAGTCTAGGTCCCTCAAGAATTCAACGTAAGTATTAGAGGCACACAGGTTTGTTAGTGGTGCAACCTTGCCGTCTTCTATGATTCAATCCAATTTGGAGTTTAGTCTTTGTTCTTGTTTCATAAATCTAACTACACGGTTCCCTTGAATAGACCCTTGCAAATCAGGTGAATATGTATTGTTAGGCAGTGAGTTTTGAAATGAGAATGAGCTTGTAAAAATTTGGGATCACTGTACTTCATCTTTACTACTATAAACTCTGTATAAAGGTGAAACAATTCTGGCGATACTATGATATAATCATTTGTGGATTCAGCTTTTCTAATTGTCCCTGTAGTAGAAGGTATTTGATCAGTGTAATACATTACCAGTAAGAGTCATACTCCAATTGGAGAAGAAGGAGTCTCATAGTTGACCATTCAGACTGTTAGCATTCGTTTTTGATGTTCTTCTAACATTAGGTGATCAATATTGTTAGGAAAGATTTCCATTTATGGATAATTTTCCCTCCAGTTGTGAACACCCTAACTTTTTGCTGTTGTCTGTCCATGCTAGCCTGACTTTTGCCATTGGAGTCCAGCCTTCTGGGCTTTTGCTCATTTTGTTATGAGGAAACTGACATGCCCTTAAGACTGTCAGCACTGAGAGACTTGGTTTCCCTTAGTCTTTCACTTTGTTGCTATTTCTTTGTAACATTTTATCCGTGCACAAAGTACCTTACAGTACATTGTGCTGGGGTGCCTTTTTCATTTTTAAGGCCCTCCACAAACTGAAAGGATTTTTTGTGAATGTACAAGTGTGCCTTGGACAGAGCTAGTGGCAGCTGTTACTTTTTATGTATGTACAACTCTTTCTATTGTCCTAACCGCGTTTACCGCGTTTGGATTCTGACAGTAGACAGTGCATAAAATGGCCATGCTACAAGGTCATTTGTTCTGTCTTTTGGCCATCATGTCTCTTTGCCTTCCCCAGGTCGAGCAGACCAATGAAATACCTTATTTGGTTATGCAGACCTCCGCGCAAACCGAAGCTTTCGATGGCTTCTGCATGCCTTGTGTGTACGCCCAGAATGTGTATAATGTGTGCTAGAGCTGTCTAGTTCCAATACACATCCTGGGTGCCGGAATGTCTGATGTGCTGGGATGACTAGGACCACTGTGGTCTGTGATTGGTCCACATCTGGAATGGCTGTATGTGAGCAGATCTCCTACTGGTTTCTCTTCATTTTGGTGCAAAGGAGATTTTGGATAAGAGAAGGCATCTTACACCAATTCCAGGTCGATCTTCTGAGTTCACACTGAACTTAGTAAAGGAGGCAAGAATCCTGCACCGAAGAAGCAGATTTGTGCCAAGTTTTTTTCCTACGTTTAAATAGGTCTGGAATCAGGAGAGAATGCCTGTACCCGAGCATAGGCAGTCACCGTGTCACCCAGCTGTGGTGACGAACTTTGTGGGTGCTTTGCTGCTGTGCTGCCCGGGGCCCTCAGACTCATTGCAGTGAAACTGGGCTGATCCCTTCACCAGGAGTGGAGAAATCACCACTGTGCTGCCACAGAATCATTCCCGGAACGCAGCCTCTGAAAGCTGCAGAGCCGCGCAGCTGCAGGATTTGAACCTGCAACTGAAGTGTACTCGACTGCCGAAGTTTGGTTTGGAGTGCAACGAGGGTTCATAAGAACTTGCAACCCGTACCAGTTGGCCCTAAGACATCCGTAGACTTTTACGCACTAGTGTCCCCTGGGGGCCACTCTTCTTTATCAAGGTAGCCTGTGCTATTGAGCTATTCCCAACTCTTGGATCCTGTTCTGCCCTCTTGGGGAGACCCTCAGCAATTAATTGGAACGTATTTTTCACTGCCTCACCCACATCCTGAAACACTACAGCTCCATCAAGAGACCCTGTTTTGAACTTAGCCAATTAGTGGGAACTTATTCTTCACTGCCTCACCCACCATCCTGAATCACTAAAGTCCCTTTAAGAGATCCTGTTTTGAACTTAACCACACAACTGTGTGCATCAGCACCAAATGTACTTTTGCGCAAGAGTGTCCCCTGGGGGCCACTCTTCTTTATCGAGGTAGCCTGTGCAACCGAGTTATTCCCAACTCTTGGTTCCTGTTCTGCCCTCTTGGGGAGACCCTCAGCAATTAGTTGGAACGTATTTTTCACTGTCTCACCCACATCCTGAAACACTACAGCTCCATCAAGAGACCCTGTTTTGAACTTAGCCACAGGATTGCGTGCATCAGCACCAATTGTACTTTTGAGCTCAACGCTCCACTGATCTTAGGGACTGCACTGCTTCTTAGATAGGGTTTGAATTATGAAGGACTTCCTATACGATATTCACACCGTGTGACCCCTTTCTTTGCAGGTTGTGGGTCTGTACAGTGTAATATCTCATTTGGCCATTGGCAACTGTATATATGTTTCAAAGTTGGTGTTGTGTTGGTTTCATTAATGCTGCTAAGATTTGCTTTGCATTTGATGTAAAAGGCCTTTAATAAACGTATATGTATTTTTGATATATACACCTGACTGAGAGTCATTTGTAGTGTCATTTACTGTGTGTGCTCATTGTGAGCTTTCGATCACCCTCACCCCTCCTAAGACCTAGCCTTGTCCGCCGCCAATGCTACCTTGATTGGTCTGTCTTGTCCAGAAGGTTACCCTGCCCATGAGGTCAGAGTTCAGAAATCCATCTTAACGAATTGTTGTACAGCGGTGGGATAGGATCGAAGGTACCCAGTGTTGCACACTGGTAAAGGTACTCAGATTACACTTACCCAGGACACATAGTGACCTTAGAAGAAACCTAACAGTAAAGACTAATGACAATCTCTAAACATGGAAACAATAACCAACATAAACTTGAATGCTTCCAAGTCAGAAACACTGAGAATGATGTGTACCGAGAGAGGCTTGCCTGCTCATGGTGCAAAGAGTGAATTGATCCAAAGGATCATGGATTGGCAAGAGGTGCAACTCGATGCCATTATCTCGGATGAGAGTGGTGGTGGGGCTGCTCTCACTTACAGCTCTAGCAGTGCTGTTGCTGCCCTCATCCATGAGGTCCATGAAGACAGGGATTGTGTAGAGTCTCAAGTCTTATCTGGCGGGTCTGATGCTGAAGGCATTCTTGAATTCAAGAAGGAAGAACTGCAGTTTAAGCAGAAGGAGCTTGAGTTCAACATGATAAAGCTGAGAGTCGAGCAGGCAGAGAAACAAAAAGACAGGGATCACCAGTTGGAGCTCGCCAAGATTCAGACTACAACTGGCTACTCCAAAGGATATGGACATGAGTCTGGCTCCTCCTCTCATCCAAGACTTCCTAAGAATCTGCTCAGTGTGTATGATGAGAAGAATTGCATTATGGACTGGCTGACTGCATTTGAGTATGCCCATGAAGTCCAAGAGGTTGTGGATGCTGATAGAATTTCTGCTCAGTCGACTACCCATTACTGACTGCAGTGCCATTATGGAAATGTCTAAGGGCCTCATCACGAGTTGGGCTGTATTCCCGGCTGTAATACCGCCGACTGTAATAGCCCTAGCACCGACCGGTCCGGCTGTATTACCGCCAGATCACGAGTTGGGTGTTAACAGGAAATCCCCATTCCCCATTGGGTCCATTGGATTCAATGGGGTATTTTCAACGCTAATTATGCGGGCTAATACAGCCAGCGGTAATACAGCAAAAAACAGAGGATTTTCACCTCCAGAGAAAGGATGGTGGTAAAACAGCCCATTTAGCGCCCAACTCGTGATAGGGCCAGCCCTTAAATGCGGCTGTAATACCGTTACCACCGCATTTAAGGGCTACAGCCCAACTCGTGATGAGGCCCTAAGTCTGATAGAGTAGATTTTGAAGAATTGAAGCAAACTCTCATCTCACATTTGGGAAGACTCCTGCTCAATACTTAAAGAGATTTAGAGAGTACACAAAGAAAGAAGTTAACCCTTGGGTGGCCTATGTTACTGATTCCTTGGAAAATCTGACTGGCTGGGTTGAAGGCTATAAGGTCACGACCTTTGAGGGTATGATATGTTTAGTCTTGCTTGAACGTATTGTGCATCCTGTTCTCCTGAGATGAAGCAGCACTTGGCTGATTCAAAGGAGAACGATCCTAAGAAACTAGCAAGTGCAACAGATGTGTGAGTGTCACACAGACCGTCCCATAAGGACAAGTCTACTCCTGGTAAGCAGGAGGCGGGGAAGAAGAACACAGATAAGGAGGGTGGGGGATCTGATAAAACCTCCTCCCAAAAGAGCCACAAAAAGAAAAACAAGGGTTAGTCCCAAGAGAATGGTCGGGGTAGTGGGAGTTATACTCCCAGACAGTACTGTGGTTATAATAAGCCTCCCTATGTCCCAAGACCCAGTGGATCTTGTGTGGCTTATGGAGCAAATGACTATGTGAAGGGGGGGTCCCAGATGTAAGGTCAAAACCTTAGGGGTCACTCTGTGAGTCTGGCCTTCCCCTCCTATGAGGAAGAAGAGATCACAGGGGCATCCTTCTCCTCAGACTCCTTCCCCAGTCGGATAGAATCTGAGATAGTCCTAGTTTCCCTGGGTTCCTGGGAGTCTGAAGTCTCAGAGGCTTATGCTAGCTACCAGACAATACCAAGCACTACTTTAACGACAGTGTGGTGATCAATGGAGTAGATACTCCTGTCTTTAGGTATAGTGGGGCCAGCAGGACTGTGGGGGATTCCACTTTGGTAAACCCAGAGGAGCTTGCCAGAGCTCCCCTGATGCCCACCAAGTTAGATAATGATCCTCCGCTCAAGTTCCCAGTAATGCCTGTAAATCTTACTACAAATGGTACAATGGTCAGGATTCCAGTGAGCATTCAGAGGCAAGTCCCAGGTAAGGTCCTGCTGGTGAATGTTCTCAGAGATTTCGGTCTTGTGGGTGACACAGCAGAGAGACCATGCACAAGGTCACAAAGAAGGGCTGCCTTAACCAAGACCAAGGCAGAGCCCAAGCCAAAGGAGCACCCAAGGCTAAAGGAGTCAAGAAAGACAATAGAGGGAAAGGCAACATTCCCCCTAACTCACCTACCACTGAGGTGGAGGTAGTTGGCCAAACACCTAAACCTGACAAGGAAGAGGTGTTGCCTGAAATTCTTAATCCATGTGACCATCCTGAGCTGCAGAGTTTGTTAGTAGAAGGTTGTCCTGATAGAGTTGAGTTTAGTTAGGGCCAACGAGAATGCCCATCTTTGGAAGGCCTAAGGAGACAGGCCTGCTCCCAGCTTGAGGGGGAACCTCCTGGGAAGCACAGGATTTATTCGGAAGGTGGGCTTCTCTACAGTGAGCCCACAGAGTCTACAGAAAGAGACCATAGGAGGTTGGTGGTTCCCCTTCATGTAAGACCCTTCCTCTTGCAGCTGGCATATGAGGGCCCCCTTGGTGGTCACCTTGGAATCAAGAGAACCGAGCAAAGGTTAGCCATGCAATTCTACTGGCCCAAGATGGGGGTCCAGGTAGAAAGCCAGTTCAGGAGTTGTGCCACCTGCCAGTTATCTGGAAAAAGTGGCACAACAATCCAAGCTCCATTGGTACCACTCCCAGTTGGGCGGGTACCATTTGAAAGGGTAGGGATTGACATTGTTGGTCCCCTTGACCCTTAGACATCCTCAGGGAATAGGTGTATCCTGGTGCTGGTCGACCATGCCACCAGATATCCTGAGGCCATCCAATTAAAGATTGTAACTGCCAAGTCAGTTGCAAATCTTTGCTTGGCATATTCACTAGGGTTGGCTTCCCTAAAGAAGTTGTGTCTGATAGGGGCAGCAACTTTTAGTCCAAGTACATGCAAGCCATGTGGAAGGCGTGTGGAGTTACCTACAAGTTCTATGACTAAAGATATACATTGCCTTCTGGATAAACCATTAGAAAAGCACAAATATCAGAATTTGAATACACAGGAGCTATCAGCCTTAAAACAACTAGAGGACAATCCCGCTATTACCATCAAGGAAGCCGATAAAGGTGGCAACATTGTGTTACTTAACACACATGACTATATTCAGATGGGACTAAAGCATTTACAAACGCCAGGCTGCTACATCAAACTTAGTAAAAATCCTACCAAGCGAATTGTATCAGATCTCCAAACCTTGATTGAACAATGGCATTCATTAGGATTCCTGACTGATGATGAAAAGAAATTTCTTACCATTACTGACCCAACTATGCCAACTCTGTATTTTTTTGCCGAAAATATACAAGCACTTTGACACTTTACCAGAAGTGAGGCCGATTATGAGCGGTATAGGGTGGGCCACGGAAGCAATTTCACAGTACCTAGATGAAATATTTCAGCCTTTTGTTGTGAAAACGAGTATTTACATTAGGGACAGCACTCAAATTTTACAATACTTACAAACTGTCAAATGGCAACCCACTTTTTGTCTGGCTACCCTTGATGTTTCAGCGTTATATTCTAATATCAAACATGATTTAGCTATACAGTCAATTGAATATACTTTTTGCAACTCATCTGCATCGTACTATAGTCATATACAAATGGTTATAGCATTCTTGCAATTTGCGCTTACCAACAATGTGTGTATTTTTAACAATGTGTACTACTTACAATCTAAAGGAGTTGCAATGGGCGCCAAATTTGCACCATCTCTGGCCAATTTGTTTATGTCTTTCTATGAAGAAACCCATGTTCTGAACAAACTAGAATATGACAATGTACTGGTGTGTTGGAAAAGGTACATAGATGATGTTTTTATAATTTGGCAAGGAAGTATTGACTCTTTTGATGATTTTGTTACTCATGTTAATGCCAACAACTTTGGAATCACTCTTTCTGGTCACTCGAGTCCCACTAACATTACTTTCCTTGACTTAGAAATCTTTATTGAAAACAACACAGTGCATACGAGAACTTTTCTTAAACCTACCTCTGTTAATTCCATATTGCATGCTAAAAGCTGTCATCAGAGAACTACCATACATAATATTCCCTGTGGTGAGTTTTACAGGGCGAGAAGAAATTGTTCTAAGGATACAGATTTTCAAACAGAATGTACCCAGCTTAACTATCGGTTCAAGCAACGAGGCTATCCTGCCTCAGCAATATCTAAAGCATCACATAAATACCAATCTGTCAAACAGGCGGACTCGTTAAGCACCAAAACTCATTCAGACAGTCAGCAGAGACCTGTTTCTCTAATTACGCAGTACACCAGCGACTCTTCAACTCTATACAAGTTAACTTCCAAGCATTGGCATTTGCTTAAACTGGACACAGACCTTATACCATATGTCTCAGACAAACCTAATTTTATTTCCACTAAGGCTAATACTCTCCGCAATAAACTTAGTCCTTCATTTCTGGATTTACCTGATACTGATAGACAAATAACTTGGCTGCAGAACAAAAAAGGTTTTTATAAATGCGGCAATTGTAATCAGTGTCAATATGCATATCACAGCTGTCAGACATTTGTAGATTGTAATGATATTCAATTTTCAATTAAAGATTTCATCAACTGTAAGACCAGATTTGTAGTCTATGCAATCATTTGTGTTTGTAACAAATTATATATAGGAAGTACGATCAGGCAATTGAGAATACGCATAAGGGAACATCTGTCAAGTCTTAACAAAACCGGGGCTAACTTGCCTTTAGCCTTACATTGGCAAACAGAACACCAGTTTGCCAAAATAACAGACATACGCTTTTTGGGTCTGGCCAGGGCATCTATTGGTAAACGTGGTGGTGATCTTTGTATGAAATTAAGGAGATTAGAATGTAAACTCATTTGTCATTTCAGATGTACCTCACTTGGACTCAATTCAGACCATGAAATGCATGTTTTTCTATAATGTCTTATTTTCCTTATTTACATTATGCTTGCCTTGCCAAAGGATGCTTTTACTTTAATTTTAACTAATTTATGGCGATTTAATATCCTTACTATTGTCCCACACTTTGTCATTTTGTTGCAGCTTCATTGTACTATTGCACATTTGGTGCTAAACTATATATAATGTGTGTGATTGAATTGTGACCATTTTGAATTGCGAAATTGCTTAATTGTATACTTTACTACTTGCCTACCCCTGCTTACTCTGTGGGCAATCGACTTTAAATATTATCCTTGAGGACACAGATGCGATATGTTGTGGGAATTTGTCAACTGCCGTTTGGAAAGCTCACATTCACCCTCAATGCCTATATATTCAAACACAGCAACATACCATCACTATAACCAGTCGCACCTGAACCGTACCAATGAGGCGGAATGACGTTTTAACAGGATGCACGCGTATTACGTTGCACGCTAAATGGGCGCAAGACGACACACGCATGGCCCTATTTTTACTATGTATTGCCTCTTAGACTGAACCTGACGCTTAGTGCCAATGTCAGTATATTTGATAGGATTTTGACCCTGTTATTGTTGTCAGCCTTCAGTATTGGGTGCAGTTTACTCTTTGATCCGCACTAATTACGCGGGATGACGTTAATGCTGTGCTTGCGCGCGTGACATCACTTGCAAAACGTGCGCGTGACGTCACGCACGCAGCCTCATCTTCACTCTGCTAGATCTACTTACATGGAGCTTGCCGCACGGCGCAAGTGCTAATACTTCTACTAAAATTCTGGAGAGGGGGATTTGACCCTGTTACTACATTGAGCTATCAGCATCAGGTATAGTTGTATGCACCTTTTAGGATACTGGCTAGGTATTTATTGTTTCCAGACAACCCACAGAGAATTTACACAATTTTCTTATATCGTAGATATATCATTTCTTGCATTGAGTCATATACCCATTGAGGGTAAGTTATCTTTTTTCTCTTTGATTATTTTGTACTTCTGTACATTATGAGTTTACAGACAGTCGAGACTTATCACTTAATTGGTTACCTTATTATTAATATAGGTAGCAGTTGTGCTTTTCAATACATTTTTCCTGACCAATTTTGCATTGGAATCACAGTATGTTGCAACTTCCCACATACATATTGCTTACTACAATGACTTATGTGTTTTTTTTTTTTCTCACGCTTAATTAGCATGTCCTAATTTATGTTTTCTTTTATTTTTACCTTGGGATATTCTTTTGTTTACATTGGCTACATCCACACATTGAAACACTTGTATGTGAATTTCTTTTTCTATCTGTGGTATCATGTTTGAATTTTTATGGTTTGATTATTTTTATACATGCTTACTTTCACTTTGTGCACAAATGTACAGCCTTGAGGCTGCTTAATGAACAATAAATTGGATTTGAGCCTATTTCTGTATTAAGCTTAATGGACTCCACAATTGGAATTTTGGGATCTGCGCACTGATCACACCTTCCTTTTTTAAGCCTATGCTTACCTACAGGTTCTCCTCACCATATCACTCCCAAACCAATGACTTACTTGAGAGGTTCAATAGAACCCTCAAAAGCATGATTGAGGCTCTGCAAAAGCCCCAGAGAAGAAAATGGGAACTCCTTCTTCCATGTTTATTGTTTGCCTACAGAGAGATACCTCAAGAGGCGATTGGCTTCATCCCCTTTGAGCTTCTTTCAGGTCACCCTGTTAGGGTCCCCTTAGTTATAGTCAAGGAGCGGTGAGAGATTTTGGATAAGAGAAGGCATCTTACAACCATTCCAGGTCAGTCTTCTGAGTTCACATCCAACTTAGTAAAGGAGCCAAGTATCCTGAACTGAAGAAGCAGATCCATGGAACCGCTGGTGGCCCGCTGGAAGGTTTGGCACCCTGAGCCCGCTGTTGTCCTGTCGGACCCCCTGTTTCTGATTGAATCTAGAAGGCCTGCAGGGGTGCTTTGACCCACTGGAATAGTGGGACCAACTATTCTCGGCACCTCCTACTTAACCTGTAAGCAAGCCTTTTCAGAAGTGTACCTGGACCGCCCAGTGAACTGATCAGCTTGTACGGGACCTTTGCTCTGGAACCACGTCTGTCTTGAGTTTCGATTTGAGCATTTGGAGTCTGTAAGCTCTTGGTATAAGGCAATCTCTTGCTGAGTTTTGGATACCTAGCATTCCTATGTCTGGAATTAGGAGAGTACACCTGAACCCGAGCTTACACGGTCACTGTGTCGCCCAGCTGTGGTTACGAACTTCATGGGTGCCTTGCTGCTGTGTCCCCCTGTGCCCTCATACTTGCTGCAGTGGAACCTGCCTGATCCCTTCACTAGGAGCGGATAAATCGCCACTGTCCTACCACAGAAGAATTCCCAAAAGGCAGCCCCTGAAAGCCGCAGACCCACGCAACTGCAGGATGTGAACCTGCAAACGAAGTGGACTTGACTGCCAAAGTATGATTCGGAGTGTGCAGAGGGTCGGTAAGTACTTGCAACCCTCACCGGTGGCCATTGGCGCATTCAGACTTTTATGCACAAGTGTACTCTGAGTGCCATTCTTCTTTATCGAGGTAGCCTGTGCTACCGAGCTATTCATACCTCTAAGGTCCTGTTCTGCCCTCTTGGGGAGACCCTCCTCGTATAGTGGGAACGTATTCTTCACTGCCTTACCCACCAGCCCCTTGAAGAGACCCTGTTTTGAACTTAACCGCATGACTGCGTGCATCAGTTCCAAATGTACTTTTGAGCTCAAGGCTCCACTCATCTTAGGGACTGGACTGCCTCTTAGATAGGATTTGAATTGTGAAGGACTGCCTATAGGATATTAGCACTGTGTGACCCCTTTCTTTGCAGGTTGTCTATCTGTACTATGTAATATCCCATTAGGACTTTGGTAACTGTATATATGTTTCATAGTTAGTGTTGTGTTGGTTTTGTTTATACTGCTGAGATTTGTGTTTGATTTAAAAGGCCTTTAAAAAATGTATATATATTTTAGATATTAACAACTGACTAGCTCTGTTTCTGATCCATAAGTGATGATCAGTACAACCTTCTGCTGAAAAAACGTCATCATATGACTATAGGTAAATTTACCATACTTGTATACCAACATTTGTGCCTGGAATGTAAGATTTCTTACTTTGATGTCCAAACCTAGCAGGTATAGACTATCACTAGCTGAAGCAATAATGGGAACTCCCAAATATTTGTACTGATCAACTGCCATACATTTGGAGTTCTAGAGAGACCACAAAAACTTATTTGATTTCCTTCCAACATTTTTCCCACAAATCACAATTGGAGTTTTTTCAGTGTTTATAACTGCTAACACTTCTTGCCAAATGTAAGTGACATTTTCCTTTGCAAAATAGCATGTTCTGCACATGCAAGCTTAGCAGAGGTTGACCATGGAAAGCCTGAAAATAGACTGGTCTTGTCCAATGGAGAGCGCATTGATAGGTCTACTATCCTTGCGTCATTGCTTCTCGTGAATAGCCTTCTTTGTTTATTTATTATTGTTCACTTCTGGTCCCCTCCTAGGAGTGTTGGCAAATTCTCTAGGATTTCCATTAACCTTTGCATCTGTATAATGGACCTCTGTTTTTGCTTACTGCGTACAAAGGTGGTGAGGGCATTTCCTGGCTGACAATTTCCCACACATGAAAACGCAACATAAATCCCTTTGTTTTAATTGAGCTTAAACGCGTTTCATGGAAAGCACTTGCCACAGGAGAACTGTTTTGCTCCCTGTTTTATTTGGCATCTCCCTGTTTTCTTTTGAATGTTTGAGTCCCTGTTGACGGAGGTGGGTTTCCTGCAGGAAAAACAGCATCGGAAGGATTGATTTTTGGAAGGTTTTGTACTTTCTGTCTTTTTGTATAATTGTCTTTTACGGTTCGACAGTTTATAAAGTACTCACATTATTAACAGTACAAATGACCACAGCTGAAATGTACAAAATAAAAATATCAAAGGACAGTACAAAACATGTTCATTTAAATGCACGGTTTTACTCACGACGTCAGTGAGGTAACAAACCAGTCCAGCAGTACCAAAAAAAAAACAAGCCCGGTATTTCACATAGGTGTTCAAATAACAACAACCTACAATCAAGGTAAGTCCTTTTGTATGTGTATAGCACTAAACAACCAAAGGTATCTAAGTGCTTTACTGACAAAGCCACAAAAATAAAAATGAAAACCGTAAAGTGTTCGATGTTCTCATAAAAGTGAAGTAACCCCAGGCAGTTAATGCTGCTGTCTGCCAGCCAGTGAGTGCATCCTTTCTTTCCTAAAGTCGGGGACAGCCAGTGTGCCCCCAGCACGAGTACGCTATGGCCAGGTGTTGATAGCCACTTTGCTCCCAGCTCTAGTTCGCTATGGCCAGGTGTGGCTAGCCACTATGCACCCAGATCTAGTTCGCTATGGCCAGTGTGGCTAACCACTGTGCACCCTGCTCTAGTTCACTATGGCCAGTTGTGGCTAGCCACTGTGCCCCAGCTCCAGATCGCTGTGGCCAGTTGTGGCTAGCCACTCTGTGCCCAGCTGTAGTTCGCTATGGCCAGTGGTGGCTAGCCACTGTGCGCCCAGCTCTAGTTTGCTATGGCCAGGTGTGGCTAGCCAAGGTGCACCCAGATCTAGTTTGCTATGGCCAGATGTGGCTAGCCACTGTGCCCCAGCTCTAGTTCACTATGGGCAGGTGTGGCTAGCCATTGTGCCCCCAGCTCTAGTTCGCTATGGCCAGTGGTGGCTAGCCACTGTGCGCCCAGCTCTAGTTTGCTATGGCCAGGTGTGGCTAGCCAAAGTGCACCCAGATCTAGTTTGCTATGGCCAGATGTGGCTAGCCACTGTGCCCCAGCTCTAGTTCACTATGGGCAGGTGTGGCTAGCCATTGTGCCCCCAGCTCTAGTCTCTATGGCCAGTTGTTGCTAGCCACTGTGCCCCCTGCTCTAGTTAGCTATGGCCAGGTGTGGCTAGCCACTGTGCACCCAGCTCTAGTCCGCTATGGCCAGGTGTGGCTAGCCACTGTGCCCCCAGCTCGAGTTTGCAATGGCCAGTTGAGTCTAGCCACTGTGCCCCCAGCTCAGATTCGCTATGACCAGTTGTGGCTAGCCACTGTGCCCCCAGCTCCAGATCGCTATGGCCAGTTGTGGCTAGTCACTCTGCCCCCAGCTCGCTATGGCCAGTTGTGGCTAACCACTGTGCCCCCAGCTCGAGTTTGCTATGGCCAGTTGTGGTTTGCCACTGTGCCCCAGCTCGAGTTGGATATGGCCAGGTGTGGCTAGCCACTGCGCAGCCAGCTCGAGGTTGCTATGGCCAGGTGTGGCTAGCCACTAAGCCCCAGCTCTAGTTCACTATGGCTAGGTGTGGCTAGCCACTGTGCCCCCAGCTCCAGTTCGCTATGGCAAGTTGTGGCTTGCCACTGTGCCCGAGCTCGAGTTCGCTATGGCCAGGTGTGGCTAGTCACTGTGTCCCAGATCGAGTTTGCTATGGTAAGTTGTGGTAGCCACTGTGCCCCAGATCGAGTTCGCTATGGCCAGGTGTGGCTAGTCACTCTGGCCAGAGCTTGAGTTCGTTATGGCCAGTTGTGGTTACCCACTGTGCCCCCAGCTCTAGTTCGCTATGGCCAGTTGTGGTGAGCCACTATGCAGCCAGCTCGAGGTCGCTATGGCCAGGTGTGGCTAGCCACTGTCCACCCAGCTTGCGTTCGCTATGGCCAGGTGTGGCTAGCCTCTATGCCCCCAGCTCTAGTTTGCTATGGCCAGGTGTGGCTAGCCACTGTGCACCCAGATCTAGTTCGCTATGGCCAGTGTGGCTAACCACTGTGCACCCAGCTCTAGTTCACTATGGCCAGTTATGGCTAGCCACTGTGCGCCAGCTCCAGATCGCTATGGCCATTTGTGATAGCCACTGTGCCCCAGATCGAGTTCGCTATGGCCAGGTGTGGCTAGCCACTCTGGCCCGAGCTCGAGTTCGCTATGGCCAGTTGTGGTTATCCACTGTGCCCCCAGCTCTAGTTCGCTATGGCTGGTTGTGGCAGGCCACTATGCAGCCAGCTCGATGTCGCTATGGCCAGGTGTGGCTAGCCACTGTCCCACCAGCTCGCGTTCGCTATGGCCAGGTGTGGCTAGACTCTATGCCCCCAGCTCTAGTTAGATATGGGCAGGTGTGGCTAGCCACTGTGCACCCAGATCTAGTTCGCTATGGCCAGTGTGGCTAACCACTGTGCACCCAGCTCTAGTTCACTATGGCCAGTTGTGGCTAGCCACTCTGCCCCAGCTCCAGATCGCTATGGCCAGTTGTGGCTAGCCACTGTGCGCCCAGCTCTAGTTCGCTATGGCCAGTGGTGGCTAGCCACTGTGCGCCCAGCTCTAGTTCGATATGGCCAGGTGAAGCTAGCCACTGTGCACCCAGATCTAGTTTGCTATGGCCAGATGTGGCTAGCCACTGTGCCCCAGCTCTAGTTCACTATGGCTAGGTGGGGCTAGCCACTGTGCCCCCAGCTCCAGTTCGCTATGGCAAGTTGTGGCTTTCCACTGTGCCCCAGCTCGAGTTCGCTATGGCCAGGTGTGGCTAGTCATTGTGTCCCAGATCGAGTTTGCTGTGGCCAGTTGTGCCTAGCCACTGTCCCTCCAGATCTAGTTCGCTATGGCCAGTTGTGGCTAGCCACTGTGCCCCATCTCGAGTTTGCTATGGTCAGTTGTGGTAGCCACTGTGCCCCAGATCAAGTTCGCTATGGCCAGGTGTGGCTAGCCACTCTGGCCCGAGCTCGAGTTCGCTATGGCCAGTTGTGGTTACCCACTGTGCCCCCAGCTCTAGTTCGCTATGGCCAGTTGTGGCGAGCCACTGTGCAGCCAGCTCGAGGTCGCTATGCCCAGGTGTGGCTAGCCACTGTCCCCCCAGCTCGAGTTCGCTATGGCCAGGTGTGGCTAGCCTCTATGCCCCCAGCTCTAGTTCACTATGGCCAGGTGTGGCTAGCCACTTTGCACCCAGATCTAGTTCGCTATGGCCAGTGTGGCTAACCACTGTGCACCCAGCTCTAGTTCACTATGGCCAGTTGTTGCTAGCCACTGTGCCCCAGCTTCAGATCGCAATGGCCAGTTGTGGCTAGCTACTGTGCGCCCAGCTCTAGTTCGCTATGGCCAGTGGTGGCTAGCCACTGTGCGCCCAGCTCTAGTTCGATATGGCCAGGTGTGGCTAGCCACTGTGCACCCAGCTCTAGTTCGCTATGGCCAGGTGTGGCTAGCCACTGTGCCCACAGCTCTAGTTCGCTATGGCCAGTTGTGGCTAGCTACTGTGCCCCAGCTCAAGTTTGCTAGGGTCAGTTGTGGTAGCCACTGTGCCCCAGATCGAGTTCGCTATGGTGAAGGCGAGCATCCCCTGATAGCACGATCCTCCCCACAATGAGAGACAATAATGGACTCTCCCAAGATGGGAATAAGGCTAAGACAAAGTGCGGGTGAGCTTAATGGGAGTTTATATAAGTCAGAATAGGGCATGCAAAGGACTCTGCAAACTCCGAGAGCGCTCTGTCTGACAATAGCAAAGACAGGCGTATATATTTACAAAATGCGTCATAAGAACCTACACACTATAGGGGGCACAAGTTTGTGGGGATTGGGTGGCGACGACTAACTATAGGTGCAGCTGTGATGTGGTTTGCCGTGGTTGGTGGACGTCACTGGTTACCCACGTGGGCCGGGCCGGGCAGGTCAGCTGGGCTCATCCGGGCGGTGTTGTTGTGCCAGCCGTGACCAGTGTCAGTGATGAACGTCTTTCTTGGCTTTCTGCCCTAAGGCCACACACACCGCATTCATTCAATATTGCAATATCATCTTCCCCGGTAAATCTTCAAATAGGTTATTCTACAGGTTAATGCAACACAGGAGGAATGCACCTAGAGTGGGGTCTTTTGGTGATACATCAATACATGGTTACCATCGTCCTGTTGACCGGGTATCATAGGTCGCGAGGTTGGGTCTCAGGGAAAGGGGCGAGCTGTCCAAGTTATCATGTCTCGTTAGAAGTCATTATGAATGTGTTCCTACAGTGTTGCTATAATATTGGGTGTCCTAATTTTACACGGGCCATTAACCTGGGGCGAGCTGGTGGGTCGTGGAGCCTAAGAAAGGGCACCTTCGGGCCTGCGTTTATGGCCGGGGTTTACTGCTGGGTTGTAAATAATTCAGGTGGCTGGCCGCGGCCCTGGGAGCAGCGGGGGAACGTGAATTCTTGAAGCGGCTCCAGCCGAATTGGGGGAGGTGAGGCAGAGCAGCACAGGCCTCTGCTTTCCGTCTGGCAGGCTTCAATGGGGAGGAAGGGGGAATGGCCTTGGATATGCCCACAATGGTATTTTCCTCGTGTGTTGCAGATTATGTGAAAGAGGCAAAAACATTCATATAATGTACAATACTCATTGATTATTTTCAAAGCTTATGTTTTCTATATTGTTAGTGCCTTTACATGGCCATTTCAAATGTGTTACCTATACCCATTTTGCAATTGATATCTATATGTTAAGTATTTAACAACCACAACATCTTGTTACATTTCTATACATGCACGGTAAGCGAGGTAGTAGTAAGGTTGGTGGAGCACGCAGGAATAACTGGCCAATGAGACGGATGGCAGTGACACACGGTGAGCTTGGACATTGAAATACATTTTGTGCATTTTCGTGCACACTTTACATGAGCTCCCAATGTGGTTGCACTTGTCTTCCTATGCACTCTAGCAGCATTAGTTCAGTTATGGCATAGGACCTTGGAGTGCATTCTTCTCGGTGAAACATATACCATGAAAACCCCAGGACACTTTTACCATTTGCGTATAGCTACGGGGATGTGGGTACTTCAACCAGAATGCCATATAAACACACATTCTGCCATCTTCCTGGAGGTTACATGTTTTAATCAAAAAGGTCCTAAAGAGAAGAGTTTCATCACAGGCAGTTTGCATATTAGTATTTGGGGTCTCTACTTTTGTCGGGGGACCATTTTACAATTCTTTTCCACCCTGGCCTTGCTGGCCGGGTCATGCTGAGGTCAGTGATACACTGCGGAAGGTGAATGTTACAGTGTTTCCATCTAGCACTAGCTCATGTCCGTCTGTTCGTGGGAACGGGCTCTCAGCGGATCTGACAGGGAGCTGCGGCCGCGGGGACAAGTGAGACTCTCCAAGGGTGGGGGCCGCGCTGCTGTGCACAGGGCTCATGCCATTTTGATTTCACAAAATGGTTTCCAGGGCCTAGCTTAATACAGCATGTTTGGTCAATGTCTTCAGCCAGTGGTCCACCCGCCACCTGGGCCCTGGTGGCAGGGGGAACCCCCGACGAGCCATGGACTTCACAAGGGGCAGAGGCTGCAGGGGAGGGGGGTCTCTTGGACCAATCCTCCCATACATTTCCCCCCTTTCGTTACTTAAGTAACGAATACTGTAACTCCCTCAACCTCTTGCATTCTTCTTCTTCAGCTACAGCCTCATCCCATGCAGGGGTGCCTTTTATGGGCATCCATGCCCTGCACACTCCTTGCAGGCTTTCTCCCCTTCTAGCATACTCGTCCGGGATGCAGGTCAGATATATACAACCTTCATCTTCTTCCAAATCCACCCACACCTCCTCATACCATTCAAGTTCACGGGGCTCTTTAATGGTAGTGTGCCATAGCCTGTCTACTACATCTCCGCTGTGGTACATGGGCACCATCTGGAATCTTGGTGTGTTTTCTGCTCCTGTTTGTACCTCTACTTCCTGCATATGTTGTATCGTACCGCGAGCGTTGCCCATTGTCACCATCATCATTGCACCGTTTGGTGCTGCGTTTGCACAACATCGAAGGCCTACCTGGCACATACAAAAAATAAAAAGGAGGAACACTACTGCCGGCATCAACAATGTAACAGTCATTCCCAGCCATGATGGGACCCAGGAGAAGATGTTGTCGAACCACGTGCTTGCTTCTGCTCCACCTTCCATTTTCATTCTTTCTCCTAGGTTATGTACGGCTTCGATCACGTGGGATAAGGAACCATTATCTGCATCTTCGGAAGGTACGAAAGTGCAGCAGGCACTTCCAATTTTTTGGCAAATTCCTCCGTCCATCGCTGTTTACAGGTCTAAAACATACCTATTTTGCATGGTCATTAGCCGCAGTGCTCGCAGTTCCACTTTTATTACGTTAAATCCTTCTTCAGTGTCATTTGCCAGCTGGATCAGCTCCCATCGTGTAATTTGGAGCCATTTTGCATTTGCCCGTGCCTGGATACTGGGGATGAGTGAGGCGAAGAAAGTCTCTGCAGAGCTGAATAATCGGTATCTATCCGGGATCTGCGCCAGTAGCTCTGAAGATGCTTTTGGTATGTAGTTCGACGATCGTCTATTTCGTGACAGCATCTCTCCCTTATTACCGGAAGACAGGACATATACTTGTGATTCTGTAGTTGGTTGGGCCTCATTCTGCTGAGGGGTCTCTCGCATTTTCCTACTCTCATCAATGTGGCTTTCCGGTATCACCATTAGTGCAGAGTGTAGGGTGGCCAATGAGCAGCTGCCACTCCAGGATTGTGGGAGGTGCAGGTATGCCTGGTTGCCACATACCCAATAAGTGTTCATGAGGGCCGCTGTTCCTCTTCTTATATCCGGGATGGTGAGGGTCTTGTTGCAATTTTTGTTTACCCCCATGATATTTTTGCCCTCTCCCTTGAAACACAGTTCATAGATTATTTCTTTCTGTAACTTGAAGGGCTTTTTAATGGCAGTCACCCAGGTCAATTTTGAGATGTGCTCCTTCCATACTGGTGTGCATGTTTTCTCTATCCACTGCAGTTTCTCTGGTGCCACACCTCGCAGCGCTTCAGCTTTGCACATTATTTCTTCATCTTTCCACTTACTTTCTGAAAATAATGTCCCTTGTATTATAAAAAATGGTTCTTCCAAACATATCACTCCTTCCGCTTTCGGGTAACAGGTCTTCTCATTCTGCAGCATTTTAAAAGTTACCTTGTGTGCCTGGAAGGTGTTCTTAATTCTGCACAACGTGAGATGAAGGAGACATTGGGCATCCACAATAGGCAACTCTTTTGATAGCAGTACTTTGGGTGTACCTGAAGCATGGGGAATGAGGGAGCAGACATAACAACTCTCATTTGTTGTTTGCTTAGCTGTTGCACTCATGTCTGCATACCATTTATTTGTCTGGTGGGTCTTCCATTTTGTCGAGTCCCAACCCGTTATACTCGTCGTATTTTCTCCTTCCCACCTCCCTTTTCCTTCTACTATCCCTAAGATGTCTCCCAGCTCCAAGGGCGAGGAACAGTGTAGGCCCCCTTTTCTCCCCTCCGCCCCCCTTTTCCCATTCATCATATAATGCTGTGTATCCCACCGCCATCTCTTCATTCTCTTTCTTTATTTTATCAGGTAGTGTGTTCTTTATTGTGGGGGTGGTTACATGTGTGGGCACGCTCGTGGGGGTGTTGTACATCCATGATATTACAGAGGGGTTGCGATCATTTAAACTGCGGGCATTGTAATCGGAGGCATTTGGCGGGGAAGTTGTGCTATTTTGCATTTTATCCTGTATTCTTTCATTTGGCGGGGTAACAACATTGGACGGTTTTGTGTAATATCCCCATACAAGCTTAGATCTGTCCCATCTCAAAACATCACCTTCTTTAGTATCCGCAGCTGTAGTTTGATTTGTTACATTAATCTCGTTATTCCCTCCCCCCTCGTTCATCTCGATAGAGATGAACGCTATAAACCAATAAATAACCAAGCCAAACAGTATTGTAAAAAATAATGTGATGCATACAGACAACCCACACTCATACGAATATCTACATCTTTCAGCTAAAACTTCTCTATATCTAATCAATCTATTTGTTGCAGGCTGCCCGTTTGTTGCCATGGTAGTTCCTGTTTGAGATATAAAAGTGCATTAAGTGCGTGCATGTAAACATTTTTGTTGGCACTGTATGTACCAGGAGGTCATAAAAGGGAGATGGGTGGGGGGCGCGGGGGTTAGGGTTTGCACAGAGAAGGAAGCAGACAATACATATTTTTTACACCGTTATTTTCACTTAAACACATTTTTTTTTTGATTTATCTCAATCAATGACCTGTAATAGAATTCTTTCGTTAACAGTTTTATCTATCAGTTACACTCCTCCATTCATTTGTTCACGTTCACTCATCATTTTCATTACTTTTGTTTGCTGTTGTCTGTGCCTCCCCGTCCACCTCTTCCTGTACACGATTATATGCCTTTCGCACATCTGTCAAATGTATCCAATATTTGAGCCCTTTTACCTTTACAGCTGTGGGTGTGCAAAATACTACTTCGTACGGCCCATGGAACCTTGGGGCATTCCACCGGCGCACAAAGTTCCGGACATAAATGAACTCTCCTGGCATTAATTGTACTTGTGTTTCAGGTTCCACAAACCGTTGTGTTCCCTTCTTCCCTTGTAAATGGTGGTGAGAGCTGCCTTGATATTGCACGCGCCGCCCTAGTTAGCTTCTTTAGGTACTCTGTAAATTCTTCTCCTAATATTGTAGCGCTTCTGTGTGCATCTGAGTGTTGGCGCAGTGGGGAATGTGCTGTGTGCATCCGTCTCCCTGTCACGATTTCGTGCGGGGCCAGATGGTGGTCCTTGCTTGGCTGATTCCTCAGCTCAAACAGTGCAAGGGGTAAGCAGTAGATCCAGTTTTTCTTCAACAAAAAACACAATTTAGACAATCTCCCTTTTAACAGACCGTTCATCTTTTCGACAATGGCGTTACTTTGAGGATGATAAATCGAGCACAGTTTATGTTTTATTCCCAATAACGCAGTCACTTCTTTGAAGAGCTTGTTCACAAAATGAGTGCCGTTGTCTGAGCGAATCACGTCGCAAATTCCCCAGCGCGGGAACACTTCCCTTACTAGGAACTTTGCAGCGCTCTTAGCATCAGGTCGCGCACATGGACCCGCTTCCACCCACCTCGAAAATGGACATACAACCACTATTATGTAGCGTGCCCCATTACACCTCTCCCCCATGTCTGCATAATCAATGTGCAGTTCTCTGAAGGGCCCTGTAGGTTTTGGAATTGTCCCCCTGAGTGTCCGTAGGGTCATCCCAGAGTTATATATTTGGCACTTTGTGCACTCCATTGTCAATCTAGATATGTGTTCCTGGAGACATGGCACGAACCAATCTTCCTGTATCTCTGCTGCAATGTGTTGTTTAGTATTATGCGCTGGAAAGTGTAATTGCTGGAATGCTATTTCTAACAGTTTGATGGGCATTACCACTTTTCCTGAGTTATTTTGGCGCCACAATAAGTCTGTTGCCGATTGGCTGCACCCCCTTTTTTCCCACACCATTTTTTCGTCACAACTGGCACCCTCCTGTAGATCTAGTATTTGTGATATGGGCATGGCATTGTATCCTTCTGGAAGCTCTTCGTTCGTTTGGCGCTGCAATAGGTACTCGCCTGTTCCATGTCTTTCAAAATACGAAGCCTCCTTGGCAGCAGCGTCTGCTGCCGCGTTCCCCAAAGACACAACGTCGGTGTTGGACGTATGTGTTTGGCACTTCACTATTGTTACCACTGTTGGATCTTTTAGGGCCTCAATCAATTCCTTCAACAGTTCAACGTGTTGCACTGGGGTCCCATCTGCCCTTCGAAACCCTCTCCGTCCCCACCGGGCTAGACCTCCGTGTACGGTTGTCGTCATGTAGGCTAAATCTGTGTATATTGTTACTGCACATCCTTTAGCTGTATGTAATGCTTCTATTAGGGCGATAAGTTCTGCTGCTTGGGCTGAGAAATGGGACTGAAGGCGATATTGTACTAGTACTTCATACTCACCTTCTTCTAGCCTCACTACTGCTAGTCCCACATGTTTCTCTCCTGTGTCCATGCCAATTAACGCTGACCCATCCACAAAGTACACCTCTCCCTCGCTCAGGGCATTTTCACACACCACCGTGCCCTCCCCCGTTTCCCCTGTGTATGTTGCACAATTGTGTTCTTGCATGTCCTCTAGTGTGCATGGTTCTGTGATGAATGTAGCTGGGTTTACTGTCCTGCACCTTACCACGTTAATGTTGGCGCTAGACAATATTATCTCATAGGCAGTTGCTCGCTGTGTGGTCAGTGTGCTTTTTGATCTTTCAAGTATTGCAAATAATGAGTGTTCCACAAACAACGTGACAGGGCACCCCATTACTATTGTGGCGCTTTTCTCAATGGCTAACGCGGCGGCAGCGAGAGACTGCTCGCACGCGAAGTGGCCTTGCATCACAGCATCTAATGTGCCACTATACTAAGCCAATGGTTTGTGTCCTACGGAAGTCTTTTGTGTCAGTACTGCTGTCATAAGAGTTCCCTTGCAATGTGAGAACAGGTAAAATTCACGCTCATAATCAGGATTGGCGAGTACTGGAGCACTCGAGATCAGCTCTTTTAGTGACCCAAACGAGTCATTCATTTCTTTTGACCACTCTATTTTCCGGTTCTTGTGCTGGGCCTCTTTGAGTGCTTGCAGTAATGGCCTGGTGTAGGCTGCATAATCTAGTATCCATGCTCTACAATAGTTACACATTCCCAAGAATTTCTGCATC
This sequence comes from Ambystoma mexicanum, assembly GCF_040938575.1. Lineage (NCBI taxonomy): Eukaryota > Metazoa > Chordata > Amphibia > Caudata > Ambystomatidae > Ambystoma > Ambystoma mexicanum. The sequence goes on from NC_090925.1 coordinate 171,922,714, forward strand.
TCCTTCACTGTGGTTGGTTCTCTCACTGACCTTATTGCTTCTACTCTGTCAGGTATTATTCTCTTCCCGTCTTTTGATATCAGCTGCCCCAGGTACAGCACTTCTGACTGACAGTATTGTAGCTTCCCCTTGTCCACCTTGTACCTTTTATTCGCTAGCAGTGTCAAGAGGGTGACTGAGTATCTTCTGCACGTCTCTTCACTCTGTGCGCAGACGAGCAAATCGTCTACGTACTGAATGATCGTGCTTTCAACTGATAAATTACCCAGGTCTTTGTGTAGTATGCGGTTGAGTATGCTTGGACTTTCACAGTACCCCTGAGGTAGCCTGCAATGCTCGTATCTCTTCCCCCCTAATGTGAATGCTGTCAAGTATCTGCTTTCTTCTGCCAAGGGGATGGAGAAAAATGCATTTTTCAAATCAACCACTGTGAAATGTGATGCTGTTTTAGGGATGCTGCACAGTATGGATGCAGGGTTTGGGACCAAAGGCAATTCTTTTTGTATGACGTCATTTAGGGGGCGTAAATCTTGGATCATCCTCCAAGCCCCTCCCTTTGCTTTTTTGATCGGATAGATACATGTGTTACATGGGGAGTTTGAGGGCACTATTATCCCCTGTGCTAGCAATGCATTTATTGTCTCTTTTATCCCTTCCTCAGCTTCGCGGGACAATGGGTATTGTTTCACTCGAGGCACAATTGCCCCTGGTTTGAGTTTTATTACCACTGGTGTCACTCCATGCAACAAGCCTACATCATGGGGGCCTGTTGTCCACAAATTGTTGGGCACCAGTTGCATGTCATCGTCGAAAAAGGACGGTGGCGTTTCCACCACAGCCTTCAGCTGGACGGGCACTTGTCTTGTTTGAATCAAAATGCCACAGGGCATTGCTATTTCCATTATTATCTCGCCATCACTCTCCGCATCAGAAAAGAGATCCTCGTCAGATAAGTCTCGTAGGGCAATATCAGCATTGATGCACAATACAGTGCGCCATTCACACCCGTCTATGTCCATCCCAATTACTGCAATCCTTTTCACTGATACCTGTACAGCATGCAGGTCTAAGGATACCACTGACCCTGGTGCTATGTCTGGGCGTACTATTGGGCGGAAGATAAATTCTGCGGGTATTCTCCACTCTAACTTTTTTAGCTCGGGAACTACTTGGGCCAGTGTTTTCAAACCTTCGATGAACATTCTTTCATCCACTGGCATGCCGCGTATTTCTGATGCTGTTGCCCGAGCATGTACCACCAGCATTATGCGTAATGGGCATATTCCTGGTGTTGAGCACACTATCCCTCTATCTGTAAATGATATTGTCATATTAAGCTTGCTAAAAAATGTCCCTTCCGAGCAAGTTTATTGGCGATTGTTCATAATACAGTAAGGGTGTCTTTACCGTTTTACCCCCCCACTGTCACCTCCAAATCTTCTGTGTAAGGAACTTCAACTACAGCCCCAGAGAACCCCTGCGTCTCTAACTTCCGGTCAGATAACGGAAACCGGCCCTCATGGATACATGATTTCTCGGCTCCCGAATCCACCATGAATATGAACTGCTTGTCTCCTATCTGTGCCCCTACCAATGGTTCCTCCGCTGCATCGTAGGTGGTAGATAGAACAGGGCACGCAAGTGTTCTCTGTGGGCTGTCCTATGCTGGTTGTCTCATTGTCCCCCCTTGGTTGAAGACGCTTCCAGAAACTACTGACAGTAGTGCAGTGCATATTGTCGTTGTTTTGTTGGTGATTCTGTGTTCTGTAGTGATGCACTTGCCTTTGCTCTGGGTACCCCTGTTCTTGTTCCCTTGTCGTCCCATTGGAAGACCGTATGGGCTTCCCGGGTGAGGGTTACCATAGTGTTCCATCTCTTGAAATCCGTTGCTCGATCTATTCCTGCACTCTCTGGAAAAGTGGCCCCACCTTCCGCAGTTCCAACAGCTTCCCTGCGCACCTCTGGGACCTTGCCATCCATTTCCTCAGTTTCCCCCGTACCCTTGTCCACCCCCTCTGCGACCCCTGTACCCACCTCGCCCCCCTCGAGGGGCCCAATCTTGCCACTGCGGACCTCCGCTCTGCTCCTGCTCGTTCCACTGTAGTCGCCCTGCTCCTGCCCAATTCGTTGCCATCCTCCCCTGTATTGCTACCAGCCCCTCCTCCTCCTCTTCTCCCTCCCTGCTGTGGGGGAGCGCGGCTACTGCTGCAGCGACCTTCACCAGTTTCGTTTGTACTAACTTTGCCTTGTCTGCCAATCTTTTTTGCGCTTTCTCCTTTTCCCTATCCTTTATTCGTTTACAGTGGTGAACTATTATGCTCTGTATTTCGGGCCACCCTTTTGCTTCAATACCTGCAATTTTGTCAAATGCCTTTTGTACTTCTTTAGGGAGCCCTCTCTTTATTATAAAGTAAAATAATAAGGTTGACTGATGGGTGTGCCCGTTTCCGCTCTCCACATCTCCTGGACCCGAAAAATGTAATCCATAGCATCTTCCCCATCATTCATCGTACATTGCATGACTGACTGCAAATCTGAGGTGTCTGGGAATGTCTCTCTTAATGCGTCCCACACCCTCGCACGTACTGTGTTAAAAGAGGCCCCATCATGGCGATCGCAGTCTAATGTTACTCCCGGGAAGCCAGCCTTTACCCATATTCTGTCAGCTTGATCCCCTACTGCTGATACTAGCAGACTTTTCACATCACCTATTGCTAGAGGTACCCCGGCTGTGTGTTTCTCAAATGCATATATCCACTTGCTTGCCCCTCCTGATAGCGGTAGTAATAGCTTTAACAGATTGGCCTTATCCATCTGAGCCCAGGGTATGTAATTCGGCCTCCCTCCTCCCCTGTGTATTAGTGGGAGTTGTAACTTCCCCTTTGTTGTCTTATCTGTACTCAGCTTCATTCCGTTCTTTCCTAGTGGCGCCATTTTCCCCAACCTATTCCTTAATCGTCCTGTCCACTCTTCTTCCATGGTTCTCCCTGAACATGCGCCATCCATCCCCTCACTTCCTCCTCCCATTGCCATGCTTAATCTTTAACTTTCCTCTAAGTCCTCTTCTATATCACACAATAGCTCCTCTCTACCTCCCGTGGCCCTTATCTCATCGTCAGTACGCTCCTCCCTCTCCTCCAGTTCAATTATTCGGGCTGGTTCTTCTTGTATCCTGAACAATATCTCCCCCTTCTTCCACCCTTCCTCAATGGTTTTATCATGACTCTGTGCTCTTGATGTCAGCTCTGACCTAGCAGCATTAGTCCCAGTCTGTTCACATATGCTTTTTATCCTCAAGAGCTCGTCTTTTGCTACAGAGAGCCTAGACTCTAGGTCTTCTGTTTCTCTATGTTCACTATTGGTGTACTTACCTGGTCGCGCTTTCTATGACTCTCATACGGTAGGGGTGCTGTTCGCCCTCGAGCCGTAGTGACTGTTGTCGGGGGTACATATGTTGGGTCACTGTATCCTTCTGCGGGCACTGGCTTATTTAGTATTGGGTACAACCTAGTTACCTCTACTGGTGACTCCCCTTCTGGCAACACCTTGTTGTCTTTTGGTATCAGCAATGGATTGTCAGTGGTAGATGTCAGATCAGTACCTAACTCCCTTTTCTTGGGCGGGGGTACTTCTTCAAACAATCTCCATAGATCTAATATTTCTCTCCTATTATGTAACTGCTTCCCCTTGTATTTTAAACAAATGCATGTAGCTACCATATCTAGGACACTCTTGTCAAACAATCCCCCTTCTGGACATATTTGGGGTAACCCTTCCCCCTTTAGCTCTGTAATCCACTGATCGTGATATTTCTTAATATGTTCAGCATACCCAGGCAGATTCTTACAAATATGGGCTAATGGTGTCTCTGCCCCCATCGTTTGTGGTTGCTCGATACAGATGTATATATATATATATATATATATATATATATATATATATATATATATATATATATATATATATATATATATATATATATATATATATATCACCAGATATATCTAAGGATTTGTGTATCCCTGCGTGTGGGGACCTGCGTGTGTTTCCGCCACCTGGGCAATATAAGAATGGCCGTGCACAGCCTCTATTCCGTATAATTTAGGGGGCACATACAAAAGCAAACCACCCTTCGTACACCACCAATATCTTCAGCACATTTATCCAAAATGAAACAGTCACTTTACTGCATTGCGCTCTTCCTCGTAAAATTTCTTCTGGTCACACTTACCATGACCACACCATAATTATGCACTTATGACCACTTTTACACATTCATCTTGACAAATATGTTCTGACACATGTGATGCGTACACACCAATAGGCAACACTCTATTCACAGCTCAATTTGTAATCCCTTTCCTCCCTTGCTAGCTGTCCCTTTCTTTCTTAATCTGATATGAATTCGTCTTGCAGTTTTGATATAAACTCGTCTTTTTACTTAGGTTATTTTCCTTCTTCTTTTTTTTTTTTTTGGTACTAACCCTGTTTTTCCCCATTAACCCAGAGAGAAGAATAGAAAGAATAGCAGTCACTAATGTATTCACTGTGTCTTCCTTTACCAGACACCTTTATCTCATTTTCCACTTCTTCATATATTCCCAGTACTAGTCAAGATAGCACTATGCGACGCCGCCTTCTACCCCCTCGCGGAGCTAGGTTCCCGTCTCTTTATCTCTTTTCACCTCTTGATCCTAATGGCCATATGCAAAGAAAAAGTAAAGAAAGCCTAGAGTGGTTCTTAGTAGTCCCAAAGTGACCCCTTCAAAACAACCTCGTTCCCTGTCCTGTTTTCCTCCCCTGCTCCCTTTATGGTCGCTCGCACTTAATACTCACGTGCCCGTCTTGAACCGAGAGTCTCCGAACTGGGTCCGTCCAGGCAGTGTTGCCGTACGCTCAACGGTCAGCCCCGGCTCCGGCGAGCGGTACTCAAAGGGGTTTTTTAAACCGGGATCCCATACCCTCTCTCTGTTGAGTGCGCACTTCTGAGCGTACCGGTCGCCGTTGGCGGGCAGCCTTCCGGAGCCGGCGCATCGTTCCTATCCCTTTTCGACCGGAGATTTTCTAGCCAAAGGGGACGGTAGGGATATATATATATATTAAGGAAAAATAATCACGCTTTCGGGGTCACCACTGAAGGCGAGCGTCCCCCGATAGCACGATCCTCCCCACAATGAGAGACATTAATGGACTCTCCCAAGATGGGAATAAGGCTAAGACAAAGTGCGGGTGAGCTTAATGGGAGTTTATATAAGTCAGAATAGGGCATGCAAAGGACTCTGCAAACTCTGAGAGCGCTCTGTCTGACAATAGCAAAGACAGGCGTATATATTTACAAAATGCGTCATAAGAACCTACATACTATAGGGGGCACAAGTTCGTAGGGATTGGGTGGCGACGACTAACTATAGGTGCAGCTGTGATGTGGTTTGCTGTGGTTGGTGGACATCACTGGTTACCCACGTGGGCCGGGCCGGGCAGGTCAGCTGGGCTCATCCGGGCGGTGTTGTTGTGCCAGCCGTGACCAGTGTCAGTGATGAACGTCTTTCTTGGCTTTCTGCCCTAAGGCCACGCACACCGCATTCATTCAATATTGCAATATCATCTTCCCCGGTAAATCTTCCAATAGGTTATTCTACAGGTTAATGCAACACAGGAGGAATGCACCTAGAGTGGGGTCTTTTGGTGATACATCAATACATGGTTACCACGTCCTGTTGACCTGGTATCATAGGTCGCGAGGTTGGGTCTCAGGGCAAGGGGCGAGCTGTCCGAGTTATCATGTCTCGTTATAAGTCATTATGAATGTGTTCCTACAGTGTTGCTATAATATTGGGTGTCCTAATTTTACACGGGCCATTAACCTGGGGCGAGCTGGTGGGTCGTGGAGCCTAAGAAAGGGCACCTTCGGGCCTGCGTTTATGGCCGGGGTTTACTGCTGGGTTGTAAATAATTCAGGAGGCTGGCCGCGGCCCTGGGAGCTGCGGGGGAACGTGAATGCTTGAAGCGGCTTCAGCCTAATTGGGGGAGGTGAGGCAGAGCAGCACAGGCCTCTGCTTTCCGTCTGGCAGGCTTTAATGGGGAGGAAGGGGGAATGGCCTTGGATATGCCCACAATGGTATTTTCCTCGTGTGTTGCAGATTATGTGAAAGAGGCAAAAACCTTCATATAATGTACAATACTCATTGATTCTTTTCAAAGCTTATGTTTTCTATATTGTTAGTGCCTTTACATGGCCATTTCAAATGTGTTCCCTATACACATTTTTCAATTGATATCTATATGTTAAGTATTTAATAACCACAACATCTTGTTACATTTCTATACATGCACGGTAAGCGAGGTAGTAGTAAGGTTGGTTGGAGCACGCAGGAATAACTGGCCAATGAGACGGATGGCAGTGACACACGGTGAGCTTGGACATTCAAATACATTTTGTGCATTTTCGTGCACACTTTACATGAGCTCCCAATGTGTTTGCACTTGTCTTCCTATGCACTCTAGCAGCATTAGTTCAGTTATGGCATAGGACCTTGGAGTGCATTCTTCTCGATGAAACATATACCATGAAAACCCCGGGACACTTTTACCATTTGCGCATAGCTACGGGGATGTGGGTACTTCAACCAGAATACCATATAAACACACATTCTGCCATCTTCCTGGAGGTTACATGTTTTAATCAAAAAGGTCCTAAAGAGAAGAGTTTCATCACAGGCAGTTTGTATATTAGTATTTGGGGTCTCTACTTTTGTGGGGGACCATTTTACAATTCTTTTCCACCCTGGCTCTGCTGGCCGGGTCATGCTGAGGGCAGTGATACACTGCAGAAGGTGAATGTTACAGTGTTTGCATCTAGCACTAGCTCATGTCCGTCTGTTCGTGGGATCGGGCTCTCAGCGGATCTGCCAGGGAGCTGCGGCCACAGGGACAAGTGAGACTCTCCAAGGGTGGGGGCCGCGCTGCGGTGCACAGGGCTCATGCCATTTTGATTTCACAAAATGGTTTCCAGGTCCTAGCTTAATACAGCATGTTTGGTCAATGTCTTCAGCCAGTGGTTCCACCCGCCACCTGGGCCCTGGTGGCAAGGGGAACCCCCGACGAGCCATGGACTTCACAAGGGGGAGAGGTTGCAGGGGAGGGGGGTCTCTTTAACCAATCCTCCCATACATTTCCCCCCTTTCGTTACTTAAGTAACGAATACTGTAACTCCCTCAACCTCTTGCGTTCTTCTTCTTCAGCTACAGCCTCATCCCATGCAGGGGTGCCTTTTATGGGCATCCATGCCCTGCACACTCCTCGCAGGCTTTCTCCCCTTCTAGCATACTCGTCCGGGGTGCAGGTCAGATATATACAACCTTCATCTTCTTCCAAATCCACCCACACCTCCTCATACCATTCAAGTTCACGCCCGAGCTCGAGTTCGCTATGGCCAGTTGTGGTTACCCACTGTGCCCCCAGCTCTAGTTCGCTATGGCCAGTTGTGGCGAGGCACTGTGCAGCCAGCTCGAGGTCGCTATGGCCAGGTGTGGCTAGCCACTGTCCCCCCAGCTCAAGTTCGCTATGGCCAAGTGTGGCTAGCCTCTATGCCCCCAGCTCTAGTTCGCTATGGACAGGTGTAGCTAGCCACTGTGTACCCAGATCTAGTTCGCTATGGCCAGTTGTGGCTAGTCACTCTGCCCCCAGCTCGCTATGGCCAGTTGTGGCTAACCACTGTGCCCCAGTTCAAGTTCGCTATGGCCAGTTGTGGTTTGCCACTGTGCCCCAGCTCGAGTTGGTTATGGTCAGGTGTGGCTAGCCACTGTGCAGCCAGCTCAAGGTCTCTATGGCCAGATGTGGCTAGCCACTGTGGCCCAGCTCTAGTTCGCTATGGCTAGGTGTGGCTAGCCACTGTGCCCCCAGCTCCAGTTCACTATGGCAAGTTGTGGCTTGCCACTGTGCCCCAGCTCGAGTTCGCTATGGCCAGATGTGTCTAGTCACTGTGCCCCATATCGAGTTCGCTATGGCCAGTTGTGGCTAGCCACTGTGCGCCCAGCTCTAGTTCTCTATGGCCAGTGGTGGCTAGCCACTGTGCGCCCAGCTCTAGTTCGATATGGCCAGGTGTAGCTAGCCACTGTGCACCCAGATCTAGTTTGCTATGGCCAGATGTGGCTAGCCACTGTGCCCCAGCTGAAGTTTGCTAGGGTCAGTTGTAGTAGCCACTGTGCCCCAGATCAAGTTTGCTATGGTGAAGGCGAGCGTGCCCTCATAGCACGATCCTCCCCACAATGAGAGACAATAATGGACTCTCCCAAGATAGGAATAAGGCTGAGACAAAGTGCGGGTGAGCTTAATGGGAGTTTATATAAGTCAGAATAGGGCATGCAAAGGACTCTGCAAACTCCGAGAGTGCTCTACCTGACAATAGCAAAGACAGGCGTATATTTACAAAATGCGTCATAAGAACCTACACACTATAGGGGGCACAAGTTCGTGGGGATTGGGTGGCGACGACTAACTATAGGTGCAGCTGTGATGTGGTTTGCCGTGGTTGGTGGACGTCACTGGTTACCCACATGGGCCGGGCAGGTCAGCTGGGCTCATCCGGGCGGTGTTGTTGTGCCAGCCGTGACCAGTGTCAGTGATGAACGTCTTTCTTGGCTTTCTGCCCTAAGGCCACGCACACCGCATTCATTCAATATTGCAATATCATCTTCCCCGGTAAATCTTCCAATAGGTTATTCTACAGGTTATTGCAACACAGGAGGAATGCACCTAGAGTGGGGTCTTTTGGTGATACATCAATACATGGTTACCATCATCCTGTTGACCGGGTATCATAGGTCGCGAGGTTGGGTCTCAGGGCAAGGGGCGAGCTGTCCAAGTTATCATGTCTTGTTAGAAGTCATTATGAATGTGTTCCTACAGTGTTGCTATAATATTGGGTGTCCTAATTTTACACTGGCCATTAACCTGGGGCGAGCTGGTGGGTCGTGGAGCCTAAGAAAGGGCACCTTCGGGCCTGCGTTTATGGCCGGGGTTTACTGCTGGGTTGTAAATAATTCAGGTGGCTGGCCGCGGCCCTGGGAGCTGCGGGGGAACGTGAATGCTTGAAGCGGCTCCAGCCGAATTGGGGGAGATGAGGCAGAGCAGCACAGCCCTCTGCTTTCCGTCTGGCAGGCTTCAATGGGGAGGAAGGGGGAATGGCCTTGGATATGCCCACAATGGTATTTTCCTCGTGTGTTGCAGATTATGTGAAAGAGGCAAAAACATTCATATAATGTACAATACTCATTGATTCTTTTCAAGGCTTATGTTTTCTATATTGTTAGTGCCTTTACATGGCCATTTCAAATGTGTTACCTATACCCATTTTGCAATTGATATCTATATGTTAAGTATTTAACAACCACAACATCTTGTTACATTTCTATACATGCACGGTAAGCGAGGTAGTAGTAAGGTTGGTGGAGCATGCAGGAATAACTGGCCAATGAGACGGATGGCAGTGACACACGGTGAGCTTGGACATTCAAATACATTTTGTGCATTTTCATGCACACTTTACATGAGCTCCCAATGTGGTTGCACTTGTCTTCCTATGCACTCAAGCAGCATTAGTTCAGTTATGGCATAGGACCTTGGAGTGCATTCTTCTCGGTGAAACATATACCATGAAAACCCCGGGACACTTTTACCATTTGCGCATAGCTACGGGGATGTGGGTACTTCAACCAGAATGCCATATAAACACACATTCTGCCATCTTCCTGGAGGTTACATGTTTTAATCAAAAAGGTCCTAAAGAGAAGAGTTTCATCACAAGCAGTTTGCATATTAGTATTTGGGGTCTCTACTTTTGTCGGGGGACCATTTTACTATTCTTTTCCACACTGGCCCTGCTGGCCGGGTCATGCTGAGGGCAGTGATACACTGCGGAATTTGAATGTTACAGTGTTTGCATCTAGCACTAGCTCATGTCCGTTTGTTCGTGGGAACAGGCTCTCAGTGGATCTGCCAGGGAGCTGCGGCTGCGGGGACAGGTGAGACTCTCCAAGGGTGGGGGCCGCGCTGCAGTGCACAGGGCTCATGCCATTTTGATTTCACAAAATGGTTTCCAGGGCCTAGCTTAATACAGCATGTTTGGACAATGTCTTCAACCAGTGGTTCCACCCACCACCTGGGCCCTGGTGGCAGGGGGAACCCCAGACGAGCCATGGACTTCACAAGAGGGAGAGGTTGCAGGGGAGGGGGGTCTCTTGGACCAATCCTCCCATACATTTTCCCCCTTTCGTTACTTAAGTAACGAATACTGTAACTCCCTCAACCTCTTGCGTTCTTCTTCTTCAGCTACAGCCTCATCCCATGCAGGGGTGCCTTTTATGGGCATCCATGCCCTGCACACTCCTCGCAGGCTTTCTACCCTTCTAGCATACTCGTCCGGGGTGCAGGTCAGATATATACAACCTTCATCTTCTTCCAAATCCACTCACACCTCCACATACCATTCAAGTTCACGCCCGAGCTCGAGTTCGCTATGGCCAGTTGTGGCGAGGCACTGTGCAGCCAGCTCAAGGTCGCTATGGCCAGGTGTGGCTAGCCACTGTCCCCCCAGCTCGAGTTCGCTATGGCCAGGTATGGCTAGCCTCTATGCCCCCAGCTCTAGTTCGCTATGGACAGGTATGGCTAGCCACTGTGTACCCAGATCTAGTTCGCTATGGCCAGTTGTGGCTAGTCACTCTGCCCCCAGCTCGCTATGGCCAGTTGTGGCTAACCACTGTGCCCCCAGTTCAAGTTCGCTATGGCCAGTTGTGGTTTGCCACTGTGCCCCAGCTCGAGTTGGTTATGGTCAGGTGTGGCTAGCCACTGTGCAGCCAGCTCAAGGTCACTATGGCCAGATGTGGCTAGCCACTGTGGCCCAGCTCTAGTTCGCTATGGCTAGGTTTGGCTAGCCACTGTGCCCCCAGCTCCAGTTCACTATGGCAAGTTGTGGCTTGCCACTGTGCCCCAGCTGGAGTTCGCTATGGCAAGATGTGGCTAGTCACTGTGCCCCAGATCTAGTTCGCAATGGCCAGTTGTGGCTAGCCACTGTCCCCCCAGATCTAGTTCGATATGGCCAGTTGTGGCTAGCCACTGTGCCCCAGCTCGAGTTTGCTATATTCAGTTGTGGTAGCCACTATGCCCCAGATCGAGTTCGCTATGGCCAGGTGTGGCTAGCCACTCTGGCCCCAGCTCGAGTTCGCTATGGCCAGTTGTGGTTACCCTCTGTGCCCCCAGCTCTAATTCACTACGGCCAGTTGTGGCTAGCCACTGTGCCCCCAGCTCCAGTTCGCTATGGCCAGTTGTGGCTAGACACTGTGGCCCAGCTCTAGCTTGCTATAGCCAGTTGTGGCTAACCACTATGCCCCCAGCACGAGTTTGCTATGGCCAGTTGTGGCTAGCCACTGTGCCTCAGCTCGAGTACATTATGGCCAGTTTTGCCTAGCCACTGTGCCTCAAGCTTGAATTTGCTATGGCCAGTTGTGGTTATCCACTGTGCCCTCAGATCTAGTCCGCTATGGCCAGTTCTGGCTAGCCACTGTGCCCCCAGCTCCAGTTCGCTATGGCCAGATGTGGCTAGTCACTGTGCCCCAGATCAAGTTCTCTATGGCCAGTTTTGGCTAGCCACTGTCCCCTGAGATCTAGTTCGCTATGGCCAGTTGTGGCTAGCCACTGTGCCCCAGCTCGAGTTTGCTATATTCTGTTGTGGTAGCCACTGTGCCCCAGATCGAGTTCGCTATGGTCAGGTGTGGCTAGCCATTGTGCCCCAGCTCTAGTTTGCAATGGCCAGTTGTGGCTAGCCACTGTGCCCCCAGCTCCAGTTCGCTATGGCCAGATGTGGCTAGTCACTGTGCCCCAGATCAAGTTCTCTATGGCCAGTTTGGGCTAGCCACTGTCCCCTGAGATCTAGTTCGCTATGGCCAGTTGTGGCTAGCCACTGTGCCCCAGCTCGAGTTTGCTATATTCTGTTGTGGTAGCCACTGTGCCCCAGATCGAGTTCGCTATGGCCAGGTGTGGCTAGCCACTCTGGCCCCAGCTCAGGTTCGCTATGGCCAGTTGTGGTTACCCTCTGTGCCCCCAGCTCTAGTTCACTATGGCCAGTTGTGGCTAGCCACTGTGCCCCCAGCTCTAGTTCGCTATGGCCAGTTGCGGATAGCCACTGTGCCCCCAGCTCCAGTTCGCTATGGCCAGTTGTGGCTAGACACGGTGCCCCAGCTCTAGCTCACTATAGCCAGTTGTGGCTAACCACTGTGCCCCCAACTCCAGTTCGCTATGGCCAGGTGTGGCTAGCCACTGTGCTCCCAGCACGAGTTTGCTATGGCCAGTTGTGGCTAGCCACTGTGCCTCAGCACGAGTACATTATGGCCAGTTTTGCTTAGCCACTGTGCCTCAAGCTTGAATTTGCTATGGCCAGTTGTGGCTATCCACTGTGCCCTAAGATCCAGTCCGCTATGGCCAGTTGTGGCTAGCCACTGTGCACCAGCTCTAGTTCACTATGGCCAGGTGTGGCTAACCATTGTGCCCCAGCTCTAGTTCTCTATGGCCTGTTGTGGCTAGCCACTGTGCCCCCTGCTCTAGTTAGCTATAACCAGATCTGGCTAGCCACTGTGCACCAGCTCTAGTTCACTATGGCCAGGTGTGGCTAACCATTGTGCCCCATCTCCAGTTCGCTATGGCTAGTTGTGGATGGCCACTGTGCCCCGAATTCCAGTTCGGTATAGCCAGGTGTGGCTAGCCACTGTGCCCCAAACACGAGTTCGCTATGGCCTGTTGTGTCTAGCCACTGTTCCTCAGCTCGAGTACACTAAGGCCATTTTTGGCTAGCCACTGTGCCCCAAGCTTGAGTTTGCTATGGCCAGTTGGGGCTATCCACTGTGCCCCCAGATCTAGTCCGCTATGGCCAAATGAGGCTAGCCACTGTGCACCCAACTCTAGTTCGCTATGACCAGGTTTTGCTAGCCACTGTGCCACCAGCTCTAGTTTGCAATGGCCAGGTGTGGCTATCCACTGTGCCCCCAGCTCCAGTTTGCTATGACCAGTTGTGGCTAGCCACTGTGCCCCCAGCTCCAGATCGCTATGGCCATTTGTGGCTAGTTACTCTGCCCCAAGCTCGCTATGGCCAGTTGTGGCTAACCACTGTGCCCCCAGCTCGAGCTCACTATGGCCAGTTGTGATTTGCCACTGGGCCCCAGCTCGAGTTGGTTATGGCCAGGTGTGGCTAGACACTGTAGCCAGCTGAAGGTCGCTATGGCCAGGTGTAGCTAGCCACTGTGCCCCAGCTCTAGTTCACTATGGCTAGGTGTGGCTAGCCACTGTGCCCCCAGCTCCAATTCGCTATGGCCAGGTCTGGCTAGCCACTGTGCACCCAGCTCCAGTTTGCTATGGCTAGTTGTGGCTAGCCACTGTGCCCCCAACTCCAGTTCGCTATGGCCTGGTGTGGCTAGCCACTGTGCCCCCAACACGAGTTTGCTATGTCCAGTTGTGGCTAGCCACTGTTCCTCAGCTTGAGTACATTATGGCCAGGTTTGGCTAGCCACTGTGCCCCAAGCTTGAGTTTGCTATGGCCAGTTGTGGCTCTCCACTGTGCCCCCAGATCTAGTCCGCTATGGCCAGATGAGGCTAGCCACTGTGCCCCAGCTCTAGTTCGCTATGGGCAGGTGTGGCTAGCCACTGTGCCCCCAGCTTTAGTTTGCAATGGCCAGTTATGGCTAGCCACTGTGCCTCCAGCTCCAGTTCGCTATGACCAGTTGTGGCTAGCCACTGTGCCCCCAGCTCTAGATCGCTATGGCCAGTTGTGGCTAGTTACTCTGCCCACAGCTCGCTTTGGCCAGTTGTTGCTAACCACTGTGCCCCCAGCTCAAGTTCACTATGCATAGTTGTGGTTTGCCACTGTGCCCCAGCTCGAGTTGGTTATGGCCAGGTGTGGCTAGCCACTGTGCCCCCAGCTACAGTTCGCTATGGCAAGTTGTGGCTTGCCGCTGTGCCCCAGCTCGAGTTCGCTATGGCCACATGTGGCTAGTCACTGTGCCCGAGATCGAGTTCACTATGGCCAGTTGTGGCTAGCCACTGTCCCCCCAGATCTAGTTCGCTATGGCCAGTTCTGGCTAGCCATTGTGCCCCAGCTCGAGTTTGCTATGGTCAGTTGTGGTAGCCACTGTGCCCCAGATCGAGTTCGCTATGGCCAGGTGTGGCTAGCCACTGTGCCCCCAGCTCTAGTTCGCTATGGCCAGTTGTGGCTAGCCACTGTGCCCCCTGCTCTAGTTCGCTATGGCCAGTTGTGGATAGACACTGTGCCCCCATCTCCAGTTCCCTATGGCCAGTTGTGGCTATCCACTGTGCCCCCAGATCTAGTCTGCTATGGCCAGTTCTGGTTAGCCACTGTGTACCAGCTCTAGTTCACTATGGCCAGGTGTGGCTAGCCACTGTGCCCCCAGTTCTAGTCCATAATGGGCAGTTCTGGCTAGCCACTGTGCACCAGCTCGAGTTCACTATGGCCAGTTGTGGTTTGCCACTGTGCCCCAGCTCGAGTTGGTTATGGCCAGGTGTGGCTAGCCACTGTGCAGCCAGCTCGAGGTCGCTATGGCCAGTTGTGGCTTGCCACTATGCCCCAGCTCGAGTTCGCTATGGCCATGTGTGGCTAGTCACTTTGCCCCAGATCGACTTTGCTTTGCCCAGTTGTGGCTAGCCACTGTCCCCCCAGATCTAGTTCGCTATGGCAGGTTGTGGCTAGCCACTGTGTCCCAGCTCGAGTTTGCTATGGTCAGTTGTGGTAGCCACTGTGCCCCAGATCGAGTTCGCTATAGCCAGGTGTGGCTAGCCACTCTGTCCCCAGCTCGAGTTCGCTATGGCCACCTGTGGTTACCCTCTTTGCCCCCAGCTCTAGTTCACTATGGCCAGTTGTGGCTAGCCACTGTGCCACTAGCTCTAGTTCGCTATGGCCAGTTGTGGCTAGCCACTGTGCCACCTGCTCCAGCTCGCTATGGCCAGTTGTGGATAGACACTGTGCCCAGCTCTAGCTCGCGATAGCCAGTTGTGGCTAGCCACTGTGCCCCCAGCTCCAGTTCCCTATTGCCAGTGGTGACTAACCTCTGTGCCCTCAGCTCTAGTTTGCTATGGCCAGTTGTGGCTAGCCACTGTGCCCCCAACACCAGTTCGCTATGGCCAGTTGTGGCTAGCCACTGTGCCCCCAGCTCCAGTTCCCTATTGCCAGGTGTTGCTAGCCACTGTGCCCCCAGCACGAGTTCACTATGGCCAGTTGCGGCTAGACACTGTGCCTCAGCTCCAGTCCACTATGGCCAGTTTTAGCTAGCCACTGTGCCCCAAGCTTGAGTTTGCTATGGCCAGTTGTGGCTATCCACTGTGCCCCCAGATCTAGTCCGCTATGGCCAGTTCTGGTTATCCACTGTGCACCAGCTCTAGTTCACTATGGCCAGGTGTGGCTAGCCACTGTGCCCCCAGCTCCAGTTTGCTATGGCCATTTGTGGCTAGCCACTGTGCCCCCAGTTCTAGTCCACAATGGGCAGTTCTGGGTAGCCACTGTGCACCATCTCTAGTTCACTATGGGCAGGTGTGGCTAGCCACTGTGCACCCAGATCTAGTTCGCTATGCCCAGGTGTGGCTAGCCACTGTGCACCCAGATCTAGTACACTATGGCCAGTTGTGGCTAGCCACTGTGCCCCCAGCTCTAGTTCGCTACAGCAAGTTGTGGCTTGCCACTGTGCCTCAGCTCGAGTTCGCTCTGGCCAGGTGTGGCTAGTCACTGTGCCCCAGATCGGGTTTGCTATGGCCATTTGTGGCTAGCCACTGTCCCCCCGATTTAGATCGCTATGGCCATTTGTGGCTAGCCACTGTCCCCCCAGATCTAGTTCGCTATGGCCAGTTGTTGCTAGCCACTGTGCCCCGGCTCGAGTATGCTATGGTCAGTTGTGGTAGCCACTATGCCCCAGATCGAGTTTGCTATGGCCAGTTGTGGCTAGATATTCTGCCCCCAGCTGTAGTTCACTATGGCCAGGTGTGGCTAGCCACTCTGCCCCCAGCACGAGTTTGCTATGGCCAGGTGTGTCTAGCCACTGGGCACCCAGATCTAGTTCACTATGGCCAGTTGTGGCTAGCCACTGTGCCCCCAGTTCCAGTTTGCTATGGCCAGTGCTGGCTAGCCACTGTGCACCAGCTCTAGTTCACTATGGCAAGGTGTGGTAAGCCACTGTGCACCCAGCTCTAAGTTCGCTATGCCCTGTTGTTGCTAGCCACTGTGCCCCAGCTTGAGTATGCTATGGTCAGTTGTGGAAGCCACTATGCCCCAGATCGAGTTTGCTATGGCCAGTTGTGGCTAGATATTCTGCCCCAGCTGTAGTTCACTATTGCCAGTTATGGCTAGCCACTGTGCTCCCAGCTCTAGTTCGCTATGGGCAGGTGTGGCTAGCCACTCTGCCCCCAGCACGATTTCGCGATGGCCAGGTGTGGCTAGCCACTGTGCACCCAGATCTAGTTCACTATGGCCAGTTGTGTCTAGCCACTGTGCCCCCAGTTCCAGTTTGCTATGGCCAGTTCTGGCTAGCCACTGTGCACCAGCTCTAGTTCACTATGGCCAGGTGTGGCTAGCCACTGTGCACCCAGCTCTAGTTCGCTATGGCCAGGTGTGGCTAGCCACTGTGCACCCAGATCTAGTGCACTATGGCCAGTTTTGGCTAGCCACTGTGCCCCCAGCTCTAGTTCGCTACGGCAAGTTGTGGCTTGCCACTGTCCCCCAGCTCGAGTTTGCTCTGGCCAGGTGTGGCTAGTCACTGTGCCCCAGATCGGGTTTGCTATGGCCAGTTGTGGCTAGCCACTGTCCCCCCAGATCTAGTAAGCTATGGCCAGTTGTGGCTAGCCACTGTGCCCCAGCTCAAGTATGCTATGGTCAGTTGTAGTAGCCACTGTGCCCCAGATCGAGTTTGCTATGGCCAGTTGTGGCTAGATATTCTGCCCACAGCTCTAGTTCACTATATTCAGTTGTGGCTAGCCACTGTGCCCCCAGCACCAGTTCGCTATGGCCAGTTGTGGCTAGCCACTGTGCCCCCAGCTCCAGTTCCCTATGGCCAGGAGTGGCTAGCCACTGTGCCCCAGCACCAGTTTGCTAAGGCCACTTGTGGCTAGCCACTGTGCCTCAGCTTGAGTACACTATGGCCAGTTTTGGCTAGCCACTGTGCCCCAAGCTTGAGTTTGTTATGGCCAGTTGTGGCTATCCACTGTGCCCCCAGATCTAGTCCACTATGGCCAGTTCTGGTTAGCCACTGTGCACCAGCTCTAGTTCACTATGGCCAGGTGTTGCTAGATATTCTGCCCCCAGCTGTAGTTCACTATTGCCAGTTGTGGATAGCCACTGTGCTCCCAGCTCTAGTTCCCTATGGGCAGGTGTGGCTAGCCACTCTGCCCCCAGCACGAGTTTGCTATGGCCAGGTGTGGCTAGCCACTGTGCACCCAGATCTAGTTCACTATGGCCAGTTGTGTCTAGCCACTGTGCCCCCAGTTCCAGTTTGCTATGGCCAGTTCTGGCTAGCCACTGTGCACCAGCTCTAGTTCACTATGGCCAGGTGTGGCTAGCCACTGTGCACCCAGCTCTAGTTCGCTATGGCCAGGTGTGGCTAGCCACTGTGCACCCAGATCTAGTGCACTATGGCCAGTTGTGGCTAGCCACTGTGCCCCCAGCTCTAGTTCGCTACGGCAAGTTGTGGCTTGCCACTGTGCCCCAGCTCGAGTTTACTCTGGCCAGGTGTGGCTAGTCACTGTGCCCCAGATCGGGTTCGCTATGGCCAGTTGTGGCTAGCCACTGTCCCCCCAGATCTAGTAAGTTATGGCCAGTTGTGGCTAGCCACTGTGCCCCAGCTCAAGTATGCTATCTATGATCAGTTGTAGTAGCCACTGTGCCCCAGATCGAGTTTGCTATGGCCAGTTGTGGCTAGATAGTCTGCCCACAGATCTAGTTCACTATATTCAGTTGTGGCTAGCCACTGTGCCCCCAGCACCAGTTCGCTATGGCCAGTTGTGGCTAGCCACTGTGCCCCCAGCTCCAGTTCCCTATGGCCAGGAGTGGCTAGCCACTGTGCCCCCAGCATGAGTTTGCTATGGCCAGTTGTGGCTAGCCACTGTGCCTCAGCTCGAGTACACTATGGCCAGTTGTGGCTAGCCACTGTGCCCCAAGCTTGAGTTTGCTATGGCCTGTTGTGGCTATCCACTGTGCCCCCAGATCTAGTCCACTATGGCCAGTTCTGGTTAGCCGCTGTGCACCAGCTCTAGTTCACTATGGCCAGGTGTGGCTAGCCACTGTTCCCCCAGCTCCAGTTTGCTATGGCCAATTGTGGCTAGCCACTGTGCCCCCAGTCTAGTCCATAATGGGCAGTTCTGGCTAGCCACTGTGCACCAGCTCTAGTTCACTATGGCCAGGTGTGGCTAGGCACTGTGCCCCCAGCTCGAGTTCACTATGGCCAGTTGTGGTTTGCCACTGTGCCCCAGCTCGAGTTGGTTATGGCCAGGTGTGGCTAGCCACTGTGCAGCCAGATCGAGGTCGCTATGGCCAGTTGTGGCTTGCCACTGTGCCCCAGCTCTAGTTCGCTATGGCCATGTGTGGCTAGTCACTGTGCCCCAGATTGAGTTTGCTATGGCCAGTTGTGGCTAGCCACTGTCCCCCCAGATCTAGTTCGCTATGGCAGGTTGTGGCTAGCCACTGTGCCCCAGCTCGAGTTTGCTATGGTCAGTTGTGGTAGCCACTGTGCCCCAGATCGAGTTCGCTATAGCCAGGTGTGGCTAGCCACTCTGTCCCCAGCTCGAGTTCGCTATGGCCAGCTGTGGTTACCCTCTTTGCCCTCAGCTCTAGTGCACTATGGCCGGTTGTGGCTAGCCACTGTGTCCCCAGCTCTAGTTCGCTACGGCCAGTTGTGGCTAGCCACTGTGCCCCCTGCTCCAGTTCGCTATGGCCAGTTATGGATAGACACTGTGCCCCAGCTCGCTATAGCCAGTTGTGGCTAACCACTATGCCCCAGCTCAAGTTTGCTATGGCCAGTGGTGACTAACCTCTGTACCCCCATCTCTAGTTTGCTATGGCCAGTTGTGGCTAGCCACTGTGCCCCCAGCACCAGTTCGCTATGGCCAGTTGTGGCTAGCCACTGTGCCCCCAGCTCCAGGTCCCTATTGCCAGGTGTTGCTAGCCACTGTGCCCCCAGCACGAGTTCACTATGGCCAGTTGCGGCTAGACACTGTGCCTCAGCTCCAGTCCACTATGGCCAGTTTTAGCTAGCCACTGTGCCCCAAGCTTGAGTTTGCTATGGCCAGTTGTGGCTATCCACTATGCCCCAGATCTAGTCCGCTATGGCCAGTTCTGGTTAGCCACTGTGCACCAGCTCCAGTTCACTATGGCCAGGTGTGGCTAGCCACTGTGCACCCAGCTCTAGTTCACTATGGCCAGTTGTGGCTCGCCACTGTGCCCCAGCTCCAGATCTCTATGACCAGTTGTGGCTAGCCACTGTGCCCCAGCTCCAGATCTCTATGACAAGTTGTGCCAAGCCACTGTGCCCCAGCTCTAGCTCACTATGGCCAGTTATGGCTAGCCATTAGGCCCCCAGCTCGAGTTCGCTATGGCCAGTTGTGGCTAGCCACTGTGCCCCTGCTTGAGTTTGCTATGGTCAGTTGCGTTAGCCACTGTGCTCCAGATAGAGTTCACTATGGCCAGTTGTGGCTAGCCACTGTGCACCCAGATCTAGTTCACTATGGCCAGTTGTGGCTAGCCACTGTGCCCCCAGTTCCAGTTTGCTATGGCCAGTGCTGGCTAGCCACTGTGCACCAGCTCTAGTTCACTATGGCAAGGTGTGGCTAGCCACTGTGCACCCAGCTCTAGTTCGCTATGGCCAGTTGTGGCTATCCACTGGTCCCCCAGATCTAATCCGCTATGGCCAGTTCTGGTTAGCCACTGTGCACCAGCTCTAGTTCACTATGTCCAGGTGTGGCTAGCCACTGGGCACCCAGCTCTAGTTCACTATGGCCAGTTGTGGCTCGCCACTGTGCCCCAGCTCCAGATCTCTATGACCAGTTGTGGCTAGCCACTGTGCCCCAGCTCCAGATCTCTATGGCAAGTTGTGCCAAGCCACTGTGCCCCAGCTCTAGCTCACTATGGCCAGTTATGGCTAGCCATTATGCCCCCAGCTCGAGTTCGCTATGGCCAGTTGTGGCTAGCCACTGTGCCCCTGCTCGAGTTTGCCATGGTCAGTTGCGTTAGCCATGTGCTCCAGATAGAGTTCACTATGGCCAGTTGTGGCTAGCCACTGTGCACCCAGCTCTAGTTCACTATGGCAAGGTGTGGCTAGCCACTATGCACCCAGCTCTAATTTGCTATGGCCAGGTGTGGCTAGCCACTGTGCACCCAGATCTAGTGCACTATGGCCAGTTGTGGCTAGCCACTGTGCCCCCAGCTCTAGTTCGCTACGGCAAGTTGTGGCTTGCCACTGTGCCCCAGCTCGAATTTGCTCTGGCCAGGTGTGGCTAGTCACTGTGCCCCAGATCGGGTTCGCTATGGCCAGTTGTGGCTAGCCACTGTCCCCCCAGATCTAGTATGCTATGGTCAGTTGTGATAGCCACTGTGCCCCAGATCGAGTTTGCTATGGCCAGTTGTGGCTAGATATTCTGGCCACAGCTCTAGTTCACTATTGCCAGTTGTGGCTAGCCACTGTGCCCCAGCTCGAGTTCACTATGGCCAGTTGTGGCTAGCCACTGTGCCCCTGCTCGAGTTTGCTATGGTCAGTTGCGTTAGCCACTGTGCTCCAGATAGAGTTCACTATGGCCAGTTGTGGCTACCCTCTCTGCCCCCAGCTCTAGTACGCTATGGCCAGTTGTAGCTAGCCACTGTGCCCCCAGCTCTGGTTCGCTATGGCAGGTGTGGCTAGCCACTGTACACCCAGCTCTGGTTCGCTATGGCCAGGTGTGGCTAGCCACTGTGCACCCAGCTCTGGTTTGCTATGGCAGGTGTGGCTAGCCACTGTACACCCAGCTCTAGTTCGCTATGGCCAGGTATGGTTAGCCACTGTGCACCCAGATCTCGTTCACTGTGGCCAGTTGTGGCTAGCCATGTGCCCACAGTTGCAGTTAGCTATGGCCAGTTATGGCTAGCCACTGTGCCCCAGCAGTAGCTCGCTAGGGCCAATTGTGGCTAAAAACTATGGGCCCAGCTTGAGTTCGCTATGGCCAGTTGTGACTACTCTCTGTGCCCCCAGCTCTAATTTGCTATGGCTAGTTGTGGCTAGCCACACTGCCCCCAGCTCTAGTTCACTGTGGCCAGGTGTGGCTAGCCACTGAGCACCCACATCTAGTTCACTATGTTCAGTTGTGGCTAGCCACTGTGCACCCAGCTCTAGTTCACTATGGCCAGTTGTGGCTCGCCACTGTGCCCCAGCTCCAGATCTCTATGACCAGTTGTGGCTACCCACTGTGCCCCAGCTCCAGATCTCTATGGCAAGTTGTGCCAAGCCACTGTGCCCCAGCTCTAGCTCACTATGGCCAGTTATGGCTAGCCATTATGCCCCCAGCTCGAGTTCGCTATGGCCAGCTGTGGCTAGCCACTGTGCCCGTGCTTGAGTTTGCTATGGTCAGTTGCGTTAGCCACTGTGCTCCAGATAGAGTTCACTATGGCCAGTTGTGGCTAGCCACTCTGCCCCCAGCTAGAGTTCGCTATGGCCAGTTATGGCTACCCTCTCTGCCCCCAGCTCTAGTACACTATGGCCAGTTGTAGCTAGCCACTGTGACCCCAGCACGAGTTTGCTATGGTCAAATGCGGTAGCCACTGTGCTCCACAGAGTTCACTATGGCCAGTTGTGGCTAGCCACTGTGCCCCCAGCTCTAGTTCATTATGGCCAGGTGTGGCTAGCCACTGTGACTCCAGCACAAGTTCGCTAGGACCAGTTGTGGCTACCCACTGTGCCTAAGCTTGACTAATCTATGGCCAGTTGTGGCTAGCCACTGTGCCCCAAGCTTGAGTTCGCTATGGCCAGTTGTGGCTAGCCACTGTGTCCCCAGCTCTAGTTCGCTAGGGCCAGTTGTGGCTAACAACTGTGCACCAGCTCTAGTTAGCTATGGTCAGGTCTGGCTAGCCACTGTGCCCCCAGCAATAGTTCGCTATAGCCAGGTGTGGCTAGCCACCGTGCACCCAGCTCTAGCTCACGATGGCCAGGTGTGGTTAGCCACTGTGCACCCACATCTAGTTCGCTATGGCCAGTTTTGGGTAGCCACTGTGTCCCCATCTCCAGTTCACTATGGCAAGTAGTGGCAAGCCACTGTGCCTCAGCTATAGCTCGCTATGGCCAGTTATGGCTAGCCACTATGCCCCCAGCTCGAGTTTGCTATGGCCAGTTGTGGCTACCCTCTGTGCCCCCATATCTAGTTTGCTACGGCCAGTCTGGCTAGCCACTGTACCCGCAGCTCTAGTTCGCTATGGCCAGGTGTGGCTAGCCACTGTGTTCACTATGGCCAGTTGTGGCTGCCACTGTGCCCCCAGCTCCAGATTGCAAAGGCCAGTTGTGGCTAGTCACTCTGCTCCCAGCTCGCTTTGGCCAGTTGTGGCTAACCATTGTGCCCCCAGCTCGAGTTCACAATGGCCAGTTGTAGCTTGCAACTGTGCCCCAGCTCAAGTTTGTTATGGCCAGGTGTGGCTAGCCACTGTGCAGCCAGCTTGAGGTTGCTATGGCCAGGTGTGGCAAGCCACTGTGCCCCCAGCTCTAGTTCCCTATAGACAGTTCTGGCTAGCCACTGTGCCCCCAGCTCAATTTCGCTATGGCCAGTTGTGGCCAGCCACTGTGCCCCAGCTTTAATTCACTATGCCCAGTTGTGGCTAGTCACTGTGCCCCCAGCTCTAGTTCGCTATGGCCAGTGGTTTCTAGCCTGTGTGCCTCCAGCTCAATTTTGCTATGACCAGTTGTGGCTAGCCACTGGGCCCCAGCTCAAGTATGCTATGGTCAGTTGTGGTAGCCACTGTGCCCCAGATCGAGTTTGCTATGGCCAGTTGTGGCTAGATATTCTGCCCACAGCTCTAGTTCACTATTGCCAGTTGTGGCTAGCCACTGTGCCCCCAGCTCTGGTTCGCTATGGCAGGTGTGGCTAGCCACTGTGCACCCAGCTCTAGTTTGCTATGGCCAGGTGTGGCTAGCCACTGTGCACCCAGATCTAGTTCACTATGGCCAGTTGTGGCTAGCCATGTGCCCCCAGTTGCAGTTAGCTATGGCCAGTTGTGGCTAGCCACTGTGCACCAGCTGTAGCTCGCTAGGGCCAATTGTGGCTAAAAACTATGGGCCCAGCTTGAGTTCGCTATGGCCAGTTGTGACTACCCTCTGTGCCCCCAGCTCTAATTTGCTATGGCTAGTTGTGGCTAGCCACTATGCCCCCAGCTCTAGTTCACTGTGGCCAGGTGTGGCTAGCTACTGAGCACCCACATCTAGTTCACTATGGCCAGTTGTGGCTAACCACTGTGCACCCAGCTCTAGTTCACTATGGCCAGTTGTGGCTCGCCACTGTGCCCCAGCTCTCTATGGCCAGTTGTGGCTAGCCACTGTGCACCCAGCTCTAGTCCGCTATGGCCAGGTGTGGCTAGCCATTGTGCCCCCAGCTCTAGTTCGCTATGGCCGGTTGAGGCTTGCCACTGTGCCCCTGCAAAAGTTCGCTATGGCCAGGTGTGGCTAGTCACTGTCCCCCCAGATCTAGTTCGCTATGGCCAGTTGTGGCTAGCCACTCTGCTAAAGCTCGAGTTTGCTATGGTCAGTTGTGGTAGCCACTGTGCCCCAGATCTAGTTCGCTATGGCCAGTTGTAGCTAGCCACACTGCCCCCAGCTCGAGTTCGCTATGGCCAGTTGTGACTACCCTCTGTGCCCACAGCTCTAATTCACTATGGCCAGGTGTGGCTAGCCAATGTGACCCCAGCTCTAGTTCACTATGGCCAGGTGTGGCTAGCCACTGTGACCCCAGCATGAGTTTGCTATGGCCAGTTGTGGCTAGCCACTCTGCCTCAGCTTGAGTAAGCTATGGCCAGTTGTGGCTAGCCACTGTGCCCCAAGCTTGAGTTCGCTCTGGCCAGTTGTGGCTAGCCACTGTGACCCCAGCATGAGTTTGCTATGGTCAATTGTGGTAGACACTGTGCCCCAGATCTAGTTCGCTATGGCCAGTTGTAGTTAGCCACACTGCCCCCAGCTCTAGTTCACTATGGCCAGGTGTGGCTAGCCACTGTGACACCAGCATGAGTTTGCTATGGCCAGTTGTGGCTATCCACTGTGCCTCAGCTTGAGTAAGCTATGGCCAGTTGCGGCTAGCCACTGTGCCCCAAGCTTGAGTTCACTATTGCCATTTGTGGCTAGCCACTGTGCCCCAGCTCTAGTTCGCTAGGGCCAGTTGTGGCTAGCAACTGTGCACCAGCTCTAGTTCACTGTGGTCATGTGTGGCTAGCCACTGTGCCCCCAGCTTTAGTTCGCTATGGCCAGGTGTGGCTAGCCACTGTGCACCCAGCTCTAGTTCACTATGGCCAGTTGTGGTTAGCCACTGTGCACCCAGATCGAGTTCGCAATAGCCAGTTGTGGCTAGCCACTGTGTCTCCAGCTCCAGTTCACTATGGCTAGTTGTGTCAAGCTAGTGTGCCCCAGCTCTAGCTCGCTATGGCCAGTTATGGCTAGCCACTATGCCCCCAGCTCCAGTTCGCTATGGCCAGTTGTGGCTACCCTCTCTGCCCCCAGTGCTAGTTCGCTATGGCCAGTTGTGGCAAGCCACTGTGCCCCAGTTTTAGCTTGCTATGGCCAGTTATGGCTAGCCACTTTGCCCCCAGCACACGATCGCTATGGCCAGTTGTGGCTAGCCACTGTGCCTCAGCTCGAGTATGCTATGGCCAGTTGTGGGTTGCCCCTGTGCCCCAAGCTTGAGTTCGCTATGCCCAGTTGTGGCTAGCCACTGTGACGCCCAGCTCTAATTCGATATGGCCAGGTGTGGTTAGCCACTGAGCACCCAGCTCTAGTTCACTATGGCCAGGTGTGGCTAGCCACTGGGCACCCAGATTTAGTTTGCTATGGCCAGTTGTGGCTAGCCTCTGTGCCCCAGCTCTAGCTCGCTATGGCCAGTTGTGGCTAGCCAATATGCCCAAAGCTCCAGTCAGCTATAGGCTTTTCTGTCTAGCCACTGTGCCCCCAGCTCCAGATCGCTATCGCCAGTTGTGGCTAGTCGCTGCCCCAGCTCTATTTTGCTATGGCCAGTTTTGGCTAGCCACTGCACTCCAACTCTAGTTCGCTATGGCCTGTTGAGGCTTGCCACTGTGCCCCTGCAAAAGTTCGCTATGGCCAGGTGTGGCTAGTCACTGTCCCCAAAGATCTAGTTCGCTATGGCCAGTTGTGGCTAGCCACTCTGCTAAAGCTCGAGTTTGCTATGGTCAGTTGTGGTAGCCACTGTCTCCCAGATCTAGTTCGCTATGGCCAGTTGTAGCTAGCCACACTGCCCCCAGCTCGAGTTCGCTATGGCCAGTTGTGACTACCCTCTGTGCCCACAGCTCTAATTCACTATGGCCAGGTGTGGCTAGCCACTATGACCCCAGCTCTAGTTCACTATGGCCAGGTGTGGCTAGCCACTGTGACACTAGCATGAGTTTGCTATGGCCAGTTGTGGCTAGCCACTCTGCCTCAGCTTGAGTAAGCTATGGACAGTTGTGGCTAGCCACTGTGACCCCAGAATGAGTTTGCTATGGTCAGTTGTGGTAGCCACTGTGCCCCAGATCTAGTTCGCTATGGCCAGTTGTAGCTAGCCACACTGCCCCCAGCTCGAGTTCGCTATGGCCAGTTGTGAGTACCCTCTGTGCCCCCAGCTCTAATTCACTATGGCCAGGTGTGGCTAGCCATTGTGCCCCCAGCTCTAGTTCCGTATGGCCAGGTGTGACTAGCCACTGTGCCCCCAGCTCCAGTTCGCTATGGCCAGTTGAGGCTTGCCACTGTGCCCCAGCTCGAGTTCGCTATGGCCAGTTGTGGTTAGCCACTGTCCCCCCAGATCTAGTTCACAATGGCCAGTAGTAGCTAGCCACTGTGCCCCAGCTCGAGTTTGCTATGGTCAGTTGTGGTAGCCACTGTACCCCAGATCGAGTTCGCTATGGCCAGTTGTAGCTAGCCACACTGCCGCCAGCTCGAGTTTGCTATGGCCAGTTGTGGCTACCCTCTGTGCCATAGCTCTAATTCACTATGGCCAGTTGTGGCTAGCCACTGTGCCCCCAGCTCTAGTTCACTATGGCCAGGTGTGGCTAGCCACTGTGACCCCAGCATGATTTTGCTATGGCCAGTTGTGGCTAGACACTCTGCCTCAGCTTGAGTAAGCTATGGCCAGTTGTGGCTAGCCACTGTGCCCCAAGCTTGAGTTCGCTCTGGCCAGTTGTGGCTAGCCACTGTGACCCCAGCATGAGTTTGCTATGGCCAGTTGTGGCTAGCCACTGTGCCTCAGCTTGAGTAAGCTATGGCCAGTGGTGGCTAGCCACAGTGCCCAAAGCTTGAGTTTGCTATGGCCAGTTGTGGATAGCCACTGTGCCCCACCTCTAGTTTGCTAGGGCCAGTTGTGGCTAACAACTGTGCACCAGCTCTAGTTTGCTGTGGTTAGGTGTGGCTAGCCACTGTGCACTCAGATCTAGTTCGCTATAGCCAGTTGTGGCTAGCCACTGTGTCCCGAGCTCCAGTTCGCTATGGCTAGTTATGTCAAGCCACTGTGCCCCAGCTCTAGCTCGCTATGGCCAATTATGGCTAGCCACTATGCCCCCAGCTCCAGTTCGCTATGGCCAGTTGTGGCTACCCTCTGTGCCCATAGCGCTAGTTCGCTATGGCCAGTTGTGGCAAGCCACTGTGTCCCAGCTCTAGCTCGCTATGCCCAGTTATGGCTAGCCAGTTTGCCCCCAGCACAAGTTCGCTCATGGACAGTTGTGGCTAGCCACTGTGCCTCAGCTCAAGTACGCTATGGCCAGTTGTGGGTTGCCACTGTGCCCCAAGCTTGAGTTCGCTATTGCCAGGTGTGGTTAGCCACTGAGCACCCAGCTCTAGTTCGCTATCCCCAGGTGTGGCTAGCCACTGGGCACCCAGATCTAGTTTGCTCTGGGCCGTTGTGGCTAGCCACTGTGCCCCCAATTCCAGTTTGCTATTGCCAGTTGTGGCTAGCCACTGTGCCCCAGCTCTAGCTCGCTATGGCCAGTTGTGGCTAGCCAATATGCCCTCAGCTCCAGTCCACTATATCCAGTTGTGGCTAGCTACTGTGCCCCCAGCTCCAGTTCGCTATGAGCAGTTGTGTCTAGCCACTGTGCCCCAGCTCCAGATCGCTATTGCCAGTTGTGGCTAGTCACTGTGCCCCAGATCTAGTTCGCTATGGCCAGTTTTGGCTAGCCACTGCACTCCAACTCTAGTTCGCTATGGCCAGTTGTGACTTGCCACTGTACCCCATCTTGAGTTCGCTATGGCCAGTTGTGGCTTGCCACTTTGCCCCAGCTCCAGTTCGCTATGGCCAGGTGTGGCTAACCACTGTGTCCCCAGCTCGATTTTGCTATGGCCAGTTGTGGCTAGCCACTGTGCCCCAGATTTAGTTCACTAAGGCCAGTTGCGGCTAGCCACTGTGCCCCAGCTCTAGGTTTCTATGGCCAGGTGTGGCTAGCCACTGTGCCCCCAGCTCCAGTTCGTTATGGCCAGTTGTGGCTAGCCATTGTGCCCCCAGCTCTAGTTCCGTATGGCCAGGTATGGTTAGCCACTGTGCCCCCAGCTCCAGTTCGTTATGGCCAGTTGAGGCTTGCCACTGTGCCCCAGCTCGAGTTCGCTATGGCCAGGTGTGGCTAGTCACTGTGCCCCAGATCGAGCTCGCTATGGCTAGTTGTGGCTCGCCACTGTCCCCCCAGATCTAGTTCGCTGTGGCCAGTTGTGGCTAGCCACTGTGCCCCAGCTCGAGTCTGCTATGGTCAGTTGTCGTAGCCATTGTGCCCCAGATCGAGTTCGCTATCGCCAGTTGTAGCTAGCCACACTGCCCCCAGCTCGAGTTCGCTATGGCCAGTTGTGGCTACCCTCTCTGCCCCCAGCTCTAATTCACTACAGCCAGTTGTGGCTAGCCACTGTACCCCCAGCTCTGGTTCACTATGGCCAGGTGTGGCTAGTCACTGTGACCCCAGCATGAGTTTGCTATGGCCAGTTGTGGCTAGCCACTGTGCCCTAAGCTTGAATTCGCTATGGCCAGTTGTGTCTAGCCACTGTGCCCCAGCTCTAGTTCACTAGGGCCAGTTGTGGTTAGCAACTGTGCACAAGCTCTAGTTCACTGTGGTCACGTGTGGCTAGCCACTGTGCCCCCAGCTTTAGTATGCTATGGCCAGGTGTGGCTAGCCACTGTGCACCCAGCTCTAGTTCACTATGGCCAGGTGTGGTTAGCCACTGAGCACCCAGATCTAGTTCGCAATAGTCAGTTGTGGCTAGCCACTGAGCACCCAGCTCTAGTTCGCTATGGCCAGGTGTGGCTGACTAGGTGTGGCTAGCCACTGTGCACTCAGATCTAGTTTGCTATGGCTAGTTGTGTCAAGCCACTGTGCCCCAGCTCTAGCTCGCTATGGCCAGTTATGGCTAGCCACTATGCCCCAAGCTCCAGTTCGCTATGGCCAGTTGTGGCTACCCTCTGTGCCCCCAGCGCTAGTTCGCTATGGCCAGTTGTGGCAAGCCACTGTGCCCCAGCTCTAGCCCGCTATGGCCAGTTATGGCTATCCACTTTGCCCCAGACCAAGTTCTCTATGGCGAGTTGTGGCTTGCCACTGTGCCTCAGCTCGAGTACGTTATGGCCAGTTGTGGGTTGCCACTGTGCCCCAAGCTATAGTTCGCTATGGCCAGTTGTGGCTAGCCACTGTGCCCCCAGCTCCAATTCGATATGGCCAGGTTTGGTTAGCCACTGAGCACCCAGCTCTAGTTCGCTATGGCCAGGTGTGGCTGACCAGGTGTGGCTAGCCACTGTGCACTCAGATCTAGTTTGCTATGGCCAGCTGTGGCTAGCCACTTTGCCCCCAAATCTAGTTCGCTATTGCCAGTTGTGGCTAGCCACTGTACCCCAGCTCTAGCTCGCTATGGCCAGTTGTGGCTAGCCACTGTGCCCTAGCTCTAGCTCGCTATGGCCAGTTGTGGCTAGCCAATATGCCCTCAGCTCCAGTCCGCTATAGCCAGTTGTGGCTAGCTACTGTGCCCCAGCTGTAGTTCGCTATGGCCAGTTTGGGCTAGCCACTGCATTCCAACTCTAGTTCGCTATGGCCAGTTGTGGCTTGCCACTGTGCCCCATCTTGAGTTTGCTATGGCTGGTTGTGGTTCGCCACTTTGCCCCAGCTCCAGTTCGCTATGGCCAGGTGTGGCTAGCCACTGTGCCCCAGCTCTAGGCTGCTATGGCCAGGTGTGGCTAGCCACAGTGCCCCCAGCTCCAGTTCGCTATGGCAGTTGTGGTAGCCACTGTTCCCCAGATTGAGTTCGCTATGGCCAGTTGCAGCTAGCCATTCTGGCCCCAGCTCAAGTTTGCTATGGCCAGTTGTGGCTAGCCTCTATGCCCCCAGCTCTAGTTCGCTATGGCCAGTTGTGGCTTGCCACTTTGCCCCAGCTCGAGTTCGCTATGGCCAGGTGTGGCTAGCCACTGTGCCCCAGCTCTAGTTCTGTATGGCCAGGTATGGGTAGCCACTGTGTACCCAGCTCCAGTTCGTTATGGCCAGTTGAGGCTTGCCACTGTGCCCCAGCTCAAGTTCGCTATGGCCAGGTGTGGCTAGCCACTGTGCCCCAGCTCTAGGCTGCTATGGCCAGGTGTGGCTAGCCACAGTGCCCCCAGCTCCAGTTCGCTATGGCAGTTG
This sequence comes from Ambystoma mexicanum, assembly GCF_040938575.1. Classification (NCBI taxonomy): domain Eukaryota; kingdom Metazoa; phylum Chordata; class Amphibia; order Caudata; family Ambystomatidae; genus Ambystoma; species Ambystoma mexicanum. The sequence continues at coordinate 171,952,589 of NC_090925.1, forward strand.
TGGTAGCCACTGTTCCCCAGATTGAGTTCGCTATGGCCAGTTGCAGCTAGCCATTCTGGCCCCAGCTCAAGTTTGCTATGGCCAGTTGTGGCTAGCCTCTATGCCCCCAGCTCTAGTTCGCTATGGCCAGTTGTGGCTTGCCACTTTGCCCCAGCTCGAGTTCGCTATGGCCAGGTGTGGCTAGCCACTGTGCCCCAGCTCTAGTTCTGTATGGCCAGGTATGGGTAGCCACTGTGTACCCAGCTCCAGTTCGTTATGGCCAGTTGAGGCTTGCCACTGTGCCCCAGCTCAAGTTCGCTATGGCCAGGTTTGGCTAGCCACTGTGCACCCAGATCTAGTTCGCTATGGCCAGGTGTGGCTAGCCACTGTGCCCCCAGCTCCAGTTCGCTATGGCCAGTTGTGGCTAGCCACTGTGACCCAGCTCTAGCTTGCTAGGGCCAGTTGTGGCTAACCGCTATGCCCCCAGCTCGAGATCACGATGGCCAGTTGCAACTACCCTCTGTGCCCCCAGCTCTAGTTTGCTATGGCCAGGTGTCGCTAGCTAGTGTGCCCCATCACAAGTTCGCTATGACCAGTTGTGGCTAGCCACCGTGCACCAGCTATAGTTCACTATGGCAGGTGTGGCTAGCCACTGTGCACACAGCTCTAGTTCGCTATGGCAAGGTGTGGCTAGCCATTGTGCCCCCAGCACAAGTTCGCAATGGCCAGTTGTGGCTAGCCACCGTTCACCAGTTCTAGTTCGCTATGGTCAGGTGTGGCTAGCCACTGTGTCCCCAGCTCTAGTTCGCTATGGCAGGTGTGGCTAGCCACTATGCACCCAGCTCTAGTTCGCTATGGCCAGGAGTGGCTAGCCACTGTACACCCAGATCTAGTTTGCTATGGCCAGTTGTGGCTAGCCACTGTGCCCCCAGCTCTAGTTCGCTATGGCCAGGCATGGCTAGCCACTGTGCCCCCAGCTCTCGTTTGCTATGTTGAGTTGTGGCTAGCCACTGTGTCCCCAGTTCGAATTCGCTATGGCGAGTTCAGGCTAGCCACCGTGCACCAGCTCTAGTTTGCTGTGGCCAGGTGTGGCTAGCCACTGTGCTGCCAGCACAAGTTCGCTATGGCCAATTGTGGCTAGCCACCATGCACCAGCTCTAGTTCGCTATGGCCAGGTGTGGCTAGCCACTGTGCCCCCAGCTCTAGTTCGCTATGGCCAGATGTGGCTAGCCACTGTGCACCCAGCTGAAGTTCACTATGGCCAGGTGTGGCTGCCCACTGTGAACCCAGATATAGTGCACTATGGCCAGTTGTGGCTAGCAACTGTGCCCCCAACTCCAATTCGGTATAGCTAGTTGTGGCTAGCCACCGTGCCCTAGCTCTTGTTTGTTATGGTCAGGTGTGGCTAGCCACTGTGCTCACAGCTCTAGTTCGCTATGGCCAGTTGTTGCTAGCCACTGTGCTCCAGCTCTAGTTTGCTATGGCCAGGCATGGCTAGCCACTGTGCCCCCAGCTCTAGTTTGCTATGGCGAGTTGTGGCTAGCCACTGTGTCCCCAGCTCAAATTCGCTATGGCCAGGTGTGGCTAGCCACTGTGCTAACAGATCTAGTTCTCTATGGCCAGTTGTGGCTAGCCACTGTGCTCCAGCTCTAGTTTGCTATGGCCAGGCATGGCTAGCCACTGTGCCCCTAGCTCTAGTTTGCTATGGTAGGTGTGGCTAGCCACTGTGCACCCAGCTCTAGTTCACTATGGCCAGGTGTGGCTAGCCACTGTGCACCTAGATCTAGTTCGCTATGGCCAGTTGTGTCTAGCCACTGTACCCCAGGCTCCAGTTCGCTATGGCCAGTTTTGGCTAGTAACTGTGCCCCAGCTCTAGCTCACTAGGGCCAGTTGTGGTTAACCACTATGCCCCCAGCTCGAGTTCGCTATGACCAGTTGTGACTACCCTCTGTGCGCCCAGCTCTAGTTTGCTAGGGCCAGTTGTGGCTAGCCACTATACCCCCAGCTCTAGTTTTCTATGTCCAGGTGTGGCTAGCCACTCTGCCCCAGCACAAGTTTGCAATGGCCAGTTGTGGCTAGCCACTGTGCCTCAGTTCGAGTACGCTATGGCCAGTTTTGGTAAGCCACTGTGCCCAGGCTTAAGTTCGCTCTGGCCAGTTGTGGCTAGCCACTGTGCCCCCAGCTCTAGTCCACCATGGCCAGTTTTTGCTAGCCACTGTGCCCCCAGCACTAGTTGGCTATGGCCAGGTTTGGCTAGCCACTGTGCACCCAGCTGTAGTTCACTATAGCCAGTTGTGGCTAGCCACTGTGCCCCAGCTCTAGTTCGCTATGGTCAGGTGTGGCTAGTCACTGTGCTCGCAGCTCTAGTTCACTATGGCCAGTTGTAGCTAGCCACTGTGCTCCATCTATAGTTCACTATGGCCAGGCATGGCTAGCCACTGTGCCTCCAGCTCTCGTTCGCTATGGCGAGTTGTGGCTCGCCACTGTGTCCCGAGCTCAATTTCACTATGGCCAGTTGTGGCTAGCCATTGTGCCCCAGCTTTAGTTCACTATAGCCAGTTGCAGCTGTTCCCCAGCTCTAAGTTGCTATGGCCAGGTGTGTCTAGCCACTGTGTCCCCAGATCCAGTTTGTTATGGTCAGTTGTGGCTTGCCACTGTACCCCAGCTCGAGTTCTCTATGGCCAGGTGTGGCTAGCCACTGTGCCCCAGACCGAGTTCGCTATGGCCAGGTGTGGATAGCCAAAGTCACCCCAGATCTAGTTTGCGATGTCCAGTTGTGGCTAGCCAATGTGAACCAGCTTGAGTTTGCTATGGTCAGTTGTGGTAGCACTGTGCCCCAGATTGCATTCACTATGGCCAGTTGTAGCTAGCCACTGTGCCCCAGCACATGTTCCCTATGGCCAGTTGTGGCTAGCTACTGTGCCTCAGCTCGAGTACGCTATGGCCAGTTGTGGCTAGCAACTGTGCCCCCAGATTGAGTTTGCTATGACCAGTTGTGGCTAGCCTCTGTGCCCCCAGCTCTAGTTCACTATGGCCAGATGGGGTAGCCACTGTGCCCACAGCTTCAGTATGCCTTGGCCAGGTGTGGCTAGCCACTGTGCCCCCAGGTCTAGTTCGCTATGGCCAGTTGTGGCTCGCCACTGTGCCCCCAGCTCAATTTCACTATGGCCAGTTATGGCTAGCAACTGTACCCCAGCTTTAGTTCACTATGGCCATTTGTGGCTAGCCACTGTGCCCCAGTTCTGGTTCTGTATGGCCAGGTGTGGCTAGCCACTGTGCCCCCAGGTCCAGTCCGCTATGCCCAGTTGAGACTTGCCACTGTGCCCCAGCTCAAGTTCGCTATGGCCAGGTGTGGCTAGTCACTGTGCCCCAGATCAAGCTCACTATGGCCAGTTGTGGCTAGCCACTGTCTCCCCAGATCTAGTTTGCCATGGCCAGTTGTGGTAGCCACTGTGCCCTAGAACGCGTTCGCTATGGCCAGTTGAAGCTAGCTACACTGCCCCCAGCTCCAGTTCAATATGGCCAGTTGTGGCTAACTTCTGTGCTCCCAGCTCTAATTCATTATGGCCAGTTGTTGCTAGCCACTGCGCCCCCAGCTCTAGTTCACTATGGCCAGGTGTGGCCAGCCACTGTGACACCAGCATGAGTTTGCTATGGCCAGTTGTGGCTAGCGTCTGTGCCTCAGCTTGAGTAAACTATTGGCAGTTGCGGCTAGCCACTGTGCCCCAAGCTTGAGTTCACTATGGCCATTTGTAGCTAGCCACTGTGCCCAACTCTAGTTCGCTAGGGCCAGTTGTGGCTAGCAACTGTGCACCAGCTCTAGTTCGCTGTGGTCAGGTGTGGCTAGCCACTGTGCCCCCAGCTTTAGTTCGCTATGGCCAGGTGTGGCTAGCCACTGTGCACCCAGCTCTAGTTCACTATGGCCAGGTGTGGTTAGCCACTGTGCACCCAGATCGAGTTCGCTATAGCCAGTTGTGGCTAGCCACTGTGTCCCCAGCTCCAGTTCGCTATGGCTAATTGTGTCAAGCCAGTGTGCCCCAGCTCTAGCTCGCTATGGCCAGTTATGGCTAACCACTATGCCCCCAGCTCCAGTTCGCTATGGCCAGTTGTGGCTACCCTCTCTGCCCCCAGCACACGTTTGCTATGGCCAGTTGTGGCTAGCCACTGTGCCTCAGCTCGAGTACGCTATGGCCAGTTGTGGGTTGCCCCTGTGCCCCAAGCTTGAGTTCGCTATGCCCAGTTGTGGCTAGCCACTGTGACGCCCAGCTCTAATTCAATATGGCCAGGTGTGGTTAGCCACTGAGCACCCAGCTCTAGTTCACTATGGCCAGGTGTGGCTAGCCACTGGGCACCCAGATTTAGTTTGCTATGGCCAGTTGTGGCTAGCCACTGTGCCCCAATTCCATTTCGCTATTGCCAGTTGTGGCTAGCCACTGTGCCCCAGCTCTAGCTCGCTATGGCCAGTTTTGGCTAGCCAATATGCCCTCAGCTCCAGTCAGCTATAGCCAGTTGTGGCTAGCTAATGTGCCCCCAGCTCCAGTCAGCTATAGGCAGTTTTGTCTAGCCACTGTGCCCCCAGCTCCAGATCGCTATCGCCAGTTGTGGCTAGTCGCTGCCCCAGCTCTATTTTGCTATGGCCAGTTTTGGCTAGCCACTGCACTCCAGCTCTAGTTTGCTATGGCCAGTTGTGGCTTGCCACTGTGCCCATCTTGAGTCCAGTATGGCCAGTTGTGGCTTGCCACTTTGCCCCTGCTCCAGTTCACTATGGCCAGTTGTGGCTAACCACTGTGTCCCTTGCTCGATTTTGCTATGGCTAGTTGTGGCTAGCCACTTTGCCCCAGCTTTAGTTCACTATGGCCAGATGCGGCTAGCCACTGTGCCCCAGCTCTAGGTTGCTATGGCCAGGTGTGGCTAGCCACTGTGCCCCAAGCTCCAGTTCACTATGGCCAGTTGTGGCTTGCCACTGTGCCCCAGCTTGAGTTCATTATGGCCAGGTGTGGCTAGCTACTGTGCCCCAGCTCTAGTTCCGTATGGCCAGGTGAGGCTAGCCACTGTGCCCCCAGCTCCAGTTCACTATGGCCAGTTGAGGCTTGCCAATGTGCCCCAGATCGAGTTTGCTATGGCCAATTGTGGCTACCCACTGTACCCCAGCTTTAGTTCACTATGGACAGTTGTGGCTAGTCACTGTGCCCCAGCTCTAGTTCTGTATGGCCAGGTGTGGCTAGCCACTGTGCCCCCAGCTCCAGTTCACTATGGCCAGTTGAGGCTTGCCACTGTGCCCCAGATCGAGTTTGCTATGGCCAATTGTGGCTACCCACTGTACCCCAGCTTTAGTTCACTATGGACAGTTGTGGCTAGTCACTATGCCCCAGCTCTAGTTCTGTATGGCCAGGTGTGGCTAGCCATTGTGCCCCCAGCTCCAGTTCGCTATGGCCAGTTGTGTCTAGCCACTGTACCCCAGGCTCCAGTTCGCTATGGCCAGTTTTGGCTAGTAACTGTGCCCCAGCTCTAGCTCACTAGGGCCAGTTGTGGTTAACCACTATGCCCCCAGCTCGAGTTCGCTATGACCAGTTGTGACTACCCTCTGTGCGCCCAGCTCTAGTTTGCTATGGCCAGTTGTGGCTAGCCACTATACCCCCAGCTCTAGTTTTCTATGTCCAGGTGTGGCTAGCCACTCTGCCCCAGCACAAGTTTGCAATGGCCAGTTGTGGCTAGCCACTGTGCCTCAGTTCGAGTACGCTATGGCCAGTTTTGGTAAGCCACTGTGCCCAGGCTTAAGTTCGCTCTGGCCAGTTGTGGCTAGCCACTGTGCCCCCAGCTCTAGTCCACCATGGCCAGTTTTTGCTAGCCACTGTGCCCCCAGCACTAGTTGGCTATGGCCAGGTTTGGCTAGCCACTGTGCACCCAGCTGTAGTTCACTATAGCCAGTTGTGGCTAGCCACTGTGCCCCAGCTCTAGTTCGCTATGGTCAGGTGTGGCTAGTCACTGTGCTCGCAGCTCTAGTTCACTATGGCCAGTTGTAGCTAGCCACTGTGCTCCATCTATAGTTCACTATGGCCAGGCATGGCTAGCCACTGTGCCTCCAGCTCTCGTTCGCTATGGCGAGTTGTGGCTCGCCACTGTGTCCCGAGCTCAATTTCACTATGGCCAGTTGTGGCTAGCCATTGTGCCCCAGCTTTAGTTCACTATAGCCAGTTGCAGCTGTTCCCCAGCTCTAAGTTGCTATGGCCAGGTGTGTCTAGCCACTGTGTCCCCAGATCCAGTTTGTTATGGTCAGTTGTGGCTTGCCACTGTACCCCAGCTCGAGTTCTCTATGGCCAGGTGTGGCTAGCCACTGTGCCCCAGACCGAGTTCGCTATGGCCAGGTGTGGATAGCCAAAGTCACCCCAGATCTAGTTTGCGATGTCCAGTTGTGGCTAGCCAATGTGAACCAGCTTGAGTTTGCTATGGTCAGTTGTGGTAGCACTGTGCCCCAGATTGCATTCACTATGGCCAGTTGTAGCTAGCCACTGTGCCCCAGCACATGTTCCCTATGGCCAGTTGTGGCTAGCTACTGTGCCTCAGCTCGAGTACGCTATGGCCAGTTGTGGCTAGCAACTGTGCCCCCAGATTGAGTTTGCTATGACCAGTTGTGGCTAGCCTCTGTGCCCCCAGCTCTAGTTCACTATGGCCAGATGGGGTAGCCACTGTGCCCACAGCTTCAGTATGCCTTGGCCAGGTGTGGCTAGCCACTGTGCCCCCAGGTCTAGTTCGCTATGGCCAGTTGTGGCTCGCCACTGTGCCCCCAGCTCAATTTCACTATGGCCAGTTATGGCTAGCAACTGTACCCCAGCTTTAGTTCACTATGGCCATTTGTGGCTAGCCACTGTGCCCCAGTTCTGGTTCTGTATGGCCAGGTGTGGCTAGCCACTGTGCCCCCAGGTCCAGTCCGCTATGCCCAGTTGAGACTTGCCACTGTGCCCCAGCTCAAGTTCGCTATGGCCAGGTGTGGCTAGTCACTGTGCCCCAGATCAAGCTCACTATGGCCAGTTGTGGCTAGCCACTGTCTCCCCAGATCTAGTTTACCATGGCCAGTTGTGGCTAGCCACTGTGCCCAAACTCAAGTATGCTATGGTCAGTTGTGGTAGCCACTGTGCCCTAGAACGCGTTCGCTATGGCCAGTTGAAGCTAGCTACACTGCCCCCAGCTCCAGTTCAATATGGCCAGTTGTGGCTAACTTCTGTGCTCCCAGCTCTAATTCATTATGGCCAGTTGTTGCTAGCCACTGCGCCCCCAGCTCTAGTTCACTATGGCCAGGTGTGGCCAGCCACTGTGACACCAGCATGAGTTTGCTATGGCCAGTTGTGGCTAGCGTCTGTGCCTCAGCTTGAGTAAACTATTGGCAGTTGCGGCTAGCCACTGTGCCCCAAGCTTGAGTTCACTATGGCCATTTGTAGCTAGCCACTGTGCCCAACTCTAGTTCGCTAGGGCCAGTTGTGGCTAGCAACTGTGCACCAGCTCTAGTTCGCTGTGGTCAGGTGTGGCTAGCCACTGTGCCCCCAGCTTTAGTTCGCTATGGCCAGGTGTGGCTAGCCACTGTGCACCCAGCTCTAGTTCACTATGGCCAGGTGTGGTTAGCCACTGTGCACCCAGATCGAGTTCGCTATAGCCAGTTGTGGCTAGCCACTGTGTCCCCAGCTCCAGTTCGCTATGGCTAATTGTGTCAAGCCAGTGTGCCCCAGCTCTAGCTCGCTATGGCCAGTTATGGCTAGCCACTATGCCCCCAGCTCCAGTTCGCTATGGCCAGTTGTGGCTACCCTCTCTGCCCCCAGCACACGTTTGCTATGGCCAATTGTGGCTAGCCACTGTGCCTCAGCTCGAGTACGCTATGGCCAGTTGTGGGTTGCCCCTGTGCCCCAAGCTTGAGTTCGCTATGCCCAGTTGTGGCTAGCCACTGTGACGCCCAGCTCTAATTCAATATGGCCAGGTGTGGTTAGCCACTGAGCACCCAGCTCTTGTTCACTATGGCCAGGTGTGGCTAGCCACTGGGCACCCAGATTTAGTTTGCTATGGCCAGTTGTGGCTAGCCACTGTGCCCCAATTCCATTTCGCTATTGCCAGTTGTGGCTAGCCACTGTGCCCCAGCTCTAGCTCGCTATGGCCAGTTGTGGCTAGCCAATATGCCCTCAGCTCCAGTCAGCTATAGCCAGTTGTGGCTAGCTAATGTGCCCCCAGCTCCAGTCAGCTATAGGCAGTTTTGTCTAGCCACTGTGCCCCCAGCTCCAGATCGCTATCGCCAGTTGTGGCTAGTCGCTGCCCCAGCTCTATTTTGCTATGGCCAGTTTTGGCTAGCCACTGCACTCCAGCTCTAGTTTGCTATGGCCAGTTGTGGCTTGCCACTGTGCCCATCTTGAGTCCAGTATGGCCAGTTGTGGCTTGCCACTTTGCCCCTGCTCCAGTTCACTATGGCCAGTTGTGGCTAACCACTGTGTCCCTTGCTCGATTTTGCTATGGCTAGTTGTGGCTAGCCACTTTGCCCCAGCTTTAGTTCACTATGGCCAGATGCGGCTAGCCACTGTGCCCCAGCTCTAGGTTGCTATGGCCAGGTGTGGCTAGCCACTGTGCCCCAAGCTCCAGTTCACTATGGCCAGTTGTGGCTTGCCACTGTGCCCCAGCTTGAGTTCATTATGGCCAGGTGTGGCTAGCTACTGTGCCCCAGCTCTAGTTCCGTATGGCCAGGTGAGGCTAGCCACTGTGCCCCCAGCTCCAGTTCACTATGGCCAGTTGAGGCTTGCCACTGTGCCCCAGATCGAGTTTGCTATGGCCAATTGTGGCTACCCACTGTACCCCAGCTTTAGTTCACTATGGACAGTTGTGGCTAGTCACTGTGCCCCAGCTCTAGTTCTGTATGGCCAGGTGTGGCTAGCCATTGTGCCCCCAGCTCCAGTTCGCTATGGACAGTTGAGGCTTGCCACTGTGCCCCTGCAAAAGTTCGCTATGGCCAGGTGTGGCTAGTCACTGTCCCCCCAGATCTAGTTCGCTATGGCCAGTTGTGGCTAGCCACTCTGCTGAAGCTCGAGTTTGCTATGGTCAGTTGTGGTAGCCACTGTGCCCCAGATCTAGTTCGCTATGGCCAGTTGTAGCTAGCCACACTGCCCCAGCTCGAGTTCACTATGGCCAGTTGTGACTACCCTCTGTGCCCCCAGCTCTAATTCACTATGGCCAGTTGTGGCTAGCCATTGTGCCTCCAGCTCTAGTTCCGTATGGCCAGGTGTGGCTAGCCACTTTGTCCCCAGCTCCAGTTCGCTATGGCCAGTTGAGGCTTGCCACTGTGCCCCAGCTCGAGTTTGCTATGGCCAGTTGTGGCTAGCCACTGTCCCCCCAGATCTAGTTCACAATGGCCAGTAGTAGCTAGCCACTGTGCCCCAGCTCGAGTTTGCTATGGTCAGTTACGGTAGCCAATGTGCCCCATATCGAGTTCGCTATGGCCAGTTGTAGCTAGCCACACTGCCCCCAGCTCGAGTTTGCTATGGCCAGTTGTGGCTAGCCACTGTGCCCCAGCTCTGGTTCTGTATGGCCAGGTGTGGCTAGCCACTGTGCCCCCAGGTCCAGTTCGCTATGCCTAGTTGAGACTTGCCACTGTGCCCCAGCTCGAGTTCGCTATGGCCAGGTGTGGCTAGTCACTGTGCCCCAGATCAAGCTCACTATGGCCAGTTGTGGCTAGCCACTGTCTCCCCAGATCTAGTTCGCTATGGCCAGTTGTGGCTAGCCCCTGTGCCCAAACTCAAGTTTGCTATGGTCAGTTGTGGTAGCCACTGTGCCCTAGATCGCGTTCGCTATGGCCAGTTGTAGCTAGCCACACTGCCCCCAGCTCCAGTTCACTATGGCCAGTTGTGGCTAACTTCTGTGCTCCCAGCTCTAATTCACTATGGCCAGTTGTTGCTAGCCACTGTGCCCCCAGCTCTAGTTCACTATGGCCAGATGTGGCTAGCCACTGTGACACCAGCATGAGTTTGCTATGGCCAGTTGTGGCTAGCCACTGTGCCTCAGCTTGAGTAATCTATGGCCAGTTGCGGCTAGCCACTGTGCCCCAAGCTTGAGTTCACGATTGCCATTTGTGGCTAGCCACTGTGTCCCAGCTCTAGTTCGCTAGGGCCAGTTGTGGCTAGCAACTGTGCACCAGCTCTAGTTCGCTGTGGTCATGTGTGGCTAGCCACTGTGCCCCCAGCTTTAGTTCGCTATGGCCAGGTGTGGCTAGCCACTGTGCACCCAGCTCTAGTTCACTATGGCCAGGTGTGGTTAGCCACTGTGCACCCAGATCGAGTTCGCTATAGCCAGTTGTGGCTAACCACTGTGTCCCCGGCTACAGTTCGCTATGGCTAGTTGTGTCAAGCCAGTGTGCCCCAGCTCTAGCTCGCTATGGCCAGTTATGGCTAGCCACTATGCCCCCAGCTCCAGTTCGCTATGGCCAGTTGTGGCTACCCTCTCTGCCCCCAGTGCTAGTTCGCTATGGCCAGTTGTGGCTAGCCAATATGCCCTCAGCTCCAGTCAGCTATAGGAAGTTTTGTCTAGCCACTGTGCCCCCAGCTCCAGATCGCTATCGCCAGTTGTGGCTAGTCGCTTCCCCAGCTCTATTTTGCTATGGCCAGTTTTGGCTAGCCACTGCACTCCAACTCTAGTTCGCTATGGCCAGTTGTGGCTTGCCACTGTGCCCCATCTTGAGTCCGGTGTGGCCAGTTGTGGCTTGCCACTTTGCCCCTGCTCCAGTTCGCTATGGCCAGTTGTGGCTAACCACTGTGTCCCCTGCTCGATTTTGCTATGGCCAGTTGTGGCTAGCCACTTTGCCCCAGCTTTAGTTCACTATGGCCAGATGCGGCTAGCCACTGTGCCCCAGCTCTAGGTTGCTATGGCCAGGTGTGGGTAGCCACTGTGCCCCAAGCTCCAGTTCGCTATGGCCAGTTGTGGCTTGCCACTGTGCCCCCAGCTCCAGTTCCCTATGGCCAGGAGTGGCTAGCCACTGTGCCCCCAGCACGAGTTTGCTATGGCCAGTTGTGGCTAGCCACTGTGCCTCAGCTCGAGTACACTATGGCCAGTTTTGGCTAGCCACTGTGCCCCAAGCTTGAGTTTGCTATGGCCAGTTGTGGCTATCCACTGTGCCCCCAGATCTAGTCCACTATGGCCAGTTCTGGTTAGCCGCTGTGCACCAGCTCTAGTACACTATGGCCAGGTGTGGCTAGCCACTGTTCCCCCAGCTCCAGTTTGCTATGGCCAGTTGTGGCTAGCCACTGTGCCCCCAGTCTAGTCCATAATGGGCAGTTCTGGCTAGCCACTGTGCACCAGCTCTAGTTCACTATGGCCAGGTGTGGCTAGCCACTGTGCCCCCAGCTCGAGTTCACTATGGCCAGTTGTGGTTTGCCACTGTGCCCCAGCTCGAGTTGGTTATGGCCAGGTGTGGCTAGCCACTGTGCAGCCAGCTCGAGGTCGCTATGGCCAGTTGTGGCTTGCCACTGTGCCCCAGCTCTAGTTCGCTATGGCCATGTGTGGCTAGTCACTGTGCCCCAGATTGAGTTTGCTATGGCCAGTTGTGGCTAGCCACTGTCCCCCCAGATCTAGTTCGCTATGGCAGGTTGTGGCTAGCCACTGTGCCCCAGCTCGAGTTTGCTATGGTCAGTTGTGGTAGCCACTGTGCCCCAGATCGAGTTCGCTATAGCCAGGTGTGGCTAGCCACTCTGTCCCCAGCTCGAGTTCGCTATGGCCAGCTGTGGTTACCCTCTTTGCCCTCAGCTCTAGTGCACTATGGCCGGTTGTGGCTAGCCACTGTGTCCCCAGCTCTAGTTCGCTACGGCCAGTTGTGGCTAGCCACTGTGCCCCTGCTCCAGTTCGCTATGGTCAGTTATGGATAGACACTGTGCCCCAGCTCGCTATAGCCAGTTGTGGCTAACCACTATGCCCCAGCTCAAGTTTGCTATGGCCAGTGGTGACTAACCTCTGTGCCCCCATCTCTAGTTTGCTATGGCCAGTTGTGGCTAGCCACTGTGCCCCCAGCACCAGTTCGCTATGGCCAGTTGTGGCTAGCCACTGTGCCCCCAGCTCCAGGTCCCTATTGCCAGGTGTTGCTAGCCACTGTGCCCCCAGCACGAGTTCACTATGGCCAGTTGCGGCTAGACACTGTGCCTCAGCTCCAGTCCACTATGGCCAGTTTTAGCTAGCCACTGTGCCCCAAGCTTGAGTTTGCTATGGCCAGTTGTGGCTATCCACTATGCCCCCAGATCTAGTCCGCTATGGCCAGTTCTGGTTAGCCACTGTGCACCAGCTCTAGTTCACTATGGCCAGGTGTGGCTAGCCACTGTGCACCCAGCTCTAGTTCACTATGGCCAGTTGTGGCTCGCCACTGTGCCCCAGCTCCAGATCTCTATGACCAGTTGTGGCTAGCCACTGTGCCCCAGCTCCAGATCTCTATGGCAAGTTGTGCCAAGCCACTGTGCCCCAGCTCTAGCTCACTATGGCCAGTTATGGCTAGCCATTAGGCCCCCAGCTCGAGTTCGCTATGGCCAGTTGTGGCTAGCCACTGTGCCCCTGCTTGAGTTTGCTATGGTCAGTTGCGTTAGCCACTGTGCTCCAGATAGAGTTCACTATGGCCAGTTGTGGCTAGCCACTGTGCACCCAGATCTAGTTCACTATGGCCAGTTGTGGCTAGCCACTGTGCCCCCAGTTCCAGTTTGCTATGGCCAGTGCTGGCTAGCCACTGTGCACCAGCTCTAGTTCACTATGGCAAGGTGTGGCTAGCCACTGTGCACCCAGCTCTAGTTCGCTATGGCCAGTTGTGGCTATCCACTGGTCCCCCAGATCTAATCCGCTATGGCCAGTTCTGGTTAGCCACTGTGCACCAGCTCTAGTTCACTATGTCCAGGTGTGGCTAGCCACTGTGCACCCAGCTCTAGTTCACTATGGCCAGTTGTGGCTCGCCACTGTGCCCCAGCTCCAGATCTCTATGACCAGTTGTGGCTAGCCACTGTGCCCCAGCTCCAGATCTCTATGGCAAGTTGTGCCAAGCCACTGTGCCCCAGCTCTAGCTCACTATGGCCAGTTATGGCTAGCCATTATGCCCCCAGCTCGAGTTCACTATGGCCAGTTGTGGCTAGCCACTGTGCACCCAGCTCTAGTTCACTATGGCAAGGTGTGGCTAGCCACTATGCACCCAGCTCTAGTTCGCTATGGCCAGGTGTGGCTAGCCACTGTGCACCCAGATCTAGTGCACTATGGCCAGTTGTGGCTAGCCACTGTGCCCCCAGCTCTAGTTCGCTACGGCAAGTTGTGGCTTGCCACTGTGCCCCAGCTCGAATTTGCTCTGGCCAGGTGTGGCTAGCCACTGTCCCCCCAGATCTAGTATGCTATGGTCAGTTGTGATAGCCACTGTGCCCCAGATCGAGTTTGCTATGGCCAGTTGTGGCTAGATATTCTGGCCACAGCTCTAGTTCACTATTGCCAGTTGTGGCTAGCCACTGTGCCCCAGCTCGAGTTCACTATGGCCAGTTGTGGCTAGCCACTGTGCCCCTGCTCGAGTTTGCTATGGTCAGTTGCGTTAGCCACTGTGCTCCAGATAGAGTTCACTATGGCCAGTTGTGGCTACCCTCTCTGCCCCCAGCTCTAGTACGCTATGGCCAGTTGTAGCTAGCCACTGTGCCCCCAGCTCTGGTTCGCTATGGCAGGTGTGGCTAGCCACTGTACACCCAGCTCTGGTTCGCTATGGCCAGGTGTGGCTAGCCACTGTGCACCCAGCTCTGGTTTGCTATGGCAGGTGTGGCTAGCCACTGTACACCCAGCTCTAGTTCGCTATGGCCAGGTGTGGTTAGCCACTGTGCACCCAGATCTCGTTCACTGTGGCCAGTTGTGGCTAGCCATGTGCCCACAGTTGCAGTTAGCTATGGCCAGTTATGGCTAGCCACTGTGCCCCAGCAGTAGCTCGCTAGGGCCAATTGTGGCTAAAAACTATGGGCCCAGCTTGAGTTCGCTATGGCCAGTTGTGACTACTCTCTGTGCCCCCAGCTCTAATTTGCTATGGCTAGTTGTGGCTAGCCACACTGCCCCCAGCTCTAGTTCACTGTGGCCAGGTGTGGCTAGCCACTGAGCACCCACATCTAGTTCACTATGTTCAGTTGTGGCTAGCCACTGTGCACCCAGCTCTAGTTCACTATGGCCAGTTGTGGCTCGCCACTGTGCCCCAGCTCCAGATCTCTATGACCAGTTGTGGCTAGCCACTGTGCCCCAGCTCCAGATCTCTATGGCAAGTTGTGCCAAGCCACTGTGCCCCAGCTCTAGCTCACTATGGCCAGTTATGGCTAGCCATTATGCCCCCAGCTCGAGTTCGCTATGGCCAGCTGTGGCTAGCCACTGTGCCCGTGCTTGAGTTTGCTATGGTCAGTTGCGTTAGCCACTGTGCTCGAGATAGAGTTCACTATGGCCAGTTGTGGCTAGCCACTCTGCCCCCAGCTAGAGTTCGCTATGGCCAGTTATGGCTACCCTCTCTGCCCCCAGCTCTAGTACACTATGGCCAGTTGTAGCTAGCCACTGTGACCCCAGCACGAGTTTGCTATGGTCAATTGCGGTAGCCACTGTGCTCCACAGAGTTCACTATGGCCAGTTGTGGCTAGCCACTGTGCCCCCAGCTCTAGTTCATTATGGCCAGGTGTGGCTAGCCACTGTGACTCCAGCACAAGTTCGCTAGGACCAGTTGTGGCTACCCACTGTGCCTAAGCTTGACTAATCTATGGCCAGTTGTGGCTAGCCACTGTGCCCCAAGCTTGAGTTCGCTATGGCCAGTTGTGGCTAGCCACTGTGTCCCCAGCTCTAGTTCGCTAGGGCCAGTTGTGGCTAGCAACTGTGCACCAGCTCTAGTTAGCTATGGTCAGGTCTGGCTAGCCACTGTGCCCCCAGCAATAGTTCGCTATAGCCAGGTGTGGCTAGCCACCGTGCACCCAGCTCTAGCTCACGATGGCCAGGTGTGGTTAGCCACTGTGCACCCAGATCTAGTTCGCTATGGCCAGTTTTGGGTAGCCACTGTGTCCCCATCTCCAGTTCACTATGGCAAGTAGTGGCAAGCCACTGTGCCTCAGCTATAGCTCGCTATGGCCAGTTATGGCTAGCCACTATGCCCCAGCTCGAGTTTGCTATGGCCAGTTGTGGCTACCCTCTGTGCCCCCATATCTAGTTCGCTACGGCCAGTCTGGCTAGCCACTGTACCCGCAGCTCTAGTTCGCTATGGCCAGGTGTGGCTAGCCACTGTGTTCACTATGGCCAGTTGTGGCTGCCACTGTGCCCCCAGCTCCAGATTGCAAAGGCCAGTTGTGGCTAGTCACTCTGCTCCCAGCTCGCTTTGGCCAGTTGTGGCTAACCATTGTGCCCCCAGCTCGAGTTCACAATGGCCAGTTGTAGTTTGCAACTGTGCCCCAGCTCAAGTTTGTTATGGCCAGGTGTGGCTAGCCACTGTGCAGCCAGCTTGAGGTTGCTATGGGCAGGTGTGGCAAGCCACTGTGCCCCCAGCTCTAGTTCCCTATAGACAGTTCTGGCTAGCCACTGTGCCCCCAGCTCAATTTCACTATGGCCAGTTGTGGCCAGCCACTGTGCCCCAGCTTTAATTCACTATGCCCAGTTGTGGCTAGTCACTGTGCCCCCAGCTCTAGTTCGCTATGGCCAGTGGTTTCTAGCATGTGTGCCTCCAGCTCAATTTTGCTATGACCAGTTGTGGCTAGCCACTGGGCCCCAGCTCAAGTATGCTATGGTCAGTTGTGGTAGCCACTGTGCCCCAGATCGAGTTTGCTATGGCCAGTTGTGGCTAGATATTCTGCCCACAGCTCTAGTTCACTATTGCCAGTTGTGGCTAGCCACTGTGCCCCCAGCTCTGGTTCGCTATGGCAGGTGTGGCTAGCCACTGTGCACCCAGCTCTAGTTTGCTATGGCCAGGTGTGGCTAGCCACTGTGCACCCAGATCTAGTTCACTATGGCCAGTTGTGGCTAGCCATGTGCCCCCAGTTGCAGTTAGCTATGGCCAGTTGTGGCTAGCCACTGTGCACCAGCTGTAGCTCGCTAGGGCCAATTGTGGCTAAAAACTATGGGCCCAGCTTGAGTTCGCTATGGCCAGTTGTGACTACCCTCTGTGCCCCCAGCTCTAATTTGCTATGGCTAGTTGTGGCTAGCCACTATGCCCCCAGCTCTAGTTCACTGTGGCCAGGTGTGGCTAGCTACTGAGCACCCACATCTAGTTCACTATGGCCAGTTGTGGCTAACCACTGTGCACCCAGCTCTAGTTCACTATGGCCAGTTGTGGCTCGCCACTGTGCCCCAGCTCTCTATGGCCAGTTGTGGCTAGCCACTGTGCACCCAGCTCTAGTCCGCTATGGCCAGGTGTGGCTAGCCATTGTGCCCCCAGCTCTAGTTCGCTATGGCCGGTTGAGGCTTGCCACTGTGCCCCTGCAAAAGTTCGCTATGGCCAGGTGTGGCTAGTCACTGTCCCCCCAGATCTAGTTCGCTATGGCCAGTTGTGGCTAGCCACTCTGCTAAAGCTCGAGTTTGCTATGGTCAGTTGTGGTAGCCACTGTGCCCCAGATCTAGTTCGCTATGGCCAGTTGTAGCTAGCCACACTGCCCCCAGCTCGAGTTCGCTATGGCCAGTTGTGACTACCCTCTGTGCCCACAGCTCTAATTCACTATGGCCAGGTGTGGCTAGCCAATGTGACCCCAGCTCTAGTTCACTATGGCCAGGTGTGGCTAGCCACTGTGACCCCAGCATGAGTTTGCTATGGCCAGTTGTGGCTAGCCACTCTGCCTCAGCTTGAGTAAGCTATGGCCAGTTGTGGCTAGCCACTGTGCCCGAAGCTTGAGTTCGCTCTGGCCAGTTGTGGCTAGCCACTGTGACCCCAGCATGAGTTTGCTATGGTCAATTGTGGTAGCCACTGTGCCCCAGATCTAGTTCGCTATGGCCAGTTGTAGTTAGCCACACTGCCCCCAGCTCTAGTTCACTATGGCCAGGTGTGGCTAGCCACTGTGACACCAGCATGAGTTTGCTATGGCCAGTTGTGGCTATCCACTGTGCCTCAGCTTGAGTAAGCTATGGCCAGTTGCGGCTAGCCACTGTGCCCCAAGCTTGAGTTCACTATTGCCATTTGTGGCTAGCCACTGTGCCCCAGCTCTAGTTCGCTAGGGCCAGTTGTGGCTAGCAACTGTGCACCAGCTCTAGTTCACTGTGGTCATGTGTGGCTAGCCACTGTGCCCCCAGCTTTAGTTCGCTATGGCCAGGTGTGGCTAGCCACTGTGCACCCAGCTCTAGTTCACTATGGCCAGTTGTGGTTAGCCACTGTGCACCCAGATCGAGTTCGCAATAGCCAGTTGTGGCTAGCCACTGTGTCTCCAGCTCCAGTTCACTATGGCTAGTTGTGTCAAGCTAGTGTGCCCCAGCTCTACCTCACTATGGCCAGTTATGGCTAGCCACTATGCCCCCAGCTCCAGTTCGCTATGGCCAGTTGTGGCTACCCTCTCTGCCCCCAGTGCTAGTTCGCTATGGCCAGTTGTGGCAAGCCACTGTGCCCCAGTTTTAGCTTGCTATGGCCAGTTATGGCTAGCCACTTTGCCCCCAGCACACGATCGCTATGGCCAGTTGTGGCTAGCCACTGTGCCTCAGCTCGAGTATGCTATGGCCAGTTGTGGGTTGCCCCTGTGCCCCAAGCTTGAGTTCGCTATGCCCAGTTGTGGCTAGCCACTGTGACGCCCAGCTCTAATTCGATATGGCCAGGTGTGGTTAGCCACTGAGCACCCAGCTCTAGTTCACTATGGCCAGGTGTGGCTAGCCACTGGGCACCCAGATTTAGTTTGCTATGGCCAGTTGTGGCTAGCCTCTGTGCCCCAGCTCTAGCTCGCTATGGCCAGTTGTGGCTAGCCAATATGCCCAAATCTCCAGTCAGCTATAGGCTTTTCTGTCTAGCCACTGTGCCCCCAGCTCCAGATCGCTATCGCCAGTTGTGGCTAGTCGCTGCCCCAGCTCTATTTTGCTATGGCCAGTTTTGGCTAGCCACTGCACTCCAACTCTAGTTCGCTATGGCCAGTTGAGGCTTGCCACTGTGCCCCTGCAAAAGTTCGCTATGGCCAGGTGTGGCTAGTCACTGTCCCCAAAGATCTAGTTCGCTATGGCCAGTTGTGGCTAGCCACTCTGCTAAAGCTCGAGTTTGCTATGGTCAGTTGTGGTAGCCACTGTCTCCCAGATCTAGTTCGCTATGGCCAGTTGTAGCTAGCCACACTGCCCCCAGCTTGAGTTCGCTATGGCCAGTTGTGACTACCCTCTGTGCCCACAGCTCTAATTCACTATGGCCAGGTGTGGCTAGCCACTGTGACCCCAGCTCTAGTTCACTATGGCCAGGTGTGGCTAGCCACTGTGACACCAGCATGAGTTTGCTATGGCCAGTTGTGGCTAGCCACTCTGCCTCAGCTTGAGTAAGCTATGGACAGTTGTGGCTAGCCACTGTGACCCCAGAATGAGTTTGCTATGGTCAGTTGTGGTAGCCACTGTGCCCCAGATCTAGTTCGCTATGGCCAGTTGTAGCTAGCCACACTGCCCCCAGCTCGAGTTCGCTATGGCCAGTTGTGAGTACCCTCTGTGCCCCCAGCTCTAATTCACTATGGCCAGTTGTGGCTAGCCATTGTGCCCCCAGCTCTAGTTCCGTATGGCCAGGTGTGACTAGCCACTGTGCCCCCTGCTCCAGTTCGCTATGGCCAGTTGAGGCTTGCCACTGTGCCCCAGCTCGAGTTCGCTATGGCCAGTTGTGGTTAGCCACTGTCCCCCCAGATCTAGTTCACAATGGCCAGTAGTAGCTAGCCACTGTGCCCCAGCTCGAGTTTGCTATGGTCAGTTGTGGTAGCCACTGTGCCCCAGATCGAGTTCGCTATGGCCAGTTGTAGCTAGCCACACTGCCGCCAGCTCGAGTTTGCTATGGCCAGTTGTGGCTACCCTCTGTGCCACAGCTCTAATTCACTATGGCCAGTTGTGGCTAGCCACTGTGCCCCCAGCTCTAGTTCACTATGGCCAGGTGTGGCTAGCCACTGTGACCCCAGCATGATTTTGCTATGGCCAGTTGTGGCTAGCCACTCTGCCTCAGCTTGAGTAAGCTATGGCCAGTTGTGGCTAGCCACTGTGCCCCAAGCTTGAGTTCGCTCTGGCCAGTTGTGGCTAGCCACTGTGACCCCAGCATGAGTGTGCTATGGCCAGTTGTGGCTAGCCACTGTGCCTCAGCTTGAGTAAGCTATGGCCAGTGGTGGCTAGCCACAGTGCCCAAAGCTTGAGTTTGCTATGGCCAGTTGTGGATAGCCACTGTGCCCCACCTCTAGTTTGCTAGGGCCAGTTGTGGCTAACAACTGTGCACCAGCTCTAGTTCGCTGTGGTTAGGTGTGGCTAGCCACTGTGCACTCAGATCTAGTTCGCTATAGCCAGTTGTGGCTAGCCACTGTGTCCCGAGCTCCAGTTCGCTATGGCTAGTTATGTCAAGCCACTGTGCCCCAGCTCTAGCTCGCTATGGCCAATTATGGCTAGCCACTATGCCCCCAGCTCCAGTTCGCTATGGCCAGTTGTGGCTACCCTCTGTGCCCATAGCGCTAGTTCGCTATGGCCAGTTGTGGCAAGCCACTGTGTCCCAGCTCTAGCTCGCTATGCCCAGTTATGGCTAGCCAGTTTGCCCCCAGCACAAGTTCGCTCATGGACAGTTGTGGCTAGCCACTGTGCCTCAGCTCAAGTACGCTATGGCCAGTTGTGGGTTGCCACTGTGCCCCAAGCTTGAGTTCGCTATTGCCAGGTGTGGTTAGCCACTGAGCACCCAGCTCTAGTTCGCTATCCCCAGGTGTGGCTAGCCACTGGGCACCCAGATCTAGTTTGCTCTGGGCCGTTGTGGCTAGCCACTGTGCCCCCAATTCCAGTTTGCTATTGCCAGTTGTGGCTAGCCACTGTGCCCCAGCTCTAGCTCGCTATGGCCAGTTGTGGCTAGCCAATATGCCCTCAGCTCCAGTCCACTATATCCAGTTGTGGCTAGCTACTGTGCCCCCAGCTCCAGTTCGCTATGAGCAGTTGTGTCTAGCCACTGTGCCCCAGCTCCAGATCGCTATTGCCAGTTGTGGCTAGTCACTGTGCCCCAGATCTAGTTCGCTATGGCCAGTTTTGGCTAGCCACTGCACTCCAACTCTAGTTCGCTATGGCCAGTTGTGACTTGCCACTGTACCCCATCTTGAGTTCGCTATGGCCAGTTGTGGCTTGCCACTTTGCCCCAGCTCCAGTTCGCTATGGCCAGGTGTGGCTAACCACTGTGTCCCCAGCTCGATTTTGCTATGGCCAGTTGTGGCTAGCCACTGTGCCCCAGATTTAGTTCACTAAGGCCAGTTGCGGCTAGCCACTGTGCCCCAGCTCTAGGTTTCTATGGCCAGGTGTGGCTAGCCACTGTGCCCCCAGCTCCAGTTCGTTATGGCCAGTTGTGGCTAGCCATTGTGCCCCCAGCTCTAGTTCCGTATGGCCAGGTATGGTTAGCCACTGTGCCCCCAGCTCCAGTTCGTTATGGCCAGTTGAGGCTTGCCACTGTGCCCCAGCTCGAGTTCGCTATGGCCAGGTGTGGCTAGTCACTGTGCCCCAGATCGAGCTCGCTATGGCTAGTTGTGGCTCGCCACTGTCCCCCCAGATCTAGTTCGCTGTGGCCAGTTGTGGCTAGCCACTGTGCCCCAGCTCGAGTCTGCTATGGTCAGTTGTCGTAGCCATTGTGCCCCAGATCGAGTTCGCTATCGCCAGTTGTAGCTAGCCACACTGCCCCCAGCTCGAGTTCGCTATGGCCAGGTGTGGCTACCCTCTCTGCCCCCAGCTCTAATTCACTACAGCCAGTTGTGGCTAGCCACTGTACCCCCAGCTCTGGTTCACTATGGCCAGGTGTGGCTAGTCACTGTGACCCCAGCATGAGTTTGCTATGGCCAGTTGTGGCTAGCCACTGTGCCCTAAGCTTGAATTCGCTATGGCCAGTTGTGTCTAGCCACTGTGCCCCAGCTCTAGTTCACTAGGGCCAGTTGTGGTTAGCAACTGTGCACAAGCTCTAGTTCACTGTGGTCACGTGTGGCTAGCCACTGTGCCCCCAGCTTTAGTATGCTATGGCCAGGTGTGGCTAGCCACTGTGCACCCAGCTCTAGTTCACTATGGCCAGGTGTGGTTAGCCACTGAGCACCCAGATCTAGTTCGCAATAGCCAGTTGTGGCTAGCCACTGAGCACCCAGCTCTAGTTCGCTATGGCCAGGTGTGGCTGACTAGGTGTGGCTAGCCACTGTGCACTCAGATCTAGTTTGCTATGGCTAGTTGTGTCAAGCCACTGTGCCCCAGCTCTAGCTCGCTATGGCCAGTTATGGCTAGCCACTATGCCCCAAGCTCCAGTTCGCTATGGCCAGTTGTGGCTACCCTCTGTGCCCCCAGCGCTAGTTCGCTATGGCCAGTTGTGGCAAGCCACTGTGCCCCAGCTCTAGCCCGCTATGGCCAGTTATGGCTATCCACTTTGCCCCAGACCAAGTTCTCTATGGCGAGTTGTGGCTTGCCACTGTGCCTCAGCTCGAGTACGCTATGGCCAGTTGTGGGTTGCCACTGTGCCCCAAGCTATAGTTCGCTATGGCCAGTTGTGGCTAGCCACTGTGCCCCCAGCTCCAATTCGATATGGCCAGGTGTGGTTAGCCACTGAGGACCCAGCTCTAGTTCGCTATGGCCAGGTGTGGCTGACCAGGTGTGGCTAGCCACTGTGCACTCAGATCTAGTTTGCTATGGCCAGCTGTGGCTAGCCACTTTGCCCCCAAATCTAGTTCGCTATTGCCAGTTGTGGCTAGCCACTGTACCCCAGCTCTAGCTCGCTATGGCCAGTTGTGGCTAGCCACTGTGCCCTAGCTCTAGCTCGCTATGGCCAGTTGTGGCTAGCCAATATGCCCTCAGCTCCAGTCCGCTATAGCCAGTTGTGGCTAGCTACTGTGCCCCAGCTGTAGTTCGCTATTGCCAGTTTGGGCTAGCCACTGCATTCCAACTCTAGTTCGCTATGGCCAGTTGTGGCTTGCCACTGTGCCCCATCTTGAGTTTGCTATGGCCGGTTGTGGTTCGCCACTTTGCCCCAGCTCCAGTTCGCTATGGCCAGGTGTGGCTAGCCACTGTGCCCCAGCTCTAGGTTGCTATAGCCAGGTGTGGCTAGCCACAGTGCCCCCAGCTCCAGTTCGCTATGGCAGTTGTGGTAGCCACTGTTCCCCAGATTGAGTTCGCTATGGCCAGTTGCAGCTAGCCATTCTGGCCCCAGCTCAAGTTTGCTATGGCCAGTTGTGGCTAGCCTCTATGCCCCCAGCTCTAGTTCGCTATGGCCAGTTGTGGCTTGCCACTTTGCCCCAGCTCGAGTTCGCTATGGCCAGGTGTGGCTAGCCACTGTGCCCCAGCTCTAGTTCTGTATGGCCAGGTATGGGTAGCCACTGTGTACCCAGCTCCAGTTCGTTATGGCCAGTTGAGGCTTGCCACTGTGCCCCAGCTCGAGTTCGCTATGGCCAGGTGCGGCTAGCCACTGTGCACCCAGATCTAGTTCGCTATGGCCAGGTGTGGCTAGCCACTGTGCCCCCAGCTCCAGTTCGCTATGGCCAGTTGTGGCTAGCCACTGTGACCCAGCTCTAGCTTGCTAGGGCCAGTTGTGGCTAACCGCTATGCCCCCAGCTCGAGATCACGATGGCCAGTTGCAACTACCCTCTGTGCCCCCAGCTCTAGTTTGCTATGGCCAGGTGTCGCTAGCCAGTGTGCCCCAGCACAAGTTCGCTATGGCCAGTTGTGGCTAGCCACCGTGCACCAGCTATAGTTCACTATGGCAGGTGTGGCTAGCCACTGTGCACACAGCTCTAGTTCGCTATGGCAAGGTGTGGTAGCCATTGTGCCCCCAGCACAAGTTCGCAATGGCCAGTTGTGGCTAGCCACCGTTCACCAGTTCTAGTTCGCTATGGTCAGGTGTGGCTAGCCACTGTGTCTCCAGCTCTAGTTCGCTATGGCAGGTGTGGCTAGCCACTATGCACCCAGCTCTAGTTCGCTATGGCCAGGAGTGGCTAGCCACTGTACACCCAGATCTAGTTTGCTATGGCCAGTTGTGGCTAGCCACTGTGCCCCCAGCTCTAGTTCGCTATGGCCAGGCATGGCTAGCCACTGTGCCCCCAGCTCTCATTTGCTATGGTGAGTTGTGGCTAGCCACTGTGTCCCCAGTTCGAATTCGCTATGGCGAGTTCAGGCTAGCCACCGTGCACCAGCTCTAGTTTGCTGTGGCCAGGTGTGGCTAGCCACTGTGCTGCCAGCACAAGTTCGCTATGGCCAATTGTGGCTAGCCACCATGCACCAGCTCTAGTTCGCTATGGCCAGGTGTGGCTAGCCACTGTGCCCCCAGCTCTAGTTCGCTATGGCCAGATGTGGCTAGCCACTGTGCACCCAGCTGAAGTT
Organism: Ambystoma mexicanum; assembly: GCF_040938575.1. Taxonomy (NCBI): domain Eukaryota; kingdom Metazoa; phylum Chordata; class Amphibia; order Caudata; family Ambystomatidae; genus Ambystoma; species Ambystoma mexicanum. Next base: position 171,976,043 of record NC_090925.1, read on the forward strand.
CACTATGGCCAGGTGTGGCTGCCCACTGTGCACCCAGATATAGTGCACTATGGCCAGTTGTGGCTAGCAACTGTGCCCCCAACTCCAATTCGGTATAGCTAGTTGTGGCTAGCCACTGTGCTCCAGCTCTAGTTTGCTATGGCCAGGCATGGCTAGCCACTGTGCCCCCAGCTCTAGTTTGCTATGGCGAGTTGTGGCTAGCCACTGTGTCCCCAGCTCAAATTCGCTATGGCCAGGTGTGGCTAGCCACTGTGCTAACAGCTCTAGTTCGCTATGGCCAGTTGTGGCTAGCCACTGTGCTCCAGCTCTAGTTTGCTATGGCCAGGCATGGCTAGCCACTGTGCCCCTAGCTCTAGTTTGCTATGGTAGGTGTGGCTAGCCACTGTGCACCCAGCTCTAGTTCACTATGGCCAGGTGTGGCTAGCCACTGTGCACCTAGATCTAGTTCGCTATGGCCAGTTGTGTCTAGCCACTGTACCCCAGGCTCCAGTTCGCTATGGCCAGTTTTGGCTAGTAACTGTGCCCCAGCTCTAGCTCACTAGGGCCAGTTGTGGTTAACCACTATGCCCCCAGCTCGAGTTCGCTATGACCAGTTGTGACTACCCTCTGTGCGCCCAGCTCTAGTTTGCTATGGCCAGTTGTGGCTAGCCACTATACCCCCAGCTCTAGTTTTCTATGTCCAGGTGTGGCTAGCCACTCTGCCCCAGCACATGTTTGCAATGGCCAGTTGTGGCTAGCCACTGTGCCTCAGTTCGAGTACGCTATGGCCAGTTTTGGTAAGCCACTGTGCCCAGGCTTAAGTTCGCTCTGGCCAGTTGTGGCTAGCCACTGTGCCCCCAGCTCTAGTCCACCATGGCCAGTTTTTGCTAGCCACTGTGCCCCCAGCACTAGTTGGCTATGGCCAGGTTTGGCTAGCCACTGTGCACCCAGCTGTAGTTCACTATAGCCAGTTGTGGCTAGCCACTGTGCCCCAGCTCTAGTTCGCTATGGTCAGGTGTGGCTAGTCACTGTGCTGGCAGCTCTAGTTCACTATGGCCAGTTGTAGCTAGCCACTGTGCTCCATCTATAGTTCACTATGGCCAGGCATGGCTAGCCACTGTGCCTCCAGCTCTAGTTCGCTATGGCGAGTTGTGGCTCGCCACTGTGTCCCGAGCTCAATTTCACTATGGCCAGTTGTGGCTAGCCATTGTGCCCCAGCTTTAGTTCACTATAGCCTGTTGCAGCTGTTCCCCAGCTCTAAGTTGCTATGGCCAGGTGTGTCTAGCCACTGTGTCCCCAGATCCAGTTTGTTATGGTCAGTTGTGGCTTGCCACTGTACCCCAGCTCGAGTTCTCTATGGCCAGGTGTGGCTAGCCACTGTGCCCCAGACCGAGTTCGCTATGGCCAGGTGTGGATAGCCAAAGTCACCCCAGATCTAGTTTGCGATGTCCAGTTGTGGCTAGCCAATGTGAACCAGCTGGAGTTTGCTATGGTCAGTTGTGGTAGCACTGTGCCCCAGATTGCATTCACTATGGCCAGTTGTAGCTAGCCACTGTGCCCCAGCACATGTTCCCTATGGCCAGTTGTGGCTAGCTACTGTGCCTCAGCTCGAGTACGCTATGGCCAGTTGTGGCTAGCAACTGTGCCCCCAGATTGAGTTTGCTATGACCAGTTGTGGCTAGCCTCTGTGCCCCCAGCTCTAGTTCACTATGGCCAGATGGGGTAGCCACTGTGCCCACAGCTTCAGTATGCCTTGGCCAGGTGTGGCTAGCCACTGTGCCCCCAGCTCGAGTTTGCTATGGCCAGGTGTGGCTAGCCACTGTGCAGCCAGCTCGAGGTTGCTATGGCCAGGTGTGGCTAGCCGCTGTGCCCCCAGGTCTAGTTCGCTATGGCCAGTTGTGGCTCGCCACTGTGCCCCCAGCTCAATTTCACTATGGCCAGTTATGGCTAGCAACTGTACCCCAGCTTTAGTTCACTATGGCCATTTGTGGCTAGCCACTGTGCCCCAGCTCTGGTTCTGTATGGCCAGGTGTGGCTAGCCACTGTGCCCCCAGGTCCAGTCCGCTATGCCCAGTTGAGACTTGCCACTGTGCCCCAGCTCAAGTTCGCTATGGCCAGGTGTGGCTAGTCACTGTGCCCCAGATCAAGCTCACTATGGCCAGTTGTGGCTAGCCACTGTCTCCCCAGATCTAGTTTGCCATGGCCAGTTGTGGCTAGCCACTGTGCCCAAACTCAAGTATGCTATGGTCAGTTGTGGTAGCCACTGTGCCCTAGAACACGTTCGCTATGGCCAGTTCAAGCTAGCTACACTGCCCCCAGCTCCAGTTCAATATGGCCAGTTGTGGCTAACTTCTGTGCTCCCAGCTCTAATTCATTATGGCCAGTTGTTGCTAGCCACTGCGCCCCCAGCTCTAGTTCACTATGGCGAGGTGTGGCCAGCCACTGTGACACCAGCATGAGTTTGCTATGGCCAGTTGTGGCTAGCGTCTGTGGCTCAGCTTGAGTAAACTATTGCCAGTTGCGGCTAGCCACTGTGCCCCAAGCTTGAGTTCACTATGGCCATTTGTAGCTAGCCACTGTGCCCAACTCTAGTTCGCTAGGGCCAGTTGTGGCTAGCAACTGTGCACCAGCTCTAGTTCACTGTGGTCAGGTGTGGCTAGCCACTGTGCCCCCAGCTTTAGTTCGCTATGGCCAGGTGTGGCTAGCCACTGTGCACCCAGCTCTAGTTCACTATGGCCAGGTGTGGTTAGCCACTGTGCACCCAGATCGAGTTCGCTATAGCCAGTTGTGGCTAGCCACTGTGTCCCCAGCTCCAGTTCGCTATGGCTAATTGTGTCAAGCCAGTGTGCCCCAGCTCTAGCTCGCTATGGCCAGTTATGGCTAGCCACTATGCCCCCAGCTCCAGTTCGCTATGGCCAGTTGTGGCTACCCTCTCTGCCCCCAGCACACGTTTGCTATGGCCAGTTGTGGCTAGCCACTGTGCCTCAGCTCGAGTACGCTATGGCCAGTTGTGGGTTGCCCCTGTGCCCCAAGCTTGAGTTCGCTATGCCCAGTTGTGGCTAGCCACTGTGACGCCCAGCTCTAATTCGATATGGCCAGGTGTGGTTAGCCACTGAGCACCCAGCTCTAGTTCACTATGGCCAGGTGTGGCTAGCCACTGGGCACCCAGATTTAGTTTGCTATGGCCAGTTGTGGCTAGCCACTGTGCCCCAATTCCATTTCGCTATTGCCAGTTGTGGCTAGCCACTGTGCCCCAGCTCTAGCTCGCTATGGCCAGTTGTGGCTAGCCAATATGCCCTCAGCTCCAGTCAGCTATAGCCAGTTGTGGCTAGCTAATGTGCCCCCAGCTCCAGTCAGCTATAGGCAGTTTTGTCTAGCCACTGTGCCCCCAGCTCCAGATCGCTATCGCCAGTTGTGGCTAGTCGCTGCCCCAGCTCTATTTTGCTATGGCCAGTTTTGGCTAGCCACTGCACTCCAGCTCTAGTTTGCTATGGCCAGTTGTGGCTTGCCACTGTGCCCATCTTGAGTCCAGTATGGCCAGTTGTGGCTTGCCACTTTGCCCCTGCTCCAGTTCACTATGGCCAGTTGTGGCTAACCACTGTGTCCCTTGCTCGATTTTGCTATGGCTAGTTGTGGCTAGCCACTTTGCCCCAGCTTTAGTTCACTATGGCCAGATGCGGCTAGCCACTGTGCCCCAGCTCTAGGTTGCTATGGCCAGGTGTGGCTAGCCACTGTGCCCCAAGCTCCAGTTCACTATGGCCAGTTGTGGCTTGCCACTGTGCCCCAGCTTGAGTTCATTATGGCCAGGTGTGGCTAGCTACTGTGCCCCAGCTCTAGTTCCGTATGGCCAGGTGAGGCTAGCCACTGTGCCCCCAGCTCCAGTTCACTATGGCCAGTTGAGGCTTGCCACTGTGCCCCAGATCGAGTTTGCTATGGCCAATTGTGGCTACCCACTGTACCCCAGCTTTAGTTCACTATGGACAGTTGTGGCTAGTCACTGTGCCCCAGCTCTAGTTCTGTATGGCCAGGTGTGGCTAGCCATTGTGCCCCCAGCTCCAGTTCGCTATGGACAGTTGAGGCTTGCCACTGTGCCCCTGCAAAAGTTCGCTATGGCCAGGTGTGGCTAGTCACTGTCCCCCCAGATCTAGTTCGCTATGGCCAGTTGTGGCTAGCCACTCTGCTGAAGCTCGAGTTTGCTATGGTCAGTTGTGGTAGCCACTGTGCCCCAGATCTAGTTCGCTATGGCCAGTTGTAGCTAGCCACACTGCCCCAGCTCGAGTTCGCTATGGCCAGTTGTGACTACCCTCTGTGCCCCCAGCTCTAATTCACTATGGCCAGTTGTGGCTAGCCATTGTGCCCCCAGCTCTAGTTCCGTATGGCCAGGTGTGGCTAGCCACTTTGTCCCCAGCTCCAGTTCGCTATGGCCAGTTGAGGCTTGCCACTGTGCCCCAGCTCGAGTTTGCTATGGCCAGTTGTGGCTAGCCACTGTCCCCCCAGATCTAGTTCACAATGGCCAGTAGTAGCTAGCCACTGTGCCCCAGCTCGAGTTTGCTATGGTCAGTTACGGTAGCCAATGTGCCCCAGATCGAGTTCGCTATGGCCAGTTGTAGCTAGCCACACTGCCCCCAGCTCGAGTTTGCTATGGCCAGTTGTGGCTAGCCACTGTGCCCCAGCTCTGGTTCTGTATGGCCAGGTGTGGCTAGCCACTGTGCCCCCAGGTCCAGTTCGCTATGCCTAGTTGAGACTTGCCACTGTGCCCCAGCTCGAGTTCGCTATGGCCAGGTGTGGCTAGTCACTGTGCCCCAGATCAAGCTCACTATGGCCAGTTGTGGCTAGCCACTGTCTCCCCAGATCTAGTTCGCTATGGCCAGTTGTGGCTAGCCCCTGTGCCCAAACTCAAGTTTGCTATGGTCAGTTGTGGTAGCCACTGTGCCCTAGATCGCGTTCGCTATGGCCAGTTGTAGCTAGCCACACTGCCCCCAGCTCCAGTTCACTATGGCCAGTTGTGGCTAACTTCTGTGCTCCCAGCTCTAATTCACTATGGCCAGTTGTTGCTAGCCACTGCGCCCCCAGCTCTAGTTCACTATGGCCAGGTGTGGCTAGCCACTGTGACACCAGCATGAGTTTGCTATGGCCAGTTGTGGCTAGCCACTGTGCCTCAGCTTGAGTAAGCTATGGCCAGTTGCGGCTAGCCACTGTGCCCCAAGCTTGAGTTCACGATTGCCATTTGTGGCTAGCCACTGTGTCCCAGCTCTAGTTCGCTAGGGCCAGTTGTGGCTAGCAACTGTGCACCAGCTCTAGTTCGCTGTGGTCATGTGTGGCTAGCCACTGTGCCCCCAGCTTTAGTTCGCTATGGCCAGGTGTGGCTAGCCACTGTGCACCCAGCTCTAGTTCACTATGGCCAGGTGTGGTTAGCCACTGTGCACCCAGATCGAGTTCGCTATAGCCAGTTGTGGCTAACCACTGTGTCCCCGGCTACAGTTCGCTATGGCTAGTTGTGTCAAGCCAGTGTGCCCCAGCTCTAGCTCGCTATGGCCAGTTATGGCTAGCCACTATGCCCCCAGCTCCAGTTCGCTATGGCCAGTTGTGGCTACCCTCTCTGCCCCCAGTGCTAGTTCGCTATGGCCAGTTGTGGCTAGCCAATATGCCCTCAGCTCCAGTCAGCTATAGGAAGTTTTGTCTAGCCACTGTGCCCCCAGCTCCAGATCTCTATCGCCAGTTGTGGCTAGTCGCTTCCCCAGCTCTATTTTGCTATGGCCAGTTTTGGCTAGCCACTGCACTCCAACTCTAGTTCGCTATGGCCAGTTGTGGCTTGCCACTGTGCCCCATCTTGAGTCCGGTGTGGCCAGTTGTGGCTTGCCACTTTGCCCCTGCTCCAGTTCGCTATGGCCAGTTGTGGCTAACCACTGTGTCCCCTGCTCGATTTTGCTATGGCCAGTTGTGGCTAGCCACTTTGCCCCAGCTTTAGTTCACTATGGCCAGATGCGGCTAGCCACTGTGCCCCAGCTCTAGGTTGCTATGGCCAGGTGTGGGTAGCCACTGTGCCCCAAGCTCCAGTTCGCTATGGCCAGTTATGGCTTGCCACTGTGCCCCAGCTCGAGTTCATTATGGCCAGGTGTGGCTAGCTACTGCGCCCCAGCTCTAGTTCTGTATGGTCCGGTGAGGCTAGCCACTGTGCCCCCAGCTCCAGTTCGCTATGGCCAGTTGAGGCTTGCCACTGTGCCCCAGCTCGAGTTTCCTAGGCCAATTGTGGCTAGCCACTTTACCCCAGCTTTAGTTCACTATGGACAGTTGTGGCTAGCCACTGTGCCCAGCTCTAGTTCTGTATGGCCAGGTGTGGCTAGCCATTGTGCCCCCAGCTCCAGTTCGCTATGGCCAGTTGAGGCTTGCCACTGTGCCCCTGCAAAAGTTCGCTATGGCCAGGTGTGGCTAGTCACTGTCCCCCCAGATCTAGTTCGCTATGGCCAGTGGTGGCTAGCCACTCTGCTAAAGCTCGAGTTTGCTATGGTCAGTTGTGGTAGCCACTGTGCACCAGATCTAGTTTGCTATGGCCAGTTGTAGCTAGCCACACTGCCCCAGCTCGAGTTCGCTATGGCCAGTTGTGACTACCCTCTGTGCCCCCAGCTGTAATTCAATATGGTCAGGTGTGGCTAGCCATTGTGCCCCAGCTCTAGTTCCGTATGGCCAGGTGTGGCTAGCCACTGTGCCCCCAGATCTAGTTCACAATGGCCAGTAGTAGCTAGCCACTGTGCCCCAGCTCGAGTTTGCTATGGTCAGTTGCGGTAGCCACTGTGCCCCAGATCGAGTTCGCTATGGCCAGTTGTAGCTAGCCACACTGCCCCCAGCTCGAGTTTGCTATGGCCAGTTGTGGCTAGCCACTGTGCCCACAGCTCTAATTCACTATGGCCAGTTGTGGCTAGCCACTGTGCCCCCAGCTCTAGTTCACTATGGCCAGGTGTGGCTAGCCACTGTGACCCCAGCATGAATTTGCTATGGCCAGTTGTGGCTAGCCACTCTGCCTCAGCTTGGGTAAGCTATGGCCAGTTGTGGCTAGCCACTGTGCCCCAAGCTTGAGTTCGCTCTGGCCAGTTGTGGCTAGCCACTGTGACCCCAGCATGAGTTTGCTATGGCCAGTTGTGGCTAGCCACTGTGCCCCACCTCTAGTTTGCCAGGGCCAGTTGTGGCTAGCCACTGTGCCCCCAGCTCGAGTTCATTATGGCCAGGTGTGGCTAGCCACTGTGCCCCCAGCTCCAGTTCGCTATGGCCAGTTGAGGCTTGCCACTGTGCCCCAGCTCAGTTTGCTATGGCCAATTTTGGCTAGCCACTGTGCCCCAGCTCTAGTTCTGTATGGCCAGGTGTGACTAGCCATTGTGCCCCCAGTTCGCTATGGCCAGTTGAGGCTTGCCACTGTGCCCCTGCAAAAGTTCGCTATGGCCAGGTGTGGCTAGTCACTGTCCCCCCAGATCTAGTTCGCTATGGCCAGTTGTGGCTAGCCACTCTGCTAAAGCTCGAGTTTGCTATGGTCAGTTGTGGTAGCCACTGTGCCCCAGATCTAGTTCGCTATGGCCAGTTGTAGCTAGCCACACTGCCCCCAGCTCGAGTTCGCTATGGCCAGTTGTGCCTACCCTCTGTGCCCACAGCTCTAATTCACTTTGTCCAGATGCGGCTAGCCACTGTGCCCCAGCTCTAGGTTGCTATGGCCAGGTGTGGGTAGCCACTGTGCCCCAAGCTCCAGTTCGCTATGGCCAGTTGTGGCTTGCCACTGTGCCCCAGCTCGAGTTCATTATGGCCAGGTGTGGCTAGCTACTGTACCCCAGCTCTAGTTCTGTATGGTCAGGTGAGGCTAGCCACTGTGCCCCCAGCTCCAGTTTGCTATGGCCAGTTTAGGCTTGCCACTGTGCCCCAGCTCGAGTTTGCTAGGGCCAATTGTGGCTAGCCATTGTACCCCAGCTTTAGTTCACTATGGACAGTTGTGGCTAGCCACTGTGCCCCAGCTCTAGTTCTGTATGCCCAGGTGTGGCTAGCCATTGTGCCCCCAGCTCCAGTTCGCTATGGCCAGTTGTGGCTTGCCACTGTGCCCCTGCAAAAGTTCACTATGGCCAGGTGTGGCTAGTCACTGTCCCCCCAGATCTAGTTTGTTATGGCCAGTGGTGGCTAGCCACTCTGCTAAAGCTCGAGTTTGCTATGGTCAGTTGTGGTAGCCACTGTGCCCCAGATCTAGTTCGCTATGGCCAGTTGTAGCTAGCCACACTGCCCCCAGCCTTAGTTCGCTATGGCCAGTTGTGACTACCCTCTGTGCCCCCAGCTGTAATTCAATATGGTCAGTTGTGGCTAGCCATTGTGCCCCAGCTCTAGTTCCGTATGGCCAGGTGTGGCTAGCCACTGTGCCCCCAGCTCCAGTTCGCTATGGCCAGTTGAGGCTTGACACTGTGCCCCAGGTCGAGTTCGCTATGGCCAGTTGTGGCTAGCCATTGTCCCCCCAGATCTAGTTCACAATGGCCAGTAGTAGCTAGCCACTGTGCCCCAGCTCGAGTTTGCTATGGTCAGTTGCGGTAGCCACTGTGCCCCAGATCGAGTTCGCTATGGCCAGTTGTAGCTAGCCACACTGCCCCCAGCTCGAGTTTGCTATGGCCAGTTGTGGCTACCCTCTGTGCCCACAGCTCTAATTCACTATGGCCAGTTGTGGCTAGCCACTGTGCCCCCAGCTCTAGTTCACTATGGCCAGGTTTGGCTAGCCACTGTGACCCCAGCATGAATTTGCTATGGCCAGTTGTGGCTAGCCACTCTGCCTCAGCTTGAGTAAGCTATGGCCAGTTGTGGCTAGCCACTGTGCCCCAAGCTTGAGTTCGCTCTGGCCAGTTGTGGCTAGCCACTGTGACCCCAGCATGAGTTTGCTATGGCCAGTTGTGGCTAGCCACTGTGCCCCACCCCTAGTGTGCCAGGGCCAGTTGTGGCTAGCCACTGTGCCCCCAGCTCGAGTTCATTATGGCCAGGTGTGGCTAGCCACTGTGCCCCCAGCTCCAGTTCGCTATGGCCAGTTGAGGCTTGCCACTGTGCCCCAGCTCAGTTTGCTATGGCCAATTTTGGCTAGCCACTGTGCCCCAGCTCTAGTTCTGTATGGCCAGGTGTGGCTAGCCATTGTGCCCCCAGTTCGCTATGGCCAGTTGAGGCTTGCCACTGTGCCCCTGCAAAAGTTCGCTATGGCCAGGTGTGGCTAGTCACTGTCCCCCCAGATCTAGTTCGCTATGGCCAGTTGTGGCTAGCCACTCTGCTAAAGCTCGAGTTTGCTATGGTCAGTTGTGGTACCCACTGTGCTCCAGATCTAGTTCGCTATGGCCAGTTGTAGCTAGCCACACTGCCCCCAGCTCGAGTTTGCTATGGCCAGTTGTGACTACCCTCTGTGCCCCCAGCTCTAATTCACTATGGGCAGCTCTGGCTAGCCAATGTTTCCCCACAGCTCTCGCTCCATATGGCCAGGTGTGGCTAGCCACTGTGCCCCCAGCTCCAGTTCTCTATGGCCAGTTGAGGCTTGCCACTGTGCCCCAGCTCGAGTTCGCTATGGCCAGTTGTGGCTAGCCACTGTCCCCCCAGAACTAGTTCACAATGGCCAGTAGTAGCTAGCCACTGTGCCCCAGCTCGAGTTTGCTATGGTCAGTTGTGGTAGCCACTGTGCCCCAGCTCTAGCTCGCTATGGCCAGTTGTGGCTAGCCAATATGCCCTCAGCTCCAGTCAGCTATAGGAAGTTTTGTCTAGCCACTGTGCCCCCAGCTCCAGATCGCTATCGCCAGTTGTGGCTAGTCGCTGCCCCAGCTCTATTTTGCTATGGCCAGTTTTAGCTAGCCACTGCACTCTAACTCTAGTTCGCTATGGCCAGTTGTGGCTTGCCACTGTGCCCCATCTTGAGTCCGGTGTGGCCAGTTGTAGCTTGCCACTTTGCCCCTGCTCCAGTTCGCTATGGCCAGTTGTGGCTAACCACTGTGTCCCCTGCTCGATTTTGCTATGGCCAGTTGTGGCTAGCCACTTTGCCCCAGCTTTAGTTCACTATGGCCAGATGTGGCTAGCCACTGTGCCCCAGCTCTAGGTTGCTATGGCCAGCTGTGGGTAGCCACTGTGCCCCAAGCTCCAGTTCGCTATGGCCAGTTGTGGCTTGCCACTGTGCCCCAGCTCGAGTTCATTATGGCCAGGTGTGGCTAGCTACTGTGCCCCAGCTCTAGTTCTGTATGGTCAGGTAAGGCTAGCCACTGTGCCCCCAGCTCCAGTTCGCTATGGCCAGTTGAGGCTTGCCACTGTGCCCCAGCTCGAGTTTGCTAGGGCCAATTGTGGCTAGCCACTGTACCCCAGCTTTAGTTCACTATGGACAGTTGTGGCTAGCCACTGTGCTCCAGCTCTAGTTCTGTATGGCCAGGTGTGGCTAGCCATTGTGCCCCCAGCTCCAGTTCGCTATGGCCAGTTGAGGCTTGCCAGTGTGCCCCTGCAAAAGTTCGCTATGGCCAGGTGTGGCTAGTCACTGTCCCCCCAGATCTAGTTCGCTATGGCCAGTGGTGGCTAGCCACTCTGCTAAAGCTCGAGTTTGCTATGGTCAGTTGTGGCAGCCACTGTGCCCCAGATCTAGTTCGCTATGGCCAGTTGTAGCTAGCCACACTGCCCCCAACTCGAGTTCGCTATGGCCAGTTGTGACTACCCTCTGTGCCCCCAGCTGTAATTCAATATGGTCAGTTGTGGCTAGCCATTGTGCCCCAGCTCTAGTTCCGTATGGCCAGGTGTGGCTAGCCACTGTGCCCCCAGCTCCAGTTCGCTATGGCCAGTTGAGGCTTGACACTGTGCCCCAGCTCGAGTTCGCGATGGCCAGTTGTGGCTAGCCATTGTCCCCCCAGATCTAGTTCACAATGGCCAGTAGTAGCTAGCCACTGTGCCCCAGCTCGAGTTTGCTATGGTCAGTTGCGGTAGCCACTGTGCCCCAGCTCTAGCTCGCTATGGCCAGTTGTGGCTAGCCAATATGCCCTCAGCTCCAGTCAGCTATAGGAAGTTTTGTCTAGCCACTGTGCCCCCAGCTCCAGATCGCTATCGCCAGTTGTGGCTAGTCGCTGCCCCAGCTCTAATTTGCTATGGCCAGTTTTAGCTAGCCACTGCACTCTAACTCTAGTTCGCTATGGCCAGTTGTGCCTTGCCACTGTGCCCCATCTTGAGTCCGGTGTGGCCAGTTGTGGCTTGCCACTTTGCCCCTGCTCCAGTTCGCTATGGCCAGTTGTGGCTAGCCATTGTCCCCCCAGATCTAGTTCACAATGGCCAGTAGTAGCTAGCCATTGTGCCCCAGTTCGAGTTTGCTATGGTCAGTTGTGGTAGCCACTGTGCCCCAGCTCTAGCTCGCTATGGCCAGTTGTGGCTAGCCAATATGCCCTCAGCTCCAGTCAGCTATAGGAAGTTTTGTCTAGCCACTGTGCCCCCAGCTCCAGATCGCTATCGCCAGTTGTGGCTAGTCGCTGCCCCAGCTCTATTTTGCTATGGCCAGTTTTAGCTAGCCACTGCACTCTAACTCTAGTTCGCTATGGCCAGTTGTGGCTTGCCACTGTGCCCCATCTTGAGTCCGGTGTGGCCAGTTGTGGCTTGCCACTTTGCCCCTGCTCCAGTTCGCTATGGCCAGTTGTGGCTAACCACTGTGTCCCCTGCTCGATTTTGCTATGGCCAGTTGTGGCTAGCCACTTTGCCCCAGCTTTAGTTCACTATGGCCAGATGTGGCTAGCCACTGTGCCCCAGCTCTAGGTTGCTATGGCCAGGTGTGGGTAGCCACTGTGCCCCAAGCTCCAGTTCGCTATGGCCAGTTGTGGCTTGCCACTGTGCCCCAGCTCGAGTTCATTATGGCCAGGTGTGGCTAGCTACTGTGCCCCAGCTCTAGTTCTGTATGGTCAGGTAAGGCTAGCCACTGTGCCCCCAGCTCCAGTTCGCTATGGCCAGTTGAGGCTTGCCACTGTGCCCCAGCTCGAGTTTGCTAGGGCCAATTGTGGCTAGCCACTGTACCCCAGCTTTAGTTCACTATGGACAGTTGTGGCTAGCCACTGTGCTCCAGCTCTAGTTCTGTATGGCCAGGTGTGGCTAGCCATTGTGCCCCCAGCTCCAGTTCGCTATGGCCAGTTGAGGCTTGCCACTGTGCCCCTGCAAAAGTTCGCTATGGCCAGGTGTGGCTAGTCACTGTCCCCCCAGATCTAGTTCGCTATGGCCAGTGGTGGCAAGCCACTCTGCTAAAGCTCGAGTTTGCTATGGTCAGTTGTGGTAGCCACTGTGCCCCAGATCTAGTTCGCTATGGCCAGTTATAGCTAGCCACACTGCCCCCAGCTCGAGTTCGCTATGGCCAGTTGTGACTACCCTCTGTGCCCCCAGCTGTAATTCAATATGGTCAGTTGTGGCTAGCCATTGTGCCCCAGCTCTAGTTCCATATGGCCAGGTGTGGCTAGCCACTGTGCCCCCAGCTCTAGTTCGCTATGGCCAGTTGAGGCTTGACACTGTGCCCCAGCTCGAGTTCGCTATGGCCAGTTGTGGCTAGCCATTGTCCCCCCAGATCTAGTTCACAATGGCCAGTAGTAGCTAGCCACTGTGCCCCAGCTCGAGTTTGCTATGGTCAGTTGCGGTAGCCACTGTGCCCCAGATCGAGTTCGCTATGGCCAGTTGTAGCTAGCCACACTGCCCCCAGCTCGAGTTTGCTTTGGCCAGTTGTGGCTACCCTCTGTGCCCACAGCTCTAATTCACTATGGCCAGTTGTGGCTAGCCACTGTGCCCCCAGCTCTAGTTCACTATGGCCAGGTGTGGCTAGCCACTGTGACCCCGGAATGAATTTGCTATGGCCAGTTGTGGCTAGCCACTCTGCCTCAGCTTGAGTAAGCTATGGCCAGTTGTGGCTAGCCACTGTGCCCCAAGCTTGAGCTCGCTCTGGCCAGTTGTGGCTAGCCACTGTGACCCCAGCATGAGTTTGCTATGGCCAGTTGTGGCTAGCCACTGTGCCCCACCTCTAGTTTGCCAGGGCCAGTTGTGGCTAACCACTCTGCCTCAGCTTGAGTAAGCTATGGCCAGTTGTGGCTAGCCACTGTTCCCCAAGCTTGAGTTCACTCTGGCCAGTTGTGGCTAGCCACTGTGATCCCAGCATGAGTTTGCTATGGCCAATTTTGGCTAGCCCCTGTGCCCCAGCTCTAGTTCTGTATGGCCAGGTGTGGCTAGCCATTGTGCCCCCAGTTCGCTATGGCCAGTTGAGGCTTGCCACTGTGCCCCTGCAAAAGTTCGCTATGGCCAGGTGTGGCTAGTCACTGTCCCCCCAGATCTAGTTCGCTATGGCCAGTTGTGGCTAGCCACTCTGCTAAAGCTCGAGTTTGCTATGGTCAGTTGTGGTAGCCACTGTGCTCCAGATCTAGTTCGCTATGGCCAGTTGTAGCTAGCCACACTGCCCCCAGCTCGAGTTTGCTATGGCCAGTTGTGACTACCCTCTGTGCCCCCAGCTCTAATTCACTATGGCCAGTTGTGGCTAGCCATTGTGCCCCCAGCTCTAGTTCCGTATGGCCAGGTGTGGCTAGCCACTGTGCCCCCAGCTCGAGTTCTCTATGGCCAGTTGAGGCTTGCCACTGTGCCCCAGCTCGAGTTCGCTATGGCCAGTTGTGGCTAGCCACTGTCCCCCCAGATCTAGTTCACAATGGCCAGTAGTAGCTAGCCACTGTGCCCCAGCTCGAGTTTGCTATGGTCAGTTGTGGTAGCCACTGTGCCCCAGCTCTAGCTCGCTATGGCCAGTTGTGGCTAGCCAATATGCCCCTCAGCTCCAGTCAGCTATAGGAAGTTTTGTCTAGCCACTGTGCCCCCAGCTCCAGATCGCTATCGCCAGTTGTGGCTAGTCGCTGCCCCAGCTCTATTTTGCTATGGCCAGTTTTGGGTAGCCACTGCACTCTAACTCTAGTTCGCTATGGCCAGTTGTGGCTTGCCACTGTGCCCCATCTTGAGTCCGGTGTGGCCAGTTGTGGCTTGCCACTTTGCCCCTGCTCCAGTTCGCTATGGCCAGTTTTGGCTAACCACTGTGTCCCCTGCTCGATTTTGCTATGGCCAGTTGTGGCTAGCCACTTTGCCCCAGCTTTAGTTCACTATGGCCAGATGCGGCTAGCCACTGTGCCCCAGCTCTAGGTTGCTATGGCCAGGTGTGGGTAGCCACTGGCCCCAAGCTCCAGTTCGCTATGGCCAGTTGTGGATTGCCACTGTGCCCCAGCTCGAGTTCATTATGGCCAGGTGTGGCTAGCTACTGTGCCCCAGCTCTAGTTCTGTATGGTCAGGTAAGGCTAGCCACTGTGCCCCCAGCTCCAGTTCGCTATGGCCAGTTGAGGCTTGCCACTGTGCCCCAGCTCGAGTTTGCTAGGGCCAATTGTGGCTAGCCACTGTACCCCAGCTTTAGTTTACTATGGACAATTGTGGCTAGCCACTGTGCTCCAGCTCTAGTTCTGTATGGCCAGGTGTGGCTAGCCATTGTGCCCCCAGCTCCAGTTCGCTATGGCCAGTTGAGGCTTGCCACTGTGCCCCTGCAAAAGTTCGCTATGGCCAGGTGTGGCTAGTCACTGTCCCCCCAGATCTAGTTCGCTATGGCCAGTGGTGGCTAGACACTCTGCTAAAGCTCGAGTTTGCTATGGTCAGTTGTGGTAGCCACTGTGCCCCAGATCTAGTTCGCTATGGCGAGTTGTAGCTAGCCACACTGCCCCCAGCTCGAGTTCGCTATGGCCAGTTGTGACTACCCTCTGTGCCCCCAGCTGTAATTCAATATGGTCAGTTGTGGCTAGCCATTGTGCCCCAGCTCTAGTTCCGTATGGCCAGGTGTGGCTAGCCACTGTGCCCCCAGCTCCAGTTCGCTATGGCCAGTTGAGGCTTGACACTGTGCCCCAGCTCGAGTTCGCTATGGCCAGTTGTGGCTAGCCATTGTCCCCCCAGATCTAGTTCACAATGGCCAGTAGTAGCTAGCCACTGTGCCCCAGCTCGAGTTTGCTATGGTCAGTTGCGGTAGCCACTGTGCCCCAGATCGAGTTCGCTATGGCCAGTTGTAGCTAGCCACACTGCCCCCAGCTCGAGTTTGCTTTGGACAGTTAGGGCTACCCTCTGTGCCCACAGCTCTAATTCACTATGGCCAGTTGTGGCTAGCCTCTGTGCCCCCAGCTCTAGTTCACTATGGCCAGGTGTGGCTAGCCACTGTGACCCCAGCATGAATTTGCTATGGCCAGTTGTGGCTAGCCACTCTGCCTCAGCTTGAGTAAGCTATGGCCAGTTGTGGCTAGCCACTGTGCCCCAAGCTTGAGTTCGCTCTGGCCAGTTGTGGCTAGCCACTGTGACCCCAGCATGAGTTTGCTATGGCCAGTTGTGGCTAGCCACTGTGCCCCACCTCTAGTTTGCCAGGGCCAGTTGTGGCTAACAACTGTGCACCAGCTCTAGTTCGCTGTGGTCAGGTGTGGCTAGCCACTGTGCCCCCAGCTCGAGTTCATTATGGCCAGGTGTGGCTAGCCACTGTGCCCCCAGCTCCAGTTCGCTATGGCCAGTTGAGGCTTGCCAATGTGCCCCTGCAAAAGTTCGCTATGGCCAGGTGTGGCTAGTCACTGTCCCCCCAGATCTAGTTCGCTATGGCCAGTTGTGGCTAGCCACTCTGCTAAAGCTCGAGTTTGCTATGGTCAGTTGTGGTAGCCACTGTGCCCCAGATCTAGTTCGCTATGGCCAGTTGCAGCTAGCCACACTGCCCCCAGCTCGAGTTTGCTATGGCCAGTTGTGACTACCCTCTGTGCCACCAGCTCTAATTCACTATGGCCAGTTGTGGCTAGCCATTGTGCCCCCAGCTCTAGTTCCGTATGGCCAGGTGTGGCTAGCCACTGTGCCCCCAGCTCCAGTTCGCTATGGCCAGTTGAGGCTTGCCACTGTGCCCCAGCTCGAGTTCGCTATGGCCAGTTGTGGCTAGCCACCGTCCCCCCAGATCTAGTTCACAATGGCCAGTAGTAGCTAGCCACTGTGCCCCAGCTCGAGTTTGCTATGGTCAGTTGTGGTAGCCACTGTGCCCCAGATCGAGTTCGCTATGGCCAGTTGTAGCTAGCCACACTGCCCCCAGCTCGAGTTTGCTATGGCCAGTTGTGGCTAGCCACTGTGCCCCAGATCTGGTTCTGTATGGCCAGGTGTGGCTAGCCACTGTGCCCCCAGGTCCAGTTCGCTATGCACAGTTGAGACTTGCCACAGTGCCCCAGCTCGAGTTAGTTATGGCCACGTGTGGCTAGTCACTGTGCCCCAGATCAAGCTCACTATGGCCAGTTGTGGCTAGCCACTGTCTCCCCAGATCTAGTTCACTATGGCCAGTTGTGGCTAGCCCCTGTGCCCAAACTCAAGTTTGCTATGGTCAGTTGTGGTAGCCACTGTGCCCTAGATCGCGTTCGCTATGGCCAGTTGTAGCTAGCCACACTACCCCCAGCACCAGTTCACTATGGCCAGTTGTGGCTAACTTCTGTGCTCCCAGCTCTAATTCACTATGGCCAATTGTTGCTAGCCACTGCGCCCCCAGCTCTAGTTCACTATGGCCAGGTGTGGCTAGCCACTGTGACACCAGCATGAGTTTGCTATGGCCAGTTGTGGCTAGCCACTGTGCCTCAGCTTGAGTAAGCTATGGCCAGTTGCGGCTAGCCACTGTGCCCCAAGCTTGAGTTCACTATTGCCATTTGTGGCTAGCCACTGTGCCCCAGCTCTAGTTCGCTAGGGCCAGTTGTGGCTAGCAACTGTGCACCAGCTCTAGTTCGCTGTGGTCAAGTGTGGCTAGCCACTGTGCCCCCAGCTTTAGTTCGCTATGGCCAGGTGTGGCTAGCCACTGTGCACACAGCTCTAGTTCACTATGGCCAGGTGTGGTTAGCCACTGTGCACCCAGATCGAGTTCGCTATAGCCAGTTGTGGCTAGCCACTGTGTCCCCAGCTCCAGTTCGCTATGGCTAGTTGTGTCAAGCCAGTGTGCCCCAGCTCTAGCTCGCTATGGCCAGTTATGGCTAGCCACTATGCCCCCAGCTCCAGTTCGCTATGGCCAGTTGTGGCTACCCTCTCTGCCCCCAGTGCTAGTTCGCTATGGCCAGTTGTGGCAAGCCACTGTGCCCCAGCTTTAGCTTGCTATGGTCAGTTATGGCTAGCCACTTTGCCCCCAGCACACATTCGCTATGGCCAGTTGTGGCTAGCCACTGTGCCTCAGCCCGAGTATGCTATGGCCAGTTGTGGGTTGCCCCTGTGCCCCAAGCTTGAGTTCGCTATGCCCAGTTGTGGCTAGCCACTGTGACGCCCAGCTCTAATTCGATATGGCCAGGTGTGGTTAGCCACTGAGCACCCAGCTCTAGTTCACTATGGCCAGGTGTGGCTAGCCACTGGGCACCCAGATTTAGTTTGCTATGGCCAGTTGTGGCTAGCCATTGTGCCCCAGCTCTAGCTCGCTATGGCCAGTTGTGGCTAGTCGGTGCCCCAGCTCTATTTTGCTATGGCCAGTTTTGGCTAGCCACTGCACTCCAACTCTAGTGCGCTATGGCCAGTTGTGGCTTGCCACTGTGCCCCATCTTGAGTCCGGTGTGGCCAGTTGTGGCTTGCCACTTTGCCCCTGCTCCAGTTCGCTATGGCCAGTTGTGGCTAACCACTGTGTCACCTGCTCGATTTTGCTATGGCCAGTTGTGGCTAGCCAATATGCCCTCAGCTCCAGTCAGCTATAGGCAGTTTTGTCTAGCCACTGTGCCCCCAGCTCCAGATCGCTATCGCCAGTTGTGACTAGTAGCTGCCCCAGCTCTATTTTGCTATGGCCAGTTTTGGCTAGCCACTGCACTCCAACTCTAGTTCGCTATGGCCAGTTGTGGCTTGCCACTGTGCCCCATCTTGAGTCCGGTGTGGCCAGTTGTGGCTTGCCACTTTGCCCCTGCTCCAGTTCGCTATGGCCAGTTGTGGCTAACCACTGTGTCCCCTGCTCGATTTTGCTATGGCCAGTTGTGGCTAGCCACTTTGCCCCAGCTTTAGTTCACTATGGCCAGATGCGGCTAGCCACTGTGCCCCAGCTCTAGGTTGCTATGGCCAGGTGTGGCTAGCCACTGTGCCCCAAGCTCCAGTTCACTATGGCCAGTTGTGGCTTGCCACTGTGCCCCAGCTTGAGTTCATTATGGCAAGGTATGGCTAGCTACTGTGCCCCAGCTCTAGTTCCGTATGGCCAGGTGAGGCTAGCCACTGTGCCCCCAGCTCCAGTTCGCTATGGCCAGTTGAGGCTTGCCACTGTGCCCCAGCTCGAGTTTGCTATGGCCAATTGTGGCTAGCCACTATACCCCAGCTTTAGTTCACTATGGACAGTTGTGGCTAGCCACTGTGCCCCAGCTCTAGTTCTGTATGGCCAGGTGTGGCTAGCCATTGTGCCCCCAGCTCCAGTTCGCTATGGCCAGTTGAGGCTTGCTACTGTGCCCCTGCAAAAGTTTGCTATGGCCAGGTGTGGCTAGTCACTGTCCCCCCAGATCTAATTCGCTATGGCCAGTTGTGGCTAGCCACTCTGCTAAAGCTTGAGTTTGCTATGGTCAGTTGTGGTAGCCACTGTGCCCCAGATCTAGTTTGCTATGGCCAGTTGTAGCTAGCCACACTGCCCCCAGCTCGAGTTCGCTATGGCCAGTTGTGACTACCCTCTGTGCCCCCAGCTGTAATTCACTATGGCCAGTTGTGGCTAGCCATTGTGCCCCCAGCTCTAGTTCCGTATGGCCAGGTGTGGCTAGCCACTGTGCCCCCAGCTCGAGTTCGCTATGGCCAGTTGAGGCTTGCCACTGTGCCCCAGCTCGAGTTCGCTATGGCCAGTTGTGGCTAGCCACTGTCCCCCCAGATCTAGTTCACAATGGCCAGTAGTAGCTAGCCACTGTGCCCCAGCTCGAGTTTGCTATGGTCAGTTGCGGTAGCCACTGTGCCCCAGATCGAGTTCGCTATGGCCAGTTGTAGCTAGCCACACTGCCCCCAGCTCGAGTTTGCTATGGCCAGTTGTGGCTACCCTCTGTGCCCACAGCTCTAATTCACTATGGCCAGTTGTGGCTAGCCACTGTGCCCCCAGCTCTAGTTCACTATGGCCAGGTGTGGCTAGCCACTGTGACCCCAGCATGAATTTGCTATGGCCAGTTGTGGCTAGCCACTCTGCCTCAGCTTGAGTAAGCTATGGCCAGTTGTGGCTAGCCACTGTGCCCCAAGCTTGAGTTCGCTCTGGCCAGTTGTGGCTAGCCACTGTGACCCCAGCATGAGTTTGCTATGGCCAGTTGTGGCTAGCCACTGTGCCCCACCTCTAGTTTGCCAGGGCCAGTTGTGGCTAGCCACTGTGCCCCCAGCTCGAGTTCATTATGGCCAGGTGTGGCTAGCCACTGTGCCCCCAGCTCCAGTTCGCTATGGCCAGTTGAGGCTTGCCACTGTGCCCCAGCTCAGTTTGCTATGGCCAATTTTGGCTAGCCACTGTGCCCCAGCTCTAGTTCTGTATGGCCAGGTGTGGCTAGCCATTGTGCCCCCAGTTCGCTATGGCCAGTTGAGGCTTGCCACTGTGCCCCTGCAAAAGTTCGCTATGGCCAGGTGTGGCTAGTCACTGTCATCCCAGATCTAGTTCGCTATGGCCAGTTGTGGCTAGCCACTCTGCTAAAGCTCGAGTTTGCTATGGTCAGTTGTGGTAGCCACTGTGCTCCAGATCTAGTTCGCTATGGCCAGTTGTAGCTAGCCACACTGCCCCCAGCTCGAGTTTGCTATGGCCAGTTGTGACTACCCTCTGTGCCCCCAGCTCTAATTCACTATGGCCAGTTGTGGCTAGCCATTGTGCCCCCAGCTCTAGTTCCGTATGGCCAGGTGTGGCTAGCCACTGTGCCCCCAGCTCCAGTTCTATATGGCCAGTTGAGGCTTGCCACTGTGCCCCAGCTCGAGTTCGCTATGGCCAGTTGTGGCTAGCCACTGTGCCCCAGCTCGAGTTTGCTATGGTCAGTTGTGGTAGCCACTGTGCCCCAGCTCTAGCTCGCTATGGCCAGTTGTGGCTAGCCAATATGCCCTCAGCTCCAGTCAGCTATAGGAAGTTTTGTCTAGCCACTGTGCCCCCAGCTCCAGATCGCTATCGCCAGTTGTGGCTAGTCGCTGCCCCAGCTCTATTTTGCTATGGCCAGTTTTAGCTAGCCACTGCATTCTAACTCTAGTTCGCTATGGCCAGTTGTGGCTTGCCACTGTGCCCCATCTTGAGTCCGGTGTGGCCAGTTGTGGCTTGCCACTTTGCCCCTGCTCCAGTTCGCTATGGCCAGTTGTGGCTAACCACTGTGTCCCCTGCTCGATTTTGCTATGGCCAGTTGTGGCTAGCCACTTTGCCCCAGCTTTAGTTCACTATGGCAAGATGCGGCTAGCCACTCGACCCCAGCTCTAGGTTGCTATGGCCAGTTGTGGGTAGCCACTGTGCCCCAAGCTCCAGTTCGCTATGGCCAGTTGTGGCTTGCCACTGTGCTCCAGCTCGAGTTCATTATGGCCAGGTGTGGCTAGCTACTGTGCCCCAGCTCTAGTTCTGTATGGTCGGGTAAGGCTAGCCACTGTGCCCCCAGCTCCAGTTCGCTATGGCCAGTTGAGGCTTGCCACTGTGCCCCAGCTCGAGTTTGATAGGGCCAATTGTGGCTAGCCACTGTACCCCAGCTTTAGTTCACTATGGACAGTTGTGGCTAGCCACTGTGCTCCAGCTCTAGTTCTGTATGGCCAGGTGTGGCTAGCCATTGTGCCCCCAGCTCCAGTTCGCTATGGCCAGTTGAGGCTTGCCACTGTGCCCCTGCAAAAGTTCGCTATGGCCAGGTGTGGCTAGTCACTGTCCCCCCAGATCTAGTTCGCTATGGCCAGTGGTGGCTAGCCACTCTGCTAAAGCTCGAGTTTGCTATGGTGAGTTGTGGTAGCCACTGTGCCCCAGATCTAGTTCGCTATGGCCAGTTGTAGCTAGCCACACTGCCCCCAGCTCGAGTTCGCTATCGCCAGTTGTGACTACCCTCTGTGCCCCCAGCTGTAATTCAATATGGTCAGTTGTGGCTAGCCATTGTGCCCCAGCTCTAGTTCCGTATGGCCAGGTGTGGCTAGCCACTGTGCCCCCAGCTCCAGTTCGCTATGGCCAGTTGAGGCTTGACACTGTGCCCCAGCTCGAGTTCGCTATGGCCAGTTGTGGCTAGCCATTGTCCCCCCAGATCTAGTTCACAATGGCCAGTAGTAGCTAGCCACTGTGCCCCAGCTCGAGTTTGCTATGGTCAGTTGCGGTAGCCACTGTGCCCCAGATCGAGTTCGCTATGGCCAGTTGTAGCTAGCCACACTGCCCCCAGCTCGAGTTTGCTTTGGCCAGTTGTGGCTACCCTCTGTGCCCACAGCTCTAATTCACTATGGCCAGTTGTGGCTAGCCACTGTGCCCCCAGCTCTAGTTCACTATGGCCAGGTGTGGCTAGCCACTGTGACCCCAGCATGAATTTGCTATGGCCAGTTGTGGCTAGCCACTCTGACTCAGCTTGAGTAAGCTATGGCCAGTTGTGGCTAGCCACTGTGCCCCAAGCTTGAGTTCGCTCTGGCCAGTTGTGGCTAGCCACTGTGACCCCAGCATGAGTTTGCTATGGCCAGTTGTGGCTAGCCACTGTGCCCCACCTCTAGTTTGCCAGGGCCAGTTGTGGCTAGCCACTGTGCCCCAAGCTTGAGTTTGCTCTGGCCAGTTGTGGCTAGCCACTGTGACCCCAGCATGAGTTTGCTATGGCCAATTTTGGCTAGCCACTGTGCCCCAGCTCTAGTTCTGTATGGCCAGGTGTGGCTAGCCATTGTGCCCCCAGTTCGCTATGGCCAGTTGAGGCTTGCCACTGTGCCCCTGCAAAAGTTCGCTATGGCCAGGTGTGGCTAGTCACTGTCCCCCCAGATCTAGTTCGCTATGGCCAGTTGTGGCTAGCCACTCTGCTAAAGCTCGAGTTTGCTATGGTCAGTTGTGGTAGCCACTGTGCTCCAGATCTAGTTCGCTATGGCCAGTTGTAGCTAGCCACACTGCCCCCAGCTCGAGTTTGCTATGGCCAGTTGTGACTACCCTCTGTGCCCCAGCTCTAATTCACTATGGCCAGTTGTGGCTAGCCATTGTGCCCCCAGCTCTAGTTCCGTATGGCCAGGTGTGGCTAGCCACTGTACCCCCAGCTCGAGTTCGCTATGGCCAGTTGTGGCTAGCCACTGTCCCCCCAGATCTAGTTCACAATGGCCAGTAGTAGCTAGCCACTGTGCCCCAGCTCGAGTTTGCTATGGTCAGTTGTGGTAGCCACTGTGCCCCATCTCTAGCTCGCTATGGCCAGTTGTGGCTAGCCAATATGCCCCCAGCTCGAGTTCGCTATGGCCAGTTGTGACTACCCTCTGTGCCCCCAGCTGTAATTCAATATGGTCAGTTGTGGCTAGCCATTGTGCCCCAGCTCTAGTTCCGTATGGCCAGGTGTGGCTAGCCACTGTGCCCCCAGCTCCAGTTCGCTATGGCCAGTTGAGGCTTGACACTGTGCCCCAGCTCGAGTTCGCTATGGCCAGTTGTGGCTAGCCATTGTCCCCCCAGATCTAGTTCACAGTGGCCAGTAGTAGCTAGCCACTGTGCCCCA
The DNA here is from genome assembly GCF_040938575.1 of Ambystoma mexicanum. NCBI lineage: Eukaryota > Metazoa > Chordata > Amphibia > Caudata > Ambystomatidae > Ambystoma > Ambystoma mexicanum. Next base: position 171,998,635 of record NC_090925.1, read on the forward strand.
GCTCGAGTTTGCTATGGTCAGTTGCGGTAGCCACTGTGCCCCAGATCGAGTTTGCTATGGCCAGTTGTAGCTAGCCACACTGCCCCCAGCTCGAGTTTGCTTTGGACAGTTGTGGCTACCCTCTGTGCCCACAGATCTAATTCACTATGGCCAGTTGTGGCTAGCCACTGTGCCCCCAGCTCTAGTTCACTATGGCCAGGTGTGGCTAGCCACTGTGACCCCAGCATGAATTTGCTATGGCCAGTTGTGGCTAGCCACTCTGCCTCAGCTTGAGTAAGCTATGGCCAGTTGTGGCTAGCCACTGTGCCCCAAGCTTGAGTTCGCTCTGGCCAGTTGTGGCTAGCCACTGTGACCCCAGCATGAGTTTACTATGGCCAGTTGTGGCTAGCCACTGTGCCCCACCTCTAGTTTGCCAGGGCCAGTTGTGGCTAACAACTGTGCACCAGCTCTAGTTCGCTGTGGTCAGGTGTGGCTAGCCACTGTGCCCCCAGCTCAAGTTCATTATGGCCAGGTGTGGCTAGCCACTGTGCCCCCAGCTCCAGTTCGCAATGGCCAGTTGAGGCTTGCCACTGTGCCCCTGCAAAAGTTCGCTATGGCCAGGTGTGGCTAGTCACTGTCCCCCCAGATCTAGTTCGCTATGGCCAGCTGTGGCTAGCCACTCTGCTAAAGCTTGAGTTTGCTATGGTCAGTTGTGATAGCCACTGTGCCCCAGATCTAGTTCGCTATGGCCAGTTGTAGCTAGCCACACTGCCCCCAGCTCGAGTTTGCTATGGCCAGTTGTGACTACCCTCTGTGCCCCCAGCTGTAATTCACTATGGCCAGTTGTGGCTAGCCACTGTGCCCCACCTCTAGTTTGCCAGGGCCAGTTGTGGCTAACAACTGTGCACCAGCTCTAATTCACTATGGCCAGTTGTGGCTAGCCACTGTGCCCCAGATCTGGTTCTGTATGGCCAGGTGTGGCTAGCCACTGTGCCCCCAGGTCCAGTTCGCTATGCCCAGTTGAGACTTGCCACTGTGCCCCAGCTCGAGTTCGCTATGGCCAGGTGTGGCTAGTCACTGTGCCCCAGATCAAGCTCACTATGGCCAGTTGTGGCTAGCCACTGTCTACCCAGATCTAGTTCGCTATGGCCAGTTGTGGCTAGCCCCTGTGCCCAAACTCAAGTTTGCTATGGTCAGTTGTGGTAGCCACTGTGCCCTAGATCGCGTTCGCTATGGCCAGTTGTAGCTAGCCACACTACCCCCAGCACCAGTTCACTATGGCCAGTTGTGGCTAACTTCTGTGCTCCCAGCTCTAATTCACTATGGCCAATTGTTGCTAGCCACTGCGCCCCCAGCTCTAGTTCACTATGGCCAGGTGTGGCTAGCCACTGTGACACCAGCATGAGTTTGCTATGGCCAGTTGTGGCTAGCCACTGTGCCTCAGCTTGAGTAAGCTATGGCCAATTGCGGCTAGCCACTGTGCCCCAAGCTTGAGTTCACTATTGCCATTTGTGGCTAGCCACTGTGCCCCAGTTCTAGTTCGCTAGGGCCAGTTGTGGCTAGCAACTGTGCACCAGCTCTAGTTCGCTGTGGTCAAGTGTGGCTAGCCACTGTGCCCCCAGCTTTAGTTCGCTATGGCCAGGTGTGGCTAGCCACTGTGCACCCAGCTCTAGTTCACTATGGCCAGGTGTGGTTAGCCACTGTGCACCCAGATCGAGTTCGCTATAGCCAGTTGTGGCTAGCCACTGTGTCCCCAGCTCCAGTTCGCTATGGCTAGTTGTGTCAAGCCAGTGTGCCCCAGCTCTAGCTCGCTATGGCCAGTTATGGCTAGCCACTATGCCCCCAGCTCCAGTTCGCTATGGCCAGTTGTGGCTACCCTCTTTGCCCCCAGTGCTAGTCCGCTATGGCCAATTGTGGCAAGCCACTGTGCCCCAGCTTTAGCTTGCTATGACCAGTTATGGCTAGCCACTTTGCTCCCAGCACACATTCGCTATGGCCAGTTGTGGCTAGCCACTGTGCCTCAGCCCGAGTATGCTATGGCCAGTTGTGGGTTGCCCCTGTGCCCCAAGCTTGAGTTTGCTATGCCCAGTTATGGCTAGCCACTGTGACGCCCAGCTCTAATTCGATATGGCCAGGTGTGGTTAGCCACTGAGCACCCAGCTCTAGTTCACTATGGCCAGGTGTGGCTAGCCACTGGGCACCCAGATTTAGTTTGCTATGGCCAGTTGTGGCTAGCCATTGTGCCCCAGCTCTAGCTCGCTATGGCCAGTTGTGGCTAGTCGCTGCCCCAGCTCTATTTTGCTATGGCCAGTTTTGGCTAGCCACTGCACTCTAACTCTAGTTCGCTATGGCCAGTTGTGGCTTGCCACTGTGCCCCATCTTGAGTCCGGTGTGGCCAGTTGTGGCTTGCCACTTTGCCCCTGCTCCAGTTCGCTATGTCCAGTTGTGGCTAACCACTGTGTCCCCTGCTCGATTTTGCTATGGCCAGTTGTGGCTAGCCACTTTGCCCCAGCTTTAGTTCACTATGGCAAGATGCGGCTAGCCACTCGACCCCAGCTCTAGGTTGCTATGGCCAGTTGTGGGTAGCCACTGTGCCCCAAGCTCCAGTTCGCTATGGCCAGTTGTGGCTTGCCACTGTGCTCCAGCTCGAGTTCATTATGGCCAGGTGTGGCTAGCTACTGTGCCCCAGCTCTAGTTCTGTATGGTCGGGTAAGGCTAGCCACTGTGCCCCCAGCTCCAGTTCGCTATGGCCAGTTGAGGCTTGCCACTGTGCCCCAGCTCGAGTTTGATAGGGCCAATTGTGGCTAGCCACTGTACCCCAGCTTTAGTTCACTATGGACAGTTGTGGCTAGCCACTGTGCTCCAGCTCTAGTTCTGTATGGCCAGGTGTGGCTAGCCATTGTGCCCCCAGCTCCAGTTCGCTATGGCCAGTTGAGGCTTGCCACTGTGCCCCTGCAAAAGTTCGCTATGGCCAGGTGTGGCTAGTCACTGTCCCCCCAGATCTAGTTCGCTATGGCCAGTGGTGGCTAGCCACTCTGCTAAAGCTCGAGTTTGCTATGGTGAGTTGTGGTAGCCACTGTGCCCCAGATCTAGTTCGCTATGGCCAGTTGTAGCTAGCCACACTGCCCCCAGCTCGAGTTCGCTATCGCCAGTTGTGACTACCCTCTGTGCCCCCAGCTGTAATTCAATATGGTCAGTTGTGGCTAGCCATTGTGCCCCAGCTCTAGTTCCGTATGGCCAGGTGTGGCTAGCCACTGTGCCCCCAGCTCCAGTTCGCTATGGCCAGTTGAGGCTTGACACTGTGCCCCAGCTCGAGTTCGCTATGGCCAGTTGTGGCTAGCCATTGTCCCCCCAGATCTAGTTCACAATGGCCAGTAGTAGCTAGCCACTGTGCCCCAGCTCGAGTTTGCTATGGTCAGTTGCGGTAGCCACTGTGCCCCAGATCGAGTTCGCTATGGCCAGTTGTAGCTAGCCACACTGCCCCCAGCTCGAGTTTGCTTTGGCCAGTTGTGGCTACCCTCTGTGCCCACAGCTCTAATTCACTATGGCCAGTTGTGGCTAGCCACTGTGCCCCCAGCTCTAGTTCACTATGGCCAGGTGTGGCTAGCCACTGTGACCCCAGCATGAATTTGCTATGGCCAGTTGTGGCTAGCCACTCTGACTCAGCTTGAGTAAGCTATGGCCAGTTGTGGCTAGCCACTGTGCCCTAAGCTTGAGTTCGCTCTGGCCAGTTGTGGCTAGCCACTGTGACCCCAGCATGAGTTTGCTATGGCCAGTTGTGGCTAGCCACTGTGCCCCACCTCTAGTTTGCCAGGGCCAGTTGTGGCTAGCCACTGTGCCCCAAGCTTGAGTTCGCTCTGGCCAGTTGTGGCTAGCCACTGTGACCCCAGCATGAGTTTGCTATGGCCAATTTTGGCTAGCCACTGTGCCCCAGCTCTAGTTCTGTATGGCCAGGTGTGGCTAGCCATTGTGCCCCCAGTTCGCTATGGCCAGTTGAGGCTTGCCACTGTGCCCCTGCAAAAGTTCGCTATGGCCAGGTGTGGCTAGTCACTGTCCCCCCAGATCTAGTTCGCTATGGCCAGTTGTGGCTAGCCCCTGTGCCCAAACTCAAGTTTGCTATGGTCAGTTGTGGTAGCCACTGTGCCCTAGATCGCGTTCGCTATGGCCAGTTGTAGCTAGCCACACTACCCCCAGCACCAGTTCACTATGGCCAGTTTTGGCTAACTTCTGTGCTCCCAGCTCTAATTCACTATGGCCAATTGTTGCTAGCCACTGCGCCCCCAGCTCTAGTTCACTATGGCCAGGTGTGGCTAGCCACTGTGACACCAGCATGAGTTTGCTATGGCCAGTTGTGGCTAGCCACTGTGCCTCAGCTTGAGTAAGCTATGGCCAGTTGCGGCTAGCCACTGTGCCCCAAGCTTGAGTTCACTATTGCCATTTGTGGCTAGCCACTGTGCCCCAGCTCTAGTTCGCTAGGGCCAGTTGTGGCTAGCAACTGTGCACCAGCTCTAGTTCGCTGTGGTCAAGTGTGGCTAGCCACTGTGCCCCCAGCTTTAGTTCGCTATGGCCAGGTGTGGCTAGCCACTGTGCACCCAGCTCTAGTTCACTATGGCCAGGTGTGGTTAGCCACTGTGCACCCAGATCGAGTTCGCTATAGCCAGTTGTGGCTAGCCACTGTGTCCCCAGCTCCAGTTCGCTATGGCTAGTTGTGTCAAGCCAGTGTGCCCCAGCTCTAGCTCGCTATGGCCAGTTATGGCTAGCCACTATGCCCCCAGCTCCAGTTCGCTATGGCCAGTTGTGGCTACCCTCTTTGCCCCCAGTGCTAGTCCGCTATGGCCAATTGTGGCAAGCCACTGTGCCCCAGCTTTAGCTTGCTATGACCAGTTATGGCTAGCCACTTTGCTCCCAGCACACATTCGCTATGGCCAGTTGTGGCTAGCCACTGTGCCTCAGCCCGAGTATGCTATGGCCAGTTGTGGGTTGCCCCTGTGCCCCAAGCTTGAGTTTGCTATGCCCAGTTATGGCTAGCCACTGTGACGCCCAGCTCTAATTCGATATGGCCAGGTGTGGTTAGCCACTGAGCACCCAGCTCTAGTTCACTATGGCCAGGTGTGGCTAGCCACTGGGCACCCAGATTTAGTTTGCTATGGCCAGTTGTGGCTAGCCATTGTGCCCCAGCTCTAGCTCGCTATGGCCAGTTGTGGCTAGTCGCTGCCCCAGCTCTATTTTGCTATGGCCAGTTTTGGCTAGCCACTGCACTCTAACTCTAGTTCGCTATGGCCAGTTGTGGCTTGACACTGTGCCCCATCTTGAGTCCGGTGTGGCCAGTTGTGGCTTGCCACTTTGCCCATGCTCCAGTTCGCTATGGCCAGTTGTGGCTAACCACTGTGTCCCCTGCTCGATTTTGCTATGGCCAGTTGTGGCTAGCCACTTTGCCCCAGCTTTAGTTCACTATGGCAAGATGCGGCTAGCCACTCGACCCCAGCTCTAGGTTGCTATGGCCAGTTGTGGGTAGCCACTGTGCCCCAAGCTCCAGTTCGCTATGGCCAGTTGTGGCTTGCCACTGTGCTCCAGCTCGAGTTCATTATGGCCAGGTGTGGCTAGCTACTGTGCCCCAGCTCTAGTTCTGTATGGTCGGGTAAGGCTAGCCACTGTGCCCCCAGCTCCAGTTCGCTATGGCCAGTTGAGGCTTGCCACTGTGCCCCAGCTCGAGTTTGATAGGGCCAATTGTGGCTAGCCACTGTACCCCAGCTTTAGTTCACTATGGACAGTTGTGGCTAGCCACTGTGCTCCAGCTCTAGTTCTGTATGGCCAGGTGTGGCTAGCCATTGTGCCCCCAGCTCCAGTTCGCTATGGCCAGTTGAGGCTTGCCACTGTGCCCCTGCAAAAGTTCGCTATGGCCAGGTGTGGCTAGTCACTGTCCCCCCAGATCTAGTTCGCTATGGCCAGTGGTGGCTAGCCACTCTGCTAAAGCTCGAGTTTGCTATGGTGAGTTGTGGTAGCCACTGTGCCCCAGATCTAGTTCGCTATGGCCAGTTGTAGCTAGCCACACTGCCCCCAGCTCGAGTTCGCTATCGCCAGTTGTGACTACCCTCTGTGCCCCCAGCTGTAATTCAATATGGTCAGTTGTGGCTAGCCATTGTGCCCCAGCTCTAGTTCCGTATGGCCAGGTGTGGCTAGCCACTGTGCCCCCAGCTCCAGTTCGCTATGGCCAGTTGAGGCTTGACACTGTGCCCCAGCTCGAGTTCGCTATGGCCAGTTGTGGCTAGCCATTGTCCCCCCAGATCTAGTTCACAATGGCCAGTAGTAGCTAGCCACTGTGCCCCAGCTCGAGTTTGCTATGGTCAGTTGCGGTAGCCACTGTGCCCCAGATTGAGTTCGCTATGGCCAGTTGTAGCTAGCCACACTGCACCCAGCTCGAGTTTGCTTTGGCCAGTTGTGGCTACCCTCTGTGCCCACAGCTCTAATTCACTATGGCCAGTTGTGGCTAGCCACTGTGCCCCCAGCTCTAGTTCACTATGGCCAGGTGTGGCTAGCCACTGTGACCCCAGCATGAATTTGCTATGGCCAGTTGTGGCTAGCCACTCTGACTCAGCTTGAGTAAGCTATGGCCAGTTGTGGCTAGCCACTGTGCCCCAAGCTTGAGTTCGCTCTGGCCAGTTGTGGCTAGCCACTGTGACCCCAGCATGAGTTTGCTATGGCCAGTTGTGGCTAGCCACTGTGCCCCACCTCTAGTTTGCCAGGGCCAGTTGTGGCTAGCCACTGTGCCCCAAGCTTGAGTTCGCTCTGGCCAGTTGTGGCTAGCCACTGTGACCCCAGCATGAGTTTGCTATGGCCAATTTTGGCTAGCCACTGTGCCCCAGCTCTAGTTCTGTATGGCCAGGTGTGGCTAGCCATTGTGCCCCCAGTTCGCTATGGCCAGTTGAGGCTTGCCACTGTGCCCCTGCAAAAGTTCGCTATGGCCAGGTGTGGCTAGTCACTGTCCCCCCAGATCTAGTTCGCTATGGCCAGTTGTGGCTAGCCACTCTGCTAAAGCTCGAGTTTGCTATGGTCAGTTGTGGTAGCCACTGTGCTCCAGATCTAGTTCGCTATGGCCAGTTGTAGCTAGCCACACTGCCCCCAGCTCGAGTTTGCTATGGCCAGTTGTGACTACCCTCTGTGCCCCAGCTCTAATTCACTATGGCCAGTTGTGGCTAGCCATTGTGCCCCCAGCTCTAGTTCCGTATGGCCAGGTGTGGCTAGCCACTGTGCCCCCAGCTCCAAATCTCTATGGCCAGTTGAGGCTTGCCACTGTGCCCCAGCTCGAGTTCGCTATGGCCAGTTGTGGCTAGCCACTGTCCCCCCAGATCTAGTTCACAATGGCCAGTAGTAGCTAGCCACTGTGCCCCAGCTCGAGTTTGCTATGGTCAGTTGTGGTAACCACTGTGCCCCATCTCTAGCTCGCTATGGCCAGTTGTGGCTAGCCAATATGCCCCCAGCTCGAGTTCGCTATGGCCAGTTGTGACTACCCTCTGTGCCCCCAGCTACCCTCTGTGCCCCCAGCTGTAATTCAATATGGTCAGTTGTGGCTAGCCATTGTGCCCCAGCTCTAGTTCCGTATGGCCAGGTGTGGCTAGCCACTGTGCCCCCAGCTCCAGTTCGCTATGGCCAGTTGAGGCTTGACACTGTGCCCCAGCTCGAGTTCGCTATGGCCAGTTGTGGCTAGCCATTGTCCCCCCAGATCTAGTTCACAGTGGCCAGTAGTAGCTAGCCACTGTGCCCCAGCTCGAGTTTGCTATGGTCAGTTGCGGTAGCCACTGTGCCCCAGATCGAGTTTGCTATGGCCAGTTGTAGCTAGCCACACTGCCCCCAGCTCGAGTTTGCTTTGGACAGTTGTGGCTACCCTCTGTGCCCACAGATCTAATTCACTATGGCCAGTTGTGGCTAGCCACTGTGCCCCCAGCTCTAGTTCACTATGGCCAGGTGTGGCTAGCCACTGTGACCCCAGCATGAATTTGCTATGGCCAGTTGTGGCTAGCCACTCTGCCTCAGCTTGAGTAAGCTATGGCCAGTTGTGGCTAGCCACTGTGCCCCAAGCTTGAGTTCGCTCTGGCCAGTTGTGGCTAGCCACTGTGACCCCAGCATGAGTTTACTATGGCCAGTTGTGGCTAGCCACTGTGCCCCACCTCTAGTTTGCCAGGGCCAGTTGTGGCTAACAACTGTGCACCAGCTCTAGTTCGCTGTGGTCAGGTGTGGCTAGCCACTGTGCCCCCAGCTCAAGTTCATTATGGCCAGGTGTGGCTAGCCACTGTGCCCCCAGCTCCAGTTCGCAATGGCCAGTTGAGGCTTGCCACTGTGCCCCTGCAAAAGTTCGCTATGGCCAGGTGTGGCTAGTCACTGTCCCCCCAGATCTAGTTCGCTATGGCCAGCTGTGGCTAGCCACTCTGCTAAAGCTTGAGTTTGCTATGGTCAGTTGTGATAGCCACTGTGCCCCAGATCTAGTTCGCTATGGCCAGTTGTAGCTAGCCACACTGCCCCCAGCTCGAGTTTGCTATGGCCAGTTGTGACTACCCTCTGTGCCCCCAGCTCTAATTCACTATGGCCAGTTGTGGCTAGCCACTGTGCCCCAGATCTGGTTCTGTATGGCCAGGTGTGGCTAGCCACTGTGCCCCCAGGTCCAGTTCGCTATGCCCAGTTGAGACTTGCCACTGTGCCCCAGCTCGAGTTCGCTATGGCCAGGTGTGGCTAGTCACTGTGCCCCAGATCAAGCTCACTATGGCCAGTTGTGGCTAGCCACTGTCTACCCAGATCTAGTTCGCTATGGCCAGTTGTGGCTAGCCCCTGTGCCCAAACTCAAGTTTGCTATGGTCAGTTGTGGTAGCCACTGTGCCCTAGATCGCGTTCGCTATGGCCAGTTGTAGCTAGCCACACTACCCCCAGCACCAGTTCACTATGGCCAGTTGTGGCTAACTTCTGTGCTCCCAGCTCTAATTCACTATGGCCAATTGTTGCTAGCCACTGCGCCCCCAGCTCTAGTTCACTATGGCCAGGTGTGGCTAGCCACTGTGACACCAGCATGAGTTTGCTATGGCCAGTTGTGGCTAGCCACTGTGCCTCAGCTTGAGTAAGCTATGGCCAGTTGCGGCTAGCCACTGTGCCCCAAGCTTGAGTTCACTATTGCCATTTGTGGCTAGCCACTGTGCCCCAGCTCTAGTTCGCTAGGGCCAGTTGTGGCTAGCAACTGTGCACCAGCTCTAGTTCGCTGTGGTCAAGTGTGGCTAGCCACTGTGCCCCCAGCTTTAGTTCGCTATGGCCAGGTGTGGCTAGCCACTGTGCACCCAGCTCTAGTTCACTATGGCCAGGTGTGGTTAGCCACTGTGCACCCAGATCGAGTTCGCTATAGCCAGTTGTGGCTAGCCACTGTGTCCCCAGCTCCAGTTCGCTATGGCTAGTTGTGTCAAGCCAGTGTGCCCCAGCTCTAGCTCGCTATGGCCAGTTATGGCTAGCCACTATGCCCCCAGCTCCAGTTCGCTATGGCCAGTTGTGGCTACCCTCTTTGCCCCCAGTGCTAGTCCGCTATGGCCAATTGTGGCAAGCCACTGTGCCCCAGCTTTAGCTTGCTATGACCAGTTATGGCTAGCCACTTTGCTCCCAGCACACATTCGCTATGGCCAGTTGTGGCTAGCCACTGTGCCTCAGCCCGAGTATGCTATGGCCAGTTGTGGGTTGCCCCTGTGCCCCAAGCTTGAGTTTGCTATGCCCAGTTATGGCTAACCACTGTGACGCCCAGCTCTAATTCGATATGGCCAGGTGTGGTTAGCCACTGAGCACCCAGCTCTAGTTCACTATGGCCAGGTGTGGCTAGCCACTGGGCACCCAGATTTAGTTTGCTATGGCCAGTTGTGGCTAGCCATTGTGCCCCAGCTCTAGCTCGCTATGGCCAGTTGTGGCTAGTCACTGCCCCAGCTCTATTTTGCTATGGCCAGTTTTGGCTAGCCACTGCACTCCAACTCTAGTGCGCTATGGCCAGTTGTGGCTTGCCACTGTGCCCCATATTGAGTCCGGTGTGGCCAGTTGTGGCTTGCCACTTTGCCCCTGCTCCAGTTCGCTATGGCCAGTTGTGGCTAACCACTGTGTCACCTGCTCGATTTTGCTATGGCCAGTTGTGGCTAGCCAATATGCCCTCAGCTCCAGTCAGCTATAGGCAGTTTTGTCTAGCCACTGTGCCCCCAGCTCCAGATCGCTATCGCCAGTTGTGGCTAGTCGCTGCCCCAGCTCTATTTTGCTATGGCCAGTTTTGGCTAGCCACTGCACTCCAACTCTAGTTCGCTATGGCCAGTTGTGGCTTGCCACTGTGCCCCATCTTGAGTCCGGTGTGGCCAGTTGTGGCTTGCCACTTTGCCCCTGCTCCAGTTCGCTATGGCCAGTTGTGGCTAACCACTGTGTCCCCTGCTCGATTTTGCTATGGCCAGTTGTGGCTAGCCACTTTGCCCCAGCTTTAGTTCACTATGGCCAGATGCGGCTAGCCACTGTGCCCCAGCTCTAGGTTGCTATGGCCAGGTGTGGCTAGCCACTGTGCCCCAAGCTCCAGTTCACTATGGCCAGTTGTGGCTTGCCACTGTGCCCCAGCTTGAGTTCATTATGGCAAGGTATGGCTAGCTACTGTGCCCCAGCTCTAGTTCCGTATGGCCAGGTGAGGCTAGCCACTGTGCCCCCAGCTCCAGTTCGCTATGGCCAGTTGAGGCTTGCCACTGTGCCCCAGCTCGAGTTTGCTATGGCCAATTGTGGCTAGCCACTATACCCCAGCTTTAGTTCACTATGGACAGTTGTGGCTAGCCACTGTGCCCCAGCTCTAGTTCTGTATGGCCAGGTGTGGCTAGCCATTGTGCCCCCAGCTCCAGTTCGCTATGGCCAGTTGAGGCTTGCTACTGTGCCCCTGCAAAAGTTTGCTATGGCCAGGTGTGGCTAGTCACTGTCCCCCCAGATCTAATTCGCTATGGCCAGTTGTGGCTAGCCACTCTGCTAAAGCTTGAGTTTGCTATGGTCAGTTGTGGTAGCCACTGTGCCCCAGATCTAGTTTGCTATGGCCAGTTGTAGCTAGCCACACTGCCCCCAGCTCGAGTTCGCTATGGCCAGTTGTGACTACCCTCTGTGCCCCCAGCTGTAATTCACTATGGCCAGTTGTGGCTAGCCATTGTGCCCCCAGCTCTAGTTCCGTATGGCCAGGTGTGGCTAGCCACTGTGCCCCCAGCTCGAGTTCGCTATGGCCAGTTGAGGCTTGCCACTGTGCCCCAGCTCAAGTTCGCTATGGCCAGTTGTGGCTAGCCACTGTCCCCCCAGATCTAGTTCACAATGGCCAGTAGTAGCTAGCCACTGTGCCCCAGCTCGAGTTTGCTATGGTCAGTTGCGGTAGCCACTGTGCCCCAGATCGAGTTCGCTATGGCCAGTTGTAGCTAGCCACACTGCCCTCAGCTCGAGTTTGCTATGGCCAGTTGTGGCTACCCTCTGTGCCCACAGCTCTAATTCACTATGGCCAGTTGTGGCTAGCCACTGTGCCCCCAGCTCTAGTTCACTATGGCCAGGTGTGGCTAGCCACTGTGACCCCAGCATGAATTTGCTATGGCCAGTTGTGGCTAGCCACTCTGCCTCAGCTTGAGTAAGCTATGGCCAGTTGTGGCTAGCCACTGTGCCCCAAGCTTGAGTTCGCTCTGGCCAGTTGTGGCTAGCCACTGTGACCCCAGCATGAGTTTGCTATGGCCAGTTGTGGCTAGCCACTGTGCCCCACCTCTAGTTTGCCAGGGCCAGTTGTGGGTAGCCACTGTGCCCCCAGCTCGAGTTCATTATGGCCAGGTGTGGCTAGCCACTGTGCCCCCAGCTCCAGTTCGCTATGGCCAGTTGAGGCTTGCCACTGTGCCCCAGCTCAGTTTGCTATGGCCAATTTTGGCTAGCCACTGTGCCCCAGCTCTAGTTCTGTATGGCCAGGTGTGGCTAGCCATTGTGCCCCCAGTTCGCTATGGCCAGTTGAGGCTTGCCACTGTGCCCCTGCAAAAGTTCGCTATGGCCAGGTGTGGCTAGTCACTGTCACCCCAGATCTAGTTCGCTATGGCCAGTTGTGGCTAGCCACTCTGCTAAAGCTCGAGTTTGCTATGGTCAGTTGTGGTAGCCACTGTGCTCCAGATCTAGTTCGCTATGGCCAGTTGTAGCTAGCCACACTGCCCCCAGCTCGAGTTTGCTATGGCCAGTTGTGACTACCCTCTGTGCCCCCAGGTCTAATTCAGTATGGCCAGTTGTGGCTAGCCATTGTGCCCCCAGCTCTAGTTCCGTATGGCCAGGTGTGGCTAGCCACTGTGCCCCCAGCTCCAGTTCTATATGGCCAGTTGAGGCTTGCCACTGTGCCCCAGCTCGAGTTCGCTATGGCCAGTTGTGGCTAGCCACTGTGCCCCAGCTCGAGTTTGCTATGGTCAGTTGTGGTAGCCACTGTGCCCCAGCTCTAGCTCGCTATGGCCAGTTGTGGCTAGCCAATATGCCCTCAGCTCCAGTCAGCTATAGGAAGTTTTGTCTAGCCACTGTGCCCCCAGCTCCAGATCGCTATCGCCAGTTGTGGCTAGTCGCTGCCCCAGCTCTATTTTGCTATGGCCAGTTTTAGCTAGCCACTGCACTCTAACTCTAGTTCGCTATGGCCAGTTGTGGCTTGCCACTGTGCCCCATCTTGAGTCCGGTGTGGCCAGTTGTGGCTTGCCACTTTGCCCCTGCTCCAGTTCGCTATGGCCAGTTGTGGCTAACCACTGTGTCCCCTGCTCGATTTTGCTATGGCCAGTTGTGGCTAGCCACTTTGCCCCAGCTTTAGTTCACTATGGCAAGATGCGGCTAGCCACTCGACCCCAGCTCTAGGTTGCTATGGCCAGTTGTGGGTAGCCACTGTGCCCCAAGCTCCAGTTCGCTATGGCCAGTTGTGGCTTGCCACTGTGCCCCAGCTCGAGTTCATTATGGCCAGGTGTGGCTAGCTACTGTGCCCCAGCTCTAGTTCTGTATGGTCGGGTAAGGCTAGCCACTGTGCCCCCAGCTCCAGTTCGCTATGGCCAGTTGAGGCTTGCCACTGTGCCCCAGCTCGAGTTTGCTAGGGCCAATTGTGGCTAGCCACTGTACCCCAGCTTTAGTTCACTATGGACAGTTGTGGCTAGCCACTGTGCTCCAGCTCTAGTTCTGTATGGCCAGGTGTGGCTAGCCATTGTGCCCCCAGCTCCAGTTCGCTATGGCCAGTTAAGGCTTGCCACTGTGCCCCTGCAAAAGTTCGCTATGGCCAGGTGTGGCTAGTCACTGTCCCCCCAGATCTAGTTCGCTATGGCCAGTGGTGGCTAGCCACTCTGCTAAAGCTCGAGTTTGCTATGGTGAGTTGTGGTAGCCACTGTGCCCCAGATCTAGTTCGCTATGGCCAGTTGTAGCTAGCCACAATGCCCCCAGCTCGAGTTCGCTATGGCCAGTTGTGACTACCCTCTGTGCCCCCAGCTGTAATTCAATATGGTCAGTTGTGGCTAGCCATTGTGCCCCAGCTCTAGTTCCGTATGGCCAGGTGTGGCTAGCCACTGTGCCCCCAGCTCCAGTTCGCTATGGCCAGTTGAGGCTTGACACTGTGCCCCAGCTCGAGTTCGCTATGGCCAGTTGTGGCTAGCCATTGTCCCCCCAGATCTAGTTCACAATGGCCAGTAGTAGCTAGCCACTGTGCCCCAGCTCGAGTTTGCTATGGTCAGTTGCGGTAGCCACTGTGCCCCAGATCGAGTTCGCTATGGCCAGTTGTAGCTAGCCACACTGCCCCCAGCTCGAGTTTGCTTTGGCCAGTTGTGGCTACCCTCTGTGCCCACAGCTCTAATTCACTATGGCCAGTTGTGGCTAGCCACTGTGCCCCCAGCTCTAGTTCACTATGGCCAGGTGTGGCTAGCCACTGTGACCCTAGCATGAATTTGCTATGGCCAGTTGTGGCTAGCCACTCTGACTCAGCTTGAGTAAGCTATGGCCAGTTGTGGCTAGCCACTGTGCCCCAAGCTTGAGTTCGCTCTGGCCAGTTGTGGCTAGCCACTGTGACCCCAGCATGAGTTTGCTATGGCCAGTTGTGGCTAGCCACTGTGCCCCACCTCTAGTTTGCCAGGGCCAGTTGTGGCTAGCCACTGTGCCCCAAGCTTGAGTTCGCTCTGGCCAGTTGTGGCTAGCCACTGTGACCCCAGCATGAGTTTGCTATGGCCAATTTTGGCTAGCCACTGTGCCCCAGCTCTAGTTCTGTATGGCCAGGTGTGGCTAGCCATTGTGCCCCCAGTTCGCTATGGCCAGTTGAGGCTTGCCACTGTGCCCCTGCAAAAGTTTGCTATGGCCAGGTGTGGCTAGTCACTGTCCCCCCAGATCTAGTTCGCTATGGCCAGTTGTGGCTAGCCACTCTGCTAAAGCTCGAGTTTGCTATGGTCAGTTGTGGTAGCCACTGTGCTCCAGATCTAGTTCGCTATGGCCAGTTGTAGCTAGCCACACTGCCCCCAGCTCGAGTTTGCTATGGCCAGTTGTGACTACCCTCTGTGCCCCAGCTCTAATTCACTATGGCCAGTTGTGGCTAGCCATTGTGCCCCCAGCTCTAGTTCCGTATGGCCAGGTGTGGCTAGCCACTGTGCCCCCAGCTCCAGTTCTCTATGGCCAGTTGAGGCTTGCAACTGTGCCCCAGCTCGAGTTCGCTATGGCCAGTTGTGGCTAGCCACTGTCCCCCCAGATCTAGTTCACAATGGCCAGTAGTAGCTAGCCACTGTGCCCCAGCTCGAGTTTGCTATGGTCAGTTGTGGTAGCCACTGTGCCCCATCTCTAGCTCGCTATGGCCAGTTGTGGCTAGCCAATATGCCCCCAGCTCGAGTTCGCTATGGCCAGTTGTGACTACCCTCTGTGCCCCCAGCTGTAATTCAATATGGTCAGTTGTGGCTAGCCATTGTGCCCCAGCTCTAGTTCCGTATGGCCAGGTGTGGCTAGCCACTGTGCCCCCAGCTCCAGTTCGCTATGGCCAGTTGAGGCTTGACACTGTGCCCCAGCTCGAGTTCGCTATGGCCAGTTGTGGCTAGCCATTGTCCCCCCAGATCTAGTTCACAGTGGCCAGTAGTAGCTAGCCACTGTGCCCCAGCTCGAGTTTGCTATGGTCAGTTGCGGTAGCCACTGTGCCCCAGATCGAGTTTGCTATGGCCAGTTGTAGCTAGCCACACTGCCCCCAGCTCGAGTTTGCTTTGGACAGTTGTGGCTACCCTCTGTGCCCACAGATCTAATTCACTATGGCCAGTTGTGGCTAGCCACTGTGCCCCCAGCTCTAGTTCACTATGGCCAGGTGTGGCTAGCCACTGTGACCCCAGCATGAATTTGCTATGGCCAGTTGTGGCTAGCCACTCTGCCTCAGCTTGAGTAAGCTATGGCCAGTTGTGGCTAGCCACTGTGCCCCAAGCTTGAGTTCGCTCTGGCCAGTTGTGGCTAGCCACTGTGACCCCAGCATGAGTTTACTATGGCCAGTTGTGGCTAGCCACTGTGCCCCACCTCTAGTTTGCCAGGGCCAGTTGTGGCTAACAACTGTGCACCAGCTCTAGTTCGCTGTGGTCAGGTGTGGCTAGCCACTGTGCCCCCAGCTCAAGTTCATTATGGCCAGGTGTGGCTAGCCACTGTGCCACCAGCTCCAGTTCGCAATGGCCAGTTGAGGCTTGCCACTGTGCCCCTGCAAAAGTTCGCTATGGCCAGGTGTGGCTAGTCACTGTCCCCCCAGATCTAGTTCGCTATGGCCAGCTGTGGCTAGCCACTCTGCTAAAGCTCGAGTTTGCTATGGTCAGTTGTGGTAGCCACTGTGCCCCAGATCTAGTTCGCTATGGCCAGTTGTAGCTAGCCACACTGCCCCCAGCTCGAGTTTGCTATGGCCAGTTGTGACTACCCTCTGTGCCCCCAGCTCTAATTCACTATGGCCAGTTGTGGCTAGCCACTGTGCCCCAGATCTGGTTCTGTATGCCCAGTTGAGACTTGCCACTGTGCCCCAGCTCGAGTTCGCTATGGCCAGGTGTGGCTAGTCACTGTGCCCCAGATCAAGCTCACTATGGCCAGTTGTGGCTAGCCACTGTCTCCCCAGATCTAGTTCGCTATGGCCAGTTGTGGCTAGCCCCTGTGCCCAAACTCAAGTTTGCTATGGTCAGTTGTGGTAGCCACTGTGCCCTAGATCGCGTTCGCTATGGCCAGTTGTAGCTAGCCACACTACCCCCAGCACCAGTTCACTATGGCCAGTTGTGGCTAACTTCTGTGCTCCCAGCTCTAATTCACTATGGCCAATTGTTGCTAGCCACTGCGCCCCCAGCTCTAGTTCACTATGGCCAGGTGTGGCTAGCCACTGTGACACCAGCATGAGTTTGCTATGGCCAGTTGTGGCTAGCCACTGTGCCTCAGCTTGAGTAAGCTATGGCCAGTTGCGGCTAGCCACTGTGCCCCAAGCTTGAGTTCACTATTGCCATTTGTGGCTAGCCACTGTGCCCCAGCTCTAGTTCGCTAGGGCCAGTTGTGGCTAGCAACTGTGCACCAGCTCTAGTTCGCTGTGGTCAAGTGTGGTTAGCCACTGTGCACCCAGATCGAGTTCGTTATAGCCAGTTGTGGCTAGCCACTGTGTCCCCAGCTCCAGTTCGCTATGGCTAGTTGTGTCAAGCCAGTGTGCCCCAGCTCTAGCTCGCTATGGCCAGTTATGGCTAGCCACTATGCCCCCAACTCCAGTTCGCTATGGCCAGTTGTGGCTACCCTCTTTGCCCCCAGTGCTAGTCCGCTATGGCCAATTGTGGCAAGCCACTGTGCCCCAGCTTTAGCTTGCTATGACCAGTTATGGCTAGCCACTTTGCTCCCAGCACACATTCGCTATGGCCAGTTGTGGCTAGCCACTGTGCCTCAGCCCGAGTATGCTATGGCCAGTTGTGGGTTGCCCCTGTGCCCCAAGCTTGAGTTTGCTATGCCCAGTTGTGGCTAGCCACTGTGACGCCCAGCTCTAATTCGATATGGCCAGGTGTGGTTAGCCACTGAGCACCCAGCTCTAGTTCACTATGGCCAGGTGTGGCTAGCCACTGGGCACCCAGATTTAGTTTGCTATGGCCAGTTGTGGCTAGCCATTGTGCCCCAGCTCTAGCTCGCTATGGCCAGTTGTGGCTAGTCGCTGCCCCAGCTCTATTTTGCTATGGCCAGTTTTGGCTAGCCACTGCACTCCAACTCTAGTGCGCTATGGCCAGTGTGGCTTGCCACTGTGCCCCATCTTGAGTCCGGTGTGGCCAGTTGTGGCTTGCCACTTTGCCCCTGCTCCAGTTCGTTATGGCCAGTTGTGGCTAACCACTGTGTCACCTGCTCGATTTTGCTATGGCCAGTTGTGGCTAGCCAATATGCCCTCAGCTCCAGTCAGCTATAGGCAGTTTTGTCTAGCCACTGTGCCCCCAGCTCCAGATCGCTATCGCCAGTTGTGGCTAGTCGCTGCCCCAGCTCTATTTTGCTATGGCCAGTTTTGGCTAGCAACTGCACTCCAACTCTAGTTCGCTATGGCCAGTTGTGGCTTGCCACTGTGCCCCATCTTGAGTCCGGTGTGGCCAGTTGTGGCTTGCCACTTTGCCCCTGCTCCAGTTCGCTATGGCCAGTTGTGGCTAACCACTGTGTCCCCTGCTCGATTTTGCTATGGCCAGTTGTGGCTAGCCACTTTGCCCCAGCTTTAGTTCACTATGGCCAGATGCGGCTAGCCACTGTGCCCCAGCTCTAGGTTGCTATGGCCAGGTGTGGCTAGCCACTGTGCCCCAAGCTCCAGTTCACTATGGCCAGTTGTGGCTTGCCACTGTGCCCCAGCTCGAGTTCATTATGGCCAGGTATGGCTAGCTACTGTGCCCCAGCTCTAGTTCCGTATGGCCAGGTGAGGCTAGCCACTGTGCCCCCAGCTCCAGTTCGCTATGGCCAGTTGAGGCTTGCCACTGTGCCCCAGCTCGAGTTTGCTATGGCCAATTGTGGCTAGCCACTGTACCCCAGCTTTAGTTCACTATGGACAGTTGTGGTTAGCCACTGTGCCCCAGCTCTAGTTCTGTATGGCCAGGTGTGGCTAGCCATTGTGCCCCCAGCTCCAGTTCGCTATGGCCAGTTGAGACTTGCCACTGTGCCCCTGCAAAAGTTTGCTATGGCCAGGTGTGGCTAGTCACTGTCCCCCCAGATCTAATTCGCTATGGCCAGGTGTGGCTAGCCACTCTGCTAAAGCTCGAGTTTGCTATGGTCAGTTGTGGTAGCCACTGTGCCCCAGATCTAGTTCGCTATGGCCAGTTGTAGCTAGCCACACTGCCCCCAGCTCGAGTTCGCTATGGCCAGTTGTGACTACCCTCTGTGCCCCCAGCTGTAATTCACTATGGCCAGTTGTGGCTAGCCATTGTGCCCCCAGCTCTAGTTCCGTATGGCCAGGTGTGGCTAGCCACTGTGCCCCCAGCTCAATTCGCTATGGCCAGTTGAGGCTTGCCACTGTGCCCCAGCTCGAGTTCGCTATGGCCAGTTGTGGCTAGCCACTGTCCCCCAGATCTAGTTCACAATGGCCAGTAGTAGCTAGCCACTGTGCCCCAGCTCGAGTTTGCTATGGTCAGTTGTGGTAGCCACTGTGCCCCAGATCGAGTTTGCTATGGCCAGTTGTAGCTAGCCACACTGCCCCCAGCTCGAGTTTGCTATGGCCAGTTGTGGCTACCCTCTGTGCCCACAGCTCTAATTCACAATGGTCAGTTTTGGCTAGCCACTGTGCCCCCAGCTCTAGTTCACTATGGCCAGGTGTGGCTAGCCACTGTGACCCCAGCATGAATTTGCTATGGCCAGTTGTGGCTAGCCACTCTGCCTCAGCTTGAGTAAGCTATGGCCAGTTGTGGCTAGCCACTGTGCCCCAAGCTTGAGTTCGCTCTGGCCAGTTGTGGCTAGCCACTGTGCCTTAGCTTGAGTAAGCTATGGCCAGTGGTGGCTAGCCACTGTGCCCAAAGCTTGAGTTTGCTATGGCAAGTTGTGGCTAGCCACTGTGCCCCACCTCTAGTTTGCTAGGGCCAGTTGTGGCTAACAATTCTGCACCAGCTCTAGTTCGCTGTGGTCCGGTGTGGCTAGCCACTGTGCCCCCAGCTTTAGTTCGCTATGGCCAGGTGTAGCTAGCCACTGTGCACCCAGCTCTAGTTCACTATGGCCAGGTGTGGTTAGCCACTGTGCACTCAGATCTAGTTCGCTATAGCCAGTTGTGGCTAGCCACTGTGTCCCCAGCTCCAGTTCGCTATGGCTAGTTATGTCAAGCCACTGTGCCCCAGCTCTAGCTCGCTATGGCCAGTTGTGGCTACCCTCTGTGCCCCCAGCGCTAGTTCGCTATGGCCAGTTGTGGCAAGCCACTGTGCCCCAGCTCTAGCTCACTATGGCCAGTTATGGCTAGCCACTTTGCCCCCAGCACAAGTTCGCTCATGGACAGTTGTGGCTAGCCACTGTGCCTCAGCTCGAGTACGCTATGGCCAGTTGTGGGTTGCTACTGTGCCCCAAGCTTGAGTTCGCTATGGCCAGTTGTGGTTAGCCACTGAGCACCCAGCTCTAGTTCGCTATCCCCAGGTGTGGCTAGGCACTGGGCACCCAGTTCTAGTTTGCTCTGGGCCGTTGTGGCTAGCCACTGTGCCCCATTTCCAGTTTGCTATTGCCAGTTGTGGCTAGTCACTGTGCCCCAGATCTAGTTCGCTATGGCCAGTTTTGGCTAGCCACTGCACTCCAACTCTAGTTCGCTATGGCCAGTTGTGACTTGCCACTGTACCCCAAGCTTGAGTTCGCTATGGCCAGTTGTGGTTAGCCACTGAGCACCCAGCTCTAGTTCGCTATCCCCAGGTGTGGCTAGCCACTGGGCACCCAGATCTAGTTTGCTCTGGGCCGTTGTGGCTAGCCACTGTGCCCCATTTCCAGTTTGCTATTGCCAGTCGTGGCTAGTAACTGTGCCACAGATCTAGTTCGCTATGGCCAGTTTTGGCTAGCCACTGCACTCCAACTCTAGTTCGCTATGGCCAGTTGTGACTTGCCACTGTACCCCATCTTGAGTTCGCTATGGCCAGTTGTGGCTTGCCACTTTGCCCTCAGCTCCAGTCCACTATATCCAGTTGTGGCTAGCTACTGTGCCCCCAGCTCCAGTTCGCTATGAGCAGTTGTGTCTAGCCACTGTGCCCCAGCTCCAGATCGCTATTGCCAGTTGTGGCTAGTCACTGTGCCCCAGATCTAGTTCGCTATGGCCAGTTTTGGCTAGCCACTGCACTCCAACTCTAGTTCGCTATGGCCATTTGTGACTTGCCACTGCACCCCATCTTGAGTTCGCTATGGCCAGTTGTGGCTTGCCACTTTGCCCCAGCTCCAGTTCGCTATGGCCAGGTGTGGCTAACCACTGTGTCCCCAGCTCGATTTCGCTATGGCCAGTTGTGGCTAGCCACTGTGCCCCAGCTTTAGTTCACTAAGGCCAGTTGCGGCTAGCCACTGTGCCCCAGCTCTAGGTTGCTATGGCCCGGTGTGGCTAGCCACTGTGCCCCCAGCTCCAGTTCGTTATGGCCAGTTGTGGCTTGCCACTGTGCCCCAGCTCGAGTTCGCTATGGCCAGATGTGGCTAGCCACTGTGCCCCAGCTCTAGTTCCGTATGGCCAGGTATGGGTAGCGACTGTGCCCCCAGCTCCAGTTCGTTATGGCCAGTTGAGGCTTGCCACTGTGCCCCCAGCTTGAGTTTGATATGGCCAGGTGTGGCTAGTCACTGTGCCCCAGATCGAGCTCGCTATGGCTAGTTGTGGCTCACCACTGTCCCCCCAGATCTAGTTCGCTATGGCCAGTTGTGGTTAGCCACTGTGCCCCAGCTTGAGTCTGCTATGGTCAGTTGTCGTAGCCACTGTGCCCCAGATCGAGTTCGCTATCGCCAGTTGTAGCTAGCTACACTGCCCCCAGCTCGAGTTCGCTATGGCCAGTTGTGGCTACCCTCTCTGGCCCCAGCTCTAATTCACTACGGCCAGTTGTGGCTAGCCACTGTACCCCCAGCTCTGGTTCACTATGGCCAGGTGTGGCTAGCCACTGTGACCCCAGCATGAGTTTGCTATGGCCAGTTGTGGCTAGCCACTGTGCCCTAAGCTTGAGTTCGCTATGGCCAGTTGTGTCTAGCCACTGTGCCCCAGCTCTAGTTTGCTAGGGCCAGTTGTGTTTAGCAACTGTGCACCAGCTCTAGTTCACTGTGGTCACATGTGGCTAGCCACTGTGCCCCCAGCTTTAGTACGCTATGGCCAGGTGTGGCTAGCCACTGTGCACCCAGCTCTAGTTCACTATGGCCAGGTGTGGTTAGCCATTGTGCACCCAGATCTAGTTCGCAATAGCCAGTTGTGGCTAGCCACTGAGCACCCAGCTCTAGTTCGCTATGGCCAGGTGTGGCTGACCAGGTGTGGCTAGCCACTGTGCACTCAGACCTAGTTTGCTATGGCTAGTTGTGTCAAGCCACTGTGCCCCAGCTCTAGCTCGCTCTGGCCAGTTATGGCTAGCCACTATGCCCCAAGCTCCAGTTCGCTATGGCCAGTTGTGGCTACCCTCTGTGCCCCCAGCGCTAGTTCGCTATGGCCAGTTGTGGCAAGCCACTGTGCCCCAGCTCTAGCTCGCTATGGCCAGTTATGGC
The DNA here is from genome assembly GCF_040938575.1 of Ambystoma mexicanum. Taxonomy (NCBI): domain Eukaryota; kingdom Metazoa; phylum Chordata; class Amphibia; order Caudata; family Ambystomatidae; genus Ambystoma; species Ambystoma mexicanum. The sequence continues at coordinate 172,020,268 of NC_090925.1, forward strand.
TAGCCACTTTGCCCCAGCACAAGTTCTCTATGGCCAGTTGTGGCTTGCCACTGTGCCTCAGCTCGAGTACGCTATGGCCAGTTGTGGGTTGCCACTGTGCCCCAAGCTATAGTTCGCTATGGCCAGTTGTGGCTAGCCACTGTGCCCCCAGCTCTAATTCGATATGGCCAGGTGTGGTTAGCCACTGAGCACCCAGCTCTAGTTCGCTATGGCCATGTGTGGCTGACCAGGTGTGGCTAGCCACTGTGCACTCAGATCTAGTTTGCTATGGCCAGTTGTGGCTAGCCACTGTGCCCCCAATTCTAGTTCGCTATGGCCAGTTGTGGCTAGCCACTGTACCCCAGCTCTAGCTCGCTATGGCCAGTTGTGGCTAGCCACTGTGCCCTAGCTCTAGCTCGCTATGGCCAGTTGTGGCTAGCCAATATGCCCTCAGCTCCAGTCCGCTATAGCCAGTTGTGGCTAGCTACTGTGCCCCAGCTGTAGTTCGCTAAGGCCAGTTTGGGCTAGCCACTGCACTCCAACTCTAGTTCGCTATGGCCAGTTGTGGCTTGCCACTGTGCCCCATCTTGAGTTTGCTATGGCCGGTTGTGGTTCGCCACTTTGCCCCAGCTCCAGTTCGCTATGGCCAGGTGTGGCTAGCCACTGTGCTCCAGCTCTAGGTTGCTATGGCCAGGTGTGGCTAGCCACAGTGCCCCCAGCTCCAGTTCGCTATGGCAGTTGTGGTAGCCACTGTTCCCCAGATTGAGTTCGCTATGGCCAGTTGCAGCTAGCCATTCTGGCCCCAGCTCAAGTTTGCTATGGCCAGTTGTGGCTAGCCACTGTGCCCCATCTTGAGTACGCTATGGCCAGTTGTGGCTTGCCACTTTGCCCCAGCTCCAGTTCGCTATGGCCAGGTGTGGCTAACCACTGTGTCCCCAGCTCGATTTCACTATGGCCAGTTGTGGCTAGCCACTGTACCCCAGCTTTGGTTCACTAAGGCCAGTTGCGGCTACCCACTGCGCCCCAGCTCTAGGTTGCTATGGCCAGGTGGGGCTAGCCACTGTGCTCCCAGCTCCAGTTTGTTATGGCCAGTTGTGGCTTGCCACTGTGCCCCAGCTTGAGTTCGCTATGGCCAGGTGTGGCTAGCCACTGTGCCCCAGCTCTAGTTCCATTTGGCCAGGTGAGGCTAGCCACTGTGCCCCCAGCTCCAGTTCGTTATGGCCAGTTGAGGCTTGCCACTGTGCCCCAGCTCGAGTTCGCTATGTCCAGGTGTGGCTAGTCACTGTGCCCTAGATCGAGCTCGCTATGGCTATTTGTGGCTCGCCACTGTCCCCCCAGATCTAGTTCGCTATGGCCAGTTTTGGGTAGCCACTGTGCCCCAGCTCGAGTTTGCTATGGTCAGTTGTCGTAGCCACTGTACCCCATATCAAGTTCGCTATGGCCAGTTGTAGCTAGCCACACTGCCCCAGCTCGAGTTCGCTATTTCCAGTTGTGGCTACCCTCTCTGCCCCCAGCTCTAATTCACTACGGCCAGTTGTGGCTAGACACTGTGACCCCAGCATGAGTTTGCTATGGCCAGTTGTGGCTAGCCACTGTGCCCCAAGCTTGAGTTCGCTATGGCCAGTTGTGGCTAGCCACTGTGCCCCAGCTCTAATTCGCTAGGGCAAGTTGTGGCTAGCAACTGTGCACCAGCTCTAGTTCACTGTGGTCAGTTGTGGCTAGCCACTGTGCCCCCAACTTTAGTTCGATATGGCCAGGTGTGGCTAGCCACTGTGCACCCAGCTCTAGTTCACTATGGCCAGGTGTGGTTAGCCACTGCGCACCCAGATCTAGTTCGCTATAGCCAGTTGTGGCTAGCCACTGTGTCCCCATCTCCAGTTCACTATGGCTAGTTGTGTGAAGCCACTGTGCCCCAGCTTGAGCTCGCTATGGCCAGTTATGGCTAGCCACTATGCCCCCATCTCCAGTTCGCTATGGCCAGTTGTGGCTACCCTCTGTGCCCCCAGCGTGAGTTCGCTATGGCCAGTTGTGACAAGCCACTGTGTCCGAGCTCTAGCTCGCTATGGCCAGTTATGGCTAGCCACTTTGCCCCCAGCACAAGTTCGCTATGGCCAGTTGTGGCTAGCGACTGTGCCTCAGCTCGAGTACGCCATGGCCAGTTGTGGGTTGCCACTGTGCCCCAAGCTTGAGTTCGCTATGGCCAGTTGTGGCTAGCCACTGTGCCCCCAGCTCTAATTCGATATGGCCAGGTGTAGTTAGCCACTGAGCACCCAGCTCTAGTTCGCTATGGCCAGGTGTGGAAAGCCACTCTGCACTCAGATCTAGTTTGCTATGGCCAGTTGTGGCTAGCCACTGTGCCCCCAATTCCAGTTCGCTATGGCCAGTTGTGGCTAGCCACTGTGCCCCAGCTCTAGCTCGCTATGGCCAGTTGTAGCTAGCCACTGTACCCTAGCTCTAGCTCGCTATGGCCAGTTGTGGCTAGCCAATATGCCCTCAGCTCCAGTCCGCTATAGCCAGTTGTAGCTAGCCACTGTGACCTAGCTCTAGCTCGCTATGGCCAGTTGTGGCTAGCCAATATGCCCTCAGCTCCAGTCCGCCATAGCCAGTTGTGGCTAGCTACTGTGCCCCCAGCTCCAGTTCGCTATTAGCAGTTGTGTCTAGCCACTGTGCCCCCAGCTCCAGATCGCTATCGCCAGTTGTGGCTAGTCACTGTGTCCCAGATCTAGTTCACTAGTTCACTATGGCCTGTTTGGGCTAGCCACTGCACTCCAACTCTAGTTCGCTAAAGCTCGAGTTTGCTATGGTCAGTTGTGGTAGCCACTGTGCCCCAGATCTAGTTCGCTATGGCCAGTTGTAGCTAGCCACACTGCCCCCAGCTCGAGTTCGCTATGGCCAGTTGTGACTACCCTCTGTGCCCACAGCTCTAATTCACTTTGTCCAGATGCGGCTAGCCACTGTGCCCCAGCTCTAGGTTGCTATGGCCAGGTGTGGGTAGCCACTGTGCCCCAAGCTCCAGTTCGCTATGGCCAGTTGTGGCTTGCCACTGTGCCCCAGCTCGAGTTCATTACGGCCAGGTGTGGCTAGCTACTCTACCCCAGCTCTAGTTCTGTATGGCCAGGTGTGGCTAGCCACTGTGCCCTCATCTTCAGTCGCCATGGCCAGGTGTGGCTAGCCACTGTGCCCTCATCTTCAGTTGCCATGGCCAGGTGGGCTATCCACTCTGCCCTCATCTTCAGTCGCCATGGCCAGGTGTGGCTAGCCACTGTGCCCCAAGCTTGAGTTCGCTATGGCCAGTTGTGGCTGGCCACTGTGCCCCCAGCTCTAGTTCACTATGGCCAGTTGTGGCTAGCCACTGTGCCCCCAGCTTTAGTTCGCTATGGCCAGGTGTGGCTAGCCACTGTGCACCCAGCTCTAGTTCGCTATCACCAGGTGTGGCTAGCCACTGAGCACCCAGATCAAGTTTGCTATGGCCAGTTATGGCTAGCCACTGTGCCCCCAACTCCAGTTCGCTATGGCCAGTTGTGGTTAGCCACTGTGCCCCAGCTCTAGTTCGCTATGGCCAGTTGTGGCTCGCCACTGTGCCCCAGCGCTAGGTCGGTATGGCCAGTTGTGGCTAGTCACTATGCCCCCAGCTCCAGTTCGCTATAGCCAGTTGTGTCTAGCCACTGTGCCCCCCGCTCCAGTTCGTTATGACCAGTTGTGGCTAGCCACTGTTCCCCCAGCTCCAGATTGCTATCGCCAGTTGTGGCTAGTCACTTGCCCCCCAGGTCTAGTTTGCTATGGCTAGTTGTGGCAGCCACTGTGCAGCCAGCTCAAGGTCGCTATAGCCAGGTGTGGCTAGCCACTGTGCCCCCAGTTGTAGTTTTCTATGGCCAGTTGTGGTTAGCCACTGTGTCCCCAGCTCGATTACACTATGGGCAGTTGTGGCTAGCCACTGTGCCCCAGGTTTAGTTCACTATGGCCAGTTGTGGCTAGCCACTGTGCCCAGCTCTAGTTCGCTATGGCCAGGTGTGCTTAGCCACTGTACCCCCAGCTCCAGTTTGCTACAGCCAGTTGTGGCTTGCCACTGTGCCCCAGCTTGAGTTCGCTATGGCCAGGTGTGGCTAGCCACTGTGCCCCAGATTGAGTTCACTATGGACAGTCATGGCTAGCCTTTGTCCCGGCAGATCTTGCTTGTTATGGCCAGTTGTGGTTAGCCACTGTGCCCTAGCTCAAGTTTGCTGTGGTCAGTTGTGGTTGCCACTGTGTCCCAGCTCGAGTTTGCTATGGTCAGTTTTGGTAGCCACTGTGCCCCAAATCGTGTTTGCTATGGCCAGTTGTGGGCAGCCACTCTGCCCCCAGCTCGAGTTCACTATGGCCAGTTGTGCCTACCCTCTGTTCCCCCAGCTCTAATTCGCTATGGTCAGTTGTGGCTAGCCACTGTGCCCCCAGCTCTAGTTAGCTATGGCCAGGTATGGCTACCACTGTGCTCCCAGCATGATTTCGCTATAGCCAGTTGTGGCTAGCCTCTGTGCATCAGCTCAAGTACACTATGGCCAGTTTTGGCTAGCCTCTGTTCTCCCAGCTCTAGTTCGCTATGACCAGTTGTGGCTATCCACTGTGCCCCAGCTCAAGTTCGCCATGGCCAGTTGTGGCTAGCCACTGTCCCCCCAGATCTAGATCGCTATGGCCAGTTGTGACTAGCCACTGTGCCACCAGCTCGAGTTCGCCATGGCCAGTTGTGGCTAGTCACTGTACCCCCAGCTCTAGTTCGCTATGGATAGTTGTGGCTAGCCACTGTGCCCTAGATCTAGTTTGCTATGGATAGTTGTGGCTAGCCACTGTGCTCTCATCTTCAAACGCCATGCTCAGGTGTGGCTAGCCACTGTGCCCTCATCTTCAGTCGCCATGAAGCCGTAGCGGCTCCAGAAGATGACAAGAAGACGAGCTGTCAGGGCCTCAGTGGGAAGCTGAGGTCTGGAGTAGCAGCTACACACACACCTTCTACCGAGTTAAGAAGTGAAAAGCCTGTGAGTGAAAGGCCCTGGTGAAGTATTGCACACATGTAAACACACACATGAAATCTGTGCGTATTCAACACCAAATTTCTCTACTTAGAATACATTGTTAGAGCGTGTAATAAAATAGAGAAGCCATGAGTGCAAACAATTAGATCAATGCGCTTAAGACAAATATCATGTTGTCTTGGAGGAATCGTAGAGATAAAGGTTTTCAAAGACCAGGCAGGGCAGCGTGACTCTGCGGAAGTGCAATGGGACAGGGGACTGTAGGGTTACAGTTACGGTCCCTATGCTACAGCTTATCACATTCACTAATTAGAGCCAGCCCGAATTAATTCCAATTGTCTTTACATCTGGAATTAAACAATCTCTCCCTCGTAATACACTGTTCATTCATTTCCACTGCTCATTGTGAAGTCATCATTTAAGGAACACCTGTTGAGAAAGTGCCCTTTTCCTATATTAGCGTGGCAGTGTAGTTATGGTTAAGTTGCTGTTTCTATAGGAAGAGCACTTTTTGGGAGGCTTATAACTCCGTTCTCCCTGGACAAACCCTCACCAAACTTTGCAAAGAAAAGTATATGGCCCACTCTGAATTCTTTTGCAAAGTTTGGTGATGTTTGGTGCAGGGGGGTAAAGGTTATAGGGGGGCTCCCAAAACGTCTTTTTTTCCCATAGACTGAATGGGGGAAAACTTTGTGCACGCCTACAGCCCAAACCGCTGGACGGATTTTCACCAAATTTGCGGCAGGAGCAGCGGCTTGGTCTCAAAAGCGTGCTTTTGTAAATTTGGTGAAAATCTGTCCAGTAGTTTTCTTTAAAACGATCAAAAAGTAGGTCTGAAAAAATTAGTGATATCTATGTCCGCTCCGCAGTCACACTTCCCTGTTCGCTCCGCGGACAAGAAATCGATTGGCTAATCCGTAGCGTCATGTCCGCGGACATGTGGCGCTTTCACTGATTGGTTGTGGAACAGCGTGAAGTCCGTCAGATTTCTTTGCTGCCTCCACCATCTTTTGTTCATGTTTTGGTGTACACGGACATTGCCGGTAACACATACAAAACAAGACACCAATGCACTTGTTATACTTATGAAATACTGTTTCCGAAGGTGAGCATTAATTAGGTTCGGATGGAATGTGGCTACGCAAACTCAAAAGGTGGTGTTTTCTTGCCACCACCTTCCTACGGTACAGTGGAAGTTGATGCTCAATGTACGGCGACCAATGCCTGTGTATGTGTTACAATGTTTTCAGATTCATATTGAAGTACGATTGGCGTCCTATGTTTTCAAATTTGAGGCGGTCACCTGGAGTGTTTGATGGATACAGTTGTTTTGGAGGCGTATGGGAGTAGCGGTTCTCATGATTGGATACTCATATGTTGTTGCAAAGTGAGAATGTATTGGCCTTCTGAGTGAAGGTCAGTTGATTTGCTTTTTTGGTTGCTCAGTAGGCCCACACATCCAAGTCAATCCATAAGGGGCTATTGTTTGTTGACCTTGAGCGAAAGGGAAACTTCAAAAGCTATGCAAGGAATGAAAGCTTGGAAAAAAATACCATTTGATAAGGTTATGTTTTAAAAACGTTTGTATGGAACATGAAATATCAGTTCACGAAGATTCTTTGATGCGAACACTTTGCTGTCTGACTTAGCCAAAAACAATGGAGGCTGTCAAGATGATGTAAGTTTAATTTTGACGACTCTACACCGACCCGCGTTTTAATTTTAGATTACCAACCACTAATTGTAACAATGTAACTGAAGTATTATCTTTCTGCGCAGTTGTAATTTTCCTCCAATAACAGAGACTGCACATTGTTCACGTTTGCAGGCTATGACTAGAGTCACCCTTGTTGACCACTATTTCTTTTTTTTTCAAATGTTATGCTTGCCCACATAGCTTTGTGTATCAGTTTGCACGTTCCTTCGGTCTTGTGTAACATCAAGCCATGTCATTTTTTCTTGCTTGACCATTCATGCTGCCTTCTAAACTGAATTACCATCTCACTTTGTATGTGCCCTTTTTTTAACCTGTACGGTGACTGCTGTTTTTCGGCGTTTGTAGGGTGTCACTATATGTACCCATGGTCAACGCTAATATTTCTTTAAAATGTCATGTTTGTCCACTTCCATTTGTGTACTACCTTTCACAATCTTTGTCTTTGTTTCGGAATGTTTTCCTATAGGTTGGGTATTGACACAGATTTTCTCTTACGTTTTCCGCCTAGCTTCATCTTGCCATATAGTGCGTGCCATGGTTTCCAGATGCCGAGTGACGGCTTCTTTCAACGCCAGATGCAACTGCTTGTGAACGGCTGCCTGTCCATTATAATGTTATGGGATGACTGGCCAGGCCCCCTCTGACCCTATGCTCAACTAGCGATTAAGAGTGACATAACATCATTTATGGTGGTGTAAGGCATGGTCATGGCGCTGTCTCGGAAATACCTGTGCGAACAAAGCGGGTGCTTTTACAGAAACGCATACTTTGTGTATGCGAAAATAACTGTGTGTGTCTCACCATGAACATTTTCAATGTCGCCCTTAGAACCATTGCTACAATTTATTTGGAAATGGAATTAGTCTGTTGGTTTCTGACAGTTGTTTGTTAAATAAAAGTACTTTACAAATTCTAAAATGTTAACGTTTTCTTTTAAAATCCTGTGTATCATTTGGAAATGTAAGGTACCACGTTATACGTCGCTGTATGTTTATTTACAGGTTCTGCGTCATGGGACGTACTCTTGCTTTTTGGAGGCTGTCATGGAAAGCGAAGAGGGCCAATGTGTGTAACAACCACTTTCCCTTTCTATGGTGGCCATCTTGAAAAAGGATATTGTTTTGTAATCGCTGTATGTTTATGTACAGGCTCTGCGTCTCGCCACGTACTTTAGCTTTTTGCTTGCTCCATGGAAACGAAGAGGGGCCATGTACAGAACAACCGCCTCTCCATTCGATGGTGGCCATCTTGAAAAAGGATTTTGTTTTGTAATCCGGCCCGCGGCAGGCCGGATTATAACCAGAAATCCTATTTTTCCATAGCACATGTTAATGCTTTGCACATCTATACTATTACTGACAAATCTTATTGCGTCTATGTCCTTTACTGAGAAATATAAAGTACATGGAGTGTATGCAATTTTTTTTAAATATATTTACACTGTGAAAGGTGGTGGTTCTTAACGCAACATTTACTTTGTTAACGGACGGCTTTCTTTTTTGTTAGGACAGCTAATAAGGCCATTTGCGAACGGAAATGAGGAAAGACGCATCAAACAGTGATATAGGGGAGCGGGTGGCCGGTGCAAAAATATTGTGGGTTTGTTATTTGTAAGGTTGGGGCAGTGTTTGTCATGCTCCTTCATTACGGTAGTGCTGCTGTTTCTTGGGAAGGAGGGATGGCCTTAGCTGATGTCATTTTCAGATAACTAAAACTTTTGCTAAAAGTATGTACTGTGTACTACATTGTCAATGGCTGACTATCAATACGTGTTGGCGCTGTTCAAGGCAAATGTTGCAGGTGGACGTTCCTACATCAATATAAAATCTGTTTCCACATTGTCCACGAGGCAAACATCTTACTGTTAAGTGTTTACGGATTCTGGGCCACGTTACCGTGCTGTACACCAGCATATTGTCAAGTGGTATTCTCTGCAAGGTGTTTAAATAAGTCAGAAGTTGCTTTACATTATGGTTATGTGTCACTACTATAAACCGATCATCTTTAACAAAAACACTTTGCAAAAGGGACGGTATGGTTAAGTTGCTCTACTGAAAACCTGTATACTTGAGTAAAAAAAATGTGTTGAAGGGATGTTATGGTTAAGTTGGCCTACTAAAAACCCATAAAATTCACTAAAAAAAACTTTGTTAGAGGGACGTTATGGTTAAGTTGCACTACTTAAAACCTGTGAAATTCACTAAAAAAACTTTATAAACGTGACATTATGGTTCACAGTAAAATCGAAAAACCCCTGAAATTCACCAGTTATTTATAGGCTAAGCAACAATAACTGCCCACACCACTGTGCACTGCTAACACCCAGGACATCAAAGATGACATCACAAATGTCATTGATGACATCACTGATGACATCACATGTGCATTTACTTTTCAGACGAGGGGTTGGGAATGTAATTTTAGCAAAAAAAATCAGGGGTTATCGGGACGTGTGTAATAAAGATGTGACTTTCACAGGTTTTTAGTAGTGCAACTTAACCATAACGTCCCTCTAACAAAGTTTTTTTTAGTGAATCCATATATATATATACTTTAGTAAAAAAAAAAACATCTAAATACAAAATAACACATAATAAGAGCAAAAGTAAAATCACAAATAGATAAAAACAGACACAGGTGATTAACCACTTAATATATACAATTGATTTCACAATTAACAACACATAACAGTAAACCAACTTTATCTCGATGAAATTCTATTAAGAAATACCTATGATAATTAGAAAACAATGTAATTATGAAGTGCTAAAATCAATAAAAATGAAATTTAAATAAGTGCATCTAGAAATCTAGTTCTAACAGACCAAGCAATAACAATACATGTAGCTGTCACAAGTGCTAGTTGTTTTTCGATTGACATGATTGTAATTTGTAATTTTAATTGGTTATTTATAACATGCTTAATACCCAGAGGTTTCTAAGCACGGACCCGCATCGTCTTGTTTCCAAGGCGAGTGTGTTGCCCCTGAGCTATCGTCCCGAGATTTATGACATGATATGAAAAGTAATTTATAACGCGCCTGTACACAAGTGTTTCTAGGCACTACAAGACAAGGGAGGGAAGACAGAGGGAGGACGAGACAAACAATCTTGCTAGGCCTTTGTCATTCAGATTGTACAAGTGCAAGAATGAGAAGTGCAAGGGGAGAGGGAGGAGGGAAGTGCAATGGAGAGGGGAGGGGAATCATGGAAGCATTTCTCCGAGTAAGTGCAGCCAGGGTAGAGCAGCTCTGGGTAAGTGCAAGGAGACAGGGGACTGTAGGGTTACTGATACATCCCTTAAGTGAGTGGTAGGCCCGGAGGCAGTGCAAGGGTGACTGATCAAGAAAGAGCCTGGTACCCAGTGAGATTCCCATTTATGTGTAATTTTCCCTCCAGTTGTGTACCCCTCAACTTTTTTTCTGATATTAAACACCGCAGTCTGACTTTACCAGAGGAGCCCAGCCTTCTGCTGCACTCCTCTGGGCTTTTTGCTCACTTTTTATGGGGAAACTGACATGCCCTTAAGACAGTCAGTACTGGGAGACTGACTTTGTTTCCCTTAGTCCTTTCCAATGTTGCAACTTTTCTCCAACATGTAACAAGTGTTTTATGTACCTTCCGGTATAGTGCACTTAGGTCTATTAGTCAATTCCAAAGGCCCTAGATACTCTCGAAGGATTTTTTAGGAGAAGTGCAGAAAGGGCTGGTGGCAGTTTATCATTTGATATATATTTTAACCCTTTCCCGATTACCGCGTTTGGCATGAACAGGTGGTCTCACTCTAAAATGGCCATGCCACAAGGTTCTTTGTCTTGTCCTTTGGACATCTTGCCCCTTCACCTTCCCCAGGTCGAGCCGACCTGGGTCAGTCCTTATTTGGGTATGCATTCTCCTGCGAAATGCCAAGCTTTCGTGAGCTTCTGCATCCCTTGTGTGTGTGCCTCCAGGATGTGGGCTGGGATGTCTGTTCCCCAATACACATCCTGGGTGCCAGAGAGTCTGGAGTGCTGTGAATGCCTGGGACCAACGTGGACCGTGATTGGTCCACATATGGTATGCCTGTATGTGATCAGATCTCCCATTGGGTCCTCTTCATTTTGGCGCGAAGGAGATTCTGGATAAGAGAATGCCCCAAACACTCACACCATGACAACCTCTGGAATTCTCACTGAACGAAGGATAGGATCCAAGTATCCTGAAAAAGAAGCCGAGTCGAGGAACCCCTGGTGACCCACTGGAAGGTATGGCACCCTGAGCCTGCTGTCGTCCCACTGGGACCCTTCTGCATCTGGTTGTCCTAGAAGGTATACAAAAATGCTTCAACCCATTGGAATAGTGGGGCCAACTATTCTCTGCACCTTCATCAAACCCTGTAAGTAAGCTCTCTCGGAAGTGTCCCCGGGCCAACCAGTGGGCTGACCAATTTATGCAGACTCTTTGCCCTGATACCGCTGCTGTTTTGAGAAGGTCCTCGAAACTTGGTACGTCGCTAGCTCTGTGTTCACGGCACTCTCACACCCAATTTCGTACACTTGGCATTCCCAGGCCTGGAGTAAAGTGAGTGCGCCCAAACCAGAGTATACATGGTTACCGTGTTGCCCAGCGGTGGTGACGACTTTTGCAGGTGTTCTGCATTTGTGCCCCTTTTGCCCCTGAAGCTTGCTGCAGTGAAACTGGCCTGATCCATCCACCAGGATGGGAGAAATCATCACTGTCCCGTTTGGGAATCATCGTTGCATCTTCGTCACTGAAAGCCACAGAGAGGCTATATTGCCTCCCTTGAAACTGCAACCAAAGTGGACTCGACTGCCGAAGTTTGGTCCGGAGTGTGCCAGGGGTTGGTGAGTAATAGCAACCCTAGCAAGTGTCCCCTAGTGCCTCCATCCATGTTTACGTATGAGTGGCCCTTGAGGGCCCCTCTCCTTTCCATTACTAATGTGAACTAGCAAACTATTCCCACCTCTTGGAATCGACCCTGCCCTCAACTGGAGAACCTACTCGAATGGTGGGAATCTATTCTTCATCACCTCACCCACGTTCCTGAGCTGCTACAGACCTTGAGCAGCATTTTGCCCATCTGCATTACCGCCTGCGCAGCCATTGCAAGTACAATAGAGCATTAGGCTCCCCTCTTCTTAGAGATTGGACTGCCTCTCAGTTAGGGTTGTGGTGGATGCAGAAGGCACTGAAGACGAATTGCACTGCCTGTTTCCTTCCCCTTTTAGGTTGTGGACCCATTTCGATCATTAACCCTTTAGACCCCATTGGTCTTGTATGTATGTATTTAGATAGGATTGTGTTAACTTAATAGTATTACTGCAATTTGATTTGTGTGATGAAACTCAAAGGTATTGAAATAAATGTATTTGTATTTTTAATATGTATACACCTGGATTTGTAAGTGTCCTTTACTCTGTGTGTTCATTGAGGTCTTCTAGTCACCCTCACCCATCCTGAGACCTAATCTTGACTGCGCCAAGCTGCCCTGATTAGTCTGGCTTGTCCAGAAGGTTACCCTGTTCCAAGAAACTAGGCTGGCTTTCTGAACCTGTGCCCACCATGTCAGAGTTCAGAAATCCATCTTAGCAACAAGCAACCAGTTGAATCAGGAGACAGGTAGGTCAGCAGGGGAGCGAGAGAGAGCAAGCAGAGGAGAAGAGGACAGTTTAGAGCTGCTTTTGGAACTTCAGGTGGTCTGGCTCAAGTTTGAGAGAGGCAGGGAGGCCATTCTAGAGGAAGGCACCTGCAGAGGAGAGAGATCTACCCCCCACTCTCTGCCTGGAGAAGCGTCTGACCCTTAGAGAGTTGGAGGTAGTGGAGCAAAGCGCTTGAGAAAGAGGGCATTTTGGAAGAGAGTGTTGGATGTAGTGTGGGCCCTGCCCCAGAAAGCCTTGTACTTGTTCCTTGAAGCCACCGGGAGCAAGTGGATTTCAGGGCTGGAGAGATATGGTCTGGGCTTGAGGCAAAGGATAAGTCTTGCAGTCCTGTTCTGGATTAGTTGCAGGGGGAGGAGAGTAGATCCTTGCATATCTCTCTAATCTATTGTCTCTTCAAGAAGGTCAGTTTGCACTGTGAAGTGGGTCCCATAGGAGTAGGGCCTCAGCTTCCTTAGGGCCCACACAACAGAGAAACATTCCTTCCCTACTGTGGACCACCTGAGCTCTCTGTGCTTAAGCTGGCGACTGATCAATTCAATCGGGTGTTCCTTGCCTTTCTCATCTGTCTGTGATAGTACAGCACCTATCCCAGTGTCAGAGGCATCTGTCTGCACAATACAAGGTCTTTTATAGTCAGGGATCCTGGGGACAGGGGCCTGGCACAAGGGGTCTTTTAAGCCATTGAAGGCCTTCCCACGCTCCTCAGACCAAGAGACCTTCTTGGGTTTCTTTGGAGTTGTGAGAGTAGTCAGATGGGCATCTATGGTGCCAGTCTGCTGTAACGTTTCTGTAATACCCAGTGAGACCTAAAAAGACTCTCACTTGAGTTTGAGTAGTGGGGGTAGGCCAGTCCTCTACTGCTTGTACATTACTGGGAAGGCGCTGAATCCTCCCTCCACCTACTTCAAGCCTGAGGTAGACCACTGACCCTTGACCAAACTGCAACTTTTTGGCCTTTATGGTCAAGTGGGCCTTCTGAAGAGCCTGCAACACAATGCTGAGATGTGTCACATTATCCTCCAGGTGGCACTGAAAACTGCTATATCATCCAAATAAGCAAGGCAGAATTCATCCAACACATTAATGACATGATTCACAAGCCTCTGAAAAGTGGCAGGTGCATTCTTCAATCCATATGACATTACCCTGAACTGGTAAAGGCCTTCTGGAGTTGAGAAAGATGTCTTCTCCTTGATATGGTCTGCTATTTGCCAAATCCCTGAAGTGAGGTCAAATGTGCTGATGTACTTAGAGGCAGCCGAGGTATCCACCAGCTCATCAGTTCTAGGCAATGGGTAAACAAATGTCTTGGCGACAGCATTCAGAGCCGTGTGGTCCACAAAGAACCTCAGCTCAGAGGTAACTGCCTTTGGTACCAACACCACAGGACAAAACCAAGGACTAGTGGAGGGCTCAATCACCCCAAGATCCAGCATCTTGTTAACCCCTGTCTTGATGTATGATCTCACCTTCTCTGGAATTCTGTACCCCCTACATTCGGCAGGTACACTCTCTCCTGTGTCACTGTCATGTTTGTACCAAGGTGTCAAACCAGAAGCTATGGAAAACAAGGGGGAGAATTGCCTCAGCAAAGTTGTCGCCTCATCTTGTTGAACGGAAGTCAGGTGAGGGGCCACTTTGACACCCTCAATGGAGCTGTCTGAAGGACTGCCTTTGAACAGGTCAGGTAGAGGTTGTGATTCCTCCTCTTCTACATCTGATGCCAAGAGCAGTGCAGCAATTTCAACCATAGGGATGAAAGCCTGTATTCTATTCACATGGAACACTTTTGGAGCCTGTCCAGCCCCCTCCAAGGTCCACTAATTAGTTCACCTCACCCAGTGGCTCCAATATTGAGTAAGGGCCTGACCATTTATCCTGTAAAGCTCTATGCCTTATAGGGTTCATTATCAGGACTTGTTGGCCCGGGGTAAAATTGATAAGTGAAGCTTTCTGGCCATACCAATGTTTCACCAGAGCTTGCCCAGCCTTCAACTTAGCACTGGCGTGAGCTATCAGGAAAACCCATTCTCTTCCTTAGTCCTAGCACATAGTGTACTACATTGGTAGTGATAGGGGGAGTAGGCATCTCCCACTCCTCCTTGACTATAGCCAAGGGTCCCCTAACAAGGTGACCAAAAAGAAGCTCAAAGGGGCGGAAGCCATCCCCTTCTTGAGTTACCTCTCTCTAGGCAAACATTAAGCATAGCAGAAGGAGATTCAATTTTCTCCTCTGGGGTTCTTCCAGAGCCCCAATCATGTGGTTGAGGGTTCTATTGAACCTCTCAACCAAGCCATTGTGAAGATGGAAAATCTGAGTGTCCCTACCCTCCCGATGAGGCCCCCAACAGGAAGAAGCACCCCATAGAATAACCATTGACTGTACGAGGTTGCACCAATTCCCACCGCTCCCAGCATAAGCACGCACCACGAACGGTACCCAGCCAACCGACCATACCACCCTGCTGTGGTACAAACCCTGTCCAATCCAAGCAACAATAACTAAGACTGAGCCGAAGATGATTATATGGACCGAATCGATTGACCTTCCCGCAAGCCATGCTGCAGGTCGTTAGAGACGCCATGACGACATAGCCACATTAGACAGGAAGCACACGTCCAACTTGCACAGTCGGGACACTCACACACCAATCCACAAGAAGAACATACGCATACAGTTCTATGAGCTAGAGGACAGTGACATATACATACTGTCTGCATGTTTATTATTTTGTCACATAAGCTCGCTACAGCACTGCAGAAACACAGATGCAAGAAGAGCTTGTGTGCATGCTTGCAGATGCTACATGCCATTAACCCTATGGATGGACAGGAGCACTCAAGGGAACTGACCGACCATGACATGCCCTAACCTAGGAACAAGGACGTCGAATGAATCAGCAGAGCTGAAGGAGGCCTTAGGCAAATCCAGCACACTAGAATCATGTCGCAGAAATACCAAAGCTTCAAGTTGCTGTGCAAGCAGAATAGCCCTGGCAGGGACTGCCACCGCCAAGGCCACGATGTTGCAGGAGATATTCCTCACTCACCATGCCACGGTGGGCCCAGCTACAAGGAAGAATATCCCAAGCTAAAATACAAATAAAAACGAGGTAATTCGGCCTCAGCAGCAGTCTCCTCACACATGACTCGGCCGACCTGACACAATGCCAAGGCCTAGAAGCTGGGAAAGATGCAGTCGTCTCACTCTTGCAACCGAGCTTGCAACAAATCGCAACAATCCATCTACAATATGTGCTGGGAATGGACCGCTCTCATGGCATTAGTAAAAGCCCCATTGTTACACACTGTCACATAGTCACACCTGGCTGATACACATTGTACGTAAGCAGGTATCTTGCGGGCTGGGAACAACGGTAGTCCCAGGCTTGGGGGCCCGCGTCCTGACCAATGCAAACACTGGGGGATAGGGGCTGAGAGCGGGAATCCCCAGCCAATCACTGGGGCTTCTGATGTAACAATATTCAGGTAACAATTTTTTGGGAAGGTCCAAGTACACCACCTGACGTCGTATCCACCACTAACAACGCATACTATATGTTCATATACTGTACCTACCACTCTGGGAGCCAACCCGTATTGGCGTTAGGTTCAGGGACATGTTCTCAACAAGTGACTATGATTGTGACGTCACGTATGTACAAAAGTGGCCTGCGAGCCCAAAATCGTCAGGATGTGCCTGGACTGGATTTTGCTCCATGCGTGTGATCCCTTCTTGTTTGCTATAATAAAACAGCAGTAACCCTTTGCTCCTTGTGTGGACCTCAACTTCTTTAGGACATTGGAAGGAGTTAGGGCCTTCCGAGAGCTGGAGGTCCGCGGACCGTAGGTACGACCCTGCCGACCCCAAAATCTACCCTAACAAGTGGTTTGTGGCTGATAAGCTGAGGAAGACCTATAAGTGACCGCACACTCCTTCCGCATGGCTTGCACATACTTGGACCTAACTTTGCTGCCCCTATCAGACACAACTTCTTCAGGGAAGCCATCCCTAGTGAATATGCAAAGCAAAGCTTTAGCAACTGATTTGGCAGTTACTATCTTTAATAGGATGGCCCCAGGATATCTGGTGGCATGGTCGACCAGCACCAAGATAAACCTATTGCCTGAAGATGTTTAAGGGTGCAGGGAGACACCAATGTCAATCCATACCCTCTCAAATGGTACCCGCACAACTGGGAGTGGTACCAATGGAGCCTGGATTGTTGAGCCACTTTTCCCAGATAACTGGCATCTGGCACAACTCCTGCAGTGGCTTTCTAAGTGGACCCCCATCGTGGGTCAGTAGAAGTGCATGGCTAACTTTTGCTTGGTTCACTTTATGCCAAGGTGACCAGCAAAGGGGACTTCATATGCCAGCTGCAAGAGGAAGGGTCTTACATTGAGGGGGGCCACCAACCTCCTATGGTCGCCTTCTGTAGACTCTGTGGGCTAAATGTACAGGGTCACACCTTCCCAATAAATCCTATGCTTCCCAGGAGGTTCACCCTCAAGCTGGGAGCAGACCTGTCTCCTTAGGCCTTCCAAAGATGGTCACTCACTTTGGCCCTTACTAAACTCAGCCCTTTCAGGACCACTTTCAACCAACAAACTTTGGAGTTCAGGATGATCATGTGGGTTGAGAATTTCAGGCAACAGCTCTACCTCATCAGGTTATGATATGATATGATATGATATGTTATTTGTATCGCGCTCGTACACAAGTGTTTCAGAGCGCGACTAGGCAAGGGAGGGGAACAAGGGAGAACACAGCACAACATAAAAACGATCATCCTAGGCTCAGTGACATTGAGAACGCGCAAGTTTGTTTGTTATTTTTGTTTATTTTATTCAGTATAGCGCTCCAGACCCAGGGGTAAATGGGCGCTTAAGGACAAGTTACAAAGTTACAGTATACAAGCAGTTATACAATTTTGGCGGGAATATGCCATATATGGTATGTACAGGCAGGTAGAAGAAGCATTTCAAATTATGTACAATATATACAACAAGAACTAAGCTTATTCTATCTAAGGGTTTCCTTCTCCAGTAGCCAGCTAATGACTAATTTTCTGAACAATTGGAAGGATTTGACCAGTTTAATATTCAGTGGCAAGGTGTTCCAAAGTTGAGGGGCGAGGACAGGGAAGCTCGAGCCTCCCGCTCATTTGGCGGTGAATCTGGGCACGATGAGGCTGAGGGTATTAGATGATCTGGTGACTCTTGTCTTGGGTTTAAGAGTGAGTTTGTTAGTCAAGTATTGGGGGGCTAGGTGGTTTAAGGCTTTGTAGGTGAGGCAAAGGGTTTTTAGGTCGATTTTCTCCTGAATAGATAACCATTTGCAAGATATTCTTGTGTGGGAAATGTGCTCCCTCTTGGGAATATTTAGTGCTGCTCTCAGCGCATTATTTTGGAGTATCTGAAGTTTCTTGATTATAGCTTGGTTGGCACCAAGGTAGATGCTATTACAGTAGTCAAGTTTTGATTGTATAAGGGTTCTCGCCAGAATGAGGCAACTGTTTGTAGATAGGAACGGTCTACAGGCCCTGATTAGTTTTCCCGTCTAGGCGGTGGCTGAGGCAGTCATATTAACTTGTTTGGCGAGGTTGGTATTGGCGCCCAGGTAGAAGCCTAACGTTTTCACGTTCTTCACAACTGGGATGATGTTACCATCTATGGTGAAGTTCGAATAATCGGGGCTGAGTTTCTGTAGATTATTGGGGGACCCGACTAGGAGGAGCTCAGTCTTCTCATCATTAAGACAGAGGCTGTGTGTGGCCATCCATGCCTGAATGATGGCGAAGATTTCGTTAATCCTAGTGGCGTCAGAGTTGTAGTTACCAGAGATGGTGAGGAGTATCTTGGTGTCATCTGCGTAGTTGGTGTAGGTGACACCCAGGTGGTCCAGTTTGTCAAAGAGGGGCTTCGTAAAGATGTTATAGAGGGTAGGGGAGACGCAGGAACCTTGTGGGACACCACAGGTGATGGGGATGGGGTCAGCTGCAGCCACAGAAGAAAAGACCCTCATTGTTCTGTTGGCTAGGAAGGATTGAATCCACATGACAGCAGGTGGGGAGAAGTGGGCAGCAGAAGAGAGGTGGTTGCAAAGTATTTTGTGGTCAACCAAGTCGAAGGCTGCTGAAAGGTCTAGGAGGAGTAGGATAGCTGCTTTGTTTTTGTCCTTGATGTCATCAATCTGGCTTTTAAGGTCAACAAGGGCAGTTTCCGTTCCATGTTGAGGGCGAAAGCCAGATTGACGCAGGCCTAGCAGTTGATTAGACTCCAAGTAATCCTGGATTTGCAGATAGGCAACTCTGTCGAGGATTTTTAGCAGGAAGGGGACCGTGGTAATAGGCCTGTAATTGGTGGGAATGGCTGGGTCAAGAGACTGTTTTTTTCGGAGAGGGAGAACCCAAGACTGTTTTAGTTTGTTAGGTACAGAATTAGTTGAGAAGGATAGGTTTATTAGTTTGGAGATAAATGGGGCGAGGTCTCGCGCCGCGTCTTTGATGATCTCTGAGGGGCAGCTGTCCCCTTTACAATTTGAAGGTTTAAGGGATGCTATAATTTTTTGAATTTCGGGTATAGTAACCGGTTTAAATGTAAAGCTGGAGGTATTGCTAGTAGGGGTGGGTGTGCTAGGTATGAAGGCGTTGCTGTTTGATAGTTGTAATCTTTTGGATTCAATTTTGTTTTGAAGACCAGTGATTTTGTTAGCTAAGGCATTTTGGATGCTGGTGCACCATGCCTTGTCCTTCACACAGGTATCGGTTGGAGGATTCGGATTTTCTAATTCCTTCAGGATGGTGAAGAGTTCTTTAGCAGAGGATTGGGCATTGTTTATTCTGACATTATAGGCTTCTTTTTTGGTCCGGATTATCTCCTTCTTGTAGTGGGAAGAAATGGTCGTAAGATTAGCTTTGTTTTCTGCAGAGGGGTTAGTTTTCCATAGGGTTTCCAACTTGGCTTTCTTTTTTCTAAGAGTTTTGAGTTCCGGTGTGTACCAAGGGTTCAGGTGAGCTATAGGCTTACATTTGCGTTGCTTTAATGGGGCAACGGCATCAATAGTGCTAGTTAGAGCATCATTGTAGGAGTTGACCAGAAGGTTAAGGTCGGCTGTAGCTGGGATTGTGTTAAGAAGGGGGAGGATAAGTGGTGTTAGGGTCTCTGCGGTGATATTGCGCTTGTTTCTCGTCAGGCAGGCTGGTGCGTAAGGGCGCTGTTTAAGGTTAGGATTGTTTTGGTAGATGTCAAATAATATGAGGAAGTGGTCAGTCCATACAAGAGGTTGTGGGGCTTTGCAGGTGATATTACAGTTGTGGGCTGCGACCCAGTCAATAGTTCTACCTTTCTGGTGGGTAGGTAGAGTAACGACTTGGGTGAAGTCGTGCTCAGATAAGGCGTTAGCCAGGGAGGCAGCAGGAGAGTCGTTAGGGTCATTAAGCCCTAGGTTAAAGTCTCCTAGAATGATATTTTGGGAGTGGGGCTTGGAATTCTCTGCTATGAGAGAGGTAATGCCTTCCTCGAAGGAGCTTGTGGGGCCTGGAGGCCTGTATATGAGTTGCAGGGTAATGGTGCTCTTAGGGGTAGTTTGTACTTTGATGGTGAGTTGTTTGCAGGATTTAAGCGGGGGGGTGATGAGTCTGACATTGAGAGAGGACTTGAATATGATTGCTACACCTCCTCCCCGAGCATTAGGTCTATCCGCTCTGAGGACGGAGTAGTTGTCAGGAATGGCGAGAGTGAGGTAGGGACCTGCTGCTTCGTGTAGCCATGTTTCTGTGGTAGCAAGGAAATCAAGGTCTCCTGAAAGGATAATGTCGGCCATTTCAGTGGGGTGGGCTACTAGGGATCTAACGTTGAGTAGTGCCCCTTTTAGAGGTGACGTGTTAGTGGCCTTAACCCTGTCCCTGGTTGTGGACTTGGTCGCCAGTGCGGTAGGCAGCTTGCCAAATGAGGTGGGTAGTCTGGCGCCGAGTCTGTCATTGCGGTCCTGGAGGGTGGGCTTACTTGTGGGGTGGTGAGCCAATGGATTGCGATGGTGAGGTGTGAAGGCAGTGTGGTCAGCTTCAATTATGTTAGGGGTGTTGGGTAGGATATTATTTGGTGTGGCATTTGTTATGGCAGTAGAATGTTGGAGAGTGAAGTGTGGGAAGGGTGGGAGGGAAGGGAGGAAGGGTGTGGGGCAGCAGATGGGTTGGTGTCTAGGGCAGCCTAGTTTAGCTAGTCCATTGTTATATGATATATAACTGTTGCTGCTACATGGAATGCTGTTGTTTATGATGCAAAAAGGGAGCATGGTGAGCATGAGCCAAGGGAGTATAGTTGGGATTATGCAGTGAGTGGGCAGTTTAGTTGTTAGCACAGCAGAGTGCGAAGGAGGGCAGTGCAGTTGCAGTAATTTCAGCGACAATCCTGAGAGCGAAATTACTCCTAAGGTTATGAAGCGGGCAGTTCTAGTCGTGCAACAACATGTAGGCTTAGGCTAAGTTCGGACTTGCTGCTAAAGTGCAGAAAGGGCAGTTCTAGTAATGCAACACCATATAGGCATAGGCTAAATTCCGAGTTACTGCTATGGTGCAAAAATGGCAGTTCTGGTAATGCAATAACATATAGGCATAGGCTAAAATCGGAATCGCTATTGTAGTGCAAAAAAGGGCAGTTCTAGTAATGCAATAACATATAGGCATAGGCTAAAATCGGAATGGCTACTGTAGTGCAAAAAAGGGCAGTTCTAGTATTGTAACAGCATATAGGCATAGGCTACATTCCAAGTTGTTGCTGGGGTTGAGAAGAGGACAAATCTAGTAGTGCAATAACAGGAGGGCATGGGGTGAAACTCGAAGTTTTCTACTGAAGCAGCATCACTTTGGGCTTAGCAGATGGAAGGCATTTGAACCATCACAGTTGTGCAACAATAGATTCATTCGAGCTGCAGTCAGGTAGTTCTAGTCCTGCAAAAGTCTGAGTTTGTTGACATAGGATGAATGAAAGCTGGGTGCCTCTGCTAGTGCAGTTCAATGAGAGTGCAATCCTGGGGGTTGTACAGAAAGAGGGGCGCACTTACCCTGTAGGTAGATGGATGGGCCTGAGGGTCGTTGGGTAGGGGTCTGTGCCCTTGGCTCGCCGGCGTAGGACAGGCGAAAGACAGGCACTGTGCCTTAGAGCGAGTGCCTTAGAGGCGTGGGCCGGCTCTCAGCCTTCCGGCTTGTGATTGACAGTAAATGGTGGTGGTGAGCCAATCACAGCGCGCGCAGTGCTGAGAGGCCGGATAGCAGGCTGTGATGATGGCGGGCGGCCATCTTGGAGTGGGATAAGCCTTGTGGCTTACAATGGCAAAATAATGCACTCCAGTGCAGGTCTGGGGTGCTCAAGATGCAGGAGGGAAGGCTGGCCAATTGTGAGGGATGGCACAAGGGTGAAAAGAAATATCGCCGTGAAGTAGCCTCAAGATGTGGGTGAGCTCGAGTAGCGCAAGAGGGGCCTACCTTTCTCCAGGCAGAGTACACCAGTTGCCTACTGCTCCTGCAGTAGGTGGGGGGAGCTCCTGCTCCTCTGAACGAGACGGTTTTAGGGAAAAGGGAAAAAGTGCATGGAAGGGGGAGAGTGGAAAGTGCAGAAGCCGAGGAGCGCAGATAAATAAAATAAATAGAAAATTGAGGCAAACTGTGGTAGTGCAGCCAGCAAGTGGCAAGTGCTGTGTTTAAGGCAGCAGACTGGGTATGTCTGAATAAGTGCAGAAAAAGAAGAAAAATGGGGGGGGCTGTATGGGTACAGATACAGGCCCCAGTGCAAGGGGTGGCCAGGAGGCAGTGCAGGAAGGTGGCAGGGTGAGCAGGTACCTGGGCCCAAGGGACAGAGGGTGGCCAGGTGCACAGTGCCAAGAGAGCAGATCAGCAGGTGAGAAGGGGAGCGAAGGCAGAAGCAAAGAGGAAGGTTTCGAGGTGCTTCCGGAACCGGAGATGGTTCTCCTCAAGTTTTAGAGTGGCAGGGAGGCTGTTCCAGAGGGAGGCCCCAGCCGAAGATAGAGATCTACCCCCAGCTCGTTTCTTTGAAAAACGACTGACCCTGAGGGAGTTAGAGGTAGAGGAGTGAAGAGCTCGAGAGGGGAGGTATTTGCGGAGGGATAGCTGAAGGTATTTTGGACCCAAGCCCCAGAAAGCCTTGTGGACAATGCAGAGGGTTTTGAATTTAATCCTTGCATCCACTGGGAGCCAATGGAGAGATTTCAAAGCTGGAGAGATACGATCCCAGGGCTTGAGGCCAAGGACAAGTCTCGCAGTCCTGTTCTGGATAAGTTTTAGGGGGCGGAGAGTAGAGGCAGGTAGATTTAGAAAGAGGCTGTTACAATAGTCCAAGCTAGAGAGAACCAGAGCTTGGGATACCATGAGCTTCTGGGGGAAGGAGAGGAAAGGCAGAATACCTCTGAGGAGGTGCAGTCGGAAGTTTGACTTTTTAGAGACATCAGAGATATGGGCCGAGAAGGAAAGTGTGGAGTCAAAGATGACGCCAAGGTTCTTAGCCTTGCAGGTAGGGGTAGGAGGAGGGCCTAGGGAGGCCGGCCAGAGAGTGAGGGAAAAGGATGGAGATGGTGTGCCGATGAGGAGGATCTCCGTCTTCCTGGCATTCAGACAAAGCTCATTGGTGGCACACCAATTTTGAATAGCAGTTAGGCAGTCAGAGATGAGAGAGGGAGAGGAGGTGGCTGAGGGCAGCCGGAAATTAGTTGAGTGTCATCAGTGTAGCACTGGAAATTTCAGCAGAAAATGGCAATGCAGTGAGCAAGAGTTGCCAGGTATTGGTTGAAAAGCCAGGGTGAGCGGTTAGACCCCTTGGGAACCCCACAGGTGGAGAGGAAGATAGATGATAGGAAAGACCCCAGTTGGACCTGTCAGCTGTTTAGCCAACTACATCACCTCAGTGGTAGGTGAGTTTGGGGCAATGTTTTCTTTCCCTCTCTTGTCTTTCATTTAGCCTTGGGTTTCCCTGGTTTGTGACCTTGTGCATAGTCTCTCTGCTGTCTCATTCCCAGCAGGACCTTTCCCAGGAGGATATCTCAGCAGCAACCTGCTTGCCTTGGAAGCAAAATGACAACAAGAAACACCAGTTAGATCCCCGGTTCCAAGCTTAGAAACATCTGTGTATTAAGCATGTTATAAATAACATATCATATCATATACTCACAGGAATCATGACCACTGTACCATTGACAGTTAAGATCACAGGCATTACCTGGAACTTGAGAGGGGGACCATCAGCTAACTTGGTGGGTATCAGGGGAGCTCTGGCAAGCTCTTCCTCGTTTACCAAAGTGGAATGTACCACAGTTCTGCTGGCACCACTATCCCTATGTATCTACTGCATTGATTAGCACACTGTCCTTAAAGTAGTGCTTGGTGTTATCTGGAATGCTAGCATAAGTCTCTGAGACTTTAGACTCCTTGGAACCCAGGGAAACTCGGCCTCCCTGAGATTCTATCCCACTTTTTCACAGAGTGGACCCCCAATGTTTTCACCTTATATCTGGTGCACCCTTCACATGGTCACTTGCTCCACAAGTTACACAGGATCCACTGGGTCTTGGGACATAGAGAGGCCTACTGTAACTAGAGTTCTGTCTGTAAGGATGACTCCCACTACCCTGAACATTCTCTTGGGACATACCATTGTTATTCTTTTTGTGGCACTTTTGGGAAGACATTTGATCAGATCCCCCACCCTCTTTTTCTTTGTGCTTTTACCCCGCCTCCTGCTTACCAGGAGTAGTCTTGTCCTTATGGGACACTCTGTGTGACACCCACAAATCTGCACTAGTCAGTTTCTTAGGATCTATCTCCTTTGAATCAGCCAAGTGCTGCTTGAGCTCAGGGGAACAGGATGCAAAAATATGTTCCAGCATGACCAAACATATCATACCCTCAAATGTGGTGACCTTATAGCCTTCAACCCAGCCTGTGAAGTTCATCAAGGAATCAGTAACATAGGACACCCAAGTGTTACCTTCTTTCTTTTTGCACTCTCTAAATCTCTTCAAGTATTGAGCAGGAGTCTTCCCAAACTTTAAGATGAGAGTTTGCTTCAATCTTACAAAGTCTTTTCTGTCAGCCTTTGACATTTCCACAATGGCACTGCAGCAGCCAGAATGGGGGAGTCGACTGAGCAACCATGCAATCTTGTCAGCATCCACAATCTTTTGTACTTCACATGCATACTCAAATGCAGTTAACCAGTCCATGATGTCATTCTTTTCATCATACATACTGAGCAGATCTTTAGGAAACTGTGGATGAGAGGAGGTCCCAGAACCATTTCCAGATGCCTTAGAGAAGCTAGTTGTAGCCTTCATCTTGGCAAGCTCCAACTTGTGATCCCTGTCTTTTGGTTTTCTGCCTGCTCAACTCTCAGCTTTCCATGTTGAATTCAAGCTCCTTTGGCTTAAACAGCAGCTCTTGATTTTTTAATTCAAGCATGGCCTCAACATCAGATCCAACAGACAACACTTGGGACTCTCCATCTTCCCTTTGTTCATGGACTCCATGGATGATGGCAGCGACAGCTCTGCAAGAGCTGTCAGTGAGAGCAGCCCCACCACCTTCTGCACTATCATCTGAAGTGATGGCATTGAGTTGATCCTCTTGCCAATCATAATCCTTTAGATAATGTCAACCTTGGTACCTTGAACTGATAAGTCTCTCCCTGTACAGAACATTCTCAGTGTCTCTGATTTGGAAGCTGTAAAGGAGGTCCCAAGCACGACCCGCACTCAAATCACCCATTTTGAAGAACCAGGAACTTTCACGCCGAAATATGTGACGTATGACAAACAAATAAACCAACAGAGAGCTGCAGTGGGGCTCTGCCCAGTACCTATCAGACTGACAGCACCTATTGAAGTACCTGCACATAAAAAAAACTTGGACAGTAAGGTACCCATTGAGAAAACCATATCGACAAGTGAGACAAACTGACGATTGCCAAAACACAATGCCTGAAGAAGCCAAGAAAGTCCTAAAGGAAGACCAATGGTGATGTCACAAGAACCCTGACTCACATATAGAAAATATGATGACCTGCAAATGACGAAATGAGACAAAACACCATGGATAAGTGATATCCTGAGTTTAAAGTGAAATGAGTGCTGTCAAATGTAATAAGCTTATGCCATAAGCGTGATGAAGACATGCAGCCAGTTTACACATGTACATATGCTTGGAACTGCAAGAAATTTGAGAAATCATGCGTCTTGGTTATGCTTAGTAGTAAGATAGATCGCGGCAAGCGCCACCTATACATATCTCCCTCAAAAGGAGCATTTTATATAAGTATACTTCCACTATGCACAAGAGCAGAATCAACCAAAGGTTATTAAAGGCCGCATATCGGCTGACATAGACGAACAGTAATTACAATTAATGAAGCAAAGAACAGAGTATCCTGTTCAAAGAAGTCAAGATAAGCAGCAGAAGGCAGGTGGTGGGCAGAAAGCTAAATCAAATACACAAATTGCATGGAAAATGAGACAATTTCACAGTGCCTGAATCAGGTGACCTGCCAAGCAAGAAGAGTTGGAGCCTTTACACCTACGCACGGCCTTGTGCCATGCATAGATATCTGAACTGTTCCAGACAGAGATGCAGTATCGAGGCCAACCAACAAGAAATAATTGACACATGGCCGTTGAGGTGGTGATTGATAGTAGCAATACTTGGAGGAAGGCTGGGGGAGCAGACAAGCACCCTGCATCTGGCCGACTGTTCTGCATGCTGCTAAGCTAGTAGAAAAGTAGGAGTGGGGTTGGGGCCAACCCAGTCATAATGGACCAAGTAATCTAGGGTCCTATAGTTTGTAGAACCAATGGAACGTCGTACGTTTAGTGACGTCCACAATAGCCATTCTGAAGGAAGGGCTTAGATGCCCCACCTGACACTGGTTATCCAATCCCCTCACTCCATTATCATATACAGATATAGCACCTATATTAAAGTTACCTTCCTATAACCAGTAGAATTGCATGCAACAGTTTAAGCGTTACACGTCAGTGATGATGAGTTTTTAGTATAAATGATGTTTTTTTTGTGAAGTTCGTTGGAGTTGTCGGAGCGAGAAGGAAGATCAAGCAACAGCTGATGTTCAGGAACTCCCCGTTTTTTGTACCTGTCATCAAACGGACTCCCTTTGCCACACCATTGAGTTGTCATTATTGATTTGATGCTAGAGTACTAATCTGCATCCCCATCCATCTCACGGGTGCTGCTGCCTCATCTTAAAATGCTGTTGGGCAACCCCCAGCTTTATGGGCCAGTTGGGGTCCTAGTGCACACTTGTTAGCAGAGAGAGGATGGTTTATCGATTATCGATTAGACAAAGACACCCATTGACCGTCGACATAAAGTAACTCTAGGTCCTCAGCAATATCAAAGTCCATTGCCATCTGGTTAAGTAGACTGGGAAGCTCCCCGTAGATAGTGGCTAGATTAAATTACAAAACCTCCAGGGTGAGGTCTGCAGGAACCTGTGTTTCATGCCTTAGAACAAGTAAGGGAAGGTAACGGTGGGAGGCGGGACAAAAATAAAGTTAGAGATAGAGTAGAATGTATACATCTAAGGGGAAGGAAATAACGACTTGAGGTTGACCGAGCAACACATAGAGGATGCTGGGAGGATACCTGAGCATAGAGGAGGAAACAAGGAGGATACCTGAGTAGAGAGAGGATATGCCCAAATACCTACGCTTTAATATAGCGGTTAGAAGAAGCCTGCATTCAAAGTCCTGAATAAAATAGGATGAAATACGAGACCAAAGCGGTTAAAGAGGCTTTTGAAAGGAATGGGCTTACACTCCATGTCGGCGTAACTCATAGGGGCAGAGATCTGTGTAGCCGGCTGGAGTCTGTCTAGTCTGTCCAGTCTGTCACATTTGTCTTATGTTTTTTCTTTTACTTTTTCTTTTCTCTCTGATTTCATTAAAAAAATAAGGACATTTTTGGAGGAATGAGCACAAAAATTACGTGATTGTGTAGCCAAGACACATGAATCGATGATTATTGTTTGAAAAGGAAATAATAATAAAACAGGATTGGAGCTTGCAACGATTGGTGCTCGCTCATATTGCTCGCTCACATTGTTGATATTGTTTAAGTAACGTAAAACGTAACCAAGGGTTGTGTGAGGAGAAGAGAGATCATTTTAAGTATGGAAGATGTTACACCGTTAATACACTTGTGCAAACAGTTACCAAAACATGCACCTAAGCTGAAAAAGTACAGTGCAGAATGGGTTAAGGGCACCGCAAACAAAATGTTTATGTCATGGCCCCAGGGCAGGTCACTATCTAAAATGGTCCTGCAACACATGACGACATATTTGCACGCCACGTAGACTGGCAAAAAATTAGAACTTTGGAAGATGTACCAAGAGGATAAGCAGGAAGAGCCGCCCTTAGATTGGATACTTAACGTATGCACGGAGGGGGATGTGACGCCTTCCACACAACCTGCCCCGCCTGAAACAAAAGATGAAGTCAGTAAAGACAAAGGATTATACCCGCTAAGGGAACTTAAAGCAGCCACAGGATATAGCAATCCAGCATAAGAGTCACCCACGCAAAGTAGTGATGAAATTCCAGACAAAGATACAGATAGAGATATCACCTCCAAAATCCTGAGGGACAAGGAGAGACGCGGAAAAGAGAAAGGAGACCAGGGACAAGCAAGTACATCTCTAGATACCAAGAGAGAGGGCAAAACATGGAAAGGAGGTGAGGATAGAAATGATGGATGGCAGGTCGGATTCTGTTGAAACTCGATTATAAAGGCATTGAGGAAGTGAGACAAATGGGAGAGCTACACGATTTTCAAAGAAATGAGAAGGAAAAGGAAAATGGATTGAGAGACGAAAGGATCATGAGAAGAGACAGGAAGAGATGAGAACAGTTGTATCGCGAGGAGCAAGAAAGGAAACACAATCACAAGCAGAGAGGAGCCGACAACCAGAGTAGGCAGGAACAGCGGAAAATAGAAGAAGAACAAAAGCCAGGGAAAGGAGAATAAAAAGACAAAGGGATGAGGAAATACGAAGGGCAAATGAACGAAGAGATGTAAAGAAACAGGAAGAAGATAGAGCCAGGGAGGAGGCGATGAAGCGCAGGGAATTCGGTGATGACATATAACGCAAGCGAAGGCAGCGAGCGTGTGATCTTGAATATCTGGAAAGAGATGTTAAAAAAACCTGATCCAGTAGTAGATTGGGAAGACATAGAAGAATTATTTCCTGAGTACAATTCAGTACCAGGCACGGCTAGGCCAAATATTGAGGATGACTTTGACACCAGAAGCATCGGATAGACGATCGATAGAATATATGATGAAATGGGACAAGAACAAGTTCCCCAAGGGAAAGGAGAGGACGAGCGTCTTGAGAGCACTCAGCTGTACGATACTGAGGATGCCTCTCAAAGTAGTAGAAATAGAGCGCTGTCCCTAGATAGGTTGACACTAAATCGGAATGAGGGAGATGAGAGGAGTTGCACGAGTTGGGCACAGACAATATCAGACACAGTAAGAGAGGAATATAAGGAAAGGGAAGAAGAGAGGAGACGCGAAAAACACTGCTCCGGAGGAAAACAGATAAGATGGTCAGATTCTAGTGAATCTGCACTTAAGGCATCAGAGTCACCCACACAGTCAGACCAACACAAAGGAGTATGTTACGGTCAGAGGGAGGTGTCTCTACCACCCTATGTGAGCCGACTAAGGGCATTTCCCGGTAGACGGAGATGCAGAACTGTTGTCCCTGCAGAGGATAGAAAAATTATGAGAGAGGAAAAAGAGTGCCACGTATTACAATTCCCGTTGCTCGAGAAAGGAGGAACGAGGCCCCAGTATATTCCATGGCCATAAATGGATCAGGAAAACCTGAAAAACAAGCTATCAATGTTAACATCAGGAGCCGGGAAATGGATACATGAGCTGGAAAAAATGACGGGAGGGAACACGATGGCTATAGGAGATATTAAGGGTATTTTAATCACCATACTTGGTGATTGAGCTGACGATGTGTGGACACGTGCAGGTTACCCTGGTGTGACCACAGTCAATACTGCACATGATGGAGCTCCATTTAACAATTGCAGAGCCACAGTATGGAAAGCATTATGATTGCTATACCCGAATACTTCTGACATGGGAGCTATAATGACACGTAAAATGAAGGAATCAGAAGATCCTTTGCTTTACATTCAGAATTTCCAAGATGCGTGGCGCTGGAAACGTGGGAATCTTGAGAAAATCTATACCCGTGCTTTACCATATATTATGCTAAGTGCTGCCAGATCAGGTACTGAAGCAGCTCAAGAAATTGGTAGGAATCAAAGCCAAACCGTGGTCTGAAATACAGTTGACCATAGCTCACTATTGCAGGCTACTTCAAGAAAAGAATCGCAAAAAAGTGGCTGTACGAAAAGCTGAAGAGGCAAAATTAGTGCAGAAGAAATTGTCAAAATATGCCATTGAAGGGGCAAAGATAACTAGCACAGACAGGCCGAACATTCAGCAGGTCAATAATCAACAGCAAGTTAATCAGTGCAGTAATGGGTTTCATCCCAGAGGGAGAGGCTTTCAAGGAAGAGGATGGCAGAGTAATCATGGAGATTTCCAAGGTAATCACAGAGGGTTTGTTTCAAAACATGCAAAATGGCAATCAGGATATGTCAAATGGGCAAATAATCAGACCACAGCCAATATGCTGGACGTGTGGGATGTCAGGGCATCTAGCACATACAGAAGTCAAGGCATGGTGCAAAAAGACCAGGGAATATGAATAGGGATGGTGAATCCACCTGTGTCTTTACAGCAAGGAGGAATTGGAGTTGCAGAGAATCACACGGTGCAACAGTAAGTGCTAGGAGCACAGCAAAGCTCGCAACCTCAGAACTTGATAAGTTATCCACAAGGACAGTCTCAACATTCACCGATGCAACTGTCACAGACAACAAGAGCAGGACAGGCGTTGAACTCTGGAATGAGAGCTAACACTGGTCAGAAGGCAGTCCATTCACGCAGCATGGGACAAAGCTATATATGGATTAAGACAGCTCACTGGGAAACCTGATGTGTTCTATCCTATCAGTGATACCTAACCCTCACGAGGAACCAAGGGTGGATGTCATTATAGGGGATAAAGAATATTCCTTCCTAGTCGACACAGGTGCAACATGCTCATGTATATGTGAAGGCAAGTTTTCCTTGTTCGGTGATGGCTTAAAAACTCAGGGCTTCACAGGAGCAACAAGTCGTGTTACTTTTACAAATGAACTTCCAGTCTCTATAGGAGAATGTGAAATGAGTGTGCCACTGTTACATTCAAGGCAAACCCCAGTAAATATATTGGGACGAGACCTAATGACAAAGTTAAACATGACAATTTCGGAGAAGGGCATAGTATGTTCGACTCCAGGAATGCATTATTTGAACATATGCAAAATGATTAGAGCATACGCAGGACAATCAGCGATGAGAGCTGCCCCATTGGAACTAGAAGTATTTGCGTATGGAGTACGTGTGCTAATGGCAGGGCTACCAGGTCTTGCGGGCAAAACCATGAGAACCCCAGACGAATTTCTATTTAGGCCAAGAATACCTATGCATGAAGAAAAGGGACAAGTATTTCCCTTGACAATACACACAGCCGTATTGCGAGGAAAAATGGCACTGATCGATGGTTGTGATGATGAAGGCCGACAATAGTGCACAGTAATCGCCATTGAGGAAGGGTACAGACTGACTGATGTCACTGATGACGATCTATTTGACGAACGAACAGATATTGAGGAAACAACAGTCGAGATAAATCTCATTTTTTGGGTGAGGATGATCAAAAGAGAAGTGCCCCAGATAATGATGCTAGCACAGAATCGTCCTGAATATTTTAATGATGACATGGCCCAGGTGCCTGTCTCATTATGGACCACAGGCCCCTATGACATGGGCTTATTGAAAGGAGTCAGAGAAGTAAGGATTAAACTGAAACCAGGAGCAATTTTGCCAAAGGCACGGCAGTATCCCATGTCTAGGGAAGCCGATGAAGGAATTTTCAAGACAATTTCTGCCATGATGGAACAGGGCATCTTAGTGACATCAGAGTCGTCATGCAACACCGCGGTTTATCCGATTAAAAAATCAAAGGGAAGATTGTGGAGACTAATTCAAGATTAAGCCCAATAAATAATATTGTAGAGGCCGAGTTCCCTGTAGTCCCTAACATGGCCACAATCCTATGTAATATACCTGTTGAGGCACAATATTTCACGGTGATTGGCTTGAAAAATGCATTTTTCTCAATCCTATGACACAAAGACTCACAAGATTTGACATAATTTACATTCAGACAGATGAGTCTGAAAAGCATGAGGCTACCCCAGGGATACTGTGAGTCTCTTTCAATTTTCAACAGAGTCCTGCAAATGGATTTAAGCAACATTGCATTAGAGAGTGTTGTCTTGCAATATGTGTGTGCTCCGAGACCCCCAAACGGCCCATGAGTCTGGGTTTGCTCAGAATCACTTTAAGACAAGTTAGCGGCACCCGTGAGATGGATGGGGGTGCAGATTTTATTACTCCAACACCAATCAATAAGGAAAACGCAACGGTTTAGCAAAGGGAGTCAGTTTTATGACAAGTACAAAAAACAGGTAGTTAAAATTCAGACTCTGAGCTGCGGCCTGCAGGCTGACACTGAGCACCGGAGACGGTGGCCAGCAGCCCGCACAAATGCGGTACGGACCCAGGATGATGCCGATCCAGCAGGAGCTCCTGAACCAGATCCAGCCACTGCAGGACCAGTGGGCACCCCGCAACATGATCTATGGACCCGAGCCTGAAATCCCATGATCGCTATACATATAGCGCCCGCACCGTGGAAACCGTGGAAAAAAGCAGCAAAGCTACAACAAAGAAGCGACGCTGCTACATGAGGAAGAAATTAGGCTGCCGTGCCTAAAGGCGCCTAAAGGAAGATTTACTTATACACTAATTGCCCTCCATCAAGCCACACACGAGGCCACCACGCTCAAAGATGGCTGCCCGATTTTTACCCAAAGCCACAAGTGCCTAACGAGGCCCACCTCAGGCATCATCCTATCCTGATTGGCTGCCGGTGCCATTTACTCCCTGATTGGCTGCCGGCAGGCGTAGCCGGCCCTCTCACATCAAGGCCCACGATTGCAAGGCTACTTCCTGTTTCTTGCCTGTTACTTGACGGAGCTGCCGTCTGCCAGTCCCCCTGGCCCACACAGTCGAGCTCCAGCATGGAAGTCCATCGTGAACCATCGCCTTCCAGAGCCTGAAGTCACCGGGTAAGCTACCCACCAGCTACCCACCAGCATTCTACCCGCCCTCCCCTATCAACATGCTGGCTAACACCATCCCATGCACTAAACCGTACCACCGGGATGCCGCCCCATACACCCTACTGCCTCTGGCCTAAGAGCCTATGAGCGCATCAGCAGTGCATCCCCTGCACACATAGGCGCTCTGACCTCTGCTACATCCTGTCACCATCTATGTGCACCACCCTCCCAAGGCACGGCCACGTAGTTCATAGTAGCTGCCTAACCCTCACGTGACTATTGTACTTTGAACCTGCCACAGTCTAACACTCTTATTTGCCCTTATTGTGTCTCAATGCTGCTCGTTGCACCTGATTGCACCCACATATGATCATTTGATTATTTGAAAGCCTTTAACCAATTCAACTTATTTGAATGCTTAGAATGCATCTACTGCTACTGCCATTGAATGCCATTGAATGCCATTGCTATGCTCTTGCACCCTGATCTGTCTGGTTTGACCTATCTGCTAAACCTAATATCTAGCCTGCCTGCCTACCTGCTACCATTAGTACTGCTCCTTAATGCTAGATATGAGAAAGCCATAGATATTGGCCACCTGTTACCTGTGCAGCACTACCCTAGCACACGCATAGCTGCTGCTCCTAGTTTCTACGCTATTGCAACCTCTGCCGGCACACTACATTTTGCCCTATGTTTGATTTTCGGATTTAGGTGGGTTGCTTCAGTTGGTACTGCTTGCCTGCACACTGCATTTTGTCCTATGTTTGATTTTCGGATTTAGGTGGGTTGCTTCAGTTGGTACTGCTTGCCTGCACACTGCATTTTGCCCTATGTTTGATTTTTGGATTTAGGTGGGTTGCTTCAGTTGGTACTGCTTGCCTGCACACTGCATTTTGTCCTATGTTTGATTTTCGGATTTAGGTGGGTTGCTTCAGTTGGTACTGCTTGCCTGCACACTGCATTTTGCCCTATGTTTGATTTTCGAATTTAGGTGGGTTGCTTCAGTTGATACTGCTCGCCTGCACACTGCATTTTGCCCTATGTTTGATTTTCGAAACTAGGTAGGCTGCTTCAGTTGGTACTGCCTGCACACTGCACTTTGCCCTATGCTTGATTTTCGAATTTAGGTGGGCTGCCTCAGTCGCTACTATTTGCCTGCACATTGCATTGTGTCACAGCTACCAAAATGTTCCTCCCAGGTACCTACTCAATACTGCTAAGAATTATCCTCCACATTATCAACTCTGCATGCTCACCTAGCTCTATCTTCAGCACGGTCGCCATAGGCACCACTTCACCCCCCTCCATAGAGCCACACGCCACAGCCATGCTTCCCCAATTCGCCCCTCCTTGCCTCTCAGAAAGAAACACCAGATTATGGTCCAGACTCCCGTAAATACACGAGCCCCGAGCCAGGGACTCCACCCAATCCAAACTAACCAACCGCTCCTCCATTAGCACATGTGCCAACCTTACGCTGAAAAAACTCAAACCTAGCCCACCCAATACTACGACCAAAGACAAAGTGCACACCCCCACCAAGACGACTGCCCCAGCTATAAAAGGTGCCCTTATTAACGCACGTTCCATAATTGCACATGCTACAGACATAGCAGACCTCATTCTAGCTGAAGACCTAGACTTCCTAGCCATAACAGTCAGTCCAGGCTCCATGCAGCCGCCTGGCCAGCCCTCTCGCTAGCCATCCCCAGCGACTACACCATCATCCGAGCGGTTAGAACAGAATCTAGAGGCGGAGGCCTGGCTATATTTGCCAAAATACACCTCAACATTAGACTCGTCTCAGCTACCCACCTCCCATCATGTGAATCGCTCACAGCCAAGTTGCCCACTGCCAAGTCCCAAACGATATCCATTCACCTACTCTATAGACCACCTGGACCCTTAGGATCCTTTGAGGAAGACCTTGGTGCCATCCTCACCAACAACTTAAAAAACACCTCCCAGTGCCTCATCCTAGGGGACTTCCATCTAGGCTTCAAATACCCCAAATTTCACAAGGCCATCCTTATCAATAACACTCTGTCTGAACTAGGCTTCACACAAAAAGTATCTGGCTCCACCCATAACAAAGGGAGAACCCTTGACTGGGTAGCAGAATATAACTGCTCGGTATCCATCACTAATAATTCCCCTCAAGCCTGGTCTGACCACCATCTCCTCTCCTTTTCCCTCGAAGCCTCGAGCCCCATCACCAACAATGTGCTAGCTTCAGCCATCCCCACGAGAAGTAAGAAAAATATCACAGTGGAAAAATTGATCCCTCTCACCCTCCCAACGCTTAACCAACTCCCTGCTACTTCCAATCCCCATGACCTCATAGAAGGCTATAACAAATCCATGCGCACAGCCTTAGACTCCATTGCACCTTGAATCACTTGTGTATAGGTGCGTTACAAATGCCATATCATATCATATCATACCTCTAAAACTAAGAAAATGCAAACCGAAAAAAGCACTTCAACCAATGGTTCTCCAGCCACCTTAAAGCGCTCAGACTGGAAAAACGCAAAATGGAACAAGTCTGGAGACAGTCTCCCACAGACCACAACAAGACAATGCTCAATAAAACAACATCCAACTACAAAAAAAGAAATCATAGCTGCCAAACAAGAATCCTATAATCAAAGAATCGCTCAATCCAATTCCAGCACAAAAGAGCTGTGCACGATCATCAAAGAATTGGAAACACTGGTGCTAACTCCAGGCACCTGTGTGAAGGACAAACAATGGTGCACCAGTGTCCAAAATGCCCTAAATAATAAAGTCACAAGCCCACAAACTAAAATTAAAAATAAGAAAGAATACATAGCCAAACCAACCAACTCCACCAACACCTCCCCTAGCCCCCCACCCCTACAACCCCCTCCCAACCCCATTCGCTTCAGCTTCTCCAGAGTCTATACTCTCGAGGTGGAAAATATCATTCTCAGCCTAAAACCATCTAATTGTCAGGGCGACCTCTGCCCCCCACAAATCATTAAAGATGCAGCAAGAGACCTCTCGCCATTCATCACCAGACTCATTAATGCCTCCTTCTCCTCAGGTACAGTCCCCAGCAAACTTAAAGAGTCTTGGGTCCTCTCCCTCCTCAAAAAGCCTTCTCTTAACCCCTCCATTCCCACTAACTACAGACCCATTACCACCGTCCCATTCCTGCTCAAGATACTAGACAAGACAGCATACCAACAAATCCAAAAATACCTTGAAATAAACCACCTCCTAGGTATCCGACAATCAGGTTTCAGACCCCAACACGGGACAGAAATGGCCCTCATTGATCTGAAGGCTCAAATTGACACCCTTAGAGACAATGGGAAAACTGCTCTATTACTTCTCCTGGATCTCACCGCGGCAATCGACCGAGTTGATCACAAAATCTTATGTAATCACCTGGATTCAGCTTCCCACTTTTTTCAAGAAGCCATCGGCTGGATTGAGTCATTCCTCAGCAACAGATCCATGCGTGTCTTCTCCACCTCTGCTGCCGCCAACCCCATCCCCATCACATGTGGAGTCCCACAGGGCTCTTGCATCTCCCCTACACTGTACAACGTGTTCACAAAGCCCTTGTTTGATTATCTAGATGGCCTGGGTATCACCTACACTAACTATGCCGATGATACACAGATCCTCATCCCGTTGACGGGAGATTACAACCACGATTTGGCATTGGTGAACAGGGTGTACCTCATCATCCAGGCATGGATGGCTTCTCACAGTCTATGCCTGAATGATGACAAGACTGAATTCATCATCCTTGGTTCCACTGCAAACTTAACCAAACTGGACCACAACTACGCCAACTTCATTATAGACGGGAACCCGATCAAGGTAGCCAAAGAAGTGAAAACCTTAGGAATATACATCGACTCCTCCCTCTCCTTCCATAAACAGGTTAGCTCCATGGCATCCTCCACGGCCTACGCATGTAAGCTTATAAGAGCAACCAAACCCTTCCTCTCAACTCAGAGCTGCATAACGCTAGCCAGAGCTCTGGTATTATCAAAACTGGACTACTGTAATGCCCTTTACGTAGGAGCCAGCAAGCAAGTCACCAACAAAATTCAGACACTACAAAACAACGCTCTCAGAGCAGTGCTCAGCATCCCCAGGAGAGAACACATCTCCAAGATTAGGAGAACACATAACTGGCTCAACACCACAGACAAAATCCTGCTTAAGGTAGCCTCACTCACACACGTGCCTTAACAATGCTGCCCCACGTTACCTAGTCGATAGAATTAGCAAATACACCCCCAACAGACCTACCAGAACATCTAACGCAAACCTGCTTATAGTTCCGAGGTTCAAACACACCAAAATGGGTGGCAACAGCTTCCAGGTTAAAGCTGCCCAACACTGGAATGCCCTACCACCCCCCTCAGGACACCCCAAACCAACACACACTTTAGACGAAACTACATCCAGTGGATAAAGAACAAGGACCACTAATAATGCTATATACCATAGAAATCATGCTCAGCTGTAAATTTGTAAACTACATGCCTTACCTGCGTATCTGTAAATTTGTAACTATTTGCCTTATTGTAAACTTGTACATTTTTGCCTCCATTGTCATATTGTAATACTGTAATGCATAGTAACCTGTAACCAAGTTGTGAATATCCTTGTTGATCCTGCGCCCTCATACCCCCGGGTCTGGTGCGCAATACAAATGAATAAACTAAACTAAACTAAACTATGAATATCAGCAATGGTGCGATCTTCCTTCTCGCTTCAACTCCAACGAACTTCATAAAAATTATAGCATTTATACTGAAAACACGTCATCATCGACGTGTAACACTCAAAAGTTGCAATGCAATTCTATTGGTTAGGAAAAGGTAACTTTAATATAGGTACTATATCTGTATATGGTAACAGAGTGAGGGGATTGGGTAAACACTGTCAGGTGGGCATCTAAGTTCTTCCTCCACAATGACTACTGCAACGTCACTAAAAGTACGATGTCCTATTGGTTCTGCTGACTATAGGACACCTAGATTATTTGGTCCATTGTGATTGGGTTGGCACCAACCCCATGCATACTTGTTCACTTTGCTTAGCAGCACGCAGAATGGGCAGCCAGGTGCGAGATGCCCCTTAGTTACCCGGTCTTCCTCCAGTCATTGTTACAATCAATCATCATTTTAGTAGCCATGTGTCAATTATTTCACTGTGGTTGGCCTCGAGACTGCATCTTCTGTCTAGAAAAGTTCTGATATCTTCGCCTGGCCTTGTGCCATCCGTAGGTGTGCGCTCTTGTTTTCGTCCGGCTCGGCTGGTCACGTGGTTCAGACACCGTGAATTTGCCTCTTTTCCATCAATTTGTGTATTTGATTCTTGTTTCACCCACCACCTGCCTTGGTCTTCTTATCTCGATCTTTCAGAGGCAGGATATTCTGTTCTTAGTTTCAATTAAATGTAGCTACTGTTCGTCTCTTCTATTGGTATGACCTTGGCTTTCCTGGCACAAGCTGCCTCTGATGAGTTTTGTTTCAGGCGTCTCTTCTCATTTTTGCTAAATGTGAAGCTTTATCTCGTGTGGCCCTCAGTAACCTGGGTCGATTCTGCTTCCTGTGCAAAGTGGAAATATACTTATAATAAGGTGCTTCGTTTGAGGTAGATTATGTATAGTGGCACTTGCTGCACTATTCTTCTACGAAGCATAGCAAGCTGCAATGTTTTCTTAGCTTTCTTGTGGTTCCAAGCATATGTACAGGTGTAAACTGGCCAAATATCTTTGCCATGCTTACAGCTTAAGCTTCATACATTTTGACATTGTCCTTTCACTTTAGGTTCACGATATCCTTGTTCATGGTGTTTCGTTTCTTTACGTCCTCTGGTTTTCATTTATGCTATAAGTGAGTCAGTCTGGGTTCTCGTGACGTCACCATTCGTCTTCCATTAAGACCTTTTTGGTTTCTTCAGGGACTGTACTCAGATGATCTTCAGTCCGTTTTATTTGTTGATATGGTTTTCTCAATGGATACCTTACTGTCAATGGTTTCCTTGGTATTGGTACTTCAATAGGTGCTGTTCTTCTAATAGGTACTGGGCAGAGCCCCACTTGGGCTCTCTGCTGGTTTATTTGCTCAGCATACGTCACATATTTCGGTGTGAAAGTTCCAGGTACTTCAAAATGAACGGTTGGAGTGCAGGCTTTATTTGGGACCACCTCTACATGTGGATGACATCTTAATTTGCAGCATAACAGAGGAAAGATGCAGACACGATTCTATTCAGCTATTGATTATTTTGGCTGAGAAAGGATATAAAGTTGACAAAGAAAAGTTACAATATTGTCAGCAAGAAGTGATGTATATATGCCAGCTGATCTTGGATGAGGGGAAAAGGATTACCCCTGAAAGGGCTGAAACTATACTGAACACAGCCATGCCACACATGATAAAACAGATGCAGAGTTTTCTAGGTCTTTGCAATTATGTCAGGGCAGGGGTCTTTGACTACAGCTCATATACCAAGCCCTTGTTACATGCCCTAAAGAAGGCACAAGTGATGAAAGAAAAACTTGAATGGTCTGAGACATGGAATAAGGGTTTAATGAACTCAAGAAAGCCATTTGCACAGCACCAGTTTTAGAGATTCCCCATTATACTGAGGAACTCTACCTGTTCTCACACACAAATGGCAGCTTTATGATGGCAGTACTCACACAGAGAACCACATTAGGGTACAAGCCCCTGGCATACTACAGTTGGAATTTGGACCCAGTGATGAGTGGCCACTTCCCTTGCAAACAAAGTTTGGCTGCCACAGCATTCGCCATAGAGAAAGCTAACACCATTGTAATGGGATGCTCCATGACGTTGTTCGTCGAGCACGCACTATTTGCCATTCTAGAGAAATCAAAGGGCACATTGACTTCTCAGAGAGCTTCTGCTTATGAATTGCTCATATCAACTCCATCGATTAAAATAATTTGATGTAAAATAGTGAACCCAACTATGTTTATAGCAGAGCCAGTCACTGAAGGAGAGCCAATCCATGACTGTGCAAATTATGAGGAGTTCTATGACGAAATTGCCAGGGTGAAAGAAAATGGATTGGCAGAAGGAGAAATTGTCTTTGTTGACAGTTCGAGAATCGATCAAAATGATGGGCAGAGGTACACAGGCACTGCTGTGGTAAAGCACATAGCAAATGGAGAATTTTGAGTACTCGTTAGTGCACGATTATCATCTCATTACTCAGTGCAAGCTGCATAATTATTGGCGTTGATACTCGCTATTGAGAATCACGCAGAACAGGAAGTTACAGTGTACAGTGACTCTGCCTATGTGACATCAACAGTGCACGCAGGCCTAGCGCGCTGGAAAAGGAGGGGCTACCTCTGAGCAGACAGCAGGCCAGTGCAGCACGCAGCCCTATTGGATAGGCTCATTAAGGCACTACAGCTCCCAGTGAGCATAGCGGTCATGAAATGCACCACCCACACAAAGGGGGCAGATTTTATATCACGAGGAAACTAAGCAGCAGATACAGAGGCCAAGCATATGGCATCCAATGGCGAAACAATAATGGATGTGGAAATAACTGATGTAAATGAAAAAATTATTGTTGCACGAAGTTATAGGGTTATAGTAAAATGGGGCAAACCCAGTTAATGGAACTCCAAGGGGAAGCTCTACAGGAGGAAAAGAACCTCTGGAAGCGGCAAGGGTGTTCTTTAAACCCCTCCGAAAACTTGTGGCGACAAGTCAGCACTGGTAAACCAGTAATGCCTATAGCCCTGTCAATATTAGTATTGGAACAATTGCATTATCCAGCACACATGTCAAAAGAGAATCTAGCAGCAACAATTGCAGAAGACTGGTTTGTACCGAACTTAGTGGAAAACATTGTATTTTTTATGCTGAACTGTATAATCTGCCAACAGTATACACTAAAAGTAATTAGAGGAGTCATCCCAAGGCCAAATGGACCTTTTCTGCATTTACATGTCGATTATGTCGATATGATTCAAGTGTGTAACGGGTACAGATATCTAATTGTTGTGGTGTGTCCATTCTTTAGATGGATAGAAGCAGGTCCATGTACACACCCAGACTCTAGCAGACTCTACCTGTGCAGTCAAATTTCTGGTGAGAGAAATATTTCCCAGGTGGGGAGTATGTGTGGTATGTGAGGTCATGAGGTCGGATAATGGGCCTCACTTTGTTAATGCAGTCTTTGAACAGATTAGCTTGCTGCTTGGAATAAAGCACCAATTCTCATTGGCGTATCACCAGCAAAAAATTGGGATATGTGAGAAGCTCAACGGATTGTTAAAGGAAAGGATAGCCAAGTTGAAGCTTACTCTAAAGAAGGGATGGTTGCACTGCCTTCCATTGGCACTGTATGCACTTAGAAACCAGCCTGGTTCTGACCATCATCTTACGCTGCACGAGATAGTAACAGGCAGAAGGATGCATACTCCACTGAAACCCCGAGACAGAGCTAGATATGATGCACAGCCAACAGGAGAAATCTTAGGGTCTAAAATGCAAAATTACTTGATTACATGACTTCTTGTTTTACTGTAATTTCAGGACAGCTGCAGCAACGACAACAAGGGTGTAGGGCAGCACAGAACACAGAAGGAGATATTGCTGCAAACTCAGTTCAAAGTTTACATGTACCATCAATCTTCCCTTCGTCCTGGTGAAGAATCACACGAGAAAGAAGTGGGACAGGCCAAGGTACAGCAGACCTTTCACAGTGGAAGACGTCACTCCATCTGCAGTGAAGCTACAAGGAAGAAGAGCTTGGATCTTCCTGGGTGACTTCAAGCCATACATCGGAGAAGGCCCGCTGCCCGCACCCCAACGTGCGGAGACTACAGACAATGGGGAAGAACCACAGAGCATGTGCACACGAGATCCATGACGAGGAAGAAGGACGCATGACCAGCAAGGCAAAGACAAAGAACTTTTGTGCAAAGTTGTGGCCTCATTTTAGACAATTCTAGGGGATAAGGACATAAAAAAGGACACTCTGTGCATCCTAGTTGCAGGGTGAAGAAGAGAATTGCATACATAAGCCACAACATAGGTTATTAACTTTGAACTTTGGACTGAGGCACACTGAAGCCTTGATAAGAAAAGAATATGCCAAATTTTGATCGCGGACACACAAATTGGAAGTAAATACAGTATCCAGACTCGTTCCAAACAGGAGCATTGTTTGGACTCACTTATGGTGTCCCACAGCAGCAACATCACTAAAGACGTTCTGAATTACTTTGACCTAGTCTTGAGGACATACCCGTCAATAGTGGCAAGGCTCACTAGCATCACTGAATTTCTTCAAGACCCTGAAAACGAAAAAAGACAATAAGGAGGCTGCTCACCGTGATCGCCGAGCAGTTCTTCCTGCTTCCCGAATACAGAGAGGAAAAGAAAATATCCCAAGCAGAAGAAGAAGCAAATAGACTTGTCAGCATGCTATTTTTTCATTTAATTGAAGTCTGCCCAGATCTTGTCGGGATACACACTGACGTCTTGACATTTTTTCAAGATCCAGCAAACACAGAACGCTTGAGTGTAATACTGAACGGAATCATAATTCAGGTTGCTCTTCACACCCATCGAGATCACAGAAGCCGTCACAGTGAGTACCAAGC
Source organism: Ambystoma mexicanum (assembly GCF_040938575.1). NCBI lineage: Eukaryota > Metazoa > Chordata > Amphibia > Caudata > Ambystomatidae > Ambystoma > Ambystoma mexicanum. Next base: position 172,062,626 of record NC_090925.1, read on the forward strand.
AGCTCCTGAATTCAGCAAGGACAAGACAAACGTCCCTGTCACCAGAAGATAGTAGATTGGCGAGCAATGTGTTTTTTTGCCTTATTGAGGACTTAGGAGGTTACAGAACTTGTGGGGAGCCCCGCCGGTGTTGACATCCTCACTTTCATCAGAGAACCAGCTAATTCTACACAGATGAGCAACGTCTTATATGGTATTGTGATGCAGGTTGAAATGTCTCATTACCATCAGAATTTCCAGAGGAGACTGTGAAGCTTTCCGCCGAGGGACAGATCGAGAAAGTATTGCAAGAGACTTCACTCTTGTTTATAATATCAGGGACAATATGTCATCCGGAGTGAAACAGATAAGCGGAGTAGACTAGGAGCTTGTGTATTTTGAACACGTACAGTGAAAAAGGACTTTCCGAACTTATTGCATTAACTGACATCTTTCGAATATAGAAAAAGGAACTGTATCCAGAGATAATAGACAATCCGTTATCCAGGCAAAGGAGGATAATTGTTCCAGTACCTGCGACCTACAAGCAAAGACATCAGAATCCAGAGATATTGTTGCATAGAATATGTTAAAGTTAGTCTTTTCCTTCGATGGTGGAGATGGGAAATCAAAACAGCAGGATTGTCATCCCTCAGGAGGGTATCAGATAATATAATCGCGGCAAAAATGGCGCAGTAAAAAAATATCGCTGCAAAAATGCCACTGTTTGACCCGGTAAAAGTGTGCCCCATTATACCATTTAAGGGGAGCGGGGGTTGCAGGGGTGTCCCCCGCTCCCCTTAAATGGTATAATGGGTCCAGGGGTTGCGGGGGTGTCCCCTGCATGTTTTACATTGACTGCGGCGCAAAAACGGCAGCATTTTTGCCACGATATTTTGTTATCACAGCAATTTTTGCCGCGATTATATCACATGGAACCCTCAGGAGGAGAGCTTTACTTATTGTACCAGAACTAAGTGCTGCCACCTAACCTACAGAGGCATAATGTGTGTATGCATTATAATTATCATTGTTTTATTATCACTGACAATTCGAACTGCATTTTTCATAGGTGTACAAAGTGTTCCGATTCCAGTGCACCCACCTAATAATGTACGCATGACACCCACAAAAGCACCCAAACCCTTTATAGTGATCCCAGTTCCTAGAAGGTCCAACACAGGAGTGAGTGAACTTGAAATGGATGTGATTAGCAATGACACACATGCAGTGACAAACAAGTTGAGAAGCCAGAGACAGGGTCGGCAGAGTAAGAATGAAAGAAGGTTACTGACAACCACACGCATGCAAATGATGAGTGCACCCACACCAGGTCTAGTGTCAATAACCACAGAACCACAGACCAAAGAAGGGGAGAAGGTTGGGCAACCGACAATGAGAAGGTACCCTACAAGTGAAATGAAAAGACAAATGGAGAAAGCTGAACTGTTAAAGAGACAAAAGGAGTTGGAGAAGAAATCAACTGGGACAGCATTGATAAGCACCCCTGATCCAGCACTGAAAAGGGCAAGTGCAAGCCCAGCCAGCATCTCACGAGCCCAGATGATAGCAGAATCAATATGGCTGTCCATAGCCAGAGCCAGGAAGAGGCAAGAGGAAAAAGAAAGAATTGCCAGAACTTTACCTACTCAATTGGTACAGATGAAGATGCCTGCCCCCTGGATTGGGATACCTGAGAAGCCTCCAGCAAGAAGAAGCCATACAGAGGTGTTCAAGGACATAGTTATAGCAAACTACATGAAAACCTGAGGATCAAGATTCGCATTCAAGGAGATGACAATGAACTAAATGACTACTTGGACAGCACTGCACACTTGGGAAATAACATATGATACCAGCATATGAAAGAGTTTGGAAGACGGAATTCAGAGGAGCAATACTTTGTTTGTGTACTCCTACCTTAGAACATGGGGAAGTCAAAGATCTTTGTAGCTGTAGAAATTGATGTCCAGACAGCACACTGTCTGTCACACATAGCAATGTGCAAGACCAGAGGCCAGTTCATGGGAAGTGATGCCTCACTGAAATGGGCAACTGAAGCAACTGATCCAAATGAAGACAATTATGTCCAGGACATAAAGACAAGGAACAATGGAAATACAAAGCACATTGTGATCAGATACGAGAAACCTGGAGTTAAAGGAGCGGAGATCAGAAGAGAGGCAAATCAAAACATAAACATCAAATGAAAAACTCCAGAAGAAGCCAGAAAATGAAAGAACGGAGGTCAAATGCAAATCTGGGGAATAGTGCTTTCACCAGATGGATGGGAAAAAGGAGTAGTGATCTGCAGAGCATGGATGGTCTTCGGTCACTACGAACCCACCATCAAGGTAGTACGAAATGGATGCAAGCGATTATGGCCAAAACTTGCTAAATTCCTGCCATGGGTCGAAGACAGGCGAGGACCCTTGCAGATAGGGCCTCTGGAAAGCCCAAAACTCTGCTTCAGGAATAATGGTGCAAGGAAAATGGGGGCGAATCAAAACTGTGGATGCATTTTTGATGCCCCAGGAATGGTACATGGTACCGCAGTGATCATGGATCATTATTGGGCATGTGGATCCAAAACATGTATCGGACTGCCAAGAAACTGGGGAGGTATATGCACAATAGTGAATGTCCATGTTCCAGCTTTAGTGATTCCAAAAATTGATCTGAATATTGACAGTTTCCCGAAAGCAGATGCTCACCTGAGGAAAAGTAGATCTGTGGAACTGATGGATAGATTGAAGCGAGAGTATTACTTTTCAGATAAATCAGAAGAAGCTTTTCATGCAATCCCATACGAACACAGACTGTTCAGCCTGACCACATCAGTGTTCATGACAATCTTCGTGCCACAAGTTCAAGTTGGAGCAAATACTAAATGGTTGCATATAACCAGATGGGATTTACTGCAAACCATCAACATGACCATAAAGGGATTCAACACAATCAAGGAAGAATTAAGGGCAATCCAACTAATGACTCTCCAGAACAGATATGCCATTGACATGATCACAGCCATGGATGGAGATGTTTGTGCAAAAATCAGAGAATCATGTTGCACATATATACCATCTCGCGACGAAGAAAATGGAACTTCAACAGAGACCATATGTATGCTGACAAAACTACAGAATCAAATGATTGATGAAAACGAAGAAGTGGACGATGACAGTTGGTTTGGAGCACTATTCTCATGGGTTCCACAATGGATAGCAGATGCATTCAAATTCCTAGGAGCCCTGATAGTGATGATACTGCTTGGATCCTGTGTTATCAAGATAATAATCTCTCAGTGCCAGAAACCTGCGATAAAGGCCATAGGGATGAGGATCATGATAGATGTTGAACCAGATGGAAATCCAAAGACTTGACTGATGAAGAAATAAGAAACTTTGTGAAAGCTAGCATTCATGCTCCAGAAGGAACCAAGTTTCGATATGCAAAGAAACACAGAAATGATGTGGGAATATGGATCTATCGCCTATTTTGAAGTACCAGGAACTTTCACGCCGAAATATGTGACGTATGCTGAACAAATAAACCAACAGAGAGCCCCAGTGGGGCTCTACCCAGTACCTATCAGACTGACACCACCTATTGAAGTACCTGCACATAAGAAACTTTGGACAATAAGGTACCCATTGAGAAAACCATATTGACAAGTGAGACAAACTGATGATTGCCAAAACACAAAGGGCCTGATCACGACTTTGGCGGTAACGCTGGCGGTATTACTGCCGGCGGTATTAGCCCTACCACCGAACTCCCCGGCACTAATAGCGCCGGATCACGAGTTCGGCGGTAATGTAATTCCTCATTCCCCATTGAGCCCATTCGGGAATGCCCCATTCCCCATTGGGCTCAATGGAGAAAATTCACGCTCTTACCGCCAGCGGATTTCCCGCCGGCAGTAATAGCGCACATTTTCCACGGATTTCCCCCCTGCTAAGAGCTGGGGTGAAATCCGCCGAAGTCCTGATTTGGCGGACCCTTAAATCTGGCAGTAATAGCGCGACCGCCGGATTTAAGGGTTACCGCCAAATTCGTGATGAGGCCCAATGCCTGAAGAAGCCAAGAAAGTCCTAAAGGAAGATGAATGGTGACATCACAAGAACCCAGACTGACTCACATATAGAAAATATGACGACCTGCCAATGACAAAAAGAACTACTAAACACCATGGATAAGTGACATCCTGAGTTTAACGTGAAATGAGTGATGTCAAATGTAAGAAGCTTATGCCATAAGCGTGATGAAGACATGCAGCCAGTTTACATGTGTACATTTGCTTGGAACCGCAAGATTGCTGAGAAATCGTGTGGCTTGCTTACGCTTAATAGTAAGATAGATTGTGGCAAGCACCACCTATACATATCTACCTCAAAAGGAGCATTTTATATAAGTATACTTCCACTATGCACAAGAGCAGAATCAACCAAAGGTTATTAAAGGCCGCATGAGATTAGCCCCTCAACACGTGAATTGAAAGCTAAGGACAGAGAGAAACTTAGAGACATGCAACCTGTGTCAAGAAGCCAAGGTCATATCGGCTGACATAGACGAACAGTAGATCAATTCATTAAGCAAAGAGCAGAGTATCCTGTACAAAGAAGCCAAGATAAGCAGCAGAAGGCAGGTGGTAGGCAGAAAGCTAAATCAAATACACGAATTGCATGGAGAATGAGACGATGAATCACGTGACCTGCCAAGCAAGAAGAGTTGGAGCCTTCACAACTACGCGCGGCCTTGAGCCATGCATAGATATCTGAACTTTTTCAGACAGAGATGCAGTCTGGAAGCCAACCAACAAGAAACAATTGACACATGGCTATTGAGGTGGTGATTGATAGTAGCAATAATTGGAGGAAGGCTCGGGGAGCAGACAAGCACCCTGCACCTGGCCGACTGTTCTGCACGCTGCTAAGCTAGAGGAAAAGTCGGAGTGGGGTTGGTGCCAACCCAATCATAATGGACCAAGTAATATAGGGTCCTATAGTTTGTAGAACCAATGGAACGTCATACTTATAGTGACGTCCACAATAGCAATTCTGAAGGAAGGGCTTAGATGCCCCACCTGACACTGGTTATCCAATCCCCTCACTCCGTTATCATATACAGAGATAGCACCTTTATGAAAGTTACCTTCCTTTAACCAATAGAATTGCATGCAACAGTTTAAGCGTTACACGTCAGTGATTACGAGTTTTTAGTATAAATGATGTGTTTTTTTGTGATGAACTCCCCGTTTTTTGTACTTGTCATTAAACTGACTCCCTTTGCCAAACCACTGAGTTGTCATTATTGATTTGCTACTAGAGTACTAATCTGCATCCCCATCCATCTCACAGGTGCTGCTGCCTCATCTTAAAGTGCTATTGGGCAACCCCCAGCTTTATGGGACGGTTGGGGTCCTAGTGCACAAAGCATTCAAAGTTATTTTAGTTATTTCTTCCATGTTCATAGATAGGTTGTTAGCTTTGCAGTTAAGTTTTCACTAAGGTCTCTATGTGTCCTGGGTAAGCGTAACTCAGGTACCTTTACCAGTGCGCAACATTCTGCACCTTCAATCCTATCCCACCACTGTACACCAATTTGTTAAGCTGGATTTCTGAACTCTTACCTGTTGGCAAAAGTTTCAGAAGACCAGCCTAGTTTTTTGGAACAGGGTAACCTTCTGGACAAGCCAGACCAATCAAGGTAATATTGGTAGCGGTCAAAACTAGGTCTCAGGAGGGGTAAGAGTGATCGAAAGCCCACAATGAGCACACACAGTAAACAACACCACAAATCCCTCTCAGTAAGGTGTATATATAAAAAATAAATATATATGTTTATTAAAGGCCTTCTAAACCAAATACAAGATGAAACTTCAGTAATTATTAACAATTCTAGCACAACCTTTTACTAGGGAACATATACATTAAATGTTGTCCTAAAGCAAAGTTAAACAAGTATGGATCCACAACCTGTAACAGAAGAGGGTCAGACAGTGCAAATATACATTAGGCAGTTCTTCAGGAATCAGAACCCTAACTAATAGGCAGTCCAATCCCCACGAAGTGTGGAACATTTTGCTCAAAAATACATTTAGCGTGGCAGTGCTCGATCGTGCGTCAAAGTACAAAACAGGCCCTCTTAAATGGGCTGTTGTGTCGCAGGAAGGGGGGGGTAAGGCGATGAAGAATAGAGTTCCACTTTACGAGGAGGGTCTCCACAAGAGGGCTGAGTGATTTCCTGAAATTGGGAATAAGATGGTACCCTAACAAAGGTGAGTGGCCCTTAGGGGACACTAGTGCGTAAAAGTCTATGGATGTGCTTAGGGGCCACCAATAAGTGTTGAAAGTACTTACCGACTCTCAATGCAGTCCGGACCAAACTTCGCCAGTTTAGTCCAGTCTGCTCACAGGTTCGAGTACCCCAGTTGTGCGTCTCACCAGCTTTCAGGGGCAGGGTTCCGGGACTTCAGTCCGTGGTGGGACAGTGGCATTTCCTACGCTTCTGGGGAAGGTATTAGGCCAGTTTTACTGCAGGTCATTTTAGGGCACAGGAGGGCACAGCAGCAAGGCACCCACGAAGCAGCTCATCACCACTGTGAGGAAACACAGATACCACATAGGCTTGGGCGGACTCTCCTAGTTCCAGACCTAGGCATGCTAGGTGTATGAAATTTGGCGGGGGAGTTCTTTCTAACAAGAGCTTACGGTTCCCAAAGTCTCAAGTCCAGACTCAAGACGCAGTGATTCCAAAGCAATGGTCTCGTACGAGCTGGTCAGTACCCTGGGCGTTCCAGGAATACTTCCGAAGGGGCTCGTTTGCAGGTTAAGTAGGGGGTGCTGAGATTAGTTGGCCCCACTACTCCAACAGGTTGAAGCGCCCTTGCAGGCCTTCTAAGATCGATGAGAAATAGTGTGTTCATAAGGGTCCTACCACCCCCAGTGTGTGGGCCTTGGCATCTCTTGGGGTCAAAAGGAGACACTGGAGCAAGCAGGAGACTGACTCAGGTTTCAGAAGTCATCAGGTTTTTATTTTCTTCCAGCAGGCAGTACACATCATACTTCAGAGACTCTGAAACTCTGCTTTAATTGCTAAGCTCACCCAGCCTTACATACAGTTCTCGGGAGGTGAGCTAATGGTTTGGTCACAAAGACAACCCCTTCCTATTTATGATTCGTTAACTCATATGGCATGATCAATGCGCTGTTCCTATTTCTAATTTGTGATTTGCTGGCCTATCTGCCACTCGGCAGACCCATCTGCCACTCGGGCCTTGTCTAAACCAGTTCTTCTCACTACTTGCCCTCTCCCTTGTCCCCTGGATGAACTCTTCATAAAAACTGTCCAATGAGAGGTCAGAGTGAGTTAGCACAAAGCGACCATTTTGTCTACTCAACCAAGTATCCATTTTAACGTGCCTGATCTCGTCACAAAACCTAAAATGGCTGCTCTCCTAACGACATGCCTGACCTTCCCAAATGTGCCTAAAACTTGGGACCTGCGCTAATTTGGATTTAGATTCTTTGATAATATATCATAACATTTACTACCTGACACATTCTCTACTGTTTATGTTATTCTGACTCCATAACTAAATCATCCCTTAAAGCGCTGTCCTATAAACCACTACTAATTTTTCCACCATTTGGAGTAAATAAAGCCCCCACCAAGTTATTTACGTTTGGTTTGAGGGGCGGGGGTTCTATCTCCACTACATTCAGTTTGAGGGAGAGGGGATAGTCATTCCTTTACAAGGGTCTCCAAAGCAACAACAGCGGTGTCAGGGTGTCAAACCTTCTTACGGGTCTCCAGCAGTCCCACAGATCTGTTCCTTCGGTTCAGTATACTTGTCTCCTTTACTAAGTTTGGTGAGAACACAGAAAATCGGCCTGGAATGGGTGTAGGGTGCCTTCTCTTATCCAAAGTTTGCTGTGCACCAAAACGAAGGGCATCCCATGGAAGATCTGCTCACATTGAACCATCCCAGACGTGCACAAATCATGGACCATGGTGGTCCCAGTCATCAAGGCGCACCAGACATTCTGGCACCATGGATGTGTATTGGAACTAGACAGGTCCAGCCCAACCCCTGGGCGCACACATACAAGGCATGCAGAAGCCTGCAAAAGCCTTGGTTTGCACTCTCGATCCTGCATTACCAAATAAGGATTTTCCGAGGTTGGCTCAACCTGGGGAAGCCTCAAGGACGAAATGGCCAGAGGACAGAACAAAGGACTTGGTGGCATGGCCATTTTAGGCACTGGCCACTGTCCTGGGCCAAATGTGGTAAACACGGTTTGGAACATAGAAATTAGTAAAAACATTTTTAAAGGAAACTGCTGCCACCATCTCCGTGCTGTGCACACTTGTACATTCACCAAAAACCATTTGAGGGTGCCTAGGGCCTTAAAAATGATACAGGGACCCCAGCAATCTGTACTGGAAGGTACATTGTGCACTGATAAAAAGTTACGGCAAAATGGTAACAAAGTGAAAGACTAAGGGAAACAAAGTCTCCCTGTACTGACAGTCTGAATGGCATGTCATTTTCCCCTTAACAATATAAGCGAAAGCCCGGCAGAGCACAGCAGGAGTCTGGGCACCACTGGTAAAAGACTGGCTAGGGTGGTCAGGCAAAAGCAAAATGTTGGGGGGGTTCACAACTGGAGGGACAATTTCACATACATGGAAATCTTTCCTAACAATAGTCTCTCTCCATGAGGCTAGGGGACGGCAGCAGACACCTGATCCTGAACCTGAGGGTGGCTGTTTGAGGGAGGACCAAATGGGGGCGATGACACTCAAAGGGGTAGAAATTCATCATTGGGTGAGACATGGTATCCCCCCTTTACCACCCCCTCTTTCCCCAGGCCCTTATGGCCTATAGTGACAGTATCTTCCAATATCCAGTAGCAAACAAAATGGCAAAGACTGAGACAAAGAAGAGGACTGCCCAAATGAAGATTACTAGGCTGAACCAGAAGCAGCAGTGTAGTGCTTGGAGGAAGCAGATTGGCTCTGAGCAACTCCCTTTCTTGAAGGGGGAGTTCAAAGATGGAATTGCTGAGAGTAAAGGGGAGATCCCACCTGCTAGTCACTGCCAGGGAAGTCAAGCTGTCAGGTGGACAGGTGAACACGGAGATTCAAGAGAACCGTAAATAATACTTCATAGCTTGGGCTGGGAATCCAGGAGGCGAGTGAGGCAAAGAAGCGGCACAGAGAGAAGGGATGGCAGTGTCTGTGCATGAAGCATATTCCTGCAGGCACGTGAGACGCTAAAGCTGGATGTGAGGAAGTGAAGGAGCTTCGCACCAGCAAGGGAAGCCGGAGCGACACACAGACCACCATCCACCGCACAGCCATGCTGGCTGAAGCAGAAAGAGAGAGCAGGAGTAGAGAAGGACCCAAGCAGGGTAAAGAAGCTAGGGGGGCCTTCCTAACACCAGTGAGCCCTCAGAGGAAGGGTTGGGATGCCGGGTTGGAGCTGTAGAGGAAAATTCCATATGGCTTATATCACAAACTGTTCTTAATAGCCCCGGCACTTGGGGAGTTAGAGAATGCAAGTACCCCAGTGATTAGAGGACCTTGGGGAAGCAGCAGACCAACTTTGATCCTGAAAGTGGATGAATATAATAAAAAGTCTTGGCAGGAGAGCATTACAGGCAAACTACAAAGAGAGAGTTTACCAGGCAAGCTGAAGTGTTGTAATAAGAAAGAAGGGAAGAACCATACCCCTTGTGGTGAAAACTGCATACAGTCCTGGCAGGAGAGTACACCAGGAGCTTTTGCAAGTCTGAGACCCGCACCCAAGTTGTGGTGTTTTGAGAAGAGAACCCAGGGAAGACCCATACCCCTCGATATGTGAACTGTGCCAATTTTGGCAAAGATCAGGGCAAGGGAGGCATTCTCCCTGGAGTGGATTGTGATGTTAGTAGGGGCAGACATCCTCTAAGGCCACTGGGAACTGGATTCTTTTTGCTTTTGGGGGAGGCCTGATTGAGGGGAGTCATTCCACAGGAACTGTGAACATTAATTTTGGAACTTTTTTTGGTGTAAAGCCTTTTTGCTGTTTCCTCCTTGAAGGCCAGAGACCGTTTCCTTTCCATTTTAGAATTAGTATAGTATATTAGGAACAGGATAGGATTTGGACACAGGACAGAGAACTTTTGATTTTGGACATTCTGACAACGGCAATATCATTAGTTTTGTTGAGGCAGGAAAACCCCTCTTAGATTTAGGGATAGTTAAGCATTTTCCCGAACAATTTTCCATTAATAAAGGTTTATGGCAACAAATATGGGCTTTTTTTGTCTGTGTCTCATTCCTGATTCCGCACAGTAACTACTCTTTTATTCACCCATTTACCTACTTGCTAATAAATATGCCTGTTCCCAATCGTTAAAGGCCATGTTTAAGTATTTTATTTTATTTTGCGAGATATAAAATAGCAAATATTACCAAAAACACATCATATAATATAGATTGAATACATTTCAACCACTTCCAGTTGCTGCCCTTTAGATCTGTTATAATAGACCCTAAAATCCTTTTCTGTAAAACATATGATGCAATATAATTCAAATGTAGCCAGAGCAAAAGAGATTTTATAGAAAACTTGGTGATCAGCCACCTTCATGTACATGTGAATAGGCAGGGCATTAAAACATGGGGTTACTAAGAACCCGCATCCAGATCAATGGGGAAGGTTTGGCTCAGAGAGGAAACATGGCCTTCTAACTCAATAGACGGTACTTCCATGGAAAAATCCGAAATTAACTTGTGCCCATCGTTTCCGGAAGCTCACATATGAAAACAAACCTACCACTTGTATGTAAGTGTCTGTGTGTCTTGGTCCCAGCCATAGACCAAGAAATGCATATACTACCAGTCACTGCAGCTTTATCAGTCATACTCTAAATACCAATATTATGACACTGGGCTGAGCTTTCTCACAATTTCTCAGACATGTTAGTCAAGACCCTAATAGTAGTACAAAGTGGATCAAACAATTAATCCATAAAGCATCTGACATAGCATCAGGAGTCTGGGCCTGCACTTGCTGAATCTGGCAACAAAACCCAAACCAATTGTAGGCAACTTAAGTGGGAAGCACCAGGTTATTTAGCTTGAAATCAGGAGCCCCTAGAATAGCATCACCACAAGGTCTTGCCATTATGCTCTATTCCATCTTAGCCTCTTTGGAGACCCAAATCAGTCCTACTACTGACTTCAGTAGACTATCGAATGACTATTTCTCAGGCTGTTTTGGAACTTTGGATATCCAATCCAACGCTTGTTCTTGGAAGCCCATATATTTGGCCACTCAGAAAATATGGTTTCATCCACAATATTGACTCACTCCAAATGATCGACTCGCCTGACCGGCTCAACGGAAGTGACCTAAGAAGGAGACCAGGTGTGTGTAGCAGGACCAAAACAGCAGACAGGGAGAAATGGGGAGGAACAGAATGAATGGTAAATGTGGAGGCTGGGGGGGCAGTTGGAGGAGGTCAGGGAACTAGCTAGCATGGGCATGAGAAGTAGGCAATGGCTATATGGTTTTTTCATAAGTACTACTGGTATGGAGTTCTGGGAAGCCAGTGAAAGTGGACCTTCAAACATTTCACACAAATGTCAGAACCAAATTCTCTCCTGGTAACGGGGAAACACAGTAAGGCTGAGACTTAAGAGGTGAGGGGTTTGTCATAAAGAACAATTAACAACACAAGAGCTTGACAAGCAACAGATTGTCCACAGAGAAAGTACACAAATATATCTATTTATTTAGCAATACATATTCATTAAAGCAATATACTAAAAGGTAAGTAGAACAATGTAACTACACATATACATTTAGAGTTTAGTGTTTCAAAATAGGACACACACACGCACACACACACACCACACTTTAGAATTTACATAGTTTCAAATAGGAGTACTGTAACAATGATGTGAAGCGAGGAAAATCGTATTAGAGAATATCACACAGGCCTTATAATGCCAACACTCAACATTAATGTAATGTAAGTGGTCTTCTACAGCGCTGTCTGCCACTAGAGAAAAGTCAGGTGGGGTTCATTAGTGGTAATGCAGATGTGAAATCTGTGGTGTTGATGGGAGCAGGTCGGACGTACCCAGTTCCTGAGTGCCAATCTGCTTTCTAAGCGTTTGGTGACAGAAACCTGTGAGTATGTTATCCATAAGGAAGAGCCCAAGATCTGATAAACTACAGGGCTTTGAGCCTGGCGTGCCACTAATATATGAGAGTGTGACAAAGCTTAAGAGAGCTCAGTCGTGGCTCAGTCAGTATTGACATGCTAAAGGATAGGTCTGTGGTGGCCTTCTGTGAGGGATTTGTGTGTGTAATGTAAGGTGTTAGGGTATCGTAGAGAGTAGTCGGGTTGTCGGGGGAAGGCAGGAGTAAGCCTTCCATGGCAAAACAACCTGCAACCCTATACTCCTACACCAGGCCATTTGCAGACAGGTCACATTTCTCTTGCTCCAAATGCCTCTTTTCGCCCCTCCTCCCCCCTTTGCTCTGTGTCTCAAATAGACACATTGGGCCTCATTACGACCCTGGCGCTAAGGGGTTAATGGCAACGTAAAAGGCTGCAGCGCAGTTAACCCCTTAGCGCCTAATTACGAGGTCACTTTGCGGCTCCCGACCTTAACGGCTGGTCTGGACCAGCCGTTAAAGTAGGGACCCGCAAAGGGACCTTGAAGGTAATTACGGTACCGCAATTTGTGGTACCATAATTACCACCTTCCCCATTCCCATTGAGCCCTCTGGGGGAATTACCACCCCGGCAACCTTGGAATGGGATGGTAATTCCCCATTGCACCATGGCGGACTCGTTACAATACCGGCAGCAACCAAGGTGCTAATAGCGCCATTGGTTACCGCCAGTGTTGTAATGAGGGCCATTGTACAACATACAGAACAAAATAAGCATTTGTGAGTTGGAAGGTGAGGGAGGGTGCTTATGAGCGGCAAGAAGATAAGGTTTAGTGGAACAGCAGTTTAAAATTTGAGGACCACAGTCACCCATTTTACCGTCCTTAGTAGGTATGTTAGCAGGCTGAGAGATGCCTCAACCTTAGTCTAACATGGGCAAGTGCTATGCTTAGTGGCTTGCTGGGGCTTTTGCCTATCAAGGCTGAAAACTAAAAAGATCGATTTAGAATGACCGCTCTGTGAATGAACAGAGATATCATTCTAAATCGAACTGTCAGCCCCTTCCGCACACAAGTGCGTTCATGGTCTGATAGATGAGTGCCTGTGTGTCTGTGTGAGTGTTTGTTTGCATGAGTGTTTGCGTGTATGGATGAGTGTGGACTTGGTGTGTGTTGTGCTGGGAATGGGGTGGTGGGTGGTGAAAAGTGGGGTTATAGAACAACTGGTAGGAGACGGTGGGGAAGGGATTACCGGGGGCAGGTGGGGGCAGGAGTATGTCGTATTGCTGCATTTTGGAGTCGACACAAAAAAGGGAGAAAAAAATCTGTCTTTTTTATGTTCGATCTTTGAAATGTGGTAATATCATATAGAACCATGAAGGCAGGGCAAGCCGTTTGCCAGGCATTCGTCTGGGGATTGGTTGGGCCATGTAAAAACCATCAACATGTTGGCTTTGCCAATAATGCCAGTTAAGATGCCATGCAACTGATAGGAAATGTGGCCATGCTGGTTGCACCAGCAAAGTTCAGTATCCCCATGCAAGAACATTCATAATTTTGGCCTTGCCCATTATGCAAATAAAAATGCGATGCCGCTGTAAAACAACATGTCAGTGGCTTCAGAAATGTGGGCCAGTATCTTATAAGAACAAACAGAAGAGATTACAGCAAACTTGCTATAATACTGCATGTTCACAAAATGTCTAGGCACTGGAGTAGTACCTATGATATTCAAACAATTTTATGCAGGAACAACATGTTCATCATATGATTTAAACAAAAGCCATTTTAACAGCACACAAAAATGTACAAATATATTGAAAAAATGAAGAAAACAGAAAAATATGGCCAATTAATTTCAGATATCCAAATAACCTTCATCAGGGACTACCTGTGACAAACAAAACATAAACATGATTAGTACCCAGCGAGGGTCAACCAGAATGTAACAACCATTCTGATTGGGCCTCGCCGGTGCTTTACCTGACCAGGAATCTCGCAGCCGGGATTCCATTCCTCTGTTCCCTGCAGGGGGCGTGGCAGCCCCTCAGCCAATCAGGAGGCTCAAACGTGGCCATCCCTGCTCCGAGACTCCACGCGGCTGAGACTGCCATTCTCCCCTGCCGGGGATTCAGGTATGTTTTTTTTTTGTTCCCTCCCCCCATTCCCCCTATCACCCCAATCCCTCCCAACCACAATTACCTTCTTATTTCTTCTTTTTTGGGAGCGAACGCACTGGGAACCTCCAGATGGCTGCAATGGACAGGGAAAACAGACTCCGTTTTCCCTTCCCCGGTGGCAATTTTCTTTGACATTTTTTTTTCTGTTTTGAAACGCAGCAGCGTTTCAGAACAGAAAAAGATTGCTATTAGTACCCCGGTCTTGCGGGCTGAGGTACTGATAAAAATATGCCCCTCGCCACTGGCTATTGCTGAGTCAAGTAATGCCCCAGGCCTTCATCTAACTATGGGCCCCAGGGCATTACCTGACTCGGTAATGGCCCTGCAGCTTGGGACATATTGCTTAAGTAACAAACACAAGCTTGAGCAACGCCCCACAACCTGTGGAGCCAATATACTACTCTCGTGTCGAACTCGGAGATTTATGCAAGACAAAAGAGCATCTAGAGACCTAATTTACAAGCCCACGTTTACAAAAGCCATCAACAGTAACCAGAATGCTATTGTACACACAGTAATATATATGTGCATTTTTTGCGTGCACAGCTCACTGTGGATGGTTATAAAGTAGTCAACCTCTGTAAAATCAAAAATGAAACGAATGAATGTGATCAAAGTGATGTAAACCACACGTAAATCAATTTCAAAGATGTTTTGTAATGGCAAACTATCTGTCCCTGATCTGTATAGTAAAAGCACAAACAGAAGCACAGAGACTAGAAGAGAAAAAAGTAAACACCTTGTCAGTTTGCCGTGTGGAGCTCGAAACACGCAGTGAATGACACAAATAACAAAATAGGAGGAACTGTACTTACAGACACCCGTCAAGGGAACGACAAAGAAAATGCGTGCAGATAAACAGAACATCAAGACCTATAATGGCAGAAGTCATCCATAAAAATGAACATTGGAGCAGGAGTCATTTCATCCCGGGAGGATAGCTCGGTGGCAACGCACAGGTCTTGGAAGCAAGACCACACTGAGAAAACACAGGTTCGAATCCCGGACAGCTCTTTTGGGGGGGGGGGGGACGGGGGGGACAAAAGCACTTTATAAATAGCCTACCCATCCCAAACCCGCTCTTGGGTGGAAATAAATTTAAAAACACAAGCAGGTTATAAATAACCTACCCTTCCACAATGAAACTAGCGCCAAGATACCTAACGGTTATGTGTGCTGTAAAAAAATGCACTAAATAAAAACTCCCCAAAATTTATTATTTTAGCGGATATAATCCTTTCTATCAAAGTGTATCTTTTTGGATTACCTGTAAACATTACATTCATTAAAAATAAAATGGTAATACATCTTTCAAATATGCAAATGCAACCTAAAAATAAATACGGAAAGGTGTTAGAACTAGGGCAAACTTTGCCCCAGTGCAAAAATGCATCGAAAATGTATCTTTTTTTCACTAGGGCAATTTTTGCCCTAATGATTATAACATGCCAAAGTGCATTTATCATGCTGCAACGGTTTTCTAATCTTTCCAAGTGTTTTTAGAAATAGGGCAAACTTTGCCCTAGTGCTAATACCGTGCAAACGTTGCACCTGCACCAGTGCAAAGCTTCTGTAATCTGGCCTATGGTAGGCACAATGGGACTTGGAATTTGAGGATTTGTCTTTCATTACCTCTGGTGACTGACAACATGAATGTGGTTTATATTAGTGACTTCTTTAAATTAGAATTCAAATGAAATAGTTAAAATAAAGTATTGTGTCTCAAGCACATTGTACAAACACACCTACTCCCTTGCCCTGAGACCGATGAAACGACATGCACTGTGCATGACTCGATACCTTACAGTGCGGGTTTATCACTGTTGTCCTTAAGATAATATGTGCCTGTAATATACATAAGGGACACATGGTGGCGGTGGGGTGTCACAAATGGGAGTTTGTACCTTTGTGTTGTGAAAAACAGGGATGATCTCTTCAGGCGGTGCATGCAAAAACAGGAAAGTGCTCATCCATGAAGGATAGACACTTTCGTTAAAAGTACCATATTGTGATAAAGTGGTAATGTGTCCATCTGGCATGAAAGCCACGACTTTATCATGTACCTGATTTACTGCTTGAGAACAGCCTTAG
Source organism: Ambystoma mexicanum (assembly GCF_040938575.1). Lineage (NCBI taxonomy): Eukaryota > Metazoa > Chordata > Amphibia > Caudata > Ambystomatidae > Ambystoma > Ambystoma mexicanum. The sequence goes on from NC_090925.1 coordinate 172,079,056, forward strand.
CAACCATGAGAAATGCAGGGCTGGCACTGCCAGGGGATTCTGTTTTCAAAAGCACTGGTTTAGCACATCAAAATGAGGAGTTGAAATACGGCACTGCACACTTTTTCCCTTTATAAACATAGCATTTGCTAGACTGCAACACCACTTTTCTAGTTTAATGAAAGTTTAAGAAAACCTTCTTAAAACAGAAAAGTAGCAGTCTTTTAGAACATGCTTGCAGTGCCCCTGGTACACATGTTTTTTTATCTAAACAATAGTTTTAAGTAGCTTTGGGTCCAATTCTGAGGTAAGTGCAAATGTAAGAAAGTGTTCTTCATGAAGGAGGAACACTTTACTTACAAACACCCTATTTTGATAAAGAAAGCGTGTGGTGCAGGGACATGAAAGCCTCAGCTTTTGTATGTGCCTGATTTGTTGCTTAACAACAGCCCTAGCAACCATGAAGATTGCAGGGCAGCCACATTGGGGGGATTCTCCTCTCAGCAGCACTAGGTTACCATGGCAAAAAAGGAGTTAAAATACAGCACCTTCGAGGTGCCGTTAAACTTCATACATTTTCCCTTTGTAAATATTGCATTTCTTAGACTGCAGCACCACCTTTCTAGTTTAATGAAAGTTTAAAAGTGGCAGTGTTTTAAGAAATGCTTTCAATGCCACTGGAGTACATGTTTCCCCCATAAGTGATTTTTGCAGATTTTGCTGCTGCAAAGCACGACATCTCACCTTCAATACTTCCACCCACTTCGGAATGGAGGTGCTGGAAACTGAGGGGGATAATGTCAGCTTTCCACACTATATTTAGCACAAGCTCAGATTTATGCCCTTTGTCGAGTGTAGAACACCGACACTGGCGGAGCTGGAACACTCAGTGACCAGCCTTCTGACTGAGGTCTTCAAAAACGTACACGCTGGAGCAGCGTCATCATTTACTGGCAAGTGGATATGATCCAGTTGCGAGCAGACATAGTGCAGAAGGAACTCATTGTGGCCAGGCAGCATGTAATATTGTGGAGGGAATTGACTTATGCCTATACCCTCATACAATTTAGGAGGTTCATGGCATAGTCCTCCTTTCTTTTGGAGTCCTCCTATTGCCGTAGTGGGTGACAATTGTGTCTATATTTTGAGTGAGGAACGTACAAACAAATCTCCCTCGGTCTGTAAGGTAAGTCATGCAACATCTCTGGGATGCTTGTGTGTGAGGGGGACAGTGCTGGAAATGGCCAAAACGTACTGATGGACCCCCCTGTTAGGGAAGATTCTCTTAAAAGGCTAATTTCCCTTACCTATAGAGTCCCCCAGCAGCTTTGCTGGATTTCAAGGGTTTATTTTTTACTCCTGCTAAGAGTGAGACTCTTTTTCCCAATCTTAGGCAAATGTATGATGTGTGTTTCAAGCTATTTTTTGTGCTTATTGGCTACTGCGTTTCTCTCACTCCATGGGTATCATCTTTTTACATGTGTGTTACACAGCACCATCAGTGCAGTAACACAGGGGTGTCATAGTGAGCCCCAAACATAGACTCCATACCCTGGGACTGATTACCATCTCCCAAGGCATGCAAAGTTACCATTGACTTTGCTAGTCAATAATTATGAACAAAACCAGTACAACCCATCTTACTATGGAGGGACTGGGAAAGGTTAATAGTTTTTCCCTGGTGTTCATGTTCGAGAGGGTACTGCCCAGTCCCTCTCTCCAAAGTTTCTGGCTGGCGGCAGTGGTTACTACTGTAAATATTTGACCGCAAATATTTTCCTATGGGATTTTCCCATTGTTCGAGGCTACCACTTTTACCGTCAGCCTCTAACATACCGCTAGGTTATTTTAATATTAACTTTAATCTGGTGTTTTATTTTTGCCAGATCTTTAATAATATTTCTTTCTCATGTCACTCTCTGTAATCCAAACCGAGGTCGGGGCCCTTTGTTCGTCCTTTTGGCGGGCTTCTGGACAGAAGCCCTCCTTTAGGCGTCAGTGAGTCTGGGGTAGACAGGATGTGTGGGAGGGGGAATAGGCACCCTGGACAGGGTTGCCTAAGCAACCCAAGTCGCACTCTGGCCTGATAGGCTGGGGGGTTATCCCGCCAGGATAGCCACCCCACTGTGTGAGTGACAGCTAGGCTGTATGAATGGGGGTTTTTCTGCATAAAAGCAGGGACCTGCGGACTGGAAGATAGACATCGCCAGTGGACCTGAGAAATCCGAAGAGGAGAGAAGCCAAAGACATCTGCAACGACTGAACCACCGGTGAAGCCCGGCTGCAGATCCTCACCACTTTTCTCCAACGACAAGAGAAGATCTTCACCTGCAAGAGCCTTCTTCCCTTGAGCTGGTGGGACCAACCAGTTTGCCAATCACCTTCCTGGACCTGCCTTGACTGAATCACCAGTGCCCAGCACTAGGAGACCGGATAGGCAGGCACCCGTCCACCACGACCGCGATTTAAAGGAGCATACCTTTTATTCCGTTTGGCAGCACCGCGGCTGGCTTCATCCCTGGGCAGTGCAGTAACTCAAACCTTCCTCCATGACGAGAGCCTCTCTTCCTCTGCTGGATCTCCTGAACTGCAGGAACTGCCTGGAACTACCGCCACCGCAGGAGCCTCTTCCACTTTTAAGGTACATTGTTCCGCCAGGCCTCCCATTTCGTTGGGTACTGCTAAAGGTGTTTTAAATCCTTTATTTACCTTCTGGGCTGGTCGCCCCTATCTGCTAACATTGTCTTTTGACCTTATGCAGCCTCCCTTTCAACCGTTAACCAAAGACTTGACTGCAGCTACTAGAACCGTTTGAACCTGGGCACTTTGCCTTGTACCATTGACTCTGGCACAGGCCTATTGACTCTGGCTATTTCGGTTACAACTGCCTTATCTAGATTGCTTCTCATCAAGAAATTTGTTGGTGCACCTAATCTCTTATAATCACCTTTTCTTCCCCTTTATATATTGTTGAAGTGCCATTTTGCTCGGTTTTTACCTAAGTATTGCTTATGCTAAAGTACTACCTTGCTTAACTTGTTCACAATCAAATTGGGAAGTGTTGCGGGTGTGTTTAGGATTCTAACCCTGTATAACTTGATCTTTCCCTCCCTCTGAAGAAATTGTTAGAGTGACATTTCTGCTTGGTTTACACTGTGCCATTTTGCTCAGTTTTCACTCTTGCTCAAACTTGTCTACAAGTTAAATAAGGAGTTGTGTTTACTTTTCTTGACTGTTTTAACTTGCTTTAAGGATAGTGATTTGTGTATAGAACTAAGAGTGTGTAAAATAAATATATATCTTCTTTTTGATACAAAGCTTTGGTCAGTGTTTCCTTGTTCTAAAGTACTGTGGTCCTATTGTGTAAACCATGAATACTGCTCATCTCCCTCTTGAGATACGTCTGGCTGTTCAGCCACAGCTACCAACTAAATCTGTGTGGTACAGACTGATACCAAAGGGGATTTATTGCATATACCTGTAGTCCTAACCTTCTGTAGTGCTCCCTAAGGGAACTGCACAGGATTCTGCCTAACACCCTCTCACCCTGAGCGCATGCCCTGTAGAGGGCAGATTGTCAGTAGTGTAGGCAGGACTGGGGCTGGATTGTCAGTAGTGTCGGCTGAACTGAGGGGCGGATCTAAGTTTCAAATGATGTACATGACCTGAATATAGTATGCTGGCTGCTTTGCATAAACGCAAAGTGCATTTTGGGAACATAAATATGACCACCAATTTATAAAACATGCCTGTGCTAGTAATTCAAATGTGCATTCCTTCTGAGCATGCAATGCACACTTGGTATGGTGCTCATTTCCTCTATCAGAATAGTCATACTGACAGTAAAATATGTGCAAAGTGCACAGCATATATACATCTATGGACAGTTTCATTGTTTAGGTGTGGGCTGTTGAGCAAAGAACGACTTCCAGATACAGTCTGCAAGAGGTGCACCGTTGGCGTTCGGGAGACTCATGGCAGTCAGGGGCAGAGAGCTTCCTCAACTTAGGGGAGTGTGAGCGTCATGTATGCTTAGAATGGCACTCCTACAAGGCAGTCTTGTACCAGCCCAACGTATCCACTGGAAGGGGAGGCAGATACGTTCGGGATTGCTGTAATTGAGGAAATCTTGGCAGAGTAAGCAAATCCGACTTCGGTCCAGTACACCCTAACTTGGACCTGTCCAGCTCCCAACAGCAGAAAGAATGGCACTCATCCACAGGCTCACACAAATGTGTCGGGTGCATTTAAAGGCCCAAAGCAGAAGTCCTTTTCACCTAAATAGCAAGATTTTAAACACTGAAACAAAAACTGACTTTTTGTTTTTCAAGTAAAATTAAAGAGCCATGTGGAAAGTGACCTACCTGTCATTACCAATAGATAAGCAGCATTTTAATTTACAAAAGAAGGAGGAAACAGAAGTCCATGTCATATGAAAAACAGGAATTTTAAACATTGAAAAAAAGGACTGCCTGCACATGTGTGTGCAAATAAAAACTTCTTGAAAAATAAAAATGAAGAAAAATATCACTGCTCACAGAAAAATGTCAGGAAAACAAAAAATAATGTGTGGGTTGACAAAGAGCAATGTATATTATGTTTCACACACAAAACTCTGGTGACATTTTAAAAGCCACTTTTTCTTCATGAATAAAATTTCAGCCCAAGGCAGACCCTTTTGCTGGCTGTCGGCAAAACTTCACAAGGAAAACTCCCACTCCCAACCGGGATGTCACATCTCCCATCTGACGACCAACCGCAATAAAAATGTCCTGCTAAAGGAGTTGAAATTCAGTGTTCTTCAGACCTGCTAGCTCTGAAAGCAAAAGTTACCCTTGGCTTGAGCATGACTAATATGTGTGAAAATGGAGGCACCCACTTCAAAGGGAAAGTTTCCAACACAAAGGAGATTAATTTAAAAAACCTGTGGGCACAGGCTGACCCAGTGAACACAAATGGCCGGAAGCAGGAGCAGGACCATTTGTCCCACATGAAGATTCACAATTTATTTAAAAGTACTATTATCATTTAGGCCTTTTTCTCAGCCATCATAAGGCGGGTGGAGTTAATTTATGTACCATTTTGTATGTAATTCCAAGGCAATTTTGGGGACATAAAATTCACCTTCCTGTGACTCTGGGAACTATAATGGCCAGTTAAACATATGCTTAATAACTAACATATTCATAACTGTTGTGCTTTTTATGGAAATGACCCAAAGGTGCCACATGGCCGTGCTACATTATATAGATTTGGGCATCAGCAGATCTAATTCCCCATGATTAGCTGAAACAGAAAATACGTTTAGTCTGGCAGTGATAGCAACATTATGAAGTTGTGATACATTACTAGTTTTTTGCCAAAAGGTTGAAAGGAGAACAAAGGATGATGACGAATTTGAATTGCCACATGTTGCTTGCGAGCCCTAAACCAATCTTGACTTGGAGGCTGTCTGGGAGGAGAGAGAAGGTTAACTGCCCAATCCTAGTGGCAGGGATTATTGCGGGGTACATCCCCAAGATTGTAAAATTGGTGGTGTCATTGCTGCTATATAATTGCTGCTATATAAGAGGGACTGCACTAGGACAGGAGACACACAGAAAAAGGAAACACAGAGAGAGAAGAGAAAGACCGTCAGGAAGGCTGCTGAAACTTACCATCTGACAGCTGTAAAAAGACACCAGAGGAGATTGCTGAGAGTGCACCTGGGTGGAGCGGTCTATCCCTAGGAAAGTGTAGAGGTGCACCTGAATGCCTCTGCAGGAAGTCCCACCCCCCTACTTCTTGTATGTTGTAAGCATGAGATTGTGCCATGTTTGATGCCAGCAGTTGTGACCTACCACAGTGAATATTCAAAAGAAGATACCCATTGAGAAAACCCTACCAGTCGTATTCCCGAAGAGATGACAATCTAAGGGAGGAACTCCCTGAAGGAATATGAAAAAGAGCAAAAGAGGAGCTTGTGACGTCACAAGAGACACAAGACTGACTGAAGATAATGCATGGACCTTATAGAAACTGATGATGAAGTAAAGAAGCAAGTAAACTTTCATATCCGAAAAGAAGATTGCACATGTGTGATGCACTGCAGAAAATGCAAGCCGTTCAATAACCGTACAGATGTAGCAACACAAGTAGATTAAGCAATCTGACAAGCTGGCTATGCGTAGTGAATAGACTGCAGGCAAAGCCGCCATTGTATGGAAGCTGGACATCAGTGTCATGAATTTAGTAAGCCGGACTCATGGAGAAGAAAAGCAGATAACTGTGTCGCAGCAAGAACTAGCTGATATCATGGATATGTATGGCAAGGCTGTTTGGCCTGCTGTCAAAGTCAAAGCAGCCTGGCTGGTTAGCAGCTGCAAAATGGTCCAAATCATGGTCTTCTGTCAAGTTAGCCTAAGATTGTAATAGAGTTTATCTTGGAGTCCTAGAACAACCATACTACTTGCTCGTACTCCCTTATATTCTCAGAGACAAGAATACTTTGCAAGGCCAAGTTCAAAGACAATCTTCATGGCAGAAGGCATGGGTGATGAGAGACGTTGGACTAATTGAGTGGGGAGGTAAAGTCAAATCAAACTCCAAGCACCAGGATCTGAGCTTACATGCTGCTAAGTGAACCAAATGTTCCAGACATGGCACGAGCATGCCAACCAATTATAGAGGGCCATATAATGAAGGGCCTTATAGTTTGAGGACCAATGATATGCTGGGCCTCATTATAAGTTTGGCGGTAGCCTTGCCAGTAAAAAATGCAAGTTGCGTTCCCACAATGGTACGTACTTCTCTGGACAAATCCTTCCTCTGAGCAGCAATTATTCCATCATAAAGGTGACGGTGAAGAAGCAGGAGACATGTGGGTCTAGTGGCCCTTGGGGCGTGCCTACTGAATGTAGAGGTGGCAAAGACCAAGATGACTTCCTCGTAATCCCAAATCGGCTCAAAGGGACAAACACTGAAGCTTTCTGAGTCCCCAAACGCCGAGTGTGTGACAAAGGAAGCCAAGGCAGCTTGTAAATGTACAGAGGCTTCATCCAGTGTTTGCTCATTCATAGATATGCGATTTAGGGAAGGGTTGACCCTTAGAGTCCCAGTAGTCTTGGGGACCGGGGTTGGCTCAACAGAATTTAGAGTCGGCACAAGCGGTAAGTGGTCACTCACCAAATGGAGAAAAATGCCCATGTCGACCACCAAATTAGGGTAATTTGCCATACAACCGTAATCCAGGATGCTTCTGGATTTAGGGCCATGACGAGTGCATTTAGGTGGACAGTCCGATGATAAAGCACCATTAATCAGGTCAAGCCAAAAGAGTAAAGTAGGATAGCCCACTCTAAACCCCTCCTAAAAAAACTAGAGAGCAAACCACCGTCAGCAAGAGAAGACCATGAATGCCCCTCAAAGTCAGCCAAATGAGATGGACCAGGTATCCGAGAATTGTAGTCCCCACAGATGATACAAGTGGGAAAAGTAGTCAAGTTACCAATTAAGGTCTCAATTTCAAGTAGGACAGAGGTATGGGGCTGTCTATACAGGGGATCATATAAATTAATAATCACAACCTCCTTCCTACCCCTTCCTGACAGGACGGCAATCCCAGACCTCAGTCTTAAAAGATTCTTAGCACCCAAGAGCAGGCCTTCCCTTGGACGCGCAAGGTTCCCCTGAAAGGATGGTTTGTAAATAAAATGTCATTTGTCCACCACGACAGGTTCAACCAGCCACGTCTCCTGTAGAGCGACCAAGAAGTACTGATCGAGTTCATCGATAAGGCCACCTTCCCCGAATAAGTGAGTGGATCCACGAGTTTTTCAGCTAATAAGCTGCGCAACACATGGCGAGGTCAAAGCTAAAGGCCCATTGTCCCCCCGTGCAGCCAATTGGGACAGCCATGCCCAGTGGCTTGCTTCCCCCATCCGAGCCATCCCATTCCCTGCTCCAGAAGGCATGCTAGGAACTATAGGGGAGAACTGATAGTAACCGCAGCAATGGGGGGGCCCACTTGGCTTCATCGGCTGATCTCTTCTTTCATATTAGGAGTCAATTAACAAGCACTCATATCCTAACCGATTGAGAGAGACAGGGTGCTCTAAGATGTAGATCAAGGTTTGAGTGGAATGGAAGTAGTCTACGGCAGTAGCTTTCTGGGAGAATTCGCAATGGTCAACTGTTTCAATGTCGTTGGTCCTGATGAAACAAAGCGGAATAACACAGTGGAAAAAGTTGAGAAAACGGGCACAATTAAAAAATTGGCCGTTGGCGTCAACAAAAAGGCACTGGATTAAGAGCACCTGTTTTCAGTTTTACAAGGCATGGGGCTTTGTTAATTTCCCTGGGCTTGCCTATACAGACCTAATGGGCGAGAAACGGGGCCCCTCCCGAGGGAGTTGTCCATATTTGCCATGGATGGAACGGCAAGTCCAAAACCACCCTGCGTCTGAGTGGATGAGTTGCCGATGGTTTTGCCAGTCACATTTGAAGTTGGCACTGTGACAGATGCAGCAATACTAGTTGTCATGTCCGCCAACAATTTTGCAGGCAGAGGTTTAGTCAATGGATCGATTTTGGCACCACTAGTCAAGGAGTTAGCAGAGGGCATTAAGTCTTGCTCTGTGAAATCATTTTCAATCAGAAAAAGGGCCTAATTGGCGTCCCCAGATGACACACAATTGGATGAAGTTAAAACCTGTACAGGAGCCACAATATGCTGGACAATGTTCAGAGGAGGTTGAAAAATAGGGAAAAAAACTGCATGGGGTTTCATCAGTTGAGTCCATGGTAGCCCCACTAGGACTCGGGGTCACTATGGCAGTTATTTTTATTTTGTTAGTCAAAGGTTCATACATCAGTGCATAACTAACAACCTTTCAGGAACGCCTCTTAAAGACATTTCCCCGGAACCAAATGAGAAACAAGAAAGTCAATGTTAGGGGACCTGGGGGCATGCAATGGAAAACTGTCAAGTTCCGACAGTGGCATACAATTAGGGACAGTATAAATAGATACTGGAGGAAGGGTCTGAACCTCCGACCAGCAAGATTCATGGCAGTTCAAAGTCTGTTAACCCCTCCACCATAGCCAAGGTCTTGGTAAATTGTGAGTCCTGCACATCCAATTTAGCTGCAAACACAGTACATTTAGAAGAAAGGTTGGACACTAGTGACTCCAATACTTTAAACATAGACGCTGAGGAGCTGCCTGCATCAGCTAAGTTAGTAAAGTCAGTTGAGCAAACAGATGCTGGCGAAGAAAAGCCATTATTTCTGCGCACAGAAACTGGGTGAGAGTCACCAGAATGGAAATTCTAAGGCGACTCACAAAATGCAAGCGGGAAGTCATAAAATGGATCAGGACCAGGAGGAACTGTGGGAAGGCTATCCTCGGGCTCGCGAAGTACGAGCGGAAAGTCCGGCCGGGATCAAGCCCAGAAGGTTGTCTTCAATCAAAGTGTTGTTGTCATAAATTTGGCAGAATGCACCATACACACAGGTTCCCCCACATTCCTAGCGGACAACATATTATGGCCAGATGAGGAAGACAGGGACACAGAACACTCAGCCTTGGATGAATTGTCGTTTCCAGCAGATACAATATGTGGCGAGACAATAGAAGCATTGGAAGGCGTCATCGCTGGAGTCGTGGTAAGCACGCTGGACACTTTTCAATAATCATAGAGCCCAAGCATTGGAGAGGAGTAGTACATTCCTGAAACAAATCCACGGTCAGTGCTTGGCTAGAGGCAGCAATGTCATCACATTCCTTTGTACAGGCCGAGTAGAAAGCAGTAATTTTAGAGTCCGGTGGCACGCCTTTAGGCAATTTTAGAGTGTGTTGGGGGCAGGCACGTTTAATATGGCGTGTGTTTTTAGCCGGAATGTCGGAAGGACCAGAGATAAAGCCTTAGAGACAAAGCCTTCCAGTGCACTATGTTGAAGGGCCTCTTCCAATGTGATGTTCAAAAGCACACAGTCGGCTATAGCACCCAATGAAGAAAAAGCCACATGCTTAATCGGGAGATACAATGCAAGGGCAGAGGCGTGTCGCTTCAGCATCAGTCTTGAAGGAAAAAGTTGCTTCTAGAGTCAAATAAAAAGTGGGGAGTACTGGCAAAGCAGAGTAAGGCGAGATGCTCCGTACACACCATCTAGCCAAACTGCCAAACGGTGTCTACACTTTCTCCTCACATACACACCCAAGCGCGCTTTCGTGCATGCAGAAAGATTTTTTGGGAGAGTGTAGGCTTAGCCAGCCGAGTGCCGAGCTCCCAGGCAGACTAAGCAAGTCAATGGCAGATCAACATAATGCCGTTCTAGATATCAAGCAGAGGGAAGCAGGCGAGTAGGAACCTGTGCCAAACTGTGTCTAGACTTGCTCCTCGCTCACTTACACTCGGGCACACACACCTGATTCCCATTCCATGAGAGGGAGGCTGGAATGAAGGGCAGAAGTGCTGTTAAGCCCCAAGGGATTCGGTTCATCAGTGGTGAAGGAAGAGCTCCTTTTGTGCTGGCTGGCGAGAGAATGCGAAGACACTGGAGGGGCTGAGCCCCAGGAGCCTGGGGAGAGCAGGAAACAAGCTGGGACAAAAAAAGGAGACAGGAGGCTGCAGGGAGTACCTAGGGGGCTGGGTGAATGCAGACGCAAAAGATGGGGATGTACTAGACCCACTGCGGTGGGAGAAGTAGGACCCATGATGCTTGGTAAGGAAGGAAACAGGAGATCATCAAAAACATGTTGTCGAAATTTCCGATTTCTGCGCAAATTGGCATGTCCACATGCTTTCTACCCGATATTGAACAGAGATGCGTGCATCTGTTATAGCGCACAAGAGGAGCGGGGGCTGCGGGGTTGTCCCGCGCTCTCCTTGTACGGTATAAAGTGATCGGGGGCTTGCGGGGCGTCCCACACTTCCTATGGAATGATGGCAGCGGAAAAATTAAATCAATATGCGAGTTTTGGAAATGGCTTTTTACGAAAATGTCAAATTCCACATAATGCGCAATGGTGCCATCATGTGGATAATGACAGTATCGTAGGATGAGATTTACAAAATCGCATAAGTGTACCAAAAACCTGCTATCAGAACTTGTATCCCAACCCGTTACGAGCATTTCAGAAGCAGAGTATAATCACGCGACGAAATAGGACACGATGTATTCAGATGTATTCAAATTGGCAGAAATAGCGGATAAGTGGAAAACAGTGGTCACTGTGAGGAATGTTCCCAAAGTGGTAAAGAAGAAATGAAAAGGTGGGAGGGTAAGGAGTGAAACAGGCACCCATAATTGTAATAATGGTCAAAGCGGTGGAGGCATTGGGAGATTTGGAAGAGATGTGGAGTGTCTTGAGTGCTTTGAGCGAGATGAAAAGGTGCGAGAGATGTAGGCGATTTGGAGTATTTTAAGTGGCGTAACAGAGGAGTCCAAAGGGGCGAAGACGGTGAGAAGAATAGGCAGCGTTTCCAAGACACATGTTGATGCGGGCCAATAGGGAAAGAGCAGGAGATAACGGGAAGTGATGAAGAATAGGTGCAGGGAGAACTGAAGGAAATGAAGGAGTGGAGAAAATGCAGGAATCCAGGAAGGGAGTTGACGAAAAGAAGTGACGAACGGGGGAACGCTGGCGATCCCCCAGGAGGCGAAGGAAAAGGTCGTGGGAGTAAATTAGGAGGTGACAGGGAGGACTGTTAACAAACTAGGAGTGGGGGTGTTAGACCAAAGCGGGGTGTACAAAAATTGTCAAACAGAGGTCGACCTCGAAGATAAAAAAGGGGTTCCCACAAGAAGACATAATAAAGAACGTGGATTTGTGAGCCTGTGACGCTGGGGAGAAGAGAGAGATTGGAGCAGGTAGCTGGAGGGGCCAATCCCTGACAGAGGGAGAAGTGAGAGATGTAGTCGGAATCCTGCATTTCTTAATCTTTCTAATGAGAAATATGAGTAAAGCAGGTGATATGACATATGATATTTTATTTATATCATGCTCATACACAAGTGTTTCAGAGCGCGACAAAGCAAAGGGAAGGGAACAAGGGAGAATAAAAACAACAAACTTACTAGGCCCAGTGACATTAAGCGTGCGCAAGTGTATATAACGGGAAAAGGGGGAAAGTGCGAGGAAGGGGGAAGAGTGGAAAGTGCGGCACAAAGGAGAGAAAAGAATACATAATAAGTGCAATAAATAAATAAATAAATGCAATAAATAAAATAAATACAGGCAGAGGCAAGTGTGTAATTTATCCGATAGGGTATATCTGATAAGTGCAGAAGAAAAATGGGGGGCTGTATGGGTACAGATACAGGTCCCAGTGCAAGCGGTGGCTAAGGAGGTAGTGCAGGAGGATGAGCAGGTACCTGGGCCCGAAGGACAAAGGGTGGCCAGGAGCATGCTGTCAAGAGAGAAAACATATCAGCAGGGGAGAGGAGCAGGAAAGCAGAAGCGAAGAGGAAAGTCTTGAGGAGCTTCTGGAACCAGAGATGGCTCTTCTCAAGTTTCAAGGTGGCCGGGAGGCTGTTCCAAAGGGGGGACCCAGCCGAAGACAGAGATTTGCCACCAGCTTGTTTATTTGAAAAACAACTGATCCTGAGGGAGTTAGAAGTAGAGGAGTGAAGGGCTCGAGGGGGGAGGTATTTACGGAGGGATAGTTGAAGGTATTTTGGACCCAGGCCCCAGAAAGCCTTGTGGACAATGCAGAGGGTTTTATAGTTAATCCTTGCATCCACTGGGAGCCAATGAAGGGATTTCAGAGCTGGAGACATACGATCCTAGGGCTTGAGGCCAAGGACAAGTCTTGCAGTCCTGTACTGGATTAGTTGTAGAGGGCGGAAAGTGGAGGCAGGAAGATTTAGAAAGAGGCTGTTACAGTACTCCAACCTAGAGAGAACCAGAGCTTGGTGTCAAACCGGATATTAAATTATGCCTCTTATTACAAACTATTTGTATGTATATTGGCCTACGCCAAGTTGCTTGAAAATTGTACGCGAATAACTCTCTGCGGCAAGGTTTTGACCTTAGAAATTGATGTAAGCTGCCATCTTGAATCAAGCCTCCATTTTAGGTTAGAAACTGCCATTTTGGGGTTTTGTACAAAGTCACCCTGTAATCTAAAATGGCCGTCTCGTGTGTCCTTGTTCTTGCCTTAACCTCTCCAACCTCTGTAGGGAAGTTAATGTCCAACCTGCCTTCAGGCTACATGTTAGAGTCATGTAGACCTTGTCCTTTGTAGACCTCGGAGCAGGGGATTACTTGAACTAGCAATGTTAAACTACAAGTATACAAGAACAGTAATGCTATCCGAATATAATATGCGTAACATTGTTTGGTCTGTATTAAAGCAAAATATAAAGAGTGTACATGTTAAATTGAAGAATAATGGAGTGCGTTAGTAAATGTATCGAAAAGTAAACCGCATGCACAAGATATGTAAATTAGGAAAGTGAACCTGGCGCGACCCTAGCCCAGTGCATGATTAACCTGTAAGGGGGCTGGCCATCATTTTACAAATTGTATAAAAGCACCGATGTCCAGCTAGGAAATTCCCTCACTGCTCATATTGGACCTGCTGGTGGTCTCTGTGATGTATTGACGGCCAAATAGCTATTTGTGTACTTTGTCGAATACTGTTCAGTTTTGTAATAAAGATTCCGGGAATCTTTATAAGCCTGTGTCGGTGTATTTTCCTTTGCTCGGTGTAACAGCCGTAATATTGTATTTTTTCTGATTCCACAGATGGCGCCCGATTAGGGACCCTCAAGATTGACTTTGACTCGTTGAAGGTTGGCTCGGCTATCGGACCGGGATCGGATGGTGTCAACACAACCGGCCACTCTAAAACGAGAAGTGAATTCCTCGACGAAACTGCACGATCCGAACCCTGGACGGTGAGCTATAGCCCGAGATGACGTCTTGACGAGGGTCCATATATCTGAGTTGGGTAAACTTTTGAGAACCCCAGCAACTTTGCTGGATTTCTAGGATTTGAATTTTCACCTGGAAAGAGTGTGAGACTTTTTTCCTATTCTTTCCTGTATTTTGATGTGTGCTTTACTTTTGTGTTCTCTGGATATGGAGTTTTAGACAACTCCATAGGAATCATCATTTTCCTGTGTGTCACACAGCACCATCAGTGCAGTGGCACAGGGATGTCTTTCAGACTTCTCAAGGTTTAAATACCTTCTCTGGGACTGACTACTGTCTCCCAGTGAATGTAGTTAAATTGACTTTACTAGTCTCTTTAAATTCATAGACCCAGCACACACTATCTTCCTATAGAGTGCTGAAGGGGTTGCTTAGCATCCCCTGGGTCTAAACACTCATGTAGCAGTCAAATGCTACCCTTTCCTCTTGAAATGGCTGGTGGCAGTGGTTTTAGAACAAACTACCATGATTTTTCCCGACCGCGAACACCAGTAGCTAAAAATCGGGTCAGCCATGTTTTTCAATATGGTGTCCAAGACCCGTCTGTAAAAACATACTCTGGTCATCTTTTTTCACAGTTTCTTTTTGGAAAGGTCCTTCTAGTATGTGTCTCTGCACGCCAAACCAGGTATGGTCCCTTTGTTTGTTGGCCTTTGGCGGCCTTCAGTGCAGAAGCCCTCCTCTGGTGCCTGAGTGTCTGGGGTGGACAGGATGTGAGGGAGGTGCCAGAAACTCCCTGTGCTTAGTCTCCTAGGAGACCTGAATGCACTCCGGCGTGATTGGCTGGCTGACTGTCCGGTAAGGACAGCCACTCTGCTGGGTGAGTGACAGCTAGGCTGGAATGAATGGGAAAAAAACGGTTTAAAATCAGGTCTCTGGGACTTGGAAGGCAGAGTTGAACACTGGAACGAATGAACCGAAGACGAGCTGAAGGAAGATGACTGCTGCAACTCCTGGACCGTTGGTTTACCCGGTGAAGTCCTGCTGCAGGTCCGAATTGCCTGAAACTCCATCAACAGAGAAGCCCTTCAAGGACGACTCCTTCCCTTGAGCTGGTGGGAGCAACCAACTCGCAAGCCACCTGGAAACCAACTCTATACTGGTCGAATTTTCATCACAGTGCTGTTGAAAACCGGATAGCCAGTGAAAAGGATACCAGATTGTGGACTTTAAGGCACTCACACCTTAAACCGATATGTTTTGCCAAGCTGGTGGCTTCTTCCCTGTGTGGTGCAGGAACCTCCCAACATCCTCCCTCTTGTCCCCATGACTGAGGCTCAGGAACAGCGAGATCTACAGGAACTTCCAGGAACAACGGCCTCAGCGGCAGCTTTTCTTCATCCATAGGGTACTGTGCGAGTGCGGTAAAGAAATCCTCTTTGCCGCGGTGAAAGTTTGTGACACTTTCCCAACTTTGGAGTCTTGCTCGCTCCTAATCCGACATATAACTCTTTTTCTTGTAAACTACTTCCAAGAACATTGGCAAAGACTTAACTGTTTACTACCAGGCACCCGTGGTTGCGGCTTTGGTCCTGAGTGTGTTGGATTACTGTAACTCATTTTACCTGGCCCAACCTGCCCACCTGATGGGGCGGCTGCAATTACTTCAAAATGCTGCCGCCAGATCTATTATCCATCCTCCTTTTGGCACACACATGCCTCCTCTGCTATGTCAACTGCATTGGCTTCCCGTTGCTCAGCGGATTATGTTCAAATCCATGTGCTTGGTACACAGGGCCTTTTGGCACTGGAGCTGAGTACCTGCAAGCCAAATTCTGCCCGTAACTGCCTTCTCACGCCCTCCGTTCTCAAGGGACATGTCGGGTGGCGGTACCTCGCTTTAGGCTCGCTCGTAAAGGTGGTCGCTCGTTCTCGGTAGCGGCCTCTAAAGGGTGCAACAATCTGCCTCTTCCCCTCCATGAGACAATCGATCATCTCACTTTCCGGCGTAAATTAAAAACTCTGATGTTTTAATAGTGGCGTCGCTTGTAGTTTTTACCATCACTCCCTCTCTGTAGTGCCATGATGCCCTCGGGTGAACATGCGCTGGCTAACTAACCTTAACATAACATAACATACTGTGATTGCAATCCTTTGTGTAACATCTTGTACTGCTCACATCCCTCTTGAGATAAGTCTGGCTGCTCAGCCACTGCTACCACATAACTGTGTAGTACAGGCGTGTACCAAAGGTGAGATTGTGCTTACACCTGTAGTCTTAATTGTGTGTAGTGTTCCCAAAGGGTACTGTATGTAATCTGCCTAACACTGGTGGCAGGTGGTGAGGATAAAGTAAAGTTGTTACATTTAGAGTGCTGCTCTTACTTTTTGTTCAAATAATCTGCACAAGGCTAAGCACCACTAGATAAGCAATTGTTTATCCTGCCTAATATGGATAGCTACAGACAGGAGACCCTAGTCATTTTAACAGTTGATCAACTGAGAGAAATGTGTAGAGCTTGGAACCTCACTGTTAAAGGCAAAAAGAATGATTTGATAGAAACATTGTTGGAGTGTCAAAATCAAAGAAATAGGTCTGCTGTACCTATTTCTGATGAAAATGTGGAAAATGATGAGGAGGATGATAATGTTTCAGAGTCTAACTCAAATGTTATTGAGGAGTTAGATGAGGCAGGGGAGTCTCAAGATGTAGGCTTTACTTTACCTCTACCTGCTCTTAGGACTCAGCATTTAGCCACAGGGACCCTACCAGGTCCAGTACTGAGACCAGAGTTTGTCTCTCTTGAGAGGATGAGACTTTAGTTCGAATTCAAAAGGCTCCAAGCACAAACTGAAAGTAAACATCAAGTACTTAAACTAAGAGAAATGGAATTACAACATGCTCTTGAAATGAAGACAATTGGGGTCATTACGAGGTTGGAGGTAGCCATGGCGCTATTAGCACCATGGCTGCCTCCAAAATCGTTCCGACTCTGGTCTGGTGTGTTAAGTGACTTCAATTCAGCAATCCCACTAAGTCAGGGCCTCGTCTGGGACGCACAAGGGAAACCCTTATTTATATATTTGTATGACCAATTATAATCTGGGTGATAAACCCTTATACAACGCCCCTCTCTTTGAATCCCCCTGACCTCACTGAGCCAAGAAGTAGGTTTGTTTTGCAATTTAAAAGGTTTATTGAGAAAGTAAACATATATATATCACACCTTTATGAATAAATTAATATTTGATAGCACACTTAGGCATATGACAGTGATCAACAATGGATGATGTTACACTAGCACACTGAATTAATTACTTAGGAGTTAGTATAGGGAGGATGAGGTAGCTGAGAATACTTTTATGATTTCAAGGAAATGCAATGATGAATAAAAATGCAGTACAGAAATAAACTGATCGGGTTTCACAAGAAATAATATGTTCACTTTTCCCCTTGTGGCAATTCACTCCCCCGCCCCATATGCAATATAAGGAGCTGGAAGTAAAGCACACAGTTTTCAGGAATACAATCACAATACAATACGAATTTCAGTTCCCCCCTAGCAAGCTTAGAGAAACAGGGATGGTTTTAAACACAGGCAAAAGTACTTTAAATGTGGTATGCAAAGAAGGGAAAAATATGCAAAAATGATTTTAATTCCCGATAGGAGATTCAGGGTAGGTGACAGCTACTTTGAATTAGTTCAGGTCAACCTAACAATGATTAATGAGGGATTATCAGGTTGAAAACGAATTTCAGCAATGCAAGCAAAAGCAGCTGTTTTGACAAAAAACGAAACTGAGCGAAATGACAATTCACGGAAATGTTTCCGAATGTGTCGAGCGCAATTATGGTTTAGGGTTTGTTGGAAAGCTTAGATTATTAGCTTTAAAATGAAAGTTAAATCTCGTTCCTAGCACACGCGGTTCAAAAGATATGGACGATTTTGTGGAGATAGATTTTCAGAAATGAAATTAAAGTTTCAGAATGACAGATTGTAACGCTCACCTGATTCTCGCAGAGGCGCCGGTCTTGACTGGGCGACTACCGTATCTTCAAAGGTGATGTGTAGCACCCGGTTGGCTCTTTGGGCTGGACCTCTGTGCACTGTATGCCTGACGTGTAGAGTAAGATGTCTGCAGATAGAAAATATGGGGTTAATGAACTGGGGTTATTGGGGTGTCCCTATCTCTTTCCTCTTCTCCTCTCCTGTAGACCCCCAAAGGTTAACGCTCTCACCTTAGGTAAGTGAATGCCGAGCTCTCCATCTGCCTCGGGGCAGGGTGCTGTAACCAGTTTCTTCACTGGATAGGTAGCGCAGGCCTCTTGACTTCAGAGGACTGCTGTCCGTCGTTTACTGCACGAACGGTAAGTTTCGAGTCATTCAAATGTCTTTAAAGTCTTTAGTAATGATGTCTCTTGTTTTGCAGGGTTCCGGCGATGGCGGATGACGGGCTGAAGTGAGTTGAAGATGGAGCCCGTGTGATGAATAGAAGCGCCTGGAAGCACGTAAGTAAGCGCTTGTTGCCTGCTTCACTATGCGCTCTAACTGTCTTTTTATTTTGCAGGTACGAGTTCGGAGCGGCTGCAGGGTGCCGGAATACCCACTGGATTAGATGTGGAAAGGAGTAATGGCACGTGAGTATTAAAGTTCCCCAATGTCTTTAAACGCACCTTGTTTTGTCTTTCAGATGCGGGATGCAGCGCCGAAGGCCTCCGGAGCGTGCGAAGAGTTGGTAAACTTTTGTCTTTCAGATGCCGGAATGCAGTGTGAAGACCTCCGGAGCGCACGAAGAGTAGGTAAGCCTTTGCCTTTCAGATGCCGGAATGCTAACCTGTTCTTTCTTGTCTTTATAGGTGTTGCTGAAGACTGGATTCAGGATGGTAAGCCTTTGCCTTTCAGATGCCGGAATGCTAACCTGTTCTTTCTTGTCTTTATAGGTGTTGCTGAAGACTGGATTCAGGATGGTTAGCCTTTTTCCTTAGGCCCAGGACCGGATGCAGAAGACACGATGAGCGTTCTGCTGCAGAGGTTGCAGAATAACGCAAAGCAAGATTCATCCACCGGGTGTGGTTTAAATAGCCTCCTGTAGTGCTTAGGTGTCTCCTTCCACAGCCACGCCTAAGTAAGAAAAGAGTTCCTGGTAAGAAAAGAGTTCCTGCCTTCCAGAAGAGTTCCAGTGTTCTGAATCTAGGGAGTGGCTCCAGCCCCACCCAACAGGAAATGTAGTTCCAAACAGAAGAGGATCAGAGGCTCAACTGGCAGGCAAGTAAGCAGCATGGTCTGCTGAAGGTAAGTCCACCCAAGCATTATGAGCCCGGCGCTTCCAGCGCTGGGACTGGGCATATTTATGAGCCCTGTGCCACTGGCGCCAGGACTGGGTCCAAAAGGTCCCAATTGGGACTGGTTGGCACTCGGAACCTGGGTTATGGATCTGCTTCCAAGGGAGTTGGGAAAACCCTGACCTTTTGGAAGCAGAGATCATGACAGTACCCCCCCTCAAGGCCCCTCCCAAACCGGGCTTCTCCGGGGGTTTTGGCTTGTCAGGAAATGTTCGGTGAAATCTTTTGATTAGGCGAGGAGCGTGGACATATTCAGCAGGTTCCCAGGATCTCTCTTGGGGGCCGTAGCCTTTCCAGTCAATTAGGTAAAATAGTTTAGATTTGGAGATCTTGGAGTCCAGAATGCTTTTGACTTCAAACTCGAGTTCTCCATCCACTAGGATAGGTTTTGGAGATTTGGTTAGTCGGGTTTGAGGTTGCACGGGTTTTAATAGAGAGACGTGGAAGACCGGATGTATCTTCATGTGCGGGGGCAAGTCCAACTTGACCGCTACTGGGTTTACTATGGTAGTGATGGAATAGGGACCAAGGTATCTTGGGTTGAATGTGCGTGGCCCTTTTAGAGATAGATATTTGGTGGATAACCAGACTTGATCCCCTACTTGATGGTGAGGGGCTTCCTTCCGATGTTGATCTGCTCCTTTCTTGTATTGTTCTTTAGCCCTTTGAAGGTGAGAAACAGCTTCCTTAAAGGCTTGGGTGATTGTAGAATGCAGGTAGTCTACTGCTGGTGTTTCAAGATCTTGGAGGGGATCCAACTCCGAGGTTCGAGGGTGACTGCCGTACAAAAGAAAAAACGGGGTTTTCCCAGTTCCCGAATGGACAGAGTTATTGTAGGCATACTCGGCTATCCAAAGGATATCTTTCCAAGTTTTTTCAGTTTGTTGCAGCATGCAGCGTAAATACTGTTCCAGAGTTTGATTGGTCCTCTCGGTTTGTCCGTCGGTCTGAGGGTGGTGACTGGTCGATAGTCTCACATCAATTTGAGCCGACCGACAGCAACTTCGCCAAAAATGAGAAATAAATTGACTACCTCGATCCGAAATTAGAACCGAAGGAAAACCGTGCAGTCGGACGATGTTTTCGAGAAATTCTCGGGCCAGAGTTGCTGCTGTTGGCAAGCCTTTGAGCGGAATGAAATGCGCCATCTTGGAGAATAAGTCCACGATTACTAGAATCGTATTGTATCCGGAGCATGGAGGTAGATCGGTGATGAAGTCCATAGAAAGCGTATGCCAAGGGCGAGGTGGGATGTCAATAGGGCGTAAGAGGCCTGCTGGTCTTTCCTTTTGACTCTTGTTTTGGGCGCATACTCCACAGGACATTATAAAGTCTCTGATATCTTTTTTCCAAGACGGCCACCAGAAGTAGCGCTTGATCTTTTCTGAGGTCTTGGCTATACCGGGATGACCTTCCATTAAAGAGTCGTGATAACAAGAGATTACTTTTTTCTGTAAATCTGTGCTGGGTAGGTATAATCGTTCTTGGAAATACAATAAGTTGTCCTTTACTGCAAAGTCCTTTCCCTGCAGATGCCAATTCTGTATGTCTGCTGGAGTTACAAGTTGCCTGGCTTTATCCTTAACTTCCTCTATGGATTCTGTGGCGATTACACCCAGAATTCTTTGTTCGGGAATGATTGGTACAGGTTTAGGGTTGACCAAGTGTTCTTCCACTCCCATCCGAGAAAGGGCATCGGCTTTACCGTTCTTTGTACCAGGTCGATAGGTAATTATGAAGTCAAACTCGGCAAAGAATAATGCCCAACTGAGTTGTCTAGAGGATTGGGCTTTTGCGGTCTTCAAATATTGCAGGTTTCGGTGATCCGTAATCACAGTAATGGTGTGTCGGGCCCCCAGCAGATAATGCCGCCAAGCCTTAAAGGCAGACTTGATAGCCAGAAGTTCCTTGTCAGTAATCGTGTAATTGATTTCAGGAGGCGAGAATTTGCGGGACCAAAATGCCACGGGACGCAACTGATTGGTTACCGGGTTCTTTTGTGATAGAACTGCCCCCATGGCAAGGCTTGAAGCATCAGTTTCCACGATGTAGGGGAGTTCGGGGCGAGGGTGTTTTAAGATTGGTGCAGAGATAAATTTAGTCTTCAAATCCTGGAAAGCTTGTTCCGCCTCGGTAGACCATTCAAAACGTTTGTTTTTCTTTAACAAGGCAGTGATGGGCTGGACTATTCAAGAGAATTCGGGGATAAACCTGCGGTAAAAGTTAGCAAAGCCTAACATGCTTTGCACACCTTTTACGGAGGATGGTGATGGCCATTTGAGAACTGCATCGACCTTCTTTGAATCCATACGCACTCCGCCAGGTGATAATATGAATCCCAAGAATTCAACTTCAGTCACGTTGAAAACACATTTTTCCAACTTAGCGAAAAGTTTGTGTTGACGCAATCTTTCGAGGACCATTTTCACGTGTTTCCGATGTTCAGATTCCGATGAAGAATAAACAAGGATGTCGTCAATGTAAACAACAACACATACATCTATGAGCTCTCTGAGGACATCGTTCATAAAATATTGAAAGGCGGCCGGGGCATTGCAAAGTCCGAAGGGCATGACCTGATATTCAAATAGCCCATACTTGGTGCGGAAGGCCGTCTTCCATTCATCGCCCTCTTTTACTCGTACCAAGTGGTAAGCTCCTCTAAGATCCAGCTTTGTATATATGCATGCTTTTCTGACTTGGTCCAGGAGTTCAGGGATCAAAGGTAACGGATATCTATTCTTAACGGTGATCTGGTTCAGGGAGCGATAATCGATACAAGTTCTAAGGTCTCCTTCCTTTTTTGGAACGAAGAACAAAGCTGAAGAAGCAGGGGACTTGGAAGGACGAATAAACCCATTTGCCAGGTATTGATCCAGGTATTGTCGAAGGTGAAGGTTCTCAGGCTCGGTGAGGGCATAAATTCTACTACAAGGAGGAGTAGATCCAGGTATCAGGTCTATCTGGCAGTCATAAGACCTATGAGGAGGTAGAGAGTTAGCCTGATCCTTCCGGAAAACATCTTGGTATTCTAGGTATTCGGGAGGTAACTGGGGAGTCTCTGAAGAAATTGCGGCCAGTGCAACACCAGGTGGAGGGTGACAAGTAGAGACACATTCTGGAAACTGGACCGTTCTTGCTCGCCAATCGATCAGAGGATTGTGTTTCTCTAACCAAGGTATTCCTAGAATAATCTGAAACTGAGGGGCCTTGATCACATCGAACACGATCTTCTCATGGTGTCCATCTTGACTTACTAGCGTCACCTCTTGAGTGTTATGCGTTACTGGCCCGAAGGCTATCTCCGTACCATCCACCGTAGTAATGACGTCCTTTACAGCCTTGGGACAAAGAGTTAGATTCATCCTCAAAACCATTTCATGATCCACATAATTGCCGATGGCACCGCTGTCGACGTAAGCTTCAATTGCATGTAATCGATCCGGATTATCAGGGCTAATGAGGACCATAGGTATCACGAAATGCGAGGTCACGGAACTGGTTTTCACGCTCGGCAAGAGGACCTCTATTCTTGTCGGGCGAGGTCGTTTCCCTGCTCAGAGTTTGTAACTTTGGTAACTGCAGCTCCTACTGCCTTCTTGGCAGGTTTCACCGGACAGTCTCGAAGAAAGTGCCCTGAGTTTCCGCAATATAGGCATAATTGCAAATGTTTCCTCCTTTCCCGCTCCCTTTGTGTTAGAGGACCTTTCAGACCCCCTATTTGCATGGGTTCCCCGGAGTCTACTCCTTTGGAAGGAGTTGGCGGTTTGGAAAATACTCGAGCATCAAACTTGGAACGATCGGCCTTCCTGTTCTGCAGCCTGTGATCTATTTGAACGACCAAGTCTATATAATCCGAACAGTCTTGTGGGGGATTCACTACTTGGGCTAAAACGTCTTTGAGCTCTCCACGTAGACCTCTATAAAACAGCGTAATCCTTTTGTCCTCAGGCCATTGAGTTTCCACTATTAGTCTATTGAAAGATGCAATATAAGCCAAAAGGTCTTGATTACCCTGTCGCAACGAAAGAAGCTCATTGTCCAAGGCCTGCCCCTGTGAATGTCTTGCGAACAGTTTTTCCATACTAAGCTGAAAGGCTTGAAAATCATGGAGAACCGGATCATCTTGATTAACTAGAGGGATCGACCAGTCTACCGCATTGCCACTAAGGTACGAAAGTACAAAAGCTACTTTTGCTTGATCAGTTGGAAAGGCTGCTGGCCGGCATAAGAAGTGCAACCAGCACTGATTGATAAATACTGCAAACCTCTTTGGGTCACCAGAAAATCGTTCGGGCGGAGCCAGAGGTACATTCCCAGGTAGGTTGATCTGCACTGGATTCATAGAGGATGTTGAAGGAAGATTTGCCCCTGATGCGGGTAACGGGGTCTGTCCGGCTTGTGACTGTAGCACTTGTCTAGCAAGATTGTCTGTTCTCTCCTTGGAAATAATTAGTTCCCTTCTTAGAGCATTCGTTTCCTGACGAGCTGCATGCACTTCTGCCCTTAGTTCCCCAAGTAACCGGGCTAGGGGGTCAGTATCCGAGGTTTCCATAGCGCCTGGGCGAGAGTTTTGCGGTAGGCTTTGCGTTCTGTAACGCTCACCTGATTCTCGCAGAGGCGCCGGTCTTGACTGGGCGACTACCGTATCTTCAAAGGTGATGTGTAGCACCCGGTTGGCTCTTTGGGCTGGACCTCTGTGCACTGTATGCCTGACGTGTAGAGTAAGATGTCTGCAGATAGAAAATATGGGGTTAATGAACTGGGGTTATTGGGGTGTCCCTATCTCTTTCCTCTTCTCCTCTCCTGTAGACCCCCAAAGGTTAACACTCTCACCTTAGGTAAGTGAATGCCGAGCTCTCCATCTGCCTCGGGGCAGGGTGCTGTAACCAGTTTCTTCACTGGATAGGTAGCGCAGGCCTCTTGACTTCAGAGGACTGCTGTCTGTCGTTTACTGCACGAACGGTAAGTTTCGAGTCATTCAAATGTCTTTAAAGTCTTTAGTAATGATGTCTCTTGTTTTGCAGGGTTCCGGCGATGGCGGATGACGGGCTGAAGTGAGTTGAAGATGGAGCCCGTGTGATGAATAGAAGCGCCTGGAAGCACGTAAGTAAGCGCTTGTTGCCTGCTTCACTATGCGCTCTAACTGTCTTTTTATTTTGCAGGTACGAGTTCGGAGCGGCTGCAGGGTGCCGGAATACCCACTGGATTAGATGTGGAAAGGAGTAATGGCACGTGAGTATTAAAGTTCCCCAATGTCTTTAAACGCACCTTGTTTTGTCTTTCAGATGCGGGATGCAGCGCCGAAGGCCTCCGGAGCGTGCGAAGAGTTGGTAAACTTTTGTCTTTCAGATGCCGGAATGCAGTGTGAAGACCTCCGGAGCGCACGAAGAGTAGGTAAGCCTTTGCCTTTCAGATGCCGGAATGCTAACCTGTTCTTTCTTGTCTTTATAGGTGTTGCTGAAGACTGGATTCAGGATGGTAATCCTTTGCCTTTCAGATGCCGGAATGCTAACCTGTTCTTTCTTGTCTTTATAGGTGTTGCTGAAGACTGGATTCAGGATGGTAAGCCTTTTTCCTTAGGCCCAGGACCGGATGCAGAAGACACGATGAGCGTTCTGCTGCAGAGGTTGCAGAATAACGCAAAGCAAGATTCATCCACCGGGTGTGGTTTAAATAGCCTCCTGTAGTGCTTAGGTGTCTCCTTCCACAGCCACGCCTAAGTAAGAAAAGAGTTCCTGGTAAGAAAAGAGTTCCTGCCTTCCAGAAGAGTTCCAGTGTTCTGAATCTAGGGAGTGGCTCCAGCCCCACCCAACAGGAAATGTAGTTCCAAACAGAAGAGGATCAGAGGCTCAACTGGCAGGCAAGTAAGCAGCATGGTCTGCTGAAGGTAAGTCCACCCAAGCATTATGAGCCCGGCGCTTCCAGCGCTGGGACTGGGCATATTTATGAGCCTGGTGCCACTGGCGCCAGGACTGGGTCCAAGAGGTCCCAATTGGGACTGGTTGGCCCTCGGAACCTGGGTTATGGATCTGCTTCCAAGGGAGTTGGGAAAACCCTGACCTTTTGGAAGCAGAGATCATGACACAGATGCGCTGTGGAAGGTTTTGGATCAACAGGATGGACACACAATTCTATGATGCAGTTCTAGATAGGTGGAAATGGTTTGAATTAGATTATTTTAAACTAAGAGATGACTATGCACAGTTCTGGCTGGTTACTCACTCCTAATTTTGGACAGGAATGCGACTTTGTCACGGATCGGGTCAGTATTGGGCTGCGGTTCTCTCTCTGGACAGTCTCTGGCACTGGTTCCGTTCACAGCATGGCCTTGGGTCTGGTCTGCGGGCCAGGATCTCTGGTTCTGGTCTGGTCTCTCTGGATACAGCTCTGCTTTCTGGGTCTGGATATGGTTCTGGCCCAAGGTTCTAGCCAGAATCAAACAGCTTGCCCGGCTGTTGAATAGTTTGGTTAGGTTGCTGGGTTATGAAGGCCTGCTGAGAAGAGTTCAGCTGGTTGGGTTAGGCCTCTCTGCTAAAAAGTTCTGGCTTGGTTCTGGATCTATCTGGAGTTGAGTTCTGGATCTCTGGAGATTGTCTGGATTTTGAAGTCGTCCGGCAAAATGCTTCGCAAGAAAGTGGAAAGTGAATGTCTTGCCTGTCCAAAGCAGTCTCTTTTTATATGTTTTGAAAATGGGTGTGTGCGTGGGCATAACTAAGCCTGCCCCTCACAATTTATCATTGGCCAAGTCCTCCTCTCTCCCTTGATTGGGGAACTGAGTTGTGTGTCATTTTTATGGCATACAGAAAGAACACTCCCCTTGTCAATGTGTACACAAATCTATTTTTGATCCAAATACATATTTATCTATGTACAATTTTCTAATATTATATGTCCAGTTAACATATTTTCTGTAGCACCAAACTATCCAATCCCTGTCTTTGTAAGATGTCGTGTCCACTTATGACAGAATTCTGCCCTTTTCATCAAGAAGACAAACCTCCAAACTTTTCCAGAATTTATACAAACATGCACAAGGAATATGGGCATCAGATGATAAAGTGTCAGATTTCTAACATACAGACATTCGGAGTAATACCTTATTTTCCGCTACTACCCCCCAGAACATACCACAGAGTCCTAACACCTCTTAAAATGTGCACAGAAAAATCACAAGAATAATGATATTAATTATATAATGTTGACAAGTCCGTACTATGAATTATCCATCTTTTTAAAATTATGCTCTGGCCCAGAGGGGTGTGGTTTCTGAAAGCACATGGTGGAATTTCTGGTTTATCCACTTCCTCCAACTCAAGTTGCTCACAGAGGCGCTGCTCCTCCCAGTTTCTCCTAAGAGGAAGCCATTTACGACCCCTCCCACCCTAATTTAACATTTGCCTGAGCCAAGGAAAGCTCATTGTTCTGTTTCCCTGCTCCCAGGTGCTCCTCCCCTGATTCAATCAGAGAGGTGTAATCCCCTTTTGGTGGGAACAGCAGAAGGCAGCCAGGCCTGTGAATGCCATGGCTGGGCAAGTTTCAACTCCTGTTGGGGGTAGTTGCCGGGCAGAATTCAATCTCTTCAAGCCAGGCTTCAGCCAAATGTCACTTTTGTTCCCAGTTTTTCTTCATTCAAATCAAACTTACAATTTTTACACATGCAGCTAGAACGCTGATTCTAAGTTCAAAACTATGACATTTAAACAGTTGCAACCTATGTGACACTCAAAGTAGGTCACTCATTTATTTTAAACATTTCGATTTTAGTGGCTTTAAGTCCAATTTCACTTCAGCTGCTGACATCCACGGCTCAGCCAGTTTTGTTATAAACATTGTTTTGGGCTCTTCATCTTTCCAGATTTTGTGTGCACACAAGACTACATTCTGCCAAATGTCTGCTGGTGTTCAGTGTGATTTTTGAATATCTTGCAATGTTTAAAGTAGGCATTTTTAGCTTGCATTTCAGAGAAACAAAGGTGATTTCAAAGCGCTTTTTTGAGCTAACAGGCACTGCTGTTTTTCCTTTGGCACCACGTTTCACTCATGGCGCTTCTGACCCAATACGCTGGCACTGGTGGGTGGCAGGTCAGGCAACCATTTTGGTGTGCGCAAAAACTGCACGGTTTTCCTGGATTTTGGCGCAATGTGGGCTTTTCGGCCATCTTGGATTTTCTAAGCCCACAGCACCAAATGTTGCAGCATAATAACTTGAACGTGGGTCAAGACACCCAACAAGCGGATGGAGCAATTACCGGTCCGTTAAACCAGGCGTTAAGCAAGGACCCGCAAAGGGAACTCGTAGTAGGGCGGTAAGGGATTACAGGCACCGGTGCCCTTATTGGTGCCAGTAATCCCTTACCGCCCACCTTGTAATGAGGCCCAATGTCTCTTGAGAATGTTTCTCTCCGAGAATCTTCTAGGTCTTCCAGTCCTAAGAGGCCTCGCATGCCAAAATTTGCAGTAAGTAAGTATGATGTTATGCTTGATATTTTGGATTGGTTGGCTGCTTTTGCGTATAACTATGTGATTCAGGAAATTACAGGGAATCAGCTGATTCCATCGATTTTGTCTAGGCCCAAGTTGCAACTGATGCTGTCATGGAGTTGGGGCAAATAGACAGGATGGAGTATGAAAATGTGAAACTAGCTGTGATTGCTAGGTTTGGGAAAACTCCTTGCTAGTATCTTAAGAGGTTTAGAACCCTCAAAAGGCATGATGGTACCCCTTGGGCTACCTGGGTGTGTGAATGTTTGAAAAACGTAAACGGTTGGGTTAAGGGTTATAGAGTTAACACGTATGAAGATATGAGAAATCTGTTTATGTTAACGGTTGGGTTAAGGGTTATAGAGTTAACACGTATGAAGATATGAGAAATCTGTTTATGTTAGAATCTATCTATGATGCCTGCTCTCCTGAGCTGAGACAGCACTTGGCTGACTCTAAGGAAATTGATCCAAAGAAGTTAGCAAAGGCTACTGACTTGTGGGTTGCCAACAGGGATACTCACAAGGATTCTGGGGCTACTCAGAAGAAGGATGAAGGAAAGCAGACCAAGAACGATAACAAAGAGAATTGCAATACCTCCACTCCAAGAGAGGGCCACAAACATAACAAGGGTAAGTCACATGGGAAACCAAATCAGGCTAGTCTACCCTCTGGTGCTAAACCAGAGGGAGGTCAGACCAAGCCCCCATTCATAAAGAAATTTGGAAATTGTTATGCTTGTGGGTCAACTGACCATGTGAAAGGGGATCCCAGATGTAAGAGAAAACCTTCAGGGATCCACACTGTCTCCATAGCCTTCTCCCCAGAGGAATAAGTACAAATGGCAAGCAGAATCTTTCACTTACTGGCTGAGGAACCCATGAAAGTCTCAGACATTGTTTCTTTAGTGTCCGCGTGTCTGTGGGAACAACAGAACTTGGATGTCTATAATTCCAACCCAGAAAATACTAAAGAGTATTACAAAGACAGTGTTCTTGTGAATGGTCAGGAGACCTCTGCCATCAGAGACACTGGGGCCTGCATTACTGTAGTGGATGAATCTTTTTTCAAGGTAGAGGATGTTGCTAAGGCACCCAAATACCTCACTAAGCTTGCTGGAGGCCCTGTCCAAATGCTTCCACAATTACCAGCTCTCATCCAGTGCAATGACATGAC
Organism: Ambystoma mexicanum; assembly: GCF_040938575.1. NCBI lineage: Eukaryota > Metazoa > Chordata > Amphibia > Caudata > Ambystomatidae > Ambystoma > Ambystoma mexicanum. Next base: position 172,107,899 of record NC_090925.1, read on the forward strand.
TGTCAAGATACATGTTAGTGTGTAGAGCGAAGTACCTGGAGGAGTCCCGTTGGGGAATGACTTAAAAACTCTTGGAGTTGTATCAAGCACCCCCAGGCCTCTCAGCAAAAGCAAACAGGAGCAGACAAGGAAGGCCAGAGAGAGTACCTTAAGTGGCTCTCTAAAGGAAATTATAGAGGAAACTATAACCCCCAGTCCACAGGACTTTCTGACTGCCGTTTCAAAGAAAAAGGAGGAAACAGGGAAACCTAAAACCTCAAGGAAGAAGCCAGCGAGCACTCCTGTGCTACCTACAAGGACATCCCTGAGAGGACTGTCCCAAATAACACCTGTGACTCCTCCACCAGCTGAGGCTGAGTGTGAAGAACAACCTGGTATGGTTGAATCAGCTGTTGGGGAATCCGAGCTGGAAGAAGACCTTGCCCCTTTTGCAGATCTGGATCCCGAAGACCATCCTGAGCTGCAGCCTTTAGTGGCAGAAGGTGGACCCTGCATGGCAGACTTCAGCAGAGGTCAAAGGGAGTGTCCTACTGTTGAAGGTCTTCACCAACAGGCAGCTTCCCAGCTGGATGGGCAAGAGCTAGGGAAGCATATGTTATACTGGGAAGATGGCCTCTTCTACAATGAACCTACTGAGTCTATTCCAGGGGACTACAGAAGACGTGTAGTGCTTGTGGAAAGCAGACACCAGTTCCTACAGTTAGCCCATGAGATTCCTTTGGCTGGTCACTTAAGTTTCAAAAAGACTAAGGAAAGGCTTTCTCTGTATTTCTCCTGGCCTAAGTTGGGATATGATGTAGATACATTCTGTAGGAGCTGTCACACTTGTCAGACATATGGCAAGAGTGGAACCAAGAATGTGCCACCCTTGGTGCCTCTCCCAGTGGTGGGAGTCCCTTTTGAGACAGTAAAAATTGAAATTGTTGGTCCCTTAGATCCCCCAACCTCTTCTGGCAAAAGGTTTATCCTGGTTGTAGTAGACCATGCTTCTAGATATCCTGAAGCAATACCCATGAGGACTGTTACAGCTAAGGCTGTTGCTAAAGCCCTACTTGGTATTTTTACCAGGGTAGGTTTTCCTAAGGAAGTCATCTCTGACAGTGGATCCAATTTTTTGTCCCACTACATGCAGGCCATGTGGAAGAACTGTGGAGTGACTTGCAAGTTCTCAACTGCCTACCATCCACAGGCAAATGGATTGATAGGGAGGATTAACCAAACAATGAAGAACATGATAAGTGCTTTAGAGGAACCCCTTAGAAGAAAGTGGGACCTTCTACGGTCATGCCTTCTATTTGCTTATAGAGAAGTCCCTCAAGAGGGAGTTAGATTTAGTCCCTTTGAGCTCCTCTATGACCATCCAGTTAGAAGTCCCTTGGCCCTAATTAGGGAGGGTTTGGGGAGTGCTCCTTCCTCTAAGCCAGTGAGAGTCACTGACTATTTGCTAGGTCTCCAGAGGAGAATGTCACACATGATGGCAGAAGCATCAGGTAACCTAAAAGCAGGTCAGGCTCTGGTGAAGCATTGGCATGACCAGAAGGCCAACATGGTTGAGTTTACTGAAGACCAGCAAGTTGTAGTTGTGGTACCTACAATGCAGAAGGACTTACAGGACAAATGGATAGGACCCTTCAAGGTAGGGAGGCTCCCAGAGTCTTTCACACCAACCGTCTAAAAGCTTATGTCTCAAGACCAGAAGTGGGAGCTTTGCTTCTAGCTTCAGCTCAAGAGGAGGAGGAGAGTGAACCTCTACCTGACCTACTCAGAGGACAGCCTTTAGATGAGAAGATAGAAGGAGTCAATCTCTCTTCTAATCTGACACTGGAACAACATGAGGAGTGCAAGTTTCTGTTAAATCAGTTTGCCTCCCTGTTTTCACTATCACCAGGCTTGACCCCTTGGGGCCAGCATGATATTCTCACTGGTGACTGTTTACCTGTTAAAAGCAGAGGTGACAGGATATCAGATCATGTATGAACCCACATAAAGGAAGGGGTCAACAAGATGCTTGATTTTGGGGTAATAGAGGCATCTACTAGTCCATGATTTTGTCCAGTTGTACTAGTTCCAAAGGCAGGATCCAAGGAGTTGAGATGCTGCGTGGACCATAGAGCTCTTAATGCAGTCACAAAGACTGATGCCCATCCTTTACCAAGGAGGGATGAACTGGTGGACAAACTTGGTTCAGCCAAGTACCTCAGTACATTTGATCTCGCTTCAGGCTATTGGCAAATAGCACTGACAGACCATGCCAAGGAGAAAACTGCATTCTCAACCCCAACAGGCCTCTGCCAGTTTGAGGTAATGCCTTCTGGACTGAAGAAAGCACCTGCAAAATGCCAAAGGATGGTTAATCAAGTTCTGAATGGAATGGAGGACTTCTGCATGGCATACTTGGATATTAACAAGGGGGGTCCTGGGAGTCCCTCTGCCAGACATTAGTCCTGGTTACGAGAGACTTACCCAGAGTCTTTAGCTCACTATCTTTCACAGAGAAGAAATATCCCAAACATATCAGTCTTTGTCCTGCCCTGGGGCAGTCCAGCACTGAAATGCTAGGCAATTCTCCTCTGAACAAGAGTATGAACAGAAACCCCAGACACGTGTTTCGGTCTGGTTGGACCTCAACAGTAGGGTGGATCTGTGCCTCTCTAAGAATAGTGAGCAGGACCCCTCTTGTTAATTTGCATATTTAAGTAACTTTGGGTCTCACCCTAAGTTACTAGGGAAATCCAGACGTGGACCCCTTGCTCACTATAGAATGCTGGAGGGGTTGCCTAGCATCCCCTGGGTCTAAACACTCATGTTGCATTCACATGCTACCCATTCCTCTTAAAATGGCTGGTGGCAGTGGTTTTAGAACAAACTACCATGATTTTTCCCGACCGTGAACACCGGTAGCTAAAAATCGGGCCAGCCATGTTTTTCAATATGGCACCCAAGAGCCCTCTGTAAAAACAGACTCCCGTCATCTTTTTTTGCTGTTTCTTTTTGGAAAGGTCCTTCTAGTATTTGTCTCTGTGCGCCATACCAGGTTTGGTCCCTTTGTTCATTGGCCTATGGTGGGTTTCAGTGCTGAAGCCCTCCTCTGGGAGACCTGAATGCACTCTGGCGTGATTGGCTGGCTGAGGACAGCCACCCTGCTTGGTGAGTTACAACTAGGCTGGAATTAATGGAAGAAAACTGTTTAAAAGCAGGTCTCTGGGACTTGCAAGGCAGAGACAACCACTGTAATGAATGAACTGAAGACAAGCTGAAGGAAGACGACTGCTGCAACTCCTGGACCATTGGTTTACTGGTGAAGCCCTGCTGGACGTCCTAATTGCCTGAAACTACATTGACAGAGAAGCCCTTCATGGACGATTTCTTCCCTTGAGCTGATGGGAACAACCAACTCACAAGCCACCTGGAAACCATCTCTATACTGGTCTAAGTTTCATCATAGTGCTGTTGAAAACTGGATAGCCAGTGAGAAGGATACCAGATTGTGGACTTTAAGGCACTTACACCTTAAACCAATGTTTTGCCAAGCTGGTTGCTTCTTCCCTGTGCGGTGCAGGAACCTCCCGACATCCTCCCTCTTTTTCCCATGACTAAGGCTCAGGAACAGCGGGATCTGCAGGAACTGCCAGGAACAACTGCCTCAGCTACAGCTCTTCTTCATCCATAAGGTACTGTGCAAGTGCGGTAGAGAGACCCTCTTTTCTGCGGTGAAAGTTTGTGAAAATTTCCCAACTTTGGAGTCTTGTTTGCTCCTAAACCGACATATAACTCTTTTTCTTGCAAACTACTTCTAAGAACATTGGCAAAGACTTAACTGTTTACTACCGGAACTGTGCTATCCTATCCAAGACACTGAACCATTGACTTTGCCCCTGGCCTATTGAAATGAATTGCCTCTTGTATTGAACTGAAACCATTTGCCCTGCCTATGAAAGTAACTGTGTTTTGATTCTTATAACCTCTGTCTTTCTACCCCTTTTAAAAGTTACTGAAGTGTGATTTTGCTCACACTTCAGAGGAGCCTAACTTGTTCAGAAACCTATTGGTTGAGCACTGTTGTGCATGCTAGTGTGATATTGAGCTGCTTATTACTAGTGGAATGTTTTCTAACGAAATGTGTAAATAAATGTATATTCTTTTACCAAGAAACCTTAAGTAAGTGTTTGCTTGAACTACTGTGATTGAAGTCCTTTTTGTAACATCTTGTACTGCTCACATCCCTCTTGAGATAAGTCTGGCTGCTCAGCCACTGCTACCACATAACTGTGTAGTACAGGCTTGTACCAAAGGTGAAAATGTTCTTACACCTCTAATCTTAATTGTGTGTAGTGTTCCCAAAGGGTACTGCATGCTATTCTGCCTAACACTAGGTCAGAGTCATACCAGGAATTACACTTGGCTTTGGACTTCAGATGGATCCTCATGACTGGGGAAAGAACATCAAGAGTGGCAGAGATAGAGCCGGGACAGGGCTGTGTCAGGGTGTAAGTCAGCCAGAGGTGGATGAGGCAGGAAGAAGGTGGCAGCAAAAGCCTCGATTGACACACACTTCATGGGCTGAATGTCCGAGAAGGTGGGTGGCAGTCTGGTCAGAGAGTAGAGAGGGGGAGGCCGGAGGAGATCAAGACATCAAGTGTGTGAACGGCAGACTGAGTAGGGCCTGGGGGGAGGACAGAGAAGGAGAGTGAATCACAGTGGTCACAAAAGAGCGCAGATGAGGAACAGGGAGAATCAAGATGGATATTGAGGTCACCAAGGAGGATGAGTTGAGTTTTGGAGGCCAGGAGGGAGGAGGAGAGGTCTGCCCACTCAGAGAGAAAAGAGGTAATTTAGCCAGGGGGCCGGTATAGAGTAGCAACAGTGAGAGGGTGGCTAGGCAAGAGGGAGAGCATGCAGACAAGGCATTCAAAGGAGTGAGTGGGGATGATAGAGGCAGGAATCTACTCAGGAAAGATCAGGGATACACCCCCTCCAGGGTAGTTGGATCTGGGGGTGGAGAGGATCTTGTAGCCATCACGGAGGAGAGTGTCAAAACTCGTGAAGAGCTGGCCATGAACCAAGTCTTGGTAAGACCAAAGACATCAAGGTTCAGTTCTTCAAAGAGGTGACAGATGTCAGAGGAGTGTTTGACAGCAGAATGAGAGGTGAGAGTGGCAAGAAGAAGGTTGCCAGCCTTAAAAACCTTCCATGGAGGGGTACAGATCAGGGGTACGTCCTGCAGAGGTGTGTTGTGAGCTTTAGGTGGGGTATAGGTGGAAGGAGAGGAGAGGAAGGTATCCAAGGGATTTGCTTTAGTTGGGGTAGAGGCAGAAGGAGAGGAGGGCAAGATAGCCAAGGGATAAGGGTAGGGGAGAGCTGGAGATGAGAGGAAGTTGATGAGGTGGGGGAACAGTCTGTCAAAGATGAGGGGATTTGCTTGAGGGCCTTGCACCATGACAGTGCCATTCGGGTAGACATTAATGATGACTCTGGAGGAGTCAAAGAAATCCATGAGGACTTCCCAGCCTGTGCCATCATTGATGGGAGAAGAGGTGCCAGGACAGAGCACAGAGATCATATGAGGGGTGCATAGATCCGGCGAAGGAACGAAAAAGAGAATGTCAGTGAGGGTTTGTCTGGCAGATATGCTGGAATAGGTATCAGCGATGGGTAGGCCTGGGTTGCAAGCCAAGAGATTATTTTTGAATTTCCTCTTGCCAGACTTGATGAGAAGGGAAGGATAGTTTATAGAGAAGCAGTTAGAGTAGATAGAAGAAACAGATAGTGCCATGAGCAAATAAAGAGAGGGGCTGTAGGAGAAAGTATGCAAGTACAGCAGTATGGAACATTCGCTGGGCTAGCAGGTACACATTGAGGGCCTAGGTAATGTGAAGAACAATCCAAGTTTGAATTACAAAACAAACCAAATGTGAACTCCCAAAACACACCCAAATTTCAGTTACAGAAATAACCCAAATTTGACTTTCAAAACACACCCAAATTTCAATTACAGAAACAACCCACATTTGTCTTTTAACACACACCCACATTTCAGTTACAGAAACAACCCACATTTGACTTTTAACACATACCCAAATTTCAAATACAGAAACAACCCAAATTTGACTTTTTAGACAAGCCCACATTTTAGTTACAGAAACATCCCAAATTTGACTTACAGAGGCAGTACTAGGTGAACATAGGTGAAGGGAATGAGCTATGTGATGGAGGCAGGTGTTGAGACAAGGACTTTAGAGAGCAACCAGGGAGACCAGTTGGAATAAGCAGAGGGAAGAGTAAGGTTCAATGAGGGGAAAAGGAGAGGGTAGGCAGAAAGAGGAAAACTAACCCATGGAGACGGAGGATCAAGAGTCTTAGTACTACATAATCATGGTTGAGTGAACTGGAAGCACCAGGGTGGGTCAGGTTGATATAGTAGCCTCATGTAGAGGACAGGGAGCAGGCAAGGCCTTAGAAGTGGGCCTTGGAAGAGCAGGCTGGCTTCCGCCTCTCGGTTCACCCTGATTGGTAGATAATGCTAAAGGCAGCCATTAGGCAGGGGGGGGCAGGTAAGGCTACCCACTCAGGCTGAAATGCACAATCAGGTGGCCAGCTTGGAAGTGTTAAACTGTCTGAGAAAAATGATGGCCAAGTTCATCAAATGATTGAAAAATCAGAAGTAAACACAGCACAATCTTGGCCGGAAAACAGGTGGTTCACAGATGTGCTTCCCTCGAAATGCTGTGTTTCATGTGTGCAACAAAATTCTAAGATGCAGATTTGCGAGTCTCTAAACCTATCTTTTTCCTCTTTACTCTGATGCAAAACAATAAATCAGATCACTGAATTTGGAATTCCCAGGGGATCCTGTGCCAGGGAATAGGGGCAGAGAGGCTTACCTAGAAGTAATGCACGCGCCGCTACTGGAAGTCGTAATGGAACAGCTGATCGGAAGTTGTTCGGCGAAGTGAACATCAGCGAGATCCACGCGCCATGCAGAAACAGCTGATTGCTTCAGATGAAAAGCACATGGAGCGCGTGAGGGCTGCAGGCTCAGCTGAAGGCACCTAGAAATTGTAGAAGGAAGGTGCAGGTAGGTATTCAAACTGCCGTAGAAAATAGCTCTGTTAAGATGCAAAAGCTCGTGGAGTGCGCGAGGGCTGCAGGAAGCAGCAAGAGACCAGCATATAATGATTGAAGGGGCGCACTGGGGTGCGTTGTAGGCACAGAGAAAGGGAAAGTGGAAAAAGGTGCTCAACTGAATAGCCTTCCTTCTCCACCCTGTGAGTAAGGCCAATTAGCCAACCACAGTAGACTGGCACCAGGTGGCTGTCACATAGTTCCCTCTCAAAAAGCTTTCTAGGAGCAGTGGGTGAATAGGCATGGCATCTTTTACCAATATGATCATTTTTGCCAGGCTAAGGAATAAGTCCAGACACTGAACTGCAGTGTTCCTTGCATGCCTTCATTACAGGAATGATTGAAAGAGCGCACAGTAGACTTACATATCCCAATTCACATGAGAAAGGGACCGAAAAGTTAATGGTCATGGATACTGCAATCCAATTGTTACCGATAGCAGTCGATTCCTCAATGATGAGTTACGTTTGAATGGGCGGTGTCACACTCGCCCATGAATGTGATTTTTTTCCACCAAGACACCTAACCACAGATTCTTTGGATTAAATGGAGAATTCAAAGTAGTAGCAAGTGCAAGGCTACCATCTCATTTTACAGCACAAGCAACAGAATTAGCACAAGCAACAGAATTAGTAGCGTTTAGTCACACTTAAGAAACATGAAGGGCAGGAAGTGACGGTGTATAGTGACTCTGCCTACGTGACGTCAACCGTACAAGCAGGGTTGGCACATTGGAAAAGTAGGAGCTACCTCTGGGCATACGGGAGACGGCAGACGGCATTCCGCTGTAACATGCATCCTTATTGGAGAGACTCATCGAGGCACTATAACTCCCAGTAGCCATAACGGTCGTTAAATCTGCAGCGCATACCAAACAAACACATTTGATCTCTTGCAGGAATGAAGCCGCAGACGTAGAAGCCAAAAGGGTTGAATATTCCCCAAAAATTTCAAGTTTTGATACTGAGAGTTTTAAAGAGAATTCAGTTACAACTATGTTAGTGCAAGAGGGGTTTAATACATTGTCAATAAACCAATTAATAGAGATTCAAGGATGTGCACCATCGCAAGAACTAGAATTATGGAAACACATCTTTATTCCCCACGGAAGCTTTATGGCAACAGGACAGCACTGGAAAGCCAGTGATGCCAGTAACTTCATTAAAAGTCACACTCGAACAGCTGCATTACCCTGTGCATATAACTAGAGAGAGTCTTGCTGCTAATTTTGCAGAAGACTGGTTCATTCTTATTTGTTGGAACACGTTGCACTATTTATGGTGAATTGCATCGTGTGTCAAACGTTTACTGCTGGACATACACTGCGAACGATTAGAGGAGTAATACCTCAACCGAATAGTCTGTTTCAGCATTTACATATCGACTATATTGATATGCTGCAGATATGGAATGGATATAGGTATCTATCAGTGGTGGTGTGTCCATTCTCTAGGTGGATCGAGGCAGGTCCGTGTACACACCCTGATGCCACTTGTGCAGCAAAGTTTTTAGTGCGCAAAGTATTCCCCAGGTGGGGTGTGTGTGAGGTGCTAAGAGCCGATAATGGGACACATTTTGCTAATGAGTTATTTGAACAGATAGGGCTTCTATTAAGCATAAAGCACAAGTTTATTTCTGCTTATCTGCCGCAAGTGAATGGGATATGTGAGAGACTCAACAGCCTCCTCAAAGAAAGAATTGCTAAGATTAAAATGACTTTAAAAAAGGGATGGGTGTATTTCCTACCCATAGCCTTATATGCCCTTCAGAATTAGCCTGGATCAGACCACCACCTCACCCCGCATGAACTATTGACAGGGCATCTAATGAGAATGTCCTTTACACCTCCGTCTAGGAGTAAGAGTGATGCTCAGAGCGTATGCAAAAACTTCAGATGATGAGATGCATGATTATGTGACATGTGTGTCCTCTAGTATTTCTTTCATTTCAGATTAAGACAAGCATCAGGGGGGTCGGTCTAAGAACACAGAAGAAGATAATTCGGCAACCAATCCAAATGAACTATTACCACCACCTAAGTTATATGTTGGGGACCTAGTGTTGATTAACATTTTTACTAGGAAGAGACATGAGCCTCGTGTTCATGATCCTTTCATTGTCAAAAAAGTGTCCCATTCTGCTGTTAAAATTTAAGAAAGAAGAGCTTGGTTGCACCTGAGCAACATGCATATTTATAAAGGTGAGCCCCTCCCTCCCACTATTGCTGATCCAAAAGCAAGACAAGAAGAAGAATTTCCGTGTGTGCAGACCTGATCGATGACTAAGAAGAGGGACAGTAAAGCAACAAATGATTAACATATACTTTATTTGGAATGAAATTCAATAGAGACTCCTTATACCTATTTTAGCAGGGAGTACAAGGAGTTGCAGAGAATTCGAGGAATTTTGAAATTAATTTTTAGAAATATATTGAAGCAGCAAATTTGTTTTAAGTGATCAAGCATATGGTACCTGCCGATCGTGATTTTCATCGGCTTGTGGTTACTGTCTTTGTGTTCATACTTCATTCTTACCCTGCTCTTGTTAGAAGAGACATTAATATTCAAACTTTTTTACAGGATCCTCAAAATGGTCCAGTGATAAGAAGACTCCTTATTGCTATAATTGAACACATTTTACAGATGCAAATATAAAGGAATTTCATGATTGTATTAAAATTGATTAATGCAGAAAATAGCATGATCATAGAGAATGAACAAATTCAACAAGCAGTAGGATGGCAGGAGAAATGGATGCCCAGATTTTTATGTAAATATACATTTGCATGATTGTTCTCATTGTCTTTCTGTTCCTCATCTTTCACAGTCTCTATCATCTTAGTACTTCGGCTGAAGGAAGAGTTCCTTTGGTTGTCCCTAATATGAAAACAAATAAGGACAGGCTTTTTGATTTCTATAAGTATATTGGGAGACACAAAAGAGATGCAGAGGAAGATAGTAATTAGATAAATACCTATCTAGATAACATAGCTCACCTGAGGAATAACTTCTGGTACCAATACATGAAAATAGTGTGGGGAGAAAGCATCTAAAGTGGGTTGATATACCGGCTCTCTCATGCCGCTGCCATGAATACAGTAAGGACTTTCATTGCAATAGAGGTTCCAGAGCATGATGCAAATTGCCTCAGTCATCTTGCAACATATACTACTTGAGGACAATTTCAAGGAAGTTGGGCGACCTTGCAATAGAGATCAAAAGGTTATTTCCATACCAGGATGACGACATGAAAACACTACAAATGGAGAAGGAGCCTGGATGGACGAGCAAGATGTTTGTATATCTTACTGCAGGACAGAATGAGGTGATCATTGAAGAAATGAAGAGAATGAATTGCTCTTATGTGACGGAAATAGCCGGATCACCTGGATGTTGAGAACAAACTCAATTATTGATCTATGGACTAGTGAGTCGATCTTTAAAGTCATGGGCCAAGCACGCCAAACTGTTGACATGGATAAAAAATGAAATAGGCCCAGTAGTTATAATACCATTGGTTAATGCAACCTTATGCTTCCGAAGACACGGAAAGAATCATGTGGGATATAACAAAGAATGCAAAATCACAATTAACGTTCCCAGGATGGGAGAAGGGACAGACGTCCTTATGGACCGATATTGGGCTTGTGGATATAAAGCTTATATGAGGTTGCCCAAGGATTGGGGTGGAGTATGTTCCTCGGTGCTCATCCATGTTCCAGCATTAGTGATTCATGAGAGCGACCAGAACATTGGTGAATTTCCAAAGGTGGATGCCCATTTGAGAAAAGGAAGATTGCTTGAACTTCTCCATTGGACAAAAAGAGAACACTATTTCTCAGCCAAATCAATAACAGCGCATGACTCCATTCCTGAGGAACAAAGGCTGTTCAGCAAGACTACCACAATACTGACGACTATATTCATGCCTGGGATGCAAACAGTGGCGAACGCCAAGAGGTTGCAGATCACTAGATGGGAGCTTCTGTAGACAATCAGTGCTACCATAAAGCAATTTAATGCTATTAAGGAAGAGCTGAGGGAGATACGACTGATGCCCCTCCAGAATAGGAATGTCCTTGAAATGACCACATCGATGGAAGTAGGAGTTTGTGCCAAAATTGGGCCATCATGTTGCACATTCATACCTTCTCACGATGAACAAAATGGAACACTGACAGAGGCTATAACGTTGACAAACCTGCATAACAAGATGGAAGATGAGACGGATGACATTGAACATAACAGTTGGTTTGCCTCCCTGTTCTCATGGATTCCACAGTGGTTGGCAAATATATTAACAATTCTTGGAGTAATATTGATGCTGGGGATGTTTGGATACTGTGTAGTCAGGATAGTGATTGTCCAATGCAAGAAAACGGCAAAGAAAGTGGTAGGGATGAAGATCATGATCTATATCAAACCTGAACCAAACACCAAGGAGCTGACTGATGAGGCTGTCAGAAAATACATAAAGGTGAGCATCTTTGCACCTGAAGGAACGAAGTTCCTGTACCCAAAGAATCATAATACATGGGACGATGGCTCTATTGTACCCCGAATGGACAATGTAACTACATGACCTGGAGTATAGATGAACATATCAAATCAGCAGGCACCCAGAGAGGCGGCAATGAAGATATGGACACCAAAAAAAACTTCTTCAAAAGAAAATATCAGGATGTGGCAACAATTGAGGAGGTGGTCGAGGATTCGACCAGAGGGGGGAATGTAGAGGAGCAGCTGCATGCCTCTTTAGGAAACCCTGCCCCTAACTCCCATACATTGGAAGCATGAGATTGCACCGTGTTTGACACCAGAAGTTCTGCCAATACCACAACGTATGTTCGAAAGAAGATACCAATTAAGACAACCCTATCAAATGTATCCCTGAAGGGATGACAATTTGACAATTTGAGGGAGGAACTCACTGAAGAAATATGAAAAAAAGAGCAAAGAAAGAAGCCTGTGACTTCATAAGAGAGTATGAATGACATCTCTGGATACTGGTTTAAGAGGATTTATGGATGCGACAGAAACAATGAAGTAAAGAATCAAGTGAACATTTAAATATGAAAAAGAATATTACGCACGCACAAAGTGCTGCAGAGAATCAACTGTTCAATTATAATACAGATGCTGAAACGCAAGGTAGACTAAGTCATCATAGAAGCTGGCTATACATAGTGAATAGAATGCAAGAGAAGCCGCCATCATATAGAAGCTGGATATCGGTATCATGAATTTTAGTAAGCCAGGATCCATGAAGAGGGAAAAAGAAAAACTATGTTGCAGCAAGCATAAGCTGAATCGTGGAGTTGCATAGCAAGGCTGTTTGGCCTAAAGTCAAGACGGAAGCAACCAAGGTCGGTTATCTATTCTGAAATGGAGTGAACATGTAAGGATGAATCATCTCTTGTTAAGGTGCCAAGAAAGAACACCAAGAGTGCCAAGTTTAATTCATTTACGACATTCAAAACCTGCAAAATGGACCAAATCATGGTCTCCTGTCACATGAGCCAAGGATGAATATAGAGTTTGAACTTGGAGTCCTAGAACACGATAGTGAGTGTCCGCTCCGATATATTCCAATGTATTCTCAGAGACAAGAATATTTTTCAGGCCAAGTTCAAAGACAATCTTCATGGCAGAAGTCTTGGGTAATGAGAGATGCTGGGCTAATTGGGTGGGGAGGTAGAGTCAGGCCCATCTCCTTGCACCTGGTTCTGGGATTACGTGCTGCTAATTGAACCGAATGTTCCGACCTGGCACAGATGTGCCAACAAATTCTAGTGGTCCATATAATGAAGGACCTTATAGTTTTAAAACCAATGAGAAACCGTGTATACAATGTTTCTGAAGATGACATGTTTTAGGGGTAGGCATATATTGTCCACCTGACAGTGGGCAGCCAATCATAATCCTAGTCCTTATAGATAATATACTTAGATGTCTCCCATTAGCGAATCCCGATCCTTAGTAGGTTTTCTATTATTTGTCACGTAGTATGACATCACCTCTGACGTATTTTGGATGTATAACTCTTGTTTTGTGAAAATATCACTGAGAGAAATCGAGCGTAGGTCTGTTGATGTTCGTTGTAACTCCCTGTTTTAGACAATTGTTAATAAAAAAGTACTTTGCCATCTTCCTGAGTTGGTTCAGTTATTTGGACTCAGAATTATTCTGTGTGAACCCATCCATTGCATGTGTGTTCCTAAAGGGCCCTAAGCTCAGATACATTTCCAAAGCTTCCTCTATCCACTCATCCCGCCCTTAATGAACCCACTGCAGAGTTACAGAAATCTACATTGTGTTTCCGATGAACACGCTGCATGGTTACATTTCCACAGCTTCCTCTTTCTGCTCAGCTCAGTCCAGTCCCTAAGAAGTGTGGTGCCTTGCGCTCAAAAGTACATTCAGTGCTGGAGCACTCAATTGTGCGGTTAAGTTCAAAACAGGTCTTCTTCAAAGGGTTGTAGTGACTCAGGAAGGGGGGTGAGGTGGTGAAGAATAAGGTCCCACTATTCATAGAGGGTCTCCACAAGAGGGCATAGCGAATTTCAAGAATCAGAACTAGCTTGGTAGCACAGGCTACCTTGACAAAGGAGAGTGGCCATTAGGGGACACTCATGTATAAAAGTCTATGGATGCACCAGGGGCCACCAGTAAGGGATGCAAGTACTTACCAACCCTTGGCACACTCTGGACCAATCTTCAGCAGTCAACTCCAGTTTGTTCGCATGCTCGAATCCTGCAGTTGTGCATCCCTACAACTTTCATGGGCTGCATGCTGGGACGTCAGTCTGTGGCAGGACAGTGGCGATTCTTCTGCTTCTGATGAAGGGATTGGGCCAGTTCCACTGCAGCTAATTATAGGGCACAGGGAGGTACAGCAGCAAGGTACCCACAAAGTTCATCACCACAGCGGGGTGACACAATGACCGCATATGCTCGGGTTCAGGTGGACTCGCCTAATTCCAGACCTAGGAATGCTAGGTATAAGAAATTCGACAGTAGAGTGCCTCATATCTGGAGCTTACAGTCTCCAAAGGCTCAAATCAAAACTTGAAACAGCAGCAGTTCTAAGGCAAAGGTCCTGTATGAGCTGGACAGTTCACTGGGCAGTCCAGGAACACTTCCGAGCAGTCTCGTTTGCAGATTAAGCAGTTGTGCATCCCTACAAATTTCAGGGGCTGCATGCTGGGACGTCAGTCTGTGGCAGGACAGTGGCGATTCTTCTGCTTCTGATGAAGGGATTGGGCCAGTTCCACTGCAGCTAATTATAGGGCACAGGGAGGTACAGCAGCAAGGTACCCACAAAGTTCATCACCACAGCGGGGTGACACAATGACCGCATATGCTCGGGTTCAGGTGGACTCGCCTAATTCCAGACCTAGGAATGCTAGGTATAAGAAATTCGACAGTAGAGTGCCTCATATCTGGAGCTTACAGTCTCCAAAGGCTCAAATCAAAACTTGAAACAGCAGCAGTTCTAAGGCAAAGGTCCTGTATGAGCTGGACAGTTCACTGGGCAGTCCAGGAACACTTCCGAGCAGTCTCGTTTGCAGATTAAGCAGGAGGTACAGAGAGTAGTTGTTGCCACTACTGAAACGGGTCAAAGCACCCTTGCAGGTCTTCTGTGATCGATGTGAAACAGGGGCATTGACAGCACAACAGCGGGTCAGGGTGCCAAACCTTCCAGCGGGTCACCCGCGGTTTCACAGATCTGCTTCAGCAGTTCAGGATACTTGGTGGCTCCTTTACTGAGTTCATTGTGAACTCAGAATATCGACCTGGAATGGGTGTAAGTTGTCTTCTCTTATCCAGAATCTCCTTCAAACCAAAATGAAGAGAAACCAATTAGAGATCTGTGTTTAAGTGAATGTTTCGAGACAATATTGGTGCTTCCGATTGTGTTACTATCCTCTTGGTGGGATTAGATTTGAGTGATTTGTAATAATGTGGAGTAGTTAGATGGGCAATGCCCATTTGTATGTAGTCCGGCGTATTCATTATGACTACATTCCCTCCTTTGTCAGCTTCCTTTATAGTGATCGAATGATCTTCTGCCAAATAATTCAAAGCTTTAAATTCATCACTACTCAGATTACATCTTGAATGAATCCTTTTGTTGATAGGTCTATCCATTCGAACACCAAGAAATAAAACACAACAATTTTGCAACCCAAGACATTGTTTATTTCAAGATTCTGCTCATTTATTTCACCTATCAATTGTGAAATTACTTTTGATTTGTATAGACAAATTTGAACTGAAAATATATGTACCAAGCGTGAATATTGTCTCGAAACATTCACTTAAACACTAACATTTATTTTGAACCTTATTGAGTGGTTCTCAGTTATCGAAATTTTGGCAGCTGGCTTTTGTTTCAGTGTAAAACATAGTTTGGAGAATAGCGCACAGTTATTTGTATCTAACCCACTAATACGTGAATCCAATAAGAGATCTGCTCACATTCAGCCATCTCAGATGTAGACCAATCATGGGCCACGGTGGTACCAGTCATCCCAGCACACCAAACATCCCGGCACCGAGGATGTGTATTGGAACAAGACAGCTCCAGCCTACATCCTGGAGGCACACACACAAGGCAAGCAGTAGCCCGCGAAAGCTTTGTTTTGTGTCAGGGTCTACATGACCAAATAAGGAATTTTCCAGGTCTGCTCGACCTGGGGAAGGCAAAAGGACAAAATGACCAAAGGACAGAACAAAGGACCTGTGGCATGGCCATTTTCGGCACTGGCCACTGTCCTGGCCAAAACGTGATAAACACAGTTTGAACTATAGAAAAGAGTCATACATGCTTTAAAAGTAACAGATGCCACCAGCTCTGTCCTGTACATACTTGTACATACACCAGAAATCCTTCGAGGTTGTCTAGGGCCTTAAAAATAAAAAAGAGACTCCAGCGCACTGTACTGGAAGGTACATTGTGCACTGAAAAAATGTTGCTAAGAAATCGCAACAAGGTGAAAGACTAAGGGAAACAAAGTCTACCAGTACTGAAAGTCTTAAGGGCATGTACGTTGCCCCATAACAAAATGAGCAAAAGCCGAGAGGAGCACAGCAGAAGGCTGGGCTCCACTGGCAAAACTCGGGGTAGGATGGTTAAACAACAGCAAAAAGTTGGGTGGTTCACAACTGAAGGGAAAGCTACGCATACATGGAAATCTTTCCTAACACTCGCCCCTCCCAGATCAAGGAGAGGGGGACCTAATCCACCTCTGGATGAGCTTCTTGTTCAGGTCGGTTAAGCATTCTGGACAACCCATCAGCAGTGCTATGTTGAAAACCTGGTCTATGCTCAATACTGAAGTCAAAGCCTTGAAGGCTTATGGACCAGCTGAGCAATTTAGGATTCTCTCCCTTCATGTTCATGAGCCATTTCAAGGGCTTATGGTCAGTTTGCACAGTGAAGTGGGTCCCATACATGTAGGGCCTACGCTTCCTTAGGGCCCACATAACAAAGAAACATTATTGCTGAACTGTGGACCACCTGAGCTCTCTGTCCTTAAGCTGGCGACTTATTAATCCAATTGGGTGTTCCTTGCCTTTCTCATCTATCTGTGATGGTACAGCACCTATCCCAGTGTCAGAGGCATCTGTCTGTACAATAAAAAGGTATTTTGTAGTCAGGTTCCCTGAGAACAGGGGCCTGACACAAAGAGTCTTTTAAGCCATTGAAGGCCTTCCCACACTCCCCAGACCAAGAGACCTTCTTGGATTTAGTTGGTGGAGCAGTCAGAGGGGCAGCTATGGTGCTATAGTCTGCCATGAAGTTTCTGTAATCCCAGTGAGACCTAAAAAGGCTCTCACCTGGGTTTGAGTAGTGGGGGTAGGCGAGTCTTGTACTGCTTGTACTTTGCTGGGTAGAGGCTGTATCGTCCCTCCACCTTCTGCATTCCCAAGGTAGACCACTGAACCAATCTGGCACTTGCTGGCCTTTATAGTCAAGTGGGCCTTCCAAAGGGCCTGCAACACAATTCTGAGGTGTTTCACATGATCCTCCTAAGTGGCACTGAAAACTGCTATATCATCCAGATTTGCAAGACAGAATTCATCCAACCCATTAAGGACATGGTTCACAAGCCTCGGAAAAATGGCACGGCATTCTTTAATCCAAATGGCATTACCCTGAACTGCTAAAGGCCCTCTGGAGTTGAGAAAGCTGTCTTTTCCTTGGCATGTTCTGCTGGGCTATTTGCCAATACCCTGCAGTGAGGTCAAATGTGCTGTAAGTACTTGGAGGCACCCAAGGTATACACCAGCTCATGAGTTCTAGGTAAGGGGGTTGCATCTGTCTTGGTGACAGCACTCAGAGCCATGTAGTGCACACAGAACCTTAGCTCAGAGGAACCTGCCTTTGGTACCAGAACCACAGGACTGGATCAAGGACTCATAGAGGGTCCAATCACCCCAAGATCTAACATCTTGTTGACCTCTGTATTGATGTAAGATCTCACCTTATATGACATCCTGTATCCCCTACTTTTAGTAGGTAAACTATCTCCAGTGTTAATGTCATGTTTGCACCAAGGTGTCAAACCAGGAGCTAGGGAAATCAAGGGGGAGAATTGCCTCAGCAAACTTCTCACCTCATCTTGCTGGCCAGTAGTCAGGTGAGGGGCCACTTGGACACCCTCAATTGAGCTGTCTGAAGGACTGCCTTGGAACAAGTCAGAGAGAGGTTCTGACTCCTCCTCCTCTACATCTGGTGCCAAGAGTAGTGCAGCTATTTCAAAGCCAGGGGTGAATGCCTTGAGCCTATTCACATTGAACATTTTTGGAGCCTGGCCAGCCCTTCCAAGGTCCACTAGATAGTTTACCTCACCCAGTGGCTCCACTATTGAATAAGGGCCTGACCATTTATCCTGTAAAGCTATAGGCCTTAGGGGCTTCACGTCAGGACTTGCTGGCGTGTAAAGTTAACAAGGGAAGCCTTCTGGTCAAAGCAGTGTTTCACCAGAGGTTACCCAGCCTTCAATTTATCCCTACCCTGAGCCATCAGCAGGACCATTCTCTTCCATAAGGCTAGCACATAGTCCACTACATTGGTAATGATAGGTGGAGTAGGCATCTCCCACCCCTCCAAGGGTCCCATAACAGGGTATTAAAAAAAAGCCAAAGGGGCTGAATCCAACCCCCTCTTGATCTACCTCTCTGTAGGCAAACATTATGCATGGATGAAGACAATCCCATTTTCTCCTCTGGGGCTCTTTCGGAGCTTTTGAGGGTTATATTGATTCTCTCAACTAAGCCATTGGTTTGGGGTGATATGCTTAGGAAAATGTATAAGTAACCCCACAATCCTTCTACATGGCTTGCATGTACTTGGACATAAAGTTGCTGCCCCATCAGACACAACTTATTTAGGGAAGCAAACCCTAGTGAAAATGCCAAGCAAAGCTTTAGCAAATGACCTGTCATTTACTGTTGTTAATGGGATGGCCTCAGGATACCTGGTGGCATGGTCGACCAGCACCAGAATAAACCTATTGTCTGAGGATGTTTGAGGGTCATGGGGACCAACAATGTCAATCACTACACTGTCAAATGGTACCCCACCACTTGGAGTGGTACCAATGGAGCCTGGATTGTTGTGCTCATCTTCCCAGATAACTGGCCGGTGGCACAACCCCTGCAGTGACTTTCCACCTGAACCCCCATCTTGGGCCAGTAGAAGTGCATGGCTAACCTTTGTTTGGTTCTCTTAATGCCAAGGTGACCAGCAAGGGGGACCTCATGTGCCAGCTGCAAGAAGAAGGGTCTTACATGAAGGGGAACAACCAACCTTCTGTGGTCTCCTTCTGTAGACTCTGTGGACTTACTGTACCGGAGCTCACCTTCCCAATACATTCTGTGCTTCCCAGGAGGTTCAGCTTCAAGCTGGGAGCAGGCCTGTCTCATTAGGCCTTCCAAAGATGGGCACTCATGTTGGCCCTTATTGAACTTAACCGTATCATGACCACTTTCAACCAATAATCTTTGGAGTTCAGGATGGTCATTGGGATTGAGAATTTCTGGCAACACCTCTTCTTCATCAGGTTCAGGTGTTTGGCCAACTACCTCCAGCTCAGTGCTCAGTGAGTTAGGGGGAACGTTTTCTTTCCCGCTCTTGTCTC
Organism: Ambystoma mexicanum; assembly: GCF_040938575.1. NCBI lineage: Eukaryota > Metazoa > Chordata > Amphibia > Caudata > Ambystomatidae > Ambystoma > Ambystoma mexicanum. The sequence continues at coordinate 172,127,169 of NC_090925.1, forward strand.
TTTTGACTCCTTTAGCCTTGGGTTTCCCCTCTGGCTTAGGATTTGCCTTGTTCTTGGCTAAGGCAGCCCTTGTATGTGCCCTTGTGCATGGTCTCTCTGCTGTGTCGCCCACAAGACCTAGGTCTCTGAGATCATTCCCCAGCAGTAACTTACCTGGGATTTGCCTCTGAATGCTCACTGGAATCCTGACCATTGTACCATTTATAGTAAGATTGACAGGCATTACTGGGAATTTGAGAGGGGGCCATCGGCAAACTTGGTGGGCATAAGGGGAGCTTTGGCAAGCTCATATGGGTTTATCAAAGTGGAATCCAATACAGTTCTGCTGGCCCCACTATCCATAAGGGCAGGAGTATCTGCCCCATTGATTAACATGCTGTCCTTAAAGTAATGCTTGGTATTGTATGGAATGCTAGCATAAGCCGCTGAGACTTTAGGCTCCCAGGAAACCAGAGAAACGAGGATTACCTCAGGTTATATCCCACTGGGGAACGAGTCTGAGGAGAAGGATGCCCCTGTGAACTCTTCCTCCTCATAGGAGGCGAAGGCCAGAATCACAGAGTGGACCACAAAGGTTTTAACCTTACATCTGGGGTCCCCCTTCACATGGTAATTTGTTCCACAAGCCACACAAGATCCACTGGGTCTTGGGGCATAGGGAGGCTTATTATAACCAGAGTTCTGTCAGGGAGTATAACTCCCACTACCCTGAGCAGTCTCTTGGGACTTACCCTTTTTTTATTTTTGTGTTTCCTTTGGGAGTATGTTTTATCAGATCCCCCACCCTCCTTATCTGTGTTCTTTTTCCCGTCCTCCTGCTTACCAGGAGTAGTCTTGTCCTTATGGGACACTCTTTGTGACACCCACAAATCTGCTGAACTGGCCAGCTTCTTAGGATCTATCTCCTTTTAATCAGCCATGTTCTACCTAAGCTCAGGGAACAAGATGCAATATAATATGTTCAAGCATGACTAAACATATCATACCCTCAAGGGTGGTGAACATATAGCCTTCAACCCAGCCAGTCAGGTTTTTCAAGGAATCAGTAAAATAGGACACCCAAGTGTTACCTTCTTTCTTTTTCTCTAAATCTCTTTAAGTATTGAGCAGGAGTCTTCCCAAACCTTGAGATGAGGTTTGCTTCAATTTTGGAAAATCTACTCTATCAGTCTTAGACATTTCCATAATGGCACTGCATCCAGAATGGGGTAATCGACTGAGCAGCCATGCAATCTTGTCAGAATCCACAACCTTTTGTACCTCACAAGCATACTCAAATGCAGTTAACCAGTCCATGATATCATTCTTTTCATCATACATACTGAGACTATCTTTAGGAAACCTTGGATGAGAGGAGGACGCAGACCCATGTCCAGATCCCGTTGAGGAGCCAGTTGCAGCCTGAATCGTGGCCAGTTCCAACTGGTGATCCCTGTCCTTCGGTTTTTCTGCTTGTTCAACTCTCAGCTTTGACATGTTGAACTCAAGCTCCTTCTGCTTAAACAGCAGTTCTTGCTTCATGAATTCAAGCATCAGAGCAAACAGGTAAATCTTGGGACTCTATACCATGACTATCTTCATGGACCCCATGGATGAGGGCAGCGACAGCTCTGCTAGAGATGTCAGTGAGAGCAGCCCCACCATCTTCTGAACTCTCATCTGAGGTAATGGCATTGAGCTGAGACTCTTGTCAATCCATGATCCTTTGGGTCATTTCACCTTTGCTACCTTGGGCAGATAAGCCTCTCTCGGTACACAACATTCTCTGTGTCTCTGATTTGGAAGCATTCAATATTATGTTAGTTATTGCTTCCATGTTTTAAGATAGGTCTTTAGCCTTTACAGTTAAGTTACTACTAAGGTCACTATGTGTTCTGGGTAAGTGTAATCTGAGTACTTTCACCAGTGCGCAACACTGGGTACCTTCGATCCTATCCCACCGCTGTGCACCAATTTGTTAAGATGGATTTCTGAACGCTGACCTGGTGGGCAGAGGTTCAGAAGGCTAGCGTAATTTCTTGGAACAGGGTAACTTTCTGGACAAGTCAGATCAAGCAAAATAGCATTTGCGGCGGTGAAGACTAGGTCTCAGGAGGTGTGAGGATGATAGAAAGCCCACAATGAGTACACACAGTAAACAACACCACAAATGACCCTCTGTCATGTGCATACATCAAAAACACATATACATTTTTTAAAGGCCTTTTAACTCAAACACAAAGTGAATCTCAGCAATATTAACAAAACTAACACATCACTAACTAGGAACCATTTATATACAGTAACTATTAGTCAAAAGGAATATTACACAAGTAGAGATCAATAACCTGCAAAGAAAGGGATCACACAGTGTGAATATACTTTAGGCAGTCCTTCATCAATTCAAAACGTAACTAATAGGTAGTCCAGTGCCTAAGAAGTGTGTAGCCTTGCACTCAAATGTACATTCAGTGCCAGTGCACTCGATTGTGCGGTTAAGTTCAAAACAGGTCTTCTTCAGGGGGCTTTAATTACTGAGGAAGGTGGGTGAGGTGGTGAATAATATGGTCCCACTTTTCAAGGAGGGTCTCCACAAGAGGGCAGAGCTAATTCCAAGAATCGGGAATTGCTTCGTAGCACAGGCTACCTTGACACAGGAGAGTAGCCCTCAGGGGACACTCGTGCATGAAAGTCTATGGCTGCGCCAGGGGCCACCGTTCAGGGATGCAAGTACTTAATGACCCTCGGCGAACCCCAGACCAAACTTTTCCAGTCAAGTCCAGTTCGTTCATAGGTTTGAATCCTGCAGTTGCGCATCTCTGCGGCTTTCAGGGACTGCATTCCGGGACCTCAGTGCGTGGTGGGACAGTGGCAATATCTCTGCTTCTGATGAAGGGATCGGACCAGTTCCACTACAGCTCGTCTTAGCACACAGGGGATCACAGCAGCAAGGTACCCATGAAGTTCATCACCACAGCGGGGCGACACAGTGTCCGTATATGCTCAGGTTCAGGTGTAATCTCATAATTCCAGACCTAGGACTGCTAGGTGTACGAAACTCGGCAGGAGAGTGCCTTATACCCGACCTTACAGTCTCCAAAGGCTGAAGCCGAAACTTGAGAAGGTGGCGGTTCCAAGGCAAAGGTCCTGTACGAGCTGGTCAGTACATTGGGCAGTCAAGGAACACTCCGAGCAGGCTCGTTTGCAGGTTAAGCAGGAGGTGCTGAGAGTAGTTGTTCCCACTACATCAACGGGTCTCCTTTGTGCCAAAATGAAGAGAAACCAATAAGAGATCTGCTCATATTCAGCCATCCCTGTCGTGGACCAATCATGGACCACTGTGGTCCTTGTCATCCCAGCACACCAGACAACCTGGCACCCAGGATGTGTATTGGAACTAGACAGCTTCAGCCCACATCCTGGAGGCACACACACAAGGCATGCAGAAGCCTGCAAAAGCTTTCGTTTGCACGGGGGTCTGCATCACCAAAAGGAATTTCCCAGGTCTGCTCGACCTGGGGTAGGCTAAGGGACAAAATGGCCAAAGGACAGTACAAAGGTCCTCGTGGCATGGCCATTTTAGATACCTGCCACTGTCCTGGATCAAACGCGGTAAACACGGTTTGGACCATAGAAAAGAGTCAAAAATGCTTTAAAAGTAACAGCTACCACCAGCTCTGTCCTGGACACACTTGTACACTCACCAAAAATCATTTGAGGGTGTCTAGGGCCTGACAAATGAAAAAGAGACCCCAGCACACTTTACTTGAAGGTACATTGTGCACTGATAAAATGTTGCTCAGAAATAGCAACACAGTGAAAGACTAAGGGAAACACAGTCTCCCAGTACTGACGGTATTACGGGCATGTCAGGTTCCCCATAACAAAATGAGCAAAAGCCCAGCAGAGTACTGCAGAAGCTGGGCTCTACTGGCAAAAGTCAGGCTAGGATGGTCAGACAACAGCAAAAGGTTGGGTGGTTCAAAACTGGAGGGAACATTACCCATACATGGAAATCTTTCCTAACACATTTGCATAGTTACAGAAATGTACATTATTTTACCAGTGAACACACTGCATGGATTCCTCTATCTTCACATCTTGCCCTTAATTAACCCACTGCAGAGTTACAGACATCCACATTTTGTTGCCAGTGAAAACATTGCAGAGATAAATTTCCATAGCTTTCTCTATCCGCTCATCTTGCCCTTAATAAACCCATTGCAGAGTTACAGAATTCTACATTGTGTTGCCAGTGAATATACTGTAAACAATATAAAGAGAACATAGTCTACCCCACCATAGCATACATCAGTTGATAGATATGAGTTATGGATTGTGCGGGAGTAAAGGACTAATCCGCACACATGGTCAGACCAACTTAAAATCAAACAATTTATTCAAACATCACAATAGATCACAGTATCAAACACATACTATACAGTACATCCCATGCATTTACCACATTGACACGACGTAGATCACTGGGTATAAATCTACACGGCTGTGCTGAAACACAATAATCTACCTATGCCTGAATCAGTTTATAGCTCCAAATATGCTCTAAATTTGAGTGAGGTTAGTAACAGTGTGACATAAGTCCCACAAAGAATGCCGACACAACCCTCATTACGAGTCTGGCAGTAGCCGTGCCGGTAAAACTTGTAAGGCAAACAAAATCCAGTCAATATGCCCCCAAAGCATGACACTACACAGGGCTCACGACCATCTACATATGTGTTCGTACATAACTGTCAAGTGTATCCCAAACCAAAATGGTAGATACGGGTCACGTCATCACGCCGCCTACGCATGACTTCAATGCGCTCAATATAAACAGCGCTTCGGGAAACAAACATTATCAGCAATCGAACCGACATAGATACGACTCACACACCAAACTCAGAGGTAAACAAAAGCAAAAGGCTTCACTAGCGATTGATTAAATGGACACAGTACTGCACTAGACAACTTTTAACTTCAATATAAGGCTCAGAATTAAGCTATATGGCTAGCGATACCACAAGCAAACTTCGCAAAAATAGTAAGCACAAAGGAATACACACAAGGGCAATGCCAATATTAAGTTATACTGCTAGCGATACCTCAAGCCAACTTCGCTAACATATTTAGCAAAATGGAATACACACAAGTTCAATGCCGCATAGCCAAGTTTACAGATGTAGTAAATACCATATCAAATGATAATATATGCAAAATACATTGAATTAAGTCAACACTGTGAGTGTATATGGTTGAAATACAAATGTAAACATTGTATTTCTATCCTGATAAAGCTGTACTAATCATCCAAAGAGTACCAGCAAATACTTACCAGTAGCACAGGACAAATGAATGCTTACAAGTATTGAAGTCATGAACGAAAAGGACAGCAAACAGTGTCTAAGTAGGTATAAAACTACAGAATAAAAAATACATTTTTCTTAGGAAACATAATATGACCCTTATTGGTGTATCTATTTTGAATCCCTCACAGTATGCAATTAAGAAATAAAATATCAAAATAAGCTTCATTGCAAACAAAGTACACACTAATAATTTCCCTGAAGATCCGTCAACACTAAGGCAGGGAAACACGTGTCATGAAGGATAATCTACAACTATTGGAATGGTTACATAAAAAAAAAAGCATATTGGGTAACACAATCCACAACTATTGGTATGGTTGCAAAAACCCAAAACACATTGGGACATAATGTAATGAACAAATGGAATGGAGTCTACTCAAAAGGTTTCTCTAAATGAAAAACACGACTGTGAAAATTGTACTATATAAATGAAACCAATTCAATGAATGAAATCAATTCAGTGATCACAAGGATACAACATGTCTGTAAAAAGTTTAAACGTATGAATGTAATGAATTCTATGAGTAAAGAAATCCAATTCAATGAATGACATCAATTCAGTGATCAAAAGGATACAACATGTCTGTTAAGACTTTAAACTTATGAATGAAATGAATTCTATGAGCAAAGAAATAAATATTTGCGGAGGAACAAATCAGGAGTGAACCAGTATTTTTTATTACATACATTGGAAGAGTGCAAGGTGAGTATAATTGGTCTTTTCAACTTTCAAATTTTTAGTTTCCTGTACATTCTCCGGTCAAAAAACCATAACTTGCAGCAAGAACAACTATATACAAGCAAGAAAAAACAGGGAGAAGCGCCATAGGCTGCTAAGGCTGTAACCTCTTCTTTTCTCATGTTTAGAAAGAGACCTGATGCCGATGATCCCGGTTTCGGCATATGGCTGAATAGCCTGTTGATCATATAGAAATTTGAGATCATATAGAAATTTGATGACCTGGGAGCATCACATGAATGCATGACGGTATATCCACACTCAAGTTGCCTAGATGACCGTTTGCTAAATTGTGCAAAGTAAATAATTTATTTGTAGGCTTGACAGACAGACTACACCACAGTGCGAGCAGTATAGTAAATGATACAAGAGTAACCACCATCCCTATTTTTGGTTTCCATTTGTAACAAGAAATTACTGGACACATAACGTCTACTGAATAGCGATCGGTTCAAGCCACATAGAAGTAATTGAAGGTTGGTGGAAAGTTTTGGATAAAGTAGTTCCATAGCATATGGAACATTTCATGGTCAGTTATTTTATTAATTATTTAGAAAAAATCAAATTATGTTTTTTTGTCTTTTGTTTTTAGTGCCTAACTGGAGCTGGTCCTCATTGTTGAGAAACCTTGTCCATATTAGTTTTCAAGTTGGATGTCCTGAGGAAGGCTGGATGGGTTGAACTATACCTGGGAACTGAGGCAAGGCACAGTCAGCCCTCTCGAGCCAGAAACACAGTTTTTCGACATTGTGGGATTTATGTCACACTGTTACTAACCTCACTCAAATTTAGAGCATGTGTGGAGCTATTAGCTGATTCAGGCAAACGTAGATTATTGTGTTTCAGCACAGCCGTGTAGAGGTACACCCAGTGATCTACCTCCTGTCGATGTGCTAAATGCATGGGATGTACTGTATATTATGTTTTTGATACTGTGATCTATTGTGATGTTTGAATAAATTGTTTGATTTTTAGTTGGTCTGACCATGTGTCCGGATTAGTCCTTTACTCCAGCACAATCCACAATTTATACCTATTAACTGATGTGTGCTATGGTGGGGTAACCTGTGTTTTCTTTCTATTGTTCACAGAGTTTGTCCCTCATGAGACAGGCCCCTGGTAAAATAAAATGAGGGATTTACCCAGATTATACTACATGCCACTGCATAGATATATTTCAACACCATCCTCAATTTGCTCATCTTGCCCTTAATGAACCCACTGCAGAGTTACAGAAATCTACATTGTGTTGCCAGTGAACACAATGCATAGATATGAAGAGAGGGTCCCTGGAATGGCCCTTGTGTCCCCTAAACGCATTACAGCCCAAAGACTGAGAAACAAGAGATGCCAGTCATTGTTTGGCAAGCCCCCAGGAGGGTCAGTACACCCTACATATGTGAGCGGATATTCTCTTAGAAAACCGTTCAAACACTATCCAAATGACATCTTTGCAGACACATGCCTCATCACTGGGGTTTACTAACAATAAATATCCAGCAGTGCTGACGTCATTAGAGACACCATGACATAGAGCAGTAGCCATGAAGCAAACTCGCCTCCCTGCACAAAGTTACCCAGACACACAAGTGCACATATGAAGAACATGTATACACAGTTATATAGATAGAGGACAGATACATTTCCCTACTGTCAGAAGTCTTTCTTTTTTTTTCATTAGCCCAATGCAGAAACGCACAAATGCAAGAGAGCAAGAGTCACACAAAACAAGCTTGCAGCCGCTTATTGCAACTAACATATGGAACTTCAGGGGAATTTATGGATCCTGGAAGAACCAAAGACTACTAACCTTGAGAGAAAGAATTACAATATACAAATATGGACATAGAGGAACCACAGAATGACTGTAGTGAAATTGCACAAAGCTACAGGCCTCAGAACAAGGAAGACACGCAGACTCTGCAGCACGAAGTGAAAGGCCAGTGCTTGCAGCCAAGGACAAAGGCAGACAGAACATTCCTGACTCCAGGGGCAAGAAAGCATCTGCAAAATAGCAGAATATATCCTCACTAATTGCAGACCCAAAGCTCTGTTTTGTGGACCTCACCCAAGTGACGCGCCCAACCTGCACAATAGCCATTTTCCCATTGTGGGAAGAGAAGCTGTTCCAAACAAACATTGCCAGTAGCAGGCACTCTCTCTGGCTAGGTGGATATACCAGTGTCAACAATTGGGAAACACATTCTTTCTCATCACCTTGAGAAGGTAGATAGAGCGCTGAGAACAGAGCGGGGTCACGGGCCTGAGGACACCTGCTCCAGCCAATCAGGGAGCAAACATCCTAGGGTAATGGGTAAAGGGCAAGGGACAATGGTAGTCCTGCAACCTCGCAACAATCTAATAGATCATTTTTGGGGAAGTCTCAGGCACCTGACATGGAAGGGCCTTTTAGCTTTCTATAAGTATTAGCACCCCAGCTACCCAATAGAGTGGGATCCTATGTTTTTGGGGAGAGGTCAAAAGTTAGGATGCTATTTGGTAAGAAAAGCCTGTGACACAGGCCCAGGAGCTGTGATTGCTGGGGATTTTTGGCTTCCTGTATGATCCCTGTCTGTTTGGATAATAAAAGACAGTCTTAACTTGCAATCCTCCATCATTACTGGGGGAGGGTTTGTTTGGCCTGGCACTCTGCTGAACAGTGATCGTGCAGCACGAACCTCGGTCCTCCGTATACCGTTTACAAATTGGTAGCCGAGGACAGTTTGCTATGTTCTTTTGGCACAAAGCCACCTTTCCTGTCGCAACGTCTGGAGGACTGTGAGGTGACCCACAGAGCGTGAGAGTCACACGGAGGTGCACCCCATGAAGAGGCCGTCAGGAGCCGCCTTGGAGAAAATCCTGCCTGTGGTCCGTGAGAAGCCCAGCACACCAGAAGGGCAGAGTGGCATCTTTGGGGAGAGCCGGTGGCCGATCAATGACAGCGGATCATGGAGTGCACGTATTAACTCAGCCATATGGCAACTAGGGGAGGTGGTGAAGAGATGTTGGTTGTGGGGTGGTGATGAGTATTGTTTAGTATTGTTGAGCATTGTCAAGTATAATTGAGCAAGGAGCGAAGGTAGATGCAATTTGTTTGTGGTTAGGGAGCATTCGATATTGATGTAACAGGTTTAGGCAGTTAGCCTAGACTATTGACTTAAGGGATATAAGAGGTGGGGTATCTAGTTCTGGGTGCGCTAACGGCCTTCCTCAAATTGTAAGTGGTTCCAGAAATATATATATAGTGTGATGTCAGGCTGCGGTAAAGGTAGCAATGGTGTGTTACCCCAAACTCACCAAGAAAGATACTGAATTGTCTTCAGTTACCAGTTATGTCCTAATTATATAATATACCATTTGCTAAATTAGCACACAGCTAATCTAAAAACGAACTATGTGTTGATGCTCTAAAAAGAAAACAAGTATTAAAAAAAGTTAGAAAGGGGTATGTCACCATTCCATATTTCAATCCCCTATAGTGTCAATCCCTATTGAACAAACTGTAAATAACCACTTGAGATAGTTAGCATACATATTTCCTGAAAATGTCCTTCTTTTCAATCAATCACACATCTTTGTCTAGTGTTCAAACAGGAAATGCAATTCCTGCGCCTGTTTAGGAAGCACTCCTTCCAATTACAGCTTAGTCCATAGTTCGTTTTTAGATTAGCTGTGGGCTAATTTAGCAAATGGTATATTATATAGTTAGGACATAACTGGAAACTGACATTGGTTTAATTGTAAAACAGGAACAGTATTTACTTGAGAAGTTTAGAGGACTGGGCTAACAACAGCGCATGTTCTGCTGCTTAACTGTATAAGACTCTGCTTGAGGTTGTCAAAAGTCGTTACCCCTAATTTTACAAGGGCAGTTTGGTCATTTTATAAGGCATGTTGAAGATGTATTATTTAGAAGGGTAAATGTTTCAGTTAATTGTGGCTGAAAAGAGAACATGTAACATATAACTTACTTAAAAGCTTTCTTCTTCATCTCTTTTTATCCTCCATTTCTCTCTTTTATGGTTTCACAGGAACATCATTTTACAGGACAATTGGATTGGAATGTAAACATATTCTAGGAGGTTTATCTACTAGTTTTGCTCTGACGATGACCCTAGAGGTCAAAACACGCGTTGGTACTGGTAGCAACAAGGTTTATGATGTTTAGGCAAGTTTTCTTTTCTTTTTTTTTTTATTCATTTATTTTCAAGATTTACAATAACCAAAATATACATCATCAAAAGTTCAAACAGAGTATTAAACAAAACACTCAGTGTTTCATAGGTACAGAAGCAAAAAAGTCCAAATCATGGATAAATATTGAAACATTTCAGATAATACAAGACACATTTTGTACTATTCTTAAAATAAAACCCCTAATCTCAAAATAATTCAACAATAAATGCAACATAGAACATTACAAAAACATAAAGACCACACACAGACTATATAAAACAGAACAAAAACAAAACAGGGGGAAATGCTCAACTGATGCACATAAATAATATCGGATAGTCGGATCCGATAGAAACAACTAATCCTCAGATACACAGTCACCATATACATCTGTAAATGGTTTCCAAAGATCTCGATACTTATTTTCCTTTCTTTGTCTCACAAACATCACCCGCTCAAAGTTTGACAATACCAACAAATCATTAATCCAATTCTCCACTCTGGGCTTCTTCCTCGTCTTCCACACCATCAGTATTTGTTTCACTGCAACCACAAGTGCTTTATCAACCAACGAGCAATCGCACAACGCCCCCTACCCGACAACAGCAACACCTGCATAGGCATCCTGGGAAAACGTATGGTCAAGATTGCCTCCAGCCTATCTAACATTTCCACCCAAAATTCTAACACCCGAGGACAATACCATAACATATGAATCAACGCTCCCTTCTCCTTCCCACACCCCCAACACAGGTCATCAGCAGTCAATCCTAACTTAAAGGATAGTTCCGGGACTTTTTTTTTATTGTCCCTACGGTTCGGCCATGTGTTTTTAAGCATAAATCGGTAGATCGTAGAAAACTTTCCTATGGACCTTACCCGACTTTTCGTCCATTAACGCACTCGAAATCAGCCGCCATTTTCTGATAATCCTATCATTTCCCCCCATCGCCCTGGCTCACCTGCTTTTGCGGCACTAAATCAAATCCCCCGCCCCTGAAACAGACTTGATCAAAACATTCATATTCCCCGCCTCTATCCGTGACGTGACTGAGCTGCGTAGGCAAACGCGCCCAGGCGTCTTCTACGCGACTCCACACAGAACCAGGAAATCAACACAGATGAGCTCACACAACACAGCGCGCCACAATTGGGAATATGAAACTGTACTTTTAAATTAAACCGCAAGATTGTAAATTTGGTAAAGTACATTTATTTGACATCAAATGTTTTGAGAATATTCAGCGATTTGCATTTTTATTTGCTCACGTTCCAAAAAGTTCGTTTTTGAGGCACACGATGTTCCTTTGCTGTACACAGGGTCTTTGATCATCTCACAATACAGCGCCACAATTCGGAATATGAAACTGTGTTTTAAAAGCAAACGGAAAGATTGTACATTTGGCAAAGTACATTTATTTGACATCAAATGTTTTGATAATATTCAGCGATTTGAATATTCAGCGGTCGCACTGATAATCGCATGGCTGTTCCAACAACGAGGCACTAGGCCACCACAACGGTATGTATGTTGCATCTAGCCGTTAGTACCGCGTAAGGGCATACTTGTACTTGGCGATCGTCCCATAAAATGGTCAGGGTGGTAACGTTGTTCACGCGGAGAAGCAACTGGCGGTTAAAAAAGCCATCCGCCGGTGTCTGGTACTCGTGACACATGCAGTAATGCATGATGTACCTGTTTGAAAAACATAAAAAATGAAATTAGTCTCACCATCAGATCTTTATTAAAATTATTCATTTTATATATTAGGTCGGGAAATTATTTCATAGCTAGGACAGTGAAACTGGGTATTATACATCAGGGGGGGCCGTAGGATACTGAGACAGTCCCCCAGTGCAGGTGTTGACAGGGAGGCAGTGCAGGTGGAGAGTGGAAGGGCCCAGGACCGAGGTCGCAGACAGTGGACCAGTTGTAGCAGGGGAGAGGGAGAGAGAAAGCAGAAGCAAAGAGGAAGGTTTTGAGGTGCTTCCGTAAAAGGAGATGGTTCTCCTCAAGATAGTGCGCGGTACAAAACAATATGCCACATAGAACGAACAAGTACAACTTAACCCGTCTTTAAAGGTACTGTATAGTAATTAAATTGCGGTATAAACTCATCTAAAGAGTTACTTACATTATATTTGCATTTTCCATTGTGTCTGTGCGTAGGGCAGCCCCGAAATACCACTCCTTCTATGCCGACGTTATTTCTTCTAATGAACGAACATGAAATGGCTTTCGTTTCTGAAATTATATTCATTATCGTTTCTTACGTTATTGCCCCACACCCCCAAAAAGAAGTCTTTCGGGATGGTCCCGGCCTGTCAAGGTCAAATAACAATAGAACCTTATACTGAGTCGTGGGCCATTCCGGCACCCGAGCAAAAAATCAAAGCAGCTGACCTTCACTTTGAACGAGCACACATTCCTAGTTAGCTACATTCAGTGTAAGGCCATCTCACAGGACTTGAAATTTACACTCCATCTTTGCATTTCCATCTTTGCAGCCCCAGAGAACCATAAATACGGAGACATTCTATATTTTTTGAAAAATGTTTTATATTACTGTTTGGTTGGATAGACACATTGCATGTACACTGAGCAATCACTTTTATTTACACATTACATAGATACACATATTCAATGGGCCAGCGACATGAGGAGACTCGAGAGAACAGACAATCAAATTACAATCATTTAAACCGTGATGTGTATTTCTCAATGAGCTCTTCTTTAGGTGGACATGGAACAGAGGCGATGTTGGGTGGCAATGCAGTTGTCCCCTGCACAGGTTCGTTCACAATTCCATTTATGTGCCTATCTAGGACGTCAACAATAAGTCTCTCAATAAACTCATATTGCATATCCTCAAACACTGGTTTGATCACCCATTGTTTACTTCTTTTAGTGAAGGCCTTATTGTAGCGAAGCGTCCCTAAAGTTCCGGTCGTCCTACTTTGTTGACGGCCAACATTATGGTTATGTGCCAAGACCGCTAGAAGAGTCCGATTTATCATGCCCTCCATGCCAAAATGCAATCGTTTTGGCCTTTACTTTAGGCACATATTGTGGAACACCTCCAAATCTCCTGTGTGGCAGAATTCCGTGAGTCCCCTCAAATCTCTTGTTATACTTTTATCAAATACAATCTTTTCAATGGCTTTGTGAGTGGGTGATGAAGGAATCAACCACTTCTTCTTCCGTGCCTCCTCTGTGGACAAATGGCCATGTTCACAATTGTGAAAATGATGGTTTGTGTTCCAACGGTGAACGTTTGTACAGTGTAACATTACTGACCGCCATTTTTCCAGTAGAATTTCCAACGACCCTCCACATGTTTTTGAGCTCCACCAAAGATGGTTGCTGATTGACTTGGACCACTGTGAAATACCTTGCATTTCTTTTTTTTTACCTGCAGCCGACATTTTTTTATTGATTGTTTTTGCAAGATGCCAAACGTCAAATTGGTGATTTATATTTTTGTACTCTTCTCTCATTGTCTTGGCAATTGAAACGTGTCTGTCCGTGGCTATCAGGTCGATCACCATTCCCCGCGATTGTAGTTCTTGCAATGATGCTACAAAGCCAACTTTCTCCATGGCCACTGAGGATGTACTTTGTGACACCTGCACGACCACCGAACTCACAATTTTCTTACTTTCCATGTCCTGAAAGTGGTAGGTGCAGTACTTGGCTGAAAATCCTGGGCTGTCGCACTGTCCATCACCGGCTAGCCTGAACCGTTTGCCCACGAATGTACTATCAATAGACATTTTTTCCATTCTCCAAGCTTCGCTAATGGCTGGAAATAGATAATCGGTTTGGTATTTGTAGAACTGAGTTTTCGCAATGAAATGGATTCCCACAAACTGAAAGAAAGACTCTAACTTTTTAAAACTTGAACCACTAAAAAGTGCAGCCGCTGCACAAAGTAGATTGCCTGCTGGCAGTTGTCCCAGCATGGGTTGTGCAGACCATGAGAAAGGATGATATTTTGTACAGGTGGCATGTATTTTAAGGTTTGTTTGTTTGTTTGTTTATTTATTTAGTATAGCGCGCAAAACCCAGGGGTAACAGGGCGCAACAGAGGTCAGGAAGATAGGATTGCATAAAAACTTGGTTACAGAATAAGATAGGCATGAGAAAAAGAGCATTGCATTTACAGTTACATTGTGTGGGATGTGCATATATACATATAATTGAGCGAAAGCTTACAAGTTTACATATTAATACTGTGCATAGGGGCAGTTCGGTTGCATTTACATATTTACAAATTAAGGCTGTACATGGTAGTCAGGTTATAGCACTGGCATGATCAGATTAGATGGCAGGGTTAGTCGTGAGGATCATTGTCCCGCAGCCAAGTGAGGGTGTTTCGCCTGAAGCTAAAGTAGGATTGGTCAGTCCTAATGTGGAGTGGGAGGGCGTTCCAGTGTTGGGCTGCCAGGACAGGGAAGCTGCTGCCGCCGGTTTTCTTTTGTCTGAAATTGGGTACTTGCAGGCAGTAGGAATTGATCGATCTGGTGGGGCGGGAGGACGTTTTTTTCTTTATTCTGGATGCGAGATAGGGGGGGGCTGTGTTGTTTAAGCATTTGTGGGTGAGTGATGCCGTTTTGAGGGAGATGCGGTCATGGATTTTAAGCCATTTGTGTTCTCTTCTTTTGTTGGAGATGTGTTCCTTAGAGGGTAGGTTGAGGGCTGTTCTAAGAGCGTTGTTTTGTAGTGTCTGTAGTTTGTTGGTTATGCATTTGTTGGCTCCTAGGTACATGGCGTTGCAATAGTCCAGTCTGGATAGTATTAGGGCGTTGGCTATGATGATGCAGCTAGCTTGGGTGAGGAAGGCTCTACTTGCCCTAATTAGCTTGCATGTGTAGGCGGTGGAGGATGCTAGTGAGTTGACTTGTTTTTTTAGTGACATGGTTGCATCAAGGTGAAAGCCTAGTGTTTTCACTGTTTTGGCCACTGTGATGGTATTGCCATCAATGTTGAAGGCCTTGTAGTTAGAACTGAGTTTTTTGAGATTGGTATTGGATCCGAGGAGCAGGATTTCGGTTTTCTCATCATTTAGACATAGACCGTGTGTGGCCATCCATGCCTGAATGATGAGATATATTTTGTTTACCAAGGCCGTATCTGAAGCGTAGTTGCCTGAGAGGGGTATGAGGATCTGGGTGTCATCTGCATAATTGGTATATGAGACACCCAGTCTGTCCAGCTTGTCAAATAGGGGCTTGGTAAAGATGTTGTAGAGGGTGGGAGAGACGCAGGAGCCTTGGGGCACCCCACAGGTTATTTTAATGGGGTCTGCTGAGGCTAGGGTGGAGAAGACCCTCATAGTTCGGTTGTCCAGGAATGATTGGATCCAGGCTATAGCCTCTTTCGAGAAGTGGGCTGCTGAGGCCAGGTGTTCGCACAGGACTGCGTGATCCACCAGGTCAAATGCTGCCGACAGATCGAGGAGTAGTAACATGGCAGTGTTCCCTTTGTCGTTAATCTCATTGATCTGGGTTTTAAGATCGATTAAGGCTGTCTCGGTGCCGTGCTTCGGTCTGAAGCCTGATTGGTGGGTGCCTAGTAGTTTGTGAGTTTCAAGATATTGCTGGATCTGCAGGTATGCTACTCTATCTATTATCTTTAACAGGAATGGCACCGTGGTGATGGGCCTGTAATTGGTGGGGATAGCGGGGTCTAAGGTTTGCTTCTTGAGGAGAGGCAGGACCCAAGATTCTTTGAGGTTGCTTGGTATGGTGTTGGAGGAGAAAGATGCGTTGATCAGCTTGGTTATAAAGGGGGCTAGATCCCTAGCAGCATCCTTGATTATCTGGGGAGGGCAGTTGTCGCCTTTGCAGTTAGATGGTTTAAGTGAGGCTATAATTTTTTCTGTTTCTGGGATAGATATTTTGGTAAATCTGAAGAGATTATGGCCTGGGCGGTTGGCTGTTTTATCGTGGTTGCTGGGAGATGTTTCATTGGTGGTGAGAGAGTCTTTTTTCAGAGCGATTTTGGTTTGGAGACTTTTGATTTTATTAGTTAGTGCGTTTTGGACGCTGGTGCACCATACTTTATCCTTAATTATATTGTCTGGTGGGGGTATCGGGGATTCTAGTTCCCTTAATATAGCAAATAGTTCTCTGGTGTTGGAGCTCGATTTTTCGATTCTTTCATTGAATAGTTTCTTTTTGGTGAGTAGGATTTCTTTTTTGTAGTTGTTTGCACAAAGTTTGAGTTGTGATTTGTTCTCTTCTGTGGGGGAGTTGCGCCATTGGCTTTCAAGTTTCCTTTTGTGCAGTCTAAGTTCTTTCAGATGTGGGGTGAACCAGGTGTTCAGGTGGGCTTGCTGTTTGCTTTTTTGCAGTTTTAGAGGGGCAATGATGTCTAGTCCTTTTTTTATGGTATTGTTATAGTTTTCTACTAGGAGTTCTGGTTTTAGATTATCGGGGAGAGCATTGAGGGTTGGCAGTAGTAGTGGTAGGAGGTTGTCGGGGGTTATGTTTTTTTTTGCTCTAGTGGGTAGTGGTGGTGCCATGATTTTTCCTTTGATGACTTCTTTATTGAGAGATAAGGTGAAGTCAATGAGGTAATGGTCTGTCCAGTGCTGGGGAGTGGTTTTGGTAATGACGGTGTCGCAGTTTAGAGTGGCGATCCAGTCCAAGGTCCTACCTTTATTATGGGTGGGGGTGAGCACTCTTTGGATTAGGCCGTGTTCATCTAGCATGTTGGCTATGGCTTGTGCTGATTTGTCGTCAGGGTCGTTTAGTCCTAGATTCAAGTCGCCTAGCAATAATATTTGGGTGGTGTCTTTTATGTTGTTGGCTAGGAGGCTGGATAGGTCTGCTTCGAATGAGCCAATGGGGCCGGGTGGCCTATATATTAGAAGGATGGTTAAGGTGCGACAGTTGGAGATGGGTAGTTTGGCTGCTAGGAGTTCGCAGGATTTGAGAGGTGCTTGAGGCAGTGGTCTTAGCTCGAGGTTTGTTTTAGCTATGATGGCTAGGCCGCCTCCTCTGTTGTTGGGCCTGTCCATTCTGATTATTTGGTAATTTTCTGGAATGGCTATTGAGAGTGCTGGGCCTGCTGCTTCATGCAGCCATGATTCAGTGATAGCTAGGAGGTCGAGGTTGTTTGAGGATAAGGTGTCTGCTATTTCTGTGGCGTGGGCCATTATTGATCTGGCGTTGATCAACGCTCCGGATATAGTGGTAGTGTTGGGTGTATCCTGGATTGTTATAGGGATAAGTTTGGGTAGGGTGGAGTTGTAGCAGGGTGTGATGTGGCTCGGGTGGATTTTGGTGTGTTGCAGGGTGGCTCTCTTGTTGTGGTAGATGGGCTCGTAGAGACGGGGTAGTCTGGCTCGTAGTCTAGTGTTTCTTTCTAGGGTTGGACAGGGTGCATTTTCTGTAGGGTACATAGTTATGGTGGCAATGAAGGTGGTAAGGTGTAATATATGTATGAGGAGATACAGTAGGGTGGTTGTTTGGCTCTTGCTGAGGTACATTGTATGGTTTGGCATGTGTAGTTAGGCAGGGGGTTTACCTGAATTCGCAACTCAGGCTAAGAATGGCATGTGCAAGTAGATGCAAGTAGGCAAGGGGTTCACCTAAGAACAGTAATCACATTTAGGTTGAAAAATGGCATGCGCAAGCAAGTGGTCCGTTAGCGACCATAAGGCACAACATAGTTCAAGTGGTCCGTTAGCGACCATAAGGCACAACACAGTTCAAGTGGTCCGTTAGCGACCATAAGGCACAACACAGTTCAAGTGGTCCGTTCGCGACCATAAGGCACAACACTGTTCAAGTGGTCCGTTAGCGACCATAAGGCACAACACAGTTCAAGTGGTCCGTTAGCGACCATAAGGCACAACACAGTTCAAGTGGTCCGTTAGCGACCATAAGGCACAACACAGTTCAAGTGGTCCGTTAGCGACCATAAGGCACAACACAGTTCAAGTAATCCGTTAGCGACCAAAGGGCTCAACTGCATAGGATCATGGGTACCTAGATTAAGTTAACAAGGGGGTAGGTACAGTTCAGAGACATCTAGATGCGAAGAGGCACAGATGGGCGATCAGCAGCAGTGCAACGCAATTTGCTGGGCACAGTGTAAAGTGTTCTAGGGTGTAGCCAGGTGGCACGTTCATAGGCAGGGGCAGCAGAGATATATGCGAACGTGTGAGGTGGCAACAAGTTAGGTTAGGCAAGAGCGTAGGTAATATTCTGTAAAATTAGACTTTCTATGCAGCAGGTGGCTTACCTGGAGCAGCACGGGCAGAGTTTGTGGCCCCTGGCTCCTGAGGCTCCAAACAGGCACACAACAGGCCTTAGGATGGCCTTTGGGTTGGCCGGCGATCCGCCTGCCGGCGGTTCCTGTAGTGAAAACGAGGTTTAGCCTCGCTTTCGTGCCGCGATGCGCCCGGCATGGGCAAGTCAGGCACTTGTTGGGACGGGGTCAGGCAGGCCCTGTCCCTCGGCGCGCTCGCTTCCTCTTTCTCCTCGGGAACCTCTGCTGGGCTGGGGTGCTGGGGGGGCTCCTGCCCTCACCCCTCAGGATGGATGTTAGGAGTGGGGGGGTGTGTGGCACACAACAGGCCTTAGGATGGCCTTTGGGTTGGCCGGCGATCCGCCTGCCGGCGGTTCCTGTAGTGAAAACGAGGTTTAGCCTCGCTTTCGTGCCGCGATGCGCCCGGCATGGGCAAGTCAGGCACTTGTTGGGACGGGGTCAGGCAGGCCCTGTCCCTCGGCGCGCTCGCTTCCTCTTTCTCCTCGGGAACCTCTGCTGGGCTGGGGTGCTGGGGGGGCTCCTGCCCTCACCCCTCAGGATGGATGTTAGGAGTGGGGGGGTGTGTGGCACACAACAGGCCTTAGGATGGCCTTTGGGTTGGCCGGCGATCCGCCTGCCGGCGGTTCCTGTAGTGAAAACGAGGTTTAGCCTCGCTTTCGTGCCGCGATGCGCCCGGCATGGGCAAGTCAGGCACTTGTTGGGACGGGGTCAGGCAGGCCCTGTCCCTCGGCGCGCTCGCTTCCTCTTTCTCCTCGGGAACCTCTGCTGGGCTGGGGTGCTGGGGGGGCTCCTGCCCTCACCCCTCAGGATGGATGTTAGGAGTGGGGGGGTGTGTGGCACACAACAGGCCTTAGGATGGCCTTTGGGTTGGCCGGCGATCCGCCTGCCGGCGGTTCCTGTAGTGAAAACGAGGTTTAGCCTCGCTTTCGTGCCGCGATGCGCCCGGCATGGGCAAGTCAGGCACTTGTTGGGACGGGGTCAGGCAGGCCCTGTCCCTCGGCGCGCTCGCTTCCTCTTTCTCCTCGGGAACCTCTGCTGGGCTGGGGTGCTGGGGGGGCTCCTGCTCTCACCCCTCAGGATGGATGTTAGGAGTTAGGTTAGTGCCTCGAATTGCACGAGTCACATTAATCAATGGCTCCCCACATACTTCCCCACCTACCGAATGCCCACATTTCAACCGAATAATAATATCAATCAAACAACTATCGAATACAATGAATTTGGCCTCTTTCCTTATACTGTCACTCTGCATCCCAGCTGGTTCGGCCTGTAACGTTGAGGACATGTCACTCACATGAAAGGTAGAATCTCCGATATCGTCTTCCGCTATGTTCAGTGATATTGATGGTGTTTCATTGTAGTCCACTTCATTCTCTTCCATTGCAACATCTGTTCCTTCTCCGGCGATGGGTGAATAAGACAATTTCTTCAACTTTCTCGCGGTCTTAGTTTTTGCGGGTGTGGATTCTGTGAATTGATCTCCGACTGCATCCGAACTACCAGGAGGACATTCACTATCAATGGCTGGTGCTTGTATAGCTCCGTTGTCAATCACTTCATATTCTTCCCATTGGCACGATGCATCTCCAGTCTCAAGTCCCTGCCAAAAGGTTTGACAAGCAACATCTCTCGTTCGCTTCACTGTCTGTGTAGATCTAGTTCGTACACCCACTCGCAACTAGAGGACAGATTGGAAAAGGGATGTTCAGTTTAAACACAACTTACAGTATTGAACTATTAACAGTGAAAAACAACATAATATAGTGACCAGGACACTAACCTTCTTTTGCTTTCTTTTCTTTGAAACTTTCTTGCCTCGAACTTCAACATCAGGACGCTGTTGCTCCGACTCGTGTGTGCATGTCTCCACTTCCTCTTGCGCTGCAACGACTATATTTTCATGATAAGCACATCCATCACGCACTGACGCTCCATCGACTCCCTGAAAAATAGAACTTTCATTAGTATGTATAATAATATCGAAAACACAAAATGTACTTGGGGACCAATACCCACGTACATCTCAATAGCAAAACACGAATGAACGCTTTGTGTAGAACATTCTAACGACAATTATTCACGCATAGTTGTTCTAGTTAGATGGAACTGTCAAGATCCATACCTCGGGCTCCTCATAGACTTCCATTGATGATATTATTGAAGATGATGCTTCAGTGACTCCCTGAAACACAGTAATTGCATTAGTATGGTTTTCTATTATGTTAAAAAGAACAGAAACTTTGTGCAGGCGTCAACGGCTCATCTAAATAGACCTGCACAAATGATCAGTTGTCTAAAATAAATAATGGATATGTAAATATGATTCGATTTGCTCGATCGTTGGAAGTGTCACCACCCAGAGATCTGCATCAACTACTAGGGGTGATGTTCTTGTAGAAGGTCCGTCATCTCCCTGAAACATAGTACTTGCGTTAATAAAGAAGGAAGTATAGCGGATGTAATCACGTCATATGATTTCGCTTGATCGAACTGTCAGTATCCATACCTCGAAATGCATAAGAACATCAAGGGACGATGTAACTGCGGTGCACACTTCTGCAAGCTGTTGCGCCGAACCGTAACTGCATGCTCCCCCTTCTTCTTGGACTAGTGCTCCATCGACTCCCTGAAACATAGGACTTTCATTAGTAATGAACACAATATTGAAAAAAGAAGACACATAGGAGGGCGACGACAGAAGGACATATCAATGGCTAAAAACAAAAGAAACATTGTGTGTAACAATCACGCTACAAGAATGCAAGATCTGATGATCTCCATCGATGGAACTGTCCGGAAACGTACCTCGAGCATCTGAGTGACATCAACGGTAGTCGTCAATACGTTGGACTCCTCAGCATCTCCCTGAAAGACAGTACTTGCATTATTTTGGATAACAATAATTATAACTGAAAACAAAGACTAGAGGATGAGTACAAGGGTGTACCATTAGGTAAAATAATTACACGATAAATTAAAACTATTGATTTACATGCCTAAAACAAGTCAGTGGCAGAATAGCCAAGTAAGATTACCCGATAGGCGCTTGAAGTGGCTGATGACTGCAATAACGACACGGATGGAGAATCTTCAGCCTTCATATTGAGTGGATACATAAATGGGGAAATTATTGTTAGATAATGCTACACACTACCGCAAGGCCGAGAGATAAATACGTAAACTTGACTCACCAGTGGAGGGATGTGGACGAATAGAGTGGGAATAGCGGTTGAGAGCAATTTTCGCCTCGCTCGCGGTGTGTTCTTCTTTATTAGCAATGATGTGGAGTACATGTCTGAGCTAAAGTGCCTGCTGCAGATGCGGTATCGATCACCCCTCTTGTCCGCAAAGACTTCTAGGACTCTACTTTCAAGCTCAGACGGTGGATATCCGCAATATCGGACCCATTCTCTTATCTGATCTATTGTCTTAGGGAAAACATGCATTATAGTACCTTCAGATTTATTATGGGTCTTCGAAGGGCAACCGCCAATGGAACAGGCAGGCATTGTGGAAAGTTCTGAAAAGTAAAGATCAACAATTCTCTATGAATACCAATGTGTTAAAAAATTAAATGACACATAAAAGGTTCAATGCAAGGTTCGTTTTGGTTCTTGGAACTATACACGTTATTCACATGCGGATAAGTATTTGAATAACTTTAAAAAAATAGAAAGATAATTTGACTAGACTCAGAACATGACTAGTTCCTTGCATGTACTGTCTTGAACGAAAAGAAATTGAACGCAAAATGATTATGGTACATGGCCTTACCTTGACGAACAAACAGTTAGATGCAGGGATCAGAGTAGTTTCTTGTCGTAGAACAGGGAGCAGTTCACAGGTTGCAAACTGAGGAGTTTCCTCGAAGTGGTCACGGAAGTTCACAGAGACGAAGAGCAGATAACCAGCACCTTCACGGGTTGACTAACTAGCAAAGCGCAAAGAAGTGCTCATTAGAAATATGAAGTGGGTTATAAAGGATTCGAAACAGGGGTGTGTTTGTGAATGAATGACGTGTATATGTCGTGGCATTATGCGGTTTGCAGGGGGGCGTCCAGCGTGAGGGGGGACGCTTGGCAGGAGACACGGGGTCTGGAGGTAGACATGGGAACAACAACCCATGCTCTATAGACCACTTTGAAGTGTACATGGTCTTTGGCACTTCTTGGCCTTTATCGCTCCCTGACAGCTCCACTTGCCAGCGCAAGTACCCCGGTGCGAACTGCCTTTGATAGGGCGGGGGGTGGATTGGGGCGGTGGTCGTGCAGACAAGACACAGGAAGACTCGTGAATGGAGACACACTTATGTGGATTGCAGGGGGGCGTCCAGCGTGAGGGGGATGCTTGGTAGGAGACACGGGGTCTGGAGGTAGACATGGGAACAACAACCCATGCTCTATAGACCACTTTGAAGTGTACATGGTCTTTGGCACCTCTTGGCCTTTATCGCTCCCTGACAGCTCCACTTGCCAGCACAAGTACCCCGGTGCGAACTGCCTTTGATAGGGCGGGGTGTGGATTGGGGCGGTGGTCGTGCAGACAAGACACAGGAAGACTCGTGAATGGAGACACACTTATGTGGATTGCAGGGGGGTGTCCAGCGTGAGGGGGGATGCTTGGCAGGAGACACGGGGTCTGCAGGTAGACATGGGAACAACAACCCATGCTCTATAGACCACTTTGAAGTGTACATGGTCTTTGGCACCTCTTGGCCTTTATCGCTCCCTGACAGCTCCACTTGCCAGCGCAAGTACCCCGGTGCGAACTGCCTTTGATAGGGCGGGGGGTGTGTGGATTAGGGCGCTGGTCGTCCAGATAAGACTCGTTTGCCGCAGGGCCTCACCAAGGAGAGGCCATCTAACTGCATGTAAGAGGCAGACTGCAGGATCTAGTACATGGAAGGCAGGGGGGTGAGTTTATAAATACCTCACCCTCCCAGGAGAATATAAGGGTGCAGTTCACCCTGGAGACCCTGGATGCCTAGGCAGTTAGTCAGCAGCAGGCTGGCCTGTGGTGGCAAGGCGGCACGGGCCAGAAGGGGTCATCTCTGTACCCGGTGCCCAAAAGGATGATTTATTATGATCAACCATATTGATTATTTACCTATAACCATGTTTTGTATCAATAAAATCCAACGGCCTTCCTTTTATTGCCAACGCTTGAACAAAGTGGTGTGGTAAGTATTTTTGGGGGAGGAGGCAAGGCCGGGAGGCTTGATGCCAACCCGCAAAATAACATATGTATGTCTGCTGCATATGGGTTCAACGAGACATGTGGTGTGACAAGACAAGGCACAGGAAGACTATTCAATGGAGACACACCAGATTCATTTAAAAAATCAAAACAACCATTGTTAAAATATATGTTGGGTTTTATTTTAGATCTTAATTTCAATTGAACATAAATAATAAACATTACACATTATAAAGTTCCGGTTGCAGCACATCCAGGGAAAATCCGCGGTATTGTCCACTGTCGCTGGGGAAATGTTGTCTAATGGCAAGTACCGCACAGGCAGGTATTACTCTCCGAACGCGATGTCCGAGCCTCCCGTGAAGCCACCAAGTGAAGCAACGATAGGCCACCAGCCTGTACCACCTGTGAAAATGAAAGATGCAAACTGTATTAAAATGACAAAACTTTCTTATCACTGTCGATTCAGGTAAAAAATGTCATTCTGCTTTGAAAAAAATTCTATCTAGAAAATGCACAATATGGAACCAATTTACATGCATTCGACTGATATGTAGATGTAATTTTATATGTGGGAGACGACCATGACATAGTAGTGGCATCACTGACATCACAACCAGAGTATACTTACTCGTTACTCGGATTACGCGGACGAACAGTGCCGCGAAGTTCGTGCATAAGCACCATCATCATCCTCAACACGGTCCGTGAGAGGCAGGCTTCCCTGAACTCTGGCAGCTCGGTGATGCATTGCGGACTTGGCTCGCCTTCCGAAATGTAGGCCAAGCACCCGGAATTTTCACGGCAGCAGCAGTTCTCCTCCTCAGTTGGCATTAGCTCGCACCGATTGCACGTGCACCAGGTGGAGACGCCGTCCATGCGACATGGTCCAGGCTCTTCATCCGTTGACTGGTCCTCCCAACTGCCGTCCGAATCCCCATCGTTTTCGCGTGCTTGCCTTTCCAGTAGTTCCTCCTCGGTGTACTCGGGCTCGTACATATACGGCATTATTGTAGCCATTGTGTGGTAAAGAAAGTAAAATAATTTACAGAGATGGTACAGGTGTTCACAAGGCCTAGAAGTGGCGAAGATAGCTGACCAGAGCACAGAAACGAGTCACAGAATACTCAAAGTAACACAGAGAGAGTAATGGAATCGAAAATCTGCTGCTGTGTGTTGTGAAACGGTGTGTTTATACTTATTGAGGAAAGAGGCGTCCTGCCATTTCCATGGCGACACTTCATTAGCTGAGGCGCAGCGATTGTTGACACGAAACGTGCTTTGGCGTTGGGAAATGGGCGGTACGCGTCTGCTGATGTCAGGCTCAGGGGCGGGGGATTTGATTTAGTGCCGCAAAAGCAGGTGAGCCAGGGCGATGGGGGGAAATGATAGGATTATCAGAAAATGGCGGCTGATTTCGAGTGCGTTAATGGACGAAAAGTCGGGTAAGGTCCATAGGAAAGTTTTCTACGATCTACCGATTTATGCTTAAAAACACATGGCCGAACCGTAGGGACAATAAAAAAAAAGTCCCGGAACTATCCTTTAAACATACGCAATGGAGTCCAATACAAATGTCCCAACACTTTCAAATGAATCAATCTCAACCTGAGATCCAACCTACTTCTATAACCTACATTCCACATAGATTCCCACTCCTTTTCCGCAATATCACAGCCCAACTCCTGCTTCCACCTCTCCAATGCTCTCCTGTCAGCATCAACATCCTTAGACCATATCGGCATCAAGCTAGTATAAGTGCATACCATTCGTGGTGATGACATAAGGATCTGACCACCCGCTGAAACCACCTCCAAGGGACCTGACAGCATTGCCAA
The DNA here is from genome assembly GCF_040938575.1 of Ambystoma mexicanum. Classification (NCBI taxonomy): domain Eukaryota; kingdom Metazoa; phylum Chordata; class Amphibia; order Caudata; family Ambystomatidae; genus Ambystoma; species Ambystoma mexicanum. The sequence goes on from NC_090925.1 coordinate 172,152,747, forward strand.
TCTTTCACTCAATAGAGCTTTCAACTTCACAAACCTATTCAGCTCCCTCCCTGCCAAATGAAACGTCTCCCGCAACTCCTTGAACGATAATATACGACCATCACGCACCACATCACTGATACATAAAATCCCTTTCGAGACCCAACTCCTCCAACAAAAGGTTTTATTGGCAAATTGTAAACTCGGATTAAGCCAAAGAGATGCTCCATAGTGTAAGTACAAGTTCCCTTGAAAGAGACTCAACCACCACACCAAAACCTCTTTAGTCACCGCAATAGTCGGAAGCCTACTACCCTTCCCAGGCAGACATCCCATCAAGGTAACAGCATGCAATGGAAAACCATTCAATTTATACCTTTCAATAAGCACCCACAAGGGTTCTGGTCCTCTCCCTATCAAAAAATAATACGCAGCCTTTTTCAAAATAAAACCTTTATAGTAGTGTTCCAAATCTGGGTACCCAAAACCCCCATTTTTAGTACTACGTGTCAAAATAAACTTAGGAATCTTAGGTCTCTTTTTATCCCCCCACAGAAAGTTCTGAAGAACACGATCTATACTAGCCAGCATCTTTTTTGAAAATTTCAGAGGCAAAGATTGCACAACATAAAGTATCTTTGGCAAAAGAGTCATCTTAATAGCATTGACTTTAGCCCAAATCCCCATCGGTAATCGTTCCCATCTTCTAATATCCTTACTCAAGGCAGCCACGAATTTACCTACATTAAATTCCACCATTTTTTTGACATCCTTAGTCAGATAAACACCCAAATATTTCACATGGGACATAGTCCATTTACAATGCCAATCCAAAAAGGAACCACGTACACAAGTACGTGCGATTGGAAACACCTCCATTTTGTCCCAATTAATTTTATGCCCCGACAACCCACTCATCCTATCAAAGATTTTTTTCAATACTACACTACCTCGCTCAGGATCCGCAAGAACCACCACCATGTCATCTGCATATGAAAGGACTTTAACTTCCACATTACCAAATTCCAGGCCCCTAATGCTTCGCTCTCCACGTATATATGCCAACAATGGTTCCAAAGCAAGATTGAACAAGTAGGGTGACAACGGACATCCCTGCCTAGTTCCCCTAGTCAACCCAAAAGCTTCAGACAAAATACCATTTACCCAAATCCTAGCCTTGGCACCACTCTGAAGACAACTGATATCCCTAGAAATCCATTCCCAAATCCCATCTGCCTCATTGTAAACTGCAAAAACCTCCAAATCACTCTATCAAATGCTTTCTCAGCATCCATAAAAATCAATGCCGCATCTGATAGATCTTCCTGTTTCAAACTCATGATATCAATCAAAGTTCTGATATTATCATAACCAAATCTATCCCGCAAAAACCCCACTTGGGATGTATGAATCAATTTCCCCATACATTTTTCCAATCTATTAGCCATAATCTTAGCAAATATCTTCACATCCACATTAAGTAATGAAATGGGATGATAATTGCTACAATTCTTCCGATCTTTCCCCTCTTTCGGTAACAAGGTAATCATTGCTTCACACATCGACTGGCACAAATCACCTTCATGTATAAACAGATTAAACAACCGACATAAGATAGGAGCCAAATAAGTCTCAAATTTCCTGTAGAATTCCACAGGAATACCATACATTCCTGGAGATTTACCCACTCCTAGCTGCTTAATAGCAAGTTTTCTAAAGGTCATAAATTTGACATTTGGGACGGCAATTTAAAGATTGTCAATTCAGAAATGTGTACAACTTTACTTTAATGCTTAGGCGAATACAAACCAATCTGTTATATGTAATATCTCTCTGTGTACATTGGGCTGTATTATGATTTGATTAACATATGATGAAGATATGTTGAACTTAGATTTCAAATTGAAATTAATTGATCTTGAATTCAAATAAATTTCAGCACTGTCCAAAAGGTGACCTTCATGTATTGATATTTATGGATTGCTTTTGTGCATGTACTGTTTGAGAGTGTTGAGCGCGGTCAAAGGTATAGGGTTAGTCAACTCTATAGACTTAAGGGTATAGACAGAAGTTGAGTAAAAAGTGGTTTTCCTGTGGATTGGGCCGTATAGCTTGGATCATGGATGATAGTATCCCCGTGTATAGGGCTTACCAACTGAAGCTAACTTGTACCGGGAAAGGTGTTCTTCTGGTTAAGTCTCAAGGAGATGTTTTATCTACAAGGTGACGCTGTAGGTACAGATTGAGCCCATGAAATATTGGTAACCCCTGTTAGGAGGCAGACGATGACCGTGGGTATATGTTGTTTATATTTGTGAAAATAGCAGCATCATTGTGCAATGGTATTTGTGAGCTTTGTCAGTGGTCTGTTTCCTTCACCTATGCATTCTAGCAGTGACGTCACCAGTGAGGTTTCTGTATAGGACTTCAAGAGCACGAGAAGTTGTGAAAGAGTTGGGGTGTTCTGAGGCGGTGCATGGGAGGCACATGAGCGAGAATAGTGGGTTTGCTCGGAAAGAGAGAGGGTTTTAAAGGGGAGGTGTGCGGAGCACTCCCAGGATAGTGATTGAGAACCGGTGAGGCTCGCCAAGTTGTAAATAGTATGGTCAATTGAACATTTGAAGAAAAGTGTATTTATTAAGTGACAGGAGAAGTGTCAAAAGCCCTGACTTGTGGACAAGTAAGTATCAAGAATAATGTATTGTGGAAGTAACGTGAGGGACACACCCCTCCAGCATATGTGCCAGTCCCTTCCATGATATAAGGACAACATTTGTAAATATAGCATGGAATGGACACAGAGCACAGAAGGTAAACTGCCTGAGCCATGGCCAAAGGGTGGGAGCTTCTCCAAGTATGTGCAGCAACCCTTACATGCACATATACAAGAGGTCTTTAAGGGATGAAATTGAGCAAATGAATGGCGATATTTGAATTATGGAACATGTTCCAGGATGATGGAGAGGATGTGGCATGGCATCAATAGATGCTGAACCAACAGGAGGCCCGGGCGAAAAGCCCTTGGCCCCCGCTCCCACTCCCGCTCCTGAACATGGGAGCGAAGGGGCAACAGCAGGGACACATGGATTATATCCAGTAAAGGAACCAAGAGCAGTGGCAGGTTATACAAACCCAATAATTGCACTTCCAACATACAGCAGAATGGAGGGGCAAATCCAGGCAGGGCAAACAGCTGGAGGGACAGAAAACAAAGGAGGCGATAAGAAAGAGTGCAGCGAGATACATTGACACACGTAAAAGAGAACGACCTGGGAATAGAGGGAAGACATGAACGACTGGAGAATATAGCAACAAACGAGTGGGTAGGACGACTGATATTGCTTAAAATAGATGGGAAAACAGTGGGAGAAGTGGGAGAAGCAGAAACAACGCAATGGGCTCAAAGGACATGGGCAAAGCTAGAGAATGGACAGAGATAATGGAAGATGTAGAAAGATGAGAGAAGGAGGAAAAGGAAGAAAACGAAAAGGGTGCGAAGAGAAAAATAGAAGGCAGAAGTGCGAGAGCATGAACAATGAGGGATACGGAGGCAGCGAGAGCTTGACAAGAGGGCAAGGAAAAGAAAAGATGAAAAAAGGCAAATGTAAGTACAGATAAAGAGGGAGATGAGAAAGTTAGAAATAGAGTGGCTCATAAGAGAGCGATGGCGGAAGGAGGAGGAAGAGTGTGCAGTGAGAGAAGTAAGCATTAAGTTAGGTTTAACACATTTTGAGCATAACGTGGAGAAGGAAGAGCAAGTAGATAGAGAGCGAATCAAGAAGTGTGACAGGGCAGTCACGCTGCCGAGCAAATGCAACACTGGGTCCTCCAAGAGGGGAGACTGTGGAAGCATGATTGACATGGAGGAAGGGCAGTGGGGAGGCACTGTGTTGAGAAGGCTAAGCTTCCAAGATGATATTGACAGTGACGGCAGAGATGCTGAGTTGGATTATGACTTTGGAGGAAGTGAGGATGAGGAGCTAGGATGGCCTGCCCGAGGAAGCCTAGGGAAGGGAATGGACCAAGACATGATAGGAGGACTAGGAAAGGATGAGAGTGGATTGCGGGGGACAAAGATGAAAGAGTAAATCGTTCTAGGTCTATATCGCACAGCATCGACAGTGCTACTCCGTACACACAGAGACTAATTGAGCTCACAGTGCACAGGAGTGGAGAATTAGCGAGGGCGTTCACCGCTTCCAAAGACACTGGGAGAGTAGATGGGGAGATCAGACAGACAAAGTTCCCCTTACTGGAGAAGAGAGAGCAGCAACCTCAGTACATTCCATGGCAACAGATAGACAAAGATAACTTGAGGTGTAAGCTCCCCTCCTTAACTGCAGGAGCGGGGAAATGGATATACAAGATGGAAAGACTGACAGCAGGCCAGCCATTAGCAATAGGTGACATGAAATGTTTACTATCAGCGATTCTCTGACAGGTTGCCGATGACGCATGGAAAAGGGCCGGCTACCCAAGAGTGACCGCCCAAACCATGGTGCACAATGGGTTATCATTCAACAACTGCTGAGCGGCTATATGGCAAGCTCTATGGGTGCAGTACCCAGACACTTCAGACATTGGCGCGATCATGGCACACAAGATGGGGGAAGACAAAGACCCCTTACAGTATATTCAGGCTATTGAAAAGAAATGGAAACTTGAAACATGAGAACCGTGGGACAAGACAGTGGGATTATTCTATCATATACTATGCAAGGGTTGCCAGAACAGGTGCAAAAGCAACTCAAGAAGGTGGTGGGGATGGAAGCAAAACCGTGGTCTGAAATTCCACTCACTATAGAACTCTATTACAGGCTGATGCTAGAAAACATGAGGAAAAAGTGCAAGGAAAGACAGCAGGAGAAGGCAAAGTTAGTGCAGAAGAAACTGTCAAATTATGCCAAGTACGGGAGGACAAAGTGCATTACAGACACAAACGCACCAACACCCACAGGAGGAGGGTTCATGGGGTGGGGGAATGTGCAGCATGGGTTCCGGGGAAGAGGGGGGCCACCTTGGGGCCATGGGTTTGGGCACCCAATGCAACAAGGCCCAGAAGGTTTCACTGGGTGGTACCCAAGGCAAATAAGAGAACCACCTCAGTGCTGGGTATATGGACAGATAGGGCACATTTCCAGAGTGTGCAGAAGCAGAGGGGGGATGCCGCACATTGGCAGCCAACATATCAGTTTGAGCAGACTGAGTATTATGCTCCGGACCAGACACAATGACAAGGACAGACACCGAAAGCATACTTGCATACATATCAGCCCCTGACACAGATGCCACAAATGCAGGCACCAGCGCAACCATATTTGCGGACACCTCAGATACCACAGGGGCTAAATAACACGCAGCCACCATGCATCACACCACAACACGATGGGACTTTGGAACACACAGACTTCATGGGAATGACTCCCATTCAAAAACTAGGAGGGACTACAGTGGTGGGGGTAACCCATTTGCTGGGAACATAATGACATTATACCCTCAATAGGACAGCCCACAGACAGACGTAATGTATTCCATTCTATCGATTACACCCAACCTAGCAGAGGAACCACATATAGGGGTGAGGAAAGGTGAGAAAATGTTCTCCTTTCTTGTAGACACAGGGGCGACTAGATCCGGCATCCAGGAGGGGAGGTATGAATGCCATGAATGTGCAGGGATTTTCTGGGGCGACAGAATAGGTTCCTTTTACAGATGATCTTATGCTTTCTATAGAGGAGCATGACCTAGTTCTACCCTTACTGTATTCCTGACAGACACCTGTGAACATAATGGGAAGAGACATCATGAGCAAACTTAACATGACCATCTCATTCACTAACAAAGGAATAGTGTGATCCATACTGGGGTTCCACCTTCTAAACATGAAAGAAATCATTCAAGCTTTTTGTGGATGCGCGGTGCAGAGGGGGGTACTCGCAGATGAAGAATTACTTTGGTATGGAGCTGAAGTAATAATAGCATGGCTTCTGGGAATACAGGGAAAACGGTGGCACCGAACGAGTGCATGTTCAGACAAGAGTTACCACTAGACAAAAAGAGGGGACTGTAATACCACTAGAATTAGAGGCAGCAATAGTGGGAGATGATATGATAACAGTAGATGGGACAGCTGACACCGGACGAGCATGGAGGTCAGTGATCACGGTAGCAGAAGGTTATAGTCTAACTTCTGTGACAGACGAAGAACTGTTCAAAGACAACCACTCAGATCATGAAGTAGTGTTTGACACTAGTATTACATACTGGGTGAAAATACACTACAGGGAGGTAAGGCAGAGGATGGTGATGAAAAACTGCCAACATTTCTCAGGGAATACTTGGCAAAAGTCCTCAGTGTCTTATGGACCACAAGTCCCTCTGGTGTGGGGTTTATGAAAGGGATAGGAGCAGTAAAAGGAAACTTGAAGCTAGGAGCAATCTTGCCGGGAGCTAGGCAATATCCCCTGTCGAAGGAGGCAGATGAAGGCATTTATGAGACAATTTCAGCACTAGAGAAGCAGGGCATCTTAATACCATCAAAATCACTGTGCAACATGGCAGTGTACCCTGTGAAAAAGGCAACAAGGGGGGTCATGGTGTTTTACACGAGACTGGAGCCCTCTGAACCTTATTGTTGATTGTCACACCCTCCCTTGTACACACAGCTGACAATCCTGCCACTCCTGCCCATGCTCACCATGTCCAAAACTCTAGAATCACTATAGCTCGCCCCGCTCCCTCTGTCCCATCGCATTCCCCCTTCACACTCCGGCACTCACGTGGGCCCCCTGATGACTCGCATGCACATGCACGCCTCAACCGCAACAGAACGCTTTCCGGGTTGCGTCCTTTCTTGCATTGGCAGCTTCCTTGGCGCCTAGGTTATCAGCGGAACGCTACTATGCTTCCGCGTCACGTGACCAGCGCTGTATGCTCATGTGACCCGGAAATCCACTCACGTGATGCGGCAGCACGTCATGTGACGGGAAGTAAAGCCAGAACCGCGAGTATTAAAACGCGGCTCTCCGTGTACTCCCTGCTTCACAGCTGTTCATTGCAACCTGTTTGGCGTTACGCGTTCATTTGGATTTCTTGATTCCTTTGGATTTTTGACCTCGGCTTGTTTACTTGGACTTCGCTTGGATCACTTTACTGGCTTTGTTATATGTGGTTTGAACTTGGACTGCTCTTTGGACTGCAACACGGATTTCCCTTTTGCATCTGGCTTTCTTTGGAACTTCTTGCTTCAAGCTCCACAGTTACCAAATCACGTTCTTGTCATCAGATGGTGCTCACGCCATTCTTTGGGACTACAGTCTACCTGCCCACGTGAGTCCCAGACCCCTACCTTATAGGTTCATTGCCTTTCTCCTGACCCCTCTGGTAAGACCTTTTCACGTTATTTTGGCACAGTCATCTACTGTCATTTGCTTGGTACTTAATCAGTATTTTCTTGCAGCGGATTGGGGTCCCAGAGGTTCGCGTTTCCGGAGTTGACCATCTCCACCTGTGTCCTCAATGGTCGCACAGGGAGTGACTTTGAGTTCTCTCTGTGTGGCATTTGGGGACAGAGGACTCTTCTGCCTACACGACATTCAAGTCCCAACATTGAGGCAGAATTTCCTTTAGTTCCGAGCTCAGCGACAATTTAATGTAATGTTCCTACAGAGGTTACCCACTTCAAGGTCATAGACTTGAAGAATTCCTTCTTCTCTATACCACAACATCCAGACTCACAAGACCTAACTTCGTTTCTATATATAAATAAGAATTGGAAACACACTAGACTTCCTCAAGGGTACTGTGAATCACCGTCCGTATTCAACATTGTCCTCCAAATGGACTTACGTAATGTACAGTTATAGAGCATTGTTATACAGTATGTAGATGACATATTGATTTGCAGCAAAACAGAGACACAGGGCCTCATCACGACTTTGGCGGTAACCCTTAAATCCGGTGGTCGCGCTATTACCGCCAGATTTAAGGGTCTGCCAAATCAGGGTTTTGGCGGATTTCGCCCCAGCCCTGCGCTGGGGGGAAATCCACTGAAAATTTACGCTATTACCGCTGGAGGGAAATCCGCCGGCGGTAAGAGCGCAAAAATTCCCCATTGAGCCCAATGGGGAATGGGGCATTCCCGAATGGGTTCAATGGGGAATGGGGATTAACATCACCGCCGAACTCGTGATCCGGCGCTATTAGCGCCGGGGAGTTCGGCGGTAGGGTAATACCGCCAGTGGTAATACCGCCGGCGGTAACACCCAAGTCGTGATGAGGCCCACAGTGTAGAGATGACTGTGCTTACAGAAAAAGGATACAAGGTAGACAAAGCCAAATTACAATATTGCCAGAAAGAGGTGTTGTACATTGGACAACTGATATCACAAGACGGGTGAAAATTGACACCAAAAAGTGCGGAATCAAACGCAAGACTCTGAAACCCACAACCATAAGACAAATGCAGCAGTTTCTAGGACTATGTAAATACTACAGAGCATGGGTATTTGACTGCAGCACTTATACTAGGCCGTTGTTAAGTACACTTAAGGAAGCACACAGAGGGGCGGGCACCTTAGAGTAGACAGAAGAAAAGACCAAGGCATTTGAGGAGCTGAACATAGCAATATGCACAGCTCCTGTGTTAGGGATCCCAGACTATCAAGATGAATTCTTATTATCACACTCCAGTGGAGTTGTAATGACTGCAATACTGACACAAGAGACAACGATGGGTCACAAACCACTTGCATATTACAGCAGGAAATTAGACCCAGTGATGAGAGGACACTACGCTTGCGAACAGGCACTAGCTGCTGCTGCATTTGCAGTGGACAAGTCAGCGAGTATTACCATGGGATGCATTACCACTCTTTTTGTGGAGCATGCTCTCTTAGCCATACTGGAAAGGCCCAAAGGTATATTGACAACACAGAGAGCTTCAGGGTATGAGGTGTTACTGTCAAACCTAGCCCTCAAGATAGTGAGATGCCGGCTTGTCAACCCGGCGACTTTCATTGCCGAACCCATAGAGGATGATGACAATGTGCACAACTGCACCACCAACATAGGAAAACCACGATGACATCCAAAGGTACAGGAGAATGCACTTTTAGGTTGGAGATGTACTTTCTATTGATGGGTCATCAACAATTGACAAGAGGACAGGCGAAAGACATACTGGGACAGCGGTTGTGAGGTTAAAAGAAGATGAGATGAGCAAGTTAATAGTTAGCGCACATTTACCATCACATTTTTCCACGCAGGCTGCAGAGCGAGTAGCTTTAATTTCAGCACTGTAACATAGCAAAAACAAAAAAGGGACAGTGTATTTCGATTCAGCCTACGTGACATCCACAGTGCATTATGGACTGGCTGAGGAGGCGCTTCAGACATGCTGATGTGTCACTGATGCAGCACGCACTCTTACTGGGAAGACTCATAGAGGCACTTCAGCTCATACTGCGCATGGCAGTGGTGATGTGCTAGGCACATATGAGGGGGGACAATCCCATCTGTAGGGAGAACGAGGCAGCGGAAGCAGAACCAAAATGTGCCGCTTATTTTGGGGACATTTTGGAAATTGACGTTTCATCCTCAGTACACAACCATGTACGAACAATGGTGTTGAAAGAAGGGTATAACACATTACCAGTGACACAATTATGGAATTGCAAGGAGCTGCACCCAAGGAAGAAAAGGAATTATGGCTAAAAGGGGATGTACAGTATCTCCAACAGACGCCGTAAGGCAGCATAACATCACAGGGAAGGTGGTAATGCAATTCTCGTTATTACACATTGGACTGACACAGTTAGACCATCCTACTCATATGGGGGAGGATGTACTTGCTGCTCATATTGGAGAAGACTGGTTCTGTCCTAAATTGGCAGAACATATGGCAGAATTTTATGACCAATTGCCTTGTTAGTGAGCAATTTACAGCAGGTCATACACTAAGGGTAGTGAGCGAAGCCATACCTCGCCCAATGGGTCCATTCCAACACCTTAATGTTGACTAGGTGGACATGCTCCAAGTATGCCAGGGTTACAGCTACAAGATAATGGGTGTATGCCCCTTTTCCTGATGGATCAAAGCTGTTCCTTTGTCCCATCCTAATGCCATTAGAGCTGCAACATTCCTGGTTTGCAAAATGTTGCCACGATGGGGCATGTGTGAGGTACTACGGTGTGACAATGGCCCTCACTTGGCCAATGAGATGTTCCCCCATATCACAACTTTGTTTGGAATACAACATAAATTTGCTTGCGCCTATTACCCGCAAGTAAATGGAATGTGTGAGTACCTCAATGGGCTGCTCAAGGAAGGCATTGCCAAAATAAAGAAGACACTAAACAAAAACTGGTTGCACTGTCGACCTTTGGCCTTATTTGCATTGCACAATAAACCAGGGTCTGACCACCATTTAATACCACATGAGGTGGTAAACGGATGGCACATGAGACTTCGTCTGACTCCTTCCACTGGGGCACTGTTAGACGCACAAAAAATGTCTGATGTATTGGGGCAGGAAATGTACTAGTACACCGCTTCCTCAATGGCTAGTTCCTCTTTTATTTCTCGCCAACTGCAGAGACAATGGGAGAAGCCCAATGCAAATGAAGAAAGCAACAACCCAGAAGCAAACAAAGAACGTTTGAAAGCTCCACAACTTTATCCAGGGGGCCAAGCACTTTTAAGGGACTTCACACAACAGTGTTACAAGCCCCAGTTTGCAGGACCGTATACAGTGGAGCAGGTCACAGATCAGGCAGTGAAACTGCACAGTAAGAAGGCTTGTAATTACCTTGCCGACATAAAGGCCTGTTGAGCAACGGCCTCTCCTAGCACGGACAGCGAAAGGGCCAATGATCCACAAACAGAAGAACAAAATAATCACCTCGAAACATTTCAACCCAGCAGAGGCCAACCTATGATTACTCCCTCCAGAACAAGAGAGATAGGGAAAGGACTTCCCACATATCCAGAGTGAGGGCACACTGTCTGTTTATGATTTTTCTTTCTGAGGCAGTGTGCTTCAGTATAGTATGTATGTAGTGGTACGTGTAGAAAGGTTGTGGTAGGAAGTGCTAGTGCAAGATAGGACTTAGAATAGAGAATCTCATGACCATGAAATCAACAGGAAGGAGTACTTTTAAAGCAAACAATTGTTGGCGCTTTTGAGCCATGAAGAGGAAAGAAACCCCCTTTGTAAGCTCTGTGTGTGGAGGAAAATAAACATATTTCATCCGGCATCACCATTTATTTTGCAGGGTTAAATCTATCTTCCCTGCCTCCTAAATGACTACGGCAAAAGTAACAGCAAGAAATCAACAAACCAACACAAAATTTGCACCAAATTCCAGTCCAAGCATCAAATCCTGGAGGACTCCCTTCCGGCTCCCAAAAACTATCGAAGACCATCGAGAGTGCGAAAGCCGCCGATCAGACACACAAGGAGAATGATAAAATAAAGGCAAGTACATAGCTCACAAGTCACATGCTTTTGGCAGATGTCACATGCCAGGGAATCACTTTACTCACCCGCCAAGATACCTTCCCACCCATATACTTCAATGGGCTCTCACCCACCCAAAATAAAATCATGTATTTTCACACGCACTTTGGGCTATAATGGTTGAGAGCTATGCAAGTAATATAATTTAATGTAATATGGCATTTGTATAGCACCTATTCCATTGGTATGGCCTCAACGTGCTGTAAGTGAATGCTGTTGGAGGACCGAAGTTCGAGGTATGAGAAATTGGTCCGAGAATTTTAGAATGCGTGTTTGCATTTTAGCCAGTACGAAGGTAGGTAGGGGTGGCTAAGTCCCTGCTAGCAACCCGTGTAGAGCCGACTTGTGGATGGGTGCTCTCAAAGACTGTCTGGAGGATATGCAAGTCAAGGAGACTGATTATGTGTCTAGCTAGACCAAATTTTTTACCATGGAACTTAGCTGCATTGTAGTGGCAGAGGTGTTGTGCAATGTATCTTCAAGTGGCGGATGATTGCAGATGTGTGCGGGTAGGTGGGCGTGGCTTCAGAGGGATACGGTTATCTTCCATCGAGATGGAGTGTGATATGTACCCCTGAGTCATGGCAGATTACTTGTTTTGTTGAAAGAGTGCAGTCCCTGTTCTGCGGGTCTATGGGAATCCTTGCTGTGCATGCTTGGTACTTGCTTGGAGTGACTGATCAATGCCCCAGCCTATCTCTCTGGGGGTGAAGTTCACCCAAGAGGTGGATTAGGTCCATCATGACGTGCAGGGGAAGGGGTGGAGTCGGGTCTTGAGGGCTTTCTGGAAGATAAGGTGATCATCCATGCGGCAGATGTTAAAGGAGATAGTGTTTCACATGTTAGGTGCTTGTACGGAAAAGGAGGATCCTCTATTCTAGTCGATTTGGTGGGAGGGATGACAAGGAGGAGTGCAGTGCCTTATCTCAGATTTATGTTGGGGATGAGTTTGTGTTGTAGATATTCTGGCCTGTCTTGTGCAAAGCACAGTGGGTGATGCACATAGCGTTGAACGTGGAAAGTCAACCGACAAGGAGCCAGTGCAGGACACGGAGGGTGGGTGTGATGTGCTCTCTAGTGCTTAGGGCTAGTAGGAGCCTGGCTGCAGTGTTTTGGACCCGTTGGATTTTTATGAATTGAGATGCAGGGGCACCCAGATGTAGGTTCACATAGTCTAATCTTTTTTTAAATTTTTTTTTAAATTGTAATATATAGTTTATTAAAAACTTTTATTACAACACACCAGTAGAAAATCTTCAATTAATCACTCAACTATTCTCACATCAATCCATAATTCTATCTAAAAAGTTTACTACTGAGCAAATTAGATGCACCGAGCTCCCACTTAAAATGTGAATCCATAAGTCGTCCATGTTCTCAGTTTTGGGTGCAAATTTACTCAGGTGTAGTGATCTCAGGTCATTAAGTGATGGACCTTCCGTTAGTAAATGTTTTAAGGATTCTGTATTCAGTGAACAATTTCGACAGACATCGTCCATTGTGTCGTCCATATGTCTCATAAACAACATTTGTTTTGTTCTATATGCATTTAGGCGTAGGTGAAGAAATCCATCACGATGATGTTGGGAAGGAAATTGTTTCAGATAATTAGGCATTTCCTCCAATTTGTTCATTGTGACTCCAAGATCTATTGCTGAGGGTAATCTTTCATACTTTGACACGTTTTAGATCCGTGACCAATGGTTCAGTTTTTTTTCTCGCAACTTGCGGATGTGCCAACAAGGTGTCCAACGTAATATTTGCTGCTTGCATAATCGCTTTCACCCTTTGAGATCAGGACAGAAGTAAACCAGTGTATAAATGGTTCTCCGGTTGTGCAAATATTTTATATGCAGGTTCAGGATTGGGAAGAGACATCTTTCGAAACATCGCCACTGATTTCCATATCACCACACCTTAAAGTCCGTCCAAGGCTAACTCATGTCTTATTACGGTCATGGATATGTAGGTTGGCAGCCCCAAAACACGCCACCAAAAGATGCCTTCAAGCTGTGTCCAGATCTTATAATTGATGTTCCATCCGGCTTCTGCCCCAAATGTTATTGCAGGGACTACTTTCTGCAAGTAGAACGTGCATATTGGAATCATGGTACATTTGCCAAATAACGTCTGAATTCTTGTTCCTTGTAAGGCAAACGTTCGCATACGTTGGTATAAGTCTTGAACCCACCTCCATTCCCGTATCAAAGTGTTGATTAGTATCCCCAGATATCAAATTTCTGAAACTTCGTCAATCACTTTGTTGTCGATTTGCCACTTAAAGTTCTTATTTTTGATTCCTTTCGAGGGACCAAACTTCATGATTTTTTTTTTCACATTTATCTTTAAGTCATTTCCATCCATGTAGTTTTGTAATTCATGAAGGAGTCGTTGTAGCCCTATCTGGGTTAGGTCAACCAGGACCAGGTCATCGGCATAAGTTGCACAACACAGGTGTGCAACTTATGCCGATCTTCTAGAGCTTAGGGACTGTTTGACCCTAGTGAGGTCCAACATTGGCTCCTTATTTGAATCAAACCAGGTGATGTTCATGTCCCCGCACACGATAATCGATAAGTCTTGATGACACTTCTGATTTTTATCGATTATCGTCATCACTGAAGAAATTAAAGTTTCAGAGGTGATCTTCAAAGGGTTCCAATACACATTAATCAGGAGTAGATTTTGCGTTATTTGTGCAGGGCCAGCAGGATGTTGAAGCAGGGTTGATTTCTTCCATGACTTCCCAATTTGTGCCAGTTTTCAGCAGAGTTATTAGGCCGGAAAAAGGGCGACCTTGAGAATTTTTCTCAGCAGGATTTATCAAGGTTAAATAACCATCCTTTACGGGTGGAGTGCGCATCCAAGTTTCCTGCAAACAAATGACAAAGTTATTGGTCAAATCCACTGGGAAGTCATGGTACAGATGAGTAAATCCGCAGGTGTTCCAGGATATTAATATGGATGGCCCGTCATGTCCGGTTTCGACTAGCTAGTGCTTTCTCATTCCTTGTTTGAGGTTTCCAGATTGCGAAAGCGGGAATGATTCAATGGTCAAATGTTTCCTTATCTCATCACGTCGCTGCACAATAAAATCTTTAGCGTTAAATTTCGCATTTCCATTGGCTTCGGCTTCACTTCCAATTGCCTCATGTTCAGAAATCTTGAAGACCAAACAAAATAGCTCTTCTTTAGCCTCTATCGTTGTCTTTCTTACAGCCTGTGATTTTATGTGCAACAAGACACAATCAACACGGGCTTCAAACATGTATTCAACTATGCAAATGTCTTGTGACTGGATGGTCCTTAAAGCCGGCACAGAGTGCAACAGCCTAATGACATTGCCTCTCTTTATATTAATGTAATTATCATCAATGATCACATTTTCAATCTGGATTTTCGGTATAAAGGGAGTGGAGCTACCCTGGTAGATGTCATCAGCTGGGTGTGATTTTTCCATTTGGTAAGCTGCTGTGTGTTTCAAATTCAAAGACACTAGAGGCTTGCGCTTCCCGTCAAGGTCATTTTTTGTTTGCCTGGTCGAGATACTATCCGAGCCTCAGATGGTACTACATTTTTTATAGGTGCAACATCTTTCAAATTTTTTTCGGTAGCAGTTTGGGCAACTGCTGGTCCCCGTCTGAAATCCGTCTTGTGATCTCCAAGGGACCGACTTGCTCATTGTTGGGCGCTGCTTGAGACACCGGACTGCAGTCCTGGGCAAAGTCCTCAGAGTAAGTAGACAAATTGCACAAGTCCACGGATGAAGCCACTGAAAGAGTGGAGTTCGTATCCGAGTCAATTCACACTCTCTTTCTTGGATTTCCTGCGCTTGGTTTTATAGAATCATCAACAGGTTTTGAAGAGCTTTCCATATGTTTGCCATTCTTAGTTAAGTCGATTCTCCCTCTCGAAAATAGCTTTGGTTTGGAAGCTGTCAAGTTCCTTATGAATTTTGTTGATCTACTAGTCTGTTTCATAGGTTTATATATGTTTTTCTTTTTTTCAGTTTTTTTTCTTGAGCAGCTCGCCACTGCTTGTGTTTTCATAGTATTTTCTTTAGGGATCAAGTTCTTTGCGGGACCACTGAATATCCCGTAAAACACTTTAGCGGAGGAGCACTGTTGTAAATCAGACGATTTTGCCACAGAGATTATGGTCACGTGCTCCTTGTTTAAAGATCCGGGTACCACTTCAGGGTTACTTTCTGTATCCAACGGAGTCCTGGCAGGCACTACCGACATCGATCCAGTTGACGTTTTATTCACAGTGACATCTTTACTCATGGTGTCTGGTGCACTTTGCAGCCGCAAGTTTTCTGCCAGCAGTGTTGGAGGAACAGATAAACTGTTGGCAATCCTCGTTTTCGTCCCATCTGCGTCCCCGCCACATTGTGTGCCGACATGAGTTCCAAGCGGCACCACACTCGATTTTGCCATTGGTAGTGTTGCATTGTTCACAAGGATTTGTTTCAAAAGACCAGAAACCGACTCCAGTGAGCCGTTTTTTCTTGTTTTCTTTCACCATTGAATCAAACAGTCTGTTTAATATGACTTCTTGACGACCGGATTCCAATTCTAATCGTGAATGAACAGCCATACATAACTTTTCTAGTTTGATTATTTTTTCGTCAATGTGGCCCAAAACTGCTCCATTGTTTTGTGTTGCCTCATTTAGATTTTTGTACAGTTTTATAAAAGGAATTAAAGCCAGCGAGAATGCAGCCAACACATTATTATGTATCTGAATGGACGCAGCTACGGACAGATTTAATTTTTATGTCCGCTTCTTTCACAGTGGAGCTGCAAGGGCTGACATTACTCGTGTTTCTTAGATCATGGACTCCACAGACTGGGGAGCTGCTTGGCCCCTGAGGCATCTGGGTGGATACGCCCTGCATACTCGGCGTCATGGGCGTGGAGCAGCTTGACGGCCCCTTTCCCCTTTGCCGAGGCTCGCCATGTCGTTGACGAGGAACTTCAGGTGCCGCAGTTTGTGAGCCCGCGTTGACTCCATGCAAATGTGTCATGACTGTGCCAGAGACCGCCGCACTCGGACAGCCATCAGTGGACCTCTGTGAGGAAGGGCCCACATGGAAGGTATGTAAATGTGCGCTTGTATCAAGTGTTTGTTGAAAAACTGTATGTTTCTTAGCACTCAGGCATTTATTTTTTCCATCATTCAATTTAAGGAAGTTCTCCGACAGCTTTCCTTTCATCAATTCAAAGTCTGCTTTTAGTCTCTCAGTCAGTCTAGCCTCTCGTCCTGCTAGGTTGAATCCCACGTTCGGAGTGACTGCTGAAATCGATGGTGACTGCAAACTGATATTTTCACTGCGGGGATCACTGGTCAGCTGAGGTCAGAGTCATCTCTGGGGAACCCAGAACTTTACATTGGCGATGAGGATGCTGGCTGTGCTGGGGGACAGCATTGAAGATGGAACATACACCTCCCCCAACCCAAGAAGAAGACCTCCCAGGTAGGGCGAGTACTTTATGATTTTAGGTGCAGGAAGGCCCAGTGCAAGGGGCAGAGGTGCAGAAAGTAAGGGGCTGCGCCAGAGCCAGGGGCCAGCTGGTCTGTCACTAGTAAGACGGGTCAAGCACAGAAGAAATCAGGAGACTGAGGAAGGGCTGAGGGTCCAGAGACTGGTATAAGGGATGTAGTAGCTCAGGCTGCAGCATGGAGGGCTTGGTGCCCAAGGCAGTAGCAATTTGAAGAGGCCTGGGGTCTAGTTACGCAGAAGAATGAGGAAGCCATGCTGTGCAGCTGGGGGCTGTAATCCCAAGGCAGTAGCAACAGGAGAGGCTGGGAGCCTAGGCTGCACCTGGACATTAAATAATGGGGAGTCATGTTCTGTAGCAAGAGGCTTAGAGCCGGGGCAGCAGCAATAGAGGATGTTGGGAACCTAAGCTGCGCCAAGAAGTGACAGGGAAGTTGTTTGAAGGAGTTTGGGCTAAAGTACAAAGCGCCTGGAGCAGAGGAGGGTCCTGGGGGCTATTCCAGCATTTGAGAGGGCTTGGAGGAGCCCGCACCTGCACCTAAGGGACTTGTAGCCCATGAATACACTTGGGGGCTTGGAGCCTATGGCACAGTTGGAAGTATTCGGAGTCACAAATGTGCTTATGAAGGGGCTCAGAGCCAATATACAGCAACAGTTATAGCCCATTACAGCACTGGAAGGGGCTCTTAATTCTGGCTTTGCTGAGGAGAAAAGGCTGCATATATCAGGCTCTAGAACCGGCTGTTTTCAGGCGGAGTGACACACTTGCAAAATGTGTGCCAGCGAGAAGTGCATGGAGCGGCCCCCGCTGTGTAGGAGGTTTCCTTGTGTAGAAGAGTGCAAAAAGGAGAAGTTGGAAGAGTCTGCGCTCTCAAGTCTGCGCTCTCAATTAGGGATCGGATTATGGTGTGCTGCTTTTGCATTGTTATGAAAGCAATATCACAAAGATGCAGAGCACTACATCATAGAGCCGGAAGAGGGGCCGGGTCCCCGGAGGTACTTTTGAATTTTACGAGTGGCTGCCACTGTGATAACACTGTTTTGTTTTAGTGGCGCGTTCAAGGGTTTTGATATTTGTCTGTACAGCAGAAAAAGAGTAACACAGACTGTACTAATGGTGGGATCAAAGTTTGTGTACAGTGCTAATTTTGGGACAATTATTTTTTGAAGTGTCAAGTATTTAGAAGTGTTTTAAATTGTGAATTTGATTGGAATATGAAATGAGTGCATGTGAGTCGTGGCCTTTGAAGTTATGCACATGATGCTAGTAAACATTGGTGTCTAGTTGTGTTAATGATGCTTAACACATTTTTGACCTACAGATGGACTTTTACAGCAAAAAAGTTAAAGACTCTAGGTTGACTCTAAAGGTGTTGTAATTGCTTGTGATGGCTGTTTACTAACATTTTATTTTGCAGGTGGGACTGTTCAAAGGACCTATATGCACACATTTTGAGAAAGATTTTTTTTTTTGGAAGGGCATTTGTGCCATTTAAGATAACTAAGAAGCTCGTATGTCAACGTTTAGAGTGCTGAGTGTTAAGCAAAGTTGCTATTGTATGGTTGTTTTGTTTAGAAACCATGCAGTGTTTCATGATGTTAGGGTCAAGTTTTTAGCAGAGCTAATGATGTTTTTGTGATGCTGATGTGAATGAAGTGTGGTCTTCCCGAAAAGGAGCTGGATTATATTGAGGAATACTTTCAACATGGGCAATTTAGGGGTAATGGTGTCACTAGTAGTGAAGTAGTTACCCGGATATCTGGGATACTCAGTCTAGTTGGAGGTGGTGTGTGTTTAGGCACATACCGGTTTCCATTGTTGGGTGTGAGGGAGATGTGTGTGTGTTCTTTTGGGGATGCTGAAGTTAAGTTTACGAAGAGAGGTATGGGTGCCTCTATGTGTGAAAGGATTAGTAAGGATGTTTGAGCAGTTGGGTGCCTTTTCTTCACTTGGTAGAAAGAGGAAGGGGCATTGGTGATAATTGTGTCCCACGGCTGTGAGGACGTTTTTGGTATATAGCTTGTGGTTAGCAGAATGTTCCCAGTTTGGAGAGATGATGAAAGTGCATTGAATTTGTGGGTTTCGTGCGTGTGCTGTTTTTATCTGTTATGTTTAAGTTTAACTACTTGTGTTTTTTGATGTCTCTAAGGAAGGGAGATATGTAGCGATATGGTCTTATGCTGCATCCTAATGGAACCTTGAGTCAGTGTCATGATTGACAATGGAATGTTAAGGGTTAGAATGTTTATGTGTGACTGGGGTTCTCTTGAAGGAGTTGAGAGATGTAAGCCTACCTGGGAGGATGCAGGTGTATGTTGCCCTGAACCCAGATGTACTTGACCTTATATGATTATCACAATGTACTGGAACTTAATTAAAGAAGTTGCTGGAACTTCACCTGAGGTCAGAGTCATCTCTGGGGAACCCCGAACTTTACATCTCACTTATTGCATTTGTTTCCGTTGCTTTACAATGTAATGATGTTTGTATTTGAGGTGTGCAAGCAACGTTATTTTCCCGCACAGAGTTTCTATTTATATGCATCTCAGTGTGCAGATTTGTTCCACCATCAGGCACATGAGGAAACGTACATTTAAGGAGATTTGTGTCAAGAAGCCTGCTTGGCACCTCGAGTTCAAGCAACTCAGAGTCAGTCACGTCAAAGGGGGATTGAAATGCGCCAGCGTTTAGTTCAATCACAACTGACTCTTCATTGAGAAATACAGGCATGCATACAGACTTAATGCATACTTCGGCGTGACTTTGTCAGGTTTCCTCTAATATTTCCCTTTTTATTTCTGTGTGGGTTAGAGGTTTTATACTATAGTTGGTCTGGCCCTGACTTTTCAATACTTTCCCTTTTTATTTCTGTCTGGGTTAGAGGTTTTATACTATGGTTGGTTTGGCCTTGACTTTTCAATACAGATTCCTGGCTCTGTCCCAAGGCAAGATGGAGCTTTACAATAGAAGCTTTGATTGGCTAAGAGAGATCTGCAGGACAACAATGAACATTCTAAACTGTCACTCTCTGCCTGTCATAGTCGTAACCCCAGCCGAGAGGACGTGTTTGTAGCTGCTCCTGCTTTAGTCTTGGGCCTAGTTGATTTGAACTTTCAAATCCTGGCAGTCGAGTGGCTACTTTTCGCGGTTGTTTCAGGAGAGTATCCAGGTTCACAGGAGAGTTTTCTGAAGTTTTTTTGGAAAAAACATTCTTAAGCTAAGTGACTTTATTTGGATATGTAAATCTGTTGCTCAAATTAATTAGTGACATTTGGAGAAGGTTAATGTAAATTCATAAGTAGAACTGTGATGTTAAACTGTTAATAGTTCAACGTTTAATTCTTAAATGCGCGCAAGCTACAGAAGACTGTTACGTGTGACCTACACTCCGTGTGTTCATAGCCTGTGTATTCATTGCGCGTGTATGCGAGCGCGAGAAAAGACTGCTACGTGATTTCTACAGCGCGTGTGTTCACAGCGCGGGTGTTCATAGCGTGTGTATTCTTAGCGCATGTACTCGAGCGCGAGAAAAGACTGCTACGTGAATTCTACAGCGCGTGTGTTCATAGCGCGGGTGTTCATAGCGCGTGTACATGAGCGTGAGTAAAGACTGCTTTGTGATTTCTACAGCGCGTGTGTTGATAGCGCGGGTGTTCATAGCGCGTGTACGCGAGCGCGAGAAAAGACTGCTACGTGATTTCTTCAGCACGTGTTTTTATAGCGTGTGTGTTTTTAGCGCGTGTTTTCTCCCGCGTGTATTTTCTTCAGCGTGTGTTCTGCGCGTGTAAATTTTTGCGCATGTGCGCAAAAAGGTTTCTACGAACTTTGGACAAGTTTGCAAGTTCTTAAAGAGACTATGTACTTTAATTTCCCGTGTGTTCATTTAAAATTCATTTTTAAAGAAAGAAGAACATGATTCATTTAAGCCCATCATAACTGGAACAATATACATTTTTTTAAAAGCAAGATTCAAGGTTCTTAAGGCTACATATCTCAAAGGAGTTGCTGTTATCTTCAAGTCCTTCAAAGCAAATATAGCTAGAAAGATTTTATCAGCAATTACTCCAATCTTCTCTAAGATCCTTAAAGAGAAGAACCAGGTATGATTCTTTACATTTTAGTTAAGGATATAGAGTTTTCAAAATCAAAAAGTTAGTTAAGTAATTTGAGGACTTTGTGTGTTTTTTATGAATTCACTGCAGGTTCTGCATCAGCTAGTCTAGACGTCGCCAGCCTGGTGTTTCTTATGTTATCCACTTCCCCCTTTCTCTTTGGGATGTAGTCAACAGAGCCGAGTATAATCTGGTTCTGAGGATTACATTTCAGGGGGATTGTCGTGGGTTCAGCAGCTTCCGCGGACACAGGATTTCTCTCAGCCTGATAGACTTGCATCTCCTTCGTTAACAGCATCATGCCGTGAGAGCTGAATATCAGCAAAGGATTTGCGCACGGCCGCAGCAGTTTCAGTCACATCCGAGACCACATAACAATTTTGCCACAATAGACGCTGCCATGCTGGGATTCTACCCGATGCCAATTGCTTCAGGGAAGGACACATGAGGTTAACTGAAACTGGTATGAAGGCAGTCAGAGAGACCTCATGCCGGTCACTCGACCAGTCATACCCCCTCAGGTCACATAATGAGGCAGACACTTCAGTGTCTGTTATCAGAGTATTTTCATTCACATGGCAGTCCTGAGTTTTCAGGGCTGGTTTTAATTTCAAACGTGTCAATGGCCCATTTTCCACCATGGATTAGTCCTTACCTGCTGTCAGCTGCGGACTGCTGCAGACTGAACTCTGCACACGAAATATGCGCGCGCTCTGTGCTTCCTGAGGTTTTTAAGGGAAGTTGGTTGGGCTTGAATTGCTTAAAGGCACAGCAATCAAAGGTACAAAACCAAGTCCACCACACTGTATTTTATATTTGTATTTTGTTTATTTGTATTGCGCACCCTGCCCACGGGCATCAGGGCGCATGTTTGAAAAAGGTAGTTACAGAGAAGTGTTACAAAGATAGGTACAAATTACATTGTATAGACATATTTACATTAAAAATAAGAACATGAATATTTCACAGAAAGGCAAAATGGTCAACTATACAGTATATACAGCGAGTAACCAGTTTGCGGTTCAGCTCCTCTCACCAGTAACTACTGCTGCAAACTGAACTCTGCGCACGAACTCCGCGCGCGCTACGTGCTTCCTGAGGTTTTTAAGAGGGTCATTACAGGGCAGTCTTCCCACAGATCATAACTTCAGTCTTTCTGGGGTTGAGAAGGAGGTGGTTAGCCATCATCCAGTGGTCGATTTCTGTGAGGCATTAAGCAAGTCATGGGTGGAGGGAGTTGGGGTTTTCCTTTGAGATCTTAAAGAGGATCTGGGTGTCATATGCGTAGTCATAGTAATTCAGGCCATGTGAATAAATAAGAGCAGGTAGGGGGTTCAGGTAGAAGTTAAAGAGCAGGAGTGATAGGGAGGTGCCATGTGGCACACCGTTGGTGACAGGGTGTGGATTTGAGGAAACAGAGACATGTGAGTAATTTGGGACCTGATGCCGAGCGAGTGGAGTCTGTCCATGAGAGAACAGTGATCAATGGTGTGGAAGGCACAACCTTCCGGGAGTGAGGTTCTTTTGAGATCATCCCAGATTGAGAGTAGGGAGGATTCAGTTCCTCATACAGGTCACAAGCCAGACTGAACAGGGTTAAGGAGGAGGTTGGATTCAGTGAAAAGGCATAGTGGAGAGTAGGCTGTTTGGTCAATTAGTTTGGCTATGAAACGGTTGTTTGAGATAGGTCTGTAGTTGGCTGGTAGAAGCGGATTGATGTTCGATGTCTTGAAGACTGCTGGGAATGTGCATGAAGTGAGAGTTGAGTTAATGATAGATTTTGCGATGCTGCCGGCACAAGTTGAGGAGAACAGGGAACTCCAGGAGATCAAGAGAGAGAGCTGTTGGCAAGTAGCTTAAGGAATTCCGGATGGAAGAGATGGGAGAGAAAGAAGAGAAGAGAGGGCCGTGCCGGGTCTGTGAGGCCGGGCGTGGGTGCATGGGAGCGGGGCAGGAGCTTTGCTAATTTAGAGCTGATGGTGTGCTTTCTCTCTGTGGCTATGTTTTGGAAGTGGTCAGAGAGGGTGTTGCAGAGTGCTTGTGAGCAGGATGGGGTGGGGATACAAAGAGGAGCCTTGAATTCTGAGATGATCACGTAGAGTTCTCTGCTGCTGTTTTTAGCATTGGAGATTATTTTCTTATAGAAGGATTTTTTGACTTGCCTAGTTTCTGCACTGTAGGCTTTGATCTGTTGTTCGTATGCAGGTCTATTCAGAGCTGAGGGGTCAGCCTGTCATCTGCGTTCAAGGATGTGGTTTTATGTGTTTAGGGGTTTGCGGGTTGGGGTGGCCCATTTGGGGAGGGGCTTTGTCTATGGGAGGAGTATCTGATAGGGGTGAAAGGTTTGAGAGCATTGGAGAGACACTGGCCAAAATGGCTGATGGAGATTTGGCCTCCCTGGTGTGGGAGGGAGGGTAGGGAGGGAAGCAGGGAGTCAGAAGAGTCTGGAGTTACTTTGACATTGTTCCATAGTGGAAAGTGGGTGGACTGCCAAGGGTGATTCAGCCGGGGAGGAGTGTCTGCTGTTGAGAGCATGAAGAAGATGGAGACGTGGTCCATACAGATTAATGGTTGGGGTGGGGGGAGCGTGGAGATCAGATTGGAAGAACTGAATATCGTGTTTAGGGTGTGGCCAGCAGATTGTGTGGCAAACCATACTATTGTGTGGATATTTATCACAACATTTCAGCATTATGGACTGTTTTAGCACTTTATGGTACTTTGCACTTTTTTTCTCTTATCATTTAGTTCCTTTGAAGCATTATTGAATTTACAATTTGAGAGAAATACAGACACTAGCCCCTAGAATGACAGGACAAATGCGGATCTATGGCTAGACACTATAATTTAGTACCCATTTTGATAGATTTATTTGTAGATGCCTAATTTCCTCATACACAGATTAGACATTGTTGCTTTATGCAGTATCAAATCAAAATGCTTTTTAGAACGTCTTGACTTTTGTACATATTTTATGATCAACAATTTGTCTATTTTGTACGCTTGTTTTTACTATTATAATAATACAATATGAATATATCATGTTTACTGACCGAGCTTACCCCCTCTTTTCACATATTTGAGTCGATTCGATTCACAAAATTCTCTAAATAACTTTTTGCCCGTGTGACCATTCTCTCTGGAATCTTGGTTCTATATGTTCCCCAGGTCTAGGACGTAGGGGACACCCATCCTTTTGTTTCAACCAATACTAGTTGAGTCATGTGGAAGGCTTCCAGGTTGCCCAGGATTGGTTGTGTCATGGGGTTATGCGGGACATCAAACCAAATGTTTACATGTCCTAGCATGGTGAGGGAGGAGTGATGAACCAGGAGGGCCGCTAAGGAGTAGCTTAGGGCATCAGCAAACTTTTAGTTGTAGTCTGCGGGTCTATGAATGACTAAGAAGCTGTGAGTAAGTCTGTGGAAGTTAGATTTGTGGAAGGCTATGTACTATCTCCTTGTTCCCCAATGGGAGCACCTGTTCACTGGTTAATTCACTGCATTTAGCTGCTACTCATCCAGTCTTTACTTAGATCCCTGAATAATTCTTGGCTTTGTCAATGCTCGTTTTAACAGGCTTTCAGTGCAGAAACAGATTCATCAAATAGTTGAAGGCACACATTGGCTTAAGACTTTTTGATTGTATCGATTGCACATTGACAGCTGCAATTAAGCCAAGCAGACTATTTAAAAAGAACAATGGCAGATCAAAATGTCATGTTACCGCTTGGTAGAGGTAGCTCAAAGAGATCCAGAGGGGACGGGGGGGATGGGCAGGAAGTGAATTAAATGGCCATAGGGATTAGCATGGGAAGCCAATGGGTGGGGGGCAAATAACCAAACACCCATAAACTGTGTGTCCCTATTCACTCATCATTTCCCTCCAAGCTGTTTTGTACTGCAATAGTTTCAGGTTACAGGTGGCGCTTAAGTGCCACCTAATAGCCAAAACGAAAAAGGCAGACTTGACCACCTCTTTTCAATATGGGACTGGACCCCTTGATTGGAGTGCCAAAAACACCCAGATCTCGAGAGCTTAACATACATCAGCGCATAAACATGAATGTGATTCATCAAGGCTGGACATAGATTTTAGCAGTGTTGTGAAAGAACCCTCCTCCCCCGGACTACACAATCAATACCAAAAGGCCTAGAGAAAAAGGATCCTAGTTTGGTGCCAAGAATATCTAATAAGATCTCATGGTCAACAGTATCAAGTGCAGCAGCAGAGGCCTGACATTACAAGCAAGGAACGGGACCCTGGGTCTGCATTTGCAGTCTTTACCAGCAGTAAAGGCACTTTCTGCTCTATGAGTAGGTCCAAAGCCACAATGATGACAGTAAAGAGATTCCAACCTTCCGCATTGTTCTCTAACTTGCCGGTGACAGGCCACGACGCGATGATGCAATTTTGAAAAACGTATCGCTAAAGGCTTTATTTAAAAAAAGAGCAACAAGTCTGTTTTGAGAAAAAAGATTTATAAAATTAACAGGGGCAGCTGAAGCATTAGCACAAAGGGTAGTCTCGAAAGCCGGAAGATCACACTTGTCGACAACCAGGTTTCAGAGATGTCACAGACTACATGAAAGTCACAAAGCAGGTTAGACAAGGCTGTCTCTCAGTCATGAGCAGAAGAACAACCATTCTCGTTATTAGGAGTTCCGAACAGCTGGTATTTTAGCGAGGGGGAAGAAAACATTTGTTTTCTGCCACTTTAAATGATACATCAATAGGGATAGAGATGCACACCAGATTAATACATGATTTCCCCACTTGGATTGAGAGATATTTTGGTCGATTAAAAAATGCTTAGAATTGTAAATCACAATTTTATAAATCTTGAGTGCTCCTTTACATTTGTAATCTTGTCATTCCCTATACTTTTTGGTCCTCCTCTAGTAGTCGATCTTCATTGACATCAGGGAAGGAGAGACTTGTGAAGGAAAACACAAGGTCATGGACGTCATTTCACCAAAATGCCAGGAGTACCGGAAGTGAGATCACACAACCCTTGACCTCTCTGATGAAATCACAGGAAGTGATATAATTTGACCCCGCTCCAAGTGACATCACAGGAAGTGGTGTAATGCTGTTTGACCCCCACCCCAAAATGACATCACAGGAAGTGGTGGCACATGGCCTTTTGGCACTTCACATCACAGGAAGTGGCATCATCTGCTGGGAGAGCGGCAGACAGTGCATGCTGGGAATGGATCAGGGGTGAGCCTTTCAGAGGATAGGGTCTGGATGCTCGGGATCACCGGCCACTCCTTCCGTCACTAGCCCTGAGCCCGGAAGAGTAGAGGGCCAAGGGAGAACACTAACCCACTGTGATGCATCACAGTGGGACATTCGTTGTTCGCCTTCGCAGACCGACCACCAGGCATCTTCACATGCAGGTTCTAGGCTGCTAGGACACAATGGAGAATTTCAATCCGTGCATGCCTCGCTTTGGATATAGACACGCATGCAATTAGCAGTGTTTTTATTGGACGATGGCTAATGGTTGGGCCAGACTAGCCATGGGTCACAACGCATTGGCCAGGGATTGCAAGCTAATGGCCAGGGGTCACAGCTGCTGTGACCCATAGCCACCCCTAAATGGCATCCATGCATGAGGTCCAAGTACCCGAAAAAAGAACACAGAATCGCAAGATGCCCAAAACATAGTGTACCGGAGGGCGGAGCATCCTCTGACGGGCCCATAGGTCAGAACTCACCCTCTAGTACCTGTAAAACTAGATAGCTGCACCTTGAGGAGGTTAGGGTGCAGGATTTACTTACTCCGACACACTTCAATAAGGACATCTCAATAGTTTGGCAAAGGGAAGTCTGTTTAATGACAAGTACAGAAAACGGGGAAACAAATGGTAATCATCAATGGTGCCATCGCCTGTCTCGCTTCAACCCCCAACTTCTTAATGCTGACAGTAACTTTTATAGCAAATTTGCGTCATCATTGACGTGTAAAACTCATAAGTTTGACATGCAGTTCTATTGGTTGGAAAAGGTAACTTAAGTATAGGCGCTATATCTATGTGTGGTAACAGTGTGTGCGGATTGGATAACTCTTATAGGGCGGGCGTCTACGCCCATCCCACTGCATCACTCATGATAGACGTCACTACGACTATGACGTCTTATTGGCTCTACAAACTATAGGATTCTAGATTATTTGGTCCATTTTGATTGGGTGGGTTACACCCCTAGGCATAAATCTTCCACTTTAATTAGCAGCATGCAGAATTGACACCCTGATGCGGAGTGCCCCAAGGTTCACCCTTCCTCCCTTCCATCAATCAGCGCTTTAGGGCTATGTGTCATTTAGTTGGCTGAGGATGGCCTCGAAGCTGTAGCTTCTTATCAGGAAAAGTTATGGCATCCTCGGGTTATGGGTGACATCAGACGTTGGTACCTCTTTGCCCTTGGCCAGTCACGTGTCTGTTCACCGTGAATCTGCTTCATTTTCCTTCTTTTTGTATATTTGATTCTTTGTTCAGCCTACCCACATGCCTGGGGCCTCCTTATCTCGACCTTCACTGGCTGGCAGTCATATTCTGAACTTTCGGTTCTTCAAAGTTGCTGCTCTGCTCCCTTCCTGGAGTTGACCTCGAATTCCCAAGCATGAGCTACTTCCTGCTGAGTTTCGATTCCGCTCTTCCCTTCTGGTTTTGGCTGGAATATGAATCTCGGCCTTGCTGGCCCCTTGCAGCCTGGGCTTAGTTCTGCTTCACAAAATGGAGTTGCACTTGTATAGCGTGCTTCATTCAGGTATGGATCCACACGCCCAGTAATGATCCATAATTACTGCAGTTCCATGAGTCATACCTGGAGCTTCAAAGATCCGTCCGCAGTTCTGATTCTCTGCCATCTTCCTTGTGCCATTATTCCTAAAGCATAAATTCAGGCTTTCTAGTGGCACTATCTGCAGGGGTCCCCCGATATCTTTGACCCATGTTAGTAACTTCACCAATTTTGGCCATAGGGGTTTGCACAGTTTTTGAGAGTTTTCTATTGCTTCCTTGCAGGCTCCAAGGACCATCCATGCTCGGCATATCACTACTCCTGCTTCCCATCCATCTGGGGAAAGCACTGTTCCCCAAATGTGCATCTGGCATCTATTTCTCCATATTTGCACTTCTTTTGTAGTTTTCCCTTGGACGTTCAGTCTTGGGTTTATCTCCCATCTTGTTCCTGCTCCTTGTGCTTCTGGCTTTGCATACCTAATCACATGATTCCTGGTGTGAGCTCTGTTTCTTGTCTTGATGTCTTGGATATAGTCGTCTTCATCAGGGTATGGTGCTTCTGATGCCCATATCAGTGAGGCATCCCTCCCCATGAATTGTCCTCTGGTGTTGCACATTGCTACGTGTGACAAACAGTGTGCTGTCGGGACATCAATTTCTACAGCCATCAAGATCTTGGACTTTCCCATGCTGTACGGTAGGAGTGGGCAGACGTAGCATTCTCCTTCAGCTTTACTTCTTCCGACCTCTTTCATGTGTTGGTACCAAATGTTATTTCTTAGATGTGCTGTGCTGTTTAGGTAATCGTTTAGTTCATTGTTGTCTTCATGTGGGTTTCTCTTGATTCTTAATGTCTTTTTGTAGTTAGCTATAAGTACGTCTCTAAATGCGTCTATGTGACTTTTTCTTGCTGGAGGATTCTCAGGCATGCTTGTTGGACGAGCAGGCTTCATTACCTGTATCGATGTGGTAGGAGGCGGTTTTGTGTGTCTCTTCCTTTCCTCCTGCATTCTCCCGTAGGGCTCCTTTAAACACCATCTGCGTATCGTCTGTCCTACGTGTGGCCTCATCGTCGGCCTGGTGCCTGTAGGAACAGATATGCTTGCTGCAATAATCACTGTGGTTCTATTTTTCAGTTCCTCATGCAGTTTCTTCGCTTTAGTTATAAATGGGAACAAACGGTCTATCAGTATCTGTGTCTTTGCAGTGAATTCTTTTGTAGCAGTCTCTGTCTTCTTGAGTGCTTTGGTTATATCTTTTTCAGTTGGCCTTTTGCTTGCTTCCTCTTGGTCACTTCCACTATTTTCTGGAACTGGTTGTTCAGAAGGCAGTATTTTACTTTCTGTTGCCATCATTCGAGGTTCTGTAGCCATTGACACTTTCCCTTGCTCGTGTGCATTTAGTGTGTGGGTGCGTGTAGTTGTCAGTGCTATGTTTTCATTCATTCCGTGCTGACCTTGTCTCCAGCTTTTCTCTTAATTCGTTACCTTAAATGTGTATGAATCACTGCTAATTACATTTATTTTTAGTTTGTTTACTTTATCGTCAGATTTTCTAGGAACTGGAATGACTATATAGGGTCTGGGTGGTTTCGCAGGATTCGTATGTACATTATCTGGTGGGTGCACTGAAATTGGAGACCCTCGTGCACCAATAAAGAATGCAGTTCTGATTGTTAATGACAGAAAAACAATAATAATAACTATACATATGCACATTATCATTCGATAAGACAATCCGCAGCATTTTCTTCCAGGGAATTGGGGGCACCCCTCTGCTTGTGGGAGGACTACGTTACTGTTCTGGGCCTCCATTTCAATCATATCAATAGTTTAAAGTTCTATAAAGATCTCTTCTTTTCATTTACTTCATTATGGACTTTCAGGAGGTCTTGGACGTAAAGTGTCTTGTACTTCGTAAGAGTCCCCCCTCTCGAGGGTGACGATTATCTCTGGTTGCGGGATGTAGTTCCCTTGCTAGACTATGGAAAAAGATTAAACTATCCTCTTTGGTGAGTCACACTTATTGAGCATATTCAAAATAGGTCAATTCCCAGTCCACCCCCCGAATTTGCCTTAGTCCGGAAGACATGCTGGAATCTTGTTTAAATGCAAAAAAGATGGAAAAAATTGGAAACAATAGAAAAAATGGAAAAAATTGTAAAAAATTGAAAAACTGGAAAATTGAAAACATAAAAAACTGGAAAAATGGACAAAATGTTATCATTCAAAATCACATCAAAATGGGAGTCAAATAACCATAACAATGAAAAAATAAAAATAAAACCAAGCGGTGAAGTTCTGTTCCCTGCTTTTCTCGATCTGTCCCACGGCGATAAGTTTCACTGGAATCTCCTCGGGTATTCTCGCTGAACGTTGGATAGCTCCACCTGGAGCATGATACAGTGGAGGAGTGTGCCCATATGTGCGACATTAGCTGGGTCTCTGAGGAAGGTGATGATGTTAACATCTGCAGGCCTCCCCCACCATTTCTGGATAGTCAGTGACTAGACGAAACAGGACATTATGCGCCAGGCAGCTGTCCTCGGGTGACAGGGACATTTGTCCTGTTTGGATGGGTTCTGGATCACTGGCCTTTATGTTGACGAGAACAGTCTCTGCACTTTCCTGCTGCGTGGATTGCAATCACGTAATTTAGCTTGATACACACTTGGTTCAGGTATTCATTGTTTCTTGGGTCTCTGATGAATGTTAGGGTATCCGTGGTTCTCCCTATGAGTCCTGGGCACTCCTCTATGAAGCAAAGGAAAAGCGTGTATGTCAGCTCATCAATGATCACTTGTGGTGGAAGCATTTGTGTCCTTATCACTGTATTCTGGCAACACAGCGAAGGCTTCCGCAATGACAGTCAGTAGGTGCCAGATCACCTTCTTGATGGCAAGATTTTGGACAAAGTCTGTGATGCTGGTAACTCTCCCTACAAGTGATGGATATGTCCCTAGTATTAACTGCAAACAGGATAGCACATCTCTTGTGATATTCCTGTTGGGGGATGTCATACGTTTCTGCAAAACAAAGTCTGGGTGTTGGTTGGTTCAGGTGACTGTGTGATGTTCTTAACTTTTGCTCTTAGTTCATCAAAGTCTTGTTTACTAATAATGCTTGGATATGGCTTGATTCAAAAGTCAGTATCATCAGTGTGTTGTGGCTTATTCTCTTCTTTACCCTGCAACTAGAATGCACAGAGTGTTCATTATGTCCTTATCCCCCTTTGCTTGGAGGAGCTGTCCAGTTTAAAGCCACAACTTGCCTCCGGGTTCTTTGTCTTAGATTTCCTGCTCATGCATCCTTCTTCCTTGTCATAGCTCTCGTCTGCACGTGCTAAGGTTCTTCCCCGTTGTCTGTAGGTTCTTCGCGGTGGGGTGCAGCTAAGGGGATCTCACCGATATAAGGTTTAATGTCATTTAGGAAGATCCAAGCTCTCCTGCCTTGTAGTTTCACGCCTGAGGGAGTGCAGTCCTCTGGGATGAATGGGCCGTTGAATCTCGGCTCGTCCCACCTTTTCTTTGTGTGATTTCTCACTAGCACTGTATCACCAGGGAAGATGATTGGCGTACGTAGCCCTTGAGCTGTGTCTGTTTCAGCATCTCCCTCTGGGTCTGGTGTTGTGCTTCACCCTTTTTGTCGTCGCTGCGGTTAGTCTGAAATGACAGCAAGGCTTGATGTCATGCAGTTCAGATATTCCGACAACTCAGTTCCCAGGACCTCTCGGGTAGACTGGGCATCACATCTAGCTCTATCTCGAGGGGTAAGGGGTGTCCTCATTCTCCTTCCTGTGACTATCTCGTGCGGCGTGAGATGATGGTCGGAGCCTGGTTGGTTCCGAAGTGCATACAATGCCAGTGGTAGATAGTGCAGCCATCCCTTCTTTAGAGTAAGCTTCAAATTGGCTGTCCTTTCCTTCAAAAAGCCGTTGAGCCTCTCTCATATACCATTTCTCTCTGGATGATGCACCGATGAGAACTTGTGCTTTATACCAAGCAACAAGCTAATCTGTTCAAAAACTGTATTTACAAAATGAGCCCCATTATCTGGTCTCATCACCTCACACACCCCCCATCTATGGAATATTTCCCTCACCAGGAATTTAGCAGCACAGGTCGAGTCTGGTTGTGTACAGGGACCTGCTTCTATCCATCTAGAGAATGGACACACCACTACATTTAAGTACCTGTGCCCGTTACATACTTGAATCATGTCGACATAATCGATGTGTAAGTACTGAAATGGCCCATTTGGTCGGGGGATGACTACTCTCACTACTTTTAATGTGTGCCCAGCTGTGAACTGCTGGCAAATTATGCAGTTCACTATAAAAAATGCAACCTGCTCTGATAAAAATTCGGTATGAACCAGTCTTCTGCGAGCGTTGCGGCTAGATTTTCTTTTGTCATATGGAACGGGTAGTGTAATTGTTTTAGTGATATCTTTAGTAGGGCTACAGGCATTACTGGTTTACCAGTGCTGTCTTGCCTCCACAATCCGTCTGAGGGGTTCAAAGAACACCCTTGTCGTTTCCACAGGTTCTTTTCATCCTGTGGTGCCTCCCCTTGTAGCTCCATCAATTGAGTTTGCCCCATATCACTATACGCCTCTGGTGTGGCTTGAGTTATCATCATACGCTCATGGGTGTGTGCCACTTCTACTTCCATGATTGTCTCAATTTTGGATGCCATACGCTTGGCTTCCGTGTCTGCTGCGTGATTTCCACGTGAAACGAAATCTGTCACATGAGTATGATTGGCGCATTTCATGACCTCTATGCCCACTGGGAGCTGTAGTGCCTTGATCACCCTGTCCAATAAGGCTGTGTGCTGCACTGGCGCACCGTCTGCTCGGAGGTAGCCCCTCCTCTTCCAGCACGCTAGTCCTGCGTGCACTGTGGACATCACATAGGCAGAGTCACTGTACACTGTTACTTCCTGGTCTGCATGATTCTCAATGACGAGTATCAATGCAAGTAATTCTGCAGCCTGTGCTGAATAATGAGATGGTATTCTTGTACTAACGAGTACTTGGAATTCTCCGTTCGCTATGTATTTTATTACGGCAACGCCCGTATATCTTTGTCCATCTTCTTGGTCGATTCTCGAGGATCCATCAATAAAAACGATCTCACCTCCCGCCAGGGCATTTTTTTTCACCCTAGGGATTTCATCATAGAGTTCTTCGTAGTTTGCACAGTCATGTATCGGCTCACCTTCAGTGACTTGTTCAGCTATGAACGCAGCTGGATTCACTGTTTTACATCTAACTATTTTGATCGATGGATTTGATATGATCACCTCATAGGCAGAGGCCCTTTGAGATGTTAATGTGCCCTTTGATTTCGCTAAAATGGCAAATAATGAGTGTTCAACATATAACGTCATGGAGCATCCCATTACAATGGTAGTCGCCTTCTCTATGGCGAACGCCGCGGCAGCTAATCTTTGTTCGCATGGGAACTGGCCTCTCATTACTGGATCCAGATTCCCACTGTAATACGCCAGGGGCTTGTACCTCAACAAGGTTTTTTGAGCGAGTACTGCCGTCATAACATTGCCATTCATGTGCGAGAACAGGTAGAATTCCTCTGCATAATTAGGAATCCCGAGAACTGGAGCCGTGCAACTTGCTCTCTTTAGTTCTGTGAACCCCTCTTCCATCGGTTCAGTCCATTAATTTTTTTCTTTTGTCGCTCGAGCCTTCTTCAGGGCCTGGAGCAAGGGCTTGGTATAGGAGCTATAATCAAAGACTCATGCCCTAACATAGTTACACAGGCCTAGGAAGCTCTGCATTTGTTTTATCGTGAGCGGCTTAGTCGTGTTCATGTGATAGCTTCAGCCCTTTCTGGGGTGACCCTTTTCCTCTCATGTGAGATTAGCTGGCCTATGTACAGCACCTCTTGTTGACAATATTGTAACTTTTCCTTGTCAATCTTATATCCTTTCTCAGACAATATAGTCAGAAGCTGGATAGAATCGCGCCTGAATTGTTCTTCAGTGGTGCTGCAGATCAGAATGTCATCCACATACTGCAAAACAACACTGTCTACTGTAATGTTGCCCAGGCCCATTTGCAAGACTTGGTTGAAAATGGATGGGGACTCACAGTACCACTGCCGCAACCTCATACTTTTAAGGCACATTTGTCTGAACGTGAAAGACGTCAGACCTTGAAAGTCATGGTGCAGCAGGATTGAGAAAAAATAATTTTTCAAATCAATCACTGTGAAGTATTTTGCATCGATTGGTATGTTACACAAGATCGTGAATGGATTAGGGACTATAGGGAACTCGGCTTCAACAATATCGTTTAATGCTCTTAAATCTTGGATTAAACGCCACAACCCTCCCTTTGATTTCTTGACGGGGTAAATCACTGTATTGCAGGGTAATTCTGATATCACAAAGATGCCCTGCTCCATCATGGCGGAAATTGTCTTCGCAATCCCTTCATCCGCTTCTCTGGACATGGGATATTGTCGTACCCTTGGTAAAATTGCTCCTGGTTTCAATTTAATTTTCACTTCTCCTGCTCCTTTCAGGAGGCCTACGTCATAGGGTCCTGTAGTCCATACTGAGAGAGGCACCTGGGCCATATCGTCATTAAAGTATGTGGAGCGGATCAGTGTCAACATCATTCTCTGTGGTACTTCTCGTTTGATCATTTTGACCCAAAATATGAGACTTACTTCCACCCTTGTCTCTTCTGAGTCAGGGTGTTCTTTGAACATCATCGGTGACTTCAGTCACCCGGTACCGTTCTTCAATGGCGATAATTGCACACCATTGTCTGCCTTCATCATCGTACCCTTCGACCATTACTACCTTCTCTCGTACTGCTGCTATATGTATCGATAAGGGAAATACTTGTCCCTCTTCTTCATGCATCGGTATTCTTGGTCTGAATAGAAACTTATCAGGGGTTCTCATAGTTCTATCTGCGAGGCATGGCAATCCCGCCATAAGCACACGCACGCCATATCCGAAGACTTCCGGTTCTAATGGTATAGCTCTCATGGCTATACATCCGGACTACGCTCTGACCATTTCACATACATTAGAATAATGCATTCCTGGAGTGGAGCATACTATGCCTTCTTCTGTGAACGATATAGTCATATTCAACTTTTTCATTAAATCTCGACCCAAAATGTTTACTGGGGTCTGGCGTGAATATAACAAGGGCACATTCATCTCACATTCCCCCACAGAGACTGGGAGATTGTCCGTAAAGGGAACTCTACTGTGAGCTCCTGTAAAACTCTCGGTGTCTATGGCCTGGCCAGACAAGGAGAACTTGCCTTCTCGTATGCACGAGCGTGTTGCACCCGTGTCAACTAAGAAGGAATATTCTTTCCCCTCTATGACAACATTTAACCTAGGTTCCCTGTTAGGGTCTGGTGTCACTGATAGGATAGAGCATATCAGAGTTTCCCGTGAGCTGTCCTATTGTGTATAAAGGTTTGGTCCACTGTATACTTGTGAATTTCCCCCATTTCCAGGGTTGTTTCCCCCTCCGGAGTTAGTGCCCTGCAACATTTGCGGCGGTGCCTGTTTGGATTGCCCTTGTGGCAAATTCCTCATATTCGAGGGTTGAACCCCTTGTGGCGTACCTTGCTGCAAGCCTGGCGCCTGCTGCTACACTGCATGATTCTGTGCACTGTCTTCTTGTGGGACGGCAAGCTGATTCACCATGCCTGTTACCATCCCTTGGCCATTTTGCCACATGCCTTGGCTTCTGCACACGCGCGCCACATGTCCTGTCATTCCACGCACCCAACACACTGGCGGTGGTCGGGCCATCTGTCCATCTGGCGTCGCTGGACTGCCCATCTGTGCATTCTGAAAGCCATCTTGATTATTTTGAAAACCTTCCTGATTACTTTGAAATCCTCCCTGATTACTCTGCCATCCTCTTCCTCTAAATCCCATACCCCTCTGGTAAAAACCTGCGCTACCCTGGTTATTCTGTAATGGGTTAGTCAGTTGTTGTGCGCTTGGCTCTGCTGGGTTCGTCAGCATGGCTCCCTCGAGAGCATACTTTGAGAGCTTCTTTTGCACCAGTTTCGCTTCCTCACCTTTATGAGTTGCCTCCTTTTTTCAGTTCTTTTCTTGCAACAATCTACAGTAGTGTGCAATTGTCAACTGTATTTCGGCCCATGGTTTAGCTTCTACTTCTACCAATTTCTTGAGCTGTTTCTGCACCGCTTCTGGCAAACCTTGGCAAAATATATGGTAGAATATAGGAATATATTTCGTCCAAGATTCATGCGTTTTGAGCACCCACACGTCTTGAAAATTCTGGATATAAATCAAGGGATCCTCTGACTCTTTGATTTTTTGAGTCATTATAGCTCCCATATCAGAAGTGTCTGGATACAGACTCGTAGCGCTTTCCACGCTGCTGCTCTGCAATTATTAAATGGTGCTCCGTCATGGGAAGTGTTAGTTATGGTTACCCCAGGGTACCCAGCCCGCTTCCATACATCGTCTGATCTCTCACTCAGTATGGCGATCAGGAGACCTTTAATGTCCTCTATAGCCAACGTGACACCCCGTCATTTTTTCTAACTCGTGTATCCATTTCCCAGCTCCCGAAGTCAGCATTGGAAGCTTGTTTTTCAAGTTCTCTCGATCCATGTGTGGCCATGGGATATATTGTGGTCTTGTGCCCCACTTTTCTAGCAGCGGGAACTGAAATACGCAGTCTTCCTTCTCTTTCCCCATAGCTCTCCTGTCTATCACTGGGGTAACATTCCTGCATCGCCATCTACCTGGCAATATCCTTAATCTGTCTACATAGGCAGGTGCTGGTTCCCCCCTCTGACCGCGGGGTATTCCCTCATGTCGGCCAGGCTGCGCGGCGAACCCCGATACTCTAGGTGCAGACTCGCTAGTGTCTGACCATCGTACCCCTTGGTCCCTTGTCTCCCTTCTTCGTGTGTCTCGTCGTCCGTTTCCCCACCGGAGTCGAACGCTGATTGTTCCCAGTTCACGCAACTCCTTACATCTTCTTCATTCTTACTAATTTCTAGCCTATCCTGGGACAGTCCCCTGCTCCCACTACTTCGGGTGACATCCTCAGTGTCATACAGCTGAGTGCTTTCCAAGCGCTCATCTTCCCTTCCCCCTTGGGAAATATGTTCCAGCCCCATTTCATTGTATATTTTATCAATCGTTTCCCCGATGCTTCTGGTGTCGAAAGTCATCTTCAATGTTTGCCCGATTTGTGCCTGATATTGACTCGTTTTCAGGGAAGAATTTTTCAATGTCTTCCCATTCTACAACAGGATTGGGGTTTTTAACTTCCCAGCTCCAAATATTCAAGATCCCGTGCCCTCTGTCTACGTTTGTGTTCTATATCTCCATCAACTTCCTTGTGCTTCCTTGCTTCTGCTCTAGTTTTATCTTGTTCCCTTCTCCTTTCATTTCTACATTCCTTTGCCCTTCTAATTTCCTCATCGTCCCGTCGCTTTACTCTTTTTTCACGTACTCTTTGCTCTTCTTCCAACCTTTGCTGATTCTGTCTGTACTGGTCATAGGCTGCCTTCTGTTTGCGATCAAGCTGTTTTTCTTGCTCTTATATAGCTGTTCTCGCCTCAGCCTATCTTTCTTTTTTGTTCTCTCGTCCCTCATTTCCTTTCCCTTCTCTTTTTCCCTTCTCTGTGTCTCATCAGACTTCTCTCTCGGCCTTATACCATCACTTCCTTTACCATCAAGTTTCAACAATATCTGTCCTCCCATTCATTCGTCTTTTGCGAATGCTATCTCATCAGTTCTGCCTTCGCTTCCCTTCCATTTCTTTCTCTCTCTCTCCTTAACAAGGGGTGTACTAATCTGTGCCTCGTCTTTCCTTTCCTCATCGCGTCTCTCCTGGTCCCTCGGGACTGCAGAGGTAAGATTAATTTTCTGCTCCTTCTCCTTGATTTTGTCACTACTGTACGTAGGTGACTCATACGCAGGGTTGATGTACCCCTTAGCTGCATTACGCTCTCTTAACGGGTAGAGTCCCTCTGACTTACTCCCCTCGATTTCTGGCTCAGACGGGGCTGGTGGCGCAGTAGGCATCTCACCCCCCTCCGTGCATATGTTTAGTATCCAATCTGCCCGAGGCTCTTCCTCCTTTGGCTGTTCAAACATTTTCCACAGTTCTAGAACAGCAAGACGTTTCTCTAGTTTCTTGCCTGTGTATGTGGCATGCAGATAAGTCGTCATATGCTGTAAGACGGCTTTAGATAAAGACTCGTTCTGTGCCACGGCATAAACATTTTGTGGGCAGTACCCTTAACCCACTCTGCACTATACTTCTTAAGCTTTAGTGCGTGCTTGGGTAATTGCTTTCACAAATGGGCAAGCGGGGTAACCTCCTCCATTCTCAGATTTTGTTACCAACGGTATTTTATGCAATTTTCACACGTCCAACAGCATGAGCGAGCACCAAATACAGCAGCTCCAATCCAATCTTTCCCGCCAAAATTCTATATCATCAATTTACTCAAGAACATCAATCCATTGGAAATTCCCTCTTAGTTACGGATACGGATTCAAACAATCAACAATACAGTTCTTTGCATTTGACATATAACAGGACATCCATGACAAACATTTGACAGACTAGACGGACACCATCTGGACACAGATATACCTGCCTTCTAGTCAATACCCCGACATGGGGTTTAAACAAACCCCTTTAGTGCCGTCTTTAATCATCACCGTAGTCTAATCTTCCCCCATTATGTGGGCTCTGAGTTCACGTTTCTTATGACCGCTGTATTAAAGTGCAGCAACAAGGCGAATCCTCTTACTTTTTTCTCTCGGGTGCCCTCCCGGTAACCTACTTTTTCTCTCGGGTGCCCTCCCGGTGACTTTACTTTTTCCTCTCAGGTGTCCTCACGTTAACCTTACTTTTTCCACTCGGGTGTCCTCCCGGTAACCTTACTTTTTCCTCTCGGGTGTCCTCCTGGTAACCTTACTTTTTTTCCCTTATACTCGAGTCAATAACCCCTTATATATATACAGTCTTCTCTGCTTCTGTCTATTTTTATTTTCTCCTCCACCCTCCGTTACCATTCCATTACTTACGCTCTAATGCCTACAAGGCATTTGCCAAAGTAATGAGTTTATTGATTCACTCAACGCTCGCATCTTTTCCTCTCTGGAACTTCGGGATCACCGCCCCTCCTTTTTCCCGCCTCTTGCGGTCTTTTCGTCCGATCCGCTACCAGTGAGAATGAGAAGGGTTATGCTTGGAAAGGCAGGTTACTTCAGACCTACTGCAGATTTGATGGACTTACTTCTATCATTGTCCACAGGAAGCTTCTCAGTCTACTCAGCTGAATGGCGAAGGACTTGTGATATTGCCGAAGGCCTAGAGTTACTTCGTGCCGTCGTTCTATGGGTGTCTTAATATTCATCAATCAATAGTTGATGGCCGAACCATCCTCACGCTACCAAGTGTACAGGAGGGCGGAGAATCCTCTGATGGGCCAATAGGTCAGAACTCACCCTCTAGTACCTGTAAAACAAGATAGCTGCACCTTGAGGAGGTTAGAGTGCAGGATTCACTTACTCCGACACACCTCAATAAGGACAACACAATAGTTTGGCAAAGGGAAGTCCGTTTAATGACAAGTACAAAAAACGTGGAAACAAATGGTAATCATCAATGGTGCAATCGCCTGTCTCGCTTCAACTCCCAACTTCTTCATGCTGACCGTAACTTTTATAGCAAATTCGCGTCATCATTGACATGTAAAACTCATAAGTTTGACATGCAATTCTATTGGTTGGAAAAGGTAACTTAAGTATAGGTGCTATATCTATATATGGTAAAAGTGTGTACGGATTGGATAACTCTTATTGGGCGGGCGTCTACACCCATCCCACTACATCACTTGTGACAGACATCACTACGACTATGACGTCTTATTGGCTCTACAAACGATAGGATCCTAGATTATTTGGTCCATTTTGATTGGGTGGGTTACACCCCTAGGCATAAATCTTCCACTTTAATTAGCAGCATGCAGAATTGACACCCAGATGCTGAGTGTCCCAAGATTCACCCTGCCTCCCTTCCATCAATCAGCGCTTTAGGGCTATGTGTCAATTAGTTAGCTGAGGATGGCCTCGAAGCTGTAGCTTCTTATCAGGAAAAGTTATGGCATCCTCGGGTTCTGGGTGACATTAGACGTTGGTACCTCTTAGCCCTTGGCCAGTCAGGTGACTGTTCACTGTGAATCTGCTTCATTTTCCTTCTTTTTGTACATTTGATTCTTTTTTCAGCCTAGCCACCTGCCTGGGCCTCCTTATCTCGACCTTCACTGGCTGGCAGTCATACTCTGAAGTTTCGGTTCTTCAAAGTTGCTGCTCTCCTCCCTTCCTGGAGTTGACCTCGAATTCCCAAGCATGAGCTACTTCCTGCTGAGTTTCGATTCCGCTCTTCCCTTCTGGTTTTGGCTGGAATATGAATCTCAGCCTTGCTGGCCCCTTGCAGCCTGGGCTTAGTTCTGCTTCACAAAATGGAGTTGCACTTGTATAGCGTGCTTCATTGAGGTAGATATATAATTGGCGCATGCCGCTCTAAGCTTCTACTAAGCATTGCAAGCAATACCGTTTACTGAGCTTCTTGCATTCCGAGCCCATTTACATGCACTCAGTCCGTTGCACAATTCGATCCTGGATACGTTCTTTGTGCTGCAACATAGTATCTTCTTATACGTCTGTCACATCATTATTCTTTACAGTTCGTCCTTGCGTACCTTCTTTTGCGCGTCATTTTATGGTTATCTGTACGTCATGTCTGGGCTCTTATGTCATCACCAATTGCCTTCCATTAAGGCTCTGTGGGTCTCTTCGGGGACAGTCTGTAAGTAATCTTCGTTTCGTGTCAGCTGCTGGTATGGTTGTCTCAGTGGATACCTTGCAGCCCACGGTTGTCTGGTTATTAGCGCTTCAATAGGTATACATGTCCTTCTGATGGGTACTGGACAGGACCCCACCGTGGCTATCTTTTGGCTCATTTGCTCCTTATAACTCACATATCTTGGCGAGTATGCTTCTGGCATCTCGACATGGGTGGCTGGAGTGCAGGCCATATTTGGGACCTCTGCTACACACCCCCCTCTACTCGGTTTATCAACCACCTTCTCTTCCTCCTTTAGATTATTCTTACTTGGTTCTTCTATATCCAATTCTTTGTTATCTGCGTTTCTACATGTTGGTGTGAACATGTGCATCTTTGTAGTCCATATTTTTATCACTCCTTTCAGACTTCCTGTTGTTTTTATGTGTTCGTCTTTGTTCCAGGTCATTAGCTGGCATTGCCCTTTTGGGCTGCAGTAAATCCATTTCCCTTCATACTTTCTTCGTCTTCTGGGGTATGCAAACTTTTTTCCTTCTGGTGCAAATTCACTGGCCTTCATGAAGTTCGTTATTTCTTCATCTGTTAGGTCTCTGGGCTTCCATCCTGGTTCGACATCAACCATAATTTCATTCCCAATGGCTTTCTTCGCGGTTTTCTGGCATTGTGTTACGATTATCTTGATAGCACAAAATCCTAGTAGTATCATTGCTAACAGGGCTCCCAGAATTTTGAATATGTCTGCCATCCATTGTGGGACCCATAGGAACAGTGTTCCAAACCAGCT
Organism: Ambystoma mexicanum; assembly: GCF_040938575.1. Taxonomy (NCBI): domain Eukaryota; kingdom Metazoa; phylum Chordata; class Amphibia; order Caudata; family Ambystomatidae; genus Ambystoma; species Ambystoma mexicanum. The sequence continues at coordinate 172,194,266 of NC_090925.1, forward strand.
GTCGTCGTCCACTTCGTCAGTTTCCTTGATCATCTGATTCTGAAGATCTGCCAGCATACTTATGGCTTCTGTTAAGGTTCCATTTTCTTCATCATGTGAAGGTATAAACGTGCAACATGATTCTCCGATTTTTGTGCAAACACCTCAATCCATTGCTGTAATCATGTCAAGTACATATCTGTTCTGGAGGGTCATCAATTGGATTGCTCTCAGTTCTTCTTTGATTGCATTGAATCCTTGTATGATAGTGTTGATGGTCTGCAATAACTCCCATCTGGTTATCTGCAACCATTTAGAATTCACTCCGATTTGGATGTGCGGCAAGACCATTGTCGTGAATACTGTTCAGGTGAGGCTAAAGAGTCAGTGCTCATATGGGATTGCATGAAATGCTTCTTCTGATTTGGCAGAAAAGTAATACTCTCGTTATTCAGGATACCAGTTCCACAGACCTCCCTTTCCTCAGGTGAGCATCTGCTTTCGGGAAACTGTTGATATTCAGGTCACTCTTCGGGCTCACTGGTGCAGGAACATGGACGTTCACTATTGTGCATATGCTTCCCCAGTTTTTTGGCGACCTTATGTATGCTTTGGATCCACATGCCCAGTAATGATCCATAATTACTGCAGTCCATGAGTCATACCTGGAACTTCAAAGATCCGTCTGCAGCTCCGATTCTCTCCCATCTTCCTTGTGCCATTATTCCTAAAGCATACATTCGGGCTTTCCAGTGGCACTATCTGCAGGGGTCCCCCGATATCTTGGACCCATGTTAGTAACTTCACCAATTTTGGCCATAGGGGTTTGCACAGTTTTTGAGAGTTTTCTATTGCTTCCTTGCAGGCTCCAAGGACCATCCATGCTCGGCATATCACTACTCCTGCTTCTCATCCATCTGGGGAAAGCACTGTTCCCCAAATGTGCATCTGGCCTCTATTTCTCCATATTTGCGCTTCTTTTGGAGTTTTCCCTTGGACGTTCAGTCTTAGGTTTATCTCCCATCTTGTTCCTGCTCCTTGTGCTTCTGGCTTTGCATACCTAATCACATGATTCTTGGTGTGAGCTCTGTTTCTTGTCTTGATGTCTTCGATATAGTCGTCTTCATCAGGGTGTGCTGCTTCTGATGCACATATCAGTGAGGCATCTCTCCCCATAAAATGTCCTCTGGTTTTGCACATTGCTACATGTGACAAACAGTGTGCTGTGGGGACATCAATTTCTACAGCCATGAAGATCTTGGATTTTCCCATGCTGTACGGTAGGGGTGCACAGACGTAGCATTCTCCTTCAGCTTTACTTCTTCCGACCTCTTTCATGTGTTGGTACCAAATGTTGTTTCTTAGATGTGCTGTGCTATTTAGGTAATCGTTTAGTTCATTGTTGTCTTCATGTGGGTTTCTCTTGATTCTTAATGTCTTTTTGTTGTTAGCTATTACTACGTCTCTAAATGCGTCTATGTGACTTTTTCTTGCTGGAAGATTCTCAGGCATGCTTGTTGGACGAGCAGGCTTCATTAGCTGTATCGATGTAGTAGGAGACGGTTTTGTGTATCTCTTCTTCTCCTCCTGCATTCTCCTGTAGGGCTCCTTTAACCACCATCTTTGTATCGTCTGTCCTTCGTGTGGCCTCATCGTGGGCCTGGTGCCCGTAGGAACAGATGTGCTTGCTGCGATAATCACTGTGGTTCTATTTTTCAGTTCCTCATGCAGTTTCTTCGCTTTAGTTATAAACGGGAACAAATGGTCTATCAGTATTTGTGTCTTTGTAATGAATTCTTTTGTTGCAACTTCTGTATTCTTGAGTGCTTTGGTTATATCTTTTTCAGTTGGCCTTTCGCTTGCTTCCTCTTGGTCACTTCCACTATTTTCTGGAACTGGTTGTTCGGTAGGCAGTATTTTACTTTCTGTTGCCATCATTAGAGGATCTGTATCCATTGACACTTGCCCTTGCTCGTGTGCATTTAGTGTGTGGGTGCGTGTAGTTGTCAGTGCTGTGTTTTCATTCATTCCGTGCTGACCCTGTCTGCAGCTTTTCTCTTCATTTGTTAGCTTAAATGTGTATGAATCACTGCTAATTACATTTAATTTTAGTTTGTTTACTTTATCGTCAGATTTTCTAGGAAATTGAATTACTATATAGGGTCTGGGTACTTTCGCAGGATTCATACGTACATTATCTGGTGAGTGCACTGAAATTGGAGTGCTTCGTACACCAATAAAGAATGCAGTTCTGATTGTTAATGACAGAAAAACAATAATAATAACTATACATATGCACATTATCGTTCGATAAGACAATTTGCAGCATTTTCTTCCAGGGAATTGGGGGCGCCCCTCCGCTTGTGGGAGGACTAGGTTACTGTTCTGGGCCTCCATTTCAATCATATCTATATTTTAAGTTCTATAAAGATCTCTTTTTTTCATTTACTTCATCATGGTCTTTCAGAAGGTCTTGGACGTAAAGTGTCTTGTACTTCGTAAGAGTCTCCCCTCTCGAGGGTGAAGATTGTCTCTGGTTGGGGGATGTAGTTCCCTTGCTAGGCTATGGAAAAAGATTAGACTAGCCTCTTTGGTGAGTAAACTTATTGAGCATATTCAAAATAGGTCAATTCCCAGTCCACCCCCCGATTTTGCCTTAGTCCGGAAGACATGCTGGAATCTTGTTTAAATCCTCATATTCGAGGGTTGAACCCCTTGTGGCGTACCTTGCTGCAAGCCTGGCGCCTGCTGCTGCACTGCGTGATTCTGTGCACTGTCTTCTTGTGGGACGGCAGGCTTATTCACCATGCCTGTTACCATCCCTTGGCCAATTTGCCACATGCCTTGGCTTCTGCACACGCGCGCCACATGTCCTGTCATTCCACACAGTCAACACACTGGCGGCGGTCGGGCCATCTGTCCATCTGGCGTCGCTGGACTGGCCATCTGCACATTCTGAAAGACATTTTGATCATTCTGAAAACCTCCCTGATTACTTTGAAATCCTCCCTGATTACTCTGACATCCTCTTCCTCTAAATTTGTATTTGTATTTGTATTTATTGATTTATAAAGCGCTTTACACCAAAGCGCTTACCCCTACCCCTCTGGTAAAAACCTGCTCTACCCTGGTTATTCTGTAATGGGTTAGTCACTTGTTGCGCGCCTGGCTCAGCTGGATTTGTCAGCAGTGCTCCCTCGAGAGCATACTTTGAGAGATTCTTTTGCACCAGTTTCGCTTCCTCACCTTTACGAGTTGCCTCCTTTTTTCAGTTCTTTTCTTGCAACAATCTACAGTAGTGTGCAATTGTCAACTGTATTTCGGCCCATGGTTTAGCTTCTACTTCTACCAATGTCTTGAGCTGTTTCTGCACCAGTTCTGGCAACCCTTGGCACAATATATGGTAGAATACAGGGATAGATTTCTTCCAAGATTCATGCGTTTCGAGCACCCACGCGTCTTGAAAATTCTGGATATAAATCAAGGGATCCTCTGACTCTTTCATTTTATGAGTCATTATAGCTCCCATAGCGGAAGTGTCTGGATACAGCACTCGTAGCGCTTTCCACACTGTTGCTCTGCAATTATTAAATGGTGCTCCATCATGGGTAGTGTTAATTATGGCTACCCCAGGGTACCCAGCCCGCTTCCATACATCGTCTGATCTCTCACTCAGTATGGTGATCAGGAGACCTTTAATGTCCTCTATAGCCAACGTGACACCCCCTGTCATTTTTTCTAACTCGTGTATCCATTTCCCGTCTCCCAAAGTCAGCACTGGAAGCTTGTTTTTCAAGTTCTCTCAATCCATGTGTGGCCATGGGATATATTGGGGTCTTGTGACCCTTTTTCTAGCAGCAGGAACTGAAATGCGCAGTCTTCCTTCTCTTTCCCCATAGCTCTCCTGTCTATCGCTGGGGTAGCATTCCCGCATCGCCGTCTACCTGACAATGTCCTTAATCTGTCTACATAGGCAGGTGCTGGCTCCCCCCTCTGACCGCGGAACATTCCCTCATGTCGGCCAGGCTGCGTGGTAAACCCTGATACCCTAGGTGCAGACTCGCTAGTGTCTGACTATCGTACCCCTTGGTCCCTTGGGAGCCGCTTCTCGCGTTGTCTCCCTTCTTCGTGTGTCTCGTCGTCCGTTTCCCCACCGGAGTCGGACGCTGATTGTTCAAAGTTCACGCAACTCCTTACATCTTCTTCATTATTACTAATTTCTAGCCTATCCTGGGACAGTCCCCTGCTCCACTACGTTGGGTGACATCCTCAGTGTCATACAGCTCAGTGCTTTCCAAGCGCTCATCTTCCCTTCCCCTTTGGGAAATATGTTCCAGCCTCATTTCATTGTATATTTTATCAATCGTTTCCCCAATGCTTCTGGTGTCGAAGTCATCTTCAATGTTTGCCCCATTCGTGCCTGATATTGACTCATTTGCAGAGAAGAATTCTTCAATGTCTTCCCATTCTACAACAGGATTGGGTTTTTTAACTTCCCATCTCCAAATATTCAAGATCCTGTGCCCTCTGTCTACGTTAGCATTCTATATCACCATCGACTTCCTTGCGCTTCCTTGCTTCTTCTCTAGTCTTGTCTTCTTCCCTTCTCCTTTCATTTCTACGTTCCTTTGCCCTTCTAATTTCCTCATCTTTCCATCTCTTTACTCTCTTTTCACGTACTCTTTGCTCTTCTTCCAACCTTTGCTGATTCTGTCTGTACTGGTCATAGGCTGCCTTCTGTTTGCGATCGAGCTGTTTTTCTTGCTCTTCGCGATTTAGCTGTTCTCGCCTCAGCCTATCTTTCTTTTTTGTTCTCTCATCCCTCATTTCCTTTCCTTTCCCTTCTCTTTTTCCCTTCTCTGTGCCTCATCAGACTTCTCTCTTGGCCTTATACTATCACTTCCTTTACCATCAAGTTTCAACAATATCTGGCCTCCCATCCATTCGTCGTTTGCGAATGCTATCTCATCAGTTCTGCCTTCGCTTCCCTTCTATTTCTTTCTCTCTCTCTCCTTAACGAGGGGTGCACTAATCTGTCAGTACAAAAAAGAAGGTGGGTGAGGCGCGCACTCCCGGTCCTGGTCAATTAAACCTGTTGCAAAAAATAGGTAGCTGGGTCACATCCCAAAATGGACAAATATTCACAGGGTTAGATCCCTTCTGCTGAAAATCAGGTACTCAGTATTAACAGGGTTAGATCCCTTGCTGCAAATCAGGTAGTCAGTATTTACAGGGTTAGATCCCTTGCTGCAAATCAGGTAGTCTGTATTAACAGGGTTAGATCCCTCAGCTGCAGTTCTGTGGTCTGTGGTTGTTCTCCTCCTAGCGCTTTCTTATCTCAAATAATCATCAGGGAGGCTGTTAAGCAGGTGTGTCTAATTAGACTCAAAGGATTCTGGTAGCTGTAGTGAAAAAAGTTTTTTTCTGTTCAGGTTGCCAGCAACCGACATCCCTCCAAAGCACAAGTCCTTCCCAAATTTGGGGGAGGGGAGAGAACCATCTTTATGATTCTCCAAAGTGGGGCACAGTCACCCCGTGGCGCTGCCTCTGGAGCCCGGGACTCCCATAGCATTCAGTACAAAAAAGAAGGTGGGTGAGGCGCGCACTCCCGGTCCTGGTCAATTAAACCTGTTGCAAAAAATAGGTAGCTGGGTCACATCCCAAAATGGACAAATATTCACAGGGTTAGATCCCTTCTGCTGAAAATCAGGTACTCAGTATTAACAGGGTTAGATCCCTTGCTGCAAATCAGGTAGTCAGTATTAACAGGGTTAGATCCCTTGCTGCAAATCAGGTAGGCAGTATTAACAGGGTTAGATCCCTCAGCTGCAGTTCTGTGGTCTGTGGTTGTTCTCCTCCTAGCGCTTTCTTATCTCAAATAATCATCAGGGAGGCTGTTAAGCAGGTGTTTCTAACTAGACTCAAAGGATTCTGGTAGCTGTAGTGAAAAAAGTTTTTTTCTGTTCAGGTTGCCAGCAACCGACACCCCTCCAAAGCACAAGTCCTTCCCAAATTTGGGAGAGGGGAGAGAACCATCTTTATGATTCTCCAAAGTGGGGCACAGTCACCCCGTGGCGCTGCCTCTGGAGCCCGGGACTCCCATAGCATTCAGTACAAAAAAGAAGGTGGGTGAGGCGCGCACTCCCGGTCCTGGTCAATTAAACCTGTTGCAAAAAATAGGTAGCTGGGTCACATCCCAAAATGGACAAATATTCACAGGGTTAGATCCCTTCTGCTGAAAATCAGGTAGTCAGTATTAACAGGGTTAGATCCCTTGCTGCAAATCAGGTAGTCAGTATTAACAGGGTTAGATCCCTTGCTGCAAATCAGGTAGTCAGTATTAACAGGGTTAGATCCCTCAGCTTCAGTTCTGTGGTCTGTGGTTGTTCTCCTCCTAGCGCTTTCTTATCTCAAATAATCATCAGGGAGGCTGTTAAGCAGGTGTGTCTAATTAGACTCAAAGGATTCTGGAAGCTGTAGTGAAAAAAGTTTTTTTCTGGTCAGGTTGCCAGCAACCGACACCCCTCCAAAGCACAAGTCCTTCCCAAATTTGGGGGAGGGGAGAGAACCATCTTTATGATTCTCCAAAGTGGGGCACAGTCACCCCATGGCGCTGCCTCTGGAGCCCGGGACTCCCATAGCATTCAGTACAAAAAAGAAGGTGGGTGAGGCGCGCACTCCCGGTCCTGGTCAATTAAACCTGTTGCAAAAAATAGGTAGCTGGGTCACATCCCAAAATGGACAAATATTCACAGGGTTAGATCCCTTCTGCTGAAAATCAGGTACTCAGTATTAACAGGGTTAGATCCCTTGCTGCAAATCAGGTAGTCAGTATTAACAGGGTTAGATCCCTCAGCTGCAGTTCTGTGGTCTGTGGTTGTTATCCTCCTAGCGCTTTCTTATCTCAAGTAATCATCAGGGAGGCTGTTAAGCAGGTGTGTCTAATTAGACTCAAAGGATTCTGGTAGCTGTAGTGAAAAAAGTTTTTTCTGTTCAGGTTGCCAGCAACCGACACCCCTCCAAAGCACAAGTCCTTCCCAAATTTGGGGGAGGGGAGAGAACCATCTTTATGATTCTCCAAAGTGGGGCACAGTCACCCCGTGGCGCTGCCTCTGGAGCCCGGGACTCCCATAGCATTCAGTACAAAAAAGAAGGTGGGTGAGGCGCGCACTCCCGGTCCTGGTCAATTAAACCTGTTGCAAAAAATAGGTAGCTGGGTCACATCCCAAAATGGACAAATATTCACAGGGTTAGATCCCTTCTGCTGAAAATCAGGTGCTCAGTATTAACAGGGTTAGATCCCTTGCTGCAAATCAGGTAGTCAGTATTAACAGGGTTAGATCCCTTGCTGCAAATCAGGTAGTCAGTATTAACAGGGTTAGATCCCTCAGCTGCAGTTCTGTGGTCTGTGGTTGTTCTCCTCCTAGTGCTTTCTTATCTCAAATAATCATCAGGGAGGCTGTTAAGCAGGTGTGTCTAATTAGACTCAAAGGATTCTGGTAGCTGTAGTGAAAAAAGTTTCTAACCCTGTTAATACTGACTACCTGATTTGCAGCAAGGGATCTAACCCTGTTAATACTGACTACCTGATTTGCAGCAAGGGATCTAACCCTGTTACTACTGAGTACCTGATTTTTAGCAGAAGGGATCTAACCCTGTGAATATTTGTCCATTTTGGGATGTGACCCAGCTACCTATTTTTTGCAACAGGTTTAAATGACCAGGACCGGGAGTGCGCGCCTCACCCACCTTCTTTTTTGTACTGAATGCTATGGGAGTCCCGGGCTCCAGAGGCAGCGCCACGGGGTGACTGTGCCCCACTTTGGAGAATCATAAAGATGGTTCTCTCCCCTCCCCCAAATTTGGGAAGGACTTGTGCTTTGGAGGGGTGTCGGTTGCTGGCAACCTGAACAGAAAAAAACTTTTTTCACTACAGCTACCAGAATCCTTTGAGTCTAATTAGACACACCTGCTTAACAGCCTCCCTGATGATTATTTGAGATAAGAAAGCGCTAGGAGGAGAACAACCACAGACCACAGAACTGCAGCTGAGGGATCTAACCCTGTTAATACTGACTACTTGATTTGCAGCAAGGGATCTAACCCTGTTAATACTGACTACCTGATTTGCAGCAAGGGATCTAACCCTGTTAATACTGAGTACCTGATTTTTAGCAGAAGGGATCTAACCCTGTGAATATTTGTCCATTTTGGGATGTGACCCAGCTACCTATTTTTTGCAACAGGTTTAATTGACCAGGACCGGGAGTGCGCGCCTCACCCACCTTCTTTTTTGTACTGAGTGCACTAATCTGTGCCTTGTCTTTTCTTTCCTCATCGCGTCTCTCCTGGTCCCTCGGGACTGCAGAGGTAAGATTCATTTTCTGCTCCTTCTCCTTGATTTCGTCACTACTGTACGTAGGTGACTCATACGCAGGGTTGCTGTACCCCGTAGCTCTCTTAAGCTCTCTTAATGGTAGAGTCCCTCTGACTTACTCTCCTCGATTTCCGGCTCAGACGGGGCTGGTAGCGCGGTAGGCATCTCACCCCCCTCCGTGCATATGTTTAGTATCCAATCTGCAGGAGGCTCTTCCTCCTTTGGCTGTTCAAACATTTTCCACAGTTCTAGAACAGCAAGACGTTTCTCGAGTTTCTTGCCTGTGTATGTGGCATGCAGATAAGTCGTCATATGCTGTAAGACGGCTTTAGATAAAGACCCGTTCTGTGCTACGGCATAAACATTTTGTGGGCGGTACCCTTAACCCACTCTGCACTATACTTCTTAAGCTTTAGTGCGTGCTTGGGTAATTGCTTTCACAAATGGGCAAGCGGGGTAACCTCCTCCATTCTCAGATTTCGTTACCAACAATATTTTATGCAATTTTCACACGTCCAACAGTATGAGCGAGCACCAAATATGCAAGCTCCAATCCAATCTTTCCCGCCAAAATTCTATATCATCAATTTACTCAAGACCATCAATCCATTGGCAATTCCCTCTTAGTTACAGATTCGCGTAAATCCCAAACTTCATTTCAAACAATCAACGATACAGTTCTTTGCATTTGACATATAACAGGACACGCATGACAGACATTTGACAGACTAGACAGACACCAGCTGGACACACATATACCTGCCTTCCAATCAATATCCCGCCATGGGGTTTAAACTAACTCCTTTAGTGCCGTCTTTAATCATCACCGTAGTCTAATCGTCCCCCATTATGTGGGCTCTGAGTTCATGTTTCTTCTGATCGCTGTATTAAAGTGCAGGAACAAGGCGAATCCTCTTACTTTTTCTCTCGGGGGCCCTCCCGGTAACCTACTTTTTCCATCGGGTGTCGTCCCGATACCTTACTTTTTCCTCTCGATGTCCTCCCGGTAACCTTACTTTTTTCTCTCAGGTGTCCTCCCGGTAACCTTAATCTTTGCTCTTGGGTGTCCTCCCAGTAACCTTACTTTTTATCCCTTATACTCGAGTCATTAACCCCTTATATATATATATACAGTCTTCTCTACTTCTGACTATTTTTATTTTCTCCGCCACCCTCCGTTACCTTTCCCTTACTTGTTCTAATGCCTACAAGACATTTGCCAAAGTAATGAGTTTATTGTTTCACTCACCGCTAGCATCTTTTCCTCACTGGAACTTTGGGATCACCGCCCCTCCTTTTTCCCACCTCTTGCGGTCTTTTCGTCCGATCCGCTGCCCGTGGGAATGAGAAGGGTTATGCTTGGAAAGGCAGGTTACTTCAGACCTACTGCAGATTTTATGGACTTACTTCTATCATTGTCCACAGGAGGCTTCTCAGTATACTCAGCTGAATGGCGAAGGACTTGTGATATTGCCAAAGGCCTAGAGTTACTTCGTGCCGTCGGTGTATGGGTGTGTTAGTATTAATCAATCAATAGTTGATGGTCGAACCAGCCTCAAGCTACCAAGTGTACAGGAGGGCGGAGAATCCTCTGACGGGCCCATAGGTCAAAACTCACCCTCTAGTACTTGTAAAACAAGATAGCTGCACCTTGAGGAGGTTAGGGAGCAGTATTCACTTACTCCAACACACTTCAATAAGGACAATTCAATTGTTCGGCAAAGGGAAGTCTGTTTAATGACAAGTACAAAAAACGGGGAAACAAATGGTAATCATCAATAGTGCGATCGCCTGTCTCGCTTCAACTCCCAACTTCTTCATGCTGACCGTAACTTTTAAAGCAAATTCGCGTCATCATTGACGTGTAAAACTCATACGTTTGACATGCAATTCTATTGGTTGGAAAAGGTAACTTAAGTATAGGTGCTATATCTATATATGGTAACAGTGTGTGCCTATTGGATAACTCTTATCAGGTGGGCGTCTACGCCCATCCCACTACATCACTCGTGAAGATGTCACTACGACTACAACGTCTTATTGGCTCTACAAACTATAGGATCCTAGATTATTTGGTCCATTGTGATTGGGTGGGTTACACCCCGAGGCATAAATCTTCCAATTTAATTAGCAGCATGCAGAATTGACACACAGATGCGGAGTGCCCCAAGATTTACCCTGCCTCCCTTCATCCAATCAGTACCTCTAGGGCTATGTGTCAATTAGTTGGCTGAGGATGGCCTCGAAGCTGTAGCTTCTTATCAGGAAAAGTTATAGCATCCTCTGGTTCTGGGTGACATCAGATGTTGGTACCTCTTTGTCCTTGGCCAGTCAAGTGCATGTTCACCGTGAATCTGCTTCATTTTCCATCTTATTGTATATTTGATTCTTTGTTCAGCCTAACCACCTGCCTGGGGCCTCCTTATCTCGACCTTCACTGGCTGGCAGTCATACTCTGAAGTTTCGGTTCTTCAAAGTTGCTGCTCTCCTCTCTTCCTGGAATTGGCCTTGAATTCCCAAACATGAGCTACTTCCTGCTGAGTTTCGATTCCGCTCTTCCCTTCTGGTTTTAGCTGGAATATGAATCTTGGCCTTGCTGGCCCCTTGCAGCCTGGGCTTAGTTCTGCTTCACAAAATGGAGTCGCACTTGTATAGTGTGCTTCATTGAGGTAGATATATAATTGGCGCATGCCGCTCTAAGCTTCTACTAAGCATTGCAAGCAGTACCGTTTACTGAGCTGCTTGCGTTCCGAGCCTATTTACATGCATTCAGTCCGTTGCACAATTCGATCCTGCATACGTTCTTTGTGCTGCAACGTGGTATCTTCTTATACGTCTGTCACAGCATTATTCTTTACAGTTCGTCCTTGCGTACCTTCTTTTGCTAGTCATTTTATGGTTATCTGTATGTCACGTCTGGGCTCTTATGTCATCACCCATTGCCTTCCATTAAGGCTCTGTGGGTCTCTTCAGGGACAGTTTGTAAGTAATCTTCGTTTCGTGTCAGCTGCTGGTATGGTTGTCTCAGTGGATACCTTGCAGCCCACGTTTGTCTGGTTATTGGCGCTTCAATATGTATACATGTCCTTCTGATGGGTACTGGACAGGGCCCCACCGTGGCTCTCTGTTTGTTCATTTGCTCCTTATAAGTCACATGTCCTGGCAAGTATGCTTCCGGCATCTCGACATGGGTGGCTGCGGTGCAGGCCATATTTGGGACCTCCTCTACAATGGTTTGCCATTGTTTGAAATATGCAGTGCAAGACTTCTCAGTATTAGGGACTGGAATATCACTAATCTGAAAAGTGTAATTTTCGTATGCGACAAAACAGGCCCAGGGATTCTAGAGCACTTGTTTAAGGTATAAAAGGAAATAGCCAATCAAACATTTTAAAAACCTTGCAAAAAGATCACTTTCGGAAACATGTATGGTGTTGGTGAGTAGAGAAGAAGCCTGGTCTCTGTCAAAAATCGGGGAGTGGCCCCTTTAGGGCCAGGCTGAAGCAGGTACAATATAGATTTAGTCCTCAACGTCTTGTCACTTTGTGATGGTAGCATTACCTGGACAGTCATACCAAATATTTAAATCACTCCGGATTAAGAGGTATTAAACTTAACAGCCTGGGGTAGAAGTGGCCGAAGCAGTCTAAAAAAACTGTGTCCAAGAGGACAACATTAAAGAACAATTGTCAAAAATGCTATTTGACTTAACATGAAACTAATGAAGCATACTGGCAGTCAGTATCCCCGATCGCTCAGATCACTGCGTTGGGCTTAGAAATAGCCAAATACGCTTTAAAAATCAAAGCAATTCCCCTGCAATGACACCCAGTTCCTTTATTAATGTAATCTCCCGACAAATTTCTCTTCTCACCTTTCCCATGAAACTCTTGGATGCTCTGGTGAGTCCAATTCTTTGCCGATTTTTGGGAAAACTCTGGTTGTCTTGACCCTTTTCAATCTGGATTCCGGCCTGGATGGAGAAAGGAGGTAGTTCTCGTGGCAGTGGCTGACGATCTGGCCCAAATCGTGGATTAGGTTGGCATTGTGGCTATGATCCTGTTGGATATTTCTGCTGCATTTGACACCGTGGTTCACATCATCCTGCTGGAGAGACTGTCCTCAGCGGGCCAGGTTCTCTCCTTTCTCTCCAGGGGGGCCCAATCTCTTTCTCTCATTTTATTTCAGATGCTAAGCCTCCCACATTTGGTGTTCTGCAGGGTTTGGCTCTTTCTGCCCATCTCCTTAACTTATACATTCAGCCTCTTGTTCCTTTGATTCACTCTGTTGGCTTCGCTGTTTCTCCTATGCTGACGATACCCATATTTTGGGGAGGCTCGATTAGTCTCTAGCTGCCTCTCCTGAGAGTTGTCTGTCCTGCCTCCTGGCTATTCATCTCTGAATGGGCAGAAACTGGCTCCGTCTTAACGGTGACAAATCCGAGGTGCTGGTGGTTGGCTCTCCCTTGGTCACCTTGGGGTGGACCCCAGCCTTTTGGCCTTCTGAGCTAGGGCCTGTACCTGTGCCCTCGATGGTGGTTAAAAATCTAGGGGTAAAACTCTCTAATTCCCTTTCCATGCAACCCCAGATCAGTGCACTGTGTCAGTCTGTACATTTCAAGCTGCACATTTTGCAGAAGCTACTTCTGTTTTTCCCTGTCCATCTCTGTCCTCTCTTATATCAGGCTCCCTGGTCTACTGCAATGCTCTCTATTGGACTCTGCCAATCCATGCGCTCCAGAAGCTCGAGGTGCTGCAAAACGCTGCAGCTCACTTGGCAGTAAGGGCACCCAGATTCTGCTCAACCACTCCGGTTTTGGTTACACCGCACTGGCTCCCAGTAGCCAAGTGTGTAAAGTTCAATGCCCTCTGCGTGGTTCATCAGGCGTTTTATGGTAAAGGGCCTGAATATCTGTAGGCTAAGATCTGTCCTTACGTTACTGCACGCTATCTTCGCCAGGGTCACAGTGCCTCGGTTTAAGTTGGCTCGGGTGGGGGGACGCTCTTTCCCAGTTGAAGCAGCTTCACTGTGGAACGCCTCCCCTCTGTTTCTGTGGGCCACCGAAGATCATCTCGCTTTTCAACGGGCCTTGAAGACCTATCTTTTCACTTCCAAGTAGGTCTTACTTTTTCTGACTTTTTTGCTATACGCTCCCTGACCTGGTAGCACCATGATGCCCTTGTTGGTCAAGGTGCGATTTATAATTTTTTATTACATTACATAATCTGATTATTAGAGGGGAAAAATGTGCCACGAACCTTCGAGAACCAAGCCACAGTGATCCAAATGATTGTTAGAAATAAAATGAAGAGATCAGTGTTACATTGCTTACTACATTGTTGCATAGTAAACAGGGTTGCAAGTAAAAGCAGGGATGGATCCCTGCTCGAGTGGTATTGCGATTTGAAATGATTGCAAGCTAACCCATTTTCATTAGAGCTCTGAGTTATAGATTCCTTGTTATAAAGTTGTACAAGAGCATTTCTGGAACAGAAAATCATATTAGTAAGGAAAGTCACAAATTAGTCAAGCAAGGACATTCTTACCATTCAATGGTGGCAGCCGAATGTCGAACAGGTTTTTCGTCAGTGCAAAAAAGCCCATGGTTCATAGATGTGCGGTGCTAAAGTCACACGGCTCAAGGCGAGCTAGAAAATAAGCACCATGGACTTTAGGTACAGGACAGAATGTGAGAAAGATTGAAAAAAGGTGCCAAGGAGCCAGAAGAGTCCTGAAAGAAACACAGTCTAAGCTCAGTGTGCTGCTATCATAAATAATGAGGTGTCAAAAAGGTAAACACGAATGACTGTACATATAATAAAATGTTGGCAACAAATGCCCCTTCTTATACACTAAGCAACAAATCTAAGTCTCGTGCCTGGTGGACCCCTATATCGGTCTCCGAAAATAGACTAGTTCCGGGAACAGAACCTAGGCTTTTTCATAAAAGCAGACAATCCGATCAAAAGGACACACCACCATGCCTTTCAATGACCAACCTTTTTTAATATTTTGCAATTCATTCCAACGCAGAGCTTATGCATGGGCTGAAATTAGGATTTCATGAGAAGGAGTTAAAAGTAGCTCCTGGGTACTGGGCATCACTTAATAGACAGGAGCTACCCATAAAATGAACAGCAGCTAGTGTGCAGGGATGTCATTTCACCAAAATGCCAGGGGTCGCGGAAGTGATGTCATTTGACCCTGCCCCAGAGTGACATCACAGGAAGTGATGACATTTGACCCCGCCCCCGAGTGACACCGCCGGAAGTGGCATCCTAAGGCAATATACCTCAGTACACTAAGAAAAATACGGTTACAATATCCTCCTGGACCACAGTATTTGCCATGCTGTTAGATGTTTTAACCAGTGTGCATTTTATCCTTTGCTAATTTACACGACAGGGAATTACAGCTGAGCTCGCCCATTCGTCCAACATGGCTAAGAAGCCCAACAAGCCTCTAACACCCCCACCCCACATCCTCCTTCATTGCTAATAGTGTTAGCTTATCTTCTCTGGTTTACCTGCTCCTTTCTCCAAAGCCAGGCCTTGGTCCATCTCTTACATTCCGTGTTTTAGCTTTGTTTCTACATCTCACTCCTTCCCTCTTAATTCCTTGTTTTCCATCTCTGGGCCACTTCTTCATATGCTTTCCCTTTCGATCTCTTCTATTTTCTACCCAGCCAATGTCCTTGTCACTTTTTGTTTACAGCAAAAACGACAATAAACTAGCTGGACAAACGTTGCCATGGTGCTGTGTACATGCATAGGAAGCCAGTCCACCAGTGTTGGTGTAAACCGTATTACTATTGAATTTAATTGAGTGAATGGATCATAGTGATTACCTTATCACGCAGCAATCGGATTGGTGTTCCTTTAAATGCTTGTAAACATGCAAACATTGCACTGTCCCTAATACACAAAACGATAGCTTTGTTTCACCCGTTTCTCATGTCCCGCTCCAGCGTGTTACTAAACACAGCCTTCCCCTTTCAGCATCTCTCTCAATGAAGCCCGGCTGAAGAGGTGCAGCGGTCCATTCAACACCCCCCCTCCTCGCTGAGAGCAGAAAACAGTCTAGTACAACCGTAGAGTGCATACATTCAATTAGGGACAAATACAAACACATGTTAATAGCTGTCAATTATAATGAGACAGCTAACCAGCAGAGAGCTGAAACACTAAATGCCCACTGAATGAGTCTGCTGTACCGTGGCTCGACATGATTATTCTAGCTTAAACCGTGGTACCTGGAAAACAGCCACTGCCATCTGGGCACTGCTTGACTGGGCGGCCTTTCCCTTTTACCACTGACGCAGCATGCCCGTCTCATTATTGCCCGCCTTGTATGTGCAGCTGAAGCTGGTATCAGTGAAGGACAAGCAGTTCACTTCTGGACAATAGCTTCTTGTAAGGTGTTTATCTAATGCCCCCCCAAAAGTAGGGACATGGATTCTTAATTCAACCTCGGCTTATTGTGGTTTAAATGTTAAACATTACCCACATACGTACAGCAGTGCAGTGATATTCGACTACCTAAACTTAATTTCAGGATAAGAGATGCCATAAACCACTGCCCTTGCCCAAACCTCACATAGTTTAGTAACATGAATTTATTGACCCACTTTGGTACCACACTTGACATCACTTCAAATCTGTCCTCATCAGATGTTAGTGTAAAGTTAATACAATTTATGAAATGAAAAAGCATTCAATGGAGTTGTCCAGGTGATGTACAGGCTGGGCCTGGGCCCACATACTTACAGCCGCCAGGCCAGGGGCACAGGGATGGAGAGGACTAGACACTGCCTCTCACGGTGGGCCTGCAATGAACCTGGTCCCACCCTCGACCCTCCGTGTGACTTTAGAGTTCATTGGCACTCTTCATCTCCCCAGTACCTCCTGTGACAGCATGGTGATGGACCATAACTATGTTGTCACAGGAGGGAGTGTGGAGAGAGCGCGCCTCCACTCGAAAACTGCAAGGAATGGATTTAAGGCCTGAATATGTAAATCACTGCGCTATATAATTCACCAGCCCATGAAATCCACTTTATCCAAGGAAATTCAATGTCCATACCTTCCATTTAAAAGAAAATCTTATAGACCAAATCCATGAATGGAGATAGCAACGCAGATTTATTTGTTCAAAGCTGGGTACAAACAATGCCCTTTGGCAAGTTCCAATTGTGTATGGTCTTAGAATGCCTGTAAAAAACACCAATAAAAAAGTTGATCGGATTCCAAGCCTCATTTGGCAGCAGACACCCAACAGGCAGCAGACGTTCCAGAAATAACAAACGCTGTATCATTTCCAACCTTTTGTCTACATGCTGCCTGACTGAACAAGTTCTGACTAGAAGACTGTGGGTGTTGGCAGTAATAATAAATCAATTAGACGTCACAGATGTTGGCCTTCAGGCACTTCACACTCGCAGGGCAAAACTTTGCACAGCAGGCGAACTGATGCCGGCAGCGGCCTGGAGATGAACCACCTCTCGTCAAAATGTACGAAATGCGCAGTTCAAATGATCCAAGTTCCAACACAACAAGGATGGTCATGGCGAGCAAACAACTCCCTACTCAATCAAACAAGCAATTTCCTGTACAATGGCCGGACAGGAGAAGGACTACCGGTCCATTGAAAGGAGTTGTGCAGAATGGGGGCAGTGACACTGGCACTGGCCCATATTACTTACTGACTGGTCCACAGTGTGACAAGGGCCAAGCCAAGGCAAGGCCGCAGCCTCATTGCACTGCACGCACAAAGCTCTGCTGCGGATGCTACTTCGACTCCGCAAGTAAGAAGGTTCAGTTAGATTCTGCTGTGACGTGACTCCACCCACACAGCCAAATAACACATTTCATTGGCTAATAAACAGCTAATCAAATGTGAAATGTGTTACTATGCAGTGTGGCATCGCTCTGCTCTTCTGCTCTGATCTTCCCTGCCTCGGGCCCGGATGAGCTTTTGGTTGCTAAGCAACCATAGCTCGAGTAATAGACCTGGAGACGCCGGCGTGCCTCACTGCTTCCTCTGGCCGGGCCTCTGGTGGTGGCGTCAGGAGCTTGCTCTTTTTTTTTTATAAATAGTTTGTAACAAATTATTTATAAAAAAACCACAAGCAGGCTCCAGGCCAGGCCAGAGGTCCCATAATTATGCCAGAGGTCGCTGGGGAAACACAGAGGTCACTCTTGCGGCCTCTGGTGACCCCCAATTGATGTCCCTGCTAATGTGAAACAAATCGAATATTTATATGAAATGCAACTTGAACTCTTTGTCCATACTATACAATCCATGAGGTTTTAAATGTCTTTTAGATGGCTCCAATTTTTAGATATTCCCAAATACAGAAAGTTAATTTCACATAGGTATATTTGTAATGGTCCAGATGGCATCTGGCACCAAAAGAAACTCCCAGTAGCTGTTGGTGTCAAACTAACCAGGCTTTCCAGTGCTAGAAGCAGGAACTAAATGACTCCCACAATTTCAAACACTCTCCAGCTGTCCAGACTCTGCAGACATCTCACATCTCACCGCACACCCTAGGCAATCGCACTGTGAGGGTTAGACTCTGCATATATCTCATATCTCACTTCACACCCTAGGCAATCGCACTGTGAGGGTTAGACTGCAGACATCTTACATTTCACTGCACACCCTAGAAAATCGCACTGTGAGGCTTGGACTCTGCAGACATCTCACCCCCTACTGCTCACCCTAGGCAATCGCACTGTGAGGCTTGCACTCGGCAGACATCTTACATCTGAATGCACACCCTAGGCAATCGCACTGTGAGGCTTGGACTATGCAGACATTTCACATCTCACTGCACACCCTAGAAAATCGCATTGTGAGGCATGGACTCTGCAGGCATCTCACATCTCACTGCACACCCTAGGCAATCATCCTTTCAGGCTTCGTCTCTGCAGACATTTTACTTCTCACTGCAGACCCTGGACAATCGAAATGTGAGGCTTGGACTCTGCAGGCATCTTATATCTCACTGCACACTCTAAGCAATCGCATTGTGAGGCTTGGCTTCCACTCTGCAGACATCTTACATCTCACTGCACACCCTGGGCAATTGCATTGTGAGGCTTTGACTCTGCAGACATCTTACACCTCACTGCACACCCTAGGCAATCCCATTGTGAGGCTTGGACTCTGCAGACATCTTACATCTTACTGCACACCCTAGGCAATTGCATTTTGAGGCATGGACTCTGCAGGCATCTTACATCTCACTGCACACCCTAGGCAATCCCATTGGGAGACTTGGACTCTGCAGACTTCATACATCTCACTGCAACCCTATGCAATCACACTGTGAGGCTTGGACTCTGCAGGCATCATACATCTCACTGGACACCCTAGGCAATCGCACTGTGAGGCGTGGACTCTGCAGGCATCTTACATCTCACTGGACACCCTAGGAAATCACACTGTGAGGCTTGGACTCTGCAGACATCTTACATCTCACTGTACACTCTAGGCAATAGCACTGGGAGGCTTGGACTCTGCAGACATCTTACATCTCAGTGCACACTCTAGGCAATCACATTGTGAAGCTTGGACTCTGCATACATCATACATCTCACTGTACACTCTAGGCAATAGCACTGTGAGGTTTGGACTCTGCAGACATCTTACATCTCACTGCACACTGTAGGCAATCACATTGTGAAGCTTGGACTCTGCAGACTTCTTACATCTCACTGCACACCCTAGGCAATCACATTGTGAGGCTTGGACTCTGCAGACATCTTACATTTCACTGCACACCCTAGGCAATCACACTGTGAGGCTTGGACTCTGCGGGCATCTTACATCTCACTGCACACTCTAGGCAATCACACTGTGAGGCTTGTACTCTGCAGACATCTAACATCTCACTGTACACTCTAGGCAATAGCACTGTGAGGCTTGGACTCTGCAGACATATTACATCTCACTGCACACTGTAGGCAATCACATTGTGAAGCTTGGACTCTGCAGACTTCTTACATCTCACTGCACACCCTAGGCAAACACATTGTGAGGCTTGGACTCTGCAGACATCTTACATTTCACTGCACACCCTAGGCAATCGCACTGTGAGGCTTTGACTCTGCAGACATCTTACATCTCACTGGACACCCTAGGCAATCGCACTGTGAGGCTTCGACTCTGCAGACATCTTACATCTCACTGCACACCATAGGAAATCGCACTTTGAGGCTTCGACTCTGCAGACATCTTACATCTCACTGCACACCCTAGGCAAGCACTGTGAGGCTTGGACACTGCAGACATCTTACATCTCACTGCACACCCTAGGCAATCGCACTGTAAGGCTTTGACTCTGCAGACATCTTACATCTCACTGCACACCATAGGCAATCGCACTTTGAGGCTTCGACTCTGCAGACATCTTACATCTCACTGGACATCCAGGCAATCACATTTTGAGGCTTGGACTCTGCAGACATCTTACATCTTACTGCACACCCTGGGCAATTGCACTGTGAAGCTTCGACTCTACAGACATCTTACCTCTCACTGCACACCCTATGCGATCGCACTGTGAGGCTTGGACTCTGCAGACATCATACATCTAACTGGACACCACAGGCAATCGCACTGTGAGGCTTGGACTCTGCAGGGATCTTACATCTCACTGCACACTCTAGGCAATCGCACTGTGAGGCTTGTATTCTGCAGACATCTTACACATCACTGTACACTCTAGGCAATAGCACGGTGAGGCTTGTGCTCTGCAGACCTCTTACATCTCACTGCACACTCTAGGCAATCAGATTGTGAATCTTGGACTCTGCAGACTTCTTACATCTCACTGCACACCTTAGGAAATCGCATTGTGAAGCTTGGACTGTGCAGACATCTTACATCTCACTGCACACCCTAGGCAATCACATTGTGGGGCTTGGACTCTGCAGACATCTTACATTTCACTGAAGACCCTAGGCAAGCACTGCAAGGCTTGGACTCTGCAGACATCTTACATCTCACTGCACACCCTAGGCAAGCACTGTGAGGCTTTGACTCTGCAGACATCTTGCATCTCACTGCACACCATAGGCAATCACACTGAAAGGCTTCGACTCTGCAGACATCTTACATTTCACTGCACACCCTGAGCAATTGCACTGTGAAGTTTCGACTCTACAGACATCTTACATCTCACTGCACACCCTAGGCAATCGCATTGTGGGGCTTCGACTTTGCAAATATCTTACATCTCACTGCACACCTTAGGCATTCGCATTGTGAGGCGTCGACTCTGCAGTCATCTTACATCTCACTGCACACCCTAAGCAATCGCATTGTGAGGCTTGGACTCGGCAGACATCTTACATCTAACTGCACACCCTGGGCAATTGCATTGTTAGGCTTTGACTCTTCAGACATATTATATCTCACTGCAGACACTAGGCAATCCCATTTTGAGGGTTGGACTCTGCAGACATCTTACATCTCTCTGCACACCCTAGGCAATCCCATTGTGGGGCTTGAACTCTGCAGACATCTTACATCTCAATGCACACCCTAGGCAATCACATTGTGAGGCATGGACTCTACAGGCATCTTACATCTCACTGCACGCCCTGAGCAATCACATTATGAGGCTTCGACTGCAGACATCTTACATCTCACTGCACACCCTAGGCCATCGCATTGTGAGGCTTCGACTCTGTAGACATCTTACATCTCACTGCACACCCTAAGCAATTGCATTGTGAGGTATGTCCTCTGCAGGCATCTTACATCTCACTGCACACCCTAGGCAATCCCATTGGGAGGCTTGGGCTCTGCAGACATCTTTTTTTTTATTTGCATCAATTAGTTTCCAAGAAAACTGTAAATTCACAGTACAAAAGAACTTGGAAAAAAAAGAGAAAGGAGAAAGAGAGAAAAATAAAAATAAAATCAATCAACTCTATAGGGACGAAAAACAGAAACAAGAAATACCCAGCAAAAGAAGTTAAAAAAGAGTGGCACTGAGCCTCAGCTCACGGAAGATGGTTTCCTAGAGTCCAGACGGGACTAAGGGTCCAAAGTTAAAAAAATCTCTCTCACAAAGTTCAGCAATGCCAAAGTCAAAGATACTTTTCCTCCCCAACTTAGAATGGACCATCTCTCCTGAGGGAGTTTGAGTTTAAGGTTCACAAAATGTTTTCCCAACCATTTTTCTCTCAAGACTGACAGTGGAACACAACTCATTACCAAGTGCTGTAGAGTTTCAATCCCCTGGCCACAACAGCGACATGACAACATTCGATCTTCCTTTATTTTGATCCTTCTTCCTATCACTTTCCTTGTGGGAAGGAGATTCAAACGGAATCTCAGAAATTGTTCCCTTTCTGAATAGGAGGGGAATTTGTCAAGGCAAGGAAGCACTGTGCCTCTACTGTAGTATTCGTCCAAGTCCAGGTATATAGAATAATGCGCTGAGCGCATCCTGGGTAACAATCCAGTCCCAGTCAAGAAGTGTATTCTTCACCCTAGAAGGGTTTTGAATTAGCCTGTTTTCAGTTTGGGCAATGTTATCCGGAATGCTTTTGCAAGTATTCTGCATAAGTTCAGAACTGGGATCTGTCTTCTAGATAATGCTTCGTTTATGGTCAAGAACCCACTTCTTTCCGGAGGATCAAGGCATTTACTGTAAAGGGTTAGTGACTTCCAAACCATGGCAATTTAGAGAGAGGTTAGGCCCAGTTCTTTCCTCACACATTCAATGGGGAGGGATGAAGGAAGTCTCAACACCCTTTTCCAAAATAAACCTTCCTACAGGCGCCAGACTTTCGGGGCCAGAAAATGTTTTGCCTCTGCTGCATAGGTCAAGATAGGAGATACTTTTAATTTATAGAAGTCAATAAGTGGTCGAAATGAGAAGGCACAGTAGTGTCTGTTGATTAGAAGTGCCTGTGATGCTAAGTTCTTGACTTTGCTTCTTAACCTAGCAACACTCAGTCCATCTTGAGTGCTGTCATTTAGGGTAATCCCAAGGTAGACCATAGACGGGACCACTGGGACAATTTCCCCCGTTAGATGCCACCTAGGTTTCTTGACGTTGTTTGATGTTCCTAGGGCCAGGATTTTTTCGGGTTGATTCTGAGATTGTTTTCCTGAACATACAATTCCAGAGCTTTTAACTGTCGCTGTAGACCTATTACAGTCTGATCTAACAATAGACGGTCGTCAGCGAACAGCAATCTGCCCACCGAAGTCCCCGCAATCTTCGGTGGCAAACTTCTTGTTGCTACAAAAGCTTTGTGCAAGTCAGATATAAATAAGCAGAATACAGCAGGTGCCAAACTGCACTCCTGTTTCAACCCATTGTGAGAGACAACGTTGTTTGAAAGGGTTTCCTTTCTGTCCAGTGTAATTCTGAGAGTTGTTTCGTTGTGAAGTGCCTCCAAGGGCTCTCTTAGGTTGTTTGGGCAGCCCCATTTTCTCAGTTTGTTCCACAAGAGGCTTCGGTCGACCGATTCGAATGCCTGTTCAAGGTCTATGGACGCAATTTAGATGGTTTTGAATTTTTTTTCCTTGACCATGCATTTTAGTGTGCTGATGATTAAGACATTCAAGGTCGTTCCGATGCCCTTGCGGAACCCCGACTGCCAGGGATCTTGGTGGTGTGACAGCCAACTCCATTCGTTCAGATGTATCAGGACTGACTATTGCAGCAAATATTTTTCCCACGACGTCCAAGAGGGCGATGGGTCTGTAGTTGCTAGGATCTGACCTATCGCCCCTCTTGGAAATAGGTACAATTATTGACCTGGTCCAAGAATGAGGTATCCTTTTGAATCTCTTTATGTCATTGAACAGGTTTGTCATGAATAGGGCCCATTTCTCTGGATCTCTCTTGAGGATGTCATTAGTGAGACCATCCGGCCCAGTGGCCCTAGAAGAGTTTGAGTTGTTGATAAGGTCCACGATGTCCTGTTTTTCAAATTTGAGATCCCAAGGTTCATTCGAGGATAGATGTTTTTGTATACCACAGGCTTTCCCCTTGAATAAAGTTTCTGAAAGTGATCCTCCCAGACCAAGGTCGAAATTGGATTCACAATTTTTGAGTCAACGGGAGTGCATATGTCGTTGATTGATTTCCAAATGTCAGAGATGTTTTTGTTGATGAATTCTTTAGCATCTTCTGACTGTCTTGTTGCAATAGCTGGTATTTTTGTTGCGTGAGCCAGTTTCTGTAGGTATTTCAGATTTTTTTGTACAGGGCTAAATCGCCTGGCGTTTTTGGATTTTTTGAATCGCCTCCTAGCCCTCAAAACAACCCTTTTTTTGGCTGCTATTAGGTCCTCTTAGGCGTGCCTGTAGGTCGAAGAGCCACCTTTTTCTGGCTCCTTTGTACGAAATAGCTTTAGTACATCGGTGTATTCAAAGAGGGTAGCACTTAGATCATGCTTGTCCGATTTTAACCTCGCTAGAGAATCCAGTAATAGACCCATGTCTTTTCTCTTGATTCGGAGTCTGTTTCCACCCGGCACCAATTCGAAATGATGATCCGGTAATTGTTGGGCTGTTGTAATGGGATTTCTGTCCCAGTCCTCACTCACAAGCTCCAAAATGTTGTGATCACTCTGGGCGTCGGAACCACTATCAGGGTTTGTAGTTTCCCCATCAAACCTTCTGTTGTAAAGATGTAGTCCAGTGTAGTAACTTGGTTTGCACGTTTCCAAGTTGTTGCAGCTAGTTTGTCACCCCACAGACTCCCATTAACCATGGCAATGTTTCTACTAGAGAGCTCTTTTTCGAAGTCCACTCCTCTAATCATGTTCTTAGTAGAAAACAAAGGCAAGAACTCCATCTTTCTCCCCTTTTTGTCGAAACATTCCATGTTGAGGTCCCCACAAAGGAGGACCTCCAAGTTGGCGCACAAGATCCTTGCATCATCGATAGCTTTTAGGAGCACTTTCTTGAAGTTGTCCTCTTGCCCTTCAGTGGGGTTCCAATAGACGTTGCAAATGAGCAACTTCCATTCTGATGAAGCGACCCGGCCCCTGGAAGATGATTGAACTGTTGTTAGTTGAATCCATGGATTTTGGTTTATAGATGAAAGCACCATTAGGCCGCATGATCGCTTAATGCCCAGTAGGAGGCCTGAACTGGGTCTTCCTTTGAGGCCCTTTAAAGCAGGGTTTATGTAGAGTTCAAACCCGTCTAGGGGTGGGAGGTCGCACAACCATGTTTGCTGCAGGATGAATAATTCATATTTTGATGGATCAACTGCTTGGTTACCAAACAAATGGGAGAACCCCCTTGTGTTCTAGCTCATGAATTTTTTCCCTTTTGGTGAAGTAGAGTGTTGAGCACTAGGGGATTCCGGCTGGCATTATGATTTTACTGCTAAAAAACCTGCCAGCCAACTCCACTCCTCACTGCTGCCTGCAGAATTC
This sequence comes from Ambystoma mexicanum, assembly GCF_040938575.1. Taxonomy (NCBI): domain Eukaryota; kingdom Metazoa; phylum Chordata; class Amphibia; order Caudata; family Ambystomatidae; genus Ambystoma; species Ambystoma mexicanum. Next base: position 172,219,043 of record NC_090925.1, read on the forward strand.
TCCTCAAATTTTTTCAAGAAGGTGCGTGTTGTACCCCCTCTGACGTCGATCTGTATGTCATCCTTGACCCTATGGCTACGGGCACTTCAAGACCCTGCTCGGGTCCAGGTGAAGGCTTTTGTAGCCTTCCTACGAAGTGTTCCCCTTGCTTAGGACCTTCGGGCTGGCTGTGCTCATCCTCATCCAGCTCCTTAAGCGAGAAGCCACGAAAATTAAGTTTGGAACCGAGTTTTATAAGTAAACATCTAGTGTTACATTCCCCCAAATGCAGGACAACACTGTTGTGGTGCTTCTCACTATGAAATTCGATCAGATCGATATCCATTGATTTTAGTTGGGCGAGAGAATCAACGGAATGTAGAAGTCTCATGACGTTAGCCCGATTCATGATGAGATTGTCTTCGTATCCCAGTGTTCTCTCCAGTAGTATTCTAATTGGTCCCTTGGCTGACTTTGTATCAGGCCTTTTATCTTCGTTATGGATTTTTGTCCCAGTTCTTATCTCAGGGATAAATTTGTCAGCCCAAGACACTGTTCTTATAGTGCTATTTTGTGGGACATTTTGAGCTCTGATGTCTTTTTCGTTTTCTGTGTTCTTCAGTGCCAATAAGTTTCTCTTGCTTTCCAGAGTTCTAAAATCCCCTGGTCTAGAAGTGTGAATAGGCACCCTGTCCTGTTCCGAAGAGTGTGCCAAGTTTTCCCTCGAAGTGTGAACTCTGGATTTCCACATGATTTTCTTTGTTAAATCAGCCCCCAGTACGTTTGAGTTTACCAGTGGGAGGTTGATGTTTGCAGCTGAGTGGCCCAAGCAGTCTGTAGACTTTTGGTCGCCCCCTTTAGGCTTGTGGACGTCACCTTTGGGCTTGATATTTTCCGGCTGTTCCTCATCCTCGGCACAAGTCTCAAGTGCTGATGATGCAGACCCCACTTCCTCCCCCCAGGAGTCATCTGTTTCAGAGTAGACTACTAAGTCCATGAGGGAGTTTTCCACACTTTCATTCGCCCTTTCGTTGTCTGAATAATCATCAATCGCTTCGATTGGCCCCTTTGTTGATTTTATTGACGCTTCACCTGATTTCTTTGAACTTCTCTTGAAGATTAGCGGTTTGTCTGGTAAGACTAGATTCCTAGGTAGACTTAGTCTTGTAGTAACCCTAGTACGAGTTGGACTTTTCCGCTGGTTTGTATTAGCGCGACCTGTCAGTTTTTTCGGCAAAGTGGTGACTTTTACCATAGTTCCTGTGTCCATTTTTGTTTACTACTAGTATTACACCATCCTGTGGGGTTAGACCAGTCTTTGGTTTTCTAAACAGTTCATACATTTTAAAGTGTTTGCTCGAAGCACACCCTCCTAGTGGGTTGACTAAAGCAGGAGGCAGAGTATTGGTGACAGTGGTGGCTATCGAGCTTTCGTCTTTGGATGAACTGCCGCCCAGCTTCTCTGTAGGGCCAGCTACCCAGGGAGTGTGATCAGTATTTGTGGATTTGTCTGTTTGATTTAAAGGGGTAAGATCTTCCTCTTGACCCTTGCCAGGGGTAGTGTCCTTGGAATAGATGTCTTTACAGGACTCGTTCAGCCTGGAGGGGCACATCCCACTCCCACTGTGAGGGAGCTCAGCCTCTCTGATCTTCTTTTTTCTTTTTCCTTAACGATCGGCTCTATGATGCTCTTAAAGATTTGCGCTATCTGGTCAGCATTTTTGTCCAAATTTGACTGGAGCGCAGAGACAAACCCTTCTATGAAGATCATCTTAGAGTATAACATAGAGATAGTGGTCGTGTGGTCCCAGAGTTGGTCGTTTTGCGACTCTATTAATTTCATGAAAGGAGCCATTACGAACGCAAATGCTGTAATCATTTCCGAGTCAATTTTTGGGGGGTTCCTCCACCTGGGGAGTGGCCAAGACCGACAAGAGATCTTCATCCGTTGGGGAAGGTTGACGTCTGAATCGTTTACTCGGGAATGGGGCCTGCTGCGGAAAAACCCCTTTGTGGAACCTAGGGGGGTAACCCCTACTTCGGTTGTTGTCTAATTGAGTGAGGTACACCCCTCTTGGTGCGTTGGTTCACCATTTTTCCCCAGGACTTTAAGCGGAGACCGCTGGTGTTCCGTTTGACACAGAGTCGAGGCAAGGTAGGATCGAAGGCATCAGGCCAGTGGTTGTCCTTTTTAGACTGAATTTCCTTGTAGGCATCCAGGTGAATTGGACCAGTTGCGGATGTAATGCTGAAGGGTTTCCAGCCCTGGTTTGTGCTTCGATTATGGGACTGGGAGTCTTTAGACCATTTGTCTCCGCCAAAGACAAAAAGATCGGAACCATATGGATTGCTTGTTTTAGTTGTGGCGGTCAAGTCATCTTTTGCCGAATTGGGCTCCTTCTGAGGTACGAAGGGATAACACTGTGGAGGTGTCATTTGGGGGGCCACCCCGGATTAATCCAATAGGGACTTCTTCGTTGTCGTTTCCTTGCCAGAGCCCGTAGCTTCCTTGCCCACCACACCCGTGAGGGGCATGATGGTGTCGCTTACCGTAGGAGGCACTGTGGGGGGCAAGGGATTTTCCCCCCAATTGCACGGGACTCGCCCTTCCACCCTCCCCTCAGTCGTTCCTTCTTTGGATTGCAGGATGTTGTCGTGTGACGTGGTTGTGCGAGTAATTGTGGCTTCTGGGTAAAGGTCACAGACTATCCTGTCTGTTTGCTCTTGCAAGACTGGGATGTCGCCCATTTTGAGTGTTTTGGTAAAACTGTTGAGGAGTGTGGGACCTGAAAGAGAAAATGCCTCCCTTGCTGTCTCCTATCACCAGAGTCTTAGTGAGCAGGATTTGTAAACGTAGTGAACAGTTGAAACCTTAATGTGTTTTAAAGTTTTGAAGTTTTACCTTCCGGCCTCAGTGCCTTGTTGCCATAGACTGCCTGAGACTACACTTTGCAGAGTGCCTTTTTAGCTGTTTTGATGAGGCCCCGGTACGCTGCAATTTCCAGTAACCAAGTGATTTTCTAGGCATGCAGAGTGGTAGAAAAGGATAGCAGTTCTTAGAGAATAGTGAGTCCAGCACAAAACACAGAGCGGACTGCCTGAGACTGGACTTTGCCGCACTTTGCGTCGCTTCATGAGGGATGCTGGATTTTGTGCAGTAGAGTCTTGGTGGGGAGGCGGAGCGCCCGCTCAACGCTGACTCCCTTAAAGCAGCAGAGTGCCTTTTTAGCTGTTTTGATGAGGTCCCGGCACGCTGCAATTTCCAGTAACCAAGTGAATTTCCAGGCGTGCAGAGTCGTAGAAAAGGATAGCAGCTCTTAGAGAATAGTGAGTCCAGCACAAAACACACAGCGGACTGCCTGAGACTGGACTTTGCCGCACTTTGCGTCGCTTCATGAGGGATGCTGGATTTTGTGCAGTAGAGTCTCGGTGGGGAGGCGGAGCGCCCGCTCAACGCTGACTCCCTTAAAGCAGCAGAGTGCCTTTTTAGCTGTTTTGATGAGGTCCCGGCACGCTGCAATTTCCAGTAACCAAGTGATTTTACAGGCGTGCATAGTCATAGAAAAGGATAGCAGTTCTTAGAGAACAGTGAGTCCAGCACAAAACACACGGGGGACTGCCTGAGACGGCACTTTGCCGCACTTCGACATCTTAGGCAATCCTACTGTCAGACTTCGAATCTGCAGACATCTTACATCTGACTGCACACCATAGGCAATCACATTGTGAGGCATGGAATCTGCAGGCATCTCACATCTCACTGCACACCCTAGGCAATCATCTTGTCAGTCTTCGACTCTGCAATCATCTTACATCTCACTGCAGACCCTGGACAATCACACTGTGAGGCTTGGACTCTGCAAACATCTTACATCTCACTGCACACCCTAAGCAATCACATTGTGAGGCTTGTCTTCCACTCTGCAGACATCTTACAACTCACTGCACACCCTGGGCAACTACATTTTGAGGCTTCAACTCTGCAGGCATCTTACATCTTACTGCATACCCTAGGCAATCGCATTTTGAGGCATAGACTCTGCAGGATTCTTACATCTCACTGCACACCCTAGGCAATCCCATTGCGAGGCTTGGACTCTGCAGACATCTTACATCTCACTGCACACCCTAGGCAATTGCATTGTGAGCCATGAACTTTGCAGCGTTCTTACATCTCACTGCACACCCTAGGCAATCACATTGCCAGGCTTCGACTCTGCAGACATCTTACATCTCACTGCATACCCTAGGCAATCGCATTCTGAGGCATGTGAGGGTTTAATTCTGCAGGCATCTTACATCTCACTGCACACCCTAGGCAACTGCATTGTGAGGCATGGACTCTGCAGGCATGTTACATCTCACTGCACACCCTAGGCAATCGTACTGTTAGGCTTCAACTCTGCGGACATCTTACATCTTACTGCAGATCCTGGGCAATCGCACTCTGAGGCTTGGACTCTGCGGACATCTTAAATCTCACTGCAGACCCTGGGCAATCGCATTGTGAGGCTTGGCTTCCACTCTGCAGACATCTTACATCTCAATGCACACCCTAGGCAATCGCACTGTGAGGCTTTGACTCTGCAGACATCTTACATCTCACTGCAGACCCTGGGCAATCGCTCTGTGACGATTGGACTCTCCAGACAACGTACATCTCACTGCGCACCCTAGACAATCACACTGTGAGGCTTGGATTCTGCAGACATCTCACATCTCACTGCACACCCTAGGCAATCGCATTGTGAGGCATGAACTCTGCAGGCAACTTACATCTCACTGCACATCCTAGGTAATCCCATTGTGAGCCTTGGACTCTGCAGACATCTTACATCTCACTGCACACCCTGGGCAATCGTACTGTCAGGCTTCTACTCTGCAGGCATCTTACATCCCACTGCACACCCTGGGCAATCGTAGTATCAGGCTTTGATTCTGCAGACATCTTACATCTCATTGCACACTGTAGGCAATTGCATTGTGAGCCATGGACTCTGCAGCGTTCTTTCATCTCACTGCACACCCTAAGTAATCGCATTGCCAGGCTTCGACTCTGCAGACATCTTACATCTCACTGCATACCCTAGGCAATCGCATTGTTTGGCATGTGAGGGTTTAACTCTGCAGGCATCTTACATCTCACTACACACCCTAGGCAATTGCATTGTGAGGTATGGACTCTGCAGGCATCTTACATCTCACTGCAAACCCTAGGCAATCATAGTGTCAGGCTTCGACTCTGCAGACATCTTACATCTCAGTGCACACCCTGGGCAATCACACTGTGAGGCTTGGACTCTGCAGACATCTTACATCTCACTGCACACCCTAGGCAATCGCACTGTGAGTCTTGGATTCTGCAGACATCTTACATCTCACTGCACACCCTAAGCAATTGCATTGTGAGGCTTGGCTTCCAATCTGCAGACATCTCACTGCACACCCTGGGTAATCACATTGTGAGGCTTCGACTCTGCAGACATCTTTCATCTCACTGCACTCCTGTGAGGCTTCAACTCGGCAGGCATCTTACATATCACTGCAGACCCTGGGCAATCACACTATGAGGCTTGGACTCTAGCGACATCTTACATCTCACTACACACCCTAGGCAATCGCACTGTGTGGTTTGGGCTCTGCAGACATCTCACATTTCACTGCACACCCTAGGCAATCGCATTGTGAGGCATGGACTATGCAGGCAACTTACATCTCACTGCACACCCTAGGTAATCCCATTGTGTGCCTTGGACTCTGCAGACATCTTACATCTCACTGCACACCTTAGGCGATCGCATTGTGAGGCATGGACTCTTCAGGCATTTTACATCTCACTGCACACCCTAGGTAATCCCATTGTGTGCCTTGGACTCTGCAGACATCTTACATCTCACTGCACTCCCTGGGCAATCGTACTGTCAGGCTTCTACTCTGCAGGCATCTTACATCCCACTGCACTCCCTGGGCAATCGCATTGTGAGGCATGTGAGGGTTTAACTCTGCAGGCATCTTACATCTCACTGCACACCCTAGGCAATTGCATTGTGAGGCATGGACTCTGCAATCATCTTACATCTCACTGCAGACCCTGGACAATCACACTGTGAGGCTTGGACTCTGCAAACATCTTACATCTCACTGCACACCCTAAGCAATCACATTGTGAGGCTTGTCTTCCACTCTGCACACATCTTACAACTCACTGCACACCCTGGGCAACTGCATTTTGAGGCTTCAACTCTGCAGGCATCTTACATCTTACTGCATACCCTAGGCAATCACATTTTGAGGCATAGACTCTGCAGGATTCTTACATCTCACTGCACACCCTAGGCAATCCCATTGCGAGGCTTGGACTCTGCAGACATCTTACATCTCACTGCACACCCTAGGCAATTGCATTGTGAGCCATGAACTTTGCAGCGTTCTTACATCTCACTGCACACCCTAGGCAATCACATTGCCAGGCTTCGACTCTGCAGACATCTTACATCTCACTGCATACCCTAGGCAATCGCATTCTGAGGCATGTGAGGGTTTAATTCTGCAGGCATCTTACATCTCACTGCACACCCTAGGCAATTGCATTGTGAGGCATGGACTCTGCAGGCATGTTACATCTCACTGCACACCCTAGGCAATCGTACTGTTAGGCTTCAACTCTGCGGACATCTTACATCTTACTGCAGATCCTGGGCAATCGCACTCTGAGGCTTGGACTCTGCGGACATCTTACATCTCACTGCAGACCCTGGGCACTCGCATTGTGAGGCTTGGCTTCCACTCTGCAGACATCTTACATCTCAATGCACACCCTAGGCAATCGCACTGTGAGGCTTTGACTCTGCAGACATCTTACATCTCACTGCAGACCCTGGGCAATCGCTCTGTGAGGATTGGACTCTGCAGACAACGTACATCTCACTGCGCACCCTAGACAATCACACTGTGAGGCTTGGATTCTGCAGACATCTCACATCTCACTGCACACCCTAGGCAATCGCATTGTGAGGCATGAACTCTGCAGGCAACTTACATCTCACTGCACATCCTAGGTAATCCCATTGTCAGCCTTGGACTCTGCAGACATCTTACATCTCACTGCACACCCTGGGCAATCGTACTGTCAGGCTTCTACTCTGCAGGCATCTTACATCCCACTGCACACCCTGGGCAATCGTAGTATCAGGCTTTGATTCTGCAGACATCTTACATCTCATTGCACACTGTAGGCAATTGCATTGTGAGCCATGGACTCTGCAGCGTTCTTTCATCTCACTGCACACCCTAAGTAATCGCATTGCCAGGCTTCGACTCTGCAGACATCTTACATCTCACTGCATACCCTAGGCAATCGCATTGTTTGGCATGTGAGGGTTTAACTCTGCAGGCATCTTACATCTCACTACACACCCAAGGCAATTGCATTGTGAGGCATGGACTCTGCAGGCATCTTACATCTCACTGCAAACCCTAGGCAATCATAGTGTCAGGCTTCGACTCTGCAGACATCTTACATCTCAGTGCACACCCTGGGCAATCACACTGTGAGGCTTGGACTCTGCAGACATCTTACATCTCACTGCACACCCTAGGCAATCGCACTGTGAGTCTTGGATTCTGCAGACATCTTACATCTCACTGCACACCCTAAGCAATTGCATTGTGAGGCTTGGCTTCCAATCTGCAGACATCTCACTGCACACCCTGGGTAATCACATTGTGAGGCTTCGACTCTGCAGACATCTTTCATCTCACTGCACACCTGTGAGGCTTCAACTCGGCAGACATCTTACATAACACTGCAGACCCTGGGCAATCACACTATGAGGCTTGGACTCTAGCGACATCTTACATCTCACTACACACCCTAGGCAATCGCACTGTGTGGTTTGGGCTCTGCAGACATCTCACATCTCACTGCACACCCTAGGCAATCGCATTGTGAGGCATGGACTATGCAGGCAACTTACATCTCACTGCACACCCTAGGTAATCCCATTGTGTGCCTTGGACTCTGCAGACATCTTACATCTCACTGCACACCTTAGGCGATCGCATTGTGAGGCATGGACTCTTCAGGCATCTTACATCTCACTGCACACCCTAGGTAATCCCATTGTGTGCCTTGGACTCTGCAGACATCTTACATCTCACTGCACTCCCTGGGCAATCGTACTGTCAGGCTTCTACTCTGCAGGCATCTTACATCCCACTGCACTCCCTGGGCAATCGCATTGTGAGGCATGTGAGGGTTTAACTCTGCAGGCATCTTACATCTCACTGCACACCCTAGGCAATTGCATTGTGAGGCATGGACTCTGCAGACATCTTACATCTCACTGCAGACCCTGGGCAATCGCACTTTGAGGCTTGGACTCTGCAGACATCTTCCATCTCACTGCCGCCTTCTCAATCTTATTTCGCCTTGCCCTGTGTTCCTGTCATTATCTTAGTTTGCCTTGCCCTGTGTTCCTATCATTATTTTATTTCACCTTGCCCTGCGTTCCTGTGATTATTTTATTTCACCTTGCCCTGCGTTCCTGTGATTATCTTATTTTACCTTGCCCTGTGTTCCTATAATTATCTTATTTCGCCTTGCCCTGTGTGTCATTAACTTATTTCACCTTGGCCCGTGTTCCTGTAATTATCTTATTTCACCTTGCCCTGTGTTCCTGTCATTATTTTATTTTACCTTGCCCTGTGTTCCTATCATTATCTTATTTCACTGTGCCCTGTGTTCCTATCATTATTTTATTTCGTCTTGCCCTGTGTTCCTGTCATTATCTTATTTGTTCCTGTCATTTTGTTATTTCACCTTGCCCCGTATTCCTGTCATTATCTTATTTCACCTTGCCCCGTGTTCCTGTGATTATCTTTTTTCGCCTTGCCCCGTGTTCCTGTGATTATCTTATTTCGCCTTGCCCCGTGTTCCTGTCATTATGTTCTTTGCTCCTGTCATTATCTTATTTCGCCTTGGCCTGTGTTCCTGTCATTATCTTATTTCGCCTTGGCCTGTGTTCCTGTCATTATCTTATTTCTCCTTGGCCTGTGTTCCTGTCAATATCTTATTTCGCCTTGCCCCGTGTTCCTGTCATGATCTTATTTCACCTTGCCCTGTGTTCCTGTCATTATCTTATTTCGCCTTGCCCCGTGTTCCTGTCATTATTTTCTTTGCTCCTGTCATGATCTTATTTCACCTTGCCCCATGTTCCTGTCAATATCTTATTTCACCTTGCCCCATGTTCCTGTCATGATCTTATTTCACCTTGCCCCATGTTCCTGTCATGATCTTATTTCACCTTGCCCCATGTTCCTGTCATGATCTTATTTCACTGTGCCCTGTGTTCCTGTCATTATCTTATTTCACCTTGCTCTGTGTTCCTATCATTATCTTATTTCACTGTGCCCTGTGTTCCTGTCATTATCTTATTTCACCTTGCTCTGTGTTCCTATCATTATCTTATTTCACTGTGCCCTGTGTTCCTGCCATTATCTTATTTCACCTTGCTCTGTGTTCCTGTCATTATCTTATTTCACCTTGCCCTGTGTTCCTATCATTATTTTATTTCGCCTTGCCCCGTGTTCCTGTCATTATCTTCTTTGCTCCTGTCATTATCTTATTTCGCCTTGGCCTGTGTTCCTGTCATTATCTTATTTCGCCTTGGCCTGTGTTCCTGTCATTATCTTATTTCGCCTTGGCCTGTGTTCCTGTCATTATCTTATTTCGCCTTGGCCTGTGTTCCTGTCATTATCTTATTTCGCCTTGGCCTGTGTTCCTGTCATTATCTTATTTCGCCTTGCCCCATGTTCCTGTCATGATCTTATTTCACCTTGCCCCATGTTCCTGTCATGATCTTATTTCACCTTGCCCCATGTTCCTGTCATGATCTTATTTCGCCTTGCCCCATGTTCCTGTCATGATCTTATTTCACCTTGCCCCGTGTTCCTGTCATTATCTTCTTTGCTCCTGTCATTATCTTATTTCGCCTTGCCCCGTGTTCCTGTCATTATGTTCTTTGCTCCTGTCATTATCTTATTTCGCCTTGGCCTGTGTTCCTGTCATTATCTTATTTCACCTTGCCCCATGTTCCTGTCATGATCTTATTTCGCCTTGCCCCATGTTCCTGTCATGATCTTATTTCACCTTGCCCCGTGTTCCTGTCATGATCTTATTTCACCTTGCCCTGTGTTCCTGTCATTAGAGTGGGAAATGGCAGACACCCATGCAGAGGTGAAGAGAGTAGACAGATGAGAAAGGATGGGCCATTTCCCCAGAAAGTTTGACAGAGGTTACAAGTAGAGTGGAGGGGCGGGGACTGTAAAGAAATGGCAATCTGGCATGTTCTAGAAACTTCACCCAACCAATGACTGGTCTGTGTTAGTTTCCATTGAAGGAGAACACACCGTGAATTAAAAAATAAATTATTACACTTCATGGAGTTTCTGTTTGTTTGTGGATGCAACACTTAGCCACCTGAAAATGTTAGCCATGGCTGACATCTTGTAAACATGTATTAAAATCGTTTAAACACACTGTTCTGTTGTACACTAGTTTTTGAAGAAAATATCGAGAATGCATGGGGTGGTCAGAAGGTGGCAGGTGCTAGGGCTGTGACCTTTGTGAGGGCTTACTATTGGGATGCAATTGCAAAGTACATTGAAGCAATCTTGGAAGTCAAGAGCAAAATAAGAGACTCGGCCATTGTGTGCAGAGAACCTTACCCCTGAGCAGCCCCAATATAGGTAATGTTCAAAAGAGAATGTCTAAGAACCCAGTGTGTGCACAAGAGTTACTGATGTGAGGATAACACTGATAGTTGCTGTGAGGACAATGACAGGGGAAATGTAAGCCCTCTGTGCAGGGGAAAATGTATACAGACCTTGACACGAGCCAGGCTTGTTGCGAAGTACTTGATGTATGCATGTATATTCAATGTATATACTGCAGCTAATGTCCTATGTTTTGCCCCCATGTATGTTCAGGGTGGTCGTTAACACACATATGCTGTTGGAAGACTATACATTAGCTTCTTACTAGCAATGTGCGTGCGATCATTGATTGGGAATTAATTGCTTTCTAAGTGGGTTTTGGGCAGAAAATGAATTTAAGTACAGACAGCATCTTTAATCTGTGTATGCCTACCTGACCTGTCCAGAAATGGCCAAGACACCAAACAACGTGCCTACATTCCCACGTCATTTCCTTTAATTAAGCCACATTTACAAAACCTGCCTTCCCAACTCACCGAGCTGTTTTTTTTTCTTACGAAGTAGCATTTGAGGTGGACAGAGGCAGGTCTGTCGTATTGGGGTCCGTGGACGATGCAGATGGTAACACTCGCAAAGGGAAATTCATAGTCCCTTTTTGGTTAAAAAGTACATTAAAAAAAAACGGAACTTGAAAGAGGTGCCGGTTTTTAACCACGTTTGTGGAGTTCGTGATTCAACTGAGCTGACAATTACAGCATTATTTTTTAGGACCCATGGCCCCCGTGACCAAGCTGAAAATAACAGCACAGTTATGACAGCACATCACCTTCAGGGCCCAATTCTGAAGTTGGTGTTAAGTATCGAAAAGGGTGTTAAAAGGCCGAATGACCTTTTCGGTACTTAAGACCTATTCTGAAGTTGGCGCATTCCTCCAAAGTTGGAAGGAATGCGCCAATTTCTGAGTATATGTGGCGGTTGCTGGGATGGGTTGGAAACCAACCTAGCAACCACCACATTCGTAAACTGACTTTTTGGAAGCCTATTCTTGTGGCACTGCTCCAGTTTAATATGTGCGCTAAACTAGCGCACATTTACGGTACCCTTTTGGTGCTGTTAAACTGGAGGAGTGCCACAAGAAGCCTTGTTTGGTGTAAATGAAAGTGTTCATATACACCGGTGTTGTATATGGACACTTTCATGCACACCAAAGCAAGCAGCTTCAACGTTGCAGGATGCAACGTTGAAGCTGCTCGCTTTAAATGAAAGTGTTCATATACACCGCACGGTTGTATAGGAACACTTTTATTTAAACCAATGCGAGCAGCTAAGACGTTGCATTCTAAAACGTTGAAGCTGCTGGCTTTTGTGTAAATGAAAGTGTTCATATACACCGCACGGGTGTATATGAACACTTTCCTATACATCACAGTAAGCAGCTTCAACATCCTACTTTGGTGTATAGTTCTCGGTAGCATTTTCGTTAAATAACGATTCCCTCGTTATTTAACGAAAACGCTGCCGAGATTTTGCAATCCGCCTGTTTCCATTAGAAACAGGCGGATTACAGTAAAAGCACTGTCGTGCTTTGAGAAGATGCCCAGGCCCACATGAGAATAATAGTGGTGCCTGAGCGTCAAGAAATGGCGCAGTGAATCGTGCTATTTAGCGCGTTCACTGCACCATGATGAGAATCGGGGCCTTGGTTCTTTATATGTGGGGTCAGAACTTGAGAAAAGCTGTACTGACATTAACTCTGATGGCGCAGTGAACGTGCTAAATAGCCCATGTGTTGTATATGAACACTTTCATGTACACCAAAGCAAGCAGCTTCAACGTTTAACGAAAATGCTGCCGAGAACTATACACCAAAGTAGGATGTTGAAGCTGCTTACTGTGGTGTATAGGAAAGTGTTCATATACACCCGTGCGGTGTATATGGACACTTCCATTTAAACCAAACAAGGCTTCTTGTGGCACTCCTCCAGTTTAACGGCACCAAAAGGGTACCGTATATGTGCGCTAGTTTAGCGCACATATTAAACTGGAGGAGTGCCACAAGAAAAGGATTCCAAAAAGCCAGTTTACAAATGTGGCGGTTGCTAGGTTGGTTTCCAACCCATCCTAGCAACTGCCACATGTATTCCGAAAGTGGCGCATTCCTTCCGACTTCGGAAGAATGCGCCACCTTCAGAATAGGTCTTAAGTACCGAAAAGGTTGTTAACCCTTTTAACGTCCTTTTCGGTACTTAACACCTTGATGAGAATCGGGCCCTGAGACGTTAGAAGCGCACTCCAGGCTCAGCCTGTGCATTCTTACTGGTCTTTCAGCAACTTGACTCACAAATGATGAAGGGCAAGCAAGCATCAAGGTGTTCAACAGACATGCACACATGCCCTAATAAGAGTCTTAGAAGTAGCTTATTTGAACTACCGTGATGTTGGGACCAAGACACATACTAAGAAGAATGCACAAGAATTGAGGAAGAAAAGGGCATGAATCAAAGAACCGTGGAAGACCGCCTACGAAGGATACCAATCACCATAGGCACAGCCAATCCAAATGACTTGCAAGCCTACAATAACATCTGTACATGCCGAAAAGCATTTAACCGAATTGAATAGCGGTTCCTGTCCAGAGCACTGATATAGGCTGGCATTGATCATACATTCATATACTGGATCAACACCCTGTACGCTGCACGAATAGCCAACATCTCAGTTGGACAAGTGCCCTCATCACTTTTTTTCACTGACCCTTGGGACAAGGCAGGGATGTCCACTGTCCCGATTGCTCTCGCTATCACACAAGAGCCATTAGCATGCAAGATTAGGGAAGACAGAGATTGGTGGAATCACCCTAGAATATATAACCAGTAAACTCCTACTTCATGCAGATGATATGGACCTCATCCTGGCAAACCCAGAGAGAGAACTTGCTCCGATAATAAACATCGCAGCAGAATTTTGACCGATCTCAGGCTATAAAATAAACCAGGGTGAAATTGAACCACTCAGACTGGGCAAGGAAAAGGATCAATTACACCTAAGAACTCTATCAGGTATCAAGATTTCATCAACCCTCTTTGCCAAGCTATACGATCTGTTCATCGCCATTGCTCTAAAGCTCATCACCACCAAATGGAAAGACTCCCATAACCTTTCCGTTGAAGGGTGGTGGAATAGCATTTGTTATGTGCACAGAATTGAGTTATGTATGGCCACGTGTTTGGAGACTATTCCAAATTATAACGCCAAATGGGCTTTTTTTATTCGTTATCTAGATTGTTTTGCAGCTTCATCGCATGGAACATGAACACCGGTTCTAGATCCCCCTCTCCGGATGGACATTGTTTAACAACTTTCGGTTGTTTCGCTGTCTGTACCAATGTAATATTCAGTATGATTCTTAGCATCATATAGTACTATAGATACCTCCCCCCCAAACCCTCTTCTCTCACTCCCCTTTGTTCTCGTGTTTGTATCTCATTTGTCTCCTTGTTTGTCTCCCTTATGAGTCTCAGGGGTAGGCACTTTGACTAAATTGCAGATTTCAATATGGTTGACCTTTCCCATTAATGTACTAGTCCTGTGGCTTTATTCTCCAACCCATTAGTTCCATGATCATATGTGTATTTCTCTCTAGATCAATGTGTGATTAATGTTTCTTGACATCAGTATCTGCATCAGTTTATGACATGTACTTTCTACATTTGTATAATCTCACTAAAAACCAATCAAATTAAGATTTCATCAACCTTAAAATGCACAGAAATCACACTGGATTAGAACTTAAAACAAATGACCAAGGTTAACTACAGGACATTGTGGAAAAACAAAGAAAACGACCTGGAATGCTGGTCCAGACTCCCACTCTCACTATCAGGAGGCATATCACTTTTCAAGATGGCCTCATTACCGCAGATAGTATACTTATTTACCATGCTCCTGACTATACTTCTTGCAAAGTATCTATATATTTAAAACGCTTAGGTATGTTTTCGTACTCAGCTGATGCAATGTATCAGTGTTAGGTTGCCCTCTGCTGTCCAAATGGCAAGGTGCATTATGCTACAACACAATGTTATGCCATCACTGGACTCTGCACTGGAATAAGGTTGTCAATTATGCATCTACAAAGAACCATCATAGAACCCCGTGTGATTGATGGACCTTAGATACTGTTCTCATAACGCACATACCTCTCATTCCATCCAATATGTTTATCCTTTTCAATGACCATTAATAAGTCACAGGGGCCTTCCTGGAAACAATCAGTGGTAATTCTGATATTTAAGAAGAGGGACAGAAGTCACCCTATGAATTACCTACCGATATTGACCTTTAAGATATGCTAGAATGGTGCATTTTACGCCGGGAATAACCAGTATCGAGAGAATGATAAAGAACGCTAAAACGATCCAAATATCAACATCACTGGACTGTAGAGACCATCTTGGGTGTATTAGGAAACCTCTTTACTCAAACCATTTGACACCATTGATTCTGTACACCACCACCGTTCAACAGATACACACAACCCAATACTACTTCATTATACATCAATATAGGTACACACAACAAAAATAGAAGAAACACAGCTCTCATATGGAGCACCACTATGGCACAATAGATATCTATTGATAGACAATATACAATTATTGTGGCCAGGTTTGGCCTCTAGACCGCAGGATGCTTAAGTCCTTCACAAGCATAGCAACAGAATTCAATCTGCCTAGAACAAAATGCTGGATATACCTCCAACTAGCACACTGTGTACAGACAGCACCAGTTAGAAGACTTGTAGAAGGCCAAAGAGAATCCACCTATGTTGACTTTACAAGGAAACGTGCAACCACCAACAAGGCCATCGCATGTGTATACTCCCTGCTCCAAACGGAGACAAGCAATCTCTTATACACACTAGAGCATCCTCGGAAAAAGACTTAGGTGAAGACATGGACAATGGCCTTTGTATAGAAGCCTAAAGCAAATGGAACTAGGGTCCTAGAGACTATCATGAAGGACTGATGTCATATAAGATGATACACAGAACATATTGGTACCCTACCCTAGCCAAGCCTATCATAAAGGGGTTGTGGATTGCCCGGCTCCTTCACACACACATGTTCCTGCCCACCAATGAAAACATTCTGCTCGAAGATATTTTGAAATATATATCATGTTTTCGGGCGGCAATGTTCTTAACACCCACGTGATGGCTATTTTAGGCATCTCTTATTTACAACCATCTTTGGATTTTCCAAAAAGATAAATGGAGACTTTTGCCCTAAGCAAGCGCAAGGAGTTAGTTATTCTGATGAACTGGAGAGGACCTATACCAAACCTGTATTTTGAGTGGATTGGTTTGATGTCGCAAGTGGGGAAAGGTACATCAGTAGAAGAAAGAGCCAATCGCCTTTTGGGAAGAAATGTATGTCAGTTCTGTGAATGAATATTACAGCAAGGTTTAATGGGAGTGATTCTTATATTCCAGGAAGGTATTTGAATCCTTGGTAAGGTATTGAAATGATACATGTTGAACTTGACGATAACTTTGTTGATTGCATGAGTAGGTTCTGTTGTTTTACATCTTCTTTTAACTGCCATGGGTCTCCCCTAACCCCCAGTGCCAAGGCCTTTTTTGATGATTTTTGTATTTCGCCATTCAATGCCTTCTAACCTTTTCTGTTTCATTTCTCAAAACCATTGACAATATTTTCACAAAAAAGCAAGCCATTTTCTATGTATTTACTTCCAGATCATAACCATTGGGCAGTAATCCGATAGAGCCATTACTTTTATGTACCCCAGTAGGATAGAGGGGGGACGCTGCGATTGCTCTCACGATTTATTTGATTTAAAGTTCCCAATAAAATGAAATATCTCAATATCTCATCTTTATGTTCATTCTGCGAGGTCTGTGCGTGAGTAGAAAGTCACAGGGTCCATTGTAAATATACAGCGAAGTGGGTTTACTGCAACTAATTACCTATAGGGCTATGGATGTTGTTCTGCTTGCTTTTCCCTTCACCAAAGCAGCCCAAGAGCCACACCTGCCCCGCCCACACAGCTCCTAATAAGAAATGGACATAGAGAGAAGACTGATAGGCCCTCATTGAGAAATCGGTGGCAGTCTGTCTAAGTACAATTTCTGCATGTGGAAATCTGTCGTTCACTGACTTCAGGCATGAGGCACATTTGGGGGCAAGGGGCAGAGCAGGCAGCCTGTTAACTACTCCCCAGCTCCCCCAGGGCAGGGAGCAGTCATCGTTGAGCACTGCACGAACAAAGGCAGGGAACAAAGGCCTGCCCTTATCCATCTCCCTCCCACACTGCAGCCAGTGGCTTAATATGCTGCTCAGAGGTTTTCACTTCCCAAATTAGCATTACTTTGTAAAAGTAAACATGCTTAAAGAGTATGAAGGGGGGTTGGGCAGTTGAGGTGAACTGTATGGGCTTTTTTTGCTGCCTCTATCAAAAGGGATAGAGACAGAATGCAGGAGCAGGCGTTTGTGGGGGGCAGGAGTGTAAATGGCCAAACAAAGGCATGATATGAGGAAGGGAGGAATCGGCATTAGTTTATGGTATTTCGGCAGTTGAAATTTTCTTGTATAAGGGATGTTTTATGGCTATCAAATGGGTGACTCCGTGTTACCTGAACACCACTGGGGTTTCTTTAGAAAATCATTGTTTTCTGGTATGTTAATCCGGGTCAGACAAAAAGAATACAACTCCCAGAATGCATTGATCTTTTACAGGAAAGCCCAGCACTAGGAACAGTTTCTCTGGTGACATGGTGTCACCTTGAAAAACTATGCTCTTTACTGGGAGGCAAACAAGTTTCAGTAAAGAGGGAACAAAGCAATATTGCTCCCCATTATGTTTATTGCTGCCCTTTCGGTTTTAGCAAAGGGAGCTGGAGTTGGAATAATGCAAGGTTAAAGGTGCAGGAGGTTGCACTTGAGGGGATTACTTCCTTTGTTTGGTTTTGTGTTTTATTTACTGGGAAAAATGCATGCGAAAAGTAGAAACCAATTATTGTATCAACAATCATGACACAGCCAACGGTTTCGACGTGTGTAGTGAAAAGCTTTTCTTTCTTGCTTTTGTAGCTATTGAAATCACATGTCCATGTACATTCACGATTTGCCTTGTGTTATAATTGCTGGTTCAAGTTACCAACATTTGATAGGTTTTGGCAAGATGTGTTAAGATACAATCAATTACAGGTATTGTCATCATACCGTACAGAACTTTCATCATTGCCAGGATACAAACGGCCAGCTTTTGCCAATAGACAGCAGCAGCAAGCTCTATTTACAAGGCATTTCAATATGTTGGCATTGTGCTTGCACCATATCATTATAATGTGGCGATTTGTATAGGGCTTCATTTAGATGACCAGTTCAAAGCTTAGCATTAATGTGTGTTATTATTGCCTATTGATGGTACTCGATTCAGATTCACCACCCTCAGAATAAAGAAGGGCCTAGTCGGTGCCACCAGGGTTTCAAACGTTTTATATGGCATTGCCCCATTCCAAAAACCAGCATGTTGCACATGAGTTATCTATCTGATGTGTAACTATTTGCCAGAAGTTAACATTCTATGTCCAGGACTCACACCATTAGGCATTGATCACCATCACATGCCTAAGTATTTATGCTATTTCCTAGATATTGCAATCCTATACTCAGGTACTCTCACCATATAAGCTTTTCCCCTTAGATGCTCATGCACTCAAATCATTTGGCAGGTATTATTATACTTTGTCTAGGGTCAGATCATATGGAAAGATAACTGCATCACTTCATAGCCTTCCTGGTTCTCTGATCTTCCTCTATAGAGCTTTGAAGTAGCTTCAAGGAACTCTTGTAACCTAACCTTACTTAATGTAGCTGGGAACTGCCTCCTTTTTTGCCACCGCCTAACTCTTTCCACATATTTTACACCTATTTTCCAATCTTCCGCAAGAACATTTGGAATGGCATCTGAGCGCTGTGTTCACCAATTGAGAAGGGCTATTGGCTCTTGCTAGACTTTCAATTGAGACATTGCATAAAAATAGTTCAGGAGGCAATAGGTACCTTTGCAGCAGCAAATTCTAGGAGACTGCCCCCCAGTTAGACAATAAACAAAAAGAGGAGATGGAAAAATAATTCCTGTTGATAATATTGCTGTATGTCTACTTATTATATTCAAGTAAAAGATAATAAACTGGTATTTAAATTGCAATGATTTCATGATTTTGGAGAGGGAGTGCAGAGCGGGGTAGCAGTAGAGGAGCAACGGTGGGGCGTATTCTGATGTTTTGCCCTGTGAGCAATATGGTCTAGAACCTGCCCTGTGCATGATTTTACTGATACAAAAGCAGAAAACCATTACTGAAGGTGCGGCAAACTGGAAGCTTGGTGATGGTGTCCATTTTGAAAACAGGAAATACAATCCATTCTGAATCTTGGAAGGAGGAAGCTATCCAGCAGAAATGGCCTCATGCAGCTAGCAGATAGAGAATGCTCAAATTCAGTGAACACAAGCTCACTCTCCTTGCACAGGATGATGCAGAAAAAGCATCCTGACTGTGAATGGTCAGAAATGTGAAGTGGACTACTTTGTGACCCTTTTTCAAAACATGCCCTTTTATTAGATAAGAAAGGTTGGATAGGCGCCTCATTATCCCTATCTGACGAGGATTTCCCTACATAAAATAAACGACATGAAACACTCTAAAAACAAAGTTTCTGTCCCTCAGACTTTTACAACAAATCAACAAAGAAATATATGGCAGTTTAACAACAACAACATTAACAGTATAATCCACACCACAATAGCTGCTGCTTCTGATAACCTAGCAGAACTTTGCTTCCCAAGATTCAAGCAGGCGTTTCTTTAATGTTCAAAAAGGATGAGGAAATCCTGCATCATAAAAAGGTTTGCTTCAGTTCTCTTTGAATCCAAGTTGAGAACCCAAAGTTCCAACTTGGATTCCAAAGATGATTCACAAATGCTCAACAAAGCTTTTCTCTTCCCACTTCCAGCCAGGATTGTGAGACAGCTTTTTGTCATTGGCAATGTCTAGTTCAATAAACATCTTGAAACAGTTTCTTGTCATCAACAAAGAATATGTCAGAGCTTCATTCGTTTTTGAAACAAATGTCTTTGTCAGGATCTTTTGGCACCACATTCGTTTCACTATTACACCACAAAAACACTTCAGTGATTCTTCAACTACTTCTTCATAAGTGTTACCTCACCACAGTACTTCATGAACTTCCCCGTGGGTTTACTCTCATGCCAGGCTTACTGCTGCTACAACTTTCTGTTCCGGTGTACTCTTGCCAGAACAGAGCCAATGCTCACAAGGCTCTTGATCTGGTACACTCTCCTGGTACACTCTCCTGCCAGCCAAGTCAAACTACTGCTGCTCTCTGTTTGGGTATACTTCCCTGTCCAGGCAGAACCAATTGGTACAAAGTTGTATGAGCTGGTTAACTTCCTTGCCAGGCCAAACTACCCGTTCTAAGTACTTCTGTGGAAGGGTAAGAGTTGAAGGTTTTAACAAAGTCTTCTACTTCGCGCAATTAGATTTTAGAATGTCTGTAAGGCAAACAAGATTCACACTGGTGCTATTTACTACACCTAAGTGTTTGTCTCATGCAAGGCAGGCAATGCTTCCTTCCTCCTGAACCTCTTGCATTAGAAGGGAAGCCCTCTTGTCAATTTTGTTCCACCTTTGTATTTTTAACCAAATGCTGACAATGACTCTTTCTCTCCTTCACCCTTCTTTGGCTTCGGCAATGTGGGTTTGAAACATTCTCTACACCTGAGCAATATTCTTCACACACACTATTAGGTTATTTTCTTTTGGCTTAGGCAACCGTGATTTTTTGTCGTTTGCTTTCATGTGAGCCCCTTTGGTTTTGGCAAGATATATTGGCTCTGGAATTATTGCAACTCTGCATGGTTGCGTTTTAGGATAACCCACTATGCAACAGTCAATCTCTTTATGCCAACTACTTTGGTTTCTACCAGCTTGGTATGCATCACAATCATCAACTTGTTTTATATCAGTTCGGTATTCAAAATGAAAACTGGATTAAAGCAATGGGCAGTCACAGAGCGCTCCAGGGTCACAATAGAATAGTGAACTCACTGGGTGAGGTATGCGCGTCCATTTGCCTTGCTGATTCCAGCTTGTATGCTTCAGTTCTCCTACACGGTCTGGCCACCTCTCCTACACGGCTTCCCTCGTGCCTCCCCCAGCTATCCGGTGCTTGTCTGCCAATGCTGACCACTTCACAATGGGGAGAGTCACTACAAGGTGCGCTTTCCACTGTGCAACCTCTGCAACAGCCCTCATGGCTTTCCCAGCACTCCGGTGCTTGCCTGCCGTTGCTGAGCGTTGTACAATGGAAAAAGTTACACAAAGGCATGGTTTTTGCTGTGCGACCTCTGCAGCTGCCGCCCATGCGACCCTCTCAGAACCGGCATCAACTTCTCTTGCCACTCTGGTGCTGGTGTCCTTGCTCTTCTGTGATTTCTTCCTCTGCTGCTTCTTGTAGGCTTCAAAAGTCCTCCAAACACTACTACCACTGGGCTCCCCCTGCTGCTGCTTTGACTGCCTCACCTTCCTCCAGCTTGGTCTAATGGTCAGCACCTGAGGGGGCCCTTTATGCCTCTCAACCAACATCAGGTGTGTGCCATCAACCTTAATGGGCTGCTTGCACAGCCGTGTGCCTCAGCAGCCCTCTTCTATGTCCCAGTACTCTGGGAATTCTGTGACTTGAAGTCCCTAACACAAAAGTCTGTTTTCTCCATAACATGTTCCCCACCAAGTTCCTTTTTCTCCTTAAGCATATTCCTCAAGGGAGTATCACGAGGATAAAAAGAGATATTTGTTTGTACGGAGGATTGAGGTTTTTCCAGTTTCAGATTGATCATTTTTATAGACCTCTCTACAAGCTTTTCCTGAGTCTCATAGGAGTACCTATTTCTGGGAGTGTTATAATTTTTGTAAGAGCTTTTCTCACTCTTAATATGTGACCAGTTATAATTGTCTTCACTCACAGTGTTATAATTAACTTTAGAGAGTACCTGTTCTCTTTGACAACATGCCATTATATGTACTGGCATTAATGAGATTCCCTTCCTGGAGGTAGACAAGTACTGCATCTCATCCCATGAAGTCCTCCTGTTTCCCTGTGGCCCTTCTCCTCCCAGGTGATCCTTCTGGCTAACACTGCCACCACAGTAAGGATCAGGATGCGTCTGCCTTTCCCTGGCCACCTAACAGGAGGCTTTAGGTAGGGTTTTTGTGAGGATACCAAAAGATTTGTCACTTGACCTTTAGGGGTTGTGATGGTTATGCAATAACCACGTAGCGCCAAGCACCATGGAGTTGCATTCAAGTCCAAGGAGCAGCGGAGGAGTCCAAAAAGATTACCTTAAGCAGAAAATGAAGCAACTGGTGTTGGCACATCATAAGGATGTGTTGGCCTTGGGAAATTGAACTGTGACACCACTCAGCAAGTGCCCATGTGAAATGGAACTGTCACGCCAATAAACTTGTGCCCATGGGAGATGGAACTGTGACACCACTCAACAAGTGCCCATGGGAGATGGAACTGTCACACCACTAAACATGTGCCCCTGGGGGCTGGAACTGTCACAGCACTCAGCATGTGTCCATGGGAGATGAACTGTTACACCACTCAGCATGTGCCCACAAGATATGGAACTGTCACAGCACTCAGCATGTCCCCATGGAGATTGAACAGTCACAGCACTCAGCATTTACCCACTGGATATGGAACTGTCAAAGCACTCAGCATGTGCCCACAGGATGGGGAACGGTCACAGCACACATGTGCCCCCAGGAGATGGAACTGTCACACCACTCAACATGTACCCACGGGATATAGAACTGTCACAGCACTCAACGTCTGCTCACGGGAGATGGAAATGTCACAGCACTCAGCATGTGCCCACGGGGGATGGAACTGTCACACCACTGAGCATGTCCCCACAGGATATGGAACGGTCACACCACTCAACATGTGCCCACGGGAGATGGAACTATCAGAGCACTCAGCATGTGCCCACCAGAGGTGGAACTCTCACAGCACTCAACATGTGCCCATGTGAGATTGAACTGTCACAGCACTCAAGATGTGCCCACAGGAGATGGAACTGTCACAGCATTCAGCATGTGCCCACCAGAGGTGGAACTGTCACAGCACTCAACATGTGCCCATGGGAGATTGAACTGTCATAGCACTTAACATGTGCTCACAGGAGATGGAACTGTCACAGCACTCAACATGTCCCCATGGGAGATTGAACAATCACAGCACTCAGCATTTGCCCACGGGATATGGAACTGTCACAGCACTCAACATGTGCCCACAGGATGTGGAACGGTCATACCACACAACATGTGCCCACGAGAGATGGAACTGTCACACCACTCAACATGTACCCCCGGGATATAGAGCTGTCACAGCACTCAACCTCTGCCCATGGGAGATGGAACTGTCACAGCACTCAGCATGTGTGCACGGGAGATGGAACTGACACAGCACTCAACATGTGCCCACAGTAGATGGAACTGTCACAGCACTCAGTATATACCCACAGGAGATGTACTTGTCACACTACTCAGCATGTCCCCATGGGATAAGGAACTGTCATACCACTGAACATGTGCCCACAGGACATGGAACTGTCACAGCACTCAGCATGTGCCCACAGGAGATGGAACTGTCACACCACTGAGCATGTCCCCACAGGATATGGAACGGTCACACCACTCAACATGTGCCCACGGGAGATGGAACTGTCAGAGGACTCAGCATGTGCCCACCAGAGGTGGAACTCTCACAGCACTCAACATGTGCCCATGGGAGATTGAACTGTCACAGCACTCAAGATGTGCCCACAGGAGTTGGAACTGTCCCATCACTCAGAATATGCCCACGGGATATGGAACTGTCACAGCACTCAACATCTGCCCACAGGAGATGGAACTGTCACAGCATTCAGCATGTGCCCACAAGATATGGAACTGTCAGAGCACTCAGCATGTCCCCATGGGAGATTGAACAGTCACAGCACTCAGCATTTGCCCACGGAATATGGAACTGTCACAGCACTCAACATGTGCCCACAGGATGTGGAACGGTCATACCACACAACATGTGCCCACGAGAGAAGGAACTGTCACAACACTCAACATGTACCCCCGGGATATAGAGCTGTCACAGCACTCAACCTCTGCCCATGGGAGATGAAACTGTCACAGCACTCAGCATGTGTGCACGGGAGATGGAACTGTCACAGCACTCAACATGTGCCCACAGTAGATGGAAATGTCACAGCACTCAGCATATACCCACAGGAGATGTACTTGTCACACCGCTCAGCATGTCCCCATGGGATAAGGAACTGTCACACCACTGAACATGTGCCCAGAGGACATGGACCTGTCATAGCACTCAGCATGTGCCCCCTGGAGCTGGAACTGTCACACCACTGAGCATGTACCCACGGGATATGGAACGGTCACACCACTCAACATGTGACCACGGGAGATGGAACTGTCAGATCACTCAGCATGTGCCCACCAGAGTTGGAACTCTCACAGCACTCAACATGTGCCCATGGGAGATTGAACTGTCACAGCACTCAAGATGTGCCCACAGGAGATGGAACTGTCACAGCACTCAACATGTGCCCACCAGAGGTTAAACTGTCACAGCACTCAACATGTGCCCATGGGAGATTGAACTGTCACAGCACTCAACATGTGCCCACAGGAGATAGAACTGTCACAGCACTCAACATGTGCCCGCGGGAGATGGAACTGTCAAAGCGCTCAACATGGTTCCCAACGGAGGTGGAACTGTCACAGCACTCAACATGTGCCCACAGGAGCTGGAACTGTCACAGCACTCATCATGTACCCACGGGATATAGAGCTGTCACAGCACTCACCCTCTGCCCACAGGAGATGGAACTGTCCCAGCACTCAGCATGTACCCAAGGGATATAGAGCTGTCACAGCAGTCAACCTCTGCCCACGGGAGATGGAACTGTCACAGCACTCATCATGTACCCACGGGATATAGAGCTGTCACAGCACTCACCCTCTGCCCACAGGAGATGGAACTGTCCCAGCACTCAGCATGTACCCAAGGGATAAAGAGCTGTCACAGCACTCAACCTCTGCCCACGGGAGATGGAACTGTTCCAGCACTCAGCATGTGCCCCCGGGATGTGGAACTGTCACAGCTCTCAACATGTGCCCACCGGAGGTGGAACTGTCACATCACTCAACATGTGCCCACAGGAGATGGAACTGTCACACCACTGAGCATGTACCCACGGGATATGGAACGGTCGCACCACTCAACATGTGCCCATGGGAGATGGAACAGTCAGAGCACTCCGCATGTGCCCACTAGAGGTGGAACTGTCACAGCACTCAACATGTGCCCATGGGAGATTGAATTGTCACAGCACTCAACATGTGCCCACAGGAGATGGAACTGTCACAGCACTCAACATGTGCCCACTGGAGCTGGAACTGTCACAGCACTCAACATGTGCCCACAGGAGATGGAACTGTCACAGCACTCAACATGTGCCCACTGGAGGTGGAACTGTCACAGCACTCAACATGTGCCCACAGGAGATGGAACTGTCACGCCACTCAGCATGTGCCCACAGGATATGAAACTGTCACAGCACTCAACATGTGCCCACAGGAGATGGAACTGTTACGCCACTCAGCATGTGCCCACGGGATATGAAACTGTCACAGCCCTCAACATGTGCCCACAGGAGATGGAACTGTCACACCACTCAGCACATACCCACAGGAGATGGAACTGTCACAGCACTCAACATGTGCCCACAGGAGGTGGAACTGTCACAGCACTATGTACCCACAAGAGATGGAACTGTCACAGCACTCAACATATGACCACGGGAGGAGAAGTCCGCCTCTTTCCTTAATCTTAGTGTTCTTGAGAGTTTTGGAAGCCAGGGGGAGTGAACCTCGCAGGACTATGACAGAGCAACTCTCATCCCATCTAAGCATCATCTAAAGATGGATGGATTGGCTATGGATCGGGTCGGAAAAAAAGGAGCAGAATCCATCCTGAATGCCCTTCCCGAAGACCCCTGCATGTGCCACGCTTGCGTGGTGTTTGGCATTTTCACGTGTTTTATCAGAGAAACCTGCTCGCAGAAATGCAGTTCACTGAAGGTGAGGACGGGCCAGCCAGAACCACCTGGGAAGCCTGCGGCAGCTTTGGAGTCAAGGCCCTGATCCTCCTTACACACCAACCCGGCCTTCGGCAAACAAGGCACTTCTGTGCCTGCAGCCTGGCCATGTCTGCAAGGCAATAACAAGCGCATGCGCATATTCGCACTGGCAGGTGACTGGGAGGCTGAGCACCATGGTGGGGGCATCCGAAGACCACGTGCAGCAGGCAGAGCTGGGGCATGTGGGGGATTAGACATCCGAGAGCTGGTAGGGGAGCTGTTACCCTACAGCACAGTCTCTGGCTGATTTGCAGGCTGTGCTCTTCACCTGTACAGTGTTATGTCTCAACTTCCGTTTGTTTAGCTTGCAGTTGTTGAGGGCTCTGTACCTTAAATTAGCCCCGAAGGAGATGCTGAGGGTGTTTGCTATGACATGCTATTCTCTTTGCTTCGAAGGAATGGAGCTTTTGATATTGGCATTGGGTCTGCCTACCGTGCCTCCTGGCATCTTCACCCAGATGTTTCCAGGAGGGTATGTACTGGACATGGGACTCCCCTGAGGTCTCTGATTTATGTTATAAAAGTCAGGAGAGCATTGCCACTAGAGTGTTTCGTTCCACTCTGTGGAAGGAGGGAGCAGGTAGGAACTGCAGTCTGGGGTTGTGGGCCTGCCTGTGAATTTGGGTGTTCTTAGCTACAGGGCTAAATGTGCAGTGATTTTGTTATGTTATATTAGTGGAATTTATTCTGTTGCCATTTTCATGATATCCAGGTGCGCAGGCGGATCTGGAAATAAGGGCGGGGTCAGTTTGTTAGTGCTGGAGGTGCTTTTCCTATGTGGTTAGTAGTTTCAGTTTGGAAAACCAGGTCACTGTGTGCGGGTTTGCTTCTGGTGATCTAGGTTGGTGGACGTGGAAGGCATTTGCATCTATATATGAGGCCGCGCGTGCCCGTGGCCCTGTTGAGATTGTGTGTGTTATTGGAGGAGCTGTGGAGTTCTGCTGTTTGGTGTCAGTGTGAGAGGGTGTTGTAGCTGTCATGTGTGCAGGGCATAGTTGGTTTGCGTGTGGCATGTTTGCAGGAGTATGGAGAGTTTTAGAATGTGTTAGTGGGGGAAAGCGAGTGTGATCCTCATAGCACAGTGGTAAATTGTCAAAGTGAGACAATATCCCAATGCCAAACTATCAAAGTGGAACAATCTCAACATAGCAACCTATCAAAGTGCCTAAATAGCACAAGGGCAAACTGTGAAAGTGGTAAAATCTCAACATAGCAACCTATCAAAGTGCCTAAATAGCACAAGGGCAAACTGTGAAAGTGGAACAATCTCAACATAGCAACCTATCAAAGTGCCTAAATAGCACAAGGGCAAACTGTGAAAGTGGAACAATCTCAACATAGCAACCTATCAAAGTGCCTAAATAGCACAAGGGCAAACTGTGAAAGTGGAACAATCTCAACATAGCAACCTATCAAAGTGCCTAAATAGCACAAGGGCAAACTGTGAAAGTGGAACAATCTCAACATAGCAACCTATCAAAGTGCCTAAATAGCACAAGGGCAAACTGTGAAAGTGGAACAATCTCAACATAGCAACCTATCAAAGTGCCTAAATAGCACAAGGGCAAACTGTGAAAGTGGAACAATCTCAACATAGCAACCTATCAAAGTGCCTAAATAGCACAAGGGCAAACTGTGAAAGTGGAACAATCTCAACATAGCAACCTATCAAAGTGCCTAAATAGCACAAGGGCAAACTGTGAAAGTGGAACAATCTCAACATAGCAACCTATCAAAGTGCCTAAATAGCACAAGGGCAAACTGTGAAAGTGGAACAATCTCAACATAGCAACCTATCAAAGTGCCTAAATAGCACAAGGGCAAACTGTGAAAGTGGAACAATCTCAACATAGCAACCTATCAAAGTGCCTAAATAGCACAAGGGCAAACTGTGAAAGTGGAACAATCTCAAAATGGCAAACTATCAATGTGGCCAAATTTCACAGTGGCAAACTATCAAAGCGACAACAAATCACAGTGTCATAGTATAAAAGCGGCAAATTATAGGAGTGGCAAGATATCACAGTGGTAAATTATCGCAGTGGCAAGCTGTCAGAGTGGCAAACTAACAAAGTGGTACATTATCACTGTGGCAAGCTATCAGAATGGCCAATCACAATCTTAAACTTTAAAATTTTAAAAATATCACAGTGGCAAAGTATCACAGTGCCAAATTTCACAGTGGCAAACTATCAAAATGATAAAAAACCACAGTGTCAAATATTAAAGCGGCAAACTATAGGGGTGGCAAGATATCACAGTGGTAAATTATCACAGTGGCAAGCTGTCAGAGTGGCAGACTAGCAAAGTGTTACATTATCCCTGTGGCAAGCTATCAAAGTGGCAACATATTACAATGGCAAACTATCAGAATGGCCAATCACAATGGTAAACTTTACAATTTGAAAAATATCACAGTGGCAAAGTATCACGGTGGCAAAGGATCAAACTGTCCAACTATCACTGTGCTTAATTATCATCAGCACTGTCCCTTACCCTAATGCTGCATAGTCCAATGGGTCAGGGTTGAGTGTATTGCAGAGGAGGAGTAGGGCACCATGCGAGCAGGCAGACACGAAGGGTCCTTAACCTTTGTCCTTTGCCAACAGTATGGCCCAGGCTGTCCTAGGCTTACTGTAGAAATTGGACTGCTAATGAGTCAGGTGACTTCCCGGGATATCCAAGGCTTGGCTTTCACAAAGGCATTGTGGTAGAGTGGGGTGCAAGATGGCTGCTTGCATCAACTCTATACTGGCAGAGGACAGAAGCCCGTCCTGCCCATATCAATAAAAGTCCACTACAAAGCCAAAGACGTAGCTGCTTTGCTCAGCTTTTAGATGCTAACACCTCCAGAACATTAGCATCTCTTTTTGAAACTAATTATCTTCCTGTTTGGGGTGAAAGGTGGGTCGATGGACCAAAGGAAAGCATAACATATATTCAGCCTCCTTGTCCCTGAGGTAGTTGAGGGTCGATAGCACAATTAGTTAATGTAATTACTGCAGCCATGTATATGTACCCTTCAGGCAACACATCCTGTTCCTGGTCAGATATTGATACAGGGTTGCTTCCTATGCTGGAACCGGCAGTCACCTCACATCACCTCAAGAAGGAGCCCTCTTTGATTCCCAACATTCCTGAATCACTCCCTATTGCACCCTCTTCTTAAGAAACCCTCTGCCGACCCTTCCTGCCCAGCTAAATATCGCCCAATCTCCATCACTCCTCTCCTGGGTAAACTCCTGGAAAAGCTGGCCATCTCCCAGCGTAATCTTCACACCAAATCTGTTGGTTGTCTTCACGACCATCAGTCTTGCTTCAGAACTGCAAGAAGCATGGAAACTGCTCTCCTGAAAATCCATGAAGATCTGCTCTCCAACTTTGATTCCACCACCCCCTAAGACCTCGTCCTACCTAATCTCTCTTCTGCCTTTGACACGGTCAACCATGCCATCCTTCTCAACCGTCTCCGTGATAAACTGGGTATCACCGATCAGGCCCTGGCTTGGCTGACTTCTTTCCTCTCCGATCGACCCTCCCAGGTACAACTCGGGTCCTTCCTCTCCTCTATCTCTATCTCTACCTGTGGTGTTCCCCAGGGGTCTAACCTCTATCCCTGGCTGTTCAACCAATATCTGACACTTCTTGCCCATCGCATTGCTGCTCTCTGCCCCAACTTTCAGTGCTATGCGGATGACACTCAACTCATTTTCAGGCTCCCTTCCACCACCTCTTCTCCTTCTCTCATCTTTGACTGTCTGTCTGCTATTCGGGAATGGTGTGCCACCAATGATCTCTGCCTTAAAGCTAGTAAGACTGAGATCCTCCTCATAGGTACACCTGCTCCCTCTTTTCCTGTCACTCTCTGGCCAGCCTCTCTTGGCCCTCTTCCAGATCCCACCTGTGAGGCAATAAACCTTGGGGTCATCTTCGACAGCACACTCTCCTTCTCTCCTCACATATCTGATGTCTCTAAGAAGTTGAACTACCAGCTGCACCTCCTCAGAGGTATTCTTCCTTTCCTCTCTTTCCCCCAGATGTTCACTTTCTCTAGAGCTCTGGTTCTCTCTAGGCTTGACTACTACAGCAGCCTCTTTCTAAATCTGTCTGCCTCTACTCTCCGCCCTCTGCAACTCATCCAAAACAGGACTGCAAGAATTGTCCTTGGCCTCAAGCCCAGGGATCGTATCTCTCCAGGACTGAAATCTCTGCACTGGCTCCCAGCGGCTGCAAGGATTACGTTCAAAACCCTCTGCATTATCCACAAGGTGTTCGGGGGCCTGGAGCCTCAATACCTTAAACTCTCTCTTCCTAAATATCTTCCTTCTCGAGCTCTTCGCTCATCCACCTCCAACTCCCTCAGAGTCAGTTGCTTCTTCAAGCAACGAGTTGGTGGTTGATCCCTTTCCTCAGCTGGGGCCTCCCTCTGGAACAGCCTCTCTGCCCCCCTGAAACTTGAGGAGAACCATCTCCAGTTCTGGAAGCACCTCAAGACCTTCCTCTTTGCTTCTGCTTTCTCTCTTCTTCTCCCCTGCTGATCTCCTGGCTGAAACTGAAACTGCACTGCCCCCCTGACAACTCTTGCACTGGCGGACTGTTTCTGTATGCCTAGAGCCCCCTACCAGCACTTGACATTTAATGTCTGCACTTTTATTTATTATTGTCTTATTTATTTTACTGTTTCCTTTGAACTGCACTGCCTCCTCCCCAGTCCCCTAAACTTGTGTGATCTTAATGACACCTGGCGTAGTAAGATTGTTGTCTCTGTCTTCCCTCTGTTCCCCTTCCCTTGCCTCATTGCACCTTGAAAAACTTGTGTATAGGCATGTTATAAATGCCTTATCATATCATATCATAACACGTTACTAATTAACTCTGACCTCTATGCTTCACCTTTCCCGCCTCTGGTTTTTCTGGACCATTGAGAGCAGAGAGGTGGCTTAAGTATGAGTGTTTGTTAGGCCATAATGCACAAGGTAAAGGCAAACTGATAGTGGGCATCCAGACACTCGGAGGGGCATTGGATATTGGGTACCTGATGGCCCCACATAAAACTTTGTGGCTGACTCCACCCCTGTTATGCTTGAAGAGTGAAGTGCTCTGTGCAGCTCAAGGTGGCACATAGACGGGGGGCTGAGGTCTTTCAATATGTATGATGTCAAATCACTAAGTTACACTGCAGCACGATATACGACATATGAGATTGGTCTGGATCCAACAAGCTCTTCTATGAGATTTGAAGGGAAGACACAATGCTTTTGTCCATTCAAATGAAGCAGGGCCATGGCAACAAGGAAAACATGCCTTTTGACAAAATAATTGATTGCAGCTTTTGATAGGAATTAGAGGCAAGCCTTTACTATGGAGCATTAGACGCTCTGTGATTGGTAGCTTGAGAGTATGGCTTTCAGCTAGGGGGAAGATGGTGTTGTGTGGGAACATCGGGTGGAAGCTGTGTTTTCCTTTAGTCTTATGCCAACGTGCAACAAGCAGGACAAGGTGCAGCCTTTTACAGCAGTATGGCCAATCTGAGTTCCAGCCTTTGGGTGCACCTGGTTAGATGCAACTGGATACTAGCCCAGCTGTGAACAGAATACATGACAATGCTTCTATTTCTGTAGAATTCAGAACCATGTTCCTATTCCAGTTTCCTCACATTACCAACACTCTGCCTCATTGTAAGTTTGGCAGTGAGGTAACAAAGCAGCAGTAATACCATTACTGCCGCATTACTGCACCCCCCAACTACGAGCTTGGCAGTGAGGTGGAGTAAAAACCTCCAGAAAAATGATGTAGCTAATTCTACTGCTTTACCACCAAAATGCACTCATTTTGGTGTTATTAACGCCAAGGATATGACCGCCAGTAGTAATACTGTCGAAATCCCCCTTGGAGGACTATGGATTCCATCAATGGGGAATAACACCACCAAATCACCACTTGCAATCCAGCAGCAATACTGCTAGACCAAGTTATGTTATGTTATGTTATGTTACTTTGCATTTATATAGCGCCTTATGTACCATTGGTATGGTCTGAAGGCGCTGGTAGGTTGAACGCCCTTGGGAACCGAAGTTCAAGTCAGTAGAGAGAGTCAAAGGTGCATGTGAGCACCGGATATGTGTGCAGCTGTTGTGGCATTCGTGTAATATCTGCTTCTTAGCGGTAGGTGTGGTGGTTGAGAGATCAGGAGTATGTGTTAGTTCTGGCAGGATTTATCCAGACCGATTGTGGCTGCGTTAGGCCTGAGGAGAACGCCAGGCTAGGGGGTGAGTAACCAGCAGTGTTTAGTTAGAGTGATGGGGAGTATGAGGCAGATGTTGGTATGAGAACAGCTATACCGAATGGTGTCATAGTATCTCTGTGTTCCAGTTGAATGGTGGTGTAAAGAAGAGAGTAAGCGTGGTGATGTGATATGATGGGTTATATGCTCTTTCAAATGTTCCATGCATTCCAAACCATTCCATCTAAGTCGCGCAATTCTATGTGCTCCAGTCTGCTCCATGCCCTCCAGACCACTCCATGCATTCAAATCTGTTCCATGTACTCCGATCCGTCCCTTGTATTTCTAAGTTGTTTTATGCACTCCATCCACATATTACACCAGTACCTTCCACATACGTCACCCATTCCATCCACATACGCCACCCATTCCGTCGGCTCTAGGCACGCATCAGCTTTATGCCCTCTCACGCTCTACTCACTCGTCCGCTCATGCTCACTCGTCCGCTCTTGCGCACCCATCCCACTCTACACACTCCTCCGCTCTACACACTCCTCCGCTCTACACATCCTCCACTCTACACACTCCTCTGCTCTACACACTCACCTGTTCAATGCATTCATCCGCTCAGTACGCTCATCCGTTCCACTAGCTTCATCCATTCTAACAATTTCATCCGCTCCATTCACTTCGTTCATTCATCATGCATTATCGATTTCAGGCCATGTCACTTGTCATATGCACTGGATCTGTTCCGTGCTCTCTGTTTCATGCAATACACTTGTCTCATGTACTTGAATCGTCTGTTCTGTACTTTCTATTTATGACATGCACTCATACAGTCGGTGTCATCTGTCTTGTATTCATCTTTCCATCCTCTTCTCTTTATTCATTTCGCCCATGTTGTTTATTTTGTCCATTGCACTCATTAAATCCATTTCATTAATTTAAACCTCATTACTGTTTTCGTACGATTTATTCTTTTTATCCACTTCACTGCTTTGATCTACTTTACTCATTTTATTCTGTTTGTCCTTTTAGTTTACATTAGCGGTTATTGGTTGTCGATTTCTCGCATGGATCTTGATGTTGTATTGTTATTTGTCTTATTGTTATTCAAGATCTAGTAGTTTGTTGGGTTGGTGACATTGAGATGCTGTTATTCAGTTTGGGTTAGTTTGCGTACGCGTTGGTTTTAGGGGAAGAGCCAATTTTTCAGTAGTTTGCGGAAAGACATTAGATCTTCAGTTAGGCGGATGTGGGGTGGGAGTGCGTTCCACAGCGTGGGGGCCAAGGCTGAGAATGATGATCCACCTAACCTGACTGAGTTTGTTTTAGGTATGACTAGGAGGCCAGCTGAGCTTGATCTTAGAGTATGTGGAGGGTGATAGGGTTTTATCTTGTCTTGAAGATATTGAGGTCCGGTTTTATGCAATGCTCGATGAGAAATGCATAAGGTTTTGAAAGTCACCCTTCGGGCCACTGGAAGCCAGTGCAGAGTTTTAAAGGCTGGGGAGATGTGGTCTCGCGGGCTGAGCGCTAGTAACAGTTTGGCTGCAGCATTTTGTGCTCTTTGAAGTTTATTCAGTTGGTAAGCATGGACTCCGAGGTAGAGGGGGTTAGCGTAGTCCAGTTTTGATATAACAACTGATTGGACCACGGAGAGTCTGTTGGAAAAGGAGAGATATGGAAAGATGCGCTTAAGAGTTTTAAGGTGGTACTGGCAGGACTTTGAGACGTTGTTGACTTGGCGCGAGAGTGTTGGGTCAGAGTCAAGGGTGCATCCAAGGTTTTTTACTGAGTTAGAGGGCATCAGTGAGTTGCCCATGGCAGATGGCCAGGGTAGTGGGTGTGGAAGAAGTTCGGAGTTGCCACATACCATGATTTCCGCTTTGGAGGGGTTTAACAAGAGGTGGCTTTGGGTCATCCAGAGCTCTATGTCGAGGAAGCAGGAGGCGAGGTCTGGTTGGCGGTTGGGTTTTGAATTCAAGGGTGTTAGAATTAGTTGAGTGTCATCAGCGTAGTTGTAACACAGGATGTTGTGTGAACGAATTATTGGTGGGAGCGTGATCAAGTAGAGATTGAACAGGAGGGCAGATAGGCATGCTCCTTATGTAACTCCCGTGTCGACTGGTCGTGCTTGTGAGGAATAGGTGGAGGGTAGCGTTATTTGGTACCTATCTTTGAGGAATTAAGCTATCCATTTGAGAGTGGCTCCACGTATTCCTAGGGAGTGGAGGCGGTCAAGGAGGATTGAGTGATTGATTGTGTCGAAGGCGGCGGATAGGTCAAGAAGGATTAATGCAGCGTATTCCACGGAGTCTGCCTTGATTTTAAGGTCATCCCAGATTGAGGTTAGGGTGGTTTCAGTTCTGTGTCGGGTTCTGAAACCTGATTGTGCGGGGTCTAGGTGATTGTTGGCTTCGACAAAGGCATTTAGCTGGGAGTAGGCGGTTCAGTCAATGAGTTTGGCAAGGAACCTGTTGTTTCAGATCGGGCAGTAGTTTTTGGGCTCGAGAGGGTCGAGGGAAGGTTTTTTTTAATAGAGGTTTGACATTAACCGTTTTGAATGCGTCGGGAAAAATACCCGAGGAAAGGGAATCATTTATGATGGATCTTGCATGTTCTCCTGCGCAGGTAGAAGCAAACATTTCTTTGAGGGTTGTGGCCATGCAAGGGTCTAGTGGAGAGCCAGATGGTTTGCGGGCAGAGGGAAGTTTGAGAAATTGGTCGGGTGATATTGGACTAAAGGAGTCGAACGTTGGTTGCGCAGCGGTCGCAGGCAGTGGGTTGGCCGGTATGGGGGGGGTTGCCTGGTGGATGTAAGAGAGCCAGTTTGGTGGTTGGCGCATTTGTTCTTTCGAGAGCCATGGTGTAAAAGTAGAGAGAGAGTGAGTCGCAGAGTGATTGTGAGGGTGTCGGGACGGTGGTAGTGCATGCCGGTTTGGTGAATTCGGTGATGATTTTGTGAAGTTCTTTGCTGGGGTTTTTGCAGTTTAGGATTTGGGAGTTGTAGTGGGCTTTTTTTGCTTTCTGGATTTCGGCCTTGTTCTGATGTAGGTGTCGGGCCAAATGGCTTTGCTCTCCTGGGTTTTGTCTTTCTGCCATTTGCGTTCTAGGTATTTATATAGTTGTTTAGTGATCTTCAAATCAGGTGTGAACCATCTAGGGAACAGGCCACGGCAGGATGATGGTTTGCAGGAGGGTGTGAGCCGCATTAGTGAGGTGTTGAGCCATGAGTCAAAGGGATCGGGGTTAGTTGTTTATTGAGTTGGCAGGTAGGTGGAGGAGACTGGAGGAGTGCGTCAGCTAGGTCAGGAACGATTATTAATTTTTTCCAGCATTTGCGTAGATTCGGAGGTTCAGGTTCGAGTACAGGAAGCGGGTCGGGTGAGCAAATGGCGAAAGAAACAATGAACTGATCAGACCAGATGACCGGTTGGGGGGTTTAGATGTATCCGGTTGTGGGAGCTAAAGATGTCATCAAGAGTGTGTCCTTTATAGTGAGTCGGGCCGTTTATGTGGAGTTGGAGGTTAATCGCGTCTAGACCGTCAACCAGAGAGTGTGCCATAGGGTTGGTGGGGATGTTGAGCCATATGTTGAAATCTCCAAGAAGGGTGAGGTTGGGATGGTTTAGTTGAAGGGTGGCAATAGAGTCGCAGAGGTTGTTTGAGAATTGTCTATCATAGCCAGGGGGTCTGTAGATTATTAGGAAGCTGTGTGAGAATGACGGGGAGAGGGATAGTTTAACGAGGAGTGATTCACAGGAAGGAATGGAAGGTTGATTTTCAATGATTGAGGCGTGGAAGTGAGACTTGAAGATGAATGCTATTCTCCTCCTCTAGAGGGACGGTTCAATTGGATGAGGGAGTAGTCGGGGGGAAGGCTTATAAGTAACAATAATGGTAATTTCATGTGGTTGTATCTTGGCGGATTTACTGCCGAAATACCACCAAACTTGCGATGAGGCCCATGTGTACTCCGGGGTAAATCCCTAGTCCGCTCCTCTTCAGAATACTTACCTGGCCAAATGTGAGCCAATAAAACAGCAACACTGTTAAAAGTGCTGTCTGAAAATAAAAAGCCACATTCTGTTCTGGAAGTGTTTAGAGGCAGTTCAGTCTGGTGTGATAATCCATCCACAAGCATCCTCACGCATAGTCCCACCTATACTGAGCTAGATTTGGGATTAGAGTTGGACCACTGGGCCCACTGAATGTGCATGGACTAGGGAGTATCCATGAAAGGCTACAAAGTTGGGGTTACTGATATCATGAAGCTTCATAAAATACTAAATAATATATCCTTGTAGACCATGGAAGGGTCACTATATGTATGGGGTACTGTACTTGCAATATCCTTTTTACATACGGTAGGGGTATTTCCTTCCTTATAATACATGACCACATGCTGCCATAATACATGTGTTGCAAAAGGCCATCATGCACTTTAATACCTAGCCTCTTGCGTAATGAATTCTGAGAAAGCTTCCAGTTGTTAATACACATAATCAATGAAGAATCAGTTTGGATAAAAAAAAATGATATGCAGCTTCTAATGGGTTACAGAAAAATAATTTAAGCAGTTTAATAAAAGGCATTGAAAACGTTTTCGTGTTGTGCTTTATAAAACAATAGAAAGGAAATCCCTAAACTGAACAAGGATCACAAAAGTCAATTTTCAAGAATGAGCATATAGAAAAAAAATGATTTATAAGAAAATAATTTCAATGTGAAAAAAAGCATAAGTACCAAACACCTTTCATGATGAACCAAACACAGCCATACATTTGTAAAAACAATATACATAAATAAAACATATACAGCAAAAAGACAATAAGAACAGAAAATAAATGTGTACAATTTGCACAGAATGTGTCAAAACATAATTTAACATATAGAAAGAACTGACACAAAATCTGAAAAGGATCAAACAACCTAAAAACAAATGAAAAACAACAAGTGTTATACATGTGGGGTTGGGCCCCTCAATCACATTAACCTAAGCGGGCCCACCACCTGAGGAACAAGTGCACGTTTTGTATGTAAAGCAAGTTTATTATACAATTATCCAGGGAGCAGTTAGATGGTGTTGTAGAACCAAACTAACCCAAATCTCAACAAAACCACCTTTAGCAACAGTTAAACACTGCCAGATACTTTATTACAATCCACCCCCCACATGTGATTGGATTAAAACCTCTTCAAGGAAATCCAATTTTTCTCCAAATCCTACACTCTCATTGGTAGCCGTTTATCTTAACTACCATCTTCAGATCATGTGTCGAACACACCTCCTTCAAGGATGTGTCTATGGTAAGTCATGGCATCATAATTCAGTTAAACATTTGTATGCAAACACAATAAGCCCTTTTAACCATAACTTTTAATTGCACATGGCTCGCAGAAAATATTTCAAGCAATATGAAGAATGCCAGATAAACACGTTCTCTTTGAATTAGCGATACCTATTTAATTCCCCAGGTCACTGGTTCCATTAGAACATTCTATTCTAAATAACTGCCACTTCATAGTACACAACACATCGGAAAATACAATTGAAATTACTGGGTTTCAACTACGTTAGCCTTAGGCATTCACTCACCCCATGTTTTACTGCTAGCCAAAAGAAAATAGTGAAACCCCTCTGTCAAACTCCCATGCATTCAGGAGAGTACATTTGCCATCTGCGATACATATCACAAAATAAACCTCATGGCTGTCTCCTTTAGCTGAGTTGACCGCAAAGGTTGCAGTTACTTATTTACTCTTCCTCTGGCCTCTGAAATCTGGCAGAATCAGTTTTTCAAAAATCAAAATTCACTTGGCAAACAGCCCTGACTGCCCTTTTCTAATCCATTTATAAAAGCTTACTACATTTAGATTCATGAATTCCCCATGTATTTGTATCAGTGTGCATGCATGTTTAGTAACTGTCATATTATCTTCACAGTGGGTTCTCTATAAGCAGTCCCCGTCCTTGCATGGGCATTAAAAAACATCCCCGTCTCTCAATGTCTAGGTATTTCAGAACACCCCATGTGTGATTATGTTGCATTGGGTGTTTTTAACATTTTATCTTTCTGCACATGAGTAAGCTAATATGAATCCATTCTAAACAAAAGTAACACTATAGTAACATATCCATCCATAATTAACGACACTGTATACACATGAAGTTGCGACATCACGCTCAGTTCGCCGCACCCGCAATCATCAATATGGCATGCACAACATAAACCCCCTTTGCTTGTGGGGACCTATCCTGACAACCCCAACATTCCCCCTTTAGTTAATACTTTAACTAACAAATCATAATCATCTTCTTGGGGAACAACCCTATAACCATCTCTCACACCGGTCTTAATATGGGCATACTCCTCCGCCGAATAAACCAAACTCGTCCCGCACCATTCCCACAATCTACCTGCTGCTTCACACAAGCATGGCAATTTGGTGGAGGACACAACACAACTTCAGTTTGAGAACCTGTTAGGTAACATTTCAATTACTGCTATCTTACCTCTACATTTGTAGACCTCTCAACTTTTTGCTTTTGTTTCAGCCTCCTGTCCTGACTTTCTGCCAATGAAGCACAGCCTTTAGCTGAACTTTACTGGGCTTTCATGCATCATTCTGGGGAAACTGACTTGTCCTTCTGACATTCAGTACTGGGAAACATTGTTTACCTTAGTCTTATGACTTTTTTGCCACTTTTGGCAACTGTTTTTAGTGCATTACATTGCTGCGCACTGGGGTCCTTGCATTTTCGGGCCCTAGACATCCCTTAAGGATTTTTTGGTAACTGGTCAATGTGCGTAGGAGTAGACCAGCAGTAGCTGAAGCATGAGATTGGACCACTGCTGGCGTGCATGCGTGGGGCAGATTATATTGTCCAGCTGGGTGCGAGCACTCACTGGACTTTGGGATATAAGGAGCGGGCCCGAGTGCAAGATCTCAGATCACCCCCACTACTCCTGAGACGTACCGTTGACTGCTCTCCAAGCTACCTTGAATTGTCCTGGCTAACTTGGCAGAAGTGCTCCCTATTTCACTAAACAAAGGCGGCCCCCTGAACATCTGTTCACCATGGTGGAGTTCAGAAATCCATTGTAACAGTACCCATTTGGGATGAAGTGGTAGTGGCCGTAGCCTTATACATGGTCAGAGTCATCCTAGCACCAGCTGTCGGGACCTGGGCATAGCAACATAATGAGAGCAATTGACAGGAACAGAAAAGAATAAGGAGAAAGACAAAAATATGCAACAGGATCCTCACAGTGAGGTTCAAACAAGAAGGTCACAAGAAAACAGCCCTCATGGCAGCTACACCCAAACTGAAATCGAATTTGTCTGAAGGAAAAGAAATGAAACACTCCAGCAGGACTGCCTCCTTTTGTCCATGCCATCGAAATGGCCATTTAGCGCCCCCCTACTACCAAACCCCTTCACATGTGCTTCTTCCTGCCCCCTGCCACTTAGCCCCTTCTGGGGTTACTTACAATACTTTTTTTGTCACGCTTCTAGCTCTGAGGCAAGGATATTCAAGTTGATCACCAGCCTACTATGCCCTGGACTTATTGCTTCTGTGTGTACGTTTCTATGTCAATGAAAGTGTGTGTGTTACAGAATGTTTACCTGTGCATACGTTAAACATATCTACATGTATTCCTGCGTGCCTGCATATGTCTGTGTGTGTACACATTTGAGGGTTAGTGTACAAGAATATTAAAGTGTTCTGCCTGGGTGCTTGCCTATGTGTGCATAAGGGCCTGTTTGGGTGTTGTCTGCGTGTTTGCATTGGTGTCTGTATGTGTGTGTGTGTGTGTAGATGTACATTTGATGGGACTATTTTCATATATTAGTAATACGTGGCCTATACAATAGGATTGCCTTAGTTTTTGATGCACAACATGGCACCTTGTGTAATACTCGGAATGCTGTGGGAATAGCACAACGTTTGCTGGCCGTATCTGCTGCCATGATTTATTTATTTTAGTTTTTGGTAGGGCGCTATATGCCCGAAGGCCTTAGAGGCAATGCATGGCAATACAATGGCAATACATTGCCCTTTCCCTTGGTTATAGGTGGGGTAGGCATATGATGGAGCCCATGCTGGCCGTCCCACTCTGCCGGTCCATCCTCTCGTATGCCCTTCTCTCTTGTGTTGTGCCCCTTTGCCTTGGGCTTCCCCAGCTGTATCACTCTGTCTTCCTCTTTTCTCACGTGCTGTTGCCGAATACCTTAATTGTGGCCTTTCCCCGGGGACGGACACAGTGGGTTAGGGACTCGACAAATGATTCTGATACCTGCCATGTTTTGGCAGGACATGGCCATTTGGTAGCAACACCTGGATAATTAAATAACCTGCCTGCAAATTCATCAATAATGACCGAATTCATGTGGAAAGATAGTTCTGCGGGGTACGCGCTCACCTCGGACATCCGTGCTCAGCCTGCAGGACACAGGCTTGAGTTGCAGAAAGTGGAACTCATTCCTCCATTCCTTCGGGATGGCAATTTGAGTACCATTTGATGGACTAATGGTAAGGCCAATCGTTGCACATGTTCGAGTGTGGGAGGATTTCTGCATGGAGTGCTACATAGACATGTGACATGTGCATCAGGAATGGAACCTCTGGGCGTCTGGTGGCGCTGCGCTGGCGCATGCTGTGCGTAACTGCGCGTGTGATGCCAATGTTCCATGATATTGTTCTGCTCGTCCAGGTTGAAACTGACGCATGGCCTCTTGGCTCCACGCGGGCAGCGGCAGTTACATTGCAAGCCCTGCGGTGTTTGTCTTTCCACGGTGCTCTTGGAGCGAGTGGCACGTTTCCGACTGGCATAGTGTAGGCTTAATCATGCTCTCTTCCTGGAAATGTTTCTGCTATAGCACTGTGTACCTTTTTATTTAAAAGTCATACAGCTCTTTGCAATTAGGGGGAAATCCTTTGCCAAGTAGATTGCTTACTCGTCTTCGTCTATTATTATTATTATTGTGCAAAATGTCTAGTTGAAAACTACTAGGCAGGCATGAAAAAGGTTCTCGCCCCCTCATTTCTGCACATGCACAAAATCCGCCGCTCCTTACTCGCCAAGAGTCAATTCCCACCAGCACATTGAGAATGCAAAGTGTATGGCCTGTTAATTAATAATCACAATAATGTTAATCAAAACAGCAATCGTTATTATTTCTAGTTTTATTATTGTAATAGCCACGCTGTTCCATAGATAGCCTGTGTGCAAAGCTTCTTAAGTATTTCTCTATAGCTGCAATATTAGGGATATAGTTACACATGCAAGTGATGCGAAAATGCTCCCTTTTGCACTGGCTGCAAAATGTGAAATAACTGAAAGGAACTTCCGTAGCGTTCCCCGAGCTCTGTTCCTGCGGAGGGGTGGGTGGAGGTGGGGGGTGATGAGGGGGGGCTGCATTCTTCCTGGTCTGCACCTTCTCGTTATGCGCCTCCCCCCTGCCCACCTTATCCTTGTGCTCCTAACCAAAAGATGATTTCAAATTTACCAAAGCCAAAACTATTGGCTCTGTTACAGTCGCATACCCCCTCTCCAATCGCAGCGTTCCGCCTCGTCCCTCCTGACTTCTATCTACTCTTTAGGCCTTGCTTGTTCCAATGCTTTCCCACCCCCGGCAGCAAATGCACCATATATTCTCCATTATCACAGACGCGGGGGTGGGGGAGTTCATGAGCAGTGGCGCTTTCTCCACTGTCTAGAAGCAAAGGTGTCCCGACAGCGCCCTGCCTGCACTCTCCCTGCTGTTGTGAAACACGGCGAATGTCTACAAACACCACCTTGGGAAACCAGTGAAACCTTTGCATAAATGTAATCTCGCAAGCAAACAGGCACACACCCTAACCACGCAGGCCCCGGAACCGGCGCCGGGCTCCCCTGCGGTACTTGGCGCGGGACCAGGACCTGGGGCGCAGGCCACCATTGTAACATTTTATTTTTCTTGGAACCAAAGCGCATTGTTTTCTCTCAGGCAAACAATGAGCGAAGACAACTGTTGGCCTGGAGATAGTAGCCTGTGGTATTGCTCTACCTTTCTCAGGCACAACAAGCAGCAACTTCCTGGTGCCGGGTAACCCTTTACTCCAGGAAGTAGCTTTGCGCGCCGTGTGGTACGTGGGACTGTGGACCACAGGCGGTCCAGGGACTTTATGCGTGAGTTGAGAGTCAAGAAGGTTTTGGTTTGTGTTCTAGAAAGAAAGGGAGCGGCAGTGTGGAAGGAATAACAAGGCAAAACCTAAGACGATCTGCAGAAGGCGCTTTAGGCTGGAGTTCACCCAAATTATATTTGTTTTTCTGTCTAGAAATAAGTAAAAAGCAAGAGTAAAGTTTCTTGTCGCAAGCCAGCCTTGGCCTAGTGTCTTGATCCAAGTCCATGGTATGTCAATGGTAATACCATGATGGATCCTGGACATGCACATATGACCGTTGATACAATTTATACATGTGGTCATCTATGGTGTTTCCATGATAATACCCAAAGAAAGCCACATATGACAAGGGGCTCCCCAGAGGAGACCAAGCACAACCATGACGATAACACTGTCCTTCTCGCCCGTGCAGGTGATCACCTTATTCATGGCTATTATTTGTGGATGGCCAATATCCCCAGGGAGACCAAGCACAACCATGACTGATAACACTGTCCTTCTCGCCCGTGCAGGTGATCACCTTATTCATGGCTATTATTTGTGGATGGCCAATATCCCCAGGGAGACCAAGCACAACCATGACTGATAACACTGTCCTTCTCGCCCGTGCGGGTGATCACCTTATTCATGGCTATTATTTGTGGATGGCCAATATCCCCAGGGAGACCAAGCACAACCATGACTGATAACACTGTCCTTCTCGCCCGTGCGGGTGATCACCTTATTCATGGCTATTATTTGTGGATGGCCAATATCCCTTAGGGAGACCAAGCACAACCATGACTGATAACACTGTCCTTCTCGCCCGTGCGGGTGATCACCTTATTCATGGCTATTATTTGTGGATGGCCAATGTCCCCAGGGAGACCAAGCACAACCATGACTGATAACACTGTCCTTCTCGCCCATGCGGGTGATCACCTTATTCATGGCTATTATTTGTGGATGGCCAATATCCCCAGGGAGACCAAGCACAACCATGACTGATAACACTGTCCTTCTCGCCCGTGCAGGTGATCACCTTATTCATGGCTATTATTTGTGGATGGCCAATATCCCCAGGGAGACCAAGCACAACCATGACTGATAACACTGTCCTTCTCGCCCGTGCGGGTGATCACCTTATTCATGGCTATTATTTGTGGATGGCCAATATCCCCAGGGAGACCAAGCACAACCATGACTGATAACACTGTCCTTCTCGCCCGTGCGGGTGATCACCTTATTCATGGCTATTATTTGTGGATGGCCAATATCCCCAGGGAGACCAAGCACAACCATGACTGATAACACTGTCCTTCTCGCCCGTGCAGGTGATCACCTTATTCATGGCTATTATTTGTGGATGGCCAATATCCCCAGGGAGACCAAGCACAACCATGACTGATAACACTGTCCTTCTCGCCCGTGCGGGTGATCACCTTATTCATGGCTATTATTTGTGGATGGCCAATATCCCCAGGGAGACCAAGCACAACCATGACTGATAACACTGTCCTTCTCGCCCGTGCGGGTGATCACCTTATTCATGGCTATTATTTGTGGATGGCCAATATCCCTTAGGGAGACCAAGCACAACCATGACTGATAACACTGTCCTTCTCGCCCGTGCGGGTGATCACCTTATTCATGGCTATTATTTGTGGATGGCCAATGTCCCCAGGGAGACCAAGCACAACCATGACTGATAACACTGTCCTTCTCGCCCATGCGGGTGATCACCTTATTCATGGCTATTATTTGTGGATGGCCAATATCCCCAGGGAGACCAAGCACAACCATGACTGATAACACTGTCCTTCTCGCCCGTGCAGGTGATCACCTTATTCATGGCTATTATTTGTGGATGGCCAATATCCCCAGGGAGACCAAGCACAACCATGACTGATAACACTGTCCTTCTCACCCGTGCGGGTGATCACCTTATTCATGGCTATTATTTGTGGATGGCCAATATCCCCAGGGAGACCAAGCACAACCATGACTGATAACACTGTCCTTCTCGCCCGTGCGGGTGATCACCTTATTCATGGCTATTATTTGTGGATGGCCAATATCCCCAGGGAGACCAAGCACAACCATGACGATAACACTTTCCTTCTCGCCCGTGCGGGTGATCACCTTATTCATGGCTATTATTTGTGGATGGCCAATATCCCT
This sequence comes from Ambystoma mexicanum, assembly GCF_040938575.1. Taxonomy (NCBI): domain Eukaryota; kingdom Metazoa; phylum Chordata; class Amphibia; order Caudata; family Ambystomatidae; genus Ambystoma; species Ambystoma mexicanum. Next base: position 172,263,628 of record NC_090925.1, read on the forward strand.
TAGGGAGACCAAGCACAACCATGACTGATAACACTGTCCTTCTCGCCCGTGCGGGTGATCACCTTATTCATGGCTATTATTTGTGGATGGCCAATATCCCTTAGGGAGACCAAGCACAACCATGACTGATAACACTGTCCTTCTCGCCCGTGCGGGTGATCATCATATGCATGGCTGTTATTCGTGGGTGGCCAATATCTTGATACCATGTACACCAACGGACCATCCGTGTCCCTGAGACGTTTACCATGAATGCTCAAAATCATGAACAAACCATGACCATCTGTGAATGAAGACCATGGATGACCATGCTAAGATCATGAATAAATCTGGTTCAAGGCAGGTGGCAGTAGGTCTAGCCACCTGGGTACAGGGACGTTTTGCAAGCTGTTTCCCAGTCACAAGGCAAACCTGTCCTGCTTGTACTGGTAGAACCCATAGGCAGCCACCGATATTGGCCTTGCCCCCAACAGCAGGTCATAGCCAGCATGCATTTGCAGCAACACTATTTTGTGTCATTTATTTCTACACACACACATAACACATGAGACTTACAGGGTAATTCATAGAATTTCGCAGAAAAGTGTCGCAAGCGGCTGGCGCAGAGTGTCCGCGTGCGATTGTCTGCGCCAGGCACGTGCGCTAAAACCGATTTCCGCGCACAGCGTATTCATGGATTTTAGGCTCCCAAACCAGCCGTGGCGCAGAGTATCGCAGCGACCCTGCAGCAGCGCCAGTAACGCCCCCAAGAACGCCCTCGCGCAAGGAAAAGCCATCAAAATCGCTAAAGCATCGCAAAGGGCTGCGCTAACCCTGGACCAGTTTACAGGGCTGCCAAACAAGGAATGCAAAGCGGGTAACGTTCATATCAGGGGTACGGGGGAAGTTTCACACGCGATTAGCCAGAGTACGTGTATTACAGGGGTACGCGGGCAGTTTTACACGCGATTGCCCAGGGTACGTGTATTACAGGGGTATGCGTGAAGTCTCACACACGATTAGCCAGGGCACGTGTATTACAGGGGTACGCGGGAATTATCAAACGCGATTTGTCTGGGTAGTGTATAACAGGGGTGCGCGGGAATTATCACACGCGATTTGGCTGGGTACGTGTATTACAGGGGTGCGTGGGAAGTTACACACGCGAATAGGCTGGGTGGGTCCTCACAGGTGTTCCCTGTACACCCTCCACGGCCCCTGCAGGCAGCCCACAAAACAGGGGACTACCCTGCACACCTGCTCATGTCCCCTTGCACCCCCACCCCCCAGCAACCAGGGGCAGCCTCCACCAGGCCCCCACCCATGTCTCCCACCACCCCCACCCCCCAGCAGTGCAGGGGCAGCCTCCACCAGGCCCCCACCCATGTCTCCCACCACCCCACCCCCCAGCAGTGCAGGGGCAGCCTCCACCAGGCCCCCACTCATGTCCCCTTGCACCCCCACCCCCCAGCCACCAGGGGCAGCCTCCACCAGGCCCCCACCCATGTCTCCCACCACCCCCACCCCCCAGCAGTGCAGGGGCAGCCTCCACCAGGCCCCCACCCATGTCTCCCACCACCCCCATCCCCCAGCAGTGCAGGGGCAGCCTCCACCAGGCCCCCACTCATGTCCCCTTGCACCCCCACCCCCCAGCAACCAGGGGCAGCCTCCACCAGGCCCCCACTCATGTCTCCCACCACCCCCACCCCCCAGCAGTGCAGGGGCAGCCTCCACCAGGCCCCCACTCATGTCCCCTTCCACCCCCCAGCCACCAGGGGCACCCTCCACCAGGCCCCCACTCATGTCCCCTTGCACCCCCACCCCCCAGCCACCAGGGGCAGCCTCCACCAGGCCCCCACCCATGTCACCCACCACCCCCACCCCCCAGCATCCAGGGGCAGCCTCCACCAGGCCCCCACTCATGTCCCCTTGCACCCCCACCCCCCAGCAACCAGGGGCAGCCTCCACCAGGCCCCCACTCATGTCCCCTTGCACCCCCACCCCCCAGCAACCAGGGGCAGCCTCCACCAGGCCCCCACCCATGTCTCCCACCACCCCCACCCCCCAGCAGTGCAGGGGCAGCCTCCACCAGGCCCCCACTCATGTCCCCTTGCACCCCCACCCCCCAGCCACCAGGGGCACCCTCCACCAGGCCCCCACTCATGTCCCCTTGCACCCCCACCCCCCAGCAACCAGGGGCAGCCTCCACCAGGCCCCCACTCATGTCCCCTTGCACCCCCACCCCCCAGCAACCAGGGGCAGCCTCCACCAGGCCCCCACTCATGTCCCCTTGCAACCCCACCCCCCAGCCACCAGGGGCAGCCTCCACCAGGCCCCCACCCATGTCTCCCACCACCCCACCCCCCAGCAGTGCAGGGGCAGCCTCCACCAGGCCCCCACCCATGTCTCCCACCACCCCCACCCCCCAGCAGTGCAGGGGCAGCCTCCACCAGGCCCCCACTCATGTCCCCTTGCACCCCCACCCCCCAGCAACCAGGGGCAGCCTCCACCAGGCCCCCACCCATGTCTCCCACCACCCCCACCCCCCAGCATCCAGGGGCAGCCTCCACCAGGCCCCCACTCATGTCCCCTTGCACCCCCACCCCCCAGCAACCAGGGGCAGCCTCCACCAGGCCCCCACTCATGTCCCCTTGCACCCCCACCCCCCAGCAACCAGGGGCAGCCTCCACCAGGCCCCCACCCATGTCTCCCACCACCCCCACCCCCCAGCAGTGCAGGGGCAGCCTCCACCAGGCCCCCACTCATGTCCCCTTGCACCCCCACCCCCCAGCAACCAGGGGCAGCCTCCACCAGGCCCCCACCCATGTCTCCCACCACCCCCACCCCCCAGCAGTGCAGGGGCAGCCTCCACCAGGCCCCCACTCATGTCCCCTTGCACCCCCACCCCCCAGCCACCAGGGGCACCCTCCACCAGGCCCCCACTCATGTCCCCTTGCACCCCCACCCCCCAGCAACCAGGGGCAGCCTCCACCAGGCCCCCACTCATGTCCCCTTGCACCCCCACCCCCCAGCAACCAGGGGCAGCCTCCACCAGGCCCCCACTCATGTCCCCTTGCAACCCCACCCCCCAGCCACCAGGGGCAGCCTCCACCAGGCCCCCACCCATGTCTCCCACCACCCCACCCCCCAGCAGTGCAGGGGCAGCCTCCACCAGGCCCCCACCCATGTCTCCCACCACCCCCACCCCCCAGCAGTGCAGGGGCAGCCTCCACCAGGCCCCCACTCATGTCCCCTTGCACCCCCACCCCCCAGCAACCAGGGGCAGCCTCCACCAGGCCCCCACCCATGTCTCCCACCACCCCCACCCCCCAGCATCCAGGGGCAGCCTCCACCAGGCCCCCACTCATGTCCCCTTGCACCCCCACCCCCCAGCAACCAGGGGCAGCCTCCACCAGGCCCCCACTCATGTCCCCTTGCACCCCCACCCCCCAGCAACCAGGGGCAGCCTCCACCAGGCCCCCACCCATGTCTCCCACCACCCCCACCCCCCAGCAGTGCAGGGGCAGCCTCCACCAGGCCCCCACCCATGTCTCCCACCACCCCACCCCCCAGCAGTGCAGGGGCAGCCTCCACCAGGCCCCCACTCATGTCCCCTTGCACCCCCACCCCCCAGCCACCAGGGGCAGCCTCCACCAGGCCCCCACCCATGTCTCCCACCACCCCCACCCCCCAGCAGTGCAGGGGCAGCCTCCACCAGGCCCCCACCCATGTCTCCCACCACCCCCATCCCCCAGCAGTGCAGGGGCAGCCTCCACCAGGCCCCCACTCATGTCCCCTTGCACCCCCACCCCCCAGCAACCAGGGGCAGCCTCCACCAGGCCCCCACTCATGTCTCCCACCACCCCCACCCCCCAGCAGTGCAGGGGCAGCCTCCACCAGGCCCCCACTCATGTCCCCTTCCACCCCCCAGCCACCAGGGGCACCCTCCACCAGGCCCCCACTCATGTCCCCTTGCACCCCCACCCCCCAGCCACCAGGGGCAGCCTCCACCAGGCCCCCACCCATGTCACCCACCACCCCCACCCCCCAGCATCCAGGGGCAGCCTCCACCAGGCCCCCACTCATGTCCCCTTGCACCCCCACCCCCCAGCAACCAGGGGCAGCCTCCACCAGGCCCCCACTCATGTCCCCTTGCACCCCCACCCCCCAGCAACCAGGGGCAGCCTCCACCAGGCCCCCACCCATGTCTCCCACCACCCCCACCCCCCAGCAGTGCAGGGGCAGCCTCCACCAGGCCCCCACTCATGTCCCCTTGCACCCCCACCCCCCAGCCACCAGGGGCACCCTCCACCAGGCCCCCACTCATGTCCCCTTGCACCCCCACCCCCCAGCAACCAGGGGCAGCCTCCACCAGGCCCCCACTCATGTCCCCTTGCACCCCCACCCCCCAGCAACCAGGGGCAGCCTCCACCAGGCCCCCACTCATGTCCCCTTGCAACCCCACCCCCCAGCCACCAGGGGCAGCCTCCACCAGGCCCCCACCCATGTCTCCCACCACCCCACCCCCCAGCAGTGCAGGGGCAGCCTCCACCAGGCCCCCACCCATGTCTCCCACCACCCCCACCCCCCAGCAGTGCAGGGGCAGCCTCCACCAGGCCCCCACTCATGTCCCCTTGCACCCCCACCCCCCAGCAACCAGGGGCAGCCTCCACCAGGCCCCCACCCATGTCTCCCACCACCCCCACCCCCCAGCATCCAGGGGCAGCCTCCACCAGGCCCCCACTCATGTCCCCTTGCACCCCCACCCCCCAGCAACCAGGGGCAGCCTCCACCAGGCCCCCACTCATGTCCCCTTGCACCCCCACCCCCCAGCAACCAGGGGCAGCCTCCACCAGGCCCCCACCCATGTCTCCCACCACCCCCACCCCCCCAGCAGTGCAGGGGCAGCCTCCACCAGGCCCCCACTAATGTCCCCTTGCACCCCCACCCCCCAGCCACCAGGGGCACCCTCCACCAGGCCCCCACTCATGTCCCCTTGCACCCCCACCCCCCAGCAACCAGGGGCAGCCTCCACCAGGTCCCCACTCATGTCCCCTTGCACCCCCACCCCCCAGCAACCAGGGGCAGCCTCCACCAGGCCCCCACTCATGTCCCCTTGCACCCCCACCCCCCAGCCACCAGGGGCAGCCTCCACCAGGCCCCCACCCATGTCTCCCACCACCCCCACCCCCCAGCAGTGCAGGGGCAGCCTCCACCAGGCCCCCACCCATGTCTCCCACCACCCCCACCCCCCAGCAGTGCAGGGGCAGCCTCCACCAGGCCCCCACTCATGTCCCCTTGCACCCCCACCCCCCAGCAACCAGGGGCAGCCTCCACCAGGCCCCCACTCATGTCCCCTTGCACCCCCACCCCCCAGCAACCAGGGGCAGCCTCCACCAGGCCCCCACCCATGTCTCCCACCACCCCCACCCCCCAGCAGTGCAGGGGCAGCCTCCACCAGGCCCCCACTCATGTCCCCTTGCACCCCCACCCCCCAGCCACCAGGGGCACCCTCCACCAGGCCCCCACTCATGTCCCCTTGCACCCCCACCCCCCAGCAACCAGGGGCAGCCTCCACCAGGCCCCCACTCATGTCCCCTTGCACCCCCACCCCCCAGCCACCAGGGGCAGCCTCCACCAGGCCCCCACCCATGTCTCCCACCACCCCCACCCCCCAGCAGTGCAGGGGCAGCCTCCACCAGGCCCCCACCCATGTCTCCCACCACCCCCACCCCCCAGTAGTGCAGGGGCAGCCTCCACCAGGCCCCCACTCATGTCCCCTTGCACCCCCACCCCCCAGCAACCAGGGGCAGCCTCCACCAGGCCCCCACTCATGTCCCCTTGCACCCCCACCCCCCAGCCACCAGGGGCAGCCTCCACCAGGCCCCCACCCATGTCTCCCACCACCCCCACCCCCCAGCAGTGCAGGGGCAGCCTCCACCAGGCCCCCACCCATGTCTCCCACCACCCCCATCCCCCAGCAGTGCAGGGGCAGCCTCCACCAGGCCCCCACTCATGTCCCCTTGCACCCCCACCCCCCAGCAACCAGGGGCAGCCTCCACCAGGCCCCCACTCATGTCTCCCACCACCCCCACCCCCCAGCAGTACAGGGGCAGCCTCCACCAGGCCCCCACTCATGTCCCCTTCCACCCCCCAGCCACCAGGGGCACCCTCCACCAGGCCCCCACTCATGTCCCCTTGCACCCCCACCCCCCAGCCACCAGGGGCAGCCTCCACCAGGCCCCCACCCATGTCACCCACCACCCCCACCCCCCAGCATCCAGGGGCAGCCTCCACCAGGCCCCCACTCATGTCCCCTTGCACCCCCACCCCCCAGCAACCAGGGGCAGCCTCCACCAGGCCCCCACTCATGTCCCCTTGCACCCCCACCCCCCAACAACCAGGGGCAGCCTCCACCAGGCCCCCACCCATGTCTCCCACCACCCCCACCTCCCAGCAGTGCAGGGGCAGCCTCCACCAGGCCCCCACTCATGTCCCCTTGCACCCCCACCCCCCAGCCACCAGGGGCACCCTCCACCAGGCCCCCACTCATGTCCCCTTGCACCCCCACCCCCCAGCAACCAGGGGCAGCCTCCACCAGGCCCCCACTCATGTCCCCTTGCACCCCCACCCCCCAGCAACCAGGGGCAGCCTCCACCAGGCCCCCACCCATGTCTCCCACCACCCCCACCCCCCAGCAGTGCAGGGGCAGCCTCCACCAGGCCCCCACTCATTTCCCCTTGCACCCCCACCCCCCAGCCACCAGGGGCACCCTCCACCAGGCCCCCACTCATGTCCCCTTGCACCCCCACCCCCCAGCAACCAGGGGCAGCCTCCACCAGGCCCCCACTCATGTCCCCTTGCACCCCCACCCCCCAGCCACCAGGGGCAGCCTCCACCAGGCCCCCACCCATGTCTCCCACCACCCCCACCCCCCAGCAGTGCAGGGGCAGCCTCCACCAGGCCCCCACCCATGTCTCCCACCACCCCCACCCCCCAGCAGTGCAGGGGCAGCCTCCACCAGGCCCCCACTCATGTCCCGTTGCACCCCCACCCCCCAGCAACCAGGGGCAGCCTCCACCAGGCCCCCACTCATGTCCCCTTGCACCCCCACCCCCCAGCCACCAGGGGCAGCCTCCACCAGGCCCCCACTCATGTCCCCTTGCACCCCCACCCCCCAGCAGTGCAGGGGCAGCCTCCACCAGGCCCCACTCATGTCCCCTTGCACTCCCACCCCCCAGCAACCAGGGGGAGCCTCCACCAGGCCCCCACTCATGTCCCCTTGCACCCCCACCCCCCAGCAGTGCAGGGGCAGCCTCCACCAGGCCCCCACTCATGTCCCCTTGCACCCCCACCCCCCAGCAACCAGGGGCAGCCTCCACCAGGCCCCCACTCATGTCCCCTGCACCCCCACCCCCCAGCAACCAGGGGCAGCCTCCACCAGGCCCCCACTCATGTCCCCTTGCACCCCCACCCCCCAGCCACCAGGGGCAGCCTCCACCAGGCCCCCACCCATGTCTCCCACCACCCCCACCCCCCAGCAGTGCAGGGGCAGCCTCCACCAGGCCCCCACCCATGTCTCCCACCACCCCCACCCCCCAGCAGTGCAGGGGCAGCCTCCACCAGGCCCCCACTCATGTCCCCTTGCACCCCCACCCCCCAGCAGTGCAGGGGCAGCCTCCACCAGGCCCCCACTCATGTCCCCTTGCACCCCCACCCCCCAGCAACCAGGGGCAGCCTCCACCAGGCCCCCACTCATGTCCCCTTGCACCCCCACCCCCCAGCAGTGCAGGGGCAGCCTCCACCAGGCCCCCACTCATGTCCCCTTGCACCCCCACCCCCCAGCAACCAGGGGCAGCCTCCACCAGGCCCCCACTCATGTCCCCTTGCACCCCCACCCCCCAGCAACCAGGGGCAGCCTCCACCAGGCCCCCACACATGTCCCCTTGCACCCCCACCCCCCAGCCACCAGGGGCAGCCTCCACCAGGCCCCCACCCATGTCTCCCACCACCCCACCCCCCAGCAGTGCAGGGGCAGCCTCCACCAGGCCCCCACCCATGTCTCCCACCACCCCCACCCCCCAGCAGTGCAGGGGCAGCCTCCACCAGGCCCCCACTCATGTCCCCTTGCACCCCCACCCCCCAGCAACCAGGGGCAGCCTCCACCAGGCCCCCACTCATGTCCCCTTGCACCCCCACCCCCCAGCAACCAGGGGCAGCCTCCACCAGGCCCCCACCCATGTCTCCCACCACCCCCACCCCCCAGCAGTGCAGGGGCAGCCTCCACCAGGCCCCCACTCATGTCCCCTTGCACCCCCAGCCACCAGGGGCACCCTCCACCAGGCCCCCACTCATGTCCCCTTGCACCCCCACCCCCCAGCAACCAGGGGCAGCCTCCACCAGGCCCCCACTCATGTCCCCTTGCACCCCCACCCCCCAGCCACCAGGGGCAGCCTCCACCAGGCCCCCACCCATGTCTCCCACCACCCCCACCCCCCAGCAGTGCAGGGGCAGCCTCCACCAGGCCCCCACCCATGTCTCCCACCACCCCCACCCCCCAGCAGTGCAGGGGCAGCCTCCACCAGGCCCCCACTCATGTCCCCTTGCACCCCCACCCCCCAGCAACCAGGGGCAGCCTCCACCAGGCCCCCACTCATGTCCCCTTGCACCCCCACCCCCCAGCCACCAGGGGCAGCCTCCACCAGGCCCCCACCCATGTCTCCCACCACCCCCACCCCCCAGCAGTGCAGGGGCAGCCTCCACCAGGCCCCCACCCATGTCTCCCACCACCCCCACCCCCCAGCAGTGCAGGGGCAGCCTCCACCAGGCCCCCACTCATGTCCCCTTGCACCCCCACCCCCCAGCAACCAGGGGCAGCCTCCACCAGGTCCCCACTCATGTCTCCCACCACCCCCACCCCCCAGCAGTGCAGGGGCAGCCTCCACCAGGCCCCCACTCATGTCCCCTTCCACCCCCCAGCCACCAGGGGCACCCTCCACCAGGCCCCCTCTCATGTCCCCTTGCACCCCCACCCCCCAGCCACCAGGGGCAGCCTCCACCAGGCCCCCACCCATGTCACCCACCACCCCCACCCCCCAGCATCCAGGGGCAGCCTCCACCAGGCCCCCACTCATGTCCCCTTGCACCCCCACCCCCCAGCAACCAGGGGCAGCCTCCACCAGGCCCCCACTCATGTCCCCTTGCACCCCCACCCCCCAGCAACCAGGGGCAGCCTCCACCAGGCCCCCACCCATGTCTCCCACCACCCCCACCCCCCAGCAGTGCAGGGGCAGCCTCCACCAGGCCCCCACTCATGTCCCCTTGCACCCCCACCCCCCAGCCACCAGGGGCACCCTCCATCAGGCCCCCACTCATGTCCCCTTGCACCCCCACCCCCCAGCAACCAGGGGCAGCCTCCACCAGGCCCCCACTCATGTCCCCTTGCACCCCCACCCCCCAGCAACCAGGGGCAGCCTCCACCAGGCCCCCACTCATGTCCCCTTGCACCCCCACCCCCCAGCAACCAGGGGCAGCCTCCACCAGGCCCCCACCCATGTCTCCCACCACCCCCACCCCCCAGCAGTGCAGGGGCAGCCTCCACCAGGCCCCCACTCATGTCCCCTTGCACCCCCACCCCCCAGCCACCAGGGGCACCCTCCAACAGGCCCCCACCCATGTCTCCCACCACCCCCACCCCCCAGCAGTGCAGGGGCAGCCTCCACCAGGCCCCCACTCATGTCCCCTTGCACCCCCACCCCCCAGCCACCAGGGGCACCCTCCACCAAGCCCCCACTCATGTCCCCTTGCACCCCCACCCCCCAGCCACCATGGGCAGCCTCCACCACGACACCAACTTCCCTGGCACTGAAGCTGGTGCCCCTCTGCCTCCTTGGCCGGGGGTTGGCACTGGTGCCACCTGTTGTAGTGGCCGACATGGCAACCCTAGAGGCAGGAGTGGGTGGGCAACTGGGTCCTGGGGCAGGGCTGTGGGGCGACGGAAAATCAGTCGGGAGCCTTTGGTTCCAGCAGGGGTGGTCACAGCAACAGCACCCCTGGCTGATGTGCAGGCAGCAAATGGCAGGGCACGTGGCCAGCAGGCAGTCAGGCAGCAGCAGATGGCAAGTGGGAGCGTGCTCAGGGCTCTGGGGGGCAGTAATTTGGCCCCCTGGGCCGGAGCGTGGTCTTCCGTGTGTGAACGCGTGGCCAGCTTGATACGAGTGATTTGGCACGCAAAAATCAAACACGTCTGCGTGTAAATCGACGTGCACGCGTAGGAAAATGTTGCGTGACACGTCCGAGTGTCAAAGCGTGTAATAGTTGAAAATGGACCTACACGCAGAAGTGACAAAGCGTGTGATTGGTGAAAAAGGACCTACACGCAGAAGTGACAAAGCGTGTGATTGGTGAAAAAGGACCTACACGCAGAAGTGACAAAGCGTGTGATTGGTGAAAAAGGACCTACACGCAGAAGTGACAAAGCGTGTGATTGGTGAAAAAGGACCTACATGCAGAAGTGACAAAGCGTGTGATTGGTGAAAAAGGACCTACACGCAGAAGTGACAAAGCGTGTGATTGGTGGAAAAGGACCTACACGCAGAAGTGACAAAGCGTGTGATTGGTGTCAATGGGCCTAGCACGTACACGCCACGTAAGTGACGCTGTACGTGTGGGCCAGTATATAAGGTACGTGTAGAACACCATTTCCTTGTACGTGCTTTTCGTGGAGAGCGAGTGGGTGAATTCTGTACTTCTTGTCGTTTCACACGCGATTTACTTCACGGCGTTTCCAGTTCGTACTCCATGTTACCTCTGACAGCTTTTTCTCTTTTTTCTCTTGTACTGGTTTACCTGGGCCTGTTCCCTCAAACAGTGTCCCCTTCTACTGTTGTCCTGTCTCCTCAGACAGCGTACAAATCTTCTTTTGGCAGGGGTGTTGCCAACCAAACGCGCTCATTTTTCACGCTCTTTTACCTGGCAGGCGGTGAGTCACGCACGTATCTAACTTCTGTGCTTGCCCCGTGTGTAGCCTACCCCTTCAGAGGTCATTCTAGGCTGCGTGTGACACGCATACGTTCATTCTTGTGTTACTGGGTGCCACAGCGTAGTGCAGGTTTTCCTTTCTGCACACGTGGTCTAGGAGGGGTTGCGTGCACGTCATCTCCCTTTATTGGGCCTCCTGTGCGTTGCGTGACCCGTCATCTTTCCCCAGGGGTTACATTCAGCCTTGCTAGAGCACTAGGGTACAATTACCATCTGGTACCCAACCCCTTTGACCCCCAATTGCCCAGGACAATAGTCTACATCCACTCCCATACGCACATTAATATCAGTGCCATGGCTGGGAGGCGAGGATTCCGTAAGGGTGGCAAAGGTGGAAGAGCCACAAGTGGTGGCCGTGGTGGATCCGGTAGGGGACGTGGTCGTAACTTGCAGGGTGAGCCTGTCCCCCCATGTGTGGAGGACCAGTCAAGGGCAGCCATAATCCCCCCCTCCCCCCCCTCCCGTTGAGGCTGATGTGGCTGACACCATCCATGCTCAGCCCTTGTTGGACCAGCCCATTGTGGCACCAGACCTGGCTGACTCCATGGCTGACTTCCAGGTCAGCAGGGCTACGACACGTGCGCTGGTGCACGTTGATGCCATCATGCCACGTGGATCCGGGGCAGCAAGGTCATCTGCTGCCCCAAGTAGGCAGGGCGGAGAGGCTGCAGGGGCAGCTGCGGCTCCATCCACCCCAGCTCTCACACACCCAGCCAGGACAGTGTCGGTCCTAGTCCATCCTGCTGACATTCCCCCTGACACCATTACACCAGAGCCAATGCCTGCACCAACTCCCATGCTGAGTGTGCAATCCCACACACCTGATACAGAGCCCACCAGGGCTCCTGCCCCTAGTGTCCAGAGCGGCGCAGGACACTCAGGATCACCACCACCTTCCAAGCGGAAGAGGAAGAGTGCTCGTCCGGCACAGGCTGATGCCCCAGACACGGCTACACAGTCCGGCCCGTCCAGGAAGCCCAGCTTCACGGATGACGAACTGAATGCACTTGTCGAGTATGTGTCCGGACATGATAACGAGATGGTCATTGTTGCAGGATCCAAGACCACACCTGCACAACGCCAGGCACACTGGCAGACCGTTGCGGACATCGTAAGTGCCCTTGGAATCGTGAGGCGCACAGCCAATGATTGCTATAAGCGCTGGAATGACCTAAAGCGCAGGGCAAAGAAGAAGCTGGCCTCAAGTCATGCTGCAACTCTAGTGACTGGAGGTGGGTCTCCAGTATTAGACATGGAACTCACTCCACATGAGTCAGTCGCTGGGACCTACGTCACGGAGGAACAGATCCAAGGCGTGGGAGATCTGGCTGATTACGAGGCATTGTCCGGTGAGTGCACATGCATGTGTGTGTCATCCATGTGCATGGTGTGTGTGTGAGGGCATCTGTTTGTGTGCCAGGTGAGAGTGTGTGCGCCTGAGTCGTATGGGTCAGCCATGTGCTTCATGCAATACATCCTGGGCAGCTGCATTTGGCCATTGCAGTATCCCTTCTGCCAACAGTAGACATCTAGCCCAACAGCACCCCAGTTGCCCTTGTAGTGTCACCTTGCCACAACATTGTTGCCTATTTTTCTATGTTCAATCAGACAGATTGTTTGCATTCCACCACTTATACTAGGCATTCCTCAGTCCTCTGGTCACATGTCTGGCATGGCTATGGTAAAGTGGAGTGACTTTGTTACCTGGATATCATATGTTCACACATGTCCCTGTTCAATTGGACCATATTGGACTGGCAGCTCCAGGTGAAAAATCAGACCTGTTTGAATTAGAAAAGCTATTGCATGCGGGAACTGGACTGAATGAATAAGTGCTGCCCTCCTCTCCATCTACACTCAATAGCAATGGTACATGCCAGCTGTGTGATGGCATGTGTGTGTCACCTGGCAATCACAGGCCAATGTGTGATGCCACTGCCAGGCAGCATGCAGAAAATGTGTTCATCTTCCATCTTTGTGTCATGAGTGTGTGCCATTTGCCTGCCCTTCATACGCAGTGAGGGTGCATGCATGGGAGGGTCTTAGTCATGTGGGACATGTGTCAATCAAGTACTGGTTCTCTTGCTTCTCAGCCCTCATTGTGTGCCATGGTGCTAATGCGTGTTTCCATTTCTTTGTCATTATGTCATTGCAGGGGAAGACGCACCTGATACTGCTGGGGTTGTGGAGATGGTGCAGAGCCAGGAGGGGTCCGAGGGCCGACCAACCACCAGTGAGGGACGTGGTGTGCTGGTGGGTGAGAACCCACAAGTGCTGCAGGTCGTGCTCTCAAGGGGTGTCTCTGGCTGCACCTCCCCCGAGCTGTACTCAGCTGTTGACTCGGATGATGAGACCTACGTGCCGTCGCAGGTGAGTGTTCCAGGGAGGGATTCTGTTCTGTCCCACCCACCTGCACCAGGGTCAGAACCCTCAATGGGGATGTCAGTGTTGGCAGCTAGGCCTTTGGTGGTTACGGATGCAGGGTCACACTCCGCGACATCTGATCCTGTTCCTGGGCCAGCAGATCAGAGGGGGAATGCAGTCCTGCAGCCTCAGGCAGTGCCGGCACAGCAAGGCGCAGTCCGCCTTGCCCCAGACAGGTGTGGTGCCCGCCGACGTGGTGGCCGTACGTCACCTGGCAATACCGCATGGGAGCAATCCATTTACGGTATGGCTAACCAACAGGCAGCATCATCCGAGATGATGGCTCAGGCCATGGATAGGTTGGCCACTTCCATTGTCCCCCCTGAAAGGCTGATGGAGCGACTAGAGCAGGCAACCGACTCCATCTGCCAGTCACACAGGGAGGACATGTTGGCGTCCAACAGGGACAGGCGGGCGGCACTGGCGACTCTGCAAGAGGCCATCTCCATAGAGTCCCAGGGCCACAGGGAAGCCCTGAGGCAGGAGCTACATCAACTCAGGACGACTCTTGTTGAGCTTGAGGCTTCAACACACCAAAGGACAGAACAGCAGCTGGAGCGTCTCACCCGTACGCTCTCAGCTGAGATGCAAGCAACGAGGGCGGAGGTCCGGGCATCCCGTGAGTTGTTGCATGGGGACCTCCGCACCCTCATCCTCCAGAACCAGACCTACCACACCCGCATGCTTGCAGCCATGGAGGAACAGAGTAGGGCCTTGCGTGGGCTGCCTCCCATAGTGCAGCTGCACAGGGTGATAATAGCGACAGCAGTGATACTCCCACAATAGGGTAGCCGTGTGGGCCATGAGCCCATGGAGGTGTTTTATTTTCCCAGGATCCACACAGGTGGGTTTTGGTGTGCACCCTGACCTCGGACCTCCTGGGTGGCCTCCCCAACCCCCCCGGGCCCTTTAATGGGCATTTTTTTTTTTTTTTTTTTTTTATTTTTATTTTTATTTTTATTTTTATTTTTATATTTTTCCCAATTTTTTTGGGACAATTTGTTGGCTTCCGTGGTTCCTGTGGGCATACGCTGCATTGTGGCTGGGCACATGCAGGCTTGTCATGTATTAGGTTCAGATGCCTGGGTTTGAGTCACACACACCCCTCCTGCTTCCCGTTTCCATGGGCTTGCAAAGGGTGTGCCCAAGTGACATTGAAGTACATGGTGACATTGGACTCCCACTACATGTGTGGGTAGTCTAGTCAATACTGTGTATACATTCCTAGTGCATATTGCTGTTGTGTTGTACACTGCATGTTGCATTGATGTGTAACTCATCATCTGTGTCTGCCTCCCAATTTGCAGGTCCCTACCTCATGTCTACACAAGGCCCTCTAGTCTGGAGATGGGGTCCTTGTTGGCAGCAGTGCACCTACAACTCTACATGGCGCCAACACTGTTCAGTTGGAAGTGGTGGGAGTGCAGGCATTTCCAGGTGGTGAGACTACTGATTTATCACATTAGTGAAGTAATCTCAATGGTAGTACCTGCTCAAGTTTGTTGTTGGTCCTGCATTACAGTGAGTATATCAGGTGTAGCAAGTTTCAATTGGGGACACTGTACATCGCAACACTTGTCATGTTGTGGGGATTACTTTGTTTACCTGCACATAGGTGTGGCACGGTGTGTTGTGTGGCGGTGCTGGGGATGGGTTGGGTGACATGGCACTGTCCTCTTGTTGCATTTAGCAAGTGGGTATTCATTTTAGCTGCTTGAATGTGTTTCTTCACAACACTGCATTGGTGGTGTGTGTGGGTAGGGATGCACACATTGTAACACTTCCAGGTGAACAATCTCAGGCTGATATGCTTTTCACGGTTGAATCTCCAGACATTCAGGATCAGTGTCAGGTTGAGTCATCATTGACTGTCAGATGGAATGTGCCAGGCCAGTGTGCAGTCCACAGGGGTGTGATTACTATGTGAAGTAATTAGCCACTAGCTGTGTACGGGCTGCCTCCCCCGTGCCCTTTCCCCTCCCATGCGCAGCGGCTGTGCATGTGGTTGGGGATGTGGGGCCACCACCATGTCCACGGCCAGGCCCCGGCGTGTTGCAACATTGTGCAGGACACATGCTGCCACTATGATCCTGCACACTACTGGGGGAGCGTATAACAGCTGCCCGCCAGAACGGTCAAGGGAGCGAAAGCGTGACTTTAGCACTCCGAATGTGCGCTCCACTATGCCCCGGGTAGTAATGTGGGCTGTGTTATATCTTACCTCGGGTGGCGTGGTGGGGTTCCGAATTGGCGTCATCATGTGGGGGCTGAGAGGGTAGGCACTGTCCCCTGTGGAGGTGGTGATTGGTATCATTGGTGGGGTTGTGACCTTGCTCAGTATCCAACATGCATGCATGTGCAGTGGCATACATACTCACCAAGCAGCCATGTATCGCCATGCCGCCCAGCATCTAGGTCCCGGCATAGGGTGGACATTCGGTATATGAAGCTGTCGTGGGTGGAGCCGGGATAGTTGGCATATACTGAGGTGATGATTCCCTTGGCATTACATACTACCTGCACGTTGATGGAATGCCAGTGCTTGCGGTTCCTATAGATGTGCTCAGATGCCCTGGGGGGACGTAGAGCCACATGGGTGCAGTCGATGGCACCTAGCACTTTGGGGAATCGTGCCACACCGTAAAAATCCAGGGCGGCAGCATGCCTTTCTGCAGGTGTTCTGGGCAGGTATATGTGCCTGCGGACTGATGGGCGTGCAGTGATGATGTTCAAGACCTGGTGTAGGCAGCGTGACTGGGTGGCCTGTGACACCCCACCCACTATGGCACTTGTCCGCTGAAATGATCCAGTGGCTAAGAAGTGCAGTACATTGAGGACCTTCTCCAGGAGGCTGAGTGCTTGGGAGCACAGGGTGGGTGATGTGAGGTCATCCTCCCACTCACTCACCAGGTCCAGTATTATGTGTGGTGGAAACCTGTACCTTCCATACACCTGGTCATCAGGCATCCCGAAAAGGCTGGTTCTGGGTGTGAATATTCTGGCCCTGACTATCCTCCTCCTCCTCCTCCTTTGGTAGCCCACTGCCACTGCTGCTAGGAACGGTATGTTCATCCTGGCGTCTGGCTTGTTATTGTTAAAGTGCGCAAATTCATGCTTTGCGCGTGTTCTAGGCGAGCGTGTGACCCGCGCACCCCTGGAATCCAGTTCCCAGTCCAATAGCGTGTGGAAATTCACACGCACAACGGGATACAGGTGCGCTGACGTACTTGCGTGTGTAAGTGCCCGCGCACCCCTGAAATACACGTACATAGGCCAATCGCGTGTACGCGCACTTTTGTCCAATTACACGCGATGACACTCTGACGTGCAGTATTTACACGTGTGCTCCGTCATCACGTGCTGGGTGGGGAACACCCGTGCGGGTCACGTCACATACGCGCTTACGCGCTGAGGGACTCTGGACCAATAGAATCGCGTATGCGTGCTTACGCGCTTACGCGCTAAGGGCCTTTCCTCGGATTTCACGCTGACATGCCGAATTTTCACGTGCCAAATCACTCCGTATCAAGCTGGCCACGCGAAAACACACGGAAGACCACGCTCCTGCCCAGAAGGCCGAGTTACTGCCCCCCGTGCCCCGAGCAGCCTCCCACGTGCCATCTGCTGCTGCCTGCCTGCCTGCCTGCCTGCTGCCACCGTGCCCTGCCATTTGGTGCCTGCACATCAGCCATCTGCAGGGGTCCAGTTGCTGTGTCCACCCCTGCTGGAACTGAAGACTCCCGACTGGGATTACATCGCTCCACAGCCCAGCCCCAGGACCCAGTTGCCCACCCACACCTGCCTCTGGGGTTGCCATGTCGGGCACTTCCACATCTGGCACCAGTGGCAACCCCAGGCCAGAGGGGCAGAGGGGCACCAGCTTCAATGCCACCGAAGTTGGTGTCCTGGTGGAGCATGTCCTGGGGCAGTATGATGCCCTCTTTGGATCGTCCCGCGCCAGCAAGGATGGACGGGAGAGGATCTGGGCCGACTGTGTGGTTGCCATCAACGCGGAGGGGGTGGCAACCCGCAACGTCCAGAAGATCAAGAAGCGCTGGGAGGACTTGAGGTCCAGGACCCTTGTGAAGGCCCGGCGCCTCGTGGAGGGGGGCCGGGGCCGCATGAGTTCCATCCAGATGAGGGTCCTGGAACGCGTACTCCCAGCGCTCCACGCCCAGATCCTTGAGAGGGAGGCCCGTCTGGAGTTGAGCGGTAAGTGTCCAAGCATTACTGTGTGAGACAGGGCATGTTGCTGTGTGCTGGGTCTATGATACTTGCCTGTATGTGTGCCATAGGTCATGTATGCATGTATGTGTGCATGGACATCATGGTAATGCATGTGCAACCAGTGATGTGTGACCCACATGGTTGTTGCATGTGTTCAAATGCCGCATGGGGACCCCTATGCAGATTTTGAACATGAGAGCATGCCAGTCTCTGTACCGGGACATGGGTGGGGGTGAGGGATGGGTGCTGATGCCAGGTACATATGTGGTAGCCATGTCTGTGTGGCTGACCTGCGTGTCTGTGACTTGTGCATGCCATGGATGCATGACACATGTGTGTGACAATGCACAGATTCAGTGAAGCAGCCAAATTGCCCTTGTATCCGCTGTGTTTGTTGTGTTTGGGGCCAGATGGATGTGACTGAGGTGAAGTGTGTGCATGTGAAAGGCATGAGCCATGATGCATGTGAGTTCCATATCATTGAATGTTTCAAGAGTCCATTGGACATGCATGGAAATGTCCATGGCATGCAGCATGCCTGTTACTGTGTGTGTTTTGCCTGGACTGACCCATGTGTTGTGGAGGGACATGATGGAAGTGTACTTTGACAGTGGTGGTCATCTGCTATTGCTTCCTGTCTAGGGGACCATTGTACAGTACCCTGATGCTTGTGTTCTTTGTCTCCCTCTACGCAGCGGCTAGTGAAGAAGAGGGCGGAGACGGCGCTGTGGAGCAAGGCGGCGGGGATGCCCCCACGGCTGCAGCGGAAGGGGTGGGTGAGCCCCCACAGGGGCCTGCTACGGTGGGAGACGGTGAGGAGCCATCCAGGTTGGTGGTTTGCACAGAGGAGGAGGAGGCCGCCACTGGGGCACACATGGGGCCTGGTGGGGGCATCCCTGCTGGTGCAAGTGGTGCAGTCCAGGGCCAGGGGCAGGAGGCAGCACAGGTCACCGTGGAGGGGCCTGTGCATGTCGCTGTCCCTGACCCTGTGAGTGCACCACCATGCACCAGCAGGGATGCCCCGTCCCAGGCCCGTCCGCAGGTAGAGGGGATGTCCATGTCACCTGACTCCCCTCCACCTGCAGACGTGGGAACCCCTGGCCGTGCGGAGAAGGTCCTGATTGGGGTCGCGATGCGCACGGCTGTGATTCGTGATGACGTGCGTGCTTCCCGGGAGGAGCACGCACGTCATCACGAAGTGCACCGTGCCGACGTGGCCCAATTGGGATCGGCATGTTCGGGGGTTTCCTGCATGTGTTGGCCAATGTGGCGGCCCTCTCCTCCTCTGTGCAGGCCATACACCAGTCGTTCTCCTTGCCGTCTTCCAGCCCAGATGCCACCAGGGCCCCCTGTGGACCTGCCCCGACCAATGCAGCCAGCTCGGTGGGGATCCCATCCCTGCCACAGTTGGGAGTCGGAGGTCCAGCAGGGGTGGACAACACAGCAACTGGACCCCAGCAGATGGAAGATGTGACAGCATCATCAGGCAGGGCACGTGCACGACGGCGTCGGTGGTTTCCATCAGCCTGGATGCCGTCGTGCTGGCAGAGGCAGTGGCGTCGGAGGCAGCAGCGGGCTCGACGTGGGAGGCATCATGGCTCGGGGCCATCAAGATCAGAGGGGCAGGCATCGGCCGGAGGGCAGGGCAACCCTGGGATGGTGGTGTCTTCCGTGTGGGAGCAGTTGGTCCAGCGGATAGGTGCGGAGCGGCAGCGGGCGGAAGAGGAGCGGCTCGCCATGGTCAGGGCGGAGTTCTCCATGCGTCGGGCGTTGAGGCGGGCTGAGTGCCTCGAGGAAGCTCGCAGGGAGTTTGAGCTGAACATGGGGTTATCCCTGCGAGACCTCGGGGCCAGGACAGAGTCCCGCCTCCAGGACATCGACATGGAGTTCGATGATGCCCTGGCCAGCAACATCAACAAGTGAGCCGCAGGACTTGCCCGCTGCCTTTGTATATAGTTATATAGTTAGTTAGTGTTAGGTTTCCTTTATTTGTTTTTATTATTTTGGACCGCTCGGACAATGGCCACTTTTTTGCATATATTTTTTTCATTAGGTAGTAGTAGGTTTCCTTTATGGTGTTGGGCTCATGGACCCTGGTACATTCCTGTATTTAGTTTGTTTTTTGAAGGAACATTTTCTTTTTTCATTATTGTGTTCACCATGTGGAAATGGTTTTTCATTCTTTTCCTTCTACTTGATATTGCTTTGGTCAACATTTGTTTTTGTATTCCTTTTTCTTTTTTTGATTTTTACTTTTGTTCTCCGACATGGACCATTTATTTTGTTATCCACATAGTTGTATGTTTGATTTGTTTACTTATTTTTAATCTTTAATACATTTTTTATTTTTACTTCCACTTGTGTTATTTTGTCTTTGGTTTCATACATGTCATGATATGGGTTTTGACATTCACTTGCAGCCATTGTGTATGTGTGTGTGACGGACATGTGTTCATTTACATACTTGCCATTGGGGTTGTGTCATGTAATTGCATTCACTATGTGGGTGGATGCAATCCTTGCCTGGGTGTTTGTGCTGGGTATGCTGCCCATTACTGCCATGATTGTGTATCGTCAGGACCTGGGGGCAGGGGGACATGGGTGGGGGCCTGGTGGAGGCTGCCCCTGGTTGCTGGGCGTGGGGGGGGTGGGAGACATGGGTGGGGGCCTGGTGGAGGCTGCCCCTGGATGCTGGGGGGTGGGGGTGGTGGGTGACATGGGTGGGGGCCTGCTGGCAGGTGCCCCACAGTGCTGGGGGGTGGGGGTGGTGGGTGACATGGGTGGGGGCCTGGTGGAGGTTGCCCCTGGTGGCTGGGGGGTGGGGGTGGTGGGTGACATGGGTGGGGGCCTGCTGGCAGGTGCCCCACAGTGCTGGGGGGTGGGGGTGGTGGGTGACATGGGTGGGGGCCTGCTGGCAGGTGCCCCACAGTGCTGGGGGGTGGGGGTGGTGGGAGACATGGGTTGGACATGGGTGGGGGCCTGGTGGAGGCTGCCCCTGCACTGCTGGGAGGTGGGGGTGGTGGGAGACATGAGTGGGGGCCTGGTGGAGGCTGCCCCTGGTGACTGGGGGGGTGGGGGTGGTGGGAGACATGAGTGGGGGCCTGGCGGAAGGTGCCCCTGGTGGCGGGGGGTCAGGGTGTTAGGGGACATGAGTGGGGGCCTGGTGGGGGCTGCCCCTGGATGCTGGGGGGTGGGGATGGTGGGTGACATGGGTGGGGGCCTGGTGGAGGCTGCCCCTGGTTGCTGGGGGTGGGGGGGGTGGGAGACATGGGTGGGGGCCTGGTGGAGGCTGCCCCTGGTTGCTGGGGGGTGGGGGTGCAAGGGGACATGAGTGGGGGCCTGGTGGAGGCTGCCCCATGATGCTGGGGGGTGGGGGTGGTGGGTGACATGGGTGGGGGCCTGGTGGAGGGTGCCCCTGGTGGCTGGGGGGTGGGGGTGGTGGGTGACATGGGTGGGGGCCTGCTGGCAGGTGCCCCACAGTGCTGGGGGGTGGGGGTGGTGGGTGACATGGGTGGGGGCCTGCTGGCAGGTGCCCCACAGTGCTGGGGGGTGGGGGTGGTGGGTGACATGAGTGGGGGCCTGTTGGAGGGTGCCCCTGGTGGCTGGGGGGTGGGGGTGGTGGGAGACATGGGTGGGGGCCTGGTGGTGGGTGCCCCTGCACTGCTGGGGGGTGGGGGTGGTGGGTGACATGGGTGGGGGCCTGCTGGCAGGTGCCCCACAGTGCTGGGGGGTGGGGGTGGTGGGTGACATGGGTGGGGGCCTGCTGGCAGGTGCCCCACAGTGCTGGGGGGTGGGGGTGGTGGGTGACATGAGTGGGGGCCTGTTGGAGGGTGCCCCTGGTGGCTAAGGGGTGGGGGTGGTGGGAGACATGGGTGGGGGCCTGGTGGTGGGTGCCCCTGCACTGCTGGGGGGTGGGGGTGGTGGGTGACATGGGTGGGGGCCTGCTGGCAGGTGCCCCACAGTGCTGGGGGGTAGGGGTGGTGGATGACATGGGTGGGGGCCTGCTGGCAGGTGCCCCACAGTGCTGGGGGGTGAGGGTGGTGGGTGACATGGGTGGGGGCCTGCTGGCAGGTGCCCCACAGTGCTGGGGGGTGGGGGTGGTGGGTGACATGGGTGGGGGCCTGCTGGCAGGTGCCGCACAGTGCTGGGGGGTGGGGGTGGTGGGTGACATGGGTGGGGGCCTGCTGGCAGGTGCCCCACAGTGCTGGGGGGTGAGGGTGGTGGGTGACATGGGTGGGGGCCTGGTGGAGGCTGCCCCTGGTGGCTGGGGGGTGGGGGTGATAGGGGACATGAGTGGAGGCCTGGTGGAGGCTGCCCCTGGTTGCTGGGGGGTGGGGGTGCAAGGGGACATGAGTGGGGGCCTGGTGGAGGCTGCCCCATGATGCTGGGGGGTGGGGGTGGTGGGTGACATGGGTGGGGGCCTGGTGGAGGGTGCCCCTGGTGGCTGGGGGGTGGGGGTGCAAGGGGACATGAGTGGGGGCCTGGTGGAGGCTGCCCCATGATGCTGGGGGGTGGGGGTGGTGGGTGACATGGGTGGGGGCCTGGTGGAGGGTGCCCCTGGTGGCTGGGGGGTGGGGGTGGTGGGTGACATGGGTGGGGGCCTGCTGGCAGGTGCCCCACAGTGCTGGGGGGTGGGGGTGGTGGGTGACATGGGTGGGGGCCTGCTGGCAGGTGCCCCACAGTGCTGGGGGGTGGGGGTGGTGGGTGACATGAGTGGGGGCCTGTTGGAGGGTGCCCCTGGTGGCTGGGGGGTGGGGGTGGTGGGAGACATGGGTGGGGGCCTGGTGGTGGGTGCCCCTGCACTGCTGGGGGGTGGGGGTGGTGGGTGACATGGGTGGGGGCCTGCTGGCAGGTGCCCCACAGTGCTGGGGGGTGGGGGTGGTGGGTGACATGGGTGGGGGCCTGCTGGCAGGTGCCCCACAGTGCTGGGGGTGGGGGTGGTGGGTGACATGAGTGGGGGCGGTGGGGGTGGTGGGTGACATGGGTGGGGGCCTGCTGGCAGGTGCCCCACAGTGCTGGGGGGTGGGGGTGGTGGGTGACATGAGTGGGGGCCTGTTGGAGGGTGCCCCTGGTGGCTAAGGGGTGGGGGTGGTGGGAGACATGGGTGGGGGCCTGGTGGTGGGTGCCCCTGCACTGCTGGGGGGTGGGGGTGGTGAGTGACATGGGTGGGGGCCTGCTGGCAGGTGCCCCACAGTGCTGGGGGGTGGGGGTGGTGGGTGACATGAGTGGGGGCCTGTTGGAGGGTGCCCCTGGTGGCTAAGGGGTGGGGGTGGTGGGAGACATGGGTGGGGGCCTGCTGGCAGGTGCCCCACAGTGCTGGGGGGTGGGGGTGGTGGATGACATGGGTGGGGGCCTGCTGGCAGGTGCCCCACAGTGCTGGGGGGTGAGGGTGGTGGGTGACATGGGTGGGGGACTGCTGGCAGGTGCCCCACAGTGCTGGGGGGTGGGGGTGGTGGGTGACATGGGTGGGGGCCTGCTGGCAGGTGCCGCACAGTGCTGGGGGGTGGGGGTGGTGGGTGACATGGGTGGGGGCCTGCTGGCAGGTGCCCCACAGTGCTGGGGGGTGAGGGTGGTGGGTGACATGGGTGGGGGCCTGGTGGAGGCTGCCCCTGGTGGCTGGGGGGTGGGGCTGATAGGGGACATGAGTGGGGGCCTGGTGGAGGCTGCCCCTGGGGGGTGGGGGTGGTGGGAGACATGAGCAGGTGTGCAGGGTAGTCCCCTGTGGTGTGTGCTGCCTGCAGGGGCCGTGGAGGGTGTACAGGTAATGCCTGGGAGCACACAGCCAAATCGCGTGTGGAACTTCCCGCGCACCCCTGAAATCCACGTACCCTGCCTAATCGCGTGTGGAACTTCCCGCGCACCCCTGAAATCCACGTACCCTGCCTAATCGCGTGTGGAACTTCCCGCGCAACCCTGAAATCCACGTACCCTGCCTAATCGCGTGTGGAACTTCCCGCGCAACCCTGAAATCCACGTACCCTGCCTAATCGCGTGTGGAACTTCCCGCGCACCCCTGAAATCCAAGTACCCGGCCATGTCGCGTGTGGAACTTCCCGCGCACCCCTGAAATCCACGTACCCTGCCTAATCGCGTGTGGAACTTCCCGCGCACCCCTGAAATCCACGTACCCGGCCATGTCGCGTGTGGAACTTCCCGCGCACCCCTGAAATCCACGTACCCGGCCATGTCGCGTGTGGAACTTCCCGCGCACCCCTGAAATCCACGTACCCTGCCTAATCGCGTGTGGAACTTCCCGCGCACCCCTGAAATCCACGTACCCTGACTAATCGCGTGTGGAACTTCCCACGCACCCCTGAAATACACGTACCCTGCCTAATCGCGTGTGGAACTTCCCGCGCACCCCTGAAATCCACGTACCCGGCCATGTCGCGTGTGGAACTTCCCGCGCACCCCTGAAATCCACGTACCCGGCCATGTCGCGTGTGGAACTTCCCGCGCACCCCTGAAATCCACGTACCCGGCCATGTCGCGTGTGGAACTTCCCGCGCACCCCTGAAATCCACGTACCCTGCCTAATCGCGCGTGGAACTTCCCGCGCACCCCTGAAATCCACGTACCCTGACTAATCGCGTGTGGAACTTCCCACGCACCCCTGAAATACACGTACCCTGCCTAATCGCGTGTGGAACTTCCCGCGCACCCCTGAAATCCACGTACCCGGCCATGTCGCGTGTGGAACTTCCCGCGCACCCCTGAAATCCACGTACCCGGCCATGTCGCGTGTGGAACTTCCCGCGCACCCCTGAAATCCACGTACCCGGCCATGTCGCGTGTGGAACTTCCCGCGCACCCCTGAAATCCACGTACCCTGCCTAATCGCGTGTGAGACTTCCCGCGCACCCCGGTATACACGCACACGTTTTTTTTTCTGTCAGCGCCTGTCTCTGTTTGTGGGTACCCCTTTGCACGTCATTTGTCCTGGAGGGCCACAGTATTGGCCATTCATCATGGCTGTATATGGGTGCTATTTGTTGGCGCACCTTTTGGCGCACATTTCTTCCAGGCGCAGAGACGCTACCGCCTGCTTTCTTGTGGCGGTCGTGTTTGTGCCTGTGCGCTGGTTTGAGCGTGCGCTTTTTTGCCCTATTCTATTCCATGAATACGTGTTGGAGGCGAGCGTGTGGGCGTTCCGCGCACTTGTACCCTGTGCTTCCCCCGTGTCGCCCACTTTTTGGCAAGTTGTTCCCCATTCCGAGTGTTACGCCCCGTGTTACGCCTACTTTTGTTGCGTGCGCCGCGCTATGTGCGATTTTCGCTGTGGCCTGTGCGAATTTCGCTGTAACCTGGCGCACGCCGTTAGATGGCCTGTGCGCCAATGTGCGCCGCGCACTTTCTTATCGCACATCCGATGGTCTTCTCGCGCACGGCCTTCCATGAATCGATGTGCGCTGCTTTTCGTGCGATTTTCGCACTTGCACTGCGATTTTCGCTATTCCACTGCGATTCGCACGTTTTTGGCCACTTGCGCCGCGCTAATTATTCCATGAATCGGCTTCTTAATGTATACATTTAATCCTTGACTACCCTGAAAATGCCCACAGTGTGACATGCAGGCCGGGCTGTTTTTTTATCCAACTGTGAACTGGCTCCTTTTTTGACATTTTCTCTGGGGAATGTTGTGGGCCAAAACGGGAGTAACTTGTTAATGAGGGGTGGGCCGCATACCTATCTAGCCAATGCTTCGCACTACATTTTCTTGAAACTGTTGGTGCAACAACAAATGATCATAAAATACATATGGCCAAAGAGTCAGTAAGAAAAAGTTGAACCATGGAACTAACCCACTGTGGTAAATATGTGCTCTTTCTTTGTGTCTAAAAGACTATATTCAAATTTACATTGTTTGAGAAAATATATGTTGTACCTTGAGGGATAAGTGCCATGGAGTTGTTGTAGAGTGGTAGGGGGTGAAGAGACCAGGGAGGTGTGGTATCATAGGGTTCTATGGAAGTGGTTCTTCAGAAAGCAGGAGAGCTAGGAAGTTGGATTTAAATGCAGATAGAGTGGGAGAGGTGCCGAGAGAAAGAACACTGCAGAGTAAGGGAGTGAGGAGAGGAAGAGAGTGGAAACGAGTGGGAGCGCAAGGGGTATGAGAGGTGGCAAGGAGGTGAGCCCAGAATGATCATAGGGAGTGAAGGGGAGGGTAGGGAGTGAGATGGGCTGATAGCTAGGGTGGGGCAAGTCCTTGTATAGTTTTGAAGATGATGAGAATGAGTTTATACTTTGCCTCTGTCTCAGATAACCAGCCTAACCGATGATGGGCTGGAGGACAGGGGTTACGGGGTGGTGAAGCGGGAAAGATTGAAGAGTGTATGCACAGCAAAGTTGATGACTTTGCTGAGAGGCGAAAAAGCATAGTTGGGGAGGCCATAGAGTAGACTCACACAATAGCCAGATGGAGAGAGTACTAAAGAGGAGATTAGGTGCTTAGCAGTGTTGAAGGGAAGCAGCTGTCTTAATTTTATGATGTTGAGGGGATTAAGTCTGGCTGCAGCAGCAGATTTGGAGATGAAGAGTAAGAAGTTGTGAGATGGGCCGAAGACGACACCAAGGGTGTGAGCAGAAGCTGAGTAGGGAAGGTAGTCAGGAGAGAATAATAGAAAAGGGGGAGAGGCAGTGGTAGCCTGTTTGGATGGAAAGTAGATAACTTCAGTCTTAGTGGGGTCGGGCATGAGCGAGTGAGATGCCATCCAGCATTTGATGGCAGAGAGACAGTTAGACATTTTTAACTGTAGCTCATTAGATGAGGAGGGAAAGGAGAAGAAGACCTGAGTGCCATCAGCAAATAGTTGGTAGGAGAAGCCATAGGAGGAGTTCAGGATGCCAAGAGCAGAGGTATAGAGAGCTAAGGGAAGTGAACCCAGGACTGACCCTTGGGGAACACCAACTGTAAGGTAGTGTGTGGAGAGGTAAGGCTGTTCCAGGACACTTGGAAGTGTCCAGGGTAAAAATACAAAGCAATCAAAGTGTATGTAAAACCTTCTTAGTATTAACTATTGTAGACAACCCCCACTATTGTCTCTACGTGACTCACGTCTTCATCCTTCTTTAGGGTGTTTGAGCATTTCCCACTTCCTTTAATGAATATAATGGCAATCCATATCAGGATACAATCACTAGTATGTCAATTCATGCAATGGTTCAAAATTAATATAACAACTGACCTTGTTATATCGTTGGAAGCACGTGGGAAGGAATGAATGACAAATGGCCACTTCTTCCTAATCAATGCCCTATGTCTGTAGTCCTTTGTGATCTACCTTTATGCTTGATCATTCTGAATCTTCATATAAACGTGTCTTCCTAAAATCTATGCCAAAATTAGTATATATTAATATCAAACAATAATTCAGATTTAAATCCTAAGGCTAATATCTATTATTAGAAGATGTTAGTTGATATTCACACTAAATACCCCCCTGCGGTGCCTATAAAGAGGGATATTAAAGGATTGAGATGCCTTATTTATGTTATATGAATGTATGCATCTTTAGTCAGATAATTAATCAATTATAAAAGTCATACATCTAATGAAATGCTGTTCTTAGTGCAGTATCGCAAATGGACAGCAGCATGCAACTTGTGGCTTGTCTTTAATGTCGAACTGCTGCGGACCGGAAGCTAAGAAACCCACACTTCTGGTGCACAGAAAGCAAGAGCGATAAACTCAATTAACAAGTTGCTATTGCTGAGCGTGTCGGTAAAGTAAACCCGGCACACACAATCCCCATTTGTGAAAAAATCCACTCATTCAAGAAGGCAGCGAAGGTCCCAGCTGTATCTGACAAAACCAACAAAAAAAACAGGTGTTCTTATCATTCATTTTCTTAAACTCACATCTTGCCTTACTAAATATAGTGAATGGTGTTAGGATAATATGTATACACTTGATACGAATTCAAATGCAATTCCAATGAATAAGTCCAATTGTTTTAGAAAATACAATATTAACACAATGAAAGCCCCATGAACTTTCCTTCACTGGGCAACTCTTACGGTCAATAATACTCCCAAGATATAATGACATATCATACTATGGTTTCTACACCCCATATCAGCAACACATAGGACTCTCAAATGTACATGTCCAAACATGGTATGCAATTTTATTCTGCCCCAGTAACCATTTCACATAATCCATATGCACTGAGCATCACAATATTCAAAGGGAGCAAGTTAAGTCAAAAGGAACGCTTATTCCTTTCAAACTAAAAACTTAAAACATAAGCAAACACTTTGATAATACAAAATGGAGCAAACATGTTTTGTCACAATCCTTATTATCTAAACAGATTTGCACTAGGGAAAAAACGAGAATCCGACTGATTTGTGTTCTATGTTTTCTACATAAAATAAAACAAAATAGGTTTACTAAATCTATTTTCATATTATGCAGCAAATAAAACATGCAAAACAACCTGCTTCAATTGTTCCCTTGGTAAAGCATTTCATATAATCTGATTGGGGCTAAGCTGGTTTGCTCCATTTTGTATTATCCCAGCAGCAAAATCAGTGCTAAATTAATTTGCTCTGTTTTTTTGCACATGGGCACATGATAATCCTGCCCCAAATGCTGCTCATTCATATCACACACCCTTTTCAAATACCCTGGGTCACAATGGACCATGAACCAGGCTGGTTGATAAAATGTATCAACATGTCGGACCTAGCCAACGTCAATGACTAATTTTGAGATATATGGGAACAACCCCAAGAACTATTTAATATGAATAGATTAACTCCTGAGAGGGATTGCACTAAGCCCTGATTTGAAAAAGGCCGTTTTGGGGCCGAAACACGTGTCATCAACTAAGGGCCAATTTGCTATTAAATACTTTTTGCACTTCATTGGGTGCACTGCCCTGGATCTTTTCGCTTTTCTTTTGATTGTACATGATGGGTCTTCCCCGGCTTACCGTCAATCCAGTGACCTTCGACCGGTATTGACCTTATTACATAGACTTAGGGGGCCTACTATCCCCCCTAATTACACCCCTAAAACTAATTTACAAGACTTGCTCAGCCTAATTGAATCCTTGAGTCGCCAACTAGACCAGCTGTACCCATAAGCCGGGGCTATATTCGAAGATTCTACTGACACAACTACCAAACACCAGGGAATAGGAACACTTTTTGATTTTAGGTTAGATAGCACTGGAGTTAGAATTTCCCCCTGCAAGGTTCCGTCAACCCACAAATAATCAATTTTAAGTGGATAAACAGAATCAGCAGGTAATCAGGAATGACAGACAAGAAACAGAATTTAAACC
This sequence comes from Ambystoma mexicanum, assembly GCF_040938575.1. Classification (NCBI taxonomy): domain Eukaryota; kingdom Metazoa; phylum Chordata; class Amphibia; order Caudata; family Ambystomatidae; genus Ambystoma; species Ambystoma mexicanum. The sequence goes on from NC_090925.1 coordinate 172,292,589, forward strand.
CGACCTTCCCTCCCCAAACAAGAGAGAAAAACAGATTTTAAACCCTGACAATGCTAAAATGACACTCAGGAGTGGATGAATAAATGAATGAATGTGTAGAAAACTCTTGAAACAAAAACAATTCTTTACTGGAGCAACACTGGAAAGATACTAGTAATCACAAGCAATGGATTGAGCAAAAGCATACAATTTGAAATTGAATGGCAGATTTAAAACAGTTTATAATCAAAATGACACGTTGGAAATTTAGCAAACTTTTGCAATTCCCGCCTGGATTTACCAAAACGGTTTTTAATAAAAATGGGTGAAATATTGTAAATGCTGTTTGGGTGTAGCTATGGATCCTAGGTACAATATGTAAGTGAAATGAGGTCTCTGGGCCTCATCACGAGTTGGGCGGTAAGGCCGGCGGTAATAGCGCTGGCGCTATCTGCCCTACCGCCAAACCCCCCGGCGCTATTAGCGCCGGATCATGGGTTTGGCGGTAATGGAAGTCCCCATGCTGGCGGGAAATCAGCCAGTGGTATGAGCGTGAAAATTCACGGGTTTGGCGGTAATGGAATTCCCCATTCCCCGCTGAGCCCATTCGGGAATTCCCCATTCCCCATTGGGCTCAATGGGGAAAATTCACGCTCCTACCGCCGGCGGATTTCCCACCGGCGGTAATAGCACAAATTTACAGCGGATTTCCCCACAGCCAAATGCTGGGGAGAAATCCGCCAAAGCCCTGATTTGGTGGACCCTTAAATCTGGCGGTAATAGCGCTACCGCCGGATTTAAGTGTTACCGCCAAACTCGTGATGAGGCCCTCTAGCTGGTAAATTGAGTGAGTTATGCAAGATCTAGTGAGGTGAGTTTTTAAGAAAATGAAGGCGCGAAAAAGGAAAAGGAATACTTTTTGACAAGGACAGTTTTACTCTACACTAGAGCATTCAGGCTAGGCTACCGGATTGAAACACAGTAAGCTCCGGGGTTGACTAGCAAGTTTAACCCTAGCATCTCCGCACCCACCCTTGCAGAACCAGTCCAATCACTCCAAACAGGATTAATAGTTTAGGATTTTACAAGACAAAATTATTAAAGATGTTGGTGCTAGCACAAGGAATCAAAGGCAGGGTTTCAAGGATGATTTTGACAATATTACAATCATCAGGATAATGATAGGATGACTTAGAGATCGGGATGGAACGAAGCAAGGCAAGGTATACTATGAATTTCTATGGTTCCTATTGATACTCACAGTCCACTTTTAGTTTGGATTTTTGACAGTCAGCGGTTCTTGTCAGCAAACGGACCTGGGATAACACAGGACAGCCGGACATAATCAGCGGGACAGGATCAGCTGGCATGGACTGGTTACCATGTAGCACTTCTGGTTACTGGCTAAGATAGGGCATCAGGGTAGCAGGATAGCAGCAGCATGCAGTGAGTGGCAGCAATCCAAGCTGGATTAGGATGCCAAAAGTACCACAGCTTCTCCTGGTTACTGGGAGATTAGTGGGTTTTAATATTGTAGCGTAGGCCTTGCTGAATCAGGATCAGCAATGCTTGGGGTTTGCAATGGGCCCTGGAATTTAGATAGATAAATGCAAGATGAAGACAGCAACAGACAGGACAGGATGCCGGCGTAGGAAATCAGGAATCAGTGTGTGTGTGTCTGTCAGGGACCCTTATTTATAATGCAAAATGGCATCATCAAGGTAGAGGCTGGGCAAGGTTAACTACGCCCGCCCTAAAACTACTTGTATTGGGTAGGGGAGCTAGTCTCCGCCTCGCTCTCAGTTGGTTGGATTTCTAAGGGGATGATGTCAGGTTTATGAGGTGAGGTTTACAATGTCCCAACATTCCCACATTTACTTTACTTAAAACCCGATTTTGCCAAAAACATACATTTCTTCACGTGAAATCTCTTGGCAAATTATACACACAGTTCACATATCATGTGCATCACATTTCAGTCCAATCCTCAGGTCTGTGGGGCCTTGTTTTGCCTTTCTGACACATTTTGGTAATTTTACACATTAAAGATTTTGCCTACAAGTCCACAATTTTCTACATAAATGCGAATTGTCCCCACAGAAGTATGTACAATATTTTATGTTTGCCACATTAATGCTTTCATTGGACTCTGTCATATTTCATGACTTCTGTTCCCCATGTGGCAATGAGTTCTACCAAGTTTTAAAAGATAGCCCACAGAATTAAATTAAAAACTGCACTTTTAAATTTCTGCTAATTCTTGCTACACAAAATAAAAGTCTTTAAAGTTTCTTTATAACATAGTCTCTGGCACCAAAAGGCAGTCCCTTTGTTACTAGATCCTGTTTATGTTCTTCCTTCTACTGCACGCCACGGTCATTTCCTTCCAGGCAAGGGGGTTTCCAGTCTTAAATGAAGGTTTTATTGCCCCTTCACACTTGACAGATGAGTGTCCCAGGAATGCTATTGTCCCACCCTGGAGCCCAGACAAATGTCTGAGGAGCATGTGAAATTTCATTGTCCTATCCCATACAAAGTTTTTGAAGCTGGCAATTCACACCTACGTGTCCTGGATTTAGGGTGTATCTCCCTTCCTTGGAGGAGTTTCATGGCTGGCAACTGGAATAACAGGTTTTTCAGAGAGCTTGCAACTCCCACCTATGTGTTTTAAACTGTTTAATTTCTTACTTTAGGTCTTGAATTAAACAAACCTAGGACAGAAGATATCCTATGTTTGTAATATCACTACTAACATAATTCCTTTACATTGCTAAGTAATCAGGCTTTCATTAACAATTGAGTTTTAAACAGGTCATTTTTTTCTCCTGAGTCAGCACAGCCCATTTTTCCACATGTGTTACAAACTGCTATCATTTCTTTCTTTAATTCAGTTTGCAGTTCCTCATATTGCCACTGTCTTTGCAGCTGTAGTCATTTTCCTTGCAGCAGGAATCTTATCTAAAGAGTAAATACATTTATCCTTGACCTGGCTCAGAGAGTAAAAAGTATCTTTTAAGTGCTGGGCCTGGATACATTTTGTCAAGAAATAAATGTGTGTTCCTGAGCGGGTGAAACGAAAATTGCTTATTGATTTCTTTCAAATCTACTTTGACAGGACCTGTCATTCAGGAATTATGCCTGGTTTTTCTGAGGCACAATGATTCATCCTGGGCCTGGCACTGTCGTTTCCATCACAGTGGTTTCAGAATGTACAGATGGAAATAGCAAAACACAGCATTTTGAAAGGGTGAAAAACGGTTTCATTCTAAAGGGGAATTGTTGGCTTTTGCAGCAATGCAGTACTGCTGGTTCACTTGATTCCATATATATGTCTCAAAACACACTGGCATACTTTTTCAGTGTGTCCCCTTGTTCCATTTTTCCTGAAGTGTGTGAGGCAATATGGTGCAGCCATTTTTCTGTTGCTGACAGAAATGCAGTTTTGAGGTCCTGGTTGTCAATCATCGAGGTCTGAGTGACCCGCGCACCTCTTCATCATGCCAGGTGAAACAAACCAACAAGGTACCTACCAAGGTTGTGACGCTTCGCCACAATATCCAACGTTTTCAGCCCCTTACTTCTCTCGGTGGCGGTTACCCTGGAGGTTGGGCTCAACAACATCAAAGGTATCGACAACCTAGCCTTTGCCTACAACTCCCAGGAAACCTAATTTTGCGTGTAGTTCCGGCTATTCGGAACGTGAGCTCTGACGGGCTTACGGCGCTCCGCCTCCTGAGTATATTAGGCACTGCAGCGGTAAGGACGCTGCTTCTGATTAAAGTTGCAACCGGCATCCGAAGTTTCGTCTTCTGTGCCTTCCAGCTTTCCCGTGTACCACTTCCTGAGAATTCTCAAATACTTTGACTTCCTGTGTACCGGACCCTTGCCTGCTCTACGGTTTGCTTGTTTCCTGATTCTGTACTGTTTCTGCCTACCTGTGTACCGGACATTTGCCTGTCCTACGGATTGCCTTCTTCCTGATTTTGTACCGTCATTAGCCCGCTTGTGTATCGGATTTTGCTGCCTGTTTACTGGATTGCCTTCCTTCTGTCCTGATAAATCTACCACCGCCTTTTCTTCCCAGCTGACTTCAAGTACTGTGTACTATACCATTCCAGTGTTCTATTGTGGTTTTCGACTCCATTCCAAGGTTTTGGATTTGCTCCCTCAATTGCACGCAAGGACGCTTTGCTGATTAAACACAAAAAACTCCTTTTCTGAAAGTGCACACAGGGACGCCTTGCTGAATACTGTGCACCTACCCGTATCTAGTGCGCCCCTCCTGCCGCCCGGGTATAGCTTCCCTACTAACCTTCCTGTTTATTGTTTTGTACCTCCGTTGTTATAGTTTAGGTTATTTCAACTCCTGTCCAATTCCTTATGGTAAGCCTTCCTTCATTTCTATACCTATCTGTATCTATTCATTTCTTACCCGAATCCTCAAAATAGGAGTTAATCTCTTCTCTGTACTTACAGGGGAAATTCCATTTCTGTTCCTTTTCGATGATAAGGGGAGTGGGTGACCCAGGTACTTTCTGTGTCTGAGAGGCCTGTCTCTTTTGATAATCTTTGCTTTTTCCAAGTATTTACCAATTGTCCTTTTCTTTTTAGCTGGGTCCGTGGCGGTGTGTTCTCCCCGCTCTTTTGGGTGATCAGTCTCTCAGTCTGTAATTCAGTACAGCTGAGGGTCATATCATTAAAAAGAGCGTATTCCCTCAACAAAAAGGAGGCTCAAGTGGAGGCTCCACCTCGAGCTCTTCAATCAACATCCAGTACTGCCTTCCTGGTCGCTTGCCTGAACCACTCGCCGGCTGGTGAGTAACAAAATCAGAAGCCATGGATGAGATGGACCCTCTGAACGCTTTGGTTCGCACTTCGTACGGATATGACGGCAGCGCATGATGCATTGCATCACAGGATTGACAGTCTGCAGAGATTTCCAACTCCTTAGATTCCTCGGTCCTACAGCTCCAGGTTTTGGCGCCTCAACGGCTGCCGCCTCTGGGTTTTCTGCAAACCCTGTGCTCATGGCTACACAGTGGTTTTTCACAGGTGATCCGAAACAATACCGTACTTTCATTAATCAGTGTAAATTACACTTTCTTTGCCGCCCAACTGCTTTCCCCAATTCCACGACAAAGGTGGCTTTTATTCTTTCTCATCTAGGGGGGACGGCAGCTGCTTGGGCTAATCCTCTACTTGAATCTAACAGTTACGTTCTATACGACTGTGACGCTCTTATCACAGCCATGAACAGGGTCTTTGATAACCGCTACAAATAACAGGCTACAGACCTGGAATTCTTGAATCTACACCAGGGAACTTCCTCTCTGTTTACCTATCTTACTCGTTTCAACCAATTGGCGGCTGAAACAGATAGACCTGAGGAGAAGAAGTCGGCAGTATTCTATAAAGGGCTGTCTGAAGAATTAAAAGACATCCTAGCTACTGTCCCCGTGGTTCCTACTGTTTTTGGGGAACTTTTGGATTTAGTTTTGCAGATAGACGCCAGAAGGTCCGAAAGGAAGGGGGAGCGTAAACCACAAGTAAATTTAACTTCCACCTTTGAGCCTGTGCCAACACAATCTTCCGATCCAGAGCCAATGCAAGTGGGGACAGTGCGAGGACCTCTAACCGCTGTACAACGTGAGTATCGACGTTCTCACAATCTATGTATGTACTGCGGCTCGGCCAATCACCAGCTGAAAGACTGTCCAAAGAAGCCCAACAAGAAGGCGGGAAACGCCAAATCCCGGCGATAGACAGAGTCCCTACGCTGGAAATCTTATCATTGGACTCTCATGGTACTGCCTCCGCCCCTTGCCGGTCGTATTTACTGCAACTGCTGACACTTTTTCTTCTCTGGCTATCATCGATTCTGGGGCAACGGGGAATTCTATGGACTATGATTACGCTATCAATCACAAGGTTCCTATATTGGATAAGGCCCAACCAGAGGCGGTCCACGCAGTGGACGGCACTTCTCTGGTTACTGGGATGGTAACCCAAAACACGTCCCTTGTCCGTATGCAAACAGAAGACGGACATGTGGAAACTATCTCCTTTGATTTGATAAAAGCACCACAATTTCGGGTTATCTTGGGAGTTCCATGGTTACGCTATCACAACCCGGCCATTGATTGGGCTGAAAAAACCGTCCAATTTCCTTCCTCAGTCTGCAATGAAAAATGTTTTCAGGACTCGAATGTGTGTCTGGTGTCTTCTTGTCAGGCATTGGCAGCCTCCAATGCATTTATCGGTGCTATTACCTCTACCAATGAAGTTCAGGTTCCCTCAGAATACAGTGATTTTTGGGATGTCTTTGACAAAGGGGGCGCATATGTTCTGCCCCCTCACAGACCCTATGTTTGGACTATTGATTTAGTGCCAGGGGCTAAGATACCAACAGGAATGGTGTATTCGCTTACACTGCCCGAAGACAAAGTACTTAAAGAATACATCGACAAGGCCTTGATCACCGGGTTCATCAGACCCTCTAAGTCTCCTGCGGCATCTCCCCTCTTTTTCGTCCCTAAGAAAGAAGGTGATCTTCGCCCTTGCATTGATTACAGGGCCTTGAACGCTATAACTGTAAAGAATCAATACCCTCTTCCGCTGATATCTGTTCTTTTAGATCAGCTTGGTTCTTCGGCAATTTTCACCAAACTAGACCTTCGAGGTGCATATAACCTTGTTCGAATACGAGAGAGGGATGAGTGGAAAACAGCCTTCAAGACCCGGTATGGACTGTTTGAGTACCTGGTGATGCCCTTTGGGCTATGTAATGCACCTGCTACCTTCCAGGCATTCATGAATGATTTTTTCATGACTATCTGGACCAATTTGTCATTGTCTACTTGGACGATATTTTGATATACCCTTCTTCAATAGAGGAACACATTGACCATGTTCGTCTCGTGCTTCAGAGACTACGAGACAATCATTTATTTGTTAAAGCTGAAAAATGCATATTCAATTCTACTGAAGTAGAGTTCTTAGGGTACGATCTTACTAATCACGGCATTAGAATGAGCCGTTCTAAAGTCAGAGCAGTTCTCGAATGGCCTGTGCATACTAACACCAAGGCATTACAATCCTTTTTGGGTTTTTCAAACTTTTACAGACGATTCATTCATTCGTTTTTGTCCATTTCAGCTCCTTTGACAGCATTGACCAGTTCTAAACGGGCATTCCAATGGAGTCCAGAGGCGCAACAGTCCTTTGAAGCTCCGAAAGCCGCCTTCTCGACTGCTCCAGTACTGCAACATCCAAATCCGCTCTTACCATATCTAGTGGAGGCTGATGCCTCAGGTTCCGCCATTGGAGCAGTATTGTCTCAGCGTTGTCCCGATTCAGGTGAAATACATCCTGTCGCTTTTCATTCACGGAAGTTGACTCAATATGAAGAAAACTACCCTATCACGGAAAGAGAGTTGTTGGCCATCAAGGATGCCTTTTCTGAATGGAGACATAATTTGCTGGGTGCGCGTCATCCTGTCACAGTCTTTTCAGACCATCAGAGTCTTCTTGCGTTTAAGTCCATGAAATGTCTTACTGCTAGACAGGCTTGCTGGCACCTCTTCATTTCACAATTTAACTTCACCATTACTTATCGGCTAGCCCGATTCAATACCTGTGCTGACACTTTGTCACGTTTGTCTTCTAATTTTGGTGGTAAAATTAACGACCACTCTCTCTTGCTACCCTGTAGAGTGGTCTGTGGTTGCACTCCCCAACCTCCACTACGCTCTCTGATCTCTGAGTGGGTTTCTTCACACGCAAAGGAGTGTGAGGCTCTCAATCTCGATGTAGTGCAAGGTTTGCCCTACATCCAGGGCAGATTGTTTTTACCTCCTGGTGATCCGCATTTACGTGCACTTGCTTGGTCTCAAGATTCGCTTATGGCAGCTCATCCGGGACAACCAAAGACTCTTGACTGTTTGCGCCGTTGGGCTTGGTGGCCTTCTATATCAAGCGACTTAATCGATTACTTGGCCTCCTGTTCAGTATGTTCCCAGTCTAAAATCTCTAGATCTAAAGCTGTGGGTTTATTGCAGCCTCTTCCAGTGCCACATAAACCATGGTACATGGTCTCTATGGATTTTATAGTCGATCTGCCGTCTGTGGATGGCTTTGATACAATTTGGGTTGTCATTGATTATTTCACTAAAATGGCACTCTTCATTCCATGTTCCGGGCTGCCTTCTGCACCTATATTGGCCTCCATGTTTCTGAAACAGGTTTTTCGATTCTTTGGGCTCCCTTCCATTGTGGTTTTGGACCGCGGTCCTCAGTTTACGTCCCGCTTCTGGAGGGCGTTGACATTGTCCCTTGGTGTTGATGACAGGTTCAGTTCTGCCTATCACCCGCAGACGGATGGGCAAACCGAAAGGCTCAATGCAACTCTTGAACAATACCTGCGTTGTCTTTGTCTTCATTTCCAGGCATCATGGTTGGCGATGTTGCCATCCGCCGAATTCGCCTATAACAACTCGCGACATTCGGCTTCTGGTGTTTCCCCTTTCTTTGCTTTGTATGGCTATTATCCTCGGTCTTTGCCCCTGGATCCTACACTTCCTATTGACAAACCGGCTGCACAAGCTTGTATTCGGGATCTCAAATCTGTTCGTAAATCTGTTCTGGAACACCTCCTCCATGCTCAGGTTAAGGCAAAAAAATATGCGGATCAGCATAGGATTCCTGCTCCTAGTTATAATGTGGGTACGAAAGTTTGGTTGTCCACTCGTAACTTGAAGATCCCTGGAAAACGCCTGCTCCTTCCCAAGTTCATGGGTCCGTATGCCATCACTGAAGTGATTAGTCCAGCTGCGGTCCGGCTCTCTTTACCTTCTTCTTGGAAATTGCATCCGGTTTTCATGTTTCCCTGGTCAAGCCTTGCCCGCCTTCTACTCGTTTACCTGCTCGTCCTCCTCCGATCAGGGTGGATGGCGATGTCGAATACGAGGTGGTGGATATCCTGGATTTCCGGCTGTGCCGGGGTTGTCCGTACTACCTCATTGATTGGAAGGGATACGGCCCGGAGGATAGATCCGGGGAACCGTTGGGGATCATCCAAGCTCCGGTGCTTCTGCGCCACCTTCATGCCCGCAAGGGGTTGGCGCTGCCTTTGGGGGTGGATGCTGTCACACATCGGGGTCTGAGTGACCCACGCACCTCTTCATCATGCCAACTTCAAAATAGAAGTTAATCTCTTTTCTGTACTTACAGGGGAAATTCCATTTCTGTTCCTTTTCGATGATAAGGGAAGTGGGTGACCCAGGTACTTTCTGTTTCTGAGAGGCTTGTCTCTTTTGATAATCTTTGCTTTTTCCAAGTATTCACCAATTGTCCTTTTCTTTTTAGCTGGGTCCGTGGCGGTGTGTTCTCCCCGCTCTTTTGGGTGATCAGTCTCTCAGTCTGTAATTCAGTACAGCTGAGGGTCATATCATCAAAAAGAGCTTATTCCCTCAACAGAGAGGAGGCTCAGATGGAGGCTCCACCTCGAGCTCTTCAATCAGCATCCAGTACTGCCTTCCTGGTCGCTTGCCTGAACCACTCGCCGGCTGGTGAGTAACAAAATCAGAAGCCATGGATGAGATAGACCCTCTGAACGCTTTGGTTCGCCTGGTGTCCGAACTTCGTACAGATATGACGGCAGCGCATGATGCATTGCATCACAGGATTGACAGTCTGCAGAGATTTCCAACTCCTCAGACTCTGGGCATAGATTCCTCGGTCCTAAGGCTTCAGGTTTTGGCGCCTCAACGGCTGCCGCCTCTGGGTTTTCTGCAAACTTTGTGCTCATGGCTACACAGTTCCCGTTGGCCCCCCGGAGCGTTTCACAGGTGATCCGAAACAATACCGTACTTTCATTAATCAGTGTAAATTACACTTTCTTTGCCGCCCAACTGCTTTCCCCAATTCCACAACAAAGGAGGCTTTTATTCTTTCTCATCTAGGGGGGACGGCAGCTGCTTGGGCTAATCCTCTACTTGAATCTAACATTTACTTTCTATACGACTGTGACGCTCTTATCACAGCCATGAACAGGGTCTTTGATACCCGCTACAAATCACAGGCCACAGACATGGAAATCTTGAATCTACGCCAGGGCACTTCCTCTCTGTTTACCTATCTTACTCATTTCAACCAATTGGCGGCTGAAACAGATTGGCCTGAGGAGAAGAAGTCGGCAGTATTCTATAAAGGGCTCTATGAAGAATTAAAAGACATCCTAGCTACTGTCCCCGTGGTTCCTACTGTTTTTGGGGAACTTTTGGATTTAGTTTTGCAGATAGACGCCAGAAGGTCCGAAAGGAAGGGGGAGCGTAAACCACAAGTAAATTTAACTCCCACCTTTGAGCCTGTGCCAACACAATCTTCTGATCCAGAGCCAATGCAAGTGGGGACAGTGCGAGGACCTCTAACCGCTGCACAACGTGAGTATCGACGTTCTCACAATCTATGTATCTACTGCGGCTCGGCCAATCACCAGCTGAAAGACTGTCCAAAGAAGCCCAACAAGAAGGCGGGAAACGCCAAATCCCGGCGATAGACAGAGTCCCTACGTCGGGAATCTTATCATTGGACTCTCATGGTACTGCCTCCGCACCTGTCACCTTGCCGGTCGTATTTACTGCAACTGCTGACACTTTTTCTTCTCTGGCTATCATCGATTCTGGGGCAACGGGGAATTATATTGACTATGATTAGGCTATCAATCACAAGATTCCTATATTGGATAAGGCCTAACCAGAGGCGGTCCACACAGTGGACGGCAATTCTCTGGTTACTGGGATGGTAACCCAAAACACGTCCCTTGTCCGTATGCAAACAGAAGACGGACATGTGGAAACTATCTCCTTTGATTTGATAAAAGCACCACAATTTCGGGTCATCTTGGGAGTTCGATGGTTACGCTATCACAACCCGGCCATTGATTGGGCTGAAAAAACCGTCCAATTTCCTTCCTCAGTCTGCAATGAAAAATGTTTTCAGGACTCGAATGTGTGTCTGGTGTCTTCTTGTCAGGCATTGGCAGCCTCCAATGCATTTATCGGTGCTATTACCTCTACCAAGGAAGTTCAGGTTCCCTCAGAATACAGTGATTTTCGGGATGTCTTTGACAAAGGGGGCGCATATGTTCTGCCCCATCACAGACCCTATGCTTGGACTATTGATTTAAAATACCAACAGGAAGGGTGTATTCGCTTACACTGCACGAAGACAAAGTACTTAAAGAATACATCGACAAGGCCTTGATCACCGGGTTTATCAGACCCTCTAAGTCTCCTGCGGCAAATCCCCTCTTTTTCGTCCCTAAGAAAGAAGGTGATCTTCGCCCTTGCATTGATTACAGGGCCTTGAACGCTATAACTGTAAAGAATCAATACCCTCTTCCGCTGATATCTGTTCTTTTAGATCAGCTTGGGTCTTCGGCAATTTTCACTTATCTAGACCTTCGAGGTGCATATAACCTTGTTCAAATACGAGAGGGGGATGAGTGGAAAACAGCCTTCAAGACCCGGTATGGACTGCTTGAGTACCTGGTGATGCCCTTTGGGCTATGTAATGCACCTGCTACTTTCCAGGCATTCATGAATGATATTTTTCATGACTATCTGGACCAATTTGTCATTGTCTACTTGGACGATATTTTGATATACCCTTCTTCAATGGAGGAACACATTGATCATGTTCGTCTCGTGCTTCAGAGACTACGAGACAATCATTTATTTGTTAAAGCTGAAAAATGCGTATTCAATTCTACTGAAGTAGAGTTCTTAGGGTACGATCTTACTAATCACGGCATTAGAATGAGCCGTTCTAAAGTCACAGCAGTTCTCGAATGGCCTGTGCATGCTAACATCAAGGCATTACAATCCTTTTTGGGTTTTTCAAACTTTTACAGACGATTCATTCATTCGTTTTTGTCCATTTCAGCTCCTTTGACAGCATTGACCAGTTCTAAACGGGCATTCCAATGGAGTCCAGAGGCGCAACAGTCCTTTGAAGCTCCGAAAGCCGCCTTCTCGACTGCTCCAGTACTGCAACATCCAAATCCGCTCTTACCATATCTAGTGGAGGCCGATTTATCAGGTTCTGCCATTGGAGCAGTATTGTCTCAGCGTTGTCCCGATTCAGGTGAAATACATCCTGTCGCTTTTCATTCACGGAAGTTGACTCAATATGAAGAAAACTACCCTATCACAGAAAGAGAGTTGTTGGCCATCAAGGATGCCTTTTCTGAATGGAGACATCATTTGCTGGGTGCGCGTCATCCTGTCACAGTCTTTTCAGACCATCAGAGTCTTCTTGCGTTTAAGTCCATTAAACGTCTTACTGCTAGACAGGCTTGCTGGCACCTCTTCGTTTCACAATTTAACTTCACCATTACTTATCGGCCAGCCCGATTCAATACCTGTGCTGACGCTTTGTCACGTTTGTCTTCTAATTTTGGTGGTAAAATTAACGACCACTCTCTCTTGCTACCCTGTAGAGTGGTCTGTGGTTGCACTCCCCAACCTCCACTACGCTCTCTGATCTCTGAGTGGGTTTCTTCACACGCAAAGGAGTGTGAGGCTCTCAATCTCGATGTAGTGCAAGGTTTGCCCTACATCCAGGGCAGATTGTTTTTACCTCCTGGTGATGCGCGTTTACATGCACTTGCTTGGTCTCAAGATTCGCTTATGGCGGCTCATCTGGGACAACAAAAGACTCTTGACTGTTTGCGCCGTTGGGCTTTGTGGCCTTCTATATCAAGCGACGTAATCGATTACTTGGCCTCCTGTTCAGTATGTTCCCAGTCTAAAATCTCTAGATCTAAACCTGTGGGTTTATTGCAGCCTCTTCCAGTGCCACATAAACCATGGTACATGGTCTCTATGGATTTTATAGTCGATCTGCCGTCTGTGGATGTCTTTGATACAATTTGGGTTGTCATTGATTATTTCACTAAAATGGCACTCTTTATTCCTTGTCCCGGATGCCTTCTGCACCTATATTGGCCTCCATGTTTCTGAAACAGGTTTTTCGATTCTTTGGGCTCCCTTCCATTGTGGTTTCGGACCGCGGTCCTCAGTTTACGTCCCGCTTCTGGAGGGCGTTGACATCGTCCCTTGGTGTTGATGACAGGTTCAGTTCTGCCTATCACCCGCAGACGGATGGGCAAACCGAAAGGCTCAATGCAACTCTTGAACAATACCTGCATTGTCTTTGTCTTCATTTCCAGGCATCATGGTTGGCGATGTTGCCATCCGCCGAATTCGCCTATAACAACTCGCGACATTCGGCTTCTGGTGTTTCCCCTTTCTTTGCCTTGTATGGCTACTATCCTCGGTCTTTGCCCCTGGATCCTACACTTCCTATTGACAACCCGGCTGCACAAGCTTGTATTCGGGATCTCAAATCTGTTCGTAAATCTGTTCTGGAACACCTCCTCCATGCTCAGGTTAAGGCAAAAAAATATGCGGATCAGCATAGGATTCCTGCTCCTAGTTATAAAATGGGTACGAAAGTTTGGTTGTCCACTCGTAACTTGAAGATCCCTGGAAAACGCCTGCTCCTTCCCAAGTTCGTGGGTCCGTATGCCATCACTGAAGTGATTAGTCCAGCTGCGGTCCGGCTCTCTTTACCTTCTTCTTGGAAAGTGCATCCGGTTTTTCATGTTTCCCTGGTCAAGCCTTACCCGCCTTCTACTCGTTTACCTGCTCGTCCTCCTCCGATCAGGGTGGATGGCGATGTCGAATACGAGGTGGCGGATATCCTGGATTTCCGGCTGTGCAGGGGTTGTCCGTACTACCTCATTGATTGGAAGGGATACGGCCCGGAGGATAGATCCTGGGAACCGTTGGGGAACATCCGAGCTCCGGTGCTTCTGCGCCGCCTTCATGCCCGCAAGGGGTTGGCGCTGCCTTTGGGGGTGGATGCTGTCACACATCGGGGTCTGAGTGACCCACGCACCTCTTCATCATGCCAGGTGAAACAAACCAACAAGGTACCTACCAAAGTTGTGACGCCACAATATCCGACGTTTTTCAGCCCCTTACTTCTCTCGGTGGCGGTTACCCTGGAGGTTGGGCTCAACAACATCAAAGGTATCGACAACCTAGCCTTTGCCTACAACTCCCAGGAAACCTAATTTTGCATGTAGTTCCGGCTATTCGGAACGTGAGCTCTGACGGGCTTACGGCGCTCCGCCTCCTGAGTATATTAGGCACTGCAGCGGTAAGGACGCTGCTTCTGATTAAAGTTGCAACCGGCATCCGAAGTTTCGTCTTCTGTGCCTTCCAGCTTTCCCGTGTACCACTTCCTGAGAATTCTCAAATACTTTGACTTCCTGTGTACCGGACCCTTGCCTGCTCTACGGTTTCTTGTTTCCTGATTCTGTACTGTTTCTGCCTACCTGTGTACCGGACTTTTGCCTGTCCTACGGATTGCCTTCTTCCTGATTTTGTACCGTCATTAGCCCGCTTGTGTATCGGATTTTGCTGCCTGTTTACTGGATTGCCTTCCTTCTGTCCTGATAAATCTACCACCGCCTTTTCTTCCCAGCTGACTTCAAGTACTGTGTACTATACCAGTCCAGTGTTCTATTGTGGATTTCGACTCCATTCCAAGGTTTTGGATTTGCTCCCTCAAGTGCACGCAAGGACGCTTTGCTGATTAAACACAAAAAACTCCTTTTCTGAAGGTGCACACAGGGACGCCTTGCTGAATACTGTGCACCTACCCGTATCTAGTGCGCCCCTCGTGCCGCCCGGGTATAGCTTCCCTACTAACCTTCCTGTTTATTGTTTTGTACCTCCGTTGTTATAGTTTAGGTTATTTCAACTCCTGTCCAATTCCTTATGGTAAGACTTCCTTCATTTCTATACCTATCTGTATCTATTCATTTCTTACCGGAATCCTCAAAATAGAAGTTAATCTCTTTTCTGTACTTACCGGGGAAATTCCATTTCTGTTCCTTTTCGATGATAAGGGGAGTGGGTGACCCAGGTACTTTCTGTTTCTGAGAGGCTTGTCTCGTTTTATAATCTTTGATTTTTCCAAGTATTTACCAATTGTCCTTTTCTTTTCAGCTGGGTCCGTGGCGGTGTGTTCTCCCCGCTCTTTTGGGTGATCAGTCTCTCAGTCTGTAATTCAGTACAGCTGAGGGTCATATCATCAAAAAGAGCTTATTCCCTCAACAGAGAGGAGGCTCAGGAGGAGGCTCCACCTCGAGCTCTTCAATCAACATCCAGTGCTTCCTTCCTGGTCGCTTGCCTGAACCACTCGCCGGCCGGTGAGTAACACTGGTGCGCACAGGAGCCAGCACCGCCAGGTTGTTGTTTCTTGCGCCAATGCCGCTTGGTGATGTGGTGTAATGCCGTTGAGTGGGTCAATATATCCCACACACCCCCCCCCCCGACTTCTCCTGGGCTTTCCAAGTCAAGGGGGAGTCAGGCAAGTGGGATTTCTCCATGGGTCACAGCAGGGTCTGGCAGCGTCCGGCAGGTTTGAGTCCCTCTTCCATCAGAGAACGGTGCATCCTGTTTCTCTTGTTGTCTCTGGTTGGAACTTGGAACGACACTCCCTGCTTTCACTGGGATCTTCCTTTCATGGTGTGGAGCGACAGGACCGGATCTCCTTTGGTTTCTCCCTTCCAGGCTGCCGGGGAGGTCCTCCTTGGTTGTTAGATAGGCGCAACCAGTATGAATCTATGACAGAGAACCCAAACTGGTTATGACAATTTCCCACTAACTGCCCACCAATTGGGTTGACAGCAGTGGAATACACAGGCATTTAATAATAACAATTGATAATGAAGAAAATACTCCCTGTTACATAATTATATCTCTAAATCCTATCAGCTCCCTTCTGGTTCTTCTTTTCCTCATTCTCATGTTTTCGATGTCCTCTGTTTGATTCTCTCTGGGCTCCTCAATTTGTTGCAAAGTGTGCCTAGGATGGCAGCTCTTTAGTTGATTAATATGGACCCATTTCTCTTCTATCAATTCGCTTTTGGGGATGCAGATTTTGTAGACGACAGGTGAGATTTTGTCTACAATTTCAAAAGGTCCTCTCCAGCGAGGCAAACATTTGCACTCTTTGGTCTGGTTCCTTTGGAAATTGTACAAGTCTCCTACATGCTGTTCGTTTTTGGTGGTCTTTATGTCATACTGAGTCTTCATGCCCTCTGCAGATCTTTCTAGATTCCGCTGAGCGTACGCAAAAGCATGTTGAAGGTGCTTTCTTAGGTTCTCAACATACTCATGAGTTGTGGAGGTGTTAATCAGTGTCTGCTCCTGTTTTCTATAGAGCAGATGCTGAGGTAGCACCATCCTTCGTCCAGTCATCAGCTCAAATGGAGACATCTTAGTTGCAGAAGAAGGTGTAGATCTGATGGCCATCAGGACAAGCGGTAATCGGATGACCCAACTTGGCCCAGAATCTTCCACAAACTATTTTTAAAATGCTCACAATGGTTTTATTGTACCTCTCAACTCCACCACTAGAGGACCACAAGTATGCAAGGTGAAGTTTCCTTTTTACCCCAAGTATCTCCCACATCTTTGTCATCACCTCGCTGGGGAAGTGGCTAACTCGGTCTGACTCAATCCTTTGGGGTATGCTAAAATGCGAGAAGATGTGATTGATCATCAGGACAGCTGCTGTTTTTGCCTTGCAATTTGGGGCCGGGATTCATTCCTCCCAATTGGTAAACAAGCATGTTATGGTTAACATGTACTTGTTCCCCCTAGAGGAGCGAATCACGGGCCCAATGAAATCTATTTGTAAATCTGACCAAGGCAGTGACATCACCCATTTCTGGAGGGGAGCTCGGTGTGTGAGTGAAGTTGGCTGAAATTGTGCGCATAGAAGACACCCCTTCAAAATTTGTTTGAGGTCCTGCCCCATGTGTGGCCAGTATGCAACCTCTCGCAAGATTTGTAAAGTAGTGTGAAACCTGCGATGACCGGCTGTGGCTGCATCATGGGCATGACTTAGCATCAGGCTTCAGAATGAGGTAGGGACCACCCACTAGTCAAAGCCAGATATGGATCTCCTTACCAACAAACCATCTTGGATTTGGAAAATTTGTGGACATTTCATCAACACCCTGAGGTCCTCTTTCCCAATGTAATCGGCATCCATCCGGGGAAAGTTCTCAGGGTCATCAATATGTTGATAAAACTTACCAATAATCGGATCCCCTTTTTGTGCCGTGATTAAATCAGCATCTGGGGTCTCCTTAGTCCATTGGGTAG
The DNA here is from genome assembly GCF_040938575.1 of Ambystoma mexicanum. Taxonomy (NCBI): domain Eukaryota; kingdom Metazoa; phylum Chordata; class Amphibia; order Caudata; family Ambystomatidae; genus Ambystoma; species Ambystoma mexicanum. The sequence goes on from NC_090925.1 coordinate 172,309,817, forward strand.
TTGAGAGTTCATTGTGAGCATTTGTCTGGGACCTAGTGATAGCAGTGACCTGGATTTCCCCCAACAGGGACTCGATCTCAAGGAGCTCCTCCTGGATGGCTCCGGTTTTAACCAGCTGATCAGCTAGGTTGTTTCCAGTTTTGTCTGGTCCCTCTATTCTGGAATAACCCTTGATCTTATTCCAATAGATGGTCATCCCACTAGAGGTGACCATATCATCAATATTTTGAATGGGTTTGCCATGTTTAAGCGGTTTGTTGTTAGCACATAGCATGCCTCTGGTTTTCCAATTTACCAGGTGCTCCACAAACCCATTCCGGACATAGGGCCTCATCACGACTTTGGCGGTAACCCTTAAATCCGGTGGTCGCGCTATTACCACTGGATTTAAGGATCCGCCAAATCAGGACTTCGGCGGATTTCGCCCCAGCTCTTGGCTGGGGGGAAATCTGCCGTACATTCGTGCTATTACCGCCGGCGGGAAATCCGCCGGCGATAGGAGCGTGAATTTTCCCCATTGAGCCCAGTGGGGAATGGGGAATTCCCGAATGGGCTCAATGGGGAATGGGGAATTACATTGCCGCCGAACTCGTGATCCGGCGCTATTAGCGCTGGGGAGTTCGGCGTAGAGCTAATACCGCCTGCGATAATAGCGCTTGCGTTACCACCAAAGTCGTGATCAGGCCCATAATCTGAATCAGTGATTATGACCAGTTCGTGGAGTTGGTGTTGGATGCCAGTGAGAATGGCCTGATGGACTGCCATCAACTCTGTCACTTGACTACTACAGTGACCGATTTTGTACCCAACGGAGGGCTGTGGGGCATCACTCACCCAGGCATGCCCACTAGTTCCTTTTCCCCGTTGTTATCAACATGGTAGGAGCACCCGTCAACATAAACTGTGGGCATTCCCTCGCACTTGTCTTCTTCATAGACTTTGTGTGGGGAATTCAGGTCCGCCTCCATGTTGTCCTGGGTTTGAAGACTTTCGTCCTCAAGACAGTTTTCTCTGGCACAATCATGCAAGTCAGCCAGACCTTGTGCGAGGGGACTCTTCTTGTTTTGGCCATATCTGACCTCCACAGGAAAGCCTTACATTGGCAGAATCCAGGAAGTAATTCTGAAATTACTCACATTTCTGGCCCGGATTCTGCCACTTTGGAGATATTGCAAAGGCTGGTGTGGAGTCTCCACTATGATGTGTTCCCCCTGGATGAATGGGCGGTCATTTTTCAATGCCCATACCATTGCAAGGAGCGCCTTCTCACAATCGTTGAATTTTTCTTCCACAGAGGATAAAGTCTTGCGCATAGGAGATTACTTTACTGAACTTGTCATGCTTTTGATATAATCCTGCCCTCAAGTATGTATTCGAGAACCCTGTCTCCAAAAAGAACTCCTTGTTTTCGACAGGGTAAGCTAGACAAAGTGCTTGTGAGAGGCTTCTTTTGAGTTGCTTTACTGCCTCAGCTTGTTCTGGATCCCACTCCCACTTGGCCCCCCCTTCAACAGATGGATCAGGGGACTTGTGATCTCTGCGTAGTCCTCAATAAACTTCCTACTGTAATTAGTCAGTCCAAGGAAGCTTTTTAGCTCACGCAGAGTTGTGGGGTCTTTAAGTTTTAGAAGTGCTTCCACTTTCTTTTCCTGGGGACAGAGACCCTCAGGGGTTATCTCATGCCCCAGGAAATTAACACAAGTCCTTCAGCACTGTGCCTTTTGAAAGGAAAGTCTTGCTCCGTCAACCCTCAACTGTGTCAGAACATAATGTATTTCCGCTATGTGTTCCTCCACAGTTGAGCTTTTGATCAGGACATCATCTACATAGGCCAGGTTACCGCTTTCACCCAAGTCGGGCATGGCCTAATGCAAGAAGATGTTAAATTAGTTGCCGGAGTTGATGTATCCGAAGGCAGTCCAGGTCCATGTGTACTGCTGCCCCCAAAGGTAAAGGCCAGCTTGTATTGGGCCTCCCTCCTGACAGGCACGGTCCAGTACCCATTGGTCAGGTCAATGGCAGTATATACCCTTGACCCCTGAATCTGGGCCAGCCCCTGGTCAATGTAGGGGAGAGGCCATCGAGACATGTGGACCCGTTTGTTCAGCTCCCTCGGGTCAGCACAGAGTCTCCACTAGCCGCTAGGTTTTAAAATCCCCAGCACCAGATTATTAAAGGTGCTGTCGACTGGACAAATTATCCCACGGGACTCAAGGTTTTTGATAATTTCCATCAGGTACTCCATGGATGCGAGAGGCAAACGATATTGCTTCACAAACACTGGAGTCACTGCAAGGTCAATGGGAATTGTTGTTGTATGGATTTCGGTGCGTCCACAGTCATATTAGTCCACCGCGAAGAGATCTTGAAAATCTAAGAAAACTTATTTCAACTTTTGCTTTTGCTCCGGAGTCTCACAAGCATCAGCGAGGTTGACTCGCTCTTCAACCATTTGCCTGAAGCCTGGAAAGACGTCCGGTTTTGCTTTCTCAGTGGCCACCTCCAGCTGGGTGGAGAGATCCTTGGTGAGAGTATTGACCTGAACAGAGGGTTTCAGGCAAGGGAGGCAGTCCTTGTGGACCTGGAAGATCACTTCATCCTGCCTGATGTCACAGGTCACCTCTTCCTCACCGTAAGGGCAGGAAGAGTACACCAGGAAATTCCCCCCTTGCCGGGTGAAGATCATGTCTGGTTTTATGTCATTGTCACTATCACTGTCAAAACAGTCATTGGGGATAAGTCCTATCAGTTAATTACCTAGATCCATGGAAAAATGGCAGTCATCAACCGCCAGAGTGATACTCCTAAGGTTGCTGTTATCCATCAATATTGGAATGGTGTTGTGTTTTACATTGACTAATGGCGTTGGGTTTAACCCTAACCTTTGCTGTTGAAGATGGGTGTTGAGGTGTACATCTTTTAATTTTTAATTCCAGTGGGAATAGTCGGGTCCGTCCTGGGATGGTGACCTCCTCTCCAATTTGAACTTCAACTGCATTCGGCAGCAATTGAGCTGACCGAAATGCTTTCTCTGAGTCATCAAAGTCCATGGGATTGCCCCCGAGTCGGGACCAGGCTTTGTAATTGATCAGGTCCAAATGATTGGCAAACCGATTGAGAATGTCACTGCCTAAATAGAATGCAGGAGGGAACATCTTGCATTATCAAACAATTATGTACTATGCTTTTGTTGCCTATAGAAATTTTGAGCATACACCTCAAAAGAGATGTTTGGAATTGGGAGTTTCCAGGTCCATTTCCCATTTATCAATCAATTTAAATGTGGGAATGGCTGGATCTTTTGGGAGTCTTCGGAACATGGCTTCGCTGATGAAGCTCTTACCGTTCGTTGTTCATGCACACATGGACGAGAACAGATTCTTCCCCTCATTTAACTGAATCGGGATGAATAGCTGTTCTCTAATTTTCTGATTTTCAGCTAAACTTTGAGCTAGTTTCTCATCACTCTTGACTATGGAATTGGGATTTTCAGATTGTGAATTGATATAGAATTTCAAAGTATTTCCTTCCACTGTGGAATGTCATTTAAAACTGGAAGGAAGGTTGATTTTCAGAAATGGAGAGGGGTTCCCATCACCAGTTTGTTGTCCTACAGCAATTACTGTCACGTAAGGTATTTGGTTGTTCTGAAATGGAACTCAATATGATCAGGTTTTTGTTCAACCATGTGGCACGTGCCATTTAAACTAACATGGTTGACACTATGGGCCTCATTACACGGTAGGCGGTGAACCATGGCGCTATTAGCGCCATGGTTCATGCTGGTAAAATACCGGCACCGCCTTGGTGGAAAGGGGAATTACCGCCCCATTCCAAGGTTGGCAGGGCGGTAATTCCCCCTTCCACCATTTCCCTTCCCCATTCCCATTTTTGCCCCATAGGGCTCCATGGGAATGGGGAAGGCGCTAATTACGGTACCGCAAATTGCGGTACCGTAATTAGCTCCACTGGTCCCTTTGCGGGTTGGTTTTTAACGCCTGCAAAAAACAGGCGTTAAATTCCCCAATCCGCAAAGGGACCTCGTAGTAAGGCGGTAAGGATTTACCGGTACCGGTAAAACACTGGTACCGGTAAACCCTTACCGCCTACCGTGTAATGAGTCCAGAGGACCTTGTTCACACACTCTATTAAGGGGGACAACCTTCTCAGGAGGTCATTCCCTTGTAGATAGGGTGTGCCCTATGGAGTCACTACTATGACCGGGTGTTTCACCTTGTGTTGCCCAATTTTTATTTCCAAATCCGCAGTCCCCTCGACAGGAATTTCATTCCCATCGAAGTTCTGAAGTTGTCCAGGAAGACGGGCGAGAGGCATCTGGTATCTCTCCCCCCTTCCTGAATTCACCTAATCGAAGGCCCTCTTTGACAGAAGAGTGGCTTGGGATCCAGTGTCCACCAGTGCTGGAATTGCACATTGCCCCTGCACTTGGGCAGAGGCGTAGAATCTACAATTTTCCCCTGCAATGGGCAAAGGTAATGGGCATTCTGGGCAAGCTGGGTGGTCAATTTCCTTATTTTTGACTCCGACACAGGGATAGTTTGAGCATAATTCTTTGCTGGAGTTGGGGAATCTGACAGAACATTTTGACACACCACTATTTGGGGAGTTTTGGGCTCCCCTTTTTCTGATTCTGGGCTGCCCCCCCACCTTTTTGGAGGCAGTCAACAGAAGTGGTTGGTGAGGTTTGGGGTTTCTCTTGTGATGGTTTGGGGCTGCCCCCCCTTCTAGGAGGCGGTCCCCAGAATGGAGTTGGGTAGTTTGGGAATCCTCTTGTGCTGGTTCTGGGCTACCTCCCCATTCTAGGAGATGGTCCCCAGAATGGAGTTGGGTAGTTTGGGAATCCTCTTGTGCTGGTTCTGGGCTGCCACCCCCTACCCCCTTCTAGGAGGTAGTCCCCGGAACCGTGTTGGGTAGTTTGGGAATCTGAAAGGAACATTTCGCATTCAGGAATTCGAGGAGTCTCGAGCTCTTCCTTTTCTGATTCTGGGATGCCCCCCCCTTTTTGGAGCTCTTTTTGGAGGCAGTCCCCAGACTTGGTTTCGACAGTGTGGTTTCCTTGATGCTCATTCTGGGGTTCAATGATGGGCGATTCTGACTCAGTCCTCACATTCACCCAGTCTTCATTTGGATCTCTTGGGACCCATTTTTCTTTGGGAGGAGTTACCCTGTCCCTGAAGGAGAAGATTTTTTTCCCAGAATCCTCTGAGGATTCCTCTCCTTCAAATTGGAGAACACTAACCTCCTCCACAAAATGGGTCTTTTTGGGTTCTTTATTTCTCCTACCCGCCCTCTGTTACTTGGGTGGAAGGTTTTTGGGGGCAGGATATTCTGGTTTAAGGTTCCTGGGTGTCCAGGGGCTTTTCACGGGTGAGGAAGGAAGCTTCTTCTAGGGCTTTACACCTCCCTTCCCCTCGTGCCTCCTCCTCTGGAACCGGTGAGTTGTCGGGATGCTCTCCCCATCATTGTTCTGGCGTACCAGACCCTTGGTTGGTGGGGTTCTGAGCCGCCATGTTCATCTGAGGGTTCTGTTGAGCCATCAACATGCAACCCAGATCCTGGGATAGGTTCTGGACCTGCCGCTCCAGTTGTGACACCTGTTCCGGCTGGTACCGGGGTCTCTGGTCAACCCTAGGTGAGTCACGGGAAGGGTAACTATCCCTTCTCCCATAGTACTATGGGTATTGAGAATTTTGATAACCCTCCACCCTTGACCTCCCCTTTCCCGGATTGGGCTGCCTGGGCGACTGAATGCGGGGAAAGAAAGGAGGGTTATCCTGCAGGTTGGGTTTTTGTGGGTACCGGGGAAAGAAACTCAACCCGGCATTTGGAGGATTACTGACCTCCTGGGGAAAGTTAGGAGGGAAGTTTCCTGGGGCAGCACTTACCTGGTTGGACCCCGCCCTTGGGCTGTGGAGTCCATACATACCCCAGGATTGGTCTGTTACCCTTGTATCGGGGGCTGATGTAATCAGGGGAGTTAGGGGTCCCATTTGTGGGATTACCTCCCTGACTACCACCTGTCTGGGATTGAGCTCCTGCACACATTCTTGGGTGGCCTGATCTTCCCCACACTGCAGATTGTAAGCCGCTTTGTGGGCATCTTTGGGGTTTCTGTGTTTCAAGATGGCTGCCCTGTAGGTGGACCATCTGGAGTGGTTCTGGTCCTCCAGTCCCACAAAGAAACTGGAGTATTCAGGGGAGAAGGTCGATTTTACATACTCTATGCAATTCTGACTGTCCCTCCTATGAAAAGTATCCATCATTTGCTCATAAGTTTCTAAGTGTTCCTAAACAGAATTCTTTGCATTTTTATGATATGGTGTTATGACACTCCTAATGGCCTTAATCTGCCTAATGGGATCTTGGTTCGTAGCTTTCTTAAGTTTGCTTGCCTTCTTTGTTTTGCTCACCTGAGTCCACTCGCCCTCAGATTTAGAGGCGCTGCTACTGGAGGTCCCTTCTTGATCCTCTAGGCACTGTCGGATTCTGCGAACTTAAGAAGGGCTCACAGAATGTTGGGGCCTAGTTTCTCTACTCCTGTGGTGCTCAGAAGAGTCTTTGGACTCTTCCCTGCTCACAGGGTTAGCAGAGTATCCCCCCCACTGCCCTAACTGGGTAGAGGTATTCAGGATGCTCTTTGTGGGCCTTATTTCCTTTAGTTCCCCTTCAAATTTAACCAACTGGTCCTTTGGAAGGCGGTATTTCAGTGGATCTGATTCCCTGACCATCCGCTCATAGGAGTCTTCCTTGTCAGAGATATCAGCCCTAACATTTGGGTATCTGTAGAGTCCATTATTTTCTGGGGGGCTCTAATCTGTCAGTCCCATCTTACCAAAACTATTGAATTCTGCCAGCCCCAGGGCTCCCGGATTATGTGAGCCAGTAGACATGAAGTTGGCAGTGTTCATGGTATTGAATGGGTTTGAGTCCCTGAGTACAGATGTCCTGATGCTATGATCAGGGGTTGCTCTGTCCCTCTCTACCTGTTCAGGGTCCCTCCAGTTAGGGTTTAGTCTTGCACCCTCTTTCTCCAACCTTGCTAGCTTTTCTTTTTCAGCCCCTATTTCTTGGTAATAAGCAAAGATCTGAGCCTTTTGTTCATCTATCAAGGCCTTACTGGTCTCAATGATCCGCTCTTGCGCTGCCACTTGTTGGTGGAGCCCATCCATTTTTTCACAGTGGGACTCATTGTCTCTCTCTCTGTGCTTCCTGCATGTTTTGGGAATACTGAGACATTTTCTGTTGCAGGAGATTCATCTCCTGGGTTTGTGTATCTTTGGCTTGGGTGTTCTCTTTCAGAACACCTTCTACCCGTTTGGCATGCTCCAGTAGCTTCCCATGCTCTGTTCTTAGTTCATTTAGCTCCTGGAGGGCCAACTTACTTTCCTGTAACTCGGTTTTTAACTCGCTTATTTCCTGGCCTAGGGGGTCTTTCTCTTGATTTAGGATGCCCCTCTGTTCCGCCAGGCAATCCCTTTGTTTTTTGATAATATTGGATTTCTGGCACTCCTGATCAAATTCCTGTTCAGAGTGAAGGTCTTTCACAATTAATTTATTATTTACCTCTTTCAATTTGTTTATCTGGTCTTGTAGGGTAACCATCTGCTCTGCGCAGGCTCTATTAAAATGTATTTGCTGATTTAACTTCTCAAACTTTTCCTTACACTTCTCTTTGAAATGCCTGTAATTCGGTCTCTTGATGTGCCTTTTTGTGCTGTCGGAGGGCCAAAAACTCTTTGAATTTTGTGACATAATCTCAAAATTCTGCCTCCAATTCTTGGCTCTTCTGTAATTTTTGTTCTGCTGAATATAGATGTATTGCTCTCCCCAAAGTGCATGGAACAAACATAAATCACCAATGCAATTACAGAGCAAATACTTTGAACGTAGACAGACGCAATAACTCACAGCCACGCATTCTTAGAAGATAATCAGCTCTTATATGGCTATTTATTCAAAGCTTAGAAGTACATAGAAATAACACACAAAAATAATATGGACATAAATCACAGAAGAAGTAAAGAATTCAAAAGGAAATACATCACTGTGAGCGTAACAGAATTCCTCATCTCGCCCAGAAGTGGTTGGAAGACCCCGGGAAGAGCCAGGCTGAGAGCACCACAGCTCACAGGAGGGCCAGATGTAAGCGTCCTTCTCCGACTGAAGTCTCACCTGACCACCTCCGGGCTTCCGCATATATGCACACTCCACAAAGGGGAGTCAATTCTCAAACCTTCTGGAAATTGCACTTGCGCAGTTGAGGAACATCCGTCGGTTGCCAGCTGGGTCAATCGAGAGCTCCCCCAAAGAAGCGCAGTGCCACCCTTCTCTAAAAACACGCTCCACGGAGAACAGTAGCAAACCATAACAAAGTTTGCTTTCCCAGCAGAAATGTCCTTGACCGCATATCAGGTTTGGAAAGCATATTTTTCTCAGCACCGTGAATCTAACACTCAGCAAAATGTGTGCAGCTTTTCACTGCGGCATGAAGTAAATATCCATCATGGCTCCGAGCGCTCCCAAAATGCATTGCGCACCGGCGCCATTTTAGTTCAAGCATAACAATTGATCAGTCTGGATTTTTTCTACTAATTCAATTTGATACTATGCCAGAACTGTGCTTTCAACATGCTTTTCCCGTATCACTCCCATGTGGATATATACATAGGCTGCAAGTCTTCTTTAATTTTTGGGGCCGTGTATAATTCACTCAGAGCTTGGTGTAATAGGCCATTGTCCTGCAATGTATCCAGGTTCATCGCAGTGACCTGTTGTGTGATTTCCTGCAGCCAGACATTTTCATCCTGACAAAAAGCTTGTGCAGGAGGTGCTCCCTAGCCATACTGATTTCTACTGGAACAGCCATCTTGGCAATGTTCTTTCTTTATTCATTATTTCGGGGTTGATTGAATTTTACTTTTACAGACAGGCCTGATGCTTAGATTATTTGTTTTGGGGGGCGCTTGCACAGTGTAACACAGTATTCACACCACACAAAGTATTACTACTCTGCAGGTTTGTCTGCTGCGTTAGACTGTCAATGGGTGGTAACCAAACTCAAGATCCCGGCACAAGCCCCCAAATTTGTTAAGGATTTCAATCAGGTGACGCACACCTTAGTCTCGGCCCAGTATGCAGCGCACGATTTAAATTCTTATGTTAGATTAAATTCAATATTGAGATGATATAGCACTCATATCACACCCCGTTTTCAATTACCCTGGGTCAATTACCCCGGGTCACAATGGACCATGAACCAGGCTGGTTGATAAAAAGTAATATTTATTTATTTACTTTAAAATTCAAAAGAAATCATACAAATGTTTATATGGGGCAGCAATCATCAATGGGGTGATGAGAACAATAGGAATGGTAGCAATGTACTTAGTTTAACCTTCTATTGACACAACTACCAAACACCAGGGAATAGGAGCACTTTTTGATTTTAGGTAAGATAGCACTGGAGTTAGAATTTCCCCCTGCATGTTTCCCTCAACCCACAAATAATCAATTTTAAGTGGATAGACAGAATCAGCAGGTAATCAGGAATGACAGACAAGAAACAGAATTTAAATCCGACCTTCCCTCCCAAACAAGATAGAAAAACGGATTTTAAACCCTGGCAATGCTAAAATGACACTTGGAAAATAATGAATAAATGAATTAATGTGTAGAAAACTCTTGAAACAAAAATAATTCTTTCCTGGAGCAACACTGGAAAGATACTAGTAATCACAAGCAATGGATTGAGCAAAAGCATACAATTCGAAATTGAATGGCAGATTTAAAACAGTTTATAATCAAAATGACACGTTGGAAATTTAGCAAACTTTTGCAATTCCTGTCTGGATTTATCAAAACGGTTTTTAAAATAAACAGGTGAAATATTGTAAATTGTGATGCAGTGAGTTATGCAAGATCTAGTAAGGTGCGTTTTTAAGAAAATGAAGGCACAAAAAAGGAAAAGGAATCAATTTTGACAAGGACAGTTTTACTCTACACTAAAGCATTCAGGCAACGCTACCAAATTGAGACACAAGCTCCGGCGTTGACTCGCAAGTTCAACCCTAGCACCTCTGCGCCAGCCCTGTCAGAACCAGTCCGATCACTCCAAACAGGATTAATAGTTTAGAATTTTACAAGACAAAATTATTAAAGATGTTGGCGCTAGCACAAGGAATCAAAGGCAGGGTTTCAAGAATGATTTTGACAATATTACAATCATCAGGATAAGTATAGGATGACTTATAGATTGGGATGAAACAAAGCAAGGCAAGGAATACTATGAATTTCTATGGTTCCTATTGATACTCACCGCCCACTTTTAGTTTGGATTTTGGACAGTCTGCGGTTCTGGTCGCCTCACGGACAAAATCAGCGGAACAGGATCAGCTGGCATGGACTGGTTACTGGGTAGCACTTCTGGTTACTAGATAAGATAGGGCATAAGGGTAGCAGGATAGCAGCAGCATGCAGTGAGTGGCAGCAATCCAAGCTGGATTAGGATGCCAAAAGTACCACAGCTTCTCCTGGTTACTGGGAGATTAGTGGGTTTTAATATTGTAGGATAGGCCTTGCTGAAGCAGGATCAGCAATGCTTGGGGTTTGCATTGGGCCCTTGAAATTAGATGGATAAATGCAAGATGAAGACAGGAACAGACAGGAAAAGGACACCGGTGCAGGAAATCAGGAATCAGTGTGTTTCTGTGTGTCTGTCAGGGACCCTTATTTATAATGCAAAATGACATCATCAAGGTAGAGGCTGGGCAAGGTTAACTACACCCGCCCCTAAACTGCTTGGTTTGGGCAGGGGAGCTAGTTGGTTGGATTTCTAATGGGATGATGTCAGGTTTATGAGGTGAGGTTTACCATGTTCCAAAACTCCCACATTTACTTTACTTAAAATCCAATTTTGCCAAAAACATAGATTTCTTCAGGTGCAATCTCTTGGCAAATTATACACACAGTTCACATATTATGTGCATCACATTTCATTCCAATCCTCAGGTCTCTGCAACCTTGTTTCGCCTTTCTGACACATTTTGGTAATTTTACACATTAAAGATTTGGCCTAAAATTCAACAATTTTATATACAAATGCAAATTGTCCCCAGGGATGTATCTACCAAAGGACAGGACAAAGAACCTTGTGGCATGGCCATTTTGGAGCCAGGACACCTTCCTTTGCCAACCACGGTAAATGAGATTTGCATTGCCTAAAGGGTTAAAAATATGTGAAAGTAAAAGCTGCCACCGCCCAGGCACATCTGCCATCTACCAAAAAACCCTTTGAGGCCGTCTAGGGCCTTTGGAAACGAAAGGTAGACCCAAGCACACTGTACTGTAAGGTACATTGTGCATTTGTAACATGTTGCAAAGAAATTGCAACTTTGGAAAGGACTAAGGGAAACAAAATCTCCCAGTACTGACTGTCTTTAAGGGAATTTCAATTTCCCCATAACAAAGTGAGCGAAAGCCCAGCGGAGTCCAGCAGAAGACTGTGCTCCACTGCCAAATGTCAGGCTAGGCTTGTTAGAAAGCAGCAAAAAGATGGGGGTACACAACTGGAGGGAAAATTACACATAAATGGGAACCTTTCCTAACAGCTGTGTCGGACTAAGGAGACAGCACAGCGAGTTGGTAGTGCAATCACATCCTTTTGGGGAAGGTGGCATGAGCATATCTCAGATGTCATAGTACAGCTCTGGCTTCATTTAATGTGGTTCCATTCACAATTCCAGATGTTTAATATACATGCTGCTGTTCCCCTTGATTTCACATTTTCAACAAAAACACAGTATGTTATCCATTTTAATAAACAGTTGCAGAATGCTTTCTGGTACTTTGACATCTTTATCTCCAGCCTTGTCAATTATAGTTTTATTTGCCTGGCTGCAAAACATTGCACATTTTGTTTGCGCATGTGTTTCCAAATGTTGTGCACAAGCCACAGCTAACGTGTTGTTTTTAAAATGATTCATTGCTCTGCTTCTTTACTTATGAATTAGACTTCCCTACAATTGTGTCTTTGGTATCTTAGGTTGAAAAAGTAATTTGTCTACCTCTTATTGCAATATTTAATCTTTATAAGAACGTTTTTTTAATTCACATAGCAATTTCTTCTTTTCCATCTGCCATTCATGGGGCTCAGAAATAATCCTCCTGCTCCTTAATAAGAGACTATATGAAGGACTCCTGATTGTTGTTTTTGGATGAAAGCTTTTGGCATGCAAAAAATGGATGCAATCAGTAGGTTTCACATGCAGAGTAGTTTGCATTTCATTTTCCTTTAACAATATGCTAATATCTAGAAAGTGTAAAGATTTTCGATCCATGTTACCAGTGGATTCTATTCGTTCATGCACCCTAGTCACATAATTAAATTATAATTCCTCCTGTGTCCCTTTCCAAATACTAAAGATGTCATCAATATATCTTTTATATATTTTCCAATGCTGTTTTCCATGCCTCAAAATTTAAAATAGAGTCTCAAAATAAAACATAACAATGTTAGCATAAACATGAGCCATGCTGGCTCCCATTAATGTTCAAGTAGTTTGTATATAAAATTGGAGCAATTAAAAATTCACGGTAAGGTGAATTTTTAGCAAATACTTATTGTATCTGCTTTTGGACAGCTTCATAAAGTTGTATTTTCAAGTGCGTAGTCGTCCTGTACATCTGTCACAGTGCATGCTTGCTCTTCTTCATTTACAGTAAGAACCCCTTTAATCATAAACTTTGGTTGACACCTACATCACTTGATACCTAACTGTGCAAAATATGGCCTAGTTAAATTCTTCCAAACATTGTATGCCCTGCTAAACATATCCCTCTTATCTTAGTCCTGCTCCTAAACCCATGCCCCCAGTCTGTCCTTCAGAAGCCTCTCTTTCTGAGGGCCTACACATTGTTAGACATCACAGCTGCCAAGGCGTGTGTGTCTGACTATTGCCACTTTGCTCCTCCAGAAACTCTCCTGTCCTCCATCTTGTGTGTTGTGTGTTTAACACTTTTTTCTAGTAATCCATCTGCTGAGCCATAATACTTTCCAGTTGACGATTGCATAGTGAGACACATTGTTGGGGTACGGGGAACTGAGTATGAATGTTGGTGCACTGAGAGAACAGGTTGTCCTGAAGCAGAGCTTATGTTGGAATGTATTTTTAGCATATCTCCCTCAATTCTTCCTTGAACGGACAAAAGTTCAGTGTGTGCACATGGTGCACAGAGAGACAGACTAGGGCTGCCACCATTTCATTAAAAAAATTATGAAACTTGTAATGAGCTGAAATGGTACAAAATGCGGAAAACACAATTTACAATTGGCTCTATGAGGTAAAACAGGATGTATTCCAATATATGGCAGGTCATAAACAGTACCTTCCTTAGTGCTCACGGTCCCCCTTGCTCCTTTGAACATCGCCATCTACGAAAAGAGCAGTTCCCCATGGTAAGCCTTGTGCACTCTGTGTGCATTTTTGTTCTTTCCCCACCCAGGCCATGTCCATGGCACCTTCCCTCAGCTCCCTACCACCCAGCCAGCCCAATCCTGACACCTCACACCCCCTGCCCACCTAGCCATCTGTGATTGGCCTGAGGACTAGACCATGTGAGCAGAACAACACAAAGCGACCGAAGCCTTCCTCGGTGCTCACGGTCTTCCTCGCTCCTTTGAACATCACTACCTGTGACGAGAGCAGTTCCCCCTGGTAAGCTGTGTGCACTCCGTGTGCATTTCTGTCTTTTCCCTACCTGGCCCGTGTCCCCTGCACCTTACCTCTTCTCCCCAACATCCAGCCATCTCAATCCTGCTTCCTCACTTGCCCTCCCTGCCCAGCCACCTGTGATTTGCCTGATGGCTAGACCATCTGAGTAGAACAATGCTCTGTCAAGGTGCTCCCAGGGCAGCCTTGCCTGGGCAGCCAGCCAAAGACCACAAGGCAAAGGGCAGCTAACTTGGGTCACCCCATTTGCTGTTTGCGCCTGTTCGCCATGGACGCCTAATGGGACATCCTACAGCTACAACCAGGTAGGGTGGTACAGGCTGAGTGCACATTACTGTGCTCTGGTAAAACCCTGCCACATCTACATTATTGCCACCTGCTCCTAACACTGCATTGTATTCCACTGCATTCTCTACTTAGCCATTATGTTGAACTGTGCTGTGCTCTATAGTTAGGCCTTGGGTTGAACTGCGCTGCAAGCTATAGTTAGTCATTGTGTGGAACTGTGCTGCGCTCTATAGTTAACCATTGTGTTGAAATGAGCTGTGCTCTATAGTGAGCCATTGTGTTGAATTGGGCTGTGCTCTCTAGTTTTTTATTTTTTAACATTTTTTAAAATTATATTTCAACCAACAAAACAATACAGACCAAATATACCGTGCAAGATTCAATAATACAATTTCACTTTTGTACATTATACAATTTGATCTCTGTTCCCCAAATCCCAACCCCCTTACGAGCCTGTCAAGTCTATTCACTCTGTGTCTGCACCGCGTGGTGGGGTCTGTTTTTCTCCAGAATCCCCAAAATCTGGCATTGTTCCAAACAGTTCCGCTATCAGTGATTTCCAAGCCAATAGGGTTCCCACCTCTTCTCCCCCTCCTATATTACTGGACTCCTGCCATACCATGGTCTCTGCTTCCGCCCACCTTTGCAACTCCTTCCACCATACCTCCACCCGCGGTTTATGACAAGCCTTCCACCCCATGGCGATCCTCCTCTTAGCCAACACATATGCCAAGTCCTTCAACTTGTTAACATGCTTTAGTTTCTGCGATCTAGGGAACCCCCCCAGTAGGCCCAGGCTGACTCTACAACCAATGTGACTCCTTTATCCGCAAGTTTTGCCGCTATCTCGCTCGAGAAACGCCCAACCACAGGGCATGACCAAAACATGTGCACCATGTCAACCTGTTCTTCATCGCATTTGGGACATGCTTGTCTACCTGCATTTTTAAACCTTGATATCTTCAGGGGTGTCATGTACGCCCTATGCGTAATATATAATTGTATTTGTTTCAACCTAGCGTTTCTCGACACCTTTTGATGATACCACAAAGCACGCTCCCACATCCCATCTTCCATCGGGACTCCAACCTCAGTTTCCCAGTCTAATCTTAGTTGCGTTGGTTCTCTACCAATCTTAAGCATCAGCATGTCATACAATCTTGAGATCTCATGCCCTCTCTCTGTTATATCATATATCATGTCCACAGTACCATCCGGCTCTTCTTCAAGAATAGTTTCGAGACAAATTTTCTTAATCTCTTGTACCAGTCTATGATATGTAATATATTGACCTACGTGTAGACCTGTTTCCTCGCCCAGCTTTTCAAAATTTATGATGGCTCCCTCCCGCCAGACATCCCCCACAGTCGCCAACCCCACCGATTCCCAGTGGTTCCTAATCATCCTACGTAGCTGCACATCACCCCTAGCCAGTGCAACCAGCGGTATCTGCAGGGAGCACGGAGCCGGGGTTTCCATCATCCGGCACGCTCGGCGCCAGATCCTCCACCCAAGCATCAACATCCTAGGGCGCCCCTGCATTTCTGTTTTGGACAACCAGATCACTTCTTTTAAATAAAATGGGGCACAGTCTGCACTGAACAATCTGGATTCGGGGGTCCCTTCATCCGAGAGCCATTTAGCAACGTACTGCAATTGACTCGCTACATAGTAGGCCTCATAGTTGGGGAGCCGTATCCCCCCTTTTTCGTAAAAGTTCTGCAACTTCCACAGTGCCACCCTGCACCTAGTGCCCTGCCACAAAAAGTCCCTGCATATACTATTGAACTTGGAAAAAATCTTCCCAGGTATGAGGTGTGGAATGTTTCCAAAATAATGCAGAAGTCTGGGCAAGACCACCATCTTAAGCATTGCACTACGCCCCATCATTGCTAGCGGCAGCTTCCCCCAAAATTGCATACTTTTCTCAATTTTTCTTACGACCACCTCCGTGTTGTGTTTATGTTCTTGTTCAACCGTATGATACACATCTATCCCAAGGTACCGAAAGGTATCAACGGCCCAAGGGGCTTGCAGCACCGGCAGCTGCTCTACAGGGAGTCGCTTATAGCTACCTAACGGGAACATAACAGACTTCTGAGGATTCACAGCTATCCCAGACAGCCCCGCATACCGGTCCATAACCTCCAAGATATACTGGAGGTTCTCCTCCGGATGCCTCAGGTACAATAGCAAATCATCTGCATACAGGGAGATCAAGTGTTGCTCCCCTCCCACCTTGATGCCTATGGTGTCATACTGTTGTCTGAGATATATAGCCAAGGGCTCCAAAGCCAATATGTATAACATAGGGGACCATGGGCATCCCTGTCTAGTACCTCTGCCTAGCCGCCATCTCTCTGAAATAACAGCTCCCGTCTTAACTCTGGCTAGCGGCTCACTGTAAAACATCTTTGCCCACCTTACGTATCCAGGCCCATCCCATATTCCGCCAGAGCCGCCAGCAGCCATGGCCACCTGACAGAGTCAAAAGCCTTTACCGCGTCCAATGACACCACTGCCATGTCACCCTCGTTCTCACCCGCCCATTCGATGACTCGGAGGGGTCGCCTGTGATTATGAGTTATGTTCCTATTTGGAACATACCCCGTCTGATCAGGGTGTATGAGTTTGTCTATGACTCTTCGCAGTCTGCTTGCCAAAACAGCTGTTAGTATCTTGCTGTCTTGATTCAGCATTGAGAGTGGTCTGTAGGAGCCACAGCTGTGTCCAGGCTTATTTGGTTTAGGAAGTGGAATTATAACTGCTTCCCTGAGCGACTCTGGCAGTTGTCCCGTCTCAAACGCCTCATTTAGCATATTCAGCATCGGAGGGAGCACTTCTGCTATGTATGCTTTGTAAAACTCACTCGGAAGCCCGTCCGCCCCTGGGGTCTTAGTAGTAGGCAATTGTCTCACCACCGCTTCTAACTCCTCCAAAGTAATTGGTGCATCCAACTCTTCCCTCTCTTCAGCACTTATCTTGGGCAGACCTATATCTTCGAGTGTTTCTTTTATCCTCTCTTGACTATCCTCCTCTACGTCCCCATACAGCTCCCTGTAGCAGGTGGCAAATTCCTGATTAACTCCCTCCTGGGTTTCAGCTACACTGCCATCGTCCCATGTTATTGTCCTAATGGTGGGTCTGGGGATTTCACTCTTATATAACCACGCCAGAAGCCGTCCCGTTTTATCACCACCCGCGTGCTGCCTCTCTATGTATTTCTTATAATTCAGTTTACACAACCTATCCCAATGTTCTCCACACGTCTGTTGTAGTTGAAGTATCAGCTCCGCATTCGATCCCGTATCTCCATACTCCCTTTGCTCTTGTTCCAATTCCCTTTCAGCTGCATGCAAGTCAGTCAGGATACCGCCTTGGAAGCTTTTAGACTTTGCTATGGCTACGCCTCTCAACACCACTTTAAAGGCCTCCCATAACGTGCACGCCGAATCTACACTACCCGTATTTATGATCTCCTCCCTTATATCTTCTTTGAACACAGGATCTTTAAGCGCTTCCGCTCGGAGCCGCCACGTTGGGATCCTTGCTCTTGGAGGGCGGTATTGCCAGCCGACTACCAAGGGCGAGTGGTCTGACAGGACTCTCGCTTTATATTCCGCCCGCACCATTTCGATCATTATGCCTGACGTAGCAAAGACATAGTCCAGTCTAGTAGACAGCTGTTGTGGGGCCGAATAGTGAGAGTACTGTTTTTCTTGGGGGTGCTTCATTCTCCATACATCTGCCAGGCCAAAGTCATCTAGCAGCGTTTGTAGCACACGTGCCGCCGGGGCAGGTTTATCCAACTTTTGATCTGATCTGTCCACCCTGGGGTCTAGTACACAGTTAAAATCACCACCCCAGATTACCGCACTTCCCATGCACATGCCAAGGATAGCACTCAGGGTTCTGAAATACGCCGCTGTATTCTGATTGGGTGTGTATGTGTTGACTATACTCATCTCTCTGTTCTCTACCAATCCCCTGAGTATGACCATTCTCCCATCCACTTCGGCAGTTTCCTGTAACACATGAAAGGGGACATGCGGTGCCACCCAGATAAGGACCCCTCTAGCATAAGCCGAGTATGTTGAGCCCACCACTACTCCTTTCCATTTCTTCATAATCATACCCAGTCTCTCTTTCGTCAAATGAGTCTCTTGTAATAGCGCAATGTCTATCTTTTGTCTTCGCAGGTAGAGCATAACCTTATTTCTCTTCAAATAACCCCCTAACATTCCACGTGATTATCTTAAGGTCCCCCATGGCTTGTTATGACTCCTGCCCCCTCCCCAGCCGTGCAATCCACTTCTTGTTTCTGTTCTCGTCTATATAGGCTCGTACCCCAGTTCAAACTTCCCCTAACTACACACACACCAAACACCCCTCCCCAGAATTATGTACATGCTAAACTCCCCTCCTCCATCCCCTCCCGCCACCCTTTCCCCCCAACTCCCAACGACACCCCTCTCAACTTTTGCCCCACCCCCCCAACTGTTGCCCAGCTCCATACCTGGATCTCAGGCACCCCCGCATCTAGCCCTTTCTGGTACAACCCGTACTCGCGGCTCAGCAGGGTTAGGCCACCCTATTGGCCGCCTGTCTACTAAGTCTCCGGGGTAGGTAAGTGCGATCCTGTCAATCCTATTTGTAAAAGATTACTACGCCCATTACCTCAATTTCCTTTAGCCGTTAACATGCTATATTACAGTCCCATAAAGTCACAAAGTTCAAGGGCTACGCCATGTCTATCCAGCAATACAAGTCACTATATCTGGGCTCCCCACTCACCCTCTCTCCCTCAGGGTGCATGACATACTTTCTTCACTTATCGTGTGCCTGGGAGTCCTGTTCCCCGTTCCGCGCCGGGCAGCCCTGCAGGTCCAACCACGAATCCACATCCTCCGGGGAGTCAAAGAACAGCGCCCTGCCTTTGTGTAGGACTTTCAACTTTGCAGGGTACAACAACATATACTTGATGTCCGCCGCAAGTAGTCTTCTCTTGACCGCAACATAACTATATCGCTGCCTTTGTACCAACATGGTGTAGTCGGGGTACGCCGGGGTACGCCGTGACCTTGGAAGAGGCCCTCTCTATCGTGCCACCCTTGCGAAAGTACTCCAAGATCTTTTCCCTGTCTCTGTAATTCAAGATTTTCGCAACTATTGGCCTCGGTGGAGCGCCAGGCCGTGGTTTCCTCATGAGGGCTCGATGCGCCCGCTCAACGGTGAACCCCTGCAAGAGTTTGTCCGCTCCCACTTCCTGCAGGATCATGGTCTCCACGTAATCTGTGGGGTCCTGGCCTTCTTCTCCTTCTGGCAGGCCAACCACTCGGATGTTATTCCGTCTTGCCCGTCCTTCTGCTTCCTCCACCCTGTTTTCAAGGTTGGCAACCTGCTGCTTAAGCACGTGGACCTCTTTCGCGTTGTTCGTGCTTACTTCAGTGTTGGTCTTCACTGCACTTTCCAGTCCGCTAGTCCTTTCCCCTAGCGCTCGAACGTCCTGCCGCAGCAAGGTAACTTCAATCCTGACGGCATCTATTTTATTTTCCAGGGCTGTCCGCAGTTCCGCCATCGCTGTGCCCCACTTCGCACTCAAGTCCGTTATAGCTGCAAGGACTTGTTGATTTTCACCTCCAGGGGGGTCATCCTCCGATGCCTCACCCGTCTTTTGTGTCGAAGTTGAAGGGGTCCTCTGTGCCTTTGCATAGGTATCCATAGTGTGCTGTTTACTCCTGGACTTCGACACTTTCACAGACATATTGCCCACTCGCTGCATCCAACACCGGCACACCTATGTCACTGTAACTGCACCATTCTAGGCAGTGTTTGATGGCCGCGGTGGGCCACACTGTCAGGCACCTTATTACTATCTTTGTGTTGCCCAGATATTTCTTGCCGGGTGTACTTCAGCAGACTTTCTTTTTCATCCCTAAAACGACTTAGAGAGGGTATTGTTGGGCTGCTATATATTAATCAGTGGGGCAGCCCTTACTCGTCTGTAGAAGCTCAGCTCCTCAAATAGATTAGTCCTCACTCATGTGTCCTGTGTGTGGGGGCTCATATACATACAGTCTCCGGCATCCACCAGTCCCGGTTCTACGTGTCATTTCCAATCATTCGGCCAATGTCCACAGTGGGCCTTGCACAGCGTGTAACAAGTCCCCTTTCACATCAACATCTCGTGCAGTAGTGTAGAGCTCCCCTAGAGGTCCACCTGTTCAGTGCTGTTATGTATCAGCTGCACATCTTCGCTGCTCATAATGTCTTTATTACGCCTTTGGCGTTTGGTTGCCCTAAAATATCGGTCCCAGCTCAGCTGAATTGCCTCTATCTCTGTAGATACGTTCCCAGTGCCTCCTGTCACGTAAGCACTCAGCAAGCGCCTGATAGCGGCTCCTGGTCCGGGTTTATTTCTCCTGTTAGGATGAAGCTACAAATTTGTTCGTTAAATCTTGTTTTGAGTCTTTGTTGTGATTCATTCCATATGTGCTCCGAACCGGCACGCCTCCTTTTTTCTTTCTTATTGAGGGCTTTGGCACACACATCTCTCTCGCTCGCTTCAACTCCTACGCGACTCCTCAGCTCCATTCCCCAGCCCTTTGTTCACAGCGGATCGCCATCTTGATCTTTCGTCCGCGAGCGGCTACAAACTTGCAAGTTGAATCTTGCCTGTGTCGTCGTTGCGATTCACTCCTGCAGTACGGTTTCATGAGTTATTCATCCGGAGTGCTCCGCTTCGCATACACGATCGGCTGCTTACGCCGTTGCCCATCCAGGTCCTGCTGGCTATTGGCCCGGTCACATCTCTGACCGCTGCTTCAGCAGCACTTAACCACCCCACAGACCGAGAGGAGAGTCACGCCACAAATTCGCCTTGACTTCCTTCCCTTAAGCAGATGCACCGCTGCTCCTCGTGTTCGCGCCGGGCTCTGCTGGGGCAAAATGTCTCATTTGCATCCACGGTCTCCTGTGTCTTAGATCGCTCGCTCTCTCCTTACAATTCCCCCAGGCTGGCGGCTGTTTCTGCTACTGTTCCTTTCATCTGGCACGCCGCTTCGCGCTGGGCCGGCAACAAAGTATCTACTTGTTTGTCCTACCAGCGGCCATTTTGAGCGCAATGTTGCAATCGCCCGCCGAATTCGAAAAGCATATTCCTTCACTTATAACGAACTGTCAGAAGGCAGACATGGTTCACTGTGTGCCGGTCTATTTCACACAGCCAGACCTCCTTTTGGGATAATTTAACACGCGATCTGCCGGCGGGCAGCTTCAGGATGATGTCGGATCAACAGGAGCTCCAGATCTTCCTCTCCTTTCACATGGCTAGCTAGCCACGCCCCCCTCTCTAGTTTTCTTTTGTGTTGAGATGTGCTGTGCTCTATAGTTAGCCATTGCATTGAACTGGGCTGTGCTCTAAAGCTAGCCATTGTGTTGAACTGTGCTGCACTCTATAGTTAGCCATTGGGCCTCATTACGAGTTTGCCGGTCTGGTAACAACGGTACCGGTAAGCTTGCTAGTACCTTTCATTGTTACCGGACCGGCAAACTACGAGTCTGTGAGCGGTTGCCCTTCTGGCCACCAAGTCTGACCTGGCGGGCGGAAAGGCACCCGCTTGCAGACCTTGACGGATGCACCCGCACTGTTATTAACGGTGCCGGTGCATCCGTCCTCCCCAATCCCATTGTGGGAGTGTGGAGGACGCATGCACTCCCCATTCCCATTGGAATGGGGAGTGGCTTTTTTTCCGGCGGCCGGCAATGGGCAATTACCGGGTAAGCCGGCACTGTAATACCCCGGTAATTACCCATTGCTGGTTGCCGGAAAAAAAATGACTCAGGCGACAGTCATGCCAGTATTATCAGCACGGCTACTGCCAGGGTCGTAATTACCCCCATTGTGTTGAACTGCGCTGAGCTTTCCAGTTAGCCATTGTGATGAACTGTGCTGTGCTCTATTGTTAGCCATTGTGTTGAACTGTGCTGTGCTCTCTAATTAGCCATTGTGTTGAATTGAGCAGGCTCCATAGTGAGCCATTGTGTTGAACTGGGCTTTGCTCTCTAGTTTGCTATTGTGTTGAGCTGTGCTGTGCTCTATAGTTAGCCACTGCATTGTACTGTGCTGCGCTGTAAAGCTAGCCATTTTGTTGAACTGTGCTGTGCTCTATAGTTAGCCATTGTGTTGAACTGTGCTACGCTCTATAGTTAGCCATCACCGTGAACTGTGCTGCACTCTTTTGTTGGCCATTATATTTAACTGTGCTGCACTCTTTGGTTGGCCATCATATTGAACTGTACTGCCCTGTTTGGTTGGCCATTGTGTGCCATTGTGTTGAAATGAGCTGTGCTCTTTGGCTAGCCATTGTGTAGAACTGTGCTGTCACTCTTTGGTTGGCTATTATATTGAAGTATACTGGTCTGTGCTGTTGGCCAGGTGGCCAATGTGTTGAATTCCGCTTTGGTCTGAAGTGGCCAACCCTGTTGAGTCTAGGGAATTATTTGAGCAAATTTCGGAGTATCTCGGTATCTCGGAGCGGGCACTGGACTGGCTTACCTCCTTCCTAACTGACCATTCCTCCAAAACCATTCTGGGCCCTATTTCTGTCTCCACCTTCAGCGTCCCCCAGGGCTCCATTCTTTTGCCCTGGCTCTTTAAAACATACCTTTCTCTGCTGGCATGACTCATTTCCTCCTTCCCCAACTTCCAGTGCTACGCTGATGACACACAACTCTTCTTCAAACTTCCCAGTAATGCCCTTGCACCTTCCTTCCTTCACCCTGACTGCCTCTCTGCCACACAGGCCTGGTGCACTGCTAATGACCTCTGCCTCAATGCCAGCAAAACTGAGATTCTCCCCATTGGGTCCCCTGCACCCTACTTCTTCCCTTCACTCTGGCCTTCCTCTATGGGCTCCCACGAACCCCTCCTTTAAAGCCAGGAATCTCAGAGTCATCTTCGATTCCTCCCTTTCCTTCATCCCTCATATTCAGGACATTGTTAAGAAGTCCCACTTTCAGCTCCTCCTTCTCAAAGGAACTCTTCCCTTCCTCATCTTCCCCCAGAGACTCACTGTTACTCGTGCTCTGGTTCTCCCCAGGCTAGACTATTGCAATAGCCTCCTCATTAATCTTCCTTCGTCCACTCTGCAATCCCTCTAGCTAACCCAGAATAGGGCAGTGAGACTTATCCTTGGCCTCAAGCTCAGGGACCACATCTCTCCTGCCCTACAAAGCCTTCACTGGCTCCCGGTCTCAGCACGGATTAAATTCAAATCCCCTTGTATCATTCACAAGGCTACCTGCGGCTAGGAACCACTCTATCTTCAATGCTTCCTGACTAAATACTCCCCTTCTAGACCACTGCGTTCCTCTGGCATAGACTCCCTCTCCCTCTGTATCTTGAGCAGGACCTCTTTAAGTTCAGAAAAAGCATTAAGAACTTTCTCTTTACCTCTTCCTTCTCCTCATCTCTTCCCTGCTAATCACACAGTAGCCTGACTGATGTGCCAGGCCCTTATGTATCCCGGGGGCCCTGACCCCCACATCTCTCATCCCAGCCTCTGTCTACTTACTGCACTTACTTAGACTCACCCTCCCTTCGAGAGGTTGCACTTACGTTTTTGTCTTATTAGCACTTCACCCGAGCACTTCTCCATGAGCACCACAGCAACGTTCCCTTACCCCCCCCACCCCTGCACTTGCACGTTCAGAACACTCACATGACATAGTAGGTTTGTCTCCCCTCCCTGTTATTTTTTATTTGTTTGTACTATTAATTCAATTATTTATTTTGTTGTTCACTGTCTGCCTCCCTTTTCACCCCCCATGTAGCCCTTTGGGCGCTTTGAAACAGTTGTTGCTAAATGTATAAGCACCTAAGAAATGACCAATAAACAAATAATTAAATTCACTAACAAATCTAGGTACATTTGCACAACACATACATGGGTGAACTCATGTGAATCATGCAATACACTGCTGAAAAAAAAGTGAAATATTAGAGCATAGCCACCGTCAAATCTATACTGACTGCCTACAATATAGACACTGTTGAACACATGCAAACTTTGCAATATAACATCTGTCAAATCTAATTGAACTCTTACAATGTATACACTATTGAAGCTAGGTGAAATATTGGAATATAACTACTGTTGACTCCAGGTGAATGTCACACTATAACTACTGTCTGAACCCATGCACATTTCTAAATCATCACCATAGTTGAATCTAGGTGAATGTTGAAGTGTGGCTGTTAGGAAAGATCTCATCAATGTGTAATTTTCCCTCCATTTGTGGACCTCCCAAACCTTTTGTTTTTTTGTCTGGCTAGCCTATCCTGACTTTTGCCAGTGGAGCACAGCCTTCATCTGCGCTCCCCTGGGCTTTTGCTCACTTGTTATGGGAAAGCGGACACATCCGTCAGGCTGTCAGTACTGTCTACTATGTTGCCATTTCTAGTACCTTTTTAACAGTGCGCAATGTACCTCCTAGTACGGTGCACTGGGGTCCTTTTTGTTTTATGGCCCTAGAAATCCTCAAAGGATTTTTTGGTGGTTGTACGAGTGTGCCTGGGACAAACTGCTGGCAGCAGTTACGTTTTATAAGTGTTTTGCTTCTTTTTACTGAATCACATTGTGTTCACCGTGTTTGATTCAAGACTGTGGCCAGGACTGAAAATGGCCACGCCACAAACTCTTTTGTTCTGTCCCATGGCCATGTTGTCCCTTGCCTTCACCCAGATCGAGTAACTAGGGTTTTCCTTATTTGGGCATGCAGCCTCCCACGAAAACCAATCTCTTTTGCGGGCTTCTGCCTGTTACATGCGTGTGCCCAGGAAGCAGGTTTGTACTGTCTGGTCTCAATCCACACTACTGGTGCCAGGATGTCTGGAGTGCCTGAATGACTGGGACCACTGTGGACTGTGATTGGTCCACGACTAGGCTTCCTGCATGAGAGCAGATCTTCGATTGGAAGTCCTTGATTTTGACGCAAAGCTAATCATGGATAAGAGAAGGGGCTCTGCATTCATTCCAGGCTGATCACCTGAGTTCTCTCCAAACTACAGAAACACACAAGTGTCCTGCAATGAACAAGCAGACTCGTGGAACCACCAGAGATGCTTTGGGAGGTTTGGAATCTTTCACCCTCAGCTGTCTCGCCAGACCCCTGTTTTCTTCATTGATCTAGAAGGCCTGCCAAGGTCTTTGCCACTTTGGAGTAGTGGGGACAACTACTCTCGGTGCTCCCTGCTTACCCACCGAACGAGCCCCTTTGGAAGTGTTCCTGGGCCATCCAGTGTACTGTCCAGCTCTACCACAGGGTATCCCGCAGAACCGCTGCCGTCTTGAGTTGAAACCCGAGACTTGGGACATTGCTTGGCTATGGTCCCGTGCCCTCTCCTGCCAAATGTCACAGGCCTAGTTCCTCTAGGTCTCAAATTAGGAGAGTACTTAACACTGCCTGCAACTGTGATTCCCCTGTCACTACCTGTTCTGCTCTCCTGTGCCTTGAAGCCTGCTGCACCAGAATTTTCTTCAGACCTCCTTCGGAAGCTGAAAAAAGGCAACTGTCCCGTCACAGACGATCATTCTATCCTGCAGCCGCTGAGAGCCAGAGCGCCGCAAATCTGCAGGACTCAAACCTACTAGCGACCCGTTCATGCATTTTTACACACAACTGTACTGCTGAGCACAAGGCTCCCCACTTCTTAAGGCTGGACTCGAAAGTTAGGGAATGACTTCGAAGAATTGTCTCATGCTCCTAGTGTGTTAACTCACCCTTCTTTTTACAGGTTGTGGTTGTGGTTTACTCATTTGTCTCATTAGGAAACATATTGTACATATGTTAAATAGCAAAGTATGTTGTGTGGTAACTGTTTTGACATAACTAAAGTTTACTTGTGTCTGTTGGTCCGGCCAACAATAAATGTATAGATATTTTTCATATACACTTTTCTAAGAGTAATTTGTGGTTTGTTATTGTGTGTGCTCATTGTGGGCTACCACTCACTCTCACCCCTCTTGAGACTTAGTTGTGACCTCTTGTCAAGCTACCTAGATTGGTCTGGCTTGTCCAGAAGGTTCCCCTGTTCCACTAAACTGACGGTAGCCTCCTAAACTTCTGCCCACCAGGTCAGAGTTTAGAAATCCATCTTGACAGTGAACGCTGATGAATTTAGGTGATCCTTTACAACATAGCCACTGATGAATCTAGATGGATAATTGCAGTGTAGCCACTGTTGAATCCAGGGGAGTTCTTGGAATAAAGGCACTTGTGAACCCGTGTGAGTTACAAATTAGCTACTGTTGAACCAGAGAGAATTGCTAAAGTATAGGCACGGCCGAACCTGGGAGAACAGCTAGAGTTCAAACAATGTAGAACTCATCTGAACTCTGCTAAGTAGCCACTGCTGACGCTTAGAGAACTATCAGGGCATGGGCACTGAGGAACCCATGTGAATTCACATTACAGCCACCAGAGTATCTAGACTATTAGAATACAGCCTATGGTGAAACCAAATGAACCATTAGAGTATAATCAATGGTGAACCCACCTGAACTTCACACCAACTCCTCAGATCTGACTAAGGTAAGTGTTAAGCTGGATTTCCGAACTATGACCTGGTGGGCAGAGGTTCAGAAGCTCAGCCTGGTTTATTGGAACAGGGTAACCTTCTGGACTAGCCAGACCAATCACGGCAGCATTGGCAGCGGTCAAGGCTAGGTCTCAGGAGAGGTGAGGGTGATTGAAAGCCCACAATGAGCACACACAGTAAACGCAACCACAAATTACTCCCCAGTCAGGTGTATATCAAAAATATAGATACATGTATTAATTATTCAGAAGTAACAACAAAACCAACACAACACTAATCTAGCAAACATATATACATTAACCAATGGCCTAAAGGAATATCACACAGTATTGATCCAGAACTTGCAGAGAAAGGGATCACACAGTGTGAATATCGTGTATGCAGTCCTTCACAATTCAAACCCTAACTAAGAGGCAGTCCAGTCCCTAAGATGAGTGGAGCCTTGAGGTAGAAAGTACTTTCGGTGCTGGTGCACCCGATCGTGCGGTTAGAGTCAAAACAGGGTCTCTTCAAGGGGTTGTAGCGACTGTTAGGAAAGATTTCATAATTGTATGTAATTTTCCCTCCATGTGCCAACCCCCATACTTTTTACTGCTGTTTAGACACCATTGACTGACTTTGCCAGAGAAGCACAGCCTTCAGCTGCCACTCCTCTGGGCATTCGCTCACTTTTTATAGGGAAACTGACATGCCCTTTAGGCAGTCAGTACTGTTTCCTAATGTTGCGACTTTTGTTCAACATGTAACAAGTCTGCAATGTATCTTAGCATACAGCACCCTTGGGTCTATAGTCACTTCCAAAGGCCCTAGATAATCTCGCTGGACATTTTATGAACTGTGCAGATGTGCCATGAACAGGACTGGTGGCAGCTATCTTTCGCATTATTTTTAACCCTTTCCTGCCATGATAATCGAGTTAACCTCGTTTCGCACAAATCGGTGGCCTGGCACCAACATGGCCATGCCACAAGGTTCTTTGTCCTGTCCTTTGCCCATCTTGCCCCTTCACCTTCCCCAGGTCAAGTCGACCGGGCCAGTCCTTATTTGGTTATGCACTTTCCCCCAAATCCCAATGCTTTTGCGGGCTTCTGCATGCCTTGTTTGTGTGCCTCCAGGATGTGGGCCGGAATGTCTGATTACAATACACATCCTGGGCGCCAGAGAGTCTGGAGTGCCATGAATACCTGGGACCACCGTGGTCCATGATTGGTCCATGTATGGAGTGTGTGTTTGTGAGCAGATCTCCCATTGGGTCCTCTCAATTTTGGCACAAAGGGAACTTTGGATAAGAGGAGGCTGAAAACACCACTACCAGGTCGATCTCCTGAGTTCTCACTGAACAAAGTATAGGATCCAAGTATCCTGTAACACGAAGCTGAGTCGAGGAACCGCTGGTGACCTTCTGGAAGGTTTTGTACCCTGAGCCCGCTGTCGTCCCATGGCACCCCTATGCATCTGGTCGTCCTAGAATGTCTGCAAAGATGCTTTGACCCATTGGAATAGTGGGACCAACTATTCTTGGCACCTTCATCAAACCCTGCAAGTAAGGTTTCTCAGAAGTGTCCCTGGGCCAACCAATGGACTGACCAACTTACCCAGCTGCTTTGTTCTCTCACTGCCACCGTTTCGAGGAGGCCCTCGAAACTTGGTAAACTGCTAGCTCTGTGTCCACGGCATCATCACTCTGAATTTCGTAGACTTGGCATTCCCAGGTCTGAAGTGAGATGAGTGTGCCAGAACCGGAGTAAGCGCAGTTACCGTGTGGCCCTGCCGCGGCAATGTCCTTTGCAAGTTTGCTGCATTTGTGACCCTCTTGCCCCTGAGGCCTGATGCAGTGAAACTGGATCGATTCATCCACCCAGAGCGGAGAAATCGCCACTGTCCCATTTGGGAATCATCGCTGTATCTCAGGAACTGAAAGGTGCCGAGACGTCCTTTTTGCCGCATTCGAACCTGCCAGCGAAGTGGACTGAATTGGCGAAGTTGGGGTCTGCTTGTATCAGGGACCGGTGAGTACTCCTTACCCCAACTAGTGGCCCCTAGTGCAAAAAGCCCATTTTTACAAATGAGTGGCCCCTGGGGGCCCCTCACCTTTCCACAGCTATTGTGAAATAGCGACTCCATCCTGCACTCTCGAACTGCCTCTGCCATCAAGTGGAGGTACTTCTTGAATAGTGCAAACTTGTTCTGCATTGCCTCATCCACCTTCCTGAGCTGCTAGAGACCCTTGAAGAGACCCTATCCCGCCCATTGGCACAAGCGCGTGCATGTACTATTGAACACAAGGCTCCTCTCTTCATAGGGCTTGGACTGCCTCTTAGTTACGTGTATTATGGATGTTGAACTGGGCCTAAAGATTACCTGCACTGACTGTTTCCTTCCCCTCTAAGTTGTCGACATATTTCGTGCAGTCACCCCTTTAGACCCCAATGGTCTACTATATATATTGGATTGAGTGTGAAGGATTGGTTTACTGAATGATACTGTGATTCTTTTGCTATGGTCTATGTTACAAAGGCCTTGTAATAAATGTGTCTATATTTTTGATGTAACACCTGTCTGGAGTAATTTATACTGGTCTTGCTCTGTGTGCTCATTGAGGTCCTTCAGTCACCCTCACCCCTCCTGAGACTTAGTCTTGACCGCCTGCCATAGCTACCCTGATTGGTCTGGCATGTCCAGATGTTACCCTATTCCAAGAAACTAGGCTGGCCTTCTGAACCTCTGCCCCTCCAGGTCAGAGTTCAGAAATCCATCTTAACAAATTGGTGTACAGCGGTGGGATAGGACTGAAGGTATCAAATGTTGCATACTAGTGAAGGCATTTCGAGTTATTCCTACCAGGACACATAGTGAATTAATGTAGTATAACTGAAAAAGACCATAGTCCTATCTAACAATATAGAAACAAGTACCTTGTTAACTTTAAATGCTTCTAAATCTGTATCATTGAGAAAGATGTGTGCTGAGAGAGGAAATTCTGCTCAAGGCACAACAATGGAAATGATCCAACGAATCATGGACTGGAAAGAATCTCAGCTTAGTGCCATAGCTTCTGATGACAGTGGAGAAGGAGGTGGGGCTGCTCTCACTGGCAGAACTGGAAGTTCTGCCACTGCACTTATTCATAGAGACCATGATTATTTGGAGGATGTAATGTCTAATGTTTCCTCTGCCAGTGCTGAAGGTGAGGCCATACTTGAATTTAAGAAACAAGAACAACTGTTTAGGCTTGAATGTAACATGGCCAAACTGAAGATCGAGCCGCCCTACCGCCAAACCCCCAGGCTCTAATAGCGCACGATCACAGGTTTGGCGGAATGGGTATTGCCCATTCCCCACTGAGCCCATTCAGGAATTCCCCATTCCCCATTGGGCTCAGAGCTGGGGAGAAATCCACTGAAGCCCTGATTTGGTGGACCCTTAAATCCGGTGGTAATAGCGCTACCGCTGGATTTAAGGGTTACCGCCAAACTCGTGATGAGGCCCTTAGTCTTGACCGCCTGCCATAGCTGCTATGATTGGTCTGGTTTGTCCAGAGGTTACCCTGTTCACAGAAACTAGGTTGGCCTCCTGAACCTCTGCCCCTCCAGGTCAGAGGTCAGAAATCCTTCTTAACAAATTGGTGTACAGCGGTGGGATAGGACTGAAGGCATCCAGTGTTGCATACTAGTGAAATCATTTCTAGTTATTTTTACCAGGACACAAAGTGAATTGTTGTAGTATAACTGAAAAAGGCATAGTCATATCTGTCAATATGGAAACAAGAACCTTGTTAACTTTATATGCTTCTAAATATGAAACATTGAGAAAGATGTGCGCTGAGAGAGGTGTCTCTGCTCAAGGGACAACAATGGAAATGATCCAAAGAATCATGGACTGGCAAGAAGCTCAGTTTACTGCCAAAGCTTCTGAGGACAGTGCAGAAGGAGGTGGGGCTGCTCTCGCTGGCAGAACTGGTCATTCTGCCACTGCACTGATCCATAGAGATCACGAGGATTTGGAGGATGTAATGTCTAATGTTTCTTCTGCCAGTGCTGAAGGTGAGGCCATGCTTGAATTCAAGAAACCAGAACTGCCGTTTAAGCAGAAGGAGCTTGAATTTAACATGGGCAAACTAAAGATAGAGCAGGCAGAAAAACAGAAAAAACAGGGATCACCAGTTGCAACTTGCCAAGCTTCAGGTTGCCAATGGATCTAAGGGTCCTGGACATGGGTCTGGGTCCTCATCTCATCCAAGGTTTACTAAGGATCTGCTCAGTGTGTAGGAGGAAAAAATGACATTATGGACTGGCTGAATACATTTGAGTATGCATGTGAAGTTCACCAAGTTGGCAATGCTGATAAAATTGCCTGGTTACTTAGCAGACTGCCCCATTCTGGCTGTAGTGCCATTATGGAAATGTCAAAAGCTGAAAGAGCAGATTTTGCAATGTTGAAGCAGACTCTCATCTTAAAGTTTGGAAAGACTCCTGCCCAATACTTAAAGACATTCAGAGAGTATACAAAGAAAGAAGGTGGTACTTGGGTATCGTATTTAACTGAATCCTTAAAAGACTTGACTGGTTGGGTTGAAGGTTATAAGGTCTCTACCTTTGAAGGTATGATATGTCTTGTCATGCTGGAACATATTTTTGCATCTTCTTCCCCTGAGCTTAAGCAGCACTTGGCAGATTCAAAGGAGATAGATCCTAAGAAACTTGCCATAGCAGCAGATTTGCAGGTGTCACTTAGAGTGTTCCATAAGGACAAGACTCATCCTGGTAAGCAAGAGGAGGAGAAAAAGTCCAAAGATAAGGAGGGTGGGGAATCTGATAAAACTTTGTCCCAGAAGGGCCAAAAAATGAAAAATAATGGTAAGAAACACAAGAACTCACAGGGTAGTGGAGGTCAGCCTCCAAAACAGAACTCTGGTTATAGTAAGCCTCCCTATGTAAAAAGACCCAGTGGACCTTGTTTTGCTTGTGGAGCAACTGGCCATGTGAAGGGGGATCCCAGATATAAGGTCAAAACCTTGGGGGTCCACTCTGCTAATCTGGCCTTCTCCTCCTATAAGGAAGAAGAGATTACAGGGGCATCATTCTCCTCAAGCTCTTTCCCCAGTGAGATAGAAGCTGAGGTAGTTTTAGTTTCCCTGGGTTCCTGGGAGCCTAAAGTCTCAGAGGCTTATGCTAGGATTCCAGATAATGCCAAGCACTACTTTAAATACAGTGTGCTGATCAATGGAGTAGATACTCCAGCTCTTAAGGATAGTGGGTGTAGTCGAACTGTAGTGGATTCTACCTTGGTAGACCCAGAGGAAGTTGCCAGAGCTCCTCTGTTATCCATTAAGTTGGCTGATGGCCCACCTCTCATGTTCCCAGTAATACCTGTAACTCTTACTATCAATGGTACAGCCGTCAGAATTCCAGTGAGCATACAGAGGAGTGTTCCAGGAAAGGTCTTGCTGGGAAATGATCTCAGAGCTTTAGGGCTTGTGGGAGATACAGCTGAAAGACCCTGCACAAGGTCTCAAACAAGGGCAGCACTGGCCAAGACCAATGCAATGCCCCAGCAAAAGTGGAACCACAAGTCTAAAGGAGTAAGAAATTCTGAAAGAGGGAAAGAAAACATTCCCCCTAACTCACCTACCACTGAGGTGGAGGTAGTTGGTCAATCACCAGGACCTGACGAGGAGGTGGTGATTCCTGAAGTATTTGACCCAAATGACCATTCTGAACTAAAAGACTTGTTAGTAGAAGGTGGTCCTGACAGGGAAGAGTTTAGTAAGGGCCAACGTGAGTGCCCATCTCTGGAAGGCCTAAGGAGACAGGCCTGCTCCCAGCTTGAGGGTGAACCTCCTGGGAAGCACAGGATTTATTGGGAAGGTGGGCTCCTGTATAATGAGCCTACATAGTCTACAGAAGGAGACCATAGGAGGTTGGTGGTTCCCCTTACTGTAAGACGCTTCCTCCTGCAGCTGGCGCATGAAGTGCACCCTTGCTGGTCACCTTGGAATCAAGAGAACCAAGCAAAGGTTATCCATGCACTTCTACTGGCCCAAGATGGGGGTGCAAGTAGAAAGTCACTGCAGGAGTTTTTCCTCCTGCCAGTTATTTGGTAAGAGTGTCTCAACAATCCAAGCTCCACTGTTACCAATCCCAGTTGTGGGGGTACCATTTGAGAGGGTAGGGATCAACATAGTTGGTCCCCTTGACCCCAAACAGCCTCAGGCAATAGGTTTATCCTAGTGCTGGTTGACCATGCCACCAGGTATCCTGAGGCCATCCCATTGAAAACTGTGACTGCCATGTAAGTTGCAAAAGCTTTGCTTGGCATATTTACTAGGGTTGGCTTCCCTAAAGAAGTTGTGTCTGACAGACGCAGCAACTTTATGTCCAAGTATATACAGGCCATGTGGAAGGAATGTGGTGTCACTTATAGGTTTTCAGCTGCATACCACCCACAGACCAATAGTCTGGTTGAAAGGTTTAACAGTACCTTGAAAAGCATGATTAGGGCTCTGGAAGAACCTCAAAGAAGAAAATGGGATCTTCTGTTATCATGCTTACTGTTTACCTACAGAGAAGTACCACAAGAGAGTATTGGCTTCAGCCCTTTTGAACTTCTGTTGGGGCACCCTGTAAGGGGGCCCTTAGCCATAGTCAAGGAGGGATGGGAGATGCCCACTCCCCCCATTACTACCAACGTAGTGGACTATGTGCTAGGGCTCAGAAAAAGGATGATACTCCTGATGGGTCTGGCTAGTGAAAGGTTGAAGGCAGGGCATGCTCTGGTGAAACACTGGTATGACCAGAAAGCTTCCCTCATCAATTTCATACCTGGTCAGCAAGTCCTGATCATGAATCCTATAAGGCCTACAGCTTTACAGGACAAGTGGTGGAGTCACTGGGTAGGCCAACTGTTTAGTGGACCTTGGAAGGGCTGGTCAGGCTCTAAAAGTGTTCCATGTAAATAGACTGAAGGCTTTCATCCCAAGAGTTGAAATCACTGCACTTCTGTTGGCTTCAGATGTTGAGGAAGAGGAGTCAGAACCTCTCCCTGACCTGTTTCAAAGCAGTCCTTCAGACAGCTCCATTGAAGGTGTCCACGTAGCCCCTCACCTAACTTCTGATCAACAGGCTGAGGTGAAAAGTTTGCTTAGGCAATTTTCCCCCTTGTTTTCACAGTCCCCTCGTTTGCATAGCATTGACACAGGGGACAGTGTACCTACCAAAAGTAGGGGATACAGAATGTCAGACAAAGTAAGTTCTTACATTAAGAAAGAGGTCAACAAAATGTTGGATCTTGGGGTGATTGAACCCTCTAGTAGTCCTTGGTCCAGCCCAGTGGTTTTGGTTCCAAAGGCAGGTACTTCTGAATTGAGGTTCTGTGTGGATTACCGGGCTCTGAATGCTGTCACCAAAACAGATGCACACCCCTTGCCTAGAACAGATGAGCTGGTGGATACTTTGTGTGCCTTCAAATACCTCAGCACATTTGAGCTCACTGCAGGCTATTGGCAAATAGCCCTTGCAGAACATGCCAAGGAGAAGACAGCTTTCTCAACACCAGAGGGTCTTTACCCATTCAGGGTAATGCATTTTGGGTTGAAGAATGCCCCTGCCACTTTCCAGAGGCTTGTGAATCATGTGTTGAATGGGTTGGATGAATTCTGTCTTGCATATCTGGATGATCTAGCAGTTTTCAGTGCCACCTGGGAAGACCAGGTGAAACACCCTGGGATTGTGTTACAGCCTCTTCAGAAGGCTCACTTGACCAAAATGGCCAGTAAGTGCCAGATTGGACAAGGATCAGTGGTCTACCTTGGACATGAAGTAGGAGGAGGGAGGATACAGACTCTACCCAGTAAATTAAAAGCAGTACAAGACTGGCCTACCCCCACTACACAGACCCAAGTGAGAGCCTTTTTGGGACTCACTGCGTACTACAGAAATTTCATGGCAGACTATGGTACCATAGCTGCCCCTCTGATTGCTCTCACTACTCCAAAGAAACCCAAGAAGGTAACCTGGTCTGAAGAGTGTGGAAAGCCTTCAATGGTTTAAAAGACTCCTTGTGCCAGGCCCCTCTTCTCAGGGCCCCTGATTACCAAAGACCTTTTATTGTGCAGACAGTTGCTTCTGACACTGGGATAGGAGCTGTACTATCACAAGTAGATGAGAAGTGTAAGGAACACCCTATTGGCTTCATTAGTCGCCAGTTTAAGGACAGAGAGCTCAGATGGTCCACAGTAGAGAAAGAATGTTTAGCTGTTGTGTGGATCCTAAGGAAGCTGAGGCCCTACCTCTTTAGGACCCACTTCACTGTGCAAACTGACCATAAGCCCTTGAAGTGTCTAATGAACATGAAGGGAGAGAATCCAAAGTTGCTTTCGTAGTCCATAAGTCTGCAAGGCTTTGACTTCACTATTGAGCATAGGCCAGGTGTCCAACATAGCAATGCTGATGGGTTGTCCAGAATGTTTAACCGACCTGAACAAGAAACTCATCCAGGGGTGGATTAGTTCCCCCTGTCCTTAGTCTGGGAGGAGCGAGTGTTAGGAAAGATTTCATAATTGTATGTAATTTTACCTCCATGTGTCAAGCCCCAAACCTTTTACTGCTGTTTAGACACCATTGACTGACTTTGCCAGAGAAGCACAGCCTGCAGCTGCACTCCTCTGGGCTTTACTTACTTTTTATGGGAAAACTGACATGCCCTTAAGACAGTCAGTACTGGGAGACTTTGTTTCCCTTAGTCTTTTCCTCATGTTGCAACTTTTGTTCAACATGTAACAAGTGTGCAATGTATTTTACCATACAGCACCCTTCGGTCTATAGTCACTTCCAAAGGCTCTAGATACTCTCTCTGGACTTTTTATGAACTGTGCAGATGTGTCATGGACAGGACTTGTGGCAGCTATTTTTTCGCATTATTTTTAACCCTTTCCTGTCATGATAACCGAGTTAACCTTGTTTGGCACGAATAGGTGGCCTGGCTCCAAAATGGCCATGCCACGAGGTTCTTTGTCCTGTCCTTTGGCCATCTTACCCCTTCACCTTCCCCAAGTCAAGTCGACCTGGGCAAGTCCTTATTTGGTCATGCACTTTCCCGCGAATGCCAATGCTTTCACGGGCTTCTGCATCCCTTGTGTGTGTGCCTCCAGGATGTGGGCTGGAATGTCTGATTCCAATAGACATCCTGGGTGCTAGAGAGTCTGGAGTGCCATGAATGCCTGGCACCACTGTGGTCCATGTTTGGTCCACGTATGGAGTGTGTGTTTATGAGCAGATCTCCCATTGGGTCCTCTCAGTTTTGGCGCAAAGCGAACTTTGGATAAGAGGGGGCTGAACACAAGACTACCAGGTCGATCTCCTGAGTTCTCACTGACCAAAGGATAGGATCCAAGTATACTGCAACACAAAGCCAAATCGAGGAACCGCTGGTGACCCGCTGGAAGGTTTGGCACCCTGAGCCCGCTGTCGTCCCGTGGGACCCATCTGCATCTGGTCGTCATAGAAGGACTGCAAAGACGATTCGACCCATTGGAATAGCGGGACCAACTATTATCGGCACCTTCATCAAACCCTGCAAGTAAGCTTTCTCGGAAGTGTCCCTGGGCCAACCAGTGGACTGACCAACTTACCCAGCTGCTTTGCTCTGTCACTGCCGCTGTTTTGAGGAGGCTCTCGAAACTTGACAAACTGCTAGCTCTTTGTCCACTTCACCCTCACACCGAATTTCATACACTTGGCTTTCCCTGGTCTGAAGTGAGACGAGTGTGCCACGGCCGGAGTAAGCACTGTTACCGTGTTGCCCTGCTGCAGCGATGTCCTTTGCAAGTTTGCTTCATTTGTGACCCTCTTGCCCCTGAAGCCTGCTGCAGTGAAACTGGGTTGATTCATCCACCCGGAGCGGAGAAATCGCCACTGTCCCGTTTGGAAATCATCGCTGTATCTAAGGAACTGAAAGGTGCCGAGACGTCCTTTTTGCAACATTCGAACCTGCCAGCGAAGTGGACTGAACTGGCGAAGTTTGGGTCTGCTTGTATCGGGGACCGGTGAGTACTTCTTATACCTAAACGGTGGCCCCTAGCGCAAGAGCCCAATTTATGCACAAGTGGCACCTAGGGGGCCCTCTCCTTTCCACAGCTATTGCAAAATAGCGACTCCATCCCGCACTCTTGAACTGCCTCTGCCTTCAAGTGGAGTTCCTTCTTGAATAGTGGAAACTTGTTCTGCATTGCCTCATCCACCTTCCGAGCTGCTAGAGACCCTTGAAGAGACCCTATCCTGCCCATTGGCACAAGCACGTGCATGTACTATAGAGCACAAGGCGCCTCTCTTCGTAGGGCTTGGACTGCCTCTTAGTTAGATGTATTATTGATGTTGAACTGGGCCTAAAGATGACCTGCACTGCCTGTTTCCTTCCCCTCTAGGTTGTCGACATATTTTGTGCAGTCAGCCCTTTAGACCCAATGGTCTTGTATATATATTGGTGTCATGATGCCTACCCCCGGGGAACCAGACCAGGTCCAGCAACCCCGGAAGCAGGCATCAAGTTATTTTGAGCAAGCCCAAAAACCCCTGCTAGGGGCTGTTTGGGTGCGGTCCTGGCGCCTATGGCACCAGGCTCATATGGAGCGTCAGTCCTGGCGCCATATCATAGAGCAGAATTTACCTGATGCAGACCATGCTGCAAGCTTACCTGGTGCAGACCATGCTGCAGAGCTCCAAGCCAAATGAGGCTTGGAAGGGACTATTTTACCTAGGGACTATTTTTTACTCGGGTGGGGCTGGGGAGGAATACTTACCTGGGACTACTTTGGAGGCTATTTAAACCACGCCCGAAGAGCAGCACACGTTTCGCGTTATTCTGCATCCAGCAGCGTAACGCTCATTGTGTCTGCAAATCGCCTGCTGCAGCGCTGCGCTGAACTCACCGGCCTTCGCAGCATCCTCACGATCCACCGCATCCTTCTGCACGTTCTTGCCGCATTCTGGCACCTAAGGGGAACACAAGAACAGCAAAGGTGAGCCAAGGAAAATAAACAGAGGCAATAGTAACTACCCCCATAGACTTACTTGATTACCGCCGGGGGTACTATTCCTCTTCACAGGTCAGCGCAGTCTCCATTGCATCCTCGCCGTACCCCGGCCCCTAAGGGGAACAAAAGGACAACAAGGTGAGACAACGGGACAAATAAGGGGAACTCTTCTCACCGCAATAGACTTACCTAATTTTACCGCCAGAGGCATAATTCCCCAAACTTCATATTTTCTCTCCACACCGGAATAAGGGAACAAGCAACAGGTTACATTCTGGCCTTATTTTATTGAACTGTGTAGGATAAGCCAAATCCTTACCTGAACTACCACAAGGAACTCTTCGCTGGGGTCAAGCTGCAAACTGCAAGGAATCGGACAAGAGTGAAAGTCAGACATGTGAACTCTTACGAACTACATACTTTTCGGAGTCAATATTGTTCTGGAACTCAACAATTCCTTCGAGCCAGTGAAGCAACTGGTTATCAACGCGCCCCTGCGCTCAATGCAGGATGGAGAGCTCATCTTTTCAAACCATCAGGTGAGAGACTATAAGAGGGGACATCAAAGGTGATCTGTGGGGAGAACAGCGGGGGTGGGGGGATTTAGCTCAACTCCACGGGTGGTTAATTCCCTTTCTCCATTTGCAGAAGAATATTCCTACGGGCCAAGCAAACGAAGCTAGGTGGGCCAGTCCAGTCTGTCATCTCAGACCTACGCATCACATTGGTGGAGACCGCAGCTGTCCAGTTCAGATCAACGCCTCTGTGGGAGCCAGGTAAGCGTAACAGAATGCGAAGCCTACCCACAAATTCCCACCTGGGCGTTATGGATACCTCAGAGACTGACCAATTGGCCCAATTACTAGGGGAACTGAGGGCTGCAGTGCATTCCGCCCGTCAAGAAACCAATGCTCTTAGGACAGAACTGATTTTGTCAAAGGAGCGAACTGATGACCTTGCTAGGCAACTATTGCAAAGCCAGGCTGGACAAGAACCTCTACCTGGTTCCGGGGGAAATCCAGCTCCTGTGTTATCGAGTAACCCTGTGCAAATAAACCTACCAGGAAATATTCCATTAGCTCCACCCGAACGCTTTGCCGGAGATCCCAAAAGGTTCGCCGTGTTTATGAACCAATGCCGCCTGCACTTTTTATGCAGACCTGGAGCCTTCCCAAACGATCAAGCCAAGGTAGCCTTTGTATTGTCATATCTCAGCGGCAGTGCAGCTGATTGGTCAATTCCACTAGTCACTCAGGATG
This sequence comes from Ambystoma mexicanum, assembly GCF_040938575.1. Taxonomy (NCBI): domain Eukaryota; kingdom Metazoa; phylum Chordata; class Amphibia; order Caudata; family Ambystomatidae; genus Ambystoma; species Ambystoma mexicanum. Next base: position 172,348,742 of record NC_090925.1, read on the forward strand.
ACCCAATTCTTTTCGGGATTTTCAGGGCTTTCAAACTAGCATGGAAAGACTATTTGCCCGGCACTCCCAAGGACAGGCCCTGGATAACAAACTTTTGTCCCTACGACAGGGTAACCAGGACCTTCTATCCTACATCGCGACCTTTAATCGGTTGATAATGGAAACTGGATGGCCTGAGGTAAAACGAATCATGTTATTTCATCGAGGGCTTCGAGGAGAACTCAAGGATGTCTTGGCTCAAGTTGTGAACCCACCGCAAGACTGCGCTGAATATATAGACTTAGTGGTCCAGTTAGATCACAGACTTCAGAACAGAAAGGCTGATCGAGCCAAGTTTGAGAATCGGGTGTTGGTCAAAACCCACGCTAACCCCAAAGGAGCAGATGCTTCAGAACCCATGCAAATCGGAGGGGTTAAAGGACCCTTAACCCAGAAGGAAAGAGAAAGGAGATGACAAATGCAATTGTGTCTATATTGTGGAACTTCTGGGCATTTTCTACGGGATTGCCCTGTAAAACCACCCAAGAAGGTGGTAGGAGCTGCTGATAAAAGCCATATGGAGTCAGACTCAGGAAACAACCACACCCGACAAGCATAGAGGTCCGCTTGCCGAGCTTGAAGAAGGATACTCAGACCTTGCATTTCATCATTCCAATGTTCCTCATAGATCCAGGGCAGCCATCGCGTATGCACGCAGTAAGGGCATACATGGATAGCGGGGCCATAGGAAACTATGTGGACTATGAATTGGCTTCCAGGATGAACCTCTCTGCCGAAAAACCACCTCAGATGTCATCACCACAGTCGATGGATCTGATATTGTCTCTGGGCCTGTAACTCATTCTCCGCAGAGATGACACTATTGGGTCAGGTTGGGCATCGAGAGACTATTGTGTTTGATCTAATCAAAGCCCCACAGTTCCAAATAATACTGGGGATACCTTCGTTGGAAACACATGATCCTTGTATTGATTGGCAAGAGAAGAGAATAACCTTCCCGGATTGTGCACAAACCTGTTACCCAAAGAAAAATCAGAACGCAGGCCTGGCCACAGTAACCACAGCAGGCATGCAACTACCTCCAGAATACCAAGAATTTCAGGTTGTCTTCCAAAAGGAACAGGCAAACACCTTACCTCCTCACAGATCGTACGATTGTGAAATCGATCTCATACCCGGTGCACAACCCCCTTGTAGCAGGATCTATGCCCTTACGGAACCTGAGAACCTTCACCTGTGACAATATTTAGACCAATACCTTTATTCGCCCAGCCAAGTCCCCTGCATCTTCAGCTTTGTTCTTCGTGCCCAAAAAGGAAGGTGACCTCAGAACGTGCATAGACTACCGCGCATTGAACCAGATAACTGTTAAGAACCAATACCCATTGCCTCTGATCCCTGAACTACTAGACCAAGTGAAGGACGCTTGTATATAAATTAGATCTCCGGGGGGCATACTATCTGGTACGTGTAAAAGAGGGTGACGAATGGAAGACTGCTTTCCACACTAAGTATGGGTTATTCGAATACCAGCTGATGCCTTTCGGGTTGTGCAATGCACCAGAAGCTTTCCAAGACTTCATGAACGATGTCCTTCGTGAACTCATTGACGTTTGTGTTGTCGTGTATATCGATGATATTCTAGTATACTCCTCTTCAGAATCTGACCACGTGAAGCACGTCCGAGCAGTCCTTGAGAAATTGCGCCAGCACAAACTATATGCAAAACTAGAAAAATGCGTTTTTCATGCCACAGAAGTTGAATTCCTTGAGTTTATCCTGACCCCAAAAGGAGTCCGAATGGACTCACGAAAGGTGGACGCAATCCTTAAGTGGCAATCACCAAGTTCAGTTAAAGGAGTGCAAAGCATGCTCGGCTTTGCCAATTTCTACCGCAGATTCATCCCAGATTTTTCACATGTCGTACATCCCATCACAGCACTCTTGCGAAAAAATAAATGCTTTATATGGACTGAAGAAACTGAAAAAGCCTTCCAAGAGCTGAAAGCGAGATTCACGTCTGCACCTGTGTTAAAGCACCCGTGCCCTGAACTTCCATACATAGTGGAAACTGATGCATGGGAGCTGTCCTGTCTCAAAAGGACCCTGAAACTGGCCAGCTTCACCCAGTAGCATTTTGGTCCAGAAAGTTCTCGCCACCTGAGTTAAACTATGCAGTTACCGAGAAGGAGTTATTAGCCATTAAATCCGCATTCAACGCTTGGCGGCACTATCTTCTCAGTGCCAGGCATACCATTACTGTGATCACCGATCATCGGAACTTACAGTATTTAAAAACAGCCAATGCCCAATCGTCACGTCAACTCCGATGGGCATTGTTCTTTGCCGAGTTTGATTTTGTGATAACCTATCGACCAGGTTGTAAGAATGGTAAAGCAGACGCCTTATCCCGAATAGGGATGGGAGAGGCAGAAGTGAACCCAGAACCAGTACCTATAATTTCCGAACAAAGGATCCTTGGCATGACTACTCTACAGACACTAGAGGACATTCAGGTAAAGATCCAGCAACTCTTTGATCCTACAGCCCTGCAGGACTGGGTAAAGAAAGGCCCAGACTACTCTGTCACCAATGATCTGCCTTATTACCAAGGGCGACTGTTTCTGCCACACAAGGAACTAGAAGAGCTAGTCATTTCCCGTCATCATGATACCCTAATGGAGGGGCACCCAGGTATTGCAAAAACCAAAGCTAAAATTAAAAGACAATTCTGGTGGCCCACCTGGAGAAAGGATATTAAATCATTTGTGATGTCTTGTGGCATTTGCGCCCAAAACAAAAGTCAAAAGAAAAAAACAGCTGGACTCTTACAACCTTTAGACATTCCGCCTACTCCATGGTACACCTCATCGTTATATTTTATTACTGATCTACCTCCTTGTAATGGGTTTAACACCATTCTAGTTATTGTGGATCTTTTTTCCAAGATGGCCCACTTTATTCCTTTAAAAGGACTACCTTCAGCCTTAATCCTGGCCAAAGAATTCCTCGAAAACATTGGTCGCATACATGGATTTCCATCCGTGTTGGTCTCCGACCGGGGCAGTAAATTCATTTCACATTTTTGGAAGAAATGCTGTCAATTGGTGCAAATCGACATGAGATTATCGACCGGTCACCACCCCCAGACCGATGGTCAAACGGAGAGGACCAACCAGACTCTTGAAAAATACCTGCTTTGTATGTTACATCAAACTGAGAGTAATTGGAAGGACATCCTTTGGATCGCCGAATATGCATACAATAATTCAGTACATTCTGGAACTGGACAAAGTCCCTTTTATACCCTATATGGGCACCACCCTCGAACCTCAGACCTTGACTCACCCCAACACTTAGAAATGCCCGCAGTGAACCATCTACACGCTACGATTACACAAGCCTTAAAGGAGGCAACTGCACATTTGAAACAGGTGAAGGAGAAATATAAGAAAGATGCTGATCGGCATAGAAGTGATACTCCACAGTACCAGATAGGGGACTAAGTATGGTTGGCAACAAAACACATACCTCTCAAGGGAACGCGGACCTTTAACCCTAGATATTTGGGACCTTACTCTATAAAGGCCATTATCAACCCGGTGGCCGTAAAGTTGGACTTACCTGCTAATATGCAAATTCATCCCGTCTTTCATGTGTCACTTTTGAAGCCAGTGCAACCAGGGACAAGACTAACCAAGCCACCAGACCCCGTCCTTATAGACGGGGAACCCAAATTTGAAGTTAAGAACATCCTGCACTCCAAGATCGTGAAGTCAAAACTTTTTTATTTAATCGACTGGAAAGGTTACGGACCACAGGAAAGGTCTTGGGAACCTAGTGACCACGTGCATGTACCTCGATTGGTGAAAAGATTCCACCGAAATTTCCCAGACAAACCAAAACCACGGGGAAGAACGACTTTAGGAGGGGTCTTGGGGGGGAGTGCTGTCATGATGCCTACCCCCGGGGAACCAGACCAGGTCCAGCAACCCCGGAAGCAGGCATCAAGTTATTTTGAGCAAGCCCAAAAACCCCTGCTAGGGGCTGTTTGGGTGCAGTCCTGGCGCATATGGTGCCAGGCTCATATGGAGAGTCAGTCCTGGCGCCATAGGCACCAGGCTCATAGAGCAAAACTTACCTGATGCAGGCCATGCTGCAAGCTTACCTGATGCAGACCATGCTGCAGAGCTCCAAGCCAAATGAGGCTTGGAAGGGACTATTTTACCTAGGGACTATTTTTTACTCGGGTGGGGCTGGGGAGGAATACTTACCTGGGACTACTTTGGAGGCTATTTAAACCACGCCCGAAGAGCAGCACACGCTTCGCGTTATTCTGCATCCAGCAGCGTAACGCTCACCGTGTCTGCAAGCCTGCATCCAATCTTCTGCCACGCCCGCCTCGAGTCTGCAGCTCCTAGAAAAAGGGAGGAACAGAAGGAGAAAAGATTAGAATAAGAGCAAACCTTCGATCGTTACCTGAATTCCAGATCCACCGCGCCTTCGAGCTGGAAGAAAGAAGCATTTTACGCGCGCCGGCTCGCCTGCTGCAGTGCCGCGCTGAAGTCACCGGCCTTCACAGCATCCTCACGATCCACCGCATCCTTGTGCACATTCCCTCCGCATTCTGGCACCCAAGGGGAACACAAGAACAGCAAAGGTGAGCCAAGGAAAATAAACAGAGGCAATAGTAACTACCCCCATAGACTTACCTGATTACCGCCGGGGTACTATTCCTATTCACGGGTCGGTGCAGTCTCCATTGCATCCTCGCCGTACCCCGGCCCCTAAGGGGAACAAAAGGACAACAAGGTGAGACAACGGGACAAATAAGGGGAATTCTTCTCACCGCAATAGACTTACCTAATTTTACCGCCAGAGGCATAATTCCCCGAACTTCATATTTTCTCTCCACACCTGAATAAGGGAACAAGCAACAGGTTACATTCTGGCCTTATTTTATTGAACTGTGTAGGATAAGCCAAATCCTTACCTGAACTCGTCAGCTACCAAGAGGAACTCTTCACTGGGGTCAAGCTGCAAACTGCAAGGAATCGGACAAGAGTGAAAGTCAGAGATGTGAACTCTTACGAACTACATACTTTTCGGCATCAATATTGTTCTGGAACTCACCAATTCCTTCGAGCCAGTGAAGCAACTGGTTATCAACGCGCCCCTGCGCTCAATGCAGGATGGAGAGCTCATCTTTTCAAACCATCAGGTGAGACTATAAGAGGGGACATCAAAGGTGATCTGCGGGGAGAACAGCGGGAGTGGGGGGATTTACGCTCAACTCCGCGGGTGGTTAATTCCCTTTCTCCATTTGCAGAAGAATATTCCTACGGGCCAAGCAAACGAAGCTAGGTGGGCCAGTCCAGTCCATCATCTCGGCCGTACGCGTCACATTGGTGGAGACCGCAGCTGTCTAGTTCAGATCGACGCCTCTGTGGGAGCCAGGTGAGCGTAACAATTGGATTGAGTGTGATGTATTGGTTTAATGAGTGATTGTTACGCTCACCTGATATCCCTGGGGGCGTCTGGAAGGCTCTGAGATCTAGAACCCTGGAATCGTAGTTGCCCAGTGCTGAATAATGAATCTTAGTTCTTTGTAGTGTGAGCTATCCGTCCTACGTTTCTTGGGCAGGGGCACTTGAAAATTGTTGGCGAGCTGCCCGAGTTGCTTAACTGGTGCAGTACACCTTCCTTGGGCCCAGGCCTGCTCTGACCCCAAATCTGCTGGTAGGTAGGTAGGTTTGTTAATTGTAAGTCTTTGTTCTGTTTATGGTGGGAATTCGTTAATGTCTTTAGCTCCTTCTTTTCGGGTGCAAAGGTCTTGATGCTGGCGTGCCGGATGGAGAGGCACGTTTCTAGGTAAAAGAAAGCACAAAGCGCAGCGCCTTTATTGTCTTTTGAAGCTAACCTGTGTTTTCTTCTTCTTCTCCTCACAGGCCGCTGTTCTGCTGTGAGTGGATGAGAGCGCGATGAAAAACAGGCCCCCGGAATCCGTTAAGGTAGTACATCGCTGTGCGGTTGTTTAATATTGAAAGCAAACCTGAATATGTCTCTTTTCCTTTGCAGATGTTGCTGTGGTGCTCCCGATGGAAGCGTGGCGTAGCGCGATGGAATTCAGGCTGTGGTAGCGGTTCACCGGAAGTCCTTAAGCTAGAACCCACAGGTGAGTGTTGTTCCTTCTTCTCTCGGTTTCCACACATTGCAGCACAGTTGAGATGCTGAGTGATGGATGGTGTTTTCTCAGCTAAAACAGAATAATCTTGTTCTTGTTCTTGCAGGATTAGAGGAAGTTGATGAAGACCAGGAGCTGGACACGGTGAGCATCACGCTGCTGGTTGCAGAATCACATGAAGCATATTCTGTAAACAGGGTGTGGTTTATATAGCCCAGGTAAAGTAGTACCAGGGAAAGTAGTTTCAGGCCTGCCACACCCAAAACACTAGACCGCATGGCTTGGTTCTTAGAACTAGACTGTGTGGGTGCTTCCATGTTGGATTTAGAGGCCCATGTACATAAATGGGAGCTAGTTTGAACAGCCCTTCCTTCCTACATATGAGCCTGGTGCCAAAGGCGCCAGGACTGGCTCCAGGAGCCCTTTTGCAGTGGTTTTAAGGCCCTCAGGGTTCTGGTGGGAGCCTGCTTGTGGCTCAACTTGTGCCCCCTCACAGTGGTCATGACAGTGATACTGTGATTCTTTTGCTATGGTCTATATTACAAAGGCCTTGTAATAAATGTGTCTATATTTTTCATATAACACCAGTCTGGAGTAATTTGTAAGTGTCCTTGCTCTGTGTGCTCATTGAGGTCCTTCAGTCACCCTCACTCCTCCTGAGACTTAGGGCCTGATCACGACTTTGGCGGTAACCCTTAAAGCCAGCGGTAGCGCTATTACCGCCGGATTTAAGGGTCAGCCGAATCAGGACTTTGGCAGATTTCGCCCCAGCTCTGAGCTGGGGGGAAATCCGCCGAAAATTCACGCTATTACCGCCTGCGGGAAATCCGCCGGCGGTAAGAGCGTGAAAATTCCCCATTGAGCCCAATGGGCATTGGAATTCGACACTCCAGCCCAGATCCTGGAGGCACAAACACAAGGAATGCAGAACCCAGCAAAAGCTTCGGTTTGCATGGGGGTTTGCATGACCAAATAATGAATTTCCCAGATCTCGACTTGGGGAAGGCAAAGTGACAACATGGCCAAAGGACAGAACAAAGGACCTCATGGCGTGGACATTTGAGACACTGGCCACTGTCCTGGGCCAAACTTGTTAAACATGGTATGGACCATTGAAAAGAGTGATAATACACAAAAAGTAACAGCAGCCACCAGCTCTGTCCAAGGCACATCTGTACATTCACGGAAAAATTCTTCTAGGGTGTCTAGGGCCTTAAAAATGAAAAAAAGACCCCAGCACACTGTACTGGAAGGTACATTGTGCACTGATAAAATGTTTATAACAACTAGCAACAAAGTGAAAGACTAAGGGAAACAATGTCTCCCAGTACTGACTGTCTTAAGGGCATGTCAGTTTCCCCATAACAAAATGAGCAAAAGCCCAGCAGAGTACAACAGAAGGCTGAGCTCCACTGGCAAAAGTCAGGCTAGGATGTTCAGACAACAGTAAAATGTTCGGGGGTTCACAACTGGAGGGAGAATTTCCCATAAATGGACATCTTTCCTAACAGTAAGGTACAGCTGACTCTAGTAGTGATGGGCTACACCACACTAAAGTGCATTTCCTCCCACAGTGTCTCCTCCCACAGAACTACTGAAATATAACACGTAGTAACTATCAACAACCCAGGAACCATAGGAATGCCACCAGGACTTTGGCGGATTTCTCCCCAGCTCTGAGCTGGGGGGAAATCCACCGAAAATTCACGCTATTACCGCCTGCGGGAAATCTGCCGGCGGTAAGAGCGTGAAAATTCCCCATTGAGCCCAATGGGGAATGGGCTCAATGGGGAATGGGGATTAACATTACCGCCAAACTCGTGATCCGGCGCTATTAGCGCCGGGGAGTTCGGCGGTAGAGCTAATACCGCCAGCAGTAATACCGCTGGCGTTACCGCCAAAGTCGTGATCAGGCCCTTAGTCTTGACCGCCTGCCATAGCTATCCTGATTGGTCCGGTTTGTCCAGAGGTTACCCTGTTCCAAGAAACTAGATTGGCCTTCTGAACCTCTGCCCCTCCAGGACAGAGTTCAGAAATCCTTCTTAACAGCGACTCAGGAAGGTGGGTCAGGCAGTGAAGAATAGAGCGCCAGGCTTAGTTGGATGAGTTCATCCAACTTTTCTTGCATAGTGAAGAATAAGTTCCCACTATTCAAGAAGGGTCTCCCCAAGAGGGCAGAACAGTATCCAAGAATTGGGAAAAGCTCGATAAAGAAGAGTGGCCCTCAGGGGACACTTGCACATAAAAATGGATGGATGTGCCAGGGGCCACCGGTAAGGGTTGCAAGTACGCACTGACCCTAGGCGCACTCTGGACCAAACTTCAGCAGTCGAGTCCACTTCGGTCGCAGGTCCAAATCCTGCAGTTGCACAGCTATGCAGCTTTCAGGGGCTGCGTACCAGGGATAATTCCGTTGCAGGACACTGACGATTTCTCTGCTCCTGATGAAGAGATCAGGCCAATTCTGCTGCAGCAAGTCTGAGGGCACAGGGGGGCACTGCAGCTAGACACCCACAAACTTCTTCACCACAGCTTGGTGACACAGTGACCGCGTATGCTTGGTTTCAGGCGTACTCTCCTAATTCCAGACCTAGGAATGCTAGGTGCACAGAATTCTGCAGGACAGTGTCCTATAACCCGGCTTTACAGGCTACAAAGTCTCAAGTGTCAACTCGAGACGGCGGTGGTTCCAGGGCAAAGGTCCCATACGAACAGGTCAGGTCACTTGGCGGTCCAGGAACACTTCCGAAAAGGCATGCTTACAGGTTAAGTTGGAGGTGCCGAGAGTAGTTAGTCCCATTATTTTAATGGGTCAAAGCACCCTTTCAGGCCTTCTAGGTTTGATCAGAAACAAGGGGTCAGACGGGAGAGCAGCAGGCTCAGGGTGCCAAACCTTCCAGCGGGTCACCAGCGGCTCTACAGGTCTGCTTTGTTGATTCAGGATACTTGGCTCCTTTACTAAGTTCAGTGTGAACTCTGAAGATCGACCTGGAATGGTTGTAAGATGCCTTCTCTTATCCAAAATCTCCTTCGTGCCAAAATGAAGAGAAACCAAGTAGCGATCTGCTCACAAACATCCATCCCAGATGTGGACCAATCACAGACAGTGGTGGTCTCAGTCATCCCAGCACACCAGACATCCTGGCATCCAGGACGTGTATTGGAATTCGACACTCCAGCCCACATCCTGGAGGCACAAACACAAGGAATGCAGAACCCAGCAAAAGCTTCGGTTTGCATGGGGGTTTGCATGACCAAATAATGAATTTCCCAGATCTCGACTTGGGGAAGGCAAAGTGACAACATGCCCAAAGGACAGAACAAAGGACCTCATGGCATGGACATTTGAGACACTGGCCACTGTCCTGGGCCAAACTTGGTAAACATGGTATGGACCATTGAAAAGAGTGATAATACACAAAAAGTAACAGCAGCCACCAGCTCTGTCCAAGGCACATCTGTACATTCACGAAAAAATTCTTCTAGGGTGTCTAGGGCCTTAAAAATGAAAAAAGACCCCAGCACACTGTACTGGAAGGTACAGTGTGCACTGATAAAATGTTTATAACAACTAGCAACAAAGTGAAAGACTAAGGGAAACAAAGTCTCCCAGTACTGACTGTCTTAAGGGCATGTCAGTTTCCCCATAACAAAATGAGCAAAAGCCCAGCAGAGTACAACAGAAGGCTGAGCTCCACTGGCAAAAGTCAGGCTAGGATGTTCAGACAACAGTAAAATGTTCGGGGGTTCACAACTGAAGGGAGAATTTCCCATAAATGGACATCTTTCCTAACAGTAAGGTACAGCTGACTCTAGTAGTGATGGGCTACACCACACTAAAGTGCATTTCCTCCCACAGTGTCTCCTCCCACAGAACTACTGAAATCTAACGCGTAGTAACTATAAACAACCCAGGAACCACAGGAATGCCACCGCCTCTGTGAACCAAACGTAACTAAAATCTGCAGGACCCCATACAAAGAGACACTGGACCAACAAGGTAAGAAATAACCACAGGTCCATACAGGGAGGCTTTCGCCACAGTGGAAGCAGATATAATATAAGTGCAAACCTATAATACCCACTAAAAGAGGCAACCTTACAGGACACCACAAAGGAAGATCTAACAACAGGACACCACATGTCACCAAAAGGAAGGGCCTCACCATTGTGACACCAATGTAACCACACTAACAATACTAGAGATCATCACAGGAAGGCCACCACCTCTGTGAATGGGATTTGACAAAACCAGGGGACTTCACAAGGAGAGACAACCACCACTGCAAAACCAATACAACCACAACTATAAAACCACAAATCACCACAGGAAGGCCACAGCCTCTGTGAACCTGGGGGAGCACCGGAGCCCCAAAGTGATAGCCACAGCAGGCAGAAACACAACGCGGTTGTGTTTGAAAACGCTGCGGTTTTTCTTTCCGAGTTTCTCAGGCTCCTCCGAGCCGGAGGACCCTGAGAAACTTGGAAAGAAAAACCGCAGCGTTTTCAAACACAATAACGTTGTATTTATGTTTGTGGTTGCTTCAAAAGCGACCGCAAACATAAATACAACGTTTTTAAAGCTGCGGTTTTATTTCTAAGTTTTCCGGGCTCCTCCAGCCTGGAAAACTTAGAAAAAAAACTGCAGCTAGTGCTTATTTTTTTAAAAAAAATAAATAGCACTTACCGAGATTCAGCTGCAGCTTTCCTGCTCTGGTCTCCGGTCCCGTCCTCCGCGTACAGCACCAATGAAGGAAAAGCCACCCAGCGGTAGCTTTTGTTTACTACAGCTGGCTGGCTTTTCCTTCATTAGTGCCGCAAAAGCAAAAGCCAGCACAGGCGGGCATCCATTTCACAAAATGGGTGCGCCCATGTGCTTGCTTTTGCGAATTTTGAGCTTGAATAGCTCAAAATTTTACATAGGAAGTTTAAAAAAAATAGTGCTAGTATTTTTTTTTAATGTTGCCTATCTATTTTTTAAATAAAATGTTTTGCTGGACTACCCCTTTAACACCCAACATGTCAACCCACCACCCACTCAGACAACCAATGATGCCAAAGAACCTCAAACACATCAACAGGATAAAAGAACACCAAGGTGAAAGATGTGAAACACACAGCAACCAACCAGAAGGAAACACCACCACCACGCCATTCATCACCAAAGCTGGCGTGGTCAAAGGCACCATCAACAATGAAAGAGAGACAAACACGAAGAAGACATCAACACAATACAGAAACTGACTGAACTACTCAATGAAGAATCAGCTCCCACAGAGCCAAACATGCAATCAACCAGTTATAATGAACAACAATGACATGGCCAACAAAAGACATAGCCATAGACCAAACAGATCACAAAACTCACAAATATACACTGCAACCTAGTCAACGCCAGGTCCCATTCCAACGCCAGGTCCCTATCCAAACACACTACAGAAATCTATGACCTGCTATGCGATGGAGAGATAGACATCCTATTCATCACTGAAACCTGGCTAACCCAAAATTGAAAGGTCATAGTGCACGTTTGCATACCCAACAACTTCAGTCTCAAGCAAGCCAACAGACAAGGTCAAAGAGGAAGACGACTCACTGTGGCATACAAGGAACACCTAAAAATATCAACAGCCCAAGCATTATACATCACAAACAGTGAATCGCTCATCATACACCTAACCACACACCCTCAGACCAATATAATGTTTGTACTCATCTACAGGCTCCCAACCTATCACCCTACATTCACAGACACCTTCGTAGAAGCCAGAACCAACTTGGCCATTAAGCACAACCACCTAATCATTCTTAGAGACTTCAACATCTGGTTTGAAGCAGAGAACAACAACTCACCCAAAGCACTAACCAATCGACTAGCGACAATTCATCTAAGACAAATGGTGAAAGGAGCAACCCACACAGCAGGCCGCACACTAGATGAAATCGTTGGCAACAAAAACCTGGTCACAACTGTACCCCCATTGCAAATCCTCTGCAGCGACCACCTCATTATACCCTTTGTGATCCAACCACCATCAAGGATACCTGAGACTCTCCCTAATAATCCATCAAACCAGAAAATAAATTGGAGAAAAATCAACAGTGTACACTTAAATGAAAAACTGGAAACCATGAAAAGCATCACTCACCAACCTAAATGCAACCAGCATAGAAGAAATGACAGATGAAATCCTGAAATGGATCACAAAAACAATAGATGACACTGGACCGGAACAAAATGTTCTACCCATCATGAAAGAAGACAGTGGCAACATGGGTTACGCCCCATCTCAAAGCACTGGAAAAAAAAGGAAACATTCAACTAATCATACAAAGCAAGCCAAATTGTCCCACAGACTACCTCAAACAGCCAACACAGCCAATAGCCAAACTAAACCTGTTCCCACACTTTTCAACAGATAAATTCAGCAACCTGGTGAGCAAAAGCAACAGAGTGAGTTCCCCAGCAGACCCCTGCCCATCAGATGTCTACAAAGCCATCCTCGCCCAGCAAACAATGGCAGAATACTGCATCAAACTCTTCACCTCTCACTAGCAACAGGATCAGGGCCACATGCTTTCAAATTGGCCTACATCAAACCACTCCTTAAAGAAACCTCTGGAAATGTGGAAGACCTTAGCAACTACCAACCAATCTCAAATATACCATACTAGAAAGCTACGTCCACGAGGAAATCATGTCATACGGGGAAAACAACCAGCTGCTGGATCAGGCACAAGTAGGCTTCAGACCCATGAGAGGAATGGAAATGGCGCTACTATCTATCTGGGACGACCTAAAGACCAATGCAGACTCAACACTAACTCTGCATTAATACTGCTCTATTTCTCAGCAGCCTTCGACACAGTCAACCACAACACTCTTATCAGAAGACTAGAAAATAATGGGATAGGCAACACTGCTCCCCTTTGGTTAAAATCCTTCCTGACAGAAAGCATAGACACAATCTGGCTAGAGCTATTCAAATCAGCACCTCTGAAAACATGTGTAGTCCCACAGGGCTCATCGCTTTCACTGTTACTCTTCAACATCTTCATGACTTCACTGATCAACCTAATCAGAGAACATTGCCTCACCTGCTACAACTACACAGTCAACAGCCAAATCATCTATACAATCAACACCAATGAAGAGCAAAACCCAACTCTAACAAACTGCCTCATTGAACTACACCAATGGATGAGCACTAACAGCCTTAAACTCAACCCGGACAAAACTGAAGTCATGATTACACCCATTGATCTGGTAAACAACCAGCATAATCCATGGCCTGCCAAATTAGGCAACTCGCCAAAACGTCCAAGGTGGCCAAAAATCTTGGAATCCTAATGGACAACAAGCTAACACTACAACCACAAGTAACTGCAGTAGTTAGGGTATGTTTCTTCCACCTACAAATGATAAAGAAAATATTTCCCTACTTTTCCTTCACACACAGAACGCTCAACATCATCTCCCCCATCATATCAAGAATAGATAATGCCAAAAGCATCTACATTGGAATGCCAGAATTCCTGTTAAGGAAGCTACAATGAATACAGAATACAGCCACAGCAATACTCATTAACCTCACAAGAAGAGAACACACCACACCAGCACTGATAATGTTGCTTTGGCTGCCAGTCAAAAAACGAATCTTCTTCAAAACACTTTGCATAACACACAGAGCGATCCACGGCCAAGGAGTGGAATGCATACAGGAGAAAATCAAGATCTACAAACCAACGCACACTCTAAGATCCACCACTGACATCCACCTCAAACACAAACAGTAATTAAAACAAACATGTGGGGGATCAGCATTTTCCAGCATAGCTGTGAAACTCTGGAACTCGCTCCCAACGGATATACGAACAACAAAGGATCACCTCAAGTTCAGGAAATTATTGAAAACATAGCTCTTTAATACTCCGAGCTGAAAAAAACTTTGGAGCAACAAATAATCCACCCATTACAAGGCAAGAGAACTCCATGCAACTGAACCACTCAAATGCCAACCATGAACACACCAGGAACAAACCCAAACAACCCCAACCAACCCTACTAATAACTCTCTAACCCTCTAACACTTAGCATATCCACCACACTACACAACTGACTTGACACAAACCTCAGACACGAAACACCGACCTACAAACACTCTTCCATCTCTCCACAACACCCAACACATGCAGGAAATTTTTGCATACAGCACACAAATACCAATCTACCAAATCATACCAGCACACAGTGACCGGTTTTTCCGAACTGAAACTACCAATAGCACATCAAAGCTCTCTTGCGCTTTTCCTCAACCCCACTAACCTTCCGAACCCCCTTCCTTTTCAGATCCGCCTGAGCACCTATAGACCATGAAAAATGGCAGCAGTATGAGGAACAAGTCCCCATAACATAACATAACATAGAATAACATAACATAACATACACAAGAGTAATTTACATTTTCATGATGACTACATCAAAAATGTATGCCATCATTGCCATTTTAAAACACTTTAATGAACGTGTGCCCACAATGTATGCCTGCATTGTCATAGTAAATCAATTTTATGGAGTGGTGTCAATATATGTAATCTTAAGCAGCCTTTATACCGAGCATTTGCCAGCAGTGCCATGATCAATTGCGTTCATGAACTTGTATCCACAAGATACGCAAGCATTGCCACTGAATATCATGTTGATGAATCTGTGTTCACAAAATATTCAAGCAGCATGCTACTGTATATCACAACCATGATGCTGTCAGTGGCAGATGGTCCAACAAGTATGCCAACAACACTGCCCCAGGTCTGTATATCTCTTTTCATGAAACTGCTCCCACAATAACACTATGCCAGTATTAATCACTTTAATGTTCCACACACAGTACATGCTTGCATTTTCACTGTCACTAACTTTTATTTTGATGCGGTCCCAGGCCAACACCTTACACATCATCTCCCGCTTGTTGCGTACACGCACAACACATCTGCCTGAGGTTTCTGAGTGGGAGGGGACCAGGAACAGATTGGCATTGCTGGTCCTCAGGATTCACCCATGTCAGGGCACCTTTCCAGAAAGGGAAGGCTGCTCTGTTGCCTAGCAACCTGGCACAGGGATGTGACCCGTGTACGCATTTGCATTTTTCTTTTAAACAAAAGTGAAAGTCATAAAATAAATATTTCTGGTTGGTGCAAAATATTTGGTTTGAGGTGGCTTGGAGGAATGGCAACATTTGCACCATTTTTAAATACAGTGTTATTTCGTCACTCTTATTGTGCTCCAGATGTTTGCACAGCTGTCTTCTCTTACATGGCTTCAGAATTTTATTGTTGCTGGTTTATTGTGTTCACCACCTTTTTGTGTTTTTGTCTGTTGCCAGTCATGTGTGTCACCTTGAGCCAGTCCTGGTATTTCACTTTGCATGCGGAGGCTTGTACAGGCTTTGTTTTAATGTGAATCCGGAAAGTAACAGATGTCTGAATTTTGCAGAAAACATAGCTGACGTAAAATGTGAACCTAGTTGTATTGTATTGTATGTAACAGAGAACAATTTGGATCCAAACATAGAGCCGTGACAGCCTGACCGCAACACTGGTGACTGTGCTGCCTGCCACAGGGCACTAGCAAATCGCTGCTGATGATTGGCCCTTGCGCCGGATACTACTAGCAGGGCCCATCTACCAATATAATGCAGCTGATGCTGCTAACCTGAGATGTGTGGGTCAAACAGTAGTGGTAACCAGCCGGCTGCTTGGCATGCACAGTTGGGTAATAGTCCATTGGCAGCAGTGTTAGCGAGGAGCTCCAGGAGAAGGCAGCGGATCTATTAAGAAAAGGGAGAACACTCGAACGAAGAGAATGGATATTCTTTGGCCATGTCAACGTCAAGGGTCAAATTTGACAAGGGAGAATATATTTCTCAGAAGGATGAGTTGAGCCTGCCCAATGGAACAATGGTAGAAATGCAAGGAGACATTACCCCCTACTTTCGTTAGCTGTCTCTAATGCCTTAAAGTCCCCAACAAAGAGTATGGAAATGTCACTGCAGAAGTTCATGCACGGATCCCTCAGATGAATATTAGGTTGACTAATGAAATAGCCATATGGGAAGTTGCCAATGCGTTAAGGAGCAAATTATTACCGATTTGAACTTGTGTCAAAACAGTATGGATTTAAGCCTTTGGATAGAATCTCTTGATAAGGCTGTAATACAAGTACCCCCTTTTTAAGGTGGACAAGCAGTGTCAAACAGATCCTAACTTTACCCAGTTACACCTTCCCATGATAGATGTAGCTTGGCAAGCAAACCTGGTCAAACCTGCTGGCCCTACTAAGGCAGGCACTGCTGCCAGTGTTTTTCAGACTCGTTCTGTGGAGGCCGTCCCGAAATTAATATCATCACCAGCGTCCTGAGCTGTGAAAGACACAGGTAAAAGGACTT
Organism: Ambystoma mexicanum; assembly: GCF_040938575.1. Classification (NCBI taxonomy): domain Eukaryota; kingdom Metazoa; phylum Chordata; class Amphibia; order Caudata; family Ambystomatidae; genus Ambystoma; species Ambystoma mexicanum. The sequence goes on from NC_090925.1 coordinate 172,365,371, forward strand.
GGGATATTCCGAGCCCTATCAGGAATTCTACGACTAGCACTACAGGGAGGGACCTCCAGATGTGGAATTTGAGTCTTCCGGAGATACAGGACGGCAATTTGAGAGGATGTATTATGGATCCTAGAAACTTCATACTAACTAATGTAGGAAAACCCAAGCAATGGGAATCCAGAGAGCACCTGAGAAATAAGATTCTGTTTTGGCTACAAGCAACATTGGGTCCAGGTTGCATTATAGTGCATGACCTCAGATTTTTGCGAAGGACTCATATTAAGGGCTGGTCCATAGAGAATAACTCTGACTGTATTGTCGTAGGTTGGGTTGGAGCAACCTGCCTGTGTTTCTGAGCCGTTGTAATTCCTGGAGGACTTGCCCTTCTGTTTCCAATGTGAGAATTGTTTTAGATAAGCTGTATGTATCTTAGATAGTATGGAGTGCCTGTATCCTTTTCGTTAATTCCGTTTTTTTTTGTTTTGTAATTCTTTCTTAGGTTCATGAGATATGATTTCTGGTTTGCACGCCACATTGTTATTCCTTTATATTTGTTTTGTTTTTGCATGGTTTTATGTTGTTCCTGCCTCTATGCCTCTGGGCCTGTGTCTTAGCATGTTTTAAATAAATTGAATTCAATTCAATACTGGATAGTTGGCTGGAGAAGGCTCCCCGAGATTGCAGCGAGGAGGAGCAGCCACAACAAAAGCTATGGGAAGCGGTGAGATGAGGAGGGAAGTGCGGCACTGCATGGCGGGGAGGCCTGCCGAGGGACTGAGAGGGCGGCACCATGACGGCAGGGAGCCTGGGTCTTAAGTGCGGATGGCAGAGACCCTGGGGGAGCATATTGCCCAACACGAATGAGGGTGATATTGTAGAGACTTTGGCATAGCATTCCAATACAATGCTTGCAGAGCCCCCTGCTGCACTGGTGGTGACATAAGAGAAGCTCCTGATCTGGAGAATTGAGGGTTCAGATTCATAAGAGTTTGGTTATAGACCTCTCACAGGCGAGGGGGCCTGACACCACAGTGCTGAGGCAGGACACCTGATGCTGTTGGTACAATACACTGGGACTGTCACCCATGAGCTACTGATTACAGGGTCATAGCTGTTGCAGGATACCTTGCATCACCATTTACGTCTATGATGACTTTACCAAGCCTGATGACTGTGGGGAGGCATCTGAAAATGAGCCCACTGAGATGAATCTAGCAACATCGTCACTGTATCTCTGGAGGGAATCTTCTTCTACATGGTCAGGGAAAGACAGAAGATCCCTGACACTGACCCTGGGGTTGGCTGTCTGTAGGAGGACCACGTAGGGGAAGGACAACTCCAGAGACACATGATAATACTAGAATTGAACAACCCTTTAGTGGTAACTCCTAGTAACACCCAAGGACTTATACTACACTCTTGTATGGCTTATTGTAAGGTAAATACTAAATTGCCAGGCTTTTCTAGCCAGCCAACAACACTATGCACCCGGCCCCCTTTTTCTGGTACTGAGACGAGGAATAGGGATGGAGTAATAAGGATGACCAAACATGGCAAACCAACACCTCGTTCTAGTCATTGGAAACGGCTAACTACGACAAGGACATTTAAAATGGTCACAGCTGAGCAAGCAGTGAGAGAGAGATGGAGCCTGCAACTTCATCCGACTTGTTCTGATGCTGTTTTGGACACTTGGGGGTCAGCAGGGAGCACAACATGGCACAGAGTCTGACAGTGATGGCGTACAGCTGGGAGAAGTTCGATGCTTCCCTTTCATGAGCAGCTGGAGCTGCCAAACACAGAGGGAGGACAAGCGGGAACTACGCGACTCAATGAAGTCACTGCCGGTCAGCAGGCTAGCAGGGAAGAGGATGGAAAAATGTGACATACGCCAGCGAGAAACACTGGTAAGCTGAGAGAGAGTATGTGGGTTCCCAGGTTGCTACATGGCAAATACTGCATACCACACCCAATGTGAGAAAGCCCAAACAAGGAAGGCAGTTTAATTATTACAGATACAAATATTGTGAAACGCCTAAGTGAAGGCAAGAGAATTGATACGAACATTGGAAAAGGTCTAAGTGAAGGCCGTGTAATGATACAAACATTGCGGAAAGTCCAAGTAAAGTTACTACAATTAATATAGAAGCAAATATTGTTGTAAACACAAATATAGACTGAAGAGGTATTGTTTCTTGGATACAAAAGGGAGTGAAAGGAAGGTGAAGAGGCCGTAGCAGGATAGTGAACCAGGCAACCAGTGAATCTGGAACTCATACCCAAATGAGAAAGTTGTGGTACCCTGTCAGCAGAGTAAACCAGGGGTGAAAGGAGAAGTGGGAAGTGAAGTGAAAGAAGAAGTGAGAAGAGACAAAGGGGTTAAAGAACCCCCACTTCAAAAGTGTGGAACAGTCAATGATAAAAAAGGAAGCTCCATACTCATGGCTTCAGAAGAAGCTACAATAACTGTGGCAGGAGAATATACAAGGGAGAGAAGGATTAAGGAAAGCTCATGGGTCAGATCTGCCTTTTTGGAATTGTGGAACAGTGATAAAGGGAGAGACCAGATCCCTTTAAAGATAATTGTACTTAAGAGAATTGTGTGTTCTGGGTAAGATTCAAGGGAAGGGCCTTACCCCTTGCATACACTGGAAATGTGATAAAGCAATATTTAAAGCTACTAGAAGAATTATAGGGGTAGGGAAAACTCCTTTCCTGGTGGAAAATGATTCTTTTATTTTTCCACACTTTAGAACTGTATGTTTGAAACTCTAAGAATAAGCTTAAATCCCCTCTTCTTATTTTGACAACTAAAGGTTTGTACTAAAATGTATCTATTTACTTTATTTTTACATTTGTAAAGTGCTCTAAACCCGTGGGCATCAAGGCGCTGGTTGCAGGATCAGTTACAAAGCAATTATTTATAAAATCGCAGGTGGCTTGTGGTAGAGGCTTAAGAGGGTCAGGGGCGGGGGGGCTAAGTAAAGAGCCACGTTTTAAGGTGTTGGAGGAAAGTCCAGTATGATTGTTCAGATCTCAGGGCTAGTGGTAGGGAGTTCCAAAGTTTTGCTGCAATGATCAGGAAACTGTTTCCGCCCTCTCTAGCTAGTCTGAATCTCGGAGAGATGAGATGGTGCGTGCAGTCGGAGCGAGTCAGTCGCGACAACTGAGCTTTTTATGCCACTTAACATGCCACTGTGTCTGAGTCTTATTATTGATCCCTTACACCCCTAAAACTTAATGAGACACCTAAAAGCACACGTTGAAAGGGCAAACCGCCCAATCCAATTTTATAAACAATCAAAAACTCGTTGTCCGAGGATTTTCTCAGTCACTTCAAGATGATGGTCCTTTTAGATAGGCATTGTCACATGACTTAGGTACTTATCACATGACGGCACTACCTTTTAATTGTTAGTGCAGCAGCGAATATATATTTTTTTCAAACTATCATTCTTTTTTTAATATATTTGTTTTGACTGGTGTTAACTTAGAATACTTTCATGCATCATGGGGTTGATCATTCTGATTCTTTTTCCATGCATTGCTCACTATGAGGAGCTAGTTTTCCAGCTACACGTCAGGATGGCACTCTTTTTTCCTACATTTAGAACAGGCGATGGTACTGGTCACCTGACTGATTTACCCTTTTTAAGAATCGAGCATGGTGCTTTTCTGCTCTGTTGCCCACAGTTCACCTCTTGGTAGGTGTCAGATGTATGCCTTATGAGATGCTACTGTGGTAATTTTAGATGTATGGTCCTGGACTACAATTGTTTTGTTGCATTATAGGTAGTTGAGCATGAATATTGTTTCTTTTTGAGCAAGAGGAGTATTCCGTACTTTGTTGGGCATAAGGTATAGGGTATGGCTTCATATGTTACTTTTCTTGTGATTTAATTGATTAATTGATTTGGCTGGTCGCATTTTGTAATACGACCTATGTATCTGTCTTTTCAGTCTGATGATTATTTTCTGAAAGAAGTATCAGCCTGTTTTGATGTACCCAGGTCAGTGCATATACTAGTTATTGGATGATATTTATGTCATTACAAGTTGTTTTAATTAGGAATTGTATTTACTGTTTTAGGAAGGGTGGTTCCTATACCCTTGAAATAAGATTTATTCAATCTGAAACGCATTGGACATGACCGAAATATCTGGTTGTATTATGAACATTTGTTTTCAAACAACACATTTCTTTTTTTTTTTTACTTTTATTTATTTGGCTTGGCAACATAAGAACAGGCGATTAGCATACAAGGCAAATACAATCAGAGAAGTGCAAATAATACAGACATATAATGCAGAATCAAAACCAGTATAACCAACATCAGAGGTGTGCAAGGGTGGGTATGGGGCAGAGGGGGAGCTGTTCAGGAGGCGGAAGGGGAATGGTATGTCAATATAACCAATATTTGATCTGTAACTTTGATTTTGTATTTAATTGTGATTTATAATAACTTTTTTGTGAAACAACTTTTTGTAAATCCTTGCATAACATGTTTTTGATTGTTTATTAAATTGGTTTGGGTGGTCTGCTCTTTCGATGTTTGCTTTTGGGTTTCTCACTAAGTATTAGCGGGCTCATGTTCAGATGTTTTTCCGATCCTCTAACGTCTGAATTTTTGGATTATCTATAATTGATTTATTAGCAGTGCATCTCCATTTTATGTTGTTTGACTGTTGGGGGGCAACCTTGATCCTGGTGTACTGGGACTGCCTTAGCCCTTGCCATGGCCCGAGGAGTGGGGGCTAGTGGAGCACTGGGGAGAGGGGCACTTGGAAAAGCACTGCTGCGGACTACACTAAGGAGAGGGAAAGCATGAATTATAAACCCAACGTAGGGCAGAAGCAGACCACGTAGATTGCAAGTAGGTGAGAAGACGGGCCACACACATCTTCAACCCTGGCAGGCTCTGAAGTGACTGATACTCAAGTGCCTGCTGGCGATGTTAAGATACTTGAAGCAATTGCTGCACTATGCGTGTCGGTGGAACTGAACATTAAAGAGGTCAAGATTGACGTAAACTTGTTGAGACTCTCAGCTCACTCTCGGAAAGGGTAGCTAATGCTGAGGCCAGCCTGTCTGAGACTGCTTGCACTACAGAGAAGCTAAAAACACTAGTGGAGGAGCTTAGGGAGAAGACTAAGGGCCTCATTACACGTAGTGCAGTAAGGGTTTATCGGTACCGGTAAGGGCACCGCTACCGGTAAACCCTTACCGCCTTACTACGAGGTCCCTTTGCGGGTTGGTACTTTAATGCCTGCTTTTTAGCAGGTGTTAAAAACCAACCCGCAAAGGGACCAGGGTGCTAATTACGGTACCGCAATTTGCGGCACCGTAATTAGCGACTTCCCCATTTCCATAGTGCCCTATGGGGCAAAAATGGGAATGGGGAAGGGCAATAGGGGAAGGGGGAATTACCGCCCCGCCAACCTTGGAATAGGGCGTTAATTCCCCTTTCCTCCAAGGCGGTGCCGGTATTTTACCGGCATGGACCAAGGTGCTAATAGCACCTTGGTCCACCGCCTACCGTGTAATGAGGCCCTAAATCCCTGGAATGTAAAGTAGAAGATGCTGAGAGAAGATAATGATGCAACAATGTGATAATCCTTAGGCTGCCTGAAGGAAAGGATGGGCAAGACCTGACACATTTCATTGAAAACTTGCTGCTGCAGGAGATTGGCCCCAGCACCGTTCACAGGGCTTCACCACAGAAAGAACACATAGATCCTGGCAAGGAAACCCCTGCCTGGTGCTCCTCCGAGGCCTATTATGCTGCAAGTTCAGAACTTCAGAGATGGGGAAAAGATCCTTTGGTACTCAAGAGAAGGTGGCAGCATCAAGAGGGGATCGTACATGCTGTTATGTTATGTTATGTTCCTTTGCATTTATATAGTGCCTTATGTACCATAGGTATAGTCTCAAGGGGCTGGTAGGTTGAACGCCCTCGGGAACCGAAGTTCAAGTCAGTAGAGAGAGTAGAGAGAGTCAAAAGTGCGTGTGAGCATCAGATATGTGTGCAGCTGGTATGGTATTTGTGTAGTAGCTGCTTCATAGCGTAGGTGTGGTGGTCGAGAGATCAAGAGTATGTGTTCGTGCTGGCAGGTTTTATCGAGGCCGGTTCTGGCTGTGTTAGGCCTGAGGAGAACGCCTGGCTGAAGGGTGTGAAACCAGCAGTGTTTAGTTAGAGTGATGTGGGCTATGAGGCAGATGTTAGTATGAGAACAGCTATACTGAATGGTGTCATAGTATATCTGTCTTCTAGTTGAATGGTGGTGTAAGGAAGAGAGTAAGCATGGTGATGTGATATGATGGTTTACATGCTCTTTCAAACGTTACGTGCACTCCAACCCTTTCCATGTATGTCACGCACTTCTATTCGCTGCAGTCAGTTCCATGCACTCCAGTCAGTTCCATGCACTCCAGTCAGTTCATGCACTTCAGTCCGCTCCACGCATTCCAGTCCGTTTCATGCACTCCAGTCCGTTCCATGCACTCGGATCTGTTCAATGTACTCCGATCTTTTCCGTGAATTCTAAGTTGTTTTATGCCCCCCATCCAGCCCATCCACGCCATGCCAGCAAAATACCCTGATTACACGGTGCTGGTGCTGATGAAACTTAACATGTTCATGCCTACCAAAGGAAGGTTGCACGAGCAGGGTCCGAAGTACATGTTGATATACCTGGCTAAACTAAGGGTGCTATACAATAGAAAGGCCCTTTTTTGACACCTCAGAGGCTGTGCACCAATGGATGAACAGCAAAGGGATGGCTGAAGCTTTGGCAAATGAGGAACATTGATGAATCTGGAGAGTGGACCTGTTTACATCATGGATGGCCAAGGGCTGGAAACCAGAGGTATTTGGGAAACATCTGCAAGATCCATCGAGGGCCTAAATGCCCAGGAATTGTTATCCTGATCATCTGATGACTACATACCTGTTTTCTACATAAACATGGTGGAAACTGTTAGGAAAGATTTCATTTATGTGCAATTTCCCTCCATTTATGGACCCCCCAAACTTTTTGCTTTTGTGTGGCTATCCTAACCTAACTTTTTACAGTGAAGCCCAGCCTTCAGCTGAACTCCCCTGGGATTTTGCTCACTTGTTATGGGGAAACTGATACGTCCTTCAGATTGTCAGTACTGGGAAAAATGGTTTCCCTTAGTCTTTGACTATGTTGCCTTTGCTTGTTCATTTTTTTTTACCAGTGCACAATGTACCTTTGAATACCGTGCGCTGGGGTGCCTTTTTGTTTCATGGCCCTAGACTCCCTCGAAGGATTTTTTGGTGATTGTACGAGCGTGCCTGGGAGGAACTGGTGGTAGCAGTCACTTTTAATAATGTTTTACTTCTTTTTACTGAGTTAAACTATGTTTACCACGTTTGGCTCAAGACTGTGGCCAGGTCTGAAAATGGCTGAGCCACAAAGTCTTTTGTTCTGTGTCATGGCCATTTTGTCCCTTGTCTTCAACCAGGTTGAGTAACTCAGGTTTTCCTTATTTGGGCATGCAGCCTCCCACGAAAACCGATCTCTTTCGCAGGCTTCTGCCTGTCACGTATGTGTGCCCAGGAAGAGGGCTGCGACTGTCTAGTCCCAATCCACACTGCTGGTGCCAGGATGTCTGGAGTGCCTGAATGACTGAGACCACTGTGGTCCATGATTGGTCCATGTCTGGGATGCCTGCAAGAGAGCACATCTTCTATTGTAAATCCTCGGTTTTGGCGCAAAGCTAATCTTGGATAAGAGAAGGGGCTCTGCAGCCATACCGGGTCGAACTACAGAATGAGACAAGTCTCCTACATGAAGAAACAGACTTGTGAAACCCCCAGAGATGCTTTGGAAGGCTTTGGCACCCTTCACCCTGTGCTGTCCCGTTGGACGCCTGCTTTCTTCTTTGATCAAGTAGGCCTGCTTAGGCACTTTGCTCCTTTGGAGTAGTGGGAACAACTACTCTTGGTGCCCCCTACTTACCCCCTAAACGAGCCCCTTTGGATGTGTTCCTGGACCATCCAGTGAACTGTTCATCTCCACCTCAGGGTATCCCAAAGACCTGTCGCCGTCTCGAGTTCAAACCCAAGTCTTGGGACATTGCTTGCTTGTGGTTGCGTGCCCTCTCCTGCTGGATTTGGCAGGACTAGCTGCTCCTGGTCCCGAATTAGGAGAGTGGATAATGCTGTCTGCATGCACCATTCCCATGCCACTACCTGGTAGTGATGGTCACTATAATTCCCCTTCTGTTCTGCTCTCCAGTGCCCTGAAGCCAGCTGAACTGGAATTTTCTTCATACCTTCTTCGGAAGCTGAGAAAAGGCAACTGTCTGTCACGGACAATCTCTCTCGGCGCAACATGAAACTGCAGGACTCGAACCTACTAGCGATCTTGACTAAACTGGTGAAGTTTGGTCCGGACTGTGATGAGGGTTGGTGAGTACTTGCACAACTTACCAGTGGCCCCCTGGCGTAGCCGAGTGTTTTTACGCAGGAGTATCCCTTAAAGGTATTCGAACTTGGCTGGGTTAGCCTGCGCTCCTTAGCTATTCTCACCACTTGAATACTACTTTGCCGCTAAGGGACAGGGCCTACTCGAATAGTGGGGACTTATTCTTCATTGCCTTAAGACCCTTCCTGACTTGCAACAGCCCTACAAAGAAGAGCCACTTTTTGATTAATCTGTGCGATCATGCATTTTTACGCACACTTGTACTGTTGAGCACAAGGCTCCCCTCTTCTTAGGGTTGGACTCGAAAGTTAGGGAAAGAACTCTGAAGCATTACCTATTGCCGTTTGTATAGTAAGAATAACCCTTTCTTTGCAGGTTGTGGTTGTAGCTTATACTTAAATCGCACTAGGATATGTGATGTATATATACTGTATAGTTTAAGGATTTGTGTGATAACTGTTTTGCTCATTACTAAAGTGACTCGTGTCTATTTGGTCCGGCCGACAATAAAATGTATAGATATTTTTCATATACACTTGTCTAAGAGTAATTTGTGGTTCGTTGCTGTGTGTGCTCATTGTGGTCTTCCAATCACTCTCACCCCTCCTGAGACTTAGGGCCTCATTACACGTTGTGCGGTAATGGAATACCGTTACCGGTAATGATTTACCGGTACCGTTAATTCCCTAAGCAAATCACGACCCGGACCCACCGCTATCTGCGCACCCGTTAATTACGGTGCCACTAATAGCGGCAAGGCCGCGGGCGCGCGACCCACATGCCGGAATTAGCGCCATGGCGCTAATACCAGGCCATCACAAGCCATGCAGACATGGTATTAGCGGCATGTAAAACACCCAAAAACCCCTTACCGGCATGGCGCTAATAACGGCATCGAAAAGCACCCGTTAAGAGACCTGAGCAGTGTACCCATCAACTACAGGTGGACACAATCAGCACAGGTGCATGCTATGGGGACAGGCAGCACAAAAGAGCACACCACACCCCTACCCACACCCCTTCCCACACCAAGATGGTCCCAATAGCAGCAGCATGACATGACAGCCTTGACTACATGATAGCAGTGCAGCACCTACAACAACAGCCAGCACCAGAGGTGAGCCGTAACAGGCACCCATTACCCACACCATACAGGCGAAGACAGCCATCCACTCAGGAGGTGGCTCCTAACCCCTGTACGGAACCCACAGAACCATCAGGAAGAGGACAACAATATAGTACATCCTTCCAATGACAGTGCTCCGCTGCCTAAGCGGCCTGGGTGTGGCACTCCTGTACGGCCGTGTCAAAGTGGCAAAGACAACCATGGCATGTGTAGAGCATCACAAAATGTGCATATGATGGAATGTGCCTATGCCACTTGAAATTGACATGCAACCACCAGAAGAGTATGATGTGGCTGGGGATGAGTGCGGGTGGAATGCCCCAGCAGGACATGAAACAGGCAGTGCCAAGGAGGCACACGATGTGCATCAGCATCTGATTCTGCAATCTCATCATGCACCAAGGTGAAATAGCATGGACGTAGATGGGAATTGTTGCCCTGGTGCATGTTTCGAGGCCCACAAAGGACCCTGTCCACAATGAATGACACATACACAATAATGGAGACCACGCTTGGGTTTCAAACTCTGAACAGTGTATATTGAACATATCGTGGTACTAAAGTGCATAACCCAAACTCCCAAAATACACCCTTACCCCCCTCAACACACCCAAACACACCCTTACCCCCCTCCCCCCTCAACACACCCAAATACACCCTTACCCCCCCTCAACACACCCAAACACACCCTTACCCCCCTCCCCCCTCAACACACCCAAATACACCCTTACCCCCCTCAACACACCCAAACACACCCTTACCCCCCTCCCCCCTCAACACACCCAAATACACCCTTACCCCCCCTCAACACACCCAAACACACCCTTACCCCCCTCCCCCCTCAACACTCCCATGTGAGTCTCATGACGTGAATGTGTCCATTGCCACATGTGGCACACAAATCCTGGTGGCCCTATTTGCCAGTGCCTGCATCGTCATCTGGTGGCTGTGAAGCCGTGCGCCGCAGGTTCCGCATAGACCGGCGCAGGGGACTAGCCTGGCGTGAACTCCCAGACGAGGAGGGGCCTGGTTCTTCCTGGGCCGGGAGTGGGCACCGACGCTCAATAGCGTCTGCTATGCGGTTCATGGCCTGCCGCAGTTGGGCCATTTCACTGCAGATTCGGCTGGTGCATGCCTCCATGCCCTCCCTTGTCTGCTGTGCAAGTGTAGCAATGTCCTCCCTCAGGCGGGCTGTCTCTGCCACATGTTGACCTACTAGGCCACTCATCTCGGTCTGCCTCTGGTAGATGGACGAGAGGTCATGTCGCATGGTGGGTGCTGGTGGGATGGCTGATGCACCTGGTCCCATTGCACTTGCATCAGGAGAGGATATCTGGGGGCTCCATATCCCTTCAGGGGTGGGTGAATCTCCATGACTACCCGGACCTGAGGAGTACCTCGGGCTTGCCAGTAAGGGGCTTGTTGATCTGGGGCTCTGGCTATCAGCATCAATGGCAGGTGTGTCCTCCTCATCTGAAGGTGGGGCCGTGGCTGCTGCTTCACCCGTTGAGCTGGTGGCAGCAGAGTGCATCCCCTCGATGCTGCCCTCACCTACTGGGAGACACACTTCCGTGGGTGCCACGACGGGAGCAGCCATGGCCTGTGGATGCGTGCAACTGGTGTTCCGGCTGCTTTTGTCTCTGTGGTCATGGACACTCGTCCTGGCTGCCTTTGTGGATGTGGCGGTGTCCCCTGTGGCATCCCTCCTTGCTTTTTTGCTGGATGTGAGAGCAGGTGTGGAAGTGCGTGCCTCCTCAGTGTCAGTGTGTGAACCTGCAAGGGTGAGAAATGTTGACAACCATCATTAATGGGTCGACCTGCCTTGAGCAAAATGAATACCTCATGCCGTTCTATGCATTCCGGGCTCTTTAGTGTGGATGCAGGTAATGGGGATGTTGGGTGGGTCATGCATGAATGGGTCTGTGTTGTACGGGCATGTGGTGATGCATGCATGTCTGTTTGTGGCTGGAGCCACGGCATTCATATGGACACATGATTGGGGGGAACATCACACTTCACTGTGCATTGTTTGATGCATACACTCACCTCCATCGGACGAAACGGCCACGCCATGCTCCATTTGTCCAACTCCCTCAATGCATTCCACCCCGATGGTTGATGCACATGTCTCCTCCCACTCAGTGAGCTTGATTGGCGATTCACTGCCTCCTCCTGTGCCCGTTGCCATGTTGCGGTTCACGGATAGAATGTTCCGCACACGGAGCCGGAGGTCATCCCACCTCTTTCGGCAGTCTTTGACTGTGCGGGTTGTGGTGCCTACTGCGCTGACCTTGTGGGCTACCTCTTCCCAGATGGCCTTCTTCTTCACAATGGTCTCCCGACGCATGTCGTTGTTGAAGACAACATGAGCATTGTCTGCTAGTGTCTGCGTTAGCATGAGGAGCTCCTCCTTGCAAAATTTCTCCTTGCGTTGCCGCTCAGACGATTTCTTAACGGCCTTGGGCATCTTCACGGTGTCCTTGGTGTTTTTCCCAACGTGGTTCCTGGTAAGGTGTCCTGGATAAGGAGGATGGCAATGGATTGTGTTTTTAAAGATGGCCGCCGTGCTCTTTCCCGTTCCGGTGCGATGACGCTATTTCCGGTTCCGCAATATTACGGAAACCGCTATTAGCGGTGACCGCTAATGGCGGTCACCGCTATTTGCGGAAACCGCTATTTGCATGTGGCGGCAGGTCGGAAGTGCTAACAGCGCTTTCGTGGATGCCGTTAAGGGACTTTTTGGGGAGTTTAGCGGCATGGCGGTAGGCTCATTACCGGCATGGCGGTAGGCTCGTGCCCGCGATCTCGTAATGGCATGCAATTTGCAGCCTCTTGCGAGGGCGGACACGCTAATTACGCCATGCCGGTAATTGCCGATTTTTACCGCCTACCGTGTAATGAGGCCCTTAGTCTTGCCTGCCTGTCAAGATACCTAGATTGTTTTTGCTTGTCCAGAAGGTTTCTCTGTTTCACTAAACCGCGCGTGGCCTCCTAAACCTCTGCCCACCAGGTCAGAGTTTAGAAATCCATCTTAACTGTGGCAAACTACGCCCGAACATTTTTCTCTTTATGCAAAATACCTGAGGTTTCGGTATCTGAAGGCCTGCTGGAGGTTAGGCTCAGAAATGGGAATAGAAAGCAGAGTAACTGGAATGGTGTTATACCATTGAGTGTCTTTTTTAGTTCTTTGGTTATCATTTTTTGGTTGTTTATGCTTGCCTGTGTGGGTTGGGGATCCTCATATTGGTGGAATGTGCAACATAGAAGTGAGGGAGAGGCATGTGGGAAAGGAGGCCATTAAGCTATTACCACAAGCACATAGAAATGTGTGCATGGATGATGGGTAAAGAAAGGAACAGAGATTACTGAGAGGTGGGAATACACAACCTACGTAGATAACAAATATCCCTAAAGTAGTGACATGCAAGGTTTGTGAATTAAATAGCTATATAAAGCACAATAGGGTGGCATCCTACCTCTGCAGGAAATGGGTGGAGATAGCCCTGTTGCAGGAAACCCATCTAACAGATGAAAAGCAGCATATTGTCACTGAGTGGTGGGGTGGAGTGGGCTATTGCTCTAAATACTCTACGTACACTAAGGGGATTCTTATATGGATCGCTGTCTCAGTTCCTTTTAAAATGAATGAGGCAGTCGGACAAAAAGGCAGGATGGTAGTGGTGCATGGTGCCATTGGGGTCATACAGGATGGAAACTTGTATGCCTCCAATGGCACGGCGGCTGGTTTCTTCCCGTCGGTGTACACTAAACTAGCGCATTTGAGGAACATTTTCTGGATATGGGAGGGGCGATTTCAACTGCACTTTCGATCCCAGGATGGACAGGTCAGATGATAAATTCATGGAGCCGCACGCTCCAGCTAGAGTCCTGGAATTGGTGCTGCAAGAACTGTCCCTAGAAGACCAATTGCGGGTGAACAATGTGGACACCAAGCAATACTACTACTATTAGGCCAACCATAATCTCCATACAAGAATAGATTATATGCTTACAGGCGTGGAGTATGTGAGCGAGTTTGTTAAGGTGGAATACTTGGGCAGGGCCATCTGTGATCCCTTGCCAATGATAGCGGCATGGAGCCTGCGTGGAAAGGTTCCTCCTGTGCCCACGTGGTGCATGAGAGCAGAGTCCCTGCTGGGCAGCCAGTTTAGTGATTACTTGGAGGATAAAATTGTAGGATATTTTGAGGTGACTCAAGTGAGCGTTGATGACTGTGGAACAATCTGGGAAGCGCTTAAAGTGGTAGTGATGGGAGAAGCTATCGCTAAGGCAGGACGGATTAGGAGGAGTTTGATAAAGGAGCTGGAGAATTTTGAGGGGGCGTTTAAGAGATTGGATAGCCTATCGGATCCTGATGGCTCGGGACGGAGAAACTGGTCTCTCTACGGCAGCAGTGTAGGGCGACATGGGAAAGGCTTCGGAAGTTTGATTACGGTGTGTACACATGAAAACAGCATGAGGAGGGGGATAAGACCGGTAAATTATTGGTGTGGCTTTGTCACAGAGAAAATCCAAAACATGTAATAACAGAGATAACAAATGAGTGTGGGGAATGCTGGAGGTCACAATCAGAGATCAATGGTACCTGTAGTACATATTATGAGGAGCTGCATGGGGATACAGAGTAGGGGTGTACCAAAATGTGGCTTAGAGTAAGCATTCGGACAAATTCTGGCTGAAAAGGAAATATTCAGCTCCTGTCGAATTTTTAATTAATTATCACTCGAAGCCAAATAGTTTCCCATACAAAATACTTTAAGTACTGCTTTGACTTTGTGCCTGGAATCATTCAGGCATGTAATGCTTATCCTTTAAAAGGATAATTGAACAAATACGGCTGTTACTTTTTTATTGTGTACTGGCAGAGTAGAGATGTGAAAGTGCAAACAAATTCCTGGCCCTTCATGTGCTTGACAGGCAGGCTTTCATCTGGTGGTTTGCTGGGGCAGGGTCGGCTGGAGCAAAACTCTCAATATTTAGAATGTATCTGTTGTCTCCCCCTGTATTATGCAGTTGAAAACCACTGAGCTGGAACAATTGTTTATGAAGTATCTATTGGAAAATTGTATTTTATTTAGGTGGTTATTGATTTTCTGATGACATGTGTAAGGAATCTGAAAGTTACAGGTTCCAATCCCACTAATTCCCAATCCAAATAATATAATTAAGTGGATTAATGGAGCTGTTGCAGAGATCCCAGTAAGTTCCAAATCCTGAACATAATAGCCCAGGAGGTAGTGTGCCTGCAGCAAAGAACTGTATTCAGCCTGCAGGTGAAGATAATAAAGCAGGTAAAATTGCTCAGTAGGAAGCGTGCTTGCGGCAGAGATGTGCTTGTAATATCGAAACATAGGTTACAGTTCCTGTCCTCCAACATTCCCATGTTGTCAAAATGATTCCCTTTTCCCCTTTGAATTTAGTAAAAGTGACAGCTTTTACTAAAGAACGTGGCTATCTTTTTTTAACCAAAATGCCCTAGTCGGTGGCAGCAGAAATATTGCACCCAACAATAGAGAGTTAAAAAAGAGGGCTATTTGTGTAATAAAAACAAGGTGGTGCAACTTTACAATTTAGAAACATTGGCCCAAATGGATGTATAAGTGAAATAAATAAGTAAAATAAACATGCACATGGCCAGTAAAGATCTGAATGTCAGCACTGTCCTTTCCATAGAGGGTCAGCAGAGAACCATGGAGGACTCAGCCAGCAGTCCCTATATATTTTGTCTGGTGTCTTTTAACATGTCCCAAATTGCCACAAACATACCCCACCTGAAAAAGAAAGAAAAATACTATCTATTCATGAAAAACATGTGTCAAATGCCTCATCCCCACTCAGTACGACAGATAGAAGGCATGGCTTTAGCATACCCTTAAGATTTGTATTAAGTAGCACCTCTGCAGTCAGCAGGGCGCTAATGGATGCCATAACTTCTTTTGTATGCTGGAGCCAGAAGGCTAACGATTGCCAGGCCAAAAAGGAACATTTGAAAGTACAAGTAGGCACACCCCACTTTGCCCTCGCAGTGATTGCATTCTATACTTTTGGGCTAGTCTTATTTACTTGGGCCCTGCCCAACAAGTGACAAACATGAATGCACAAAAAATAAAACAGTGCTTTTATTGAACAGTTTATTTTCTCATAATGTATTCCTTTCATGATTCACAGAAACATCTTCCATAGACAGCAAAGAAGAGAAATGCAATATGAATGGGCATACATATTATAAAGTGTGTTTTTAGTTTATAAGGTGTTTTGCTTGTCTGCATAACTTTATTTATTAAAAAGGCAACTATTTGGCTCTGTATTAAGCTCCGGCCAAATACTTGTCCAACTGTTTGGTATTCGGACAAATACCAAAATGTACTATTTGGTACACCCTATTTCAGCGCAACCTGACCTGGAGGAGATTAGTAATATACTATCTCAGATCCAGTTACCTGGTCTGACACCGAAACAGTCGAAATTGATGGGTGCCCCTCTGATGAATGGGCAGGCGAGGGCAGCAATCGCATCTCTGAAAGCTGGGAAAAAGCCAAGGGGTGGGGTGGTTTGCCGACCAAATGGTACAGCACATGCGTTGATTTCTTGGCACCTAAACTGTTGAAGGCAAACCAGAGCACTGTTGTGCATCGTATAGACCGCAGTTGATGTTGAACCAAGATGTGAAGATACTGACTGTCCTTCTGGTGGGGAGATTGTGATCTGTCATTGACTCTGGTGTTCATTGAAACCAAACAGGTTTTGTACCTGGCAGGGATACCTCTCTAAACAAGTGGTGGCTCCACTATGTTATCAACGTGGTAGTGTCCTTGGATGCTGTGAAAGCTTTTGACTCTGTGTACTGGGACTGGATATATGCAGTGCTGTGTGCATTTTGAGTTGGAGAGGGCTTCTTACGATGGGTGTGATTGATATCTACGGACACCATAGCCAGAGTAAAAACTGGACATTATATATCAGAGCTTTGGGGACTAAAGAGAGGGATGAGACAGGGATTCCCACTGCCAACAATGTTACTTATCTTAGCATAGGAGTCGCTAGCGGCATATCTACAGGAAGCATTTGAGGAGGCAGGAATACTAGTTGACAGTAGGAGGCACCTGATATCCTTATGTGCAGATGACATGTTGAAATAGGTCCACGACCCAGGGCACAGCCTACCACTCATACTGAAAGTGTTTGGTAACTTCATCAAATTGTCGGGTATTGCAGTGAGCCATGAAACACCATGCATATTTCTGCAGGTGATGATGGCAGGGAGACCTGAGAAGGACTTACCTGGTTTAGGCATTAGATTAGCTACATGGAGGGATGTGGTCAGGGAGGGGAAGCTAATGGGTTTCCCAGAGGTCATGCAAGAGTATGGTTTACATATAGGACAATTCCAGATATGTATCAGATTGCTACGAAGAAGTGGGTTGAATTGCCGGAAGAAGCAGAGTGTGAGGGAATGCTTGCCTTGCTATACAAGATGGAGGATGGCTGGCGGAGGGTATCGAGACTGTATGGGAGGTTATTAGAAGGAATGTTAACACCCACAAGATGAGACAGAAATGGGATATGGACCTGGGCTTGTATTTGGAGGACGCTGACTGTGATCGAGCTCCACTATATGTGAGGCGGTTCTCTAGGAATGCAAGACATAGATTAATACACTTAAAGATTATACATAGGACATACATGACGCCCAAAAGGGTGGCTAGATTCAACACGCAGATGTCCTTAGCCTGCCCCTGTTGTGGGACTGAGGTGGCGGATTTCATACATATGTTTTTTTGGCTGTGCTCAGTGGTACGAGAATTCTGGCATCTGTGAGGGGTCAGGAATGAGAGGCAGACACAAAGTTGTAATGTTTTCAACATTAGACATCTTTATTAAAATAACGGGGTGGGATAAAGGCCTTCTGACCCTATGCAGAAAAGAGTTTCCCTGCCTAGGAAACTAAAACTAATGATCAGTCTGTGTCTTGTCATCAAAATCATGCAATCGGTCTTTCTGGGTCATCATGAGCTTGCCGGTAACCCTTAAATGCAGTGGTAACGCTATTACCACTGAATTTAAGGGTCCGCTAAATCACAGGTTTGGCAGGAATTACCCCCAGCTCTGAGCTGGGGGTAAATCCACTGTGAATTTTCAGTTTTTCGGCACGGTAATACCGCTGACGCTAGTTGCGCTGAAAATTCCCCATTGGGCCTAATGGGGAATGGGGAATTTTTGAATGGGGCCAATGGGGAATGGGGAATTCCTGTTCCGCCAAACACATGATCCGGTGCTAATATCGCCGCCGGTTTGGCAGTAATGCTATTAGCCCCAGCGGTATCCCGGTGGTAATACCGCCGGGATACCACTCAACTCATGATGAGGCACCTGTGTCCAAAAATGCATCTGGCCCCCACACTTGAGCTGAACAACCAAATGTGTAAGGTAAATATCTCTGTTTTAGATTCAGTAAAAAGGGTCTGCAAAAACTAAGTATGTAAAATCCAACAAAACAATCCTTGGATCCAGGGGATGGTTACCTCCCCCTGGATTATTCCAGGAAGGATAGCGAAAGTCTCCTTTTCAAACAATGCTTCCTTAAGAGTAGCAGAAAGGTCTCTTTAACACAACCATTTCTTCAGGATGGCAACACATGTCTTTTCATGCAACAATAACTTTTTAAGAATAGAAAAAGTGTCCCTTTTACACAATAACATCTTACGGATGATCCCCTGGTATTCCCTCCTGCCAGGTATCTTTTCAAAATGTCTTTCTCTTTGATATGCTTGAAATGGGTTACCTGGTGTACTTCCCTGCCAGGATCCCCATTCTGAGTTTTGTAGATCCCCTGGTATACTCTTCTCCCAAAGGCTCATGCCTGATGTGCTTCTTTCAACAGGACTTCTTACAATGTTCTCAATCTCTTACAGTATAATACAGCTGTAGTCCTTCACTGTTCATACTTCATTGGCTTTAGGCACTACTTGTTCCAACTTCCCCCATATTGACATCTCATATATGGACACTTGTTCAGCTTCTGTCTATTAACTTCTTCACTAGTATTAATTTGTTTGTGGCAACACTTGTTACAATTTTCCCCATATTGACATCTGAATTACAGATACGTGTTCACTTCTTCACTAGTATTCATTTGCTTGTGCCAATATTTGTTCCAATCTTCCACATATTGACATCTCATATATGAGAATTTGTGTACATTCTGTCTTTCTATTTTTCTTGGTTAGAATTCAAAATAGGTTCTGAATTGTTCATATGCCTGTCGGAACGCTGCGGTGTCCCCAACAGCTCTGGGCAGACTCACCATAATTTGATGCTGTTTCCGACCTGTGGCATGTTGCAGTTGTGACGTTTTCACTCTGGGAAGGCGTCCCCCACTCTGCAGACCCTCTTTCAGTCGTCCCACCGGCTACACATTCACTTGCCGGTGGAACTGCTGGTGTTTAACGCAACTGCGTCCCTAACAGCTTTGCTGCTGCTGCCGGTTTCTCAGCGGTCCTCCCATGGCATCCGCTGTGTTTCTCTCGTTCTTGCGCTTCTCTGGTAGGTTAGCACGGCCCGCTCCCATGCGTCTTCTTCTGCCTTCGGCTCTGTTTCCCGCTTCCCCTGCTCTGCATCTCTCCTCTTCACCTACACCTTCACTTCTTAATTGAAGGTGTACACCATTTTCAACAGTCCTGCACAGCTAATTTCCATTTTAACAACTAGTCTGCACATTTAGCTTGGTGGTTCCTTTATTCCACATTAGCTCCTTCTTCCTCTTCCTTGCCTCAGAACGTGAGGCTATATGGGAGCTGGAGTCCATAGGAGTTTTAGGCCCTTTACATTTATATTGTTTTGGATTTTTGTTTAAAGCAATAATATCAGAGACAGTAGATGTTAAATGTGTATATGGGGTATGAATAGTTTTCTGCTCAGATTGTTTTGCTGGATGGGGTATTGTGGTTTACAATGAAAGGGATTTGAAACGTGATAAGCCATCAAGAATTCAGGAATGTTGAATTCTTCATCATTATGAAGTGAGAATACTGCGTCACTCCAGATGGGGCTGAAGGGAGGGTCCCTGGAATGCGCCTCTCGACCCCCATAAGCATGACAGCCCGAAGAGCCTGAAATGCCAGATGCCAGTCACTGTTTGGCCAGCCCCGGGAGGGCCAGTGACATCCACATATGCAAACAGATATTCTCTCAGACAACCATTCAAATCTTATCCAGCTGACATCTCTCTGGATACAGGTGCCTCATTGGTTATGGATGGTGGCACCTTTCTGGACCTGATCGACTAATGACAAATACCTACCTGTGCTGACGTTATTAGAGACACCACAACATAATAAGGTTAGCTATGAAGCAAACCTGCATCCATGCACGAAGTAACACACACACACACGTGACACGAAGAACATGCTTACACAGTTCTGTAGATAGAGGACAGATACATATACATACTGTCAAACGCCTTTATTATATTCTCTCATTAGCCAAATGCAGAAATGCTTGCAGATGCCTATTACAACTGACCACATGGAACTACAGGATTGTATAAAATACTACTAACCTATTAGAAGACTAGCACAATATAGACATATAGCAATTATAACACAACTATAGTAGGATTACATGAAGCCACATGCATCAGAATCAGAGGCAAAGAAAAGCAGAATTAGGCTGCACGAAGCACCAGGCCAGGGCGCGCAGCCACGGTCAGAAATGAGCAGAACATTCCTAAGCCCCAGAGACAAGGATCCACCTGCAAAATATCATAATAATTCCTCACTACTTGCAGACCAGAAAGCTCAATGCTATCTTCTTCACCCACGTGGTGCAGCCGAGCCGATCATTGGCCATTTACTCGTGGTGGGAAGAGGAGCAGTTCCCAGTGAAGCAGACACAAAGTGATACATGTGTTGTTTTAAAACGTTGCAACCCGGCAGGCACTCTCAAAGGCAAATTGGTTATACTGATGGCAACAATGGGGACACAGAGTCCCTCTCATCACCTTCAGAAGATTCATGGAGCGCTGAGAACTGAGCTGGTCCCTGGCCTAGGGAGACCAGCTCCAGCGAATCAGGAAACACAAATCCAAGGGTAATCCTGCGAGCCTGCAACAATGTAGTAGATAGTTTCTGGGGAAGGTTCAGGCAAAACCACCTGACATGAGAGGGCCAGTTAGCTGACATCTATAGATGCCGGCTATAGGTAATAACAACCCCAACCACCCAATCATGCATACTCTTAGGTTTTTGGGGAAGAGCCCAATTTGTGATGTCAGACCTTGACAAAAGTCCCTGACATGCGCTCAGGAGCTGTGTTTGCTGGAGAATTCTGTTTTTCTTGTATGAAGCCTGTCTGCTATAGAAAATAAACGACAGTTCTAACTTGCCCTTGGCTGAGTCCTCCGTCTGTATACAGGGGAAGGGTTTGTTGGGCCCTGGGTGCTCTGAACGGTGAATGTGTAGTGTGAACCACGGTCCTCTCTCGTATACCTAATACTACAGGGCCACTGCCTTTCCTCAGTCTGCCATCTCCTCCCATGTGGTCCTCCCTCATAAAACCACCCCCAAGGAGGGGATCAGCTACCGGCTGCCGTCCCCTGGCCGCATGGGAGGAGATCTTTGGCTGGGGACCAGTGACGACTTCACCGGATTCATCAGATCATATGCGAATGAAGTTGGAAGAGGTGCGCTTGACAGCATTTCTCTGCCGAAGAACAAACATGTAACAAAATGAATTGTTACAGTGGGTACACTGGCAAAGCGTAGAATAGCTATGGTTTGGAAGAGGGCAGGGTGGCGATTTTTACGGCATGGTGGGAGGACATGAAAAGGTGGTGCATCGCTGAAACTACGGTATGGTATAGGGCTATGAGAAGGGGATCACATGAAGCCAATGACAACATGGCAGCCTCGAATGCCTTGATACAATACTTATTTCAGCCCTCGGGTAATAGACCCTTCTGAGAGTTCGTGGGTATCTCACCGGGAAAATGAAGAGCATGTTGAGGAGGAGTGAGGGAGGTGTGGAACAAATGGTAGAGATCAGAGGAAGGCGAGAGATGGGACTCCTGCTAAAGGGAAATGATGTACAAAGCACACTCTGAACACACGACAAGCTGGTGGTACTTGTGATGCTGCCCCTTTAACGGCTGCATGCACGCGGCGGAGTGACGTTGCACTCCACCGTGTGCAGTATAAATAAAGGAGGCATTCCCGAACCACACGGACGTGTCTGAGTGAGGTCTGTGGAGAGAGGGGGCTCACGGACACCCGTATCTGCGCGGCACACACCACAACACTGGCGACGAGGTGGGACTGCATCCCGGGCCAGGCGGTGATATCGGCTGTGCTTTTTGTTTTTTGTTTTTATAACATCCGCACCGTTCGATCATGCCACAGAGAAAGGTGCAGTCCACGCAGTCTGCGGCCATTTTGTGACTGGGCCTAGGAAGGCCGCAACTTTGATTTTGAAGCATCTAGAGGCCATCCAGGGCCAATTTCTGGAACACTTAGCAGCAGAAGGCTGCTTATACCACATGCTGTGGTTTGGATGAAGATTGTGCATATTTTCGTTGAATTACATCGAGTGAATGGTGGATCCAGGGGAGACCTGCCAAGCTGGTAGGACAGACTCTGGGCCCACCTGGCTCAATTCTTAGGACTCCCACTCACAAGGGTGGAACAGATTTGGTGAAGTTGGTGATGACGTCTTCCTGGCAATATTGAATGTACATTCTGGGATCCAGCTGGTGAAGGGGTTTGTTCAACATCTTCCTGCCTGCAAGAAGAAGGAGTTGAGTTGCGGCCTTTGTGGTCTCATACAAAGGTGCTTGTGTGCTCAATGCCATGGATGGCGATGGACAGGCAGCATCTCAACAGCAACTGGATCAAGGTCAGCCTCAAGTGCAACCCCTTCAGGCACCAGTCCAACCCCCAGTACAACGTCCTATAGAGGTGATTCAACCTCCAGTACAACCTCCTGTAGCGGCTGTTCAACCTCCAGCGCAGCCCCCTGCAATGGCTGCACCACAACTACCAGGTGCAAGACCCCCAGGTACATTACCACCAATCCCTGAGTTTGATATCTCAGGGGCACCTTCGAGCCTGGGGCCACGCTGGAAGATGTGGATGGATAGACTGGAAATGTAATTGTGTACCACAATGGAGACTAATGATGACAGCAAGTTGGCCACCTTGCTATACTGTGCAGGAACAGCGGTGCATGAGGTATTCTTGTCACTCCAGCCACGTGCAAACGCAGACTATGGGAGATTCCCCTTGGGGGCAGCACGCCAGAAAAGATGATGAGACACTAGATACATTCTATTGGAGGTTGAGAAGGTTGAGAAGGTTGGCAGTGCCATGTGCATGGGTGGATCCGGAGACTATGATCAGGAACCAGCTGATCCAGGGATGCACGTCTGGCAAGTCCTGAGGGAACCCGACATCACCCTTCCATGCATTCTAGAGCTCGGGCGGTGCCAGGAGGTTTCCGATCTGCGGGCATCCCAGTTGGAGGCTGGGGTGTGCCCCAGCAAGGCTGAAGATGTCTGTGCAGTGGGACGTGGCAGGGGAGCCAGACGCTGGGGGATGAATCAATGAGAGAAGGGGTCGGCTCCTGTCAACTCATGCTCGAAGTGTGGGTATGACATCCCCCATCCAGCAGAGGGCCCAGTGATGGAAAAGACATGTGGCAGGTGTGGTGGTGCCGACCACTATGCAAGAATGTGCAGAGCCACTACCCCAGTGGTGGTTCCCTGAGGTCCGGTGAGGGCTGGGTTCTTCCGGCAGCAGCGCCCTTCTAATGTTGCTCAAGTAGATCAGGCAGAGGACAATCCAGTCCAGGAAGAGGAAGAGGAGGAGGAAGAGGAGAATGTGTTCTTTGTCTCCAGCATAGGTGTATCAAGGCCGAAGACAAGGAGGCAGCCTCGATGCCAGGTGCTGGTGAATGAATCCTCTGTTCCTGTCCTGGTAGACACAGGGACATCAGTGAATGTTATGGCTTGTGAACACTATGACGCCATGGTGTGACCTCCTACCCTGACCAAGCCCAAAGCTTGCATTTTCACCTTTGGAGGCGCGGACTCTATCCCATTGGATGGTGCATTCATTACAGACGTGAGACATGGTGGGTCTGCGATAAGGGCCCGGTTCTACATGACGCCTGTCAGCAGCAACACCCTGCTGAGCTGTGCGGCGGCAGAGGCACTGGGCATCATCACCGTTGCATATTCTGTATACATTGATGACATTCATGTAATCCTGGAGAAACACGCTGCTCTCTTTGAAGGGATTGGGCAAATGGCTGGTGAGCCGGTGAAGCTACACATAGACAACTCAGTTCAACCTGTTGCCCTCAAACACTGATGAGTCCCTTTTCACTTAAGAGAGCTGGTGGACAAGGAGCTGGCCAATTTGGTCAGGTTGGTCATAATAGAGAAGGTGGAAGGCCCGACACCATGGGTGTCTCCAATTGTAGTAAGTCGGAAACTGAAACGCATTTGCGTGGACATACGCCTGCCCAACGAGGTTATTAAGAGGGAGCGGCACATCACGCCCGCAATTGATGACATCATTACTGAACTACAGGGTGCTTGATTCTTCTCAAAGCTGGACGTCTGTGAAGGTTACCATCAGGTGGTGCTACACCCCGAGTCGAGGTACATAACAACTTTCACCACCCACAAGGGTCTCCATAGATACAAGAGGCAGAGCTTCGGGGTGTCATCTGCGGCCAAAGTTTTTCAGAATATTATCCGTAGGACACTGGCAGATCTAGATGGCATCCTAAACATTAGCAATGACATCCATGTGTTTGCCAAATCAGAGTCGCAACACCTGGTGAAGCTGGCCAAGACCTTCAAACGCCTCCAGTCGCTGGGCCTGACCCTGCACCGGGAGAAGTGTGAGTTTCTCAGGACCACCATTGAATTCTTTGGTTTTGTATTGAGGGCCGGTGGGGTGTCTCCTTATCCACGCAAGGTAAAGGACATTGTGATGCTGGAAATGCATTGGAGGGACAGGGCCTCCGTATCCTTGTCCTTTACTGCTCTTTATCGTGTGTTCTGTCGTGTTTTCCGCGCAGGAGTTCATGTGGGACTCCTGGCGGTGCAGCTCTCTTTCTTTTGGTTTGGTGAACGGACCCGTGGGATACCCTTATGGCACCCATGGGTGGGGGTACAACCCTGTGCCCCTAGTATATGTTTTTGGGCACCTGTGGGCGGCCCAAAGAGCAGGGTATGGGCTGGTGGCAGCTCCATGCTGAATTTGACAGGTGCGCGGAGTATCCTCCATTTTGGGATACCCTGGCCCTGCCATTGGGATCAGTTGATTCCTGATGGAAAACAAGATGGCCCCGGTGGCCTCTTGCTTTCTATTACCCATTACCTTGTTTTCCCAAAGTCCTGGGAAGCCCTGAATCTATCCCTTCCCCCTGACTGGTGGTTGGGTGGAAATGCCATATATGGTGTTGTTGTGAAGGCCCGGCCAGACTAGCTGGAGCCTTCCCGGTGATGTATGTTGTGGGTACCTCCTGTGGGTGGGACCTGGGTGAATAGTGTGACGAATATGCATTCTGTGTTGTGGGTGTCTAGTATCTGGTGGTTGACACAATGACTGAGACAACCCTGCCCGAAACCGGTATGAATGCGGCTTGGAGTGTTGAATGGCTCGGTACTTGTCCCAATACACATAACTTGTTGTGAGTGTCTGGAGAGAAGTGAATGGCCTGAATATCTTGTGTGCCTGATTGGCTGCCTGCTTGCATGAATGCCCGTAGTCGTGATTGGATACTTGAGTGTGACCCAGCGGAATGAATGTGAGATCAACAGTATATCTGGGCACCTCTCACTGCTAGGAATCATGCTCAGAAGCTGAAGTCCACTACGATGAGTAACTGGAGTAACTGACGCTTGACCTTGAAACCCCCGCTGGACGAGAAGGAGTGCTGTGGCTCTCCCTTGCAATCTGATGGCTGCTGTGTTTCCAAGGACTGACCCAGAGAGGACCTGGTAAGGCGCCCTCTTCCCGAGCTACGAGGGACCATCGTGCACAGCTGATCTTTGCCAACGCTCCCTGGTAGACAACCTTAGACAGGCTGCCGACCCGATATGGGGACTGCTGCGGAACTCCAAGGAGAAGCACCCGGACTGTTGTCCGCCACTGTCGACGACCGCCGTCGCCGACCGGAGCCGCCGTGCCTAAGAACTTCAATTGATCATCGGACGCTCTCATCTGCATTGTCACCCGCTTGTCTCCCGATGGAGAAGGCCTGACCGTCAGCGCACCGAGGAGCATCCACTGTGGGGTTTCCCTCCACCTAAAGACCACAGAGATGCTGACGACTCGACGCCCTTGCTGGGCCACAGTTCTTCATCATCTGTTTGCGGTCCAGAACTGTCGTCACTGAGGTGCCCCGCACGCCTCTTCTTTGTAGGACGCCAACGCTCTGTCGTTGACGAGCACCTCTAGGAACGAAGCTGCCACTTCCCAGCTGTAGTTCACCCTGCTCACCGTCGGACGTTCAACGACCTGTGACTCCTGCCTTAAAGGGAGGGCACTCAAGACGGGCCGTCGATTCCCCGCCACCGTACGCCAAGTTCCCTGACACTTCTCGACGATCCGTGGCTCCCGCCTGTAAGGGAGGCACTCAAGAAGGATCGGTCGGCGCATCGTCGGAGAACTCTACTCCACCAGGTACATTGGGGGGGTAAAACCTTAATTGGAAGAAGTAAGACTATCGAACATTATATGGACTGGGCTTGTGCTATTTATCTTTATTTACAGGTTGCCCAGGTGGGGGGATCTCCACCCAGAACTGCGCCTAGCTGAAGGGGTCAGTGTTCTGCTATTGTTCCAACCATCTTAAGTTCCTGCCTATCTCTATTGCTGGTTTCCTCGTTATTAATCTGTGTGACATTTTAACCGTACAGTTGATGCACTTTAATGAGATTCGATGACACTAGTGGTACCACTTTAGAATTGTATATATTTACCATTATTGACTTCCAAGTACAAAGTGTGTTATTGTGATTTTGTACATACCTTTGAATATTAATTATATAAAGACTGTGTTTTCAGTAATACAGTGTGTGGACATTCCTTTGCGGGAGTTCTGGGACTACACTGTACTTAAGAACCAGCCTGCATCACCTCCTGAGAAGCTAGGCCTTGATTGCTCGACCACGTACCAATAAAAGAGAATCTTGGCTTGGGTCCTCTGTGCCTCTCCTCTACCATATAGAGAGTGGAAGTACAGACACCCCATACCAGTCTTTACAGACATCATGGAGGCCCAGGCCCCGAAAAAGTCTCAGAGGTGAGGAGTTTCCTCTGAATTGTCACATACTGTGGCCGTTTCATCAGAAATTTGGCATCAAGATCAGAGCCCCTCAGAGCCCTCACAAAAAAGGACATGGCCTAGCAGTGGGGCCCACTCGAACAGGCGGCCTTTGATGACATTAAAGGAGCCCTCGTGGCAGAAGAAATAATGGCTTTCTTCGATCCTGCACTGGAGTCTGAAATAGTGGTGGACGCCAGCCTGTTCGGCCTGGGGGCAGTCCTGACGCAGATAGACGCCAACCAAGAGGTCCGCCCCATCGCGCTTGCCAGCAAAGCGATATCAGAGACCGAACAACGGTACTCCCAAATCGAGCAGGAGGCTCTGGCCATTTTGTGGGGCTGCCGCCATTTTCGACTCTATGTTCTCGGACGACCCGTGACAGTGGTCACAGACCATAAACCCCTACTGCCTATACTGGTGGGATCAGTTAGAGTATGGGATGTCACTGGTATTCAGGCCAGGAAGCAACAACGCGGCAGTCTATCTGTCAAGACACCCACGAGAAGGGACTGGCGGGGCACCATCCACGTGTGCTGAGGAGGCAGACGAACACGTGCAGCTCGTGGTGGAGGCTGCAACACCCAAATCTGTGCCGGTGAAAGAACTTGAACAGGCGTCGAGGGAAGAAGACTGCTTTCGGATACTCAAGGCAGCCATTCAACAAGACTCATGACAAATGTTCATCGACTCCCTGGCAGCCAGAAAACAGGAGACCAAGTCCACACTGGAACAACTGTGGAGAGTGAGGGGGTAGCTGACCTTCTCTGAGAACAGCCTACTGCTAAGAGGGGACCGCATCATCATTCCCCAGAGTTGGACACAGCAGATGATCGTGCTGGCACATCAAGGACACCAGGGCGCAGCAAAGACAAAAGCACGCCTACACCAGAAGGTCTGGTTCCCTGACCTTGAACGAAGTGTGGAAGAGTTTGTGGCATCCTATGTGTCTTTACGTTTGTTTGGTTGAGCTGTGTCTCTGCTATGCTTCTCAATGTAACTTGAAATATATCTAATTTCAATTGCCAATGTATAAGAGAATGGAATTTATAATTTACAATAAAAGATTTAAATAATAACTTTCTGAAAAATTCAAATATGTCAAAATGAATTGACTAATGTGATGCCCACCATAGCAATACTTCAGATTTTTCGATGTATCATTCCAATTCTTAAAAGACAAAAAAAAAATCAGTGCCATGGGTAATCGGTGGACGTTGGCTGTGTAGAGTTGATAGACCAACTGACCAGCCTAATTATCAGTACATTATCAGCTGTGGCCGAGAAGAAGGGGGTGAGATACTCGGCCGTGATTTCGAGGTATGTGGGAATACAGTATCTTAGATATCAAGACCCTTCTCGCACGTTCTACTCAGAGGCTGTGCACTTGCATGGGGGCAGTGTTACACAGCATCCTTAATTCCTTAGTATGGCCTTGGACGGGTTCGCACTGGCCAATAGGGCAGTGCCTGAAGCGCCATCCCCTGATGGGTTGGATTGCATTGCAGTTCATTTGATTTGCCTAAATGAAATGGCCAATGAAATGAGCTGTTTTAGTTGACATTGTTTCCATGGGCACTGTTGTTCCTAGTTGTGCACGTACCCGCACGCTGCAGTCTGTTTAACAATCACAGGTTCAAGTTCAATTTCCAGGCTGCTCTGCCTGTGTGGGTCCCGACGTCTCTTCATCCTCCCCCTCACTGCGAGCCTAAAATGCGCTCACAGGCGTGCAGCGTGTTTATGCAAGTTTCCCGCAGGTGTGCCAGTATTGTCTAATAAGTGGGGCCCGAAGCTTATGTAGTTAGGCCCTCCACAGTGACATTTACATCTATAAATGCCCACGGAGCACTGCTGAGCAGGCATTTACAGATTTTGGGTCGGCCTTGCCTGCTCAGGCCCTACCCTGTCTACGCCTCTGTGTGTGGTACTGTAAACTGCACTACTGCTGTTGGAGTCCAGCCTTTCGATCCTATTAAGGTAATATGGTGGCTGGCGTCGGGACTCTCCGCTTTCTAATTGCCTTCCTTATCTAGTCTGTATTAGAATTACACACATTACCATTGAGCTCTGTTAATGCTGATGCTGCGCTCCCAGCTGTCGTTTAATTATTGTAATTGTTTATTCATTTATAGTGGCCCCAGATCAGGTTACAGAGTTACATATGACAGTATAGGATGTACATAATAGTATTGATGTATTGCTTTAGGGCAATGACTGTCTTTGAAATGACTCCCTGCGGTGTCTAGTCAAAGGATAGAATCTAAAGGGTCGACAGGTCAAAGGATCGACACCAAAGTGTCGACAGGTCAAAGGATCACATTTTTTTTTAAAAATTATATATATTTTATTAGGTTTTTGTTTAGGGAAAAAGGTGTTTTTTAGCAAAAAAAGGGGGATGGGGGACCCCCCCCAAAAAAATTAAAAATGTCAAAAAAAGAAATAAAAAAATTCGATCCTTTGACCTGTCAACCCTTTGGTGTCGATCCTTTGACCTGTCGACCCTTTCACTGTCGATCCTTTGACTGGCAACCACTCCCTGCTACTGTCATGTTATGTTATGCTCGCTGACTGGACTGCTGGACTTCTGCCGAGCAACATGTGCACTCTACTGCACTCTCCATCAGGAGGGGATGGGAAGTGCGACGCCTGGGTTACCTCTGATGGCGCACTGCATCTGCCATACCCAGTTCTGGCCAGCTCGGCAGTCGGCGTGGAACGCTGCCGACACCATCCCAGGTTGTACCCATATCTGCTTAGCTCGTTGACTGGGCGTTTACTAAGTATATGTTTATGAGAACTGCTGAATTTATTTAAGCAACAGATGGTGCTCTGTAATTATCATGACCTGTTTACCCCTGATAGGCTCACTTCCACTGCACAACGTTCACTAGGGGCACTTAACAACAACACGGGATTAATCACCCTTACAACGTGGAATACAATCTGATCTCCCAGTCTACAGGGCACCCCGAAAACAGATGGCAATACCCCTCATATTGCTAATGCCTGTCACTCCTGCGTGGTGCTGATTAATGTCAGCTCGGTGGTCTCCAATGCACTGGCACTGATAGATTTGATCAAAAGTCAGAGATGGGATTGTTTTCTTCCTGCCATTTTCAGCACTTTTAGGGCCCAGGGCACAGACACCTTTGGGGACCCCTCCACTGAACCAAAGGAATTAAGCGATACGTGAATATCTGGGTGTACCCCCCTCATCGCAATCCCAGACCATAGCTTCATATGCTGACTCACATTGATCAAAATAACCATGGGTACTCCTTTTCAGCCCCTTACCATTCTCGTTTTAATTAGAATTATAAACAAGTTAAATTTCAATGTCAACATTCGCAGTCCACGACACGGGTTCCTATGTTCTAGCATAGCTGCAGGACAATGTTTAACAATAGCAGCAATGAGGAAGGTATGGCCAAATTAAAAATGCAAGACACGGATCGTTTAAAAAGGTTTGCATAATCCAGAATAGACAGAGGATTCAGATTAGCAGCCTCACAGAATACAAAAGTGCTCAAGCATGGATACAGGAGACCCAATAGGAAGCAAGGAGAAAGCTAAACATAGAATAGCATAGGTAATGGATGAAAATTAGAAGCTGCAACGAAGGTGTCCGTATCCAGAATAACTAAGAGTAGAAGAGGGACATGGTTTTCAAGTAGTGTTGCCATTAGAGAGCAAAGGAACAAGTGGCTGTGGCGCACAATATATCAATGCTCACTATTATTATAGAGGAAGCAACACTATAGCCAGTGAAGCCATGAGGTAGGCTTTTCTGATGATCATACTCTTAGAATGAAATCACTCTGATGCCCAGGATCACACATTGGTAACAAAGTGAAGTTGGGATATGTGCCCACTGTGAAACTTCTGCGCTTCACCACTTTCTTTTCCTGTTCTTAGCATGAACTAAACTAATCCCATTTTATAGAACTGACTTGGAAAGTACGCAAATCACATAACCCAACATTACAATTTAAACAAATGAAATGTTATAAAAGCTTATTATGCTAAATTGGAATGATTCTAGCTTCATTTTCTCCATCATCAAGGGAAGTACATAAGTAGCACCATACTGATTGATGCCATCTTAAAATGTTCTATCTTGGCTTCTCTATTGTATTTTAAAGGTTAAAAAAACATAAAATACAGGCTTGTGAAATTGTCATTCATAAATGTGCATACAAATCTTTCAATTGTACAAAAAAGCAAACCATTTTGTCAAATAAGCAGACCTTAAATATGCTTGCCAGAGGCCAACAATACCTGGGCCGTTTTCTTCTGTCTAGAACCCCTTCCACTCAAATGGCCTACATAAACAGAAAGACCAGGTAATGGGCTAAACCATGCCATCAGCATGTGAAATGGCAACCGTTTCACAGAAGACAGCACAGTAATGTTAGTGCTACAAGATGAATGATTAGTCCAGGATCACTGTGTTGTCTGCTGGCAAAGCCAAGATACCAGCATGAATGCTTTGGTTCCAAAGCCTTGAATTTGGATAACTAATCACCTTTTAGACTAAAACATTATGCTCATCATTGGAGGTGACTTCCTAGGTTTTACAACTCTGCGTTTGAACAAACCAATTTCTAGACCTTCTCTGTGCTGATGTTATGTTACATTATATCGCAAATGCTATCTGGTGCAGGTATATTGCTGTTAATATCAGATGTTGTGCTACCAAACAAGTACGAAACAAAGCACATATACATGGAGCTAGAATGTGTAATTTTGCATATGAGCACACATCTCTGCAAAGAGCGCTTAATACACTGAGCAATCTTCTGAACCATTGCTTCACTCACATTTATTAATATGCATTTCAACTGTAGCTGTTGTACATGATCAACATAATTTCCACAGGAAGTTGAGAATGCTGTAGACCTTGTGCTGTAGTGAATGAACAAACCATGCTTTCCATAGTGAGCACAGAAAACCTTACAAGATGAACTGATCAGAGAATAATGTACTTCTCAACAACATGCAGGCAAAACGTTTAGAGCCTCAGAAGCACACTATCCACAATATCATGGTGTGTGCTATTTAAGTTTGTTGAACAATGAGAACTGACTTCTTTAGCTCACGTAGCCTTGTCTGGGCCCCTTCCAAGGTGGGGGCCCAGGGCAAGGGCCCCTTTTGCCCTCCCATAAAGACTCTCTGGTTTTCTTGTTACAGAAACGTGGTTCTCAGAAAGTCCTCTCCCGATGTGCCATACCTTAGTACCCCCTGACCACCACATTAAAAGGATGAACCAGAAAGGGGGCAGTATAACTATTATTTAGTAATCCTGTTGGACAATCCCAAATATTGAACAAGCGGCCTGGTATAAGACCTCCCAGATCGGACTTGCTAATATTAGGCTATCTCCAAATGTGTCTTTTAAAATTGCATTATGCTAGCGCCCTTCAGGACTGATGAATACCTTAGCACAGCAATATAATACCCCCGCCTAATTGTTGCAGGTGATTTTAACATCTGGCTGGAATCCGTGGACAATGCCTCAGCTATTAAGTTGACAGAAATCTTTACAAATCATGGTCTACTACCTCTGACTATTACTTCTTCTCATCAAAGGAGGTGTTGCCTTGCCATGTTTTGGCAGCTGGAGGATCCAGGCTCACTATGCTCAACACCATGCCAGATTCACAAAGGAATCCCGCCAAAGGCAAAACTCAAAGCAGACCCACCCCACCTTGGTTGGTAGAAGAAGAGCCAAGAATAAACATACAAATGAGAAATTGTGAAGAAAGAAGACTAGGGTCATTTAGGGAAAATGGTCACCCAAGGGTGCTGTACTGCAGCTGTGAAAACAACCTGCGAGTAACTGATACGGAAATGGTAGAAAGATGTATCCACTGCTGCCAGCCATTTAGGTTTGTTTGTTACTGTAACTAAAAAGTTACAGGAGCAGTGGGAAAGGAGATACTCAGTAACGCCTCACGACCCCCCCCCCATAAGGGTGTGTGTGCTGATCCCACAAACGAAAAGCTAAGTAAGATTAAAAAAGTATCCTACTATCCTTGAGAACAGTAGTACTCATCGGAAAATAATACAAAATATAAAGGGAAGCCCAAGGGACTCCCCAGCAACACTGCACCTACGATGCTGTGTGCTACAACAATCACTTACAGATGCCCGTAATAAAATGCATGGAGACAAGAATGTCCCCGTTAAAGCAAAAAGAATTACAGTAGCTGTAAAGTAAGATTCCCAAGTCAGAGCAAAAACAAGGAGTGAGTGAGACAAAGTCCCACTCACTCAGGAGAATAGATCAAAACATCTCAGAAGTCCAGCAAAAGTGCTGGATGTCTCCCAGGTTGAGGGGAATTGGTACAATAAATGAACATTCTCCCTTACACTCGTCACCCCAGATGAAGGGACAGGAAGTTTGAATCTACTGGTGGACATATCTCTTGTTCCAGTTGGTTCTACTTCCCGGAGAGACCATCAGCATTCTTATGAATGGTACCTGACCAATGCTTAACAGTGAAGTCACTGCCTTGAAAGCTGATGGACCACCAGCACAGTTTAAGTTTCTCCCCCTTCATCTGCATTAACCATCTCAAAGGTTGGTGGTCAGTTTGAATATGGAAAGAAGTCTCATACAAGTATGGTCTAAACCGTCTCAAAACCCACACAATGGCAAAGCACTTAAGCTCAATGGTTGCCCACCTTGTTTCTCTGTCTTTTAATTTTCAACGAATAAAGCAGATGGTGTGCTCCCTACCTTGCTCATCCAGTTGACATAAGACTGCCCCAATCCCTGTCGTAGCTGCATCAGTCGGCACTATAAAGGTCTGAGTATTATCTGAAGCTCCCTGCACTGGAGTTTTACAGGGGGCATCTTTCACCCCCTAAATGCTTTTCCACAATCTTCAGTCCACTTCACTTTCTTAGGAAATTTTGGAGAAGATATGACATTCAAAGTTGAAGCTATGGACCCATAGTTCTAAATGAAGTTCCTGTAGTAGCCTATTTGTTAAACGGGAAATCATATCGTGCCTCCTTTCTCGAATATATTGTCTTAAACCCAGTCGCTTTACGAAGGAAACCGCGTTGCAAAGTTCCAATTTTAGATCGACTTCGGCGATTTTGTTTAAAAGTAACTCTGTTTCTAAAATGGTGGACAGTGTTTCCCGCTTGTAACTGAGCCTTCCTGAACTCTGCACTATAGTTAATGATTAGACTGTACGTTGGCCGAATGTTTGGGTTGAGTAAAGAGACCTTGTCCCATGCCTGACTCGTGGTCGTAGGGTTGTCTGTACCAATAAGTCTGATCTACGGACATACATCGAACACAATGTTAAACAAATATCGAACGTGGACACTGGCTCAACTGCATTGTGAGGGACATGTATTAAGGCTTACTGTTAAATCCAAGAATACATTGTTGCCATTGTAACTTGTTTGAATGTAAACTGAGGATGATCCATGTGCATATTGTCGTACAAGCCATAAGTGAACTCAGCATGAACTCTAGACCATGGATTATTAACTTGCAGAGGGGCTGGACATTATTACCAAAAATGTATAAAATGCATGACTGTTTAGATGTCCAGTAACTTTCACTTCTCACACTGAAGGGCTGGTATTCGCTGTGATGTACAGAAGGCCAGATAGCTATCGGTTTTTGTTTCTTTGTAACTGCGCAGTAATAGAATAAAGATATGTGAATCTTTATAAGCCCGTTTTGGTGTATTTCCTTTTGTGGTACTCAGCCTCGATATTTCCTTGCTTTTACAGATGGCGCCCGAATAAGGACCCTCAATATTGATGCCATCTCATTGAAGGTTGACGCGGACCGGGATTGGACGGTGAAAAAGGGGGCCCCTTTCTTGGATGAGACACGATACCTCAACATACTGCATGACCCGATCCCTGGACGGTGAGCCCGCGGTACGAGACGGCATCTTGACGAGGCTCCATATATCGAGGCGGGCAGATTTGCCGAAATCACCAACCACGTGGGTCCTTTGAGTCCTTAGAAATCCGATCAGCCCTCCTTAGTACTTTGATCAGGTGAGTCTTGACCCGATTGTTAATTATCCTGATCATTTGTTTTGGCGTATTGCACTTGCAAGTACAATTATTGACCAGGTAACACCAGTAATCTGATATGCCTGGGAAATTGTCTGCCTGTTTCAGGGCATTATTCCGCAGTGACAGACAATCTTTGGAATTTGGCCGACCGGCCACAATGGAGGGGTCGCCGGCGTGTACTATGTACTGTAAGCAGGGCATTGGTAGTATATTGTTTAATGATATTTGGCACAGACAAACTAGACATGCTTCCAAACTTCAGTGGCCAATCAATGGTAGCTTTGAAATTCCTTGCATAGAATGCTCAGAATCTATATTATTAAAGAAAAAGGCTAGACCTGCAGCATTTGATGTATTACAGAATTGGAAGAAAGAAGCTATGCAGCAACTTAAAAGTAGGGAAAAACATGTGCGCCGTCATATGACCGACGCCGAAAAGGTGTTGCTGTATGATCAAAATAAACAAAAAAGAAAATATTTTCCTGATAGGAAAGCTTCGTCCCCTGCACACTATCTGGAAGGCCAGAGCCTAATGGTGATTAGAGTATGTGACGTTGTTCGCGCATACCCAAAAGAATGACAGTGACGTCACTCGCGCATGCGCGAGTGACGTCAGACGGTAAAAACGTACATAAAGACACTTGTGGTTCCAAAATGGCAGACGCCTTCCCAGCCTTTGTCAGACTGGAAGCCGCTCCGCGTTGGGATCTAGAAAATAGAAACAGAAGTAAGTTTATTTGACATAACCTACCTATTACTTGCACCTTCCTTTTGTATAGAAGTAAAATATTATACTCACCTTTTCTCTCCTGACTATATAGCCTATTTTGCATTATGGCCAAAAACTTTGCTAGAAAATTTGTAACTACTGAATACTTACCTCCTCCACCTTGGCTCCACAGGGTATCCTCCTTGGAAACAGACTGTTTACGAATAGTGTTCTCCAACGGGCTCTACACCAGATAGGATATTTAGTGACATCTGACTGGTTACTCCAACTACTGGACTACTATAAAGACCCATGACTTGTAAGTGTCTTTCACTTGTACTAAGGCTTGACAACTAGCAATAAATATTCTTTGTACTTAGATAGCGATTCTCTCTTTTTCTAACTATAGCGATCCAGACCAGGTCTCTCCTCTGATCAAGAATAAGTGAAAAGCTTTGAGAAATTACCACAAGACAAATACCATCTATGGCCATACAAGACATTCCATCTCCTTTGGCTATTTTTTAATGGGGTACAATTTTATAACAGCTTATTATATATATATAAGAAGATCCCTAGGTGACAATGAAACTTTATTTCTTTGTTTTAAATTAATAAGGCTTATGTCATCCTAATTCTTCAGCCTTGAGTGGTGCAAATAGTCAAAAAGCACCAGAGAGTTAAATAATTAGGATATTGGGATTTTTTTCTGATTGATATAGATTAGGAAGCCGAACTCTGCACAATCTATAGAAACAAATACACTGAAATGGTAGGTTATACTTGTTTATGAGAAATTCTAAATTATGATGTTCACAAGAACTACATATTGCACACTTTAAGTCTAGGCCCTGGGTGTCATCATGTAATTCTGAGATGTCTTCAAATTTGAGTTGTTTTTTGAAGTTGCTTCTTGATTAGAAAAATGTAATATATTTTTTAAAATAAAAATGTTTCTTTTCTTTATAGAAATGTTATTGATAAAGAAAACATGCCACTGATGAAGAGTCTTTGCAACTCAAAACGCGTTGGGCCAACTATTCTTTATGAATAATAAATTGTATTGTTTTTGAATTTATCTTCTAAGTTGTCAAATTTAATTCATTGGTGAAATTCCGAATATAAATATATCTAAGATTCCTAAAAAGGCTTCTCATCTCTGCTAAATAAGGGTGGTAACCTGTCTTACATACCACCTAACTCTCTAATCACCATTAGGCTCTGGCCTTCCAGATAGTGTGCAGGGGACGAAGCTTTCCTATCAGGAAAACATTTTCTTTTTTGTCCTTTATCTCCAGCCTAGGTACCAAGGCTGAGCACCTCTCCCCCGCACCTTTACTTTACTTAAACATTGGTTACAATCTATTGATAAAAAATATATGACTAATACGCAATACGATTATCCAAAACAGGGTGTGCTCAGTGTGTTGTCCACTTGATCAAAATAAACAGTTTGAGTCAGTTAGGAGTATGGATAAGGCTTTTTCACTTGGTATCCAGAAAATGTATCCGTATAAAGACTTTCATGTATCTGATGAGCTGGTTGATAACTTCTAAATGAACGTAGGCCTGGTGCCACTGCGCCACCTCCATATGTTCCTCTTCCTGCTTTTTTTCCTCCTCCCGTAGTTGTTCCTGCTCCTTCTATTGCTCCTCTTGTTGTTCCTCTTCTTCCGGCTGTTGTTCCTCCTCCTATCATTGATCCTCCATTTGCTCCTACACCTTTTGCCTACTCGTCCTCTTCCAAGTGGTTCTGTACCGCTTGTAGTCAATAAG
This sequence comes from Ambystoma mexicanum, assembly GCF_040938575.1. Classification (NCBI taxonomy): domain Eukaryota; kingdom Metazoa; phylum Chordata; class Amphibia; order Caudata; family Ambystomatidae; genus Ambystoma; species Ambystoma mexicanum. Next base: position 172,402,837 of record NC_090925.1, read on the forward strand.
GGAGCAGGATCAAAGATTGTAACTCATAATACTGTGTCTCAAGGGAGAAAGCGTGAAATGACTGCATGGGCTAGACACTGCATGGAGAAGGATGAACAAGCTGATGCTTTTGCCACACTTTCTAATTTAGCCAATTTTCCTGAGAAAAACGTTTTTATTGAACGGTTTGGATTTCAATTACGTATAATGTGGAACAGATTAGATGATGTAGATCTCCCACAAGGGTTGAGGGATCTGAATGTTTTAGCATATTCAAGAGATACGGCGGAGACAGTACATGAGCACGTCGAGATGTTTTTTGAGTATAGAAGGGAGTTGGAAAGGTTATGGAATGAAGATATTGATGGTGATAGTTTGGACGCTATGTTTGTACAGAAACGGTTCCTTCCTTGTCGTAAACCGATAAATGAGGAAACGTGAATTTGCACAAAAGATGTGATTAGGTGGATTTTAGACATGTCGATATCTCCCGTAGAAGTATATGACACGTATAGTCAGAATACGCCAGAAATGCAGAGGAAAGTGATACAGGTAATGGTTGAATACCTGCAGGATGAATGCATAAAAAGAAAGATTTGTTGTCCTGCAGAATTATTGAATATCTATAAGAGAGCTTTTTCGTCTAACACTTCTTCAGCTGCTTTAGCGCTCAATCTAGCTCTGCTGCTCAGTAAGCGTTCAAAGTTTCCTATCTCTCAGTTGCCTATGAGAGAGGTTCCGCTGACATTTGTCCCAAAAGTTGAGATTCCAGCTAATGTTGCAGCAGGTACTGATGCTCAAGAAATTCCCACACATTAGGTGTCCCAGTTTGTTCACGTCCCGTTCGCAAGACAGGAAGTGAACACCATTAAATAATCCATTCCTGATATTAGGAAGAATCCAACAGGGTTCTACAAAGAGATAGAGTCTGTCTTGCAGTCATCATTATTTACCTTGAGCGATATTGATTTGTTATTTCCCGTGCTCCTACCTATCGATTTGTGAAAACAAATTAGGACTGTAGACGATGTACCAGGGTTGGGAGATACATAGGTAAATATAGTTTACAAGTGTTTTCGGATTTCAGTGGACAAGATTTGAGCACAGAGTCTGGGAAATGACTATTTGTGGACAAATTTGTGCGTGGATTGTTGCCTGACATCCAGTCACAAATTATGTCTTTGGATAGTGCTTGGCAAGCTAAGTCACGGTCAGAAGTATTGCATATGGCTCGGTACTATGAGAACTGTGTCAATAACGAAAAAGAAAGAATTGAAAAGAGAAAGGGAGACCTAAAAACAAAAGTTCTATTACAACAAATTGTCAGAGGCCCTATAGGGGCGACTTCACAATTTAGGGGTCAGTATGCTCCACAGGGAAATGCGCCATTGGGTCCTGTAAACGTGAACCAGTGTGCTAATTATAGACAAGAGGGTCATTGGCGTGCACAATGCCTGATCCTCCAGTAGAGGTCGAATAACGCATTTGGTACCATGGGTAGACGATCCAGAGGCCGCCCTGGAGCAGGGGGCCCTGGTAGAAGTCAGTTTTCACAAAATTCGCAACCTTTTTCGCAGGATAATCAGGCACCGAGGGTGGATAATAGGAACATTTTTGATCATCCTTCTGCTGCTTACCTCTCTGAAGAACTTCCTTTTGACGACATTCTGTTTCGTTAGGATTGCTCGAAGCAGGTTTTGGAACCGATGCCTATTCCCGTTAATCAGAAAGGACCCTACGTTGAGATGATAGTGGGAAATAGGAAACATCTATATCTTGATAGATACAGGAGCACAGAAGTGTTCCATTGATCATTCACAGGTTCCAAACATTCCACTGTCAGGGCAAACCAAGGTTTCTGTAGGGTTTTCTGGTACACCAGTAGTCTGTCCGGTTTCTTCACCGGTACCGATTACATTGGGTCCATTCATGGACCACTTTCCATTTCTGTTGACTAGAAACTTTGGAGAGAATTTGTTGGGGTTGAATCTGTTGAAGGAATTAAATGCAGTAATTCATTGTTCTTCAGATGGAGTGCATTTGACGATTTCACCACATCAACATTCCGTCTCTCAGTTTCTGACCACACCTTTGCGTCCGGAATTTAGTGATGTTCCGGAGTGTTTGTGGGCAATTGGTGATAATGGTGTCAGTGTTCTACAGATTGAACCTGTTAAGATCATTTTGAAACATGGAGTAAAGTTGCCACGTATTCCCCAGTATAAAATCTTGGTCAATGGTGAGCAAGCTTTGAAATGCATAGTCTCCATTTTTGTGCATTGTGGGGTAATTGAGGAAATTGCAGGTAGTTTGTGCAATAGTCCGATTTTGCCCGTGTACAAAAATGGTGATAATGCGATTCCTTTTCGTTTCATTATTGATTTGCGTGCCATCAATAAGATTGTTGCTCCACAATTTCCTATTGTGCCTGATGTGACAACAATGCACCTAGCACAACATGGACACAAATCTTCACTCAAAAAGTTTCAGTATTGTCGACAGGAGGTCACCTATTTAGGCTATCTCCTGTCAAAGGAGGGAAGAAGGTTGACGCCTGAGCGGATAAAAATCATTTCTAGCATGTCTGTCCCAAATACACAAAAGGTAGTCAGAGCCTTGATCAGAATGGCTTCTTACTGTAGGTAGTGGATCCCCAACTTCTCGTTAACGATTAAGCCAATGTTGGCCCTGACAAAGAAGGGCATTTCTTTGTCATTGCCATGGAACTTGGAACACCAGCAAGCGTTTCATCTGCTCAAGACTGCACTGTGTTCGGCACCAGTTTTGGGCACACCAAATTATGAAAAGGCCTACGTGTTGTATGTGCATGAACGTGATGGATGTGCTTTGGCTGTATTAACACAGGAACATGGAGGGAAGAATAGGCCGTGCGGCTACTTTTCTTCCGCCCTTGATCCTGTTGCATGCGTTTTGCCAAGATGTTTGAGAGCTGTCGCTGCTGCTGCTGCGTCCGTAAAACAGAGCGAGGGAATGGTACTAGGCCATGCTTTAACCCTGATGGAACCTCTATCTGTAGATGTTCTATTAAACAGAACACAAATGCAACACCTCACCTCCACACGATTAACGATATACGAATTGATCTTGTTTGCTCCGCACATTAAAATTAAGAGGTGTTGTGTTCAGAATCCGGCTGAACTTTTACCTTTCCCACAAGGTACCGCTTGCAGTGACGAAGAGTCACATGACTGCCTTTGTACCACAGAGCAAGAGACAAAAGGCAGAATCGATCTAAAAGATACTCCTTTGAACAATCCACAAGGGGAGCTGTTTTGTGATGGCTCCTGCTTCATACTTTCGGATGGTACATCCACGGCTGCTTATGCAATCACCACCTTGAACACGGTTGTGTAGAACAAAAGAATCAATCATAACTCCGCACAGGCCGCAGAGATTATAGCATTGACTCGAGCTTGTGAACTTTCCGAAGGGCTTACCGTAAACATATATACTGACAGTCAGTATGCTTTTGGGGTGGTTCACAACTTCGGTAGACTTTGGGCAGATTGAGGTTTCTTGACCTCACATGGCACTTAAATCCAGTGTGGCTCCTTGATAGTACGGTTACTCTCAGCACTTGCACTCCCACTCAGTTAGCAATCATGAAATGCACAGCGCATCCGAAGATCATAGATAATGTGGGAAAAGGGAACGCTTCGCTGACCAGATAGCCAAACAGACTGCCATTGATCTCTCTTCAGAAATGTATACTTCAAGGGAAGCCACAAACGTTTGTACTTTGGATGAGGGTATTGAATCTGTGAAAAGTATTCAAGCTGATGCCACTTTAGAGGAATCGAAAGAATGGGCTGAGGGTTTGGCAAGATTGGATGATGACGTGTGTTGGATGGACAAGGTGGACGGGAAATGGTTGCTGCCAGATGCGTACATTACAATGATGGTTGCTATGGCTCATGGTCCCACCCATATATGTGCACGGAAAGTTACCAAAATGTTGCAAAATGTTTGGGTGAACGATAAAATCTCCAAAGTAGCTGAACGTTTCGTTCAGAGTTGCATGATTTGTTTGCAGCATAATATGGGAAAGGGCACATCGACTCCAAGGGGTAGTTTTGGTCCACCTTCTATCCCCTTTAAGGTGATCCATTTTGATTTCATTGAAATGGAGCGTTGCAATAACTACAAATATGTACTAGTGGTTTCTCTGCGCCTTTAGTAAATGGGTTGAAGCCTTTCCTGTCAGAGATGCCACAGGAGTGACAATGGTGAAGAACATGCTGAAAGAATATTTGCCTAGGTTTGGTTTGCCAAGGGTCATCTGGTTGTACAATGGTCCACATTTTATCGCTGCTGTAATTCTGCAGATATGCACGGGATTACAGATCGATAAATGGTTCCATTCGGCTAGACACGCTCAAAGTGCTGGTTTGGTAGAAAGACACCACAGCATCATCAAGAACAAGCTTGTAAAGACGCGTGCCGGCACCAAATTGAAATGGCTGGACCACTTACTGATTGTGTTATTATCAATGAGAACGACCCCTCAAACTAAGACTGGGCTCTCCCCATTTGAGGTGGTCATGTGTAGGCCAGCTAACATTTGGAACCTGCCCACACCCCGATATTTGCGCGACATTGAACATGTACTTCTTTCCGATTACTGTGGCCAGTTAACTAAAAATCTGTATTTGATTTATCAACAGGTGCGAGAAGCCCTCCCTGTTAAGTATGAAGGCCCAGGCCACAGCATATGGCCTGGCAGCTGGGTCTTAGTCAAGTCATTTGAAAGAGCATCCTGCCTCGCATCTCGTTGGCGGGGCCCACATCAAGTTCTCTTGGCCACACAGACCGCAGTGCGAGTGGCAGGACGGAAGCCCTGTATCCACGCATCACACATCAAGAGGATTCCCTTCCCTTTGCCATACGATATAGAAGACACAGATACCCTTACCAGTGCTGCACCCAATGATCAGATAACATCAAGCAGCATCGAGAGTGCGTCGGCGCCATGGGGCCTGAGGAAACATCCGCTTTATATCCACACTCTCCAACAGATCCTTTTGCAACATTGTTAAATCCTGTTTCAAATCCACCACTTCCATCAGGAAGCAACGACACAGTACCAGGAGTCACAAGGTACGATCTGCGTCCGAGTAGTTAGACTTACTGCACGGTTTGGCTGTGCCACCAGAAAAAATCCTCAGAGGGCTTGTCTTTTTGGCCCGTTCTTTTGCACATAAGGGAATTCTGTTGGCTAGGGTTTGACTAAAAAAACGCGCGATCTGGAGATCGCCAGCAAACTGACTTTGGAGTATTCGTTTGAAGAGACAATGAATGCATCCGCTCCCACTCGTACAGAACAGATAAGAGACTGTGTGACCAACCGTAGTAATGAACAATCGAATGTGTGGGCCCAGAAAATTGTTGTCTTGTGATTATGTTAACTGGTTTCACAATAGTGATTGCCTTAGGGTATTGGTATTTGGAGGAAGTACATCCACTTGAAATTTTGTTACCCACTGAAAATGTACCTACTGTTTCTACACCTTATGTGCATCTGCACACTCTGTCTCCTAGAGACTCTCAGCAGAGACAGAGTTACCATAACAATACTCTATTACTCATCATGAATGCCACACATACCATTTTTAACCAATCTAATTGTTGGGTCTGCTCGCATTTACCACAACACAGGGATAAGGGGCTGGGCTTGTATATTCATCTTTTACTTTTGACTACTGCATGTTATGCTTCTTTAAGGGCACTATTCTTTGGCCGATGGAACAATAGCATCTCGGGGATCATCGATGGAACTAATTTGAATGACGTTGAGAAACGTGTTCTAACGCCCCTGGGATGCACACTCTTTTTGTGAATAGGAGAAAGCTTAATGTTGCTTCTATTATGCCTTCTGATAGACTGTCTTGTCCTTTTCAGTCTGTGATCACTTTCAAGATGGCTCCTATAGGCAATAGGGATGCCACGCCACCTTCCTATACTGTTAACTACAGCACTGATTCAGTTTCTTTCTGCATACAAAGGAATGGTACTCAGTCAATGGGTGATTTCAAGGGCTGTGCCAAAGTTGCGAACTTGACTAGTGAGGACAGACCTTTGCATGTAGGCGAACCTGTCTACTTTGTTTGCGATAATGAAGCTTCCCCATGGTTACCTAGGGATTGGCAGGGAACCTGTTATTTAGGGATTCTGTTATCCTGGGTATTTATATCAAGCACTGTAGAAATCTCAAAGGCTCGTCCATGGCAGGACGAGAATGGCGATACTTCAGCACAAGTTTTGGGTGACGTAGCTAAATCCTTCCTACCATTTTTGGGGCAAATATTGAACTCTGAAGATATCAGAAGACTAGCGAGAGTACTGGAGAGGACCATCAACCGGACCACTGACATACTCTATAACATGACTTTAGAACAAAAAGCGATAAGGTTAGTGGCACTTCAGAACCGGATGGCACTAGACGTCATCCTGGCTGAGCGTGGTGGAGTATGTAAATTAGTGGGGCCCGCTTGTTGCGTTTTCATGCCAGATTCCTCCCCAACTATCTTTAAGGCAATACAAAATCTGCATGTCCTTAGTTCAGAAGTGCATGTTCCCGAGGGAAACTGGGATCTTAGCGCTTGGTTCTGTGACTTCTTGCGATCTTGGGGATGGAAGCTGCTTTCAGTCTTGCTGATCAATTTGGGTATTCTGTTGTTTTTCTGTTGTTGTATACAGTGTCTTCCTGGCATATCTTCAGTGTTAGGAGGATGTTGTGCACAGGCGATGGATACATTAGGACACAAGGTATGCACCCCTGAGAAAACGACTAACGAATTTGTGTTGAAAGAAATCTCAGTATCTGACCACATGGCAGTCGATATCTCTGATAGTGATTCAGGATGTATGGACATTGAGACGTGGAGTTACTCGTAAAGTGACTAGAAGTAGTTTAGCGCTTGGCTTAGGCCAAAAGGAGGGTTTGTTAAATGGGAAATCATATCGTGCCTCCTTTCTCATATATATTGGCCTAAGCCCAGACGCTCTGCGAAGAAAACCGCATTGCAAAGTTTCGATTTTAGATCACCTTCACCGCCATTTTAGGTTCATCTGATTGATTTCTGTTTAAAAGTAACTCTGTTTCTAAAATGGTGAACAGAGTTTCCCGCTTGTAACTGAGCCTTCCTGAACTCTGCACTATAGTTAATGATTAGACTGTCCGTTGGCCGAATGTTTGGGTTGAGTAAAGAGACCGTGTCCCATGCCTGACTTGTGGTCCTAGAGTTGTCTGTACCAATAAGTCTGATCCACGGACATACATCGAACACAATGTTAAGCAAATATCGAACGTGGACACTGGCTGAACGGCATTGTGAGGCACATGTGCTAAGGCTTACTGTTAAATCCAAGAATACACTGTTGCCATTGTGACTTGTTTGTATGTAAACTGAGGTTGATCCATGTGCATATTGCCGTACAAGCCATAAGTGAACTCGGCACAAACTCTAGACCATGGATTATTAACTTGCAGAGGGGCTGGACATTATTACCAAAAATGTATAAAATGCATGACTGTTTAGATGTTCAGTACCTCTCACTTCTCACACTGAAGGGCTGGTATTCGCTGTGATGTACTGAGGGCCAGATAGCTATCTGTTTTTGTTTCTTTGTAACTGCGCAGTAATAGAATAAAGATTTGTGAATCTTTATAAGCCCGTGTTTGGTGTATTTCCTTTTGTGGTACTCAGCCTCGATATTTCCTTGATTTTACATGTTAAAATGGATTTCTGAACTCTGACCTGGTGGGCAGAGGTTCAGAAAGCTAGCCCAGTTTCTTGGAACAGGGTAACCTTCTGAACAAGCCAGACCAATCAAGGTAGCATTGGCAGCAGTCAAGACTAGCTCTCGGCAGGGGTGAGGGTGAGTAAAATCTCACAATGAGCACACACAGTAAAGGACACTACAAACCACTCCAAGTCATGTGTATATATCAAAAATACATATACATTTATTCAAGGCCTTTGAAATCAAACACAAAGCAAATATCAACAGTATTACTCAAACCAACACAACACTACTTTGAAACATATATACAGTTACCAAGTGGCCTAAAGGAATAGTGCACCGAACGGGTCCACAACCTATGGAGAAAGGGAGCAAACAGTACAAATAGATTTTAGGCAGTTCTTCATCAATCAATCCTTAACTAAGAGTAAGCCCAGTCCCTAAGAAGAGTGGAGCCTAGCGATCAAAATTATTTTCGGATGCTGGTAAACGCGATTGTGCGGTAGAGCGAAAATGGGGTCTCTTGCAGGGGCTGTAGCAGCTCAAGAAGGTGGGTGAGGTGATGAAGAATACATTCCCACTATTCAAGGAGGGTCTCCCCAAGAGGGCAGAACAGGTTTCAGGAGTTGGGAATGGGACGGTAGCACAGGCTACCTGTGGAAAGGTGAGTGGCCCTCAGGGGACACTCATGTGTAAAATGGATGGATGCGCTAGTGGCTACCAGTAAGGGTCACAAGTACTCACCAACCTGAGGTGCACTCCGAAGCAAACTTCGGCAGTCGAGTCCATTTTGATTGCATGTTCAAATGCGGCAATTGTTTGGCTCTGCGTCTTTCAGTGGCTGAGTTACAGCGATGGTTCCGTGACAGGTCCGTGGCTATTTCTCTGCTCCTGATGATGGGATCCGTCCAATTTCACTGCAGCAGGATTCAGGGCACAGATGGGCACAGCAGCAAGGCACCTGCAAAGTCCGTCACCACGGCTGGGTGACACAGTGACCGTGTGCACTCAGGTTCAGGCGTACTCTTGAACCAGGACAGTCAGCTCAGCCCTTTAAGACGAGGTAGCAATACTTTGAGATGAATGGGGATGGAGAAGATATTCAAACATCAATAATCAACACGACTCTGGAAGTTGGCAAATGTGACTGTTTTAATGTCAATTATCTAAAACAGAGAGTACAACAGACATCAACGGGCATCTCACAGCATAGTCTCAACACAGTTTATAAAAAACATTCCTCTTACAGCAAAAACTCATCACTGCTGACGTTAACCTATGCATTACTAACCTCAGCCTATGTAGCAAACTACAAAAACATAGTGGCAAATGTGATAGTCTTAAAGGGAACATCTAGGTATACGTTCCATACTAGTCTAAGAAAGTGATAGGCTCTTCAGTGTCAGGTGGGACTACTAAGCCCACCCTTAAAATAGGTCACTATGAACGTCACTAAATATACAACGTCCCATTGGCTATACAAACTATAGGGCCCTTAATTACGTGGCCCCCTACAATTTGTTGGCACTCTTACATCCGTCAGTACCTTTCCACCTACATCAGCAGCGCTCAGGCTGGACTTCCAGGTGCTGCTGAACTGGTCATAAGCACAGCTTCTCACCAATTAGCATATCATCACCTCTCTGGTCTGCACGTCAATTAAGGCTTTGAACTTGGCCTTGAAAATGTTTTTTGCTCTGGAGAATATGAGGGAGTGGAGGCACGCTCTGTCTTCCTGCATAGGTGCAGTTCTCTTGTTTGTCCAGTTTCATCCCTCCACATGACTGAAGACCACAATTTTGAACTCTGGTGTATTTAAAATACTATTATTTAATGAACCTCTGATGTCTTCCTTGTTTTCGTGCATGTCTTATGAACAGGAGTTTCATTCTTTCACACAATTGTAACTACTGTCTGATCTTCTTGTCAAGAGCGACCTTGGCTTCTTGGGGCTGGTCCAGCCTCGCCCTTCTGAGATTCACTCCTGTAATTCAATTGCCTTTCAACTAAGACATACTGGAAAAAGGAAGGCTTTTGTTGCCTGGTCCAGCTCTGCTATAATATGTAGTTAATTGTCCATTCTTTACTTGCTCTTATATATGTATATGTTGGCGCATGCCGCAATCTATTCACTACATAGCTAGCCTCAAGAATACTTTGTTGGCTTGCATTTCTTTGCATCTGTACACATGTAAAATGACTTGATATCTTCATTGTTTCTGTAGCATAAGCCTCTTTACCTCAAGCCTGAGATGTTGCTTATATTTGCAACTTTATTGATGCCTTATAGAATATTTAAAGTGTCTTGTCTCTGCATCTCTTCCATGCATGTCAGTCTGGTTTTGTATGATGTCAACAATCTGCTCTTTCGTTCATTTGTCCTGTTTCTTTTTGATTTAATTCAAATGACCATCATATTGTCTTGTATGTAGGTATGGCTTTCTGAATGGGAACCTTGCTTCCAGGATTCTTCTAGGTATTGGTACTCTCACTGGTACTGCACATATATCACACTCTGGCTCCCAAAATATAGGCAATATGGGCGAGATGCTTGAGTGGGGAGGGGTACTTGGCTCCTTCTCTACACTCTCCTAATTCCAATGCCTAGGGCGCCTAGGTGAACGAAACTCAGCAGGAGAGTGCCTTGGACCCAGTGCTTATGATCTACTCGCCAACTCGAAATGGCAATGGTTTCACAGCAAAGGTCCTGCGCAAGCTGGTCAGTTCACTGGTTGGCCCAGGAAAACTTCTGAAGAGGCTCGCTTGCAGGTTAAGATGAAGATGCCATAAATATGTTTTCCCACTATTCAAATGGGTTGAATCCCACTATTAAAATGGGTCGAAGCGCCTTTGCAGACCTTCTGGTGCAATCAGATGCAGAGGGGTCCTGCGGGACGTCAGCGGGCTCAGGGTGCCAAACCTTCCTGTGGGTCACCAGCAGTTCCTAGACTCGGCTTCTTAATTTCTGGTTACTTGGATCTTATCCTAGGTTCAGTGAGAACTCAAGAGATCGACCTGGTATGGGTGTTTGGAGCCTTCTCCTTCGCGCCAAAACAAAGAGAACCCAATGCAAGATTTGCTCACATACAGGCGCACCGGACTTGGACCAATCACGGACCACAGTGGTCCCAGGCATTTCCACCACACCAGACTCTCTAGCATCCAGGATGTGTATTGGAACTAGACAGTCCAGCCCACATCTTTCAGGCACACACACAAGTCATGCAGAAGCCCGCAAAAGCTTGCTGTTTTTTCAGAGAATGCATACCAAATAAGGACTGACCAGGGTAAGGGGCAGGATGGCCAAAGGACAGGACAAAGAACCTTGTGGCATGGCCATTTTGGAGCTAGGCCACCTTCCTGTGCCCACTGCAGTAAATGCGGTTTGCATGGCAAAAAAGGGTTAAACATATGCAAATTAAAAGCTGCCACCAGCCCTGACCAAGGCACATCTGCACTTCTACCCAAAAATCCTTTGAGGGAGTCTAGGGCCTTTGGAAATGAAAGGAAGACCTAAGCGCACTGTATTGTAAGGTACATTGTGCACTTGGTACATGTTGCAAAGAAATTGCAACATTGGAAGGGACTAAGGGAAACAAAGTCTCCCAGTACTGACTGTCTTTAAGGGCATGTCAGTTACCCTATAACAAAGTGAGTGAAAGCTCAGAGGAGTGCAGCAGAAGGCTGTGTTCCACTGGCAAAAGTCAGGCTAGGCTTGTCAGACAACAGCAAAAAGTTGGGGGGTACACAACTGGAGGGAAAATTACACATATATCGGAAACTTTCCTAACACCTGTGATGCCCAGAAGGGCTCTCACCTGTGCTTGAGTAGTAGAGGTGGCCCGGTCTTGTACAGCCTTTACTTTGCTCAGTAAAGTGTTGCTCTCAACCCCTCCTACCTCATGCCAAAGGTAAGTCACTTCACTCTGACCGACTTGACATTTGCTCGCCTTGATGGTCAGAATGCCTTGTTGTACAGCCTGCAACAAATGTCCAAGGTGATAAATATGTTCCTCCCAATTGGGATGAACACTGCAATGACATCCAACTATGACATGCAGAAGTGCTATATCCCATTCAGATCCTTATTCACTATCCTTTGGAATGTGGCTGGTGCATTTTTCAATTTAAAGGGCATTACCTTAAACTAGTATAAGCCTTCAGGGGTAGAAAATGCGGTCTTTTCCTTGGCATGGTCTTTCAGGGCTATTTGCCAATAGCCTGCCGTTAAGTCAAATGTGCTGAGGAACTTGACAGATCCAGCTTGTCCACCAGCTCAACTGTCCTAGGTAGAGGATGGGCATCAGTCTTGGTGACTGCATTTAAAGCCCAATAGTGCACACAGAACCTTAATTCCTTGGTTGCTGGTTTTGGGACTAGTACAACTGGACTAGCCCATTGACTTGTGGAGTGCTCACTAACTCCCAAGTCAAGCGTTTTGTTGACTTCTTCCTTGATATGATTCCTCACTTGGTTTGACATTCTGTACCCCCTGTTTTTGACAGGGACACTGTCACCAGTATTAATATCATGCTGGCTCCAAGGGACCAAGCCTGGTGTTAGGGAAAACAGAGGGGCAAACTGAGTTAACAGAGCATTGCACCCCCTGTTACAGCAGTGTCAGGTTAGAAGACAACTTAACTCCTTCTACAGACCCATGTGAAGGGTATCTCCCAGAAGATCAGGGAAAGGTTCACTCTCCTCTTCTTCCTGCTCAGAGGCTACAAGCAAAGCTCCCATCTCTGTTCTGGAGACATACACCTTCAGGCGGGTTGGTGTGGAAGACCTTAGGGGCCTCCCTGGGGTTGCCCAAGTCCACAAAATAGCTGTCCTCCCCAAGCTTGCCTACAACCGTGAAGGAACCTGCCCATTTGTCCTGCAAAACTCTTTTGTGTTGTTGGGACTAAAACTAGCACTAGCTGGTCTGGAGTAAACTGCACCATTTTAGCTTTCTGGTCATGCCAATGCTTGACCAGGGCTTAGCCAGCCTTCGGGTTTTCTGACGCTTCAGTCATAATGGTTGCCATCCTCTTCTGAGGCCTAGTATATAGTCAGTAACTCCGACTGGCATTAAGGGAGGAATACACTCCAGCCCTTCTTTAATCAGGGCCAAGGGGCCTCTGATTGGATGGCCATAGAGCAGCTCAAAGGAGCTGAAGGCCAGAAATAAGGCATGGCAGTAGAAGGTTCCATTTTGTTCCAAGAGGTTCCTCTAAAGCACCTATCATGCTCTTCATGGTTATATTAATCCTCTCTACCAATCCATTGGTTTGGAGATGGTAGACTGTTGAGAAATTGAAGGTGGCCCCTTAGTTGTTCCACATGGCTTGAGTGTAGTGGGACATATAATGTAACCCCATGTCGATATATTACCTCGTTAGGAAAACCTACTCTGGTAATTATACCAAGTAGAGCCTTAGCCACTGCCTGGGGAGTAACAGTCCTCATAGGTATGGCCTCAGGGTATATAGTAGCATGGTCTACTACAATCAGTATAAACTGGTTACCTGAGGAGGTTGGAGGGTTAAAGGAACCAACAATGTAAACCACTACCCTCTCAAAAGGAACTCCGACCACTGGGAGGGTCACTAATGGTGCCACATTCTTGGAGCCATTTTTGCCAGACAACTGGCAAGTGTGACAGCTTCTACAGTACTTGTCTACATCTGCACCCATCTTGGGCCAGTAGAAGTACAAGGAGAGTGAGCATATAGCCATTTGGGTATTGTGCATGCAATGTATGGTGATGCAGAATAACTCTGACACCAAACAATCGAACCAGCTCAGGAAGATGGCAAAGGTTCTGTTTTATTATCAATTTTCTAAAACAAGGAGTTACAATGGACATCAACAGACGTTTGCTCGACCTCTCAGTGAATTTCACATAAAAACACATTTATATACTAATAATTTGTCATACGTGATGTCATACTATGTGGCAAATGAGAAAGACCAATGAAGGGTTGTGATAGGCTCAAGGGGAACATCTAAGTACACTTTCAATAAGGGGTCAGATTGTGATTGGATATCTACTGTCTGTTGGACAACTCATGCCTACCTCTAAAAACATGTAATCTTCAACACTATTAAGTACACAATATATCATTGGCTCTCAAACTATAGTGCCTATCATTGTACGGCCCTCTACAATTGGTTGGCATGCTTGTGCTATGTCGGGAACATTTGGTTCACTTAGCGGCATGCAAGCTCATACCCAGGTGCCAGGAGGTGAACTTGACTTCACGTCCCCACTCAATTACAGAGTATTTTTAACTCATGGAATATAAGGGAGTGTGGGCACGCACTAGCATTGTTCTTGGACTCCATGCTCAACTCTATTTTCATCCTTGGTTCACGTGACAGGAGACCATGATTTGGATCATTTTGCAGCATATAAATGTCTTAAATGAACAGAACTTGGCACGCTTGGTGTTCTTTCTTTGCACCTTAACAAGGGATGATTCAGCTTCTCATGTTCATTGCCTTCAAGAATAGATAACCAGCATTAGCTTCCTTCTTCTTTGGCACCAGGCCAAACAGCCTTGCTGTTCGTTTCCACGATCTCGGCTCATTCGTGCTGCGACACAGCTCTCGTCCGTTCTTTTCCATGGGTCCAAGCTTACTAAATTCATGATATCGATGTCCAGCTTCTATACAATGGCGGCTTCGCCTGCAGTCTATTCACTACATATAGCCAGCTTCTATGATCACTTAGTCTACTTGCATTACAGCATCTGTACAGTCATTGAACGGTTTGCATTTTCTGCAGTCCGTCACACACATGCAATCTTCTTCTTGACACTTTAAAGTTTACTCAATTCTTACCTTCGTCATCAGGTTCTATATGATCCATACTTTCTCTTCAGCCAGTATTCTCCAGACGTCATTCTGTCTCTTGTGATGTCACCATCTCTTCTTTCACTCTTTTTAATATTCCTTCAGGGAGTTCCTCCCTCACATTGTCATCTCTTTAAGGATACATTTGATAGGGTTTTCTCAGAGAATGTTTTCTCTCGAACACTCTCTGCGGAATTGGAACACATGCAGGTGTCAACCATGGCACAATCTCAGGCTTCCAACATATAGCAGGTCGGGGTGGGACTTCCTGCAGAGGCATTTACCTGCTCCTCTACAAGATCCTCTCTTTGCTCCTCTTGGTGCTCAAGTGACCAGCCAGAGGGATCTCATGGGCTAACTGTAGAAATCTTGGTCTTATCTCTTGGCGTACCACCAGTCTCCTGAAGTCCCCTGGAGTAGTTTCTGTAGGCTCACTGTAGAGGAGCCCATCCTCCCAGTAGAGCCTATGCTTCCCTGGCTCTTGCCCTTCCAGGTGGGAAGCAGCCTGCTGACGCAGACCATCAACAGAGGGACACTCTCCTTGGCCTCTGCTGAAATCTGTCCTAGAGGGTTCACCTTCTGCAAGCAATGTTTGCAGCTCAGGATTGTCTCTAAGCTCCAAATCCTCTATGCACTGGAGAATCGCCTCCACCTCTGTTTCACCAGGAGTTGGCTCTACAAGGGATTCTCCTTCCAACAACTCCACCTCAGCTGGAGGTGGGATCACTGGTGTGACCTGGGGCTTCCCACTGGGGAATACCTTTTTTTGTAAGGAAGGTTTGGGCTTGAGGCCCTTTTTCTTTCCTGAGTCTCTGGACTTCTCCTTGGTATCTTTCTTCCTATTATGAAAAGTGACTGACAGACCTGATGGTCCACTGGAGATACTGTATTGATCTCAAAGGGGAAGTCTCTTAAGGTTGCATCCCTGGCCAATCTAGTAAGTTCTCTTTTCTTCTTAACTGGAGGCCTTGGGGTGCTGGAAAATACACTCGGAGTGTTCTGATCAACACCCAGAAGTTAAGTTAGGTTTAGTTTAGTTTATTCATTTGTATTGCGCACCAGACCCGAGGGTATGAGGGCGCTTGAGCAGCATGGTTATTCAAAGCTTGGTTACAGGTTGCTTATACATTACAGTATTACAATATGACAAAGGAGGAAAAAGTTTGCAAGTTTACAATAAGGCAGATATTTTACAAATGTACAGATAAACATAATTTACATGGACTGCAACAGTGTCCCAAGCCCTTCAGTCTGGACACTAACAGGAATTCTGACAATCTTATTGCAAATTATGAGAGCAGGCATTATTGGACACATTTGGAGAGGGCCTCCTGCAAGCCAGGTGGGCCATTTGCCTAGCTTAGCTACATCCTCAGGATTGAATAGACTTTCATCCACCACATTTATGCTGACCCCAGTCTCTCTGATGGCAGGGGTCTCCTGACCATTTACAAGTACACTGTCCATGTAATATTCTTTGGTATTATCAGGGATGGTATTATAAACCTCTGCATTCTGTTGTTCCCACAGTCAGAGGGACACTAATACTCTGGCTTGAACACCAATGGGTTCTTCCACCAGAGAGTGAAAGCTAGCACCTGTCATAGGAGCGTCTCCCACAGGGATGAAGGCTAAGTAGGCAGTTGGGATCCCTCAAGGTCTAACCTTACACATGGGATCATCCCCTTTCACATGGTCACCAGACCCACAAGCCACGCATGGGCGTTTATGGTAACCACCCTCTGGTTTGGCCCCAGAGGATTCACTAGCCCTATAAGGTTTCACATGGAATGTACCCTCTGGTGTTTGGGGGTCTGTTTGGATGGTAAATTATTGGAGCTATCTTTCCCCTCCTTCTTGTGCTTCTTCCCCTCCTCCTTTTTATGAAGAGCCCGAGAATCTGTGTGGTTGGCACTGTTGGCTACCCACAAGTAAGCCGCTTGTGCTAACCTCTTGGGGGTCAATATCTTTGGAGTCGGCTAAATGCTGTCTCAGCTCTGGGTAGCAGGTATAAAAAATACTTTCAAGCATGAAAAGAATCCTCATACCCTCAAAGGTGCTCACTGTTTGGCCGTTAATCCAACCTTCTACGTTTTTCAGGCATTCACAGTCCTGTGCTATCTACCCTTCGACTACCAGAGAAGATCCAGTCCGGAGTCTTCTTCCCTTGAGCTTAGTGGGGATAACCCGCTCATCTTCCACAGCCAGAGTACCCTCTTCTTGGTCGAAATTGCTGCACATGACTGTAGTGGTCCGGATAGCCATCTGAAGAGCCTCTCCTGTTTTTAAGGAGCGCGCCTTTTATTCATCGTCGCTGCTGCCGGCTTCATCCCTGTGTGGTGCAGACCCCTCTAGACGTCCTCGTTCACACCGAAGTTCCAGGAACCATGGGTCTGCGGGAAACCAACATGAACAACTGCCAGGGCACCAGCTTCTCCATTGAATAAGGTACTGTGTTCTGCTTGAGGAATTAGGGTAAATCCCTTTTCTTCATCTCCAAGGCTTACCCTTGTCTTCCCTCCTTCTTATAACTTGTGCTTCCTCTGTTGACAATATCTAAGTACTCCTGGCAACGTTGAATCTCGAACTGTCCGACTGTGTGATCCTCGACAACAGGAACAAGGTTCCACTTGACACTGGCTCCAGCCTACTGACTCTTGAATTTCCGTCAAATAGTGTTCTCTGATTCTGTTTGCCTTGACAAAGGTATTGCCTATGATTTTGCCCCGAACTCTCTCTGGTTAACCCAGGTGCTAAGTGTGTTTTTGCCCTGGTAACAATTCTTGCAGCGGATACACATTTCTTCAGTAAGACCGAACTGTCATTACTGTCAAAAAGTGATCGCAAGTGTATTCCCGGTAACGTCTCTTGTTTCGCAACACTGGTCCGTTAAAACACAGGGTACTTACCTTGGATTACAGTGTCCCAAAGTGAATTGGTTGGTTGTAGTATATTTTTCGTGTGGTTTTGAATTAATAGAAGTGTCGTTTTTATAACAAATGGTTTAAAAATAAATGTACTTATATTTTTCTACCTGAAACCTCGAGTCAGTGTTTGCTTGAGTCACTGTAATTGTAGTCCTTTGTGTAATCTCTACTGCTGCTCATATACTCTTGAGATAAGCCTGGCTGCTCCGCTACTGCTACCACTTTAACATTGTAGTACAGGCTTGTACCAAAGGGAAAGCTTGTATTGCCACCTGTAGTCTTAATTGTGTGTAGTGGTCCCTAAGGGCACCGCTCAGGATTCTGCCTAACAGCAGGTTTATTTTAGGAGGAGGAATGTGAGTTGTAAATCAGTACACAGAAATCAGAACATACACAGATCCAAAGAAACACTTGCAAACTTAAAGTTATATCCACATTGTGTATGTATTTTATATATACACAAGTTATTAATAACCAAATTCATACTGTATCAACGAATAACATCAAACACACATTTGGAATAATAAGGAAAAATAAAGCAGGTGAGTGAATTATTATATACTTTTCTATCCACGCACAGAGTGACTTCAGGTGGGTCAGTAAAAACACTTGTTTGCATCAACTCTGCATTATTGTGTTATAAGTAGGTTTCAAATATGTAAAGATGCAACAATAACAGGTAAGCAACACCGTAGCTATCCTTTGTATGGTAAAGGCAGTCTTTTCCCTAACTAGAAAGGAATTCTGCAGTTCAGGTTTTGGAGGGAAACAAGCAATGCCAAAGTCAGTAGGAAGGAAAGATTTACTGTAGGGAAACCAGAAGTGCCCAAGTCAATAGGAATGTGACCGTTCTGAGGCACATCTTTTTTGAACCGGTAGGTAACAAGTTATTTATTCTTTAAAAAGTTGCAGGAGCTTTGGGGAAGCCTTCCTGTAGAGGCACAAGCTGTTAGACCTGGGCGACTGGAGTTGGGTGAACACCCAAACAGCAAAGCAGTACTCCTCTAGCAAAGGAGTGACACAAATGGCTCAAGGTAAGTTTAACCCGAGCCCCACAATACCTGGAGAGTGAAGAATATGATGCAGCTGGACGCCTTCTGGATGCACAACCACAAACCTGGTCTCCTAGTCCTTGGACTTGGTGATAAAAGGGTGGACCCTGGATGGGCTCCTGCAGCAGAGGAAAGCGAGGGACTCACCAGCACAGAATTCTTCTTATTCCTGTGTCGGTTCGTGGTTTTGGTACCTTTTTCTCAACACCAAGAGCTAACAATGACCGCCAGTTGGAATCTCCTTCTTTTCTCGGTCATGCAATCTGGTGAGGGGACTCTGAGGAGAGATTTCATACTTCTGGAAGTCCACAAGATGCCACTGAAGTTCCAGCGAGAATCGTCCATGGCAAGGCAATTGACTTCAAGGTGGTTGAGGTACCAGATGTATTGGGATTCTGCAGTCCTGGGGGTCGCAGGACATCGGGAGAGGATTCAAATTGAAGAGTTTCTTGAGGCTGGTTATGCCCAGCAGCTCAAAGGAGGACGTCATCCGTGGAAGAGCTTCCCTATTGATTCAAAAATTGGTCCAGGACAGCAGCGCTATTTCAGCGCTGCTTGCACTGTTAATGGAGGTGTTGCAGGTGTCTCTGGTCCTCTTCTTCTATTGAGCTTCAGTTCCAGTGGTTGACCTAGACTTCTGTCCCAAGAACTCCCCTTTTAAGCAGGAACCCATTCATTCAGCCCTATGGACCTGTCATTGACATGGGGTGGCTGTCCTTGTAACAGTTTAAACCGGTTACAGGCAGTATACTCTCAAGTAAAGGCATGTAAAGTTTCGGGCTCTCACCTCACATCCTGCCTCAGCAGACACACTGGAGTCTCGGGGAGATTCACAAAGGAATCCCGCCAAAGGCAAAACTCAAAGAGGACCCACCCCCACCTGCACTGGTAGAGGAAGGGCCATGAATATACACACAAATGAAAAATGGTGAAAAAAGAAGACTGGGGCCATTTTGGGAAAACGGTCACCGAAGAGTGCTGTACTGCAGCTGTGAAAACAGCTTGCGAGTAACTGACACACACATGGTAGAGACATGTTTCCACTGCCCTCAGTCATTTAGGTTTGTCTGCTATTGCAACTACAAAGTTACAGGACCAATGGGAAAGGAATTACTCAGTAACCCCTCAGCACCCCACATAAGATGGTGTGTGCTGCTCTCACAAAAGAAAAGGTAAGATAAAAAAGAATCCAACTATCCTTGAGAACAGTAGTTCTCATGGGGAAATAATAAAAAATAAAAAGGGAAGCCCAAGGGACTCCCCAGCAACACTGCACATAGAGTGCTGTGTGCTGCAACAATCCCTTACAGATGCTTGTAATAAAATACATGGAGGAAAACATTAAAGTAAAAAGAATTACAGTAGCAGTAAAGTAAGATTCCCAGGTCAGAGCAAAAAGAATGTGTGAATGAGAAACAGTCCCACTAAATCTGGAGAACAGATCAAAACATCTCAGAAGTCCAGCAAAAGTGCTGGGGTTCTTCTCAGGTTGAAGGAATTGGCACAATAAATGAAAATTCTCCTTAACAACTAGCTCACGAGGACAGAGTTTGTCAGAGTCGAAGGGACAATAGCCATGCCTTGCGGGCCCTCCAGAAGGCCCAGTGGTCTGCTATGCATCGGACATTAGGCAGCATTGAATTCCAGTTAGTGGGGGCCTGGATGGAGAAAGTGGAGCCTTCTATTCTGGTTGATTTGAAGGAGGGGGTCACCAGGAGGAGTGCAGTGCCTGAATGCAGGTTTCTTTTCGGTTGACAGCAGGTGATGTTCGTTTGAAAGTATTTTGGGCCTATCTCGTGGAGGTCATGGTGTGTGTTAAGATGGATTTCTAAACTCTGACCTGGTGGGCAGAAGTTTAGGAGGTCACTCTAGTTTAATGAAACAGGGGAACCTTCTAGACACGCCAGACCAATCTAGGTAGCTTGGCAGGCAGTCAAGAATAAGTCTTAGGAGGGGTGAGAGTGATAGAAAGTCCACAATGAACACACACAGTAACGAACCACAGATTACTCTTAGACAAGTGTATAATAAAATATATATATACATTTACTGTCGGCCGGACCAATTGACACAAGTAAACTTCAGTTACATAAAAACAGTTACCACAAAATTTCTATACTAAGTGATATATATATATATATATATATACAATACATTTCCTGATGCAGCAAAGTAGCAAAACACAGCCACAACTTGTATGGAAAAAGACGAGTTAACTGAGTCATTCCCTAACTTTCGCAGTCCAGCCCTAAGAAGTGGGGAGCCTTGTGAACGGTACGGTTGTGCGTAAAAACGAACGATCGCTCAGTCAGAAAAAAAAGTTAAAAAGTGGGTCTTCTTGAGGGAGCTGTAGCGAGTCAGGAATGGGCTTCAGGCGATGAAGAATTGGTTCCCACTATTCGAGTAGGGTCTGCCCTTGGCGGCAGAGCAGTTTTCAAAAGGTGAGAATAGCTTGGGAGCGCAGGCCAATCCAGCCAAAAGCTCATACCTTTACAGGGATATTCGTGCATAATAGAGATCGGTTGTGCCAGGGGGCACCAGTAAATGATACAAGTACTAACCGACCCTCAGCACAGTCCGGACCAACCTTTGCCAGCTTAGTCGAGTAGGTTCGAGTCCTGCAGTTTCGCGGCTCTCCTGCTCTCAGCGGCTGTGGGGTAGAATGATCTTCCGTGATGGCACAGTTGCCTTTTCTCAGCTTCCAAAGGAGATACAAAGAAAATTCCAGTGCCACAGGTGTTAGGGCACAGGATGGCAGGTCGGCAAGGCACCTACAGTGACCACCACCAACAGGTAGTGACACAGGAATCACAGATGTGTGTGGCGTTACGTACTCTCCTAATTTATGACCCAAAGGAGCTAGGCCTACGAGATTTGACTGGGGAGGTCATGGGACCACAAGCAAGTGATGTCCCAAAACAAGGGTTTCAGCTCGAGACGGTGTTGATTCTGTGGTATACCCAGAGGTAGAGATGACAGTTCATTGGATGGCCCAGGAACACTTCCGAAAAGGCTCCTTCGGTAGGTAAGCAGGGGGCACTGAGATTAATTGTTCCCACTACTCCAAAGGGGCAAAGCACTCTTAAAGGCCTTCTTAATCAATGAAGAAAACATGGGTCTGACAGGACAGCAGAGGGTGAAGGGTGCCAAACCTTCCAATGTGTCCCTGGCAGGTTCACAAGTCTGTTTCTTCATTGCAGGATACTTGGCTTCTTCTGTAGTTCGTGGAGAATTCAGGGGATCGACCTGGAATGGATGCAGATACCCTTCTCTTATCCAAGATTAGCATTGCACCAAAATAAAGGACTTCCAATGGAAGATCTGCTCTCATGCAGGCATCCCAATCATGGACCAGTCACGACCCATGGTGGTCCCAGTCATTCAGACACTCAACATCCTGGCACCAGTAGTGTGGATTGGGACCAGACAATCCCATCCCACTTCCTGGGCACACACACATGACATGCAGAAGCCAGTGAAAGAGATCGGTTTTCGCGGGAGGCTGCATGCCCAAATAAGGAAAACCTGGGTCACTCGACCTGGGGAAGGAAAGGGACAAATTGGCCATGGGACAGAACAAAAGAATTTCTGGCTAAGCCATTTTCGGACCTGCCCACAGTCTTGAACCAAACATGGTTAACGCGATGTGATCTTGCAAAAAGAAGTAAAACACTTATAAAAGTAACTACTGCCACCAGTTCGTCCCAGGCACACTTGCACGATCACCAAAAAATCCTTTGAGTGTATCTAGGGTCATAAAACAAAAATGATCCCAGCGCACAGTACTGGAAGGTTCATTGTGCGCTGTTAAAAAGTTACCAATAAATGGTAACATAGTCGAAGACTAAGGGAAACATAGTTTCCCAGTACTGACAGTCTGAAGGATGTGTCAGTTTCCCAGTAACAAGTGAGCAAAAGCCAAGGGGAGTTCAACTGAAGGCTGGGCTCCACTGGAAAAAGTCAGGATAGGAAAGCCAAACAAAAGCAAAAAGTTTGGGGGGTCCACAAATGGAGGGAAATTGACACATTAATTAAATGTTTCCTAAAAGTGTGTGATGCACATGGCTTTGAAAGCGGCCCGTCGTCTGATTGGGGACCAGTGCAGGACACAGAGGGCAGGTGTGATGTGCTCTCTGGAGTCTGGGCGCAAGGAGGAGCATAGCTGCGGAGTTCTGGACCCTTTGGAGCTTTCTGAGTTGATAAGTAGGGGCACCCAGGTAGGGGGAGTTGGCATTTTCTGGCGGGAGAGGACAATAGACAATATTGCAGTGACTCTGTGGGGGGTTGGAGAGGTATGGGATGATGCATCTGAGAATGTGGAGGTGTAGATGGCAGGATTTAGACACAGAGTGTCAGGTCAGTGTCCATGTTCAACCCAGGTGTATAACTGCAGTGGATGCAGCAGGGGGGCCTAGAGAAGAAGGCCAAGGGGTGTATTGTGGAAGAGAGGTGTCTTTCCACAGAGCATGACTTTGTTTTTTCTGGGATTGATGAGGGGGTGGTTGCCCGTCATCCAATGATCAGTGTCTGAAATGCAGGATGCAAGGTCAGGGAGGGGCTGCAGACAGACTTAGGGATCTTACAGATGATTTGCGTGTTGTTGGCATAGTTGTAGCAGGTGAGGTTGTGTGAGCGGATTAGTGCGGGCAGAGGGCTCATGTAGAGGTTGAAGAGAAGAGGTGATAAGCAAGTGCCTTGTGGGACTCTGTTATAGATGGGGGAGTGGTCGAGGTGAAGGGAGGCAGGTGGGTTGTTTGGTATCTGTTGGTGAGTAATGAAGAGATCTACCTTGGTGCTGTTTCCCTTATGTCAAGGGTGTGGAGTCTGTTAATGAGGATATTGTGGTTGATAGTGTTCAAGGCAGCCGAGATGTCGAGGAGTATGAGTGCAGCACAGCCCTCTGTGTCTGCAGTGTTTTTGAGGTCAACCCATATGGAGATTGGGGATGATTCAGTTCTATGAAGCGGTCTGAAGCCAGACTGGGCAGGGTCGAGAAAGTTATTGGCTTCTGCGAAACTGTAGATCTGGAAGTAGGCCATTCGGTCAGTGAGTCTGGCTAGGAAACAGGTGTTAGAAATTGGTCTGTAACTGGCAGGAAGGAGGGGGTCAAGTGAGGTTTTTATTAAGGAGGTGTTTGATGTGTGATGTTTTGAATGCTACTGGCAAAATGACTGAGGTGAGGGAGGAGTTAAGGGTGGATCTTGCGATGCCGCCTGCACAGTTTGAGGCGAAGATTTCTTTGAGGAGGGTATGAGGGCATGAGTCTCTCGGGGATGGATGGATGGCTGTTGGCCAGTAGCTTAAGGAATTTGGATCTAGAGATGGGGAGAAGGAGGAGAAGATAGGGAGGGAGGGAGGAGGTTAGGAGGTTCCTATGGGGGTATAGTTGGTGAGGGTATGAGTGCTGCTAGTTACATGCTTATTGTGCAGGTTCTTTCTAGCGCTGTGTTGTGGAAATGGTCCGAGAGGGCATCACAGAAAGATTTGGAGATGTGCGATGGGGAAGTGTGTAAGGTAACTTCCATCGATCAGACCAAGAAAATGCATCCCGCTAGGGAAAAAGGCTGGGTGCACACTTTTGTGAGAAAGATAAGGGCTTTATTTTGTAAACAAAAGAAAAAGGTGACAGGGTATAATGAATCCACTGCCATAGAGTTCTCTGCCGTCCCTTGTACAAGATTCAGGTTATAAACACAAAAATTGTCACTTATAATAGACTCAGTATACAGTGTTAACCCCCCTCCTTTATTGGCTACCACCTACATACATAATAATGATTATATATAGCCCATCCACCAATTGGTTCTGATGTCTTCTCTCTCATCTTCACCACACATGGGTAACATCCTTAGCCATTTTTGAATACTGCAAAGCAATTGATTAACTTCAACTGGCACCACCCAACCTTTGATCCTAGCCACATGACATGCACCTAGTTATCAATGTTAACTCAGTAGGCAAATTTGAGGTCAGCCTGGTCCTTGCGAACAAAACATCCTTTTCTCATCCCAGACTTGTCGGCACCCCCATCACGTCCCCCCACTGCCCCACTGTATGGGCATCATTCTTAGCTCTCTTTGGCACAAATCACAGATCATGTTGTTCTCCGCTTTCCACTTTACATTTTCCCTCCCAGAGAATGAACCTAGTGTCCCACTCATCAATCCTTTTGAAACAAAATGGTGGCGTCCTGCCACATACATTTACTTCAATTTGCATTTTAATTTTCTGCAAAGATTATCTCATTCGACATGCTGAATATCAGAAACACTGTATACTCATGATTAGCCGAGGTATAAATACAAAAGGAATCTCAAGGTTGACTTTTAGCTTATTTATTTGACTAAGGTCAAAGCACAAGAGGGAATAGGGGTTCAGTTTTATTTAGTGATTTTTATGAACAACACTTGCCTTCAGGTTGGCAAAATCGAACAAAACAAAAAGCAAATTTAAAACACACTTTTCAAGTTATTTGTACATGGTCCTAGAATTGCTAGTGCATGAACATAAGAGCAGGGCAATTGTTTCAGGATGTATGATCATATAAACCGTGCAACTGTGAATAGTAAACCAGAATTAGGTTTTTACAAAGAACATCCTGGTAGTTGTTTCCAAGGTGTGTTAGGTTCTTGAGGGAGGTAACCAAGTCTTTGGCCTACGTCTAGATATTGATCAGATGGTGTGTGGGGACAGGCATATCTGAGCCAGATGGTGTGTGGTCCCGTGACGTTTTGGCGGAAAACGTCTTCTTCAAGGGTGAAAACCCAGTCTCCCTGAATGAATTAAAGTTGAAGGTGAGGTTCAACTTCCACTGGTGCTGAACAGTGAAAAATGGCCTTGGGGCAGAGTCTGGGGAGCAAACGCTGGTCTGTTCCTAAGCCAAGACATTCCTTGCCACTAGACAGACAACCCTGAGGACTGCACAGCTTACTTTCGACAGCTACCACCTCGCTAGGACCTTATGGTAGTGTGACACTAGACATTTAAGGGAAACTGAACCCCTATTCCCTCTTGTGCTTTGACATTAGTCAAAAAAAAAAGCTAAAAGTCAACCTTGAGATTCCTTTTGTATTTATATCTCGGCTAATAATGAGTATGCAGTGCTTCTGATATTCAGCATGTCGAATGAGATAATCTTTGCAGAAAATTAAAATGCAAATTGAAGTAAATGTATGTGGCAGGACGCCACCATTTTGTTTCAAAAGCTTGTAGCTCTAAAGTCCTACCACTTCTCTTGAGCAGTCCCTTCCGTTACCTACCACTCATTAATCCAGCTGACAAAGGATTTGGGACCCATTTCCTTGCACATTTAGTAGTTCAAATAGAGTGATCGTCATTCTGAGGGTGTCTTAAATCTTGGTTCTTGGTTCCCAGCATTTGCTCTCAGGAATATAACCTTGGTATTGGGCCACAGCCCTTTGCCTCTCAGCTACACACATTCCTGCCTAATTGGTTCAAAGTCCTGACTGATGTGGGGATATATGTGTGTTCTGTGCCACACCTGGGAATCAAAATTCAATGGTCAGATGAGGGATGAGGCCTCGTTGTTCTGTGTTTCTTAGAAAGCACGGCCTGCAAGGATTCAGGCCTTCTTGTAATGCGGCAATAGTTTGTGGTATAAGTATTATATATGCATGAGTACCGTATCCTACATAGTTCGAATTGCAACACTGTTATCACCCCCTGTCTGAATTCCCACTCCCACCAATTGACCCCGTCCATAGCGCACCCTTTCCCCCTTATAACATCTTGAGCTCATCTCTATATTTTAATATATTTTTTGCAATCTAAATCGTCTAAGAGGGGCAATGGTCTGAACGTGCATCTCAACATTCCCCCATTTAGTTAATCCTCCATTAACTAACTTCTCCCTTTCTCTCTGTCGATCCACTTTATCTTTAGGTACCCATGCCATGCACACATGATGCAAACTACCCCATATCGTGCATACGTTTCTGGTTGCCTGTGAGATATATGTAATCCCCATCACCCACTAAATCTACCCAGTGCTCATGATCTGGTGAGGGTGATGTGTCCCTGAGGGATGAAGAGGTTGTTCAGTTCTGACCATACGTTGCTTATTTAAAACCTCAGTTTGAACCTGCCCCTCTTTAATGTCCGAGAGAGCTAGCCTTGCCCCAATACTAACCATCATTTTTGAGCTTCTCGTCATAGTCTTGACACAGCATCAGAGGATCATCTGGCACATGCAAAACACCGCAGGATCACCATGATCGGAACCAGTATCTCTACCAGTGCCCCAAGCCAGGATGGCGCCCATGAGAACAACGTGTTGAACCAATCTTCAGGTTGCACACCTGCTTTGTTTTCCATTCCGGCCTTCAACTTATGCAAGGCCCCTATGATATGCATCAGGGACCCTTTCTCTGCATCATTTGGGGGTACGTATGTACAACATGACAACTCGATCTTCTTGCACCCACTCCCTTTTATTGCTGTCAGGAGATCCAGGACATATACATTTTGAAGTGTCATCAACCGGATCACCCTCAGTTGACTTTTGATTGCATTAAGACCTTGTTCAGTATCATTCACTAAGTGGATATCCTCCCACCAAACAATCTGTATCCCCTTTGCATTCATTGCAGCCTGGATTCCTGGAGTCATGAGGGACGTGAAGAACACTTCAGTTTGAGTGTATAGCCGGTACTTATCTGGAATTGCTTAAAGCAGCTTGGACAACTCTTCTGACAGATAGTTTGATCTCTTCCTTCTCGAATTCAATGACTGCTTGTTCTTCACTTGGGGGTTTGGACAGATGGTGAGATAGATTGCAGCACCTCACGTTTGTGTAAAGGGATGAGTACACTCTCCCTATTGAACTGATTATAGTGGAGGTAGACCCCCTCTACCTCAAATCGAACAATGATAAACTATTGGGGTGATCAATGCCTTCAAATGTTGCAGAAACTAGAATTATAGTGCTTCACAGGAAAGCGCTTTAAGGGATGATTTAGTTTATGGAGTCAGAATGTCATGAACAGTAGAGAATTTGTCAGGTAGTAAATGTTATGATATATTATCAAAGAATCTAGATCCAAATTGGAGCAGGTCTCATGTGTTAGGCAAAATGTAGGTTGGTCAAGCATTTCATAAGTGATCCGGCATTTTGGGTTTTCTGAAAAGGTCAGGCACTTTAAAATGGATACTTGCTTGAGCAGACAACATGGTCGAGTTGTGCTAACTCATTATGACCTCAGTGGACAGTTTTTTTTAATAGAAGTTCAGCCAGGGGACAACGGTGTGGGGAATGAGTGGGTAAAACAGGTCTAGACTAGGTACGAGTGGCAGATAGGCTGGCAAATCACAAGTAGGAAGAGGAACTGCACATTGATCATGGCATATAAATCAATGAATCACAGACAGGAAAGGAGTTATACTTGTGACCAGGCCATTACCTCGCCGCCCCAGAAGTGTATATAAGGGTGGGTAAGCCTAGTGATTTTAGCAGAGTCCCAGAGATGTTGTTGATGTGTATCCTGTGTCTTGCCTTCTGGAAGAAATAAAACTTGCAGACTTGAAAATCCTGCCTTAGCCTGTTGATGTGCTCCAGAGTGTCTTCCTGACCCCAAGAGATGCCAAGGCCCAGAGAGTGGGGGTGGTGGGACCCTCCTGAATATTTGGATGCTATTGTAGAGGAGCAGCCAAATGCCTCTGCAGGAAGTCCCGACACCCTACTGCTTGTATGTTGGAAGCCTGAAATTGTGCCATGCTTGACACCAGTAGTTGTTATCTTTCTGTGCCGAATATTCGAGAAAAGGTACCCAGTGAGAAAACCATATCTGATGCACCCTTGAAGAGACGACAACCTAATGGAGGAGCACCCCGAAGGAATATGAAAAGGAGAGAAAGAAGAGCTAGTGATGTCACAAGAAGCGAGTGTGACACACTTAGAAGATAAGCTGAAAATGTATTGGACTTTATAGAAACCGATTATGAAATAAGGAACGGAGTAAGCGTTCATATGTGGAAAGAAGATTGCACGTGTCAAGAGCACTGCAGAAAATGCAGGTCATTCGATACCTGTACAGATGCAGCAACGCAAGTAGACTAAGTGATCATAGAAGCTGGCTATATGTAGTGAATAGACGGTAGGCAAAGTCACCATTGTATAGTATCTGGACATCGATGTCACAATTTTAGTAAGCTCAGTCCCACAGAGAAATAAGGATTAAGAGTTGTGTCGCAGCAAATAATTAGCTGAGATTGCATTCTTGAAGGGTGAAGCTGCCTGGCCTGGTATCAAAGTCAATGCAAGCCATGGCCGGTTATCTATTCTCAAGGCAGCAAATGTGAGAAGCTGAATCACTCCATGTCAAGGTGCAAAGAAAGAACACCATGTATGCCAAGTTTTATTCAATTAAGACATTTAATTTTTGCAAAATGGACCAGATCGTGGTCTCCTGTCACATGAGCCAAGGATGGAAATAGAGTTAGGCATTGACTCCCGGAAACTATGATATTGTGGGCTCACACTCCCTTATATTCCCAGAGGCACGCATACTCTGCAAGGCCAGGTTCAAAGACAATCTCCATGGCAAAAGGCATGGATGATGAGAGACGTAGCGCTAATTGGGTGGGGATGAAAAGTCATGTCTACCTCCTAGCACCTGGGTATGAGCTTACGTGCTGCTAAGTGAGCTAAATGTTCCAAACTGGCACAAGCATGCCAACCAATTGTAGAGGGCCGTATAACAAAGGGCCTTATAGTTTAAGACCCAATGATATGCAGTGTACTTAATATGTATTGAAGATGACTTTCCCTAGAGGAGGGCATAAGTTGTCCATCTGACAGTAGATGTCCTATCACAACCCAACCCTGTATAGAAAGTATACTTAGTTGTTCGCCTTGAGCCAACCACACCCCTGTGTAGGGTTTTCTTGTTTGCCACGTAGTATGACGTCACGTATGACAAATATCTGCTATAAAAGTATGTTTTTTAAATTCAATTCTTCAAAAGAATGCTGTGCAATGTCCGTTGATGTCTGCTGTAACTCCCTGTTTTAGACAATTGATAATAAAACAGTAAATTGGACTTTGATATCTTCCTGAGTTGGTTTGATTATTTGGTGTAAGAGTTACTCTGAATCCCATCAACTGCATGACACGTTAACCACTAAGGACAATACGTTCACTGTTGTCAAGTGTATTTCTGGCACCATATGGATAGCTGAGTACAGAGTTGTCAGTGCACAGGTGCCTTGCCAAAAGGGTGGAAGATGCAGGTATGCTTGTTGACCGCATACCCAGTACATGTCCATCAATGCCGCTGTTCCTTTAGCAAGATCTGAAATGAACATTGTCTTATTACACTTAGTGTTAGTGCCTACTGGAACAGTTCCATGCCCTCAAAAAAAAAAACTGGTATTCATTCTCTGGTTGCAATTTTACTGGTGTTTCACATACTTCAATCCATGTTAGTTTAGGTTTATGTGCAGACCACATCTTGAAACAGTGCTTATTAATGTTCCATATGACTTCTTCTCCGAACTCCAACAACCCCCCTGCCGCACAGCTCACCACCGCCTTTTTCATCTGTTTGACATGAACAATACTCCATCCAATTTCAACATAGATGTCGCTTACATTGAATGGCACTGTTGTCCTTTGCACACTTCTATTCATCTTTGTCCATTAGTACGATTCACACTTTGTGCCCCTGAAATAGACTGCAAACATGACACAGCGCTAAGTGCACCAAACACTGGGTCCTCAATGGTGATATCTCCTGATGTACTAACATTTTGGGTACTCTTGACCCGTCGGGATGAGGGAACATACATTTACATTTATTATAGGCCTTCATAACAAAACATAAAAAAACTACAGTAATAAAAATACAGTTACCACATGCTTTTCACTATGTAACATATATAGAAACTGCATTTAACCTAATGCAGATGAAAGGGGAGAAAATAACCACAACCGGCAACAGAAGAGGTAAGTTCAACACAGTTATCGCATTAGGAAGTTCTTCAAAGTCAATCCCTAACTTTTGCAGTCCAGCCGTAGGAAGTAAGGAGCCTTATCCTCAACAGTAAAGCAGTGCGTTAACAAGGCGCGGTTGTGCGTAAAGTGAACAGTGGGTTCTCTTCAGGGAGCAGGAGCTGTTCAGGGAGGGGTTGTGGTGATGGAGAATAAAGCCCTAATCCTCGAGGAGGGTCTACCCTTGCAGGTAAAGCGGCTTTTAGAGTTCGGGACTAGCTGGGGAGCGCAAGCTAGCCCAGCTAAAATGAGTATCTTTTATGGGATTCTCATGTGTAAAACAGGTGGATGTACTAGGGGGACACCGGTAATTGATGCAAGTACTCACCGACTCTCGAGACAGTCCGGGAAAGCCTTTCCCATTCTTGTCCAGTTCGCTGGTATGTTTCACCCCTCACAGTTACAGGTCGCTCCGGCTCTCAGTGGCTGCGGGACAGAACGATCGTCTATGGCGAGACAGTAGCCTTTTTTCAGCTCTCGAAGAAAGGAGAAAGATGATTCCAGTGCAGCACATCTCAGGACAAGGGGGGCAGGTCTGCAGGCACTTACAGCGACAGTCACCACAGCGGGTGACACAGGGACCGCAAATACTTTCAGTGTGGTGCACTCTCATAATTTGTGACCTAGAGGAGCTAGGACAACGAGTTTTGGTGGGAGAGGGCCCAGGACCACAAGTAAGCGATTCCCAAAGTCTCGACTATCAACCCTTGTCAGAGGTGCTTCTATATGATACCCCGGGTTCGAGCTGTTCAGTTCGCTGGAGGGCCCAGGAACACTTCCCGATGGGGCTTTTTGCGAGGGTTAGCAGGTGTTGAGAGTAGTTGGTCCCACTACTCCAAAGGGTCGAAGCAGCCCCTGCAGTTCTTCTTGGTACAAGAAAAAAGCAGGGGTCAGACAGGACAACAGTGGGGTCAGGGTGCCAAACCTTCCAGCGCGTCTCCAGCAGTTCCACAGGTCTGTTCTTTGTTTCAGGATACATAGCTCCTCCTGCAATTTGGTGTGAACTTCAGGTGATCGACCTGGAATGGATGCAGAGCCCCTTCTCTTATCCAAGATTCATTTCACTCTCAAATCTGGGATTGCCAATGGAAGATCTGCTCTCTTGTATGCACACCAGGCATGGGCCAATTGTGGCCCAAGTGGTTCCAGTCATTCAGGCCTAGCAGACATATTGGCACCAGTAGTGTGGATTGGGACCAGTCAGTCCCGACCCTCTTCCTGGGCACTATCACATGTGAGATGCAGGAGCCTGTGAAAGATGTGTTTTTTGCTGGAGGCTGCATGCCCAAATAAGGAATACCAGGGTCTCTCGACCTGTGTGAAGGCAAAGGAACAAAATGGCCAAAGGACAGAAAAAAAGACTTCATGACACAGCCATTTTCGGCACTGGACACGGTATTGGGCCAAACGCGGTAAACGCGTTATTTGTACTTTAAAAGTAAACTGCTGAATACCAGTTCGTCCTAGGCACACTTGTACAAACACCAAAAAATCCTCAGAGGGTGGCTAGGGCCATAAAACAAAAGGACCCCTATGTGCGGTACTGTAAGGTACTTAGCACATAGATAATAAGTTCCCAAGTAATGGCAACATAGTCGAAGACTAAGGGAAACAAGGTTTCCCAGTATTGACAGCATGAAGGACATGTCAGTTTCCCCATAACAAATTAGCAAAAGCCCAGAAGAGTGCAGCTGAAAGCTGTGCTCCACTGGAAAAATTCAGGTTAGGTAAGCCAAACAAAAGCAAAAAGTTTGCAGGGTCCATAAATGGAGGGAAAATTGCACCTAAGGACAGAGGGACTTAATCCACAGCTGGATGAGTCTCGTGTTCAGGTTGACTAAACATTCTGGACAACCCATCAGCGTTGCTTTGCTGGACACCTGGCCTATGCTCAATTGTGAAGTCAAACCCTGGCAGGCTTATGGACCACTTGAGCAACTTCGGATTCTCTCCCTTCATGTTCATTAGCCACTTTAAGGGCTTAAGATCAGTTTGCACAGTGAAGTGGGTCCCATAGAGGCAGCGCCTCAGCTTCCTTAGGGCCCACATTACAGAAAAACATTCTTGCTCTGCAGTGTACCACCCGAGCTCTCTGTCCTTAAGCTGGCAACTAATAAATCCAATCGGGTGTTCCTTGTCTTTCTCATTTACCTCTGATAGTACAGCACCTATCCCAGCGTCAGGGGCATCTGTCTGCACAATAATAGCATATTTGTAGTCATGATCCCTGAGAACAGGGGCATGGCACAGGGAGTCTTTTAAGCCATTGAAGGCATTATCACACTCCTCAGCCCAAGAGACCTTAGTTAGAGCAGTCAGAGGTGCATCTATGCTACCATAGACTGCCATGAAATTTCGGTAATACCCAGTGAGACCTAAGAAGGCTCTCACTTGGGTTTGCGTAGTAGGGATAGGTCACACTTGTACTGCTTGTACTTTACTGGGTAGTGGCTCAATCCTCCCTCCACCTACTTCATGTACAAGGTAGACCACAGATCCTTTGTCCAATCTGGCACTTGCTGGCCTTTATGGTCAAGTGGGCCTTCTAAAGAGCCTGCAATACTATTCCCATGTGTTTCACATGGTCTTCCCAGGTGGCACTGAAAACTGCTATATCATCCATATATATATCTAAGCAGAATTCATCCAACCCATTAAGGACATGATTTACAAGCCTTTGGAAAGTGGCAGGGGCATTCTTCAACCCGAAAGGCATTACCCTGAACTGGTAAAGACCCTCTGGTGTTGAGAAAGCTGTCTTATCCTTGGCATGTTCTGCCAGAGTTATTTGCCAATAGTCTGCAGTGAGGTCGAATGTCCTGAGGTACTTGGAGGTACCCAAGGTATCCACCAGTTCATCAGTTTTAGGTGAGGGGTGAGCATCTGTCCTGGTGACAGCATTAAGAGCCCTGTAGCCCACACAGAACCTCAGTTCAGAGGTACCTGCCTTTGACAGCAGAACCACAGGACTGGACCATGGACTAGTGGGGGATTCAATCACACCTAGATCCAACATCTTGTTGACCTCCACCTTGATGTAGGATCTTACCTTGTCTGACATCTTGTACCCTCTACCTTTAGTAGGTACACTGTCCCCTGTGTCAATTTTGTGTTTCCACCAAGGTGCCAAACCAGGAGTCCGTGAGAACAAAGGGGAGAACTGCCTACGCAAAGTTCTTACTTGCTCTTGATGGGTAGGACTCAGTTGAGGGGCCACTTTGACACCCTCAATGGAGCCATCTCAAGGGCTACCTTGTAACAAGACAGGCAGAGGTTTGGATTACTCTTATTCTCTGTCTGATGCCAAAGGTAGTGCTGCTATTTCAACCCTAGGGATCTAAGACTTGAGCCTGTTTATGTGGAACACTTTGGGAGCATGACCTGGCCGCTTAAGCTCCACTAAATAGTTTACCTCACCCAGCTGCTCAACAACTGTGTAAGTGCTTGGCCATTTATCCTGTAGGGCTCTAGGCCTTATAGGGTTCATAATGAGGACTTCTTGGCCTGGGGTGAAGTGAATAGGTGAAGCCTTCTAGTCGTACCAATGTTTCACGAAAGCCTGACCTGCTTTCAACTTATCACTGGCCTGAGTCATCAGAAGGACCATTCTCTTCCTTAACCCCAGCGCATAGTCTATTTCATTGGTAGTTACAGGAGGGGTGAGGAGCTCCCACCCTCCCTTGACTATGGCCAGTGGTCCCCTAACAGGGTGACCAAAAGGAAGCTCAAAGGGGCGGAAACCAACACCCTCTTCAGGTGCCTCTCTGTAGGTAAATAGTAAGCATGGCAACAGGAGATACCACTTTCCCCTTAGAGGTTCTTCCAAAGCCCCAATCATGCTTTTGAGAGGTCTATTAAACCTCTCAACTAAGCCATTAGTTAGTTCATGATAGGCCGATGGAAACTTATAACTAACCCCACACTCTTTCCACATGGCTTGCATGTACTTAGATATGACGTTGCTGCCTCTGTTTGACACAACCTCTTTAGGGAAGTCAATCCTAGTACAAATGCCAAGTAATGCTTTTGCAACTGACCAAGCAGTCACAGTCTTCAATGGGATGGCTTCAGGCATGGTCGACCAGCACCAATATAAACCTATTGCCAGAGGATGTCTGAGGGTCAAGGGGACCAGCAATGGCAATCCCTATCCTTTCAAATGGCACCCCACCACAGGAAGTGGCACCAATGGAGCCTGGATTGTTGAGCCTCTCTTACCAGAAATCTGACAAGTGCCACAACTCCTACAATGGCCTTCTACTCGGACCACCATCTTTGGCCAGTAGATATGCATGGATAGCCTCTGCTTGGTTCTCTTGATCCCAAGGTGACCAGCTAGTGGAACTTCATCCACCAGTTGTAGGAGGAAGAGTCTTACTTGAAGGGGGACCACCAACCTCCTATGCTCACATTCAGTAGACTCTGTGGGCTCACTGTACAGGAGCCCACCTTCCCATCTTATATTTCCTAGGAGGTTCACCCTCATGCTGGGAACAGACATGTCTCCTTAGACCTTCCAAAGATGGGCACTCTTGTTGGCCCTTACTAAACTCTTCCCTATCAGGATCACTTTCAACCAATAAACTATGGAGTTCAGGGTGGACTTTGGGTTGAGAATTTCAGGCAGCACCTCTTCCTCATCAGGTTCAGGTGCTTGGTCAAATACCTCCACCTGAGTGGCAGGTGCATTAGGGGGAATATTGTCTTTCCCTCTTCTGAGTTTTTTGACTCCCTTAGCCTTGGGTTTCCCCTTTGGCTTTGGCTCAGCTTTGGACTTTGCCATGGCAGCCTTCGTTTTTGACCTTGTTCATGGTCTTTCTGCTGTGTCCACCACAAGACCTAAGTCTTTGAGGTAATTTACCCGCAGAAACGTTCCAGTGTGGAAACAGAAAGATAATATGAGGCCGGGAAGCCCAAAAAGAAACACACCAACACAGGTTACAAAGAACATACAAGTGCTTTATTTAAAAGCTACAACAGTTACCAAAGTCATTTGACAAACGGATAGCTATTCGGCTCTCAGAGTAACGTAACGAACTTCAACGAAGGTTCGATGCATTAGTGAGAGAGAGCGTACATTGGAATACTTGGGCTTTTAATACTCTTTATCCAGCCCTTGGCCAACCCCCTCGCGGGTTAACCATTCTACGAGTCGGCCTATGGGTTCCTTGCCAGGCCAATCCTATAATATATGCATTTTGATTAGTTTCGCTGATATAGTTGTACATTTACACATAGGTCAACGGTAGGACAAGGTCTCAGTTCGCAACCCCGACAAGTGGCCTGCAGGCATATTAATTATTCGTGCATACGGAGGTCACTACGGCCAGAATCTTACTCAGAATGTCATTCGGCCTCCATTTTGATGTTCAGGGTGACTTCCACATTACAAGAGAACCTAAAATGGCGGCTTAATCCAAGATGGCGACTTACATTACTTTCTCTAAGGTCAAGACCTTGCCGCGGAGTTTGTTCGCATAGGATGTTTAGACAACTTGGCGTAGGCCAATACACATACAATTGTTGCGATAGGAGGCATAATATTGTTTCAATTCCGACACCAGGGACTTGCTTCTGAAAACTCATAGGTATCCTTACTACTGTACCATTAACCCCTCCTCCCCCCAGTGCCAAGGCCTTTTTTGGTGATTTTGTTATGTCACCATTCAATCCATTGTAACTTTGTTGTTAGGAATCCTAGTTTGCTGTAGGGGGGGTGAGAGAAAATAACCAAAAAGGGAGAACAATTTGGGTTTTCTTAGAAAATGCCAATAAAATGATGTACAAAGAAGCCTGTGTTTTTTTTCCTTGTAAGAGCAAGGAACAAATTGCTTGCTGTGCTGGATTTACCATTTCCCAGGCTTTCAAGAACATGTTGAGTGGAAACCAAAAAAACATTTTGATATGGTTATGAGCTGTTTTGTGAGAGGTAGGCGATTTTGGACTTTTTTGTCCTATAGGACATGCATGGACGGAATGGAAGAGAAGGGTAGGAAAGCTGAATGGGAAACCAGAAAAGCATATATTTCTGAAAAGTAGACAAAATTCCAAGTTTAGGAAAGAGTGATTTGCGCAGGTGAGGCAACACCTATGTAGGGAAAAATTCCATAGTTTGGGGAAGAATCGGGAAAATTACAGAAAATAAAGGTATATGGTGGACATGGTTGGCCCAGTATGGCAATGGCTTCCGTGAATTTTTAGAAAAGTAATGCTCTGCTACCTTCCTATGACTCTTCCAGTTAGGAAATCACACATTTTTCGTAATGTTTCACAAGCAATACCACAAGCCATAAACCACGCCATGGTACACCCGATTTTTATGCTTACGGCCTAAACAGATGTACTTAGCATGTGTAAATAAGGAAAACAAATGTGGTGAGGAAGGGCAAGCATACATTTTTTGAAAGAGCACAGGCACACCTTTTGAACGGTAAGTGACTTGTGCAGGTTACAAAAGTGCAGAGCCCCTAAAGCAGTGACTAAGCGTAGGTCACATTTGGGAAATGAAAGGATTGTGTGACAAAGTGCAGCAGCAAGTGTGTTGAAACATTATGAAAACCACGCAAACACAACAAATGTCATACCTTCCCGCGTTTCCACAGGTGTCCCAAAGACAACAGTACCTCACATGTCTGCGTGCACCTACCTGGGCGCAAAGGGAAAAGGCTAAACCAATGGTAACACCAAGTCTTTCGGCAGAGCAGATTTTCAGGAATTTTGCTCATGTGGACAACCTACAGATTTGGGCATAGGGTGTCGAAGCCACCAAGGAAAACAGGGAACTCCGTGCATTTCCGACACCAGTGGGAATCAACAGAGGTCTGACTTGCGCGAATCGGCCCAGAATGTATTACCCACAATCCCTGGCAGAGTCTGAAATTTGGGGAAAAACTTTTTTTTCCAGACATTTCACTCTGCTCACCCACCGAAACACACCGCCAACAACACATGTCCTACCTTTCTGCGTTCCCACAGTTGTCCCGACAAAAATGGTACCTCATGTGTGGGTGCACCTACCTGGGCGCAAAGGGAAAAGGCTAAAACACTGGTAATCCCAAGTCTTTCGGCAGAGCAGATTTTCAGGAATTTTGCTCATGTAGACAACCTGCAGTTTTGGGCCGAGGGTTTCGAAGTCACCAAGGAAAACAGGGAACCCCATGCATTTCCGAAAAAAGGACACCTGTGGGAATCCAGAGAGGTCTGACTTGTGTAAATCGACCCCCAATTTATTACCCACAATCCCCGGCAAAGAAATAAATTTGGCAAATAACCCACAATTTTCAGACAATTAACTCTGGCCACCCACCGAAACACACCACCAACACCATATGTCCTACCTTCCTGCGTTTCCACAGGTGTCCCAATGAAAACGGTACCTCACATGTGTGGGTTCACCTAACTGGGCGCAAAAGGGAAAAGGCTACATTTTTTTTTGCCCCTTCCCTAAGGCAGATTGGCACATGAAGTATGTCGACGAACTGGAGGGGAAGGAAACAGGCAGTGCAGATAGTCTTTAGGACCCGTTCGACATCGACAAAACACCTAACTAAGTTTACACCCTTACAAAAGGACAGTTTGAATAAGGGTAGGGACACATTGGTGTATCCTGGTGCTCCTCTGCTAGTGGCTCCAAAAATGCTGCGTAGAATTGCATTATTGCTGCTCTGGCCCTCCCCCATTCTTGTAACACTGGATTTGACAGGCAGACATAGTGTCTCCAGTCAGTGCACCAGAGATTCTAGTATAGCGGACTGTGGTAGAACTAACATTACATATTCTCCCTTGTTGCTCCCAGCCACTGAAGGTGCTTGGGCCGTCCAGAGTACTGCCCCACACTCTGCAATGCCCTGTTATGATAGGATATTGAGTCTTTCATTGCACACCATCTGCCATTTTCACATTTTCTAGGACCTCAGGTTCTGCTAAAAGTGGGTGTTTCAAATTCAAACGAGAGAGCAGTTAACTGATTGTAACATTGAAGCTGCACTAGAATATTCTTATTACAATGAGTAATGAAGTTAGATGCCCCTATACAAGGAAGTTTGCCATTCCTCCACAGTCTGTGAAGTTAGTGCCTCTCCCAACATTTGAAGGGTTAGCCCCAGCCTACATTTTAGCCTAGGTGCACCCCTGGATGTGCGCACTTGCATTTTGATAGGCAGGGAGGTGAGGGAAGTCTTTCCCCCAAACTGGCGGTGTTAAAGATTTACTGTATGTGCTCAGAAACATGTACTTGAACAAACGCAGTAAAAATGTAAAGTTGTTACTTTCAAGAAAGTCTTCCATCACCTCTCTGCATATTGCACTTTAAAATATACTATTCAATAGTTGTTCCCCACACCAGACCATGGGAGGAGTCGGGTAGAACAGTGGGGGCAGAGCCTCCAAGTTTGCCCTGCCTATTTTCTGAAGTGGCCACTCCCATCACGACTTAATTCACCCCTCCACCCGAAATGTAGGTTTTGTTGTGCCCCTGCATGGGAGAGAGGTGAGGTAGGTCAGCTTACTCTCACAAGCCACCAGCCACCCCCACCTCTCCCCTCGAAGTGCTGAAATAAAGGGGCGGGAGACAACACATCTGCAATTATTCCTTTACTTGCTGCCTGTTGTAAACCTGCTCTGTAATGTATAATTTATAAAGTTATGCTGGCTATAGTAAGATGTGCGCTTGCTGTTGGGCTATACCACAAGGGATTGTGAAAACAAAGAAATGGATATGAGGCTGGGAAGCCCAAAGGAAACACACCAACACAGGTTACAAAGGACATACAAAGTGCTTTATTTAAAAGCTACAGCAGTTACCAAAAAGTCAATTGACAAACGGATAGCTATTCGGCTCTCAGAGTAACGTAACAAACTTCAACGAAGGTTTGATGCATTAGTAGAGAGACCGTACATTGGAATACTTGGGCTTTTTATACTCTTTATCCAGCCCTGGCCAACCCCCTCGCAGGTTAACCATTCTTAGGACCAGGCCTAGGGTTCCTTGCCAGATCAATCCCATAATGTATGCATTTTGATCAGTTCCGCTGATACAGTTGTTCATTTACACATAGGTCAGGGATAGGACATGGTCTCAGTTCGCGACCCCGACAAGTGGCCTGCACACATATTATTTATTCATGTGTCGCGGAGGTCACAACGGCCAGAATTTCACTCAGAATGTCATTCAGCCTCCATTTTGATGTTCAGGGTGACTTCCACATTACAAGAGAACCTAAAATGGTGGCTAAATCCAAGATGGCGACTTACACAATTTTTCATTAAGGTCAAGACCTTGCCGCGGAGTCTATTTACATGATATTTTAGACAACTTGGCGTAGGCCAACACACATTAAAATACTGCGATAGGAGGCATAATATCATTTCAATTCCAACAGGATGGGCCATTACCCCATGCAAGGATGAACGGTTCCATTAGCCTGAACTGAATATATTTGCCAAAAGCACATGCAGGGAGGCCATGTGCCACTGGTGCAAACAGAAAAGAGATGCTCAGATAGCATTTGCAGAGAGGAGATGTGCTGCTGCATGTGTACGGAGGCTATGCCAATAACAGGTCGAAAGGGAGTATGTGTTCTTACATAAAACCTTTAGCCAAATTCCTTCAGCTTTTAAGCACTGTGGTAACAGTTATTATCCCATTTCGAATGGTACTTGATTTATTACAGCAAAACAGAGCAGAATGCCAGGGGAGCACTGTTGGGCATTTTGGTGGGGGCCGGCGAGGACATGTTCAAATCAGGCTGAATAAGGAAAGGGGAGAGGGGAAATCGGGTACATTTGGCCCCAGTACATTTTGTCAATTTCCAGCACTGATAGTAACTTGTGTGAATGATCATTCTTCATTATTGCATTTCTTGTAAGAAAGAAGCGACTCCTCTGCAGTCTTCCCTCTGTGCCACACACATCAAGGCTGCGTCACATAATTGGAACTTGGGAAGTGCAGGCCGCCCTCCTGCCCAGAAGCTTTCCACCCTTTCTTTGGATGCAACGTTTTAGCCTGTGCAGAAGGGAGCCCTGCCATTAAGACTGGCAGGGAGGAGATGTGCTGTTATAGCATGGGCAGAGGAGATGCTACGTTAACACTCACAGAGAAGAAATGTCCCCATAATACGTACTTAGTAAAGAGGTGTCATTTGCATGTGCCATGGAACACAAGGGCAATTAGCATGCAGAGCCGAGATGTGCCGTTAGCATGCAGAGCCGAGATGTGCCGTTAGCATGTGCATAGATAATATGTGGAGTTTGCACATGCTAACTGTACATTCCGTCAATGCACAGGATGTGCAGTTAGTACGTGCAGGGATGGGATGTGCAGTTAGCATGTGCAGAGAGGATATGTCCATAAGCATGTGCGTAGAAGGCATGTCGCTTACATGCACATCTCCTCTGTGCACATGCATGTAGTTATCACATATGTACAGAGAGTTGTCCCACTAGTATGGGCGCAGAGAAGATGCACCATTAGCAGACGAGAAGAGATGCGCCAATAGCATGCACAGGGAAGAGAATGAAGGTCACTATGGGTACAGATATGTCCTGTCAATGTGTACAAATATCAGGCTTGCTAAACAGAACATGTTCTATCAATATGTGAAAACAATGTCTACCATTAGCATATGCATAGAGATGTGCTGTTAGCATGCACACAGTGTAAAGGTGCATTTACACATGCAAATGACACAAATTTGCTCTTAAAATGCTAACAGCACATCTCTGAAAATGCTGAAAGTAGATGTGCCTTTACCATGGGCACAGAGTACGTGGCGTAACCGTTAGTATGTGTCAAGAGGAGATGCGTAGCTAGCATGTTCAGGGAGGATATATGCCATTACCAAGTGGAGTGATGTGCTATTACTATGTGCCCAGACGGGATGTGCCGTTTGCATGCGGAGTGAAGGGCTCTGCAGAAGCCAGACAACTTTGATCTACAATGCTTTTGGTCTATGGGTCTGATTTTATGTCTGCATTGGGTGTATGTGTTGCAGAGGAGAAAACTCGGTGTGATCGACATGGTATGGGTGTTTTTGACCTCCTCTTATCCAAAGTTCCCTTTGCGCCAAAACAAAGAGGACCCAATGGGAGATCTGCTCAGAAACACACACTCCATACATGGACCAATCACAAACCACGGAGGTCCCAGTCATTCATGGCACTCCTGACTGTCTGGCACCCACGAGGTGTATTGGAACCAGACGTTCCAGCCCACATCCTGGAGGCACACACACAAGGCATGCAGAAGCACACAAAAGCATTGTGTTTCGTGGGAAAGTGCATGACCAAATAAGTACTGACCGGGGTCAACTCGACCTGGGGAAGGTCTTCAAGATGGCAAAATGACAGGACAAAGAACTTTGTGGCATGGCCATTTTGGAGCCAGGCCACCTATTCGTGCCAAACGCGGTTAACGCAGTTAACATGGCAGGAAAGGGTTCAACATAACGCAAAAAAGATAGCTGCCACCAGTCCTGTCCATGACACATCTGCACAGTTCATAAAAAGTCCAGCGAGAGTATCTAGGGCCTTTGGAAAGGACTATAGACCCAAGTTTGCTGTATGGTAAGATACATTGCACACTTGTTACATGTTCCACAAAAGTTGCAACATGGGAAAAGGACTAAGGGAAACGACCAGTACTGACTGTCTTAAGGTGATATCTTTATCTCTACCTGTGGTGTCCCTCAGGGGTCTAACCTCTCTCCCTGGCTTTTCAACCAATACCTGGCACTCCTTGCCCATCGAATCGCTGCTCTTTGCCCCAACTTTCAGTGCTATGCAGATGATACCCAGCTCATTCTCAAGCTACCCTCGGCCTACCCCTCTTCTTCCCTCATCTCTGATTGTCTGTCTGCCATCCATGAGTGGTGTGCCGCCAATGGCCTCTGCCTTAATGCCAGTAAGACTGAGATTCTACTCATCGGCACACCCGTTCCCTCCTTCCCTTCAGCTCTCTGGCCGGCCTCTCTTGGCCCTCTTCCTGCTCCCACCTCAAGGCAAAAAACCTTGGAGTCATCTTCGACTCCACACTCTCCTTCTTTCCTCATATCTCTGACGTCTCTAAGAAGTCTCACTACCAGTTGCACCTCCTCAGAGGTATACTTCCTTTCCTCTCCTTCCCCCAGAAGCTCACTGTCTCCAGAGCCCTGGTTCTCTCTAAGCTGGAGTATTGTAACAGCCTCTATCTAAATATGCCTGCCTCTAAACTCCACCCTGTGCAACTGATCCAGAACAGGACTGCGAGACTTGTCCTTGGCCTCAAGCCCAGGGATCGTATCTCTCCAGGACTGAAATCTCTTCACTGGCTTCCAGTGGCTACGAGGATTAAGTTCAAAACCCTCTCCATTGTCCACAAGGTCTTCTGCGGCCTGGGGCCGCAATACCTTCAACTCTTCCTAAATATCTTCCTTCTCGAGCTCTTTGCTCATCCGCATCCAACTCCCTCAGGGCCAGTCGCTTCTCCAAGCAACGAGTTGGTGGTAGATCTCTCTCTTCGGCAGGGGCCTCCCTCTGGAACAGCCTTCCTGCCTCCCTGAAACTTGAGGAGAACCATCTCTGGTTCTGGAAGCACCTCAAAACCTTCCTCTTTGCCTCTGCTTTCTCTCCCCATCTCCCCTGCTAATTCCTGGCAGAAACGGCACTGGTTACCTGGCCACCCTTTCTGATTCTCGGGCCCAGGCCCCGCCAGTTGGCCACCCACCTGCACTGCCTCCCTGGCAACCCCTGCA
The DNA here is from genome assembly GCF_040938575.1 of Ambystoma mexicanum. Taxonomy (NCBI): domain Eukaryota; kingdom Metazoa; phylum Chordata; class Amphibia; order Caudata; family Ambystomatidae; genus Ambystoma; species Ambystoma mexicanum. The sequence continues at coordinate 172,446,131 of NC_090925.1, forward strand.
CCTGGGGACTGTTTTCTGTATCCCTACAGTCCCCCTACCGGCACTTATGTCTGCACTTGTCTTGCACTTGCCACCAGTGGCCGTTTTATTTATCTTATTTTATTCTACTATCCCATGTACTGCACTTTCCCCTCTCCCTTCCCCACGCACTTTTCCTTTTCCCCCTCCCCATGCACTTGCGCAATCTGAATGATACCTGGCCAAGTAGGATCGTTGTTCTGTCTTCCCTTTGTTCCCCCTCCCTTGCCTCATTGCGCCTTGAAACACTTGTGTATAGGCGCGTTATAAATGCTATATCATATAATATCATATCATGTCAGTTTCCCCATAAAAAGTATGCAAAGCCCAGAGGAGTCAGTCAATGGTGTCTAAACAGCAGCACAGATTTTGGGGGTTGACACATGGAGGAAAAATTACATACAATTATGAAATATTTCCTAACAACCAGCTTGTACGGGAACTTTGCCCTGCAATCGCCGCCGTCTTGAGTTGACACTTGTGACTTTGGATTCTGTAAGCTCTCTTTGTAAGGCACTCTCCTGCTGAGTTTCATACACCTAGCATTCCTAGGTCAGAAATTAGGAGAGGGCGTCTGAACCCGAGCATACGCGGTCACAATGTCACCAAGCTGTGGTGACGAACTTCATAGCTGCCTTGCTGCTGTGCCCCCCGGTACCCTCAGACTTGCAGCAGCAGAACTGGCCTGATCTCTCATCAGGAGCGAAGAAATTACCACTGTCCTGCCACAGAATCATCCCTGGAACGCAGCCCCTGAAAGCTGTAGAGCTGCGCAACTGCAGGATTTGAACCTGCGACCGAAGTTGACTCAGCTGCTGAAGTTTGGTTGGGAATGTGCTGAGGGTCGGTGAGTACTTGCAACCCTTACTGGTAGCCCCTGCCGCAGCCATCGTTTTTTACGCACGTGTGTCACCTTACGGTCACTCTTCTTTATCGAGGTAAACTCTGCTACCGAGTTATTCCAAATTCTGGGATCCTGTGCTGCCATCTTGGGGAGACCATCCTTGAATAGTGGGAACATATTCTTCACTGCCTTACCCACCTTCCTGAGTCGCTACAGCCCCTTGAAGAGACTCAGTTTTGACTCTAAATGCACGACCGTGTACACCAGCACCAAAAATGCTTTTGAGCTCAAGGCTCCACTCATTTTAGGTACTGGATTGCCTCTTAGTTAGGGTTTGAATTGTGAAGGACTGTTTAAACGATATTCACACTGTGTGACCCATTTCTTTGCAGATTGTGGATCAGAGCTGTGTGCTATTCCTTTAGGGCATTGATTAATGTATATATGTTTGCTAGATTAGTGTTGTGTTGGTCTTGTTATTACTGCTGAATAATTACTTTGTGTTTGACTTAAAAGGCCTTTAATAACTGGATATATTTTTGATACACACCCTACTGACAGTCATTTGTGGTTTTGTTTACCGTGTGTGCTCATTGTGGCTTTTCGATCACCATCACCCCTCCTGATAACTAGTCTTGACTGCCACCAATGCTACCATGATTGGTCTGGCTTGTGCAGAAGGTTACCCTGTTCCAAGAAACTAGGCTGGCCTTCAAAACCTTTGCCCACCAGGTCACAGTTCTGAAATCCATCAGTGTCAAACCAGGAGCTATGAAAAATAAGGGGGAGAATTGCCTCAGAAAACTTCTCACCTCATCTTGCTGATCAGAAGTCAGGTGAGGGGCCATTTTGACACCCTCAATGGAGGACTACCCTGGAACAGATCAGGAAGAGGTTCTGACTCTTCCTCCTCTACATCTGATGCAAACAGCAGTGCAGCTATTTCAACCCTACAGATGAAAGCCTTCACTCTATTCACATAGAACACTTTTGGAGCCTGACAAGCCTTTCCAAGGTTCACTAATTAGTTTACCTTACCCAGCGGCTCCACTACTGAGTAAGGGCCTGACCATTTATCCTGTAAAGCTCTAGGACTTATAGGGATCATGATCAGGACTCGCTGGCCTAGTGTAAAGTTGAAAAGGGAAGCCGTCTGGTCATACAAGTGTTTCGCCAGAGCTTATGCAGCCACCAACTTATCACTAGCCTGAGCCATCAGGATGACAATTCTCTTCCTTAGACCTAGCACATAGTCCACTACATTGGTAGTGATAACAGGAGTAGGCATCTCCCACCCCTCCTTGACTATAGCCAAGGGTCACCTTAGAGGGTGACCAAAAAGAAGCTCAAAGGGGCAGAAGCCAACCCCCTCTTGAGGTACATCTATGTAAGCAAACAATAAGCATGGAAGAAGGAGATCCCATTTTCTCCTCTGGGGATCTTGCTTTTGAGAATTCTATTGAATCTCTCAACCATGCCATTGGTTTGGGGGTGATATGCTGAGGAACACTTGTAAGTAACCCCACACTCCTTCCACATGGCTTTCATGTACTTGGACATAATGTTGCTTCCCCTATCAGACATAACTTCTTTAGGGAAGCCAACCCTAGTGAATATGCCAAGCAAAGCTTTTGCAACTGACTTGGCAGTTACAGGCTTTAATGGGATGCCCTCAGGATACCTTGTGGCATGGTTGACCAGCACCAGGATAAACCTATTGCCTGAGGATCAAATGGTACCCCCACAACTGGATTGGTAACAGTGGAGCTTGAATTGTTGTGCCACTCTTACCAAATAATTGGCAGGTGGCACAACTCTTGCAGTGACGTTCTACCTGGCCCCCCTTCTTGGACCAGTAGAGGTGCATGGCTAACCTTTGCGTGGTTCTCTTGATGCCAAGGTGACCAGCAAGGGGGACTTCATGTGCCAACTGCAGGAGGAAGGGTCTTACCTGAAGGGGGACCACCAACCTCCAATGGTCTCCTTCTGTAGACTCTGTGGGCTCACTGTACAGGCACCCATCTTCCAAATAGATCCTATGCTTCCCAGGAGGTTCACCTTCAAGCTGGTAGCAGACCTGTCTCCTTAGGCCTTCTAAAGATGCGCACTCACGTTGGTCCTTACTAAACTCATCCTTATCAGGACCACTTTCAACCAATAAACTTTGGAGTTCAGGATGGCCATGTGGATTAAGAATTTCAGGCAAGACGTCTTCCTCGTCAGGTTTAGGTGTTTGGTCAACTACCTCCACCTCAGTGGTACGTGAGTTGGGGAATGTTTTCTTTCCCTCTCTTGTCTTTATTGACTCATTTAGCCTTGGGTTTCCCCTTTGGCTTGGGCTTTGCCTTGGCCTTGGCTACGGCAGCCCGTGTTTGTGACTGTTCCATGTCATTTCATTGCGGGATGTTTTTTCGCTGGTTTTTTTATAGCGATTTCTTTTATTAAAAAAACCCTCGAATTTTTGAAAAATTATTTTTGGGGGGGTTCACCCCAAACCCCCATTTTCTAAAAAATGTGATGTTTTTATCTGAAATAAAATTCACTGTAAAAAAAAATGCAAAAAAACATCCAGAAATGAAGAGACGTCGAACCATTTGTGACCGTTTGGATGGTCTCTCTGCTGTGTCACCCACAAGACCTAAGTCTCTGAGATCAATCCCCAGCAGGACCTTACCTGGGACTTGCAACTGAATGCTCACTAGAAATCCTGACCATTGTATCATTTATAGTAGGATTGACAGGCATTACTGGGAAATTGAGAGGGGGACCATCAGCTAACTTGGTGGGTATCAGGGGAGCTCTGGCAAGCTCCTCTGGGTTTACCAATGTGGAGTCCACCACAGTTCTGCTGGCCCCACTATCCCTAAGGGTCGGAGCATCTACTCAATTGATTAGCACACTGTCCTTAAAGCAGTGCTTGGTATCGTCTGGAATGCTAGCATATGCCTCTGAGACTTTAAGATGCTTCTGTGATCCCTTCCTCATCAAAGGAGGGGAAGGACAGACTCAGAGAGTGGACCCCCAAGGTTTTGACCTTACATCTGGGGTCCCTTTTCACATGATCATTTGCTCCAAAAGCCACACAAGTCTTGGGACATAGGGAGGCTTACTATAACCAGAATTCTGCCTGGGAGTATAACTTCCGACTGCCCTGAAAATTCTCCTGGGACTTACACTTGTTTTTCTTTATGTGGCTCTTTTGGGCGGAAGTTTTACCAGATCCCCCACCGTTCTTATCTTTGTTCTATTTCCCCTCCTCCGGCACACCAGTAGTTGTGTCCTTATGGGGCACTCTGTTTGACACCCACAAATCTGCTGCACTAGCCAGCTTCTTAGGATCTCCTTTGAATCAGCAAAGTGCTGCTTAAGCTCAGAGGAACCAGATGCAGAAATATGTTCAAGCATGACTAAACATATCTTACCTTCAAAGGTGGTGACCTTATAGCCTTTAACCCAGCCAGTTAAGTGTTTCAAGGAATCAGTAACATAGGACACCCGAGTGTTACCTTCTTTCTTTTTGTACGCTCTAAATCTCTTTAAGTATTTAGCAAGAGTCTTCCCAAATATTAATATGAAAGTTTGCTTCAATTTTGCAAAATCTACTCTATCAGTCCTAGACATTTCCATAATGTCACTGCAGCCAGAATGGGGTAGTCGACTGAGCAGCCATGCAATCCTATCTGCATCTACAACCTCTTGAACTTCACAGGCATACTCAAATGCAGTCAGTCAGTTCATAATGTCATTCTACTCATCATACATACTGAGCAGATCTTTAAGAAATCTTGGATGAGAGAAGGACCCAGACCCATGTCCAGATCCCTTGGAGGAACCTGTTGCAGCCTGAATCTTGGCCAGCTCCAACTGGTGATCCCTGTCCTTATGTATTTCTGCCTGCTCGACTCTCAGCTTTGCCATGTTGAACTCAAGCTCCTTCTGCTTAAAAAGCATTTCTTGCTTCTTGAATTCAAGCATGTCTTCAGCATCAGAGAAAACAGATAACACTTGGGACTCTTCATCATCCCTTTCTTCATGGACTCCATGGATGAGGGCAGTGACAGCTCTGCTAGAGCTGCCAGTGAGAGCAGCCCCACCAACTTCTGCACTCTCATCTGAAGTGATGGCATCAATCTGAGCCTCTTGCCAATCCATGATCCTTTGGATCATTTCACCCTTTGTACCTTGAGCAGATAAGCCCCTCTCGGTACACATCATTCTCAGTGTTTCTGACCTGGATGCATTCAAGGTTATGTTGGTTATTGCTTACATGTTTTAAGATAGGTCGTTAGCCTTTGCTGTTAAGTTACTATTAAGGTCACTTTGTGTCCTGGGTAAGTGTAATCTGGGTACCTTTACCAGTGCGCAACACTGGGTACCTTTGATCCTATCCCACTGCTGTACACCAATTTGTTAAGATGGATTTCTGAACTCTGATCTGGTGGGCAGAGGTTCAGAATGACAGCCGTGTTTTTTGGAACAGGGTAACCTTCTGGACAAGCCAGACTAATCAAGGTAGCATTGGCGGTGGTCAAGATTAGGTCTCAGGAGGGGTGAGGGTGTTTGAAAGACCACAATGAGCAATGAGCACAAACATCAAACAACACCACAAATTACTCTCAGTCAGGTGTATATATCAAAAATACATATACATTTATTAAAGGCACTTTAAATCAAACACAAAGCAAATAGCAGTATTAACAAAACCAACTCAACACTAACTATTAAGCATATATACAGTCACCAGTGGCCTGGAGGAATATTACACAGTCTGGATCCACAACCTGCAAAGAAAGGGGGTCACACAGTGCAAATATCGATTAGGAAGTCCTTCCCATTTCAAACCCTAAGAGGCAGTCCAGTCCGTACGATGAGTGGAGCCTTAAGCTCAAAGGTGCCTTCGATGTTGGTGCACGCGATTGTGCGGTTAAGTCAAAATGCGGTCTCTTCAAGGGGCTGTAGCAACTCAGGAAGGTGGGTGAGGCAGTGCAGACAAAGTTCCCACTTTTCGAGGAAGGTCTCCCCAAGGGGGCAGAGCAGGATCCAAGAATTGGGAATAGCTCAGTAGATCAGGCAACCTTGATAAAGAAGAGTGGCCCTCAGGGGACACTTGTGCATAAAAGTCTATGGATGCACCAGGGGCCACCAGTAAGACTTGCAAGTACTTACTGACCCTCAGCGCACTCCGGACCAAACTTAAGCAATAGAGTCCACTTTATTTGCAGGTTAAAATCCTTCAGTTGCGCGGCTCTGCGGCTTTCAGGGGCTGCGTTCCGGGAATTATTCTGTGCCGGGACAGTGGCGATTTCACCACTCCTGGTGAAGGGATCAGGCCAATTCCACTGCAGTGAGTCTGAAGGCACAGGGGTGCACAGCAGCAAGCCACCCAAAAAGTTCGTCACCACAGCTGGGTGACACAGTCACTGTGTATGCTCGGGTTCAGGCATATTCTCCTAATTCCAGATCTAGGAATGCAAGGTGTACGAAACTCAGCGGGAGAGTGCCTTATACCCACAGCCTACAGTCTCCAAAGGCTCAAGTCAAAACTCGAGACGGCAGCGGTTTCAGGACAAAGGTCCCGTACAAGCTGGTCAGTTCACTGGGCGGCACAGGAACTCTTCTGAAAAGGCTCGCTTACAGGTTAAGTTGGAGGTGCCGAGAATGGTTGGTCCCACTATTCCAATCGGTTGAAGCCCCCTTGTAGGGTGTCCAGTCATTTTTTCAAATAAAAAAAGTTTCGAAAGGCAAACTTCTGAATCTTTTTTTCTAAATATAAAAGTTTCGAATGAAAATTTATTTGAAAAAAATTAGAAAGTTTGCCTTTCGAAACATGGGTTAGGGTTAGGGTTCGGGTTTTGGGTTAGGGTTGGGGGTGGAAGGGTGCGTGAGGGTCGGGGGACTGGGATGGGAACCCCCCCCAATATACACTAAAACTGTAAAACGTTAGATGGAGCTGTCAAGTGCTGAAATTACAGGGCTGGACAGCTCCATGTAACGTTTCAAAGTTTTTAAAAAAAGCATTTTAATGCCAATATACACAAATAACTTTGAAATGTTATATGGAGCTGTCCAGGCCTGTAATTTCAGCACTGGGCAGCTGCATGTAGCGTTTCAACGTTACAAATAAAACAGCATTGAAATGCTACTTTTAACATGTAAAAGTGCATTTCAATTGAAACCAATCCATGACTATTGTCGACGGATTGGTTTCGAAAGAAATGCACTTTTGCATGTTAAAAATAGTATGTCGAGCCTTTTGTTTTTCGAAACTTTTGATTCAAAACTTTGACCATAAACCCCCTTGCAGGCCTTCTAGGTTCAATCAGAAACAGGGGGTCTGATGGGACAACAGCGGGCTCAGGGTGCCAAACCTTCCAGGGGGTCATCAGCTGTTTCACGGTTCTGCTTCTTCATTCCAGGATACTTCGCTCCTTTACTAAATTTGGTGTGAACTCAGAAGATCGACCTGGAATGGGTGTAAAATGCCTTCTCTTATCCAAAATCTCCTTCGTGCCAAAACAAAGAGGAACCAATGAAAGATCTGCTCACTTACAGCCATCCTAGACGTGGACCAATCATGGTCCACTGTGGTCCCAATCATCCCAGCACACCAGACATCCTGACACCCAGGATGTGTATTGGAACTAGACAGCTCCAGCCCACATCCTGGATGCACACACACAAGGCATGCAGAAAGAAGCCCATGAAAGCTTCAGTTTGGGGGGGCGTGGCTAGTGAGCCATGGAGTAGGACGTGTCTTCCGAGCTGCTCCTGATGATCTGATATGATCCTGCGTGAAAATGAACTAAAAAAAGGCATGTTTGTCTGCAAAAAGATACTATTGGATGTGTAAAGGCGAGGGGCAAGTTTGATGAAGAGCTGAGTCCTCGATGACTGCAGGGAAACTGGCAAGATCAACTGAAAGTTTGTGGCCGCGGTGCGACACCTCAGACAAAATGGCCAGCGCGCTAGAACAAAGGAGTTTGAGGTAGGCCCAACAGCCCAAAGGAGGACGGTAGTCTGCAAGGAGAGCGCAGTGGGTGGATAGCGAAGCGGGAAGCAACTGCAGCTAAGAGCACTGTACTGGTACTACAGAACGGGTTCGCTGGAAGCGGTCCGTGACACAGCGCGTGAGCCACTCACGGCGCGCATGAATTGCAACGGATTGCCCACCGGAGCGAGAGGTGTAGCCCCCAAGAAGCAGACTGGAAAAGGCACAAGAGACAAACAGGCCTGGCGGTGCCACGAGCATGCTGTAATTACGGAGAAGGAGGAACAGGGAAGCAGGGCCTGCACGTTGCAGAAAAGCTGGGCCTCGGCACAAAGGCAGGACGGCACAATGTCGGTGAGAGGAGGCAAGACCAAAAGTAAGCAACCCATTATGGACATTTTTGCCGAACCGCAACAGACTCTGACCACCCCCGTATAGGGCACAGCAGCCGCACCTGCAGAAATATCCCCGACGAAAGAGGATCATCTGATTCTAACAGCCATCACGGAGTTGAAGGCCTTGTAGTGTAAAGCGATGGTGGACCTAAGAACTGCTTTGGAAACCAAAATAGATGCGGTTGGGCTAGAAGTTAACCTGTTGCGACAGGATGTGAGAGCACTGGCTGAAAGAACAAGCAGCCTAGAAAGTACGGTGAAAACCAATACGGAAACCAGCATGAGTAACGCAAAGGAAGTCCACCTTCTGAAGCAACAGGTCGCCAACTTGGAGAACCGCATGGAGGAGGCTGAAGGGAGAGCGAGACGGAGCAATATTCGGGTGGTCGGCCTACTGGAGGGAGAGGAAGGTCAGGACCCCACAGGCTACGTGGAGAATTTGATCCTACAAGAAATAGGAACTGACAAACTTTCCCATGGGTTTGCTGTCGAACGGGCGCACAGGGCCCTAATGGGGGAACCTCGACCTGGAGCCCCTGCCTGGGGCGATAACAGCAAAGATCCTGGAGTACTTTCGCAAGGGTGGAACGATCAAAATGGCATCTGCAACCATTACGGCATATCCTGACTACACCATGTTGGTACAGAGACAACGTTATAGCTATGTGGCGATCAAAAGGAGAATGGATATGGCCGGAACAAGTAAATGTTTTTGTATCCTGCGAAGCTCAAGGTCCTGCACAAGAGTAAAGCATACTTTTTTTCGATACCCCAGAGGACGCGGCGGCATGGCTGGATATGCAGGGTTTCCCAGACCAAGGCGAGCAGAAAGACCACGAGAATCATGATAAGTGAGTGGGACATGTTATGTAGAATGCGAGAATGAGTAATAAGGGTGGGGCGAGGGCATATTACATTGAAAACCGCAAATAAGAGACATTTGGACTTGTTGGACTAGAATATTAAATGTGAAGGAAAATTGGTAGCACCAAGCGCGCTTACATAGAAGCAAATGGGAGCGGCAAGATGGAGACGACCTACCCCCAATATTTAGAGTAGTAGGGCCGCCATTAGGGCGACCTCACCCTGCTGAGCCGTGAGTAAAGGCAATTGCCAGAAAAGGGCTAGATGTGGGGGTGCCTGAGATCCAGCGATGGAGCTGGGCGACAGTTGGATAAGGTGATGGGGCGGGAAGAAATGAAGGGGAGTGAGTTGGGGCAGGGATGAGGGTGGGAGGGAGGGAGATGGGGAAGTTTGCGGGGTTTGTTGTTTGGGGAAGTTCATGTAGGGAGACGAGCCTGCATAAAATGGGGATGTATCTGGTCATGGACTGCACTTGTGAGGGGAGAAGAGAGACTCTGATATGCCATGGGGGATCTTAAAATAATTACTTGGAACGTCAGAGGGTTCAATAGTTATCTAAAGAGGAACAAGGTCATGTTATACCTACGAAGACAGAAAGTAGATATAGCCCTGCTGCAGGAGACCCATCTCACACAAGACAAGATGGAGATGATCTGGAAAAAATGGAGGGGGACTGTGGGGGGGACATCATATTCAGCCTATGCCACGGAGTGATTATTTGGGTGGCGCCACATGTTCCGTTCCAACTGTTACAGTCTGTGGTAGAGGCAGACGGGAGGATGGTCATGATGAGAGGACTGGTGGAAAACAGGGAGATAAGCATTATAAACATGTACGCCCCGAATCAAAACACAGCAGCATATTTCAGAACCTTACGCAACAAACCTTACGCAGTAAACTATTTTGAGATAAACACAGGCAGTGTATAGACAGCAGGCATGCTTTGGGAGGCCTTTAAAGTGGTGATGAGGGGAGTAGCGATAGCTAAATCCAAAGGGCTACAAGGAGGGATCCAGGCTGAACTGCAAGATACGGAGAGTGAACTAGAAAGGGCACTAAGGGAAGGAGGAAACACCAAGGAAGATAGTGAAAGAATACTTAAGCTGCAGTAGAAATGAGCGGGGCAATGGGAGAGAATGATCAATCTTAATTATAAGAAGTATTTGGAGAGACAGCATGCAGGAGGGGATAAACCAGGGAGGGCCCTGGCATGGCTATATAAAAGTGAAACCCCCAGGCCCACAATCAGGACAATAACGAGGGAGGATAGGAGCTTAGTGGACACCCAAGAGGGAGTTAACCAAGAATTTGTGGAGTATTATAGACTCCTGTATGGCGATGATGAGGACAGTGACTGCACAGAAATAGCTGAAGCATTAAAAGATATAGGACTGCCGCAGATTAGTGCCGAAGAGCGGGAGGAGCTGGACACCCTGATTATCTAAGAGGAGTTGGAAGAAGTAGTGTGACTGTTGCCTACTTGTAAGACCCCAGGAACTGATGGACTCCCAAGCAAATTTTATAAAACATATAAAGATGAAGTGCTCCCTCCGCTTTTAGAAATGTTGAATGAAGCGAATGAAGTGGGTAGGCTGCCAGAGTCTCCCAGAGAAGCGACAATTAGACCACTGCCCAAACCTAATAAGCCCGGACACAACTGTGGATCATACAGACCCCTGTCAATGCTTAACCAAGACAGCAAAATATTGACGGCTGTATTGAAGAGGGTTATTGCTAAATTAATACATCCCGACCAGACTGGCTATGTCCCGAACAGGAACATATCCAACAATCTCAGGCGACTCCACTGAGTTGTTGAGTATGCAAATGAGGATGAATGTGAACTGGCAATTGTATCGCTAGATGCAATAAAGGCCTTTGATTCGGTCAAATGGCCATGGTTCATGGCGGCCCTGCCGGGTTATGGGATAGGGCCTGGGTACTTACGGTGGGCTAAAATGCTATATAGCGCTCTGTTGGCTAGAGTTAAAACAGGGTCGGTAATATCAGAGAGGTGGCAGCTTCAGAGAGGTACTAGGTAAGGAAGCCCGTGGTCTCCTATGTTGTATATTCTTGCCCTGGAACCCCTGGCCATATAGCTGAGGCAACACTATGACGACCCGATAGGCATTGCTGTAGGAGGGGAACTGCATCTGATCTCTCTGTATGCGGATGACATGTTGTTGTACTTAAGGCACCCAGAAGAAAACCTTCAGTACATTCTGGAAGTGCTGAAGAGATATGCAAAGCTGTCTGGTATAGCTGTGAACCCCCATAAATCTAGCATATTTCCACTCGGCAGGTACAAAGGGACCCTGCTGGAACAGCTACCGGTACTACAGATACCATGGGCAGTGCGCACGTTCCGATACCTTGTAATAGACGTGTACCATACGGTAGAGGAGGAACACCAATATAATAAAGAGGAGGCGATCAGAAAAATTGGAAATAGTATGAAGTTCTGGGTGAAACTACCTTTAGCGATGATGGGTCGAGGGGCAATGTTGCAAATGGTGGTCCTACCGAGGCTCTTGCATTATTTTGGAAATATCCTGTATCTTATAACAAGGCGGACCTTTGACAAGATAGAGAGCATGTGCAGGGACTTCCTCTGGCATGGGACGAGGAATAGGGTAGCCCTTTGGAAGCTGCAAAACTTATAAGAAAAAGGAGGAATAAAATTGCCGAACTACGAAATTTACTATATAGCAAGCCAGCTGCAATACGGAGCCAGGTGGCTTTCTATGAAGAGTCAACCTCAGAGTCCAGGATGTTCTGATGGGGCTGTGCCCCATACTTCCTAAAGGAAATGATGTGGCTACGTAAGGCAGACATGGAAGGGCGCCCAAAGATGATGGTACTAGGGTGGAGGATATGGCGCAGGGCCTGTCAGCTGATGGTGAATTCATTCCCGTGCTCCCCGCAGGTACCACTAGTGGCGTTGACCAGTGAAAACAAGGAATTGAGGATGATGATCAGGAAATACTGGGAACCGGTGGGGATAGAAACCATGGGCGATATATATGGCAGGAGGGGGACATAAGGGATTTTGCGATATTGGAGGAAGAAACTGGGTTACATATGGGCCAGTATATTACATACCACAGGGTGGTGAGGAAAATTAGGGAGACATGGTCCAAATTAGCACTAGCAGAAGAACCGGACACTACTATTGACACAATATATGATATCGCACAGGGGGGACACGAGATATCTAGAATATATGAGATGATGATGTCCAAAGTGGGGAAGGAGGTGGCGCAGCTGAGACGGGACTGGGAAGAGGAAGTAGGAGGCCCAATGAGTGATGGGATGTGGGAACGAGCCCAAAGGTACCACAAAAAAGTATCGAGAAATGCAAGACTGCAACAAATACAATTGTACGTAACCCACAGGGCATATATGACGCCCCAGAGAATAGCCAAATTTAAAAGTGTGGGACGACAAGCATGCCCAAATGTGATGAGGAAAATGCCGGAATAGTGCACATGTTTTGGTCATGCCCGGACATTGAGTGTTTTTGGGGCGAGGTGGCTCACAAGTTGGCTGAAAAAGGAATTAAAATTGTAATGTATACGGTGTGGGCTTGTTTGATAGGAGGGTTCCCGAGATCGCATAAACTCAAGCATGTGAGTAAATTAAAGGACTTAGCGTATGCGCTTGGAAAGAGGAGAATTGCTATGGGGTGGAAGGCATGCCAGAGACCACAAATAGAAGTATGGTGGAAAGATCTACAGAAATGGCTGAAGCGGAAACTGTGGTATGGCAGGATGCAAGTAATGTTGGGGGGGAGGAAGAAGCTGAGACCCTGATAGCCTGGAAACTATTGATAGCTGAGCTATTTGGCTCACCACGAGACCCAACAGAAGGCATGGAGGTGGAATCCTTATCACAAGAGGTACAACCAGAACACGGAAGGGAATAGGCTCGTAAAGGGGGGAGGGAAGGGGAGAAGCAGTGGACATGTTGCTGAGATGTATGTTTATAATTTTATTGTATGCACTGCAAGTTTGGTTTGTATTGTTTGTTGAAATAAAACTAATAACATTCTTTTTTTTAAAAAAATCTTCAGTTTGTGCGGGGGTGTGCATGACCAAATAAGGAATTTCCCCAGTCGGCTCAACCTTGGGAAGGCAAAGGGACAAGATGGCCAAAGGACAGAACACAGGACAATGCGGCATGGCCATTTTAGACATTGGCCACTGTCCTTTGCCAAACGGGGTAAACAAGGTATGGACCATTGAAAAGAGTTGAAAACACATAAAAAGTAACACCTGCCACCAGCTCTGTTGAGGGCACACTTGTACATTCACCAAAAATCCTTTGACGGTGTCTAGGGCCTTAAAAATGAAAAAGGGATGCCGGCGCACTGTACTGTGAGGTATTTTGTGCATTGATCAAATATTACTAAAGAATTGCAACAAAGTGAAAGACTAAGGGAAACAAAGTATGCCAGTACTGGCTGTCTTAAGGGCATGTCAGTTTCCCCATAACATAATGAGCAAAAGCCCAGCGGAGTACAGCAGAGGGCTGGGCTCTACTGGCAAAAGTAAGGCTAGGATGGTCAGACAACAGCAGAAAGTTGGGTGGTACACAACTGGAGGGAAAATTACTGATAAATGGAAATCTTCCCTAAAAGGCTGGACTCAGATATTCAGCTAAATGCAATACAGAGCTATACTCAAAAGAATAGAAACTTTATAATACAGAGGCTGCACACTGGGCTTGGCAAGAATGAGGGGTTAGAAGATTTATGAGCTGCTAGAACAATACAGGGCTACCTAATTGCAATTGAGTCCACGTCTGGATTACCCAGGTTAACTAAGGGCATAATTTGTAATTAAATGCAGTATAGGGCTTTACTCAAATATTCAGCTAAATGCAATACAGGACTTTTTATCAAAAATTCAGCTAGATGCAATACAGCGTTTACATTAAAATATTCCACTAAAAGCAATACAAGGCTAAACTCAAATATTCAGCTAAATGCAATACAGGGCTAAAATCAAATACTCTGCTAACTGCCATAGAGGTCTGTACTAAAATGTTCAGCTTGATGCAATACAGGGCTGTACTCAAATATTCAGCTAGATGCAATACAGTGGTTATATTGAAATATTCAGCTAAATGCAATATAGGACTGCTATACTCAACAGAATAGAAACTTTATAATAGAGAGGCTGCACACTGGGGGGTGGGAATGAGGAGTTAAAAGATTGATGAGCTGCTAGAATAAGGTAGGGCTACTCAGTTGCAATTGAGTCCAAATCATAGGTAGAGAGGTAGAACATAAAGTGAATTTGGGTTCAGCATAGGGTTGTACTACAGTAATGTTGGTGTGGTCTGGTATGCCAGAGGTCTAGGGGTTACTACGAGCTCACCGGCTCTACTCCCAAGGGACCAACAATCCTTCCCCAGAACAAATGGAGGACTCAGACAAGAGCAAGTTAGACTGTTGTTTATTACAAAAAAACGAGAGGGATCATATAGGACATTCAAAAATCTCCAGAGTCACCGCTCCCAAACCTGTGTCCACCCTTTTTAATAGAGAATGTCATCACAACCTCCCCCCACCCCCCCTGAAAAAACCTAGCACACTTTTTGGTTGGGTGATCAGAGTGGTATACAGTATGGATTGCCTCTATACATCTTAGTCAATTGGCCCTTACATGTCAGGTGGCTGGACTGTCCCTTCTCCATGAAACTCTCTACTACATTGTTGTAGGGTCACAGGATTACCATTGGCCCTTGCCCCCTGCTATCCACCCCTGAATTTCTGTCCCCTGATTGGCTGGAACTAGTCTCCCCAGGCCTGGGACCCAGCTCTGTTCTCAGCGCTTTGTGCACCTCTTCAAGATGATGATAATGACTATGTGTTCCCAATGTATCTGTTAGCAAAACCACTTTTGTCTGTGAGAGTGCTCTCCATGTTGCAAGGATGTTAATTTATGTTTCACTTCATGCCTGTGTTGCTGAGAACTGTTCATCTTCCTACGCAGGTGAAAGACCATTGTCTAGCTCGGCCGCATCACGTGGTTGAAGACCACAAAATTGAACTCTCCTGTTCTGCAATTATGAGGATTGATTCTGTTTTTCTGCAGATGGTTTGTCGTTTTAGGTTTGGAATCTGCTGCTTGTCTCTGACCTTGGCTGTGAGCCCTGACCTTCCTGCTCTGTGCAGCCTGGTTCTGTTTTCCCTCATCTCTTGTCCTGCAGCTTGTAGAATTATGTGATCTATCTTCATTATACTTATACTATGATTTCTACACATCTATATTGTGCACTGTTCCCTATAAGCTAGCCATATGTGGCCCTGCCAGGCTCTTTATGTGATCCTGTAGTTCCATAGGGTTAGTTGCCATAAGCATCTGAAAGCTTGCCCTGCATCTATTTATTGCTGTGCATTCAGCGTTCCTGCACTTGGCTAATGAGAAAAATAATAAAAGCTGTTGACAGTGTGTTTATGTATCTGTCCTCTATCTACAGAACTGTGTAAACGCTCTGAAAAACTTGTGTACGTCGCGCTCTGAAACACTTGTGTACGAGCGCGATAGAAATAAAATATCAATCAATCAATCAATATATATATGTGTGTGTTTGTGTAAATCATGATGAGCTACTCGCACCGGGAAGTCCGGTGCCGGTAAAATATTCTGGATCTGGTGGCAACCCACCGCTAGCACAAGCAGGGTTACCAACAGACCCGTAATGAGACCCAACTGGCTACGGTTTGAATGGCTGTCTGATAGAATATCTTTCTGCATAGGTGTCAGTCACTGGTCTTCCTGGGGGCTGTCCAAATAGTGAGTGACTTTGTGCGTTTTTGACTCTTCAGGCCGTCATGTTCATGGGGGCAAGGAGTGGCATACCAGAGACCCTCTCTTCACCGGCTCCTTTCACTAACTTTAATGTATGACCTGCAGTATTTTGTCTACACACCAAACAAATAACCATGAATTCGGCCATGTGTTCCACCAAGTTAGGACAGAACCCTGTTTCTCCAATATTAACGGCAAGCACCTCCTTCCCTGTATGGGTTGGATAATGTAGTTGTGTCAGTGCTGTGTGCGATAATGCAAGTGGCAAAACCACTTTTCTTGTGTTGTTTTGCCACGATAGGGAGTCTGCTGGAGATACTGTACATCCACTCCTTAGCCACAGTTTCATTTCCTCCATGGGTGCAGCTCCCTGCAGCTTCATAATTTGTGTCACTGGTAATATGTTGTACCTCTCTTTTAGTATCATAGTTCTTGCATAGTTGTGCACTTGTGGCAAAGCTTCCATGTCTTAAAAGTCCTCAAAATAATCTGTATGTTTTGCCGCTGCATCTGCTGCTTCATTCCCCCTGGAGATAGGATCTTCCCCTTTTGAGTGTTCTTGGCATTTCACAATTGCTATTCGTTCTGGGAGATCTATGACGTCTACCAATCTGCCCAATATGGGTACGTGCTGCACCAATGACTCATCAACACATGTGAAGTCCCTCCTCATGCAACTTGAAAGCTGAGAATGCACCGTGGATTTCACATAGGCTGAATCTGAATAAATTGTCACTTCCTTTGCCCTGCTGTGCTCCAATGCCTGCTAATTCTGCTGATTGTGCTGAATAATATGATGGCAAAAATGTGCCTGTCACTACATCGCTTGTCCCATCCTCTCTCAGTCCCACGACTGCTGTCCCAGTATGTCATTCCCATTCACATGGTCAATTGTCGAAGACCCATCAATATAAAGCACATCTCCCCCCTCAAGTGCATCCTCATGTACTTTGCGAGTGTCACTGAACTCTTCTAGGTTTGCTGTGCAATCGTGTGCATAGTCACCTTTCTCTAAAACATTGTCGAGAAAAGTCACTGGGTTGACAAGTCTGCATCT
Source organism: Ambystoma mexicanum (assembly GCF_040938575.1). Lineage (NCBI taxonomy): Eukaryota > Metazoa > Chordata > Amphibia > Caudata > Ambystomatidae > Ambystoma > Ambystoma mexicanum. The sequence goes on from NC_090925.1 coordinate 172,463,115, forward strand.
CACTATTTTGAGAGCTGGGTTAGATAGTTACACCTCATACCCCAAGGCTCTTTCTGTTGTCAGTGTGCTCGTCAGTCTTTCCAGTATTGCAGCGAGAGCATGTTCCATGTAGAGAGTGGTTCTGCATCCCATGGTAATACTTGCTGATTTGTCTACTGCGAATGTGGCTGCAGCCAATGCTTGTTCACATGAATATTGTCCTCTCATTACTGGGTCTACTTTCCCGCTGTAATATGCTAGTGGCTTGTGCCCCAAACTGGTCTTCTGTGTCATTACTGCGGACATCACTACTCCGCCGGAGTGTGAGACCAGGAAGAATTCCTTTTGATAGTCTGGGATTTCTAACACTGGAGCTGTACATATTGCTTCCTTCAGCTCATTAAATGCCTCAGTCATTTCTGTTGTCCATTGTATTGTATTCTGCCCTCTCTGTGCTTCTTTCAGTGCACTTAATAAGGGCCTAGTGTTAGTGCTGTAGTCTAATACCCACACCCTGCAGTAATTACATAGCCCCAAGAACTGTTGTATCTCTTTGACTGTTGTGGGTTTGGCTGTCCTGCGTGTGGCCTCTGCCCTCTCTGGTGTCACTTGTTGGCCATTTTGGGAGATCATCTGTCCAATGTATAGCACTTCTGTCTGTCAATATTGTAGTTTGGCCTTGTCCACCTTGTATCCCTTTTCTGCTAGTACTGTCAAAATGTGTACTGAATCAGTTATATGCTGTTCTTCTGTCTTGCTACAAATCAATATGTCATCATCTGTACATTGCTTAGGTCAATTTTAAGGACCCTATTGAATATGGAAGGTGATTCACAGTACCCTTGAGGAAGTCTTGTATGTTTCCATTTCTTATTTCTATATAGAAATGAAGTTAAGTATTGTCATTACGGTTGTAATGGTATAGAGAAGAATGCATTCTTCAATGTATGACCATGAAGTGCACAGCTTCCATGGGAATGCTGTACACAATTGTCGCTGGATATTTTGCTTCTACAATATGGATAAGAGGGGGCAAGTCCTGCATAAAACGCCATGACCCCCCATTTCACTTTTTTGACAGGGTACACAGCCGTGTTGAATGGTGATTCTGATGGCACTAGGATGTCTTGCTTCACTAGTGCTACAATGTCCCATAGATACATTTCTCTGCCTCTCTTGAGAGTGGGTATTGTTTAACTTGCTGGAGAATGGCTCCTGGCTTTGATTTTATCTTCACTGCTTGTTAGGAAAGATTTCCATTTCATGTGTAATTTTCCCTCCAGTTGTGTAACCCCCAACTTTTTGCTGAAATTTAACACCCTAGTCTGACTTTACCAGAGGAGCCCAGCTTTCTGCTGCACTCCTCTGGGCTTTTCGCTCAATTCTTATAGGGAAACTGACATGCCCTTAAGACAGTCAGTACTGGGAGACTTTGTTTCCCTTAGTCCTTTCCAATGTTGCAACTTTTCTGCAACATGTAACAAGTGTACAATGTACCTTCCAGTATAGTACACTTGGAACTATTAGTCATTTCCAAAGGCCATAGATACTCTTGAAGGATGTTTTAGGAAAAGTGCAGGTGTGCCTTGGAAAGGGCTGGTAGCAGCTTATCATTTCACACCTTTTTAACCCTTTCCTGCCAGGTAAACCACGATTACCGCGTTTGGCACAAATAGGTGGCCTGGCTCCAAAAAAGGCCATGCCACAAGGTTCTTTGTCCTGTCCTTTGGCCATCTTGCCCCGTCCCCTTCCCCAGGTCAAGCCGACCCGGGTCAGTCCTTATTTGGGCATGCATTCTCCCACGAAACACTAAGCTTTCGCGGGCTTCTGCATGACTTGTGTGTGCGCCTCCAGGATGTCCAATACATATCCTGGGTGCCAGAGAGTCTGAAGTGCTGTGAATGCCTGGGACCACTGTGGTCTCTAATTGGTCCATGTATGGTATGCCTGGAGGGGCGTGGCCTGCGCACAAACGATGTGGACATGAGCTTGGTGAGCTCCTCCAAGCGCCGAAAGAATCCTGTCCAAACATCCTGATTTCGTGGGTTTATCAGCCCCAAAACACACCGACTGAACCCTGAGGGTTTGGGGGGGGAGGGTTGCCGAGCGGCGGCCGACCAAATCTGAAGCACACAACTGGTCGGATCGCAGAGAAATTCGACGAGCCCCGGAGGGCGCGAATCCAAAATGGCGGATGCTACCTAAGAATGACCCGACACCTGGGGGGCCCCAGAGGTAGTGGCACAGGTGGCCTCCAACTACCTCCTGCAATGCCACATAGAAACCTGTGCACACCAACCTCCACGGAGCCCGCTGCAAAGGTGACACGCCACATGACATGCACCCTGCCTCACGGCACGTAGTACGAAGCAATACGGACCTGGCCAGCGCCTGGGCCCCACCAACGAGGCATTCGGAGCCGCATAGTGCACATTGGCCCAACACTCACCGAGTGATCAGCAACTGGGGCGGCTCCTACAGAAACCTGCCGAGGCCTCCCCGCAGCCCCCCTCCGGCGACATGCAGACTACCTGTTCACTCTGTGCAACGGCCCGGTGCGGAGGAAACAACCTGATCCGGGTAAGGGAGCTGCCCGAGGCCGAGGCTGTCCTGCTGTATCCTGGTGGTGAAGGAGAGCGGGGCTGCATCCGCGGGCCAGTGCGCAAAACAAGTAAGTCCCCCCCCCTCCACCCCGGCAACCTGCCTTATAAACACTCAATTGGTGAAGCCCTAATTACCTAGACAGACCTGTCTCAGAGAAGGGGAGGAAGTGGACCCAAACCCCTGACAACCTGGATCTGCCACTACCCTAGGCCACAGATTCCACCAAATACACGCCCCCCTGCCAAGGGCGACCCCTCACCCGTAACAACTGTACACAGACAGGCCTGCGTCACGGTGGTGCGAGACCAGCCCTCAAATCATCGGCTTCCAGAAATCAGAACCACAGCACAGGCACGTTATCAAACAACAACCAAACCTCACCCACAATAGTGCTCTGCAGGGCCCCGACATGACGCAACACGACCAAACGACAGCAAGGCCTGCGCCTCCGCAAAGCACCCAACGACTACGCCGGTGGGGGGGAAGAAACCCCACGCACATTGCCGCTGCGCACACGGGCAAGAGCTGAACCTAGAGACCCGCCGCTGCTGCGGGTGGTGTAGCACGGCCACGCAGACGCGTGTGACCCTAATCCAGCCTAGCTAGACAACAATTGGTAAGAATCCAGGCACCCAAGTCAACAACACGATGGGCAACGACAAGCAACAACAGAAGACAGTTACACAGAGCAGCATGGACCAATTTGCGGTCACCAACACCCCGGCATCGGCAAGTCACACGCCGCACTCAAACTCTCCAGGGGACGGAGAAAACCTGTCACTGCGAGATGTAATGGCCGCAATAGCCAGAACGCGCTCCTCCATGGAGATCAAGATGGACAGCATTGCTGCAGACGTTTCCTTCCTACGCCATGATCTCCTGAAGCTCACCGCACATACAGGGGAGGCGGAACATCGCATCTCTAGAACAGAGGACAACATCTGAGCCATCAACCAGCAACTATCGCAGGCTCTAAATCGCCTCAAAACACTACAAAACCGGGTGGATGAAGGTGAGGGCAGATCACGCCACAACAACGTACGCATTCTCGGACTGCCGGAGGGAGAGGAAGGGCAAAGTATGGAATTGTTTCTGGAAAAGTGGCTAGTGGACATCTATGCGCCCCACTCCGTCTCAAACTTTTTCTCAGTGAAAGGGCACACAGAATGCCATCGGGCAAACCACCTCCGGGCGCACCTCCACGAACGGTGATTGCTAAATTGCCTAACTATCGGGACAGAGATGCAGGACTCCAAATGACCTGCACAAAATAAGCGATTACCCATAATGGATCCCGGATTACATTCTTCCCTGACTACACCAGGGAGGTACAGCGAGCAAGACAGTCATTTGAGCCACTCAAGAGACAACTGGCCCTCATGAAAGTGAAATACGGGCTACTTTTCCCAGCCCAACTCAAAGTTTACTATGAAGGATCTACAATCCACTTCACGGACCCACAAGAGGCGTGGAAATGGGCCGTAACAAATATCCAAGGCGACTGGTCTGCGAGACCACAAAGACGCAAAAGGAGGCACCGACCTGGGCCGGACCGCCCCCCCGGGAGAAACCCAGAAGATCCTGGCTTGGACGCCCCGGACCCGGCTAACCAGATGGAGCATTGACGGCCGCCATGCGACTCCTCCCGGGTCAACGAATACCTGAAGCACAAAATGATGTAAGGCCAACTGGCCGGAACCTCGTTGGGTTACCACATAAAGCAACCTAACACAAAAAACTCTGAACAAATGGCGCTGGAGAAAGAGCCCCAGAGGAAGGCTCCTCCAAAGAAACCCCCCCCAAAGTCTTTTCAGCAAAGACCGGAAAGCAAAGATCGCGTATAAGCAGAGGGAGGGAAGTTGGGTAACAGTTACTAATTAATGAGTTTACTGTCTATTTCTGGCAGTGTGTTTAGTTTGTTATATTGGGAGACAGATGCTTCAAGTTAGGTGGAGTATGGGGTGAGGAGATCCAAGTTATAAGGTTAAGAATCACACCATCTCTAACACACACTATGTAATACTCTCATTGCTAGTAAACTACGTAACACAAATGAACAAGCATATCTCTACAAGAAACCACCCTACACATAGGCACGGCAAACCATTAACTATGGTGTGAATTTACACAGCACCCCCAAATGTCCGACGCATACTGACACAATTTATATACAACTCAAATGACAGGGGTTACCAATGTGAATAAAATTAGAACATCCGAGTGATGACATAGAATGTAAATGGGCTTGGCAACAGTACCAAAAGGCGACTGGTACTGCAAGCACTGAACCAACACTCCCCTAATGTGGCGTTCCTTACGGAGACACACCTGGCTGGTACAAATTGCACACTATTTAGACGCACTAACTACAAGCTATCACTGCATGCCGGATTCACCATGGGATCACGAGGGGTACTAATACTGATACACAAAAGACTCGCCTTTGCACCCGTGACCATCACACACGACACAGGAGGGAGATTTGTACACACGACAGGGACCCTCTGGGAATACACTGTAACTATGATTGCTGTATATGCACCACCTAGTCTACTCACCCCTCTGACCAATGACATCACACCCCTACTCGCCAACAACCCTGCAGACCTCACACTAATTGGAGGAGACTTTTACTTCAATGAAGTAATGAATGTAGACCTCGACAGAACACATGTACGATCCAGGAACCCAGACGTACACACCAAGCTCGCCACATTCACCAATCCATTGGGTCTGCAAGACGCGTGGAGGACGCTACACCCCGACACAAGGAAATATTCATACCACTCCGGAGCACATGCCTCACTGTCCAGGCTAGACTATTTTTACCTACCAGTAAGTAACATACTTGAAGCATGTGAAGCATGACTACTCCCCAGAGATATATCGGATCACTCCCCACTCACAATAACGATTAAAACCAAAAGATCGATTACCCCCACCCAGCTGGCAACTAAACGACTACTACCTAGGATTCCCAGAACTAGTAGAACACATCCAAAAGACTACTGAAGCATACTTTGGGATAAATACAGACTCTGTAGACAGCCCGGTAATGCTATGGGAGGCGCTAAAGACAGTGCTCAGAGGCAAAATCATAGCATGGACCACAGCTCATAAGGAAAACACCTTAAAGCAATACGCAAAGCTGAAGCAAAGGTACAAAAAGCAAAGGCTGATCACCTAACCCATGACCAACCTGAAACACACTGCACACTACAATTAGCACAGTAACAACTGCAACACATAGCTTTAGATAATGCAAAACAGGCACACACAGCGATGCGGGCGAAGGTATATGAAACAGGGGACAAAGCCGGGAAAATACTGGCATGGCTAGAACGTAGAGATCTGGGCCTCACCCAAATTAGGAAACTAACAACAGAAGAATCAGAACCACTAGTAACAGACATAGACATAGCGGACGGCTTTGCAAAGTACTACGCTGATCTATACAAAGCACCTTCCGCACCACTCGCGGCAGACATCCTGGAGGAAATTACCCTCCCCACCCTAAACGCACAACAGTCTAACCTGTTAGAACAAGAAATCACTGAGGAAGAACTAACCCAAGCCATGTCGGAACTCCAATCGGGCAAAACCCCAGGCCCGAACGGCTTCCCCATCGAAATATGGAAGAAAATAGGTGCGAACATAATCTCCCCATACTTGTTACGCCTATTACAACACTCACACTCACAGGGTTGTCTCCCGCCAGACCTAAGGAAAGCCACGATAATAGTCCTGCCAAAAGCAGATAAATCACCCGAAAAGTGCAGTTCCTATAGACCCATCTCTCTTATAAATTGTGAAGCCAAAATACTTGCAAAGGTATTGGCCAACCGGCTGCATCAAGTTATACACAGACTGGTACATCCGGACCAGTGTGGATTCATGCCACAGAGATCTACTCGGCAGAGCATATACAGACTGCATACAGCGCTAGAAAAATCACCCGAGCTACAGGTCCCCCTGGCCCTACTAGCCATAGATTTAAAAAAAGCCTTAGACTCGGTCTACTGGAAAGCAATCTGGGCAATTATGCAATGCATGGGTATACGACCGTACTTTATGAGCTGGGCTATACTGCTATATTACCTCCCAGAAGCAGTAACAAAGGTGAATGGACATGTTTCAAACCCTTTCCAGCTAGGTAAAGGCACGAGACAAGGTTGCCCCCTATCAGCTTTGATTTCGCGCTAGCAATTGAACCTCTAGCAATCCTATTAAGATCTACACAAGCATGGAGTGGCTTTGGGTGGTCGAGCAACTGGGAGGACAAGGTGTCCTTATACGCAGACAACCTGCTAATATACCTAGAGGATCCACGCGAATCCTGCCCCATAGTGACACAATTAATAAATAGATATGGCATGTTCAGCGGTCTTTGTGTCAACTGGTATAAGTCCATATTATTACCACTGAAGCAAACGGATAACGCAGTGCCAGACGAATGCCCCTACCGTGTGGAGAAGGAGCAATTCAGGTACCTAGGCATACAAATTACGAACAACCTAATAGACTATGTGCCCAAGAACCTACACCCAACAACAGTGATATTCAAAGAAGACGTCTGCCACTGGATGTCCTTACCATTAACACTACTAGGTAGAGCTGCACTTTTTAAGATGATGGCTCTCCCCCGCTTTCTGTATATATTACAAAACGCCCCATTACCCATAGCACCCAGTGAATTCCATAAAATAGACCAGACACTTAGGAAATTGCTATGGAACGGGGGTCAACCTCGTTTGGCACTCACCACCCTACAAAGATCCATATGGGAAGGTGAATTGGACTCCCCCGTCTACAAACCTACTACTGGGCCAGCCAGATGACAATAGTGAACGATAAACTCCACGCGACACCACATTACCACACAACAGAACGCAGGACTCCAACCAGCAAGAAATACTCATTATGAAACACCTCTATCGTAAAAAGGACCGGTCTGATACCCCATCCATGATGTCACACATAACTCGAGTATGGACAGATACACATAAATACTTAGGCTGGGACAAAAAACTAACTCCAGTGAATAAGCTACTGAAATGGCACTCTTGGTCCCAAATAGGCATTAACAGAATTGGGGATGTAGTGAGAGAAAACAAAATAATACCATTTACAGACTTAACCACCACCTTTGCACTCCCACCCAATGAGCATTATCACTACACGCAACTTAAACACGCACTGCAGACCCATCTCCCTGAAATGGTTGACATGCCTGAATATACCCCGCTAGAACGTAATCTCTTCCCAGAAACGATTAAACACAAAGTAATATCCACCATGTATAGCACCATAACTTCCTTTGCTACCGGGGAACTGTCGGTTCTGAAAAACAAATCGGAGAGGGATGTGGGTGCCATACCTCCGGAGGAATGGGTGGCTGCTTTGATGATCCCCAGAGAATCAGCTATTTCTCCGAGGCTTAGATTAATCCAACTGAAGATATTGCACAGAATCTATTACCCAAGGATAGCATTATTCAACTGGGGCAAGACCGCTAACTCATCCTGTTTGAGGTGAAAAGGGGAAGAAGGCTCTTACTATCACATACTATGGGAATGTACCTTGATTCAACAATACTGGCAGCAGTGCTGTGATGAACTGTCAAGGGTGATGGGCAAAACGATCCACAGAAGCCCAAAACAGCTACTGCTGGGGATAGAGGAGGAGATCGAGCTATCACGCTACAAAAAACTGTTTTTATCCACCACCACTGCATTAATCAAGAGAAACATAGCGCAACTATGGGGTTCTGAGACGACACCGAACTACATGCAATGGATAACGGACGTGGACATTTGTATTGCAATGGAAAAAAGAGTTTACACGGCTAGGGGATGCCCTGAGAAAGCCCGGAAAATATGGCAAAAGTGGGAAGTTGCACACTGAGAGTTAATCTGCACCGACAGACCGAGCCAGTACCCAAAGATATGCAAAAGAAACTAGAATTATGAGACACTAGCGCAACAAACGCAACTAGATGTGTTAAGTGACTCCATTGCATTGGAGCTATGGTGTGGAATTTTGTTGGGTGGGAAAAGGGAATAACCATTACCTTGCTGTGGAAGGCTGTATGTTTTCATGTTACTAAAAATAATAAAATGTTTTTTTAAAAGAAAGTATGGTATACCTGTATGTGAGCAGATCTCCCATTGGGTCCTCTTCATTGTGGCACAAAGGAGATTCAGGATAAGAGAAGGCCCCAAACACCCATGCCATGTCGATCTCTGGAGTTCTCACTGAACGAAGGATAGGATCCAAGTATCCTGAAACTAAGAAGCTGAGTCGAGGAACCGCTGATGAACCGCTGGAAGGTTTGGCACCCTAGGTCTGCTGTTTTCCCGCTTGACCCCTCTGCATCTGGTCATCCTAGAACGTCTGCGAAGATGCTTCGACCCATTGGAATAGTGGCAGCAACTATTCTCAGCACCTTCATGAAAACCTGCAAGTAAGCCTTCTCGGAAGTGTCCTTGGGCCAACCAGTGGACTGACCAGCTTACGCAGACTTTTTACCCTGATTCTGCTGCCATTCCGAGGAGGCCCACAAAACTTGGCATATCGCTAGCTCTGTGTTCCTAGCACCCTCACACTGAATTTCATACACTTGGCATTCCCAGGACTGAAGTGAGACAAGTGCGCCAGAACCGGAGTACACACGGTTATTGTGTCGCCCAGCCGTGATGACAAACTTTGCAGGTGCACTGCATTTGTGCCCCTCTTGCCCCTAAAGCCTGCTGCAGTGAAACTGGCCTGATCCATCCACTAGGAGTGGAGAAATCACCACTGTGCTGTCTGGAAATCATCACTGTATCTTCGCAGCTGAAAGCTGCTGAGCTGTCAAATTGCTGCACTTGTACCTGCAACCGAAGTGGACTCGACTGCGGAAGTTTGGTGCAGAGTGCGCCAGGGGTCAGTGAGTAATCGCAACCCTAACCAGTGGCCTCTAGCACCTCCATCCATTTTTACGCACGCGTGGCCCCTGGGGGCCCCTCTCCCTTCCACTTCTAGTGCGAACTAGCAAACTATTCCCAACTGTTGGAATCGACTCTGCCCTTAAGTGGAGACCCTCCTCGAATAGTAGGAAACTATTCTTCATCGTATCACTCACATTCCTGTTGCTACAGACCCCTGAAGAGACCCCGTTTTGGCCATTTGAACTACCGTGTGCGCTTGCATTGCATGTACATTTGAGCATTAGGCTCCACTCTTCTTAGGAATTGGACTGCCTCTTAGTTAGCAGTGTGTTGGATGCAGAAGGGACTAAAGACTATTTGCACTGCCTGTTTCCTTCCCCTTTTAGGTTGTGGACGCATTTCATGCATTAACCCTTTAGACCCCATTGGTCTTGTCTATATGTATTTAGATAGGATTGTGTTGGCTTAATAAGTATTACTGTGATTTGATTTGTGTGTTGAAACTCAAAGGCCTTGAAATAAATGTATATGCATTTTTAATATATCTACACCTGACTTGGAGTGATTTGTAAGTGTCTTTTACTCTGTGTACTCATTGAGATCTTTCAGTCACCCTCACCCCTCCTGAGACCTAGTCTTGACCGCCGCCAGGCTACCTTGATTGGTCTGGCTCGTCCAGAAGGTTACCCTGTTCCAAGAAAATAGGCTGGCCTTCTGAAACTCTGCCCACCAGATCTTAACACTGTTCCTATCCCTTTCAGCAGCCCCACATCATAAGGACTTGTGGTCCATAAGATGCTTGGGACCTTTGCCAAATCCTCTTCGAGAAAGGTTGGCGGTACTTTCAGTGCCATCACCATTCTCTGTGGTACTTCTCTGTAATGTATTGTCACCTAATATGTGAAGCTCATTTTGAACACCATCTCATGATCTGATCTGTTGTCTTTGAATAGTTCTTCACCTGTAACTGTAGTCAACCTGTACCCTTCAGCCATGGTCGCCCTGTCTCATCTGTCCCGTGTACTGCTATCCAGTCGTCTCCCATGATTACTGCCTCTAGTTCTAGTGGCACTATTATTCCTTCTTTCTCATCTAGTGGTATCTCTGGCCTGAATATGTACTAATTTGGAAGGTGCCACATTTTCCCCTGAATCCCTGGGAGCCATGCTATTATAATTTCAGTCCCATATTGGTACAGCTCCTCGTCCACTGACACCCCCTCTGTACCCTTTATCCACAATTAGCTTGAACGATTTCCCTCACATTTAGAAGCTGTATCCCCAGTGTGGAGCACACTATCCCCTTGTCCGTTTATGAAATGGTCATGTTAAGTCTGCTCATGATGTCTCTCCCTAGAATATTTACATGTTTCTGCTGAGAATAGAGTAGGGGCAAGGATAAATCATGCACCCCTATAGAAAGTGCAATATCATCTGTAAAAGGTACCACTTCCGTTGCCTCAGAGAACCCTTGAGCATTCACGGCATTACTGGATATACTATGTTTCCCTTCCCAGATACAGGATTTACTTGCCCCTGTGTTTACAAGAAAGGAAAAGGTCTTGTCACTGATCGTCACCCCTATACGTAGTTCCTCTGCAGGGTTAGGTACAAACGATAGGATGGAACACATCTAGTCCATCTGTCGGCTGTCCTATTGAGGTTATAAGGACATCAACTATGAGGAGGATAGCTCAGGGGCAATGTGCTCACCTTGGAAGCAAGACGACACAGAGCAACACAGGTTCAATCCCCGGGTCCGCGCTTAGAAACCTCTGAGTATTAAGCGTGTTATAAATAACCTATCATTCATTCATCACGTTCTCCAGAAATGAGTTGCCTCCCACAACAGGGACCACCCCCCAGGTTCCTAATGGGAGTCATTGTAATGGAGTCTGGGTGTGCCACTGTCCCATCATTTGGTTGTGTGATGTTCTGCATTTGCGGTACTTGCTGTGCAGTGTATAATGTTGTGTGTTACCCTGCATCTGTGGCATCTGTGGTACCTGCAAATACTGCTGCATAGGCACTTGCATTTGTGGTACATGTGTCATAGGCTGGTGTGTCTGTGGGTATGCGTTTGCATCCAGCCCTTGTTGTGGTGTCTGGTCCTGTGTGTAATACTCGTTCTGTTTACCCTGATATGCTGGCTGTTATTGCATTACCGCATTGTGTTGTATTCCTCCACTTATCCTGCACACTCTCGTGATATGTCCTATCTGCCCCACACCCAGCATTGGGGAGGCTCTCTCATTGCCTCCGGAACCCACTGGAAAGCCCCCCTTCAACCTGTTGGATTTGTTGCCCATATCCTCGAACCCCCCCAGGAATCCCCTGTGGTGCTACTGCATCAGATGCCCATACCTGTGTCCTCAAAGTGGCCCCCCTCTTCCTTGGAACCCATGCTGCACATCCCCCACCCCATGAATCCACCTCCCATGGGCGGTGGTGTGTACTGTGTCTGTGGTGCCCCTTGTCCTCCCGTGCTCATCAATACTACCCCTTAACATGGCATATTTAGATAGCTTCTTCTGTACTAACTTTGCATCCTCCTGCTTTTTTTCCTTACATTTTTTTATTGTGTTTTCTTGCATTAGCCTACAGTGATGCACTACTATGAGCTGTATTTCTGACCAAGGCTTTGCTTCCATCCCCACTCATTTCTTCAGTTGCCTTTGCACCTCCTCTGGCAACCCTTGTCATAATACGTGGTAGCACAAGTCTACTGTTTTGTCCCACAGTTCTCACGTTTCAAGGCACCAAAGCTCTTGAATTGGCTGAATGTAGTGCAAAATGGGGGACCTTTGCCTTCCCCCCATTATGCATGCCAATAATAGCACTGTCTGATGTGTCTGGGTCCTGTGTCCTTAGAGCTTGCTATATGACCGCTCAGCAGTTAGCAAATGGCACACCATCTTGCACCATGTCCTGGGTGGTTATTCCTGGGTACCCACCCTTTTACATTCATCATCCGCGGCATCCCAGAGGAGGGCCACTAGTAGCCCCTTTATGTCCTCAACTGCTAATTCCTGTCCCACTGTCATTCTTTCCATTTCATATATCCATTTCCCCGCACCCGGTGTTAACGAGGATAACATACACCTCAAGTTTTCATTGTCTATGTGTTTCGACAGTATGTTTTGAGGTCGCCCCCACCCTTTTCCAGTAGGGGCAACTCTGTGAACTCGATCTCCCCATTCGCCCCTTGGGTCAGTCTCATCTGGCTATCAGGTCTCTCTGTGTCTTTAATGTCAGTACATGCCTTTGCTGGCTCCCCCTTCTTTCTCACTGGAAAATCTCTAAGCATAGGCATGTATGGGATCAGATCGTCCATACTGTGTGATGCGTTTCTGGACTGTTGTGCTCTATCATCTTTGTCACCCCTGAATCCCACTTTGGGCCTCATTACGACCCAGGCGGTAAGGGGTTTACGGCAGCGTAAACAGCGCTGACCCTTACCGCCTGAGTACGAGGTCCCTTAGCGCCATGGAGCTTTTAACACCTGCTTTTAGCAGGTGTTAAAATCCATGGCGCTAAGGGACCATGGAGTTAATTACGCCACCGTAATTTACGGTGGCGTAATTAACGCCTTCCCCACTCCCATTATGCCCTATGGGGCAAAAATGGGAATGGGGAAGGGTAAATGGGGATTGGGGACTTACCGCCCCGCCAAGGTCGGAATGGGGCGGTAAGTCCGCCAACCACCATGGCGTAAACGTAGTTTACGCCATGGTGGTAAAGTCACGGCCCAGGCGGTAACTTACCGCCTGGGTCGTAATGAGGCCCTTTGTCTTTTCCTATTTCCCATGTCATGCTCCTGTCTGTGTTTTTCCCCATCGTCCAATGCTTGGGATGACTTCTTCCCTCGTTCTCACTTCCCTCTGCGTCCCCGTCTGAGTCGGTGTCCATGTCACTTCCGAAATCATCCGCGAAGCTCAGTCTCTTAGTGGTCGTGCCTTCGCTGGGCTTCCCTTCAAAGTCAATCAGGTCCACACTATCCCTTCTCCCAAATGATAGATTGGCAGTCCTGTCCTGCGTGCTACTGCTGTCTGGCTCTATTCACCTACCACCTCCTACTTTGTCGTCTCCTGTGCCCATTCCCTACATTGTCCTTATGTCTTTTATTGCGCGCTCCTCCTCCATCCTTGAGTTTGCGCTCTCTTACGCGTCGCTCTATTTCCCACTTTCTCTGTTCCCTCATCACTAAAACGTGCTTTTCCTTCTCGTCTTCTTCACTTCACCTATCTATCTCTTCGAGCTCCCTCCTCCTGTACTCTCGCTGCTCTCCTCTTCCCTTTGTTTGTCTCTGCGTGCTCTGTCGCATCCCTCTTCTTCTTCCTTTCCTTTCTTTGTACTTCTTCCATTATTTCCACCCAGTCTTGTGCTTGTGCTTTGCTGCTCCCCTTAACACCCTCTATTTCTTTAATCTCCCCTGCTGATTCTCCCGTTGCCTCCCCATCCAATTTCTGGAGTATCTGCCCTCCTACCCATTCATTTGATACTATGCCTTCTAGCCTCTCCTTGGAGCTCATCTGGGCCTCGCTGTATGCCCCCTTCCATCTCTTTAACCCCTTTCTGCCCCTCCTCCTTGGTATACGGTGGAGATTGAAATGTTGGATTTGTGTACCCCTCCGTTGCCTTTAGCTCCCATATAGGGTATAATCACTGCTCTTGTTGCAGCTCCTTCTTTCTATTCTCTGGAGAAGGTGGGGGATTGAGGCTGAGGGTACTGCCCTCTGTGTCTCCTGCTGGCTTAGCATCCATTGATGCCTCGCTACTTCCCCCTTGTCTCCCTGGAACATTCTCCAGATCTCAAAGATCGCCATACAATTGGCCAACTTCTTCCCCTTATAAGTGTCTTGTAGGTGTGTCTGTAATGGATGCTGCACATTTTTGGAGAAACTTCCGCATTGTGGCCATGGCTTAGTCAATTTACCCTCTGTGCTTTTCATCCATTCTGCGCTATATTTACAAATCTTGTCCTTTTAGCATGGAAGGGTCTTACACAATGGTATTGTACAAAAATGTCGCCCTCATTTGTGCGCCCCCGCAGTCACTGCGACTTTGGAGGCGCACAAAATGAGGGTGACATTTACTCTGCCCAAGCAGAGTGGGGGTGTCCTCTGCTCTACCTGGGTGAAGTAACGGGGTCAGAGGTTGCGGGGGGTGTCCCCCGCTTACCATTTTGAAAAGCGGGGGACACGTAAGAAAATAATTATAATGAAGCACCCTGCTGCGTCAGCTCCAACCCACGTTAGTGGGAGGAGCTGACACCACAGGGATCGCAGAGTGCGGGCGGCACACGTCTGCCTGTGGCGCCCTAAAGGTAAGTGGAGTGGGGGGGTTGGAGGGGTAATGCAGGCCAGGGGAAGCGGGCCACAGTGATCCATATGATCACTGCACCGCCCCGTAACTGGTGTCAGAATTTTCAGCCGTCGCAGTTACGGGGGCGCAGTGATCACATAGATCCTTACACAACTGCTGTTGGGGTATATCCCCCGCACTTCCCTTGATAATTGCTTTTATACTTACTTGACCTCAAGTCGAGGCTTTCGACACTCTGTTATTACACAAGCACAATGAATATTTTCAATTCAGATGCATGAATACCATAATATTAGTTTTTAACAATTCTTCTCAAGCCTCTCTGGCCCCAAAACAACCTGTCAGACGTGCTCTGTGCACTGCCCTTCTGCAACTCTACACCTCCTCAGGCATGCGCCTTCCACGCACCACCAAAGAACAGCCGCCTCTGTCAATTTTAAGTTTCTCAAAACCAACTTCTATAACACCTCGTGCTCTCCGAGTTCTATGCACAGACCTGATGGGTGATGTCAACACTTCACTAAACAAGGGAGTGCTAGAGATCACTTACAATGCTTACAATGCTAATGTCCCATTACACAGACATTTACACAACCCAAACATGAACCCACAGCTGTCTTCCTGCCTCCTAACAGGGGATACCAATATTTTCTGTGTTCAATCTGTATCTACAGCGTCGCTGTGCAGATAAAACATCTCTTCGAGACTTAACCAGACGAAAACCTACCGCAATCTAGGCTGGCTCCCTTTGCTAAGCCTTTACATGGGAAACCATCATCCATGAATAAGTTAAAACACCCACTCCACAGGGAATCCAATATTCACATAACTTCTGTCATCCGTGCTCTTAAGTCAATAGTCTTGGTTATTCACCATAACCTTTTCCCTCAAGACCGAATGTGCCCTAACCACAGAAATGGCATCTACCTCCAATCCTTTCCCTATTATGCTTCACAATACTTGACACTACTAAACAATACTCAACAATACTTCAAAGATACTCAACAATATTCATTACCACCCTCACACCCCCAGTTACTTTCAAACTCCCCTTAGTTGGCATGTGGCTGAGTCAATACTTACACTCCATGATCCACTGACGCTGTTAGGCTACCGGCTCCCCTAAAGCTGTCACGCCACCCTTCTAGTCTGCTGGACTCCTCACGGACCACAGGCAGGATATTTCCAAGCTGGCTCCTGACATCCTTTGCATGGGGGTGCACACCCCGTCTGGCTCGTTTTCCACATGGCGCCCTGCACCCCTCCAGGCGCTGTGGCGGAAGAGGCGGCTTTATGCCGAATGGGCTTAGTAAGCCATCCCTCTGCTACCAACTTGTTGGTGAGGTCTGGTATGCCAGAGGTCTGGGGGTTACTACATGCTCACCCGTTTAGCTCCCAAGGGCCCAACAACCCTTCCCCCAGGACAAACAGAGGACACAGCCAAGGGCAAGTTAGACTGTTGTACATTACAAAAAACTAACTGGGACCATACAGGACTTTCAAAAATCTCCAGAGTCACTGCTCCCAACCCTATGTCAAGCCTTTTTGATACAAAATGTTGTCACAACCTGGGCCCTCCTTAAAAAACCTATCACACTTTTTTTGGGTGACTGGAGCAGTATGCAGTATGGGTTGCCTCTATGCATCTTAGTCAATTGGCCCTTACATGTCAGGTGGCTGGCCTGTCCCTTCCCCACAAAACTATCTATTACATTGTTGCAGGATTACCATTGGCCCTTGCCCCCTGCCATACACCCCTGGATGTATGTCCCCTGAGTGGCTGGAACTGGTCTCTCCAGGCCTGGGACCCATCTCTGTTCTCAGCGCTCTGTGCACCTCTTCAAGGTGATGAGAATAACTATGTGTTCCCAAGGTATCTGTTAGCAACACAATTTTTTCCTGTGAGAGTGGTCTCCATGTTGCAACGTTGTTAACTTGTTCATGTTTCAATTCATGTCTGTGTTGCTGAGAACTGTTCGTCTTCCCACCGCGGGTGAAAGACCATTGTCTAGCTCGGCCGCATCACGTGCTTGAGGACCACAAAATCGAGCTCTTCTGATCTGGAATTTACGAGGATTTATTCTGTTTTTCTGCAGATGGGCCTTTGTCGTTTTAGGTTTGGAATGTGCTGCTTGTCTCTGACATTGGCTGTGAGCCCTGGTCTTCCTGCTCTGTGCAGTCTGGTTCTGCTTTTTCCTCTTCTCTCGTCCTGCGGTGTGTGGCCTTATGTCATCTTCGTTATACTTATACTATGATTTCTACACATTTATATTGTGCACTGTTCCCTATAAGTTAGTCGTATTTGGCCTTGCAAAGTTCCTTCTTTGACCCTGTAGTTCCATGGGGTTAGTTGCCATAAGCATCTCCAAGCTTGCTCTGCATCTCGTCGTTGCCTTGCGTTCAGCGTTCCTGCACTTGGCTAATGAGAAAAATAATAAAAGCTATTGACAGTATGCATATGTATCTATTCTCTATCTACAGAACTGTGTAAGCATGTTCTTCATGTATACAAGTGTGTGTTTGTGTAAAGTTGTGCATGGTTGCAAGTGTACTTCATGACTAAATTGGCTATGTCGTGGTGTCACTAATGATGTCAGCACTGTGGTTTCTTGGCATTAGTAAATGTCATCCATTGAGGCATTTGGGTCCATGACTATTGTTGCAGCAGCTGTATCCAGAAAGACATTCACTGGATAAGGTTTGAATGGCTGCCTGAGAGAATATTTTTCTGCATAGGTGTCAGTCGCTGGTCCTCCTGGGGATATCCAAATAGTGAGTGACTTATGATATGATATTTTCTTTGTATCACGCTCGTACACTTGATGCATTCTTGACTCTACGGGAAGTGATGTTCATGGGGGCGAGGAGGGGCATTACAGGGACCCTCTCTTCAGTAATACAAAGTGGAGGTCGTGGAGCAGCTGAGGTCAAACCTAGTGGCTATGCTCGGGGATACATTACGCAGCCTATGCTCACAATGCACCTGACTACAAAGCTTTCATGGAGATTCCTTGTGCAGGAGTCACAAATTACACAAGTGTCTATGCAAACCACTGGTCGACACTCACCTTAATGTTGTTGAAGACAGCTTTTTTTTGTTTGATAATCTTTATTGAGGTTATAAAAGACTGAGAACGAAATAATAGTAACAGTGCAGATGACAATAAAAACAGTGATGATCAAAATATGGATGGAAGGAACGAGACAGAACAATCAATGATCTGAAAAACAAGCGACTAATGCCATGGAGATGACTAGTAACAATCCATGTGCTACCTAACCTGCCTGCAGAGACGGATTCAAGAATAACAGACAAACAGGGACACAGACAGGGGAACAGACACGAAAACAGTGGGACGGAAGGAGGGGAAGGGGACGCACACTAATATGATTCCTGGAATCATTGATTCACAAGACTAAGGAACCTGATATCCAATTAAAAAGGAAATGTTGGTGCAATTAAAACTGTAGCAGATGAAAAATAAACAGCTCAAGAACCGTGAGTAGACATACTCAAGTGGTCCAAGTAACGAATGAAATTAGCCCTTTTGACATTGTACTTGGGTATAGCATTGAGGTATGTAGTGGTATGTAGCCATAAAATGTTCAGTTCTCTGCACATGGCAAATGTTGTTCCACCATCCCTTAATGGAGACATTTTGCAAGTGTTTCCAATTGGCAGTGATAAGCTTTAGGGCAAGAGCAATGAAGAGATCATACAGCTTGCAGATGCATGTAGATTGAAATCTTTGGCAGCAAGACTGCCTAAGAAAACATTCATAAACAATAGAGTGATATTGACAAAAAAGATTAAATTAAGAAATGTCTACACCTCTTTCCAGAACTTGAATACAAAGGGACAGTCATAGAACATATGCGTGTAGGAAGCAGGGGCACCTCCACAGGACCAACACTTACTACCTGCACCAGTCTTAGATTTAGACAATTCCAGGGGCGTAATGAAAGCTCTATGTATAAAAAAGTACATGTTTTGTGTGATGTTGGCAGAGGTGGAGACGCCCCTGATTTTAGTATACGGTTGAGACCAAGTATGATCATCTAATACAACACCAAAATCATACTCCCATTTTGATTGCAGAAGCCATTCGTGATAGTATGCACCATATTAATCAGTACAGTATTAATCAGTACATTGTAAAATTTGGCAGCTCTGATATCAGAAGCCATGGTTAAGAGCAGAAGTCTCGAGGAATCTGGGGGCGTGAGAATGATATTAGCAAAATGCTGAAGTGTGTCTAGACACGCATTGACCAAATTATTAAAACCCAAAATAGGGATGTGGAAAAGATGTCTAAGCTGTTGGAATGAGAGAAGGGAGCAACCATGAACAATCTGATGGATAAATCTGATGCTTTATTTAACCAGGACTTGCGATAGAGTGCCATACCATTGATGGTAATAGATTTGTTGTGCCACAGAAACAGAGAAAGTTCATGGGAGGGGGTTCTGCTATGGGGGAAAAGAAACAGTTTTAGGGCATAGGTAGAAGCCTTGATGGGGTCTGAGAATGCTGCCGAGAAGTGGCTAAAGTGGTAAATTAGGTCAACAATGTTGCAAGGATGTGCCAGTTGTTTTTCCAACTTACACCAGGAGGGAATGTCAGAGGATTCGGGAGGGGCAAACTAGCAACAGGACTGTTTGAGTTGAAAGGCAGAGTGATACAATTGAAAATCTGGGTACCTGACTCCTCCCCTGTCATATGGGGTTCTCAGTTTACTGACTGCAATTCTCATACACTTCCCGGATCCCCATAAGAAATTGAGGAGGATTGAATTAATGGACTTGAAAAATGAGGAAGGTAGCGGGACCGGAAGCAGTTGTAAACGATACAGAACAATGGGGACAACATCATTTTAAAGGTGTCAAGACGCCCCCACCAGGAGAGGTAAAGAGGTGACCACATTGATGTTAGTTCTTTAAGTCTGTTGACCAATAACTCTGCATTGAGCTTAACGGTATCAAGCACAGAAGAAGCAAAACGAAGACCTAATTATTTGATTGAGTCATGGCACCATTTAAATCCGAACGCATCTAAATCATGTTTGACACAGAAAGAGTTAAGAGGTAATATCTCAGATTTATCCTTGTTAAGCTTATAACCTGATACTAAGGAAAACTGATGTAGTCTATCCAGTAAATGAGGTAGATAAAGTTAGGGATTATTTACAAGGATAACAAAATCATCTGCATATGCAGCTATTTTAATACTTGATTTCCCACATGAAATCCCAGGGATGTTGCTATCAGATCTTGTATGTTCTAATAAAGGTTCTAGAGATAGAATGTAAAGAATTGGGACAAAGGACACCCTTGACTAGTTCCCCTTCACAAATGAAAGAAGGATAAGGATTGGTCATTTACACAAATAGAAGATTGGGGACATGAATAAGGGAGCTTAATAAGAGAGATGTAATTTTAACCACAACCACAACATGAATTCCCAGTTGAGCCGATCAAAGGCTTTCTCAGCATCTAGTGCAATAGCTGCATCACCTTGTTTGTCTTTCTTTTTCCTTTGAAACAACATGCAGAGCGGCTAGCAGAAGTCTTGCATTCGCTGATATGTTCCTGCCCTTGATGTAGCCAACTTGATCGGGCTTAACCAATGCGGGTAGAGATGATTCAATTATGTTTGCCAGAACATTGGCAAAAATCTTGCTTTCAGCGATGATGCTCCCTCGTCAACGCTGAAAGCAAGATTGGTCTGTAATTATTTGGCGGATCGGGGTCTTTATCAGCTTTGGGGAATAGGATGAGTAGCGCCTCAAAAAAGGATCCTGCTCAATAGAGAATCCATCAGGACCTGGGGCCTTCCCTCTACCCAACCCCTTGACGGTGTGATTGATCTTGTGAAGTGTAATATCATCCTCCAAGTGGGTAAGATCAGTCTTGGGTTAAGATAGCCTACTGATATTGAGAAAGGAGTAAATACTAGCGGGAGAGATTGTGGTCTCAGGGGTATATAAGTCACAATAGAATTGCTTGAAGCAGCTCGAAATGTCATCGGGATTTGTAATGGTGGTGCCAGATTTTTCTTTAATGTGCGAGATAAACGTTTTTCTCTTTTTTGGTCTTAAGATATGAAGCAATAGGAGTAGGTGACACCTACAGGGCCATGAAAAAAGAACACAGATAGCCCACAGCAGGAGAAGGACGCCAAAACTGCACCATTAATACAGGCCAAAATTAGTAACATCAATGCATAGAATGCGTACAAATAAACTGCTAAATGCAATACTGCAGAAAGATCCTGAGGAAGAAGAAGAATTCAAGGGAAGCAACATGTCCATGCCTTCAGTTTTTATGGAGCGAATAAAGGCATTCAGGTCAGCAGGATCATCAAAAATAGCAGTTCCCTCCCACCCCCATCATGAGTAACTTTGAGGGAACAAGGATGATAAAGCCCATATCTCACATTAAGCTGTTCCAAAGCAGGGCGAAAAGACAGGAATTCCTTTCTGTGCTGAGCAGTAATCTTCGCCACATCTTGTGAAATATGAATTCTGCTTCCACGCCAACTGAGGGGATTTTTCTCTTTGACCTTAGAGACTAGGAGCTGGAGCTGTGTATATTCCAGTAGATAGAATATCAGCGCACGAGGAGGCTGGTGAGAAGATAAAGGACTTCTTACAGGACCAATGCGATGGGCGCGCTGAATGTTAGGTGATATATCTCTAGTGGGAATGAAGCTGGGCTGGTAGCATCTTCTGTAGGAATGCTATAGGGTCAAACCCTTCGCACCCCTCGGGCAAGCCAGAAACGTGCAGGTTATTGCGCCTGCTTCTATTCTCCAACTTTTCATTATATCTTTGGAGATCTTTAGCCATTTTTTCTAGCAGCACCACCCTTGGAGAATCATCCTCAACAAAGCCAACCCTTCTCTCCAATTCATCCATTCTGCTTTGTAACCCCTTCTACCTATTGTTAAATTGCTCTAACTACAGATATGTAGTTTCGATGAAAGATTTTAATGCTCTTATTTCCTGTAAAATAACCTCAATGGCAGGGTCAGTGGGGCAGAGCGAAGGAGGCAAATCACATTTTTTGTTTTCAATTTTTTTTTTATTAAATGTGTTTATTCATTTTACGATATTTACATATCACAAATACATATGGATTACAAAAACATCTCAGGTTGCAGATTATAAATCAGATTAACATGTCATAATATCATAGTATCCGTATTGTTCTTGAACACATCCTATAATCCTGTACAGTTAACCCACAACCTAATAACATTCTCCTAATACCTACTCCAATGTAAAGATGAGTATGGTGACGTAACCTATATGGACAATACAACACAGCACAAACACAAGACAGAGGTGGAAAAACACTAACCATATAGACTATCAAAAGGACTCCATAGTGAAAGATAAACTTCTGTACCATTTTTATTTTCCAATGACACTTTCTCAGATTTGGACAGTATTTGCATTTCTACTAACCAATCATCCACCATAGGCTTCTTCCTACTTCTCCAAACTATTAGAATCAGTTTAATAGCAACCATCAAAGCTTCATCAACCCACATATCAAACTCTCTTGCAACTAGGTATCTTCCTCCAGGCATGAGTAAAATCATGCCTGCAGCTGACCTAGGAATAGTCATGTTCAGAGTGATATCTATTCTGTCTAGGACTTACTTCCAAAGGTTTTGCACCCTCGGGCAATCCCAGAGTAAATGTAAAAAAGTTCCCCTATTTATGTCACAACTCTAACACCTATCATTATCCAGTAATTTAAGCTTATGCATATTTTCTGGGGTCCAGTATAACCTCCCTATAGTCTTTTGCCGTATGAGCCTGAAATTCATGTCCATTTTCGATTTGTTAACCACTCTAAGTAGATCTTCCCATTCCTTCTCGGGTATCTGTATACTGATGTCATTTGACCATACTTCTTTCAATCTTGACCACGAATCTGCATATTCTGATCCCACACTCATTCATTTCATATAAGTAGACACCCCATGTTCTAATCCAACAAACAACTTGCAAATCTCTGGCCTCTCATCTAAATCACTTTTTGGTCTTTTGAGATTGGCAGAGGGAGGGGTTAACTCTTTGGTGGTAGTCTGCCTTTTTTGATTGCCCTTAACAGTGGCCATAGTAGCAGTTAGAAGGAGTTAAGTAGTCAAAGCAAAGAAAGGGGGGGCAAAACAGTGTACAGGATAGCGCTTGTATTTAAAAGGTATCAGGGAGCTGCAGAAAGATTTCCACAAATTACCAAATTTAAGATAACTTAGCCTTTATATTTCAAGATGATTCAAATCAGGTATAGTTTCCTTGAAAAAGCATGCTGTGGCGCCACAGTGCCGAACCGAGCCGACAAGGCTCGAGCCAGCCTGTTGCGACACAAACGACACCGGATGTTTCCTCATGAGGGGCTGCCGTTGTTAGGAGCAGCGAGCGCTCAGTATCCACAACCGGCAAAACAGACCATAAGAGCACGCTGGAGCAGCGGGCACCCGTCAAGAAGCAGCACTCATAGAACGTCAGTTCAGGTAAGAGAAAATGGGACAGAAGGGAGGCGGTAAGTGTAGAAATGCTGATATTAATGCATTGGTGGGCCGGAGTGGCGCAGTCAGGCAGCCATCGTCCTTGGCGCCAAGCCACTCCCCCGACGCAGACAGCTTTTTTAAAGGCCCAGCTTGTGCTCCCCGGGTGAATAGGCGCAATGGAGGTGCCTAAGGAGGTGCCCTTTGCCTTTGGTCCTCCGCCGGCTGCCCTACGAGGGTCTGTGATGTGTGGCTGTTCAGGTCACGTGATCTGATAGTGGACCAATCAGGGGAAGGATGGCCAGGTGGGAGAGAGTGGAGAGAGGAGAGGTCAGGGAGGGGGCTGGATGCCTTGAGGAGATGTGTTGGGATGGGGGTCACAGGGTTGAAATGAGTACTCGAGATGCTTGTTTAAGTTATAAGGTTTTAGTAGGTTCGCATCAATAGGAAAGTACAATCAGGTTACAATTAAGGACAAGTTCATACTACAGAAACATCCACCGGTCCCCCTTTGCCAAGCTCAGTTTCCAACTGATCATTCAGAACTTAGGCACTCACACAATAACATTCTGGGTGGAACACTCTGATGCTAACATTCCAGACACAGACTTACACATGGACAGGCAATAGCTGCACACACAGGATAGGTAAAACATAAAAAGCTGGGAAGATGGAGCCCCATAAATCAGGGGAACATGCAAACAGGCCACTGGATTCGAGCACTTGCCAAGGATGTTGCTCCGCTAGTGCAGCGAGTGAAATCTGGCCTTAAATGTGCACTGAAAAGCTAATAATCGCTCTTTGTCATGTCATGTGACGTAGTTGAAACTGGAGAACTGGAGTAAAAAGCAATGGGGTGATAAGAACTTTGCTGGATACTGCTATGACCAAGGGAGGTGACGACCTGAGGCCCAGCAAATGCAACCGGTCACGTGAGCACTGCATGGCGCATATTTAATGTCATTTATTAAAGATGTATTTTGCTTTGTCATAAGATCTGCCAACATGGGTGGAAGCTGTGTGGGGGGCAGAGGGCTGAGGCGGGCTTGAGGCCCATTTCATCTGAAAAGGTTGACTTGCCCTGACGGCATCCCTGGCGTCAGGGCATCTTAAGTTTTGCAACTTCTTCTTCCATTAGGGTCGGTCATTCCTGTTTCTTCATTGATGAAGAGGAAAGAGGGGCTACAGAGAGACAATAAGGTGTGGGGGGAGTGTCATAGTTAGGGGTGAGACACATGGATAAAACAGGCAAATATAAAGAAGGAGAGTGGTAGAACTATCTCTCGGGAGAGAAGCAAGATGAAAAAGGGGTTTAGACATAGTCTGACTCCTGAAGCCACACATAGACGAGAGGACAGGGGCATACAAAAGAAAGCCAGCAAGCGGCGGGAGGGGAGGGAAAGGGCTGGGAAAGAGGACCGCGCGAGAGGGACGGGGAGGGGCCTGCCTTAATTGCAGCAGGTGCAGGCAGTGCCAGGAGAGACTTCCTTACAGAGCGGGTGCAGACGGGAGCAGCAGTGAGAGCTCGTGCCTGCTCATCGGGGTTCGCAGTTCGCGGATCCTTCAGTGCAGCTCGTCCCACTGGCTCGAGCTCCCTGCCAGCCAACCTGGTGCCAGTCGAGATGTGGCCCAGCACCGTGCCCACCTGGCTGCTCTTGCTCCTGCTTCAGGGGGGCCCAGAACCGGCGCGAGCGACGTAAGTAGTAGGTGGTCGCTAGCTCACAAACACACTCTGGCTGGGCCTGTGCATTGCGCTTGGCTGGGCCCGTGTCTGTGCACAACACCTGGCTGGGCCCGTGTCTATGCACTGCACATGACTGGGTACGTGTCTGTGCACAACACCTGGCTGGGCCCGTGTCCCTGCACTGCACCTGGTGGGCCCCTGTGCACTGCACCCGGTTGGGCCCGTGTCTCTGCACTGCACCTGGCGGGGCCCGTGTCTGTGCACTGCACCTGGCTGGGTCCGTGTCTGTCAAATGCACCTGGCTGGGACCTTGTCTGTCAACTGCACCTGGCTTTGCCTGTGTCTGTGTACTGCGCATGGCTGGTCCCGTGTCCAGTGCCATCTTAAGCACTTTTGGGGCCCTGGGCACGGACATCTTTGGGGGGGCCCCCTCCACCAAACCAAAGGCATTAAGGGATCACTACCTGTAGGTTGATATGCTGTCTTGCATAATAAGCATGTTTACTCCCTTTAAGTCCCCTTGCCCTCTTCATTGTCGCTCTAATCAGAATGATAAACAAGTAGCATTTGAAGACCAACATTAGCAGTCTACAAAGGGGTTACTGTTCTAGTACATACAGGATACCTTTTATCAATAACATCCAGGAAGGTTGATGTAGTATTAATGCAGGACTGGGTGTAAAAGGTACATGTAACCCAGAATAAACAGAGATCTCACATTAGCTGCCTCACAGCATGCAAAAGTGCGCATGTATGGATAGAGGAGACCACCAATTGGAAGGAAGGAGAACGCTACACATACCGTAGGATGGATAGTGGAGGCAGATTAGAAGCTACCAGGAATGTGTCTTTATCCAGACAAACAGAGATTAGGAGTGGGATATGGTTTTCAAATAGTGTTGCCATTTGATATCAAAGGAACAAATGCCTGTGCTGTGCGATATACATATGCTCACTATTAACACAGTGAAACCATGAATACGGCTTTTATGAAGATCATACCATGAGAAGGAAATCACTCGAAGGGCTGACAATTTTGAAAGGTTTAGGGACTGGCCATATTGAGAGGTTAGGGAATACAAGCTTAAATGAGATGCCCAGGATCACACATTGGTTAAGGGGTGAAGGGGTGAAGCTGGGACTTTTGCCAACTCTGCAATTTCTGCATTTGAATACTTTCTTTTCCAGTTCTTACCATGAACTAAAACAGTCTTGCTTTATTAAAAAGCAGACTTGGAAAGTACATAAATCACATTACCAAACATGAGCATTTTTAAACAAAATATTATAGAAGGGTGTTATGCAAAATGGGAATGATTATAGCTTCATTCTCTCCATCATCAAGGGAAGTATATAAGAACCAGCATACCAATCAATGTGATTTAACAAATGTAATCTACGTTTGTCTTTTATATTTTAAAGTTTTAAATACTTCCAAAAGAATGACTTGCGATATTTTCATTTATAAATGTGCATAAAAACCTTTGACTTTTGCCAAAAAGAAAACCGTTTTTTGTGTCAAACAAGCAGACCTTAAAATATGCTTGCCTGAGGCCTGCAACAGATTGTCTGCTCTCTTCTGTCTACCCAAATGCCCTACATAAGAAGAAAAATCAAGTAATGGGCTGAATGATACCAGCAGCATGCAAGAAGGCAAACCTCACAGAAGACAGCACAGTAATGTAAGATATGTTAGATGATTTGACCAGGATCACTGTATCGTCTGCTGGCAAAGCCAGGATACAAGCATGAACGCTTTTGTTCCATAGTCTTGAATTTGGATACTTATTCACCTCTTGCACTAACAGTTTATGCCATCGTTGGAGGCGATTGCCTAGGTCTTACAACACCCCATCAGAACAAACCAATATCTAGACCTTCACCATACGGATATGTTTGTTTTTATAGCAACCCCTATATGGTACAGGTGCATTGCTGATAATAGCAGATGCTGTTCTGCAAAACCAAGTACATATGCAGGCAGGTTTATAAACTTCAGACATAGGAAAGGCTCAGCCAGCCTTGCTGGAATGTCATATTCGAATTTTGCATATTAACACATATCTCTGCAATGGGTGCTTCACACACTGAGCTAACTTCTGAACCAATGTGGCACTCACTTTATCAATATGCATTTCACCATCGCCTGTTGCACATGATCAACATAACTCCCACAGGAAGGAAAGAATGCTACAGAGTTGTGCCATAAGGAACACACTGTGTATACCATAGTGAACACAGAAAACAATACATGATGAATTGATCAAGGTAGAATGCACCTGCCAAAACAGAAAGGCAATAGGTTTAGAGCCTCAGCAGCACTCTATAAAATAACCTGTTGTGTGCTATTTAAGACTGGTGAACAATGGGATCTTACTTCTTCAGATCAGCTAGCCTTGTGGGGCCCCCTCCAAGGTGGCCCTTTTGCCCTCCCATATAAACCTCTCTGCCCGTGTCTGTGTACTGCACCTGACTGGGACTGTGTCTGTGCACTGCACCTGGCTGGGCCCTTGTCTCTGCACTGCACCAAATCTGGCCCGTGTCTGTCCACTGCACCTGGCTGGGCCTGTGTCTGTGCACTGCACCTGGCGGGGTCCCTGTCTGTGTACTGCACCTGGCTGGGCCCGTGTCTGTGCACTGCGCCTGGCTGGGCCTGTGTCTGTGCACTGCACCTGGCGGGGTCCCTGTCTGTGTACTGCACCTGGCTGGGCCTGTGTCTGTGCATTGCACCTGGCGGGGTCCCTGTCTGTGTACTGCACCTGGCTGGGCCCGTGTCTGTGCACTGCGCCTGGCTGGGCTCGTGTCTGTGCACTGCGCCTGGCTGGGCCTGTGTCTGTGTGCTGCACCTGTCTGGGGCGGTGTGCGTGCACTGCACTCTCTACATCCCCGTAGAACCCCCATTTCTCTGTCGGTGTATCTGTCCTCGTTCCTGCCTGGCTGTCTCTGCCCATTTCTATGTCTCTCGACTCTCTTGGCGTCCATTACTCTCGCTCACTGCCAAATCCTTTTGTGGAGATATTGGCCGTGGGGGATTTGATTGTCTGGCTGCTAATTATCAGCAGAAGAGAGATGTCCTGAGTAGAAGGGAATGTGTCTGTCAGCAGACACCCCCTCGCCTCCACCCCATTCCCTGTCACCACTACTATAATCCGAGGCCGAAGCTGCTGACCTTATAACCAGGGCTCCTGGACGCAGCATTTGCCCGGACAGAATCCCATAACATGATCTCACTGCGTCTCAAACTGGAAAGAAATGTGTTTCCTGGAGTTGCAAACACCCAAGGGCAGCTAGTGGACGAGCTCTGATTTACAGGTACAGAGACAAGTAAGCCAGGAGTACATCAGGTAACTTAACTTCTAGGAATGGAATAGCCTGTCACCTGGTGAATTCTTAACTGCTATGAATGGGATAGCCTCTCTCCTGGTGAATTATTAACTGCTTGGAATGGAATAGCCTCTCCCCTGGTGAATTCTTAACTGCTATGACTGGGATAGTCTCTCTCCTGGTGAATTCTTAACTGCTATGAATGGGATAGCCTGTCACCTGGTGAATTCTTAACTGCTATGAATGGGATAGCCTCTCCCCTGGTGAATTCTTAACTGTTATGAATGGGATAGCCTCTCTCCTGGTGAATTATTAACTTCTAGGAATGGAATAGCCTGCCACCTGGTGAATTCTTAACTGCTATGAATGGGATAGCCTCTCCCCTGGTGAATTCTTAACTGCTATGTCTGGGATAGTCTCTCTCCTGGTGAATTCTTAACTGCTATGAATGGGCTAGCCTCTCTCCTGGTGAATTCTTAACTGCTAGGAATGGAATAGCCTCTCTCCTGGTGAATTCTTAACTGCTATGAATGGGATAGCCTCTCCCCTGGTGAATTCTTAACTGCTATGTCTGGGATAGTCTCTCTCCTGGTGAATTCTTAACTGCTATGAATGGGCTAGCCTCTCTCCTGGTGAATTCTTAACTGCTAGGAATGGAATAGCCTCTCTCCTGGTGAATTCTTAACTGCTATGAATGGGATAGCCTCTCCCCTGGTGAATTCTTAACTGCTATGAATGGGATAGCCTCTGTCCTGGTGAATTCTTAACTGCTAGGAATGGAATAGCCTCTCTCCTGGTGAATTCTTAACTGCTATAAATGGGATAGCCTCTCTCCTGGTGAATTATTAACTTCTAGGAATGGAATAGCCTCTCCCCTGGTGAATTCTTAACTGCTATGACTGGGATAGTCTCTCTCCTGGTGAATTCTTAACTGCTATGGATGGGATAGCCTCTCTCCTGGTGAATTATTAACTTCTAGGAATGGAATAGCCTGACACCTGGTGAATTCTTAATTGCTATGAATGGAATAGCCTCACTCCTGGTGAATTCTTAACTGCTATGAATGGAATAGCCTGTCACCTGGTGAATTCTTAACTGCTATGAATGGAATAGCATGTCGCCTGGTGAATTCTTAATGGCTATGAATGGAATTATGAATGAAATATCCTGCCACCTGGTGAATTCGTAACTGCTATGGGTGGAATAGCCTGTCACCTGGTGAATTCGTAACTGCTATGAATGGAATAGCCTCTCTCCTGGTGAATTCTTAACTGCTATGAATCGAATAGCCTGTCACCAGGTGAATTCTTAAAAGCTAAGAATGGAATAGCCTGTCACCTGGTGAATTCTTAACTTCTACGAATGGAATAGACAGTCACCTGGTGAATTCTTAAAAGCTACGAATGGAATAGCCTGTCACCTGGTGAATTCGTAACTGCTATGAATGGAATAGCCTGTCACCTGGTGAATTCTTAACTGCTATGAATGGACAAGCCTCTCTCCTGGTGAATTCTTAACTGCTACGAATGGAATAGCCTGTCACCTGGTGAATTCGTAACTGCTATGAATGGAATAGCCTGTCACCTGGTGAATTCTTAACTGCTATGAATGGACAAGCCTCTCTCCTGGTGAATTCTTAACTGCTACGAATGGAATAGCCTCTCTCCTGGTGAATTCGTAACTGCTATGAATGGAATAGCCTGTCACCTGGTGAATTCTTAACTGCTACGAATGGAATAACCTCTCTCCTAGTGAATTCTTTAGGGGCAGGAACACGTTCTGTCAATAAAGGTAATCAAGCATAATGTTGCTTTTTGTTAATAACACATTTGATCTGCGTGTATGCGCCTGCGTGGAAATATGCAGTCTTTCACTGCAGACATCTGAGGTAAAGGGTTCAAGTTGCATAAGTTGGCCAGGCATAAAAAGTCACTCGCCACCTAGCACAGGGTCTCTTAGTCGCCAAGAGCCGATTGTCAGCGGCCAGTGGCCAGTGGAGAGTGCACACGTTGAGGCCTGGACCATGCGTGCTTGCTCCGCTCGTCAGCATCCAGCCTGTTCGTGTAGGGAGCGGGCACCTGCCCACCAGTTGGTTTTTCTTTACTGGCCGTGCCGTCCAGCGCAGCTTTCGTCTCCCCAGAGTCTATGTGTATTTATTTCCTTGAGGAGGAAAGCTTGTTTCTTTGGGTAAGAAGCACCAGGCAGGCAGGCAGCACATGCAGGCGGGGCCACAGCGAATCCGCTAGCCGATCCCTTACCATGTGGTGAAGTGGGGGCTACTCAAGCAGGGGGCAGGCAGGGAATATTTACGGGGTGCCAGCGAAATTACCAGTCGCCTTCCTATTTCAGCAATCTGTGCATTGCACCAATCCTTAATAAGCAGGCGTTCATACTTTCTCAAGTAGTAACTAGACGGTAGCCACTGCTTGCAGGCACCGGAACCCGCTCCCGAGAGCCCCGCTCTCTGAATCATCTCTCCAGACCCCTTCCGGTTACTTGGCAATTAGAGCAATCTTTTAGGATATCTGAGCCTCTCACCTGCTCAGCCTCTCTTCTTTTCCACATATTTCCACCTGTTATTTCCAGCCCTGTGATCTGGTTTAACCTGGGGAGCGAGTGAGCAGCGCGCCTGCGGATGCAGCAGCAACCACGAGTGTGTGACCAGAAGATGAATCCCAAATGTGGAAGGCGATCATCTGGCATTCAATCCCCTGCTCTGCGGGTTACATGGATTCCTGCAATCGGAGATCTCCATGTCTTTCTTTCTATCTTGCTCTCTCTAGCTATCTTTCCATCTACCCGTTTTTTTCCATATATCATTCTATGGCCCTCATTCCGAGGTTGGTGCTAGCCATGGCGCTATTAGCGCCACCGACTTGGTGGTATGGGGACTTACCGGTCTATTCCGACCATTGCGGGACCGGTAAATCCCCATTTGAAAAGCCATTCCCCATTCCCATTCGAGCCCCCATAGGGCTCAATGGGAATGGGGAAGGCGACAATAACAGTACCATAAATGACGGTACCGTTATTGACCCCGATATCCCTTTGCACCCAGCTTGTAATGAGGACCTATCTCTCTTTCCATAGATCCATCTTTCCATCTAGCTTTCTATCTGTTTCTAACTGTCTGTCTTCCGATCTATCAATCTATCTTTCTACCACACCCTGCCCTCCCCCCACAGGGATGCAAAACATCAGGGCCCCCAAAGGCAGGAAGCAGGCGGGGGAGCTAGGCTTAGGCACCATAAGGTGCAATATGCTGGCCAGGGGGCTGCCACCACAGCCCCCACCACACAGAATGACCCAAGGGACAGCCCCTGGGTCCTATATAAGGGCTGCAGCAGCCATCAACAAATCAGTTTGTGGACCCTGCACGGGGACCCAAACCAAAGAGTACTCTGTCCACTCAGAGTCTCTTCCTTTTTCCCAGAACACTCACACTCTAAGAAAAAGGATAAAAAGAAGGAGAAAGAAGACAGGTCACTGTATGATGGCCACACTGTCATGGGACAAGAATGGCGGCACGTGCCAGAGGGGGTAACCTCGGGACCCGATGCCCAAAAGTAATGCATATTATGGTTACTCTAATTATGATTATGTATTGTTATGAACATAACTGTGCAATAAAATCCCACTGCCTTGTATTGCCAACACTTACCCAATGTCTTGCGCACTACCTGGGGGGCCAGGAATAAGCATGGGGCCCAGTGCCATCCAGGTCATGTTGCCTCCCTGACGGCATATGGGTCCACCGGTTATGAGCTGGTATCACTGCCCCAAGTGCATCCACGGAGCTGTGTGGGTGGAAGTACTTGGAACTCCATTTTGTTGGGAGTATCTTTACTCCCTATGGGTCCTTGTGGGGAGTATTTGCCCATTTTAGGGAGTACAAGAGGCTCATGCACGGCTTATCTGTCGGGCTCTACCTATCTATCTGACTGCCTGTCTATCTGTCCATCTATATGCCGGTGCATCTGACAGTCTACCTTTGCGTCCGTCCAGGCAGTGATACCGCCTTTCATCCACCCATCGCTAGGAAGCAAATGGGCCACTGCGCGCTGTCAAATGAAGAGCTGATGGGAGGGATGAAAATAGAACCTGCTGCTCTGTGGGAGACAATCAGTGAACGCGTAGCCTTTATCTACTGGCGGGAGCCCGCATTCCGACCTCCTGACCCGACACCCTGACAGTAGCCCGAGCTGCGCGCCTCTCCCCGTCTCCTCCCACCACCACCCTCTGCCCCTCTTCTGCAGTCCCTCCAAACGTGCCCCCCCCCCCCGTTTGTTCCCGCTTCTGCTGACACATACTGACCGCCCCCCAGGACACAGCGCCATTAACATATACAAAATAAATACTGTGGCACCCATCTTTAAATTCTGCTGCACGGATGCTTAGTTAAGCAGCTACTAAGCACACATCATTTCATTGCTGGTGACCTTGTTTTACCCCCCCCCCCCCC
The DNA here is from genome assembly GCF_040938575.1 of Ambystoma mexicanum. NCBI lineage: Eukaryota > Metazoa > Chordata > Amphibia > Caudata > Ambystomatidae > Ambystoma > Ambystoma mexicanum. The sequence goes on from NC_090925.1 coordinate 172,495,942, forward strand.
GCCTCATTGAAGAAAAGCGGTTAAGGAGGACATTCCTTGATGGAATGAAGCGTGGGGGTTCTGAGCATGACGCAGTTAACTGTGAATATTTCGGGTTCTGTTGTGAATTCCGGATATCAGGAATTGGCAGTGGGCCTCATCACGAGCATCGGCGGTTACAGTAAAAAAAAATGCGCTATTTCTGAATACCGCATGTGTGACTGCTCCAAGAAAGTCTGAGTTTCCCCAACGACACTCATCAATTCCACATGCTTCTGTGTGACGGTAAAACGTGTTAACGCATGCACTATTATTGCATGTGGCGATACCACATGCGGTAATGTGGCCTTTGCTCATGGACTCCTCTGGAGCGCCAGGATGTGGAATCACTTAAATGCCTCAGGATCAAGTGGATCATCGCAGCTACCACTTGCTCAGCGCATGTGGTAACTGTCATACCGATGGGAGTATTTCCAGATGAAATACTGCCAAACTCGGAATCCAGCTCCATTCCTTTGAATTCTAGGCTAACAAAATAGTAGGCAGATGGATGAAATAACAAACTGCTCCTTTTTACAGCCATTTCAAATGTTGTGTGGCCATTTTAACATTGGCACATTTTGCATTTTGCATTGCAAAGCGACCCTAAGCTGGATGTCCGAATACTGTCTCTATCCGCTTCTTCCATTGCTCTTTGACGGGACTTTTCTGATTGGACATTTGTTTTGTAAATGAGAACACACCTGCACATAAAGCTTGCGATTGCATCCTGCCTCTTGGATCTATGACATTTCACTGCATTTTTATTTATGGAGGGCCAGCCCCTCAAGCCTTCTTCCTCCTCTCCTGCCCCCCTTCTGCCAACGCTCCACTGCCATAACCTGGGCATTTGTCCATCTTTTTACCAACATACCTCATACTTGCTCATTCCTCTTTGGCTCTTTCCTCTCCCTCCCAGAAAGGTGCAGAATGAGACATGTCTTCTTTTTGACATAAAAAGGCTGCAGATTTATTTTCACCACATAATACATTCAAAACACTGCACACAATTTTGTGAAAATAGTTCCAAAGGTGCAGACTTCTCCTTGTCGTAAACCTGATTCCCCCTTTTCCCAACAATGTCCACAGTAGGCACAACTTCCCCAACCCTTCGTGACTGAGCCCCGCCTGCCCTTGCAGGTGTTCCTGGGCTGGGAGAACGCTGTTTATTCGGCGGAAGCTGAGCCCTCATTGCTACCACCTGACGCCCCGCTGCTTAGGCCCCCAAGAGGCGTTGGTCATGATAAGATCGTAGACCCTTCCGGCTTTCCCATCGCTCATTCGGAGTCTTTCTCTTGTCACTGGTCGCCAAAACACTTCCAAGCCAAAGGTGGGTTACCACCCACCGCGGCTCCCCTCGTTCCTACTTCCTAATTCCAGTGGCTATGTGCCCAATTTCCCGTAAAATCTTCATGCCCACTGCTGACCAACACACTCCGTCCTTTGTATGGCCCACCGGGCACTTCACCTTGGCCAGGTCGTACCTGATCTGGGGAAAACCTCTATCCCTGCCACATTTCATTTATGCCTTGGAATGATCTCAGACCACCTGATCCTGGTTTCACCCAGCTGAGAGGTCAACTTCACCCTCAATAAGATCCTCTCCATCTTTCTTAGGCTAAAGCTCCCCAACCAAATCCTCATTGCTCTGCCTGCCCTTGCATGAGTTACCACGCTGGGGGAGCGGCGTTACCTGATGGGTGAAGTTGAGTTTTATTCCTTTGTTAGAATTATAACCAACTTTGCCTTCCTTCTTCCTTGCATCCGTCCTTTCCATATTTTTTTTTTTTTTTTTTTTTTTATAATTTCAGCTCGATAAACCTGTGTGTAAACAGACAGGTCTCCGTGCTTTTATTACATTTCATCTGTTGGAGTAGGAAAGGCACTATACCAGTCAGTCACTCTTCCTAGTAGTTAAGACTAAACTTAAGGTAATCCTTTAGTTTTCATGTAGTTTCAAGGAATCTAGAAAGTTCACTACCCCATATGTCAGTTTGACGTTATGTCCAGATGCTGCATATTGCCACCAATGGTGGTTGTTTGAGGTCTCGGGGGTAAAACCACTTAAATGTTGTGTCCTCCGTTCAACCAACGCCGTACACCCCGACAGTAGATGTTCTGTAGTTTCGATCTCAAGCTTGCAGAATCGACAGAGGTTGTCGGTCATTTCTCTCATGTGACGACATGCTTGCATTGCTTTAGTCGGAAGGGCGTTCAACCGAAGTCGCAAGAACTGAGCACGATGATGTCTAGATGGACATTTGGTCAAGTATCGACTAGGAACATTTAATTTATGAACTACTAGATCAGATTTCAGCGTGGTTGGCATTAACGCACGTTGATCATAATTCTCGATCCAACTCCATTGCTCAAATTTCTTTTTGGCCCATTGAGGACGTAGAATCAGATCTTCTTGCGAGATGCTTGCTCGAGTCAGTAGTTTGGCCAACAATTGTCTCCATTCTTGTAGAAGTCCAGATTGTGATTGGTCAGGGCTTACTTCGAAAAGATTGTACGCAGGGGCCCTTGGGGTCAGGTTCATTTTACGCAAGGTCATTAGTGACTTCCACATGACATGTGTGTACAAGGGGATTAGTGACAGCTCGTAATTTAGTTGGATCATTGAAATGTAAGATGGAAGTTTCAGCACACGACGCCAAAATAAGCCCTCTAGCTTCTGCCAAATCTTCGCGTCAAGGTTCCACCCAGCCTCAGAACCAAAAGTGATTACTGGAACCACTTTTTGGAGGTAGAACATTAGAATTGGTTTTAGGCTAAATTTACCAAATGAGTTATAGATTTTGCTTGCTTGAATACTCAGTTGGGTCATCTTGTTAAGAAGATCCGATTTCCAATGCTGTTCGTTTATTGAAGAATTAAACATAATTCCTAAATATTTTATGGAGTTTGTGGTGTTCAAGGGGATCCCATTTATGTACCACTTGAATTGCTTTTGCTTTTTAGAGCCAGCCTTTCCATATTTCATTAGGCTAAACTCGACAACCACAAGAATCTTCGGTCTGCCCGCCCTAACCGGAGCTCTTGTGTTGGAGGGGCGCGGTTTCTGACAGGAGAAGCTGACCTTTTCCTTCCTTTTTTAGAGCACCCCTCGCCGCTAGATTTCCCAGGGAGGCTCCCCACTTCAATTTCTACCTGTCACGTAGGCCCAAGCTCCTCCACCCCAATCCTGTGTGGATTTGCCTGCCCTTCTGGCAGCTCTACTGTGCTGGAGGAGTAGCGTTCACGACTGGGAGGAGCTGAGCCACCCACCTTTTAAATAAACATCCTTCCTCGCTCCTATTCCTCATGTAGGCCGCAGCTCCCCAGCCATAGTCCAAGCAGACTTCCTACCCTCGCCGCCGGTCCCAGGGTGGAGGAGTGCCATTCAATACCCAGACAATCTGAGCTTGTCCTTGTTTCATTTAGGACTCCCTCACCCATATTTCTGGCACTTCAGTAGCGTCTTACTAAAACCTATCCTGCTACCTACCAGGTGCACCCCCACCACTGCTACTTGTTTATCGACCCCTAAAGGATGAAAGGCTGAGTTGGCCTTGCTGACCTGTTAAACTATAAGCCCACTCCCAAAGCTATTGATGAACCCAATGCATTGCATAACACCTTATTTTAGATAACAATGCCTTTCCCAATTTTTAACCCCTGGGTCAGCTGCCACGTTAAAATAAACCTGTTTGTCTTTAGTTGAAAATCGTTGCTATTAACACCCCTTTCTTAATCCTGTACCGGCGATGCTACCCCACCCACAACGCCTGATATTATTTCTCCCCTGTTCCTTTGCTCCCAACTTAATCCTCATTGATGGAAACTCATCCAACCTTTTGTTTTATACCCATTGGCGTTATGTTGTTCCAATTTAACTGACCCCAGCGCACAATCAGTAGTAAGTTGAGTTATTCAACACTCAATTGAAATCTGGCCTTCGTGAGTGTTAACTTTACCCAGAGTTCCGTGTGCTTCACCTCCCGTTCAATTCTGTACTTGTAGTGAGAACATGCATACTACACCCAACTGTACACCCCAACACTTTCCCTGATCAATGAAGCACTTAGCCAATAATCTCCTCAAACTCTGCCTTAACACCTACTGACCGCTTCCGTCCCCATAAAGAAATAGCTGACCCATAGCGGCGTCTGATGCTGCACAGCCGCCCCTTAACAGCTTCCCATGTCTAATCGGGGCTCCACATCCGGCACATCAGCCTGATTTTTACCTGAAGGAAACCCCTTAAAACATGTACTAATTCAGCCTTTATATATTAGTGACAAACCCGTCGGCCTCTGAACGTTGCTCATTATTCCCACGGCGTGTGGGATGAAAGGCTGAGTTTGTCCCAACCCTTTGATGTAAAACCCATTTCCCAGGGTATTCTAACTGCGGTATCACCGCCGATCGAATCACCTTAGTCATCATTTAACAATTATTTCAAGGCATAACTTTTCCAGTTTATGGTGCTTTAGCAATCCTTGGCGTACATACCCTCATTCAAGGACACCTCGTTTTTTTAAAAGGTGTTTGTGAAGTGTTTCCCAGCATCTTGGATTCCCAGCATCTCCAGTCGCTCAGGACTCTTTCCGCCCACAGCTTCGTTCCCAGGAGGGGGCGGAGCTTGGTGGTGCACACGTGAAGCATCACGTGACCAGAACTACCTGTAAAACACACCCGTAATCAGGCGAGCGGCGCATTCAAGGACACCTCGTTTTTTGAAAATACATACCCTCATTGACCCCCCCTTTTAAACCCCCTTCCTAGTGACTCGGCTATGAGCCACAACCCTAATTTCCTTATTCCCATGCCGACTCATCTGACTAAAATCGACCTACCCCCAATATGCAACCAGCGCCTCACCCGGTGTGCTCCTTGCCGAAAGCCCTTTAAAATTAAGACAAGGCTACCGTGGATGTCCATTGCAATTACGCCCCTTCCATGTAAGAGCGCCCCAACCATGGTGTTTTAACTGGGCTATAACTCCAAAATCCTCTTAAAATACAGCACACCATGCGGCCGCGCTTTCATGTTCTAAGGACAACATATTTGACATAAGAACACGTCCACCAGGCATTCTAAATGGGCCTTAATCCACATAACAGCCCCCTAAACTCCTGCGACCCGGTTGTTGTACAGTGTAACCCAGGCGGCCACGCCTGTATGTTCTATGGACAACGTTACCAACATACTAACATGCACACCCCACCCAGTGTTCTACCGAGGCCATAATCCACACAAAGCCCCTTAAAATCAAGAAACACAGCTGCCTTGATTGTACGTTGCAGTGCAACCTCTTCCACCTAAGACCACATCTCCTGGGTTGCTTTCCTTGGGCCTTAAACAACACCATCTCCCTCCTAAATGTATGCAATAAGACTGCCGCATTTGTTTGTTGCAGCACCCAACCCTGCCACGACAAGAAGGTGCGGGAGATTAAATCAGGAGCCTGTTTAAGCCTACCTAACATAACCCCCGGACAAATATCAGATTTGCAATAATCACAGGCCCAGTATTAATTCACCCATAGCACATTTCCCTGCACCAAACTACTGACAGCCAAACCCCCGTGTGCGGCAGTACATATCCTTGCAAGTCACCTGCACGAAGCCCCTTCATATCAGGAAACCCGTCTGCTGCGTTTGTATGTTGCAAGTCTATAAAACCTTTACCGGAACCCTTCCACCCGGTTGTTCTAAATGCGCTATAAGCCCCTGCTGGGAATAAATTGATCCTTGTTCAGGGATCATTGAATGCCATGCCGCTTCCAGCTGCGGTGGCCTAACAATAGCTACTAGCAAAAGGTGCAGCTGAACTATAACACTCATTAGCGACCGACAATCATGTGCATTCGCGGGGGCATTTGCCAACATTCTTGCCCTGAGGTAGGCCCACCTCTATGTGTTAAAGCGCCACCTCAAATGCCTGACCTTTACCACAAAAAATGCGCACCTGTATTGTTTAATGCGACACTGTGCCCTCCCGGTTGCCTTTTCCCGTGGCCCTCCGATGCCACCAACGCCTCCGTCTGTCATGCAGACTGCTGCAGCCGACAAGCAACTCGGGTTCAAAACCGTGCACAGCTCTTATAATCCCAGGAAGAGAGCGCTAACCGCTGTGCCCGAAGTACATTGCAACCACAGCCCCATTGCCATCCTTTTTACGCATAAAACTAAGCTTACATACCGTGAAAGTGTCTGCAATGGGCAAGTACTGGCCACGCGTATTAGCAAACATTCTGCACAAATAACGATGGAACACACTAAACCAAGCACGGCCCCTTCTATAACTTGCACGCGCGCTCTTTGCCAATAGCCATGCCACATTAACCACAAGAATATTGGCATTGAAATATTGTAACGTAGAAGGAAAGCTGAAAACCTGTGCTTTAACTTCCCAGAACCTCTCGAGAAGAGCTGTAGACGTGCAGTGATGGCGTCGGGTGGCTGTGCACCGATCTACAGCTCTTCTCGAGAGGTTTCCTCTCGCCCTCGCGCTACTTCCACCCGTGGAACCTTAGACCTAGACGCCACTACCCGCCTCAGGACAACTGAGTCCGACGTCGCAGACTGAACTACTACAGCCACCTGAACCAGATTCAGATGGCACCTTACTACTAAATGTGCTCGCCATGGCGCTGCTTGAGTAATTTAGACACACGCCTATCTCCTTGCAACATCGTCTCCGCCACTACCTGTCCTGAAGACAGTTCGGTGTCCACAGCAGCGTTTTCCCATTTTTGCAGCCACTGCTAGTCCACGCATCGCCGAACCAGAAACACCAACAACACTCAGTGTGTCGACAATGTTAGCGTATTGCTACTTGATTTAGCAATACATGAAGCAACAGACACTTTTTCATGCATCTACTAACCTACACAAAATGCATTACTACAATGTTTTCTACTATGCATAACCCACGTGCCACCAAGGCACTTGTTTATCTGTGTAAATATGCATCTCTCGGTGTGTTAAATTAAATCCCATTATTTCTATTCTGTGTTAATGGTTATCTCTAATAGCCAGGATTCATATTTTTTGCCCTAGCCCCACTGCTACTAGAAAGGTGACCTCCCCTAGCGCTAATGACAAGGGTAGCCTTTGACTCTAATCCTCTCTTGACAAGCCCCTCACACCGTACAAGACCCCTGCTGCTTAAGCATTCTACTGTATATTAAAGTTGCTTTCCCAAAATGACCCTGCAAACCCCTAACCGCCTGCATCCTTCCTAAAGCCCTTACGGGTGTGGTGCCCGCATGCATCGCAGCCGGCAGGGCCCAACTGAAATAAAACCGAAGGAGGGACTCACGTGCAGCCCTGTAACACCACTCCATTCCTCGTAACTGCTGAACCCATATGCATGCATTAGATATTGGCCGACCCCTTACCCTCACCAGAAATAATTTGTCTCACAACATTTTTGTCAAGGGTTGGCAATAAAAGGCCGTAGGATTTTATTGTACAGATATGGTTATGGAGATAACAATAATCACATATAATAGTATCATACTTTTGGGCACGGGGTGCTGAGGTTACCCCCTCCGGCCCGTGCCGCCTTCTCATGTCCCACGACTTGTTGTAGGCACCGTACAGTGCCTTGTACCTCTTTGCTTTGTTCTACTCCCTTATTTTGTAGGGTGGGAGGGTTCTGTGGTAAAGAAGCAAAGGTTGTAAGACACTGAGTAAACAGTGAACCTCCTGTTTGTCTGGGTCCCCGTTCAGGGTCCACAAACAGATTGTGTTTTCTCAGAGCATGACACTCTTATTTATAAGACCTAGGGGAGCCCTGGGTCTTTGATGTGTATAGTAATGGGGGCTGTGTGCCAGCCTCCGGCCGGATAGCTGACTGTCTGGCCCCCTGGGGGGAGGGGCAAATCTTTGAACCTGGGCCCTGCCTGACTGTTGGTTTCCTTAGGTCCTTAACACCTTGCTGCTTTGGGGAAGGGTGAGGCGATTGTTCACATCTCACCCTTCCTCAACTTTGTGTGGCAGAGACTGCATGTCTCTGCAGCTAAAGAGGGGAGAGGAGCAGGCAAGAGGGGGTTGGGCTGCTCCTCTCCTGGCCTGCTGATGGTAACAGCAGTTACCCTGCTTCGCCTTGGGCGGCCCTGCGGCATTGCCCATAACTGCTGAACCCATATGCATGCATTAGATATTGGCAGACCCCTTACACTCACCCGGAATAATTTGGCTCACAAAATTTTTGTCAAGTGTTGGCAATAAAAGGCCGTAGGATTTTATTGTACAGATATGGTTATGGAGATAACAATAATCACATATCATAATACTATCATACTTTTGGGCACCGGTTCCTGAGGTTACCCCCTCTGGACAGGTTGACGGCTGACCGTGTCCCCCCGAAAGTATCTCCTAGTGACAACCCCTGGAGGCTAGGGTTGCTGAAATTTCTTGAAAAAAATGTCCCATGTCATGGTTTGATAAATGTGTGCCGTCTTTGAGGAAAAGGTCCAGGTCTCCTAGTGTGATGGCTGGGTGCTTTATGAAGCCCAGTCCTCTTGCTGTACAGAATTTCTCTAGCCCCCTGTTGAGTTTTCTTCTAGAAATGTCTACATATTTGTAGCACTTGGCCCCTTGCCATTTCCTTCTGGGTAGGATGGCCGAGAAGTATATTTCTGTTCCCCTCCAGTTGTGAGAAATGCCTGCTAGGGAGGAGCAAATGTCCTCAAACACATTTCTCCTTCCAATGGACACCAGATCATTGCCCCCTAGGTGTATAATCAGATATTCTGGCGGGTTTCTGTATGCAACCAGCTCCGCTAGTGTTTCGTGGATATCGGCCCATTTTATGCCTCTGTATCCTCACCATGAGGCAATGGTGTTTCTGAAAGGTGGCCCTTCTTTGGTCTCTTCTGCCCATCCGCCCGCCCTGAAGATAAATCAGTGGCCGACTGTCCATGCTGATGACAGTGGGGTCCTCCCTTCGCCTGTTGTTTCTGCGGGGGGGGGGAAGCAAGGTGAGGAAGGATGGCTATATTAGCTGTGGTCTGATGTATCTCTTGTAGCAATCTGACTTCCAACCCCCTATGTTTTTCAGCTGTTGAGGTGCTAGGCCTCCTTGCCATGCTCAGGTGGTGGTGCCTATTCTGAAGGAGTGGGTGCCAAAGCCCTTGGGGTCCCACCCTGCTGTGCTGATTGCTTTCATCAGTACCCCTTTAAATTGATAGTGGCTTAGTGCCGAGGCATCCTTGTGGATTAGGAACCTCCCCCCCACCTTAGGCCTTTGTGTGTAATATAGGTTGGTGATACATACCGGGCAGTTTGTTGCCTCATCAATACAACAAATGTTGATGGTTCTTTTGGCCCCGGTTTTTGACTGTTGGATTTCTATGCTGACGCTCTCCTGTCTAACCCTGACCTCAATGACACCCAAGCCGTTTGTGGCTTTGGTGCTAGAGGCGATAAGTTTTCCAACATGGAAACCCCCGAAGTATGTCAGAAAAAAAGGCTGTTTTGAATAATATGATCTTGTATGGATGCCAGCATATGGCTTCCAGCTGGCTTGCTATTTGTACCAGTTTGTTGAAATCAAGGGGGCGGCAGTTGTCCACTTGGGGGCCCTCTATTCTGTCCCATCCTTTCATTGCGTAGGAAATTAGGGCGTTCTGGGTGGGGTCTGAATCACCATGTATTTTTGAGAAATATGAGATTGCAACTAGGTGTCTTTTTGCCCAGTCTCTCTTAAAGCCCTGCTCATACGCCCATTTAAAAAATATTTCTATGTTTTTAATCATTATTAACTCTACGTGGTTTAACCCTGTGACTCTAAATACTGTTTGTAAGCACATACTGTACTGTGCTGCGGTGGTGCTTGCCAGTGCTTTCTCTGCCATCTCTGTTAGGAACCCTGAGTTGCTGGCACCCATTTTTGAGGTGCCTGGTTCTTGTTGGGCATCCAGGCCTGGGCTCTCTGGCGCTGACGTTGATGCCGTTATGTTGTTGGCATCCATTTTTGAAGTGCCTGGTTCTTGTTGGGTATCCCGGCCTGGGCTCTTTGGCGCTGGTGTTGATGCCGTTATTCTTGAGTTCCCATTATTGTCCAGCATTCCGCTGGTATTGGCGTCATCTGTTGCTGGGAGTGTGGCACTAGCTCTCGGAATCTTGGCCACTGAAAGCGAGATAAAGCATATGCAATGTTATTATCCGCCCCCGAGATGTGCTTTGCTTTGACCACAATGTTTTCATGTAGTGAGCCTGCTGTGATGGCTCATAGGACTTTCAGCACCAAAGAGCATTTGGTAGACCTTCTGTTTATGGAGCCTACTACTGCCATGTTATCGCACCAGACCAAGAGTTCCGTGTTAGCTAGCTGCCTGCCCTAGATGTGTAAGGTTAGCCAGATGGGAAATATTTCTAGGAGTGTGATGCTTTTTGTCCACCCTGACAGTTGCCATGAGTTGTGCCAGTGTCCTGCCACCCATTCTGAGTCTAGTATGACTCCAAACCCCTTGCTCCCGGCTGCATCAGTGAATATGACCCTTTTTGTCATTATGTTCAATGGCGTTCGCCAAAGTGAGCTCCAAACCCCTTGCTCCCGGCTGCATCAGTGAATATGACCCTTTTTGTCATTATGTTCAATGGCGTTCGCCAAAGTGAGGTCCCGTTGAAATCTTTAAGGAAATTTGCCCAAGTTTCCAGATCTTGTTTCACCTCAGTGCCTAGCCGGATGTGTAGGTGGGGTTTGGTGTATGATTTTATTTTTAGCTCCAGACTTCTGGAAAATACCCTCCCCTGGGGGATTATTCTGGCTGCGAAGTTGAGACTACCTGCTAATGATTGAATTTCTTTTACTGTGCCCTTGTCTTTTGTTGTCAGGCCTTGTATTTTTTCGAGGAGTTCTGCTATTTTTGTTTTCGGGATTTTGCATAAGCCCCTTTCAGAGTCTATTTCAATACCCAGAAAAATTATGTTGGTGTCTGGTTTGCTTGTTTTTTCCATTGCCAGAGGGATACCCCACTGTGAGGCCATCTGATCTAGTTTCGCCAGGGCCCTGTTGCATTCTTCAGAATTTGGTGGTCCCATTACCATGAAGTCATAGAGGTAATGTATTATTTTGCTCCCTGGTCTCTGTTTTTGGAAAGCCCATTGAAAAAAGGAACTGAATTGCTCAAATAGGGCGCAAAATACTACGCACCCATGGGGAGGCAACTGTCTACATAGAATTTGTTATTAAAAGTAAAACCTAGCCATTGCTGTGAATCTGGGTGGACTGTCAAGAGTCTGAACGCGGATTCGATGTCCAGTTTGGCCATCAGGGCGTTCCTGCCACATTCCTGTATGAGTCTTACCGGCTCTTGGAAGTGTGTGTAGGATACCATGGATTCCTTGTGTGGAATGCTGTCATTTAGAGATTGGCCTTTGGGATAGGATAAATGGTTAATTAACCTCATTTTCCTGGGTTCCTTTTTGGGGACCAGTCCTAGTGGTGATATTATGTAATCTTTGAGGGGCATGTGGTCCCAAGGTCCTGCAATCCTGTCTAGAAGAAATTCCTTCTTGATTTTGCTCTCCACCATTTGGGGGTTGTCCTGGCTGATTTCAGGTTCATTGGGACAATCTGCAACCCTGTGCCCCTGAAAGGGATGATGAAACCCTTGATGAAACCCTGCCATATTGCCTCGCTGGTTTCCCAGTCTGGGTAATTCATGAGTGCCTCTTTAAAATTGTTTGGGTTGATAGGGGTTCTGCCTGGTGCTAAAACTGGGTTGGGTGGGGCGGGGTTGGTGCTAATCTTTTGAATTTTTGGCTGGCAGTCTGGTGCAGTTGCTTGCTGCATGGTCACTGTTGCAGTTTGTGCAAGTTTGTTTGTACCAGCATTCCTTCCCCCATGTGCACAGGTTTTTTTCCAAAATTCCTGCATGGAATGTTGGCTTTTGGAGAGTGGTTTTTGTTCTGCCTGTGGCCATTAGACTTAGCCGCCCAAGGCTGAGTCTTCCGAAAGGGCTGTTCCCCCTTTTTGTGTTTTTCATTGTCAGTAATTCTGTGGCCCTGTGCATTTTTGCTATTTTTGGAGGTTGTTTGTGGGGCCTCTTCCTCTGATGGAGGCTCAGCGTTTAGCATGTATAAGTCATTCTGGACCTCGTCCCATTCTATGGCTGGCCTCTCTGACATGCTTCTCCTAAATCTAATGTCATATGCTAGCCAGGTCTTCCCTTTTTGAGCGATTTTTACTTCTCTTATTTTATCCATGTATGCCTATAGTTTTCTGCCATCATTGGGGAATTTTTCTTCATATATATCATTGCCAAGATGGCAAAAGCCTGCAGCCAGTTGTCCCAATTCTGTTCTACCTGGGCATTTCTGGCTATGGCTTTCTCCTCTATCTTTTTGGGGTCCCTAAAAGCATCTTTCCCTTTGCGTTGGCCTTCTATAAGTGAAACAATTTCGATGAACTCTGAAAACTTTCGCCCATATGGCCTCTTTGATTGTGGTGTCAATGTTCCATGCTAGGCATCTCTTGTATCTATTCAGTATTTTGGTCTGGAAGGATTTCAGTTTTAAGTCTAATTGGGCATTGCAGATCATTACCATGTCTGTTGAGTTGTTGCTGCTTGCCCCTGCCTGCCCTAGGGTGTCTGTACTGGGGTTTGCCCATGCTTTGTTGGTGTTGTTGGCACCTGTGGCAGTGGTGTTGCTGGGGCCGGTGTCGTGGAATTGTTGCTAGTGGGGGGGGTTCGCCATTATGGCAGGTTCTAGGGGTATGCTGGAGTTTATGGGCCCATTCTCCACGGTGGGAGTTATTTGTTTCCCCCTGATTTCGAGCAGTAATTGTTGCATTTCTGACATGTTCTCCCATAATTTCGCCAGCTTTTTGTTACCTTTTCTTACGCCTTCTGTTACCTTCCTTCTCTTTGATGGTGTTGTGTCGTCATCTTGACTGGGAGTTATGGATGTCCCTTCCCTTGGTAGGCCATACATATTTCCCCTGACCCATGCCCAACCATAGTGTTCCACGATGGCTGCTAGTAGTGAGGTCATTTGGGTTTTTGTGCCGGTGTTGAGGGTTTCTGCGATTTTCGTTTGGGACCATGTCTCTTTTTGGCCTGTTTGATTACAAGGGAAAAACAATTTTCTTAAAAATGACTGCTTGTTTGCATTTGGGGTATTTCTGAGGCTTGCTATGTTGTTGCCCATGTTGGGTAAATGGTAGATGCTGCCCAAACAATACAAAAGCTTATGTTCAGCAAAAAGGCCTTCAGGCCCCAGCACTGGCCTCTTTCTAAGTTAAAATCAGGGTGCGCATTATGCCCCGTTGTTCTTTGTACCTCAGTCATGAAAAAAACATGTAATGACGCATTAAGCATCTGCGCATTTGTTTGTTATTACCCAGGTCTCTTTCAGCTGCCCAAATTCATGTAGTTTGTAAAAAAGGGGGCAGGGGTTAAACGAAATGTCTAAATATGCCCACTGTCGGCCTGGATCTTCTTAATGCATTTGTTTAGTGCTGTGAAGTGCCGGTATTTGTGCGCTGCTTATTACTGGCCAAAGACCTTCTTCTTTGCCTGCTCCAGTCTTTTCTTGTTAGCTTTTATACAATTAAAGATTTTTCTCCCGGCCCCGGATTAAGCTCTGCTGCATTCTTTTCTGTAATGGACATAGAACGCTCATTCTGAAAATACCGGTGGCCCTGCAGCTTACCGGCTGCCCGTGGTTCTTTACACTAGCGCAAGCATTGAAACGGTAGCCTTCCTTTTCCCCCCTGAAAACCGGTCTGAGATTAGACTCTGCTACGTTCTTTTCTTTAATTGACATAGAACGCTCGTTCTGAATCTACTCGGCTGCCCGTGGGTGTTTACACTAGCGTACAATAGAGGCTCACCTGAAAGCGACAGGGAAATTGACACCGCCTCCGTTGGGCTGCTCTGCTAGTTCTTCCTTCCTTTGTTCGAGCTGGGCCAGAGTTCTATTTCCACACGGCATGGCCCTGGGGACTCTCTTCTGTTCATCCGATGCTCAGCGCGCACTTCCCGGGCTTGGATGTTCTGAACAGTATAATGTTCGATGGCGGGAAAAAAGACACTGTGGGTGCAACGAACTTCAAGAATTGCTAAAGAAGCAAAGGTTGGAAGACACTGAGTAAACAGTGAAACTCCTGTTTGTTTGGGTCCCCGTTCAGGGTCCACAAACAGATTGTGTTTTCTCAGAGCATGCTGCTCTTATTTATAAGACCCAAGGGAGCCCTGGGTCTTTGATGTGTATAGTAATGGGGGCTGTTTGCCAGCCCCTGGCCGGATAGCCGACTGTCTGGCCCCCTGGGGGGGCAGGTCTTTGAGCCTGGGCCCTGCCTGACTGTTTGTTTCCTTAGGTTCTTAGCACCTTGCTGCTTGGAGGAAGGGTGAGGTGATTGTTCACACCTCACCCTTCCTCAGCTTTGTGTGGCAGAGACTGCATGTCTCTGCAGCTAAAGAGGGGAGAGGAGCAGGCAAGAGGGGGTTGGGCTGCTCCTCTCCTGGCCTGCTGATGGTAACAGCAGTTACCCTGCCTCACCTTGGGTGGCCCTGCGGCATTGCCCATAACAACACTACCCTTACTCTATTGCCATATCCAAGTAAACACATTCTCAGTAAACAATTAACCAGCAACTGGATTTAATATTCCCAAGGGCATCCCTATGCCTAAAACTTGTTTAAAAAATGTTGCATGCCAAACTTTAATTGGCATCTGCAAGCTCGTTGCCACGCCTTAAATCAACATCTTTTACTTCGCTGAACAATGCCTGTTTTCCTGAACATATTTCATATGCGGCGCCATCCCGGCTCGCCTTCAAATGCGAACGACCTCGCCTTGCGATGGCGCCTGCTGCCATGAAACACCAGCCCCAGCAGGCTGCCTCTGCATTTCGCTTTGTAAACAAAAGAAAACATCTTGCTTGCCCTGTGCCACTGGCACAAGCCGGCTCGATCACTGCTGAAGCTCAACCTTCACACCACATGGTGCCCCTGGTGTGGGCGTGTCTCCTATGGTAATGTTCCGGGTTGCTAAAAAGATCTCCATGCTGGAGTTGCTGAATACCGCCATGAGGATGCGGTATAAAACTTCAACCTCCCCATCCCAGCCTTCTTCGCCTGTGCCACTGGCTTCATCAGTAATGACCAAAACATGGTTGGCCCCTTTTTCTTCCCTGCTGCCGCCGATTGTTAATCAGGAAGCGGGCACAGTGCCTCCATATCTTGCGCTTCGTCCTACGCCAGACACTCAACTCCCACCCAAATGCATCTTGGAATCATCGTGGCCCACATATCTGTCTTCCTGTTGCACAGTGCAGCCACACTCAAAGTCTATTTCCAGGTCTTCTCGTGGCGTTATTTCAACCCCGGTGTCTTCAGTCCTTTTGACATATCTCAAAGGCTGTTTAGTGTTCGATTCGAGATCAAAGCCCGCAACGCTTCTAAACAGGTCAGCTGTCCAAAAGTCGAATTGCTGCACACTTGATTGCAAGTTTACACCCGAGCGGGCCAGTTCTTTGCCTCTGATTCCCAATATAGCCCCCCTTCTAAAATTAGTTTCACCCAAGTCGGCCCCTCTTACTTGCCCGCCTACCTCGCGCTCTTGGATGGCGTTGGCCGTGCACCGGGGTGTCTCTGTTGCCTTCCTATTCACTCCGGTGGTCCTTCTTTGACTTTCTTCCTTCTCCCTGCTGCCCCACTCCGATCTCCACCGTCCTGCTCCCACCGAACGCCAGCTGCACCATGCCTCCTGCCGCTCCGATTCAGAGGGCAACCTCCCGGTACCAGCACCGTGGCTCTGCACCCTCTCTACTTCTCCACAAAGGCTGCCATTTGTCCCACGCGAGCCCAAGGCACCCGACCGCAGCTACGGCTCCTTTCCTTATCCGTTTTGCACCGCTGCAGGCGCCAGCACCGCGACTCGAGGACCTCGCGCACTGCTGTTCTTCTCCTTCCACAACAATTTCCTGATTATTTCTGCTCTGGCAACAGCTCACACAGCACTTTGACCTGGAAAACAAAACGAAGATCTTGTCCTTAGGTGTGGTGGGCGTCCTTCTGCTTGGGGATGGATGCTCCTGCAGGAGGACGCCCGCCGGCTTACATGGTGCTTGTCACGCCCCCTTCCTTTGTTGCCCTTCGTGGGCTTTCCTCGCGCTTTGGTGTGCTGTGCACCAACCCTCCCCCTTACCCAGGGGGGAGGGAAGAGGAGGAACCTGCCCAGGTTATCATGGTGGCTCCTCCATTGCTCTTCGTCGTCAACTTCAAACTCCCTGGAATGCCATGCGCCTGGAGCTAAGAGTGAACCAATCACTCTGGTCCTTCCGTAGAAGTCTTAAAACCTGACTCTTTAGCCAAGATGCCCAATAAATTACCTCACGCCTGGAGAATTAATAGGGAACATAACTGTAACTTGACTATGAATGTAATGCAACCGATTTCTTAAGCCCAAGTGCCCAGATACCTGAGGCAATGTACCTGATTTCTTAAGTTCTAGTGCCTAGATGCCTGAGGGCTAGGTGAGCTTTATAAATGTAAAAATAAATAAATAAATAATTTACCCTCAAACTATCTCCCATATACCAACATTTTACCACTGTGAAATCTCCAGAAATAAAATGCAGCGAAAGGGTAGTGGGCAATTGGGGGCATACCCTGCCACCTGATGCATAAGCTAATGCCAATAACCAGCAGGGTAGTGGGTGGCACTGGCATATAATGATTGCAGTCAATACAATTGATGTCATGGGGGTATTCGGGTTCTGCTCCTTCCCTGTTTAGGTTAACACATCATGAGCCGGACCAATTATATCACCTTTTATAAAAAAGTAAACCTATTGCTTTAGTCCCTGTAATAACTAAATGTCCCTATGCAGAAAACAAGCTCACTGTCCCTTGAGGTGTAATATCCCTAGTAAGGCGCTGGTGTGTCGCCTATCTAAGGGGGAAGGGAGAAAGGGATGTATAACAGTTCTCCCTAGCCTGGCTCACTACTTTCCTATACTAAAAACTGCACACTGGTGTCAGTCAACAGTTTTCTTTTATTAGCGTTGCTGAACCTTTGTGTGACTTATCATAAAAAGGCGGTGCAACCACTGTCTAATAGAAATGTTTCCATTAAGTTTGGATAAAAGATTATGTGTGTCCTATCTCCCAGATCACTGCTAGATTATCGTGAATCTGGGGGGTTGCATTGGCTGCCCAATACAACCAGTCGTCCGGTTTCAGCGGGGTAACTTGTTTGCCACTTTCTTCAGGGCCTATTGTAGTGCCCCATGTGGACACTTATTTTGTTATAAAAAGGGCAGTTCTTGTAGTAGCTGCCTTTTAATTTCTTTTGCTGGTGCGGGCATCCTCCACAAAGTTGGGACATTTCGTCATTGCGTCCATTCCCTATAAGGGAAAATACATACATATCAGGGTACTGGGGATAACATGACTACTATTCACTATATTTGGGAAGCCTTAATGTGTCTTACCGGAAACTTTGTAGCCTGTATGCTATAGCTGAAGATCCGGTCTCTGCAATGTGTCTGATGGAACCCTATAAGGTAAGTTGCCACCAATGAGTTTTCCATTTTACTCTATTTGTATTGTCGTTTATATCTTTTCTTATTGTTATTAATAGTCTCCCAATCTTTAGTAATGAGGAGTGCACTTAACCTATCTGAACAAAAAACGTGCGTTCTGTGTGTACTGGGTATTCATGTCCTTCTTTTGCTTTTTCCTTTACAGGCCGTCTCGTGTGGTTGGCGCCTGAAAGCAACAAGAAATTATGAGGAAATGTATCTTGCTCTCTCTTGTAGTTACAAACGTTTATTTAGTTCCTGTAATTCAGGTGGTGACTCTTGGTGACTGGGGGAACGGATTAAAAGTACTCCAAGTCCTCTCTCCTCCCATTTCGAATTCAAACGGGACATGGCAATTGTGCGTTTAATAGGGATCACCCGTGCATCTGTTAAAGTTTGCCTTTTCTCCAGCTCAGGTCGCGTGTTTACATGTCTAATTGGCCAATGCAGTTGGTGTACCAGCTGATACGCTGGAATCTTGCAAATTTAAACAATTAGGCAATTCTAAAGGGGTTTCTTTAAAGTAAATCGTAATCCCCCTAAGGCAGGTAATCCATGTGGGGACCAGTCTTTACCTGCTCGTGGATCACGTTACTTGTCGTCCGTCACCTTCCAGCTTCCGTGTATCATTTGGCCGCCATCTTGGGAGAGTTCCCCTTATATGCTGGCCTGGAGGACAGTAGTCCCTTTTTAGTTTCTATGCCCAGCATGTCTAGTGATCGCATGCTTCGGAATGACTAGATCTATAGGCCTGTTTCTTGATTTATGATTGTACACGGTGATGTTGCATGATGCCTCCCATTATCCAACTGCAAGGCGATTTCGAGATATGCAAAAATTGAATTTAAATTACATTTTATAATTATACATTTTTTCGTTTTTTGTTTTTAATTTTTGTTTTTTAATTTTGCACATTCGGGGTATATGATTTGGAGTTCATGATCATTCCATTCTCTTCGTTGTTAGTGCAAATGTGCTTCATGACTTGCCGATGTGGCATCATTTTAAGTTAGCGTTATAGTAGTCCAACGGAGCTTCTATGTATAGTTCGGCTGTGTCATGCAGTCTTGTTTAGTGACTGATGTTCACCATGTAGTGTGTGAAATGAAATGATTGCGTGGCCATTCATATGGATCAGTGCATTGTGATTGCAGTACGAATGGAATGAACTGGAGGTATTAAGGAAAAAAATAATAAGAACAGAACTACATGGTCTATCATGACTGAATATTTGAGATCTCAAACTGCACCTAACTGCTTGGTAATCCATATAGAACCCTGCATCTTCCTGGACCAGATCCAATTTAGATGAGACTGGAGTTTCATAGCAAACAAATGCACCATGATCCTCATAATAAATACAGCGAAAGCAGTATCGGAAAAAATTATAAATGAGATCATAACGAAACAAGACGCTCTGGCTGCGAACACCATCGTGGGGAATTACTTGAAAAGCATGGAAGCACTTGACGCCATAATAAAGGAATTTAAATTTGTCAATTGAAACAAAAAAATCACCAAACTCAAGAAGGACATTGCAGCATTTACCCATGAAAAGAAATACCCCTACACCACAGAAGAGTACTATGAGGAGTACTATTTCATACTTGAGGAGAGTTTTTTTGAACAAATCTCAGGAACGGCGATTGGGGCGACATTTGCCCCTTCTCTAGCTAATTTGTATGTTGCTGACTTCGAGGAGCGGACTATTTACCATCCAGCCAGCCCTTTTACAAATAATATCTTGAGTTGGCACCACTATATAGACGACGTTTTGATGTTGTTCAGTGGAGATTGTTCAGTGGAGATGAGAGAACACTGCAGGATTTTACGGAATGGCTAAACTCACAGAACCCACAGAAAACCATTGTGGGGAATTACTTGAAAAGCATGGAAGCACTTGACGCCATAATAAAGGAATTTAAATTTTTCAATTGAAACAAAAAAATCACCAAACTCAAGAAGGACATTGCAGCATTTACCCATGAAAAGAAATACCCCTACATCACAGAAGAGTACTATGAGGAGTACTATTTCATACTTGAGGAGAGTTTTTTTGAACAAATCTCAGGAACGGCGATTGGGGCGACATTGCCCCTTTTCTAGCTAATTTGTATGTTGCTGACTTCGAGGAGCGGACTATTTACCATCCAGCCAACCCTTTTACAAATAATATCTTGAGTTGGCACCGCTATATAGACAAAGTTTTGATGTTGTTCAGTGGAGATGAGAGAACACTGCAGGATTTTACGGAATGGCTAAACTCACAGAACCCCTTCCTAAAATTTACATCGGAAAGTAGCAAAGAAACTGTGACCTTTCTAGATTTAAAATTACTCAGGAGAGGAAGAAAAATTGAAACTACGGTCTATCAAAAAACTACGGATCAAAATTCATTACTGGAATACAACAGCCTCCACCAGCGATCATTAATAGAAAATGTACCCTTTGGGCAATTTCTTAGATTCTGACGCAATTGCTCAACCAGAAAGAAATATGATACACAAGCAGAAGGCCTAGCCAAAAGACTACGGGAAAGACATTACCCCGAAAAAATTATAAGACATGCCAAGAAAAGGGCACATAATATCCCCAGGGAAACAACCCTGGAACAGCACTCGAGGAGAACAAGTGAACAGAACCAAATAAGAGCAGTATTCAGTCACTCACTCATAGTGAACCGCATTAAAAAAGAGGTAAAGAAACTTTGGCATATCCTCAATGTAGGTGAGAACACCTTGGACACCCCGAGGTTTGCTATTAAGAGAAGGCGAACCATAGGAGACACCCTAGTCCAGACCTACAAACAGAAAAAAGAGCTGCCACACAACCAAACCATCCTGTGGAATCCACCTAAAGCAGTAGGACACACACCATGTGGCACATGCTCAGCTTGTCCCTTCACAAAACGTACTACATCCATTGACATTGGGTGGAATTTACCTTGGGAGCAGAGGGTATTAACCAATTGTAACACCTCTAATGGGATCTATTTACTAAAATGCCCCTGCAACAAGATGTATGTAGGGATGACAACGAGACCCATTTAAGTGCGTATTGTGGAACACAGGTCCAATATAAGAACTAAAAAAATCACTGCTCCTATTGTTGAGCATTACCTACTACTGAAACATACAGAGAATGACATAAGCAGGACAATACTAGTACAAATAACAGAGCCAAAAAGAGGTGGAAACCTAGGAGCTATGCTCCTCAAATGGGAGCAAGCATGGATATTTAAACTTAAAAGCCACTCGACTGGTTTGAATGAAGCCATTTGTTGGCAAGCCCTTGCAGTTCTATAAACATAATTACAGCCATAGGGCTTCTAGGACGACAACAGAACAATGCCAACACTCCAGGATGACATCCTTGTAGTGCTTGTACTGCAATCACAATGCACTGATCCATATGAATGGCCATGCAATCATTTCACACACTACATGGTGAACATCAGTCACTAAACAAGACTGCATGACACAGCTGAACTATACATAGAAGCTCTGTTGGACTACTATAACGCTAACTTAAAATGATGCCACATCGGCAAGTCATGAAGCACATTTGCACTAACAACAAAGAGAATGGAATGACATGGACTCCAAATCATATACCCCGAATGTGCAAAATTAAAAACAAAAATTAAAAAACAAAAACGAAAAAATGTATAATTATAAAATTTAAATTCAATTTTTGCATATCTCGAAATCGCCTTGCGGCTGGATAATGGGAGGCATCATGCGACATCACCGTGTACAATCATAAATCAAGAAACAGGCCTATAGATCCAGTCATTCCGAAGCATGCAATCACTAGACATGCCGGTCATAGAAACTAAAAAGGGACTATTGTCCTCCAGGCCAGCATATAAGGGGAACTCTCCCAAGATGGCAGCCAAATGATACGCAGAAGCTGGAAGGTGACGGACGACAAATAACACGATCCACGGAGCATCTAAAGACTGATACCCACATGGATTACCTGCCTTAAGTGGATTACGATTTACTTTAATGAAACCCCTTTAGAATTTCCTAATTGTTTAAATTTGCAAGATGCCAGCGTAGCAGCTGGCACACCAACTGCATTGGCCAATTAGACATGTAAACACGCAATCAGAGCCGGAGAAAAGGCAAACTTTAACAGATGCACGAGTGATCCCTATTAAACGCACAATTGCCATGTCCTGTTTGAATTTGAAATGGGGGGAGAGAGGACTTGGAGTACTTTTAATCCGTTCCCCCAGTCACCAAGAGTAACCACCTGAATTACAGGAACTAAATAAACGTTTGTAACTACAAGAGAGAGCAAGATACATTTCCTCATAATGTCTCGTTGCTTTCAGGCGCCAACCACACGAGACGGCCTGTAAAGGAAAAAGCAAAAGAAGGACATGAATACCCAGTACACACAGAACGCACAGTTTTTGTTTAGATAGGTTAAGTGCACTCCTCATTACTAAAGATTGGGAGACTATTAATAACAAAAAGAAAAGGTATAAATGACAATACGAATAGAGTAACATGGAAAACTCATTGGTGGCAACTTACCTTATAGGGTTCCATCAGACATATTGCAGAGATCGGATCCTCAGCTATAGCATACAGGCTACAATGTTTCTGGTAAAACACATTAAGGATACCCAAATATAGTGAATAGTAGTCATGTTATCCCCAGTACCCTGATATGTATGTATTTTCCCTTATAGGGAATGGACGCAATGACGAAATGTCCCAACTTTGTGGAGGATGCCCGCACCAGCAAAAGAAATTAAAAGGCAGCTACTACAAGAACTGTCCTTTTTATAACAAAATAAGTGTCCACATGGGGCACTACAATAGGCCCTGAAGAAAGCGGTAAACTAGTTACCCCGGTGAAACCGGTCGGCACTGGTTGTATTGGGCAGCCAATGCAACCCACCAGATTCACGATAATCCAGCAGTGATCTGGGAGATAGGACACACATAATCTTTTATCCAAACTTAATGGAAACATTTCTATTAGACGGTGGTTGCACCGCCTTTTTATGATAAGTCACACAAAGGGTCAGCAACGCTAATAAAAGAAAGCTTTTGACTGACACCAGTGTGCAGTTTTTAGTATAGGAAAGTAGTGAGCCAGGCTAGGGAGAACTGTTATACATCCCTTTCTCCCTTTCCCCTTAGATAGGCGACACACCAGCGCCTTACTAGGGATACTACACCTCAAGGGACAGTGAGCTTGTTTTCTGGATAGGGACATTTAGTTATTTACAGGGACTAAAGCAATAGGTTTAATTTTTTATAAAAAAAAATATAATGATTGCAACCAGCAGCTGCCAGGCCCACAGAGATGGTGGAAGCTTTCCAGGGGGATGCCCATGCCATGGGTCTCTATTGTGTAGCTACTCTGCATTGCCACACGGTGCACACAGAATGATGATGCAAATAAACATACAGAAATCTGCACACCATGCATGGGCCAGTATTTGCAGAGTGCAGAGTTATGTTTGTTCCTTGAAACTCTGATGCCGGTGGCCCTGACGCTCCCTCAGACTGCAGGTGCTGTCATGATATGCCGTCTGTTATGGGGGCAGAAGGAGGTGGCCGGCGGCCAAGAGCTGGAGCACCATTATAAACTCCCTATGTGCAGGCCTGAAACAAAGGGAGTTATTCTGTGCTGGATCCTGATTTACTAAAGAAGATCATCTCTATTTCATCTTCCATGTAATGTAATGTAATATGGCATTCAAATAGTGCCTATTACCATTAGTATGGCCTCAAAGCGCTGTAGGTGAATGCCCTTGGAGAATCGGGGTATGAGAGATTAGTCTGGGGAGTTCAGAATGTGTGTGTGCATTTAGCCAGTACAAAGGTAGGTAGGGGTGCCTGAGCCCCTGCTAGCGACCAAAGTAGAACTGGCTTGTAGATGGGTGCTGTGAAGCCTGCCGGGACACTATGCATGTCAGTGTAAGAGACGGCCGGCATAGGTGCTTCTGGGGGGCGGAAGACCTGGATTTCATTAGTTATATTATCGCACACTTTCAAATGCAAAGGGATTTCACAGCATTGGCATGAGCATAATAGTGTGGTATAATGCATTTAATAGCATTTGGCGATTTCATATATTTGTGCACTGCTAGTTTATTTTGCATAAATACACATGCAAGACCATCCACTGATGAATACATGGAAGCATTGCTTAGGTAGTTCATCCTTGCTAATTCATGCATGAGAATAAGGCAGCCTCGAGACACAATCAAACCTGCTCACAAGAAAGCACACAAGAAATACATCAGCACCCGAAGAGGTCCATTCAAACCCAGCGAGCCAATGAGTGTCCAGGACTTCTGGGCATTATTCTCCTTTCTGGCCATGGATCCTGATGCCTCGTAGGTTCCCACCTGCCATGCTGGGTGCCATCAGCTCTACCCACTTTCTTCCACTGATACCCACTTCCGCTCTGCCATCTTGAGCCTAGCTTCTGCTGCTCTAAGCCGCAGCCTCCAATGTCCAGCTCTCTATCGTGCTTCCACACTCTGTGCCTGGCACCAGCATACCCCGCTGCTGCTACTCCTTTAATCGGATGGCCCTCCACTGCACCATCCACCTTCAGACAGGCGAACAGGGAAAAGGCCACCAATAATTTGTTGCTTGGCGGCCATGTTTAACTAGCTATTGGCAGCTGACGGCCATTTCTGGTTTTGGCCATATGGTGGCGCTAGTCACATGTGTGCCAAAGCATTGCTAAGACAAGAAAGACGCATGTGTGTTCAGAAGCAGGGCCTGGTTGGCATGGTAACTGGAAATGCTAATGTAGGACTGCTGCATCAGAAAATGTTATTTTCTGTGTCCCAGTGCGATTTTAACCAATGCATGGGGCTTTTACAATGATTCTCCCAATCAGGAGTCTTGTTGGAAGGCACGTGCTTTCATTCTATAGTGGAGTAGTCATCCTTTCTTTGCCTGCTCACCAGGCAGACTGAGGGGGCTGCAGTCTCATTGGAGCACTGTTACGAGATAAGGGGGGCAGGGAACGGATCCGGTCACTGTCGTATGGTGGCAGGCCAAGCTCTCGTATCTCTCTCTCCCTGCATTGCCCTTGAAGTTAGGTCACACATGGGCAGGGTGCTGAGCAAAAATGCATAGTGAAAGGCTCTTACCTTTCCAGTAAATACACATTCAGACCCACTCCGGACCGCCAAAGTTACTTTCCTCTCTTGCAGTCAAATGCCTTGGGTCTGTGGATTTTCTCATCCTTCTTTATCTTTCATCTGCCTGCAACACAGTCAATCATACCACCTTGACAACTTGGCTTTGTGATAACCTTTGTATCACGGGCCTGGCACTGGACTGTTTGACCTCTTTCCTATCCGACCAACCTTCCCAGGTCCAACAGGGCCCTTTTCTCTCTCCTGTCACACTCTCCACCTGTGGCGTCCCTCAAGGTTCTATACTCTCGCTGTGGCTCTAAAACATCTACCTTGCCCCTCTGGCCCACCTGTCTCCTCCTTTTCTCTTCACTTCCAGTGTTATGCAGATGACACGCAGCTCTGCTTCAAGCTTCCCTCTACTGCCTCCTCTTGTTCTTCTCTTATCCCTGACTGTCTGAGTGCTATTCAGGCGTGGTGTGCTGCCATTCATCTTTTCCTTAATGCCAGTAAGATGGAGATCCTTCTCATTGGACCCCAGCTCTGTCCTTCCCTCCTACCCTCTGGCCGCCCTCCATGGGTCCCCTCCCGTCACCCACTTGTCAGGCAAAAAAACTTGGTGTCATCTTTGACTCCTCTCTCTCCTTCTCTCCTCCCATCGCTGACCTTGCCAAGAAGGCCCACTATCAGCTGCTCCTCCTCAGAGGCATTCTCCCTTTCCTCACCTTCCCCCAGTATCTTAGTGTCTCCAGAGCTCTGGTCCTCTCTAGGCTGGACTACTGCAACAGACTCTTCCCTAGTCTTCCTTTAACCTCCCTTTGCCCCTTCCACTAATCCAGAATAGGACTGCAAGATTTATCCTTGGCCTCAAGCCCAGGGACTGCATCCCTCCAGCTTTCTCCACTGGCTCCTGGTTGCTGCTAGGATCACATTCAAGACCCTCTGCATCATCCACAAGGCTTTCTGGGGCCGGGTACCCCGCTACATCCAACTCTCTTTCCCTAAATACCTGCCTGCTAGAGCCCTCTGTTCTTCTAGCTCCAACTCTTTGCAGATCAGACGATTCTCTAAGCCGAGAATGGGGAGGGGGGGTAGATCTCTCTCCTCCGCAGGAGCCTTACTCTGGAATGGTCTCCCTGCCCCTCTCAGACTTGAGCCAGATCTCCTTAAATTCCAAAAGCTCCTCAAGACCCTCCTTTTCTATTCTTCCTTCCCTCTCCACTGCTAACAACCCTGTCCGCCGCAGTGATTGGCTGCTTGGTTCCCCCTAAGTTCTAAAGGGCACCAGGCCTCCCCACCCAGTCCCCACCGCTCCTCGCAATTAGCATGTGGATCCTCACCCCCTGCACCTCATGCAATCCTGGCACTTGCCCTCCTGGCCTCCCCTTACCTCTTGCCTAGCCCCTGGGACTTTCTCCTCCCTTCCACCTCCTTTTTTCACTTGCACTCTCTCCTCTTTACCCTGCACTTCCCCTCCCACCCTAGCACTTTGCATTTTTCCGCAGCCCGGCACCCCCCCCTTTCACTCACACTTCTTGTAACTGCACTTGAACAATCCTAATGTCGCAAGGCCTAATAGGACCAATCTTGTTATCTTCCTCCCTTGTCCCCCTGATCCCCCTTTTTGTGTCTTGTGGCATCTTGAAACACTATTTGTTCTAAAGGCGCCTGACAAATATCCAATAAATAAATACATAAATAAATTCCTTCTCCCTATTCGTAAATGAGCAGGTTTTACACAGTGCTCCATGGAAACGGGGTCAATGTGCTGCTTTTGCACCAACCCACTCCTGTTTTCTGATGCCAAACTTCCTCTGGATGCACTAAAACAAAGCGCTGGCAATGCGGACATGGAGGGGATGAGAGCAAGGGAGCGCCGTAGGGCATAGGAATGGCCAGGCCAACAAGACCAGCAGATCGCCAAAGAAGAAAGCAATAGGGCATGCGCCAGAGGTTCCCAAAGCAAAACTCATGGAGAAGGAACGGGGAGCAGGGGGGCCTGACACAGACTGGCCAAAAGGGAGAAAGTAGAAGAGGTAGCAATGAGCCAAAGGGGAGCAGAGATCAGGCACGTGGGGCCCGCCCGGCCAGGAGCGTGTGGGAGGGGATGCGGAGCAGACTACTTCTCTTATAGTTACTTATCTGAGAGGAATTGCACTGACCAGGGCTGGACTGGGAACCAAAAGTGGCCCTGGAAATAATTTTCAAAGTGGCCGATATTACACATTTTCAGCAAACCCAACCCTTTACCTATGAGAAACTGTGGAAATTAAATAGGTTGATGCAGAGGCCCACTGGGAATCCACCAGAGTTTCCTATAGGCCAGTCCACCCCTGGCCTGGACAATATGCATCTCCTTGCCATGGACAGCGTGAACAAGATGAACCTCCTGGTAGTAACCGGTTATACTGTTAATGGTGCCTGCTGGCACAGAAGGGCATAGTTCCTGTGCTGTGCAACCACTGCATGTTTTACTGCTATTTTCCAGCTAGCTTACTTCCCAGGCCCTCGCTTCTACGGTAGCCTGGCCTGTTTGTGAATTTAAGGTTCACTTTGAATGTTTCAAAAACAGAAATAGTACATATGCAATCTTTGTGATACCTTGAACGTGGACTGTAGGACTCTGCCTTAAAAAACCCAAGTTGGCTGTTTTTTTTATAATCGTTAACTTTGGCGTCCATCCAGTTTATATTATTTGCGTAACATTGCATATAGTATTAGCAAGGCTTCAAGGCATTGCGTTCAGATGAGGAATTGCTTAATACTAACAATATTGTTTTTAATGCAATTCTTTCATGCTACCATCAGTTTGGAAGTGTGTTTGGTAGTGTTGTGGAAAAATGACCACCAACTATTCTGGTGGATTGGTGAACAATTTATTAGTAAAAAACAAACAACTGGACAACACCAAACCAATGATAGTACGAGACTTCGGTGCAAGTGAGAACCCCGCTCCCTGCGTGCACCGTTCTCTTATACCCAAAGGAACTCATGCATTTCAATGGAAGAGGATGTCCAGACAGGGCAGGACTTCATACTGAAATGATGTTACAAGCAGGGAGCAAAGTCCCACTACACAAGTCTTTGATGTCAGATGTGTTCTCACACGTTAAGCTAGTGTTATAAAGAAGGACAGCATGAAGTGTTAGATGTAGTGGAGCTGAATCTTAGAGGTTCACACATGGTCTGAGGCAGGTCAGCACGCTTACAGCCGTCTGCTGGAGCGGCTTTTCCTAAGAAAGCAGAGCCTAAACCGCGCTTGCTTATGCCAAAAGGAAAACATGTCAGAAGTGAGAGATGGGAAGGAGAGCATAACCGCACACTCGGCAAAAGGCCTTCATTGCAAGGCTGTGTGCAGTAAAGCCTAAAGCCTCATCTCGCACTGGCAAGAAACAGTTGTTTAAATATGGAAGTTTGCAGTACCTACTCAATATTATAATGCAGCAGAGTGCTAGGGGAGTACATAACATTTTCAGTTCCAGACTTTCACCCGCAGTAGGGCTGCAAAAGGTCCATTAAAATATCTATCTAGTATTAGCTCGGATAGATGGAATGATTCCTGCGTGGTTGGAAGTCCTTCCTTTCACCTCTCCGGGTGACTTGCTCATAATCGGATGCTAAAGGTAAACCAACATGACAGATCCAGATGGAATTTTGTTTGTGAAGCGTCTTTTCAGACATCGGGATATCGATGACATTACATATGTCTGTGGCAAGGGAAGCCAATCCAAGCCTAAAAGGCGAGTCCTGATATTTTATCTTATATGTTACTTGGGACAGGTTTTAGCCGAGGGACTTGGGGTCATTGTTATTTGTTCGCTACCAGACGTGAATGAATATGGCCAATTTACTGATGAGTCTTCAGGGGTCAGATTATCTAACAATTGCACTAGTGCAAAAAAGTGAGAAAATCCTTTGATAATACAAAATGGAGCAAATTGGTTTTGTCACAATCCATATTATCTAAACATTTGCATGAGGCCAGCAATGAATCACATTTTTTGTTTGTACTGGGTTTGTTGCATACCTCATTTCTTTTCATGTTATTCATCAAACATAGTTAATAAACCAGCCTGCTCCAATTTTGCACTGGTAAAACATTGTTTGCTAATACTGATTGGAGCTAAACCTGATTGCTCTATTCCATATTATCTAAAAAGCA
This sequence comes from Ambystoma mexicanum, assembly GCF_040938575.1. Taxonomy (NCBI): domain Eukaryota; kingdom Metazoa; phylum Chordata; class Amphibia; order Caudata; family Ambystomatidae; genus Ambystoma; species Ambystoma mexicanum. The sequence continues at coordinate 172,524,783 of NC_090925.1, forward strand.
AACTTGATGCTAAATATGTATGCTGCACTTTATTTGCACAAGTGCAAACCTTTGATAATCTGGCCCCAGGTGTACAACGCAAAGCAGCAGCCACATATCCCAGCAATCACCCCATTTACTGTCACCATGATTACAGCGTTATTGCTAATTTATGTTGAACCTTAAAGAGGTTTGCTGTTACACTGCCTTATGCGCTCTGCGCACTAGACAGTGTGTGTATGTTTGCCGTCTGTTCAATTGCCGGAGAGTTCTCCACCTCCCAAAATGGCCAAAATATATAATTTCTGGAGCTGGATGGGAGGCACAGTTATTTGGGGGCGGGACAAAGACTGATATGCAAATGGATATTTACCAGCTGTGAAAGGTACAGTGAGCTAAAGTGTGACTGCAGACTCTCGAGTGGGCACCTTCCCATAGAACAGTTCAATGGGCCGTGTTTGTTCTCGCAGAGGGGTGCCTATGGACTATTTTTTGATTATTTGATGGACTTTGGGTTTAGCCACCCTAAGTTTCCTAGGGTCATCCAGACGTGGACCCCTTGCTCACTGTGCTCAGAGAGGCACAGCTCTACCTCACAGATGAGGCCCAACAAGGCTGAAACACGTGTATGGGGTTGCTGTTGGTACTCTTGTTCAGAATGGAATTGCATTTCGGTGCTGGACTGCCCATGTGGGCGGACAAAGACCGATATGCAAATGGATATTTCACTTCTATGGACTATTCTTTGATTATTTGTTAGAGTGGCCGTGCGCTCAGCTAGCCATTGAATGTCCATTAGACCCCTATAAAGATTCAGCTTACCTACGATTGGGATGGTATTCCATTAATGGGGTAAACATCTTTGGCAGAGTCCATTTCAGAAGGAAAGATGCATTGGGTGTGAATGCCCCCCCCTCCGTCCCCTGTGCATTACTCGATATTCAAATGGGCCATACGTAAATGGGCTTGCTAGCATTCGGTGGGTGGTCAGGTTATGGACAAAATACAACAATTCTGGAATGAAGCATGGCTATGGGGTGTCACGGTTAATGCAGGTGGCTTTCTAATGGTAATCTCGAGGATGGTGGTTCAAGCAGTGGAATAGATCACCATATCACGTTTCGATGGGTAGCTCAGCATGTTGAGCGCTTGCTGTTGAGGTATGCGTTCAGTGGCAAATGGTGACTGGAATGTGGAACAGGAGGTGGAAGTGTCCAGGAAAATGTGAGAGGGAGTTGGAGAAAGTAAGATGGTTGCAGGGTAAAAGAGAGGAGGAAAGGCACACCAGGAAGAATCCTTGTTTCTCTTCATTTATGATGTACGGACAAAGAGTTGTGGTCATCACACTAAAGGGTCGATGCCCTGCAGTGTTCTGCCAGTATATGGTACAACAAACACAATGAAGATGGATCTCCTTTTTAATGTAATGTTTTAGGGGCAATCACAATACCAGAATTATTAAACACCTGTGAACACCCGCAGATGAAATAGGGTTTCATTAATAGTTAATTGTCAGGACATCCGGGGAGGTAGTTGGTTTGGCTGATGGCCCTACCTGGATCCCTACTTAGATATTGATGTCATTCACTCCCTGATCTCTAAATGTAAAAGATCTAGAGCCTCGGGGACCTAATGGCCTAACTAACAACTCTTTTAAGGAGGATCCAAATATCTGGGCAAATCTGTTATATTTGGAAATTAAGGACATTATCTCTACTGGGGTAGCACCTGATTCCTGGAGCACCGCCCGTGTTGTACCAATCTTCAAGTGTGGGAGCAGGGCGGATCCAACCAACTGTTGACCTATTTCACTGATTGACGCCGATTGCAAGATCTTTTTCGGCTTTCATGCTCTCACATCTTGAAGAGTGGGCTAGAATAGCTGTTAGGGAGAATTCTCTGTATAGGCTAATTTCCCAAACCTAATGAGTCCCCAGCAGCTTTGCTGGATTTTTGGGGTTTATTTTTTTCTCCTACTAAGAGTGAGACTCTTTTTCTCCTTAAATTGCACCTGCAACATTCCAAAGGATGGTAAATCAGGTTCTGGCTGGGATGGAGGATTTCTGCATGGCATACTTGGATGACATTGCAGTGTTCAGCCACTCCTGGGAAGAGCATGTTAACCACCTGGGACATGTTTTGCAGGCTCTTGGGAAGGCCAACCTGACCATAAAGTCAAGCAAATGCCATATTGTACAAAGTAAGGTTGTCTACCTTGGGCATGAGGTAGGAGGTGGAGAAATAAGGCCTTTGCTCAGTAAGATTGAAGCTGTGCAAAATTGGACAACACCTACTACTCAAACCCAGATGAGAGCCTTCCTAAGCCTCACTTGGTATTACAGGAATTTCATGGAGAACTATGGGACCATAGCTTTTCCACTGAATATAATCTCCTCTCCAAAATTCCCTAAGAAGGTCAGATGGAATGAGGAGTGCAATCAGGCCTTTGAAAACCTGAAGAAAGCTCTTTGCCAAGCACCAGTACTGAGAGCTCCTGACTACCACCAAACCTTCATTGTACAGACAGATGCTTCTAATGTAGGTATAGGTGCAGTTCTTAGCCAACTGGATGGGAAAGTTAGGGAGCACCCCATTTGCTTCATCAGCAGAAAGCTGAAGGATCCTGAGACAAGGTGGGCAACAATTGAAAGAGAATGTTGTGCTATTGTGTGTGCACTGAAGAAGTTTAGGCCATACTTGTATGGTTCTACTTTTGTCATTCAGACTGACCACCAACCCTTAGATGGTTGATGCAAATGAAGGGGGAAACCCCAAAACTATTGAGATGGTCAATCTGCCTTCAAGGGTTTGATTTCACCATTGAGCACAGGTCAGGGTGTCACCACCAAAATGCTGATGGTCTCTCTAGGATGTACGTCATCGACTAGAGGTATGAGATTCATCCAGGAGTGGATTAAATCCTCCTGTCCCTTAGTATGGGGGGCGAGTGTTAGGGAGAATTCTCTGTATAGGCTAATTTCCCAAACCTAGTGAGTCCCCCAGCAGCTTTGCTGGATTTTTGGGGTTTATTTTTTTCTCCTGCTAAGAGTGAGACTCTTTTTCTCCCACTCTTAGGCATGATTTGAGAATGTCCTTTGACTTTGTAATGTGTTTTATGGGCTATGGGGTCTTTTACTCCATAGGGCTTCATGTGTTTTTGGTGTGTGTGTTACACAGCACCCTCAGTGCAGTAACACAGGGGTGTCAAAGTGACCCCCAAACATAGACTCCATACCCTGGGACTGACTACTGTCGGGTAGGGTAGTACCTTTTAACCGGGAAACTCCGCAGCTGGTTTCTTCCCTGGCAGTGCAACAACCTCCAGCTTTCCTCCACGTCGAGATCTTCTCTTCCCCTGGACAAAACACCAACTTGCACCCGCTGCCAGGAACAACTGCCCCCGCTGGAGCTTTCTCACCATTTCAGGTACTGTGTCTCGCCTGGTCTCCCTTAAAACAGACCGTCCAAGGTGTCCCTTAAATCCTTGACTCTCTATGCTGGGGTGACCTCGGACCTGTTAACTAACTTTTCTGAACTGATCTAACTCCTTTTTGAGCTATCTGCAAAGACCTTTAAAGTGTACTTCAACTGTGTGATCTTGGGCACATTCCGCCTTGCTCTCTCCAAGAGTGGGCCTGGCCTATGAACTTTTTGCTCTACAGTAGACCCTGCCTTTCTTGACTTGCTGTGGGTCTTTAAAAGTGTTGGTATTGTGTGTTTTCCTATTTCTGCCTTTTCCCTCCCTTTTTAAATAATTATTGGAGTGCCATCTTGGTTAAGCGCTCACCTCTGTGTTGATAATAAGTGGTGTTCTTTTCCTAAGACTTGTCGAATAATTAATCAGGGAGGTGTATATATTTCTAGTGACTGTGTTTGAACTTGCTTGACATATTAGTGCCAGTGTATTTTTACAAGTGTGTTTTTAAATAAATAATTATATACTTTTATACCAAAGCTCTGGTTAGTGTTTGCTTGTGCTAGTGTATTTTTGTACCTAATGTGTAATGTGCCTAACTCTTCTTGAGAGAAGTCTGACTGCTCAGCCACAGCTACCAGGTAAATCTGGGTGGTACAGACTGCTACCAATTGGGTTTACTGCTAACACCCGTAGTCTTAATCTTTTTGCAGTGGTCCCCACGGGAACTGCACAGGTTTCTGCCTAACAATAGCCCATCCTCTCAATCAATTCCAGACCGGATTTAGGAAGGGCCATTCTACCAACATCAATGGTCTTGTTCTCAAGTGCATGCAGGAGGAGGCTTAGAGGTCATCTAAGGGCTGTTCCTATGTGGCCTTGATTGATCTTTCAGCCGCATTTGATTGCGTGGACATGGGTAGATTATGGGCTAAATTGGCTGAGTGGGGCCTGCCAGGGGGGCTCTTGAGGCTCATTAGTGGAGTCTACGAGAATTGTGGGATTCAAATCCGCCTTAGTCAAAAGGGTGATGTTACCCAGAGAGTTCGATCTTACCAGGGGTTCAGAAAGGGATGTGTTCGGCCCCCTGGCTGTTCAACCAATACTTTTCGGATTTTGCACTGTCCCTTGCGAAAGAAGGGTTAGTTGCACCTAAGGTGAGCCAGGCGAAAATAGTTTGGCTTGCATATGCAGACGACCTCTTGATCGTCGACCTAACCAGGGTCGGTCTGCAGAGGTCATTAAATAACTTTGAGAGCTATGCCAAAAATAATGGGCTCATCATTAACCCTAACAAATTAACCCTAACAAAAGTAAAATTCTTTCCTTCAGAAAAGCGAGGGTGAAGACCAGCGGGCACGTTGGTACTTTTGGTGGAGTGCCCTTGAAACTTTCTGAAAGTGTTAAATATCTGAGCTTCAATTTTGCCGCTTATAAAGGGTTCAATATAGCTACTGAGGCCCTGCTTCATAAGGCCAAGCTTCTGGAAGCTCAGATTTTTAAGATCGACCGTAGATTTGGTACATTATCCCTTAAACCTGCCCTGATGTTTTTTGAGGGGAAAATCGTACCGAAACTGACCTATGGTCTGGAATTAAAATCAGACAAAATGCAAAAAAATCGAGGGCAGAATGTGGCGAAGACTCCTCAGTGTCCCTAATGCAGTCCCGTTACCAGCCATACGATTTGAATTAGGTGGCGTATTCCACTGGGTAATGGAACAATGGGCCTGTCTGTCTTTATTCTCGAAAATGATGGCTCCTATCCCTGACTCTTTGCTCCAACTAATGGGGAGAAACGTGACTTACTCTACTGTGTTAACTTCCCTAAGGGAAAGATCAGAGCTTATTCTCTGTAACATTGGTGTGTATGTGGAGACCTTGGTCTGTAATCCTATGAAGGTCAAAAAGGCCCTACTTGATTTTGACTGGATCCAGACTACTGATGCCTTCCATTCCTATCCTTCTATGAAACATCTGGTGCATGAACATAGATGTAGAGACTCTTTACCTAAGATTCTGGCTCAATTCCCGATTACATTCTACCAGGGAATTCTACTTAGGGCACGATGGAACCTCCTACCTACTAGGGAAATCCAACTAAGGAGGTTGCAAATAACGAATGATGCCTTTTGTTGCCGGTTCTGTATGGGGAAATTAGAGACTCTATGGCATCTGTTTCTGGAATGTGCCCCACCACAGGGCCTTAGAGCTACATTTCTTGCACTGCTTGATGTAAACCCTCTATGCTTCAATGAAGAGGAGGCCTGGCAGCGATGCCTCAGTATTCGTGGTGTACACGAGGGTCTGGCTCCATCTGGCTTAATTAAAAGTCTGACATTGTAGGCTCTGTGTTATAGAGGGCATCTGTGAAGGACCTGCGAAGGACTAACTGTTGGTCTGCTTGACTAGTTTGTAATCCTGCCCTGTAAATATGTCGATATAATGACCTAAATGATAAACTGTGTATCCGGAACTTAAAATGCTCTAAGACACCATAGTTTAATTGTTGATATCTTTTATCCCCTCCTCACTTTAGGTGTGGTAGGGGCTAAGCTATACTATTTGCTTTATTTGTACTAGTTGGTGTTCAATCTACTGTTTCCTTAGGCTCTTTTCCCTTGTGACAGGTTGAATGCACTGATTGAACTGTACCTCTAATTGGTACAGTATTATTGCCTCACTGCCTTGGTTGGAATTTTTAATATTACCAATGTTCCTATTATTCCACTTATGATGGTTAAGTTTGTTTTTCTATTTTTTTCCCTTTTAAAAAAATCCCTTTTTTTTATATGATTGTGTTTTTATATTTTTTCTGATTCTTTTACTTTTATGTATTGTGAACCGCACAGAGAGGATGTGCAGGCGAGGTTGGGGCAGTCGCTTTCTCTCTGTGAACGGTCACATGCTCTTTCTCTGCGTGCGCTGTCACTCTCTCACTCTCACACACTCTGTCTCTGTGTGCTGTCACTCTCTCGGTTTATATCACCACTCTTTCTCCTTGCCCTTTCACTCACTCTGTCCATGCGCCAACTCTCTCTCACCTTTGTCCTGCCACATGCTCTCGCTGTGCGCTGTCACTCTCTGTCATTGCACTCCATCACTCTCACACACTATGGGCCTCATTACGAGGTATGCCGGTAGCCATGCCGCTATTGGCGGAATGGCTGCCGGCAAAACCGCATCCGTGTCCGTGTCCTCGGAATGAGGACTTACCGGACCATTCTGAGTTCGGGTGGCCCGGTAATTCCTCACTCGAGGACACGGACACGGTTCATCCCCATTCCCATTTCAGCCCCCATAGGGCTGAATGGGAATGGGAGAGGGAGTAAACAACGGGCCATTGCGAGATGGCCCGTTGTTTGCTCCCTCTTCCCCTCGCGGGACCGGCATGCACGCCTGGTTTTCCCAGGCGTGCTTAACGTGTCCCGGGAGGGGACCTCGTAATGTGGCGGAACGGGTTGAACGGCGCCGCAGCCTTTTATGGCGCTGTTTAACCCGTTCCGCCAGGGTCGTAATGAGGCCCTATGTCTCTCTTCACTGTCACTCTCTCCATTTGGTTTCCCACTTGTTCTCCTTGCCTTTTCACTCAGTCTGTCCGTGCGCTGACTCTCTTTCACCTTTGTCCTGTCACACTCTCTCTGTGTACGCTGACTCTCTCTCTCACCCTTGTCCTGCCACACGCTCTCTCTGTGCGCTGTAATTCTCTCTCTTTGCACGGTCTCACTTCCACATTCTGTCTCTGTGCACTGTCATGCCCTCCATTTCGTTTCCCACACTTTCTCCTTACCCTTTCACTCACTCTGTCTGTGCGCTGACTCTCTCTCACCTTTGTCCTGTCACACTCTCTCTCTGCATGCGCTGACTCTCTTTCACCTTTGTCCTGTCACACTCTCTCTGCGTGCGCTGACTGTCTCTCAGTTTTGTCCTGTCACACTGTCTCTCTGGGTGTGCTGACTCTCTCTCATTTTTGTCCATCACACTCTCTCTCTGCGTGCGCTGTGACTCTCTCCTTGCGCAGTCTCACCCTCCCACACTATGTCTCTTTGCAATGTCACACTCTCCATTTGGTTTGCCACTCTTTCTCTCTGCCCTTTCACTCACTCTGTGCGCTGAATCTCTCCCTCTTGTCTCTCTTGTCCTGTCATACTCTCTCCCTTCAGGCCCTTCCTCCTTGCTCCCTTACTCGCCAGCTCACCTTTGAGGATATCCCCTAGTGCACGGCATCCTCATTCCACCTTATCCAGCTCTCACCTTTGCTAGCAGCCCTTACTCGCCAGCTCACCTTTGAGGATATCCCCTAGTGCACGGCGCCCTCATTCCACCTTATCCAACTCTCACCTTTGCTAGCAGCCCTTACTCTCCAGCTCACGTTTGAGGATATCTCCTAGTGCATGAAGCCCTCATTCCACCTGATCCAACTCTCACCTTTGCTAGCAGCCCTTACTCTCCAGCTCACCTTTGAGGATATCCCCTAGTGCACGGCGCCCTCATTCCACTTTATCCAACTCTCACCTTTGCGGATATCCCCTAGTCCATGGCACCCTCATTCCACCTTATCCAACTCTCACCTTTGCTAGCAGCCCTTACTCTCCAGCTCACCTTTGAGGATATCCCCTAGTGCACGGCGCCCTCATTCCACTTTATCCAACTCTCACCTTTGCGGATACCCCCTAGTCCATGGCGCCCTCATTCCACCTTATCCAATTCTCACCTTTGCTAGCAGCCCTTACTTTTCCTCTCATCATTCCTCTCCCATCTTCTATTTTTCTCGTATCCTCCCATTCTCACCATTTTCCCCCATCTTTCCTCATACTCATCATCAATAGAACCCTCTCTCAATGGAATGCCCCGTCTCCATCCACTTCTCATTCTCGTGCACACTTGCACCCCTTCTCGCATTCTCCCTTGAAACGTTGCATACTGTTGCCTAGAAATGCAAAGAACTGCAGTAAACGCTCAAACAAGTGGCTTTGCCAAAGCTTGTTTTGGGAGATACAGTTTAAGAGGAGTCCTTTCCTGGCCAGCTGCTAATAACAGATTTCTGTCCCTTGGCCCTGTGAATGCACCCTTACTTCTTTTAGACGCCTGAGCCAGGCTTCTGGGGAACATAACAAGCAATAGCCATTATCAATGTTGACCTTTCTGCAGGGAAAGTACCTGGTAAATTCCAGGAAGCATTCTGCAGGCAGAATTCCGAGTTTGGAGGACAAGTTGAAGATTCACACCTCCAAAAATGGGTGGAATTACTGCTGGCAGGTGTTGTGGGCCGCCGCCACTTTGGGAGTCTTTCTCCCCTTCACCTCACTCCCCCCTGACGCCCCCATCATGCCGGCCGGGGCTGGAGCGAGACACACTCGTGCGAAGTGGTCTCCTTTCCCGCACCTTCCACAGATTTGTCCCATCGCCGGGCAGTCCTGCGGGTGAGGCAGATCCCACCCACAATGTTGGCATATTGTGGCATTGGGGTCTCTCTTCGGCCAGTCTCCCCTCCTCATCACACTTCCTCCTGGCCACCTGCTGACAGCCGCCACCTCCTCAACCTTCACTCGGTGCGTGGGAACCTCCATCTTTAGCTGGTTTCTGGAGGAGTTCATGACCGAGGCCCGCACCTCCGCCAGTTCCTGGGACCGGCCAAGCTCCAGTATTCGATCAAGGGTCAGCGCTGGGTCCCTCAGAACCTGCTTGTGCAACTTGGTGGAGCTGCAGCCATAGATGATTTGCGCCCGGATCTCATCCTCCTCGAAGTTCCCCAGGTCACAGCCCAGTGCAATGCCGCGCAGCTTCCCGTGGAATGCATCAAGGCTTTCCCCTTCCTCCTGCTTCGCACACCTCATCCTGAACCTCTCATAGTCCCTGTTGACCATGGGTCTAAAGTATTCGTTCAGGGCTGCGACGGCTGCACCGTACGATTTATTTTGGGGCCTTAGTGTCTTGAACAGTCTCTGGATGGCCAGCCCGGCAGAGTATAGGAGCGTCGGGCGTTTGGCGGCATCTTTGATTTCCATTGCCTCAAAGTACAACTCCAGGTTCTCCACCCAGGCCACCCACCGGGCCCCCAGGCTTGCCGGCGCACCAAGGACGTCAAAATGGGGTATCGGTGCTAACTGACCCCTACATACCCCTTCATCGTCCGACATGCTGTGGGCAGGTGAGGACGTCATCCGCCAGTCACCAGTGTTGGTGGGCACTTGCAATTGCCAGGCTCAGGTAGTTGTCGATGGGTGCCTGGCGTCCTCCCTGCCCAGGGACGCACGAGCACTCCAGGTGGAGCCGCAACCCCAGGGTTTGACACCATATTGGCCTGTGGGTCACTGCCCGTTTTCCGGTGGCCACACCCTTGTGTAAGGGCCTTCCTCTTCTGGCACCCTAGAGGGCGCACAAGCACTCCGGGTGGAGCCGCCACCCTCGGGCGTGGCACAAATGCGGCCTGTGGAGGGGTTATTGTCCCCTTTTGTTCGAGCAAGCCGTTCACCGCTGAGGCATGGAGCCTTCCTCCCGGCTCCGCCCACGAGACAGGGACCGGGCCCCCCCCACCCCCTTTCGGTCGTGGGGCTCACTCGTGGGCCACACCTCCTTCTTTCCTCCCTGCGAGCAAAGAAAGCCTCACTTTTTTTTTTTTTTTTTATGTTTTTTTTTTTTCGAACAGCGATTTTCACCCGTGGCAGCCCGGGTACTCGGCGGGTGTCCTCCCCGCTCCGTGCCGCGTCGCCGCGGGTCGGAGCTCCAGGCCCCGCCTCCTAACTAATGGAGGGCCGCTCCGTGCGTCCTTGCACGGCCGCCGACTGCGGCCGTGCGCGCGGGCCCACGACTCCGCCCGCCGCACGCACCAGCTGGCGGGCGCGACTCCCTCGTCGCCAGTGTTGTGGGGTCTACCACCGGTCTCCGGGGCAGCTCTCTAGGGCCGTCGGGATCACCCGGCAGCAGCGTGCACGTCGGCGAACGGCCGGCGTGTCTCGGACAGGGAGACACCCTGCAGCGCCCGGTGTCACCGGGCGCAGGATCCAATGAGTGGGGGTGTCACCCCCTGGTCCCAAGCGGTCGCGGCTCCGAGGGCACTCGGGCCGCGCTGCACACACAAGGCCACGACCACGTGGCAGGCCCCAAATATGCAAGGATCACAGACACGAGTTGCCACTTCCTGGGGCTCTGCTGCTTTGCCCTCGCAGCTCAAGCAGTGCCCCTTTTATTAACTGGGCACGCGAGCGTCATGACACAGTCATGACGCTCACGTTGCCCACAACAACTAGACCCCCACACAACATCAGGTTCAGGCATAAACCTGATTGGGTGAATGCTGTACAGGAAGGAAGCAGCACACTGAAGAACTGTGTATCCTTACACGCAGTGCTTTAAGTGGGGTAAGAAATTGAGGGTGGGGGCTCGTTTGGGGCGTGGCTTCCACTGTGGGCGTGGCCTAAAACGTGCACAAATCATTTTAAGGTGCGCAAACAAATATATAAATGCATGTGAGCATTTATATATTTATATGCGCACTACTATGGTTTGTGTACCTTTCAAGCCTTATAAACATAGCAATGTTACGTATTTTTAGGTTTATAAAAAGGTGGCTTGAAAAGTGCACAAACCATAGTAATTTACGCACACTTGTGTGCTTACCTTACTATGGTTTGTGCACTTTTCAAGCCACCTTTTATAAGCATAGACATTTATAACATATTTCTATGTTTATAAAAGACTGCTTGAAACGTAAACAATTCAAGACATCTTTTATAAAGCGTTGAGGGCGGACAAAACCCGAGGTGGCTTTGTCCATAGACAAAGCTTTATAAAAGATGCCTTGGATTGTGTGTGTTTCAAGCGGTCTTTTATAAACATAGAAATATTTCTACGTTTATAAAAGATGGCTTGAAACGTATACAATTCACTTTTATAAACATAGAAATATTTCTACGTTTATAAAAGATGGCTTGAAACGTATACAATTCAAGGCATCTTTTATAAAGCTTTGCCAACGGAGAAAGACGCCTCGGGCTCAGGGATCTCTGCTATGAGCAGATAGATCACTGAGCCCGAGGCGCCTTTCACCCTCTGCAAACCCGCGGGCTCCGTGATCTAATCTGCATATTAGATCATGGAGCCCACAGGTTCAGCTGAGGGTCAGTGACCTGGCGAGGGCAAACAAAGGAACTGTAACTTCCCTGATGACCCCTCAAATGAGGGGTCATCAGGGAAGTTACAGTGACTGACAGAAGTGCCAGCCAGCCTTAGCGACGCTGTGCCTGGATGGCACTTCTGTCAGCTCGCCTGAAATTAAACTGGCGGGCGCATCTCCCGTCGCGGCTGCGGCCGCGGCGGGATAATGCATCCCGCCAATGTTGTGTGGGATCGGGGCCCCGGCAGGGCCCCGGCTCAGTCCCATTTTTGGAGACTGCCGGGGCCCGGCCCCGGCAGGCCCCGGCCCCCTTTAAGCACTGCTTACACGACTACGAAAAGGACGTTCTAGACAGTAGCAATGATTGGACCAAGTTGGTTTTGACAACTTTCAGCCAAAATTTAAAAGAGCAGGATTGACCAGAGCTCACCCCACAGAGCTAGTTCATTCATTATGGAATAATAGTGCACTGAGTGCTGGGGGACCGCCCCTTCACAGCCCCCCTCAATCCATCACAGAGTAATCAAACGGGCATGGTAAATAGAGCTTGCTACGGGAAAGGCCCCATTCCTTGCCTCGGGCAGCCATTATAATCGCCACCTAATATCAACAGGCGCGTATGAAGGAGTCATTGATGCATTTAATTAAATACAAGCGAAAACAAAAGGTTGGTTGTCTGCCAATCCAGTAGCTTGCGTCCTAGTTAATTATGGCGCAAATTAGCGACGGCGTGTCTCGGAATATGGCGGGATGCCAGAGGCATAGGAATTGTTTGTCCTGGCAAGATAGCCCAGTGGGTTAATGTCATGTGTACAGAGATCAGTGGGTAGCCTGGGAGCCACAGGTTTGATTGCGATGCAGTACGCCCAGGCTTGTATCATCTGTACTCTTAAAGTGAGTGAGAATATACTCGTTTTTACAGTGCCTTCATATATGTGCACAAAGCTGCCGGTTCCGGATGGAAGCACGGGCGCGATGTCATAGCTCCCGCGCAGACAGCCACAGGGGTTTACCAATGGGCTTTAAGGAACTCTGCAGAGTGCCCCCACTAGTAGCCTGCAAGCCCCCCGCCCCCATGCGGCTGTGCTGTAGTGTTTTTAAATGTGTGAGTTCTCAGTACATGGTGAAACACTGCTAAAGCTTTGCATAGTGGCTCCTTACTGCCACGCATGTGCACTTCCCCGTTACTCTCAAAATGCCCCATGAAAGCCGCAAGGGGCGCATGTCTGAGCATAGGAACTCTCGTAGCACTGCACCGACCCCCCCCCCCCTGTATCGACGCATTCAATAATTCCCTCAAATCACAAACAGATGAGCCGCACAACAACATACAACTCTATGCACATGTGCACACAATTACCCCAAAGCAGCGCGCAACTGCGCCGAATATAATAAGCAAGGAAGTGTCCCACATTTCATGACATTATTGACACATGGCATCACACAGTGTCTTGCTGTCAGCACACACGTGCTCCCCATATCACCTTATTCTTACCCCGCACTAGTGTAACACCGTTGGTTCACAGTAGCACATATTGCCCTGATTACCATCTTCCTCGATGCCCAGAGCAGCTCATGGTTACCCAGCACGGTTTCCCAAAAATCATCTTCCACTGTGCTTCTGTCAGGCCACAGTTTCCCAAAAATCATCTTCCACTGTGCTCATTGTTAGGAAAGATTTTCATTTATGGGTTATTTTCAGCCCAGTTGTGAACCCCAACTTTTTGCTTTTGTCTGACCATCCTAGCCTGACTTTTGCCAGCGGAGCCCAGCCTTCTGCTGTACTCTGCTGGGCTTTTGCTCATCTTGTTAAGGGGAAACTGACATGCCCTTCAGACTGTTGGTACTGGGAGACTTTCTTTCCCTTAATCTTTCACTTTGTTGCAATTTGTGGGTAACATTCTATCAGTGCACAGTCTCTTATTAATTTGTAAGGCCCTAGACACCCTCAAAGGATTTTTGGTCAATGTACAAGTGTGCCCAGGCCAGAGCCGGCGGCAGCAGTTACTTTTAACACATTGTTGACTCTTTTCTATGGTCCAAATCGCATTTACCGCATTTTGCCCAGGACAGTGGCCAGTGACTAAAATGGCCATGCCACGAGGTCCTTTGTTCTGTCCTTTGGCCATTTTCTCCCTTTGCCTTCCCCAGGTCGAGCAGACCCAGGAAATTCCTTATTTGGTCATTCTGACCCCCGAGCAAACCAAAACTTTTGCGGGCTTCTGGATGCCTTGTCTGTATGCGCCCAGGATGTGGGCTGGAGCTGTCTAGTTCCGATACGCTTACTGGGTGCCAGGATGTCTGGTGTGCTGGGAGGACTGGGACCACCATGGTCCGTGATTGGTCCACATCTGGGATGGCTGTATGTGAGCAGATCTCCTATTGGTTTCTCTTTGTTTTGGCATGAAGGAGATTCTTGATAAGAGAAGGCACTCTGAATTTAGTAAAGGAGCCAAGTATCGCAAACCGATGAAGCAGATCCACGGAAACGCTGGTGACCCGCTTGAAGGTATGGCACCCTGACCCTGCTGTTGTGCCATCGGAGACCCTGTTTCTCATCGATCACAGAAGGCCTGCAAGGGCGCTTTGACCCGTTGAAGTAGTGGGGCTAAGTACTCTCGGCATCGCATACTTAACCTGCAAGCAAGCTTTTTTGGAAGTGCTCCTGGACTGCCCAGTGAACTGATCAGCTCGTACGGGACCTTTGCTCTGGAACCGCTGCCGTCTCGTGTTTCAACTTGAGCCTTTGGGAACCATATGCTCTTGGTAGAAGGCACTCTCCTGTCGAGTTTCGTACACATAGCATTCCTAGGTCTGGATTTGGGAGAGTCTGCCTGAACCTGAGCTTACGTGGTTCCTGTGCCGCCCTGCTGTGGTGATGAACCTTGTGGGTGCCATGCTGCTGTACCCCCGTATGCCCTAAAATGAGCTGCAGTGGAACTGGCCCAATCCAGGGTCAGACTGGGACAAGAAATAGGCCCGGACACCCAAAACCCCATGAAAAGTGGCCCACCACTCACCTCAAAAAACAGGCCCACCCCTCTCCTCAAAAAAATGTCCCCACCCCACGTCTCAAAACAAAGTGGCCCTCAAACCATCATCTGTAAATCACGTCAATTTACGACTTTACATAAAATGCTATTTATGGAGGGTTCATGTGTCCTTTACATTACAACACAACTCAAAAAATAACATAACTTTGCATACAGTTCTTTGACAGGGTCGAGAGCTCTGAGGCGCAGGAGTGGCATGAACACAACATTTCACCCCTTGACAAAACATGAAGTGGCATCAAATAGCATTGTTCCTAAGTACACTACGAAAAATATGGTTATGATTTCACTAATGTGATATTCATTTCATACAGGAATGGATCACCATATGTATCATTAAAATCTGTGTGTATAGATCCATATTGTCAAATTACTGTGAATGCAAGCAGACGTCAAAGGCCAAATAATAATATGTTATTGTATAGCACTTATGCTTAAGCTCTTTTTTAGAGAACAAATATGCACACACTATTACCCAACCTCTGTTGGTATTCTTTTATCGACCTCAGAAGGATGAAAGCCTGAGATGGTTCGAACCTGCAACCTGCAGATCACACACTCATCACAGCAGCAAGCACTCAACTCACTGAGCTATCATAATGCCTATAGTAAAATGAGCAATTATTCTTTAGTGTGGATACCATTCAACTGGTAACTGAGATTTATCAGCAGACCAGTTTAAGTTCATCTGCACGTCTGGTGAAAATGTAGCCGCATGTCAAGCCTGCATGCATCTACTTTTCAGGCTTCAGAAGATGGCAAAATAGGGAAATCAGCACACTCACAGGACATTGAATGCTCTGAGCACTCGTTAACTGCCAGGGAGATGGGAAAGATAGATACATTACAACAAAGCATTCATTGTGGTACAATTAAGTCAATGGTAAGCCACTTGATGCGCTATGGTTTAGAACACAAACATTACTGCACCTATGTGCGAGTGATGTGGATAAAGGGATAGAATAAGGTAGCCCTAAACCAGCGCAGTATGGCAGAGCAGTGCCTCCACCGAGAGCTGGCATTGATGCTAACCCCAAGAAACATTGTTCCTGTGGAAGGGAGTTATTGCATTGACCGTTGCATACACTGGAATAACCTAACTATGTTCTGTAGGAGGAATGAAGGCAGCATACACCCAATGAAATTATCAGCCCGGTGTCAGGGTGTTGTTTCTATTATGAATAAATACATATAACAGCATTTCATTAAAACCTTGAACAGGTTGACCAATAAACAGGATACCATACTTTACAGCCCATCTCAAGGATAACATACAGTTGCTCTGCTTAACATACAGACAGGAATTAGCATAAAAACATATTGTTAAGACAGATTTCTGAACTCTGACCTGGTGGGCAGAGGTTCAGAAGGCCAGCCTAGTTTCTTGGAACAGTGTAACCTTCTGGCAAGCCAGACCAATCAAGATAGCATTGGCGGCAGTCAAGACTAGGTCTCAGGAGGAGTGAGGGTGACTGAACGACCTCAATGAGCACACAGAGTAAAGGACACTTACAAATCACTCCCAGTCAGGTGTAGATATATAAAAAATACAAATGCATTTATTTTAAGGCCTTTGAGTTTCAATACACAAATAAAATCACAGTAATACTTCTAAGCCAACACAATCCTATCAATATACATATATACAAGACCAATGGGGTCTAAAGGGTTAGTGCACAAAATGGGTCCACAACCTAAAAGGGGAAGGAAACACCAGTGCAAATAGTCTTTAGTCCCTTCTGCATCAAACACAATCCTAACTGAAAGGCAGTCCAGTCCCTAGGAAGAGTGGAGTCTATTGCTCAAATGTACTTGCAATGCTGGCACACGCAGTAATGCAGATGGGCAAAGTGGGGTCTCTTCACAGCTCTGTAGCAGCTCAGGAAGGTGGGTGAGGTGATGCAGAATAAGTTCCCACTATTCGTGGAGGTCTCCACAACAGGGCATAGCAGGTTTGACAGTTCGGGAATAGTTTGCTAGTTCGCACTAGCAGTGGAAAGGAGAGGGGCCCTCAGGGGCCACTTGCGTGTAAAAATTGATGGATGCACTATGGGTCACCAGTAAGGGTTGCAATTACTCACCAACCCCCGGTGCACTCCGGATCAAACTTCGGCAGTCAAGTCCACTTCGGTTGCAGGTTCAAATGCGGCAATCTCGTGGCTCTGTCGGCTTTCAGCGAAGACGATACAAAGTTGATTCCCAAACAGGACAGTGGTGATTTCTCCGCTTCTGGTGGATGGATCAGGCCAGTTACGCTGTAACAGGCATTAGGGCACAGCGGGGCACAGCTGGAATGAACTTGCAAAGTCCGTCACCATGGCTGGGCGACACGGTAACCATGCATACTCCAGTTGGCATGCACTCACTTTACTCCAGACCTGGAAATGCCAAGTATACGAAATTCGGTGTGAGAGTGCTGTGAAAAGAGAGCTTGCGACATACCAAGTTTCAAGAGCCTGCTCGAAACAGTGGTGGTATCAGGGCAAAGGTCCTGCGTAAACTGTTCAGCCCACTGGTTGGCCCAGGGACACTCCGGAGAGGGCTTACTTGCAGGTTTTATGAAGGTGCAGAGATTAGTTGGTCCCACTATTCTAATGGGTCAAAGCATCTTCGCAGACCTTCTAGGACGACAGATGCAGAGGAGTCCCATGGGACAACAGCGGGCTCAAGGTGCCAAACCTTCCAGCGGGTCACCAGCGGTTCCTAGACTCAGCTTCATAGTTTCAGGATACTTGGATCCTATCATTCGTTCAGTGTGAACTCCAGAGATTGACATGGTATGGGTGTTTGGCGCCTTCTCTTATCCAAAATCTCCTTTGTGCCAAAATGAAGAGCACCCAATGGGAGATCTACTCACATACAGGCATACCATACTTGGACGAATCATGGACCACGGTGGTCCCAGGCATTCACAGCACACCAGACTCTCTGGCACCCAGGTTGTGTATTGGAACTAGACAGTCCAGCCCACATCCTGGGGGTGCACACTCAAGGCATACAGAAGCCCACAAAAGCTTGGTGCTTTATGGGAAAATGCACGCCCAAATAAGAACTGACCCACGTCAGCTCGAACTGGGGAAGCTGAAGGGGCAAGATGGCCAAAGGACAGGGCAAATAACCTTGTGGCATGGCCATTTTGGAGCCAGGCCACCAAACCATGCCGAACTCGGTAAACGTGGTTTACCTGGCAGGAAAGGTTTAACAATACAGGAAAAGATAAGCTGCCACCAGCTCTGTCTAAAGCACATTTGCACTTCTCCTAAAAAATCCTTCGAGAGTAACTAGGGCCTTTAGAAATGACAGGAAGACCCAAGTGCACTATACTGGAAGGTACATTGTGCACTTGTAGCATGTTGCAGAAAAGTTGCAACATTAATAAGGACTAAGGGAAACAAAGTCTTCACATCAGGGTAGTTCCTTTTGGGTTGAGGAATGCCCCTGCCACTTTCTAGAGGCTTGTGGATCATGTCCTTAATGGGTTGGTGGAATTCTGTCTTGCATATCTCGATGATATAGCAGTTTTCAGTGCCACCTGGGAGGATCATGTGAAACACCTTAGGATTGTGTTTCAGGCTCTTCACAAGGCCCACTTGACCATAAAGGCCACTATGTGCCAGATTGTACAAGGCTCAGTGGTGTACCTTGGACATGAAGTAGGTGGAGGGAGGATACAGCCTCTACCAAGTAAAGTACAAGCAGTACAAGACTGGCCTACCCCCACTACTCAAACCCAAGTGAGAGCCTTGTTAGGGCTCACTGGGCACTACATAAACATCATGACAGATTATGGCACCATAGCTGCCCCTCTGACTGCTCTCACAACTCGGAAGAAACCCAAGAAGGTAACTTTGTCTGAAGAGTGTGGGAAGGCCTTCAATGGCTTAAAAGACTCCTTGTGCCAGGTCCCTGTTCTCAAGGCCCCTGATTACCAAAGACCTTTTGTTGTGCAGACAGATGCCTCTGACACTGGGATAGGAGCTGTACTATCACAAGTAGATGTGAAGGGTAATGAACACCATATTGGCTTCATTAGTCGCCAGCTTAAGGACAGAGAGCTCAGATGGTCCACAGAAGAGAAATCATGTTTCTCTAATGTGTGGGGCCTAAGGAAGCTTAGGCCCTACCTCTATGGGACCAACTTCACTGTGCAAACTGACCATAAACCCTTAACGTGGCTAATGAACATGAAGGGAGATAATCCAAAGTTGCTCAGGTGGTCCATAAGCCTTCAAGGATTTGACTTCACTATTGAGCATAGGCCAGGTGTCCAACATAGCAATGCTGATGGGTTGTCCAGAATGTTTAACTGACCTGAACATGATACTCATCCATTTGTGGAATAATTCTCTGTGTCCTTGGTCTTGGAGGGGCCAGTGTTAGGAAAGATTTCCATTCCATGTGTAATTTTTCCTCCAGTTGTGTACCCCCCAAATGTTCCTTTGTTTAAACACCATAGTCTGACTTTGCCATAGGAGCACAGCCTTCTGCTGCACTCCTCTGGGATTTTCGCTCACTTTGTTATGGGGAAACTGACATGCCTCTGGTTTTGAGAAAGCTGTCTTCTCCTTGGCATGTTCTGCAAGGGCTATTTGCCAATAGCCTGCAATGAGGTCAAATGTGCGGATGTATTTGGAAGCACCCAAAGTATCCACCAGCTCATCTGTTCTAGGCAAGGGTTATGCATCTGTCTTGGTGACAGCATTCAGAGCCTTGTAATCCACACAGAACCTCAACTCAGAGTTGCCTGCCTTTGGAACCAAAACCACAGGGCTGGATCAAGGACAACTAGAGGGTTCAATCCCCCCAAGATCCAACATCTTGTTGACCTCCGTCTTAATGTAAGACCGTACTTTTTCTGATATCCTGTATCCCCTACTTTTAGTAGGTATGCTGTCTTCCAGGAGGCTGTGAGAACAAAGGGGAAAATTGCCTCAGCAAACTTTTCACCTCAGCTTGTTAATCAGCAGTTAGATGAGGTGACACTTGGACGCCCTCAATGGAGCTATCTGAAGGACTGCCCTGAAACAGGTGAGGGAGAGGTTGTGACTCCTCCTCCTTAACATCTGAAACCAACAGCAGTGCAGCAATTTCAACTCTTGGGATGAAAGCCTTCAGTCTGTTCACATGGAACACTCTTTGGAGCCTGACCAGCTCTTCCAAGATCCACTAAATAGTTGACCTCGCCCAGTGACTCTATCACTGTGTAGGGGCCTGACCATTTGTCCTGCAAATCTCTATGCCTTATAGGATTCATGATCAGGACTTGATGACCCGGTGTTAAACTGATGAGGGCAACCTTCTGGTCATACCAATGTTTCACCAGTGCTTGTCCTGCTTTCAGTTTCTCACTAGCCATACCCATCAGGAGTACCATTCTCTTTCTGAGCCCTAGCACATAGTCTACTACATTGGTAGTGATGGGGGAGTGGGCATCTCCCATCCCTCCTTGACTATTGCTAAGGGTCCCCTCACAGGGTGATCAAACAGAAGCTCGATGGGGCTGAGGTCAACACCCTCCTGAGGTACCTCTCTATATTCAAACAGTAAGCATGGAAATAGAAGATCCCATTTTCTTGTCCCTATCATGCTTTTTAAGGTTCTGTTAAATCTTTCTATGAGACCATTGGATTGTGGGTGCTATGCGGATGAAAACCTATCGGTGACACCACATTCCTTCCACATGGCCTGCATATACTTTCACATAAAGTTGCTGCCCTATCAGACACAACTTCTTTAGGGAAGCCAACCCTAGTAAATATGCCAAGTAAAGCTTTTGCAATTGACTTGGCAGTCACAGTCTTCAATGGGATGGCCTCAGGATACCTGGTGGCATGGTCAACCAGCACCAGGATAGACCTACTGCCTGAGGATATTTGGGGGTCAAGGGGACCAACAATGTCGATCCCTACCCTCTCAAAGCGTACCCCTACAACTGGGAGTGGTACCAATTGAGCTTGGATTGTTGTGCCACTTTTTCGAGATAACTGGCAGGTGGCACAACTCCTGCAGTGACTGTCTACTTGCACCCCCATCTTGGGCGAGTAGAAATGCATGGATAACCTTTGCTTGGTACTCTTGAGGCCAAGGCGACCAGCAAGGGGCAATTCATTGCTCTTTGTATGTTTATTTGATATACATGTCACAGTTTTGAATCTTGAAGTTCAGTTGTGTTTTTTTCTTTGCATTCTGTGACTTGAAGGTTTAGTTTTATAATGGGAGAAGTGGAATTGGAAGTGACGGAATGTAAAGGAAAAAATAAAGAATTACTAAGCACCTATAGATTGGAATGGGTGATGTTGGGATGTATGCATGTGCTGCCAACATATTAAACTGGCAGACACTAAGTGCCACTTAGAAATGGTCTACAGATCTATTTTATCTGCCTTTCTTTTGTTTTATGAAACAGTGACACAATGCTGCTATACATGCGCATAGGCATTTTTTTTACTTTCATCACAATGCTTGTAAATAGAAACATTTTGAAGTGCAGTGCATTGTAATTGTTTGCTGCTTCATGTGAACAGGTGATGAATGTTGCAATGCATGGCATTTGCTAGAGTGGTAAAAAGGAGAATATGCTTATTGTGAAGCTTATTAGAGGGCAGGTAACTGGAACCCTCTCTCTATATATATATATTTGTGAAATAGTTGAAGAATATTTTCTTTTAAATAGGAGCATACCTGGACTATGTATTGTTAGATGTAGATCTTGTTGAATATGGAAATGGAAATTGTGTAAAGTTCCACAGTAGTTTTTCATGCAGATGCCTTTCATTAACTGGAGATATGCACTCTGAGAGTTCAAGTGTACATTTGAATTTTTGAAGTGAGATGACAGGGTTAGGTGTAGAAGTTTTGGATGTGATTGGTGGATGGATGTGTGACTCTTTGAAAGCAGCCAATGGAGGTCATTACAACCCCGGCGTTAAGGGTTAACGACGGCGTTAACCCTTAACACCGGATTCCCACTTTAACGCCTGCTTTTGGCAGGCGTTAAAGTCCATGGCGCTAACCCGCCATGGTGCTAATTACGCCGCCGTAATTTACGGCGGCGTAATTAGCGCCTTCCCCACTCCCATTATGCCCTATGGGGCAAAAATTGGAATGGGGAAGGGAAAATGGGAAATGGGGATTTACCGCCCCACTCACCTTGGAATGGGGCGGTAAATCTGCCATCCACCATGGTGTAAACTTAGTTTACACCATGGTGGTAAAGTTGGTGCACTTAGCACCAAGGTTGTAATGACCTCCAATGAGGTAGTTTGAGAACATGGAGTGGAAAGGCCAGAATGGCTGCCCATGTGGTATGAGTCCACAGACACTGCAGTAGTCTGCGGACGACACATGCCACATCCGGGTCTTTTGTGGATACCTGGAATATAAACAGGACTGGTTGGATTAGCCAATCAGGTTTGCTGGGTGGGGTGTATAGGAAGAGAGGGTAGCAGAAGTGTTGTTTGCAGGAGTTGTGAGAGCACTGACAATGGCTATGGCTATGTGTTTGAGCAGGCAGACTGTGTGGATTCTGGGGGATTCTTCAATTTAGTAATTAAAGGTATATACTGAAAATCATGGCATCTTTCGAAATATTAGATTGTCAGAAGTGGGCGTTGTATGGCATGCAGTTTGTGGCTTAAATTGAGAAGCTTCTGTTCATTCTGTGAGAGTATGGCTCACTTTCAATGTCCAGACATTGTGATTGTGCATTGTGGAGGGGACAGTTTGGGGCTTGTGACTCCAGCGTCTTTGCAGGTTGCCCTGATGGATTTCTTTAAAAGCCTAATGCAACTGTTTCTTGCTGCTAAGATTATTTTTTCATCAATAAATCAGAGGCAAACATGGAGATGCTTAACAAACTTTTTCAGTCCACAAATTGAAAAATAAAGGCAGCTTGTCTATAAAGCTATATTAGCTTTTTTATATGCTGAAGGAATGTCATCTTTTGAGAATTACAATATAAGTTCTGATGGTGTGAATTATTTTTGTCAAGATGGAGTTCAGATGTTGGAAATGTAATTTTCCGTTACAATGTTAGGAATGCATTGAAAAAGTTCCTGTAAGGAAATTGTAAAGGAAGATGTAGAGTGTACAGTGCCACAGTAGATCAAAGGGAAAAAGGGGAAAAAAAGTTTGTTAACAACCTCCCACCCCAAAAAAGGTTATTTCAGAGCCACCACTAAAGATTGAAAAACTTACATTGTGTTTAATTTTCCTACCCACCACTTTGAGTGTCGACAGCATCCGCGGACACCGTGGCAGTCCGCGAACTGCACTTCCCACATCTGGGTCTTTAAAGTTGCCTGGCATGGAAAAGGGACTGTGGAGACCACGGACAGTTGTGGTGTACGCGGACATCGGGGGATCAGCCAATCAAGTTTCCTGATTGTAGTGCACAGGAAGAGTGGGTAGCAGGAGTGTTGTTAGTAGGAGTTGTGAGAGGATTGAAAATGGTCATGGCAATGTCTTTCAGCAGGCGTGTTGTTTGGATTTTGGGGGACTCCTGGGTTCATTGGTTGAAGGTTTATGATGAGAATCATAGAATGGGCAAAAATCTTGGAATCCCAGAATTGGAAGTGTTCTGGTATGAAGTGTGAGACATGAAGGGGGTGGACCTGCTCCCATTTTGTGCAAATATGGTTGAATTGAAACATCCGGACATTATTATTGTTCATTGTGGAGGGAACAGTTTGGGGAACGTGACTGGAATTTCATTGCAGTTTGCAAGAAGGAGACATTGAGAAAGTTGAAGGGAATGTTCTCTAAATCTAAAATTATTTTTCATGCATTGCCAAGAGACAGATGTGGATGTGTTCCAGTTCATTTGGTCTGCAAATAGAAAAAGCGAGGCGCTACATCAATAAAGTTGTGTGTGCTTTTGTTTGAGATGTTGGCATGACATCGTTTCATAATGAGAACATTAAATTTGTTAAGGCCAATATTTTTCGGTGTGATGGAGTCCATTTAACTGATGTGCATAATCAGAATTTTGTGTAAAACATTCAAAATGCTTTAAAGCAGTTTTTCTGGAAGTGAGATGAAATAATTAAATTCAGTGAAATGTTTTCTTAGTTCATTTTGTAAAACCAAACATAAAAAAAATATAAAAGCCAAAATAACAAAAATGTTCTTTTAAGAGCCACCCTTTTTGAACACAAAACAATTAAAATGATTTCAACTGTCCCACTGCTGGAATTTATTAGATGTCCAAAGACTAACGTGCTGTTTGTGGACTATGCAGGCTGCACAGGGGCCTTTTTTGTAATGTTTTTTAAATTTAGTATTTTTTGGGGGCATTTTTTTCAGAAGAGGCAAGGCAGGGGAGGGAAGGGGCACCAACCACAGGGATGAAGAGGCAGGTGGAGGGAGGAAGATGTTGTGTGGGCCTTTATCCAGTAGGTAACAGTGTTTGTCAAGCTCCTTGTCCACAGCCTTGTATGCACTCCGAAACTGCTTTACCCTACAGATCAGTGCTTCACAGTTCATACATAGCACTGTGACCCTCGAAAGCTAAGGGTGGTCAATAGTGTTTTGTATGGCCTGTGAAACCATCCCCGGGATCCTCTTGTGCAAAGGAGTATCCTTTGTGGTGACAGGAGCAGATGAAGATGATTGGGTGGAGGAAGACAACCTGCTCTTACCTGAGAAAGGTATCGCCTTTCTCAGAGCAGTCATGTGTGTCGATTTGGTATGGTGCCTCATGGAAGTAGTCCTGTAGGAATACAAGCTAGGTTTCCCATGACTGAGTGCACTCAGTGCATTGAACCTTGCTTGCATGAGCCTTTGTGACATTTCCAACAGCCATGAAAAATTGCCACACCCAGGACTCACTGTGAGTACTGGTGACAGGGACCACCTCCAGTTCATCTTCTTCTTCCTCTTGATCCTCCTCTTCTCTATCACTGTGTCTGTTCCCCTCTCCATGTCCTCCAGATGATGATGGTGGTGGTGGGAGTGGCTGGGAAGAAGCAATGGCATAAGAGATGCCATGGTCTCCAAGAACAAGTTCTGCAAAATAAATGTGCCCAGCAGTGGTAACAGGTGCTCTCTCCTGGATAGCCAGATTGAGAATGAGGAAAAGTAATAGTTGGCTCCCTCCGTGAACTCCGTGCACAGTCATGCTGTCCATGGTCAACCGAGTCGCAAATAGGCCTTGAAAAGTTGTACAAATTTGCCATAGCAATGTAGAATGTGTCTGGGGGCTGAGCAATGGTAACGTTTCTGCTTGAAACACCCTAGATTGACTGGAAAAGCTCTTTTAAACTGTCAGTGGCCATGAACACTGTTCCCGCTGCCCACCGTCACACCACCTGGGTGCAGTCACATGACAACATCCACAGCAGTCTGCGGCCTGATGTCCGTCCGCGGACACCCTTCGGTTGGGAATTGCAGGGCACATGCGCTGGGTGCCCGTAGAACAGGTGCAGTGTCCGCAGACTAATTAAAAGGGCATCACAGGAAAACAGACATTTCCAGACATCGCACCTGTCTGGGGGCACCCCCATTTTGAGTGCAGACATCCTGGACAGTAGTAGTGTTTGCAGACTCATAATGGGAGTATTTAAAAAAGAATAGAAAATATCACACAACAATAAACAAAACATGTATAGTACAAAGCATATTTATTCAAGAAAGGTATGGGGTATCGGAATGGGAAACATAAATGGGAGATTCGGGAACTTTTGTACAATACTTTTGAGGGGAGGAAGGGAGTGAGGTTTCATCAAAGCGTCTTTCATTAAAATGTTCGGAATTTTCTGTGGATGATTGTTGGGGACAAGGGGGACAGGTGCCAGAAGAATAGTGTTAGGGAACATTTTTAATCACATGATTTTTTACTTTCTGTAAAAGTTCTTTGAAATCATTACTAAGTTCATCTAATTTGTTGGATAAGTTCATGATTTGATTATTTACAGTTGGGGATAGCGCTTTTGTTTGTGATTCTGGGGATTGGGTATAATTAAACTGGGGCATGGTTTCTTCATGTAAACTATGAACTGTAATAAAAACAGAAATTATCATTTTAGTAAGATGTGTACAAAATACATTATTTGTTTACTTTAAAATATCTATTGTATACCATTGGAGATCTTATTGTCACTAATTTCTTCTTTTGATAAGTTCTCCTCTAACCATTCAAGTGTGCTTGCCCTTTCTGTGAGAATAAAAGGGCTTCTGTTTCAAAATGCATGTTTATATAACATAATGAATTAGCGGTTACTTTGGCAGCCTGCAGCTTTAAGAAAGCTTCATCTACACGGAACAGGCTCAGAGTGGCTGTGCGGCGTCCGGTGTAGAGTCCAGTCACTCTCCAGCCAACTGACTGTCCCGAGTGGCTCGACCCGCCAGAATACAATTTAACGGAACAACGCCTGAGAAGTGGATCCGTTAGGTGACAGTCGTGAGTGAGCCCGTCTGTCATCTATGCAGATCTATGTGCATTGCATGAAGGCGGCGACACAGGGGAGAGGGCATCTTTTGCCACAGCGCAGAGTGTGACGTCAGGTAAGCCATATGCACTAGAGCATTCCCCAGGGTTATCCTCTAGTCCCCCCACCACCGGGCTGCCACTTTGATCCCAGATTGTCCCATGATTTTGGGTAGCCGGATATTTGAATCTTTACTCTATATAGGGGCAAACAAATCTACACACACCCCGTGACCCAACCTAATCTTGCTTCAGGGGCACTATGGCGGAACCCTCCATATCTCGTCCTGCCCGGCTGATCTAACCAGTTATTTAACAAGGAGAAGAGGGGGCGCTATTATAAAAACTTGTCTTGCCTCGGACTCCACTGCTGGAACTTGGTCATGACTGCAGTGCATCTCCTTTAGAATCGGTTAGTCCCCACACTCCAGGAGGGGGATTGGGTCTTTTCTGATGCATTCCTCTACCCAAGTCTCTAAACGGATATCTACGTATTTTCCACTTATTACGCATTCTGACAATCTTGGGGAAAATCAGAAGAATGCTATAATAGAGCAGTTCAATCAAAACATGGAGAAAATAAACCAGAAAGCTACCGTGGCCATTTCTTGCTCCACCAAGTCTCAAGAAGACTATATTTCGGCAAATCTAGAAGCTGAAGATACTGAGGAAGAATTGATATGTCGCTCAATGGAAGTAGCTACATTCTCCTCAGACTCCAGACCCGCCAAAAAGATTTCCACCACATTGTAAGACTTACCGATTTGGGAAGCTTTTCAAATAACCTCTTCTAGACTGAAATGAAAATGTACAGGTCCTGGAAGAAAGAAGAAAAGTCCCTATTATGCTTCTAAAGATAATAGGTTTGGCCATTCAATTCTGAAAACCGCTACATACATGATACTTCCACTCATTATGAGTCATGTGACAAATCAGCACAATGAACAATTCCTCAGTGAACCCTATGCGCTTGATGTGACCGATGCTGAGCTGTTGCTAGGGCTTGAGGTCTCCAGCAGGGCTGCTTGATGTCTGCTCCACATCAAAGAACCTTCCATACAATTCTTGCCAACCAAACAAATTACCAAGTTTGTCATCAAACTCCCTTTCACAAGATAGATAAAAAGAGGAGGCGATCTCCTGTATTGGAACCCTACGACACACTGTCTCCAGCGTCAGCTGCACTATTTCATCTGCACATGAACTCCCTCCTAACAGCTGGCATGAATCTGAGATGGTTGGCACGACTGAGTAACAACATGATATCCAGCTACTACGAGCAAAGATTGCATTCATTGAGAATACTAGAAGTGAGGCGGCCATAGGAAGCTTGACAAATGATAGATATCCTCCATCTGTGCGTGGATCAACAAATATGGAAGAAGATCAAGATAAATGCTCCACCATCTTGCCCAACCTACAGATCGTTAATGAAGACGAACACAAAATCGGGATGCTATCCAAAGGATAGAATCTCGTCTTCCATGTTTGACACAAACTCAACTTTCAGTACCGAGAAGGGCCCACCTAAATAGGATACTGCTAAGACACGTCTGTCCATGGGTAACCACTCAGATACTAAACACTCAAGACCATCTAAACAGCATTCGCTGGCACACATGTCCATGATTACAATTGCAATGGCTCCTTTCATGAAACTCTACGAACAGATCCATGAAACCCTAGCTAATCATACCACCATTCTAGCCATGTTACATTTTAAAATGATATTTGTAGAAGGATACATTACGGCTCAGAGACAACACAAGTTTACCAAAAATCGAATATGTGGGCTCGATTTTAACCAGCAGTAGATATTAACTCTGCTCAGGATAATCTTAATGGAGAACTTGGTGCAGATGATGCTCCCATCATGACCAACCTGGCCAATGATAAACCGATGACAACTACACTGGGCACAAATATGGTCTGTCGGAATTGACCTCTAGAACCAATAATATTCAGGACTCTGAACGCGACCAGTTGAATAAATCTGCTCATAAAATCTGCCCCAAATGGCGCAGAAATGAGAAAACATCAGGTAACAAAAACTATCATCCCTTTGGCCCAAAAACAAAACTCTCATTATCGTTTCCAAGGAAAACTTCTTTCAACCCCCGAAGTAATGAAGCAGGTGGCTTCTTTAAAAAACTAACACTACCTTTAAAGGGCAGTAATTCTCAGGAAAAGATTGAAATAAATAAATAGAAAAATGCACCCAAAGAAAGAGAAAACAAATTCAAGAAAGAAATGAGGTCAATGATCTGACGCAGGATGAGCCTAATCCCCTCCTTGACCTCTCAGTATATTCTATTGAAACAAATGAGAATGACACTCCTCCTCGGGCAGAAATAATACAGAAAAGGAAGACAGTGTAACGCTCACCTGATTCCCACAGAGACGCTGACCCGAACTGGACTGCTACCGTTTCTTCTATCGTGAGGCGCAGGGCCCGGAAGATGCTCTGGACGGGGCCTCCGAATTTGGATTGCCTGGCCTGTAGAGTAAATTTTCTGCAGGTGGAAGAAAAGGGATTGATTACCAGCTGGGGTGGATATGTGTTCCCACCAATCTCCCGTTTCTCACTCTTCTTGACCCCCAACTTGGTTTCTGCGAGCTCTCACCTTAGGGATTGTAAAGATGAGCTCTCCATCCTGCTTCAGGTGCAGGGGTGCGTAGAATCCAGTTACGTCACTGGATGCGAAATAGTTGCGGACACTGTGTCCTTTCGTCTCTCCTGCGGTAGCCGTAAGTATGAGTGTCTTTTCTCCACAGGAGCCGGGGCCCAGAAACCTAAAGCAGGTAAGTCTCTTGGTGAGTATTTGTTCTCCGTGCTTAGTTAGTGCTCACCATGTATTCCTCTTATGCAGGTGCTGGGATGTAGCTGGCGTCGTGGCCGCTGTGGAGGAAGGTAAGTGAAAGAAAAGCGACTGCTTACTTCTAATGATTGTCTTTTTCTGCTTACAGGTGCCGAGATGCTGTCGGCGACACAGCCGCTGTCGCGCATGAAGAGGCACGTAAGTAAGTGGAAGAAATGTGGCCGCTTTCGAGCGGGCACCTCTAATGACTGTCTTTTTCGGTCTTTCAGGTGCCGAGATGCTGCCGGCGTTGTGGCCGCGGTGGAGTTCGGCGAGGCCACGGATGGGTAAGGCAAGGCGGTGCGGCTGCAAGCGTTTGAGAGCGCTGCTAATCTTGTACCTTTCCTTTGCAGCATCGTCGGAGGTAGGATTGCTGAGGCCGGATTCCGGTAAGTATAATTTCTAATGCTCGCCTTCTCTTTTCTTGTCTGTTTGCAGGTGTTCCGGGTGCTGGCGGGCGTGTCAGGAGCCAGGATGGAGGAGCCGACTCGGTGAGCGTCCTGCTGCTGATGCAGAATAACGCGAAGCACGTGTATTCCATCGGGCGTGGTTTAAATAGCAGAGAAGTGCTTCAGGTGTGTGTTCTTCCACCGGCCCCACCTACGTAAGAAAAGAGTTCCTGAATAGAGGAAATAGTTCCTCCCAGCCCTGATGGCTGGGGACTTCAGCCAGACTGGATTGTTCTGGGTAAGTATGCAGCATGGTCTGCCTCAGGTAAGTCCACCCAAGCATTATTACACAGTTTATCAATATGAGCCCGGCGGCTATGGCGCCAGGACTGAAGTCCTTTATGAGCCTGGCGCCAAAGGCGCCAGGACATGGTCCAAAGGGCCCCTGTAGGGGTCTGCTGGGTCCGGAGATGTGGAAGAAGGGTCTGCTTCCGGGGGCGCTGGGCCAGTCCTGGCTCCTCGGGAGTAGTGCTCATGACAGACAGGATGGGTTTGGTCTTGGCCCTACCATACAGACGCGAAGTAGAATGTGATAGCTTGTCGGTCCCGATCTATCAATCAGATGAGGGCCCACCTTTTCTAACTTTGGCTGATAAGCGAGAACACCTCATTATGAGAGCCAAGGCCCATGAAGGCAAAACTGCCACAAAATCCATATTGGAGGACTCAAGAGGGGGCCCAATGACGTCTCCAGATCCAGATTTCCTGCCCAAATCATGGATAGGCAGCAGGGACCAGGGCAATATTTCCCTTCCCTCTAGCCATGCTCAACAGAGGGCACTCTGCAACCCTGTCCGACGAATAGAAGAGCCCAGAACATCTGCTAACTCATGACATAACACACAGGACAATTAGAGGAAATCAACTTTATATGCTACCATCACCTATTCTACTAAAGACCACTTGCGCTGCTTGAGACTTGAACGAGTGGTTGAGGAGAGGGATAATCCTATTCTCAACAGACACAATTTAGTCAAACTTTGCCATTATATCCCACAGTAGAGACAACTTAGTGCAAAGATTTTACGTTAGAGAGGAGTGGTCAGACGTGGTATACCTCTGTTTGAATTTTCTCATAGTGAAAAACGTACTCTTGACTGCTATGCCAAGTTTTTTGATTATGGGATTCGATCTGACAGACCTTTCCTTGAGGGCGGAAGATCAAAATAAATCCAAAATCAGGAGCCAACACAGCAGAGACTGTAAGCCGTCGACCACATGTGATAAGAAGTAATTTGGAACTCCAGAAGATGAGGCTTTGCCTACTAAAGCCCCAATAAATAACTGTAACCAAAGTCTTCAACAAATCTTATGCAGCCAGATATAACGATGACCACACCACCAAAACTGGCACAAGTCAAACTAAGAGGTCATTTTGGCAAATATATTCCTCCAAATCACGCATTGAGGAATCTTCCTGGGCTTGGCTACCCTCTGCATTGGCATCGAAACAAAAGCAAAAGCCGCCATTTGGTGGTAACCATCCGCAGACTGTGAAAACCCTCCTATTCTGGAACACAAGAGGTGACACTCATTTGTTGGAGGAGCAAACAGTGCCCTGGGAAGACATGGACTTTATCTGTCTCCCAGAGACGTGGCTTTCAACTGAGCCTACACTGCATGGTTTTACGGCCTTTCTCAATCCGGTCATTAAGGGTGAGACTGGCAGACCATGGGCTGATCTGTTCACCCTAATTAACAACAAAATAAATTATAAGCCAATCGAACATACCATGATGGTCCTTGCTGAAATATATAATCTTGAGAAAGACAAAAGGCTTCTCCAAAGGCCTTTTAAGAAGGAATACTGACATGCCATTCCATTTGTCCCTAATCAACATATATTGGAGCGTCATGGATATAAGCCCAAAAGAAATGCGCAACCAATTGTCAGAAGCTATCGACAAAGCCTATACCTGGAGTAACTCTTCAATTATTCTATGTGGTGACTTCAATGCTACCTACCCTTCTATGAGCCAAATCCATCAAGTCGATAATATAGACCTCATTTCAGGCCTAACAAGCAAGAAAAATCTATGGTTCGAATTGATGATAAACCCTGATTTACAAGTGACAGACGGATGTTATGAACAAAATCTCATTAAAGAATCAACATGGAACTGAGGGTCATCCTCATCGGTAATCAACTACGTCTTTATTTCCCAAAATCTAACTACAGATGTTAAATCCTTTGAAGTCATCACTTCAGCCTGCAGTGATCATAACTGGCTTAAGCTTACATGGTACGAAGAAGCCTCAACAACTACAGCCAACACTGACGTGCAGGTGGATCAATTAACAACGGTTACCGACTAGGAATGAACTCAAATGCAATAACTCACACTCGAAAAGCCCTGTCAGATCAAATAAATGAGGCAACTATATTAAGGCCCGGGTGGTTAGAGGACTATACCACCACACTGAGGCTTTATCGAGTCAAAGGTAAATCATGCGACAAAAAGAAATCATCCACCAACACACATATGATGTCGTCCTTGCCAAGAAAAACAAGGAAATTAGTAACACCTTGCACATGCTCAAGAAATAGCCCACCATTACAACTGATGCCAAAATTAAAATTCTAAAGGCGGACTATAGATCATGGTGTATCAGTCATAGAAACATTTTCCTTCAGAAGGACGCAGAAACTATTTTACGATCCCTGACCAATAAATCCTCAGCTACTCTGACCTGTGATTTGATAAGATCATTAAATAAAACTCAATCCTACCTCCAGGCAATCTGTGTAACAAAGGCATCTCCTTGAATCCTGCCCTACGACCAGGAGGATCTTGTCATCATAATTAAGGGACTGAGCTCCTCTTGAGTGCCTGGGTCAGATGGCCTATCTAATGGCAGACTGAGAGAAAATCCAGAATAGTGGGCCAGCTTATTAGACCTGGTGCTTCAAAATGTCCTGGCATCCAAATCCATACCGCCTGTTGGAAAATGGCGCTAATAATTCCTATATCCAAAACCAGTCGTCGCTCGGATCCTAACAACTATAGGCTTATACCGCTTTTGGAGGTGCTGGGAAAAATATACTACTGCAACTCTGCTTCTAAAACGGCTGGTGACTTGGACCAATAATAATGGCCTGAATTATATTTTTCATGCACAATTGATCAAATGCCTGGGGACCGCTCCACCAGCTTTCCTGATCACCCTACTGAAAGCAAAAAACATGGATACTAATACCAAACTATATCTGGCATTTGTGGATTTTTCCAAAGCCTTTGACATCTTGAGCAGAAACCTCCTTTGGGAGAAATTGACATTGACAGAGAAACACGGCCCAGATGACCTGCTAGAACAAATATAGGGACTTTACACAAATACGACTATAAAAATGTGTCTTACATCTAAGGGGGTGCTAAGCAAGGAAATTCTGACAAATAGAGGGGTCAAGCAGGGTTGTGCCCTAGCACGCGCCCTCTACAACTTCTATATCTCCGATCTGGGGAGTTTTTGAAACAATGCAGAAGTTTTCCGCCAAAGCTTGGAACAAGGAGGATAACACATATATTATACGCTGACGACCGAGTTATTTTAGACCACACTGCAGTTGGTCTTCAAAGACAACTTAATCAACTGCAGAAATATGCGGACTTAAATTACTTCGAGATTAACATTAAAAAAACAAGATTCTTACTTAAAAGGTTGTGAAGCAAAGAAAAGACACTTTAGAGGGCTCCTTAATCATTCAGAGATTGACCAGATCTCAGCCTTTAAATTGTTGGGGATTTGGAACACAAAAACTATTGTGGAGATTACCACGTCTGATCACTAAAAAAGAAGACAGATATGCTTGCCAGTCAAGCACTGATCTTAAAGAGGAAATACTGCAAATGTATGCTCAAACCCCTCATAGATTTTTATGTCGCAAAGGTTTTGCCAGTTTTGACCTATGGCACTGAGCCTCTCTTAGACCTACCTGTTAAAACCTGGGTGTCTGCCGAAGGGTCCTTCTGGAAAAAGCTCTCGGGCTACCCCACTCAATTCCCATCCTGGTGGTAAGGAAAGAGCTGGAACTATGTTCCCTAAAACTATCATATGACTGGACAACCCTAAGCCTATTTAGGAAATGCAATGGTTTAAACCCTCTGCTTTTGATCAAATGGATCAAAAAGGAACACTTGGAAAGATCCAACAAAACCCTAAATGCAAGGGATAATAAATGTAACCAGAGTGTTTGGGCGATCTATTGACCAATACAGGAAGGGTGAAAAAAATGTGTGAAGTGGACTGGATTCAGACACTGGAAAAAGTCAACAAATTAAAACTGCATAAATATCTGGCAACTCAGTCAAGGGAACAAGGAGAAGTCCAATTATATCTACGGAAATGCCCTAATCCAAAAATTAGGGCAGCTTTTATGAGGATTCGATTCAATTTGTGTAGCTCCAAAGAAATTATTGCTACACGATCCAAAGATGAAATAAAAAATTCTTCATGCAGGTTCTGCAAACAGGCAGAATTAAAAGAAACTCTCTGCCACCAATTAATCACCTGCTCGGTGTTCAGTCCGAAACGTTCCCAGAACTTTGAATGATTCTTGGACAATTTTCAAATGTTGACCACTGAAGATTGGTGGAGTATTCTGACAGGGGGCACTCGAATTTCAGTGATAATATCTATCTATCTATCTATCTATCTATCTATCTATCTATCTATCTATCTATCTATCTATCTATCTATCTATCTATCTATCTATCTATCTATCTATCTATCTATTCTGGTTTTTATATAGCACCCTATCGCCCATAGGCCTCAGAGCACTCACAATAGAAACAAAAACAACTTATATCACAAGACTACAAAGAGAACGAGATAGAGATTCTATTAGACTTCTCCTTTGTCAAACAGATATGTCTTAAGCAGTTTCTTAAAGATGGTAAGAGACGTGCTGTTTTTTATGGGAGATGGCATTGCATTCCAAATCATTGTAGCCCAGTGAGTAAAGTTTGTGCCACCAACTCTTTCCAAGGTTTTCCGTGGTTGTTGTAGATTATTTTTTCCATTAGATAGTAGAGTTCTTTGAGTCGGAGCCTTAATTAGTCTGTTGACAAGATAATTAGGTGCGATGCCTGTCTGACATTTAAAGGTCATAACTGAGCATTTGAATTTTATTCGCTGTTGATCTGGTAGCCAGTGAAGGTTTTTCCTGGCAACTGATGTTTTCTCCCGCCGGCTCAAGCCATTGCTCATAGCAATGGTTCAATTTTATTGGAGTGTATTAGAGGCCCCAATGCAAAAGTTGAATGAACACCAAACTGCCGAACCTCACTGACATTTTAAAGACTTGTATTTGGAAGAGGGGCTTAACCTTGTAATGAACTGGACTATGCTTGCAATCTTTTCTCATATTTGCAAAACGTTTTTTTTCTTAAAACATAAAATAAAAATAAAAATAAAAATAATGAAAGCCAATAATAAAGAAATACATACAATGCACTTACTATTTAGTGAGAATGTGTTATCCAATAAGCACCTGGTGTTTCTCAATCTGTATTCATGGTTGTAGTGAGGAGATTATATGAAGTGTAGAGTTATGGTTTGTGATTGGGGCATTCCATTGTAATGTGTGCTAAATAAAGAAATAATTAGCATTTTATAAAGTGTTTGTACAAAAAGGTATATTTTCATGTTGTAAAAATTAGCAATGATGTTATGTACATCTGTTTGTTGGTTGCTGGGTACATCTTTTTTTGGGTCTCCCCCATGATTTTGAGCCTTATAAATGCTGTCTGACGTCTGCGTGCTACTTTAATGCCCGTGGACTCCATATCTGTTATATTGGGGGTGGGGGTATAATCTAAGGGACTTGTAGCAGATGAATGGTGCACTAGTCAAACTAGTTTGAAATTCACTGAAAAAACTTTCTTAAAGGGACATTATACTTAAGTTGCACTAATAAAAACCCAAAAGATTCATAGAAAAAACATTGCTAAAGGGACGTTATGGTTAAGTTGCACTAACAAAAACCCATGAAATTCACTGAAACAACTTTGTTAAAAGGACGTTATGGTTAAGTTGCACTACTTAAACCTATAAAATTCAATGAAAAACATTGTTAAAGGGACGTTATGGTTACAAGTAAAACAAAAAACCTTAGAAATTCACCAGTTATGGTAAACTAAGCAACCACAATTCGGCCACCACCTCCATAAAGGTACACCTGGATGCCATCTCCAGGTAAACCAGAAAAAGGGGAAATACACCCCTCTTTAGTGATCAACTAATCAAGCATTTTCTCAGGGGATTGTTCAGAACTTTTCTGCTAGTAAAACACGTTTACAACACAATGGAGTCTGAACATTGTCCTAGCAGGATTCATGAGAGCACTGTTCGAGCCATTGGCAACAACACACCTAAAGTTTCTTTCCTGGAAAGTGGCATTCCTCATAGCCATTACATCAGTAAAAAGGGCTCCAGAATTGTTCAAGCGCTAACAGTCACAGAACCGTACCTGCGCTTTTACAAAGATAAAGTGGTCCTTACAACCAACCCACACTTTATACCAAAAGTGCCATTGGAATTCCATAAGCATGCATCAGTTACACTACCCGTTTTCTTCCAAGAACCAAAAACCCCGGCAGAGACTGCGTTGCACTGCCTAGATGTAAAAAGATCGCTCAAATACTATCTACATAGGACAGAGTCTGCATGGAACTCACCTCAGCTCTTTCTAGCCTACGGACATCCAAACAAAGGAAAGGCCATCTCTAAGCAGGGGATATCCTCCACCATATCCTTCTGTCACGCCAGAGCGAATAAACCATTAACCGGACCAGCCCAGGCCCATTCAACAAGTGCCATGGCGGCTTCAGCAGCAATGTGGTCCCCAGTGCGAATCAAAGACATTTGTCAAGCAGCTACCTGGGCAGTGCCACTCATCTTCACTAGGCATTACTGCCTTCAGGGACAGCACGCTGCTGATGCAAAGATGGGAGAAGTAGTCCTGCAGCATCTGTTCAAATAAGACATGCTTTTTACTGCTTTTCCTACCACCTCCTAGGTACATACTGCTTTTAAATCTGTGTTAGTCTTAGCAGTGCACGGAGGTTGCGCGAGTTATGCTTGCTTTGCATAGCATAACTGGCCAATTTCAAGGGTTTTTTGGTTTTACTTGTAACCATAACGTCCCTTTAACAAAGTTTTTTCAGTGAATATATGAATAACAGTGAATAGTGAATAATATATATATATATTCACTGAAAAAACTTTGTTAAAGGGACATTATGGTAAAGTTGCTCTACTAAAACCCTAAGGAATTCAGTAAAAAAACGTTGTTAAAGGGACGTTATGGTTAAGTTGTGCTACTAAAAACCTTTGAAATTTAGTAAAAAAAACTTTGTTTAATGGACGAAATTCACCAGTTATGGTAAGCTAAGCAAACATTACTCGCACCACCAGCGTGCACTGCTAAGACTAACACCCAGGACATCAAAGATGACATCACAAATGTCATTGATGAGAATCCCACAAATCCTTACAAAACCATTCAGGATTAGTTCTAGAATACAATGCAAAATTACATGCAGTTTCATTGAGTGGCGCAAATGTTATAAGCCATCCAAAAAGTACAGAAATAGGTACAGATGTCCTAGGACATCTGATGTGGCCGTGAACACCACAGGATTGCCCCAGGACATCTGGAGTGTTCGCAGACTGTCGGGTGGGTGACACAGCCCGTTTTTGGCTTCTTATGGCCATATCCATCCCATCCTCATCCCCCCCACCTCCCAAGAGATTGTTTGTTGAGTTTGACAAGTGCAATGTTGCTTTTTTTCAATGTTTTCACTGCGCTGTCAGCGGGCCCCAAAGAAGTCTGCAAATCCAATTTCAGGGAAACCGACGCATTTCATGTTTTCTCACCACCCAATCACCCAATCAGCAGACGCATCCCGATTTCCGCGGACCGCGCAAAAGTCAGCAAATTTTTCTGGCCAATCAGAGGCCAGTCTGCGGACCGAACAGGGAAGTGTGTCCATGGAGCAGACATAGATATCACAAATTTTTTTGCCTACGTTTTGGTCGTTTAAAAAAAAAAACTACTGGGCACCAAATTAACATAAGCACGCTTTCGGGACCAAGCCACCACTCATGCCACAAATTCGGTGAAAATCCATCCAGCGTTTTGGGCTGTAGGCGTGAGAAAAGTTTTTTCCTATTATGTCTATGGGGAAAAAAATAAATTTTTAAACCCCTCCTATAAGTTCCCCCCCTTGACCAAACGTCACCAAACTTTGCAAAATATTTCAGTGTGGGCAATATACTTATTTTTCAAAGTTTGGTGAGGATTCGTCCAGGGGGAGCAAAGTAATAAGCCACCAAAAAAGTGCTCTTCCTATGGGTTTAGCAACTTAACCATAACTACATGGCCGCTACTGCAGGCCATGTCATTTAGTAACCGATGGCCTGGCCTCAATACAGCATCATAGATGGTTTACAGGTTTTTGTTTTTGATTCAGCAGTGGTCTAATGGCTGTCCCTCCCGCTCTGATCCAGGAATGGACGGTCCCACGCTAATGCAGGGGTGCCTCGACCCCGGGCTGGTACTAGAGATTGGTAACTCCTAAAGAGGGATCTGGTTGCTGGTGATGGATAAAAGTCTAAAGCCTTTACTATCTAAACATCCTCAGTGAACAATCTACGGGTTCCCGTCCAATGGTTCTTCGCACAGGCATAACTTGTGCCTTTTAGATACCTATGTTTTCACCCTTGCTGTTCCCCACACCCTGATGTTCCTTTGCAGGACTCGGTTTATTGCTTCCCTCTCCTTCTGCTCGCTCTACTTCACTCACCATCTCCCTTCTCTATCTCCCTTATGTTCTCTCTGCTGCCACTCCAAACGTCCTCTCACTTAGTCCTTTCTCCTTACTCCTCCCTTGCACCCTCCTATCTTACTTATCACCACTACCCTACATGCAACTGCTACTCTCCACACCATCACTACTACTCTATCCTCACTACTACTCACCTGCCTCCACACTAACCCATTTCCCTCTCCACACCACTCCTCACCCCGTCCCACTACTCTCTCCACACAACTACTCTCCCTGTCCACATTACTAGTGTCCCCTCTCCACTTCACCACTCTCTCCTCTCCACACTACTATCTCATCTCCACTCCACCACTCTCCATTCTACACACTACTGCTCTCTCCTCTCCACACTACTATCTCATCTCCACTCCACCACTCTCCATTCTACACACTACTGCTCTCTCCTCTCCTCACTACTATCTCATCTCCACTCCACCACTCTCCATTCTACACACTACTGCTCTCTCCTCTCCACACTACTATCTCATCTCCACTCCACCACTCTCCATTCTACACACTACTGCTCTCTCCTCTCCACACTACTATCTCATCTCCACTCCACCACTCTCCATTCTACACACTACTGCTCTCTCCTCTCCTCACTACTATCTCATCTCCACTCCACCACTCTCCATTCTACACACTACTGCTCTCTCCTCTCCACACTACTATCTAATCTCCACTCCACCACTCTCCACTCTACACACTACTGCTCTCTCCTCTCCACACTACTATCTCATCTCCACTCCACCACTCTCCATTCTACACACTACTGCTCTCTCCTCTCCTCACTACTATCTCATCTCCACTCCACCACTCTCCATTCTACACACTACTGCTCTCTCCTCTCCACACTACTATCTAATCTCCACTCCACCACTCTCCACTCTACACACTACTGCTCTCTCCTCTCCACACTACTATCTCATCTCCACTCCACCACTCTCCATTCTACACACTACTGCTCTCTCCTCTCCTCACTACTATCTCATCTCCACTCCACCACTCTCCATTCTACACACTACTGCTCTCTCCTCTCCACACTACTATCTCATCTCCACTCCACCACTCTCCATTCTACACACTACTGCTCTCTCCTCTTCACACCCGTCCCTCACATTCATTCTCCTTTCATTTCTAAACTCACCTTCTCATGCACTCCCTACTCTCTCCTACCACTCCACTCAACCCCTGTCTGGGCCTCAGCACAGGTGCCTGGACTGTGCATTTGAAGACCCATGCAACCGGAATTCAACACCCTCCAGAAGGCCCTTGCTTGGCTCAATATTACATCCCTGGAGCCTCTGCCCCACTTGAACATGGTTGCCGCGACCTCCCCCTTGTTGCCAGGGACGCTAAAGGAAATCCTGCCTCCGCAGATGGGGGATTGGCAGGGATTCCCTTAACTTCCTTGCCCAGAGGAGCCGGCAGGTGAAGCCGGCCCCCTTAAAAGGGCAACCTTTAAGGGCACGATCTGCATCCCCTGTCTGGGCAAGGGAGGCTCTAAACCTAACTGCTCTCTAAGGTATGTGCCTTGACTTTCTCCCATGCACCAAGAGGTATGTCTCCCGCATCCTCCGTACTGAAAGTACTCACCTAACCTGCACATGATCTCTATCCCTGGTCTAACTATATGTTCTGCTCTCCTGCCGGCGTTACTGACTTTGAATCCATGCACCACTTATGCATTCCATGCTTCACGTCACTGATGCAGGCGCCCATGCGCCCATCCTGTTCGTCTTGGCCCTTAGCCACTTTCAGCTACCCAACAGTGAAATCGCCTGAATAATCGCGCACTCTCTCCCTTTCCATATCCTTGTTTTGCCCCATTCCCTGCAGCATCGCCCTGTAATTTTGTTTTATTTTTTATTTGAACTTTTACTTATTTACAATAAGTTTTATCAAAATTTCGCCTCATCTGCAGCCAAAAGAAGAGAAAGAAAAAAGAATAAAAAACTTCACCAACTACATAAACCTCCCACACTAACTGGTACGTAGAAGTGGATGTTATATGAGAACAAGGAACTAAAAAATAGCCTTTTAAAATCGACGCCCTACGCCACACCACCCTCGGGCCCTTGGCAATTTATCTGTTCGAATGCGAGTTCGAGTAGTTTGACCAGTGCAATGGTCCATCTCGTTTTTTTCGCCAGAGATCAGTCTGTTCCACATATCGTCAGATTTGAATATCCAGAGGTTTTTCACCAGCGATGGGAGGTAGATGTTTCTGTTTGCGTTGGTTTTAGAGCAATCAATCACCAGGTGTTTAAGTGTTTCAACAGATGAATCCTCCTTACATAGGCGACATCTCTTGTCGGTTGTGGTTCCTCGAGTTGCTATGATCTCTCGGGTCAACAAAAGGTTCAATCTCGCTTTCATGGCATATATTCTCATCTTCTTATCCGGAAATTTTTTCCGGTAGTTCATCGGTTTTCTCAGTTTATTAAAAGCCGGTGGCAGGTGGCTTAAGAGTTTGTTCCCCACCGCTTTCTCTATTGTCAGGATCCAGTCCATCTCTTCCATTTTTCTTTTGATTCGATCTGGGTTTTCCTTCAGCTCTACTTCTGTGCATGCTATTAGTGCTAGATCGGCCTTTCTGGCCTTGACCCATTTTTTCAAAGCCTCACAATTGCCTGTTTCAATTTCTTCCTTCATGAAGTTAAAAATGGGTAATGTATCCGACATGATTATTCTCCTGTACAGTCTCATGGCGCTTTGATCTACCATCGACGCTAGTGAGAATCGCCCCAGCTCTCTCCTGATGGCCAGCATGGCAGTTGATTTCGGAAGGCCCAAAAATGTTTTCCAAACATAGCCCTCTAGTTTGCTCCAGAGATGGCGTGGTATGTACAAAGAAGCTTTGTATATTGTATTTTTCATGTCCCACCCACCTCGCCCTTTAACTTGCTTTATCAGCCTCGCATTGTAACTGCATATAATATGTGCCACCAGCCTAGCACTGTCATTTGCACTGTACTTGTCTTACGAGCCTCGTGCTGCATTTGCATCTTATATGCACCACCTGCCTCGCGCTGTAACTGCTTGTAACATGGTCCACCAGCAACACACTGTATCTTGCATCTTACATGTTTTACCAGCCTAGGGCTTCTCTTGTAGTTTCGCCAATAGTCATAACTATCACCTACTCTTCCCCGATGACTGCCTGTTCTTAATGCTGCATGTATCTATATCGTATTAGTAACCCAAGCGCAGAGAAATATATCTCTATAAAGCATACTTGCCCACCTGATGTAGCCCTGTACCATGAGGCGTGGCTTTACCAGATTGTGAACACCCACTGATTTTGCCCATTGCTTGTCTGCACACCTGACGTAGCGCCCTGTACCATGGGACATGGTTTTACCAGATTGTGCACACCCACTGATTTTATCCATTGGTTGTCCGCACACCTGATGTAGCCAGCCATACCATGAGGCATGGCTTCTCCACTCTGTACACCCACTTTGTAACTCTTAAACTGTAAACTGCACTTTCTGTAACTAGCGCCTAGATCCCTAAGGGCTTTGTGCGCTGAAATAAATGCAAATAAATAAATAAATAAAATAAACACACACATTAATTTCCAGTATCACTTCCTCTCACCAACCAATACCTCACCTCCACGCTCTCTTGGTCCACCTCTGCTTCCTCTAACCTTACCTAAACAACCCACATCTTCCTGTCTCCCAGCTCTTCCATTATAAAACATTAGTTCTTCTTATCGGTCATCCCTCCCAACTGGTTCCTGGGCCATTCATTCCCTATTCTCCCCGTGCAGCAGATGGTGCAAAAAACAAAGTATACAAAAGCGGGTCTAAACCCCACCCCTTTCTCGTGTGCAGGTCCGCTGGGTTCTTGTAATGACAGCCCGTGGTAGTGAGTTAAGTCCCAGTTTGTGTGAGCGCATTGAGGGCCTTGTCAGCCTTTCAGTCCTCTGGTTTGACTGGGAAGCCATTCTGCAGATATCTCCCAGGTAAGCACAATGTCCTTGGAGTGCTTTGTGTGTGTGCAATCCTCTGCTGCTTCCAGTTCTTCTCTTTGCTGCCAATTGCAGTTCTCCAAGTCACAGAGCTCTCACTCCTGACATTGCTGGTAGCTATTTTCAGGCTCTTGGTCGCTCAGAGAATCTTTGCTACGGCTGGTGAAAGTGCTTCTTTTCGCAGGGGCTGCAGGGAGATGACATTTCTCTGAAACAATGTAGAAAGACTGGCCAGCATCATGCAAGAAAGGTATTCTACTTAGCTTCAAAGCGAGGAAGGGGCCAGCCCACTCAGGCCATGTTTCTCTAAGTGGTCAAGTGGTCTTGTAACTTGTGTTAATTTATTAGGCTACATGGCCTAAGGGGGCTGGCACCATCCTTGCTTTGAAGTTAAGCAGGTTGTGTCCTGGTTACTGCATGGATGAGAGTCTGGGAAGTCTATTTCCAGTGCATGGACTAAACATAGCCGTGGCTATGTGTAAAAAATGGCTGGAACTAAATGCTTTTTTGCCCCCTCAGGGCCTCACCAAGTGCCCCCCTCATCGGTGCCAGGCCCACCCACTCCCCAGATGGCCTCCTCACCTCCCCTGCCCTCTCCCAATCCCCCAACACTCGCTGTTTCTGTGCCCTCAGTGTAATGGGATTCCAACCTCAGGGAAAGCCTCTATCCCTGCTGCTCACCTTCTGCGTTTTACCATAAAAGCAAAGCAACCTCATTCAAGATATCTGTGCTCTTTCACTTCTTCGCCATGCTGTCAGCAGTGACTGAGATGCCAGCAGCAAACAAGCACCTGACAACACAACACTCACAGAGAGAGAGAGACTGACAGAGAGAGGGAAACAGAGAGATAAGGAGAGCACAGAGAGTGCATGAGAGAGAGGTGTATGGTCTGATGTGTACTGACAGCATATGTAATACAATTTGATGCCAACTGGAAGTTCCACTAGAATGAGGTACTCACCTCTGACATGAAAAACATGAGTTATTCAATACCTCTTGTAACCAACATCTCCTGTCTCGTGTTATTTTACATGAAGGCATGGTGTCCTGGTGGAAATTCGACTTGGTCATTTGAAGGTGGTTCTGTTGGGTCCAGTTGCTTACATATGTGTTTTTCTACATCTCTTGAACCACAATTGAGATAGTTTCAGTGGCGTATGCTTTCACCTCATCTGTGCTGCACTACCCTCCCTCTCTTTATACATATATTTGGAGAAAGCACACTGTTCACTCTACTCACTGCCTCCCACACTCAACACTCACCTTCCCTCACTAATCACTGCCCCTTTTTCTTTTAATTTTACATAGTGGAAACCTGTTGCTGCCCAAAGGCTGCCACGAAGTGCTTTGTGTAAATCTGCAGATATTTAAAACAATGTTTGCAACATCATGACACACACATGCAATTTAACTGGCTTGTTGTTTCTAATTTGTTTATTGTCTCCCTCTGATCACGAGCTAGTGAAGGTAACTGCAACACCTATCTACCAGTATGTACTATCACCTGGCCTTAGGGACCAGCATGAAACAACCTTCTCCCCAACCTGCTGGGGTGCAAGTTAGATTGAGGTTAGTCTAACCCACTTTCCTAGGCAGTGCTGGAAATAGACAACACCTACTAAGCGAACTCTCCCTCCTCCCCTCGCATGTGGGAGAGGGTTTGTGTGACGCAGCAGATTGTCAGTGATGAGGGCAAGAGTGCGGGACAGAGCTAATTTTCGAATGATATGCATGCCGTGAATATAGGCTGCTTTGCATGAAAACAAAGTGCATTTTGGGAACATAAGAATGACCAGCAATTCATCAACCGTGTCTGAGCTAGAAATTGAAACGCGCCTTCCTACTGAGCATGCAATGCACGCTGGGTATGGTGCTCATTTCGTCTGTCAGAATAATCACCCTGACAGTAAAATGTGTGCAAAGCATGAGACATATATACAGCTTTGGGCAGTTTCATTGTTTAAGGGTAGGCTGCTGAGCAAAGGATGACTTTCAGAGGGCCTCATTACGACCCTGGCGGTAAGGGGTTAGCGCCAGCGTTAGCTGCGCCGACCCCTTACCGCCAATCACGAGTTCCCTTTCCGCCATGGCGGATTTTACACCTGCTTCTAGCGGGTGTAAAAAACCATGGCGGTAAGGGAACTTGATGTTAATTACGCCACCGTAATTTACGGTGGCGTAATTAACGCCTTCCCCACTCCCATTATGCCCTATGGGGCAAAAATGGGAATGGGGAAGGGTAAATGGGGATTGGGGACTTACCGCCCCGCCGACCTCGGAATGGGGCGGTAAGTCCGCCAACCACCATGGCGTAAACGTAGTTTACGCCATGGTGGTAAAGTCACGGCCCAGGCGGTAACTTACCGCCTGGGTCGTAATGAGGCCCAGACTGTCTTAAAACCATGGCGTTCAGGAGACTGACAGAGGTGGGCCACAAAAGCCAAGACAGTTTTTGCTGGAGCGCAGATCCGTCTTGCTGGGTCCTAATTCCTACACTGATCCTAGGGTCCCACAAATGGGCTTCTGTCCACAGGCGCTGGCTTTCACTCTTTCTTTAGATCACTGGCTCCTGCCAAGGTTTTTGTTAAAACCACCAGCTGACTAGCAACAATCTTCTTCTGGCAACTATTGGCTTCTGCGAGGACCTGGATTATACTCCACTACAAGCTTTCAACAGTTCTTCTCTTTCGTATGGTCTCTGGCGCATGCCTAAATCTGGCTACTGCCCCCAGCTGGCTGTCGCAGCATGGTCTACTTGCTGTCTGACTCATGCCAGAGAATGGTCTGTAGCGTCCCCTAAACTGCAGCTTTGTGCTGTCTTCCCTGCGTTCTCTTCAACTGCACCAACTCTTGGGACCACCATCATAACTGCCTTATAC
Source organism: Ambystoma mexicanum (assembly GCF_040938575.1). Lineage (NCBI taxonomy): Eukaryota > Metazoa > Chordata > Amphibia > Caudata > Ambystomatidae > Ambystoma > Ambystoma mexicanum. The sequence goes on from NC_090925.1 coordinate 172,569,764, forward strand.
ACTGGTTCCCCCTGCTTCGGTTTATACTACGACGCCTGTGTTTTTATGCCACAATAAGGTGCAGGATTGGTTGGGCCATTTTACTATCATCTGAGGGTAATAGGATTGGTCAAGCTTTCTTCTTGCCTCCTCCCCACATTATTAGCATGAGCTGTGGCTCTTGCTCATATCTGTGTTCTGGACAATGAGCTTCTTCTTCTTCTTGCTGATAGATTTATATCCATCAGCAGTGATTTTGGATACCGAGGGTTGAGCCTCATTACTCCATCTTCTCGGGTTGAGTATGTAGTCGTGGGTTTGTATTCTTCTTGGTCTGTGTGGTCTTGTCAGGGTAGGGCTGGTTTCACAGGGTCTTCGCTGTGATGGGCCGCGGGTAGCGGTCGAAGCGGTTTGCAGTGGTGGCAGTGAGTCTTCTGAACAGAGGGTTCGGGTTCTGATCCAGTCCTTGGCAGAAGTTCTTACTCAGATTGGCTACATGTTTGTCCAACATCTCGATGTCCAGGTCTCTGTGAAGGTCTGCTATCCTTGTGAAGATTGGAGCTCCGCAGGGCCTTGTTCTGGACTATCTGAAGACTCTTTCGGTGTCGCTCATGGCAGGTAATCCAGGTTGGGGAGGCATACGTCAGGGTTGGTCTGATGATCGCCTTGTAGACGTTGATCTTTGTCCGCAGGGGCATGGACTTGGTCTTCAGGAGTGGGTACAGTGCTGCCATCTTTCCTGTTGCCTTCTGCTGAGTATTCTTGATGTGGCTTTCCCAGTTGAGTTTGCTGTCCAGGGTCACACTGAGGTAGCGGCTGCTGCTCTCCCATTTGATGGTCTCCCCGTTGAGGCTGATGTGTGGGTGCTCCTTGATCTTCTTTCTGGTGAACAGCTTTGTGGTTGTCTTTCTGGTGTTGAGTTCTATCCGCCAGTCGCTGTACCACTTTGCAATGGTATCCAATGAAGCTTGCAGGTTCTTCGCCACTTCCTTTTCACTGAATGACTGGACAATGAGCGTGCGGGCCGAGGGCTTAAGTAAACCCTCGCCATCTTGAAGTCAGGCACAACAATCATCACACATGCAAGGCCTCGCTTCTCACCGTCCTTCCCTATCAGGGAGCACTTCTCTTCTGACTTCAGCTATGCACGCAGTTCGCCTCCGTCCCCGGGTTCCCCATCTTCCTAATACCGATAGTGTTTCCCAGGGCAGTTCTTAGGCCAAATGATGTCCAGGGCAAACCACACAAATGTGTCTCCCCGATCCACGTGTGTGTAGCTCACTCCCAAGATGCAAACTTTGTAAACACCACGCAAGCACCACGAAAGTAATGTTCATGATCAGTGTGCCCCCTTTCCTGTGGCACAATGATGGCAGTACATAGAATCCTCCACAGCTAGAGGCTCTTAGGGATGGCAAAGGAATGTGTGGGCAGACTCGCCACTCAATCAAGGACCACGCCCCAGCCATACCCCATCACGCAGCAAACAATGTAATGTATAATTCATAGACCCTTTTTAAGACCACCGTTTTCCACCCCTGCACCTTGCTGCACGTGTTTGCTTTCCTTCTTCTTGGTCCCTCTTTCTCAGAGTACTGCTGGTGCTTTCCTGATCCCCCTCTGTTGCGCTTTCTTATTCCTGCCTGCATTTTCTGTCTCTCTTGCTCATTTCTTTTTCTTTATTCCACTCTTCCTTTTGTTTTTCGTTCAGTCTCCCACTTTCCTTTGTTCTTCCACATCTCTTCCTTTCCTACTTGTGACACTTGCCTCATGCTCTTTCTCTCTCTTTCATTGACTTTGTCCCCTAGTTTCTCTTTCTTCCCTCTTCCCTTTGTTTTCTTTCATTCTCACATTTATGTTCATGTTCTGTTTTCAGCTTTCGTAACTTCCTTCCTCTTTTGGCGTTCTTTGCCTTTCCTTCTCCTGTCACTAACCACATTTCATTCTTTCCCACCTTTTTATCGGGCTAACCCACTTCTGCCCCTCAACCTCTTCTACTCCCACTCACCATACCTTCTTACTTTGCCTTTCTCTTCTTTGTCTGCCTGCTCCGGTCAGGCCTTTTGGCACCACCCCCCCCCCCCTCTACCCCTGCCACAGCCCCCGCTTGAGCCCTTGCAAGGCTTTCCATGGGGTTTTAACTGTCTCACTCAGGGACTAGTCAGAGTTGAGAGCATGCAAAGAGAAAGGCTAATGTTTGGGGTGGTGAAAGGGACCATAAAGAACAGAGGCTATGCTACCTGCATGAGAGGGGGGATTCTCAAAGAACATTCTGGAAAAATAGTCCCAAATGGAGCTTTTTCTAGCACAATTGCTATGAACTTTTCAAATAAACCCATACTAGTATGCCATTCCTTAAGGTCTGACACTCCCTAGCACAAGATGGATGGACGGGAGGATAGCTCAGCGGCAACGACGACACGAAGCAGCACAGGTTCGATCCCTGGGTCAGTGCTTAGAAACCTCTGGGTATTAAGCGCATTATAAATACACAACTAAGACACATTCCCATAACAGTGCCTTGATGCCCCCCCGGCTGTGTGAGCGCTGTAGAAATGCAAATAAATAAATACATGAATGATTCAAGTTGTTAGGGGTAGGTGGAGATGACCGATGAGTCGGAGACTTTATTGAGTACCATTAAAATGGGTAATAGTACCTACGTTGCAGTGCTTACACACGTGAAGGCTTTATCATGAAGAACAGGGGTCCCAATGAGAAGGATCCCCTGCTTACTGACATTAAGGCTTCTCACTCTTAACAAAGCGACATCTCCACACAAAGCCATGAAACTTATAGACTGCATACCACACACACGAGACCAACATCTAAAGCACATGTCATACCAGCACAAATCCAGTCACCAACAAAGGAGCTCACACTTGATACCAATCATACCCGCCTGGGAGTGTGCCGATGCCGGGGGCCAGTAGACAGTGCGCCTCCCAAAAGAACCAGAGCTGGAAGCTCCTTAACACAGAGGCCACATCAACAGAGCAGCACTAGCTACACTGCGTTCTGCCCTCAATTCCTACTAACCTCCAACTTCAACCCAGCTGACCTCCTGCAGATCCCTAAGAGACCAGAGGCCATACACATGCTGTATGATGCCCAATAGCATAACACAACATAACATAGCATACAAGACTAACATATTTGCCCTCTAAAGTGCCCCCAATGTCTTCATATAATTGGCCATGGACAAGCACATATGTGCCCCACATATCATCATGGAGATTCCGACAATTTATTTATTTTTATTTTGTTTATTTTTTACATTTTTATAGCGCACAAAACAGCCCATGGGCATCGCGGCGCTGTTACTTGCAGGGAGCTTAGTTGCAGGGAGGTACAATATAAATAAGGGAGTTACAATATACATATTTTACATTTTACATAATTAACATTGGCAGTCAGCTAGTTGCAGATACATTTGCAGGTTTATAGGGAGAGAAGGCCCAAGGTCCTATAGGGACTATGGTGTAGATCAGGCTAACAGAGTGGTTTTCATGGCTTTGCGGAAGGCAAGGAGTGAGGCTTCGGCACGAAGCGTCATCGGAAGGGCGTTCCAGTGTAGGGAGGCAAGGTTGGAGAAACTAGTGCCTCCTGCCCTGGCTCCTTTTACTCTGGGCACAGTGAGCATGTTTGCGCAGGGTGTTCTGGTTGGCCTTGCAGATGTGGCGGGTGGATTCTTTGTGATAGTTGAGCTGGTGCAGAGCGGTGGATGCATTTATGGGTAAGAGTCAGGGCTTTGAATATAACCCTCTCCAGTAGAGGGAGCCAGTGGGCTGATTTTCCGGCGACCGAGATGTATTCTCTTTTAGAGATACCTTGGGCTGCACGCAGAGCATTGTTCTGGATTACTTGCAGTTTTTTCTAGATTTTTAGTGGAGGTCCCTAGGAAGAGCACGTTACAGTAATCCAACCTAGAGCCGGTGATAGCTCTGGCTATGTTGGTTCAGTTCTCTTTAGAGAGAAAGGTCCTGGCAGCGTTAATGTGTTTTGCATGTTTGGCTGCAGAGGAGGCAATTGCATTGACTTGTCTCGTCATGGATAGATTGCAATCCAGATAGACTCCAAGGGTTTTCACTGTGTCAGATACTGGGATTTTGATGGAGTCAATGGTGAAGTGGCTGAACTGGGTGTCAATATTTTTGAGTATGTCAGTGGATCCTACCAGCTGGAGTTCTGTCACAGTCACTTATGTACCGGGAGGATAGCTCACTTATGTACCGGGAGGATAGTTCAGCAACACAGGTTCGATCCCTGCGTCCGCGCTTAGAAACCTCTGGGTAGTAAGCGTTTTTATAAATACACAACTAAAACATATTCCTGTAACAGCGCCTCGATGCCCCCAGGCTGTGTGAGCGCTTTAAAAATGCAAAAAAATAAATAAATAGAAATACCCATGATGCATTTATGTATGTGCACTTATAAAAGTACAAATGTGCACTTGATGCCTTCACATAATTGTCCATACAAGCACTACTATGCCCATATAATCATCACAGAATTGCTCTTCTCATGAAGTATTAGTCTACACATTGACCTGTAACAGCCCTAAGTAGCATCTCATAGGTGCTACATGTACAGAGGCCCGGGGGACCCTGATGCGGATCACCCGGCCATTCAGCTCCGCAAGTCCCATCCGTTCTCGCCAGCATAGTCCATGCTTAGGGATTATGGGGCTCGTAGTCCAAAACATCAAGAGAGTCCCAGGTTATAGACCCCTTTCACAAGTGCAGTTGCTTTGGATCACCTGGCAACGCAGCTTCACGAACATCCAGGTCGAATTTGCATACGTGTGTATGGTTTTATGGGTAACATTTCTGAAGACCTTTCCTGAGGTTTGGTTTCTGAAGAAGTTTATGAAAGTGCAAACATTGTTTACAACTGGAAAGTGTTGGGGGGCGCGAGAATCAAGAATGGGGGTGGCTAAGGAGTGCATGAGAGACGGGTCCAAAATGTCAGCACAAGTGTGAATGTCAACAAATCAGACCACAGCCACAAATCAGCACTGGTACTGCAAATACCACAGTGAGACGGACGCTGTTTTTGATGTGCTATGAATATTGACTTTGGCTACACCTGTCTGGTTATGATGCCAAAAAATTACTCTGCGTTGTGCTGCATTGTGTGCGAGCAGAAATTGGCGTGAGTGGAAAACGATGCTCAACACACACAACAATCTCTTCTCCCTGAAAATGCATTTTTCCACAGATGTCCCAGTGCACCACTATTTTGGCAATACTGCTATTGCCAAAACAGAAGCTAGAGACATAATGAGAACCATTCATGCAAATAAATGGTCTGTTTACAAAATAAATCGGTATTTTTCCAGATAGTTAATCCTAGTAATTAAACCTCTAAACGCAATTAACGTATGCTACGCAGGCTGTGAAGTGTGAGAGAAAAACAAGGTACAATGGTGTTACAGGCACCGTAAAATCGCAGGTTTCCTGGCATTGCCCCAATTATGCATGATAATGTTCATCACTCCTCGGCCTACCCTTCCTCGTCGCAGTCCTTGCAATGTGAGATTTCCAACCTGTCATCGGAATAATTCCAAAGATTGTGTTCCACCCTCGGCCTGTGGTGCGGCTCGACCCCCAATTTCTCATTGCCTATGAAAGACAAACCCACCACAGGCGCACAATTCCAACTCTCCCAGAAGAGCAGACGATATGAAACTGCAGTGACCCACATGAAAGGGGTTGAACATTCCAGGTTGTGGCCATGACAGGGTGTGTCCTGTGGTGTGCAATTAATGCGCAAATAGTCGTGACAAGGGCACATGTTCATGGCTCATAAGGGGAGAGCAGGGGGCCTTGGGTCCAGTGGCAGCAGCCTCGTTGGTGATGCACACCTGGGAGGTGGAAAGTGAGTATCCACAGCAGAGTTACCCTAGTCATCCATCGAGTGATTCGTGAGTTTAGCAGTGGTCTAGGTTAGGGTGGGCTAGTATATTTCCCCAGGAGATCTGTGCCTCTTGGAACATGGTGAATAGGTTCTAGAAGCAGTGAGGGCAGCAGGTGGCCCTCCGGATGTTTGCCCTACAAATCTCATGATCACTCACCATTGACTATGCAGGTTAGGGATGATCTAAGTGGTAGGTTGGGGTGTTGCTAGGTCTGGAAAAGATCAGGGGCTAAGCTAATGTCGGTAATGGAAGGATTTCGGGCTAGCCAATAGCCTTTTGGTTGTAGCCCCATAGCTCCTATCTGGGGCTACAACCAAAAGACCCGGGGCTATAGCCCCCTCACCCCCTCCCTAGCAACACCTCTGGTTGTAGGGCAATGCATCTCGAGAGCCACAGGTTGCACACCACTCGTCTGGAGCCATGTTCAGGTCATTCTTTGCTCCCGTAAGAGAAACACCTCCCAAGACAATCAGGCTCAAAGAAGATGTGGGAAGTTTCAAGGGCAGGCGAGTGATTCCCTCAACACATTGGGCATTATTTACGATTCAATGTGCGGAGTGGGTTTCGAAATCTAGCGCACATGCTCCAATCCTGCCATGGAGCAAAACCAGAGCTGAAAGCGCATATCATTGCAGTGGGAGAAATCGCAGCGATTGCGCTTGTACGCTTAACGCTTGAGCACTGCTGGGCATCACACTTACCTGCAAAGGCCTAGAGACCCTGCAAATGGTGGTCCGCCTCAGCGCTCCTGCCTGACCCTAACATGGCACATAAGAGTTGTGTAACTTTGAGCAGTGGTGCCTCATTTCTGAGCAGGAGCATGGAAGGAACCTCCATAACACGTTTGTTTAAATGAAAGGCAGGCACAGACATGTGCAGGAGGTGGATCCATTCTGCAAGAACCAATCATGAGACACGGAAGTGATGGGGAATCGGATCCACAATTGAACTCCCTCAATGCTCCAATCACTACATCAGCATCTCTATGAAAGGAGGCAGGAAGCTCCTGATCTTCTGGGTCTTAGGGCTGCATTCCAGAGGGAGAGGAGTCAGACATTAAATGGTAGAGGAGAAGGAGTTACAGAAAGTCAGAACCTGTGTTTGCAAATCCAAGAAGACCAACTAGAGACCAGGAAAGAAAGAGATGGGGGGCGCTGTGTAAGAGAGGCCAGATTAGTAGTACAGGCTAGATGAGGAGTCTGCCCAGTGGCTGGCAGATGCTAGGTCTTGAAGACAAGCATACAAGGAGACATCAGATGGGGGGGGTTTCCCAGAACGTGCTGACAGCTGTAGAACTGCTGCAAGACAGCTGCACCACTTGAAACCTTGTGGAAAGCCAGGTTTGGAGGTGGGAAGTCTTACCAGGGATCACCCGTATGGGGGCGGTGCCAGCTGGCACACCTATGAAAGAGGGATACAATACAGGTCTTGCTCAGGTAGCATAGAGAAGTCCATCTCTTGGTTCAGGCATACATGAAAATTCAAGGCAAAGATAAAGAGAATGGCCTCAATGGAGGCCCAGAGCATGATAAAGACAGAGGGGGTCATTACGAGTTTGGAGGTAGCCATGTCGGTAATAGCACCATGGCTGCCTCCAAACTCATGTCTGGGTCTGTAGTGTGTGGGTGCGATTTCTCGCCGCCACCATAACCAGTACAATGAGGGACCCTGCAATAACTCAGACAGAAAAGAGCCAGGTAAACATTACTTTATTAATGCACAAGCATTCGCGAATGGGCCGCAAGTTCAAACGTCTCGCTAAGCAAGTCGTTGAAGTGCCGCGCCTTCCTCTACACATCGTGCTCTTTTATACTTTTCTGTTTACATTGCCTTGCACATAGCACACGTCCACCCCAGGGCGGATCTCCAGTTGGAGTTTATCTGAAGTATCCAGTTGGAGTTTAACGAACAACCATTGCACATTTGCTATCGTGGTCTATCGTGGTTTCCTGTTATCCCGGTCTTCACATTCTTTCGCGCCCCTTTGTGCCCGTATCTCTGTGCTCGAGGCCATGCTTACTCATTCCTTCCCCCCACCCGTATTCTGCAGATAGTTTTAGCAGGCTCAGCATGCTTCGACATACAGTGACCAAACACAATTCTTCTGTTAAAAACAAGTTCTTGCCGGGTCAGCAGGTCTTAAACGCCGCCGTATAAAAGAGAAGGCCTCTTCTTTTAGCAAAAAGTACATTCATTTAACGCATATGGTGATTAGTACAAACTCCAAGTGTGAGCACAACGTTACATATGCATGCGTACCTTCAAGTGTCGGAATGGGGACTTACCGGAACATTCCAACCTTTGCGGACCCAGTAACTCCCCATTCCGAAAACCATTCCCCATTCCCATTCGAGCCCCCATAGGGCTCAATGGGAATGGGGAAGGAGCTAATAACGGGCCCACAAAGAGTGGGCCCGTTGTTAGCTCCTTGGTCCCTTAGCGGGTCCCGCTAAGGGACCTATGAATGCGGCAATAGTGGGTTAACGGCACCGGCACCCTTACCGGTGCCGTTATCCCCTAACCGCCGCACTCGAATGAGGCCCAGAGACTTCAATTGAGTCTGAGATAGCCATCAACAAAGACAAAGCAGTGTGTTGTAAAACACCCTGAGTCTACGAGTGACCTGAAGGCCCACGTTCTGGGTGCGGACGCCCAGGAGCTTTGGGGTTTAGATACGGCACCTGGATTGTGGGGGTCAGGACATTAGGCCCTTCAGACTAGGATTGCAGCAGATTGCTTTATATTTTATGGCGATGCATTTTTGGTAAAAGTGTCCTGTTTAGCATAACCCCTGGATCCAGTGTGCATTCACTCTGCCCCTCCCTTACCTTGAGACTCCAGAAAAGGAGTCGCAAGTCCCATGGAGACAGGGAATGATTCCCCTTGTGTTTGAACATGGGGTTCCCCTGGTCAGCCATTTGGAGAAATGCTCGGATTGACCTTTGATGCTGCATTGAAAAGAAGACGTTCAAACATATTGATTCGCACTATTGGAGCTCCTGTTGGTTCTAAAGAACACTTGAGTCCACTGAAGCACTGCTAAATCAGAGTGCTGCACTCGTTCTTGCTCACGACGTACTCCTGTTCCACATGCCTCTTTGCACTATGCCTCGTAGAGCTCGGGAAGCCATGCGCGGCTTGGGCCGGCATGGGCCAGAAGAATGGCTCGAGCTCGACTCTAGTTCCAAGCAGATTCCTACTTATCAGATGGGCGAGCTGTGCCAGCTCATAAAAAAGGGGTTTAGGACAAAAACGTCCTGCTGCGATTCAAACCTCAGTCTCACAGAGCATACAGGACCTTCAAAGCAAGTGTTTAACTCACGGATTGCCATTGACAGCTGAGATTTCTGTGTCTCTCTGAGTTACTGCAAGCCCTGAGAGTTTCCTTCTGCCTCTGCCTTGACATCATGGTTTCCAGGCCTGTATGGAGATACAGAGAAAGACTGATCCCCACTTTCCTGCATTGGGCAAAGATATACCACATTTGTGTGGGACCCTTGAAAACGTGTTGGCCTGCAGGCTCACGCAGGACATAAGCACCTAACCCCATGCCCGGTAAATTAATTTGACAAAACAATGCATTCAACTGCACACTAGACTGAAAAAGAAAAGAAGGAAAGATGATGACTCATCGTTTAAACACTCAATAGTTGTACAAAGCCAGACCCTGGGTTGTACAGAGCCCCCCTAAATGGGACCAATGTAGTAAGCACCTCTTCCTCACCAGAAGCATTTCTTCTTCGCTGTGAGAGAAATGTGAAGTCGCCTTTTGCTCCAGTGGAGTAGCCCAAGCCTCACACTGAAAGTAAAGCCTCTCTAAGTGTGTATATATGACTGGACTGCGTGAAGCGTCCACCCGCGAAGCGATGGATCTTCCGAATCTGCGTCAGCTTATTCTGCTAAATCACCATTACGGTTCCGTTGCCACTGAAATTTCACTACCATGGAAATTTTGACCAGTTTTGTGTAGTTTCGATTTGTGCAGCGAAATGAGAAACTTCACAGACCTCTTTTCGATTCGGACAACCATGGAATTTCGGTTGAATTCGCAGGCGTGCCAAAATGGTGGAGCGGGGTGCAGGTTTCCTTTTCACGGCTGTCGCAGTAGAATCTAACATTTTCACCCACCTCACTATATGACTCAGTTTGTAGACATTTTGTTGTTAGGGCGAGTATTGGGGTGCATGAAATGAGCACGAATGCCAGCGTGTGCCCAGAATAGATGCACTATCACCGACATATGGTTTCAATTTACAAATCTATGGCCATTTTTTATGTCCCCAACACACTCTTTCATTTCATGCAAAACAGCCAGGCACTGTTGTGGAATTTATCCCCACACCCTTTCCTGTAGGTGATTCATTTACAGAACGAGGGATATGTTCTCACTGCTTTAATTACTCATATACTGAGTGATATAATCATTGATTTTTATAAACAGTGATTATTTACTGACGCAGATAAATGTATTAACAATAATCAGACTGGATGAAAACAAGACTAAGTGAGACCATTCTAAGTTACCATAGATAAATGTTTACAGTGTTTCATGATTTATTGTCTGAGTGGTGTGTGTGGGGGGGTAGTGATGTGTGGGCATGCACATGTGTTTTTGGCAGCAGGGTCTGAATCATAAATATTATTAATAGTGACAACATTGGCTTATTGTGCTTGTGCAACCTCATACAAAGTGCTATATTGGGAATTCTGGTATAAATTGTGGCTGCAGCTTCATGAATGTGAATTACAGTGAGCAAACAGGCAAAGATTATGCCTGTAATTCACAAAAGTGATTTACAGGAACCATACTATCATAAATCGTGTAAACAGATTAATCAAAGTGACTATAATGGCAGAGGTTGTGGCTGCAAAATCAAAGTGATTTATACTGGGTAAGCTGGCATATGTTATGGGGACAGCAGCATTAAATTATATGCAGTGGCAATTCTGACATATATTGTGGGCACAGCTGCATACAAAAAGACTTAAATGGCAATGCTGGCACATGCTGTGGACACAGCTATCATGAAAATGTTGTCAAATGCTCCTGTGAACAGTTGGTGACTTGGCATTTACTGTATTTTCTCAAGCGCTCTCCTAGAGAACCAAATGTAAATTGTGTTTATTTAACTATTGTTCTAAAAGAACTGTGCTGTAAAATGCAGTATGAAATAAAGTTTGAAATTAATAATAATGGCCTAAAATAAACTTATGACAGAAAGCTTCCATGCGGAGCGAGGGAGGCATTGTTGGCTCAGGGAGGCATTGTTGGCTCGGGAGGGTAGCTCAGGGGCAACATGCTCTCCTTGGAAACAAAACAACACAGAGCAACGCAGGTTCGATTCCCCGGGTCCGCGCTTAGAAACATCTGGGTATTAAGCAGGTTAAAGATAACCAACTACAATTACAAAGAGCATGTTGGATTGTACAGTTGCTTGCTGACATGTTTAAGAGGATGCCCTTGTAAAAGTTGAAATACTTGTGCACGTACCTGGGGACATTTTCTTGATAAAGCAGCAGAGTTTATCATCTTCGACCATTTAGAAGTTTCTTTTCAATATAGTTTATTGTAAATATTAGAGACAAAATAAAGGTTTTTGCAATATTCTAAGCACTGCAGCAGGACACTTTGTTATTTTCTAAGGCTCAAGCACCTGTGATATTTCATGAACATAAGAACCAAACCTGGGTCCGAAAACACTCAATCTCACAATTCGTAAGTTTAAACAAGAACTGGATTTTCTTTACTATGGTTACATTTTCTAAACTGTAAGTCCTATTACAGCCTTATGTAAAGAATATATAACGCAGCTCAGGAATTCACAATAACAAAACATGACGAGGCCGTGCTGGCCTGCCCAAGCTGGTTTCAAAGATTTTACAAATAAAGACACTAGCAGATGGTGGCCTCCCCCTTGTGAGCTTCAAAGCAGCCTGTCACATATTTCACTTCAGATAGTCCCATTAAAAAACATTAGCTAAAGGTCACCAGTAAGACATTAACAGATCTCCATGCATCGACCTACATTATCTATCCCGATGGGAAGCATACAACAGATGTGTGAACAGTGCCCTCTTGGGCCGAAACCAACATTTCTTGACTTTCATTTTTTTTTTTTTATATAACAGATTTTATTGATTTTCTTTAAGAAACAACACTCAATAAAGACATTGTAAACATACAGACAATACTTAATGCACAGTTCATACATTAAAACATTGTATGGGTACTTCATATCGGGCAGTGGCCTTGTGGTATTCATAAAGTTCAGGTTGGTCTCACTTGTTCATCGGGCCTTGCGCGTTACAGATTGGTATCTCTAGTTTTCCTCCCATCTTTGCCAGATTTTACGCGCCTTATCAGGGCAGCCTCTATAGAAAGCTAATAGATGCATGTAAAACCAAAATATTGAATAATTAAAATAGCCCTTGATTCGCTATGCATGCTCGGATTAACCTGAAATAAAGTGTGTTTTGTAGCTAGGGATTATATCTATCAAAATATGTAAACAGGTATATATCTTCCCATGTTAACATTAGAGGAAAAATGGCAAACAAATGCTACTTTTACAAATGATATCACAGCACGATCATTCAAGTGTCTAATTGGGTACACCAACACTCACATTTGATAATGTTAGTGTTATTAATCTCACATGTTCTGATCCAAAATAAGGCCACAATATCAAAATTGGCATTTTCTCATTATGAGTGGCTATGTCCCCACCTTTTCCTGAATCACGGGACTGGGAAAACCACACCTCTGTAAAGATTTGGATGAGTTAAGAGATATATATATATATATTTGCAGCTCATGGGAATATTATTATGGAACATTGGGAGATAAACATTGAGGATTATTTTTGAAAGAACTGGAGATGGGAGAGCAAAACTCATATTATTTAAAGGATTGACCTCATGCAGATTAAAGACCAGTCAACTGAGAAAAGGATGACCAGTCATGTTTGGAAATTGGTTTCCAGATAGCCACCTGAAAATTGGGTTTGCTGATGAAAGTATCCCAAACTGACTGAGTTCACAGCTGATTATCCAAAATGAGAAGCCACATTTCAAAAGGTGATTTATTTATTTATTTTTATATTTATATTGTGCCAAAGCATGCAGGCATCAAGGCACACATCAACACACAGACATCGAAAGGCAGGACAACAAAAATTCATAAAAATAGACTACCCTGCAGATGAAAGGACAGAGAGGACCATAGTAGCAGCCAATGGAAGAAAGATTATTTAAATAAAAATGTTTTTAGTCATTTCCGAAAAGGAAGGTAACCTACTTCTAATCGCAACTCGTTTGGGAGAGCATTGCACGCTTGGGCTGTAAGAACTGGAAACGAGCGTCCAAAACCTTGTGGTTTTTTATGCTTTGGCACCTGCCGGAGCCCACACAAACTGGAATGGAGTGGCCTGGAAAGATCGCATAGCTTCATACGCTCTTTAAGATAAATGAGCACATTCCCATTTATACATCTGTGAGCCAAAGAGAGGGCCTTCAATCTTACTCTTGCGGACACCGCTAGCCAGTGAAGCTTTCTTCTTGCGGCTGAGACATGCTCTGTGTTGGGAAGTTCACAGACAATACAAACTGCTTTGTTCTGCAACACTTGGAGTCTATCCAGGCAGCCTTTGTTTACTCCAATCAGCAGAGCATTACAATAGTCTAGGCACAGCATTATAATAGCCAATGTTTCTCGGTTTTTTAATGACAAGAGTTTTTTAGTGTGTCGTAGTACTCTTAAATGGTGATGTCAATTGACACTTCATCCACCCGTGCCTCTGAGCCCATGGATGCTTCTGGGTGTAACCCTAAGGTCTTGACTTTGTTCATGATTCCTATGTGGCATCCTTCGATGTTCATACACTTGTATTCTAGGCTTAGATGAGCTCGAGCATGGTGGGATCCCAAAATCATCAACTCCGTCTTGTTACTATTTAAACACATCCAGCAATTGGATAACCAGTTTGTTATGGTGTCATAGAAGTGCTTGAGTCTGACCGAGTCAGCCCTGTGGCAGCCACACAACTCCATCAGGAGTTCAGTGTCATCTGCGTCGTTCGTGAAGTGGGTTCCCATAGATGTAAAAAGACCACTCAAGGGTCTGATATATAGATTAAACAAAGTCAGGGACAAACAGGCTCCCTGCGGAACTCCACTGCGTATTAGTTCCGTATTAGTGTAGAGCTCGCCTCACCCCAGCATACCCTTGAGGACCTTTTATTCAAGAAGGGGCAGATCCAACTTATAGCTTTCCTATTATTCAAAAAGGAGCAGATCCAATTCATAGCCTCCCAAGAGCAGTTGCCAATGGTCGCCAGAGTATCCAATAGGCACCTGTGGTCCAGCAACTCAAAATCAGATGATTAGTCCAAGAGTATAAGTAGTCCTGTCCCACTTTTCTCCAGAACCTCCAACATATATTTCTGGACGTCCAGGAGGGTGCTTTCAGTTCCATGATGTATACTGAAACCAGATTGTTTCAGATGGAAAATAGCTGCGCCTTCCAAGTGTTGCTGAAGGTGTGCAGGTATACATTGATTGGAAGTTGTACACTTAAATATACTGAAAACAGTGCACACGCACACATGAATATAAAGCTGCATATTTAGCTGTACTCAGACACACGGGCATACATAGACTGAAAGTAACACACTCATGTTTAGTGAAAGTCACATATACATGTTGAGAGAAAGCTGCACCCACAGATTTTGAGAACACAGTATGCATGTAGGTTTGGAATAGAGTAAACAGATCAGGAGAGAAATGCATGCTTGCAAATGTCTACATGTAAGTGACTTGCACATAGCCTATGCATTTACTAGCTCACACCAGCATAGTGGAGTCGAGTTGATGGTAAATGTACTCCAAATGTTACTTGTTCCAATAACTTTCCCGATACCACACGTGGTTTGTTACTGGAGAAAATCGAATGTTTTAAACACCATTGCATCACGTTGGAATGTTATCATTGAAGAAACTTTTATGTGGAATACATCTATTTAAAGCGCCTAGTATCTTTTAGAGGTTAATATATCTGTAGAATATTAGAACGAATGGCTTGATGACTACCAAATAGTGAGATTCATATTAGCAGGTACATTTATGTGGTGATTATTGATTTTTGGTTGCAGATAACATTGTAGTGATTCACAGTGAAAAGCTGGAGACCACCTTAGTTGAATTTACTTTATTATTTTAAATACATCTCAAGTTTTGAAAATCACACTCTCTATTTCATTGCCCGGGATTGTGAGGTAAGATTGTATAAATGGGTATGTGAGCTCGGTATGTCACACCAGCGTAAGCCTAGAATTTAAATGTATTAAAATACAAATAATCCTACAACTATTTTGCCAGAACATTTAACGCCCAATTCCCCCTAGATTTCCTGGGGCTCACTTGCTATGCTTGGTCGTTCGTGCTAATTTGTGGAAGATGTCACTGCCCCTGCACTAAATATATTCACCTGCTGCCACTGACTTTGTATCCTTGACAATGCCAGTGCCCCCTCAGGAGCCATCAGATCACCTGTCGCAAAAAGCTGTCGCCGATACTGGCATGCACATAATAATGTTACTGGTTGAACACAGTAGAGGCTGGAACATTTTGGTCCAAGACCATGTGCCGCCCTCCCTTGTTAGGTGTAACATGTAAGACTGTCTCGCAATAATGTAATTTTTTTCTATCTAGTGCAGCTCGCAACATGCCCCTGAAGCAGCATAATCAACATAAGCATTCCGCAGAAGCGGTGGGCCGGGCTGGCCGGAGAGTCTGTGGTTCAGCATATGCTTCTTTGAGGAGTTTGGGAGGGAAACCACAGCAGAGCTTGCAGCGGGGCCCTCACATTTTGCGCTGCACCAAGGGCCATGCCTCATGAATACCACACCTGCTGGATTTTCCATGATTGCATATGGCAGACCAAACTCGTGCTCTCTTGCACTCAAGCTCTGTTCCTGAGTGAAAGGGAGGACAGGGACACTCACTGGCGGTAACTAAGCACTTTGTTGTGCAAAACAGTAAATCTGCGAGCCATTCAAGTAATTGCTGTTAGGAAAAGATTCCCATGTACATGAAGTTTTCCCTCCAGTTGTGTACCCCCCAACTTTTTGCTGGTGTTTAAATACCATAGTCTGACTTTGCCAGTCGAGCACAGCCTTCAACTACACTGCCCCGGGCTTTTCACTCACTTAGTTGTGGGGAAACTGACATGCCCTTAAAGACTGTCAGTACTGGGAGACTTTGTTTCCCTTAGTCCTTTCCAATGTTGCAACTTTTCTGCAACATGTTGCAAGCGCACAATGTACCATACAGTACAGTGAACTTGGGTCTTGCTTTCATTTCTAAAGGCCCTAGACAGCCTCGAAGGATTTTTTAGGAGAAGTGCGGTTGTGCCTTGGACAGGGCTGGTGGCATCTTATCTTTTCCTATATTTTTAACCCTTTCCTGCCATGCAAACTGCGTATACCGTGTTTGGCACCGAAGTTGACCTGGCTCCAAAATGGCAATGCCACAAGGTTCTTTGTCCTGTCCTTTGGCCATTTTGCCCCTTCATCTTCCCCAGGTCGAGCTGAACCAGGTCAGTCCTTATTTGGGCATGCATTCTTCTGCGAAACACCAAGCTTTCGTGGGCTTCTGCATGTCTTGTGTGTGTTCCCCCAGGATGTGGGCTGGACTCTCTAGTTGCAATCCACATCCTGGGTGACAGAGAGTCTGGTGTGCTGTCAATGACTGGGACCACTGTGGTCTGTGATTGCTCCACGTACGGTATGCCTGTATGTGAGCAGATCTCCCATCGGAACCTCTTTGTTTTGGCGCGAAAGAGATTCTGGATAAGAGAATGCTCCAAAAACCCATACCAGGTCGATTTCCTGAGTTCCCACTGAACGAAGAATAGGATCAAAGTATCCTGAAACCAAGAACCCGAGTCGAGGAACAGCTGGTGACACGCTGGAAGGTTTGGCACCCTGAGTCTGCTGTTGTCTTGCTGGACCCCTCTGCATCCGATCGAATGAGAATGTCTGCGAAGACGCTTAAACACATTGGAATAGTGGGACCAGTGCCTTAAGTGGCACCACAAATCGAGCCGGGGCTCATCGAGGGGGCGTGGCCTAACAGCGGGGGTCTTGATGGCCCATTAGGCCACGCCCCCTTGACGAGCCCCGGCTCAATGGGCTACTGCCACCCCTGCCAGGCAGCCTTTTGTAGAGATTAGCACCCTCTCCCCTATTGGGGAGAGGGTGCTGACCTCTGCATTTATTTTGTGTAGGCTTGCCTGGCAGGGGACAGCGCCTGCCTATTCAGCCTTAATGGTGGTGCTGCCCCTCGCCAGCTGGGGAGGGGCAGCACCACCATTAAGGCTGAAAGGGTGAGGCCACTGGAATCAGGTCTTTTTCCTAAATACTGAAACTCCCGCAAATCCGCGGGAGCTCCAGTATTTAGAAAGCAAGGCCTCTGCTTCCAGCGGCCTCACGTTTCTCCATAATGGTGGCGCCGGCCGACGGGAATCTCTTGATTAAAGGGATGCCTCGCAGGTGCGGCGCCACCATTATGGCAGAAAGGCATTTTTTTCTATAGCCTGAAGCTCTCGCACACGAGCGAGAGCTTCAGGCTGTAGAAAAAAATGCCTTTTCATGTAGTGGCCGGGGCTGTCAGGGGAGATTACTGGGCCCCGGCAGGGCCCCGCCTCAAAACGAAATTTCGGAGACTGCCGGGGCTCAGCCCCGGCAGGCCCCGGCCCACTTAAAGCCCTGAGTGGGACTAACTATTCTCGGCACCTTCATCAAACCCTGAAGGTAAGCCTCCTCTGAAGAGTCCCTGGGCCAACCAGTGGGCTGACCAGCGTGTGCAGGAACTTTGCCCTGACATCGCCCCCGTTCTGCGAAGACCTTTGAATCTTGGTACATCGCAAGCTCTGTGTTCACGGCACTCCCACCAAATTTCATACACTTGGCATTGCCAGGTCTGGAGTAACGAGAGAACGCCCGAACCAGAGTACATGTGGTTACCGTGTTGCCCAGCCATGGTGAGAAACTTTGCAGGCGCCTTGCTGCTGTGCCCCTATGTGCCCTGAAGCCTGCTGCAGTGAAACTGGCCTGAACCATCCACCAGGAGCAGAGAAATCGCCACTGTCCCATTGAGGAATCATCGCTGTATCTTCGCTGCTGAAAGACGCAGAGCCGCACAATTGCTGCATTTGAACCTGCAACCGAAGTAGACTCGACTGCAGAAGTTTGGTCCGAAGTACTTATATTTTTAATACAGATATACCTGTCTGGGAGTGATTTGTAGTGTCCTTTACTCTGTGTGTGCTCATTGAGGCCCTTCAGTCACCCTCACCCCTCCTGAGACCTAGTCTTGACTTCCGCCAATGCTACCTTTATTGGTCTGGCTTGTTACAAGAAACTAGGCTGGCCTCCTGAACCTCTGCCCACCTGGTCAGAGTTAAGAAATCCATCATAACAATTGCATGTCTATTTTTTAATGACTCCCTACACCCCAACCATTCTGCTTTCTTGGCAAATTAGTCTGTGTGAACAATGTGCAGCTATCTGCCACCATTTGCAGTGAGGAAGAGCACAAGGCAGAACTAGCACGACTACTACAGAGTATAATCCAATTTGGCACAGTATCCTTCGGGTTATGGTAAAGATGCCCCACAAAGAGCAGTCATGAGGTGTAATTAGTCCGTCCTGCGATATCTCGCAAACTGGAGGCAATTCCAGCGTTTTTCAATCAGACTGTATTTCAAGCAGTGCCCTTGTAGTACGAGCCTGCAGCAGAGACATCCATGGGTGTTGATTAATACGTGGGAGAGAACATATTCTCTCCAGTTATACCTTCTATTGAGTGTTAATGATTGTCAATCAACACTACTATTGAGGCATATGTTTTGAATCTTCTTCTGGAAGAGTAAATTAAATACCAAAGTAAATCTCTTTAGTTTGGGCGGAAAGTTGGCAAGGCCAATGTTGTCAAAGTATTCCTGTGCATATGGGATTTCGGATTGGTGTAATCATATTTTGTAATCCAGCCATCGTTTTGCTTCCTGGTGGGCATACATCCAAACTTTTGGTTTGACACATATACATGTGAACATGTGGGCAAAACAGAAGATAAGGGGTGTTGAGAAGAATTTGTCCTCCTTTGTCACATTCCTTCATCAAAGTCCTTCTCCTTCGTTAGACCTTTGTTATGGTCAATCTTCATCACAGGCCTTCCTTCTCATTTGCCACAGTCCACCTTCATCATATTCCTTCTCTTTACAGTCTTCCTTTACAGTTCATCTCTTATGTTACCATTTTCCTTCTTCACACTCCTTCTCTTACATAATCCTTCATCTCAGCCCTTCATTTTCATCAGTTCATCATCACAGTCTTTCCCCTTTGTCCCAATCCTTTCTCACAGTGCTCCTTCTTAACATCTTTTCTCCTTCCCCAGAGTCCTTCAAAAAGGGCATTCTCCTTTTTTAAAGTCCTTTGTCACAGGCCTTCATTCTCCTGTATCACAGTCCTCCATTGTCATATTATTCTCCTTCATCACAGTCCTTTTTATTTTTCACAGTCCATCATAGTCCTCCTTTGTCACTAACCTCCTCCTTCATTTCAGTCCTTCTTTGTAACAGGTGTTATCCTTTGTCAAAGTCCTTCTCTCTCATACGTCTATCAGCACAGTACTACTTTTCCACAGTCCTTGTCCTTCATCAGTCCTGCCCCTTCATAAGTCCTTTATCAAAGGCCTTTGCTTTCATCAGTCCTTCGTCACAGCCCTTCTCCTTCATCACAATCATTTCATTTGTCACACGACATCAAAGTCCTTTTTCACAGTTCTTCTCCATCTGAACTGTTGTTCTCTTTTGCCATAGTCATTCTCCTGCATTTTAGACTTTCTCCTTAATCATAATATTTCTTCTACATTATAATCCATCACCGTTCTTCTGCTTTGTTACAGTCCATCACCATCCTTCTGCTTTGTCATAGTCCTTCTCCTTCATCAGAGTCTTACTCTTTTGAGATGGTACTCCTCCCTTGTCACAGTCCTCTGCCACAGTCCTTATTCATCACAGTCCTCTTAATCACAATCTTTTTCCATCATAGTCCTCCTCTTTCACAATCTGGCTAATTCAATGGAGCTGTTTCACTTCATTATAGTCCTTCATTGTCATTCTCCTTTGTTACAGCCCTTCTCTGTAGTCCTTCTCCTTTGACACAGTCTTTCTTCCGAGTCCTTTTCTTTTGTCACAGTCCTTCTTCACATTTCTTTTCTTTTGTCACAGTCCTTGTCTTTCATCAGTGCTTCTTCTCCATTAGTCCTTCTTCATTTCAGACCTTCTCCTTTATCATCACAGACTGTCCCTTCTCTGCCATCACAGTCCTCCTTCATTTCATCTTCATCACAGTCATACCTTCTCCGTCATCACAGTCCTTCTTCATTGTAGTCCATCTTTGTCACAGTCCTTCATCACAGTCCATTTCCTTCATCACAGTCTATCATGGTCCTTCTCCTTTGTAACAGTCCTTGTTCACCATAGTCCTTCTCCTTCTTCAACTTTTCTACTTTGTCACAATCCTTATCCTTCATAAGTCCTTCGGCGCAGTTCTTCTCAATCATCACAATTTTCTGCTCGGTTGATTTGATGTATGCGATGGGCGAGTCAATGGATTCCAGCATGTCCAGTCAGTGTTCGATTTGGATGTAGATGATGCTTCCATTGTAATGGGTTGGCAGTCGAGATACAGTGAGTCGATTGCTTCCACGTAATCGAGCCAGCAATCAGATAGTCTAGGAAATTGGATTACCTGGGTCGAGTCAGCATTTGGATGTCCGAAGAGCAGGTGTGTGATGCTGGAAATGGATCGGAGGGGCAGGGCCTCCATATCCTTGTCCTTTACTGCCTTTTTATCGTGTGTTCTGTCATATTTTCCGCGCAGGAATTCATGTGGGACTCCTGGCGGTGCAGCTCTCTCTCTTCTGGTTTGGTGAACGGACCCGTGGGATAGCCTTATGGCACCATGGGTGAGGGTACAACCTTGTGCCCCTAGTGTATGTTTTTGGGCACCTGTGGGTGGCCCGCAGAGCACGGTATAGGCTGGTGGCAGCTCCATGCTGACTTTGACAGGTGCGCTGGGTATCCTCCATTTTAGGGATCCCCAGGCCCTGCCATTGGAATCAGTTGATTCCTGATGGAAAACAAGATGGCCCCTGTGGCCTCATGCTTTCTATTACCTATTACCTTGTTTTTCCCAAAGTCCTGGGAAGCCCTGACTCTGTCCCTTCCCCCTGACTGGCTGTTGGATGGAAGTGCCATATATGGTGTTGTTGTGAAGGCCGGCCAGACTAGCTGGAGCCTTCCCAGTGATTGGATGTTGTGGGTACCTCCTGTGAGTGGGACCTGGGTGAATGGAGTGTGTGAGCAATATGCACTTCTTGTTGTGGATGTCTGGTTTCTGGCCTGAGAGACAAAGACTGAGACAGCCCTGCCCGAAACTGGCCTGAATGCAGTGTGTAGTGTTGAATGGCTGGGTACTTGTCCCAATCCACATTCCTTGTTGTGAGTGTCTGAGAGGGAGGAGGATGGCCTGAATGCACTGTGTGCCTGATTGGCTGACTGACTCCATGAATGCCCTTCTGTATGATTGGCTGCTGAGAGTGACCCAGCAGTGTGGATGAGAGACAAGATAGTATATCTGGGGACCTCTCACCACTGGAAATTGTTCAGAATCCTTCAGAAGCTGTGTCTACACTTTAAGAGTAACTGGAACTGCTGATCCTCGACGCCCAGCTGGAAGACGAAGACTTGCTGTTGCATTTGCTTCAACCTGATCTGAAAGCTGCCAAACTCGTCAAGGACTGATCCAAGAGAGGACCTGGTAAGGCGCCCTCTTCCCGTGCTCTGAGGGACCATCAAGCACTGCTAACCTTCGCCGAAGCTCCCTGGAAGTCAGACCCTCGAAAGGCTGCTGACCCGAGACGGGACCGCTGAGGAGAACGAAGCAAAGCACCCGGACTTCGCCGCTGTCGAAGTCCATTGCCGTCGACCAGGGTTCGCAGGTTTGTGTAACCGCTGGTGGCCCATCGAAAGTTGTGTTGCCCAGCCGTGGGATCACTTGACGCCGTGCCGCCGATGACCGGAGCCGCCTGCTCCCTTTGCCTAAGAACATTTGAATCCAAGGACTCCCTTGTCTGCAGCGTCGACCGCTTTGTCCCGCTGGAGAAAGTCGAGGACGACCAACGCGCCGAGGAGAATCCGCTGGTGGGTTTCCCGCCACCTGAAGGCCACAAAGACTTCGACGACTCAACGCTCTTGTTGGGCCACAGTTCTTCTGAAACTCTTTGCGGTCCAGAACAATCCGTCACCGAGGTGCCCCGCACACCTCATCCTCGCAGGACGTCGCTGACGAGCACCGCCTGGAGGTACATTGGGGGGGTAAAACCTTAATAGGAGGAAATAAGGCTATTGAACAATATATCGACTGGGCTTGTGCTATATATCTTTATTTTACAGGTTGCCCAGTTGGGGGGATCTCCACACGGAACTGCGCCTAGTGGTAGGGGCCAGAAATCTGCCTTTTGCTTCAATCATCTTACGTTCCTTCCTATCTCTATTGCTGGTGTCCTCGTTATTGATCTGTGAAAACATAAAAATTGATATGAGGCTGGGAAGCCCAAAGGAAACACACCAACACAGGTTACAAAGGACATACAAGTGCTTTATTTAAAAGCTACAACAGTTACCAAAGTCAATTGACAAACGGATAGCTATTCGGCTCTCAGAGTAACGTAACGATCTTCAACGAAGGTTCGATGCATTAGTAGAGAGACCGTACATTGGAATATTTGGGTCTTTTATATGATTTGTCCAGCCCTTGGCCAACCCTCTCGCGGGTTAACCATTCTTGGGATCAGGCCTAGGGTTCCTTGCCAGGTCAATCCTATAATGTATGCATTTTGATCAGTTTCGCTGATATAGTTGTTCATTTACACATAGGTCAGCAATAGGACAAGGTCTCAGTTCGCGGCCCCGACAAGTGGCCTGCAGGCATATTAATTATTCGTGTGTGCGGAGGTCACAACGGCCAGAATATCACTCAGAATGTCATTCAGCCTCCATTTTGATGCTCAGGGTGACTTGCACATTTACAAGAGGACCTAAAATGGCGGCTAAATCCAAGATGGCGACTTACATTACTTTTCGTTAAGGTCAAGACCTTGCCGCAGAGTCTATTTACATGATATTTTAGACAACTTGGCGTAGGCCAATACACATTCAATTACTGCGACAGGAGGCATAATATTATTTCAATTCCAACAGATCTGTGTGACATTTTAACCGTACAGTTGATGCACTTTAATGAGATTCGATAACATTGGTGGTACCACTTTAGAATAGTATATATTTATCATTGTTGATTTCCGAGTACAAAGTGCGTTATTGTGATCGTGTACATACCTTTGAATATTTATTATATAAAGACTGTGTCTTCAGTAATACAGTGTGTTGACATTCCTTTGTGGGGGTTCGGGGATTACACTGTACTTAAGAACCAGCCTGCATCACCTCCTGAGAAGCTAGGCCTTGATTGCTCGTCCATTGCTACCGTAATAGAGAATCTTGGCTGGGGTCTTCTGTGCCTCTCCTCTACCATATTGAGAGCAGAAGTACAGACACTCCCCTCCAGTCTTTACAAGGTGACAATGTCAATGAATTCATGGGTAAGGCGAGTCCTTTGTTCCGCCCTTCACAGCCAGGAAGATTTGAAGAAGACATATCCAGGGGTTCTGTCACCTCTAGAGTCCTGGTTAGCAGTGTTATCTCAGTTTCAGGAGGTCTTGTCCACACAGCAGTTTGACCCCAAATGTGCCTAAAAAAGCTTGGTAGGGAGCAGAGCCTTCCACGTCCTTGGACCCTTCTGTCTTCATCTCTATGGCAGATGAGTTTGGAATAGACTGTATTCCCACGAGTGTTCCAGGTGAATCCTTCATGTCTTTAAGTCCAAATATAATTCAGCTAAGGAGAGGAAGTCCCCCATATATATAGGCAAAATGCTACAGCAGATTGGTCCACAGTAAGCCTGTTGTTAGGGGAAAAATCATGGCTGCTCTAGCAAATGGCCATTGCTTGATCATGTCATTTCCAGTGTGCCTTGTATGCAGGTAGTATGGAGGGGCAGTAATTTTAGATGCCCTATCAAAAAACAAGATTGTGAGACCCCTGTGTGGTCTGAACCTCCCCTCTGGACACTCTAACTCTACCTCTTCTCTATCTGCCGATTTCAATAGGACTCAAGCAATCAGCACCCTAGTGTGAGAGAGCCATTGTCATGTCAGAGCTCTCTTTGAAGAAGCCAGGATTTCAGTGGACCACCCAGGCAGGGTTCCTGTTCCCCGGAGGAAAATAACCACTCTACTCAGTGGGATCAAAGAAGACTTCTTGAGCTGCGTCCCACATGGTTGTTGTGGGAACACCCAGGCATGACTGCTGATACACACTCAGCCCTGACATGAATGAGTCACTACTCACGAATCTGACAATAATATGACATCCAGTGACCATATCATTGTGTAACCTCAGTAGCCACCATGTTAAAATAAGAAATGGCTTATATTTATATTTTAATAACTGCCAGCAGGCTGTTGGGGTATACAACTGCAATATTTTGAGCCAGTGCTGCAGATGGTTAGAACGCCACCTCTACCTGTTAGAACTTTGTGTTCCAGCAGCTGTGTGTATGAATTCACATGTTACCTTTCAACCTGCTGTGCTTACACTGCAGGGAATTTGCTAGTTTTGTCAGCAGATGTTCACAGCAAAGTACATGTATGAAGTATGCTTTTTGGCATGGAGCATTACAAAAGTGGGATTTGATTAGCAGATCTTGTTTTCAGAAACAGAATTACTGGCATTATGTTATTATGAAGAAAATCAAAAAAAGATTGGGCTATCGTGCACTAACTGGATGGCATTGTGTTATGCAATACATTTTCATTCCATGATGTACATTCATTGTGGGAGTGAATTTAGGCCTTCAAATACCCACAGTCATCTTACAAAGCACATACCTAAACAACATCATTACAAATCCCTGTAATACATTGTGTTCTGGATATCTGTGGGGCAATGATTGTCAATATGGGCATAGCTTGTAATAACCCTTCCAGTTTATGGAGTGTTAGGCAAGCTGAGCCCACTACTACACTGAAGCAATAGCCACAAAATTCACCCGCAGAGCATTGTCAAAAATGTTGCATTGAACGCCCTACCCATGTCCTCTATGTGGAGGTTACCACACATGCATGCATGCAAAAGGAGCTGTGAGCATGTCTCTTCCACAGGTCCTATGTATCTCTCACAAAGTATCACACACGCACACAATGAAAAAGTAACGAGTTTTTTGCTCGTCCTTCCTTTTTCTCTCTGCGCCTCGCTCTCTTTCTTTTTCTCCCCCTTGTTATCTCATAGTTCTCTTTCTCTTTGAAATGCCCTTCCTCTGTAAATAAACCCTTTCGTATCACCACATTTTCCGTGGTAATTCTATCTAAAGCCACTTTGCCGTGGTCTTTTTACACGCCCTGACACCTCAACCTTCCTCATTGCGTGTTTCTCACACATGAGTAAAGTCTCAGTGTCCCTGTTGACATTAAGGCCTGTGTGAGGCTCTAATGTTGTCACAGGGGAATATACTGGAGGAGCTACACTCTCTGCCAGTAATGAATCGACATTGCACTTTTAAGAGGTCATTCATTGCATTGTTCTATTTTTAGTTTGGGACATTAGGTGGCGCTCGCGCCACCTATAAAATGAAACTATTGCATTGGAGCACAGACAGGGAGAAGTGGCATATGAGGATGGCACACCGCTTATAGGTGCTGTTTAGTTATTTGCCTACCCTTTGACTGTCCATGGGCATGCTCATTTCAATGCGCATTAGCACCCAGATCCTGCCCCTGACTGCCCAAAATACCTCCTCATGGGAACTCTTTAAGCTAGCCTTACCATCAAACTTTGCACTCGAAATGAATGGCAGGGTTTTTCAAAGCATTCTGAGAGTTAATTACTTAATTGCAACTGTAAGGCCACTATGGTTTAATAAAAATGTCATAACCAGATCTGTCTTCAGCCACTCGATGTATAAGTGTTCTGCATGTACTTAACTCAAGTCTTGGTAAAAACAAGAATTGGCAAAGCCAATAGTTTTGGCCTGTGCGCATATATCAGTCATTTGCAAGGCATTGGTATTAAATGCCCAGGTACTTACATCATTTTGCACCTGCTACCATCAGTGGCCAGTTAACACCACTATGGCAGTACCTGGCAATTGAATTTTCCCATACCTACTCAAAAGCCCAGACTGTTGGCATTGCCAATGCTTGTTCTTTTATGTGCAGACTACTTTTCTTTTATGTGCATTCATGTCGATTTTGTCTGGCTTAATCATGGCAACCACTGAAGATTCAATAGAGACTTTGGTCCCCATAGCAAGTTTAGTAATGGGTACAAGTCTGGCAGTAATTCTCTTACTGACACCTTTTTTGGGTAGTAATGGAATTTCCACCATTTTTGCAGCACTGCTGAATTCCCGAGTTTTTACCTTGAAGTCTAGGATTTGCTTCCAGAAAGATGCTGCTGGTTAATCCTCCACTTTAAGGCCAAATATCAGTGAATTTACCGAAGCGGAATTACCGTTTATGGTAAATCAGAAAAAAATCCCCATGGAGTCCTATGGGGATTCACACCACTTTATCGCCACTCGTAATCTGGTAGTAATTCCGATAGACCGAGTGGTGGTAAAAGGAACCGATTTTTGCTGTCATTTCACAAAATGATAGCAAAAATACCAGCAAACACATTGACGTCAGTGGTGTTCTGGTTAGCCATTGTCAGTGAGTCCATCGGCTTAAATGGAGTTCAAACTCTGTGATTTATGTTGCTGTACAGAAATCTTTTTCCCCCAAACCTCCACATTTCACCACTTCCAGAAACTCAAGTGCGGCCTGTGTTGAAAGTGATGTAAGGGCTTTTAGAAACAATATGCGCCCAGCATGTACAATTCTGACTTCTGTGAATAATCCGGTGGAAAGTGCAAGCCTGACCCAGAGAGCCCTCTCCCCCGCAGGTACCACATGCTGCTGATGCCCGCCGAGATGCCCCACCCCTCCGACAGGAGCGTCTGCGTGCAGCTCAGCAACGTCACCGAGCCCACCCAGGTCCTCGTCACCCTGCAGTCCCAGAGCCGGGAGACCAAAGTGATGGACGTTCACACCGAGGGGCCCGACCTGCTGGAATGCCTGCCCTTTAAGGTCTGTACAGGCGCGCGCGGGGGTGCAGGGGTGCTGGGGAATTAGCTACTGTACTCTTGCATTGCTGGATGGTGCCGTACCCGGGTACTGTGCCTACTCCCCAATACGTTTCCGATAGTTTCCCAGTGTGCAGGCGACACTGACCAGAAGTCGAATATAGACCGGCTCAAAATGGCATGCACACGAGTGATGGGCTGTGCCTTAGACGGCTTTGTCAGAACTTGGAGGACTGTCCACCAAACAATAGCGGTTCTCAGTATGGGGGTGGGGGCTGCAAGGGACGATACCGCCCGCAACTTCTGTGGGAATTGTTGGACATGTAATCATGGTTCTGCTCATAGAGAGGGGGAGAAAGACGCGAGGGTAGGCTACTGTACAGAGAGCGAGATGGTACCATACAGAGATTCAGGGGTGCAGCACCTTTGGGCTAACTGGGCTCCCCCTCCCACCCCCGTCCCTGGAAGTCTGGGCCAATTCTTAAAGGGCCTGCGGCCCTTCAGAGCCATCAGTAGCGGCGGAAATGGCACAGAGACTTTCAGTAGTTACTAGCAGTGCCTTTCTCAGGCCTGAATCGCGAGGCATTTGTCTCTACAATGAAGAACCCCATCCAGCTCCAATTAACCAGCAACTCTATGCCTGCTTCAAAGACAATGAAAATATGGACAAGAAAAAGCTCCCCTTTAAAGAGAGGTTTATTCACATGACATCCACTAGCTTGACATGCAAATAAAAGAGTTTGCTTGTATGTGGATGTCACATGTTGTTAATATCATGCGTAACAGCAACCTGGAAGTTTGTGACAAGCAATCTGTATACCAGGTGACCTGTGTACACAATTTCCATTAGAGTGGGGGTCATGCCTAATATGGCGCAGCATGAAAAACCTGGTGTAAAATGTATGCATGCACGCTGTATGCATGCCTTTTGCGCCACAGCATGTTTTCATTCGTCTGGCAATGACGGGTCACTGTGCAGAGCTGCCTTTTCCGTTACCCCCATCCTCTCTGTCATACAAAGGCACACACGTGTGCACCAGCATGATATCTTAATGCTAGTGCGAATGCGTTGGATTAAAAGCAGGCAGACTCAAAAGAAATCCATTGCAAACATGGGGCCTCATTACACGGTAGCCGCTAAGGGATTACTGGCACCAGTAAGGTCACCGGTGCCGGTAATCCCTTAGCGCTCTACTACGAGGTCCCTCAGCAGGTCCTCTCCTTAACGCCTGGTCTGTCCAGGCGTTAAGGACGGGACCCGCTGAGGGACTTCAGTGCTAATAACGGTACCGCAAATTGCGGGCCCGTCATTAGCTCCTTCCCAGTGCTGGTCATTGGGCCGGCTCTCGGCGGATCCGAGATCCGGCACCAGATGTGTAGCCGGATCTCGGGATCCGGCCAGAGTCAGCCATGAACCTCGCTGGAAAAAAAGAAAAAGAAAAAAAAAAAAAGCATCTGCGACGGCAGCATTGCCGTTTACCGCGGCTCTGGCACTGGTGTGTTATTCACAATGCTCACTACATGTACAACTGAAAGGAGTCAGTTGTACATGTAGCGAGCATTGTGCTTTATAAACCAGTGCCAGAGCAGTGTAAAAGGCAATGCTGCCCTCGCGGGCGTTTTTTTTTTTCGTTTTCTTTTTTTGGCACAACAAAATGAGCCAGGGCTCATCAAGGGGGCCTGGCCTAACTGCAGGGGTCCTGCTGGCCCGTTAGGCCATGCTCCCCTGAGGAACCCCAGCTCAGTGGGCCACTGGCACCCCTACCAGGCAGCCTTTTGTAGTGATCAGCACCCTTTCCCCTTTGGGGAGAGGGTGTTGATCTCTGCATTCATTTTCTATAGGCTTGCCAGGCAGGGGACAGGGCCTCGCCTTTTCAGCCTTAATGGTGGCGCTGCCCCTTGCCAGCTGGGTTGGGGCAGCGTCACCATTAAGGCTGAAAAGGTGAGGCCCCTGGAAGCAGAGGCCCTGTTCCTTAAGACTGAAACTCCCGCAAATCCCCAGGAGATTCAGAGGCCGATTCATGGAATAATTAGCGCGGCGCAAGTGGGCAAAAATGTGCGAATCGCAGTGGAATAGCGAAAATCGCAGTGAACGTGCGAAAATCGCACGAAAAGCAGCGCACGTCGATTCATGGAAGTCCGTGCTCGAGAAAACCAGCGGATGTGCGATAAAAAGTGCGCGGCGCACGTTAGCGCACAGGCCATCTAACAGCGTGCGCCAGGTCACAGCGAAAATCGCACAGGCCACAGCGAAAATCGCACATAGCGCGGCGCACGCAATAAAAGTAGGCGGAACACGGGCGTAACACTCGGAATGGGGAACAACTTGCCAAAACGTGGGCGTCACGGGGGAAGTACAGGGCACAAGTGCGCGGAACGCCCACACGCTCGCCTACAACACGTATTCATGGAATAGAATAGGGGAAAAAAGCGCACGCTCAAACCAGCGCACAGGCACAAACACGACCGCCACAAGAAAGGAGGCGGTAGCGTCTCTGCGGCTGTAAGAAATGTGCGCCAAAAGGTGCGCCAACAAATAGCACCTATATACTGCCATGATGAATGTCCCATACTGTGGCCCTCCAGGAAAAATGACGTGCAAAGGGGTACCCACAAACACGGACACCCGCTGACAAAAAATACGTGTGCATGTATACCGGGGTGCGCGGGAAGTGTCACACGCGATTTGCAGGGTACGTGCATCACAGGGGTTCGCGTGAAGTTATTCACGCGATCGGGCCTGGGGGAGCGGGCTACGTGTATTACAGGGGTTCGCGTGAAGTTCCACACGCGATCGGGCCTGGGGGAGCGGGCTTCGTGTATTACAGGGGTTCGCGTGAAGTTCCTCACGCGATCGGGCCTGGGGGAGCGGGCTACGTGTATAACAGGGGTTCGCGTGAAGTTCCTCACGCGATCGGGCCTGGGGGAGCGGGCTTCGTGTATTACAGGGGTTCGCGTGAAGTTCCACACGCGATCGGGCCTGGGGGAGCGTGCTACGTATATTTCAGGGGTTCGCGTGAAGTTTCACACGCGAATAGCCTGGGCGCGTGAATTTGAGGGGTGCGCGGGAAGTTCCTCACGCGATCGGGCCTGGGGGAGCGGGCTACGTGTATTACAGGGGTTCGCGGGAAGTTCCTCACGCGATCGGGCCTGGGGGAGCGGGCTACGTGTATTACAGGGGTTCGCGTGAAGTTCCTCACGCGATCGGGCCTGGGGGAGCGGGCTTCGTGTATTACAGGGGTTCGCGTGAAGTTCCACACGCGATCGGGCCTGGGGGAGCGTGCTACGTATATTTCAGGGGTTCGCGTGAAGTTTCACACGCGAATAGCCTGGGCGCGTGAATTTGAGGGGTGCGCGGGAAGTTCCTCACGCGATCGGGCCTGGGGGAGCGGGCTACGTGTATTACAGGGGTTCGCGTGAAGTTCCTCACGCGATCGGGCCTGGGGGAGCGGGCTTCGTGTATTACAGGGGTTCGCGTGAAGTTCCACACGCGATCGGGCCTGGGGGAGCGTGCTACGTATATTTCAGGGGTTCGCGTGAAGTTTCACACGCGAATAGCCTGGGCGCGTGAATTTGAGGGGTGCGCGGGAAGTTCCTCACGCGATCGGGCCTGGGGGAGCGGGCTACGTGTATTACAGGGGTTCGCGTGAAGTTCCTCACGCGATCGGGCCTGGGGGAGCGGGCTTCGTGTATTACAGGGGTTCGCGTGAAGTTCCACACGCGATCGGGCCTGGGGGAGCGTGCTACGTATATTTCAGGGGTTCGCGTGAAGTTTCACACGCGAATAGCCTGGGCGCGTGAATTTGAGGGGTGCGCGGGAAGTTCCTCACGCGATCGGGCCTGGGGGAGCGGGCTACGTGTATTACAGGGGTTCGCGTGAAGTTCCTCACGCGATCGGGCCTGGGGGAGCGGGCTTCGTGTATTACAGGGGTTCGCGGGAAGTTCCACACGCGAATAGGCTGGGCGCGTGTATTTCAGGGGTGCGCGGGAAGTTCCACACGCGAATAGCCTGGGCGCGTGAATTTGAGGGGTGCGCGGGAAGTTCCACACGCGAATAGCCTGGGCGCGTGTATTTCAGGGGTTCGCGGGAAGTTCCACACGCGAATAGCCTGGGCGCGTGTATTTCAGGGGTTCTCGGGAAGTTCCACACGCGAATAGGCTGGCCGCGTGTATTTCAGGGGTGCGCGGGAAGTTCCACACGCGAATAGCCTGGCCGCGTGTATTTCAGGGGTTCGCGGGAAGTTCCACACGCGAATAGCCTGGGCGCATGTATTTCAGGGGTTCGCGGGAAGTTCCACACGCGAATAGGCTGGCCGCGTGTATTACAGGGGTGCGCGGGAAGTTCCACACGCGAATAGCCTGGCCGCGTGTATTTCAGGGGTGCGCGGGAAGTTCCACACGCGAATAGCCTGGGCGCGTGTATTTCAGGGGTGCGCGGGAAGTTCCACACGCGAATAGCCTGGCCGCGTGTATTTCAGGGGTGCGCGGGAAGTTCCACACGCGAATAGCCTGGGCGCGTGTATGTCAGGGGTGCGCGGGAAGTCCCACACGCGAATAGCCTGGGCGCGTGTATTTCAGGGGTGCGCGGGAAGTTCCACATGTGATTTGACAGTGTGGCTCCTCCCAGGTGTACCCTGTACACCCTTCACGGCCCCTGCAGGCAGCCCACACCACAGGGGACTACCCTGCATCCCTGGTCATGTCCCGCAGGCAGCCCACCCAACATGGGCATGCCCCCCAGCAAAGGCACATGTCTCCTTGAACTAATGAACACCAACACATGTCCCCTTGCACCCCCACCCCAAAGCACTGTGGGGCACCTGCCAGCAGGCCCCCACCCATGTCCAACTCATGTCTCCCACCACCCCCAAACCCCAGCCACCAGGGTCACCCTCCACCAGGGCCCCACTCATGTCTCCCACCACCCCCACCCCCCAGCACTGTGGGGCACCTGCCAGCAGGCCCCCACCCATGTCCAACTCATGTCTCTCACCACCCCCACCCCCCAGCACTGTGGGGCACCTGCCAGCAGGCCCCCACCCATGTCCAATCCATGCCCCCCTGCACCTGGGTCCCAACATTCCCCAATCATGTCCGTAATGCCCATCCTCCCCTGCCAAAAGGCCCAACCAACTATCACACCCACCCACATATCAAAGGCAATTACATGTTACACCCCCAATGTAAATAATGCAATTTAACACATGTCTGTCACACACAATGGCTGCAAGTGAATGACAAAACACCCAACATGACATGCCTGAAAGCAATGAGATGATACGACACATTGAAGATTAAAAAAATATTATGTATTGAACAGCAAATAAGAAAAAACACAAAGCAAATCAAACAAAACAAGATGAATGTCCATGAAAAAATTATGAAAAAATAAAATAAGCCAATCAAGAAGATAATCCTGGGTCCATGAGCCCTACCAAATTAAACCTAACTGACTACTAACTAAAAAGGGAACTATATACAAAAAAGTGGTGCATTGTCCAATCGCAACCCAAAAAAAATTCTAAAAAACAAAGGAAACCTAACCCTAACTATACAACTATATACAAAGGCAGCGGGCTATTCGGACGGCTCACTGGTTGTTGTCATGGGCCAGGGCATCCTCGAACTCCTGCTCAATGGCTTGGAGGCGGGCATGTTCCCTGGCCCCGAGGTCCCGCAGGGATAACGCAGTGTCAAGCTCAAACTCCCTGCGAAGACCCTCGAGGCACTCAGCCCGCCTCAGCGCCCTCCGCATGGAGTCCTCCGCCCTGACCATCGTGAGCTGTTCCTCCTCTGCCCGCTGCCGCTCCGCACCTATCCGCTGGCACAACCTCTCCCACACGGAAGCCACTCCCATTCCAGGGTTCTCCTGCCCTCCGGCCGATGCCTGCACCCCTGATGTTGATGGCCCCGAGCCATGATGCCTCCCACGTTGAGCCTGCTGCTGCCTCCGACGCAACTGCCTGTGCCAGCACGACGGCATCCAGGCTGATGGAAACCACCGACGCCGTCGTGCACGTGCCCTGCCCGATGATGCCGTCACATCCTCCATCTGCTGGGGTCCAGTTGCTCTGGTGTCCACCCCTGCTGGATCTCTGACTCCCGACTGTGGCAGGGATGGGATCCCCACCGAGCTGGCTGCATTGGTCGGGGCAGGTCCACAGGGGGCCCTGGTGGCATCTGGGCTGGAAGACGGCAAGGAGAACGACTGGTGGATAGCCTGCACAGAGGAGGAGAGGGCCGCCACATTGGCCAACACATGCAGGAAACCCCCGAACATGGCCGATCCCAATTGGGCCACGTCGGCACGGTGCACTTCGTGATGACGTGCGTGCTCCTCCCGGGAAGCACGCACGGCATCACGAATCGCAGCCGTGCGCAACGCGACCCCAATCAGGACCTTCTCCGCACGGCCAGGGGTTCCCACGTCCGCAGGTGGAGGGGAGTCAGGTGACATGGACATCCCCTCTACCTGCGGACAGGCCTGGGACGGGGCATCCCTGCTGGTGCATGGTGGTGCACTCACAGGGTCAGGGACAGCGACATGCACAGGCCCCTCCACGGTGACCTGTGCTGCCTCCTGCCCCTGGCCCTGGACTGCACCACTTGCACCAGCAGGGATGCCCCCACCAGGCCCCATGTGTGCCCCAGTGGCGGCCTCCTCCTCCTCTGTGCAAACCACCAACCTGGATGGCTCCTCACCGTCTCCCACCGTAGCAGGCCCCTGTGGGGGCTCACCCACCCCTTCCGCTGCAGCCGTGGGGGCATCCCCGCCGCCTTGCTCCACAGCGCCGTCTCCGCCCTCTTCTTCACTAGCCGCTGCGTAGAGGGAGACAAAGAACACAAGCATCAGGGCACTGTACAATGGTCCCCTAGACAGGAAGCAATAGCAGATGAGCACCACTGTCAAAGTACACTTCCATCATGTCCCTCCACAACACATGGGCCAGTCCAGGCAAAACACACACAGTAACAGGCATGGTGCATGCCATGGACATTTCCATGCATGTCCAATGGACTCTTGAAACATTCAATGATATGTAACTCACATGCATCATGGCTCATGCCCATCACATGCACACACATCACCTCAGTCACATCCATCTGGCCCCAAACACACCAAACACAGCGGATACAAGGGTCATTTTGCTGCTTTACTGAATCTCTGCATTGTCACACACATGTGTCATGCATCCATGGCATGCACAAGTCACAGACACGCAGGTCAGGCACACAGACATGGCTACCATATATGTACCTGGCATCAGCACCCATCCCTCACCCCCACCCATGTTCAGGTACAGAGACTGGCATGCTCTCATGTTCATAATCTGATTAGGGCTCCCCATGCGGCATTTCGACACATGCAACAACCATGTGCATCACACATCACTGGTCGCACATGCATTACCATGATGTCCCTGCACACATACATGCATACATGGGCTATGGCACACATACAGGCAAGTATCATAGAACCAGCACACCGCAACATGCCCTGTCTCACACAGTAATGCATGGACACTTACCGCTCAACTCCAGACGGGCCTCCCTCTCAAGGATCTGGGCGTGGAGCGCTGGGCGTACGCGTTCCAGGACCCTCATCTGGATGGTACTCATGCGGCCCCGGCCCCCCTCCACGAGGCGCCGGGCCTTCACAAGGGTCCTGGACCTCAAGTCCTCCCAGCGCTTCTTGATCTTCAGGACGTCGCGGGTTGCCACCCCCTCCGCGTTGATGGCAACCACACAGTCGGCCCAGATCCTCTGCCGTCCTTCCTTGCTGGCGCGGGACGATCCAAAGAGGGCATCATACTGCCCCAGGACATGCTCCACCAGGACACCAACTTCGGTGACAGTGAAGCTGGTGCCCCTCTGCCCCTCTGGCCTGGGGTTGCCACTGGTGCCAGATGTGGAAGTGCCCGACATGGCAACCCCAGAGGCAGGTGTGGGTGGGCAACTGGGTCCTGGGGCTGGGCTGTGGAGCGATGTAATACCAGTCGGGAGTCTTCAGTTCCAGCAGGGGTGGACACAGCAACTGGACCCCTGCAGATGGCTGATGTGCAGGCACCAAATGGCAGGGCACGGTGGCAGCAGGCAGGCAGGCAGGCAGGCAGCAGCAGATGGCACGTGGGAGGCTGCTCGGGGCACTGGGGGGCAGTAACTCGGCCTTCTGGGCAGGAGCGTGGGCTTCCGTGTGTTTTCGCGTGGCCAGCTTGATACGGAGTGATTTGGCACGTGAAAATCCTGCACGTCAGCGTGAAATCCGAGGAAAGGCCCTTAGCGCGTAAGCGCGTCAGCACGCATACGCGATTCTATTGGACCAGAGTCCCTCAGCGCGTAAGCGCGTCTGTGACGTGACCCGCACGGGTGTTCCCCACTCAGGACGTGATGACGGGGCACACGTGGAGATACTGCACGTCAGAGTGTCATCGCGTGTAATTGGACAAAAGTGCGCGTACACGCGATTGGCCTATGTACGTGTATTTAATGGGTGCGCGGCCACTTACACACGCAAGTACGTCAGCGAACCTGTATCCCGTGGTGCGTGTGAATTTCCACACGCTATTGGACTGGGAACTGGATTCCAGGGCTGCGCGGGTCACACGCTGTATCCCGTGGTGCGTGTGAATTTCCACACGCTATTGGACTGGGAACTGGATTCCAGGGCTGCGCGGGTCACACGCTGTATCCCGTGGTGCGTGTGAATTTCCACACGCTATTGGACTGGGAACTGGATTCCAGGGCTGCGCGGGTCACACGCTGTATCCCGTGGTGCGTGTGAATTTCCACACGCTATTGGACTGGGAACTGGATTCCAGGGCTGCGCGGGTCACACGCTGTATCCCGTGGTGCGTGTGAATTTCCACACGCTATTGGACTGGGAACTGGATTCCAGGGCTGCGCGGGTCACACGCTCGCCTAGAACACGCGCTAAGCATAAATTGCGGACTTTAACAATAACAAGCTCAGACGCCAGGATGAACATACCGTTCCTAGCAGCAGTGGCAGTGGGCTACCAAAGGAGGAGGAGGATAGTCAGGGCCAGAATATTCACACCCAGAACCAACCTTTTCGGGATGCCTGATGACCAGGTGTATGGGAGGTACAGGTTTCCACCACACATCATACTGGACCTGGTGAGTGAGTGGGAGGATGACCTCACATCACCCACCCTGTGCTCCCAAGCACTCAGCCCCCTGGAGAAGGTCCTCAATGTACTGCACTTCTTAGCCACTGGATCATTTCAGCGGACAAGTGCCATAGTGGGCGGGGTGTCACAGGCCACCCAGTCACGCTGCCTACACCAGGTCTTGAACATCATGACTGCACGCCCATCAGTCCGCAGGCACATATACCTGCCCAGAACACCTGCAGAAAGGCATGCTGCCGCCCTGGATTTTTACGCAGTGGCACGATTCCCCAAAGTGCTAGGTGCCATCGACTGCACCCATGTGGCTCTACGTCCCCCCAGGGCATCTGAGCACATCTATAGGAACCGCAAGCACTGGCATTCCATCAACGTGCAGGTAGCATGTAATGCCAAGGGAATCATCACCTCAGTATATGCCAACTATCCCGGCTCCACCCACGACAGCTTCATTTACCGAATGTCCACGCTAAGCCGGGACCTAGAAGCTGGGCGGCATGGCGATACATGGCTGCTTGGTGAGTATGTATGCCACTGCACATGCATGCATGTTGGATACTGAGCAAGGTCACAACCTCACCAATGATACCAATCCCCACCTCCACAGGGGACAGTGCCTACCCTCTCAGCCCCCACATGATGACGCCAATTCGGAACACCACCACGCCACCCCAGGTAAGATTTAACACAGCCCACATTACAACCAGGGGCATAGTGGAGCGCACATTCGGAGTGCTGAAGTCACGCTTTCGCTCCCTTGACCGTTCTGGCGGGCAGCTGTTATACGCTCCCCCAGTAGTGTGCAGGATCATAGTGGCAGCATGTGTCCTGCACAACGTTGCAACACGCCGGGGCCTGGCCGTGGACATGGTGGTGGCCCCACATCCCCAACCACATGCACAGCCGCTGCGCATGGGAGGGGAAAGGGCACGGGGGGAGGCAGCCCGTACACAGCTAGTGGCTAATTACTTCACATAGAAATCACACCCCTGTGGAGTGCACACTGCCCTGGCACATTCCATCTGACAATCAATGATGACTCAACCTGACACTGATCCTGAATGTCTGGAGAATGAACGGGGAATTCCATGTCAGCCTGAGATTGTTCACCTGGAAGTGTCACAATGTGTGCATCCCTACCCACACAGACACCACCAATGCAGTTTTGTGAAGTTACACATTGAAGCAGCTAAAATGAATACCCACTTGCAAAATGCAACAAGAGGACAGTGCCATGTCAGCCAACCCAACCCCAGCACTGCCACACGACACACCGTGCCATGTCATGCTAATTGCAGGTAAACAAAGTAATCCCCACAACATGACATCACTCTCACTATGTACAGTGGCACTATTAGAAACCTGCAACACCTGAAATGCTCACAGCAATGCCGGACCAACAACATACTTGAGCACGTAGTACCATTAACATGACATCAAAAATGTAACATATTAGTAGTCTCACCACCTGGAAATGCCTGCACTCCCACCACTACCAACTGTGCAGTGTTGGCGCCATGTAGAGTTGTAGGTGCACTGCTGCCAACATGGTCCCCATCGCCAGACTAGAGGTCCTTGTGTGGACTTGAGGAAGGGACCTGCAAATTGGGAGGTAGACACAGAAGAAGAGTTACACATCAATGCAACATGCAGTGTACAACACAACAGCAATATGCACTAGGAATGTATACACAGTATTGACTACAGACTGGCCACACAGGTCATGGGAGTCCAACGTCACTGTGTAATTCACTGTCACTTGGGCACACCCTTTGCAAGCCCATGGAAACGGGAAGCAGGAGGGGTGTGTGTGACTCAAACCCAAGCATCTGAACCAAATACATTACAAGCCTGCATGTGCCCAGCCACAATGCAGCGTATGCCCACAGGAACCACGGAAGCCAACAGATCGGAGCCAACAGATCGGAGCCAACAGATCAGAGCCAACAGATCGGAGCCAACAGATCGGAGCCAACAGATCGGAGCCAACAGATCGGAGCCAACTGATCGGAGCCAACAGATCGGAGCCAACTGATCGGAGCCAACAGATCGGAGCCAACTGATCGGAGCCAACAGATCGGAGCCAACAGATCGGAGCCAACAGATCGGAGCCAACAGATCGGAGCCAACAGATCGGAGCCAACAGATCCTCCCAAAAAAATTGGGAATAAAAGAAATCAAAATAAAAATAAAAATAAGAAAAAATCAAAAATGGCCATTGATGGGCCCGGGGGGGTTGGGGAGGCCACCCAGGAGGTCCGAGGACAGGATGCACACCAGAACCCACCTGCGTGGATCCTGGGAAAATAAAACACCTCCATGGGCTCATGGCCCACACGGCTACCCTATTGTGGGAGTGTCACTGCTGTCGCTATTATCACCCTGTGCAGCTGCATCCGGAGGTGGTTGCACTATGGGAGGCAGCCCACGCAAGGCCCTAGTCTGCTCCTCCATGGCTGCAAGCATGCGGGTGTGGTAGGTCTGGTTCTGGAGGATGAGTGTGCGGAGGTCCCCATGCAACAACTCACGGGATGCCCGGACCTCCGCCCTCGTTGCCTGCATCTCAGCTGAGAGCGTACGGGTGAGACGCTCCAGCTGCTGTTCTGTCCTTTGGTGTGTTGAAGCCTCAAGCTCAACAAGAGTCGTCCTGAGGTGTAGGAGCTCCTGCCTCAGGGCTTCCCTGTGGCCCTGGGACTCAATGGAGATGGCCTCCTGCAGAGTCGCCAGTGCCGCCCGCCTGTCCCTGTTGGACCCCAACATGTCCTCCCTGTGTGACTGGCAGATGGAGTCAGTTGCCTGCTCTAGTCGCTCCATCAGCCTTTCTGGGGGGACAATGGAAGTGGCCACCCTATCCATGGCCTGAGCCATCATCTCGGATGATGCAGCCTGTTGGGTAGCCATACCGTAAATGGATTGCTCCCATGCGGTATTGCCAGGTGGCGTACGGCCACCACGTCGGCGGGCACCACACCTGTCTGGGGCAAGGCGAACTGCGCCTTGCTGTGCCGGCACTGCCTGAGGCTGCAGGACTGCATTCCCCCTCTGATCTGCTGGCCCAGGAACAGGATCAGATGTCGCGGAGTGTGACCCTGCATCCGTAACCACCAAAGGCGTAGCTGCCAACACTGACATCCCCATGGAGGGTACTGACCCTGGTGCAGGTGGGTGAGACAGAACAGAATCCCTCCCTGGAACACTCACCAGCGACGGCACGTAGGTCTCATCCGAATCAACACCTGAGTACAGCTCGGGGGAGGTGCAGCCAGAGACACCCCTTGAGAGCACGACCTGCAGCACTTGTGGGTTCTCCCCCACCACCACACCACGTCCCTCACTGGTGGTTGGTCGGCCCTGGGACACCTCCTGGGTCTGCACCATCTCCACAACCCCAGCAGTATCAGGTGCGTCTTCCCCTGCAAAGACATGAAAACAAAGTAATGGAAACAGGCATTAGCACCATGGCACACATTGAGGGCTGAGAAGCAAGAGAACCAGTACTTGATTGACATGTCCCACATGACTAGAACCCTCCCATGCATGCACCCTCACTGCGTATGAAGTGCAGGCAAACGGCACACACTGATGACACCAAGATGGAAGATGAACAAATTTTCTGCATGCTGCCTGGCAGTGGCATCACACATTGGCCTGTGATTGGCAGGTGAAACACACATGCCATCACACAGATGGCATGTACCATTGCTATTGAGTGAAGATGGAGAGGAGGGCAGCACCTATTCATTCAGTCCAGTTCCCGCATGTAATAGCTTTTCTGATTCTAACAGGTCAGATTTTTCACCTGGAGCTGCCAGTCTGTAATGGTCAAATTGCACAGGGACATGTGTGTACAAATGATATCCAGGTAACAAAGTCACTCCCCTTTACCATACCCATGTCAGACATGTGACTAGTGGACAGCGACATGCCTAGTGAAAGTGGTTGAATGCAAACAAACTGACTGAATGAACAGTGAAAAATAAGCAAATCTGTTGTGTCAAGGTGACACTTCAAGGGCAACTGGCGTGCAGTTGTGCTAGATGTCTACTGTTGGCAGAAGGGATACTGCTATGGCCAAATGCAGCTGCGCAGGAAGTATTGCATGAAGCACATGGCTGACCCATACGACTGAGGCGCACACACTCTCTCCTGGCACCCAAACAGAAGCCCTCACACACACACCATGCACATGTATGACACACACATGCATGTGCACTCACCGGACAATGCCTCGTAATCAGCAAGATCTCCCACGCCTTGGATCTGTTCCTCCGTGACGTAGGTCCCAGCGACTGACTCATGTGGAGTGAGTTCCATGTCTACTACTGGAGACCCACCTCCAGTCACTAGAGTTGCGGCATGACTTGAGGCCAGCTTACTCTTTGCCCTGCGCTTTAGGTCATTCCAGCGCTTATAGCAATCATTGGCTGTGCGCC
Organism: Ambystoma mexicanum; assembly: GCF_040938575.1. Classification (NCBI taxonomy): domain Eukaryota; kingdom Metazoa; phylum Chordata; class Amphibia; order Caudata; family Ambystomatidae; genus Ambystoma; species Ambystoma mexicanum. The sequence continues at coordinate 172,610,552 of NC_090925.1, forward strand.
TCACGATTCCAAGGGCACTTACGATGTCCGCAACGGTCTGCCAGTGTGCCTGGCGTTGTGCAGGTGTGGTCTTGGATCCTGCAACAATGACCATCTCGTTGTCATGTCCGGACACATACTCGACAAGTGCATTCAGTTCGTCATCCGTGAAGCTGGGCTTCCTGGACGGGCCGGACTGTGTAGCCGTGTCTGGGGCATCAGCCTGTGCCGGACGAGCACTCTTCCTCTTCCGCTTGGAAGGTGGTGGTGATCCTGAGTGTCCTGCGCCGCTCTGGACACTAGGGGCAGGAGCCCTGGTGGACTCTGTATCAGGAGTGTGGGATTGCACACTCAGCATGGGAGTTGGTGCAGGCATTGGCTCGAGTGTGATGGTGTCAGGGGGAATCTCAGCAGCATGGACTAGGACCGACACTGTCCTGGCTGGGTGTGTGAGGGCTGGGGTGGATGGAGCCGCAGCTGCCCCTGCAGCCACTCCGCCCTGCCTCCTTGGTGCAGTAGATGACCTTGCTGCCCCAGATCCACGTGGCATGATGGCATCAACGTGCACCAGCGCACGTGTCGTAGCCCTGCTGACCTGGAAGTCAGCCATGGAGTCAGCCAGGTCTGGTGCCACAATGGGCTGGTCCAACAAGGGCTGAGCATGGATGGTGTCAGCCACTTCAGCCTCAACGGGAGGGGGGGAGGGGGGGGGGATGATGGGTGCCCTTGACTGGTCCTCCACACATGGGGGGACAGGCTCACCCTGCAAGTTACGACCACGTCCCCTACCGGATCCACCACGGCCACCACTTGTGGCTCTTCCACCTTTGCCACCCTTACGGAATCCTCGCCTCCCAGCCATGGCACTGATATTAATGTGCGTATGGGAGTGGCTGTAGACAATTGTCCTGGGCAATTGGGGGTCAAAGGGGTTGGGTACCAGATGGTAATTGTACCCTAGTGCTCTAGCACGGCTGATTGTAACCCCTGGGGAAAGATGACGGGTCACGCAACGCACAGGAGGCCCAAAAAAGGGAGATGACGTGCACGCAACCCCTCCTAGACCACGTGTGCAGAAAGAAAAACCTGCACTACGCTGTGGCACCCAGTAACACAAGAATGAACGTATGCGTGTCACACGCAGCCTAGTATGACCTCTGAAGGGGTAGGCAACACACGGGGCAAGCACAGAAGTTGGATACGTGCGTGACTCACCGTCTGCCAGGTAAAAGAGCGTGAAGAATGAGCGCGTTTGGCTGGCTAAACCCCCGCCAAAAGAAGATGTGTACGCTGTCTGAGAAGACAGGACAACAGTAGAAGGGGACACTGTTTGAGGGAACAGGCCCAGGTAAACCAGTAAAAGAGAAAAAAGAGAAAAAGCTGTCAGAGGTAACAGGGAATACGAACTGGAAACGCCGTGAAGTAAATCGCGTGTGAAACGACAAGAAGTACAGATTTCACCCACTCGCTCTCCACGAAAAGCACGTACAAGGAAATGGTGTTCTACATGTACCTTATATACAGGCCCACACGTACAGCGTCACTTACGCGGCGTGTACGTTCACCAATCACACGCTTTGTCACTCCTGCGTGTAGATCCATTTTCACCAATCACACGCTTTGTCACTTCTACGTGTACATCCATTTTCACCAATCACACGCTTTGACACTGGGACGTGTCACGCAACAATTTCCTGCACGTGCAGGTGACTATAGGCGCGCATATGCTGTTGACGGGTTTACGCGCTAAGGGCCTTTGCTGACGTGTGGGATTTCACTACCTATCAGGCTGTCCACGCGTTCACACACGAGAGACCACGCTCCTGGCCAGGAGGCGAAATTACTGCCCCCCAGAGCCCTGAGCACGCTCCCACCTGCCATCTGCTGCTGCCTGACTGCCTGCTGGCCACGTGCCCCACAGTGCTGGTGGGTGGGGGTGTTGGGAGACATGGGTGGGGGCCTGGTGGAGGGTGCCCCTGCACTGGTGGGGGTGGTGGGAGACATGGGTGGGGGCTTGGTGGAGAGTGCCCCTGGTGGCGGGGGGTGGTGGGAGACATGGGTGGGGGCCTGGTGGAGGCTGCCCCTGGTGGCGGGAGGGTGGGGGTGGTGGGAGACATGAGTGGGGGCCTGGTGGAGGCTGCCCCTGCACTGCTGGGGGGGTGGGGGTGCAGGGGGACATGAGCAGGTGTGCAGGGTAGTCCCCTGTTTTGTAGACTGCCTGCAGGGGCCGTGGAGGGTGTACAGGGAACACCTGTGAGGACCCACCCAGCCTAATCGCGTGTGATGATTCCCACGCACCCCTGTAATACACGTACCCTGGCTAATCGCGTGTATAACTTCCCGCGTACCCCTGTAATACACGTACCCTGGCTAATCGCGTGTTAAACTTCCCGCGTACCCCTGTAATACACGTACCCTGGCTAATTGCGTGTTGAACTTCCCGCGTACCCCTGTAATACACTTACCCTGGCTAATCGCGTGTTAAACTTCCCGCGTACCCCTGTAATACACGTACCCTGGCTAATCGCGTGTTAAACTTCCCGCATACCCCTGTAATACACGTACCCTGGCCAATCGCGTGTTGAACTTCCCGCGTACCCCTGTAATACACGTACCCTGGCCAATCGCGTTTTAAACTTCCCGCGTACCCCTGTAATACACGTACCCTGGCTAATCGCCTGTTAAACTTCCCGCATACCCCTGTAATACACGTACCCTGGCCAATCGCGTGTTGAACTTCCCGCGTACCCATGTAATACACGTACCCTGGCTAATCGCGTGTATGACTTCCCGCGTACCCCTGTAATACACGTACCCTGGCTAATTGCGTGTTGAACTTCCCGCGTACCCCTGTAATACACTTACCCTGGCTAATCGCGTGTTAAAGTTCCCGCGTACCCCTGTAATACACGTACCCTGGCTAATCGCGTGTTAAACTTCCCGCGTACCCCTGTAATACACGTACCCTGGCCAATCGCGTTTTAAACTTCCCGCGTACCCCTGTAATACACGTACCCTGGCTAATCGCCTGTTAAACTTCCCGCGTACCCCTGTAATACACGTACCCTGGCCAATCGCGTGTTAAACTTCCCGCGTACCCATGTAATACACGTACCCTGGCTAATCGCGTGTATGACTTCACGCGTACCCCTGTAATACACTTACCCTGGCTAATCGCGTGTTGAACTTCACGCGTACCCCTGTAATACACGTACCGTACCCTGGCCAATCGCGTGTTAAACTTCCCGCGTACCCCTGTAATACACGTACCCTGGCTAATCGCGTGTATGACTTCACGTGTACCCCTGATATGCACGTTACCCGCTTTGCGTTCCTTGTTTGGCTGCCCTGTAAACTGGTCCAGAGTTAGCGCAGCCCTTTGCGATGATTTAGCGATTTTGCTGGCTTTTCCTTGCGAGAGGGCGTTCTTGGGGGCGTTACTGGCGCTGCTGCAGGGTCGCTGCGATACTCTGCGCCACGGCTGGTTTGGGAGCATGTAATCCATGAATACGCTGTGCGCGGAAATCGGTTTTATCGCACGTGCCTGGCGCAGTCAATCGCACGCGGACACTCTGCGCCAGCCGATTGCGACACTTTTCTGCGAAATTCTATGAATTACCCTGTCAGTATTTAGAAAGCAAGGCCTCTGCTTCCAGGGGCCTCACGTTCTCTCCATAATGGTGGCGCCGGCCCACATGCATCACTTGATTAAAGGGATGCCTTGCAGGTGCGATGCCACCATTATGGCTGAAAGGCATTTTTTTCTGGAGCCTGAAGCTTTCGCACAGGAGCGAGAGCTTCAGGCTTCAGAAAAAAATCCTTTTCATGTAGTGGCCGGGGCTGGCAGGGGAGATTAGTGCTGAGCCCCGGCAGGCCCCATCCCACTTAAAGCCCTGGCCAGCGGTAAAAGGCAATGTTGCCTTTGTGGGTGCTTTTTTTCTTTCTTTTTTGAAGTATTTATCTGACCGGATGGCCACTACCAACCCCGCCCCCTCTAGACCACGCCCCCTATGCCCCCCAACTCCTCCCCCACCCCGGCACTTGTGAGATCCCCCACCACATTTTTTCCATTTCCACCACTGCTCTGTCCCCATTCCCATTGAGCCCTATGGGGGCTCAAATGGGAATGGGGAATGGTATTTGGAATGGTGACTTACCGGGTCCTCCAGGGTCGGAATGACCCGGTAAGTCCCCATACCGCCTACCCGGCCCGGTACCCGGTAAGGGAGTAGCCATGCCGCTAATAGCGGCTTGGTTGCCTCCTACCGTGTAATGAGGCCCATGGCCTGCCATGCAGAAATAGCAGGCAGAATATACTCCTGCCTGCTACAAAGTGAGAAAACGAGGGTTACCGGCCATTATGCCTGCCTCCACACCTTTTGTTTTGCTCCTTAGTGTATAAATGACATAAACTGCAAACAGGGAAACTCTGTGCAACTGTTTACGCTTGGGGCTCCTTGCATGTATTTCTTACAGTGCTGTACAATGGGAGGCTTTTCTGGCTATCATTATTTAGCATTCTAGGACTGGTATTTTTACCTTCAGGATGTGAAAAATAAAGGTACACTGATATTATTGTGCCTTTGTTTTTATAAGTATTTACATGCTTTGCTATAGAATTCGTGTATTTTTCAAGTAAAGATTATAAGACAGTAATAGTGTAGTCCTGGAAAGCCAATACTTAAACATCTGTTCCAAGTATGACTCAGAAGGTATGTGGTCAAGTGCGAACCTTGCAAAGAGGGTTAAAGCCCTGGCTACACTGCTTAACCAAAGTGTGTATTTGTATTTGTTGTGCATTTGTAAGGGGCTTATACAAAGAAATTGTGTTTCAAAGCGGCCACAGGGCAAAGAGGAGGGAACGAGGGAACAAAAGGCAAATAAAATAACAATGATGAACAAAGATAGAGGCAGTCTTTCTCGGCCTTGTGAACATTTGGAACGTGCAAGTGCCGAGAGGGTAGAAGGGACAAGAGAATGGGGGGTAAGTGCTAGAAGTTTCACAGAGGGGGAAGTGCCAGAGAGTCAGTCACAAGGCAACATATAAGTGCCAGGCAGGAGGCACTTGATAAAATGTGGTCACCTGCCAATACAGTAAGTGCAGGCCTATGGGACAGCACAGGCAAGTGGGAGCCCAAAGGAGGGTGCATGCGGCGGGCGTAGGCTGAAATGGCGATTGGATGGAAGGCAAGGACCCAGAAGGACACATAAGGGCCCAGGCCACCAATCTCAGCGACTGCATGGGAAGGAGAGGGGGAAAGAGGAGGAGAAGAGTAAAGTCTTGAGGATCTTGCAGATTTGAGGAGATCTGGTTCAAGACACAGAGAAAGGGGGAGGCTGTTCCATAGAAGGGAGCCTGCCGAGGAAAGAGATCAGCCTCCTGTTTGCTGCTTAGAGAAGGGCTTGATATGCAGAGTTGGAGCCGGAAGATCGGAGAGATCTGGATCGAGAATATTTGGTGAGAGGCAGTTGTAGATAACGTTGTCCCTGTCCCCAGACAACCTTATGGATGATGCAGAGAGAGCATTAGCAAATGATTTAAAAGGTTTGCCCACATTTTGAAATCTCTTTGCAAACTTCACTGTTGACCTATCCATTCTAGGATCTTCTTTCTCGTGTTCTGCATTGGCCATCACTGTTTTTATTCTACTGCTCACCAATTCCTCATGCATGTTCCTTTTAAACGTACACTGCCCCGGTGCCTGTGATCTTCTCACCAACTCCTTTTTGAGTTCCTCTCTGTCGTTTTGCTCTTAAAGGGAGCAGATGTTCATATTGGAGCAGAGTGTGAATTAGCCGTCGCTTCAAACTCTGTAATATTGTAAATCACTTACTGCACTAATGATCACTAATAAGGGTGAAACCAGACATGCAGTTGTCTGCAACCAAAAAGGTGATTGGTGCAAGGTTTTTAATAAATGTGTACCAATAGCATTGCTCTGGGCAACCTTCTACATTGGTATCTGGTCTTTTCATCGAGCGCAAATCCATCGAAGTCAGTTCCATCGAATTTTCTTCAACGAAAATCATTTCCATCGACATGCCTTTTCCTTGAATAAAATTTGATGGATTTCAATGAATTTTAGGGTCAGGGCAAGGGTTAGATTTAGGGTTAGGGCAAGGATTAGAATTAGGTTTGGGGTTAGGGCAAGGGTTAGAATTAGGGTTAGGGTTAGGGCAAGGGTTAGAATTAGGGTTGGAGTTAGGGCAAGTGTTAGAATTAGGGGTAGGGTTAGGGCAAGGGTTATAATTAGGGTTAGGGCAAGGGTCCGAATTAGGGTTAGAGTTAGGGCAAGGGTTAGAATTGGGGTTGGAGTTATGGCAAGGGTTAGAATTAGGGGTAGGGATAGGGTTAGTGCAAGGGTTAGAATTAGGGCTGGGGTTAGGGCAAGGGTTAGAATTAGGGTAGGGCAAGGGTTAGAATTAGGGTTAGGGCAAGGGTTAGAATTAGGGTTGGAGGGAGGGCAAGGGTTAGAATTAGGGGTAGGGTTAGGGGAAGGGTTAGAATTAGGGTTGGGGTAGGGCAAGGGTTAGAATTAAGGTTGGAGATAGGGCAAGGGTTAAAATTAGGGGTAGGGTTAGGGCAAGGGTTAGAATTAGGGTTAGGGTTAGGGCAAGGGTTAGAATTAGGGTTAGGGTTAGGGCAAGGGTTAGAATTAGGGTTAGGGCAAGGGTTAGGGTTAGGTTAGGGTTGGGGTTAAGGGGGGCTGGGCGTGGGGGTTGGGGACGGCTGGGGGGACCCACCCCCAATATACACAAAAACATTAAAACGTTACAAGGAGCTGGCCAGTGCCGAAATGTCAGCACTGGACAGCTCCATATAGCATTGTAACGTAGAAAATGAAGGCATCACAATGCTATCTTTTACATTTAAAAGTACATATCTATTTGATGGAAAATTTTCGATGGATATGTACTTTTAATGTTAAACATAGAATTTCGATGCATTTGTTTTCGATGCATATTTTTCTGATGTATTGTCTTTTCGGTGCATCTTTTATGATGGATTGACCATAAACTTTCTACATAACCATTTTGTAGCCTGTCTGTACCATTGGAAAAGGGGTCTAGCCGTATGCAAATCAGTCAAGCACTGCCAACAATGGTAGCAGCCGAACTGCTAGGCCAGGTATGATATGATATGATATGGCATTTGTAACGCGCCTATACACAAGTCCCCTCTGCACGGAAACACATGCAACCCCAGACATGTTTCAGCCTTGTTGGGTCTCCTCAGTTAGGTGTAGCTTGGTTCCCGATTGCATGTCAAGCTAGGGAATCACATCTGGGCATACACTCTCTCACATAGGGAGACAAACTATAACCAAAAAAGTGATTGGTGGAAGGTTTTGAATAAATCTGAACCAATGGCACTGATCTGGTGCAGTGTCGGCAGCCTTGAGAAATTTCTGTCTTGGGTTGATTATTCTATGTATAAAATATCACTGCTCATTAAAAGAAGGAACATTTTCTGCAGCAAAGGGCTTGCATTTGGGCCAATTTGCATACACACAATGTCTGGCTCATGTAGCACTGAACTGGAGGTGAACTTCCAGCAATAGCCACTTGGTGGAGCTCTGGCATGTGTGTCTTGGCTCAAATGAATTATTCTACCTTTACAGGAAACAACTTGAAGCCTATCTTTTATCCTTAGTCGTCATAGGTATGTTTTCTCTGAGCCTACAGCCAAGAACACCCTCCTGCAGTGAGCATGAGCTCAATAAGTGCCAATACAATACCATAGCATAGTGCAGACATTTACCCCTGCTGAGCTGCCTTTGAAAAGGTGTGTGCACGGTTTAAATCCTAGCAGCTTGATTGTGTGGTCCTTGTATGCGCTGGGTTAAATTTCAGGTGTGCGGAGCAGTGGCTTCGCCAGGAATCAAATTTAGGAGGGGCACAGAGGGGCCCAAAGACAAAAGTAGGGGGGCCACAGACGCAAGTGGGGGGGGCAACTATGAAAGGTAATGTGTGACGACAAACGCACTCCTGCAGAGAGGCTTTTGTGCAGTCCAACTACCCACACCCCAATGCACCTCTCCTCCCATCAGAATGCAGGCACACAACTATTCAGTGACTAATGGCCCATCATTAGTGTTGCGTAGCAATGATAGTTATGTACGCGTGCGCGAGCAGCATCGAGGCTCGCGCATGCGCTTATGACATTAAAGGCGGTGCGCCGGCAGTTCGCGCCGGCGACCGGAGCAGACACACGTCTCCGGCATCCTCTCTATGGATGCCTGCCTGCATGCGTGAGTGTGTGTATGAGTGAGCCCCCGACACGCCCTGAGGCCCATAACACTGGTGACGAAGGCAGACACGGAGCCATCCTCTGTTCCGAAGACATCGGAGTGAAGGAACGTTACTGCGTGTGTATCGATCGGATGCATATGGACCCGCACGCACGGCCGGCGGCCATTTTCTTACTCTACTCTACACGCGGATTGCAGTGGCTGCGGCCCGAGAGGGTGCTCGTGCGCCATCTGCCTCCTGCACTGCTCCAGAGCAATTTTTGGAACCACCACAGCCCAGACACCACAGGGTTGTGGTAAGAACAAGAAAGAGAGTGTGAAAGCACTCTGAAGGTCACCAGTTACCTCGACTCCTACCAGACAAGGATCACTGTGAGTACACAATGGGGGAAGAAGGAGAGGAAGAAGAAAATGATGTCGCCCCAATACCTCGCAGAATGCACAGTACTCTAGCTCCTATGCCTGAATTTGATACCACAGGCACCCCATCTAAGTTAGGACCGAAGTGGATCACATGGGTCAAAAAGCTGGAGATGTTTTTTAGAGCCTCGGGGGAAACGGAAGATGAGGCGAACATTGCCATCATGTTCTATTCTGCAGGGACTGAGGTTCAACGCATATATGACACTCTCAACATTCCAGCAGCGAATTATGATGCGGTCAAGCAAGCCTTCCATGACCACTTCCTTCCGATGGCGAACGTTGACTTTGACAGGTTTGTCATGGGCGCTGAGAAACAATTGGAAGAGGAATCATTAGACCAGTTTTGCGCTCGTCTGAGACACCTAGCAAGCTCCTGTAGATGGGTTAACAAGGAAGAAATGGTTCGCAACCAACTGCTGCAGGGTTGCTGTTCAGGGAAACCAAGGAGACAAGTGCTAAGAGAACCTGGACTGACTCTGCAGCAAATTCTGGACATGGGGAGAGCGTACGAACTGGCGGAGGCAAGAGGGGCGAAAATGGACGCTGCTACACGCTCCAGGAAGGAGGAAGAGGCATATGCAATAGGACGTTCGGCCATGGTGAAGGCAAGATGGACACCAAAGAGAAGCGAAGGGCCCACAACGCAAGGGAATGTCTCATCGTGTTCATACTGTGGGTACGATCTGCCACATGCGGGAGAGTGCCCAGCAAAGTCAAGGTCGATGCGGCACACCGGGACACTATGCGAGGATGTGCAGGGCAACGATGCCAGTAACAGTTTTGAGAGGACCAGAGAGAAGTGGTAGGAGTGTCGCTGGATGAGTAAGGGGTGTGCCCTCTGTCGAACAAGGGAATATCGCGGAAGAGGAGGAGGAAGATGAAGAAATACTTTTCATCTCAAGCATTGCGCAAGGCCCTGGGGACCGTCGACAACCCAAATGCACCGTCAACATTAGCGAGATACCAACTCCGGTCCTCATAGATACTGGGGCGTCCGTCTGCATACTTGCAACCAAACATTACAATGCTCTTCCTGGTCCACCAAGGCTGACGAATTCCACAGCGCAAATCTACGCATTCGGAGGGGATACACCTCTTCCCATCCATGGAGTGTTCGTGGCCCCAGTCTCTCATGGTCAAAACAAAATAAAGGTGAGGTTTTTCGTCACCAGCGTAAGCCCACATTCCCTCCTAAGCTGTGCCGCGTCAGAAGCGCTAAACATTGTACACTTCACTCTTGCTGTGTACTTCACCGATCTGGACCGCCTACTACAGCGTTTTGAGAAGATCTTCACTGGTATTGGAAAACTCAAGGCAGAGCCCATACGGCTGCACATAGATGAGTCCGTGAGGCCGACAGCGCTTAAACATCGCCGTATACCTTTTCATCTAAGGGAACAAGTTGTGAAAGAGCTACAGTCACTAGTGGACAAGGACATTATCGAAACGGTAGATGGACCCACTCCCTGAGTCTCCCCAATTGTGGTGGCCCCGAAGCCGAAACAACCAGGGGCAGTACGCATCTGCGTAGATATGAGGCTGCCCAATGTAGCGATCAAACGAGAACGCCATCTCACACCGACCCTAGATGACATCGTCGGAGAGCTCCAGGGAGCTAGGGTTTTCTCGAAGCTAGACCTAAGATCAGGCTACCACCAGTTGGAGCTCCACCCCGAGTCTAGATACATTACGACCTTTACGACTCATGAGGGGTTGTATCAATACAAAAGACTTAGTTTCGGGATCTCGTCCGCAGCAGAGGTCTTTCAGAATGCCATCAGGGGGGCACTGTCAAGACTCAAAGGGGTCATTAACATGTCAGATGACATCCTAGTTTTCGCGAAGTCAGAAGCTGAACACTTGAAGCGTCTAGAGAACACCCTTGAGAGACTGTGCAGTGTCGGTTTAACCCTACACAAAGAAAAATGCGAATTTTTGAAGCACAGGCTTGAATTTTTTGGATTTATATTTCATGCTGGAGGAATTTCCCCGGATCCGGAGAAGGTAAAAGACATCCGAGATGCATCCCCACCAGCGTCGCCAGCCAAAGTAAGAAGCTTCCTAGGGATGGTCAGTTATTGTGGCCGCTTTATCCGATATCTAGCCTCCCTATCAGAACCACTGAGGGCACTCACCAGAAATGATGTGGCGTGGACATGGACAGGGAAGGAACAAAGAGCGTTCACCGCCATCAAACATGCCCTGTCGGAGCAAGAAGCAATGGCATATTTCCACCCCGGTCGCGAGTCGGAGATCGTAGTTGATGCTAGCCCAGTGGGGTTGGGAGCAGTCCTCATGCAAGCAGACCAGCAAGGGACCATGAGGCCCATCGCCTATGCCAGCAAGGCCCTGACCGACACAGAGAGGCGTTACTCCCAAATGGAGCGAGAAGCCTTGGCCATACTATGGGGGTGTAAACATTTCAGAATCTACATTCTAGGGAAGCCAGTCGTTGTGGTGACTGACCACAAACCCCTCTTCCCAATATTGTCTGGAACGCCGTCCAAACCGCCTCCGCGCATAGAAAGGTGGATGTTGGCCCTCATGGAATATGGGGTCAAATTACTATATCGACCAGGGACACACAACCCGGCGGACTACCTATCGTGCCATCCGGCCACCGGGAGGCTCAGGGACTCACTAGAGGTGGCGGACTGCGTGGAAGCCGTACATCTAGTAGTTGAGGCAGCACTGCCTGTTTCCCTGACGCGTCAGGAAATCGCGGATGAATCCAATAGCGATGAAGCATTCCGAAAGATAAAAGGTGCGGTGGACACAGGAGAATGGTGGGAGGTCCTACTAGACAACTCCCAAAGTACTGCGGAAGCACAAAGAGATCTACAGGCACTCTGGAAGGCACACCATGAATTGTCGGTGGCGGACGATGGAATACTGCTAAGAAGGCACCAGATCGTAATACCAGGGGTGTTAGTTGAGAAAGTCCTACAGCTAGCCCACAAGGGACATCAAGGAATGGCCAAGATGAAAGCTCGTCTCAGGTTTAAAGTTTGGTTTCCGGATCTGGAAGGAAGGGTGGAGAAATTTGTGAAGGCCTGCATCCCATGTCAAGCCGCAAGCCCTGTGGAGAAGGCGCCACCCATTCAGGCCATGGAGAGGAGTGACCGCCCATGGGGGACAGTGCACGCGGACTTCGGATCCACGGGCCGAGGTTTATACTTTCTGGTGGTGACAGACCAGTGGTCACGATACCCAGAGGTGGAGTTGGTCAAATCCACATCCAGCGACCACACCATTTTGGCCATGGACAAAATATTCGCCACACATGGATTCCCTCTGGAAATTTGCTCGGACAATGGGTCACCGTTTCAGGGCCAGCGTTTTGCTCAATACTGTGAGGACAGGGGAATAAAGCATCGCAAAATAACTCCACTATGGCCGAGAGCAAATGGCGAGGTGGAGCGGTTTATGCGAACGCTCAACAAAGTGTTCCGCATATCGGTGAATGGGGGAGAAGATCTCTGGCGAAATCTGGTAGAGTTTCTCAGAGAGTATCGCACGACCCCACATCAGTCCACCGGAGTCGCCCCCGCAGAAGCCCTTTTCAAAAGAATACCAAGAGGTCTACTACCCGAAGTTGAAGGAAGACCACCAGGAGAGATCGACAACCGCAACGTGCGCACAGCGAGGGCCACTCTGAATGAGAAGGAGAATACACGGCGAAGACTACCCGAGAGGGCGATCGCAATAGGTGACACCGTGCTGGTGCGCAACAGGAAGCCAGAGGGGAAGTTATCACTGCCGTATGAACCACAACCACTGGGTGTGACCCACGTCAAAGGGTCGATGGTCACGGCCGCCAACGCAAGAGGGACTGTTACCAGAAATATTTAGTTCTTCAAGCGCATAGAAACTGCAAACCCAGAAGCAGCCGTCAGAGATGACCCCGACCCGAATACTGGAGTGCCGGTGGAAGACGATGGGCCGCCAGAAGCTCCGGTGGCACCCGAGGACCCCGACGCCGGAGCACGCAGGTACCCGAGCCGGGCGGGGCGCAAGCCACCGCTGAGGTTCAAAGACTTCATCATGGACTCTACCTCGTAACTAAGGCATAGTTATAGTGAAAGTTATGAGGGACCCCGTTGGTTCCCATGTTTGATAATGTTAATTTTGTTTTGGGGAAAAGGAGGGATGTTGCGTAGCAATGATAGTTATGTACGCATGCGCGAGCAGCATCGAGGCTCGCGCATGCGCTAATGACATTAAAGGCGGTGCGCCGGCAGTTCGCGCCGGCGACCGGAGCAGACACACGTCTCCGGCGTCCTCTCTATGGATGCCTGCATGCGTGAGTGTGTGTATGAGTGAGCCACCGACACGCCCTGAGGCCCATAACAATTAGCAGTTTCGTGCACTGCATTCTGATGGGAGGGGCTGCAAGCTGCTGTGCACACGATGGAGGTCGCTGTGCAGAAGCCGGGCAGGAGCACCTGAGAAGTAGCTCGCGCTCATGTTCATAACGATGCCAGAACGCATACCAAGATCACTGCTCGCGTTGAGGCAAAAGGAGAGTGTTTGCCGTGTCATATGCAGACATTTGCCTCCGTGAGTGTCAAATATAACACCACAAACAGAGACACGATCACTGCACGCCTTAGGTAGAGGGGGCACAAAGGGTGGCCTAGGATTTCCGAGGGGGTGGGGGGGCACTGACTAGGGAAAAGATCAGAGCATGAGTTCTGCGGGATTACAGTGTAGTCCCAGCTGGGTCACCTTGTCCTTTGGCAGAGGCCATCAATGTTGATGCCACAGTATGCTTGTGTGTGCTTATTGTAGGGGCCATTGTTGGAGAGGCAAGCGCCAGTGCCAGTAGAGCAGCTGTGTGGTCATTGGCATGGCCATTTCATCCTCGCTATTATATGCCAGGGTGCTGTGCCTATCGCTCTTCTGAGTGCTTTCATAGTCAAACCTGCAGTGTTTCAGCATCAGATCCTCCTCTAGTCTCCACATACAGCCTGTCTTTGGGTGTCTGCCTCTTCCAAGGCTCGATGGAATGTTCCGCTGTCTTGGCAATAGAGATGTTCCCATCGGGAGAGGGGATGCAACACAGCCACAACACTTCTTGGATCTTGGAATCATGACAGTGGACAATATGCTGGTCAGGCACGAGTTGATCGCTCACATCAAAGGCATATGTGCTGGTCCATTCCCTGAGCACATTCACAAAAATCTGTATTGGGTGCCATTGCTGATTGAAGGGGTACAAAGACATTGCCTCCCAAGCACTGTATTTCCGGTCGCACCAAAACATTGCGTCATGTGAGCTTCTGCCTCCAGAGATGCATTGTCCGGCAGTACTGCCAGTATGGCTTGTGGGAGTGAGTCAATGCAAATAGCCTCTGGCTTCCATTCCTAGCGCATTGTGGAAACGATGCCTGGAGATTAGGTATGAATATGTGACAAATTATTCCTTTTACTGAGGCCCTGGCACGGGGGGCTCAGTGGGGCATTCTATAACAGGGAAGGAGAAGTGACCTCTTGCATGGCCATAGATTTTGTATGGCAGGCAAACAGCTGGGAGGCAGCTTTGCAGAAAGGCACAGGAGGAACGACGTGCCTGGACGCCATGGAGCAGAGCCAGAAGCACTAGAGAAGAGGATGCCAGAACGAGAACAAGGAAGCGACAAGCATTGGCAAAGCCAATCGTTTTGGTGTTCACTGCAGTTCTTTGCATTTTGCATTTATAGGTACCGGGGTGCAAGGAGGGGAACACAGCATTTCAAAGGAGGATGCAAGAAGGGGTGCAGGTGTGCAAGGGATGAGAAGGGGGTAGAGCAAGGGAGGAAGCCATTGAGAGAGGGTGCCATCCATGATGAGCAAAACGAAATATGAGCGAGAAAGAGTGAGAGAGTACGAAATAAAACGAGAGCGTGAGAGGAAGGATGAGATGGGCCAGGGTGGGTAAGTGGGGTAGAAAGTGAAGGGTTAGAGTGGATGGGGTAGAGAGAGGGGGTAGGGTGGGTGGAGTAAAGAGAAAGGGGGTTGGGTGGGGTCGAGACAGATGAGGCACGGTGGGTGGGTTAGAGAGAGGGGTGGGGTAGAGTGCGTGGGTGGGAGTAAAGCAAGAGGGGGGTGTAGTTAAAGAGAGACAGGGTTGGGTTGGTGAGGGTAGAGACAGAGGGGTTGGGTGTGTGGGTGGCACTAGAGAGGGTGGGGGTGGGTTGGGAAACCGCATGGTGCTACCACATGCGCATTCATTCCGCTTGCTGTGTAGTTGCTCTCCTGTGAATGCACACAAATGAGCGCAGACCTTGCAAACGAAGCAGCATGCAGTGTGAGGTGGGGGGAGTGCAGCTGCCATGCAGCAATAGGGCCTGGATGGGTAACAGGATACTATTACAGAGAGAACGAGAGAAAGTGAGAGAGACATGGGACACTGAGATGAGAGATGAACAAAGGGAGATATCTGTAAAGAAAGAGAGATATAACACACACGAGGCATGTGAGAAATGAGGCAGAAAAAAGGGGTCCACAGAAATGGGATGAAAGAGAGAGAGGCATGTCAGAGATGCTGCAAAGAGAGTATGGAGTGTGCACACCAGAGACAGAGGCATCGAGAGAAAGGGTGAAAGAGAGTGTGTGAGAGAGCTAGAGTGAGAGAGAGAGATGGAGAGATAAATTGATAGAACACAGAACTATATGAGACACAGCCACATAACTGCCTGCAAGAGAGCGCTTAGATAGGATAAGAGCAGTGATTCATTTGTGGGGTGATTGGCAGTGCTGACCGCCGTGACTTATTTCTGATCACCACCACTTACTGGGCCTCATTCCGAGTATGGCGTAAAGGGATAGCGGCCACCGGTAACGAGACCGGTGGCAGTGATCCCTTACCGCCATACTCCGAGTTCCCTTTGCGCCCTCGCCCTTAACGCCTGCTTTGAGCAGGTGTTAAAGTCGAGGGCGCAAAGGGGCCTCCAAGCCAATAACGATGACCGTAATGAACGGTCACCGTTATTTGCATCTTCCCCATTCCCATTGAGCCCTATGGGGGCTCATTTGGGAATGGGGAAGAGCCTTGGTGAATGGGGAATTACCGCCCCGCCAACCTTGGAATGGGGCGGTAATTCCGCCATCCACCAAGGCGCTGCCGGTCCGGGTACGGCGTCAACCAAGGCGTTAATAGCGCCATTGGTTAGCGCCGTACTCGGAATGAGGCCCAGTCTCAGACTCATTTCAAATATGATGTGGTGTTTTGGCAACTTTTCTTTTTGATATGATATAATAGGTTATTAAAAACACGCTAAATACCCAGAAGTTTCTAAGCACGGACCCGGGGATCGAACCCGTGTTGCTCCGTGTCGGCTTGCTTCCAAGGTGAGCATGTTGCCCCTGAGCTATCCTCCCAAGACAATCAGTCTTATTCACTCAATAAGCAACCACAGTCTGAGGTATGCTAGCGCTTCTTTGCTAGTTATGGAGTTTCATGACTAGCAATGAATTGAAAGGTGATCGCTCGGGATGTTCATGTGGGTCACACCAGCACACTGCTCCAGTCAGCCTACATGACATTGGTGCTGCTCTGCTGCTGCAATATCTGCCAGCACTGCTGCAGCCAGGTGCATGACTTGGGTCCCCCGGTGTGCGCAGCAGGTGGACATGCACATATGTATGTTCCAGTGTCACTCTGCAGGTTGGGGCACTTAGTGGACATATGAAGGGCCTTTATTAAGCTGGGCCCTTCTACATTTTCCTCTGGTATGCAGCCAGCAGGGGATACACCAATATATAGGGCTGTACTAGGCAGCAAACTCACTAAACACACACTGGCACATGACTTCAATTGGTGCCACATAGTCACCAGTGCTATTAGTGGGGCAGCGGGGCACCAGGTGCAGAGAGGACATCAGCAGGACAGACACCAGCCAACCTACAGAAGATGATCTTGCAGAGGTGTCTGGCAAATGTTAATCAGTTCGGTAATGATTCAGCTGCATTTGTGGATAACTTTACTTGGGAAATAAAACAGCATTGCTCTTTATTCTTTGGGGGTCGCGGGGTAGACGAGTAAACTATTCCGTATTCCACCTATACAATTAGATGTAATTGATTATGAGGATAATGAGTTCAAACCAGCTGCTAAACATTTGGTGTTTCACTTCTAAACACAGGTATTTCATGTTATTTTGATTGGAATTTGTAAATCACACACCTAAATCATCCATCCCTCCAATGAACCCGTGAGAGTTGCAGCCGCAACTTGAAACATGTTTACACTGTGGGGAGTGTGATGTGGCACAGGTGTGCTAGGAAATATCTAGGCGCTGTCATTTATTTACAAATTAAGCACTGGCATAAGAGACACTGGGAAACGGAGGGAGAGGATGAGAGATACAAAGGAGTCTAGGGGACAAAGACAACAGAGGCAAAGATGGATGGAAGGAAAGCAGAGGAAAAGTAGCTGGCAAAGGAGTCAAAAGGGGAAAGCCAAGGGAGGGAGTGGAAAGGAGGATTGGGTACCAGAAGCTAAACAGAGAGATCAGCGGTATTTGCTCCCGGATCATCACATCATAAGAACATCACATATACATAGATTTAGATTCAATTAAAGCACAGGTTAGTTAATGCAATGTGTGCCTCCACTACGTTGTTAAAGGTAAACATTGGTGGTATTGTTTTAGAGGTATTCAACATTTTATTTAAGTGGCGTTTACATCATGCTGTATTCTCAACAGTATTATCTTGCAGGTGGCAAAAGCAGGCGACTTTCAAAATACAGATCCGTGATTTATTCCAAAAAAAGTTCTGTTTTTCCTCTGCATGTGAGCATAATTTGAAATACTTGCATACTGAGTAAAGGGTGATTAGCTTTAACACAGCACAGTTTCTCGTAAATAATACAACATTCTACAATTGAGTAATGTTCTAATTTCTTCGGCGGCCACCATCCCCCCAGTTATACAGACTTTCAAAATACCGCCCTTTTTCCCATTGGAGCCATAATGAGGACCTCTATGCAATTGTAATTGTGTGTACCACAAGGTGCAAAAAATGCAAGGAAATCTGGATGAGCCTGGGTTTCCATGCATTGTTTGCAATTCATAGTGCAGACACTCGGAAATGCCTCCCAACATGTACGTGTGTTTAGCAGACGCAACAAGCTGGCACATTCTAAAGGAATCCAAGGCTGTTAGGCAGAATCCTGTGCAGTGCCCTTAGGGACCACTACACACAATTAAGACTACAGGTGGCAATACAAGTTTTACCTTTGGTACAAGCCATGAACTACTAAGTTATAGTGGTGGCAGCGGCGGAGCAGCCAGGCTTATCTCAAGAGTATATGAGCAGTAGCAGAGATTACACAAAGGGACCACAATTACTGTGACTCAAGCAAACACTGACTCAAGGTTTCAGGTAAAAAATATAAGTACATTTATTTTTAAACCACTCGTTATAAACACAACACTTCTATTAAACTCAAATAAAAACCACACGTTAAATATACTACAACTAACAAATTCACTTTGTACAGTAAGTCTCAAGGTAAGTAGCCTGTGTTGAAGGCACCGGTGTTATGAACAAAACACATTACCGCAAATACAATTGCGATCACTTTTTGACAGTTTGGTCTACGAATTAAACGCGTATCCGTGACATGAAATACTACCGGGGTAAAAGCACACTTAGCATGTGCGATATCCAGAGGGAGTTGGAGGCAAAAATCACAGGCAATATTTTGGTTAGGCAGGCAGAATCAAGAAACACTCACAGACAGGAGTTCAAAAGTCAAAGGGTCGGAGCCAGGGTCGAAAGACACCGGGGCCTGTTGCCGAGGATCACACAGTCAGATAGTTTGAGATTCAACGTAGCTAAAAGTACTTCGATATTGTCAATGTTCGGAAGCAAAAGTTATAAGAAGGAGGGAAGACAAGGGAAAGCCTTGGAAATGAAGAAAAGGGATTCACCCAGTTTCCTCGAGTAGAACACAGTGCCTTGTTCCAACAGTGCAGCTGGTGCCCTGGCAGTTGTTCCTAGTGGTTTCCCGCAGACCCACGATTCCTGGAGCTTCGTTGTGAAGGAGGACTTCTGAAGGGGGTCTGCACCACACAGGAATGAAGCCGGCAGCAGCGACGAGGAATAAAAGGTGCACTCCTTAAAAACAGGAGAGGCTCTTCAGGTGGCTATCCGCACCACTACAGCTGTGTGCAGTGATTTCGACCAAGGAAGAGGATCATCTAGCTGTGGAAGATGAGCTGGTTATCCCCACCAAGCTCAAGGGAAGAAGACTCAGGACTGGATCTTCTCTGAGTCGTCAAAGGCAAGATAGCTCAGGACTGCAGCAGGTTCTTCACCGGGACAGGGTAGTTGCAGCAGCCGTCGTTCTCTCTGCTTCTCTTCGGTTCCTTGTAGTTCCAGTGGCGACTCTCTGACTTCTAGCCCCAGAGACATGCCTTTTATGCGCAAAACCCCCATTCACACAGCCTGGCTGTCAATCACTCAGCAGGGTGGTTGTCCAGCCCGGACAACCAACTTGACCAATCGTGACAAAGTGCGGATACCCTGTGCAGGGGGTGACTACACCCCTCCCTCACAATCAGCCCACCTAGACACCGAGGCGCCTTGAGGAGGGCTTCTAGGTAGAAGCCCACCAAAAGACGGTGAACAAAGAAGGCAAACCTGGTTTGCCGCGCAAAGCAAAATACAAGAAGGAGTTTAACAAAAAGAAATGGCGAATAAACTGCACTGGAGCCAAAAGAAAAAGCATTTGGTCCAGCGGGTTTAAGTTTGAGGCTAACACAATAGCCTACAATATTACCATGGGTATATAAGATAACCACTGTAGAAAATTAGGGTACATACTACTGCCACCAGCCATGTCTAAATGTTAAAAGAGCGAAACAATGCTCTAGCAGGTACAGATAAAAAGGGATACGAATTAACTTTTTCCAGTACTCCATGGAAGATGGGGTGTACTGGATCTGTGGTAGATTGACTAAGTAAAGTTAATGGTAACTTTACCCTTTTCTGGGGGACAGTAGTCGCCTCAGAAATGGAGTTGGTGGGAGTCTGAACGACAAGCCAGTGCCATTGCACAGCAGGTGCTGTGTGACACACACAAAGAAGGAGGCTACTGAAGTGGTGTACTCCAGAGCCCACACTCACAAAATCAGGTGGAAACACATTGCAAAACACAGGTAAGAGTGGGGGAAAAGCTCTCACTCTTACCAAGTGGAAATAAATAAAGTCCAGAAGTCCAGCTAAGCTGCTGGGGACTCACTAGGTGAGGGAAATTAGCCATAGATGAGAATTATCCCAAACAAAGGCATTGCCTCCATCATCAAAATCGGATGCTGGCGGGGGTGCATTTGGATTTGTATAGCAGAGTGTATAAAGAAGCAGAATTTCTAAATCCAATTCATGCCCCGCTCCACCATGGAAAGGAAGAAAAATGACCTGGTTTATAACAAGCAGAAGAGTGGAGCCTTGTGCTCAAAAGTATGTTCAGCGCTGGTGCACTCAATCGTGCAGTAGAGCAGAAAATGGGGTCTCTTGCAGGGGCTGTAGCGACTCAGGAAGGTGGGTGAGGTAGTGAAGAATAAGTTCCCACTACCACTATTCGAGGAGGGTCTCCCCAAGAGGGTAGGTAGAACAGGATCCAAGAGTTGGAAAAAGGATGATAGCACGATAAAGTTGAGTGGCCCTCGGGGGACACTTGTGCATAAACATGTATGGATTCGGCAAGGGCCACCGGTAAGGGTTGCAATTACTCACTGACCCTCAGTGCACTCTAGACCAAACTTTGGCAGTCGAGTCCACTTCACTTGTAGGTTCAATTCCTTCAGTTCTGCGGTTCTGCAGCTCTCAGCGGCTGAGTTACAAGGATGATTCTGTGGCGGGACAGTGGTGATTTCTCCGCTCCTGGTGAAGGGATCTGGCCAATTCCACTGCAGCGAGTCTGAGGCCACAAGGGGGCATAGCAGTAAGGCACCCACAAAGTTCATCACCATGGCTGGGCAGCACAGCGACCACATGCACTCGGGTTCAGGCGTACTCTCCTAATTCCAGACCAAGGAATGCTAGGTATACAAAACCCGGCGGGAGAGTGCCTTATATCGAGTGCTTACGATCTCCAAAGTCTCAAGTGTCAACTCGAGACAGCGGCGGTTCCAGGACAAAGGTCCCGTGCAAGCTGGTCAGTTCACTGGTTGGCCCAGGAACACTTAGGGCTGCTAATTCAGCGAAAAAAATCATTTTGAGAAAATGGAAATGTGAAGAGAGGCCAACCTGTTCAGAATCGGTGGAGGACTTGAGGCAGGTTGCCAGGATTGATAAGGTTATCCTTCGCAGAAATAAAAAAATGAAATTGTTTGATGAAATGTGGGGTGGGTTTTTGGAAGGCATGTGATAATATGTTGTTCTGTTTTGCATTTTTAATTCTGTGAGGGTTGGGGATGGTTATGGGGGTATGGATTCTTTGCGATGAGTTCTACAATTACAATGCTGATAAGTCTGATGTTTGTATGTTTTCTGTAAACTTCAATAAAAATTAATAATGGAACAAAAAAAGAGGTCTTGCTTTCAGGTTAAGGTGGAGGTGCAGACAATAGTTGGTCCCACTATTCAAATAGGGCAAAGCATCTTTTCAGACCTTCTATGTTCGATCAGAAACAGGGGGTCCAATGGGACAACAGCGGGCTCAGGGTGACAAACCTTCCAGCGGATCATCAGTGGTTCCTCAGCTCTGCTTCTTGGATTCAGTATACTTGGCTCCTTTCCTAAGTTCGTTGTGAACTCAAGAGATCGACCTGCAATGGGTGTAAGATGCCTTCTCTTATCAAGAATCTCCTTCGTGCCAAAACAAAGAGGACCCAATGAGAAATATGCTCACATACATCCATCCCAGACGTGGACCAATCGTGGACCACAGTGGTCCCAGTCATTGTCAGCATATCAGACATCCTGGCACCCAGGATGTGTATTGGAACTAGACAGTCCAGCCCACATCCTAGAGGCACACACACAAGGCATGCAGAAGCCCACGAAAGGTTTGGTTTGCGCTGGGGCCTGCATGACCAAATAAGGAATTTTTCTGGGTCTGCTCGACCTGGTGAAGGCAAAGGGACTATACGGCCAAAAGAAAAAACAAAGGACATTGTGGTATTAACCATGAAAAATCTTACAAATATATGAAAAATAATAGCTGCCACCAACTGACTCCAAGGCACATTTGTACATCTACCGAAAAATCATCTGAGGGTGTCTGGGGCCTTAAAAATAAAAAGAACACCCCAGCACACTGTACGGTAAGGTACTTTTTGCACTGATAAAATGTGGCTAAGTACTAGCAACAAAGTGAAAGACTAAGTGAAACAAAGTCTCCCAGTACTGACTGTCTTTAGAGGTATGTCAGTTTCCCCATAACAAAGTGAGCAAAAGCCCAACGGAGTACAGCAGAAGGCTGGGCTCCACGGGCAAAAGTCAGGATATGGTGGTCAGACAACAGCAAAAAGTTGGGGGGGTTCACAACTGGAGGGAAAATAATTACAAATTAATGGAAATAATCTTTCCTAACAGTTACCCAGCATTTGACTCAAACATGAGCCCAACTGAATTTTCATAATTTGATTTCCCCACTCTGTCCCCTTGCCTTCATAGGTCACATTGGGTATTGATTACATGCATGAAGAGCAATCTTCAACTATTTATATGATTTGAAAAGTTTCTAATAATCAAACAAGTGATTCATACACATTGGTGCGAAAGAACGTGCACGAGGCCATGAAAAAGAAAATCAAAGAGTAATTTGTTATTCCTTACTTTTGTAACTGTGATCAATGATGAGAAGGATGATGTTAGCTGGTCACAATGTATACGTTTCCTGGAAGGCGCTGGCAGCCTACAACTGTGAAATACAGCCCCCAGGTGGAAAGTACTAATTTCATATTTGTGTTTGTTTCTTCTATGCAGGTACCGCCTCCGGCCGGTGGAGAGAATGAGGTGGCCAGCGTCAAGCTATGTCTTCTCAGTGGGGGCATCACAAGATCTTGCGAGGCTAAGCAAGTCCTGATAAAGAGGACCCAGGAAACAGGAATCCTACTGACTGATAAACCCATCTACCTGCCAGGGCAGACAGGTAAGGCTAGAACCTATCATGGGCTCCACAGGATAGTCCACCTCATAGAGGGGAGGGGCTGTGATATCTGACCATGGTGTCACATAGGCTTTTGGAGGAGCTATGGTCCAACTCTGATCCTACCTGGCCACGAAGAGAGTCACCAGGAGGCTATCAGCTCAGTCTCATCCCGTCTGGAATCCACTTTCATAACACACAATTTGTAAGGGGGTTGAGGGGAAGATCCACTGCTAAAACGGAACCTAGAGCAAAGAACAGACGAGCCAGTCTGAAGCTCGCAGGTCAGCATAAACCATACCAGGCAGAGAAAGGCAGGGTTAGCATATGTGTCTATATGCAGTGTAAAGGCCCACTCCCCGTCGTATACGTGCAATACAAGGAAATATGACACTCCCCAACAGGAATGAGACTAAGAGAACAGGCTGCGAGAGCTAGTGTTTCTTTTATGTAAAATTGGCATGTAGAGAACTCTGCTGCCCGAGAGCGCTCTGGCAAACAATACACTTACAATTGATTATAAGGGCAGAAATCGTCATTAATGATGTCAGACATAAATGTTACACATTTCATTATGATTGGACACAAGCTTGCGTTGTATAGGTGCATACAGGCACTGCTCCTCCATGGTTGGCTGCTGGGTTGGCGGGAGGATGAGCGTCACGAGGTCCATCTGTCTGTGTCCAGGCAGGGTGAGGGTCAGGTCGCGGTGAGGTAGGTCGGGCCCTAACTAAGCTAACGTGAGATACTACTATTATACATGTAGTAAATAATGGTCACTATAGTTCCTTTGAGTATATCATCATGCATCTATAAATCGAACACCTATAATTACAGCATTATTCATGGTGACTTATATGGAGCACCAGGCTTAGGGTCATGGTCAGTGAGATAACATTGGCTGTGGGGTGGGTCCGGGTGCATCAAAAGAGACTATAAGACATTCTGACATTTGTTAGTTCTAGGGTGCAATATACTGTGACAGAGGTTTGGTGTTAGTTGGGGGCACACTGGGGTGGGCTTCGCAGCAGGGTCACACGTCTGGTACATCAAGAGAATAACTTGCGGGGACGCAGGGTTGAAGTGGCAGTCATTTTCCAACAACGGGGGTAAGAGGGCATGGGCAGTTTTGTGGAGATGGATGAGCTACAAGCCATGTTTCAGGCCAGCTCACACACAGGACAGTGATCTCAGAGGAAGGGTGAAATGTTACAGTGGTGTATTTGTTTCAATTATCTCCGGCTGTTCCGTTAGAATGGAGCTGCGAGGCTTTCAGACACAGTGAGAAAAAGGTGGGGGCAAAGAGCTCGATGTGCGCGGCACTGCAGAGGGGGGAGAAGCCTTTTCGTATTATCGCAGTGAGGCCTAGTCCAAAGATGGAGTCGAGGGTGCACAAAATGGATGTGTCTCTAGCAACAGCCCCACCCATACCAATGCCAGCATAAGGGCTGACGTTACCATGGGGGCAATGGAGGTGTCCCCCAACAATGGTTGAGCAAGTGATCCACATTGTGCTGAATGTATGAGGGGGGCCTAAACGACCCCTCTCTCCCACACAGCAGTCACAGACCCACAGGCACCAGTCAACACATGTGTTCTGTTTGTTATACGGCACAGCCTACTTTCCCAACATGTGATGACACCTTTCTCCCAAGTCCACCTGTGAGGGATACCACTGACCGCCTTCTGCCAGAGCCAACCAAATGACTCCTGGGCCACGCACGTCTGACCCGGTCCTCAGGTATGCTAGATACATATGGAAATGCAGTCCTAACCATGGAATGTCCTCACTGTCCAGGTAAAAGATCAGGCATTCATAATTAATACACGCAAGGCACTGCTGGAGCCTCCAGCGATCTTCTGGGGTTTGTGGCCGAAATAGGTCTAGGAATGAGTTCAACTATCCAGCCCGCAACCCCGTAATGCATTGGGTTTGAGATTATGTGCAGTAGAAGTGCATAGTGAAATTACCTCAAATTAATGTTTTATCATTTATACTCCCTAATTGTCAGACCACCCTTTTGGCCCCACTTATATGCTCAATTGTAGAACTTTAATTTAAGCTCAAACTCTCTCAGTTGCTCAGGCTTCCTCCCAGGTCCCAGGCAGAAAATGGGGAAGGTGGCCTGCATGGCAGAATGAGCATGGATGCAGGAAAGGAGTGCAGCTGACATGCATGCATTTCCCTCTTCCCACCCCCCTCCCTTGTGTCTTTCAGTCTGCCCTGTTTGTCACATGCTACCTGGAATATAGCTTTGCCAACGGCCCTGGTTCCCTCAATGTGTTGCTAAAGGGCCACTCAGAAGCTAAAAACGAATGGTGCTGCGAACAACAGTGCCCCCAGAGCCTAAACTGTAAATCACAAGGTCGAGTCAAAGTGTCACATATGAACCAAAACTATTGGTGGTGCTAAAACCTGCTAGGTGGTGCTGAGGCGCCACATATCTATTTATTTGTATGTATTTATTGCATTATTGGCAGTGCCCAAACATGTAAGTATCACGGCGCTGGTCTTAGTGAAATAAGCACGTACAGGTATGAGTACAACATCAGGCAAAAGTAAGTCCATAGACAACGGTCAATCAGAAACAGCTGTTCATATTTCTCAAAAAGCAGAGTCTTAACTTGTTTCCTGAAGATTAGGTGGGAGGGTTATTCTTGGACGTGGAGGGCATTGCATAGGGTGGGGGCAGTGGTGGCGAAACTGACTCCCCCTGCTCTTTTCCTGGTGAAACTATGAATGGCTAGGGACTGTGTGGTGGACGATCGTAGGCATCAAAGCTGCAACTTTTTAGAGATACATTGGTTGAGGAAACCTGGTGCGTTATGGATGCATCTGTGTGTTATAGAGAGGATCTTAAACTCGATGCAGGCTTTGATTGGCAGCCAATGAGCCTCCCGTCTGGAATTGGGAATGTGATCTGAGCATTTCAAACCCTAGACAGCCCGGATGGCATTGTTTTGAATCAGTTGGAGTTTAGTAAGATTTTTTGACAAGGTGCCTAAAATAATGACATTACAACTATTAAGTTTGCTGCTGATGATGGCCATGGCAAAGGTAAGACAATTGTCAGTGGACAAAAATGTTCTACTGAGATAGATGCGCTTAGTGGTATAAGCTGCTGAGGAGGTGAGGGCCTTTACGTGTTTGTGGATAGAAAGGTCTGTGTATAAATGGACACCTAGGGTTTTTACATGGCTCGATACTGTAGTGGGAATGTCATCAATTGTAATTTTTTATTTGAAAGCGTTTATACACAAGTGAAGTTCTTCAAAGCACTCAATGGAGAAAGAGGTGAATACTGAGTCCAAATGTTTGTCAGTGTGGAGATCCTAAGGTAGGAGCTCAGTTTTGTCGTTGTTCAAGCACAGGTGGTGTTCCGCTATCCAGGCTCTAATGTTCTTTTTTGGTGTATGTGTGCTAGGAGTTTGGGGGGTGGGCGGTGGAGTATCCAGCACTGCAACAGTTGGTCGGGTGAGGCGCAAAAAAAGTCCTGCTACTCCCCCCCAATGCAGTGTGCACAATTCCATACATACGGCCTCATTTAAGCAGATTTCCCTCCCATCAACTTTCTTTTGGTAACATTAGTGGCAGATGGCTTGTTAACACCTATACTTGCATACGGATTGCACCAACAGAAGTGACCTCACAGATAAGGACGTTGCAAGGAGCATCATCAGTCTTTGGTACTTGGTGGCAGCATGGAAGTGACTTTAGAATAGGTCGCCATAAGTAAGCCAAGTGGCAAATAACTTTGTGGTGCAAAATACTTAAATGACATTGGGCCTCATTACGACCCAGGCGGATTTCGCGGTGCTAAATGCACCGCGAAGCATGGCGGAAAGCCGCCGATAGCGCCATGGGGGTTGGCGGATTTACCGCCCCATTCCGACCTCGGCGGAGCGGTAAATCCCCAATCCCCATTCTGCCCTTCCCCATTCCCATTCTTGCCCCATAGGGTATAATGGGAGTGGGGAAGGAGTTAATTACGCCACCGTAAAATACGGTGGCGTAATTAACAACGAGGTCCCGTAGCGCCATGGTTTTCTCCGGCTGGTAAAACCAGGCGGAGAAAACCTCCATGGCGCTACGGGAACTCGTAGTATGGCGGAGAGGTACGCCATGCACTACGCTGGCGTAATACCCTCTCCGCCAGGGTCCTAATGAGGCCCATTCTTATTATATATTTAGCAACTCTATAGTCATTAGAATTTGTTTTTTTTATAACATCATGATATGTTAACATAAGCTATGAAGTGAATCACTGCAGATAAGGCACAATGCAATTACATGATTTGCCCAGGATCACACACTTTGGTTAGTTGTGAAACCGAGATGCAGACCGTTTCATTTGTTGATGCCAATGCTATTTAGCTCACCTTCTTTGTGAGGGGGTGCAGGCCATAGGGCACCGTTTTTAGTTGTGTGATTGTGGTTGTGGGGCATAGTGTTTGGTTGGAGGGTGGGGGCCATTGGGCATAGTGTTTGTTGGAGGGTGGGAGCCATGGGGCACAGTGTCACACTCAAGAGTGAACCCAATCATAAAGCTAAATTAGGCACAGTTAAGAGATGTACCACCTTTGCCTTATGTGGAAACCTGACTTAATGAAGGCCATACTCCCATGAGTATGGCCAACTCAAACAGCAAAGTACAGCAGTCCAAATAGCAGTCCAAAATAACAAGCTTGTGCCTTGCAAATCTAAAGTGGCATAATGCGTGAAATGTTTGAGCGCAGTGTTTTTTCTCCTGAAAGATTTGTCTACTTTGTCCACTATTGCCAATATATCCTTATGAAAGAAATGAATTATAAAAATGGAAAATCTGTAGTACAAAATGTACGTTTGAAATACAAATAAAGACCGGCACACCTAAACATTTATTCTTTTTCCATGTGTTTAATAAAAATGGAGGGTTGAAAAACACTCTTGCCACTCCCCCTCCTACTGCTCCTCCCACATTTACTTTTCGGCCCACTATAGGCAGCATGTAGGGTACATTCGGCCCGCTGGCAAAATCAGTTGTGCACCCCTGCGTCTAGATTGTCAAACAGAGGTTTTGTGTACATGGTGTGCAGAGTGGGTGAGATGCAGGACCCTTGAGGGACACCCTAGGGGACGGGGATGGGGTCGGAAGCATCTGAGCCAGCAAAGACCCTGCAGGATCGCTTACTAAGAAATAATTTGATCCAACTGGCAGCTTCTAAATCAATGGCGGCGGAGAGGTCGAGTAGTAGGAGGATGGCAAGATCTCCAGCGTCACGAATGCCGTCAAGCTGGTTTTTTGGTTTTCCAGGTAAGCTTGAAGTTGGATCTATGTGGTGCGGTTGAAGAATCCTGAGGAGGAAGGGTACTGTGGTGATGGGCCGATAGTTGGTAGGGAGGGTAGGGTCAAGGGAAGCTTTCTTCAGTGGCGGTGTGACCCAGGGTTCCTTGATGGCTAAAGGGACAGAGCCTGAGTCAAAGGAGGCCTTTATGAATTTGTAGATGATAGGTATATAAGCCAAAACTAATGGTGATGGTTTAAAGCAGGAAGGAAGGGTGAAGGTGGGCACTGCCAAGCTAATTAAATTATTCTATTAAATCTGCGAACAAATTCTTTATACAAAGTCAATCAAAATTTCTGAAGCAGACAGGTAAAAAAATCCCAAACACAAGGACGGCACTGTACCAAAAAAGAGGATCAGGGAAAATCCCTGGTCCGATCTGTTGCTCACTGTCATCATACCCAAACTATCATCATATTTGAGATACTCTGGCCATTACTTGGTGGTTGTTTTAAAGCGCTGGCGCTTTGGATAAACAGCCACCATTTGCTGGAATGGCAAGACTCAGTATTGCATCAGGGCATGCTTTGACAGCACTTGTTAGCCCTGAAGACGGAGAATACTCTGAAATGCATTGGCTTCTGCACTGAATACTGCAATTTGAAAAGAAGAAATAAAATCCCACTGAGTTTTACCCATTTTATCTTGAAAAGGAATATGTTGTTAAAGCAAGCAATGGGCCAGAGTATCTCAAATATTATGTGAGTTTAAATACTTATGCACTGGGAGCAACAGGCTGGACCAGGCTTGTCCCTGATCCTCTTTTGTGGTGGTGTAAAGCAGCACATATTAATCAAAAATGAAGGCGGTGCATCACCATGAGCCAAAAACCATAGTGGCGCTAGGGTACCACCTATGAGCCAGTACACACTGCTGTATGTAAGCACCACCTGAGCCAAACCTCAGCAGCCTCAGGACACCCCCGCCCCACTCCCCCAAAGACATATCTCCCTGCACAATCCCAACCCCCCAATGACCCATCTCCCAGCACAATCCCCACCCCCCAATGACACATCTCCCTGCACAATCCCAACCCCCAATGACACATCTCCCTGCACAATCCCCACCCCCACTGACATACCTCCCTGCACAATCCCAACCCCCAATGACACATCTCCCTGCACAATCCCCACCCCCCAATGACATATCTCCCTGCACAATCCCAACCCCCCAATGACACATCTCCCTGCACAATCCCAACCCCCCAATGACACATCTCCCTGCACAATCCCAACCCCCCAATTACACATCTCCTTGCACAATCCTCACCCCAATGACATATCTCCCTGCACAATCCCCACCCCAATGACATATCTCCCTGCACAATCCCCACCCCAATGACATATCTCCCTGCACAATCCCAACCCCCCAATGACACATCTCCCTGTACAATCCCAACCCCCAATGACACATCTCCCTGCACAATCCCCACCCCCAAATGACATATCTCCCTGCACAATCCCAACCCCCAATTACACATCTCCCTGCACAATCCTCACCCCAATGACATATCTCCCTGCACAATCCCCACCCCAATGTCATATCTCCATGCACAATCCCAACCCCCAATTACACATCTCCTTGCACAATCCTCACCCCAATGACATATCTCACTGCACAATCCCCACCCCAATGACATATCTCCCTGCACAATCCCAACCCCCCAATGGCACATCTCCCTGTACAATCCCAACCCCCCAATGACATATCTCCCTGCACAATCCCAACCCCCAATGGCATATCTCCCTACACAATCCCCACCCCTAATAACATATCTCCCTGCACAATCCCAACCCCCAATGACACATCTCCCTGCACAATCCTCACCCCCAATGACATATCTCCCTGCACAATCCCCACCCCAATGACATATCTCCCTGCACAATCCCCAACCCCCAATGACATATCTCCCTGCACAATCCCCACCCCCCAATGACATACCTCCCTGCACAATCCCCACCCCCCAATGACATACCACCCTACACACTCCCAACCCCCCAATGACATATCTCCCTGCACAATCCTCACCCCAATGACATATCTCCCTGCACAATCCTCACCCCAATGACATATCTCCCTGCACAATCCCCACCCCCTAATGACATATCTCCCTGCACAATCCCCACCCCCAATGACATATCTCCCTGCACAATCCCAACCCCCAATGACACATCTACCTGCACAATCCTCACCCCCCAATGACATGTCTCCCTACACAGTCCCCACCCCCAATGACATATCTCCCTACACAATCCGCACCCCCCAATGACATATCTCACTACACAATCCCCACCCCCAATGACACATCTCCCTGCACAATCCTCACCCCCAATGACATATCTCCCTGCACAATCCCCACCCTCTTATGACATATCTCCCTACACAATTCCCACTCCCCAATGACATATCTGCCTACACAATGCACACCCCCAATGACATATCTCCCTGCACAATCCCCACCCCCCAATGACATATCTCCCTACACAATCCATACCCCCCATGACACATCTCCCTGCACAATCCTCACCCCCAATGACATATCTCCCTGCACAATCCCCACCCCCTAATGACATATCTCCCTACACAATCCCCACCCCCCAATGACATATCTCCCTGCACAACCCCTAACCCCCAAATGACATATCTCCCTGCACAATCCCAACCCCCAATGACACATCTCCCTACACAATCCCCAACCCCAATGACATACCTCCCTGCACAATTCCCACCCCCCCAATGATATATCTCCCTGCACAATCCCAACCCCCCAATGACATACCTCCCTGCACAATCCCCACCCCCCAATGATATATCTCCCTGCACAATCCCAACCCCCCAATTACACATCTCCCTGCACAATCCTCACCCCAATGACATATCTCCCTGCACAATCCCCACCCCAATGACATATCTCCCTTCACAATCCCAACCCCCAATTACACATCTCCCTGCACAATCCCCACCCCCCAATGACATATCTCCCTGCACAATCCCCACCCCAATGGCATATCTCCCTACACAATCCCCACCCCCAATGACATATCTCCCTGCACAATCCCAACCCCCAATGACATATCTCCCTGCACAATCCCAACCCCCAATGACACATCTCCCTGCACAATCCTCACCCCCAATGACATATCTCCCTGCACAATCCCCACCCCAATGACATATCTCCCTGCACAATCCCCACCCCCCGATGACATATCTCCCTGCACAATCCCCACCCCCCAATGACATACCTCCCTGTACAATCCCCACCCCCCTAATGACATAGCTCCCTCCCAACCCCCCAATGACATATCTCCCTGCACAATCCTCACCCCAATGACATATCTCCCTGCACAATCCTCACCCCCAATGACATATCTCCCTGCACAATCCCCACCCCAATGACATATCTCCCTGCACAATCCCAACCCCCAATGACATACCTCCCTGCACAATCCCCACCCCCAATGACATATCTCCCTGCACAATCCCCATCCCAATGACATATCTCCCTGCACAATCCCAACCCCCAATGACACATCTACCTGCACAATCCTCACCCCCAATGACATGTCTCCCTACACAGTCCCCACCCCCCAATGACATATCTCCTTACACAATCCGCACCCCCCCAATGACATATCTCCCTACACAATCCCCACCCCCAATGACACATCTCCCTGCACAATCCTCACCCCAATGACATATCTCCCTGCACAATCCCCACCCTTCAATGACATATCTCCCTACACAATCCATACCCCCCATGACACATCTCCCTGCACAATCCTCACCCCCAATGACATATCTCCCTGCATAATCCCCACCCCCTAATGACATATCTCCCTACACAATCCCCACCCCCAATGATATATCTCCCTGCACAACCCCTAACCCCCAAATGACATATCTCCCTGCACAATCCCAACCCCCAATGACACATCTCCCTAAACAATCCCCACCCCCCAATGACATACCTCCCTGCACAATCCCCACCCCCCAATGATATATCTCCCTGCACAATCCCAACCCCCCAATGACACATCTCCCTGCACAATCCTCACTCCCAATGACATATCTCCCTGTACAATCCCAAACCCCAATTACACATCTCCCTGCACAATCCTCACCCAATGACACATCTCCCTGCACAATCCTCACCCCCAATGACATATCTCCCTGTACAATCCCCACCCCCCAATGCATATCTCCCTGCACAATCCCAACCCCCAATGACAAATCTCCCTGCACAATCCTCATCCCCAATCACATATCTCCCTGCACAATCCCCACCCCCCAATGACATATCTCCCTGCACAACCCCCAACCCACAAATGACATATCTCCCTACACAATACCCACCCCCCAATGACATATCTTCTTGCACAATCCCCACCCGCCAATGACATATCTCCCTGCACAATCCCTACTCCCCCAATGACATATCTCCCTGCACAATCCTCACCCCCCAATGACATATGTCTCTGCACAATCCTCACCCCCCAATGACATATCTCCCTGCACAATCCCCACCCCCAATGACATATCTCTGCACAATCCCCACCCCCAATGACATATCTCTGCACAATCCCCACCCCCCAATGACAAATCTCCCTGCACAATTCTCACCTCCCTCCCCCCAATGACATATCTCCCTGTACAATCCCCACCCCCCAATGCATATCTCCCTGCACAATCCCAACCCCCAATGACAAATCTCCCTGCACAATCCTCATCCCCAATCACATATCGCCCTGCACAATCCCCACCCCCCAATGACATATCTCCCTGCACAACCCCCAACCCACAAATGACATATCTCCCTACACAATACCCACCCCCCAATGACATATCTTCTTGCACAATCCCCACCCGCCAATGACATATCTCCCTGCACAATCCCTACTCCCCCAATGACATATCTCCCTGCACAATCCTCACCCCCCAATGACATATGTCTCTGCACAATCCTCACCCCCCAATGACATATCTCCCTGCACAATCCCCACCCCCAATGACATATCTCTGCACAATCCCCACCCCCAATGACAAATCTCTGCACAATCCCCACCCCCAATGACATATCTCTGCACAATCCCCACCCCCAATGACATATCTCTGCACAATCCCCACCCCCAATGACAAATCTCTGCACAATCCCCACCCCCCAATGACATATCTCCCTGCACAATCCCCACCCCCAATGACATATCTCTGCACAATCCCCACCCCAATGACATATCTCTGCACAATCCCCACCCCCAATGACAAATCTCCCTGCACAATTCTCACCTCCCTCCCCCCAATGACATATCTCCCTGCACAATCCCCACCCCCAATGACATATCTCTGCACAATCCCCACCCCCAATGACATATCTCTGCACAATCCCCACCCCCAATGACAAATCTCTGCACAATCCCCACCCCCAATGACATATCTCCCTGCACAATCCCCACCCCCAATGACATATCTCTGCACAATCCCCACCCCCAATGACATATCTCTGCACAATCCCCACCCCCCAATGACAAATCTCCCTGCACAATTCTCACCTCCCTCCCCCCAATGACGTATCTCCCTGCACAATCTATACCAATATATTTGCCTCCTGAGGTGGCGCTTTGGAGCCAGAACTAACAATACATCATGTTGGCCTGTTTTTTGTGCATGCTTTTGTCAGAACAGAAAGTTTCTTTCCAACTGGAAATGAACTAAACTGCTTTCTGCACTGACGATGCAAGAGGTGCGAAGCACCGAGTGCACATTGAGGGGGATTGATGTCTTTCTCCGTTTACGTGCAAGCATCTGTAAGCATGGCTCCTCGTGGGTAATTCTATTTATCGTGTGGCCTGGTTTGTCAAGTCTACTTGGTTTCAGCAGAAACTACAAACGAGTTGCTCTGCGGTGCTGCGCGACCGAAGATAAATGCCAGAATATGATTATGAAACACATTGCTTTTGCATCCCCACACAATATGGCGCTAAGTGCCAGAAGGCCCCTTTTCGGTCCATTAAAGACTGCCGGTTTATGGCTGCTGTCATAGTTCTGGGGCATGCAGAATTATTGCTTCTAACCATATCACTGCGCACCCAACAGGTTTCGTAAGTAAAACATGTTTAGTGTACACAACTCCAGTAACAGGGTGCTACCCTTTCCAAGGTGCAACGTGTGCACATGCAACAGCGTTTGAGCAACAAGCACTCAGAGGTCTCCAGGGAGGGGTTCTGTAACACTACGCGGGCGCTCTTGCGGCCGGGCGGCTATAAATCCGTCAACAAGGCCGTTCCCCAAAGGCGCTGAAACGGTCCCGTGCAAGTGGGCTGGTCCTTTCTCCGGCCTGTACCACAGCTGCCAAGAAAGTGTGCCTCTGTCATCATCTTCCACAGGCACAGGAGGGAGCACAGCGCGAGAGGTAGCCTGCAGCACGGGGGGGGGGGGGCTTTCTGCAGCAGCCTGAGCACAGTGTCTCCCCTATTCTTCTCCTAGTCCCAGTTTTTACTATCATGTGGTCAGTCCACCTCACGAGTCAGGCGTCCCTGCTGTCCTGTATACATTCAAACACAAATAAAAATACGCATATGCAACGCCCCGCCCTTCTCTGCCAGGAAGCGTGAATGACCAGCACAGCCACAACTTCTCCAATGGCGTTGGGAGAGAGACGAGGATGAAGGAATCAGGATAATGAGGGTTGCCGGAAAGTAATCTGGGCATTATCCCCTCATCCTTTTTCCTGCTCGGGTCCTTACTCCTGGAGAGATCCCCACGTGGCTCGTGCTCTCTTTCATCTAACTCGCTGAACCCCAGCAAAGGGGAAAAGGCTTGCAGTATTTTGATTTTGGGTTGAATTAAGGTGATGCAGTGGGTGCCCGGCGTGCTAGGTGGACTCCCTTCATAGCAATAAGGGTTGGGACGAGGAAAGGAGTAGTGAAGATTACCAGTAGCTAATTGATGCATTGGATTCCAGAGCCTATCTAGGGAAGCCTCACCTAAGATACAGCCCAGACTAAGCTGAGAGAAGCGAATTAATTAATAGTTACAAAAAGGTCTGGGCGCCCTCTTCCATGAACGTACACGGTTCAAATAACGTATTCTATGAGAAGGTGCCCACAGTCGTTGTAGACCCTCCTGAGTGGGCACCTTCCCATAGAAAAGGTTATTTGGCCATGTTCGTTCTCGGTAGAGGGGCTACAAGCCCTTTTTGTGTATTTTTAGGAATTTAGGATTTCACCCTTAGTTACCTAGAGTAATCCAGATGTGCACCCCTTGGTCACTGTGCTTAGAGCGGCACAGCTCCACCTCACTGATGAGGCCTACTAAGCTGATGCACGTGTCTGGGGTTGTTGTTGGTACTCTTGTCGGAGGAGAATTGCCTAGCATTTGTTGCTGGACTTCCCAAGTGGGTGGGACCAAACTTATATTTAAATGGGTATTTCTCCTCTGTGAAAGTTACAGTGAGCTAAAACGTGGTTGTAGACCGATCCGAGTGGGCACCTTCCCAGAGAACAGGTTATTTGTCCGTGTTCTTTTTCGGTAGAGAGGCTCACAGACCTTTTTGCGAATAATAAAAATTTAGAACACACAAAAAAGAACTCAGGAAAAATAAATATTATTGAACTAAAGAGACACAAATAAACGTTATTTAACATAACTAAATTAAAAAACAAAGAAGCAAAATAAGCCGAACTTTAACATTTTATAAAATATAAAATAAAGGAAAACTTAAACAAAAGTTGAATAAGAAACCAAACATACATTTTTAAAGCAAATATATATGTTTGGACATCGTTTCCTTATCTAAAAAGACAAAGTTCAATGAAAAACCAAACATACATTTTTAAAGCATATATAAATGTTTGGGCATCTTTTCCTTATCTAAAAAAAAACAAGTAAAATAATTAATATGGTTATAAAAATGTCCTCCATTCAAACGTTTTTATTTTAAGTTTTAACATTACTTGTAAAATAAAATGTGTTATTTGCACCTCAACATTTTTACTGCTTCATTATCAGTTCAGGTTCATATTCCTGGGATATTAAAACATAGAACCAAATATTTTGCAACTAATGACATGACTCATGAAACAACATTATAGACCCTAGCATGGGTAAGTCTAACTACAACTGGAAACTCAAGGATGTCATAATTTGTGAAAAATGTGTGTATGTTGTAGTGCGTTCCAGAGCCTGTCCGTATTATCAGGTCTGGCTTGGTGGGGGTAGGAGTGGGGTGGGCTAGAGAAAGTTTTGGTACGGCCTGAAAC
The DNA here is from genome assembly GCF_040938575.1 of Ambystoma mexicanum. Classification (NCBI taxonomy): domain Eukaryota; kingdom Metazoa; phylum Chordata; class Amphibia; order Caudata; family Ambystomatidae; genus Ambystoma; species Ambystoma mexicanum. Next base: position 172,646,872 of record NC_090925.1, read on the forward strand.
CAGATGGTGGGGAGGTGGGAGCCTGTTGGCCCGCTACTGCCCATAGACATGATTGCATATTTTCGAAGGTCCCTAAGTGGAGGGATGATATTCGGAACTACATAGTCCAGAATACTTTGCACCATGTGCCCATGAAGTTGGTAAGAGACAAGCGTTCAGAATCTCTTGCAAAAAGATCTGTGATCCAATGATGGTCACTGAATTCAGGAAACGTGGAGGTGAAGATTACCAGCAAGAGGATCGAAGGGAAGAAACTTATGAGACTAACTTGTACTGCCCTTCTGGGATTCCAGTGCAATGCGGATCTGTGCGATTTATCCGTCGCGGAAAAGTTCACATGAGAAATGTACGCACCACAAAATGTTTGTACATTTCCCATGCAAACATATATCTAAAAACCCTACAAACCCACACCCCCAGCCATACCAACAACACACCCCCACGCACACCCTACTTACCTTTGAAGACGTGCTGTGTCCCTGCAGCAGCAGTTCCAATTTCACTTCCGTGATCGGGAACCAGCGCTGTAGGGTCCTTTTCTTTTCTTTTTCTTTTTCGGGCAGCTGCAGGGGTCCCCCCCCGCAACTCCCGCTCACTATACTGTGTAGTATAGTGATCGGGGTGTTGTGGGGGGCAACCCGTTGTTTTTTTGGGGGGTTTTTTGGGTGTGGTGCGGGGGTTTCCCTCGCAACCCCCACTCACTATACTGTAGTATCGCAGTCCTTTTTATTTTTACCAACCTACAATGCATGCCACCAAAGGTTCGAACATTTAATGTTCGAACCTTTGGTGGCATGCATTTACAACCTTTTGTATAGGTCAGAACTTTAGGTTCAGTAATTTCATACAATTCCTGCAATGCGGGCCTGAGCACAGCAAGAGAGAGCGTGAACTGTACAGTACCAGGCATCCCAAAGCAGGAGGTTTGAAGATGGCACCAGGTGCTGCACACGCATTTAACTCCTTGCCTGACTGCTTTAGGTCTAGTTCAGAATATTAGGTAGTTAATCAACCTGGGAAACACACTAATAACACCCTAATGAGAGGCATTAAGAACCATTTGGGGAGTTACCAATCCGTGGGAAGAGTTCTAAATGAAATGTGAAATGAGAAATAACCTATCAGGATTGAGGCTAGAAGCCAAGCTCCAGCTTAAGGAGTATAAAGGGGGCTGCGCTGTCCCAGAACCTCCTGGAGGAGGCAAATGCTCCTGCTCATTCTCCCTTGCAAATAGGGGAGAATCCCGGTAGAAAGGGATCCAGAGAAAGAGGTGCCTGGAACAAGGCTTCCACTATTTGGGGGAGAATAACCCTACCCACAGTATACACCTGCAGATCTTGGAGGGAACGATTAATCATGGTCTGTGGCATGGCTCTTCAGCACCTTCAGAAAACTGAAAGGCCAGAGCAAGAAGCCATCCACCAGCAACACTGGGGAAATGGTGGAGGGACTGGACCTGTGGCATGAAAGCAAGAACACTTGTCAGACCAAAACGTACCCTAAACGCAGAAGGGAGAAATGCCCAATCGGGGGCGGGGGGGCAGGAACAACCGCTGGAGGAACCTGTATCCAAGGTCCAGGAGGGACCACTTGTGAATCCAACAACCCATGGTCCAGGAGGGACCACTTGTGAATCCAACAACCCAAGACGAGGGGGGACCACTTGTGACACCTGTAACTCCACCCGAGTTCCAGGAGGGACCACTTTGAATCCTACAACTGAGATGCAGGAGGGAATACTCGTCAATTCTAAAACCTGAGTCCAGCTGAGACCTATTGGGACAGTCTGAACCTGAACTAGGAACGGGCCGGTGGAGAATCCCAAATGTCCTCAGACTAGTAGGGGCCTGCTGCAAATGCTGGTCCATCTAAGGATGAGTGCACGGAGTAGAGCGGGTACAGCACTGAGAATCCCATAAACTGAGAGAGTCCTCAAACACTGAAGAGTCCGGGGAGGTGACCAGAATAACACAATACTGGGCGAGGTCATGATAGATCCAGTTGAAAGCAGAGAGACAAAGCGAGCACGAGCCGCCTGTGAGTCACCGATGCAAGAGCCTGCCCATGCAAACATTATCTTGATGGTACTAGAGAAGGGATGGGCTTATAAAGAAAAGGTTGTGAAGTTTTCAATTGGGCCAAACTTTGGGACATTTTGTTTGTATGGGAAAGCAGTCGAGAGGATAAGAACTCACTAAGCTTAGATTTTGTAACTTTAATTTGGCCATGCTTTTGGAGTGACATTTAGTTTGGTAAGGTAGGGTGTGTCAAAGCAAGACAGAGGCTTATCTAGGAATATTGACCAACCAATTTCACTGAGACACCTGTAGAGGGCAATCCTTTATGCTGTCCCATCCTTCACACTGTCTACTTTATAGAAGCCCTTGTCATTTATAGCTATTTCCCCGAGTTCCAATGGACGTTGATCCAACCCATTCCACATTAACACATCTGATAATCATGATTGGCTGAACCTCACTTTGAGTGTGTGCTTTGAGACCAATATTAGGTTTTCGGCACAGTGAAGCAATATAGCAGAATCTGCTTCAGAGCGATTGCCTTATCTTGGCTTGACATTTGCTAAATCTGGCTTCTGGCTCTCCAGATTAATGCTGCTGTTGATATCAATCTTTATTTTATGTGGTAGTGAGTCTTGGGGTTTCCTCTTACCATGATTACTTGGAAACAACACAAAGCAAATTCTTGAGCGCTATCAAGGCGTTCACAGTCAGTAGTTCGGGATTTGCCTGAGGAGTGCAATGACACACCTGTACGGAATCTTGGACATTGGCATGCGTCACATCTAGATAGTATCGTGGATGTCGGCATGTGCCACACATGGATGATATTGTGAATGATAGCATGTGTCACACTTGGTTGGAATTATGAACATTGGCTTGCGCTGCATCTGGATGGGATTGTGGATGTCAGCATGTGCCACACTTGGATGATATTGTGAATGATAGCATGTGCCACACTTGGTTGTAACTGTGATCACTGGCCACAGTCGCATCTGGTAAGGATTGTGGATGGTAGCAGGTGTCACACCTGGATTGAGCTGTGAGCATCGGCATGCGCAACACCTGGATAGAGTTGTGAATATTAGCATATGCCACTCTTAGAGAGAATCTTAGACATTAGCCTGCGCCACATCTAGATGGAAATGTGAATGTTAGCATGTGCCTCACTTGGATGGAATCACTAATATTAGCCTGAGTCGCACCTAGAAATATGAATGTTGGCTAGTTCTGCACTTAGATGAAACTGTGAATGTTAGTATGTGCCACGCTTGGATGAAATTGTGAATGGCAGCATGTGCCACACTTAGATGGAACTAGATAGGATTGTGAATGTTGGCAAGTGCCACACCTAGATTGAATTGTCAATGTCAGCATTTGCTACACCTGGATAGGATTGTGAATGTTGGCATGTCCCACACTTGGATGGAATTATGAATGTTAGCATCTGCCACACTTAGAAGATGCTAATAACCAACCCATTAACAATTTCACCCCTCTGCATACACCTCTCAAACTCTAACCAAACACAACCACAACCCTATAGCACAACAAACCGCACAAACTTCACTAGACCGCAACAACAAACAAACCACACATAGATACGCACATTAGCACACAAAGGCTACTGATTTCAAAGAACCCCAAGCCCAGTGAACGGTGTTAACGGTATTGAGGCTGCCAACGGTACATCACTGCTCTCTTGCACTTTTTCCGCTCGTTCCCACTAACTCACCCCCCTTCCCGTTTTCATAGCCGCCAGAGCGCCAGGGGACCACTCCGGTGGTGATAGTGTGCGGTACAAATATCCATTAACATTAACATATTCACTCTCCTTATATTGAACTGGAACTTGCCTCTTTGCTTTTTATCTTACAAAATAATACAATGTAATCAGAAGTTCCTCAATGTCATTTGCTAACTACAGTTTGTGAACTAATTCAGAAATTACACAGAACTCTCCTGGTTTGTCATGCAAGAATAAGTTCAAGAGTAAGGTCAAGCATGCAGTGTTGCTCTTTGATCCGGTGATCCACTGACTGAAGCTCGGTACTGTGAGTCCTGTGTTTGGGTTGAAGTAGGTCAAAGATCAATGTGATACCCACCCATAGCTCACCCTCGTGAACTCTTTTAAATAGCGATGTTTCAATATAAGCACAAGAAAGGCTTTGAAATGTCAGAGGAACTGGCAATTGAAAATGTTCAATAACCTTGAGCTTCCAGGCCAGGTTGACTTAATAGTGATCTTAAAGCATTTCTTGAATTTTTCAGTTTCAACAATTGTTTAAGATTCACTTTAATCAAGCCCCTTTTACAATTCCACACAGTAAATCCCTGTAGGCTTGCTATTAGGAGAATCTGCCAAGAGCCTGCATCATTGCAAGCGTCGTATGGTCAGCCTTGGCGATATGGCAGTGTGTGGTAACATTCAGTACTACATCTCCTATAATTCCTGCATACCTTACATGCGTCTTGTTATAGGTTTTGTGATTTATTCTCACTTAACTGCAATGTTACACTGTCATAAGTATGGTTTTGGTTATGGGGTTGATTATAACGTGGGCTCGACTAAGAGGTCATATAGGTTTGCAATCGCCTCACACAGAGCTCCAAATTCAGCACTTACGTTTTTGTTTAACCTACTATATGTGAATTTTAATGAACTGATATTTTCTGTCCCTGAGATGATTTGATCCCTTTGAAATATTTGATTGATGAAATCATGAAGATATTTCTTTTTCATGTGTTGTGTACATTGTATAAAATGTGTATTTTTGTATATGGGAATTGGAGCTTTCTTAGTAAAGAATTTAAAGAGAACTGCACACAGCTTCCTGTGCTACAACTTGCACAGTTGCACGAGCACAGAAGAGACAGCTTCCCAACATGATTGAGGGTGCCTTAATCATTATTGGTGGGACACAAACTACAAATAACTCTGAAAGTAAAAAGAAAATGCTGGTGGACGGCCAGACAATGTTTGCAATTAGTTTGATTTTTTTTAGACAAGCCAATGTAATGTTCTAGACTATTACGTTATATTTAATGATGCAGGTTATAGAGCAAGCAATGCATTCAGAGACATGTCAAAAAGACACAACGTTGCACTGCAATGCAAACCCTACATCTCTCAGGGTTGATAGTTTTCCGCATGAGGACGATGAGCAACAGAGCACCTGGAGTGTGTGCAAAGTCCGACGAAGGAGTCGGACAAAGGGGTGGCAAGTTTAATTTAACAAAGGAGACGCTGTCTCTAGTCAACTAAAACGAGCAACAGTGTCGAAAACTTCCGGCAGTAACAATTTAGATCAACTTCAAGGGGATGGCGGAACAACTGGCCCCACATCGACAGCTAACTATTTTGAGCCCTTAGATTTAGGAAGCGTCCCGACGAGCTCAGGGTTAAAGATAAACGTTACTTTTCAAAGAGAGTCTTCTTCCCGGCAAGTGGGTTGTGTTAATGCATAAGTGACTTCCAAGACATCCAGTCTTGCATCATCAGACTGCTCCTGGTTGTCACGTACCTTATCGGCTCAAAGCAATCTTTAGCAACCCAGTCGTAATCTTCAAAAACAACTCTGGGAATTGCACACAGTTCTTTCGATTCCTACACCAACTTAAAGCTGGCTTCTTGGAATACTCGGTGGTTCACCCATCTATTAAAACCTAGTGAAATAAATCTGGGGGACTATGATGTGATTTGTCTGCAAGAGACTTGGTTAAGGAAGACTCCAATTTTGGATGGCTTTGAACTATCTATAAGCCCTGCCATCAAAGCGAGAGTCAGACGCCCATCAGCGGGCCTCCTGACAGCGGTCAAATCAGGCAGCCCTCTAAATCTTCTAAAATCCATCTCAATGAACCTCCTTACACAAGAACTTTTTATTGGATGGGAGACAAAGGCATCACAAGCAGGTTCGAACCCCCAAGTAAACTAACTATCATCAACGTGTACGGGAGGGCGGAGCATCCTCTGACGGGCCCATAGATCAGAGCTCACCCTCGAGTACCTGTAAGACAAGATAGCTGCACCTTGTGGAGGTTGGGGTGCAGGATTCTCTTACTCCGACACAATTCAATAAGGACAACTCAATAGTTTGAAAAAGGGAAGTCCGTTTAATGACAAGTACAAAAACGGGGAAACAAATGGTAATCAACAGTGTTGCGATTGTCTGTCTCGCTTCAACTCCCAACTTCTTCATTCAAACAGCAACTTTTATGGGCAAAATTCGTCATCATTTGACGTGTAAAACTCAAGGTTTGTCATGCAATTCTATTGGTTGGAAAAGGTGACTTAAGTATAGGTGCTATATCTGTATATGGTAACAGAGCATGCGGATTGGATAACTCTTATCGGGTGGGCGTCTATGCCCATCCCACTACATCACTCATGATAGACGTCACTACAACTACGACGTCTTACTGGTTCTACAAGCTATAGGACCCTATATTATTTGGTCCATTGTTATTGGGTGGGTTACAGCCCTAGGCATAAATCTCCACTTTAATTAGCAGCATGCAGAATGGACACCCAGATGCGGAGTGCCCCAAGATTCACCCTGCCTCCCTTCCATCAATCAGTACCTTTAGGGCTATGTGTTAATTAGTTGGCTGAGGATGGCCTCGAAACCGTAGTCTCTTATCTGGAAAAGTTATGGCATCCTGGGTTCTGGGTGACATCAGGCGTTGGTACCTCTTTGACCTTGGCTGGTCATGTGTCTGTTCACCGTGAATCTGCTTAATTTTCCTTCTTTCCTTGTATTTGATTCTCCTTCGGCCTCGCCACCTGCCTGGGGCCTTGTTATCACAACCTTTACTGGCTGGCTGGTATGCTCTGAAGTTTCTATTCTGCGAGGTTGCTGCTCTCCTCCCTTTCTTAGGTTGACATCGAATTCCCAGGCATGGGCTACTTCTTTGCTAAGTTTCGATTCCGCGCTTTCCTTTGGCTTTGGCTGGAATATGAATCTTGGCCTTGTTAGTCCTTTGCAACATGGGCTTAATTCTGCGTCACAAAAATGGAGTCACACTTGTATATTGTGCGTCATTGAGGTAGATATGTGGTTGGCGCTTGCCGCTCTATTCTTCTACTAAGCATTGCAAGCCGTATCGTTTTCTTAGCTTCTTGCGTTCCAAGCCTATTTACACGCGTTAGCTGGTTGGATATTTCCATCTTGCTTCACAGTTACGTTTCCTTACGTCTCTTTATGTATCAACATTGTTTCTTCTTATAATCCGTTACATCATCATTCTTTCCATTTCGTCCGTGTACGTCATCTGTCAGTTGTTGTTTATGTTCATATTATCCTTTTTGAATGTCGTTTTATGTGCACATTACAACTGTCCAGGTTCTTATTGTCATCACCATTTACCTTCCATTAAGGCTCTTTGGGTCTCTTCGGGGACAGCCTATAAGTAGTCCTCACTTCGGGCCAGCTGCTGGTACGGTTGCCTCAGTGGGTACCGAGCTGCCCATGGATGTGTGGTTAAAGGCACTTCAACAGGTATTGGTCTTCTGATGAGCACCAGGCATAGGCTCTCTGTTAGGCATAGTATAGCCCTCTTTTGGTTCAATTGCTCCTCATACGTCACATACCTTGGTGAGTACGTTCCTGGTACCTCAAAATGGGGGGCAGGGGTGCAGGCCATGTCTGGGACCTCCTCTACACTCCCCCCTCTGGTCGGTTCATCGACCACTTCTGCTTCCTCCTTTGGATTCATCTTCCTTGGTTCTTCTGTGTCCTGTTCGTCGTCTTCAGGGTTTGTACATGATGGTGTGAACGTGTGTATCTTTGGAGTCCATATTTTTATCACACCTTTCAAACTTCCTGCTGTTTTTACATGTTCATCCTTGTTCCAGGTCATTAGCTGGTATTGTCCATGTGGGCTGCAATAGATACATTTTCCTTTATACTTCCTTCATTTCCTGGGATATGTAAACTTCGTTCCTTCTGGCGCAAATTCGCTGGCTTTCACAAAGTCTCTTATTTCCTCATCAGTCATATCTCTGGGCTTCCAACCTGGTTCAAAATCAGCCATGATTTTCATCCCAATGGCTTTCTTTGCAGTTTTCTGGCACTGTGTTATGATTATCTTGATAACACAGAATCCTAGCAGTATCATTCCTAGTAAGGCTCCCAGAAACTTGAATATATCTGCCATCCATTGCGGGACCCATGAGAATAGTGCTCCAAACCAGCTATCATCATCCACTTCATCAGTTTCATCCATCATCTGGTTCTTTAGGTTTTTCAACATACTTATGGCTTCTGTTAAGGTTCCATTTTCTTCATCATGCGAAGGTATAAATGTGCAACATGATTCTCCTATTTTTGTGCAAACATCTCCATCCATCGCAGTGATCATGTCGAGTACATATCTGTTCTGTAGGGTCATCAATCGGATTGCTCTCAGTTCTTTGATCGCGTTAAATCCTTTTATGTGGTGTTGATGGTCCGCAATAACTCCCATCTGGTTATCTGCAACCATTTAGCATTCACTCCGACTTGGATGTGTGGCAAGAGTAGTGTTGTGAATACTGTTGCGGTGAGGCTAAACAGCCTGTCTTTGTATGGGATTGCATAGAATCCCTCTTCTGATTTGGCAGAAAAGTAATTCTCTCTTTTCATCCGGAATACCAGTTCCACAGATCTCCTCTTCCTTAGATGAGCATCTGCTTTCGGGAAACTGTCAATACTCAGGTCACATTTTGGTATCACTAGTGCAGGAACATGGACGTTCTCTAGTGTGCATATGCCTCCCCAGTTTTTTGGTAATCTTATATATGCCTTGGACCCACATGCCCAGTAATGGTCCATAATTACTGCGGTTCCTTGAGTCATTCCTGGAGCTTCAAAGATTTGTCCGCCATTTTGATTCTCTCCCATATTCCTTGTGCCATTCCTTCTGAAGCACAGTTTTGGGTTTTCCTGTGGCACTATTTGCAAGGGTCCTCCTCTGTCTTCGACCCATGTCAGCAGCCTTACCAATTTTGGCCATAGAGGTTTGCATAACCTCTGTGAGTTCTCTATTGCCTCTTGGCAGGCTCCAAGGACCATCCAAGCTCAGCAGATTACCACTCCTTCTTCCCATCCGTTTGGGGAAACCACTGTTCCCCAGATCTGCATTTGGCCTCTGTTCTTCCAAATTTGGGCATCTTCTGCAGTCTTTCCTTGGACGTTGATTCTCAGGTTTATTTCCCATCTCGTTCCTGATCCTTTCACTTCGGGCTTCTCGTACCTGATCACGTGATGCTTAGTGTGCGCTCTGTTTCTTGTCTTGATATCCTGGACGTAACCGTCTTCATCGGTGTAATCCTTTTCAGTTGTCCATATCAATGAGGCATCTCTCCCCATAAACTGTCGTCTGATGGTGCACATTGCTATGTGTGACATACAGTGTGCTGTAGGGACATCGATTTCTACAGCCACAAAGAGCTTGGATTTTCCCATGCTGTATGGTGGAAGTGCACAGACAAAGCAATCTCCTTCAGCTTTTCTTCTTCCGACCTCCTTCATGTGTTGGTACCAAATGTTGTTTCCCAGATGTGCTGTGCTATCCAGGTAGTCATTCAGTTTGTTGTCATCTTCGTGTGGGCTTCTCTTGATCCTTAGTGTTTTTCTGTAGTTTGCTATAACTATATCTTTAAATGAATCTGTGCTGCTTTTCCATGCTGTGGTCTCTCAATCATGCTTGTCAGAGGGGCAGGCTTCATTACTTGTATCGCTGTGGTAGGAGGAGATTTTGCGTTTCTCTTCCTCTCCTCTTGTATTCTCTCGTAGAGCTCCTTTAACCACCACCTGTATACCATCTGTCCAATGTATGGCCGCGTTGTGGGCCTGGTGCTCGTTGTTACAGTCTCTGTGGTTCTGTTTTTCAGTTCCTCATGCCGTTTCTTCGCTGTAGCTATAAATGGGATTAAATGGTCTATCAGCAATTGTGTCTTTGCAGTGAATTCTCTTGTAGCTGCCTCTGTTTTCTTGAGGGCTTTTGTTATGTCTTCCTTAGTTGGTCTTTCACCTGATTCCTCTTGGTCACTTCCACTATTTTCTGGACTGGTTGTTAGGTAGGCAGTCTCTTACTTTCTATTGCCATTGTTCGAGGTTCTGTAGCCATTGACACTTGCCCTTGTTCGTGTGCATTCAGTGTGTGTGCGCGTGTAGTGGTCAGTGCTACATTTTCATTCATTCTGCGCTGACCCTGTCTCCAGCTTTTCTCTTCATTCGTTACCCCAAGTGTGTATGAATAACTGCTAATTACAATCAATTTTAGTTTGTTTACTTTACCATCAGGTTTTCTTGGGACTGGAATAACTATATATGGTCTAGGTGCCTTCGTGGGACTCATGTGTACCTTATCCGGTGGGTGCACTGAAATTGGGACGCTTCGTGCACCAATGAAAAATGTAGTTCTAATTGTAAGCGACAGAAAAACAATTATAATTACTACGCATATACACATGATTTATCTGTACGACAGCTGGCAGCATTTCGTTCCAGGGAAACGGGGGCGCCCCTCTGCTTGCGGGAGGACCAAGTTACTGTTCTGGGCCCCCATTTCAAACATGAGTCAATTGTCAGTGTGTATTTCTTTTCACTTACTCCGATCTTCAAAAGTTCTGTTTTGTAAAGTGTCAGGTGTTTTAAAGAGTCCCCCCTCTTGTGGGTGACGATTGTCTCTGGTTAGGTGAAATAGTTCTCCTACTAGACTATGGAAAAGATTAGTCTAACACCTTTGGTGATTCACATTCATTAAGCATATTCAAAATAGGTAAGTTCCCAATGCATTCCCCCAATCTGCTTCAGTCCTAAGGACATCCTGGAACCTGGTTAAATGTGGAAAACATTGAAAAAATGTTAACACTTAAAATCAAATAAAAATACATTTAAAAAAATGAGAAAAAAATAAAAAATAAAACAAAACGGTGAAATTCTCTTGTCTGCTCTTCTCGATCTGTCCCACGGTGGAAAGATGAAGAACTGTGTCTCTGTCTCCTGGATCTGTCCCTCGGCGGATGGTTTCACTGGAATCTACTTAGGTACTCCCTTTGAACGTTGGACAGCTCCACCTGGAGCATGATGCCATGAAGGAGTGTTCCCATGTGTGCAGTGTTAGCTGGATCTCTGAGGAAGGTTATGACGTCAACCTCTGCAGGCCTTGCCACCATTTCTGGATAGTCCATGACTAGCCGGAACAGGACATTGTGTGCCAGCCGGCTGTCCTCGGGTGACAGGAACATTTGTCCTGCTTGGATGGTTTCTGGATCACAGGCCCTTTTTTTGACGTGAACAGTCTCTGCACTTTCCTGCTGCGTGGAGTGCAACCACGTAGTTTAGCTTGATCCACAGTTGGTTCAAAAGTTCAGTGTTTCTTGGATCTCTGATATACGTGAGTGTGTCCGTGGTTCTTCCGACGAGTCCTGGGCACTCCTCTATGATGCGAAAGAATAGCGTGTACGTGAGTTCATCTATGATTACTTGTGGTGGAAGCATTTGTGTCCTTTTCACTTTATTCGGGCAATTCGGCGAAGGCTTCCGCAATGACAGTCAGCAATTGCCTGATTACTTTCTTGTTGGCAGGATTCTGTATAAAGTCTGTAACACTGGTTACTCTCCCTTCAAGTGACGGATATGATATTACCACGAGTTGTAAGTAGGTGAGTACATCCCATGTGAGATTTCTGCTGGGAGATACCATAAGTCTGTAAAACAAAGTCTTGTATTGGCTGTTTCAGGATACTGTGTTAAGCTCTCAGAGAAAAAGTCTTGTCTGTAGTCTATCAGAGTCTTGGTTTTCAACAATGCTTAAGTGTGGCTTGATTCAGAAGTTCGTATTGGCTTAGATGTGCATTTCTCTTCTTCACCCTGCAACTGTGATGCACAGTGTGTCCATATTATTGTCCTTTATCACCTTTCCTTTTTTGCTTAGAGGGAATGTCCATTTTAAAGCCACAATTTTCAAACAGAGTTCTTTTGTCTTGGCTTTGCTTCTATGCGTCCTTCTTCCTCGTCATGGATCTCGTCTGAACGTGCTGAGGTTCTACCCTGTTGTCTGTGGTTTCTTCACGGTGAGGTGCAGTTTGAGGGGTCTCACCGATATAGGTTTTAATGTCATTTAGAAAAATCCATGCTCTCCTGCCCTGCAGTTTTACAGCTGACGGAGTGCAGTCCTCCACAATGAAAGGGCCATTGAATCTTGGCTCGTCCCACCTTCTTCTTGTGTGGTTTTTTTACCAACACGGCGTCACCAGAGAAGATGAGAGGTGCACATAGACCTTGAACTGTGTCTGTTTCAGCATCTCCTGTTGTGTTTTGAGCTGTGCTGCACCCTTTTCGCCGTCGCTTCAGTTGGTCTGAAACAGAAGGCTTGATGTCATGCAGTTCAGGTACTCCTGCATTTTGGTTCCCAAGACCTCTCTGGTTGGCTGGGCATCACATCTAGCTCTATCTCGGGGGTAAGAGGGGTCCTTATTCTCCTTCCCGTAACTATCTCATGCAGCGTAAGATGATGGTCAGAGCCTGGTTGGTTCCGAAGTGCATACAATGCCAGTGGAAGGCAGTGCAACCATCCCCTCTTTAGAGTAAGCTTCAACTTGGCTATCCTTTCCTTTAACAAGCCATTGAGCCTCTTACAAATATTGTTACCTTCCGGATGATACGCCGACGAGAACTTGTGCTTTATACCAAGCAGCAAGCTAATCTGTTCAAATACTGCATTAACAAAGTGAGCTACGTTATCTGACCTCATTACCTCACACCCCCCCCATCTAGCGAACACTTCCCTCACCAGGAACTTAGCAGCACAGGTTGAGTCTGGGTGTTTACAGGGACCTGCTTCTATCCATCTAGAGAATGGACACATCACTCAATTAAGTACCTGTACCCGTTGCACACTTGAATCATGTTGACATAATCGATATGTAACTGCTGAAAAGGCCCATGTGGCCGTGGGATGACTCCTCTCACTACTTTTAATGTGTGCCCAGCGGTGAATTGCTAGCAGATTATGCAGTTCACCATAAAGAATGCAACATACTCTGCTAAATTCGGTGTAAACCAGTCTTCTGCGAGCATTGCAGCAAGATTTTCTTTTGACATGTGAAAAGGGTAATGTAATAGCTTCAATGCTATCTTTAGTAGGGCTACAGGCATTACAGAGCTATCTTCCCCCCACAAACCGTCAGAGGGGTTTAAAGAACACCCTCAACGCTTTCACAGATTCTTCTCATCCTGAGGTACCTCCCCTTGGAGCTCCATTAGTTGGGTCAGCCCCATATTGCTATAGGCTTCTGGTGTGGCTCTCGCTACCATCATATGCTCATGGGTGTGTGCCACTTCTACTTCCATGATCGTTTCACTCTTGGATGCCATACGCTTAGCTTCTGTGTCTGCTGCATGGTTTCCATGTGACACAAAGTCTTTCCCTTTGGTATGGGCGGCGCATTTCACGACCGCTACGCCCACTGGGAGCTGTAGTCCCTTTATCAGCCTGTCCAATAAGGCTGCATGTTGCACAGGCGTGCCGTCTGCTCGGAGGTAGCCCCGCCATTTCCAGCATGCTAGTCCTTCGTGCACGGTTGATGTCACATAGGCAGAGTCACTGTACACCGTTACTTCCTGGTCTGCATGATTCTCAATGGCGAGTATCAACGCCAATAGTTCTGCAGCTTGTGCTGAATAGTGAAAAGGTATTCGTGCACTGACGAGTACTTGAAACTCTCCATTCACTATGTGTTTTACCACGGCCACGCCTGTGTATCTTTGTCCATCTTCTTGGTCGATTCTTGAAGAACCGTCAATGAACATGATCTCTCCCCTTGCCAGGGCATTTTCCTTTACCCGGGGGATTTCATCATAGAATTCCTCATAGTTTGCACAGTCGTGTATAGGTTCTCCCTCAGTGACCGGCTCAGCTATGAATGTAGCAGGGTTTACTGTTTTACATTGAACTACTTTGATCGATGGGTTAGAGATAATCACCTCATAGGCAGACGCTCTCTGAGATGTCAGTGTGCCCTTTGGTTTCTCTAGAATGGTGAATAATAAGTGCTCAACGTGTAACGTCATGGAGCATCCCATTACAATGGATGACGCTTTCCCTATGGCGAACGCTGCGGCAGCTACACTTTGTTCGCATGGGAATGTGGCCTCTCGTAACTGGGTCCAGACTCCCACTGTAGTACGCCAAGGGCTTATACCCCAACGGTTGTATACGAATTGTACGAATAACAATTCTTCAAATAACAATTGACCTTCTGCACAATTGACCCCCGCACCCCGCACCCAATCCAACCCCCACCCCAACCCCCCACCCAATCCCCTTATATTATTATTACACCAACCCAACCCATAATTTATATAAAAATGACCATACGGTCAATTGTGCAGAAGGTCAATTCGGACCCCTATTATTCGAACAATTGTGTCATTCGAACAATTGTAAATGAACAATTCGGGTAATACCACCCCAACAAGGTTCTCTGAGCGAGCACTGCCGTCATAACATTGCCATGAGTGTGTGAGAACAGGTAGAATTCCTACACATAATTAGGAATCCCAAGAACTGGTGCCTTACAAATCACCACCTTGAGTTCTGCAAACCCCTTTTCCATTTCCTCGGTCCATTCAATCTTTTCCTTTGTCGCCTGGGCCTTCTTTAGGGCCTGAAGCAAGGGCTTGGTATAAGAGCTGTAATCAAAGACCCATGCTCTGACATAATTGCGCAGGCCTAGGAAGCTTTGCATTTGCTTTATCGTGGTCGGCTTAGCAGTGTTCATGATAGCTTCAGCCCTTTCTGGGGTTACCTTTTTCCCTTCATGTGAGATTAGCTGGCCTCTGTACAGCACCTCTTGTTGACAGTATTGTAACTTTTCCTTGTCAACTTTATATCCTTTCTCAGCCAATATAGTCAGCAGCTGTACAGAGTCATGCCTGCATTTCTCTTCAGTGGTGCTGCAGATCAGAATGTCATCCACATCCTGCAAAACAACACTGTCTACTGCAATGTTGCTTAGGTCCATCTGTAGGACTCAGTTGAAAATGGACGGGGATTCACAATACCCCTGTGGTAATCTCATGCTCTTCAGACACATTTGTCTGAAGGTGAATGACGTCAGATCTTGTGAGTCACGGTACAACGGGATTGAAAAAAAGGCATTTTTTAAGTCAATCACCGCAAAATTTCTTGCCTCAGTGGGTATGGATTGTAGATGGATTAGGGACTAGAGGGAACTCGGCTTCAACAATATCGTTTAATGCTCTTAAATCTTGGATCAAATGCCAAGACCTCCCTTTGATTTCTTGACGGGGTAAATCACTGTATTACAGGCTGATTCTGACGTTCACTAGGATGCCCTGCTCCATCATGGCAGAAATTGTCTTTGCGATCCCTTCATCCACTTCTCTGGATATGTGAGATTGTCGCGCTCTTGGTAAAATTGCTCCTGGTTTCAGTTTAATTTTCACTTCTCCTACCCCCTTCAGGGGGCCTACGTCATAAGGTCCCGTAGTCCACACAGAGACAGGCACTTGGGCCATGTCATCTTCAAAGTATTCTGGACGTACCAGTGCCAACATCATTCTCTGTGGCACTTCTCGTTTGATCATTTTGACCCAGAATATGATACTTACTTCCACCGTCGTCTCTTCTAAGTCAGGGTGTTTTTCGAACAAATCGTCATCAGTGATGTCAGTCACTCGATACCCTTCTTCTATGGCGATAATCGCGCACCATTGTCTGCCTTCATCATCATATCCTTCGACCAATGCTATCTTCCCTCGCACTGCTCGCTATCTTCCCTCGCACTGCTTGCTGGTTAGTATTGTCAAGGGAAATACTTGTCCCTCCTCTTCATACCAAGAGGTCTGAATTGGATCTCATCAGGGGTTCTCATAGTTTTATCTGTGAGGCCTGGCAATCCTGCTATAAGCACATGCTCGCCCTATGCAAAGACTTCTGGCTCTAATGGTACAACTCTCATGGCTATGCGTCCAGAGTATGTTCTGATCATTTCGCACACGTTCAAATAATGCATTCCTAGAGTGGAGCATATTATGCACTCCTCATATTCAACTTCGTCATTAAGTCTCGACCCAAAATTTTTACTGGGGTCTGACGTGAATATAATAAGGGTACATTCATCTCACAATCCCCTACAGAGACTGGGAGATTGTCCGTAAAGGGAACTCTGCTGTGAGCTCCTGTAAAACTCTGATTATCTATGGCTTGGCCGGACAAGGAAAACTTGCCTTCTCATATGCACGAGCGTGTTGCACCCGTGTCAACTAAGAAGGAATATTCTTTCCCCCCTATGAAGACATTTACCATAAATACCCTGTTAGGGTCTGGTGTCACTGATAGGATAGAACATATCAGGGTTCCCAGCAAGCTGTTCTATTTCATGTATAAGTTCGGTCCACTGTATACTTGTGGATTTCCTCCACTTCCAGGGTTAACTCCCACTCTGGGGTTTGTTCCCTGAGATGTTTGCGGTGGTGCCTGTTGGGATTGCCCCTGTGGCAAGTTCCCCATGTTCGAGGGTTGAAGCCCTTGCTGCCCACCTTGCTGCAAGCCCGGTGCTTGCTGCTGCACTGTGTGATTCTGTGCACCGCCCTGTTGCGGGAAGGCAGGTTGGTTCACCATGCCTGTTCCCATTCCTTGTCCATTTTGCCACACGGCTTGGCTTCTGCATGCACGTGCCACATGTCCTATCATTCCACACAGCCAACACACTGGCAGTGGTCGGGCCATCTCTCCATTGGGCATATCTGGACTGCCCATCTGCGCATTTTGAAAGCCCCCTTGATTATTTTGAAAACCTCCCGGATTACTTTGAAACCCTCCCTGATTACTCTGCCATCCTCTTCCTCTAAATCCCCCTCCCCTCGGGTAAAAACCTGCGTTACCCTGGTTATTCTGCAATGGGTTAGTCACTTGTTGTGCACTCGGTTCAGCCAGGCTAGTCAACATGGCTCCTTCGAGAGCATACTTTGAGAGTTCCTTCCTTCGCTTCCTCACCCTTACGAGTTGCCTCCTTTTTTCAATTCTTTTCTTGCAACAATCTACAGTAATGTGCAATTGTCAACTGTATTTCGGCCCATGGTTTAGCTTTTACTCCTACCAATTTCTTGAGCTGTTTTTGCACCGGTTCAGGTAACCCTTGGCACAATATATGGTAGAATACAGGGACAGATTTCATCCAAGATTCATGCGTTTCGAGCACCCATGCGTCTTGAAAATTATGGATATAAATCAACGGATCCTCTGACTCTTTCATTTTTTGAGTCATTATAGCTCCCATATCGGAAGTGTCTGGGTACAGCACTCGTACCGCTTTCCACACTGCTGCTCTACAATTATTAAATGGTGCTACGTCATGGATAGTGTTAATTATGGTTACCCCAGGGTACCCAGCTCGTTTCCATACATTGTCTGCCCTTTCAACAAGTATGGCAAACCGGAGGCCCTTAATGACCCCGATAGCTAAGGTGACACCCCCTGTAATTTTTTCTAACTCATGTATCCACTTCCTGGCTCCCGAAGTCAGCATTGGAAGCTTGTTTTTCAGGTTCTGTCGCTCCATGTGTGGCCATGGAATATATTGTGGTCTTGCTTCACCCTTTTCTAGCAACGGGAATTGGAATGCGCAGTCATCCTTCTCTTTCCCCATAGCTCTCCTGTTTATCGCTGGGGTAGCATTCCCACATCGCCGTCTACCTGGCAATGTGCTCAATCTGTCTAAATAGGCAGGTGCTGGCACCCCCCTCTGACCGCGGGGCGTTCCCTCATGTCGGCCAGGCTGCGCGGCGGACTCTGATGCCCTAGGTGCAGACTCACTAGCGTCTGACCATTGTACCCCTTGGTGCCTTGGGAGCTGCTTTTCGCGCTGTCTCCCTTCTTCGTGTGTCTCGTCCTCTGTCTCCCCACCAGAGTCGGATGCTGATTGTTTCCAGTTCACGCAACTCCTTGCATCTTCTTCATTCTTACTAATCTCTAGCCTGTCCAGGGACTTTCCCCTGCTCCCACTACTTCGGGTGACATCCTCGATGTCATATAGTTGAGTGCTTTCCAAGCGCTCGTCTTCCCTTGCCCCTTGGGGAATTTGTTCCAGCCCCATTTCATCATATATTTTATCAATCATTTCCCCGATGCTTCTGGTGTCAAAGTCATCTTCAATATTTGCCCCACTCGTGCCTGGTACTGAGTCATACGCAGGAAAGAATTCTTCAATGTCTTCCCATTCTACAACAGGATTGGGTTTTTTAACTTCCCGCTCCAAATAAGATCCTGTGCCCTCTGTCTACGTTTGCGTTCTATATCATCATCGACTTCCTTGCACTTCCTCGCTTCTTCTCTAGTCTTATCTTCTTCCCTTCTTCTTTCATTTCTACGTTCCTTTGCCCTTCTAACTTCCTCATCTTCCCGTCTCTTTATTCTCTTTTCACGTACTCTTTGCTCTTCTTCCAACCTTTGCTGATTCTGTCTGTACTGGTCATGGGCTGCCTTCTGTTTGCGATCGAGCTGTTTTTCTAGCTCTTTGCGATATAGTTGCTCTCGCCTCAGCCTATCCTTCCTATTTATCTTTTCATCCCTCATTTCCGTCTCCCTTTCTCTCACCCTTCTTTGCGTCTCATCAGACTTCTCTCTCGGTCTCACATCATCACTTCCTTTACCATCGAGTTTTAACAATATCTGTCCTCCCATCCATTCGTTTTTTGCAAATGCTATCTCATCGGTCCTGCCTTTACTTCCTTTCCATTTCTTTCCCTCCCTCTCCTTAATGAGAGGTGCACAACTCTGTGCCTGATCCTTCTTTTCATCATCGCGTCTCTCCTTATCCCTCGGGACTGTGGAGGTAAGATTAATTTCCTGCTCCTTCTCCTTCATTTCATCACTACTGTACGTAGGTGACTCATATGCGGGGTTGCTATATCCCTCTGACTTACTTCCCTCTACTACTGGCTTAGACGGGGCCGGTGGCACGGTAGGCGTCTCATCACTCTCTGTGCATACGTTTAATATCCAGTCTAACGGGTGTTCTTCCTCGTTCGTCTGTTCGAACATCTTCCACAGTTCTAGAACAGCGAGGCGTTTCTCTAATTTTTTACCTGTGTACGTAGCATGCAGGTAAGTCATCATATGTTGTAATACAGCTTTTGATAGGGACCCATTCTGTGGCCACGGCATAAACATCTTGTGGGCGGTACCCTTAACCCACTCTGTCTTGTATTTTTTAAGCTTGGGTGCATGTTTGGGCAACTGCTTATATAAGTGGGCAAGTGGGGTAATCTCCTCCATTCTCAAATTTCATTCCCAACAATATTTTATGCAATTTCAACACGTCCAACAGTATGAGCGAGCACCAAATACGCAGGCTCCAATCCAATCCTTCCCGCCAAAATTCTATCTCATCAATTTACTCAAGAAAATCAATCCATTGGCGAGTCCCTCTTAGTTACAGAATCACGTAAAACCCAAACTTCATTTCAAACAATCAATGATACAGTTCTTCACATTTGACATATAACAGGACATGCATGACAGACATTTGACAGATTAGACAGACACCAGCTGGACACACATATACCTGCCTTCTAATCAATACCCCGACATGGAGTTTAAACAAACCCCTTTAGTGCCTTCTTTAATCGTCACCGTAGTCTAATCGTCCCCCAATATGTGGTCTCTGAGTTCACGTTTCTTCTGACTGCTATATTAAAGCGCAGGAACAAGGCAAATCCTCTTACTTTTTTCTTTCGGGTGCCCTCCCAGTAACCTACTTTTTCTCTCGAGTGTCCTCCCGATAACCTACTTTTTTTCTCGGGTGTCCTCCCAGTAACCTACTTTTTCTCTCGGGTGTCCTCTTGGTAACCTACTTTTTCTCTATTATCCTTGAGTCATTAACCCCTTATATATATTTATTTATTTATTTATTTAATATTTATATTGCGCCGGTAGCTCGCGAGCCTCGGGGCGCAGAAACAAGGACACGAGAACGGACGGAACAGATAGTGATTAGACAGAGCAGACGGGACAGTCACATAGAATTAAGCTAACTGAGCTATATGCCGTGATGGCCGTTTATTTGAAGATATGGGTTTTTACCTGTTTGCGAAAACGCGAGTAGTTGGTTTCCAGTCTAAGGTGGTCTGGTAGGTTGTTCCAAAGGTTGGCTGCAAGGGTTGGAAAGGCTCTACCTAAGCCACTTTTGAGTTTGTGAGGTGACGTAGCAATTTTAACAAGTTGGGATGATCTCAGTGTTCTATTAGGAACGTATGGTTTGATCCTAGTTTTTAAGTAGGTTGGTGCCTTTCCGTAGATGCATCTGTGAACGATGGTTAAGGTTTTGAAATGCACCCTATCTTCGATTTTCAGCCAATGAAGCTCCCTTCTGGAGTTGCTGATATGTTCTGTTTTAGTTTTGAGCTTGACAATTCTTACCGCGTTGTTCTGTACAATTTGGTAGCTTTGTTGGCATTGTATGGAGGCACCCAGGACTAGAGCATTGCCATAGTCAAGGCGCGATAAGATGGTGGCTCTTGCTATGGTCGCACAATTTTCCTCGGATATGAAAGGTCTGACGGCTTTTATTAGACGGAGGTGGTAGGCACAGTTTTTTTTGATGAACTGTACTTGGGCGTCCGCACCCAACGATGCTTCTAGCAGCATACCTAGGGTTTTAACCTTGCTTAGGACCGGAATGGGGGTATCTTTAATGTGGAAGGATGTGTAGGATGAGGGTAGCTTAGCAAGAGCAGAGGATGAGCCGAAAATCATGAGTTCCGTTTTTGTTTCTGTTTAGGCACATCCAATTGGAGTCCATCCATTGCTCCACGTGGTTGTATATCGTGGTAAGTTGCTCGCTATCTTTCTGATAATTGCCACTTAGTTCGAATACAAGCTGCGTGTCGTCAGCATAGTTAGTGAAATAGGTGTTTATGTGGTCTAGAACATTTTTTAGAAAGGACATTATCCATCTGATGGCTTCATCAGAGCAGTTGGTGGTCTTTTTTAGTGCATTCTGGAGTAGGTTATGGTCGAGGAGATCAAATGAGGCGCTGAGGTCGAGTAGAATGAGGAGGCCTGTCTTACCCTTGTCAATAATATCGAGCATTTTGGTCTGCAGATCTAACATGGCCGTCTTGGTACTGTGTGCGGGGCGAAAACCAGACTGCTGTGGGTGGAGGGAATTAGATTCCTCTACGTGTGCCTGGAGCTGCATGGTGGCGATCTTATCCATGATTTTGAGGATGAAGTTGCAGTTTGTTATGGGTCTGAGATTATTCGGATCGCGTTGGTCGAGATTGGGTTTTTTTACCAGAGGGGTTACTGTGACTTTTTTGATGGCATTAGGGACTTCCTGGTCTCTAAAAGAGGCATTAATGATCTTTGTCAGGATGGGGGCGAAAATGTCTATGTTGTCCAATATTATCTTAGGTGGAATGATATTCTCTGCACAGGTCGTGGGTTTCATGGTCGCCAGTACTTTGATCATTTCGCTGTTGTTGATCTCTGTGAACTTGAAAGTTCCAATACCTGCTGTTGCAGTCTCAGCTGGCAGAGTAACTGTCGTTTTTTTGTTGGTCAGGGAATTTATGATGGCGTCCCTGGCTTTTGAAATTGTGTTGAAGAAGGCGATCTGGGTGGCATCGCATTCTTCTTGAGAGGGTAGGAAATGAGGGGTAATGGCTTTGGGTTTTTCTATGGATTTAAGGATATTGAATAGTTTGCTGGTGGAAAGTTTTTTTTGGCCTCGGTTATCATATGTTTATATATTATTTCGCTTTCCTTCCAGCGGGCTTTATTGGCTGATGAAGGATTTTTTAGCCATACATTTTCTCTGTTTCATTTGTCCTTTTTTTGTTCTGCAAGTTCTTTGGAGAACCATTGTGTTTTTTTTTGGGTGGGTCTAGTTGATTTAGTTTGAAGGGGGGCAATTTGGTCCGTGAGTTTCTCGAGGTGACTAAGTAGACTTGCTAACGTTGTTTCGCAGGAGTCATTCTCGGTTTGGTTTTTATCCACCTCAGCTAGGCATTGTATAAGGTGGTTCCTATCAATGTTTTTGTAGTTACGGTGTGTCGAGAGGGTCGGGCAGTTAGGGGTTGGGTTTGGGAAGAGGCAGGGTGATGTGGAAGGATATGCTATGATGGTCTGACCAAATGCAGGGTTCAGTCTTAAACTCTCGGGTTTCGAGATTGTTAGAGACGACCCAGTCAAGAAGATGGCAGTTGTCCATTGTGGGCTCTTGGTTGTTGATCTCAAAGTCAATGTTGTTTAGGGATCTTTGAAGTTTACTAGCTTCTTTGTCTTTTGTATCGCCAAACCAGCGGTTAAAGTCGCCCATGACTAGTGTGGCTGTGTTGGGTCCTTTAAGCATATTGAGTTGATGCGTTATTTCGTTGTTGAATTCTGGGGTGGACGTTGGGGGCCTGTATAGGACAATCAAGTTTAAACTACTGTTAGCCGTAGGGGTGTGTTTGAGGTGCAGTATTTCACAGCCTGTACATGCTATGCTGCTGGGAAACATATGTATAGAGTCTCTTGCGATGACTGCTACACCACCCCCCCTGGCCTTCTTCTCTGTTTGAGTAGAAGATGGAGTAGCCTTCCGGGACTGCGATGTCGCAGGTGGGGCCGATAGGGTCCTTGAGCCAGGTTTCAGTTATGCAGAAGATGTCTATTTGTTCATTGACAATCCTGTCATGAACACATTGTGCATGTTTATTGAGAGAACACGTGTTAAGCAAGCATATTTTTAGGTCTAGCTTATTTGAGGAGTGAAACTCGGGACTGTTCCGGGGGGGAACGGTCAATTTTTCTTTCTTGGGGGGCCTTTTGATGGCTGCTTTTTCCTTTGAGTCCTGACTGACTCGGTTAAGGGCAGTTTCTACCGCTTTTTGGACCAGGTTAATGCGCGCAAGCTTACTGAGATCTAGCGCGAGCTTGTCGAGGGGGAGCAAACCCATGATTACCTGTGAGGATGTTACACCGGTCTATGGGGAGACGGGCAGCACTTTCCGCCCTGAACGCCGCGGACGGCGAGGACCGGCACAGACCGGCTTGCCCCTGAAAGCACCGGCGCTGAAAGCGCCTGACGTATCCAAAAATAGGCAGCAAGTGCTCTTGGGAGCTGTAGTTCCCAGAGCCTGTAGTTCAAAAATAAATGCAGCAGGAAGACAAAATACGAGTGCTTGCTCATTGCAGAAATGTCAGAAAATACTTTTAAACACACAAAGGTAAATCTAAGTTACAAAGTATTTCTAAAGCTATACGAAATGATTCCCAAAATGTGATTCAGAGTAAATGGCAGCATGTTTAGAAAAATGGACAGTGCTTCTCTCCCTCCCACAAAATACAATTAGCTTTCTCCTGGGCCACGAGTGCCTTAGGGATAGATAAAGGAGGCCGGCGGGACCTCTTCTCTACTTCTGACTATTTAAATTTTTCTCCGCCACCCTCTGTTACCATTCCCTTACTTGTTCTAATACCTACAAGTCATTTGCCAAAGTAATTAGTTTATTGTTTCACTCACCACTACCATCTTTTCCTCTCTGGAACCTCGGGATCACCGCCCCTACTTTCCCACCTTTTGCAGTCTTTTCTTCCGATCAGCTGCCTGTGGGAATGAGAAGAGTTATGCTTTGAGAGGCAGGTTCCTTCAGACCCACTGCAGATTTTTTAGTTAGACTATCATTGTCCACGGGAAGCCTCTCAGTCTACTCAGCCGAATGGCCAAGGACTCGTGATATTGCCGAAGGCCTAGACTTACTTCGTGCCGTCGGTCTATGGGTGTCTTAGTATTAATCAATAGTTGATGGTCGGTAACCATCCTCACGCTACCAAGTATACGGGAGGGCGGAGCGCCCTCTGACGGGCCCATAGGCCAGAGCTCACCCTCAAGTACCTGTAAGACAAGATAGCTGCACCTTGAGGAGGTTGGGGTGCAGGATTCTCTTACTCAGACACAATTCAATAAAGACAACTCAATAGATTGGCAAAGGAAGTCCGTTTAATGACAAGTACAAAAAACGGGGAAACAAATGGTAACCAACAGTGTTGCGATCACCTGTCTCGCTTCAACTCCCAACTTCTTCATTCAATCAGCAACTTTTATGGACAAAATTCTTCATCATGTGACGTGTAAAACTCAAGGTTTGTCATGCAATTCTATTGGTTGGAAAAGGTAACTTAAGTATAGGTGCTATATCTGTATATGGTAACAGAGCATGCGGATTGGATAACTCTTATCGGGTGGGCGTCTATGCCCATCCCACTACATCACTCGTGATAAACATCACTACAACTATGACATCTTAGTGGTTCTACAAGCTATAGGACCCTAGATTATTTGGTCCATTGTGATTGGGTGGGTATAAATCTCCGCTTTAATTAGCAGCATGCAGAATGGACACCCAGATGTGGAGTGCCCCAAGATTCACCCTGCCTCCCTTCCATCAATCAGTACCTTTGGGGCTATGTGTCAATTAGTTGGCTGAGGATGGCCTCGAAACTGTAGTCTCTTATCTGGAAAAGTTATGGCATCCTGGGTTCTGGGTGACATGAGGCGTTGGTACCTCTTTGCCCTTGGCTCGTTACGTGTCTGTTCACCGTGAATCTGCTTCATTGTCCTTCTTTTGTTGTATTTGATTCTCCTTCGGCCTCGCCACCTGCCTCGGGCCTTGTTATCACAACCTTTACTGGCTGGCTGGTATGCTCTGAAGTTTCTATTCTCCGAGGTTGCTGCCCTCCTCCCTTTCTTAGGTTGACCTCGAATTCCCAGGCATGGGCTATTTCTTTGCTAAGTTTCGATTCCACGCTTTCCTTTGGCTTTGGCAGGAATATGTATCTTGGCCTTGTTAGTCCTTTGCAACATGGGCTTAATTCTGCTTTACAAAAATGGAGTCACACTTGTATAGTGTGCGTCATTGAGGTAGATATGTGGTTGGCGCTTGCCGCTCTATTCTTCTACTAAGCATTGCAAGCAGTATTGTTTTCTTAGCTTCTTGCGTTCCAAGCCTATTTACATGCGTTAGCTGGTGTGATATTTCCATCTTGCTTCACAGTTACGTTTCCTTACGTCTCTTTATGTATCAACATTGTTTCTTCTTATAAATCCGTTACATCATCATTCTTTCCATTTTGTCCTTGTACGTCATTTGTCGGTTGTTGTTTATGTTCCTGTTATCCTTTTCGCATGTCGTTTTATGTGCATCTGTACGACTGTCTAGGTTCTTACTGTCGTCACCATTTACCTTCCATTAAGGCTCTTTGGGTCTCTTCAGGGACAGCCTGTAAGTAGTTCTCACTTCGGGCCAGCTTCTGGTACGGTTGCCTCAGTGGGTACCGAGCTGCCCATGGCTGTCCGGTTATAGGCACTTCAACAGGTATTGCTCTTCTGATAGGCACTGGGCATAGGCCCAGTATAGCTCTCTGTTGGTTCAATTGCTCCTCATACGTCACATACCTTGGCGAGTACGTTCCTGGTACCTCGAAATGGGGGGCAGCCGTGCAGCCATGTCTGGGACCCCCTCTACAAACGTATACTGGAACCCGGCGTTGATCTCCAACAAAGTGTTTATTACCCAGGTCACTGATCAACTGGACGACGCTTACATCAACCAGCAGTCTAAATACATCATCACATGTGGCCACCTTAACATTGTGGATTTGGCTGAAAAAAGACAGGGCCAGGCCTGGAACCTGGATGTCTTGCGCTACACCAGATGGGACTTATGGAGCTCACTTATGGATTCTAGAGATACGCACCTGCTTAATGTTAACTTCGGAGGCGACATACCAGCTCAGCCAACATGGGAAAATATGGGGTATAGCTCGGTCCTAGATTATATCTACGTTCCAACAACTTCCTACCCTTGGTAAAAAAGTTCTGAGTGGTTAAAACAACTCACAGCGACCATCATCTCCTCTTGCTGGAATGAAAGGCACCTAAACCCACCGCTCTGGGACACATGACATCAAGACATCAACGGTCTACTCCTGCAATGGGGGGTTCCGCTTGAGACTATCGACCACAAAGATCAGAATTTTAACAACGGACCTCGGAAGAGCTGGGTTTCCGGTCCAATATTCCCCCTTTTGGAACAATTTATCTATCACCCTGAGAAGGTCACCTTGGCCACCAACTACAAACATACTTTCAACTTGGATCTGTTGGCACAGAGAAAAGTGATGAGAACGCTGGCACGAGTTGCAAGGAAGTCTGGGTTGCCCAAGGATTTTCAAACAGCTCAGTCGGCTCATTCAAGTTACAAAAATTGGCTCTGTTCACCCAAACATCAGAAATACCAGAACGTCTCAGAGGCCATGTTGAAAGCTTTGGCCGGTAAAGATCAGAGGAAATTCTGGTCACTGATAAAACTTGATGAGAAAGTGTTAAATGACGATCAATCGAATTCAATAAGTGAGAAATCCTGGATTAATCATTTTGGAAGTCTGTACACCACACCTTCGAACACCAGTGAAGGTGTCAACGTCTGTGTGAGCCCTGATCCATGAGTATCTGCCAATGATGCAATTGACATCATAAATCAAATTAAGAAATTAAAAGGCTTGTGAGCCCTGGTACCCAATGGGCTGACCAACTGCATGATAAATGAGTTCCATGAAGACTGGGCTGGCTTTATTTTCATCTTGTTCAACCAAATAGCCACCTCTCAACAATTGCCATGTTCATGAAGGAGAGTGATAGTGGTACAGATCCATAAAAAAGGTAATCAGGAACATCCAAAGAATTACCGCCCTCCTGGACGTTATCGGCAAACTATACAGTACATTTATTCTGGACCATTTTCACACCTGATGTCGGAAAATCAATTTCTTCAACCCGTTCCAAATGAGCTTTAAGGGCCTGGGCACCTCGGTTAACATCTTGCTTCTTCAAGTGTTGAAAAGCAACTCAGGAAGTCAAAAGCCCAAGATTTACATGGCGTTTGTGGATTTGGTCCAGGCGTTCGACCACATTGACAGAGGTGAACTTTGGTAGAAACTGCAGAGGAAGACCTGCCCTAAATCAATACTTCACCCAATCATGGCTATGCACTTTAAGACCTCTTTAAGAGTCAGATTGAGCAAAGCGGGGACCCTTTTGCACAAAATTAAAACTTCACAAGGAGTTAAAAAGGGGTTCCCAATGGCCCCGGCACTTTTTAACTTCTTTCTGGAGGACATGCCTGAAGCTTTTTCGACAAGGAGATATTTTCCCCCCTAAGGTCAGACGAGTCAATTTATTTCGACTACTGTACACTGATTGACATCGTACTTATCGATCAGACCCCTGTGGGTCTACAAAGGCAACTCATTTCTCTACAAAGTTACATCTTAAAAAATGGTCTTGAAATCAACAAGGGTAAAACAAAAACCCTAAGCTTTGGTAAGTGAACCAAGGTGAAAAATTGTTTTTCCTGGTATATAGGAAGCAAGAAAATTGAACAGGTGCAATCTTTTAAGTATCTGGGTGTTTGGCTGAGTAATTCAAGATCTGAAGACCCGATGTCAACTCATCTTCTGGGAAATATGAAAGCTCTTACCAGTCAAGCGTGTGCACTAAATAGAAAGTTTGGTCACTTTTCCATTCTACCAGTTCTATGGTACTATAAAGCCAACCTAACACCTGTGGTGACTTACAGGGATGAAGCCATGATTAACATCCCAGAGCTCCTATGGTCACGTCTTGAAGGTGTCTTTTGGAAGCGGGTATTGGGTGTCCCGTCATCCACTTCTATCGCCATCATTCAGAGAGAACTGGGCCTTACATCTTTGAAGTGCATAGTCAACCGGAACAGACTAGCCCTGTTCGGGAAATGGTGTACTCCTTCGCGTCCTGTTATTTTGGAGATGGTATACAAGGAAATGATGTGTGACTGCAATCCAACCCTGAAAGGTTGGCATTTGGAAATGATGAACCACCTAGAAGCAATTGGAAGCTCCTTGGAGCAACTGGTGACTAACCCATCACGAGTAAAAGAAAAACTAAAAGGCCATGACTGGATCCAAACTTTGGAGATTGCTAGCAGTTATCAATCTGTAGCCCATTTATCTTCAGAAGGCTGAAAGCTAAATACAGTGTGTGAATACTTGAAGCAATTCCCTGAGAAGAACGTCAGATTCAGTTCACGCTCAAATCTGGGATAACCAATGGAAGATCTGCTCTCTTGCATGCACGTCAGCCGTGGGCCAATCATGGCCCACAGTGGTCTCAGTCATTCAGGCCTACCAGACATCCTGGAACCTGTAGTGTGGCTTGGGACCAAACAGTCCCAATCCTCTTCCTGGGCACTACCACACGTGACATGCAGAAGCACCCGAAAGATGTGGTTTTTGTGGGAGGCTGCATGCCCAAATAAGGAAGTGTCGGGTCAGCTCGACCTGGATGAAGGCCAAGGACAAGATGGCCAAAGCACAAAACATTTTCAGCACTGGCCACCATCAGGGACCAAACGCGATAAACGTGGTACAGTACAATAAAAAGAAGTAAACATACCAGTAAAGTAAACTGCTGCCACCAGTTCGTTCTAGGCACACTTGTATAACCACCAAAAAATCCTACAGGGTGTCTAGGGTCATAAAACAAAAAAAACCCTGTGCGCGGTGCAGTAAGGTATTTGGCGCACATGTAAAAAGTTACCAAGAAATGGCAACAAAGTCAAAGACTAAGGGAAACATAGTTTCCCAGTACTGACAGTCTGAAGGAAGTTTCAGTTTCCCCATAACAAATGAGCAAAAGCCCATAGGAGCGCATCCAAAGGCTAGGCTCCACTGGAAAAAGTCAGGTGAGGTCAGCCAAATAAAATCAAAATGTTTGGGGGTACATAATATGGTGGGAAAATTGCACTTAGAGGAATCTTTCCTAACACTCGTTCCCTTTGGCATTTGCCATAACGCTCTCTTTCCTCCCTGCTGCACTGCTGCGGATCCACAGAGTCTGCAGCATCTCAGTGTTGGCATTGTTGCAGAACCACATGGTCTACCTCCATGAGGTCCTGCTACCATCGGCCTTTCTCCAGCTTCTGTTCAGATCAGGCCTCCCTCTAGCTGGAGGTTTCCTCAGACTTTTCTGTCGCGTTCTCTCAACTGCAGCCTTGCTCCTCCTTCAGACTTCTTAGTTCCCAGGACCGAACTTCCCGGGGCTGACTAGCTTCACGTCGGCTTCCCCTTTCAAGTAGGAATTCCTTGCTTTTTATGTCCTGAAGCTGGGCCAGGCCCTCCGGAGTACAACAGTCTTTCCTTTGTGTCTCTGAAGTACTCTTCATGACTCCTCGTGGCCACCTCTTGCCAGTACTGTCAGGAGCTGTAAAAGGTGTAGTTTGTTATGTTATGTTATGTTATTCAGATTTATAAGGTGCCAAAGCCCGTGGGCTTCCAGGCGCCGAAAGACAACAGTGGTGGAGAAGGCTAAAGGAAAATCCTAATTAAACAGAAAAGTCTTTATCTGTTTGCGGAAAAGAAGATGGTCCTAAAAGTTTGCATAACTCATTCAATCTTCTTCCTCTAAGTACTTTTAGGAGATGACTCAATATTGCTTTGTATGTTCCTTTCATTCTTCCTCATCTTGGTGGACTCAAATCTTATATAAGGAAAGGAGGGAGTATTGCAATAACAGACAGTAGTCTTCTCAGGTGGATTTTTGGAAGACCTAGATGATTGCACTGTCTCATAGGTAAGGGGTTAGGGAGTCCTCTCATGAAACCGGAGTCCTTGTCCCAATGAGGGGAGTCTCTCCATGTGTGGTTCTGCATTCCACCACCCCTACGGGGATTGTTGTGTAGCGGGCTCAACTCCCTAGCCTCAAAGGGAATGGCTCCCTTTGGGAGAAGTGACTATATCCCATGAATCAGGAGCCTTTCCTTAAGTGCTTTTCTTTTCATCACCCATCTGTGAGAACAGGTGTGTCATTCATAATTCACGTAAACAAAGGTGTGAAACCTGAAATCCATGACCCTGACATTGCTGAAACCACCCACTTAAAGCCTGACCAAATAGGGGAAGTTACTTGTAAGCACACAGTAATCATAATTCACATGCACACAAATGCTGAGAGAGGAAGCTGAGAAACATTTGAGGATCCGTAATAGAACATCGTGGGTGGACTGGTGCATGGACCTTTGCTAAGTACTCACCAGGTTGTTGAGTCCGTCCAGCTCCTAGATACAAATTATTGACTGGACATGATCCCCCAGGTATTGAAATTAAGATTCCATAAATAGGAGCTAAACCAAGCTCCTGGGCACTCAGCATTAACCAGTAACTAGGAGCTACCACTGAGGAACAAGCAGCTCAAACATAGCGTAACACAAATCTAACTTCCACATAAGATGCACATTTATCATTGTGTCCATCATTTATGGCCCCCTTATGCTTTAAATGTTATATAGATGTCTCCTAATGTTTTTTATAGGTTCACATTGTTGTTTTTTCGACCTCAGTTTGTGAGGGGAGCCAAAAGTACCTCCTGGTAGATGTTGGTACGGAGCGGACCAGGTTCTTCGAGGCTACAAACCCAAACCCCCAGCTCCCCTCAATTTAGAAACATGCCTCCACAGGGTCATGCGGAGTGGTCCCTAATGGCTCAAAGAGTGCACGAATTAGGGGTTGCACACAAGTCCTACACTTCAGCAGTTTGTTGTTAAACCCAGACCGCAGAGCAGCAAATAGAAGTATGGTAGTGGGGGTGTTGGGACTCGGACTGTAAGGCGTAGGCGGGGCAACTGGCAGTCGAAGGAAAGCTTGAAGAAGACCCTAGGATGAGAGGCCAAAGTGTCCTCCTGAATGCTAGCTGTCAAGTAAGGCATTAAGCAATGAGCTGGAGATACTAGGCCTAATAAGACATTCTCATTACAAGTGTATGCCAATTATTGTCAACCTCGTTGCTCTCTGGTACAAAGTCCCAGGTTTCAGGCTAGGAAATGGTACTGGAGAGATGATTGGCACTGGGGACCACCACCCACTTCCTGACGCCTGAAGAAAGCCCCTTAAGGGGTATTTGGTGCATCCTCCAAGCACCCCACTCCATCCCTAGCCTACTTTGCTTAAGCGCCCAGGCAACCCAGGGGACTCTCTTGCGAATCGGTATGAAGACCGCTGGCTTTGCTCAGGAATAAACGGATACCCATCCTGGAGAGTGAGGTCCTTACAATGAACAAAAAGCTCATGTTCCTGCAGGAAATGTTACATGTTTCAGGCAATAAAGACTGGCTTCTCAGGGAAAGGAAAATGATATGTTCATCCCTGGACTTTGCTGCCCACCAGACCGCTACTGTGGATAGTCATGACGCAAGCATTATGAAAGTGACGCTTCTAGTTGATTCATCAACCTTAATTACTTTGTGGCAATTCACTTTGATGCATTTACTTAAAATTTTGTTTTGGTTTCTTAATTTATAACGGGGGGTTGGTGAGGGAGAGAAACTGCATCCTCAAAAGTAGGGGTCCAAGATCGTACCCGTCCTAATTAAAGGCTTAGATCACTGAGCAACTCGAGGACACATGGCAGCAAGGACCAGCTGGTGAGTGGGTAGTTCCCCCGGAGAGGACTCCAACTGTGGTGCTCGCTTAAAACAAACTATCTGCTGGTGTCAATTACACAATTATAAGAACAATGGGTAAACCAGCTGGCCTACAAAAAAGGTACAGATGACAAGGAGAGTTGTTGGAGTCTGGACTTTGAGGTGTGAGGAGCAGAATCTTTTGTGGCAGTGGGGCGTGAAGAATACAGGTAGAAAGCAGATGGTGGAGCCTAGGAGGAGTAGCAAGTAGGTGGGGGAGGATGAGAGGAGCTGTTAAGGGGCAGAGACTGAGAGGAGTATTAAGGTGGTAGAGGGGGCTATGAGGAGCAGTAAGGAGGAGGCACAGGGAACATCTGGGAAAAGGGAAGCAGATGAAAGGAAGGTGAAATGGGGTAGGGAGAACATCAAGGAGTCAGGGTGTGCAGATGTGAAGGAGGCTAATGGGAAGAACACGGAGGAGGTGGAAGAAGTTAAGAGGAACACCATGGAGGAGGAGGAAGAGCAGGAGGAGGAGGAGGAGAAGGCAAGAACTATAAATAGAAAGAGAGGAGCGAGGAAGTTTGCAGTGGGAAGTCGTATTCATTTAGAAGCAATCCCAGGTGAGAGAGAGCAATCAGGAGCGTGAGGAGAAGATAACCAGAGGAGGAAAGACCAGAGTGTAAGGGGAATTGATGATTAACAAGGAGGAGAGGGAAGTGGGTGTGATGGGGGGGGTAGTCCAGACCGGATAATGGAGGAAGAGGAGCCCGAGACAAGGTGCAGTAAGCTAGAAGGGTGGTTAAAACACAAGTGCCAGGAGGAATTGTGGGAGGATCTGCAACCACCAAAAAGGGGATTAAGCCTGGTAACTTCAGGACCCATTGTAGTCTTCGGAAAGATCCTAAAATGTCGGATGCCTGGCCCACGTTAAAATTATCACTAGGAATAATGGTGCTGTAGAGCCAAGAAGGAAGTGCTCAGGCACTTAACAACCCAAATGACTGTGCATGACATTTTACCCAGCATATATCAGAGTGCAAGGGATGGAGGGAAGGAGTGAGGACCACAGTGCTATAGAGACATCTGATATGTTTGTGTTTTCTTGCATTGCCACTGGGTGACCCCAGTTAACCTAATGGATGCTTAGCTTTTCAGTTTTGTTTAATACAGACCTTTGATCCTCACTTGTCTGTCTATCCCTCAGGCCTGACATTGCTCTCATTTCTGGCTGCCATTTCAATACCAACATAATCTAAGCACAAATCACTACATAAATGCAATGAGATGACACTTCATCACACAAGCCATTGGAATACTCTCATTGTAAAATAGACTCCCTTCTCTGAGACCCCAAATGCGCCCAGTTTCAGGGGAATGGCCATGTTATTCATTCCCTTGTTTCAATTATATTTATATGTTTGGGGGTTGCTGTGACTTGAAGATAATGTGCAGGAGTGACACATCGTGATATGCTTTCCCTTTTTCATTGCAGTCATCCTTCGAATAATAATCATGAATCCAGACTTTTACGCAATGTCCAATAAGGTAAGAGGGTGGTTGCCTTCGAGGGGACTCTTTGCCTTGAAGTGCAATGGGATCATGGGATGTGCTACTGCATGAAAGGTGTCTGCCTGCAGGTATAAGGGCTGCTCAGCCACCATACGACTGGAGTGGGTGCTGGGTGTGCATGAGCAGATTGCATACAGGCAATTGCAATTAGAGACCTGACAGGTGCAGGGCACAGTAGAGAGATGAGACACCGTGTGCCATGAAAAGGAGACAGTCCACATGATGCACTGAAAAAAGGAACCAAAATCATATTCAATGGGATATGAATTATAGCAGAAAACGGAGTGAAGCATCAGAGAAGGAGTCCTGAGAGGGAGAGATGCCACAGAGTGCAATTAAAGGAGAATGGAGAGAATGGGATGCACTGAGAGGAGGGCTAGAGCATGGCACCGACATATGCATGAGACCAGACAGAACTCTCCCCAGCGCCAGACAATGGATAGGCTTGTTAAGGGATTTGCTAAACCAATATCTATTAGCAAGTCACAAACTAAGCAGAAGTACGACCATGTTGGGCTACCATCTACGACCATCACGATGGTCTTTGTGGGAGATTAACTTCGGATGCTTCTTCCTATTTTAGAGAATAAACTCCTAGCACGATGACATGGACCAATCAGCATTCAGGTCTACTTTCATAGAGCCCAGGTTTCCCAGTTGTTCACTGTTCGGGGCTCACACGTCATTTCTCAGGTCTCTCCTAAACATTGAATCTCTCAGCACTTCATTTCCAGTTCTGCTACAGCCTCTGGTTGCTCCTTACTTCACTGTCTCAGTCTCTCTTGCACCTCAGGTCTCTCAGCACTAAATGTAGGCACTGATACAGCCTCTGATTGCTCATTACTTCAATATTCCAGTCTAGCCTAGGCCTCATGTCTTTCATTATTTCATTTGTCAGGTCTCTCGTAGACCTTGTTTCTTTCAGCACTTAATTTCCAGATCTGTTACAGCCGCTGGCTGCTCACTACTTCACTGTTCATGTCTCTCCTAGACCTCAAGTCTCTCAGCACTTCATTCTCAGTTCTGTTACAGCCTCTGGCTGCTCAGTACTTCACTGTTCCGGTCTCTCCTAGACCTCAAGTCTCTCAGCACTTAATTTCCAGTTCTGTTACAACCACTGGTTGTTCAGTACTTCACTGTTCTGGTCTCTCCTAGGCCACAGGTCCTTCAGTATTTCACTTGTCAGGTCTCTCCTAGACCTCAAGTCTCTCAGCACTTAATTTCCAATTATGTTACAGCCACTGTTTGTTCGGTACTTCACTGTTCTGGTCTCTCCGAGGCCACAGGTCCTTCAGTATTTCACTCGTCAGGTCTCACCTAAACCTCAAGTCTCTCAGCACTTAATTTCCAGATCTGTTACAGCCGCTGGTTGGTCAGTACTTCACGCTGTCCAGACAAGTGGTCGACTGTAAATTGGTCGAAAGACAAATGGTCGACGTAATTTGGTCGAAAACCAAATGGTCGAATTTTTTATTTTATTTATATATGTATTTTTTTAGTTTTCGTTTAGTGAAAAAAAGGGTTTTTTAGAAAAAAAGGGGGTTGGGGGGGAAACCCCCCCCAAAAAAAGGGGTGAAAATAAAAATTAAAAAAAATTCGACCATTTGGCTTTCGACCAAATTGGTTCGACCATTTGTCCAGTCGACCACATTTTTTCGACCAAATGTCTGGCAACCGTACTTCACTATTCCAATTCTAGCCTAGGCCTCATGTCTTTCGTTATTTCACTTGTCAGGTCTCTCCTAGACATTTTGTCCCTGAGCACTTAATTTCCAGTTCTGTTACAGCCGCTGGCTGCTCACTACTTCACTGTTCCTGACTCTCCTAGGCCTCAGGTCTTTCAGTATTTCACTTTTCAGGTCCCTCCTAGACCTCAAGTCTCTCAGCACTTAATTTCCAGATCTGTTACAGGCACTGGTTGGTCAGTACTTCACTGTCCGGTCTCTCCTAGGCCTCAGGTCTTTCAGTATTTCACTTGGCAGGTCTCTCCAAGACCTCAAATCTCTCAGCACTTAATTTCCAGATCTGTTACAATCGCTCGTTGCTCAGTACTTCACTGTTCCGGTCTCTCCTAGGCCTCAAGTCTCTCAGCCCTTCATTTCCAGTTCTGTTACAGCCAGTGGCTGCTCAGTACTGTTCCGGTCTCTCCTAGACCTCGGGTGTCTTAGCAATTCACTGGTCAGGTCTCTCATAGAGATTTTCTGTTCAGGTCCTCCCAGACCAGATTCTCAACATTCAAGATTGAAGCCTCCCTGGATCTCTGCTTTCTCAGCATTTCAGAATCAGGTCTTTCCTAGACATCTGGTTTCTCAGGGCTTCATGGTTCAACACTTTCCTGGACCTTTGGCAGGCTTCACAGCATTGTATCAGGATCCGTGTAGCATGTAGCTTCTCCAGAATTGTTGCCACCTAGACAAAGTAGCAATTTCCCCTGTCTCCAAAGGGTGCAGCGGCGAGCGGCGACTGCACATCCTTCTGCTCCCAGCCTGCTGCTCCTCCTGCTGCGCTCACCCAGACTCTTTCTAGTAGGTCCCTCTTACATGTCTTTGTCCCAGAGCAATGCCAGCGGTTGAGATTAATTCATAACCTTTCACCAATTACATGTTTTGGTTGTAGTGTGTATCCTTAAGTGAGAAGTGTTTGCCCAGACAGTGGTCCCTTGCTCACTGCAGCATCAGGAATCAAGCTGTGCCTCACTGATGAGGCACAACAAGGCCAACACATGTCTGTGGCTGCTTGTATTTCAGTGCAGAGGGGACGTGCCCTATGAGTTCAGGCTGGAATACTTCCATTAGAGGCAGGACCAAGACTGATATGCATATGGCTGGTCCTCTTCTGCGATGAAACCGACAGGCTAAAAACGATGGTGTGGAAGGTTCCCAAGAGAAATGCCAGTGATTAAGATTATCCCCTAACCTCTAGCACACCACTTTTTTGTTTTAGCTTGTCTTTTATCATTTGTGATTGTATGGGCCCCTAAGATGTTGCTTGATGCAGTGGATTGGGCTTTCCCTATGGTTCTCTTTAATTGACTCTCACATCATTTGTTCATTAAAATGTCAGCCTCACCAGACAGTTCTGTGCCTTCATAGGCATAGTGTCAGCACTGCGGCCATCTTGTTTCCCAGAGTAGTCCTGTGCTATGCAGTATCCCACCTCGTCCCAAGCTTAGGGTGCAGGTGGCAGTGGCAATCTTACTCGACCACGCCATTTGCAGCCATCCCGGTTCAAATATTTCCTCCATGAGCAAGTTTGAAAAGTATTACAAAAAAAATGTGTGGTCTTCGCGTGTGCTTAAACGGATGCGTAAGGCTTCATTGTTGTTTCCTGCCTAATTCCTTTGAGTTGGTAATACATAGTTTGAAGCAATCGGCTAATTATGCTGCCAGTTGAAAGTTTGGATCAGGGCGTCCCTGGGTGGGTCAATGCCATAGCTGAGGGATCCCATACAATCCACCTTCTGGGAGGCACATTGGGTAGCAGCGAGACCAACCAAGCCTCTTGTAGGTCGCCCGCTTCCCATGTTAAACTGAGGACTTCTGCCAATTCATCACAGTAACAGCTTGTTAAAAATGAAGACTGTAAAGAACCTTGAAGAGTGCTTATCTTGATAAGTATCTGACACATTTACCAGATGTCTTTGTGCAAAAGCCAGACAGATTCACAGAGTTCTTTCACAGTATTCAACCACCAGCCAAAAAATTAATACAATACTGGCCATACCAGCTGCCTAAAGGCAGGAGCCACATGGTCCAGATGGAAGTCGAGAGGAAGCTGGAGCTTGGTGTCATTGAAGCCTGACAGCCATTGGTCCTTACAGATGGTCCATGTGGTCATGCTAGATGGGTATTGGAGATTCTGCATCAACCTTAGAAAAGTTAATGAGATCTCATGATTCAATACTCACTCAATACCACCTTTTGAAGAAATAGTTAAGTGGATAGGATGAGCCACATCATTCCCGTGCTTGACTTAACAAAATCATACTGGCCGATATTGTTGCCCATGTAAGATCAGGAAGAGACATCCTTTTTCACCCATGTGCGTCAATTTCACAGTATTTCCATGTGGTCCCCATGGAGCTCCGGCCACTTTCCAGCAGATGATGGATCCCATCCTACATCTACACCAGGAGTATCCAGGGGTCTATATGGAAAAGGTTCTATTGTGCAGTAAGGCCAGGTCAGAACACATACACCAGCCACCTATACTGTATAATTTAAAGCTTATGGGAGGCTTGATTCCAAACCAACCCTGGAAAATACCAGCTAGCTCTGCTTTCCATGAATTACTTTGGCGCTAAAGCAGGGAAGTGCATGGTACAGCCAGAAGAAGAGAGGATCGAGGCAAGTCAGAAGGCTCCACCACCTACTAGAAAAAGAGAACTCTGGCCCATTCTTGGTGTAATCGGATATTACCAATGGTTTATTCTGTACTTTTCAAGTGACTCAGAGGTTCTTAATGACCTACTTAAAGGTTACAAATATAACAAGGTCACATGAACACCAGCAATGGAGGAGGCTTTCAATCTATTGAAGCACTCACTTTGCCTTGATAATACCAGTCAGGTCTTCATCCTTCAGGCGGCTGTCTCTAGGTTGGCATTGAGTGTTGTTCTGTCTCAGGAACACAAAGGCTGTCTATAACCTATCCTTTACAAAATCCATACAATCTTCCCTAGCGAGAAAAATGGCTGCCCTGCAACTGGAGGGTTTGCCAGTAGATTGGCTATCGATGGCCATCACAGATGATGCAGCACTTAACTGGTTGGCCTTGAATCAGCAAAACAAAGCAGGGGTCCACAGATGGTTCCTACCTCTTCAACCCAATCAGTTTACCTCCAATCACGGAAAGCCACGTGTAGAAGCACATGTAGACTTCTTGCCTAAATTGTCCTATCTTCGCTTGTGGTCTGAGGAAATTGACTGGAGGTTCAGAAAAACTACTCAAGCCCTAGCTGTTCAAACACGCGCTTGGACCTTAATAAGAGCTTCACAGCGTTACCTGTGCTAATACTGCACTTGTGTGTGATAATGGTAAGAATGTGGTAACAGGAATGGTCTGCATTATTCAGAGTCATGTAGACCCTTAAATTATTCCCCAATGCATAGTACCATTAGGCTTCTTGGGGAAAAGCAGGATGACTGCATGCGGATTTGCTGCATGTGAGAATATCACATGCAACAGTGGTCTTGTGTGGTGGTGATTTCCTCCACACAAAAGCAGGTGTTTTTGTTGAGTTTCAACCATGAAACTGGAAATATTTCAGTGTGGTAAAAGTGGCAGTAATTATGTTGCTGCCACATTTTTACCACACTGCTAACTCTTATGAAGGTCAAATACTTAAAACTGAAGTCTTGCCCTTGCTGCCGTATTCCATGGACCGGACCGCCTCAGTGGTGTCTGACCCCCTTCATTGTGCTTATTGACTCATTTCTTTGGAACTGACAGTTACACCTTCTCTAATGCCTAACTTCTGAAAGCCCTGTCGGCCTTGTCGCTTTGCCGGCGACGCGCCCCTTCCATGAACAGTAGGATGTGATGGCTTGCCTTCCCGGAGACGCACCTTCCTTGACCGCCTGCAAGGACACTCAACCTCTACTTGATGAACATGCCACCACAGGTCTAAGGCATCTTGCAGATGGTCATCCACACTGTGCCTCCCTGTTGCTATACATTTGTCCTACATTCATTACTTGGTGACCATAATTTAGGCACTTGCCCTCCGCCCATCATCCCTGTTATTTACTGTACTGCTCTTCTCCCAGTATCCTTCCATGCAAGTGTGAGATCCGAAAGCCAAGAACTGTGAAGGATCTGTGTGCCCTCTCCATCCCCGCTTTTTGTTTGTGGCAGCAAGGAGTGAACTTGTACACAGTGGGCGTCATATAAATGAACATTAAATGAATAAATAAATACACACTGCATCATAGAAGAGAATCATAGTAGGTGCTGTAGCTCGTGGGAGACCCACATCATACACCACCTTTGAGTGATAAGGTTAGAGGACACCAAATCTATTATAAGAGGAGTAAGACCAACAAATTGTATTTAAAGGAATAGTGCACTCTAAAATGTTATTGGCTCAAAAGATGGGCCATGATCAAAAATATATATACAGATATTTTCTAAGAAAGTTCCTATGTAAACTTTTCAGCAAATAAGGCTCAAAGTCACACATTTGAAGCACTAGGAGGCATCCATTTTGTGAAATGGATGAGCCACCTGTGCTTGTGTTAATCTCTGCCCTTGCAGCAATAATGAAGTAAAAGCCAGCCAGCTGTAATAAACAAAAACTACCAGCAGGTGGATTTTGCTTCATTATTGCCAGAGATCAGAGATTAACACAAACTGTTGCTGGTAAGTGCTCTTAATTTCTTTTTTTTTTCCAAAGCACTACAAAAAAGAAAACCGCAGCATTTATAACATTGTATTTATGTTTGCTGTGGCTTCAGCTTTGAGTCTCCTGGGCTCCCTCCAAGCCAGAGGAGCCCGGGAAACGTAGAAAGAAAACTATGGAATTTAAAATTACAACAACGTTGTATTTCTGACTGCGGCGGCTTTCGCTTTGAATCTCCTGGGCTCCCCCGACACAGGGGAGCCCAGGAGACTCAAAGCTGAAGCCACCACAATCATAAATACAACGTTGTTGTATTTATGATTTCTGTGGTTTTGTAACCACGGCAATCACAAATACAACAACGTTGTATTTATAATTGCCTCGCCTTTGCTTGTAGGTAAATCCAGGCAATTATGAATACTTTGCCGGCATTCGGGGAGCACGGAAAACGTACATTGAATAGTGAAGGCAGCCTCCTCTACAGGTTAGGCTCTGCTCTGGCTGCAGTAAGCAAAAGCTCCCAGTAGGGGGCTTTTACTGCTTGATTAATGCCACCAGGGCAGAGCTTAACATGAGCAGAGGAGGCTGCCTGAAATGACAAAATGGATGCTCCCATGTAAAGGCTTTGAGCCTTGTTTTCTCAAAAGTTTACATAGGAACTTTCTTTAAAAACATGTTTAATGTATGTTTTTGATTATTGCCCATCTTTTGGGACAATAACATTTTAGAGTGCACTATTCCTTTAAGAGGGGAAAGACACATACAATACACAGATTTACAAGGATGAGAGAGGCGCAGAGTGCAATAAGAGGGAGAGAGAGACCCACACAAACTAAGTCCCAAAGAAAACACTGCAGGGCTCATATTGGAGTTCCCTGTAATTGGGCGGCGAGGACCTATTATGCTTACACTTTTGGGTGAACAGGTCTCCACCGCCTTATGTTCCTCGTTTGCACGGTGGAGTGCAAAAGAGGAGAGTAAAAAGGTATATATATACTTGTATGCTGCCCTTTTGCACTTCGGCCTGTAAATGAGCTATACACTGCCTGCCATGCATGCATGTCAGGCCGTGTTTCCAATAGATTCCGAAGGAGTCCGTCTGCTTTTGGCTGGCATAAAAAGCAGGCAGACTTTATAGGAATTCACAGCATTTGCACCTATATGAAAATGCATGCTGGCGCAAATGCTGGACTATTTGTATGGCGTACCTGAAGGGGGCGGCAGAATCGTAAATTACGATCTGCCCCTCCTCTCCACCATACAAATAAATGAAAATAGGGTGTGGTGTAAATGAAAAACGTAACCGCCTAACTCAAGGCTTTTATGCCTCTCATTTTAATTACATTCCAGAGCACAATGAGCTACTAGTGGGATAGAGACCCACACAATTAACTCCAATGGGAAGAGGGGGAGTTGACCAGAAGAATGTAATGGAGACACATCGCACGGTCAAAGGAGGATGAAGAACAAACGGATAAAACAGGCTGGGGGGAGACTTTCAGAATGCATTGCAAGGGGAGCGAGACCATCCAAATACGATGAAAGGGGAAAGGCGACCCTCAGAATGCACTGAAAAGGGAAATGCTGTTGCAGTAACACAGTGCGCTCAAAGGAAGATGGAAATACTCAGACAACAATGTGAATGGGAAGAGAAATCAAAGGGATATCCTGTAAGATGGCTGACATGTGGGGGAAAGAGGCCTAGAGATCACCACAGGAAGGGAATTCAGTTCAGTAGCATGCATTGTGAAGGGGAATTAGACCCACTAACTGCACTGTCAGGGGGCGATGAGAGAGCCCACTGTGAAGTGGAGAGACCTATCTATAAGGGTCATTTACAGTGAAAGAGAGACAACAGTCAACAGCAATGGGCGTTAAAGGGTAGACGGGTACAGAATTCGTAGATAGAGAGTGACCCAAGAAAGCACTGTGATTTTAAAAAAAATGTTTTTTTTAAAGTTTGAGGAGCTATAAAGCCAAATAAATGGCACGCATGGAAAAGACAATTACACGTCAATATCTATATAAACTTGCATTTACAAATGCGTTGTGTTGTCATCAGTTATTAAAATACTCGATCACGACGGTAGTTATGCATTGGGCATACATTCATAACTAGCTGGTCATAATCAACCTTAATAAAGAGGCAAAATAAAGATAGACTTAATTATTCTAAAGAGCGTTCATGCTAAAGGGCAGTCTTCACATATTCTCGTTTTTCACAATGCATTAGTGCCAAGCCACAATACTAATTTGATAGAGCCTAGAATATTACTAAAAATATAGGGGACTTTAAAAAGAGGCAGTGAGTATTTATAATAAAATGCCCCATTCCTCTTTATTCGTTTTTATAGACAGTTCTTAAGGAAATTATT
The DNA here is from genome assembly GCF_040938575.1 of Ambystoma mexicanum. Taxonomy (NCBI): domain Eukaryota; kingdom Metazoa; phylum Chordata; class Amphibia; order Caudata; family Ambystomatidae; genus Ambystoma; species Ambystoma mexicanum. Next base: position 172,688,669 of record NC_090925.1, read on the forward strand.
ATAAATTCCCCATAATATTTTCTACTTCTTCGGTCACCCGGGGGAAGCAGGGATGCCTCGCTTGATGAAGTGCACCGCGGGTAACTTGCTATGCCAGTGCTCACCTTTAGGTGGCACTGAATCTTGACACCATCATGCAGATAATATCATCAGTTACTTATTTCCTTTAAAATAAACAGCAGCAGAACTGCCTATAGGTTTGCTGCTCTGCACTTATATGGCCTTATTGTGGTGCTGATTCATGGAATTTATTGTGCAGAAAATAGGCTACTCGCGCCCAATCTGCGTGCGCAACTCTGTTTGTCGATTCATGAAATCAAATGTGTAGCACTTTTCCTGGACTTGTGTGGATTTCGCGCTGGCCTGGCACGCCTGTGTGAGTCATCGAGGGCATTGCGCGAGACTCCGAGCAGAAGATGAGCATGTCCTGTGCAGAGAGCTGCGAAGGGGGCAGAACAACAGAAATGGGGAATAACTTGCAAAGAAGTGGGCATTCCGAGGGAGGTCTTCAGGCAGTCCCTCGCCTGCCCACTGTTGCGTGGCAAGAGACGTATCCATGGAATCAATTTCGCAATGTCTCGGCTGGGAAATGCCCATGCAAGTCCTTCCTAGGATCCGCCACCCAAAGGCTGGCGTAAGTACACTTGCGCGTAGGATTTTCAGTGCCCAGGTGGGATCCCATGTCAGATTCCGGGGTGCGTGTACACAATTGGGGTTCCGATGTAATGTAGGGGTGCACATACACTGTGTAGCGGGGTGCAGGAACGTTTTACTTGGGTTTGCATGCACATTTCCCGAGTTATTGCAGAGTTATGGATTTTCATATGTATGTTGTTGGGGTGCCGAATACAGTTACAAGGAACCCGGCGCAGGCTCCTCGAGTTGCAGGCCTGCTTACGGGGTACCCCATGCACTGTTTGAAGGGTGTGTGTATTTCTGCTCGGGGAGCATGCAAAGGTAGCTGATCTGGCAGTTTCCTGCTTTGCCTGTGGGCGTGTCAGGGCTTTCCAGCCGTGACTTGGGAATACGGTTACTTTACGCTGTCAATTCCATGAATACGCATTGCATGCATTTTTCTTTCTGAAAGCAGGCTTGCGGAGTATCCTTCTCTGCACAGAGCCTTTTTCCGTGATTTCTGCGTGAAATTCCATGAATCATCCCCTAAGAGTTGCTAGTGTTGTTAGTGCTTGAGGTAAGAATGCAATAACAGGAAGAGTCTGCACAAGCCAGGAGTCATGCAGAGACTTCAGGTATTTCCTTTTTGGAGTACTAAAGGATTCCATTGGAGAAATGGAATATAAGAGTCTACGCGGTATGTCTGCATTTGGTGGTAGCAGTAAAAGAAGCAGAAATCCCCTCACCGCTCCTTTTTTACCGCACCAGCAATCTATTAATGAGACCCACAGATGCCAAAGAGCCAACTCTGCCCCTCATTCTGAAGGAGCTCTGTTCCAAAGAACTGGAGCTTAGAAGAATAAACACCCCCTTTAGGTGGTCAAAAAATACAGTCCCTTTAGAAAGCTGGTGCAACCATTTGAGACCTGTATAGGCCCAACCACTTGCAATGATATCTGTCAAAATTAAAGGTAGACTGGATTGAGCCAAAGACAAGTATAATTGTAATAGAGCTGTATAGAGTCAGATAGGAGTACAATAGTGATATAGCAGTATATAGTTAAATAGGAGTATAATAGTGATATAGCAGTGCACAGCAAAAGGGGAGTTTAAAAGTGATATACCAGTATAGTGCCAGAAAGGAATACAGTATTGATATAGCAGTATAGAGCCAGAGAGGAGTATAATAGAGATATAGCAGTGTAGAGCCAGAGAGGAGTATAATAGTGATATGGCAGTATAGTGCCAGAAAGGAGTACAGTATTGCTATAGCAGTTTAGAGCAAGAGAGGAATATAACAGTGATATAGCAGTATAGAGCCAGAGAGGAGTATAATAGAGATATAATGGTATAGAGCCAGCCAGGGATATACAAGTGATAAAGTATTATAGAGTGAGAGAGGAGTATAATAGTGATATAGCAGTGTAGAGCCAGAGAGGAGTATAATAGTGATATGGCAGTATAGTGCCAGAAAGGAGTACAGTATTGCTATGGCAGTTTAGAGCAAGAGAGGAGTTTAATAGTGATATAGCAGTATAGAACCAGAGAGGAGTATAATAGTGATGCAGTAGTATAGAGTCAGAGAGGAGTATACTAGTGATATAGCAGTGCACAGTGTACTTGGGTACCCCCAACCATCCCATAGAGTTGGTGTTTGCCCAAAAGCACTTTAAGATAAGATAGCAGCATCCTTGAGATGGATGGGGGTGCAGTTTAATACTCTAACACCAACTCAATAATGACAACTCAATGGTTTGGCAAAGGGAGTCAGTTTAATGACAAGTACAAAAAACGGGGAGTGTCATGAATATTAGCGGATGCGTGATCTTCTCTGTCGCTTCACAACTCCAACGAACTTCATAAAAAACATAACATTTATATTGAAAACTCATCATCATTGATGTTTAACGCTTAAAGGTTGGCTTGCAATTCTATTGGTTCAGGAAAGGTAGCTTTAGTATAGGTACTATGGGCCTCATTACACGTTGTGCGCTAAAAATCTCAAATTACCGGCATGGCACTCTTAACGTGTCCGCCCTCGCAAGGGGGCGCTAATAGCGTACCATTATGAGTACGCGGACACGAGCATAGCGCCATGCCGGTAATGACCCTACCGCCATGCCGCTAAAGTCTCCAAAAAGTCTCTTACCGCCTTCGACGAAAGTGCAGATAGCACCTCCGCCCTCACGCACATGCAAATAGCGGTCACCGCTATTAGCGGTGACCGTTAAATTGCGGAACCGGAAATAGCGTCATCGCACAGGAACGGGAAAGAGCACGGCGGCCATCTTTAAAAACACAATCCATTGCCATCCTCTGCCCCCTGGACCTGTTTGGAGAGCTTGCAGTAGGAAATCCACAGGGACACCCTCGACATGCCCAAGGCAGTAAAAAAAAACACTGACCGGCAGTGGAAAGAAAAATTTACCACAGAGGAGCTATTAATGCTGACCCAGACCCTAGCTGACAGTGCCGCTGTGGTCTTTGCCAGCGACATGCGGCGGGAGATACTCATCAAAAAGAAGGCAATCTGGGCTGAGGTTGCATTGAAAGTCAGTGCTGTGGGCACCACCAGCCGCAATGTGCGTGAGTGCCGAAAGAGGTGAGATGACCTCAGACTCCGGGTGAGAAGCATCCTTGTACAAAACCACAACATTGCCACAGCAGGTGGATCTGGGTCGCCCATAAAACTGAAAGAATGGGAGGAGACCTGCGCCAACCTCATTGGAGTGGAATGCATAGAGGGAGTCGGGACGATGGAGCATGGCGTGGCAACCACTTCAGATGGAGGTGAGTGTACACATGACAGCATGCAATGTGAATCTACTGGTCCCCCAAAATGTGAGCCCAGAATCACCTCATGGATGACCAAACATGCACACATGCATCACACTCTGGCCATGTCAGTGTCAGACCCAAACACACACACATGCACACATCACCAGAGACAAGTGCCACACACAACCATGCATGGATGAGCCACTGAACTGACACATCACCTGCATCCTTTACAATGTAGGCAAAATGCCCACAACTGCATTATTGATCTAAGCTGCATTAAGTACATAGAACCGTAACCAATGCCATACAGACAGTGAGGATGCTGGCAATGCATCTCAGGCACCCCCTGCACATAAGAAAACAAGGGCACAGGACACAGAGGACACCCCCACAACATCAAGGGGCAAAGGTAGAAGGGTCCAGAGTGTGAAACATCAGTGGAGCGCCACTTCCAAGACACAAGTTGCCACACCGCCAACAACTGCCCCACCTCCGGAGGTTAACCCAACACCACCGATCCCAGCCACGGAGGGCCCACCCTCAGCTGCAGCTAGTTCCGCAGGAGAGGTGGCAGCCACTGCACCACTATCAGATGTGGAGGACACAACCGACTTCCACATGGAGATGCACACCCAACCCCCCCCCCTGCAACCCCTGAGCCATCACCACAGCAGACAACTGGGTCTAATGTCACTGGCGATGAGAACATGGGAGCTTTTAGTAGCCCCCCGGTGGCTTCATCTGTTGACCTGGTAGCATCACAGGGCACAGCAGCCACACCACCAGAACCCAACACTGCCCTCGTCCTGGCCAGCATCAGCAAGCGGCAACAGGAAATAACTGTGCTGGTTGGGCAGCATGTGGAGGAGGCTGCCCGTCTCAGGGCAGAGATTACGGAGACAGCAAGGCACTCCAGGGAGGGGATGGAGACATGTACAGACAGGCTGTGTGGGGAGATTATCCGAGTCAGGGAGGTCCTCACACAGATAGCGGACGCATTGGACCGCTAATTCCCACCACCACCACCAGGACAGTCTGCCACTTCCTCATCCGCCAGTTTGAGGCAGACAAGCCCCCTCCGCCATTCCTCACGCACCACCAGGCACACGTCTACGCAGCCTCCCAATGCTGGTGTTGGCAATGGCCAATAGGGAGTGCATGGTGAAGCCTCCGCGTGCATGGCTGGACGGAAACATTGTGGCAGACACATATGGAACTGTTGGGGGTGGGGGGAAGGGTGTTATGGGACTGTTGTGGGGGGTGGGGGGAAGGGTGTTATGGGACTATTGTGGGGGTGGGGGGAAGGGTGTTATGGGACTGTTGTGGGGGTGGGCGGAAGGGTGGTGGGATGTTTGGGGACATGCACATTTTCTTCTTTACGTTCCTTAATACACTGGTGTTTGAACAAACACAGGCTTGGACTTCTTCATTGTGTATGTGTACTTTATTGACGCCAGGGTCCATTGTGCGCTTCCAAACAGACACCAGTGCATTACTACACATATCCATGTGACAAAACGAAACCATGTTACTCAGAATATTTGGTTGATCAGATGCTGTCTCACAGCACGTCCCTCCTGGCCATCCCCTCTTGCATGACCTGCATCCCCTTCACCTCCGTCGTCATCATCATCATCATCCTCATCAGGTGCTTCTATTTCAACATCAGGGGGCAGTGGCACATTCCGTCTGATACACATATTGTGCAGCATGACACATGCCATGGTGATCTTGGCCACCTTCTCATGGCCATACAGGAGAGCGCCACCAGACCTGCTAATGCACCTAAACCGTGTCTTCAAAAGGCCAAAAGTCTGCTCGATCACAATGCGGGTACGGGTATGTGCACGATTGTATTCCTCTTCGTGCCTGTTCTGTGGGTTCAGGGGTGAGGAGCCACCGCTTCAGGGGATAGCCGGTATCACCTGTATGGGGGGACAAATGGGGTCCTGTTACTGTTCACCTCAAGAGCGGCCTGTTCATATCACACAAATTGACTTTGCATTGTGATTGAAGTACACAATTAACAGCATACATGCAGATGGTCTGTGTGACTGCAATGTGCAAAGGTGAGCTCGACCCTGCAAGTAGACATGCCCCATTAATGCCTCCAACAGTAACTGACATGTCCTGGGTGAGGCCAGGTCTTAGGTGTCCCTGGGCCCAGGCAGATTTGGTACCACACTGCTGGTGTTATGCCATTCCAACATTGATGTTGCCATGCTGAGAGGCATCACTTCAGTGGTGCTATAGGTGCGTGGTGCAATGCTATGGCTAGGGGTGAAACCTTTACATGCTTTCAAGGGCACATTGCATTATTGATGTTGTGCTGGACTAATTCTGTATGACTATCTTGACGGCATGTATGACATTTGTGTATTTTGTGGCGTGGAATGTTGTGCAATGTGGATGTAGATGGATGTTTAATTTTTCTAGACCTGGATTGTCATCTATGTTGTGTAGCTTATACTTGCATGTCCGTTCATCTCAAGTACGTTGCGGCCTTCCCAGATGGACACTGGCGTGCATCTGTATATGCATTTGTCCGACGGACGACAAGCTACACCCATTTCGAGTATGTATACCCCCCCCAATCACACCCAGTTGGAGTATGTATCTCTCCCCCCCAATCACATTGCCATGTGCTTGCCCTGCTACTCACCAAGTAGCCATGAACGTTGTCCGGCTTGTCGCTCCATGCAGCGTGGGATAGTTGAGTTCCGCAGGACCATGGAATCATGGGTTGATCCGGGAAATCGGCCACAGCAATGTGTGATTATCTTGTTGGCGTCACATACTATTTGGACATTGATGGAGTGGAATTGCTTCCTGTTTCGGTAGACTACTTCATTGTGATGTGGGACCACCAATTCCACATGGGTACAGTCGATGGCCCCGATGCAACTTGGGATGCCTGCCAGTGAATAGAAGCCAACTTTGGTGTTTGCAATCTCCTGGGCAGTCTGTGGCATGAATATGTGTTCAGGTGCATGCTTCAGGAGGGCATCAAGTACCTGGTCCAGCGTGCGTGAGAATACTGGTTGTGAGATGCCATGCATCTGCCCCACTGTATGCTGGTAGGTGCCTGTGGCCAGGAAGTGGAGCAGAGTCACCACCTTGAGTAGAGGGGGGATGGCAGTTCGGATGTCTATGAGGCTCACAATGTCGTTGTGTATCATGTCCACGATGCTGTGATGGTATCCCGGTCCAGATGATACAGGGTGTGTATCTGCTCTGGGGTTAGGTTAAATGGACTGGCTCTGATCCTGGGGATTGGTGGGTGCCTGGTGGTGCTTGCTGTGCCTGTCTTGCCCTCCTCCTCCTCCCCCTCCTGTGTCTCCTCTGTGCTGCCTGTTGTTGTTGCTGCTGCGCTGCAATCATGTCCTCCAGCCCATGTAATGCTGCAAGTATTGGAACCATCTTGGTGTGGGAAGGGGTGTGGGAAGGGGTGTGGTGTGCTCCTTTTGAGCTGCCACAGTCTCCATTCCCTCCACCTGTGCTGATTGTGTCCACCTGTGGCAGGTGGGAAGACTGCTCAGTTCTCTTAACGGGTGGTTCGCGATGCCGGTATTAGCGCCATGGCGGTAAGGGGTTTTGGGGGCTTTACCATGCCACTATTGGCATGTCCACTTGCCTTGTGATGCTGTGCTATTAGCGGCATGGCGTTATTTATTTGATAGAGGGTCGCGCGCACGCGGACTTCCTGCAATTAGTGGCACCGTACTTAGCGGTGCCGCTAATAGTGGTGAGCCGGGTCGTAATTCGCATGGGGATTTAACGTTACCGGTATTCCATTACCGGTAACGTTAAATCCCTACCGCCTACCGTGTAATGAGGCCCATATATCTGTATATGGTAATGGAGTAAAGGGTTTGGATAAACACTGTCAGTTGGGACATCTAAGCCCTACCTTCAAAATGGCTACTGCAGACGTCATTAAACGTACGACGTCCCATTGGTTCTACTAACTATAGGACCCTAGATTACTTGGTCCACTGTGATTGGGTTGGCACCAACCCCACACATACTTTTTCTAGCTTGCTTAGCAGCACGCAGAATGGTCGGCCAGGTGCAGGGTGCCCTTTAGGTCCCCCGGCCTTCCTCCAATTATTGTTACAATCAATCATTACTTTAGTGGCCATGTGTCAATTATTTCACTGTGGTTGGCCTCGAGACTGCATCTTGTGTCTGGAGAAGTTCTGATATTTTCGCCTGGCCTGGTGCCATGCGTAGGTGTGAATGTCTCGCTTCTCCTTGCTCGGCTGGTCACGTGATTCAGACACCGTGAATTTGCCTCTTCTTCATGTAATTCGTGTGTTTGATTTTCGTTTCACCCACCACCTGCCTCCAGTTTCTTATCTTGACCTTTCAGAAGCAGGATATTCTGTTCTTAGTTTCAATGAATTGTAGCTACTGTTCGTCTATTCTACTGATACGACCCTGGCTTTTCTGGCATGAGGTGCCTCTGCTGAGTTTCGTTTCTGCCGCTTCTTCTCGATTTGTTGAATACGAAGCTCTCCTCATGTGGCCTTTAATAACCTTTGGTTAATTCTGCTTCTTGTGCAAAGTGGAAGCATACCTATATAACGTGCTTCTTTTGATGTAGATTATCTATTGGGGCGCTTGCCGCAATATCTTTCTACTAAGCATAGCAAGCGCACAATTTTCTTAGCTTTCTTGCGGTTCCAAGCATATGTATATGTGTAAACTGGTCGAATATCTTCTTCATGCTTACAGCTTAAGTTTCTTATATTTGAAATTGTCCTTTCACTTTAGGTTCACAATATCCCTTGTTCATGGCGTTTTGTCTCTTTACGCCATTCTCTGGTCGTCATTTCTTCTATATGTGAGTCAGTCCAGGTTCTTGTGTCATCACCATTCGTCTTCCATTAAGACCTTTTTGGCTTCTTCAGGGACTGCACTTAGACGATCTTCATTTCGTTTCATTTGTTGATATGGCTTTCGCAATGGGTACCTTACTGTCCATGGTTTCCTTGGCACTGATACTTCAATAGGCATTGTTCTTCTGATGGGTGCTGGACAGAGCCCCACTGCGGCTCTCTGCTGGTTTATTTGCTCATCATACATCACATATTTTGCCGTGAACGTTCCTGGTACTTCAGAATGGACTGTTGGAGTGCGGGCTGTTCTCGGGACCTCCTCTACAACAGCAAAAGATGAGTATACAAGTGATATACCAGTTTAGAGCCATAGAGGAGTTTAATAGTGAAATAGCAGTATAGAACCAGAGAGGAGTATAATAGTGATACTGTAGTATATAGTCAGAGAGGAGTATAATAGTGATATAGCAGTGTAGAGCCAGAGAGGAGTATAATAGTGATATTGCAGTATAATACCAGAAAGGAGTACAGTATTGCTATAGCAGTTTAGAGACAGAGAGGAGTTTAATAGTGATATAGCAGTATAGATCCAGAGAGGAGTATAATAGTGATATAGTAGTATAGAGTCAGAGAGGAGTATAATAGTGATATGACAGTGTAGACCCAGAGAGGAGTATAATAGTGATATGGCAGTATAGTACCAGAAAGGACTACAGTAGTGCTATAGCAGTTTAGAGCCAGAGAGGAGTTTAATAGTGATATAGCAGTATAGAACCAGATGTCATGAACCGTCGTCTACGTCCTTTCTGGACCTCCTGGTCCCTGACTCGCAGGGGATTGCATGCAGTTATCCTTCCAACATGGCCGCCCGGAACAGAATGCTCCAGATCAGTCTATGCGTTCCACGCTGCTCATCCTACAAAAGAGACATGCCCCCGCGGCTCTGCGCGTCTCAACGCTACCGTAGTCGGTCGTGCTTAGCCGGAGTTCGATCGGGGCTCTTGCTTGATTCCTTGTTCCCAGTCCCTTGAATTCCCTCCTGTTCCCTTTCCTCCCCAATCTCCTGGAAAACCTTCCGCGCTCGATTCACGGTCCTCCGTGCCTCCGAGCGTACCTTAATTACTTCCTGGAATTACCCTGGACTTTTGGAATGCTCCTGGAAACTGAACCGCTACTCTCACGCTGGACGCCGAAGATCGGCGTTCGGGTCTATACAAATCCCGGACCGTAAAGACGAAGAAATCCCAGAAGGTCGCAAGTACACAACAGAAACAGTTGAGAAGGGGAGAGACTTGTGCAGATTGAGACGCCTTAAAAACGATACAGATTCAGAGATGGAAGCCGCCGTTCAAGACCTCATGCGAGGCATGCAGGAATTAACAACGGAGGTACAGAACCTCAAGGCAGAGAACGCAGCATTAAAGCAGCCAGTTCTATCACGTGATTCGGCAACCAAAGAAAATGTAATATTGGGTGGAATAGTGGACAAGTATGACGGTTCTTCCAAGACTCTCCGCGCGTTCCTTGATTCGTGTTTAGTTCACTTCACTTTCAAGCCCTACTACTTCTCCACTCCTAGAGCAAAGGTGGGTTTTATGATCTCAGACCTCACTGGAAATGCATTGACTTGGGCAACCCACCTAGTCAATACAAGCAACGCTCTCCTGGATGACTATGATGGCTTTGTGAGAGCCCTTAAGGAAATGTTTGATCGCCCAGAGCAGGTGCATAGCGCTCAAGAGAGACTACTCGAGTTTCAACAAGGGTCCCAGGAAATGCTCACCTATGTTACTTATTTCAAACAACTTGTGAAAGAAGCAGACTGGTCTCTGGGAAGCTAGTTTTACACTCTTCCGAAGGGGGCTGAATGAAGAAATAAAAGATGAGCTTGCTAGGGTGGCCCGCCCAAGCTCCTTCCAGGCTCTTATGGATCTATCCTTACAGATAGATTTCTGAATCCAAGAAAGAAGAGCAGAGAAGATGAAGTCTAAGGCAAGTATCCAAAAGACCATCACGGAACATGCCCCTAGAGCATAGTCTACTCTTCCTTCTACCCCTGACCCAGAACCTATGCAACTAGGAGCCTTTCGTGGACCCATTACCCCTCAGGAAAGGATGCGACAAATCCATACTGGTCTATGCATGTATTGCGCCTCCGATAAACATCTTGTGAGAGAATGTCCCATTACTCCTCCACAGCGTTCGGGAAACGCCAGCCCCCGATCCTAGATGGAGCACAGTGTCGGGAGAGAGATGTTTGCTCCACATCAATTCCATCCTTGAACTCTCCTGGACAAAATAACCTTGTGGTTCTTCAGGCCCTACTATCGCCTTCCAAGACAGAATCCTACCCCATCCTGGCATTAGTTGACTGCGGAGCTATGGGCGTATTTCTAGATCAAAATTGGGTCACTGCTCATAACATTCCACATGAAAGCCGAGTTACAATGCAACCAGTAGAGGCAATTGATGGAAGGCCATTACCCTTCAGACTAAAGAGATTCTACTTTCTATTAATCACCATCAAGAGAGAATCAAATTTGTCCTCATTAAATCAGCCCATTATCTGATGGTTCTTGGAATGCCCTGGCTGCAGAGGCACAATCCTTACATCAACTGGACAGCCGGCTCACTGTTTCTTGGATCTGAATATTGTATGGCTCACTGCCTATCCCTTGATACCTTACCAAAGCCTTCTAGAGACTTTCAAGAGAACCAACAAAGTCCAGTCACTGTTTCTAACATCATCCAAATTCCGAGGGCCTACCAAGCCTTTTCTGATGTTTTTTCGACCGCGGTAGTCCAAGCTCTCCCTCCTCACAGGTCAGAGGATTGTGCCATCGATAACGAACCCACAGCTGTGATTCCTTTCGGCAGAATGGTTATATTATCTGAACCTGAAAAGAAGGCTCTCCGAGAATACCTGGATACTAACCTGGAAAATGGCACCATACGCCCGTCCAAATCTCCAGCGGGGGCTTCATTGTTCTTCATTCCAAAGAAAGATACCAAAGAACTCAGACCATGTCTGGACTACCGTGGTCTAAATCAGTGCACTCTCAAGGACCGTTATCGTCTACCCCTCATCTCGGATATCCTGGAAGCAGTCAGAGGTGCAGTAATATTCACAAAATTAGACCTAAGGGGTGCTTACCATCTCATTCGTATAAAGGAAGGTGACGAATGGAAAACAGCCTTTAGAACTCCCTTTGGCCATTTTGAATATCTGGTCATGCCCTTTGGACTTGCTAATGCCCCAGCAGTTTTTCAACGTTTCATGAATAGGGTGTTCTCGGACATGCTGTTCCTCTTCATTATCGTCTACCTGGATGACATCTTGATCTACTCCAAGGACCTTCTAAAGCATGAAGAGCATGTTAAGGCAGTCTTACAACGATTACATGAACACAAACTCCTAGCTAAACCCGAGAAATGCCTGTTTCACGTCACTTCTGTTCATTACCTAGGATTTGTCCTTAGTCCAGAAGGAATTGGAATGGATCCTTCAAAGGTAAAGGCCATACTATCTTGGCCGGCTCCCACATCCGTGAAACAGATTCAATCTTTCCTGGGACTTGCCAATTTTTACCGAAAGTTCATACCGTCCTTCTCTGAAATTGTTCAACCGATCATTGCTCTCTTGAAAAAAGATGCTCCATTTCTCTGGTCTACAGATCAAGACAAGGCATTCCAACAATTAAAGACAGAGTTTACTCAAGCCCCCATCCTGGCTCAACCCGATATTAACCGGCCATTCCTAGTGGAGACGGATGCATCCAATTACGCCATAGGAGCAGTATTAAAACAGGAATTTGAGGACAAATTGGAGCACCCCATTGCTTACCTTTCACGAACCCTGACGCCCAGTGAGACTCATTATTCCGTCTTGGAAAAGGAACTGCTAGCCATCCGCCAAGCCTTCACAGAATGGCGACATCTACTCCTCGGAGCTAGGCATCCAGTCCAGGTCTGTACGGACCATCGAAATTTTCAAGTTCTACAATCTTTGGAGTGTAGGAACAGTTGTCAGGCCCGTTGGGCCTTCTTCTTTGCCCAGTACCAGTTCCACATCTATCATGTCCCTGGATCACAAAACATAATTGCTGATGCCCTTTCCAGACGTCCTGACTATGAAAACTCTGAGGATCGGACCTTTCCAAAGATGTTTCCTCACACGATCTTTGTTTCCCAAGCACTCACCCTCCTGGAGAGTATCCAAGACCAAACTTGACTTTCGGACCTCTGGAAGGAGCACAAGAGAAATAACAGATGGAATCTCACAGCTAAGGACGGGTATCTATTCAAAGATAATAGCTTAGTCATTCTCACTCCTGGACTGAGACAAAGGATCACAAGTCTATGTCATGATATCTTACATTTGGGACATTTTGGGATAACCAACACTCTCCATCTAGTACAAAGACAGTTTTGGTGGCCCAAGATGAAGGATGATATTAGGATCCATGCCCAAACATGCGCAGTTTGCAATCAGAACGAACACGATAATAAGAAGCCAGCCGGACTCCTACTCCAACCAGCAATACCAACAAGACCCTGGTAATTCATCACCACTGATTTTATCGTGGAATTGCCACTCTCTAGTGGCTACACAACAATCATGGTCACTATTGATTTGTTTACTCATATGGCTCATTTTACACCCTTATCCAAACTACCTTCCTCATCAGACCTTGCCAGAATTTTCCTGGAACACATATTCCGACTTCATGGGTTGCCTTCCAAGATCATTTCTGACCAAGGACCTCAGTACATATCTCAGTTTTGGAAGCAAGTATGTCATATTCTGGGAATCCAACGTGCCTTATCCTCTGGTTACCATCCACAAACCAATGGAGCCACGGAGCGTGTGAACCAGACTCTCGAACAATATCTACGATGTTTCGCCACCAAAGTTCAGGACGATTGGTCACTCCTAATACCTATGGCTGAATTCGCCTATAACAATTCAGATCATTCAGCTATCAAGACCAGTCCCTTCTTCTGTAGCCAAGGATTCCATCCATCTGTCCTACCCTCCGTTCTCCCACATCCTACTCCAGTACCTGCAGTAGACCCCTGGATCGAAAACCTCATCACAGTACATAAGGAGGTTAAGGAATACCTAGAACGGGCCCGAGAAGATGTCAAGCGTTATGCTGACTCTAAAGGAAGACCTGGACCTTCCTATTCAGTAGGAGATAAGGTTTGGTTATCCTTGAAGCTCCTTCCTCGACACCTGCACCCCAATAAACTGGCTCCCAGATACTACAGTCCCTTTTCCATACAAGAAATCATCAACCCAGTGGCCTTTCGACTTTGGTTACCTGAATCTTGGAAAATAATCCATCCAGTCTTTCAAACTTCTCTGTTAAAACCATACATTCAGTCATCCCGAACAGCTCCTAGATCTACCCCTGTTATTGTAAATGATCAACTGGAATATGAGGTTTCCAGTATTTGTGACTCAAGATATCGACGTGGTGAAGGCAAGCGTCCCCAACCAGCACGTTCCTCCCCGCAATGAGAGACAATGATGGACTCTCCCAGGATGGGAATAAGGCCAAGACAAAGTGCGGGTGAGCATAAATGGGAGTTTATCAATCAGAATAGGGCATGCAAAGAACTCTGCAAACTCCGAGAGCGCTCTGTCTAACAATAGCAAAGACAGGCATATATATTTACAAAAAACGTCATCAGAACCTACATACTATAGGGGGCACAAGTTCAGTGGGATTGGGTGGCGACGACTAGCTATAGGTGCTGCTGTGATGTGGTTGGCCTTGGCTGGAGGACGTCACTGGTCAGCCTCGTGGATTGGGCTGGGTCTGGCGGGTCAGCTGGGTTCATCCGGGCGGTGTCGTTGTGCCACTGTGGCCAGTGTCAGAGATGAATGTCTTTTCCTGACTTCTTTGCCCTAGGCCATGCACACCACAGTCATTCAGTCATTTGCAATATTATCTTCTTTAGTAAATCTTCCAATAGGTTATTCTACAGGTTAATGCAACACAGGAGGAATGCACCTCGAGAAGGGTTTGATGGCGATTCATTGGTACATGGTTACCAGTGTCCTGTTGACCGGGTACCATAGGTCGTGGGGTTGGGTCTCAGGGCATGGGACAGGCGGTACATGTCATCCTGTCTTGTTAGAAGTCATTATGAATGTGTTGCTGTAATGTTGCCATAATATTGGGTGTCTTAATTTTACAGGGGCCATTAACCTAAGGTGATCCGGTGGGTCGTGGGGCTTAAGAAAGGGCGCCTCTGGATTTGTGTTTTCAGGCTGAGGTTTACTGCTGGGTTGTAAATAATACAGGTGGCGGGCCGTGGCCTTGGGTGCTGCAGAGGGTACTACAAATCTTTGAAGCGGCTCCAGCCGAGTTGGGGGAGGTGGAGCCGCACGGCACGGGCCTCTGCTTTCTCGTCTGGCAGGCTTCGCTGGGAGGGAGGGGGAATGGCCTTGCATATGCTCACAACGGTATCTTCCTCGTGTGTTGCCGATTTTAGGGGAAAATATCATAAACATTCGAATAATATACAATACTAATTGAGTCATTCCAAAGCTCACATTTTAACATTGCTAATGCCTCTCAAATATATCCAGTCTGAGCACATTACTTGTACACTATGTTTTAACAACTACAACATTTTGTTATATGCATATACATTCGCAGTAAGTGAGGTAGTAGTGAGGTTGGTGGAGCGCATAGAAACGACTTGCCACTATACGTGACGGTAGTGGCACATAAGGGGCTTGGACATACACACATGAAGGGTGCATTTTCGTGCACCCTTTACATGAGCCCTCAATATGGTTGCATTTGTCTTTCTCTGCACTCTAGCAGCATTAGTTTGGTTATGGCGCGGGACCGTGGGGTGTAATCTTTGCAATGATACGCATAACAAATAACCCCCCGGGACGCTTTTACTATTTGTACATAACTGCAGTGGTGTGGGTGCTTCATTGCTAATGCCATATGAACACGCATTCTGCCATATCTATACATTTTACAGGTTTTTTAGTCAAGGAGGTTTGTGGAGAGAATGCTTCCATCGCAGATAGTTTTGTCATTAGTGTTTGGGAACTTTAGCTTTTATCCGAGGTCCATTTTACAGTTCTCTTTCCATCCAGGCTCCGCTGGCCGGATCATGCTGGGAGCAGCGATACACTGCGGAAGGTGAAACGTTACAGTGTTGGTATCTTGCACTAGCTCATGTCCGCCTTGTTCATGGGAACGGGCTCACAGTGGATCTGCCAGGGAGCTGCGGCCACAGGGATAATTGAAACTCTCCAAAGGTGGGGGCCGCGCTGCAGTGCGCCGGGCTCACACCATCTTTATTAGATTAAATGGTTTCTGAGGCCTAGCTAAATTCAATAGGTTTGGGCAATGTCTTCAGCAGGTGAGCCATCCACCACCTGGGCCCTGGTGGTAAGGAGGGGACGCCTGAAGAGCCATGGCCCTCACCGGGGGAGGGGATGTAGGCGAGGGGGGTCTTTTGGACCAATCCTCCCCTACATTTCCACCCTTTCGTTACTTAAGTAACGAATCTTTAAATCCTCCAATCTCCTGCACTCTTCCTCGTCAATTGCGTCATCCCATGCAGGTGTGCCTTTTATGGGCATCCATGCTCTGCACACCCCCCTCAAGCTTTCACCTCTCCTAGCATATTCACCTGGGGTACAAGTCAGGTATATACATCCGCTCCCTGTTTCCAAGTCTACCCATACCTCCTCGTACCATTCTAGTATATGGGGCTCTCTAATGGTAGTATGCCACCATTTATCTACTATATCCTTGTCGTGATACCTAGGCACTAGCTGATATCTCGGTGTGTCATCTGTTCCTGTTTGTACCTGCACTTCCTGCATAGCTTGCATTGTACCACGGGTGTTGCCCATTGTCACCATCATCATTGCACCATTCAGTACTGCGTTAGCACAACATCGAAGACCCACCTGGCACAGGCAAAAAATAAAGAGGAGGAACACCACAGCCGGCATCAAAAATTTCACAGTCATTCCCAGCTGATGGAACCCAGGAGAAGATATTGTCGAACCACGTGCTTTCTTCCGCTCCACCTTCCATTCTCATTCTTTCTCCTAGGTTATGTACTGCTTCAATCACATGGGACAGGGAGCCGTTGTCTGCGTCTTCGGAAGGTATGAAAGTGCAGCAGGCACTTCCGATTTTTCGGCAAACACCTCCATCCATTGCTGTCAACAGGTCGAAGACATACCTGTTTTGCATGGTCATCAGCCGTAATGCTCTTAGTTCCACTTTTATCACGTTGAACCCTTCTTCAGTGTCATTTGCCAGCTGGATCAGCTCCCAACGTGTGATTTGGAGCCACTTTGCATTTGATCGTACCTGGATACTTGGGATGAGTGAGGCGAAGAATGTTTCTGCAGAGCTGAATAATCGATACCTGTCTGGGATCTGTGCCAGCAATTCTGACGATGCCTTTGATATGTAGTTCGATGATCGTCTGTTTCGGGACAGCACCCCTTCCTTGTTCCCTGAAGACAGGACATATACTTGTGGCTCTACAGTTGGTTGGGCCGCACTCTGTTGGGTATTTTCCCGCATCTTTTTGCTCCCATCAATGTGACTTTCCGGTATTACCATTAGTGCTGAGTGCAGAGTGGCCATCGAGCAGCTGCCACTCCATGATTGTGGGAGGTGCAGGTATGCCTGGTTGCCACATACCCAATACGTGTCCATGAGGGCCGCTGTCCCTTTTCTTAGATCTGGGATGGTGAGGGTCTTATTACAGTTCTTGTTTGCCCCCATGGAGGCTTTCCCTTCTCCTTTAAAACACAGTTCATAGTCTATTTCCTTCTGCAGCTTGAAGGGTTTTTCAATGGCTGTTACCCAAGTTAGTTTTGAGATGTGTTCCTTCCATACTGGTGTGCATGTTTCTTCTATCCATTGCAGTTTCTCTGGTGCCACACCCCTCAGTGCTTCAGCCTTACACATTACTTCTTCGTCCTTCCACTTGTTGTCTGAAAAAAGTGTCCCTTGTATTGTAAAAAATGGCTCTTCCAGACATACCACTCCTACTGTCTTTGGATAGCACGTTTTCTCGTTCTGCAGCATTCTAAAAGTCACTTCATGTGCCTGAAAGGTGTTCTTAATTCTGCACAACGTGAGATGAAGGAGACATTGGGCATCTACAATAGGCAACTCTTTGGGTAGCAATACTTTGGGCGTGCCTGAAGCATGGGGAATGAGGGAGCAGACATAACAGCTCTCATTTGTTGTTTGCTTAGCTGTTACACTCATATCCGCATACCATTTATTTGTCCGTTGGGGGCGTTGTGGGTCTTCCATTTTATCTAGTCCTAACCCATAGTACTCATCATACTTCCTCCTCCCTGCTCCCCTTTTTCGTCTGTTATTCTTGTTCCTCATGTACTTCCCAGCCTCCTGGGCGATGGACAAAATGGGCCCCCCTTTCTCATTCCCGCCCCCCTTTGCCCAGTCATCATATAATATTTCGTGTGTTGCTCTCATCCTTTCCTTTTCTTCCTTGACGTTATCTGTCAGTGTGTTTTTTACTATGGGGGCAGGTTGGCTGGTGGGGGTGTTATACAACCACGAT
The DNA here is from genome assembly GCF_040938575.1 of Ambystoma mexicanum. Lineage (NCBI taxonomy): Eukaryota > Metazoa > Chordata > Amphibia > Caudata > Ambystomatidae > Ambystoma > Ambystoma mexicanum. The sequence goes on from NC_090925.1 coordinate 172,706,506, forward strand.
ATGGCAGACGGGTTTCGGTCATTTAAGCTGCGAGCATTGTAATTAGATATCTTTGGCGGAGACACTGTGTTATTTTGCCTTTCACCCTGTAGCCCTTCATTTTTTGAGATGACAGCATTGGATGGTGTGGTATAATAACCCCATACAAGTTTAGTTCCGTCCCATACCAAAAAGTCACCTTCCTTAGTATTTACACTCGTGGTTGCATTAATTACAGTAGTGCTGTTAATCCCTCCCCCCTCGTTCATCTCGATAGAGATGAACGCTATGAACCAATATGTAACTAGGCCAAACATTATTGTAAAAAACAATGTAATACACACAGATAATCCACACTCATACGAATATCTGCATCTCTCAGTTAACCACTCTCTAAATCTAGTAAATCTATCCGTTGCAGGCTGCCCATTAGATGCCATGGTAGCTCCTGTTTGAGATATAAAAGTGCATTAAGTGCATGAATGTAAACATTTTGTTGGCACTACCAATGCCAGTATATATTGACAGGGAATGGAAGCGGGTAGGGTTGCAGGGATGGGGATGCACAGACAAGGGTGTAAGCACTTCATAATTTTATCATATCATTAGTTACATATACGTTCACAAGTGGAAAACATTTTTTTTTTTGTAATGTAAAAATGCAAGTATACTTGTCAGCCATTTTTTCATTCATCTGTATTACTGTCACACACACAAGTTCATATTCAGACATTCTGCTCAGTTGCATTGTTTGCTGTTGTCTGTGCCTCCTCATCCACCTCTTCCTGCACATTATTATATGCCCTTCGTACGTCTGTCAAATGCACCCAATACTTCAGGCCCTTTACTTTAACTGCTGTGGGCGTGCAAAACACTACTTCGTATGGGCCATGGAACCGTGGTGCATTCCACCGACGCACAAAACTCCTGAAATATATGAATTCACCCGGCATCAGCTGTAGCTGTGGTTCAGGTTCAGTGACAGACCCTGTTGTGTTTCCTTCCTCTCGCGTGAATGGTGGAGAGAGCTGCTTTGATATTGCGCGCGCTGCCCTTGTCAATTTCTTCAAATAGTCTGTGAACTCGTCTCCCAATATCGCTGCGCTTCTGTGTGCATCTGAGTGTTTGCGCAGTGGGGAGTGTGCTGTGTGCATTCGTCTCCCAGTCACGATCTCGTGCAGGGACAAATGGTGGTCCTTGCTTGGCTGATTTCTCAGCTCAAATAGTGCAAGGGGCAGACAGTAAATCCAGTTCTTTTTTAATGAAAAGCATAGTTTTGATAACCTCCCTTTTAACAGTCCGTTCATCTTTTCCACTATGCCATTACTTTGAGGATGATAAATCGAGCACAATTTATGCTTTATTCCCAACAATGTAGTTACTTCCTTGAAGAGCTCGTTTACAAAGTGAGTGCCGTTGTCCGAGCGAATCGCGTCACGAACTCCCCAGCGCGGGAACACTTCCCTCACTAACAACTTTGCAGCGCTTTTGGCATCAGGTCGTGCACATGGGCCTGCTTCTACCCACCTTGAGAATGGGCATACAACCACAATCATGTAACGTGCCCCATTACACCTTTCTCCCATGTCCGCGTAATCGATATGTAGCTCTCTGAATGGCCCAATTGGTTTTGGAATTGTTCCCCGGAGCGTACGTAATGTCATTCCTGAATTGTATATCTGACATGTTGTGCATTCCAGTGTTAATCGAGATATGTGCTCCTGGAGACAGGGCACAAACCATTCTTCCTGTATCTCTGCTGCAATGTGTTGTTTCGTATTGTGTGCAGGGAAGTGTAGTTGTTGAAACGCAATTTCCAATAACTTTACTGGCATTACCACTTTTCCCGAGTTATTTTGTTGCCACAGTAAGTCTGTCGCCGATTTGCTGCACCCTCGTTTTGTCCACATCAATTTTTCATCTGCACTAGCTCCTTCCTGTAATTCTAGTATTTGTGATATAGGCATCATATTGTAGCCTTCTGGGAGCTCTTCGTTTATCTTGTACTCACCTGCTTCATATTTCTGAAAGTAGGAGGCTTCCTTGGCGGCAGCGTCCGCTGCCGCATTTCCCAAAGACACAACATCTGTGTTGGATGTATGTGCTTGGCACTTCACTATTGCTACCGCTGTGGGATCTTGTAGGGCCTCAATCAACTCCTTCAGCAATTCTGCATGCTGCACTGGAGTTCCATCTGCTCGTCGAAACCCCCTCCGGCCCCATCTTGCTAGACCCCCATGTACTGTTGTCGTCATGTAAGCTGAGTCTGTATATATTGTCACTGCACAACCTTTAGCTGCATGTAGTGCTTCTATGAGTGCAATCAGTTCTGCTGCTTGTGCGGAGTAATGTGATGGGAGGCGGTATTGCACTAGTGTCTCATACTCACCGTCTTCTAATCTCACCACTGCCATACCCACATGTTTCTCTCCCGTGTCCATGTCAATTGATGCTGACCCGTCTACGAAGTACACTTCTCCCTCGCTCGGAGCATTCTCACACACCACTGTGTCCTCCCCTCTTTCTCCTGTGTAAGTTGCACAATCGTGTTCCTGCATGTCCTCTAGTGTGCACGCTTCTGTAATGAATATTGCTGGGTTCACTGTCTTGCATCTCACCACATGGATATTGGCACTGGACAATATTATCTCATAGGCGGTTGCCCGCTGTGTTGTCAGTGTGCTTTTTGACCTCTCTAGTATTGCAAATAATGAATGTTCCACAAACAATGTCACAGGGCATCCCATTACTATTGTGGCACTTTTCTCAATTGCGAACGCGGCTGTAGCGAGTGATTGCTCGCACGCAAAATGTCCTTGCATCACAGCATCTAAAGTGCCACTATAGTAAGCCAAAGGCTTGTGTCCTAGGGACGTCTTCTGTGTCAGTACAGCTGTCATGAGTGTTCCCTTGCAGTGTGAGAACAGGTAAAACTCGCGTCCATAATCAGGATTTGCGAGTACTGGAGCGCTTGAAATTAACTCTTTTAATGATTTAAAGGAGGCGCTCATTTCTTCTGACCATTCTATTTTTTTGTTCTCCTGTTGTGCCTCCTTGAGCGCTTGTAGTAGGGGTCTGGTGTATGCTGAATAATCTAATATCCATGCTCGGCAATAGTTGCACATTCCCAGGAATTTCTGCATGTCTTTCACTGTTGTGGGTTCTCCTACTGATCTTATTGCTTCTACCCGGTCGGGGATTATTCTTTTTCCATCTTTTGATATTAGCTGTCCCAGGTATAGAACCTCTGTCAGACAGTATTGTAGCTTTCCCTTGTCTACTTTGTACCCCTTATTGGCCAATAGAGTCAGGAGTGTTATTGAATCTTTCTACATGTCTCTTCGTCTTGTGCACAGACGAGTAAATCGTCTACGTACTGAATTATTGTACTTTCAACTGATAGGTTTCCTAAATCTTCATGTAATATGCGGATGAATATGCTCGGGCTCTCACAGTATCCCTGCGGTAATCTGCAATGTTCATATCTCTTTCCCCCTAGTGTGAATGCTGTAAGGTATCTACTCTCTTCAGCCAGGGGGATGGAGAAAAATGTGTTTTTCAAGTCGACCATCGTGAAATGTGATGCCGTTTTTGGTATGCTGCATAGTATTGATGCAGGGTTCGGGACCAAAGGGAACTCTTTCTGAATTACATCATTTAGGGGGCGTAAATCCTGTATCATTCTCCAAGACCCTCCCTTTGCTTTTTTGATTGGGTAAATACATGTGTTACATGGGGAGTTTGAAGGCACTATTATCCCTTGTGCTAGTAGTGCATTTATTGTCTCTTTTATCCCTTCTTCAGCTTCACGGGACAATGGATACTGTTTCACTCGGGGTAGAATTGCTCCTTGTTTTAGTTTTATTATCACAGGTTGTACTCCATGCAACAGTCCTACATCATGGGGGCCTGTTGTCCACAAATTATTTGGTACGAGCCTCATGTCATCATCGAAGAATGACGGCGGTGCTCCTACCACTGCCATCAGCTGAACGGGGATTTCCCTGGCTTGAATCAAAATGTCACAGGCCATCGCTATTTCCATTACTATTTCACCATCCCCCTCTGCATCTGAGAAGAGATCCTCATCTGTTAAGTCTCTTAGGGAGATATTGGCATTTGTACACAGTACTGTACGCCACTCACATCCTTCCATACCTATTCAAATCACAGAAATCCTTTTCGCTGATATCTGTACACCATGCAAATCTAATGATACCACTGATCCTGGTGCTGTGTCAGGGCACACTATTGGGCGGAAGAGGAACTCCGCTGGAATCCTCCAATCCATTTTTCTCAGCTCTGGAATTATGAGGGCCAATGTCTTTAGCCCTTCAATAAACATTTCCTCGTTTTCCGGCAAACCTCGTATTTCTTGTGTGGTTGTGTGAGCCTGTACTACCACCATTACATGTAATGGGCATATTCCGGGTGTTGAACACACTATACCTCTCTCAGTGAAGGATATGGTCATGTTGAGTTTACTCAGGAGATCCTTCCCTAAAAAATTTATTGGTGAGTGTTCATGATACAGTAAGGGTGTCTTTACAGTTTTGTCCCCCACTGTTACATCCAATGCTTCTGTGTAAGGAATCCACCATGAATATGAACTGCTTGTCTCCTATCTGCGCCCCTACCAATGGTTCCTCTGATGCATTGTAGGTGGTAGATAGAACTGGACACGCAAGTGTTCTCTGTGGGCTGTCCTATGCGGGGTGTCTCATTGCCCCCACCTGATTGAAGACGCTCCCTGAAACCACTGACACGCCACTATAGGGGGCTGGTGTGGGGGCCCCATTTGCTGTTGTCGCAAAAGGGTTGCCTGGCATGTACTGCATATTGTCATTGTTTTGTGGGTGGTTCTGTGTTCTATACTGATGCCCCTGTTGTTGCTCATTGTGCCCCTGACCTGGGTTTCTTTGTTGTTGTTGTCCCATTGAGAGACCATATGGGCTCCCCGGATGGGGATGGCCATAATGTTCTGCCTCTTGGAACTCGTTGTTGGGTCTGCTTCTGCACTCCCTAGAGTAATGTCCCCATCTTCCGCAGTTCCAACAACTCCCTTGTGCACCTCTAGGACCCTGCCATCCATTTCCTCCCATTGCCCCATGCCCCGGTCCCCCTCCTCTTCGGCCCCTGTACCCACCTCGTCCCCCTCGAGGGGCCCACTCTTGCCACTGCGGACCTCCGCCCTGCTCCTGCTCGTTCCACTGCCGCTGTCCTACTCCTACCCAATTAGTTGCCCTCCTTCCTTGTATTGCTACCAGCCCCTCCTCTTCCTCATCTCCCTCCCTGCTGTGTGGGAGCGCGGCTACTGCTGCTGCAACCTTCACCAACTTTGTCTGCACTAGTTTCACTTCGTCTGCCAATCTTTTCTGCGCCACCTCCTTCTCCCTTTCTTTTATTCTCTTACAGTGGTGCACTATTATGCTTTGAATCTCAGGCCATCCTTTCGCTTCAATACCTGCTATCTTGTCAAGCGCCTTTTGCACCATTTTTGGGAGCCCTGTTTTTATAATGAAGTAAAATAAAGATGTCGATTGATACCAGGGCGTACCCGTTTCTGCTCTCCACATCTCTTGGACCCGAAAAATGTAATCCATAGCATCTTCCCCGTCATTCATTGTACACTGCATTACTGACTGTAAGTCTGGTGTATCTGGAAAAGTTTCCCGCAAGGCATCCCACACCCTCGCACGCACTGTGTTAAAGGAGGCCCCATCATGGCGGTCGCAGTCTAATGTTACTCCCGGGAAACCAGCCTTGACCCACACTCTATCAGCCTGATCTCCCACTGCTGATACAAGCAAGCTCTTCACATCTCCTATTGCTAGGGGTACCCCGGCAGTGTGTTTCTCAAATGCATATATCCACTTGCTCGCCCCTCCCGATAACGGGGACAATAACTTTAATAAATTGGCCTATCCATCTGAGCCCACGGGATGTAATTCAGCCTCCCTCCTCCCCTATGTATCAGCGGGAGCTGTAACTTTCCTTTCATCGTGGTATCTGTACCCGTCTTCACTCCTGATGTTCCCAATGATGCCATTTTCCCCACCCTGTTTCTCAATCGCCCCGTCCATTCATCATCCAGTGTTCTCATTTAACATGCACCATCTAACCCTTCACTTCCCCCTCCCAGTGCCATGCTCAACCTGTCGCTTTCCTCCAAATCGTCCCTTATATCACATAGTAGTTCTTCCCTGTCCCCTATAGGCCTTTCTTCATTGTCAGTACATCCCTCTCTTGTCTCTAGTTCAATTATTCGTGTTGGTTCTTCTTGAATTCTGAATAGTATTTCACCTTTTTTCCACCTGTCTTCAAGTGTTCTACTCTCGCTCGGCGCTCTAGACGTGTGCTCTGATCTCACTGCATTAAGTGCTGTTCGCTCACATATGCCTTTTATCCTCGAGAGCTCATCTTTGGCTATTGAGAGTCTTGACTCCAGATCGTCTGTTAGCTTTTCTATGTCCACCCTTTGTGTACTTACCTGGGCTCGCTCCCTAGTACTCTCGTATGGCGGGGGTGGCGTTGGCCTTTGGGGTGTAGTAGTTGTCGGCGGAGGCACATAAGTGGGGTCACTGTACCCCTCTGCAGGCACAGGCTTGTTCAATATCGGGTACAAACTTATTACCTCTATTGGTGGCTCTGCATTTGGCAATTCTTTAGCATCTTTCTGTATCATTAGTGGATTGTCAGTGGTAGATGGTAGGTCAGGATTTAATTCTGGTGCTTTAGGCGGTGGTATCTCTTCAAACAACCTCCAGAGATCTAATATTTCTCTCCTATTATGCAACTGCTTCCCCTTGTATTTCAAACAAATGCATGTGGCTACCATATCCAGGACACTTTTGAAAATGACCCCCCCTCGGGCCATATCTGGGGCAACCCCGCTCCCTTCAACTCTGTGATCCATTGGTCATGATATTTCTTAATTCGCTCCGCGTACCCCGGTAGGTTCTTACAAATATGTGATAAGGGTGTTTCTGCTCCCATACTTTGTGCCCTCCTGGTACTTGTGTGTCTCTGTGTATCTCAAAATTACAATGTAAACGTATCACCATGTGAGTCCTCGTCTTCTATGTCTCATTCAATAATGGGCGCCTTTGTGTTCCTCCCCCTGCCTGCACACCACAAGAATGGCTGTACGCAGTCTCTATTCTATTCTCTTTGGGGGGGCACATACGAGAGCAAACCATCAGTGATCTCGACAATGTTAACCCAGAAATCAAAAGGGTACACACTCACTTCACCTTATTATTTTTGTCTTCATGAAGCTTTGTCCGGCCACACTTACCATGACCATTCAATGGCTATACATTTATGACCATTTTTACACACCCACAACACCAAATTATCTCCTGACGCATACGATGTGCACACACCTCTCTGTAACACTCTATTCACAATTCAATTTGCCCTCCCTTTCCTCCCTGGCCGGCTGTCCCTGTCCGTCTTATTCAGATATATGTATGCACATATATATATTTATAGGTTTGATCTTCACTCTTACAGTAGAACTCTCTGTCTCTTACTTTATCTCTATGGTTTTGTACTAATCTCACTTTTATTTTTCCCCCAACCCTAAAGAAAAGAATAGCAGTCACTAATATATTCTCCGTGTCCCCCTTTACCAGACACTTTTATCTTATTATCCACTTCTTCATATATTCCCAGTACTAGTCAAGATAGCACTATGCGGCGCCGCCTTCCACCCCCTCTCGGAGCTAGGTTCCCGTCACTTTTGTCTCTTATTCACCTCTTAATCCTAATGGCCATATGCAAAGAAAAAGCAAAGAAAGTCTAAGATGGTCCTTAGTAGACCTACGTGCCCCCCATTCTACCCCTCCTCGTTCCCTGTCCTAAATTTCCTCCTCCACTCCCTTTATGATCGCTCGCACTCAATACTCACGTGCCCGTCTTGAATCGATAGTCTCCGAAACTGGGTCCGTCCAGGCAGTGTTGCCGTCCGCTCAACAGTCAGCCCCGGCTCCAGCGAGCGGTACTCAAAGGGGATTTTTCAACCGGGATCCCGTACCCTCTCTCTGTTGAGTGCGCACTTCTGAGCGTACCGGTCGCCGTTGGCGGGCAGCCTCCCGGAGCCGGCGCACCGTGCGTATCCCTTTTCGACCGGAGATTTTCGTGCCAAAAGGGGACGGTAGTGATAGGTTAGGAAAAAATAATAATAATCACGCTTTCGGGGTCACCACTGAAGGCAAGCGTCCCCAACCAGCACGATCCTCCCCGCAATGAGAGACAATGAAGGACTCTCCCAAGTTGGGAATAAAGCCAAGACAGAGTGCGGGTGAGCTTAAATGGGAGTTTATCAATCAGAATAGGGCATGCAAAGAACTCTGCAAACTCCGAGAGCGCTCTGTCTGACAATAGCAAAGACAGGCGTATATATTTACAAAACACGTCATCAGAACCTACACACTATAAGGGGCACAAGTCCAATGGGATTGGGTGGTGATGACTAGCTATAGGCGCTGCTGCGATGTGGTTGGCCTTGGCTGGAGGACGTCACTGGTCAGCCTCGTGGGTTGGGCTGGGCCTGGCGGGTCGGCTGAGTTCATCCGGGCGGTGTTGTTGTGCCATTGTGGCCAGTGTCAGAGATGAATGTCTTTTCCTGACTTATTTGCCCTAGGCCATGCACACCGCAGTCATTCAGTTATTGCAATATTATCTTCTTTGGTAAATCTTTCAATAGGTTATTCTACAGGTTAATGCAACACAGGAGGAATGCACCTTGTGAGGGGTCTGATGGTCATTCATCAGTGCATGGTTACCAGTGTCCTGTTGACCGGTACCATAGGTTGAGGGGCTAAGTCTCAGGGCATGGGACGGGTGGTACATGCCTCTCTGTCTTGTTAGGAGTCGTTATGAATGGGCTGCTGTATGTTGCCACAGTATTGGGTATCCTAATTGCACAGGGCCATAAGTCTAAGGTGATCCGGTGGGTTGTGGGGTTTAAGAGGGGGCACCTTTGGATTTGTGTATTCAGGCAGAGGTTTACTGCTATGCTGTAAATAATGCAGGTGGCGGGCCGTGGCCTTGGGTGCTGCAGAGGGGACTACAAATCTTTGAAGCGGCTCCAGCCTGGTTGGGGGAGGTGGAGCAGCGCGGCGCGGGCCTCTGCTCTCTTGTTTGGCAGTCTTCGCAGGGTGGAAGGGGGAATGGCCTTGCACATATTCACAAAGGTATCTTCCTCGTGTGTTGCTGACTTTAGGTACAAACATTTGAACACTCTATAATACTCATTTGGATCACTCGAAAGCATACATTTCAACTTTGCTAAATGTCTCTCAAATATAGCCAGTCTGAGCACCTTATTTGTACACTATGTTTTAACAACTACAGCATTTAGTTATATGCATATACATTTACAGTAAGTGAGGTAGTAGTGTGGTTGGTGGAGCACAAAGAAAGAGACCCGCCACCGTGCGTGGCGGTAGTGGCACATAAGGGCTTAGACATACACACATGACGGGTGCATTCTCGCGCGTCCTTCACATGAGCCCTCTGTATGATTACACTTGTCTTCCCTTGTACTCTAGCAGCATTAATTCGGTTATGACGCAGGACCGTGGAGTGTAAGCTTTTCAATGATACATATAACGAATAGTCCCCCGGAACGCTTTTTATTATTTGCACACAACTGCAGGGGTGTGGGTCCTTCATTGCTGGTGTCATGTGAACATGCGTTCTACCATAATTACACATTTTTACAGGTTTCTTTAATAGAAGAAGTTTTGTGAAGAGAATGCGCGTATTACAAGTAGTTTTGGCATTAGTATTTGGGGTCTTTTCTGCTTTCATCCGATGACCATTTTACAGTTCTCTCCATCACCCAGGCCTCGCTGGCCGGGTCATGCTGGGAGCAGTGATACACTGCGGAAGGTGAAATGTTACAGTGTTAGTATCTTACGCTAGCTCATGTCCGTCTTGTTCGTGGGAACGGGCTCACAGCGGATCTGCCAGGGCGCTGCGGCAACAGGGATAATTGAAACTCTCCGAGGGTGGGGGCCGCGCTACAGTGCGCTGAGCTCACACCATCTTTATTAGACAAAATGGTTTCTGAGGCCTAGCTAAATTTAATACGTGTGGGCAATGTCTTCAGCAGGTGAGCCCTCCACCACCTGGGCCCTGGTGGTATGAGGGGACGCCCAATGAGCCATGGCCCTCACCTGGGGAAGGGATGTAGGCAAGGGGGGTCTCTTGGACCAACCCTCCCCTACAATATTCACTCATTATTTTCATTTGCATTGTTTGCTGTTGTCTGTGCCCCCTCATCCACCTCTTCCTGCACACTATTATATGCTCTTCGTACATCCGTCAAATGTATCCAATATTTGAGGCCCTTCACATTTACAGCCGTAGGGGTGCAAAACACCACTTCATATGGGCCATGGAACCGTGGTGCATTCCACCGGCGCACAAAGCTCCGGACATAAATGAATTCACCCGGCATCAGTTGAACCTGTGTTTCAGGCTCTGTAATGGACCCTGTTGTGTTCCCCTCTTCTTTCGTGAATGGTGGTGAAAGCTGCTTTGATATTGCGCGCGCTGCCCTTGTTAATTTTTTCAAGAAGTTTGTGAACTCATCTCCCAATATCGCAGCGCTTCTGTGTGCATCTGAGTTTTCGCGCAGTGGGGAGTGTGCTGTGTGCATTCGTCTCCCAGTCACGATTTTGTGCGGGGACAAATGGTGGTCCTTGCTTGGCTGATTTCTCAGCTCAAACAGCGCAAGGGACAAACAGTAAATCCAGTTATTTTTTAATGAGCAGCATAGTTTCGATAATCTTCCTTTTAACAGGCCATTCATTTTTTCGACCACGACATTACTTTGAGGATGATAAATCGAGCACAATTTATGCTTTATTCCCAACAGTGTCGTTACTTCCCTGAAGTGTTCGTTCACAAAGTGAGTGCCGTTATCTGAGCGAATCGCGTCACAAATTCCCCAGCGCGGAAATACTTCCCTCACTAGGAACTTTGCGGCGCTTTTAGCATCAGGTCGTGCACATGGGCCTGCTTCCACCCATCTTGAAAATGGGCACACAACCACAATCATGTAACGTGCCCCATTACACCTCTCTCCCATGTCTGCATAGTCAATGTGTAGTTCTCTGAATGGCCCAATCGGTTTTGGAATTGTTCCCCTTAGTGTACGTAATGTCATTCCTGAGCTGTATATCTGGCATGTTGTGCACTCCATTGTCAATCTAGACAGTTGTTCCTGAAGACACGGTACAAACCACTCTTCTTGTATTTCTGCTGCAATGTGTTGTTTCGTGTTGTGTGCTGGGAAGTGTAGTTGTTGGAACGCTATTTCTAATAACTTTACTGGCATCACCACTTTTCCTGAGTTATTTTGTCGCCAGAGTAAGTCTGTTGCTGATTGGCTGCACCCTCGTTTCACCCACATCATCTTTTCATCTTCACTTGCTCCTTCCTGTAACTCTAGTATTTGTGATATAGGCATTGTATTGTACCCTTATGGAAGCTCCTCGTTTGTCTTGTGCTGCAACATGTACTCACCTGCCTCATATTTCTCAAAGTATGAGGCTTCTTTGGCAGCCGCGTCCGCTGCCGCGTTTCCTAAAGACACAAAGTCTGTGTTGGACGTATGTGTTTGGCATTTCACTATTGCTACCACTGTGGGATCTCGTAGGGCTTCAATTAACTCCTTCAGTAATTCTGCATGTTGCACTGGAGTCCCATCTGCTCGTCGAAACCCCCACCGCCCCCATCTGGCCAGACCTCTATGTACTGTTGTCGTCATGTAAGCTGAATCTGTGTAAATTTTCACTGCGCACCCTTTAGCTGCATGTAATGCTTCTATTAGTGAAATGAGTTCTGTTGCTTGTGCTGAGAAATGTGATGGAAGGCGGTACTTCACTAGAGTCTCATACTCACCGTCTTCTAACCTCACCACTGCCAAACCCACATGTTTTTCTCCTATGTCCATGTCAATCGATGCTGACCCGTCTACAAAGTACACTTCCCCCTCGCTCAGGGCATTCTCGACACCACTCTGTCCTCCCCTCTTTCTCCTGTGTAAGTTGCACAATCGTGTTCCTGCATGTCCTCTAGTGTGCCTGCTTCTGTAATGAATATTGCTGGATTCACTGTCCTGCATCGCACCACATGGATATTGGCGCTGGACAATATTATTTCATAGGTGGTTGCCCGCTGTGTGGTCAGTGTACTCTTTGACCTCTCGAGTATTGCAAATAATGAATGTTCCACAAACAATGTTACAGGGTATCCCATTACTATTGTGTCGCTTTTCTCAATTGCGAACGCGGCTGCAGCGAGCGATTGCTCGCACGCGAAATGTCCTTGCATCACCGCATCTAAAGTGCCACTATAGTAAGCCAATGGTTTGTGCCCTAGGGACGTCTTCTGCGTCAGTACAGCTGTCATTAGTTTCCCTTTGCAGTGTGAGAATAGGTAAAATTTGCATCCATAATCAGGATTGGCGAGCACTGGAGCGCTCGAAATCAACTCTTTTAACGATTTGAATGAGGCGCTCATTTCTTCTGACCATTCTATTTTCTTGTTCTCTTGTTGGGCCTCCTTGAGTGCTTGCAGTAAGGGTCTGGTGTATGCTGCATAATCTAATATCCATGCTCTACAATAGTTGCACATTCCCAAGAATTTCTGCATCTCCTTCACTGTTGTGGGTTCTCTTACTGATCTTATTGCTTCTACCCTGTCGGGGATTATTCTCTTTCCGTCTTTTGATATTAGCTGTCCCAAGTATAGGATTTCTGTCAGACAATATTGTAGCTTTTCTTTGTCTACTTTATACCCCCTATTTGCCAACAGGGTCAGGAGTGTTAGCGAATCTTTTCTGCATGTCTCTTCATTCTGTGCACAGACGAGTAAATCGTCTACGTACTGAATGATTGTGCTTTCAACTGATAAGTTTCCTAAGTCTTCATGTAGTACGCGGTTGAATATGCTCGGGCTCTCACAGTATCCCTGTGGTAATCTGCAATGTTCATATCTCTTTCCCCCTAGTGTAAATGCTGTCAGGTATCTGCTTTCTTCTGCCAAGGGGATGGAGAAGAATGCGTTTTTCAAATCGACCACTGTGAAATGTGATGCCGTTTTTGGGATACTGCATAATATTGATGCAGGGTTCGGGACCAAAGTGAACTCTTTCTGTATTACATCATTTAGGGGGCGTAAATCCTGGATCATTCTCCAAGCCCCTCCCTTTGCTTTTTTAATCGGGTAAATACATGTGTTACATGGGGAGTTTGAAGGCACTATTATCCCTTGCGCTAGTAGTGCATTTATTGTCTCTTTTATCCCTTCTTCAGCTTCGCGGGACAATGGATATTGTTTCACTCGTGGTTGAATCGCCCCTTGTTTGAGCTTTATTATCACTGGTTGTACTCCATGCAACAACCCTATGTCATGGGGGCCTGTTGTCCACAAATTGTTTGGTACTACTCTCATGTGATCATCGAAAAATGACGGTGGTGCTCCCACCACTGCCATCAGCTGGACAGGAATCTCTCTAGCCTGAATCAAAATGTCACAGGGCATTGCAATTTCCATTATTATTTCGCCCTCGCCTTCTAAATCTGAAAAGAGATCTTCATCAGTTAAGTCTCGCAGGGCAATATTGGCATTGGTACACAGTACTGTGCGCCACTCACATCCGTCTATGTCCATTCCAATCACAGAGATCCTTTTTGCAGACACCTGTACAGCATGCAAGTCTAATGATACCACTGATCCTGGTGCTATGTCAGCGTGCACTATTGGGCGGAAGAGGAACTCCACCGGTATTCTCCAATCCATCCTTTTCAGCTCAGGAACTATGAGGGCCAGTGTCTTTAATCCTTCAATAAACATTCTCTCGTCCACTGGCAAGCCACGTATTTCTGGTGCAGTTGTGTGAGCCTGTACTACCAGCATTACACGTAATGGGCAATTTCCTGGTGTTGAACACACTATACCTCTCTCAGTGAATGATATCGTCATGTTGAGTTTGCTAAGAAGATCCCTCCCTAGTAAATTTATTGTTGAATGTTCATAATACAGTAAGGGTGTTTTTACAGTTTTACCCCCTACCGTCACATCCAATGCTTCTGTGTAAGGAACTTCAATTACAGCCCCAGAGAACCCCTGCGTCTCTAACTTCCGGTTAGATAACGGGAACCGGCCCTCTCTAATACATGATTTCTCCGCTCCCGAATCCACCATGAATATGAACTGCTTGTCTCCTATCTGTGCCCCTACCAATGGTTCCTCTGCTGCATCATAGGTGGTAGATAGAACTGGACATGCAAGTGTTCTCTGTGGGCTGTCCTATGCGGGGTGTCTCATTGTCTCCCCTTGGTTGAACACATTCCCTGAAACCACTGACAAGCCACTATAGGGGGCTGGTGCTGGGGCTCCGTTTGCTGTTGTCGCAAAAGGGTTGCCTGGCGTGTAGTGCATAGTGTCATTGTTTTGTGGGTGATTCTGTGTTCTGTATTGGTGTCTCTGCTGTTGCTCATTGTACCCCTGCCTTGGGTTCCTTTGTTGTTGTCCCATTGGGAGACCATATGGGCTCCCCAGATGGGGATGGCCATAGTGTTCTACCTCTGAAAATCCGCTGTTTGGTCTGCTTCTGCACTCCCGAGAGTAATGTCCCCACCTCCCTGCAGTTCCAACAACTCCCTTGCGCACCTCTGGGACCCTGCCATCCATTTCCTCCCATTCCCCCGTACCCTTGTCCACCTCCTCTTCGGCCCCTGTACCCACCTCGTCCCCCTCGAGGGGCCCACTCTTGCCACTGCGGACCTCCGCCCTGCTCCTGCTCGTTCCACTGCCGCTGTCCTACTCCTGCCCAATTAGTTGCCATCCTTCCTTGTATTGCTACCAGCCCCTCCTCTTCCTCATTTCCCTCCCTGCTGTGTGGGAGAGCGGCTACTGCTGCTGCGACCTTCACCAACTTTGTTTGTACTAGTTTCGCTTCGTCTGCCAATCTTCTCTGCGCCACCTCCTTCTCCCTTTCTTTTATTCGCTTACAGTGGTGCACTATTATGCTCTGAATCTCAGGCCATCCTTTCGCTTCAATACCTGCTATTTTGTCGAGCGCCTTTTGCACCTCTTTTGGGAGCCCCCTCTTTATAATGAAGTAAAATAACGATGTTGATTGATACCAGGGCGTGCCCGTTTCTGCTCTCCACATCTCTTGGACCCGAAAAATGTAATCCATAGCATCTTCCCCGTCATTCATTTTACATTGCATTACTGACTGCAAGTCTGGTGTATCTGGAAATGTTTCCCGCAAAGCATCCAACACCCTTGCACGCACTGTGTTGAAAGAGGCACCATCATGGCGATCGCAGTCTAACGTTACTCCCGGGAACCCAGCTTTGACCCATACTCTGTCAGCCTGATCCCCGACTGCTGATACTAGCAAGCTTTTCACGTTCCCTATTGCTAGAGGTACCCCAGCTGTGTGTTTCTCAAAGGCATATATCCACTTGCTGGCCCCTCCTGATAACGGGGGCAATAACTTTAGTAAGTTGGCCTTATCCATCTGAGCCCAGGGTATGTAATTCGGCCTCCCTCCTCCCCTATGTATTAGCGGGAGCTGCAACTTTCCCTTCGTCGTCGTATCTGTACTCACCTTCATTCCTGATTTTCCTAACGATGCCATTTTCCCCAACCGGTTCCTTAATCGCCCCGTCCACTCATCATCCAGTGTTCGCATTGAGCATGCACCATCCAACCCTTCGCTTCCCCCCCCATTGCCATACTTAGCCTTTCGCTTTCTTCCAAATCATCCCTTATATCACATAGGAGCTCCTCCCTGCCTCCTATGGGCCTCTTTTCGTTGTCAGTACATCCCTCTCTTTCCTCTAGTTCAATTATTCGTGTTGGTTCTTCCTGTATTCTGAACAGTATCTCGCCTTTTTTCCACCCTTCTTCAAATGTTCTACTCTCGCTCTGCGCTCTGGACGCATGCTCTGATCTGGCTGCATTAAGTGCAGTCCGCTCACATATGCTTTTTATCCTCGAGAGCTCATCTTTTGCTATGGAGAGCCTTGATTCTAGATCGTCTGTTAATTTTTCTATGTCCACCCTTGGTGTGCTCACCTGAGCTCGCTCCCTATGACTCTCGTATGGAGGGGGTGCTGTTGGCCCTTGAGTTGTGGTAGTTGTCGTTGGGGGCACATGAGTAGGGTCACTGCATCCCTCTGCGGGCACTGGCTTGTTTAGTATTGGGTACTACCCAGTTACCTCTATCGGTGGCTCTTCTTCTGGCAATACCTTATCATCTTTTTGTATCATTAGTGGATTGTCAGTGGTAGATCAGGATCTAATTCCCTTGCCTTAGGCGGCGGTATCTCTTCAAACAGCCTCCAGAGGTCTAATATTTCTCTCCTATTATGCAACTGCTTCCCCTTGTATTTCAAACAAATGCATGTGGCTACCATATCTAGGACACTCTTGTCAAATTAACCCCCTTCGGGCCATATCTGAGGCAACCCCTCCCCCTTCAACTCTGTCATCCATTGGTCATGATATTTCTTAATCCGTTCCGCGTACCCAGGTAGGTTCTTGCAAATATGTGATAAGGGTGTTTCTGCCCCCATACTTTATGCCCACCTGGTACTTATGTATCTCTATATATCTCGATATCTCAATATAAACATATCACCATGTGAGTTCGCGTATTTTATGTCTTACTGAATCGTGGGGACCTTCGTGTTTCTCCCTCCGCCTGCACACCATAAGAACGGCTGCGCACAGCCTCTATTCTATCCTCTTTGGGGGCACGTACAAGAGCAAACCGTCAGTAATTGCAACAATGTTACCCTACAAATCAAAAAAAGGTACACACTCACTTCACCACATTACTCTTGTCTTTATGATACTTTGTCTGGTCACACTTACCATGACCACTCAATGGCTATACATTTCTGACCACTTTTACACAACCATTATACCAAATTATGTCCTGACACATACGATGTTCACACACCCCTATGTAGCACTCTATTCACAGTTCAGTTTGTCCTCCCTTTCCTCCCTAGCCGGCTGTCCCTGTCTGTCTTATTCAGATATATGTATACATATGGGTTTGTTCCTCAATTTTAGAGTAAAACTCTCTTTCTCTTTAATTTATCTCTTTGGTTTTGTACTAACCCACTTTTATTTTTCCCGTAAACCTAAAGAAAAGAATAGAAAGAATAGCAGTCACTAATATATTCTCCATGTCTCCCTTTGCCAGACACCTTTATCTTATTTTCCACTTCTTCATATATTCCCAGTACTAGTCAAGATAGCACTATGCGGCGCCGCCTTCCACCCCCTCTCGGAGCTAGGTTCCCATCACTTTTATCTCTTATTCACCTCTTAATCCTAATGGCCATATGCAAAGAAAAAGCAAAGAAAGTTTAAGATGGTCCTTAGTAAATCCAACGTGCCACTTTTTACCCCCCCTCGTTCCCTGTCCTAAATTTCCTCCTCTACTCCCTTTATGGTCGCTCGCACTCAATACTCACGTGCCCGTCTTGAACCGAGAGTCTCCGAAACTGGGTCCGTCCAGGCAGTGTTGCCGTACGCTCAACAGTCAGCCCCGGTTCCGGCGATTGGTACTCAAAGGGGATCTTTCAGCCGTGATCCCGTACCCTCTCTCTGTTGAGTGCGCACTTCTGAGCGTACCGGTCGCCGTTGGCGGGCAGCCTCCCAGAGCCGGCGCACCGTGCGTATCCCTTTTCAACCAGAGATTTTCGTGCCAAAGGGGACGGTAGGGATATGTTGGGAGAAAATAATAATCACGCTTTCGGGGTCACCACTGAAGGCAAGCGTCCCCAACCAGCACGATCCTCCCCGCAATGAGAGACAATGATGGACTCTCCCAGGATGGGAATAAGGCCAAGACAAAGTGCGGGTGAGCGTAAATGGGAGTTTATCAATCAGAATAGGGCATGCAAAGAACTCTGCAAACTCCGAGAGCGCTCTGTCTGACAATAGCAAAGACAGGCGTATATATTTACAAAAAACGTCATCAGAACCTACATACTATAGGGGGCACAAGTTCAGTGGGATTGGGTGGCGACGACTAGCTATAGGTGCTGCTGTGATGTGGTTGGCCTTGGCTGGAGGACATCACTGGTCAGCCTCGTGGATTGGGCTGGGCCTGGCGGGTCAGCTGGGTTCATCCGGGCGGTGTCGTTGTGCCACTGTGGCCAGTGTCAGAGATGAATGTCTTTTCCTGACTTCTTTGCTCTAGGCCATGCACACCGCAGTCATTCAGTTATTTGCAATATTATCTTCTTTAGTAAATCTTCCAATAGGTTATTCTACAGGTTAATGCAACACAGGAGGGGTTTGATGGCGATTCATCGGTACATGGTTACCAGTGTCCTGTTGACCGGGTACCATAGGTCATGGGGTTGGGTCTCAGGGCATGGGACAGGCGGTACATGTCATCCTGTCTTGTTAGAAGTCATTATGAATGTGTTGCTGTAATGTTGCCATAATATTGGGTGTCTTAATTTTACAGGGGCCATTAACCTAAGGTGATCCGGTGGGTCGTGGCACTTAAGAAAGGGCGCCTCTGGATTTGTGTTTTCAGGCTGAGGTTTACTGCTGGGTTGTAAATAATACAGGTGGCGGGCCCTGGCCTTGGCTGCTGCAGAGGGTACTACAAATCTATGAAGCAGCTCCAGCCGAGTTGGGGGAGGTGGAGCCGCGCGGCACGGGCCTCTGCTTTCTCGTCTGGCAGGCTTCGCTGGGAGGGAGGGGGAATGGCCTTGCATATGCTCACAAAGGTATCTTCCTCGTGTGTTGCCGATTTTAGGGGAAAATATCATAAACATTCGAATAATATACAATACTAATTGAGTCATTCCAAAGCTCACATTTTAACATTGCTAATGCCTCTCAAATATATCCAGTCCGAGCACATTACTTGTACACTATGTTTTAACAACTACAACATTTTGTTATATGCATATACATTCGCAGTAAGTAAGGTAGTAGTGAGGTTGGTGGAGTGCATAGAAACGACTCGCCACTATACGTGATGGTAGTGGCACATAAGGGGCTTGGACATACACATATGCAGGGTGCATTTTCGTGCACCCTTTACATGAGCCCTCAATATGGTTGCATTTGTCTTTCTCTGCACTCTAGCAGCATTAGTTCGGTTATGGCGCGGGAACGTGGGGTGTAATCTTTTCAATGATACGCATAACAAATAACCCCCCGGGACGCTTTTACTATTTGTACATAACTGCAGTGGTGTGGGTGCTTCATTGCTAATGCCATATGAACATGCATTCTGCCATATCTATACATTTTACAGGTTTTTTTGTCAAGGAGGTTTGTGGAGAGAATGCTTCCATCGCAGGTAGTTTTGTCATTAGTGTTTGGGAACTTTAGCTTTTATCCGAGGGCCATTTTACAGTTCTCTTTCCACCCAGGCTCTGCTGGCCGGATCATGTTGGGAGCAGCGATACACTGCGGAAGGTGAAATGTTACAGTGTTGGTATCTTACACTAGCTCATGTCCGTCTTGTTCGTGGGAACGGGCTCACAGCGGATCTGCCAGGGAGCTGCAGCCACAGGGATAATTGAAACTCTCCAAAGGTGGGGGCCGCGCTGCAGTGCGCCGGGCTCACACCATCTTTATTAGACAAAATGGTTTCTGAGGCCTAGCTAAATTCAATAGGTTTGGGCAATGTCTTCAACAGGTGAGCCATCCACCACCTGGGCCCTGGTGGTAAGGAGGGGACGCCTGATGAGCCATGGCCCTCACCGGGGGAGGGGATGTAGGCGAGGGAGGTCTTTTGGACTACAATATCTGGTTGAGTGGAAAGGGTACCCTTCCAGTGAGCGTACCTGGGAACCCGTGTCAAACATGAATGCTCCCAGATTGGTTTGACGATTTCATCTGATCCATCCGGGCAAACCTGGAGGAGCTGGTTTCCAGAGGAGGCATACTGTCATGAACCATCGTCTACGTCCTTTCTGGACCTCCTGGTCCCTGACTCGCAGGGGATTGCATGCAGTTATCCTTCCAACATGGCCGCCCGGAACAGAATGCTCCGGATCAGTCTACGCGTTCCACGCTGCTCATCCTACAAAATAGACACGCCCCCGTGGCTCTGCGCGTCTCAACGCTACCGCAACCTGTAGTCGGACGTGCTTAGCCGGAGTTCGATTAGGCTTTTGCTTGATTCTTTGTTCACAGTCCCTTGATTTCCCTCCAGTTCCCTTTCCTCCCCAATCTCCTGGAAAACCTTCCGTGCTCGATTCACGGTCCTCCGTGCCTCCGAGCGTACCTTAATTACTTCCTGGAATTGCCCTGGACTTTTGGAACGCTCCTGGAAACTGAACCGCTACTCTCACGCTGGATGACGAAGATCGGCGTTCGGGTCTATACAAATCCCAGACCGTAA
Source organism: Ambystoma mexicanum (assembly GCF_040938575.1). Lineage (NCBI taxonomy): Eukaryota > Metazoa > Chordata > Amphibia > Caudata > Ambystomatidae > Ambystoma > Ambystoma mexicanum. The sequence goes on from NC_090925.1 coordinate 172,726,913, forward strand.
AGAAGAAGAAATCCCAGAAGGTCGCAAGTACACAACAGAAACAGGTGAGAAGGGGAGAGACTTGTGACACCAGAGAGCCGTATAATAGTGACACAGTAGTATAGAGAAGAGTATAATAGTGATATCGCAGTGCACAGCAAAACAGGAGTATAAAAGTAATATACCAGTATAGAGCCATAGAGGAGTTTAGTAGTGATACAGCAGTATAGAACCAGAGCCAGAGAGGAGTTTAATAGTGATATAGCAGTATAGAACCAGAGAGGAGTATAATAGTGATACAGAGGTAAAGAGTAAGAGAGAAGTATAATAGTGATTGAGCAGTGCACAGCAAAAGAGGAGTATAATGGTGATATACCAGTATAGATCCAGAGTTGAGTTTAACAGTGATGTAGCCATATAGAACCAGAGAGGGGTATTATAGTGATACAGTAGTATAGAGTCAGGGAGGAGTATAATAGTGATAGGATGCTGGCCAATCAGGAAGCTTAGTACATGTGATGTATTCTCTGGTACAAACCTGCGTTCTGAGTAGCCTGGGTGCTGCTAGCCAGCACCCCTTCCCCACTCCTCCTTCCCTTCTCCGTGACCTCACGTCTTAGCACCCATGTAGTTTCCTATGAAGGTGCTAAGAGTGTTTAATTTTTCCAAAATAAGAAAGAAACTCATGTTCTGAGGGGCGCAGTGCCAAACCGTAGTTTGCATAGTCCGTTTAATTGGTGATGATGTCACAGTCATCAGTATTGACAACAGACTTGGGAAACTACAGCATAGTGCCGTGCCATGCAGCAAGGCAAGGGTCTTTAAAAAAAACACCATACTGGTAACAGTACCGCCGCCGCCCGCGTTAAGGGACCCTTGCTTCATATGGGCACTAAATTGAGCGGCTCGGTGCGCCCATCCTGGGTGAAATTGTGTGTTCTTATCTAGCACTTTGTGCCAGATTTCTCCCATTTCTAAATTGCTGAAAAAACAGATGTTGCTTTTACCTAATTTCATGGCGCTCTATTTGCCGAAGTTGAAAGGATGAAGGGCATGGTTGCTACCACGTGAGACTCTTACTTGCGACGGGTGGCATGGCCCTATGTTGGAGGGCAGCTCTAATCTCTTGACCTATCCTCCTGAGACTATGAGTTGTAGAGCTTTACAGAATGCACTACAAGGGGACAACAATACCCACAGAGCGCGGGGGTGGGGGAGGAGAGCGAGAGAGAGAGACTGACTTCATTTTGGAAAATTTGATGTTAGCCATCCTGATGAATCCTTATATTGTATGCCTACATTTGAACAACTTCTTTTTAAAAGTTTTACATTTGGTTTTACCCTTGCATTCAACCAGTATGATAGGTACATGTATATGTCTATTCAGGGCTTTTGGGGTGGCAGGGTGCTGGAAGTTGGAGGCATGGGTTAGTTAGAGAGGATGGGGTGGCGACCCCTAAACACAAAAACGTGTCGAATTTGAATAAAAGTGCACGACCAAAATGAAAACTTTTATAACAAAGTCAATAAAAACAGGTGGAAGCCCTCTCTCTGGTGGGGATTCTGGTGTTTCGGTGTATCGGAATGTATGTGTGCATCTCATGCTGTACTTCACAAACACATTCAAACTTGCTTTGATAATTCCATTCTGTTTTCTTTGTTTTTTTACAGTGCCCCCTGGTATTGATCCTGGTAAGTGCAGGTCTTGCTTCACATTTGAAGGTATTTCGCTGTCAAAGACAGAGACCGAAAAGGACATTAAAGCGTCCCCAAGAAAAACATGCCATCTCCCAATAGCTTAAGGTCTTTGATCAATAAAAATTCTTCCAATAGATTTATAAAGTATCCACACATGGGGGGTCTTATCAGAGTAAAACAGATAGGGCCTCATTACGACCCTGGCGTTAACCATGGCACTATTAGCGCCATGGTTGACGCCAGTATTTTACCAACTCCGCCATGGTGAATGGCAGAATTACCGCCCCATTCCAAGGTTGGCGGGGCGGTAATTCCCCATTCACCATTGGCCCTTCCCCATTCCCATTTTTGCCCCCATAGGGCTCAATGGGAATGGGGAAGGTGGTAATGATGGTACAGTAAATTGCGGTACCGTAATTACCTCGAAAGTCCCTTTGCGGGTTCCTTGCTTAACGGCTGGTAAAACCAGCCGTTAAGGTGGGGACCCGCAAAGGGACCTCGTATTAGGCGGTAAGGGATTAACGGCGCCGACATATTTTACGGCGTCGTAACCCCTTACCGCCTGGGTTGTAATGAGGCCCATAGTCTTAGATCCAGCTTTCCCAGCATTAGATTAGATGATGGTTCAATCCATAGAGCTATGGATCCTCGCAGGTTTGATAAGATCTCCATGGATGTAAGATTACTTTGACAATAGATTAGGAAGGTACATTTTGCACAAATTAAGAATTTTGATTCCACATATTTAGATATGAACTCTACACATGGAAGATTAATGCTGTAATACATCTGATAGAGTTTCCAAGAATTAAAAATAAAAATAATGTTCTTAAAGAATTCGAAAATGTTCTATACAATAAGAATGATCAGCCAATGGATTACTGTCAAAGGCTAGAACATGTGGACGCTGATGGGTTGCATCACAATCTAAGGAGAGGCTTGTAATACAGGACAGTCAGGATAGTACTAACGGGAAGTGTTCCTCTGCGGATCCTTCCAGGATAATTCCTAAAAGACACACAAAAAGGCAAAAGCTACTAAATAGGACCAAAGCTTATAATAACCATGCACAAGTCATGCAATATGACCAGTGAATCAAAGAAAGACAGGTCTGCAAGTTACCTGGAAGCTGCCATCAACGCAAGGTAAGTGGTATTGTCTAACACCAATCTGCCATTATTGGTGGCCTGGCTGGGCTTGGCTCTGTAAGAAAAAAGGGGGGTGAGGTTCATTAGTGGGACAGTGGGAAAGACAAATGTGAAACCTATGCTGTTGATTGGTGCAAGTCAGAGGAACACAGTACCTAAGTGCCAATCGGCTTTCTATTGGTTTGGCGGAAGAAACTTGGGAGTATGTTTGTTAGCCATAGACAAGGGCCATAGATCTGAAAGACTCCAGCTTTTTGGATCTGGTTAGCAACTGCTGTGGTAGAGTGTGACAGGGCTAAAGTGCAGAGTTTAGTCATGGCTCAGTTAGCATTGATGAGCTAATGGCTAGCCCTGTGGTGGCCTTCTATGAGGGGTTGTTGTGTGTTGTTTAAGGTGGTAGTCTGTTAGTCATGGAAATGGCGGCCTTACAAGGCAAATCAACCTGCAACCCTTTATGACCTTGGCCATGTTCAGCCAGGTCCCATTTATCTAGCTTCCAATGCCACCTCTATCTTTTTCTCTCTCTCTCCCTCTCTCTCTCTATCTCTTTCTTTTTCTCTTCCTCTCGCTCTTTCTCTCTCTGTCTTTATCCCTTTTTCTCTGTCTGTCTGTCTCTCTCGTTCTATCTATCTATCCCAAATTGATACATTGTACTAAGACTTATGGGAGGATAAAATGTAAGATTCAGTGGAAGGTCAGCTTAAATTTTGAGGACTGCAGTCACCCATTTCACCTTCCGTAGTATGTTGGTTATCAGGCTGGAAGATGCCTCAAAACGTACCCTAAAATCTTTAGGTGCTACGCTTAGTGGCCTGTGTTAGGCAGAATTACATGCAGTACCCTTTGGGAACACTACACACAATTAAGACTACAGGTGTAAGCACAATCTCACCTTTGGTTCAAGCCTGTAATACACAGTTATGTGGTAGCAGTGGCTGAGCAGCCAGACTTATCTCAAGAGGGATGTGAGCAGTACAAGAAAGGACTTGCAATCACAGTAGTTCAAACAAACACTTACTCAAGGTTTCTTTGTAAAAAAGAGATGTACATTTATTTACACATTTAGTTAGAAAACATTCCACTAGTAAGAAGCAGCTCAATATCACACTATAAGACACTACAGTACTAAACCAATACGTTTCTGAACAAGTTAGGCTCCCCTGAAGTGGGAGCAAAATGGCACGTCCGTAACTTTCAAAAGAGGTAGAAAGACACAGGTTATAAGAATCAAAACACAATTACTTCCATAGGCAGGGCAAATAGTTTCAGGTCACTACAAGAGGCAATTCAATTCAATAGGCCTGGGACAAAGTCAACGGTTCAGTGTCTTGGATAGGATAGCACAGTTCTGGTAGTAAACGGTTAAGTCTTTGCCAATGTTCTTAGAAGTGATTTGCCAGAAAAAGAGTTATATGTCGGGATAGGAGCAAACAAGACTCACAAACTTTCACTGCGTCAGAAAGGATTTCTCTTCCGCATTTGCACAGTACCTTATGGAGGAAGAAAAGCTGTAGCTGAGGCAGTTGTTCCTGGCAATTGCTGCGGATCTCACTGTTCCTGAGCTTCAGTCGTGAGGACAAGAAGGAGGACGTCGGGAGGTTCCTGCACTGCCAAGGGAAGAGGGCACAAGCTTGGCAAAAATGTTGTTTTAAGGTGTGAGTGCCTTAAAGTCCACAAACTGGTATCCCTCTCACTGGCTAACCGGTTTTCAACAGCACTCTGGAGAAAATTTGACCAGTATGGATATGGTGTCCAGGAGGCTTGCGAGTTGGTTGTTCCCACCAGCTCAAGGGAAGAAGTCGTCCGTGCAGGGGCTTCTCTGTTGCGGGAGTTTCATGCAATTCGGACCTGCAGCAGGGTTTCACCGGACAAACCAATGGTCCAGGAGTTGCAGCAGTCGTCTTCCTTCAGCTCGTCTTCGGCTTTTTCGTTCCAGTGGTCGAGTCCCAGAGACCTGCTTTTAAACAGTTTTCTCCCATTCATACCAGCCTAGCTGTCACTCACCCAGCAGGGTGGCTGTCCTTGCTGGACAGTCAGACAGCCAATCACACCAAGTGCATTCAGGTTTCCTAGTAGACTAAGCACAGGGAGTTTCAGGCACCTCCCTCACATCCTGTCCACCCCAGACACTCGGGCGCCAGAGGAGGGCTTCAGCACTGAAGCCCGCCAAAGGCCAACTAACTAAGGGACCAAACCTGGTTTGGAGCACAGAGACAAACACTAGAAGGACCTTTCCTAAAAGAAACGGCAAAAAAAGATGACCAGAGTCTGTTTTTACAGAGGGGTCTTGGGCTCCATATTGAAAAACATGGCTGACCCGAGCTTTAGCTACCGGTGTCCACGGTCGGGAAAAATCATGGTAGTTCGTTCTAAAACCACTTCCACCAGCCATTGCAAGAAGAAAGGGTAACATTTGACTGTTACATGAGTGTTTAGACATAGGGGATGCTAGGCAATCCCTCCAGCACTCTATAGGAAGATAGTGTGTGCTGGGTCTATGAATTTAAAAAGACTAGCAAAGTCAATTTAACTTTACATGCTCTGGGAGACAGTAGTCAGTCCCAGAGAAGGTATTTAAATTTTGGGAAGTCTGAAAGACATCCCTGTGTCAATGCACTGAAGGTGCCATGTGACACACAAGAAAAAGATGATGCCTATGGAGTTGTCTAAAACTCCATATCCAAAGAACACAAAAGTAAAACACACATCAAAATACATGAAAGAGTGGGAAAAAAGGCTCACACTCTTTCCAGGTAAACATTAATATCCTAGAAATCCAGCAAATGTGCCTGGGGTCTCAAAAGGTAAGGGAAATTAGCACATTTATGAGAATTCTCCCTAACAGCCTGCCGTGACCTTTCCCCAACCAGGGCAGAGCCCGTTGGGGCAATGCAGTTGCCAGGCATTCATCAGGGGATTTGGTTGGGGCGGAGTCCCTGCTCATTTTGCCCAGAGGTCTACCCTGCTGTCTGCCACGAGCCCCAAAGTATTCTCAGCCAGAACTCCCCATGTTTTAAGACAGCACTAGGCCTTCAGTACCAGGGTGATGATGCAAGCCTGCAGGGGATGGTTCATGATAAAATGAGGAGCAGAAAAGATGTAAGTTGAATGTGGATTCCGAAAAGAAAAGTGCAGTACCTTGGCCTTAGGTGAGGGGCACAGCTGCAAGATGGTAAAGAGCAGCGTGTTGGGATTGACAGATTGGGGTTTTGAGTGTGGGGGATTGTTAAGGTGCAAGGATACCACTCCAGGAAACATCGTAGTTGAACAAAACCTTTATTTAGTAAGCAGATTCATACCAGGGAGAACGACCCCCAGCCAGGGACAGAGCAACTGTCCTCCTCCTTCCACGTGCTCCAATCTCTCTCCACTCCAGAACCTAGAACCACTACTGAAGAATGATAAACAGGTTCCACAGTAGCTAGGTTACTTGATGCAAAGAATTCATGTTGAACGACAACAGAGAGCAATATTATATTCTATGTATGACATCAGACTCCTCCTAACAGTGATATGATGGACTTTCCATAATGACTGCAATCTCGAGTTTGCAGTCTCTCTGGTCCCTAGCTAGCCAAAGGTCTCTAAGGGAGATTGTTTACTTGTATCACAGCTAAATGATAGGACCCAGCCAAAAACAGCCATGCTTTGTTCATCCAGATTTGAAGGGCTGTCTTTCCAAGGGAAGGGAGGGGCTGCCATGGATTAGCATATGAGAAAAATGTGTAGTTCCTATTGGTAATAGAAACTCCCGTCCCCTGCACACCATTCAAGAGTGGAAAGAAAATTTTCCAAACAAATCTCAATATTTTCAGTAATTTCAAATATTCGATATATCACTCTTTCAAGAAGTTATTTAGCCACAATCAACGTAAAACAAGCATTGAAAGTAAAGTTCAATCAACAAATTTTCACCTCAAAGGTATTAGTTTTTTTACTAATAATGTTTATCAACATTGTACAAAATAATATTATTTCTTTTGAGTTCAATTCACTCAAGACATTGTAATTTAACAAATAACCAAAAGTAGTTTCTTTCAACAAATTCAACAAAATTCAGGAGATTTGATACAAATTTCTGACAGATTCAAGGGAATCAAGACTGTTCAAAAACATATAAGTTTCTAAAATAAATTTCTACACACATTTCTAAAAAAAGGGGGGATAGTAATGAGCTCAACGCGTTTCGAGAGATTTGCCTCTCTTCTTCAGGAGCAATGACTTACTGCTAACTAGTACAGTAATCACTAATTTCAACAATTATTCATAATAATTTCAAAATGATACTTCAATGTGGAATGAGAACAACATCTCCTTTTTGATAGTGAGTATATCCTCAGGATTTTTCAGTGGCAACTATTCTGTTGTGAGATGATGGAAACGTCATCTTTTCGTAGTTCCCAATTCGTTTATAGTTATCTGTGAATAATATAATATATGTATTATTGATTTGAAGAGGCAATGAAAAATTGTCTTTAACTCTAAATAATGCAGAGTTGTACCTGTGTATTCCTCTACTCTCTGTGTAGTGGTGAAAAAGCCTTTTCCAAATTTCACATTTCCAATCAAGTTTTCAGTATGGAATCTTGGCACGGTTTGTGCTTGACACAGAGTCACATTCAGGGTATATGGAAGTATGTTGTGGTTAATTCAAGTTTCCTCCCTGTGTATTAACAATTGTTCGAGTTAGCGCGCTATATGGCATTTTCATGTATGAATGATTTTCATTTTAAAGTTAACATCACGTTTTTACCTGAAAAGGTGACTGTTTGCAGCCGCGTACATTTCCTTCCTCTGTAATGTTTCCTATCGTGTCGCTGTGAATGTATCTACCTATTCAAAATGCTATCTGTTAGCGTTATATTGAGCGTGTTACATAATCAAGTCAACACTGTGCTCAGTATGTTCATTATTCGAGTTGTTACCCCAGTAAGAAAGGTTTCTGCTGTACCTGAGTTAAGTGCTCTGCCGTTCCCGAGCCTGTTTTTCCTCTTTCCTGCTCACTCCAAGTCAACCCGTTACCTAGCAACTAGACCCTATATTATCCGGTGGGACCGGTATCTGCATGTTCTATTCGTGATGTTGCATTTAAGTTATCCACAGTTTGATAAATTTAGATCGTCTTTCCATCAATAGCAGATACCGGTCCCAAGTTAAAAATAGGGGAGATAGACTTAAACCCAAGCAAATTACTATGAGAATCATGAGCAGTGGCCTCAAATTGAACTGTCTTATCACGATACGATCATCTTTTCCGTGTAAATCGTACATATGCAGTAAATGCAGTTGTAACTACGATTTCTAAAATGCACAGTCGTTATAGGAAGAGATCACACTCTACTACATTGTGAATAGAAGGACAGATCGGATATTAGGCAGAAAGCGTAATTCAAACTACGACTCCCATAATTCCTAAGAGTCATGTGACTAGATCACATGATAATATAGGGTCTAGTTGCTAGGTAACGGGTTGACTTGGAGTGAGCAGGAAGGAGGAAAAACAGGCTCAGGAACGGCAGAGCACTTAACTCAGGTACAGCAGCAACCTTTTTTACTGGGGTAACAACTCGAATAATGAACATACTGAGCACAGCGTTGACTTGATTATGTAACACGCTCAATATAACGCTAACAGATAGCATTTTGAATAGGTAGATACATTCACAGCGACCCGGCGACACGATAGGAAACAGTACAGAGGAAAGAAACGTGCGCGGCTGCAGTCACCTTTTCAGGTAAAAACGTGATGTTAACATAGCGCACTAACTCGAACAATTGTTAATACACAGGGAGGAAACTTGAATTAACCACGACATACTTCCATATACCCTGAATGTGACTCTGTGTCAACCACAAGCCATGCCAAGATTCCATACTGAAAACTTGATTGGAAATGTGAAATTTGGAAGAGGCTTTTTCACCACTACACGGAGAGTAGAGGAATACACAGGTACTCTGCATTATTTAGAGTTAAAGACAACTTTTCATTGCCTCATCAAATCAATAATACATATGTTATATTATTCACAGATAACTATAAACGAATTGGGAAATACGAAAAGATGACATTTCCATCATCTCACAACGGAATAGTTGCCACTGACAAATCCTGAGGATATACTCACTATCAAAAAGGAGATGTTGTTCTCATTCCACATTGAAGTATCATTTTGAAATTATTATGAATAATTGTTGAAATTAGTGATTACTCTACTAGTTAGCAGTAAGTCATTGCACCTGAAGAAGAGAGGCAAATCTCTCAAAATGCGTTGAGCTCATTACTATCCCCCCTTTTTTTTTAGAAATTTGTGTAGACATTTATTTTAGAAACTTATATTTTTTTGAACAGTCTTGATGCCCTTGAATCTTTCAGAAATTCGTATCAATTATCCTGAATTTTGTTGAATTTGTTGGAAGAAACTACTTTTGGTTATTTGTTAAATTACAATGTCTTGAGTGAATTGAACTCGAAACAAAAAACAATATTATTTTGTACAATTTTGATAAACATTATTAGGAAAAAAAACGAATACCTTCAAGGTGAAAATTTGTTGATTGAACTTTACTTTCAATGCTTGTTTTACGTTGATTGTGGATAAATAACTTCTTGAAAGAGTGATATATTGAATATTTGAAATTACTGAAAATATTGAGATTTGTTTGGAAAATGTTCTTTCCACTCTTGAATGGTGTGCAGGGGACGGGAGTTTCTATTACCAATAGGAACTACACATTTTTCTCATGTCTTTCTTGACTTTTTGATACCAGAGTCATTCTTTTCTCTCCGGCACCCAGAAAAAAGTGATTTGTATAAGGGTCAGTGGACTAGAAAAAAAAAAATACTTAAAGTACCGTACATAGAAAATATACATAAGATAGGGTGTGCTTTCCCTACTTTCTTCTTTTATGGATTAGCATATGCACTGGCGTGAACAGTTCTCTACATTAGGTCCCCTCAAGCGCGGGAAGGTACTACCCCACCTAACATCTAATGTATCATTATGCACCTGGGGGGTCGGGTTTGGCCAGTAATTGCCCATATCCTGAGCCTTGTAATGCCCTTACTGGGTAAGGCAACATCCCCAACTAGATGCACAATGTTATTAGCACCCCAGGGCTCCCTCTGGGGTGCAAATATATTTTTTAACGGAATTTGGTGTGCAGCTATCGCTGTAACCAGATTGCCTATAAAAAATAGCCAAACCAAGATGGCTGCCAAGCAACATAGAAAAGAGGATAATCCAGTTTCTAAGCTGATGGCGGCCAGTGTGGGCTACAAGGGACCAGAGTGGCATGTTGTTTTAAGTAGGGCAAGTGCGGGAGAGGTTTGGTTTTTACATAATAGGTCTAGGAAGGGGGCAAAGACAGGGGACCAAAATAATGACAGCCCTGGGGGAGTGGCATATGCGACTGCAAGGGAAAGTAGGTTTATACCGTAGTTGTGAACATAAGGTCTTAATCAGTAACATGTCATGCAAAGGATGGAATGCAGAGTAACTCTTACACTAAATAATCTGCCCGACTCAGGAAGTTGTCAAAGTCCAATGTTGACTGTTTTAATATCAATTGTCTAAAACAGGGAGTTACAACGGACATCAACGGAAGTTCACTCGAGCTCTCAATACATTTTACATAAAAACACATGTCACGATATATTAAAGCAGCACAGCAAGTCAGGGACCTTTTTCCCCTAGAAGGAGTGGGCGCACAATAAAACCGCTTTTTATTATTACAACTACTAATCTTTTTAAGGAGACGTACAACCCGTCTCACACCCACCTCCTCCACCACCCCTTGTCATCATAGATGAGGTACCAGGCCGGTGTGTTGTCAATGAATGTTATATTTATTTATGATTTTAATGGAAGATTTGAAAAAACAGTTACAATGGCCACCGGGGGGTGGCAACACAAACCTCACATTATTCTTCGTCAAAGGGCACACTAAGACAACGCAAACATGTAGGGCACAAGGCTGTACTTTACCATTTTCACCACTGCAATCAACAATTCAGAACATGAAATGAATGCAACGCATCAGAAAGTGCATGCACACACAAGATTCTCGATGATTTCACCAGGTTAAAAGCAGATTTTAAATGGGATTTCCAGACAAAATATGGGAACTGCAATGAATGGGACAATTTGTTTTCTATGCCAGATAAATGGGTTTTAACTTTATTAGAACCATTGCTATGGTACAGACACAAGGGCATTTTGTGCTGCTTGCTTTTAGGAGACAAGTAGGGCTTCAAAACAGACTAGCTGGCACACAATAGGAAACAACATTTTTATACATGCAAAATATGAAAAAATAAAAAGGAATGCAATTGTAAATCCATTCTCAGGAGACAGTAGGGGAAGAGGGATAGATTTGGAAAAATGATTTTTAAAAGATAAAGCTACATTATTAGAGTAACGAAAATGTAAAAGACTCTAGTTTTTCCAAGTCTGCAAAGGACAGATAGGCTTTAGGCAATGGGGAATTGACATAGGAAAATCGGTTTTCAGTTAAATGACAGAGGCAACCAACAGGTAGGCTTTGGGCAAAGAGATTATTCACAATAGGAACAATGGGTTGGGTTTAATATGACAGTTGCAAATGGGAATTTGTTTTTAAAACACCCTTTAACACAGGGAAGAGTTGGTTTTTCAGATCTTAATGAAATGGCTTCTTGGGCAATATTTTATACTTATAATGTCTCGCAAGACCCCGGGAAGATGGAGTTAATTTTGAATTCTAACTTTCCCTATCCCGTGAAGTAATGTGGTAATTAATTGATTTAATGAGCAAAATATACTAGGGATCTACACAACACTGGAGATTCTTAAATGGGAAATGATGGAAATGCACGGACATACAACATATTCTTCCACAGAAAAATTACTTGAATATGCAGGCAAACAAAGGACTTTTCAAGTGGAAAAGGACTACAACCAACAGGAAAATGAGAGATGATTTTGTTAAATAGTGAAAAGGACTTAAATGCCCAGGTGAGAAAATGATTTGTCAATGGGAGTGTTACCACGCTGCACAAACAAGTACAAATATTATACAATAGAAAAATGACTGAATTTCACAAACAGATGAGAGAGGGGATTTTTTTCATGGGGAATCTCTAGGGTAGTGCTAAAGAAGATAGGACTTTTTTAATCTATTGCTGGGGATGTCTAATGTCTATGCTTACAAAAGAAAATGGCTTTATAGTAAACCAGGGGGCACCAGGGCTTCACTGCAGGCACAATCAAGGGGTCAGTCAAGGCCTCTCTCTGTCCTCCAAATCAACTACTCCAGCTCCTGGTTTCTGCTCTGGATTAGGCCCAGTTCTCATAGATGGATCCAGATTTTGGTAGCTGTGCACCTCAAGATTTGGAAGCAGAGTCCTCATGTGAGGTGGAGTAACCTTTTTGTAAGGCAAATGACATCAAGGCATCCTTCTTGCATAGCTACAAGGGCAGTGGTCAAGGGTACCCTCCCATTTGTGGGCCAATAGGTCCAGAGAAAATTGTCATTTTCTGGGAAGCCAAGGGAGGATACCTCATCCATCATATGACAAAGACAGTGGGCTGGGTCTGGATTTTGCACATGAAAATCCCCCTGCGCGACACATGCCCTTTCTCATCATATTCGGACACATATGACAGCATTTTTAGACACTGCATTTTTTTGTGAATCAAATGATCCTACCTAGAAGTTTGTAGGTTAATCTATGGCAGTGTTACAGTTTTTCCTCATTTACTCCCCAACTATATTCATGAAAAATCTGGCGCTCATGGGCAGAATATTGATCACCTTTTTCAGGTTTCCTCAATTTTTCATATTCCTCAGTCACACCAAGAATATTTTCCTAAATAACTTGGGTTGTGTAGGTGTCACAAAAACCGTTTGGGTCTCACCAAAAGCAGCTCACTAACAGCTTTACATAAATCCGAACATAAATAGTGTACAATTAATACTTCCCATGTTATTGCATAAACGAGATATCTCTCATTCTGTGCAATGCCTGTGAAACTCCTCATTCTTCTGACCCCCTCCTTTGGGATCTAGTTTTTGGGCTCTGATGTCAAGAGGGTGGCTTTTGTTTAGAGTAGCCCATAGCTTCAAAAGCTAAAAGATCAGGTTTATGATGGCCTGAGTGGTTTTAGCCATAAGATGTGGGAGGCAGTGGAATTCCTCAACTCATCCCCCTAGCAACGGAGCTGGGATAAAGCTAGTTTCATACTTGAGGATCCCACAGCAGAAATTAAATGGATACTCCGGCACTTCCCCCCAGTGCAAGCTTTTTTCTTAAATCAACTATTAGAATGGCACATTTCCAATATGTAAAAAAACCCTCACAGTGGTTGTCTGCAATCTGTGATTATAGAAAGGTAACATAATGTATATTTAAAGACTTTAACTGTGCATTTGAATGGCTCAAGAGTTAATTTTAAAGGTACAATTGCAATGTTACTGGGTGCAGCTTTTAGCCATGACATTTCATTCTGATGCAGTCTCACATCTCCTTGTTTCCTCTTGTAACTAAAGGATTCTTCTGTGATTGGCTCCTTATGGACAGAACTCCAGTTCATTTGTTGCCCCTTTTGCACACATTCATAAGAAGCATATCTTTAATTGAAAGGAAAAATTGACTTTTTACATATCATGATTACTGTCACAGTGAAGCGCCTTTCTATTGGGCAGGCTTGCACACAATCTGGTCATTTTTATTTGCACGCTGGATGCCACCATTTCTGACAGTATGGTTTCAGCCTTTCCAGATTTTTTTTCAAATGTTTATCATGCCTTTCCCTTCGATGAGGCAATGTACATGTTTAGGCATCTTCAATTTATGATGCTGAATTCTGCTCCTTTTTGCTTTGACATTTGCAAGGCCTTCCTTCTATGTTAATTCAAAACATGCTTTGCAATTTGGCTGAGCCCTCATAACTGACTCTGGCCTTTAGTTATGGCGTTTAAGGTTACTTCACCACACATACAATTATATGCTAAACAGTCATCATAAGTGACGTCATACTTCATGGCAAATAAGAAAAACCTACAGGGATTGTGGTTGGTACATGGGGAACATCTAAGTATGCTTTCTATACGGGGCGACTTGTGATAGGACATCAATATCAGGTGCACAACTTAAGCCAGCCTCTATTGCAAGTCATCCGGAACACTTATTAAGTACACAACATACTATTGGCTCTTAAACTATACGGCCCTTAATTATATAGCCTTCTACAATTGGTTGGCACACTCGTGCCTTGTCTGGAACATTCGGCTCTTTAGCAGCATGTGAGCTCTTACCCAGGTGCCGGGAGGTGGACATGACTTTGCTTTCCCACCCAATTAGCCCAACATCTCTCATCATCCATGCCTTCTGCCATGAAGATTGCCTTTGAACTTGACCTTGCAATGTATTCTCGTCTCTGGGAATATAAAGCAGTACAAACACACACTTTACACAGTTCTGGGATGCATGCCCAACTCCTATTTCCATCCTTGGTCCATGTGACAGGAGACCATACGTTAGCCTGATTTTCAGCATTTAATTGTCTTAAATGAATAGAACTTGACACTCATGGTGTTCTTTCTTTACACCTTAACAAGGAGCGATTCAGCTTCTCACGTTTGCTGCCTTTGTGAATAAATAATCGGCCTTGGCTTGCCTCAACTTTGATAACAGGCCAAACAGCTTCCCCCTTCAAGTATGCGATCTCCAGCTAATTATTTTCTGTGACGCACACAGCGCTTGATCCTTCTTTCTCTAAAGTTTGCAACACCAATGTCCAGACACTATATAATGGTGGATCCGCCTGCAGTCTATTCACTACGTATAGCCAGCTTCTATGATCACTTAGTCTACTTGCAATGCTGCATCTGTAAACTCATTGAACAGCTTGCATTTTTGGCAGTGCATCACACACACACACATGCAATCTTCTCAACGCATTAGCAATCTTCACTTAATGCCTTATTGCGTCATCGGTTCCATGAGAACAGGGGGTGGAAGAGTTAGATTCAGCAGAATTATTTACAGGTTGCATTGCCTAACCTACCACTGCCACCCACAGAAAAGCACCCACATATCTAGGTGAAATAATGGAATATTTTATAGGTGTAATGCGATGGACGGGTCTGAAAGCAGGTGCCTGCAGGGATCTGTGATGAAGTTGCAAGTTTTGATTTTTATGATTTTCCTTTTTTTATATAAGCCTTGTGTCTTTCCCTCAATATCCATCACCCCACATACCCTCGCCCCCTTCCTCCTTCCACACCTATACATGTTGAGTACATTTCCAAATTGGAATGAATATCTAAATTCGCAATCAGGGAGTTTTCGCACGTTTTTCATAAGATATAATTCCTAAATCGTTCATAGATTCTCCCCCACTCCCTGCCCACCAAACCCATAGGAGAACTTGTAAGCATGAATGATGAATGTACAGAACTGGTTGATTGCATTGCCTGAGGCTCTTATTTCTCTGTTGATCTAGGACCCCAATGGATATCGCATTAAACAGTGGGAGAATGTGACCCCCCGGCAGGGCATCGTGGAGCTGAATTTCACACTATCCCCCGATCCTGTGCTGGGCCTGTACACAGTCCAAGTGGCCCACCTCCAAGTCACGCAGACGTTTGAGGTGGCGGAAATGGGTAAGCAACCATCTGACCTATCTACGGTTCTGTTCTGTGATCAGCGAGCCATAGTAAAAAGAAAGAGGTACACATTGAAAAGGTAAACATCAAGAAATGTCACATTGAAAGGAATGTAATCAGTAATAATGAAGCAAGTGAACATGATGAGCCCATATACTTCAATCTGAACTCATTAAACTTTATAGAAGTGACAATGTCCATTATAAACATACATGTTAGAACTGGGGGACCCCATACGTTGAGCCTTCAACACCTTATTGTTCAACAATGTTCTGTTACCCTGAAAACATGAACATGTGAAAAACCCTCATGATCCTGAATGTTTATAATAATTGCCACATCAGCCCCATTGTCCCTTTCTCATCACAGTCCTTGCCATTTGAAGGCCTCTGCCTTCCCGGACAGAGACCTTGCATATCACATATACTATTTAACCCCTTGAGAGAGATATAAACCCCGCCCCCTCTTAACTCGGCCTGTGTTTTTTGTCTCCTGATGGAGACCTTGGTTGAAGATGACTGGCGGTGCTGTTGCGGGCTAGTAGCTGCTGTATGGCTGGATTATAGCTTGTAATTTTTAAATATTAGGACCCCCCCCATGCCATTATGGGACAGAGCTGTTGCGTGCATCAAGCATGGGAGTCTCTGAACAGTTGCTGCACCACCCTGGAGTCACTGTTGCCGGCACCAGGTGGGGATGGAGGCTGATTGGAGCTGTGCTATTATGGTCACCAGGCAAGGAAGGGGGCAAAGCTCTTCTCTGTGCCAGTTGGGAACCAGGGGAGGAGAACCAGCAACCCATGGGGGCCGTAGACATCACTCCCTGAGTCGCTCGTAGCTAGACTGTTGTGGGAACGAGGAGCAGGGAAGCTAGACAAGTGCTGCAATAGAGTCCGCTCTAGGGCGTTGAGACATTTGTGACAGAGGCCATCAAGGGCAGCATGATTCCCATGGCTCCTGCTGTTCCATCCAGGCCACTACCAGGAGGCGTTGTTCTAGCTCCAGCCTTCTCAGCCCCAAATCCACTTTAGGGTGTGAGCCATCAGAAGAAGAGGTAAGGGTGATGGGGCCACGGCAAGATTGAAGACTTTGCCGTCCCAGAGGGCTCGGAGAAAGAAAGCAGTTTTTGCTCAGAAGATTTAAAGGCTGTTCTGGAACATATTAGGCAGAACCTTGACTTTCCGGCATCTCCTCCTCACGTGAGAAAAAGTTGTTCAGAAAGCTCCAGGATTTACCCTCAGTGGCCTTCCCATTCCATGAGAATATGGAAAACAATCTGAAAATAGAATGGAAGGCGACTGAACGCCCATCTTCCCATAGATATCTTTTCAAACTTTACCCAATGGCAAACCTTGATGCTGCGTATCCAGAAAATGTAAGATTGGATGACCAGTTGGGAGATTTAATATGGCAACACTGCACTCCAGATGGGGCTATGCCACTAAACCTGACTGCTTAAAATATTGATGGGGCTCTGAGGGGAATGTGTTCTACAATCAACTTAATCACTAGAGGAGGTGCCTATTGTGGTGCTGCGACTCAGTCCGTCCTTCACGACTTTCAAGAATTATTCTCCGCCGATGGGCTGGGAGCAGTCCTTTACCCATGAATGGAGGCGATGGAACGCCAGGTCCAGTATATGACAATGTTATGAGAGGGGTGGGATCTGGCGGCAGATCTACCATCTCAGCAAGAAGACACTGGTGTCTGCTTACCTGGAAGGCAGCAGCCATCTTGGCAAACAATGTGGATAAAGCTCCCATTTCTAAGCCCATTACTCATTGGCGTAAGCTGGATTCCTTCCTGGAAAAATCCTTTCATGGTCGGAAAATGTTTTATTTATTTATTTATTTATTTATTTATTTATTTATGCATTTATGTATTTATTTTTAAATTTATTAAGTGAACAAAGCAATGAGACATCAATGCGCTGCTACAACCAGTTACACTTACATAGGGAAGAAAGGTCAGGTGAACAGATCAGGCAAAGCCTGTCCTTAGTTAAAAAGCCAGGTTTTCAAGGCCTTTCTGAATGCCCAGTACGATTCTTCCTCCCTCAGATATGGTGGGAGTGCATTCCAAAGACAGGCGGCAACGGTGGGGATGCTGGCGCCACCACCTTTGGCTCGCTTTGATTTGGGTAGGACAAGTCTATGTGCATAAACCCTCCTGGTAGGTCTGATGGACTGAGCTTTCACAAAGCTTTTAAACATAGCAGAGGGCGTGCCATCACAACTCAACCAGGTTAGGGGAAGAGGATCATAAGCCCTGAGGTGCCGCACTGCAGGTTTAGCAGCACCCCATTGACCCCCTCCTCTCCCAACGGCATGACTATCCAGAGGACCTTCTGGTGAGGGTGTTGTCTGCTTCCTTTCACTGAGGCATGAAAAGATGTGCTGAACATCTGGGTATTGGAGATGGTGTGAAAAAGATAATGCATTGGAGTTCCCTCCTCAACTTCCTTGGGGTATCAATGTGCTGACTTGAAGAAGCAGGCCTTCTGCCAGAGATTGACCAGTTGCTCCAAAGGAAGACTATCATAGACGTACCTATGGAAGCCCAGGATCCGGGTTTCTCGCCCTGCTTTTTCTGGTCAGGGAACCATCAGGGGATTTC
Organism: Ambystoma mexicanum; assembly: GCF_040938575.1. NCBI lineage: Eukaryota > Metazoa > Chordata > Amphibia > Caudata > Ambystomatidae > Ambystoma > Ambystoma mexicanum. The sequence goes on from NC_090925.1 coordinate 172,745,001, forward strand.
AGACTAGTATTGGACTTAAAACATCTAAATCGCTTTATCCTGAATAGTCATTTTCCACTTTCAACCCCTCAGCAGGTGATTGCTGTCATTTTGCCGGGAGACTTGTTAACAGCCTTAGACCTGGGGGATGCAAATGTACCCATTCCAATCTGCCCAATTCCACCAGAAATAGCTACTCTTCACAGTGGGCAGCACGCTCTTCCGATTGTAGATTCTGCACGTTTAGCGCGGCAGCGCTCGATCGTGCGGTAAAGTACAAAACAGGCCTTCTTCAAGGGACAGTTTTGTCTCAGGAAGGGGGTTAAGGCGATGAATAATAGAGGTCCACTATTCCGAGGAGGGTCTTCACAAGAGGGCAGAGGTGTTTACAGGAATCAGGAATAGGATGGTAGTTCAGACTATCTTAACAAAGGTGAGTGACCCTTGGGGGACAATTGTGTGTAAAAGTCTATGGTTGTGCCAGGGGCCACCGGTAAGTGTTGCAAGTACTCACCAACCCTCGAAGCAGTCTGGACTATACTTCTCCAGTCTACTGCAGTTCGTTCGCAGGTTTGAATCCCACAGTGGCACATCTCTCTGGCTTTCCGGGGCTGCGTTCCAGGACCTCAGTCCATGGTGGGACAGTGGCCTTTTCTCCGCTTCTGGGGAAGGGATCGGGCCAGTTTCACTCAGGTCATTTTAGGGCACAGGAGGGCACAGCAGCAAGGCACCCACCAAGCTTGTGACCACAGCGAGATGACACAGAGACCACGTATCGCTCGGGTTCAGGAGGACTCTCATAATTGCAGAACTAGGAATGCTAGGTGTATGAAAATCGGAAGGAGATTGCCTTCTACAGAGAGCTTACGGTTTCCAAAGTCTCAAGTGAAAACTCGAGACTAGGGGGATTCCATATTAAAGGTTCTGTACGAGCTGGTAATCTCACTAGGAAGTCCAGGAACACTTCCATAGGGGCACGTTTGCAGGTTAAGCAGGAGATGCCCAGAGTAGTTGGTCCCACTACTCTAAAGGGTCAAAGAGCCCTTCCAGGCCTTCTATGATCGATGAGAAACAGGGGCTCTGATGGGACAACAGCTGGTACAGGGTGCCGAACCTTCCAGCGGATCACCAGCGATTCAACGGATCTTCTTCAGTTCGGGATACTTGGCTCTTTTACTAAGTTCAGTGAGAATTCAGAAGATCGACCTGGAATGGGTGTAGAGTACCTTCACTTTTCCAAAGTTTTCTTTGCGCCAAATTGAAGGGCATCCAATGTGAGATATGCTCACATTCAACCATCCCAGATGTGGACCAATCATGGACCATGGTGGTCCCAGTCATCCCAACATACTTGACATTCGGGCATCGAGGGTGTGTATTGGAATTAGATAGTTCCAGCCCACATCCTGGGTGCACACACACAAGGCATAAAGAGGCCAGCAAAAGCTTTAGTTTTCATGGTGTCCTGCATGACCAAATAAGGAATTTCCTGGGTCGGCTCGACCTGTGGGGACGGCATAGGGACGAAATGGCCAAAGGACAGAACAAAGGAATGTGTGGCCTGGCCATTTTATGCACTGGCCACAGTCCTGGGCCAAACGTGGTAAATGCGGGTTGGACCATAGAAAAGAGTCAACAATGCTTTCAAAGTAACTGCTGCCACCAGTTCCATCCTTGGCATACTCGTACATTCACCAAAAATTCTTCAAGGGTGTCTAGGGCCTTAAAAGTGAACAAGAGACCCCAGCACACTGTACTGGAAGGTACATTGTGCACTGAAAAATGTTTACCAAGAAATGGCAACAAAGTGAAAGACTAAGGGAAAAAAGTCAGTATTGACAGTCTAAAGGGCATATCAATTTCCCCATAACAAGATGAGCAAAAGCCCAGCGGAGTACAGCAGAAGGTTGGGCTCCATTGGTAAAAGTCAGGCAAGGATTGTCAGAAAAAAGCAAAAAGTTGGGGGGTTCAAAACTAAAGGGAAAATTATACCCATTAAGGGAAATCTTGCCTAACAGGTTCTCCTGTTCAGGTTGACTTCGGCACCCAGAATTTTCACAGTGGGGAAACCACATTAAGAGGGAATTGACATCTACTACAATCTGAGTGAGTGACAGATCTGGTCTCACTCCCAAGATATCTCTTAACCTCACACCAACAGAGTTTGAAACGTTATTCATGAACATGGGTTTCGCATTCAAAATTTGCAAGACCTCCACTTCATTGGGACATGCTTCCAAACAGACATCGGACAGGCAGTGCTCCCTCTAGCAAGAGTAAGCATTCTACAGAATCATCTCTCAGGTGTGTGTCAAAGCTACTTTGTGTCAACATGAACCTGGCTTTCATTGCATGGAAACATGGCAGCATGTATGGCAACAGTCCTATGGGCTCCTTTTAATTTAAATCCACTGCTGCGCCATTCACAGAGGTTTTGGCTACCAGTATCAGGGGTCTACGAGACAATGGTTCCAGTCTCTACAGACATCAGGTGTCGTCTTGGCTGGTGGGTCAAAAGCAACCACCTTTTGACAAGGGATGCCAATCACTGAGGATGGGGAGAAACCCTGATGAATCTACTGGTTCAGGAAAGATGGTCCCCTTAGAAGGCCCCGGCATCTTCTAATTGGAGGGAGCTAATGGCGACCTTGAGAGGTTTACTCCATTTTCAACCACAGTTAGAAGGAAAACGGTCCTGATCAGGGCCGACAGTCAGATGGTGCAGACGTATGTCAATAGCCAAAGTGGATCCAAATGTCAATCCCTGTACCAGGTGGCAGATGAGATGTTCTTCTGGGTAGAGATTCATCTGATGGACTTGAGGTTGGCTCATTTCCCCAGAAAGCTGCATCAAATTGCTGACTGTCTGAGCTGGGCTTTCCCCCATCAGTGAACCTAAGCTTATGTCCATGGATCTTCAATTAAATTGTGAGTCAGTGGGGCTGTCCGATGATCAACCTCTTTACGTCTGACGAGAACTCCCTCCTTACGTGGTGTGCAGCTCTCCATCCTAGACACAGGGTGTGGTTTATGGACGCTCTCTCAAGGACGTGGCTAAGCGAGTTGCTCCATGGCTTCCCCCCTTTTCTGCTGCTTCACTGAGTTCTCAAAAATACCTTAAAAGAATCAGCTTGGTGGATTTTGATAGTGCCATTTTGGGACAAGATGACACTGTTTTCTCTTCTCCAATCGATGAGTCTGTCACAGCCACCCCACGTTCCAGTACAACCTTCATCATTGTTCTTCCTGGAGCTATCTATCTATCGGGACGCTATGCAGCATGCGATTGACATCAGATGACCCGTAAAGCAGCGACCTTGGAGGCCTGCACGAGGCATTGGTGCTCATTCTGCAAGTGGTGAGCACCCAGGCGTCTTTCTTTTGCATCAGGAGATATCTGTCGAATTCTGGACTTTTAGGCAGATGGCTTAAAATTAGGGCTCACGACGGGCACCCATCAATCACAATGGGCCACCATTAGAGCTTTTAGGGACCTCACATACAGGGCTTTCTTTCACTACTGTGTACCCGCTTCCACCTCAACCAGGAGGTTGTGTTATCTCTGATATCTACAGAAACGGAAGGGCTCACTCATTCACTGGACCTCAATAAGGTCCCAAGATTTTACTTGGAGCGGACTGCGTCGTTTTGCAGCATAGATGCCCTATTTGAATCCATAAGTGGATCAACAAAGCGCAATAAACCTTCCACAACAAACATGAGCAGCTGGATTAGAGATGCTACAGTCGTTTCCGATCAAGAGGCGGGGAAGCCTTCCACTGGGCTGCTCCAAGGCCACTCAACAAAGGGAATGGCTGCATCTTGCGCAGAGGGGCAAGCGGAATTGGTCCAAGATATCTACAATACAGCGACTTGAGTTTCACACGTTTATCCACCATTACAGGATGGCAGTTGGTGGATCTCTGTCAGATGGTTTTGTATCAAGAGTTCTACGGCTAGATCGGTGTGATGAATAAACTATATTTGCATTGTTTTGGGTGTCCTGTTTTGATTTGGATCATGTCTGGTACTGCTTGTTACATCTTCAAATGGTAAGGTCTGTGATGTGGACGGGGAAACGGGAAGTAATGGCAGGTTATGTACAGTAATCATAATTACTCAAGGTCCTCCCGACTCGTCACAGTCCTATGAATCCACACCCGTCCACCCCTGTGGTACCGTGGCCGTTCTTGGCCTACAAAAAACACAAGAGGATGTAAGGTGGTGGGCCTTACATAGCTCTAAAGGGTAAAGAGCACCTGGGATATACAAGGGATCTTTCTGGGAAGGTGGAGGCTTTGAAATGGTAAGAACTGTGATGAGTCGGGAGAAAAGGGAACAATGAGGATTTGCGTTCGTAATCTGGCATTAACAATAGTTCCCACTTTATACTGGGCGCAGTTTTAAATGTCCTCCTTTCTTTTGTCTCCAGCTAAGTAAACAGATGCCTTTAACCCGTTGTCTTCCTGTGATTTATGTTCCTTACACTGTTTTCAAATGTTAAAATGTAGCTACTGTGATGTATTACCTACATTTTCTTTTCACTTTTTTAAAGTGCTGATATTTTTAGAAAATACCACCATGTTAAAGTTCATCATTCATTTTTATTGTCTTCATTTTAAAACAATGGGCCTCATTACGAGGAAGGCGGTAGGGCGTTAATGGGGCTGGTAGAGCTGCCAACACCATTAACCCCCTAACTCCTCATTACGAGGTCTGCTGCTCGCGGGACCCGCTAAGGATGCCTGGTAAAACCAGGCATCCTTAGCGGGTCCCGCGAGCAGACCAGGATGCTAACAACGGGCCCGTCATTAACGGGCCCGCTGTTAGCATCATCCCCATCCCCATTGAGACGTATGGGGGCTGAAATGGGAATGGGGATGTACCGGGTCCGGATTCCCTGAATAGGGAAATACCGGGCCCTCCAAGGTTGGAATGGGCCGGTATTTCCCCATTCAGGGAACCCGGACCCGGTAACCGGGATGGAGGTAGCCATGCCGCAAAAAGCGACATGGTTACCTCCAGGGTTGTAATGAGGCCCAATTTTTTTTTTTTACTATGGGTTATCTCTCATGCATGTTTAAAACTGTGTACCTTATCCATGTGACTGCCTTACATGCCAACATATGCCCTTGTCAGGACATACCTGTGATGGCTTTGCCCATGTATGAACATGCGTAGACATAGTAGAAAGACGTCTGTTCAGCATGTCTATGCTTAACGTGATAGCATGAACAATCTAACGTGCGCTCGTTTTTCAGCATTACAATGTATTTACTAGGTATTTGGGATATTCACCTAGTAAATACATTCCAATGCTTAAAAACGTGAGAAAGTTATGATTTTCACAGTTTTACAGTAGGCATAGACATGCTGAAAAGACTTCAGCGCATCGACTGTTCCTACTTAATATAGTGGTCTGCAAACACTAACATTTATGCATGTCCCTCACCCCATTCATCTTCCATGTCCCTTGCTTACATGTACATGCATGTCATGGCATGCATCTGCTCCTGTAGCCATATCTCCAACCGGCCACTGCCTCCTCAGAAAATGGCATCCCCCCGCCCACAGGATTCAATGGGAGCTGCCGTTTTCCTATTGAATCCAGTGCCTGGGAGGCTTTCCACATCTGCAGGAAGAAAGGAGGGTGGATCACAAAATAACGCCCAACAGCTTTGTTGTTAGCACCAAAAAAACACTTATATGATAGCAGGGTCGAACTGGGGCATACAATAGTCTCTGGCACCAATAAAAAAGTGGCCCACAGTTGCACACTGTAACTCATTCCTTTTGTGGCAGACTGTTTAAGTAGTACCCAAGGGAGAGTTTTTTGATAAAATGTAATGCAAATTGTGAAATTTAAAGAATATTTATTCAGCAACAATGGTCAAAACTACTAGCCACATAGTGAAGTAACTCTTCAAACTGGCACACATTGGCCAAAAAAAGTGTTCAATTTTGACCCAAATAAACAGGCCCACAGTAGCGTTTTGCATTTTGGGTTTGGGCGTTGCCCTATAAGCCAGTGTGAGCCTGTATGATAGGAGAGAACATGGCCGTCTGTCCATCATTGCTTTCGCAGCCTAAAGGTCTTTTACCACAGCATAATCTATGGAAGCAATTTCAGCTGACCAGCCCAACACAGATGCTGGTCTGATGCCGTTCAACCATAATATTTAAGGCTGGATTTCAGCCATAATGAATAGTCAGGGCACAAAACGTGCCCGGTCATTGCAATGTAAAAGTAATATATGGGTACCTTTAATTTGCCACTGGCCTGCCCCATGTCCCACCTGCTACGTCATGTGGTGGGAAGACACCTAGTCTAAATTCTAAATAATCATTATTGAAAATGCAACCACATGATGACCACTCAAAGTAACGTAGCTACATGCAGCTGGCATATGCAGCTCAAGCAATCTTTTCCTGAGCCACTCCTAGCCTTGATTTTTTGTTGGTCTGGAGGGAGAACCTATGGAAGTTGGAGAATTATTCCAAAATGGTACACTAGAGAGTCCTAAAGGATAGTAAATAAGTTAGGAGGGCTAATCGAGTTGCCTAGATGCAGACCATGATCTTGGAGACCTGAGTTCTTACCCAAGTAAGATCTTGAGACTCCTAGAAAATCAATTTGCCTTATAATCATGTGCTTAAAGGTGCACATATCTGTGAAGTAAATTTGTTAAAACCAAGCATACTGTGTGCTGTCTAGTACTTTTCCAATTACTCAGTTCACAGACCTCTCCTTGTCACATCCTGGTTTCTGTCATTCGGCCTCATCCAGATCCCCTCATCCAGATCCCTCACACATGTTCAAGACACCACTCCAATATGTCATCTCTGAAGGTGCTTTGTCTCTTACACTAACACCCTTCTTTTTGGGGGCAAAGTCTGTAGATCCCTACTCTCACACCAGTTTCATTTTTGTGTTTACCTTCACACCTTCCACAGCTTTTCCAAAGTTTGACATCAGTATTTTACTTCCTGCGATCATCACCCTGGAGGATGAACGCTTTCAAATGAAGATCTGCGGAAGGTGAGTTAAAACCCTGTTTCACTTGACACGCATTAAATACGTGTTAGAATATATGATGCAGCTCTGACACCCAGTGTCCAGTTAGGGTATGGCATTCTCTGATGTGTTGGAGTAAGTAACCTGCCACTTTGTGTCAGGCTCTTGGAGGGTATTTAGTCTTAGCCTGAAAAACACAGGGCTTATCAATCTGCTAATTTACCCCAAAACTGTTCTTGCTCTATGCTAAAGAATGTGCATTGTAGAGCAATGTATCCAAAATAACACAAAATGACCTGTAGGGAAAAAGTTAATGCATGACTGTGTATCAGGGGTCCTCTGTTCCCACCATATAAAATCATAATCCAAAAAGCAGCACACACCAGGAAAGAATTACAGCTGGGCGAGTACAAATCAAACAGAACAGTGGACTGGGACTGATTCATGAGAGCTGACATCTGGGCATAAGCGAACATCAGATTCATACTACGAATACAATGGTCGAGGCCTTACAGCTCAAATCTTTGTGTTTCCCAACGTTCCCAAGAAACTCATTGGCTATGCTACCTTAGAGCTCATATCCTCATATCCTTAGAGCTAAATGCATGTCAGGAGAATGTGATTGGAGCAAGCAGATCAACAGTATCCCAACTCATCGCCTCCCCATGTGGCACCACATCGCTTCTCAGACCTCCCAGGTACACTTTGCAATTAGTAAAATAACATTTGTGCTGACAGCCAAATCTTTATTATTCTGCCATTGGTCAGCACCATTATGAAAGAAAACATGAGACACGCGGCTTCTGGTGGGAAGGGAGACATTCACATGGCCCCTGCCATATAACGCCTTCGCAAACCTCGTGTCGATACTCTGAAGGCTGGTCCCCATCCAGGAACACAGAAACCTATCGTTTGATTGGTCCTCTCTTCAGCTTCCCCATTCCCATATCCACATTCTGACAGGCACTTGTAGCTATTTCACCGGTTCTCCTGCTCAGGCCCTCTCCCCCTCTACCCCAGAAAGCCTGTGGGATTGGCTTGCCACCCTGTCATTACATCACCCAGTGCTGTCTAAGCTGCTTCGTGCTGCCTGTGATGCGCAGCCTGAGCTTTGTCTCCCTCTTCTCTAGCCTGTGACGTGCTGATCATGTGCTCAGAGCAGGTTTCCTGTGCAAGGCCCAACCTGGGGGCAACCCTGCTAAATGTGTTTACCTGGAATTCTTTCCCTATCCCGTAGTGACATACATAAGGTTCCTGGGCCAATTACGTCCACAGTGCAACCCTAGCCCGGCATTTACCCGTGGGGTCTTCATTCATTACGTTACTACAGTTTGTGTGCCTGTGTTTTTTACTCCTAGGAGGTGCCCCATGCCCTCTTGCCTACTCCCGTAGGTGGTAGGTGCACACCCAGTTGGTGTTGAATTAGCACCTTTAATACAGCTACATGGATACAACCCCAAGTATGTATAAAGCATACAAAATTAGAATTAGTGTCACCAATTAAGTCCTTGTTTGTAACATGAAGGACCTGTGTTGACACACATCCACAAATGAGAAAAAGACACAAAGGAAAAAGTCAAATAAAAATTGGTTTGAAGCACCACAAGTGGAATCTAGAGTCTCCTCCTTTGAATAAGCTCCACTTAACTCGACTTTCTGACGACCTGCTGGTGAACCTGAAAGCTTCTTGTGGATCGAGGCCAATCTGCGCCCTGCTTCAACTCCTCTCTATTCCCTCCTGGAAATCAGCTACAGCTTTTTGTACATGTGCCTGCTGGTATAGTGGCACGTTTTGCCATCCCTTGCCTTGTTGTCGGCATTGAATTGCTCACAGCCCTCCTTTGCTCCCTGTGTACACCCTCTTGTGTATCCAGCAGCTGGAGGCTTATAGGGAGCAGGACTTTTCATGTGCTGTGGGACAGGGTGGCCCGTGCTAGGTTCTAAAGGCTGTTTTGTGCGCAGGTGCACTGTCAGTGCATGCATTAAATAAGGTAATTGTGGTGACAGAACTTTTCAGCATTGCTTGTACATTTCTGTGCATTTGCAACGAGGTAAAATCATTGGGGGGGAATGGGCCTAGTTTCTATTCTTATATTGTTACAAGTGCACGCCAGAGTAAAATCATAGAGGTAAAGGTTATTCTTTTTTTGCTGTTACAAAAGTAGACTATGCATATGTGGGTGAATCTGAGCTGAAGTCCAGTATGGGTGGGGGAGACATACATTTCGCACCCGACTACTTAAGAATAGTTTTTTTGGCAGGCCTTTTGTGCATGTCAGTTACAGTAAGGCATTGGCACGAATTAAGCAGACTGCTGTTTAAGTTCTGAAAAAGTGGGGGGGTGGGGTGACACAAGCTTTCCTCTCGGTGTTTGGGATCCTCGCATTTATTGATTTTAACGTTTGGGTAGACGCACCTTCAGATTAGTGCCGCTCACGATTTCACACTACTGGCCAACTCTTCCAGACACGTCACAGAGCACTGTCTGGACCTACAATTGTCCAGGAATGCCTAGCGCTCCCACGCGGATACTTGGGCAGTAGCCTGGTCAGATCACAGCCTGTCACTGTTCAATTTCTTTCTATCCCGGGAGGATAGCTTAGCGGCAACGTGCGCGCCTTGGAAGCCAGACGACACGAAGCAACATATGTTCGTTCCCCGGGTCCGCGCTTAGTAACCTCTGAATGTTTAAGTGCATTACAAATATGCAAAAAAGACAATTATGCAATTTAAAAAAAAAAAAAAACAATTCCTGTAACATCGCCTCAATGACCGCAGGCTGTGTGAGCGCTTTAAAAATGTAAAATAAATAAACAATAATAACCTCTATGTTTTCCCACGTGGGCAGAACATAATTTACCACAACCCATGCTAAATGAACCTTTTATGGACCATGAGGATGAGGTTTCCTTTCATGGTACTATGACCTGCCTGTTCTTCTTTGACGTTCTTCAATGAGCCCTTATGAAAGCTGCTGGCTTGGTCGCTTCAGCACAAGTTGCCAAGTCTACGCCCAATCCCCTCTTGCTTAAAGGTACAGTAACTGGGGCCATCTGGAAACCAGCTGAAGGAGATCTGTTGCAGAATTGGACCTGTCGGGGTGGTTTTCCCGGGGGCCGGCAGAGCCATCCACGGACCTCCGGGTCTGGGGAGGCCCCAACTCCTCCTGCGTCCCAAAAGGAGTATGAGACACACCCAAGAGCAAGGTAATAACAGCTGTTTATTAGAGTAACGGCAGGGGAACGTTAAAACCGTATGCATCCAGAAAGGCTCCCTTCGTTAGTGGGGCTCGCAGGCCTTTTTTAAGCAGTACGACGCGCTACTTGCGTCACCTGGGAAAAATCGTCACAAAACATAACGCCACTTCAGGTTGGTCCCCCAAGTGGTAGGGTTAGTATAGGTGCCTATGGAAGGAAATATTAGTGGATAAGGACGGGTCAGGTGGTACACTTGGGCTGTCCCTAACAGTTGCTACACCGAAATTGTTACAAGGGGACACTTGCTGATTGGCTAAGGGTAATGGCGTCAGTGATGAGCCCCTTGTATTCTGATTGGTTCTCCCGCGAGCCCCCAAGCCTGGGCCATCGTCGTTCCCAGCTCGCGGTCTACCTGGTGTTGGCAACAATGTGCAGATATGTGTTTGTGGTGGACAACGGACAGGTCTGCTAGTGGCTGATGATTTCGCCTTTCTCATCGGTGTAGGTGTCCAACTTGTCGCTTCGTTGTTGCAACCTGCGTCCCAGACGTGAGACCCCAGCGACTTTCCTGTCTGGCGAGCTTGGCATCTTGTCAGTTCGGCTTGGTTACGTGTGGGGAGACCATAGCTGGAGCAGAATTATGAGCATTAGATTTGTGTTTTTCGGCTCTGAGGGCTTGGCACCAGCAGGTGTAACCTTGGCGCTGGGAGCGCGGCATGTGGGTTGCCACATCGTGGCCTTGGCTGTGAGCTCTCGTTGGGGGCTCGTTCTGCATGGTCAGCACTTGCATTTCATCTTGGGAGGATTTTCGTCTTTGAGACTCCTGCCTGGGGACTCTTGCGTGCGGCCTACTTGCGCCTAGTTTCTGGGTGGCGTTACATAACCCATAGTATGGGGGTCGCGGGGCGACAGAGTGTCACAAGCAGCATTAGGTATACATGGTGTCGTCTTCATAGGGATAGGTAGCTAGAAAGCGTCAGCAAGCATATACACAAGCTCTTCAGGCGTCTTGCGTTTCTGCAGTGTTGTAGAAGGCCTATGTGAAAAATAACAACGATGCATGTCCGTGGGTATGTCAGTCCACTACGTCATAGCACTGAGTATGTTCTTTGTGTGGGTTAGTGTGTGAGTAACGTTAATGTTAATGTTAAAGGATATTTGTACCGCGCACTATCACCACCGTAGTGGTCCCTTGGTGCTCTGGCGGCTCTGAAAGAGGAGGGGAGGTTGAGTTAGTGGGAGGAAGCAGGAAAAGTGCAAGAGAGCAGTGATGTGCTGTTGGCGGCCTCAGCCCGGTGGGTCCGTTGGCTGGGCCTGGGGTGTTTGCGGCCGGTAGTCGTCGTGTACTGTTGTGCAAGGCTATGTGTGTTTTTGTTTTGTTGTTGCAATGTAGTGAAGTTTGTGCGGTTTGTTGTGCTGTAGGTTTTGGTTGTGTTTGGTTTGGAGTTTGAGAGGTGTATGCAGAAAGGGAAATTGTTAGTAGGGTTGTTTAGTTTGTGTCTCAATCCTGAATTGAAGCGCTCGGCTTGCGTAGTGTCTCCTGTTGCGGCTCTGTCCTGATCTGGGTCTGACTGGCATACATGCTAACATTCAAAATCCCACCCAGATGCGACGCAAGCCAATGTTCACTATTCTATCTAGGTGTGGACATGCTAATATTCACAATTCTATCTAAGTGTGGGCATGCTAATGTAACCAGTGTGCATGGTGGCACGAGAGTTCTTGTCTGTTGGCTATGTCATTATGGCATCTCTAACGATGATGATTTTCGTGGTTGGTGTCTAATCGAGCTGGTCCAGGGCGCAGGCGTCAGTTTGACCAGGGCGTACTAGTGGGCATGCTCCGCGTACGTGTATGCCTTTGAAACAGGATACGTTGTCATCTGGTAAAGAAGAGGTTTGGTCGAACTCCTCTCGCGGGGGGTTCTTATGTCATGATCCCTTAGGACATGGTCTTGATGAGACTGGGGTAGGGTATTTTACCATTCTCCCACTTCAGACCAGATCATATGGAATCCTCCCAAGGTTGATACAATAAAAATCCTTTTTGTAGTCTAATAACACTGTTTGCAGACTAAGCTAATCAATGCTATGGATAGACGTAAAAGGGAACATGGAATTATTCAAGGGTTTCTTGCTCCATCGTGTAATATGGATGAACTTCTGACCTCACAAAGGTGCGGTGCATCCGCTGATCCGCCTGTTCGCCAGAATAATTAAGGATATTCAGCAAGTGATAGCCAAACAGTTGGTATCCATGTCCCCATCAGCTCCTGTAGACCCCTTGATTGTGGCCCCTAACACACCCTTGCATTCAAAGACGCCTCCATTGAAGACCTAGCCCCACTGCTAGCCTCCCTACAGTCCACGCCCAGTTTTGAAGACACCACTTCAACCATTGGTTATAAAAAGTATGCAAGGCCTCTAGTCCGTGGTCTCAACATTTAGTAACCTATCCTTTTTGAAACTATATGAAAATACTTAAGAATGACGATGTAACTGAAGCTGTAAGAGAAACAAGGATGAAATGATAAAGTAATCATGTATGCAAAAAAAAGATAAAGTAACTTGTGGATCAATAAGTGTAAACATGCAGCAATGCAAGGTAGATGAGACAGATAGAAGATTGCTATAGAGGAATACATAATGTGGCTAGTATGGCCATGATTGGAAAATGGATGCGGATTGTGCGAAATTCCATTCTAACTACCTCAGAAACAGAACAGGGCTGAAGAGTCAGGAGATGCTAGAAAACAGCTTTGCACACAAATGAAGAGGCGTCTATGTTGGCCTAGGATCAAGGATTCTCTTTCAATAAATAATTGCAACTCACAAAGGGAGGTGATGGATAATGTCATGAGCGTGAGACATATTTCTCTTAGATTAACGAAGATGAAAACATGTGCAAGAGCTAAGTATTGGACAATTAACAGTGAATAAGACTCATACAAGATGGAGTGAGCAATTCTCTAGAGGCGAAAGGAGCAATAACACCCAGCTAAATTGAATCAAATGGATGCATTTGCGGTCTCCTCACACGTGATACAGAAGACGAAAACAAGGGTTATTCATTATCTGCGATTGAAGATAAATTATGTACTCATACTCCCTCGGATGTCCTAGAACAGAGAGCAATGGCAAGGTCAACTACAGAAGGGAAACTTTGGCTTATGGTCAAACTGATGAGAGATGATGGACTAACTGGGAAAGTGGGGAGTAATCTGACGTGACTCAAACTCCTGTGTTTCGATTTCCTTATGTGCTGCTAGTGAGCCAAAAGTCCAAGTTTCGGTGGGATGCCAACCAATCAGTGGGTCTATGGGTCAACCTGCTATACAATGTTGCATACACCAATCCACTGTCATTTTGTCCGCTATAACCGGTGTTATATGTATTTAGAGGTAGTTTGAGGTGTGTCTTACAGATAAGAGACCACCAATGAAATACAAACTGTATATTTTCTATAAGTAGACATGTGCTCCTAACCAATCCCTCCCACCAGTAGGTTTTATAGTTTGCTCATGGGATGACATCATAAATGACGCATATCGGGGTGAAAGTCCTCTGTGTAATCAAGTTTGTGTGTGTGTGTGGAAAAATCAGTCCGATGTTTGTCTGTGTAGCCTGCTTTAATAAATTGAGAATAAAGTAGTACTTTCCAATATTCTTGGATTCTGTCCCGGTATTTGATCTGAGATCTTTATTGGTAATTCCATCTAGCACAAGGTGCTAGAGTACACACCAATAAGCCAAAGCTATTGCATAAGAGTACAGAGAGGGAGAAATGGCATATTAGACACACAGCCTGTAGGTGTTGTTTGGTTATGTGCCCACCCATTGACTTCCCATTGCCATGCTAATCTCTATGGCCATTCCCAGACAGTGCCTGCCCCTCGATGCCAAAACACCTCCTCATAGAAACTCTTTGAGCTAGATTTAATCAAGCTTTACCATCAAAATTTCCACTCTAAGTGCCTGCCAAGGTTTTTTCAAAGCAGTCTTCTGAGAGTTAATGACTTAATTGGAGTTAGAAACCCGCTAATGTTTTAATAACAATGTCTGTCCAGATCCACCTTCAGCCACTCGATTTATGAGCACTCTGCCTGTCCTTCACTGAAGTCCTGTTAAAAACAACCATTGGAAACGTAAGCAGTTTTGGCTTGTGTATAAGCATTATGCATTTACCAGGCACTGCTATTAGATGGCCAGGTACTTGCACTATTTTGCACCTGTTACCATAAATAGGCAGTTAACACCACTATGGCCGTGCCTGGCAAGTGCCTTCCCCATGCCTACACAAATGCCCAAACTGTTGGCATTGGCAATGCTTGTTTGACTTCTGTCAACAGGTCTATCTGTCCTGCAGCCTTTGGAGCGGGTGGGCTTTGCTGCCATTTTTCCCTCTGGGATAAGTGGGCGCAGGTAGAGACAGTGGCAGAATCCTAGGGCCCACCAAAGCATGGCTTGGATTAAAGATCTCCAGGGTGGCAGTAGGAGGGGGCACCCAGCCTGGCTCAGAACTGAGGCTATGGGACTGAGGGACTAGTAACAATGTTGAGCCTACAACTGAACAAAGGGGTCTGGAGGCTGGAAATCTGGGCACCACACAGCAGTGGCATCATTACAGAAGACCGCCTCAAAACCACGCTTGGCTTTCATCCTGATCTATTGTTTCTTTCCACGACAGGCACACCTATGGCAGACCCGTCTCAGGCATTGTCCATGGCAAACTGTGCCAGCCAGCCGAATACTACTATTGGCAGGAAACACAGCCTGTTACCATCTGCTCGGAGTTCCATGGGAAGGTCAGAGGTCATGGCGCATGGCTGCATAGTTGCACTGGTGCATGAACGGGGTGATGAGGGCGTGGGTGCATGCCATTAGGACCTGGGGAATCGTGCCCAGATACTTAAGGGTAACTCTAAGCTGAGCTTCTGTGAAGGAGCTGAGATGCTGGGAGTGGTCAGTCAGATATAAGGAAGCCAAAAAGTGCAGTTATCCAAATGCAAAAAGCCAGAATGAACCAAAGGATACCAGCTAGCTCTGTGGGTTGTGCGCCCAGTGCAGACATGTGGGTGTAATTTGCAGGTCCTAGAATGTGCATCCCTTCACGGCCAAATCGTCTTTTCCTCCTCCCCAGGCTGGTATGAGGAACACTGCTAATTTGGGGCAATACAAGCACAATTCTAATTTTTCTGCTGTGGGAATAGAAATAATTCATCCTTGTAGATTGGCTTCAATGTAAAGTTGTAGTTCTCCATCAGGACACTATTACAGCAATGCCAGTCCGCGTGCCAGTCATTCGCCTTTACATTTGAGCACCCTTGGGAATGCCTACTTCTTTCTTTAAAAGTGCATGGGGTTGGACAGAAGGCCTACAGGGTGCTGATCTCTCTTCTGTGTTTACTCTCCCTGCAGACGGACAAGAGTGGCTGCCTGGGCATCGAGGTGCAGACCAGGGACTTCCCCCTCTCTTCCTATGACTACAAGCCCTACTTGGAGGCCTCGGCCTCTCTCATGGAGGAGGGGACAGGCAAGTACCTCATGGACAGGCAAGTACCTCATAATCACATCCAATGACAGAGAGGAAAGCGGGGGAGGGAGAGAGTGGGGGGCGCATGTGTGTTGCCAGGAGCTCTAGACCTGAATATTGGCAACGTGACCGAATAACCACACTTCTGGGCTTCACCTCCTCAAAACGGCCCCAGTTTACACGCACTGCATGGCTAGTACTGAAGAGAGCTACCAATGTAGCCTGCATAGACAGTTCCACCACCATGGCCAGCGCTGAGCAGAGTTACGACCATGAGTAACGCTGAACAGAGCTGCCATCATAGCCAATGCTGAGTAGAGCCACCATCACTGCCAACGTCAAGCAGAGCCACTATCACTGCCAACGTCAAGCAGAGTCACCATCACTGCCAAAGCTAAACTGAGCCAGCACCATAGCCAGCACTGAACAGAGCAACAACCATGGCCAGAGCGGAACAGAACTGCCACCATAGCCAATGTTGAGAAGAGCCACCATCACTGCCAATGTCAAGCAGAGTCAGTACAAAGTCCTTTCATCGCGGGAAGGTTTTTCACAAGGTTTTTCACCGCAAGTTTTTTTCCAAAAAAACCCATCGAATTTTTTAGGGGGGATTTAGTAAATTATATATATTGGGTGTGGGTGTTTGGGAATAAATACAAATTAAAGAAAATGGTGGATTGGTGGGGGACCCCCCCCAAAAAAAAGAATTAAAAAAAATGTGCTGGTTTTTTTTGTAAAAAGAATCATGGTAAAAAACCCAGCGAAAAAACATCCCGTGATGAAATGACATGGAACCACAGAGTCACCACCATATCCAGCACTAAACAGAACCACAACCGTTGCCAGCACTGAACAACAGCCACAATCATGGGTAACGCTGGACAGAGCTGCCAACATAGCCAATGCTGAGTAGAGCCACCATCACTGCCAACGTCAAGCAGAGCCACTATCACTGCCAACGTCAAGCAGAGTCATCATCACTGCCAAAGCTAAACTGAGCCAGCACCATAGCCAGCACTGAACAGAGCAACAACCATGGCCAGAGCGGAACAGAACTGCCACCATAGCCAATGTTGAGTAGAGCCACCATCACTGCCAATGTCAAGCAGAGTCAGTACAAAGTTCTTTCATCGCGGGAAGGTTTTTCACAAGGTTTTTCACTGCAAGTTTTTTTCCAAAAAAACCCATCGAATTTTTTAGGGGGGATTTAGTAAATTATATATATGGGGTGTGGGTGTTTGGGAATAAATACAAATTAAAGAAAATGGTGGATTGGTGGGGGACCCCCCCCAAAAAAAGAATTTAAAAAAATGTGCTGTTTTTTTTTGTAAAAAGAATCATGGTAAAAAACCCAGCGAAAAAACATCCCGTGATGAAATGACATGGAACCACAGAGTCACCACCATATCCAGCACTAAACAACAGAACCACAACCGTTGCCAGCACTGAACAACAGCCACAATCATGGGTAACGCTGGACAGAGCTGCCAACATAGCCAATGTTGAGTAGAGCCACCATCACTGCCAACGCTAAGTGGAGTCACCACCATAGCCAGCACTAAACAGACCCACAACAGATCGGCTGCCGCGGCTAATGCTGAATAGAGCCACCATCACTGCCAATGCCAAGCAGAGTCACCACGATAGCCAGCACTGAACAGAGTCACAACCATGGCCAGCACTGAAAATAGCTGTCACTATAGCCAATGTTGAATAGAGCCACCATCATTGCCAATGCCAAGCAGAGTCACCACCATTGTCAGAGAAAACAGAGTTGCCACCATGGCCAATACTGAATAGAGCCACCACAATTGCCAACCCCAAGCAGAGTCACCATCACTGCCATCACCAAGCAGAGTCACCATCATAGACAGCGCTAATCAGAGTCACAGCCAAGGCCAGCGCTGAACAGAGCTGGTACCATAGCCCATGTTAAATAGAGCCACCATTAGTGCCAACGCCAAGCAGTGTCACCAACATGGCCTGTGAAAACAGAGCAGCTGCCATGGCCAATGCTGAATAAAGCCACCATCACTGCCAACGCCAAGCAGAGTCACCACCATAGCCAGCATTGAGCAGAGTCACAACAATGGTCATGGGTTGAAAAGAGCTGTCACCATGATGGTGGCTCTATGTGGAAAGAGCCACCATCACTGCCAACGCCAAGCAGAGTCACCACCACAGCCAGTACTACACAAAACCACAACCATGGCCATTGCTTAACAGCGCCTCCACCATCGCCAATGTTGAATTGAACTAGCATCACTGCCAATGGCAAGCAGAGTCACCACCATGGCCGGCACAAAGTACATGCCTCTCAAAACAAAATTGTATTTTGGCCCCCTGTTGCCTAACTATTGGTCCATTGTTGCTGCTTATCGAGCTCTCTGGCTCAGGAAGTGTCCCATAGCCTTACAATGGGATACTCAGGAGGCATTGGGTCTTGCACTGCCTATGGTATTGTGCCAGTTCTACATTTTGGAGTCATGTGTAATGCTCTCAGTCATTCCTGGCTGTACAGCAATATCATTTTGCTTTCTCTGATGTGTATTTTTAAGTTTCCAACAGCAAGTGGGTTCTTCAACTCTTGCAATACCATTGGCTAAAAGGCCATACCATTGGCTAAAAGGCCATTAGTGGCAGAAGGTGTCACGCATGCGGTGGGACCTTTTGACAGCTAGGTTCCCCACTCACCAGGGACATACATCCTAATAGAGAATGCGGAACCTGAATTAAAGGCCTGATCCACTCTATCCATGAAAAAAGGGGACCGTTCCTAGAAAGGGTAGCTTGGGGGTTCAAATCCTAGAAGATTATGGTGCGTGGGGAGGCACTCTTCTTTCTTCTAGCAATTGTTGTACAG
Source organism: Ambystoma mexicanum (assembly GCF_040938575.1). Classification (NCBI taxonomy): domain Eukaryota; kingdom Metazoa; phylum Chordata; class Amphibia; order Caudata; family Ambystomatidae; genus Ambystoma; species Ambystoma mexicanum. Next base: position 172,763,587 of record NC_090925.1, read on the forward strand.
ATGCAAATAGGGTAGGAGAGCACGGAGGGTTTAAAGATTTTTACTTCAAAATACAAAGTGACATTTTGATATAGGACTCCAAAGCCAAATAGGTTTGGTTTGTGTACAGAGACATTTTCTTTCTGTGGTGTGCGGTATGTCCATCCTACGCGGAAGTACTCAAACCATATGTCAAATATCAGTCTCATATGCCTAGCTACTCACAATGTTTTCATGCTTTTGCCATCACATACACTGGTAGAATTGTTTTTGGGAAGGTAATGTGTTGATACCCATTCCTGGAGTCCATAGTACTTCATTGGAGATTTGGAGCCTCATTACGACCCAGGCGGTAAGGGGTTAACGGCGCCGTAAAAGGTGTCGCGCCGTTAAACCCTTACCGCCTAATTACGAGGTCCCTTTGCGGGTCCCGACCTTAACGGCTGGTTTTACCAGCCCGTAAGGAAGGAACCAGCAAAGGGACTTTCGAGGTAATTACGGTACCGAAATTTGCGGTACCGTAATTACCGCCTTCCCCATTCCCATTGAGCCCTATGGGGGCAAAAATGGGAATGGGGAAGGGCCAATGGTGAATGGGGAATTACCACCCCGCCAACCTTGGAATGGGGCGGTAATTCCGCCATTCACCATGGCGGAGTTGGTAAAATACTGGCGTCAACCATGGCACTAATAGCACCATGGTTAACGCCAGGGTCGTAATGAGGCCCTTGGAGTATTTACCATCAGCGGTAATTCTGCCCAAAGAAGATAAGATGGAGAAGCGACCTTCAGCAAGTTCTGGAGTTACTTCATCTACTTTTTCCCCCAAACTTTAAATTTGGCAGTGTGGGAAATAGGTGGTTAAGTGGCCGTAATTGAATTACCACAATTTACTGCCTTTCCAGCACTCCAAACTTGTAATAAGGCTCTTGGTATATTCGCTCTTTTATCTAGCCCTTCATGTCTCCACACTACAATGTAGAGGAGGGTCCCATCACCCTCTCTCCTGGGCATTGGTATCTATGGGGTCAAGAAAACACTCTGGAGCACATCAGCAGACTGAGGCAGAATTTTTCAAAGTCAGCAAGTCTATTTCTTCCAGCAGGCAAGACACAGGATACACAGGATACAGCATCAACAAAATCTCTGGGACTCTGCTCAGATCACTCAGCTCACCCTCCCTTATATACACTCTAGGGAGGTGAGGTGATGGCCTGATCAAAAGTACAGCCCTTTTCCTGCCTATGATGTGTTGTCTATAATGGCATGGTAAATGTACAACTTCTCTTCCTGCTTGTGATTCGTCAGACTATCTGCCACTCAGACCTAGTATAGACCGTTTTTACTCTCTCATTCTCCCCACCATTGATTGTCCCCTGGATGAACTTTTATAAAAAAAAGATCTCCAATGGTGTCATCATGACTTACAGCAATCAACCATCTTAGGAATCGCCTGACCATGCCTGACCTTTCACCAAAAGGTGGATCACCCTATTTCTGGTCATATTTTGATACCTGGTCCGTATCGAGTCTAGTTTTTTAATAAAATATACTTAAAATATACTACTTAACAAACCATCTATCATTCAAAACATTCTGACTTCGTAAAATAGATCGTCCTTTAAAGCACTTCTCTGCAAAGCACTACATTTCTAATGTCTATATGTGACTTGACAAGTACCCTTGGCTGAGTTTCCCCTGTACCCACGTTCTCCTCACCTGAGCTTTCCAAGTCAATGGTTCCTTGCAGTCCTCGACGTGCCAGGTAGTCTCTCTCTTTTTTCTGATGCGTGGGCTTGTCACGGGGAGAAGCCACTGTGGCCGCTGGGTGAGAACAGCGGCACAGTGACCTCCTTTCCGGGACCAAGCCAGAAAATGCAGGGAAAAACCTGCAAAGGGGAAAAAACCCTGATAAGAGGTGCCAAGACTTGTCGGTGAAAGCCAGTTGTTCCCAGATGAAAAGAAGGAAGCGAAGGATCTCCAACAACTGACGGGGGCAATAAATGTCCAAGTCCAACAATAGCAGTAGGCCTGAAGCGCAGGCGGAGAAGGCAGCGGCTGAGGAGGCTGCAGTGGAGGTCGATAATGTTCCAGGAAAGCACTGCAGAGGAGCACGGAAGGAACCCTCACGCTGACTGGACCAAAAAGAGCAAGGTGAGGGAACAGGAGAAAAAGTGAGAGAGAGAGAGAGAGAGAAAGAGAGAGAGAGATAGAGAGAGAGAGAGAGAGAGAGAGAGAGAGAGAGAGAGAGAGAGAGAGAGAGAGAGAGAGAGAGAGAGAGCCGGAGAAAAAAGCACAGCTAGTGCCGCCCAGGGACGGCGGCGAAGAAAAAAGGGAAACAAGTACGGTGTTCTGAAAAGCCAGAACCCCGGAGTAAAGTATCCAAGGGGAAAATCCCCTGAGAAATTCCAAAGCGAGGTGTAGAGGAAGAGCGAAGGACCCAGAGTCGAAAAGTAAACAACAGAGGAGGGTTGCAACGCAACGACCTGCCGGGAGGCGGTGATTTAAATACTCCCGGCAGCGTCGCGTCCCGCGTTCGGAGCTGCGGAGCGAAACACAGAAAAAGGACTAAAGTAATCCTCCTCTACGTCCTCTCAAACTCCAACGCGGAAGAAATCGCCAGTCGTGGTGATGACCGCGACTGCGAGTGACAGTATGCCCCCCCCTAGAGTGCAACCACCCGGGCTTACCCGGGTGCAAGCGATGGAACCTAGCCAACAGCTGAGGGGCATGGACTTGAGAAGCAGGCTCCCAGGAATCCTCCGATACCGGGTAGCCCTTCCATGACAGGAGGTATTCCAACCGGCCACGAAGAAATCTAGAATCGCGGATGGCAGAAACTTCGTATTCCTCCTGGTTGGCAGCAGTGACAGGAAGATTCCGGTTGAGAGGCCGGCGATGTGGATCAGAGTAGTAGGGCTTAAGAAGAGAGGTGTGAAAGACAGGGTGTATGCGTCTGAGAGATGGAGAGAGTATTAGACGGTAGGCAACAGGATTGACCTTGGAGAGGATGGGGAAAGGTCCCAAGAACCGCGGAGACAGTTTAGAAGGTCTCGTCCATCTGGGAAGGAATCTGGTAGACAACCACACCTTGTCCCCGGGTTTCCATGAAGGTGCTTCCTTGCGGTGTTTGTCGGCTTCAGTCTTATTCCGCTGTCTACAATCCTTCAAGCTTAGCAATGCACTGTCCCTGGCCTCCTTGACATTTCTTAGCACCTCTTCTGCAGTCGGAGAGTTAGAGAACCTGGGCACCTCGGGCATTAGATAACGCGGGTGAACACCGTAGGTACAAAAAAAAGGGGATAGGCCTGTGGCAGTGTGCCTGGAGTTATTGTAGACGAATTCTGCAGTAGGGAGTAGAGAAACCCAATTATCTTGACGCTGGGATATAAAGCATCGCAAGTACTGCTTTAAGGTGGCGTTGAGTCGCTCCGTTTGACCGTTCGTCTGTGGGTGAAACCCAGAGGAAAGGGCCCTTTCCACTCCCAAACGAGAACACAAAGCTGTCCAGAATTTGGAAATGTACTGGCTTCCTCGATCGTATATTATCTTGTCGGGGAGGCCATGAAGCTTGAAGATATCTCGGGCAAATGTCTCTGCCATCTTGGTGGCAGAGGGAAGTCCAGGAAGAGGAGAAAAATGGGCTAACTTGCTTAGAGAGTCCACCGTAACCATGATACATGTGCATGACTCAGACTCAGGAAGCTCCACTATGAAGTCCGTGGAGATGAGTCCCCATGGGTGAGTCGGTATCTCCACTTGGGTGAGAAGTCCTAGGGGCTTCCCCGAGGCATATTTGATTCTGGCACAAGTTGGGCAGGTCTTTACGTAGTTGAACACGTCTCTCCTGATGTTGGGCCAAAGGAATGACCTCGAGATAAGTTCCATCGTACCGTTTCCGCTTCTGTGACCGCTTAGACGAGAGTCGTGACACCATTTAAGGATCTTCCGGCGCAACGACCCTTCAGGGATATACCACCTCTTCTTGTAGAAGACCCAACCGTCCTTGATTTGGAAAGGGGAATCAGCTGAAAAAGAGATATGAGGAGCCTCTTGCGCAACAGCAGCCTTGACTTCCTGAAGAAAAGAACTCACCATGGCTAGGATCCGATTTCTGTGGAACATTGGCTCAGACTTGACAGCTACCGTTTCCAAGTGGGAATCCTTGCGAGACAAAGCGTCAGCCAGACGGTTGAGAGACCCAGGGATGTACGTGATCTGGAAGTCGTACTGCGAAAACAGGTAGGCCCATCTGGCTTGTCTGGAGTTTGAACATTCCATGTCCTGTAAAGCCTTTAGGTTCTTGTGATCGGTGCAAATGAGGAACCGATGGCGGGCACCCATGAGAAGGTGCCTCCATTCCTCACAAGCCAGTTTCATTGCTAACAATTCTTTCTCCAGAACCGAGTAGTTGAGTTGGCTGGGAGAAAGAGTCTTGGAGAGATAGGCGACAGGATGCTCTACCTGGTTAAAGGACTGAAGCAACACTGCTCCGACAGCTATGGCAGAGGCGTCTGACTCCAAAATAAATGGAAGAGTTTGGTTGGGATGCTGCAGAATCGGGGCAGAGCAGAAGAGGGTTTTTAGATAACAGAAACTCTTTTCCGCCTCAGTAGACCAGGAAAAAGGATAGGCCGTCTTCTTGAGTAGGCGGGTGATGGGGTATACCACCTCCGAAAAGTTAGGAATGAATCTCCTGTAGTAATTCGAAAGACCCAGGAACCTGTGGATCTCCCGGACGGAGGTCGGGGCTGGCCAGTCAAGAATAACGTGTACCTTGTCAGGATCCATGGCTATCCCTCCTTCTGATAGAACATATCCCAGATAATGTACCGATGGTACAGCGAATCTGCATTTCTCCTCTTTGACCAGTAGATTGTTCACCTTAAGACGCTCCAAAACTCGTCGTACTTGTGTGATGTGTTCTCTCATGTTAGGGGAAAAAACCAAGATATCATCTAAATAGATGATAACCGAGATAGAAAGCATGTCAGAGAACATCCGGTCCATAAACCTCTGAAACACCGCTGGGGCGTTCACCAAACCGAACGGCATAACCTTATACTCAAATAGGCCCAGGGGAGTACGAAACGCAGTTTTCCATTCGTCACCCTTGGCAATCCGCAACAGATGGTATGCGTTGCGAAGATCCAGTTTGGTATATACTCGAGCACCTTGCACCGCCTCAATAATGTCCGTAATAAGTGGCATAGGATACCGGTCACGGACTGTCACTGTATTTAGGCCCCTGTAGTCAATGCAGGGTCTAAGATCGGTGGAATCTCTCTTTTTAATGAAAAACAAAGGGGCTCCTGCTGGAGACTTTGAAGGTTGAATGAGACCATTTTCCATGTTGGTATCCAAGTATCTCCGTAGGACTTGTCTCTCGGTTTGGGTGAGAGCGAACATCTGTCCAAACGGAACCAAGGCATTGGGCTCCAGGTCGATAGTGCAGTCCTCTGGCCGATGGGGTGGAAGTCTGGCATGGAGGCACTCCTGAAATACCTCAGAGAAGCCAGAGCAGAAATTGGGTAAAGCATGGATACCAACGTGGTTGTTGGAAAACACCTTGACTGGCTGCAGATCAGCTCGACCTTCCAGTAAAAAACAGTTGGTTGCGCAATACGGGGAACTGAAACTTATTTGATTGTGTCGACGGAGCCAAGTAATGCCCAATATGATGGGAAAATGGGCGGCCCTGATAATATCAAAACTCAGGACTTCCTTATGTTGGTTAATCGTCAAGGAGAGATCTTCGGTGGTATGGGTGATGGGACCTGAGGACAAAGGTGAACCGTCCACACCTTCCACCTTCTGACCTTCTGCCCGGGGAATCCTACGGAGACCCACCTTGTCTGCCCACAGGGTGTCAACGAAGTTTCCTGCCGCGCCACAGTCTAATAGGGCCAGTGTCTCCACCTGATGTTTTCCGAGGTTGAGCTGTACTGGAATGACCATCAGCCTGGAGTTCTCCTTGGTTTCAGAAGAGGTCACTGACAGAGAGACATAGGGACGATGAAGATTGCTCAAAGACCCTCGGTCGCTTGTCCCTACTGACGCCGAGGGTAGTCGTTTCCCGACCTCTTATTGGACAGCTCTGTACAGTCTCTGAGAAAATGTTGATCTGATCCGCAGTAGGCACACAGTCCTTTCTCTCTTCTGCGACGTCTTTCCGCTGCGGACAAGGGCGCCCTGGTGGCACCGATCTGCATGGGTTCTTCAGTAACGATGTTAGTAGAGCGACTAGGGAGAACGGGTACAGAGGGGTCTGTGATATGGCCAGAAATCCTTTGCTTCCGACGTTCAACTCTTCTCTCTTGAAGGCGATACTCTATATGAAGTGCAGCAGAAAGTAGATCTGAGAAAGTAGGGGAACGAGGAGATCTGGCCAGCTCGTCTTTAATTTCCTCCTTCAGCCCTCTTCTGAAAATGGCATACTGTGCTGTCTCGGGCCATCCTGCTCCGGCTGCTAATGTCTTGAAAGAGGAAATATATGATAAAACGTCAAGCGAGCCTTGCCGGACATCCAACAGATCTTCGCAGGCTGTGAAGGAGAGTTCTGGTTGTTCAAAGGCCTGTTTGAGAAGATTCTGAAACCCCGAATAGTCTTGCAAAATGGCGTTTCCACTAGTCACCAATGGGGTAGCCCAGGACAGAGCGTTTCCAGTCATGTTGGATATTAGGAAACCCACCCGGGCCTGATCCGTAGCAAAGGTACGAGGTCTGAATGTGAAATGTACCAGGCTTGCTTCAAGAAACTCCTTCACCTTCTTGGGGGAGCCATCAAACTTCCCAGAAGACAGCGCCATGGGTGGCAATTCCGAGGGAGTCGGTTCCCTAGCCGTAACCATTTGTTTAAGCAAAGCGTTTTCAGTCTTGACCCCTTGTAGTTCCTGGGACATAGCTTGAAAAGCCTTCCACAGCTCTTGGACCTGTTCCTCAGCTGACATCGTGATACTCTTTGGCGTTGCAATCTGTGACTTGACAAGTACCCTTGGCTGAGTTTCCCCTGTACCCACGTTCTCCTCACCTGAGCTTTCCAAGTCAATGGTTCCTTGCAGTCCTCGACGTGCCAGGTAGTCTCTCTCTTTTTTCTGATGCGTGGGCTTGTCAAGGGGAGAAGCCACTGTGGCCGCTGGGTGAGAACAGCGGCACAGTGACCTCATTTCCGGGACCAAGCCAGAAAATGCAGGGAAAAACCCGCAAAGGGGAAAAAACCCTGATAAGAGGTGCCAAGACATGTCGGTGAAGGCCAGTTGTTCCCAGATGAAAAGAAGGAAGCGAAGGATCTCCAACAACTGACGGGGGCAATAAATGTCCAAGTCCAACAATAGCAGTAGGCCTGAAGCGCAGGCGGAGAAGGCAGCGGCTGAGGAGGCTGCAGTGGAGGTCGATAATGTTCCAGGAAAGCACTGCAAAGGAGCACGGAAGGAACCCTCACGCTGACTGGACCAAAAAGAGCAAGGTGAGGGAACAGGAGAAAAAGTGAGAGAGAGAGAGAGAGAGAGAGAGAGAGAGAGAGAGAGAGAGAGAGAGAGAGAGAGAGAGAGAGAGAGAGAGAGAGAGAGAGACGGAGAAAAAAGCACAGCTAGTGCCGCCCAGGGACGGCGGCGAAGAAAAAAGGGAAACAAGTACGGTGTTCTGAAAAGCCGGAACCCCGGAGTAAAGTATCCAAGGGGAAAATCCCCTGAGAAATTCCAAAGCGAGGTGTAGAGGAAGAGCGAAGGACCCAGAGTCGAAAAGTAAACAACAGAGGAGGGTTGCAACGCAACGACCTGCCGGGAGGCGGGGATTTAAATACTCCCGGCAGCGTTGCGTCCCGCGTTCGGAGCTGCGGAGCGAAACACAGAAAAAGGACTAAAGTAATCCTCCTCTACGTCCTCTCAAACTCCAACGCGGAAGAAATCGCCAGTCGAGGTGATGACCGCGACTGCGAGTGACACTATAACATTTTAAGTCAGTGATCAACTCAATAGTTTATCATCATTTGGTTTGAGGTGGAGGGGGTCTATTTTCACTACATTTAGTTTGAGAGGGGCTATAACCACTTCTATACAACACCTCCTGCAATGCTGCCTAATGCTAAACCTGCACGTTCACTGATGCTAGCATTCACAATTTGCTACCCTGGAGCTTGGTCAATACTGTTTGTGCTGATGTTGCACCTTATGAATCCACCTGCTCACTTTGTGCTCAAGGAAAGTCTCCTCTTCAAAAGCCGTTTTATGGCCAATATATGTGGCTTTTGTGTCCTGGCATACAATTATCACTGATTTCATTGTAGATGTACCCAGATTGGATGGGCGTTCTTTAATCATGATAACTTCAGAAGCTCTGCAAAATGGGACATTTTCAATTGATGGTCAACATTCCTAGCACCCTCCGAGATTGCTTGGATGTTTCTCTAAGGTGTTTACCTCTGGCCCATTCTCCCACGTTAGTATATGCCTAATGTGGGCTCTGGGTTCATTTACATATTTTGGAAGGTGGTTGTAATATGTTGGGCGATGAAATAACTCTTGTGCCCGGCTTTAATGCTGAGAATAGTGGCCAGATGGAAAGAGTGAACCAAAATTTTGGACAGTATCCTGTTTGCGTTGACAATTCAACTCCAAACAACTTGAAAATGTTGCTTTCAGTCACAGAATTTGAGTAATCTAATGTTGTCTACTAAGAGACATAGTGCATACAGTTTATCTGTTTAAATGATTCTAGCCACAAGCCTTTCCTGGCATCAGTGTACATGAGCCTTCTGATATAGACACCATGCAAATACTTCAAGCCTTGCCTGATACACATAGGTTACTCTGCCAAAAGGTATATGACTCTAAAGCTGCCATGAAAGAAGCTGAAATTTAAAGCAGATGTCCTGCATGTATTTATGCTAGAGAGATAATGCTTAATAGCCTACTCAGTGCCTGCCTTCTGTATCCCTACCTGCTGAGATCCCTCACCAGATTCTCAGACCTCCTGTGGACAATCGAGTAGTAATTCTGACAGCTCTTCAGCTGCGTCTTCCAACACGTGGTGTGTCCATTTAGGTTTTAAGTTCTGTGAGTTTGGACAGTTTTAGTTCTGAGTGGTTATTTTTGATATAGGTATCTCTTGCCCCTCTGCCTCTCATTGCCCACACTTATCCTTAGTTTGAATTTTCCTCAATGAATGGCTTTCTTGTGAATACCTGCATTTTATGTTGATATGCAGAAGGGATCTCGTTTGAGATTTTTCTTGGGAAGCTGCTGTGCTTTTCTTTGCTTTTAGAGTTCGTTCCTTCATCACTCATGCTGCTTCCAATTTTCTAAACACAGCCCTTTGTCATTTCACTCACTTTCCCTTTCCTCTGTTGAAGAACCAGCTTGGAAATGTTTATGGGGCATTTTAGTATTTGCCAGCTACACTGGCTCTGTTCATGATGAACAGAGCCAGTGTAGCTGGCACAATGGCAGCTCTCGTGGTAGGCATAATGGCGATGGCATCGTCAAGGAGTTGCCAGAACATATTGTTTCTAGTCACTCCACAAGGCACCCTCTAAAATCACACATTGAAGAAAATATTAATGCACAGACAATGCCATGCTTTTTTATTGGAAAAGGACTTTGATTAGTCCCATAGCTGCAGCATATAAATACTTTTTTATAACACAACCCGACACATTCAGGGGTAATGTAGCATATGAATGTTACCAACACCACAGTTCAACCTGTCTTCTCCCACTTAGGTAGTGTTTTTTGCTTTTGCAATTCACAATCTCAAGATCTGTTAGTTCCACACAATGTTCCATGGTCCTGATGATGGCCCATAAGCAGCGAAACATGCATGTCCACAGATAAGCTATTAGACACTGCCTACAATTCATCAAGGCACACATGTGATTGCCTCACATGTAACATTCTGAGCCATCCCGTAGGTGAGGTCTTTGGGTACTGCAAGTTTAGGAGCTGCATGATAACTTATGAATGCATTTGTGAAACTTGGCATCCAGTCTTCGTGTTTGCATGGGTCTTCAGATGTGAATTATTTAAAAGAGTTTGATGAACTGTTCATGTGCAAATATGGGGACGCAAATGTACCTCTAATGGGGAATTGTGCAATGTTTTGTGTTGGAGAGATTAAAACCATGTTCACTTTTTTATGATTAGTACAGTGTGACTGCAGTTAGTGGACACTTGGCTTATCTCAATTTCTACCTGTGATCAGAATGCGTCTATGGATGGGTTTGCTGCTGGAATAGTCTACTTTCATAGATTATATTACCAACCAACATTTCTGACTGGCTGAGGAGGGCGCCCGTATATTGTTGTTAATGAGGAAAGTTGTCCATTTTGCTACGATGAATAGAAACGTGTTTATTGAGTGGGAGACAGACACAATGGAACAGTGATTGTGGTAAATTAGGAATTGTGTTGACATTAGGTGTTACAATCATGTTGCCATTTCATACATGACTCCTCTTGGACGAAGCAACAATTTAATGTGCAGAAGTGTAAATGCTTTATTTAGAGAGTCTCTGTGCCATAGAGTGAATTCCACAGAATCAAGGGGCACATTATTGCGATGTGAGAACCGTAGAACCCTAAACTTTGCATAGTCAGGCCGAGGGAGGGCTTGAGTGAAAGTTCCTGGGGAAAGCCACACATGGGAGTTGGAAAGAGCTCCAGAAGACTTTACCTCAACGGGTCGTCTCAGCGTAAACTTTGGTATAATGTAGTGAAACACCTTTAAGCTCAGTCGAGAGTAATCAACACTGAAGAGACGCATGTGAAGAAGATCTGTCAGCAGGAGTATTATGCAGTGTTGTATGTAGAGTTTATAAGTATAACTCTTTTTCATTGTGATGGTGCCTGCACCACTGAACCTTTCCACTCTACTATGATGTCTCCTGGAATGCTCGGGCCGTCAGGGGGGTCCTGGAGAAGACAGTTGAGGAAGGTCTTGGGTGGAGCAGGTTGCCTGATGAGGTCTCTGCAGTGGCTTTCACCCGCCTGACTTTTTGGAATACATCTGATATACTCTTTTCCATCTCTATGTGGATTATCTTTCAAACACTGGTGACGAGCGTACCATGCAGACCCCTCTAACACGGATAGCCCCTTCCGACACCACTGCAAATCACACTGGAAGGAGAGCCTGTGATATACAGACATTCTTTTGTTATGTGGCACTTGAAGGGGTATTCCTCCCACCCAGCCCCGCTGACCTACTTGCCTCTCAATTGGGAAGGGGGCCTCGACCACCAGACCGTGCACCAGCACACACAGTTTTGCTGCAAGTACAAGGGAGGTGAGTGTGCTAAACTTAAGCACCTCACACTGTCCCATGTCTCTGAGTTTTACAGGAAACTGACCAGGATCACAAGGGCAGCTAATGTGCTAGAGGAAAGCACTTTACACTGTTGCATTCTCTCCTCGGCTGGACAGGAAACATTGAAGTGGCCAGAAGGTGGAACCATGGCAAGAAAATAAGATTGCTTCAGCGATGAGGCTTCACGGATGTGGATCCCAGATTCCCACATGATGCCATCCACTGGCTATTGTTAAGATGGATTTCTGAACTCTGACCTGGTGGGCAGCGGTTCAGAAGGCCAGCCTAGTTTCCTGGAACAGGGAAACTTCTGGACAAGCCAGAACAATCACGGTAGCATTGGTGGCGGTCAGGACTAGGCCTCAGGAGGGTGATCAAAAGCCCACAATGAGCAGACACAGAAAAAAAACCATAATTTACTCGCAGTAAGATGTACATGTTAAGTTATGTTATGATAACAGTACTTATATAGCGTACCGTCACCAACGGAATTGGTCCCCAGGCGCTCTGGGGGATCTGTAAATGAGAAGGTGGGATGGGTTAGTAAGGTGAAGAGGGCGTAGGATAGAGGAGTGGTGTACTGTTGGCAGCTTCAACTCGGTAGACACTGGGTGCTGAGCTTTGGTGCGAGTATTGGATGGGTGTCAGTCCGCGTGTGCTCTTTGTGGGGCTTATGTGTTCTTGCAGTGTGAAGTGTGTGCAGATGGTTGTGCGAGAGATGGTTGTGTTAGTTTTTTAAGTATGCATAGAGTTAGAGTTTATATTGCTTAGTGGGTTATGTGACATTTAACATGCAAGCATTCACAGTTCTATCTAAGTGTAGTGTCGGGGGGAAATTCTCCCTGGGTCGGCTGGGCCGTCCGCGGACCTCCGGGCAGGGAGGCCCCAACTCCTCCCGTATATCCCAAAAGAGATAGAGTATGAGACACGCGCAAGAAGCAAGGTGATTCTGCTGTTTATTAAACAAAACGGCAGGGATGGGTCAAGGATCGTACCCGTCCGTCCTGACACTCTCTCAACATCGTGGGGCTCGCAGGCCCTTTTTACTTTAGTATGACGCGCTACTTGCGTCACCTGAGAAAGTTAGCAAAAAAACCTATCGCCACTCTGGATTGGTTCCCCGAGTGGTAGGGTTAGTATAGCATACGTATAGAGAACGTTGTTAGTGGTTAAGGGTCAGTCAGGTGGTATACTTGGGTTGTCCCTTCAGTTTGATACATAAAAATTGTTACATGAAGACCCCTGAGGATTGGTCAATGTTAATGGTGTCAGTGATAAGGGTCCCGTGTTCTGATTGGTCCACCCGCGAGCCCCCCAGTCTGGGACCATCGCTTTTCCCAGCTCGCGGTGCACCTGTCATTTGTAACAATGTTTCACTATGGGTATGTGCAGACAATGTGAGGATTTATTCATAAGCAGGAAGGCCGACTACTCCCACCGCTGCAGATGTCCATTGAGTCGCTTAATTGTATCTGCCTGTGTCTTGAGACGGGGGATCCAGGCGCCTTCTTCCTCCTGGGCTTGGCACCCTATCAGGTTCGGCTTGGTCACGTGAGGTGGGACCGTGGTTGAGGCAGAATTCTGCACAATTAATATTGCATTTCTCACTGTGTGCCTGGCTTATCTTGCAGGTGTGACCTTGGCGTCGGCTTGCGGTATGAGAGTTTGCAACGTTGTGCCCTTGACTGTCTGCTTTTGCTGGGCTCATTCTGCATGGTCAGCAACCAAACTCTTGCTCATTCAATGTTCATGGAAGCTTTTGCTTGTGGCCTACTTGGGCCTGGTGCATAGGTGGAACCGTTTGATACAGAGCGCTTTAGGTTATGGTATCATATTGCTCTATCCCGAGTATCGTGTCTTCGTTATATTTCTCATTATGATACATGGGCTTAGGAGAAGCGTGAGCAAGCCTTTTTAGATGAGTTCATTGTGCGTCTTGCGTTTCTGCATTTTGGAAAGCCTATGTGGAAAATAATAAAGATGCACGTCCGTGGGTTTGTCCGTCGCCTACGTCATAGCACTGACGACATGTGGATTGGTGTGCGAGTGTCTGGTGTGTATGTTTGCACGGGTGTGCTGACCGTTGGCTAGGTCGTCATGGCATCTCTAACGATGTGTTGATTTGGTGCTGGATGGTTCAGTCGAGTCCTTCCATGCCGCAGGTGTCGGCATGTGCAGGGCAGGCTGGTGGGCAGGCGGGTGGGCACATCCGTATGTTCCTGTACCAGGGTATTTGGTCGTCTGGTAGATGGGCAAACTCCTCTCGTGGCGGGTGTCTGGGCCGTGATCCTCTAGGCCAGGGTTGAGAGGGGATTGGTGGGAGCCTTTTGTTCACTTTTCCCACTTCAGTCCACCCTCTGGTCGACTTGTCGACCACAAACATATCCTTTTCCTTATCTCCTCTCACTCTCCATATTTTAGTTACTCCTCCCAAATGGCCATAGTGGTTAACATGGTCTTCAAATGACCAGTACATATACACACAGGTTCCTCCAGGTGTGCAGTATACCCATTTCCCTATGTAGCTCCTTGGGTTTCTTGGGTTTTCGAGCTTCACAGATGGTGGGTCCAGGTGGTTGGTGATGACCTGGTTGCGCAACCTCTCTCTCTCTTTTATTATTGTGCCTGTGTGTTGGCCATCATCTGCTGACATCAAGGGGTGCATACCGACCATTTCGATCATCTCGTCTGTGGTGCGTGCCTTCCGGGCCTTCCAAAATCTTATTATGATAAGTGCAGCTCCAGCCAAAATAATGCATCCAACTATAATCTTCAGTCCATCTGACAGCCAAGATGGCATCCATGACCATAGCGTCGAAAACCAGCTCTCGTCCTTTTTCACACCTTTACTTTCATCCATCATTTTGGAGTGCATCTGGGCCAATTGTGATACTGCTTCTGTCAGTGTACCATTGTCAGCATCGTTAGCAGGAATGAATGTGCAGCATGATTGTCCTATCTTTGCGCAAACTCCTCCTTCCATTGCTGTGAGGAGGTCCAGTACATATCTGTTCTGTAGTGCTACCATCCTCACTGCTCGCAATTCCTCTTTTATTGCGTTGAATCCATTTACTGTAGAGTTAATTGTCATCATTAGTTCCCATCTAGTTATCTGGAGCCATTTTGCGTTTGCGTAAGCCTGTAGTCCCGGATGTATTATTGAGGAGAAGAACATTGCTGCTCTGCTGAATAGTCTGTGTTCTGGCGGAATTGAAGTGAGTGCTGTTTCCGACCTTCCCCATAGGTAATTTCCTGTCAGGGGTTCTCCTTGTCTTTTCTTTCTATTCAGGACAGTGTTGTTGCCGTTGTTTTGGTTTTCTGGCCCCTTCTGAAGCTGTGCAGATCTCTTCTTCCTCTTGTTTCCTTCATCCATTTTGGGGAAGTTCGCCACATTCACATGTTTCTGGGGCACCACTAGTGATGGTACATTAACGTGTACCATTGTGCATACACCATTCCACAGAGGGGGCAGTGTGTGGTATGCCTTGTCTCCACAGGCCCAGTAATGGTACATTACTACTGCTGTTCCTGCTCCCCCCTCAGGTAGCTCTGTCACGCTTGCACAGTTGGTGTTGTATCCTACGTCCACTTCTCCTTTATGTTGGTAGCATACCTTAGGTGCAGTCATCAGCAGTATTGTTATTGGGTCTTCATCCTTCTCTATCCACGTTAGCATGGGTACGTACTTGACCCAAGTCGTCATCTGTTGTTGTGTTCAGCAATAGTTGTAGTATCCTCTCTCATTACCATGTTGCTGCCAACCACTCCTGTGTCCCATTTGTCACCCAGGTACACCTTCCCTGTTGTTATTATCAGTGGTCTTTCCCAACATCCTTGTTTATCAGGAACTTCAGTGGCGTACCAATCACATGGTAGGTCCTGTAGTGTAACTTTCTTTGTTTCTCCTTTTTCAGGGCCACTTGTTATGTATCTGAATGCTTCAGCATGTAAACTGGCCTTGTGGTAACTCAAATAACTCTTAAGGAAGTTATTTTCGTACGGGTATGTGTCTCGTGTTTTCCATACCAGGTGCACCGTGTTCCCTTGAAATCTCCCTTTCGTTTGGAACAGTGCCAGGTATATTATACACCGTGCTGTTTTTTCATCCGTGGCAACGAAAGTTCGCGAAGCACTCATGGCGTATGGGATCAATGAGCAGACGTAGCAGCTGTCTTCTGTTGTTTGTTTACCTATTTGAGTCATTTGTTGGTACCACATGTTGTTTGAGACGTGTGCTGAATTTTGTATGTAGTTGTCAATATCTTTATTGTCTGAGTATGTGCTGCGTTTAACTCTATTTTCCTTGTGTGGAATTTTGCTAGTACCACCTGACGTAACACCTGTTGCAGCTGGGGGTGGGGGTATATTAGGTTTGGATACAGCAAAAATATTGATAGCATAACTGTTCCGCCATACAGAGGCAGCCACGAACCCGGTGATCATCAAAATCCCTATCATCTTTATTACAGAGGCTAGTCTCACCGGCATTTTGCTCTTACCTTGCTGCAGTCCGGCAGCTAATTCTTGTGACGTTAAAGTTGCCCGCCTGAAAATTCTCAATATGCTTGTTATTAGTGTTAGTTATTGTTTTCAAGCTCTCCCTATCAAGTAGTCGTTCAGTGCCCAGGCGAAGAGCTGTTCCCACGCCAATCTAAGTGATCTATCTCTTAGCACAGGCAAGTATGGGCGGAGGTGGGGCATTGATTGTTCTATGGCCAAGAGAAGTGCTGTGTAGTAGACACGTACCCTCCTCTTTTTCAGGTACTTTGGCCTTTTTATGTAATAGACAAACTGGTGCGATAATTCTTCAGGGTAGTTATTGTCTGAGGGTATCATCTACTCCTCCTGGGCAGTGAACTTTGTTAGTTATCTGTTTTCTTAGCAGTACAATAATACACCGTACCTGCATGTGCGAGAGAAAAAAGAAAAAAAAAACATTCAAGGGTTTACATGTGTATGTGCAAAACAATGTCCTTCAGTTGGGTTATTACTGCAGTGGGTAGGGGGTCGATGGGCAGAGGGTTTGGGGCTCAACTGGTAGAGGTTTCTTTACTCTTTGATCATGTGACCATGGGGTGGGCGGTATGGTAATTACCCCTTTCTATTTCAGTAGTTGTCTCTGGGGAATCAGGGGGGTGGCAGGGTATGGGGACACTTTGGCCGTTAGCTGCGGTAGAAGTCCCTTCCTCCGTTGGCGACGCTGTTGCTGTTCTTTCAAAGGCCCTGACGGTGACGCTAGGGCGGGTCTGGAGTTTGCAGATCTTTACGTCGTGTAGGTGATTCCAGGCACGTTTGTCCTGTAGCTTTACTGCTCTCGTTGATACTTCCTCTACCAGGTGGGGGCCAGTGAAGCGTGGGCTGTTCCACTTTCTGTTGAAATTGCGGAGTAGTACGTGGTCACCTTTAGCAATTTTGCACAGTTTTCCCTTTTCCAATTCTTCATCCGCGTCTTCTTGTTGATCACTCTTAGACCCGCCCCGCGTGCGCTCGAGCTGTTGAGACACAAACACTACACTAGTAATCAAAGAAGACACATATTGGTACATTTCATCACCAAGGACAGTTGCAGTACTCTCATGGTCGGTGAATGCTCTTGATGTTGGCGTCAGAGGAAGGCGCATTTGACGTCCGGTCACCACCTCGTGAGGGGTGAGGTGATGGTCGGAGCCTGGTCTATTCCTAAGCTCAAATAGGGCTAGCGGAAGGCAATACAGCCAACTCTTCTTTGTTGTTTGCTGTATTTTTGCAATTGCCTCCTTTAATATGCCATTCAGGCGTTCGCATATACCGTTGGCCTGCGGGTGATATGCACATGCAAATTTATGCTTGATGTTCAGTAAGGATGTGATATGCTGGAACATTTCATTGGCGAAATGCGGGCCATTGTCTGACCGCAGTATTTCACACACCCCCCACCTGGGGAAGACCTCCCTCACTAGGAATTTAGCTGCTCGGAATGCATCTGGGTGTGAGCAGGGCCCTGCCTCAATCCACCTCGAGAATGGGCATACAATTACAATCATATACCTATTTCCTTGACATACGTTGATCATATCAACATAGTCAATATGGATGTGTCGGAAGGGTCCCTCTGGCCGGGGTATAGTACCTTTTATCACCTTCAGCGTGTGACCGGCCGTGAACTGCTGACATGTGAGACAATTGCTGATAAAATTTGACACATGGGAATTTAACTCGGGGCAGAACCAATCTTCCCTAATTCGTGCTGCAATGACTTCCTTGCCTGTGTGGGCTGGGTGGTGTAGTTGGCTCAGGGCGGTGTTCAATAGTGCCAGTGGCATTACCATCTTTCCAGTGCTACCCTGGCGCCATAGTGCGTCAGTTGGCGACATTGTACATCCTCTTTTTACCCATATTTCTTTTTCTGCCATTGGTGCAGCCGCTTGTAGTTCCATTATCTGTGTGGCTGGGAGATGGGTGTACCCTTCTCTTATTAACATCTCCTTAGCTATTCCCCTCCCTCTCCCTCTCTCTGACTCTGGGGGGTTCCATATCTCACCAAAATATGCAGCATACTTCGCGTGTGCGTCTGCTGCTGCATTCCCTTTTGAAATATGGTCTTCTCCATTAGTGTGTGCGGTGCATTTGACCAAGGCTAATTCTTGGGGGTCATTTATTACTTCAATTAGTTCAGCCAATAAGAGGGCATGTTGCACTGGAGTGCCGTCAGCTCTCCTAAACCCTCTTCTCCTCCATTTGGACAACCCTGAGTGGACAGTAGACGTGACATATGCACTGTCGGAATATATGGTCACTCGTTTGTCAAAGCTTTCCTTCAACGCCAAGATCAGTGCAACTAATTCCGCTGCTTGAGCAGAGTAATGCTGTGGTAATTGTACGCATTTCATCGCCACACACACCGGTACCTCCGTCATTTTTACCACTGCTGCCCCAGTTCTCCTGATCCCGTCACTTTGGTCAATTGTTGATGACCCATCAATGAACAAGAGCTCACCTCCGTCTAGTGCGTTCTCTTCAACCCTTCTAGTACATGAATACATTTCAGTAGTCTTTGTACAATCGTGTGCATAGTCTCCTTCCTTAATTGCTTCTGCTATAAACCTTGCAGGGTTGACCGTGCTGCATCTAACAATTGATAGTTCAGCTCTAGATAAGATTATCTCATAACCTGACGCCCTCTGCGTTGTTAGTGTGGACTTAGGCTTGTTCAATATTGGAAATAGTGCATGTTCCACAAATAGTGTGGTTGGGCACCCCATGGTGATTGCTGATGCTTTCTCTACCGCAAAGGCAGCTGCGGCGGGACCTTGTTCGCAAGGGAAATGACCTAGCATCACAGGATCCAAGTGGCCACTGTAAAACGCTACTGGTTTGTAGCCCATGCTTGTTTTTTGAGCCAACACTGCTTTCATTACTGCTGAGTCACAATGTGAAAATATAAAGAATTGTCGTTCATTATCTGGGGTGGCCAGTACCGGAGCGGTTGATATTGCGTCTTTCAGTTCATCAAAAGCCTCTTTCATTTCCATTGTCCACCCCAACTTTTTCTCCCCTTTGTTAGCTTCTTTTAACCCCTCAAGTAGGGGCCCTATGTATGAGCTGTAATCAAATACCCACGCTCTGCAGTAGTTGCACAGGCCCAGGAACTGCTGTAATTCTCTCACTGTTTGTGGCAATGGCGTTTTTGAAATGGCCTGTGCTCTTTGTGGTGCAATCTTTCTTCCATATTGGGATATGAGCTGGCCAATGTAAAGTACCTGTTCCTGACAGTACTGTAACTTTTCCTTGTCTACCTTGAAACCTTTTTCAGCCAATATTGTCAGCATCTTTAATGAGTCCTCTCTGCATCTTCTTTCGTTTGTGCTGCAAATTATTATGTCGTCAACATACTGCAACACTGTGCTTTCTACTTCAATGTTACCCAAATCCATCTGTATTACTCTGTTGAATATTGAGGGTGACTCGCAGTACCCCTGTGGCAATCTGGTGTGTTTCCACTTTGTGTTTCTGTAAGTGAAGCTTGTCAGATCTTGTGAGTCTGGGTGCAGTGGTATTGAGAAAAAGGCATTTTTAAGGTCGATCACTGTAAACCGTGATGCCTCTGCTGGAATGCCGCACAATATTGTGGCCGGGTTTGCTGCTATGGGGTATTCTGCTTCCACTATGTTGTTCAAAGGCCTGAGGTCCTGTATGAAGCGCCAAGACCCACCTTTAGCCTTGCGCACTGGGTATACAGCTGTGTTACATGGTGATTCTGATGGGACCAATATGCCATTATTTATAAGGGCCGTTATTGTTTTATATATGCCCTCATCTGCCTATTTTGATAGTGGGTACTGTTTCACTCTGGGGAGTATTGCACCCTTTTTCAATTTTATTCTTAATCCCCCTATGCTTTTTATACACCCCAAGTCATAGGGGCTAGTAGTCCATAATGATGTGGGTACTTTTACCATATCCTCCTCAAAAAAGGGAACTGGGGTGGACGTGGGTGCCTCAAGTGCCATTGCAATTTTCTGTGCCACTTGTCTGTACGTCACCCTTAGCCATATTTCCACACTCATCATAAATACCATTTCACCTTCTTCATTTTCTCCTGAGAAGAGCTCCTCATCTGACACCTGGGTGAGTCTACATCCCTCTGCTAGTGCTATCACTGCCCTCCATGCTCTTCCTTCTCTGTCTTGGGCATGTACTGCAATGTAATCAGCGGTTGCTATAATACTCTCTATGTCCACTGAAATCACCTTTCCTTCTGGTTCATTGGCTGGTGTTTCTGGTCTAAACAAATACGCTGCTAGCCTCCTCCAGATCTTTCCTTCTATCCCTGGCATCCATGCAAATTCCATGTCTGTCCCGTACTGGAACAGTTCACCATCTACTGGCTCAGCCCTAATCACTGTCTGTCCACAGTATGCTTGCATAATCTGTCGTGCAGTGAGCATGTTAATTCCTTGAGTGGAGCAAATTATGCCATTCTCCGTAAAGGAGATTGTCATATTCAACCTGCTCATTATGTCTCTCCCCAGTATATTGACTGGTGAGGCCCTAGAATATAAAAGTGGGACTGACATGTCATAATCCCCTATTGATAAGGGAATGTTATGAGTAAAGGGAACCAACCCCCTAACCCCAGAGAATCCTTGGGTGTTCATGGCTTCACCTGACATCTTAAATTTACCTTCCCTTATGCAAGACCGGGTCGCCCCGGTGTCAACAAGGAATGATAATTTTTTGTCACCTATCGTTACCTCTACGCGTGGTTCCTCCGCACTATTAGGTGTTACCGACAGGATGGGACACACCAAGGTCGTCTGTGGGCTGTCCTATTGAGGGTATAATGATTGACCACTTCCTGTGTAAGGGTTGTGTCCCAGGATCGTCACCCTACCCAGTTGTGTTTGCTGTAGCTGGGTATTGGTAGAGGTTATGTTATGGTCTTGTACTTGTGCAGGTTGCTGTACTTGCTGTGCTTGGGGTTGTTGTGTTATCGCTACCTGTTGTTGAGGCGGTGGATATGTCCGTGGCTGTTGTTGTGTTACTAGTTGTTGCTGTCCATTTCCCTGTTGCAATGTCTGCTGTTTCTGGATGCCCTGCTGTTCCTGTGTGAGCTCTTGTTGTCCCTGTTCACTCCACGATTGTGTGCCTGGTCTCACTCTACACGTGCGTGACATGTGTCCTACTAATCCACAAATCCAACACACCAGTGGTTCCCTGTTCTGCCATGGAAAGCTTCCTGTGTTGTCCTGGTATACTGGGTGCCCGGTGGGGTAGGAATTTCTAAGTCCCCCCATCTGTTGTTGTGTGTTATATCCGTATCCTCTCCCTCTCATTATTCCTCCCCTTCCCCTGTTGTAAATATAATACCCAGCTCCTGGCGTTGAGTATCCTCCTCCCATGTTAGTCGTGTATGGTTGGAGTGGCGGCATCTGTTGTGTTACAGTCTGCGATGATTGTATTTGGGAGGGGTCTTGTGCAGCCACTACTTGTGTGGGGCTTTGAGTCATTGTGGTAGGTGTAGTTATTAGTGCGCCTTCCATCGTGTATTTAGTAAGTTTTTTCTGTACTAGTTTAGCCTCTTTTCCGTTTTCCTATCCTCTTCCTTTTTTTTCATTTTTTCTTGCCATGTCCTGCAATGATGTACTATAGTCAGTTGTATTTCTGGCCATGCTTTTGCTTCCATCCCCACTGCTTTCTTCAGTTTTTTCTGGACTGCTTCTGGGAGCCCCTGTATTAGTATATGATAGAATATTGCTGGTGTTTTGTCCCATTGTTCTCTAGTTTCCATACGCCACTTCTCTTGAATTTCCTGGATATAATCAACAGGATCTTCGTTCTCACGCATCTTGCGCGAGGTAATTGCTCCTATGTCTGATGTGTCTGGATACTGTACCCTCAGTGCCTGCCATAATGCATGTCTGCAGTTTGCGAATGGTGCCCCATCGTGAGATGTGTTTGTTATTGTGACCCCGGGGAAGCCTGCTCTCTTCCAAATGTCATCCGCAGCCTCCCTTAATATTGATATTAGAAGGCCCTTTACATCTCCCACTGCCAATTTCTGTCCTGCGGTGTGTTTTTCCATTTCATATATCCTTTTACCCGCACCTCCACTTAATGATGGGAGTCTGCACTTTATAGTTTCCTTGTCTGCATGCTTCCAAGGGATGTATTGTGGTCTAACCCCTCCCCTCTCTAGAAGAGGCATTAAGTTGTGTCCCGTTTGACCCCCTGGGTTCCACAAAATCGAGTCCGCACACCCCTCCTCTTCTTCCGTCTCTTCTACATCGTCAATTTCGTCCATATTTCTCCTGGTCTTTACTCTTTCTCCTCCACCACTTCCCCTTCCTTCATCATTTCCTTTAGTTACTGTGGGCGTGTGTATTCGTTCTCCCTGCCTGCGTCCAGGGAGGTCTCTAAGCCTTCCTGCATAGGGTGTCAGTTTGTTTGTGAAGGGCGCGAGTTTCGATGGGCATGTTGCACGTAATGAGCGTGAGGTGGTGGAGCATGTAGGACGGGACAGTGACGGGGTGGCTTCACGTGTCTGCCTTTCCGCTATTCCTTGCTCTTCCTCCTCACTTCTCTGCAGTTCTTCCTTTCTCCTGCAGATCCATGGTGAGTCTCTATTTGTCCGGGTGGTGTATAGTTTATCTAGGCTTTCCCTTTCACTATTTCTTCCTTCCTTCTCCATTCCTTCTTCTTCCTCACTACAAAAGTCATTCATAAATGGCAACCCCCAAACTGTCTTTTTCCCCCCAATCGTTACTGTTCTTAAGTCTATTAGGTCCGTTCCTCCCTTTTCTTCTTTACTAATCGCTCCCGTTTGTGCCGATGTTGTTGCTACTTCTGTACCTCTATATACATCCCTCCTTACTTCACTCTCCCCTCTCCTATCTTCTCTTTCCCCTTCATTTCTCTCCGCTATTTCTCTACCAATTTCCTCTCTTTTCCTTTTTAATTCTTCCATTACTTCACTACTCATTTTTTCCAATATCTTTTCATCTTCTTTCTTCCTTTCCCATCTCTCCCTCTCCCGTTCTAATATACTCTCTATCATCCTCCCTTCTTCGTATTTCCTTGTCGCTTCTGACACTAATCTCTTCTTCCATATTGCCATTTCTTTTTCTTTCTCCTCTTCCTCTCTTTTCCTGTCGCGTAGTGCTGCTCTTGATACCCTTTCTGCTGCTGCCTTTAACCTTTCGGCTTCTCTCCTTTGCTCCTCAGTTCGTTCTCTCATTTTTTCCAACTCATTCTTACCTTCTTTCCTTTCCCGTGCTCTCTATCTTTCCCCCCTCTCGAGCTGCTTGATCAGTGCATTCTGCTCATCCCTTAATTCTGCTAATCGTTCCTCCAAAGTCCCTTCCTTTTGTCTTAACAGCTCTTCCCCCTTTCTTTTCCCCTCTTCCCCTTTCATTTCACTCTCCCTGGTAGTATCCTCGTCCATTTTCCTTACCACCTCCTTCTCTTCTCCTGTTAATGAACCTCGTAATTTTAATAGTATCTGCGCAGCTACCCACTCATCATTTCCTACGTCCGTAGTCTGCTCTTCTTCAGTCCTCCCCTCCCCTGCTAGCATCTTCCTATGAGCTGATCCCGTTGTACTAGTCCGCTCCCCTCCCGTGTGACCACCTGTAGCTGTATATGGAGGCGGGCTGTATATCGGGTTCGAGTACCCCTCAGCCGCCCTTAATTGTTCTCTTGCTATTTCTACTAGTTCTCTTAAAGGATACAACCCCCCTCCCTCTGTTTTCACTACCTTCGCTAGGGATATATCATCGCTCTGTTCCTTTTTTATTTCATTTTCGTTTGAGTTGTCACTCTTTTCTCCTCCCTCTTGTCCGTTCCCCGTGTTCTGTTTGCCTTCACTCTCTTTTTCCCCATTCTCTCCCTCCTCCTTAATCTCCTTATCTCCCGTTGTTTCCCCTACAATGAACATTCCGTTTGGTCCTGGTCGGGACCCTTGGAACATCATCCATAAGTTGAACACCTCCACGTGGTGTGTCAACTTCTTCCCCTTGTATGTATTATGCAGATGGTTTAATAGTGAATGTTGGGTATATGGATTGAAGCTACCATTAGGCGGCCAAGGTGTCGTCATTTTGTTGTCCGTCCCCTGTGTCCATTCTATGCTATACTTGATCAGTTTCTCCCTATGGGGTGACAGTGTTTTACATATGTGTTGCAGCGGAGTAGTGAGGGTGTTTGCCCACCCCCCCGATCCTGCCCCGTATGACATAGTAGCGCTCCACTTGTTATCCTTCCCCTATTTGGTAGCGGTTATCTCACTAGCAGTTTACAATATACAGCCTTATATCTTTACCTGGCCCCGTAAGTTTGGGGACTTGCGATAGTCCGCTAAGGAAAAATTAGTAAAATATAGTATTTACATTTGTATATTCTTTTCTTTCGTTTCTTCCTTTATACAACACCCTTACGGCCCCCTGCGGCCGAGGCGCACGTAGCCCCCTGTGGCTGTGTGCCCCTTGTGACGTTCTTATACAGCCGTCCTACTTTCACTTGCTCCTCCTCCCTCTTCTACACTTGCTGTGGCCGGCGTTCTCCGTGCGCAGCCACGTCCCCCTTTTCGCCTTCCCCCGATCAACTCATTACCGTTTACCTCCGTTTCCACGCCCTTAACACAGCTCTCCTCCCCGCCACTCAAAAATAAAGATGCCTGGTTCTCGAGATGTCCTATGAAAGCCCTGCTGGTGACGTCACCGATCTCTTCAAACTACTGGTAAGTTCTTCATATATTCTTTAAGTCCAAAATACACTTGCAATCTACTCCCGTTAACCCCACAGCTGTCTTCCTGTCACTCCTGGAACAAGGTAATCAATAATATAATCGGACTGCGCACACTGCGTCGCCTTGCGTGTGATACGCCCCTCGACAGGAGGGCTTAACCAGCCAATTATCTTCCGTATTGGGCAACTAGCTAGCTACCGCCTACAGGGAAACGCCATCTATCTATCGAGTTTCCTGCTCGATCAATAGGGATCCTCATCTACTCATTGATCAATAATTGCCAAATCGTAGGAAACCACGCACACACACACCCTTACACATGGTCGCAACCTGGGCCAATCAGTTTCTATGAGCGGCCGCACGTGATGTTTTCGTGCTCCGCCCCCTTCTCTCCCGTAACGTAGCAGACTGCTCTCGCACTCGTCCGGCTACCATTCATTTCATTGCCAACACTAAATTATCAAACCTTCGCCGCGCACCTGTGCAATACCTCCCGTATTCAATTCCTCCCCCCTCCCTCACAATTTCACATTGCTTGTTGTGCGTGGCATACTCACCAAGTTCTCTTGATGCGGGGCCGCTCGACTGCGTGCACCCCTCCAAGCGGCTTGCCACCTCCCCTCGTCTGGACTACGTTTGGACACTCGCCAACCGCAGGCGGGATACTTCTCAACCGGCTCCCGAGGGCCAATATCCGGATTGCGCTGTCCGGTCTTCTCGCAGTTCCGCGATGGTCCTGTAGTCCTCAAAAAGGGGGCAGCGGCAGAGGGGGCCGCGCCGCCGGGCCTCCCCGCAACGGGAGTACTTGGAAAAATAAAATAAAAGCGGACCTTAAACAGATCTCAGCAGTGCCTCCAACTTGTCGGGGGGAAATTCGCCCAGGGTCGGCTGGGCCATCCGCGGACCTCCGGGCAGGGAGGTCCCAACTCCTCCCGTATATCCCAAAAGAGATAGAGTATGAGACACACGCAAGAAGCAAGGTGATTCTGCTGTTTATTAAACAAAACGGCAGGGATGAGTCAAGGATCGTACGCGTCCATCCTGACACTCTCTCAACATCGTGGGGCTCGCAGGCCCTTTTTACTTTAGTATGACGCGCTACTTGCGTCACCTGAGAAAGTTAGCAAAAAAACCTATCGCCACTCTGGATTGGTTCCCCGAGTGGTAGGGTTAGTATAGCATACGTATAGAGAACGTTGTTAGTGGTTAAGGGTCAGTCAAGTGGTATACTTGGGTTGTCCCTTCAGTTTGATACATAAAAATTGTTACATGATGACCCCTGAGGATTGGTCAATGTTAATGGCGTCAGTGATAAGGGCCCCATGTTCCGATCGGTCCACCCGCGAGCCCCCCAGTCTGGGACCATCGCTGTTCCCAGCTCGCGGTGCACCTGTCATTTGCAACAATGTTTCACTATGGGTATGTGCAGACAATGTGAGGATTTATTCATAAGCAGGAAGGCTGACTACTCCCACCGCTGCAGATGTCCATTGAGTCGCTTAATTGTATCTGCCTGTGTCTTGAGACGGGGGATCCAGGTGCCTTCTTCCTCCTGGGCTTGGCACCCTATCAGGTTCGGCTTGGTCACGTGAGGTGGGACCGTGGTTGAGGCAGAATTCTGCACAATTAATATTGCATTTCTCACTGTGTGCCTGGGCTTATCTTGCAGGTGTGACCTTGGCGTCGGCTTGCGGTATGAGAGTTTGCAACGTTGTGCCCTTGACTGTCTGCTTTCGCTGGGCTCATTCTGCATGGTCAGCAACCGAACTCTTGCTCATTCAATGTTCATGGAAGCTTTTGCTTGCGGCCTACTTGGGCCTGGTGCATAGGTGGAACCGTTTGATGCAGAGCGCTTTAGGTTATGGTATCATATTGCTCTATCCCCAGTATCGTGTCTTCGTTATATTTCTCATTATGATACATGGGCTTAGGAGAAGCGTGAGCAAGCCTTTTTAGATGAGTTCATTGTGCGTCTTGCGTTTCTGCATTTTGGAAAGCCTATGTGGAAAATAATAAAGATGCACGTCCGTGGGTGTGTCCGTCGCCTACGTCATAGCACTGAGTATGTTTTTCGTGTGGATTGGTGTGGGAGTGTCCGGTGTGTATCTTTGCACGGGTGTGCTGACCGTTGGCTAGGTCGTCATGGCATCTCTAACGATGTGTTGATTTGGTGCTGGATGGTTCAGTCGAGTCCATCCATGCCGCAGGTGTCGGCATGTGCAGGGCAGGCTGGTGGGCAGGCGGGTGGGCACATCCCTATGTTCCTGTACCAGGGTATTTGGTCGTCTGGTAGATGGGCAAACTCCTCTCGTGGCGGGTGTCTGGGCCGTGATCCACTAGGCCAGGGTTGAGAGGGGATTGGTGGGAGCCTTTTGTTCACTTTTCCCACTTCAGTAGCACTTGCTGCCCTACACAATTCAGTCTGAGTGTGGCACTCACCAACCCTCACAATATCATCCAGATACTGCAAAGACCATTGTTCATAATTCTATCTAAGTGTGGAACATGGCAACATTCTCAATTCCTTTTAAGTGTAGTGCTTGGCAATCTTCATACTTCCGTCTAGGTGTGGCACTCGCTAACATTGACAATCCTGTCTAGATCCGGCACAGGCCAAAGTTAGGAATTATGTCTGAGTGTGGCACATGATAACATTCACAATCCTGTCTATATACGGTGCATATATCAAAAATATGTAAACATTTATTAAAGGCCTTTTAAGTCAAACACAAAGTAATTATTCATCAGTAATAACAAAACCAATACAACACTAATCTAACAAATATATATACACTAACCAGTGGCCAACGGGGATATTACTCAGTACAGTTCCACAACCTGAAAAGAAAGGGGTTATACAGTGCGAATATCTCTGTGGCAGTCCTTCACAATTCACACCCTAGCTAAGAGGCAGTCCAGTCCCTAAGATGAGTGGAGCCTTGAGCTCAAAAGTACTTTCGGTGTTGGGGCATGTGATTGTGCGGTTAAGTCAAAACAGGGTCTCTTCAAGGGGCTGTAGGGACTCAGGAAAGTGGGTGAGGCAGTGAAGAATAAGTTCCCAGTATTCGAGAAGGGTCTCCCCAAGAGGGCAGAACAGGATCCAAGAATTGTGAATAGCTCAGTAGCACATGCTACCTCGATAAAGAAGAGGGGCCCTCAGGGGACACTCATGCGTAAAAATAGATGGATGCACCAGGAGCCACGGGTAAGGGTTGCAAGTACTCACCGACCATCGGTGCACTCCAGACCAAACTTTGGAAGCCGACTCCACTTTGTAAGCAGTTTAAAATCCGGCAGTTGTGCAGCTTTCAGGGGCTGCGTTCCAGGAATGATTCTGTGGTGGGACTGTGGTGATTTCTCCACTCCCGATGAAGGGATCTGGCCAGGTTAGCTTCAGCGAGTCTGAGGGCACAGTGGGGCCCAGCAGCAAGACACCCACAAAGTTCGTCACCATAGTTGGGCAACACAGTGACCGCGTATGCTTGGGTTCAGGCGTACTCTCCTAATTACAGACTTAGGAATGCTAGGTGTATGAAACTTGGTGAGAGAGTGCCAAATATACAGAGCTTACAGTTTCCAAAGACTCAAGTCAAAACTTGAGACAGCAGCGGTTCCACAGCAAAGATCTCATACAAGCTGGTCAGTTTCCTGGGCAGTCCAAGAACACTTCCGAAAAGGCTCGCTTAGAAGTCAAGCAGGAAGTGCCAAGAATAGTTGGTTGCACTATTCCAATGGGTGGAAGGGCCCTTGCAGGCCATCTCTGTTCGATCAGAAACAGCGGGTCCAATGGGACAACACCGGGCTCAGGGTGCCAAACCTTCCAGCGGGTCACCAGTGGTTCCACAGATCTGCTTCGTTGTTTCACAATACTTGGCTCCTTTATTAAGTTCGGTGTGAACTCAGAAAATCGACCTGGAATGGGTGTAAGATACCTTCTCTTATCCAAAATCTCCTTCACGCCAAAATGAGAAGAAACCAATAGGAGATCTGTTCACATACAGCCATTCCATACGTGGACCAATCATGGACCACAGTGATCCCAGTCATCCCAGCACACCAGACATCCTGGCACCCAGGATGTGTATTGCAACTAGAAGCCTGTGAAAGCTTTGGTTCGCAGAGTGGTCTACCTGACCAAATAAAGAATTCCCCATAGCTGAGGAAGGCAAAGGGACAAGATGGCCAAAGGATAGAAGAAAGGACCTCATGGCATGGCCATTTTAGGCACTGGCCACTGTCCTGAGCCAAACACGGCAAACGCGATTTGGACCATTGAAAAGAAATGAAAACACATAGAGCCTCATTACACGGAAGGCGGTAAGGGTTAACGGTCACCGGTAATGGTACCGGTGACCGTTAACCCTTACCGCCTTACTACGAGGTCCCTTTGCGGGTTGGTACTTTAACGCCTGCTTTTTAGCAGGCGTTAAAAACCAACCCGCAAAGGGACCAGGGTGCTAATTACGGTACCGTAATTAGCACCTTCCCCATTCCCATTATGCCCTATGGGGCAGAAATGGGAATGGGGAAGGGACATGGGGGAAGGGGGAATTACTGCCCCGCCAACCTTGGAATAGGGCAGTAATTCCCCTTTCCTCCAAGGCGGTGCCGGTATTTTACTCCACCGCCTACCGTGTAATGAGGCCCATAGTAACAGCTTCCACCAGCTCTGTCCAAGGCACACTTGTATATTCAGCAAACATCCATTGAGGGTGACTATGGCCTTAAAAATTAAAAAGGGACCCCAGTGCACTGTACTGTAAGGTACTTAGTGCACTGATAAAATGTTACTAAAGAATAACAACAAAGTGAAAGACTAAGGGAAACAAAGTCTCCCAGTAATGACTGTCTTAAGAGCATGTCAGTTCACCCATACCAACATTAGCAAAAGCCCAGCAGAGTAAATCAGAAGGCTGGGTTCCACTGGCAAAAGTCAGGCAAGGACAGTCAGACAACAGGAGACAATTGTGGGGTACACAACTGGAGGGGAAATTACCCATAAATGGAAATCTTTCCTACCAGCTCTTTTTCAGCATGTTGTGATATGCCACTGAGAAGAACACCACAGGAGAGTAAATCTTATATAGCAGTTGGTATTAAGACAGTGTTACATTGTACTACAAACCATCCCAAATAAATTTTGGGATGATGCAAATTATGCCTGAACCAGCTGTTATCATACCTTCTCCTTGGCTGCTAGAATAAAATGGGAACAGTGGAAGAAGGAGTGTATGCATTACTTCGGAGTAAGGTGCGGTACTGAATTTCGGGTAAAGAGGAAAGTTGTGTTACTGATGCATGGCCTGGTATATGAAGGGCACTAAACATATCAAACACTACCAGATGTCACAGAAGAAGAAATGGGAACAGGTGCCATAAATGATTTAGAATCTGTTCAAAAGATTCTGGATTTACCATTCAATTCAAAAAGAAATACTCTCCTAGAGAGATACAATCCGTGGAGGACTATATCATTGCTCTAAGGCGTTTGGCCTTATCTTGAAGCTGTGGCAATACACTTGATGAACACATATGTGATCAATGTATGGTACTTTGTTCCAATAACAAGGTTAGGGAGGGACTATATTTGAAAGATTACATTAGTTTAGATGAGGTGATCAAAATTGCTAAAATGGTTGAACATTCCATGGTATGTGTAGCATGTATGGGCAAAGGGAAGAATAAGGATGCTGCAAGTGAAGTTCTGTTGGTTCATAACCTTTCAGTAGGGCCGCAGGGGTGAAATACAAAGGGGATGTCAAAGGGGTGTCAATAGACACGACTGCTCCCACCCTGGCAATGGGGAACAGAGCATGCGTCAGATGCAGTAGCAAGACAGGACATCCTGTCCACCCTCTCAGTTTCTCGTGCATCACCTTCCATTCTCCCCTTGTTCTCCAGCCCTCCTGCACTCCCTCCCCCCCACTTCTCTGCCTTTCCTCTCTTCTCTCTGGATGTGATTTCTAGACAAGTCTGATCTATGAAAACTTCATCAAAACAGGTTCTTCCCTTTTCCTCCAAAACCATCAAGGACCACAGTGATACCCTCGCTCCTGTCTTGGCTGACTTCTGCAATCATTCTTGCGCCTCTGGAACCTCCCCTTCCCCCTTAAAGCACTCCCTTGTGCACCCTCTTTACATGAAACCCACTGCCGACCTATTCCTTCCTGCTAACAACCACCCAATCTCTATCACTCCATTTCTGGGACTACTCCTTGCAAACCTGTGCATCTACCAGCTCTATCTTCACACTGATTCTGTTGGCTGTCTCCATGACCATCAGTCTGGCTTCAGAGCAGCCATTAGCACGGAAACGGCTCTCCGGAGTATCCATAAAGACCTGCTATCTAACCTCGACTCTAACATACCCTCTGTCCTCATCCTACTTGATCTCTCCTCTGCCTTTGACACAGTCAACCATGCCATCCTGCTCAACCGGCTCTGTGATAACCTGGGTATCACTGATTAGGCTCTGGCCTGGCTGACTTCTTTCCTCTCTGACTGGCCCTCCCTGGTCCAACTTGGTTCCTTCCTCTCCTCTAGCTCTCTCTCCACCTGTGGTGTCCCCCAGGGGTCTAACCTCTCTCCCTGGTTGTTCAACCAATACCTGGCACCTCTTGCCCACTGCATCGCTGCTTTCTGCGCCAACTTCCAGTGTTATGTGGATGACACCCAGCTGGCTTTCAGGAACCCCGCTGCCACCTCTTCTCCTTCTCTCATCCTGGATTGTCTCTCTGCATTCCAGAGTGGTGTTCCACCAACAAGCTCTGTCTGAATGCCAGCAAGACCGAGATCCTCCTCATTGGTACACCAGCACCCATCTTTCCCTTCACTCTCTGGCCGGCCTCCTTTCCCCCCCCTGCGAGACTACGAACCTTGGGGTTATATTTGCCTCCATACTCTCCTTCTCTCCTCACATCTCCAACATCTCTAAGAAGTCAAACTACCAACTGCACCTCCTCAGAGGTATTCTCCCTCTCCTCTCCTTCCCCCAGAAGCTCGCTGTTTCTAGAGCCCTGGTTCTCTCTAAACTTGACTATTGTAACAGCCTCTTTCTGAATCTGTCTGCCTCTACTCTCCGCCCTCGGCAACTCATCCAGAACAGGACCTCAAGACTTGTCCTTGGCCTCAAGCCCAGGGATCATATCTCTCCAGCACTGAAATCCCTACGTTGGCTCCCTGTGGTGGCTAGGATCAAATTCAAGACCATTTGCATTGTCCACAAGGCCTTCTGGGGCCTGGACCAAAATATCTCCAGCTTTCTCTTCTGAAGTATCTTCCTACTCGAGCCCTTCGCTCCTCCACCTCCAACTCCTTGAGGGTCAGGCGTTTTTCCAAGCAATGAGCTGGGGGCAGATCTCTCTCTTCTGCGGGCTCCTACCTATGGAACAGCCTCCCTGCCTCTCTGAAATTTGAGCAGAACCATCTATGGTTGTGTAAGAAGCTCAAGACTCTCCTTTGCTTCTGCCTTCTCTCTTCCCTGCTGATCTCCTGTGTGATACTGCACTGGCTACTTGGCTACCCTCTGAATCATGAGCCCAGGTCCCTGCCCCCCAGCTGCACACCTGCATTGCCTCCTGGTCACCCTCCACCTGAGATTGTATCTGTAACCCTACAGTCCCCCAAACCTGCACTCACTCACTTGTTTATCTGCACTTAACATTGCACTGCCAGCTGTTGGCCGCACTTCTTGTTTCCTGATGTTTGATCCTATGTCCTGCACTTGCTCCTCCTCCCCTCCCTTTGGCACTTCTCCCCTTTCCTCTCCCCTGCACTTGCGCGATCTCAATGTCTCTGGGCATAGTAAGGTCGGTGTCTTGTCTCCCCCTGCCCCGGTCCCCAGCTTTGTCGCGCTTTGAAATACTTGTGTATGGGTGCGCTATAAATAAAATATCATATCAAGACACACTTGACTCTTGTCAGTTCTTGCCCCCGGAGGAAATGTACATGCAAAATGTGGGGTCATTTTGCTAACTATCGTAAAAACCTCACTTCTATGCCACCCTAAAGAGGGTAAAAATAATTAAAGAATTTGCGAAGCAGCCATATCCTCAGAAGAGACGGAGTATAAGAGAGATGATGGCCCTCATTCCGAGGTTGGTGGGAGTCATGGCGCTATTTGCGCCATGACTGCCACCAATAACGCGTCCGGCACCGGATTAGTTCAATGGGGACTTACCCGTGTACTCCGACCTTGGCGGGTCCCCATTGAAAATGCCATTCCCCATTCCCATTTGAGCCCCCATAGGGCTCAATGGGAATGGGGAGGGTGCTAATAATGGGCTTGCGATTTGCAAGCCCGTTATTAGCGCCCTGGTCCCTTAACGGGTCCTGTCCAGAATGGACCTTGTAGTAGGGCGGTAAGGGATTACCGGCACCGCTCTCCTTACCGGTACCCAGTATCCCTTACCGCCCAACTTGGAATGAGGCCCGATGTGTTGGAGTTGCATGTTAATGGTCAGGCTGACGGGGATACCAGTGAGGGGCAAATGTTACCCTTGTGACAAGCAGGTGTGGGACGAGACTGGGAAGAGGTGCTGTGGAGGACTTAGTGCCACAAGATATTAACTCTGGTTGGTATAATGTGGATAGGATTAAACTCTTAGGGCACTTTTCTGCATGCCTGCAGTTCAAAGGCTGCAAGGCAACAGCTAGGCTGTACCTGACAAAAAGGGAGCATCTCCAATGGGGTGGAAGGAGCAAAAGAAGCTGCACACATGAGTTTATCCTAACACACATAAGCAGGTATGGTGTGTCCTTTCCACCTGCAATGATGTAAAAGAAGTAAAGTCTCACCACTCTGTATTTGCAGGCGGATTAGCAAAACTACATGGGTTCTCCCATCACATTGAATTTATGCTGTGCCTGTTAATAAAATAAATAATAATTTCAAATTTATATAGTGCTACGAACCCTTGGGTATCTGAGCACTGCTTATTATTACCCACAGTGTGTGGTGCTCATTTATCGACCTCGGAAGGATGAAAGGCTGAGTTTGGCCCTGCTGGGATTCAAACCTGCGTTAGCAGACTCTGCGCGGATGTCAAAGCGAGCGCTCTACTCGCCGTGCCACTTGACTGGCTATAGTGTCTCTACGTTTCGAACCATGCCCATAACTCTTAAAGAAACATTGAAAGTGAGCTTATGAAGTTGTGTAGAAAGAGGATCATCAAACAAAAGAGCAAATGCAGTTGAATGGTTAGCACCCCTAGTTGTGGCAGGCAGTCCCATTGTGGAGGTGATTTTGTGTATGGATCTCAGGCAATTGAACAAGTATGGTGGTTGAACAACACCCCTTACCCAACATGGGGAAAATGATGTGCTCTATTGGTGAAAGTAAAGTATTCTCCAAACTGTATTTGGCATCCACATACCAAAAGAAACACCTGCATCCTGAGTCCTGATAACTCACAACTTCTGTATCACATGAGGGCTTATTTCAGGTCAAATTTCTAAACGCCATGTTCACACTCTTCCAGCAAATAGAAATGTACATTGTTTTCAAGAAAATATCTTGGCTAGCGGTAGGACCCTGGATTGGTACAATTATGCACTGGAGAGTGTCTTAAAATTATCATCGTTGCGGGGTCTCACACGGAAGAAAGAAAAGTGGACATCCACAAAAATCATTGTAGAGTATGTAAGCCATACCATTTCTGCTAGCTGTGTGAGACTGAAGAAAGAACATGCATGTGCCTTAAAATGTTTAGGAGTCCACATCCAAACACGAATTTGCATCTTTTTTGGGTATGATCAAATTCTATAAGAAATTCTGTCAAGGACTTTGCAGAAAATGTGTACAACATGAGATGTCTATTGAAAGATGAAGCTGATTTTGTGTGGGGTGAGGCATGTGCCAAAGCCTTTGAGGAGATTAAGAGAGAGGTCAAGCTCTCGGTTCCTCTTGATCAATTCAATACCAAACACAAAACTGTAATTAACACTGACTGATGAGAGTGATGTTGGATTTTGAGATGTGTTGTCCTAAATGGGGTCAGATGGTAAAGGGATTGTTATTGTTTATGAATCTGGGGTATTGAAGGGGTCTGAAAGAATGTAATCTGTAATAGAAAAAGTGGCATTTGGCTGTTATTGGGCTGTAGAGAAATGTCAAACATCTGTATGGGTGGAGATTGTGTACTGCAGACCACCCACAAGGTGTTAAAGGTTATTCACTTTTTAGTCAAAAGGGATTGACAAGGTGCACAAGCACATGACTGGTTGGGGTGTGTGCATGCAATTCTATAGCTTCTCAGATGAAGCCTTACTGGGAAAGGAAAATTGCTCTCCTGGTCATTTATACTGGTAGGTGGTGTGGTATGAGGGAACAGAAGATATCTGAACTGAAATAGGTGTTTGTACCCACAATGGGGCTATCGGGCACAATGGGTTGGTGAGTCAGTTTCACAATGACAGCAGTGTAATGGCTGTGATGTTCTATGTTGACTATGTTTTACGGTGGAAGAGTTCCCTTCTCAATGAGCAAAGAGCGTGCAGAGAATGCGTTATTGTACCGGGCTGGCAGTGTGGCAGTATCCTGTGGTCTAAGGAAGAAGTTAATTGCTATCAGTCATTGTGGTCAAAATAGCATCTCAAGAACAAAAGCCCTAATGAGGCCAGACTGTTGTTGGCTTGGTTTTGCCACAGAGGTGGAAAGGAATTGAAATCTCATGAGTGTGAGGATTCTTCTAAAGCACTGATAGCCAGTGAGCAGCCTTTAATATACACTGATGTCTCCAAGTGTGTATGGGAATGGATATTGTGGCGAGTCAGAAGAAGGAGTCAGACACGCTGAGCACATACTACAGTATCTTATTTGAAATTATAAAAATAAGGCCTAACTTTCCCTATTGCTAGAGGGAATACCATACCTATCTAAAGTAACTAAAGGTGCTCGTCATTTGTCAGGAAGTCCAAAGTAAACATGTCCTCGCTCCAAACTAACACTACCTGACCCAATCACTATACATAAATGAATTAAATAGGCCAAGAGACTGTCTTTCCTTCCCGTGGTCTTTTCTTCTCTTCCGATAGGATCTTTTTTTATGTGTTTGTCTTTGTTACAGATATTTCTTAACATAACCTTTCTTGGGTAATATCTGTAATCAGCTCTTGTAGTTCTTCAAGAAAACCTTTGGGTTTTGTGCTTTCTGTGGTCCTGCATTTAGAATATCTTTACTTCAAATAGTCCCTCGCCCTCTTAGTATCACTTGTAGACTCTTCGCAAGTCTTATACTTCAGGCTCTTCTGATTTGTATACATCTTGGTTCCCTTTTAGACTGTTCTTGTCAAGGATTCTATTTCTTAGGCTGTCTTCTCTTTTATCCTGTTCACTTGACAGCTTGCTTTCTTGCCTTTCATTGCATGCTTCTAGGTTGTGCTTTCTCCATCCTTCAACTCTGAAGGTTTAGGGTATGCTCCCTTTCTCCCACGGCAGTGGGTTCCAGTCTCTGTTGGCTTCCCATGTGGGTGGGTTAAATCTCTCTTTTATATGTTTTTCACCTCTCCTGTTAATGGTTCTCTTTTGTGATATTTTATCGTCAGGATTGGGGCGAGTGTCTCTCTTCATAAAATATCAAACTTTTCCATTTGGATTATTTCTTACTTGCTTTCTCGTGTTTTCACCATTTCTATTACACAGTCTTATATTTCATTTCCTGGTATGTGTTTCTTCTCGAATATAATGATGTCCCGGCGGCTTCTGATTTTTCCTGGTTCCCCAGTACCTATTTGTATGTAGGGAAGGTTGCAGGAATCGGCTCTCGCCCAGGTGTGGTTCCTTGCTCCTTCAGCTAATCAGCTCTCCATTCTCTGCTCCTAGTCAGGTTATTGTCATGCTCAAGCATTGGCGATCAGAAACTAGTCACACTTCCAGGATCGGTAGTCTCACTGTCATTGTTTGGGCATCCTGCCCACCACACTACAAGTGTGTTCATGCCAAGACCAGGTTCATCAATCCACTCTTGCTCCTTGCAACGCTCTCTTCGCAGTTACACACGCCAATACTCCAGCATCTAGCACTGACACTCTGTGACTGAACTCGACTCCACCTGCACAAGGCGTGATGATGTCAGGGGGCTTCCACAGAGCAATGCACTCTCCTTCTTCTTTTCTGCTTTGACTCGTCCAAGTTAAATCTGCGTCTCTTGTAAAAGAGACATCTTCCTTTCTTTTTGCATTGCCTTCAGCCACATGTAAAGATGCCACACTATCCTTTATAGGAAACAGTCTGATATATGCGGCTATAGTAGGTGGTCTAGGGAGTTCCTCACAGGAACGGAAATCCTTGTCACCAAAGGGGGAGTCTCTTCCGGTGAGGTCCCACTTGCCTTGACCTCTAGGGAGGGTCTTGCAGAGCGGGCTCACCTCCTTAGCCTCTCAGCGGGATCCTTCCCCTTGGGGAGAAGGGATGGATACCTGCGATTCATCACAATGTCTTGGGTCTCTTGGAGAAGGGCGTTGGTGAAGGTCGCTTCATTGTAGTGTTGCATGATCTGTATTCAAGATTGGGGGAGGTAAAAGTGGTTTCAGGGGTGAACTCTTGTGTGGTTATCAAGTTTCTGGAAGAGCTATTAGAGGGTGAGGCGTACCCGGTAAGCGTCCTAATGGATAATGGACCCCTGCTTGTGAGCAAACTTTAACAGAGTGTTGCTAGAAGGTGGCATAATTCACAAGGGGACCTCCCTGGTAGTAACTCCAAACGATGGAGCTGTGGAAAGGGTAAACAGATGCTTAATGGACTAGATGCGCATGGTGAACATGTGCCGAACAAGGCGCTAGGATGCCATGATTGAGAGATTGTTAGGACTGCACCAATTTCCCCATTCTGCTATCAGCACTGTACCATTTGAACTGACGAGGGGAAGGAAGGTACACCCCCGTCTATGTCTACCATGTTCGTGAACAGTGAAGAAGACATCTGTGGATGTGGTGTGCTAGAGCAGAAAATGAGAAAGACGCAGATCTAGTCTAAGGCACAGTATGATCACAACAACATCAAGTGCCTGAATGTGAAGGTAGGGGAATGTTTGAGAGTGAAAAATCCAGTCATAAGGCACAGAAGTGATGCACTGTTCAGCATACCCTCGTTCTCATCCTCACTGTCCCACTTCCCCACTCACTCTCAAGTCCATAATCGCATTCATACCCACTCCCATTCTAACATACACATTCATACTCATACTCATTCACACGTACTATAACACTCACACTAGTTCTCACACTCATTCATAAAATCACTCACTCTAACTCTCATGAACACTCACACTCATGCTTAAACACACTAACTTTAATATGCATGCTCTCATACTCATGACATGGCTTATGTGAACCCTCTCTTTCTTTCTCTTTCTCTTAACCACACTCCTTCTGGGCTCATGTACACTAATACTCAAATTCACTCTCACACTCACTATCACACTCTTATTCACATACAATTAAATAGTATCACTCATACTGACACTTATACTCGCACTCATTCTCACACTCTGTATCACACTCACTTTGGCATACCCTTGCTCTCACCCTCACTTTCTCGGTCGAACTCCCACTCTCACACCATTACTCACACTGACACTCACTCTAACAAGCCCATTCACACTGATACCTACACTCTCTCAAACACTCACATTGACACTCACACTCGCTCTCATGTACACTCACATTCACTGACACTTATGCTTACTCACTTTAATACCCATGCTGTTGCACCCATGACGTAGTCTATGTCATGTAATTCCCTGTAATCTTGACATTCCCAGTTAGCTCTCAGATAGTTTAACCTTCCCAGTAACCTCCCTCTTTAACAACACAATAAACTAATACACTTTAGCTTGACATTCCTAGTAAACGTGACATTCCCATAAAATTCCTAATTTGAAATTTGCAGTGTGCTCCCAGTTTGACATTTCATAGGAATGTTGGCATTCCCAGTAAGCTGCCACTTTTGAGATTCCCTGTAAACCTGAAATTCACTGTAATATTGACGTCGGCAGTAAACTCACCTTTTGATATAGTCAGTAAGGTTGACATTTCCAGTCAGCTACCAGTTTGACATTCTAAATAAAAGCGGCATTCCCATTAAGCTATTAATGTAACATTTCTAGTAAGTTTAGCAATCCCAGTAGGCCTCTTTTGCAACATTTCCTGTATGCTCTGAGTTAAACATTTCCAGTAGGCGTAACATTCCCAGTAAATTACCAGTTTGATATTCTGAGTAAGTTTGACATTTCAAGTAAGCTCCAAGTTTGACTTTAAAAGTAAGCTCCAAATCTAACATTCAGAGTAAAGTTAACTTTTGATATAAGGTCCCAGTTTGATATTCCCAGCAAAGCTTGATATTTCAAGTTAACTCCCAGATTAACGTTCCTAGTAAATCTCCCATTCCCAATAAATTCCCTGCTTGACAATCATATTAAACTCTCAAATTGACATTGCCAGAAAACTACCAATGTACTCAGTTCCTCCTTCTGCTCTGAAAAGGTTTGGAGAGCACATTACCATTTGAAAAACCCTTATTGTTTTGCACAAACTGAAAAGCCACAGCATATATCCCAACTCCCCATAGAACATATTGTCCATGTGGTAAGGCTCCGTACTCAACACACTGAGACCAGGCTTTCCAGGATCATTGGCATAGAATGAGTAAATATAATCCCAAAGGTGCCAACAGCTTCACCATTGGCACCTAACAAAGGAAGTGAAGGGGGTGCTGGCTCTCCACCACCATCTCTCCTTCTCCTTCTGCCTCTTCTTGCTCCATTACCTCTTCTGCTTTGTTGCTCTCTGTAAGCATTCACAGTTCTGCTGCTTCCTCTCTCTTCACATCTCTGGTGCATATCCTTTCTCCCATATCTCACTCATTCCCTACCGCCCGTGTTTGCCTCTTTTAATTCCATGTCCAGCCACTCTGTTGTGTCTCCTCTTTTCTACCCTCCTCCTTCTAATGTGGATACGGCTGGTTATGCAACAAGGCAATCCCAGGCTGCTGACCGAGGCACAGCTAGCAGGGGGATGGGAGAGTGTGAGACAAGGGTGGGTGTGGGGTCGGGGTGATACTTGTCTAAGACCATGTCCATGACACTCCCATGACTACCGCTGAAGCAGCGTCCATTTCTTAGTGCTTACGTTAGGGTTGCAATCCATATGCTGTACCTTACAGCTCCTATGCTCACTCACCACTGACTATGCTGGCTGGGCTGGTGGGAGTTGTAGGCCTAAACATTGGGTGTGGGACAGGTTGGGTTAACCCAGGCTTAGACAGATGCTCAAGTGTTTTTTGAGTATGCTGTCCTATCTCTGCCTCCCTCTCTTCTATACTAATGCACTCTGTTCCCTGCAGGAGTGACTTTCAGTAAGACTGGCCGATGTGAGCTCTCTCCCAACATTGCCTATGTCATCTTTGAAGAATCTGACATGGACACCTATTATAAACCACGTATTAACTACAGAGGAGTGGTAAGTTGTAGTGTCTGTTACAGAAATGAATGCATGTATGTGATAACTTACAATGAATCGGCTGCCTACCCCTCTGGGGCCCTTGCTCCATCATCATACTCCTCCGACCCTTATCTCCTGCCCAAACACAATCTCACATGAAACCTTTCCATGGTTCTTCTCCCTCAACTCCACAACTCATTCAATGAGGGCACCATTTCCGTACAAACAACAATGGTATAAAGTCTTTTGCCAGCAATCTATTAATCAAGGGCAAGGGATAAGGCATGAGAAAATAGATGAGGGCCCAAAAGGTGGGGCCCTCCCGTCCCCTGCACACTATTTACTGATGCCACATAGGGCCTTCAAATATATAGATATAAATCTATCAATGTATAAATATATAACAGCAGTTTTGTTAGTTGAGCATATAATGATTTATTTGGCAAAGAAGAAAACAAAATAAAATTTGCCAAAAAGCACAATCTGTTATACAAAGTAATTCATGACGTATGACATATTAAAACAAATTGCGATGAAGCAATAAATGATGAAGAGATGATGCTGTCCAATTGTGGGGTGGCCGACGCGTTTCGAGGGTAACCTCTTCTTCATAAGGGCCCAATTGAACTGTTGACAACATTACAAAGAGACAAGAAGTAAAATCTTTTATTTTATTTCCATAAGAGTCAAGGACTGACTGACAAGCTGTACATAACTCGAGATGCTAGCGAGATGGTGAAAAGCAGAATACTGGAGATCTAGTATGGTGAAAAGAGTGAACTCTCAGATAAAAGAGAAATACTCTATACTAATAACTAAACCCATAACAAAGGAGATGTATTGTGTGAGATCCACCTACATGGTGGGATCTAGAAAATGGCGTGATAAAAGATAGAACAGATCGAGATAAGCCAAAGGCGGTAGTGGGTTATAAATAGCAAGGACCACCCTTGAATAGTGAAAAAGCAGAGACAATATGGGGAGCGTGTATAAGAAAAAAACCTTACCCCTCCTATGGACGGGAAAAGAAAAAAGAGAAACTCCAAAAGAGCGTTACTGAATAAAATAAATAATACTTAGAATGAACCGGAAACGGTTTTAAAGAATGCACTCACTCGAGTTGCGGGACGGGTAGCCAAGGTATCAGGGGCATCCGTGTGGTCAACAAATATTTGAAACAATTATACGATGCAGGGCATCTGCAAAGAGACACGTACTGCTGGCACCTAAGTGGGGACACATACATTTCTGTTATACTGAAGAGAAATGAACATGGGGTCTCCCAACCGGGCAAAGAAATCCAAGTAGCGGTAACTTACCTATACAGTGTGTAGAACACTGTTAGTGGAAACTGAAACCGGCAGGCAGTGGCTCCGCACGGTCGTGACCTAGGAAACGAACTGTGCTGGGGACACGCCGTCAGACGTAAAAAGGAAACTAAATAATAAACATAAAAAAGGGGGCATAGAGGACGGTGAGTGAGGAATATGGGGGCCATCTTGCAATGGCGCATAGTGCAAACGTACTCATAAGGACTGACCAGAGATCAGGATGAATAAGAAAGGTAGAGTAAATATGTTCCATAGTGAAATTTACCATTGGCTGCATTCTATTGGGCCTAAGAGGATGAGCCCGGCCCCACACTGCACTCGAGTGCGGGCACGGGAGGACAAGCCCTTCCTCAGCAGCTCGTAGGATGGAAGGCACTAAAAGCAAGTAAGTGTATGTTTGTGTGTGTGTGTGTTTGTGTGAGTTTCGGGAGGTGGGTGCAATGTTTGTAGTGGAGGTCTGCGTATGTATGCGTGTAATTGTGAGTCTTGTATAAGGAGGGGCGCAACTTTTGTAATTGGGTGCATGTGTATGTATGTGTGTGTTTGTGGATCTGTGTGCATGTTTGTTGGCAGAGCGCATTATTTTGTGGTGGGGAGGGAAAGGGTGAAGGTTTGGGGACGAAACCCCTGATAAAAAGATATTCCGGTCAATGTGGGAGAAAAGGGTTCCATGTCATTTCATCATGGCATGTTTTTTCGCTGGGTTTTTTACCGCAATTTTTTTAATGAAAAAAGCCATCAAATTTTTGTAATCATTTTTTGGGGGGTTTCTCCCCTAAGCCCCCATTTTCTTTAATTTTTATTTATTCCCAAACACCCACACCCCATATATATAATTTACTAACCCCCCCTAAAAAATGAGATGGGGTTTATCGCAAAAAGATTTTGCGGAAAAAGAAACCCACGAAAAAACATCCCGCGATGAAAGAACGTCGTACCGGAGAAAAGTGGGGGTGGGAGGTGTTGAAAGTTTGGCGGTAAAACCCCCCCAAAATCGGCATTTCCCGTTTGTTTAAGGCCACTACAAATGTGTCTAAAAAGCTGTCTTTTTTGATGCGCTCTTCAACATGTGAGTTATTGACACAGGCACAATTTGTTGGTTTAGAGGAACTTCTAAACATTTGGAAGCCCATGTGTCTCATGACTAGAAATGAGGTGTCTATTGACAAGATATGAGGTGAGGTTTCCCTGGAAGTCACAGGTGTTGGGTAGGGAATCGGTATGGAACCGAAAATTAGAAACATCTGAGATAGGCAATTAGGTTATGGTCACAGGAAATGGGGTGGTGTTGGTCCCATGCCGTTCAGAAGCAGCGAAATGGTTGGGTTACAAGAAATTAGGTAGCTGTTGACAAAATATGCAGCAGCACTTCACAGGAAATGAGGTAACATTTGTCAGGGTATACCAAGGCAAAGACTGTCAGAGAATAAGATGGACAGGTGACAGAATATGAGATAGCTTCTGACAGGGTTTGAGTTGGTGGACATAGGAAGTGAGATGACAGTTGGCAGGAAGTGATTAGCCCTTGATGAGGAATGAAATGGTATGTGTGTTGGATAAGGCCGTCTTTGACAGGGAGTGGGATAGCGCTTGTTTGGGAGATTTATCAGTGTTATGCCAAATCGCCTCTACCTGTGAGGCCCGCCAGCATTATTTGATTGACTTCTGAACTTTGTTCTTGTCATGAATGAGGGGAGTCTTTTTCCCCTCATTTATTCTTTTTTTGCTCACACATATGGGTTTCACTTTTGCAGCACGCAGAACCCTATGTGCAGTCTTTATCTATTATTTTATTTGCCTTAAGAACTACTGTTCTCAAGGTTAGAAAGATACTTTGTACCCTTATTAGCTTTTCCTTTTGAGAGACCAGCACACCCCACCCTATGTGGAGTGCTGAGGGGTTTCTTAGTATCCCCTTTCTCTCTGCTCCTGTGACAATTATGTTACAGTAACAAGCATACACATATGGCTGGTGGCAGTGGACTTGCTCTGCTGACTTTTTTGCTATTTTCTGCTTGCAGGCTGTCTTCACAGCTGCA
This sequence comes from Ambystoma mexicanum, assembly GCF_040938575.1. Taxonomy (NCBI): domain Eukaryota; kingdom Metazoa; phylum Chordata; class Amphibia; order Caudata; family Ambystomatidae; genus Ambystoma; species Ambystoma mexicanum. The sequence continues at coordinate 172,806,900 of NC_090925.1, forward strand.
GCTATGCACAGATGGGTCACCCTTACTCCAACATGGTGACTTCTTTCTTCTTTCTCTATTTCTTGTGTGGTTGTTCTTTCCTGGTCCGTCTTCTATAGCCCTGGATCGGGGAGGTCCTGGTTTGAGTTTTATCTTCAGCAGGAACCATTTGTGTAGCTCACAGAGGCTCCAGTGTGTGAGGACAGGAAGCATGGGAGGATCCCGAAACTCTGCCATCCTTTGTCTTCTGGTGTGCCTGAAAGGAACCAGTTCCCACAGGGGGGCTGGCTATCCTGATTGTATAGCCACCTGCCCCTTTCTGTAAACTGCAGGGAGAGTTTGCAGAGGATGAGTGTGAAATCCTAATAAAAGGTGAGGTTCCTGAGGCAGAAGGCAAGTCGACCACTGGAAGAGAAGATCCATAGAAGACGACAACCAGAGACACCTGCAGCCCCTTCTAGCAACTGTGAAGAGACCACTGCTGTCCTGACCACATTTTCAAATTGACAGAGGAGCTCTGAAGAGGATGACTCCTTCCCTTTTGCTGGTGGGACCAACTATCCATAACAGGACCTGCAAGACGAGCCATCCCAAGACATGCTGTGATCTTACTGGCCTGCAAACCACCAATACCATGAGACCTCTGACTATACTGTGGTGCATCATCTTCCCATAAACAAATCCTCTCAGAACTTTAGTGGGCTCAAGTTGGATCAACAGAGGTAAGATACCCCTCCTCAAAGTCCCCTCACCATAATACAGGACTGAAGAATCAAGGTAGATTGACCGGTCTGTAAATGTTCCTCCTTGGAGCCTGTGAAAAGGTGCAGTAACAGCAGACCAACATTGGAGCATGACAAATCCATTGCTGAGAGTACTTTCTCTTGACTACTGCTGTAGCGTCCCTTTCAGAGTTCCTTCTTTTGTCACCACAACCAAGGAACCGGAGACCGGGTCCACCGTTGCTGCACCATGTAATAATCCAGCTGCATCACTCCTCAGGTACTCTGGAACTTGGTGTAGTACTTACCTCAAAGCATTTTGTCGTTCTTGTGTTGCTGGGGTGCTAATTCCATTGTTTGGGTGTTCACCCATACCGTTCTCCCAGGCCTAACGCTTTTGCACCTATAGAGAGCCTTTCACAAGGTCCCTGAAAGCTTTTTGACCCTCAAAAGCATCCTACTTACTTGTAATTGAAGAATCCGCTGGACCTTTACCTTTTCTTCTGCTTTGCATTATCTGCTTTGACTCCAATCTGACTTTAAAGAGCTCATAACTTGATAGGGATGGACTGCTAAAACCTTTAGGCCTCTGAAAAGTAATACAAGTTTTTTAAAGTGTTAAACCTCTATTGCTGGTGTTGAAACCCACTTTTTTTTATCCTACAACAGAACATTTTCTGAGTTGCATTAGCAAGTGATTTTACTTAGTGTGTTCATGATCTGAATAATTCCATGTGCTCTAGCACCTTGAAGCATCTGTGTGCTAGATGGAATTACTAATAACATATTTCAGACCAAACAACTGGACAGATGCAAAGGAGGTGGTAAAATACTGCTTTCATCTCAAAGAAGTAAAGCAGGGCAATTAAACACTCATTAAATCGATCCACGCAGGAAAACACTGTCTTTTCATATTTGCTTAGCTCACATAATGCTAGATGCGTCATCTTTGATGTCATCCTATGTGGCAAACTATAAAAACCTATCAAGGGTTGGGATTGGATCATGTCCACCTATAGAAAATGTATGCATTAGTCCCTCATTGGAGGTCTTTTATTTGTGAGACACACCCTGAGCTACTTGCATACAAGTGGTTTAAGGCACTCGTTATAGCAGAAAATGTGGCAGCGCAACAATAGATTGTATGTAATAGTGCATAGCAGGCTATTCTAATTGGTCGGCAACCCAAATCCAACCTTGGACATTCGGCTTGCTAACAGAACGTACATATAAATGAAAGCCAGGTGGTTGAAGATATGTCAACTCTCCCCTTGTTTCCCAATTAGTCTACCATCTCTCATCGGTAGGCCTAATGCCAGCGCCTTCTGTTTGAAGACAGACCTTGCCAGTCTGTACTGTCTCGGGACATTTGAGGGAGCATAGGTAACCATTATCTTAGCTTCAGGCTTAATGAGTATTAGGAAAGATTTCCATTTCATGTGTAATTTTCCCTACAGTTGTGAACCCCCCAACTTTTTGCTTAGTTGCAACTTTTCTGCAACATGATACTATTGCACAAAGTACCTTACAGTACAGTGCACTGGGTCCTTTAGTCATTTTGCAGGGCCATAGACACGCTCATAGAGATTTATATGGAGAAATGCAGATGTGCTGTGGACAGGGCTAGTGGCAGCTTATCATTTCTTGCATTTTTAACAATTTCTTGCCATGCAAACCGTGTTAACCGTGTTTGGCACAGAAAGGTGGCCTGGTTCCAAAATGGCCATGCCACAAGATTCTTTGTCCTGTCACTTGGCCATCTTGCTCCTTCACCTTTGTCAGGTCGAGCCGACCCGGACCAGTCCTTATTTGGGCATGCATTTTCCAGCGAGGCGCGCTGCTTTCACAGGCTTCTGCATGCCTTGTCCTGCCCAGGATGTGGGCAGGACTGTCTAGTTCCAATACATATCCTGGATGCCAGAGAGGTCTGGTGTGCTCTGAATGCCCAGCACCACTGTGGTCTGTGATTGGTCCACATATGGTGTGCTGTATGTGAGCAGATCTTCCATTGGGTCCTCTTTGCTTTGGTGCGAAGGAGACTTTGGATAAGAGAAGGCCCCAAACAGCCATACCATGTTGATCTCTGGAGTTCTCACAGAACAAAGTATATGATTCAAGTATCCTGAAACCAAGAAGCCAAGTCAAGGAACCGCTGGTGACCCGCTGGAAGGTTTGGCACCCTGAGCCCGCTGTCGTCCTGTGGGACCTCTCTATTCCCGGCACCTTCAGCAAACCCTGCATGTAAGCCTTCTCGGAAGTGTCCCTGGGCCAACCAGTGGGCTGACCAGCTTGCACAGGATCTTTGTTCTGTCTCCTCCGCCGTTTCGAGGAGGCCCTTGAAACTTGGGATCCCGTAAGCTCTCCATTCACAGCACTCTCACACTGAATTTCGTACACTTGGCATTCCCATGTCTGGAGTAAAGTGAGAGAGCCTGAACTGGAGAAACCGCAGTTACCATGTCATCCAGCTGTGGTGATGAACTGAAGCCTGCTGCAGTGAAACTGGCCTGATCCATCCACCAGGAGCAGAGAAATCTCCACTGTCCCATTGGTATACACGCATTTCGCCGACCTATTTTTGGTCGTTGTACTTTTCATCGCCAGATTTTACATCGCCAGAAACCCCGTGTTTTAATTTTTTTTGTTTTGGGGTGTGTTTTGTTTGTGTTGGGGTATTATTACAATAGTAATAGATGGGACTGGGGGGGGAACTCCCCCAGAATAAAAAAAAAAACCAAAACAGGGTTTCTGGCGATGTAAAATCCGGCGATGAAAAGTACCACGACCAAAAATAGGTCGGCAAAATCACGTAGAACCATCCCATTTGGGAATCAACGCTGCAGCTTCATCGCTGAAACCCGCAGAGACACAGAAATTGTCGCATTTGAACCTGCAACCGAAGTGGACTCGACAGCTGAAGTTTGGTTCAGAGAGCACCTGGAGGCGGTGAGTACTAATGACCGTTACTGGTGGCCCCTGGTGCCTCCATCGATTTTTATGCATGAGTGGGCCCTGAGGGCCCCTCTCCTTTCAACTGCTAGTGTGAACTGGAGAACTATTCCCATCTCTTGGAAATTGCTCTGCCCTGTCGGGGTGACCCTAGTTGAATAGTGGAAATTTATTCTGCATCACACCTCACCTACCTTCCTGAGCTGCTACAGACCACTGAAGAGACCCCGGTCTGTCCATCTGCACTACCGCTTGCGCCAGCATTGCAAGTACATTGGAGCACTAGTCTCCCCTCATTTTAGGGACTGGACTGCCTCTCAGTTAGAATTGTGATTAATGCCAAATTGCCTAAAGACTATCTGCACACCTGCTTCCTTCCCTTTCTAGGTTGTGGGCCCATTTTGTGTAGTTAACCATTTAGGCCCCTTGGTCTTGTATGTATGCATGCTGATAGGATTGTGTTGGTTTATTGGTATTGCTTTGATTATCATTAAGTGTATGACTTTCAAAGGTCTTGAAATAAATATAATTGTATTTTTATAACTACATCTGACTGGGAGTTATTTGTTAGTGTCCTTTAATCTGTGTGCTCATTGAGATCTTTCAGTCACCCACACCCCTCCTGAGACCTAGTCTTGACCGCCGCCAAACTACCTTGATTGGTCTGGCTTGTCCAGAAGGTTACCCTGTTCCAAGAAACTAGGCCGGCTTTCTGAACCTCCACCCACCAGGTCAGAGTTCAGAAATCCATCTTAACAAATTGGTGTACAGTGGTGGGATAGGACTGAAGGTATCCAGTGTTGCACATTAGAGAAGGCATTTCTAGTTATTCCTACCCAGGACACTTAGTGATGTTGTAGGGATAACTGTAAAGGCCATAGACCTATCTAATATAATGGAAACAAGTACCTTTATAACCTTGAATGCTTCTAGATCAGAGACATTGAGAAAGATGGGTACTGAGAGGGGTTTACCTGCTCAAGATACAAAATTGGAAATGATTCAGAAAATCATGGAATGGCAAGAGTCACAACGCAGTGCCATAGCCTCTGATGAGAGTGCAGAAGGAGGTGGAGCAGCTTTCACTGGCAGAACTGACAGTTCTGCCGCTGCCCTCATCAGTGGTGCCCATGAGGATAGGCAGCATGCAATGTCTAGTGTTTCCTCTGCCAGCTCAGATGCTGAGGCCATGCTGGAATTCAAGAAGCAAGAGCTGCTGTTTGAGCAAAAGGAGTTTGAATTTCACATGGCTAAGCTGAAGATAGAGCAGGCAGAAAAACAGAAAGACAGGGATCACGAGTTGGAACTGGCCATCCTTCAGGTTTCATCAGGATCCAGGGGATCTGGACATGGGTCTGGGTCCTCCTCTCATCCATGATTTCCTAAAGATCTGCTCAGTGTGTATGATGAGAAGAATGACATTATGGACTGGATGAATGCATTTGAGTATGCATGTGAAGTTCAAGAGGTTGTAAATACTGATACGATTGCATGGTTGCTCAGCAGACTACGCCATTCTGGCTGCAGTGCTATTATGGAGATGTCAAAAGCTCAAAGAGTAGATTTTGCAATGTTGGAGCCAACTCTCATCTTAAAGTTTGGGAATACTTCTGCCCAATACTTGAAGAGGTTTAGAGAGTACAGGAAGAAAGAAGGAAGTACTTGGGTGTCATATTTGACTGATTCTTTAAAAAATTTGACTGGTTGGGTTGAACGCTATAAGGTCTTCACCTTTGAGGGTATGATATGTCTTGTCATGCTTGAACATATTTTTGCATCTTGTTCCCCTGAGCTTAAGCAGCATTTGGCAGATTCAATGGAGTTAGATCCTAAAAAGCTAAACCATTACAGCAGATTTGTGGGTGTCACATAGAGTGTCCCATAAGGACAAGACTCATCCTGGTAAGCAGGAGGAGGGGAAAAGTCCAAAGATAAAAAAGGTGGGCAAACTGATAAAACTTCCTCCCAAAAGGACCACAAAAATAAAAATAAGGGTAAGTCACAGGACAACACACAGGGTAGTGGAGGGTATCCACCAAAACAGAACTCTGGTTACAATAAGCCTCCATATGTCCCAAGACCCAGTGGATCTTGTGTGGGTTGTGGAGCAAGTGATCAAGTGAAGGGGGACCCCAGATGTAAGGTCAAAACCTTGGGGGTCCACTCTGCTAAACTGGCCTTCTCCTCCTATGAGGAAGAAGAGATTACAGGGGCATTCTTCTCCTCAGACTCCTTCCCCGGTGGGATAGATTCTAAGGTAGTTTTAGTTTCCCTGGGTTCCTGGGAGCCTAAAGTCTCAGACGCTTATGATAGGATTCCTGATAATACCAAGCACTACTTTAAGGACAGTGTGCTGATAAATGGAGTAGATACTCCTACCCTTAGGGATAGTGGGTGCAGCAGAACTGTGGTGGATTCTACCTAGGTAGACCCTGAGAAAGTTGCCAGAGCTCCTCTGTCCTCCACTAAATTGGCTGATGGCCCACCTCTCAAGTTCCCAGTTATGCCTGTAAATCTTACTATAAATGGTACAGTGGTCAGGATTCCAGTGAGCATTCAGAGAGATGTCCCAGGAAAGGTCTTGCTGGGGAATGATCTCAGAGCTTTAGGGCTTGTGGGAGATACAGCAGAAAGACTCTGCACAAGGTCTCAAACAAGGGCTGCCTTGGCCAAGTCCAAGGGCCAGCCCAAGCCAAAGGGGAAACCCAAGGCTAAAGGAGTCAGAAAAAGTAACAGAGGGAAAGAAAACATTACCCCAAACTGACCTACCACTGAGGTGGATGTAGTTGGTCAAACACCTGAACCTGACGAGGAAGAGGTGTTGCCAGAAATTCGCAATCCCCATGATCATCCTGAGCTACAAAGTTTGTTAGTTGAAGGTGGTCCTGATAGGGTTGAGTTCAATAAGGGCCAACGTGAGAGCCCATCTCTGGAAGGCCTAAGGAGACAGGCCTGCTCCCAGATTGAGGTTGAACCTCCTGGGAAGCATTAGATTTATTGGGAAGGTTGGATCCTCAACAGTGAGCCTACAGAGTCTACAAAAGGAGACCATAGGAGGTTGGTGGTTCGCCTTGCTGTTAGACCCTTCCTCTTGCAGTTGGCGCCTACAGAGTCTACAAAAGGAGACCATAGGAGGTTGGTGGTTCGCCTTGCTGTTAGACCCTTCCTCTTGCAGTTGGCACATGAAGTGCCACTTGCTAATCACCTTGGCATCAAGAGAACCAAGCTCCTACTGGCCCAAGATGGGGGTGCAAGTAGAAGGTCACTGCAGGAGTTGTGACACATGCCAGTTATCTGGCAAAAGTGGCACAACAATGCAAGCTCCATTGGTACCCCTCCCAGTTGTGGGAGTACCATTTGAGAGGGTAGGGATTGACATTGTTGATCCCCTTGACCCTCAAACATCCTCGGGCAATAGGTTTATCCTGGTGCTGGTCGACCATGCCACCATGTCACCATTGAAGACTGTGACTGCCAAGTCAGTTGCAAAAGGTTTACTTGGCATATTTACTAGGGTTTGCTTCCCTAAAGAAGTTGTGTCTAATAGGGGCAGCAACTTTATGTCAAAGTATATGCAGGCCATGTGGAAGGAATGTGGGGTCATCTATAGGTTTTCATCCACATATCACCCACAGACCATTTGACTAGTTGAAAGGTTTAACAGGACCTTAAAGCGCATGATTGGGGCTCTGGAAGAACCCCAAAGAGGAAAATTGGATCTTCTGTTACCATGCTTACTTTTTGCCTACAGAGAAGTAACACAGGAGGGTGTTGGTTTCAGCACCGTGGAACTTCTGTTTGGTCACCCTGTAAGGGGACCCTTAGCCATAGTCAAGGAGGGGTGGGATATGCCCACTACCCCAGTCACTACCAATGTAGTAGACTATGTGCTAGGGCTCAGAAAAAGGATGGTACTCCTGATGGGTCTGGCTAGTGAAAAATTGAAGGCAGGACAAGCCCTGGTGAAACACTGGTATGACCTTAAGGCTGCCCTTATCAATTTCACACCTGGCCAGCAAGTCCTGATCATGAATCCCATAGGCCTAGAGCTTTACAGGATAAATGGTCAGGCCCTTACACAGAGGTGGAGTCACTGGGAGAGGTCATCTATTTAGTGGACCTTGGTAGGGCTGGTCAGGCTCCAAAAGTGTTCCATGTGAATAGACTGCAGTCTTTCATCCCAAGAGTTGAAATCGCTGCACTGCTGCTGGCTTCAGATGTTGAGGAAGAGGAGTCGGAACTCTCCCTGACCTGTTCCATGACAGTCCTCCAGAAAGCTCCATTGAGGGTGTCCATGTGGCCCCTCACCTGACTGCTGATCAACAAGCAGAGGTGAAAAGTTTGCTGAGGCAATTGTCCCCCTTGTTCTCACAGTCTCCTGGTTTGACCCCCTGGTGCAAACATAACATTGACACAGGGGACAGTGTACCTACCAGAAGTAGGGGATACAGGATGTCAGACAAAGTAAGGTCTTACATTAAGGAATATAGGGGCAACAAAAGCCTTCTTTTTTGTTAAAGGGGGGCTTGACTCAGAAAAGGCGTTTGGCATAAACAAGAAAAGAGGAGAGTCAACAGCTACCCCATGTCAACCGTGTAGAGGAGGTAGGCTTAAAACAGGCAGGGAGCTAGTTTGCAAATACTAGCCATTCAGGGTCACCTATAGGTTAGAAAGAGGTTGGATAATGATTAAATGTATTCATCGCTTCGGACACACATCTAAAAATAGTAGGTTCAAAAGAGAAAAAACTAAAAAACAAACTTGAAAGTCACATATGAGCCTCATTTGGCTTACAATGGAAAGTAGAACAGGTGACAAACTGTTATCATATCACAGTTGGGTAAGTGAGGGTTAGTAGCATAAATATATAATGTGGATTTCAAATACTACTGTTAGACTAGTAGTATGTTATTGCTGTCGACATATATTTATGTAGGTGTTTCTGGTTCAGGATGGAGTCAACCTTCACTGGGATGGAGTTGTTCACAGATGAAGGGTCCGAACTGTCATCAGGACGTGGTTTGGGCTGGTGAACGCCTATGGAAACAGGTGACACATATGGGGGTGGGAGGTGTCAGAAAAATGGTGACCACACAGAGGGTGTTCTGTGTATAAAGGCTGACTCCATCCCGAACCAGAAACACCTACATAAATATGTGTCGACAGCAATAACATACTACTAGTCTAACAGTTTCCCTACTATTGTTTAGTCACCTGAAGTACTGCTTATGTTTTCTATTGTGTTGATTAGTTGAAATGGTTCATAATTACCTGAATATAACATTGCCTTGTGTTTATAAAATAAATGTCTGTTTTACAATAACTACAAGTGTATAAGAGTTTCTGTGGGCCTATGTATTTACTGGGTTCATTGTACTTACCCACAGCTCACATCCTCCTCCTAAAATAAGCCTTGCTGCTCTACCAAACCTTTGCGTAGTACAGACTTATACAACTTTACCTTAACTCTGAATATACAAACCACCAAAGAGAAAATAATGGCACCCCCATACCCACCAGAGCCAAAAAAAAAACCAGACGATCTCCTACCATTCTACCAATCGTCTATCAATGCTCTTCCAAACAACCAGCATCCTGAGCTCCTAATAGAAAGCTACAATAATGCTTTGAAAATAGCATTAGACACCATTGCTCCTCTAAAACCCCAAAACAAGTTAACAACTAGCTCACCTAAATGCTTGGTTCACCCCACAGCTAAAAGAATTAAGAATGCAAAAAAGGAAATTAGAGTCTAAATGGTGCCATACCCCATCTGAAGAAAATAAAGTGCAACTTAGACTTTTCACCAATAAATACAAAAAAGAAATCCTACTTACAAAAAAAAATATTTTTAATAAAGAATTTGTAACGCAAGCTCCAACACTAGAGAATTATTTACCATTCTAAGGGAGCTGGAATCCCCCGTACCACCACCCGACAACATTGCCAAAGAGAAACAATGGTACACCAGCATCCAAAATGCCCTAGCAAATAAAATTAAGTTACTCCAAACCAAATTTGCCTTAACAAAATACTCCCCACCTCCCAAGGATACACCACTCATCACCATCCCTATGACTACCAACTCACCCGGCCTCAACCCATTCAAATCAAAAAAATATCCATCCTGGAAACTGAAAAGATAATCGCCTCCCTCAAACCATCCAACTGTAAGGGTGACAGCTGCCCTGCCCAGTTAATTAAGGGTGCTGCAAGAGCCCTAGTCCCCTTCATAACCAAACTGATCAATGCTTCCTTCTCCAACACCATCCCAAGTAACCTAAAAGAGTCCTGAGTCCTACCCCTCCTCAAAAAGCAAACCCTAGACCCTGCCATTCCCACTAACTATAGACCCATCAGCACAGCACCATTTCTCCTCAAGATAATAGACAGAGTAGCATACCTGCAAATCCAGCACTACCTTGAAACTAACCAACTCTTAGGCACCCGACAATCAGGATTCAGATCACAGCACAGAAACTGCCTTAATTGATCTTAAAGTACAGATTGACGAACTCAATGACAAGGGAAACACTGCCATGCTACTCCTCCTTGATCTGTCTGCGGCCTTTGATCTGGTGGATCATGCAGTGCTGTGCAAACACCTGGCATCGGCTGCCCACTTTTCAAATGAGGCTATAGCCTGGATCCAATCATTTTTGGACAACCGCACAATGAGAGTTTTCTCAACATTGGCATCAGCAGACTATCAAAATACCTTGCGGTGTAGCACAAGGTTCCTGTGTCTCGCCAACTCTATACAATATCTTTACCAAGCCTTTATTTGACAAATTGGACAGACTGGGTGTCACCTACACAAATTACGCAGATGACACCCAGCCAGATCCTCATTCCCCTTTCGGGCAATTTTGACACAGATACGGCCTTGGTAAACAAAATTTATCTCATCATTCAGGCATGGATGGCCACACATGGACTATGCCTGAATGATGATAAAACTGAAATCCTACTTCTCTGATTTGCCAACCTAAAAAAAACTCAGCCCCGACTACTCAGCATTTAACATTGATGGAAATATAATCACAGTTTCCAAAACAGTAAAAACACTAGGTTTTCACCTCGACTCAGCCCTAACTCTAAAGAAACAAGTTAACTCCCTTGCATCCTCACAGCTTACACCTGTAAACTCATTAGGGCAAGCAGAGCTTTTCTCACCCACGCCAGCTGCATCATCATTGCCAATGCCCTAATACTCTCCAAACATGACTATTGTAATGCTCTGTATTTGGGAGCTAACAAATACATCATTGGCAAAATACAAACTTTACAAAATAACGCCCTCAGTACTGTCCTCAATCTAACCTCTAAAGAACACATCTCTAACACTAGAAGAAAACACAAATGGCTCAAAATCTGCGACAGAATCTCACTTAAGACAGCATCACTTACCCACAAATGTCTTAACAATGCAGCCCCCCCCCTTACCTGGTAGCAAGAATTGTGAGAAAACCCTCCACTCGCCCCACCAGAACTGCCAACTCCAACTGCCTTCAGATACCTAAATTTAGACTAAAAAGAACAGGTGGCAGTCACTTCCCAGTTAAGACGGCCCAATACTGGAATGCACTCCCACTTGACATCTGAACAGACCAGTCCTACCACAGCTTTAGACGGAATATACTTGCATGGCTACATTCCAACGACCCCCAAGATTGACCATGGATCAACCCATTTCTACTAACCTACCTGACTGTACATATGTATATTCTTTTAACTGTTTTATCGTGATGTCAAGTATACGTGTATACTTGACATTGGCATGTCATTGATGTAATGCTTATGTTTATACTGTGCCTTATAACTAAGATTTTAAGCAATTGTGTTCTCCTGTTCTCTGTAGCGCCCTGTTACCTTTGGGTTTGGCACGCCATACAAAATCAATAAACAAACAATAAGAGTTGGGGCCTGTTCACCAAGGGATAGTTTTATAAAGTATCACCTTGTGTAAAATTTAGGAAAACCCCCCTAAAAGCGCTTAATAGGAAATGTGGTAGTAGTTCAAAGGAAATCAGGTTACAACAGACAGAAATGAGATGGCCGCCGACAGGTAGTCATAGGCCTTTGAACGACAATTATTTTGGTAGTTGCCAGCAAATTACATGGTGCTCGACAGTAGCTGCTAACAGTCTGATAGGGAGCGAGTTGACTAGTTGAAATTAAATTGTATGTTAGTTGTTAACACCTTTTGGTGCCTAAGAGGGAATTGGTTGGTTAGCTGACAGGAAATTAAGGTGGAATTTGATGCCAGTCGAAAGAAAAACCTATGTTGGGATGTGTTGGATAGTTGACAGAAATGCAACTGCATCTAAAGGAATGGTTCGGTCAAAAAATGTTATTGCCCCTACGGGTCGGCCATGTGTTTTTAAGCCTAAATCGCGCGATTTTAGGAAAAATTCATATGGACCTTACCTGAGTTTTCGTCCATTAAACGCATGCGAAAACAGGCATCCGGGAGCTGCCATTTTGTGATAATGCTATCACTTGCCCCATCGCCCTGGCTGACCTGCTTTTGCGGCACTAAATCATATCCCCCTGCCCCTGAGCCTGTCATCAGCAGACGTGTACCGCCCATTTCACAACGCCAAAGCACGTCTCGTGTCAACATTCGCTGCGCTTCAGCTAATGACGTGTCGCCATGGAAATGGCAGGACGCCTCTTTCCTCAATAAGTATAAACAGACCGTTTCACAACACACAGCAGCAGATTTTCGATTCCATTCCTCTCTCTGTGTCACTTTGAGTATTCTGTGACTCGTTTCTGAGCTCTGGTCAGCTACCTTTGTTGCTTGTAGCCTGTGTGAACAGATACCATTACCACCGCTATAAATTATTTTAATTTGTTTAACACACAATGGCTACAATAATGCCCTACATGTACGAGCCCGAGTATACCGAGGAGGAACAACTGGAAAGGGAAACACGCGAAAACGATGGGTCTTTGGACGGCAGTTGGGAGGACGATTCAACAGCTGAAGAGCCTGGGCCTAGTTGCATGGACGGTGTTTCCACTTGGTGCACATGCAATCGGTGCGAGCTAATGCCAACTGAGGACGGGAACTGCTGCTACTGTGAAAACTCGGGATGCGTGGCCTACATTTCTGAAGGCGAGCCACGACCGCAATGCATAACTGAGCTGCCAGACTTCAGGGCAGCCTGCCTCACACGGTCCGTGTTGAGGATAATGATGGTGCTTATGCACGAACTTCGTGCAACTGCTCGTCCTCGTAATCCGAGTAACGAGTAAGTATACTCTGCTTGTCATGCCACTCCTATTTAATGGTCTTCTACTATATCCAAAATTACATATACATATCATTGTAACGCATGAAAGTCGTTCAATAGTGTGCAGTGTCTAGATAGCATTTGTCCGAGCAGAATGCCATTAGTTACAAGAATTGTCATTGTCAAACGTTTATTAAACTTATCTTGGTCATTTAAAAACAGTTTGTTTCATTCCTTTTCACAGGTGGTACAGGCTGGTGGCCTATCGTTCCTTTACATGGTGGCTTCACGGGAGGCTTGGACACCGCGTTCGAAGATTAATACCCGCCTGTGCTGTTCGTGCCATAAGAGAAACGTTCCCGAGTGGAAGCGGTCTGTACAGGGGATTTTCTCTCACTGTGCTGCAACCTGACCTGTACAATGTGTAAAGTCTTGTATTTTTGTGTCATCAAAATAAGATACAAAATAAAACACCACATATATTTTAACAACGGTTGTTTCGATTTTTTAAATGAATCAAGTGTGTCTCCATTCAAGGATGGACGTCAGACATCTGTGTTCCGAATTGGTGAAGGTCAGGTCGCTGTGAAGCGGGGTGGTCACTATCTAAGCTAACATAATGGGCCTCATTACGACCCTGGCGCTAATGGTTTAACGGCACCGTAAAGAGCGTCGGCGCCGTTAAACCATTAGCACCTGATTACAAGGTCCCTTAGCGGGTTGGAGGCTTTAACGCCTGCTTTTTGCAGGTGTTAAAATCCAACCCGCTAAGGGACCTTGGAGCTAATTACGGCAACCGTAATTTACGGTGCCGTAATTAGCGCCTTCCCCATCCCCATTATGCCCTATGGAGCAAAATGGGAATGGGGAAGGGCAAATGGTGAATGTGGAATTACCGCCCCCGCCAACCTTGTGATGGGGGCGGTAATTCCACCATCCACCATGCCGGACACCGGCATGGACCATGGTGCTAATAGCACCATGGTCCAACGCCAGGGTCGTAATGAGGGCCAATATATTATCTGCACGCCCCAGGCCCACCCATCCCACCCCCCTCTATCAAAGGCGGTTTGCACCTGGGGATCAGCGCTGGCATGGGGGGCTATCACGGGCGCAAACGGCCAAGGTGCCAAACAGCATGTACACTTCAAAAGGTATCCCACGCCCAGGGGCCATCGCTCACATGGCCTCCTCAGACCCTGTGTCTCCAGGCAGGCCTCCCCGGAGGCAGGCCGCCCCCTGGAAACCACAAAATACCACGACATACACACGTCAATAATGCATGAACTGAATAACCCTTGTTCAAAGTCTTTCAGTCGGTTATGTCTCTATGAAAGTCACACATATATCTATACTATCAATCAACAATGGATTTTACAGGCCTTAAGTTAAGGGTCTTGACCACTATAATACACTGTTTAAAGTGTGGGTCTGTGCTCACAAAAATCTCCGGTATGTGGCATTTGTTATTGATAGGCAACGATATACTGCAGTAGGGGTCTAATGTTAGTTGGGGATCTGCTAGGTGGGCATCATGGCGTGGTCAGTGGTCTGGCACATGAAGAGAATACCTTGCAGGGACACAGGGTCAGAATGGCAGTAAGTTTCCACTGGCGAGGGTGCGTGGGCAAGGACACGTTTGCGGAGATGAACGAGCTATGTGCTTAGTTCAGGCTGGTTCACATGCAGGACAGTGATCTCAGAGGAAGAGTGATGTGTTAAATGTATTAGCTGTTGCAAATACCTCTGGAGTTTTCCAGTCAGAGTGGGAACGAGGGTGGGGGCCATGTGCTCTGCGCTGTGAGGCCTGGTCACCAAGATGGAGTGGAAAGGGGGTACAAAAATGGATGCCCTGTGTTCTGCTCAGTGGTCCCATCTACGCAAATGCCAACCAAAGTTAACATCACATAAGGGCAAGGGGCGAACCCACTACTGGAGGCACTTGGTCCGAGTTTCTACTGAGAAGTAAAGGATGAGAGGGGCCTGATGGCCCCTCGCTCCCACAAACTTGCCTGCATTCCCACCGGCCCATCCATCCCACCCCCCTCTATCAAAGACGGTTCGCACCCGGGGATGAGCGCTGGCATGGGGGGCTGTCACGGGCGCAAATGGCCAAGGTGCCAAACAGCCTGTACACTTCAAAAGGTATCCCATGCCCAGGGACCATCGCTCACATGGCCTCCTCAGACCCCGTGTCTGCAGGCAGGCCTCCTCTGAGGCAGGCCGCCCCCCCTGCAATCCACATAAGTGTGTCTCCATTCAGCAGTCTTCCTGTGCCTTATCTGCACGCCCCAGGCCCATCCATCCCACCCCCTCTATCAAAGGCGGTTCGCACCCGGGGATGAGCGCTGGCATGGGGGGCTGTCAAGGGCGCAAACGGCCAAGGTGCCAAACAGCATGTACACTTCAAAAGGTATCCCACACCCAGGGGCCATCGCTCACATGGCCTCCTCAGACCCCGTGTCTCCAGGCAGGCCTCCCCTGAGGCAGGCTGCCCCCCTGCAATCCACATAAGTGTGTCTCCATTCAGCAGTCTTCCTGTGCCTTATCTGCATGCCCCAGGTCCATCCATCCCACCCCCTCCATCAAAGGCGGTTCGCACCCGGGGATGATCGCTGGCATGGAGGGCTGTCACGGGCGCAAGCGGCTAGGGTGCCAAACAGCATGTACACTTCAAAAGGTATCCCACGCCCAGGGGCCATCGCTCACATGGCCTCCTCAGCCCCCGTGTCTCCAGGCAGGCCTCCCCTGAGGCTGGCCGCCCCCTGCAATCCACATAATTGTGTCTCCATTCAGCAGTCTTCCTGTGCCTTATCTGCACGCCCCAGGCCCACCCATCCCACCCCCCTCTATCAAAGGCGGTTTGCACCTGGGGATCAGCGCTGGCATGGGGGGCTATCACGGGCGCAAACGGCCAAGGTGCCAAACAGCATGTACACTTCAAAAGGTATCCCACGCCCAGGGGCCATCGCTCACATGGCCTCCTCAGACCCTGTGTCTCCAGGCAGGCCTCCCCTGAGGCAGGCCGCCCCCTGGAAACCACATAATACCACGACATACACACGTCATTCATTCACAAACACACCCTGTTTCTTATACTTTATAAACCACTTGATATGTCTCCTGAGAACATCTTTGTGCTTTGCAAGTCAATTCATGAACCTTCTACCTGAGAAGAACTGAGATCTATGCTAATTTATTCGTTGTCGTGCTATCTGTGACCGCTTAGAGCAAACTCGTCAGTGTGCTACCTGTGGCCATCTACCTGTTCTCCTGCAACATACTGCTCGGCCTTCTGAATCCAACTGTTTGTTGGTCAAGGTAAGGCCATATATCCTAGTCATATTTCGGTCATTTTTACATTTCTATCTATTTGAGATTACAGTACCCAATAGAGCTATGGTCATTGGTCTCATTGCTATTGACTTGAGTTTCAATTATTATGCTATCAATAGATCTATTTATTTTCATCTGTGACAATTGTCATCGAATTGCATCCTTCGGGGCTCCAGTCAATAATGTAAGCATGTTTCCTTTTCATGCAAGACAGAACATCCAAGGGACTAGTCACATGTTCAGAGTTTAGTCACATAATATAAAAAATGTCTGTAATTTATGCAAATACTAAGCCGCACATGATGAACTGGTATAGTTCCGACGACCAAAACAAACCTTGCATTGAGCATGGTATGGTTCATTTACTTTTTTATGACATTTTTATTCATCAAGGTTTTATAATAATCTTGATATTTACTTTTCAGAATTTTCAACAATGCCTGCCTGTTCGATTAGCGGTTGCCCTTCGAAGACCCATGCTAAATCTGAAGGCACTACAATGCATGTATTCCCGAAAACTGTTGATCAAATAAGAGAATGGGTCAGACATTGCAGATATCCCCTGGATGAGCTGGAAAGTAGAGTCCAACAAGTCTTAGAGGACAAGAGGGGTGATCGATACCGCATCTGCAGCCGGCACTTTTCCTCGAACATGTACGCCACATCTTGGGTAACAAAGAAGAATAAACGGCGAACGGCACGAAAATTGCTCACAAAGCTATTCCAACTCTATTCGTCCACATTCCGCCACCGGTGAGTCAAGTGTCCGGATTTAGCTTTAGGCCTTGCAGTAGTGTGTAGGTAGCCGAATGGATTAATTGATATTTTAGGTGTTGTGTCCCTTGTAATACTCCCTTGTAATACTTTCGATATTGATATGAGTGTATAGCTTTTTGAATAATGACATTTATCAATAAATTATTTTTCGATTTTATAACCCCCAAAGGAAATCTATTTATGGGCACAGGGAACTGTACTATATTGCGCATTTTCAATAGCATTATTCTCAAGTATTCTGTCGGTTTATATGGCAATTTTTTAATATTTGCATTTCATCATCAAACGATAATTTACCTTTACAACTGCTTGACTATCCACTGAATCTGAAGCAAGAACATTCTACATCCGTGACATGCCCGCAGTTATCAACCACTTCTAGCGCGTATCAGGTAATCATACTTGGCTATTCCGCTACAGACTTGTTTTATGCATGTCAAGTAATAGTTTTTATGTATCGTGTGATTATTTTACCAATTGTTTGGTTAGTGCTTTTCAATTGATATACACCTTAGTTGTCGTCCCCTGGTGTTTGTTTTCAGTTATAATTAGTGTTATCCATACTAATGCAAGTACTGTCTTTCAGGGAGATGCTTAAGCGTCCACCACATTGACAACAGCCCTAGATGTTCTTCAGTAGCACGAGGTATGGATACTGACAGCTCCATCGACAGTGATCATCAGGACTGGAACACTTGTCGTTTGATTGTTCTACACCATGTTTCATTCGTGGTTAGCCATTGATATGTACCTGTGCGGTCGACCCCAAGTGTGTGTTGTGTTTTCAATATTGTAATCCTTACTAATGCAAATACTATGTTTCAGGCAGTTGTTGAAGCGTCAACCCACGCACTTGATGCAGAGCCTGACATTCAAGTAATTCCAGGGGAAGCAGGACCATGCAGATACGAATCAGCGCAACAGCTTTCGGAGGTGCACACTTCATTTACAACATCCATAGATATTCTTCAGCAGCACGAGGTATGGATACTGACAGCTCCATCGAGTGTGATCATATAACGTGATTCCATTTGCTATACTTTCTTCCCTATTAACGCAGGTACTGTGTTTCAGGGAGACGATGGAGCTTCCACTACAATCACAAGATCCCATTTAGATGATGCAGATGTAAAGAAATCAGAGAAATAAGTCGATTAAATCTGATCATATTTAAATATTCCTTGATTCTTTTAGACAATGCAACGTTTGTGGTTATCTCTTTATATGTACTTGTGCCGTCGACCCCAAGTGTGTGTTATGTTTACAATATTGAAAACCATACTAACGCAAGTACTGTGTTTCAGGGAGTTGCTGATGCCTCCTCTTCAATACAATCATTCGTGGCAGTCCATGCAGAGCCAGAGGTATGGATACTGACAGCTCCATCGAAGTAGGTCATCAGAGCTCGAATACTTGTCGTTTGATTGTTCCTCACAATGTTTAAATCGTGTTTGGCTATTGAGATGTACCTGTGTGTTCGTCCTCACGTGTGTTTTTATGCTAACAATATTTTGATACACAGTAATGAAAATACTATGTTTCAGGGAGTCGATGGAGCCTCATTCCGTGCTGTCTATGCGTATACAGAAAATATTGTCGTTGCAGTGCAAGAGGAAGGGGAGACATGCGGATATGAATCGGAGCAACAGCGTGCAGATGTTGAAGGTTGAGTCAAAAAAGTTGCAAAGAAAAGAAACAAAACTAAGGTTAGTTACAAACAGTTCATAACTTTAGAAAAATGTTTGTGCTGGGGACTATTTTATGTTTTTTTCCAGTCAATTGTACTATACTTTATCTTGTGTTTAAACTGAACATCCCTTTTCCAATCTGTCCTCTAGTTACCCGTGGGTCTACGAACTATACATACACAGACAGTGAAGCGAATGAGAGATGTTGCTTGCCAGACCATTTACACTATGGAGGAACTATTAATTCAGACGCGGCGTGTTGGGACTCGGGATGCTCATGTGCAATGGCTAGAACATGAAATGAATGTCTCCGGAGAATCCAGCAAAGTTGTATTGGACCATTGCTACAGTACGACCGCACTACCGCAACAACATTATACTGGATGTATTGAAGATATCTCTGAAGTAGTCGCAGATCAATTCACACAATCTACACCCGCCAAAAAATTGCCACCAAAAAAGCTGTCGACATTGTTGTGTTCTCCCATCAATGTTGAAGTAGCAGATGTTGAAATGACAGAGAATGAACCAGCAGCAGCATTCACCGACGCATCAGAACTTGATAGCAGCGATATTTCTTTCAAATGTGGTGATATGTCCTCAACGTCACAGGCCGAAACAACTTTGACGCAGGATGACAGTCGAATGAAAGAGGGCAAATACATAGTATTCGACAGTTGTTTGATGGATATTATAAATATGCTGAAATGTGGGCATTCCTTCAGAGGGAAAGTATGTCGGAGGCCATTGATTCATGTGACTCGTCAAAAACAAGGCAGTAACATCAAAATAAATGCCGCCTGTAGATTAAATCATACGTTCTCATGGTCTGCACAACCAATGCTGGGGAAACTGCCAGCAGGCAATCTACTGTGTGCAGCTGCCTCACTTTTTAGTGGGTCCAGTTTTAGAAAGTTAGAGTCTTTCTTTCAGTTTGTGGGACTCCATTTCATTTCAAAAACGCAGTACTACAAATACAAACATGATTATCTGTTTCCGGCCATTAGTGATGCTTGGAAAATTGAACAATTGTCTCTAGCAAGTACATTCGATGGCAAACGATTCAGGCTAGCCGGCGATGGACAGTGCGACAGCCCTGGATTTTCTGCCAAGTACTCCACCTACCACTTTCAGGACATGGATAGTAAGAAAATTGTGAGTTCCGTGGTCGTGCAGGTAACACAATGTACATCCTCAGTGGCCATGGAGAAACGAGGATTTATAAAATCAGTGGAATATCTACAATCGAGGGGAATGCACATCGACCTCATAGCCACGGACAGACACGTTTCAATTGCCAAGACAATGAGAGCATTTCCCACATATTAAACATCAATTTGACGTATGGCATCTTGCTAAATCAATCAATAAGAAAATCTCGACTGCAGGGGAAAAATAAGGTTTGGAAAGTATTTCAGAGTGGTCCCAGTCTATCAGCAACCAACTTTGGTGGAGCTCCAAAACTTGTGAAGGGTCAGTGGAAATACTACTTGAAAAATGGCGGTCAGTGATGCACCACTGTACCAACGTGCACCACTGGTCAGAAAACCTACATTTCCACCAATGTGAACATGGCCCTTTGTCCCCCCTGGAGGCACTGAAGAAGAAGTGGTTGATTCCATCTTCACCTACACACAAAGCCATTGAGAAGATTGTTTTCAATAAAACTCTATCAACAGATTTGAGGGGACTGACAGAATTCTGTCACACAGGAGGTTTCGCAATATGTGCCTAAAGTACAGGCCAAAGCGCTTGCATTTCAGCATACAGGGCATGAGACATAGGACTCTACTTGCCGTCTTGGCCCATAATGAGAATCTCAGCCGTGAACAATCTTGGACTAAGGGTAATGTAAGGATGCCTCGCTACACTAAGGCCTTTTCAAAAAGAAGTAAGCAATGGGTGATCAAACCAGTCTATGAGGAAATGGAGTTCGACTTTGTCAAAAGCCTTATTGTTGCTGTATTAGAGAAGCACAGATATGGAATTTTGAACGTTTCTGTGCAGAGCACTGATCCATTGCCACCCAAAATTGCCACTGTGCCATGACCACCCAAAGGAGAGCTGGTTGTGAAGTACAAATCCTGGTTTAAATAATTGTAATACGATTGTCTTTTTGTAAATAAATGTTATTGTACAGTGTACATACAAAGTATGCTAACCCTAACCCCTATCTTCACCATCCTGGGTGGCGAACAACCTGGGTGTCATCTTTGAATTCTCTCTCTATTCACCTCATATTGCTGACCTTGTCTATATATGTATGTATATATTTTTGTTGATGTAACTAATTTTCGCAATCTCATGTAAATGCTGTGCACTGTTAACCGAGGGGAGGCTTGCGTATTGCAAATAATAAAACAAACAAACAATAAATCTCACTTTTAACTCAACTCCTCGGGTACTTTATACTTTCCCTGACCTTCCCCAAAAAATTAAAAGCCTCAATAGTTATGGTTCTTTGGGGCTGCAAAGCTCGCAGACAACGAGGACAAAATTGGGGGCCTTAAAACGCGCCAGGCGAGCCGTTGCAGATGGGAGAGAAGCCAGTTCGCATTTGCACATTGAGGCGCAGTACGTAGATGGATTCAAAACTTCAAGTTCTCACAGATGGCTTTACTACGGGATGTGGCAAAGAAAGAATGTATGCTCATTTCTAGTGAAGGTCAGCGGCTTTGATTTTCAGCTCGCGCCCTGAAGAGGCCCACAACTCGCACTGGCATTATAAGGTTCTATTGTTTTTTTACCTTGAGAGACAGGGACCATGCTGAAAGAACTTCATTTGAAGGGGGGGGTGTGCAATAACATAAGAGACGATAAGGCAGAAAATTCTGAAACTAGACCGAGTTTCATGTTAGTTCAGTATACGAAAAATCGTTGTCAAGAGCACAGTAGGATTTACGGACTGCATTACGCAGAGACACAATGGAAATTGCAAATATAATGTATGTAACTCTTTAGACGCTTTTATACTAGAATGAAGAATTAATGAATGGATGCATGAATAAATTAATGAATGAAGAGCTAGGAAAACGTTTGTGGGATCATCGTTGTAGCGGGCACATGGGCATGCAGGTCCACATTCCACACGCATGTAGACAAACAGTTGTTTCTCATTGTGTACCAACCTCAATTTATTTTGTTACTTTTCACATTGATTTTAGAGCCGAACATACTCCATTGCATTATCCTTGAAAGCAAATAGTTTCAGCTCGGCCATAATAAATAAAATGAATAATATTAATAAAGATCGGCTGGCAAGACAAATTATAATTTTTATGTTTTCAAAACAGGTATATCCTTCCCTAATGCGACTGCCACCAGTTTCAGACCCCGGCAGACGGCTTCTTCAACCGCCAGCTGCAGTTTCTTGTCAACAACTGCACCACTTTGACAATCTTAT
The DNA here is from genome assembly GCF_040938575.1 of Ambystoma mexicanum. Lineage (NCBI taxonomy): Eukaryota > Metazoa > Chordata > Amphibia > Caudata > Ambystomatidae > Ambystoma > Ambystoma mexicanum. The sequence goes on from NC_090925.1 coordinate 172,828,996, forward strand.
GGGACGATCGCCAAGGGCCCATATGCCCTGCCGCGGTACTAGCGGCTAGAAGCAACATATCAACCTTTACGCTGGCCTAGTGCCTACTTGATGGAACAGCCTTGCGGTTCACCGTGCGACCAAAGTGCTTCTTTTAACGAAAACCAACACCCTGTGTACCATAAAGGAACAACGCGTGACTCACGATAAAACTGAACCGTTTTTGCGGATAGAGATAAAAGAAAATAAATGGCACTCCGAGTTCATATGGAAATTGCTGAATATTCTATAAACATCTAATGTCAAATAAATGTACTTTACCAAATGTACCGTGTTGCTGTTTGATTTTAAAGTACAGTTTCATATTCCGAATTGTGAGTTGATCTGTGTTGGTTTCCGGGTTCTGTGCGAAGTCGCGTAGAAGACGACTGGGCGCATTTGCCTATGCAGCACAGAAACATCACGGAGAGAGGCGGGGAATATGAATGTTTTCATAATGTCAGGCTCAGGGGCGGGGGATATGATTTAGTTCCGCAAAAGCAGGTCAGCCAGGGCGATGGGGCAAGTGATAAGATTATCACAAAATGGCAGCTCCCTGATGCCTGTGTTCGCATGCGTTTAATGGACGAAAACTCGGGTAAAATCCATAGGAAATTTTTCTAAAATCGAGCGACTTAGGCTTAAAAACACATGGCCGACCCGTAGGGGCAATAAACATTTTTGACTGAACCATTCCTTTAACTGGAGATAAGTTGGTGCTTAATAGGAAGTCTCAGCTGGTTGACAGAGGATTAGATAAGCATACGTCAACAAAGGACTGCTCTGTTTCAGGCAAAAAGAAAATGAATACCTCCCCACAAGGCACTTGCGATCCTCAGTTTTCAACATGCTGGTTGTCGCAGCTTTCAGGTAAAAGAAACTGGGAGGAGGAAGGCTGAGTGAAGCACAAACCCACATTTGGAACTTTTTCATGATGACCACCCGAGAAGTGGAGGATTGTCACCACATCTGCGAAAGACTGGAGACCTTCTTCCTCGGGGGATCCTATGTTTTTTAACCCTGAGGACCCGATTCTGAGGTGCATGTACACATAGAAAAGTGTTCTTCCAAGAAGGAAGAACATTGTTCTTAAAAGCACCATGATCTGTGAAAGTGAGATTTACATGGGCCTGATTCTAGGCTTGACAACAGCCCTAGCGACCATCCGGAATGCAGGGCGGGCATTGCGAGGAGATTCTCCTGGCAAAGCCCTGATTTTGTACATCAAAAAACAGCAGTCCAAATACAGCACCTGTAAGGGGCCGTTAACATCTTCTGCACACGTTTCCCTTTGTTAATTAAGGACACTTTCGTAAATAAGAAAAGTGGCAGACTTTTGAGAAATGCTTGAAGTGAGTGATACTGCTGCACATTCTGCTCCTGTAGCGAGGGATTTCTGCAGCTTTTACAGCTCGCAAGCACATCTCCCCTCCAGTCTTTTCACCCACGTCAGAATGGTGGTGCTGAAAACCGGATGGGAGAATGTCACCTTTCTTCACTGCTTTCCAGCCGAGCGTAGAATGGGACCCTCCCTGTTACAGTCCTGCGGGCTTCATAGCACTATAAATGCACTTCAAGCAGACTTATCCATCCCCAAGGCATTTCAATCTGTGCCTACTACTCTGCTCGCATCCTGTCTGTTCTTTCTGCTTATGATGCAAGCTGTTCACCCCACTCCATTCCCTTTGCTTTTAATTCAGCTGAATAGCTTCCCGAGCCCCTGAAAGAGCAGATCCCCCCTACCCTCTTCCTCGGTAAATGTCCTGGCCTGTCCTTAGGGCTAATCTAATATAATGATATAAAGGTCTGGTCGTGGCTTACAGCAAATGAGGTCAGGGTTAATGTTTAGCCATGTGAGGGAGCAGGAAGTCGGATAGAAAGGCCTCCGAGACACACTCCTGGGCCAAGCTGCGCATTTGCTCCAGCTCACCATTATTTGACCCACAGCGACATCTAACGACATCAGTGAGAAACACCAGGCTCGGCCAAACTCACTGATTCATGGCCGAGTCCCGCCCTTGCCCAGTTTCAATGGTGGGATGACTTTAATGCACTCTCATGCTTGAGAATTATAATGTTTCTTTAAGAAATCGCAGCGTTGGAGAAAGGCCCTCTGATCCTGCTCCTTACCCCTGCCCTCCTATCCCTCGGACATTGACATACCCAGAGATGCCGTCGAATGCCTGCCATACCTGCCTACATTTGAAAATCAAAATTCCTGAGATTTATGCCCCGCCCACAGCCACGCAAGACTCCACCCATTTGCACACAGACCCACACGCCCCGCCCACCTGTCAAAAAGATAAAACTCGTTGTTGTAGCCTTCATTTTGCTTACTTTAGCATTGAAAATCATTCATTCAATGCTATGGTAAGCAAAATGAAGGTGGAGCCGGTGTTGTATGCTATCCTGCAGGCCATGATAGATTGTGGGAGGCAGTGTTCGGCAATCTTCGGAGTCACGCCCACTTGATGGCTCCAGCCATACATGCAGCACGAAAAGAAAAGCTAATGTCATAGCCCGCCTACAGCCCGCCCTCCAACATCTCTATTGAGGGATTGGCCAGAGCTACCAGGTGGGCGTTGTTGCAGGGCCTTCACTCTGTCATGGGAAGCCGAATATCATACAGTATGGTATAATATTGTCACGACTCGCTCCCTTCGCTCCCGTTCCCGCCACTTGGGGGCATGTTTTGGGGCTTATTCCTTGCTGGACATTTCCTCCGAACCTAATGCCACAGTGCTGTAATGAATTGGGAGCGCTAAATCCCTATTTTCCAAACTACTTCCCTTCCGGATCCATTCCAGGTTTTTGGCAGCCAGCATGCTTCTTTAACCAAATGACTGTGCTTCCCAGAATGCCTGGCCCACTGCTCCACCTCCACCCTTGCAGGACAAGGTTGGGTGGAGGATAGGCAACACCTGTGGCTGCAGGTGCAGCAGTCAGCACACCTGAGGCGTGTGCTCGTTAAACAGCTTTAAAAGCCTCAGTCTCACTTCAGTCCAGCGCTGGTCATCGTTTGCAGTGTTCCTGTTTTTGACTAGTCCCTGGTTCCTGGTTCCTTGCCTTTGTACCTACTTCCTTGTTCCTGTTTTCTTGTTTCCTCCGCCCTGAATTTCGGATTCTTGAGCTAATTGATTTCTGCTCCCTTGATTTCCCTTTTTGCCTTCCTCTATTTGCAGGCAGCAATTCTCAGTGCTTTCCCCTTTTAGATGCAGCCCAGTTTGTCTGTGTTCTATATTTCTTTGACTCTGTCCTTTGCTGCTGTTACCCATTTGCCTTAGCCTTCCTCTTAGTTTAGTTTCCTGTCTTTTCCTTGGAGGGGTAGGGAGAAGTTTGCATAGGTTATTTCGTTTTTCCCTGCTCCTGATCCTTACTTTCTAGAGGATCCATTCCATGTTTTCCACTGCACTTCTGCATTTATTTTCCCTTTGATTATTAGGTGTGGTGTGCGGTAGTAGCTTGCTCCTGTGTGAATGCTTATGTTTTCCTCACTATTTTGTAGACACTATTCCCACTTAGGTATTTAGTTTTCCTTCCATTGCTGTTCTAGCCTTTCGGGGTCCCAGTTTCTTCAACAGGATTCGTGGGCTAGCTGACATTCAAGAGGTTTATCTCGTCCTCGTGAGTACAGTTCTTAAGTTCCCTTCTGTAATACCATCAAGAGTGTTAGTACACAGATCCTGTCATTGCTTGCCCTCCACGTGGGTTTAGCGCTGTCAGTACCTGTAACAGCAATTGGGGGTAAGGCGCTTGCCGACTTTCCTCGCGGTCAGGTGCTTACCCCACATCCCTTTTCATATATTGGTTTTGATGTCACACTCTATTTGCACTCCTGGGTTCTAGCATACCTGAGTCGTAGTTCCTGGGTGCACATTTCCCTTGCCATATTCGCTGCCTTTGTACTCGCCTGACTAATCCTGACAGTATGACCAGCCCAAAATTCCCATTGAATATGGCAAGTTTAAGAAAGAAAGGCAGCAAGGCCTCTAACAAGTTAGTACAGAAAGCTTCCCCTACATTTACCTGTGACAATCAAATCACTAGTCTTGGCTTAAATGAACTCCTTGTCACGAATGGGCATTTACGAGCAAAGTATTTTCCCCATAGGATGGCACATCCTACATTGCCTGATCCTAGTTCGATCTTTTGTTCTGATCCCGATTCTATGTCAGCGCAAGCCTTAGCCGCAGAAAACAACACACTGTTAGACTTATTATACAAGAGTACCTCTGTTGTTGAACCCCATGATTCCAGTTGTGCTTCACCTCAGATAGAACAGTTTCATGGTACAAACATAACGAATGGAGGGGTTCCTTGCATAACTTCAGTTTTCTACCCTCAGTCCAAATACTTCTTTGCACAAGTACATACGGTAGTCCCTAATGTCAAGAGGTCTAAGGTCAATAGATTGCTTAAGGGTAATACAGACCAAGTTAGTATGAGAAAGTATAAATCTCAGAACCTGAAAGCAGTTGAGGACAATGCACAATCGGTGCACATCCAGATTGCTAGTGCAGGATCCAGCCCTGATGCCACTATGCCTCCCCCTGTGCCTACTGATAGTGATGTACAGTTAATGCAGGGCATGCTAAGAGCTAAGCTTGAGGAGTTAACACAAGAATTCATTTCTTTACAAGAGGAGAATAAGATCTTGCACGCATTCCTGAATACACCTCAGACTTTATCCATTGATGTTGATGAAGTGAACACAGTTCAGCCCCTGAGTGCAGAGACTTTGGTAAACCATGATAATTGCCAATATGGTAGATCTATTGGAAGTGAAAGTCTTTCTTCTAGCACAGCGCTCAATCTGGGCACAGTTTCTAACAATTGTTCTGCTGATTGTCAGGGATTGCAGTTAGCTGAAGAATTACAAGCCACTCCTTTACCTAAAGTTTCCTGTGTAGCAGTCTGTCATAATTCTGAGCTAGCACACATACAAGCTTCTGATCTCCAAACACAATACACAAAGGTGGCATACACAGATTCAGTCACTACAGTAGGCTTAGGTCCTGCTCTTGATACAGCTGCTGAGACTGAAGTAGATGTTAAAGCTGATGTGGAAGACGATCTTACCTCTGGGTTCACTCTTCCTTCTGCCAATTCTGATCAATACGAACAGTCAGAGACAGTACAGATTTCATGTTCTGATGAACTCATTCCACAGTATACAGAACCAAAAGACCAGCAGGCGATTCCTGAACTGTTGATCGTTAATCTGCCTCTTTCAGAAGCTAAGACAGAGGAATGGACAATTGACGAAATCCTGATTAACAGAGACTTTACTATGGTGATTCCACTGGTTGATTTTGGCTTCCACAAAGAAAGAGACTCTGTGTCACCCACTAAAGAAAAGGACTGCAAGGGTACAGTTCAGTCCTTGGTTACTGGAGCCAAGGAGTCTAATGCCCTAAAGGTGCCCTCCATTCCTGAGCCACTAATGTGTCTATCAACTTCTGAGACTTCTGTGTGTCCTCCTACAACCATTGACTCTTCTATGATCCAATCCACAGCCCTGCAGTCATCTTTGGTACACGTGTCTTCAATCAATGAGCCGCTGCCATGTCTGCCATTTAATCAAGAGCCTCCACCATGCACGGGGTTAGTCCCAAAGACCCTGACATGTTTGGATTCAGCTACCGAGATGGCTCCAACTCGCATGCCTTCAGCTTCAAAGTTTCCTCTAGCCTGCCTGTCTTCAGCTACAGTGACTCATCCAGAAGATCATCCTTCAGCCAGAGAGCCTCCGGTAGTCCATCATATGTGCATGTCTTCAGTTCCAGAGTTTATTGCTTGTTTGCCTTCAGTTCATGATACACCGGTATCCTGCTTAGCTTCGCTTCCAACATCAGAGGTATACCTGTCTACACCATCAGATCCTGCTATATTTTCTACTGCTCCAGACAGTCCTCCTGAATCCCAAACATTTACTGTCGATGAACGTTTAGATTGCCTTTCTTTTGCTTCAGGAGGAGCACCAGAATGCCTGCCTTTTCCACAAGACGATTCTCCCAACTGCTTCACTTTAGCATCAGAGCCTCCTAAAAATGCAGCATCAGAGTTTGAGACTTTTGCCAGCTCCCGCTTCAGAGTCATCAAGCTGGACCAAGTGGTGAGTCAGAACCACTCACCTGGGTGTGCACAGGGGGTGGTGCAGACCGGCGTATTACCTACAGAACTTGTGCAACAGAATTCCGCCAAGAAGCACCAGTTGGGTGCTAGTAGCCAAAGGAAGGGAATGACTGCTGCAGTTCAAGATGTGTCTGTTATTGCTCCTTCTGCGAGTGTGCCTGAAATACCAAGTACTGTGTCTATCACTCCTATCGGTATGCCAAACGTCCCTGCTGTTGTATCCAACGTGCAACAAAGTGGCTACACGACTGTCACCAGGAGTACCAGCCTCGTACAACCCATGGGACTTCCAGGCATCCAAGGCGTAGAATATGTGCAGTCAAACCTTAATCATTTTCAACCACAAGCCTTTTCCCAGATGGATGACAGAAAAAGATCTGAACCTCTACCTCAGCCGCCACCTTCTCTAATGGCTGAACATGAACATTTCCTGAAGCCAGCAACTTCCTCACCTCCCGCAGGTCCGCTCTCGGCAGAAAGGCTAACAGAACTTCTACCATCGTCTAAGGCAAGTTGCACCAGCCTGCCTCCCTCCTCAAAGACTTACAAGGGTCCACTCCCAGTGACTGAGCTTCCTGGACCTTCCAACTCTGCTCCAGGTCCTGCAAGTTCTTCATGCCTTTCTTCGAACCATGAGTCTCTTCCTCACCAGAAGTCACCGTTTCCATCAGTATCACCTCCAAAGACAACACACTCCTATCATGGAAGCCCATCTGCCTTTGCCCACAAGCCACCATTTCCATCAGTGCCACCTCCAAAGAAAAAGCACTCCCATCATGGAAAGAAGAAGTCTCGTACGGGTGGCGGGCACCCGAAGAGGGCCGTAGGAGGGGGTATACTGTCACGACTCGCTCCCTTCGCTCCCGTTCCCGCCACTTGGGGGCATGTTTTGGGGCTTATTCCTTGCTGGACATTTCCTCCGAACCTAATGCCACAGTGCTGTAATGAATTGGGAGCGCTAAATCCCTATTTTCCAAACTACTTCCCTTCCGGATCCATTCCAGGTTTTTGGCAGCCAGCATGCTTCTTTAACCAAATGACTGTGCTTCCCAGAATGCCTGGCCCACTGCTCCACCTCCACCCTTGCAGGACAAGGTTGGGTGGAGGATAGGCAACACCTGTGGCTGCAGGTGCAGCAGTCAGCACACCTGAGGCGTGTGCTCGTTAAACAGCTTTAAAAGCCTCAGTCTCACTTCAGTCCAGCGCTGGTCATCGTTTGCAGTGTTCCTGTTTTTGACTAGTCCCTGGTTCCTGGTTCCTTGCCTTTGTACCTACTTCCTTGTTCCTGTTTTCTTGTTTCCTCCGCCCTGAATTTCGGATTCTTGAGCTAATTGATTTCTGCTCCCTTGATTTCCCTTTTTGCCTTCCTCTATTTGCAGGCAGCAATTCTCAGTGCTTTCCCCTTTTAGATGCAGCCCAGTTTGTCTGTGTTCTATATTTCTTTGACTCTGTCCTTTGCTGCTGTTACCCATTTGCCTTAGCCTTCCTCTTAGTTTAGTTTCCTGTCTTTTCCTTGGAGGGGTAGGGAGAAGTTTGCATAGGTTATTTCGTTTTTCCCTGCTCCTGATCCTTACTTTCTAGAGGATCCATTCCATGTTTTCCACTGCACTTCTGCATTTATTTTCCCTTTGATTATTAGGTGTGGTGTGCGGTAGTAGCTTGCTCCTGTGTGAATGCTTATGTTTTCCTCACTATTTTGTAGACACTATTCCCACTTAGGTATTTAGTTTTCCTTCCATTGCTGTTCTAGCCTTTCGGGGTCCCAGTTTCTTCAACAGGATTCGTGGGCTAGCTGACATTCAAGAGGTTTATCTCGTCCTCGTGAGTACAGTTCTTAAGTTCCCTTCTGTAATACCATCAAGAGTGTTAGTACACAGATCCTGTCATTGCTTGCCCTCCACGTGGGTTTAGCGCTGTCAGTACCTGTAACAGCAATTGGGGGTAAGGCGCTTGCCGACTTTCCTCGCGGTCAGGTGCTTACCCCACATCCCTTTTCATATATTGGTTTTGATGTCACACTCTATTTGCACTCCTGGGTTCTAGCATACCTGAGTCGTAGTTCCTGGGTGCACATTTCCCTTGCCATATTCGCTGCCTTTGTACTCGCCTGACTAATCCTGACAAATATACGGCTTCCCATGTTTTTTTTTTTTTTTTTTTTAATACTGTGGAAAGTCTGGGAGCCTAGCATTCGTTCAGTTGTATTAACCTTTCTATATTTCATTCCAACAACACACTACAGTCAAAATAAGAAAGGTTGTACTGTGACAGCACATAGGGCGCACATGTTATTATTTTAAATGGTATAATTATAAGAAAGGTTATACTGTTACAGTAGATGGTGCGCTTAAACATGTTTTATGGCATAATTAACCTTTCTATATTTTATTCCAACATCACACTACAGGCAAAATAAGAAAGGCTGTACTGTGACAGGCGCACGTATTATTTTAAATGGTATAATAATAAGAAAGTTTGTACTGTTACAGTAGATGGGGCGCTTAAACATTTTTTAATTTTTTATGGCATAATTAACCTTTCTATATTTGATTCCAACATCAAAGCACGAGGAATCACTGCCGGAGCCTCTCTTAAGGATAAAGGGGCAGGTTGGGCTCAGTCACACAACTCTGTCATAATGCAGGGGGGTGCACGGTAGGGTCTCCCTTCAGCATGTGTTATTGGGAAGGGAAGTCAACAGTATTTTACGTAATTGGTGTTAAGCTCCCTGTTCACCCGCGGCTTGGTAAACTGCACACTATTACACACTGCTGCAAGTGACTGGTATGGGCTGCGCTATGTCATGGATACAACACCACTGGGTTAATGAGGCTCAAGCCCCCTACCTAAAGTTTGGGCTGTTTGTATGGGGATGAAATGCAGACTAGTGAGAGTCTTTGTAATTCCTTTCCTTTTTTCCTCAGCAGTGCTGTTCTTCAGCATGCATTCAGCCATCACACACTACAATGGGGCATTTCCAACCGAAAGATGCCCTTCCATTTACAGCTACAACTATCAATTCTGTGTCTGCTTCCAAGACGGATCTATGTGATTACTGTGCCCCAATTACTATGACCCCCAAAATGTTGACTTTTTTATTTCAACCCCATTTTCACCTCATATATATGCTGGGAGAGACACCATCAGCACCCCTACATGTATTATGGTAATTCGCATCCCCTGTCTCCCTGGGGTTAACTCACAATGACACAAGTCGTCATCCTGTTTAACGTTTAATCTGGTCCCTACCAATGTATGGGCACCACCTACCTCCTCCCTTGACACCCCCATACCTTTTCATTGTTGGGGTGCATGATATCATGGCCTGAACGCAACTATGGTAATTCACAAAACCTGTAACACACATCCTGTTTTATGTTTACTCTGGTCCCAAATGATGTAGAGGCACCACGTAGCCCTTCCCTGGATACCTCCATACCCTTTGATTGTGGGGGTGCAAGATATCATGGCCTGAACACACCTATGGTAATTTGCATCCCCTATTTCTCTTGGGGCTATTCACACTAGCGCAAGTGGTCATCCTGTTTTATGTTTGATCTGGTCCCAACAAATGTAGAGGCACCATCTACCTCCTCCCGGAACACCCCCATACCTTTTGATTGTGGGGGGCGCAAGATATCATGTCCTGAACACACCTATGGTAATTTGCATCCCCTATTTCTCTTGGGGCTATTGACACTAGCGCAAGTGGCCATCCTGGTTTATGTTTACTGTGATCCTAACCAATGTAGAGGCGTCCCCCTAGCCCGTCCTGGAACACCGCCATACCTTTTCACTGTGGGGGTGCAAGATATCATGGCCTGAATGCACCTATGGTAGTTCGCATCCCCTACCCCCCTGGGGTTAACTCACACTAGCGCACGTGGTCATCCGGCTGTATGTTTAATCTGGTCCCAATCAATGTAGAGGCACCATCTAACCCCTCCCTGGAGACCCCCATGCCTATTGATTGTGGGGGGTGCCAGATATCACGGCCTGAATTTACCTATGGTAATTTGCATCCCCTATTTCTCTTGGGGTAATTCACACAAGCGCAAGCGGTCGTCCTGTTTTATGTTTACTCTGGTCCTAACCAATATAGAGGCATCCCCCTAGCCCCTCCCTGGACACCCCCATAGCTTTTGATTGTGGGGGGTGCAAGGTGTCATGGCCTGAACACACCTATGGTAGTTCGCATCCCCTACCTCCCTGGGGTAAACTCACACTAGCGCATGTGGTCATCCTGTTTTATGTTTAATCTGGTCCCAATCAATGTAGATGCACCATCTAACCCCTCCCTGGAGACCCCCCATGCCTATTGATTGTGGGGGGTGCCAGATATCACGGCCTGAATTTACCTATGGTGATTTGCATCCCCTATTTCTCTTGGGGCTATTCACACTAGTGCAAGTGGTCATCCTGCTTTATGTTTACTCTGGTCCCAATCAATGTAGATGCACCATCTAACCCCTTCCCGGAGACCCCCATGCCTTTTGATTGCGGGGGGTGCAAGATAACAAGGCCTGAATGCACCTATGGTAATTTGCATCCCCTACCTCCCTGGGGTTAACTCACACTGACGCATGTGGTCATCCTGTTTTATGTTTAATCTGGTCCCAACCAATGTAGATGCACCATCTAACCCCTCCCTGGAGACCACCATGCCTATTGATTGAGGGGGGTGCAAGATATCATGGCCTGAATGCACCTATGGTAATTTGCATCCCCTATTTCTCTTGCGGCTATTCACACTAGCGCATGTGGTCACCCTGTTTTATGTTTAATCTGGTCCCAATCAATGTAGATGCACCATCTAACCCCTCCCTGGAGACCCCCATGCCTTTTGATTGTGGGGGGGTGCAAGATATCACAGCCTGAATGGACCTATGGTAATTTGCATCCCCTATTTCTCTTGGGGCTATTCACACTAGCGCAAGTGGTCATCCTGTTTTATGTTTAATCTGGTCCCAACAAATGTAGAGGCACCATCTACCCCCTCCCGGAACACCCCCATACCTTTTGATTGTGGGGGGTGCCAGATATCACGGCCTGAATTTACCTATGGTAATTTGCATCCCCTATTTCTCTTGGGGTAATTCACACAAGCGCAAGCGGTCGTCCTGTTTTATGTTTACTCTGGTCCTAACCAATATAGAGGCATCCCCCTAGCCCCTCCCTGGACACCCCCATAGCTTTTGATTGTGGGGGGTGCAAGGTGTCATGGCCTGAACACACCTATGGTAGTTCGCATCCCCTACCTCCCTGGGGTAAACTCACACTAGCGCATGTGGTCATCCTGTTTTATGTTTAATCTGGTCCCAATCAATGTAGATGCACCATCTAACCCCTCCCTGGAGACCCCCATGCCTTTTGATTGTAGGGGGTGCAAGATATCACGGCCTGAATGGACCTATGGTAATTTGCATCCCCTATTTCTCTTGGGGCTATTCACACTAGTGCAAGTGGTCATCCTGTTTTATGTTTACTCTGGTCCCAATCAATGTAGATGCACCATCTAACCCCTTCCTGGAGACCCCCATGCCTTTTGATTGTGGGGGGTGCAAGATAACATGGCCTGAATGCACCTATGGTAGTTTGCATCCCCTACCTCCCTGGGGTAAGCTCACACTAGCGCATGTGGTCATCCTGTTTTATGTTTAACCTGGTCCTAATCAATGTAGATGCACCATCTAACCCCTCCCTGGAGACCCCCATGCCTTTTGATTGTGGGGGGGTGCAAGATATCACGGCCTGAATGGACCTATGGTAATTTGCATCCCCTATTTCTCTTGGGGCTATTCACACTAGTGCAAGTGGTCATCCTGTTTTATGTTTACTCTGGTCCCAGTCAATGTAGATGCACCATCTAACCCCTTCCTGGAGACCCCCATGCCTTTTGATTGTGAGGGGTGCAAGATGTCATGGCCTGAACACACCTATGGTAGTTTGCATCCCCTACCTCCCTGGGGTAAACTCACACTAGCGCATGTGGCCATCCTGTTTTATGTTTAATCTGGTCCCAATCAATGTAGATGCACCATCTAACCCCTCCCTGGAGACCCCCATGCCTTTTGATTGTGGGGGGGTGCAAGATATCACGGCCTGAATGGACCTATGGTAATTTGCATCCCCTATTTCTCTTGGGGCTATTCACACTAGTGCAAGTGGTCATCCTGTTTTATGTTTACTCTGGTCCCAATCAATATAGATGGACCATCTAACCCCTTCCTGGAGACCCCCATGCCTTTTGATTGTGGGGGGTGCAAGATAACATGGCCTGAATGCACCTGTGGTAGTTCGCATCCCCTACCTCCCTGGGGTAAGCTCACACTAGCGCATGTGGTCATCCTGTTTTATGTTTAACCTGGTCCTAATCAATGTAGATGCACCATCTAACCCCTCCCTGGAGACCCCCATGCCTTTTGATTGTGGGGGGGTGCAAGATATCACGGCCTGAATGGACCTATGGTAATTTGCATCCCCTATTTCTCTTGGGGCTATTCACACTAGTGCAAGTGGTCATCCTGTTTTATGTTTACTCTGGTCCCAGTCAATGTAGATGCACCATCTAACCCCTTCCTGGAGACCCCCATGCCTTTTGATTGTGGGGGGTGCAAGATGTCATGGCCTGAACACACCTATGGTAGTTCGCATCCCCTACCTCCCTGGGGTAAACTCACACTAGCGCATGTGGTCATCCTGTTTTATGTTTAATTTGGTCCCAATCAATGTAGATGCACCATCTAACCCCTCCCTGGAGACCCCCATGCCTTTTGATTGTAGGGGGTGCAAGATATCACGGCCTGAATGGACCTATGGTAATTTGCATCCCCTATTTCTCTTGGGGCTATTCACACTAGTGCAAGTGGTCATCCTGTTTTATGTTTAATCTGGTCCCAATCAATGTAGATGCACCATCTAACCCCTCCCTGGAGACCCCCATGCCTTTTGATTATAGGGGGTGCAAGATATCACGGCCTGAATGGACCTATGGTAATTTGCATCCCCTATTTCTCTTGGGGCTATTCACACTAGTGCAAGTGGTCATCCTGTTTTATGTTTACTCTGGTCCCAATCAATGTAGATGCACCATCTAACCCCTCCCTGGAGACCCCCATGCCTTTTGATTGTGGGGGGTGCAAGATATCAGGGCCTGAATGGACCTATGGTAATTTGCATCCCCTATTTCTCTTGGGGCTATTCACACTAGTGCAAGTGGTCATCCTGTTTTATGTTTACTCTGGTCCCAATCAATGTAGATGCACCATCTAACCCCTTCCTGGAGACCCCCATGCCTTTTGATTGTGGGGGGTGCAAGATAACATGGCCTGAATGCACCTATGGTAGTTCGCATCCCCTACCTCCCTGGGGTAAACTCACACTAGCGCATGTGGTCATCCTGTTTTATGTTTAATCTGGTACCAATCAATGTAGATGCACCATCTAACCCCTCCCTGGAGACCCCCATGCCTTTTGATTGTAGGGGGTGCAAGATATCACGGCCTGAATGGACCTATGGTAATTTGCATCCCCTATTTCTCTTGGGGCTATTCACACTAGTGCAAGTGGTCATCCTGTTTTATGTTTACTCTGGTCCCAATCAATGTAGATGCACCATCTAACCCCTTCCTGGAGACCCCCATGCCTTTTGATTGTGGGGGGTGCAAGATGTCATGGCCTGAACACACCTATGGTAGTTCGCATCCCCTACCTCCCTGGGGTAAACTCACACTAGCGCATGTGGTCATCCTGTTTTATGATTAATCTGGTCCCAATCAATGTAGATGCACCATCTAACCCCTCCCTGGAGACCCCCATGCCTTTTGATTGTGGGGGGGTGCAAGATATCACGGCCTGAATGGACCTATGGTAATTTGCATCCCCTATTTCTCTTGGGGCTATTCACACTAGTGCTAGTGGTCATCCTGTTTTATGTTTACTCTGGTCCCAATCAATGTAGATGCACCATCTAAACCCTTCCTGGAGACCCCCATGCCTTTTGATTGTGGGGGGTGCAAGATAACATGGCCTGAATGCACCTATGGTAGTTCGCATCCCCTACCTCCCTGGGGTAAGCTCACACTAGCGCATGTGGTCATCCTGTTTTATGTTTAACCTGGTCCTAATCAATGTAGATGCACCATCTAACCCCTCCCTGGAGACCCCCATGCCTTTTGATTGTGGGGGGGTGCAAGATATCACGGCCTGAATGGACCTATGGTAATTTGCATCCCCTATTTCTCTTGGGGCTATTCACACTAGTGCAAGTGGTCATCCTGTTTTATGTTTACTCTGGTCCCAGTCAATGTAGATGCACCATCTAACCCCTTCCTGGAGACCCCCATGCCTATTGATTGTGGGGGGTGCAAGATATCACGGCCTGAATGGACCTATGGTAATTTGCATCCCCTATTTCTCTTGGGGCTATTCACACTAGTGCAAGTGGTCATCCTGTTTTATGTTTACTCTGGTCCCAGTCAATGTAGATGCACCATCTAACCCCTTCCTGGAGACCCCCATGCCTTTTGATTGTGGGGGGTGCAAGATGTCATGGCCTGAACACACCTATGGTAATTTGCATCCCCTACCTCCCTGGGGTAAACTCACACTGACACAAGTGGTCATCCTGTTTTATGTTTAATCTGTTCCCAATCAATGTAGATGCACAATCTAACCCCTCCCTGGACGCCCAGATACCTTTTGATAGTGGGGGTGCAAGATATCATGGCCCAAACACACCTATTTCAAATTTAATTCTATCCGCCGCTCCCCACAGGAAACCCTGTGATCTTCCGGCTAATGGCGGACGATGCCCGATCGTCCGAAACTCTGGAGACAAACTTGTTTGGATCTTTTTCAATCATCCGCACCGCTACCACGTGAGCATATGGCTCTTTAGTAACGTGCATGCAATGGATGGGGTTGCAGAATAATTCTGAGTCCAAATAATGGAACCAACTCGGGAAGATGGCAAAGGTACTGTTTTATTAACAATTATCCAAAACAGGGAGGTTACAACGAACATCAACGGACGTTCGCTCAGGCTCTTGACGATTTTCTCATAAAAACATCCTTATATGCAAAGAACACGTCAGACGTGATGTCATACTGCAAGGCAAATAATAGGAAACCTATCAAAGGCTGTGATAGGCTTAAGGGGAACAATTAAGTATACATTGCATAGGGACTAGGATTGGGATTTGCTGCCCACTGTCAGGTGGAAAACTTATGCCTACCTCTTAAAACTTGTAGAGTACACAGTTTATCATTGGTCTTCAAACTATAAGGCCCTTCACTATATGGCCCTCTACAATTGGTTCGCACGCTCGTGCCATGTCTGGAACATTCGGTTCACTTACAAGCACGTAAACTCAAACCCAGGTGCCAGGAGGTGGACTGGACATTACCTCCCCACCCAATTAGCCCAGCATCTCTCATCAACCATGGCTTCTGCCATGAAGATTGTTTTACAAATTGGCCTTGCAAAGTATCCTTGTCTGTGGGAATATATGGGAGTGCAGGCTCTCACTATCGTTGTTCTAGGACTCCAAGCTGAACTCTATTTCCATCCTAGGCTCACATGACAGGAGACCATGAATTGGCCCATTTTGCAGCAGCCAACATGACCTCTGACCCTTTCAGTACAACTCACACAAAGGGAACTGATGTATGTGTTATTATTGTGTTACAATGCAAAAATACTATCATGTCTGTGGCACTAAATCATGGATATGTACTGCAAATCATTTTAAATTCCAATCCAAAGCATATGTGATTGTGCACTTCTAACAGGCAGGGGACCTGGGTAATTGGCGTGCAGGCCAATGGTGATATGTGGGTGGGAGCATATCTATTCTCTGTCTTTGCATCAGGTGGTGTGGGTTTTCTTGACTGTGTTTGTGCTTCTTTTTGTCACTTTGGTTGGGTGCATTCTGGTACATGTAGTGATTTTCGTATTGGTGTACGGAATGGATGTTGTTACGCATGCACTGGATCATTTTCTTCAATTGAGACACACTTGTCAAGCCCCTGCACTCACGCATGCTATTACTGTGTTGCACCTTGATTTCCCCCTCTACACTTGCACGTTCAATGCACTCACTAGCAATAGTAAGTTTGTCTCCCCTTACCTTTTTTATCATTACTTGTACTATTGTAGCAATTATTGACCCTGGCTCTAATTCATGGTCTACCTTCCCCTTTACCCACCCTGTCTGCCCTCTGTGCGCTTTCAGGGTGTTTTGCTAATTGCATGAGCGCAGAATATTTGAACAACAAATATAATGCATACACTGCGCACAGCCACTGCTGATCGGTGTTATACATGCCCATAATTCAACAGTGCACATGCCCTTGTAGTTACATTCACCCAGCATCCAGTTACACAGTCCACTGTGACGTGCCATGTACCCAGGCAGCGTGGAGTTGCGCAGCACCGTGGAGTCGTGGGTTGAACCAGGACATCTGGCACAGCAGTGGGTGATGAGGTGGCAGGCATCACATACCATCTGCATGTTGAGTGAGTGATAGTTTTCTGTTCCGGTAGACTGCCTCCACAGCATGCCTGGCCACCAGCTCCACATGTGTTCCGGCCAATACACCTATGATATAATATGGGATTTACAAGGCGCCTATACACTAGTGTTTCAAGGCGCGATGAGGCAAGGGAGGGGAAACAAAGGGAAGACAAAGACAAAGGTCTTACTAGGCCAGGTGACATTGAGATCGCGCAAGTGCAGGGGAGGGGGTAAAGGGAAAAGTGCGGCGGAGGAGGTGGCTGTGCAATACATAGGATCAATAGTAAAAAATAAATTAAATTAAAAAAAAAAGGTAAAAGTGCAGCCATCTTGTGGCAAGTGCAGGGGTAAGTGCAGACATCAAGTGTCAAGAGCTTGTAGGGGACTTTAGGGATACAGAAACAGCCACCCAAGTGCAGCTGTTGCCTGGGAGGCAGTGCAGGTGAGCAACTGGCGGGGGAGGGGAACTGGGCCCAAGATCAGAGGGTAGCCAGGTGACCAACGCAGTTTCAGTCAGGAGTTCAGCAGGGGAAAGGGGGAGAAAAGAATCAAAGAGGAAGGTCTTGAGGTCCTTCCGGAACTGGAGATCTTTCTCCTCAAGTTTCAGGGAGGCTGTTCCAGAGGGAGGCCCCAGCCAAAGGAAGAGATTTACCACAAACTTGTTGCGTGGAGAAGCGACTGACCCTGAGGGAGTTCGAGGCGGATGAGCGAAGAGCTCGACAAGGAAGATATTTAGGAAGAGAGAGTTGAAGGTATTGAGGCCCCAAGCCTCAGAAGGCCTTGTGGACAATGCAGAGGGTTTTCAACTTAATCCTCGCAGCCACTGGGAGCCATTGCAGAGATTTCACTCCTGGAGAGATACGATCCTGGGCTTGAGGCCAAAGACAAGTCTTGCAGTCCTGTTATGGATGAGTTGCAGAGGGCGCAGAGTAAAAGCAGGCAGTTTAAGAAAGAGGCAGTAGTGCAGCCTAGAGAGAACCAGAGCTCTAGAGACAGTGAACTTCTGGAGGAAGGAGAGGAAAGGAAGAATACCTCTGAGGAGGTGCAGCTGGTAGTGTGACTTCTTAGAGATGTCAGAGATGTCAGGAGAGAAGGAGAGCGGGGAGTCGAAGATGACCCAGAGGTTTTTAGCCTCACAGCTGGGAGCAGAAAGAGGGCCAAGAGAGGCTGGCCAGAGAGCGACAGTAAAGGAGGGAGCAGGTGTGCCGATGAGGAGAATCTCCGTCTTACTGGCATTAAGGCAGATGTCGTTGGCGACGCACCACTCCTGGATAGCGGACAGTCAGTCAGAGATGAGAAAGGGAGAAGACGTGGCAGAAGGGAGCCTGAAATGAGTGTCATCCACACAGCACTGAAAGTTCGGGCAGAGAGCAGCAATGCGGTGGCCAAGAAGTGCCAGGTATTAATTGAACAGCCAGGGAGAGAGGTTAGACCCCTGGGGAACACCACAGGTAGAGATAGAGGAGAGCAAGGATCCTAGTTGGACCTGGGAGTGTCGATCGGAGAGGAGAGAGGTCATCCAAGCCAGGGCCTGATCAGTGATACACAGGTTATCACGGAGACAGTTGAGCAGGATGGCATGGTTGACCATGTCAAAGGCAGAAGAGAGATCCAGTCATGCCTGCAAGGGCACAAACACAGAGTCCCTAGTAGAACCCAAGCGCTTTTCTCCAGATTTACTTGTTGGGAATTCTTGTGTTTTGTGTACCTACCTCTGGACTGCAGCAACCACAATCTGTTGGTGGCAACTGTTGGTCTGCGCTCCTTGGAATCGCCCCCTGTGAAGGCAATTTTAGTGGCATTGACCTGGTCAGCAGTCCTGGGTAGGATGATGTGGTCTCCAACCTGAAACAGGACATGCAAAAAACAGGGTTGCACTATCCCAAGCAGTTCACTCAGTGTGTTGGTATGTGCCTGTGGCTATGAAGTGTAGCACAGACACTACCTTGAGTAAGAGGGGGGTATGGCTGTACGGATATGGATCAGGCTGACCAAGTCGTCCTGGATCAGGTTCGCTATGGAAGTGATGTGTCCTTGTCTAGCCTGTTCAGGGTGTGGATCTGGCTTTGGCTGAAAGGTGTGGCCCTTATGCATGGAATTGGTGGTTGCTTCAGCTTCCTGCAGCATATTTCATTCCCTTCACAGGGCGTGATTCCAAGGAGTGCAGACCATCAGTTGCCACCAACAGATTGTGGTTGCTGCAGTCCAGAGGTAGGTGCACAAAACACAAGAATTCCCAACAAGTAAATCTGGAGAAAAGCGCTTGGGTTCTACTAGGGACTCTGTTTTTGTTAAAAACTCCTTCTCCGTTTAGCACAGGCTTGAAAAGTCTGCGTGCGGAATTTCATTTGGAGTTCCCTGGTCTTGGTTAACTAATAAGCCCAATTTATGCGGTTCTGGCAGGTTCTCAATGTTCTCAAAAGCAAAGAAAGTAGTTATCTTTGCATACAACGCTGTCACAGTTCCTGCGATTGGTGTCCTGGGCCCTTATGCATCCTCGGGGCCCTGATCTCCCACAGCAATCTGCCAAGCTCCTGTCTCTCCACAGCACTTGCATCTGCACACGAGGTTCACACTCCTGCGGCCCCAGTCCGTGTAGCACTCAACATGCCTAGCACTTCATTGGTGGCTCACCCATGAGCTCGGACTCCCCAGCACTTAAATCCCTTTTCCCTCTTCCTTGCTGCACTTGCACATTCTGAATACTCACAGGGCATAGTAGGTTTGTTCTTTCTACCTCCCCCCTGCTCTTAAATACTGTGTTTTTTTTATTGTATTTCCCACCCTTGCTCCCTCCCTGCCCTGGGGGCGCTTTGAAACAGTATTTTCTTACTGTATAAACACCTAACAGTCAAAAAATAAATAAATACGTCACTGTCACAGTGACAGTTAATGAGGCAAGTCCCTTAGCACGGGTAAGACAAGCCTGTTTGGCTGCCATGGCGTTACTCAGCAATTTTGGAGTCGATACTGTAAGGGGTGTGGAAAACTTGGTCTCCCCCCCCCATTCCCGGGGAATTTTTTTTACAAGTGGCCAGAGAAGGGCCACCACTGTTGAATCCCGACGCAGGGGGTGGACGAGCGAGGGAGGATCACCTGGGTGGAGGGTCCTTTGGGATTGGGGAGGGATTCCCTGAGGGCGAGACATGGTGCACCCTTTTTTCCAATGGCCCCCTAACCGACATTCCCTGCTAATACATGACCGCAGACTTTTCCCTTTGACAAAACTCCCCGCTCTGCTAGAACACAGCGAAAACCAACTGAGGCACTTTTTAATTTCTATCCATGTCCAATTAAGAAGGACAGGCAAGGTCAGGCACTGAATTCAGAACAAGCACACCTGAGAACTGTTAGCATACCACAGGTGTATAAAAGGAGTGAGCCAAAGAAACAGAATGAGTGAGCTGGGGCCTGAGCTACAGGAGTCTGAGTACGAGAGCACAGGCGAACTGGGATGCCCAGAGAACCCGAGGCCTGCTGAGAGTGAACTGAGGCCGATATGTTGGGAGCCTATGGTGTTAAAGGGCTAACTAAAGCGTGGCAAGGGAGCCGGATCTTCAAGGAGCCAGGAGGGGGTTGAGTGCAACACTGTTCTCCAGAGTGAAGTCTGTGATGGGTGTTCGTTTTCTTGGGCCAGCTAGGCCGTCTGGGCCTGAGGAGTACTGGGTGTTGTCAAAAGGCTCTGATAACCCAATACACCAACCTGTTGTGAACTAAAAAAAAGTCTTGTGAATTAATGAGAAGTAGCAGACTTCCTGAGGAGAGGTGACACAGAGGAATTGTTGCCTAAATTAACTTTGAACTTGTGCGACCAGAACTGTTTTAACTTTGGAAAAGGAACTTCATGCAGTGCTTTTGAAAGCCAAGGGGCGCATGCTAAATCCCAAGTGGCTCAAGACCTGGGGAAGGGAGCTTTGGACCAGCTCCACTACTATCCTGACCTTTACTTTGAAGCACCCTTTTTATTTAGTCCAATCCGATGCACATTATTGTATTAAAGAGTGTGAGGGCAAGCATAGGTTTAACACAGACACTTTTTTGTTTTGACTAACTTGACTGACTTTGGACTTATAAGTGTCGCCAGAGCCTAGAAATCCTCACTCTGGCTAGGTGAAGCTCGAGGCATGCAGGGATCGAGTTTCGGCACCCGCAGCCCTCGCTGGACAGGGTTGGGAATCCTGGAACCGCACCAACTGCAACATGGCGCCTGCAACCCTTGCTCCTATAAACTGAGCAGCTGACCCTCTTCTCCAGGGTAGAGATGCGTGGGTCTGGGACTGTAACTTGCACTAAGCTGTCTGACCCGAGCTTTTCCTTTGGGGTACCTGTTTTTTCTCTGCATCTTTCTCCGCTCTTCCTTTGGGAGCTGCCTTGAATTACATGCTTTCTGCCCAGCTGGTGAGTGCTCTGGCAGTTGGAGGCTTCCCGCGAGGACTTGCCAGATGCCTGACTCATTGCTTAATGCATACGGAGCATCTCCTTGAGGGCTTTGGTTGGTCCTAGGTGTGTGGTGCCTGGGTGTGCGGTGACTCTTACTACATGGGTGATAGTGGTATCTGTTGAAGTCCCTGTGCATGGATTACATGCTGCCTTCTCTCTCTTCACGAGCATTGTAGTTAAGAGCCCTCAGTCCCTGTGCACAGATCACATACTGCCTGATCTTTCTTTATTGGTGCTGGGGCTACCTGCGGTCCCTGGATTTGTTACCTGGAGGCTGTGATGGCAAAGAGGGGAAATACCCCTACAGATGGTGATATTGCGTGCTTGGTACATGCCTGTGAAGGACCTAAGAAGATTGTCAACGCTGTCCTGCTGGTGCCAAACCGGATCTGGCTAACCTGCTGAGGGAACTGAAGCGGGCACTCCAAAACAGTGTTGCTGAGCTCTCCTCTAAAGTTGTGACAATTGACAAACGCGTGACGGAGGCAGAACAGTGTATTAGGAACATTGAGGACTCTTTCTGAGCAAACCTTGGAGTCTTGCAATGCTTCCCAATGCCTTCCGAAGTGTGAGGCCCTGGAACACAAACAGGAGGACATCGAAAATCATTCACGACGTAACAATGTCAGGCTACGCAGCATACCTATATCTGTAAGTGACTCAGATTTGCTGAATTAGGTCTGCGCCCTCTTCCGGTCTCCTCTCTGACTGTCTGAGGATGCCAAGGTGGAACTGGACCATACCCATAGTCTTTGAGGGTCTCTCTGGGACGGATCAAGCCAGCCACCTGATGTTCTCAGTAGAGTCAATTTCCTCACGTTTAAGCAGCGCATCATGGAAGCAGCACGTCCAGACCAGCCTTCACTTTTCGGGGTGCCGACCTTCAGATATCCCATGATCTGGTGACTTTCACAATCCAGAGGCGGAGGATGCTTTGTCCACTTACTGTGTGGCTCAGGGAAGATGGTATTCACTACAGATGGGGCTTCTCCACTGCTCTTTTCTTCACTTTGGAGGAGAAACATTGGCCAATAACATCACATATGGATGCTTAGGATCTACTGTCATCATGGCCATCTGGCCCTCATGAGGTTGGGTCCCTAAGCCACAGAGGGGATTGTGGTCAAGAGCTGGTAAGGCGCGAAACCCTGGGGGCCTCTCGGGAGTAAAATGAAGGTGATTGGCCCCACGCAGGTGAAGTAGTTCTGGATGCTTTTTTTTCTTACTTATCTCTATAGGTTCTGATTGAAATTGATATTTTATTTCTATCGCGCTCATACACAAGTGTTTCAGAGCGCGACAAGGCAAGGGAAGGGGAACAGAGGAGAAACAAAAACAACGATCTTACTAGGCCCAGTGACATTGTGAACGCGCAAGTGCATGGGAGAGGGAGAAGTGCCTGGACGGGGGATCAAAAGGAGAGTGCGGATCAAGGTGGAAAAAAAATATAAATAATAATAAATAAATTAATAAATAAAAAGGCAACAAACAGAGGGAGTGCAGCCAGCAAGTGGCAGTGCTGGGTTTAAGGCAGCAGGCTGGGTAGGTCTGATAAGTGCAGGAAGAACAAAACAAAGGGGTAGGGGCTGTATGGGTACAGATACAGACTCGGAGGCAGTCCATGCGGGTGGCAAGAGGAGCAGGTACCTGGGCCCGGAAGAAAGAGGGTGGCCAGGTACATGGTGCCGAGGGAGAGTAGAATCAGCAGGGGAGAGGGTGGGGGAGGCAGAAGCAAAGAGGAAGGTCTTGAGGTGCTTCCGAAACCAGAGATGGTTCTCCACAAGTTTCCTCAAGATGGTTCTCCTCACTTTAACTGTTTGGACGATCTAGACTCTGTGAGCGGATGGACTTGGCGATGGCATGAATATTCTCTCTATTGATTTACAACAGTGTTTTGGTCTGGCGACAGCAAGCAATAGCCCCGGTCTGTGATAATAGCTCCTTTTCTGAACCGTTTTTATTTTTATACGAGTCTTTCTTGTTGGTGGGTATGGGATGGGCTTTTTTAGAAGGGTTCTCGTAAATGTTGAGGTAAAATTGGATGCGGGATGGTAAGAGTCATGATCAGTTTGCTACTTGTAGAGTGTGACACCTGCTTATTTTAAGCTTATCTCTTATTTCCACTTAGCACTGAGGTCGTGTTAGCGGACTCCCCGTTGGGTCAGAGTTAAAGTACTCGATCTTAATGTGCACGGATTTAACACCCCCTTAAATCTGTGTTGCAGAGATTGAGGGACCAGGAATGTTCCATAGCCTTGTTACAAGAGACGCACCTGTGTCACACTGATTTTTGTAGACTGCGCAATAGACACTTTGCTAAACAATATCTTGCCTATTTCAGTACTAATAAAGGTGGAACAGGGGTCGTTTTCTCCCGGGGAATTCTCTTAGTTGAGTTGGGAGGGAAGAATGACCCGCGGGGGGGTCGGTTTATAGGGGTCAAGGGCTTGTTAGGCGGTCATCTGTTTACTGTCATAGCTCTTTATTCCGCCAGTGAGAAGCAGGGTGGATTCCTTGTGGACTTTCTGTCGGAAAGGACTGCTTTTGCAGATGGACAAGTGATCTTGGTGGTGGGGATAGGGGGATTATAATGTAGTACCTGACCCCATGATTAATCACACCCACCCTCTGCTACAGACTTTAAACTGGCCCAGTCTTTAATTAAAGTTCTGAGGGAAATGAATCTGGTTTACTTATGGAGGCTATTGCACAAGGGAGAATTTGACAACACACATTTTACACGCATATAGGACTTTCTCAAGGATCAATCTCAGGATCATATCTCCCTTTCTCCAGCATGGGGTCTGGCATGGATTCACATGCTCGTGAATATTCCCCGTTGTCAGGCCAGGAATCCTCGGTAAAAGAATAAACTGTTTGACTTGCACTTACAAACTGTCTTTCTTCTATACACCTAACACTGAGCTCTGGGTCATACTGCCCCCAGCCAATGACTGCCCTCTCCCTAAGCCCCTCCACTGGCAGCCATCTTCACATTTTTACCGCACGTTCAAGTGTTGGGAGTCCTCGTCTTGTGCTCAGAGAGCTTTTCTACGTTTTTGCGCTTTTTCGATAAAAAGTTTCTATTTTTGTCAAATAGAGCCTGTGTGTTCTTTCGTTCCTTTGACCGGCAAGCAGGGATCCGTTTGTCACCGTCTTTCAACGCCCCTTAAGGGCAAGAATCGTAGAGAGTTTCATGGAAGATTCAAGAACGCCATTGGGCCTACATCCCACTCCGGACCGTGTCGGAGGAGAAGAAAGAGGGAGGCTCCCTCTTCAAGCTCTGCTCCAGCTGCGGATTGAGGAACTTGTTTGTGGAGGACAAACACTCTCAGTGCCTCTACTGTCTCCATCCGGACCACAGCGAAGCATATTGTGAAATCTGCCTTGGGTTCTCCAAGCGAACCATCAAGGACAGTCACAGTAGGTTGGCGGGATGGCTTAAAGCCAAGGCCTCTACCCTGTGCGGCAAGCAGGCGCATGCCTTACCCAGGACCGGCCGGTCCGAAGAGCTGGCTTCTAAGTCCTTTGAGGGTGCTCGATCCGCGGGGGCCCAAGACAATGCCAAGTACCGCAAGTCTGTTTCCATCTGGGTTTCCACTCAAGTGGGTCCCACGATACGCAGCGCACGTTCATCTTCACCATCTGCCTTCATCGCCCGTCATCGCTCCAGCTCCTCCTCGAAGAGGAAATCGGTTAACCCAGGGAAGCTGCGGGAAAAGCCGGAGAAGACCAAGGCGCAGGGAAAGGTGTCCGACCTGCCCCTGAAGGCCCAGGTGGTCCAGACTAAGTCATCCTTCAGGATCGAGCTGGTGGCGGCCACCCTCTCGAAGGCAAAACATGCTGACCTGGTCCACGAGTGGGAAAAGATCTCAACCGACCGATGGGTGCTGGACGCTCCCACCCACGGACACTCTCTAGAGTTCCAGCAGAAGTGTCCGCGGATACCACTGGTGGCCCGGCAGGAGGAGCAAATCCCTCCACTCCTGCGGGAAGTACGGGCCGTATTAAAAAAGGGGGCTATAGAGCTGGTTCCAATGTGACTGCGGGCTCTGCAGTCTACTGCAGATACTTCTTGGTGAAGAAGACTGGGGGCTGAAGGCCCATTCTAGACCTGCGGCTCCTTAACAAATACCTCAAGTCCCAAAAATTCATGATGGTCATGTTGCAGCACGTGCTCGGCCAACTGGAGGAAGGGGACTTCTTGTCGTCGCTGGATCTGGAGGATGCATACTTCCACATCCCCATTCACGAGAAGCATCGGAAGGTCCTGTGCTTCGTAGTACAGGGAAGGCACTACCAGTTCAAGGCCCTTCCCTTTAGACTGTATTCGGCACCCAGGGTGTTCACAAAAGTGCATGGCACCAGTGGCGGCCCATCTGCACCTACAAGGGATACATGTGTACACGTACCTTGATGACTGACTCATCCGCGCCAAGTGCAGGGAAGTAGCAGTTCAACACATGGAGAGGACCGTCCAGCTGCTGACAGATCTGGGGTTCTCCGTCAACTATCCAAAGTCCTGCTTGATTCTATCGCAGAACGTGCTATTTCTGGGGGCCAGGCTCAACTTGGTCTCCTGCCTGACCACCCCCTTGGAAGAGAGGATAGTGGCCATGCTGGGCAAGGTGCAATGGCTGTTGACACTGAAGACTGCCACGGTGCGGACCATCAAGTCAGATGGGGCATGCTTGTATTCAGTGTTCTCCAAATAAAACTATAACAATTCTCTTTGGGTATCGACCTCCTGGCCCAGCACAGGCTTTCCTGGAGAAATTAGAATTATTTCTGGCAGACACAGGGAATAAGCATGACGAGCTGTTATGTTTGGGGGACTTCAATGTATGGGCTGAGGAGGTGACATCTGGGGATGGGAGAGAATTAAAGAAGACCCTGGAAGCCCATGCTTTGGAACTTCTAGCATCATCCCCCTCACATTGCCAGGACCATTGTCTTGATGTCCTGCTATATCGAGGGAAGATAATTTGTTATGTTGGGACAATCGCATTATCATGGACAGACCACTATGCCATAGTA
Source organism: Ambystoma mexicanum (assembly GCF_040938575.1). Taxonomy (NCBI): domain Eukaryota; kingdom Metazoa; phylum Chordata; class Amphibia; order Caudata; family Ambystomatidae; genus Ambystoma; species Ambystoma mexicanum. The sequence continues at coordinate 172,855,143 of NC_090925.1, forward strand.
TTTGAACTGAGAATACATAAGAAAACTCTGGAAGTGCACATGGAAAATTGGATGGGGCAGTTCCGCAAGCTGAAAGATTTTTTGAAAATCTCAGGGGAAACTCTGAAACATGCTTTGGCACAGATTGAAGAGGCTCTTCCATGTGAGGAGTTCTTCAATAAAGGCATGTAAATCATGGCTATGATATGTAATGTATAGGCCCCTCTCCAACAAAACAAGGCCATGTAACCCCTGGTTTTCGCCAGATTTGGCCAAGAAAAGGGTACAGGTGAGATCTTTAGAGAAAAAAATGGAGAAGACATCGTACAGAGGGCATTTTAGAACAGGTCAAGAGCACCTGAAGAGAATATGGGAAAGCCATTTTTGATGCCAAAGCTAAATTTATAACGGGGACAATTGACAAAGTCATGAACAGGCCACGGGAATTGTACGCTGCTATTTCCCAGTTAGCAAATCCTGGGTGTGCGTCAGCAGCACCTGAATCATCACAAGCACAGGTGGATGTTTTAATAATTACTTTATAAATAAAATAGTGCTAATACAAGGAAAGATTATGGAAATTAAACCATTACATCCCCAAGAGGATCTGGAAGTAACAGAGGAGATTAGCCCAGAATGCATATCTCATGATGAAGACACTGGGGCGGATCAGAAGCTATTTATGTTTATGAAAGTATCTGAGGAAAGGGTCTGCACCTTGCTCTCTGCATTGAAGGCTACTAATGATGTACTCTGTTATTCCATCTTCAGTAGCTAAACTAATAGCTCCAGATATTACCCCATTTATCACAAAATTTGTTAACAAATCTCTTACATCAGGGGTAGTACCAATGATTCAGAAGAAATCTGTGGTCACGCCACTGCTAAAAAAAACTAATTTAGACCCTAAGAATTTCCAGAATTACAGGCCAATGGCAGGATTGTCATGGCCATCGAAAATTCTGGAAAACATTGTGACAGCTCAGCTGCAGGAACATCTGTATCAGGAGAATCTGCAATCCGGATTCGGACCAGGTTTTGGGACGGAGATGGCGTTGCTGACGTTCTGGGACGATCTATTGGAGACGGCGGATCAGGGGGGTGTGTCCCTGTTGGTCATGTTGGACCTGTCCGCCGTCTTTGATACGGTTGTCCATGGGACCCTGCTGAAACATCTGAGAGAAGTGGGTGGAGTAGGGAAACAAGCTGTTCAATGGTTTGAATCTTTTCTCTCTAGAAGAGAACAAAGAGTAGGATTTGGAGATTTCTTGTTAGACTCAGGATTACAAAGCTGTGGAGTCCCGCAGGGATCGTCCCTTGTCACAGGTTTCCCCCTTTCTCACCTGCTTTCGCTGCTTAATGGAATCCAGGGGAGTTTTCTTCCATACGGATCGGGTCTTGTACAAGCCTGCTCTGCCGTCTTCGGCTTCCAGTGTTCGTTCAGCTTTAACGTCCGTGAAAAAATGAGGAAACTCCAGGAAGACCAGGAAAGGAGAAGTGCACTCGGAGGCGGGTGCACAAAATCCGGTAAGAAGGCTAAGTAGGAGGAGGGAGGATAGAAGGGAAAGCGAAGGGTCCAGGAATCAGGAAACTACAGAGTTCCGCAAGGTGAACTTCGGAGCACACGTCTAGCCACAGCAACAGAAGCGCTGAGATGCGCTGGGCCGCGGGGGCATGGTCATTTTATAGATCATGCTGCCTCAGACGTAAAGACTGATAGGCAGCGTTCTGTGTGTATGGCCATGTTGGAAGTAGTACAGAGTGTAAGCTCTGACGCGTCAAGGACCAGGAGGTCCAGAAGGGGCATGTCCGATGGTTCATGACATCCCTCTCCTCACTGCTTTTTAATTTATATGTTAAACTACTCATGGACATTCTGAGGGAGCACGGCATACAGTTTCACTCATACGCAGGTGTTCTTGAGGATACAGAATCTAGAGTAGACGTACGAAATAGTTGACCGGTGCCGACAAGAAATACAGGCTTGGATGTGTGCGATCCAGCTACTGCTGAATGCCAGCAAAACAGAAGTGACTCTATTCGCTTCAAAGCACAATCTGCAGAGGGAGCATTTACACTCCCTATGTTTCCTGGGGACACAGCTGAATTTCTCCAAGAAAATAAAAAATGTAGGCTCTGTCTGGGAGGATAACATGGGAAGTGGAGCTCAGGTTAGTGCGAAGGTACAAGCAGCTTTACACTCACTACGCCTATTGAAACATATCCTACCATTCATTGCAAATGAGGACAGAGCGGTAGTCATTGGCACTCTGGTCAACTCGAAGTTAGACTATGGAAATGTATTGCTGTCGGGTATACCAGCCTATCAGTTGCGAAGACTGCAGGCGGCCCAAAATGCAGCAGTTAGGCTGGCGTATAGGTAAAAAATCAGCTCCAACCTCTAACTGAAGAAGAGCCGTACATTGGCTGGCAGTAAAGGAGATAATTGAGTTTAAGGTACTCTGATTGGTTTATAGGTGTGTTAACAAGACAGGAACAAGATATCTATCAGATAAAATCAGGAGACATGTTCCTACCTGTCAAGTTCAGGTGTTCCCTTCACCCCTTCCGAGTCACTCCAATCCCCTTCCTCCTCACCTGTGAGTTCTGAGTGTAAGGATCCTCCGAACCGCTTCTTCCACAGCTCTTCTTTCTTCTTTCCTTTTTTTTTGTGGAAGGGATATGCTACGAAGGGAAGCCACCCTGACCTCAAAATAGAAGGTCTGGGGGGGCCCCTCCTCCGGTTCAGACCAGAGGGTAAAAGGCCGTAGGCATAAAAAACCCCTGGGTGATGATCAGTGATGGTCTTCCACTTGAAATAGCAGAAGGTACGTTCTTCGATGGGATGCCGGCAGGAAAGTAGCATACGATAAGAGTGGAATGGAGTGGAATGGAGAGCCTAGAGAGGAAACCGGGGGCAAGCCTCAGAGACAGACCGCGAAACACTGCAGCAAGAGGGGGAAAGCTGGAGGAAAAATGAAGGGAAAAAGAAATAAGCTCCCTGTGAAAACCTGGCGAGAGCCTGCAAGTCCCAGGAGGGAGGACACAAGAAAGACAGGAGGAAGGGCGCCAGCGGAAGAGAAGAGGAGCCGGCGCCGAGAAACAGCTCAAGGCAGCACACAAAGGGAGAAAACTTACGAGCGCTCCAACCCGAAAGCCTGACGCGAGTAGGTTGCAACGCGCAGACTTCCGGGTTGGAGCAGCTAAAAAGCGGTCCCTCCCGGCGGCCGGCCGAAAGACTAGACCGCAACTGCGCGTTGCATGGGGACGTGGTGGAACGGCTAATGGCCGCTCCAACGCCATCGGCTCCATGCACGCCAGTCGCGGCGGTGTGTGACACTACCCGACAATTGTGCTCAGCAGATCAAACTCTGCTTCATATACACCACACCAGGTATATGAGCAAAGGGGACCGCAGATTCGGCGTCTACGGTCCAAGAGAAAAGAAATAAACTACCCAGAGAAATCTGTGAGATTATAACCTTTCCGGCATTCCGGAAGGCCGTGAAGCCCTATCTGTTTTGTTAGAACTCTCCTAGTCCTTAACTGGTGTATTTCCATCTCATATGATTACGTGGATTAAGACATGGGGCTCATTACGAGAATGGAGGTAGCCATGCCGCTTTTAGCGGTATGGCTACCGCCATACCGGGTCCGGGTTCCTGGAATGGGGAAATACCGGGCCATTCCGACCTTGGAGGGCCCAGTATTCCCCCATTCCAGGAACCCGGACCCAGTACATCCCGATTCCCATTTGAGCCCCCATAGGGCTCAATGGGAATAGGGAGTATGCTAACCACGGGCCCGTTAATGACGGGCCTGTTGTAAACATCCTGGTCTGCTAGTGGGTCCCACTAAGGACACCTGGTTTTACCAGATGTCCTTAGCGGGACTCACGAGCAGACCTTGTAATGAGGCGGTAGAGGGTTAACAGCGCCGGCAGCTCTACCAGCGCCGTTAACCTGATCCGACTCTGCAGGTTGCGGATAGGACCCCTTCAGGAATTCCTGGACGCTTGGTGGATCCAGGTGTCTGGAAGCTTTTCAGACAAGATTGTTCTCGACGAGGAGTTCCATCGAGCGTTAAGGTGATGGGGCGTGTGCTCCAGCATTGCCGGAGCACGTATTTCCAGAGCCCCCATACCAAGAGACAGTCACCACAGACGCGTCCCTGGAGGGCTGGGGACCCCACACCGGACGTCTCCACGCCAGAGGCCTGTGGCTACCATAGGAGAGGGCTCTCCACATCAAAGTCCTGAAGCTGCGGGCAGTGTTCTGGGTCCTCAAGTCTTTCCTTCTGTCACTCAAGGGCAAGGTGGTGAGGGTCTTCACGCACAATACCACCATGATGTTGTACATCAGGAAGCAAGGAGGTACCAGATACCCGGCGCTCTCCAGAGAGGCGCAGGACTTGTGGCACTGGGCCGTCAGCCAAGAGATGTTCCTCATTCCTTTTCACCTGGCTGGAGTCAAGAACACCATCACCGACTCCCTCAGCAGGGAGCTCCGCTCTTGCCATGAGTGGGAACTTCAACATGATCAAGTGAACAGCCTCTTCATCAAATGAGGCAGACCCCAGATCGATCTGTTTGCGACAGCGATGAATTTCAAATGCCAGAGATTCACCAGAAGGTTCCACCAGCCGAGGAGCATGGGGGACGCATTTTCCTTTCTGTGGGAAGGCCTGTTCTGCCAGCATTCCCCTTCCCCGTTGCCTCTCCTGCTGCGAGTCATCAATCAACTCAAACGGTGGCGATGCAAGATGATCCTCATCGCCCCTGTGTGGCCGAGTCAGATTTGGTAGCCGGACCTTCTCAGCCTGTCAGTGTTACCCCAGGTCAAGCTGCCGGTGGTTAGGATCTGCTTGCCAGAGAAGCAAGCGCAGTTCTACATCACGACACAGGATCGCTGAACCTGAAGGCCTGGCTCCTGCAGCCTTAGGGTTTGGAGTGTATGAGCTGCCGGCAGACAGCAGGGAGGTCATACTGCCACTTTATGGGCTATTAAATCTGAAGATGGCTGCCAGAGGAGGGGCTTAGGGAGAAGGGCAGTCATTGGCTGGGGGCAGTCTTATCCAGAGCTCAGTGATTGGTTTATCGGAGAAAGACAGTTTGTAAGTGAAAGTGAAACTGTTTTTTCTTTTTGATTCCCGGCCTGATGACGGGGAATATTCATGAGCATGTGAATCCATGCCAGAACCATTCTGGAGAACAATAGTTCCAGGTAAGTGACTTGTTCCTTCTGATTCTGTTTGTATCAGAGGTACTCATTGCTACCAATGTACTCTCAGATCATGCAGCAGTTGAGTGTACACTTTCAGTTGATAGGTTGTTCCCCGTTAGCAGGCCCCCATGAAAGCTGCACAACCCAGCCCTCTCAGATTTGGTGTTGAAAGGACTCCATAACTAAGGCAATAACTGATTTCTTTAGGGAAAATAGCACTGATACCGTTCCGACTGCCAAGGTATGCGACCCTATGAAGGCAGTGATTAGATGGGAACTGATTGCTCACATGACTGCTTGCACTTATAGGAATAGAACCCTAAGGTAGGCACTTTAGGGGGAGATGCGCGCTTCAGAAATGGTTCATAAGCATTTAAATTCTGTCATGGCCAGGAAGGGCCTACGGGTAGCGCAAAATAAACTAGAAGCACACTTGGCAGGACATACGGCCAAACCGATTATTCGTGCTAAGCAATCTTATTATGCCATGGGTAATATGGTGAATACATTTCTGGTTCATAAATTGAAGGTCATACATACAACGAATACTATAGCAGTGCTGGTAGACTCGGACATAAATATTCAGTACAGGGAATCGGCGAAAAGGAAGGTTTCTGAATGATATTTACTCACAGAATCTGCAGCAGGCCCGCCCCCCCCCCCCCATCTCTGCGACTTACGCCAGACTACCAAATCAGGCTCTCGTCTACTGGTCAGGAGACCTTAGACACTCCCGTAACCACGGAAGAGGTGGCAATAGCAATAGTTTCTCTTAAACACAGGACCCCTAGTCCGGATAGTTTCTCAGCATCGTTTATACGATTTTTCAACCACAACTACTCAAACCTTTGACTAACTTATTCAACTTGTTCCCGGAATTTAGGGAGGGTTACTCCTTCAATGGAGTCAACTACAATTTTAATACTTAAGCTGGGGAATCCCACACATGATTGTCACCCGTACAGGCCAATTTCTTTGAACCTGGATGCCAAGTTGTACTCTAAGCACTGGCGTAACAGGGGCCCCCGCAGCCCCCGCGGGGCGGGGGGCCTGCGGTGTGGGGGGCCCCACCAGCACATGGCTGGGAGGGGGCCCCAGTAAAAAAAAAAAAAAAATGAAAATTTTTTTTCTAAAAAAAAAAAGTTTCTTTTGAAATTCACTCTGCATTCATAAAGAACATTTCTGTAACAGAAATAATTTCTTTATGAAGGCAGAGTGACTGCAAAAAGAAACTTTCTTTTTGAAGTCTGAGGGCCCCGTACCCCATGACATGGAAGACCCTATGCTGGAGGCCTCCATGTCATGGGGTGGGGGGGCCTATGCCTTCAAAAAGAAATTGCTTGTTTTTGAAGCCACTCAGCCATCATAAAGAAATTATTTTGATTATGGTCCGGTCCTTAACTGAAATAATTTCTTAATGAAGTTATAGTGACTTAAAAAAGAAACAATGGGGCTCATTCTGACCATGCCGGTCCGGAAACAACGGTGCTGGTAAGCTTACAGGCACTGTTGTTTCCGGACCGGCATATTACGGGTCTGCCTGGTGGGGCTGCCGTGCCCGACAGGTCTGACCCTGCCAGGCACAGCAGCCACGGTATGCAGATCTGTCACGGAAGCACCGGCGCCGTTAACAATGGTGCAGGTGCTTCTGTGTCCCCATTCCCGTGGAGTCTGGGGTTTAACGAAATTACCGGCACCTGATTTCCCAGCCGCCGAACTTGAAATAGCACGGTGGCATTGGGAAGTCAGGCCATAGTAATTTTTTATGGGTCCAGCGGCAACCCGCCGGTAGCACCGGCACGGATACCGCTGGACCCGTAATGAGCCCCAATTTCTTTTTGAAGTAATAGGGCCCCCCCTCAACTCCATGAGGTGTGCGTGTATGAGTCTATGGTGAAAGGGTGCACACTCAAATGAATAGCTGGCTGCCTGTGTGTGTATGGTGAAAGGGGGCACACTTAAATGTATGGGTGGCTGTGTAGGTGTGCCTGCATGGTGAAAGGGTGCACACTTAATGTATGGGTGGCTGTGTAGGTGTGCCTGCATGGTGAAAGGGTGCACACTTAATGTATATGTGGCTACCTGTGTGAGTGTATGGTGAAAGGGTGCACACTTAAATGTGGGGATGACTGGGTGTGTATAAGGTGAATGGTGTGTGTGCTTGTGTACAGGGGCACAACAAAACCTTCATTTCGGGGGGGCTAACCCTTCAAATGTTGGGAGAGGCGCTAACTTCACATGCGGTGGGGAGGGGGAAACTTATTTGTGTGGGCACATCCAAATTATTTACGCATTTTAATGAGACTATTCTAGTGCAGATTCAATGTTACAAGCAGTTAACTCTCTCCTATAAGTCTCCTGTTCCCTCTCTACCCTTCCAATCACTCCCCTGGCATGCAAGTACTAAACCTACATCACGATTTCAATTGCCTAAACAATGTGGCATTTGAATGCAGGTACTAACAGTGCAATGCTTTACGTTGGTAATTGCTGGGTTCTTGTTAACAGCAAAACCCAGGTGCCGTTTAAAATCTGTGTCCTGTTCGGTCTGGCAACTGCTCTAAAGGTTAGCCAAGTTGAGTCAATATAGCCCAAAATGTCGGGGGGGTAGTGCTGAAGCCCAGTCAACTCAATGGTGTTGCGCTACTACTTGTGTTTAATGCCTTACTTCATTGTTCTGATATTGTGAAATGTGTAGGCTAATGGAGCTGCAACAAGAATGCTGTGTGACTTGACTAGTTTATATTTGTGTATGATTTTGTATTATCTGGGGAGATGGTTTATATTTATGGCCTGTACTGTTTGTCTAATTGTGCATAGGAGACTTTTAAATATTCATGTTCTTGTGCAAGGTTTGTTGGAAACCAAAGCACAAATGGAAAAATAAATAAAAAAGAATGCTAATCCATGCACTGAGAGAAATTGTTAACCCTGAGGTGCAGGCCCGTTTCTTGGCCCGGTCGAGGTGGGCAGCTGCCCGGGGCACAACCGCCAGGGGAGTTCGCAATTACCCCGCTACCCTGGAGCCTCTGGAGGGGATAAAATTCCCCAGTTTGTGGGGCGGCACATTGCCGTGGGGAAGGTTCTGTGGGTCAGGTACTGGCGCTGCCCCTTCCGACTGTAATGTCACAAGCACTACGTAACATTACAGAAGTCAGAGGCTTCCTCTGACCACTTTTGCGCCACTTGGGGTGGGGGCATAAGCACAACAATTAAAAACACTTCAGGTCCCCCTGCAGCTAAAACCAGCCCCTCCCATCACAATGCAGGCAGGAAACTGCTAATGGTGGGCCATTAGTCACTGAATGGTTTCGTGCTGACATTGTGTTGGGAGGGGAGGTAGTGTGGGGCGTAGGGCGTGCACTGTAGGCAGCTTTGCCTCTCCCAAAATAATAGTTTAAAGCGGCGCTATTTCTTTCATGCTGCTTCTTTTCCAAACTTGATATCAATTCCACTTTAAACCACTTCCATGGCACTGGTGATGAGTTACTTCATTATGCTGATAATAGTTTTGATCAGTGTTGCTGAGTAAATATTCTTTAAGCCATGACCTGGTTCATTTATTTATTTATGCAATGTTTGTCGCGTACATGGACACAGATTATTTATTTATGCAATGTTTGTCGGATACCGGTATCCGACAAACATTGCATAAATAAATAGGTACCCGACAAACATTGCATGAATAAATAGGTACCCGACAAACATTGCATGAATAAATAAATAATCCGGTTCCATGTCTCCTTATAACAAGTCAACAGTCAGACTTTACTGTATCAAAGCATACACTTGATTCCCATTGAAAGAATTTTAAAGTGATTGTTTATTGTGTTCGGGTGTCTCCTTGTCATTGCCCTTTTGGCTTAGGTTGCCTCCAAACCCCCTTCAGCATCTTGTGGTCTTTGTTGGTTGCATATACTGCAACCTGTGCCATATTCATGTTCTCTTGGTGTGCCCAGTCCTCATTATCTGCAGCCTAAGTGGGACTAGAGCATACAATTGTCTTGGTCACCAATGAGAATGTGGCCCACTGTTGCAAATGGCAATTCATTCCTTGTGTAACGGACTGTTTGACTTTGGGTAGGAGTCCCTTAATGGTGTAGTTTGGGAGTGGGGTGGGGTGGGGTGCGGTGGGGCTGGCGCGCGGGGTGCGGTGGGGCTGGCACAGGGTGCGGTGGGGCTGGTGCACGGGTTGCGGTGGGGCTGGCGCACGGGATGCGATGTGGGGGGGTGTATTCCTAGTGTTTCGCTCTGGGCACCAAATGGATTAGAAACTGCCCTGCTGAAGTGCGTTATAATGGTTTTCAAACAGGCAACATAACTGTGGAAACCATGATGACCATTCTCCGTGATAAAGAGAGTGGAATTAACATGCAAGGAGGATTCATGACAAGTGGGAATATGGCATTAATCCTGCCACAAGACTGCAGCCTACCTTGTGTTTACTTATTTACAGGCACGCCTGATGCAGACAGGTGTGAAACCATTGTTCGCTAAACACTCCTTTTGCTTGGTATAATATTTCTTTACATTAATGTTTTGGCTATAGAACAGTGATAAAAGACACACGTTATGAAATAGTTAAGTTGACATTCATCACACAATGTTGTCCATGCACGAAGCCCCCTAAAGAGACCACCTTGAGTTAAGCATTTCCATAAAACATTCAGGTGCTTCGTTTCAGCAATATGGTGATTAGCCCTCTCTTAATATGACATTCTTCCGTGTTGATGTGTCTACGTACATGGGGGAGTAAACAATGTTACGTTGCTGTCACGAAACAGAAAAGTCAAAATGTTTTTCATTTATGTGATTTTTATTATTTTTTGATCCCAGCAATTAAACCACTGTACAGGGCTTTTGTAATCCTCGGTAGCCTTTCAAATACTGTGCTTTCGTTATGTGTCGGTGCAGAAGGGTCCCTCCTTTGTTCCTGCTCAGTCCCGTGTGTGCCTCGAGCTCCTGTATTCCCCCCACAGCCCCACAGTGTAGAGATTGGTTCTACTCCATGCGACTTAATTTCTTCAAACCCCCTCTTTCGCAGTCTCCCCTTCCTCTCTCCACGGCCGCTCAGTGTTGCCAGGTCAGAAGGAAAAAATAAGTTGAATGTTCCTTCAAAACAAGCCCAAAACAAGCTGACTCCCAACCAAATAAGCTGCAAAAACAAGTGCATCTCTAAAATAAGGTGGAAAGGTCTCAGAAGTTGAAAAATAACTATAATGCAAAGAATACATACAGAGAGCTCAAACATATGTTAACAAAAAGCATTTATTAAAATTGTTATTTTCAAACAATTGGTGTCTATTTTCATTTTTTGTATGTGTGCGACTTATAAAAGCAACATTATTGGCTTTTTGGATCCTTGGCTGCTCTGGTCCTTGATTTGTTGCTCACCTCTGGTCCTTGGCTCCATTGCAGGTACCTGCCAAGTAGCCCCATGTACTTCATGACACTGAGCCAGTCCAGGCATTTCCTATTAAATGCTAGGACTGGTATTTTACTTCTTCCCATTATATGTATGGACCTAGAAAGACCAGTATGCAAAGTGAAAATCCAGGACTAGCTCATGGTGATAAGTGTGACATGCCCCCCCTCCCACTGTCGTCCTTCTGGTATTGGTAAACCTGGTTGATTGCTCTCCTCTGGTCCTTGGTTCATATAGTCCATCACCCCTCTGGTCATTGGCTCCCTTATGACTTGCTCCTCTAGTAAATCACTAGCCCACCCATTGACTGTTCATTGCCATGCTAATCCTCAACCCTGTTCTTGCCCCTCCCCACCCAAAAAACCTTGTCATGGGAACTCTTTGAGCTCTCTTTAATCAAGCCTTAACATTAAACTTTGCACTCAATGCTGACTTAATTTGAGCTGTAAATGCTACTGGTGTAATAGAAATGTCTTAACCTGGTCTGCCTTCAGCCAATCAAGTGAAAAGCACTGTGTGTGTCCTTCAGTGAAGTCATGTTAACAGTTTTTGGCTTTTGCAAACGTATCAGGCATTTGCCAGGCACTGCTATTAGATGCCCTGGTACTTGCACCATTTTGCACCTGATGCCGTTCATACAACTAAAGACAGCAGTGCCTAGCAAGGGCTTTTCCCATGCCTACACAAAACCCTAAACTATTGTCATTGTCTATGCTTGTTTCCATCATGACTAAACTACATGTTGCTATAAATACCATGTGCTTACCTCTTGGCTAGGTAATGCGTCTTCAAAGGGTCTCATGTTGAAAGAGCCCATCAATGTAAAAGAAAGGAGTACTTGCAGGTCGTTAAGGGGCTGCAGACAGCCCCGTCCAGGAGGCTGCATGGGGCTTCACATCAGGAAGGCAATCAGCCCGAGCCTCACAGCGTGTGCATAACTGCTTAGGCAGGACGGCATGTTCGCCTTTCATATTCATTTTTCTTTTTTGTAAATGGGGCCAAGTCAGCCAGACTGGCAAACAAGTGGAACAATAAGCACACAATTAAGGAAAAACGTGGACAAAAACCGCGACAAGCAACCTGCTAATATTATAAGCGACTTTGGGCAAAAACAAGCCCAAAGTCACTTATAATAAGCGGACATGGCAACACTGCGGCTGCTACAAAAGAAGAACATATGAGCAGTGTTGCCAGGTCGGAAAGAAAAAATAAGCTGAATGCCCTTCCAAAAGAAGCCCAAAACAAGCTGCCTCCCATCAAAAGAAGCTGAAAAAACAAGCACACACCTAAAATGCTGTAGAAAGGTCTCAAAAGTAAGAAACTTAACACAAAAGCATAAACATACATAGAGAGAATACAGCAATAGTGTTAAGTTGTGTTAAATAGAAACAGCACAGGTTACACAATATAATGTACACCACCAGAAGGCAGGTGTCCAAACTGAACATCCCTAGTACCCTAGCTCACCACAGATGCACAAACTCAATCCTCCACACTCCTCAAACACCAGTCCGGCCTGCACTACAATCAAACAATTTACGTTAACGCAAATTGAAACACTTGTGTATAGGCGCGTTACAAATGCCGTATCATATCATATTAAATTGTCTACTGCTCCAGACAGCTCACTAAATGAATACAGAGAGTCCCGTCTTCTCATATCTGCAGTCATAAAACAGTGCTACAAAGCAACCTTGCCTGCTCCTAAATTAGCCCCATACCACTCCTCCTGTAGATCCTGAAATTCCAAGAAACCGTGACAGTGATAGACTGTATGCTATACAAGACATAGCATAACAGGGCATAGCAAAGATTCACCCATTTCCTGCTGTGGCAGTACTCTGGAAGGCTCATTTGTGACTGGCACAAAAAGGGGGGGAAATTAATGTTAGCTTTGCTCAGGCCAGTGCTGTTTACTAGAAGGGTTTATTTGCCCAGGATCACACAGTTTAAACAGTGAAGCTGGAATGTTAACCCACTGTACAGTTTGGGCAATACAACACATATATTTCATGCTGCACCTTGTAAAAAATCATTACATTTTGTATTTCAAGGCCCAAATTAGAATTGCCATACAGAGCAGAGCCCTAAACGTTTCCATTACCATTTGCGGGAAAGCCATCCAGTCCTGTTTTTGATTGGAATTCTGGGACTTGTAGTTTTCCTAAATTAAATGTGGGGGAAAACGGTCAAATAGCAGAATCCTGGACTGGATGGCTCCCTCACGCATGGGATGGTAACTGAGCGCTCTGGTAATTATATTTGCAATCTACCAAAGCAACCATGTAATATATCAATTCCGAGAAATAAAATGCTCAGTCAAAAGATTTTTGGTTCAGCTTTATTTTTTGCTGAATTAATGGAAAACTGGAAGTATGACAATGCGAAGTAATGCATGTCGGAACTACATTTTCTTTTTCCACTACTGTGTTGAAATGGTTGTCAGAAACTTCTTGCTGGCTATTGTGAAAAATGCAGAACAATCCTTTTTCATGGCTTCCTTTCATAAGAGGCTTTCTGTTCTGCACATTTTCGGGCATTTGGCATTGATGGGGCACTGAGGTAAGGATCCGTGAGTGGCCTTTCAGATGCGAATGCCCCATCAGTGCCAAATGTCTAAGCATGTGTTAAAGGAGAGAGAAGCCCTCGAGGAAGACAAAGGTGTAATTGCAGGCCATTAAGGACACTACGCGGCTCCAGGGGGGTTATTACTGAACCCGCTTCACATTCCCGTGCAGGACGAGATGTGGAGCTGCGACGTGTAATGGGTTTGGCTGCCTTGCAAACAAGCCCAATTACACGCGCACATCTGCTCAAACAAGCGGACAGAAACCGCGACAAGCGACCTTCAAATATTATAAGCGACTTTAGGCAAAAAGAATCCCAAAGTCGCTTATAATAAGCGCACCTGTCAACACTGCATATGAGAACTGCTTAAATGATAGACACGGGCACTTTAGGACAGGGGTGGAGCTACGCAGATCACTGGCCAATCCCAGGAACAGAGATGTTGGAGGGCGGGCTGTAGGCGGGCTATGACATTAGCTTTTCTTTTCGTGCTGCATGTATGGCTGGAGCCATCAAGTGGGCGTGACTCCGAAGATTTCCGAACACTGCCTCCCACAATCTACCATGGGAGGCAGGATAGCATACAACACCGGCGCCGAAATATTACTGCTTTCAATCCATATAATTGGATTGAAAGCAGCATTATTTCGGCGCCGATGCCGCCTTCATTTTGCTTACCATAGCATTGAATTAATGATTGTCAGTGCTCTGGTAAGCAAAATGAACGTGGCACCGCCGCCGTAATAATAATGCTTTCAATCCAATGACATGGATTGAAAGCACTATTATTACGGCGGTCGGAGGTAGCCTTGAGGGAGAAAAGAAAAGTCAGTGAATGCTGGCTGCCAGCAACGGCCTCTTATAGTGGTGCAGGCAGTGGGCATGAACAATCTGTGCCGTTTCTGGGTCCCGCCCACTTCTCCACCAGATTGGCTACCAGCGGCAGCCAATCAGGTGGAGAATATCATGGGACCCGAAAGAATGTCAAAATTCCGGAGATTCAAGGGACTTTTCCGGAGACCCGGAGAAATGCTTAAAATTCCAGAGTCTCCGGAAAAATTCCGGAGGTTAGGCAGGTATGATGCCTGCGTCTGTGTGGTCTTTCTTCACCTGGTCTCGAGCCTTGCTTTCTCTCCTAGGTCCAGCTGCTGCGGGCCGACCGCACTCCCATGAAGGGCGAGAAGGTGTACTTGTCCATCCAGCGCGGCGGGACGGTGAGCGAGATGTCCTACACCACCAACGACGAAGGGAGGGCCTCCTTCGTACTCGACACATCCACCTGGGAAGGCGCCACTGTGGACTTGAAGGTAAGATGATGCGATCCAGTCAAAGACAATAATGGCTCCCTCTCGAGAGGACTTGAGCGCATGCGTCAGATCTGTTTGCGGGTCCCTGCGCTGGGTCAGCAGGAGCGGCACCGGGTCACGATTGAGGAGCATTGATAGAGGCCCTGTAGTGAAATATGGGGTATGTGCCAGGTCATGGCTGAGGTGCATTGGCAGAGGTTTGTGTGTGACCCGACTCTAAGGAATGTCCTTTAAAATATTGGTTGGCATCTCGCTGTTTGGGTAGAATTTGATATAAAAAGCCATAAGATTTGCAAACATTACTGTAATGCATCCCGTGAAACATTGAAATTCCTCAGATGCAAGGTCACCAACCGCAGACGGGGGCATTTTGCGCGTTAAATATAGGAGCATTTTCTGTTTTAATCTGAAAATGAAGCTCCCAAGAGAAACACTGGCTGCACAGTAAATAAATATAGAAATGGCCCACCTCACTGACACAGTGGCTATATAACACCGTGGGAAAAGAGCGATTGTGAATCGAATGGCAGAAGCAATCAGACCACTTTTACATGTTGCGGCGGGTTCGTGTGCTCGTGCACTCTCAATGCGCAGGAGTTGCCGTCAAGGTTGGGGTGCAGAGACTGGGCTGCTCCTGGAGGTCAGGGTGCAGGTGCATTTGCAGAGCTGCCTGCAGGTCTCCGGGCTAGAATAGTAGGGAGTTCCGCGCATCGGCAGAGCGCTGCGCTCTTCACTGCACTGTGTTTTTAGGGAGGTTGTGGGGCAGGACAGGGGCGCCTTAGCAGAAGTCAGTGGGGGGAGGGCAGGGGGGCATCACTGAAATAGCAGGCTAGTTGCACAGTTTGTCATTTTGGATGCAATGGCTGCTCTGTCGCCAACATCCTTACTATCTAATCCGACAGTGAAGGGGCTTCCCCACTAAAATCATTGAGAAGTCTACTCGCGCGAGAGGTTGGCCTCTCTGCCAGCCTAGGATGCACCGTGCGTGGCAGATCGCTAGTGTTTGACTTCTGCATGAGGTAACCTTGTTATGTTTGTTGTTTGTATGGCTGGAATAGGGTGCCTACTTGCTATGCAAATACTTGCTATGGTTAGAATATGGCGCTTACTTGCTATGGCTAGAATAGGGTGCCTAGTTGCTATGACTAGAATAGGGCACTTAATTGCTATGGCTTGAATAGGGTGCTTACTTGCTATGGCTAGAATAGGGCGTGCACTTGCTTTGGCTAGAATAGGGAGTGCGCTTGCTCTGGCTAGAAAAGGGTGCTTATTTGCTATGACCAGAATATGGCAGGCACTTGCTTTGGCTAGAACAGAACACTTACTTGCTATGGTTAGAATAAGGTGCTTACTTGATATGGGTAGAATAGGGTGCTTACAAACTATAGCTAGAATAGGGCACTTACTTGCTATGGCTAGAATAGGGTGCCTACTTGCTATGGCTAGAATAGGGTGCTGACCTGCTATGGATAGAATAGGGCACTTACTTGCTATGGCTAGAATAGGGTGCCTACTTTCTATTGCTAGATTAGGGTGCCTACTTGCTATGGCTAGACTAGGGCACTTACTTGCTATGGCTAGAATAGGGTGCTTACTTGTTATGGCTAGATTAGGGTGCCTACTTGCTTTGGCTAGAATAGGGTATTTGCTTGCTATGGCTAGAATAGGGAGCTTTTTTGACATGGCTAGAATAGGGTGAGCACCTACTTTGGCTAGAATACAGTGCTTACTTGCTATAGCTAGAATAGGGCACTTACTTGCTATGAATAGAATGGGGCACTTACTTGCTATGGCCAAAATAGGGCGCTTACTTGCTATGGCTAGACTAGGGCACACACTTGCTTTGGCTAGAATAGGGTGATTACTTGCTTTGGCTAGAATAGGACACCTACTTGTTATGGCTAGAATAGGGCGCGCACTTGCTTTGGCTAGAATCGGGTGCCGCGCTTACTTGCTATGGCCAGAATAGGGCGCTTACTTGCTATGGCTAGAATAGGGTGCTTACTTGCTATGGCTATAATAGGGCGCATACTTGCTATGGCTAGAATAGGGCACCTACTTGCTATGGCTAGAATAGGGTGCTTATTTGCTTGGGCTAGAATAGTGCACGCACTTGCTTTGGCTAGAATAGGGCGCTTACCTGCTATGGCTGGAATAGGGCACCTACTTGTTATGGCTAGAATAGGGCACATATTTACTATGGCTAGAATAGGGTGCTTATTTGCTCGGGCTAGAATAGGGTGCTTATTTGCTCGGGCTAGAATAGGGCACGCACTTGCTTTGGCTAGAATAGGGTGCTTACTTGCTATGACAAGAATAGGGCGCTTATTTTCTAGGGCTAGAATAGGGTGCGCACTTGCTTTGGCTAGAATATGGTGCTTACTTGCTATGGCTAGAATAGGGCACTTACTTGCTATGGCTAGAATAGGGCATCTACTTGCTTTGGTTAGAATAGGGCACATATTTGCTATGGCTAGAATAGGGTGCGTATTTGATCGGGCTAGAATAGGGCACACACTTGCTTTGGCTACAATAGGGCGCTTACTTTCTATGGTTAGAATAGGACGCTTACTTGCTTCCTAGGATCATTCAGTAATAAGCAGGTTTGGTGTTTACGTCTTCCCCGGTACTGAGCATTAAGTGCCAGATTAGTTGGGGGATATGATTGGTTAAGTGTAGCCCGAGACGCAAGATGAGTATGGCGCCACTCCTGTGGAGTGTGGTGCTCTTGCAATCTCACAGGCTATTTCCTTGCCTGTTGTAAGAATGTGCATGTATTTATTTGTTATTGCATGTTCTTGTGTAGCACTTAACATGCTACTTTGTGCCTACTTGAGAAGCTGATGGAGTAATTGGCTCCTATGCTGGCTGGGCAGGTGGTTAGATAATAGCCATGGGCATCATCATTGGTGCCGGCTGGATGCCACGGCCTGGCTCAAGGTGCATGCATGGTAATGACGGGGGCTCCCCACAAAAATAGTTTAAAAGCCTACTCGCACAGGTGGGGATTCATGGGGTGGAACAATGGTAAATACCAATGTGGGATCAGAGAGTTCCTTGTGCTGTGATGTCTAAGTGGCCAACCTAGGAGCTGGTGCCATTTGTCCATGTACTCTGTTTTAGGAGGCCTCAGAGGTCAGTCCCATTGCAGAAGGGGCAGTGGTCCCATTTTACGTTGACATTTTCAGAAAGCTTTGTGGGAGCGAGCTGCTTCAGCATTTTCACACATTCGTAGGAAGTTGAGTTGACGCGCTATGGGTTGGTTCAGGGCATTCGGGAGAAATGCTGCTATGCCCCACAGTCTTTTTCTAGTCTTTATTTGACCTCACAGTGAATTAGCAGATCCGGCCCACATGCCTAGACATCTCTGGGGCAGGGAAAGTAATGTGCCACGTGTGGGTGGTCATCGCTAGCAAAAGAGGTGACTTCAGGGACGTGATTTAGGGGTCGCCAGGGGTCTCGACCCCTGAGGTCTCCCTTGCTACCCCTAAAAAGATTTTTTTTTAAAAAAAGTGAAACTTTTTTTTTCTGGTTTACATTAAATTGAAGCTCCTGGTCTGTGGCCAGCAGCATGTGGCTCTTTGTTTCTGGAGTGGCTGATTTTCTGATAGCTATAGCCGTTAGGATAGCTCAGCGGGTTGAGCGCTTGCTGCAGCAATGTGTGTGTGATCTGCAGGTTGCAGGTTCGACTCCCGGCAAGTTCAACTCAGCCTTTCACCCTACTGAGGTTGATAAATGAGTACCAACGCAGGTTGGGTAAATTTGTATGTATATTTGTTCTATATAAAGCGCTTAAGAGTAAGTGCTATATATTAACACATCATTATCGTTTGGCCTTGGATGTCTGCTTGCATTCACAGTTATTTGGTATTATGGGCCTATATGAGCTGATATTAGTGATACATATGGTGATCCATTCTTCTATAAATGTATATCACGTTACAGTACTGTTTTGTCAAGGGGTGAATGGTCGTGTTCCATTGCTTTCCGTGATGTTACTTTGGGGTGGGATCAAATTACATTACTTCCTGTGATATCATCAGGGGGGGTCGAGGGTCATGTGAAGTCACTTCCGCTACCCCTGGCAATTTGGTGAAATGACGTCCTTGGGTGACTTTAGGACTTTTGGCTGAAAGCCTCCTAGCTATCATTACTGAGCAATGAGTCGGAAACCTAGACCGAGGCCTGAACGTTATGAATACTAGGGAAGAGAAAGGTGTTATTTTGACACGGTGGGTGACGTTATTTTCTCATCTGACTTTGGTGAAGTTAACAAAGTATCCCCTTCATCCTGAGCTGGTGGAATTCCAGCCTGATGGGGCTTAAATAACCGACTGGACTGGGAGAGGCGAGTAGCAAACTTTGCCGGCTCGGGTGGCAGCAGCACCCTCAGGCAACAGAGACCCACTGGTTTCAGAGAGGAGCAGTAGCCCCTGAGTTGCACATTCTCACAGACTCAGGCCGCAGGCAGCAGGGTCATAGTTCCTAGATCTCTGATTCATCAGCTGCTGTTTAATACCACTCTTTCCGGTGCTTCCGAGTGTGAAAACAGAAACAAAATATCGAGGCTGAGTACCCCAAAAGGAAATACACCGAACACGGGTTACAAAGGAACATACAAAGTACTTTATTCTCTACTGAATTCAAATACAAAACAGTGCAAAGTCAAATAGCTATCGGCCCTCAGTACAACACAACGAACTCCAGCGTGGTTCAGTGTGTTCAGTGAGAGAGTGTACATTAGAATGCATTCGCTTTTTATACATTTTGTGGGCCCTATGTCCAGCCCCACTTCGGGTTAATATTCCACTTTATACATCACCAATTCTAGGGTTTGTTGCCGAATCCCAAATAACCGCATCTAACTGGTTTGTTTTTATTACATGTAAGAATAAACGTATGCATTAACTGTGTATTCTAAAGTTTCGCATTGCAGGTCTTCTTAAACATAAATACAATGTAGTAAAACAGATGTTCTCCGTTCAATATGTAAATACATTATCATAATATATACTCGTGGATTGGTCTCATTGCGCGAGTAGTCCTTTTACACATAGGTCAACGTAGGACGAGGTCTCAGTTCATGACCTCAACAAGTAGCCTGCAGGCAGATTACACATTAGCGATGTACAGAGGTCGAGACGGCCATGTTGTATTTTGCAATGAAATCGTCCACCATTTTAGCTCACAGGGTGACTTTTCCACACAAATCCTAAAATGGCGGTTTGACCTAAAATGGCGACCTACATGGATTAAACGTCTGGACCTTGCAACACAGATTTCTCTCGCAAGCGACTTTCGAGCAGCTTGGCGTATGCCAATATTAAATATATTTTCCACAATAGGAGGCACGATATATTTTCTATTCCGACAAACCCTCCTTTTGGCCTATGCCAAGTGCTAAAAACTCCTTTAGGTCTCCTTTCAAATAATTCCATGCATTAGTATCCATGTACCCTGAATCACTATCTGAAATATCTATTGCCATTAGGTCTTTTATTAATATATCTTTTAACACATATTCTTTGGAAGTCTTATTTGAGGCATGCACCTCATGTCCTATCGAATCTATTGCTAGTGCGCAACATCCCCCTAGCATCGAACACATACCAGGCAGACACTGAATACAGCAACAAAGGAACAACAGAATTCCTAAAATAGTTAATAAGACCGAAAGTACCTTCCAACCCCAAGATCGCAAGAAGTCCCAGAACCAAGCGCCAAGATCCCAATTTCCCTTGGGAACATGCACTTCGAAACTAAGGACGTGCAGATTCTGTATTGCCTTGAAGATTGTTGGGGAGGAATCCTGTACGAAAACACAGCAAGCGGACCCCACTAATTTGCATACTCCACCATGCTCAGCTAAAATGACATCTAATGCCATACGATTTTGGAGTGCTACTAATCTTATTGCTTTCTGCTCTAATGTCATATTGTAGAGTATATCCGTGGTCCGGTTGATGCTTCTCTCTAGTACTCTCGCTAGTCTCCTGATATCCTCTGAATTCGCTATCTGCCCCCAAAATGGCACAATTGATTTCGCTATATCTCCCAAAACTTGTGCTGGGGTGTCACCATTCTCGTCCCGACGTGGACGAGCTTTTGAAATTTCTATAGTACTTGCTATGAACACCCCAGGTAACAGGATCCCTAAATAACAGGTTCCCTGCCAATCCCTGGGCAACCATGGAAACGCTACATTACCGCAAACAAAATAGACAGGTTTGCCTACATACAAAGGTCTGTCTTCCCCAGTCAAATTCGCAACGTTGGCACAACCTTTAAAAACTCCCATTGACCGAGTGCCATTCCTCTGTATGCAGAAAGAAACTGAATCGGGGCTATGGTTAACAGTGTAAGAAGGAGGCATGGCATCCTTATTGCCTATCGGAGCCATTTTAAAGGAAATCAAAGATTGAAAGGGATGGGACAGTCTATCAGAAGGCCTAATAGAAGCAACATTCGGTTTACTCCTATTTGCAAAAAGAGAGCATCCCAGGGGAGTCAAAACACGTTTCTCAAAACTATTCAAATTGGTGCCATCAAAGTTCCCTGAGACGCTATCATTCCATCGGCCAAAGAATAGTGCTCTAAGAGAAGCATAGCAAGCAGTTGTCAATGGTAAAGGATGAATATACCAACCTAGCCCCTTATCCCCGTGTTGCGGTAAATGTGAACAGACCCAGCAATTGGACCTATTAAAAATGGCATGTGTAGCGTTCATGATAAGTAACAGTGTATTATTATGATACCTTTGTCTGTGCTGGGAATCTCTAGGGGACAAAGTATGCAAATGCACAAAAGGTGTATGGACAGTGGGTACATTTTTAGTCGGTAGCGAAAACTCTAAAGGATAAGCTTCTTCTAAATACCAGAGGCCTACAACAGTGCCTATTATAAAAGCAAATATTATTACAAAAATACAGCAGTACGTTTTCGGGGCCCAGGCATTTTGTCCATTGCCCCGGTTGGTCATCTCCTTATTTACAAGTCCAATACGAGCGGCGGCGGTAGCAGGCATTGCAGTCTTCAAACGGAAACCCCAATGTTCATTGCTGGCGACCCCCCAGTTGCGCGATTTCGGTGTCCTTCCAAAACCCCTAGCCAACAGAATCCCCTTTCTCAAATTTGGGCAAAAGCAAGCCCTCGATGACTCTTTTCCTTCCTTGAATGCACAGCCGAACCGTGCCATATGTCTATCAGATGCACAGCAGAACCGTGCTGTATATCTATTTTCTCGGACGCAAGTGATATCTGGCTATTCCTGGTACTGATGGATCTGGAAACAATGTGTTGTCACTTCCCGTTGGAAGCAACGTATCAGGGACAGATGAAGAGGCTGAATTTGAAACAGCCGTTTCCGGGTGCAAAATTTGTGGAGAGTGTGGAAACAAAATGGCAGCTTCCCCAAGCCTCTCGGGCTTAGAGATATTCTCCGACACACTCTCAGTGCTGCTTACTGCTTTGGGATCATCAGTTGCAGTATCAGAGAGGGGTTCTGCTTCTTCTGTAACGTGTGGCACAGGGTGAGGAAGTTTCTTGATGTGTGACACG
The DNA here is from genome assembly GCF_040938575.1 of Ambystoma mexicanum. Lineage (NCBI taxonomy): Eukaryota > Metazoa > Chordata > Amphibia > Caudata > Ambystomatidae > Ambystoma > Ambystoma mexicanum. The sequence continues at coordinate 172,877,201 of NC_090925.1, forward strand.
TGGATCCAATTCTTTCGGCCAGCTACCCGCACCGCTGTTTGAGTGACCAACAGGACCTGGAATGGCCCATGCCAGTGTGGCGCGAGGCAGGAGGTGCGCTCAAATGATTTAATGAGCACCCAGCTCCCCGGTCGTATGCCGTGGCCCGGGGGTTCGTAACGCACAAGTAAGGCCTCTCGTACCTGGTGGTAAATCAAATACAGGTTTTTAGTCAATTTGCTAAAATAATCTGAAAGTAGTACATTTTCAATATTTCTCAAATTTCGACATTTTGGAACATTCCAGATATTGGCAGGTCTCCCCATTACCACCTCAAATGGAGAGAGCTTAGTCTTAGTTTGAGGGGTTGTACGCATAGCTAGTAACACGATCGGTAAGGTGTCCGGCCATTTTAGTTTGGTGCCGGCACACGCCTTAGCGAGCTTGTTCTTGATGATACCGTTGTGTCTTTCTACTAGTCTGGTGCTCTGAGGATGCCTGGCCGAATGGAACCGTTTGTCAATTCGTAACGCTGTACATATCTGTAGGATTACAGCGGCGACAAAGTGTGGACCATTGTCCGACCAGATAACTCTCAGCAAACTGAACTGGGGAAAGTACTTCTTTAACATGGTTTTCACAGTGGTCATGGCTGTAGCATCTTTAACAGGGAAAGCCTCAACCCTCTTACTAAAGGCACAAATGACCACCAATAAATATTTTAAAAATTGTTGCATCACTGACATTTCAATGAAATCAAAGTGAATTACTTCAAATGGGACAGAGGGTGGCCCAAAACTTCCCCTCAGGGTTGCTGTCCCCTTTCCCACATTATGTTGTAAGCAAATCATACAATTCTGGATGTAGTGCTGAGCAATTTTTGAAATTTTGTCATTTACCCAAACTTTTTCTAACATTTTCGTCATCTGTTGGGCACACACATGCGTAGGACCGTGTGCCATTACAACCATCATCATCACGTAAGCATTGGGAAGTAACCATTTTCCGTCAACCGTGTCCACGCAACACCCATCATCATCAAGTTTTCCCAAGCCCTCAGCCCACCTCTTCTACTGTGCCATCGGCTTGGATATCCCGTACAGACCCCACGCCCTCATTCATCACATTAGCATTTTCTCCCTAGAAACATATATCTCCATAAGGAGATCAGTGGCAGTTTGTCTAGCTATTTGATCAGCCAAAGCATTCCCTCTTCCAATATTATCTACAATCTTGCGATGTGCTGCACATTTTACAACTGCTAACTGAGTAGGGAGCGCAAGTGCTGAGAGTAGTTGCACTATTATGGTGCCATGTTGGATCTTGGTGCCTTGCGAGGTTAGGAATCCTCTTTCCGACCAAAGTCTCCCAAAGTTGTGAACCACCCCAAAAACATACTGACTATCAGTATATATATTTACTATAAGCCCTTTGGAAAGTTCACAAGCTTGGGTTAATGCTATAATCTCTGCTGCCTGCGCAGAATTATGCGTAATCCTCTTAGTTTCCACCATCGTGCTCAAGGTAGTGATTGCAAAAGTGGCTGTGGATGTACCATCCGGAAGTTTAAAGCAGGAGCCGTCACAAAACAGCTCTCCTTGCGGATTATCCAAAGGGGTATCTTTCAAATCAATCCTGCCCTTTGTTTCTTGTTCGGTCGTATTCAAACTATCATGTGAGTCTTCGTCACTGCAAGTAATATCTTGCGGGAAAGGTAGGAGTTCAGCCGGATTAAGAACACAACACCTCTTAATTTGAATGTGAGGAGCAAACAAGATCAATTCATATCTCGTCAACCATGCGGAAGTGAGGTGTTGCGTTTGAGTTTGCTTCAATAGAACATCTACAGAGTGAGGCACCATCAGGGTCAAATCATGGCCTCGGACCATTCCCTCACTCTGCTTTACAGACGCAGCAGTATCAGCGACAGCGCACAAACATCTTGGCAAAGCGCATGCTACAGGATCAAGGGCGGAGGAATAGTAACCGCACAGCCTATTCTTCCCTCCATGCTCCTGCATTAATACAGCCAAAGCACATCCATCACATTCATGCACAAACAATACGAAGGCCTTTTCATAGTTTGGTGTACCCAAAACTGGTGCAGAGCTTAATGCAGTCTTAAGCAAGTCAAACGATTGCTGGTGTTCCGAGGTCGATGGCAACGGCGAAGAAATGCCCTTCGTCGTCAAGGCCAACATCGGTTTTATCACTAGTGAAAAATTTGGGATCCACAACCTACAGTAAGAAGCCATACCGATCAAGGCCGTAACTTCCTTCTGCGTATTTGGGACAGACATGCCAGAAATGTGTTTTATTCTTTCAGGTGTCAATCTTCTTCCCTCCTTTGACAGGAGATAGTCTAAATAGGCGACCTCCTGACAACAATATTGACATTTCTTAAACGAAGCTTTGTGACCATGCTTAGCTAGATGAATAAGTAGTAACAAAGTGCCCTCCTTACAGGCACTCTCAGAGTCAGCAGCCAGAAGCAAATCATCAACGTACTGAAGCAAAGTACGAGTAGAGGGCAATTCAAGGGTATCAAGTTGTTCTTTCAAAGCCCTACTATAAATACTAGGACTCTCTGTGTACCCTTGAGGTGCACGAGTAAATGTAAACGAGCGTCCCCCTAAGGTGAACGCGAACATATATTTACTATCCTTATGTATAGGAATACTAAAGAATGTATTATTTAGGTCCACAACACTAAAGTAAGTAGCTGTAGCTGGAATCATGATTAGAATTGTCATCACATCAGGCACAATTGGAAATTGCGGTGCCACAACTTTATTAATGGCATGTAAATCAATTATAAAACGGAATGGAATTACATTATCGCCTTTCTTGTACACAGGTAAAATTGGACTATTACACAAACTTCCTGAAATTTCTTCAATCACACCGCGGTGCACAAAATCGGAAACAATACATTTCAAAGCTTGCGCGCCCTCAGCCGAAATCTTATACTGGGGAATGCATGGCAGCTCAATTCCATGTTTCAAAACTATCTTAACAGGCTCAATCTGCAAAACACCGACATCATTGTCGTCAACAGCCCACAAGTTCTCTGGTACATCAATGAATTCTGGAGGCAAAGGTCTAGTCAGAAATTGTGAGGCAGAGGATTGCTGTGGTGAAATCATCAAGCGCACTCCATTGGAAGAACAATAAATCACTGCATTCAATTCTTTTAACAAATTCAACCCCAGCAAGTTTTTCCCCGCAATCCGAGGTCAATAGAAAAGGACACTGGTCCGTAAAAGGACCCAAAGAAATAGGAACCGGCATAGAGACCGGACAAACAACTGGTGTACCGGAAAACCCTACAGAAACATTTTGTTTGCGTTTGGAACCCGCGAACGATCAATGGAACACTTCTGTGCTCCAGTGTCTATCAAAAACTGATGTTTCCTATTTCCCACCATCATCTCAACGTAGGGACCTTTCTGATTGACGGGAATAGGTGTAGGTTCCAAACCCTGCTTCGGGCAATCCTAACGAAACAGAATATTACCAAAAGGAAGCTCTTCAGATAAATATGCAGCGGAAGGATGATCAAATATGTTCCTAGTGTCCGCACTCGGATTCTGATTGTCCTGTGAAAAAGGCTGTTGAGGGTCCTGTGTAAACTGACCTCTAGCAGGGCCCCGTACGCCCCGGCGACCTATGGATCGCCTACCCATATTATTATTCGACCTCTGTTGAAGGACGGGGCATTGTGCTCGTTAATGACCCTCTCGACGACAATAAGCACATTGATTAATGTTCACAGGACCCAAGGGCACATTCCCCTGTGGGACATACTGACCTCTAACATGAGAGTTACCCCCTCTGGGGCCTATAACAATTTGCTGCAATAGCACCTTTGTTTTTAAATCACCTTTCCGTTTTTCAATCCTATCTTTTTCATTATTGACACGATTCTCATAGTCCTGAGCCATGTGCAGTACTTCTGATTGCGATTTCGCCTGCCAAGCGCTCTCATAATACATAATCTGTGACTGGATGTCAGGCAGCAATCTACGTACAAATTTGTCCACAAATAATCTTTTCCCAGACTCTGTGCCTAAATCTTGTCCACTGAAATCTGAAAAACCTGTTCGAACTGATTAAAGAACTCGGTAGCACCCTCAGACTTTCCTTGGACACAGGCCGTAAGCTTGTCCCAAATAATTCTTTTTTCGGGAATTATGGTTTTTAATTTAGCAATAATTCTATCAGGCAGAGTTAATATCACCTGTTGTGGTCTTTCGCCAGCTGGCCTTTCCCCATCGAGCCTAGTTAAATTCACCCATATATCTCCCAACCCGGGTCCATCGTCAATAGTTCTAACTTGTTGCCATAAATCTACGGGCAGGAGTACTGGAAACAATAAATCAATGTCACCTAAGGTGAACAGTGAGGATTGCAAAACAGATTCCATCTCTTTATAGAACCCTGTCGGATTTTTCCTAATATCAGGAATAGACTGTCTAATGGTGTTCACTTCCGGTCGTGAAAACGGGACGTGAACAAACTGTGATACATAATGTGCAGCAATGTCCACAGCGACTATACCTTGAGCAACATTGGCCACAACCTCAACCTTCGGGACAAATGTCGGAGGAACCTCTCTCATAGGCAACTGAGATGTAGGCAACTCCGAACGCTTACTAAGCAACAGAGCCAAGTCGAGGGCTAAAGCAGTCGAAGAAGTGTCAAGTGAAAAAGCTCTCTTATAAATATTCAATAACTCTGTGGGACAACTAATCTTCCTCTTTACACATTCATCCTGCAGGTACTCTACCATTACCTGTATCACTTTCCTCTGCATTTCCAACGTATATTGACTATATGTGTCATATACCTCAACTGGAGTTATCGATATGTCTGAAACCCATCTAATCGCATCTTTCTTACAAATTCGCATTTCCTCCGATATCGGTTTAGGACACGGAAGGTACCGTTTCTGTACATACATACTTTCCTCTTCATCATCCTCATTCCGTATCCTTTCTAACTCCTTTGTATACTCAAATAACCTCTCGACATGCTCATTTACCTTCTCCACAGTGTTTCTGGAAATTGCTAAAGTATTTAGATCCCTTAACCCTTGCGGAACATCCGCATTATTTAATCTTCCCCACATTATACATAACTGAATCCCCAAACCTTCAATAAAAACATTTTTTCTCAGGAAAATTATCTGTATTAAAAAGTGTGGAAAAAACACTAGCCTGATCATCCCTCTCGATACAATGCTTAGCCCATGCAATTAACTCACGTTTCTTCTCCGGTGGTACAGTACCGCGAGTGACAACCTTCGAACCTGCACCATGATCAATTACAAGCGGCCCAAGACCACTTGGAAGAGGGGGAGCAGGCAAATTCGATGGAGGAGCTATAACTAGTGCGATAAAAAGAGGCGGAGGAGCAGGTGGAGGGGCAAAAGTCGGGGAATAGGAACAACAGGTTGAGCAGGGAGAGCAGGAATAACAACAGGAAAAGGTACAGGAGCGGGAAGAGGAACATACAGAGGTGGCGCAGAGGCACCAGGCCTTTGTTCATTTAATATTTTCTCAAAAAACTCATCAGAATCATGAAGATCTTTGGAAGGATAGATTTTCTGAATACCAAGTGATAAAGCCCTTTCCATATTTTTAGCCGATTCAGACTGTTTATCCTGGTCATATAATGACGCTTTTTCAGCATTCGTTTTATGACAGCGCACATGTTTCTCTCTACTCTTAAGCTGTTGTAATGCTTCTTTTTTCCAATTCTGCAAAACATCAAATGCTGCAGGTCTAGCCTTTTTCTTTAACAATACTGACTCCAAATATTCAATGCGAAGGATCTCAAAACTACCATTGATTGGCCACTGAAGTTTGGAGGCATGTCTGGTTTGTCTGTGCCAAATATTAAATACTATACTTCCAATGCCATGCTTACAGTACATAGTACATGCCGGCGACCCCTCCTGTGGTGCGGGACGGCTAAATTCCAAAGATTGTCTATCACTGCGGAATAATGCCCTAAAGCAGGTAGACAATTTCCCAGGCATATCTCAAATTCTTGGTGTTACCTGGTCAATAATTGTGTCTACAGATACAATGTGCTAAAATTCAAATTGCCAGGGTTAAATTAAGAGTCGGGTCCCAACTCATCTGGCCAAACCTAAGGAGGACCGATCGGTACTTCTAAGAATCTTACCTAACTAATCTTACTTCGTGTATGGTGATTTCGACAAATCTTCCCGCCTCGATAAGTGGACCCTCGTCAGACCACAGGCTGACGGATCGTGCAGCGCTGCTGAGGTGTCGCGTCTCATCCAGGGGCCCCTTACTTTTTGTCACACCGTCCGATCCCGGTCCGATAGCGTGTGTCAAACTTCAACAATCCGGCATCAATCTTGAGGGTCCCTATTCGGGTGCCAACTGTGAAAACAGAAACAAAATATCGAGGCAGAGTACCCCAAAAGGAAATACACCGAACACGGGTTACAAAGGAACATACAAAGTACTTTATTCTCTACTGAATTCAAATACAAAAACAGTGCAAAGTCAAATAGCTATCGGCCCTCAGTACAACACAACGAACTCCAGCGTGGTTCAGTGTGTTCAGTGAGAGAGTGTACATTAGAATGCATTCGCTTTTTATACATTTTGTGGGCACTATGTCCAGCCCCACTTCGGGTTAATATTCCACTTTATACATCACCAATTCTAGGGTTCGTTGCCGAATCCCAAATAACCGCATCTAACTGGTTTGTTTTTATTACATGTAACAATAAACGTATGCACTAACTGTGTATTCTAAAGTTTCGCATTTCAGGTCTTCTTAAACATAAATACAATGTAGTAAAACAGATGTTCTCCATTCAATATGTATATACATTATCATAATATATACTCGTGGATTGGTTTCATTGCACGAGTAGTCCTTTTACACATAGGTCAACGCAGGACGAGGTCTCAGTTCATGACCTCAACAAGTAGCCTGCAGGCAGATTACACATTAGCGATGTACAGTGGTCAAGACTGCCATGTTGTATTTTGCAATGACATCGTCCACCGTTTTAGCTCAGAGGGTGACTTCTCCACACAAATCCTAAAATGGCGGTTTGACCTAAAATGGCGACCTACATGGATTAAAGGTCAGGACCTTGCAACACAGATTTCTCTCGCAAGCGACTTTCGAGCAGCTTGGCGTAGGCCAATATTAAATATATTTTCCACAATAGGAGGCACGATATATTTTCTATTCCGACACAAGTAGCAATATGGGGTAGGAAAGGTGGATGGGGAAGGGATGGGAGTGGCAGGGGGTCTATGGTAAAGCATGCAAGCATATATTTCGGGCAGTGGAGTCTGGCAGAATTCGCAGCTGGATAATTAAGGTGCTATTTGCTGTATATGTCCACTTAATTTTTGATATGGGCCAACATGCGTGTTGATGAGACCCGTTATTTCATCGAGTGATCTCTGCTTAATTTCCTTTTTTCCTAAAAATATTCGGACAGAGAAGCTAACTGCATCCCTGCACCTATGCCCTGATGCAGCACTAGATGGAAACCACGCTGCCCACGCTGAAGGTGTTGCAGTATAGTCATACAGTAGAGAGAGAGAGAGAGAGAGAGAGAGAGAGAAAGCATTAGGATGAGGGGGAAACAACAAGACTTCTAATAGAGAGAGAGACCAACAGAGCCAACAGAGAGGGCAAGAGAGAGAGGCAGGAAGAGACAGAGAGCGAGAAAGAGAAAGCATCAGAGAGAGAGAGAGGGAGAGAGAGAGAGTTTGAGGGAGAGAGAGAGAGAGAAAGAGAGAGAAAGAGAGAGAGAGAGAAAGAGAGAGAGAAAGAGAGAGAGAGAGAGAGAGAGAGAGAGAGAGAGAGAGAGAGAGAGAGAGAGAGAGGGATGTGCAGTAAAAGCCCCAGAAACATAACCTTCTGAGTGCATGCTGCACCTTGTGCAATGCCTCCGAGCTGAATGGCCCTGCCAGTGTCCTGCATTTGGAGACAGACAACAGGCGACCCTTGGGGCATTTCCATTAGGAACATGTATATTACCATGTAACCCCACAGCAGAACACATGACGGTAAATTACAGAAAAAGAGAGGAAGACATTAGCATGGGGGAGGAGGGTGAGAGACAGGTAAAGAGAGACGGGGACATGCAGCACCCTGAAAGGATATTAATCTAAATGGTGTTCAAATCAAGCAGGTGCCTAATTTCGATTACCTCGGTGTGCGGTTTAACAGCAAAGAATTCTGGAGTACCCATTTATTTTTATCTGATATTACACTGAAGCGGAGCTCGAGGCCACCACTTAACTTCGTCAAAAGATATGGGGGTACAGTTATAGAAACGCCTCTTGAAGTATACTGAGCCTTTACAGGGCAGAACTCTGGGGATATTCAAGGATGTTAGCTTGATCACAAATGAAAATAAAATCCGTAAGAATCTTTTGTCATTGCCCAGGAAACACCTAATCTAGCCCTTGTACTAGACCGGTTGGGACTTCACTATTCCATAAGGATTCAAGCTGCACTTGTATGGTTTAGATTATGGGTCAGGGATTAATTATTTGTCTGCAAGGGCGCTATGACTGATGTCCTAAGGGGCAATCACGGCAAATCTTGGCCCTGGTTCATTCATATAAAATGACCTTAAAACAGATAGGGAAGGGCCACTTACGGCACGACCCAAGATCATTGATGACGCAAGCATCAACGCTGTGAAGGACGCGTATTGCGACCTAGAAGATTTACTTAATCGGCATATGAGAACAATCTTACTGGTTGTTAGGAAAGATTTCATAATTGTATGTAATTTTCCCTCCATTTGTCAACCCCCAAACTTTTTGCTGCTGTTTAGACACCATTGACTGACTTTGCCAGAGAAGCACAACCTTCAGCTGCGCTCCTCTGGGCTTTCACTCATTTTTTATAGGGAAACTGACATGCCCTGACAGTCAGTACTGGGAGACTTTGTCTCCCTTAGTCCTTTCCTCATGTTGCAGCTTTTATGCAATATGTAACAAGTGTGCAATGTATCATACCATACAGAACACTTGTTTGTTTGTTTGTTTATTATTTATAATGCGCGATCATACCCTAGGGTAACAGGGCGCAGCCTTTACATGAATTTGCGAAACTTAGTTACAACACCAAAATATATACAAAACACAATGAGGTACACGAGATACTACATATCTACAGGTGTCACACGTGGTTACAATGTGTGCAGGAGGCGCATGTGGGACATGCTTGGCATCTGATTGTGTTGGGCCTACGTATTGAGCCATAGAACTACCTTGGAACGGAAGTTATGGTATGGCATGTCCATTCTGATCGTTGGCGGCAAGGAGTTCCACAATTTCGCAGCTTTCACAGGGAAGCTGTTGCCCCCTATTGTAGAGAGTTCGAACTTCGGGACAGAGAGGCAGTCTTTGTAGGTTGTTCTAGTAGGTCTCAGGGACGCCTGTCTGTGAAATCTGTCTATCAGATAAATCGGGGCCGCGTTGTTGAGGGATTTATGAGTGAGTGATACTGTTTTTAGGATGATTTTATCTTTGATGGAATGCCAGTTGTTCTGTTGGCTGTGTCCTGTGATATGCTCTCTTCTGGATATGCCCAGCGCCGCTCTGAGAAGGCTGTTCTGAAGAGTTTGTAATTTACTAGTGGTGGCTTTAGGAGATCCTAGGTAGAGGGCATTGCAATAGTCCAGACGGGATAGTGTAAGGGCTCTAGTGAGGGTGAGGCAGCTAGTGTCGGACAAAAATGGTTTGGCTGCACGGATCAATTTGCATGTGTATGCCGTGGAGGATGCCAGAGAGCTCACCTGTCTGTTGAAGGAGAATTTGGAATCCAAATAGAATCCTAAAGTTTTGACCTCTTGTGCCACTTTGATGTTGTTACCATCAATCGAGAAGGAGCAGTAGGCAGGGCCCAGTTTCTTTAAGCTGGTAGTCGTGCCCAGGGTAATGAGTTCAGTTTTCTCATCATTCAGGCATAGTCCATGTGTGGCCATCCATGCCTGGATGATGATGTACACTCTATTTAGCAAGGCCAAATCCTTTCCATAATCTCCAGAAAGCGGAAGGAGGATCTGGGTATCATCTGCATAGTTAGTGTAGGTGATACCGAGATGATCCAAATAATCGAAAAGGGGCTTGGTAAATATATTGTACAGTGTGGGGGAAACACAGGATCCCTGAGGTACGCCACAAGTGATGGGTATGGGGTCTGCTGCCGCTGAGGGTGAGAAGACCCTCATGGTCCTGTCGTTAAAGAACAATCTAATCCAGGTGATGGCCTCAGCTGCAAAGTGGGCCGCATTGGGGAGGTGTGTGCATAGGACAGAGTGATCGACCAGGTCGAATGCTGCAGAGAGGTTGAGGAGGAGAAGTAGGGCAGCTTGGCCATTGTCTCTGAGCATATCGATCTGTGCTTTTAAGTCAATAAGAGCAGTTTCGGTCCCATGTTGGGGACGAAAACCTGATTGTCTGGAACCCAGAAGGTGGTGTTCTTCCAATAATTTCTGTATTTGGATGTGGGCAATCTTGTCCAGGATTTTGAGGAGGAATGGTACGGTCGTTATAGGTCTGTAATTTGTGGGTGTGGCTGGGTCGAGTGTGGGTTTTTTTAGTAGTGGGAGTACCCAGGATTGTTTTAAATTAGTGGGGATAGAACCAGTAGAGAAGGAGGCATTAATTAGCTTCGTGATGAACGGGGAGAGGTCGCGGGCTGCATCTTTGATAAGCTGAGCCGGGCATTGATCGCCCTGACAGTTGGAAGGTTTCATGGCAGGATAATTTTTTCTACTTCAAGAGTGGTAACTTGTGGAGAAATAGAAGCGGGTCATTTCTCTAAGAGTGGGTTTCTCTGGTAGATTGGTGGAGGTGCGGATTATTTATGGGGGCTTTTTTGCGAGAGATTTTGTTTTGTAAGGTATCAATCTTAGTCGCAAGTGCGTTTTGAATTTCTGTGCACCAAGTTTTATCCTTAGTACAGGTAGCTAGTGGTACTATGGGAGTTTCTACTTCTTTAAGGATAGAGAATAGTTCCTTCATGTTTGATTTCGCTTGGGAGATGCCGGCGCCAAAGGAAGTTCGCTTAGCCAGGTGAATTTCTTTTTTGTAGAGGGTGGCTAGTTTGGAGAGTTTAAGTTTATTCGCTGCTGAAGGGAATTTATTCCAGGTGGCCTCACAATTTCTTTTTTGCTGTCTTAAGTTTTTGAGGAATGGTGTCTACCATTTGTTTAGAGGTAGTTTGGGATTGCTTGGTCTCAGTTTAAGGGGGGCAATTTGGTCCAACGCGGTAGCCATAGTTTTGTTGTATTCTTTGACCAGAGTCTCTGGATCCAAGTTATCAGGGAGTGAGTTAAGTGTAGGGAGTAGGTTAGGGATGAGTCTCTCGACTGTGATACTCTTCTTGTTTCTTGTAAGTGTGGGGGTTGCCCTAATGATCAGCGGGGGTGGGGGTCAGATGGTGGAGAGCATGAACGGTACCAGGTAGTGGTCAGTCCAAGCTAGGGGAGCAATATTGGTGATGTCAGCTAAACAGTTATGTTCGGCTACCCAGTCAAGAATTCTGCCTTTGGCATGAGTAGGTGCCATGCTTCTTTGTACAAAGCCTAGTTCGGTAAGGGTATTGACTATGGTGCTAGCGGTTTGGTCTTCCAGGTCATTGTAACCCATGTTAAAGTCTCCCAAGGTGAGTACTTGGGTGGTATTTTTAAGGTTGCTGGATAAATTAGTGTTGACATCCACATCAGAGGTACCTATTGGGCCTGGTGGGCGATAGATCAAGTGGATGTTGAGTGTTTGGGCATTAGTAAGAGGGACTTTGACTGTGAGTAATTCACAGGAGAGGACGTTGAGAGTTGTTACTGGTCTCATGGTGAGGCTGCATTTGTGGATGATAGCGACACCTCCTCCTCTGAGGTTGGGTCTAGAGTCATTGTCCTAAGGCCCTAGAAACTCTCGCTGGAGTTTTTGTGAACTGTGCAGATGGGTCATGGACAGGACTGGTGGCAGCTATCTTTTCGCATTCTTTTTAACCCTTTCCTGCCAGGTTAACCGTGTTAACCGCGTTTGGCATGAATAGGTGGCCTGGCTCCAAAATGGCCATGCCACGAGGTTCTTTGTCCTGTCCTTTGGCCATCTTGCCCCTTTACCTTTCCTAGGTTGAGTCGATCTGGGTCAGTCCTTATTAGGTCATGCACTTTTCCACGAATCCCAATGCTTTTGCAGGCTTCTGCATGCCTTGTGTGTGTGCCTCCAGGATGTGGGCTGGAACATCTGGTTCCAATATACATCCTGGGTGCCAGAGAGTCTGGAGTGCCATGAATGCCTAGGACCACCGTGGTCCGTGATTGGTCCACATATGGAGTGTGTGTTTGTGAGCAGATCTCCCATTGGGTCTTCTCCATTTTGGTGTGAAGGGAACTTTGGATAAGATGAGGCTGAAAACATCACTAACATGTCGATCTGCTGGGTTCTCACTGAACAAAGGATAGGATCCAAGTATCCTGCAACTACGAAGCTGAGTCGAGGAACCGCTGGTGACCCACTGGAAGGTTTGGCACCCTGAGCCTGCTGTCGACCCAGGTCTGAAGTGAGAAAAGTGCGCAAGGACCGGAGTAATCGTGGTTACCGTGTTGCGCTGCCGCTGCAATGTCCTTTGCAAGTCCGCTGCATTTGTGACCCTCTTGCCCCTGAAGCCTGCTGCAGGTCGATTCATCCACCCGGAACGGAGAAATCGCCACTGTCGGAGAAATCGCCACTGTCCCGTTTGGGAATCATCGCTGTATCTCTCTCAGGGACTAAAAGGTGCAGAGACGTCTTTTTTGCAGCATTCGAACCTGCAAGCGAAGTGGACTGACCTGCCGAAGTTTGGGTCCGCTTGCATCAAGGACTGGTGAGTACTCAATACCCCAACCGGTGGCCCCAGTCGCAAGGGTCCATTTTCACACACAAGTGGCCCCTGGGGGCCCCTCTCCTTTCCACTGCTATTGCGAAATAGCGACTGTATGTACTATTGAGCACAAGGCTCCTCTCTTCTTAGGGCTTGGACTGCCTCTTAGTTAGGTGTATTGTCGATGTCGAAGGGGCCTAAAGACTATCTGAACTGCCTGTTTCCTTCCAATCTAGGTTGTCGACATAGTTTGTGCATTTAACCCCTTTATACCCCAATGGTCTTGTATATGCATTGTTTTGATAGTGTTGTGTTGGTTTACCTGGTTGTACTGTGATTCTTTTGCTATAGCCTATGTTACAAAGGCCTTGTAATAAATGTGTATATATTTTTGATATAACAACTGTCTGGAGTAATTTGTAAGTGCCCTTGCTTTGTGTGCTCATTGAGGTCCTTCAGTCACCCTCACCCCTCCTGAGACGTAGTCTTGACCGCCTGCCTCAGCTACCCTGATTGGTCTGGCTTGTCCAGAGGGTACCCTGTTCCAAGAAACTAGGTTTGCCTTCTGAACCTCTGCCTCTCCAGGTCAGAGTTCAGAAATCCATCTTAACAAATTGGTATACAGCGGTGGGATAGGACTGAAGGTATCCGGTGTTGCATACTAGTGAAGGCATTTCAAGTTATTCCTACCAGGACACATAGTGAATTGTTGTAGAATAACTGAAAAAGGCCATAGTCCTATCTAACAATAGGGAAACAAGTACTTTGTTAACTTTACATGCTTCTAAATCTGAAACATTGAGAAAGATGTGTGCTGAGAGAGGTATCTCTGCTCAAGGCACAAAAATGGAAATGATCCAAAGAATCATGGACTGGCAAGAAGCTCAGCTTAGTGCCATAGCTTCTGATGACAGTGCAGAAGGAGGTGGGGCTGCTCTCAGTGGCAGCACTGGTAGTTCTGCCGCTGCACTGATTCATAGAGACCATGAGGATTTGGAGGATGTAATGTCTAATGTTTCCTCTGCCAGTACTGAAGGTGAGGCCATGCTTGAATTCAAGAAACAAGAACTGCTGTTTAGGCAGAAGGAGCTTGAATTTAACATGGCCAAACTGAAGATAGAGCAGGCAGAAAAACAGAAAGACAGGGATCATCAGTTGGAACTGGCCAAGCTTCAGGGTGCCACTGGATCCAAGGGTCCTGGACATGGGTCTGGGTCTTCCTCTCATCCAAGGTTTTCTAAGCATCTGCTCAGTGTGTATGAGGAAAGGAATGACATTATAGACTGGCTGAATACATTTGAGTATGCATGTGAAGTTGACAATGCTTATCAAATTGCCTAGTTACTTAGCAGACTGCCCCATTCTGGCTGCAGTGCCATTATGGAAATGTCAAAAGCTGAGAGAGCAGACTTTGCAATTTTGAAGCAAATTCCCATCGTAAAGTTTGGAAAGACTCCTGCCCAATACTTAAAATGATTCAGAGAGTAAAAAAAAGAAAGAAGGTGGTACCTGGGTATTTTATGTAAGTGAATCCTTAAAGACCTTGACTGGCTGGGTTGAAGGTCATAAGGTCTCTATTTTTGAAGGTATGATATGTCTTGTCATGCTTGAATATATTTTTGCATCTTCTTCCCCTGAGCTAAAGCAGCACTTGGCAGATTCAAAGGAGATAGATCCTAAGAAACTTGCCATAGCAGCAGATTTGTGGGTGTCACATAGAGTGTCACATAAGGACAAGACTCATTCTGGTAAGCAGGAGGAGGGGAACAAGTCCAAAGATAAGGAGGGTGGAGAATCTGATAAAACTTCCTCCCAGAAGGGCCAAAAAAGGAAAAATGAGGGTTAGACACGAGACCAGAGTTGTGTTTTGGAGGCTGTTGTCCACTCACAGGGTAGTGGACAACAGCCTCCAAAACAGAACTCTGGTTATAATCAGCCTCCCTGTGTAAACAGACTGAATGGATCTTGTTTTGCTTGTGGAGCAACTGACCATGTGAAGGGGATCCCAGATGTAAGATCAAAACCTTGGGGGCCCACTCTGCTAATCTGGTCTTCTCCTCCTATGAGGAAGAAGAGATTAAAGGGGCATCCTTCTCCTCAGACTCCTTCCCCAGTGGAATAGAAGCTGAGGTAGTTTTAGTTTCCCTGGGTTCCTGGGAGCCTAAAGACTCAGAGGCTTATGCTAGGATTCCAGCACTACTTTAAAGACAGTGGGCGTCATAACGATTCTGGCGGTATGGGGTTAATGGCGCCGGTAGAGCTGCTGGCGCTGTTAACCCCATGCTGCCTCATTACGAGGTCCGCTCGTGGGACCCGCTCAGGACGCCTGGTTCTACCAGACGTCCTTAGCGGGTCCCCTGAGCGGCCCAGCATGCTAACAATGCGTCCGTCATTAACGGGCCCGTTGTTAGCATGCTCCCCATTCCCATTGAACCCTATGGGGCTCAAATGGGAATGGGAATTCATTTTTACAGGGTCCAAGAAAAGGTCAATTACCGGGTCCGCCAAGGTCAGCATGACCCGGTTATTGCCCTTTTCTTGGACCCGGTAAAAAATCATTACCAGCAGCAGCCGTGCCCTTAACAAGGGCACGGTTACTGCCAGGGTATTAATGAGGCCCAGTGTGCTGATCAATGGAGTAGATACTGCAGCTCTTAGGGGTAGTGGGTGTAGTCGAACTGTAGTGGATACTACCTTGGTAGACCCAGAGGAAGTTGCCAGAGCTCCTCTGGTACCCACTAAGTTGGCTGATGGCCCGCCTCTCATGTTCCCAGTTATACCTGTAAATCTTACTATAAATGGTACAGCAGTCAGGATTCCAGTGAGCATACAGAGGAATGTCCCAGGAAAGGTCTTGCTGGGAAATGATCTCCAAGCTTTAGGGCTTGTGGGAGATACAGCTGAAAGACCCTGAACAAGGTCTCAAACAAGGGTAGCACTTTCAAACACCACTGCAATGCCCCAGCCAAAGGGGAAAACCAAGGCTAAAGGAGTAAGATAATCCAAAAGAGGGAAAGAGAATAATCCCCCTTGCTCACCAACCACTGAGGTGGAGGTAGTTGGTCAATCACCTGGACCTGACGAGGAGGAGGTGATACCTGAAGTCTTTGACCCAAATGACCATCCTGAACTAAAAGATGTGTTAGTAGAAGGTGATCCTGACATGGAAGAGTTTAGTAGGGTCTAACATGAGTGCCTACGTCTGGAAGGCCTAAGGAGACAGGCTGCTCTCAACTTGAGGGTGAACCTCCTGGGAAGCACAGGATTTATTGGGAAGGTGGGCTCCTGTATAGTGAGCCTACAGAGTCTACAGAAGGAGACCATAGGAGGTTGGTGGTTCCCCTTGCTGTAAAACCCTTCGCCCTACAGCTGGCGCATGAAGTGCCCCTTGCTAGTCACCTTGGAATCAAGAGAACTAAGCAAAGGTTATCCATGCACTTCTACTGGCCCAAGATGGGGGTGCAAGTAGAAAGTCACTGCAGGAGTTGTGCCTCCTACCAGTTATCTGGTAAGAGTGGCCCAACAATCCAAGCTCCATTGGTACCACTCCCAGTTGTGGGGGTACCATTGGAGAGGGTAGGGATCAACATTGTTGGTTCCCTCGACCCACAAACATCCTCAGGCAATAGGTGTATCCTGGTGCTGGTTGACCATGGCTATGTAGGTATCCTGAGGCCATCCCATTGAAAACTGTGACTGCCAAGTCAGTTGCAAAAGCTATGCTTGGCATATTTACTAGGGTTGGCTTCCCTAAAGAAGTTGTATCTGATAGGGGCAGCAACTTTATGTCAAAGTATATGCAGGCCATGTGGAAGGAATGTGGTGTCACCTATACATTTTCATCCAGATGCCACCCACAGACCAATGGTATAGTTGAAAGGTTTAACAGAACCTTGAAAAGTATGATTGGGGCTCTGGAAGAACCTCAAAGAAGAAAATGGGATCTTCTGTTACTATGCTTACTGTTTGCCTACAGAGAAGTACCACAAGAGGGTGTTGGCTTCAGCCACTTTGAACTTCTGTTTGCTCACCCTGTAAGGGGACCCTTAGCCATAGTCAAGGAGAGATGGGAGAGGCTCACTCCCCCCATTACTACCAACGTAGTGGACTATGTGCTAGGGTTCAGAAAAAGGAATGCACTCCTGATGGGTCTGGCTAGTGAAAAGTTGAAGGCAGAGCAAGCTCTGGTGAAACATTGGTATGACCAGAAGGCTTCCCTCATCAATTTCACACCTGGTCAGCAAGTCCTGATCATGAATCCTATAAGGCCTATAGCTTTACAGGATAAATGGTCAGGCCCTTACACAGTGGTGGAGAAACTGAGTGAGGTCAACTCTTTAGTGGACCTTGGAAGGGCTGGACAGGCTCCAAATGTGTTCTATGTAAATAGACTGAAGGTTTTCAGCCCAATAGTTAAAATGCTGCACTGCTGCTGGCTTCAGATGTTGAGGAAGAGGAGTCAGAACCTCTCTGTGACCTGTTCTAAAGCAGTCCTTCGGACAGCTCCATTGAGGGTGTCCAAGTGGCCCCTCACCTGACTTCTGATCAACAGGCTGAGGTGAAAAGTTTGTTTAGGCAGTTTTCCCCCTTGTTTTCACAGTACCCTGGTTTGACACCTTGGTGCAAAGATAAAATTGACACAGGAGACAGTGTACCTACCAAAAGTAGGGGATACAGAATATCAGACAAGATATTAAGACAGAGGTCAACACAATGTTGGATCTTGGGGTGATTGAACCCTCCAGTAGTCCTTGGTCCAGCCCTGTGGTTTTGGTTCCAAAGGCAGGTACTTCTGAATTGAGGGTCTGTGTGGATTACAGGGCTCTGAAGGCTGTCACCAAGACAGATGCACACCCCTTGCCTAGAACAGATGAGCTGGTGGATACTTTGGGTTCCTCCAAGTATCTCAGCACATTTGACCTCACTGCAGGCTATTGGCAAATAGCCCTTGCAGAACATGCCAAGGAGAAGACAGCTTTCTCAACACCAGAGTGTCTTTTCCAGTTCAGGGTAATGCCTTTTCGGTTGAAGAATGCCACTGCCACTTTCCAGAGGCTTGTGAATCATATGTTGAATGGGTTGGATGACTTCTGTCCTGCTTATCTCGACGATATAGCAGTTTTCAGTGCCACTTGGGAAGACCATGGGAAAAACCTTGGGATTGTGTTGCAGGCTCTTCAGAAGGCCCACTTGACTATAAAGGCCAGTAAGTGCCAGCTTGGACAAGGATCAGTGGTCTACCGTGGACATGGCGTAGGTGGAGGGAGGATACAGCCCCTACTCAGTAACGCACAAGCAGTACAAGACTGGGCTACCCCCTCTACACAGACCCAAGTGAGAGCCTTTTTGGGACTCACTGGGTACTACAGAAATTTCATGGCAGACTATGGTACCATAGCTGCCCCTCTGATTGCTCTCACCACTCCAAAGAAACCCAAGAAGGTAACTTGGTCTGAAGAGTGTGGGAAGGCCTTCAATGGCTTAAAAGACTCCTTGTGCCAGGCCCCTGTTCTCAGGTCCCCTGATTACCAAATACATTTTATTGTGCAGACAGATGCCTCTGACACTGGGAAAGGAGCTGTACTATCACAAGTAGATGAGAAGGGTAAGCAACACCCTATTGGCTTCATTAGTCGCCATCTGAAGGACAGAGAGCTCAAATGGTCCACAGTAGAGAAAGAGTGTTTCTCTGTTGTGTGGGCCCTAAGGAAGCTGAGGCCCTACCTCTATGGGACCCACAGAAACTGATCATAAGCCCTTTAAGTGGCTAATGAACATGAAGGGAGAGAATCCAAAAAAAAGTTGCTTAGGTGGTCCATAAATCGGCAAGGCTTTGAATTCACTATTGAGCATAGGCCAGGTCTCCAACATAGCAATGCTGATGGGTTGTCCAGAATGTTTAACCAAAATGAAAAAGAAACTCATCCAAGGGTGGATTAGTTCCCCCTGTCCTTAGCCTGTGAGGGGAGAGTGTTAGGAAAGATTTCATAATTGTATGTAATTTTCCCTCCATGTGTCAACCCCCAAACGTTTTGCTGCTGTTTAGACACCATTGACTGACTTTGCCAGAGAAGCACAGGCTTCAGCTGCACTCCTCTGGGCTTTCGCTCACTTTTTATGGGAAAACTGACATGCCCTTAAGACAATCAGTACTGGGAGACTTTGTCTCCCTTAGTCCTTTCCACATGTTGCAGCTTTTGTGTAACATGTAACAAGTGTGCAATTTATCTTACCATACAGCACACTTGGGTCTAGAGTAATTTTCCTAAGGCCCTAGAAACGTTCGCTGGACTTTTTATGAACTGTGCAGATGTGTCATGGACAGGACTGGTGGCAGCTATCTTTGCATTCTTTTTAACCCTTTCCTGCCATGTTAACTGCGTTAACCACGTTTGGCAGGAATGGGTGGCCTGGCTCCAAAATGGCCGTGCCACAAGGTTCTTTGTCCTGTCCTTTGGCCATCTTGCCCCTTCACCATTCCCAGGTCGAGTCGACCCGGGTCAGTCCTTATTTGGTCATGCACTTTCCTGCGAATCCCAATGCTTTCGCTGGCTTCTGCATGCCTTGTGTGTGTGCCTCCAAGATGTGCTGGAACGTCTGGTTGCAATACACATCCTGGTTGCCAGAGAGTCTGGAGTGCCATGAATGCCTGGGACCACCGTGGTCCGTGATTGGTCCACGTATTGAGTGTGTGTTTGTGAGTAGATCTCCCATTGGGTCCTCTCCGTTTCGGCACGAAGGGTACTTTGGATAAAAGGAGGCTGAAAACACCACTACCACGTCGATCTCCTGAGTTCTCACTGAACAAAGGATAGGATCCAAGTATCCTGCATCTACGAAGCATAGTCGAGGAACCGCTTGTGACCCGCTGAAAGGTTTGGCACCCTGAGCCCGCTGTCGTCCCGTGGGACCCCTCCGCATCTGGTTTTCCTAGAAGGCCTGTGAAGACGCTTTGACCCATTGGAATAGTGGGACCAACTATTCTCGGCACCTTCAACAAACCCTGCAAGTAAGCTTTCTCGGAAGTGTCCGTGGGCCAACCAGTGGACTGACCAGTTTACTGAGTTGCTTTGCTCTGTCACCGCTGCCGTTTCGAAGAGGCCCTTGGAACTTGGTATACTGCTAGCTCTGTGTCCACGGCACCCTCACACCGAATTTCGTACACTTGGCTCTCCCAGGTCTGAAGTGAGATGAGTGCGCCAGGACAGGAGTAATCGCGGTTACCGTGTTGCCCTGCTTCGGCAACGTCCTTTTCAAGTCTGCTGCATATGTGACCCTATTGCCCCAGAAGCCTGTTGCATTGAAACTGGGTCGATTCATCTACCCGGAGCGGAGAAATCGCCACTGTCCCATTTGGGAATCATTGCTGTATCTCAGGAACTAAAATGTGCTGAGACGTCCTTTTTGCTGCATTCGAACCTGCAAGCGAAGTGGATTAACCTGCCGAAGTTTGGGTCCGCTTGCGTCAGGGACCAATGAGTACTCAATACCCCAAACCGGTGGCCCCTAGTGCAAGGGCCCATTTTTACGCACAAGTGGTCCCTGGGGGCCCTTCGCCTTTCCACTGCTATTGTGAAATAGCTACCCCACCTCGAACTTTCGAACTGGCTCTGCCTTCAAGTGGAGGTCCTTCTTGAATAGTGGGAACTTGTTCTGCATCGCCTCATCCACCTTCCTGAGCTGCTAGAGACCCCTCAAGAGACCCTATTCTGCCCATTGGAACAACTGTGTGCGTTTGCATTGGATGTACTATTGAGCACAAGGCTCCTCTCTTCTTAGGGCTTGGACTGCCTCTTAGTTAGGTGTATTGTCGATGTCGAAGGGGCCTAAAGACTATCTGCACTGCCTGTTTCCTTCCCATCTAGGTTGTCGACATAGTTCGTGCATTTAACCCCTTTAGACCGCAATAGTCTTGTAATTGTGTTGATAGTGTTGTGTTGGTTTACATGGTTGTACTGTGATTCTTTTGCTATGGTCTATGTTACAAAGGCCTTGTAATAAATGTGTATATATTTTTGATATAACACCTGTCTGGAGTAATTTGTAAGTGTCCTTGCTTTGTGTGCTCATTGAGGTCCTTCAGTTACCCTCACCCCTCCTGAGACTTAGGGCCTCATTACACGGACGGCAGTGGACCAAGGTGCTATTAGCACCTTGGTCCATGCCGGTAAAATACCGGTACCGCCTTGGTGGAAAGGGGAATTACCGCCCTATTCCAAGGTTGGTGGGGCGGTAATTCCCCCTTCCCCCATTGCCCTTCCCCATTCCCATTTTTGCCCCATAGGGCATAATGGGAATGGGGAAGGTGCTAATTACGGCACCGCAAATTGCGGTACCGTAATTAGCTCCCTGGTCCCTTTGCGGGTTGGTTTTTAACCCCTGCAAAAAGCAGGCGTTAAATTCTCCAACCCGCAAAGGGACCTCGTAGTAAGGCGGTAAGGGTTTACCGCTACCGGTAAACCCTTACCGCCTACCGTGTAATGAGGCCCAAAGTCTTGACCGCCTGCCATAGCTACCCTGATTGGTCTGGCTTGTCTAGAGGTTACCCTGTTCCAAGAAACTAGGCTGGCCTTCTGAAAACTCTGCCCCTTCAGGTCAGAGTTCAGAAATCCATCTTAACACTGGTCAATGCAAAAGATCCAAAACATGTTGGGGCTTTGAAAAATAGCTTACCTGGATGGCAGTGACCCCGGAGAGGACCCTTTACATTCAACTTCCCCTGGGTACCCTCGCCACTGTGAGTGTAATGTGTAATTTGAAGATGCCTCATTCTAAATTCTGCCCGATGTGTAAGTCTTCTCCCGAAGACGTCGTTCCTCTTTTTTTTTCTGGTGCCCTTACTTAATGGACATGTGTGGCTCATGGCCCGTACCGTTGGACACATCTTTTAGTATGCAGGCTATAATTAAAGCAATGGCCCTGTGCAAACACTCCATTGAGAGTTATGTGTCTTTGCGACATCAGGCTAACTTGCCAGGGCCTGTAACTCAAGCAGGAAATTCCTGTTGTAAAACTCTTTAAGCTCATCTATTGTCTTAAATAATGATGTTTTAGCTCATTGTAAAACTGGGCTTCTTTTGTGCGCCCCAGGCATTGTCTTTTTACCACATGTGTTTCTTTTCTGTACTGTTTTATGGGATGCTTTCCAAAATAAACAAATTGATGATGAATAAATATTGATACTAGGACACTGGAAAGATTACTGTTCACATAAAACTAGGCGGTACTCACCTTACATTGTTATCTGTATGCGTCACAGTAGTACAGAACGCACCAGGAGCAGTGTCTTCGAGCTGAATGGGGCTCCTTATGTGATGCCTCTGTTAATGTACCATGGCTGAGTCTTGGGTGGGCTTCTCTTAAGAAGAATGCTATTCCATAGTTGCCAACATGACCCATTCCAATCTGTAGGTGCTTATCCAGTCCTGGTCTTTTCTTAAGATTCTGGGACTTGTAGTCAGAGTTATATAATGGGAAAAGCAGAACTACTAATCTCAGAATGCAAAAAATAAAACCAGGACTGGAGAAGCACCTATGGATTGGAATGGGTCATGTTGGCAAGTATGCTATTATATTATAGCCTTGTGATATATTATCCGGTAAAATAGATCGGCTGCATCACGCTTGTCTTGGAAGCAAGACAACACATAGCAGCACAGGTTTGAATACTGGTCCCATGCTTAGAGGTTAGAATCCGTCATGAAGCACGATATAAGAACCCAGTTTATTTTATATGAGCACACCGCCCAATAGCAGAACACAATGCAGTGAGGTACAGAAGGAAGGGAGAGAGAGAGAGTGAGAGACACACACCCACAAAGAGAAAGCGAGAGAGGGGGAGGGAGAAAAAGAGTTAGCGAGAGAGAGAGAGACAGGTGGAATACATCCCAGCACCACAGTATAATTAACAAAAGAATATGAATATGCAATGCCTTGAGCTGAATTCACCTGACACTTGGGGGGATTCTGTTAAGGAAAATTATATAATATTATTATACATTAGCATATCACCCCATAGATCACACATTGCAGTGAGTAACAGAAACAAGTGAGAGAGATGGGTGGGTGGTATCAATCCCAGTAAAGAGGAAAGGGGCGATTTTACTGACCAGACAGTAACTTGGAGGACAGCTCAGGGGCAACGTGCTCTCCTGGGAAGCGAGACGACACGGAGCAACACAGGTTTTATCCCTGGGTCTGCGCTTAGAAACCTCTGGGTATTAAGCGTGTTATAAATAACCATTTATAAAATTATAATTACCTAACTTGCCAAAGGCAGCCTTGAGAACCTTGTTCTTTCATTTCCTATTTGGGGACTTGGCAGGCAATCTTTTGTGGCTCTTTGACATCAGGTCCCATTTCTGCTTCCGGGGCAGGAGCGGCCTTTCAAGCCCTGCACAATACATTGAGGTTTCTCCTTCAGGAAGCAAGTTTTGTAGAAGTTCCTTGCTTGCATGCTCGGCAAGTAGTCAAATATCGAGAGAAACAGAATATGGTGGTGGCCTCAGACACATGTATATGCTAATTACAGCATCACCCCAAATGTGCAAGTAGATGGGGGTGTTTGGGCCAAAGTGAGCAAGGACTTCTACTGCCCTGTGTCCTTAGTCTACTGTATGATAGAGTAGGTCCATGTGTACTTTTTCGATACTGTTCTATGTAGACAACCTGGTCAGGAAACTGAGGGGGAAAGTTTCTTCTCTACTCACTCCTCCACACCCGAGGAAAGCGAGGATGCGTCTTCCACCCCTCTGGGTCTTATGCCCCTATCTAAATGGCATTTGAGATTGTAAGGAAGGAAACACATGAACTGAAAACAGAGCGCCTCTCTGTAAACATATGATTTATGCAGTATTCTAGCCAAATTCTGAATGTTGGGGTGCCATAGCGGCTCAACTATTCAAAAACACTCTTTAACTTAAGGGAGTCCTTGATGTCATGGTTAACAGTAATGGGGTGCTGTTTTTTTCTTAAACAAGCATTGGCAAAGCCAATTTGTGAATCCAGATCTATTTGCCTTGCCAGCGCTTGTTTTCAATTGCTCCTTTTTTCTAGGAGAAGGGGTTCTGCCTATGGGAAAGTGTGATGCTGGAAATGCATCAGAGAGACAGGGCCTCTGAATCCTTGTCCTTTACTGCTTTTTATCGTGTGTTCTGTCATGTTTTCTGCCCAGGAGTCCATGTGGGACTCCTGGCAGTGCAGCTCTCTCTTGTGGTTTGGTGAACAGACCCATGGGATACCCTTATGGCACCCATGGGTAGGGGTACAACCCTGTGCCCCTAGTGTATGTGTTTGGGCACCTGTGGGTGACCCACAGAGCAGGGTATGGGCTGGAGGCAGCTCCATGCTGAATTTGACAGGTGCTCTGGGTGTCCTCCATATTGGGATACCCAGGCCCTGCCATTGGGATCAGTTGATTCCTGATAGGAAACAAGATGGCCCCTGTGGCCTCTTGCTTTCTGTTGCCTGTTCCCTTGTTTTCCCAAAGTCCTGGGAAGCCCTGACTCTGTCCCTTCCCCCTGACTGGCTGTTGGGTGGAAGTTCCATATATGGTGTTGTTGTGAAGGCCCAGCTAGACTGACTGGAGCCTTCCCAGTGACTGTATGTTGTGGGTACCTCCTGTGGGTGGGACCTGGGTGAATGGAGTGTGTGACCAATATACACTCCTTGTTGTGGTTGTCTGGTTTCTGGCATGAGAGACAAAGACTGAGACAGCCCTGCCCGAAACTGGCCTGAATGCAGTGTGTAGTGTTGAATGGCTGGGTACTTGTCCCAATCCACATTCCTTGTTGTGAGTGTCTGAAAGGGAGGAGTGTGGCCTGAATGCACTGTGTGCCTGATTGGCTGACTGACTGCATGAATGCCCTCCTGTATGATTGGCTGCTGAGTGTGTGCCAGCAGTGTGGATGAGAGACAGAATAGTATATCTGGGGACCTCTCACCACTGGTAATTGTTCAGGAACGCCCAGGAACGTTCAGAAGCGTTCAGAAGAGTTCAGAAGCTAAGTCTCCACTCTAAGAGTAACTGGAACTGCTGATCCTCGACGCCCAGCTGGAAGAAGAAGACTTGCTGTTACACTTGCTTCGACCGATCTGAAAGCTGCCGAATTCGCCGAGGACTGACCCGAGAGAGGACCTGGTAAGGCGACCTCTTCCCGTGCTCCGAGGGATCATCGAGCACCGCTACATCTTCGCCGAAGCGCCCTGGAAGTCAGACCTTCGAAAGGCTGCCGACCCGAGACGGGACCGCTGAGGAGATCGAAGTGAAGCACCCGGACATCGCCGCCGTCGAAGTCCATTGCCGTCGACCAGGGTTCGCAGGTCTGTGTAACCGCTGGAGGCCCGTCGAAGTTGTGTTGCCCAGCCGTGGGAACCACTTGACGCCGCGCCGCCGACGACCGGAGCCGTCCGCTCCTTGCCTAAGAACATTTGAATCGAAGGACTCCCTCGTCTGCACCGTCGACCGCTTTATCCTGCCGGAGAAAGTTGAGGACGACCAACGCGCCGAGGAGAAACCTGCCGGTGGGTTTCCCGCCACCCGAAGACCACAAAGACTTGAACGACTCGACGCCCTTGCTGGGCCCCCGTCTCCACAATCTTTGCGGTTCAGAACAATTGTCATCGAGGTGCCCCGCACGCCTCTGCCTTGCAGGACGCCAACGCTCCGTCGTCGACGAGCACCGCTTGGATCGAAGCTGCCACCTCATCGACGCCGTTCTACCCTGTTCGTCGACAGACGTTCGACGCCCTGTATCTCCCGCTTGAAAGGGAAGGCATTCAAGAAGGGTCGTCGATTCCCCGCCGCCGAACGCCGAGTTCCTCGACGCTTCTCGACGCCTCTCGACAATCCGTGACTCCCGCTTGAAAGGGGGTCGCTCAAGAAGGATCTGTCGACGCCTCTTCGAAGAACTCGACTCCACCAGGTACATTGGGGGGGTAAAAACATTATAGGAGGGAATAAGACTTACAGAACAATATATGGACTGGGCTTGTGCTATATCTTTATTTTACAGGTTGCCCAGGTTGGGGGGATCTCCACACAGAACTGTGTCTAGTGGTAGGGGCCAGTATTCTGCCTATTGCTCAACCATCTTATTTTCTCTCCTCTCTCTATTGCTGGTTTCACTCTATTGATCTGTGTGACATTGTTACAGTATTGTTGATGCACTTTAATGAGATCTAATACAAAGGGTGGTACCACTTTAGAATTGTATATATTTGCCATTGTTGAGTTTCCTAAGTACAAAGTGAGTTATTATGATAAGTGTACATAACCTTGAATATTGATTATATAAAGACTGTGTTCTAACCAATACAGTGTGTGGACATTCCTTTGTGGGGGCTTGGGGACTACACTGTACTTAAGAACCAGCCTGCATCACCTCCTGAGAAGCTAGGCCTTGATTGCTCGTCCATTGCTACCGTAATAGAGAATCTTGGCTGGGGTCTTCTGTGCCTCTCTTCTACCATATAGAGAGCAGAGGTACAGACACCCCCTACCAGCCTTTACAGAAAGGACCCGGGTGGGGACCCTTCTCAAGGCTCTATTTTAATTCCTGATTGGGCTGGTGTGGTGGGCTGTATCTCACCCGTGACCTGCATTTCCTCCTTATCAAATAAAGACCATTTTTACTTGCAGTAGGAATGTAGCTTTCCTGGACACTCACCTAAACCAAAGGAGCTGTACAGGGCGAGAGGCCTCAGGTACTGGACCCAGTTTACTAACCTCTTCTGGCTCATGGTATTGTATTGTATTCTTTATTTATATAGCGCCTATACACATGAAAGAGTTTCAAAGCGTTCAAGGAGGGCGGGAACAAGGGGAAAAAACAACAGTCGCTCAGAGACCTTGAAATTCTGAGATGATAATAGTCTGCACAGGCAGAGTACGTGCGTAAAATACATTTAACCGTTGAGGCACAGCAAATAGGCCTGTCAGCGATTACACAGTTTTACAAGTGCAATTTACAAGGGAGAACAAACGATAATCAGGCACGTTGCATTTGGGTCGTGCAAGTGCAGAGAGGGTCACAGGGAGGGGGAGGTCCAAGTGCACCCAGTCGGCAGAGATTGGGGTAAGTGCAGAGAGAGCCACTCTCTTGGGTTATTCTAAGTGCAGTGCAGGTGGGTGGGAGTCAGGCCCTGAAGCAAGTGCGAGAGAGGACTGGAGGGGGTGCCTGAGACTGGTGAGGCTCTGAGGTACACCAGGTGGCCAGTCAGCAAGCTGTATGAATGAGGAGAGAGAGATGGAGAGTGCAGAGGGCTAGGTTAGCAGGGTAGAGGAAGAGCAAAGGAAAAGGAGAAGAGGAAGGTCTTGAGGAGTTTAGGGGATTTAAGAAAGTCAGGCTCAAGACGGAGGGCGGCAGGGAGGCTATTCCAGAGGGAGGCACCTGCTCAGGATAAGGATCTCCCTCCAAATATCTGCTTGGAGAACCTGCTCACTTGCAGAAGGTTGGAGATAGAGTGTTGAAGGTAGGTAGGCACCAGGCCCCAGAAAACCTTGTGGACAATGCAGAGGGTCTTGAACTTGATCAATGCAAGCCATGGGGAGCCAGTGAAGAGATTTCAGCGCAGGAGAGATGCAGTCCCTGGGCTTTGATGCCAAGGATAAGTCTTGCGGTTCTGTTCTGGCTGAGTTGCAGAGGGCAAAGAGCAAAAGAAGGGAGGTTGAGGAAGAGGCTGTTGTAATAGTCCAGCCTAGAGAGAACCAAGGCTCTGGAGACAGTGAGCCGCTGGGGGAAAGTGAGAACGTGAAGACTACCTCTGAGGAGGTGTAGCTGATAGTTAGACTTTTTAGAGATGGCAGAAATGTGAGAGGAGAAGGAGAGAGTGGAGTCGAAGAGGACCCCGAGATTTTTTGCCTCCCATGTGGTTGCAGGTGCAGGGCCAAGGGAGGCCGGCCAGAGCGAAAATGGGAAAGCAGGAGCAGGGGTCCCAATGCAAATGATCTTAGTCTTACTTGCATTGAGGCAGCGGTCGTTTGCAGCACACCATGACTGAATAGAGTGCAGACAGTCAGATATGAGCGAGGAGGAGGCAGCTCAGGGTAGCCTGAAATATAGTTGTGTGTCATCCACGTAACACTGTAAGTTAGAGGTGAAAGTGGCAATCATACGTGCCAAGGCAGCCATATAGACGTTGAAGAACCAAGGGGAGAGGTTAGATCCCTGGGGAACACCACATGTTGAGAGAGCAATAGTCAAGAGAAAGGCTCCGAGTTCCACCTGGTATGGGCGGTCGGAGAGAAAGGAGATTAACCATGTCAGAGCCTGACCTGTGATTCCCAAGGTGTCACAGAGATGTACGATCAGGATATTGTGGTTAACTGTGCCAAAGGCAGAAGAGAGGTAAAGGAGAATGAAGACAGAGGGAGTGTTAATTTCAAGAATAGAGAGCAGGTCTTCACGGGTGTTCAGAAGAGCAGTTTCTATGACTTTGGATGCTCTAATGCCTGACTGATGGTCATGGAAGCAGCCAATAGATTCAGTGTGGAGAGTCAGCTAAGTGATAGCCAACTTCTCCAGGAGTTTGCCCAAGAAAGGAGTGATGGAGATAGGGCAGTAGTTAGCCGGAATGGAGGGGTCGGCAGAGGGTTTCTTGAGCAGAGGGTGCACTAGGGATTGCTTAAGGGCAGTTGGAAAAACTCCAGTCAAAAAGGAGAGATTGCAAAGATCAGCCAAGGCTGGGGCGACGGAGTCAATATTGTCCTTAATGCTTTTTGAAGGGCATGTTTGGATGAGGCCTTCATAGACCGGACTTGACTGGTGAACTCATCAGGTGTGACAGGTGAGAGAGTGGAGAGGGAAAAGGGGTGCGCCAAGGGAGGTTCCGGTGTTAATGTATGATGTGGGGTGGAAGAGAGGGAGGAAAGGATGTCTTGGGTTTTTGTGATGAAGTGTGCAGCCAGGGCTGAGCAAAGGTCCTGGGTGGGTGTGACAGAAGAAGAGTCTGCTGCAGGATTGGCCAATTCCTTGCAGACTTTGAAAACCTCGGCTGTGTTGTCTGATGCCACGGAGATGCAGGCTTGAATAAAGACTCTTTTCTTGGACCAGGTGCAGATTCGATATTGCCTTTAAAGTAGGCTGCAGGCCAGTTTGTCAGATGGTCCGCCCGATGAGTTCCATTTCTGCTCAGCTGCCCTACATTTGCGTTTAAGGATGGCCAGATCAGAGTCGTACCAAGAGTTGCCCTTTTTGGAAGGCTTCAGTTGGACCCTCATGGCAGGGGCAGGAGTATCAACAGTGTTGGAGATAGAGAGGTTAAGGTTGGCGAGGGCTGTGTCAGGGTGGGAGTCAGCCGTAAGTAGCTCCTGTAAGTGGCTCCTGGACTTTCCTTTGTTATGCCTGGAGGCACACGCTGTGGCATCATGTGCAGCAGAGGGTGGTTAACAATCTAAATGCAATGTGAAATAAACAAAACAAGAGTCTGAATCAGAGGAGGGAATTGCAAGTATGGTCTATTGGACTGGCGTACAAAGTATAGAATGTAGGGACGCGACCAAACTTCCAGGATTGAACGAGCACACTCCTAAACTCGTTATGCCTCCAACATTGTACTGTGTGCTAACATACAGGACTGGCAAGCAGGCAGACTGTCACAAAACATTGTTCCCCTACTTATCCCTACCACCCTGTCCATTTAGCATCTTCTCCCAAGCATTCCCATCCGCCCCCAGTCATGTTTAGTCTTCCAGCAAACTATGGTGTGGATACCTCTGGAGGGGCACAGTATGCCACTCTACGGACACACCTAGGCACTCTGATACTACTACAGTAATGATTTTCTGCATATTAACATAACATTTCATGTTAGAGGAGCAACAACAATATTACTGCTGTCACAGGTCTGGCTGCTGCAGGGCTGAATTTCAAGAATGGCCCTCACTTGGAAGCATTTGGGAAGATGCGTCATTCCCTGACCTGGTAACATAAAGTGCACCTTTAGGTGGAATTTCACAGCATTGCTGTGCTTTATTCACCTTTTAGTGACAATATATGGGAACTCTAGCTAAAGAAAGCATCAGAAGTCCTCATTCCTGGGGTTCCCCCTAGTGGTGACAATCGGTAGTAGACCTCGAACATATTCTATGACAGCTGCTTCTTTAGGAGAAAAATGTTACAATGTCAGTTGCCTGTGACGGAGAGTTGGGATTCTATTAATGGCACAGAAACAAGCATTATGCATAATGTACTCGGTCGACAGCAGTAAGAAAATACAATTAGGAAAAAAAGCACTACCAGTGCCATGATTCCTTCATCCAATCCTTTGATGCACAAGTCATGGAAAATTCCATCCTCTTTCCAGCATGTGATACAATCACCCGTCCACCAACAATCCTTGGGGGAGAAAGAGAAACATTGTTAAGCTGTCCAAAACCAATGAGACTATCCTGAAAATCCGGACTCCGAGTCAATAAAGCGACTGCGTGGTTTCAAATCCCCCTTTCAAAAGACATAAACAACATTATTAGAGACAAATTCGTGGGAGGTATTGTAGTGGGGCAATTATTGCAGGCTCTGCCCCCCTGCCTTTCTCAGAAGAAACACATTTATAAGATAAGGAAGGACTCATTTGAAACTGTACTTTAAATTCTCCTGGAAATGCGGCTGGTACAAAGGATAGGTATTTTCGCTACACAAGTAGGGGACAGAGAAGGCATTAGCTTGCACAATTAATGTGTTTTTAAAATAGAATAGATTAGGTGACAGGAAGGCGTGTACACAGGATAGGAACTCACTGCACAAGTTGGGCAGGACAACTATAGGCAGATAAGGTTGCTGATATCCATAGGAAGAAATATAATGTGACATGCATGCCCCAGGAAATCAGTAAATAACAAGCAAATGTGCCCTGCAGAGGAAAACTGCACCAAACACAGCAGAAAATTAAACACTGTGGCTTTAAGAGCGGACCCAGTTAAGCATGCTATTTGAACAAATACATTTAAATCAGGAAAATGCTGTGGCCAGCTAGATGGTAGCTGCCCCCAAGGAATGTGAAGGCCCAAAAGACTTTGTAGGGGAGAGGGTTACATGGTGGAACAGGATACCATTGTGTGCATCCAACTGTCCAGGTTAGTCAAGTTGCAACAACATGGCAGACTATTTGAAGTCTATGGGATGAACTGAACATTCCAGGAAGTTTGATAAGTAGTTGGCAGATTAATGTCTCAGCGATCGGCTAGGTGTTACAGAGAAAAGGGATGCGACTAAAAAGACAACTAACTTCCGCAATGAAATCTTAACAGGGTGGAAGTAGCATGACTCACAAAATAGTTATTAATAAATGTGTCAAGAACAGGATAGCACGGTTACTGTTGCAAAAACAAGTCCTTGAGACTCAGCAACATCATAGTAGAGATAACATGGGCTGTTTTATTTAATTAAGAACAAAGGCGATATGCTTGTCTTCTCCTCCCATCTACATAAAGCATGTCATCATGCAGCCAGTTCATGGAGAGTGTGACCACATGTTAACCGATAAACACATGTCTTGTTCCACCGCAGAAGTAATTTAGAGCCTACCAATAATATTCAAGCATGATGATAGCACATTTTATGGGATGGTTTATGGGTGGGATCTTAGATAAAGGATTGTCCAAACATTATTTTTGAGCATATAGAATTATATATGTAGCTTAGTAGAAGGAGCCAATGACCAAGAGTGATAGGTTTTCATAACTATGACATTAAAATGGCTATAAAACCTGCTGTTGCCTGTTGTGATGTGGAGAAAAATCTTGAGTGAGAGCTTGGCTGTTAATCTTGTTTTCCCCCCCAGTTTTACATTGCAATTAAAGCTGGGTTACCTTGCATTTGACATACCACAATCCACTCTGTGTTGTCTCTTTAATGGAAAATACCAGTTAGAGGGCTAGGTGGCTTTTTCGACCTCTGTTTCAGTATAATGCTCGGCTGTGTGCCATTAATAGAATCCTGACTCTCCATCACAAGATAGGGGCAGTCGACATTCTATTGCATGGAGACTTCCTATTATACACGTTCAAAGCCTTTTCGATACAGCATGGAAAACCTGCAGAGTAGGTTTACAAAGAAAACAATGAAATGTTCCCACATTCGATCAATAAGCAGCTCAAAGGATATCCTCAAATGCAGCCCAAGGCTAGAATGCCTTATATGTCATGGCCCCCCATGACCAGTGAGCCCCAAAGAGAAACACATCCACCATGGACTGGTTCATCACCCACCGAGACAGTGTGGGGTGGGGGACAACAGGTGAAAGGGCCTACGTAAAGAGACAGTTGATCAGCTGTACCTCTAAGGCCCAAGGTCCTGGAGTCACACACAATTGGGGAAAGTCAGAGAAAGAAGGGAACATGATAGTTGAAGACTCAAGTGCAGCCCTGAAATGAACATGAACCCAAAGTCCCTTCAGAAAGAAAAAAGCCTGCAGCGATCCCGGTCCTGGCCATCCTACAATGTCCTAAAGGGTATCAAACACAGGGGTCATTCCGAGCATGGAGGTAAGGTAAAAACCATGCCGGTAATGATTTACCGGCACGGTTTTCTGCTCCATGCTATTCTGACCCCTCAGACCGTTAATTACGGCACCGTAAACTACAATGCCGTAATTATCGGTCTTGGGTCGCGCGCGCGCACCCCACCATGCCGAAATTAACGGCATGGCGTAAACCGGAGCTGATCACAAGTAAGGAGCACACGTAAATTACGGCCTCCTCAAGGCCATAAAGTACCTTACCGGCATGCAGTGCATACAGGCATCTCAGAGAAGGAGTAAAGAACCCTGAGCAGTGGGTCCCAGAGCCACAGGTGCACACATGCAACACAGATGGAGGCCAGGAGTCTGCCACAGCAGAAAAGGAACACACCCACACACCCCCCCTCCCACACCAAGATGACACCAATAGAACAAGCAAGGCCACAACCACACAAACCCCTGCAACAACACCACGCCCCCCCACTGAGTAGACACAGGGGTAGAAGGAGGGGGAGACAGGCCCTGCATGCAGCACCACTGCAGCCTCCGTTACCACCCCAGCAGCCCCCATGCACACGCAGCATGTCCGGCCACTCAAGGAGAAGTCCTACAAGATAGACACCTCTGACCACCTAGACTGTGACACCATCACCACCATATTGCGCCACAGACACAAGAAAAGCGAGACCCATACAAATGTACAGTGACAACCTGGCACAAGTGACGGTGTTGCCTGTGCCCCACACCCATGCCACAGGCACCTACCAGCACACAGTGGCATGTCACAACCGTCCATTAGGCGACCACATAATCAAGTGCCGTTACACCTCCCCCAGCACACAAGGGCCTACCAATCCCCAACATGGACCACCCATGAGATACACAACAGTAAAGCTGGACCTAATGCAAATGGAGGCATGCCAAATGACAATGGTGCCCCTGACAGCACCCACAGGTCGTATGTGGACCAGCATGGCATGCAGGTGGCGGACAGCAACTGCAAACAATACCACTCCCCCTACGTGCAGATGGAATCCAACGCTACCAAGAACCGCACACATGGGTGGGCCCGACACCAAACAACTACACATGACTCAAAGGCCCAGCAGTTCACCACGCTACCGCGCCACATGGTCCAACATGCAGGATGACCTGCCTGGCTGGCAGTTGAGTCATCTGACTGTGTCATGCAAGTGCACTGGTGCCATGGGGTGGGTGCCTGCATGAACCAACTGTGTTGAAACGATGAAGCCACCGTACGGTGTTCACCCCGACAACAAACCTGCCACAGAACCAGTGCAACAGCACATACGAACAGATTCCCACTTTGCTAGAATAAGGCACTCACAACACACTACATCTCCACCAACTGACAAGGGCTAATCACACTACACCAGCACCACTCATTGGCGGACACCACAACCGTAAGCGCATATTGGAAGACACACTGCACATGCACAATGTGGCATCCCCCAGCTTGGCACCACATTGGAGACCCATCCCTGGGAGTGAAATTAACAGAAGGCAGCAGGGGTACGATATCACGTCAGCGGCATGTCACACCCATAGGAGTGTTGGGAATCACCATAGAATGAATCGGAGCAGGATGATGACCATGATCCACAGACTACAGCCATCACACCCAAATACGATTCTACACAGTACACAGCACCACATTGATCCGACATCAGGACAGCAGCATGCAACAAAGGAACATGTACCCCAAGATGTCCACACCATCGTTCACGGACCATCATGTAGACGCAACCCTCCACTGCATTCCATTGCATCGGACACATATTTGTGTCCATGATCGTGCGCAATACATCTATGGACATGTGCAGATGGCCATCATTGAAACCCTGCCATGACAGCCAAGTACTGTTCTCCACCATGACAGTCCACACACTCACCTCATTTGGCTACACATGCAGCTGTTGTTGGCTGTCCCTTGACAACAAGCCACATGACCACTGTCATTAACCCCCTGAACAGGCCCATGGGGCAACCAGACAATGGCCATACCCGTGCATGTGTGTAGATGAAGCAGTCACCTGGCTTGCGTGAAGCACATATGTGCCGGAGAAGCAGGACTGGTGGTTGACACATCCACTGATATCTGGTGTCGAATGAGCCCATGTCATATGTGCAGATGGACCAAAAGTGCATCCCTACATGAGCCGCTATCACCCCTGACATGGTACTGCTACAACCACAGGACGGTGAAGGCGGAGGGTGAAGTGGCAACAAAGGTTCATTGAGGCAGTGCACTTGAGGGACATGTAATGCTCTGTACTTACAGTGGACAAGATCTCCAGGACACAAGTCAGTAGAGGGTGTCATGACATAGGCACACAGGGCACTGGACTCGTGTATACTTGTACACCATGCACTAGCAGTAGTCAATGAACAAATGTGCAATGATGAATGTCCACAACGGTTGAATTTTGCGACACCAATTGTGTATTGTGAGAAAAACAAAATAGTGCATACATCAGCAGCAGCCCCTCCCCTCTCCCCCCTCCCCCAACTCCAGAACAAACCATCACCCCCTCCCCCCTCACCCCCAACACCAGAACAAACCATAACCCCCCTCCCCCTCCCACCAACTCCAGAACAAACCATCACCCCCCTCCCCCCTCCCCCAACTCCAGAACAAACCATCACCCCCTCCCCCATCCCCCCAACTCCAGAACAAACCATCACCCCTCTCCCCCCTCCCCCCAACTCCAGAGCAGTCATCCCATGTAGGATGTGAAGCCCACATGTGGCAGGAATGCCTAATGTTTCTTGCTCCCCTTGTCTGGGGGAGGCATATCCCGCTGACACATGGAACGCCGAGTGCGTCTCACCGGGCTGCCTTGCATGGCCTCACTGGTTGTGGCCGTGTCCTCCTGCTGTGGCACGGAATTTGAATGGCCTGCCTCAAGGGCATTCGCTATGCGGCCAAGGACATGACATAGCCGGGTCGTGCTGTCTGTCAAAGAGTCACACAATTTGTTGGTGCAGTCGGTGAGGGACTGCCGCATTTGACTGAGTTCTTCATGCAATTCTGCCCTGGCCTGGCGGTTGTCCTCAATGTAGTTTTGTATGAGGTCCGTCAACTGATGCACTCGCTGCCCGCCAAAAGATGGGAAACCATCGGAAGATCCACTTGGTCCAGCATGCTCTGCAGGGGGCGGTATGGGTGGACTGGGGAGATCGGCTTCATACCCCTGCGGGTCGAGTTCCGGACTGTGCACAGGTGAAGGGGCATCCCCAGAGTCACTGCATGAGGCCAGTGTTACGATGCATGGCTCCGGGCTGTGCACTGTGTTTTGGCCGTCCTCCAACAAGGCCCCCCAGATGGGTGACGGGCTGTGCTCACACTCATCAGACGTGGTAGCAGCAGCCTCCCCTGAGACGCTCGACTGTGCCGAGCTAGGGGTTGGCATAGTTGCTGCCGCCGATGCTGTGTGGGATGGTGGTCCGGCAGCTTCCAGTGGCCTTTCTGTAGGCAGGGGGGCGGTTGTTTTTTTGGTGCTGGCTTTGGCCTGACCCTGCCACTACCAGTGGAGGTGCTTGGCCGGCTTGATTGGGGCTCTGTGCTGTCATGGTCAGTGCCTGTGGGGGTAGAAGAGAGGGACAACATTAGTGGATGTGCAATGTCCTATTTGCATACATGGCTGCATGGACATTTCAGTCATTTTAGGTTTGTTCTGTTTTGGGGGTAGCTATGGCAGTGATACATGTGCATGTTAATTACATATACGCATGTTTGGGAGTGACTCATTGTGCCCTGGTTATGTACATTTTGGCTAGTACAATGCCTAACACGCTGGACAGTGTACATGATGGGCTGTGCAAGTCAATGCACTATGGTTGAGGTGCGTTATGTACTCGCACTTGGACCATCGTTAGGCGGCACTTGCCTCAGCATTTGATGGATGGGGGGATGCGTTGGATGGGGGGAGGGCAACACGAGAGTGTGCCTTCGATGGCCCCTGGTTCAGTTTTCATCATGCAATGTACATTGCCAGTGTACACTGTGGACACTCACCTCCTTCTGCAGAAGTCGTTCCCCCGCACTCCATGGTCCCCACGCCCTCAATGGATTCAGTGCCAATGAGAGCCGCACAGGTCTCCTCCCACGGCTCAAGTTGGACTGCTGTACTTGGTCCACCTCCCGTCTGCAGGGCCTGACTGCGGTTGCTGGAGAGGAGGCCCCGCACCCGCAGGTCATCCCACCGCTTGCGGCAGTCCCTGTGGAGGCGGGGGGTGTTGCCTACAGCGCTCACCCTCTGTGCAAGTTCCGCCCAGATGTTCTTCTTGCGGAGGGTGGACTCCCTCCGCATGTCGCTGCTGAAGACAACATCGGCATGCTCTGCCATTAAGTGGACCATGGCCTGGAGTTCCTCGGGGCAGAATCTCTGCTTGCGAATGCGATCCGCCGCCCTTTTGGGTGCTTTGGGCATGTTGTGAGGTGCCTGGTCCTGTTCCCGACTTTAGTTCCCTCACGAGGGTGCTGGCGGCTGAGGATGGCAATGGATTGTGTTTTTAAAGATGGCCGCCGCTCTCCTTCCCGTTCCTGTGCGATGTCGTAATTTCCGGTTCCTTTTTTTTATTGCGGTGACCGTAATTTACAGTCTCCGTAAATTACGGTCACCGTTATGCACTGACGCTACAGCTCACAGGGCGGTGTTGTTGGTTACGTGTCGCAGCATGCCGGTAGGGGTTTTTCGGGGTGTTTTGCGGCAGGCCGCTCGGTACTTTTCCGGCATGGCGCAAAGCGCGTGTCCGCGAGCTCGGAATGGGCCGAAATTTGCAGTCTTGCACCAGCCCGGTGTCGTACTTTACGCCATGCCGGAAAGTACCGATACTTACCGGCATGGCTCGGAATGAGGCCACCTCGTGTAAGGGCAGCTCAATGTTTGGTGGCCAATTCCCTAACAAAGGCAATGCCAGGTTCACATCCCAAAGAAAAGAAACTTAGATACGGACGGTGGTCAAGACACCCAAATCCCCTTTAATAGACTACAACCCAAATGGATTTTCTCCTGAAGGTTATCCCTCTGCAAATGGATGCTTGGAAAGGATGGCCGAGCAATATATGTTAACGTTCCACCAGGATAAAGAAGCAAATAAACCAGCCAAAAAATGAACCACTTGAATTACTCCATCATAATGGGATCAAAATTCTGCAGAATGCAGTGGCGCACTGAGACCCCCCCATGCCCACTCATAAGATGATCAAAATGGGTGCCCATGAACACTTCATGAGTGCCACAGCTGCCTGCGAAAGTCCCTCAGGGGATCACTCAGGGGGTCACTGCTAGAATAAAAGATGAGGATGCAGCTCTGGATCCAGCAAGAGGTCCTGAAAAATTGGCAGTGCCATGGATACCTAAAGCACCACAAGAAACCAAGGTTACCCCATCAAAGAGGTGTTATATATACCAACAAGGCCTGCTGAAGCTTGTCAATCAATCAGCAAGTATCGGGAAAATGCCTCGCTTGTCCTCAATGCTGGAAGAACACTTCCGGTGTCCTGGCAAAAGGGTCTGGAAGCCCACCGAAAGAACCCTAGCAACCAGGTGTTCAGTCCGGACCGACCAGAGTAACTTTGATGTTCCAGAAACAACCACTGATGGAGTCTCCAACTGCTGTTTTCCACCCATTGCCTAGAGCACCAGCCCTCTGCCAGGTGCAGGTCCTCTGTTAAGTACTCGGCCTGCACTTTGATGCAGTACGATAAGCCAAACTCCCAAAGGGCTATTGCCAGATTCCATAGAGAGTGGGAGTGAGTATCCCGTGGCTTATTGATTTATCAAATTGCCACTGCATTATGTATCATATGAACCATGCATTGTGAAAAACTGCTTGAGAAGTAGCTGACCACAAAATATTTGATAGCATCTCCAAACAGATTATATGCCATGACAACTACAAAGGAGACCATAGTCCTGCAGTCAAGGTTTACCAGACAGTGCTCCCATCTCGTCTGGCTTGCATCAGATCTAATTGCAGGCTCGACAAGTAAGGATGGTAGCCCCACCATTTCATACGTCTAGGTGTTTTCCCCACCAGAGTAGATCTCTGTTTGAATTGGTAGAAAACAAGACCTAGCTGGCATAAGATAATCCTTTATGCAGTGCATGCATTTGCAGTCTCTGAAGATCCCTGTAATGCCGGGGACAGAGGAACATGGCCTGAACAGATGATGACAGGATGCCATTCATGCATGCTGGATGTCTGACTGACATGACCGAAAGACTGTAAGCCCTCCTGACTTCTGTGTTGAGTAGATTACATTTCTTGGTAGGACGCCTCAGGGTAAATGTTAAGATGGATTTCTGAACTCTGACCTAGTGAGCAGAGGTTCAGAAGGCCAGCCTAGTTTCTTGGAACAGGGTAAACTTCTGGACAACCCAGACCAATCAAGGTAGCATTGGCGGCAGTCAAGACTAGGTCTCAGGAGGGGTCAGAGTGATCGAAAACCCACAATGAGCACACACAATAAACAACACCACAAATTGCGCTCAGTCAGGTGTATATATCAAAAATACATATACATTTATTAAAGGCCTTTTAAATCAAACACAAGATGAAACCACAGTTATATTAACTATTCTAACACAACCTTATAGTAGGTACATTAACTGTTGTCCTAAAGCAATATTAAGCAAGTATGGATCTGCAACCTATAACAGAAGTGGGCCAGACAGTGCAAATATACTTTAGGCAATTCTTCAGGAATCACAACCATAACCAGTAGGCAGTCCGATACCTACGAAGTGTGGAGCCTTGTGCTCAAAAGTACGTTTAGCGTGGCAGTGCTCGATCGTGGATTAAAGTACAAATTGGGTCTCCTTCAAGGAGCTGTAGTGTCTCAGGAAGGGGGGTGAGGCGATGAAGAATAGAGTTCCACTATTCAAGGAGGGTCTCCACAAGAGGGCAGATTGATTTCCAGGAATCGGGAATAGGTTGGTAGCTCAAGCTACCCTAACTAAGGTGAGTGGCCCTTGGGGGACACTTATGCGTACAAGTCTATGGATGTACCTAGGGGCCACCAGTAAGTGATGCAAGTACTCACCGACCCTCGATGCAGTCCTGACCAAACTTCGCCCGTCTAGTCCAGTTTGTTCGCAGGTTCGAGTCCTGCAGTTATGCGTCCCTCTGGCTTTCAGGGGCTGCATTCCGGGACTTCAGTCTGTGGTGGGACAGTGGCCTTTTCTCCACTTCTTGGGAAGGGATCGGGCCAGTTCTACTGCAGTTCATCTTAGGGCACAGGAGGGCTCAACAACAAGGTACCCACGAAGCTCGAACCACTGCTGGGCGACATGGTTACCACGGAGGCTTGGGTTCAGGCAGACTCTCCTAGCCCCTGACCTAGAAATGCTAGGTGTAAGAAAGTTGGCGGGAGAGTGCCTTCAACAAAGAGCTTACAGTTCCCAAAGTCTCAAGTCAAGACTCGAGACGGCGGTGATTCCAAAGCAAAGGTCCCGCATGAGCTGGTCAGTTCACTGGGCGGTCCAGGAACACTTCCGAAGGGGCTTGATTGCAGGTTATGCAGGAGGTGCTGAGACTAGTTGGTCTCACTACGCCAAAGGGTCGAAGCACCATTGCAGGCCTTCTGTGCTCTATGAGAAACAGGGGCTCCGACTGGACAACAGCAGGGAAAGGGTGCCAAACCTTCCAGCGGGTCTCCAGCGGTTCCACGGATCTGTTTCTTCAGTTCAGAATACTTGAATCCTTTACTAAATTCGGTGAGCACTCAAAAGATCGACCTGGAATGGGTGTAGAGTGCCTTCTCTTATCCAAAGTTTGCTTGACGCCATAACGAAGGGCAACCAATGGGAGATCTGCACACATTCAATCATCCCAGAGGTGGACCAATCATGGACCACAGTGGACCCAGTCATCCCAGCACACAAGACATCCTGGCACCCAGGATGTGTATTGGAAATAGACAGGTCCAGCCCACACCCTGGGCACACGCACACAAGGTATGCAGAAACCTGCGAAAGCCTCGGTTTGCGCAGGACCCTGCATGACCAAATAAGGAATTTCCCGAGTCAGCTCGATCTGGGGAAGGCTAAGGGGCAAAATGGCCAAAGGACAGAACAAAAGACTTTGTGGCATGGCCATTTTAGGGACTATCAACAGTTGTGGGCCAAACACAGTAAGCACGGTTTGGACCATTGAAAAGTGTCAAAATGACTTAAAAAGTAACTGCTGCCACTAGTTCTGTCCTGGGCACACTTGTACATTCTCAGAAAATGCATCAAGGGTGTCCAAATGGTACCCCAGCGCACTGTACGGCACAGAACATTGTGCACTGCTAAAAAGTTACCAAGAAATGGCAACAAAGTGAAAGACTAAGGGAAGCAAAGTCTCCCAGTACTGACTGTCTGACGGGCATGTCAGTTTCCCCTTAACAAGATGAGCAAAAGCCCAGCGGAGTACAGCAGACGGCTGAGGCTCCACTTGTAATAGTCAGGCTAGGATAGTCAGACGAAAGCAAAAAGCTGGGGGGGTTCACAACTGAAGGGAAAATTACACATAAATGGAAATCTTTCCTAACAGTAGCTTCCCTGCAATCTATTGGAAACCCCAGAAACTGCATCCTCTTTATTTCCAGAAATGTATAACAAATCCCTGGGCCCGAAGCATTTCCACCATTAAGGAAGAATGGGCCCAGGCGATTCCTTCCAAGCCCATAATAAGAATGTTGTCCTCACAAATAATACGATGCACTCGTCTGGCATTGGGGTATTCCACCATCGGCCTGAGCAGTCTGGTAAAGCACCAGGGTGCGAATCAAAGCCCAAAGGGAAGGACACAGAAACTACAAGTACGGACGGTGGTGCTTGAAGATGGGCACTGTGAGGTAGGTGTGTTTGAGGGGCAGCCTCCCAATCCAATCTCCTGTCATCAATAAGTATTTCAAAGTGGCAGTGATCACCATCTTGAAGTTACGATGCACCACTAATTGATTCAATTCCCTCAGTTTGATCGCCGGTCTGAATACCTTGTCCTTTTTCTTCACCAAGAAAACATTTCCAGAAGGCCACTGAAAACTGAAGAGCCAGCTACATGGTAGTGGGCGCTGAGTGGGATATAGAATATTTCATAAAGCCTCACTGGCATCAGCACTGTGATGATAATGGTGATGCGAGGAAGCTCTTCCCTCAGAATACTTTGGAACTTTGGCAGATCACAACCATTTGACATTTGGTTGCGTGCATTTCAATCCTGACCTCACCGGTGACCGCTCTGTGGACTCAATGAACAGAGTGTGTCATTAATTTCTACTGAAACTGCAATTTAATTAATCTTTTCTACCGAAAGCAATCGCTGCAAATGCAGCTCACCCTGTGCTTAACATTGAAGAAGCGATCTCAGTAAAATAAACTGTTTGAAATATCCATCGCCAATAATTGGTACACAATTTCTAAAGAAACATCCACTCTCAGTTTTGAAAATTAATCTAAATTAATGGACAAGATAAAATATTAACATAAAATATTGCACTTAAATCAGGGGCCACCTCCATTAGTTCCCAGAGTATTCAATAGCACTAAATATGCTAATGACATTGGGTACCAAAGTCACCGCCTCCTAACAGCTGGAGAAACCACCAGAGAAAATATAGCGTAAAACGCTATGACGGTTTGGCCAGGAGGACACTTCCTCCAAACTCCACAGGAGGCCCCCGCCCCAACACCTTCCTCCACCTAAATCTCACAAACATTTAACAACTAATCTTCACTAACCCTGGGGGAACACCCCTGAAGGCCTCACCTAGTTTAAAAAAAAAGATCATTTATATTGTATACCAGCAAGCATACTTAAACTCCACCTTTCCATTGCTGGTGCAATATATTTTCAATAAATGTGTTTTTCGCTGAAATATTTACAATATAATGTACCATCCTGAAACCTATGAGCTTAACTTTCAGGATGTCATAGAATCTGGGGATGGTGAAGAAGGCAGTAACCTACAGGGAAATATGGGTGTTCTGATGTGCTGTCTGAGCAAACAGCATCTGTCAATCCAGTGAGGGGGGGAGACAAGTGTCTGCAAGCTGATGTTTTGGACTGTAGCTCCCTTTATTCCGAGCCAGCATAGTCATGGGAGGCATAGCATACAACATCTTGAGAGCCACAGGTCGCTGACAGCTGCTATAAGTATCAATCCACATTTATTATGGAATATCAGTGTGGAGAGGATTCTAAAACAGTGTCAATGCACTGAAAAACATATTTCTTGATATGTCACTCACACCTAGAAACCTTTCCTACTACTGCTGATCAAAGAGGAAAGTTCAACTTAATTAAAAAAATGTTGACCATGAAAAACTCCAGACTCGACTCCAGCTTCTGGTGATGTTTGTCTTGTACACTTTATTAGACTGAAACACGTATATAAGAAGACAGCTTCATACAAAGCCCCAAATTACCGAGTCCCTCCTTCCTCTTGGTCTCAGTTTACATCAGTTCTCTTGAAACTGTGGGGCTGTCCCCGAGCCCCCACGGGCGGCGGAAAGATGTCTGGGGGGCACAAGGCTCTTCAAAATGGGAGTACGGTGACTGCCTGGTATCTGGAGGTCTGGGGTGGGGCAGCAACAATGTTTTTACTCAATGAGGGGCTGAGCAATAGCATGTTCTACTCAGGTGGGGGGGGGGCTCAGCACATACACGTTTGAATACCACTCGCTCATATAGACATTCTGATACATTGGACCCTAGGCATGGCACAAGATAGGAAGGAATTTACAGCTCGCGCTACTGGGGGTCCCACCAGCTTCTCAGTCCTCGTCAAAGAGTACGAGCAATTCATTCAGACTATACGCATACTCCATATGCGCATGCGCAGTATAATTGAATGTACAACCTCTGGCAGGACTCTTGTTTCAAGCAGAGCTATCTTGTGTTCGGTTGGGCATAAAAAAGGTTGCAGGGTTACACATACCAGCTCTGCTACATTTATTAATCAGCAGCTGCACAGATATACGGTTCTGTGGCCAAATGAGAATCCTTCTTTAAAAGAAGGCAGATGGATTGCTCTAACTAACGAGGCTGCTACAGAATAGCGCTGCCTACTCTGAGAGGAATACACTACTTCCACCATTTTCTGTGTACATCATTATATTCTAACATTCGACTATTCTTTTACTTCCGACATACATTTTCCCACCGCGAGCTCCCCGCCCCCTGAGACGAAAGTCTCATACGTTAAAAAAACTTCTGTGCAGACAGTGCAAATATGTCCAAGTCATGACCTCAAAATTCTTCAGATTTCTTCATTAGGAAAACCCTTTCTGGCACTTTTAATGTATTCAATGTATTCCCAGTTTTCATTCTCAAACCGGTAAATACACATTTTGCTCTCAGAGACAAGCAAAGCACCCCCCGCAGGATTGCAAATAATAGTGATAGCCCCCCATGTAGTATTGATGCTGCCAATGAGCCACTTGTTCCCACAGAATTCTAATCCCAAAGGGTCCGAAAAGCCCCCTTTAGAGGCCAGGATTATGTCTAAAGTCAGGCGATTTTGCAGCACCATAAAGTAGCCCTTGCTCTTGAGTAATCAGTGAGCGGGGCATAGTGGTGTCATTGGCTAGTATCTTCAACACAAGGGATAAAGAAAGA
The DNA here is from genome assembly GCF_040938575.1 of Ambystoma mexicanum. NCBI lineage: Eukaryota > Metazoa > Chordata > Amphibia > Caudata > Ambystomatidae > Ambystoma > Ambystoma mexicanum. The sequence continues at coordinate 172,921,169 of NC_090925.1, forward strand.
AAGTGGCCACTTGATCTTGAGTAATCAGTGAGTGGGGCATAGTGGTGTCATTGGCTACTATCTGCAACACAAGGGATAAAGAAAGAAAGTGGCCACTTGCTCTTGAGTAATCAGTGAGTGGGGCATAGTGGTGTCATTTGCTACTATCTGCAACACAAGGGATGAACGATGAAAGTAGCCACTTGCTCTTGAGTAATCAGTGAGCAGGGCATAGTGGTGCCATTGGCTATTATACACAATACAAGGGATAAAGAAAGAAAGTGGCCACTTGCTCTTGAGTAATGAGTGAGCAGGGCATAGTGGTGCCATTGGCTACTATCTGCAATACAAGGGATACAGAAAGAAAGTGGCCACTTGTCTTGAGTAATCAGTGAGTGGGGCATAGTGGTGTCATTGGCTACTATCTGCAACACAAGGGATAAACGATGAAAGTAGCCACTTGCTCTTGAGTAATCAGTGAGTGGGGCATAGTGGTGTCATTGGCTACTATCTGCATCACAAGGGATAAAGAAAGAAAGTGGCCACTTGCTCTTGAGTAATCAGTGAGCAGGGCACAGTGGTGTCATTGGCTACTATCTGCAACACAGGGGATAAACGATGAAAGAAGCCACTTGCTCTTGAGTAATCAGTGAGCGGGCATAGTGGTGCCATTGGCTATTATCGGCAATACGAGGGATAAACAGTGACAGTAGCCACTTGCTCTTGAGTAATCGGTGAGGAGGGCATAGTGGTGCCATTGGCTATTATCTGCAATACAATGGATAAACAGTGAAAGTAGCCACTTGCTCTTGAGTAATCAGTGAGTGGGGCATAGTGGTGTCATTGGCTACTATCTGCAACACAAGGGATAAAGAAAGTAAGTGGCCACTTGCTCTTGAGTAATCAGTGAGGAGGGCATAGTGGTGCCATTGGCTATTATCTGCAATACAATGGATAAACAGTGAAAGTAGCCACTTGCTCTTGAGTAATCAGTGAGCAGGGCATAGTGGTGTCATTGGCTACTATCTGCAACACAAGGGATAAAGAAAGAAAGTGGCCACTTGCTCTTGAGTAATGAGTGATCGGGGCATAGTGGTGCCATTGGCTATTATCTGCAATACAAGGGATAAACAGTGAAAGTAGCCACTTGCTCTTGAGTAATCAGTGAGTGGGGCATAGTGGTGTCATTGGCTACTATCTGCAATACAAGGGATAAAGAAAGAAAGTGGCCACTTGTCTTGAGTAATCAGTGAGTGGGGCATAGTCGTGTCATTGGCTACTATCTGCAACACAAGGGATAAACGATGAAAGTAGCCACTTGCTCTTGAGTAGTCAGTGAGTGGGGCATAGTGGTGTCATTGGCTACTATCTGCAACACAAGGGATAAAGAAAGAAAGTGGCCACTTGCTCTTGAGTAATCGGTGAGGAGGGCATAGTGGTGCCATTGGCTATTATCTGCAATACAATGGATAAACAGTGAAAGTAGCCACTTGCTCTTGCGTAATCAGTGAGTGGGGCATAGTGGTGTCATTGGCTACTATCTGCTACACAAGGGATAAACGATGAAAGTAGCCACTTGCTCATGAGTAATCAGTGAGCAGGGCATAGTGGTGTCATTGGCTACTATCTGCAACACAAGGGATAAAGAAAGAAAGTGGCCACTTGCTCTGGAGTAATGAGTGAGCGGGGCATAGTGGTACCATTGGCTATTATCTGCAATACAAGGGATAAAGAAAGAAAGTGGCCACTTGCTCTTGCGTAATGAGTGAGCGGGGCATACTGGTGCCATTGGCTATTATCTGCAATACAAGGGATAAACAGTGAAAGTAGCCACTTGCTCTTGAGTAATCAGTGAGTGGGGCATAGTGGTGTCATTGGCTACTATCTGCAACACAAGGGATAAACGATGAAAGTAGCCACTTGCTCTTGAGTAATCAGTGAGTGGGACATAGTGGTGTCATTGGCTACTATCTGCATCACAAGGGATAAAGAAGGAAAGTGGCCACTTGCTCTTGAGTAATCAGTGAGCAGGGCATAGTGGTGTCATTGGCTACCATCTGCAACACAAGGGATAAACGATGAAAGTAGCCACTTGCTCTTGAGTAATCAGTGAGCAGGGCATAGTGGTGTCATTGGCTACTATCTGCAACACAAGGGATAAACAATGAAAGTAGCCACTTGCTCTTGAGAAATCAGTGAGCAGGCATAGTGGTGTCCTTGGCTACTATCTGCAACACAAGGGATAAACAAAGAAAGTAGCCACTTGCTCTTGAGTAATCAGTGAGCGAGGTATAGTGGATGACTATGATAACCGTACACAAGGTTGCTCTAACTCCACGGGTGCCCTCATCCGGCCCATCCACAGCTCCTGTCAATCCCTCCTTCCCCAGGGTTGTGAGTTTGGACAAGGAGATGCCACCAGCTCTCTCCTTTCTACCAGGACCAACCAAGGGAAAGTCCCTCTTCCCCCTGAGATTAGTGGGCTCTCCCAGAACAGAGCATAGCATAGGGGCAACATGCTGGTCTTGGAAGCAAGACCATGCAGAGCAACAGAGGTTCGAATCCCAGATCTGTGCTTAGAAACCCAACTCAGGCATTAAGCGCATTATTAAAAAGAATTTAAAAAACAAAATGACCACCTGCCCAGCTACTACATGCAGGCACTCTCTCTGATAACGAGCCTCCAGGGTCTTTCTCATCAGAAATGAAAGAGGTTGTGGATTCTCCTGACCCCATTCTTCCTGGGCCTCATCGCTTTCCACAGCCACTGCCAACTCTGCCAACTGTGCCCTTGCCTTCTGCTACTCAAACAGATTCACCAATGGTGCCCATGGGAATAGCTCAGAGAGACTTGTCTTTACTCTGCACACCTTGGTTTCCAAGCTGCAAAAGCGCCTGCCTCCAGCAGCTCCACATGATAATCCCTCTAGAAATCCGCCATTGCCCTCAAGGCCTGCACCCTCTACGAGTCCACCATTGCCCTGCAGGCCAAAGCCACATTTGGTGCCTCCTGCGCCTCTACCGAGGCTGTTTTCTGTCCCTATGGCTATCCTCTGGGATATGGATTCTAATCCTGACACGGACACCTCACAAGGTACTCAAGGTACAGATGAGTTTGGGGACCTGACTCTGGCTGATGGCAAATCCCTGGATGTGGATCTGCCCTCCAGGGACTCTCTACAGGATGAGATCAGATTCTTTCATGCACTGCTGGCCTGTGCAGCAAAACTATTCAACCTGGTTCTTGAAGAGAAGACAAAGGAGAGAGTCCTCCAGGAAATCAACTGTGTCAATCCACCTGCTAGACGACATCGGAGAAGATGGCTTGTTGGTCATGGAAACTCCTTTATGAGCCCCTCAAAATACTGGATTCTGCCTCAAAATGTCCTCATTCGCAGCCTTTACCCGGCTCTGTGGTTTCTGCTGCAGCGAGGAAATGTCCACTAACCCCTCCTCTCCATGCATGGTTCCACCAGATCAAGAGGGTAAGAAGGTGGACACGTTTGTGAAATACATCATCACCACCGCCGACTCCCCTGTAAAAGTAGCTAACGCTTTAGCTATACTCTCCACATACGATAGAGAGCTATGGTATAATCTGGGACCCATTTTAGACTTCCTCCCGGGGGAACAAGAGGAATAAGGTGATGGCATTGTTTTATGAGGGTGAAGTTGCCTCTAATCACGCTATTAGAGCCGCTTTGGACATTGCCGATTCGGGTTTCTGGGTAAATATAAGGGTACCTGTAAATACCATAGGTCCTCCAGGTAAAATATATAGAAAATAAGCAATGGACCTAGATATGTGTGAGGCTTAGAGAGAAATACTTTCAAACTGCAAAACCTTTTTCGCAATAGAAAAAATATATTATATTTTCACATACAGTTTTAGTGTTCTTTTTTCCAAACATATTTATACACCATAAATTTTTTGACATCATGCTCTCCTCTTCCATACCTTTACTCATATATACAATATGTTATCTCTTTCATAGAAAGTGAAACCAAAATAATCACATATGAACATAAGACAATCCCAACAATGTCAGTATTGTTTTTATTTGTATCTTAATGCACATTTATTGTTCAAAGAATAGCTGAAATTCCTTTCTCTCAGATCTGAGATCTCAGATATTGTATATTGTATGTATGAGTGAAGGTATGGAAGAGGAGAGATTGATGTCAAAAAATGTATGGTGTAAAAATATGTTTTGAAATGTATGTGTAATGGTGCTAATCTTGTTTCCCCCCCCAGTTTTACATTGCAATTAAAGCTGGGTTACCTTGCATTTGGCATACCACAATCCACTCTGTGTTGTCTCTTTAATGGAAAATACCAGTTAGATGGCTATGTGGCTTTTTGACCTCTGTTTCAGTATAATGCTCGGCTGTGTGCCATTAATAGAATCCTGACTCTCCATCACAAGATAGGGGCAGTCGACATTCTATTGCATGGAGACTTCCTATTATACACGTTCAAAGCCTTTTCGATACACCATGGAAAACCTGCAGAGTAGGTTTACAAAGAAAACAATGAAATGTTCCCACATTCGATAAATCAGCAGCTCAAAGGATATCCTCAAATGCAGCCCAAGGCTAGAATGCCTTATATGTCATGGCCCCCCATGACCAGTGAGCCCCAAAGAGAAACACATCCACCATGGACTGCTTCATCACCCACCGAGACAGTGTGGGGTGGGGGACAACAGGTGAAAGGGCCTACGTAAAGAGACAGTTGATCAGCTGTACCTCTAAGGCCCAAGGACCTGGAGTCACACACAATTGGGGAAAGTCAGAGAAAGAAGGGAACATGATAGTTGAAGACTCAAGTGCAGCCCTGAAATGAACACGAATCCAAAGTCCCTTCAGAAAGAAAAAAGCCTGCAGCGATCCCAGTCCTGGCCATCCTACAATGTCCTAAAGGGTATCAAACACAGGGGTCATTCCGAGCATGGAGGTAAGGTAAAAACCATGCCGGTAATGATTTACCGGCATGGTTTTCCGCTCCATGCTATTCTGACCCCTCAGACCGTTAATTACGGCACCGTAAACTACAGTGCCGTAATTATCGGTCTTGGGTCGCGCGCGCGCGCCCCACCATGCCGAAATTAACGGCATGGCGTAAACCGGAGCTGATCACAAGTAAGGAGCACACGTAAATTACGGCCTCCTCAAGGCTGTAAAGTACCTTACCGGCATGGAGTGCATACAGGCATCTCAGAGAAGGAGTAAAGAACCCTGAGCAGTGGGTCCCAGAGCCACAGGTGCACACATGCAACACAGATGGAGGCCAGGAGTCTGCCACAGCAGAAAAGGAACACACCCACACACCCCCCCTCCCACACCAAGATGACACCAATAGAACAAGCAAGGCCAAAACCACACAAACCCCTGCAACAACACCACGCCCCCCCACTGAGTAGACACAGGGGTAGAAGGAGGGGGAGACAGGCCCTGCATGCAGCACCACTGCAGCCTCCGTTACCACCCCAGCAGCCCCCATGCACACGCAGCATGTCCGGCCACTCAAGGAGAAGTCCTACCAGATAGACACCCCTGACCACCTAGACTGTGACACCATCACCACCATATTGCACCACAGACACAAGAAAAGCGAGACCCATACAAATGTACAGTGACAACCTGGCACAAGTGACGGTGTTGCCTGTGCCCCACACCCATGCCACAGGCACCTACCAGCACACAGTGGCATGTCACAACCGTCCATTAGGCGACCACATAATCAAGTGCCATTACACCTCCCCAAGCACACAAGGGACTACCAATCCCCAACATGGACCACCCATGAGATACACAACAGTAAACTGGACCTAATGCAAATGGAGGCATGCCAAATGACAATGGTGCCCCTGACAGCACCCACAGGTCGTATGTGAACCAGCATGGCATGCAGGTGGCGAACAGCAACTGCAAACAATACCACTCCCCCTACGTGCAGATGGAATCCAACGCTACCAAGAACCGCACACCAAACAACTACACATGACTCAAAGGCCCAGCAGTTCACCACGCTACCGCGCCACATGGTCCAACATGCAGGATGACCTGCCTGGATGGCGGTTGAGTCATCTGACTGTGTCATGCAAGTGCACTGGTGCCATGGGGTGGGTGCCTGCATGAACCAACTGTGTTGAAACGATGAAGCCACCGTACGGTGTTCACCCCGACAACAAACCTGCCACAGAACCAGTGCAACAGCACATACGAACAGATTCCCAGTTTGCTAGAATAAGGCACTCACAACACACTACATCTCCACCAACTGACAAGGGCTAATCACACTACACCAGCACCACTCATTGGTGGACACCACAACCGTAAGCGCATATTGGAAGACACACTGCACATGCACAATGTGGCATCCCCCAGCTTGGCACCACATTGGAGACCCATCCCTGGGAGTGGAATTAACGGAAGGCAGCAGGGGTACGACATCACGTCAGCGGCATGTCACACCCATAGGAGTGTTGGGAATCACCATAGAATGAATCAGAGCAGGATGATGACCATGATCCACAGACTACAGCCATCACACCCAAATACGATTCTACACAGTACACAGCACCACATTGATCCGACATCAGGACAGCAGCATGCAACAAAGGAACATGTACCCCAAGATGCCCACACCATCGTTCACAGACCATCATGTAGACGCAACCCTCCACTGCATTCCATTGCATCGGACACATATTTGTGTCCATGATCGTGCGCAATACATCTATGGACATGTGCAGATGGCCATCATTGAAACCCTGCCATGACAGCCAAGTACTGTTCTCCACCATGACAGTCCACACACTCACCTCATTTGGCTACACATGCAGCTGTTGTTGGCTGTCCCTTGACAACAAGCCACATGACCCCTGTCATTAACCCCCTGAACAGGCCCATGGGGCAACCAGACAATGGCCATACCCGTGCATGTGTGTAGATGAAGCAGTCACCTGGCTTGCGTGAAGCACATATGTGCCAGCGAAGCAGGACTTGTGGTTGACACATCCACTGATATCTGGTGTCGAATGAGCCCATGTCATATGTGCAGATGGACCAAAAGTGCATCCCTACATGAGCGGCTATCACCCCTGACATGGTACTGCTACAACCACAGGACGGTGAAGCGGTGAAAGTGGCAACAAAGGTTCATTGAGGCAGTGCACTTGAGGGACATGTAATGCTCTGTACTTACAGTGGACAAGATCTCCAGGACACAAGTCAGTAGAGGGTGTCATGACATAGGCACACAGGGCACTGGACTCGTGTATACTTGTACACCATGCACTAGCAGTAGTCAATGAACAAATGTGCAATGATGAATGTCCACAACGGTTGAATTTTGCGACACCAATTGTGTATTGTGAGAAAAACAAAATAGTGCATACATCAGCAGCAGCCCCTCCCCTCCTCCCCCCAACTGCAGAACAAACCATCACCCCCTCCCCCCTCAGCCCCAACACCAGAACAAACCATAACCCCCCTCCCCCCTCCCCCCAACTCCAGAACAAACCATCACCCCCTTCCCCCCTCCCCCAACTCCAGAACAAACCATCACCCCCTCCCCATCCCCCCAACTCCAGAACAAACCATCACTCCTCTCCCCCCTGCCCCCTCCCCCCCAACTCCAGAGCAGTCATCCCATGTAGGATGTGAAGCCCACATGTGGCAGGAATGCCTAATGTTTCTTGCTCCCCTTGTCTGGGGGAGGCATATCCCGCTGACACATGGAACACCGAGTGCATCTCACCGGGCTGCCTTGCATGGCCTCACTGGTTGTGGCCGTGTCCTCCTGCTGTGGCACGCAATTTGAATGGCCTGCCTCAAGGGCATTCGCTATGCGGCCAAGGACATGACATAGCCGGGTCGTGCTGTCTGTCAAAGAGTCACACAATTTGTTGGTGCAGTCGGTGAGGGACTGCTGCATTTGACTGAGTTCTTCATGCAATTCTGCCCTGGCCTGGCGGTTGTCCTCAATGTAGTTTTGTATGAGGTCCGTCAACTGATGCACTCGCTGCCTGCCAAAAGATGGGAAACCATCGGAAGATCCACTTGGTCCAGCATGCTCTGCAGGGGGCAGTATGGGTGGACTGGGGAGATCGGCTTCATACCCCTGCGGGTCGAGTTCCGGACTGTGCACAGGTGAAGGGGCATCCCCAGAGTCACTGCATGAGGCCAGTGTTACGATGCATGGCTCCGGGCTGTGCACTGTGTCTTGGCCGTCCTCCAACAAGGCCCCCCAGATGGGTGACGGGCTGTGCTCACACTCATCAGACGTGGTAGCAGCAGCCTCCCCGGAGACGCTCGACTGTGCCGAGCTAGGGGTTGGCATAGTTGCTGCCGCCGATGCTGTGTGGGATGGTGGTCCGGCAGCTTCCAGTGGCCTTTCCGTAGGCAGGGGGGCGGTTGTTTTTTTGGTGCTGGCTTTGGCCTGACCCTGCCACTACCAGTGGAGGTGCTTGGCCGGCTTGATTGGGGCTCTGTGCTGTCATGGTCAGTGACTGTGGGGGTAGAAGAGAGGGACAACATTAGTGGATGTGCAATGTCCTATTTGCATACATGGCTGCATGGACATTTCGGTCATTTTAGGTTTGTTCTGTTTTGGGGGTAGCTATGGCAGTGATACATGTGCATGTTAATGACATATACGCATGTTTGGGAGTGACTCATTGTGCACTGGTTATGTACATTTTGGCTAGTACAATTCCTAACACGCTGGACAGTGTACATGATGGGCTGTGCAAGTCAATGCACTATGGTTGAGGTGCGTTATGTACTCGCACTTGGACCATCATTAGGCGGCACTTGCCGATGGATGGGGGGATGCGTTGGATGGGGGGAGGGCAACACGAGAGTGTGCCTTCGATGGCCCCTGGTTCAGTTTTCATCATGCAATGTACATTGCCAGTGTACACTGTGGACACTCACCTCCTTCTGCAGAAGTCGTTCCCCCGCACTCCATGGTCCCCACGCCTTCAATGGATTCAGTGCCAATGAGAGCCGCACAGGTCTCCTCCCACGGCTCAAGTTGGACTGCTGTACTTGGTCCACCTCCCGTCTGCAGGGCCTGACTGCGGTTGCTGGAGAGGAGGCCCCGCACCCGCAGGTCATCCCACCGCTTGCGGCAGTCCCTGTGGGTGCGGGGGGTGTTGTCTACAGCGCTCACCCTCTGTGCAAGTTCCACCCAGATGTTCTTCTTGCGGAGGGTGGACTCCCTCCGCATGTCGCTGCTGAAGACAACATCGGCATGCTCTGCCAGGAAGTCGACCATGGCCTGGAGTTCCTCGGGGCAGAATCTCTGCTTGCGAATGCGATCCACCGCCCTTTTTGGTGCTTTGGGCATGTTGTGAGGTGCCTGGTCCTGTTCCCGACTTTAGTTCCCTCACGAGGGTGCTGGCGGCTGAGGATGGCAATGGATTGTGTTTTTAAAGATGGCCGTCGCTCTCCTTCCCGTTCCTGTGCGATGTCGTAATTTCCGGTTCCTTTTTTTTATTGTGGTGACCGTAGTTTACAGTCTCCGTAAATTACGGTCACCGTTATGCATTGACGCTACAGCTCACAGGGCGGTGTTGTTGGTTACGTGTCGCAGCATGCCGGTAGGGGTTTTTCAGGGTGTTTTGCGGCAGGCCGCTCGGTACTTTTCCGGCATGGCGCAAAGCGCGTGTCTGTGAGCTCGGAATGGGCCGAAATTTGCAGTCTTGCACCAGCCCGGTGTCGTACTTTATGCCATGCCGGAAAGTACCGATACTTACCGGCATGGCTCGGAATGAGGCCACCTCGTGTAAGGGCAGCTCAATGTTTGGTGGCCAATTCCCTAACAAAGGCAATGCCAGGTTCACATTCCAAAGAAAAGAAACTTAGATACAGACGGTGGTCATGACACCCAAATCCCCTTTAATAGACTACAACCCAAATGGATTTTCTCCTGATGGTTATCCCTCTGCAAATGGATGCTTGGAAAGGATGGCCGCGCAATATATGTTAACGTTCCACCAGGATAAAGATGCAAATTAACCGGGGGGCGCTGTTGCGCACAGAAGAAGATGGCCGCTTCTGTGTGAGCTCCGGAGTGAACCAGGGCAGAACTCCAAATATATCCGTATAACGGGTCCGGTTACACCCGGGCGACGCACCGAGGGTGCGGTGGCGACTGGGCTACCTGGAGGTGAAATTTCGGGCGGAACGCTGGCTGCCATCCTGAGTTATCGCGATTCTTGAGTGTGCCCGCGCGCGGGGCCTTCACTCGGGCCGCCTGGAGAGGGGAGGAGCCCGGGAGAGAGCGAGCGCAATCCGCGGCCTGCTCGCGGAGGAACCTTCGTTACGGGCCTCTCCCCACCGCGCTGCTTAGCCCCCCTCCATACCGGCTGACACTGTGGCCCTCTCTCGGCCCCTCGGCTTCACCCCATCGCCCATCGACTGCTGCGGCTGAATACGGGAACCTTACCCGCCCGGCGGGAGCCGACTGCTACACTTCCTTGCTGCTAACCGCGGCCCTCAATCCGGAGGCCTGTGGTCCCCTCTCCGGCACGGTGTGCTGAGGGGGTGCGACACCCGACCACGCTACGACGTGAGCCAGGGAGCGGCCGCGGGGACGTCAGCCCTGTGCAACTGGGCTATATTGGTCCACCGGCTCGCCACCTTGTTGAACGCCCGGTGGCACTGGGGGACGCTTGTCATTACCGGGCCTCTCGCTCGACGTATGTACTGAGGATCGTGGTGTCCGGGGCGATCAGTCCATACTAAATACAGCGGATAATGCCCAAGAGCCTAGGATCCAAGAAGACCAGGGGGGCCATCGACAAGTACACCACAAATATTCAGAAGGAAACCATATCGCAGATGGAGCCACCGGCGACTACCCCGGACCAACAAGCGACACCGCAAGCCCAGATGGATCCCCAAGCGGTGTTTCTCGCTATGCAGCAAGGGTTCGGCGCCCTGAACGACAAACTTGACGGGATCACCGCAAACGTGGCATCCATTAAGGCTAAACTGGATAAGACAACGACGCGCATAACCGAAGCTGAAACCAGAATATCAGGCGCGGAAGATGTGCTCGAAAACCTGAAAACCACGGTGTCCACAATGGCGATTGAACTAGGAACTGTTAAATCTAAATGCGAGGACTTGGAGGCGAGATCGAGACGCAACAATATCCGCATTGTAGGTGTGCCTGAAGATGCGATGAAGGGCCCAATGGAGAGGGGAGTGGAGGCCCTCCTCCGCGATCTGCTGGGCGACCCAGGATGGTCCCCCATGTTCCTAATAGAGCGTGCACACAGATCTATGGCTCCAAAACCAAAACCCGGAGCATACCCGAGACCAATAATTGCACGCGTGCTTAACTACAGGGACAGAGACTTGATACTGCGAACGGCAAGAGAGAAGCGGGAGCTGAGATGGGAGGCTAGCGTGATACGGATCTTCCCAGACTTTACACTGGCGGTGCAACAGGAAAGGAAACAATTTGCGGGTGTCAAGAAACTGCTACGAGAGCGACAGGTCCAATACGCAATGCTCTACCCGGCGAGACTGAAGATCCTGTACAAGAACAAAGTCCATTTCTTCACCTTCCCCGAGGAGGCCGCCAATTTTGTGGAGACGCACATCCCTGCGGACGTGGGGAGCACCGAGGAAGCTAATCAAGAATGACCTCCCTGGGGAAGGCCAGGAGAGGGGCGGCATTGCATGCCGCTCCACATATATCAACGGTTCTCCCCGGATGGAGACGTTCACTAAGGTGGGAAATCATTGTCTACGGTTTGTGCTACGTGTTGACTTTCCTTGCCGCCAGTAACATGTGTGAGAGTAATACCGGACCCGACTAAGTGTTTTCATGTTTGGAGGAGCATATGCCCTGGGAATCTCTGCAGGCCCCCCAATTGCAGGTGCATATGTTAAAAGTTAGTGGGAGGGAGGGGGATTCTTTAAGCACAGTAGAAGTTCGGGATGCTGTGAGGGTGGGGGGTGGTGGGATCAGGATGGAAGTGGGGATGTGTTATTGTTGTTATGGGGAGAAAGGTAAAAGCACGAGGTTACAGCACACTTGCACAAATGGGAATTATATGAGACACTCCTCTATAGACTCACAATGCTTTCACATTGAATGGGATGGCTGGAATGATCTCTGAGAACATCAGATTCATGAGTTGGAATGTTCGGGGCCTGGGGTCTAGGGTTAAGAAAAGGAAAATCATGGCCTACATTAACAGACACGCCCCACAAATCCTATTCCTACAGGAGACACACATTGGCCCGCAACACGGGGAACAACTAGCGCTGAAGTGGGGAACCCACCAATACTTCACAACCTACTCGAATAGGGCCAGAGGAGTAGCAATACTGTTACACAGAACCCTCCGATTTACGTGCAAGGAGGTAAAGTGCGATCAAGGGGGCAGGTATGTCTTGGTGCATGGCAACTTGCAAGATAGAGAGGTGGTTCTCCTTAATGTCTATGGTCCCAACCTGGATGACCCAGGGTTTTACACCGAACTTTTCGGGATGTTGGCCCACTATCCAGCAGCCCACCTGATTTGCGGGGGGGACTTCAATACCATTCTGAATGTAGACATGGATCGCACCTCGACACAAGCGAGATCTTTAACCAAGGCCGCTCAGGCGATAATGGCTCACATGGCAGACCTGGGACTAAAAGACGCATGGAGGACGTTACATCCATCCGAGAGGGGATACACCTATTACTCCACGGTACACGACATGCATTCCAGGATAGACCTGTGGCTGCTAGACAACGTGGTGCTGTCCTGGGTACTCACAGCACAGATGCTGCCCAGGACATACTCTGACCACTCACCAATAGTGCTAGACCTCCGGCTACCGGGCGAAGCAGTGTGTAGACCTCCTTGGAGGTTCAAACCTGCAGCGCTGCGTGATCTGGTCTATAGGACCGCGCTGGAACAACACGTACAGGAGTATTTTGCATTTAATGACAACTCTGTGTCTCGCCAGGCGACTCTGTGGCAAGCATTCAAGGTGTATATTAGAGGCGCCTCTATATCGAGTGAGAGTGGCATCCTCAAAGACATAAGGAATAGGATGCAACGCCTTGAAACACAAATAGCTGCTATACAATCACAATATGAGCTTCAACCGACACCACAGCTGGCATTGGACCTAAAAAACACACTGGACGAATTCAATGAGGCTGCCGATCAAGAGATCCGCTACTTTGACAGACCGGCGGCCGCTCGCCGCTATGGTGAGAGCGAACGCCCGGGGAGGTTGTTGGCTAGAGCAGTGAAGGGGGAGAGGGGACCGACCGACATTTCATGTATAACAACGCCGGAGGGCGCGGTCACTACAGATCGGGGCAGTATACGCTCCACGTTTCTTAAATTCTACGAGGAGCTGTACTCACCCCAGTCAGACGCCACTGAAGGTGAGATCGAGCAGTATCTCTCCCATATCCCGACAACCCTGCTAGCTGCAAACACGAGAGAGGTACTGGAAGCCCCGATAACTGAGGCGGAGGTGATACGGGCCATCGAAGCTCTCCCGAATGGGAAGGCCCCGGGTACAGATGGCCTAAGCGCTGAATTTTATAAAGAATTTAAGTTCCTTCTGGCACCCCGGTTACTGGCTATGTGGACCGAGGCTCTGGAGGGAGGGGAGCTCCCAGCGACCACAAGGGAGGCGGTGATAACTCTGTTGCTTAAGACTGGTAAACCCCCAGAGGACTGCGGGTCTTATAGACCTCTATCACTAATCAACACAGATGCCAAATTGTTAGCAAAGATACTTGCCACAAGACTGACACCGTGGATGCCATACATGGTACACGAGGATCAGGCCGGATTCATCCCCGGCAGGTCAGCAGCTACTAATATTAGGAGATGCCATGAGGTCCTAACCACGACCCCCCCAGATCAGCAGGCGATAGCAGTGTCGCTGGATATGCGCAAAGCATTCGACACGGTGTCCTGGCCATTTCTGTTCGGAGTATTGCGAAATTATGGGTTTGGCCCGAACTTCATGAGATGGGTAAAGTTACTGTATACGTCCCCACAGGCTAGGATTAGAATTAACGGCACCCTGACAGAACAGTTTGAGCTCCGGGGGGGCACGAGACAAGGTTGCCCGCTCTCTCCATTGCTGTTTGCCCTGATAATTGAACCATTAGCAGACATACTAAGGGCTCATGCCGGCGCCTATGGGCTACAAATAGGGGCTACAATGCACATCATAAACCTGTACGCAGATGACATTCTGCTATACTTGAGAGATCCAGACAGAACGCTGGGGAGGGCTCTTGCAGTGGTGGAGCGGTTCGGTGGACTCTCGGGACTTAGACTTAACACTAATAAATCGGAAGTGTTCCCCCTTACAGGGGCCACGGATAAACCACGGGACCTGCATGGGTTACAGTGGTGCCCGACGCATGTTCTATACCTGGGAGCATGGATTGCTCGGAACGCTCAGCTATCTCGCGCTCTGAACTACACCCTGCTTGTGGACTCATTGTGTCTGAAACTGAAGCGCTGGGGGGCCCTCCCTGTATCCATGATGGGTAGGATTGCACTGGTGAAAATGATCATCCTTCCAAAGCTGTTTTACCTATTTAGCACGGTGCCGGTCTGGCCTGGGCGTGCTTTGTTCGCTAAAATGGCGGGTGCGTGCTCCTCATTTGTGTGGGATGGCCATCCGAGGGTGGGCTGGGGGACACTCACAAACGACTATATGGCCGGCGGCTTGATGGCCCCAGACTTTGAACTCTACTACCTGAGCGTGCAGGCACAACATGCGAACCAATGGGCGACGATGTTTATCAACCCTGCAGGCCCGGTTCCTAACCAACTGGAAAAAGAGGCCACACTAGCACTCCACCACATTACACGGTCTGGTGTTAAGCATTACAACTCCCTGAGACCATCCAAAGTGGTGATCACTGCGTGGTCCAGGATCGTTGAAATGTACAAAAGTGAAAGGATATATCACCCTAGTATGCCGCTCTGGGGTATGCCGCAGACTCCTTTTAATTTAGAGGGAGAGATGGCCCGCCACTGGTCTGCTAAGGGCATAACACAATGGGGGCAAATATTTATGGACGGGCAGTTCATTCGATGGGAGGACATCAGGGAGGAGGTGGGTAACACACCTACGGCTAGGCGACAATACACTGGTCTGCGGGCAGCTACACAGAATATATGGCCAACCTTCCCCGATGAACCCCCAATCAACCTGGGTCTGGGATACATGTTTATGGGGGGACGCCAAAAAATATCAGCTTCCATACTGTATAAGACCATACTCCACACACGCCCACAAGAACAGCGCACGGCTAGGGCCAAATGGGAACAGGACCTTGGGGAGGAGATTGGGGAAGAGGAGTGGTCTCAATACTGTGCACTTGTGAAACAGATATCCTGCAATTCTAAATACAGGCTAATCCACTATAAAATTCTTCAGAGAACACATTACACTCCAGTGAAACTCAAGCGCATATACCCAACCATGACAGGAGAATGCCCGAGATGCCATGCGGACAATGCAGGCATTTATCATATGCTTTGGGAGTGTACTACACTGAGGGGATACTGGGAAGCTGTATGTCAGACGATAGACGAGATGGCTGACCACCCGCTAGAGTGGACTCCACGGTTATGCCTGTTGGGATCAATTGAAAAAATAAGTCCGATGTGGCGGAGGTTACTGAATGTAAGCCTGCTCCTCGCCAAGAGGGCGATCCTCCTTAGATGGAAGAGTGCGCACTCCCAGACTAAAGCTGACTGGGAAAGGGACATGGCATGGGCAAACGACATGGAGGAACTGTATATCGACACTGTGCTCCCAGCCTCGCGCCCGAAAAACATTTGGGGCAGGTACAAACAGTATCTGGCCGAAAAGAGCGGACTTGAACAGCTTGATACTGTAATGTGATTAGTATTGTAAAATGTAATGTCTATAATTATGATGTCTCTGTAACCAGGTGAACGTTGTGACCAAGTGCAATAAAAATAAAAGTTTTAAAAAAAAAAAAAAGATGCAAATTAACCAGCCAAAAAATGGACCACTTGAATTACTCCATCATAATGGGATCAAAATTCTGCAGAATGCAGTGGCGCACTGAGACCCCCCCCCATGCCCACTCATAAGCTGATCAAAATGGGTGCCCATGAACACTTCATGAGTGCCACAGCTGCCTGCGAAAGTCCCTCAGGGGATCACTGCTAGAATAAAAGGACCTCTTGCTGGATCCAGCAAGAGGTCCTGAAAAATTGGCAGTGCCATGGATACCTAAAGCACCACAAGAAACCAAGGTTACCCCATCAAAGAGGTGTTATATATACCAACAAGGCCTGCTGAAGCTTGTCAATCAATCAACAAGTATCGGGAAAATGCCTCGCTTGTCCTCAATGCTGGAAGAACACTTCCGGTGTCCTGGCAAAGGGTCTGGAAGCCCACCGAAAGAACCCTAGCAACCAGGTGTTCAGTCCGGACCGACCAGAGTAACTTTGATGTTCCAGAAACAACCACTGATGGAGTCTCCAACTGCTGTTTTCCACCCATTGCCTAGAGCACCAGCCCTCTGCCAGGTGCAGGTCCTCTGTTAAGTACTCAGCCTGCACTTTGATGCAGTACGATAAGCCAAACTCCCATAGGGCTATTGCCAGATTCCATAGAGAGTGGGAGTGAGTATCCTGTGGCTTATTGATTTTTCAAATTGCCACTGCATTATGTATCATATGAACCATGCATTGTGAAAAACTGCTTGAGAAGTAGCTGACCACAAAATATTTGATAGCATCTCCAAACAGATTATATGCCATGACAACTACAAAGGAGACCATAGTCCTGCAGTCAAGGTTTACCAGACTGTGCTCCCATCTCGTCTGGCTTGCATCAGATTTAATTGCAGGCTCGACAAGTAAGGATGGTAGCCCCACCATTTCATATGTCTAGGTGTTTTCCCCACCAGAGTAGATCTCTGTTTGAATTGGTAGAAAACAAGACCCAGCTGGCAAAAGATAATCCTTTATGCAGTGCATGCATTTGCAGTCTCTGAAGATCCCTGTAATGCAGGGGTCAGAGGAACATGGCCTGAACAGATGATGACAGGATGCCATTCATGCATGCTGGATGTCTGACTGACATGACCGAAAGACTGTAAGCCCTCCTGACTTCTGTGTTGAGTAGATTACATTTCTTGGTAGGACGCCTCAGGGTAAATGTTAAGATGGATTTCTGAACTCTGACCTAGTGAGCAGAGGTTCAGAAGACCAGCCTAGTTTCTTGGAACAGGGTAAACTTCTGGACAACCCAGACCAATCAAGGTAGCATTGGCGGCAGTCAAGACTAGGTCTCAGGAGGGGTCAGAGTGATCGAAAACCCACAATGAGCACACACAGTAAACAACACCACAAATTACGCTCATTCAGGTGTATATATCAAAAAAACATATACATTTATTAAAGGCCTTTTAAATCAAACACAAGATGAAACCACAGTAATATTAACTATTCTAACACAACCTTATAGTAGGTACATTAACTGTTGTCCTAAAGCAATATTAAGCAAGTATGGATCTGCAACCTATAACAGAAGTGGGCCAGACAGTGCAAATATACTTTAGGCAATTCTTCAGGAATCACAACCATAACCAGTAGGCAGTCCGATACCTACGAAGTGTGGAGCCTTGTGCTCAAAAGTACGTTTAGCGTGGCAGTGCTCGATCGTGGGTTAAAGTACAAATTGGGTCTCCTTCAAGGAGCTGTAGTGTCTCAGGAAGGGGGGTGAGGCGATGAAGAATAGAGTTCCACTATTCAAGGAGGGTCTCCACAAGAGGGCAGATTGATTTCCAGGAATCGGGAATAGGTTGGTAGCTCAAGCTACCCTAACTAAGGTGAGTGGCCCTTGGGGGACACTTATGCGTACAAGTCTATGGATGTACCTAGGGGCCACCAGTAAGTGATGCAAGTACTCACCGACCCTCGATGCAGTCCTGACCAAACTTCGCCCGTCTAGTCCAGTTTGTTTGCAGGTTCGAGTCCTGCAGTTATGCGTCCCTCTGGCTTTCAGGGGCTGCATTCCGGGACTTCAGTCTGTGGTGGGACAGTGGCCTTTTCTCCACTTCTTGGGAAGGGATTGGGCCAGTTCTACTGCAGTTCATCTTAGGGCACAGGAGGGCTCAACAACAAGGCACCCACGAAGCTCGAACCACTGCTCGGCGACATGGTTACCACGTAGGCTTGGGTTCAGGCAGACTCTCCTAGCCCTTGACCTAGAAATGCTAGGTGTAAGAAAGTTGGCGGGAGAGTGCCTTCAACAAAGAGCTTACAGTTCCCAAAGTCTCAAGTCAAGACTCGAGACGGCGGTGATTCCAAAGCAAAGGTCCAGCATGAGCTGGTCAGTTCACTGGGCGGTCCAGGAACACTTCCGAAGGGGCTTGATTGCAGGTTATGCAGGAGGTGCTGAGACTAGTTGGTCTCACTACGCCAAAGGGTCGAAGCACCATTGCAGGCCTTCTGTGATCTATGAGAAACAGGGGCTCCGACTGGACAACAGCAGGGAGAGGGTGCCAAACCTTCCAGCGGGTCTCCAGCGGTTCCACGGATCTGTTTCTTCAGTTCAGAATACTTGAATCCTTTACTAAATTTGGTGAGCACTCAAAAGATCGACCTGGAATGGGTGTAGAGTGCCTTCTCTTATCCAAAGTTTGCTTGACGCCATAACGAAGGGCAACCAATGGGAGATCTGCACAGATTCAATCATCCCAGAGGTGGACCAATCATGGACCACGGTGGACCCAGTCATCCCAGCACACAAGACATCCTGGCACCCAGGATGTGTATTGGAAATAGACAGGTCCAGCCCACACCCTGGGCACACGCACACAAGGTATGCAGAAACCTGCGAAAGCCTCGGTTTGCGCAGGACCCTGCATGACCAAATAAGGAATTTCCCGAGTCAGCTCGATCTGGGGAAGGCTAAGGGGCAAAATGGCCAAAAGACAGAACAAAAGACTTTGTGGCATGGCCATTTTAGGGACTATCCACAGTCGTGGGCCAAACGCAGTAAACACGGTTTGGACCATTGAAAAGTGTCAAAATGACTTAAAAAATAACTGCTGCCACTAGTTCTGTCCTGGGCACACTTGTACATTCTCAGAAAATGCATCAAGGGTGTCCAAATGGTACCCCAGCGCACTGTACGGCACAGAACATTGTGCACTGCTAAAAAGTTACCAAGAAATGGCAACAAAGTGAAAGACTAAGGGAAGCAAAGTCTCCCAGTACTGACTGTCTGACGGGCATGTCAGTTTCCCCTTAACAAGATGAGCAAAAGCCCAGCGGAGTACAGCAGACGGCTGAGGCTCCACTGGTAATAGTCAGGCTAGGACAGTCAGACGAAAGCAAAAAGCTGGGGGGGTTCACAACTGAAGGGAAAATTACACATAAATGGAAATCTTTCCTAACAGTAGCTTCTGTGCAATCTATTGGAAACCCCAGAAACTGCATCCTCTTTATTTCCAGAAATGTATAACAAATCCCTGGGCCCGAAGCATTTCCACCATTAAGGAAGAATGGGCCCAGGCGATTCCTTCCAAGCCCATAATAAGAATGTTGTCCTCACAAATAATACGATGCACTCGTCTGGCCCTGGGGTATTCCACCATCGGCCTGAGCAGTCTGGTAAAGCACCAGGGTGCGAATCAAAGCCCAAAGGGAAGGACACAGAAACTACAAGTACGGACGGTGGTGCTTGAAGATGGGCACTGTGAGGTAGGTGTGTTTGAGGGGCAGCCTCCCAATCCAATCTCCTGTCATCAATAAGTATTTCAAGTGGCAGTGATCACCATCTTGAAGTTACGATGCACCACTAATTGATTCAATTCCCTCAGTTTGATCGCCGGTCTGAATACCTTGTCCTTTTTCTTCACCAAGAAAACATTTCCAGAAGGCCACTGAAAACTGAAGAGCCAGCTACATGGTAGTGGGCGCTGAGTGGGATATATAATATTTCATAAAGCCTCACTGGCATCAGCACTGTCATGATAATGGTGATGCGAGGAAGCTCTTCCCTCAGAATACTTTGGAACTTTGGCAGATCACAACCATTTGACATTTGGTAGCGTGCATTTCAATCCTGACCTCACCGGTGACCGCTCTGTGGACTCAATGAACAGAGTGTGTCATTAATTTCTACTGAAACTGCAATTTAATTAATCTTTTCTACCAAAAGCAATCGCTGTGAATGCAGCTCACCCTGTGCTTAACATTGAAGAAGCAATCTCAGTAAAATAAACTGTTTGACATATCCATCGCCAATAATTGGTACACAATTTCTAAAGAAACATCCACTCTCAGTTTTGAAAATTAATCTAAATTAATGGACAAGATAAAATATTAACATAAAATATTCCACTTAAATCAGGGGCCACCTCCATTAGTTCCCAGAGTATTCAATAGCACTAAATATGCTAATGACATTGGGTACCAAAGTCACCGCCTCCTAATAGCTGGAGAAACCACCAGAGAAAATATAGCGTAAAACGCTATGACGGTTTGGCCAGGAGGACACTTCCTCCAAACTCCACAGGAGGCCCCCGCCCCAACACCTTCCTCCACCTAAATCTCACAAATATTTAACAACTAATCTTCACTAACCATGGGGGAACACCCCTCAAGGCCTCACCTAGTTTAAAAAAAAAGATCATTTATATTGTATACCAGCAAGCATACTTAAACTCCACCTTTGCATTGCTGGTGCAATATATTTTCAATAAATGTGTTTTTCGCTGAAATATTTACAATATAATGTACCATCCTGAAACTTATGAGCTTAACTTTCAGGATGTCATAGAATCTGGGGATGGTGAAGAGGGCAGTAACCTACAGGGAAATATGGGTGTTCTGATGTGCTGTCTGAGCAAACAGCATCTGTCAATCCAGTGAGGGGGGGAGACAAGTGTCTGCAAGCTGATGTTTTGGACTGTAGCTCCCTTTATTCCGAGCCAGCATAGTCATGGGAGGCATAGCATACAACATCTTGAGAGCCACAGGTCGCTGACAGCTGCTATAAGTATCAATCCACATTTATTATGGAATATCAGTGTGGAGAGGATTCTAAAACAGTGTCAATGCACTGAAAAACATATTTCTTGATATGTCACTCACACCTAGAAACCTTTCCTACTACTGCTGATCAAAGAGGAAAGTTCAACTTAATTAAAAAAATGTTGACCATGAAAAACTCCAGACTCGACTCCAGCTTCTGGTGATGTTTGTCTTGTACACTTTATTAGACTGAAACACGTATATAAGAAGACAGCTTCATACAAAGCCCCAAATTACCGAGTCCCTCCTTCCTCTTGGTCTCAGTTTACATCAGTTCTCTTGAAACTGTGGGGCTGTCCCCGAGCCCCCACGGGCGGCGGAAAGATGTCTGGGGGGCACAAGGCTCTTCAAAATGGGAGTACGGTGACTGCCTGGTATCTGGAGGTCTGGGGTGGGGCAGCAACAATGTTTTTACTCAATGAGGGGCTGAGCAATAGCATGTTCTAGTTCTACTCAAGGGGGGGGGGGCTCAGCACATACATGTTTGAATACCACTGGCTCATATAGACATTCTGATACATTGGACCCTAGGCATGGCACAAGATAGGAAGGAATTTACAGCTCGCGCTACTGGGGGTCCCACCAGCTTCTCAGTCCTCGTCAAAGAGTACGAGCAATTCATTCAGACTATACGCATACTCCATTTGCGCATGCGCAGTATAATTGAATGTACAACCTCTGGCAGGACTCTTGTTTCAAGCAGAGCTATCTTGTGTTCGGTTGGGCATAAAAAAGGTTGCAGGGTTACACATACCAGCTCTGCTACATTTATTAATCAGCAGCTGCACAGATATACGGTTCTGTGGCCAAATGAGAATCCTTCTTTAAAAGAAGGCAGATGGATTGCTCTAACTAACGAGGCTGCTACAGAATGAGAGGAATACACTACTTCCGCCATTTTCTGTGTACATCATTATATTCTAACATTCGACTATTCTTTTACTTCCGACATACATTTTTCCACCGCGAGCTCCCCCGCCCCCTGAGACGAAAGTCTCATACGTTAAAAAAACTTCTGTGCAGACAGTGCAAATATGTCCAAGTCATGACCTCATAATTCTTCAGATTTTTTCATTAGGAAAACCCTTTCTGGCACTTTTAATGTATTCAATGTATTCCCAGTTTTCATTCTCAAACCGGTAAATACACATTTTGCTCTCAGAGACAAGCAAAGCACCCCCGCAGGACTGCAAATAATAGTGATAGCCCCCCATGTAGTATTGATGCTGCCAATGAGCCACTTGTTCCCACAGAATTCTAATCCCAAAGGGTCCGAAAAGCCCCCTTTAGAGGCCAGGATTATGTCTAAAGTCAGGCGATTTTGCAGCACCATAAAGTAGCTCTTGCTCTTGAGTAATCAGTGAGTGGGGCATAGTGGTGTCATTGGCTACTATCTGCAACACAAGGGATAAAGAAAGAAAGTGGCCACTTGTTCTTGAGTAATCAGTGAGTGGGGCATAGTGGTGTCATTGGGTACTATCTGCAACACAAGGGATAAAGAAAGAAAGTGGCCATTTGCTCTTGAGTAATCAGTGAGGAGGGCATAGTGGTGTCATTGGCTACTATCTGCAACACAAGGGATAAAGAAAGAAAGTGGCCATTTGCTCTTGAGTAATCAGTGAGGAGGGCATAGTGGTGTCATTGGCTACTATCTGCAACACAAAGGATTAACAATGAAAGTAGCCACTTGCTCTTGAGTAATGAGTGAGCGGGCATAGTGGTGCCATTGGCTATTATTTGTAATACAAGGGATAAACAGTGAAAGTAGCCACTTGCTCTTGAGTAATCAGTGAGGAGGGCATAGTGGTGCCATTGGCTATTATCTGAAATACAATGGATAAACAGTGAAAGTAGCCACTTGCTCTTGAGTAATCAGTGAGTGGGGCATAGTGGTGTCATTGGCTACTATCTGCAACACAAGGGATAAAGAAAGAAAGTGGCCACTTGTTCTTGAGTAATCAGTGAGTGGGGCATAGTGGTGTCATTGGCTACTATCTGCAACACAAGGGATAAACGATGAAAGTAGCCACTTGCTCTTGAGTAATCAGTGAGTGGGGCATAGTGGTGTCATTGGCTACTATCTGCAACACAAGGGATAAAGAAAGTAAGTGGCCATTTGCCCTTGAGTAATCAGTGAGGAGGGCATAGTGGTCCCATTGGCTATTATCTGCAATACAATGGATAAACAGTGAAAGTAGCCACTTGCTCTTGAGTAATCAGTGAGTGGGGCATAGTGGTGTCATTGGCTACTATCTGCAACACAAGGGATAAACGATGAAAGTAGCCACTTGCTCTTGAGTAATCAGTGAGCAGGGCATAGTGGTGTCATTGGCTACTATCTGCAACACAAGGGATAAAGAAAGAAAGTGGCCACTTGCTCTTGAGTAATGAGTGAGTGGGGCATAGTGGTGCCATTAGCTATTATCCGCAATACAAGGGATAAAGAAAGAAAGTGGCCACTTGCTCTTGAGTAAGGAGTGAGCAGGGCATAGTGTTGTCATTGGCTATTATCTGCAATACAAGGGATAAACAGTGAAAGTAGCCACTTGCTCTTGAGTAATCAGTGAGTGGGGCATAGTGGTGTCATTGGCTACTATCTGCAATACAAGGGATAAAGAAAGAAAGTGGCCACTTGTCTTGAGTAATCAGTGAGTGGGGCATAGTGGTGTCATTGGCTACTATCTGCAACACAAGGGATAAACGATGAAAGTAGCCACTTGCTCTTGAGTAATCAGTGAGTGGGGCATAGTGGTGTCATTGGCTACTATCTGCAACACAAGGGATAAAGAAAGAAAGTGGCCACTTGCTCTTGAGTAATCGGTGAGGAGGGCATAGTGGTGCCATTGGCTATTATCTGCAATACAATGGATAAACAGTGAAAGTAGCCACTTGCTCTTGAGTAATCAGTGAGTGGGGCGTAGTGGTGTCATTGGCTACTATCTGCAACACAAGGGATAAAGAAAGAAAGTGGCTGCTTGCTCTTGAGTAATCAGTGAGTGGGGCATAGTGGTGTCATTGGCTACTATCTGCAACACAAGGGATAAACGAAGAAAGTAGCCACTGCTCTTGAGTAATCAGTGAGCGAGGTATAGTGGATGACTATGATAACCGTACACAAGGTTGCTCTAACTCCACGGGTGCCCTCATCCGGCCCATCCACAGCTCCTGTCAATCCCTCCTTCCCCAGGGTTGTGAGTTTGGACAAGGAGATGCCACCACCTCTCTCCTTTCTACCAGGACCAACCAAGGGAAAGTCCCTCTTCCCCCTGAGATTAGTGGGCTCTCCCAGAACAGAGCATAGCATAGGGGCAACATGCTGGTCTTGGAAGCAAGACCATGCAGAGCAACAGAGGTTCGAATCCCAGATCTGTGCTTAGAAACCCAACTCAGGCATTAAGCGCATTATTAAAAAGAATTTAAAAAAACAAAATGACCACCTGCCCAGCTACTACATGCAGGCACTCTCTCTGATAACGAGCCTCCAGGGTCTTTCTCATCAGATCTGAAAGAGGTTGTGGATTCTCCTGACCCCATTCTTCCTGGGCCTCATCGCTTTCCACAGCCACTGCCAACTCTGCCAACTGTGCCCTTGCCTTCTGCTACTCAAACAGATTTACCAATGGTGCCCATGGGAATAGCTCAGAGAGACTTGTCTTTACTCTGCACACCTTGGTTTCCAAGCTGCAAAAGCGCCTGCCTCCAGCAGCTCCACATGATAATCCCTCTAGAAATCCGCCATTGCCCTCAAGGCCTGCACCCTCTACGAGTCCACCATTGCCCTGCAGGCCAAAGCCACATTTGGTGCCTCCTGCGCCTCTACCGAGGCTGTTTTCTGTCCCTATGGCTATCCTCTGGGATATGGATTCTAATCCTGACACGGACACCTCACAAGGTACTCAAGGTACAGATGAGTTTGGGGACCTGACTCTGGCTGATGGCAAATCCCTGGATGTGGATCTGCCCTCCAGGGACTCTCTACAGGATGAGATCAGATTCTTTCATGCACTGCTGGCCTGTGCAGCAAAACTATTCAACCTGGTTCTTGAAGAGAAGACAAAGGAGAGAGTCCTCCAGGAAATCAACTGTGTCAATCCACCTGCTAGACCACATCGGAGAAGATGGCTTGTTGGTCATGGAAACTCCTTTATGAGCCCCTCAAAATACTGGATTCTGCCTCAAAATGTCCTCATTCGCAGCCTTTACCCGACTCTGTGGTTTCTGCTGCAGCGAGGAAATGTCCACTAACCCCTCCTCTCCATGCATGGTTCCACCAGATCAAGAGGGTAAGAAGGTGGACACGTTTGTGAAATACATCATCACCACCGCTGACTCTCCTGTAAAAGTAGCTAACGCTTTAGCTATACTCTCCACATACGATAGAGAGCTATGGTATAATCAGGGACCCATTTTAGACTTCCTCCCGGAGAACAAGAGGAATAAGGTGATGGCATTGTTTTATGAGGGTGAAGTTGCCTCTAATCACGCTACTAGAGTCGCTTTGGACATTGCCGATTCGGGTTTCTGGGTAAATATAAGGGTACCTGTAAATACCATAGGTCCTCCAGGTAAAATATATAGAAAATAAGCAATGGACCTAGATATGTGTGAGGCTTAGAGAGAAATACTTTCAAACTGTAAAACTTTTTTCGCAATAGAAAAAATATATTATATTTTCACATACAGTTTTAGTGTTCTTTTTTCCAAACATATTTATACACCATACATTTTTTGACATCATGCTCTCCTCTTCCATACCTTTACTCATATATACAATATGTTATCTCTTTCATAGAAAGTGAAACCAAAATAATCACATATGAACATAAGACAATCCCAACAATGTCAGTATTGTTTTTATTTGTATCGTAATGCACATTTATTGTTCAAAGAATAGCTGAAATTCCTTTCTCTCAGATCTGAGATCTCAGATATTGTATATTGTATGTATGAGTGAAGGTATGGAAGAGGAGAGATTGATGTCAAAAAATGTATGGTGTATAAATATGTTTTGAAAAAAGAACACAAACTGTTTGCGGAAATAAAATATATTTTTTCTATTGCGAAAAAGGTTTTGCAGTTTGAAAGTATTTCTCTCTAAGCCTCACACATATCTAGGTCCATTGCTTATTTTCGATTTGGGTTTGTGACTAACGGGCCGCGGGACAGTGCTCCTCAGGTAGGGCTGGTTGGAGTACACTAACTTTCGCACTGAGGTCCAATCAAAAGTTATTGACATGCCTTTTGAAGGCATCGACCTTTTCGGCAAGGATGTAGATGAGACCCTGCAGTCCATAAAGGCAGACACAGATATGGCAAGCTCGCTGGGTACTCTTCAGCAACAAAGGCAGCCCTGTCATTCATCCAAAGGCCATTTCTCAAGGTCCACAATAGAGTATAGACCAGTATATCGGCAACCTTCGCGCTCCAGCACGCAAGACGTGTACAGAGGCTGTTCACAGTCCTACATAGGGAGAACACAGTGTCGGCTCAGAACGTCCTCCAGGACGCAAAAATGACCAAACAGGCCTGACCACATCCATCCATTCTTCCCGTCATGGGACAGGAGCAACACCTGCCTCTACTATTGCAAGAGATCCAAGCACAGTAAAAAAAAAACATCTACCCATGCATGCTATAGAGGCAAATGGAAATGCTTCTCTGTGTGGTGTAATTCACAAGGTTTTTCTCCTCTTTGTATCAAACCTCCTCAGATCCTGCCGTATCTGCTCTCCCTAGCAAAGGCGGGCCTTGCTCACGTAAGCGTCAAGGTACACCGGGAATCTATCTCCTGATACACTCTAATGCCTGGCAGGCCTTCCTTTTGGTCTCTTAGATTTGTTAAATAATTCCTAAAAGGTCTGTTCAGAGCATTCCCTCCTGTGAAAGCTCCATTCACTGCATGGGAGTGCAAGTACTCCTTTTGAACCTCTTCACAGTGCTTCTCTAAACTTGTTGTCTTGGAAGACTGCTTTTCTGGTGGTGATCACTTTGGCCAGACGTGTGGGATAGTTACAGACTCTCTCTTGCAAGCCACCTTATTTGTCTTTCCGTCAGGCCAGGTGGCACTACATACTCATCTATCCTTCATGCCAAAGGTTCCGTCAGACTTTCATTTGAACAAGCATTTAGTTCTGCCGTCTTCTTTCCCAACCCTGCCTCTCCTGCAGAACAGGCTTTGCATTCACTAGCTGTGGCGCGTGCTTTGAGGTTTTATGTCGCACACACTAAGGGGGTCATTCCAAGGCTGGAGGTAGCCATGGTGCTATTAGCACCATGGCTACCCCCATACCGCATACCGGGTCCGGGTTCCCTGAATGGGGAAATACCGGGCCATTCCAACCTTGGAGGACCCAGTATTTCCCCATTCAGGGTACCCATCCCCATTCCCATTCGAGCCCCCATAGGGCTCAACAGGAAGGGAGCTAACAACGGGCCCCTTAATAACGGGCCTGTTGTTAGGTCCCTGGTTTGCTAGCGAGACCTGCTAAAGGCACCTGGTTTTACCAGGCGCACTTTGCCGGTCCTGCGAGCAGACTCGTAATAGGGTGGTAATAGATTAACCCCTTACCGCCCAGCTCGGAATGAGGTCCTAAGACTTTTTGCACATCATCTCAGTTGTTTATGACATTGGCAACTGGGGGACAATGGAAATCCCTCTCCAAGTTTTTTAGGGAGACCGGGAGCCCATTTCACAAGAGCTGTGGCTGCTACTGCGGCATTCTTGTCTGGTGTTCACCAGATGGACATGTGCAGGGCTGCTATGTGGAAGTCGACTCATACCTTCATGGCATTCTATTGCATCGACAGGAATTCCAGGTTTGAGTGCTCTGTCAGCCAGTCAGTGCTTTGCAACCTGTTTAATTGAGGTGAGTGGGTTCCAGAAACGAGTTATTATATTGCTTCTGTTGATTGAGACTATGCCACCTCCTGTGGTTGCATATTTACTGCTGTATAGTCATATTCATGAGCATGCAAATCCATGTAGAACCCCAAGCTGGAGAAGGATAAAGATACTTACCTGTAACCCCTGTTCTCCCGCAAGAGTATCTTACATGGATGCACATGCGACCCTCCCTCCTACCCCTCTATGGCTCTTATTGTTTCCTACTGCCACTTCACGTGCACTTGTAAATCTGAAGACGGCCATTGGCTTTGGCAGTATGACCCAAAGTGACAGCAATAGGCTACATAAGCAAGCAGTTTTCAGTTTGAAAGCAAAACTGCTTTTAATGTTACCAAGGATTCCCAGCCTGACGGCGGGAATCTTCATGAGGATGTGAATCCATATAAGACTCATGATGGAAAAGAGGAGTTACAGGTTTGTTATTAACTGGCCATTGATGGTAGCAGGTGTAAAATGGTGTGAGTACCTGGACATCTAATAGCAGTGCCTGGCAAATGCCTAATATGTATACACAAAACTGTTGGCTTTGCTAATGCTTGTTTTTGACAGGACTTCATTGAAGGACACGCACAGTGCTTATAAATCGAGTGGCTGAAGGCAGACCTGGTTACGACATTTTTATTACAAAAGTAGCCATTTTACAACTCCAATTAAGTCATTACCCCTCCTCAGAAGACTGCTATGAAAAAACACTGACAGGCACTTGAATGCAAAGTTTCATGGTAAGACTTCATTAGCAAGCTCAAAGAGTTCCCATGATGTGGTTTTTGTGCGAGTTGGGGCATGAACTGGGTGGGAATGTGTCATGACACAAAGGTGTTCCTTATGGAGGAAATGGAAATTGCTGCATTCTGTGATGCCATTACGTTATCCTCGCAAAGTGTATTGCAGGTCTAGTTGTTCTCAAGATGGCTTCCGCGTTTCTATTTGCACGAGAAAGCTGCAGGGAACCAACACGTTGCAACCCATGGTTTAGTCGGGTATGACGCTGTCGGTTTCTTAGCCTCCCGCTTAGTTTCCAGACGTTCCTCTTGCTTGCTCGCTCCTGCCCCTTTGTCCGCTCCCTCCTTCCTTTCTCTACTCAAGGATTAGCGTGGCCTTGGGCAAGTATTAGGTGAGCAAATACCCAAACAACACCTACAACACCTACAAGTTGTGTGCCCCTCCTCGTATGCCTTTTCTCCCTATCTGTACTCTAATGCAAACGTTTTGGTTTATAAGCGCCGCCTAAAAAGACCACTATGACCCTTTTTGGCATTATAAATGTGTACAGTAGTGGTCTGAGCCACTACTGTACATTATCCATTTCCACCATTACATATACATTTAAAAACAAAATTCTTCAGAAGTTACCACAGGCAAAGGCAGCATTCTTGCAATAGCGCCAGAGGTATTTCAGTAATACCACCTGCTCCTGTGGTAAACTCTGAATAGAGCAGACTAGTAGAAATACCACTGTGGTTCTTACTGCCATTGGTATTTCTGGAAAAAGTCCGCCCAACTCTTCATGACCCCCCAAGAGTGCAGGAGAAGAGCCAAAAGAGATCTGAATCACTTTGCAAGAGTTTATTAACAACTGCCTCCTCCTACAAGGTTTCATATTATGAGCACCAAAATGTACAGTGTGAAAGACAGATGTGTATGCAAGTGATTGCAATGAGTGAAACAATGCGGTTTGCGGCATCTTAGTCCCAGGATCATACGAAAATAGAGAATGCAAAAATGTCGAAGCCCAAAATGCGAAATTATAGACCCCAATTTGATATATGTGGGGGGAGGGTTAAGTAAATATAAAAGGTGGAGTGGTATTTGAGGGTGGGGCTGTGTGGGGTCTCCCCCCACATATATATGTGGGAAAAAGGGGTACAAAAAATGTATATTTTGGGCTTCGATATTATATTTTCACAGTTTTCACATAGATCCGTTAGTCCCTCTGGTGGAGAGAAGGGAAACTATGTGTACACAATGTCAGCACATGCCTCCTGCAGGGGCGGAGATATTTCACAAGCTGACCTCTGGGGACGAAGGATGGGACCATTGCTCCATATGAAGAGCCCCACTTGTCCTGAAAAGGCAGGGACTGTCTGAATATACCCTCTAATGTTATAGCGTGGGAGTTGTAGCTAATTCATCTTATTCACCGATCTATGCCTCCCCGGCCTTCTGACTTGACAGTGGTTCGTGGACTGCGCTGCTTTTATACCAGAATCAATGGGCCTACTACTGCTGCACTGCGCTGTGGTTTCTCACCCCAATGCTTAAGAGCCCTTGTCCTCTCTCCATTTTTCAGGCGCAGTTCAAGAAAGAGAAGCCTGAGTATCACTATGGCCAGCGGAACCCCTTCTACCCGGACGCCGTGAAGATCATCTATTGTTTCCACTCGCTGGTCAAGAGCTTTGTGAAGATCCAGCCACCCAAGGAGACACTGCCCTGTGAGCAAGAATTCGCCATCGAGGTGGACTACATCATCCGTCACAGAGACATCCCCAGGACTGACGGCTACCTCAAGCTGCATCACTTTGTAAGGAGCACTGCCATTGTTTCTTTCCAAATGAAGCAGGCCCGATAAGGGCCCCCACCGTGGCAGACTGATTGTGGTGGGGGAAAGTGGTGGTGGCAAGGGAGCCTCTGGCAGACTTGCCGCGTTTCAAATCATACAGACACTGAAAAATGTAGTCCTGATAACATGAGGCAGGAGACTTGCGGGAATAATTGCACCTAGGTGTAAGATATCTCCAGAAGTAATCAGACTATACCTTCTCTTCCAGGTTATGGCAAGAGGACACATCGTACAGCATGGCCAGACAGGATTGAACATCACTGTGGACTCAGGTACGAAACATGGTTTCCACCCATCTTCCGTCACACCCCTCGCAAGCTCGAAACCTTGGTTGAAGACTCAATGCACCTCCAAAGGGCAGTGCTACAATGGTCCCACACAGTTTTAACAATTGATCAATTAAATGTTATATTGGGTTCACAATGCATTCCCATTTTACGTCCCATTAATCCGCCTGCTTAATACTCAGCAGAGCAGTCAAGGATTGAACCGGTGCTGCATTTTGACTAACCCCCTGGATTGTGGGGTAAAATGGATGCCTGTTAGTGAACAGCTGTCATGTCCATTGGCCCTCTTGGAATCTGTCTATGTTTGGATACATCCAACTTTCCGGGCAACTTCTAATCTGCATCTTCTGTCTATGCAATATGCACCTCCCCTGGTGTTTCCAGTCTGTCTCCAGTAGCCATGCTTCCATAGTGGCACATTCTGTGAAGCTTCCAATCTGTGTCCTGAATCCCATAGGCCTGAGTGTATTTTCCCCATAGCTTCCAATCTGTGTCCTGAATCCCATAGGCCTGAGTGTATTTTCCCCATAGCTTCCAATCTGTGTCCTGAATCCCATAGGCCTGAGTGTATTTTCTCCATAGCTTCCAATCTGTGTCCTGAATCCCATAGGCCTGGGTGTATTTTCCCCATAGCTACCAATCTGTGTCCTGAATCCCATAGGCCTGAGTGTATTTTCCCCATAGCTTCCAATCTGTGTCCTGAATCCCATAGGCCTGAGTGTATTTTCCCCATAGCTACCAATCTGTGTCCTGAATCCCATAGGCCTGAGTGTATTTTCCCCATAGCTACCAATCTGTGTAATGTATATGTAATTGTGTGCATACAGTTTTCTCAAGACTCCTAATTTGTGTTATGCATCCACGCAAAGGACGTGTAACTTCCTTATGACATATAAACCCCTCACACCTAACTCAAAACACATGCTCTGGTTTTACATGCCTTCCCCGTGATGTTTAATCTGAGGTCAAGCCTATTCTGCGGTATATTTACCTTCTTCATACAACTACTGATTTGTGTTCTGCGTCTATAATATAGTCGGTACGTAAACCTTCCTCATCGTGGCTATTATTCAAATGTGCCCTCTACCAATGTTAGAGCAAAAGTACCCTCCTCATGGACTGCTAATGCTTCTCTTAAAATCATATTTGTGTGTTACTCTGATTTCAACAAAGATGAAGAGGTCGGAGGACTGAAAGGCCGACCCCATGCTCATTTGGATCATGTTTGAAGGCAGCTTACTGAGCCCTTTAACACTGAGGTCCGGCCCCTGCTACCCACAAAACCAGAGACTGTTAGATCTGCTCCACCCTTTTTCTTTCCCTTGCTGCCAAACGTTCCACTCTGCCTCCCCTGTTGAGTTCCCCACTCCCTTGACTTATTCCCTTGGGATCTGCCTCCCTTGCCTTGTATCTCCCCCTATGACCTGTAAAGCATCCCGTTGCTTCCTGGAGCCAAGCGGGTGCTCAATGTGTACCCCAATAATAAAGATAATAACCCACAGGTTGTGATTGCAAAGAGGGGGGGGGCAGAGGCAGCGACCAGAGATTCTGGATCCCCTTCATCATGACTTTCGTTTGGATGGGGCACAAAATTTGTCTGTGACCCAGGTCTCAAAATCCCTTACGCATGTCCTATATGCACCCCATTCTTTTGAGGGCAGATGCACAGCAAATCTCAGCAAACAGGGGTGCATGGCTTTCCCCAGCAGACGCCATTCGTATCCCTGGCGGCATCGGGCTTTGCTCCACAGCTCAGTCCCTGCCAGGAATCTTGCACTCGAGATCCCCCACGAGGTTCCTCTCCAATGCAGGAATGTTGGAATGCCACCCTGGAAGGCCATTTCAATCCCCAAGGAATGGTTCCGTTTTCACAGATTAGGGCTGGTTTTCCTCTGCCAGGAGAAGCCCTTCACGAGCCGTGAAAACGCATTGGTCATTGGCGGCCACCGTTCTTGCATAATGAGCACATGGTGGACATCACTCCAGTGTGATGGAGTGGGCGTGGGGCGGATCCCCGGGCGTACTCCAGTCTTCCTTCCACACGCTTCTCTCCACTGTGTGCAGCGTGTTCCCAGGACTGGGGCCCGCCAGGCGCCAGCGGAAGCACGTGAGGTTGCCCTCTTCCTTGCACTTATATCGCAGGTATAATGATGTCCTGTTCACTTGTTAATGTACTCCTTCTCCCGCTGCACCCTGCAGATTTAAACAGGATATTTCATGGAATTTTCACGTTTAAGACAAAGTTTTACTTGGAATTTCACAATGAACATCTGCATAGTGCCTCGGAATACCAGGGTAATAGGAGGAGAGCACCCCGAAAACCCGAGTTTGGTCCGATAATAATTATGGCAGAAATTCTAGTGCGCTACACTGACTTTGGGTGAAACCCCCTGAATTTACAGAAATCCAGCCGGCGTGGGAGTGGGGGTGTTGACGGGATTGCCTTACCGAGGGGTTGGGGGCTTTGGAGTGTGATATTTCAGCATTTTGGAGGCAACACAAAATAAGACAAAATAGATCTGTCTTTTTTGTGTGCGGCCTTCAAAATGCAAAAATATCACAAAGAGCCATTGAACAACACTTAACTAGCGCCAAAGCGAGAGAGCAGCCTTGGCTGCAACAATTGCATCAACCAATCAGAAAGAGTGAGACCAAATGGTAAAGAAGCAGACATCTTGGAATGCTCTTTTGCAGGCATTCCACCAGGTCCAAGAAGAAGGCTTTTACGATGCTTTTGCGAAATCAGAGCACTTCTGATGATTTGCGTCGAATAAAACAGGTGTGATATAATGACTTCTGCACTGCAGGGCAACAGAGTTGAGTACAACTCCTACTCAGCCCCACATACCACTAAATGAGCAGTGACCCCCCAACCATGAAGAGGGAGCAGGCACATCCCAATGGGTGCACCTCCTTGGCCTCTTTTGGTAATGCAGGCCAAGGGCATGTTATATACCCTTCAGCAGGGGCGTGAGCTAGCAACGAAGCATCGAAACAAGAACAGTCCTAGGATACCAAAATAAAAGTAATGTCCAAACAAGCTCCAATACAAATCAGAGTCTTTAAATAAACTAAACATACAACCACACGAATAAAAACACTAATAACCCACACCTGTTAAGGAACACACAAAATATGCAGACTTTTGAATAAAAGGGCACCCTAGGCCGGAAGACAAGGATAGAGAGGCAATAGTCTCTGCAGCAAAGTTCAAGTTTAAAGTCCATGGGGGTCATTACGAGGTAGGCGGTAAGGGGTTAACGGCATCGGTAAAGGTGCCGGAGCCGTCAACCCCTTACCGCCTCATTACGAGATCTGGTTGCGGGACCCGCTAAGGGCGCCTGGTAAAACCAGGCGTCCTTAGCGGGTCCCATGAGCAGACCAGAGTGTTAACAATGGGCCCGTTATTAACGGGCCCATTGTTGGCACCCTCCCCATTTCCATGGAGCCCTATGGGGGCTCAAATGGGAATGGGGATGGGTTCCTTGAATGAGGAATTACCGGGCCCTCCAAGGTCGGAATGGCCCGGTAATTCCTCATTCAAGGAACCCGGTACCCGGTAAGGGGGTAGCCATGCCACTAATAGCGGCATGGTTACCTCCTACCTCGTAATGACCTCCCATGTCTCTTAGTAATGTGAAGAGTGGGGCTTTAAATGTGACTAAGGCCCTTAAAACCAGGTCTGGGGGAGTGAACCAATACAAATACCTGTAAGGCTTGTTCATTGG
This sequence comes from Ambystoma mexicanum, assembly GCF_040938575.1. Classification (NCBI taxonomy): domain Eukaryota; kingdom Metazoa; phylum Chordata; class Amphibia; order Caudata; family Ambystomatidae; genus Ambystoma; species Ambystoma mexicanum. The sequence continues at coordinate 172,955,719 of NC_090925.1, forward strand.
ATAGCGAGTCAACTTGGTCCTACAGATGGCAGTTGGCCTGATGAAGCTTCGGACATGCAAGTGATGACCGGGTCGACATATCTCAAAAGTGGATGGAGGCGGGAACCAGAACTGTCCCTTTATCCCTGGGTTGCTGTGAGACCCGGTCCAGGGTCTCAAAGGATAATGTGTGTCCTTATTCTGCCCTTCCCAGCCAGGAAGGTTGGTAGGGAACACTTCCAGGGGTGTCCAGTGCCAGTGGAAGGAGTTCTGGTTACCAGTGTTCAGGAAGTAGACAGGCCTCATCCAAACATCAGGTCCCTCAAAAGGCCCTCTGTGAAGAGTAAGTGGAGGGGCTTGCTCCCTCCTTTGAGTCTTCATCTTCGCCTCTATGGCAGATGACTTTGTGCAGAATGTACCCAATAAAGTCTCAGGTGAAACCTTCTTCTTCTGATTCTGAAGTGAAAAGATGATTTGAATATCAATTGAAAATTATCCTTTTAGATCTTCTTGAAAGGGAGCTCAAAGATGATTTAATTACAATGGGAGTCTCCCTCCCTTGTATACGAATGTTGACACATTTAAATTGATCCATTTCAAGCCTCCTCTAAGTGTCCAGTGAAGACTGTTGTGACAAGAGCCTTTGCTTAGTGATGTCAGTCTCAGAGTTCTTTGTGTTCAGAAGTTGGGCAGAAGCACAGGAAGTTTTGAGAGCAAAGGAAATTCCAAGATAATGTACCCCTTGCTTGCTTCTGCTTCCTCCCCTGGGTTTCGCTACTCGTCTCTCCAACCCGGTGCCCACCCCTGTGTCTACATCAAAGACATCTCCAGAAATTGCCAGGGCTTTCCTAAGTATTGAGTGTTTCCTTTACCACTGGGCGGTATATCCTGTTTTCCCAGGAACGCTATAAACCTTCCTAAAGAGAACATAGGACATTTCTTAGGCTGAACCCAAATGAACAGTGAAACCCAGTCCTAGGCGGCAGTGAATCCCCAGAAGTTGGTAGTTGAATGTGACGAAAGAAACTAGCCTGGAAATAAAAATGACACCAAAATCCAGTGTAATTGTATATTCACAAAAATATCATGTCAAACCAGACGATGATTTATCAAACAGCCGCGAGGCCGTGGAAGCCCAGAATCACATCTTTTGCATCATGGCTGCCCATGGTTAAAGGCAGACCCTTGCTTATTGGAACTTTGGGGTCCATTAGGCTGTTTGCAGGAATGCACATGTTACTCTGTAACTGCCATGTTGCCGAGGATTGTCAGTAGACAAGGTGAGCAGAATAACATGTTTGTACTATACAGGAAGGTCAAGGTAAGCCTCGAGGCATGCTGCTGGAGACGCCTCACCAAAGGGTTTACTCATAAAGTCAGATGAAGTCACACCGTCAACCAGAGAAATTAGTAGGGCCATCAAAGCAAAGACTAGTGGTGGCTTCATAACACTGGGTAAAGAGCAGGGGCTGCTGCAATAGGTTAGACAGCCAGGGCCAATAGTAGCAGTAAGACAACACCTTCTACTCATTTTATTTATTTCCATGGTGTTGTCTCTATCTTTACAAGGAGAAATATACACAAAAGAAAAGAAACCTTCACCCATCCTGCCTAAACCCCAGTCTAGCACAGCGTTTAGTTACAGTGATAAAATACGATCAATAACACAGTTCACCTCTTTTCCCACGATCAATCTTTTCCATCATCAAGAAACATCAAATAGGTTCATCGAGTCTATGTGGGCAAGTTGTACACATGAACTCTGAGAGGAACCGTGATATTAACCCCCATTTGCGGGAGAAACTCTGTCCTGTACCCGCTAAAACAGCAGACATTTTTTTCTACTGCCCAAACCTACCATATCTTGGCCCACCATAAATGAATATGCGGGTTGTGCTATCTCTACAATTTATCGCTGTCGCCATCTTCGAAACCAACAGAAGCCTAGTTACAACCCTATTTTCTCCGGCTAACTGGGGGCTTGTTATGATATGGTATGTTATTTATAAAACGCTTAATACCCAGAGGTTTCTAAGCGCGGACCAGGGGATCAGAACCTGTGTTGCTCCGTGTCGTCTTGCTTCCAATGCGAGCACATTGCCCCTGAGCTATCCTCCCGAGACCTGTTCTTACTGTACGTATACCCAGCATCAACAGGGCAGGGACATAGGGGCACGTGCGGTCAAGCTGTCTCGAAATATGCAGAACGGTGCAATCTTAGGGCGTGACCACCATATGTGTAGGAAGGTTCCTTCTCCTCCACACTCTCGCCAGCAATGTCCCTGTCATTCGGGGTCCGTTTGTTTAAGATGCAGCGGGGTGAAACACCATTGCGTGACTATTTTATTCGCCGCCGGGGCTTCATTTGCATAGGTGCTAATGGGTCTGCTGAATTTATGCCTGCTGTTGCAGCCCTCCGAGTGCAAAGGCCAGATTGGGGAAAATGTGATCTACTTTCAAGCATAACACATGTTGGAGGAAACAGATAGGGTCTTAAACAACATGACTATTTTCAAATACAGATTATGGCAACAGGGCTGGGCTGTTGCCGCTTCATCCAAACATGGTGTTCTCTGTCATTAGGCGGGCACCGCCCTAAGGCATTTTTGTAATCTATGTTTTGCAAGAGCCATGTGCATACTGGGGACCATAATTGTTGCGCCATTGGCTGTTACCAAAACAATAACAGGGTAATTCATAGAATTTCGCACAAAAGTGGTGCTAAAATCGATATCCGCGCACGGCGTATTCATGGATTTCAGCCTCCAAAACCAGCCGTGGCGCAGAGTGGCACAGCGACCCTGCAGCTGCACCAGTAACGCCCCCAAGAACGCCCACGCCCAAGGAAAAGCCATCAAAATTCACAATTCATTGCAAAGGGCTGCGCTAACCCTGGACCAGTATACAGTGCTGCCAAACAGCAAACGGCGAGCGGGGAACGTGTATTCCTGGGGTGCGCGGGAAGTTCCTCACGCAATTTCAGCAGGGTACATGTATTTCTGGGGTGCGGGGAACTTTTACACGCGATTTCAGCAGGGTACCTGTATTACTGGGGTGCCCTGGAAGTCACACATGCAATTTCAGCAGGGTACGTGTATTTGTGGGGTGCGGGGAAGTTTAACACGCAATCTCAGAAGGGTAGATGTTTTACCGGTGTGCGCGGGAAGTTACACTTGCGATATCAGCAGGGTACGTGCATTTCTAGGGTGCGGGGAAGTGACACGCGATTTCAGCAGGGCATGTGTATTACAGGGGTGCGTGGGAAGTTACACATGCGATTTCAGCAGGGTACGTGTATTTCTGGGGTGCGGGGAAGTTCAACACGCGATTACAGCAGGGTACGTGTATTACAGGGGTGCGCGTGAAGTCCCACACGCGATTCCAGAAGGGTACATGTATTTCTGGGGTGTGAGGAAGTTTCACATGCAATTACAGCAGGGTGCGTGTATTTCTGGGGTGCGTGGAAGTGTAACACGAAATCACAGCAGGGTACCTGTATTACTGGGGTGCGCGGGAAGTCCCACACACGATTCCAGCAGGGTACGTGTATTTATGGGGCGTGGGGAAGTTTCACACGCAATTTCAGCAGGGTACCTGTATTACTGGGGTGCGCGGGAAGTTACACACGCGATTACAGCAGGGTACGTGTATTACTGGGGTGCGGGCAAGTTTCACGCGCGATAGGCCCTGTGCGAGAGGGGTACGTGTATTTCGGGGGTGCAGGGGAGTCCTACACGTGAATTGGCAGTGTGGGTCTTCCCAGGTGTTCCGTCTACATCCTCCACCGCCCCTGCAGGCAGACCACACCACAGGGGACTACCCTGCACCCCTGGTCATGTCCCGCAGGCAGCCCATCCACCATGGGCATGCCCCCCAGCCAAGCCACATGTCACCTTGCACTAGTGATCACCAACGCATTACCCCCTTGCACCCCCACCACACAGCAGTGCAGGGCACCTGCCAGCAGGCACACACTCGTCTCCCCCAGCACCCCCACCCCCCAGCAGTGTGGGACACCTGCCAGCAGGCCCCCACTCATGTCCCACCCATGTCCCCTTGCACCCCCACCCCCCAGCAGTGCAGGGCACCTGCCAGCAGGCCCCCACTCATGTCCCCTTGCACACCCACCCTGCAGCAGTGCAGGGCACCTACCAGCAGGCCCCCACTCATGTACCACTCATGTCCCCTTGCACCCCCACCCCCCAGCAGTCAGGGGCACCTGGCAGCAGGCCCGCACTCATGTAACCTTGCAGCACCACCCCCAAGCAGTGCAGGGCACCTGCCAGCAGGCCCCCACTCATGTCCCACTCATGTCGCCCTGCACCCCCACCCCCCAGCAGTGCAGAGCACCTGCCAGCAGGCCCCCACTCATGTTCCCTTGCACACCCACCCCCCAGCAGTGTGGGGCACCTGCCAAAAGGCCCCTACTCATGTCCCCTTGCACCCCAGCACTGAGGGGCCCCTGCCAGCAGGCCCCCCCCTCATGTCCCCTTGCACCCCACCCCCCAGCACTGATTGGCACCTGCCAGCAGGCCCCCACTCATGTCCCCTTGCACACCCACCCCCTAGCAGTGCGGGGCACCTGCCATCAGACCCACACTCATGTCCCACTCATGTCCCCTTGGCACCCCACCCCCCATCAGTGTGGGGCACCTTCCAGCAGGCCCCCACTCATGTTCCCTTGCACGCCCACCCCCCAGCAGTGTGGGGCACCTGCCAACAGGCCCCCTCTCATGTCCCCTTGCACCCCCAGCACGGAGGGGCACCTGCCAGCAGGCCCCCACTCATGTCCCCTTGCACACCCACCCCCCAGCAGTGTGGGGGACCTGCCAGCAGGCCCCCACTCATGTCCCACTCATGTCCCCTTGCACCCCCACCCCCCAGCACTGAGGGTCACCTGCCAGCAGGCCCCCACTCATGTCCCCTTTCACCCCCAGCACTGAGGGGCACCTGCCAGCAGGCCCCCACTCATGTCCCCCTGCATCCCCACCCCCCAGCAGTGCAGGGCACCTGCCAGCAGGCCCCCACTCATGTCCCCCTGCACCCCCACCCCCCAGCAGTGTGGGGCACCTGCCAGCAGGCCCCCACTCATGTCCCACTCATGTCCCCCAGCACCCCCACCCCCCAGCAGTGTGGGGCTCCTGCCAGCAGGCCCCCACTCATGTCCCCTTGCACCCCCACCCCCAACAGTGTGGGGCACCTGCCAGCAGGCCCCCACTCATGTCCCCCTGCACCCCCACCCCCCAGCAGTGCAGGTCACCTGCCAGCAGGCCCTGACACATGGCCCCCAACCAACACGTCATCACGATCTAGATCCCTGGCCCTTATGGCCAGCCTCCACATGCCAAAGACCCACCCAAGTATTGCACCCACCAACATAGAAATGCCAATTACATGACACAACCCCAATGGCAAGTATGTAAATGAAGACATGTCCCTCACACACACACAATGGGTGCAAGTGAATCTCAAAACCCATATCATGACATGCATGAAACCAATGAGATAATACCACACATCGAAGTTTGAATAAAACATGTATTAAAAGCAACATGAATGGAATTAAAATCAAACAAACGACAATGGAAATTAAAAAAGATAAGCTGCATGTCTGTAAAATAATGAAAAACAACAAATCATAATCCAAAGGAAAGGTGTCCAAATCACAGTTCCAAAAATGAAATCCAAGGGAAAAACAAAAGTGAAAACCATTGCTCCATGGGGAAATCCAAACAAAAAAGTAGAATCCAACAGTCAACTATATACAGATGAACAATCCAGGGTCCATGATCCCAACTGAAGAAATGAAACCTATCAAAAACTCCTAGCTAATAAAAAAACTATATACAAAAATGTGGTCCATTGTCCAAAAGGTCCAAAATAAAGAAAAAAAACAAAGGAAACCTAAAACTAACTAAATAACTATTTACAAGGGCAGCGGGCAAGTCCAACGGCTCAAATGTTGATGTTCCGGGCCAGGGCATCATCGAACTCCTGCTCGATGTCCCGGAGGTGCTCCTCTTCCATGGCCCGGAGGGTTCACAGGGATGATGACATCTGGAACTCCAGGTCCCTGCGAATGGCCTCGAGGCACTCAGCCCGCCTCAGGGCCCTACGCATGGAGTTCTCCGCCCTGACCATCATGAGCTGTGCCTCTTCCGCCCGCTGCCTCTCCGCATCTATCGCATGGCCCAACCGCTGCCACACGGAAGACACTTCCCATCCATGGTCCTCCTGCCCTCTGGCCAATGCCTGCGCCTCTGATGTTAATGGCCCCGAGCCATCATTGCTCCCACCTACAGCCTGCTCCTGCTGCTGCTGTTCATGTGCCCTGTCCGATGGTGCCTGCACATCCTCCATCTGCTGGTCTCCAGTTGTGGTGTCCACCCCTGCTGGACCGCTGACTCCCGACTGTGGCAGGGATGTGAGCTCCACCAAGCTGGCTGTGTTGGTCAGGCCAGGTCCACAGGGGGACCTGGTGGAATCTGGGCCGGAAGACGATGTGGAGAACGACTGGTGCATAGCCTCCACAGAGGAGGAGAGGTCCGCCAGAGTGCGCGACACATGTAGGAACCCTCCGACCAGGGCCCCTCCCAGCAGTGCCACGTCACGACGCTGCTCTTCGTGATGGCGTGCGTTCTCCGCCCAGGAAGAACGCACGTCATCACGAATGACACGCGTGCGCAACGCGACACCCACCAGGACGGATCCCATACGGTCGCGGGACCCCTCGTCCGCAGGTAGTGGAGAGGCAGGTGATGTGGCACTCTCCCCTACCTGCGGACGGGCCTGGGACGGGGCCTCCCTGCTGGTGCATGATGGTGCAGTCACAGGGTCAAGGACAACGACATGCACAGGCCCCTCCGTGGTGACCTGTGCTGCCTCCTGACCCTGGCCCTGGACTGCACCACTCGCACCAGTGGTACTACCCCCACCAGGCCCCATGTGCGGCTCAGTAGCGGTCTCCTCCTCCTCTGTGGAGACCACCAACCTGGATGTCTCCACACCGTCTTCCGCCATTGGAAGCCCCTGTGGGGGCTCACCCGGCCCTTCCGCCACAAGCGTTGAGGCAGACGCAGCACCAGCCCCCTCGCTCCCGGATGATGGTAATTCCTGGGAGGGTGGCTGGGCCTTGCGTCGCCGCCCAGTGGAGGCATCCCCGCCGCTTGGCTCCACAGCGCCGTCTCCGCCCTCTTCTTCACTCGACGCTGCGTAGAGGGAGACATAGAACACAAGCATCAGGGTACAGTACAAAATACCCTAGACAGGAAGCAATAACACATGAGTGGCACTGTCAAATGTCACTTCCATCCTGTCATTCCACAACACATGGGTCAATGCACACAACACACATGCAGAAACAGTCCGGGCGCCTGCAATCAACATCAACATCCATGTAGAAGGGCCCCTGTAAACCAAGATGTTGCCTTCAAAGTCACATGCATCCATGGCATTTCAAAGTCACACACACACTTCTCAGGCACACACACACATGTGCACCATACATGTACATGACATCAGCACACATTCCTCACCCCCCCCTCCATGTCCAGGAACAGAGACAGCCATGCATTCATGTGTGCATTCCACACAGAGCTCCCCATGTTGCTTTAAAACACATGCACCAACCTTGTGGCTCACACATAACTGGTCTCACATGCATGACCATGATGTCCCTGCACACACACATATCCATACATGGCCTATGTCACACATACAGGCAAGCATCAGACTACCAGCACACTGTAACATGCACTGTCTCAGACAGCAATGCTTGGCCACTTACCGCCCAACTCCAGAAGGGTCTGCCTCCGAAGGATCTGGACATGGAGTGCTGGGCCTACGCGTTTCAGGACCCTCATCTGGATGGCATTCAGGCGTGTCCGGTCCCCCTCCGCGAGGCACCAGGCCTTGTGGAGGGTCCTGGACCTGAAGTCCTCCCAGCGCTTCTTGACATGTTGTAAGTCGCGGACTGCCACCCCCTCCGCGTTGATGGCAGTCACGATGTCTGTCCAGATCTGAGTCCGTCCTTCCTTGTCGGCGGCCGACCTTCCGAAGAGGGCATCATACTGCCCCAGGACATGCTCCACCAGGACACCAACTTCGGTGGCAGTGAAGCTGGTGGCCCTCTGCCTCTCTGGCTGGGGGTTGCCAGTGGTGCCAGATGGTGTAGTGCCCGACATGGCAACCCCAGAGGCAGGAGTGGGTGGGCAACTGGGTCTTGGGGCTGGGCTGTGAAGCGATGGAATCCCAGTCGGGAGTCTTCTGTTCCAGCAGGGGTGGACACAGCAACTCGACCCCTGCAGATGGCTGACGTGCAGGCACCAAATAGCAGGGCACGTGGGCAGCAGCAGATGGCTGGTGGGAGCGTGCTCAGGGCTCTGGGGGGCAGGAAAATGGCCTTCTGGGCAGGAGCGTGGTCTTCCATGTGTGTACGCGTGGCCAACTTGATATGGAGTGATTTGGCACGTGAAAATCTTGCACGTCAGCGTGTAATTCGAGGAAAGGCCCTTAGCGTGTAAGCACGTCAGCACACATACATGATATCATTGGACAAAAGGCCCTTAGAGCGTAAGCGCATCAGCACACGTTCGCGATATCATTGGACCAAAGGCCCTTAGCGTATAGGCGCGTCTGTGACGTATTGTGCACGGACGTTGCCCTTTCGCGTGTAAAACTTGCTGCGCACCCCGGAAATTCACGTACTCCCTCGATCAGGGCCCTTTCGCGTGTGAAACTTCACGCGAACACTGTAATACACGTACCCTGCTGAAATTGCGGGTGAAACTTCACGCTGATCCCAGGAATACACGTACCCCGCTCGCTCGCACAGGGACAATATTCCAGGGGTCGCGTGAAGTTTCACACGCGATAGGCCATGTGCGAGTGGGGTACGTGTATTTCAGGGGTTCGCGTGAAGTTTCACACGCGATAGGCCATGTGCGAGTGGGGTACGTGCATTACTGGTGTTCGTGGGAAGTTTCACCCGTGATAGGCCCTGTGCAAGTGGGATATGTGTATTTCAGGGGATCGCGTGAGGTTTCACACGCGATAGGCCATGCGCAAGTGGGGTACGTGCATTACTGGTGTTCGCGGGAAGTTTCACCCGCAATAGGCCCCGTGCGAGTGGGGTACCTGTATTTCAGGGGTTCTTGGTAAGTTTCACACGCGATTTAGCTGTCAGAGCGGGGTATGTGAATTTCGGGGGTGCACGGGGAGTCCTACATGTGAATTGGCAGTGTGGGTCCTCCCAGGTGTTCCCTCTGCACCCTCCACGGCCCCTGCAGGCAGACCACACCACAGGGGACTCCATGTCCCGCAGGCAGCCCATCCACCATGGCCATGCACCCCAGACAAGCCACCTGTCCGCTTGCACCACTGATCAACAACTCATATACCCCTGCACCCCCACCTCCCAGCAGTGCAGGGCACCTGCCAGCAGGCCCCCACTCATGTCCCACCCATGTCCCCTTTCACCCCCGCTCCCCGGCAGTGTGGGGCACCTGCCAGCAGGCCCCCAATCATGTCCTCTTGCACCCCCACCCCCCAGCATTGTGGGGCACTTGCCAGCAGGCCCCCACTCATGTCCCACTCATGTCCCCTTGCACCTCCACCCCCCAGCAGTGTGGGGCACCTGCCAGCAGGCCCCCACTCATGTCCCACTCATGTCTCCTTGCACCCCCAGCCCCCAGCAGTGTGGGGCACCTGCCAGCAGGCCCCCATTCATGTCCCACTCATGTCCCCTTGCACCCCCACCCCCAGCAGTGTGGGGCAACTACCAGCAGGCCCCCACTCATGTCCCACTCATGTCCCCTTGCACCCCCACCCCCCAGCAGTGTGGGGCACCTGCCAGCAGGCCCCCACTCATGTCCCACTCATGTCCCCTTGCACCCCCAACCCCCAGCAGTGTGGGGCACCTGCCAGCAGGCCCCCACTCATGTCCCACTCATGTCTCCTTGCACCCCCACCCCCCAGCAGTGTGGGGCACCTGCCAGCAGGCCCCCACTCATGTCCCCCAGCCAACACATCATCACAATCCAGATCCCTGCCCCTTATGGCCAGCCTCCACATGCCAAAAACCCACCCAAGTATTGCATCCAGCCACATAGAAATGCCAATTTCATGATACAAACCCAATGGCAAGTATGTAAATGAACACATGTCCGTCACACACACACAATGGGTGCAAGTGAATGTCAAAACCCATATCATGACACGCATGAAACCAATGAGATAATACCACATATCGAAGTATGAACAAAAAAATGTATTAAAAGCAACATGAATGGAATAAAAAACAAACAAACGACAAAGGGAATGTAAAACGAAAAGCTGCATGTCCGTAAAATAATGAAAAACAACAAATCATAATCCAAAGGAAAGGTGTCCAAAGTCACAGTTCAAAAAATGAAATCCAAGGGAAAAACAAAAGTGAAAACCATTGCTCCATGGGTAAATTAAATAATGAAAAAGATGAATCCAATAGTGAACTATTTACAGAAGAACAATCCAGGGTCCATGATCCCAACTGAAGAAATGAAACCTATCAAAAATACTACCTAATGAAAAACGATATACAGAAAGGTGGTGCATTGTCCAAGCACACCCAAAATAAAGAAAAGACCAAAGGAAACCTAACACTATCTAACTATTTACAAAGGCAGTGGGCAAGTCCAACGGCTCACATGTTGATGTTCCGGGCCAGGGCATCATCGAACTCTTGCTCGATGTCCCGGAGGCGGTCCTCTTCCATGGCCCCGAGGGTTCGCAGGGACGATGACATCTGGAACTCCAGGTCCCTGCGAATGGCCCCTACGCATGGAGTTCTCCGCCCTGACCATCGTGAGCCGTGCCTCTTCCGCCCGCTGCCGCTCCGCATCTATCGCATGGCCCAACCGCTGCACACGGAAGACACTTCCCGTCCAGGGTCCTCCTGCCCTCTGGCCGATGCCTGCCCCTCCGATGATGAAGGCCCCGAGCCATCATGGCTCCCACCTTGTTGCTGCTGCTGCTGTGCCGCTGCCTGTGCCCTGGCTCCTGCTGCCTGCACATCCTCCTCCAGCTGGGGTGCAGTTGTTGAGGTGCCCACCCCTGCTGGATGTCCGACTCCCGACTGTGGCAGGGATGTGTCCTCCACCAGCCTGGCCGCAGGGTCAGAGGCAGCTCCACAGGGCACCCAGGTGACACATGGGTGGGAAGATGGCACGGAGGACGACTGGTGCATAGGGGGTTCAGTTGAGGAGGGGGTCGGAACAAGGTCCACAAAACGGAAGAATCCGGCCATGGCGAGCTGTCCCAGTGGGTCAACGCGGTCAACGAGCCATGCAAGAAGACGTGCAGTCTCCTCATGAAAAGACTGCAGGTCAGCTTGCATGGCACGTTGATGCAACGCCACCCAGGACAGGCTCAACCCAGTGCCGGATAGCCACATCTGCAGGGAGAGGAAGGCCAGTTGGTGTAAGCCAATCCCGTCCCTGAGAATGGGTCTGGACGTAGGTATCCCTGCTGGTGCAAGATGATGCAGTCACAGGATCGGGGACAGGATTACACACAGGCACCTCCGCGGCGGCCTGTGCTGCCTCCTGTCCCTGCCCCTGCCCCTGCACTGCACCACTAGAACTAGTGGAATCCCCACCTCCAGACCCGTCTCTGTCCCTTGCACGGCCTCCTCCTCCACCAAACCCCCCACCAACCTGGATGACTCCGTGCCATCTTCCTCCGTTGGGCCCTGTGGGGTCTCAGCTGCCCCTTTGGCTGCTGAGGAGTCCAACTCCAACCTCCGCCTCTTGGACCTCCCCTCGGCAGCTGTGACCTGGGACGTGGCACCGGAATCCTCACTCCCTGACGAGATGACAACCTGGGAGGGGAGCCGGGCCTTGCGTCTCCGGCTGGCGGTGCGATCCCTGCCGCTGAGCTCCACAGCACCTTCTCCACCCTCTTCATCAGTTGACGCTGCAGAAAGGGAGAGATAGGAGACAGACATCAGGGCACTGTACAATGGACTCATAAACACATGACAGTTGTACATGAGTTGCATTGTCAAACTTCAGACATGGCATCACAATCCCCAACACACATGTCATTGCAACTCACACACATGAGCTATTCAACAGCCATATTGCAACAGCCAGCACCATCCATACACATATAAACAGCATGAGCAGCCAAAGGTGAGCAGACATCACATGAAACACAGGGAGTGCCCTAGACATGCACACACACCACCACAATTACATGCATGTGTACACCTCCACCAACTGTCGCAGTGATGGGATGGGCATCCATGTCACATCTGGCAATCCGTCTTCTACATATCAGTCTCACATGCATCCATGTTACATCACTGTTGCACCCATGTCAAATACACACACATGCACATGTACACGGTGCAGATACATGCAGCTGGAACCAACATCCATGTGTGACACCACAACCATGCCAACTTACATACACAGTAATCAAAACATGTGTGCTCACACATCTGCATTTGGCCTGCATGCTTGCCCACACTTACACCATCCATGTGTCTCGGACATGAAAGGACTTGCATGTGTCAGCCTCACAGCCCTGTACATACACATCCATACATAGCCCTACAAAACCACATGTACAACCTGCACACTATTGGCACACCACCACACGCACAGCTTCCAATCAGTATGCATGTACACTTACCGCTCGACTCCAGATGGGTCTGCCTCTCAAGGACCTGGACGTGGAGCGCTGGACGTATGCGTTCCAGGACCCTCATCTGATGTTCCGACAGGTGGCCCCGGCGCCCCTTAGCATCCGCTGCCTTCAAGAGGCGCTGGGCCTTGTTGAGGGTCCTGGACCTGAAGTCCTCCCAGCGCTTCTTGACATGTTGTAAGTCGCGGACTGCCACCCCCTCCGCGTTGATGGCAGTCACGATGTCTGTCCAGATCTGAGTCCGTACTTCCTTGTCGGCGGCCGACCTTCCGAAGAGGGCATCATACTGCCCCAGGACTTGCTCCACCCGGACACCAACTTCGGGTGCAGTGAAGCTGGTGGCCCTCTGCCTCTCTGGCTGGGGGTTGCCAGTGGTGCCAGATGATGTAGTGCCCGACAAGATAAACCCAGAGGCAGGTGTGGGTGGGCAACTGGGTCCTGGGGCTGGGCTGTGGAGCGATGAAATAGCAGTCGGGAGTCTTCGGTTCCAGCAGGGGTGGTCACAGCAACAGCACCCCGGGCTGACGTGCAGGCAGCAAATGGCAGAGCACGTGGGCAGCAGGCAATCAGGCAGCAGCAGATGGCAGGTGGGAGCGTGCTCGGGGCTCTGGGGGGCAGTAATTCGGCCTTCTGGCAGGAGCGTGGTCTTCCATGTGTTAATTCGTGGCCAGCTTGATACTGAGTGATTTGGCACGTGAAAATCTGGCACGTCAGCGTGTAATTTGAGGAAAGGCCCTTTGCGCGTAAGTGCGTCAGCACGCGTATGCGATTTCATTGGACCAAAGGCCCTTAGCGCGTAAGCGCGTCTGTGACGTGCGCGTGCAGGCGTTTCCCTAAACCCGGGTGCATGTTACACGTCCAAGTACTGCCCGTCCGAGTGTCAGCTCGTGTAATTGGAGGTTAGGGCCTTAGCGCGTATACGCGGAAGTGACATTGGACGTGTGTGCCGGTTCAAAAGGCACGTGTAGGACGTAATTTCCTTGTACATGCTTTTCGTGGAGAGCGAGTGGGTGAATTCTGTACTTCTTGTCGGTTCACACACGATTTACTTCACAGCGTTTCTAGTTCGTACTCCCTGTTACCTCTGACAGCTTTTTTCTAATTTTCTGTTGGGCCTGTTTCCTCAAACAGCGTTCACTTCTTCTTTTGTCCTGTCTCCTCAGACAGTGTACAATTCTTCTTTTGGCGGGGGTGTTGCCAACGCGCACACTCGCATATTTTTCACGCTCATTTTCCAGGCATTATTTACCAACTGTGCTTGCCCCGTGTGGCGCGTACCCCTTCAGAGGTCATTGTAGGCTGCGTGTAACATGCGTACGTTCATTTTTGTGTTTCTGGGTGCCACAGCGTAGTGCGGGTTCATTTTTCCACGCACGTGGTCTACGAGGGGTTGCGTGCACGTTATTTTCTGGTTTTGGGGTGTCTGTGCATTGCGTGACCCATCATCTTTCCCCAGGGGTCACATACAGCCTTGCTAGAGCACTAGGGTACAAATTCCATCTAGTACCCTACCCCTTTGACACCCAATTGCCCAGGACAATAGTTTACTGCAACTCCCATACGCACATCAACATCAGTGCCATGTTTGGGAGGCGACCAAGCGGTAAGGGTGGCAAAGGTGGCCGAGCCTCAAGAGGTGGCCGTGGTGGGCGCGGTAGGGGACGTGGCTGGGATTTAGGGTACCCTAGCCCCACACGTGTGGAGGACCAGTCAGGGACACCCATGCCCCCCCATAGTTGAGGGAAATGTGGCTGACACCATCTCTGCTCAGCCCTGGTTGGACTGGCCCATTGTGGCACCTGACCTGGCAGAGGGTGACTCCCAGGCTGACTTCCAGGTCCCCAAGTCTAGACCACGTGTGGCGATGCAAGTTGGTGTCACCAGGCCATGTGGATCAGGGGCAGCTATGTCATCTGTTGCCCCGAGTAGGCAGGGTGGGGAGGCTGCAGGGGCAGCTGCAGCTCCATCCACCCCAGCTCTGACTGTCCCAGCCAGGGCAGTGTTGGTCCCAGTCCATCTTGCTAACGTTCCCCCTGACTATGTAACACTCCAGCCAATGCCTGCACCAAGTCCCATGCTCAGTGTGCATTCCCACACTCCAACTACCCAGTCCACCGGTGCTCCTGTCCCTAGTGGCCAGAGCGGCGTAGGCCACTCAGGATCCCCACCACCTTCCAAAAAAAAGAGGAAGAGTGCTCGTCCACTACAGGCTGATACCCCAGACACGGCTACGCAGTCCGGCATGCAAAGGAAGCCTAGCTTCAATTATGCCGAACGTGATGCACTTGTGCAGTATGTGTCCGCACATGACAGTGAAATGTTGATCACTTCAGGGTGCAAGACCACACCTGCTCAACGTCAGGCACACTGGCAGACCGTCGCGGACATCATAAGTGCCCTTGGATTAGTGAAGCGCACAGCTGGTGAGTGCTACAAGCGCTGGAATGACCTGAAGCGCAGGGCAAAGAAAAAGCTGGCCTCAAGTCATGCCACTACTCTGGTGACTGGAGGTGGGTCTCCACAAGAGGACATTGAACTCACTGTACATGAGTCTGTTGCTGGGACCTACGTCACAGAGGAACAGATCCAAGGTGTGTGAGATCTGCCAGATTACGATGCATTGTCCGGTGAGTGCACATGCATGTGTGTGTGATCCATGTGTGTGTTGTGTGTCTGAGGGGTTCGGATTGAGTGCCAGGTGAGGGTGTGTGCGCCTGAGTGGTTTGGGTCACCCATGTGCTTCATTCAAAAACATTCTGCGGCCCTGGATTTGGGTATTATAGTATCCCTTCTGCCCACAGTAGACTTTTTGTGCAAAATCACGCCAGTTGCCCGTGAAGTGGCATCTTGCAAAAACATTGTTCCGTATTTCTCATTGTTCATTCAGACTGGTTGTTTCGATCCCCCCACTTTTACTACGCATTTCTCAGCCCTATTGTCAAACGATATGTGACATGCCTATGGTACATGCCATCTGTGTGATGGCATGTGTCATGTATGTGGATTGGACATGCTACTCACAGGCCAATGTGTGATGGCTCTGCTAGCCAGCATGCAGCTAATGTGTTGCTCTTCCATCTTGGTGTCATCAGTGTCTGACATTTTCCTCCCCCTTCAAACTCAGTGACAGTGCATGCATGGGAGGGTTATAGTCATGTGGGACATGTGTCAATCAAGTACTGGTTCTGTAGCTTGTGAGGCCTAATTGTGTGCCATGGTGCTAATGCCTGTTTCCATTTTTTGCCTTTCGTGTTTCTGCAGGGGATGACGCACTTGATGCTGTTGAGGGTGAGGAGATGGTGCGGGCCCGGGAGGGATCTTAGGCAGGACCAGGCACCAGTGGGGGATGGGGTGTGGTGGTGGGTGAGAACCCACTCTTGCTGCAGACCGTTCTCTCCAGGGGTGTCTCTGGGTGCACCTCCCCAGACCTCTTTTTGGGTGTTGATTCGGATGACAAGACCTATGTGGCTTCACAGGTAGGTGTTTCTGGGAGGGATTCTGTTCTGTCCGACCCAACTGCACCAGGGGTACAGCCCACTATGGGGATGTCAGTGTTGGTAGGTCCGCCTTTGGTGGTTACGGATGCAGGGCCACACTCTGCAACATCTGATCCTGTTCTTGGGCCAGCAGATCAGAGGGGGAATGCAGTCCTGCAGCCTCAGGCAGTGCCGAAACAGCAAGGCACAGTTCGCCTTGCCCCAGACAGGTGTGGTGCCCGCCAACGCGGTGGCCGTACGCCACCAGGCAATACCGCATGGGAGAAATCCATATACGGTATGGCAAACCAACAGGCAGCAGCATCTGAGATGATGGCTCAAGCTATGGAGAGGGTGGCCACTTCCATTGTCCCCCCAGAAAGGCAGATGGAGCAACTACAGCAGGCAACAGACTCAATTTGCCAATCAATCAGGGAGGACATGTTGGCGTCCAACAGGGACAGACGGGCGGCCCTGGACACTCTGCGGGAAGCCATTTCTTTAGAGTCCCAGGGCCAGAAGGAAGCCCTGAGGGTAGAGGTCCGTCACCTCAGGCAGACTCTTGTAGAGCTTGAGGCTTCCACTGTCACAAGGACAGAACAGCTGCTGGAGTGGGTCACACATACCCTCTCAGCAGAGATGCAGGCAACTCGGGAGAAGGTCCGGGCATCACGTCAGGTGGTGCATGGGGATCGCCGCACCATATTCCTCCAGAACGAGACCTTCCACACCCGCATGCTTGCTGCCATGGAGGACCAGACTAGGGCTTTGCGTGGGCTGCCTCCCATAGCACCACCACCTCCTGTGGCGGCAGCAGCACAGGGTGATGAGAGCGACCACAGCGATTCTGAATCTCTCACGATAGCGTAGCCGTGCAAGCCATGAGCCCATGGAGTTGTTTTTTTTTCGCAACATCCACACAGGTGGCTGTTGGTGTGCACCTTGTCCTCAGACCTCCTGGGTGGCCTCCCCCACCCCCCTGTCCCCCACATGGCCATTTTTGATTTTTGATTTTTTTTGTTTTTGTTACAGTGTGTTGCCTTGTGTGGTCCCGTGGGCATCGACTGTATTCTGGCTGGGCACATGCAGGCTTGTCCTGAGTTTGGGTTAGATGCTTGGGTTCGTGAGACACACACCCCTCCTGCTTTCTGTTACCATGGGCTTGCAAAGGGTGTGCCCAAGTGACAGTAACTTACACAGTGATGTTGGACACCCATGACATGTGTGGGCAGTCTGTAGTCAATACTGTGTATACATTCCTAGTGCATATTGTTGTAGTATTGTACACTGCATGGTGTATTGATGTGTGCTTGTGCATCCATGTCTCCCTCCTAATTTGCAGGTTCATTCCTCATGTCTTCACAAGGCCGTCTACTTTGGAGATGGAGTTCATGTTGTAAGCAGTGCAGTTCCAGATTTGCGTGGCACCAACACTGTACAGTTGGAAGTGGTCGATGTGCTAGCATCACCAGGTTGTAAGACTACGTATCCTTTAACTTAGTATTGTCATGTGAATGCTATGTTTGGGGTGGCTACATGCATTGTATTGTGGTAAGTCTTTGGTCATGTGTGTTGTCAGCATTACATTAATGGGAGCATATTGCGTGTGGCCATTTTCCATTCGGGACACTGTACTTTGCGACACTTGTGTCATGTTTTGGGGATTCCTTTGTTTGCTCTCACATAGCATGACATGCCATGGTGTGTTGGGTGGCGGTGCTGGGGAGGTGTTGGGTAACATGGCACTGTTGTCATGTTGTATCTTGCAAGAGGGTAATGATTTTTGCAGCATAGAAGTGTGTCTTTTGATGACACAGCATTGGTGGCGTTTGTGTAGGTAGGGATGCACACAATGGAACACTACCAGGTGAACAATCTCAGGCTGGTATGGTTGTGACAGTTGACTGTCACTTGACTCATCATCATTGATAGTCAGCTGGTATGTGCCAGGGCTGTGTGCACTCCACAGGGGTGTGATTTTAGGTGAAGTAATTAGCCACCAGCTGCGTACAGGCTGCCTCACCCCGTGCCCTTTTGCCTCCCATGCGCAGCGGGCGTGCATGTGGTTGGAGATGTGGGGGCACCACCATGTCCACGGGCAGGCCCCGGCATGTTGCAACATTGGGCAGGACACATGCTGCCACTATGATCCTGCAGACTACTGGGGGTGCGTATAACAGCTGCCCGCCAGAACGGTCAAGGGAGCGAAAGCGTGACTTGAGCACTCCGAATGTGCGCTCCACTATGCCCCGGGTTGCAATATGGGCTGTGTTGTATCTTACCTCGGGTGGCGTGCTCGGGTTCCGAATTGGCGTCATCATGTGGGTGCTCAGAGGGTAGGCACTGTCCCCTGGGGAGGTGGTGATGGGTATCATTAGTGGGGTTGTGACATTACTCAGTATCTGACATGCATGCATGTGCTGTGGCATTTATACTCACCAATCAGCCATGTATCGCCATGCCCACCAGCTTCTAGGTCCCGGTTTAGGGTTGACATTCTGTAAATGAAACTGTCGTGGGTGGACCCTGGATAGTTGGCATATACTGAGGTGATGATTCCCTTGGCATCACATACTACCTGGACGTTGATGGAATAGCAGTGCTTGCGGTTTCTATAGATGTGCTCAGATGCCCTGGGGGACGTAAAGCCACATGGGTGCAGTCAATGGCACCTAGCACTTTGGGGAAGTGTGCCACCCCGTAAAAATCCTGGACGACAGCCTGCCTTTCTGCAGCTGTTCTGGGCAGGTACATGTGCTTGCGTACTGATGGGCGTGCAGTCATGATGGCCAAGACCTGGTGTAGGCAGCGTGACTGCGTGGCCTGTGACACCCCCCCACTACGGCACTTGTCCGCTGAAATGATCCAGTGGCCAAGAAGTGCATTACATTAAGGACCTTCTCCAGGGGGCTGAGTGCTTGGGAGCAGAGGGTGGGTGATGTGAGGTCATCCTCCCACTCACTGACCAGGTCGAGTATTTTGTGAGGTGGAAACATGTACCTCCCATGCATGTGGTCAACAGGCATCCCAAAAAGGCTGGTTCTGGGTGTAAAAATTCTGGGCCTGACTATCCTCCTCCTCCTCCTGCGGTATCCCACGGCCACTGCTGCTAGGAACGGTATATTCATCCTGGCGTCTGAGCTTGTTTGTTGTTTGCGCGCACTTTTATGCTGCGCGGGTCGATGTATGCCTGCTTCCTGCTTGCGTACGTGTTTCCGGATTAGCGCGTCTTTTTTGGCGTGTGCGTGTGGGCGTTCTGCGCATTTGCCTCCTGTACTTCCACGCCCACCACAGTAATACACGTACCTCTCTCACCCAGGCCCAATCGCGTGTGAAACTTCTCGCGAGCCCCAGAAGTACACGTACCCCGCTCGGCCAGGCCCAATCGCGTGTAAAACTTCCCGCGAGCCCCTGAAGTACAGGTACCCCGGTCGCCCAGGCACAATCGCGTGTAAAACTTCCCGCGAGCCCCTGAATTACACGTACCCCACTCGCCCAGGCACAATCGTGTGTGAAACTTCCGGCACACCCCCAAAATACACGCTATTTTTGACACAGCGGGTGTCCGTGTTTGTTGCGTACCCCTTTGCACGTCATTTGTCCTAGAGCACCACAGTATGGGACATTAATCGGAGCTGTATATACAGCTTTTTGTTAGCACACATTTTTTTAATGCGCAAGGACGCTACCGCCTGCCTTCGTGTGGCGGACATGTGTTGATGTACATAGTTGACTTTTGGTTTGTGTCGTGGGATCGCCATTTCACTGCTGGGGAGTGGGTGTGCAAGGGGACATGAGTGGGGGCCTGCTGGCAGGTGCCCCGCACTGCTCGGGGGTGGGTGTGCAAGGGGACATGAGTGGGGGCCTGCTGGCAGGTGCCCCACACTGCTGGGGGATGGGTGTGCAAGGGGACATGAGTGAGGGCCTGCTGGCAGGTGCCCCGCAATGCTGGGGGGTGGGTGTGCAAGGGGACATGAGTGGGGGCCTGCTGGCAGGTGCCCCGCACTGCTGGGGGGTGGGTGTGCAGGGGAAATGAGTGGGGGCCTGCTGGCAGGTGCCCCACACTGCTGGGGGGTGGGTGTGCAAGGGGACAGGAGTGGGGGCCTGCTGGCAGGTGCCCCGCACTGCTGGGGGTTGGGGTGCAAGGGGACATGAGTGGGGGCCTGCTGGCAGGTGCCCCGCACTCCTGGGGGGTGGGTGTGCAAGGGGACATGAGTGGGGGCCTGCTGGCAGGTGCCTCGCACTGCTGGGGGGTGAGGGTGCAAGGGGACATGAGTGGGGGCCTGCTGGCAGGTGCCCCGCACTGCTGGGGGTTGTGGTGCAAGGGGACATGAGTGGGGGCCTGCTGGCAGGTGCCCCGCACTCCTGGGGGGTGGGTGTGCAAGGGGACATGAGTGGGGGCCTGCTGGCAGGTGCCACGCACTGCTGGGGGATGGGGGTACAAGGGGACATGAGTGGGGGCCTGCTGGCAGGTGCCTCGCACTGCTGGGGGTTGGGGTGCAAGGGGACATGAGTGGGGGCCTGCTGGCAGGTGCCCCGCACTGCTGGGGGGTGAGGGTGCAAGGGGACATGAGTGGGGGCCTGCTGGCAGGTGCCCCGCACTGCTGGGGGTTGGGGTGCAAGGGGACATGAGTGGGGGCCTGCTGGCAGGTGCCCCGCACTCCTGGGGGGTGGGTGTGCAAGGGGACATGAGTGGGGGCCTGCTGGCAGGTGCCACGCACTGCTGGGGGGTGGGGGTACAAGGGGACATGAGTGGGACATGAGTGTGGGCCTGCTGGCAGGTGACCTGCACTGCTGGGGGGTGGGTGTGGAAGGGGACATGAGTGGGGGCCTGCTGGCAGGTGCCCCGCACTGCTGGGGGTTGGGGTGCAAGGGGACATGAGTGGGGGCCTGCTGGCAGGTGCCCCGCACTCCTGGGGGGTGGGTGTGCAAGGGGACATGAGTGGGGGCCTGCTGGCAGGTGCCCCGCACTCCTGGGGGGTGGGTGTGCAAGGGGACATGAGTGGGGGGCCTGCTGGCAGGTGCCACGCACTGCTGGGGGGTGGGGGTACAAGGGGACATGAGTGGGACATGAGTGTGGGCCTGCTGGCAGGTGACCTGCACTGCTGGGGGGTGGGTGTGGAAGGGGACATGAGTGGGGGCCTGCTGGCAGGTGCCCCGCACTGCTGGGTAGTGGGGATGGAAGGGGACATGAGTGGGGGCCTGCTGGCAGGTGCCCCGCACTGCTGGGGGGTGGGTGTGCAAGGGGACATGAATGGGGGCCTGCTGGCAGGTGCCCTGCACTGCTGGGGGGGTGCAAGGGGACATGAGTGGTGGCCTGCTGGCAGGTGCCCCGCACTGCTGGGGGGTGGGTGTGCAAGGGGACATGAATGGGGGCCTGCTGGCATGTGCCCCGCACTGCTGGGGGGTGGGGGTGCAAGGGGACATGAGTGGGGGCCTGCTGGCAGGTGCCCCGCACTGCTGGGGGGTGGGTGTGCAAGGGGACATGAGTGGGGGCCTGCTGGCAGGTGCCCTGCACTGCTGGGGGGGTGCAATGGGACATGAGTGGTGGCCTGCTGGCAGGTGCCCCGCACTGCTGGGGGGTGGGTGTGCAAGGAGACATGAGTGGGGGCCTGCTGGCAGGTGCCCTGCACTGCTGGGGGGGTGCAAGGGGACATGAGTGGGACATGAGTGGGGGCCTGCTGGCAGGTGCCCTGCACTGCTGGGGGCGTGGGGGTGCAAGGGGACATGAGTGGGACATGAGTGTGGGCCTGCTGGCAGGTGCCCCGCACTGCTGGGGGGTGGGTGTGCAGGGGAAATGAGTGGGGGCCTGCTGGCAGGTGCCCCGCACTGCTGGGGGGTGGGTGTGCAGGGGAAATGAGTGGGGGCCTGCTGGCAGGTGCCCCGCACTGCTGGGGGTGGGTGTGCAAGGGGACATGAGTGGGGGCCTTCTGGCAGGTGCCCCGCACTGCTGGGGGGGCTGCAAGGGGACATGAGTGGGACATGAGTGTAGGCCTGCTGGCAGGTGCCCCGCACTGCTGGGGGGTGGGTGTGCAAGGGGACATGAGTGGGGGCCTGCTGGCAGGTGCCCCGCACTGCTGGGGGGTGGGGGTGCAAGGGGACATGAGTTGGACATGAGTGGGGTCCTGCTGACAGGTGCCCTGCACTGCTGGAGGGTGGGGGTGCAAGGGGACATGAGTGGGGGCCTGCTGGCAGGTGACCGCACTGCTGGGGGGTGGGTGTGCAAGGGGACATGACTGGGGGCCTGCTGGCAGGTGCCCCGCACTGCTGGGGGGTGGGTGTGCAAGGGGACATGAGTGGGACATGAGTGGGGGCCTGCTGGCAGGTGCCCCGCACTGCTGGGGGGTGGGGGTGCAAGGGGACATGAGTGGGACACGTTTCGGGGCCTGCTGGCAGGTGCCCTGCACTGCTGGGGGTGGGGGTGCAAGGGGACATGAGTGGGGGCCTGCTAGCAGGTGCCCTGCATTGCTGGGGGGTGGGGGTGCAAGGGGACATGAGTGGGACATGAGTGGGGGCCTGCTGGCAGGTGCCCCGCACTGCTGGGGGGTGGGGGTGCAAGGGGACATGAGTGGGACACGTTTCGGGGCCTGCTGGCAGGTGCCCTGCACTGCTGGGGGTGGGGGTGCAAGGGGACATGAGTGGGGGCCTGCTGGCAGGTGCCCCACAATGCTGGGGGGTGGGGATGCAAGGGGACATGAGTGGGGGCCTGCTGGCAGGTGCCCCACAATGCTGGATGGTGGGGGTGCAAGGGGACATGAGTGAGACATGAGTGGGGGCCTGCTGGCAGGTGCCCCGCACTGCTGGGGTGGGGGTGCAAGGGGACATGAGTGGGGGCCTTCTGGCAGGTGCCCCACAATGCTGGGGGGTGGGGGTTCAAGGGGACATGAGTGGGACATGAGTGGGGGCCTGCTGGCGGGTGCCCCGCACTGCTGGGGGTTGGGTGTGCAAGGGGACATGAGTGGGGGCCTGCTGGCAGGTGCCCCACAATGCTGGGGGGTGGGGGTGCAAGGGGACATGAGTGGGACATGAGTGGGGGCCTGCAGGCAGGTGCCCCGCACTGCTGGGGGGTGGGGGTGCAAGGGGACATGAGTGGGGGCCTGCTGGCAGGTGCCCTGCACTGCTGGGGGTGGGGGTGCAAGGGGACATGAGTGGGGGCCTGCTGGCAGGTGCCCCGCACTGCTGGGGGGTGGGTGTGCAAGGGGACATGAGTGGGGGCCTGCTGGCAGGTGCCTCGCACTGCTGGGGGGTGAGGGTGCAAGGGGACATGAGTGGGGGCCTGCTGGCAGGTGCCCCGCACTGCTGGGGGTTGGGGTGCAAGGGGACATGAGTGGGGGCCTGCTGGCAGGTGCCCCGCACTCCTGGGGGGTGGGTGTGCAAGGGGACATGAGTGGGGGCCTGCTGGCAGGTGCCACGCACTGCTGGGGGATGGGGGTACAAGGGGACATGAGTGGGGGCCTGCTGGCAGGTGCCTCGCACTGCTGGGGGTTGGGGTGCAAGGGGACATGAGTGGGGGCCTGCTGGCAGGTGCCCCGCACTGCTGGGGGGTGAGGGTGCAAGGGGACATGAGTGGGGGCCTGCTGGCAGGTGCCCCGCACTGCTGGGGGTTGGGGTGCAAGGGGACATGAGTGGGGGCCTGCTGGCAGGTGCCCCGCACTCCTGGGGGGTGGGTGTGCAAGGGGACATGAGTGGGGGCCTGCTGGCAGGTGCCACGCACTGCTGGGGGGTGGGGGTACAAGGGGACATGAGTGGGACATGAGTGTGGGCCTGCTGGCAGGTGACCTGCACTGCTGGGGGGTGGGTGTGGAAGGGGACATGAGTGGGGGCCTGCTGGCAGGTGCCCCGCACTGCTGGGGGTTGGGGTGCAAGGGGACATGAGTGGGGGCCTGCTGGCAGGTGCCCCGCACTCCTGGGGGGTGGGTGTGCAAGGGGACATGAGTGGGGGCCTGCTGGCAGGTGCCACGCACTGCTGGGGGGTGGGGGTACAAGGGGACATGAGTGGGACATGAGTGTGGGCCTGCTGGCAGGTGACCTGCACTGCTGGGGGGTGGGTGTGGAAGGGGACATGAGTGGGGGCCTGCTGGCAGGTGCCCCGCACTGCTGGGGAGTGGGGATGGAAGGGGACATGAGTGGGGGCCTGCTGGCAGGTGCCCCGCACTGCTGGGGGGTGGGTGTGCAAGGGGACATGAGTGGGGGCCTGCTGGCAGGTGCCCTGCACTGCTGGGGGGGTGCAAGGGGACATGAGTGGTGGCCTGCTGGCAGGTGCCCCGCACTGCCGGGGGGTGGGTGTGCAAGGGGACATGAATGGGGGCCTGCTGGCATGTGCCCCGCACTGCTGGGGGGTGGGGGTGCAAGGGGACATGAGTGGGGGCCTGCTGGCAGGTGCCCCGCACTGCTGGGGGGTGGGTGTGCAAGGGGACATGAGTGGGGGCCTGCTGGCAGGTGCCCTGCACTGCTGGGGGGGTGCAATGGGACATGAGTGGTGGCCTGCTGGCAGGTGCCCCGCACTGCTGGGGGGTGGGTGTGCAAGGAGACATGAGTGGGGGCCTGCTGGCAGGTGCCCTGCACTGCTGGGGGGGTGCAAGGGGACATGAGTGGGACATGAGTGGGGGCCTGCTGGCAGGTGCCCTGCACTGCTGGGGGGGGTGGGGGTGCAAGGGGACATGAGTGGGACATGAGTGTGGGCCTGCTGGCAGGTGCCCCGCACTGCTGGGGGGTGGGTGTGCAGGGGAAATGAGTGGGGGCCTGCTGGCAGGTGCCCCGCACTGCTGGGGGGTGGGTGTGCAGGGGAAATGAGTGGGGGCCTGCTGGCAGGTGCCCCGCACTGCTGGGGGTGGGTGTGCAAGGGGACATGAGTGGGGGCCTTCTGGCAGGTGCCCCGCACTGCTGGGGGGGCTGCAAGGGGACATGAGTGGGACATGAGTGTAGGCAGGTGCTGGGGGGTGGGTGTGCAAGGGGACATGAGTGGGGGCCTGCTGGCAGGTGCCCTGCACTGCTGGGGGGTGGGGGTGCAAGGGGACATGAGTTGGACATGAGTGGGGTCCTGCTGACAGGTGCCCTGCACTGCTGGAGGGTGGGGGTGCAAGGGGACATGAGTGGGGGGCCTGCTGGCAGGTGACCGCACTGCTGGGGGGTGGGTGTGCAAGGGGACATGACTGGGGGCCTGCTGGCAGGTGCCCCGCACTGCTGGGGGGTGGGTGTGCAAGGGGACATGAGTGGGACATGAGTGGGGGCCTGCTGGCAGGTGCCCCGCACTGCTGGGGGGTGGGGGTGCAAGGAGACATGAGTGGGACACGTTTCGGGGCCTGCTGGCAGGTGCCCTGCACTGCTGGGGGTGGGGGTGCAAGGGGACATGAGTGGGGGCCTGCTGGCAGGTGCCCTGCATTGCTGGGGGGTGGGGGTGCAAGGGGACATGAGTGGGACATGAGTGGGGGCCTGCTGGCAGGTGCCCCGCACTGCTGGGGGGTGGGGGTGCAAGGGGACATGAGTGGGACACGTTTCGGGGCCTGCTGGCAGGTGCCCTGCACTGCTGGGGGTGGGGGTGCAAGGGGACATGAGTGGGGGCCTTCTGGCAGGTGCCCCACAATGCTGGGGGGTGGGGGTTCAAGGGGACATGAGTGGGACATGAGTGGGGGCCTGCTGGCGGGTGCCCCGCACTGCTGGGGGTTGGGTGTGCAAGGGGACATGAGTGGGGGCCTGCTGGCAGGTGCCCCACAATGCTGGGGGGTGGGGGTGCAAGGGGACATGAGTGGGGGCCTGCAGGCAGGTGCCCCGCACTGCTGGGGGGTGGGGGTGCAAGGGGACATGAGTGGGACATGAGTGGGGGCCTGCTGGCAGGTGCCCTGCACTGCTGGGGGGTGGGGTACAAAGGGGCATGAGTGGGGGCCTGCTGGCAGGTGCCCTGCACTGCTGGGGGGTGGGGTACAAGGGGACATGAGTGGGGGCCTGCTGGCAGGTACCCCGCACTGCTGGGGTGGGTGTGCAAGGGGACATGAGTGGGGGCCTGCTGGCAGGTGCCCTGCACTGCTGGGGGTGGGGGTGCAAGGGGACATGAGTGGGACATGAGTAGGGGCCTGCTGGCAGATGCCCCACAATGCTGGGAGTGGGGGTGCAAGGGGACATGAGTGGGGGCCTGCTGGGAGGTGCCCCGCACTGTTGGGGGGTGGAGGTGCAAGGGGACATGAGTGGGGGCCTGCTGGGAGGTGCCCCGCACTGTTGGGGGGTGGGGGTGCAAGGGGACATGAGTGGGGGCCTGCTGGCAGGTGCCCCGCACTGCTGGGGAGTGGGGGTACAAGTGACATGAGTGGGACATGAGTGGGGGCCTGCTGGCAGGTGCCCCACAATGCTGTGGGGTGGGGGTGCAAGGGGACATGAGTGGGGGCCTGCTGGCAGGTGCCCTGCACTGCTGGGGGGTTGGGGTAGAGGGGGTCATGCGTTGGTGATCAGTAGTGCAAGCTGACATGTGGCTTGCCTGGGGGGCATGGCCATGGTGGAGGGGCTGCCTGCGGGACATGGAGTCCCCTGTGGTCTGGGCTGCCTGCAGGGGCCGTGGAGGGTGCAGAGGGAACACCTGGGAGGACCCACACTGCCAATTCACGTGTAGGACTCCCCTGCACCCCAGATATACACGTACCCCACTCGCACAGGGCCTGGCATGTGTGATAATTCCCACGCACCCCCAAATACACGTTCCCCGCTCGACCAAGGCCAATCGCATGGGAAACTTCACGCGCACCCCAGATTTACACGTACCCAGCCCAATCGCTTGTGAAACTTCACGCAAACCCCAGGAATACACGCACCCCGCTCGCACAGGGCCTATCGTGTGTGAGACTTCCCATGAACCCGAGATTCACACGTACCCAGGCCAATTGCGTGTGCAACTTCACGCAAACCCCAGGAATACATGCACACCACTCTTACAGGGCCTATCGCGTTTGAAACTTCCCACGAAAACCTGGAAAACACATATCCTGCTCCCCCAGGCACGATCGCATGTAGAACTTCACGCGCACCCCTGAAATACACGTACCCCACTCCCCCAGGCCTGATCGCGTGTAAAACTTCCCGCGCACACATGAAATACACGCACAAGCTAATTTTTCACACAGCGGGTGTCGCTGTTTGTCGCGTATCCCTTTGCACGTCATTTGTCCTAGGGGGCCACAGTATGGGACATTCATCAGAGCTCTATATTCATGCTTTGTGTTAGCGCACATTTTGGCGCACATTTTTTTCCAGCGCAGGGACGCTACCGCCTGCCTTCGTGTGGCGGACGGGTTTGGGTCAGTGCGCGTCTTTGCCCATGCACTGGTTTGCCCTATTCGATTCCATGAATACATGTTGTAGGCGAGGGTGTGGGCGTTCCGCGCACTAGCCTCCTGTACTTCCCCGTGACGCCCACATTTTCACGAGTTGTTCCCCATTACGAGTGTTACGCCCCGTATTCCGCCTACTTTTGTTATGTGCGCCGCGCTATGTTCGCTTTCGCTTTGGCCTTAGCGCACGCCGTTAGATGACCTGTGCGGCGGAGTGCGCCGCGCACTTTTTCAGCGCACATCCCTGATTTTACTCGCGCACGGACTTCCATGATAGATGTGTGCTGGTTTCCCTGCCATATTCGCACTTGCACTGCGATTTTCGCTCTTTCACTGCGAATCGCACATTTTCGCACACTTGCGCCGAAATTTCCGGCGCACATTAATTCCATGATTCGGCCTGTTAATGCGGCATGACCTATCGAGCCTGCCTTGCATCATTGCTGTCACAAGTACACAGCCTATGGGGACCAGGGGAGCCGACTTATGAATTTCCGGGCGGTGCCCAAATATAGGAAGTGACATCACCAGCAGTTATACGACTGCATTTGCACGTAGTCGCCAACTTGGTGCGAGGGGAGTGGGGGGGCGCTGAACAGGGGAAACATTGGCTAGCATGTACTGCATATACTAAAGTCAAGTAAAAAGGAGGTTTAAACCTCCCAGTTGCATTCCAGTAGGCCAACACTTCCCCTACTCCACCCCTCTATAATCATCCAGGTTGTAGTAACCCTCAAAAGGCAGAGCAACACAACTAGGATGGGCGAACGAAATGCCATCCCATCCCGTAGTGTGTCAAACCTCAGAGCAAAGACTGTGCGTGTGCCTCCTACCTTGGAGCACAATCTCACTAATTTGGTGCAAATCTCGCAAGTGGGTGCATGGGAATCCCATGCGTGTGTGTGGGCTGCAGACCCCGGATCACATGCTCACTTCTTCAGTGTTAAACTCTGGCCAAGGCTCTTTGGGCAAGCATTCAGGATGGGTCTCACACCTTTAAACAGTATGATATATTGAGTGGGCACCTCACTCCTTGGAGCATAGTATACCCATTGCTGGTAATCTCACAACTGAACGTACAGTTTCACTCTTGGTCATCTCAGCGACCCCATGTATATTAATGGAGAGAGTCTCCCATCTGGGAAGACAATTATATTTCTGTTAAAACACTCTGAATTCTCACTCCAGTTTTCTCGATTTATAGATACATACCATATTCATTCATTGTGTGTGCAGGGGTGATAACTAGTGTCTGAGAGAGCGCATTCTTTCATTCAGGAGAGATAAAGGGGTAACAACCCCCTGTATGTGGGATCAAGCTAATTTTGCCCCATGGCCCCTCACTCCAGAATGAGTGAGCAGGTTTTAAGACCCTGCTGATTCTGCTATCCTACAGGCTCGTGCCTTCTATCCCTTGCCTCATCACAGCTTCCAACATTCTGAGCGGCAGTTTATGTACAGCAGGCAGCTCGGGACATGTCTGTTGCCAATTGAATGTAGCCAGATCTACTATTTAGACACTGGGAGAGTGCCATGAACCCACATTGGTGGACACAATGGTATAGTGTTGCAGTCCTGCTGAGAAATGACAATTTGGTCTGTTAAAATGTAAAGAAGAGTGGCTGAGAAGTACACGCACTGTAACATTAGAAATAAAGCAGCTGTGGTGGATGGAAGTGCTGCTTCGGTGGCATCAAGAGTATGCAATTCCCTGTGGGGTAGTGTTTCTCATTTCCTATTGATGTATACCAGTCCTATTGAGAAGTGCCATTAAAAGTGAAGCTGTCCAGTAAGCTGAATCAGTGCTGCCCCATAAAATGTGTAGAAGCCTCTGTGAGAAGTGGCAGTACAGTCCCAATGGGGAGAAGTGTAATATGTTCACATTATCTGTGCTTAAGCACTTTGGGTTATTGAATAGTGCTGCTACAGTCTGAGTAATTCCATCCCTTTAAATATATTAGCTCTTGCATAACCATGACAGTGTTGAGTTATTCTGATGATGATGAACATGATATCAGACTTGCTCAATAGTTCTGGTTCTCTATCATTAAATGTACTTCAGATCTTCAGAGTCTCGGGAGGATAGCTCACGGGCACATGTTCGATCCCTCGTTCTGCGCTTAGAAACCTCTGGGTATTACGTGCATTATAAATAACCAATTAAAATTAAAATAAATAAATCTGCTGAGAAGTGCTGGGGCCTTGTCAATAAGAGTGTGGCAGCTCAACTGAGAAGTGCTGATGTTGTCTCATTATAAGCATAGCAGCCCCACTAAGATGAACTAGCATTGCCTCAACAAAAGCATAGCAGCCCCACTAAGATGAACTATCATTGCCTCAACAAAAGCACAGTTGTCCCACTAAGATAAACTAGCATTGCCTCAACAAAAGCATAGTATTACAATTATAGAAGCCCTGCTGCCAAGAGGGGTGCACAGATGTACAAATACATCCAACCCAAAAAGATTTTTAGAAATTGAGGGACAGACTTGCTATGCATCTGTGCCTCCATTTCTAAAAATCGCTTTGGGTTGCGTGTACCTCTACATCCGTGCACCCGGGTGCACGGATGTAGAAGTATACCCAAACCAAAACGATTTTTAGAAATTGAGGGACAGATACAAAACAAGAGCCTCTTGCTTTGCATCCGCCCCTCAATGTTTAAACAACGTTTTTTTGCCCGGCTTTCACCCGGGCCGCCAGAGAGAGACACAGTCTTGATGGAACAACGAGCCATCCATACTGCGTCGCTTCACTCCGGCGGGGGGGAGACTCAGCTCCGACTTCATTCTGCCAGGGGGTGCCCGGGCACCAGAGCCCCCGCGTACTCGGGGCCCCTGATGGGGTCCCCTGTGTATCATTATAGCGTTCATGGCAGAGTTTGGAGGCACACAGGACCGGTAACAGCCTATCAGATGGAGTTTAAAGTGGCCCGAGGAAAGCACAGGAGGGATTGCTGACCCCTCGCTGGGCGCTCTCTGAGATGTGAAGACGTTTAATGTTTTTTTTTCCAGGGTATGGGATTCACGTGCATTACCAATTTCCCCTAAAAAAAGAAAAACAAAGATAGTAGCCTCGAAGATAAAAAGAAAAGGGGTGAAGTGCCTCTTCTATTTCCATGGCAGACGAGAATAGGTGGCCAGGACAACGAGGACGTGTGGTGAACATATAGATAAGTGTGGTCGTGGTGGGTGGGCGGTATCTCATGGGGGCTAGGGCATGGTAGGTTAAGGGAGACAAGAAACGGAAACAAATGTCAGAAACCCCTGTGGAAGGGCTAAGGTGGCCGAATGAACATAGACGTTCGCCTGCGTTCCTGGCCACCTTTTTGGCTAGACGCACTCCTCTGGCTGATAATAATAACATGATGTTTTAAGGCAAATGCAGCATTATTATATGGCACTTCCATACCTTTCATAGTGCCCTTTCTCCACAAACTGTATCTCAGAACAGCTCACTTCATTGTACCTGTTGCATTTTGGGACTTGTGGTCAGTGTCACACACTGGGTGGGAACCGACTAAGGTTTGGGGAGGTTGGTCAGGGGCTAATACATGTTGATATCTGTTTGAGGATACGATCCTATGGTTTCCGACTGCATTACATGTTTTCTGTTTTGCATTTCTTGCCTTGCACGTGTGTTCGAGTGCTTCCCGGGGTGGGCCCTGTCTCCCCCAGGTGGAGGCACTTGTACTACGGCATTTAGTCAATTATCTAAAATGCTTCAGGCTGCGGAGTATCTTTGCTTCAGCTAAAGCGGGCCCCAAGCTTTGGTATTTTCAGTCCATCAACGTTTCCTGTTCCTCAGTCAATGATTGTTCACTTGTTTCTGCACCCTCTGAGACTCCCCTCTTCTTCCTTCCAATCACTGCTGACCTTCTGCTCTCTCACCCTGCAGTCACGAAAGGGACCCATTACATCCCGCTTGCAATCAATGCAGACATCGCACCGTCGGCCAAGCTCCTGATTGTCGCTTTCTTGACCAATGGAATGGTGATGGCTGATACAGCGGAGTTTTCTGTGTCCAAGTGCTTTAGAACCAAGGTAACTGCTGTGGATGGATGACTGAAGGACATGGGACATCTCCAGCTATGTGTTTCTGTAGCTCATACATCTTCCCTCTCCTTTCTCCTCCATCTCCCTTTCCGCTTCTGGAGGTCTCCAGCTCGTCCTTCTAACTCCCTTTCAACCTTCTCTATCTCAATACATCTTCCCTGTCCTTTCTCCTCGATCTCCCTTTCTGCTTCCGAAGGTCTAAGGATGGTCCTTCTCACTCGCTTTTACCTTTTCCATCTCAATACATCTTCCCTCTCCTTTTTCCTCAATCTCCCTTTCTGCTTCTGAAGGTCCCCGGCTCATACTTATCACTCGATTTCATCTTCTCTATCTCAGTGCATCTTCCCTCTACTTTCTCCTCCATCTCCCTTTCTGCTTCGGAAGGTCTCCAGCTCATCCTTCTCACTCCCTTTCACCTTCTCTATTTCGACTCAACCTGCTCTTTACCTGTCTATTTCTCTCTAGTTCTTTCTTGGTCTCCTTTCCTTTCTCTTCAAAACTTTTAAAAATTAGCCCTGCCTCCCTCCTTCTTCCTATCTACTCTCAATTCTCCCACTGATCTGGGTCCAGCCCTCCCTTTGTCAGTCCTTTTCTCCTCTTTCTCGATTTCTTATTAGTTCTCCTCTCACCCCTGGTTCTCTATTTCCGTTTTCGCTATTCCCACCCTCTACCTTTCTCTCTTTTCTGGATCTCACAATCCCCCTTGCATTCCCCCTCTTTTGAGTGTATACTCCTTTTTCAAATGTGTTATCCCTCTCTTTCTATCCTCGTTTGCAACTCCATATCTCTCCCTTTCTCTCTCTCTCTTTGTTTATTCTTCTGTCTCTGTTGCTCTCTCAGCTCAATGTTTGTTTCTCTCTGTCTGTACCTCTAAAGCCTCCAAACCCCCTGCTCACTCCTCTGCTGCCACCCCTGGTCTCCTCTCACCTTGTATTTCATGCATCTGCTGGGCTTTGTTTAGAGCTCTGCACAACAGTGAGATACAGCAATAGGGTAGAATGATAAATATTCAGGGTACAGTTTGAAGGCTCTTGAGAGAGGGGGTACACAAGGTACAGCCAGGGGATACAGGCTAGGGAGTGAAATGCAAAACCAGGCATTAGCCATTTGTTTTGCTGTTGGATCTGCCATTGTGCTCCCCTTGAAGCTCTGTTTCTCCAAATTTTACACAACTACACCTTGCTCGCTGCACTCCTAAGGGCTGGGTCTCCTTCTTTGAATGTCTCCCTTGCCTTCTGCTGCTCTGGGAGAGGGAGCAAGACATGTTCTCTTTTTTATCCGCCAGAAGACCCCCGTGGAGCAGCACCTCGCACGTTTTCTCCACCAATGTTTACTGGCTTTAGAACTGCAGGCCGGAAGGACATGTTTCACTGTTTCTCACTATTTCTCACTGTTTCTCCCCAACATTCCTACGCATCCAGGTACAATCGTTTACTTTGACTTCTATTATGCTTTAGTTGGATTTAATCAGGGCAAGAAATACACTGTCCCGGGTCTGTGGCACCCATGTTACAAAGGAGCTGCTAAAGCCTGGGTTCTGAGCAAGGAGAAGGGCTGGACTGGAACCAAAAGTGGCCCCATATACACACTGGAAGCTTTGTAACCATTTCTTCACGTCATCCCACTCTAAGGCGGACCAAGGTGCAGAGGCCCACCAGGAAATCTCAGCGCTCCCTGGAGGCCAGTCGACCACCAATGATAAGAAGGGCCTAAGCATGAAAGGCCTTTCGGTGCGCTCTGCTGCGCGCTGCCTCCCGAGTTAGGCTTTCCCGTGGCGTTGGCATGGCAGCTGCAGGGAGATGTGGACGCACTCACCTGTATGCATAATGCTGGACTGAAGTCTGTGCACATGTCATTGCTTCTTCCTTGCTGGGGAATGAAAACGAGCCCCTGAGAAGGACTGGAGTACATTGCGCCTCATTTTCCTTCACCGCGTTAATTGCACTTGATCGGACCACCTCCATTTGCACTTTTGTGCAAAACGCCTGCTCTGTGCAATTTTCTTCCTTTCCACTAAACTGTGGAAAAGTGAGTAAAACGTTGGTGAAACTGCCTTTACTCTTTACTCTTCACCTTTCCGCCACGTTAGTGAACAAGTGCAAATGCTGCCTGCAAAGTACGCTGTGCACCTGGTGGTGGCACGTAAAGTGCTAAGTGGTCCAAATCCTCGGCCCTGGAAACGAGGGAAAGGATTCCCTTTTGAAGTGTAAAACACGGATGTCTGGCGCCGTGAAATACTAACAAAGGGGTTGTTTTTATTAGTTTATGAGCAGGCTGGCACCTTTCAGATGTTTTTACATTATGTGATACTGACGTCATAGCACGGCTTGACAGGTCATTCAGCAAGTCTGTTTCGTGCAATTCTTTTTTTGTTATTATTGTTACTGGGCTGGGGCAGACACAAGTGTTAAATGCAAATGTCCCGCCTTCTCTGTGGAGTTGCAGCTCACCGGGAAGGGGCCAGTGGCATTCCAAAGCCCCTCATCCTGTGTGCACGCCACATGGAATACCCCCCTCACTGTTTTTTTTAAACTTACCAATGCTGACTTGGTTAATTTGTTAACATGTAATCTGTGTGTTAACCATGTATTGCCGGCTTGCACATTGTATACACAAGAGGCTTGTGTGAGACAGTGACCTGTGTTGTGCAGCAATTAGGCCAGTATAGAGAGATGGCTGGTTGTCTCCTGAAAGATAAGGCATTGCCATGCATAAGGCTGGTGTAATTGTTTTACTGACTCCTTGATTTTGGGAATAAGGGGTGTTTAAAATGAATATTGAAAACAAGGAAAGGGGACGATTTAAAAAATAAATGGAAACTGGCATGGGTACGTCTTTAGACTGAGAGTGCCACCTCTGGGGCTGTGCAGGTGGCATTTGCCATATAGTTCTATGAAACCAGTCTGCTTTTTCCAGCTGGTAACTTCCAGCAGAATCCATAGGAATCTGCTTCGTCAACTCCAGCATGAAAAGCCATGCTGGCAGTAATGCATGTACATTTTGTGGCAGAGCGAGAAATGGTGGCGGGCACGTTATGCCCATCTTGCTCCCCAATTGCCACTTACAAATGCAGGTAAAAGTGGCAGAATCAGTGATATCCCGCCACTGTCCCTGGTCTGCTTCACCTAGAAAATGACCCCCGTTTGTCTGCACTAGAGTCATGTGCTAATGGGTCATGTGCTACTTGGAACATCCCTGCAGCGGGACAGAAGGTTCTAGACGAAGGAATGTGGACCTGGAATAGTGGATCAGTCCCCACACTGTCTGAAGCAGGCTCAATAGATGTACCCACTTCACACTGTAGACAGCCAGCCTGCCGCTTCCCCCGACAATCCAGAATGCAGACTGTTGCATTGTGGGACTTGGGGTCTATGTCATGGACTAGGAAATGAGTGGGTTTGGGTAGGTTGATTAGGGATTAATCTATGCTGCTTGTTATTATAGGACAGGGTCCTGGAGTGTCCAGTTACATTGAGTGAAAGAAACAGCACACTTTGAAGTGACCTTGCTTCATACTATGCATTTCCGTATTGCCCTGAGTTGGGGTGCTTACCAGAGTGAGCCCTAACTGCCCTGGGTGGAGGGACTTGTACTACATCATTCAGTCACTGATACATTGCTTCATGTGGTACCCTTGTGGTAACTCTGCCCCACTCCCACCCATTTCATGTCCTCACCTGATATCTTGGAAAGGAAGGGATTAGAGGGGTCCTCCGTGTGCTCAAATGTAAAATAGCAGGACTTAGCAACAAAGAAAGAACGCCATTATAGGCATGGGAAAAGGGGAGTGTCATGAAGTAAGAGGCCTGGTGAAGGAGTGCTGGAGTGGCCCACTCGGACAGGCAAGGGAACAGGATCGTCAGCACAGCCTGTCCCTTTTATTTATGTGCAGCAAAGAGAGTCGAAGGCAATTCAGAATGCAGGCAGAGCTGCTCACTCCACAACATGAGGGCCAGGACTTCCCACAACAACATCAGCAAATGCCTCACACTTCTGTGCATTTGCATCAAATATAAGGGACAACGTTTGAGAACACAGCTGGAGCACTCACCCCACTCAGCCCAGACACTACTGACAACATAAGACACGCCCCTAAACATCAGCACCAACCTCACGGGTTTGCAGCAGAGATGCACTTGGTGGCTAGACACAGCGCGCGCCGGCAGCAGAATACATAGCATAGTTCCACCCCTGCAAGTGGACTTCATAGAACCTTCATTAGCGGCCACCTGACCGACCACACGTCCCTTACGGTTCCCGCTAAGGGACCTCGGAATTGGGCAGTAGGGGATTACCGGCACCAATCTCCTTACGGGTGCCCGTTATCCCCTACCGCTAACTAGGAATGAGGCCCAGAGTGTGGATGCATTCTGAGTTTCAAGGCTCTGCTGGACATTGGTTTGGTACACATATTATACAATCTTACGGTGCACATGTACCTTGTGCAAAATGACATAAGGAGGCTCTTAGACCAGGACTCATAGAGCCCACCATTGGACCCACATCATGGGGGTCACCCATCGTGCCAGTGCCCAAGAAATCGGTGGCCGGCTCTACACGCCTGTGTGTTGATATGGGACAACCCAATGAGGCAATACAGAGGTAAAAATATCAAGCGCTGAGAATCATGGACATGATTAACTTACTAAATGGAGTGACATCTTCTCCAAACTAGACCTTAAAAAAGGGTATGACCAGCAGGAGTTGGCCAGAGAATCCTGTTATATAACCACCTTCGTAACGCACTTTGGGTTATACAGATGTAAGCGGCTGAACTTGGGGTCTCGTTTGCCACTGACATATTGAAGGAGGAGTTCCACAAAGTGATTCAACATGTGTGAAACTGTTTAAACTACAGCAATGAAATACTGGTGTTTGGAAAATCCCTGGAACAGCATGACGCCACACTGCATCGTGTCTGCATGGCACTGGAAGCAGCCTGCTTTACACGCAACAAAGAACAATGGAAATTCAGAAAATGGATGCTCAGGTTCTTTGGACATATTTTCTCAGAGATGGGGAGGTGCCCTGATCCAGACAAAGTAGCCACAATGAATGAGACATCAACTCTGGAAAACATCTCAGATCTGAGGTAATTTCTGGCACAGGCAAGCTATTGCTCTCGATACCTTAATTCTTCACATACCAAATTCATTGTGGCATTTGCCAGTAGAAGTCTGTCTCCCACAGAACAGGCAAATTCTCAAGTGGAAAAAGAGAGCTTGGCAGTGGTGTGGGCCTGTGAACACTTCCCTGTCTTCCTTTACGGAAAGGCATTCACCATCACCACTGATCACCAGGTGCTCCTCACTATATATGGTAACCCAAAAGCGAGAATGCCACCAAGAATAGCCAGATGGGGTTTGCGTCTCCAAGACTATGATTTTATGATTCAGCACAGGCCCGGTAAGGAAGAAAATCTGTCTGACCGCCCCACCTGCACCCTATATATTTTATGTTGTACATCAAATGAAAGTATTCCTGCTGGACTGGGCCACTCTCCAGCAGAACCATGAGAAAGATCAGGCTCTGGCAATCATAGTGGGGGGCAGTGAAAGTGGCAGGATGAAACATGCCAAAGAGATGGGACGGAACAAAGGTAGTGCGTTACAAGAGGGCGTGAGCATCCGTGACTACCATGGATGATCACATCATTCTGAAGTGATGCAAGATGGTACCCATGTCACTGCAACAACAGGCCATCTATCTGGCTCACGAAGGGCATCGCAGAAATCTTTCAACAAAGAGGAAGGTGCAACAAAAGATGTGGTTTCTAAAACTTGATACGAGGGTGGAATCAGAGACGTCTTTATGGGAGGGCAAAAGGGGTATTTGCCCCGGCCCCCACCTTCGAGGGGGCCCCAAGAAGGAGCTTTACTTTAAAAAGTCAGTTTCCCTAATTCAACAAAATTAAGTGTCACACATCAGGATTTTCTATGGTGTGCTGCTAAGGCTAAACCTATTTTCTGTCTGTGATTGACAAGTACATTTTGTTCTGATCTTTTCATCCTGTAATGCTATGTTCACTGTGGTATGCATAGTTTGCGTGGCACAACACCTGTAGCATTTTCACCTTTCTGTGCGTGTTATATTGATCATGTGCAATAGCCAAAGTTGAAATACATAGATACATTTGAGTGTCCCGATGGTTCAGAGGATAGCTCAGTGTGTTAAGCACTCATTGCAGAGATATGCGTTCACATGCAAGATTAAAATATCAAATTCCAGCTAGGCCGACTCAGCGTTTCCAATGTATGAAGTAGTTAAGCCTGCATGTATATGTACTTTGTTCTATAGCACTCCATGTGTTATCATCAATGTACCTGCACTAGATAGCGGTTGCTATAGAAATTAACATAGCATCAGTATGGTGATGGTCTAGAAATTGGTTTGTTTAGATGAGGAGTTGTAAAACCTAGGCAGGAACCTCAAATGATGATAATAAAGTGTTAGAGGTGTTTATGTATCCAAATTCCAGACTGTGGAACCAAAGCATTCCATCTTGGATCCTGGCTTTGCCAACAGACGATGCAGTGATCTGGACAAATCTTATATCACTGACAGTACTGTGCTGCCTTCCATGAAAAGGTTTTCTTCTCACATACTGGTGGCATTGTTTGGCCAATTACCTGATCTTTCCTATCATGTAGGCCGTTTGAGTGGAAGGAGTTCTAGACCGAAGAGAGCAGACCAGATATTGCAGGCTTCTTACCAGCATATTTTAAGGTCTGCTTATGTGACAACAAAACAGTTTGCTTTTTTGTGCAATTCAAAGGTTTTTAAATACCATTGCACAATCCTGTATTTGGGGTGTACTTAAAGTTTTACAATACAAAAGAGAAACCTATCTGAAATCTTTCAAGTTCGACTCCATTAGTATGCTGGTATTTATATTCTTTCCTTGATGATGGAGACAATGAAGCTAGAATAATTCCCATTTTGAATAATGTTTCTATAACGTTTTGTTTTTTAAAATGTTTATATTGGGTTATGTGATTTTCATATTTCCCAAGTCCGTTCTGTAAAATGGAATTATTTCAGATCAAGGTTAAATACTAGAAAATACATTGGTAAAAAGCTGAAATTGTGGGTACGAATCCCAGCTTCACCTCTTAATCAATGTGTGATCCTGGATATCTCATTTAATCTTGTATTTCTAAACCTATCAACATTACAAGTCACTAAACCTTTCAAAATTGTCAGCCCTTCAGAGTGATTTCATTCTCAGGGTATGACCTTTAAGAAAGACTCATTCATGTTTTCACTCGCTATATATAGTGTTGCTTCCTCTATAATAATAGTGAGCATTGAAATATTACACACCACAGCCACCTGTGTCTTTGCTCTCTAATGGCAACACTGCTTGAAAACCATGTCCCAATTCTAATCTCTCTGTCTGGATACAGACACCTTCCTGGTATCTTCAAATCGTCATCCACTCTCTATGCTATGGTATGTGTAGTTTTATCCTTGCTTCCCATTGGACGCCTGTATTCATGCTTGAGCACTTTTGCTGTCTCTGAGGAAGCTAATCTCACACTATTCTGGATTATGTGTACCTTTGTCATAAAATCTGTGTCCTGCAGTTGTACTATGTCCGGTATACCTTGCATGTGGCTGCTATTGATGACATGTTTGCTGTACCTATGCTTGAACACAAGTACCCTCGCGTAGACTGCTAATGTTGCCCTTGAAATGCTACTTGTTAATCACTCTGATTACAACATGAATGAAGAGTATAAGGTATCTGAAAGGAAGTTTACCATGCTTACTTTGATCTCTGCGAGGCAGCATATCAAGCTATGGGTTGTTATCGTGACGCGGGGTGCGACACACTAGATATTCCGCCCCGGGGCCCCACAGTGTTTAAGATGGCCCTGGGTGGAATGGAAAAGACCTTATGGAAGTGCTCCACATGCTGTGTGGTCCAGCACCACACCCAAACCTGCTACAGATGTCAAGGCTGCCATGAGGTGTATGGGAAGAGGTGGCTGCTGATTTGTTTGGGTCAGTAAGAGATGGGAGATATGTCCTGGTGGTAGTTTACGAGTCTTCTTGTTTCCCTGTGATGCCCATTGTGCAATCAACAGCCGCCACAAGTGTTATTCCTGCACTGGACCAAATATGCACAGCCTATGATGTCCCGAAGATTGAGAAGTCTGAAAATGGACCACCGTTCATGAGCCAAGATTTTGCAAATTTTGCAGCATACATGGGGTTTAAGCACCACAAGATCACACCATTATGGCCACAGGATAATGGCATGGTGGAATGATGCAAGACCAACATTAAAAAGGCACTCCAGATCGCTCATATCACGGATCGGCTATTTGAACAGATATTGAACCAGCTGCTCCGGGACTACAGGAACACCCCACACAGCACGATAATAGTGTGTCCAGCAGAGGCAATGTTTAGCCAGATGGTCTGGATATGACTTCCTCAAGCAGAATGGTAAAGGGGCCGACAAGACATGGATCATCAATTGAGGGAAAAGGATGTGAGGGAGAAGCAAAAGATGAAAAGGTATGCTGACAACAGAAGAGGAGCCAGAGAAGGGAATCTCCTAATAGGTGATCAAGTGATCGTATGGCAACCTCAGAGAAGGAAGGAGGACTCGACTTTTATACCAGAACTGCTAACTGTTACTGACGGAGAGGCACAATTATAAGAGCGGATGATGGGGAGAGAGCCATTACCCGGAATGTGTCGCATTTCAAGGGACACCAGGGTTCTGAAGGAGAAGCAGAGGCAGTGAAGATGACTCGAAAGCCTCATACTTAGGGGATTGCCAACTGTCAGATGAAGAATGGCAAGAGGCCACACAAAATCCCTTATTGGTGAGCCCTGAACAGTTCAAAGAAGCGCGTCCAACGCTGACCTGAATAAACCCGGAAGGGCTCATTGAGGAGTTGGACTTGATATATAAAAAGTGGGAGATGTAATGCTGTATGGCTCAGCTATCCACCTCGTTATGTAAGCCCCTAGTGTGGGAAAAAGAATCCTCCCACCCCAAAAATAAAAAGTACAACTAGCCCAACTGCGGGAATTAAACTGTGAAAGTAGTTCTTTCACTGCCCATGTACAGCACTCTGAGCGGCAACGGTTAAATAGCTGAGAAATTCTTTCTAAGAATGATATTCCCCATTAGTACCCGGCAACGCGAATCCACGGGATACACTTGTTGTGGATTGACTCGTTTCCGAGCTATACCACAGTGTAATCCCGTGGACGCACTTACGTGCATCGTGCGCCGTGTACACTGTTCTTTTCAAACCTTTTTTTTTCTTTCTGGCCACCATGGAAAGAGAGAAGGGACCACATGTAGTCCCTTCTCCCCATTCCATGGGGGCCATTTTTACAATTTACGTTTTTTTCAATGTAAGTGAATGGCAGCCATGGAAGGGGAGAAGGGGCTACACATAGTCACTTCTCCCCTTTCATGGCGGCCATTTTCTTTGTCTACTATGGCCGCCGTGCGAAAGAGAAAACAGACTTCATTTTCTGGCGGTGGCAGGCATTTTGTAATGACTTTTTTTTCTTTTGTTTTCCGGATGCAAAATGCAATGCATCTTGCAGCCGGAAAAAAAAAAAACATTGGTACCCCAGTCTAACGGGCTGGGGTACCAATGGCAATAAGCCCATCGACGGCAGGCATTACCGCCTACGGTAATGCCCCTGGGGCCTTCATTAAACCCCTCACTACGCTCAGGCCTGTAACTGTGGGCCTCGGGGGCATTACCTTAGGCGGTAATGGCCCGCCGTCTCGGGACGTATTGCCTCATTGTTATTCGGGTCCCTTTGCCAGCCTGCCGCAGGAAGCTCTGTCAATGAGCCTCGCTTGTGAGTAATTTCGGGCAGCGTGCTCAATTAGTGTAATGGAAACCTTGGCAATCCAGTCTCCTACCTAGAGGCCGTTGGTGCACAAAACACACAAAATCCTGGAGCCTACCCAAAAGGCCCAAAAAGTATAATGCATTAACAAAAATAATCAAAAGACCTGAACGATGGGACAAGATCTTCTGTCACTCAAAAAATACAAATTGAAAGCATGTCCAGCTGCAGGACTGGAACCTGTGACCTCTGATCTCTAACACTGACGCGTAATACTCGCAGCTTCTGAATCCGTGATGCTGACTGTGCTTTCCTATGAAAGTGCAGTTGTTTTCAGCATGAAACACAAGTGCTGAGAACATTAGTGGTTCATGTGCTTTTCTATAAAAGT
Source organism: Ambystoma mexicanum (assembly GCF_040938575.1). Lineage (NCBI taxonomy): Eukaryota > Metazoa > Chordata > Amphibia > Caudata > Ambystomatidae > Ambystoma > Ambystoma mexicanum. The sequence continues at coordinate 172,997,456 of NC_090925.1, forward strand.
GTGGCTGCCTTCCACAGGGATGTAGCAACTGGTAGAAAACAACGTTGCTGCCTCTTCTTGTACTTTTGAAAATGAAAGGCTACCACGCTGATAATTTACACACGTGGTTGTCATTGCACTTTCAAATTATTTAGTCTAAAAATATCAGATTTCTTCACGCTCTCATGTAACGGAGTCGTGACGTGCACTTCACTGGCTTCCGGTGAAGGCTTGAATTACCTTCAGGTTACTGGTCATCACATTCAAGTGTCGACTCGGGACTATGCCGACCTACCTACAAGATCATATCACGGAAAAACCCAATCACAGAAGTTTGAGATCGAGCAACCAAAACATTTTATTCCTGCCCAGATGTAAAACTAAGAAGGCCCAGGGAGGAGCGTTCTTCAGCGCTGCCCCCACATTACGGAACGCCTTGCCAGCACCGTTGAGAAGTTCTCTGTCCCTGAGCATGTTTAAAAAAGAGCTCAAGACCTGGCTGTTTCGATAAGTAGACTTTCTTCTTCCTCTATGCATTGGTGGGGGGTTTCTCCCCCGGGTTTTTTCTTGGACCCCACATGTCATTTGCCTTGTTTGTCTTGTCTGCGCCCTCACACCTACGGGTTTATGGATGCGCATTATAAATAGAATAAAAGTTAAAAAAAAATAAAAGATGTGCTCTTTCAACAATACCACAAAGCAATAGTTAAACAAAAATCGCGGGCACTTCTGAGTCAAGTTCAGGCAGCCTTGACATAGTTTTGAAGACTTTTGAAGACTTTGTAGTTACAGAAAGAATCTACACGTGTGTAGTTATTGATGAACATGTTGTGACGTAATCAGCCTGGAAAAATGACTTGGCTGACAGCAGCACTGCGCAGCGCTGGGTCACGCATCAACGGTACATGTTGTCTGTAGGTCTTCACTAAAAGAGGCACTTTCACTCCACAGTCTGCTTGCCAGGTTTGCTGCAGCCTTTGTAGTTCACTAAGCAGGGCAGACCTGTATATGTGGGCATTGCTTGCAGATGTGGCAACACTTCAGAGCAGAGGTCTGAAACCGTTGGCTCTCTAGATGTTTTGGACTACAGCTCCCATCAACCGGAATCAGCATAGCCAGTGGTGAACGATGATCATGGGAGATGAAGTCCAAAACATTTGGAAAGCCACAGGTGGTAGAAACATGCTTTAGGGGCCCGTGGTGTGTGAACTGGTGGGGTTAGTGAGATTAAACTCTGACTCCATTCTGCAAACAATTGTAAATTGCACTTTATTTACATTATATTGCTTAATTAGCAGCCTGAGAGGGGGCTCTGGCCCATTTGGAGGCTCGGAACGTTGGCTGTACAGTATGGTACAAGCCTGTGTTCCGACCTGCCTACGCAGCCAGCGCCCCCTTCCCTTGCCTTCCCCACTCCCCCTTCACCACTTAGCACCTATGTAGTTCTCTACCAGGTACTAATGGTGTTTTTTTAATTTAAAAATGAGGGAAAAAAAGAACGTAACGTTGTTACGTGACCCGGCGCTCGCAGTGCTGCTGTCAGCCAAGTCTGTTTTCCATGCTGATTACATCACATTCATCAACCTGGAAAAGGGACTTCCCTGACAGCAGCACTGCATGGCACCGAGCTACACACCAAAGATAAAATAGCATTTTATTAATGTTCGTGGGAGAAAACAAGAAACAGAGCCTGAATATAGTACAACCAAGGGCATATGCAAAGGAAGTCAACATTATACATTAAATAAGATTTAAGTGACAGTATGGGGCAGAGCAAAAATGAAGTTGGTGAAAAGATAAGGCTGGTACAAAAATAGGGGCAAATAGGGTATGGGATCTTTGCACAAGAAAAGGCATGAAGCAGGGAGTGCTTGTGTCTCTCCCACTAAAATGAAACCAGCATAGGCAAATACAATGGTTTTGCATGATGTAAACTAGGTTTCAGGCGTTGGAATCAATTTCCCAGGTGTTCACACCACATGCTAGTTTTTGCCAACATATGTGGGTATTACACTGATTGTCTCTGGTCCTCTAGGGTTCAGATTAAATGCCTTTGTATTGTAATCATATATTAGGCATTGTCATCAAAAGCCCAGGTACCTAAAACATTTCCGGGTTATGTTTTCAAAATAAAACCCAAGGCACTCACACGACTGCCCTCCAATACCCAGGATGTCTCACAATTGTCCACGATATGGACAGTTAGCTTCGCAATGGCTCTTTCATGTATGTTCAGAATCATCAGAGCAGCTCCTTGTTCATTATTGCCAAGCTAGGAGAGCAATGCCAGGGCTAATTATCCCCACCGTGACCCTTCTGGAAACTTTTGCAGCACCCCTTCCATTCTGCAAAAAAAACAAATGCCAGTGTAACAATCCAAGCCTTTTGAAACAGATGGTTTCCAAGAAATAGGGCGTTTAATTAGCCAACTCGCCCACCTGTGAATTGAGTGCAAAGTATTTACTTTACAAGATGTCTGCCTGCTTTTTGGTTGTGATATGTGGAATGCATGTCTTTCTAGTTTAGTAAGCAAAGGAGCCATGTTGGCATGGAAAAAAACAATGGTGATTAGTACAAAAAGCTACTGGGGTAATTGTGAAATGTTTCTTTTGAAATGCATTTCAAATGAATTTGGCAGCACCAGTTCTCAAAGTGCATATTTATAGAAATATGGTTTTCTAACAGAATTTGCATAGTTTACGATGAGACAAGGATGGCACCGATTATGTTATCCTTGACCGGTGCTCTTTTGCTGGCCAACTAGTTTTGTACATAAAACCAAAATACAAATACGAAATGTATTAAAGAAAAAATCAAAGACCATTATAAGATAAGTAGTTTTATGTAACACAAATCTGTGAAAACAAATGTAATGTAGTTTCCTCACAAACTGACTGGAAACAGCACCTTTAACAATGCAGTCACCATGGCCTGTTGCCTGCCCCATTACCTTGCAAAGTTATAGGATTTGGGCATATAACAGGGATCACAAAATCTACTAGCCCGTTCACTTAAGTGAGGAGATTTTATAAAGGGTGCACACCATTTGCATAGTACTTGAAGCTTGCTAGCGTGTATGTAGGTGTTTGAAACTTTTATTTGATATTTACTTCAAATAAACTTTGTTTGAAGCAAATGGCAAATATGTTTCACTGTGTATGGCTGGCCTTTGGGCGACAGCATTGCACCAGATAGGGAGTGTGCTTATGGTGACATGCACCATTTTAGAGAAAGCACTGGTAAATATTTGGTGTAGTGAGGTTATCCATTAAACTATGTTTTGTGTGAAATAGGAGTAGGATTGTCCTGCATTTTACCATACCACCTCACTATAAACTAAAGTGAGATGCTATTGTAATTTAATTTTTCTGCTTTTATGTCCTTAAGATAAGTGGGTGGAGTTTTGGCAAAGGGGGCAGAGTCTGAAGAATGGGGCGGCGTAAAGTCTGGGGGCTTGCGTGCACTTCTTTGGGCCTAGGGCAGAACAAAACCTGAATACACCGCTGTATGCAGTTGCACGACAATGTGCGTTGAGCAGCGGATGGCGGGGCCTTCATCACCAGGCATCTGCAGGTTGGGAAGGTGCCAACACAGAGGTGAGCTGCTAGTTTGCGCAACAGCAGAAACTTCCCTCTGGAGCTCAGGGTGGGCCTCTTTATTAAACCACACAAAGATGTGCTTTGTGCATGCGTCTGTGTGTGTATGTGGTAAAGGTGCCAGGTCCACTAGCATCTAGATGTATACAAACACTGAGACTACACCATTCATTTCATTTTTGCTGCATATGTCTCGCATGCTCCCAGTCCTAGTAATCGCTCTCTTCTCCCCTCTCTCTCTCTCTCGCTGCTTTGTTAACTCCCACTCGCTGCCAATACCCATCTCCTGACCGTCTGCCATATCACACTGCACGTCTCATGCTTTTTCTCTCTCTTCCTCAATCAGTCCATAGCCCTCTCCCTCTTTCTAGTCCCACTAGACCCACCTCTTACCTTTTTGCTGTCACTGCCTATCTGCTCTTACTCCCTGTCATCTAAGCTTAGTTACATATCTCTCGCTTGTGGCTTCTGTCTCTATCACTCTCCCTTCTCTTTGTACACTTCTTCATTCTGTCTGCCATGTCAGCCAGCGTGTGTGTGTGTCTAGCTTTCTCTCTTTCTATGTCACTCATTCTCCCGCGCTTTCTCTCTCTCCCCTCGCTGGATTTCACTGTGGCTGCCCCTGCCTCTCCCACTCTCTCCTTCTTGCGGTATCTGCCCCCTTCTTGCGGTATCTGCCCCTGCCTCTCCCACGCTCTCCTTCTTGCGGTATCTGCCCCTGCCTCTCCCGCTCTCTCCTTCTTGCGGTATCTGCCCCTGCCTCTCCCACTCTCTCCTTGTGGTATCTGCCCCTGCCTCTCCCACTCTCTCCTTCTTGCGGAATCTGCTCCTGCCTGTTTTTTTCCACTCTCATCATCGTGCCCTTTGCTGTTCTAGGCACACATGGAGTTCTCTGTCCAGGAAGCAAGCCCTGGAGATGAAGTCAGCCTGCAACTAGAGTCTGCGCCAGATTCTCTGTGTGCCATCTGCGCCGTGGACAAGAGCGTCACACTTGCGCGACCTGAAGCGGAACTTACCCCTGACATTGTGAGTCTTGATGCAACCCATACCCCTCGAATAACACTCACTTTGGAGCGTTCGATGAGTGTTTAGAAGTTACTTTAGTTAAGCAAATAGTAATTTGCCACATGTACCAACCCAAAAATGTCCTCCAGACTAAGCCTTTGAATAGAAAGTTAATGGGAGTCATTTTAATTTCAAATCTAAATGACATGGAGGCAGTGGTGGTGGGGGTAGCTTTTAGTACCAGGGCGGTCAGGTGGCTCCTGATGGGGTACAGGCATTGTAAATGATTCAAGGTCAGCAGTGGAAAGTGAATGTTTTAATTGACGGGTCATAAACATCTCCCAATTATCATGAGTGACAGAGTGTAGCATGGAGCCCTAACTGATGTGTGGGGGATGGGAGTATTCTTCTTCCTAGAAAACCTTTAAAATAATGTGTGTTGCTTTTGGACACTGTCTCTTTAACCCAGCTGGAGGAAGTGGAAGAGAGTCAGGCATTTCAATAGCTGTGTACAGCGTGATGCGCTCGTGAAGTGCAGGGAAAGTGCAGTTAGTGCAGGACTCCCTGTACTATAGACGGCTGAGGTATGGCATTCCATTTGGATTATTTGGCATATTGCATCATCTGAGGAGAGACGCTGGCTCTTTAACCCAGCTGGAGGAAGTGGAAGAGAGCCCGGCATTTCAATAGCTGTGTACAGCGTGATGCGCTCGTGAAGTGCAGTTAGTGCAGGACTCCCTGTACTATAGACGGCTGAGGTATGGCATTCCATTTGGATTATTTGGCATATTGCAGCATCTGAGGAGAGACGCTGGCTCTTTAACCCAGCTGGAGGAAGTGGAAGAGAGACACGCATTTATATAGCCACGTATGGTGCAAAGTGCCTGCGAAGCGCATGGAAGGTGCATTTGGAGCAGTTGGCGCAGGTGGTGGTGGCCTGAGACCTTCATGCCATTCCACTGCCTGGTGGGCCCAGGGGAAGTTCTGCTCTCATCATTTTACTTATGGGTAAGCAAATCTACCTTTTAAATCCTAGTTGATAAGGCAAGAGACACCATTGTCTTTTGTGATTGTGCAACATTCGAGTGATGTTAGCATATATTCTTCACAGCAGGGAGGTACGCCTGCTTATGGGAGATCGAACCACAAATCGAATGTTAGGAGAACTCATTGCTGGTGCAACAGGGCGATAAAGTGACCAACCCCCACCCAATCGTAACAGCAAACAAAATCGCAATTTATTCCAAACTTACTGTGATATGTGGGGCCGCTGAGCCTCCTGGGGCTTTGCAACTGCAAGCATCTGCAATGGTAGGGCGGTGATCACTAACTCCATGCACAAGAAGATTCCTGCACTTTAACGGGACAGATCACGCGACGCCGCCTCTTTTATTTAGAGTGTTTCTTTCTTCCTTCCTGCCTTGGTTTGGAAAGAGAAGCAGAAATAGAGATGGGAGATGATGCTGCCTTACCATTGAGGTCTGCTAAACCCTAACACACTGCTTCTGTGGGCCCCTTTAAAGGATTCTAATTAAAAGGACCTCAGCAGAGTGGTCAGTCCAAGCCACCCTTGTTCACAATTGCCCACTCACCTATGCACTATAATTCCCATCTTTAATATCTGCTTCTATTGGCACTTTAAACGTGTTAATGCAGCCTTTACTAGGACTCTATGATCACGTTACCCTCAAGGTCAACAACAATTCGGACCAGTTACAAGAAGCACTCAGGCACCTCAGATAAATGATGTATTGAGTACATTTGGATGCAATGGTAGAATGAGCAAGCATGTCACTAGATAAGCATCTGAGATCCCTGATTTGCAGAAATTGATCCATAGAGGTCCTTGGTTATTCGATTTGGGGTTGAATGACCGAAGCGGAAATGTTCGAGGGAGAAAGGACAGAAGATTATGTTTTCGAAATGTATCCCCTGAACATTATCGACTTACCCAAGCCCCTACCCACACCCCCACCCACACCACTACCCACACCCCCACCTCCCACCCCCCTACTTACCTTGCATTCCACCTTGCTCTGTCCCTGCAACACCTGTTCCCTTTCACTTCCGCGATCGGGAACCAGCACCGCAGGTCCTCTCTTTTTTTTTCGGGTCGGCTGCGGGGTAGTTGCCTGCAACCCCTGCTCACTATACTCTATAGTATAGTGAGCGGTGGGTTGCATGGAACACCCCCGCAGCCACCGCTCACAGTATAGTGAGCAGGGGTCGTGGTGGACACCCTCGCAGCACTTTTCTTTTTTTTGGGACTGCAGGACAGCTGCGGGGGACACCCCCGCAACCCGCACTCACAGTATAGTGACCAGGGGTCACGGTGGACATCCCTGCATCCCTAGACAGAGTTGCAAAGACCTAACCAACGAAAAGTCGACCTTTTTAGGAGGTCAAAAATTTGGTAGTACCTTCTTTAGGACTTTTGGTTAGGTAGGTCTTTTCAACCCGGTCTTTTTGACCGAAACTGGGTAATTCATGTAGTGATGAAAGCTTGGTGGTTTTAAATCACAAAGACTCCAATGCATTGTTGAGGTGATGGCTAATGTGGATGACATAACTGCCTCAGAGGAAAAGAGGATGGACAGTGTGCACCACAATAAGCTGTGGGGAGAAACAAGAGGCCCGTTATACAACGTAAGCAAAATATGCATATATATCAAAATGTTGTGAGTCATACAAAACACAGAGGTTTGCGACCATTTCTAAGAACATTGAAAACAGCGGCTAGCTGCTATGTTTACTCCTGGAGAACAATGATTAGCTTCTACGGGCGGCGTGCAAGCAGGAAAGGTGAAGTTCAAAGGAAGCAACAAGAAGAGAAGCCTGGCAGACAAAAGTCAGGATATTCCTCTATCCCTAGATAAACAAAGGGCGCCAGCAGGCAACATGAGGCCCAAGACTGTGTGTGCTTGGATGACAGCAACCTGAATGATTACGCTGATTACGCAGGTTTTCAAGACCTTGGAGCAGAACATGCACATGTCCCTCCCAGTACTCAGCTTGCTCAATTCACCTCACATTTGGAAGTAACTCATTTGAAGCTGGTGCAAGCTACTATATTGAGACCTTCTAAAAGCCAAGCTGGACGTATCTTTCTTAGGGATGCTGTACTTTGCCTGTGTCTAAAAGCAAGGTTCCAAGACAAGGAGGTAGCCCCTCTCAATTGCTCAAGGGTCTAGAACATTTCATTTGAAATTCTCTCCTATAGACAAAGATGGTATTGACAGAGTGAGTTTACACTTGAATTCCAGACCCATTTATAACATAATATTGTTTGATAGGGAGACATTTTTTGTTAGCAAGTTGTGTTATTTATCCCGCCAAGGTTCTGCTGTGGAATACAACAGTGAATTACAAAAGGGGTGGTTGACTAGCGGCTTCTAGAGGGCCAAGGATTGGAACTGGATAATTGGAGAGGGGCTTAGAATTGGTTGTTCTTGAGATAAGTAGGACACATGTATTGTAGAAGCGGTTAGCACTGTCATCTAGTATTGATAATCTAAAATGGGTGTGCTTACCAAAAATGCTGTAATGAGGAAACAGGCAGCGCCTAGGCTTTTGTCCCTCTTGTCTTGGAATTCCAGACCCTTAACAGTTTCTTGGCCAACAAAGATGCTTTTGATCATTTAGGGGTGCATGCTTTAAATCCTTTGCAGGAGTCATGGCTTCTGGAGTTACCCTTAAAATGATAGATGTGTTACATGTGTGAAGAAAGCATCCAAGAGCCTTGGGAGCGGCCAGGAGTAGCCTATGTATTGCCATTTATAAGCATTTGCAAGCATATGTAGCTCTTATCGAGCCTGCGTTGGATGATGTGATGGCCTTTTGTTTAAGTTGGAACGGGAAATCTTGAAGGGGTGACCTTTGTATCTTAAACATACATTGTAACCTGATAAGATGATAGAGGAAATTGATGAGGAAGAAAATTGCCAGGCTGCTTCAACTGTGTTTCTAGACGGGTAACTCAGAAAATCTCATCCTATAGGGGGCTTAAACTGTAAGAGTAGTCATGAGCGTAGTCCTGGGAAATGTTGGGGTAAAGAAAACTATCTTAACCTTGCCCATGGCACTTCAGCTCATAAGAACCGACCTTATTGGTCTGCCTGGGCAACACTAATGGATGCCAGGAACATGGCTATGATGAATGGTAGTGAATGCCCAGAGCAAATGCACCAGCTCAGGCCGTAAAGCCTCTACCAACATAGATTACATTTTTGGGACTCCTTCCTCATACATTGCTTGCTTGACTCTTCACAATTTAGCCCGTGGTGTAAGAGATCGCATGCATATTGTTTTCAACACCAATATCAACGCTCAATTGAGGGATGAAACTGAAGGCTTTGCAGGATTTACACTGAGCAAAGCCTGTAATAAAGAAATGTGGAATTCCGGAAACATCCATAAAATGGATGAAATTATAAGGCAAACATTTTTTGTATGCAAGTGTGTCTGGGAGTGAAATCTTCCAACCCAGATATTTCTATGATATATCATAAGATGTTGGGTGCCGTCTGTCTCACCTCGCCAATTAAACTTGGATCAGTTCATGCAGATTCATGGAGCCTATTTGACAAGCAAACCACACTTGTTTTTTTAAACAAGCCTTAAGAGATTTGCAGGTATCTACTCAGTTAAGCTGGAACCATATCACTGTGGAAAAAAAGAAAATAACCCAGCCTTATAAGAACTAGTTAATGTGGCATAGTCAAAATAAATCTTTAGTACAGAGCCGAAACATACTACAGGCAGTTGGTAACACGGATATACTGAATTTCTAGAAATTATTGTCGTATTCAGAATTGGCTCAATATTGAGAATGGGCAAACCGTATAATTGATGCTATCTGGATGAATCACTGCACCCCAGTTTATGCCCTGGTTGTGGTAAGAGAGGGGGGTGGTGGTGACAGTGGCAGTGTTTGCCAGTTTGGGAGATTATTGTCATGATGGATGAATTAGAATAAGAGGTTTAGAGCCATCTCTAGGACCTGATGAGCGGGTCTATGTTACACTTGAGGGAAACCCTGCCTCACAAGCCAAGATCCTGTACTGCTTATCCAATCAGGTGATACTTAAAAGAAAACTGTGGGAACACGATTGGCAAAATAGTATCATGGAAGCCTCCAAATACCTATCAATGCACAAATACATGGAGTTTTATTTTAAGCAACCTTTGTTACAACCCTACCTATGAAATGTTCCTTCCCCTAAATACAGATATCTATTTTTAAGATAGTGTTTACTTTTATTGCCGGCGCTTCAAGTTATGGGGCCAAAGAGACAAATAAAGAAGGAGGAATGCATCTGCTGCTTGTTTGAGGTGGAACGGAGACTAGAGATGCTAACACATCGGATGAAAGATTGCGTCGTCACCATACCAACCAGATGTGATACGTTTAGATGTTTTTCACAGAACCTGCGTTGTATATTTACAGAACATTTTTGGATCAGGACAATGCAAGGGTGTCAAATGTCTCTCCTAATAGCAGTTGTTAAATGTATAATTAAATTGAATGACATTTTAGAAGATGGATTTTTATAAGTATTTTAAATCTATTTAATGCTTTTGTATATGTATGATTCTCTTTTTATCTCTTGGAATATTTATGCAATTTTTTATTTGTATAAGGTTCGCTTTCAAACCAAACACATACCAATAAGAAAAGAGGGCATTTTACAGCACAATCTTACCAACAGTATGCAGGTGCATTTTACAACATTATCATGATGGCCGAGTCCACTGCATATGCCACCATTGCACTGTAAGTCACTTTTATGAAGCTGTTCTGATTCTTAGCCTACCCAAAGGGAAGCATTTCCTCACCCTGCGTGATACAGCCAAGCACCTGAGTGACCCTTGGTTGAGGCTGCTGCTCTAATCTGGCCATGACAGTAATGGTCCCTGTAAATCGCTTCATGAAACTGAGGCCATAATCTAAGTATATTATAATTGGGCAAAGCAAATCACTATCATGATGCTGCAACCACAACCTATGCCAGTAATGGTCATTGTAAATCACTTTCATGATGCTGCAACCACAACCTTTGCCAGCAATGGTTGATGGAAATCTCTTCATGAAGTTGCAGCCACAATATATGCTAATATGGTCATTGTAAATCAGTTCAATAATATGTGGCCAGAATCTAGGCCACCTGTTCTGATACTTGGCTGAACCAAAGGGAAATGCCCCCACCCCACCTTACGCAGCACAGCCAAGTGCCTGAGTAACACGACACTGGCAGGAGGTTGTTACCATAATCAATGTATGCTAGTAATGGGCACCGTCACTTAATTCATGATGCTGCTGCCACAAGATATGCCAGTAATGGTCACTGTAAATTGCTTCCAACCCAACCCCCACCATACAAAGACGTGCAAGACTTGTATTCTAGTGAGGAGGCAGCAGGACCAGAAATGCTGCCAGGCAATGCCCGCAAGGACTTGAACTCAGGGGGCACTCGCTGGTCGATGACAATGTGGCCGCCTAGCAACCGGGACGCCATTGCGCCATTGCTACATGGGCCAGGAAAAGCTGTTTAAAAAGATAAAGCACCAAGACTGTGGGAGCCAGGGCATTGCTGCGGGCACATGAGATGGGGGACAAGAGGTTGGATAGACCCCTTCTGGCCCACCTGACTCCACACCAACACATCCATTTAAGTGCAAAAGGTCACAGTCCGTGCAATTATTAACTTTTTTTTACCACATAGTGGAAAGGTAAAGAGTAAAACCAAGATAAAATCGTCTTTGCTCTTCACTTCCACTATGCTGGTGGAAAACAGTGAATGCCTCCCGAATATCATGATTACGAGAGGCCATTACAATGGCTTCCTGTTGAATCCACCTGCTTTTACCAGGTGATAATTTGAGGCAAATTCCATCGCTTGCAGCCTTTGTAGGGCTAGAGGGAAAAGCAGGTGACATCTTAAGCCCATTCTGCTCCCCAACTCAGCCTGATAAATTGAAAAGAATCCCGCTGATCGGTAAAAATGGGGTTAAAGCGTACTGCTACTTTTACTGCCATTTCTACTGATCCGCGGGACTCGCAACATGACCGCCTAATGCTAGAACAGTTTGCCCTTGTTAAGAGGGTCGGACAGAAAGTTGCAACCAAATTCACATTGACCAAACAGAGTTCAATGTAATCACGTAGAACCAGTTAGAACAGCATCTCAATGTCAAGGGACCCTCCTTGCAACTACAAGCCTCATCTTCATGGGGGCTTCAAATGAGACGAATTTACTTTTTGGTCTGATCTGTGCTTTTAGGTTCTCCTAAGAGAGCAGGGTATGGAGAGGGAAGCACGCTCGTTGCATTACCCCACTCTGTGAAGGTAATCCCGCAGCGCCTCCACCCGTATCTCATTTTGATGCAGGAGATGAAGCTTGAGTACACATGGATTGCTGCTGCTGTTTTTTTCCAAATCTGAACAAGTAGGAAGTTTTGGGTAATGATGGCCGCCAAGGACATACAAAGCTGATGCCTTTTCTGTGCATTTCCTGGAAGGAGGGGTAAAAGGCAGGGGTACACCAGAATTGCACGGATTCATGTGCCCTTTTACTGACCTGACTGCCAAATAATTACAATCACCTGTAACAGCGGCGGGCATGGCCATCTTGTGCTATGGGGGATTGTACAGCTCACTTAAAAGGAGCCACAGGTTTAGGTTTCAGTGAGCCATGCAGTCTCCTGTAGCAGAGGATTTTGATCATTTACTAGTAGGGGGCAGTAAAACGGCATAGGAATCCAGCCAGTTCACAGGTTCCTCTGCCTTTTTAAACCCAGCCTGGAAAGCTGCAGTAATAGCCTCCACCATGCACACGCCTGATGGGCTTCATTATTAGGAATACCTGTTAAGATGGATTTCTGAACTCGGACCTGGAGGGGCAGACGTTCAGAAGGCCAGCCTAGTTTTTTGGAACAGGGTAACCTCTGGACAAGCCAGACCAATCAGGGCAGCTATGGCAGGCGGTCAAGGCTAAGTCTCAGGAGGGGTGAGGGTGACTGAAGGACCTCAATGAGCACACAAAGCAAGGACACTTACAAATTACTCCAGACAGGTGTTATATCAAAAATATAGATACATTTATTACAAGGCCTTTGTAACATAGATCATAGCAAAAGAATCACAGTAAAACCAAGTAAACCAACACAACACTATCAACACAATGTATATGCAAGACCATTGGGGTCTAAAGGGTTAAATGCATGAAATATGTCGACAACCTAGATGGGAAGGAAACAGGCAGTGCAGATAGACTTTAGGCCCCTTTGACATTGACAATACACCTAACTAAGAGGCAGTGCAAGCCCTAAGAAGAGAGGAGCCTCGTGCTCAATAGTACACGCAATGCCAAGGCACGCGGTTGTTCCAATGGGCATAATATGGTCTATTCAGGGGTCACTTGAAGCTCTGGAAGGTGGAAGAGGCGATGCAGAACAAGTTCCCACTATTCAAGAAGGACCTCCACTTGAAGGCAGAGGCAGTTCGAGAGTTCGGGATGGAGTCGCTATTTTGCAATAGCAGTGGAAATGAGAGGGGCCCCCAGGGGCCACTGGTGCGTAAAAATTGGTCTTTGCACTAGGGGTCACCAGTTGGGGTATTGAGTATTCACTGGTCCCCGACATAAGCAGACCCAAACTTCGGCAGGTCAGTCCACTTCGCTTGCAGGTTCGAATGCAGCAAAAAGGACGTCTCGGCACCTTTTAGTTCCTGAGATACAGCGATGATTCCCAAACGGGGCAGTGGCGATTTCTCCGCTACAGGTGGATGAATTGACCCAGTTTCACTGCAGCAGGCTTCAGGGGCAAGAGGGTCACAAATGCAGCAGACTTGCAAAGGACGTTGCCACGGCAGGGCAACATGGTAACTGCGTTTACTCCGGTCCAGGCTCACTCGTCTCACTTCAGACCTGGGAACGACAAGTATATAAAATTCGGTGTGAGGGTGCCGTGGACACAGAGCTAGCAGTATACCAAGTTTAGAGGGGCTCCTCAAACCGGCAGCAGTGGCAGAGCAAAGCAACTGGGTAAACTGGTCAGTCCACTGGTTGGTCCCACTATTCCAATGGGTCGAAGCGTCTTCGCAGACCTTCTAGGACGACCAGAAGCAGAGGGGTCACACGGGACGACAGAGGGCTCAGGGTGCCAAACCTTCCAGCGGGTCACCAGCGGTTCCCCGACCCGGCTTCGTAGTTGCAGGATACTTGGATCCTATCCTTTGTTCAGTGAGAACTCAGGAGATCGACCTGGTAGTGGTGTTTTCAGCCTCCTCTTATCCAAAGTTCCCTTCATGCCAAAACGGAGAGGACCCAATGGGAGAGCTGCTCACGAACACATACTCCATACGTTGACCAATCACGGACCAGGGTGGTCCCAGGCATTCATGGCACTCCAGACTCTGTGGCACCCAGGATGTGTATTGGAACCAGACGTTTCAGCCCACATCCTGGAGGCACACACACAAAGCATGCAGAAGCCTGCGAAAGCATTGGGATTCGCAGGAAAGTGCATGACCAAATAAGGACTGACCTGGGTCTACTCGACCTGGGGAAGGTGAAGGGGCAAGATGGCCAAAGGACAGGACAAAGAACCTTGTGGCATGGCCATTTTGGAGCCAGGCCACCTATTTGTGCCAAACGCGGTTAACGCGGTAAACATGACAGGAAAGGGTTAAAAATAATGCGAAAAGATCGCTGCCACCAGGCCTGTCCATGACACATCTGCACAGTTCATAAAAAGTCCAGCGAGAGTGTCTAGGGCCTTTGGAAATGACTATAGGCCCAAGTGTGCTGTATCGAAGATACATTGCACACTTGTTACATGTTGCACAAACATTGCAACATAGGAAAGGACTAAGGGAAACCAAGTCTGCCAGTACTGACTGTCTGAAGCGAATTTCAGTTTCCCCATAAAAAGTGAGCGAAAGCCCAGAGGAGTACAGATGAAGGCTGCGCTTCTCTGGCACAGTCAGTCAAGGGTGTCTAAACAGCAGCAAAAAGTTGACACATGGAGGGAAAATTCCATATAATTATGAAATCTTTCCTAACAATACCTATGGGCTCTGCCTGCTTTTTTCAGGTTTATAAAGTGTTGTCTATGCGGTCAGTGCCACTTGTTTCCCCTGGGATTCAAGCATCTCCTCCTACATCAAAGTGAGACAGCAGCGGATACACTGTTGGTTTCCACTCGCAGAGCATATTTCACACACTGTATCCTGCTATTTCAAGGGAAAAAGATGGAAAACGTTTGCCCTACTATTTTCTTCTAATCAGTCCCATTTTAAAGCCCCATGAAAATGATGATATGATATGATATGGCATTTATAACGCGCCTATACACAAGTGTTTCAAGGCGCGACGAGACAAGGGAGGGGGAACAGAGGGAAGACAGACAACAATCCAACTAGGCCAGATGTCATTCATATCGCGCAAGTGCATGGGAAGGGGAAGTGGGAAAATTTGAGGGGGGGTGGACAGTGCAGTACATGGTATAAAGGAATAAATAACAATAAGTAAAAGTACGGCCAGCAGGTGGCAAGTGCAAGGGTAAGTGCAGACATCAGGGGTCAAGTGCTGGTAGTGGGACTGTAGGGATACAGAAGAGTGGCCAGGTAATCAGTGCAATATCAGATTCAGCTAGGAAGTCAGCAGTGGGGGGGGGGAGCAAAGAGAAAGGTTTTGAGGTGCCTCCGGAACCGGAGATGATTCTCCTCAAGTTTCAGGGAGGCAGGGAGGCTGTTCCAGAGGGAGGCCCCTGCCGCAGAGAGAGATCTACCACCAACTCATTGCTTGGAGAAGCGACTGACCCTGATGGTGCAAGTAGTATCAAGATAAGCTGTGTGCTGCATATTTAGGTCCCCATTTGCAAAACCCTTGCAGCATCATTGGCCAAGATTACAGGGGTGCAGAAGAGCCTGCACATATGAGTCTTTGGAGAGCCAGAAGAAAAGCAGAAAACAGAATGGTGGGCCACAGCAAAGAGTCAACTTATCACAAGGGGTGCAGCCAGCATGCCTGGCCAAGTTTACCCATCTCCGGCTTTCCATTTCCACCAGGTGTATCAGAAGATAGCTTTCAGCAACACAGTGGGATACCCTTATCGTGTGCAAGAACCAGACCCCCCTTGCTTCAGGCCTCGTCGTTTCTGGAAGCGGTCACTAGGAGAGCAACCGGATGCAGGGAGCCACAACATTCGGAAACGAGCAGTCCCGTGGGCAGCGCAGACCCAAAATCAAATTGATATCTACACCATCATACAGGTAATTTCTCCCAACATTGTGTAAACTGTAACAAAGTTTAACCGGTTCAGCCGGCCACAGTATGTGCTTCCTTTAATGGCTGAGAGAGCAGCGTGATATGTGTTCCCTATATTGACTGTGTTGTGATATCAGTGTGTGATGACCTTCTTCTGTTGGCTGCGTTGTTCGTGTCCGATGAGCTCTTTCTATTGTGTTGTAAACAATATGAGTGTGCATGATCTTCTGGTGGCAACAATTTTAAGATGTGATGAGGTTCTTCTTTTGGCTGTGATATCCATGTGGGATAAGCTCCTTATGTTGGCTGTCATGTGTCACCAGCATGTGATGTGGTCCATCTACTGGCTGTCAAGTGATATCCGTCTGTTGGTAAAGATCTAGTGCTCCAGGGACCAATTATCTCCTAGTTTGATATAAACCAGAGGGGAGCTGGAGTCATCAATGTGTACCCGATCTGTACTGTTGTAACCCAATGTATGTTCCATATTTGGCATTCATTCATATGCGGTTTCTAAATATTTTCTTCAAATTCAGTAATCCACTTTTCAAGGTGAAGCATCACTCTAGATTTTAGGTCTTTGACCATTGGCTGGCCAGATGTATTGGACTACAACCCCCATCAGCCCTAGCCAGCATATTCGATGATGGGGGCAAAACATCTGCAGATCTGCAGGTTGCAGAACCATGGTCTAGCTTTTGCAAGTGATTAGCAACATTTTATTTGTTACAAATAACTCTAGGTGCCACATGACTTGCAGTGAAAATGTTCATCAGACATCCCTTACTTTTAACTTTTAATACAGAGCTAAAAGCTTGCAGAGTAATTGGAAAAAATAGAACGCAAATGTGGTATGTTACATGTGATAATTACACGTGTAGGTCATTGTAGCGTCCCTTAAGATACCGTTTTGGTACATTTATTTTATTTATTTAATTGTTTTTTTATAACGCACCTAATACCATACCTGAGTTAGGTTTCTAAGAGCGGATCCGGTATTTGAACCTCTGTCGCTCTACGTGCACTTGCTTGCTTAAGGGAGGCTAAGTTAAGATCTTTTTTTCAAATGCCCTGAACAGCATTTGGAAATTCATGCAAGTTTACCATCAACTTGTGCAGCTTCGAGGGAAAAGGTTCCTCAAAGGAGATCTTCAATAGGGTCCGTTTCTCCAAATGTCTATTAATACACCTTTGAAAAGGTTACTGCTATCGGTAATGCAAGGGTACTGTTGACTTGTATTAGTAGAATTGTGTCAAAATATGAATCTTTTTTCTTAGGATTACCTTTTGCCTAGTGTTATTTTTGTTGGCTTTCTTCAATCCTTTTTGTTTTTGGGGTTTTTATCTTGCCCCATTACTTTTTTAAACAGGGCTATCCCCTTTAGTCCCACCGCTTCACCCACAGTTTTCGTTAAGTGTGGAGCTGATGTCAGAATTAGCCTTGTTTTTATGATGAAGAGCTAGTTGTTGGGTTCTCAGTGATGAAGCCTGACTGGTGCTGTTAGTTGTTGTTGTTGAAATGCAGCTGTACTCTCCTGTATTTCTTTTCTTATTGTTGTATTTCTTTAAGGTTGTAATGACAGATATCATGTCATGTATTTGCTTGTGCGGCCTTTATCAAATAACTAAAATCCCTCCTCTTTACCCACCCGTCTCCCTAATGCCGCCGGCCTTCCTTTCTAGCACCAACCAGTGGGAGGTTTCCCAGTCCGCATGGCAATTAACCCTTTGTCTTTTCTATTGGATGCAGCGGATGGGGATAAAGGTCATTTCAAACTGTCTAATCAAGAAACCGCCAGTGTGCAGTGGGCGGCCTTCACCTCCGATTGCATCGCAGACCTTCATTGGCCCAGATGGTAAGAGATGACTGTGACCAGAACTGGTGTCCAGTGGGCCCCATACCCTGTCTGAGCCAATAAGCATAGAAGAGACTGCATTTTCATGTGATGTTAATATGCTTTTATACTGCTCCAAATCACCACCGTAGTAGTTTCAGAGTGCCTACCCTTGTCCATGGAGTGGTGACCTGAGCCCCCGGGATCCAGACCTTAGTCTGCTGGAGGAAATAAAATGAGTGAGGGGATGGAAGATAAGTGGGTGGGGAAGACAGACTTAGATCCTTCTTTGATCCTAGAATCACAGGGGGGATCCAGCGGGCGATTCATGTTTTGTTATAGCCTGGATGCATGTCAGCTCCTAGAGGGGAAAGTATAAAGTTAACCGGTTTGGGGACCCGCATTCTACTGCATGCAGACTTGTGCAGTGGATCATAGTTCTGCAGAAGGGACGAGGTGGATATGTCGTAAAGGGGCTGTCTTAAAGCGAATGGAGCTGTGTTTCCAAAGCAGGTTTGGAGAATTGCAAGTTAGTACACAATGTAATGTTGGATGCATAGGGGGCTTCAGAGCATGGTCAGGCAGTCCTGTAAGTTTGGAGGATCTGTATACGTTGTCAAACAGAGGCCAGGCCTGAGCCAAGAGTGGCCTACTCAATAATAGACTGTGTATAAAGGTGAATGTTGCTGCTAACAGGCGGTAAAGGAATGGAGTGGAAAAAACGGGTACGGTAAAATGGAAACAGCCTGGCATCTTGATGTCAAAAAAGGTAGGAATTGTTGTTCTGTGCCACGTTATGCTAGTCTTTATTGAGACAGAGGGGTGTTTTATTCAGGAGTAGCCAATGACCATACTGGTGATTAGGTCATTGTTGTTGTTGTGCTACGTGTCTCCTTAAAACCCCAGAGGTTGGCAGGTCAGTGCATCAGCCCAACAGGAGCATTTCCCTCCACCAAAAAGCTCAGGCCTCCCCACTTTCCACAGGACGGGGGGGAGGGGTCGGTCCAAATCTGACAATGAAATTCAAGCAGCTGATGGATGTTTGCCAGTATTGCCTATTCTGGTTTCTTGTATAATTCTGCCGGCCGCTGTCTCCTTCCTGCCCCTCCTCTCTTGCAGGAGAAGTGATGCTGTACCCGGATCCTGTTTCTGGCTCTAGCACACAAATCATCTCCATCGATATGGAAGGTTTTGATCTCGCCAGCCCCGATGACAAGGCAGCCAAGAGCGATGTCCGCACATACTTCCCCGATACGTGGTTTTGCCATTTGATGCAGATGAAGTACGTACATTTAGAGCTGACTAGTCTGCAAATACTCTTTTAGATTGACAACTTTCCCTTTTTCAAGTCATATGACTGGTGGCATTTCTCACCTTCTAGATTAAATTCACAAAATGCACGCACTCACTCACTCTCTCTCTCTCTCTCTCTCTCACACACACACACACGCTCTCTCCATCTCTCTTTCGCTCTCTCCCCTGTCCCTCTGCACTCCCCATATTATATTTTGTTGTAATGGTTTCATACTGTTCCAGCCCACAACTGTGGTAGACTCAGAGCACCTGGCATGTCGGTGGATTGGCGTATTGGGCCCCTGCCAGGAGAAATGTCAGACATTTCTATGGGTCATAGTACAGGGATCCGGCAGCCACAGGGGAATTCTATAACCCAGGAGGGAAACACAGACTAAGACCAGGTTATTTTATAAAGTAATGGAAGCACGCGGTGGCTTGTCGTATGGTGTTTACGTATGGTTGAGGTTTTCTTCTACTCCTTAGATAGCTGTTGAGACCATCGACTCCTTTTATATTTGGTCCCTTGCACAACCTGATGCAAGAGATATTTCAGTTGTTTGAATGTAGAATTTGCATCACGTGCAACAACAAAAAAGTACATTGTAAATGTCGATTCTCTGCACTGTTTATTTTTCCACATTGATTGATTTGAAAATAAGTCAATGTATATTCAGTTTCATTGTTCTCTTTCCCGGAAGACAACATACTTCCTTGGTTAAACTTCTAAAAGTAAACTACACATTACATTACAATTTATACTCATTGACTTACTACCAACAGATGTTTCACAAAATGGACTTTATATTAATTCTTAACCCAGTAGAGTGAGCTTCTTCAAGGACATTTTCACTTTTTCTTGTTGATTATTTTTCATTGATAACCTGGTAAGGTTTTGTAATTTGTACACTTATACAATCAGATTCTTTCTTATTGTGCTGTAGTTTTTTCTTGCGTGGCTAGTGTTATTTCATGCGTTCTTCAAAGACTCCGATATTGATTTGTTATTCATTCTTTTTAATTGATAGCTTGCTCTTTTTCATCAGAATGACAGAACCATGTAGTTGCCATGCTGCGTAGAATCAGAAAAAAAGCTAAATAATAGTTAAGAGGATTAAATAACAAGAAACAAGAATGAAGAATCAACCGTAGTAAATGAAAATGTATTAGCACATGGAGATCGTTATTGACCTCCTCTCAGCCAATCAGAATATGTAGAGTGTACTCAATAACTACAAGTATCGACTGGATTCTCAACATTCTGTCTCCAAAAGCAGACTGGGAAACATCAATGCAGTTTCCAGACAAGATTTCTTTCAAGAGGACACTTCATCTCTGGGAGGAAACGTTTTGCTGAACATCCTATTTAACACACAAAAGGGAAAGCTAAAACAAGGGAAAATCCTTTCACTCTCTTATATAGAAACAGTTGATTTTGACATAACACCTAATGCATGCTAACCATGTTTCAGTTAAACTACATTTGCAATAAAAATGCTTAACCTATGAGGACAACCATGTTATTGAAAAAAACTAAAATAAAACCACATTTAATCTACCAACTCAGTTTGTCTATTTACTTTACTCGCTATTAAACTAAAATGTTTTACTTCAACACTAAAACTCGAAAAAACCTGTCTTGCTACTGGTGCTACGGGCTAATAGCCTTATTGACCTTGGGAGGAGTCATTATCATTTGGAATAATGACGCTACCCCAACTTCTTGCTCTCGGTTTCTTCTCTGGCCATAAATTGGAGCTGAGTCATTATCCCATAATAGTGACCCCATCACGTTCTAGGAGGTTATTATAATATTGAAGTGTTTGAAGAAGACATAAAATAATACCATCAATTCAAGAGAAAACTACAGAGGAATAAGAAAGAAACTAATTGCTATAAGTGTGCAAGTAAAAACATTCAAAGATCTTTCCACGTTAACAATACAAAATAAGCCAAGAGAAAAAGTTAAAATGGCTCTGACGACGCTCAAAGTAATGGGTTAAGAATGAATATAAAGCACACCTTGAGAAACACTTGTTGGCCGTAATTAAATGAGTATAAATTCTAATATGTAATGTATACTTTATTTTATTTAGAGGTGTCACTTGGTTAACTATCAAACCTTTCACACCATATACATGTAAAATGAAATAGCATGAAAACACATGTATTACAATATATAAAGTATGATGTAACCCAAGTTAAATGGATTTGCATGATTTTACCATCGCGGATTGGCCGCAACGGAATAGTCTGCATGGGAAATGATTGCAACACCGAAATGTTCGTACATTTCCCATACGGGCATCCATTAAAATCACACAGATTCAAAGTGACACCCATACAGACACACTCACTCACTCACTCACTCACTCACTCACTCCCGCACCCCACCCCCAATCCCCTATTTACCTTTCCTACAGACACACTGCGTCTCTGCGGTGCCGGTTCTCTTTCACTTCTGTGATCGGGAACGGGCGCCGCAGGGTCCTTTTCTTTCTTTTTTTTTTCTTTCGGTTAGCTACAACTGTGTCCCCCGCAACCCCCTCCCTCTATACTGTATATTATAGTGAGCGGGGTGTTGCAGGGGACACCACCGCAGCCCCGACATTATTTATTTACTTTTTTTCTTTTTGCTCGGGTGTGCTGCCGGGGTGTCCCCTGCAACACCCCGCTCACTCTACTGCAGATTATAGTGAGCGTCATTATACTATACAGTATAGTGAGCGGGGTGTTGCAGGGGACAACCCCGCAGCCCCTGGCTTTTTTGTCTGGCGGGGCCCTGTTCGGTGTCCCCCGCAACACTCCGCTCACTGTAGTGTCACTGTAGTGTCACTGTAGTGAGCGGTGTGTTGCGGGGGACATCCACAAGGGCCCATACCAACCTCAGTGAAAGACCTAAACACATACCACTTTTGGTAGTTAGAACTTTTCGTGGTGTGTGTTTTAGGTCTTTTGGTGGGGTCTGTAATTTTGATACAGACTTTTCGTCCTATTACAGCTAAATAGGTTGACTATTACAAATTGATGCCCTTGTGTATCAATAATTGTTATAATATGTGTCCACAATCTATAAACAACATTGGACAGAAAAATAGAATTACCAGACACGATGAAAGCCCGGTGCTCATCCGTATCGAAAGATAAAATATTGTGCAAATAAATACAGTAATTGTGTATATGCAAAGAATGTAATAAGATGCATTGTGTCAACAGCTGTCGAGCGGTCACTAATAAATGTTGACATAATCTGCACTTCCGCTCTACAAGAATCATATTATACCTTGGCCCAATCACCATAAGTGACGGGAGGTGGATACATCTAAGTAGCATTATGAAACAACGCAAGCTTATCAGAGACAGTAAGGAGGTGTTTTGAATGGATGAGATATTGAAATGCCTGCATTGAGTATTCCACCAGAGTTTTCTTAGAACGTACGTATTTGATATTCGGAATATATGCTCTGATCCCATCGATAAGCCTCTTATAGTGTTGGCTATTAGGTGGCGCTAAAGCGCCACCAGTAATCTAAATCCATTGCATCAGAGTAAGGCTAGGGAGAAATGGCATATGAGGAGGGATACAAAGCTTGTAGGTGTTTATTGGGAATGTACCCACCTATTGACTGCCCATGGCCATGTTAATCTCTATGGCCATTCCCACCCACTTCCTGACCCCTCCACCCCCTGGCCCAAAACACCCTTTTGAGCTAGGTTTCAAGACTTATGATCAAACTTTGAGTTCCAAGTGCCTGCCAGTGTTTTTTTAAAAGAGGTCTTCTGAAAGTTAATGATTTAATTGGAGCTGTAAACATGCTACTGGTGCAATACACATTTTTTAACAAGATCAGCCTTCAGTCATTTGATTTATAAGCACTACAGGTGCACTTCACAGAAGTCTTGTTAAAACAAGTATTGGCAAAGCCAACTGTTTTGGCTTGTGTACAGGTTTGAGACATTTGCCAGGCACTGCTATTATATGGCCAGTTACAAGCACCATTCTGCAGCTGCTAACATAAATGGTCAGTGATTACCATCCCATTAATGCCTGCAAATGCCTTTCCCAGGCCTACAATAAAGCCAAAACTATTGGCATAGCCAATGCTTGTTTTATGTTGTAGAGGAGGAGTCAAGTACCCCTACTCCACCTACCCCGCCTAAATTACCTGAGAAGTATGGACCAAAGTATGTGACGTATACTACACCAATCAGAAAGCAATAAGAAGAGCAACGACTCTGTGCAGTACCCATAAGAATACCTATACCTGAAAATATGGGAAGTGAAGTACCCATTAAGGAACCCATACCTACATCCAAGACAATATGATGGCCGTTTGATCACGATTCCTGATGAAACAAAGAAAATTAATGACCAGGATGAATGGTGATGTCATACAAAACTGATACAAACCCATATAGAAGATAACCAGACCAGAGAGGCAGGTGATTTATGAAGAACAAAGAAGTACTAAGGATAAGTGACTGTGATGCTGGAAATGCATCGGACGGACAGGGCCTCTGTATCATTGTCCTTCACTCCTTTTTATCGTGTGTACTGTCATGTATTCCGCGCAGGAGTTCATGTGGGACTCCTGGCGGTGCAGCTCTCTCCTTTGGTTTTGGTGAACAGACCCCATGGGATACCCTTATGGCACCCATGGGTCGGGCTACAACCCTGTGCCCCTAGTGTATGTTTTTGGGCATCTGTGTGTGGCCCACAGAGCAGGGTACGGGCTCGTGGCAGCTCCGTGCTGAATTGACTGCTGCCCTGTGCGTCCTCCATTTTGGGATGCCCAGGCCCTGTCATTGGAATCGGTAGATTCCTGATGGAGACAAGATGGCCCCCGTGGCCTCTGGCCTTCCATCGCTTGTTACCTTGATCTTCCCGAAGTCCCGGGAAGCCCTGACTCTGTCTCTTCCCCCTGACTGGCTGCTGGGTGGAAGTTCCATATATGGTAGTGTGGGAAAGTGCTGACCAGACTGGCTGGAGCCTTCCCAACGACCGTATGTTGTGGGAATGCCTGTGGGTGGGACCTGGGTGAATGGAGTGTGTGACGAATATGCGTTGTGGGTGTCTAGTATCTGGTGTTTGACACAATGACTGAGACAGCCCGGCCCGAAACTGGTATGAATGCAGTGTGGAGTGTTGAATGGCTGGGTAATTGTCCCAATACACAACTTGTTGTGAGTGTCTGGAGAGAAGTGAATGGCCTGAATACACTATGCACCTGATTGGCTGCCTGCCTGCATGAATGCCCTTCGCAGTGATTGGATGCTTGAGTATGACCCAGCGGAAATAATGGGAGATCAACAGTATATCTGGGGACCTCTCACTGCTAGGATTCGTGTTCAGAAGCTGAAGTCCACTACGACCAGTAACTGGAGTGAAACTGAAGCTTGATCTTGAAGCCCTGCTGGAAGAGAAGAATTGCTGTTTCCCTTCTTCATCAATCTGAAAGCTGCTGTGTCTCCAAGGACTGACCCAGAGAGGACCTGGTAAGGCTCCCTCTTCACGAGCTACAAGGGACCATTGTGCACTGCTAATCTTTGCCAGAGTTCCCTGGTAGACAGACCTACGACAGGATGCCGACCGGAGACAGGGCCACTGCGGAATCACAAGGAGAAGTACCTGGACACTGTTGCCCATCACCGTCGACGACCATCGTCGCTGACCGGAGCCACTGTGCTCCCTTTGCCTAAGTAACATTTGATCCAAGGATGCTTTCGCCTGCACCGTCGACCACTTTGTCCCACCGGAGAAAGTCGAGGCTGCTGACGCACTGAGGAGCATCTGCCGGTGGGTTTCCCACCTCCTAAAGACCACAGAGACCCCGACGACTCAACGCTCTTACTGGGCCACAGTTCTTCAAACTCTTTGCGGTCCTGAACTATCGTCACCGAGGTGCACCGCACGCCTCTTCCTTGCAGGACGCCAACGCTCCATCATCGACGAGCACCCATAGGAACGAAACTGCTACCTCACCGTCGTCGTTCAACCCTTTTTCCTCGTGGGATCTCGATGATCCGTGGCTCCTGGGAGCCGCTCAAGAAGGATCCGTCAACGACCCGACGACAAACTCTGATATTCCAGGTACATTGGGGTTGTAGAAATATTTTAGAAGGAAATAAGACTTATAGAACAACATATAGACTGGGCTTGTATGATATCTCTTTATTTACAGGTTGCCCAGGTGGGGGGATCTCCACACAGAACTGTGTTTAACGGTAGAGGCCAGTATTCTGCCAATTGTTCTTACCAATGGCTTTCCTCCTAAATCTATTGTTGGTTACCTTTATTAAGTGATCCGTGTGACATTTAACCAGAGTATAGTTGATGCACTTTAATGGGATCTAATGATAATAGTGATACCACTTAGACCTGTATATATTTGCCATTATAGAGTAACTAAGCACAAAGTGAGTTATTGTGATTGTATATAACCTTGAACTTAATCATATAAAAACTGTGTTTTAACTAATACAGTTTGTGGACATTCCTTTGTGGGGGTTTGGGGTCTACACTGTACCTAAGAACCAGCCTGCATCACCTCCTCAATCATCACGACCACAATACCAATAATAGAGAATCTTGGCAGGGGTCCTCTGTGCCTCTCCTCTGCCATATAGAGAGCAGAAGTACCGACTCCCCCTCCAGTCTTTACAGTGACGTCTTGGGATCAAGATGAAGAGACCTATGCCATAAGCATGATGAAGATACTTAGTTACATTTAAATGTGTACAGATGCAATGAAACGCAAGCAGCAAAGCAATCATGAAGCTAGCCACCTGCTTGTAGTGAATAGATTGCGTCAAGCACCAACATATACATATACACCTCATAGAAACACATGGATTAAATAAAGAATGAATGTTCCACTACTTATAAAGCAGTTTTGAGCAACGAGGAAGGCCTCAATACAGTGTCGCAGTTACAAAAGCAATTGAATTAAACAGAATATATTTCAGCTAAGGAGTTGGATGAACCAAAGAGCCAAGGTCTTATCAAAACTAGAATTGGCTGACATTAGATACAATTGACGCGAAAGAACAGAAGCTCCTGTTCAAGAAGGTCATGTGAAAACAAAAGACCTCAGAGGACTATTGGAGAATAAAATCAAATACACGAAAAGGCTCAAATCGTGGTGTCCAGTCACGTGATGGAAGGAAGTTGGACGCACAAGGAGCTCACACCTACGCACGGAAGCCAGACAGTACCCATACTCCTTAAAAAATCTCAGAGAACAGTACAGAGTCAAGGCCAACTTCAAACACTAATTGACACTGAACCATTTAGGTGATGATGGAGTTTACTTTTAATTGGTGGGAAGCTAGTATCAAGACAAGCTCACCCGCACCTGGTTGTTCAGTCTGCATGCTGCTCACGTAGGTGGAAAGTTACTGATGGGGGGTTAGTAGCCAACCAATTGTAGAGGACCACGTAGTTGGGGGTTCTATGGTTTATGTAGCCAATGGGACCTCGTACAATTAGTGACGTTCATAGTGGCCATTTTGAAGGGAGGGCTTAGTTTCCCCACCTGATGTGAAGTGTCCAATTATTTCTCTTTGTTACTCTATACAGATATAACACCAATGCTTAGTTATTCACTTAGGACCAATCCCACTTCCCGATAGGTTTTAGAAGTTTGCCGCGTAGGATGACGTTGGTAATGACGCAGGTCAACGCGTCAGCTATGACCAATTTCGGGTTTAAGAACATAGCTTTTTTATGAAATGTTCGAGAGTTGAGTATCGAGCGATTGCTGATGTTGGTTGCACTCCCTGTTTTAGTTACTTCCATTAAAACAGACAAACTTTTGCCAAGCTATTTGTGTCATGGGAATTATTGATGTCTGATTAAAATCTGCATCCCCATCCATCTCAAGGGTATTGCTACTCATCTAAAAGGGCTGGAAGTCTACAGTTCAATGTTGCTTCTGTAATTACAAAAAATGAAGAGCTAAATCTCTTGTAAAATGAGCTTGCCAAAATAGCCCAATACCGAGTCAACAATGGAAGGGGACATTAGTAAATAAAGCAAGCTATGTTTGATTTTTAGTAAGGTCGGTAAGAAGACTGTTGGGCAAAAAAGTCTGTTTCCTGAACTGGAAAGTTCTGATGTAATCCTAAGGCAGAGCGCCACATCTTGCCTTCCAAGCTTTTTAGCCAATTACTGCAATTCTGTGGGAATGTTTCCAAGCCATATTTATTTATTTAATTATATGTAAAGCTCACCTTCACCAACGAGTGCATCATGGCGCTAACTGAGAGGCATTAAGCAGCAGGAAGGAGAAGTCGGATGAGCACCAAAATAAAAAGGTTTTCAATGATCAGTGAAACAGAAGATGGTCCTGCGTGGCACACAGGGCCAGTGGAAGGGAGCTCCATGGCAGGGCTGCCACTCTTGAAAGGGAGCGGCCCCCGGATTTGGAATGATAAAAGCAGGGAATCTGAATGCAAAGTAGGGAAGCTGAACTTAAGGGATGAGAGGGCACGTATGGAGGACATTTTTCCCGTAGGAACTCAGGACCGGTGGCATAGAAAGCCCGGTGCACAATAGTGTTTTTAATTCAATAGGCTTCAAAACAGGAAGCCAGTGTAATGTGGCAAGAATAGGGGAGAAGTTGCCCGTAAAGGAGTCTCAGTCGCCACTCGCGTGCTGTGTTCTCTAGAACATGCAAGCAATGGAACAAAAAAGGAGGCTGAGCCAGGTACAGGGTATTAAAATATTCCAAGTAGCCAGAGACCATGGAAGATACCACCAAGGCATGGAAATGCAGTGGTAGAAAAGGGAGGACTTTAAGTAAAACCTTAAGTTTGAAGTAGACCGACTGACAGACAGACAGATCTAACCTGGGACTCAATGGACAGAGAGGATGACAGAGAGGTTCTTAACTACCTGAAACTGCTTGGACAGGGGGCCGAGGGCAGGAGGCCAAACGACTACAATCCACAACGCAGAACTCGAAGCTGGAACTAGCCCCAGAACATTGATTTTATTGCCATTCAGAAGAAGCCACTTGTTGCTCATTCAGGTGTTAATCAAGGGAAGACAGGCCTGGCGGTGTGAAGCCATACGCTGCTGTGACACATCCAGGTGAACCAATATTTGGGTGTCATCTGTGTACAAATAGCACCTAAAACCGAAAGAGTGGATACGGTTCACCAAAGGCTGGATGTAGACATTAAAGAGAAGGGGAGAGAGAGAGCAGCACCCTGTGGTATCCCGCAAGAGAAAGGAGCGGGGGCTGAAAGAAAAGGGGAGAGAAAAAGAGATTGTGAACGGCCAGACAGAAAAGAGCGGAACCATGCGAGTGCCGAGCCAGTCTCCCACTGAGGATAGCCTGCCCGCCAAAATGGAATGATCAATGGTGTAGAAGGCGGTCGAGTAAAATTAGCGTCCCAACACATCCCTGATTCACAAGGCGGACCAGGTCATCCACAACTAACAGTCAGTCCCTCGCCTGGGCTGGAAACCTGAATGAAACCTGTCAAGGAACCCAGAATCCTCTAGGAAAGAACTTCATGAGGAAAGGGAGAAGGGAAATAGGCCAGAAATTAGCAAGAATAGTGGAATCCAGAGATGTTTTTTTAAAGAGAGGAATCATCAAGGAGTGTTTAAGAGTAGGAGGAATAAAGCTATCGAAAAAGGAGCTGTTCATAGCGGATGACACCCGAGAACTAATCAAAGGAAAAGAAACAACGGGATAGGATCAAAAGGGGAAACTGAATTTAAGGCCATTTGTGGTCCTGGTGATATCCAGATTCTTAAAGACTAGAAAAATCGCCCAGGAATGAGAGGAAGCTGAAGGACTACTGAGCCCGGCAGCAGGTAGTGACCGGGACCATAGTAAACTATTTTCTGGCAGATGGTAGCAATCTTATCCAGAAAAAATTCAGAGAGGTAGTCACACAAGACTTGTCAAAATGCAATGGGATTCGTTGAGTCAGAAGATGACGAAGACTGAACTGCCCCCTGGGCTGGTACACAGCAGACACCACACGCGAGGAAAAGAATGAGTGTTTGGCCTCAAAGACAGCTGCTTGAAATAGGGCAGCTGCTCTACGCAGTGTCAACCGGTCTGTAGCGCTATAAGAAAAATGCCATTGGCGTTCCGCCTGCCACCGTAAGAGGCGGAGGTCAGATAACTCGACCGTGAACCCTGGCTTACAGGGGAGCCTGCAGCATTTAGCTTTCTTCAGAGGAGCCAGCAGATCAGCTGCAGAGGAGAAGGCTGTGGTGAGTAAAACCAAATCAGCTGTATTAGAAGAAGAACAAATTGTAATGATGTTGTCTGCAATATAATATAATATGCCCAGTATAATGCATGTTTGATAGATTTCCAACAAACCCTCAAGCAACGAGCCACACGAGGAACACGTGAATCTTTTTGTAAGCTGAAATTTGCTTAATGATTTTGAAGTAGCACAACTCTTCTAACACAACCTAATGTTTGCACAGCTTAAAAGTACTCCAAGAAATGTAAACTGGATAACTTTCTCTATTCTTTTACCATCTATAGTCCAAATTGGAATGCACTTTAGATGAGATTTGCCACATATCAGTATATTAGTTTAATTACAATTGCTCTTAGGATAACAGGCCTTAGAATAATAAGCTAGAGCATGCAGAACATGCTGAAGACCAATCTGCGCCTGATCCATGATGACAACATCATCTGTGTACCTAACCAAGATATCAGCAATGTATTAACTCTGGGAGGAGAGCAATGTCTGTGAAACCTAGCCAAGATATCAGCAACGTATCAACTCTGGGAGGAAAGCAATGTCTGTGTAGCCTAGTCAAGATATCAGCAATGTATCAACTCTGGGAGGAGAGCAATGTCTGCGTAACCTAGTCAAGATATCAGCAATGTATCAACTCTGGGAGGAAAGCAATGTCTGTGTAGCCTAGTCAAGATATCAGCAATGTATCAACTCTGGGAGGAGAGCAATGTCTGTTTAACCTAGTCAAGATATCAGCAATGTATCAACTCTGGGAGGAAAGTAATGTCTGTGTAACCTAGTCAAGATATCAGCAATGCATCAACTCTGGGAGGAAAGCAATGTCTGTTTAACCTAGTCAAGATACCAGCAATGTATCAACTCTGGGAGGAGAGCAATGTCTGTTTAACCTAGTCAAGATATCAGCAATGTATCAACTCTGGGAGGAGAGCAATGTCTGCGTAACCTAGTCAAGATATCAGCAATGTATCAACTCTGGGAGGAAAGTAATGTCTGCGTAACGTAGCCAAGATATAATTCTGGGAAAAAAGCAATATTTCAAGTATGTCTGATATATGTATACATTAAACATCAGAGGTGCAATAATAGACCACTGTTGTAATCCAGCTTTAGTAGATATAGTATCAGATAATGTACCCATGTTGACCAATCACCTGAAAAAAGCAGGTAACTCAGATGCAGCATTGGCAAAGGCAAAGCCCAAGCATTCATTCCTTAGATAGCAGTTGACGATGGCGCAGGGGCTGAAAGAAAAGGGGAGAGCAAAAGAGATTGTGAACGGCCAGACAGAAAAGAGCTATTTCTAAGGATTTTTTGCAATTTCTAAGTTCTTTTTTGCAATTAGTTGGATCATTCCGGGACCTTTTTTATAATCATTTTTACCAAGAATCCGGCACTATGAAATCATTGGTTATTATTTTAGATAACTCATTCAGTAATCGAGACATCGTTAAAGTTTTCTTTTTAATTGTGAAATAGCCCAGCGGTCTATGGGTTTCGGTACTTTAGTCAGGTCACCAATATCATCATGAGAATAGCAAATGTCTCAGAGAACCAACATTTAAGATGTCCTATTTTGTTTCGATGTGGTGTAAATTTAAAATTGTTACTGACTATTTCCTCTCTCGACCCCTCTGTAACCATGGTCGACCTGCACTTATTTCTGTTGTTGTTTTTCTTTTTGTTTTAGTTCTAAACTGTCTGTCTATTTCAAGAGTTTTGCCGCCCAGTTACCTGAGGATTTGGTGCACAGTACAAATAAAGAAACTAAATTAAACTAAAGGCACAAAGAGGTGAATCGTCAGGGCACATCATTATTCTCTACGGCATATGAGCAAACAGTAAAAGTGTGACCAAATGAACGTGTGGCCATAGGAGTGCCCCAAAAAGGAACAACTGAAAAATAATAGATAGTTTTTTTTAATGTACAGTTTGTTCCATTGGAAAAAAGAACTGATATTGATTGCAATGAGGGAGAAAAAAAGGAGTTGAGTCAATGTTAATGAAATGCATTAAAAAGTCAGTTTTATGTTTTAAAATAAGTAGTTACACAAAGATACATCTCCTGCAGGCCCTAAGTGTTTTAGTGACCGCTCCATTTCACGCTGTCTGCCGACTGTGCCAGCAAGCATTGTGACGTAACATGCAACAATAATAACATAATAAGTTACTACAGATGAGTGGGGATTAAATGTTCTCAATACAGGCGAGTATGTGGGCAACAGAAAATGATGTGCAGACTTTGCAGTCTCCCATAAAAGCCACTGAGGTGTTCAGTGACCCCGTGGAAGCCCGAGGCTGAAGGCGTGAATGCGCAGATCTTGGCGGTAGCATGCAATATTGTTGGAGGTATTAAATCCACTGTATGGCATGGTCACTTTAACCCCACCCCCCCTTTGATGCCTGGTGTCTTGCTCGCTCAGGTGAAAAATATCTTCCAGTTCTGAATATGTAGAGTGTGAAGTGCAGCGTCGTGCCGCGGGAAACTGCCATCTTTTCGCTCCGCCCCCCTCCCAGTCGAAACTTGCTAACTTTAAAGGACCATTAAACATTTCACAAGAAAATGAAACTGCAGCTAGTGTCTCAGGAAAACTGCCCACTGAAATAACACATTTATGCTCTTCCAGACCAGCTAGGTCATAGTCAAACCGTTAATCTACATGAAAACAGAGCTCTGTGAGCTGTTTTAAAAAAATAAGAATGTTATGTATTATTTTGTTGCACACTTGTAAGACAGAGTTAAACAAATATTTAATTCTGGAAGAAAGCATCATTCATTCATGGTCAATGGTTGCTGCACACCACAGTATAGGCACATCCCTATCTAAGTTAAATCCTGCACAACTGGTGCCATTATAGTACCGAAAAGTAGTGATTTGCATTCGAGCAATGCTCTGATTATTTATCGGTAATCTTCATTGCTCTAGTCTCACTCGTCCTCGTCCCAGTACTTACTACATGGCGACATTTCGCCTTCATAGAGTATGTACTGGACGAGGAAGAGGATCATGGAGGTAAGTTTACAAACTGCTCTGAAACTACTTTTGTAACTAAAATAGACATGTGAGATTGGAATGCACCACTGGAGTTAGAAAGTGAATTGCAACACCAGTGGCAGAGTGGCTGCATTCTCTCACATAGACACTCTGCACACTCACTCCAGACGTGCAAGTCACACTTTCAGAGGCAGCAGAGTTATCATTCTGGTGTCTGCACTACAGGATAGGTCTCCCAGGCACATCATCTCCTCATGTACTAGTGTGAGTGAGAACACTCAAGACTTTGTCAGCTCCTGTGTCCTCTGAGAGGAACGCGGAATCACGAAGCGCTTGTCTCTATGTGCATTTTATTCCCACTGCCTCAGAAAAAAGAACAGTCTTTTACTACACAAGGCAACGAGTGTGCATTAAAAGCCTGGTCTGGGATCAAGTCTAGACTGTGTCCTAATCTGAACTACACATGTTCAATTTAAGGGTACAGTTGCCCTACGCACTCAAGAGGAAGATCTGTGTTTTCATGAGTCAACTGGCATTGTCTTGAGTGAAAGTCTTAAGCTACAGCATGTGTTTTGCACATTGCTTGCCCCTTTCACCCAGGCTTCCTGGTCAGAGCAATGCTAATGACACACACAAATGCACGTTCGACCTCTAGGGTTTAAACCCGTTCGGTGGCAGTCATGAGGAGATTCCAGCAACTGCCAGGCCATATGCATACTTGCCAACCCTACCGATTTAGGTGGTAGGATACTGCTTTTTAAGCAGTCCTACCGCCTACCGATTTATTGTCAACAAATACCGATTTAAAAAAAAAAAGTTTTTTTTGTTTTTTTTAAAAAAAAAATTTTTGGCCACGCCAGCTTGGGGGAGTCTTTTAAGGGCTTCCCCCGAGCTGGCGTAGCGGGTGAAGGTGCAGCATACAGGCTTTTGATGTAAAAGGCGCCCACGGCAGCGGGCTAAATTTGCCCCTCCGCCGCAGATGCCTTTGACAAAAGGCGCCATTAGCCCCCACCAGGCCAGCTCAGGGGAGTCTTTCAAGGGCTCCCCCGAGCTGCCGGGGTGGCAGACGGCGTGGCAGGTACCTCATTGTCATTGAATGCACCCGTGGCGGCGGGCTCATTCAATGACAATGGGCTGCTGATGTGCCCTATTCCTATCATTACCTACTCGCCTGACTATTTTCGAAACTTTAAGATTCCTACAGATTTTTGGTCACAGAATGTTGCCATGTATGCATATGTGTAATTAAACACATAAACAATGGACTGTGTTGCTGCCTGACACATGCACTGGTTGGGCTTGTGGTTAGCTGGCTGGGTGGATGGAAGGGTGGGGTGGTGATGACTTCAAATTGCAATATCATTGCTGAGAACATCACGTGACTCTTTCAGTTGGTTAGGTCTCATCTGTACGTTTTCAGTCACAGTCTACTTTCCTGAATTAGCCAGATTAAAAAAAGGCATTGCTTTGTTTGCTCAGAGTCAGCTAAACGTGGGGGGGGGCATACTGGTATATGTTGGAGGGCCCTGTGGGGTGACTACCTACCTACTCTTTCTTTAGCTCAGCCTCTGCCACTGGGAAGGGGGATGCACCGGGACAGAGAGGCAGTGGTGTCTACAGGAATCATGGGGGAACAGAGGGTGCCACGGGCAAAAGTAGTAGGGCCTCCTATAAAAGGGCAATGTGTATACTTTTCCCAACGTGGGCAAAGTAGTGCAAAATGGCCCAGGGGAGGTACAAATTGTGCATTTATACATCAAGCAATTCTGTTGGAAACGCACAAAAAATTATTCTAATACTTCTGACGCCAGGGCATCAACTGTAAGCAATAGACATGACACCAGTTTTAATACTGACCCAGGAGAACATGCAGTGCGCAGCATTGGGTTCAGATGTGCCAGAATATAAACAACTTAACTTCAAAGTACACTGTAGTGTTGATCAAATACTACAGGGTTCTGTCAATTAACAGTGACCTGTGTGGTTCAATTACGGGGGTTGATCATAAAAGTGCCAACCTGCCTGAGGTCATGTTTAAATATGCCATGATTCTCTTAAACACGGCAGTGTTCAGTGCAAAGTGCCAACCTGCCAGTTAAGCATAATGCCTACTCACAGTCAACATAATGCCAGTCCCAGCAGTACCATGCCAACCTTGCCCAAACCAGCACCTGAATTACATTTTCTGATGTAAATGCAGGCTCAAATACACCAATAATTACATCACATGGCTGGACAGGCACCACATGTAATGTATACCTTTACAGGGCTCACAATAAATTGCCAAGTGCAACTTCAAAAGCCCCACTAATTGTCTTATATTGTTGGTGAAGTCACCATATATGTAAGGTAGAGCCCCACGAGTCCACACTTAAGTGACCAAACACAGGCTAAAAGTCACAAAATGTAAGGTACAGCCTCACAGGCCATACGCAGGTGCTGTTCATCTGTTGGGTACTTCCACTGGTTGCTTTTCCGGGGACCAGAATCAAATATGGAAGCCTTTTAACATATATCTGTCTGTGGGAGACTGGTTACCCCTCCCTGAGAGTAGGAGCAAGAAGAATTACTCACACCATCTAAACTGCGCTGCTGTTTGCTGTTTGTAGTGCATACATCTCAAGAGAGAATGAAGAACACAGGATCTCATGTCACTCATTTATTTTACGAAAAACATTATACGGTGTAGACAGAAGGACGTAACAATCGGCTAAACCAAAAACATAAGCAAGTTAACAATAGTTCAAAGATCAATCATCATTACACTTCGCTACTTACAAAAATATTTAACACAAACATTTGTGACTGGGGGTTAGTATGCTGAGATTTACGTGACACTTATAGACACAAATAGCACAGCGCTAAAACGGCAAATGCTGCCGAATACAGAGTTATGCTGTGATCTTGATTTTATATCAGATTTCTCTTGCTGCACATTAAGTTTCTGGAAGTGCAGTTGTAAATGATGTGCTATTATTCTGTGTCTTCTTTCATTTTAGGAGCACACATAGAAGAAAGCATGGTATTTGAATTTCTTTCTGAAATTGTTGACACGTGTTTCGGCTCTTTTACTCGTGATGCACTGTACCCACGTGTTCATGACATATATATTTATTTATGTATTTATTTATTTTTGCATTTTTAAAGCGCTCACACAGCTCGGGGGCCTTGAGGCGCTGTTACAGGAATATGCCTCCAAGCTGTGTATTTATAATGCGCTTAATGTCTGGAGGTTTCTAAGCGCGGACCCAGGGATCGAACTTGTGTTGCTTTGTGTCATCTTGTTTCCAAGACGAGCACATTGCCGCTGAGCTACCCTCCGGGGACATATATAGATATTATTGAGCCATCTTCAGGATATATAACTCATTCTAGTACAGGATAAGTCAAATGACAACCCCAGTGTTCACATTACCTACAATATAAAATCTAACATTGGTTTCACATCATGGTTGGACATCTCTCTTAGGACTCTTATTGATGGTCTATTCTACCATTAAGGCAATTAAAAACGGCGTACTACCTTTCATTAAGGCAGGTAACATAGGCAGTATATAGGGAAACTATTTCCAGTCAAAGTACTTGGTTTTGCCCAATTTCATCTTGAAATTTCATCATTCATCTTGAATATGCGGCCGCATGCGGCATTGAAGAAGGGGGTACAGGATTGCATCCGGGAGGCGGTGCCCACCCTGGCCCTACCCTAGTGACGCAACTGCATGATAGAGGGGGGGATTGCCCCTGTTCCTCACCTATCTCCACCACTCGGCAGCAGGAATGCACTGAAACATGCATGAAGGCCCCCAAGGGGGTGTCTACCCCATTGCTCCTGCCCTAGCTCCACCAGTGGTCAGGGTGATTGCAACGGCATACAGAGAAGTGCCCCAGAGTGGTGACCTCTCCTAGGTACACCACTGGGCACACCCATATCTCACAACAGCCCCATGGATTATGAAAAAGGAGGATACTGCCCAATATTTTAATAGTCAAATCCAACAGAGAGATTGGCTTACAGTTCCCTGGACTTGATTTCAGCCAATTCTTTCACATGGATAATTTAATAGCGGTCTTCCATAAGTCGAAGACCAGGAGCTAAAGAGATGCAAGAATCAAAACAACAGGACAGGAGCCCAGATTGTAGTATTTCAGCTACAAAAGTCAGTGGAAACAAAATCTGCACCCAGTAATTTATTTTAGAACTGTACCTTCGGCAATGCATGATCTTGATTAAAGGCAATGTCTAAATAGGGCCTATGGTAAGCCATTGTGTTCCATCCAAAATAACCTGCTTTCTCTGCTTGGCTTCAGACCCTGACAATATCTCCAAAAATTGATCCACCCAAGCACCCTCACTGATTATAGAAATGGGTGCCAGGCAAAAGCAGTGTAACCCCAATTAATCAATTGCTAGAACCCCTTACAATATTTATAAAAAAGCTTCCTTCCTGTTAAGATGGATTTCTGAACTCTAACCTGGTGGGCAGAGGTTCAGAAGGCCAGCCTAGTTTCTTGGAACAGGGTAACCTTCTGGACAAGACAGACCAATCAAGGTAGCATTGGCGGTGGTCAAAACTAGGTCCCAGGAGGTGTAAGGGTGATCAAAAGCCCACAAAGAGCACACACAGTAAACAACACCACAAATTACTCTCAGTCAGGTGTATATATCAAAAATACATAGGGCCTCATTACGACCTTCGCGGAATGGGTTAACGGGCTCCACTTATGGAGGTGGACCCGTTAAACCTGTTCTGTGAAATTACAAGGTCCCCTCGCGGGACCCGGTAAGGACGCCTGGTATAAACAGGCATTGTTACCGGGTCCCGCGAGGGGAGTAGGGAGGTAACAACGGGCCAGTCGTATTCGGCCCGTTGTTTGCTCCCTCTCCCATTCCCATTGAGCCCTATAGGGGCTCAGATGGGAATGGGGAAGGTCCGGGGCCGGGTGTCCAGAGGGAGGAATTACCGGGCCCTCCGAACTCGGAATGGCCCGGTAATTCCCCATTCTGGGAACCCGGTAAAGGAGCCCGGTTTGGCGGTAGCCATGGATCTAATGGCTCCATGGCTACCGCCAAACTCGTAATGAGGCCCATATACATTTATTAAAGGCCTTTTAAATAAAACACAAGATGAAACCACAGCAATATTAACAATACTAACACAACACTATACCAGGGAACATATATACAGTAACTATTGGCCTAAAGGAATATACAACAAGTAAGAATCCACGATCTGTAACAGAAGAGGGTTAGACAGTGTAATATACTTTAGGAAGTTCTTCAGGAGTCTCACCCCTAACTAATGGGCAGTCCAATCTCTATGAAGTGTGGAGACTTGGGCTCAAGAGTATTTTCAGCGCGACAGCACTCGATCGTGCGTTAAAGTACAAAATGGGTCACTTCAAGGGGCTGTAGTGTCGTAGGAAGGGGGGTAAGGCAATGGAGAATAGAGTTCCACTATTTGAGGAGGGTCTCCACAAGGGCACAGATCTATTTCCAGGAATCCAGAATAGGGTGGTAGTTTAGACTATCCTAACATAGGTGTGTGGCCTATACCCGGTATCCTGCCTCCCCTCACCCCAAGCCCAGGACCCACATCTGGCACAATGCCTCCCCACCACCAGAGCCCAGGTCCCAAACCTGACATTCAGCCTCCACTCCACCTGAGCCCAGGCCCCGCCCCTGGCATCTTGCTTCCTCATCATCCAGAGTGCAAGCCCTATACCTCGCACCCTGCCTCCCCACGACCCAGAACATACAACCCATACCTTGCACCCTGCCTACCCACCATCCAGAGCGTAGGCCCCATACCTAGCATCCTGCCACCACATGACCAGAGCCCAGGCCCCATAGCTGGAATCATGCCACCCACCTACAGGGCCCAGGCCCCATACCTGCCATCCTGCCTCCCCTCCACCAAAGCCCAGGCCCCATATCTAGCATCCTGCCTCCCCTCCACCAGAGCCCAGGCCCC
This sequence comes from Ambystoma mexicanum, assembly GCF_040938575.1. Lineage (NCBI taxonomy): Eukaryota > Metazoa > Chordata > Amphibia > Caudata > Ambystomatidae > Ambystoma > Ambystoma mexicanum. The sequence goes on from NC_090925.1 coordinate 173,035,641, forward strand.
ACACCTGCCATCCCACATTCCCACCACCAGAGCCCAAGCCCCATATCTAGCATCCTGCCTCCCCTCCACCAGAGCCCAGGCCCCACACCTGCCATCCCACATTCCCACCACCAGAGCCCAAGTCCCATAGCTGGCATCCTGCCTCCACTCCACCAGAGCCCAGGCCCCACACTTAACATCCTGCCTCCCCTCCACCAGAGCCTATGCCCCAAAGCTAGCATCCTGCCTCCCCTCCACCCCAACAGTGAACGCCCCATCCCTGGCATTCCCCCCATCCAGACCCATGCCCCTACCCACCATCTGAATATGAGTCCCAAACTTGGCAAGCTGCCTCCACACCACCAGAGCCCAGGCCCCATACAGAGAAATCCTGCCGCCACCATCAGAGTTCTAGCCCCATAATTGGGATCCAGCGCCCCTCCACCAGAGCCCAGGCAACACACCTGTCATCCTGCCTCCCCTCCACCTGAGCCCAGGCTCCACACCTGGCATCTTGCTTCCTCATCATCCAGAGTGCAATCCCCATATCTCGCACCCTGACTCCCCACGACCCAGAACATACAACCCATAACTTGCACCCTGCATCCCCACCATCCAGAGCCCAGTTCCCACACTTAGCATCCTGCCTCCCCTCCACCAGAGCCTGGGCCCTATACCTGGTATTCATTGTACTGTATTTTATTGCATTTAGTGCAAACCAAGCTCAAGGGCAGTGGAGCACTTTACCACAGAAGGGTGTTAGAATTGGGCATAGCATTTTATACAATCAATCCTGCCCCAGCATCAGATCTGAGTGTCCTACAACTGGCACCCTACCTCCCCAACAGTGGAGACCAGGCCCCATACCTGCCCCCCGGCTCCCACCACCCACAGCACAAGTGCCATACCTAGAACCCTTCCTCCCCACCAGCAGAGCACAGACCCAATACCTGGCACCCTGCCTCACCACCAGCAAAGGCCAGGCTCCTTACCTGGTTTCTGCCTCCCAACCCACAAAACAGAAACCCCCATACCATCCTGCACCCTCTCCTCACCCATCCCTCCTCTCTACTCAAACAAGCCACCTACATTACCTAACTGGTACCACTCTTCCAGGTGGTGCTGTGTGGTGTGGGTGTCCTGGAACCACCAATGAGGACTCTAGACTGGAAAAGATATTGATGCTGGTCTGTGCATGGTGGTGGTGGCAGCCATGAGTGGTCTGGTCATGGAGTGTACTTGTGGTCCTTTGCACCTAACGGAACACAGTGGTCGAAGTGTAAGAAAGAAAAGTAGTGGAATGATGTTCCCTCTGCCCCGCCAGCTTTTCTGCACCCCCTACTCACCGTCACACCCCCTAATTCAAACGACATACCTGGATCTTTCTTTTTCTCCACTCCACTGTACTATTAAGACAGACGAAACACAATGGGCCTCATTATGACCCTGGCAGTACGGGGTAAACGGCACCGTAAAAGGTGCCGGCGCCGTTTACCCCATACCGCCTCATTATGAGGTGCCCTCCTGGTACCCAGGAAGCAACGCCTGGTCAAACGAGGCGTGCTTACTGGGTCCCACGAGGGGAAGAGGGAGCAAACAACGGGCCAACTCGTAATGGCCCATTGTTTAATTCCTCTCCCATTCCCATTTCAGCCCTATGGGGGCTGAAATGGGAATGGGGAAGGACCGGGTCCGGGTCCTTGGAGGGATGAATTACCAGGCCTTCTGAACTCGGAATGGCCCAGTAATTCCTCATTCTGAGGACCCGGACCCAGAACCGGACACGATTTCGGTGGCAGCCATGCCGCCAATAGCGGCATGGCCACCGCCGAGGTCGTAATGAGGCCCAATGAACGCAAAAATGCATTTAAATGACCACCATTAGTGTGTCATTGTCCCCCGCAGCATGCAGCTTTAAGCTGCCCCCCCTTTTCAATCAACCACCATTTGCACTTCCTTAGGGACATGCCCATAACTATAGCCACGCACCTCACACCCATTACCTGCAAAGACCGCTGTGCCTACAGCCATTCACATACATGCCAACATTTTGCAGCACCTGAGGGAGATTCTGTTACAGAAAGTAGAAGAATTAAATTCTCCCATTAGGATTGCATTGAAGAACAAATTAATTTAATCAGGAGAAAGTAAAAATAGCAACATTTATATTAAAAAAATCAGGAGTCACCTGCCTAAATTGGGAGGGTTAGCATTTCTGCATTCATAAGCAGATCACTGCCGGGCTGGGCTTTTTGGTTGCTTGCGATTCCCAAGCCAGTGTAACATCTCACTGTGCTATCTCGCAGGTGCTGGATAGGCAGGGGTGGACTGGCAACCAAAAGAGGCCCTGGAAAACATTTCAAAGTCGCCCCAAATTACATATTTTCAGCAAGCCCACTCCTTTCTCTATGAGAAAATTTGTAAATACTACACAACTAAAGGCCCAGGGTACATAGGCCGACCAGGAAATCTCCAGAGGTCCCTATAAACCAGTCCACCCCTGTGGATAGGTATTGTTTTAATTAAATAGACTGCTTGGGAATGGGGATATAAGACCAGTTCCGGAAATTGACAACATTTACTGGGGGAACTCACCCCACCCTACCCTTCACACTCAGGGTAGAGGGCAGTAGGTGAGGGACACGATTTCAAGTGGTGTGGGCTGGACTGGGGGTCTTAGCCAGGTGCTGAATAGTGTGGGCGCCCTAAATATAGGATGCAGGCTGCTTTGCATAAAAACAAAGTGCATTTTGGGAACATAATAATGGCCACCAATTTATCAAACACGTTTGTGATCCAAACCAACATTCCTTATGAACATGCAATGAATACTTGGTAAGGTGCTCATTTAATCTGTCAGAATAGTCACCCTGACAGTAAAATTTGTGCAAAGTATGAGACATATATACAGCTTTGGACCATTTGGTTGCTTGTGATTGGGCCGTCTTAGTGAGCAAAGTATGACCTTCCAAGGTGGCATTGAGAGTTGGGATACATTGCAGATTTCAAATGCACAGCAAACTTCCAACAAAGAGCATTATGCAGATTTGTGGGATAGAAAACACCCTCAACATTTTGGGCTTTGCGTATACATGGAACACTGCACCGGCAAGACGATTTATGCACGAGTGCAGCTCCGTCTTGTTGAAGCCCAATTCCTCCGCTGTGTAAAAACCATTCCCAACTTCTGTTTTATATCCCAATTCCCAAGCAGTCTATTGAAATAAAACGACACCAATCCAGCACCTGCAAGATAGCCGGAAGAGTTCGTTTCACTGGCTTGGCTGGATTGGTGTCGTTTTATTTGTATAAACTGTTTGGAAATTGGGATATACAACCCATTCCCAACTTGGGAATGTATTTTATATCCCAATCCCCAAGCAGTCTATTGAAATAAAACGACACGAACCCAGCACCTGCGAGATAGCACAGTGCAATGTTACGCTGGCATGTCATCAGCAGGGCTCAAAAAGTTGAAAAAAATAAAAATAAAACAAATGTACTGTGATGAACTGGAACTCTGGTAAGCAGGAAACGTTGACGTGGTACCCTTTAGTTCCATCTTTGCTCCACAGTACACTGTTGCATTGCTTGCTTCGCGGCAGCGGTGGCAGAACGTCCTCATGAGTCATGATGTCGGTCCTGACATCATGAAGACGTTCCGCCAGTGCTGCATAGTGAGCATTGTAAAATACTATTGTGAGGCGGCTGCCGGCTGTGCTGAAAATGCGGCTGCCGGCCAGGCTGAATATGCGGCTGCCGGCCGGGCTGTATATGCGGCTGCCGACTCGGCTGTATATGCGGCTGCCGGCCGGGCTGAATATGCGGCTGCCGGCCGGGCTGAATATTCGGCCGCATTCGGCATTGAAGAAGGGGTACAGGATTGAGTACGGGAGGCTGATGCCCACCATGGCACTGCCCTAGTGACACGACTGCATGATAGAGGGGGGATTGCCCCTGTTCCTCTCCTAGCTCCAACACTCGGCAGGGGGATTGCACCGAAACAAGCATGAAGGCCCCCAAGGGGCGTTTTCCCTTTGTCACATGACAGACTCTAGCCCTATTTTCTTGGTGGAACATGCACAACAGAGCCACTAATTACAGGTCCATTCCAGAAGCAGTGAGTGCTTCTTACTTCCTATTAACTCAATAGAAATCCACAAACAGTAGAAGCTGGTTTTCTTTCTTGAACTCAACATTTCATTATAATCAAACATAGCTTGAACACGTGTTGCTTTGTAGCCAAGCCTGACCTAAATCCTGCCTGAGCCACAGACAGGATGTTCCCCTCTACTCAAGACTGATTATGAAAAAGGAGGTTCCTACCCAATATTTTAATAGTCAAATCCAGCAGAGAGATCGGCTTCCCTGGACTTGATTTCAGACAATTTTTTTCACATGGGTAATTTAATATCGGTCTTCCATAAGTCAAAGACCACGAGCTAATGAGATGCAAGAATCAAAACAAGGACAGGTGCCCAGATTGTAAAATGTCAGCTACTAAAGTCATTGGAAACAAAATCTGCACCCAGTAATTTATTTTAGAAGAGTACCTTCGGCAATGCATGACCTTGATTAATGGGAATGTCTCAATAGGCCAAATGATAAGCCATTGTGTTCCATCCAAACTAACCTGCTTTCTCTGCTTGGCTTCAGACCCTGACAATATCCCCAAAAGGTGATCCACCCAAGCACCCTCACTGATTATAGAAATGGGTGCCAGGCAAAAGCAGTGTAACCCCAATTAACTAATTGCTAGAACCCCTTACAATATTTATAAAATAAAGTGTCCTTCCTGTTAAGATGGATTTCTGAACTCTGACCTGGTGGGCAGAGGTTAAGAAGGCCAGCCTAGTTTCTTGGAACAGGGTAGCCTTCTGGACAAGCCAGACCAATTAAGGCAGCATTGGCGGCGGTCAAGACTAGGTCTCGGGAGGTGTGAGGGTGACTGAAAGACCTCAATGAGCACACGGAGCAAAGGGCACTTACAAATCACTCTCAGTCAGGTGTGTATATCAAAAATACATATACATTTATTAAAGGGCTTTCAAATCAAACACTAGATGAAACCACAGCAATATTAACAATACTAACACAGCACTATACTAGGAACATATACACAGTCACTATTGGCCTAAAGGAATATTCAACAAGTAAGAATCCACAATCTGTAACAGAAGAGGGTCAGACAGTGCAAATATACTTTAGGCAATTCTTCAGGAGTCTCAACCCTAAGTAATAGGCAGTCCAACCCCTACTAAGTGTGTAGCCTTGTGCTCGACAGTACATTCAGCGCGGCAGCATTCGATCGTGCGTTAAAGTACAAATCGGGTCTCTTCAAGGGGCTGTAGTGTCGCAAGAAGGGGGTTAAGGCGATGAAGAATAGCGTTCTACTATTTGAGGAGGGTCTCCACAAGGGTGGACAGCTATTTCCAGGAATCGGGAATAGGATGGTAGTTCAGACTATCCTAACACAAGTGTGTGGCCCTTGGGTGGCAGTCGAGCGTAAAAGTCAATGGATGCGCCAGGGGCTACCGGTATGGGTTGCAAGCACTCGCTCACCCTCAACGCAGTCCGGACCAAACTTTGCCAGTAAAGTACAGTTTGCTTGCAGGTACGAGTCCAGCAGTTGAGCATCTCTCTGGTTTTCAGGGGCTGCGTTCCGGGACCTCAGTCTGTGAGGGGCAGTGGCCTTTACTCTGCTTCTGGGAAAGGAATTGGGCCAATATACTGCAGGTCATCTTAGGGCACAGGATGGCACAGCAGCAAGGCACCCACAAAGCTTGTCACCACAGCAGGGCAGCACGGGTACCGTGTCTGCTCGGTTTCATGTGGACTCTCCTAATTCCAGACTTAGGAATGCTAGGTGTACAAAACTCGGCAGGAGCGTGCCTTCTACCAAGAGTTTACGGTTCCTAAAATCCCAAGTCGAAACCCGAGACGGCAGCGATTGCAAAGCAAAAGTCCTGTACGGTAAACGCAATTTGGACCATAGAAAAGAGTCAAAAATGCCTTAAAAGTAACTGCTGCCACCAGCTCTGTCCTGGACACACTTGTGCATTCACCATAAAATTCTTTGAGGGTGTCTAGGGCCTTAAAAATGAAAATAAGACCCCAGCATACTGTACTGTGTCCCATCGGCAAATGTATAAAAGTGGACCCCATATTCAGAGATGAGGTTGGCCAGAGGACATGAATAGAGATTAAAAAGAAGAGGCGGTAGGGAGGATCCATGGGGCATGTTGCAGGAGAATGTAGAAGGTGCAGAGTGGCAGAGTAGAAATAAATTGTTTGCTAGTAATCTTTAAGAAAAAATGCAAACCATGCCAGTAGCATACCAGAGATCCATGCCTGCCCAAGGCGGCACAGGAGAATGTCGTGATCAACTGTATCAAAGGCCGCTGAGAAGTCCAGAAGGATCAGCACCCCGACCCCGATGAGGTACTGAAGCATCGCCAGATCATCTAGCAGCGAGATCAGAACAGACTCTGTGCACATCAAAGGTCTAAAGTCTGATTGGTATGAGTGTAGACAGTTATTGATTTCCCAAAAAATAGGAGAAATGTGGAGTTACAATCACTTCCACGTGGAAGTAAAGATATAGGCCGGTAATTTGTCACCAATGATGAATGAAGACTGGGCTTTTTCAGAGGTGGGATGACTAGTGCATGTTTCAACGAAACCAGGATCACCCTGGTAGAAAACAACTGACAGAGTGCTGCCATAAACACAGGCATAGCACTCAAGGGGAGGACCTAGAGAATACACAAGGGGACCACGCACAATGGGAGACGCTGATCTGAGCTGACCAAGATATAATCTCATCATCAATTGGTTCAAATTGGAATAGTTCTATTAGGCGTGCGCTCGAAGTCCCCTCCCTCGGCTCAAGGTTAGCCTGATTCCGACTTTCAATTGTAATTGACTGTCGGATCAGGCAGATCTTCTCAGTAAAGTAAGTGCTGATTGCATCACGTTGGATCTGGTGGCAGGCAGAGTCAACCATCGGCAGTGGAAGAGAAGTAAGTTATTTCACAACTTTAAATACTTCCTGTGTAGAACATGCAGCAGAGGTAATACGGTTGACATAAAACAGAGGTTTCGCTGGCGTGATTGGCCTATGATAATAAATCAATCCTAGTTTATACATATTTTTGGTCTCTAGATCATCATAATTAGAACACCACCTGCGTTCAAGGCGGCGACAAGCTTGTTTACAGGCTCAGAGATTTGAGGTGAACCAAGGTGCCCATGGTTTCAATTGCTCGCATCGTGTCTCGATTGGGGCAAAAGAGTCAGCAGCAACTGTAAAGGCGTTGAGCAAGTCGGTGCATGGCTCCTGGCTGTCCTTTGCTGCAAAATCATTAGTACTGGCAACCAACCGGCCTGCTAGTAATGGGGATTATTTTTTGAACCTCTAGGATGTGTTTAGCTATGGTGACAAACTCTAGTCCCCTCAGTTTTTAAACCCATAATCAGAGACTTACAATTGAGTAGCTAGAACAATGTTTTTTTGTTCATACAATTTGTATCACACCAAACATATACTATACACGGTTTTGTTTTTCTTGCTGTACAAAAGGTGAAATGAATTTTCACTATACCTGTCAGTCCCAGGATATTTTCATAGACCTTTTCAACATAATTTTCAAGATCAAATAATAAGCTCTAAGAAGTAGTACCTCCTTATAAATGACAGAGAATAATGTATCAACAGCAGCAGCTGGCACACACCACTTAACTGCAGTGGTCGTGACATTTATGTTACTAATCGGGTAACATAAAATCTGTGTGTTCTTAATGCAGTACAAACCAGTACCTCTTATGGACAGGAACACCGGATCATGATCACTCTCTAAATATTGGATTATTGCCAAACCATTGATTCTAGACCAACCACTCACAGACATCATGGCATAATCAATAAGCAAGAATGTATTGTTACTTCTGAAGCTTGGTTGGGGGTGTCCATCTGATCTGAAGAAACCATTAATTTCCCTCATATTATGTGCTAGCAAAAGTTCCAAGCAAAGCTTAATACATCTTGGATGGGTTAAAGGAGGTTTACCTAAAGTGGGTATGCCCTACAATTCGTCTTCTATACTTAAATATTTAGAGTTTTTCTGCATTGTTAAGTTAATCATCAAAGTCACCTAACAAGATGATGTAATCATTGTTCTTCTCCTGCAGAGAACCAGAGATCACAGTTTCCAGAAGCTCCATATGCTTTTACGTGGTTAAGTAGCCCACATCATTGTCAATATATTGGCAGTAGACATGGAACAGATGTCATGAACCCTCTGCCTACCATCCATATTAAGTATAAGATGCCCATGATGCCAGCATCAACCTAAGACACTGAAACAACTTTAAGTGTGACTGATAAGCATGGCCATATGCTACTGCCCATGCATGGCTGTGCAACCTTTCGAAGACTTTGAGGCTGGCGTAAAATACGAATGATAGCCAAATCATTATACAATCAAGTGACCAGGTTGCCAGGAAACAACAAATCTGTTGGTGTTGGACAAAGTCGTGCCAATCCCAGTCACCTAAATTAACCCCTATGCCTGCAGTATTCCAGCAAAGACAACGTTACATTCTTGAACCCATATACCTCAAAGTTATTAGAACTCCTAGCACATAAAGAACAAGAATTTCTTTCAATTTGGCAGGTGGGGCTGAATGTCAAATAATTGTCTCAGGGGAGAAAGCCATATAATCAGGTCTCCACCAAAGGGGCCTAAGGTCTCACCCTCGGGCTCTCCTGCAGCTGCTGGTCTGTGGACGATCTTATCCCTGATCCTCCTCTCTCATTCTCTGTGTGAATCTAACTGGCTGCCCCATCCAGGGCAAAAAGTGGGGACCAAATTAATCTCCCCACGGCTAATCCCATAGCTCATTCTTGGTCCACATAACTAGTTATTAAAATGCCTGACTGTTTAAAGGATGTTAAGAGTCTGGCTCAACCTTTCTGGGGTGATCATGGGGTATCTGCCCTACCCCTATCTGCACTGCACATAACACTTTGATCTCATCTTCCCAGTCTTCTAAGGTGGGGGGCCTGCTGAAGACAGAAAAGACTTCCATAGTTTGACAAAAGGACTTCTGCTCTGCATGAGTATTAGGATGAGTAGTTTCTAAACCGCCTACTCAGCCCACAAACTTCCATAAACCAACAGTGATCCTAATCATAAAGGTAAAACAGGCACGATCAAGAGATATACCACCTTTGCCTTTTGTTGTAACATGGCCAGAGGGAAGACTATACTCTCAAGAGCTGTGTGAATGCGGTTCAGTAGCAACGCAAACAGAAAAGTAGAAAATAGTCAAAAATTAAAGGAATGTATAATCAAGGTTCTATACAAATATATACACTTCTATTAAAAAGACAACTGCACACATAACTTTAAAACACTTTAAAAACGCCCCTCTCTAATAGAGAACACGGGATATGCAATAGATGAAAACATGCAGCAATGTGTAATAAAACATGGGTTAAAAGGCAATGAGCAACCACAATGAATTGAAAAGGATATATACTTTAGTGGATAAGGTGCAAGAAGGTGGGCCCGGGGTACAGGGTCTGTTCCGAGTACCTTAATGCAATGCTTGGTGGCTGACAGGGCCAAGGTGGACTTCAAACGATTGTGTGTGCGGGTCGAATTGGTGTTGAAGGAATCGAATTGGCCCAAATGGCAAGTCAGCATGCAGTTGTTTCAAGCGGGTGCTCTTTGAGGTTCCGAAGCTGTGTTTGGGAGTTCAGGTCAAATGGATCAACAGGAGTGGATCAAAGATTGAGCGTGTTTCGAGACAAAGAATACTGCTGTGTCTGGTCAATGTGTGACACGATAATCTTGCAATTTGAGTTGAGTTTCGATGCTATGCAAAATCCCGGTGGTTTGATCCTGTGTTTGATGCTGTGATCTGGAGTCGAGTTTGTTGTACACTGATCTAGAGGTGGACAGGTGACAAAACTCTGCTGGAGCGCTATTGCACCAAGCCGATCCGATGATGAGAGCACGGTTGTTCGAAGTCGAGCAAATGCCAAAGGCAACACTGGCAGCTCACAATGGCTTGGTGGAACCAAAAGGAGCTTGAAGGTTGCTTGAGGTGGTTCAACTGCGAAAACAGGGTTCCTGGTCGCCCTGGTTCTCAGGATGCTGTGAAACACACTGCAGGAGCTCTAGGACAGGGGTAGTTCTTTCAGGTTCGGCTTTCCCAGCTTAGAGAGGCTTGGTGCAGAGTGGCAGGGAAGAGTCACCTCAATGTGCAGTAGGGAGCAGACCTTGCCTTTGCCTTGGAACCCTCCTTTTTCACCTCAATGGTTGAGAGTATTGGAATGGTCAACTCTCCCAAAAGAAGTCCAAATGAATATTTTCTTAAGTCTTGAAGTCTAGAAGTGAATTGAAGGAGTGGGAGACTCCCTCTTTTTTAGACAAAAATGCACAGGTGATTTGGATAAAGCAGGCCTTTTTTAAGGGGTCCAATGCCCGTCCCTGTGACAAGTGGGCTTTCCCTTCTTACATCTTACTCAAAGTGCACTGTGCTAAAGTAAGTGAAGGAGACCAGAAGGAGGGAGAGGTACAGGGAGAAACAAGATGCTGGAACGTTATCCCAACTATGCTGTGCTCCCTCTGTCTACAATAACCCCCACCACCTTCCCTTGTCCATATCAACAAAGGCCCCTTTGGTTTGCAACACCCTGGTGTGAAGCTAGTCCTTTCATGTAGGGCATGCCCTTTGATTCTCATTTACCAGGGCAGCTTCTGCTTAATGGCTATCTGGCTGGGACGAGGTTGTTACCTGACCTCACAAAGCATCAAGAGAGAAGCAGCTCCCACTTGCTCCTGTCCTGCTGGCTGCAGCAAGACAACCAGTCCAGAGAGAATACACTTAGCCTGATCATGGCTGGCTGGGCACACAGTGCAGACATTAGTATGATACTAATTTGATGTGGCTTTACCAATGATGAGAGATACTAGCCAATGTATGTTGAAATCATCTATGGCTTATATTTAAAGTTTACAATTGCCACCAGCATAGTAATTCTCATAGTTTTGTGGTTTTGGAACAGAAGTGCTTATCTTAAACAAAAAAGAAAAAAACAGACCCTGTACTGAAGTGACTTGGCTGTCACTGCTGCTGTCAAAAGGGCACCTGTGACCCCTGAACCTGCACTTTGCCACTGGAGAGCAGGTGCTGCAGATCAGGATACTGAATGGGCAGGGAACAGGTGGACACTATGCTTTTGGCAAGGAGCTTGCTGAAAGGGTGGTCTGGTTAGCAAGCCATCCTTTCTGAGATATAATTACCAGCATCTTTTTTTATTTTATTTTTTATTGTACATCAGTTTATTACAAACCTTATATAAACACTTTATACAAGAAAAGATAAACAGAAAAAGAAAACATACAAAAACGCACTTCAAAATTCTTACTAGTTAAGCACAATTCTTAGTAATACATTCTGTAAAATTCAATTTAAAATGTATATAGATTAAGAATCATTGTTCAATTTCTTAATCTTTAAAAAGGTCACCACCTTAATCAACAATGAGGTTGGCTGCCCTCCTATAAAACCAAAAAGTATCTAAATTTAAAGATGAGACATTATAAAAATATGCACTAAAAGGTTTGACTCTTTTTTCTTGTGAACTAGGACAGGTGATCATTAAATGTTTCAGAGTTTCAGTAAACTGATTACCGAATCGAGTGATGCACTGGCCTCTTATGAAAAGGATTTCATGAGTATGGATCAGATGAAGTCATATTCGTAAAAAAGCTGTTCGGGAATCTTGCATCTGGACAATGCCTGATGTCACTCAGTAATATACTTTTTTTTCTAGAGATAAATCAGAGTGCATTTTATATGTGTTCCTCCCTCCACACGTATTGATCGAATCTAGATCGAGCAATTTATTTTCAGCTAAATTACTTGCATCACTTCATTATTAATAACACATTTAAAAATCCAAGGTTTCTACACCTTTGCCAGATGGCGATCCTTCACAAGAAGTCTGGTGAGAAATGTAGTGAACTGGTCACCAAGAAGCAGGGCTGAGGTAGGAAAGACCAAATATGTGACAAACCTAACCGCCTTGTGAAAGGTTTTCCAGATGTGAGCAATGCACACAAGTCAACTGTTTTTGAGAAAGCTGAAACATACAACTGGATTCGCCAACAGTTATTTCATTAACAGGAATCTGTTATAAATGCATGACTTCATATGAAGTCATATTTGTTTACTCATCTTCTGTATATATCTGCCAAAAACCCACCAACAACAATATATGCACTGAAAGCCCAGACGGTCTGTCACATATACCAATGTAACATTATTAACTAAAGTCCCTCATGATGGAATGTTATAATCACAAACACTCTCTTTAAGTGCGTTCTGCCTTCTACGAGGGTTGGGAAATGTAACTACACCCATATTTCATATGGGTTATGATGTTCAGTGGAATTTCTCAAAAGTATACACATGTACAGTCCAAATCTCACACTGATGTACAGTGATCACCCCCCCCCATAGAGCGATAACCTATGCAGTAACATTTCAATTATGCATGCACTACAGTGCCAGTTCCTATAGGGAAATACTGAGCCTGGTGAAACCATGTGTGACACCCCTGACACAAGCAGGGCTCTCTCACAGAGAGACCAGCTGTACAGGGGGATTTCTCATTCCTAAAACAACACAGTGAAGCCTCCAGTGGAGAGGTCCTCTATGCCTTGTATATTCTCACCTTAAACACCAATCTACAGGTACGTGCATTCAGTACTCACTGCCAACAATGAGAACTTCCTTTTCCTACAATCACTTTGGTCCCTCTATATCAGCACATAGCTTAGGGGACACAAACAGGGCAAACATCAAGGCCCAAAGCTGCTATACTAAGAATGGCAACATGATGTGTCTAGACAGGATCTGAATATAGGCCCATATTGTCTGTACACCCTGTGTGCCTGTAAAGACTGGAGGGGGATATATGCACTTCTGCCCACTATATAGTTGGGATAGAGGCTCAGAACACTCCAGCCAAAGCTCTCAATTGGTAGAATGGACGAGCAGTCTAGGTTGAGACTCAACAGAGGGGATGCAGGCTTGTTCTTCGGTACAGTGAATCCCCAAGCCCCCACAAAGGAATGACTGCACACAATGTCAGGTGCTACCCTGGTTGTTTGATTCAATGACAAAAAAATAAGACTCACTTTGTACTAGAAATCTAAACAGGTAACTTAACTTAATATATACAGTTCTATGTGGTACGACTTATTCACTTGTAATGCACCAACTGCTGATAGTTATTAAAAAAGCATTTACATTATTTGGCAAGGTTTAACTTCATAAAGCATTACTGTAGATAGGCAGGTAATAATGGGAACATAGGCAGGATGCTTTCTTTAGGATACAAATGCAATACTGTGTGGGGATCCCCCACCTGGGCAACCTGTAAGGAGAGGTTAAGGTGTACTTCATGTTGTATATTACAGCCCAGTCCAAATAGGTTAATTTATAGTCTGCTTCTCTTTCTACAGAACCCACTCCCCCAAAGTAACTGGGAAGCCAGCCACAGGAGAACAGGGTCCCTTGAGGAATCCTGAGGATGCAAGATGCTCTTCCTCATCACAGTACCTTGGGTGGTGGTGGAGTTTCTTGGCTTTACTGGATGAGACCCCCCAAGGATGGACCCCCTTGGAATGAGGAGTCGCGGGGATGTCGGTGTCGAGAAGAAGGGAACCAAGCAGTGTCGGAAAGGCAGCAACGCAGGTCTGTTGCAGTGATCTCCGATGTCGGGTTGCTACGCCGGCTCTGGGTGTCCCACAAAGATAAAACTTGTTGCAGACCTGGACAAGGCTTGACCAAATAAGATAAGACCCATGGTGGCCACGGAGGACCTTCGGTGGTGACTGGCGCAGTGGCAGAATTAAGTGTGTGTGTTCTGGACCTCATGGTTTACCAACCTTCGGTTCATCAGTGCTGAAACCACAACACAGATGTCAGGATGGCTTCTGGTGACCTGGACACAACCCCTGGACTGGACTGCAGACCCTCACGAATTCTGGACCCTCAGGAGGTCTTCTTCAGATTGTGGTAGTGGGAAACCGACGGGCAGTTTCTCCTCTGCAGGCAGTGACCCTGGACCTCCTCCTGCATGGAAACGTGGCCAAATGTCATGGCAGGGATGCCACATGGAGGATTCCTTAGTGATTTGGAACTTTTGCAGCTACGGGTGTCAAGCAGCACTATGCTACAGTACCCCTTCTTCTGGCTGATACTCAGCAACTTGGCTTCCAGTCGTCACAAACACTCCTCTGGACCCTGGGCAAGACAGATGGACTTCTTGGCTTCAGAATGTCCAGGTACGCCTCTTCTGGAAACACGAAGATCCCTTCTGCCAATGACAGGCACACAGGTATGGCTTCCAGGACGCTTCAGGTGAAGAGCAGCAGTTGCATGATGCTCCCTCATAGCTAAGGTCACCTACCCAGGTCCTCTCTGGTTCAGTTCTTAAATCAGCGCAGCTGCCTTTGGATTACTTGAAGATTTGCAGATGCAGACCTCTTCCTCCAGCTGGACTCCAGGGTGCAAGCTGAGAATGACTTCAGCTTCGGCTTCAGGTTTCTTGTTGCAGCTTCTGACAAGGAGGCGAGTGTGAGGCCCCCTGTTATACAAAACACTCCTCATTCACAGTTAGGAAAGATTTCCCTTAGGTGCAATATTCCCTCAATTTATGGACCCCCCAAACCTTTTTTCTGGTGATTGTACAAGTGTGCCTAGGACAAACTGGTGGCAGCAGTTTACTTTTAAAGGGTTTGTACTTTATTTTAATGAGCCAAAACGTGTTTACCAGGTTTGGCTAAAGGCTCTGGCCAGTGCCTACAATTACTGTGCCACTTAGTCTGTTGTTCTGTCTTTTGGCCATTTTGTCCCTTTGCCTTCACCCAGGTGAAGTGACCTTAGTATTCTTATTTGGGCATGCAGCCTCCTACAGAATCTTACATTTTTCGCAGGCTCCTGCATGTCACATGTGCTAGTGCCCAGCAAAAGTGTTGGGACTGTCTGGTCCCAATCCACACTACTGGTGCCAGTATGTCTGGTATGACTGAATGACTGGAACCACCATGGACCATGATTTGCCCACGCCTGGTGTGAAGGCAAGAGAGCATATCTTCATTGGCTATCTAAGACTGGAGCACAAATTGAATCTTGGATAAGAGAAGGGGCTCTGCATTCATTCCAGGACTATCAACTGAAGTTCACACCAGACTACAGAATGAGCCAGGTATCCTGAAACAAAAGAGCAGACATGTGGACCTGCCAGGGACATGCTGGAAGGTTTGGAACCCTGACCCCACTGTTTTTCTGTCAGATCCCTGATTTTGTATCTATCACAGAAGGCCTGAAGGGCGCTTAAACCCTTTGGAGTAGTGGGACCAACTACTCTCTGCACTGCCTGCGTACCCTTGAAAAGAGCCTCTTCAGAAGTGTTTCTAGGCCAACAAGCGAACTGACCAACTGCTTGAACCCGCTGTATCGTATTAGAGTGACATCATCCCAAGTTGACCCTCGAGACTTTGGAATTGCTAACTTGTAGTCCTGTGCCCTCTCCTGCCAAAACACGTTGTCCGTGCTCCACTGGGTCGTAATTTATGCGAGTGCACCTTTCTGCAAGCCTTCATGGTCCCTGTGCTGTGGTGACAGTCATTGTAGGAGCCTTGCATACCTGCCCCCCTGTGCCCTGAGATGTGCTGCACTGGAACTCTGTTCCTTTCTTCATCGAGAGCTGAGAAAAGGCTACTGTCCCGCCACAGGCGATCTTCCCGTCCAACAGCTGCTGAGAGCTGGAGCGACGTGTAACTGCAGGGGTTAACCCCAAAAGCAACCTGGACTAGACTGGCAAAGTTTGGCCCAGACTGTGTTGAGGGTCAGTGACAACCTGCATCACTTACCGGTGGCCACCTGGCACAACCATTGTTCTTTACGCACGAGAATCCCTGAAGAGGTACTCACCTTAGCTGAGCTAGCCTGCATTCCCTAGCTTTTATCCAAAACTCGAAAGTCGCTATACCTGCAAGGGTAGATCCTTCTCAAATAATAGGACACTGTTCTTCATCACCTCAAGCCCCTTCCTGAACTGCTACAGCTCACTGAAAAAGACCCGCTTGTACACACGACTGCTCGTTTTTAATGCACTGTGTGAGAAACCTGGAGGTGTCTCACCCGCTAATGCCCGGGGATCTGTCATCCAGGTAGCCAGGACACAGCCATCGCTATTGGATCCAGATCCTGGGGGTGGACCAGTGTGGAAGGAGTACCTGGATGGGGGTTCTTAGACGAGGGGGAGTTGGACACTGAAGGATGAGACTGGGTATCCCCTTCCTTATAACACCTTTTTCCCCATTCTACCAGGTAGGAGACCTAGAATCTCAGCCTCCAACACAAACAGTTTCTAACTGACTGTTTATCATGAGTGACAATTGACTAACACCAGAGCCATATACCTGACATGTCCAAACACAAAGGTCAGGCAGAGTCAGGCAATTACTGATAATTACACACACCTGACTTCCATCACATTTCCCCACACGGATAAAAGGCGGAGAACGAAATCACATCCTAAGCAAGGCATAATGCACAAGGAAGCAGCAATTCCAATAGGACATTTTAAACCAAGGAGAAAGGCAGCAAGAACAGAGAGAATGTCAAGGAGGGAATTACCCTTGCCTTTTTCAACCCAGAACCATGACTTTCAAAAAGCCTCAAGGAAAAGAAGCATAAGACCTGGAATTGCAGTTGGCGAATGGTGTGGCAAGTGGCAAACCTACAAAGGGCCCTCCCTCATTGATAGCCAAAGCAGGGAGAAGCGATTGCCACTGTGGTATTGTCATTGACTCCAACAGCAAAGCAATGCCAATGAGTTCGAGAAACTGATAGCAGACCGAACAGTGTTATTTTCAAGGTTTCAAACGGCAGCATTATATGAAGCAAGGGAATGAGTATACTATACATTTTTGTGAAACCGAAATAGGTACCATATACAGAGTGATCTGGCACAACGTGGGTGCTCACTCAAAGGTCTCTGTTTGGTGCCCCCCTCCCTTGAGCGGGGAGAAATGATTGAACTTTGAAATCAAAATCCTGCAGTGGGTTACGTTGAATCCCGTGCACATTCGAAAGTCTTCGATTGTAAACTGAGATTGGTCTCAGCCGGTTGAGGGGGACTAATTGTGGAAAAGGGCTTCAAACCCAGAATAGTGGGATCCTGGGTAAACAGTAACGCACCAGCGAAGATTGTTGTGGCAAATTGAACCCGACTGAGAGATGCCTAAAAATTTAATTTGGCCTGAACCCGATTTAGAGAGGCTAATGGTAAAAGATGGATCGGAGCCCGGCTGAGGGGGATCCAGGGTGAAGAGCAAATCGCCTGATGTGAATATTGAGAAAGGAACTTTTCTTTGTTGTTTATGGTACCTCGGGTCCTCTGGGGCAAGAGACTTTGCACAAAAGAGACTTGGGCGCAGAAGGCCCTGATGTTGGTGAAAGGAACTATTACATTGTGCCAAAGTAGCCAAGGAATGTGCTGTGCTGCATTGACCCGCCTTGTCCCATGCTAAAAACGTGGGGAAGAAAGGCTAATGGCCTAAACATCCTGACGTATTATTTTGTGTACACTTCTTTCTTTTTGTGAAAATTATCGCCACTTTTTGTAGCATAACCGTAAGGATTGGCAATATTTATTTTTTAGTGTAAGCCAATTTTATTTGACTAGACCCCACTAGGACTGTATTATTATTATTTGATGGTCGTAGCTTGCTCCCATCTTAGATTTAGGTTTAGATAGCTGTTTTTCACCCCCCTGATAAAGTCCAATAAACAGAGACACATATCAGTCGGAAGTTTTACTGGCCAGGTATTCCAGCTGATATAAAGACCTTTAGTCAGACGAGTGAAATATGTCAAAAAACAGCCCTTACATCTCATTACCTGTCCCTCTGAATCCTTTATCGATCATAGAGGTCCCTTTTTCAGGAATTGGGATGGGCATCATTGGGCCTCTAGAAACATCTAGACTGGGCAACAAATATGTCCTCCTGATTGTTGACTACGCAACCAGGTACCTGAGGCATTCCCTATGTGGAATAATGCCACCCAGCAAATTCTCAAACACCTCCTACTGTATTTTTCTAGGGTTGGTTTTCTAAGGAAATACTAACAGATCAATGTTAAAATTGTATGAGCAAACTCATGGCTGAAGTCAAAGAGCTACTCCATATTACCACCTTACGAACTTCTGTGTATGATCCCCAAACAGATGGTTTGGAACAAAGATTCAATAAAACACTTACATTAATCCTATGAAAGTTGGTAGATAAAGAAGGGAAGGACTGGCACTGAATTATCCCCTGGGCACTATTTGCAGTAAGAAAAACCCTTCAGACCTCTACTGCATTCTCTTCTTTTGAACCACTTGATGTCAGAGAACCTAGAGATGTCCTTGACATGCTCTGGGAGACGTGGGAGGAATGAGAAGAGGCACCCATTCTCCACTTGCAAACCGCTATCAGATTGCGGGAGCATATAACACTTGTTCCAGATATAGTCTGTACTCATATGGACAAAGCCCAGATCCAACAAAAATCCATTTACGACAAGAAGGTGAGCTTAAGGTCGTTTTCCATAAGACAAAAAGTACTAGTCCTCTTACCCACCTTAGAAAACAGGCCTGTCTCTAGGTGGCATGTGCCATATGAAATATTGGAACAAACAGGGACCTGCACTTATAAGGTAGCCCAATCAGGCAGGAAACAGAAAGTCCATTTAAATCATGTAAATCTCTTAAAAGAGTGGAAAGAGAACCTGTCAGCCACCTATGCCACAAAACTATCCTGTTTGGTTGCAGAAGAAATGTACAACTTTGAAATTATTCCTCCAGAGCTATCTAATCAACAACAAGAAGATCTAAAAGATGTAGTCACATTGTTTCCCGGTGTATTCTCAGAAAAACCAGGAAGACTAAAAGGCACCTATCAATATATTAGGACACCTAAGGGAAAGGTGGTTCATCTAAAACCGTATAGACACCTGAAAGCCTGTAAACAGATAGTGGTTGAGGAAGTGAATAAGATGTTAAGAGCAAATATTATTGAGCCTTCTTCCAGCCCATGGTCCTCCCCTATCGTTTTGGTCACCAAACCGGACTATTCCTGGAGGTTTTGTATATATTTCCGTCAAGTTAATTCCATTTACAACTTCGATGCCTATCCCATGCCACGCATCGATTACCTAATTGATAAACTCGGAAATGTCACTTTTCTATCCACACTAGACATAACAAAAGCGTACTGGCAGGTCCCAGTATATGGGCCTGATAAGGAAAAGACATCTTTCTAAACCCCTCTAGGACTATTTCAGTTCAAAGTCCTCCATTTTGGATTACATGGTGCTCCAGCCACTTTCCATCGACTCATGGACAAACTATTACAGCCCTACACCGATTTCTGTGCAGCTTATTTTGACGATATCCTCATTTATAGAAAAACCTGGGAGGATCAACTTTTCCATTTTTTAATATTATGTGAACCCTCAGAGAGACCGGTCTAACTGCCAATTCATCCAAATGTAGACTGGCCCAATCAGCAGCCGTGAAATACCTCGGCTTCTTTGTAGGGAATGGTAAAGTACAAGCCAACATGAGAAAGTGACAGTCATCTTAGATACCCCTACACATAAAACTAAAAGAGATCTCAGTGCCTTTCTAGGCTTAGTCTGGTATTACCGCCGGTTTATCCCAAACATATCGGATGGAACAGCCAGGCTGACAAACTTAAGAACGTCGAACCCCAGAAACTTCATTGGACTGACAAGGATGATATATGTTATAACAACTTAAAACAAAACCTTTGCCAGATCCCAATCCTAAAGGTAGAATATTTCTCAAAGGAATTTGTACTTCAAAGAGATGCCTCCCATACATGGTTAGGAGCAGTCCTATCACAAGTGTGCGATGGATTAGAACATCCAATCTTGTTTACGTGTCGCAAACTTTTCCCACGAGAAAACATTACTCTGTGCTGGAATTAGTGGTGCTTGCCATCAAGGGAGTCATTATCCACCTTAGATACCACCTTTGGGAAGAATGTTCAAACTTGCCATGGACCATTCTCCACTAGTGTGGATTAGCCAACGAAAAGACTCCAACCATCATGTCATGCGATGGTTCTTAGACCTGCAGCCCTACTGTTGCACTGTGGAACACCGAAAGGTAAAGACCATGGGAATGTACATTTCCTTTCCTGGTTCCCCTGTGGAACAGATGCGGCTACATCGCCTGGAGGAAGGGTATGTGAGAAACCTGACGGTATCTCATCCGCTAGTCCCTGGGGATGTGTCATCCAGGTGGCCAGGACATGGTCCTCGCTATTGGACCCAGTTCCTGGGGGTGGACAGGTGCAGGAGGTTCCCCTGGATGGGAGGTCTTCAGGGAGTTGTTGGAAAGATTACTATTTATTGGTAACTTTCCCTCCAGTTGTGAACCCCGAAACTTTTTGCTGTTGTCTGACCATCCTAGCCTGACTTTTGCCAGTTGTGTCCAGCATTCTGCTGTACTCCGGTGGGCTTTTGCTCTTTTTGTTATGGGGAAACTGACATGCCCTTAAGACACTCAGAACTGGGAGACTTTCTTTCCCTTAGTCTTTCACTTTATTGCTATACTTTACCAACATTTTACCAGTGCACAAAGTGCCTAAAAGTACAGTGCGCTGGGGTCCCTTTTTCATTTTTTAGGACCTAGGCACCCTAGAAGGATTTTTGGTGAATGTGCAAGTGTGCCCTGGACAGAGCTGGTGGCAGCTGTTATTATTTATGTATTTTCAACACTTTTCTATGGTCCATACTGCATTTTCCACGTTTGGCCCAGGACAGTGGCCAGTGCCTAAAATGGCCATGCCATAAGGTCCTTTGTTCTTTCCTTTGGCCATCTTGTCCCTTTGCCTTTGCCAGGTCGAGCAGACCTGGGAAATTCCTTATTTGGTCATGCAGACCCCCGCGCAAACTGAAGCTTTCGCGGGATTCTGCATGCCTTGTGTGTGTGCCTCCAGGATGTGGGCTACAGCTGTCTAGTTCCAATACAGATCCTGGGTGCCAGGATGTCTGATGTGCTGGGATGACTGGGACCGCCATGGTCCGTGATTGGTCCACGTCTGGAATTCTGGAGTGTCTGTATGTGAGCAGATCTCTCATTGGTTTCTCTGTGTTTTGGCGCAAAGGAGATTTTGGATAAGAGAAGGCATCTTACACCCATTCCATGTCGATCTTCTGAGTTTACACCAAACTTAGTAAAGGAGCGAAGTATCCTGAAATGAACAAGAAGCTCTATGGAACCACTGGTGACCCGCTGGAAGGTTTGGCACCCTGTCCCTGCTGTCGTCCCATCAGACCCCCTGTTTCTGATCAAACCTAGAAGTCCTGAAAGGGGGCTTTGACCCATTGGAATAGTGGGACCAACTATTCTCGGCACCTCCTGCATAACCTGTAAGCAAGCCTTTTCGGAAGTGTTCCTGGACCACCCAGTGAACTGACCAGCTCATATGGGACCTTTGCCCTGGAACCACCACCCTGTCGAGGTTCGACTTTTGGATACTTGGGCAAAAAGGCACTCTCCCACCGAGTTTCGTACACCTAGCATTCCCAGGTCAGGAATTAGGAGAGTACGCCTGAACCAGGGTATACGCGGTCACTGTGTTGCCCAACTGTGGTAACAAACATTTTGTGTGCCTTGCTGCTGTGTCCCTTGTCCCCTCAGACTTGCTGCATTGAAACTTTGCCTGATCCCTTCACCAGGAGTGGAGAAATCGGTACTGTCCAGACACAGAATTGATTCCGGAACACAGCCCCTGAAAGCCGCAGAGCCACGCAACTGCAGGATTTGAACCTGCAGCGTTCTGGACTGGACTGGCGAAGTTTGGTCTGGAGTGCACCGAGGATCAGTAAGTACTTGCATCCCTTACCGGTGGCCCCTCGCGCATCCATAGACTTTTACACACGAGTGTCCCCCGAGGGCCACTCTTCTTTATTCAGGTAGATTGTGATATTGCGCTATTCCCAATTCTTGGATCCTACTCTGCCCTCTTGGGGAGATGCCCCCTTGAACAGTGGGGCGTTATTCTTCCACTCCCTCACCCACCTTCCTGAGTCATTACAGCTCCTTGAAAAGTCCCTGTTTTGAACTTAACCGCACGACCGCGTGCACCAGCACCAAATGTACTTTTGAGCTCAAGGCTCCACTCATTTTAGGGACTGGACTGCCTCTTAGCTAGGGTTTGCATTGTGAAGGACTGCCTAAAAGATATTTGCACTGTGTAACACCTTTCTTTGCAGGTTGTGGATCTGAACTATGCATTATCCTTTAATAAATGTATATTTATTTTTAATATATACACCTGACTGAAAGTAATCTATAGTGTTGTTTACTGTGTGTCCTAATTGTGGTTTTTTTTATCACCCTCAATCCTCCTGAGACCTAGTCTTGACCGTTGTCAATGCTACCTTGATTGGTTCGGCTTGTCCAGAAGGTTACCCTGTTCCAAGGAACTAGGCTGGCCTTCTGAACCACTGCCAACCAGGATGAGTTCAGAAATCCATCTTAACACCCCTTCCTTATAGCACCTTTTCCCCAATCCTACCATTAAGGATACCTAGAAACTCACCCCACCACATTTTCCCTCAGTAACACTTTCTCACGGAGAGTTCAATGAACACCAGAGCCATATAACTGACATGTCCCAACACAAGGGTCAGGCAGAGTCAGGCAATTACTGATAATTATGCACACCTGACTTCCATCACACTTCCCCACACGGATAAAAGACAGAGCACGAAAACACACTTTTGAAGAGGGAGTCCCGGGTGTCCCGAGACCACCCTTCCGCCCTCCAAAGTTCATGACAAGATGAAAGGCCAGAAATGCCTGCATCCACCAATCATATTTCCGACGAATCCCAAGTGCATCAATGATTGTCAAGTACACTGAGAGGTACCCACTCAGCCATTCATAAAGACCAAACACAATTTAGATCTTTCAGAGTGTAGGAGAAGAGCCTGTGATCGTGGACAGAGACGACTATATGGACAGTCTCGACTGAGCACCAAGAAGCCATGGTACTGATGTCACTAGTGAAACCATGACGTAGCAGCGTTAGACATCAAGCACATTTGCAGTCTGCACTGCATCACACAAAAACACACTTGAATACATGAAGAACATGAGTGCACAGTTCTATAGTTAGAGGACAGATACCTGTACATACCGTCAGTGCTTTTATCATTTGGTCATTAGCCAAATGCAGCAATACAAAACCGCAAGGCACAACAGATCGTGAGCAAGCTTCTAGATGCTTAAACGCGAATAACTATATGGAACTACAGGAGTACCCATGGAACCTGACAGAACCAAGTGTGACTAATATATAGAGAACATAGCATAACATGGACAATGTAGCTACCACATTATAAGGTTTAGGAAAATTACAGCAGGCCTCAAGCCACTGAGCAGGAGACAAACAAAGCTGGTTCAGGCTCCACACGGAGCAAAACACATGAGACAGGCCAACAGCCAAGGTCAGAGATATGAAGACACATTCCAATCCCCAGACGACAAAGGGACCAGCTGCAGAGAAATGGAATACATCCTCATAATTAGTATATGCAGAGCTCGATTTTGCGGTCTCTAAACACGTGGTACAGCCGAAAGAAACAATGCACAGTCTTCCGTGGTGGGAAAGGGGAGCCGATCCCAGCAAAAGTAGACACAGGCTGCAACACTTGTTGCAAAGTATGGAGCAAATTCTCATAGGCAAAGGTGGTGTACACAGGTTACAATACAGACACATAATTGTTCACATAACCTTGAAAAGGTACACAGGGAGCTGAGAACTCATTCGAGTCCCCGGCCTCTGGGCAGCAGCTCTAACCTATCACAGTTTAGTATTCCAGGAGTGGATGGGAAGGGGTGTGAACCAATGGTAAGACCACTAGTCTGCAACACCCTAAGTTACCTGGGGGAACCCAGGCATGGACCCCTTGCTCACTGTGCTCAAAGACTGATATGCAAATGGTTATTCCTCCTTTGTGAAAAGTACAGTGAGCAGAACGCGATGGCTGCAAACTCTCAAAGTGGGTAAAAACCACAGAACAGGTTATCATGCCATGTTTTCTAGAGAGGGGCGCCTGCTTCATTTTTTGTATTGAAGTAAAACTGGCCTGTGTGCCAGAAGACGTTGAGCTGTACCTGAATCGTTCTGTGTTCTGGTATCGATCCCTGTTGGTTTTATCTGTAATAAACCACAGTTTGTACATGCCTTTGACTGCATCCTCTGTGTTTACTGGGAGAGGGAGTTGGGTTCTCCAAGTCAGCGGACTTCCAGCATCACTCTGGCATACCTGGGAGTTCTACCCAACAAGTTGGTAGCAGAGCTGATGGTTCGCTGTGCCAGTTCAGTACAAGGTCTTCTCCTCTGTCGCCAAAACTGAGAGACTGCAGGACCCTAATATATTTTGATAAGACGGGGAAGGTGTATTCATGGAAAGGCCATCAGAGCCAGATTGGAAAATCTCCTGCCCGATGTCAGCGAGGAGTCCGGGCAGACCAGGACGGGGAAGTCGACACTTTCTGTAGGACATGCCAGCCGAGCAGCGCCAGCAGACCACGGAGTGTAAGAATTGACCCAGTCGAACGACAACTGTGGGTGTGAGGGAGGTCATTGAGTATTGCAGAGTATTATTTAGTATCATCGAGTATTGTCAAAGTATTGTCTAGCATTGTCAAAGTTAGAAGGGACAGGAGCGGAGGTAGAGGTCCTTCTTCAATGTTTAGGGCACATTCGGGTTTAGAGGTAAACGGTTCTGGTGAATAACCTGGACTATTACCTCAATGGCAAGGATGACCAAAGTTATGTAAATAGTGGATTTCCTGTGGGTTGGGTGTTTTAGCTCGAGTCATAGATGACAGTATCCCCGTAAGGTTTAGCAAGGAAGCTGGCCTGGATTGCAGAAGGTGAGTCGACTGGTTAAGTCTCCTGGAGTAAGACATTTTGTACGTGAGGCAACGCAACGGGCACAGTTTGATCACAAGAGAATATTGATATACTCTGCATTGAGGCGGGAAGACAGCTGTGGGGTTTCGTGTATTTTGGAAGTAACCGGCTATAAAAGTGTATACGCAGTATTTGATTTTTCAGCACTACCTTGTTTTGTAAATTGTTGACATCACCCATAGGCTTGTCCATAGGACATGGAGAACATGAGACAGTGAGGAGCTAGCATTTGAAACTTGGTATTTGTAGACGAGGTGAAACAATGGCAGTGCGCAGAAGGTGCATGTGCAAGACTGTGGGTTTACCTGAGGATGCAGCAACTGTGTAAGGAGGGTGGTGCACGGAGCATGCCTGGTAAGGTGTGTAGCCAGAGAGGCTCAGAGTAAAGTAATAACATTGTGATTGCATTGTGTTCCTCCTAAACAGCGGATTGTTGAAACCCTCAACTTGAGGTCAGGTAAAAACAGGAAAAATTTATCAGGGCAAGTGCAGGGGTGACACACTCCTCCAGCACCTGTGTAAAACACTCCCACCCTACAGAGAGAAAATATGTAAATACAGCATAGAATGGTTTTGGGAAGAACTCCCAGGTATACCAGAGGGATACTGTAAGTCAGCGGACTCTTGGAAGGCCCAACACCCTCCCCAGGATAATGGAGGACACAGTCAACAGCAAGTTCAAACTGCGGTTAACAGACAAAACCAACAGGGATCAGCACAGGAACAGGAGAAATCCATGCACATCTCACTTGTCCTCGGCTCGCAGGCCAGTTTTACACTATAATTACATCAGAGTGACATCACAACCTGGGCCCTTCTCCAGGAAACTTATCGGGCTACACAATTGGGTATTGAGTACTTTACCACCTATGGTGGACACTATACATATTATTTTACTGGCCCTCGCATGTCAGGTGGCTGGCCTGGTCCATACCCAGGTCACTATCTATAACAATGTTGCAGTGTGGTGAACTTAACATTGGTTCTTGCCCGTTGTTGCCCACCCCCTAGGATACTAAACTATGGTTGGCTAGAGCTGATATCCCCAGGCCTGGGAGCTGCAAAGATGTGCAGCTCTCTGTGTGGCTTTTCAAGGTAATAAGAATGTCTATGTGCCTGCATTGTAACATGTGTATACCATCTTAGTCTATAAGAGCATTGTTTGGCTCAGCGCAACACTCGTCTCACATTGTGGCATATTTGTTGTGGTCTTCTTTCTGGTAGCCTGAGACCGGCTCTCTTAACCAGCGCTGGTCGCTGTCCATTGTCTGCCTTGGTCGTGTCACCTGCTCAGAGATCACAAATTTGAGCTGTGCAGCTCTGAATCATGAGTATTTTATTCATATTTACTGCAGCTGGTGCCTTTGTCGTCTGGGGATTGGAATGTCATTCGTAGCTCTTGGCCTTGGCTACGGGACCTGTTTCACACGTCTTGCTCTCTGTCCAGCCTGAATCAGCTCAGCTCATCACTTGCTAAGAGGCCTGTGGCTGCTGCACTTTTCCTAAACCATTATAATGCAGTTTCTACCGTGTCTATGCTATACTACATTCTCCATAAGTTAATCACACTTGGTTCTGTCAGGTCCCATAGGTGCTCCTGCAGTTCCATAAGGTTATTCGCATATAAGCATCTGCAAGCATTGCTCAGGATCTCTTGCTTCTTGCGGTTTCTGCATTGCTGCATTTGGCTAGTGACACAATAATAAAACCAATGACAGTATGTATATGTATCTGTCCTCTAACTATAGATCTGTAGGCTCATGTTCATCGTGTATTCGATTGCATGTTTGTGCCCCGAAGGGCGGATGGAACATGTACTTCATGTTTGACGCTGCTATGTCGTGGTATCTCCAACGATGTCAACAACATGGCTTCTTGTCAGTAGGAGGTGCCAGGGTCTGTGACCCAGCCCTCCGCTTCCCCCCATGTCCCTCAGAGCGTAGCCTCAGATGACACAGACGATGAGCATGGGATGTACCCATTGCAGGAAATATGGGCATTGCGCGAATTAAGAGCAGCAAAGGGACACTCAAATCCGACATCCAAGCCACCACCATACACTAAGGAAGAGGGGCCAGGGAGCATAGTCATCAGCAAATGGATAGGAGGAGAGATACTCCTGAAATTAAAATGGAAGACAGATGGGGAGAAGGAAGGGGCAACTAAGGAAATGGAAGGTCTGAAGGGGAACAGTGAATCAGCAGACTGGGGTGGAATAATGGAGGAAACAGACAGAAAGGAGAAGGAAAGAGAGGAGAGATTAGAGACAGAGGACAGAGACAGGAGAAGGGATGAGAGAGGACAGGGAAAGGAGGAAATAGGAAGAGAAGGAGCAGATGCAGAGAGAAAGAGGCGAGAGAATAGAAAGAGATTGCATAGGAAGAAAGAGAGAGGAGTGGGAGCAATGGGATAGAAGGATAAGTGAAGTAGAAGAGAATGAGAGGCGGAGGGAAGTAGCAGAGCAAGAACAATGCAAGTTGCCTGAGAGAGAACAGAGGCAGTTGCAGTTGAATAGATTGGCAAGGAAACACACACGTAAGGAGGCAGACGAATGGACAAAAAGGGCAAAAAGGACACAACGGACAGCGGATATGGGAAACAATAGACTTTAGGAGGGTAGGCAACCAGACCAAGACATCATGAATTCATGGGACAGGAGTACAGCATAACAGGACAAGACAGGCCCAGGAGCCTGGGGGAGGCAGCAGATACGACTTGTGGGACATCGACATTGACATGAAACCCAACAGAGAAACGACAATGAGAAGGCTGAGCTTCGAAGATGACCTTTGCAGTAATTTAGGCTGTGAGTCCGACAATGAGGGATGGAACAGTGGGGACGAGAGCGGGGAGATACATAGATTCCAATCCATGGGGGAAGGGACTGACAAGAGGGTGATGTGGGAAATAGGGACGCACACAGAGGGAGTAGGAAGAAGCAGGGACGAACGGGCACTGTGGTTAATGGATGACTTAAGCAACATGAATGACATAGCACCCTATGTAGAGAGGCTCGGAGACCTCCCAGGATGAAGGAAGGGGGAAACAGCTATAGTTAGTTCAAGGGGAAGATCAATGGGGGAACATGACAACAGTGTCCCGATACCCATACCAGAACCAGTAGATGTGTACACAGGCACCGAAAGTGAGAATGGTGAGGCAGGGTTTACACAAATGCCCTTACTGGAACAGGGAGGGGTGAGACCTCAGCACATACCATGGAAGCACGCTGACAAGAAGATAGTGGTGTAGACTGGTTAATCCCATGATTTTCTTAGCATACGTCCTACAAGAAGATGACTATGCACACGACTATGCAGAAAACATACAGGAATTCAGTGACACCCGCAAAGTACACGAGGACGCACTTGATGGGGGAGACATGCTGTACATTGATGGGTCATCGACAATTGACCAGACAGATGCGGTTAGGCATACAGGGACTGCAGTGATGAGGATGAGGGAAGATGGAACAAGTGAGGTTGTAGCCAGTGCACACTTACCATCTCATTATTCAGCAGAAGCAGCAGAGTTAGTGGCCCTAATACCAGCAATTGTAGTATAGCAAAGGAAAGGAAGTGACAGTGTACTCTGACTCTACCTATGTGACATCAACAGTACACTCAGGGTTTGCACAAGGAGAGGATACAGGAGGGCAGATGGGACACCAGTATAGCACGCACTTCTATTGGGCAGATAGATTGACATTATTCAGTACCCTGCACAGATAGCAATAGTGAAGTGCCAGGCACACATACTAGGGGAGGACCCTATCTCAAGGGAAAATGAAGCAGCAGACTCAGAAGCAAAATGCGCCGCATATTTTGGGAAGCTATTGGAAATGGAGACAGCATCAAACGCTTGAGATTATGCCGGGAACATGATACTGAAGGAAGGGTACAACGTGTTGCCAGAAACACCGATTATGGAGTTGCAGGGAGCTGCACCCAGGGAAGAGAAGGTGTTGTGGACTAAAATGGGATTTACAGTATCTCCAACTGATGACCTATGGTAGCAAAATAACACAGGGAAAGTGGTCATGCCACTAGCATTACTGAACACTTCATCAACACAGTTACACTATCCAACGCACACAGGGAAAGAGGTCATTGCTGCCCGCATTGGAAAAATATGGTTCTGTCCTAATTTGGTGGAACATGTGACTGAATCTGTAAGTAATTTCTTGACATGCAAGCAATATACAGCAGGACATACCTTGAGAGTTGTGAGAGGAGCCATACCTCGGCCAGTAGGCCTGTTACAGCATTTACATGTCGACTATGTTGACATGATCCAGGTTTGTCAAGGATACCGCTACATGACAGTGGTTGTGTGCCCATACTCCAGGTGGATCAAGGCAGGCCCCTGTTCACATCCTGACTCTCTCAGAGTGGTTACAGTCTTGGTTAGGGAAGTATTCCCAAGATGGGGCATGTGTGAGGTCCTGGGGTCTGACAATGGCCCTCATTTTGCCAATGAGATGTTGAAGCACATCACCACGTTGCTGGGCATTCAACATAAATTCTCCCTTGTGTACCACCTGCAAGTAAATGAGGTGTGTGAATGCCTGAACAGCCTCCCGAAGGAGGCCATAGCTAAAACGCAGCAGAGCACAAAGAAAAGTTGGCTGCACTGCTTACCTCTTGCATTGTTTGCATTGGGCAACAAGCCTGGGTCAGACCACCAATGAACGCCCCATGAGGTGGTGACAGGATGACACAAGCAAGTCCCTCTGGCTCCTCCCACTAGGGCACTGAAAGGCTGTGACAGTAGTGCAGATGTGTTCGGTCAGGAAATGTATGGTTACATTACTTCCTTGATTTCTAGTGCCTCTTTTATCTCTCGCCAGATAAACCGACACGGGTAGGCTCTGAAGACAGCAGAGAGAACAACTGCAACAGTATACCAAAAGACTCAGAAGTTAAGAGACAAGTCAACATTGGGGACCAGGTCCTCCTATGCAACTTTATCTACAGGTGTAATGCACCAAGGTTTTCTGGTCCTTACACTGTGGAGAAGGTGGCAGATCGTGCTGTAAGACTGGAAGGCAAGATGGTCTGGAACCACCTGTCCGACATCAGGTCAGACAGGTGGTTGCCAGGTGAGCCGTGGCCTCACCTGGCAAAGAGTTAAACAGGGCAGCAGAGTTAGGGACTGAACTCTTGATCGACTTTGTTGTTTTATTCTCTACATACATTTGACGAGAAAGCCAATGCAATAATTGATGATTGTTAATATTGCCCGCTGTCTACCACCCTGATACTTTCTCAGATCAATTTGTCCAACAAGTGAGACGACCCAGTAGTTTCTGAGCACGGTCACCCAGAGTTTAATACCTTCACTTTGTAGAATATGTGGGCCAAGCTTACCCACAACTCGAAAAAGGCAACCCTCCTGTTCGCGCCACATTGAGAGACCCATCAGTAAGAGCAGTGTGGGAACAGGTGTTCATCTTTGCCATTAACTATTATCTAGTATGCAGGATTTAAGGAGTTACCTAAAAATACTAACCCAATAACCCATTTCTTCACGCATTTCAGGCAGGCAACTATATCATCAAGCTGCACAAGGATCAAGCAGCACAGGTAAAGATGAGAGAAATAACAAAGAATGTGATTATCCACATGTGTAATACACCAAGGTTTACTGGTCCTTACACTGTGGGGAAGGTGGCAGACCGTGCTGTAAGACTGGAAGGCAAGATGGTCTGGAAACACCTGGAATGTGATTATTTTGTTGTGTCTCTTTATTCCAAGTGGGGTATTTGCATTTATATTCTGGAGAATTTCATTGGTCGCTAGTGCTACTGCTGTATCCTCTACTAGCATTACCCCGACCCCAGCAGGTGGAACGACTATGTCAGGTGGACAGGAGAGCACTGCAAGCACGATAAGGAGAGGTAAATGCAGTGTTGACACAGACATGAAAGGGTTAAACATGTATCTCACTGTATCTCACTGACTGCTCGAGTGTCTAATAACATATGGTACAAGCACATGACCAAAGTAGGTAATTAAACCACCGGGGAGAGCTGTTATGTCTGCTCACTAATCGCCTATGCCGTGAGTGCCTCCAGAACGTTCATAGCAACCGAAATACCAGCAGCTAGAGTTCAATGCCTGATGTATCTATCAATGGTAATAATCCGAGGAAGGTTTCAAGGGAAGACAGCAACACTGAGGTGGATGTCCCGAGCAACATTCCCATATGACGATAATTACTTAAAGACATTAAACATGACAGACAATTATTGGCAGCTGGATGAAGCAATACAGTACATCACTGATGGGCCCGAGATGGGGGAAACAAAGACAATAACACTGAAGGAATTGCTATGCCCATGGATAAGAGTAAGGTAAACAGGAGGAGAACCGGGATGCTGGGAAAGGCTGCAGATACTTGTGTATTGCCAGGTATAAACAGAAGATGGATGGAGTGGTGGGAAGCAAGGTGCTCACCTCAGGAAGAGAATGACAAGCACCTGAAGGAATGGGATGCTAGCGCAAACTTTCTGACAAAGTTGGAGAATGAAGCTGGACCAATGCCTATAATACCCCTGAAGACGCCAGCACTCTGTTACCAGAACAACAGTGAAATGGAAGTGGGCGAAATGTAGGTTTGCGAAGCATAGAGAGGCATACAGCAATGAAGACAGGCAGAGCAGTACTGACTGATCACTACTGGGCATGCAGATCAAAAGCATAGGAGAAACTGCCACCCAACTGGGGAGGAGTTTGCTTGTTAGTACACATCAATATGACATCATCGGTCATGCCGTGGAAAGATGTGAAGCTCGATGAATTTCCAAAGATGGACAACAGCAAAAGGAAGAAGAGGTTTGTGGGAGAGGAACAGATACGCAAGATAGAAAAGCCAGCTGAATTGAGCAGAGTAAGGAGAGGAGGTATTTACTTCTCAGAAGCATCAGAGCCAGCACTAGATAAGGTGCCAGCAGAACACAGATTGTTCAGCAGGACACACATGTTCTTTGCAACAATAATACCATCTGTACAGATGTACACGCATGCTAAATGGCTGCAGATTCCCCGTTGAGAACTGATGGTGACGATCAACTCCACAGTGAATGGGTTAATTGCAATAAAGGAAGCGCTCCAAGCAGTAAGGTTGGTGGCACTTCACAATAGATATGTCCTGGATCTGCTCACAGCAATGGTAGGGGGAGGTTTCACAAAAATCAGAAGTTCTTGTTGCACGTTCATACGTGCTAATGACAAAGACAACAATACACTGGTTGAAGCGGTAACTCAGCTATCCCAAATGCATGACAAAATAGAAGAAGAAGCGAAGGGGGCGGGAAAGGACCAGAGCTGGATAGGGTACATATGGTCTAGGATGCCGTCATGGCTGTAAGATGGAGTAAAGGTGATAATGGGAGCACTGGTATTGGCAGGGATGTCAGTGTGTTGGGTGAAGATTTGCCTCACTCAGTGCCGAGTGACGGTAGAGGAAACCATCTGAATGCAGCTCTTGATGGATGTGAACATATGATGAGCAAAATACCAGATTGATACAGTCTTCCGTGGTGGAAAAGTGGAGCTGATCCCAGCAAAAGCAGGTGCAGGCTGCAACACTTGTTGCAATGTACAGAGCACATTCCCATAGGCCAAGGTGGTGTACATAAGTTACAATAAGGACACATGATCATTCACGTCACCCTGAAAAGGTACACATCGAGCTGAGAACTTGTTTGAGTCCCAGGCCTGGAGGCAGAAGCTCTAACCTATCACAGTTTAGTATTCCAGGGGTGGCTAGCAAGGGGTATGAACCAATTGCAAACCCACTACTCTGCAACAATATAATAGTTAGTTCTTGGGAATTGGACAGGCCAGCCACCTGATATGGGAGGGCCAGTGGAATGACACCTATAGGGTCCACTGTAGGTAGTAGGGACTCTTAGAAGCCAGCCCCATTACAGTCATAGGTTTTTGGAGAAGGGCCCAAGTAAGACAGAGTAATTACACAATTTTGAAGTAAAACTGGCCAGCGATCCAGGGGACGTTGAGCTGTGCCTGAATCTTTCTGTTTTCTGGTATCAATCCCTGTTGGTTTTATCTGTACTAAACCGCAGTCCTCCATGTATACTGGGGGAGGGAGTTGGGCTCTCCAAATCCACGGACTTCCAGGATCGCTCCTGCATAGCCGGCAGTTCCACCCAACACTCTGAGCAAGGCAAAATGCACAAGGAAGCATTAATCCTGAGAGGACAGTTTAAACCGAGGAGAAAGGTGGCGAGATCAGAGAGGAAGCCAAGGAGGGAATTACCCTTGCCCTTGCCCTTTTCAAACCAAAACCGCAACTTTCATGTGTCAAAGGTACACAGGGCCGTCTCACATTGATAGCCAAGGCGGGGAAAAGCAATTGCCACTGTGGTACTGTCCTTGACTCCGACAGCAAAGAAACACCAATGAGTTCAGCACAGCTGGTGAGTTGGAGAACTGAAAGCAGACCTGACTGTGTTATGTTCACGGTTGCAAGCAGCAGCATTGTATGAAGAAAGAGAATGAGTATACAATAGAACTTTGTGCAACCGAAATAGGTACCAGATACAGAGTGGTCTGGTGCCACGTGGGTGCTCACTCGAAGGTCTCTGTTTGGTGCCCCCCTCTTGAGTGGGGAGAAATTATTGAACTGTGAAATCGAAGTTGTCCTGCAGTCAGTTACGTTGAATCCTGTGCACATTCCAAAGTCTTTGACTGTCTGTAAACTGAGATTGGTCTGAGCCCAATTGAGGGGGACTAATTGTGGAAAAGATGTCTGAGCCCAGAAGAGGGGGATCCTGGGTGAACAGTAATACACCCGAGAAGATTGTTGTGCAAATGTGAACCTGACTGAGGGATGCCTACAAATTTAATTTGGTCTGAACCCGACTGAGGGAGACTAATGGTAAAAGAAGTACCGGAGCCCTGCTGAGGGGGATCCAGAGTGAAGAGCAAAACACCCGACATGAATATTGAGAACAGAACTTTTCTTTGTTGTTTATGGTACATCAGGTCCTCTGAGGCAAGAGACTTTGCAAAAAAGAGACTTGGGCATAGAAGGCCCTGATGTTGGTGAAAGGAACTGTGACATTATGCCAAAGGAGTCCAGGAGTGTGCTGTGCTGGAACGGCCCGCCTTGTCTAAAAACATGGGGAATTGAGGCTAACGGCCTAAACATCCTTACATTATTTTGTAATCCCTTACCGCCCTATTCCAAGGTCCCTTGGCGGGGACCGTAAGGAGCATGTGGTCTGACCACACGTCCCTTACGGGTCCCGCTAAGGGACCAGGGCGCTAATAACGGGCTTGCAAGTCACAATCCCGTTATTACCGCCCTCCCCATTCCCATTGAGCTCTATGAGGGCTCAAATGGGAATGGGGAATGGTTTGTTCAATGGGGACTTACTGGTCCTGCCACGGTCGGACTACACCGATAAGTCCCCATTGTACGAGACCGGACATGGGTATGGTATGGGAGGCAGCCATGGAGCTATTAGCTCCATGGCTACCATCCATCTCGTAATGAGGCCCATAGTCTTGACCGCCTACCAAACTACCGTAGATTGGTCTGGTTTGTCCAGAAGGTTCCCCTGTTCCATTAAAGTAGGGTGGCCTCCTAAACCTCTGCCTACCAGGTCAGAGTTTATAAATCCATCTTAACATTCACTCAGGCTGAGCCAGGCTGAGACAGCCAGTCACACACAAGTGCATTCATGCAGGCAGCACCCAATCAGGCTCACAGGCATTCAGGCCATTCACCAGAAACCCACAACACAGGATGTGGTATGGAGGCAACTCAAAGCAGTACACTACATTCATTCCAGTTTCAGTCATGGCAGGCTCTGGCATTGTGTCACACAACCAAAACCAGACACCCACAACACATGCACTAGTGTGCAATGGTGTACTCCTACCCATGGGTGCCCTGTGGCTATCCCATGGGGACTGTTCACCAAAATGTTAGAATGAAGAGCTGCACTGCCAGGGGTCCAAACTGGACTCCTGTTCAGAAAAGCACATGGAAAAACACCAACACAGAAGTGGTAGGACAAGGACGAGGAATAGCAGTTCTGCACATTTAAACATAAAACACCCAATCTACACATGCTCAGAAAAATCTTCTTACTTATAGATTACTTTTTCAGTGAATTTAAACCACATATGATGAAAACCCTTTCTGTGGTATGTGTTGCTGCACTGATATGATTAGATATGTACATTTTAACAAAGGTTGAATACATGTGAATGCAATACAAAACAATGTGAATTTAGAAACATTTTGATAGTTAACACTGCCTATCTCCAGATGAAGACCACAAATAAATTATAAATGTGGTTGAAATTGAAGACTACGTAATTGAGCTCCCACCAGCACATTGATCCTCTGAGGGTTTTGTACTGACAGTAAGTACTTAAACTCTGCTAATTTAATTGCACTTTCCATTGGCAGCTTGGCTCTTTTTTCACACTCGATTGGTGATTGAATGTGTATTTTGTGCACAAACTTGCACAGATAATATGCAAGCTACTTTACAGATTGCTTTAAATACATTTTTTTATTGGAGTTGCATGTACCTTATCTTTAGTAAAGCCTGTGCATGTGAAGTGTGCTTAATCTGTGGGTTAAGACCACATCTGCATATAGCCTTCTTATTCCTCCTTGGTCCTACGATGAGATCTGCCAAGCCCCAGGACTCTTACCGAAAATATTTAGAAGAAGAGACCACAGGACCATGCATTCTGCAGAGGCAGTGTTCATGATTTCACTGTCCGTACAAATCCATACATGAACCCCACAAATTCTCCAAAAAGGATCAATCAATTTTTAGAGATTCCTGGAAACTTCCAGGCAAGAACTTACTTTTCCAAAATGTATGCTTGATTACTTCAGCCATTTCCCAGCAGTACCGGAGAGGGTGGTGAAAGGGATGGCGAGGAGTCTGATGATGTGAAGCATAACTAGTGGATGTTTGTGCTGCTGTACTGCTTGACATGCTCAAATATTTGATTCCTCTGCAGCTCATCTGGCCAAGCTATGCTGAATTTGACCATTCCGGATAGCATCACGATGTGGGATGCATCAATGTTCTGCTTTTCAGACATGGGTTTCGGCCTCTCTCCCTTAAAGACCATCAAGTCAACTAAGGCTTTCTTCATAAAACTGGATGTACCCTACTCCGTCCTGAGGAAGGAGACTTTCTCTGTGATGGGCACTGTCTTCAACTACATGGAGAATGTCCTTATGGTATGTAATGCTTCTGTGGGGTTCACAGTCAGCCTTCCCTGCAGGGAATTTTAGCAGAAAGAGTAATGGGACACTGAGATGTGGGAAATACAAGAAAAGAAGAGGCGGTGAATGCTCAGATCACAGAAGAAAACGAAACAAGCGTTGTTAAAATATTTATCTGCCGTCTGTTGAACACTCTTCATATTACTTAATTACTGCTGCCCACAGGATTTGATGCCAATGCTAAAGTCCACCACTAACCTGTGCCTTGAATCATTTGTTTTTTTCTGATGGCCTATAGTCTGATTATAGTGCTGTGCACTGCTGGAACAATGGTTTGATGTTAGTACTACAGTGCAAAGATGACGTATGCATTGAATATTTAAATATGTTCAGACAGTTTATAGTTTGACTGTTGTGATGTGTGCTGCTGGACCAGGGTTTAACGGAAGTCCTCTGCAATGACGCTATTGATATTTTCTGGTGGCTTTTACAGTTTGATTATCATGACACCTGTGGCTGGTCTATGTTTGCTGGAAGTGCTGTGCATTAATGACCTATCAGTGGATGGTACTGATGTTTTCAGATTGCCCAAATGTTGACCTGGGTATTACTGTGAGTGATATTTTCTTCATTGGCATGAAGTGTGAAGCTGACCTTTGTGTTTTACCTAGTTTAGTGTAGGCATGGTATCACAAGTATGACACTTACACAAAAGGTACAATTTGTAAAACCTTTATTAAAGATTCTAGGTTTGAAAGAACTTTGACTTATAACTAAGATGCGATTAGTCTCGACCATCAGACAATAAACAAAACAGTCCTAGTGGAGTCCGTCTAATCAAAATGGCCTATGCTAACAAAAGCTAACGCCTGCCCTATCTCTTGTACAGAAAGTGTATAAAAGAGATATGTATGTAAAGGAAAATCAGTGTTCAAAAGAATAAGTGTGGCTGAAACAGCTCTCTTCCACATGTTAGATAGCATAGAGTAAGGTGGTACATTTAGGCAGGAAGACACACGCTGGCTTGGGTTTTTGACAAAAAATAGTGCAAAACGCAGATCGAAGCTTGCCTGGCCTCCCATGTAAAAGTCTCTCTTTCTGTCTTCTGAATAATGTTTCAACAAAAGGTTCACGTAGGTCCCCCTCTGTTGGGCCCAGACCTTTTACAATGAAAGGTTTGTGTGGGTCCCGCTCTGTCGGGCTCAGAACTTTCACAACAAAATTCAACAATACTTGTAGGGGGCTCCCTTCCCCAAACCTATTACACTTCTGGTCTCCCTCCGTTGGGCTCAGACTGTTTTCAGATGTCGAAGACTTTTGAATGTGCATGGCTTTCTTTACAGACCTCCGCAGGACCAAATCGACTCAAAGTTGAATGTTCAGCTTTTACTCTCCCATTCTCTCAGGGTTAATTGCTTTTACAGTTCATTCCCTTTATCGCTATGAACAATGCACCTTTCACAGAGACTTTTGAGTGGACTACTTCTCTTTGCCGGACCACTCCGTTACTCAATATCAATGATTTCACAGCTATCCTTACTTCAAAGTTCATTTGCGGGTATGCCTTTCTTTGCGTCTCATCCATATGTGTGCAGCCTTCACTTGTGATATAATGTTGCCACTTT
Source organism: Ambystoma mexicanum (assembly GCF_040938575.1). Lineage (NCBI taxonomy): Eukaryota > Metazoa > Chordata > Amphibia > Caudata > Ambystomatidae > Ambystoma > Ambystoma mexicanum. The sequence continues at coordinate 173,073,574 of NC_090925.1, forward strand.
ATTCTTTCTTTAACACACACCTGTCTCTCAGGTTGCTTGCCAACTCACCATTTGTATGTGTTTCTTTCTTGGTTTTACGATTTCCAAATTCACAAATCAAGGTTAGTACACCAGGCTTGGCCTCACCTCCCCAACTCTGGCGTTCACCCGGGAGGGCCGCTGGTGTCCTTGAAACACAATTCAGCCTTCTACTTTGGGATCTGGTCTTCTCCACGTATCTTTCGCAGCCTTTTGGAGGCAACAACCTCCTGTATTGAATTCATGGGGCCTTCAACCGCTGCTCTCGTTCTTTTTTCCATCGCTCTGCTCCAGTAGGTTCACCTCCACCCTGGAAGATAGGCTCGTACTCGTGTTCCACCTTGCTCAGAGTGTGTCTCTATGTTCCGCCTTTTATCCGTGTGAGGAGAGCTAATTGGTATCAGGTGTATGCACATAAAGTCAAGTGCCTGATTTGCCTGAACCAATTAATGGGGCATGTCCAGTAGGATGTATAAGAGTTAGTCTTGTTACTCTCAGTTGCCCTCTTCCTCGGCACAGTGTTTGTGTAGAAAAGGGGGGAGTTGGAAAATAGGATTGTTTAGGTGAACAAAAAAGGGGGGGGAATACCACCTCTCACCATTGGCTGCCTCACCCCCACTCCCCGAAGACTCCTCACCCAGGCGATCTTCCTGCACTGGTCCACCCTCAGGGTCTGAATCTAAAGGCGATTGCCGTGCCCTGGCCACCTGAGAGAGAGATCCCCAGGGACTAGTGGGTGAGACACCCTTTGGTTTCTCACACTAGGTAGTTTTTACTTTGTCATGATTTAGGAATAGTGAGTAATGGTTCTGTCCCCAGGGATTCATGGTAGCGATATGTCACACTTTTGATTGGTGGTGCTGGCATTGGGGATTGATGGTAGTTTTGTGCGTTACTGGCTCTATGGTGTCATAGTAAGGCCGATGGCCTTGCTGTGTGCTGCTGGCCCCAGGGGTTAAAGGCAGCTGCTTGTTTATGGTATCAATGATTTGTTCTTTCCTTATACCTTTATTGAAGTGATACTGGCTCTCCTGTGTGATTGTAGTATTGTTCAGGGCTGGCTTGTGAGTAGGAATACATGCCTCCGGCCCCAGGAAGTAATGGTAGTGATGTGCTCTGAGTTCCTTAGTGCTTTATGGTAGTGATAAGAACAGCTGGCCATGTGGATTGATGGTAGTGTTGTGGGCTGCTGGATCTATGATTTCGTAAGAGTGTTTACTGTGTGCTCACTGCCTCGTGATTGATTCTAGTGATATTTCCTGATGGTCTGTTTCGAGTCCTGTGGCATGTGCTGCTGGCTCCGGTGTTTGATACCAGTCCCTTTCAACCCCTGATCCTGGAGTTAGTGATGTCTGCTTCTGGCCACAAGATTTCCCTCTAGGGATTAGTAATGCTTTCTCTGGGATTTCATGGCAGCATTGGGTTGTTCCCGGACATGGGGATTGAGATTAATGTTGTCTGGTATTGGTCCTATGGTCTCATGGCTTTGATGTGTGCTTCCTGCTACCACCATTGCTTTGGTTTGCTGTATGTTGCTGGTTCCAGAGTATAAATGGAAGTCGAAGTTGTATGTTGGATTCACAACATCCGGTTTACAGGGACAACGTGTGGCATTTTATCATCATGCTTACTTTCACAGCTCTATTCCATCAACACCTGAACCCCTTTGAAAACCTACCACAGTAAAATGCAATAAAATGACTCATTGGCCCCAATGGCATCAGTCAGCTGCGGCCAGTTGGGGGGACTCCATGTCTGTTGCTGTGCTGATGGTTTGATAGTTGTTCATTTTTGTGCGGCCCAGCATTTGAAAGTAATGCTCCATGCTACTCTCCCTAGGGTTCGACTGCTTGAGGCATAATGATACGGTTGTGTACTGCTGGCCTCAGGATTCACTGTTTCTGCTGGTTGTGGCAGGTTTCTTTCCTGCCCACATTATCCTGCACCTTGATGCTGCAGATCCATTTTGAAGCTACTCTGTTTTTTGACACACTCAGGCCCTTTGATTTTCAGTTGAAATGTAGACACTCCATGGGTCTCTTTTTCTTCTGGGCAGTGGTAGGTACTGTTGCCTGCCCACCTCTGAGACCAACACCTAAATGATAGCAGGAGTGCAGTAGCTGAATAGTTACATGCCAGGCCTGGGATTTACTCTCATAAACGATTGTAATCAGATAACAATCAATGTCGAAACAAATCTATTTTGATTGATTGTAATCAATTACAAATGGCACATTTTGAATGAATCAGGACTACATCTCCGCAAATCTGTATGTGTGTTGAATGCATACCAGGCACCAGAAACTGACCATGGCATCCTAGCAGCATATGGCCATCCTAACTAGGTTGAACAGTGAATTGGCAAGTGCATGAGATGTGAAAGGGTCACCTCGAGACCTCATCATCGCACCAGCTACAACAAGAGAGCATGTGGACTGGCAGTACGCACCCTGTCGCCTATTGAGAATGCTATTATGGGTGCATGTGGCAGTAATAAAATGGCAGTGGTAAACGCCATATTGTCGTGGGTGCTTATGCGCAATAACTATTAAAAATGTTTACTTTAAAAAAATCTTTTTATTGTGTAATAATATTTGGGAAAACAATGAAAGAAAAAAGAAATGTATCAAAAAAAGTGTTGGAGCTCTCCTCTCAGTGTGGGGACGTCAAGGATTTGACCCATCGTGTAGGAAAAAAATTCTTCCCACCAATGTTCCCCTCTGGTTGCAATTAGTTGAAATTAGTTGAAAGAAGGATGCGGCACGAGACATTACTGGCTGCAAAGGAAATTAAAAGTAGTCAAGATACAGCTGTGAATAACACTGTAGTCTCTATTCTCACAGAATATTACGAGACTGGCCTGTGTATATCACACGACAATGATGTAAGATAGCAGATCAGTTCAACAGTGGGTGTTGGCATAGACCAGTAGTAGGGTGGCTCTGTAATGAGAGACCCAAACAGGTGAGGATAATAATAGGCAGGAATTACTAAGTGACCTAATCAGGTGAGAACAAATATTGGCAAGACGGATATAAGAACCACAGGATAATCAGCTTACCGTGTAATGGTCCTGTACACTCAATATCAAGGAATCAGATGTTCATGAAGGTAGCAAAATCCGTAGGAGCAGTTGCAGCAGAGTGTAATGAAAACCCTGCCCAGACGGCATGAGGACGCCTGATGGACAAAGTACACTCCTGCAGTCTCTAGACAGTGCACTTAATAGAACACAAGGAAGTCCGTGCAGACAAAGTTCCAGGGAAAATTCCAATAACAATCCTTACGCGGTCCGTGTCATGAAGTATGCAGGCGGCGAAGTACAGAACGTGACGAGAAGGCAATCTGTGGACATTCCGGATCGTAACAAGATTGCGGTCTGAGTCCAGGTAAGGGGCAGGCACACGAGAAGTCAAGGCGCGTGCAAACAATCGTTACCGTAGATCCAATAGAGCAAAGGGCAAGGCAAGGCGAGGTCAGGAAAGCAAAACGTAGTCAGTACACAAGCAAGAGTTTCTCAGGAGACAAAGAAAGCCACCAATTCAAATTCAGAAGCGCTGGTGGGCTAACAGAAAGGTGCTTAAGTTGATGTTGTCACGTGACCCCGGATCGCGTCTCTCCGTGCAGTAGGCAGGTTTCTGTGAGAGTGCAGAGGACGCAAGCGTTGCCATGACATCTTCCAAGTCCCACGTAACGGAGCTCTAGGTACTCCTGGTGATCTGAAGAGTTGGATGAAGCCGTGAATGGAGCCCCGGATGACGCCATGAATGAAGCCCCTTCGGGCTGCATATCAATGGTCTGTAAAACCCCATCTTGGTATCATTGACACGCCCGTAACGGGGTGGGATCCTGACAAAAAGATAGAAACTGTAAATCTTACTTTTTTTATTGCGTTATGGCTTTACAAAAAACCTTTTAGCAAAACAAACTATACAAATCTCACCAACGAACCAACTTATGTTTGAAGAAGCTATTCGCTTCAGTTGATTTTTCTTATGTCATCTCAATATCTATAATTATACAAATGAATCTGTTTCATACAAGGTGGTTATGAACTTTTAGCACAATCAAAGTTCATATCTTCTCTTCAAATTAACTTTTAGTCCAATCAAAGATCCTCTTTTCCACTCAAATTAACTTTTAGTCCAAAATATCTGTTTTCCCATTTAGGTAATTTACAAAACATCCATTGTCTTTTCAATTGATTCATTTATATTTCCAAAAGTTCATCTGTTCAAGGTTCCAAGATCTGTCAGTTGGTAGCTTGTTTTTATATCTACAATAGAAATGATTGTGTTTGTGTTTTATTTAATAACATGTTTTTTTATATTCCAATTGATTTCAATTCATCTTTTCAAGTTTGCACGATCAGTCAATTATCAACTTGTTCTTTTGATTAGCCATTCAAATTATTATGTTTTCAATTTCTTGGTATGGTCAACAGTCATGTGATACATTGCTTATCCTTATTGTTGGTATATTCATTCTGGGCTTGTCATTCTTGTCTTTTGTTCATACAAATATCTCAATATGTTCACAGTTGGCTTATTTATAGTAACAAGCATTAATTGCATGCATTTTCATTAGTTTTGGTATGTTCAAGTCAAGCTTATTCTCTCCTCATGTTCTTTTTTTGGTCTGTTCAAATGTGACTTGTCTATCTCTCCTCTGTCTGTCTCTCCTCAATACGTGTTCTGGACTTCTGTACTTTGTTTTTTAATTGTAGTAATCACACTATGATTTACTTGATTATCTTACATTTAGTTCTGTCGGGGCTGCCTCCTTTAACATTTATATTGGCCCTTTGTTGTGCTCTGTTCATTAATAATTGGGGTTAGGACATAGTCTGTCCTTTAAGTAATTTGCTTCTCTTATATAATGCATGGTTTGTTTTACAATTACCTCTCAATTTCAAAAATGGTCCCAGCTGTAAATTGTCCTTTAGGGTTTTTTATGGTTAGCTATCATATATCAGGAGGGTGCTATGGTCTGTAGGTGTTTATATACATGTTAGTAAGAAGCCTTTTACTTTCATGATTTCACCATAAATCAAGCAATGCTAGTTTTCTGATATCATAAGTCACTGTGAATTTAAACTAGACATTCCTTGATTGAGACAATTATGAAAGGCCATTTGATTTGACGGTCTTCCTTGCATAAGCTTCAAAAAATTGTCCATAAAACATCTCCATTTCCAGATTTCTGACTGGGAATAGTTATTCAAAAAAAGATCTCTCCTCAAAATTACCCATTTATTTAATTTAATTTATTTATTAGATGCTTATACAATTAGCAAGAACCGTTTCAAAGCACCCACAGGGCAACAGGGTGGGGACAGGGGAAGGTAGACAATGAATTACAACAAGATAAATAATTGAATAGTACAAACAAATAATGAAAATAACAGAGAGGGGAGATAAACCTACTATGCCTTGTGAGTGTTCAGAACGTGCAAGTGCATGTACAAATTGTCCAGGTTAGGTTGCAGCCTGGACTCTACATGCACATGAAGATGTACAGATCGGCCAGGCGGTGTTCAGACACCTATTCCAATGAGAGGCCGGCTTCCATTCATCCCAGACACAGAAGAAATGTCTTTTTACTACCTTCTCTCTTCAACGTTCTCCATGTATTTGCTTTGCTTCCATTAGCACTTGATATTCTGTATTCTAATGTATGTGAATCTATACAAAAAAAGCTGTCCTGGGGAGTAATAAATCACAGAATTGCTCTCATTTATAGATTCACAATGCCACCCTCCTCCACTAGAAGGCTGGGTTTATTTATATATGGTGTGAAAGTGCAACATAAATCAGCAGTGAAACTACAGACTGTAGTATGTTGGCTGGCAGTACTGGGTGTCTTCCAATGGCCTGCAGCAATAAGTCCGCTGGTGCAGAAAAGAACAGAAAAGAATATGGAATTAATATGATTACCGGGGTTTCCAAAGTATGTGAATCTGTAAAAGACACCAATACTGGCATCTACACTTCCATGTAAGTGACTCATTCTTTGCCTGTGTTGAGCTCCCTTCTCTGAAAATGGAGGGCGACAGTGGGGAAGGGGCAGGCAAATCTGTTCACCCCATCCACATGATGTCCTCTTCCGGTTCTGTCCCACTAGGTGCGAGCAACGCTGACACAGAGCTCGAAATTGAAGCCAAGACTGTGCCCTGATTGTGTCTATACCCGCTGCCTGGAGGCAGGCACTGGCACCACTTTCACTTGGATGTTAGAGGCGATGGAACTAGGTAAGTTGTGGCTTTGGCAGGACCCACAGGCATGCCTGCAGTTTGTAATTGCCCATGAATTATGTAATCACAGTACCATCTTCTCAGTTCAAGGCCAACCTAATCGACTCTTCATTGGCCTCCGATCTCTCCTACTTCCACCCCAAACACCAACACCCATTCTGACCGTCCATATCTTTGCTCCTCTGGTGTTGGCTCCTTCACAGGGTCACATGCTTTTTTAAACATCACGAGTCTTCAAGATTTGAATGTTCAGAAACATGTGAAAGTGGATACATAGATTGTTCATCCAGGTTGTTTGGCCTGTTTTCTTGGCAGCCAATGATTGGTTGTATCCCATCATCTCATATGTTTAGCTTTTCATCTTTTTGGCCTATCACTCTTTTGCCATTTTTGGGAATGTTCCTCGAGTGCTGTACAGCAGCTCAAACTTTCCAAACAGATATCCATTCGCAATCTTTTGAGGCACTGTCAATTAGGCTTCTGTCCTGGCTGTAACTCAGCGACTGCCATCCTCTGCATAGTTGATGTTGCCATAAGCATTCTGGATTCTGGCTAGGAATTTGCTGGTACTTTTTAATCTCTCAGCTGCCTTTGCTACAGTGAGCCATTGGGCACTTATTAAAATCTTGTCCACTGCCTCGGTCTAGTTGGGCATATACTGGAATAGTTTTCATCACACCTTAAACATCAAACCCAGTTTGTGCAGGTGAGATCTGCCAGGTCATGCCCCTTTCCCATGCATGAGTGTGAGCCATAGGGCTCTATTCTATCACTGTTGACCTTTAATGTGTACCTGGAGTAACTGGCAAATTCAAGTACTGGCACAGGCCTCTCCTTGCAGTGCTATGCTAATGACACTCTTTTAAACCTTAGTGTTTCATCTATGGCTGTCATCACCTGCCTGGGGGATGGTCTCAATGCTGTTGAGGACTGGTTGTCTTTACCATCACTTAACATAATCCCACCCGTGGCAGCCGGTGCATTACAGGCAGTGGTGCACAGTCCCACCAACAGGCATCAGCCTTCACTCTTTCTGTCATACAGAGCTTTTTATTAGGGTAGCACTGCACATCAAAGAACTATTGCTACGTGCAGGAAGAAAGACCCCGCAAACCCTCATTTGGGTCCCTGGCCTAAATGGAGGACTGGAAGACAGTAAACACATTCCAGCCAGGAAGTAACAAAGTTGTGTGATATAATTTTTCTAACACGTTTTCTCGTGTGCCATGCTGGAAGTGAGGCCCCGGGAGGGAAGTGTCAATCAACCTCCCTTCCTGCTTCCTGTTTCTAACTTTTACCCGGTACCTGGAGCAGATCTTAAGCACAAGGTGTAGAGCAGAGCTTCCTATTCAGATAGGCGATTTAGATTTTTTTTAAACAGTTTCTGTGTGTGTATGTGTGTGTGTGCTTGCCTCAGTTAGACAGTATTGTATGAATGTGTGTCCTTGTGAATGTATACGTTTGTGTAAGCGTGTGTGCATGAATTAGCTCATGTGCATGTGTGCAAGATGACATGAACATGAACCGAAGAACAGAGGAGCTAGGGCGGAGCTGGGCGGTGTAAGGAACTCCTGGCGGCAACAGTAAAGACAGACACAAGTGACCACAGTTGAAGGGTGCTTATTGAACTGTATAATGGCTGAAATAAATGCCTAATCTATCTCTACATCTAAGATGAGAGCAAGGTAGGACCATCAAATAATAATAAGGTAGTTCCAATTGCGTCTTTTCAAATAAAAAAGGGCCCATACTAAAAAAAAACTATTGTCAATTCTTAACACTAAGTTACACAAAGGATAATGTTCAACAGAAAAGAAAGAAGAGTTCACAAATTGGTAAGTCAGGAGGGTATGGCATGGTCTCCCTTCCCCACATTTTTAGCCTGGGACAAGGCGGTACTTCTGATCACATCACACTCCTGAGCTTCTCCAACACGAGGTTCACAATTCCAGTACAATGATATCAGAACCTTCTGGGGCCAAGACTCTTCTCTGCAAAGTCTTTTGCCTTAGAGGGCCTTTTGTATCAAAACAACAAATAAACAAAGTTCCTTCAGTATTGATGCTTTCAGAACCCATTATTATCAAGTCGTGTTCCATCATCTATAAGGGCAGTCGCCCTCAAGTCACCCAGCTGCCTCACGGAAAAACTTTGCATCTCTGGCAGACAGCGCACCATCAGAAGCCAGGACACATGCAGACTTGAAATCCTCTGCTGCAAAAAGGAAAGGGCCAGAAAACAAGCCTTCTGTGTGTAAGCCGCAAGACTATGGAACCTTTGCCCCGTTGGCATCAGACTCATGCCCACACTCCTACAATTCAGAAAAGAACTTAAGACCCACCTCTTCAAGGAGTCTCTCCTCCACAAGACCTAGGCCATCACGTTGCCCTCGCGCCAACTGACTCGCTAGACGCCGCCTGCCTCTCTCCTCCCACCGTCTCCGACCCCCTCAGTACAGGTGTACCCCTCCTCTGTCTTCCTCTGTATCCTACCCCTGCTGTATATCTGTTCTGTTTTTACCACTCAGAAGCACTCTGTTATGCATCTGTAAATGTGTACACCTCTGTAAAGCGCTCTTTTGTATCTGTATTGGTGAATTCTTCTGTAAACTGCTCTGTTGCTTCTCAAAGCTAAGTATTCGCTCAAAAAATACCATAATAATACATTATTTTAAAACATTTCCCGGGAGAGAAACCCTCTCCCACGAACCCTCTTTGATTGTTTGGGGATCCAAATCTAAGCTTAGATGCACACATTTGTGTGAACTATTCACACATCTATAATGAAACAATTCACCATCTGCCCCCGAATCCCAACACAACAGAAGTTCGTCTGGTTTCTACTTTATCACAGGGTCTTCCTATTCATGATCGGTTATTGTTTCACTCTTCCGTAAGCATCACCCCCATACCCTGGGGTATTTAAGCAGGGGTGTTGCTAGGTCTGGAAAAAAACCGGGGCTACGCCAATGTCGGCTCTTTCGGGACTGAAGGCTAGCTTGCCTTTTGGTTGTAGCCCCTGAGCTTTTATCTGTGGCTACAAGCAAAAGACCAGGGGCTCTAGCCCCCTCAGCACCCCCTAGCAACGCCTCTGCATTAAAGTCTTTGGGTTTCCTTCTTGCTTTTTTCAATACTCTTTATTAAAAGAAATCCGATGATGCCTTCCTGCACCAGACTTCCGCTCAGCTCTTCAAGCCTTCATTCCTCCCAGATTGATGGACGCAGGGCTCAGCTGATTGGTTGATTACTGGTTGGCGGATATTTGACTACCTCACGCCCACTTTCATTACTCTTCTTTCTTGACTGATTAACATGCAGGTTTTTCTCTAGTTCTGCTGCATTACCCTATGGCTGTGGGCAATCAAAAGCCTATCCACTTGGCCAAGGCCCGGAGGGTGCAGATCTGGGGTGGGGGCACGGGGGGTTGGGGGGCTAGAGAAGCATTCACAGGCAAACCATGTTCACTGTTTTCAGCCTAATACCTTGCAGCTGACACTTGGCGTGCATCAGCTACTCCCCTTTAAAAACACACCTGTTGAAATTGAGCCATGATCAAGACCTGTTCTTTCCCTTGCTTGCTTTAGGTTAGATGGGGCATAACATAACTGAAGTTATTCTTTTAATTATAGATTTTATGATTTTATAGAGTTTGCAGGTTTAACTATGCATGACTTTGTATTGCATCTTCAGATTATGCTGCATCCTGCTACCCTTAACATAAAATAAATAAAGTGATTTATGGGTCCTCCGCCTCATGCATTATATGGCAGATTGCGGAATGCTGCAATACATTTAGGTCTCAATAGGAAAGGAGAGGGATTGCACTTGATTCTGTAAAATACCCACACTCGAGAAGCCAATGGACTTGTAAGCAAATTACGTTTTAAGAGCATAATGATTGACATGCACCTTTGTACATTTTAGAGAGAGTGAGTGGCCCTGCCTATTTTCAAGCACAGGATAAAGGTGATTGGCTCTGCCCCCTCGGTTTCCTTTTCTAGCCATGTAATGCCAGCTCCAGTGTGGTAACATGGTAGTCTAGTGCTTCACATTCCATGTAGCGCTGTAGTGCCTCCTCCTGTCCATTTGGGCCAACAAGTGCCCTGAATGAATCAAGCGGCAGGCTGGCCTCTCCCTCTCTCTGGATGGATGTGTATCATGCAAACTGGGCATACTTATTTATGCACTGTCGAAGACATATTACCGACATAGCTCACTACTTATACAATCTCATAGGTGACACCTCAAATGCTTTATACTCAAGATTGCATCTGTTACAATACTCCTATCAGCGTGTGTCACCTTTCTTTAATTGCTCATTTCAGTTCTGGCCAACACTGATGGGAAAGATCTGTATTACTCATGTCACAGTTCTGCCTTAGCTCTTTGGAATTTGTTTTACTCTTTTTTAAAAAAAAGAAAAATCGGTATATTGGTTTAATAATTCAGTATGCACTTTATCAGAAAGAACGAAAAACACCTGCATTGGTGTGAAAGTTATAATAAAATAATTGTTGAGATAAAAAAAAATGATTAAATCATGAAAAAACAGTGGTCGCAAATCAACAGAAACGTATAACATGAAAATGATCACATGCGATGGGGAATTATGCATACATGATGACCTTGTCATCCCTACAGAAAACCAGAAAATAACGCGAACATTACGGTCCCAATCGTTTAAGAGACAACTATAGATGTCGCCTCCCCGAAAAAATCAGCTGCTCACTAGATTGTGTATTACATCCCAAAAAAGAAACTATTTTGAAATAGAGTGCTTATGGGGATCAGTTTAGTTGTAGTTATCAAGGAATCTATGTGATCACTGCGCGCCTGTAACTGCGCCTTCGAAAATGTTGATGACAGTTACGGCACGGTGCAGTGATCAGATAGATCACTTTGCCCGCATCCCATGGCCTGCATTCCCCTACTACCCCCGCCTCCACTGACGTTTACGGCAGCACACTTCTGTGTGCGCCGCTGACTCCCCGCAATCGCTGCAGCATCAGCTCTTCCCACTTATGTGGGTTGGAGCTAACGCTGCAGGGTCCTTTTAAAAAAAAAAGTTCTTGTCCCCTGCTTACCACACTGGTAAGCGGAGGACACCCCTGCAACCCCGACTCCCTTTACTGTGCCCAAGGAGAGTGGGGGACACCCCCACAACTGCCACTCTGCTTGGACAGATTAATAGGAGTTGGTAAAAGGAAATGTACTAAAGTCGCCGTAACTTCTTAGTCGCAGTTGCATGGTTGACATTTTGGTACACTTCCATTATTGAGATCTAAAGGTTTGACTCCTCCTGTTCTTGGCAAGAAGTTACACCCTCCTGTTATCCAAACACTTTAGGAGGAAACCCCATCATCCATGCCCTAACCACCCATCGATGGGCCAATGTTAACAAACCCATGAGTATCCTGAAAGGCCAGGAATCCCCCTTCTGACACCAAATAGTCGCAGTACAGGAGACTATCCAGTATTTTACTAACTGCTTCAAACACCCAGTGGTCAAAGTGGGTGGGAGCGGTTGGAGTGGTGCTCCTCTACATTTATTTTAAAAAGAAACCATCCCTGAATGGAAGTTGAAACTTGCACGTCAATGCACTGCACTGAATGTCCCCTTCAGGGGTGTTGCTAGGTCTGGAAAAGATCTGGGGCTACGCTAATGTCTGGACTGTTGGGACTCTGGGCTAGCTAGTTTTTGGTTGTCACCCCTGAGCTTCTATCTGGGGCTACAACCAAACAACCAAAGGACCCGGGGCGATAGCGGCCCTAAACCCCCCTTTTAAACAGCCAGTGTGTTTGTTTAGGGGGGTGTATTGTGTGTGTGGGGGCGTGGTGATAGGGTTTGTGGGGGGCAGGCCAGCAGGGAACATAGTTCCACTACTTCTTTTTGTACGCTTCGACCACTGCTAACACCCCGTGACAAAATGTAGCCAGCATAGTCGCAATTGCAAAATCTACAAATATGAGAGAGGAACGGGTTCAACTCATGCAGCAAAGCCATTGTGCAGTAGGTTTGGTGTATTTATTTATATATTACATTTTTTTATAAAGCATCAACAAGGTAATGGTGCACCTCAGCACTGAACAAAAGCTAACATATAATAATGGTAGATATAATCATTAAGGGAAATAACACAGAAATTAAAAAAAAAACATTAAAACCAAAGAAATAAAGTTATTTTCCACAAAGTTTCAACATTGAAAAGATGAGATAAGCAGGGAACAAGCAATGTACTACAACAAGAAACTGCAATAAGAAACTGATTCTAGAAGGAGGCATATATCGCCTGAGAACAGAAAGAAGACCTTTAGTAGAGGCGGACATTGGGAGAAACCTGAAGGTACTCTCACATCTCCTTCCCAGGGATCTTCTGTTCAGGTGGCCAGGGAAGGGCCATCGCTTTTTGATCCCGACCCTGGGGGTGGACAAGAGAGGGTGGATCACCTGAGTGGAGGGTTCCTTGGTGATTGGGGAAAGAGTGCCTGAGGGCGAGACCTGGTCCCCCCTTTCCTAACACTGACCATCCTTACCCTTCCTCGTCTTTATGGGTTATATACAATCCCCACCCATACTTCCTCTTTAACCCCTACAGGGTACTGAGATGAAGAAGAGGGGACTATGAGTAATACACACTTCCTATGTGAAACACCACTCTAGTACTGGGACGGAGAAGAGGGGTATGCAGACATCCACTACTGAAGGTCAAGCATGTCCCAGTAATTGGATTTTTAATGGTCAGGCAATACCAGCCAACAACACACACCTGAGGCCCCTTAACAAGGCTCAGGTGTATAAAAGGTGGAGCCTAAATCAAGGGAGAGAGAGAGAGAGGGGGAGAGAGGGAGAGAGAGAGAGAGAGACAGAGAGAGAGAGAGAGAGAGAGAGAGAGAGAGAGAGAGAGAGAGAGCTGCCTTGGTGAAAGGAGACCAGGAGGTCGGGAGACTGACAATGATTCCAGAGGACTTGCAAGACACGGAGCAAGCGAGTCATGTGGTGGGTGAAAGACCGAGAGCCTGTGAAATTGAAATATGGTAGTTGCAACTGCCGAACAACTGAAAACCAGAATGACTGCAAGCCACAGCCATTCTCATTGCCGGCGTGTGCAGAAAAGTGCCCAGCGAATAAGAAGAAGCAAAGTCAAGGTGGTCTGCATCCCGGCTGGCAAGAAGGTGAGCGGGAGCAGCAGGTTCCGCCACGGTGGAGTTGCAAAGACCCAGTGTGGGTCAGCGGACTCGGAAGCACCGGAGTGCACCCAGGGAACCCTAGGCAAGTAGCGGTTCACAAAATGGTCTTAATATAAGCAATACTGAACTCAATGAAAAGTACTGCTTGAATTAAAATATGCAATCTTGAGTACCGAACTGAATGAGAAGTATGATGTGAATGACAATACACAGTATTCACCGTGCGGAATGAAAAGTATTGCTTGAATTAAAATCAACAAAAACATCTGGGAGCTCCTCTACCGAGGACGAACAGGGCCAAATAACCTATTCTATGGGAACGTGCCCATGCAGGAGGGTCTAAAACCACTTTTTCGCTCACCGTAACTTTCACAGAGGAGTAATATCCATTTGCATTTCAGTCTTTGTTCCACCCACAGAGGCAGTTCATCCCCGAAATGCTAGGCAATTCTCCTCTGAACAAGAGTACCAACAGCAACCCCAGACACGTGCTTTGGCTTATTCAAAGCCTCATCAGTGAGGTGAAGCTGTGCCTCTCTAAGCACAGTGAGCAAGGGGTCCATGACTGGATTACCCAGGCTAATTTAGGATAAAACCCGAAGTTAAAAAAAATTCACAAAAAGGTCCTAGGACCCAGAAATGACACAATCCATTGAGTGGCCTTCTCGGAGCAGTTGGTTATACTTTTCAATCTCTCTTGAATGAGGTTGTGATCAATGAGATTGAATGCCGCAGAGAGGTCTAACAACATGAGTAGTGCTGGATGACCTTTTTCCACGGTGCCTATGATGTTAGATTTGAGTTCTAAGAGCGCAGTCTCTCTGTCACGTGTTGGGATCTGAATCCGGATTGATAGATGCCCAGGATTTTATTGCCCTCTATACATTTCTGTAGCTGTAAATACGCCACTCTGTCCATAAAGAGATATGGAATGTTGGTTATGGGCCGATAGTTTTGTCGTGTTCTTTTTCAATAATGAGGTTATTCATGCTTTCTTCAGTGATGAGGGCACAATGCCACCCCTAATGGACATGTTGATCATCCTGCTGATCTATGGAATTAAGACATCTAAGGAGTCGTTAAAGATGTTAGTGGGGCAGGAGTGCCCTATGCATGAGGTTGGTTTGAGGTTCACAACTATGTCACGGATTTCAGCTTCTGTGCAGGTCCGAAATTCAACCTTGGGTATTGAGGAATTGGTGTTGACTGTAGTAGGATTGCTTGAACTTGCATGGCCGTTATTAGATTTTAGACAGGACTCTTGGTCGACAATGGCGTTCTGATGACCAGTGGTTTTGTTCATAAACTTGTTTTGTATTATCTGACACCAAATAGAGTCTGTAATAATCGGTGGAAATGGAGAGGTATTACTCCTGAAGGCTCTATGTGATCACTGCGCCGCCCGCAACTGCGACGCCGAAAATGCCGACGGCAGTTACGGCGCAGTGATCATATGGCTCACTGTGCCCCCTCCACCCCCCCAACCCAACACAAACACACTTACATTTAGGGAGACACAAAGTCGCAGTGACTGTGGGGGCGCACAAATGAGGGCGACATTTTTGTACGATACCCTCCTGAGCTCTTTGAGGATTTTAAATAGTTCATTAGAACTAGACCTTGCGTTGTTAATTCGCAAATTGTAGTTTTTAGTTTTAGCTTCAATGATAGTATTTTTAAATATGTGCCCGGACTCTATATTTTTGCTTAGTGTGAGAGGACAGGGCTTCTTCCGCCACTCCCGTTCTAATGCTCCTTTAATTTTCCTAGCTTGTAGGATGCTGCCATTAAACCGTGAGTTTTTTATTGGTTTCAGTCTTCATTTTCTTAGATTGTTCCGTGGGCCAAAGTGTCAATGGTGGAGGCGATCGTATGGGAGAGATGTGTCACTAGATCTGTGGAGTCATCAAAAGATTCTATTGAATCCAGGATGGAAGTCAGCAATGTAGACAAGTTATGGGCCAAAACATTTCTAAAGTTCCTACATTTATTCACTGTTCTTATGCTGCTGTTTAGCCTAGGAGTGGCTGTCAGCAGTTGCATTATTAAAGTATTGACCACCATGTGGTCAAGACCAAGAACAGGCCTGCATAGTGGTGGTAGTGATTTGCAGGTTATGAGTCAAAATGCAATCTAACGAATGACCTCCCTTATGGGTCTGATCTTTTACCATTGGAGAGAAACCAAGAGTTTCAAGGGCTGATAGTAAAGGTACGGCTTGCGAGTCTGATGTATCTTCTGCCCATAAATTGAAGTCCCCTAGTACGATCACTGGGAATTTAGGTTTTCTGATGCTGTTCAATGATGTAAGTAATTTCTCTCCAAACAGAGGTAGATTTTGTGGTGGTTTGTATAATATAATTATCATCAGGGAGGAGTTAGGACTGATTATAATTTTAATAAGCAGGTTTTTGCATCCCTCAATATTCGGGATGTTTATAGAGTGACATTCAAAATGCTCTTTGGCAATGAGGCCACCCCTCCTCCTCGGTGTCCGGTGTGATCCTTTCTGAAGATTCTGTACCTTGGTGGCAGTGCATGAGAGACTGAGATCTGGGCAGTGTCATGAAGCGACATCTTGTCACAGCAAGCATGTCAATATCATGTATGGTAATATGATCAGCAACAGAGATCCCATGCTGAACTAATTACATTGGCATCTCCTTAAAAGGACAGAGTAGCTCAAGGAGATCCCAGAAGTTTGTGCTTTGGATGAGGAGGGGTAGTGTGGGATTGGTCAAAGGGACTATCATGGCTTTGCATGGTCAATGGGCGGGTATAAAACCAATTAACATTCACAGGCCGTGACCCTCCTCACATCCCATCTATCTACTGTCTTCACTTCCTGTGCCATTAGTTTTCGCTTATAGGTAGCTCTTACAGTGCCACATAACACTCAAGACAAGAAATAGAGTATACAACGCTTAAGAACAAGTCAAGCATAAAGCTGTGTTGGGATTTGGGGGAGCTTTCTAGGATGTGTGGCTTGGGGTAACCTTAATTACATGATGATCTGGTTTGTAAGCTGCATAGCTCGGTGGGCTGGTGAACACAATACAGAGCTCTTTACTGAACATATAGGTCAGAGAGCCCACAGAGCCTTTTAAGTCCTCACAGGACCCCACAAGTACAACTGAGTTGTGTTCTAATAAAACATATTGTTAGAGTTTCAAAATGGGCTGTGCAATGTTCGATATACTTATTTTACTTCTTAATTCTGGATTGTTAGCAGTCTCTTCATAAACTATTTGTGAGCCTCCTGTTAACAGTGCCTTTCTGTCTCCCATCCTCTCTGCTCTCTACTTGGGCATGACATCTTGGCTTTTCTCCGCAGGGGAGGTACAAATGCATGCTACTGTGCAGGCTTTGGACACAGGGGAACTCTGTGGTGAGGAGAAACCAGTTGTGCCGGAGAAAGGAGGATCAGACTCTGTGATGCAAACCATCCTGGTGAAGGTCAGTCGAAGGGAATTTGCTGGGGGTCTGCTCTGTACAATTCCTTTATTTGGAATAAGCCCGCTCGCCACCCTTGCCTACAGACTGTCCACCTAAGGTTCAGATGGGGATTGAAAACATTGCTCTTCTGAATGGCATGTGGCACATTAGGACTGTGGGGACTCATCAAAGATATCAACGTATTTACTGCTGATGTGTTCAACACCAAGTAGGAAGGCAGAGGGAGTGATGGGGTAATGGCAAGGGAAGGGGAAGATTCAGAGGGCCCAGTACATTCAGATCAGTGAAAGAGCAAGGTGAAACAGCTACTTAGCTACTTGGCGCAAGTGCTCATAAGTAAGAGCAAGTATGACAGGTAAATGATGAAAAATATTGGATATGTGCATGCAGGGAAAAGTAACGCAGCAGTCGGCGGAGCTAATATATGTTGTAGCCCATGCGAGAAGACTAGCATGCTACTGAAGATATTCAAAAGCCATATGATGGTGTTTGCATGGGAAATCCACCACACATAGCTAGATATCTATGAATCAATAGTCCACTCAGCAGGCCCCTGAGGGCTGCATTTAAAACAGGACTAGGCAAGCCGGAAAAGTCTTCTGTTCATATAAGTGGAAGTGTTTGTTTGTTGAAGTACTAGGGTAAATGTGATGGTGGATTATAAGGTGAATTTGTGAGTGGATGGGTGATGGCGTTATTGAGTTGGTGACTGCATGGGCGAATGAGTGGATTGGTAGATAGATGGGTGAGTGAGCAGATGAGTGAGTGGGTGTGATAGATGAGTGAGATGTTTGATGTAGATGGATAGGTTAGTGCAATACCTGCTTAGTCTACGGTTTTACCCCCGAGACTCCGGGTTTTTACTCTCTTCTTCGGGTCTTCGGATAAGAGCGTGGAGTCTCCAGGGTTTCCTGCAATCCAAGGAAATCCGCCCATGCCTCGATGTGATTGACTACAAACACAACGTGTGTGGCTTTCACATCAAGGTGTGGGTGGAAACTAATGATCTGAGACAGATCTGAAGGCTGGTGGCCAGTTAGCAGCATCTCCTGCACTGATGTGAAGAGTGACACGCGCGCACACGCAAAAAAAAAAGACTGCTCTTTTTCTTTTGTTTGCATGTTAGCATGTCTCCCAGCCTTTTTTTTTTATAACGTGGTCCGGTCGTGTGGGTGGGGTCTTAGGGAAGGGGTCGGAGCATCAGTGACGTGATTCCCCGGGATTTTCTTTTGGGAATATAGGCTGGTATGGTTAGTGGGTGAATGGATGGGTGGGTATGTCATTGTTCACCGCTGCTGCCCGGCAGTCCTGCATTGGTCCCTATGGTAATGCCGGTGTTGCGTTTGTCCATTCCAAGATGACCGAACACATAGTGATGTCACAGGCCTGGAACTAGGAATCCCCACTAGTGCTATTTGAACAGTTCCTGCCCTATGGGATTCGTGTTGCAACTGTGCTCAGTGTTGCAGAACGCTGTTATTTCCTTCAGTAAACTACTGAATCTCCTTCCTCCTGATCCTTGTCCTTATCCCCCCTGGTCTCCTCCTCATTCTTCCTCCTGTTTCCCTGCCTTCTCTCCTATATTCTGTTCCCCTTCCATTGGAGTACCTCGATTGACAAGTCCTGCTACAAGCTTCTCTCCAGTTTACAGCTCCATCCTTCATCTACTAGAATCCATTGCCTACCACCCGCTGTTGAAGGATTCTTCCTGTCTTTAGTTTGTGCAGGTATTTCCCATTTGGGGTTTTTTCTCCTGCTGGATTGGCTCTGCATTCCCTAGGCAGAACCAAGTTTCTAGTACATCTTCTGGGTCACGGTGGCTGCCCAGGGGATAGGTCGCAGCAAACAACACTCTGATCTGCCTGGCGTGATCTTGACAGATTGAGGGGTGCCTGAGAGATTGGTAGTTGATTGGGGAGAATAATGCCAGGTTCCTCAGAAGGTATCTCTGGTGTGCAGGTGCAGTTGGAGGATGGTCTAGGTGGGCAATAGTGATTTGCAATGTGGGAGGTTGTTTCTCTCTTGGGTTTGCCTAAGAGGTAGAGGGTTACGGCATTCATATGGGCTTCAGTCTATGGTGAGAAACAGGTGAGGTTTGTCTGGAAACGTATGGACCTTTTCCTTAATTGGGGTATTAATCAGGAAACCAGGCCTTCCCCAGTCCAAGATGGAGGGGAAGTCCATGAGAGTTGAATTGATTATGATCCCCCTGTCAGGCACTGTAGAATGTCCCAGTCCTTCACCTTAGAACAAGTCCTTGTCTGTATCCCCAGTCCTTCTCCTTTGTCCCTGGCCTTCTCCGCCAATCGCAGCCCTTCTCTATTTGCGTTCTCCATGTTTTACAACTCCATCTCCTTTATCACAGTCCTTCTGATTTTCTCCATTGTACCAATCCATCTTCTTCATCCCAGTCCTCCATCTTCATCACTGTCCTTCACCTTCTCCATCAACTCAGTACATCTGTTTTTATTTCTTCTTCGTCCCAGTTGATCTCCTTCATTATAGTGCCATTCCTTCTCTTTGATACTATCTACTTCCTCCCAGCCCTTCTCTTTCATCCCTGTCCTTTTTCTCCTTCATGCAAGTCCTTCTCCTTTGTCCCAGTCCTTCTTTGTATCCTTTATCCCAGCCCTTCTCCTACATTTTTCATTCTTCTCCATCTGCATACCTCTTCAGCTTCACCCTAGACCTTTTCATTCATTGTAATTCTACACCCTTGCCCTGAAGGGGCCCCTAGGGGACCCTCGCGTATGGAAACAAGGCACAATCACCACACATGAACTGATACGACAGACTTGAGGTTGTATTCCCAAAAGCTAGGGTTTATTGCAAAGCAAATAGTCTCAGTTGGCCAACTGGGTCCCACGCCCCACAACGTGTGTTTCCAGACCACGGGGGACGCAAGAGAGAGAGAATCGTACAACAGTTACATATATACAAAGCTAGCATCTTACAATCAGTGGTGACACATTCAATACCGCCCATAATGTATTTCCTATGAACTGGGTTCGATGATTGACAATTGTGATGAGTATGACACCTTCAGACATTTATTTAGCAACAGTTTGCAATTGTATGAGCCTGCAGACACAATTCTTTGTTATAAGAACACACTGCTTCTGTTCTCTGCAAGCAAGCTGCATACAGGGGAGAGACACATTCCAGGCCTCGCTATCTCCTAGTTTCTATTCGTGTACTGGGGTCAACTTGCTCTCCAGGGCTCAGGGAAGGGGGGCCGTAAAGGAGAGCATAATTCAAGCCATTAAATGTTTGTTTCTAACATTTCTACTGTATTAGCAAGACTAGCTGGCACCTGTGTACTGATGAAATGCCTGCTGCTTACTTCCAAGGACTTGTGAGGGAGGATACCGGGCATTTCTGTCTGGCTCGCTGAGTTATGTTTCAACAAATCTCTCGCGGCCTTGCTCTATGCATGAACAATAATGTACTAGTGGAGCAAAATAAGTTTTCAGTAAAGCAGTTTTAACAGAAAGCAAGAGACAAACGTTAAAAAAGAAAATGGTGATTTTCAGTCACTTCAAAATGGCAGCACTTTAGTCAAGCTTATAGCTATGTATTTCTAATACTAAACACATGAGGCGATTGGTCTTCGGCCAACAGAATACATTCCCTCCATCATTGAGGGGTGTCTACTTTTCTGGACTGACAAACCCTCCTTTTGGCCGTATGCCAAACGCCTCATCCGTACATTGCATCCTCTTCCAACCAAGTATCTGGTTCTGAATCTTGCATACTACTAGTCTCCTCCTCCTCGTCATTGTCATCAATATTGATTGACATGAACTCTTTCACTGTCTTCAATTCATCATTTTCCTGAGTAACTGATTTAGTAGTGCTCTTTTTTGTTACCATCTGTACACACTCCTCACTTATTTCAGTACACGCTATAGGTAAGCAGTGTATACAACAACAACATGTCATGAATATTCCTAGCACTGCTACTAGGATCGCAAATAATTTCCATCCCCAAGAGCGTAATACCTCCCAGAACCAAGAATTTATGTTCAATTCCCAACTTCCTTCAGGGGGGTGTAGGTCAGAGCTTAAAACGTGCAACTTTCTTATCGCTTCGAAAATCGTCGAGGAGGAGTCACTTACGAATACGCAACACGCTGATCCCACAATTTTACAAACTCCCCCACGATCAACCAAGATTACATCAAGAGCCATCCTATTTTCGAGTGTCATTAATCTAATTCCTTTTTCCTCCAATGTCATATTGTATAATATATCTGTCGTTCCATTTATTGTTTACTCTAATATTCTGGACAGTTGTCTTATATTATAGGAGTTTATTGCTTGGCCCCAAAATGGTATGCATGATTTTGCTATGTCTTCCACAATCAAACCTCCTTCCTCATTTCGCCGTGGTCTTGACCTGGCCAATTTGGCTATATCTGCTGTTCTTGAAAGGAATACCCCCGGGAACAAATATCCTAAGTACCAAGTACCTCCCCAGTTTCTAGGTAACCAGGGATACGCTTTTTCTCCACATATAAAATAAACAGGGTCACCTACATAAACTGGCTCTACCTCTTTATCAAGAAATGCTATATTCATGCATTTAGTGAATGTCCCTACTGAATAGGAGCCCTTTTTCTGTAAGCAAAAAGGAACAGAACGTGGACTGTAATTTACTGTATAGGAGGGGGGAACTGTATCTTTATTTCCTTCTGGGTTCATTTGAAACGTGATTACAGATGATTTATAAGGCACAAATAATCTGTCTTGTGGCATCACTACTGGTGTGACCAGTTGTGCTTTGTGAAATATAGAACAACCTACACGTTTCATAATAATCTCTTCAAATTCATTCATATTTTTCTATCTAATTGACTAGTTTCACTTTCGTTCCATTTCCCATGATATAATGCACTCAAGAATGCATAACATGAGGAACTCAATGGCAATGGTTGCACATACCAACCAATTCCCTAAACACCATGCTGCGGCAAGTGGGCACATACCCAGCAATTATTCTTTCTCAATATTGAGTGAGTCATATTCATTATCAGCAGTAATGTGTTATTCCCATAACCTTCCCTGTGTCTTTCTTCCATGGGGGACAGAGTGTAAGTAATCACATGAACCGGGCGTTCAGTAGTGGAGATGTTTTCAACAGGCAAGAGTACTTCCAAGGGGTGTATTTCTTCTAAGTACCATAATACCAGTACTGTCATTATTGGGACTAATATACTCATTACGCACATGACTATCGTTAAGATCAGCATACAATTTGTTTGGCAATTTCTTTTTTGTAACCTTCCAGTCTCTATAGTTAACTCATTATCAGCAGTGGTGCAGGAGGGGGTAAAAGCTGGTTTCGGCATTTTTCTCTCGCTTTTCTTCTTCCCCAAAAATGTTCGTCGTGAATATCACTTATCGTTGCACTCATTTGAATGTCAATAAGTTTGGTAAATGTCAACAGTCTGTTCTGCCAGTTCTTAGCAGACTGGATTGCTATACGTTGGGCAAGATCTCTGTGCATCTGCACATTGCTCAAAGAACTCCAGAGCAGGTATCAATTGTCTTCATACCATGTGAGCCCCTCTTTTCCCTAAGGGGTGATCTGCACATGGATTTTTTTTTAGCACCGAGGAGCCTCGCTCTTGGGCTGTCCGATTTGCACAACCCTCACGCCGCTCTCCTCTAGGCCTCCGGTTCCTACTTGATCCACAATAGGAAACAGAGGCAACAAAGATCAAAAGAAATGAAGATTTGATCACTCCTTCTTCCAGTTCTGTAAATTATACCGCCTTGCTTCTGGTATCGTGTGATCAATGAATAGTGCGGGGGCACTTCCAGACTCGAGCTCGGAGTCAGCTTGCGGCATAATGACAGATGATGGTGGGCGCCAAAGTGATGATGCAGATTTCTTTTCAGGCTGCGGCGCAATGAAAGATGGTGGGCGCCAAAGTGGTACACGTTTTGTGTCTGCCAGCAATGATGCAGGTTCTGCTGGACAACGTTGAGGCACTCTTTGCCCTTCCTCTTTCATAGCAATATTTTCAGGCTTCGTTCCAGGCTTTATTTCAGGATCAGACAGATTTTGTGGCAAGGAACTGGCAACAATTACTTTTGTTTCTGGGAACGCTGTCTCTTTCTGGTCGTCTCGATCAGGCAGCTTTTCAGACGGCGACGGGACCTTTTTAGCGAGCGTTGCATGTATTTACGCTTTCCTTCCGTCTACATGAATTGCCGTTTGTGTTGCTAAAAGTATCTGGTAGGGTCCACGCCATCTGGGTGCAAGTGATGTTTTTCTCTCAAAATTCTTGATCAGAACCCATTCTCCCGGTTCCAGTGGATGCCCCAGACCAGTGTATCTGATGGGTAGAGCCTCCTGCACCTGCTGATGAATCAAACGCAATTTCTGAATTAACAGATTACAATAAATGCTGAGCACAGGATATTCAATCTCCTTTATCCGCTTTGGCTGTGGTGCACACCAATCATTCGCCGGACTCCCCATCACTATCTCATATGGGGAGAGCCCAGTTCTTGCCTGCAGAGATGTGCGCATGCACAGTAATGCTAGCGGTAATTCGTCTACCCAACTCAACTTGATTCCTGCACACATTTTTGGCCTTTAAAATGCCATTGTGGCGTTCAATAAGACCGGCACTCATGGGATGTTTAGAACAATGGAATCTCTTGTTGATCTGGACACCTGTGCAAATCTGTAATATCACTGCGCCCACCAAATGTGGGCCATTATCTGACCATATGACACGGGGCAGACCAAATCGGGAAAAATACTCTTTTAACATTACTTTTGCAATGCTCATCGCGGTGCAGTCTTTTAATGGATATGCTTCCACCCACTTACTGAATGCACATATGACCACTAAAACGTACTGTAGGTTTTGGCACCTCTCCATCTCTATGAAATCAAAATGGATTACCTCAAATGGCATAGAGGGAGGGTCGAAACTGCCTGTTGGAGTCACCGTTCCCTTCCCCACATTGTGTTGTAGGCACGTGATACAATTTTGGACCAGCCTCTCTGCATTTTTCTTTATGTGTGTGTTCTCCCGTAATGTGGCTAGATGCTGTACTATCTTTTTGGCACAAATGTGAGTAGGGCTGTGGGGCATCGTGACCATTGCAGTTACATAGGAGTTGGGTAGCATCCAATTTTTACTTTTCTTGTCTACCCAGCAACCTTCTAGATCTAATTCAGCAGAGCCCTCTGCCCACCCTTCTATCTCGTCAGCAGTGGCTTCTGCCTGCATTTCTTTGACAGTAGCAATTCCATTTTCTATCATGCAGGGCACTTCATCAGACTGTACTGCCAACATTTTGGTATTCAAATCAGTGGCAGTTTGCTTCACAATCCTGTCTGCAAATGCATTTCCCTCTCCCACTTTACATGTTACTTTTTTATGCACTTCGCATTTCACTATTGCTAGGCGCTTTGGACACGTAAGTGCAGACAGTAACCGTACAATCAAAGGGCCATGTTGAATCCTAGCCCCATTTGATGTCAAGAATCCCCTCTCAGCCCAGAGTTGACCAAAGTTATGAACCACGCCAAAGGCATATTGGATGTCAGTATATATATTTACACTCGGATATTCAGATATCTCACAGGCTCTGGTTAAAGCTATTATCTCCGCGGCTTGTGCAGAGTTGTAGGGGATTCTTTTACTTTCTACAATACTCTTCAACGTAGTGATAGCATAGGCAGCAGTTGATGTGCCATCAGGTAATTTAAAACAGGAGCCGTCACAAAACAGTTCTCCATCTGGCTCTTTTTGTGGGGTATCTGTTAAATCAATTCTTCCTTTCCTTTCTTCCTCAGTAACCTTTAACAATCATGGGGAGGTGATTCATTCTCACCCAGTTCTTCCGTGTGTAGTGGCACTAATTCTTCAGGATTCAAAGCGCTTGACCTCATAATTTGGATGTGTGGCGCGAAGAGGACAATTCCGTATCTAGTCAATCTAGCAGAGGTGAGGCGTTGCGTCTGCGTTCTATTCAATAGAACGCCTATGGCATGTGGCACCATCAAAATCAAGGTGTGCCCCAAAACAATTCCTTCGTTTTGTTTCACTGATGCAGCAGCCGCTGCAACAGCTCGCAAACAATGTGGTAGTGCCGGGCTACAGGGTCCAGCGCGGAAGAAAAATAGCTGCATGGCCTATTTCTTCCACCTTGTTCTTATGTCAAAACAGCCAACGCACAGCCTTCACTCTTGTGTACAAACAATCTGAAAATCTTCTCATAATTTGGTGTGCCCAAAACTGGAGCAGAACACAATGCAGTTTTGAGCAGATCAAATGCTCTCTGACATTCTTCATTCCACTGCAAAGGCATCACAGCATCCTTATTTGTTAATGCCACCATTGACTTCACAATCAATGCAAAGTTCACAATCCACTGCCGGCAATAGGAAGCCATGCCTATTATAGCTCTGACTCTTTTTTGTGTTTTTGGAATAGGCATACCAGAAATACTCTCTATTCGTTCTGGCGTCAGTCTTCTCCCCTCTCTCGAAAGTAGGTAACCCAAATAAGCCACCTCCTTTCGACAATATTGGAATTTCTTTAAGCTTGCTTTATGGCCATGCGCTGCTAAATGTGTCAATAATAAAACAGTACCTTTTTTACAACTCTCCTCTGTATCAGCAGCAATTAGAAAGTCATCTATATACTGTAGCAATGCACAACCTGTTGGTAATTCTAGCATATCTAGCTGTTCTTTCAATGCTCTGCTGTAAATACTCGGACTCTCTGTGTAGCCCTGTGGAATGCGTGTGAATGTAAATGATCGCCCTCCTAATGTGAAGGCAAACAGATATCTGCTTTGCTTGTGTACTGGAATGCTAAAGAAGGCATTTTTCAAGTCAATGGGCCTCATTCCGACCCTGGCGTTAACCAAGGCGCTATTAGCGCCTTGGTTGACGCTGTTATCTTTCCGACTCCGCCATGGTGAATGGCGTAATTACCGCCCCATTCCAAGGTTGGCGGGGGCGGTAATTCCCCATTCACCTTGGGCCCTTCCCCATTCCCATTTTTGGCCCATAGGGCTCAATGGGAATGGGGAAGGCGCTAATTACGGCACCGTAAATTACGGTGCCGTAATTAGCTCCTAGGTCCCTTTGCGGGTTGGTTTTTTAACGCCTCCAAAAAGCAGGCGTTAAGTACCAACCCTCAAAGGGAACTCGGAATAGGGCGGTAAGGGTTTAACGGCACCGGTCTCATTACCGGTGACCGTTAACCCTTAGCGCCCTACTCGGAATGACCCCCAATAACACTAAAGTACTCTGCCGAGGCAGGAATCATTGTCAAAATTGTGGTGACGTCTGAAACCAATGGGAATTGAGGATCTACTACTTTGTTTAATGCACGCAGATCAATTATGAAACGATACAGTACCTCATTACCTCCTTTATTATACACCAAAAGAATGGGGCTGTTACATGTACTGCCTTCAATCACCCCAAATTTTACCAAATCAGAAACAATACTTTTCAATCCTTTCTCTCCTTCTGCTGAAATTTTGTACTGTGGAATACGTGGTAACGTTAGTCCTTCTTTTAAAACAATTTTTACTGGTTCTACTTTCAAGCATCCCACATCATTGTCATTCATCGTCCATATACAAGTTGGCACTTTACTCAATTCTCCTGGCAAGCGTTTGGACAAAAATTACGATACTGGTACATTTTGTGGCGAAATTGTCAAAAACACTCCATCAGGAGTACAATGGACAACTGCACTCAGTTTTTTCAATAGGTTTAAACCCAAAAGGTTTTCCCCACAATTTTCTGTTAAGAGAAATGGACAATATTCAGTGAATGGACCTAATGTCACTGCTACTGGTTGGGACACTGGATTGATCACTGGGTACCTGCAAACCCTACTGAAATATTTATATGCCCTGACAGTGGTATTTCCAGAACCAGGTGATGGCCTATCAAGCACTTTTGCGTGCCTGTATCTACGAGAAAGCTGTGCTCCCTATTCCCGACTTTCATTGCTACGTAGGGTCCTTTTTGATTCACGGGAATAGACACTTGTTCCGACCCCTATCTTGGGCTGTCCTATTGAGGAAAGAACACATCATCCGATGCGTAATCACTACTATTACTATAGTACGTATTTGGTTGGGTATGAAAATATTTCCCGCCCCTTCCTCTATTTCCACTTTGCGTGTTCTGTTGGCTCTGATTTTGGCTAAAAGCAGACTGATTGTGATCTTGGTTCTGATTCTGGTAACCATTTCCTTGACTATTTTGGTGCTGCTGCATGTGGCTTCTATTTAGTTCATTTGCTATTGGGTGCCCTCTGTGCTGTCTTCTGTGACCGTACCCATTTCTATTTTGTAAATGTGGACATTGCGCTCGCCAGTGACCTTCCTCTCTGCAGTATGCACACTGATTTAATCCCAGAGGCACTTCATGCATGTTCGAATTACTTCTACCTTGTGCGTTTCCTCTCCCTCTATTGTGTCCCGCTACTTGCTGAAGAAGCACCTCAACCATTGTTCGTAATGCTTCTATTTTCATTGGCAAGGGGTATTCATCAAATATTTCATGTATTTCCATTGTGGGAATACTAGGATCTGAAATGCATTTTAACGCCTCTCGTATAGATACTTTCAGTTTATCACCCGTTTGCCTTGGCGACGGCAGAAATCACCGCTGTACATATGGGGCCTAATTCACAGAACGTTTTCCAATGGGGGTATGCTATTAGAAAAAGCTACTGTGAATTAGGCTCATGGTATCGCCGCTTCCCTCCTAACTCTCCTAATATCTTTATTCCTCTTCCCCGGCGTGGCAAACATTTCAGCATATTCATCATCAAGTTCATTCTTAAATTCAAAAAGTCTGTCTACATGCTCCATTATTTCTTCATCTCTATCTCTACAACGTGCTAATGCATTCAAATCCAACAACTGTTGCGGCGGTAGCCTCCCAATTAACTGTTTCCATCTCTCCGTTAAATATTCTCCCATGGATTCCAACAATACCTGTCTTTCATTGCTCCTCCTGAAATCATACATAAAATCTAGCGTTGACGTTTCATCATTCCCTTTTATATACAGCTCTGCCTGTTCTTGCAATTCTCGTTTTCTCTCCTTGCTGATCGCACTACGGGTCACTCTAGCGTGGTCCCCTCTCTCGTTTCAATGAGCTCAAGTTCAATTATTGGAGGGGCGGATGGGACAGAAAGAATCTCTTGGGAGAGAAGTGCGGATGGGACGACGGGAACGGAGGCGCTGATTGTAGGATCTGTGGGTGCGCTGGGGTTTGATCAGTAGGGAGGGGCTGAGCAACTGGAGGGGGCTGAACAATAGTCACTGGCGTGGTCTTTTTAGTCTCTCTCCTTGGGCCTTGCTTTGTGTCAGTTAATATTTTATTTATTAATTCATCTGATGAATGCAACTCTTGTTGTGGGTATATTTTATCTATACTCAATTGACCACGTCTATTTGATTTTCTCAAACTATCATTCCACTCCTCCTCCTGCTTTTCTTTCACTCTTTTTGCTTTTGACTTATGCCTGCGCACGCTCTTCTCTCTACTTTTCCAACGAAGCATAGCTTCCCTTCTCCAGTCCCTAAGGATATAAAATGCTGCAGGACGTGTTTTCTTTGTCATCAACACCTTTGCCAAGTAATCTATCCTCATAATCTCAAAACTCCTGTGATTCGACCATTGCAAATCTTCCTCTTTTCTGGTTTGCCTATGCCAATTTCTCACAAAAAATTATCGCTCCTACACCATACTTCACATACATCTCATACGCCAGCGATCCCTCGGGTGGTGCGAACTGGCCAGTTTCCAAAGATTGTCTACCACAGCGGAAAAATCCCGCTAAGGTGGACAATACCCCAGGCATGTTTTAACCTTACCTTTGGCTAATCAACCTTACAGTGGGTGTTTGATTTTGTAAAAGCAACTCTCAACCAATATCAGGGTTACTTCGAATCAGAGCATGACTCACCTGATCAATCAAATCGTCTCTAAAGACGCGATTTGTCCGTATTCTGATGCAACCAATAACGTTGTGTCTGCGTATCTTGGCTCACTCTGCCTCGTTTTGGGCCCCTCGCCTCCTTGTTCTCTGGCCGGGCACGTAGATCAGGGATCAGTTGTGTGCAGATCTTCAAAGGAGTCTCTCATGCCTTTTACAGGGGCACCCCGAACACCTCTTGATCCCGACTCGATCGTCCCGTCCTCGCCGTTCTCTCCGCCTTCCTTATTTTACAACGTACACGATGGAACAAGTGGGGAGGGTCCCTATTCGGGCGCCATCTTGAAGGGGCCCCTAGGGGACTCTCGCGTATGGAAACAAGGCACAATCACCACACACAAATTGATACGACACAATCGAGGTTGTATTCCCAAAAGCTAGGGTTTATTGCAAAGCAAATAGTCTCACTTGGCCAACTGGGTCCCACGCCCCACGACGTGTGTTTCCAGACCCCGTGGGGACGCAAGCGAGAGAGAATCGTACAACAGTTACATAAATACAAAGCAAGCATCTTACAATCAGTGGTGACACATTCAATACCACCCATAATGTATTTTCTTTGAACTGGGTTCGATGATTGACAATTGTGACGAGTATGACACCTTCAGACATTTATTTAGCAACAGTTTGCAATTTTATGAGCCTGCAGACACAATTCTTTGTTATAAGAACACACTGTTTCTGTTCTCTGCAAGCAAACTGCGTGCAGGGGAGAGACACATTCCAGGCCTCACTGTCTCCTAGTTTCTATTTGTGTACTGGGGGTCAACTCGCTCCCCAGGGCTCTACAGGGCTCAGGGAAGGGGGGCCGTAAAGGAGAGCCTAATTGAAGCCATTAAATGTTTGTTTCTAACATTTCTACTGTATTAGCAAGACTAGCTGGCACCTGTGTACTGATTAAATGCCTGCTGCTTACTTCCAATGACTTGTGTGGGAGGAGACTGGGCATTTCTGTCCGGCTTGCTGCGTTATGTTTCAACAAATCTCTCGCAGCCTTGCTCTATGCATGAACAATAATGTATTGTAGAGCAGAATAAGTTTTCAGCAAAGCAGTTTTAACAGAAAGCAAGAGGCGAACGTTAGAAAAGAAAATGGCGATTTGCAGTCACTTCAAAATGGCCACACTTTAATCAAGCTTATGGCTATGTATTTCTAATACTAAACACATGAGGCGATTGGTCTTCGGCCAACAGAATACATTCCCTCCATCATTGAGGGGTGTCTACTTTTCTGGACGGACAGCCCTTCTACTTAATCTTAGTCCTAGCCCTTCAATTACATCCTAGTCTCTCTACTTTGTCCCAGTCTTTCTCTTTCTACATTGTCCAAGGCCTTCCCCACATCCTTCATACCAGGCCCTCTTTTAATTCATACCAGTCTTTGTTGTTCTTCTCTTTGGGGCCAGCCCTTCTCCTTTGTTGCAACCCTTCCCCTTAATCAAAATTATTTTCCTTCTTCCCTGTCCCTTTCCTTCATTTCAGTCCTTATGCTTCTCTTTCATTCCAGTCCTGCTACTTCATCCCCATCCTTCGTCTGCGTCCCAGTGTTTCTCCTTCTCACCAGACCTTTGACTTTGTCCTAGTCCACCCGCTTCTTGTGCTCCTTCATCCCAGTCCTTTTTCTCCTTCATTCTGGACCTTCTCGTTTGTCCAAGTACTTCCTTTTACCCATTGTCCCAGCCCTTCTCCTTAATTCTTCAGCATTCTGTGTACTCCTTTGGCTTCATCATAGACCTTTTCCTTCATTATAGATCTAGCCCCAACCTCTTCTCCTTAATCCTTGCCTAGCCCTTTAATTACATACCCATCACTCTCCTTAGTTCCAGTAGTTCTCTTTCTCCTGTGTCCCATTCCTTCCCCGTGTCCTTCATCCCAGTCCTTCTTTTAATTCATACCAGTCTTTCATGTTCTTCTCTTTGGTGCCAGCCCTTTTCCCTTGTACCAACCATTCCACTTCATTTTAACTATTATCCATCCCCATGCCTATCTTTCATTCCAGACCTTATGTTTCTCTTTCATCCCAGTCATGCTACTTCATCCCCATGCTTCTCATGTGTCCCAGTCTTTCTCCTTCTCACCCGACCCTTGCCTTTGTCCCAGTCTATCTCCTTCATCCCAAACCTTCTGCTTCATCTTCATAGCACTCCTTCTTCTGTCTGTGCAGTCCTTTTCCTTAGTCATAGTCCTTCTCCTTCATCTCAGTGCTTCTGTTTATTTCATCCCTTCTCCATCTGCTTGATCCCGATTTCCTGCTTCTTCTCCTTTGTCCCAGTCCTTTTGCATCTCCGTCATTACAGCTCCTCTAATTTATCCCAGTCCTCCTTCTCGAGAATCATTCTCAACCTCACTATTGTTGCCATTCCTTCTCCTTCACCTTCTTCCAGCCATTCTCCTCATCCCACTTGTTCTCCTACATTGCAAGCTATATCCTTCTTCCCCTTCATCCCAATCCTATCCCTTCCTCCTAGTCTTTCTCCTTCTCCTTCTTTGTCTCAGTCCTCGTCCTTCTTTATCCAAGTACTTCTCCTTATGTGTCCCAGTCCTTCTCCTTTGTATTAGTTCTCCTCCTTCACCTTTGTGCAAGTCTTTCTCATTCATCCCAGTCATTTTCCTTAGTCCCCATCTTTCTGCTTTGTACTAGTCCTTCTCCGTTGTACCAGTCCTTATCCTTTGTGTTTGTCCTTCTCCTTCCTCCAACATCTTCTGCTTATGCTGCACATTCTTCCCAGGCCTTGTATGTCTCCATCATCCTATTTCTTTTCTTTATTCCCCGTCCTTCCCTGCCTCTTTGCCCGAGTTCTTTTTCTTTGTCCTAGACATTCTCCATCAGTCTAGTCCCTTCCTTGGTTCTGCTGCTTCTCATTAGTCCTAGTCCTTCTGCCTCATCCTAGTCATTCAACTTTATCCTAGTCCAGCTCCTTAGACCAGCCACCTATCCTTATCCTTAGTCAATCAGTCTCTCTTGTCCATCCAAACTGTATACCTCTTCATCTATTTGTTCTCTTTTCCCATCCTCCATATGATTGTCGTTGGCTCTTCATGCGTTAGCGTGCCAGCATACATGGGCGTGTGAGTGTATATCAGTGTGTATAGACTGAAGGAAGCCTGACCTAATAATGTGAATTTGTTGCATATAGTGGCAATACCTACCATAGCATAAGATTACAAGAGAACTGTTAGGGGAAATATGACCTATTGGCAGTACATGCCCAGATAATATATAGCATTGAGGTTCAATACCAGCCATAGTTCTGCTTGTGCTTGACCATTTGATGATACTATCTGCACCTTTCAATCTAGAGCATACATGTTCCAGGAATTCCTGACCTGTTATGGGCGTACCTTGGCTTATAATCGCGCTACTTATTGCATATGTCGAATGGAAGTACCTTAGTACGTTGTAAGAGCAGCTGGCATATGATGGGAGCAAGTACCTATTATGAGAATACTGGTCCTATAATGGTGGACCTGTTCATTTAGCAACACATCCTGATAAATTGAAAGCCAATATGCATGGTTTGAAATTGAGATTCGATGAGCAGAAGCTAAAACCAGCTTGTGGGTGTCAGGCATCACCCAGTTGGCAAGAGCTATTGCTTAACAACCAAGAGCAAGAACACAGTGCACTGCAAATCTAACTTCCACATGAAATGCACACTGTAACATTTTGCCGATTATCTAGGATCCATTATATTTAAATGTAGCCTAGATGTGTCATAATTCTCCTTGATTTACATTCTAAAAAAACTCAAAGTTAATGTCCCATTTTTTGTTTGTAAGCCACCAGTTGTCCTGGGGAGCCAAATGTATCTCCTGTTAAATGTGGGTCTTAAGCTAACCAGGCTCTCCCAGGGTAGAAGCAGGATCTAAACAGCTCCCAGCAATTGTGAACCCTGATATGTTGCATGCTCTTTAGGTACTTCGGCATCCATTCCATTTTGAAGCCATTTGATGGCATAATATGCATACTATGACAACATTTGCCCTACATTGGGAGTACCCCGGTCATATAATGCTACTTCCTAGAACACTGGATAAGTAAATGGGCGTATAGTGGAAATACCTAGCAAGTAGTGACTTTACTTGGCCATTTGATGGCAGTACCTGCATATTTTGTCAATACCTGAGGTATAATGGCAGTGTACCATAATATTAGGTGTCTGCCTAGCACAATGAATAGAAATAACTGGTATTTCATGGAAACGCCTGGGCATTTGACAACTCTGCCTAGCAATTTGATGGCAGTACCATGGCCTAAAATGAGATTGCACATAGTGGTATGATCCTTCTATCTCTATGTACATGTACACACAGGATGTGACCATTTGAATACTGCCTCCCTCCCTGTATCAATCTTCTCTGAGGCCTCTCTATGTGTTTCTCCCTCTGAGGCCTTGGAAACGCTTCCCCCTGAATCTTCCTTGCCTAACTTCCGCTGTCCACCTTCACACCAGATTTGTTCTCCCTACACACCTTACTGTTATTCACATAAAGAAGAGACTGATGGGTAGCTGAGGTGTGAATAAATGCAGAGGTGTACTTCCTCATGTTATGCAGGGCAGCCAAGGCCTTTGTCTGTAGTTGAATGCCAGAAAGATATCGGTCCAGGACTTCTATCTAGTCACTGTGATGGAGTCTGGGAGTAGACCCTGCCAAGGGGAGGCAAGGACCCCTCCCGACCTGTGGCAGTGGGCATACCAGGGAAAATGCCAGAACCAGCTATGTCCCAGTGGTGGGGTGAGGGAGTTGGAAGGGCCCCAGTATCTGCCCCCGCCACCTCGCTTGTGTGTGTTGAATGACTATGGTGTCACTCAATATCTTGCCATTAAGATACTGGCCCGAGTTCGTCTTGGCACATTTCAGAATTATCAGTACCAGCTGGCCTAGAAACCACCATTGACAGAAGTGAAGTGAAGAAATAAATTGACAGTCCAACTAAAGTCTATGAATGTCAGCATTCAAGAATCTGCACACTGTACTGAGTCAATAATATTCACTCTGGCACATGAGGACAGCAGTTGTGTGAGAAAAGGTGTGTGCTTAAGGGGGCTTATAAGGACTTGTGGTGTGAAAACTAATTCCACGGGGAAAAAGCAGATTGACAAAACTGATGCCTTCACCCTTTAGCCCTTTAGCCTGTACACAGCTGTGACTTAAAATTCCTTGTGAGGCAGCACACAAAACTCGGCCTGAAGGGATTGTGGTGCATACAACCATGGGTTGTGAAACTACAACCTGTTTCCTTAATGGAGGAACTAATTCAGAAGAACTACAGCGCTGCCACTGGGTGAACTCTACTTACCAGTACTGCCTTAAATCAGATGCAAGGACTGAGGGCTGGTTTGATAGAGCACTAGTGCCGCACACATTTGAGTGATATCTGTTTCTGCCTGACCTGGTATCTCAATGCTCCGTACAGCCTTGTTTTTCTGTATGTATTTGCTTACATAATATAGCCTTTACACAATTAAATACAATTGACATCCAACAATAAGCATTCGTGTTATAATCAATATCCAATATATACAAAGAACATGTTAAAACAATTGATCTAATGCCTTAATGCAATACATCTAATCTAAAAAAAGCCATTTTTTTATATTTAGCAGATGCAATTCACAGACTAAAGAATGTGATGTACAAATTATACCAGATAAATTATAGCTTCAATATACTTCCATACCTGCAATACTACATTAAGTAACACTGTAGAATTGGCCGTCATAATATTAGACCAAAATTGGTCTGTGGTAATATTTGTAACATCATCCACATGAACAACATATAGGTTCAAATATAAAGTGACAAGTCAAGGGCATTGAGTTAAGAAATGCCTTGAAGTTTCCAATTCTTTTTTGCACAATCTACAACGACGATCCGTACACAGTATATTGTCTCTAGGCACAGTTATCATGCGTGAGGGAAGAATTGTAAACCTTAACTTCACAATAAAAGTAGGTATTTTCTGGTCACTGCTGTACACCAGATAATTAAATAGTGAAATCCCTTGTCTTGTGTATTCTCCAATCTTTTTTTGGTAGAAAGAAAATCTAATTTTTTTGCAATGCTGAATTTTTTGATGGCCTTTGCTGCTATATGGCTTTTTATAATCAGGGCGGATAGAGAATCAGTCAGAAGGGAGCCCAAATTGATATACTGATGGGCGACTTCTATGGGTTTGGTGTCAATTGTCCAGGAAAAACTCCTGAAGGTCTTTCTTCTAGTAAGGGCCAACATCTCGGTTTTAGATTGATTTATTTTCAGATTATTTTCTTTTGAATAATTTGTCCATGCAGGCAAGGATCGCTGCAAACCTGTAGGAGTCTTTTCCAGGACAACCGTGTTGTCGACATACCCCAACCAACAAATTGTATACTTGCCAATCTTGGGAGGATAGGTATTACAAGCTTCCCCATATCGGCCACATAAAGATTGTATACGATGGGAGCCAGCACACCTCCCTGCAGAAGGCCATTAGATGTAGGGATGTTACAGATTTTAGCAGAATATGAGCCTGCTTGATCAAACTGCAATGCTACCGAGTTCTGAGTGTATAATTGAGCTAAGCTTACTCCATAGTTTGTTGCGATCCATGCAATTGAAAGCACTGGAGTAATTGACGAAAGCTAAACATTTTGAGGAAACACTGAAATTATAGTGTTGAATATGAAGTATTTTAGTGCCCAAATGTTATGTAGAGTTGAAATTGCTTTACGGAAATCAGTCTGTTGGCAAGATATGAGATGGGATGTGTTTACCCAGGACCATAAATCGTCCAATAGCACATTACTGAAAGGTTTACTGGAGGCGTCTGTCAAAGCGAGTAATCTATAGCTCAGTGGGTCTTCCCCGATACCGTTTTTGTAAACAGGTCTCAACAACATTTTTGTTCATGAGGTAGGAATAATTCCGTTTTTGGCCACCTTTTTAAACAATGTATTCAAGAAATAAGGCCAAAATTCATGCTCTTTTTTAAATACCGCATTAGATAGGCCATCTGGCCCTGGGGCTTTGGGGGGCCTAAACCGCATAATCAAAGCGTACATATCATCTTCATTGTGATTATAAACATATTCTTGATCCTACCTACTAAAGGTGCTATGATAGGATCCATTTCCTTTTTTTGTCATTGCTGGGATTGCCTATCAAACCTAAGTAATCTGCAGAGGAGATAGTCCATTAGAAGGACAAGCTGCCTACCTTATGTGTAATGCTTGGTCTGATGGATACAGGGTTTATCTGCCCACCTTCCTCCCTTCAGTCCCCTGAGAACAATCCCAGTCCACCTGTGAGAGGATGTATCTGGGGAACTGTCAGATTCCGGGCAGATGGCACCATTTATATCCTGGGCACGTTCACTTCTAGTGGAGGGTGTAAGGATGGCCTTCACTGCATCATGGATATGGGTACTGCCACCCGGTACTGTCTGAATGCCATTCACAGATGTTTCAAAGATAAGGAATTTGCACAGGAGACATTATATCCACCAGACCCATGGTTACCAGTAAGGTACATAGCTTGGTATTGTACCCCATGACATTGTAATCATCGGAACCAGCATTACCTATAAGGAATATTACGTGTTCTTATACCCCATTTCCGAATCGACATGGGACTGCATCTAGAACCAACCAGGAGGCATCCTTTGGGATATAGACAGGTCATTGATATTGGACATTGTAAACAGGTGTGTAACAAGGAGGTTTGAACCTCATAAAATGTGTTCTCCATAATTTCGGTCCTTTGGATACAATTACATGTGGATCCTTTTAGTTGATCTGTTACAGGTCCCCCTATGGTTGAGGGTTTGGAATGAGGCATTGATACTAGTTAACCATGCAAAGAAAGCTTGCAACTTCCTCTTTCTTTTAGGGAGTCATGATGTTATATATCCTTTTGACCTTTGCTTTTTGGGGTTGCACTGTACCTTTTCTGACCTGAAAGCCCAGGTATTTTACTGAGGTGAAGGCTAGGTGGAATTCAAATGGTTTAAACTTATGTTTGGCCTTCTGGGCTCGGGATGACCATTTATAGTTATCTCATGTGGCCAGACCAATTTGTGGTCTATACTACAATTTCATCCAGATCGGCTCCAGAAAAGGCTTGATGGTGCTGTAATATTCTATCTATCACTCTCTAGAATGTGGCTGGGGCCCCATTCAGCCCCAATAGTAGAACCTTAAACGGTATTCTGATGCAAAGGAAATCTGCCAGTATCCTTTGGTGAAGTCATTGGTTGAGATATATTATGCAGGTCCAATTCTCAATCTTCATTTCTTGTTGCATGGTTAGACATCAGTGTGAGAGATTTCATCCACTTTTTGTAAATCCACCCAAGATCGGAAAAGTCCATCATGTATAAGCACCAGCACAATACGATCCGACCATTGGCTTTGTGAGGTCTCAATCACCTGCAGGTCCAACATATTTTTCACCTCAGCTTTCATTGTCTTAGATAGGCAAAAGGCTAGTGAACATCAGACAATATCTTGTTAAACCTGATTTTTGAAGTCCTGGGAATGTGGGTGATGGGGTAAGGTCTGTGCCACTTAGTCATCAGCTTTTTTTATAAGGTCAGAAGTAAGAACAGGACAATGTCATCTAATTTGAACATCCTTGGTTTTGCTTTCCAAGCACATAGGTGATATGATATGATATCATATGGCATTTATAACGCGCCTATGCACAAGGCGTGACGAGGCACGGGAGGGGAAAAAAGGGAGGACGGACAGCGATCCTACTAGGCTAGGTGTCATTCAGATCGTGCAAGTGCGTGGGAAGGGGGCAGGGACAGTGCAGTACATGGGAGAAGATGATAACAATAAGTAAGTAAGGGCCAACAAGTGGCAAGTGCATGGGTAAGTGCGGGCATCATGTGTCAAGCGCTGGTAGGGGGACTGTAGGGATACAGAAACAGTCCCCAAGTGCGGGGGTCGCTAGGTGGGCAGTCCAGGAGTATGACGCTGGTGGGGGAAGGACCTGGGCCCGAGATCAGAGGGTGTCCAGGTAGCCAGTGCAGTTCCGGTTACAGCCAGGAGGTCAGCAGAGAAGAGGAGGAGAAAAAGCAGAAGCAAAGAGAAAGGTTTTGAGGTGCTTCTGGAACTGGAGATGGTTCTCCTCAAGTTTAAGGGAGGCAGGGAGGCTGTTCCAGAGGGAGGCACCAGCCGATGAAAGAGATCTAACACCAAATCATTGCTTGGAGAAGCGACTGACCCTGAGGGAGTTGGAGGTGAATGAGCGAAGAGATCGAGAAGGAACATGTTTAGGAAGAGAGAGTTGAAGGTATTGAGCCCCCAGTCCCCAGAAGGCCTTGCAAATGACGCAGAGTGTTTTGAACTTAATCCTCACAGCCACTGGGAGCCAGGGCACAGATTTCAGTCCTGGAGAGATACGATCCTGGGCTTGAGGATAAGTTGCAGAGGGCAGAGAGTAGAAGCAGGCAGATTTAGAAAGAGGCTGTTACAATAGTCCAGCCTAGAGAGAACCAGAGCTCTGAAGACATTGAGCCCTCTGGTGGAAGGAGAGGAAAGGAAGAATACCTCTGAGGAGGTGCCGCTGGTAATATGACTTCTTAGAGATGTCAGAGATGTGAGGAGAGAAAGAGAGTGTGGATTCGAAGATGACGAAGGTGCTTCTGTTTCTCTCGGCTAACTTGTTGATGTTGTTGTGCAAAGTTGAGGATCAATCCCAGGCTCAACTGGATGGTTCTCACAAAATCTGGGGGCATCCTCTTATGGTTTGTCTTATCTTTCCCAACCCTCCCTGAGGATATTTATACTGTCTCAGGGTTCTCCCCAATAGACTTGGACTATGAGAAAAAACACTAAAAGCTTGTGGAACTTTCAGGGATCCAAAAATGGCTCAAAGTCTCCCACATCCTTAGATAATCCAAAACATATTTCGGACTGAGGTTTTTGAGGGTTTAATTACAATGCTTCACAAGGCAACATGTCTGTGGGTATTAGAACAAGGCTTAGTTGGTCTCCATCTTCAACAATTTATTCCGATCATTCAGAGGTTTTGGCTTTAAGGAGGCCATTTTATCTCTGAGAATTTCCTTCAGCAATTACCATGCCTCAGATAAAGTGGGAAATTAAGTGCTTCAGAATGTTTTGCACATGTTGTCCTCATAGCAAAGCCTTGCTGATATATGGTGATGTAGTCTAACACAATTAGAATATAGCTGTTCCCAGCTTTACCTGCATTGATGGGACCTACCACATCCATCTGAATTTTGGAAAATGGGACAGATGTGATTGGGAGGAGCTGTAACATTGCCTTTCCCACATCATTCCCTAAGGTTTATTGGATCCAGTGGCCAAGAAAATGGCCAAGGCTGTATTCCTGTATTTTTGACGCTCCATGGTGTCCTGCTGAGAAATGGGAATGTAGCAAAACCAAAATGCGATACTGGAAGGTTTTGAATAAATCATAACCACTGGCACAGCTCTGGGCAACCCTCCAGACCATTGTTCTTCAGCATGATAAGCCATTGCAGAAAGGGAAAGACCATATGCAAATCAGGCTTGGTCCCACCCCAAAAGGGCCTGTGCAGCTCGAACTTCTAGGTCTCATCCCTTCTTCACGAGACCACAAGCATACACAGACATGTTTTGGCCTCATTCAGCACCATCGGTGAGGAGTACCTTGGGTCTCTAGGCCCAGCAGGGTTGCAACCCACATCAGGGAATACCATTACCACTCAGGGTGATTTAAAGTAAAACCAAAATGACATGGCTGGAAGGTTTTGAATCAATCATAACCACTGGCACAGCTCTGGGCAATCCTCCAGACTATCATTCTTCAGCCTGCTAAGCCATTACAGAGGGGAAAGACCATATGCAAATCAGGCTTTGACCTGCCCCAAAACCCGAACTGCTAGGTCATTCCCTTCTGCACAAGACCGCAAGCATCCCCCGACAAGTTTCAGTCTCATTGGGCATCATCCGTGAGGAGAAGCTTGGGTCTCTAGGGTTCGCAGACTCGGGACCCACATCTGGGCATACCCATCCCACACGGGGTAACTTAAAGCAAAAATAAATGTGATGGCTGTCAGGTTTTGAATCACTCATAACCACTGGTACAGCCCTGGGCAACCCTCCAGCCCATCGTTTTTCAATAGGGATGGGCCAGGTTGATAACTGCATTTTGGAACACAGAAGGGACCAATAATATGTTATTCATGCCCCTTTAGAGCAGACCTCTTCTTTGTATGAATTAGAGTCCCATAAACCTTTTCCCTTCCTCTGCTGATATTGTGGTGTCAACGGATGCTCATACCGAATGATCTTGACATTACTCCAACTCAAACACTGCTTCTAATAGGGGATCCTCTGCCCTCAAGAGTCGGTACCTCTGACAAAATGGCTAAAATGGGTCTGGCTCACTCCCCTTTGAAAGATAGACGTACCCAAATACAGCCTCTTCCTGCCTCGTTTCATCAATTCCTCTACCACCTCTGGTTGAGAAGGCAGGTGAAAACCACAAATCAACTGGGCTTCTGGATCCCCCTGCTGAATTTAGGACCTTCACAATTCGCCAGTAGTCTCTGTCAATCACACCAGCCCCCACACTACCTTATTTAACCACAAAGCCCAATTTAGGGGCTTCTATACCGTAAATCCCCTCTGGAAGAAGAGCCATAAGACCTGTGCAATCCAAGGTCCAGGCCCTTTGAGGATATCCACTTAGTCACAGCTTTGTGGGTCCAGGTAAACTCTCACTAGTGTGCAGGACCGCCTGGCTGTATAGATGAGCCATTTTGTATACCTTGGAGGTCTTACATAGGTTTCCGGAACACACTTTGGGATCCCATCTCTGAAAGGATCTATAACATGGCAGTGTGAGATACACACAACGCCTGAACACCACAATTAGTATAAGCAGTCTTTATTCACAACACAAATCAAAGGAGATCGTCCTACGAAGTTTCATCAACCCAAAGTGCATAAAACTCCAGCCTACCGCTGGCACTACTACCCTCTTTATTCAGCTTAGCTAACAAAAGTGTCCTCCTGATTGTGTCTCCTAAAGTTGTTAGCAGGGTACTTCCTCCTATCTGTCTCTGTGTCTCTGCCACAAGGTGTAGCTATATCTTGATGTTCATGGGGCAGACAATGACAACCCAGCCTCCTGGCCTCAGTTTCCAGAGCAGCTTCTGGGGTCTTATCACTTTGCTTCCTTGGGGTTCTGATATCTACTCTCTGCTCTGCTTTTCTGAACCTGCTCTGGTCTGGGTCCTCCAAGTCATCCTGCAACTGGCTTTCTCATGCACAGTGGGCTCAGCTCCTCCAGATCAGGATTTGACTCCTACACCCTGCTACAAATATGCAAGTCATCTTCAGATAGTTCTATCCTTAATAGTCTTCTCTCCCTACTCATACGCTTCTGTGGCTTCTGAATGAATCTTTCTGCCACCCCTTGCTAGTCTTTCACCCTCCCATCCTATGATGTTCTCCTCCTTCAAACCGCAGAGGTTTTTTTTGTTCCAACCTTTGCTGTTCCCCTCGTTCCACCGTCTGCTGTTCTCTCTTCTCCCCCTCCTACCTCCAAACTCACCCACTCATTTCCCCACTCTCCACACCCTTCCTCCTTATAGCTACCTCTTCCAGTACCAACTCACTCTAAACTCTGCACCACTCCTGCTCCAGATTTCTCACTGCCTCTTTACCGGCTGTCCCTTTCATCCCCGGGCTGCCTCTTCCCTTTGGTTGAGCTTGTGATCATTCTCACGTTTTGCACACATGTTTTATTATTCCCTCACGTTTCCCTCGGGCTGATTTAAAAAGCCATTGTGGTGCAGTTTTTTTTTTTTTTTTTACGATCCAGCATTACTAAAAGCAGCAAGGTTGGACCATTGCTTTAAAATCCTGCACAAGTGCAGGTAGGCCCCGCTTCAGGAGCAGAGCAGTTTCTGGTCCTTTCTGGTGGGTGCTTTCGAAGCGTGATCTGTTTGTAGCGGGTGACGAACAATTCAATTCTCCTTGCCTGCTACACAGGATATTCTGGAGGCAGGTGGTGCCAACAGGATTGCCTGGTTTGGGGATGTTGCTGTACAGGATCCTGCCCGTCCTGCTAGGGAAGCCTTTGCGATATCTGCCAAACAGTTCTAAGTGAGCTAAGAGGGTCTGACAGGGGATACTTTTCACACTGGGCACAGGCCTTTCATCCACTGTCGGGGGCAGGCACCCAGTTGCTTCAGTTACTAAGACCCAAAAATCAGGTAGAGGACCTCGTTGTATGTGAAATCTCTAAGCCTTGCATACATCCTGAAGAGTAGCTGTAGTAGCTCTAGCTGTTGCAGGCCAAAGCATTGAGAGACTGGGGAATAGAGCAATCAAAACCCTGCCAAGGGTCAACTGGGCATCTGGCGTTAAATTCCACAATACAATTTTGAAAGATAAAGGACTAACAATAAAGGTTTGCAACAAAAAAGTTTAACAGGAAAAACAAAAGGAAAAAATAAACCAGTGAAAACAATAGAAGTGGATCAGTATGATGGTTGCAAGGTTGACACCAAGGGGTTCAAACCTGTTTCACAATAAATGGAAAACATTTTTGAAACGGCAGAAGGACACATAGTTTCAGAGAATGGGGGACAAAGGGGCGCAGGGTAAAAGAGGTGCAATGAGATTTCCACTG
Source organism: Ambystoma mexicanum (assembly GCF_040938575.1). NCBI lineage: Eukaryota > Metazoa > Chordata > Amphibia > Caudata > Ambystomatidae > Ambystoma > Ambystoma mexicanum. Next base: position 173,116,133 of record NC_090925.1, read on the forward strand.
TTATATTTTTTAAACATGCCCGACTGTCGAGTGGGAAAGGGAGGATAACATAAGGTAAAACACTCTTTAAACATAATATTGGCAAATTAAAAGCATTCGGAAAATAAATATTCTCAAACTTAAAATGTTGGAACTTACAGACGAAGGCGTGGGACATATGCCAAAGAGGGCATTTTGGAACTTCCTTTTTTTAAGGGGCATGGCTACCTCCAAACTTGTAATGAGACCCATAATCTTTCTCAGTCCACAGATCTATTTAGACAATGGGCCTCATTGCGAGTGTTGCGGAAAGGCAACAACGTCGCCGGAAGTGCTACCGGTGCCGTTTTTACCTCCCTGCAACATTACGAGTTCTGCTTGCCGGTGCCGGACTGCACGCGTGGTCTGACCAGGCGTGCAGACCGACACCCGCAAGCAGAACTCGTGATTGCACCGGCACCATTATAAACGGTGCTGGTGCAACCATGCTCCCGAACCCCATTCTGCCCTATGGGGCAGAATGGGGATCGGGAGGCCGGCCATACCGGCACCCACAAATGGGCAATTACCGGCCATTCAACTCGTGATGGGCCGGTAATGGCCTATTCGCGAGTGCCGGGGCCGGTAGCGAGTTTGGCGGTAGCCGTGCCCTTAATAAGGCACGGCTACCGCCAAACTCGTAATGAGGCCCAATGTAAAAAACGTAAATCACTCAGACATAGATATCAAATACAGGGATAGGCAGCTCTTTGATGTTACTGCTGTATACAGAGGGCAGCTTCAATTAACAACCTACAAAGTAGACAAGCCAATATGGCATGTTTACTCTACCCCAATTTATTGTATGATAGCGATGTGCTTGCCGAGCCAATTGAGGCAGTAAACACAATGGCTTGTTTATATTTTTGCATTACAACTTTGTGTTTTTTCCTGACACTCTTTTGGATCTTTGCAGTCAGAGGGCATGCTGGTCGAGACCTCGTACAACACTCTGCTCTGCGCCGAAGGTAAGATATTATTCTCGTTTTTTAGATGTGTCCTGGGATCTAGAAAAGTGTACTCACCTGTTTGACTCTTTTAAACTGCCCTCTGGTGTTCGCTTAATTCTAAGAGCAAAGCCATCAAGGACATTCTGTGTTCTGTACTGTTCACATGTAATTAAGCACCCTACGCAACAGGAAGCAGTTCTAGAAACACTGAGGGGGGCCATATCTAGATGAATGTCGAGGCAGAGGTCTTGACACACCAAGGGTTCACATGTCTAGCGGTACCTTGGGAGCAGGTCTAGAAGCACTGAGGGGGCACATATCTAGATGAATGATGTGGCACAGGTCTAGACACACCAAAGGTACACATGTCTAGCTGCTCCCTGGGGAGGAGGTCTAGAAGCGCAGAGGGGGTACATAGCAAGAAGATTGATGAGGCACAGGTCTAGACACACAAAGGATGCACGTGTCTTGCTGCACCCTGGGGAGCAGGTCTATAATCGCCAAGGTGTAAAAAGTTGCAAGGTAGGTTGTGGGTGGCTGTGCTGATGCAAAGGGACAGGTGACTGCATACAGCAGGAGGCTAAACAAGAAGGAAGAATAGGCAAGGTCATTCAGAACAACGAATCAGGAAGAAAGGGCAGACCTCAATATTAAACAAGAAGGGATGGGAACCATGCACTGGACAATGAGGAATCCCACTAGGGGCGAATATACAGGTTGTACTAGAGGCTGCCCACAGATATAAGGGAAGCTCAATGCCTCTGTGTAATACTTCCACAGGCACCATTCCTTGGAAGCAAGAGTGGCTTCTGTGTCTGGACTCTTGGACACAAACAAGGAGTGTACTTACACGAGACAAGCCGGTATGGGTCCAGCCGGAACCTACAGCATATGCCCTCTGAGGGAACTGAGCGCAACGCACTGTTACATTAAATTCACTATAGACTAGAAGTAAAACAAGACAAGGGAAGGGGCAGAGATTGCCTGCTGGGAAACCAAGCAACCAAACTCTGAACAAATGAATAACAGAAGCACAAGTAAGGTCAAGATTGTTAGCATAAATAACTAGGAATAAATAGGCAGTCAAGTAAACGAGGTTCAGAAAGAGGAAAAGCAAGTAGAAAAGAATCTAATTGCAATGCTTCAGGAGACTGTAACTGCAGACCGGTAACAAGTAACAGGAAATCTGGACTGGAATAACAAGGGCAGGCCTGTAGACAGATAACAAGGAAACTCAGGACTGGAACCCTGGAAGATAAAGCCAGGTAACACAGACAATGGGCAAAGAGGAAGGAGCAGCAGGCAGGCAACAAGATAATAGGTGGAAGAGAGCAAGGGGCTACAGACAGGGAACATAGACTGCAACAGGGGAGCAGGGCAGAAGGCAGAGGAGAGTGGCAGGGTGGCAGTGCTGCAGGGCAGGGAGCATGGGGCACAGGAGCAGGATCTGACAACAACAGGAAACATCAGAATCTTGAGGCTCAAGGCAAAAAGGGCTGAGAGCGAGTTCAATGCAAGAGCCCTGTGCTCTTGAAGTCAGCTACTTAAATACCGCCCTGCCCTGTGCTGAAGCGAGCTAATTAGCAGCATCTGGAGCAGCACAGCTGAAGGTAATCTGCCTCCCCCCTCTCTGGTCCTGGGAAAGTGAAAGTAGCACTGATCTCTAGGGCTTCTGGGGATTGTGGTTCCAAGATTGATTCATAGGAATAACCAGGGAATGAGAACTGCCACAAAGTGCATTATGGGAACTGAAGTCCATATTTTTGGATATACAGATTTCTGAAAGAAAATGTTAAATAATAATTTAGGGTCTTCTCTGAAGATCGAGATACACCAAGGGTGCACATGTCTAGCTGCACCCTGGGGAGCACATCTAGTAGCACTGTGGGGGCACATATTAAGATGAATGTGGACACACACATCTAGACACACCAAGGGTGCGCATGTCTAGCTGCACCCTGGGGATAAAGTCTAGATGTACTGAGGGGGCACATAACTAGATGAATGATGAGGCACAGGTCTAGATGCACTAAAGTGCACATGTCTAGTTGCACCCTGGGGAGCAGGTCTAGAAGCACTGAGGGGGCGCACATCTAGATGAATGATGTGACACATGTCTAGACACACCAAGAGTGCACATCTGTAGCTGCCCCCTGGGGAGCAGGTCTAGAAGCACTGAGGGGGCAGATATCTAGATGAATGATGAGACACAGGTCTTGACACACCAAGGGTGCACATGGCTAGCTGAGCCAGCAGTCTTCGCATCACAGCATTCAGATAGCTGCTCCTGCACTCGTCGGTCCTTCCTTTTGCAGATTTCCCATTGCTGCTTTGGTGGGCCCATTCTTACTTTGGTCACCTTTATTTTGAAAGGGGAGGGTCTACTCCCTTCATTCTCCGCTTACATGCTTTACATCCACCCATCCATTGGCATTCCTGTTTTTCAGGCTGCCTGGCCAACCTCTCCCCAGTCATGGTATATCGGACCCCTCATACACGTACCCCTTTTCCTGCCATATTTCCTACACACAAGCTCCTGCCCACACATAGACCTAGCCCTTTTCCATCTTCTTCTATTCAACAGCCTGCTCCCACAGGGTGCCCCATAGTGCGTAAACAGTCTGCCCTCCAGCTGTTGCTGGCTTTAAGGGCTATGTGGGGTCAAAAGATGGAAATACATAATATCCCTGGAAGAGAAAAACAGATGCGTAGATAAGTAGATAGTAAGATTGATGAGGAAATATGTGATGATAGTATTGAACATGCATGGTGACGAGGTTGGTGTGGAACATATCAACATTAGATGCAATGATTGTGACTTTAATATGGATTTTCATGTTATTGAGAAAAGTGTTGTTATACATAAAAAGGATTAATTGAAGGAAAGGGGGGGTGATGCTTACAGAAGCAGCCTTTAAATAAAGTGGATTGGGCACATTAGCTAAAGGTTCTGATGTACAGAATCCATATGTTTTATATATTCAGGCAAATCCTAGCACTTAGAGGAATTCTAATGACTGGCTTGCTATTAATAGAATTTCTGGACCTTAATAATACATTGAGGGTTAAGGTCTGGGTTAGGTCAAGAAATGTATCAGAGATGATTAAAAGAGAGCAGGAGAGTTTGTGCTGGGATTTGAGTTCTACAAGTTGTTCTAAAATTGAAAAGAATTAGGCAAACAGAAAATTAGGATAGGTTAAGGGGAAAAGATTGAAGTAACTACATACATGTCAGGTAGCCTTAGGGGAATGGGACCTTAAAAGGAAAGTTTTAAACTTGGAACTCAATAGAAAGAATGGTAGAGAAAATAGAACCAGTCTGTACGAACAATTGGATTGGTCGGAAGGAACAATGGTATTGTCAGCAATGAGTGGGATTTGCTAGCAGGATTATTACAACCCAAAACATTAGCTTTCTCCCGACATCTGTATACTCAAACCACCATCTTGTGAAAATTGTGAGGGTTTAGGAAATTCATATTCATGTGTGATTTTTGAACTATTTTGTGGGACATGATCTATTTTGTTACAGCAGGTGTGGCTACTCAAGTGCCTGAGATGGACGGGATAGATTTGCTACTAAATCCTTCAATCAACGGAAATAGGGGAAGACCAATATGGACACCTAATAATTGAAGTAGATAATAAACGTAAAATGAAACCTTATGGCTGAAAATCCAGCACAAGTAATTATTTAGCAGCAACTGTAGCCCTGTCAGGAAGACGTGAGGAAAAGGGAACATTGGTCATAAATGTTCACAACCCACCTAATAATTTAGAAATAATATACTGGTGAAAGGAGTAAGCGAGTCACTAATATTATGGCAAAGCAAAGGAAACAAAGGAGGGTGTGACGAATCCCTGGATGTTGTCACTTTTCCCCAAGGGGGAGCCCCTTCCCATGAGGCCAGGGAGGTTATGCTGCTACCCTATATTCCCCCAGGGGTAGTACAAAGTGGGAGGATCTCATGGGGAGAGGCTCCCCCTCTGGGGACAGGGACAGACATCTAGGGAGAACGCGGTATGACCCCCTCCCAATTACCCCTCCTAACCCTATACCGGTGGTACACCCCATTATTATACCTAACCACCTCATGTACCTGTGTAGGACCAGTGATATAATATCCACTGAGACAAAGAAGAGCCCAGGAAGATTCAAGATCACTAACTGTCAAAGTACTCTGACGAGGAATAGGCGCAGAAGCATAGAGAAGGCTCTATGGAACCATGAGTCATGCTATAATGTTCCACAAGGGAATGGACCTTACTACGAAATATAAATCAAAGAAGGGCTGTTTTCTGAATCAAGCCATCCCTGAGAACGGATGAGCCGTTCAGTGCGGAAGACCAAACACATGGGTGGCCGGGACGCTAGTGAGAAGGTAGAGGCATCCATATCCAGTTAGCCATGAACAGACTGACTGGAAAGCTGGTGAAGCAGAGGTCCAGGAATGCGAGAAAGCTGGACCACGCGGAGTGAAGATGCTCATCCTGCGAGGAACCGCAGGTGGATGAGCCGCCGCAGCACACTGAACAGAATGTCTGAGTCTGACCTTAGGACACCAGTGAGAACCGACAAGGTATCTGGGCTGCTGGGATGGTTGGTGGGGGCCGAAGAGAGTCGAGGAAGACACAGAAGAAGAAAGCACACAAGAACCCAACAATCAGGGGCAAGAAGGGAACCTCTGAAGAGAGAAAGATGGGTCTGGGACCCACACCCATGAGAGAGAAGAAGTACTAATCTACTACTTTGTGGCAGTACATGGCAGGACAGTAAACCACGTCTGACAAACCAGAGCAGGATAGAGACACAGGTCTGGGACCCACACCCACAAAGGAAGAGCCCTAGTATTGATCTTCTTCATGACAGTACTTGGCAGGTTAGTGAACCAAGTCTGTCCAATGAACTAAGAGTGTGTCAAGAGAACTTTGTAAATCATCTTCTTTGTGCAAGTACTTGGCAGGATATTGAACCAGGTCTGCCCAACGAGTTGAATAGAGAAATGTCGGTCTGGGACCCACAATCTGAAAAGGCAAGAGAGAGGACCCTCTCCCTCTTGGTTTTACTTGGCAAGCCAGAAGACCAAGTGTGCTACACTGGGGAAACGTGGATCAGGGATCATGTACATGAACTTTTGAGAAAGAAGGAAAACAGTGAGACAAGGATCACCAGGGGAAGGGAGTCATTCCACCTGTGTGTCAGTTTCCTCCTTCTGCACCCTTACAAGGGATAATATTGGAAGGGAGAATTAAATGCAAATTTCCCTCTAGGGTGGGACATTTCTAGACTTGACCAGAGGTTTTTGTTAAGTAAATGGGAAAATGCATTATTGAAAGAAACCATGATACATTTCACAGGATGAAAGTGGGGGGAGCATGTTGAGTGGTCGGTAATTGTAAATGGTAGGGTGAAGAGCGATATCCCAGGACAATTTAACTGGGAGAGGAAAATAGCCATGACCAATTTAGATTTTTTTGTATACCTTGAACAATTTTAGGAAACAATTTAAGTAGATGAAACAAAAGGCAAAATTATCGATATGGTAAATGGAGACAGATGCTGCAAATTATAGGGAATAATAACAAATATAGATTTTGGTCACTTCAGGTCAGTCGGAACACAAAAGGTGAAATGAACCAGATTCACCTTGAAAATGGGGGACGGGGGGTTTTATGAAAACTAATCTGTGCGCAGGGATTATTCCTAGAATTAGGTCAGAGGATTTACTGAACTATAATGTGTTTTTTCTAATCCAAGATTTTGAAATAATAATTTGAAATTGTACTCTGCTGCGAGTTCTAGGCCTGATGGGTTAGTTAGTGTCTTTGTAAAAACTGGCCCGTAATCTCGTCAGAATGATTTGAAATTCTGTTTCAGAACATCATACATAAAAACAACTTGCTCACCTACTACATGGACTTACTAGAAACGACGAGCCACATTTTGGCTACTTTGACACGGAAGGAATTGAAAGTATGGGTAAATATGATGAACTCTTACACTAGTTTCAAACAGTTGCAAACATTGCAAACATTGCAGGAATGGTCATGACATATAATGGGTTACTAATTAGTGAATTCACAGACAGGGTCGTAAGTGTTGTTAAAACTCACTTATACGTTGCTTTTTTAGACCTGACAGGGGTCCTCGATAGAGTTGAAAGAGCAATTTTATGCAGAAAGTTAGTTTACCTTGCATCGAGAAAGGGTTGCTTAAGGTAATTATTCTTCTAATGTGCAAGTTCATATGAAGATGGAGGATTAGATGCCAGCCTTTGTAGAGTCACATAGGGGCCTGAAAGAAGGGCATATACTAGCTGCACAGTTATTTGACATATATATTGAACATATATCTGAATCGTTGGAAGTTGTATGTAATTTTCCTCCCAACAATTAGGAAGTTGTAGAGTACATTATTTGTCATATGCTGGTGATTTAATGTTGCTAGGCAGAATGTGTATCTGATTGCAAAGTTGTTTATGACCATTGAATAAATACCTGCAGTGATTCGCTTCAGAAATATACATGCACAAATCGAAAATTACCCTATTTTCCAGTAAGAGGACAACTAAACACTTTAAGTGGTGTCTAGTAGACAGGTAATCAGTAGTAGTAAAGGATTTTACCTATTTAGGGTATCTGTTGAATGGAAATTGATAACCACCTGTCACTGTTTTATTACACGTCACACTCCAGCCAGGGACTCCTTCCCAACAATGAATGTGGCGCCCAATAAAGCGCTTTTTATTTTTAATAAACCACAGATTCTTTTTTTGAGTCGGTCTCCCACCCGTCTCACGCCCAACCTCCACCAACACCCTGTGTCACAATCGACTAGGAACCAGGCCGGTGTGTATCGATAAGATATGTATTAAATTATTATTTAAGGAAAAAAAGGAAAATAATCAATATACAGCAGCCACCAAAATTGTGGCAACACAAATGCAATATCCTATCTAGAGCGACCAAGTGGAAATTGGCTGTTACACTCACTTTTTTTATAATGAAAAACAGGAAAATACCATCAGTTTGAAATAGACTGTTAACCTTGCTGTTGTTTTAATGACAAAACAGGAAAATACCATCATGTTGAAAGTGATAGCGCCACAGTTTTAGCACTCCCCACTGAAACACTCACCCCCAAACATCAGCTAAACTGGATTCCTTTTACAGACCTTCCAGGATTTTGCGGCATGAAATGGCAAATTTTGCGGCACAAACCTTTATTTATTGCAGCATTTTTGCAGGACATTTTTTATTAAATGGAGGGTGTAAGATTGCCACATTGCAGGAAATAGGCAGAGTGCAAGGCTACAAGAGAGCCACAGTATCATTATTATGTATCTTTTGTATTAATTTAATAGGAAGAGTCCCAGATGTCTCAGGCTTGGCAGAACAGTGTTTGATTTGTCTACATTTTTGGTTTAATGTGCACGCCTATTTAATAGTATTAACTAAATTGATCATTATCAGTTGTAATGCTGAAAATATTCCCCTTCTATGTTCTCCAATCCCCTAAACACCCACACACCTCTCTCACCAACACACATCACACATCTCACCAACTACCCATCACAACTTGCATTCCTAAACCTCTCACTCTGTCATACAAATACTCACGTGCTATGTCACACTGGCAAGTCACAATTTGCACTGCCCATCCCCTGCCACACTCCAAATCATACTCCCAACTCACACCTTACACTCAATTCCTCCCACAATATACAGTCCTTCATTCTTTTGTGCTGCTTGTGCATCTTGCATCCTTTCTCCCATTCTATCACACTGTTCCCTCATCCTTTTTCCCAATCTCCAGCTCACTGCCTCTTTCTGGCCAACCGCTTCCTCTCTGCTTTCTGGCTCACTGACCACACGCTCCCTCAACCTTCTGTACCTCTGCTCGCTCTCAGATTTTGGCCCACCGCATCACTGCTTCCTCTGCTCTCTTGTGCACCGCTTCCTCCTCTGACCCACTGCTCTTCCTCTGCTTTCTTGCCTATCACTTCACATCTCACCCCATCACTCTCCCTCTCTCTCCTTTCCCTCTCATAGTGTAACCATTTTTAATTTTTTTTTAATGTCGTTTTTGACCCGGATCCTCAAAAAATGGGGCATTTAAAAATAGAGCCGAGGATATGCTATTTTTAGACAACCCATTTTTGGAAATGAGCAGGTCACCTTATTCTCAAAGATGACCGGCGCATTGCCACAGGCTTGAGCTGTAGCGCAAATTGTGTGCTGGCCAGCTGCCTTGAATGGTGTTCTGGGTTGTTTGACCGAAGTGTAATTATTTGCGGCGGAATTGACTGTAGTCCATTTCGGCGCAAACTGATTTGCACTTCAGCCAAACAACCCAAAATGTACCTTTCACCACTACCCTCTCCCCTACTTAACTGCTTGGTCGCTGCCGCTTCCCCTGCAACCTTGCGTTGTCAGATCCATCCCTCTAATGCAGATCGGATCCAACTCTGCAGGGTCCCTTTTTCGTTATTTTCTTTTTTTTTCTGTCCCCGCCTCCAATTTTGAGGAAGTGGGGAACACCCCTGCAAGCCCCTAACTCAAATAGTACTGAACTTGGGGAGCGGGTGACACCCCCGCAAAACATGCTCGGTATTTATAAAAATCGATCAAATAGTACTCGACGAAATAGGTCAAATTGTACCATTCGATCGATTTTTGTCATTAAAATGGGTAGTACCTTGAATAGAATCGCTCTTCCGACAGTGTTCTGCAAGCTCCCTGCGCCTTTTACAGGGACAGGCCCTTCAGGGGCCTATCACCGTATAATGCGACCCAAAAAATGCATTTTTATCCTGTTTGAGGAACAGAAATGCAAGCGACACAGCAGCGGTTCAGACCTTAAAAGAAATGCATGATAGGGTCAGGAAAGACCCTGTAATGCAGTGGCACCGCCACATCCCGTGCGCGTAGGGTTGCCTACAATTTCCGCACATTTAAAAGTGCATCCTGCTTGGAAATGAGTGATGCGATTTTAAATTGGCAGAAACGCCACTTTATTTGATCAAGGAGGTGAAAAAGGCTGTCTGAATGGGCGCGCATATAAAATGGCCCATTCATGTGTCCCTTGTGGATTGGGCTGCTCATTTTTTGGGCGCAAGTGAGGAGATGTGTTGGCGCATTTCGTTTCTTGCAGAAAAAAAAGTTGAGAACCTGGCACCCTGAGTAATTTATTTTAAACAGTCATTTTTGCAGATTAATTTGTTTTCAATTTTTTTGATTTTTTAAAAGGTGCTGTTTTTGCACAAAATGGCCGTTTTCGCACCATTTTGCGCAAAACGGACGTTTTCGCTGCATTTTGCGGGATCGCAAAATTGATATAAGCTGGAGGGTCTGCTTTTAATGGAAGGCAGTGGCAAGGAGTAGGAGAAGAGAGAGAAAATCGGATTTGGGGTAAAGCCCACCACCCCAGATGGGAAGCCAGCAAAGAAAGTGAAAACCCGTTTCTGGAGCAAAATGGCAAAATTGAATTTTGATTCTTACAACTGCTAGTGGACAGCATAGAAGGAAATTCGAATTGCTTACACTTTTGGAGATAGGGAAAGTTTAGAGAATACTAATCAACACACCAGGGCAAAGTAGAAATGAAATGGGAAAATCGGTTTTGAGCGAAAGCAAATGCAAAGAGAAAATACAGTGGCAGATGGAAATTTGTTTACACTTGTTTTAAAATGACAGGCAGCTCAGGTAAAGGGTTTAGCTCACAATAGGAAAATCAGTTTTCAACGACAAGGACAGAGGCACATACAGGTAGACGTCTAGGCAAAAGAGATCACTCACAATGGAACAACGGTTTGGGGTTTAATAGGACAGATGCAAATGGGAGTTCGTTTGGTAAGGCACACAATACACAGACAAATTCGGTTTTCTGTTACAAAAAGACCAATTCTTATGAGGCAACACTTTAATGACTATAATAATTAAATACAAATAAAATATTTGGATACCAGTAATAAAAAAATATAATCAAAAAATAGAACTAATAGAACTCTATGATGGTGAAGTAAGATTAGATATGTATTGCAATAGATTGAGCTGCCATGAAGGACAAGTCTGATGACCGATATTGGGATTCCCTAAGGGTACACCGGTATAACTAATTAGATATGAACTTGGTATTGTATAACTACCGACTAATGTATATGTGAAATGCTAATAATAATCATAAAAATTATGAATGCTAAAATTAACAAGCATGTAGTTAATGTTAGAACGGAAATTGTAAAACATAATGAAGAATTAATGACATTTGTACTTTTAGCGAAATGTATAGAGAAATAGAGAAAGCTGATATTAAGATGCATTTGATGTTACCTTTAGAATCATTAGTTGATGAGATTAAAAAAAGCCTGGAGTCATGACTTGCCACAATTTGCAATTTCTAATTTACCTACAGGACAATAAAACTATCAAAAATATGCAAACTGTTATCCAGGATTTAGATAAGTTCAGAAATATGTTGTACGATTTCCAGACAGGTCCCTAAGACAATTATTTATGTTAATGAGGTGTACCAGCTTAAACACCTCAGAGGTGGCAGGAAGTAGAGGGTGTTAAGTGAAGATAGTTGCTACAGATTATGGAAGGTTAATGGAAGTACAGAGACTTTTGTAACATCTGGTTTAAGATATAGAAAGCCTGGAGGATTTATAATGTATTTTAGCCGCATTAAATGTGCTTGCAATCTATTGACATTTACCAGAATTGTATATGCAATTTCACTGAAACAATGAAAATGATATATTAATTGTATAACTAATAATGATAGTTTTCTGTGAAATGTGTATTGTAATGTATTGATAATTTCATTATAGTGAACAGAAGGTTTGATGTAAACCAAAGTGCACCATAAATGAAAAAAATCACGTTTTAATAAAAAAGTCAAACTTTTAAAAGTATAATTGTTAAAAATGTTAATCATCTATTTTTATTTCGATATTTTTGAAAAGAGCAAACTTGTTTGGGATTTTTTGGTAAAACGAATTCATGTTACTGTTATTTTTTTTAATTGGACAGTTTATTTCAAATATATCATTTTAAAATTGTGTTAAGCAATATGCACTTTTTAAAATTCTATTATACTTTTTTCATTAAGTGTGAAAAGTTTATATTTAAAAATGGTATCACACTATAATAATAAAAAAAAACAATAATTAAAAAAATAGTAAAGGTTAATAAGGATTTTTAAAAATGTTTAGACCCTATGTCAAAAGACAACAATTTACTTTAACAATAAAGTATGTCGTTGCTGTGTTGTTTTCATTCAGAAGTGGAAATGTCACTGAATCTGGCAATGTAATCTTCATTCTCGCTCTTTGAGTGATTTTCCTTTCATAGTAGAAGTAGAGTCTCAGGGTGTTACTGGTTCCACAGAACTTACCAATGTGTTGCTGCTTGTAAAAGATCCAACATAAAAAAAGGTCAACCGGTGTCTGAGATATAGTATTAAACCATTGTCTCCCCTCGCTTGAATGTATTCTGCCTTTTATATATTCAGGCAATCTTGTCTCTGAGGTCATCTCCGTTGAGTTCCCAAAGCATGCTGTAGAGGGGTCAGAAGCCGCCGAGTTCTCTGTAGTAGGTGAGTCCCTCAGCATACTTTGAAGGTCACTGGAATAGCCCTCACATCACTGCTCACTCTCTCAAACAGGTCAGGAGTTGTGGGCTGCTGGTTCTGTAAAACATGATCATATATTTTTTTGCTTTCACCTCACACCTTTAATAATGTAATGCCTGTTTTTAAAATAATTCAACAGATCATGGCTTAGAGGTCATGGTCAAAATATATTCTGGCGCTGTTGTTTTGGGATTTTCGTTGCGTGGTCTCAGTGACCTAAAAAAGTGGTGTCATGTTTGCATTTGGTCTCTTTTCAAGATAATAGGGATAATGCAAAATGGTGGCTTGTCGCTGACCCTGTAGCACTTGTGAAGGCAGTTCAAGGAAAACATCCCAGAGACATAGAAAGTAATGCTGCCAGCATTCTATGAATTTATTTCAAGATGACTGTAAATAATCTAGGTAGGGGCTCATGTAGGTAAGTATGTTAGAGCCCAGCAATGAGCACAACCTAAGTTTAGGATTGGTCTTCACAGCTGTGAGAGTTAAGACACCAGCTGTCGTCTTGCAGTCACTCCTCTTCACCGGTGAATTTTAGTCTTATCATCAACAATGCAAGCGGTTCTGCTTTTTGGTGGTTTAGATAAGTTCCTGGGGACATAACTGTGATTCATGAGTTTTTTCAACAGCTGTAATTTTGCAAATTTCAATAAAGGACCATCTGGCTCGCGGCTGGGAAATGAGCATTTTCAAGGTGAAGAACGTGTTGGTGTTATATACTCTGACTCACAGTGGCGTGATTCATCGGCAATCTGCTAGGTAGGCTCAATCACACCTTTTCTTGAGGTAGATGTCTTTTCATAAGACACTGTAAGGTTTTTAAAGGTTTTAGAATATGAGCACAAGATCACCCTAAAAAGGTTATTTGTATTTGTATTTTATTTATTTGTAAAGCGCGGCCAAACCCTGGGAAAGCTGGGCGCTGTAAACTTACAGGTTACACAATCAATTCTGTACAGAAAGGTAATACATGTTATAGACATGATAGGTTGGGGAAAAAGCATAGAAAGGGTGAATGACATTATCATATATATATATATATATATATATATATATATATATATATATATATATATATATATATATATATATATATATATATATATATATACAGGCACTAAAAGAGTTACTATTCTAGAACCAATATTATACAATTTACATAAAACAAGTAGGCAGCAGAGACAGTGCGGAAGTATTCTAAGAGTGAAGTGTCATTTATTGTGGGGGGGGTAGGTTGAGGTCTTTCTCAGTGAGCCACATCTTAACCTAGTTTCAGAAGAGGGAGAAGGAGGGTTCTTCCCTTATGGAAATAGGAAGTGCATTCCATTTTTTTTGGAACAAGAACTGGGAAACTAGCTCCGCCAGCTCGTTGTTGGTTAAATCGTGGGATGGCAACACAGTGTGTTTGCGCTACTCTAATGGGTCGTATCGGCAAGTGGCGTGAGAAGGTGTCGCACAGGTATGTAGGTGCCTGATTATTAATACATTTGTGGGTCAGTGAAAGTGATTTAAGGTCTTTTCTTTGTTTGATATTAAGCCATTTGATATTTTGTCTAGTTGCAGTAATGTGCTGTTTCCTTGGTATATTGCAAGCAGATCGGATAACATTATTTTGCTTGAATTGCATTTTGTTGATGTTTAGTTGGGAAGTTGCTAGGTAGAGCGCGTTACAATAGTCAAGCTTGGATAGTATTAGTGCTCTTGCTGCTGAGATACAGTTATGAGTAGTCAAGTAAGGTCGACAAGCTGTGATAATCTTGCAAGTGTACGCTGTAGATGATGCCAAGGCATGAGCTTGTCTTGTGAGTGATAGCGCTGAGTCAATGTACATTCCTAATGTTTAAACGTCATTTGCTACTTTAATAATGTTATTGTCGATATTGGTAGGATGTGTAGAGGGATCCTAGTTTGTTCAATTTTGTTTGGGAGCCAAGAAGGAGTAACTCAGTTTTGTTGTCGTTTAGGCATAAGCCATGCTTAGCCATCCAAATTTAAATAGTACTGTAAATATTGTTAATAGTTTTTCTGTCTACAGCGTAATCACCAGTGATAGGGATGAGTATCTGGGTGTCATCTGCATACTTAGTGTATGTGACACCCAGATAGTCATGCATATCAAATAGAGGTTTGGTGAATACGTTGTAGAGAGTAGGGGACACACATGAACCCTGGGGGACTCCACAAGTCACTGGTGTAGGTGATGATGAAGCCGTAGGTGCGAAGACCCTCATAGATCGGTTGCTAAGGAATTATTTAATCCATGCATTCGCTTGGTCTGAGAAATGTGCAGCAGATAACAAGTGTTTGCATACTATTTCATGGTTTCCTAAATCAAATGCCACTGATAAGTCGAGTAGTAGTAGTAGGGCAGAATTACCTTTATCTTTGAGGATCTGAATTTGTGTCTTTAAGTCAATAAGTGCTGTTTCAGTCCCATGCCTAGGTCTGAACCCTGATTGTCTTAGGCCTAGTAGGTTGTGTGTTTCAAAGTAGTATTGTATCTGGATATATGCTGCACGGTCTAGAACTTTTAGTAATAATGCAACAGTCATGATAGGTCTGTATGTCGAAGGGTTGGCGGGATCGAAAGATGTTTTTTTTCTGTAATGGAAGTACCCAGGCTTCTTTTAGATTTGAAGGTACTTTACTAGAGTGAAAAGATGCATTATTGAATGATGTAATGAAAGGGGTGAGTATGTTGGCTACCTCTTTGATCAGTGTAGTCGGGCAGACGTCCCACTTACAGTTCGAGGGTTTGAGTTTGCGTATGATCTGTTCTACTTCTTTTATAGAGAGAGGCTTGAAATTGAAATGGGGAGTGTTTGACGTCGGTATAGAGGGTAGGTCCATCGGTCTAGCATTGTCAATAATGTTTTTCTTTATTTTTATTTTGTTTAGGAGCATGGTGATTTTATCTTGGAGCACATTCTGTATGTTAGTGCACCATAGGGTATCCTTCGTGCATAGGTCAGGTACAGGCGCAGGTAATGCAAGTTCTTTCAGTATGTTGAACAATTCCTTAGTGTTGGAATTGGCTTTGGCAATGCGGTCATTGAAGTTATCTTTTTTTGCCTGTATAATAGCTTTTTTATAATTAAGTGAGGTTATTGGGAACACAATTTTGTTTGATTCTGAAGGGGACTTTTTCCAGACTGTTTCAGCTGTACGTTTGACTTTCCTGAGATTCTTTAGGTAAGGCGTGTACCTTTTGTTGATATGGGCTTGTGGTTTGGATTTTTGCATTTTGATGGCCGCTATTGTATTGATAGCCCGGAGGATCTTTTTATTGTATAGGTTAACTAGGTCGGATGGGTCAGATGGCAAAGTAATGGCATGGGTGATAGGGTATTGTAAGGGTATCAGGTTTTCTAATGTAAGGTTCCATTTACTTCTTGCTGGCATAGCTGGAGCATGAGTTTGTGTCAAGGAGGGTGCTGCTTTATCAATGGTAAATGTGATAAGGTGGTGGTCGGTCCAGGCACAGGGAGTGTTAGCTAGTACTTTTATGCTGCAATTGAGGTCTGCTCGCCAGTCAAGCATTCTACCTTTATTGTGGGTCAGACTTATTATGTGTTGCGTGAATCCTAGTTCAGAAGTTGCATGTTGTTTGATTTTGCAAGCATTCGCCCAAGGAGAGATAGCATTCGCCCAAGAAGAGATAGCATTCGCCTTCACCAGTTTGTTCTTCATTCATATGGTTGAGAAGTCGTAATGTTAGTGGAGGTGTAACAAAGAATGCATTTTTTGATTAGAGAATGGGGATACCTTGGTCTACCCTGATGCCCCAGCCCTCAAATTTGCACTCGCCCCACCCGGCTCCTTCACCCTGGAACCCCTTGACAGAGCCTGCACCCCTACTGAGCTCATCCAGCCCCGTCCTCGCACTCAGTGTGGAGACCTTCATTCCCTTGGCACTTGTCCACCGTGCCCCCCTTAGCACTAGCCTGGCCCAGCAGGCCTTTCCCCCCTCATCCCCCCCAGCACTTGCACGCTCTCCACTACGATCTGCACTTCCTTTCCCTCCTTAAAATTATCGCGTTTCTGTGCTGACCGGCACTTCTTCCCCACTCACCCGCAATTCATGTTAGTGCACATGCAAGATCTGAATGACACAAGGCCTAGTAGGACCATTTTTGTTACTCTTCATCCCTGCCCCCGCCCCCTTTTGTCTTGTTGCGCCTTGAAACACCATTTGCTGTGTAGGTGCATTATACATACCCAATACATACATGTTTTTTTAAAGTAGATGAATTCAATGCTTTCTGTGACTGTCATAAACATGTTCAGCAAATCTATGGTGTGATCATGTCTTGTGTTTAAGGGGAAAATCTAATGCAGCAGCACAAAACTCGTCAAAAGTTGCATCCAGGGTGAACATCTTGTGATAGGAAAGTTTCCCTCTAAGAACAGTCTCTGCATTTGCGCAAATGACAGACGCACTTACTTCAGTGTTGACGATGGATTCTATGTTTAGACAAGGGCAATATCTGCGACAACTAGATCACAAGGGCCTTTCGGTAGTTTTGATCCTCTCGGCTCAGATTCCGAATCCACAACCAGGCCCAGCAGTTTTCGGAAGCATGTGCCACCTAAGCAGGGCCGAGATGCATAGTGCTGGTGCTCAGCTAGGAAGAACATGGGATCATCTGTGAGCGACAGGTGTGTATCACAGTCACACTACACCACAGTGCTTGCCATCAGCCGCTCAACCAAGCCACGGTATCTGTTCCAATGCGTGAGAGTGTTGTGAAAGTATCAAACTGCCGTGAAGAATGGTCAACAAATACAAGTAGCCTCTTGAATAATCCCCACATATTACCCAGCATGCCTCAGGGCCTCGCCTTCCTGATGTCTGCGCTGACCACAGTTTGATTGACTCCTGCCAGGAGCATTCCATCCTGTGCACGTGCAGCTAGCACGGCGCTATCTAGCACAGCGCTAGGCACAGCTGTTCACGTGAGAACCATCGTTAATCCCACTCATCGCGTCTGCGCTCTTACTGCCATCGTGGGATGTTCTGCCGCAATTACGTGAGAACTCGCAAGTACTATTTCTTCCGTTCACTTTCCACCTTTGTGACCAAGGTTTTACTATTTACAGATGCACGTGGATAGCGCACAAGGTAAAGGCTCGCCTCGACACGAGGAAAACCTATATTTCGGAATTTTGAATCCATGCAATGGTGATTTAGCCCTTCATGCTTCCAAGAAGGATACACTGAGCACCATTACATTGGTTAATATTAGCAGCTAAAATCATAGTGCTTAGAAAGGAGATGAATCTGGCATGTTGCACTATATATAAAGCTAATATGAAGTGCTCCTGTCAATGTTGCAAGTGGCAAAAAGATGTGTAACCACGTGTCATTGATATGCTAGCATTGTTGCTATTTTTAAACTATTCTAGCTAACTACTGTTTCATGTTTAGAGTATTGTTGTCACATGCCACCTGGATAAACAATATCCGGTGAAAGTGCACAATCCTTCTAGTCTGTTTCAGAAATGTGCCTGGCATATGGGAGCATGAACATATCCCAATATGCACAGCTGTAACAGTGCCCAAAACAATATAGGTCTTCATTGAATTTCTTAGAATGCGTAAAGTGGTGCCTAAATGTGGCTAACACATTATCTGGTGGTGCTGCTTTCTTTCTGTTGGAACACAAGTAGAAAGTGTGTTGGGCGAGAGACTTAATTCTCCAAGAGTCCAGCTCACACGTGCACAAAACTCATACACTTAAATCCAGTTTGTCAAAGTGAGTCGACGTCGAGGACAGGTGCAGAGTGCGGCAGGAAGAAAGAGGAGCACCCAAGTGGAGGGGACGGCCAACCTCAGGTCCCACATCAAGACTGTAAGCCATCCCCAGGCGCAGAGCCTGTCCGCCAATCCCCATCCCAGCTAATTAGGGAAACACGCCCTTGTTCCCGTACATGAGACAGGGACGCTGGAAGGCCGGGCAAATACCCTACTAAAGGAAGGGCTTGTGGGAGAAGCTTGTGGGAATAAGGAGGGAGAGCTCATTCAGAGCCGACTGGAAAGGTGAGGATAAGGACCTAGAGAAGCAGCTTGGGCAGATGCTGCAGAAGCTACTGAAAAAGGAAATGGAGAAGGAGATGGAGCAAGAGCAGGATGCTGGAGAAGGGAACCTGAAAGCTAGCGCAAGAAGAAGACAGAAGGATGCAGGAGAGACCTGTCAACTTATGGTTATTTAGTAACATGCATGCAATGGATGGGGTTGCAGAATAACTCTGGGTCCAAATAATCGAACCAACTCAGGAAGATGGCAAAGTTTACTGTTTTATTTACAATTATCTAAAACAGGGCGGTTACAACGGAGATCAACGGACAGTCGCTCAGCTCTGGACGTTCTTCTCATTAAACATAGACTTTATACTAAATATTCATTAGAGGTGACATCATACTATATGGCAAACAAAAAAAAACCTACAAGCGATTATAATTGGTTCAAGGGGAACATCCAAATATACTTTCTATAGGGACTAGGATTGTGATAGGCTGGCCACTGTCAGGTGGACATCTTATGCCTACCTCTGCAAAATGTCATATCCAACAATATTAAGTACACAGTTTAGGATTGGCTCTCAAATGATAAGGCCCTTTGTTATATGGCCCTCTACAATTGGTTGGCACGCTCGTGCCGCGTCTGGAACATTCAGTTCACTGAGCAACACGTAAGCTCAGACCCAGGTGCCAGGAGGTGGACTTGACTTTACCTCCCCACCCAATCAGCCCAACATCTCCCATCACCCATGCCTTCTGACATAAAAATTGTCTTTGAACTTGGCCTTGCAAAGTATCCTTGTCTGTGAGAATATATGGGAGTACAGACACTCACTATCATTGTTCATGGACTCCAGGTTCAACTTGATTTCCATCATTGGCTCATGTGAAAGGAGACCACGATTTGGTCCATTTTGCAGCATTTAAATGTCTTAAATGAATAAAACTTGGCACTCTCGATGTTCTTTCTTTGGACCTTAATAAAGAATGATTCATCCTTTGCACATTCACTGTTTGCAAGAATAGATAACCGACCTTCAGTTTTGATACCACGCCAGACAGCCTCGCCAGGTGTTTCCACGATCTCTGCTAATTCTTGCTGCAACACCATTGTTGGCCTTTCCTTTTCATGGGTCCTGGCTTACTAAATTCAGGACAATGATGTCCAGCAACTCTACAATGGCGGCTACCCCTGCATTCTATTCACTACGTATAGCCAGTTTCTATGATGCCTTAGTCTACTTGTGTAAAGGAGCAGCTGCATGCCTCTGCAGGAAATCCCACCCCCCCTACAGCCTGTATGTTGGAAGCCAGAGATTGTGCCATGCTTGACACCAGCAGTTGTGACCATGCCACAGCAAATATTCAAAAGAATATTCCCTCTGAGAAAGCCTTATCAAATGTATTCCCGAAGAGACAACAATATGAGGGAGGAACTCCCTGAAGGAATATGAAAAATAAGAGAAAGAGGATCTGGTGACTTCACGAGAGATGAACATGACGCACTGAGGATATTGGCAGAAGAGGATGCATGGACATTATAGAAACTGATTATGAAGTTAAGAATCGAGTAAACGTTTGTATGCGAAAAGAAAATTGCATGTGTGTGACTCACTGCAGAAATGCAAGCCATTCAATAACTGTATAGATGCAGCAACGTAAGTAGATTAACTAATCTTAGAAGCTGGCTGTATGTAGTGAATAGACTGCAGGCAGAGCCACCATTGTATAGAAACTGGACATCATTGTCATGAATTTAGTAAGCCTGGACCCATGGAGAGGAAAGGCTGAGAACTGTGTCGCAGCAAGAATTTGCTGAGATCGTGGATACGAATGGCAAGGCTGTTTGGTTTGGTATCAACGCTGAAGCAGCCAAGGCTGGTTATCTATTCTCAAAGGCAGTGAACGTGAGAAGCTGAATCATCCCTTGTTAAGGTGCAACGAAAGAACACCAAGTGTACCAAGTTTTATTCATTTAAGACATTTAAATGCTGCAAAATGGACCAAATTGTGGTCTCTTGTCACGTGAGCCAAGGGTGGAAATAGAGTTGGACTTGGCGTTCTAGAACAACGATGGTGCATGCTCAAACTCCCTCATATGCCCAGAGACAAGAAAACACTGCAAGGCCAAATTCAAAGACAATCTTCATGGCAGAAGGCATAGGTGATGAGAGATGTTGAGCTAATTGGGTGGGGAGGTAAAGTCAAGTCCACCTCCTGGCACTTGGGTATGAGCTTACATGCTGCTAAGTGAACCGAATGTTCCAGACATGACACGAGCATGCCAACCAATTGTAGAGGGCTGTATAACGTAACGAAGGGCCTTTTAGTTTGAGAGCCAATAATATACTGTGTACTTAATAGTGTTGAAGAAAACATGTTTTAGAGGTAGACATAAGTTGTCCACCTGACAATAGATATCCTATCACAATCCCACTCCATATAGAAAGTATACTTAGATGTTCCCCTTGAGCCTATCACAACCCTTCATAGATTTTTCTAATTTGCTACGCAGTATGATGTCACGTATGATGACTCTTTAGTATATAAATGTGTTTTTTATGTCAAATTAACCGAGAGCTCGAGCGAACGTCCGTTGATGTCCTTTCTAACTCCCTGTTTTAGACAATTGATAATAAAACAGTAAACTTTGCCATCTTCCTGGGTTGGTTCAATAATTTGGTGTCAGAGTTATTCTGCATCCCCATCCATTGCATGCACGTTACCCAAATGGTTCTAAGCTCACTTGCGTTTCAGCATCTGTACAATTATAGAACGGTTAATTTTCTGCAGCACTTTGCACACATGCAATCTTCTCTCCGCATATGAAAGTTTACTCGATTCTTAACTTCGCCATCAATTTCTGTAAGATCCATTCAAGACTCTCAGGGCATCACGCTCGTCTCTTGTGACGTCACTAGCTTCTCCTTCTGCTCCTTTTCATATTCCTTCAGGGAGCTCCATCCTGAGATTGTCGTCTCTTCAGGTATACATTCAATAGGGTTTTCTCGGTGGTTACCTTTTTTTAAATATTCGCTGCGGTATTGGCACAACTGCTGGTGTCAAACATGGCACAATCTCTGGCCTCCAACATATAGGAGGTAGGGCGTGGGATTTCCTTCAGAGGCATGTAGCTGCTCCTCTACACCTGTGATGCTGAGGAAGAGCAGACCCTGGAGGCAGGGAATTGAGAGCGTTACAGAACTGGCAAAGGAAAGACCTAGGCGCCTCGAAAGAGAAAGTCCCAGAAGGCAGGGAAGATAGCGACCCAGAGGGCTGGGAGCAGACAGATCAGGAGATTCAGGGCAAAGGGTTCCCAGAAACTGGTAAAGCAAGAAGAGACTCAATAGATTGCTGGGGTGAGGAAGAGTAAACCCTAGAGGTTTGAATAGAGAAAGAGCTGAAGGCTGGTCCATAAATATGCAGACGGTTTGGAGGGGAAAAGCCCCAACGAATGGAAAAACAGTGGGATACACTGTATTGGAGATACAATGAAAGGAAGTGTTATCAGTTCGGGAAAGGTGGATAAAAAAGCCAAAGAGATGAGAGAAAAGGAGTTGGTGCAAGAGTTATTGAAGGAGGTGGAGAAGTGGAGGAACATCAATGAGGCGAAGGAGGAAGGGATAGAGAGAAGGGAAGAGGAAAAGTGGAGGAACCTGAAGGAAGTAAATAAGGACGTTGTAGAAAAACATGGGGAGGAAGAGTGAAATATTGTGGAGGAGGGAGAGTTTAACTCAGAGGCGTGGAACAACAGATGTGAGGAAAAGAAGGAAGTGGATCCCAAGTCGGTAATCTGTGCAACATTACAGATACATAACGGAGCGCTTTACAGAGCTGTACAATATTACAGATGCATAACATAGCGCTTTTCAGTGGTAACAACAGAACAGATATATAGCAGGGAGTAGGACAGTGAGCAAAGTATATTTCAACTCTAAAACAGATAACATTTTGTAATCCATACTTCTTTTGAACCTATTAAATATAAAGTTCCTTTCCAAAACAGGAACGCAAATATTCTGATTGTACAGTTGATCTAAATATAACCAAAGATATGTGTGGAGTTGTGTGGGTAGAATCAGAGCTTTGAGAGCTTTAGGTAGTAACATTGTTGCAATGCTTACCTGTAGGGCTGACAGTCATCTTATTTTATTTCCCCTCTGTACCTGTAGGTGGCATTAATCAACTGCATAATATTATTAAATTGATGTAGTGCAGCAAGATATACATTAAAAATACAGATTGAACAGAATACATACCTTCAGAAATCCTCATTATTGACTTATTTTCATCACACGGTGACTTGTATGATCTTTGGTTCAGTACTGGGTTTTGATGTAAGGTAACAGATGATACATTGCAAATTCTATTGAATAATGCCACTGTTACACAGCAGTTGTCGCTTCTGTCACCTACTGGACTCTTTTGGAAGTGTGAAAGGGGTCCATGGGGTTGACTACAAGCTGCAATATAGGATTTTAGACGCCATCTTGCAATGAGACCACATGACAAAAATGATATCATCTTTTCAACAGAAATCAAGTGTCCTTGACTCCTCTAACTCCATCACCTGCATTCGGGAACTCTGCAGTCATGCATGAGTTGGAACAATATCAGCCCAGTTTGGTGGTTGCTCCTTTGCCTCATCATAAGCACCCACATACATCTTGGAGTCATGTCCTTCAATGTATGCATGCACTGGGCTTCCCTGCCCAGCACTTCATTCTACCTGCACATAAGGGGAATTGTTCACCCCTCAGATCACCATATCTTCACAAAGAGTACTTTTTACTTTCTTTCATATCTCCACATTTTTCCAGGGGACACGATGGGGCTGGCCCTGAAGAACATGGATAATCTTGTGGTCATGCCTACTGGTTGTGGAGAGCAAACTATGGTCCACCTGGCACCCCTTATCAGTCTACGACGGTACCTGGAAGAGACTAGACAGATGACCGAATTCATGCAGCAGAAGAGTGATGACATTATTCAAAAGGGTAAGTAGGGCCTGGGGGATACCGCACTTCCTTACCTTACCTTTGCCAACATAGACCTACCAGCGGGAGTAGGGACTGCATGTGAAGGGAATGATGGACGATCAGACGTCATTAGTAGGAGCAGAAGTCCATGCATAGCCTTCTACCAGGCAGTCAACTGCAGAGTCCCTACCAGAAGAGATTAGTCCCAAAAGACCCCAGCAAGGCAGTTCCATTCCTGTCTTTCTTAATGGGGTGACCCAGCATGAAGCCCAATCCAACAGCCACTAGATGTCTTGCACATGTTATTCACGGTTTACCTACAGTATTTCGAATGACATTTTTTTGAATGCCATCATGTCGAAAACATTTGGCCGAAAAAAATGTTTTCCAATGTCTTTTTTTAAACATTTTCGGTTCGAAATGGGGGGGGTTTGGGGGGGGTTTCCCTCCCAAACCCCCCCTTTTTTTAAACCCTCTTTTTACTCACGAAACCAAAAAAAACATGTAAATTCAAAAATAACACATTTGAAAAAAAAAATGTTCAGCCAAATGTTTTCAACATTATTGTCATTCGAAAAAATGCATTCGACATATTAACTGGATACCGTTATTCACTGTCCATTCACTGGTCACAAATGGCAGTTCTCAAGGCAGCAGGAGAAGGGTGAGTTTACACCATTTCTCCAGACAGTCATACGGAAAGGCGGCTTGGCTGCTCTGGACCTTCTCTCTATTTGGGAATATGGAACAAAGCATTCGCTTTCGAGGTCCCGCAGAGTCCTTCGTCAGATTATGCAGCATGAAATGATTCTTAAAGAGAAAGCCACAGAACAGTCTGTTCCCAAAATGAAGAAAAGAAAATAAAATCATTTTAAACTTCATTGGCTGAAGGAACAGTATGCCGGGTAATGTGGGTCTGGAAACTGCTGTCTTACCTAAAAGACCATGACACCCTGGGAGCAGGGAACACATAACCGTTTGGAAAACAGTGCACATGTTTATCTGAAAGTTGCTTTTGACAAAAGTCCTTTTTGCATGTAACTGTGTTAAAGTGGTAAATTGCTGATTTTATTTTTTTGAAAATAAAGTTTTATTGGCATTTTTAGGTTATTACATCATGCATACGGTTTCATCAATGTGCATTTCCAAAAAACATTTTAACAGTAACCCTTATCCCCCTTCCCCCAAGCCCCCCGCAGCCGATAATCGAGCATTAATATCTGATTTATCCAACAGGCCCACAGAGAACGTTCCTAGACTCAGTCTGTCAAATGGTCTTGTGCACACATGTCTTGGGCTCGGCTTGTTGATGCCCCATTGGAAAGATCATCTGTCCATTGTCTCATGTCTATGAGACATCATTCACATTGTTCATTGGTGGCTGGGTAGGTCCTCAGGTTTGGTTTTCTCACTTCAGGTCGGGCGCTCGTACTTTTCAAAAAAGGGGAACCAGAGTTCTTCGATATTGGACCTAGATTCA
This sequence comes from Ambystoma mexicanum, assembly GCF_040938575.1. Classification (NCBI taxonomy): domain Eukaryota; kingdom Metazoa; phylum Chordata; class Amphibia; order Caudata; family Ambystomatidae; genus Ambystoma; species Ambystoma mexicanum. The sequence goes on from NC_090925.1 coordinate 173,141,217, forward strand.
TTGAGGACATGTATTAGAAACTCCATGTCGTAAATGGCCCGGACCTTGGAGACCCAGTCCTTCTCCTCCGGCATATGTGGGTTCTTCAATCTTTGGGCTAAGCAACACCTAGCCGCCACCAACATGATCTGTAACATGTGGCCCTGGGTACCCTCGTGGTCATCACCTACATCAATCCCGAAGAGGAGCAGCCAAGGGCACAGGGGCCTGCACACTCCATCAACCCCCTTGATCCAGGATAGGACCTCTCCCCAATATGGCTGTAACCTGGGGCATGTCCACCACATGCATATATAGTCACCTTTCGTTTTGCGGCATTTCCTACAATGTGGGTCGTAGCCCAGGCTCATTCTGGCGATCCTCTGTGGGGGATAGTGCCACCTGTGTAATACTTTTAAGGCTTGGTGTCAATATTGGGGAGAGGTCGTTGAGCGATGGGCTCGGATGCACAGCTTCGTCCACCTTTTATCGTCTATTGCCTCTCCCAGGTCTCTTTTCCATTGTGTCTGTGCTGGTGGGGGCTCCCCAGGGGTTGAAAACAGGAGTTTGTATAGGCAGGATATGACCCCCCCCCCAAGGGCCTGTGGAGATGATCATTTTCTCAAAGTCCATTAGGTCCCTCCTGAGGGTGTCAACCCATGCGGGCTCAGTGAGGACTCCCTTAAGTGGGAGGTAGCGGAACAGTGATAGTTTACCCAACCCCAGGGCCTCCTCAAGGTCTAATAGGGGTATGAAGGACCCCTCCACCCACAGATGACCTGCCCTGGTGAGACCCGCCTCGTACCACTGCTGAAAGGTGTCCGGTTTGGCCACTTTGTCTATGAACGGGGGCCCAAACGCAACTCAACAGGGAGGGCCAGGTGGTGAGCCATCTATAGTAACCCCCTTCCTTACAGATAGACCACAAAACCCCCAGCACCGGATGGTTTAGGACCCGTCTAGGGACCCGTGATCTTGGGACCCATAACCACTCATCCAGCGTGACCGGGGCAAGTACCCTATTGTCCAATGCCACCCACTGCTTTTCTGTCCCGGGGTTGAAGTGGTCTATAAGGATCCTCAACTGGGCCGCCTTATAGTGTGTTTCAAGGTCTGGGAACCTCACCCCTCCGTCTTCCTTGGGTCTCGTTAGTACGTCATATGAGATCCTATGTTTTTGCCCGCCCACAGGAATTTGAGCAGGGTGCGTTTTATTGCCATTAAAAAGGTCCTGGGCACCAGGACGGGGAGCCTCTGAAAGAGGAACAGGAATTTGGGAAGGACTACCATTTTAATCAAATCGAGGCGTGCCATCCAAGAAAACCCTGAGCCCGCCCACCTCTCTATGTCCCTCTTGACTTCTATCCATAGTGCGGTGAAGTTATTGGCGAAGAGGTCGATCGAGTTGGCTGTGATCTGAACTCCCAGGTATAGGAACCCGTCTCCTTGAAGCCGGAACGGGAGCTCCTCCACATATTTTGTCTCGATTTCCGATAGGTGACCCCCTATGAATACCACAGATTTACCCAGGTTAACCTTGAACCCAGAGAGATCCCCATAGTGCACCAGACCCCGCAACACATGGGGAACCGTTTGTGAAGGTTTAGTGACATAGAGGAGAGCGTTATCGGCAAAGAGGCTGATTTTGCAGTGGGAATCGCCTATCTGCACTCCGTTGATTGCTTCGTCGTTTCGAACAGAGATCGCCCAGGGCTCCATAACCAGGGCGTATATCAGGGGGGATAGAGAGCAGCCCTGTCTCGTACCTCTCCCTAGTTGGAAGGCCTCCGATTCCGTCCCATTAGCAACTACCCTGGCCAAGGGGGCAGAGGACAATGCTGACATCCATCCCAACCATATCTGACCCATCCCTCCCGCAGAGAAGACCTCCCCCATGAATGCCCAACTAACCCTGTTGAAGGCCTTCTCTGCGTCAAGAGCCAGCAGTAGAGCCTCTTCGTCTCGGCCACTCTTGAGTTTAGCACGTAGAGAGTGTTACGCATGCTGTCAGAGCCTTGCCTGTTGAGGGTGAAGCCCGCCTGATCCGGGTGGACCAGGCGGGGTTGGCATTTCTCTAAGCGGGTTGCCAGGATTCTGGTGAAGATCTTGGCATCGAGGTTCAGGAGGGAAATGGGTCTGTATGATCCGCACTCTGCCAAGTCTCTACCTGGTTTAGGGATTACCATGATGAGAGCCTGCAGGAAAGTGGGCAGGATTGTGTCTTGATTTCTAATTTGGTTAAACAATTTGTCTAGGGGCTCCATTAGTGTGGGCTGGTATTGTTTATAAAAGTCCGCCGTGTACACATCTCCCCCCGGGGCCTTCCCCACTTTTAATCTCTTAATGGCAGCCTTAACCTCCTCCACCGCTATATCTTCCTCCAACACCTGCAGTTCCAACTCAGTCATCCGGGTAGCGGATGTTCCTCCAAGTATGCCCGGATCTCCTCCACTGGTTCCCCCCCTGCTTTGTATAGAGTTCCCTATAAAAGTCAGCGAAGGAGTCTACTATGTCTTCCTTTTTGTTGCGCACATTGCCCCCCCCCTATCCCTGGTGGGTCCCACCCTCCTCTCCATTCTACATCCCCTGGCTCTACGCGCCAATAGAGTCCCAACCCTGTCCCCCCTTTCGTAGTATCTTTGCCGCATGTATCTTAATTTCTTGACCACCTCCCCTATGAGGACAGTATGCAGTGCTTGTCTCTTCTCTCGCATTTCCGCCAGGAGGGATTCCCTGTCTTCTCCATCCCGGTTGAGCCTAGCACGCAGAGCCTTCAACTCTGCTCGTATCTTGTTTTCAATGAGCCTTCTCTCTGTTTTGCGCCTGGAGCCCTCCGCTATAAGGAGTCCCCAGAAGGTGGCCTTTGCTGCCTCCCACACTGTCACCATGTCTGATTCTCCGTTTTCGTTTGTCTCGAAGTATGCTACCATTTTGTTTCTTAAGAAGTCCCTAAATACTGGGTCCCTCAAGAGTGTGTCATTACAGTGCCAGCGTGATGATCTCGGGGACAAGGGCAGTGACCAATTTGCCACCAACAGCTTGTGATCGGACCATGTTATTGCTTCCACCTTTGGGTGTATAGCCACCCCACCTCCCTCCTCTGAGGTCAAGAGCAGGTCAATTCTCGTGTAGGTGTAGTGCGGGGGAGAGAAGAAGGTGTATCCCCCTGGGCCTAGACATGCCGAGAGCCAGATGTCTGCCCAGTAATGCTATTTTAGGAGGGTCTGCAGCGCTAGGTTATCTTTGGTGACCCCTTTTGACTCCACCCCTCTCGCTGTCCACCAGTCTAATTTAGGGTCCATTATGAGGTTAAAATCACCGCCCAATATCATGGCTCCCTCTGCCCATTCATCCATTACCCCAAAGATCTGGGTCAGAAAATGTATCTGGCCTGAGTTAGGTGCGTATAGAGTGGCTAGAGTGACACGTTCGCCTTCGCAAGTGCCCTTAATCCCCAGGAATCGCCCCCAAAGCCTCTCCTGGCTTCTATGTTTGTGAGATGGAATGTCTTATTCAGGAGAATACCCACCCCTTCCTTCTTTGAGCTTCTATGGGATTCCCAGAAGTTGGACCCGATTTCTTTTCCTCTGATGGGTGATCCTTTCCCCCTGTTTATAGTGAGTTTCCTGTAGGAAGAGTACAATTAGCTGCTGTTTGTGGAACATGTTGCTAGTTAGTGATCTTTTGTTTTGGGAGTTTAGGCCCTTAACATTGAGTGTGCCTATCCTGCCTTCAACCATAGTGCTTGGTTTCGTTCTCTTTCTGCTCCTTGGTATGGTTCTGATATGAAGCCCGTTGCGAAGCACGGAGCTCTGGCTCGATCAGGCTGACCCCCTCCCTTTAACATCCCTTGGTGTCTCCACCCTACCCCTTTTGTTGGTCACTCCCCACCCTCCCCCCTGTCCCAATCCCTCCCCAACCCTCATTCCCTGCCCCCCACTTTCCTCCCATTTTAAGGCGTTTGTCTACGTCCCCCAACACTCGTCGGGGTTGGCCAACGAACCACCAAGGACTTTACCCCAGCCCCCGGTAGTTCAAATGCTTGGGGTTCCCGTCTCCGTCTTTCTGTGTGGGATGATCCCATGCTAGTGTCCAAGGCGGGATCCTTGAGCCGTGACCCCCCGCTTCTGCCGATGTCATTGAACTCGGACCCCATATGTGGATCCATTAACAATTTGGTTACCATTTAAAAAACATCAACTTGCGCTGTAACATTGCGGGCCGAACATGGCGCAACGTAGCGCATGGCCATAGTGCCCCCACCCGATGCCGTCGTCCAAGAAAGGACCTCGCCCGTGTCTAGTGAAGTAGTGTCATTGTCACTTCAGGTGGCCCTCAGAGGTCGTCGATGGGTGCCTAGTTTTTTGGAAATTTCGGGCTCCGTTAACCTTAGCTTTACCACTGAGCTTTTCAGTCTGTCAGGGCCCCGTGGTGGGTCCCGAATTTCTCCTTCTCGGCCGCCAGAGTAGCCGGCTCAGTCACCCACAAGGTCCTCCGTGACCCGTTGGATGTCCTCCTCAGACACCAAGTGGTGTCTCTCCCCCATCCATTCGAATGCCAGGTAGAAGGGGTGGCCCCAGCGATATCTGACCCCCTTTCCCTGAAGCTATCTGGTGAGATTACCGCACTTTTTCCTCATCAGCAGGGTGAGGGCCGAGAGGTCCTGAAAGATAGCCACCTTGGAGTCTCCATATTGTATGTTTCCGAAGTTCCTCGCTTTTTCCAGGATCTTGGCTTTGTCCTTGTAGTAGTGTAGCTGAGCCAACACCGAGCGCGGGCCTCTGACCCCCCACCAGCGCGATGGACCCTGTCAAATTTGATCTCGCTGTCGGCGTCCGCCCCCATGACAATCCTTATGATGTCGTGTACCTTGCCCTCTAGGCCTTGTGGGCTTTCACCCTCGGATTCTACTAGGCCAAAAATGCGCAGGTTATTTCACCTCTCCCTGTTTTCCATGTCATCCACCTTGAGCCGTAGTTCTTCTTCGCGACGTTGCATCTCTTGGAACCTGGCTTCCATTTGAGTTTCCAGGAGCGCCGTGGAAAGCTGGTTGTTTTCAGCTCCCTCCATACTGTCCTCCAAGGTGGTGACTTTGGTTGTGAGGTCAGCCAGCTTGGCGCCCATGTCGGTCCGTATCCCACAAATCTCCTCCAGGATCTTCTGTATATTGTTTTGGATGGCACCCAGGTCGGGAGGTGGAGTGGATGGGCCCCCGGCAGCCATATTGCCCTCGTCGGCCACAAATTGGTATTTAGAGAGGACCTCCTTCCAACTCATAGGGTGCTTCTTCCAGACGGACGCAGTTACTCTCCACTATATAACCTACAGCAGTACTGGAGTTCGTGGGGGGGGGTGGGTACGATGTTCGTAGGCGTTGGCTCTAGGGATGAGTCAAGTTCGCTTAGGGCAGGCAGGCACCCTTGGGGTGGTAGTCTTTGGGTGCTCAGGCGGGGTCACTCTGGGTTTGAGGCAGTGGTGGCAGCATGGATGAGCCCCCCCAGGGGTGGGGGGACCACTATGTAGCTGTCCGTGGGTCGAGCGTAGCGCAGGAAAAAATGTCCTCTATGGTGTGCCTCGAAGCAAGGCCTCTCTCTGGGTGGCACTCCCCCGGGGGCCTAGCTCATGGGGGGTGGTTTTAAAGGTCTTGGCCCAGGGGGCCCCTCACCTGAAACGTGGGTCCTTGTATGCCCCCCAGTCTGTTGAGCTGAGGGCGCGCTCCTGTGACAGTCCAGACTGGGAAGAACCCCGATTTGGAGGCAAGTGAGGCCCCTGTGACTTCTTGTGCTATGGTGTCGTCGTAGCACCGGGGGCCCAATCCGGCTCCACTTGTGGGTGAGTGGTATGGTGGGGTGCCTCAGGTCTTGCAGAGGTGGTGGGGGCCTGTGTCTGGCATTTCAAGCTCCCCCTCTCAGCACATACAGCAGCGGGGGGTGCGCTCCAGCGTCGGCCCTGTGCTGCTCCTTTATGCTGGCAGTGAAGGTATGGCAGCCCTGTTCCATGTCAGCCCCCGACTGCGTGGCTCATAAATCCGTGAGTCAGGGGAGGCGATGCGCTCCCGGCTCGCGGGGCCGCGTTGAAGTGCTCCCGTAGGGTTCACCCAGATTTCTGGTTCGCGGCGCCTGGGCCGCTTCTTCGTCTGGCCTCAGCATCCGCGATTCTGCTGGCTATCCCTCCGTGTTCTGCATCCCATACTTCCTCTTTTCTGGGGCGGCGCCCTCCGCGGCCCACTGAGGTGCTCCCTGGTTCCCGCGTGGATCGCGGCCTCAGAGGTCTCCACCAGCGTGTTGCTTGAGGCTGTGGGGGAGGAGCCGCAAAGGCTTCAGGCGGCAGAACTCGGCATAGGAGTGTCAGAGAAACTCCTGGGTTGGACCCTGCGGGGGGCCATGGATTCCCAAAGCATTATTTGAGGACCATATGTGGGATGGGTCCCTTCCTCAGTCTCGACTCCACTGATTCCCCGGGGCTGGGTACAGAGCTATCGGTTCAGGCGGCCATCTTGCCTGCGCCCCCTGGTGGCCTCCTCGCTGATTTTATATTAAATAGCATATTTAAATGAGAGGCTTCACAACACATAATTAAGAAACGAGCTCACTATTGCATTTTGCTCACACAGAGTCTAACAATGTGTTCTGCACCCTTTATGTTGTGTAAGGATGCTCTAGTGATTTAAATGTAACTGCTATGTTTTACTGGCTGGTATACAATGTGGCACTACAAAATATGCTCTCGAGGTTTAACTGGTGCAGTCTCCAATGTAGCCTCAGTGTGCCTCAAGCTACAGAATGGTGTCCTCACTTCCATACAGTGTGGCAAATGTCAAGTACGTTACCCATTTTTCAATGGTGTACTGCCCTCTGCTATCTCAGCATGTCCCATGCTCTCTAATGGGTGCCACCCATTGAGTTTAGGCAACCAATATTTTCCATGTCAGTGTTCTGTGCCCCTCACCAATAAGGGGTCCTGAGCAGTAGGGTACAAAGCTGATGGTGAGACATTGGGGGTCATTATGAGTTAGGCGGTAAGGGGTTAACGGCGCTGGTAAGGGCGCCGGAGCTATCAACCCCTTACTGCTTCATTGCGAGCAGACCATGGTGCTTACAACGGGCCTGTTGTTAGCACCTTCCCCATTCCCATTGAGCCCTATGGGGGCTCGAACGGGAATGGGAATGTACCGGGTCCGGTTCCTTGAATGAGGAATTACCGGGCCCTTCAAGGTTGGAATGGCCCGGTAATTCCTCATTTAAGGAACCCGGACCCGATACCCGGTAAGGGGGTAGTCATGCCGCTAGTAGTGGCATGGCTACCTCCTAACTCGTAATGACCCCCATTGTAGTGGAGGGTTGTCTTCTGACTTAGTTGATGTGATGGCACTGCTGGACCTAGGCTCCAAGTTGGACATAGTGTGCCATAATACCTACATCTGTGATCAAGGGTCTCCTCGAAATGGCGGCGGTGACGGAGCAAAGGTCCTGTGCAAGCTCAGCCCACTGGTTGGACCATGGACATTTCTGAGAAGACTTACTTGCAAGGTTTGATGAAGGTGCCGAGAGTACTAGGTCCTACTAGTATAATGGGTCAAAACACCTTTCTAGTTCAATCAGATGCAGAGGAGTCCAGCTGGACAACAGTGGGCTCAGGGTGCCAAACCTTCCAGCGGGTCACCAGCAGTTCCTCAACTCGGCTTCTTAGTTTCAGGATACTTGGATCCTACCCTTCGTTCAGTGAGGAATCCAGAGATCGACCTGGTATGGGTGTTTGGAGCTTTCTCTTCTCCAGAATCTCCTTCGCGCCAAAACAAAGAGGACCCAATGGGAGATCTGCTCACATACAGACACACCAGATGTGGACCAATCATGGACCACGGTGTTCCCAGTCATTCACAGCACACCAGACTCTCTGGCACCCAGGATGTGTATTGGAACTAGACAGTCCAACCCACATCCTGGAAGCACACACACAAGGCATGCAGAAACCTTCGAAAGCTTGGCGTTTCGCGGGAGATCGCATGCCCAAATAAGGATTGACCCGGGTTGGCTCGACCTGGGGAAGGTGAAGGGGCAAGATGGCCAAAGGACAGGACAAAGAACCTCATAGCAAGGCCTGTTTGGAGCCAGGCCACCTTTCTGTGCCAAGAAAGGGTTAAAAATACATGAAAAGATAAGCTGCCACCAGCCCTGTCCAGAGCACATCTTCACTTCTAAAAAATCCTTCGAGGGTGTCTAGGGCCTTTGGGAACGACAGGAGTCACAGCGCACTGTAAGTTAAGGTACATTGTGCACTTGTAACATGTTGCAACATGGGAAAGGACTTAAACAAAGTCTCCCAGTTTGACTGTCTTTAAGGGCATGTCAGTTTCCCCATAATAAAGTGAGCGAAAGCCCAGGGAAGTGCAGCTGAAGGCTGTGCTCCACTGGCAAAGTCAGATTATGGTGTTTAAACAGCAGCAAAATGTTGGGGGGTACACAACTGGAGGGAAAATGTCAAATAAATGTGAATCGTTCCTAACACTCGCCCCTCCCAGACCAAGGACAGGGGGAATTAATCCACCCCTGGATGAGTCTCATGTTCAGGTCGGTTAAACATTCTGGACAACCCATCAGCATTGCTATGTTGAACACCTGGCCTATGCTCAATAGTGAAGTCAAAGCCTTGAAGGATTATGGACCACCTGAGCAACTTTGGTTTCTCTCCCTTCATGTTCATTAGCCACTTTAAGGGCGTATGTTCAGTTTGCACAGTGTAGTGGGTCCCATAGACGTAGGGCCTCAGCTTCATTAGGGCCCACACAACAGAGAAACATTATTTGTCTACTGTGGAACACCTGAGCTTTCTGTCCTTAAGCTGGCGACTAATGAATCCAATGGGGACATCTACTTGTGATAGCACAGCTCCTATCCCAGTGTCAGAGGCATCTGTCTGCACAATAAAAGGTCTTTGGTAATCCGGGGCCCTGAGAACAGGGACCTGGCACAAGGAGTCTTTTAAGCCCTTGAAGGCCTTGAAGGCCTTCCCACACTCTTCAGACTGAGTTACCTTCTTGGGTTTCTTAGGAGTTGGGAGAGCAGTCAGAGGGGCAGCTATGGTGCCATAGTCTGCCATGAAATTTCTGTAGTACCCAGTGAGTCCTAAAAAGACTCTCACCTGGGTTTGAGTAGTGGGGGTAGGCCAGTCTTGTACTGCTTGTACTTTACTGGGTAGAGGCTGTATCCTCCCTCCACCAACTTCATGCCCAAGGTAGACCACTGAACCTTGTCCAATCTGGTACTTACTGGCCTTTATGGTCAAGTGGGCCTTGTGAAGAGCCCGCAACACAATCCTAAGGGGTTTCACATGATCCTCCCAGGTGGAACTGAAAATTGCGATATCATCCAGATATACAAGACATAATTCATCCAACCCATTAAGGACATGACTCACAAGCCTCTGGAAAGTGGCAGGGCATTCTTCAAGTCAAAAGGCATTACCCTGAACTGGTAAAGACCCTCTGGTTTTGAGAAAGCTGTCGTCTCCTTGGCATGTTCTGCAAGAGTTATTTGCCAATATCTTGCAGTGAGGTCAAATGTGCTGAGGTATTTGGAAGCAGCCACATTATCCACCGGCTCATCTGTTCTCGGCAAGGGGTGTACATCTGTCTTGGTGACAGCATTCAGAACCCTGTAATCCACATAGAACCTCAACTCAGAGGTAACTGCCTTTGGAACCAAAACTACTGGCTGTACCATGGACTACTAGAGGGTTCAATCACCCGAAAATCTAACATTTTGTTGACCTCTGTCTTAATGCACGACCTTACTTTGTCTGACATTCTGTATACCCTACTTTTAGTAGGTACAACATCTCCTGTCACAATGTCATGTTTGCACAAAGGTGTCAAACCAGGAGCTTGTGAAAACAAGGGGGAAAACTGCCTCATCAAACTTTTCACCTCCTCTTGTTGATCAGAAGTCAGGTGAGGGGCCATTTTGACACACTCCATGGAGCTGTCTGAAAAACTGCCTTGGAACAGGTCAGGGAGAGTTTCTGACTCCTCTTCCTCAACATCTGAAGATATCAGCATCTGGAACGGCCATAGGTGATATTTGTAGGGGGGATATTTGTTGGGGTTTTTGGGAGCAGGGGCTCCTTTAAAAATAATGGAGGGGTTGTGGGGGTGTCCACGCAACTTCCATGCCTTAATATCACTGCAAAACTATGGCGATGTTTTTGTATGCCGATATTTTTGCGGGGATATTAACACCATGTGAACCCATTTCAACCCATCTGAAGCCAGCAGCAGTGCAGCTATTTGAACCCTTGGGATGAGAGCCTTCAGTCTTCTCACATGGAACACTTTTGGAGCCTATCCAGCCCTTCCAAAGTTCACTAAATAGTTGACCTCATCTAGTGACTCCACCACTGTGTAAGGGCCTGCCATTTGTCCTGTAAAACTCGAGGCCTTATAGGATTCATGACCAGGGCTTACTGACCTTATTTGAAGTTGATGAGGGCAGCTTTCTGGTCTTGTTTTGTTTGTTTGTTTGTTTGTTTATTTTATTTATTATGCGCACCAGACCCAAGGATATTAGAGTGCAGAAGAAGGAAAAGAGGATTGTTCAGCTTAGGTTACATTGCTGTGCATTGCAATACAAAATATTAAAAACAGTGCTGGCATATATCAAACAAATGAGCAAAATAGTAGAGCATAAAGCAACAGTTATATACAATATATACAATTATACACAGTAGTGGACAGTGGTAGGCAGTGTGGCGGAGGGTCAAATGTCATGCTCCTTAATCCATTGGCTGAGGTTAGATCTGAAGCGTGGGTAGGGCATGTCTTCTCTTAAAGAGGGTGGGAGTGAGTTCCAGTTTTTGGCAGCTTTGACCGGGAAGCTATTACCACTAGTCTTGGCTGCCTCCAAACCGGTGTCCGGGTCCGGGTTCCTTGAATGGGGACTTACCGGGTCATTCCAACCTTGCAGGACCCGGTAAGTCCCCATTCAAAATACCCATCCCCATTCAAGCCCCCATAGGGCTCAATGGGAATGGGGAGGGAGATAATAATGAGCCCATTAATAACAGACCCGTTATTAGCTCCCTGGTCCTTTAGCGGCTCCCGCTAAGGACGGCTGGTTTTACCAGCCGGCCTTAGTGGGACCCGCTAAGGGACCTTGTAATGCAGTGGTAAAGGGTTAACGGCACCAGCATCCTTACCGGCGCCATTAACCCCTTACCACCAGCCTCGTAATGAGGCTCACAGTCTTCAATGGGATGGCCTCAGGATACCTGGTGGCATGGCCGACCAACACCAGGATAAACGTTTTGCCTAAGGATGTTTGGGGGACAATGGGACCAACAATGTAGATCCGTACCCTCTCAAATGGTACCCCCACAACTGGGAGTGGTACTAGTGGAGCTTGGTTTGTTGTGCCACTTTTCCCAGATAACTGGCATGTGGCACAACTCTTGCAGTGGCTTTCTACTTACACCCCCATCTTGGGCCAGTAGAAGTGCAAGGATAACCTTTGCTTGGTTCTCTTGATGCCAAGGTGACCATCAAGGGGGACTTTATGCACCAACAGCAAGAGGAAGGGTCTTACAGCAAGGGGAACCACCAACCTCCTATGGTCTCATTATGTAGACTCTGTAGGCTCACTGTAGAGAAGCCCACCTTCCCAATAGATTCTATGCTTCCCAGGAGGTTCAACCTCAAGCTGGGAGCAGGCCTGTCTCCTCAGACCTTCCAGAGATGGTTACTCACATTGACCCTTACTAAACTCAACCCTATCAGGACCACCTTCCACTAACAAGCTCTGCAGTTCAGGATAGTCAGGGGATTGATGATTTCTAGCAACACCTCTTCCTCGTCAGGTTCAGGTGTTTGACCAACTACCTCCACCTCAGTGCTAGGTGAGCTGGGGGAATATTTGTTTCCCTCTTATGTCTTTCTTTACTCCTTTAGCCTTGGGTTTCCCCTTTGACTTGGGCTTGGCATTGGTCTTGGCCAATGCAGCCCTGGTTTGTGACCGTGTGCATGGTCTCTTTACTGTATCACCCACAAGCCCTAAAGCTCTGTGATCATTCCCCAGCAGGACCTTTCCTGGGACTTGCCTCTGAATGCTCACTGGGACCCTGACTACTCTACCATTTATAGTAAGATTTACAAGCATAACTGTGAACTTGAGAGGGGGTCCTCCAGTTAACTTAGATGGGTAACAAAGGAGCTCTGGCAACTTCCTCTGGGTCTGCCAAGGTAGAATCCACTACAGTTCTGCTGCACGCACTATCCCTAAGGGCAGAAGTGTCAACTCTATTGATCAGCACACAGTCTTTAAAATAGTGCTTAGTGTTATCAGGAATTCTAGCATAAGCCTCTGAGACTTTAGGTTCCCAGGATCCTGTGGAAAATAAAACTACTTCAGATTCATCCCACAGTGGACGGAGTCTGAAGAGAAGTTTCCCCCTTTGATCTCTTCTTCCTCATAAGGGGAGAAGGCCAGATTTGCAGACTGGACCCCCAAGGTTTTGACCTTGCATCTGGGGCCCCCCATCACATGGTCACTTGCTCCACAAGCCACAAAAGGTGCACTGGGTCTTGGGACATAAGGAGGCTTACTGTAACCAGAGTTCTGTTTGGAATGATAACTTCCACTACCCTGTGCATTTTACTGTGACTTGCCTTTGCATTTGTTTGTCTGGCTCATTTTGAAGGAAGCTTTATCAGACCCCCATCCTCTTTATCTTTGGACTTTTCCCTCTCCTCCTGCTTACCAGGATGAGTCCTGTCCTTGTGGGGCACTCTATGTGACACCCACAAATCTGCTGCTATGGCCAGCTTCTAAGGATCTAAATCCTTTGAATCTGCCAAAAGCTGCTTAAGCTCAGGAAAAAGATGCAAAATACGTTCAAGTATGACAAGATATATCATACCCTCAAAGGTGGAGACCTTGTAACCTTCACCCAACAAGTCAAGTTCTTTAAAGAGTCAGTCACATATGATACGCAAGTACTACCTTTTTTCTTTTTGTACTCTCTGAACCTCTTCAGGTCTTCGGCAGGAGTCTTCCTAAACTTTAAGATGAGAGTTTGCTTCAACATTGCAAAATCTACTCTTTCAGCTTTTGACATCTCTATTATAGCAGTGCAGAAATAATGGGGTAGTCTGCTGAGCAACCATGCAATTGTATCAGCATTTACAATGTCTTGAAGCTCACATGCATACCCAAATGCATTCAGCCAGTCCATAATGTCATTCTTCTCTTCATACACAATGAGCAGATCTTTAGAGAATCTTGGATGAGAGGAGGACCCAGACCCATGTCCAGATCCCTTGGATTCATTGAAAACCTGATGCTTGGCCAGTCCCAACTGGTGATCCCTGTCCTTCTGTTTTTCTGCCTGCTTGATCTTCAACTTAGCCATGTGGAAATCAAGCTCCTTCTGCTTAAATAGCAGTTCTTGTTTCCTGAATTCCAACATGGCATCAGCATCAGAGCTGTTAGAGGAAACCTGGGACATTACATCATCCCTGTCATCATGGGGACCATGAATGAGGGCAGTGACAGAACTGTCAGTTCTGTCAGTGGAATCAGCTCCACCTCCTTCTGTACTATCATGAGAGGTTATGCCCTTAAGGTGCACCTCTTGCCATTCAATGATTCTTTGAATCATTTCTAATTGTGTACCTTGAGCAGGCAAGCCTCTCAGTACACATCATTCTCAACATTTCAGATTTTAAATCATTCAAGGTTATATTGGTAATTGTTTCCATTATTCTAGATAGGTCTATGGCATTTACAGTTACTTACTACTAAGGTCTCTATGTGTCTGGGGTAGGTTTAATCTGAAATGCCTTCCCTAGTGTGCAACAAAGATGCCTTCAGTCCTATCCCACTGTTGTACACCAATTCCTTCAGATGGATTTCTGAACTCTGACCTGGTGGACAGAGGTTCAGAAGGCCAGCCTAGTTTCTTGGAACAGGGTAACCTTGTGGACAGGCCAGACCAATCAAGGTAGCATTTGCGGCGGTCAAGACTAGGTCTCAGGTTGGATGAGGGTGACTGAAAGACCTCAATCAGCACACAGCGTAAAGGATACTTACAAATCACTCCCAGTCAGGTGGCCAAGGACAGGGGGAACTAATGCACCCCAGGATGACCTTCTTTTTCAGGTTGGATAAACATGCTGGACAACCTATGCTCAATGGTGAAGTCAAACCCTTGCAAGACTATGGACCAGCTGAGCAATTTAGGATTCTCTCCCTTCATGTTCATGAGCCACGTTAAGGGCTTATGGTCAGTTTGCACAGTGAAGTGAGTCCCATAGAGGTAGGGCCTCAGCTTCCACAGAACATAGAAACATTCTTTCTCCACTGTGGACCACTTGAGCTCTCTAAGCTTGTGACTCATGAATCCAATCGGGTGTTCCTTGCCTTTCTCATCTACCCATGTAATAATACAGTGCCTATCCCAGTGTCAAAGGCATCTGTCGGCACAATAAAAGGTATTTTTTAGTCAGGGGCCCTGAGAACAGAGGCCTGGCACAGGGAGTCGTTTAAGCCTTTGAAGGCCTTCTTACACTCCTCAGAGACCTTCTTGGGTTTCCTAGGAGTAGTGAGAGCAGTCAGAGGGGCAACGATGGTACCATAGTCAGTCATAAAGTGTCTGTAATACTCAGTGAGACCTAAAAAGGTTCACACCTGGGTTTGAGTAGTGGGGGTAGGCCAGTCTTGTAATGCATGTACTTTACTGTGTAGAGTCTGAATCCTCCCTCTACTTACTTCATGCCCAAGGTAGACCACTGAACCTTGACCAATCTGGCACTTGCTGGCCTTTATGGTCAAGTGGGCCTTCTGAAGAGCCTGCAACACAATTCTAAGGTGTTTCACATGATCCTCCCAGGTGTCACTGAAAACTGCTATATCATCCAGATATGCAAGACACAATTCATCCAACCCATTAAGGACATGATTCACAAGACTCTGAAAAGTGGCAGCTGCATTCTTCAATCCAAATACCATTACCTTGAATTGGTAAAGGCCTTCTGGAGTTGATAATGGTGTCTTCTCCTTGTCATGTTCTGCTAGGGCTATTTGCCAATACCCTTTGTGCAGTCAAATGTGCTGAGGTTTGGAGGCACCCACGGTATCCACTAGCGTATCAGTTCTAGGCTAGGTGTGCATCTGTGTTGGTGACAGCATTCAGAGCTCTGTAATCCACACAGAGCCTCAAATCAGAGGAACCTGCTTTTGGAACCAGACCCACAGGACTGCACCAAGAACTACCGGAGGGTCCAATCACCCCAAGATTGAACATCTTGTTGATCTCTGTCTTGATCTGATATGATATGATATTGCATTTATAACACGCCTATGCACAAGTGCTTCAAGTCGTGACGAGGCAAGGGAGGGGAACAGAGGAAGGACAGGCAACGATTTTACTAGGCCAGGTGTCATTCAGATCGCGCAAGTGTGTGGGAAGGGGGCAGGGACAGTGCAGTACAAGATGATAGCAGTAAGTAACATCCAGCATGTGGCAAGTGCAGTACAAGATGATAACAAGAAGTGAGTAGCGTCCAGCACGTGGCAAGTGCATAGGTAAATAGGTAAGTGCAGACAGCAGGAGTCAGGGGCTGGTAGGGGGACTGTAGGGATACAGAAACAGTTCCCAAGTGCGGGGTTTGCCAGGTGGGCAGTGCAGGTGTGAGACAATGGCGGGGGAGGGACCTGGGCCCAAGATCAGAGGGTGTCCAGGTAGCCAGTGTGATTCAGGTTTCAGCCAAGAGGTGAGCAGAGGTGACGAGGAGAGAAAGCAGAAGCAAAGAGAAAGGTTTTGAGGTGCTTCCAGAACCGGAGTTGGTTCTCCTCAAGTTTAAGGGAGGCCAGGAGGCTGTTCCAGAGGGAGGCATCAGCTGAAGAAAGAGATCTACCACCAACTCGTTGCTTGGAGAAGCGACTGACCCTGAGGGAGTTGGAGGCGGATGAGCGGAGAGCTCGAGAATTAAGGTATTTAGGAAGGGAGAGTTGAAGATATTGAGGACCCAAGCCCCAGAAGGCCTTGTGGACGATGCAGAGGGTTTTGAACTTAATCCTCACAGCCACTGGGAGCCAGTGCAGAGATTTCAGTCCTGGAGAGATACGATCCCTGGGCTTGAGGCCAAGGACAAATCTCGCAGTCCTGTTTTGGATAAGTTATAGAGGGCGGAGAGTAGAAGCAGGTAGATTTAGAAAAAGGCTGTTGCAATAGTCCAGCCTAGAGAGAACCAGAGCTCTGGAGACAGTGAGCTTCTGGGGGAAGGAGAGGAAAGGGAAGAATCCCTCGAGGGAGGTGCAACTGGTAGTGTGACTTCTTAGAGATGTCAGAGATCTGAGGAGAAAAGGAGAGTGTGGAGTCGAAGATAACCCCAAGGTTTTTAGCCTTGCAGGTGGGATTTGGAAGATGGCCAATAGAGGCCGGCCAGAGAGCTACAGGGAAGGAGGGAGCGGGTGTGCCGATGAGGAGAATCTCGGTCTTAATGGCATTAAGGGAGAGGTAATTGGCGGCACACCACTCCTGGATAGACAGACAGACAGAGATGAGTGAAGGAGACAAGGAGGCCGAGGGTAGCCTGAAAATGAGCTGGATGTCATCCGCATTGCACTGAAAGTTGGGGCAGAGAGTGGCGATGCGGTGGGCAAGGAGTGCCAGGTATTGGTTGAACAGTGAGGGAAAGAGGTTAGAGCCCTGGGGGACACCACAGGTGGAGAAAAAGATAGAGGAGAGGAAGGACCCAAGCTGGACCTGGGAGGGTCAGTCAGAGAGGAAAGAAGTCAGCCACACCAGAGCCTGACGGGTGATACCCAGATTATCATGGAGACGGTTGAGCAGATGGTATGGTTGACAGTGTCAAAGGCAGAGGAAAGATCAAGCAGGATGAGGATGCAGGGGGTGTAATATCTCACCTTATCTGACATCCTATAGCCCTTGCTTTTGGTAGATACACTATCTCCTGTGTCAATATCATGTTTGCACCAAGGTGTCAAACCAGGAGCTAAGGAAAACAAGGGGGAGAATTGCCTCAGCAAACTTCTCACCTCATCTAGCTGAAAAGAAGTCAGGTGAGTGGCCACTTTGACACCCTCAATGGAGCTGTTTGAAGGACTGCCCTAGAACAGATCAGGCAGAGGTTCTGACCTTTCCTCCTCTACTTCTTATGCCAACAGCAGTGCAGCTTTTCCAACCCTAGAGTTGAAAGCCTTTAGTCTATTCACATGGAACACCTTTGGAGCCTGACCAACCCTTCCAAGGACAACTAAATAGTTTACCTCACTCAGGGGCTCCACTACTGAGTTAGGGCCTGACCATCTATCCTGTAAATCTCTAGGCCTTATAGGGTTCATGATCAGGACTTGCTGGCCTGGTGTAAAGTTGATAAGGGAAGCCTTCTGGTCATATCAGTGTTTCACCAGAGCTTGCCCAGCCTTCAACTTACCGCTAGCCTGACCAATCAGGAGAACCATTCTCTTCCTTAGACTTAGCACATAGTCCACTACATTGGTAGTGATAGGGTGTCACTGGGATATGAGATATCCTCATCAGAGAACGTTGTTTCTGATTCTCCACCCTCCCCTAGCTCCTCACCTTCTTCTTTCCTTTCCGTACCCTTCTCTCCTCTTCTTCTAAGTCGCTCCTTTTTTTTTTGTGTAGATAAGGACGGCCACGGAAGGAAGCCACGTGCTACCCAAAAGGGTGCCCGGGGCCCCCCTCCGGGAACGCCAAAAAGTGGAAAAAGCCCTAAGGCACAAAAAACCCCTGAGCGACCCCTGAGATGTAGTCTTGAGACGGGGCCAGGCAGAAGAGAAGGTCGGCGGAGAAATTCTGAAGGAGCTCCGGAGGAAGGCAGTCCAAAGGAGAAGGAAGATAACTTGAGGAAACCCAGTTCAAGGGAAAAGAATCATGAGTAGTCGGCTGACCAATAGCAGGCCAGGGTCTGGTACACTGAAAGCAACTGTAGAAGGTGTCCAAGTGGTAGAGTAGACAATCCGAATTAACAGGCCGGGGTCTGGTACACAGGGAATCCAGCACGAAGATGAGAGAAGCAAAGGAGAGAACGAGTACAGGAAGACAGAACAGAGAAAAGGTAAGGAACACAGAGTGAAGGTAAGATGGGATGGGGGTGGGCTAGAAGACTGGAGGGAGAGTAAAGGGGGAATGAGAGGAACGGAAATAACAGGGGGAAAAGAGCTCAGCGCAAAAAGAAACAGGCTAGTAGGAGAGGAGTAAGGAACCCGATAGGGATCGGGGACCGATGGAGAAAATACATGAGCGTGAAAGCTGCGAAATAGCACAGAGCATGGAGCACTCTCGGAACAAGGAAACCCGAAACGTTGCAACGCGTCCGCGATCCGGAAGCGGAAGGCTTTAAGCTTCTGAGTCGCGTCAGCGCGCAACACTTGAACGGTGCTAAAGGAGTACGTGACGGGTAAGCGGAGCGTATGATGTGCTAGTATGTGCGCCGCCAGCGGCTCCACAGGCTCCACCTGCCTCACGGCATGACAGTATGCCCCCTCCTTATGGCACCTCCCCCTGGTTTTCCTGGATGAAATAAATGGAACTTGCGCAGCAGGGAAGGGGCTGTAATATGGGAGATGGGTTCCCAGGAGTTCTCCGAGGATGGGAAGCCTTTCCATTGTACCAAATATTCCAATTTGCCTCTGCGGTACCTGGAGTCGTAAATCTGAGCTACCTCATATTCTTCCTGCGTGGAAGCCAAAGGCATAGTTACTCTCTCAGTTTGACGAGTCCAGGTGTCGACATGAAAGTCTTTTAGTTGTGATGAATGGAAGACCGGATGAACCCGGTTAAGGCTGGCTGGAAGTTTGAGACGAAAGGCCACAGGGTTGATCTTTTGTATAATCTTGAAAGGCCCTAAGAATTTAGGCGAAAGCTTGGATGGATGGGCCCAGCGTGGGAGGTATCTCGTGGATAGCATAACTTGTGATCCCACTCCCCAGCCAGGGACAGGTTGACGGTGTTTATTGGCTTGAGACCTGTACCGGTCCTGCGCTGCCCTAAGGCTTTCCCCTGCCTTCTTATGTATTTCTCTAAGGAGAGTGAGAGAGGAATCTACAGATGGCACATTGGTAGAGAGACAGGAGATAGGAAGAATAGACCAAGGATGGTAGCCATAGGTACAGAAAAAAGGACTGAACCCTAGAGCAGAATGTAGAGAGTTATTGTAGGAGAATTCAGCCAAAGCCAATAACGAGCACCAATTGTCCTGCTAGGAGTTGGCAAAGCACCTCAGGTATTGTTCAAGAGTTCCATTTAGCCGCTCAGTTTGTCCATTGGACTGTGGGTGAAAACCCGAAGTGAGAGCTCTTTCAATTCCCAGCCGCTCACAGAGGGCTTTCCAAAAGCGGGAGGTGTATTGACTGCCCCTGTCAGAGATGATCTTAGAGGGCATTCCGTGCAATCTGAAGATATCTTGGAGGAACACTTCAGTCATTCTGGCGGCTGTAGGGACTGCAGGCAAAGGGGAAAAGTGAGCCATCTTGGAATATGAATCTACTACCACCATAATACACGTGCATCCCTGAGAAATGGGCAGATCCACTATGAAATCAGTTGAAACAGAGCTCCAAGGGCCTTCAGGTACTGCACAAGGTTCAAGTAATCCGATTGGTCGTTGGCGGGAAGACTTGCTTTGAAGACAAACGATACAAGACTGGACATAACGATCCACATCCTCCTTCATTCTCGGCCAGTAGAAGTGTCTTTGGAGATACTCAAGAGTGCCTGTTCCGCCTCGATGGCCTGCAAGTTTAGAGTCATGACACCAGTTCATAGCCTTCTTGCGAAAGGCGGGCGTGGGTAAGTAGAGTCTGCCCTTTACCAAGTAGAGACCATCTCTTATTTCATACGCCAGATCTTTAGGATGTCTCTCAACCTCAAAACGCCCTCCCGACTCTTCCTTTACCTGTCTGAGAAATGTGGAAACCATTCCGATACACTTAGGTTGAGGGAACATGCATTCAGGAGGTGAGTCTGAATCTGGTGAATAATCACAATGACATGAAAGAGAATCTGCCAGCACATTCAATCTCCCAGGGATCTAAGTGATGTGGAAATCAAATTGGGTGAAGAAATGAGCCCAACGGGCCTGTCGGGTGTTATAACACTCGAATTGTTTTAGGACCTGCAGGTTCTTATGGTCGGTCCAGATAGTAAATGGATGTCTGCCTCCCTGAATGAGATGACGCCATTCCACACAGGCTGTTTTCATGGCTAGTAATTCACGTTCGATTACAGAGTAGTTTCTTTGACTGTCGTTAAGAGTCTTCGAGTAATAAGCGACTGTATGCTCGACTCCCTGAATTTTATGGAGTAGGACAGCTCCTATGGCTGCTGATGAGGCGTCGGTTTCAAGGACGAAGGGCAGATCTTGATCAAGCTGCAGCAAGATGGGTGCAGTACAAAATACATTCTTAAGATCTTTAAAGCTGTCTTCGGCCTCTGGAGACCATTTGAATGGATTTGAGGACTTCTTGAGAAGTGAAGTAATGGGTAGGATT
Organism: Ambystoma mexicanum; assembly: GCF_040938575.1. Lineage (NCBI taxonomy): Eukaryota > Metazoa > Chordata > Amphibia > Caudata > Ambystomatidae > Ambystoma > Ambystoma mexicanum. Next base: position 173,161,727 of record NC_090925.1, read on the forward strand.
TTCTGAGAAAAATTTGAAATTAACCTCCGATAAAAGTTAGCCAAACCCAAAAACCTTTGGATTTCCTTTACTGAAGAGGGTGAAGGCCATTCTAGTATGGAAGACACCTTGTTGGGATCCATAGAAATACCCTGGTTAGACAGGATAAATCCCAGATAGGGGATAGACGAAGCTGAAAACACACATTTAGCGAGTTTAACTGATAAATGGTTATCTCGAAGTCTTTGGAAAACCTCCTTGACATGGCCTTTGTGTTCTTCAGGACTGTTGGAGTATACTAGGATATCGTCGAGATATACTAGAGTGGTTTGACATAACAAATCAGAAAACAGTCTGTCCATAAAGCGTTGAAAAACTGAAGGTGCATTTACCAAACCGAACGGCATCATTTGATATTCAAAGAGTCCGAACGGAGTCTGGAAGGCAGTCTTCCATTCGTCCCCTTTCTGTATGCGGAGAAGGTGGTAGGCATTTCTCAAATCAAGTTTGGTAAAAATCTTGGCTCCGTGGACAGCTTGTAGGATTTCTGTTATCAAAGGCCTAGGATATCGATCTTTCACAGTGACCTTATTAAGGCCTCTGTAGTCAATGCATGGCCTCAATTCCTTGGATTCTTTCTTGGAGATAAAGAACCTGGAGGCCCCTGCGGGAGACTTAGAAAGTCTTATGAGGCCGTTGGCCATGTTGCTGTCCAAGTATTCTCTGAGATATTGCTTCTCCTCTAATGACAACGGAAACATTCTGCAGAATGGTACCAGAGCTCCCGGAGTTAATTCAATGCTACAATCCTCAGGACGATGTGGAGGTAGCTCAATGGGTTTCTTCTCTGTAACAACCTTCGTAAACTCCTTTAGGTAATGGAGCAAGCAATGGACGGTCTTGGTCTCACAGCTGTTAGTAGTCTTGACAGTTTCAAATTTTGGTTCGGGTAAACACTCAGATTTGCAATAGGTGGACTGAAAATTCAGTAAGTTTCTTGACCAGTCAATATAGGGGTTGTGTTTGCGTAGCCAGCATATTCCCAGAATGATGGGGAAGTGCGCAGCTCTGATGATATCAAAAATGATCCTTTCTGAGTGTTGTTGAATCGACAAGGTAAGTTCTTCTGTGTTGTGGGTGATCAAGCCAGAGCTTAATGGTTCACCGTCCACCCCTTCTACTTTCTGGTCTTCTTGTTTGCCAATTCTTTTAACACCCTTTTGTTCTGCCCATTGGGTAGCTATAAAATTGCCGGCTGCCCCACAATCCAGTAGAGCCCAGGTAGTCACTTCAGTTGACTCTAATTTAAGAGTCACTGTGAGGACCATCAAATGGGAGTCCTCTGAGACTTCTGACGAGGAGACAGATAGAGGAGCATAAGGACTTGGACCAGCCCCTCGGTAGTGAGTCCCAACACTTACCGAGGGCGAGCGTTTCCTGACCTCCTGGGTGGTACATCCGGGCAGTCTCGTAAAATATGTGTAGATGCCCCGCAATACATGCACAGGCCGCCATCCCTGCGCCGTTTGCGTTCCTCTGGTGTGAGCGGGGCTCGAGCCGCTCCAATTTGCATTGGCTCTTCCTTGGTGGTTCGTTGGAAGGGTACGGACGTAGTCGGGTGAGTCTCTGAATGAGGGGGTACATTTATCATGGTTCTTTTCTTTTCCATGCGTCGTTCTGTCATGCGGAAGTCAATTCGGAGGGTAGCCGTCAGGAGTTCAGCAAAGGATACGGGTCTTTCTATCCTGGCTAGCTCATCCTTTAAATCTTCTCTCAGACCTCGCCGGAAAATGGCATACTGAGCCTGCTCCTGCCAACCGACTTCGGCTGCCACCTGTTTGAAGGCGGTAATGTACGTCAACAGATCTGAAATTCCTTGACGGATATCTAGAAGATCTTCTGATGCCAAGAAAGTGCTTTCTGTATGCAAAAAGGTCCACTGCATCAAGGCTTTAAATGCATCATAGTCCTGCAGAACTGGGTCAGGCTGGTTAACAAGCGGGGTGGCCCATGCAAGGGCATTACCTGTCATATGAGTGATCATAAACCCCACCTTGACGTGGTCCGAGGCAAAGATTTGGGGGCGAAATGAGAAGTGTAAATTGCAGGCATCCAAGAACTCTTTGACTCTTTTTGGTGAGCCATCAAACTTGCCCGAAACAAGGGGAAGCGGTGGTAAGTCTGTCGAGGGACGTTCTCTCTCAGTCATTCTTTGCTGTAGGGCAGCATTAGCGGCCTTTAGATTCTGCATCTCCACGTTTAGACTCTGGACAGCTGCTACAAGTTCTTGTACTTGCTGCGGCGTAGCCATCGTGATCTCACTCTTTTGGCATTGCAAACTGTCACTGGGATATGAGATATCCTCATCAGAGAACGTTGTTTCTGATTCTCCACCCTCCCCTAGCTCCTCACCTACTTCTTTCCTTTCCGTACCCTTCTCTCCTCTTCTTCTAGGTCGCTCCTTTTTTTTTGTGTAGATAAGGACGGCCACGGAAGGAAGCCACGTGCTACCCAAAAGGGTGCCCGGGGCCCCCCTCCGGGAACGCCAAAAAGGGGAAAAAGCCCTAAGGCACAAAAAAACCCTGAGCGACCCCTGAGATGTAGTCTTGAGACGGGGCCAGGCAGAAGAGATGGTCGGCGGAGAAATTCTGAAGGAGCTCCGGAGGAAGGCAGTCCAAAGGAGAAGGAAGATCACTTGAGGAAACCCAGTTCAAGGGAAAAGAATCATGAGTAGTCGGCTGACCAATAGCAGGCCAGGGTCTGGTACACTGAAAGTAACTGTAGAAGGTGTCCAAGTAGTAGAGTAGACAATCCGAATTAACAGGCCGGGGTCTGGTACACAGGGAATCCAGCACGAAGATGAGAGAAGCAAAGGAGGGAACGAGTACAGGAAGACAGAACAGAGAAAAGGTAAGGAACACAGAGTGAAGGTAAGATGGGATGGGGGTGGGCTAGAAGACTGGAGGGAGAGTAAAAGGGGAATGAGAGGAACGGAAATAACAGGGGGAAAAGAGCTCAGCGCAAAAAGAAACAGGCTAGTAGGAGAGGAGTAAGGAACCCGATAGGGATCGGGGACCGATGGAGAAAATACATGAGATTGAAAGCTGCGAAATAGCACAGAGCATGGAGCACTCTCGGAACAAGGAAACCGGAAGTGTTGCAACGCGTCCGTGATCCGGAAGCGGAAGGCTTTAAGCTTCCGAGCCGCTTCAGCGCGCAACACTAGAACTGCGCTAAAGGAGTATGTGACGGGTAAGCGGAGCGTATGATGTGCTAGTATCTGCGCCGCCAGCGGCTCCACAGGCTCCACCTGCCTCGCGGCATGACATAGGGGGAGTAGGGATCTCTCACCCCTCCTTGACTATAGCCAAGGGTCCTGTTACAGGGTGACCAAAAAGAAGCTCAAAGGGGCTGAAGCCAATCCCCTCTTGAGGTACCTCTCTGTGGGCAAACAATAAGCATGGAAGAAGGAGATCCAATGTTCTCCTCTGAGACTCCTCCATAGACCCAATCATGCATTTGAGGGTTCTATTGAATCTCTCAACTAAGCTATTGGTTTGGGAGTGATATGTTGAGGAAATCTTTAGAGTAACCCCACACTCCTTCCGCATTGCTTGCATGTACTTGGACATAAAGTTTCTGCTCCTATCAGACAGAATTTATTTAGGGAAGCCAACCCTAGTGAATATGCCAAGCAAAGTTTTTGCAAATGAAATGGCAGTTACAGTTTTTAATGGGATGGGCTTGGGATATCTGGTGGCATGGGTGACCAGCACCCGAATAAACCTATTACCTGAGGATGTCTAAAGGACAAGGGGACCAGCAATGTCAATATCTACTCTTTCCAATCATACCCCCACAACTGGGAGTGGTACCAATGGAGCTTGGATTGGTGTGGCATGTTTTCCAGATAACTGCTAGGTGGCACAACTCCTGCAGTGACTTTCTACTTGCACCCCCAACTTGGGCCAGTAGAAGTGCATGACTAACCTTTGCTTGGTTCTCTTGATGCCAAGGTGACCAGCAAGGGGGACTTCATGTGCCACCTAAAATAGGAAGGGTTTTACGTGAAGGGTAACAACCAACCTTCTATGGTCTCCTGAAGATTCTATGGGCTCAGTGCAGAGGAGCCCACCTTCCCAATAAACCTTGTGCTTCCCAAGAGGTTCACCTTAAAGCTGGGAGCAGGCCTGTCTCCTTAGGCCTTCCAAAGATGGATACTCACATTGGCCCTTACCAAACTCAACCCTATCAGGACCACATTCTACCAATAAGCTTTGGAGTTCAGGATGCTCATGTGGATTAAGATTTCAGACAACACCTTTTCCTCGTCAGGTACAGGTTTTTGGCCAACTATCTCCACCTCAGTGGTAGATGAGTTAGGGAGAATGTTTTCTTTCCCTCTATTGTCTTTCTTGACTCTTTTAGCCTTGGGTTCTCCTTTGGCTTGGGCTTTGCCTTGGTCTTGGTTAAGGAAGCCCTTCTTAAAGACCTTGTGCATGGTCTCTTCGCCATGTTACCCACAAGGCCTAAGTCTCTGAGATCATTCCCCAGCAGGACCTTACCTGGGACTTGCCTCTGAATGCTCACTGGAATCCTGACAATTGTACCATGTATAGTCAGATGGACAGGCAGACCTGGGAACCTGAGCGGGGGACCATCAGCTAACCTGGTGGGCATCAGGGGAGCTCTGGCAAGCTCCTCTGGTTTACCAAAGTGAAAACCACCACAGTTCTGCTGGCCCCACTATTTCTAAGGGCAGGAGTATCTACTCCATTGATTAGCACAGTGTCCTTAAAGTACTGGTATTGTCTGGAATGCTAGGGTCACCCTCTTAGACTTTAGGCTCCCAGGAACCCAGGGAAACTAGGACTACCTCAGATTTTATCCCACTGGGGAAGGAGTCTGAGGGGAAGGATGCCCATGTGATCTCTTCCTCCCCATAGGAGGGGCAGGCCAGACTCACAGAGTGGACCCCCAAGGTTTTGACCTTACATCTAGGGCCCCTGTCACATGGTCATTTGCTCCACAAGCCGCACAACATCCACTGGGTCTTGGGACATAGGGAGGCTTACTATAACCAGAGTTCTGTCTAGGAGAATAACTTGTACTACCCTGAATATTCTCTTGGGACTTACCCTTGCTTTTCTTTTTCTGGCTCTTTGGGGAGGAAGTTTTATCAGAACCCCCACCCTCCTTACCTTTGTTCTTTTTCCCCTCCTCCTGCTTACCAGGAGTAGTCTTGCCCTTATGGGACACCTTGCGTGACACCCACAAATCTGCTGCACTAGCCAACTTTTTAGGATCTTTCTCCTTTGAATCAGCCAAGTGCTGCATAATCTCAGGGGGGCAAGATGCAAAAATATGTTCAAGCATGACTAAACATATATCCTCAAAGGTGGTGACCTTATAGCCTTCAACTGAGCCAGTCAAGTTTTTCAAGGAATCAGTAACATAGGACACCCAAGTGTTTCCGTCTTTCATTGTGTGCTCTCTAAATCTTTTTAAGTATTGAGCAGGTGTCTTCCCAAACTTTAAGATGAGAGTTTGCTTTTATTTTGCTAAATATCCTCTATCAGTCTTAGACATTTCCATAAAGACACTGCAGCCAGAATGGGGTAGTCGACTGAGCAGCCATGCAAACTTATCAGCATCCACAACCTCTTGGATTTTACAGCCATACTCAAATGCAGTCAGCCAGTCCATAAAGCATACTTGCCAACATTATGTGACCAAAAAGACGTAGGATTATTCAAGTTTCAAAAATAATAATTCCCATGACAATGACATCACAGGAAAATACAAAACATACATTGTTGGCACCATTGAAGCATTCTAAAATACACAACCCATCAAACCGCACAACATAGAAAAATGTTCAAATGTTACAAATGTATAATTCTGAATGGTAACTTAACACCAAATTCAATTATCTAAATTCACAGAAGGTAATCACACAGAGCTGGTAGGAAATGGCTGCCACTGATCTATAGCAGCAGCCCAGCAAGTACATATTTATTGCAAGTTGAACACTGAATGACATGGTGACTGATACTCCCCCCCTCAGTCTGATGAGCAGATGCTGTGTGATGTTGTTACACTCTGCCACTTGCCTTCACTGGTGGTTCACCTAAGGGTTGTCCCAGCAAGAGAGCAGGACAGAGTCAAGTAGCTGTCAGCTCAAGGTTATGTTGGTTATTGCTTCCATGTTTTAAGATAGGTCGTTACCCTTTACTGTTAGGTTACTACTAAGGTCACAATGTGTCCTAGGTAAGTGAAATCTGGGTAGCTTTACCAGTGCGCGACACTGTGTACCTTCAATCCTATCCCACCGCTGTACACCAATTTGTTAAGATGTATTTTTGAACTCTGACCTGGTGGTCAGAGGTTCAGAAGGCCAGCCTAGTTTCTTGGAACAGGGTAACCTTCTGGAAAAGTCAGACACATCAAGGTAGCATTGGCGGCAGTCTAGACTAGGTCTCAGGAGGGCTGAGGGTGAAAGCCCACAATGAGCACACACAGTAAATGAAACCACAAATTACTCTCAGTCAGGTGTATATCAAAAATGTATATACATTTATTAAGGCCTTCTAAGTCAAACAGAAAAGTAATTATTCAGCAGTGATAACAAAACCACCACAACAACAATCTAGCAAACATATATACAGTAACCAATGGCCAACAGGGATATTACTCAGTAGAGTTCCGCAACCTGCAAAGAACGGGGTTATACAGTGTGAATATCTCTGTGGCAGTCCTTCACAATTCACACCCTAGCTAAGAGGCAGTCCAGTCCCTAAAATGAGTGGAGCCTTGAGCTCAAAGGTACTTTTGGTGCTGGTGCACGCGATTGTGCAGTTAAGTCAAACCGGGGTCTCTTCAAGGGCCTGTAGTGACTCAGGAAGGTATGTGAGGCAGTGAAGAATAAGTTCCCACTATTCGAGGATGGTCTCCCCAGGAGGGCAGAACAGGATCCAGGAGTTGAGAATATTTTGGTAGCAAAGGCTACGTCAATAAAGAAGAGTGGACCTCAGGGGACACTTGTGTCTGAAAATGGATGGATGCACCAGGGTCCACCGGTAAGGGTGGCAAGTAATCACCGACCCTCAGTGCACTCCAGATCGAACTTCAGCAGTCGAGACCACTTCCATTGCAGGTTCAAATCCTGCAATTGCACGGCTCTGCAGCTTTCAGGGGCTGCGTTCCAGGAATGATGCCATGGCGGGACACTGGCGATTTCTCCGCTTCCGGTGAAGGGATCAGGACAGTTCCGCTGCAACAAGTCTGAGGGGGGCACAGTAGCAAGGCACCCACGGGTTCAGGCATACTCTTAATTCCAGACCTAAGAATGTGAGGTGTATGAAACTTTGCAGGAGATTGCCTTATACCCAGAGCTTACAGTCAGCAAAGGCTCAAGTCAAAACTCGAGACGACAACGGTTCCAGGGCAAAGGTCCTGTACGCGCTGGTCAGTTCACTGGGCAGTCCAGGAACACTTCTGAAAAGGCTCTTTTACAGATTAGGTTGAAAGTGTTGAGAATAGTTGGTCCACCTTTCCAATGGGTCAAAGAACCATTGCAGGCCTTCTAGGTTTGATCCGAAACAGGGGGTCCAATGGGAGAACAGGGGCGCAGAGTGCCAAACCTTCCAGCAGGTCACCAGCAGTTCCACAGATCTGCCTCTTTGGTTCCGGATACTTGGCTCCTTTACTAAATTCGATGTGAACTCAGAAGATCGACCTGGAATTGGTGTAAGATGCCTTCTCTTAGCCAAAATCTCCTTTGTGCCAAAACGAAGAGAAACCAATACGAGATCTGCTCACATACAACCATCCCAGATGTGTACCAATCACAGACCATGGTGGTCCCAGCCATTCCAGCACACCAGACATTCTGGAACCCAGGATGTGTATTCGAACTATACAGCTCCAGCCCACATTCTGGGGGCACACACAAAAGGCATTCAGAAGCCCACGAAAGCTTTAGTTTGCGTGGGGGTCTGCATGACCAAATAAGGAATTTCCTGGTTCTGCTCAACCTGGGGAAGGCAAAGGGATGAGATGGCCAAAGGACAGAAAAAAGGACCTCGTGGCATGGCCATTTTGGGCACTGGCCACTGTCCTGGGCCAAAAGCACTAAACGCGGTTTGGACCATTGAAAAGAGTTCAAAACACATAACAATTAACAGCTGCCACCAGCTCTGTCCAAGGCACACTTGTACATTCACCAAAAATCCTTCGAGGGTGTCTAGGGCCTTAAAAATGAAAAAGGAACCCCAGCGCACTGTACTGTAATGTACTTTTTGCACTGATAAAATGTTACTAAAGAATAGCAACAAAGTGAAAGACTAAGGGCCTCATTACGACCCAGGCGGTAAGTTACCACCTGGGCCGTGACTTTACCACCATGGCGTAAACTACGTTTACGCCATGGTGGTTGGCGGACTTACCGCCCCATTCCGACCTTGGCGGGGCGGTAAGTCCCCAATCCCCATTTACCCTTCCCCATTCCCATTTTTGCCCCATAGGGCATAATGGGAGTGGGGAAGGCGTTAATTACGCCACCGTAAATTACGGTGGCATAATTAACTCCATGGTCCCTTAGCGCCATGGATTTTAACACCTGCTAAAAGCAGGTGTTAAGTCCGCCATGGCGCTAAGGGACCTCGTACTTAGGCGGTAAGGGTCGGCGCTGTTTACGGCGCCGTAAACCCCTTACCGCCTGAGTTGTAATGAGGGCCTAAGTCTCCCAGTACTGACTGTCTTTTAGGCCATGTCAGTTTCCCCATAACAAAACGAGCAAAAGTCCAGCGGAGTACAGCAGAAGGCTGGGCTCCATTGGCAAAAGTCAGGCTAGGATGGTCAGACAAGAGCAAAAGGTTGGGGGGTACACAACTGGAGGGAAAATTACCCATAAATGGAGATCTGTCCTAACAGCAGGTATTTATTCCTGTTGGTGGGTTTCTTGTATACAGCTGTTTCTAGATGGCCATTCCTTCCAATCTGGATGGTTGTATCCAGGAAATGTATGCTCTTCTTGGAGTATTCCGTGGTAAACTTGATGAATAAGTGGAAGCCATTTAGTGAGTCATGAATTGTTTGAGTGTCTTCACCCTCGGTCCATATTAAGATGATGTCCTGAATAGAAAGCAGGAATGTTCATGGATTCAGGGATTGTGGTTGGAAGAACTCTTGTTAGAGGTACGCCCTCAAGACTTGCATCTTGAGTGATTTTTAAACTGAACTAACATGTTGTTGAACATTTTTCTTTGTAGTAGTTATGGGAAACTATGTACACTTAGCTATTTCAAAAAGAGGACACAAATAATACTCTAAGAATATTGAATGTAATCCATTATTGAATAACTAACATTGTCATATATGCATGCCACTCTCCTGACCCTCCTTATGGTATTGTGTGCCATACATTTACAAATAATGTATCTAGAGAAAGATTCTAATGGTTCTACATAGAGAATTAAAAGGCATTCCTGTAACACCTTTCTTTACTATTGAAAGAACAAATCTAGCATGTCTTGTTTTCTATATTTATATTTCAACTGGCACAAATTCTGTGTATTGTTGTGAATGAAAGAATACATTATGGCATTAATATCACCTTTAAAATTGACATTTAATACATAGTAGTGGTGAAAAGTGGATCTTGGAGACCTCTGAATGTTGTGGCGTGTTCTGTCCCGAAAGTTGTGATTCTATTTTTAAAATGTGTACTCTCCCAAATTAAAAACAAGTGGAACTATGTCCTCCCGGTAGGCACAGCATCTTCTGGCAACCATAAGTAGAGCCAACCTTGCTGGCTCTTGTTCCCCTTCAGCCATTAGCAGGGTGCACAGTAATGCAGGGAAAACAAAGAACCCAAATGCCATTCCAGGAGACAGCAGAAATATTGTTGCAGCTTTTCTGCATCCAACATATTGCATACAAACACATTCTAGGAAGCAGAAGACATCTACTTCAGCTTCTTGTGTATCCAATCCTTTATACTCAGATCCCATTCTAGAAATCACCTCATGTTCTTCTGAATAAAATGCACTTCATACAAATGTAATTCTGGGAGAAAGCAAAAATCCAGGCAAGTCTTTTCTTAAGCCAAAGCAGTTTCACAGATGGCCTCAAGAATACACAAGACTCAGAAAGATAGGACTAAGTCCTATATCAACAGTTATACATTCATCTGGATTCCATCAAATGATTCAAAAAATACAAATTTTAATATAGTTTCATTACAATTGAGATTTACAAATTGTCTTAAATACATGATTAAACCCTCTAAAAAGATACGTGTATCGTTATAACAATGACAAAAATCAAAAACATTCAATTCTAAAAATAACATAGAGATATTTCTGTTTTTAATCTCTATTTCAATCTCTGTTGTGTAGTTATTTTCAAATCGGAATTACGATTATCATGAATCGTTATATTTTTCTATTCTACTATTCTAATTCTATTCAGATATTAGAATTAGAACATCCCTTCAGTGGAGTTTTCAATTCACTTATGCAATTTAATTAATTAAACTGACAAAAAACTCGACATGTTTCAGTCCTCTTTGTTGATCTTGGGACTTTCTTCAGGAGTGGTCAAAATGAGGGATTTAGAGTGGGCTTCAGACAGATTTGGGGTCTTCTGGCCCTCTCTTTTGAATAGTAGTAACGGGTCTTCTTGGTGTGGGGGCTTCCTTGGCTAGCAGGCGAAAAAAGTCCACATATGTTGTAATGGCCTTAAGGACAATTCTGTCTGCTCTGGGATTTCCTAGGTGGATACCCAAGAATAGCAATGGTCTTTTCAACTGGAATATGTGCCTTCCAATTGCCCAGGCTCTGCTTGCCCTTCCCTCTCATGCCCTTGAATTCCTCTCCCTGATCTTCTATCTCCACTGAGGACAAATGTTAGAACAATGAATTGGGAGAACCATTCGTTATTGAGAAGGCAGTTTTCTATTTGTCATCTTCATCCAGAGGCACCTGCTAAAAACCTTCTGTGAGATCTAATGTGGGAATTAACTTGGCATCCCCCAGGGTCTCCCATCACCTTAGACATGAAACTGCTGCCTTGGTCTGTGAGTATTTCTGTCAGGAAGCCAACTTGGGTGAAGAATGGAATAAGCACCTTGATAATTCCCTTGGTGTTGTTGCTTCCCACGAGGAAAGTCTCCAGGTACCTGCTAGTCTAATCCAGTATCAGCAGGGTGTATTTGTTCCCAGCCATGGAGGGCTCCAGTGTCCCTTTGATGTCCATGCCGATTCTGTAGAAAGTGATTTCGATGATTGGTAATGGTTGAAGGGGACTCTCAAGCACATCATCCGAAAAAAGTATTTCTGGCAGCTGGGGCAGACTGAACAAAATTGCTTGACTTGGGCATTTGAGCCAGGCCACTAGAATTGGCTGAGAATGTTTGTCTGCATCTCCTCTTGGCTCAGGTGCTAGGCGGTCAGGTTGGAGTGGGTTAACTCTGTCACCGTCTTACAGAATTACTTTGGGACCAAGAGTAATTGGTACCTTCCCCCTTTGGATTGAAGTCTATTGTGAACAGGAGACCATTCCTGTTGGTGAAATGGGGGGTCTTCACATTTCAGCTTTGAGACTAAGTTCTTGTGGGCCTGTTCCATAAAAGGATCTGTTCTCTAAGCTTCTTCAAACTCCAATGATGTGGTGCCTGGAGCTCCTGTGGGATGGGTGTCTTCTCTTTGCCCCTCAGTCATTTACCCAAATACGCTTTTCTTCAATCTCTGGTACTAAGATCTTCTTGAGAACTAGTATGGGCTGGCTGAGATATATGACATAGGCTAGACTTCCCAGGTTAAAGAGGACTTCCTTCACCTCCCCTGAGTATTACTCACGGATGACGCCAGCTCCCACATACAGGGAATGTTTATAGGCCAATCCTAATTTGGGCATAGTCTGCATGACATTTCCTTTCCGGTACTTCCACTTTCAGACCGGGCTTGACTAGACTCTTGGCCCGTGGTGGAACTATGACTGCCTCATCCCCAAATAGATCACATCCGGCAGCCCTCTGTGTTGCACTGGCTGGGACTCTGTCAGTCTTAGCCAACCGTATTTGCCTCAACATCTTTCTTGACTGTGGGTGACCTCTGTATTGGGGTCTGAATGATGCCACAATAACTCCACGTATCACAGATGGCCTCAACAACACATAAACTCTTGAAGATAGTACATGGATTTGTATTGAGGTATTAGAGAAAGGGCTTCACAGAGGACCGTCACCCTCTCTCGCATCTACATTGGGCATTTCCTTCCCTATCACAGGTGAGCTTAGTGCCCTTTAGGAACGTGCATATGTAATGGATGGGATAACACAGATACATTCTAAGTCCAAATAACCGAACCAACTCAGGAAGATGGCAATGTACTGTTTTATTAACAATTATCTAAAACAGGGTGCTACAATGAACATTAATGGACGTACACTCGATTTCTCTCAGCGATCTTCACACAAAACATAGCTTTTATATTAAAAATACGTCAGAGGTTACGTCATACTGCGTGGCAATATGAGAAACCTACTAAGGGTCGAGAATGGCTTAAGGGGAACACCTAAGTATACTTTCTATAGGAACTTGGATTGTAATTGGCTGCCCACTATCAGGTGGAAAACATATGCCTACCTCTAAACCATATAATCTTCAGAAACATTAGATACACAGTTTCTCATTGTTTTTCAAACTATAAGGTCCTTCATTATTTGGACCACTTCAAATGGTTGGGCCACTTGTGCCAGGTCTGGAACTTTCGGTTCACTTAGCAGACCGTAAACCCAGACCCAGGGTCAAGGAGATGGGGCATGACACTACCTCCCCACCCAATTAGCCCAACATCTCTCATCGCCCATGCCTTCTACCATGAATATTGTCTTTGAACTTGGCCTTGCTAAGTATCCTTATCTTTTAGAATACATGGGTGTGCGAGCACTCGCTATCATTTTCTGGGACTCCAAATTCGAACTCTATTTTCATCCTTGGGTCACATGACAGGAGACCAGATTTGGTCAATTTTGCAGGTTTTAAGTGCTCTAAATAAATTAAACTTGGCACTCTTGATGTTCTTTCTTTGCACCTTAACAAGGGATGATTCATCATTCACCCGTTCGCTCCTTTCCAGAATAGATAGCTGACCTTGGCTGCTTCAGTTTTGACTCCAGGCCAGACAACCTTGTCTTGCAGATCCACGATTCTGCTTATTCTTGCTGAGACACAGCTTTCCCTTCCCACTTCATGAGTCCTGGCTTACTAAATTCATGATACTGATGTCCAACCTCTATACAATGGCGGCTTTGCCTGCGTTATAATCACTACATATAGCCAGCTTCTATGATGACCCGGTCTATCTTGCATTTCAGCGTATGTACAATTCTTGAATGGTTGATTTTCTGCAGCACCTTGTGCACGTGTAATCTTCTTCCTTTATATTTTGAGAGTTCACTCAATTCCTTACTTCGTCATTAGTTTCTTTAAGATCCATACATTCTCTTTAGCCAGTATCCCGAGACATTGTGCATATTTTTGGTGACGTCACTGGCTTCTTTCTCTGCTCCTTCTCATTTTCCTTCAGGGAGTTCTTCCCTTAGGTTGTCATCACTTTAGGGATACATTCGGTAGGGTTTCTCAATGGGTATCTTCTCCCAAAAACACACATGCGGTATTGGTACAACTGCAGGTGTCAAACATGGCACAATCTCAGGTCTCCAACACATGGGAGGGGCAGGGTTTCCTGCAGAGGCATGCAGCTGCTCCTCTACACCGGCATCCCCAAATTCCAAGATGGTCACTAGTGATCAATAACCCGCACTAGCTAACACCAGACTGTCTGGTTGTGATGGTCAAAAGGAAGATGCCTTACCTAGCTATCTTCTGGGATTTCATAGGTGGATCCTATCCAGGCGTACCACAAGAATAGCAGTAGTCTTTACAATTGGAATAAGTGCCTTCCAGTTGCCCAGGATCTACTTGCCCTTCCGTCTCATGCCTTAGAATATCTGCCCTGATCTTTTCTTTATCTCCTTTCAATCCCCCTACTCCACTCCTTGTTCTTTCTCCCAGCTTTCTCTCTTTCCCTTTCGATTCTGTCCCTGTCCCTCTAATGTTTTCACCCTCTCTTCTACTCCTTACTTATACCCACCACCATTCCTTACTGCTGCCACGCCTCCACTCCCCTACTACTCTCTCCTCTACTCTCTCCTCCTTCTTATTACTCTCCCTTCTCTCTACTCATACTATCTCCTACTTTCCCTTCTTACTACTCTCCACTCCTACTCTCTCCTACTCTCCCCTCCTATAACTCTCCTCTCCTCTGCACTCTCCTTCAACTTCTAGACTCTCCAGAGTGATTCTCCCAGTCAGCTTTTCCAGTCACTGTCAATCACACCCCTACATACTGTCCCTTATTCGTATTTCCTCACCTTGTATGTACCTTCACACCCAAATACCACTTTCTCTCATCAACCAATTCCTCACTTCACACACACTATCTGTAATCTTCCTCCATCCTCTTCTGTTTGTCCTTTCTCTGTCTGGTCTCTTGATCCACCTTCTCCTCCCTTGACCTCACCTGAACAACCCACACTGCCCTGAACCTTCTGCCCGTTTTTATACTAACCCTTCTCCTTCCATTGGTTCCCCCTATTCAGCTTGTTCGCCAGGCCAACTGTTCGCTTTCTTTTTCTGTCAGGGCTGCATTACAGACATCAGTAGAGTCAATTTCACAGTTCATATCCTGAACAAGTAGAGTGTTTGGAATTTGGGTTGGATGTGTGCAATGTTCCTCAGCCACTCTGCTTGTCGCCACCTCTCTCTCTGATGTGCTGCTGGCTTGGGCCTTTAACACTAGGAATCCTGGTTCTCATGGTTCTAGAGAAAAAGAGAAAAAACAATGGCCAGTACAACAGATATGGGGCAAGAGGAAGTGGTAAGTTTACCATGTAACCAGGCACAGGTCAAGGACACTGGTAGGCCTGCTGCCCCAGGTTGAGAGGAGTCCCCTTCATTCTTGACAGGGTCAGCTCACTGACCCCATCACAAATCAATCAAACTCATATCCTAGAGGTAACAGAAATTAATGTGCATTCTTCTGGATCTAAAGTAGACACTCTAACTCCAGTCATTTGATTCTTGGCAAATTGCTTTTTCTGATAGGGCCTTTAATTGTAATAGACTGTACTAGAAGAAAACTGTACTGTGTGCCTTCAAATACAATATGAATGACATGTTTCCTCTCTCATCGTCATATGTGTGATGGAGTCAGAGACCTGACCCCGTCCCAAGGCATGAAGAAGACATGGCAACTGGGGAATTCTGGCCTACCAGGACCTTCAGGCTGGAGTCGTGAGCTACCCGAAGATGGCCTAGAGTGGGAGTCGCCGAGACTCCCTCCCCTTCCATGTCATATTTCACCACAGTTGTGGAAGAACACAAATAACAGGACCAGATAGGTAATCCATGGTCCGTATTCCTTGGGCAAGGCCCCAAGTGTTCATGGGGCTGGTAGTAGGAAGGGGAAACAGATAAACTGGTAAAGACACAGAACTAACACATGAGCCAGATTACATAGTTCAACACGGCAAAGGGTTCAGTTAAGGACATTTAAAGGACTATTGGGTGGGAAGCAATCCTGAACAAAAAGGCAAACACACCATGAGCCCTACCAATCAGCAGGGCTATGAGACAGAAATAAACATTCCCTTTCACCTAAAAGGGCTGTAAATGCCCAAACCAGAAGCTGGAAGCAGAGGCAATGGCAGAAACAGAGGCAACCAGAGTTGTATCGACAGAAGATCAAGTACAAGGAGGCATGTGCAATGCCATTTCCTGAAGGAGCAGGCAGACTGCCACATGGCAGAAGGTGGAGCCTGTGTTAAGCCAGCTCTGATAACCCAGTCTCTGGCTGAACAGAAAGCCAGCCCCTGGTCCAGGGAGAGATCTGCCAAAGAGAAACTGAGCACCCAGGTCATGACTGCCAAACAGACGCTGAGTATCTGGGTTGTGATGAGACCTCGTCCTGTGGCCGCTGATATCAGATATCAGCTCTTGGTGAGACATGCTGAAGAAACCACCGTTAGCCGGTAAGTGTGGTTAAGCTCTTTATTATGTGGACCCCAAGACGAGCTCCGCCACCACAAGCTCCAGGAACTAACTGCCCGGTGTGGAATGTTGATGTCTGAATGGCCATCAACATTCCACCCGCGCATAGTCATAAACGCATTACAACATATCTTCTTCCCTTACATAACATAATGGAACAATAAGCAAAACGCAAGATTAACAACATAACTTGCTGGGAACAGAATAACCTGGCAGAAACATACCCTGCAGAATACAGCGCAGTATGTCCAAACCAAATACTAAATAAACATACATATGCATGGAAAAAACATTCATGAACATTTGGTGCACATACCTTTACCCTTAACACGGTACCTAAGAATTTTAATTTTATGAAAGTGCCACAGGATTGAAGCTGGCCCTCCTAACACACATAATCTCTAAACTTTATGGGCGGCCCACACCGCCTAGGAACACGTCCCACAGCAGCGTGCTGCACTACAACTTGCTGAGGAATTGCAATTTGAATATCCTCATTCGCTCCTGTATCTGAGGGACACGCAATATGCCCTTCATATCCAGCCATATTTCCCGGGTAGTCAACAGGATCATAATCCAAAGCAACATCCTGAGATTCCTGAGTCTCGACATTCAAATCTCCACTTGAAGCACCCGCACACTTGTCATCACTCACC
The DNA here is from genome assembly GCF_040938575.1 of Ambystoma mexicanum. Classification (NCBI taxonomy): domain Eukaryota; kingdom Metazoa; phylum Chordata; class Amphibia; order Caudata; family Ambystomatidae; genus Ambystoma; species Ambystoma mexicanum. Next base: position 173,178,480 of record NC_090925.1, read on the forward strand.
ACCACTCTTCTCTTACTCCAAACAGATCCATCCTCCAACCGTACATGGCCCTTCCCCACTTTCACCACTTTCCTTGAAGGCAAATATTTGCTGTTGCCCTTGTAAACATGTCTGGGATTTTTCACAAACACCGAATCCCCAGGCTTAACACACAACTCTTTCCTGAACTTCTGGGACCCAACCATAGCTTCCTGGCATGCCAAAATACTGCGCTGAATCCCATCCAGATCAACCTCACACCGACCACCACCACCCAAAGCCAAGGTTCTCAATAAGGTTCCAGCCTTCCTGCCTCTCATAAGTTCAAAAGGAGACCTCCCTGTAACTACAGAAGGAGTCCTACGATATGCAGCCAAGTGTCAACACTTCCTGCCAGTCCAAACCGTTGGCCAAAGCCAATTGTATAGCGGACTTGATGGTACCGTTCGCCCTCTCCACCAAACCATTGGCGCAAGAATTATATAAAGCCGTTTGGTAATGAGAGATGGCATGCTGATCCAGAAATTCTCTCATGGTCCTAGATGTGAATTGCATGCCATTATCAGTCACCAAATTGGCCGGTAACCCTTCACGGTCAAATACTTTTCTCAAAAAGGCAATAACTGAATCAGTAGTGACATATCCACACGCAGCCACTTCAATCCACCTAGACGTATAGTCCACCAACACCAACAAATATCTACACTCGGGCTGAAGACACTCAAAAGGACCCATGATGTCCAAGGCCAATTTGGTCCAGACCTGTTTAGGAACATCCACCGGATGTATGGGTTGAGGGTGTAACACCTTGCTCTTATCACTAATAGAACATGCCTGACAATTTTTCACCATTTGCTCCACCTCCTTGTCCATAGACGGCCACCAGTAATCTTTCCTAAGTCTCCTCTTGGTAAGAGAACGACCCAAATGCCCAGCATGTGCCAACTCAACAATTTTACCCCTGAGACATACAGGAGGTATCAACTTGAGCCCCCTGGAAACACACCAGGGACCCACAGCCAACTCATGCAATACTTGGGAATAGCCCTTTCCCTCCGGTCTATCCTGCACAGCCCGCCATCCTTTTATGAGACCTTCCCTGATCCATTTCAACTCCACATCACTCTCTGACTCAGCATCCCACACTGACTTCTCCACAGCGGAAGCAACATATGCGAACTGACATTCCTGCAAATCCTCCTCTTTCTCCAAATCTCCCTGACCCTGACTGTCTCCCTCCACTACAGGCAAACGGGACAAACAGTCCACCACTACATTAAATTTTCCTGGAAAATAGTGCAAGGCAAAATTGTAGTCCTGCAACTCCACCGATCACCTCGCAATTCTTGGTGACACTGCCACAACACCTCTGGTAGAAAACACCTGCACCAAGGGTTTGTGGTCCGTCCTGATTATATATGGGATGCCCCACAAAAATGTCCGAAAATGCTTTGAGGCCCACAGCACCGCCAAAGCCTCCTTTTCAATCACTGAATACCTGCTTTGCACCTCTCTAAGAGTCCTTGACGCAAAAGCCACAGGCTTCCATTCACCATCCAACCATTGTTCCAGCACCGCACCCAAACCCACATCACTAGCATCCACCGTAAGTACAGTCCTGTTTTTTGGATCAAATGATTTCAAGCATGGGGCATTCTCCACATTTCTCTTAACCAGTTCAAATTCTGCCCCACATTCCTCCGACCACACAAATCTAGCAGACTTTTTCATGAGGGCCCTCATGGCCACAGTTTTTTCAGCATAATTGGATATGAACTTAACATAATACTCTGCAAGTCTAAGGAAGGCCCTTAGCTGGTCTTTATTTGACGGACCAGGAGTGTCCCTCAAAGCTTGTACCAATTCAGCCTTAGGACTCACACCCTCCGAACTTAATGTATGACCTAAATAGGTAACTTCCTCCACTTCCACTTGACATTTAGCCAATTTCACAGTCAGACCTCTCTCCTTAAGAACACACATCACCTTCCTCACTCTGACATCATGTTCTTCTCTGCTACTACCCCACACCAGGATGTCATCCTGAAAATAACTTACTCCGGCCAATCCGCCAAACATCTGCTGCATTGACGGTTGAAATACTGCAGAGGCCGAAGCAAGACCAAACGGCATACGACAGAAACGGTATGCCCCAAAAGGAGTCACGAATGATGTAAGCGGCCTAGAATCAATGTGCAGGTCAATTTGTTGATAAGCAGTAGACAAATCAAACGTTGAATAAAACTTGGTATCCCCCAATGTCAACAACAACTCGCTGATGTTCGGCAAAGGGTGCCGATCCACCCAAATACTGGAATCCAACTCCCGAAGATCTACACACATTCTAATGTTTCAATCAGCTTTCTTGACTAAGACCACGGGAAACAACCACTCGGATGACTCAATTGGTTCTATTATATCAGCCGTCTGTAGCTTGGTCAACTCCGCTTCCAATCCCTTCCTTGCTGACACTGGCACTCTCCTCACTGTGTGTAGCTTAGGCACAGCACCCTTCTTTAACACAATGCGATGGGTAAAACCCCTGAGCTTACCAAGGGTTTCCGAAAATACTTCAGGAAACTCACCCATGAGCAACTCTGGTGTAATTATGGCACTATTCACAGCCCCCTCTGTCACACTTAAAACAGGAATTTCCTTACCAGGATGAATTTGCATTCCCAAAGCCGCTTGTTCATCCCAACCCAACACACTGGTACCCTTAGATGCTACATACAATTTGGCCAGTGCCTGCCTACCATTGAACGAGAAATTGGACCAACTGTAGCCCAGTACATGAATGGGATTCTGCCCATAGGCACACGGCTTGATATCCGAAACACACAAAGCAGAGATTTGCTTGCCCAATTCTCCCTGATACACCTCTGGAGCCACTAAAGTATAAGGTGACCCTGAATCTACCAACATATCCACGGGATGATCATCAACCAACACTGGAACCCAGGGGCCCTTACACACACTCCCATCCACATGCAAAATCACTGCTTGTTCCGGTCTGCCACCCAAAGCACCTTCTTGTAATACTGTGGAATCATCCGGAATAACATTAGCCACCACCTGCACTTTGCACATGCGTGCATAATGGCCCACCCGTTTACATTTCCTGCACTCCACATTCCCAGCAGGACACAGCTTGGAATCCGCTACATGACTGGACCAACCACAATTCTTACACACATCCTTGCCCTTAGATGATTTGCCACCCTGGCCATTAGACCTATCAACCATTTTTTTGTTCTTTGGGATCACGGCATGAACCACCTCCCTTGACCCATCCCTCTCAGTCACTATTTGTACACTTGCCCTGGAGGCCTCAATTGCCCTTGCAATCTCCAACACCTTCTCTAAGGGCGGATCGCTCTCAATCCACAACCTTTCTCTGATCTTCTGATTCAAGGTCTTCATCATATCTTGGTCCCTGATGTGCTCATCCAAATTACCCGGAAACCCACAAGTGGCCATCAGTGCCCGTAACGCTGTCACATATGTATCTATGCTCTCCGTGGACCCTTGTGCCCTAGAAAAGAATTTATAACGCTCCAAAACCACATTAACCCTTTTCCCAAAGCGAGTTTGCAACTTCTTCAGAGCAGTCTCATAAGTACTTATGACCACCTCCCCCTCACCACCACCTGGAACCATCACATTCTCCCCAGGCAGGTGACAGAAAACTCTCAACCCTCAGTACCAAGACAATTCAGTAGTGCAGCCTCCTTCTCATCGTCGCTGAACTTGGCACCGCCAGCAGCTCCCAAAATACACTTTGAAGGCATCCACCCACTGATCCCATGGAGCAGTAGGTTCACCAGGGCTTGGAAGAAAAGCCGGAGGAGGCCTCGCAGCCGTGTGCATCATGTTGACAAGAGTACCAAACAGTGCCTCCCCAGGAAATCCAAGAAGGATCAGTCAACAAAACAGGCAAAGTACTGCTGTTCATTCTCCTAACAGAAAATCGCAAACTGCAGCACTGTATACAGCCAGACCAGCACCTGCAGCATCCAAGTATTCTGTGCGAACTAGGAAGTCAATCCAGTGTAATGCAACAAAGGAATATACTTATTCCCAGACTGCAGATCGCACACTACAGCACCCTCAAGCAGCCATGCCAGTGCCTACAGTATCAAAGTACCGGGTGCCGTTCAGAAAAACAATCCAGTGCATGGCGAACAGGGAATAAGTATATTCTCCCCGAGTCTCTCCGCGGCACTCCAATACCGACATGGACACCCAAAACTGGCTCCGCCTCCTGATGGCAGCACCTACCGGGTGACAAGCAGCGCGGCCGTGGTGTTAATCAAAGTACGCCTCTCAGTTAGCAGCAGCCAATCCGCTTGCTACCATACGGAAGCTGAGCTGCTAGCTCCACCTCCGGATAGTGGCGCCTGATGACCAAATCCAAGGAGAGCAGTGGCGGACATGATCCTGGGCCACCCTTCCTCCGCCGACTTCCTCCGCCGACCAGGATCCAATCCGGCTGCCGCAACCGAATGTTGCAGCCACGCTTGAACGTCGGGGGCCCTCCAGATCCGCGAGTTACCCTTTGTGCAGCGGACGAACAACCGTACACAGTCCCGCCTGCAGAGCTGTTCCAATACCCTTCAGCCGATTAGACTTCGGCCAGTCCCAACTGCCACTGCAGCCAGCAACGCAGCCCAGACGCTGCACAGCCGGCCACAGCTCGCCAGACTTCCAACAGCGAGGCAGAATGGGACAGCCCCGGGCCGCAGAAAGCAGGACCGCCCACCGCCCCAACTCCAGGGGCACCAGGGGCCTCGAAGTCCAGGCGCTCCAATCCCGCTGAGTGCCCGGTGCACCCGCTGTTCCGCGGTATGAGGGGGGCCGCTCCGATTCCGATCCCCAGCACTCTCCCTGCACTCCGGGCACGTCTGAGGCCTCCCGGCCAGGAAACCAGGCCACAGCCGACAGCGCGACAGCAGACAGCCGTGCGGATGCAGCGGGAGGGAAAAGAAAACACACGTGGAGCCGGGGGTCCGCACTAATCCTCGTCGCCACTGAAGAAACCACCGTTAGCCGGTAAGTGTGGTTAAGCTCTTTATTATGTGGACCCCAAGACGAGCTCCGCCACCACAAGCTCGAGGAACTAACTGCCCGGTGTGGAATGTTGATGTCTGAATGGCCATCAACATTCCACCCGCGCATAGTCATAAACGCATTACAACACATGCCTTTGTGAAGACTGATATCAGGTTGTGGTGAGACTTGCCTATGTGAATACTGATACCAGGATGAGGTGAGACCTACCTATGGGAATTCTGATATCAGGTCGTGAGGAAACCTGTTTTTGGGAAAGCTTATAAAAAAAGGCACTGGTGGAATGTATCCCAAGGAGGAGGCAAGGTCATGAAGATCCTACATCAGGGTGGAGGTAAAACCAACATCTCAGCAGGCAAGGCTGAGAAATGCAATCTGGAAGTGAAACCAGAAGCTGAGACACAAGGGATCTGGAATATCGGTTTGAAAGATTTGAGTAAACAGAAGAGCAAGGGGAGTCCAAACTGTGAGTACACCCTGGAAAGGCTTTGTTACTATGGAGTTAATCCCCCATTCCAAGGGCAGGAACGGGGGTGTAACGGCTGGCAGCCCAATTTATCGACCTGAGCGAAACAAGGGTGGATAACGAGGGCTCCGGTCCATTACCCCAGGTTCCAGCACTTGGCACAGGGCATTAAGGCTATTAACACGCTGGGTTGCCAAAGCGGTAACACAAAGTGCGAAAAAAAAGGGTTTTCCTTCGTTCAACAGGATGCCGCGCGCATCTCGTTGAACAAAGGAAAATACTTTTCCAAGATGGCTGCCATGGAAAGGGAAAGCAGGGCTCCGTACAGAGCCCCTCTTCCTTTTCCATGGCAACCAGCGGGAGCCAAGAAGATGTAGTGGCTGCGGCGGCAAATGACACTGCAGCTGAAATAAGGTTAATGTTGTGTGGCAAGAGTTCAAAAACAAAAAAGAGGGACTGAGGGTGAGAGAAAGATGGTAACGGGGAACCAGCCACCAGGCAGCTTAGAACGCAGGCTGAGAATGTAGGTTTCAGCCCACTTTCCTAGCCACCTGATTGGCTGGCTCCCCCCACCAGGGTGCTAATATGTGTTCAAGACTAGGAATTACTTTTTAGAGTAGGTTTGAACTTTCTGTTGTCCGCATCCTTGTGATCTTGTGTTGTAAATTAGGAAGTCCATTAGGAAGAAGTATTTATTAGATTTATTAGATTAGGTTGAACACAGAAGGCGGTGGACACTTAAAGAATACTTCACTTTACATTGGCCCTTTCCTGACACCGTTTATATTTAGAAGTCACACTTCAGTTCTAGAGACTCCAAGTCCATATAGGCATTCGGCTTGAGTCTTACCTTGAAAATCACATCAATTAATTACATGTCGCTTGGCGTTCACCACAGAAGGGCACTAATTCCGTTATGCAGTAAAAGAAGCACTATAATGAGTAGACTGGGAACAAAAAGAGACCCTGGATTTGTTTTCCAAGTGACCAGAAGCGGATATAGCATCTTAATTGTGTTGTTTGCATGCCGAAATGCAAAAGATTCTGAGTGCACTAAGAAAAAAGAGGCCCATGGTGGAGATGCCCACCAGGAAATCTCTGGGCTTCCCTGTAGGCCAATCCGGCACTGAGCCCTTCATGCCTAATACAGTGAGAGGGCATTGTATCCCTTATAAAGTGAGAGGGTCACTATATCCCTTATGCAATGAGAGGGACACTATATCCATTATGCAGTGAGAGGGACACTATATACATTATGCAGTGGGAGGGTCCCTATATCCCTTATACAGTGAGAGGGTCACTATATCCCTTACACAGTGAGAGGGACACTATATACATTATGCAGTGGGAGGGTCACTTTATCCCTTATACAGTGAGAGGGACACTACATCCCTTACACAGTGAGAGGGTCAATATATCCCTTACACGGTGCAAGGGTCACTATATCCATTATGCAGCGAGAGGGACACTATATACATTATGCATTTCGAGGGTCACTATATCCCTTATACAGTGAGAGGGTCACTATATCTCTTATGCAGTGAGAGGGACACTATATCCATTATGCAGTGAGAGGGTCACTATATCCCTTACACACTGAGAGGGGCACTATATCCCGTATGCAGTGAGAGGGGCACTTGATCCCTCATGCAGTGAGAGGGCCACTATATCCCTTACAAAGTGAGAAGGACACCATATTCCTTATGCAGTGAGAGGGTCAATATATCCCTTATACCGTGAGAGGGTCACTATATCCATTATTCAGTGAGAGGGACACTTTATCCATTATGTAGTGAGAGGGACACTTTATCCCTTATGCAGTGAGAGGGGCACTATATCCCATATGCAGTTAGAGTGGCACCGTATCGCTCATGCAGTGGGAGGAACACACTATCCATTATACATTGAGTGGGTCACTATATCCCTTATGCATTTAGAGGGTTACTATATCCTTTATACATTGAGAGGGTCACTGTATCCCTTATGCAGTGAGAGGGTCACTACATCCATTATGCAGTGAGTGGGACACTTTATCCCTTACGCAGTGAGAGGGGCACCATGTCGCTCATGCAGCCGGAGGGGCACAATATCTCATATACAATGATAGCAATACTATATCCCTAATAAAGTGCGAGGGGCACTATATCCATTATACAATGAGGGGGGGCGCTATGTCCCTAACACAACGAGCTGGGTCCTACAGCTACAAAAATAAAGGACAAAGAAATGAACCAGGCACTGTGTCCTGCGTGGATATCCCTATCACAGCGAGCTGGGGCTCCTATCCCTGTGACTGAAAGACTATACAAGAGGGAATCCCACAAGAATAATAATAAAGGGAACACAATACTGGAAGACAAAACAAGCGAGGCAGGCACTGTACCCTGGGTAGATTGCACATAGCGAGGGGGGTGCTGGGTCCCTGAAACTGTGCTCTGAGTCAGGGAGTGGTTGGGTAAGGTATCTCTGAAGTCCAACGAGGGACTGAATGCTATGTTCTGAGAAGTGATGGGGGGAGATCAGAACCCCCAGGCAAGATTGGGGCCTTCTATGCACTGTAGTGTGTCCCATTCCTGCACCGCACCTTTTAAGTGTTCCCTCGCCCCTATATGCATTTATCCTGGTGTATTCCAACCTCCATCTGACAAACAAAAACGGTATCTCTTTGCGTCACGTGAGTCAGCTGATCTGCCACAATTGACATCCTGGTTTCCATAATCTGTTTCCTGCTGATACCACCCACCAAACCCACCAGCACCTAATTTTTCGAAATGTTCCTTCAGTTAATGTTAACTGTCATGCAATCTATTGCTCCTTGGCGATAGGTACACACTGGTCCTCATTACAAGTTTGCCGGTCCGGTAACACCGGCAAACTACGAGGTCTGCGAGCGGGTGCCTTTCTGCCCGCCAGGTCTGACCTCGGGGGCGGAACGGCACCCGCTAGCAGACCTTGATGGATGCACCGGCACCATTCATGAATGGTGCCGGTGCATCCGTCTTCCCCGTTACCATTAAATCCAATGAGATGCAAATGGGAATGGTGATTAATCATTTCCGGCGCCCGGGAATGGGCAATTACCTGGTCCGCTGGGGCTGTAATGCCCTGGTAATTTCCCATTCCTGGGCACCGGAAAATTCATGACTCCGGCAGCAGTAGTGCCAGTATTTACCGGCATGGCTAACGCCAGAGTCTAATAGGACATGTCAGATTCTGGTCATCTTAGTCTGAAGCGGACGCAGGCTCAGAAGGACAATACAATCAGAAACTGTGATGAAGGCTAAGGGGAAGAGCAGGGCAAACTAAACAAGAGACATGGCGCGAGATTGATGGACAGTGGTTTGTAAAGTGGGATAATGAAACTTTGGAAAGAAGAGCTTGGGAATGGGAGTGAGGAAGAGATATGGGGAAGAGAGAAAAAAGTAGATGGATAGGGGGAGAGAGAGGGAGAGCACGAGGGAGAAAGACGTAGAGGGAAAGGGAGATGAGAATGGATGACTAAAGAAGCCTTCACTCTGTCCACAGGGATACAACGACAGATGTCTTTCAGGAGGACCGACGGCTCCTTCAGCACCTTTCAAGATGACGAAGGCAATACATGGTAATGTGAGGGGCTGCATGGAGATGGAAAATGTACATTTTGTGGGTAGTTTGACTGTAACCAGAGTTGTGCTTGTAAATGTCATTGGCTGGCTGTAGTCCTGGAAGTGCCAGAGGTTAAGCATCCACTGGCATACAACACTATCCCAGGCAAATCCATCTTCTGTGATAAGCACCTCTTCTTTGGCAGCAGCGTGGCCATTAGCTTGTAGGCATTGATGGACAGTATTAAAATCTAACTGTAGCTTGTGCTCCCACAGCCAACATGTAAACTATGACCACACAAATCCCGGTTTCAAGAAGCTCGGCATATTGCAATCCACATTGTAAACTACACAAGTGTATATTGCACATTGGTTTTGTATAGCTCTCATTCACCTAAGAAATGTGCCTTGCTGTTGTAAGCAAGCTACTAGTATGTGGAATGGCCAGAAAGAAATACAGAATGCACTCCATTCGGAAAACAAAAATGTTTAAGATTTTTTCAGAATTGGAGGAAGTTGTCCATAAATCGTAAGGATACTTGGACGGAGTTCTAAGTCATGGCTCAGGCTGAGAAATATCACCCACCCAAGTTGTATATATAAGTTTCGGAGATCCCAGACCACTCACTGGAGAATAATGAATGCATCTTGTCTTCGAAAGATGGGACCCTGATTGAATATTACATGATGCACCACACACAGAGATCCAACAGCCTCAAATCCTTCACAGTCCTTATATGATACCCCAAACTCCTCCAACCACTAATCACGACCTGCTCTTACAACTCACTTTGCCAGACTGAGCAGCCTCCCCCTGGGCAGGAATATTTGTCAAAGATATGCACGTTTGGCTGGGATTGCCTGTGGATTTCAGTCTCATTTGTGTCCAATTAAGGCTGAGAGGCCCGGCCTAATGCTGTATCAATACTGGCAGCCATTTTGAATTTGATGTCAGTGTGTATGACCAGGGAGCAGGGATGTCATATCACCAAAATGCCATGGGTGGCAGAAGTGACATCAGGGGACCCTTGACCTCTGATGACATCACTCAGTGATGTCGTTTAAAACCGCCCCCAAGTGACATCGCAGGAAGTGATGGCACATGACCTTTCACCCCTTGACAAAACAGGAAGTGTCATCACATAGTATTGTTCCTCAGTACCCTAAGAAAAATATGGTTACGATATCACTGTAGTATGATATACATTTCATACAAGAATATATTACCATATGTAGTGTTAAAATGAGTGTGTATCGGCCCATATTACCAAATTACTGTGCATGTAAGCATTTGTACTTACCTTGGCTTGCCTGCAGTTACGGTCATATCGAGGGTCTGGACAAGGCAATACAAGCTGCTCCTGCTTGGTATTGGTGTGCTCAGGCCGTCCTGCTCCCAGTCCTCTGCCACAGGATGCTGAAACCTGGCATAGAAGAAAATGGCAATGCATGGCCAGGGTGCACTATTGCACTTAAACTACTGCAATGTGCACCTAACGAAAAAAAAGAGGACGAGCAGCACGAAGCAAAAGCAAATGTTGACTATCGGTAATTCCCCTGGATTTGGTAGGGAATTTTGAAAAAACAATGTTGTCAAGAAAATATTAATGTCAAGTTTGTAGAGGCATTATAATAAATCACATTTTAAATCAAAGTTCACATACATACTGAAAGGGAATACGTACATGGTCCATCATCGGGCAGAGCAAGAGGCTGACACCACAGCATTGTATTCCTATATGCCGCTTATCGTATATGTTATTAACAATACATGTCTGAGCTATATGGTCAGTGGCATATATGGTTGAGTAGACCTTGCTAGGATTCAAACCTATAATGGCAGAACACTCATAGACGCCAGCAGTGCACACTTAACCCACTGAGCTATTTTACCATCTATTTATCCTTAAATGTGCATACCACAGCCTTTGGTAATGTGTTGGCTATGGGGGTTAAATTTCTTATTAACATAACACTTATTATTATAGTGCTTAGAAGCAGGAGGGATATATCATGGCGCACTAGTAAACCTGATAATTGTAGTGCATGGCTTGTGAGGTTGGTGTGTAGCTATCCTCATAAATGTTTCTTTTTAACTGCACAATTTATTCTACAGCACATTGTGTCGCATTTGGATAGCTCATAGAGTTTAAATCATATGGCTTTTTTCTATTCCTGCTGCAAAATGTGCTGTAAAATGTGTTGTTACAACCTGGGGATGGGCATAGCTCCATCAACCGGTCTCAGAATTGCAGGGGTTCCCTTCCCCAAGCTTAATTCACATTCATTAGGGGTTCCATTCCCCTAACTTATCACACTTCCGGTCTCCCTCAGTCGGGCTCAGACCTTTTACAGATGTCGAAGACTTTCGAATGCGCGAGGCATTTACTATAGGCCTCCGCAGGACCTCTTCGACTTTTTCTTCACCTCACACTCTTGTTATTTGCCCCATTGTCCATTGGCTCTTGGTTGTTCATCACCATAAGCACAAAAGTTCAAAGAAATCTTTCTCTTCAAGCATTCACCTTTAAACTTCCCCTTTTGCCAATGTTAATCTTGACCATTCCGCATTTCAGAGTTAGTTGACTTTACTGCTTCAATTCAGGAGTCAAGGTTAATTCCACAGGCTTCGCCTCGCCTCCCCAACTCTGTCATTCAAACAGGAGGGTTGCTGGCATCCGTGAAACACAGTGCAGACTTCTTGTCTGGGATTTGGCTTGCTTCTGTTTTTTTGGAGGCAACAACCTCCTGCAGGGAACTTCAGGGTTCCCCAAGCCTTTGTTCTGGTCCCTCAATCGGTCGTTCTGCACCAGTGGCTTTGCCTTTGTCCCAAATGTTATGCTCCTTCTCGTGTTCCACCCTGCTCCAATTCTCATGGGTCTCCCTCAGTCAGGCTCGGACCCCTCCTTTAACTTCTCACATAGGTCTCCTCAGTCGTGCTTGGACCCCTGCTTTAGCTGCTCATATGGTTCTCCCTCAGTTGGTTTCAGACACCTCCTTTGAACAAAAGTTCAATAAAAAAAAGAATTCTGGACTTCAAGTCCCACAATGCAGCTTTCTTATTTCGCTCCCAATTTGTCAGCTCCCCTAAAAAGCCTTCGGGAGGTTTTGGGAGCTGCAGATTTTGTAATAGGATGTTTCTTGAGGACACAGGTCCTAGCCACCTACCCCTCAAAGGACTGGGCTTTCCTGTTTCACCCACGGGAGGATCTCTGGTGTGGGTACTGCCAGGTATTGCCAGATGCCCCTGGTTTGGCTACCTGGAGTCAGAGCTCCTCAAGACACAGCAGCCTCCCCTGTACTCACAGGCCCAGCAATTAGGAGTCCTCCTTCCTCCAGACCTTCCAGGGTCTCTTCAGATCGAATTCTCTCCTCCTGCCCTCTGTGCACCATCCAGCATCCCCAGCTCGCTCAGAGTGTGCCTGTGTGCTCCACCTCTCATACTGGCTGGGAGGAGTAATAAGAGTCAGCTGTGAATGGCTGTACAGCCCTGCCGGACTCTGCCTAATCTTATTAATGGAACAAAATGGAGACTACCCACAGGAACTCATGGTACATTGGTTCATATGGGTAATCTTCATGGCCCTGGGCTGCCTCTTCTTCGTCTCAGTGTTTTGGTATTCTAGTATAGAAATGGGATTTCTAGATTGGAAGTAGGAATTGTGGGAGTTGTTGTTTTTTCAAGTGCTGGTAGAAAAAGGAATAAAAATATTGTCAGAAGAAGGGGAATGATGTTTTTGTTTTGAAATATAGGGTGTTGTGTAGGTACCTGTTGGAAGTGGGGAAGGGGCAACGGCACAGGACATACAACAACCTCTAAAGGTGGAAGAAGTGTTGGGTAGGGGTGTGTCGTAAAGGAAATACTGTGTCTCTCCCGAGGGCATTCCCCCAGATGACCCCAAGGAGCCCCTGCCCAGGTGATCCTCCTGCACTGGTCCACCCCCAAGGTCTGGTTCCAAAGACGATGGCCATGCCCTGGCCACCTGAATAAAGATCCCTGGGGTCTATAACTGAGAATGCCCTCAGGTTTCTCACAGTAGACAAACACAGAGTTTGTAACCACTGCCTTCCATGCGACCACCTCGAATCCTGTTGCGCCGTATGCAAGCTCTTTAGGGCCAAGACCCTAAGGGAGCGCCGAACCAAGGGATGGACGGCATACACCATGTCGGCAGAGTCGGAAACCGCTGCAGGGATCTTCGAGTTGGACCACAAAGGCAGAGGCAGCCTAGACTCTGATTTGGAGTTCGATGACACTACCGTGGAACAGTCTAGTTCCTTTAGGATTGGGCATTTGATCACTGTAAACAAAATCAGGCCCACCTTTAACCCCTTAAAGAGTATGTACATGCTTTGTCCGTAAAGCAAGTTTATTGTACAAACGGCCGGGAGGGGTTAGATCACATCAAAGAGTCAAACTAACCTGTCTCCCCAAACCACACAAAGAACAGGTATTGTATAAAATTTGCAACAGTTAAAACACCAGGTTTTGTTACATAGTCAACCCCCACACATGATTGGTTAATCCTATGCAATGTATCCATATGCCCTTTAGTTCCCACACTTCTTATTGGATACATTCATCTAAGCACCATCCACTTTAACTTACAATTGCATGTTTCATATTTACACTATACCCCTCTCTCTGGCCTTTCCATATTTGGTCATAGCCTCATCTCCTAGTTAAACAGTTTACACAACTTTCAAACAATTTCAATTATCACAGGTTTCATCTGGTTATAACCCTTTACCCCTATTTGTGTTGCACACAGCTATTCGATGAAAGTACCATTCATGTGACGAGGAGGAGAGTAAACAAATTTTCTTTTGATCTATTGTTGCTGGTTTTATTACCCACGCGAGTTGGTGTCCACATTTCTCTCTAGACTATGCGACTTACCATTCCAGCCCACATGGCGTCAACCCACACCTTGACAACTATTGAAAATCCATGATCTATCAGTGCTCCTTTCCCCTCAAGCAACCCACATCAGGTTCAATTGTCTGGCAGTCTCCTATATACTTACAGAGATTGCATCTCCCCTTCACAATGCACCTAGACTATAAAAAAGTCCTGCCCGAAACTGACCATCTGATATTCATCGAAACTGCTTCTGTCTTTCTCCAACCTTGTAAAACTAGTTTTTCAGTCACACAGAGTTCAATTGCCCAACCCAGGTTTTTAGCTAGCGCAATCGCTAACTTGTCAGAGAATTCTGTGCCAAAAAAGATTTGTATATTCATACTGCCCAAAACCTATTTCCCTAGAGACCCCCATGCATTTACACCTATACATGTATGTTCAGGACTAACGCATACCCTCACACTGATTTTCCCATTGCAAATCTCTTACCTCACATTCACATGTAGACGTCCCTGCTGCCTGATAGTTCAGCGCTATGTGACATGAAACACCTGTACTGCCTTTATAATGTACTAGCAGTTTTGACACTTATCTTGCTGTGCAAATTCAATTTGAAAATGTATCAACTAAAACACAAACAACATTAAAAATAACGCAAATCGCATTCACATTAGGTATACTAGATTCATACTAAATTGCCACATTATGTCAACATCGCTGTCACCCCAGCCACCAATATGATACGCACAATTCAAACTTCTCTTTACCCGTGGGACCCTTATCAACCACCTCAAATTCCCCCTTTAGTTAATAAATTAACTAACAAACCAATTTTCAACTCATCAATCTCACTTTCTCAGGGGAATGAAATCTTACAGCCATCGCTCATATTAGTCCCCTCAAACCCATTCTCCTATGCTGTACAATCCCAATACGCCCTTCCAGGTAGGTATGAGAATGTTCATATTTACGCTCATCCATGAAGGCACCCAAGAAAACAGAGAGTCCAAAAGAGAGTCATCAGCAATTCCCTCCTCACTTTCCATGGTCCCTCACAGGTAGTGTAATGCTGCGATCGTCCGGGCAAGAGTTCCATGTCCAAATCATTGGGGGGTCTGTATGTGCAACACATACTCCTGAACCTCAGGCAAACCCCGCCCTCCATAGCTGTAAGGAGGCCAAAGATATACCGATTCTGCAATGCTACAAGCCTCAAGGGCCTGGGTTCTTCTTTAATTACACTAAATGCTGATTCAGAGGAATTCATAATAATAATAAATAATAATAATAGTGAACAATTTGTAACCACTTCGAGTTGGCCACATTCTGTACGCCAGGGGCCAAAAGGGAAGTAGAAAACATCTCTGTCTGGCTAAATAGTCAAAATAATTCATAAATGTTCATAAGAGCCTCAGTGGATGTTGATAAGATGTAGTTTCTTGATCATTCAAGGAGTCCGTTTCTATGGCAGTCTGTAAAGTTACTGAATTGTCCATTGTCCATGTCTGATGACACAAGGGGCATGGGAGACATAGAGGGAACCAATGTAGACTCAGATTTGGATTTTGAGAATGTCAGGTGGTTCTGGGGAACCACAAGGATGGGCACATGCAAGGTGGTGAGACTGCAAATGCCTTGCAAGGCCGGAGGTAACTGCTTTTACGAAAATGGTCTTCAGGACCAATACAAATTGAGAAGTGTCTGGCGTACTTCTAGCAATATCAGCGATGCAAACCTTGATGTTGCAGTTCTGATTTGTGCCTGCAGACACCGTACCGTCACCCTTAAAACCCATTGAAAAATGTGTAAGTAACTGGATCTTAACAGGTTTCTCTGGCTCCTTGAGCCATGTTAAAAAGTTCATATACTTTTTCCATTCACTTCCACATACTCAGTTTATTTGTGCCACCCCTTCTTCAGGAAATCCCACCAATCCTCGTGCTCTGCAACTCTTCACCCCTTGCTCCCATTTATTGTTCACAATAATTAGTCCTTCAAGATTGGACTGTACTTTTGCTTGCAATGGACATCCTTCTGTTTTTCCCCATCTAATGGTAAACATTCTTCTTCAACTGGAAGGGTGGAAGCAGCTACAGATTTCCCCTGAAACTGCCTCGAGCCCTGCACAAGGCTAGATGCACTAGACACCGTGCCTCTGCTACCTCTACCTCGTCAGGAATAAATAATCTAGGGAAACCAGAAGCATGGGGGATAAGAGAGAAAATAAAATGCAGCTCTGTTGCTCTCTCTCCCCACCATCTTCATATCATGATACCACAAATTTTCTGATGCAAAGCCCTGTGCGTCATTTACCGTTTCTAAATTTATATCATCATCATTATTTACAAAATCTATTTTAAGGTCTTATTATGCTCTTAATGGGTTTTCTGCTGTATCCATAGTACTTGATAACTCAGACCCATTTACATTACTACTATAGAGAACATATACCACAATAATCGAAAGAGAAATAGATCTACACATTGTCATAAACATTTTAAATGCATTTTTTTGTTTTACAGTCTGAACAACACTTCTCGATCTTTATGCACTCCCTCCCCCTTTCACTGGCATGAACTGCATCTCCTTGGTGCACACTTATCTTTTTAGGACTGCTCTTGCGCTGATATGATATGATATAATATGACATGGCTTTTATAACGCACCTGTACACAAGTGTATCTAGGCGTGACAAGACACAGAGGGTAAAACAAAGGAGAACAAAACAATGATCTTACTAGGCCTTGTGTCATTCAGATCACAAAAGAGCAGGAAAGGGGAAGGGGAGAAGTGCCTAGGGTGGTGGGGAGGGCGGAGAGGTGCAGGACAAGGAGAAAAACAAGAGTGCAGCCAACAAGTGGCAGGTGCGGGTGCTCATGGTACAGCAACAGATGGAGAATAAGAGAAGGGACTGTAGGGTTACAGATACAGACCACAAGTGCAGGGGAGCAAGAGGCAGTACGGGATTGCAGCTGGACATGCAGGGACCTGTGCTCCAATTCAGAGGGTGAACAGGTGACCAGTGCAAGGATCAGGCAGGTGATCAGCAAGAGAGAGGAAGCGAGAAGACAGAAGTAAAGCAAAAGGTCTTGAGTTGCTTCTGGAACCAGAGATGGTTCTGCTCAAGTTCTGAGAGGCAGGGCGGCTGTTCCAGGGGGAGGCCCCACCCGAAGAAAGAGATATGCCCCCAACTTGTTGCTGGCAAAGCAACTGACCCTCAGAGAGTTGGAGCTGGAGGAGCAGAGAGCTCAAGAAGGCAGGTATTTAGGAAGATAGAGTTGGAGGTAGTGTGGTCCCAGGCCCCAGAAAGCCTTGTGGATAATAGAGTCTTGAACTTGATCCTTGCTGCCACTGGGAGCCAGTGAAGAGATTTCAGTGCTGGAGTGATATGATCCCTAGGCTTGAGGCCAAGACAAGTCTTTCAGTCCCGTTCTGGTGTTAGCGTAGGGACTCTGTTATCCCTTCATAAGTCATGTACATGTATCCAAGTTTTGTTACCCTCCACTTTCACTTCAGTCAGTGTAGCAAAGATCATTCAACAAGGACCATGGAAACACTGTTTATTCCAGCGACGAACAAAGGAATGCATGTAGATAGAGACCCCCGGGAGTAACAATGGTTGCTGTTGTTCTTCTTGTTCCTGGCTGTCTTTTCCCATTGCTTGCTGATGTGATGCTCTAACCTATGAAGACACAATCTTAACGCTCTTAGTCAAGGCCCGAAGATATTCTTCAAACTCTTCTGCAAGAATTTCTGCTGACATATGTGCATCTGAATCTGTGCGTGTGGGTGAGAGTGGTGTACACAATCTACGCCCGTCCCCACCTCATGAGGACTGAGGTGGTGATCTTTCCTTGGCTTATTACATAAGTAAAACCGGGCCAGCGGAAGACAGTACAACCAACTCACTACATAATTTAGACAACTGCATTTTAAGCAAACCACTAAGCCTTTCAACTATCACATTGACATGTCGGTGATACACCGAGCACAATGTGTGCTTGATCCCCAGAAGGGAGCAAATAATGCATGAAATAAATGGGTATTATTATCTGATCCCAGGACCTCACATATTCCCCACCGTGGAAATAACTCCCTCACCAGAAATGTAGCTGCCAATTTTTCATCAAGGTGCATGCAGGGACCAACCTCAAGCCATCGGGAAAATGGACATACAATTACATTAAAATACCTGAAATTATTACACTTCTGTGTCATATCAACAAAGTAAATGTGAAGTTCTCTGAAGAAATAACCACTCTCACTGCTTTCATGGTCTTACCGGGATTAAAATCTTTACATGGTATACAATTCCCTATGAATCTACTTACCTGTGTGTGAATGTCTGGTGTAAACCACTCCTCCTGGAGTTCTGTTGCTATTTGTTGTTGGGAGATATGTGACAGGCAAGAAGCAGTTCTACGGGCATTACTACCTTCCCCCTCAACTCCTGTCTCTACAATATGTCTGTAGGCAAGAGCATTCATGCCGTATTTGCTCAAAGTGCCGTCTCCTCTTGAGGTGCATTTCGATGCATTTCCACAATTTGAAGCAAATGGACTGCAGTAGATTGAACTGTTGGGACACCATTTCCATTTGTGGAGGTTCTGAAAAGGGCAAATATGCTGCTTCCTTTAGCGCTCTGTCTGCGGAATCATTACCAAGCACTATTAAATCAGTTCTATTAATATGCGCAGTGCACTTCACTATTCCTACCTCTAAGGGCAATGCCTGCTCTTCAATTAGTCAGGATAGCAGCGCAACATGCTGGACTGGGGTCCTGTCAGATCTTTTAAACCCTCTTTTCTTCCACCTAGATAACCCAGTATTTACTGTGAGGTGACAGACGCAGAGTCAGAGTAGATAGTGACTGCCTTCCCCTCACTCAACTCTAGCACCTCGATAAATGCCACTAGTTCTGCTGCTTGTGCGGAGTAATGGGGAGGCAGTCATTTCTCCACTCCAACCAGGTGTTTCCTATCCATAAGAGCTACAACATCCACCCCTGTGTGCCACTCACCAGTGCCCTGATCAATAATTGATGACCCGTCAACAAAGAGTATCTCGCCTTCTTCCAAGGCATCCTCCTTAACCTTTGTCTTCTCTTCTTCTTCTCCCTCATAAGTTGCACAGTCATGGACAACATAGTCAGGATTCACTGGTTTAGCTAAGAATGTTGCTGGATTGACTAGGTGACACCTTACCGGATGTATGGAAGCATTTGCCAAATAATTTCATACCCTGATACTCTTTGGGTTGTCAAAAAGGACTTAGACTTTTCCAAGTTAGCAAAAACTGTTTGCTCCACATGCATCGTCACCGGGCAGCCCATAGTAATGGTTGAAGACGTTTGTATTGCAGAAGCTGCTGCTATGAGAGCTTGTTCACGCGGGAACTGACCTTGAATAACTGAATCCAAAAGCCTGCTGTATTAAGCCAAGGGTTTGTAACCTAATAATTTTGTTTTGAGTCTGAACTGCTGTCATTACCTTCCCATCTGTATGTGAAAATAGAAAAAACTGTTTCTGGTCATACAGGGTCGCCAAAACTTGTGCATTACTGATCGCAGTCTTGAGTTCCCGAAAACATATTCTCCTTTCCTCTGACCATTTTATCATACCCTTCTCTTTCTGTGCTTCATTGAGCGCTTGAAGTGGGGTTATTGTGTAACTAGAGTAGTTAAATATCCAGGACCTACAATAGTTACAGAGCCCCAGAAACTGCTGCATCTGTTTTACCATAACTGGCTGAGGTGTATTCTGCACTGCAGTGGCTCTCTTAAGCATCACCTTTCTCCCTGCAGATGATATTACCTGTTCCAAATATACTACCTCTGTCTGGCAAAACTGCAATTTATCTTTGTCCACTTTTTACCCCTTCCCTGTGAGCAGGGAGAGGAGCTTCATTGTGTCTCCTTGACACTGCTCTTCTGAAGCGCAACAGACCAATGTGTCTTCAATGTTCTGAATTGGGGTGCTGGGCACTTGTAAGTTTCCCAAATCCATTTGAATGACCCTGTTAAAAATACTCAGTTATTCACAGTACCCTGTGGTAACCTTGTGTGCTGAAATCTCTTGCCATGATACGTAAATGCTGTGCGGTACTGGGAATGAAGGTGTAAGGTGAAAAAGGTGTTTTTAAAATCGATTACTGAAAATGGGTCATCCCAGTATGGATGTTACAGAGAATGGTAGCAGCATTTGGTACCACCGGAAACTCTGCTTCAACAATGTTGTTCAGTGGTCGCAAATCCTGGACCATCCTCCAACTGGACTCCTTTGTTTCTTCATAGGGTAGATGGCCGTATTACATGGAGATACAGATGGTTGAATAATGCCTTGTTTTTAGAATGCCATAATGGTCTCAAAGATCCCCTTGTCTGCATCCCTAGACATGGGGCATTGCCTAACCCGTGGAAATATTGCACCTGATTTTAAATTAATCTGTACTGCTCCAACACTTTTCAACAACCCCACATCATGAGGATTGCTGGTCTGCAATTGGTCTGGCACTTTCTCCAAATCCTCCTTCCAATATGGCAAATTTTTTCCTAACGACGAGCATTGTCTGCGCTACTCCATTTGCTCTATCATTACCTGGCAAGGCACCCCAATCTCAAAGACCATCTCTCCTGTGTCTTTTGTGTCCACAAACAATTTTTCATCGGACATTTCTCTTAGCGATGAGGTCGGATCGATACACAACACTGTGTGCCATTCGTCTTCTTCCTCATCAGTGCCTGAAAGTACCACCTGTGGTTCTTGACAACTACTGCATCTAACAGAATGGTAACAATAGTCCCTGGCTCTATCTACTTTGACCCAGCTGGGCAAAACAAAAATTCAAGAGTTACACGCCATGTTCGATCTTTTATTCCCGGGACCCAACTCAATGCTATCATCACCCCATACACAAATAATGCTGAATGCACTGGCATTCCCTAGTTGCATTGTCACTGGTATACAAGGGGGAAAGCGCTGCTTCTCTCACCGGGTACAATCCTGGAGTCGAGCATACTATGCTGTCTTTTGAAAAAGTAATCAGCATATTAAGCTTGCTCAGGAGGTCCCTTCCCAAAAGTTTTGCTGGGGTATTCTTACAGTATAACAAGGGAACAGATAAAATGTGCTTACCTACCTTGATACACAAATCCTCAGTGTAAGGACCCATAGGGCAGCCCCAGAAAATCCCTGTGTGTCCATCATTTTGCCTGACACAGGAAAATCCCCTTTTTTTGATGCATGATTGTGTAGCCCCTGTATCAATCATAAATGAAGACATCTACTCACCTACCTTTACTCCTATCTGAGGTTCCTATTTCAGATCAGTAGTGTTACGCTCACCTGATATTCACGGGGACGCCACCCAGCCGTAGGGACTCTGGTATCCTTCTCTGCGGTTCCCAGGTGTGACCAGCAGGGAAGTTCTGCCTTGTTAATTCTGGTGTGCTCTCCGTCCTGCCTTCTTGGCAGGGGCGCGTTGTCCTTTGTGGACGAATGCAATCAAGTACTTCATTGATGGCGGCCCGCTTTGAGTCTTTCAGGTAGGTCTTATTGCTGTTGTATATAGTTGTTATTCTTGCATGCCTTTCTTGGTTTAATACATGTCTCTTTCTCTTCCTTAGGTGCGCGGAAGTCCAATGTGATGCATTGGCTGAATTGGGTCTCGCCGGTAAATGGTGGTATATAAAGAGCACTATGATGTGGTAAGTAGGCGCTAGGCACAGCGCTATGATGCCTTGCCTTTGCTAACTTGTTGTCTTTTCTTTCCCATAGATCGCGGTGTTCACCCGGTGTATGAAATCCCCGGGCGATGCTGGTCGAGGGGCGACTTGCGAGGTAAGCTTTTCGGCACAGTTCGTTATGTTGTAGAAGTGTCTAATATCTTGTTTCTTCCTTTTTTGCAGATCCGTCGGTCCGGGAGACGCGCTGATCCTAGGATGCTGTTCGCAGGAGCTGTGGGCAGCTAACGATGAAAATTACAGGTAAGCTGCTGCTGCTAACAATGTCCTTTTGTCTCTTTACAGATGCTGTTCTTCCGAGTTTTGCGGGTACAGCTGAACACGATGAGCGTCACGTTGCAGGATTGCAAAGTAACGCGAAAGCGTGTTGTCCAAGTCGGGTGTGGTTTAAATAGCTTCAAGAAAGTTGTCCAGGTAAAGTAGTTCCTAGGGTACCACACCCAAAACACTTGGTTCCAAGGAGCCAAGCTATGTGGATGCCTCCATTTTGGCTGGCACTTGAAATAAAGTAGTTCCCTATACACAAGTCTTTATTAAGTATGAACCTGGCACCAAAGGCGACAGGACTGGCCCCAAGAGGGCTTAGTCAAAGGATGCCTAAATTTGTTGGAGACCCGAGCCAAGACCCCTCCTGGCCCATGGGCTTGCCAGGGGGGGTTCTGGATGTGGGTTGTGACAGCACTCCCCCCCAAGGCCCCTCTCAAGGTGTTCCTTCTGTCCGGCCCAGGTTTAGTAGGAAAGTTTCGATGATATTTTTTGATCAGACGTGGTGCATAGATGTTTTCACAGGGTTCCCAGGATCTATCTTGGGGTCCAAATCCTTTCCAATCAACTAGATAGTATAGCTTGCCTCTTGAATACTTGGAATCCAGGATGCCTCTGACTTCGAATTCTGGTTCTCCGTCAATAAGTATGGTGTACCGGGCTGCATTGGTTATAAAAGGGACACATGAAATACTGGGTGGATTTGTAGGTTAGGTGGTAAATCTAGTTTGACGGCCGCTGAATTAATTGTTGCCTTGATGGTGTAAGGCCCTAAGCACCTGGGTTGAAAGGTCCGGGTTCCCTTGATGGGTGCCAATCTGGCGGCCAGCCAAACCTTGTCTCCTACCTGATAGTCAGGGGCTTTTTTCCGGTGTTGGTTGGCAAATTGCTTTTGCTTTTCTTTGGCGAGAATAAGATGTGCTTTGGCCTTTTTGAAAGCCTGAGTGATGTTGGTGTGAAGGGTTTTTACTGCTGGCATTTCCAAACTGTTTGGGAGATCCAGTTCTGAGGTACGTGGGTGTCTACCATAAAGGGTATAAAAGGGTGTTTGTCCGGTACTGGAATGCAAGGAATTGTTATATGCGTACTCAGCTATCCATAGTAAGTCTTTCCAGTCTCTTAGTCCATGGTGCAACATGCACCGTAAGTATTGCTCGAGGGTCTGATTGGTCCTCTCGGTCTGACCGTCCGTTTGGGGATGATGGCTAGTGGATAGCCGGATGTCAATTTGCACCATTGCACAACACTTTCTCCAGAAGTTGGAGACGGACTGACTACCTCGATCGGAGATTAGGACTGATGGGAAGCCATGTAGTTTAACAATACCATCCAGGAACAAGGAGGCCTTTGAACAGAATAAAGTGTGCCATCTTTGAGAATAAGTCCACGACTACAAGAATGGTGTTAAACCCTTGACTGGGAGGTAGGTCAGTGATGAAGTCGAGGGAAAGAGTGTGCCATGGAGTGGGAGGAATGTCCAAAGGTTGGAGAAGACCGGATGGTTTTTGTTTTTGCGACTTATTTTGTGTGCAGACTGAATATATTGGATGACGTCTTTACCCCAGGCAGGCCACCAGAAGTTCTGTTTTACCTTGGCTAGAGTCTTGGTGATTCCAGGGTGCCCTTCGATCAGAGAATCGTGATAGCCTGAAATTATTTATTGTTGTAAGTCCTTGGTGGGTACGTACAGACGATCCTTAAAAAAGGGTAAGTGATCTTTGATGGAATATTGTTCCCCCTGCGCTTGCCATGCAAGGAAAGTATCTGGATTCATGGCTCGTTGAATCTCGTTTCTCAGTTCTACTTGGGTTAAGGCTGTAGTGAGGCCCAAGAGTTTGTCTTCGGGTATGATGGGGACTGGGTCTGGGGTCGTATATACTATGTCATCGGTGCCTGTACGAGAGAGTGAGTCAGCTTTTCCATTCTTGACCTCTGGTCGAAATGTGACATAATCATATTCGGCGAAAAAAAGGGCCCACCGCAATTGGCGTGAAGAATGGGCTTTAGCTGTTTTAAGATATTACAGTTATGGTCCGTGATAACTGTAATGGTGTGTCTGGCCCCCAGAAGGTAGTGCCGCCGGCTTTGAAGGCGGATTTGATCGCCAAGAGTTCTTTGTCCGTGATGGCGTAATCAATCTCCAGAGGTGAGAATTTTTTTGACCAGAAGGCCACTGGATGTAGCTGGCTGGTTTCTGGATCTTTTTGTGAGAGGACAGCTCTCATTGATATACTGGAAGCATCCGTTTCCACGATATAAGGAAGATCTGAGCGAGGATGTCGCAGGATTGGCGCGGAGGTGAACCTTTTCTTAAGTTCCTGAAAAGCTTTTTCTGCTTCTTCGGTCCAGGCACATTT
Source organism: Ambystoma mexicanum (assembly GCF_040938575.1). NCBI lineage: Eukaryota > Metazoa > Chordata > Amphibia > Caudata > Ambystomatidae > Ambystoma > Ambystoma mexicanum. The sequence continues at coordinate 173,202,805 of NC_090925.1, forward strand.
TTTGTTGTTTTTTCACAGCAATACGGTGATCGGGTGTACGACCTGAGAGAAGTCTGGTATGAACCGGCGATAGAAGTTCACAAAGCCCAACATGCTTTGCACCCCTTTTACTGACGTTGGTGATGGCCATTTCAAAACGGCGTCTACTTTATGAAGGTCCATTCTGATGCCTCCTGGAGTAAGCATAAAACCCAGAAACTCTACTTCGGTGACGTGAAAAAAACAATTTTCAAGCTTTGCATATAAACAATGTTTACGGAGCTTGGTGAAGACTGAACGGACGTGCTTGATATGATCCTGATTTGAGGTTGAGTACACTAGGATATCATCTATGTACATGAGGGCGCAGACATCAATTAACTCTCTCAAGACGTCATGCATTAAATATTGAAATGCTGCGGGAGTGTTGCATAACCCAAAGGGCATGACTTGATATTTCGTAAAAACCATATTTGGTACGGAAAGCAGTTTTCCATTCGTCTCCGCTTCTGATCCGGACCAGGTGGTACGCTCCTCGAAGGTCCAATTTGGTGTAAATCTGGGCATCTTTGACCTGGTACAGCATTTCAGGGATAAGTGGCAAGGGGTAACGGTTCTTCACGGTGATCTGTTTTAATGCGCGGTAGTCAATACAGGTTCTTAAGTCCCCTTCTTTTTTCGGTATGAAGAACAAAGGACTGGCTGCAGGGGACCTTGATGGACGGATGAATCCTTTTGCAAGGTACTGGTCTAAATAAGACTTCAGATGAAGGTATTCATGTTCCGTAAGAGAATAGATTCAACCGCAAGGGACTTGAGCACCTGGAACAAGGTTGATCTGACAGTCATAGGGCCTATGCGGTGGCAGCGTGATTTCTTGGTCCTTCTGGAATACATCCTGGAAATCGTGGTATTCCTCAGGCAAGGTATTAGTTACTCCCAGGGTTGATGCTGTCGCTCCGGGAGTCGTAGAGATACTGAAAGCAGGTTTCTGTTCTTGATAATAACAGGCTGGGGAGCAGTCGCTGGGGAAGGTTAATTTCCTTGCCCGCCAGTCAATCAAAGGTTTGTGAGCGACTAACCATGGCATCCCCAGTATGAGCTGGAATTGAGGTGCCTTGATGAGATAGAACGAAATAAGTTCCCAATGTCCGTCCTGGCACAGCAAAGTTATCTCGGCTGTGCATTGGGTTACAGGTCTGGAAGTGATTTCTGTCCCATCCACCGTAGTTACCTTGTCTGTAGTTGGCTTGGAACATAGGGGAAGCCCCATCTCTGCAGCCAGGTCTTTATCTATATAATTCCCAACTGCTCCGCTGTCGATGTATGCTTCAACGTCATGCATTCTTGACGACCGTTGGTTATTAATTAAGATCACCGGCATTGCAAAGTGTGAGGTTGGTGGCTCTTTTCTCTCACTCGACAAACTGACCTCTACGTTTGCCGATCTGGGTAGTTTTCCGGCTTAGATTCCTTCTCTTCATCTTTTTCCGTGGCCCTGACGACCTTCCTTGGAGGTTTCACTGGGCAGTCCTTCAGGAAATGCCCTGGTTTTCCGCAATACAGACATAGTTGTTGTTGTCTCCTTTTATCTCGCTCTTGTTTTGTTAATGGAGGTCGTACCCCTCCGATTTGCATGGGCTCCACAGTATTTTCTTGCACTCGAGTTACATTGTTTCTAGATCGAACGTACACAGCCCGAGGGTCCATTTTGGAACAATCTGCTTTTCGGTCTTGCAACCGGTGGTCTAGTTGTACGACCAAATCTATGAATTCAGAGCAGTCTCTAGGAGGATCAACCACTTGAGCTAGAACGTCTTTTAATTCGCCTCGTAAGCCCACTCAGGTGTGATAAAACAAAGGCTACCCGAGCTTGGTCATTTGGTAATGCTCCAGGCCTGCAAAGAAAGTGAAGGCGACACTGATTCATGAAAGCTGCGTATTTCCGTGGATCACCTGCAAACCTCTCTGGTGATGCCAAAGGAACTGTTCCCAGTAAAATGATTTGTACCGGAGTAGAGGTAGTGGATGGCATAGTAGGATTTTGCATCGTTGGGTTGTTTCCCGGTAGAGGTGTCTGTCCTGCTTGTGATTGCAAGTGTTGCCTGCTAATTTCTTCAGTGCGCTCTTTAGTCACTAACAAGTCTCTCTGGAGAGCGTTAGTCTCTTGTCGGGCAGAATGAACCTTGGCACGAAGTTCTCCTAACAATTGGGCCAATCGGTCTAATTCTGATGTCTCCATGGCGCCCAGGTGGATTGGTTTGGCAGTCATCGCGTTCTGTTACCCTCACCTGGTATCCACGTGGACGCCACCCTGCCGTTGGGACTCTGGTATCCTTCTCTGCGGCTCACAGGTGTGACCAGCGGGGAAGTTCTGCCTTGTTGTTAATTCTGGTGTGCTCTCCATCCTGCCTTCTTGGCAGGGGCGCGTTGTCCTTTGTGGGCGAATGCGATCTAGTTACTTCACTGATGCCGGCCCTCTTTGAGTCTTTCAGGTAGGTCTTACTGTTGTTGTATATTGTTGTTATTCTTGCATGCCTTTCTTGGTTTAATAAATGTCTCTTTCTCTTCCTTAGGTGCGCGGAAGTCCAATGTGATGCATTGGCTGAATTGGGTCTCGTCAGTAAATGGTGGCGTATAAAGAGCGCTATGATGCGGTAAGTAGGCGCTATGCGCAGCGCTATGATGCCTTGCCTTTGCTAACCTGTTGTCTTTTCTTTCCCATAAATCGCGGTGTTCACCCGGTGTATGAAATCCCGAGGCGATGCTGGTCGAGGGGCAGCTTGCGAAGTAAGCTTTTCGGCACAGTTCGCTATGCTGTAGAAATGTCTAATGTCTTGTTTCTTCCTTTTCTGCAGATCCATCGGTCTGGGAGATGCGCTGATCTTAGGATGCTGTTCGCAGGAGCTGTGGGCAGCTAACAATAACAATTACAGTTAAGCTGCTGCTGCTAACAATGTCCTTTTGTCTCTTTACAGATGCTGTTCTTCCGAGTTTTGCAGGTACAGCTGAACACGATGAGCGTCACGTTGCAGGATTGCAAAGTAACGTGAAGCGTGTTGTCCAAGTCGGGTGTGGTTTAAATAGCTTCAAGAAAGTAGTCCAGGTAAAGTAGTTCCTAGGGTACCACACCCAAAACACTGTACCGCATAGCTTGGTTCCAAGGAGCCAAGGTTTCTGGATGTGGGTCATGACAAGTAGTAACCTATAGAACAGGACACATCAGAGATCCCTGTGGGCTGTCCTATTTCTGGTACATATGAGCACCAGGAGGTGAAAAAATATCATCTCAGAGCACATTTTCTCCGATGTATTCGGTGACTGTCCCATGGGGTAGAGGGTTTTTATCCCAAGCCTGTACCAGTGCCTGGGCTAACACGATCAGTGGGGGTGCTTAGATCTATGCCATTACAGCTCCTGGGTTTTGATCAACCTGGACTTGCTGCAACAGCACAGAGCTTGGGGCATATGGGAAAGTTTGGGGGATCATTTGTGGGGGACCTGCATTGAAATATTGCAGCCGGCTTTGACTGTCCCCTGCAATGTGTCCTATTCTCCCACGTGTCCAACATGAGGCTCCATACCCTCCATAACCTCCTCCCATTGATCACTTAAACCTGAGCCCCATACCTCCAAACCCGCCAAATCACCCAACACCCTGAGAAAATCCACGCCTACCCTGTGGAAACCCTCTCAGTGGCTTCGGTCCAGGTATGTACCCGTCCATCCATCCTTGTCCCATTCCAGTTTCCATGTGTCCCTGCTCTCCTGATTGTCTTTACTGTTCCTCTGTGGAGCTTGTTATCATTGCTCCTTCTAAACAAATCTTCGCCAAATTTTCTGAGCCAGATTAGGCTCAGCTTTCTGTGCTTGCTCCATGTGTTCCTTCTCCTTCTCGTGCCGCCTTTTACAAAAATGCACAATGTGTGCTTGAATCACCTGCCAACACTTGGCCTCTATTCCTACTACTTTATCCAGGTTGTGCTGCACTTTTTTGGGGAGCTCCTTTTTTTACATGTGGTAGAAGATATCCACATTCTTGTCCCATGCTTCTCCCATCTCTGCCCTCGACATTTCTTGAATTAATTGAATATGGGCAGTAGGATCCTCATCTAGGTTCATTGTTTTCACCAAGATAGAATGTATATTGGGCACATCGGGGTTCATCATTCTAAATGCCCCCCAAACGTGTGTCCTATAATTATTAAAGGCCGCTCCATCACGGGTATTCGTGTTCAGTTGAACCCCTGATTTTTTCCAGAGCTCATCTGCTCGTTCCCCATGAATTCTCTGAAAATGGTTTTAATGTCCCCAATCGCTAACATAATACCAGCAGTTTGTTTTTCCAAGGCATAAATCCACTTCCCCACCCCTGCAGTAAGCAAAGCAAGCATCTTCATTAGATTATTCCAGTCCATGTATGACCATGGGACATGATACGCCTTCCCCTGACCCTTCTGGAGTGATGGGAATTGAGTTGCCCCTACCTTTACTGGGGCTTTTCCCCATCTGTCCTTTGCCTTTCCCTACAGCCATGTGAGCCCCACGGCGTGTCCGAAGGCCCCATGGTGTGCTTTCCCTAATTACTGCTGGAATGGGAGGCACAACTATTACCCCTTGTCCTCCCTGCTCGTCATCTGTTTCCCATTCATCCTCTTCCTCCTCTGCCCTATTGCCAAATCCCCTAATCTTTCTGTGGGGGCAGAAGCATTTTTGTTACTGCCATAGCATGCCGCTTCTCTTTCTCCTTAGAAAAGAGAAGACAATCTGTACCTGTGGTGGCACGTCCTTCCTCCAAATCCATATTTACTCCCTTTATGAATGATTTATGTAACCTAACGAGTATCTGACCATGCCTCCATCTCCCTTACTCAACCTCCTTCACTTGCCTATTACCTTCTTCCTGTTCTTTACTACTGCTCTGTTGTAACCGCATTACTTCATTCTCTGCTAATTTTACTGCTTCTTCCTGTTTTTGTTGCTCCTGCTTCTCTAGCACTATCCCCAATCTATCTTCTATTCTAGTGACAGGGGAACCTCCTCCCTTCTAAACTCTTCATCTCTCCTTGCTCTTACAGTTCTCTCCTGCTCTAGTTCCTTCAGCTCTAATTCCAGTGCTGATCTAAATGTCGAATAGACTTTTCTCATTCCACCTCGCATCTGAGACCCATTAATAACTTTTACTAAAGAAGGTGTTATCCTGCTTTTCTCCTCATGATCCCATCTTTCGAAGATTAGAGATGATGGGGTGTCGCCCCTGTCCGTCTTGCAACCACGGTAGTGGTTACTGGATAGTATGGAGTTTCAAATTCAGGGTTAGTATATCCTTCTGCGGGCGACAAAGTATAGCACCCATATGGGGTGGTGCAGAAGAAACTCCTACACATTCCTTTCTTGTCCACTCCTAAACAGTCATCATTTTATGAGTCTTCCCATCCTTCTCGTACAACTTCCATAACGCCAAGATATTCAATCTATTCTCCAACATACCCTTATCGTAAGACCCTTCATTTTGCCTTTTGTTTCCCTCAAACATTCTCAATGATATTTCAAAATATTCACCTTATATCCGGGAAGCACCTGACAAATGATTCAATGGAGTCTCCATACTCAAGACCAATATAACTAACATTTTCAAAAATCGTGATATAACCCCCAAGAACCAAACCCATAGCACAATAATTACTACCCACAAAAAATCCACTCACTCTCCTTACTCGCCTTCATCTCGGTAATCACACACTCCGAAAGCATACATTAAAAACAACATATTATAAAAACACATGCCACCCAAAAGTCCTCTTTACTTCTCTGAGATTTCTCCTTCACATGAGCATAAAAACTAGTGCAGTGTTTTTCACAACAACACTTCTGTTTCTCTCTCTTCTTTACTAGTACAACACTCTCGACTACAGTGCTGCCTTTTCCTTACTACAGGAAGATACCTGTTGAGATGGATTCCTGAACTCTGACCTGGTGGGCAGAGGTTCAGAAGGCCAGCCTAGTTTCTTGGAATAGGATAACCTTCTGGACAAGCCAGACCAACCAAGGTAGCTATGTGCGGCGGTCAAGACTAGGAGTCAGAAGGGGTGAGGGTGATCAAAAGCCCACAGTGAGCACACACTTTAAATGACCTACAAATTACTCTGTCAGGTGTATTTATCAAAAATACATATACATTTATTGAAGGGCTTTTAAATCAAACACAAAGCAAATATCAGTAGTAATAATCAAACCAACACCACACTAACTGTTAAACATGTGTACAGTCACCAATGGCCTAAATTAATAGCACACAGTATGGGTCCACAACCTTCAAAGAAAGGGAGCATACACTGCAAATATCATTTAGGCAGACCTTTGCAATTCAAACCCTAACTGAGAGGCAGTCCAGTCCTTAAAATGAGGGAATTTTGAGCTCAAAAGTACTTTTGGTGCTGGTGCATGCGATCGTGCGGTTAAGTCAAAAAGGGGTCTCTTGCAGCGACTATAGCAACTCAGGAAGGTGGGTGAGGAAGGTGGGTGAGGCATTGAAGAATATGTTCCCACTATTCAAGAAGGGTCTCGCCGAGATGGCAGAGCAGGATCCAAGAGTTGGGAATAGCTCATTAGCAGCGGCTACCTTGATGAAGCAGAGTGGCCCTCAAGGGACACTTGTGCCTAAAAATGGATAGATGCACCAGGGGCCACCTGTAAGGGTTACAAGTACTCACCGACCCTTGGTGCAACCGGGACCAAACTTCGGCAGACGAGTCCACTTCGGTCACAGGTTTGAATCATGCAGTTGCGCGGCTCTGCAGCTTTTAGGGACTGCGTTCCAGGGATGATTCTGTGGCGGGACAGTGGCGATTTCTCTGCTCCTGATGAAGGGATCAGGCCAATTCCACTGCAGAGAGTCTGAGGGCACAGGGGGGCACAGCAGCAAGGCACCCACAGAGTTCATCACAACAGCTTGGCGACACAGTGACCACGTATGCTCGGATTCAGGCGTACTCTCCAAATTCCAGACCTAGGAATGCTATGTATACGAAACTCGACAGGAGAGTGCCTTATACCCAGAACTTACAGACTCCAAATGCGCAAGTGTCAACTCAAGATGACGGCGGTTCCAGGGCAAAGGTCCTGTACGAACTGGTCAGTTCACTGAGCGGTCTAGGAACACTTCCAAAAAGGCTCACTTACAAGTTAAGTTGGAGGTGCCGAGAATAGTTAGTCCCACTATTCCAATGGGTCGAAGCGCCTTTGCCGACCTTCTGGGTTTGATCAGAAACAGGGGGTGTAACGGGACGGCAGTGGGCTCAGGGTGCAAAACCTTCCAGCGGGTCACCAGCATTTCCTTGGCTCTGCTTCTTGGTTTCAGGATACTTGGCTCCTTTACTAAGTTTGGTGCTAACTCAGAAGATCGACCTGGCAGGGGTGTGAGATGCTTTCTCTTATCCAGAATCTCCTTCACGCAAAAACGAAGAGGTCCCAATGAGAGATCTGCTCACATACAGCCATCCCAGATGTGGACCAATCACGGACCACCGTGGTCCCAGTCATTCCCAGCATACCAGACATCCTGGCACCCAGGATGGGTATTGGCACCAGACAGTCCAGCCCACATCCTGGGCCGCACATACAAGGCATGCAGAAGCCCGCAAAAGATTCGGATTGCGTAAGGGTCTGCATGACCACATAAGGAATTTCCTGGGTCTGCTCAACCTGGGGAAGGTAAAGGGGCAAGATGGCCAAAGGACAGATCAAAGGACCTCGTGTTATGGCCATTTTAGGCACTGGCCACTGTCCTGGGCCAAATGCAGTAAACGCGGTATGGACCATAGAAAAGGGTTAAAAATACATGAAAAGTAACAGCTGCCACCAGCTCTGTCCATGCCACATTTGTACATTCACGAAAAAATCCTTTGAGGGTGCCTATAGCCTTCAAAATGAAAAGGGGACGCCAGCGCACTGTACTGTAAGATACATTGTGCACTGATAAAATCTTGCTAAAGAATAGCAACAAAGTGAAAGTCTACGGGAAACAAAGTCTCCCAGTACTGACTGTGTTAAGGGTTTGTCAATTTCCCCATAACAAAATGAGGAGAAGCCCAGAGAAGTGCAGCAGAAGGCTGGGCTCCACTGGAAAAAGTCAGTCTAGGATGGTCAGACAACAGAAAAAAGTTGGGGGGTTCACAACTGGAGGGGAAATTACACATACATGGAAATCGTTCATAACACTCACCCCTCCCAGACCAAGGACAGGGGGAACTAATCCACCTCTGGCTGGGATTCTTGTTCAGGTCAGTTAAACATTCATGGCAACCCATCAGCATTGCTATGTTGAACACCTGGACTATGCTCGATGTTGATGTCAAAACCTTGCAGGCTTATGGACCACTTGAGCAACCGAGGATTCTCTCCCTTCATGTTCATGAGCCACTTTAAGGGCTTATGGTCAGTTTGCACAGTGAAGTGGATCCCATAGAGGTAGGGCCTCAGCCTCCTTAGGTCCCACACAACAGAGAAACATTATTTCTCTACTGTGGACCACCTGAGCTCTCTGTTCCTAAACTGGCGATGTATGAATCCAATAGGGTGTTCATTACCTTTCTCATCTACCTGTGATAGAACAGCACCTATCCCAGTGTCAGTGGCATCTATCTGCACAATAAAATTAATTTGGTAATCCAGGTCCCTGAGAACAGGGGCCTAGCACACAGAGTCTTTGAAGCCATTGAAGGCCTTCCAACAATCCTCAGACTGAGAGACCCTCTTGGGTTTCTTAGGAGTTGTGAGAGCAGTCAGAGCAGCAGCTATGGTGCCATAGTCTTCCATAAAGTTTCTATAGTACCCTGTGAGACCTAAGAAGGCTCTCAACTGGGTTTGTGTTGTGGTGGTAGGCCAGTGCTGTACTGCTTGTACTTTACTGGGTCGAGGTTGTATCCTCCCTCCACCTACTTCATGCCCAAGGTAGACCACTGAACCTTGACCAATCTGACACTTACTGGCCTTTTAGTCAAGTGGGCCTTCCAAAGAGCCTGCAATACAATTGTAAGGTGTTTCACATGATCCTCCCAGGTGCAAATGAAAACTGCTATATCATCCAGATATTCAAGACAGAATTCATCCAACCCTTTAAGGACATGATTCACAAGCCTTTGAAAAGTGGCAGGTGCATTTCTCAACCCAAAGGGCATACCCTGAACTGGTAAAGGCCTTCTGGAGTTGGGAATGCTGTTTTCTACGTGTCATGTTCTGCTAGGGCTATTTGCCAATACCCTGCAGTGAGGTCAAATGTGCTGAGGTACTTGGAGGCACCCAAGGTATCCACCAGCCCATCCCTTCTAGGTAAGGGGTGTGCATCTGTCTTGGTGACAGCATTCAGAGCCATGTAATCCACACCGAACCTCAACTCAGAGGAACCTGCTTTTGGAACCAGAACCACAGGACTGGACCAAGGACTACTGGAGGGTTCAATAACCCCCAAGATCTAACATCTGGTTCACCTCCATCTTGATGTAAGATCTCACCTTATCTGACATCCTGTATCACCTACATTTAATAGGTACACTATCTCCTGTGTCAATATCACGTTTGCACAAACGTGTCAAACCAGGAGCTACAGAAAACAAGGGGGAGAATCGCCTCAGCACACTTCTCACCTCATCTTGCTGATCAGAAGGAAGGTGAGGGACCACTATGACACCCTCAATGGACATGTCTGAAGGACTGATCTGGAACAGATCAGGAAGAGGTTCTGACTCTTCCTCCTCTACATCGGAAGCCAACAGCAGTGCGCTATTTCAACTTGTGGGGTGAAAGCCTTCAGCCTATTCACATGGAACACTTTTGGAGCCTGTCCAGCCCTTCCAAAGTCCACTAAATAGTTAACCTCACCCAGAGACTACACTACTGAGTAAGGGCCTGACCCATTATCCTGTAAAGCTCTAGACCGTATAGGGTTCATGATCAAGACTTGCTGGCCTGGTGTAAAGTTGATAAGGGAAGCCTTCTGGTCATACCATTGTTTCACCAGAGCTTGCCCAGCCTTCAACTTGTCACCAGGCTGGGCCATCGGGAGAACCATTCTCTTCCTTAGACCTAGCACATAGTCCACTACATTGGTAGTGATAGGGGGAGTAGGCATCTCCCACCCCTCCTTGACAATAGCTGAAGGTCCCCTTACAGGGTGACCAAGAAGAGGCTCGAAGGGACTGAAGTCAACCCTCTCTTCAGGTACCTCCCTGTAGGCAAACAACAAGCATGGTAAAAGGAGATCCCATTGTCTCTTCTGGGGCTCTTTCAGAGCCCCAATCAAACTTTTGAGAGTTCTATTGAACCTCTCAACTAAGCCATTGGTTTGGGGTCATATGCTGAGGAAACCTTGTAGGTAATCCCACACACCTTCCACGTGGCTTGCATGTACTTGGACATGAAGTTGCTGCCGCTATCAGACACAACTTCTTTAGGGAAGCCAACCCTAGTGAATATGCCAAGCAAAGCTTTTGCAACTGACTTTGCAGTTACAGTCATTATTGGGATGGCCTCAGGATATATGGTGGCATGGTCGACTAGCACCTCGATAAACCTATTGCCTGAGGAAGTTTGAGGGTGAAGGGGACCAACTATGTCAATCCCTACCCTTTCAAATGGTACCCCCACAACTGGGAGTGGTACCAGAGGAACTTGGATTGTTGTGCCACTTTTCCCACATAACTGGCATGTGGCACAACTCCTACAGTGACTTTCTACTTGCACCCCCATCTTGGGCCAGTAGAAGTGCATGTCTAACCTTTGCTTGGTTCTCTTGATGCCAAGGTGACCAGCAAGGGGGACCTCATGTGCCAGCTGCAAGAGGAAGGGTCTTACATGAAGTGGAACCACCAAACCCATATGGTCTCCTTCTGTAGACTCTGTGGGCTCACTGTAGAGGAGCCCACCTTCCCAATAAATCCTGTGCTTCCCAGGAGGTTCACCGTCAAGCTGGGAGCAGGCCTGTCTCCTTAGGCCTTCCAAAGATGGGCACTCACGTTGGCCCTTACTAATCTGAACCCTATCAGGACCACCTTCAACCAATAAACTTTGGAGTTAAGGATGGTCATGTGGATTAAGAATTTCAGGCAACACCTCTTCCTCGTCAGGTTCAGGTGTTTGGCCAACTTCCTCCACGTCAGTGGTACGCGAGTTAGGGGGAATGATTGCTTGCCCTCTCTTGTCTTTCCTGACTCCTTTAGCCTTGGGGTTGCCTTTTGGCTTGGCTTTGGTCCTGGCCAATGCAGCCCTTGTTTTGACCTTGTACATGGTCTCTCTGCTGTGTCACCCACAAGACCTAAGTCTCTGAGATCATTCCCCAGCAGGACCTTACCTGGGACTTTCCTCTGTATGCTCACTGTAATCCTGTCCATAGCACCATTGATAGTAAGATTTACAGGCATTACTGGGAACTTGAGAGGGGGGCCATAAGCATAAGGAGCTCTGGCAATTTCCACTGTGTTTACCAATGTAGAATCCACCATCGTTCTGCTGGCCCCACTATCCCTAAGGGCAGGAGTATATTATCCATTGATTAGCACACTGTGCTTAAAGTAGTGCATGGTGTTGTCTGGAATGCTAGCATAAGCATCTGAGACTTTAGGCTCCCAAAATCCCAGGGAAACTAGGACTATCTCAGATTATATCTCACTGGGGAAGGTGTCTGAAGAGAAGGATGCCCCTGTGATCTCTTCTTCCTCATAGGAAGGGAAGGCAAGACTCACAGAGTGGACCCCCAAGGTTTTGACCTTACATCTGGGGTCCCCTTCACATGGTCATTTGCTCCATAAGCCACACAAGATCCACTGGGTCTTGGTACATAGGGAAGCATACTATAACCAGAGTTCTGTCTGGGAGTATGACTCCCACTTTCCTGAACATTCTCTTGGGACTTACCCTTGAATTTCTTTTTATGGCTCTTTTGAGAGGAAGTTTTATCAGATACCCCACCCGCGTTATCTTTGTGCTTTTTCCCCTCCTGCTTAACAGGAGTAGTTTTGACCTTATGGGACACTCTTTGTGACACTCATAAATCGGCTGCAATAGCCAGCTTCTTAGGATCAAACTCCTTTGAATCAGCCAAGTGCTGCTTAAGTGGGTGCCTACCCTCCCATTCGACCCAATGCTGACCACACCCAATGTGGTTCCGCCTCCGCACCTAACACAAGACGACAATGCAGACACTGGGGCAAAGGGTGCACATATACACCACTTGACAGCTGTGGCAGAGATGCCAAAACAACCGATGAAGAAGAATAAGATACATGTCCATTCTGAAAAACACGATAAGGGGCCCTCTGCTCATAGAAGACAGACCCCCCAGACCTCTGAACACGGGAATCCTCACCTCTGGCTTCTGCCCTCAGCAGGAGGTACTCTAGGGAAAACCCCAAGGACATACCTCCTGTGGCCCCTCAAGTTACCCCTGAGGCACCCAAATCCATTCTGTCTGCAACACCCTGGACCCAAACACAGTTTGAAGACACCATGGGAAAGATTTTGTTATTTGGAGACTTTATGAGCAAGCTGCCCATTTCTCAAAACCATACTGAGCAGCCTTCTGTGCCACCTCCAGTGCCAGTGGCACCCTCTCTTCCCACCCCCCCACCAGCCCTACCACCCAGGGAGCCCTTGCAGGATCTCTTCATGGGGACCTGCAGTCCACACTAACAGACTAGGACATGTGGGTGGATGATGAAGTCCCTGTGTACCCACTCCTTTACTAGGGCAGTCATCTCACAGGTGCAAAAGACATTCAGGGCCTCGCCTTCTGTTCCCCTCTACATTAGAGGTCACGTCAAGCCAGACTCTCTGGTGGTGACTGCCAGGGAGAATTCTCATAAATGTGCTAATTTCCTTCACCTTAGAGACCCCCAGCAACTTTGCTGGATTTTGTGAACTTGATTTTTTTTACCTGGAAAGAGTGAGCTTTTTTTCCCACTCTTTCATGTATTTTGATGTGTGTTTTACTCTTGTGTTCTTTGATTATGGAGTTTTAAGATAACTCAATAGGCATATTTTCATGTGTTTTACACAGCACCCACAGTGCAGTGACACAGAAATGGACTTCCCAAAGGTTTAAATACCTTCTCTGGGATAAACTACCTTTTCTCAGAGAATGTAAGGTTACATTGACTTTACTACTCTTTTTAAATTCCTAGACCTAGCGCACACTATCTTCCTATAGAGTGCTGGAGTGGTTACCTAGTATTCCCTGTGTCTAGAAACTCATGTAGCAGTCAAATGCTACCCTTTTCTATGGCTGTTGGCAGTGGTTTTACAATGAACTACCATGATTTTTCCCCGACTGCGAACACCGGTAGCTAAAATTTGCGGGAGCCATGTTTTTCAAGATGGAGCCTTAAGCCCCTTTGTTTAAACGAGTCCCAGTCTTCTTTTTTCACCATTTCCTTTTTGAAAGGTCCTTCTAGAGTTTGTCTCTGCGCGCCAAACTAGGTTTCGTATCTTTGTTTCTATGCCTTTTGCGGGCTTCAGGACTGAAGACCGCCTCTGGCGTCTGAGTGCCTGGGGTGGGCAGGAAGTGAGGGAGGTGCCTGAAACTCCCTGAGCTTAGTCTCCTAGGAGACCCAAATGCACTCTGGCGTGATTGGCTGGCTGACTGTCCGGCAAGGACAGCCACCCTGCTGGGTGAGTGGCATCTAGGCTGGAATGAATGGGAGAAAACTGTTTAAAAGGCGAGTCTATTGGACTGAAAAGCTGAGTTGACAACTGGAACGAAAGAACCAAAGACGAGCTGGAGAAGGGCGGCTGCTGCAACTCCTGGACCGTTGGTTTGCCTGGTGAAGCCCTGCTGCAGGTCCGAATTGCCAAGTTCATCTCGACAGAGAAGCCCCTTCAAGGACGACTTTTTCCTTTCAGTTGGTGGGACCAATCAACTCATCTCCCATCTGGGTACCATTCTCGGAGCTGGTTAGGTTTAACCAGGGGGAAGGATACCAGCTTGTGTGCTTGATCACAACTACTGGAACAGAAGTGACTCCATTTTGTCTGCATTTTCCGATGAATGGTCATCCCTCTTGTCCCCACGACTGAGGCTCAGGAACAGTGAGATATGCAGGAACTGCCAGGGACCAACATCTTTAGCTGCATCTTTTGGTTCATATTAAGGTACTGTGCCAACCCGACTGAGAGAAGGCATCTCTCGCAGTGAAAGTTTGTGGAACTTTCCCATTTTACAGGCCTAATCAGCTTGTGACCCCACATATGATTTTTTTTTCGTACAAACTTCTTCTGAGAACATTGGCAAAGACTTCACCGTTTACTACAAGAACTGCTCTTTCCTATTCAAGACATTAGTCCATTGACTTTGTCCTAGACCTATTGAACTGAATCGAGTCCTCTAATGAACTAAAGGTATTTTTACTGCCTAAGACAGAATTTGTGATCTATTCTATTAACTTGTGGCTTTTTACTCCCATTGAAAGTAACTGAAATGCCATTTTGCTCCTATTTCAGGGGAGCCTAATTTACTCAGAAACGTATTGGTCTGGTATTGAAGTATATTTGTGTATAATATTAAGTTGCCTCCTTTTAGTGAATGTTTTCAAAATGATTGTGTAATAAAGTAATCAGTGTTTTACCAAGAAACCTTGAGTGTGTCTACTTGAACCTCTGTGATTGTAAGACCTCTGTGCAACATCCTTGTGCTGCTCACATTCCCTCTTAAGATAAGCCTGGCTGCTCAGCTCGCTACCATAAACTGTGTAGTACAGACTTATACCAAAGGTTGGTTTTTGCTTACACCTGTAGTCTTAAATGTATGTGGTGGTCCCAGAGGGTACTGCATGTAATTCCGCCTAACAGTGACCACTACCAGAAAGAGAGCGAAAAAAGGAGTGCAAAAAACTATACACACTAGGTAAGGGTATCACATCCTCTTCTGCGTACCGCATAAGAATAGGAAACAATACCACCTTGCTTGCCAGCTATAGCAGCACCCAGTGAGATGAGGTTACACGACAGCTGCACTCACTACCAGAACCAGCCCGTTCACACCTTCTTAAGGTCACCACTGAGGGTAACAGGTCTCCCAAAACATCCTAATGAATGTCCTGGATTCGGTAAACACCCCAGAAAGGGTCATTGCGGAGGGTAAGCTCCTGAAAGACACTCTTGGCTTAGAGACCCAGGGTTTAAGCCAGAGACACAGGCAGCTCTAATTAACATGCCCATTGAAGAAGGTTCCCTCTTTGGGAAAGCTGTTGACGACCAGCTGGAGACAGCAAAGAAGGAGCACGAAACCATCAAGACCTTTGGTCGAATTTCAACAAAGCCCTTTGTCCCAAGAGGGGTATTCAACACATGCCTAAACCTTCGCCTCTGGTGCCTCCTTTAACAGTCCACATGTTCAAACATCCTATCACTACCAGCAGCATGGATTCCGCTGTGGAAAAGGACGAGACAGAGCTGCAGTCTCTAGGGGCATACCAGCCCCTGCCTCCAAATGATGAGCCGATCCACATTCCCTCCCATACGTCCCCACTCAGGGGTTGCATAACACTCTTCGCACAGCAATGGCAGGGAACAACGTCAGACCGCTGGGTTCTAGATACAGTGGCCAAGGGCTGCTCGGTAGAGTTCCTTGAACACCTCCAGGATCCAGATCCTACTTAAAAAAAGGAGCCATCAAGCTGGTGTCCTTCATGGAACAAAATCAAGGTATTTATTATTATTATTATTATTATTATTATTATTATTATTATTATTATGATTAGGTATTTATTCAATGTATTTCCTTGTTCCAAAGAAAGTTCTGACCATGCATCCAGTGCTGGACCTGCACCCTGCAAACACATATGTCAAACCCCAAAAATTCAGGATGATAACTTTGCAGGACATCATCCCACTACTGAATCTTGGGGATTACAAGGCAACATTGGACATGAAAGATGCATACTTTAATATTTCAAGTCTGTCAGCAGAAGTAAAATACCTCATATTGAAATTAGGAAATGAGCACTACCAATTTAGAATGCTTCCATTCAGCATTGCATCAGCCCCCAGGGTATTCACAAAGGTCCTAGCAGTGGTGGCCGCCCACTTATGAAGGCAGTCCATTCCAGTGTACCCTTACATAGACGACTGACTAATTACCAGTGACTCCCCCCAGAAGTGGCTTCAAAGTACGCAGCAAACAATCAATCTGCTCTTCCAATTGGGCTTCCCCATAAACTAAAGAAGTCAAATCTAGTGCCCAGCCAGGTTAAGCAATTTTTGGGGCCACTAATCAAAACAGACGTCACACTAGTCTTCTCCTCTGAGGAGAGGGTCCAAAACATGCAATTTCAAACACCTCAGTACGTTGCCGGTCGTCAGGTGATGGTACGACCGGTGATGAGCCTGCTGGGAATTATGGCTTCCTGCATCTACCTAGAGCCTCACGCCAGGCTCCGCATGCATCCAATGCAAGTGTGGCTAGCAAAACTATGGTCGCAAGCAAGCGGGCTGTGGGATGATCTAGTGGTTGTTTCACAACCTCTGGCTCAGTCACTACATTGGTGGAACAGAAACAATCTGCTAAAGGGACTTCCTTTCCACACCAGCGATCCAGGCCACTCTCACAACAGACGCGTCTATGACTCGGTGGGACGAATACTTCCTGCATCACACTGCTCATGGCCTGTGGATCCTGGCCCTGACCAGGAATCACATCAACCTTCTAGCACTGCTAGTGATTTTCAAAGCACTTCAGTTCTTTAAGACTCAGCTAGCGCAAAAGATAGTCCTAATCCTCACGGACAGTACCACAGCCATGTATTTTATCAACAAACTAGGGGGGACACATTCTCCAGGGCTGTACAAACTAACCCAGAACATCTGGCTGTGGGCACTACGTCACAACATGTTCCTAGTGGCTCAGCACGTTCCAGGGGAACTCAATTCTCTGGCAGATGTGCTAAGCAGGAGTACAATGCTTCCCTCGGAGCATGAATGGCAACTAAACAGACGTGCTGAACTGTGTCTTCTCAAATTGGGGGTTCCCAGAAATAGACATTTTTGCGGACCTGGAAAATAGGCAATGCCAAGATTACACGTCGAGGTTTCCCCAGAAAGGATCCAAGGAGCATGCACTTCTGATGAACTGGTCAGGGAGATTTGCATACATTTTTACCCTGAAACCTCTTCTCAACAAAATACTACACACGCTACATTGGGAACAAGTGACATTGATCCTAATAACTCCAATGTGTATTTGCATTTGTATATTCGTAGTGCGCACCTTGCCCCGGGGCATCTGGCCGCATATTTAAGGCAGTTACAAGTTACAGCAGTAAGATACAATATACATGTTAATATTTAACAAATTTACAAAACTGTACAAAACACCCTATAATGATGAGAGGAACAAATCTAAATATACAATATAAACAGACTATATATAATGCGCAGTCGGTGATGGTAATAACAGATGACAGGGTTATAGAGAGGAGGCAAGGGCATGTAGCCACCGTTTGGTTTTAGCTTTGAATGAATGGAAGTAAGGAACGTTCCTAAGAGCATTAGGTAAGGTGTTCCAGAGCTTAGCCGTGAGGACTGGGAAGCTCGACCCTCCGGCTGTCTGAAGCTTGTAACTAGGAATAGTCAGTGTGTGAGCCTGGGCAGATCTTAGGGGTCTTGTAGCTGTGTGTTGTGTGAAGCACGTGGATAAGTAGGCCAGGGCTGCATTGTTCTGGGCCTTGTGGGTCAAGGAGAGTGCTTTGAGGGATATGCAGTGAGTAATGGGTAGCCAATGTAAGTTGCGTCTGGTGTTGGATATGTGAGCGCGCCTAGGTACGTTTAGAGCTGCCCTTATGGTGTTGTTCTGCGTGACCTGGAGTTTATCAATGGTTGTTTGACTAGTCCCTAAGTAGAGGGCGTTACAATAATAGATTTTGGACATGATGAGGGTTCTGGCGAGAGTCAGGCAATTCTCCGTTGTCAGAGAGGGGCGACATGCTGTAATCAGTTTACAAGTATAGGAAGATTCTGAAACAACTGCGTTGGTTTGTCGATTGAGGGACAGAGTGGAATATAAATATATTCCAAGAGCTTTGGTGACGTTAGAGACTTTAATATAATTCCCGTCAATATAGAAGGATTTGTATTTGGGGTCAAGTTGAGTGAGTTTGTATTGAGAGCAAAGAATTATTAACTCAGTTTTTTCATCATTGAGGCAGAGCCCATGATGTGCCATCCAGGCCTGGATGACAGTGTAGACTACATTAAGTGCTTTGGCATCTGTTACATAGTCGTCCATGATAGGGATGAGTATCTGGGTGACGTCCGCATAATTTGTGTAGGAGACACCCAGATAGTCAAGTATATCAAAGAGCGGTTTAGAAAACACATTGTAGAGTGTGTGGGATATACAGGATCCTTGCGGTACTCCGCACGGGACATGGGCAGGCTCAGCTTCTGCTGAGGGCGAAAAGACCCTAATGGTTCTGTTCGCTAGGAAAGAGCTGATCCACAATGTGGCAGCATCAGAGAAGTGGGTGGGCATGCCAGACCTGGTTCTCACACTTCCAAGCTCTACTCTTCTATCTCTGATACTCTTGATGCTCTTGCCCTGTCATGAGGATCTGTTTGAAGCCCAAGGCCAAGTGCAATTCTTGGTATGACTCTGCCCTAGCCACCCTTAAACAAAAGTGCAGCGGGGCTGAGAGGAAATGGAGGGCTTATTGTTCATCCTCTGACAAAATGGCCTGCCACCTGCTCCAAAGACAATACTGACTCTCTGTCTAAACTAAGAAGACAGCCCACATCCAAGCCTTTGTCTCTGTGGCATCTAACAACTCGGCCGAACTCTTCAGAATCTGAAAGGAGCTGGCCAACCCTGCTGCAGTCTCTACCTCTCCTGTCACCTCCCAGGCCCTTTGCATGGCTCTTGCCTCTCACTTCATCTCTAAAACCCAGGATATCCTGTCCACCCTCTCATCCCCTCCCACTCTTCTCCCTTCTCCTTCTGCAAACTCTGGCCCTCCTACAGCCACCCCCCCCCACCTCTTTCTCTTCCTTTCTTCTTTTCTTCCCTGACAAGGTTTCCAGACAAGTACGATCTATGAAAGTCGCATCAAAACAGGTTCTTCCATGTTCGTGCAAAACCATCAAGGACCACATTGACACACTTGCTCCTGCCCTGGCTGGTTTCTGCAACCTCTCTTTCGCCTTTGGAGTCTTTCCCTCTCCCCTGAAGCACTCTCTTCTCAAGAAACCCACAGCCGACCCTTCTTGCCCGGCAAACTATCGCCCGATCTCCATCACACCCTTTCTTGGCAAACTCTTGGACAATTTGGCCAACTCGCAGCTTAACCTTCGCTCTGATTTTGTTGGTTGTCTCCATGATCATCTATTTGGCTCTAGAGCTGCTAGAAGCATGGAAACTGCTCTCCTAAATATCTGTGAAGACCTACTCTCCACCTTTGACTCTAACATCCGTTCTGTCCTCATCCTACTCGATCTCTCTTCTGCCTTTGACACAGTCAACCATGCCATCCTGCTCTACCGTCTTCATGATAACCTGGGTATCACTGGTCAGGCTCTGACCTGGTGGACATCTTTCCTCTCTGATCGACCCTTGCTGGTCCAACTTTGGTCCTTCATTTCCTATATCCCCCTCTCTACCTGGGGTGTTCCCCAGGGGTCTACCCTCTCTCCCTGGCGTTTCAACCAATACCTGGCAACTCTTGCCCATTGCATTGCCTCTTTCTGCTCCAATTTTCAGTGCTATACGGATGACACTCAACTCATTTTCAGGATTCCCTCGGCCACCTCTTCTCCTTCTCTCATCTCTGATTTCCTGTCTGCCATTCAGGAGTGGTGTACTACCAACGATCTCTGCCTTAATGCCATCAAGATGGAGATCCTCCAACATCGGCACACCTTCACCCTCCTTTCCTTTCACTCTCTGGCCAGCCTGCCTTGGCCCTCCTCCTACCCCCACTTGCGAGGCTAAAAACCTCTGGGTCATCTTCAACTCCACGCTTTCCTTTTCTGCCCACATCTCTGAGGTCATTAAAAAGTTAAACTTCCTACCGCAACTCCTCAGAGTTATTCTGCCTTTGCTCTCATTCCCCCAGAAGCTCACTGTATTCCGAGCCCTGGTTCTCCCTAGGCTGGATTTCTGCAACAGCCTCTTTCTAAATCTACCTGCTTCTACTCTCCAGCCTTTACAAATCATACAGAACAGGACTGCAAGACTTGTCCTGGGCCTTAAGTCCTGGGATCATATTTCTCCAGCCCTGAACTCTCTTCATTGATTCCCTGTGTTTGCAAGGATTAAATTCAAGACCTGATGCATTGTCCACAAGGCTTTCTGGGGCCTGGGTACAAAATACCTTCAACTCGCCCACCGCAAATACCTTCCCTCTTGAGCGCTTCGCTCTTCCGCCTCTAGCTCCCTGTAGATGTCTGTCTTCGGCTGGGGCCTCCCTCTGGAATAGCCTCCCTGCCACTCTAAAACATGAGGAGAACCATCTCCGATTCTGGAAGCACCTCAAGACCTTCCTCTTTGCTTCTGCCTTCTCTCCCCCTCTCCCCTGTTGATTTGATCTGTTCTGCTTAGGCATTGTGCACCTCGTTACCCTCTGATTTCAGGCACAGGTATTTTCCCACCCTGACATGCACCCGCACTGCCTCCTGGCAACCCTTGCACTTTGGAGTCTGTATCTGTAACCCTACAGCCCCCCCCCCCCCATTTTTCTCTGCACTTATCAGACACCCTTGGTCTGTACTTCTTAAGCTGGCACTTGCCACTTGCTGGCTGCACTACCATTTGTTGCTTGTTATTGTTTTTCATTCTTACACTCCACACTTTCCACTTCCTACCTGCCCCCTGCACTGTCCCCCTTCCCTCTCCCCCACACTTGCATGTTCTCAATGTCATTGGGCCTAGTAACATCATTTTTTTGTTCTCCATTGTTCCCCTCCCTTGCCTCATTGTGCTCTGAAACACATGTGTATGAGCAAGATACAAATAAAAAATCAATATCAATACAAATGCTGTTCCTGTGTCCTCCCATGAAACTACCCTGCACAGACAAACTGTTAACCCAGGAACAGGAAACAATGCTGCACCCATGCCCTCAGAAGCTGAACTTAGCAGCTTGGCTCCTGAGGTCATAGAAGTTGGTCACATTAACCTAGCTGAAAGATACATGGAAATACTCAAAAAACACGCAAGCCTAGCACAAGGCACTGCTATTTTAACAAATGGAAATGCTTTGTGTCATGGTGCAGGATATGGTCTCTTAATCCAGCCATCTGTTCACCATCAAATATAGGCAAAAGCCTGCTATATTTACTTGACTCAGGCTTAGTCTTTAACTCACTCAAGGTACACCTAGCGGCTCTCTTCGCTTACACCACTTCTCAGAGTAAAATATCGTGGTGGAAGGTGCCTGTGGTTAAGGCTTTCATGGAGGGTGTCAAAAAACTGTACCCTGAAATCTCTAATCCTACTCCTGGCTGGCACCTCAATGTTGTGCTCACAAGGCTCCTGGGGGCCCCCTTCGAGTCTGTGCACAAGGCCAGTCTAAAACATCTTACATACAAAACAGCCTTTCGAATATCTGTTACCTCTATCAGAAGGGTCAGTGCACTACAAGCTCTGTTAGTACAATACCCCTGTGTAGTTATACACAAAGACAAGGTGGTGTTACACACACATCCGCGCTTCTCAGCCAAATTCATATCAAAATTCCATGTAAATCAAACTATAGAGCTTCCTGCATTCTTCCAGAAACCTACAAATGCAGCAGAAGAAGTCAGCGTACACTAGATGTATGCAGAGATGTCGTGTTCTACCTACAAAAGACAAAGTTGATCAGGAAAACAGATACAGGCCGATTCATGGAATAAATGTGCGCCGAAAATCCCGGCGCAGAGGGGCCAATACGTGCGCTGCGCCGAAAATTAGCGAAAAGCGCAGGGAAACCAGCGCACGTCGATTCATGGAAGTCCGTGCGCAAGAAAAGCAGAGGACGTGCGCTGAAAAAGCGCGCGGCGCAGGCCGGCGCACAGGTCAACCAACGTCGTGCGCCACGGCCACTGCGCTATCACTCCGAGCGCAGCGCACAGCTCTAAAGTAGGCGGAACACAGGGCGGGACACTCGGAATGGGGAATAAAATGGGGCACAACACTCGGAATGGGGAAGAATGTGGGCGGCACGGGGAAAGTTTAGGAGGCAAGTGCGGGGAACGCCCACACGCTCGCATACAACACGTATTCATGGAATAGAATAGGGCAAAAAAGCGCACGCTCAAAGCAGCGCACAGGCACAAACAGGCACAAACACGACCGCCACAAGAAAGCAGGCGGTAGCGTCTCTGCGCCTGCAAGAAATGTGCGCTAAATTGTGCGCCAACAAATAGCACCTATATACAGACATGATCAATGTCCAATACTGTGGCCCTCCAGGACAAATGACGTACAAAGGGGTACCCACAAACACAGACACGCGCTGAGAGAAAAAATAAACGTGTGCGTGTATACCGGGGTGCGCGGGAAGTTGCACACGCGATATGGCCGGGTACGTGGATTTCAGGGGTGCGCGGGAAGTTCCACACGCGATTAGTCAGGGTACGTGGATTGCAGGGGTGCGCGGGAAGTTCCACACGCGATATGGCCGGGTACGTGGATTTCAGGGGTGCGCGGGAAGTTCCACACGCGATATGGCCGGGTACGTGGATTGCAGGGGTGCGCGGGAAGTTCCACACGCGATATGGCCGGGTACGTGGATTTCAGGGGTGCGCGGGAAGTTCCACACGCGATATGGCCGGGAACGTGGATTTCAGGGGTGCGCGGGAAGTTCCACACGCGATATGGCCGGCTACGTGGATTTCAGGGGTGCGCGGGAAGTTCCACACGCGATATGGCCGGGTACGTGGATTGCAGGGGAGCGCGGTAAGTTCCACACGCGATTAGTCAGGGTACGTGGATTTCAGGGGTGCGCGGGAAGTTCCACACGCGATATGGCAGGGTACGTGGATTGCAGGGGTGCGCGGGAAGTTCCACACGCGATATGGCCGGGTACGTGGATTGCAGGGGTGCGCGGGAAGTTCCACACGCGATTAGTCAGTGTACGTGGATTTCAGGGGTGCGCGGGAAGTTCCACACGCGATATGGCAGGGTACGTGGATTGCAGGGGTGCGCGGGAAGTTCCACACGCGATATGGCCGGCTACGTGGATTTCAGGGGTGCGCGGGAAGTTCCACACGCGATATGGCCGGGTACGTGGATTTCAGGGGTGCGCGGGAAGTTCCACACGCGATTAGTCAGGGTACGTGGATTTCATGGGTGCGCGGGAAGTTCCACACGCGATATGGCCGGGTACGTGGATTTCAGGGGTGCGCGGGAAGTTCCACATGCGAATTGGCTGTGTGCTCCCAGGCATTACCTGTACACCCTCCACGGCCCCTGCAGGCAGTACACACCACAGGGAACTACCCTGCACACCTGCTCATGTCTCCCACCACCCCCACCCCCCATCCACCCGGGACACCCTCCACCAGGCCCCCACCCATGTCTCCCACCACCCCCACCCCCCATCCACCAGGGACACCCTCCACCAGGCCCCCACCCATGTCTCCCACCACCCCCACCCCCAGCACTGTGGGGAACCTGCCAGCAGGCCCCCACCCATGTCCAACCCATGTCTCCCACCACCCCCACCCCCCATCCACCAGGGGCACCCTCCACCATGCCCCCACCCATGTCTCCCACCACCCCCACCCCACATCCACCAGGGACACCCTCCACCAGGCCCCCACCCATGTCTCCCACCACCCCCACCCCCCATCCACCAGGGACACCCTCCACCAGGCCCCCACCCATGTCTCCCACCACCCCCACCCCCCATCCACCAGGGACACCCTCCACCAGGCCCCCACCCATGTCTCCCACCACCCCCAGCACTGTGGGGAACCTGCCAGCAGGCCCCCACCCATGTCCAACCCATGTCTCCCACCACCCCCACCCCCCATCCACCAGGGGCACCCTCCACCATGCCCCCACCCATGTCTCCCACCACCCCCACCCCCCATCCACCAGGGACACCCTCCACCAGGCCCCCACCCATGTCTCCCACCACCCCCACCCCCAGCACTGTGGGGAACCTGCCAGCAGGCCCCCACCCATGTCCAACCCATGTCTCCCACCACCCCCACCCCCCATCCACCAGGGGCACCCTCCACCATGCCCCCACCCATGTCTCCCACCACCCCCACCCCACATCCACCAGGGACACCCTCCACCAGGCCCCCACCCATGTCTCCCACCACCCCCACCCCCCATCCACCAGGGACACCCTCCACCAGGCCCCCACCCATGTCTCCCACCACCCCCACCCCCCATCCACCAGGGACACCCTCCACCAGGCCCCCACCCATGTCTCCCACCACCCCCAGCACTGTGGGGAACCTGCCAGCAGGCCCCCACCCATGTCCAACCCATGTCTCCCACCACCCCCACCCCCCATCCACCAGGGGCACCCTCCACCAGGCCCCCACCCATGTCTCCCACCACCCCCACCCCACATCCACCAGGGACACCCTCCACCAGGCCCCCACCCATGTCTCCCACCACCCCCACCCCCAGCACTGTGGGGAACCTGCCAGCAGGCCCCCACCCATGTCCAACCCATGTCTCCCACCACCCCCACCCCCCATCCACCAGGGGCACCCTCCACCATGCCCCCACCCATGTCTCCCACCACCCCCACCCCACATCCACCAGGGACACCCTCCACCAGGCCCCCACCCATGTCTCCCACCACCCCCACCCCCCATCCACCAGGGACACCCTCCACCAGGCCCCCACCCATGTCTCCCACCACCCCCACCCCCCATCCACCAGGGACACCCTCCACCAGGCCCCCACCCATGTCTCCCACCACCCCCAGCACTGTGGGGAACCTGCCAGCAGGCCCCCACCCATGTCCAACCCATGTCTCCCACCACCCCCACCCCCCATCCACCAGGGGCACCCTCCACCATGCCCCCACCCATGTCTCCCACCACCCCCACCCCACATCCACCAGGGACACCCTCCACCAGGCCCCCACCCATGTCTCCCACCACCCCCACCCCCAGCACTGTGGGGAACCTGCCAGCAGGCCCCCACCCATGTCCAACCCATGTCTCCCACCACCCCCACCCCCCATCCACCAGGGGCACCCTCCACCATGCCCCCACCCATGTCTCCCACCACCCCCACCCCACATCCACCAGGGACACCCTCCACCAGGCCCCCACCCATGTCTCCCACCACCCCCACCCCCCATCCACCAGGGACACCCTCCACCAGGCCCCCACCCATGTCTCCCACCACCCCCACCCCCCATCCACCAGGGACACCCTCCACCAGGCCCCCACCCATGTCTCCCACCACCCCCACCCCCAGCACTGTGGGGAACCTGCCAGCAGGCCCCCACCCATGTCCAACCCATGTCTCCCACCACCCCCACCCCCATCCACCAGGGCCACCCTCCACCATGCCCCCACCCATGTCTCCCACCACCCCCACCCCACATCCACCAGGGACACCCTCCACCAGGCCCCCACCCATGTCTCCCACCACCCCCACCCCCCATCCACCAGGGACACCCTCCACCAGGCCCCCACCCATGTCTCCCACCACCCCCACCCCCCATCCACCAGGGACACCCTCCACCAGGCCCCCACCCATGTCTCCCACCACCCCCACCCCCAGCACTGTGGGGAACCTGCCAGCAGGCCCCCACCCATGTCCAACCCATGTCTCCCACCACCCCCACCCCCCATCCACCAGGGGCACCCCCCGCCCATGTCTCCCACCACCCCCACCCCCCATCCACCAGGGACACCCTCCACCAGGCCCCCACCCATGTCTCCCACCACCCCCACCCCCCATCCACCAGGGACACCCTCCACCAGGCCCCCACCCATGTCTCCCACCACCCCCAGCACTGTGGGGAACCTGCCAGCAGGCCCCCACCCATGTCCCCCTGGCCCCAGGTCCTGACGATACACAATCATGGCAGTAATGGCCAGCATACCCAGCACAAACACCCAGGCAAGGATTGCATGCACCCACATAGTGAATGCAATCACATGACACAACCCCAAAGGCAAGTATGCAAAAGAACACATGTCCGTCACACACACATACACAATGGGTGC
Organism: Ambystoma mexicanum; assembly: GCF_040938575.1. NCBI lineage: Eukaryota > Metazoa > Chordata > Amphibia > Caudata > Ambystomatidae > Ambystoma > Ambystoma mexicanum. The sequence continues at coordinate 173,228,956 of NC_090925.1, forward strand.
AAGTGAATGTCAAAACCCATATCATGACATGTAAGAAACCAAAGAGAAAATAACACAAGTGTAAGAAAATATAAAAATGTATTAAAAACAAAAAATAAGTAAACTAATAAAACATACAACTATGTGGCAAAGTAAATAAAAGGTCCAAGTCCGAGAACAAAAATGATTAACCAAAAAACAAAGGATTAAAAAATTAATAGAATTTGTCCAAAGCAAAACCATGTAGTAGGAAATCAAAGAAAAACCATTACGTCATGGTGTAAACAATAAGAAAATTAAAAAATGTATCTCCCAAAAAATAACAATATATACAGGAATGTTCCAGGGTCCATGAGCCCAACACCACAAATGAAACCTAATACTAACTAATAAAAAAAATATGTACAAAAAAGTGGCCATTGTCCGAGCGGTCCAAAATAATAAAAATAAATAAAGGAAACCTAGCACTAACTAACTAAAAAACTATATACAAAGGCAGCGGGCAAGTCCTGCGGCTCACTTGGTGATGCTGGCCAGGGCATCCTCGAACTCCATGTCAATGTCCTGGAGGCGGGACTCTGTCCTGGCCCCGAGGTCTCGCAGGGACAACCCCATGTGCTCACCAAAATCCCTGCGAGCCTCCTCGAGGCACTCAGCCCGCCTCAATGCCCGACGCATGGAGATCTCCGCCCTGGCCATGGCGAGCCGCTCCTCTTCCGCCCGCTGCCGCTCCGCACCTTTCCGCTGGCCAAACTCCTCCCACACGGAACACACCGCCATGCCAGGGTTGCCCTGCCCTCCGGCCGATGCCTGCCCCTCTGATCTTGATGGCCCTGAGCCATGATGCCTCCCACGTCGAGCCCGCTGCTGCCTCCGACGCCACTGCCTCTGCCAGCACGACGGCATCCAGGCTGATGGTAACCACCGACGCCGTCGTGCACGTGCCCTGCCCGATGATGCCGGCACATCTTCCATCTGCTGGGGTCCACTTGCTGTGTTGTCCACCCCTGCTGGACCTCCGACTCCCAACTGTGGCAGGGATGGGATCCCCACCGAGCTGGCTGCATTGGTCGGGGCAGGTCCACAGGGGGCCATGGTGGCATCTGGGCCGGAAGACGGCAAGGAGAACGACCGGTGGATAGCCTGCACAGAGGAGGAGAGGGCCGTCAGATTGGCCAACACATGCAGGAACCCCCCGAACATGGCCGATCCCAATTGGGCCACGTCGGCACGGTGCACTTCGTGATGACGTGCGTGCTCCTCCCGGGAAGCACGCACGTCATCACGAATCACAGCCGTGCGCATCGCGACCCCAATCAGGACCTGCTCCACGCGGCCAGGGGTTCCCACGGCCGCAGGTGGAGGGGAGTCAGTTGACATGGACATCCCCTCTACCTGCGGACGGGCCTGGGACGGGGCATCCCTGCTGGTGCATGGTGGTGCACTCACAGGGTCAGGGACAGCGACATGCACAGGCACCTCCACGGTGACCTGTGCTGCCTCCTGCCCCTGGCCTGCACCACTTGCACCAGCAGGGATGCTCCCACCAGGCCCCATGTGTGCACCAGTGTCGGCCTCCTCCTCCTCTGTGCAAACCACCAACCTGGATGGCTCCTCACCGTCTCCCGCCGTAGCAGGCCCCTGTGGGGGCTCACCCACCCCTTCCGCTGCAGCCGTGGGGGCATCCCCGCCGCCTTGCTCCACAGCGCCGTCTCCGCCCTCTTCTTCACTAGCCGCTGCGTAGAGGGAGACAAAGGACACAAGCATCAGGCTACTGTACAATGGTCCCCTAGACAGGAAGCAATAGCAGATGAGCACCACTGTCAAAGTACACTTCCATCATGTCCCTCCACAACACATGGGTCAGTCCAGGCAAAACACACACAGTAACAGGCATGGTGCATGCCATGCACATTTCCATGCATGTCCAATTGACTCTTGAAACATTCAATGATATGTAACTCACATGCATCATGGCTCATGCATATCACATGCACACACTTCACCTCAGTCACATCCATCTGGCCCCAAACACACCGAACACAGGCGAAACAAGGGTAAGTAGGGTGCGTCACTGAATCTGTGCATTGTCACACACATGTGTCATGCATCCATGGCATGCACAAGTCACAGACACGCAGGTCAGGCACACAGACATGGCTACCATATATGTACCTGGCATCAGCACCCATCCTTCACCCCCATCCATGTCCAGGTACAGAGACTGGCATGCTCTCATGTCCTAAATCTGCATAGGGCTCCCCATGCCGCATTTCAACACATGCAACAACCATGTGGGTCACACATCACTGGTCGCACATGCATTACCATGATGTCCCTGCACACATACATGCATACATGGCCCATGGCACACATACAGGCAAGTATCATAGAACCAGCACACCGCAACATGCCCTGTCTCACACAGTAATGCTTGCACACTTACCGCTCAACTCCAGACGGGCCTCCCTCTCAAGGACCTGGGCGTGGAGCGCTGGGCGTACGCGTTCCAGGACCCTCTTCTGGATCGAACTCATGCGGCCCCGGCCCCCCTCCACGAGGCGCCGGGCCTTCACAAGGGTCCTGGACCTCAAGTCCTCCCAGCGCTTCTTGATCTTCTGGACGTTGCGGGTTGCCACCCCCTCCGCGTTGATGGCAACCACACAGTCGGCCCAGATCCTCTCCCGTCCTTCCTTGCTGGCGCGGGACGATCCAAAGAGGGCATCATACTGCCCCAGGACATGCTCCACCAGGACACCAACTTCGGTGGCAGTGAAGCTGGTGCCCCTCTGCCCCTCTGGCCTGGGGTTGCCACTGGTGCCAGATGTGGAAGTGCCCGACATGGCAACCCCAGAGGCAGGTGTGGGTGGGCAACTGGGTCCTGGGGCTGGGCTGTGGAGCGATGTAATCCCAGTTGGGAGTCTTCAGTTCCAGCAGGGGTGGACACAGCAACTGGACCCCTGCAGATGGCTGATGTGCAGGCACCAAATGGCAGGGCACGGTGGCAGCAGGCAGGCAGGCAGGCAGCAGCAGATAGCACGTGGGAGGCTGCTCAGGGCACTGGGGGGGCAGTAACTCGGCCTTCTGGGCAGGAGCGTGGTGTTCCGTGTGTTTTCGGGTGGCCAGCTTGATACGGAGTGATTTGGCACGTGAAATTCCTGCACGTCAGCGTGAAATCCGAGGAAAGGCCCTTAGCGCGTAAGTGCGTCAGCACGCATACGCGATTCTATTGGACCAGAGTCCCTCAGCGCGTAAGCGCGTCTGACGTGATCCGCACGGGCGTTCCCCACTCAGCACGTGATGACGGAGCACACGTGGAAATACTGCACGTCAGAGTGTCATCGCGTGTAATTGGTCAAAAGTGCGCGTACACGCGATTGGCCTATGTACGTGTATTTCATCGCGTGTAATTGGTCAAAAGTGCGCGTACACGCGATTGGCCTATGTACGTGTATTTCATCGCGTGTAATTGGCCAAAAGTGCGCGTACACGCCATTGGCCTATGTACGTGTATTTCAGGGGTGCGCGGGCACTTACACACGCAAGTACGTCAGCGCACCTGTATGCCTGCTGTGTGGGAATTTCCACACGCTATTGGAGTGGGAACTAGATTCCAGGGGTGCGAGGGTCACACGCTCGCCTAGAACACGCGCAAAGCATTAATTTGCGCACTTTTCAATAAACAAGCCAGATGCCAGGATGAACATACCGTTCCTAGCAGCAGTGGCAGTGGGCTACCAAAGGAGGAGGAGGAGGAGAGTCAGGGCCAGAATATTCACACCCAGAACCAGCCTATTCGGGATGCCTGATGACCAGGTGTATGGGAGGTACAGGTTTCCAGCACACATCATACTGGACCTGGTCAGTGAGTGGGAGGATGACCTCACATCACCCACCCTGTGCTCCCAAGTACTCAGCCCCCTGCAGAAGGTCCTGAATGTACTGCACTTCTTGGCCACTGGATCCTTTCAGCGGACAAGTGCCATAGTGGGTGGTGTGTCACAGGCCACGCAGTCACGCTGCCTACACCAGGTCTTGAACATCATCACTGCACGGCCATCAGTCCGCAGGCACATATATCTCCCCAGGACTCATGCAGAAAGGCGGACGTGCATCCAGGAATTCTATGGTGTGGCTCAATTCCCCAAAGTGCTTGGTGCAATTGACTGCACACATGTGGCTCTACGTCCACCCAGGGCAACAGAGCACATCTATAGAAACCGCAAGCACTGGCATTCCATCAACGTGCAAGTTGTATGCAATGCCAAGGGAATAATCACATCAGTATATGCCAACTATCCCGGGTCCACCCACGACAGCTTCATCTACAGAATGTCTACCCTAGGCCGGGACCTAGAGGCTGGCCAGCATGGAGATACATGGCTGCTTGGTGAGCATGAATGCCACTGCACATGCATGCATGTCAGATACTGGGTCATGACACAACACCACTAATGATACCCATCACCACCTCCGCAGGGGACAGTGCCTACCCTATCAGCCCCCACATGATGACCCCAATCCGGAACCCCACCACGCCACCCGAGGTAAGGTACAACACAGCCCACATTGCAACACGGGGCATAGTGGAGCGCACATTCGGAGTGCTGAAGTCACGCTTTCGCTCCCTTGACCGTTCTGGCGGGCAGCTGTTATATGCTCCCCGAATAGTGTGCAGGATCATAGTGGCAGCATGTGTCCTGCACAACGTTGCAACACGCCGGGGCCTGCCCGTGGACATGGTGGTGCCCCCACATCCACAACCACATGCACGCCCGCTGCGCATGGGAGGGGAAAGGGCACGGGGGGAGGCAGCCCGTACGCAACTGGTGGCCAACTTCTTCACCTAGGAATCACAGTGCTGGCTAGTGCACACTGCTCTGGCACATACCATCTGACAATCAATGATGACACTACCTGACAATGTCACAAAATTACTTGACAATAAACTGTCAGATACACATCAGCCTGAGATTGTTAACATGGAAGTGTCACTATGTGTGCACCCCTACCTACACATACACCAGCAATGCATCACAACGAAAAGACACAACTCCATCAATCAAATATGCATTGCCACAGGCGATTCACTACATGACAACATTGCCATGTCACCCATTCCCTTCACAGTCCCGCCACTGAGGACACCATGTCATGGTATGTGAGAGCAAACAAACTGGCCATCACAACATGACACCGGTGTCACAAATAGCAGTGCCCCAAATGGAACATAGCCGCACTTGAACAGCTAACCGCGCAGGAGCCACTACTACACACCTGTGTAAGAGTAATTTCAATCAAATTACACACCAACCCACCCTGAAGCCCACCCAAACAAGACACAATGCATGTAATCAATGGTAGTCTCAATACCTGATTCTGCTGGTATGTCCTCACCGTCCAGATGTACAGTGATGGCGCCACGCAAAAGTGTCAGTGCACATCTACCGACATGTAGTCTGACTCCAGAGAGTATGCCCGTGTGAAGAACTGTGTGAAATACCTGCAAAACATGAGCAACATATGTAAGTAGAGGCACATATCAAACCATCATGCATAGTTAGGTGCAACAACAATGTACACTATGAATGTCTACACAGTATTGACTATGGACTGGCCAACAGCTCATGGGAGTCCAATGTCACCGTGTAATTTGCTGTCACTTGGGCACACCCTTTGCAAGCCCATGGAAACGGAAGCAGGAGGGGTGTGGATGTCTGGTACCCAAGCATCGAAACCAAACTCAGGACAAGCCTGCATGTGCCCAGCCACAATACAGTGTATGCCCAGGTACCCACACAAGGCAACACTCTTGAAAAAGAAAAAAAAATTGAGAAAAAATGGCCATGAAAGGGCCGGCGGGGGGGGGCACCTATGAGGTCCGAGGACGGGATGCACGCCACAATCCACCTGTGTGGATCATGGGAAAATAAAACACCCCATAGGCTCGTGGCCCACACGGCTACTCTGTTGTGGGAGATGAGTCGCTATCGCTCTGGCCAGACCCTGCAGCTGACTCAGGAGGTGGGGGAGCTGCCTCAGAAGATGGTGTGACAATGGGAGGCAGCCCACGCAAAGCACGAGTTTGCTCCTCCATGGCTGCAAGCAGGCGGGTCTGGTAGTTCTGGTTCTGGGTTATAATCATGCGGAGGTCCCCATGCAGTAACTTCCGGGATGACCTGACCTCTGCACGAGTTGCCTGCATCTCGGCCGAGAGCGTCCGTGTCAGACGCTCCAGCTGCTCCTCTGTCCTTCTATGGGATGAAGCCTCAAGCTCTAACAGGGTCGACCTGAGGTGATGGAATTCTTCCCTCAGGCCTTCCCTGTGGCGCTGGGACTCCATGGAAAGTGATTCCCGCAGAGTCGCCAGTGCCGCCCGCCTGTCCATGTTGGACGCCAACATGTCCTCCCTGTGTGCCTGGCAGATGGACTCTGTAGCCTGCTCCAGTCGCTCCATCAGCCTTTCTGGGGGGACAATGGAAGTGGCCACCCTATCCATGGCCTGTGCAATCATCTCGGATGATGCTGCCTGTTGGGTGGCCATACCGTAGATGGATTGCTCCCAAGCGGTATTGCCAGGTGGCATACGGCCACCACGTTGACGGGCACCACACCTGCCTGGGGCAAGGCGGACTGCGCCTTGCTGTGCCGGCAAGGCCTCAGGCTGCAGGACTGCATTCCCTCTCTGATCTGCAGCCCCAGGAACAGGATCAGAGATTGTGTGGTGTGGCCCTGCATCCGTAACCACCGGAGGCTGAGCTGCCGACACTGACATCCCCATTGAGGGCAATGGCCCGGCTGCAGGTGGGTCGGACAGAGGAGATTCTCTCCCAAGAACACTCACCTGCGACTGCACATAGGTGTCATCCTCCGAGTCTACACCTGAATACTGCTCGGGGGAGGAACCCCCAGAGACACCCCTCGACAGCACGACCTGCAGCACTTGTGGGTTTTCACCCACAAACACACCACGTCCCTCACTTGTGGAAGGTCGGCCCGGGTTGCCCTCCTGGGACGGCTCAACCACCACATCCCCAGCATCAACAAGTGCTTCGTCCCCTGCAAAGACATGAAAGAGAAAAATGGAAACAGGCATTAGCACCATGGCATACAACAAGGGCTGATGAACAACAGAGGCAGTAGTTCTACGACACATGTCCCACATGACTGGGAGACCTCCTATGCATTCACCATCACTGGGTCTGTAGGGGAGGCTCAGGGCATACAATGTACAGATTGGAGAGCAACGCCTGCTCACCATGCTGCCTAGCACTGCCATCACACATTGGCCGGTGATTGCCATGTCAAAGGCACATGCCATCACACACATGGCATGTGACATAGCCACCAAGTGAAGAGGGAGAGGAGGGCAACTTTTTTGGATTTCAACCACTCTGGTCCTGACATTGCATCATCACATCAATAAGTTAACATGTTGTACATGGATCTGCTAGTCCCAATTGGCCACGATGCACAGTGCCTTGTCTACATCAACAAAATGCAGTAAACAATGAGATTCCACCTCCCCATCACCTGTAAAGGAATCATATAGCATTCGTGAAGCACCGGTCCAGAAATGTATGAAGGTACAGCGGAGCACTGAGGGGTGGTGGGGCAGAAGGGGATGCCAGTCAACAATCCTACTGGTGCTGGTGTCATTCATGTCACGCAAGTGCAGGGGTGGGTGGCACAATGAAGTGCAAGGGGAAGTGGCGGCTGGAAGTGCTGTACAAGGTAAGTAGGACTTAACGTCTAGGGCAGATGGTGTTAGGCGCAGACAAGTGCTGGGGGGGGTGGCCTATAGGGGTACAGAGACAATCATGCAGTGCTGTGGGCTCGGAGGGGACAGGGGAGGTACACACTGCATCTGGCTCGGCAAGGTCCTTGCAGATTTCTATGTGTCCTGCAGAGTTGTCACATGCCGCAGATATGTGCCCTTGGATTGGGGATCTCATCTTGGTGAAAAGGGTGAGGCGCTATTGCCTTTGGAGCATGTGGCAGGCCAGTTTGCCAGAGGATGAGCATGATGCAGGACATTCCCTCTCTGCCACCCGGCACCTGTGGTTTGGGTTCACAAGATCCGAGTCATGCCAGGACTCTGCATTGGCATGGGGCTTCAGACAGGTGGTCATGACTGTGGCAAAGACATCCAGTGTACCTGACATAGAGTGGAGCATGGAGTGGGCCCTGTCAGGATGGGAGTGAGCCTAAGGGGGAGCTGGATGGGGGGGAGATTTTGGCAGCATAAGCCTCGACTGACACACACTTCATGGGTTGGAATACCAAGAAGGTGTGTGACAGTGGTGAGGGCGGCTTTGCCTGTGGGGTGGTGAGGGTGAGCTGGGAGGAGAGGAGAGTGTGATCACTCCAGGAGAGAGGAGTGCAGAGATGGACGGAGAGGGGAAAGTCATATGAGATCAGAGCATCAAGAGTGTGCCCTGCAGAATGAGTAGGGACAGACGGGAGTCTAGAGGGTGAGAGGGAGTTGCTGAGGTCACAGAAAGGTCACGTGGGGGGGTCAACAAGCATGCAGGTGGATGCATACAGCACCAAGGAAGAGGATTTCTGTGTCTGGGGACATGAGTGATGAGGAGAGGTGAGGACACTCAGAAAGGAAGTAGTACATTTGACCAGTTTTCCCAGACACAGTACGCACAGTTTGTGAATGTCAAGGTGTGGTAGAGAGAGACGTCACACAAGCCATTCCAGAGTGGAGTAGGTCTAAGTAGGAGTGACAGTGGCAGGAATACCCTCAGGGAAGCCAAGGGCACACCCCCCCTGCACAGTAGTGGCGGGCCAAGGAGAGGATCTCCTGAACATCAGGTAGGAGTGTGTGAAGGATGCAGACAGAGCTGGCCGTCAGACATGTTTCCATGAGACCAAGGATGTCAAGGTGCATAACCTCATGTAAGTGACAGATATCGGAGGAATGCCTGATGCAGCCGCAGTGAAAGGAGTGTAATTGTGGAGGAGGTTGACAGCCTTGTAGGACTTACGGGGAGTGCTAGAGATCAGAGGTGCAGCATGTGTAGGAGTTGGAGTGGGAGGCGGAGAAGGATCATGGGAGGGTGCAGGGAGGCAGTGCAGGATTGATGAGGAGAGAGGAGGGGGGACAGCAGGAGAGGAAAGGAAGTTGATGAGATGTGGGTAGCATTTCTCAAGGAGAATGAGGTTGGCCTAAGGGCCTTGGACTCAGATGCTCCCATTACCATACACATCAATTGTGGCCTCTGAGGATTGGAAGGAGGCCAGGAGTACACCCCAACGGGTCCCACCATTGATGGTGGAAGAGGAGCAAGGAGAGAGGACAGGGACCATGTGAAGGGTCTATGGGACAGGCAAAGGCATGTATGAGCAGATGTCAGTGAGAGTTAGCTTTGAGTAGGCTCAGATGCACTTGTCAGCAATAGGGTGGGTCGCATTGGAGGGCAGGGTGCCCTCATTTGACTGTTAGCAAGCAGGTGTCGTGAGTAGGGCACTAGGTCTGAACTGTAGAAGTCAGGGAAGATAGACCATGAAGAGCAGCATGGAGTGTGAGGGAATGGGGCTCGAAACCAGACGGTACCAAAGCACACAGGTAGGAGGTGGATGTCAAGGCAACATCCACAGTATGACAGCATGTTGGTTGGCATTTATATACAGAGGACGCATTAGCATGTGGTATCATTGCATGTCAGGCATGTGAAGATGAAACTTGAATGGCTGGGGGAAAGTATAGGAATGGTATGTAAGACATCAGATGAATAGACAGGGGAGTATGAGCAACAATGTAGTGACAAAATGACAATTCAAGGGCAACTTCCATGGTGTAGGGCCATATGTGCACTGTTGCCAGTAGGGATAGTGCTGTGGGCAGATGGTGTTGCACTGAACATACTGGATGAGGCACATGGGTGCCACTATCAACTCTGCCACACACCCCCTTGACAGGCACCCAACATGAATGCTTCACACACACACCATGCACATGGATAATACACACATGCATGTGCACTCACCGGATGATGCCTCGTAATCAGGGAGATCTCCCACACCTTGGAGTTGTCCCTCTGTGACGTAGGATCCAGCTACGGACTCGTGTGGTGTGAGTTCTATTTCCTGTGCTGGGGACCCACCTCCAGTCACCAAGGTTGCGGCATGACTTGAGGCCAGCTTATCCTTTGCCCTGCGCTTATAGTCATTCCAGCGCTTCTGGCAATCACTAGCTGTGCGCCTCACTACTCCAAGGGCACTTATTCTGTCAGCAATGGTCTGCCAGTGTGCCTGGCGTCTGGCATGTGTGGTCTTGGACCCTGCAACGATGACCATTTCCCTATCATGATCTGACACATACTGAACAAGTGCATTCAGTTCGGCGTCTGTGAAGCTTGGCTTCCTTGATGGGCCGGACTGTGCAGCCGTGCCTGGGGCATCAGCCTGTGCCGGACGTGCACTCTTCCTCTTGCGCTTGGAAGGGGGTGGGGATCCAGAGTGTCCTACGCCGCTGTGGACACTAGGGGCAGGAGCCGTGGTGGACTCAGTACTGGGTGTGTGGGATTGCACACTCAGCATGGGAGTAGGTGCAGGCATTGGGGGTAGAGGGATGGGGTCAGGCCTGATCTGAGGTGCATGAACTAGGACCGACACAGTCTTGGCAGGGTGTATGAGAGGTGGGGTGGATGGAGCCACACCCTGGCTACGGGGGCCAGCAGATGACCTATCTGGCATAGATGCGCGTGCCCTGATGACACCAATGTGCACCGGTGCACGTGCAGTGGACCTGCTGACCTGGATGTCAGCGATGGGATCACCCTCGGACAGGTCTGGTGCCACAATGGGCTGGTCCGACAAGGGCTGATCAGGGTTGGTATCAGCCACATGACCCTCAACTGGGGGGGGGGGGCATGGGTGTCCCTGACTGGTCCTCCAGACTGGGGGGGACAGGGGCACCCTGCAAGTCACAACCACGTCCCCTAGTGGATCCTCCACGGCCACCACGTGTGGCTCGGCCACCTTTGCCACCCTTACGGCTTGCACGCCTCCCAACCATGGCACTGATGTTATTGTGCGTATGGGAGTCGGTGTGCACAATTGTCCTGGGCAATTGGGTGTCAAAGGGGTTGGGTACCAGATGGTATTCGTACCCTAGTGCAGTGGCAAGGCTATATGACACCCCTGGGGAAAGATGACGGGTCACGCAACGCACAGGCACCCCAAAAAAGTTAAGGAACGTGCACAATACCCCTCCTAGACCACGTGTGCTGATGGAAAACCCTGCACTACGCTGTGGCATCCAGTAACACAATAATGAACGTATGCGTGTCACACGCAGCTTAGAATGACCTCTGAAGGGGTAGGCTACACACGGGGCAAGCACAGAAGTTAGATACGTGCGTGACTCACCATCTGCCAGGTAAAAGAGCGTGAAAAATGAGCGCGTTTGGTTGGCAACACCCCCGCCAAAAGAAGATGTGTACGCTGTCTGAGGAGACAGGACAACAGTAGAAGGGGACACTGTTTGAGGGAACAGGCCCAGGTAAACCAGTACAAGAGGAAAAAGAGAAAAAGCTGTCAGAGGTAACAGGGAGTACGAACTGGAAACGCCGTGAAGTAAATCGCGTGTGAAACGACAAGAAGTACAGAATTCACCCACTCGCTCTCCACGAAAAGCACGTACAAGGAAATGGTGTTCTACACTACCTTATATACAGGCCCACACGTACAGCGTCACTTACGGCGTGTACGTGCTTGGCCCATGTTCACCAATCACACGCTTTGTCACTTCTGCGTGTGGATCCTTTTTCACCAATCACACGCTTTGACACTCCTGCGTGTAGCTCACTTTTCGCCAATCACACGCTTTGTCACTCCTGCGTGTAGATCCATTTTCACCAATCACACGCTTTGTCACTCCTGCATGTAGATCCATTTTCACCTATCACACGCTTTGACACTGCACGTGCAGATAACTATAGACGCACATATGCTGGTGACGGGTTTTCGCGCGATTCGCTGAGTGTGGGATTTTCACGTGCAAAATCACTCCCTATCAGGCTGTCCACGCGTTCAAACACGAAAGACCACGCTCCTGGCCAGGAGGCCAAATTACAGTCCCCCAGAGCCCTGAGCACGCTCCCACCTGCCATCTGCTGCTGCCTGACTGCCTGCTGGCCACGTGCCCCACAGTGCTGGTGGGTGGGGGTGGTGGGAGACATGGGTGGGGGCCTGCTGGCAGGTGCCCCTGCACTGCTGGGGGTTGGGGGTGGTGGGAGACATGGGTGGGGGCCTGGTGGAGGGTGCCCCTGGTGGATGGGGGGTGGGGGTGGTGGGAGACATGGGTGGGGGCCTGCTGGCAGGTGCCCCTGCACTGCTGGGGCGTGGGGGTGGTGGGAGACATGGGTGGGGGCCTGGTGGAGGGTGCCCCTGGTGGATGGGGGGTGGGGGTGGTGGGAGACATGGGTGGGGGCCTGCTGGCAGGTGCCCCTGCACTGCTGGGGGGTGGGGGTGGTGGGAGACATGGGTGGGGGCCTGGTGGAGGGTGCCCCTGGTGGATGGGGGTGCAGGGGGACATGATCAGGTGTGCAGGGTAGTCCCCTGTTTTGTGGGCTGCCTGCAGGGGCCGTGGAGGGTGTACAGGGTACACCTGTGAGGGCCCACCCAGCCTATTCGCGTGTGATAATTCCCACGCACCCCTGTAATACACGTACCCTGGCCAATCGCGTGTTGAACTTCCCGCTACCCCTGTAATACACGCACCCTGGCTGTTCGCGTGTGATAATTCCCGCGTACCCCTGTAATACACGTTCCCTGGCCTATCGCGTGTTCTACTTCACGCGTACCCCTGTAATACACGTTCCCTGGCCTATCGCGTGTTCTACTTCACGCGTACCCCTGTAATACACGTTCCCTGGCTGTTCGCGTGTGATAATTCCCGCGTACCCCTGTAATTCACGTTCCCTGGCCTATCGCGTGTTCTACTTCACGCGTACCCCTGTAATACACGTTCCCTGGGCAATCGCGTGTTGTACTTCACGCGTACCCCTGTAATACACGTACCCTGCCTAGTCGCGTGTAGAACTTCCCGCGTACTCCTGATTTGAAGATTGCCCGCTTTGCTTTCCTTGTTTGCCTGCCCTGTGAAGTGGTCCAGGGTTAGCGCAGCCCTTAGCGATGATTTAGCGATTTTGATGGCTTTTCCTTGCGCGAGGGCGTTCTTGGGGGCGTTACTGGCGCTGCTGCAGGCTCGCTGCGATTCTCTGCGCCACGGCTGGTTTGGGAGCATGAAATCCATGAATACGCTGTGCGCGGAAATCAGTTTTAGCGCACGTGCCTGGCGCAGACTATCGCAGGCGCACGCTGTGCGCCAGCCGCGTGCGCTACTTGTGCGCTGGATTCTATGAATTACCCTGATAGTTTCTTTGTATCTGTAGCTGATGGAAGTGAAGGGAACCCTATCACTAAAGCAGTGATTTCTAAATGGATTGTCAACTGTATCCAACTCTGTTGGCCATGCTTCCAAAAATCTGGCCACTGGCAACACATAGTATAGTAAATGCATCCAACTCTGTTACACTCTTGCCAAGAGAACATTGCCCTTTAAAACCAGAGCACAGTCAACCCGAGGCACTGGGGCAACTCTAGCCTTCATAGGAAATGTGCCTCTAGATGCCATTTGCAAGGCTGTGCCTTGGAGCTCACTAAACACCTTCACCCAACATTATTATCAGGATACACATTCTCGGGTAATACACAGGTGGGACAAGCAGTGCTGAAACATCTCTTTGCAGTGCTAACTTCTAACAACCCACCTCCCCCTACTAGTACTGCTCGCTAATCTATGCACGCTAATCTATGCAAAGCATGTTATTCTAAGCAGATCCACAAGCCTCCGAAGGGATACTTGTATCATCTTAGATTCACATGTGCCCGCCACTCCTCCCCTCTTGGAGTAGAAGCTTCCCAGAGGAAAAAAGAAAAAAAAAACAAAGATCTTTCACACCTCCTCGTCTCTACCTACACTCCATGGTTACAACTTACACTCCCTCTGGTCAGAAACAAACTAATCTGAGGGACCTTGATGCGTGAGGGATCATGGGTATGTCACAATAGGGATAGTATTACAGTCACGCCCTGTTGACGTCCCTTTTCGAAGTTCAAAAACTTCATGTGCAATACTCTGCAACTTCCACTAGATGTTGGCCTATGCAAAGCATGTGAATCTAAGCAGATACAAGCATCAGAAATCATATATATTCAGTAAAATAATTTTGTTAAAGGGACGTTATGGTTACAAGTAAAACTGAAAACCCCCAGCAATTCGCCATTCATGGTAAGCTAAGCAACCATAGCTCGTGCCACCACGGTGCACTGCTAAGACTCATAATGTGAACAATGGCCAGTGCTCATGGCTCACAGCCATGGCCAGTTTCCACAATCCACATTCCCCAATAGGCAAATCAGAGTAGACATATGTCCTTGCTGAGAGCTATGCCCACTGCCCAGGCAGCAAAGATGTATCACTATTTTTTGTACTTACTTTTTGACATTTTCGAGGAAGTAGAACGCAGGACAGATTTTCAAAAGCATGCTTTCAAGTCCTTGCTGATGCTCCTCGTACATGTTTGCTGCAATCCCGTCCAGCAATGCAGGCTGTAGCCGCAAGCAGAATATTTTTTTTCCATTCAAACCTAGGGCTTTGGCCATGCTGCATGCCCCAATAAGCAAATCAGAGTACACATTTGTCATTGCTCAAGGCAGGGCCCATTGCTGAGGCAGAAAAGTTATATCACGATTTTTCGTACTTACATTTTGAAACTTTAGAAAAAATAAAACACAGGACAGATTTGCAAATCCATGCTTTGAGGTCCTTGCTGATGCTCCTCACGAATATTTGCTGCAAACCTCTCCAGCTCATCGGGCTGTGGCCACAAGCAGAATGTTTTTTCCCATTCAAACATATCCCGATTTTGAAAAACATTACCACATGGCGGGTCCCTGGTGGCCATGCCCACTTTAACCCCATTGCCGGTCCCTCGTGGTCATGGCCAGTAGCCAGATTGTCTGGTATTGCCACAGGCTGCACCTTAGTCACCAAAGGTATGCAACTACATTATGACACTTTTCAAAAAATAAAACGGACACATTTGCAAAACCATGCTTTCAGGCACTTGCCAATGCTCCTTGCATACGTTTTCTGCAAATCCGTCCATGTTTTATTTTTTGAAAAGTGTCAAAATGTATGTATTTAATATAGTCATATAACTCATCTCCTACTTGGCAGAATCCATTCAGACTTTTCACAAACATTCAAGGTGGGGTCTTTAATCTTACTGAAAACCTTTGTGCAGATTCGTCAAATGGCAATAAGCCATCTGAAAATGTTGAGACCCCCTCTAATTTTGCCCCCTCTTGACAAAATCCCACCAAACTTAGCACAAACATACAAATCTGGATCTAAAATCTTTTTGCAAACTTTTGTGCAGATTTGTCAAACGGCACCATACTTTGCATAATTATTCAGGGTCAGGTCCAGAATGATATTCAAAATGTCATGGAGTTTCATTGAGTGCGCCAAAGTTATAAGCCTTCCAAAAACTGCTTTTCAACAACCCTGTAATTCAGAGAAAAGAATGGATGTCTCTGAACATCTGAGATGTTTGCGGACTTCGGAGATGAAAACCACCTGTTTTTTGGGCTTTTTATGACCATATCCCATCCCATCCTCATCATTCCTCGCCAACCCAGAGATTGTTTCTTTAGATGACAAGTGCAATGTTGTGTTTTTTAACAAGTGGTGGCTGTCGACGAATCCAACATGACGACCATTACAAAATATTTTACGCATCTCACATTTTTCACCATCCAATCAGCGGGCACGTATGATGTCCGTGGACATCACGCTGCCTCCCTGATTGGCCCAGGGGGGGTCCGCAGACCGAATAGGGAAGTGAGTCAGTGGGGTCCGAACCCAAACTACTGGATGGATTTACACCAAATATACAAAAGCTGCCGCTCCTGGTGCAAATTTGGTGAAAACCCGTCCAGCGGTTTGGGCTGTAGGCACGAGCAAAAAAATGCTTTTGCATCTATGAGGATTCGACACACTTTGGGACCCCTCACTAGAACTTTGTCCCCCTTGACGAAACTTCACCAAACTTCCGAATCATTCCGAGTTGGCCAAATACTTTTTCTGCAAAGTTTTGTGAGAATTCGTCCAGGGTTGTAGGGCAAAGTTATAAGCCGCCCAAAAAGTGCTCTTCCTATGAGCTGAGCAACCTAACCATAACTACAGGGCTGCTACCGCAGGCCCTGTAATATGTATTTTACACATATGCCTTCCAAGATCACGTGCATTGAACTGTGGAGCATGCAGGACTCTTTTAATGATTTTTGATACAAATTATATACCGGGGTGAATCGTATTTTCCAGTAAAATCAAATAAAGAACTGCCATAGTCTGCCATTTATAAGTATCGTCATGTCACCAATCATGTTGGCCTACAGGCCTTTCAAAATTGAACAGAGCAAGGGAGAGTCTCTAGAGTTTGTGGCAGGGGAGAGTCCTCAACAAGAAAAAGCTGAAAACAGAGGAGAAGTTAACAGAGCTCTTACGTTCTGAAACATCTATCAGGTGTATCCTTATCCCATATACCAAGAACCAGATTAGGAGACTCTAAGGCAGAGAAGGGTGAGAGGCCAACAAGCCTCTGATCAAGAAAGTGCAGACCTAGCAGAGATGAGGAACAGAGAAATCAAAGGGGCACCTTGACTTGGAATGTTGAATTGTAAAACACACACAAGGAAGTGGGAAGAGACAAGGTACAGAGAGGACCAAAATAACAAGAAATCTGCTGTTAACACAATGCATGCTACACGATAAAGACCAGTACCCATTATACGCATATCCAAAGTGTAGAGCAAAAGCCGAGCACATGTACCTGCTGGAGTACGAAGCTCAATACCCAACACAATGATGAACCAGAACAGAAGGTAGACCCTGAACACGTTGGAAACAAAGAGCAGTATCCAGAACAAACAAAAGCGAGCAATCATTTGTTGACTTCAGAGACCCAGCAATGTCTAAAGAACATTGCAAGTGACCAATTGTTCCATGTGGAAACCTGAAGTTGAATACCCAGCTAAGTCTAATGGCTCTTGTGAGAGAGCCTTTGTTGTGAGTTGGGACAGGAAGCCAGATGTCAGCTTAGTCTACCTGTGTGGAAAAAAAAAATTCTGAATGCTAAAAACACAGAGTTTAGCAGCCAAGTCTAATAATCATTGTAAGAATATGCTTGTCGAAAGCTGGGGCATTGTGGTGAAGCTGGTGTTGTGTGCTGTCCCAAGGGCTGAGGACTCTGGGGACAAGAAAAGCCAGCCTCCCAGGGCTCTCGGCTAGTGCCCGGTTGGCATACTGGGATGGGGTTCTCAGATCCTCCTTCCCAATTCAACCCGCAATTGCTGGACTGAGTCTGGTCGATACATTTATTGGTCAAAGCGAGGATTAATTTTCCTGGTCACTTAGTCTGGTTCCCTAGTTCTTCATGATGCTAGTAACAGCAGCTCTCGACCCTCATGAGGACAAACAGAATGGAAATGATGGCAATACATGCAAAGGCTATTCAATTGCTAGTATTTAGCATTGCAGATCTCCTGCTCTGTATTAATATTATTATTTTCTTTTTGTTTTTAAATGTTGAGTGAACACCCAGAGAAGAGCACAGCTCTACACCCGCTTCAGCTTGCCCCCCACCCCCATTATGGGTCTACAGTAACACAGATACACATTGTACTGGAAGATTCTGGACTCTGGGAGCCATTAGAGTCACCGGGACACTTTGTCTTGGGAGGATAGTTCAGGGGCAACGTGCTCGCTGTGGAAGCAAGAAGACAAGGAGCACCACAGGTTCGATCCCTGTGTCCACGCTTAGAAACCTCTGGCTATTAAGTGCACTATAAATAACCTACCATTCATATCATATCATGGATATGTGCACAGGAGACAGAACTTCTGGCATATACTGAAATGGCCACCAAATCATTTGGAGCTTCAGCAGTGTGAGTTGAAGGTCCATGTGGACATGATTATGTGATGACAACCCTTGTAATGATGGGATGGATATTAGAGGGAGACATAACCTCATTACAACTC
Source organism: Ambystoma mexicanum (assembly GCF_040938575.1). Classification (NCBI taxonomy): domain Eukaryota; kingdom Metazoa; phylum Chordata; class Amphibia; order Caudata; family Ambystomatidae; genus Ambystoma; species Ambystoma mexicanum. Next base: position 173,247,062 of record NC_090925.1, read on the forward strand.
AGGCGGTAAGGGGTTTACGGCGCCGTAAACAGCGCCGACCCTTACCGCCTGAGTACGAGGTCCCTTAGCGCCATGGCGGACTTAACACCTGCTTTTAGCAGGTGTTAAAATCCATGGCGCTAAGAGACCATGGAGTTAATTACGCCACCGTAATTTACGGTGGCGTAATTAACGCCTTCCCCACTCCCATTATGCCCTATGGGGCAAAAATGGGAATGGGGAAGGGTAAATGGGGATTGGGGACTTACCGCCCCGCCAAGGTCGGAATGGGGCGGTAAGTCCGCCAACTACCATGGCGACCATGGCGTAAACATAGTTTACGCCATGGTGGTAAAGTCACGGCCCAGGCGGTAACTTACCGCCTGGGTCGTAATGAGGGCCAAAATCTCTATCGGAAAAGAAACGGCTCATTTGCTATAGTTTATCCCTGCTGTGTGTCGTATATGCATATATTTTTTAAATCTTTCGGAGAGAGGACAACTGTTTTCTTTGTAGATTTACCCCATTAGCCATCTTGACAAGAATAGTGTATTTTTTTAAATCATATTACATGTTGTGTGTTCTGTTGCTCCATCAAAGACACAAAGCATATAAAAAGTGCAAACTTCTTATTACTTCTGAGTACCTGAACAAGCGAAAGAACAATTCAATGATCCAGGTCAAGCTCAAGACTGGGCAAGAAACTGAAGTAATGGTTGTCAGTCTGCGAACCATCAGACCGATCACGAATGTTTTCTTCTGGGATTTTCAAAGACTGATAGAAAACTCAAGCATTTGTTTAGAGTTTATGAAAGACTGAGCAGTGTTAATACCAGTTGGCTTCAAGTCTATGAAATATTGAGAGAGGATCAGTTGTTCCAAGTGTCAAAAAGACTGACAGCAAGTCTCAACTACCTGTTCCAAGTCTACAACAAGGTTGAGAAAGTCAGCCATGGAGTGAGCTGCATTTCCTAAGGGGCTCTGTGATCCGTGATATGATCCGTGGCAGAGCGTGCATCTTTTCGGCGCGTTCCGGGGTCAGACGAACATCAATAATGCATGAATGTGGACTGCGCATGCGCGCGCGACACATGCAGACCTAATCATCTCAGCTCCCGGTGGCCATTACAATTATCCTGCAATAACTTCCCTCATTGTGTAATAATCCCACCCCAGCTGCACTCCAGGGGCGGCGGATGTAGCGGAGAAGCAGTGCCCGCAACCCTGAGGAAAAACAGAGCAGGAGACACGCGATTCTGCCCGAATCCTGCAGACGGACGAGCCGCGGTCGTTGAGGCACAGGCGCAGCACCCGCCCCCTCCACGGCACGGCGAAATCTTCTTCCAGTATGTGCGCCGGCATACAGGGCCAACCCGCCTCCAAGAACCAGCGGCGACCTACAGACACCTCCGGAGACCCACTGCGGTCTCCTTCATCGGCCCGGCACTGGAGAGCCTACGGTGGGCGCGACGCGAAGCAGCCGCAATTGGAGCCATTCCTCATGGCGCCTCTCCTGGCCTCGTTGGCGCTGTGGGCGGGCAGAGTTCTGTAACTCGGAGGCCTGCCTGCATATCTGCCCGCGGATCAGGCCCACGCTGTCTTCCCTCCCCCCATCAGCGAGACGGCAGCGCCCGGGGTCGAGCTGCAGCAGGACAAGGAGAACCGTGTGCTGCGCGCCCCCACGGATTGAAGATATGCTGCCGACAGACTCATTTATAATAAGGTACGCGTGCGGGCAGCGTGGGGGTTTAACCCTGTCTCCCCTTCAAGGTGCCCCCATACAGCTCAAACCTGCTGCGTAGACCACGCAACCAACGGGGGTGACCATAAGGGACAGAGAAAGGCACTGGCCAGAAGCATACCAGTGCATGAAACATTGGCACGCCCCCCCCATGAGGCCTAGGCGCAGTGACCCTGAACTGCGAGTGAGGGGGTGAGAGACACTTCTCCACGCATCGTGCACGGGGGACCCTCAGACCTTCTCCCTCCCTCCGCCCCCGCTGAGCAGCGACCGTAATCCAGGGGGATACGTGCCAGAACGACCCTTGCGGGGCCCTGCTACGAGCTCTTCCCCGCACAGGATATGCCTTCCACTCATGCCCGGCGGACCAGGAAAAGAGACCAATACCCACAGAGGCCACACTCTTCTGTTCTTGGCGCAGCCCTCGCACGGACACACGACGGGCCCCAGTGTTGCTTCTACACGCCCGCCTGGCTCACGCTAGCCCTTTCCCGAACCATACATTGACCCCTTGGGTGACAACGTGAAGCACCCGGACCCCCATCATACGGGGCTGATCAACCACAGCATGGGAAAAGAAAAGTCTAAGCGGCAAACTCTACAAAGCAAAATAGACCTCTACACTGTGGGGGCTCCTCCCCGCCACGAAACTCAGCCCCCAGAAGAAGAAGGGGCCAGCGACGAGCCCCATGACCCCCCCAGTCTCCTTGACGGACCTCGTGAGAGCGATTGGGGACTCGAGGACATCATTGGAACTCAAAATAGGTGGCCTATACACTGAGGTGTCCCTTATATGCCAGGACCTCCGCAACCTGTCAGCCAGGGTTGGTGAGGCGGAACAAAGAGTGTCGGACACAGAAGACGCTGTGCACCGACTGGAGAAACAACTCACCGCGATTACCCAAAAAGTTGCTCAACTGGAATACCGTGCTGAGGACAGTGAGTGGAGAGCGTGGAGCAATAACCTCAGGATCCTCGGGATACCGGAGAAGGAGGAAGGCCCCAGCGCTGAAGTTTTCCTTGAAGATTGGCTCGCTCATGTCTTTGCCCCCAAAAAATGGTCAAAATTCTTCTCCATAGAAAGAGCACAAAGAGTCCCCACCGGCCAACCTACCCCGGGCGCCCTGCCTAGAACAATAATCGCACGCCTGCTGAATTACCGCGACCGAGATGCGATCCTACAAATGGCAAGGGCCTCTGGCCCGATCACATACAACGGCTACAGGGTCGGGTTCTACCCCGATTACACCAAGGAAGTCCAAAAGGCCCACCAATCATTTGACTCGGTCAAGAGGAAACTCCAGTCGCTCTCTATCAAATATGCCTTATTCTTCCCGGCATCACTCAAAGTCCTTTATGAGGGCACCACTCATCTATTCTACAATCCCAAAGATGCATGGGACTGGCTTGAAACCCAAGTTCTCACAGATTCCAGAGTGAAGCGCACACCACCGGACCCACCCACACAGAGGCCCTGGTCTGGGCGGCCCTCGCCCCCTCGATCTCCGACCAGATGATGACAAGACGGGGACCCCTACGGAGAAGGGGTAAGGCCCACGCAATATGGGGACTAATCTGCAACATAATAACATGGGAGCGCTCATCTAGCGGCCGCCGCTCCTAATTAGGAGCGGCGCGGGCGCTATCACAGTGTAAGTTATCCCAAGGAAGTTTAAAGAGTTATAAGTTTAATGTTTGGGCGACAGGTGCTCCCAGTTGGGGGGGAGGGGAGTACAGGGTGGGGGAGTTTTTGGAATCTAAGGAAACAGAATCATGGGACAAGAAGGCTCGAATTGACAAACGCTGGCAAGGAAATCAAGCACTGTCTATGGCCGGGACCGTTGACGCAATTATCATCCAGTCAGCAGGCACACCACTACGAGGCGACCCCCGGACGCCTCCCCTGAAAGGAAATCGCTACACGCCTACGGAAAACGCACAACTGCCACTGATCCTTCCAGATGCCCCAACAAGAGACTCACGCAGATAGAGTGAGCTCCAACAAGGTAACCATACTGTCCTGGAACGTTAACGGCCTCGGCTCCAGCATAAAGCGAAGATTGGTGCTCCAGTACCTTAACCGGCACTCGCCAGACATTGCCCTCCTAGAGGAAACACACTTGATAGGCACGAGCACCAACTTTTTCAAAAGATCCAACTACTCGCATACCTACCATGCCAGATTCACGAAAGGTGCCAGGGGCACAATGATACTCGTCCACAAGCGAGTCCCCCTGCAGGTTAGGAAGGTCAAAGCTGACCCCCGGGGCCGCTATGTACTGATACTTACTGACATCTGGGGCGAGAAATGGGGCCTGGCAGCAATCTATGCCCCCCCCCCCACGCTTACGAAAGAACTGCTCTCCGAATTACGGAGTTTGCTCCTGGAAGAAGAGGCTGATATATGGGTGATTGGTGGGGACTTCAACGAAGTGATGGACACCGCAGTCGATAGATCTCATAGGAGATCTGGAAGCAGCCCCACCTCCACACCACTCGCCATGTTAGTCGAAGCCCTGGGACTGACGGACACATGGCGCTCACTTCATAACGACGAGGCTGGTTTTTCCTTTTTTTCGGGCGTCCACAAATCGCTCTCCAGGATTGATTATGCCTTCATCCCCCGCAGCATAAATCACAGACTTCTCGACGCTGAATTCCTCGCAAGGGGAATCTCAGACCACTCTCCGCTCCTTCTAACTATGAAGAATTCCTGCCGACGTCCGGATCGTAACTGGCGCCTGAACACATACCATCTACGTCTCCCTGAAATTGCGGAGGGGCTGGAAAAAAAGACAATGGAATATTTCGAACTCAGCGAAGGCTCAGTGGACTGCCCAATCTCAATCTGGGAGGTGTACAAGACTGTCCTCCGTGGGGAAGCTATCTCGGCGGTTTCCGCCCACCAACAACGACAAGTCCAAAAGATCAGAGAAGTAGAAGCACGAGTCTTGGAGTGTGAACGGCAAATCCTAGAACACAGCAACCAAGAGGCAAAAGAGGCGCTGTGCATGGCACAAGACGCCCTTAGCAACCTGTCTCTAGATAATGCACGAACAGCCCATCAACTAGTCCGGAGCCAAATTCATGAACGGGGCGACAAAGCAAATAAGACCCTGGCCTGGTTAGAGAGACGCGAACAAAGCAGGGGACATGTACGGGCCATTAAATCTCCAGATGGAACACTGCTGACAGATGATTCCGACATTGTTGAAGCATTCGCCGCCTACTACAAAAATCTCTATACCCCACCCACCGGGAGCTTGCCAGTTGAACCCTCACGCTACCTTGACAAGATTGAGATCCCGAAACTCTCACAGCGCCAATCGGATCTTCTGAACGCTGAAATCACTGACACTGAGGTGCAAGAGGCGCTTACACAGCTCCAACCCAGGAAAACTCCGTGTCCCAATGGGTTCCCAACAGAAAAATGGAAATACCTCGGTGGCACACTATCTACCCACATGCACTGCATGTTCCTACGCAGCAAAGAACTAGGAGCACTCCCCCCAGACCTCAGGAAGGCATGAATAGTAGTCATAAACAAGCCTGGGAAACCCCCGGAGGAATGTGCCTCCTATCGTCCCATATCCCTGATTAACGGCGAAGCCAAGGTCCTCACCAGAACACTTGCCAACAGACAACTGCAGGTGATAGAGACCCTCCTCCACCCAGACCAATGTGGATTCATGGCCAATAAATCCACTCGCATGAACTTACGCAGAGTCCAATTGGCACTGAGTAGAGCCAAATAAATACCAGCCCCACTAGCCCTCCTGGCGGTGGACTTTGAAAAGGCATTTGAGTCTGTGGGGTGGGATGCTCTGTGGGCAATCATGGCTAGGATGAACCTGGGGCAAACGTTTATATCATGGGTTAAACTTCTCTATGCATCCCCGGAGGCCACGGTGAGGGTGAACGGCAGGTCCTCTAAATCATTTCCCTTGGGTCGAGGTACGAGGCAAGGATGCCCGCTGTCCCCATTTCTCTTCCTCCTGGCCATCGAACCACTTGCAATTGAGCTTAGAGCTAATACCAACTGGACCGGTTTCGGTTGGCCAGGAGGGGGAGAGGACCGCCTATCGCTCTACACGGATGACCTCCTCATATACCTCAGTAACCCGAGCACTTCATGCCCGGCTGTCTCCCTCATTCTTAGGGAATATCAGAGCTTTGCGGGCCTAAAGATCAATGAAGCCAAAACCATTTTCTTACCGATTCAGGGTGGCGAGTCTGCGATCCCAGAGACCTGACCATACCATGTCTCTAATAAGGAATTTAAATACCTGGGTATACAGCTTGACCCGACACTCAAAGGGTTCCTCCAACTTAACCTACAACCAGTAATTGAGCGGTTCAACAGAGACACCCCCCACTGGCAATCGCCTCCCCCTATCGCTAATGGGTAGAGCTGCGCTCTTCAAGGTGATGACCCTGCCCAGACTGTTGTATGTTCTCCAGAATGCCCCATTCCTTATCCCCGAGAAACCTTCGCACTCATTGACAAAAACCTACGCACGCTGCTATGGGGTGGGAAACAATCCAGGATTGCCCTTGACACACTCCAGAGATCAGTATGGGAGGGAGGTATCGGTTTACCCTGCATACGCACCTATTACCTTGCGACACAGATAGGTGTAGTAAACGATTGGATACATGCAGACCCCACACTACCACACATCCGTATTGAACTGGAGATCATGGCCCCGCTAACCCCGCTGCAGATTCTGTACGCCACCCACAACCAGCTCCTGACGGTGCCCAAAATGACCCACCATATTCGTCACGCCTGGCGGGATGCACACAAACTAATCGGCTGGAAAGGAAAGCCAACACTATCACAACCCATATGGCACAACGCGGTCCTCCCGGAAATAGTGAAAATGGGCTCTTTTGGTCACTGGAGCGCAAAAGGGATACACACACTAGCGCATGTGATACAAGGGGGTTGCCTCCTGGATTTTGAGACCATGCAAGAGCAATTCGACCTGACACCCATGGACCGGTTTTGACATGCGCAGCTGGCCCACACCATCCGCACCCAATTCCCTGACACGACAAACATACCCCACCGCTCTCCCATTGAGACCAATATCCTCCCGCAATGCATCTCCTCTAAGGTCACCTCCACTCTCTATCAGGCCCTTAACTCCTTCGGTGCTACACAGCTAGACGGGCTCAAAGCAAAGTGGGCAAGAGGTGTAGGTCAACTGGAACCTGAAGACTGGGTTGATGCATTAATGTCCCCCAGAGAAGTTGGTATAGAATCTAAGCTCAGACTAATACAATTGAGAATCCTTCACCGCTCATACCACTCACGTACTGCAATGGCCTGATGGGGGGGGACTAGAAGACGGGACATGCGTTAGATGCAAAACTGAGCCTGCCACCTTCTACCATATGATATGGGACTGTCGGGTGTTACAGGCCTTCTGTGAAAACTGTATTAACACGATCTCTGCTGCCCTGGCGACGCCAATCCCTAGGGATCCCAAAATGGTACCCTTAGGCATCTGGGGTGAAGTAGACCTGTCAAAATATGAAAAAATATTTCTGGCGATTGCGTTGGGGGCAGTCAAAAGACTTATTGCGGCTAAATGGGGCTCTGCCGAACCACTGTGCCTGAACCGCTGGAGTAACGAGCTAGACAGGTGCGCAGCATCAGAGCGCCGGTTCTATAACGCACGGGGCTGCCCCCGCAAATTCGAAAAAATATGGGGTACATTGCTTGATGCTCACTGAAATCCGCTGGTGGGAGTAGATCAGTATCACTGTTAGCATTAGTTACCTGCCTTGTCTCATAACTGTTTTACGGTCCTAGGCCCCGTGGGGCCCTTCTAGCTGTTGTTAATGCCATGCTGCCTTCATCTTATGTATGCCTATGATTCATGTTTTTTTTTTTATGTTGTGTTGTTTAAACTCAATAAACAGAGTTATAAAAAAAAAGAATGCATGAATGTGCCAGGACCAGAGTGCTTAAGTCAGCTGAAGAATTGGAGCTCTGTGTCAGGAGTTAGACACTTTTCTATTCGGAGCAGCGGATCGGGACTGATGGAAACAAAATGGCGGCGACATGAAACAATGGGAACCTCTGACAAAGATCTAAAGTGAAGCGCGAAGGAAACAAACAAGCTCCGCTGGTGGCCGCAAAGAATAATCGGCAGCAAAGACGGGGTGCGCTGCCCAACTGCGGTCACCCTGGTCTTGCATTATTAAGCGTATATGAACGCATTGGAACTGCTGCATATTAGCTGCCCGTAGTTCGGATGGGCATGATACGTGGAAGGAGACTTTGGGCCTCATTACGAGTTGTGCGGTAAAAATAGGATTTTACCGGCATGGCGTAATTTGCGTGTCCGCCCTCGCAAGAGGCCGCCATTTGCATGCCATTACGAGTTTGCGGGCACGAGCATAGCGCCATGCCGGTAATGATCCTAGTGCCATGCCGCAAAAGTCCCCAAAAAGTCCCTTAACGGCATCCTTGAAAGTGTTGTTAGCACTTCCGACCTGCCGCCACATGCAAATAGCGGTCACCGCAATTAGCGGACATCGGCATTAGCGGTCACCGTTATTTTGTGGAGCCGGAAATAGCATCATCGCACAGGAACGGGAAACAGCACATCTTTAAAAACACAATCCATTGCCATCCTCCTTATCCAGGACACCTTACCAGGAAACACGTTCGGAAATCCCTCCAGGACACTGTAAAGATGCCCAAGGCCGTTAAAAAATCATCAGAGCGGCAACGCAAGGAGAAGTTCAGCAAGGAGGAGCTCATAATGCTCACTCAGACACTAGCAGAAAATGCACAGGTGGTCTTCTGCAACGACATGCAGCAGGAGACCATCCTAAAGAAGAAGGCCATCTGGGAAGAGGTAGCCCACAAGGTCAGCGCGGTAGGCACCACCACCCGCACAGTTAAAGACTGCCGAAAGAGGTGGGACGACCTCCGGCTACGTGTAAGGAACATCCTATCCGTAAACCGCAACCTGGCTACGGGCACAGGAGGAGGCAGCGAATCGCCGATTAAGCTCAGTGAGTGGGAGGAGACCTGTGCATCGACAATCGGCATGGAATCCATCGAGGGATTGGACAAATGGAGCATGGCTTGGCCATTTCATCTGATGGAGGTGAGTGTATGCATCAAACAATGCACAGTGAAGTGTGATGGTCCCCCCAATCATGTGTCCATATGAATGCCGTGGATCAAGCCACAAACAAACATGCATGCATCACCACATACCCGTTCAACACAGAGCCATTCATGCATGACCCACCCAACATCCCCATTACCTGCATCCACACTAAAGAGCCCTAAATGCATAGAACGGCATGACGTATTCATTCAGCATAAAACAGGTCGACCCATTATTGATGATTTTCCTCATTTCTCGCCCGTACAGGATCACACACAGAAACTGAGGAGGCACGCACTTCCACACCTGCTCCCACATCCAGCATGAAACCCAGGAGGGATGCCACAGGGGACACCGCCACATCCTCAAGGGTAGCCAGGAGGAGTGACCATGACCACAGGGACAAAGGCAGCAGGAACACCAGTTGCACGCATCCACAGGCCATGCCTGCTGCCGTCGTGGCACCCACGGGAGTGTGTCTCCCAGCAAGTGAAGGCAGCATTGAGGGAATGCACTCTGCTGCCACCAGCTGAACGGGTGAGGCAGCGGCCACTGCCCCACTTTCGGATGAGGAGGAAGCACCTGGCATTGAGGATCTAAGCCAGAGCCCCAGACCAACACGCCCCTTACTGTCAAGCCCGAGGCTGTCATCAGGTCCGGGTAGCCAAGGAGAATCACCCATCCCCACCCTTGAAGGGCCATGGAGCCCCCAGGTGTTCTCACCTGATGCAAGTGCCATGGATCCAGGCACATCAGCCATCCCACCAGCACCCACCATGCGGCATGACCTATCATCCATCTTTCAGAGGCAGAGCAAGATGATTGGTCTAGTAGGGCAGCATGTGGCTGAGACAGGCCACCTGAGGGAGGACATTGGTACATTTGCACAGCAGACGAGGGAGGCCATGGAGTCATGCACCAACCAAATCTGTAATGAAATGGCCCAACTCAGGGAGGCCATGAACCGCATAGCAGACGCAATTGAGCGCCGATGCCCACTCCCAACCCAGGAAGAACCGGGCCCAACCTCCTCTGGGAGTTCACGGCAATGTAGCCCCCTACGCCGGTCTCTGTGGAACCTGCGCCGCACCACTTCACAACCACCAGATGACGGAGCAGGCACTGGCAATTAGTGCCAGCAAGGACTGGGTGCCACATGTGGAGAGGGACACATTCACGCCATGAGGCTCACATGGGGGTGTTGTGGGGGGAGGGGAGTAAGGGTGATTTTGGGAGTTTTGTGGGGGGAGGGGGGTAAGGGTGATTTTGGGAGTGTTGTGGGGGGAGGGGGGTAAGGGTGATTTTGGGAGTGTTGTGGGGGAGGGGGGTAAGGATGTTTTTGGGAGTGTTGTGTGGGGAGGGGGGTAAGGGTGATTTTTGGAGTGTTGTGGGGGGAGGGGGGTAAGGGTGTTTTCACAGTTGGGGCCATGCACTTATTGTTGTCTTTTGTTCACAATACACTGTTTGGAAGTTTACACTGGCTTGGCATTCATCATTGTGTGTGTGTACTGTATTGGGGAGATGGTTCTTTGTGGGACTGAACACATGCATCAGGGCAGTAATACCCATCTTTATCCATTACAGTCATACCTTGTATGACATGCAATCTGATGCATCTGATGCTGACGCACATCGTGTCCTACTTGGACATTGCCACTTGCATGTCCCTGCGGGCCTTTTGCGCCATCCTCATCACCTTCCACATCATCCTCATCTTGTGCTTGCATGTAAGGTGGCATAGTCACATCCCGCCTTATGTAATTTCAGTCCCGCAACACACACGCCATGGTTTACTTCGGCACTTTGTCATGGCCGTACAGGAGGGCTTCACCCAGCACGCTTAGGGACCGGTGCTGTGTGTTGTAGAGGCCGGATGCCTGCTCCATCACATCGCAGGTACGGCTATGTGCAATTTTCTTGTCCTCTTCCTACTGGTTCTGTGGTATTTCTGGGTGCCCTGCTGGTGCTTGCTGCGCCTGTCTTGCCCTACTCCTACTCCTACTCCTCCTGCGTCTCCTCTGTGCTTCGTGCTGTTGATGGTGCCGCACTACAATCACATCTTCCAGCCCATGTAATGCGGGCGGTATTGGAGGCATTTTTGTGTGGGAAGGGGTGTGGGAAGGGGTGTGGTGTGCCCTTTTGTGCTGCCACAGTCTCCATCCCCGACACCTGTGCTGGATGTGTCCACCTGTGGCAGGTGGACTGCTCAGGTCTCTTAACGGGTGGTTCAGGTATTAGCGCCATGGCGGTAGGGTGTTTTGGGGTCTTTACCATGCCGCTAGTACCATGTCCGCCTACCTTGTGATGGGATGCTACTATCGCCATGCCGCTATTTCCGACCTGGGGGTCGCGCGCCCACGGACTTGCCGCTATTAGTGCCACCGTACTTAACGATGGCGCTAATAGCGGCAAGTCCGGGTCGTAATTGGATAGGAAATTTAGCGTTACCGGTATTCACTTACCGGTAACGTTATTTCCTTACCGCCGACCGTGTAATGAGGCCATTTATCTCAAGAGCTGCTCCTGTACTTGATGCCGCGCGGGCAGCAACGCAATCCTCTGAAGCCCCGTGCGGAGAGGAGCAGGGAAACAACAAAGGAACAATAAGCTACTATGTTGCCATGAGAGGGACTTGGAGATCGGCGGAATGCACTGATGAAAACCAGGGTACGACCTAGTGAACAAGACGTGTGGTGCGGTGTCTCGGTGCTGCTGGCCTGTTTGAGCGGAATTATTGTCGGAGTAAGCGTGAAGGCTGCAGGAGGCCCTATAAGCACGTAGCTTACATGCTGCAGATGGCTGGCGACCAGATGCAGAGGCAGTTAACCTGTCACCCGTGATCCGAATAAGGTAACAGTGACGGCTCTACAACACTAAGAGCCGGATACTGGGTGCACACGTTGGTGCACAGCTACAAAAAGAAGGAGCAGTGACCACCCTAGTGCGCTGGTCGCTGCGGCCCCAGAACAAGAATAAGAAGAGGGGCGGGAGGGGCTGAGGGAGCACGGCCTGTGTGGAGTCTCCCCTGCATTAAGGTAAACTATGAGACGGCAGCGGGTGGAGAGCCAGACGCTGTGAAACTGCACGGATTGAAGGGGCAGCAAACCATAGGAGCGGTTGCTGTATTGGAGGGTGTTGCCCCACATAGCATGCAACATGGCATTCGCCCCAGAACTGTTGTGTAGAGCGGTTGGCAGAGAGGTTGCGTGGGAGCCGGCTAAAAACCCTGCGGTCCAGGCGTGACAAGGGGCACCCGGAGGAGGGCGCCACTGGCCTAGAGGAGACTGCAAGGATCGGGCAGAGCCGCAATTTTGCCCGCAGTAAGGAGCATGCGGCCTCGGTGACACGGTGCTGCAGGAGGCCACAAGAGGCAGCCCAGTCTACCGCTGCCAAAGGTAACCAACACACGGCTGCAAGTAGTAGACAGCCCAGGGCACAAGACGACTGAGGGGCGGACTGAAAGGGTACAAGAAGGTACCTGCAAAATGTCCCAAAGGGGAATCAGAGGTAAAGTAAAGCAGCCGACCCTGGATATATTTACTAAAGCTCAACAAGCTGCTACCCCCCAGCACAGTCCGGGGTGAAAGCACAAGAGACTGAGAGTGTGCCAAGAGATGACCAACGAATACTGGAAGCCATCACGGAACTGAAGTCCTCATGGGGAGAGGCGATGGCTGAGCTCAAAGAAGTGCTGGAAAAGAAGATAGACACAGTGGGAATAGATGTAAACTTACTGCGACAAGACGTAAGGGCGCTAGCAGACTGAACTAGTAGCTTGGAAACTGCCATGAAGAAGAATGAGGACTTGAGCGCCACAACTGCAAAAGAGGTCCATGTACTGAAGCAACAAGTGGCTAATTTCGAAAACCGGGCAGAGGAAGCTGAAGGACGAACCAGGCGAAGCAACATAAGGGTGGTCGGCTTGCCGGAAGGAGAAGAAGGCACGGACCCCACAAACTATGTCGAGAATATGTTGCTGCAAGCAGTAGGAGCTGGTAAACTCTCACAGGGATTTGCGGTAGAGCGAGCGCACCGGGCCCAGACGAGAAGACCGCAACCGGGAGCACCACCCAGAGCTATAATCGCAAAAATGTTGAACTACAGAGACCACGAAAAGATCCTGGAATTCTTCCGGAAGGGTGGTACTATAACGCGAGCATCAGCAACGATCACGGCTTACCCGGACTATACTATGTTGGTGCAGAGGCAACGCTATAGCTATGTGGCAGTCAAGAGAAGGTTACGCACCGCAGGGATGAAGTATATGTTACTCTATCCGGCCAAGTTAAAAATCTTGCATAAGGGCAAAGCACACTTCTTTGAGATTCCGGAGAAAGCAACGTGTTGGTTGGACACGAATGGATGCCCAGAGCCGGAAGGTGATCAAGACCAAAATGAAAAAGATAAGTGAGCTGACAATATGGGTGCTGAGGAGGTGGCAGTGACATTGTAAGCGGGTAAGGGGGTGGTCAGCTAGAGTTGAAAGGCAGTGTGGCAGAAGCCTTCGGCCATATATGCTTGCCAGTGAACACTGTGGACTGGAATATAGTGATAAACATTCTGGTTGTAAGATGCATAGCTCTGCTTCATATAGATATATCAGAGCCGCGGGATATATGCGCTTTACCCCCATTAGTAGAAGTAGTAGGTGCGCCGATAGTGCGACATCTCCCCACTGAGTCCTAGGTACAAGAAGTGCCAAGGAATCGGCTAGATGTGGGGGAGCCTGAGATCCAGGGATGGAGCTGGGCAACAGTTGGGAGGGATTTGGAGGGGGTGTGCCAGAGTGAGTTGGGGAGGGGCATGGAGGGTGGGGGGAGTTGAGGGAGTGAGGGGAAGTGTGGTGGAGTTGGGAAAGTTGGAGGGCGTGAGGGAGGGGGGCAGAGGGAAAGAGTTAACAGTTGAGAGATGTTTAAACGGGGGAACGAGCCTGCATGGAAAGAGAGAAGTACTGAGAATTGGACTCTACTTGCGGAGGGGAGAGCGGGACCTAGATATGTTATGGGAGAGCTTAAAGTATTTACCTGGAACATCAGGGGGCTCAATAGTTATTTAAAAAGGAATAAGGTGATGATGTATCTGCGCAGGCAAAAAATAGACATAGCCTTGTTACAAGACACTCACCTAACGCAAGAAAAACTGGAAGTGGTCCAAAAGAAGTGGAGAGGAACAGTTGTGGGCGCAGCATACTCAGCCTATGCCAGAGGGGTGATTACTTGAGTCGCGCCACATGTCCCGTTTAAGTTGCTGCATTCTACGGTCGAGCCAGGTGGGAGGATGGTAATAATAAAGGTGTTTGTGGAAAACAAAGAAATGAGTATTATAAACATATACGCCCCGAACCAAGATACAGTGGCATACTTCAGAACCCTATACAGTAAACTTAGCGGGGGCTTGGGTGGGGTGGTGATTTTGGGAGGAGATTTTAATTGCGTATTAAACCCGAAAATAGACAGAACAGATACCAAGATAGACAGACCCACCCCAGCTGCCAAGATTTTGCAATCTTTGTTGTCGGATTTCGGGTTAGAGGATGCATGGAGGTCGCACCTCCACAGAACAGACAATATTCGCACTATTCAGCCCCCCAGAACCTACACACTGGATTGGATTATGTGTTTGTCACACAGGAATTGATGACAGAAATAACGCAGATAGAATATAAAGTGAGGGTCCTTTCGGACCATTCAGCGCTGATATTAACTTGGAAATACCGGTCCCCGAGATCGAAGATACCGACATGGCGCCTCCGAGCGGAGACGTTGAAGGATAATATTTTTAAAGAGGACATGAGGGAGGAAATAGTAAGTTATTTTGAGATCAATACTGGAAGTGTGGAGTCCGCGGGTACGCTCTGGGAAGCCTTTAATTTAATAGTGAGAGGGATAGCGATAGCCAAGTCCAAGGGGCTGCAAGGGGGGATCCAGGCTGAACTACAAGAAGCGGAAATGGAGTTAGAAAGTGCATTAAAAAGGGGAGGTAACACCAAAGCAGATAAGGAGACAATACTTAGGTTGCAGCAAACATGTGCAGGGTGCTGTGAAAGGCTGTGTAACCTTAACTATAAAAAATATATAGAGAGGCAGCATGCAGGGGGGATAAACCACGGAGAGTTTTGGCATGGCTATACAAAAGCGAGACTCCCAGACCAACAATCAGGACAATGGCGAATGAGAATGGGTGTATAGTAGACACTCAAGAGGGTGTTAATCAGGAATTTGCAGCCTAATACCATAACCTATATGAAGATGCGGATGGTAGTGACAGCAAGGCAATAAGAGAAACGCTGGAGGATATTGGATTGCCGCAAATTAGCGCTGAGGAGAGAGAGGAGCTGGACGCACTGATCACTCTAGAGGAATTGGAGGAGGTAGTGAGGCTACTACCCACTAGTAAGACCCCGGGAACTGACAGACTCCCCAGCAAATTTTATAAGTATAAAAAAATTAGGTACTCCCCCCGCTCTTAGAGATGCTAAATGAGGCATATGAACTCAGTAGACTTCCACAGTCACTGAGAGAGGCGATCATTATACCACTCCCCAAACCCAATAAACCTGGCAATGAGTGCGGCTCCTATAGACCACCGTCGATGTTAAATCAGGACAGTAAAATATTGACGGCGGTCCTAAATCAGGACAGTAAAATATTGACGGCGGTCCTAGCAAACAGAATGAGGAGGGTTATTAATAAATTGATACACCCGGACCAGACAGGTTATGTCCCTAATAGGAACATATCCAACAATCTTAGGCAACTCCACCGAGTTATTGAACATGCCAATGGGGAGGTGGGAGAGATGGCAATAGTTTCTCTGGATGCAATAAAGGCCTTCGACTCGGTCAAATGGCCATGGCTGTTGGCGACTTTGACTAATTATGGAATAGGGCCGGGGTATCTCAAATGGGCTAAACTATTGTACAGTGCGCCGCTGGCCAGGGTGAAGACAGGAGCAGATATATCGGAGAGGTGGCAACTTGGCAGAGGCACTAGGCAGGGATGCCTGTGGTCCCCCATGCTGTACATTTTGGCCTTAGAACCTCTGGCGATATACCTGAGGCAGCATTATGATATAATAGGCATCACCATAAAAGGGGAACCGCATCTGATTTCCTTGTACGCTGACGATATGTTGCTGTACCTACGCTACCCGGAAGAAAACCTCCAGTATGTCCTGGAAGTGATGGAATGATTTGCGAGGCTTTCAGGCATAGCTGTGAACCCCCAAAAATCTAGTGTATTTCCGATAGGCAGATATAAAGGGATTCCACTAGAGCAGTTACCGATCCTGCAGATACCATGAAGGTCAGCACGTTCCGATATCTTGGGATAGACATATATCATACGGTGGAAGCAGAACATCAATACAACACTGAGAGAGCTATTAGGAACATTGAAAAAAGTATGAAGTTCTGGGAGCCGTTGGGGATAGCAACGATGGGTGATATATGGCAAGAGGGGAGTATAAGGGACTTTGAGGGGCTGGTGGAGGAAACGGGGCTACATATGGGGCAGTTCATAACATATCATAGGGTGGTACAACAAATTAAAGAGACATGGTCCGAAGTCATACTAGCAGATGAACCGGATGCCACCATAGACACAATATATGATATAGCAGGGGGGGGGGGGCGGGCACGAAATATCTAGAGTATATGAGCTAATGATGACCAAAGTTGGGAAGGATGTGGTACAACTTAGACAAGACTGGGAGGAGGAAGTTGGTGCCCCTATGAGTGATGAGATGTGGGAGTGTGCCCAGAGATATCACAAAAAAGTGTCAAGAAACGCCAGATTACAACAGATACAATTATATATTACTCACAGGGCGTATATGACACCCCAAAGAATAGCCAAATTCAAAAAAGCAGGATGACAAGCATGCCCCAAATGTGACGAAGAAAAAGCTGGAATGGTACACATGTTTTGGTCATGCCCAATAATAGAGAGATTCTGGGGAGAAATTGCACATAGGATGGAAGACAAAGTGGTCAAAATAGAGGTGGATGCAGTGTGGGCATGCCTGGTAGGAGGGTTTCCTAGGCCACGTAAGCTGAAACATGTGAGTAAATTGAAAGAAATGGCTTATGTATAAGCAAAGAGGAAAATTGCAATGGGGTGGAAGGCATGTCATAGACCAAGAATAGAGGTATGGTGGAAAGATCTACAGAAGTGGGCAGAGGCGGAAACTGTAGTATGGCAAGAGACAAGCAACACGGGGAGGGAAGAAGAGGCTGGAACTTTAATAGCATGGAAACAGCTGATAGCTGAACTATTTGGGCCCATGCATGAGGGGTCAAGTAACTGGGATCCAACAGAAACCAGTGATAAAGAATCCCTACTGCAAGACAAAGAAACTGTACGGGAAGGAGAGTAGGCTTGGATGGGTGGAGGTGAAGGGGTGAAACAGTGGATATAGATTAAAATGATGTATATTGAACTATTATTAAATGCACTGTAAGTTTGGTTTGTGTTTGTTGTTGAAATGCAATCAATAAAAATGTTTTTTAAAAAACAAAGGCTGAGAAAGTCGTTCACGGACTAAGAGAGACTGAATCGACTGTTCCAAACTCCTGAATGTTTAGGAAGGAGTGAAGGAGAACCAAGCAGAACCTACTGAGAAAAGGATGGCAAAGACCTAGTCTACGACTAAGAACAAGAGAAACTGGGAAACAGAAAAAAGAAGCAGTCTTCTGTTGCAATGCAGCAAAGCTTTCAGAAGACTTTGGAGTGAGGGTAATCTCTTGGATCCCAAACCGACACAGGGAGGAACTGCAAGGTGTCTGTTCCCTTTTAATTGGTATTAGCATGATTGTTCATTTTAAATTGATCGAATGATATATTTGACCGAATTTGGTCAGTACAATTCGATCGATTAAAAGCGAACAATTAGGCTAAAACATACCGAACATGTGGAGCGGGAGTTGCAGGGGTGTACCCCGCTCCCTATGATCGGTATGTATTAGCCTTGGGGAGTTGCGGGGGTGCTCCCTCTTCCTCAATATTGGAGGTGTGGGACTGGAAAAAAAGAAGGAAAAGGGACCCTGCAGCATCGGATCCGAACCGCATTAGAGGGACTGAAGTTGACCAGGCAGCGAGAAAACAGGTAAGTAGCAACAGGGATGGGGGGAAACAGATGGTGTGGGTTGGTGTGAGTGTGTTTGATCCTCTGATAATTGATCTCATGCAGGCAGTTTTTTTTCAGCAAAGAGTCCACCGACTTGTGTCCAAAAACTTATTTCCAGCCCTTACAGTACACACTCGACTAAGGAAAAGGGGTGGTCGTCTTGGCTCAGAAGAATAGCTTCCTTCTTCTGGGCGACAGCCGAAAGCTCACCACAGGGTGATGCAAATGAAATGTTCTTCTCAAAGGACCAAAAAGTTTCAAAAAGGCTCCTTGGATTGAGGTTCCAATACGGCAAATAGAACACAAAGGGCCTCATTACGACCCTGGGGCTAATGGGTTAACGGCGCCGTAAAAGGCTGCGGTGCCGTTAACCCATTAGTTCCTTACTACGAGGTCCCTTTGCGGGACCCAACCTGAACAGCTGGTCTAGACCAGCGGTTAAAGTAGGGACCCGCAAAGGGACCTTGGTGCTATGTACGGTACCGCAATTTGCGATACCGTACTTAGCGCCTTCCCCAGTCCCATTGAGCCCTATGGGGCAAAAATGGGAATTGGGAAGGGCCAATGTTCAATGGGGAATTACCGCCCCGCCAACCTTGGAATGGGGTGGTAATTCCCCATTGAACTTTGGCGGACTTGTTACGATACCGGCACCAACCATGGTGCTAATTGCGCCATGCTTTAGCGCCAGTATCGTAATGAGGGCTAAAGTCTTGTATCTTCACAATGTGAGGGGATGAGTCCCTGCCCCTAACCTTTCTCAGGTTTCTCAGTTGTTTTTCCCAATGCCAGGAAAAGTGTCTTTCTTCTCCTTATCTTTCTCAGACTCTTCACAATGCTCCTTACACAATGTTCACAGGTATGTCTCCCTTCCCCTGGCCTTTCTCAAGCTTGTACAGTGCCAAAGGAATTACTCCCCTCTCTTGGCACCTTCCACTATGTTCACAAATGCTAGAGGGTATGTCTCCCTTCCCTGGCTTTTCTCACAATGCTCACAGTGTTCACAGCCCACCTGGTTCACTATCCTGCCAGGTACTGTGACTACGACGATAGTTTTGGAGGCAGTTCATTATTCGGTGTGGATGGCAATCCCTCCTGGCAGGTATTCTTTTTTGTCGAAATCCAGACCCCTGTGGTATTGGTTTCTTTCTCTCGGGTCCCAGACCTCTTTGCTTTCTTTGTCTCGGATCCCAGGCCTCTTTGGTATCTTTCTCCCACTCGTGGTCTAGGTAGCCCTGGTCTCCCAGTCTGCCAGGGACTGCCATGAAGAAGATGACTGTGGATGCCACTCCTTATTGGATGTGAGTCACAGACCCGTGCCCCACTGTGGTATGGTACCTCAGGGTTCCCAGCAAGCCTCCTGTTCTCCCAACCCTCCTCTGGTTGCTCAGCTGTCTCCCTTGGCTCCTTCTGGTTCTCATTCGGGTGCCTCCTCCTCCATCTAAACTCCGCGGTGGCTGCGTAGCGGCTTCCTGCTTTTGTGCTCTGCGTCCCAGGCGGACCACGCTTTTGAGCACTCGAACAGCTTGGGATACAATGTTCTCCCTAGGTCATCACTAATCCTATAGGGGGCTTCCCTCCCCATGAGAACCACTCGCTGAGTACCACCCCCAGGGGGACAATCTGGCAGTGGCCTCACCTCCCTGGCCTTATGGGAAGGGGCTCTCCTAGGGGAGAAGTGACGCCATCTGAGGGTTTATCACAGGAGGTTGAGTAAGCGTTGCCTGAAGAGCAATCTTACATTGTTTTCCCATAGAATCCATGAGGCAGAGATGGAGAGAGAGTTACAAAGATTGAGACATTACTGAAAAATCCTGTTTGCAAGGTCCCTTTTTTCCACACTGTAAACGTGCCAGCCTACCAGTGCATGGCTGCCTTTGATCAATGACCCACAAGAGCTGGTAAGGTAGGTTGTGAAGGCCTTGAGGGTGATTCGTCTCATCTTGAAGAGGATTATGGCAAGAAGAGGAAGCCATTGTTTACCGATCAACGCTGAGTTGACAAGGTCATATTTTTGGTGCTTGTGATGATGTCTGCCACTGTGTGGAGCTCATACTTCACATGGAACAGAGAAAGAGCTGGCTAGTCCTGTCAGGAGGGCATTTTTACCATCAAGGTGAGTGCTGGCCCGTCTTCTAGAAGTTCACTGATTGCAGTACAGATTTTATATTCTAGATCAGAGTTACATGGCACCACACAGTTTACTTTTTCAGACATGGTGTAGTTGTGGGATACGCTTGGTCTATCTACCCTACAAGCACAAGAACTTGGTGCAAATTGTAGGGTGGGCTTAAATCTATGAGGTTCAGGCCATTTGGATAGATCCCATTGGCAATGTGTTGCTTACCCTTTAAGAGCAGAACCCAATCTCTTTTGGTGGGTTTACTTTTAGAATACACAGATGTGACATCCCTCTCTCGATTGTGACAAGGGGGTCTATGAAGCAATGGAGGCCATTAGCAAAGGATATTTGGAGATATAGTGGAATATCATTAGAATTCTGGCATATTTGGTTTTTGGACATCAAAATGAAAAATAGATTAACCAGAAGAATGCAACTCCTATTGTGAAAGATGGACTGATGGAATGAGATGAAAGACATTTATATGGTTCCCTAATATGAGGTAAATCAACAAAAGGTGCCAACATGCATGTAGACCTTCTCACAGAAGGCTTCCCCTACTCTACCTAACAATTGCCTTCATTTTGTGAAGGTCAAGCATAATTATGCAGGTCACCTGCATACTATTCTTGAAGATAGTTAACATCCACCATGCATTGCTTCCAGCCAAACTAACAGACTCCAAAGAAACACGTCTAATAAAGCATGTGGCAAAGTGTAGCCTACTTCCCCTTCTTCCATCACTCATCACCTCCTGGCAAGTGTGGCAGTAGTTGCAAGTGTGCATGCAAGATGCACTTTTTCTGACTGGTGCATTTCAATATAGGGCATTGTCCCCTCATACAAGAAATTGTGCTGACTGAGGGCCAGAATTTGGAATTCGACAAAGGTACCATCAAGCCACAGAACCTCACCAGAAGCAGTTTCTTTGATTTCATGGTTGGACGGCGGCATGTGCCAGTCCCCTAAATGAGCATTATGGCATCACCAGTGGAGGTAGCCTGGCACTCCAGACTCAGAAAGCTCATGACCCATATCTGGGCATTCCAGTCCCCTTTAGTCGACTTATGCAACACGGTAGAGTCAATGGAGCAAGGCTGTGAATCAGTCATAACCTAAAGCCTTGCTCTGGCCATGACTCCAAAACCATAATTTTCAGCTAGCTATGCAATTAAAGGGGAAAATCAATATGCAGATCAAATATATGCCCATTCCTAAAGGGGTAGTCCAGCCTGAATGACCGTGGCGCATGCCTTTAGCAGAAGACCGCAAGCAATGGCAGGAATGTGTTAGCCTCATTAGGCATCAACAGTGTGGTGGAGCTTGGGTCTCTCGGCACAGCAAGCTTGGGACCCCCATCTGGGCATAACAATCTCATTTGACGCTCTTGTAAAAATTGGAGAGCCTGTGCATCCTCTTCATGTGATGGCAAGTAGTGAGACCCCTAGAGCGCCTGTGTTTAGGTGTGCCGGACCATGCAATGCTTGTGCAGGGACAGCCAATAAGCTAGTCGTTCGGGTAAGCCTACAGCACAGGACCCAAGTCTCAATGTCCCTTCCCTCCTCTCAGTATCCTGTGGCCTTTAGGTCCTTCATCAGGAATGCGAGGAGATTCATGCTGTGGTTTTCCTGGGTCCAGAATGCAAATAGACCAGGCATGAACACTTTATACTGGACTGTGAGCTCTTGCTGCTAGGATAAGGAACTGCTTAGTATTGCTTAGCACTGGCCACCACCATTGTTTTTAGATAAGGAACTGCTTAGTGTTGCTTAGCACTGGCCGCCACCATTGTTTTTAGATAAGGAACTGCTTAGTGTTGCTTAGCACTGGCCGCCACCATTGTTTTTAGGTAAGGAACTGCTTAGTGTTGCTTAGCACTGGCCCCCAGCATTGTTTTTAGATAAGGAACTGCTTAGTGTTGCTTAGCACTGGCCGCCATCATTGTTTTTAGATAAGGAACTGCTTAGTGTTGCTTAGCACTGGCCACCACCATTGTTTTTAGATAAGGAACTGCTTAGTGTTGCTTAGTACTGGCCGCCACCATTGTTTTTAGGTAAGGAACTGCTTAGTGTTGCTTAGCACTGGCCGCCATCATTGTTTTTATGGTCATGGCTGGTCTTGGCTTTTTCATTATAGCTTCCTCCTTTTTACTGGTCTCTTTTTGAGAGCAACTCAGCATAAGTGCATATTTCTGGATAGACTTTCTTAATGTATTTGTTATTGTAGGGCACTGGGTTAGTCTCTATTTGATTCCAGTTCACCACCTCCTGTTGAGCATTGGCCCTGTTGCTTACCCACAGATGCTTCAGAGGTGAACCACGCATGCCCAGAGAGCGCTTGTTTCGCCTTGTGGGAGCTGACGGGTGGGTTTCCAAGGGGGCTCCGTTATTCCAAGTGTGGCCATATTGCAGCCTCCCTTCTGGCTATAGCTGTCTACAGCCTGATGGGTCTCCTGTTGTTCCCACAGCCGTAATTAATTCCAAGTAATGTATTTCAAAGTAATTACTTCGAAATCACCTCAAAAAATATATCTAGTTGTGGATTAAAGATATATAAAGGGCACCTGGCTATACCCTGACAAATCCAGGTGGGCATATGTTTAAATATATGTGGAAATCAGGGTGAGAGGTTACAAATCAATTAGCTTTTACATGGGAAACTATACTGTCAGGTGAGATATAGTCCCCTTCTCAAATGACAGTATAGTTTCCCATGTAAAAGCTAATTGATTTGTAACCTCTCACCCTGATTTCCACATATATTTAAATAGTTGTGGATTAAGTGGTTTCAAAGGGAGTGTGGAGGGGATAGGGTTAGGGGAATCAGTAAAGGGGAATGCAGGCATGGGAAGGGACCTCCACCAAATGTCTTTTTCTTTTAAATATCAAAGTGGCATTTCAAAGTAATTACTTCGAAGTAATGACTGTCATTGAAATAACATGGAGCCGGCTGATGACTGGCCCCTGGGGCTCGGTAACCAGAAGCATGTATTTCAAACAGTATCATTATGCCACATCTTTTTCATCCCCTGTGGTAGCGAAGTTGATCACTATGTTGCAAACACGTTTACCCATGAAATGCCAGCGCCCTTCCACTGCTAAGTCTGCACGTGCTGCATGTGCTGGGCGGCACTGGGTGTGAGGTAGCCTGGTTGCCTCTCCTGTGGTCATCACACTCTCTATGGCTCCCTGGCAAGCTTGAATTTTCCCTTAAGAACCACTCTATCACCCACAAACCACTCCAACCTAACCCCCTAACTAATGTTGTATAGGAGACAGATATATCTGTCATTTTGCATAGACCGATATATCTGTCACATCTTTCATTCTGAAGATTCTTGACAAGATAGCGACTAATCAACTCCAGAAGCACATTGAAGCCAAGTGAACTCTTCAGGTGCGGCAATCAGGTTTCCGGGCAGCTCATAGTACTGAAACCGCTGTGTTAGATTTACAGAATCATATGCTTGTAATAGTAGATAGAGGCAAAGTAGGGATCCTGATGCTGCTTGATCCTAGTGCAGCATTTGACCTGGTGGATCACCAGTTACTGCGAAATGCTCTAGATAAAATAGCAGGTTGTTCTCCGGCTGCATTGGCATGGCTTTCATCATTCCTCAAGGACCGGCGAGCCAGAGTACACTGGGGGGATACATTCTCAGAGGCTGCATCCATTATTTTTGTAGTCCCCCAGGGAGCAAGCTCATCCCCACTGCTATTTAACCTCTACATGAGAAGTCTTTGTGATCTGTTGGAAAACGTTGGTGTATTCTTTACAAATTACGCCAACGATACTCAGTTAATCTTCCAACTAGAAGGTGACTATCTCAGGGATAGTGAAAAAATAGCAGACGTCTATAACATCATAGACCACTGGATGCAACAACATTGGATGTGTCCGAATAACACCAAACCGAAGCTAATGATTTTTGGAACACGTCAGGCTAGAGCCAAACTAGGCAATGAATACGCTTGGGACGATGGTTGAAACCTCAGTAGGGTCAGAGGTACAGGTTAAGTACCTATACAAGAACAATGCCTACTACCTGCGCCTACTGAGAGCTATCAGACCATTCCTGAACAAGGGTAAATACAGCTACCATAGCCAGGGCGATTATTTTGTCACAACTAAACTATGGTAATGCCCTGCTGCTTGGAGCTATAAAGAGGGAAATTGAGAGATGCCAAGTAATGGAAAATGATGCAGTCTATATAGTAAAGTGGTTTAAGAACAGAGAGCACATACCGGTAGGAAGAAAATCCTTACATTGGTGTAGAATTGAGCACAGAGTAAAATTTAAGTCAATGACCATAGTTCATAGCTGCTTATTTGGTAATGCACCTATCTACTTTAAAAAATAATTTTCAAGATACACCCCCCAGCGACATCTAAGATCAGCTGATCAGGGCCTGCACAATGTGCCGCGCTTTAACCGCGCCGCAGGTCTTGGCAGATCCTTTCCAGTGCAGGCAGCGCAACACTGGAACAAGCTGGCCTTCACCCTCCGGCTAGAGGAAAACTATCACACTTTCAGGAAACTGTTGAAAACTCACTTGTTCCAGTGAGTTGTTTATTTTGACAAATAGTTCGCTAGTATCTTTATTAACTATTTGTACTTCGCCCCTTTGTTGTTTTGTTCCTAGTGTTACCGCGCCCCGATGCCCGCGGGCTTCCGGCGCGATATAAGCATATAAACATAAACATAAACATATAAATAATATCCCTCCAGATCAATGTACTTCGCATGTCCTCCCATAAAACACACCTTCCACAACAGTGGTAGGATCCACTGTACTATTACCTTACAATGTTATTCCTTTATTAGTAATAGGGTAACTGAACTCCTATTTATTATCACATATTAAAAGTATATCTGTTAGAGTGCTGCTGTTTGTTGCCTTTAGACAGGTGAATGTCAATTTGTGAGTAGTTGCCCTCAGTCTGCCATTTGCCTTGTTGGTATCAATCCTGGAAGTTACTAATTCTCTCCCTCTCTCGTTCTCCTTTTCTCTCTCTTTTGCTCTCTCTCCTTCTCTCTCTTTCTCTCTCTTTCTCTTTTTCTCTCTCTCTACTGCTCTCTTTTCTTTTTCTATCTCCCCTTCTCTCTCTCTTCCCTCTTTCTCCCCATTTTCTCTCTCTACTGCTCTCTTTTCTTTTTCTCTATCTCCTTCTATCTCTTCTCTTGCTCTCCCTTTTCTCTCTCTTTCTCTCTCTCTCCTGTGGATCTCTCTTCTATTTTTCTCTCCCCCTTCTCTCTCTTTCTCTCTCCTGTCACTCTTTCTATTCTCTTTTTCTCTTTCTCTACCTCTCTTCTCTTTTTATTTCTCTCATTTTCTCTCTCTCTCCTGTCGCTCTCTCTCCCCTTTCTCTCTCTCCCCTTCTCTCTCTCTTCTCTCTTTCTCTCCTTTTCTCTCTCTTTCTCTCTCCTGTCACTTCCTCTTCTCTCTTTTTCTCTAACCCCTTCTCTCTCTTCTCTCTTGCTCTCCTTTTCTCTCTCTTTCTCTCTCTCTCCTGTGGCTCTCTCTTGTCTTTTTCTCTCCCCTTCTCTCTCTTTCTCTCTCCTGTCACTCCCTATTCTCTCTTTTTCTCTAACTCTCTCTTTTCTTTTTCTTTCTCTCCTTTTCTCCCTCGCTCCTGTCGCTCTCTCTTCTCTCTTTCTCTTTCTCTCTTGCTCTCTCTCTCTCTCTCTCTCTCTCCTGTCGCTCTCGCTTCTTTCATTTTCTCTCTCTCTCTCTACCTCTGTCTCTTCTCTTTTTCTTTCTCCCCTCCTCTGGCTCTCTTCTCTTTTTCTCTCTACCTCTTTCTCTTACACATTCTCCCCTCAGGCTGACAACGCTTGCGCTTAGCACCTTTTGCCAACTCAAAGACCGTGGCCTTGTGGATGCAACGATTTGTGAGGATTTACAAACCTGGCTGAGGAGCACCCAGTTGCCCAACGGCAGCTTCCAGCCTATCGGGAAGCCCTTCAAGAACACTCAGATGGTGAGTCCCTGCCAGGCCATTGTGGCATCCGGCAAAGGATCCACAAGCTATGCCTGGAGAAAGCGGGTGCATGCAGAGCTCTGGAAGCAAAGCAAGAAATGGAGTACACGAAAGGGAATGGATCCCTAAGATTGCTGAATATTATGCTGTATGTAGTATGTAGCTTTTAAAGTGCTTAAGTAAGTAACTTCCTTCCGGCTAGATGCAGAAATGTAGAACAGTGAATCTTACAGTTGAGGGATCTGGGTCTCAAGCTTTCCATTTTTCCCGAAGAGTTGGAACTAGGGAGTGGAGTGACAAAAATCTTCCATCTGCTCGTCCCTTCAGAATTGTAGGGATGCAACGTAATCGCGTCTGAGATGCCCTCACTCTTCAAGTAGACTTGTAGTGGGTAGGTATATCTTTTATGAAGGCAGAGCCGGTACCATAAAATGCCCAGAGTACAATACACAGGACTTTAAACTTTATCCAAACTGTAACTGCGAGCCAGTGTATGCTGCGAAGAACCAGCATGACCTGAACCCTGCATCCTATCCCTGAGATGGCGCGTGCAGCCGCATTTCATGGGCAGTGTAGCTGTGCCAGGGGAACATCTGGCAAACACAGCTGTCATTGGCATAGTCTATTCCTGCTCTGGCGGAGGTTGTGTGGGCATAATGAACGAATGGATGGATCAGCTCCAGGATAGTTTGCTAGAAAATCCAAATCTGAATAACTGCTGCGATGTGAGAAATTAGTCCGAGTGAGCAATCAAAATATGTCCCACCAGTTTTTACCTTGGAAACAGGCTCAGTAGGAGGGTCCAGCTACTGGGGCCCTGAACTGGCTTGCCATGTATTGGGCTGGGGGCCAACAATAAAAACATCAGTGTTGTAAGGGTTCAATTTCAACAGCTTTGCGTTCACCCGGGTCTGGGTTTATAGGAGGTAGTGAGTCTCATTACGTGTTTGGAGGCTGCCATGCCCTTCATGCAACCTTTGGCCCTCCACATGTTTTCCACTACAATTCACATCATCCCACATGGGAAGGGATCATGCCCTTCATAAGGGCATGGCAGCCTCCAAACTTGGGTCCGGGTTCCCTGAATGGGGAAATGCCGGGCCATTCCGACCTTCGAGGACCCGGTATTTCCCCTTTCATTGAACCCGGAACCAGACCTTCCCCATTCCCATTCGAGCCCCCATAGGGCTCAATGGGAATGGGGAGGGAGCTAACAACGGGCCTGTTAATAACGGCCCGTTGTTAGCTCCCTGGTCCCCTCGCGGGACCCGCTATGGACATATGGTAAACCCAGACCTCCAGAGCGGGTCCCGCAACGGAACCTCGTAATAGAGCCGAATGGGTTTAACGGCGCCAGCAACTTTACCGGCGCTGTTAAACCCATCCTGCCCACCTCGTAATGAGGTCCAGTGTCTGAATTGAGTGGCAGAAGGTGGAGAATCAGACAGCTTGATGTGTAATTGTGTGTGAGCTATGTAGAGTACTTGGGCTTTAGAATGTAGACAGTTATTAGGACTGTACAACATTTCTTCCCAGCCTCCCTGGTAGCCTCGGGCCTATATTATTCCAGACTTCCCAGAAATGTGTTCCTACTTCCTACTGTTGGGCAAAGGCAAGAGGCAGTGCACAAGTACAGAAACCACTGAATGGGGAATGAGTTTACAGGAGAACCCTTTCACTTCCGCGGTGGATGATATACTAGAAAAGGGACTGAGCTTGATGGTACACAGTGGGTAGGAAGAGGGTGGAGGGCCCGTGGGAGAGGTGTGATCTGAAGACCCCGTTCACTCTATGCTATATGCCTGCATTGCTTGGAAATAACTGTACCAGAGCAAGGAGTGGAACAACAGGTTCCAGGTGCGCCCTTCTATCAGATCCCTAGATCAGGGACCTGCAACCTTTGGCCCTTCACATGTTTTCCACTACAATTCACATCATCCCATGCCAGCATACTCCATGGGAAGGGATCATGGGAATTGTAGTCCAAACTATCTGGAGGGCCACAGGTTTCAGGCCGCTGATCTAGATAAAGCAGAGTGGAAGTAATGTGATGTCATATAAAGTGGTCGCACATACTGCCCTCCTTTCATTTGTTTGTCCTGGCTGTGAAAAGAAGTGGGCACACAAGATCTCACACACATGGCAGAGTTAACACCCTAGATGAGGCAATTTCTTTGCTTGAACATGGGCAATGCTTACCAATAAATGTGCCAACTTTCTGCTTGGTTCTGTGTACCTTAGGATGGACCAAGCAATGAAATCGCTCTCTCGGCTTACATCACAACACATCTAATGGAGGATCCAACGTTGCACAATGTGAGTATACACCGCGGCCATCTTATCAGTGCAAGCATTGGGAATTATTGTACATTAAAAGAGTGCAGTCATTGAAAAGTTCTTGTAATGGATTTTTAGTTATACTATCTTTCTCCTCATGTCTACAATGTGAAAAGAGGGTTGTCTCCCCAAACATTTTTGAATATGAACCATTACATGTGTCTGATATCTGTTCACTGTTTAGAGTTCTGATGCATACCAAATTTCTGGGCTTGGGGATTTTCAGCAGCTACAGTTATTGTTTATTTTTCTTTTTTTTATTGTTATTTTGGTTTACAGGAAACCTTTCACAAAATACAAAACATACAGATAATACGTATAAAAACGCAATCTTGGTTTGTACAAAGGAATACAAGTTAAACACACATGTCAAACACAAAATTCCTTATCGTAGTCCATAAAGAAAAAAAAAGAAAAGAAAAGATAATTGCAGTTAACAATTAAAATCGATTCCACTCCGAAAGTGAACAAGTGCAATAATCAGTTCCCCACAACAGTCTACACCAAAACAGTTCTTTGGAGAGCTCGGATGAAAAATGATCAAGTTCCTTGTAAAAAAAACAGTCTTCACAATGCTTCACAATCTAATATCCATTGTTTAAGAGTTTCGGTGACCTTGTGAAATTTACAAAAACAGCAATTTAAGGGAATCCCCATACCATGAGTAGGCATTGACCAGTGCCTAGTTCACTCTCTAGAATGGAATTGATTAAGTTGTAATCGTAGAAAAATCTGCTGGGTCTTTGGACAAGGAAAACTCTTCAGGTATATAGGAAGGTCTCCCATTTTTCTGGGGAATTGGACATATTCTCTGAAAAGTGAATATTTGGACAGAGCCTCAATGGTCAACCTCAAATCATCCTGGAATAGTTTTAATTTTACCTTTTCTGGATTCAAACTGAGTTCCATGTCTGAGGAGCCAATTTATTCCAGTAGTTCCCTCATACTTAGTCCTAAACTTAGTCACAGACGGAACTGTCCCCTTTTCTGTCATAGATTGAAAATCCACAAATACTGAATTGGCCGGAGGTCTCAAAAACTTGAAATATATCAAGAGTTGAATCCATTGATATGGAGCATGGAGAGAAATTAGATTAAGTTCACAGCGAATTACCCCATTTGAGACTGATGACGCTAGGCCCAATACGTTCTTCCACATAAGTCCTCATAGACTATTAAGAACTGGTTGCACATCAACAGGTGCCATGTCAACCCAAAATAACCGAACCGGTTCCACCTTGCCCAGGTAGTATTTGACAGCTGGTAAAAGTGAAAAGCCACAGACTCTCCTCAATATGCATTTCACATGGGACCTCAAGGGATTACATGTGGCCTTTAGTGATTCTTTCCACTGACTGAGGATACATAGGTCAAGTTATACCCCAAGTAGCAGAAATAGTCCACCCTCTCCACCTGGCCAGTGCCCAATACCCAGCGCTTGACCACAGACCTTCTGCCATTAGAAAAAAAACAACCACCTTGGACTTCTCACCATTCACCACTAGATTGTTAGGCAGTGCATACTCATAAAACTATTGGTTTTAGGTTGGAGGCCTTGTGCTGTTCTGTCAAAGATGACAATGTCATCAGCAAAAGCGAACCAATGAATATCAAGATGGCCCAACTTAACCTTCTGCACATTTTAATGAGTCCCCGGTGGCTTTGATGTGCTTTATACAGGTTTCTATGGCTACTGCCACGCTGTTGGAATAGGGAGCCAGACACATGTTCATGTATCTGTGTGGCCAGAGCCTCTAGACTGACTTTGTGGTTGTAATATGGTGGCACTGTTGTATCTTGGTGAGGCATCAAGTAATCTTCCCTGGCTGCTCTCCTCAGCTAGGGTAAACTCAGAGTGTTCCGCTTTCGGCCATGCCCACCGTGTATAGCTCACATTGCACTCCCTATCTTTTGATGGCTTATTGTTAACCTCAGAGGTCATACGGTTTATGTTGTAGCCCGTGTTTCGGTACTCACGCAAAGAGCGTCCTTTCTTTAACGTTTCTTGCTTTATAAATCTTTAATGTGATACAAGCCTCATTCAAATAGTTTTTGATGCATGAAATGATTTCCAAAGTAAGACATAGCCTACAAGGTATGCAACCAACAAAAGGAATTGCTAACCAAAGTGAAAACAACATCATGGCCCCTGCAAATCCCAGTCAGATGCACAAACCTGTGAAGTACCCCAATGATCCAAACCTCACCTCTTCTGATCAACATCTACATGACATCCCTACTCGATCGCATCAATCACTCTGGCACCACCTCCTATCACTGCACAAGCAACACAAAAATAATCTACAAATTCAAGAGCAAGCGATAAACTCTCCAAACATAAACACATGCATTGCACATGTGGACAGATGGATGGCAGCAAACCAGCTACAAATCAACCCTACCAAAATAGAAAATCAGCTCCTTCTAACAGCACCTCATTCCCCTAGCCCAACAGGATGGGCCCATAGGCCCATTCTGGGTCCCATCCTCCACGATAAGGAATCTCGAACCCACAATGGACAACTGCACTCTACATCATGCCACATCATTGCTTACTTAATGCTCAGCCACAGACCCATGGCTGTATAAGATCTGAAACTAACCCAAGCAGCGCTAGCTCAGACTCACCAAAAACCTCATGAGACCATTACAAAATGGCTCCTGTAGGGAAACTGCTACTTTTGCGCTTAGGTGAAAACAGGTCTCCTCCATGAAATTTAGTAATTTGAGTTGCGAAGTGCAAAAGGTATGTGTACAAAGGATGCAATGTCGACTTTACACCTTCATTTTCGAAATTTTCAGGACACATTTAGTAAATGACACTGAATTTGCCTGCTTTTTGCTGGCTTGAAATGCAGCCATAGGAATCCGAGGCATTTGAAAATGTCAGGCCGATGTAAATACTTGTACATTTGTATGACAGAGTGACATAGAAGAAGGGGGTGGAGAAAACTGCAGTATTCAGTTATGTGCCCACTCTCCACCATGCCAATGAATGAAAATGTGGAGTTAAAACCATGTGTTCCATTTGTTTTTTTTTTTTAAATAAAACTTTTTGTGTTTTGTTTAACAATGCATATAACCACAAACCAGGCTTGGCATAGCGAGAAAGATGGGCACGAATAGATCAGATAAGTAACAACATTGTCTAAGGTCACAGGGGTGCCACACAGCAGAGCGATCCCTCATACTTCTAAGGAACATTCCGCCACCCCCGCCACTCATGGACCCTCTGCTCGCCGGCCCCATGCTTTCACAAACTTCCCTGGACACACCCAGGCATTATATATCCTCTTTTCCACTGCCATGCATCTCTCCATTTCTGCAAGCCATTGAGACTTTTGAAGACGGGACTGCACCCCCCACAGCATTGCAATCATTTTCTTCATCTGCCTCATGGTGACCAAAAGGAACAACTTCTCAAATTTCGTGTAGCGTGACTCACCCCATATTCCCTGTAACGCACATTTCGGTTCAATGGGTATTTCATTGTGTATCATCGCCAATATTTTGTCAATACATTTCTTCCAAAAGATGTGTACCTGTGAACAGGCCCACATTGTATGTTAGAAGGTACTGCATCCCCTCTGCATCTTAAAGATTTGTCATCTTCCACCCTCCCCAGTCAAATAGCATCATACGGGAATAGGACACTCGGTGAATAGGACACTCGGTGTATTGTATCAGGCGGAGCCTCATTGAAATGCCCACTTCCCTGGGGAACATCAGTGCTTCCACCCATTCTTCTGGTTCCAAATGACCCATATCCCCTTCCCATCGTTCCTTCAGCCCAGACAGCTCCTGCAACCCGAATGCAGATATAACTTGGTATGGGGTGGACGTGAACTTAGTTACAATGCGCTCTAGGATCATCTTAGCCTCTAGCAGGGAGCTCAACGGGACCTCTTGTAGATCTAAAAAGTGTGCTTGCATCGCATGTTTCAACTGCAGGTACCTAAAGTATTCACATTCACGGAGGCCAAACAGTTCCTGTACGAGCTTCCCCCCTTTAACAACATCTGCTAGGGCCACAATCCCATGACTCTCCCAGTTCCCCGGACGATCCATCTTCATATGTTCTGCAAGATAGAGATTCCCCCGTAGGTGGAAAATTAGGTTTCGCCTTTCGCCCAAAAAATGTTTTTGCCGCCACTCATATCTGCCGCACATGTCTGCTCATTGCCGGAATCGCCAGATTTCAACTTCTAGACCATACAGGAACTGCAGCGGGGGCTTCCCCTCCATCCACCCCCTTTCAATTGCGATGTGTGGCAGGCTAGGGTCCCCATGCAACCAGTCATTAATTACCATCATCTGCGCTACTCAATAGTAGCATGGCAACCCTATCCCGCCTCCCAAATCGATCTCTATAGGGTTTGCAGGGATATTCTTGCTTGTTTGCCTGGCCCCAATAAGTAGCTTCTCAATATCTCTAAATATTTTCCCCGGAATCACGCGCAGAGCATTCTGTAATATGTATAAGAATGTAGCCAAATTAATCATTTTAAACGGGGCCGCTCTGCCCATCAGATTTAATGACAGCATCAGCCAGTATGTAACGTCAAGTTTAAACTTCTTAATAATCGGGCCCACATTCAGTTCGGCGAACCCGCTGTCACGCATCCCCACCTCAATCCCCAAATAAACGACACCCGATTGCGACACCTGGTACGGACAGCTCAGAGGAACTGCCCCCTGTCAGCCCTGCACCAGGAAGAGGGCGACTTCAGCCAGTTGACTTTTAAACCATTGAAGCCTTGATATTCGGTTAGGATTTCCATCACCACCCCACAAGCCGTGGAGGGGTTCCCCATATAAATCAGCAAATCAACTGCATACAGGGATAGCCTTTATTCAGCCCCCCAAGGCCATCGAAACCCCACCCAATTCAGACTGTTCCGTAATGCAATCGCCAATGGTTCCAGCGCCAATGTAAATAGCAGGGGGTAGGGGGCAGCCCTGCCTCGTCCCTCGCTTAATGGGGAATGACCTGGACATTATTCCGTTAAGTTACACCTTGGCCATAGGGCAAGCGTACAATAACCGCACCCAGCCCAAAAATCCATCACCGAAGCCCATGTGTTCCATGATACTCCACAGGGAGTCCCAATAAACCAAATCAAATGTTTTCTCAAAGTCCACCATTAATAGGGCTAGAGGGTCTGGGATCATGGCCAACTGAACCCTACGTAGGTTCATGTGTGTAGACTTTGCCTAAATAAAACCACACTGGTCCGGGTGGACCAAGTGATCAATCATGCCCAGCAAATGGGTAGCCAACATTTTTGCTAGGATCTTCACCTTCTTATTGATCAGCGAGATCGGCCTGTCGTAATTGCATGCCTCTGGTGGTTGTCTGTTTTTGGTATAACGATACGTGCCCTCCTAAGATCCTCAGGTAGAATGGCGTCAGCTCCACTATGGATGAACAGCCGCTGCAAGTGGCCCACCACCATGTCACTAAGGTTTTTCCATATTTCAAGTGGGAAACCATTTGTTCCCCATGACTTTGCGGATTGGAGCTGAGCCATCACCTCTTCAATCTCGCTTTCCGAGATTTCACTGTCCAGGGCAACCCGATGTGCATCCGTAAGTCACAGGAGAACCACCAACCCATTGTCCATAAACCACTCCCCAAGCGAGTGCTCTCTCGGGGGGTCGTACCAGGTCCCATAGTTATCTGCGAATGCCTGCGCTATCTGATCATTCCCGAACAGCTCCTTCCCTGCCCCATCCCATATACAGCATACCTGATTGTTGCCCCATTTTACTCCCAGCCATGCAAGCTTCCTCCCTGCCTTGTCATCGGACTGATAATTCTGACTCATGCATTCATTGTGTGCCAACTGCTTATCAGAAGTCCCGTCTCTAATGAAACTCCCTTCCGTGATTGTCATCGCCCCTTCTGCTTCTTTCACCTCCACTCTATGTTTTTCATGATTCATTGCTGCCAGTGACATTGCCTCTCCTCAAAGACAGCCTTGAAGCCTTCCCAAAGTGTAATAGGACTTTCTAAAGAGCTCTCATTAACAGCGAACTAATCCGCTACCACTTGCTGTAGTGCATCTGTGAATTCCAGGAAGGCCAGGTAATATGAGTTCAACCTCCATGCCGGTGTTGACCCCTGGCGACCACCGCTTGACCCAACAAGTAACAGGAAATGATCCGAGATCCCTGTGGCCAGGAACCTAGCATCAACCAGACTGTGTCCCTTCCCAGGAGGGATGAAGAGATAATCCACTCTAGACATGGAGGAGTGTACCCCGGACAGGAAAGAGAACCCTGTCTCACCAACATGTAGTTCCCTCCACGTATCTAGAAGTACCATTGCCGAGGCAAACACACACAATTTCGTAGGTGTTGCAAGATTCCTCCCACCCAATCGGCACCTATATAGCGCCGTATCCATCACATCATTGTAATCTCCACCCAGGACCCATCTATCCACCAGCGTCATCACAAAACACTTCTGGAGATCATGGAGCAGTTCCTGTGTAAGAGGGGTGAGCATATACTGCCACAATGCACCAAACGGCTCCAATAAGTCGCCCTGTATCATCACATACCTCCCACAGGGGACAGTCTGTACCTCCAAGTGAAATAATTGCACGCTTTTATGGATTAGAATCATGGTCCCTCAGGTCCCTCTAGTGAATCCCGCATGAAAAACCATCCGATAGTTCGACCTCCCAAAAAAGCAGCAATGAATCCCAGCTAGATGGGTTTCCATTAAGAAGGCAAAGTCAGGGGAGTGTCTGTTCAGGAACTGCAGGATAGGCCTGTGTTTTATGCCGGTACAAAGACCATTAATGTTCCATGTCAGGAAATGTACCTGTGCATTCTGGGACATTGTCAATTCTGTAGTGAGAAACCGGGAAAACAGACCTCGTTATTGACCCCTGTGACTCTGGTCCATCTGCATAGTGCGTGCCCCCCCTACACCACTGCCAAGCCACATTATAAACTTCTCCAACTCCCTCCCACCCCACACTTCTCCATAACTTGAAGCACCTGTCGTCCCCTGGGCATGCCAACGTGACATGCACCAACTGTCTCAACCATTCCTGGGGTATTTTATCTGTTCAAGTACAACCAGTCTAGGACCGTGTGACCTACTTGCTCGTCAGCTACGAGCCAGTTCTCAAGCTCCCTGACGTCCCTTTCATCTTGGAGTAGATGGCCGTTCCTAGTGGGCACGGTTTCCCTGATCCACTGGGGTCAGCCCTTAGCACCGTTGTCCACACATTCATTCACGTCCTCTGGCGTCACTGTGTCCTGGGAATACAATGGATCCAACAATATAATCTCTTCTGGGTCGCATCTTGGAGGTTCCTGCTGAGCCTTTCCACTCGGTGTGCGCTGTGTGTTAAGTTTTTACCACTCCCAGGCCTCCAGCAGCGTGTTGAACAGGAGTACTTTTCTTCTGTGGTATATCTTTAGTTGCGAGGGGAAGAAAAGGGCATACTTGATACCAGCAGTCGCTAACTTCTTTTTTATTGTATGAACTGACTGGTGAGCCCGCTGCACCTCCCTCGTGTAGTCTGGAAAGAAACCTATCTTTGGGCCATTAAGAGTGATGGGTCCCGTCGCCCTCGCCATTTGTAAAAGGGCACCCGTCCTCACGGTAGTTTAAAAGTCTGCCAATCACTGTTTGTGGGTGTGCCCCTGGGATGGGCCTCCCCACGCTGACTCTGGAGGCTCTTTCCTTTGAGAAGAATTTTGATAACTTCTTCAGTACCATAAGGTCTGCCAGCCACTGCTCCAGAAAGAGTTCCATGCTCAGGCCCTCTGAGTTTTTTTCTTGTAACCCAAGTATGCAGAGGTTGTTCGGTCTGAACCTCCCTTCACTATGCTCCGTCCGAGCTTTGAGGACCCTCACTCTCTGTGTCACCATTGCCAGCTGCTTCTCCAGCCTGTGCACCACATCCTCCACTGTTCACAACCTCTGCTCTGCCTCCCCAATGCACGCAGAGAGTTTGAGAAGGTCCTGGCGTAGAAAGG
The DNA here is from genome assembly GCF_040938575.1 of Ambystoma mexicanum. Classification (NCBI taxonomy): domain Eukaryota; kingdom Metazoa; phylum Chordata; class Amphibia; order Caudata; family Ambystomatidae; genus Ambystoma; species Ambystoma mexicanum. Next base: position 173,283,486 of record NC_090925.1, read on the forward strand.
AAATCTCTGATGCCAATCCGTCTATCCTCCCCTCCATGGACGTGCAGGACTCCTGGATGGCACCCATGATGTCACTTAGTGAGATGTGTGGGTCCTGACTCATCTTCTCTGTGCTGGAGCATATCCTCGAGGAGGATTGAGTGGCCCTGGGGGGGGGTGGGGGCGGTCGCGTAGTGTTCCATCGTGTTCTGGTGCAATGCTTTATTCCCTTTATCCTTTACCATGAAAGCCAGAAGACCTGAGCTGGAGGGAGAGAGACCAAAGGAGGTGGTCGCCGGCAGCACACTATCCCGACAGTGCTGTGGGCCTGCTCGCCCACTGGGTCCCAGACCCTTAACCGTGATCAGGAAGTGTTGGTGTATCAGTGGTGCCCTGACAGCCCCCTCCAATCTCACCTCTGCCCGGGGCCCACTGCAGCAGCTGCCCGGTGCCGGTCACCTGCTACACATGCACCCAGGCTCAGCGATGCCCTGCTTGTGGGGCTGGGAACCCCTGGGCCTCCTCCCAGGTGTGGTCTGCCCCCCCCACCACCGTGTGCCCCAGATCTTCTGGCAGTGGGGATATCCCTGTTTGTGCACAGGGGGCTATGTCTCTGGCACTTTGCCCCATACAAGCCACAGCCACCACCTTCCAGGCACTAAGACCACTGTGGGGAGAGGCACCCGTGCCCTCTCCTACCGCGTCATCATATGCCGGTCCACTTCTTTTTCATCAGCGCCAGCTCCAGCCTGCCACGGCTCCAAAGCGGCTTTAGGGATGCCACCGCCCGCAGAGATTGCTCTGTCTCTGCCCTCTGCCCATGCAGTTGTGTCGCCTCCTCGCGGTTCTGCTGGCCCCTGCTGATCACCACGGGACCGACTGCAAGTTTTCCATTTCCCCTCCGTGCTCCTCAAAATGGCGCCCGGGCCTGTGCTTCTCCAGCGACTGCCGAGAGATGCAGCAGGATCTCAGGCTGACCAGCTCCGATTTCCACTGCTCGAGCAGCGGTGCCTTGCCCAGTCTCTCCCTATGCAGAAATATCACAATTGCAGGCAAGGAAGTACGCTCGGGAAACAGGGTAATTGTCAGGATATTTGTAGCTCGGTGGAGATATGGCTGCCTGCTTCTACATTGCGCGGCTGCTCAACAGCGCCACCCCATGTGTACAGTTTTTAAACATACATTTTACACATGATTATTACTCTTCTCTACATAGAACATGACTCCCAAATAATCCAATATGCAACAGCCAGACTACTACGCAGGATGAAAAGGTTGGAACATATCACCCCAGTATTACGTGGACTCCATTGGCTCCCAGTCAAGACAAGAATGCATTTTAAAACCCTCTGCATCGCCCATTATGTCCACCATGGAAAGTGTCCATTATCCTTCACACATAAGTTCAGCAGTGAAACTACAAGGAGGATCTTCATCTTCCCTTCTTGCTACAAAGCCCTCGGAGACCCAACTTTAACATATCTGCCTGCAAGTGAACCTCATGACCATCATGAAATAGCTCAAGGCATGACTCTTCAAGTTAACGAATCGGCGAAGCAGCATTGACCCAAGAGCTACCCAACATGAAACTAGACTGAATCTAACACTCATAGTACATGGACAATATCTCTAGGCCGTCCCACAAAACACAGTCCTTTGGAGGCCAACCGGATTGCAATCTTACCCAACCTTTACTCCCCCTCTCGTATTCCTCACTAACTCCTCACTACTAAACTCTTCCAACCTTACAACTCACTCCCCATCAGACAACCCACAAGTTCTAGTGTATCAAGTATAGACCTACCCTGTACATTTCTATCAGCAACCCCACTGCATCCATCTTCGCCTCTGCACCCAGGGGCAACCCGTACAGCAAACCCACCCACTGTTTACCTTTCCTCCCCAGAACACAGTGTCCATACCGGCACACAGGTAACAGGAACCTTTGACCTGCCCTTGTCTACACGACAGGCTTTCACATATGCCCTTCCTTCTCTTCCACAAACACCTACCGCCCACCCCACCTGTTTTCCTTGGAGTCACGCACAGAGATGCCAGCATTATTGGCAGATGTGTGCTGTATAAGGCCATGTTGGGTTAACTTACCCACTGTGGCCTAATAAAACTCCTATACGTAGATAGGCATCATGGGTGAAAATAAAATGTATCATATACTATAGTCCAAAAAAGACCACACACACAATCCAAGAGCAACAACCTTCAGATGAGACCCAAATTACATTTCAGGTGCGTCCGAGAGAGAAAAAAAAGAGACAACCATGTTAACAGTTTGAGACACTGACAACCGAATATTAAATCAAGCCTATCATTCTAAAATGTCTTCCTAAATGTTTATGAACAAACCCTCTTTCCCACAGAGTATAAAGGAGACTTTCCACCCGGGCACTGCTTTCATCCAGAATCCGAGAAGATGGCTTATGTTTCAGCTATGGTGTTTTGGCTTCCGTGAGATCTCTGCTCAGACACAGAATTTAGTGTGCATCCAAATCCTGAGGGTCACATTTATTGTTGAACAAAATGATCAGGGCACGTTGTAGAATGTCAGTACATGTAGCCATGTATGTTCTCTTAACTTCGTCCGACCACTGTTCTTAGGTCCGAGGGCAGTCAGCGAACACGTGCCGAGCATTACCAACATACCGAACACCTCACTAAAAGCCTGTCTTCTCAGGGAGCTGCGGAGGACATTTCTAACAATATAAGGAAAGTTCATTGTGTCTTGGATTGCTTGTTGGAACCAAGGTTCTGGCAAAATGGGCCTCAATAGGAATTTGGCCGTTGTGGTAAAAAAGTGGTGGTAATTCCATTGCTGCCATTTTTTTGGGGTGATAATGGAATTACCACCACTTTTACTGCACCAACGAATTCTGAGTTAGACCTTGAAGTGGAGGATTTACCTCCAGCAGCATGCTGGACATAAATTCTTCCAGAAACTGTGGATTTCCTGCACATAATTATGGACTGCAAACATGGGGATTTACACCACTTGTAATCCTGTGGTAAACTAACAGGACAAAGTGGTGGTGACGATAAACAATGTTGGTGTTAGTTCGGTAGATTTACAGCCGATTTAGCACCAAACACATAATGATGCCCAATGTTTCCTGCCGGTATATCTTAGGTAAATATTTGAGAATAAAGTGAATAATTATTCATCTGCTTATAGCTCATCAGACACAATCATTGAATAGTTCTGCATTGTAGCAGAGGTCTCATATAAAATTGGGGTATCAATCCGTTTCACACTATGGCAAGGGTGCATGAATGCCCCACACAACTTTTAGAGATACAGGCTCCAAGCAAAGAAGCATGAGGTGCTGCCTCCGTGGAGCGACCGCGACCCATGCAAACTAGATACAGCACTGATTCCCTTAAAAAGAAGCCTAGAGTTCCAGTAATACAGAAGACCAAAACCAAGGAAAATTCCACAACTTAAGTGAATAACAATGGCGGATGATCAAGCTGTATACCGCACAAGCTTTCTGAACCTAGGTGCCACCATAATGGCCAGCTGGATGCCAGTGAAAGCCCAGACAGAAAAGGTGCCAAACCAGCAACTTTCTTGCCACTCAACATTCATTTGCAGTCAAATACTGATGCCAATGAGAAACAAATGAGTTCTGCTTGCATTTGTTCTCCTCCTCAGAAACCATTTTCATCTGTCGCTAATGGTCCTGCTTTCTCCCTGTATTTTTTTCTGTCCCTTTTACTTTGGGCTATTAAGTGTCACTGCAACACCTATAATAGCCCAAACTATTGCATACCTATACTAATTCATGTGGACATAGGGAGAAGGGCTTGTGACAAGGGGCAAGCTCGAATGACATTGAAGGAGGGATACACAGTATAGTTTGGTTTTGTTTGGTTAATGACCCCTCCCATTCCCTGCCCCTAGCCATGCTAATCCCTATGGCTAATCCCACCCATTCCTGCCCATCTAGGGAACTCTTTTAGCTCTGAGCCCTTCCATAGTCCCAGCCATCTTGGATGACTGTCTCTAAGGAAGCTCTCTGAAGGGAAATGGGAAATATAACATGCATCTTCCAAATAAATTAATACATTTTCAGGTGATTACCGCTTTTTTTTTACAATTATTTTTTCTGTTTATATGTAGAGAGAATTTCAGATATATGTAAGATACGATTTCACAAGTACATCAATTAACGTTCTTAAATGGATTAACACTATTTTTGGTGTATACACCAATTTCTTGTGATCGTCCTGACAAAGATTAAATGTGCTAGAGGCACTGGCCCGAGGACTGATGATGACACGCTGCCGTGCTCCCTTCTTATATTTTCTAGATGACCAAAATTACATGTGTCTGGGCTTTGGTTTCAGAGGCGCGTGCACGGAAGAGCTGAAAATCATGTACTGTACAAGTTTAAACAACGACCTTTCATTTCTGCGGCCAAGCTGACGTGGGTCTAAATTTAGCAGTTGTAGTTCACTAAGCTGCTTGTTAAGCTGCTTGACTGAACACTTGGCTCGGGGCAGGCCTGAAATTAACGAGACGGTTCGTGGTTTACTATTGTTCTTTGCACTTGGGTCCATTGGGAGTTCGAGGATTAGGTGGCGATATTGTCAGATTATGTGGACAAGTCTGGCGATTTGTGCTGTGGAGAAGTGAGACAAGCACATTCAAACAGAGGGATGAAGGCCAAGCAGCAACAGGCGCGTTTTCATTGGTGAGTTCGCAACTCAGCATCTTGAATATGCCACACGATGTGATGATGCCTGTGTTGGGCTTGTCGCTGGGCACAATGAGAAAGAGAGCGATGCTGTCAGCGGCGCACCACCCCCATACTAGGAGAACAGCTTTTGTCGCACGTGCATCATAGCCACAGCCAGCATTGTAGCGCGCAGAGTAAGGGCATGCGGCAAGTGTGTGCATTTCACGAAAGCGCAGGGTCGACTCTCTGCTAGGCCAGCAGTGCGCTAGCTTGTCCCCACTTCCCTAACCTCTTCTAAACTCGGAATGCTCCACACATTTAGGTAATGTACCCATTGTTACTGAACGCAGCACTAAATAAAGGAAAGTAAACAAATGTTGACTGTGACTAAGAGCGTAAGCATGTTTTTCAGGCTAAAATATATCTTTCGGACATTCTGCATCTGTCTGTATTCATATTAAGGTTTGCAGTTCAGAGGGCCCACTTCCCTCTTTCTGAGACCTCTCGTCATATGTCACCGAAGAGTGGGGCAGAAATCCAGAGGGTGGACGGGGAATCAGCCCAAATCCCACCCAAAGCACCAGACCCTTCAGTCACAGCACAACCCACCAGCATTCATATCACTAAATACCTTGAAGCAAAGTCACCGCCTCACCGCCACATACAGCACCGATGCACCATCCAGGCCCACAGCACGTGTAACCCCCCCTTCCAGTGGCACTGCCACATGGGCACATCACGCCACTCCACCTGTGCCAGCAGCACTGCTATCAAACAGCATGCAAACAATACACTATTGTCACATACCCTGGCTTAAAGCAGAACAGTTCCAGCCCTCACTTATCACAGTCACTGCAACCCTCTGCCAACAGCACTGATAGCAAGCAATGGAAGCATTGAAGCACCGTTCCATATCCACAAAAGGTCAGCTCCCACCAACAGCACTGCCAGTTGCCACCATCACACCCCCACCGAACTGCCATCATCATGCCATCAAACAACCTGAAGCAGTTACACTGTCACCATAGGCTCCTGCCCACAGCTCCCCTCCTACAAACTCAGAAGCAAACCAAATTCCACCAAATACTGCTTCCCGCAGGTTAGCCACCCTCCCACAGTAGTCATCATACCCTTGCTTCTAGTGCTTCAAACTACGACTGTGCCAAAAGCAATGCCACCGCACTCCTGTCCAAGGGACTACCACCACCTACTGTGCATACAGCACAACCCTACCACTACCTCTGCTTACAACCACACATCCACAGAGCAGTGCTACCATCACTTACACCTTTATCAACATCACTGGTGCCTCCCTTTGGAACAGCCTCCCTGCCTCTTTCTGTCTTGAGCCGGCCATCCTTAAGTTCCGGAAACTTCTCAAGACCTTCCTCTTCTCTTCCTCGTTCTCTCTCCCGCTCCCCTGCTAACCCCCTTTCTCTTCTCTCCTGCCTCTCTCCTCCTTTCTCTTCCCCAACTTGCTCAGTTCGCTGACTAGTCTCCTGGTGCACCTCCAGAGCCTCACAACTCCCAGGCTCCCCCACCAGTTCTGCACTTGACTCCGGGCCTCTGCACTCTGCTCGGCACCGTAGGGCTGTCACAAGATGTGGTGAGGCCGGGGGCAAAACATTTCACGAGGCCCCCTTTTGATGTTACGTACTGGGCCAGCGACAGCACCTTCGCAACCAGGGGACTCGAGAAATCTCCCCTTGAGTTTGTGTGGAGGAACCCAAATACAGTTTTATTACTACAAATGCAAATCAACTACAGCAAAGTTAGGTTTCTCTACTGAAGAAAGGTTTTATGCCAGACTAACCTTTGTATCATAGGCATAAACATATATAGGATGTCATGACGGCTTGTGGTGCCTGACGCCAGCATTGAGGAGCACCCTGCCCCTGTGTGCGCATTAAAACATACATCATACACAGTGACAGATGGATGTTGTACAGTGGAGGCTGGTGAATTTCTGAACTGAAGAAGCTTAAATGTTTGTGCCAATTATGCCGGATCGGCAGAGCACATTGAGGGTGCCCAAAACAAACAAGGGTTATTTGAGGGGGTTTCTTAATCCCAAGAAAATGTTTGAAACATTGGGTTACAATTATGCATTTTACAGCACTTTCTTTGTAAAATTGGGTAGAAAGTCATACAGTTTGCAATTGGTTTTGTATGGAAGCGCATGGCAAATCCTAATAGTTGCAAGTCACCAACTGTGCACAGGAACATTTTCCAATATATTGCATGCCGCCGTTGCACACACCATATGCTAGTATAAAGAAATATTCATGCTGGTTGTTCCCATGTGGTCCTTGCAGGCTGCATCAATATATGCCATTATTACCATGTTCGCCCTCCCAGCCAGTAAACACGCCATGCCACAGAAAGTATGTCCAGGCTCACTGTGCACCATAAGTGTTATTACTGGCTCGAATGGCCTAAATTCAATTTAACAGGACTTCAGTGAAAGACACGTAGGGTGCAACACCATTGAGCGGTTCAGACTCTAGCCCTCTCCTGAAATGTTGGGTTTTGTTGACTCAACCTGGCTACTTGGGCAGAGCCAGCCCCTGGCTAGGGAGGGCTGAAGCCCTCCCGCTTTGAGGGAGAAGGCATCTCTCGAAGTGTCGCCAGCCCGTAGCTCTCATTATGGAGCAGCAGAAGCATCAAACATGCAGAGTACAAATGCCTATCCATCCAACAGACAAACTTTGATAAAGCCAAAGTCTTAACTTCTGGTCTCAGTTTTTAGATGGCCCACCTCTCCAGAGATTAGCATAGCATTATGAAAGTAAAGCGCCTCTGAATTGGGGTGAAAGGTACGACTAGTTGGCAAAGGGAAGGTGAAATTGCTCTTATGATATGATATGATATGATAGTTTATTTATATAGCGCCTATACACAACGTGTTTCAAAGCGCTTCAAGGAGGGAGGGGAGCAAAGGAAAATACAGTTACATTCAGCAAAGTCCTTGAAGCAGTACAGAATGTAAAAATAACTATCATAATAGGCCTGTCGACATTTCTGATAGTGCAAGTGCATAGAACAAGTAAGGCAAGAGGTAATGGATAGGAGGAGAACAAAGCAAGCAGTAACATTACTATGTCTGACGACAATTTACGCAGTGCAGGTGGTAACAAGAGGAGGGGTGGGAGGGGGGGCAAGGGTACGGAGGGGAAAGGAGAACAAGGCACGATACTGAACAAAAATGTCAGTGACAAATTTGAAAGTAGGGGAGGGGGGGAGGAAGAGAACAAGGGGGGAGGAGGGGGGACAGACAAGCTGCTATCGAGAGTCACGGAACAAAAGATAGGAGTAAGTGCTAGGAGCTCTTCAGCTTCCTAGCTGGGCTCAGGGTTTTGGAGGGAAGTGGGAGCAGGGCTGGTTGAAGATGTGTCAGGGCTGGTGGGGGCCCATTTCTTTGTGATGCGTGTGGGGCACCCCAGGCGTACAGATTGGAAAAATAGGCCAATGCACCTGTGGAGTGCTCAAATCAATAATTAAGTCAAAATAATACAATGAGGTGGTTAAAAGTTGCAGACTATCAGTAGGTGTCTGTGTCAAAAGACTGCCAACATGGGGGCAGCTGCTTGGGGGCCCATTTCAACTGCAAAATCTGAAAGACCCAGATGCCATCCCTCAATGGGGAGACCGACAGCGCAATGGGTTTATTGGCCCCAAATTGGCCCCACTCACTATCTGCTTTCAAAACTGTCATCCAGCCCCTGCTGGGCTGACCAACAGAGCTGTGGCCAAATGGAACAAGACACAGACATTAAACGAGGCCTGGGCTTCGCTGTTCAAAGGCCCTGAAATTACTAGCATAACACATTTCACTGTTAGCACCTGCATTCATAAACATACATTTTTAGGTAATTGAAATTGTGATGTGGAGTTTGCACTTGCATGCCAGGATAGTGATTAGAAGGGAAGTGGTGACATGAGACAACTCATTCTCATAGCAGTCCTTAAGTGTGACATTTCAGAAATGAGGGTGAGAGGTAGCTGCTTGTAACATTGAAGCTTCATCAGAATAGTCTCATTCGAATGTGGAAAGATATTAGATGTGCCCACAAAAGTAAGTTTGCCCCTCCCCCACAGGCTCTGAATTTAGTATCCCTCCCAACATTTGAAATGTTAGCCCCACTCCATCGCCCCCCGAAAATTTTGCCTAGGTGCACCTCTGATGCCAAGACCCCACCCCTTAATTAAGTGGCCTGCAGGTCTGCTAAATTTAGGGGTGGGGGCTGGCGCACACACTCACATACAACACTTTCAACCATGCATTCATCCACCAGTAACACACCTCCTTGCATGCACGCATACCTAAAACCAAACACAGCATTGACACCAACTTAAACACCAACATACTAGCACACATGCACATATACATACTCATTTAATTTAAATACACATATATACTACACATATATACACATTTAAATTAAAATAAAAAACATTTACCTTACCTCCATGCACCCCTGAAAAGCCCCCGAGAAGCCATGGGGGACCGGATGGCGCTCACTCCAACACGTAGACATGCTCCCTGACAGAGAGAACTTCTCTCCCATCAGTCAGCATGTTCACGCTGAGCAACGTGAACACACTGACTGACAGGAAAGGAGTCCTCTCTTATCATTCAGCATGTCCACGTTGTCAGCTGAAAAAGGGGAGACAGCAGAGCTCACTTCTGAGCCCTGCCATCTCCCATTATTTTGCTGTTTGTTCCAGAGCCAAACGGCTTTGCAACAAACAGCAAAATCATTGAAGTGTCAGAGAGGAGACCGCAAGAGGTCCCATGTGTGAATAATGGACGCGGGTGGACTGTGCTGCCTTCTACTTAGGGGAGGGGGCCCCTGCAAGCGCAAGGCCTGGGGACGTTTGCCCCTCCTGCCTCCCCGCTCGTGATGGCCCTGCTGCACCGCTGCACTTGGTATATGTTCCATGAGAGGGGCAACCACTCTGCACTTAACCTAGGCCCCTGCTGGACTGGGTGCACTTGTCCCCCCCTCCCTCACGCTTCCTGTCTGCGCACTTGCACGTCCTTGAATATACTAGGCCTAGCAAGATTGTCTGTCCTTTCCTCCCTCTGTCTCCCCTCCCTAGCTTGGTTGTGACTGAAATACTTGTGCACATGCGCTTTAGTGATGACCTTCCACCAATTCAATATAATATTGCCAGGCCTAGTACGGTAGTTCACTGTCTTGTATGTCCTCTTCCCTCTCCCCACCCCCTGCTCTCCCCACTCTCTGTCATGCATTTACACTATCTGATAAATCGTTAGGCATAGCACAGTAGTTTATTGATTGTATGCTCTTTTCCTTCTCCATCCCCTTCTCTCTTTCCTTCCTGTTATGCACTTGCACTAGTAGAAATGCCTCTGGCTTAGTATGCTAGTTATTTTTGTTAATTTTGTTAGATCATTCGGAAACTTCAAGGCCTAAGAATGATAACTGTACACCTTGTTCGCTTCCCGCCTTGAAGCGCAGTGCTTTGAAGCACTTCACTTGTGTATACGCGCTTTACAAATAAACAATTACAATTCGAAAAACGCTTATTGACTAAGGCTGTTCCCTGTCTGTGCCACCAGTCGCCACCTACAGTCACCAGGGCAGGAGCCCTGTCGCCCGCCTGTTAGCTGGAAGATCAGCTGTTACACCGATCGCCATCGCTGCAGGAGCAGCGTGACATGTGCTCCGCCTTGCCTGCGACGCTGAGATCGACCACTTTCTGATCGCTGTACCAGTTCCAACAGCAGATTTAGTCTTTTTATCTTGCCTCTGCATACGTCATTGCAAGGCCAGTCCACGTGGAGCATACACTCCATGGTCATATGTGATTACGCTGACCTAAGATGGCCGCCACCCATAAAATGAGTTTTGGTTTACATCTGTTGCCTAGCAACCCATTCAGGTAGGCCTTATAGCCAACCAACGGAGACCAGAGGCGGAAGCCGGCCTCCTTCGACAAAGGTCCATTGACTAAGGCCATTCCCTTTCTGTGCCTGTCTGTGCTGTAACGGCCGCAGGGCACTCCTCGCTGCACACCGGCAAATCTGTGCTTATATCTCACCCCCATCTCTGAACACTATCCCTATCATAGCCTCTTGTGGACATTCTTCCTGCACCCCCCCCATTCCCAAAACACACTCTGACCAAGGACTGTAAATGACGACCACCACCCAGTCTAAACTGTGCAGTAAGCTTACCAATCACTAAACGCTGCAGCCTAACATTTAATTGTACTCCATACAGTGCTCCTCCTCATGTATAACCTGCAATTACCGAAATGCCTTTATTGTTACTAGCATCCTGCGCATTTTAGTAATGTGTCATCTGGTACCATCTTGAATGTCATAGTAAAGTATTTGTTGCATCTATGTATATTGTATGTTGTGCGATTTAGATAACTTATACTGCTAACAGCGACCACGTTGTCTGCCGCATATTCCCACTTTGCCCATTCGACCTCCCTAATTATCTTATGTGCCCACCTGGTATTATGGTATCCTTAACCAACTCGCTAGCTGAATGGCTCCTGCACCCTTGGAAGTGTTGCCATTGCATTTATTAAGGCCGACCTGTGCTATTGATTGCCATTGCTTTTACCAAGGACCACCTGTGCTTTTGCTTGTCATTGAATTTATCAAGGCCCCCCTGTGCTATTGCTTGCCATTGCATTTATCAAGGCCCACCTGTGCTATTGATTACCATTGCATTTTTGAAGGCCACCTGCTGCTTTAATTTTGGAATAGCCTATGCAACCTGTTGTTAGGCCTGCTGAGTTATTGTTGGAATAGCCTATGCACCCTGTTGTTAAGCCTTCTGATTTAATTTTGGAATAGCCTATGCACCCTGTTGTTAGGCCTGCAGCTTCATTGTTGGAATAATCTATGCACCCTGTTGTTATGCCTGCTGCTTTCATTTTGGAATAGACTATGCACCTTGTTGTTGGGCTTGCTGCTTTAATTTTGGAATATACTATGCACCTTGTTGTTAGGCCTGTTGTCCCACCTTAGACATCTAACCTAACCTTAGGCCTAATCAATAATCAGCAACGCAAAGGGGGGTCTGGGAGTCTCTCTACCAGCACAAACACAGCCCAATGACCTGTTCTTGGGTCAATAACCTCAGGGACAGACTCTACCAAATCTTTAGCTCACTGTCCCTTTCACAGAGAAGAAAGGTCCCTGCATATCAGCCTTTGTCCTGCCCAGGGGCATTCCAGTGCCGAAATGCTTGGCAATTCCCCTCTGAACAAGAGTACCAACAGCAACCCAATACACGTGTTTCAGCCTTGTTGGGCATCATCAGTGAGGTGGAGCTGTGCCTCTCTAAGAAAAGTCGAGAGCTGTGCCTCTCTAAGAAGCCGTGGAGCGAAGGCCTGGAGACAAGGCCAGCACCCCTCTTTGCAGCTCAACTGCGAGGGACTGCCAGCATGACCCCCGCAAACTGCCGCCCTCCCAGCTGATCTTCTGATCAGTTTCGGTGCACCGGAGTGCCCGACAAGAAGCCCAACAGCTGATCTGCACCACAAGGCCTTGGAAACCTCCAAGAGGGCCCCCACGGTCGCCGCAGCAACCAACATGCCGACAATCACACTGAGGAAGCCGGATTGGCTGAGCTCTGTTCCCCGACCCTCCCCTCCCCTCCTGCTTTAAATGGAGGGGAGGTGCACCGGGAGGCGAAGCCGTGGAGCGAAGGCCTGGAGACAAGGCCAGCACCCCTCTTTGCAGCTCTGCTGCGAGGGCCTGCCAGCACGAACCCCGCACACCCGCCGCCCTCCCAGCTGATCTTCCGATCAGTTTCGGTGCACCGGAGTGCCCGACAAGAAACCCAATCCCTGATCTGCACCACGAGGCCTTGGAAACCTCAAGATGGCCCCCACGGTCGCCGCAGCAACCAACATGCCGACAATCACACTGAGGAAGCCGGATTGGCTGAGCTCTGCTCCCCGTCTCTCCCCTCCTGCTTTAAATGGAGGGGAGATGCACCGGGAGGCGAAGCTGTGGAGCGAAGGCCTGGAGACAAGGCCAGCACCCCTCTTTGCAGCTCCGCTGCGAGGGACTGCCAGCATGACCCCCCGCACACCCGTCGCCCTCCCAGCTGATCTTCCGATCAGTTTCAGTGCACCGGAGTGCCCGACAAGAAGCCCAACAGCTGATCTGCACCACGAGGCCTTGGAAACCTCCAAGATGGCCCCCGCGGTCACCACAGCAACCAACATGCCGACAATCACACTGAGGAAGCCGGATTGGCTGAGCTCCACTCCCCGTCCCTCCCCTCCTGCTTTAAATGGAGGGGAGGTGCACCGGGAGGCGAAGCCGTGGAGCGAAGGCCTGGAGACAAGGCCAGCACCCCTCTTTGCAGCTCTGCTGCAAGGGACTTCTAGCACGACCCCCCGCACACCCGCCGTCCTCCCAGCTGATCTTCCGATCAGTTTCGGTGCACTGGAGTGCCCGACAAGAAGCCCAACAGCTGATCTGCACCACGAGGCCTTGGAAACCTCCAAGATGGCCCCCACGGTCGCCGCAGCAACCAACATGCCGACAATCACACTGAGGAAGCCGGATTGGCTGAGCTCCGCTCCCCGTCCCTCTCCTCCTGCTTTAAATGGAGGGGAGGTGCACCGTAAGGCGAAGCCGTGGAGCGAAGGCCTGGAGACAAGGCCAGCACCCTTCTTTGCAGCTCTTAGCTGCTCGTCGCCATCCACCAAGACCGACCTGCTATCGCTGTCTGGAGGTAAGAGGATCCATGCATCCCCTCCCATCCTACTCCTCACAGCTGATTCTAGATGCGATCGGCTACGCGCACGCACCTTCTATGCCCCACACAGATCTGCTCCACAACCCATAAGCATACGGAATACTCGCTTACCTTTGAGACCCAGTGCCATCTCCAGACCATGTGCCACAGGTACGCTCTCGCGCACCAGAACCCCTTGTACCTCTCTCCAGATGAACTCCCTCCAAGGCCCCCACTCCTCATCCAACACAGCCATCAGTTCTGTCTCCAGGGCACTAGACACAAAAACTAGAGCTAAATCCCTTGCACTCTCTAAGGTCAAATCTGAGGTATACAAAAACGCAAACTTAATGCCTGTGACCCCTGAAATGGGACCCCCACTATTGCCAATTCTTCTACCTCACCAGTTTTATGTATTGATGTACCTGCCACTGTTACCATGCCTGTGACCCCTGAAAATGGGACCCCCACTATTGCCAATTCTTCTACCTCACCAGTTTTATGTATTGATGTACCTGCCACTGTTACCATGCCTGTGACCCCTGAAAATGGGACCCCCACTATTGCCAATTCTTCTACCTCACCAGTTTTATGTATTGATGTACCTTCCACTCTTACCATGCCTGTGACCCCTGAAAATGCGACCCCCACTATTGCCAATTCTTCTACCTCACCAGTTATATGTATTGATGTACCTTCCACTGTTACCATGCCTGTGACCCCTGAAAATGGGACCCCACTATTGCCAATTCTTCTACATCACCAGTTTCATGTATTGGTGTACCTGCCACTGTTACCATGCCTGTGACCCTGGACACCACTGCCCCCCCACCAGATTCCACCCCCCCCTCACCTCCCCATCTCAAATGTGCCTTGATTAATGCCCAATCCGTCAACGCCCATGCCCTGGACATCCATGACCTCATCACCACGAACAACCTAGACATCCTCTTGGTCACTGAAACGTGACTGCATGAAGCCTCAGGCCCTGCGCTCTCCCTTGCACTCCCACCTGGCTACACTGTCATTAGGCAAGACCGCCCCACCAAAGGTGGTGGAGTAGCAATCATAGCCAAAGACTCAATCAACATCAGAAAAAATGATAAAACTACAAACGACACCAGTGACTACCTCCAACTTAAACTCTCCACCTCCCACCACTGCACCATTACACTCCATCTGGTCTACCGGCCACCCGGCCCCATAGGAGACTTCCAATCCACCATCACTCACCTCCTGGCAGACAACCTAAAGAAATCTACCAAAGCGATCCTCCTTGGTGATGTCAACCTTGGTCTTAATGACCCCAAGGACCCTGCTTCCAAAGCCCTCAACTCAGCCCTTGAAACTCTGGGCTTCTCCAACACTGTCACAGACCCAACCCACTCATTGGGCAGGACACTTGACTGGATTGCTCAGCTCAACTGCCCTCTAACAATCACAGACAACTACCCCACCCCATGGTCTGACCACCACATCATTACCTTTAACATCCCCACCTCCTCCCCTCCACCCCATCCTCCCCATTCCCTGCCACCCGCCCTCACCAGAAGCGCTCGCCTCCTCACCAAAGAAAGACTCCTTCCATTCCTCCAGGGTCCTGCCTTCAGACCTCCCTTCTCCAATGACCCAGAAACCCTGGCGCAAAATTACAACAAGGCTATATCGGCAGCAATCAATTCCATTGCTCCTCTCAAACCCCAGAAGTCCAAACCCACAAGCCACACCAACACCTGGTTCACCCCAGACCTACTCAAACTCCGGATGGACAAACGCTCTGCCTTTGTGCGCTGGCAAACCTCCCAAGATGACGATGACAAACTTGACTTCAAAACCCGCTCAAAGGAATATAAAAAAGCCATCATCCAAGCCAAAGCCAAATCATTCGAAGCCAGAATCTCCAAAGCCAATTATAATACCAAGGAAATGATCACCATATTCAGGGAACTCGGAACCCCTACCTCCACACCCCAAAACTTCACTAAAGACAAAGCCTGGTGCGACGGCATCCAAACTGCCATGCGCAACAAACTAGACCTTCTTCAAGCCAAAATCTTGAACTTCAGACTCTCTCTCCCCACCCCCCATCTCCTGCCCCTCCCCCCTCTCTCCAGATGCCTCCCCCACCTTCTCCTTCAAAACCATCACGGAGAAAGACATCATTAACCTAATGAAAGGCATCAAACCCTCAAACTGCAAAGGAGACCCCTGACCCGCCACCATTATCAAGGATTATGCCGACTCCCTCGCCCCATTTCTCACAGCCTTTGTCAATGCATCCTTCACCACAGGGATAGTACCCTCCTCCCTCAAGGCAGCATGGGTCAGGCCTCTCATAAAGAAACATACTCTTGACCCCACCTCACCTAACAACTACAGACCCATCTCCACCGTCCCCTTCCTTCTTAAAATCCTGGACAAAGCAGCCTACCTGCAAGTCCAGCACTTCATCGAAGAGAACCAACTCCTAGGCTTGAGACAATCTGGGTTCCGCCCAAAACACGGAACTGAGACCGCCTTACTGGATTTAAAAAAAACAGATGGATGATGCCAGAGACCTGGGCAAACCTGTCCTGCTCCTCCTCTTTCTCTCTGCCGCGTTTGACCTTGTGGATCACAACGTCTTATGCCACCACCTAACCTCCACTGCAAATTTTTCAGCCCATGCTAGTGCTTGGGTCACATCTTTCCTACATGGAAGGACCATGCAGGTCTTCTCTGACCTAGCTACTGCATCCCCAACCATTATGCTGTGTGGGGTCCCACAAGGCTCCTGCCTCTCTCCCACCCTCTACAATATATTCACTCACCCCCTCTTCCTCATCCTTGACGCCATTGGGATCTCATACACTAATTACGTGGACGACACGCAGATCCTCGTGACCCTGACAGGCGACTATGAAACTGACTCCAAGACCCTCAACACCATCTATAACACAATCCAAACCTATATGGCTGCCAACAGCCTCTGGCTCAACTCTGACAAAACCGAACTCCTACTTGTAGGCTCCCCTGACACCCTCAAAAACTTGACGCACAGTTCACCCACTTCACCATTGACTCTATCACAATCCCAGTATCTGAGTCAGTGAAAACCCTAGGCGTCTACCTGGACTCTAGTCTGTCCATGACCAGACAGGTGAACTCCATTGCCTCCTCAGCTGCCTACCAGGCCAAACTACTCAATGCAGTTAGACCCTACCTCTCCAGTGACACCTGCACAACATAGCTAGGGCTATCACTGGTTCACGGCTGGACTATTGCAATGTTCTCTTCCTAGGAACCTCCACAAAAAACCATGAGAAACTGCAAGTTACTTAAAACAACGCCCTACGCGCAGCACAAGGCATCTCCAAAAGGGAGCATATATCTACTGCCAGAAGAGCCTCCCACTGGCTACCTATAAAAGAGAGGATCATCTTCAAAACCCTGACCCTCACTCACAAATGCATCCACTCCGCAGCACCAGCCTACCTGGCACAAAGGATACACCTGGCCATGTCCTCAAGACCAACCAGGACCCCCCCATATCAACCTACTCACCGTACCCATGGTAAAAAGAGCAAATGCAGGGGGTAACAGCTTCCCCTATCTTACGGCTCTACACTTGAATGCCCTCCCCACTGCCCTGCGAGCTGAACCTTCTCTGACAACCTTCCGCAAAACCTTGAAAACCACCCTGTTTGCTTGATTCTCTACCGTTCGTCATGTACACCCGCCATATGTATATTTGACTTGTGTACGCCTCCATGCACAATATGTGTTACACCTATGTACCCAATGCTGTAACTTATGCATAATGTAACTAAGCTTGCTGCAAGTAACAGCGCCACAATGCCCTTGGCTGCCTGCGCGCTATAATAATGTAAAAAATTAAATAAAATAAATAAAAGTGAGCAAGGGGCCCACATCTGGATCCCCCTGGTAACTTAGGGTTAGACCCAAAGTTAATTCATGAAAAACAAAGGGGGTTCTGGGAGTCTCTCTACCAGCACGAACACAGCAAACAATAATAAGCAACGTTCCTCACTGGAATTTAACCATCCTTAAATATCATGCACGCTCTGTTTCTATCATTGATAAGTGCACTTACTGCACAAAAACAGCTCCTCTCTATCCCACACAATGCTCGACCCGCGCACCACCTTTGTCCAACAATGCACTGCGATCTGAAGGAAATTAAGGCAACACCATTTTTACCTCCCCTAAAACTTAATGCTTTGGACTTAATAATCAGGCCCACACACTTCCTACCAAAACTAAACTTAAACTTCAACTCTTAAAAATTAGATCAACTGAGTAGTGAGTTTCAACCTTCAACATTACCTATCAGGCACGTAAACAGATTCCAGATCAGTTTAAGGCCCTTAAGTCATCCTTGCCTCACGCCAATTAGAGGCCTTAGACTTGGCAACAGACTCCAGTCATTATATCATGATAAGGGAACTTATACCAATGCTGAAGCTTCAAGCCATCCCTGTCCGCCTCCAGACAGAAATGGGAGACTCCTAACTTCGTCAAACACACCTAACGCTAATCTGTCAACAGTTATTCCCATAAAAGGCACCATTGTACCCAGGAAAGTCTCAATGAAAAATACAACCAACCATAATAAGTTACCAAAACAACATAAACAAAGTACCATCCCAACTCAAGTCGGTACACAGACTATTAACGGTGGGTTAATCAATGCCAGATCACTGGTAGCACATGCAACAGACATTGCTGATCTAATCACTGCCGATAACCTAAACTTCCTGGCCATCACAGAATCCTGGCTGCATGCTGCAGCAGGACCGTCAATCATACTTGCTGTGCCAGACAATTAGAGAATTGTAAGAGAGGACAGAGTAGATGCCAGAGGCGGTGGAATCTGCATCATAGCGAAATCAAACCTAGACCTAAGACTAGCCACTTCGCATAAACTCTCATCTTGCGAACTATTGACTGCCAAAATACCAACTGACAACTCCCACACCATAACAATCCAGCTAGTATACAGACCCCCCGGCCGACAGGCACCTTCAAGGACGATCTGATGCTACTAATGACAGACAATGTCAAAACATCATCCCAAATCCTAGTACTGGGCGATTTTAATCTGGGACTGAACGACCCTAACGATTCCCAAGCACTAATAATTGCCAACACAATGACAGAACAAGGCTTTAACCTAAAAGTCACCCAACCTACCCACAACAAAGGTAGGACCCTTGATTAGGTAGCGGACCTTAATTGCAACACCTTAATTACTGCCATCACTCCCCAATCTTGGACAGATCACTATCTTCTGTTATTCACCCTCCCGATAAACCCTCAAAAAACTAAACTAAACCTAACAGTACCTCAATGTCAGACAAGGAACCAACGTAACATCACAGTGTAGGCTATCCTGCCACTTGTGATCCCTACGCTAAATGCATCAGAGGATATCACTGACCCTAACAAACTAGTAGAGATATGCAACTCCTCCATGACCAAAGCTCTGGATATCATTGCCCCCCTCAAATTGCACAAAGGTAAACCAAGAGCACATTTGAACTCTTGGTTCACCTCTGAATTAAAATATCTGCGGGCTGAAAAAAGAAAGTAAGAACCTATTTGGAAGCTCATCCCTTCTGCGGAGAACAAAATGAATCTAAGGAATATATCTGCTAAATACAAGGAAGAAATACTGAGCACTAAACAGGAATTATACAATAATAGAATTAATCAGGCCAGCTCTAGCACAAAAGAGCTATTTGTGATTTGTGATCCTTAAAGAGATGGAGACAGCCATTACCCCAGTGGATACATGCGTAAAGGACCAACTCTGGTGCACGAACATTCAGAATGCTCTCACCAACAAAATAGCCACTTTCTGAAAAAAGAAAAAAACGTGCAAAATATAGGCAACATCCACACAAAACAGAATACCAATCCACCCCAGGTTTTACATTTTCTAAAATCTCTGCCTTGGAGGGACAAAAAATAATTGCTTCCCTCAAGCCCGCACGATACCAAGGCGATAGCTGCCCGGCACAAATAATTAGAGATGCTGCTAGAGATCTAGCACCTTTCATATCCAAACTAATCAATGCCTGATTTACATCGGGTATAGTACCTAGTAACCTAAAGGAATCCTGGGTTTTACCCCTACTTAAAAAACAATCTATGGACCTGACCATCCCCACAAATTATAGGCCAATTACGACAATCCCTTTCTTATTAAAGATTCTGGACAGAGCAGCTTATCTACACATCCAAGAATATGTAGAGATTAACGACCTGCTACGGACTCGCCAGTCGGGATTTAGACATCAACATGGGACCAAAACGGCAATAATTGACCTAAAAGCTCAGATTGATGAACTGAAGGACAATGGGAAAATGGCCCTGCTACTATTATTGGACTTATCGGCAGCGTTAAATTTGGTTGACCATAAGGTACTATGCAACCACCTCGCTTCTGCAGCCCATTTCTCCCAGAATGCCATTACCTGGATACAATCTTTTCTAAAGAACAGGACTATGAGTGTCTTCTCCCCGTCAGCAGCAGCCAACCCTATTCCCATCGCATGCGAAGTCCCCCAAGGCTCCTGTGTGTCACCTACTATGTACAACATCTTCACTAAGGCCTTGTTCGATAAACTGGATCGTCTGGGTGTCACCGATACCAACTACACAGATGACACCCAGATCCTCCTTCAGTTGTCGGGTACTTATGAAGATGATGTAGCATTAGTGAACAAGATGTATCTCATCATTCAGGCATGGATGGCCACACATGGCCTCTGCCTGAATGATGGCAAAACAGAATTGCTGACTGTAGGCTCTACAGCTAACATAAAAAACTGAACTCAGACTACACTCCTTCAACATCTATGGAAACAAGATCCCAGTGGCCAAAAAGGTGAAAACTCTAGGTTTTTATCCCAATGCCACCTTAAATCTGCATAAACAGGTGAACGCTACGGCCTCAGCCATGGCATATAACGGGAAACTAATCAGGGCATGCAAACCCCTGCTCTCTGAGGAAAGTTGCATACACTTGCCAGAGTATTAATATTGTCCAAGCTGAATTATTGCAATGGACTCTATTTGGGAGCCAGTAAATATGTGCTCAATAAACTACAAACCTTGCAATATAATGCTCTCAGATCAGCTCTGAGCATCTCTAGAAGAGCTCACATATCTGAAACAAGTAGACAATATAAATGGCTGCCAACAAAGGACAAGATTCAACTCAAACTATGTCCGTCATCTATAAAGCACTGAATCATGCGGCCCGCTGTACTTAACTGAAAAATTCAAGTTAAATCCATCTACCCGAGCCACTAGGTCAACTAATACACTCGGCTTGACAGTCCCAAGATATACATTACAAAGATCAGGCGAGACTAGCTTCCCAGTCATGGCTGCCCAGCTGTGGAACTCACCCCCTCTATCCTTAAAAAGATCTAAGTCATTTGCTAACTTCTGAAGTAACTCCATCAAATGGCTAACACGATAGAATTAACTTTAATACTCCTCTCTACCACTCCACCTCTGAACCTCCAATCCGAACTATTCTATTGATTGTCATTGCATTTTTGAAGGCCACCTGCTGCGTCAATTTTGGAATATCCTATGCACCCTGTTGTTAGGCCTGCTGCTTTAATTATGGAATAGCCTCTGCAACCTGTTGTTAGGCATGCTGATTTATTGTTGGAGTAGCCTATGCACCCTGTTGTTAAGCCTTCTGATTTAATTTTGGAATAGCCTATGCACCCGTTGTTAGGCCTGCTGCTTCATTGTTGGAATAATCTATGCACCCTCTTGTTATGCCTGCTGCTTTCATTTTGGAATAGACTATGCACCTTGTTGTTGGGCTTGCTGCTTTAATTTTGGAATATACTATGCACCTTCTTGTTAGGCCTGTTGTCCCACCTTAGACATCTAACCTAACCTTAGGCCTAATCAATAATCAGCAACACAAAGGGGGGTCTGGGAGTCTCTCTACCAGCACAAACACAGCCCAATTACCTGTTCTTGGGTCAATAACCTCAGGGACAGACTCTACCAAATCTTTAGCTCACTGTCCCTTTCACAGAGAAGAAAGGTCCCTGCATATCAGCCTTTGTGCTGCCCAGGGGCATTCCAGTGCCGAAATGCTAGGCAATTCTCCTCTGAACAAGAGTACCAACAGCAACCCCATACACGTGTTTCAGCCTTGTTGGGCATCATCAGTGAGGTGGAGCTGTGCCTCTCTAGGAAAAGTGAGCAAGGGGTCCACATCTGGATCCCCCTGGTAACTTAGGGTGGGACCCAAAGTTAATTTATGAAAAACAAAGGGGGGTCTGGGAGTCTCTCTACCAGCACGAACACAGCAAACAATAATAAGCAACGTTCCTCACTGCAATTTAACCATCCTTCAATGTCATGCATGCTGTGTTTCTATCATTGGTAAGTGCACTTACTGCACAAAACCAGCTCCTCTCTATCACACACAATGCTCGACCCGCGCACCACCTTTGTCCAATAATGCACTGCGATCTGAAGGAAATGAAGGCAACACCATTTTTACCTGCCCTAAAACTTAATGCTTTGGACTCAACCATCAGGCCCACACACTTCCTACCAAAACTAAACTTTTTAAACTTCAACTCTTAAAAATTAGATCCCCTGAGTAGTGAGTTTCAACCTTCAACATTACCTATCAAGCACGTAAACAGATTCCAGATCAGTTTAAGGCCCTTAAGTCATCATTGCCTCACGCCAATTAGAAACCTTAGACTTGGCGACAGACTCCAGTCATTATATCATGATAAGGGAACTTATACCAATGCTGAAGCCTCCAGCCATCCCTGTCCGGCTCCAGACAGAAATGGGAGACTCAGAGCCAGACTCCTAACTTCGTCAAACACACCTAACGCTAATCTGTCAACAGTTACTCCCATAAAAGGCACCATTGTACCCAGGAAAGTCTCAATGAAAAATACAACCAACCATAATAAGTTACCAAAACAACATAAACAAAGTACCATCCCAACTCAAGTCGGTATACAGACCAGTAAGGGTGGGTTAATCAATGCCAGATCACGGTAGCACATGCAACAGACATTGCTTATCTAATCACTGTCGATAACCTAGACCGCCTGGCCATCACAGAATCCTGGCTGCATGCTGCAACAGGACCGTCAATCATACATGCTGTGCCAGACAATTACAGAATTGTAAGAGAGGACAGAGTAGATGGCAGAGGCGGCGGAATCGGCATCATAGCCAAATCACCTAGACCTTAGACTAGCCACTTCGCATAAACTCTCATCTTGCGAACTATTGACTGCCAAAATACCAACTGACAACTCCCACACCATAACAATCCAGCTAGTATACAGAGCCCCCGGCCTATAGGCACCTTCGAGGACGATCTGATGCTACTAATGACAGACAATGTCAAAACATCATCCCCAATCCTAGTCCTGGGTGATTTTAATCTGGGACTGAACGACCCTAACGATTCCCAAGCACTAATAATTGCCAACACAATGACAGAACAAGGCTTTAACCTAAAAGTCTCCCAACCTACCCACAACAAAGGTAGGACCCTTGATTGGGTAGCGGACTTTAATTGCAACACCTTAATTACTGCCATCACTCCCCAATCTTGGACAGATCACTATCGTCTGTTATTCACCCTCCCGATAAACCCTCAAAAAACTAAACTAAACCTAACAGTACCTCCATGTCAGACAAGGAACCAACGTAACATCACAGTGGAGGCTATGATGCCACTAGTGATCCTTACGCTAAATGCATCAGAGGATATCACTGACCCTAACAAACTAGTAGAGATATGCAACTCCTCCATGACCAAAGCTCTGGATACCATTGCCCCCCTCAAATTGCGCAAAGGTAAACCAAGAGCACATTTGAACTCTTGGTTCACCTCTGAATTAAAATATCTGCGGGCTGAAAAAAGAACGTTAGAACCTATTTGGAAGCTCATCCCTTCTGCGGAGAACAAAATGAATCTAAGGAATATATCTGCTAAATACAAGGAAGAAATACTGAGCACTAAACGAGAATTATACAATAATAGAATTAATCAGGCCAGCTCTAGCACAAAAGAGCTATTTGTGATTTGTGATCCTTAAAGAGATGGAGACAGCCATTACCCCAGTGGATACATGCATAAAGGAAGGAGCAACTCTGGTGCACGAACATTCAGAATGCTCTCACCAACAAAATAGCACTTTCTGAAAAAAGAAAAAAATGTACAAAATATAGGCAACATCCACACAAAACAGAATACCAATCCACCCCAGGTTTTACATTTTCTAAAATCTCTGTCTTGGAGGGACAAAAAATAATTGCTTCCCTCAAGCCCACACGATACCAAGGCGATAGCTGCCCGGCGCAAATAATTAAAGATGCTGCTAGAAATCTAGCACCTTTCATATCCAAACTAATCAATGCCTCATTTACATCGGGTATAGTACCTAGTAACCTAAAGGAATCCTGGGTTTTACCCCTACTTAAAAAACAATCTCTGGACCTGACCATCCCCACAAATTATAGGCCAATTACGACAATCCCTTTCTTATTAAAGATTCTGGACAGAGTAGCTTATCTCCACATCCAAGAATATGTAGAGATTAACCACCTGCTACGGACTCGCCAGTCGGGATTTAGACATCAACATGGGACCAAAACGGCAATAATTGACCTAAAAGCTCAGATTGATGAACTGAAGGACAATGGGAAAATGGCCTGCTACTATTATTGGACTTATCGGGAGCGTTAAATTTGGTTGACCATAAGGTACTATGCAACCACCTCGCTTCTGCAGCCCATTTCTCCCAGAATGCCATTACCTGGATACAATCTTTTCTAAAGAACAGGACTATGAGTGTCTTCTCCCCGTCAGCAGCAGCCAACCCTATTCCCATCGCATGCGAAGTCCCCCAAGGCTCCTGTGTGTCACCTACTATGTACAACATCTTCACTAAGGCCTTGTTCGATAAACTGGATCGTCTGGGTGTCACCGATACCAACTACACAGATGACACCCAGATCCTCCTTCAGTTGTCGGGTACTTATGAAGATGATGTAGCATTAGTGAACAAGATGTATCTCATCATTCAGGCATGGATGGCCACACATGGCCTCTGCCTGAATGATGGCAAAACAGAATTGCTGACTGTAGGCTCTACAGCTAACATAAAAAACTGAACTCAGACTACACTCCTTCAACATCTATGGAAACAAGATCCCAGTGGCCAAAAAGGTGAAAACTCTAGGTTTTTATCCCAATGCCACCTTAAATCTGCATAAACAGGTGAACGCTACGGCCTCAGCCATGGCATATAACGGGAAACTAATCAGGGCATGCAAACCCCTGCTCTCTGAGGAAAGTTGCATACACTTGCCAGAGTATTAATATTGTCCAAGCTGAATTATTGCAATGGACTCTATTTGGGAGCCAGTAAATATGTGCTCAATAAACTACAAACCTTGCAATGTAATGCTCTCAGATCAGCTCTGAGCATCTCTAGAAGAGCTCACATATCTGAAACAAGTAGACAATATAAATGGCTGCCAACAACGGACAAGATTCAACTCAAACTATGTCCGTCATCTATAAAGCACTGAATCATGCGGCCCGCTGTACTTAACTGAAAAGTTCAAGTTAAATCCATCTACCCGAGCCACTAGGTCAACTAATACACTCGGCTTGACAGTCCCAAGATATACATTACAAAAATCAGGCGAGACTAGCTTCCCAGTCATGGCTGCCCAGCTGTGGAACTCACCCCCTCTATCCTTAAAAAGATCTAAGTCATTTGCTAACTTCTGAAGTAACTCCATCAAATGGCTAACACGATAGAATTAACTTTAATACTCCTCTCTACCACTCCACCTCTGAACCTCCAATCCAAACCTATGACTGCACAACTTGAATAACGTAGTATTGTTAGTATTGCTTATGTTGTAATTCTGTAATTATGATTTTTACTTCTGTAAATCTGTTTTATATATCATCTGTATGTCTGTAACTTCTGCAACCGAATGCGCCCAGATACCCCCGGGTTAAGGTGAACTATAGAAATAAATAAAACAAAACAAACAAACAAACAAATAACTGCCACAACCCAACTTCCATGTGAACCGCTGCAGTGCAAAACAATGTGTCTCCACAATCACACATTGCCACAACGCCCACTACTGAAAACCTTATCCCCCTCTCCAAAGCACTACCACCACATTCCTTTCCCACATAGCCATGCTTTCGAAATCTTTGCCAATACTGCTGCTACCATCTCCTCTGGCTATTGCATGTCCTTGTTTCATGTTCCCATGCCATTCCCGCCCTTACCAAACACCCCAACAAACAACATCGCCACAATACCCATTGCCATAGCAGTACAACCACATCTCCTTAAAATACACTGGCACCTCACCTTGTTTATCACAGTGCCACAGCACCACTCACATCGCTGACAGCAAATTCCACAAATCACACTGTACCACGAGCTTTCTAGCATGCCAGTGCCCTAAACTGCTGCTGTACCACACCACTCCCCACAATGCTGTCCTCTACTATCACCACTCTTCTGTAGATGCCAGATGATCTAACATTGGGCAGCTAGTAGCGCTTTGAACCAAGCACCAGAAATCTTGGACCAGATCCCTAAGGTGGCTGATGGTTCCCCTACTGAAGGGATAAGAGGCAGAAGAGTAGTGAGCACCAGTATACCTCTGCACATCACACAAGGTAGTGGAAGTAGACAGGAGCTATCTGCATGTTCCTTATTTTACCACTTGTTTCTTGGCCAAGGCGATAGAAAGAACACACCATCCTTGAGTGATAGAACTACACTGAGTTTTTAATAACTGTAGAGAGGATTGTGGCAGATACTGTGGACTGTAACATCCCTCTAGTGCTGGAAATCATGTCTGTGCGGGGGGTGGGGGAGGCTGTATGGGTTATATGCACGGTGGTGAGGGCCAGAGCTCCCGACCAAATCGCTTACCCAAAGTCCCAAACTATTGGCATTGCCAATACTTGTTTAGTTTTGGCTGCTATACATCTAAACTATTGGCATAGGAATACAGAAAAGTGAAAATGGCGATTGAGGAGGCACACACAGCCAGCAGAGGTCATTTGGCTTGCTACCCACCCCTTCAACGCCCATTACAATTAATAACCTGTGCGAATCCACTCCTATTTCCGCCCATCTCCGCCCAAAACACATCCCCAGAGAACTCTTTGCATTGTCTTTGTATATGAGAACATTTCAAAAAAGGTAGCAGGCGCTCCTCCCGAGAAAGAACATGGCATGATAACCTGTTCTGAGATGAGAGTTTTCCACACAGGCTTTTTGCTCACTGTACCTTTCACAGATGGGAAATATCCATTTGCACATCAGTCTTTGTCTCACCCACATGGGCAGTCCAGCACCGAAATGCTATGGCAATTCCTCTCTGAACAAGAGTACCAACAGCAACCCCATACATGTGCTTCAGAACAGGTTATCATGACATGTTCTTTCTGGAGAGGAGCGCCTGCTAACTTTTTTGAAATATTTTCAAGGAACTTGGGGTTGGTCACACTGAGTTACCTGGGGGCAACCCGACGTGGACTCCCTGCTCACTGTGCTCAGAGAGGCACAGCTTCACATCACTGATGAGGCCCAACAAGGCTGAAACACGTGTATGGGGTTGCGTTGGTACTCGTGTTCAGAGAGGAATTGCCATAGCATTTCGGTGCTGGACTGCCCATGTGGGCAGGACAAAGACTGATGTGCAAATGGATATTTCTCATCGGTGAAAGATACAGTGAGCAAAAAGCGTGTGCTGCAAACTCTCATCTCAGAACAGGTTATCATGCCATGTTCTTTCTGGAGAGGAGAGCCTGCTACCTTTTTTGAAAGCCTTTGTGTATGAGCATGTGTTATCATTTCCAAGGTCCTCTAAAGACAGTAACAAACAAAGGTAAATACACACGGTCTATAGCAAGACCTAGCAGGGAAGGGGGCATCCTGCTGCCATCTCTGGATATCACCATGGGAAACAAGCTAGCATGAGAGGGTGGTAAATATGGAAGCCATTGTTGCCATGAGACTTCACCTTCAGATCTGAAATACCTGTAGTTAGAGATTTGCTCCAGAGCTCATTTATTTTCATTTAAGGGACAACAAAAGTAAATGAATAGAGTGCATTTTTATGATCCCCATTATTTCCTCTCTTATGATAATTCATTTTTAGATTAAATGTTTTTACAAATTCAGTACTGTGTTTCTTGTTACATAGTCACTTCATCTGCTGCTTTTCTTTCCCTTGCATTCAGAGAAGAACAAACACAGATCCGAAATGTGGGAATTACTTACCGGTTATTTTCATTACTCCTAGTCCAACTTTTCCCAGTCACCACATCCCTAAGGAACACTTTCTTATTGTTCATATCTCTTTTTCCCACCCCCAGGGATATAAATTCCCCTCAGCCTGACCGCCTGCAGTTACGAATAACCAAGCCAGGCCCTATTCAACCAGGGTGTTAAGAGGTGGGCTGCAAGTACTGTGACGAGGCAGAGTTAGGCTAGCCATTCCATCTTGAAGTGTTGAGACTTGATTGAGAGATTTAAGGCTTTATCAGGTTGAACGTCCCTGATGGTATGGGGACCAGGAACCCAATGGAGTACACCCCTTGGCACTTCTTCTTCTTGGGACCCCTTTGTATATCCTTCTTCCTGAGCAGGTGCAGGATGGCCTACCGCATGGCCCTTTTCTTGACTTTTCTTGACTTGCACCTGGACGAATGGCTCTGAATTGTCCCTGAGGTGTTCAGGATTACGCTATATTATACCAGGTAACCCCATCTCACAATCAGGTTGGCCCAGGCATTGCTCGACAGCTGTAACCATTTTAGGCGGGCTCCCACTGGCCTGGTGCCTGGATTTCTATGGTTTCCGTGGTGACCATGAACATGTATTTCTTGGAGCCCATATAGGTTTTTCGCCACTGGTGCGTCTATACGTGGTGTGACCTGATACCTAGGTCCTTCGCCGCCCTTTGGCTGATGAAAGTGCCTTAGGCCTGGTGTCCGTCTTCTTTCAAAGCTTTCTTGCGTGATTATTAGCTTTCATGACTTTGTGGACGTTGTCCTCCGAGGAATCGCCAAACAAAGGGTGGCTTTTAAAAGCAAACTTTATGGTGATAGCCTTTTGATGGGAATCAGTACGAGAGTGTTATTATGCGCCTCAGGCCATAGGGGATGCGTCATTTGTCTCGGGGGGATAGCTCAGGGGCAACACGCTCGCCTTGGAAACAAGACGACACGGAGCAACACAGGTTCAATCCCTGGGTCCACGCTTAGAAACCTCTGCCTATTAAGCATGTTATAAATAACCTATACTAATAATAATTATCCCAAGCTATATGCTCTATACAGCTCTTCATCTATAGCAGTGATGATTATCAAGTATGCACTGGCCTATGGGCCCACTCCTTTTAAGGGCCTACGACAACGGATACAAATAAAGTGGTGCAGACAATTAAAAATGTGTTCGGAAATAATTTGCATGGGTGTGGGTTCGACATTTCAACTGCCTAGGGGCCTCCACAGGGTTTAATCCGGTACTGGTCTATAGCGGTAGTAACAGTACAGGTTTTCAAGATGCAATGGTGCATCAGCAATTACTGATTGCTTTCCGCAATATAGACCAACAGGCCTATTCCGCAACATTATAAGAGGAGTGATCTTTATTTGTAATGACATTGTAAAAATAATTAAAAGTTCCAAGCAATTTTTTCTGTAAAGTGCCAGTGTGGCAATATATACATATCCAATCAAATGTCCTCCACCTATAACATCATTTCTTCAATTATGTCCTCACTCTAAACAACTACAACAATGTAACAATTAAAATCTCTTAATGCATTTTACTAGTTTGTCCCATCCCATCCATAAACTTCAATTGGTTCAAGCATTTGTATGTATGTATGTACCAAAGCCAAAAGGCATCTGGGTACTAAAAAGCCGAACCATATAGAAGGACTCAACATAACGCCAACCCGCCTCGGAACAACAGTGTCTTAAGTGCCTTCCGAACGAGGAAATGGTTCAAAATCCCCCGTAGATATATTGGCAAGGTATTCCAAAGAGTCAGCGCCAAGACCAAAAAAGACTGGGGGGCGCTAGAGAGCCCAGCCAAAATGGCCGCAGGCCCATGAGCTCCCACTCAGCCCTAAACTATCCGGCCAACATCCTGCTTTAATTGGACTGCCACAAACTGAGGAATCCTGTGTAAGCTGTATGAATACCTGATGCAAATCAAGACAAACTCTGAACACCCGTGGTGGCCGGAGAGCAAAGTTAGAGGTGCGAGAGTGAACCGGCGGTGACCGATGGTGGCCGCGTGGCGGGCTGCAACGTGGCTGAGGATTCGATTATACAGTGGAAGTGAGGAAGATCGTGGCCTGCTATGCTGCTGTCACTGGCGGTGAGCAATGTGTGCGCAAAGCCCTGTGCCTGCGGTGTCTGAGGTGGTGGTGCACCAGGTGAGCTCACTGAGCCCAATCGCGGCATTGAGGGACAAGGAAGGAGGCTCCTGGCTTGGAGAGCATGGAGCAAGGCCCACGGCTCCCTCCTGCTACTCCTGGGACATAGAACACCAGAATCCCGGTCCAGGAGGCCCTATGCCTGCAATACCTGGGGCGGCGAGGCACTGGCTTGGATCGCTGTGCTTGAATGCAGAATTTGAGGGACAAGAAAGGAATCTCCCAGCTCTGAATGCGTGGAGTGGGACCCGTGGCTCCCCCCTGCTGCCCTGGGGACAAAGGACACCAGAATCCCGGTCTAGGAGGAGCGGCCTCAGAGGGAGTTGAAGGATCTGCAGGGAGCTACTAGATTGCTGGGTGAGTGGCACTTGTGTCGCACCTGGTGAGGCACCTGACCTGCAGCGATATATCAGACCCCTGCAAATAAGTGACCCCGAAGCTGGTAACCCCGCAGAGCAGGTCACAGACACAAGTGATCTGCCCTGGGGCCCTTCAAAGCAGGGGCCAGTCTATGTGTGAGGCAACAGAGAACTGCAGCACTGCAGGTGGGGCGGTCTCTGAGGACATAGCGGGAAGGGGAACAGAGAGGAATGTAAATGAGGAGCACTACCCGATGGGGGGAAGCAGCCCTAACTGTGGGCTTTGATCAACTGTGTTCTTAGGGGGCCTACAACAGGGACGACCTGTTTGAATGGACTGGGGCAGTGAGTGGTGTAGAGTCAACCTATATTATTGTCAAATAAAAAACAGTGAGGCTAGTAACAACGTTTGGGAATAAACTGGACTTCACACCGGACTAACTGGGAGCACGCTGGGTTGCCAAAGAACTCGGGGCCTGCCATTAACCAGACAAGATGGAAATCAAGAGTCGCCCACTGATTAGCGGGTGGCATGGGGAGTGGCCCCATTCCCTGACAAGCTGATCTACTCGCGGCACTTTTTAAAAATCACAGAAGTCGAGTAAGCAGGAAACTAAATTACATTTCGAAGCCGCTACAATGCCCAGATTGGCTGGGAATGAGGAGGGTCCCCAGGAGGGATCCTCATAAGTCACTGGATCAGACCCTGGTGAGGTGCTCTGCTGCATCAGAGTGATGCTTGGACAAGTACAAACAAGTATTCAATTGCTGGATGGCAAAATGGACACCCTGACATGTAAGGTAGACGACATACAGGTACGCCCAGATAACCATGGGGAACGTCTGGACGAAGCTGATTGCAGAACATCTACTATCGAGGATGGGACCAACACTGCAATGAGGGACCTAGCAGAGCTCAAGTACACAGTGAAAGAACTGACTGATAAGCAAGATGATCTTGAATCGCGGTCCAGGCAAAACAATGTGAGGATAATAGGAGACCCGGAGGCGGCAGACCAAAATAACCTGGAGGCGATGGTGGAGCACCTACTGAAGGAGGTCCTAGGCAATGAAGATTTCTCTGCGGGATTTATTGTGCAGAGAGCCCACCAAATACCAAGTGGCAGGAAACCAATTCAGGGGGGACCCACCCGCACGCTGATATCCTGACTGTTGAACTATCGGGATAGGGATGTGGCACTCCAGAAGGTCAGGGAGCAAGGCTCCCTGCAATATCATGATGCGCAGCTCTGTCTATTTCCGGATTTTTTAGACAAGGTACGATCTACCAGGAAGACTTTCATCGAGGTCAAGAGGAGGCTCAGGGAGAGAGGCATTAAATATGCAATGCTCTTCCCATCCAAACTCAGAGTTGAACATGGTGGAAAGGTTCTGTTTTTCTAAACTCCAGAGGAGGCGAGTTCCCTCATTGAGACCCTGCCGAGGGCTCTGCGTGACAGAGGAAACAATGATTGAAAGGGGGCCCATCGGGAGCGCTCATGGGAAACAGACTCAGAGCAGGAAATACTGTGACCTTTGGTATCCATTGGTAACTGAGATACTATCGTAGGACTGGGTTGCCGGGATGACTGGGACCTGGCGAGCCCCCCAAGCGTGAGCATATGTGTGTTACCAGGGTGGAGGGGGAGGGGGCAACTGGCAGGTTGGGGTTGCTGGTGGGGTTTGGGGAGGGTTAAAGTTGGGGTTTAAGCTGGGTTGAACGGAGCCACCAAACATTGTGCAGCCACCTTAAATATCTAATAAATGCACTACTATCATCGAGATGGTTGGTTCCTAATCCAGGTGGAATAGAGACAAGGTGGGCCTGGGGGACTTGTGTGGGCGGGTGACAGAAGAATTGTAGACTACTGTGTTTTATTGGACTACGAAGTATCACATTAATGTATACAGTGCTAAATGTGCAATATATGGTCAGGCATTACTTACCCACAGACTGTTGATGTGGGTAAGTAATGCCTGGGTCGCTTAGAAATATAACTTGGAATGTATGGGGACTAAACTGTCCATCCAAGGGACGCAAGGTACTGCTATACTTGCAGAGACACAAAGTGGAAATTGTGTTTCTACAGGAGACACATTTGACACTGGACTAGAATCCAAATTTGGGAAGAGTGGGGGTTGCCACTGTTACGTCTCACCCTATTCCACATACTCCAGTGGGGTGTGCATTCTCATTCATAATTCCGTTGGGTTTTGCATAATAACAATGGTTAAAGATCGGGAGAGAAGAGGCCTAGTGGTGCACGGAATCATACAATCCCGATTGTACACCCTAGTCAATTATTATGGCACCAATCAAGACACGGTGGAGACATTGGAATGGATCGATCAACAACTGGGGAAATTACCACCTGGAGAGATAATCTCTGTGGGAGATTTCAATGAGGTCATGGAACAAGGCCTGGATCTCACGGGGGGAGTCCACTGCCCAGCACCTAAGGCGACTGGATTTGTGTTCAATGTGGGAGGTGGCCAATGTCTGGAGGATTAGAAACCAAGGGGCACAGGAATACACTTATCACTCCTCTGTACACAACTCAGCATCTCGTCTGGACTACTTCTTGGTTTCCCACACACTAATGTGTAAGGTAATCGAGGTGTCTATCCTAGGGCGCACATTGTCAGACCATTCCACAGTGTTATTGGCTGTTGCCCTGGGTGTTTAAGAGTGAGGCACTGACCTGTGGTGTTTCAGGAACATCTGTCTGGAGTAATAGACATATTTCTTTAAATCAAGGTTGGAAAAGTGGAGTCGGATGTGACCCTATGAGAGAGCTTCAAATGTGTAATTAGAGGAGAGTTTATCTCAAGAGAATGAGGGGTATTAAAACAAATGCAGAGTGACATAGCAAAGGTTGAGGCCCACATATGGGGACTACAAATGGGAGGATCCCAACTGGCCCCTTTAGAACAAGCAGAGATCAAGAAACATCTGCAGTCATTCAATGACCTAGCACATAGAGAGGTTACATTTCTCCAGGGCAGAGCTGCAGTTTGACAATATGGGGAGGGGCAGAGACTGGGTAGATTACTGGCCAGAGCTGCAAAATCGAACAATTACAAGGACCAAGTGCTGTCAATAAATGATACCCAAGGAACAGAGAGATTTGCAGACCTAGAGATAGTTCAGGAGTTCTGTCAGTTTTATGGTCAATTATACTCATCTCAGGTTTGGGTGTCTCAACAAGCAGTGAATAACTATTTTGAAAGGGTCGCCCTATACTGGTGCACAGATGAGGAACGGGAATGGCTGGGTTGCCAACTCTCTTTGGAGGAAGTGCTTGAGGCAATCCCTCCCATTCAGGAAATTCCCCGGGCCAGATGTGTTTACAGCAGAGTTTTACAAATATTATGCAGGTAAACGTAGCCCCTACCTACTGCAGATGTATCATCACAGCCTGATGGATGGTCAGTTGCCAGAGTCCCTGAGAGATGCAGTGGTGGTGGTGCAAACCAGACAAGGTTCCTACTGACTGCTCCTCTTATCGACCCATATCCCTTATCAACTTAGAAAATACAAACTTAGCCAAAATATAAGCATCCAGGTTGGCGCCCCTTATGCAGAGAATGGTAATATGGTAATGGTTTATACCTGGCCGCTCTACTTCCCATGGTCATAGCAGTATGTTTGGATTGATATCCGCACTGCAGCAAGACAAATCAATAATAGCGGCACTATTGGACACCCCAAAGGCATTCGACTCGGTGGAATGGCCATTCTTGTTTGTGGGAATGTGCAGGATGTGGCTGGTGGAGTATTTCATTTCACTGGTGCTGCTGCTGTACACACTACCCCGGGCCAAGATCCGAGTGACTGTACAGCTCACTCCTAGCATAATGCTGGAAAGAGCTACCAGGCAAGGGTGCCCCTTGTCACCATTGTTGTTTGTACTGGCGATAGAGCTGCTGGCAGAGCGATTAGGGAGGAAAACCTGCACAGAGGGGTGCAGCTTTGTAAACACATTGTGATGATCTCTCTCTATGCAGATGACATGGTATTCTTGGTGTCTGATCCCAAACGCAACCTTGGGCCAATTATGCGCAATGTATTGATATTTGGAGATTTTTCATGGCTCAAAATCAACCCCACAAAGTATGTCCTCTTCCCAATGAAGGACATGGTGGAACCATATGAGGACAGGTGGGGGTTTCATTGGCATATCGAACACACTTGATACTTGAGGCTTAGTATTGCCCGTAACCCAACTGTCTTATATAAGCACAACTACCAGAGAGTATTGCAACAAGCCAACAACGTGATGGAAAGATGGATGACCCTACCCCTCAATCTCTATGGTAGGATTTCCCTGATCAAAATGGTGTTGTTGCTGCGGTTCTTATATGTGTTCCTCAATGTTCCGATAGCATTACCTAGAGAATATTTCTGGGATTTAACATCTGCGATGCTGCAGTTCATCTGGCTGGGGAAACAGCCCAGGGTTTTGTGGGATAAATTAGTGGCACCACTGTATGGGGGGCGACTAGCACTACCTGACCTTGAGATATATTATAATGTAGCCCAGGCAGGATTCCTCCTGTATTGGTGCAGGGACCAGGGGGACAGATAACACGTAGAAGTGAAAAGCGTAATAGCATCACCATTCCTTTTAAGGTTCATAATCCTGACAGCACATGATGGGACGTCTGATGTGGATAACATGTTGGGACTGACCTGTAGGGCATGGACCTGAATCAAGCGTAAATCAAGAGGTGAGGTCATCTATTCCCCGGAATTGCCGGTTAGTTATATTCCAGGGATTCCCCTTACTAGCGAAAGAAGCTATGTCATGTTTATAAAACGGGTGAATTTGAATTGCTTTTGGGACCTGTTTCCAAGTGGGCAATTTATAACGCTGACAGAGGTGCGGAATAGGGGGGAACTCATGGCTCTGCATCTGTTTCTGTATTTCTGGCTACGAAACTCCATGAAACAGGTGTTCCTGACCCCCCCAAGACATCCTGAGGTAGCCCCGATACTCGATAAAATACTCCAGGGAGGCTGCAACAAAAGGGTAGTTTCAATCATGTATTCTATCTGCCTCGACACCAACTCTGGGATTAGCGCCTCCCCACGTGGGAAATGGGAACTCTCACTGAGAGGTGAACTGACAGAGGATGTCTGAAGGTACTGTTGTGAAGGCACGAGAAAGTTGGCCATTAATGTCAGATATAAATTAATTCATATTAAATACCAGCATCAATTCTATCACGCACCGGCCCTGATGCACTGGTTTAACATGGTACCTCAGACCAATGTGCAAGATGCTTTGGTGCACCAGCAGACTTTTTACACTTAGCATGGGCATGCTCGCAGATTTACTCCTTCTGGATACAGGTGTTTGATAGATTGTGGGTGAGGAACGGATCCCGAACCCACTGATGGCGCTACTGGATTATCCCAAGCCCATTCCCGGGGGTCTGAGGAAACTAGTTGGGCTGCTTCTACTCCAGGCCAAGAGACGGGTAGCAATGGTGTGGGGTGGTACGCAACCTCCTAGACTGAAGCAATGGCAGGCTGACATTTTGTATTGTAATGACATGGAAGCTGACTGTGGTAAATTGTCATATCACCAAACTAGTCCCAGAGATATTTGGGGTCCATACAAACAGTATCTGACAGCGCATTCACAGGAATTGGAAAGTAGTCAGCCACAATCCCCTGTAGACAGTGTTAATATCAGTGGTCGAAGTGAGCGGGAGCGGTTGGGAGCAGTGCTTGTCTACTTTTTAAAATTACGTTTTACTGTTCCTATACTTTTATTTTAAAAAGAAACCGTTCCGGAATGGCCTTGTTTTAAAATAAAACTATAGGAAGAAAGTGAAACTTGCACTTTCAGTATTATGTGTGGGAAGGGCCATGGCGTTGGGGTTTGTGGGAAGTAGGGTGTAGGTCAGCAGGGAACATGGTTCTACTACATCTTTTCGTGCACTTCGACCACTGGGTAATATTGTCGATGTGCAGGTCAATGTGATATAACACCTACGGACATGTGAGACTATAATAATAATATGCTGTTAAAATACTGTACCTACTGTACCCACAGTTGGGGTATCAAAGGAACCTTGAATGTGATGCTCAATAGACTGTATGTAACTAGGGCACTGCACTTCGACTCAATGTGACCTATCTAAACCACTGTTTAAGGGAACTGTGTTAAGTTGGCACATGTGTGCTGGTTACGTTTTGAAAAAAAATACTAA
Organism: Ambystoma mexicanum; assembly: GCF_040938575.1. NCBI lineage: Eukaryota > Metazoa > Chordata > Amphibia > Caudata > Ambystomatidae > Ambystoma > Ambystoma mexicanum. Next base: position 173,320,005 of record NC_090925.1, read on the forward strand.
TAAAGAGTCTTAAAAACAGGAAAAAGAACAACCACCTGCTTGAGCTTTACAAAAACATGGAACTTGCAAAATATTTGCAGAGTCTGAGCGTAAAGCGCAAGAAGGCACATGGCAAGTGCTTTTAGATGGGAGAAAAGCCGTCCCGATCGAAAGAAAAGCTTTGCAACTTCTTACAATTGGCCAATGGAGTTTAGCCAATAACAGCGAGGCAGAAGATCGTCTAGGCGCATTCAGCGCCAATCGTGCTGCAGAGTTCAATAGTATCTAAAGCCGTTGGATCAAGAAATCCAGCTGTCCCAGGTAGATACCATTACAGTAGTCCAAAGCCCCCATTATGGAAGCTGTGACTACTGTAGCACATATTTGCAGCGGAACGAAAGGAAGCACCTTCCTAATAAGTTTCAGTTTGTAAAAAAACGGTTTTGCATATTGCAGCAATCTGCCCTTCTCTGGAGCCAGTGGGGAGAACTTTGACCCCCTAGGATCTTGACAGATCGGCTCGCAGCTGGACACAGCCCTAGAGATTCTGGCCAGAAACCAGCATGCCAACATGAACTTGCCTGTGGCGGACCGACCACTAGAATCTCTGTTTTACCGGCATTTAAACTCAGCCAATTTTGGGCCATTCAATGGCTGATCTCCTCCAAGCAGGATTTTAACTTCAAAGGTGGTTCTGACACAGGGGAGTTAAGCTTGAAAATGAATCGCGTATTGTCAGCGTAGATATAGAAACTCACACCAGATGATGCAAAAAGGTCTGCTAGCAGAGCAGATAGAGACTGAAAAGTACTGAGGATAAAGAAGAACCCTGAGGGACCCCACATAAAGTAGAAGTGGAGGGGGCGCAAAAGGATGGCAGTGATATCGTTTGCATACAGTCTGACAGAAAAGAATAAAATCATACCAAGATCAGGTCCATCATCCCTGCATGCGCTAGGTGCTGTAGCAAAATCTCATAATCAACAGTATCGAACGCCACAGAGAGGTCGAGGAGAATCAACACCCCGACCTCCCTAAGGTCCTGGAGTAAAGCCATGTCATCCAGGATCAATATATTCGCTGACTCGGCCCCCATAAGTGGCCTAAATCCTGATTGAAATGGATGGATGAGATTGTTTTCTTCAAGTCTTCAAGAAACTATCAGAGTTGTGGAGTCACAATAGTTTCCACCAGCTTCATGATGGCTGGCAAGAGGGAAATTGGGCGATAGCTAGCCGGAGTTGAAGAATCCAACTGGGGCTTCTTCAGAGGTGGCCTCTGAATCACCCCACTCGTAAAAATGTGAGGCTGTAAAAAGTGCAATGGAACTAGCATTGACTGTGTCTTGAGGATGGGAGGGGTCAAACTGAACTGGTCAGACGACACATTCCTTACCGTCCCGCCAAGGGACCTTGGAATAGGGCGGTAAGGGATTACCGGCACCGGTCTCCTTACCGGTGCCCGGTATCCATTACCGCCCGACTCGTAATGACCCCCTCTGACTCTGTGTAGGTGGAGTAAAAGAGGAGAGATTATGTAATCCTGACTCATTCTGCTGACCTTTGTCCTCCAAAAAAAAATGTGGGTGAATTTTTCGTATGAATTGCTGAAATTCTAATCTAAATTGGAATTGTTCATGTGTACTAGTTGTCACAAATCTCAAACCTTTCTCCAACACAAAAGAATCATTTGCTGTACGAGCATAGTTGGACAAGGTTACTACAAACCTCTCCTGCTCCTGGTGATTCTGGGTTCATTCTTCCGTAGCCATCCTTTAGAGTGGCAATCTCCCTGTCTACTCATTCTTGCCCCCTATCTAAAGAAGGGGGATCACTTCCTCCTCTTCTTCCTCTGCGATTACTAAATCTTCTCTTTCTTGAGCCACCTCTACGTGAATTGTCTTGTTGTGTGGAATCTCTATTATGAGGATAATGATTGCATTCTGGAAATTCTGATTGTCCCAAAGGAGGCCCATGAAGACTTTTGTGCTATTATTATATCTAGAGGAATAGTACAGACAGTTAAACCATTAGTGAGGCTTTTGATGAGAGTACCTTGGAAACTAAAACACTCTTAGAGGCTAACAATTTTTGAAATATTTAGGAACTGATATTTTTGACAGGTTAAGCGCTGTGGAGCTCATCTTCCATTGTGGGGTAACATGAATGGAATGAGTAAAAGCCTTTATTAAGGCTTTAATGCCATCCATTCATGGCACCCCACATTTTCAATCATTTGTATGGATAGGAGGGGAGGAATGGAACTTTCATTTTCACCATCTTCCTTCCTCTCTGCCATACAAATGCTCCATCATTTGCGCCGGCATGGATTTTCATGCCAGTGAAAATGTTGGAGATACCAATGGGGTCCGCTGGCTTCATGCACCAGCATAAAGCAGGTGGACACCATTACAATTAAACGTTGCCCGGCATGCTTGCATGCCAGCCAGAGTTTACTCACTTTGCACAGCAGAGTGCCAAAGTGCAGGGCAAAAGGCGGCATATGCTTGTATACAACACATTGTGCCCAGCACATTTGCATTCTGCCATGCAAATGACAAAAAATCGGTGTTGGGGAGCCATTTACGTTGCAGTGGTAATATAAAGGCTCCTCGCCATCAGATTATGATTAGGTGCAAAATGAGCTCCTATGCGATTAAAGTTACCCAAGATCACACACTTTGGTTAAGTGGTGAAGCTAGGATTTGAGCTAGGTCTGCAATTTAGGCACTTTACCACATTGTTTCCCAGTTCTTGTTGTACAGCAAGGTGCAATTATTTGTAAATGTTTGACTAGGAGTCAAAATAATATCATTGTGTGGACCTGACTTGGAAAGTGAAAATGTCACGATAAACCAACATGACAATATTTAAATGTATAATCTTTACAGAAGATTACAGGTAATCGAGGAGGAGACCTCTTTGAAACACTGATCGAAGTCCCCTCTGAACCCAGACTCAATTCACAAACAGGAACGTCCCTTTGTCTACGTAATCTCCCGTAGAGAAAATAAAATGAGAGCAAGGTCCTTAAAAGAAGAGCAAAGAGTGAGGGGGGGGGGGGTAAACCAGTACAAATAAAATAATCACAAAACCAACCAGCTACTAAAATAAAGAACTCAAATACAAACATTAAATATATCTGTATCTTATCGGGGGAAGAAGGAACCCTTGACTTTACACAACTGGATGAAGAGAGTAAGTTAGCCTTAGAGGTTAAAGCAACTTCTGGCTTCCAGGATGAGGGGAGGGAGGGAGACCCCTTTAACATTCCAGAAACTGAACTGTATGAGCAGAGGAATGAATATGATGAAGCCTCAAATACGCTTTTAAACACCATGAGACACAAAGGGAAAACGCCTGTTATCAAACAAAAAAATCAAAAAATAGAAACAAATAAAAAGAAAAAATCAGACCAAAGAAAACAGAATGACAGTAGATCCGAAGTAAACAAAGAGGTACGGAGCATCCAACAGTTCTTTAACACTAAAACTAAGGAAAAGCTCCCCACTGAGATTGGGGAAAAGGAAAAAGGCAAAGATGTTACCCACACTACCCCTAAGGGGATTGATACAACCTCCTCCTCGTCTCCGAATAAGGGGATGGGAACGGTGGGAGAAAAGGGTAATTTGGAACCACATTCTGATGAACCTATTATGGTCCCTAATGAAGATATAAAAAAACTGGTTCAGGCAGCACTACTTAAACTGCTTCAACACACAAACAAGTTGGGTGCACCTCTCCCTCTACTCATGTCACAAATGGAGGGTAATCCTGTGGAGGTAGAACAGAGGAGGGATATCCCAAACCAGAGTATTGGGAAGGTAGAACAGAGGAGGGATTCCCCGAATCAGTTGTTTGAGGTCAGCAAAGATATGTCTGAACCAGGACCAAAGGGTTTAGCCCCGAAAGTTGGGTTGACTATCCCGGCCTCTACCTTTATACATGGGGGCGACTCCACAAAAACTGTGGCTAACAACACCAAAGTTTGTGAGGACACTCGTGGGGGGGCACCCACTCTGCTCTTAGTTAAGGAATTTGAAGAGCGGATAAGAGAAAAATGTGAGTTGTGGAACCAAGAGAAGGTCTGAGAACAAGCTAAAGAGTTCCACCAAGGGCAGGAGGCCCTGCTTGAAACCCGAGGGGGAGATGGGAGGGACTGGGAATCTCGGAAACAATTTAATTGGGAAGAACAGAACACTGGACACCAAAATGCTTGGGCGGAGGATAGGAGAGATTGGAAGGAACCGAAATACACAGAAGACCCTAGTGTCATGTTGAACTTTGTACTAACTATGGGAGGCCCCATCACTAAATCAAGGGAGGATTATCTCATTGTTTAACAAGATTCCCCGTCTGTTCCTAATCTCCTCGGGAGACATTAAGCTCATTGATTATATTCATTCCACCAGGTACGACTGTGTAAGGCTTGTATTTTACTCGAGAGCAACATATGAACTTGTGTTAACTGAAGGTGTGGCTTTGCAAAGATTTGGCTATGACATTGTGAATTTCAGTCAGGGCGTGGGACCACATCAAGGAGGAGAACGTACAGTGCAATCCTCAGAGATACATGGTAACACTTCTACACAGGGACGACGAAATAGCAATCCTGAGAAAATACTAAATGAGGTGGCTGAACTTAGATCACTAGCAGAATCCTTGAAGGAATCTTTAGTTAAGATCCAAGGTCTGAAAAACTCTACTTAGAGTATTGCTAAGTATACATTTTTTATCATGGAACTCTAGGGGGTCTCGGCCACTAGTGCACTCGGCCAAGACGTGTGTAGAGCTCCTAAAATACTCCTTTCTATGTATCCAAGAAACATGGGCAATTAATGCAATATCACTAGATGGCTTCATGATCTTTCAGGAACCAGCCACAACAAAAAGCCTTGGGGAGACCAGCGGGGGGACTGCTCATCGCCGTTAAGAATAATATAGACTTTAGCACCATAAAGAACTTTCGTTTAAATAATGGCTGTATTGCAGTCCTCATTAAGGTGGCTTGGAAATGTACCTGGAGTCACCTCCTAATCATAAACATATACTGGAAACCAGACCGAGATTTAAAGACCTGCACTGATCCTATTGACCTAATGATTCAGGAATGTCTGGAATTGGATAACGATATGTATGTTATTATGTGTGGAGATTTTAATTCGGATATTTGCATTGAAGAAGATGGGTACGAAGGAAATGTGGGTTGGTCGAGGAACATACGAGGGGATACCTGGAAACTTTCCCAGGGAGTCCAATGGGCGCAATTTATTGGGGTTTGGGGACTCTGATGCGTAAACAACATAATGGAGGAGACAGCGGACCCTGCCACTTGGTCAAGTGGAAAGTGGAGCTCCACCATAGATTATATCTTTGTTTGTACCAAGACCTTCTCTTTCATCTGTGAGTTCAATCTGATTGATTCTCTCGAAAGTGACCAATCATGTTGAGTATGATTATTGGGATACCGACAAATGTGGTGGAGAAATATACTTATGTTATTCCAGTATCACTAAACGCCCAAAAGAACAGAATTGTGTGGCATAACTCTAATATTGGTAAAGTGAACATGATGTTTCAGGAAGATTTTGATTGCAGTGTCTTTATCCATAAAAAAATCCTTTACACCCATAATTCTTTTACGGGCTACATTGAATCCGTAGTCTCATCTAAATTGGGGGAAAAAAACAAAAAATCTCTTCTTAGAAGACAACAGCCCCATAAGCATGTCTTTTCAGAGGAGATGAAAACACTCAAGAAAGAGCGTAACCGCGAAATACGTGGCTTTCTAAGCCGTCACAAATACTCCAAAACACTGATAGATCAGGGTGATTACAACCGTTTAAAAAACAAGTGGAAGACGAAAGCCAGATGTTTACGAGCTCAATGATATCAGGCTGATGCAGCAGACATGTTGGTATCCCTCCGTGATGTAAACACCCAAAGATTTTGGACACTGATTAACAAATGTGGGTCTGCCCAAACCAAAATACAAACAGTATGTGTAAATTCTGATAAATGGGAAGGACATTTTGGTACTTTGTACTCATCCTCTGTTAGAGCATGGCGCCTCCCATCATATATTGTAAATACTGCCTGGAACATCTCATTTGGGGTTAAGGATATTGAAGAAAAAATTATTAAGTGCTCCTCCTCCAGGGCCCCTAGCCCGAATCTGCTCTGCAACAGCGTCTTGAAAGGTAATGTGAACTTATGGGCAAAAATGCTATTCCTTTTATTTAAAGACATTCTCCACACGAAAATTATTCCGACTAGTTGGAGAATGTCGTACATTGTACCTATATATAAAAAAAAGGGGATAGGGCATCCCCAGTAAGCTATAGACCCATTGCCCTCCTGGACGTTGATTTTAAGATTTTGCTAGCATGGTCTTGGAGCACATTCGGACCTGGATCAACACATTTAACATTCTGTCATCCTACCAGTTTGGCTTCAGGAAAAATGTAGGCACTGATGCAGGAGGTCTTTTAATTAACATTCTACAAAATGCAGCATGGTCCCCAGGACATTCGTCAAATTGTATTGCATCCATTGATTTAACTGCTGCGTTTGATCTTGTGGACAGGTCAATCCTATGGGCAAAACTGGACCTTCTGGGGATGCCTCCACCTTTAGTATCAATCCTGTATCATATGCATGAAGACTCCAAATTGAGAGTGCGACTCAATGTTGAGGGCAACTTATCCCATGAAATTAAGATCACTAATGGCCTAAGGCAAGGTTGTATTTATGCCCCAACCTTATTTAATCTATTTCTCTGATATGGGAGAAAGCTTCAAAAATCTTAACATCTATTCTCCAAAGATTGAAGGCAGCAAATTAGTATGGACTGTGTACGCAGACGATGTGACCCTGTTCGACCTGACCCCTATTGGCCTGCAGAGACTGTTATCAGCCTTTAATAATTACATCCTGGCGAATGCCTTAAAAATTAACTACTCCAAGACGGTGATAGTATGTCTAGCCGGTAAGAAACAACATAAAAACTTTACCTGGTTTTTAAACCACAAAAAACTTCCTACAAGCAAGGCCTTTAGGGATTTAGGATACCCGGTCTTTGGAGATTAAAAAACAGCTAACCTTAGATCATACCTGGACACAAAGGCTGTAACCTTGATTGCCCAATTTCGTAAAATAGACTTGAAATATGGTAAGTTCTCCTTATTACCCTGTCTTCGCCTATATAAAAGTAGAATTGTGGCCCAATTCTGCTATGGATTAGAACTTGCCCCTTCTTGGTGTAGGGGAGAGGTGGCAATATACGAATCCAAGATACTTAGAGCAATGGTTAAATGCCTGCCCAAATGTGTACCGTTAATGGCAATCCGCTATGAGCTGGGTCTGCACTCGTTGAGGAGTGTCCTCGAGTGGCGCAGACTAAGTCTTTATCGGAAACTGTTAACTAGCCATGAATCAACACTATACAACATCATGGGGAAGGGTATTAGGAGTGGTGCTCCCGCATCAAAATATCTGAATGATATGATACAGGAAGCTAAAAATGTATTGGACCAATTGGGGTACAGAGAGATCTGTTAATAAGTAAACCCATGAAAGTAAAATCATTATTGCTACATGCGGACTGGAATCTCACGGTGGCGGGGGGGGGGGGGTATTACCCAAATTGTTCGTTTACAATTGTTCGAATTAACAATTGACCGAATTTAAAGGGTCACAATTGACCTTTTCACAATTGACCGTACATATATATATATATATATATATTCTTGCTTCTACCTGTTAGGTAGATGGTTCGAGCTGCACTCTCCACAATAACTTTAACAACCAGTCACCATTGCAAGAAGTTGAAATCCAAACCGTTGTTTTTCATTCCAAACTGTTCCTTTATTCATTTCACAGGGAAAAAGTCACGTTAAAAATCCATGGAAATCCGTTCCAAAATTGGAAAAAACAAACATAAAGACCAAAGTGTCCAGGTCCTCCCAAGTGCACCACTCCTCATGAGGAGGCGTTTACGCGTTTCGCGGCCAACTCGCCGCTTGCTCACAACAATTAACCTCATTGTTACAGAGCCGTTTTAAAACGTAAGGAAAACAGGCAAGCAGGGGGAGCGGGGTAGGTGGAGGGAGAGGAGCACAAATTGTAGCAATCATAGAAGGACTAGTTTCGCCTTTCCCAAACTTTGCCTCTTTGACATGGCCATCTTGGAACGGTAAATTTTGCCATGCAATCTTAGGTATTGCCAGTCATACTTTGTAATCTGCTACATTTTGTGCATTTCCTTCACAGTGCATTAAATAGCAATGATTTCTGATTCCTCCCATCCTACTGTTACGGTGTGACATACCCAATTTCAGTTAATAGCAAGTGCCCATGTGTTACAATTTCTCTGTTTTTTGATGTGGTTATACTCGGACTTATTTAGTCCGTTTGATATTAAACCTTTTCCCTTATACAAGGCTAAAGTGCATTGTGCAAGTTTTATAATGTCATGTGCTCAAGGCAACATATTAATTTCGAACAGTTTTCTGTGTACTGCATATTTTGCTAATTCTTTGCTTAGAATGCACAGTGCATTTTTACTGCTATCACTTCTATAGAGAATAGCTTTGTAAGGCTTAGTCCACATCTGTATGCAGAAATTTATAAAAATGTATAAAAAGAAGAAGGAAAAAATGTCAAATACATCTCTCGCTTCTCAGCGTGATAAAGTGCTTAGTGCATTAACAGCCTTCACTCTTCAATATAAAGTGGCAAGTGCAATAGCAGCAGTAATTTTGTTTACAATTCCACATATATACATATCTATATGGACCAGAATAGTTACAAGATAGATGTAATAACTAGTCTTTTTCACTGTTCAGATAATAAAGTGCTTAGTGCATTAGCAGCCTTCGTTATTCAATTAAAGTGACAAGAGCAGTAGCAGCGATTTCTCTTAAAAAAATATTGCCAAGTATACATGTTAAAATAGAGAGAGGGTATGTTGGATTTACTCGTACTATACTTCTCTTCAATTTGCATAGAAAATATATATACCTAAAATCTATAACAAATCTGGGTCAAACTGTCTACGGTCTATGTTCACCTAGACCTCAATCTCGGGAAACGTCACAACTTTGATCTACTCCACAAGCCTCTCCTGTTTCTTTCCTCACCAAAGTTTTTTGTTTAAATTGTTACTCATTCAAAACAAGTGTATTAGAAGCAAAACATAAATAACCATAAACCCAAACATGTTAAAAACATTGGAGACATTGAAAACAAAATGCAAGGATATTTCTCATTCTCCTTAGAAACAGGAATTTGACATTAGTGTTTTACTTTTCCCTTATCTGATAACATCTTCTGAAGAACTAAGGTTCAAACAATGGTAAAAACTGATTTCGACACTCCACAGAATTTTTTGCAGGCTGGTGTTACTACCACATCATCTATATAGTGACAGGAGACTTTGTTTTTCATTTTTCAGCAACCCAGAAAGGTATACAACTCCTCATCAATGTTATGCCCATTGGCTGTTTGCTCTCGAAGTCCAATATACACCTTGTTTCCTTTTGTCTGAGTAGCTTTTCCTTATCTCCTCCCCTCGGACACAATTCAATTTTATGTAGGCCCAGGAATCTGAAACTGTCTATTTCCTTATTGTGGCATTCGGCGAAATGTTTCACCATTGGGTAATTGGCGTTGTTGTGTAAAATCGCACGCACGTGCTGTTGTATATGAATTTTTAGTTTACACTTCGTACTGCCAATACACCATTTTTGGCATGCACACGTAAGGGCATAGACTACATGATCCATTTCACAAGTGATCCATTGCTGGATCAACACAGCCTGTCCTGTCACCGGATGTCTAAAAGTTCCACCATTAATTGCATATTTACACATATTGCAATGGGTGCATTTGTAAAAACCTAGCTTTTTGGCGGTCAGCCAATTTTTGGGTACCTTCTTCTCTTCACTTCGCATAAAGCTTTGAACTAACAAATCTCTGAAGGATCTATTTCTTCTGAGAGTGACCTCCGGATGAGGTTTGAGGTTTTTTGCGAGGTATGGGTCAGCTACCAGGATACAATGCTTGTTCAGAATGTGTTTGATGTTTTTTGATTGGCTATCAAACGTAAGTATACATTGTGTGGTATTTTCCCCTTCCAATTTTTCTTTGCTTCTTTTGCCAGCTAGTAGAGTTGACCTTTCTATTAGTCTGGCCTTCAGGAAGGCTCTCTCGATGATCCTTTTGGGGTACATCTGTCTTTTGAAGCCTGCGGCCGTGATCTTACTTTCCCAGTCGTAGGACTCTAACGTGGTGTTATTTCTTCTTAGCCTCACGAATTCCCCATAGGGGACACTCCAAATTACATTTTTTGGGTGTCCACTAAGTGCGTGCAATGGAGTGTTTGAGCCAATCTTCTTTCTATGAAGTTCACAGGTTATTTTCTCATTGACGATTCGTATGTTTACATCTAGAAAGGTAATAAAAGTCCGACTGTGGGTTTCTGTGAATCTTAGATTTTTGGTGTTTTGGTTAAACTTTTTGACATACTCTGCCCAACCCTTCACAGTCCCATTCCAGATAATAAAAAGGTGGTCAATGTACCTTAACCATAAAACCACATTCTGTGTATGTTCCTGATTGGTATCTGCCCATGCCTCAAGTTCTTCCCAAGCCCCCATCATCAAATTAGCGCACGATTGCGCAAACGTTGTCCCCATTGCTGTGCCCTGCACCTGCTTAAAATATTCATCATTAAAAAGGAAGACATTGTTCGTTAGGCATAAGTCGATCATTTGCATAACCATGTTGGTATGGGTTAGAAAGTTCAATGATTTGGTATTCAGGTAATGTAGGCAAGCAGTTTTGCCATCCTCATGTCCGATGGATGTGTATAACGATACGACATCCATTGTTGCCATTAGATATTCTTTTTCCCAGGGGATATCCTCTATTCGGCACAAAAAGTCAGTGGTGTCTCTTATATAAGACGGGAGCACAGACACAAACGGAAACAAGACCTCATCAATGTATTTCGATACATTTTCTAGTGCTGAGCATATTAGGCAGACAATTGGTCTCCCTGGCGGTTGCTTCAGATTCTTATGTACTTTGGGTAAGAAGTATATTGTCGGAGTTACCGCATTACTAACCCGCAAAACTTCGAAGTTTCTTCAGATATAATACCCATTTCTTCAAACTTCTCGAGAAAGGACTTCACCGTTTGTTCCAATTTCTTCATGGGGTTGTCTTTCAATCTCATATAGCAAGTATTGTCATTGAGTTGTTTGTATGCTTCTTTGATATAGTCATTTTTGTTTTGTAGGACTATATTCCGACCCTTATCTGAAGGTTTTATGATGCAATTCTTTAAATCCTGCAGATCTTTCAACGCTCTTCTTTCATTCGTTGAAAGGTTATCTTTGGGCATTGTATTTTTGGTTTTACGGCGTAGGCTTTTTAAGTCCTCTATGACCAAACTTTGAAACACTTATGTTGCTCCCCATATTCGAGGTTGGATTGAATTTTGATTTGGATTTAAGATTACTTTTTGCCATCCAATCTGTATTGATCCCTACATCTTCAAGATCAATTAACAGGCTTTTTTCTCCCATGCCGAGCCCTTTCTCAAGTTCCATAAGATCAGTGAGTGTGTCCACATCTTTTATTGTGATTTCCGTTTTGCCTGTCTGTGCTTCCTTTTTTCGTTTTTGCCAGCTGTTGTTTGCGAAGAATTTTCTGAGGCGGAGCTTTCTAATAAAATGTATATATATATATACGGTCAATTGTGAAAAGGTCAATTGTGAAAAGGTCAATTGTGACCCTTTAAATTCGGTCAATTGTTCATTCGAACAATTGTAAACAAACAATTTGGGTAATACCCCTCCGGGTATATATATATATATGGGTTTTGGGGGGTTTGGCATTGGGTGGAGGATTGTGGGGGTTTCCACACACATATATGTTACAATTGACCTTCACAATTCGGTCAATTGTGAAAAGGTCAATTGTCATTCGAACAGTTGTGAAACAAACACTTTGTGTACAACCGGCAGAGGTACAGAAGACCTTCCTATACCATCAACTTATAAATGTTTACAAAAAGATGGGGGAGCCGGCACCATATTTAACTAAATTTCCAAACAGGGAATGGAGACAGGAATTTACTAGATTCCGCTTTAACGTGTTGGTCACCGGTTAAATATTGGATATTCGAAATGGCATGACTAGGGGGCATTCCCATTGCAGGTTTTGCAAGCAAAAGGAATACTGTGAGACATTGCAGCACCTGTTGACCATATGTGACAGTGTAAGGAAAGAGCGCATTAGTTATTTCAGTAACTATGTACCCAATACAGATTGCGTAGACCTGTTGTGGCGGGATATGCTTGATGGTAAAAGAGTTAATCTCCAGATTGCAGTAGTGAGATTCCTTAAAGTATGTTGTGGCCTATGAAACCAAGCTTGTTTAGGCAATGGTTGACAGTAAGTCAGGCACCAGTCCCCACATATTCTAAACAATATAATCGAACAAAAATTAAAATACAAAATACAAATGGGGGCATACATCATAAGGGGAGTATAATGATTCGAGATTTACCTGTCACGGTAACAGCAACCCTTTGGCGACTTGAGTAATCTGTGCTACTCACTACTCAGTCTGCATTTGAGTTTATGCAATGTGAAAAAGAAGGGGACCTCTATGATTAATTGTTTCTAATAATCTGTTATAGGGAATGCGTTTTGAAGTCTGGAGTTTGATGTTGCCTCATGTAAATTCGTTTACCACTAGGATAACTAGACTGTTTTATTTTTTTAGTGTGTATTATTGTAAGATTTTAATTCGCTAATGCAGCAAATTCCTTGGTTACAAATTAAGTGTTGTTTCAATGTGATCTTTATCTAAAATGATTGTCTTTTATTTATGAACACTGAAAATCTTATTTTGTAAAAGTTACATTGAAACTACAAATAAAAACAATTTAAAAAGTATAATCTTTACAGAAACATGTTATGCAAAAGTAGAATGATTATAGCTTCATTTTCTCCATGATGAAAGGAAGACTTCAAGTACCAACATTATAATTGATGCAAGCCTGAAATAACTCAAACTGAAAGTTAAAAACCTCATAAACTATAACAAGCCCTAAAAATTCTCATTACCTATTCTATGCCCCAGGCATGCACCCTTTTGTCCCTTATCAGCCATACCCAGCTTTCATCACACATCTATAAGATTAGCCTTCTTATAACCAGTCTCTTCTATATAAAATTGTGAAGTTCAGCATGTATCACATCTAGATAGAAAGGAGGATTGAGAAAATTAGCTTGCATCACATCTAGACAGGATTGTGAATATTAGCCAGTGCAACATTAAGACAGAATTGCAAATATTAGCTTGCCTCACATCTAGAAAGGATTGTGAATATCAGCTTGTGTCACATCTAGAGATGATTGTGAATACTAGCCAGTGCCACATTTAGACAGAATTGTAAATATCAGCTTGTGTCACATCTAGACAGGATTGTGAATATTGGCCGGTGCCACATTTAGATATAATTGTTAATATTAGCTTGCGTCACACCTAGATAGGACTGTGAAAATTAGCCAGTGCCACATTCAGATAAAATTGTGAATATTAGCTTGCATCACATCTAGATTGGATTGTTAATGTTAGATTGCATCCCATCTAGACAGGATTGTAAATATTAGCCAGCGCTACATTTAGATAGAATTGTGAATGTTAGCTTGCATCACATGTAGACAGGATTGTGAATATTAGCTTGCATCACATCTAGACAGGATTGTGAATATTGGCCAAAGCCACATTTGGATGGAGTTGTGAATATTAGTTTGTCTCACATTTAGATAAAAATGTGGAGATATTCACGCACCACTTGGAAATTAGCACACATCACATCTAGATACCAATGCCATTAACTAACCCACTAAAAATGTAAGCCTTCTGCATACATCTCTCATACTCTAACCAAACACAACCACACCTCAAAAGCGCAGTAAACCGCACATACTTCACTACACCGCAACAAAACAAATCACACATAGCCTCGCACAACAGAACACAATGGATACCAAACGAAAACCACACCCAAGCTCAGCCAACAGTGTTAACCGCACTGCTCTCTTGCACTTTTCCCACTCGGTCCCACTAATTCATCCAACCCCCCTTTCCTTTTTAGATCCACCAGAACATCAGGGGACGACTTCAGTGGTGATAGTGAGCGGTACAAATGTCCTTTAACATTAGCATTAACATAAAATCAGATTATCTCGACCTGTCTGCCCCTGGATGCCACTTCTCTTGCCCATCTTGGGCTGTGTGATGAAAAGGGTTTCTCTGCACATATACACAGAGGGGATTTGGGCACTAAATTAATACAGTCTCTTTCTCCTTTTATGGAGAGGACTCTCATACTTTGCCCCTCATGCAGGGAGACTATCTGGCCATTTGATAACAATCTCCAGTAATAGGGTGAGAACCTGGACATCTGATTGCAATCCAGGACAATGGCCTGACTATGTTCACATTTAATAGCAATACCTGGAAATGCTGTGAGTACCTGGACAGTTTGTTACAATCCCTATCCATAGCATCAGTACCTGGACAAATGATGGCAGTCGCTCTTGCCAACAGTGTGACACCTGGGACTTTATTAACATTACTTAGCAATGGTATGTGTATCTGGACATCTGATGGCAACCCCTGGGGATGGTATATGTACCTGGACATATGCTGTCAACACCTTGCAAAAGGTGTGGGTAACTGGGCTAATACTGTAATGTCAGCAGAATGTTTTTGTTACCTCAACTTTTCACCCTTTCACAGTGTGAGACAGGCTTGGTATCAAGAGAGACACAGACGCAAAAGTGTTCGTTTTTAATACTTTATTTACTAAGGTTCCTGGGTTGGTGCAATGCCTGACTGGTCCTAATGCTAAAGGGATGGTTCCCTTAACTGGTGTTTTTAATGGCCATTGCTGTCTACTAGTCCAAAATAAAAGTCTGCCTGTGTCTAAACCTATGCTTGCCGTCACACTTTACAAAAATGTGGTGGGACATCTTTTTTTTTTTTAAAGGAAAAACAGTGATTCAACAAAAAGTGGGAAACCAAAGTTGGTTTCAGGTGGTCTTCGCACCAGGTGCGGTTTGGTCAAAGTCACAAAAAATGAGTTCACTCAACAGAGCGGTTTGTAAGAACTACTCCATAGGGCCCTTCAAAAACCGTCAGTGTCTTTGAGTTCCTTGGGGATCCCTTCCCCAAGCTTCAACTTATTGAAGTTCCAAGCACCTCAAAAGAAATATAACGCAGTTCCTTTTGAAGCTTCTCTGGGTTCCCTTCCCCATGCTTCAATCCTTTCAACACTATAAAGAAAACCAATAGGTATCCAACTTGGTTGGGCCTCTTAGGGTTCTCATTCCCAAGCTCGGGCCCTTTCATCTTTCAAACATAAAGTCAATTTGATCAGGATGCCCTTTGCTTTCTTCAATAGACCTCGCAGGGCTCCCTTCCCCAAGCTCAGGCCTCCTCCAGCTTTCAGCACCAAACAAAATGTGTCACAATTTCCTTCAGGCCTCTCTGTTTCCAAAATGAGTATTCAACTTTTGTAGGACTCTCAGGATTCCCTTCCCCAGGCTTAGGCCCCTCTAGTTCCAAACACAAGTTCCACTGGTCAGGATGTACCTTTTCCTTATGTACAGTCTTTCTTAAAATCAATCCCCTCATGGGGTAGAATCAGAGACTTTCGAAAATGCCAGGCTCTTTGCCTTTCCTTAGTGTGACCACTCCCATCCTTTGCCCCTCTCTTTACTGCTAACTCTTGCTTTACTTTTACTTTTTATCTTCAGGTGCTTCCTGCACCACTCTCATGTATTCCTTTCCCTTTGCTGTGCACACTTGCAATGTCGCTTATTGCTTTCACTATGTTGTGCACACTTGCATGCTCCCCTCCTTCTGTCGTGCACCCTTGCACTGTCTTTTTCCTATCAAGCCTCTTGCACACTTCTTTCACTCTTCTGTGCACTTGTTTCCTTCTTTCCGGGTCTCTCGCACCCTTTCCTTTTTCTCTCTGGACTTCACTTTTACTACTGCTCCGCTAAGGTAACTTTTCTATCTTCTGTGCCCCATGCATGCTTTTTCCTTCTTTCTTACTTCCTATTTCTTAAAACTGTCCTTCTTGCTTTCCGCTCCATGCCGCTTTTCAAATCTTTAACCTCCTGTTCCCGCTCCAGCCACCTGCACGCTCCTGAGTTTCTCTCTCGCTCATGTAAAACTCACTGGGTAGCATAGCGCGGCCGAGCGGTCTCATCGGGTGTTTTGGGTCGAAGTCAAGGTCTCACCACTTGCCCTTCAGACACCTTTCAGCCCAGCACACGGCCCAAGGGAATGAGCAATTGCAAGGACACTGCCAGAAGGGTCCCAGCTGCATCTCTCTGGCTCTCTGGAGACATGGCTCTAAGGCCACGCTGCAGCCTCTCTCAAGCACCGCGCCAGCGTCAAAGCACGCTGCTCTCCTCTGGATCTCTGGTCCAGTATGCCTCGCTCGCTTGCTCATCCATCTGTGCAAGACCACATCATTTATAGTGAAAACCCAGTCAAGTGGAGTCAGGCGTGAATGGTCACTATTAAATGCTTGACCCTTCCTGACTCTATTAGTGGAACAACTTAATTTATTCCAAGGGTATGTTTCTCTTATTTTCCCCATGTTATACCTATGGGTAATCTTTACTGGTCCTAGTTGCCTCCTCCTCGTCTCAGTATTTGTTGGAAATGGTGGGGGTGGGGTGAGATGGAAATTGACATTTACAGGCTAACCTATTACAAGGTGATTGGTAAAGGATAGGGGGGACCCCTTGGCCCTAGTTTGGTAAATAAAAGGAGATTCTCTTTGTATTAAATGACTCCCTATGTTACCCACCCAGACATGTGAGCACGGTGCTGGTATAACACTTCCCATGATCTGAACTGGGGAAGGACAAAGAAGCGTTGAAATTGAGATTATGTTTTAGGCTTACCTTGCTTTCCCTTTTCCCCAGGGTTGCTCTGGGATAATCGGTTGTTCTCTCCCTTGGGTTAGGGATAATGGGACCTGCATAACCCATACAGGCTTCCGGAATCTCTCCTAGGCTATTCTCCTGAGGGCAACCCCGGCCTCCCCAACCCAGGTGATCCTACCTCACATGTGCACCCCTAGGGTTGGGTTCCGAAAGCGACGGTCCTCCCCTCACCACCCGAATAGGAGATTCTCAGGTCAGGATCTACATGGGAGAATACTCCTAGGTTTCTCACAACAGACAGACATGAATACAAACTCCCTCTACCCTGATACAAAGTAACAACATTTCAACTGCTTTTTATCTTTAAAGGACCAACTGCCAAAAACAAAATAAGCATTGACCTTTATGTGGGTATAGGAAAGGCATTTGCCAGGCACTGCCATATGGGTCCAATCTGTCCATAAAACGGGAATGGTTGGCTAATATATACACAAGTCAAAACTGCTTTCCAAATCCTAGTTTTTAACAGGATTTCAGTGCAAGCAACAGATGTGAAGAAACACATGCTGGTCATAAATCAAGTGGATGAAGACACATTTGGTTAACACGTTTTCTTTACTCCAGTAGCACATTTGTAGCTGCAATCAAGCCATTAACACTCATAAGACTGCTTTGAAACAACATTGGCAGATCCTGTATAGCACACCATTTCATATTAATGCTTGCTGGAGCTAGCATAAAGGGATTCCAAGAGGATGTGTTTTGGGTGGTGAGAGTCAGGTAGTGGGTTGGAATGGCCACAGGGACATGACCATTGGTAGTCCCTGGGTGGGTAAATAACCAAACAACACACACAAGCTACGTCTGTCTTCATATCCCATGTCCCTCTTAGCTATACTCCAATGCAATAGTTTCAGTTAATGGGTGGTGCTAATGCACTGCCAAACATTCAAAACTAAAAAGAGTCAGATAGCCTTAACCATGTAATTTAATTATAGCCTAGGAAGTAAATGCCAACCGAAAGCACTCATTTGAAAATGAAGAGCGATGGGGAAGCCTACACCCTCATCCCTCTCCTACGAAATGCATGACAAGGAAGAAGGCCAGGAAGCACTGCAATCACCCATTCTATTTCAGACCGATTCCCAGTGGTCCCATGATTGACAAATATGTCGAGAGATATCCCCTTGGCTACCATACTCTCTCAACCCACCCTACAGACCAGGTGTGGTGCGTATTTATCCAGGCGTGGACAAAGAGCCATGGACCATGATCAAATACACCTCTATTGACAGCCTGGACAAAGCACGAAGAGGCCATGTTGCTGACGTCGTTAGAGACACCACAACATAGAAGCATTAGACACGATGCCCACGTGCCATCTGCTCTTCGGAACACAAACATGCACTTGAATAAATGAAATACATGAGCACACAGTTCTGTAGTTAGAGGACACACACATATTCATATTGTCATTGCTTGTTTTATTTTTGCCATTAGCTAAATGTAGCAATGCAGAAATGCAGAAACCACAAGAAGCAAGAGATCATGAACAGAGCTTGCAGATGCTTACATGCAAATAACCCATTGGACCTGCAGGAGCACCTATGGACCTGACAGAACCCAGTGTGATTAACCTATGGAGAATGTAGTATAGCGTGGACACTGTAGAAACTGCATTATAATGGTTTAGGGAAATTGCAGCAGGCCACAGGCCGCCTCTCAGAGCCAGAGATGAGCTAAGCTGATTCAGCCTGGACAAAGAGCAAGATGTGTGAGCCAGGACCCGCAGCCAAGGCCATGAGATATGGATGACATTCCAAGCCGTGCCCTTTACTACATTACTACATTTACTACAGCTTGTGCCCTTGTCGTCTGCGGCAAGGGCACAAGCTGTAGTAAATGCAAATAATTCTTCATAATTCAGAGCTGCACAGCTCAAATTCATGGTGACCAAACATGTGATGTGGCCGGAGCAGACAATGGACAGCGGCCAGCGTTGAGAAAGAGAGCTGGTCGTAGGCTGCCAGACATAGGACTGCAACAAATATGCTACAATGTGAGACAGGTGCTACACCAAGCCAAGGAGCACTCTCATAGATTAAGGTGGTGCACACAAGTTACAATGCAGACACATAGTCATTCTTATTACCTTGAAACGTACACAGAGAGCTGAGAATCCTTGCAGATCCCAGACATGGGGACGTCAGCGCTAGCCAATCACAGTTTAGTACCCTAGGGGTGGGTAGCAACGGCCAAGAACTAATGGTAAGCCCACCACACTGCAACATTGTTATCGATAGTAGCTCTGGGATGGACAAGGCCAGCCACCTGACATGTGTGAGCCAGTAGGATAACATCTATAGTGTTCACTATAGGTGGTAAAGTGCTCACATCTAATCGTGGAGCCCGATAGGTTTTCTGGAGAAGGGCCAAGGTTGTGACGCCATGCTGACAAAATATTGCAGTAAAACCGGCCTGCAAGCCGAGGAAATTGGTTGTTGTGCATGGATTTTCCTTGTCCCTGTGCTGATCCCTGTTGGTTTTGCCTGTAATAAACCACGGTTTGAACTTGCCATTCAATGAGTCCTCTGTGTGTCTTGGAAGGAGGGAGTTGAGCTTTCCAAGTCCGAGGACTTACAGTGTTCCGCTGGCATACCTGGGAGATCTTCTCAACAAAAATAATCCATGCAGGAATTAAAAAGCGCACAAGGCACACACTTAAAGTAACCAGTACTAAAACAAGCACTGGCTAAGCCAATAGGTCTGGCTTTGTAAATAGGGAGGGTACACATTGTTTTTGACGTGTTGCACTGAACCAAAACAATCTTACTGTTTATCTATCAAGGGAAAGACATGATGTCTTTGCCAATTCTTCTTTTCTTCAGTAGTAATCCCAGGAATAAATCTTTGTTTGAACTGAGCAATAATTAAACTAAAGGTTCTACTTGCCAATCTCAGGATTTCTGTTGCCTTTAATTCTTTAGCAAAAGTATATATTTTGTAACTGAATAGGAATTACCAAGAATATCGCTTGCCACTTATGTGACTTTCAGGTCCACTGAAGCCCATACATACACAGAGCTCCTCCTGTTTATGGTGGCCAAAAAACTATAGGAAGTAGTGCGTAAAGCGATGGCACCTTTAGTGGCATAATGACGTGCAGGCATCCTGTGCATAGAGAATCAAATGAAAATATATTATTGCTATAAGT
The DNA here is from genome assembly GCF_040938575.1 of Ambystoma mexicanum. Taxonomy (NCBI): domain Eukaryota; kingdom Metazoa; phylum Chordata; class Amphibia; order Caudata; family Ambystomatidae; genus Ambystoma; species Ambystoma mexicanum. Next base: position 173,340,189 of record NC_090925.1, read on the forward strand.
GTTCTAGACAAATCCGAATGGGAAACCAATTTACGAACCGAAATAAAGAAACAAATTTGAAAAAAACTATGAGATTAATTAAATAGCACTCCATTGCTAGCTAAAACTGAAAATTGTGGAATAAACCCAGAGCGCTTGAAACTACCCTAATAGTCATACAATTGACTTGTGCCACAAAACCCTCCTGATGAACCACCATCAATGCAAGGTGGAGAAACACGTGTCGAGGGAAAGCTTATCATCAGCATACAAGGCTAAATTGTTTTGCTATCTGAGAGGATAAACTAAAAACTGAACTTTATAACAAAAAAATATTTTCTTTTGGAACCCCACTATTAGCACACAAGAATAATTTGTTTTGCTATTCGAACTGTAAACTTTACTCCCTTTTTCTGAAGGCTATTGAACTTAAAATGTAAAAGTGTGCAAAGTAGGTGTAGACTTACATCCCTCCAAAACAAGCATTCTAGGCCTTCCTGTTGCAAGCTCTCCAACTGGCCTGTGTGGATAAAAATCAGGCACGCTGCATCACATACAGTACAACTGTGAAACCTAGATGGTCATGAAAGCAACTGGCAGCTGAGTGTCCCCCCTTGGGAAGCATGCATTGCATGCATTGCGTTACCACACTGATAACACAGTCCCTTAGTCCTGTATTCCTACTGGTTGGTAGGCTTGTCGAATTGATACCAAAGGGACCTGTCATTTAATAGGCATGGTGTGAGAAATTGCCATCTGGCAAGGGTGTAGAATCCCTGGCTTTTTTATTGTTAATTCCATCCATCTAAGAAAAGGTTATCTGCTAAACAGATCCACCCACCCCTCTTTGAAGGTACTCCATACTAAGTGCTCTGCTGCATTAGTCTCCTGATCTGCAGCTCCTGCTCTCCAGTGGCAGAGAGTAGGTTCAGACTTCCCGGGTGCCCTGTTTGATAGCTTCTGTGACAGCAAAGTAATTGCAGACAAAGGTTGCATTTAAATCTGCACATCTGATCCAAAACCATAATAATTATGTTAAACGATCGATTGGTGGCAGGGTAATCGTAAAAAAAAAATATACTATACCTAGGATTTGGTATGGTGGCTGGTAGTTCACATAATTATTAGGACCACATCTGCTTTGGATCATAAACATATCAACACTGTGAGCCCAGGCCAGCTCTTGAAGGTTTGTTTGAATTCTAGTCAGATTACCTGTCTCAGGGCATTGGGTAACACCTCTTTAAAGCCCGGCAGCTCAAAGCAGGAGGCTCCTAGGAAACCAGCTTTAAAGTGGTATACCATAACCAAAAGGGTCAACCTCACACCAGAGTGTAGCGTACGCATACCAAAGGGCCTTTGAAGTGCAGGCTTTTGAATGGATCTGATTTGGAAAGTCAGACAGTGCAGAATGGAATACAGTGATATTTTGTTCATCTTGGTTTATAGTGGTCTTCTCTTTCCTTCCTGCACTGCAAAGCACTTTGGGTATGATGCACTAAGGCAATGAAAACGTGTTACCTTAACAGGAATTGCCCCCCCCCTGAAGTAGGCATACTATTATCCAATTCTACACTGCCATTTGCCTTTATAAGGGAGTGGTCACAAACTGCTTCTTTGATTCTTTTGACACTCTACAAGAACAACAGAAGAATTGGCTTGGACCCCTTTTGGAGAGCAGTTCTTTCTAAAGTGCTCTAGTTCTGAAGGGAAGGCAGGTATTCCAAGGGAGAGGAAGATCTGCTCCCTAACCTTCCCATGGGCACATTAGAGGTGATCTGTTGTTGGGCCAAGGCCTGCCTCTCTGCCAACTGCATTGGTGCCCAGGCCCCTCACTGGAAGTGTAGGACTCCTGTAGGTGCTAGCTAGCCTCACCTGGGTTGGAGTGAAATTAGAAAGGATCAATCTTATCCTTGTGCCCCTGGATTGGGACTCATAGCACCATAAGAAGTAAATCAGCTGAATTCCTGTATTCTACAATTTCGAACCAACCGAAAACCAAGCGTCGACCGCATTTGGATGCCTCCGAACTACCAGCACGCATGGTGCTGCTTTTAGCACTTCTACGAATCGCTGTCGCTGAATTCATCGAACCGGCTAAATGCCTCATCGTAGCAAGCAGAGCAGGTCACCTGTTCGATTCGAACAACCAGAGCTCCACCGTGGACGACTTCAAACTGCTGCCTCTTCGAACATTGCATTGGACCATCAAAGGTCACAGTTTAAGCGGGCCAGACCTCGACCCAAACCACTGGAAGTATTGCCTCACTCATTGACCTGACTCAGCAGTTACCAATGTCACAAACTGACTTGACCTTCAAAACAACCCTGGAGATCCATCTGAACTGGATCGCTCAAAGGCCGCTTTCGACTGAATAGAGCTACCACTCTTAATCAACACAACGCCAGCTTTCCGCTCGGACCAGCACGATTCGCCATTTCTGAATCTGGTTCAGCCTGGCAAAGACAACTAGATGACACCTGGTTTTATGCCACTGATTCCAAGAACTGAAAAAGGTACTGTTGAGAGGCTCCAACTGCCAGAGGCCATTTTGGAACTGTTGTGAGTGATAATCCACCCAATTGAACCTTTTTCCACAAGAGATGTCATTTTTTATGACATTGGTTGTGATGTATTGCCTTTCACTCCTGCTTCATTACCCAACTTATCTGCAGCATCTACATTCTGCAAATTCCATGTTCATTCCCGTGTGCCTGGGGGTGGGGATTTTAATTGTTTATTGGTGTGGTCATTTAGGTATAGATATTTCATTGCCACCTTGATTGGGCATTCCTTCATTTTGGGCTGTTCTACTATTGCTCCTGTGATCTCAATAACACCCCTTGTTAAGTGTGTTATGTAGTGATGGGTATCACACATATGCACACGTTTGCGGAGGCAGGTATAGTCATAAGTAGGGTGCAATGACACAAAGGTATCTAAGCATGCTGCGGAAGAACAACGTAGGACAACGAAAGACTACATGGTGGCTAACATGTGAGTGTTTTCATGTTCTTCCTGAACGCCATCAGATTGTTGGTACATGGTATATCTTCAGGGAGCACATTCCAGAGTTTGCCCCCCGCAAGTGCAGAGGAGCGGGCAAGGCCCTGGAGAAGCTGAGGCCATTTACAATTCTTGCATATCGTAGTGCTGCTCTCATAGGCCTGACCGAGGAATGCCGTTTCCAGCGATTTTCAATGAATCGAGGAGCCGAGCCATGAAGGGCTTTATGAGCTATAGTTAAGAGCTCAAAATCAATTTCCCCATAAAGCAGTTTAGCCTTCTCAGAAAAGGGGAGATATGTGCGCGCCTCGAGAGTATTGGTAACGATATCTGCAGTGGAGTTTTGGGTGACCTGCAGTCGCTGCAAAGCAGTGCTAGTGACCCCAGCGCATAGGGCAACAGGCACCAAGAATGGCCTGAGCAGCACTGGCGCAATGTTTCTCTGAGAGTAGTGTTCTGAGCTGCCCTTCAGATCATCAATTAGAAAGATGGCATGCTTATGACTTGATTCATTTGCAGGTTACAGTCAGAGAGGAGTCTAGGATCACCCCTTAAGTCTTAGCTTTGGTTGTATTTTTTAAGACACTTTTTAAATTAGTTTTATGGCATAATCACCACAATGCATTTATTATTTATTTTTTTTAAAAAAATCTTTTTAATTGTTTCATTGACATTTTTTACAAAATTCAATCATCATGATTGTTCCAGTAAGGAAGGATAATGACCCCGTCCATTTTTCTCCTTGTGTTGTTTCTTGAAGCCTTGATGTGGAGTGTCAAACTGAGCGTTCTCTTTTGCATCCCTTGCCCTCCTAGGTGCTTGCTTTACCTTCCAGATCAAGGCTCTGTAAAATGTTGGCCGTTGCTATGGCCAGAAATATATTCTCACCACATAGCATTCTGTTCCACCAGGTCTCTTGCTCTCATTTATAGCCGGAGCAACACATTAAACAATGGGTGAATACACCCTTCCCCTCCCTCTTCCTTGCCCCCAACCCGGCACACCATCAAATGCAACATGGAATGTCATCATGAGTAAAACCACTAATACAGCGACCTCGTCTGCCTGGTCACGGCAAGTCTGTTAGATTCAAAGCTCGACGACAGCTTCTCCATCGCCAAAATATGCCAACATTTATCCAGCCATTGGCCAACAGATGGAGAGGCCTTTTGCTTCCTCTTCTGATGAACCGCACGTTTTGCTCCCGATAACAGATGTGCGAAGAACTTGATCATCCCCGTCTTCATCAGTTGTGTATAAGTCTCATGAGCCCCCAATATGCAGAGCACAGGGGCATCCGTCATGTCTACATTCGGCATGGCTTTGAGTCTACATCTGATTTCCAGCCAGAAACTCTGAGTAGTTGGGAAACCCCCAGCTTTAGTCTGATAGTATAGGATTAACTCTATGTAATCTGGCTGGTGTCTCAGACCACCTCGTAAGAATTTGCATTTGGGTTTGGCTAGATATGAACAGAATGAAGTGTGGGTTCTATCATTAATCCGGTCCCAGGTCTTCGTTTCAGTAGGTATTCCTAAATCCTTGTCCCATCCCTCACAATAGGATCTGCGGTCCGGCACGCCACGTGTGTTCGGTACTCTGTGGAGTGTGGAATTCAAGCCCCTTGATTCCGTGGAGGTTTGGAATATCAATTCCAATTGAGTGGGTGACCTAGCCATGGCATCTTTGTTGATTGGGTTAAGGACCTAATGTCGTACCTGTAGGTACTGGAATCTACCCACTCCTCCAGCCCCAGGTCCACCTTGCACTGTTGGAAGGAGCGAGATGCACCTTTCAGGAATTTGTCTCTCACCTTCCCTAGGCCTCTAGAAGCCCATTTAGTGAACCCAGAATCCAAGCTTCCTGGTGTGAAATCAGCCTTGCGCATAAAGGGGTTAAGGGGAGAGGGGAAAGTAGTGGAACCCTTGAATTAGTAACCCTATCCCATGCCTCCAAGGTAGCTTTCGTAATCAAATACTTATATAGGCTTTGTGCCCATGCGTGTCTGGGTAGCCAGGGTTGTGTCCATAAGTAGCGTCCCACTATCGCTTGTTCCATGAATAGCCATATCTTGTCCGATTATTTTTAGACCCATTCTACCATGAGGCGTAGTTGCGCTGTGTTAATAATTGAATAGCCTTGGAAAGGCAAGACCACCACCCCCTATCTTGGATGCGTACAGGGTGTACTTCTTCATTCTAGGTGCACCTCCCAGCATACAAACTTGTCTAAAAATTGTTCCCATTCCTTCATTGTTTTGGTAGGTGATATGGACTGATTGAAAAAGGTATAGCAGTCTGGGGAGAATGTTTATTTTAAATATTTCCATACACCCATACCACAATAAATGTAGAGTGGTCCGATCATTTAAATCTTTCCGGTGTGTCATAATTAGGGGTGAGTAGTTAGCCCTACATAGGTCGCTAAAGTTAGGAGTCACATGAATTGCTAAATATTCCTAAATATTGTATGGAGCTATGTACCCAAGCATAAGGAAATTGAAATCCCATCCTAGATTGGAGATCGGGGGGATATTGAGGTTAAGAAATTCAGATTTTGAATAGTTTATCTTAATGCGCAAGTCCAAACCTCTGGAACTTATGCTCAGTGGCTGTTAAAGGGGCTTAGGGGTGTGCTATCGATAATATAACGTCATCCGCAAATACGTTGATTTTATGTTGTAGTCCACCAAACAATATGCCTGAGATATTGTCATTAGTTGGTCTGTATGCCGGGGATGGCTCCATGACGAAAGTAGGATCCGCAATGACCTTTCTGTACATTACATGGCAACCTTTATTGGAAGCACGGTGGGACTGGGATGCCGAAAAGGCCCGGGCACCAAAACGGCCCATTGTCGCAAATCACGACTTAATTGGACAGGTGCCTGAAGTGCTATTTGCAACTCTTCACGAGACATGCTCTTTGAAAACGAGTGCTTTAAACATCACATCACTGATTCAAGTGAGTCCTTATTTGCTGCCATATCTAGTGCAGTGACAACAACAGCAACCGTCAGTGTAATTGACCGATTATACAGTAGAATATGCAATAAAACTAGATAGAACAATCTAAAACCAGCATATTGTTCTATTGCGCAAATACAGTACTGCAGCCTTATCAATGGCAAATATCCTATGAGTAAGTACAATGTACCACCCGGCTACTCCAATGACCTGCCCTTCCGTAGGACCTCACCGGCTAGCCTCTGACATCCCTTCACCGTCCTACACCGAGCCGGCCACAGGAATTGAGCAACCCCACATGGCTGTGCCACTTCCAAAGAGACACAAGTCACTAGGTAGGCCAGTCTACCAGGTCTTATACCCGTCCCGCTGACAGCTGGAGCAGCCAGACTCTGCTTAGTTTGGCCACCATGGGGCAAACAAAGAGGATATATTTAGGAGTCTCGAGAATCAGTTAAATAAGGGGCGAGGACCCCAAGATAAAATGCTCCTAGGATAGTACCTATTAGCATATCCCATCCGGATGCATTCCATGCTCCCAGTAAGCCGCCTCCATTACCTTTCCATTGATTTAACAAATGAACAGTGAACCTCATTGATCATGGTGATGTCATCCGAGTCACCTTCTCAGACTAAACCAACTCACATCAAAGTTCAGGCGCTCACAATCAAAAGCGGAAATAGCCAGCCTGTCATCTTCTCATAGACGTTGCATTGATCAATGAAACTAGACAGTCAACGTGACCATTCATTGGCCTTCCAGAGGCAGACCTAGGTTTCCTTCCATGACATGTCCCACAGACCCAATCGGATTATCATTGTGTTCATCCTATTGTTTTTCTTTATATGCAGTTGACTTTTCAAAATGGTTGATACAAGACTCTTAAGAAGCATACATGAAGAATTTCCAAAATGTATTCTGCTCATTATTTAATGGCACGCACTGCATGCCATACAGACATACCTTGAATTGCAGGTCACCAGGCTGCAGGTACATGTGTTATATCAATACAAGCAATAAAACGAAACCTCGCATGGATCTGATTTGCGTCGTGAATGCAGCAGCCTGTGCGCATGCGTGTTCGCCAATGCACCACAGACTCCTTAGGTGCAGGCACATTTTCCAGAAAACAATAACTAAAATGCATAAAAACCTGCACATTTGTAGAATGTGTTAACATGTGTGAAATGTTTTGAGTGTGTGAACATGGTACATATTCTACTGGGACGGGGCAGTGTGTTGCTCACTTCTGATTTGTAACAGCACAGCAATGAGTGATTGACACGTTCACCTCAACAGAGTGTGTTGCAGTGGATCTGATGTCAAATAAATGTACTTTGAACTAAAATTGGAGCTTTTCAATAGCAGTAAGCATATGTGAGTGTGTGTGGTTGAACCATGTTACACCCCGTAGTAAGTAGACTCCATAAACTCACGCCAATTGCTTGCCTTTGCTTGTGAGGTGTTAAGACCTGCTTAACTAAAATATGCAGTGTGCTACACTATATGTACACTTTACAAATGTCACACAAACAATTCACTACTGCACTTCAGGCACACAAAAACACACACACAACCAACAACACACAGACACAGACTCACACTCCTTTACGAAATTACACACAGAATCTATTGTAATGCTCAACAAACCCAAGCTTTTCACAATAACAATGCAAAACCTATTGGATTTGTCTTCGATTTGATTGTCACAAATGTTCTCAAGAACACACCAATTCTTGAGGACAATTCAAGGTTTTTTGTTAAAATGTTTGAACAAGGTGTTACAAAGATCTCTCTCTCTCTCTCTCTCTCTCCCTCCCTCTCTCTCTCTCTCTCTCTCTATTTCTCTCTCTCTCTCTCTCTCTCTGTCTCCACCACCTCTGGCATTTTCCCTCCCAAGACCAGGTGTCCCAAAAACCAAAGAGATCGGTAACCCCTACCTACCATCTAAAATCTTTCTGGCTAATGGTGAGCACCTAAAGGCAATCGCCTTATCTCTCTTCCTCCCTCAAGGGAATCCTAGGGGGATGCTAACCTTGGGTCACACAGGAAGAAGGGACTTTAGTAGTGGAGTCTTCCAGTTACCAGGTCTACCTTGGTCTTTATTTTTCACACTCGTGTACCCCATGCCCTGATGTTCTTTTCTTTCTTTTCCTTTCTCACGCTCTCCTCTTTCTCTCTCTCACTGTCACTGCAATGTTCTTTTGTCTACTGCTACTCTCAATGGCTCTATACTACTCCTCACCTTCTACTCTCCACTACACTACTCTCCACTATCCTCCCACTACTGTCTACTCTCCTCTCACTACTCTCCATTACACTCTCCTCCCACTACTTTCTATTCTCCTACCACTATTCTCCACTACACTCTCCTCCCACTCTACACTACACTTTACTCTACTTCTCTCCCCTCTACAACTCTCCGTCCACTACTCTCTATTCTCCTCACACAACTTTCTACTCTCCCCCACTACTCTCTACTGTCTTCCCACTTCTCTCCACTATCCTCCCACTCTACTACACTCCACTCCACTCTTCCCTCCTTCTCCCACAGTGACCCTCCTTTCACTCTCTCGCATTTCTCACTCAGCCTTATTTACTCCCCTACACTACAACTTAGTCTAACTCACCACCTTAGTTGCTTTACATGCAATCCCACGCACAAGTACCACTTTCTCTCACCAACCAATACCTCACCCGGCACACACCCTTTATAATCTTCGTCCATTCTCTGCGGCACTGTCCTTCTTTTGCCTGGTTTCTCGGTTCACCTTTTCCTCTCGTGACTTGACCTGAACACCTTGCACTGCCCTATTCCCTGTGACCCCCTTTATTCCCCTCCTCCCCTCCAATTATTCCTGGTGCCTACTTGGCTCCCTGGCCAATCCTTACCTTGTTCTTTCCCCAGAGTTGTGCCAAATAGGTGTGAAGCTTTAAAGCAAATCATTTCAAGCGCATGCCTGCCAATATTTTGTAAAGGCGGCCCACAACAAAAACAGTACATTTCAAAGTTCTTATTGGCCTGGTCGTGCGCATACTGATGGCCAGTCAGCAGCGTGTGCTGCTCGGCTCCCTTACTGTTCACAGCTGGCTCTCTCCCTATTGCTTGCATGCTCTCTCCTCTTCCAAGGACTTCTGGTCTCTGGCGTCGTGGAAGAGAAGAAAGAGAACACTGGCCAAACAGGGCTTGGCAGGTATGGGGCGATGATAAGTAACACTTGCCAATTGTAGAGCACTCGTGTTGACATCCGTGCAGAGCCTGCTGACGCAGGTTCGAATCCTGGCAGGGCCAAACTCAGCCTTTCATTCTTCCAAAGTCGATAAATGAGCACCACACACGTGGGTAATAATAAGCAGCGCTCAGTTGCCTGAGGGTTTGTAGGGCTATATAAATGCAACAAAAAAAGAGGAAAAATGCACATGTAGAGGGAGCAGAGACTGTGGTCCTTTCAAATCCCTCGCCCTGCTTATTAAGACAGATTTCTGAACTCTGACCTGGTGGGCAGAGGTTCAGAAGGCCAGCCTAGTTTCTTGGAACAAGGTAACCTTCTGGACAAGCCAGACCAATCAAGGTAGCTTGGCGGCAGTCACGACTAGGTCTCAGGTGGGGTGAGGGTGACTGAAAAACCTCAATGAGCACAGACAGCAAAGGACACTTACAAATCACTCTCAGTTGTGTGTAGATATATTAAAAATACAAATACATTTATTTCAAGGCCTTTGAGATTCAACACACAAATAAAATCACAGTAATACTTCTAAGCCAACACAATCCTATCAATATACATACATACGAGACCAATGGGGTCTAAAGGGTCAATGCACGAAATGGGTCCACAACCTAAAAAGGGAAGTAAGCAGGTAGTACAAATAGTCTTTAGGTCCTTCTGCATCAAACACAATCCTAACTGAAAGGCAGTCCAATCACTAAGATGAGGGGAGCTTTGTGCTCAAATGTACTTGTGCAGATGGGCAAAACAGGGTCTTTTGTAGGGGCTGTATCAGCTCAGGAAGGCAGGTGAGGTGATGCAGAATAGGTTACCAGTATTCGAGGAAGGTCTCCCCTTGAGGGCATAGCAGGGTCCAAGAGTTGGGAATAGTTTACTAGTTCGCACTAGCAGTGGAAAGGAGAGGGACCGTCAGGGGCTACTCGTGCCTAAAAATGGATGGATGCGCTAGGGGCCACCGGTAAAGGTTGCAATTACTCACCAAACCCGGCGTACTCCAGACCAAACTTCGGCAGTCGTGTCCACTTCAGTTGCAGGTTCAATTGCGGCAAATTCGTGGCTCTGTGTCTTTCAGCGACGAAGTTACAGCGTTGATTCCCAAATGTGACAGTGGTGATTTCTCCGCTCCTGGTGGATGGATCAGGCCAGTTCCACTGTAGCAAACTTCAGTGCACAGAGAGGCACAACTGCAATGAGTTTGCAAAGTTCATCACCACGGCTGGGTGACACAGTAACTGCGTGTACACCGGTTCGGGTGCGCTCTCTTTACTCCAGACCTGGGAAAGCCAAGTGTATGAAATTCGGTGTGAGTGCTTGCGGGTAACCAAGTTTCAAGGGCCTCCTCGAAACAGCGGCGGTATCAGGAAAAACGTCTTGCGCAAGCTGGTCAGCCCACTTGTTGGCCCAGGGACACTTCCAAAAAGGCTTACTTGCAGGTTTTGATTAAGGTGCTCAGAATATTTGGTCCCACTATTCCAATGGGTCAAAGCGTCTCCACAGACCTTCTAGGACGACCAGATGCAGAGGGGTCCAGCAGGACGACAGCGGGCTCAGGTTGCCAAACCTTCCAGTGGGTCACCACTGGTTCCTCGGCTCGGCTTCCTAGTTTCAGGATACTTGGATCCTATCCTTCGTTCAGTGAGAACTCCAGAGATCAACATGGTATGGGTGTTTGGAGCCTTCTCTTATCCAAAATCTCCCTCATGCCATGACGAAGAGGACCCAATGGAAGATCTGCTCACATACAGGCATACCATACGTGGACCAATCATGGACCATGGAGGTCCCATGAATTCACAGCACACCAGATTCTCTGGCATCCAGGATGTGCATTGGAACCAAACAGTCCAGCCCACATCCTGTAAGTACACCCACAAGGCATGCCGAAGCCCACAAAAGCTTGGCGTTTCACGGGAGAATGCATGCCCAAATAAGGACTGACCTGGGTCATCTCGACCTGGGGAAGGTGAAGGGGTAAAATGGCTAAAGGACAGGACAAAGAACCTTGTGGCATGGCCATTTTGGCTCCAGGCTACCTATTCGTGCCAAACGCTGTAAGAGCAGTTTACCTGGCAGGAAAGGGTTAAAAATATTAGAAAAGATAAGCTGCCACCAGCCCTGTTCATCTGCACTTCTCCTAAATAAATCCTTCGAGTGTATCTAGGGCCTTTAGAAATGACAGGAAGACCCAAGTGCGCTGCACTGTAAGGTACATTGTGCACTTGCAGCATGTTGCAGAAATGTTGCAACATTGACAAGGACTAAGGGAAACAAAGTCTTCCAGTACTGACTGTCTTTAAGGACATGTCAGTTTCCCCATAACAAAGTGAGCGAAAAGCCGAGGGGAGTGCAGCAGAAGGCTGTGCTCCTCTGGCAAAGTCAAACTATGGTGTCTAAACAAAGCAAAATGTTGGGGGCTACAAAACTGGAGGGAAAATTACACATGAAATGGAAATCTTTTCTAACACTCGCCCCTTCCAGACCAAAGACAGGGGGAACTAATCCACCCCTGGATGAGTCTCATGTTCAGGTTGGTTAAACATTCTGGACAACCCATCAGCATTGCTATGTTGGACACCTGGCATATGCTCAATAGTAAAGTCCAAGCCTTGAAGACTAATGGACCACCTGAGCAACTTTGGATTCTCTCCCTTCATGTTCATTAGCCACTTTAAGGTCTTATGGTCAGTTTGCACAGTGAAGTGGGTCCCATAGAGGTAGGGCCTCAGCTTCCTTAGGGCCTACCCAACAGAGAAATATTCTTTCTCCACTGTGGACCATCTGAGCTCTCTTTTCTTAAGCTGGCGACTAATTAATCCAATAAGGTGTTCCTTACCCTTCTCATCTATTTGTGATAGTATAGCTCCTATCCCAGTGTCAGAGGCATCTGTCTGCACAATAAAAGGTGTTTGGTAATCAGGGGCCCTGAGAACAGGGGCCTGGCACAAGGAGTCTTTTAAGCCATTGAGGGGCTTCCCACACTCTTCAGAACAAGTTACATTCTTGGGTTTCTTAGGAATTGTGAGAGCAGTCAGAGGGGCAGCTATGGTGCCACAGTCTGCCATGAAATTCCTGTAATTCCTAAAAAGGCTCTCACCTGGGTCTGTGTAGTGGGGGTAGGCCAGTCTTGTAGTGCTTGTACTTTACTGGGTACGGATGTATCCTCCCTCCACCTACTTCATGTCCAAGGTAGACCACTGAACCTCAGTGGCAGCTGGTGAGTTTGAAAGTTGGTGGGGCGTACATTTTCTCAGGGTAATTGGGAGTGAGCGTGCGCAGAGCGCAAGCCCACACCACCCAAAGGGGGATGCGGTGGGTGGGGGGCGATGGACTCCAAAATGTGGAATTCACTGTCGAAACCCACTGAAATATGACATAAAATGCATTAGGTTTTACATACTAATGGTGGTACATTATTCTTAAGTGTGCAAGTGTGATGGTGCCTCTTTCTCTCATGCGCTACATCCCAGGAGCAGAAAACCAAGTACGTCTTACACCAAATATAGAGAATCGCGCCTTCAAACACTTGTGTATAGGTGCGTTATAAATGCCATATCATATCAAATCCACACTCCAAAGAAGAGACCCCCTTTGACACCACACCACTATCTATAAACCGCCTTTGGAAGACAAGGGTAGTGCAGCTTAGTGGCAACGTGCTCGTCTTGAAGCAAAACGACGCGGAGCAACAAATCACAGCTTAGAAACCTCTTCGGTATTAAGCATGTTATAAAAAAAAAACAAATTATATTTAATTATATATGTTTGGCACTGCAGTAATTTGGTTATTTTTAACTGGAATCGAATTTAGGGATCATCAGCATACCATTCCAACAATCTTCCCATGAATCCCATCACTCACAAAGCGTGCTGTTTTCCTAGATGCCTGGGATTGGGTGACGTGTTACTTTTGAAACATCTGCAGTGGCCGTTCATCTTTAACTAAACTCCTCAAAACTATGTGTTAATTCGCCTTTTCTATAGTGCCTTGTGTTGAATCATCACACTTCTCAGCATATTACATTAGGTCGTCATTGTAATTTACTGCCCTGGGAAGGATGAAAGGCTGAGTTGGCGGCCCTGTGTCTGGGATGTTTGAGGCAAGGCTCATCGACATGACCCATTGGAGTAGGCCTGGGTCTACGCTAATATGCTGGGATTGAGGCGCGCTGGCCGAGCCCGATGCAGCAACAGCAGGAGGGTCTTGTGTCTCAGTATTGAGGTGCATTGGCAGAACTCTCTATGGGATAGCAGACGCTGCTTATTGTCAGGAATGGGGTGCATTGCAATATTGAGAGTACATTAAAGGGTGCTAGTTGTCAGGTTTGCGGTACAGTGGCAGAGCTAAACGCGCTCCACTATTGGAAGAGCAGGGGGTGCTGAAGGTCATTATTGCACTGCTTTGGCAAGGCTGTGTGTGGGGCACAGTACTGGCATATCAGTGAGTGTTATAGGCACTACGTGAAGTGTCCCGGCGAGGCTGCATGTTGGTTACAGTATTCAAAGCGTAGCGGGGGTGCTGAAAGTCAGGAGTATGATGCGTGGCATAGAGTGTGGCTCACAGTACAGGAACAGCAAACTGCAGAGCCAGTAATGGAATAGCAGAGAAGCGGTGGTGGAGGTCAGAACGCAGGCGCAGAAGCAGAGTTGCTTGAGGGTATCAGTTGGCGGTGGCCAGCCCAGTCCGAGTCAGGACAGGACTGGCCCCTGGAGTCAGGGTCCTCCTGGGCTGACTGACTGTGCAGTCAGTGCTCCTCCGAAGTTGCACAATGTGCATACAAATGCATTTTGAACCAGAATTCACAGTAGCCTACGACATATGGTAGATCCATAGAGGGGACGTTGGCGATGGCGAGCGGCTGCCAGCTCCAAGCCATCTCTGGCGTGTCCCCTCCCCCCACCCCGTATGCAGCAGCACTGTATACCCTCTACCCAATATGCCCAATCTGCGTCGCCTCCCTCCTCAAAGCAATGTTTCGATATGTGGGAATACGAGGGATGTGCTCGAAATGCCGTTAAGTGTATTGAACAAAATGGGAATAATACCAGTAGTTTGCCAGCAAAGTAGTGTATGTCTCTGGAGCATCGGGAGAGGTGACAGGATCCTGCCTCTACCAAAATGAGCTGTTGAATGGTACCACGTGCTTACAACGTCTCCCTCAGCCCCTCTCTATGGTCACTGGGCCCTGCACCGTCTCCTCTTAGTGTGCCTCGTCCTCAGGATATCCTATCCTGATTTTCTGTCACAGGTCTGTTGCTTGTCAGTCCATCTCTCCCTGAGTCCACCTCTTCATATCCCCTCTTCCCACCCCACTCTCTGCACCTGCGTTTCTCCACAGCTTTCAACTCTCCCGTCCCCTTCCCCGTCTGCTTCTTTCATCCCCACCACCCTGTCTGAGTGCGTGTCACCTGTGTGTGGAGCCTGCCCTTTACTGGGAGGGGAGAACGATTGTGATAGGAAAAGATACGGGAGAGACTCTGTGAGTGGTACGACTTGAGAGGGGGGTAAAGAGGGACTGTAAGGGGGAGATGAGCCGATAGGAAAAGATACGGGAGAGACTCTGTGAGTGGTACGACTTGAGAGGGGGTAAAGAGGGACTGTAAGGGGGAGATGAGCGGGAGAGGGGGGCAGACACAGCCCTTTGCGTGGAGAATTTGAATGCAACATTGCAGAAAGTCGTGCAAAGATTTCGGGAACATTAGAGAAGTAGTTTTGTCCCCCCCCCCCCTCTCTAATCTATCCTTCTCCCAGCTTGTTGCCAGACAAAATCCTCACGGGATGTCTCTCAACCCCGGGCCCCCACCCCCTTCCACAAGGCTGTCTAACAGACTCCCAGTCCTGCCCGCGGCCCACCATCCGGCCTTCACCAGCAATCTGGTGATGGTGAAGGCCGGATGGCGGCCACGGGCACAACATGCGGTCATAAATGCTGAGGTCTTCCCCGATCAGCCTTTGGGCGGCAAGCCCCCTGGTTATGGTCGGTTCCGGCCGCGATCCACCCATGAAACTGCACTGAATCTGGCCGCGGGACACTTGGCCTACATCACAGTGTGAGCTGCATCTCACACAGTGAGAAATGTAGGCAGAGTGTCCCGCGGCCGCCATTAAGTTTCAGTTAATGAAACTCTTAGTCTTCTTCGCCAATGCGGCATGGAAGACTAAGAGTTTACTTAAGTAAGACAAAGAAACACAACTTAGTCGCTGACTCTGTCACTTACCTGGGGCTGCAGCAGCACACGTCCATGGATGGGCCTGGTTCTGGGCAGCTGGGCCTTGCTCACTGCAGTGCGACGATGACTCCTAAATCCACCAGCAACTGGAAAAAACGAGAAGAAGGTAAGGCACACCGTGTGCCCATGACCCGACTCCACCCACACGGATTGTCATTGGCTGGTAAACAGCCAATGACAATCCAAACAACCTGTTGCTATGCTGCATGGCCTGCAGTGCTAGCACAGGACCACAGGAAGTCTCCTCTATTGTGCTGTTTGCGCAGAACACCAACAGTGAGGGGCCACCCGTCCAGCGCCCTGACAGCCTCCCAAATGGGAGGACGGGATACGTAGAGTGCATGGAGCTACGAGCTCCACGCACTCTACATGGTGAAAAATAACGTAAATTCGAACGCGCCCCACTGCTCTATAGGTTGGGCAGAGCAGGCCTGGCAGCCCAGCATACTGCAGAGCTGTGGATTAATAAATAAATAATTAATCTGCAGCTCTGCAAAAAAACATTGATTTCATTTTGCCGGCACAAAAACAAAAAGAGTTGTCTCTTCTTCTTCTCTTTGTGGCGGGGGGGGGGTGGAACGCCCCTCCCGCCCTATCTAAGCGGCTGCCACTGTTGAACCTTGTCCAGTCTGGCATGTACTGGCCTTTATGGTCAAGTGGGCCTTGTGAAGAGCCTGTAACACAATCCTAAGGTGTTTCACATGATCCTCCCAGGTGGCACAGAAAACTGGTAAATCATCCAGATATGCTAGACAGAATTCATCCAACCCATTAAGGACATGATTCACAAGCCTCTGGAAAGTGGCTGGGGCATTCTTCAACCCAAAAGGCATTACCCTGAATGTGTAAAGACCCTCTGATGTTGAGAAAGCTGTCTTCTCTTTGGCATGTTCGGCAAGGGCTATTTGCCAATAGCCTGGAGTGAGGCCAAATGTGCCAAGGTATTTGGAAGCACCCAAAGTATCCACCAGTTCATCTGTTCTAGGCAAGGGGTGTGCATCCGTCTTGGTGACCGGATTCAGAGGCCTGTAATCCACACAGAACCTCAACTCAGAGGTGCCTGCCTTTGGAACAAAAACCACAGGGCTGGACCAAGGACTACTGGAGGGTTCAATCACCCCAAGATCCAACATTTTCTTGACCTCTGTCTTAATGTAAGACCTTACTTTGTCTGACATCCGTATCCCTTATTTTTAGTAGGTACACTATCTCCTGTGTTAATGTAATTTTTGCACCAAGGTGTCAAACCAGGAGTTTGTGAGAACAAATGGGAAAATTGCCTCTGCAAACTTTTTACCTCATCTTGTTGATCAGAAGTCAGGTGAGGGGCCAATTTGACACCCTCAATGGAGCTATCTGAAGGACCGCCCTGGAACAGGTCAGGAAGAGGTTCTGACTCCTCCTCCTCAACATCTGAAGACATCAGCAGTGCAGCGATTTCAACTGTTGGGATGAAAACCTTTAGTCTATTTACATGCAACACTTTTGGAGTTTGTACAGTCCTTCCAAGGTCCACTAAATAGTTGACCTCACCCAGTGACTCCACCACTGTGTAAGGGCCTGACCACGTGTCCTGTAAAGACCTAGGCCTTATAGGATTCATGATCAGGACTTGCTGACCTAGGGGGAAATTGATGATGGCAGCTTTCTGGTCATACCAGTGTTTCACCAGAGCTTGCCCTCCCTTCAGTCTCTCACTAGCCAGACCCATCAGGAGTACCATTCTCTTTCTGAGCCCTAGCACATAGTCTACTATGTTGTAAGTTATGCGGGGAGTGGGCATCTCCCATCCCTCCTTGACTATTGCTCAGGGTCCCCTCACAGGAAGACCAAACAGAAGTTCAAAAGGGCTGAAGCCAACACCCTCCTGAGGTACCTCTTTCTAAGAGACCATTGGTTTGTGGGCGATATGCGTATGAAAATGTATAGGTGACACCACATTCCTCCCACATGGCCTGCATGTACTTTGACATAAAGTTGCTGCTCCGATCAGACACAACTTCTTTAGGGAATCCAACTCTAGTAATTATGCCAAGGAAAGCTTTTGCAACTGACTTGGCAGTAACAGTCTTCAATGGAATGGCCTCAGGATACCTGGTGTCATGGTTGAACAGCACCAGGATAAACGTATTTCCTGAGGAAGTTTTGGGGTCATGGAGACCAACAATGTCGATCCCTACCCTCTTAAATGGTACCCCCACACTGGGAGTAGTACCAATGGAGGTTTGATTATTTTGCCACTTTTTCCAGATAACTGGCAGGTGGCAGAACTCCTGCAGTGACTTTCTACTTGCACCCCCATCTTGGGCCAGTAGAAATGCATGGATAAGCTTTGCTTGGTTTTCTTGATGCCAAGGTGACCAGCATGGGGCACTTCATGCGCCAACTGCAGGAAGAAGGGTCTTACAGCAAGGGGAACCACCAACCTCCTATGGTTTCTTCAGTAGACTCTGTAGTCTACAGAATGGAAATCTTTCCTAACACCGCCTATGGGGCAGGACTGGCTCTGGCAAAAACCCTGCTAGGCCTCTTGTCCCAGGTTGAGAGGGTTCCCAATTCCCTCTTGACAGTGTTCGGTCCCCAACCCTGTCACAGTATATAGTGACATAAAGAAACAATGTATACGCGAGTATTGTATGTTCTCAGTATAGGATTTTCCATTTTGACAGCACAGTCACTCCTCATAGATTTTAACCTCTCTGTTCTTGCCTTTTCTTGTTTTTTACTGTGCAGGGCCCCATGGCGAAAATTTCTCTCGAGTTTCTGAAGAACGTCACAATGACGGTCGAGGGGACACACACCATGGCGATGCTGGCAAACACCTATGCGTTGTCTGGGGATGAGGATATGCTGAGGTATACGTTGACAAAGCTCTATGAAAAAGCAAATATTTCAGGTAAGGTGCTTCACCCACTGTGCTGCAAAAGTCTTGGGTTCAACAAAATGTTTCCTGAGATGGGGAGCAGAACATGTGGTACTCTTTGAACATAGGCACATGAGCCTCCACTGCACTGTTGTGATGAATCAACTTCTGGGGTACCAGTGGTCCAGGGGTGAATATCAATTTCTAAACCATCTATCAGACCCACACCTCTAGTACACTAGAAGAGATCCAAACTGATTGGAATTACAAGCACATTATAAATCTCCTTGTCCAATTTTGGTAACGTGGACGTAACGGGTGGCTTATCTCTGAAAGGTTGTGGATCGTTGGTTAGTTGCAACACAGCAAAAATACAATTATTACCCAATGATAAAAGGGACTGTCCAGTCAAGGGTGTATCAAAAATATCTACTTTATTAATATCACAACAGAGAGTTATAGCAAAAGTATGAAAAACAACCTTGCCTGTAAAGTAATGCAGAGGACAGAGAGTTTCAAAGAAGGAAAAGGGATGCACTCTGGATACTGACCGGAGGTAGTCAGTATGGTTAATAACCACAACCATCTTGAGGTTACTTGGCTTCAGCACAAAGGGAGCAATGAGTCTTAATATGTCTCTATGGGCCTTCCGGGAAGGCCCAGGGGGAATAGAACCCAAATGTACCTTGTTCTGTAGGTGTTCTTGGTGCTCGATAGGATTGAGTCCGCTTCAGGGCCCTTTGCAGTCTTCTGTGACAGAGTTCAAGACGGGAGTCAGTGTTAAAATGGGTTTCTGAACTCTGACCAGGTAGGCAGAGGCTCAAAAGTCCAGCCTAGTTTCTTGGAACAGGGTAACCTTCGGGACAAGCCAGGCGAATAAAGATAGCATTGGCGGTGGTCAAGACTAGGTCTCAGAAGGGGTGGGAGTGATCGAAAGCTACTCCCAGTCAGGTGTATATATCAAAAATACATAGGCCTTTTAAATTAAACACAAAGCAAATATCAGCAGTAATAACTAGACCAACACAACACTACTAGTAAACATATATACAATTACCAATGACCTAAAGGAATAGTGTACAGTAAGGGTCCATAACCTGTAAAGAAAGGGAGCATGCAGTGTGAATATCGTTTAGGCAGTCCTTCACAATTCAAACCCTAACTGAGAGGCAGTCCAATACCTAAGATGAGAGGAGCCTTGTGCTCAAAAGTACTTTTGGTGCTGATGCACTCAATTTTGCAGTTGGGCCAAAATGGGGTATCTTGCAGGGGCTGTAGCAGCTTAGGAAGGTGAGTGAGGCAGTGAAGAATAAGTTCCCACTATTCGAGGAGAGTCTCCCCAAGAGGGCATAGCAGGATCCAAAAGTTGGGAATAGCTTGGTAGCACAGGTTACCTCGATAAAGAAGAGTGGCCCTCAGGGGACACTCATGCGTATAAATGGATGGATGCACCAGGGGCCACCGGTAAGGGTTGCCAGTACTCACCAACCCTCGCTGCACCCTGGATCAAACTTCGGCAGTCAAGTCCACTTCAGTTGCAGGTTCAAATCCTGCAATTGTGCAGTTCTGTGCCTTTCAAGGGCTGTGTTCCAGGGATTATTATGTGGCGGGACAGTCGTGATTTCTCCGCTCCTAATGAAGGGATCAGGCCATTTCTACTGCAGCATGTTTGAGGGCACAGGGGGGCACAGCAGCAAGGCACCCACGAAGTTTGTCACCATAGCTGGATGACACAGTGTCCACTTATGGTCAGGTTCAGGCGTACTCTCCTAATTCCAGACCTAGGAATGCTAGGTATACGAAACCTGGCAGGAGAGTGCCTTAGACCCAGAGCTTACAGTCTCCAAAGACTCAAGTGTCAACTCAAGACGGCGGCTGTCCCAGGGCAAAGGTCCTGTGATAGCTGGTCAGTTCATTGGGCGGTCGAGGAACACATCTGAGAAGGCCAGCTTACAGGTTAAATTGGAGGTGACGAAAATAGTTAGTCCCACTGTTCCAGTGGGTAGAAGCGCCTTTGCAGACATTCTAAGTTCGATCAGAAACAGGGTGTCCAGCGGGAGGACAGCAGACTCAGGGTGCCAAACCTTCCATCGGGACACTAGTGGTTCCTCGGCTCTGCTTCTTGGTTTCAGGATACTTGGTTCCTATCCTAGGTTTGGTGAGAACTCAAGTGTTCGAGCTGATATGGGTGTAAGGTGCCTTCTCTTATCCAGAATCTCCTTTGCGCCAAAACGAAGGGCACCGAATGAGAGATCTGGTCACATACAGCCATCCCAGACGTGGACCAATCACGGACCACGGTGGTCCCAGTCATTCCCAGCCCACCAGATATCCTGGCACCCAGGATGTGTAATGGAACTAACCAGTGCATCCCACATCCTGGAGGCACACACGGAAGGCATGCAGAAATATGCAAAAGCTTCTATTTGCGAGGGGGTCTGCATGACCAAATAAGGATTTTTCTGGGTCTGCTCGACCTGGGGAATTCAAAGGGACAAGATGGGCAAGGAACAAAACAAAGAACCTCGTGGTATGGCCATTTTGAGCACAGTCCACTGTCCTGGTCCAAACACAGTAAACGCGGTATGGACCATACAAAATGGTTAAAAATATATGAAAAATAGCAGCTGCCACGAACTCTGTCCTCGGCACATTTGTACATCTACCGAAAAATACTTTGAGGGTGTTTAGGGCCTTAAAAATGAAAGTAAGTCCCCAGTGCACTGTACTGTAAGGTCTAAAATGTTGCTAAGAACTAGCAACAACATGAAAGAGTAAGGGAAACAAAGTCTCCCAGTACTGACAGTCTTTAAGGCATGTCAGTTTCCCCATAACAAAATGAGCCAAAACCCAGCAGAGCACAGCATGAGGCTGAGCTTCACTGGAAAAAGTCAGGCTAGGATGGTCAGACAACAGCAAAAAGTTGGAGGGTTCACAACTGGAGGGGAAATTACACAAAAATGGAAATCTTTCCTGACACTCGCCCCTCCCAGACCAAGGACAGGGGGAACTAATCCACCCCTGGATGAGCTTCTTGTTCAGGTCAGCTACACATTCTGGAAACCCATTGTAAAGATACCGGTGGGGGGTGTCTGTACTTCTGCTCTCTATATGGTAGAGGAGAGGCACAGAGGACCCCAGCCAAGATTCTCTATGCGGTAGCTATGGTCGAGCAATCAAGGCCTAGCTTCTCAGGAGGTGATGCAGGCTGGTTATTAAGTACAGTGTAGTCCCCGAACCCCCACAAAGGAATGTCCACATACTGTATTACTGAAAACACAGTCTTTGTATAATTAATATTCAAAGGTATGTACACTATCACAATAACGCACTTTGCACTCAGAAATCAATAATGGCAAATATATACAATTCTAAAGTGGTACCACCAATATTATCAGATCTCATTAAGGTGCATCAACTATACTGTCAGAATGTCACGCAGATCAATAACCAGGAAACCAGCAGTAGAGAAAGGAGGAAAAGCAAGATGGTTGAAACAATAGGCAGATTTCTGGCCTCTACCTTTAAGCACAGTTCTATGTGGAGATCCCCCCACCTGGGAAACCTGTAAAATAAAGATATAGCACAAGCCCAGTCCATATATTGATCAATAGTCTTACTTTCTCCTATAATGTTTTTACCCCCCCAATGTACCTGGTGGAGCAGAGTTCTTCGAAGATGCGTCCATGGATCCTTCTTGAGTGACTCCCTTTAAAGCAGGAGACACGGATCGTCGAGAGGCATCGAAGAGGGTTAACTTGGCGTCAACGGCGTCGAGGAGAAGTTCGAGGGTGGTGAGACCACGGCGTCGATCCAGGCGGTGCTCGTCGGCGACGTCCTGCGAGGATGAGGTGTGCGGGGCACCTCAGTGATTGATTGTTCAGGACCGCAAAGAGTTTCTGAAGAACTGTGGCCCAGCAAGGGCGTCGAGTTGTCGGAGTCTTTGTGGTCTTCAGGTGGCGGGAAACCTGCCGGCGGATTCTCCTCGGCGCTGCGGGGGCCTTGACCCTCTCCGGCAGGATAGAGCGGTCGTCGGTGCGGACAAGGGAGTCCTTCGATTCAATAGTCTTACACAAAGGAGTGGACGGCTCCGGTCGTCGGCGGCACGGCGTCAATCGGTCCCCGCGTCTGGGCAACACAACTTCGACGGGCCTCCAGCGGTCACACAAACCTGCGAACCCTGGTCGATGGCAATGGACTTCGTCAGCGGCGAAGTCCGGGTGCTTCACTTCGTTCTCCTCAGCGGTCCCGTCTCGGGTCGGCAGCCTTTTCGAGGGTCTGACTTCCAGGGAGTTTCGGCGAAGGTCAGCGGTACTCGATGGTCCCTCAGAGCATGGAAAGAGGACGCCTTATCAGGTCCTCTCTCGGATCAGTCTTCGACAAATTCGGCAGCTTTCAGATCAGGTCGAAGCAAATGCAACAGCGAGTCTTCTTCTTCCAGCTGGGCGTTGAGGATCAGCAGTTCCAGTTACTCTTCAAGTGTAGACACAGCTTCTGAACAATTTCCAGTGGTGAGAGGTCCCCAGATAAACTATTCTGTCTCTCATCCACACTGCTGGGTCATTCTCAGCAGCCAATCATACAGAAGGGCATTCATGCATTCAATCAGCCAATCAGGCACACAGTGCATTCAGGCCATCCACCTCCCTCTCAGACACTCACTACAAGGAAGGTGGATTGGGACAAGTACCCAGCCATTCAACACTACACACTGCATTCAGGCCAGTTTCGGGCAGGGCTGTCTCAGTCTTTGTCTCTCATGCCAGAAACCAGACAGCCACAACAAGAAGTGCATATTGGTCACACACTCCATTCATCCAGGTCCCACCCACAGGGTGTACCCACAACATACAGTCACTGGGAAGGCTCCAGACAGTCTGGACTGGACTTCACAACAACACCATATATGGAACTTCCACCCAACAGCCAGTCAGGGGGAAGGGACAGAGTCAGGGCTTCCCAGGACTTTGGGAAAACAAGGTAACAGGCAATAGAAAGAAAGAGGCCAGAGGGGCCATCTTGTTTTCCATCAGGAATCAAGTGATTCCAATGGCAGGGCCTGGGTATCCCAAAATGGAGGCTACTCAGAGCACCTGTCAAATTCAGCATGGAGCTGCCACCAGCCCATACCCTGCTCTGTGGCCACCCACAGCTGCCCAAAAACATACACTAGGGGCACAGGGTTGTACCCCCACCCATGGGTGCCATAGGGGTATCCCATGGGGCTGTACACCAAACCAAAAACAGGAAGAGCTGCACTGCCAGAAGTCCCACATGGACTCCAGGGCAGAAAACAATACAGAACACAATGAAAAAGGACTACAGGACAAGGACAGGGAGGCCCTGTCCCTCCAATGCATTTCCAGCATCACAGTCACCCCCCCCCCCCCAGACTGAGGTTAGGGTGCCTAATCTCCCACGGGATAGGCACTCTCATCCGGACGGTCAACATACCTTCTGGAAAGGCCATCTGCATTATGGTGACTCTTACCTGGTCTGTGCTCTATGGTGAAGTCTAGCCCTTGCAGGCTAATGGACCACCTGAGCAGTTTTGGGGGTTTTCACCCTTCATCTGCATAAGCCACTTCAGGGGCTTATGATCTGTTTGGACCTTGAAGGTAGACCCCGTAAGGTAGGGCCTAAAACGCCTAAGGCTCCAAACTATACTAAAACATTCCTTCTCAACAGTAGCCCACCTAAATTCTCTACCCTTGAGCTGTCTACTGATGAAGATGATAGGATGTTCCCTCCCTTTGTCATCTAACTGGGACAAGACAGCTCCAATTCCAGTGTCGCAGGCATCTGTCTGGACGATAAAGGGTCAGCTGTAGTCAGGCGCACACAACACAGGTGCCCTACACAGACTTCTTTGAAGCCATCAACGGCCCTCTGACAGTCTTCAGTCCAAATAACCTTCCTAGGTTGTTTGGTTGAAGTCAGAGCTGTCAGGGGTGCAGCTATAGTTCCATAGTCTGCCATGAAATTGCGATAATACCCAGTGAGGCCCAAAAAGGCTCTCACCTGGGTTTGAGTAGTGGGTGTCTCCTAGTCCTGTACATCCTGTACCTTACTGGGGAGAGGTTGGATTTGACCCCCTCCTACCTCATGACCAAGATATGTGACTTTCCCCTGAGCTATCTGGCACTTGGCGGCCTTGATAGTGAGGTTAGCCCTTTTCAAGGCCTGCAACACCTTACCCACATGTGTCAAATGCTCTTCCCAGGTGGAACTGTAGATGGCAATGTCGTCTAAATAAGCCATACAAAAGGCTTCCAGCTCACTGAGCGCATGGTTGACCAATCTCTGGAAGGTGGCAGGGGCATTCTCCAACCCAAAAGGCATGACTCTAAACTGATAGAGTCCCTCTGGTGTTGAGAACGCCGTCTTTTCCTTGGCATGGTCTGTCAGAGCTATTTGCCAATAGCCTGAGGTGAGGTCAAAGGTGCTCACAAATTTGGCAGCACCTATGGTGTCCACGAGCTCATCAGCCCTGGGCAATGGGTGCGCGTCAGTCTTGGTGACGGCATTCACTCCTCTGTAGTCCACACAGAACCTCCAATCCTTGTTACCTGCCTGAGAACTTGCCTTGGGGACAAGGACCACGGGACTGGACCAGGGACTGGTTGAAGGTTCAATAACACCTAGATCCAACATCTTGGCGACCTTAGCCGGGATGTGGTTCTTGACAGTATCTGACATACGGTAGCTCCTGCTTTTGACAGGCACACTGTCACCAGTGTCAATCTCGTGCTTACACCACGGGGTAAGGCCTGGCGTCAGTGAAAACAGAGAGGCATACTGCTGGAGCAAAGTCCTGCAGGCCCTCTGCTGCTCTGTTGTCAAATCTGGAGAGAGATGCACTCCCTCCACTGAGCCATCCTGAGAGTTGCTGTGCAGCAAATCAGGAAGGGGCTCACTCTCATCCTCTTCTTGCTCTGAAGCTAGCAAGAGACATGAGACTTATGCTCGCCTGTGGAAAGGCTTGAGCCTGTTAACATGGAATACCTGAGGGGCTACCCCTGGCATTCCCATGTCAACCAGATAATTGACTTCGCCCATCTTGGAGATGATCATGAAGGGTCCAGTCCACTTGTCTGCCAAAGCTCTAGGCTTGGTAGGCTCCATCACAAGGATTTCCTGTCCCGGAGTCCAATCCACTTGCTAGGCTTTAAGGTCATGCCAGTACTTATTTAATTCTTGGCTGGCCTTAAAATTTGCTGTTGCTTGACCCATCATCAGTGTCATCCTCCTTCTGAGGCCTATCACATAGTCCCCCACTTGCTTGGTGGGACCTGGAGAGGTGGCTTCCAAGCCTTCTCGGATCAAGGCGAGGGGCCCCCTCACAGGATGTCCAAAGAGTAACTCAAAGGGGCTGAAACCAACACCCTCTTGAGGTACCTCTCTGTAAGCAGACAGCAGGCATGGCAGGAGGAGATCCCATTTCCTCCTTAGGGGCTCTTCCAAAGCACCTATCATGCCCTTGAGAGTTTTATTAAATCTCTCAACCAGACACTTGTTCTGGGGATGGTAAGAGGTGGAGAACTTATAGGTTACCCCGCACTCTTTCCACATGGTTTTCATGTAACTAGCTATGAAGTTGGATCCTCTGTCAGAGACAACCTCCTTACGGAATCCAACGCAGGTGAAAATGCTCAGGAGAGCCCTGGCAACCACCTTGGCAGTTACAGTCCGAAGGGGTATAGCCTCCGGGTACCTGGTGGCATGATCAACCAAGACCAGGATGAACCGATGTCCATCTGAAGTGGGAGGGTCCAGGGGACCGACAATGTCGATGCTCACCCTTTCAAATGGTGTGCCACCCACTGGCAATGGCTGCAGTGGGGCAATGACACTGCCTCCAGTCTTGCCAGACAACTGACAAGTTGGGCAGGTCCTGCAGTGGGACTCCACATCTACTCATATCCGAGGCCAGTAGAAATGGGAAGAGTGCCTCTGCTTAGTCCTCTTGGTACCAAGATCACCAGCTAAGGGCACCTCATGCGCCAACTGCAGCAGGAAGGGCCTGTAAACCTGGGGTACCACCAACCACTTGCAGGCACCAGGTTCAGGCTTAGTGAGCTCACCCTCCCAATATATCCGGAAGGTCCTAGGCACTTCTCCTTGTGCCTGGGACAGGGCCTGTTTCCTCAGACCCTTGAGAGAGTGGCACTCTCTCTGTCCCTTACAGAGGTCTGCCCGGGAGGGTCCCCCTTCAGCTAACAAGCATGGAAGGTCGGGATGATCCTCGGGTTGAGAATCTCTCCCACAGGAGAGTCTTCTGGCTCTTCTCCCACAGGAGTTGAGACGGGGTTTACCACTGGACCCAGCCCGTCAGGAGCATGGATCCCAATGGGTGCTGTAGGAACAGCAGGAAGAGAAGGGGCTCGCTCCACAGAGGTGGCCTTCTTGGTCTTCCTTCTTCTTGCCTTAGGCCTCGCCTTTGGCTCGGGTACCTGACTCACAGCCAGACCCTGTGTCACCTGTGTCCTAGTGGGAAG
The DNA here is from genome assembly GCF_040938575.1 of Ambystoma mexicanum. Taxonomy (NCBI): domain Eukaryota; kingdom Metazoa; phylum Chordata; class Amphibia; order Caudata; family Ambystomatidae; genus Ambystoma; species Ambystoma mexicanum. The sequence goes on from NC_090925.1 coordinate 173,366,961, forward strand.
ACCATCCAAGATCAACCCCAACTCTACTAGATCATTACCTAACAGAATGTTAGCAGGGACATTGTCCTGAACCAGGACAGGAAGCTTTGCTGTCTTGCCTCCAATTACGAGTGTGACTAAGGCTACAGGCGATAATTTGGGAGGCCCACCAGCTAACCTGGTGGTTCTCAGAGGAGCTCCTACATAGTCCTCTGGCTTGAGCAGGGTCCTGTCCACCACTGTCATGCTTGCCCCAGTGTCCCTCAAACCAGTAGAAGGCTAGCCATTCAAGAGGACACTTCTAAAAAATCTACGGGTGTTCTGTGGGATAGTCGCCAGTACTTCCGCGTACTGGTCCCAAGCCCCAAGGGACACTAAGGAAATCTCTACAGGAGCACCAAATGTGATCCCTGTAGAGGAGGGGAGGACAGTGGCCTCCACCTCAGACATGGGGTAAGGGTAGGTCAGGCTGACAGCCTGTACCCCAAGTGCCTTACCTTTACACTTGGAGTCACCCCTCTTCTGATCCAGAGCCCCACAATCCCAACAAGTGCCGGGAGTGTGGGGTAAAGTACTGGAACCACTGGGAGCCTGCTTTGCAGCAGGTGGACCACTACTCTTATTCCCACCCACAGATGACTTATCCCCACTAGATTTTTGGGTCTTACAAGAGGAGGGTTTAGGTTTACCCGACTGTGACTGCTTTTGGGACTCCTCAGCTTTCTGAGAGGCCCCCTTTTCTTTGTCCTTGTCCTTCCCACTGGAGTCCTTAGGGGACACCCGGTGGGAAACCCACTTGTCAACCAACCTAGCCAGCTTAAAGGGATCCAAAATGTTCTGGTCAGCAACATACTGATGCAGCTCTGGTGAACAGGCTTCAGAAAAATGCTCAAAAAACAACAGGTGAGACTATTCAACAAAAGTTTTCACCTTGTAACCATCAATCCACCCCATCAGGTTCATGTGCGCAGCACTCACCCAGGCAACCCAAGACACATTCTCTCGTTTCTTAAATTCCCTGAACCTTTTAGGGTATTGGGTAGGTGTCTTGCCGAACTTGGCAATTAAAGCAGATTTCATACACTCATACTGACCCCCGTCTTCCACACTCAGCTTCAGAATACAGTCATACCCAGTCTGAGGCACTCTGCTTAACAAACACTTAGCCCAATCTCTTTTGTCAACATCATGAATTGCACAAGCCATTTCAAATGCTTCAATCCATTAGAGGATATCAGAACCCTCCGCAAACACACCAACCAAATCTTTCATAAACTTGGTGGCTGGGGACCTGCCACTCTCAACTGGTTTAGCTGAAATCTCCACTCTAGCTTTCTCTAGCTGGATTCTTTGGTGCTCAGTGTCCCTATCTTTGAGTATCACTTGCTGTGCCAACTCCTCTTTCTTCAACTCAGCTTTTGTTGCCAACTTTTTGTATTGAAAGGCTAACTGTTCCCGTTGTAGCTCCAATTTTAAAAGTTCAATCTTCAGGGCTTCCCCCTGAAGAGCAGTGCTGGGGTTTGGAACAGAGGCAGCAGGAATGGTGGCATTCCCAGAAACAAATACAGTAGAACCCCCAGGGGCAGAGTCCTCATTGGTTGCATTCCCCCCTCATCAAGAGTTTCACCATCAGTCTGGTAGTCCACCAGGGCAGCTATCAGCTCAGCCCTAGACTTATCCACAAAGTCTAACTCCCTGGCTTCACAAGCACTGTGGAGAGCCTCTAAGCTCATCCTAGTCAATTTACCATTTGCAAAAGACTCCATTGCTTGTAATGCAGTTATTTTGTACACAACCAAACCTTAATTTAATAAAGTGCGGATATTTTGTAAGTGGCACAGTTATACACTGATTCTTAAAACCATGAGCATCCCACCGCTGCCACCAGTGTAAAGATACCGGTGGGGGGTGTCTGTACTTCTGCTCTCTATATGGTAGAGGAGAGGCACAGAGGACTCCAGCCAAGATTCTCTATGCGGTAGCTATGGTCGAGCAATCAAGGCCTAGCTTCTCAGGAGGTGATGCAGGCGGGTTTTTAAGTACAGTGTAGTCCCCGAACCCCCACAAAGGAATGTCCACATACTGTATTACTGAAAACACAGTCTTTGTATAATTAATATTCAAAGGTATGTACACTATCACAATAACACACTTTGTACTCAGAAATCAATAATGGCAAATATATACAATTCTAAAGTGGTACACACCAATGTTATCAGATCTCATTAAAGTGCATCAACTATACTGTCAGAATGTCACACAGATCAATAACCAGGAAACCAGCAGTAGAGAAAGGAGGAAAAGCAAAATGGTTGAAACAATAGGCAGATTACTGGCCTCTACCTTTAAGCACAGTTCTGTGTGGAGATCCCCCACCAGGAAACCTGTAAAATAAAGATATAGCACAAGCCCAGTCCATATATTGATCAATAGTCTTGCTTTCTCCTATAATGTTTTTACCCCCCCCAATGTACCTGGTGGAGCAGAGTTCTTCGAAGATGCGTCCATGGATCCTTCTTGAGTGACTCCCTTTAAAGCAGGAGACACGGATCGTCGAGAGGCATCGAAGAGGGTTAACTTGGCGTCAACGGCGTCGAGGAGAAGTTCGAGGGTGGTGAGACCACGGCGTCGATCCAGGCGGTGCTCGTCGGCGACGTCCTGCGAGGATGAGGTGTGCGGGGCACCTCGGTGATTGATTGTTCAAGACCGCAAAGAGTTTCTGAAGAACTGTGGCCCAGCAAGGGCGTCGAGTCGTCGGAGTCTTTGTGGTCTTCAGGTGGCGGGAAACCCACTGGCGGATTCTCCTCGGCGCGGCCTCGACTCTCTCCGGCAGGATAGAGTGGTCATCGGTGCGGACAAGGGAGCCCTTCGATTCAATAGTCTTAGGCAAAGGAGCGGACGGCTCCGGTCGTCGGCGGCATGGCGTCAATCAGTCCCCGCATCTGGGGAACACAACTTCAACGGGCCTCCAGCGGTCACACAAACCTGCAAACCCTGGTCGACGGCAATGGACTTCGACAGCGGCGAAGTCCGGGTGCTTCACTTCGTTCTCCTCAGCGGTCCCGTCTCAGGTCGGCAGCCTTTCGAGGGTCTGACATCCAGGGAGCTTCGGCGAAGGTCAGCGGTGCTCGATGGAAGAGGGCGCCTTACAGGTCCTCTCTCGGATCAGTCTTCGACGAATTCGGCAGCTTTCAGATCAGGTCGAAGCAAATGGAACAGCAAGTGTTCTTCTTCCAGCTGGGCATCGAGGATCAGCAGTTCCAGTTACTCTTCAAGTGTAGACACAGCTTCTGAAAAATTTCCAGTGGTGAGAGGTCCCCAGATATACTATTCTGTCTCTCATCCACACTGCTAGGTCACTCTCAGCAGCCAATCATACAGAAGGACATTCATGCAGTCAATCAGCCAATCATGCACACAGTGCATTCAGGCCATCCTCCTCCCTCTCAGACACTCACAACAGGAAGGTGGATTGGGACAAGTACCCAGCCATTCAACACTACACACTGCATTCAGGCCAGTTTTTGGCAGGGGTGTCTCATTCTTTGTCTCTCATGCCAGAAACCAGGCAGCCACAACAAGAAGTGCATATTGGTCACACACTCCATTCACCCAGGTCCCACCCACAGGGTGTACCAACAACATACAGTCACTGGGAAGGCTCCAGCCAGTCTGGACTGGTCTTCACAACAACACCATATATGGAACTTCCACCCAAAAGCCAGTCAGGGGGAAGGGACAGAGTCAGGGCTTCCCAGGACTTTGGGAGAACAAGGTAACAGGCAATAGAAAGCAAGAGGCCACAAGGGCCATCTTGTTTTCCATCAGGAATCAACTGATTCCAATGGCAGGGTCTGGGTATCCCAAAATGAAGGATACTCAGAGAACCTGTCAAATTCAGCATGGAGCTGCCACCAGCCCATACCCTGCTCTGTGGGCCACCCACAGGTGCCCAAAAACATACACTAGGGGTCCAGGGCTGTACCCCCACCCATGGGTGCCATAAGGGTATCCCATGTGGCTGTACACCAAACCAAAAACAGGAAGAGCTGCGCTGCCAGGAGTCCCATATGGACTCCTGGGCAGAAAACAATACAGAACACAATAAAAAAGAAAAAAAAGGACAAGGACAGGGAGGCCCTGTCACTCCAATGCATTTCCAGCATCACACCCATCAGCATTGCTATGTTGAATACCTGGCCTATTCTGAATGGTGAAGTTACACCCTTACAGGCGTATGGACCACCTGAGCAACTTTGGATTCTCTCCCTTCATGCTCATGAGCCCCTTTAAGGGTGTATGGTCAGTTTACACAGTGAAGTAGGTCCATTAGAGGTAGGGCCTCTGCTTCCTTAGAGCCCACACAACAGAGAAACATTCTTTTTCTACTGTGGAACATCTGAGCTCTCTGTCATTAAGCTGGCGACTAATGAAGCTAAAAGGGTGTTCCTTACCCTTCTCATCTGTTCAGAAGCATCTGTCTGCACAATAAAAGGTCTTTGGTAATCAGGGGCCATGACAACAGGGGCCTGCCACAAAGAGTATTTTAAGCCATTGAAGGCCTTTCCAGAATCCTCGGACCAAGAGACCTTCTTGGGTTTCTTTGGCGTTGTGCGAGCAGTCAGAGTGGCAGATATGGTGCCATAGTCTGCCATAAAGTTTCTATAGTACCGTGTGAAACCTAAAAAGGCTCTCACCTGGGTTTGTGTAGTGGTGGTAGGCCAGTATTGTACTGCTTGTACTTTACTGGGTAGAGGCGTATCCTCCCTCCACCTACTTCATGGCCAATGTAGACCACTAAACCTTGACCAATCTAGTCAAGTAGGTCTTCTGAAGAGCCTGCAACACAATTCTAAGGTGTTTCACATGATCCTCCCAGGTGGCACTGAAAACTGCTGTATCAACCAGATATGCAAGATAGAATTCATCCAACCCATTAAGGACATGATTTATAAGCCTCTGAAAAGTGTCAGGTGCATTCTTCAACCCAAAGGGCATTACCCTGAACTGGTAAAGACCCTCTGGAGTTGAGAGTGCCGTCTTCTCTTTGGCATATTCCGCTAGGGCTATTTGCCAATACCCTGCAGTGAGGTCAAATGTGCTGAGGTACTTAGAGGCACCCAAATAATCCACCAGCTCATCAGTTCTAGGTAAGGGGTGTGCATCTGTCTTGGTGACAGCATTCAGAACCCTGTAATCCACACATAACCTCAACTCAGAGGAACCTGCTTTTGGAACCAAAACCACAGGGCTGAACCAACTACTACTGGACGGTTCAAATACCCCAAGATCTAACATCTTGTTGACCTCTGTCTTGATGTAAGATCTCACCTTATCAGACATCCTTTATCCCCTACTTTTGGTAGGTACACTATCTCCTGTGTCAATGTTATGTTTGCAGCAAGGTGTCAAACCAGGAGGTAGGTAGAATAAGGGGGAGAATCGCCTCAGCAAACCTCTCACCTCATCTTGTTGAACAGAAGTCGGGTGAGCGGCCACCTTGACACCCTCAATGGAGCTGTCTGAAGGACTGCCGTATAACAGATCAGGAAGAGGGCCTCATTCTTCCTCCTCTACATCTGAAGCCAACAGCCGAGCATCTATTTCAACTCTTGTGATGAATGCCTTCAGACTATTTACATGTAACACTTTTGGAGCCTATCCAGCCCTTTCAAGTGCACTAAATAGTCCTTAACAATCATAAGACAGAGACAGGTCTAGCATATTAGAACACTGAAAAGAGTATGCAAATAGATCTTTCAGTATCATTAAAAACAATGTATTCATCAATACAATAATTCATACAAAAATCAAACACATGATTTTCCAAAACACAAACACCAGGTGCTAATCACTAGTCCTGTCATTTACAATGTCCACAGTGGTGGCCTGGGCAACAAAACATACACAGGGGGAGTAGACATCTCCCACCTCTCCTTAGCTAAGGGTATAGCTAAGGGTCACCTTACAGGGTGTCCAAAAAGAATCTTGAAGGGGCTGAAGCCAACCCCCCTCTTGAGGTACCTCTCTGTAGGCAAACAAAAAGCATTTTCTCCTGTGGGGCTCTTCCAGTGCCCCAATCATGCTTATGAAAATCATGCTCTTGAGCGTTCTATTAAACCACTCAACTAAGCCATTGGTTTGGGGTGATATGCTAAGGAAAGCGTGTAAGTAACCCCACACTCGTTCCACATGGCTTGCATATACTTGGACATAAATATGCTGCCCCTATCAGACACAACTCCTTTAGGGAAGCCAACCCTAGTGAATATGCCAAGTAAAGCTTTCAGGTGCTGGTGTGCTTGCCTTAACCATTGCTTCCCACCAATTAGCATATCAATCCATCATCACCTCAGTGGTCTACTGTCAATTAGGCTTTGAAGCTCAGCCATGAGAGTGTTCTTCGCTCTGAGAAATGTATGGAGTGAAAAGCACGGTCTGCCCTTGTGCGCAAGTGTGACCATCTCGTTCGTCTAACTTCATCCTTCCATGTGACTAGAGACCACGGAATCGAGCGTTTTGGTGCTTTTAATACAATTTTTTAATAGACCGCTGATGTCTTCCTTGTTATGTTCATGGCTTCTGAACAGTAGTGTTGTTCTTTCATGCTATTTGTATCCAATGTCAGTTCACTCTAGTTTGATAAGAACTTGGCTTCTTGGCTCATCCAGCCTTGTCTGCTGAGATTCACTTTGTAATTCAAGTTGCTTTTTAGCTGCGACACACTAGAAATGAGGCCTTCTTGCTACTGTCCAGCACTGCTATAATGTGTAGTGGAAATATCCATCCTTTACTTGTCCAAAGGTATATATGTATATGTCGATGCTTTCCGCAATCTATTCACTATAAGCTTGAGGCTAGCTTTCACAATTACATTGCCTGCTTGAATTTCTTTTGCATCTGTACACGTGTAAAATGACTCAATGTCTTCATCTGTTTCTGTGGCATAAGATTCTTCACCTTGATCCCAAGATGCCACTTATCCTTGATACTTTCTTGATGTCTTATAGAATATCTGCATTCTCTGGTCTCTGCATCTCTTCTAGGTACGTCATCTCAGCTCTGCATAATGTATACTGGTGATGGTTGGTGATGTTACCATTCTTCTTTATCGTTTATTTGCTCTGCTTCTTCTGGAATCTCATTCAAATGGCCATCATATTTTCTTGTATGCAGGTATGGTTTTCTCAATGGGAATGTTGCCTCCAGGAGTATCTTTTCTGTCAGTATTTTCACTGGTACTTTGTTGGTTCAACTGTTCTGTGTATGTCACAAACTCTGGTTTCCAACATACAGGTAAGAGGGGAGGAACGGTTGAGTTGGGGGTACTTGGCTCCTCCTCTACACTCCCCCCTCTGGGCGATTCATTGACCACTCTCTCATCATCCTTCACATCCAGGCATTTAGGTCTGAAGAAAAGCTTCTTTGGGAACCCATACCTTTATGACTCCCTTCAGACATCCAGCTGATTTAACATGCTCCTCCTTGTTCCATGTCATAAGACTATATTGTCCACTTCGACTGCAGTAGATCCATCTTCCTACATACTTCTTATGGTTCTTTGGATTTTGCAACTTCGTCCCCTCAGGTGCATGGATACTGGCCTTCACAAAGTCTCTGATTTCTTCATCTGTCAAGTCTCTAGCTTTCCATCCTGATTCAACATCGATCATGATCTTCATCCCTATGGCTTTCTTTGCTGTCTTCTTACATTGTGAGATTATTATCTTGATCACACAACATCCAAGCAACACCAACCCGATCAGGGCTCCAAGAAACTTGAACATGTCTGCCATCCATTGTGGAATCCAAGAGAAGAGTGATCCAAACCAGCTGTCATCAGCAATGTCTTCTACTTTGTCAGCATGTCTATGGCATCTGTCAAGGTGCCATTCTCTTTATCATGAGAAGGTATAAATGTGCAACATGAGTCTCAGATGTTTGCTCAAACACCTCCATCCATTGCTGCAATCATATCCAAGACATATCTGTTCTGAAAAGTCATCAGTCGTATATCTCTCATCTCTTTTCTGATAGCATTGAACCCCTTTTATGATAGTGTTGATCGTCTGTAGACTTTCCCATCTGGTGATTTGAAGCCATTTTGTATTTGCTCCAACCCGGATTCTCGGCATGAAAATTAAGGTGAACACTGATGAGGTCTGGCTGAACAGCCTATGCTCATATGGAATGAAGTCAAAGGCTTCTATTGACTTAGCTGAGAAAGAATGTTCCCTCTTCATCCTCTTCATCAGCTCCACAGATCTATTCTCCCCCCGGTGGGCATCTGCTTTTGGGAAACTGTCAAGATCTAGATCATTTTTTGGAATCACCAATGCTGGAACATGGACAGTCACTAATAAGCATCGTCCTCCCCAATCCTTGGGTAGATTCATGTATGCCCTGCACCCACAACCCCAATAATGATCCATGATAACTGCTGTTCCATGTATCACTCCTGGTACATCAAAGATTCGACCACAGTTCTGATCCTCTTCAACTTTTCTTGTGCCATTATATCTGAAGCACAGCTTTTTAACTTTCCAATGACACTATCTGCAGGGGTCCTCTTCTATCTTCGACCCAAGTCAGTAGTTTAGCAAGTCTTGGCCATAATGGCTTGCAGCCATTCTGCACTAGGTCAATGGCAGGTTTGTAACAGCCAATGCCCACCCAGGGTCTGCAGATCACCACTCCTTCTTCCCATCCATCTGGTAATAACACTGATCCCCAGATCTGTATCTGTACTCTGTTTTTCGATCTTCAAATGTCATATGCAGTTTTTCCTGGACTCTTTCATTTTAGTTTACCTCCCATATGATTTCAGCTCCTTTCACTCCAGGTTTCTCATATCTGATCACATGATTCTTAGTATGGGCTCTGTTTCTTGTCTTTGTATCCTGGATATAGTGATCTTCATCTGATCTGTCCATTCAGTTTCCCATTTGAGGTAGGCATCTCGACCCATGAACTGGCCTCTGGTTTTGCAAAATGCTACTTGCGAAAGACAATGTGCTGTCTGGACATCTATTTCACTAGCAATACAGATTTTAAACTTCCCCATACTATAAGGCAGGAGTGCACAGACAAAGCATTCCTCGTTTGAGGGCCTTCTTCCCACTTCTTTCATATGCTGATACCAGATGTTATTTCCCAAGTGAACTGTACTGTCCAGGTAATCATTCAGTTCGAAATCATCTTTCAGTTCTCATCCTCCTCATGTGACCTTCCATAATCATTTCATGAAGTGTGCCAGCATAACTCCTTCTGACTGGATACATCATAGGTACATCTAACAGTGGACGGGGTACACCTACATGTGTTGTTCGAGTAGGAGAAAGTTCATAAAGTTTCATCCTCTCAACATACCATTTGGGCATGAAAAAGTCTCACAAAATCTCCATGTGTGACTGTTTTTTACGGATCATCTTTGTGTCATTTACCACAGGACCAGGTGTGTTTGCATGCATTACCTGTATAGACTCACTGTCTAACAACCTTTTGCCCTGCCTGTCTTGCCAAGCCTGTTTCTTGTGTCCTAAAGGAATCTCCAAGACGCTTCTTGCATGTGAACGATTGTTAGTGACAATTATCTCAGACTCAGGTAAGTTATCATCTTTCTTTGGAACAGGAATAACTACAAAGGGTCTCGGGTGCATAGTATTTGCCACGATTGCACCTTCCTTCTGCTCAGGAAGATTCACAGGAGTCTTAGATCCATGTACATCAATATAGTACAATGTGCGTACTGTGAGTGAAAGCAGTATGATTATGAACAACATGCAAGCATAAATAACACAGATATGTCAATTTGCAGCATCGATTTCATGGACAACATGGACGTCTCTCTGCATCTGGCATAACGATGTTACTGCTTATGCTTCCCATCTTAATTGCCTAAGGAATGAAAAAGTAACTTTAATACATCAGCAATATGTACTGCTTCTGGAAGCTGCTGTCTTGACTCAGCAATGTTGTCCTCGATCAGCTGTCTGCTTTCTGGGATACCAAGAACAAACTCTCGATGTCTCCCTGGAACCTGTCTTTAACCAGATGAAATGTGGATGACTCTCCAGCAAGAAGAAAACCGCTCGCAGTATGTCTAGACAATTTCAACGACATACACTAGTTCCCAATCTACTTAGACCAGACGACATGATGAATTTCTTTCAGCATGAAACAAAGGTTCTGTCTGACAAGCAACCTCTCGATCTGTCCCTCGAAGGAAAGTTTCACTCTGAGCTCAGATTTCTTGCAGAACGGGCGTTCACTTTCAGTATGACGCCTCTCAAAATTTAATTTAGTGCTGCACTGTTTCTCGGATCCCTTGGGAACGTATGCACATAAGTGTGTCTTCCAACAAGATGCGGGTATTCTTCAATCAGATGATTGAAAACCACTCCGACTAGTCTGTGAGCATCATCAGCGGATAGGGGTATTTGTCCTTACCACACTATACTCTGGCAACTGCAGAATCTGCTCAATAATTGGTGTGAGCAACCTTCGTACAATTGGACCGTTCTGAGGATCTTGCAGAAAAACATAAACACTAGTAGTTCTCCCCACACTAGCCGGATATGTGTGCAGAATAAAGAGAAAAACTTCACATATGATCCTTGAAACGTTGTCATTGGGAATCAGCATGGGCAAATCGAAACAGGAACTCAGTGAGGAATGAATCGGCCAACTGCACCCTCTTCCAATTGTCAAAAATTAACTCAGAATTTGGCATATTTCTCTTCTTATCAAGGCTTAAATCATGCCTCAGTCCAAAGTTCATAATGCTCCTGTGGCTTTAAAAACAAAGATTCTTCTTTCACCCTGAAATGACAGCACATAGTGTTTGCATCAGCTTCCCTTAACCCTTTCAGAGATGGAAAAACGAGTGTCCCAAACCAAGCCACAGTCCAACAAAATATTTTTTTTGTTCGGCAGCATCTGCGTCCTTCTTCCTCGTCATCGACCTTGGGCCTCATTACACGGATGGCGGAGAACCATGGCGCTATTAGCGCCATGGTTCATGCCGGTAAAATACCGGCACCGCCTTGGCGGAAAGGGGAATTACCACCCCATTCCAAGGTTGGCGGGGCGGTAATTCCCCCTTCCACCATTGCCCTTCCCCATTCCCATTTTTGCCCCATAGGGCATAATGGGAATGGGGAAGGCGCTAATTACGGTACCGCAAGCTCCCTGGGTCCCTTTGCGGGTTGGTTTTTAACGATGCAAAAAGTAGGCGTTAAATCCCCCAACCCGCAAAGGGACCTCGTAGTAAGGCGGTAAGGATTTACCGGTACCGGTATTTTACCGGTACCGGTAAATCCTTACCGCAATCCGAGTAATGAGGCCCCTTGTCTGCATTTCCTGAGGTTCTTCCCCGATGCTTGCTTCTGTAGGGGGTGAGGGCAGAGGGGTTTCTCCAGTATAAACTTTGACGTCGCCTAAGAAAGTCCAAGCACGTCTGCCTTGCACTCTGACTGCAGACGGCGTGATGTCTTCCACAATAAAAGGGCAGTTAAATCTATGCTCGTGCCACTTCCTCATGAAATTACAGATTAGGACCGCATCGCCGGGAAATAATTGGGGAAGACATAATTCTTGAACACGACTTGTTGAAGCATCTCCTTCTGTGTTCTCTACTGACCCACACCCTTTTCACCGTAGCTGACCTGAAATGACAGAGATACTTGAAGTCATAAACATTAGATACTCACTTAGCTCCATTCCTAACAGTTCTGCTGTTGGCTGAACATCACTTCTAACTCTGAATGGAGGCATGAGGGGTGTCCCCATCTGTCTCCCTGTTACTATCTCATGGGGGGTGAGATGGCGGTCCGAACCTGGTTGGTTCCTCAATGCATGTAATGCCAGTGTTAGGCAATACAACCACCCTTTCTTCAAGGTAAGCTTCAACTTGGCTATTATTTCTTTAAGCAAGCCGTTCAGCCCTTCACAGATTCCATTTCTTTGTGGATGTTAGTCAGAAGAGAACGTGTACTTTATACCAAGCAACAAGCTGATCTGCTCAAATGTTTGATTCACAAAATGTGGGCCATTGTCTGACCTCATTACTTCACATACTCCCCATCTGGGAAACACTTTCCGCACTAAGAATTTGGTTTCACAAGTAGAGTCTGGGTGTGTACACGGACCAGCCTCAATCCATATTGAAAAAGGACAAACTACAACAATCATGTATCTATATCCATTACATATTTGCAGCATGTTGACATAGTCGATATGCAAATGTTGAAAGGGACCAGTAGGTCTCGGTATAACTCCCCTAACTGTGCGCAGTGTGTGCCCAGCCATATATTTTTGACACACGATGCAGTTCACTACATAGAACGCAACATGGTCTAACAAATTTGGTACAAACCAATCCTTTGCAATAGTTGCAGCAAGGTTCTCTCTAGTTGTATGCACAGGGTGGAGTAGCTGTTCCAGAGCCACCCATAATAAGGGTACAGGCATCACCGGTTTACCAGTGCTGTCTTGTCACCACAATGCTTCAGAGGGGTTTAAAGAACACCCTCTCCGTGTCCACAAATCCTTCTCATCTTGAGGTGCTTCCCCCTGAACTTCCATCAACTGCCTTCTTGACAAATCACTATATCTTTCAGGCACGTTCATCATTACAACCATTTTCTCATTTACATCAGGTGTATCAAAGGTCATTACATTTTCTGAACATGCAGCGAGATTCGCTTCATCGTCTGCTGCTTGGTTTCCACGTGAGATAAAGTCTGCCCTTTTAGTATGTGCTGCACATTTAACAACCAAGATGGCTACTGGGAGTTGCAGTGCCTTAATAAGCCTGTCCAATAAGGGGGCGTGCCATCCACTCGGAGGTAGCCCCTCCTTTTTGAATGTGCTAACCCTGCATGCACCGTTGACATCACATAGCTGGAATCGCTGTACACTGTTACTTCCTGGTCTGCATGATTCTGGAGCGCGACAATCCATGCCACTAGCTCTGCAGCCTGTGCTGAATAATGAGATGGAAGTCTGAAACTCCCCATTGGCTGTGTGTTTTACCACAACGACACCTGTGTATCTCTGTCCATCATTTTGATCGATTCTTGAAGAACCGTCAATAAAAACAATTTCTCCAACTGTTAAGGCATTTTCTTTTATCCTAGGGATTTTGTCATAGAACTATTCATAATTTGCACAGTCATGGGCATGCTCATCCTCTGCCAGTGGTTCAGCTACAAACATGACAGGATTCACTATTCTGCATTGAATTATTTTGATTGCCGAATTTGATACGACTACCTCATAGGCAGAAGCCCTTTGAGAAGTTAACGTGCTTTTTGGTTTCTCTAGAATGGCAAATAGTGTGTGCTCAACAAATAACATCACAGAGCATCCCATCACTATGCTTGCAGCTTTTTCTATAGCGAACACGGCGGTTGCCAGCGATTGTTCACACGGAACATGACCCCTCATTACTAGGTACAAAATCCCACTGTAATATGCAGGGGGCTTCTACCCCAATGTTGTTCTCTGTGTACTTTGTAAGGACTGCTGTCATAACAGTACCATCGGTATGCGAGGATAAAAAGAATTCCACAGCATAATTAGGAATCCCTAAACCTGGTGCTGTGCAAATTGATTTTTTCAACTTTTCAAACCCTTCTTCCATTTCCTCAGTCCACACAAATTTTTCCTGTGTTGCCTGTGCTTTCTTTAAAGCCTGTAGTAAAGGCCTTATAAATGAGCTGTAATCAAAGACCCATGCTCTGACATAGTTACATAATCCCAGAAATCTCTGGATGTGTTTTATCGTGTGTGTCTTTGTGGTCTTTACAATTGCCTCAGCTGTCTCAGGAGTAACCTTCTTTCCTTCATGTGAAATCAATTGGCCAATATAAAACACCTCTTTTTGTCAACCTTATACCCTTTGACAGCAAGTGTAATCATCAGCTGAACAGAATCACGTCTGAATTCTTCCTCTGAAGTGCTGCATACTAAAATGTCATCTACATATTGCAACACAACGCTTCCTAAATTGATATTGTTTAAGTCCAGCTGTAGGACTCTATTGAAAATTGATGGAGAGTCACAATACCCTTGAGGTAATCTCATGCTTTTTAACTTAGTCTGTCTGAACGTGAATGACGTCAGATCCTGCGAGTCATTGTGCAATGGGATTGATAAAAAAACACATTTTTCAAATCAATCACAGCAAAATATCGTGCTTCAACAGGTATGTTACATAGGATTGTAGCAGGATCAGGAACTAAAGGGAACTTGGCCTCTACAATCTGGTTTATTGGCCTTAAATCTTGAATTAGTCTCCAAGACCCGCCCTTAGATTTTTTGATAGGGTTCACTGCGGTATTACACGTTGACTCTGACATCACTAAAATACCCTGATCCATCATGGCGGAAATTGTCTTAAAAATACCTTCATCTGCCTCTCGAGGCATGGGATACTGTCGGGCTTGAGGGAAAATTGCTTCTGGTTTCAATTTAATCTTCACCTCTCCAACCCCCTTTAAAAGGCCTGTGTCCTAGGGGACTATGGTCCATAAGGAAACTGGCACTTTTGCCATATCTTCGTCAAAATACTCAGGACATTTTTTGTGCTAGCATCATTTTCTGAGGACCCTTTCGTTTGATCGCTCTCACCCAATAAGTAATACTCATATCAAATATCACTTCATCAACAGATGGATGATCTCCAAATAGATTGTCATCAGTGACATCAGTTAATCTGTAACCTTCCCCGATGGCAATAACTGCACACCATCATCTGCCTTTAGCATCATTTCCATCAAGCAAAGCCATTTAACCACGCACTATGGCGGCTTGCAGCTCCAAGGGAACAAAATGTGTCCCTCTTCTTCATGCATAGGTATTTTTGGTCTAAACAGAAATTCATCAGGTATTCCCATTGTTCTGCCTACTAGGCCTGGTAGCCATGTCAATAAAATGCGTACTCCATAATGAAAAACCTTTGGTTCTAAAGGTATTGCTCTCAATTCTATCCGTCCTGAAAATACCTTAATATATTTGCTCATATTTGAATAATGCATTCCTGGTGTTGAACACACTATGCCTTCAACAGTAAAATAGATTTTCATATTCAACTTTGTCATTAGATCTCAACCCAATATATTGACAGGTGTCTGTTTACCTTGAATATAGCAAAGGCACTTTCATGTCACATTCTCCTATAGAGACAGTTTACTTTCATGTCACATTCTCCTATAGAGACTGTTTACTTCAGTAAAAGGAACTCTACTTGTAGCGCCTGAAAAGCCTTGAGTATTGACCATTGCCAGACATTGAAAACTTTCCCTCTTGTATACAAGAGCCCGTTGCACCCTTGTCTACTAAAAATGAAAATCGTTTCCCTCCTATGTTGACGTCTACCCTTGGTTCCACATGAGGATTCGGCATCACAGATAGTACTGAACACATCAAGTCTCCCAGTGAGCTGTCCTATTGTGGGTACAGCCTCATTCCATTACCTGTAAAAGGATTCCCTCCATCGACAGTCACACCCCCTACTCTCGGAGTCATTAGCTGTCCTGTACTTGTACTCTGCTGAATCTGCATGGGCGAGTGCTGCGACTGCCCTTGTGGCGGATTGACTGTTACCTGCTGCGTTTGCAAGTCTTGCTGCACTCTCGGCTTCTGCTGTTGCTGCATCGTTTGAGTCTGAGCAACCCCATCACCACTCTGCTGTGAATATGCAGGAGGGTTTGAAGTCCCCCTCTTAAAAACTGGCTGTTTTGCACGAACCCTTGACTTCTGCACATACAAGCAAAATGCCCTGTCATCCCACATGTCCAGCATTTAGGTGGTCTCCTAATCTACCCATCCTGCATGTTTTCATCGTCATTCTGCATATTTTGAAACCCACCTTCATTGTTCTGGAAGCTTCCCTGATTATTCTGCCAATTCCCTTGATTATTCTGAAAACCTCTTCCTCGCAATCCTCCCCTTCCTCGCGGAGTGAATCCATTGTTACTCTGAGCAAACTGCCTTTGGTTATTCATCTGTGGCATATTCGTCATATGTTTTGAATTTGATCCGTCTACACTAGTCAACATTGCCCCTTCAATGGCATATTTAAACAGTTTCTTCTGTACTAATTTTGCCTCTTCGATTTCCTTAGCATCATCTTCTTTGTGATTCTTTTCCTGCAAGATTCTACAATAATGCGCAATGGTCATATGAATGTCCGACCATGGTTTGGCTTCTATACCTACTAACTTCTTGAGCTGCTTCTGTACAGGGTCTTCCAGCCCTTGGCACAATATATGATAGAACACAGGTGTAGATCTTCCCCAAGATTTGCACGTCTCCAAGCTCCACTGTTCCTGAATGTAAACAAGCAGATTATCTCTGTCCTGAATGTTTTTTGTCATTAAAGCTCCCATATTGGATGAGTCTGGATACAGTACTTTAAGCGCTTTTCAGACTGCTGCCCTAAAATTATTAAATGGTGCTCCATTGTGAGCAGTGTTAACTGTAGTAATACCAGCATATCCTGCCCTTGTCCATTTGTCATCAGCTCTCTCACCAAGTATTGTGATCAGGAGGCCCTTAATGTCCCCTATAGCTAATGTGTTTCCTCCCGTGATTTTTTTCGAACTCATGTATCCACTTCCCAGCGCCAGAAGTTAAACTCGGAAGTTTACACCTTAAATTATCCTTATCCATCTGGGGCCACAGTATATAGAGCGGTCTGGCCCCACCTTTTTCCAATAAGGGCGAAGCCCCTAACTCATTCTCATCTCTTCTTCCTGGTAGTGATCTTAATCTGCTCACATAAGGCGGCGACTCCCCCCTCTCACCATTGAGTAGCCTTTAGGTCGGTATGACTGTGTCAGTGGTTCTGATGCCCTAGGTATAGATGCATTTAAATCTGACCATCTGACTTCTTTCTACATGGAAAAACATCACTCAGAACCACATACGTTCCCTCTCTCTTCCTCATGGAAGGTGTCTCTGTCTTCGTCTGACATTTCTTGTGCCCAACTCGTGCAAATTCTCTCCTCCTCATCTCAGTGCAGTCAGTCTATCTAGAGAGAGCTCCTTATGTTTCGTACTACATGAGGCTCCCTCTGTGTCATACAACTGAGTGCTCTCAAGTTGATATTTTTTTCCCTTCCCCTTTGATTCTTCCTGGGCTCTCATTTTATGATATACTTTAGCGATCGCTTCATTAATGCTCCTAGAGTTATCCTCGTCCTCTAGATTTACTCTAGATGAACCTGGTAATGACTCGTATTCTGGGAAGAATTCCTCTATGTCCTCCCATGCTACTTCTGGTTCAGGATCCCTTATCGCCTTTTCCAGGGGATCAAGATCGCTTGCTCTCTGCCTTATTTTACGTTCCATATCATCGTCAAATTCTCTTCGTTTCCTTGCTTCCTCTCTGACTCTGTCTTCTTCTTTTTTCTTTATATCCCTTCTCTCGTTTGCCTGCATATCTCCTCATCCTTTTATCTCTGTATTCTCTTATCCCTTAACTTCTGTTCCTCCTCTTCTATTCCTTTTCATTCTAGCCTTTCCTGCCCATCGATTGCTCTTTGTCTGTTATCACGTTTTCTTTGCTCTTCTACTCTCTCTTGTTTTCTTGAATACTCCTCTTGATATAACTGCTCTGGTCTTTGCCTATCCTTCCTTTTCGCTCCTTCATCTTTCAATTGTTCCTCTCGTTCTACATCACTTTTATCTTGCTCGTTTTGATATTCCCTTTGTCTTACATCCTTGATGCCTTTACCATTGAGTTTGAGCAAAATCTGGCCACCCATTCATTCGTTCTGTAACAGCGCTATCTCATCAGCTGTGTCACTTTCTCTCTTCCATCTCTTTATTTCTCTTCCTATATCTAGAGATGTGCTTGCCTGATTACTTCTCTCTTTATCGCATCTCTCCCTGTCCTTTGGGACCTTAGAAATTACATCTCTCTCAGTATCTTTGTATGGACCTTCGTCACTGCTTTGCGTAGGAGACTCATTTGCCGGGTTGCTATACCCCATTGCTGCCTTGAGCTCCCTCAATGGGTATAACCCATCGTCTTTTTTGTTTTCGCCTTCTATTTCAGATGGGGCAGGGGAGCAGAGGGCTCCTCACCCCCCTCTTTGCATACATTAAGTATCCAATCTACAGGAGGCAGCTCATCTCGCTCCTCCTGGTACATCTTCCAAAGCTCTAAGCTCACTAGTCGCTTGTCTATCTTTCTTCCTGTGTATGCTGCATGCAATATGCCTTCATATGCTGCAGGACTGCCTTCGATAGTGACCCTCCTTGCGGCCGCGACATGAACATTTTATCCATGGTTCCTTTAACCCAATTCGCGTTGTACTGTCTAAGCTTAGGTTCATGCAGAGATGCACAAGCGGAGTAATATCCTCCATTCTCAACTCGTCTATTCTTAACCTGTTTGACACTCGCTTGCTTTAAACACAGATTTAGAAAGTACATTTCAGAAAAATAATACAATATGAGCGAGCACCAATAGTCACAAGCTCCAATCCCTTGAATCACAATTATATCGCGTATGATCTTCACGTTAAGACTTGTCTTGCCCTCTAAATCATATGGAGTGTAAATTAACATCTTTTGTTTCGCCTTGAATCGAATCTGTTTTCTACATCATCTGCTATGGGACTCTAGGTTCAAATTTTTTTTGATATGTTTGTTAAAAACGCAGGGCAGGGCGTATTATCTTATCATGGCCTGTCTCATGGTATTTTATCGCTTGGCCACACGCAAGTTAATATCTCATTCCTCATTATATATATATATATATACACATATAACACTCCTTATTCTCAGATTATGTTGTATCCCGCCACCCTCCGTTACTCGCTTCTTTCTTTACTCATCACCCATACTTTTGCCAACTCTCTCAGCTTTTACTCACTGCTCTAATTTTCGTCTTCTGACTCTCGGGACTGTACGCTTTTTTTACTGCCTCTTCAAACTTCCATCCGATCAGCTTCTCGTAGACGTGAGAGGGGATTCTGTCTAAAATTAGGGGACCCGCCATACCCAGCTTGCAAGCTTTTTTCAAATTACACTAACCACTATCTACAGGGAGCTTCACGTCGTTTCAGCCGAGTGGCAAAGGTTGTTCGATATTTCCGGGACTCTAAAGTTTACTCATCTCGATGGCTCTAAACCATCCTCTGCTACCAAGTGAACTGGATAGCCCAGCCCTTTAAGATGAGTAGCAATTACCCTAGAGATGGATGGGGATACATATTTTTATTCATGCATCAATAATCAAAATGACTCAGATAGTTGGCAAAAGGAAGACTGTTTTAATATCAATTATCTAAAACAGGGAGCATAACGAACATCAACAAACTTGCTCAATCCTCTGACTCAAACATTCTTAGTAAAAACTGAGATTTTATAAGCAAAACTAGTCACCAATGACGTTAACCTACGAATGAACCAACGTCATCCTACGTGGCAAACTACAAAAACCTATGAGTATGGGTGATTGGCTCTGAGTGAACATCTAAGTATACAATCCATACTGGTCTAAAAAAGTGTGAATATGTGATTGGTTACTCAACATCAGTTGGGGCAACTAAGCCCTTCCCTAAAAATGACCACTATGAACGTCACTAAATACATGACGTCCCATTGGTTTACACAACTATCGGACCCCTAAATACACAGTCCTCTACAATTGGTTGGCACTCTAACCTCTGTCAGTACTTTTCCATCTACATCTAGCAGCCTGCAGGATGGCCATCCGGGTGCTGGTGAGCTCACCTTAACCATTGCTTCCAACCAATTAGCATATCAATCCATCATCCCCTCAGTGGTCTACTGTCAATTAGGCTTTGAAGCTCGGCCTTGAGAGTGTTCTTAGCTCTGAGAAATGTAGGGAGTGAAAAGCACAGTCTGCTCTCGTGCATAGTTGTGACCATCTCGTTCGTCCAACTTCATCCTTCCATGTGACTAGAGACCATCGAATCGAGCCTTTTTGTGCATTTAATATTATTTTTTCATAGACCTCTGATGTCTCCCTTGTTATGTTCATGCCTTCTGAACATGAGTTTTGTTCTTTAACACGATTTGTATCCAACGTCAGTTCACTCCAGTTTGATAAACCTTCTTGCCTCATCCAGCCTTGTCTGCTGAGATTCACTTTGTAATTCAAGTTGCTTTTTAGCTGCAACACACGAGAAATGAGGCCTTCTTGCTATTGTCCAGCACTGCTATAATGTGTAGCGAAAACATCCATCCTTTACTTGTCCATAGGTATACATGTATATGTCCGTGCTTGCAACAATCTATTCACTATAAGCTTGAGGCTAGCTTTCACGATTACTTTGCCTGCATGTGTTTCTTTTGCATCTGTACACGTGTAAAATGACTCAATGTCTTCATCTGTTTCTGTGGCATAAGATTCTTCACCTTGATCCCAAGATGCCACTTATCCTTGATACTTTCTTGATGTCTTATAGAATATCTGCATTCTCTGGTCTCTGCATCTCTTCTAGGTACGTCATCTCAGCTCTGCATAATGTATACTGGTGATGGTTGGTGATGTTACCATTGTTCTTTATCGTTTATTTGCTCTGCTTCTTCTGGAATCTCATTCAAATGGCCATCATATTTTCTTGTATGCAGGTATGGTTTTCTCAATGGGAACCTTGCCTCCGGGAGTCTCTTTGCTGTCGGTATTTTCACTGGTACCACACAGAGTCCATACTCTTCTCTTTGTTGGTTCAACTGTTCTGTGTATGTCACATACTCTGGTTTCCAACATACAGGTAAGAGGGGAGGAACGGTTGAAGAGGGGGTACTTGGCTCCTCCTCTACACTAGTTAATCAGACTGGCCACAGCAGTGGGAAGCTTGGTCCTCCCCCTTCCTGGAGATGACAGTGTACTCCTGGCTGTCACATTGCAACTAAATATGACAGGGCGGACTGTGCCTGTAGGCTGTGTCCACCCAGAGTACACGGTTCAATGTGTTTGACGTAGTGTGAGCATAGGTGAACAAAGTGTGAACATTCAACAAGCCCTATGCAACAAAATCACAATGCTATAAGACAAAATACGAGCCAAAAAATCCGCCCTCCACAACATCGCCCTCTCCACGCAAGAAACCATCCTCCAGGAACTTACCACCAACCAAACTAAACACCCTAACCAATTTAGCTTTAGAGCCATCTCTACTGCAGAAACTAAGAACATCATCTTGTCCTTGAAACCGTCCCGATGCCTTGGGGACACCTGTCCAGCCCCAATTATTAAAGAGGCTGCACATGAACTAGCCCCCTTCGTCACATCATTCATTAACTCCTCATTTAAATCATGCTCTGTGCCAACAAACCTTAAAGACGCATGGATACTACCTCTACTAAAAAAAGTTAACCTGGACCCCAACGTACCAACGAACTATAGGCCCATAACAACTGTCCCGTTCCTCCTTAAAATCTTAGATAAAGCTGCATATCTTCAGATCCAAGATTATCTGGAGAGCAACAATCTACTAGGGACAAGACAATCAGGATTTAGGCCAAGTCATGGAACCGAAACGGCTCTCCTTGATCTTAAAAACCAGCTAGACGAGCGCAAAGACAGAGGAGATGTGTCTATTCTCCTACTCCTAGACCTATCAGCTGCTTTCGACCTGGTAGATCACAAGGTACTGTGCAATCACCTCAAATCGGCAGCCAACTTCTCTACAAAAGCCACAGCATGGATAAATCAATTCCTGGACCAGAGAACCATAAGAGTTTTCTCACCTTCATCAGCAGCAGATCCAGTCCCCATCACCTGCGGAGTCCCTCAAGGGTCATGTGTTTCCCCCACGCTATACAATATTTTTACAAAGCCTCTCTTTGATATATTGGACAAACTAGGGGTCTCATATACCAACTACTCCGATGATACCCAGATCCTTATCCCAATCCAAGGTGATTATGAAAAAGACACCAGACTCATAAACAGAATTTACCAAATCATCCAAACCTGGATGGCCACTCATGGCCTATGTCTTAACGACGATAAGACCGAGCTCTTAATCATTGGTTCTACCAATAAACTGAACAAACTACCCCAGCTTTACAATTCCATCACGATCAATGGCATCAAAATCAAGGTAGCTAAGGAAGTTAAAACCTTAGGTTTCTACTTAGACTCAGATCTCATCCTCGACAAGCAAGTAAATGCCACAGCCTCAGCAACCAGTTACACCTGCAAACTCATCCACGCCTGCAAACCATACCTTTCCACAGATAGCTGCACCACCATAGCGCGAGCCCTCATCCTCTCTAAATTAGACTACTGCAATGCACTGTACCTAGGCACCAGTAAACATAACACTAACAAACTCCAAACCCTGCAGAACAATGCCCTCAGAACAGCCCTAGGCATCCCCAAAGGACAACACATATCTACCCATAGAAGAGCCGTCAACTGGCTGGCCATCAATGACCGTATCAAACTCAAAACTTTGAACATTACACACAATTGTCTGAACAACAAAGCTCCTGCATACCTGACAGAAAAATTCACAAAGCACACCTCTGAACGTCCCATCAGAAAGGCCCTCTCAAATAGCATCAAAGTCCCTAACTTTAAACTGAAAAGAACTGGTGGGTCCAGCTTCCTGGTTCTAGCAGCTCATCTCTGGAACTCCATCCCAGATGCACTTAGAGCCACCCCCTCCTTCCATGTGTTTAAAGCCAACGCTAAACTCTGGCTTAAAACTAACGACCGCTAAATGCCCCAACTATACCAAATACTCTGTATATTTATTGTAAACACTGTAACTGTAACTTATCTTTACTGTAAGTCATCCGACAGTGCAACACAAAAAGATTCTGATATATGTAACATATCTCTCTTGTAAGTAAGAAATGCTTGATATATGAGCTTGTAATATATGATCCTGTAACCTAAGTAATGTAACGTATTCATGTACCTGTAACCCAAGATTTATTTTCTGCAAGCGCCCAGTTGCTTAACGGCCAGGCGCGCTCTATAAATAAATAAACAATACAATACAATAGGGAAATGTGTGTGGATAAGCCCCACACATTTCCCTAAGGTTGGTCTACCATCAATCTATTCAATTATACATTTCAAAACGGCCAGGCGAGCGCATGCCCACCATCCGGATGGTCCAATCTCTCACAACTGTTGTGGTGATCCAGCAAGGAGCAAAAGTGGTCTAACAGTAATTCATCCATTCTTGGTCTGAGTCCCGGGACTGGGCACAGCTTGTAGGGTTACATGAAATTTGCCTTAATCATTTTATTTGTGTTCGTTTGAAGAACAGGGATGTCATCAACAATGACTTAAAATAACACATTTACAGATGTTGAAAGCACACTGCACTGGAATTGACTGTACAATAGCATAAAGATGAAAACAAGTGGTGAAACAGTTTGTGGGTGTAAAACAAATTACGACATCTACCTGGTGACTTACAAAGGTACATTAACCTAAGGGGGCACAGATCTACAGCTGGGCTGGCTTTAATTGTTATGGGCAGTGGGTTCCAGTGGAGCGGGGCAACTAGGGAGAAAGAGTGGATGCAAGAGGATGCACACAGAGGGTATGGGATGGGGCGGTGGAGTGCAAAGGAGGATCGGAGGAAACTAGATGAGATGGTGAGTAAACTGAGATACAATTAGACAGGTACTGATGGGCAAGACCTTTGATAGCTTTGTAGACTGGTGAAAGAACTTGAAAAGAGTGATTGTGTGTGAAGTACCAACCAGAAAGTTGTCGGTAGGTAGAAGTGGGGGGTTATCTGGGTAGATTGTAGAGAGTGCAGGTGGAAAAGTTGAAGAATTTGTCTAGTGGGTGTAAGGAGTAGAGAGGAAGGCCAAGGAGTAGGCTTGGCAGTAGTTCTGTTTGATGAGCACAAGAGTGGAGATTAGAGTTTTTGTGTAGTGGTTAGTAAGAAAATGACACATTTTCAAATGTTGTGGAGGTTACTGCAGAGGGAGTGGTAGTGATCAAAAAGAGGACCCCAAGACTGCAAGTCTTGGGTGAGGAAGCAAGAAGGTCAGGTGCGAAGGAGGTAGGATAGAGGAAGGTAAGGATGGCATTGAAAGCTGGGAGAGCGATGACTTCCATTTTTGAAGAGTTTAGCATGAGGCAACTGAGAGCCATGCAGTGACAAATTGCAGTGAGAGAGTTCATAATCTGTCCAGAGATGGCTTGGGTGAAGCAAGGAATATTTGAATGTCATCAGCAAAAAGGTGATAGTGAAAGCCAAAGGATGAGATAGCTCTACCTACAACAGAGGTATAGAGGGTGAAGAGCAGATGTCCAACGTCTGATCCTTGGGGGACGCTGACAGGGACAGGAGTTGGGTCAGATATTTACTAGTTCTAAGAGATTTTAAAGGATTGACCTTCTAGGTAGGAGGCGATCCAGGAAAGAGCAGTTTTGTGAAACATCAGGGCTTGGTGAGTGAGGAGGAGAGAGGAGTGGTTGACCATGTCAAAAGCGTCAGAAAGGTCCAAAAGGATGAATATAGAAGATATTTTGAGTGGTGAGCATTAAAGAGGAAGTTGGAGACATGCATGAGTGCTGTGGAGTGTTTATTATGGAAGCCAGAGTGAAGTGGCTCACCAAGGCTATTATACTGAAGGTACTTTGTGATCCTGTCAAAATCCACCTGCTCAAGGACTTTTGAATAATAGGGAAGGAGAGAAACTGGGCTTAGTGCCAGCAAAATAGTTTGCTGGGACGTTTGGTTCAGCAGAGGGTTTCTTCAATAGGGGTAAGATAGTTGCAAATTTGATGGAGGCAGGGAAGAGTCCAGCAAAGAGAGAGGGAGTTGAAAGGGCTCCCAGAGAAACAGGCAAGTGATTGAGACTAAGCATTTGACTGTTTGTGGAGCAAAAGGACTGATAGGAGCGCAAGATGGATTGACACTAAAAGAAAGGGTGCTAATTCCATAGGAGAGGTAGTATAGGGAAGAAGTATCGAATGTAGAAGTAGGGGGTAGAGGTGGTGGACAGAATGAGGTTTGGGCAGTGAGAATGAGGAGGGATGTGAGAGTGTCACAAACTGTAGGGTTGTTAAAGGAAAGTAGTGAGCAAAGTCAGTAGCAGAAATGGAGGAGGCAATCGGTATTGGCTTGGGATGTGTGAGCAAAGACTGGAGGGTAGATGACATTTTGTGGGGGTGATTGTGAAAGGAAGAAGATTAGGTTTCTGAAGTGTGGGGGTTTGGCAGAGTACAGTGCAGAGGTTAGGACAACCAGTGAAAAATGTGTCTGCTGACTCAAGCCAGTCTGACTGCCTGGGCACCCTCACCACACTGAAAGCGAGGCACCACACAATGTGGGAGCTCACACATCTGTTTCCAAAGCCTCCATGTGCGGAGCTGGATTATACATGCATGACCAGCCAGTACACATCTTCATGGATTCTCTGACATGCCTGAGAAAAATAAAAAGGAATTCACCAAACGGCAAATGTTACTTTCAATGAGAAAGTGTTCTGAGAACTATCCAAATAATGGTAATCCATTGTTTTATTGATGACAAAATGACAATTTGATCAAGAATTCATATCTCATATTCACCTTCCAAGTGTGCCCTGAAAGCCAACAATGAATACAATATTTCTGCCAATGCCCCTTCTTCAGGCTAATACAAGTTTTAAAAGTGTGGAATAATTCAAGAAGTGAGCATCCAAGCTTTAATCTTGATGCCCCCCCCCCAGTCCTAGGACAAACCCAAGTAGTAGGTCACACTTCATATTACATATTCATATGTCCCTCACTGCTAAGTAGTTAAGTCACACTGGGGCACATTACACAGCCATACGTCCCTCCATACTAAATGTCATGGTCCCAATAGTTCCAGAAATGCAGGCTTTATCCAGAAGACTCTACTGTTGTTTTCAGATGCTGCCCTCTTGATCAATTTGAGATGCCAGCGGACCATCCTTATCCCAGTGACTCTTGTGTGGTGTTCTTTGGACACCTGCAGCCCTAGAGTCCACCACTACCTCCAAGTTAGTCTCACCATCTGGGCCAGCTGTCGTCACTGTGGGTCCCTATTGGCACCCTTGGGCCAGAAGTTCCATCCAGACTAGTCAGATTGGCACCAGGGTGAAACAGACACCACAACTAAGGTCGAGGAAGAAGACCGGGATGAAGATATTTCAGAATGCTATCTTCCTGGGCATAATACCCCTAAAAGCTAGAGGCCCTTATACGGGTGACTATATAGCAAGAAAGCTGCTTATCACATAGTATGACTGCTTTCCTTACCTCCTAATGCAATGTATGATGGGACATCTGAAAATAAAGCCAAGTGGTTTGCTAAAGAGATTCACCTGGTGCTGCTTGTTTTGTTTGTTTGTTTTATTCACTTATAATGCGCACCAAACGCGCAGGTAGCCGGGCGCAACAGTAAAGAAAATGCCAAGCTTAGGATACAATGTTACAAGGTTACGGATAATATACAATGATATGCAAAGGTATACATGTATGTACATGTTACATGCATCCAGGCTAAATACAAGATTACGGCTAATATACAGTGATGTGCAAAATATACAGTTATGTACAGGTTACATACAAGTTAAGTATTCACCGACCATGGAGGTCAACTGCGGGATGGACGATGCCAGCATATATACAGGCACTGGCAGGGCATCTATCACGGGTCGGAGGGGAGCATGTATACGTAGGCGGCAACTAGGAGGTATCTGGCATATCTATTTCTAGGAGGATGCCGGACTGAGTAGGTACTAGTAAGCTAGTTGTCAGTAGTTTTCAGGAAATTGATATAATTATATCTGAATTTCAGAAAGGGCTGCTCCTCACACAGGGGGTGGGGTAGTGAGTTCCAGAGTTGGGCTGCTCGGACATGGAAGCTACGTCCCCCAACATTGGACAGTTTGAATGTGGGTATGATGAGGCTGTTGGCATTGGAGATTCTTGCTGGCCTAGTGGAGCTCCTGCATATCAGGAAGCCTCCCTTGAACACAATCCCAAGTACCTTATCCAGCTGGCCCCTTTCAATATCACTTGCAAGGGGAGCGACTGTGAACAAGCCTTTCTAAATTTTATGGTGCAGCCAAGAATAGGAATAAGGAGTGTATGCAGCCATTGGGCACAGATGGTTGAAATTAATGGCAGCTCTTGCACCCCACTCCACACTTATGCATGCTGGATAAAGCCATTCTGCAACTAAAACTGCCATCATTCCTACCGGTGAGACAGCGCGCATCACTGGCAATAGCCCTGAAAATATATATGTTGCATTGCTTGTGGAAAAAAGGCATTAAAGGTTACTCAGTTGGTTACAAATAGGTGCACATTCTTTATATTGGGGCTGGTATATTTCTGTCCTTGTAGTACATAGAATATTCTGAATAAATATCTCTTAGGCTGCTCAGGGTGAGTGTCTGAACAAGGATGAGACGTGCCAGCTCACTCTGTTCCCTGAACTTGGCCATGCACCCAGAACCTGGAGGCCAGCCTGGAGCTCATGTAGCACTGGCGTGACCAGAAAGTGGCCGTTGCACAGTACAAGCCAGGGTGGATGATCTGGATCATGCAACCCGCAAAGCCCAGTACCTAGCACAACAACTAGACTGGACCCTACCTGCTGCTGGAAAGGATTAGTGAGGTTAACTACCTGATTGATACAAAGACCCACAGGTTGGCCATCTGGCATCGGAGGCCAAACACGTCGTCGTAGTAGTAGTAATTTATAAAAAGCCTTTTCCCATTAATATGGTCTCAATGTGCTTGTGGTGGTAATGCCCTCAGAGACCTCAGTCCAGAATAGGCTAAGAATGCATGTGTGCATTTGGCTCAGATAAGGAATTAGGTGGGCTGGCTCCAGTAAGCAACCCAAGAGATCAAGCATGTGGACGGGTGCTGAGGGAGGTCAGGAGAGCGTGTAAGTGTAAGAGACTCTTTATGTGTCCAGCTGGACAGAATTTAGGTTGTGGGTTGTCACTGTATTCTGATGGCAGAGGTGTTGAGGCTTAGTCTGGTTTAAGGAGGCGAAAACGTAATGTGCCCAGTTGGATCGAATTTGTTGTAGATCGTCGCTGCATTCTAATGCATGCGTGTGGGAAGCCAAGCCTGCGGCAGATGTCCACCGAAGTGGTGCGTTTATACGTACATTGAGTCTCGGATGGAGCTTTGTTATTGAAACCACTGTTTGATCAGGTTGTCCGTTTGACAGAGTCCTCTCAGCGTACTAGCTGGATTGCCATAATAGGTCTTCTAAGCGTGATGACCAAGCTATTATAATGCATCCTCTTAGCATGATAGACTGGTGCCCTACTGTCTTCTAGGTGTGATATCGAGTCTGCCGACTTATCTTTAATTGCAATTCGCTGGCAATCCTCATACATATAAGTGCACTAGTCTTCTAGGTATAATAACAGAAGTTAGTGCGGAGAACAGACATTCCTAATACCGGGTTCGAGGTAAGGGAAGGATATCTTAAGGCTTAGAATCTGTGTGAGCTTAGGCTGAGATAAGAAATTAGGTGGCTGGCTGTGCTACAATAAGCCTCCTAACAGGTTAGGCATGTGGAAGGGTTCTGATGATGCTGGAAGTGTGTGTGATAGCAGTGGATTTGATTATACATCACTTTTACTCATGGATATATTGGTAGTTTAAAGTTTGTAGATGGATGTTGTGCACTGTGAATTTAGTGAGATGTGGGTGTGCCTATGTGGGCCGTCGCAATTACAGCCACTGTGTCATGGGAAGGAGTTTGGGGATTGCCCGTGCATACTTCCAGCTCCAGGCTTAGCGGACGCCTAACGGGATGGCCAAACAGGACCTCGAAGGGACTGAACCCAACACCACTCTATGGAACCTCCCAGTAGGAGAACAGGAGGCATGGCAGGAGAATATCCCTTTTTTTCGGGAGTAGCTCCTTCAAGCCACCTATCGTGCCCTTGAGGGTTTTATTGAACAGCTCAACGAGGCAGTTGATTTCTGAGTGAAAGGCTGTGGAGAACGTACAGGTAACTCCACACTCATCCCATATTGCCTTCCTATACGCGGATATGAAGTTGAATCCGCTGTCAGAAATAACTTCCTTGGGGAATCACATACAAGAGAATATTCTAATGAGAGCCTTTGCCACTACTGGGTTCTTGATGCTCCTCAGGGGGACAGCCTTTGAGTACCAGGTGGCATGATCAACCAAGGCCAAGATATATCGGTTTGCTGAGGAGGTTCGAGTATCCAAAGGACTCACAATGCCCATACATATTCTCTTGAAAAGGCTGCCCAACCAGGGTAGTGGAATTAGGAGGGCCTTGGTGGCTCTGCCCACCTTGACAGATGCTTCGCAAGTGTGGCAGGACCGGACAAATGCTTTTATCTTTGACCCCCATCTGGGGCCAGTAGATATTAGCCAACAGCCTATTGGCTGTTTTCATCTTCCCGAGGTGACCTTCCAACGGAATGCTGTGAACCAAGTACACCAGGAACCTTCGGTGGCACTGGAGAACCACCAAACAGTGGCTGGCCCCCACCTCAGAAGTCTTGGGCTCACTGTACAGGAGACAGTTCTACCAGTACACCTTGATCATCCCAGGGGCTTCCCCCTGTGATTGCTTCTCTGCCTGCCCACGCAGATCTGCCAAAGTTGGACAGTCATGCTGCGGCTGCCAAAATTCAGCCTGGCTCAGTTTCCCAGCTAAGGACAAGTCACTTAGCTCGGGGATACCAATGGTGTCTGAAGCAACCGTGCCCTCCACCTCAGTTTTGGGTTTTATGCCTGTAGGCAACCCTGAGGTCACTGAGATGGGTGCCGCCTCAAAAGGAACTCAGCGGCCACTAGACCCTCTCCTGCTAGGTCAGACAACTTAGTGGTCTCTGAATATAGACTGGGTGGTACCGATGGGCACAAGTCTCATGCCATCATCAACTGGAAGAGCCCCTCAGACCATGGCTGCTAGGGCTGCTACCCGAGCTGCTTTCTTGGCCCTTGATCATGTGACTGCAGCAATCATTTCGGCATCGAGTCTATTGTTTCCTAACAGACAATCTACCAGAATGGCATATTTTACAGTGACGCAGAGCGGAGAGATTTCCCCCCTCCAACTGAACTCCATCATAGCCAGTGGGAATCAGGTGAGACCATTGAATCCCCTGACTAGTTTGGGAGGACCAGGGTTGATCTGGTCCTCTCGCACCCACTGTGGTCAGACAGCGTTGATACTTGCAGCAGTATCACAAAGTGCTTGGGCTTTGCTCTCATTAATGAACACATGGTCCAAAAGGATCTCTGTATTAGCAGGAACCAGGGCCTTGGTGGGAGGCCCAGTGCCTTTCCCACTCAGGGATACTAGGGTGCAGTCAGCCAACCCCAGGGTGATTTGGAATTCGGCATCTAAGATGACCATGTTGATAATTTCTTTCCCTTCTTCCTCCTCCATGAGCGTAGCGCTAACTATGGCCGGCTTGGGTCTACCCTTGCAGATGGGATCTCCCTTCTTATCTTTCTAATCACCACAGGTAAAGCTTCCTTAAGGAGCTATGAGTGCAAACGCCCATGTGCTAGGGGTGCTAACATGTCTCCTTTCTGCTGTAGCGGACAATGTTGCTGACAAGGTTCTCCCCTCAGACCTTTGGGGTCCTTTCTTGGCAAGAGGATACAAACCTTTGTCCTTACCCTCTTTTGATTGATGTTTCTTGTACCACTTGTCATCTGATTTGGATCCACTAACCATGGATTTTTTCTGGACACGAGTATCCACAAACTGATTCGTCCCCTTTGCGTTCTCTTGAGGGTCGTTGAAAATCTTGTCCCCTAGATGCTGGTATAACTCCATCTCACATTGTTTAAGCATAATCTCACATGCAATCAGACTAAACATGCCCATGAATGTGTCAACTGTGTTACCTGTGACCTCACTCAGATGGTTCAGGGATTGATGCATAATTGATGCATCTAAACCTCTTAAGGACTGTACCCGACAACTCATCTTCCGCCTCCAGGAGGTGGAAAGCGAACTACAGCTTTTTGAACCAGTCAAAAATATCCTTGCCCTCCACGTGCGATTGGACTAATCTCTTGGGAAGGTGATGCCTAGGCTTTCCTTAAGAGTTAAGAGTCACTGTTGGAGACACTTCCTTCTCCACTGGAAGTTTGGTGGCCTCTTTCTGGGCCTCAAGCTCCATCTTGCACAGCATCACACAGTCCCTTTGCTTCTTCTCCTCCAGGGCTACTCTCCTTTCTTCCAGGAGGTAGAGCCTGTCAGGGTTGATTACAGCAAGATGCCCTAGGTGTCTGGCTGAAGCACAGGAACCCCTGCATGCGTGCAACCTGTGGGAGGCTTGTGACCTTTGGGAGACCACCGTTCCTGCCCAGTGGTGGAATGCTGAGATGCGCTATTGCTGTCTATCTGCTCTGCAGTTTTCATGCCCCCCATGTGTGTGGACAACAGGGCCTGGGGATTCATCCCAGTGCTGGTGTCCGCATAGCCCTCCACCCCCCTAGCTTCCTCAAAAGCTTCAAGGCCTTTCAGCAGTTCAGCCTTCTTACCCGTACTGCCATGAGGGAGATCCCCTATCTCGACAGAGGTTGTGCAAGGCACTTGCTGTCAAGGTCTGCACCATGCCATGTCGAGTTCCATGGTCATAAAAAACACTTTGGCAGTAAAAACTAACAATAACTGCACACTTTTATTTTGGCTGGCTGAGTTGTAGGTACAGTCTGTTTCAAGTCCCACCTCTGCCACCAGTGTGACAAAATGGATTCTGCCTCCCAGGAGTACAAGGATGAGTAGGGGTAAAATAGCCCACTCAGCCATCAGACTTCTACAAACCAAAACACAATACAATCATAAAGGTAAAACAGGGACAATCAAGAGATATACCTCCTTCACCTTTTGTTGTAATATGGGCTGAGGGAAGGCTTTTCTCTCAAGAGGCCTGTGAAGGTGAACCAGTAGTGACCCAATCAACACAGTATTACAGTCCAAAATGAAGGGAATGGCCAATAAAGGTTCTACAAAAATATAAATACTTTAAAAAAATCAACCATCTGCACGTAGAACAAAAAGAGATTACTACACAAGAAACAACCCCAAATGAAAGAACAGAGTAGCACTTTGAGTGTAGTTCCAGGGGTGGTAGGTATGGTACTATCATAAAAAGGATATCTTGGCGAAAACAGGGACTATTGAGACCTAACCAGTCTCTGGGGTCCAAGTGGACCATGGGGGCAGTTCAGTGTCAACAGTACCTGGATTCAGTTCTTGGTGGGCTGACATATCAGACCCGGTGTCGAATTATGATCTGAGCGGGTCAGACTCAGTTCGGGCACGTAGGATTGTGGAGGCACCTGCAGCAAGCAGGCATTGAGTAGGGGTAAATGTGGGTGGTCTGGGTGGTCGAACAGCTGCTCTCCAAAGATGCAGGTTGGGGCAGTCCTAAGAATGCTTTGCAGTTGGCCAGGCCGAGTTGGGCTTCAGCCGCTGGGAGGGGTCGGCCAGCGACGCTAATGCGGTTCGAGTCTGCTGATGACGGCTATCGAAATGATGATCAAGGGTGCGTTGATGTGCGATCGATCAGGCAGCAGTGCTGTGGCTGTTGAGCAGTCACTTCGGGCTTCTCTAGGACATGATGCAGTGTTGAGCTGCTTTAGATGCAAGCAATAGTTTGGCTGGTTGGAGGAACGCAGACACCAGCACCAGCGCCTTCCCTATGGTTCAAGATTCAGGGAAAACAGCGAACAGTTTAGTGTGGGAGAGCGACAGGTTTGGTGCGGGAGAACAGGTAGCTTTAGCTGGTCTAACCCACCGGTTGCTGTGATGCCTTCGCAAAAGTCTCGAGGACAGGATGCTCCACCACAGGGTCCCCTCTTCTGGCTTAGAAGATTTATTGCAGAGTGCTTGGCCCTGGTCCACAGCACTGGTCACTCCTGATGTGCCCTGGGAACGGTTAGTTGACAGATCTTCCTTTTGTCTTGGATGGCTCCTTCTTCACCACAGGCTGAGGGTTTTCGACAGTGAAACTGTCTCAAAGGAAGTCCAGACGAGAATATTCAGAATATCGCTTTGGCCTTAAAAGATCATTGAGAAACTGAGGTCATTCTGCTGAAGGAGTGCAAAACCCCTTCTTTAAAAGACACATGTCCTCAAGTGATTGGTCTAAAGCTAGCCTGCTTTAGTGGGCCAATCAGTGCTCTTTCCCGTTGATGTAACACCCAACGTGCTTTGCTCCAGAGGAAGTGGGGAGACAGGAAAGGAAAAGAGAGACAGTAGAAAAAAGATGGTGGCAGGCTTCTTCCAGTGTCCAGAGCACTCCTGCCTATCCTACTCCAGCCCTTTTCACTCCTACTAACAACAAAGATCTTTAAGCATGCAGCACCGTGGTGTGAGGCTCCTCATCCTCAATGGGTGTGCTCCTTTGATTCCTGGGGCCAGGGCAGCTTCTAGCTTCTAGCTGTGCAGCATCTCTGGAGGAGGGTATTAGCCCTCACAAAGAAAATCAATAGAAGCTGAGCCCGCAGGGTTTCTGTGTGGCAGTATCAGCGGAAAAGCTGACTCACAGGGGCTGACACGTGTGCGATATCAATTGGAATGTGGTAGATCATAACTATCGCTATGTACTAAACCTAAACACAGGCATATCTTGTTCCTAGGGATTACCTTGCCACCAGCATGTGCTACTCATGATCATCATAGTTTGGGTACAAGGGGCATACCTAAATGTCGCCCCTGTGTTGCAGTGACTTTGCTGTCGCTGCTGTGGTCGAGTGGGAATCATGTGCCTTTTGAAACTGCTCTGCGCCACAAGCACATGTATGCTTTTGGCATCGAGTTGCGACAAAGGGGGATCTGGTTAGCAGATTACCCCTTTCAGGCAAGAATCCCCTGCATCCTTTTATGTACTAATAAAAGTCAAACATTCCATGGCTTTGCACAGTTGCTTGATGGCAATTCCTCACAGAGGGTGGCGGGAGCCTGAGGTTTAAAAGCTGTTGGTTGCTGTGGCGTGTTATGGTGGAGGGATCTGGATTTGGAAAAGAACTTAAATGTCTGTATTATAGACATTTTTTGTATAGCACTGAAATCCGGGGGTATAAAATGTCAAAATGCAGAATTAAGCTACTTAAACATGGTTATTCAATAAATTCGAACCTAATGCACCCAATAGTCCATTAAGACAGTAACTGCAAGTTAGTTCTTGTGAACACTGATCACTCTACATTCCGCAGCAGGTTGAGAATGCATGGAACCCCTATTACACCATTGCTTGTATAGGTTGCTTGCATATGTATCTTATCTGTCAATTTTATCTTAAACCATGTACTTGTTTCCTAATCTGTCAATTATATCTTAAACTGTCTGTAACTAAGCCGTGACACCTAAGGGTTTGGGCGCATAATAAATGCAATAAATAAATAAATAAATAAAATAACCATCCAACTTCGCTAGATACATTTAAGATGAAAAGGAGAAATGTCTTCAGTAGTTTCTCGATTTCCATTATATAGCCCACTGGAGGAAAAAGCTTTTCCCACCTGCAGATTGCAAATTAAATCTGGTGTGAGTGCATGCGTCAAAAAGCCGAGCAAAGGTTTCGGATTAGCTTGCAGAAGCTACTTCTGGAGCCCACATTCTTAGTAGCAGACTTGCATGTAATAATATTACTGCTTATATTATGTTATGTTACTGAGCTTATACTGTGCCAAAGCCCGCGGGCATCTAGGTGCCGAGAGATAGAAGGGTGCAGAAGGAGAAGTTCAGGAACATTTATGCTAGTCAAAGAGAATCGTTTTCAGTTGCTTTCAAAAAGTGAGATGATTCTCAATTTTACGATCCTTGCTTCAACAATTAACCAATGCAATTGATAAAAGACAGGGCTGGCATGAACTCTATAAATAGAATTAGAGGCTATGTCTGCAACACAGAGTACAGAAGGTGCACGGTGTCCCGTGGGCAATTCACAATTCCCTCAAATTAGACTGATTCTCCATGAAATTCTCAAACTACAGTGATCCCAATGTAGACAGAGTGTTGGGGTACTAAAAGGCAAGGTAAAACATATACATGAGAAAAATGTCAAATTATTAAAACATTTGTATACATGTAAAATGCCTTATATGTGTTAAACATCTTTGAATACTTTTCAATCATTTAGAAAATGAAAATATTAACAATGTGTAATAACAAGATTGGCACAATTCAAGAACAATCTTCGTAAAATGTTGCACATTTCTTTAAAAAAAACTGCTGTCTGCTTAGTATTTCTATTATGCATTATTTTTTGCAATAATTTTGTCACTATTTTTTATAGATACTTTGCATAAAATGCTTAAAATTAGTTTAAAATTAAAAATACTTTTTTCTTTAAAAAGGAGGTATTAACAGTAAAACGTGCATATGCTCATTTTGAAACCGCAATATTAGCCAATTACCTTAACAAGTCTAGTTACCAATGCCCATACTGTGAATAAAAAGTTAGCAACAGAACACTAATGCTTCCACAACTGAGTGCATTCCTGAATTTCTGAACAGGTGGACCAGACAGGACCATCTAGTGTCTCCATGTAAGGGGCACAAGAAGAGTAGATCATTTTCGCCTCCTGCCTCCATTTCACCATATAAGAAGCAATAGGCCAGATGCCAAGCCTGCATTTAACATACAATTCCTTAATTCTGGAAGGCCCCGTTTTATCCAGATACTTGAAGGGTCAGCTTAAGTGGGAGATACATTGGCAGAAGCCCATGCCCTCGTGCTTTATCTGCACACTGCTCCATTGCCAAGGCCTTTAACATGTGCTTGGCTTCAGGGGGCATTTGGTAGGGAGCTTTTAACAAGACCTCAGATCAAAATGTACTATCATCTCTTCTACAGGCTTAACCTAGAGGAGCGAAGTAGCAGCAGGCAGGCAAAAAGAGCAGACACATGATTGCGATAAGGGCTACCTCCTGCTCGCCTTCACATTCGGTACCAGTACATAAGGTGCCACCCCAAATTAGCCTGAAAGCGGACACCCCAATAATCCTAAATGCCAAATTGCTCAACATGCACACCATAGACCAACAGGGCAATCAATATCTCCTTGTCACAATGGCAGGCCATGTGCTTCGTCTATTGGACATTAAGGCAAAGACCAATGAAGGTTATTATATAGGCGCAGTTGCTGCTGGAGGCCATTCAGTTTTTTTTATATTAAAAGAGCACCATCTGCAAAAGGCAGGATGCTGATTTTCCTCTCACCCAATAATGGCGCACCTGCTTGGGCGCTGCCACCTCTAGGGCCAAGTCATTGATGAAAAGAGTAAAGGGCAATGGGCAAGGAAGCAGCCTTGCTCACTCCCTTGGCTACCCGCAAGGGCCTTGTTTTATGTCTCCACCTGGACCCCATCGCACACAAGCATAATTGCCCCCCTTCCCAGCTAGTACTGCTACCCTTAACATGTCTGGAACTGCTATCACTCTTAAGGAGTCCCCAGGTTTATCGCCGGGGTACAGTGTCAAACGCAGTATTCACATATAGGAAAAACAGATATAATGCCTGCTTCTTAAGCAACACAAACGTCTCCATTAGCAGATCCAAACAGAACACATGGCCCACCGTGCCCAGCCCCTTCCCAAAACCTGAGTGGTACTGAGTCAGGACCCTCCGCTTCTTGCACCAGGCATCCCAAAGGTATGCCTGGTGCAAGAAGCACCCAAAAGATTTTGGAAGTTGAATCAATCAAGGATATTTTCAGATAACGTTCAATAAAGCAATGTGTTTCATCCTTCCTGGCGCTGCACAGAGAGTAACCTGGATTATAACACAGTGATAGCGCAGGTCCCATTATATCCGCTCATTTATTTATTTTGGACATTTGTGAGGTGCAACATATCGCAGCAAAGGCACAAGGCACAGGGAAGATGCCCTGTAAGAGAAGGGGAGTTTATTGAACGGTTATGGGCAGTGCCCGGGTGCGAATGTGAAGATTAGCAGTTCCATAGAGACAAATGGAGGAGAGCGCCCCAAAGGACGATACCTTTTATGGCAAATCTTCTTTGCCCATTGGTCTGGAGATGTGTGCTCGAGCTTCCACAGGACGAGTGGAGGCATCTTGGAAATACTTCATGGGGAAATTGGATCGTGAGGTAGCCTGTTTAAAACCTGTGAATTGTGTGGTGGACATGAACAAGGGCCTTCAATTCTTAAACCTCTCTTTGCCTGGAAGCCGGGGAGGGATAAAAGAATTGAATGCATATCATCTTTTTGATCAGCCTTTTTTATTACTATTGTGTCAGGGTTTCAGGGCAATTCCAGTTTGGCTGTAAATGTGTATTATATTTCAGAGTAAAGTATCTTACTAATATCTTACTGGGAGGGTGGCACTGATGAGAGCCTAACAGGATATGGAGAGTTCGGGGCATTTGCAAACATTTGGGTGCAAGAGGCAGAGCATGTTCTAATTCATCAAGGGTTAGCTCTGATTGAGGGTTGGAGAGTTGTTGTCAGGTTGTGCAGCTGCCTGAGACCCAATGTAGACCAAGCTGTGATTTGCATGAACCTGAAAGCAAACCCTGGAGGATCAGGAAGAGTTCCCAGATGAAGCATATCCAGAATGAAGAGAGCGGGTGCTATGGTAGTGGTGATGCTCACTTGATTAGTACACAGATCAGCTATGGAGCCATAGAGGTTGATCCAGGATGCTTTATTAGATATAGGTACATGTGTACGACTCCAGTTACTTGTAAGTATGTTAATGTTAAAGGTATTTTATACCCAACACTATCACAACTGGAGTTGTCCCCAGGTGCTCTGGCGGATCTCAAAAGGAGATTGTGATGAAAGGGGACATTGGAGGGTTAGTAGGGTTTAGTGGGAATGGGAAACAGAGAGTTGTGATGTCCTATTGGCAGCTTCAGTTCGGTTTGCACCGTTCGCTGAGCTTAAGTGTGGTTTTAGGGTCGGTGAGAATTCCTTTGTGCAGTTGTGCCGGGTTATGTGTTGCTACTCTGTTGTTGCAATGTGGTGAAGTGCGGGAAGATTGCTGTGTGGAGAGGTGGTTGTGTGAGTTTCTGTATGAGAGGTGTATGTAGAAAGTTGAGAATTGGATTGGTGGCTTTTCCTTACCTCTTTGTCTTTGAGTGTCTGTGCTCAACATCTGTGATTATCCTGTGTGTTTGTTATTGTAGCTGTCCGCCTGGTTGGCAGGTCTGTTGAGGGGTGGCAGTTTTCCTCTGTGTTACTCTAGTGGTATGTGTACCTGGTTTATGCCGGCATATTCCCCCACCCTGGGCTTGGGGATGCTTAGGTTAGAGCATTCTGGTCCCTACCTGTCCATCCTGTGTGGCGAGCTTACCTACCTAGGTTTCCTCTGTGAATTAGCAGTATGTGGACATGGATGGTCAGGGCGTCCCCCCTACCCTATAGTTAGCGACAATTAAGTTAGGGGTCATGGGTTCTTCCATGGGATTCCTTTTTACCGCTGTGTCTGTCCTTCCTAGTTGTTTCCTTCTGGTTCTGGAGCAAAGAGCCAAATTTTGAGTTGTTTTCTGAATTCCAGATTATCCCTTGTGTTGCAAATGTTTCTTTGTAGATGATTCCTGTTTATTGCTGCCAGGTGAGGAAAGGAGTATCCGCCACATGTTCTTTTATTGTATGGTTTTGGTTCTAAGCAAATGTTGTTGCTTGATCCAAGTGGTCTTATCCAATGGTAGACGGTTATTTTCTCCTTTAGGGACTCTGCTCCTTGGCCGTGGATTGCTCTGTGTGTTATGCACATCGTTTTGAACTTTATCGGTAGCCAGTGTAGCAGTTTCAGCACTGGGGTAATGTGTTCTCTTTGCGGTAGTTTTAGCAAGGGTCTGGTTGCAGCGTTTTGGATCAGCTGGTGTTTTTTAATAGTTGTTCTAGCATTCCTAGGCATAGGCTGTTGGCGTAGTTTACTCTGGACATGATGAGTGTGATGATGGTGAGTGTTTTGTGGGTGAAAGAGAGGAAAGGTAGGATCCTTTTTACTGCCTGTAGGAGGAAGACACATTTCTTGATTATAGCGTTTATTTGTGGCTCATGTGTAAGTTTGTTGTCCATTTAGACTTCCAGGTTCTTTACTATTGTTGATGGGGTCTGTGCTGTATGTACAAGGTAGCTGTACAGGTAGATATCAATGGATATTCAGTGACAGATAAGGGACAGAAACCATTAGCCTTCCTCTCACACCCAGCTCGTGCCCCCAACTGACTGGAACACTTGCACACAACACATGCTAAACATTCTCCTGAGCTGTCCATCATACATTCACCAACATTCCATCAGCATGCATTCATGACCAGTGAGACAGAACAAGATTAACTCGCATTACAACAGCGGGGGAGAGAAAGGAGCCTTGGGGGACTCCACAGATGGAGAGGATGAAAGTGAAGAGAAGGGACCTTGGCATATTTGGAGGTATCATTTGGTAGGAAGTTATTCAAAGCAATGCAGCGCAGTGTGTGCCACTAATTTGAAAAAGTGGAGGAGGATTTGGCGGTCCATGATGCTCAACTCATTGGGCAAGTCAAAGTGCACCAGGACAGCACAGCTGCATGAATAGAGGTTGGAGGTCATCTGCCACTGTTTTGATAGCGGTCGCAGTGCCATGTTTGTCTTGTAGTCTGGGTAGTAGTGGATTGACTAAATGGTTGATTTCAGGGAAGGATTAAAGTGGCTTTTTTATAATTGATTCTTGAAATTTCATCAGGAAAGTGAGAGCTAGGGTTCACTTGGAAGTTTGGGTTAAGGGAGCGTATCCTCAATCTAGGTTGAATCCAAGAGATAATCAGCCAGTTTGGTACTATACTTTTTTATTTTGTTTTTTTATTGTGTCATAACCAAATTTGTTTTTTTTACACACACATGTCAATTTGTTAAGAAAATAAAAACAACAAAGAAAAAAAGAAAGATCATATATATATAAAGAAGGAAAAAAAGATTAAAACAACAGAAATTTACAATATCTACATGAAATATTACAATGCAAGGTTTGACGCCAAAGCAGTAAAAAGAATAGCAATTACAATCAACCTACATTTCCAAGATTGCGCTGTTTTTTTAGATAGCATACTATACTTTGAGAGAGTCTGTGAATGCAAATCCGAGAAAGAAATGGAGGGGATATGGGGCTGATATCTTTGTAAACAATGTAACTTAAAATCATTAAGGCAAGCAAGGTCTTTGAACAATTGAGTGTTTGTGTTTGTGCAGAAAAGAATATTTTTTGGACGCTGACACCACAAACCTCAAAAAAGGCATCGGGCTGGACCCTACCGGAGGAAGGAGTAGTGGAAACCTCAGCCCTGGTCCTCCTGGCCCACCTCCGCCAGCCAAATGTGACCAAGGAGGACATCAGGAATGCCTCGCGGATCGCAGCATGGATAATGCGCAAGCAGAATCCCTGCGGGGGCTTTGCCACCACCCAGGTAAGGTTAGCCCATTTTCCCCTCCTCATCCCTGTGCAAACATCCCATCTTCCACAACAATGAGGGGATTTCACACATGCTTGGGGGTCTCAGCGCTGG
Organism: Ambystoma mexicanum; assembly: GCF_040938575.1. Lineage (NCBI taxonomy): Eukaryota > Metazoa > Chordata > Amphibia > Caudata > Ambystomatidae > Ambystoma > Ambystoma mexicanum. The sequence continues at coordinate 173,407,417 of NC_090925.1, forward strand.
CATGTACTCTTGGCATTGCCAGAAACAGATGGCAGTAACATTCCCCAGTGGTCCATGAGCATAGATCCGGACATTAGTGCATCGGGGTGTGATCACAACTGCGCCAATAAGCAGAGAGTGCTTTGTGGTATGTGGATTCAGTTTCACTATTGATGTAAATGTAGGTCCTTGTACTAGTGTACAGGTGTACTCTGGGACCATACAATGACTCTATTGAGTGTGATAACATCTGCCACTCAGAAGTGCAAGCCTGACACTAGTGTGGAGGAATGAAGGACCGTGTTGCATGCCAACGCTGGAGCGCTTTGAACGCAAGTGAGCCAGAGCATGAATGACGGTGAAGAGTCATGTGTCAGTATGCTGGAGCTTGAATTTACATGGATACTAGAACTGAAAATCAGCATCCATGGCAGCAGTGCACATGCATTCATGGATCCTGGGCATGTGAGTGGGGAACAGGCACATCCCTGAACTGGCGCATGGAACTAGCACCTACAAGTGACCGAACAAAGCTTGGATGAGTAATAAGATGCAGGGTGATTCACTGTACACAAAGTTCACTGAAGCCTGGGCCAAGCTGAGACTCACAGCCACGTGGCCACTTCAATCATTCAATGCAATACGCATGTGCCATATATCGGAATAAGGCCCAATCCATGCCTTCTCTGAGAAGTGATTCCGCAAGCTCCAGGATATTCAACTAGGGTTCCTTATTTTGCATAACACCTAATCTCTCAACATTTAGCTCACATGCCCTATTTTTCACAAATGAAATATATTCTAGGTAACAAGGGTTTAGAAAAATTTCTGTAAATCTTTTCACAGAATTTCCAAAATCTATCTGCAAATAATATCTGGCTTTTATCTCGTGTAAGCTTGAATCGTGTATCCTCAAGCTCCTTTTTGACTTCCTAGAGTGCCCGGTACCTTTCCTCTAAAATGCTGCCCTTAACATGTCCCATGCTTTTTTTCAAACTGTCTCTTTCTCTACCGTCTGAATTGTCATTAGACTTAGAATTTGAAAGGGAGGTCTGCTACTCTCTGTGACAACGTCACATTAGCCAACCCTCTTCTGTAGCTTAGAGGGGCTCTGGACAATAGTGATGCCCACCTCTGATGTAGTATTCTACCTGGTGTCCATAAAGGGGAATTCCACAATGCCCCTGCCAAGGGACCAACTCTCCTTGTTTTAGGTATATGGGATAGAGGCTGGTCACCATTCCCAACTCCGGCATCTGTCCCTTTGTATAAGTTGCCCTTATCGATCCCTCATACACACAATGTGCTTCGTAAAGGGAGCCATATGAGACCAGTACCTCCTTCTGCAGACATCAGTGTCTTCGATCACGAGTACAGCCTTCTCTTTCAGACTCTCTAATGTTTGATCAAAGGATGCACTTGCCATTTTCCAGAGCCACCACCAAATCAGGCACAATCCAGCATGCAAACATGGCACTGTACTCTGAACTAGGCGTGTCACGGTATTGGTTTTATGGCGGTATGATAACCTTCTTGCCAAATGACAGTATATCATGGTTATCGCGGTATAGCATGTGGAGTTAACTAATCTTAAAAAATATTTTCTTAAAGGTTATAAATTCTCAGCATTTTGAAACTTGTCTCTGCACATTTTTAGCTGATCCTCCGGGAATCTAAGGCGGCTGCAGATTTGGTCTTTCATGGCGCTCACTCATTGATCGCCTTGAATGAAAGAGTGACTAGTGGAAGTGTTAAAATGCAAATTTTAAGCAATGAGCATTCTGCTCAGTCACAGGTCATCGCTGTGAAAATCGGCCTCTACTTGCATTATTTTGGAACCACATGGCATGGGCATCATGACCCCTCACTGCGATCAGTCAAAAAAGCTTGTTTTGATAACGCTTTATCCCATTAAAGGGAGAAAAGTAACTCATGTGAGGTCTGAAAGCCCATGTCATTGTGTTTCTTTTGTCAAAATGTCATAGCCAACACACACTCACCAAAAGGTTGCATATTGATCAAATCACGATAGCTTGTTTACCATCTGCCTGGTGTATTGTAAAGGTCTGATGTTGAAGTCACCACTGACCATGTAATCCAACAGGACAGCGTTCAGTGGGTGCTGTTGATTTCTTTCTTGATTCTTGCAATACATGTTCATTTACCTTCCTAAAGATAGTGGCACAAACACTTTTTGAAAATGACAAATTTAAAATACATATCGGCACAAATATGGCATAGACCCCCAACTCACCACAGCCCCATCATTACCATTTTCCCCAGGTCTTAGCGCATTAGGACCCTTGTCATGTGAGTTGAGACGGAGGAATGCTTTCATGGGTGGCGTCACAAATCGAGTATAGATCTGAGAAATATCTCACCCCCATTGCAGTGTTCCTACAGTCTACAGGGCTAACATTTTTTGTTGACATGCATCAGAAGGGCATCCAGTTCATGCCCCCCTTTGCATTCTGGCATGTTTAGTTCCCCATCTTTCAAATTGGTGGGAAAACTACAAATCGGCTGATTTTTAACTGACTCTACTGATCACAGAGAAAGAGCAGTAACAGCATCAAAGCTACATTCACTAATGGGGCCTCACTTTCCCTATGCGCTTGTCTGCCAAACGCCACATCCCACAGTGCAAGATCCAGAATGTGCAGCACTTGCTTACTGCAGCCTTTCCAAATCAGATTGAAAAGCTCACTTAATAGCTGCAGGCCCTAAAACGGTATACCCGTATAAACAACGTGATGTTTATTATAGTTCAAATAAGCTGTTCATGGTATCTATAACGCTATACTGTTATACCGTTACACCACTACTCTGAACCACAGGGGCTTCCAGGGTCCTTTCTCCTGCCTTCAAAATGGTGCATGGGCTTTTTGAGTCCTCTGCTGCTTTTGCACCCGCTGTAATGAGTACTACTTACTACCAGGGAAACAATGAGCTATAAACCTTATTAAGTTATATAAACATCTAAAAACGATCAACCGAACAGGGGGAATAACCCAGCAGGTTGTATGAAGAAAAGGAGACTAAGAAGCAACCAATCAGAACACAGAATTCAAAATTACCATAAAAGAGCCCACCACACTCCAGTAAAGGTGATAGATGGGAGCAGAGGTTTGAGAGACAAAAGGGATACAGGTTAAAGAGCATGCAGAGAGCTGCACCACACACCATAGGCAGGACTAGACCAAGAAGGAGACCACAAAGTTGGCTTAAAGCTATACCCCAGATAATGGGTGAACGAAGATTGCAAAAGGGGGTCTAGGCCCTATGACAATGTCCACCACTCGACCGTTGGTGTGTATGGTGGTGAAATGAGCATGGGAGCTTCCACCTTCTGTGTGATACAGGGTCCAGGGGTGGAACGGGAGCCATCCCGTGGTCACCACTGCAGCATCCGGATCAGTGGGGAGGGATTTGCCGGTCAGATAACACAGTGAGCTAAGCGCTCGCCCCTGATATCTGTGTGCAGCCTGCTGTGGCAGGTTCAAATCCCAGCAGGGTCAACTCATCCTTTCATCCTTCCGAGGTCAATAAATTGAGTACCACTCTGTGGGATAATAATGTCTTCTGTTATTTCAATGCTCTGAGATCTGTGGCGTGTAACGCTACATAAGAAATCAATTATTATTTATAAAATGAAAGGCTAACAAGACATCTACCCATTAACTAAGAATGGATCTAGAACTACATGTAATGTGGTAATGGCATGGGCCCTGTAAGACTGGCCCAGCAGTGGGAAATCATGTTATATTCATTGTCAGGAAATGTACTTATCGAGTAGCTGCTTACAAAGACAACAAGTGGGGTGTCGTTTTGTCAGATGTGTTGGAGCTCCATTGCAGGCGCTTGGCTCCATCCAACTGACCGCCGCGGGCACCAGAACCTCCAAGCATGCACTAAATATTAAATCCACGGAAGGCTTAATTCAAAATGGCAGACAGCATTACATAGACTTGGTCCAGGGAACGTTGGAGACCCCCATTCCTCTGTTACCATCACCTGATTTGAAAAGCATGTTTTAAATACAAGAAAATCATGCACCGTAACAGATAATCCCATTTAATAGCAGACCCTCATGAGAAGCCTGGCCCATAGAGAGATGATAGGTCTATATGCAAGGGAGCCCAACAGGATCAGAGCTCTGGGAGTTAGGAGAAGGAGGTGTTATACATTTGGAGAAAGCTGGCAAGAGATGGGGCTGCGGGAGCAGAGAAGGTTGAGAAGTGTCTTTCACCCAATTGCTTTCCGAGCACTGGAATATACATACTCAATGTTTTCCCAGGGGCACATGCCCAGTCCATAAGGTCACTCAAAAGCATTGCCTCATTCCAGTAGAACCAGGGGAAACCCCTGACAAAGTCAAAATAATAAACTCTAGGGAGGATTATATAGGCGTGGCAAGGGCATCAGAAAGGGGAGAAAAGACTCCCATACGTGGAAAAAACTTCCTGTCATCTCCGTCCCCCTCCCTGCAATGACATCATTCTACTTCATTATCATAAGGTATGGGTCAGCTTGTTCACAGTGTGCTTCACACACTGAGGGGTATTCTGGGGTACTTTGCCCCTATTGCCCCTATCTGCCAGGGTTCATAACATCCTTCTTTTGTCCAGTCTTTTTGAGCGGACTGATCATTTTCCACGAGAAGGTGTCTCTGCAGTGGAGCACACCGTAGACCACTGCGTCTGACTTTCCGAACTGCCGCAAAGCACAGCATTGGCCAAACTGCGGTACTACTAGAGACCACAGCCACAGCCCGTTGGAATTCTCCTTATCTAATTATATAGAGTGAGCAATAGTGGAGAGAATGGTGAAGCCCGATACGGTGGGCTCCTTCTAGGTAATGGTCAGGGCTTGTTGATTAAAACAATTGGAAATGGGTGGCTGATTTTCAGAGTATTCACTGGTGTAGGGAGTGTGCTGTGAATTCACCAGCTAGTCGTAATACACCAGGAAACGGCTCTAAGGTTGCTTAGATACTGAACTGGGTGTAATATCTTGAAATGCATCAGAGGAACTTAAAAACCTGTATTTTAGAAACACTGCCGTCTTTGTCCACCCATGCTGGAAGTGGTATATAGTCTTTTCATTTAAAAATGTTTCATTGAAAGATGTTTCCTCGAAAATGTTTAATTGAAAACATGTTTCTTTAAAAAAAAATGCTATTAATGTTTTTCTTATCTAAAATATATGTATGTAGGTTTGGGTGGGGTAAAGTGTTAAATATGGAAAATGGGGGTTTGGTGGGGGGACCCCCAATAACAAATAAAACAAATTGGGAATGTTTGGGTGTTTTATAAAGGGCAGTAAACACGTATGTGCGGGGAAGACCCCCCCAATTCAAAGCCAGATTCTCACTGAACATTTAACCACTGCAGCAGCCTTCTAAACCAAGGCATCCCACTGGGTTAAATCATTCTTATCCAACCGCACCACCAGAGTCTTCTCGCCCTCTGCCTCAGCAGCCCCGATCCCCATCCACTGTGGGGTGCTCCAAGACTCTTGCGTCTCACCAACGCTATACAATATATTCACAAAGCTCCTCTTCAACCATCTCGATAACATGGGTGTCATCTACACTAACTATGCAGATGACACCCAGGTTCTCATCACGTTGACAGGATGCTACGAGGATGACTCTATATTAATTAACGTTATCTACTTGGAAATACAGGCATGGATGGCTGCCCACAGCCTCTGCCTCAATGATAAAAAACAGAGCTCCTAATTGTTGGCACCCAGGCTCACCTGAACAAGCTCGACCCGCGGTACATGTCCTTCAACATTGATGGGAATCAATCAAAGTTGCAAAGGAGATTAAAAAAACCTAGGTGTCTATCTTAAATCTACCCTATCCTTAAAAAAGCAAGTGAGCTCTATTGCCTAATCAACAGCCTACACAAACAAGCTAATAAATGCTTCTAAATCCTACTTGTCCCCCATTAGTTGCATGACTTTAGCTAGAGCTCTAGCGCTCTCTAAATTAGATTATTGCAATACGCTCTTCCTAGGATGCTCTGAACAGAATCTTAACAGACTTCAAGTCTTACAAACAACTCCTTAAGAGCAGTACTAAACATTCCTAGATCCAGCCAAATCTCCAGCCTTAGACAGAAATCTAACTGGCTCCCAGTGCGCGATAGAATCTCACTTTGCACATTGGCAAACACCCACAAATGTATGTCCAATTCTGCACCTAAATATCTTTCTGACAAGTTCTCCATATACCAACCAGCCCGACCCACCAGATCCTCCCAAACACACCTCATGTCAGTTCCCAGGTTCAACCTAAAAACTGCTGGTGGAGCCAGCTTCCCCGTCCAAGCCACCAACCATTGGAACTCCCTAACTCGCATCATTAGAATGGAACCTTCCTTCAATGCCTTCAGAGCTAGAGTCAAACTCTGGCTCACTGATAAGTCCAATAACTGAAACCTGTGGCCCCCAGTGGATCCGTATTGTTTCTTCATTGCTCAGATGTTTTTGATCTTAACTGTATTTAATTGATGTCCAGACCATTCTGTAACCCTGGTCGACCTCTTGCGGATTTCCTTTGTATTCCTATTTATGTAAGTATGTATCTTGCAACATGTTAAGTTTTCCAGTGCCCAGTTCCCTTAGGGTTAGGTGTGCGATACAAATAATAAACACATACAAACAAAAAAACATTCGGTAAATTCGATATACACATTTTCAGTGAAAAGTGTAATTAACCTACATTAGGTGAATACGTTTTCAATTAAACATTTTCGATGAACCATCTTTCAATGAAAGTTTTTCAGTGAAAAGACATGTAACCGATGGAAGTATTTGAAACTTCGTCAGTCGAGTTCACTTCGGGTGCAGGTTCAAATGCGCTAGTTGTGCGACTCTGCAGCTTTCAGCGGGGAAGATACATCGATGATTCCCTGGTGGGACAGTGTCGATGTCTCCTCTCCAGATCAAGGGATCAAGCCAGTTTCACTGTAGCAGGCTTCAGGGCACAGAGGGGAACACCAGCAAGGCACCTGCAAATTTCGGCACCACGGCTGGGCAACACAGTTACCGCGTTTACTCCAGTTTGGGTGCTCTCTCTTTATTCCAGACCAGGGAATGCCAAATTTACGAAATTCGTTGTGAGAGTGCTGTGAACACAAAGCTTGGTATGTACCAAGTTCTCGTGTCAACTCGAAACGGTGGCGGTTTCAGGGGAAAGGTCCTGCGCAAGCTGGTCAGCCCACTAGATGCCACTTTATGGGCTTATGGTCAGTTTTCACAGTGAAGTCGGTACCATTGAGGTAGGGCCTCAGCTTCTTTAGGGCCCACACAACAGAGAAACATTCCTTCTCTACTGTGGACCACCTGAGCTCTCTGTCCTTAAGCTGACGACAAATGAATCCAATAGGGTGTAGCTTACCTTTCTCATCTACTTGTGATAATACAGCTCCTATCCCAGTGCCAGAGGCATCTGTCTGCACAATAAAAGGTCTTTGGTAATCAGAGGGCCTAAGAACAAGGGCCTGGCACAAGGAGTCTTTTAAGCCATTGAAGGCTGTGTCACCCACAGACCTAAGACTCTGAGATCATTCCCTAGCAGAACCTTTCCCGGGACTTGCTTCTGAATGCTCACTGGGATCCTGACAGTGGGCATCAAAGGAGCTCTGGCAAGCTCCTCTTGGTTTACAAAGGTAGAATCCACGACTCCCCACTTTCCCTAAGGGCAGGAGTGCCAACTCCATTGATCAGCACACTGTCTTTGAAATAGTGTTCGGTGTTATCAGGAATGCTAGCATAAGTTCTGAGACTTTATGCTCCCAGGAACCAAGGAAAACTAAAACTACCTCAGCTTCTATCCCACTGGGGAAGGAGTCTGTGGAGAAGGGTGTCCCTGTGATCTCTTCCTCCTCCTAGGAGGGGAAGGCCAGACTCACAGAGTGGACCTCCAAGGTTTTGACCTTACATCTGGGGCCCCTCTTCACATGGTCATTTGCTCCCCAAGCCAAACAAGATCCACTGGGTCTTGGGACATAGGGAGGCTTATTATAACCAGAGTTCTGCTTGGAACGATAACTTCCACTAACCTGTACATTCTCTTGGGACTAACCCTTACATTTCTTTTTCTGACTCTTTTGGGAGGAAGTTTTTTCAGCCTCCTCACCCTCTTTATCTTTGGACTTTTTCCCCTCCTCCTGCTTGCCAGGATGAGTCTTGTCCTTATGGGACACTCTATGTGACACCCACAAATCTGCTGCCATGGCCAGCTTCTTAGGATCTAACTCCTTTGAATCTGCCAAGTGCTGCGTAAGCTCAGGGGAACAAGATGCAAAAATACGTTCAAGCATGACAAGACATATCATACCCTCAAAGGTGGAGACTTTATAGCCTTCAACCAAACCGGTCAAGTTCTTTAAGGAATCAGTTACACAAGACACCCAAGTACTACCTTCTTTCTTTTTGTACTCTCTAAACCTCTTCAAGTATTGGGCAGGAGTCTTCCCAAACTTTAGGATGAGAGGCTGCTTCAATTTTGCAAAATATACTTTTTCAGCTTTTGACATCTCCATAATAGCACTGCAGCCAGAATGGGGTAGTCTGCTGAGCGCCCATGCAATCATGTCAGCATTTACAACCTCTTGAACTTCTCATGCATACTCAAATGCATTCAACCAGTCCATAATGTAATTCTTCTGATCATACACACTGAGCAGATCTTTAGGAAATCATGAATAAGAGGAGGACCCCGACCCATGTCCAGATCCCTTGGATCCATTTGAAACTTGAAACTTGGCCAGTTCCAACTGGTGATCCCTGTTCTTTTGTTTTTCTGCCTGCTCCACCATCAGTTTAGCCATGTTAAATTCAAGCTCCTTCTGCCTAAACTGCAGCTCTTCCTCCTTGAAATCTAACAGGGCATAAGCATCAGAGCTGGTAGAGGAAGCCTGGGACAACACATCATCTCTGTCTTCCAGGGTACCATGGATGAGTGCAGCGACAGATCTGTCAGATCTGTCAGTGAGAGCAGCCCCACCTCCTTCTACACTTTCATCTGTGGTAATGGCAGTGAGTTGCAACTCTTGCCAATCTATGATTCTCTGAATCATTTCACCCTTTGTACCATGAGCAGGCAAGCTTCTCTCAGTACACATCATTCTCAATGTTTCAGATTTTAAGCATTCATGGTTATATTGGTAATTGTTTCCATTATTCTAGATAGGTCTATGGCATTTACAGTTACTTACTACTAAGGTCACTATGTGTCCTGGGTAGGGGTAATCTGAAAAGCCTTCACTAGTGTGCAACACTGGATACCCTCAGTCCTATCCCACCGCTGTACACCAATTTGTTAAGATGGTTTTCTGAACTATTACCTGGTGGGCAGAGGTTCAGAAGGCCAGCCTTTTATTCTTGGAACAGGGTAACCTTCTGGACAAGCCAGACCAATCAAGTTAGCATTGGCGGCAGTCAATACTAGGTCTAAGGTGGGGTGAGGGTGACTGAAAGACCTCAATGAGCACACAGAGTAAAGGACACTACAAATCACTCCCAGTCAGGTGTATTACACGGCCCGCGTTAGCAGGCGTGTAGTTATGGTTAAATTGCTATACTCATAGGAAGAGCACTTTTTCGGCAGTTTATAACTTTGCTCCCCCTGGAGGAATCCTCACCAAACTTTGCAAAAAAGGTATATGGCCGGCCCTGAATTTATATTGCCAAGTTGGGTGAGGTTTCGTGTAGGGGGGGGGGCAAAGTTATAGAGGGTCCCAACATTTTTTTTTTCCATAGACTGAATGGGCAAAAACTTTGCGCATGGCTACAGCCCGAACGGCTGGACGGATTTGCACCAAATTTGCAGTAGGTGCGGGGGCTTGGGTCAGAAAGCATGCTTTTGTGTGTTTGGTGGAAATTGGACCAGTACTTTTGTTGCAAAGGACTGAAATGTACATCACAAAAATATTGTGATATCTGGGTCTGCTCCGCTGACACATTTCCCTGTTTGCTCCTCCGCGGACCGAAGTCTCATTGGCCTGTGGTATACTGTGCTGTCGACAGACAGTGGACGTGGCCGGTGATTGGCTGGAGGGAAACGTGCTGTGCGTCAAAGGTTTTGGGAAACGCTGCCATGGTGTATCAGAGGACAGTGTTGTGGTGTGTATGCCAATCCCGTAATGCATTGTGTTCATGGCTGTGCCTCCTGTATGTAACTTCGTGGCCACTAAAAGTACTCATATTTGCCTCCGACCTGCCGTCCCTTTTCCCTGTTCACCGTGTGGTGAAAAATGTGATTACACTGCAGTGAACAGTGATGTGTTGTGCGTGAATAGTTTTTGATAACGCCGGCATGTTGTATCCGAGGGCAGTGCGGCGGCGAACGGGCCTGGAACACATAGTTTACGGCATCTGGTGGTGGGAAGAAGGAATGTAAAGGGTGGAGGAGTGAGAAGTTCTGCAAGTGATAGATGCCATTAGAAGAAGACGGTAGTGTGCCAGTGGTATCCGTGCATACTACGACAATTTGCGGTTTTCTCAACAGGGAACAATCTTGTGTGGTCATTGCAGACAGCCTTCATTATGGCAAGGCAGCTGCAGCGGCAATGTCTTTCTGTGATGAGTGGTGGCAGGCACATTTGCAGAACTGGAGTGCATTCCACAAGACATGCGCATTTACAGATAGGGTGTACTATGGTGTGCTGTGTGTGGTAAGTCTGTTAATGCATGGCTGCAGCCCTTGCACAGAAAAGTATGTCGACTGGTTGAAAAGGTATGTCCACTGATTGAAAGCCACTGCCACATTGTCACTTTGTGTGTGTGGTTTGGCTGCATTGCATACATTGTTGGTTGCATGGGGGTGGTGATTGTTAGAACACTGTACAGTTGTCGGTGTATGGGTGGAGATGCTGCAGTGACAGTCGTGTACTGTGGCCACTGGCTGCACTAATGCAATAGTGTAAATATGGAAGGGTTTACGGTGTAAATGGTTTTTACATGTGCTTGCGTAGTGTGCATTGCGCAGATTAGTAAGTGTTGAATTGACCTTTGCAGTACTGCTTGTATTCATATAGTACAGTGTGGGGAGCAGGATCAATGTTGCGATGATTGTGTTGTTTGGTTGGCATTATTACAATGGTTTCTGATTGGAAGTGAGTAGTGGTGCCAAATCCAGTGGTATGTTTGTGCATTACGGTAAGTCGAACATGTGTGCTTGCATTCCTGCTTTAGGGTGCAGAGGTTGGGTAGAAGTGCAGGTGCCTATGTTGCCTTTCTGAATTGTGGCACATGCCTACACGTTCGCCTGCATAACTTTGTTATGTTGTGGTGGGTGTCGGCTAGGCCTAGACTGTAAAGTGCATGGCCAAAGGTCGTAGGGTATAGGCCATGCACCCAAAGGGCTAGGCGTTCCTCACAGCAACCACAATGCAATGCAGTCATGCACTTGCCAGTGTGCATGCATGTCAGGTTGGTGACTTCTACGCAATGGTTGTGGAGGACATTGTAGAGTTGGTAGAGCAGCAGAAGTGAGCTGCTATGTGTACAATAGCATACGGTGTACATCATTGCCCCTGTTTCACAATTGGGAGCCACATGTCAGCATTTGAGTTTGCTATGGTTAGGCCCTTAGAAGAATCTTGCATTAGGAAGTGCTGTAAGATATGGCAGCATGAAAGCATGTGCTCAGCAGCACACATGTAAAACATGCTCAATGTACAAAGCCTGCTACACACCGTTCACCACAACTGCACCCAACAGCGTAGGCCTTCATCACAGCTACTACAACATAATGCAGCCATGCAGTTGTCACTCTGCATGCATCTGAAGTTAGTGACTTTTACAGAATGGTGGTGGAGGACATTTTACACTTGATAGACTAGCAGAAGAGAGCTGCTATGTCGGAATTAGCCAGTCGTGTACTGTGTCTACTGGGTGCACTAATGGAATAGTGTAAATATGGAAGAGGTTAAAGTGACTGGAAACCATAGTTAATGGGATCTGGTGGTGGGAAGAAGGGATGGAAAGGGTGGGGGAGTGAGACGTGCTGCAAGTGGTAGATCTCATTAGAAGAAGACATGCTGTGCCAGCGGTGTTTGTGCATAGTACGCCAATACACAGTTATCTCAACAGGCAAAAATCTTGTGTGGTCATTGCAGGCAGCCTTCGTTATGGCATGCCAGCTGCAGCGGCAATATGTCTTTCTGTGATGAATGGTGGCAGGCACATTTGCAGAAGGCGAGTGCATTCCACAAGACATGCACATTTACAGATAGGGTGTACTATGGTTTGCAGCGTTTGGTAAGTCCGTAGCCCCTTTAATGCATGGCTGCAGCCCTTGCACAGAAAAGTATATCCACTGGTTGAAAAGGTATGTCCACTGATTAAAAGGTGGTGGCACATTGTTGCTTGTGTGGGTGGTTTGGCTGCATTGCACACATTGTTGGTTGCTTGGGTGTGGTGATTGGTAGACCATCGTACAGTTGTCGGTGTATGGGTGGAGATATTGCAGTGACCAGTTGTTTACTGTGTCCACTGGGTGCACTAATGGAATAGTGTAAATATGGAAGAGCTTACGGGGCAACTGGTTTTTACATGTGCTTGCGTAATGTGCATTGTGCAGATTAGTAAGTGTTGCAGTGTACTATGCAGTACTTCTTGTGTGCACGTAGTACATTGTGGAGAGCAGGACCGATGTTGCGACGATTGTGTTGTTTGGTTGGCATTATTACAATGGTTTCTGAATGGAAGTGGGTAGTGGTGCCAAACCCTGTGGTACGTTTGTTCATTACGGTAAGTGGAACATGTGTGCATGCATTCCTGCTTTAGGATGCGTAGGTTGGGTAGAAGTGCTGGTGCTTATGTTGCCTTTCTGATTTGTGGCACATGCCTACATGTTCGCCTGCAAGGCTTTGTTAGGTTGTGGTGGGTGTGGGCAAGGCCTAGACTGTTGGGTGCATGGCCGAAGGCCATAGGCTATGCACCCAGCAGGCTACGCCTTCATGACAGCCACAACATAATGCAGTCATGCACTTGTGAGTCTGCATGCATGTCAGGTTGGTGACTTGTACGCAATGGTTGTGGAGGACATTGTAGACTTGGTAGAGGAGCAGAACTGAGCTGCTATGCGTACATTAGGATATGGTGCATACCATTGCCCCTGTTGCACAATAGGGAGCCACATGTCACCATTTGCGTTTTCTATGGTTAGGCCCTTAGAAGACCCTTGCTTTAGGAAGTACTGTAAGCTATGATAGCATGAAAGGACGTGCTTAGCAGCACACATGTAAAACATGGCCAATGCACAAAGCCTCCTACATACCGTTCACCACAGCTGCACCCACCAGCCTAGGCCTTTATAACAGTCACCACAACCTATTGCAGCCATGCAGTTGGCGACGTTTACACAATGGTTGTGGAGGACATTGCACACTTGGTCGACCAGCGGAAGAGAGGTGCTATGCGTAAATTAGCATATGGTGTACATCATTGCCCCCGTTATACAATAGGGGCCCACATGCCACCATGTGCATTTCCTATGGTTTGCCCCTTATGAGCCCCTTGCTTTACTAATGCTTTAAGATATTGCAGCATGAAAGGACATGTTCAGCAGCACACATGTAACCTATGGCTAATATACACAGCCTCCTACATATCGTTTAGCACACCCATCGGACCGTTATAATGATAATGATGTGTTATTTATATAGCGCCTTATCCCAAAGCACTTTACAGAGCACATATTTACATACAATATCACCCAACCGAAATTGGTACTCATTTATTGACCTCGGAAGGATGAAAGGCTGAGTTGGCCTTGCCGGGATTCAAACCAGCAACCTGCAGATCACGCTCGGATCACAGCAGCGAGCGCTCAGCCCACGGAGCTATTTTACCAGCTGGTTATGCAGCCATGGATGAAAATATGTGCCCAGGGTGAAAGCTGGTAGGCTCAATTGAAGATGGGGAGTGCAGTGTACATGGCATGAGCATTTAAGCATAGCATGTACAATGGTGTCTGCATGCATTTGAAATTGGTGACTTTTACACAATGGTTGTGGAGGACATTGTAGACTTGGTACAGCAGCAGAAGTGACTTGGTATGCGTACATTAACATACGGTGTACATCATTGCCCCTGTTGAACAATAGGGTGCCACATGCCACCATGTGCATTTCTTATGGTTTGGCCCTTATAATCCCCTTGCTTTTGGGAATGCTGTAAGATATTGCAGCATGAAAGGCCGTGCTCAGCAGCACACATGTAAACTATGGGTAATGTCCACGGGCTCCTACACAGCGTTCAGCACACCCAACGCAATGTTATGAAGCCATGGGTGTAAATAGGTGCCCAAGGTGAAATCTGGCAGGCTGAATTGCAGATGGGGAGTGCAGTGGACATGACATGAGTATTGACCCATAGCCTGTGCTATGGGGTGTTTTCTGTGGGGAGGGCCTAGCGCCTTGCATGGATGGCTGGAGTGGAAAGTGAAAAAAGGAGTCCTCCTGCTTTACTGTGCCGTGGCCCTCCTGGTATTTGGGGAAGCGTACGGGCCACATTCTGCAATTCTCACCATGCTGGCCATTGGAAATGGGACTATGGCCTTTGACCACTCAGGTGCACAGGGTGTGCGTCACAGGCAAGAGAACCAATAGGGAGTAGGACTCCTGCTATTCCACTGGGGCGCAGCACTCGCGGAATTTGGAAAAAGGCACGTGCCACATTCTGTGCTTCTCACCATGGTGGCCAATGGAAATGGGACTGTGGGGAATGTTCAATCAGGTGCGCAGGGTGTACATCAAAAGGAAAGGGCGGCAATAATTTTTTCCATTAGTTTGTGTAGTGCATCTGGCAAACATGGAAAGACGCACAGTTTTCATTGTGGGCGATGCCTTTGTGGAAGATCTGTTCATGTATTCCCTCCAAGAAGGCTTTTGTGGCAATTTCGGTTTGGCGGGAGTGGACGCTTTGTGGCGCAGTGTCGAAGTGTGCTGTTTCGGAGTAGTGCTTGTAGAATGTCGACGCATGGCCTCTTTGGCAACTGTACATGTTGTGGTTGTGCACTTTGGAGCCTTCTTTTTGGGTTCCATGCCTTGTTCCCGTGTGTACTATCAACTGAAGAAGATGATGAAAGCAGTGCAGCGCATTTTTCCCACTGCCAAGGTGCTTTTCTCATGTATACCCCTGGGAATAGTGTGGAAGTATTCCAATGATTCCTGTCACCAGCCAGAGGCCGGAAGGGGTCTCATCAACAGAAGCATGTGTGACTTCTTGAGTGCTGCTGGGATGTTCTCCTGTGAGAATGAGAACATTGCTACTCGATATATAAACCTTTTCAAAGGAAATGGCATGTATTTGTCAAACAGTGGCAATGACATTTTGTTTCACAATCTACAGGCTGCATTGAAGACCCTCTTGTAAGAATGTGAACTGACGTTGAAAACACAACTAACAACGTCCCCTACCCTGGTTGAAAGTTTTTCCCCACTCCTGCGTGTGCCCAGCATGAAAAGTCAACGAATATTGAGATAGTTGCAGGGTGGCACGTGTTAGATACGCCCTTTTTGCAGATGCCGGCCATAGAAATGGGCCTGTAGAGGCTACGGGATTGGTCAATAAGGTTTATGGGTGTGGTGTGTACACACAGACTTCTGTACACAGTGTTTTTGTCAACAGAAATGCAGAGGGTGCGGTTATGGCTGTGTATTTCACAAGCCACAGCGTGCAGGTTTCAGGGGAGTTTGAAATACATTGACTGAAAGTGAATGGAAAACACTGTGCAGTGGCTGGTCATTTTGCAATCTATCGTGTGCATGTGTAGTGCTATGGAGTACCTACAATGAAGTGACTGATTTTGGTTTGTCTGTGTGACACTTTGGTAACACGCAATCATGCCGATTTTATTGTTGTTCATTGTGGAAGGAAAATTGCACAGCATGTTACATGAGTTTCAGTGCCGTTTGCGATGAAGGAGGCACTTGTCTAGGTCATGCGTTTGTTTCTGATCTCTTGCATAACTTTCTAGCGCATTATGCAGACAATGATGTGACTGCGTCATTTTTTATTTGTTCCGCAAATGGAGAAAGCGGGGTACATTGCGAAGACGTGTATTTGTGCCTTTGTACGACATGTGCCAATGGCGTACTTCACACATGGGAAGATGACGTTTCACAGCACAAACAGTTTTGCCCAGCTATAAAGTTCATCTTACTATGCCTGCCATCGCGATTTCTGCACACCCCATTTAAATTGCCTTGGTGCTCTTCTTGAAAGTAGTGAAAAAATGTTGTAGTAACTGTTGCGCACTGGCACTCTTCAAACCGCTGGGCAACACGTAAAGAAACCTCTTTCTACAGCGACCCACTTTACAACCGATTCAACTAAAGTGTTTTGCACAGTGCTACGCCTCTCGCCCTACATCCGTGTATTGGCAATTCCATTGTTCATCTCTAAAAGGTGGTTTCTTTATTTCCATTTTTTCCTTTCCCAGTTAATTTCCATTTATTATGGTCTTCTAACACACACCACAGAAGGAACGGCAGAAAAGGCCCGTTACAGAAGCGGCAGCACCTGCATGGATACCATAGGGGACGTGCCGAGAGGCAGAGTTATTGGGTGGCCCTCACCTACATAGTCACCAGTCATTGTCATGCTCCTGGAAGAACCCTTCCCACGCACTTCCAAGTACCTTCCCTCTGTAGAGTTGCGCGTTGCAGTACATGCACAATACAATGCCCTTTGCTGGATAAGGGTCTGTAGCGGGGCATATGGTGTGCAAGGATGTTTTAGAGCTCCCCTGCCCTACAGGAGTGCCCCTCTTGTTGCCCGCTGCAGATGTGGGAAATGCTGTACATGAAATTACCCAACGTAATTGTTGGAAGGGTGGTAGACTGCCCACTGGTGCCTTGTGCTTTCATTTCAGTTGTCGTCACATGCAGTACAAACACTTCATGCTACACCATTAGTTTCAGGAGTAGCATTTATGGATATGCATACATTCTGGAATACAAGAATGTTTACAACAACGCAAAACTCAGCTTCATTATGTGGAGCAGGAAGCCATTTATTTTGTGCGACCCATGCAGCTATAGTACTTTTCGAACCACCACTAACATTGTTTGCGCTCTACACATTCTGCTGTTTGCTTACTTGCCTTTACATGCACTAGTATGTGCGTGAGTAAGCCACACCAGCTTTGCCATTTTGCAGACTCACTACAAACTGTCCCACCTGCAGTTACATGTTTTCTTCAACTGTACGACCCACAGGCAACCTCTTGACACTTTCCGTCACACTGCTCAGTGCAGACACGATGTGTCTGTTTCACCGGTCATGGAAAGGCAAGCAGCACATCAATCAAATTAATGCGACATTTACCATGCACACGTTACACTGCAGGTTGCTGTTCATTGTTTACCAGTGGCATCATACAGTCAGGCATGCTTTGGCCACACATTGATAGGTTTGCAGAGCCACCCACGTAGTCTGCAGGAGTACTTGAAATGCATTAGCCTACCATATGAATCCGTACGGCTGACAGGGGCGGCGTTACCAGCACACAGTGGATGACCTATGCATGGGTATAGGTGTGGAACGGATACACTTGTGCTTCCACAACTATTTAACAGTGCATTAGAAGATGCAGACATGTGGCCACTAATGGAGTCCTATGGATACTTGCAGTG
Organism: Ambystoma mexicanum; assembly: GCF_040938575.1. Lineage (NCBI taxonomy): Eukaryota > Metazoa > Chordata > Amphibia > Caudata > Ambystomatidae > Ambystoma > Ambystoma mexicanum. The sequence goes on from NC_090925.1 coordinate 173,425,059, forward strand.
TGATTGTACATACGCCAACCAGGTGCAGTCTCCCTAGGAAACGTCCATATTGCTCATCAGTAGTCATCTCGGCCAGTACCGTGCGGCACAGATTCTCCATGCAATGTTAACACAAAAAGAGAAACTACTCATACACTCACCAACATTTACAATGTACATCTGTAATTGCTAAGATACACCAACACTATTCCGTAAAGGAAGGGGTAGCGCAAATGGATACATACACAAGAAAATTTGGCCTTTCCACACCTTTATCATGAGGAATCGGTAATAAACCATTGTTAACAGGACTTTAAGGTGCTGTTGCAGTACCAAACAGCTATTATCTGTACAGAAAACACTATGCTAAAGCAACGTTCTGGTTAAAGTGCCCTAATAAAAACCTATGAAACTCACTAACAAAAACATTGTTAAAGGGACGTTATGCTTAAGTTGCACAAGTAAAAACCTATGCAATTCAATTGACAAATGTTGTTACAGGGACGTTATGGTCACAGGTAAAACCAAATCCCCCCCCACAATTCGCCAGTTATAGTAAGCTAAGCAACCATAACTCGCGCCACCAGTGTGTACTGCAAGGACTAACACCCATGACATCAAAGATGCCATCACAAATCTCATTGATGACATCACTGATGACATCACATGTGTGTCTGCCCTTTTTTGTTCCCTGACATAAGTAGGCCAGGTGCTTTTCTTCACTAACAGTCAGGAAGTAACAATTCCAAAGGTTCTATCTTTGAGTACAGCACCCTTCTCATATGTTCTTGCACTACTTTCCTCAGGGTTCATTCACATCATATGATACATATACATACAGGGGAAGAAGAAAGCATAAAACACAGCAATCATTTCTGTGCATGAAGATAATCAGTTATGTTATGAACACTTTCTGGTAATACTGCTCCTTGTTTGCTTCCTGTAATTTCCCTGTATATGCTCATATTTGTATGCATTATTGTGTCTTTATGTTTTCTGTGCAGTAGTGCAATTATGTAGTTATTAAGGCAATGGTAGCTACCTCTTACATGTTTCACAGTGCCCGAATCTCTAAAACGACCCCTGTCTGTGTTCTGTTTAATAGAACGTCTACAGAGTGGGGTAAATCACGGTTAAAGAATTACCTAAAACCATACCCTCACTTTGTTTCCCAGATGCTGCAGCAGCAGCAGCTACAGCTCTCAAACATCTCGGCAACGTGCATGCAACAGGATCTAACGTGGAGGAAAAATAACTGCATGGTCTATTCTTGACCCCATGTTCCTGTGTTAAAACAGCCAAAGCACATCATTCACATTCATGCACATACAACACAAAGATATTTTCGTAATTTGGTGTGCCCAAAACTGGTGCTAAACACAACGCAGCCTTGAGCAGATCAAAAGCATTCTGCCAATCCATGTTCCACGGTAAAGGCAAAGAAATGGCAACATAGGTTTTATCCATCTGTGAAAGGCACAGTGAGTAAAAGCAGTGGCTGCGAACTCTCAAGTGGTTAATAACCACTGAACAGGTTATCATGTCTGTTCTTGCGAGAGAGGGGCGCCCGCTACCTTTGTAAAACTATTTGTTAAGGAACCTGGGATTGGTAACCCTAGGTCTCCTGGGGGCAACCAGACGTGGTCTCCCTCTCACTGTGCTTAGAGAGGCATCAGCTTCACCTCACTGATGATCCCCAACAAGGGTGAAACACGTGTATGGGGTTGCTGGTGGTACTCTCGTTCAGATTGGAATTGCCATTGTATTTCGGTGCTGGACTGCCCCTGGGCAGGACAAAGACTGATATGCAAATGGATATTTCCCATCTGTGAAAGGCACAGTGAGTAAAAGCAGTGGCTGCGAACTCTCAAGTGGTTAATAACCACTGAACAGGTTATCATGTCTGTTCTTGCGCGAGAGGGGCGCCCGCTACCTTTGTAAAACTATTTGTTAAGGAACCTGGGATTGGTAACCCTAGGTCTCCTGGGGGCAACCAGACGTGGTCTCCCTCTCACTGTGCTTAGAGAGGCATCAGCTTCACCTCACTGATGATCCCCAACAAGGGTGAAACACGTGTATGGGGTTGCTGGTGGTACTCTCGTTCAGATTGGAATTGCCATTGTATTTCGGTGCTGGACTGCCCCTGGGCAGGACAAAGACTGATATGCAAATGGATATTTCCCATCTGTGAAAGGCACAGTGAGTAAAAGCAGTGGCTGCGAACTCTCAAGTGGTTAATAACCACTGAACAGGTTATCATGTCTGTTCTTGCGCGAGAGGGGCGCCCGCTACCTTTGTAAAACTATTTGTTAAGGAACCTGGGATTGGTAACCCTAGGTCTCCTGGGGGCAACCAGACGTGGTCTCCCTCTCACTGTGCTTAGAGAGGCATCAGCTTCACCTCACTGATGATCCCCAACAAGGGTGAAACACGTGTATGGGGTTGCTGGTGGTACTCTCGTTCAGATTGGAATTGCCATTGTATTTCGGTGCTGGACTGCCCCTGGGCAGGACAAAGACTGATATGCAAATGGATATTTCCCATCTGTGAAAGGCACAGTGAGTAAAAGCAGTGGCTGCGAACTCTCAAGTGGTTAATAACCACTAAACAGGTTATCATGTCTGTTCTTGCGAGAGAGGGGCGCCCGCTACCTTTGTAAAACTATAGGTTTTATCCTTAATGAAACATTTGGGATCCACTGTCTACAGTATGAAGCCATGCCTATTAAAGCTCTGACCTCTTTCTGTGTATTTGGGACAGACATGCTAGAGATGTTTTGTATCCGTACAGGTGTCAGTCTTCTTCCCTCCTTTGACAGGAGATAGCCTAAGTAGACGACCTCCTGTCGACAATATTGACATTTTTCAGCGAAGCCTTATGCCCATGTTCTTCTAAATGAATAAGCAGCAACACAGTGCCTTCTTTGCAAGCAACTTCAGAATCAGCAGCTAGAAGTAGACCATCAATGTACTGCAACAACGTGCAAGTAGAAGGTAACTGAAGTGTGTAAAGCTGTTCTTTCAACGTTCTACTATAGATGCTTGGACTCGATGCTTGGACTCTCAGTGTACCCTTGCGGCACACTAGCGAATGTAAACAAGGGTCCCCCTAGGGTGAACGCGAACAAATATCTGCTTTCAACATGTACAGGAATACTGAAAAAAGCATTTTATAAATCTACAACACTAAAATGTGTAGCCGTAGCTGGAATCATGGTCAATATTGTAGTAACATTAGGTACAATCGGAAACTGTGGAGCAACAACCTTGTTAATGGCGCACAAGTCAATAATAAAAGGAAAAGGAATTGCATTATCCCCTTTCTTATAAACTTGTAGGATCGGACTGTTACACACGCTCCCTGAAATTTCCTCAATCACACCTATGTGCACCAAACCTGAAATAATACTCTTCAAAGCCTGATCACCTTCAACCGAAATCTTACACTGCGGAATAAGTAGGAATTTAACACCGGGTTTCAACACAATTTTAACTAGTTCAATTTGTAAAATGCCAACGTCATTATCATTAACTGCCCATAAACATGACGGAACCTTATCCAATTCAGCCGGTAAAGGCCTAGACAAAAATTGTGGAACGGAAGTTTGTTGAGGCAAAATCGTTAAATGTACTCCATCCAGAGAACAGTAAATTACAGCATTTAATTATTTTAATACATTTAATCCCAATCTGGCGTGGATGACTTCTTTCCTCTCTGACTGACCCTCCCAGGTCCAACTTGGGTCCTTCCTCTCCGATATCTTTTTCTCTACCTGTGGTGTCCCCCAGGGATCTAACATCTCTCCCTGGCTGTTCAACCAATACCTGGCACTCCTTGCCCACCGCATCGCCGCTCTCTGCCCCAATTTTCAGTGCTATGCGGATGATACCCAGCTCATTTTCAGGCTACCCCCGGCCTCCTCCTCTCCCTCTCTCATCTCTGACTGTCTGTCTGCTATCCAGGTATGGTGTGCCACCAATGACCTCTGCCTTAATGCCAGTAAGACTATTCATCGGCACACTCACCCCCTCCTTCCCTGCAGCTCTCTGGCCGGCCTCTCTTGGCCCTCTTCCTGCTCCCACCTGCAAGGCTAAAAACCTTGGGGTCACCTTTGACTCCACACTCTCCTTCTCTCCTCACATCTCTGACGTCTCTAAGAAGTCACACTACCAGCTGCACCTCCTCAGAGGTATTCTTCCTTTCCTCTCCTTCCCCCAGAAGCTCACTGTCTCCAGAGCCCTGGTTCTCTCCAGGCTGGACTATTGTAACAGCCTCTATCTCAAACTGCCTGCCTCTACCCTCCGCCCTCTGCAACTTATCCAGAACAGGACTGCGAGACTTGTCCTTGGCCTCAAGCCTAGGGACCGCATCTTTCCAGGACTGAATTCTTTGCACTGGCTTCCAGTGGCTGCGAGGATTAAGTTCAAAACCTGCATTGTCCACAAGGCCTTCTGGGGCCTGGGGCCGCAATACCTTCAGCTCTCTCTTCCTAAATATCTTCCTTCTTGAGCTCTTCGCTCATCCACCTCCAACTCCCTCAGGGTCAGTCGCTTCTCCAAGCAAAGAGTTGGTGGTAGATCTCTCTCATCGGCAGGGGCCTCCCTCTGGAACAGCCTTCCTGCATCCCTTAAACTTGAGGAGAACCATCTTTGGTTCCGGAAGCACCTCAAAACCTTCCTCTTTGCTTCTGCTTTCTCACCCCCCTCCCATGCTGATGTCCTGGCTGTTATTGCACTGGTTACCTGGCCACCCTTCTGATCTCGGTCCTGGGCCCCGCCAGCTGCACACCTGCATTGCCTCCACGGCAACCCTTGCACCTGGCTACTGTTTCTCTGTATCCCTAAAGTCCCCCTACCAGCACTTACATATGCACTTACCTTGCACTTGCCACCCCTGGCCTTTTACTATCTTATTTATTATAATATCCCATGTACTGCACTTTTCCCCATCACTTACCCCTAACACTTTTCCCTTTCCCCCTACCCATGCACTTGCGTGATCTGAATGACACCAAGCCTAGTAAGATCGTTGTCTGTCTTTCCTTGTCCCCCTTCCCTTGCCTTGTCGCGCCTTGAAACACTTGTGTATAGGCACGTTATAAATGCCATATCATATCATATCATAACAATTAGTCGTCAAAAGAAATGGACATGAATCTGTAAATGGCCCCAGTGAAATCGGTACCGGCCGAGAGACCGGATTTGCCACTGGCGTACCAGAGAACCCTACAGAAATGTTGTTTTGCCCTGACAGGGGAATATGTGGAACCTATGAATGATCAATAGAACACCTCTGTGCTCCTGTATCTATTAATAATAGATGCTCCCTATTCCCCACCTTCATTTCAACATAGGGCCCTTTCTGATCAATGGCAATAGGTACTGGTTCCAGACCCTGCTTCGGGCTGTCCTAACAGAACAGTATATCATCAAATGCAAATTCCTCCGAAAAATAAACAGTCCAAGGATTATCAAAAATGTTCCCACTATTAACACTTTGTTGCTGAATATCTTGTGAAGGTGTCTGGTGATTCGGAGTAAATTGACTTCTACCAGGACCCCCTATCCCAGGACGGCCTCTGGATCATCTACCCATGGTACCATATGTGATATTTGATCTCTGCTGAAGGATTGGGCATTGTGCTCGCCAATGAACTTCCTGTCAACAATATGCACACTGCTTCATGTGTACAGGACCCATTTGCGCATTACCCTGTGGTATAAATAGGCCTCTAAACTGTGTATTCCCACCTCTGGCTCCTCTAGCTATCTGCTGAAATAATACTTTCGTTTTCAAGTCTCCCTTCATCTTTTTGCCATCTCCTTCTCTGTATTAACCCTATATTCATAGTACTGAGCCATATATAATACTATAGATTGTTATTTTGTTTGCCCAGGCATTCAGAAGTCATAATCTGTGATTGGATTTCAGGCAACAATCCACGCACAAACCTGTCTACAAACAGCATTTATCCTGACTCTATACTCAAGTCTTGACCACTAAAACCTGAAAACACTTGCTCGAACCTATTAAAATACTCAGTTGCACCCTCTGACTTCAATTGTATGCAAGCTGTAAGTTTATCCCATATCATTCTTTTCTCAGGAACCATAGTTTTCAATGTAGTTCCTATTCTGTCTGGCAACATCAGTATCACTTGTGGCGGTTTCTCACCAGCATTCCTTTCCCATCTATTCGTACTAAGTTATCCCATGTATCACCCATGCCTGATCGTCTACAGTTCTAATCTTCTTCCATAAATCAGCAGGTAGGATCACGGGAAATAACAAATCCATATCACCAAGTGTGAAAACGGATGAATGCAAGGCAGATTCAATTTCTTTATAAAATCCTGTTGGATTCTTCCTGATATCTGGAATTGTTTGTCTAATAGTATTCACTTCCTGTCTAGAAAATGGAACATGAACAAACTGTGAGACATAATGTGCTTGAATAGTAGTGGCAGGTGTACCCGCTCCAGCATTAGCTGGAATTTCTACTTTATGAACAAATGTCGGGGAACCTCCCTCATTAGCAATTGTAAAACAGGCAAATCTGAACGCTTAACGCTTATTAAGCAACAAAGCTAAATCAAGTGACAAAGTAGTCAAAACGGTATCGGGTGAAAATGCTCTTTTGTAAATGACCATCAAATCTGCGGGACAACAAAACTTTCTCTTCATAAATTCATCTTGTAGATACTCTACCATCACCTGTAACACTTTCCTTTGCATTGCCGGAGCATACTAACTAAATGTGTCATGCACTTCAATGGGAGAAATTGAAACATCCGAAATCCATCTAAGAGCGTCTCTTGTGCAAATGCGCATTTCTTCACTCATTGGTTTCAATGGAGGAAGAAATAGTTTCTGCACATATGAAACTTCCCATTCATTATCATCCATTTCATCTCTCTGTAACCTATCTAGCTCCCTTTTAAACTCAAATACCATTGCAACATTCTCATGTACTTTCTCCGCAGTGTCCCTTGAGCGGGCTAGGACATTCAAATCCCTCAACCCCTGTGGGACATTCATGTCTGTCAAATCACTCCATATATCAGCTAAATGCGTTCCCATCTGTTATTTCAAAATAGTCTGTTCAGGAATACCTTCTTTGACAGAAATCGCAACTAAAAACAGCCGATTCTTCGCCCTCTTCTATATATTTTCTAGCCTACGTATGCAATTCTCTTTTACTAGATTTAGATACTGTACCACGAGCCACTATTCTTGAATCAACTCCCGCCCCTTCAACTACTACAGGTGGAGCCGAACCACCTGGTAAGGAGTCAATAGGTAGCAAAGGCAATACCACTGGAGGAGCAGGCAGAATTATAGGGACGGCAACTGTCGGTAAGGGTGGGGGTGCAGGAGGAGGAACAACAACATGAAGGGGAACAACAACGGGAGGAGGCGCAACAACGGCAGAAGGCACATTGGGAGGTGGTGCATTGGAAACAGTTCAACATTCATTCAACAATTTATTAATTAACTCATCTGAAGTATGAAAATCCTGAGACGGATATATTTTTTTGCACATCAAGTTGAAAAGCCCTATCCATACTTCTAATATATTGTGACTGTTTCTGCTGATCATGCAATAGTGCTTTCGCAGCATTTGTCATGTGTCTACTTGCATGTTTTTCTTTATTTCTGAGTTGCTGCATAGATTCCTTTAACCAATCTTTAACTGCATCAAATGCTGCAGGCCTTAGCCTTTTTCATCAACAATATGGATTCTAAATACTCTAGGCAGGGTTACAGCGTCCTGCCCATCTTCGAGTTACATATTAATTAAGGGTTCATAGTCAGTTCACATAACTAATACAGAATCAATGTTTTCCTCAAACACTAGACATGTTCTCCTACACACATAGCACAATGGTAACATTTGTTTTCAAGCTTAAAGTAAGTCCAGTTTCAAGGAAGGTACACACAGATTCCTGCAAAGGCACACGGTTTCAGCTGTTCAGCATTCTGATCGACTGTTTGAACGAGGATGGCACTATTGTTATAGACAACATATAAATTACTGTTTAGTTTAACTCTAGTTTAGCTCCAAGGTTTCTTAGTGCAGGACAAACAATCCACTCTCAGCAGCCACAACATGTTTATCTGCGTTGACACAGTGCAAAGTTCATTTTTCCCTGCTGTAGCTGAAAACACAAAGTTTAACATGAGGCAAAAACAGGAGTTAAACAAAATGGTGGATGATTCTAAAATGGCAGCGTAGTCAGCCTTACTCAGGTTCATTTATATATGATTTTCAGTGCGATGCGAATGCGCTTAGGCCAATGTTCGTTATCAAGCGACATTATGTGAAATATACTTTAACAAGATGATGCATTTAGATCCTTCTACCTATCCTGGTACTCATCTAGTGAGGTTGAAAATGAAACTAGTTTTGGTGATTTCTTGTGTATGTTTTGCATTCCTAAATTGTCTAAGAATGCTGCAGAGAACATGGCTCGCCCTATTTGGGAGAAGAAGATATCTGTGTCTATTTCTGCACTTTGAAATGGCTGAAGCCCTGGCCCAGATGGCTTTTCAGACCAATTTTATAAATGAACTTAGGAAACAATTAATCCTTATCAATCCACTTTGGTTAAGGCATTTCTGGAGCAACATATCCTCCCGCTGTCCATGTAGCATGCCTCAATAACTCATTTTGAAAGAATGGAAAGACACTCTTGAGAAAGGTATTTATTGACCAGTATTGATTTAAAAATCATTTCTAAAATACTGGCAGACCATGCTTGCAGACATAATTCATACTGACCAGGGGGGTATTATTATGACAATATCTCTGGCAGATCATTTGCGCCGGTAACATCACATAATAGATATTGCAGACCCATTTTCATCTGTATAGATCTGGAGAAGGCCTTCAACAGAGTCAAACTGCCCTTTTCTCACCATTACACACGGATCCAAGTGACCAGCCACATGCGAGGCGGTCCGTACGTTAAGATCCAGGTGACATACCTTTCAATGTAGACACCCAACATTTGGGATCTGGACTGGGACCCTGACATCTGGAATGCTCATTGTTTAATACCGATTCCACTTAAGGGAATAAGCAAACAATCCATTTGGAGGTTGCACCCCTAATGAAAAACAGACTGCAAAGTAAGCCATATACAGAGAGGTCCACCCTTCAAATATCCCCCACAATTTACAAAAAAGAGGTGCTGCCTTTAATTTGTTTCACAGGTGATGAAGGCAGGGCTGTTTTTCCAAAACACAACCTATGCAGCAGAAACTCAAGTAACTTAAGTCAACGTTTTCTCTAGATTTTAACCTCACATCACCTTTTGGTCTTGCACTCTTTTTTAATTTAGCTGTTTTTGTGAAAGTTGCACTTAACAATAAGTGTACTATTATATATATTATAAACTTCACTAAGGTACCTGGCAAGGGTCTCAATCATCCTGGTAATCACAACACATGTTCAGCAAACAATGATCGAGTCCCATAGTGTCATACTGGACTTGCTTCACCAAAATATAGTGCTTATTCTCTTTACTGTTGCCACATTGCTGTCATACACTATAATAAATGTTCTTTATTTCTTGGATTTAAAAATATTTCATCACATTTTATCACATGTCATCATGTACAAAACAACATATTACTGTACATCACTTTTCATAAACCTGAATACACATTTTATTTATTTATTTTATTTATTTTGCCATTTGTATAGCGTGCCTAAGCCTTAGGCATCTGGACGCTTATCTTACAAGGTATGAGGTACATTCTCTAGCATTGCATCTTTCATGGATTCACATGCTGTGAATTTTTCCCATCATCAGGCTGGGAAATCTTGGTAACTTTAAATTAGCATTTTCCCTATGGAAAACTTTGACACTTTAGTGTCCTATCGACGTTCTTTTTGGGTGCTTTAGGCTCCACCAATAGGATGCCTGATATAAATAGCCCCGCCCCTTTTTGTGTGTGTTACACAGCACCTTCAGTGCAGTGACACAGGGTTGTCTTTGAGACTTCCCACTGACTCCATTTTTCTGGGATTTACTACTTTTGGCGGGCTTCTGTCCAGAAGCCCTCCTTTGGCGCCTGGGTGTCTAGGTGGGCTGAATGTGAGGGAGGGGTTTAGTCACCCCCTGCACAGGGTCTCCATGGAGACCCAAGTCGCACTTTGTGTCAATTGGCTGAGGTGGTTGTCCGGGCCGGACAACCCCCCTGCTGAGTGATGGACAGCCAGGCTGTGTGAATGGGGGACTTTGGCATAAAAGGCAGGATTCTTGGGCTGGAAGTCAGAGTCGCCACTGGAACTGCAAAGAACCGAAGAGGAGCGGAGAAGAAGACGGCTGCTGCAACTCCCGAGTCCCAGTGAAGCCCTGCTGCAGTCCTGAGGTATCTACTCTTCAACGACAAGAGAAGATCCAGTCCAGAGTCTTCTTCCCTTGAGCCTGGTGGGATCAACCAGCTCACCTTCCAAAGCCAGAGGATCCTCTTCTTGGTCGAAATCGCTGCACACAGCTGTAGTGGTCCGGATAGCCATCTGAACAGCCTCTCCTGTTTTAAAGGAGCACACCTTTTATTCACCATTGCTTTGTTGCTGCTGCTGGCCTCATCCCTGGTTAGTGCAGATCGCTCCAGGCATCCTCCTTCTTGTCCCCATGACTGAAGCTCCAGGAACCGTGAGTCTGCAGGAACTAACAGGAATAACTGCTGTAGCACCAGTTTTTCTTCAAAAAAATAAGGTACTGTGTCCAACTTCGAGGAATTGGGGTGAACCCTTTCTCCTCACCCAGGGCTTGCCCTTGTCTTCCATCCCTCTTATAAATTTTGATTCCCTGGTGACAATATCCAAGTACTCCTGGCAATCTCAAATCATGAACTGTTATAACCTTGTGATTCTCAACAACAGGGCCCTGTCCCATTTGACACTGGCGCAGGCCTATTGACTTTTATCTACGTTTTAGAAAGTGTCCTTGGATTCTAGCTGTCTTGACAAAAGTATTGCCCATGATTTTTGTCCCCTATTCTCTTGTGTTAATTCATTTGTTAAGTGTGTTTGACTATGGTAACATTTCTTCTTGCGGGTACGCCTTTCTTTGGTAAGACAGAACTGTCATTACTATCAAAACGTTTTCACGTATTAACCCACGGTAATGTCTTTGTTTCACAACACCGGTCTTCCAAATCCAAAGGTACTTACCTTGAATTGTACTGCACAAGGGGAATTGGTTGTGTGGAGTATATTTGAAGTGTGGTTTTAATTCAATAGAAGTGAAGTGTTTTGTGAACAGATGGTTTGGCTGTTCATTTAACCAGAAACCTTGAGTCAGTGTTTGCTTGAATCACAGTAATTGTAGTCCTTTGTGTAATCTCTACTACTGCTCTTTTGCTGTTGAGATAGGTCTGGCTGGTCAGCCATCTCTACCACTTTTTCTGTGTAGTACAGGCTTGTACCAAAGGTGAGATTGTACTACCACTTGTAGTCTTAATTGTGTGTAGTGGTCCCTAAGGGCACTTCACAGGATTCTGCCTAAAACTGGTTTACAGAGGTGGGATTTTTAAGTATAGTGATTAAACTTAGAGTGCTGCTATTACCTTGGGTCAACTATCTACAAGGCTAAACACCACTAATTCTGTTAACTGAAAAATCAATTCAAATATGGAAAACTACAGTGAAGAGAGTCTCTTAAACTACACTGCTGAGGTTTTGAGAACCATGTGTAGAGAGAGGAGCCTCTCTGATAAAGGAAAGAAATCTGAACTAGTTGCTAAATTATTGGGAAATCAAAGTCTGGAGAGTGGGTCAGAAGGGCCTACCCCTCCAGCAAATGTGGATACTGATGTTTCTGATTCTGAGAGTGTTGGATTAGAAGAAGTAGATGAGTCCTTGTTAGGAAACCCTACAACTCCCTTGCCTGCTCAGAAACCACAACCTCTGTCCACAGGGACCCCATCAGATCCTACACTAACTCCTGAATTTATTGAGAAAATGAGACTTGAGTTAGACGTGAAACGTATTGAGGCACAAACTGCCATGAAACATCAAGAATTAAGGCTCAGAGAAATGGAGATGGCTCATGCTTTAGAGATGAAGAAATTGTCTGTAGAAAGTGCTTCTCTCACAGGATCTTCTAGTTCTTCCAGTAGTAAGAGACCTCATATGGCAAAGGAAATGATTGGTATGTATGAGATTAAACGTGATGTTTTGGATTGGTTAGCAATGTTTGAATACCATCATGGGATTCAGGGTATCTCAGGGAATCAATTGATTCCTTGGCTTTTCTCTAGGCTCCCCCCTGTTGCACGTGATGCTGTAATGGAGTTGGGGGAGGTGGATAAGCAGGATTATGAGTGTGTGAAGCTAGCTTTGATAACTAGATTTGGGAAGCCCCTCCCCAGTACCTTAAGAGGTGTAGGACCCTCAAAAAGCATGATGGTACCCCTTGGGCTACCTGGTTGTGTGACTGTTTGAAAAACTTAGATGGTTGGGTTAAGGGTTACAAGGTGAACACTTATGAAGATTTGAGGAATCTGTTATGTTGGAGTCAATTTATGAAGCCTGCTCTCCTGAGCTTAGACAGCACTCGGCTGAATCAGAGGAGATAGATCCCAAGAAGTTAGCTAAGGCTGCTGACTTGTGCTGACTTGTGGGTTGCCAACAGGGCTACTCACAAGGATTCTGGCGCAACTCAGAAAAAGGATGAGGGAAAGCAGCCAACGAAAGATAACAAGAGAATTCCAATAATTCCAATCAAAAAGAGGGCCCCAAACAGAACCAGGTTAAGCCACAAGGGAAACAGAATCAGGCTAGTGTACCATCTGGTGCTAAACCAGGTGGAGGTCAGAGTAAGCCTCCATTCAATAGGACATTTGGTAAATGTTTTGTTTGTGAAGCTACTGACCATGTGAAAGGGGATCCCAGATGTAAGGGTAAACCTTCAGAGGTCCACACTGTCTCCTTAGCCTTCTCCCAGGTGGAAGAAGTACCTATGACAAGTGGGAACTTTCAATTACTGGCTGATGAACCCATGAGAGTCTCCGCTAGTCTTTCTTTAGTGTCCTTGGGTCTTTGGGAACAACAGAACTTAGATGTCTATAACTCAATCACAGATAATACTAAAGAGTATTATAAAGATAGTGTTCTTGTGAATGGTCAGGAGACCCCTGCCATCAGAGACACTGGAGCCAGCATAGCTGTGGTTGATGAACATTTTGTCAAGGTAGAGGATGTTGCTAAGGCACCCAACACCTAACCAAGTTAGCTGGAAACCCTGTGCAAATGGCTCCCCAGTTACCAGCTCTCATCCAGTGCAATGACATGACTGTCAGAATGGTTGTAGGTGAAAGGGTCTACTCCAATTGATTTGAATGCAATAGTTTCGAGTCAAACGTACCGGAAAAAAAGGTCACATTTTTTTCTTTTGGGGGGGGGGTCCCCCCACAAACCCCTGTTTTTGTTGTAAAACCCCTTTTTTTCCTATACGGAAGCCAAAAAATAAAAATACATTTAAAAAAAGGCTTTCAACCTTTTTTTTCCGACCTTTTGTTTCGAGACCATTGTCATTCGAAACAATGTATTCGACCCTTTGACTGGACACCGTCAGAATGCCTGTTAGTGTGCAAAGTGATGTACCTGGGAGAGTCCTGTTGGGTAATGACCTAAAAACTCTTGGAGTTGTGTCTAGTACCCCCAGACCTCCCAGTAAAAGGAAGCAGGAGCTCACAAGGTCTGCTAGGGAGAGAACCTTGAGAGGCTCTCCTGGGGACTTGTTAGAAGAAGCAATCACCCCAAGTCCACAGGACTTACTTACTGCTATTGCAAGACAAAAGGAGACAAAGGGGAAACCCAAGTCTACCAGCAAGAAGACAGCAAGCACCCATGTGCCTACAAGGACATCACCAAGACTGTCCAAATTCACACCTGTGACTCCTCCACCAGCTAAGGCTGAGTGTGAGGTTCAACCCTGTATGGTTACACCAGATACTGAGGACTCTGATCTTGAAGAAAATCTTACTCTGGTTTGAGATATTGACCCTGTTGAACATCCTGAGCTGCAATCTTTACTGGCAGAAGGTGGACCCAACAGGGCAGACTTCAGCAGAGGACAATGAGAGTGTCCTACTCTTGAAGGTCTTCGCCTACAGGCAGCTTCTCAGCTTGATGGGGGAAAGCCTGGGGAGTATAGATTGCACTGGGAAGATGGCCTCTTCTACAGTGAACCGACTGAGTCAACCCCTGGGGACTGCAAAAGAACTGTAGTGCCTCTAGTGAACTGACTCCAGTTCCTACAGTTAGCCAACGAGATACCTTTGGCTGGACACTTAAGTTTTAAGAAGACCAAGGAAAGGCTCTTACTTTACTTCTACTGGCCTACGATGGGTTCAGAAGTAGACAAGTTCTGTAGGAGTTCTCACACTTGCCAAAGCTCTGGCAAGAGTGGAGCCAAGAATGTGGCACCCTTGGTGCCTCTCGCAGTGGTGGGAGTTCCTTTTGAGAGGGTCGGGATTGACATTGTTGGTCCTCTTGACCCTCCCACATCTTCAGGTAACAGGTTTATCCTGGTTGTTGTAGACCATGCTACTAGGTATCCTGAAGCCATACCTATGAGAACTGTTATGGCTCTGGCTGTGGCTAAGGCCCTACTTGATATTTTTTACCAGAGTAGGTTTTCCTAGGGAAGTGCTATCTGACAGGGGATCACATTTTATGTCCCACTACATGCAAGCCATGTGGAAAACCTGTGGAGTCACTTACAAGTTCTCTACTGCCTACCACCCACAAACCAATGGGTTCGTGGAGAGGTTTAACAGAACTATGAAGAGCATGATAGGTGCTTTAGAAGAACCCCTTAAAAGAAAGTGGGACCTTCTACTGCCATGCCTTCTCTTTGCATATAGAGAAGTCCCTCAGGAGGGAGTAGGTTACAGTCCCTTTGAACTTCTCTATGGCCATCCAGTCAGAGGTCCATTGGCCCTGATTAAGGAGGGGTTGGAGAGTGCTCCTTCCCCCAAGCCAGTCAGAGTGACTGACTATGTGATAGGTCTCCGGAGGAGAATGTCGCACATGATGGCAGAGGCAAGTGATAACTTGAGGGCTGGTCAAGCTCTGGTCAAACATTGGCATGACCAGAAGGCTAACATAGTTGAGTTTACTCAAGACCAGCTTGTTCTTGTTATGGTACCCACAAGGCAGAGGGCCTTGCAGGACAAATGGATAGGACCCTTCAAAGGTGTGGGTAAACTTGGAGAGGTGAACTATCTGGTGGACTTAGGCAATCCTAGGAGGCTCCCAGTGTCTTTCACACCAACCGTTTAAAGGCTTACGTCTCTAGACCTGAAATAGGAGCTTTGCTTCAAGCTTCAGCTCAAGAGGAGGAGGAGAGTGAACCTCTGCCTGACCTCCTCAGAGGCTTACCTTTAGATGAGAAAGTGGAAGGAGTTAATCTCTCTTCCAGTTTCACATCTGACCAGCAGGATGAGTGCAAATTACTGTTGAATCAGTTTTCTTTCCCGTTCTCACTTTCACCAGGCTTGACCCCTTGGGGCCTGCATGATATCCTCACTGGTGACCGTTTGCCTGTGAAAAGCAGGGGGTACAGAATGCCAGCCAATGTCAAATCCCACATAAGGAATGAGGTCAACATGATGCTTGATATCGGGGTTATAGACCCTCTACTAGTCCATGGTCTAGCCCAGTTGTGCTTGTACCAAAGGCAGGATCCAAGGAGTTGAGATTCTACGTGGACTATAGAGCTCTAAATGCAGTCACAAAGACTGATGTCCATCCTCTTCCTAGGACAGATGCGCTAGTGGATAAACTTGGTGCAGCCAAGTACCTCAGCACATTTGACCTAGCGTCAGGCTATTGGCAAACAGCCCTGATAGACCATGCCAAGGA
This sequence comes from Ambystoma mexicanum, assembly GCF_040938575.1. NCBI lineage: Eukaryota > Metazoa > Chordata > Amphibia > Caudata > Ambystomatidae > Ambystoma > Ambystoma mexicanum. Next base: position 173,440,923 of record NC_090925.1, read on the forward strand.
GAAAACTGCATTCTCCACCCCAGCAGGCCTCTACCAGTTTACGGTAATGCCTTTTGGACTAAAGAATGCACCTGCTACATTTCAGAGGATGGTCAATCAAGTTCTTAATGGGATGGAGGACTTCTGCACGGCATACTTGGATGACATTGCAGTGTTCAGCCCTACATGGAAAGAACATATTGATCACCAAGGATATGTTTTGCAGGCTCTTGAGCAGGCCCATCTGACCATAAAGGCAAGTAAATGTCAAAATGGTCAGAGCAAAGTGGTCTAGCTTGGACATGAGGTAGGAGGGGGTGAAATAAGGCCATTGCCTAGCTAAGTACAAGCTGTACGAAATGGGCCACCCCTACTACTCAAACCCAAGTGAGAGCCTTCCTAGTCTCACTGGGTACTACAGGAACTTCATAGAGAACTATGGGACCATAGCTTCTCCCTTGAATGTTATCTCCTCTCCAAAATTTCCTAAAAAGTCAGATGGAATGAGGAGTGCACTCAAGCCTTTGAAGGCCTGAAAAAAGCCCTTTGTCAAGCTCCAGTCCTAAGAGCTGCTGATTACCACCAACCCTTCATTGTACAATCTGATGCGTCTAATGCAGGTATAGGGGCAGTCCTTTGTCAACTGGATGAGAAAGGTAGGGAACATCCCATTTGTTTCATCAGCAGGAAGTTAAAGGATCCTGAGACAAGGTGGGCAACAATACAATGCAAATGCTTTGCTATTGTGTGGGCACTGATGAAGTTTAGACCTTACTTGTATGGATCTACTTTCATTATTCAGACTGACCACCAACCCTTGAGATGACTGATGCAAATGAAAGGGGAAAACCCTAAACTGCTAAGATGGTCAATCTGCCTGCAAGGGTTTGATTTTACCATTGAGCACAGAGCAGGAAGTCACCACCAAAATGTTGATGATCTCTCTAGGATGTTTATAACTGACTAGAGGTATGAGATCCATCCAGGAGTGGATTCAATCCTCCAGTCCCTTAGTCTGGGGGGGCGAGTGTTATGGAGAATTCTCATTTATGGCTGATTTCCCTCACCTAGTGAGTCTCTCAGCAGCTTTTCTGGATTTCCGGAGTTTATTTTTTCCACCTGATAAGAGTGTGAGCCTTTTCCTCACTCTTACATGTGTTTTGCCATGTGCATTTCTACTGTTTGTGTGATCTTGGGCTCTGGAGCTACACCACTCCATGATCCCCACTGTTTCTGTGTGTTACAGAGCACCTTCAGTGCAGTGACACAGGGTTGTCTTTGAGACTTCCCACTGACTCCATTTTTCTGGGCTGACTACTGTCCCCCAGAAACATGTAAAGTTGACATTAACTTTATATAGTCACTTTAAACTACAGACCCAGTACACCCCATCTTACATGGAGTATTGGAAAGGGTTAGTTCCTACCCCTTTTTGTCTGTGCCTCTATGAGCTTTATTTTGCTCTCTTAACACTAAGACTTGGCTTGTGGCAGTGGTATCTACCCTAACTTTTCTACCGCGATTATAATATATAAACGTGGTACTGTTTTAGGCTATTTTATTAGCCTCGAACTTAAACCCGCTGGACCAAATACTTTTTATTTTGGCTCTGGTCGGGTTTTATCACCATTTCTTTTTTGTTAAAATCCTTCTTGTGTTTTACTTTGCGCGGCAAACCAGGTCTGCCTTCTTTGTTTGCCGACCTTTGGTGGGCTTCTGTCCAGAAGCCCTCCTTTGGCGCCTGGGTGTCTAGGTGGGCTGAATGTGAGAGAGGAGTTTTGTCACCCCCTGCACAGGGTCTCCTTGGAGACCCAAGTCACACTTTGTGTCGATTGGCTGAGGTGGTTGTCTGGGACAGACAACCCCCCGGCTGAGTGATTGACAGCCAGGCTGCGTGAATGGGGGATTTTGGCATAAAAGACAGGACTCTTGGGCTGGAAGTCAGAGTCGCCACTGGAACTGCAAAGAACTGAAGAGAAGCGGAGAAGAAGACGGCTGCTGCAACTCCCGAGTCCCGGTGAAGCCCTGCTGCAGTCCTGAGCTATCTACCCTTCAGCGACAAGAGAAGATCCAGTCCAGAGTCTTCTTCCCTTGAGCCTGGTGGGATCAACCAGCTCACCTTCCACAGCCAGAGGATCCTCTTCTTGGTCGAAATCGCTGCACACAGCTGTAGTGGTCCGGATAGCCATCTGAAGTGCCTATCCTGTTTTAAAGGAGCACACCTTTTACTCACCGTTGCTTCGCTGCTGCTGGCCTCATCCCTGGGTAGGGCAGATTGCTCCAGATGTCCTCCTTGTTTTCCCCAGGACTGAAGCTCCAGAAACCGTGAGTCTGCAGGAACTACCAGGAACAACTGCCGTAGCATCAGCTTTTCTTCAAACGAATAAGGTACGGGGGTCATTACGACCCAGGCGGTAAGTACGCCAACTTTACCACCATGGTGTAAACTCCACGGTGAGTGGGGCGGTAAATCCCCATTTCCCATTTTACCCTTCCCCATTCCCATTTTTGCCCCATAGGGCATAATGGGAGTGGGGAAGGCGCTAATTACGCCACCGTAAATTACGGTGGCGTAATTAGCACCAAGGCGGTTTAGCGCCATGGATTTTAACAGCTGCTAAAAGCAGCCGTTAAAATCGGAATCAGGCGTTAAGGGTTAACGACGGCGTTAACCCTTAACGCCTGAGTTGTAATAAGGCCCACTGTGTCCAACTTTGAGGATTTGGGGTGAACCCTTTCTCCTTACCCAAGGATTGCCCTTGTCTTCCTTCCCTCTTATAACTTTTGCTTCCCTGGTGACAATATCCATGTACTCCTGGCAATCTCGAATCATGAACTGTTCTAACCTTGTGATCCTCGACAACAGGACCCGGTCCCATTTGACACTGGCGCATGTTTTAGAAAGTGTCCTCGGATTCTAGCTGTCTTGACAAAAGTATTGCCTATGATTTTTGTCCCCTATTCTCTTGTGTTAATTCATGTGTTAAGTGTGTTTGACTACAGTAACATTTCTTCTCACGGGTACGCCTTTCTTTGGTAAGACCGAACTGTCATTACTGTCAAAAAGTGGTTGCGTATTAGTCCACGGTAACATTTGTTTCACAACACCGGTCAGTCAAATCCAAAGGTACTTACCTTGAATTGTACTGCACAAGGGGAATTGGTTGTGTGTGGTATATTTGGAGTGTGGTTTTAATTTAATAGAAGTGAAGTGTTTTGTGAACAGATGGTCTAAAAATAAATGTACTTTTACTTTTTAACCAGAAACCTTGAGTCAGTGTTTGCTTGAATCACAGTAATTGTAGTCCTTTGTGTAATCTCTACTACTGCTCTTTTGCGGTTGAGATAGGTCTGGCTGGTCAGCCATCTCTACCACTTTTTCTGTGTAGTACAGGCTCGTACCAAAGGTGAAATTGTACTACCACTTGTAGTCTTGTGTGTAGTGGTCCCTAAGTGCACTGCATAGGATTCTGCCTAACAATATGCATTAATTCCCGTACACACCACATTCATTGAGTTTCAATACTCCCTCCCGTACATCTATTGGGATTGAAACAAACTGAGTAGTATCTACTAATCACCAACACCACTATTTAATAACAAAAATGTGTCTACTTCTTTCAATGCCTGTCGACATGTGTTTCAGCTGGTTCTTGTTAGCCTACACTGGGGCTAAATATTGCTCTGGCCTTCTGCAGGACTGGAGTGGGATATTTGGGTAATTCATTTAGCAATGAGAGTGAGGTGGTTAATGTAAAGGGCACATGGGGAAGGATCACTAGTCCCAATACATGACGGTCACCATTATTAACAGAGAGAAAAGACTGCCTAAGCAAAATTGTCTCCTGCCGATGGTGGCTATTATAGACGCGTAACCTTCTTAGCGCACTGTATTCTTTAGCTACGTGGGCCCTGACTACCATAGATAATAGAAAGAATGTCAAAAATAACAAACACATTGGAATGCAGTACTAAAATGAAAAACATATCAATGTACCAAGTAGCCGGGAAACAAAACGGGTGCTTTAAAGGCATGATTCTATAACTCTCTCCCCATTGTACACAGTTCACTTACTCCTACAAAACAGCTAACTCTCCAACAGGAGTTTAACCCTGGTGCACTCGTTCTGCTCCACAGAGCTCCTGATTGACAGCAGGTTGTCTCTTATATCCATCAACAAGAGCTCTGGCAGCGAGCTACGGCTCTTTTTTAGCTAGACCTAATTTCAAAAAGTAAAGAGCAGCAGGGCAAACTCTTCTTTGTGAACCATTTATAATTGTAAAAGGCCTTATTTGTTTTTTTGTTGTTTTATTTTATTCGTATTTATATAGCGTACAACAGCCCGAGGACATCATGGCACTTGTTACAGTACAAAGCTTAGTTACTTAGTTACATGGTCATTAGCAATATGTATACAGATTGCAATATAGTTACATAGGGCCTCATTACGACTCAGGCGGTAAGGGGTTTACGGCGGCGTAAACAGCGCCGACCCTTACCGCCTGATTCCGATGTTAATTACGCCACCGTAATTTACGGTGGCGTAATTAACGCCTTCCCCACTCCCATTATGCCCTATGGGGCAAAAATGGGAATGGGGAAGGGTAAATGGGGATTGGGGACTTACCGCCCCGCCAACCTCGGAATGGGGCGGTAAGTCCGCCAACCACCATGGCGTAAACATAGTTTACGCCATGGTGGTAAAGGTACGACCCAGGCGGTAATTTACCACCTGGGTCGTAATGAGGCCCATAGTCATTAGCAGTATATATACAGGTCACAATATAGTTATATTACATTTGTGCTATATTGCAATATACATGGCAGAAGTGGAGGAGGCAGTCCTCCACTTGCTAGTTGACGAGAGTGGCCTTGAGGTTGTTGAGCGACAGACTAACTTCAAACTATGGCACAGAGTGACCATGCATGGACATGAGGAGGCACACAGAGACATAAGACTCTTGAGATTGTGCTGGGTCAAGAGATGGAAGTTTCAGCTCTAAGGGTGTCAGGGAGTGAGTTCCAGAGTTTCCGTGCAATATAGGAGAAGCCTAGACCTCCCGCTGTGGATCTCTTTATGCGTGGTATGTGTAGCTGGTTGGTGTTCTGAGCTCTGGTGGATGTGGTCCTTGATATTGCTTCGGATAGGCATGCTGGAGCGGTTTTGTTGATGCATCTGTGAGTGATGGTGAGGATTTTCAGAGTAATACAGTCTTTGACCTGGAGCCACCGAGCTTCACGTCTGGCGTGGGATATATGGTCTCTTCTAGGGATGCTCATGGCGGCTCTGAGGGCATTGTTTTGTGTGGTTTACAGTCCGTGAATGTTTTTGGCAGAGGTGCCAGCTAGGAGGGCGTTGCAATAATTGAGTTTGGCTCCTAGAGTTGCTCTAGCTATGGCCGAGCAGTTGGGGTGGATAAGTAGGGTTTAATGGCATTGATGAGTTTGGTGCTGAATGCTGATGCAGAGGTTATGGCGCGGACTTGTTTGTTCATCGATAGATTTGCATCAATGTGAACACCTAGAGTCTTGACAGAGGATGATGCGGAGATGGTTGAGTTGTCTATGTTGAAGTTGTTGTATTGGGGGCTTAGTTTTGATAATGTTTTTGTCTGGCCCAGGATGAGAATTTCAGTCTTCTCCCCATTAAGACGGAGGCCATTGATTGCCATCCAAGCTTGTATAGTGGCATAGATGTTGTGAAGGGCCGTGGCGTCTTGGTGATAGAGTCCAGATAGGGGTAAAAGTACTTGAGTGTCGTCTGCATATTTTGTATATGCAACACCCATGGAGTCAAGCAGGTCAAAGAGGGGCTTTGTGAAGAGGTTATAGAGGGTGGGGGCTGTACAAGATCCTTGGGGGACACCACAGTTTATAGTGGTAGGATCTGCGTTAGCTGTGTCAGAGTAGACCTGCATGGCTCTTCCTTCAAGCAAGGAAGTGATCCAGGATGCTGCTTGATTAGAGAAATGGGCTGCATGGGTGAGGTGGGTGGTGAGTGTTTGGTGATCTACCAGGTCAAAAGCAGCTGATAGATCGAGAAGGAGGAGCAAGGCAGGTTTGCCTTTGTCCATGATCTGAGAGATTTGATTTTTTAGGTCTAATAAGGCGGATTCTGTTCCATACCCGACAAAGAAGCCAGATTGTCTTTTGCCTATTATGGACTTAGGTTCTATGTATGATTGGATCTGGATGTGAGCTGCTTTGTCCAGGAGTTTTAGGAGGAACGGGACTGTCGTTATCGGTCTGTAGTTGTTGGGTTGTGCTGGGTCAAGTGTGGCCTTTCTTAGAAGTGGCCGCACCCAGGCTTCCTTGAGATTGTTTGGGACAGTTCCTGTTTGGAAAGATGTGTTAATGAAGGCAGTAATCAGTGTTGCTAGGTCATTGGTGCATTCCATGATGATTTTGGGAGGGCAAATGTCTGCTTTGCAGAGGGATGGTTTGAGGTTTTTGATGAGATTAAGGACCTCAGAGCTGGGTTGATGAGTAAAGCCTGTATATATTGTGTTTGCAGCATCCCCCGTAATTTGACAATCTGGCCAAAACGTTGGAAATGCATGGTGGCTCCTAAGTAAAACATGACTTTTAACATGAATAAATTGTATTTAGCTATTTATATAGCGCTTGTTACCCATTTGTATGGCCTCAATGAGCTTTTTCCTGGTTGGAACGCCCTCAGTGACTGTAGTCAATCAGGCTGATTCATGGAAGTTGTACGCCGAAAAACGGGGATTTGTTTGCCAATTCTGCCCGCAAATCCCCATTTGTTAAAAAGGGATTTGCAGGCAGAATGGCACACAAATCCCCGTTTTTTGGCGCACAACTTCCATGAATCAGCCCCAATGTGTCAAGGGGCCTCATTACGACCCAGGCGGTAAGTTACCGCCTGGGTCGTACCTTTACCACCATGGCGTAAACTACATGGTGGTTGGCGGACTTACCGCCCCATTCCGAGGTTGGCGGGGCGGTAAGTCCCCAATCCCCATTTACCCTTCCCCATTCCCATTTTTGCCCCATAGGGCATAATGGGAGTGGGGAAGGCGTTAATTACGCCACCGTAAATTACAGTGGCGTAATTAACAACATGGTCCCTTAGCGCTAAAAGCAGGTGTTAAATCCGCCATGGCGCTAAGGGACCTCGGAATCAGGCGGTAAGGGGCGGCGCTGTTTACGCCGCCTAAACCCCTTACCGCCTGGGTCCTAATGAGGCCCAAGGAAAGTTCTAGAAGTTTTTAGTTTTAGGAGATGTGTGCATTTTTGCTGGTCTAGGGATTGGGTGGCTGGCTATGCTCGACTAAGCAGCCCAATGGTCCAGGCACGTGGGAGGGCTGGTGTCCAGACATTTGGTTGACTAAAAACTGGTCGAAAGACATTTGGTCGACGCAATTTGGTCGAAAACCAAATGGTCGAATTTTTTTTTTATTTATATATATATTTTTTGGGTTTTCGTTTTTTAAAAAAAAGGGTTTTTTAGAGAAAAAAGGGGGTTGGGGAGGGGACCCCCCCCCCCCAAAAAAAAAAGGGGTGAAAATAAAAAAAATACTAATTCCACCATTTGGTTTTCGACCAAATTGGTTCGACCATTTGTCCAGTCGACCAATTTTTTTCGACCAAATGTCGTAGCCGGGAGGGCTCAGTTGAAGTTTGCGATAGAGAGCTATTGTTGAGAGATTCAATGTGTGGGCGGCTATACCGAATTTATTTTTAGTTCGTAGTCCCTGTATGCAAGTGGCAGAGGTGTTGAGGTACGTCTGATGTTTCAGTGTGTACGGTTATGTGCGCTACTAGACCGGAAAGCATAGCCCTATGGCGCCTGGGTGCTTGGTTGTGCCTGAGGCTTGTGTCCTTAGATGCGGTGTAGCTATACGTAACGGAGGTCTTTGGAGTTGTATGGCTGGTGCGATCTCTGTTCCGAACTAACAGGGTGGTCTCATCATTCATGGTCTCTCTGGTGAAAAGGGTCTGGTGGGCGGGGGGTGCTAGGATAAGCATGGCGTGCGTGGGTATATTGTGTTGTGCCTTAGTGGTGGGTGTTGGCTAACCGGGGCTACTTATCTCATTGTTCCGTGGTCTCTCTTGTGGACGTGTCTGGTAGGTGGGTGGAGCGGTGAGAATGTTGCGGGAGTGCCACAGCGAGGGCTGCTGGCGTACCTGGAGTACTTGTCGGGTGGTAGTGTTGTTGTGGGTGGGGTGATAGTGTTTCAGGTGTGCCACAACGAAGGCTGCTGGCTTACCTGGAGTACTAGTCGGGTGGGACTGTTGTTGTGCATGTGGTGGTGAAACTTGATGAAACTTTGAGTGTGTGTGAAAGAGAAAAAAACATATCACATTTTGGGGTGCGCAAAATGCCACTGAATAAGAACATGTGTACAATTGTACAAATTGTTTGGGAAAAGTCACTGTAGCCACTCAGAGCGGGACCTTTGAACAGTAGAGTGTTCCCAAATAGAACCTCATCCTTGGCTTAAAGGGCCTCACCCCAGCACCGGATTAAACTACTAGGGCCTCATTACGACCCAGGCGTTAAGGGTTAACGCCGTCGTTAACCCTTAACGCCTGATTCTGATTTTAACGGCTGCTTTTAGCAGCCGTTAAAATCCATGGCGCTAACCCGCCATGATGCTAATTACGCCACTGTAATTTACGGTGGCGTAATTAGCGCCTTCCCCACTCCCATTATGCCCTATGGGGCAAAAATGGGAATGGGGAAGGGAAAATGGGAAATGGGGATTTACCACCCCACTCACCTTGGAATGGGGCGGTAAATCCGCCATCCACCATGGTGTAAACATAGTTTACACCATGGTGGTAAAGTTGGCGTACTTAGCGCCTGGGTCATAATGACCCCCCTAGTGTCGAGCAGCTGTACACAAAGCATAATGGGCCTCATTACGACCCAGGCGGTCCGGAAATAACGGTGGCGGTAAACCCGCCGCCACCGTTGTTTCCGGACCGCCTGAGTCCGACCCCTGCAGGCGGGAGGTGATGTTCCCGCCAGGTCTGACCTGGCGGGTTTAACACCGCCCGCCTGCAGGCGGACGAGGAAACACCGGCAGCATTACGAGATGCTGCCGGTGTTTCCATGATCCCCATTCCCATCGAGTCCCGTAGGACTCGATGGGAATGGGGATTAACACCATTCCGCCTCTGTGATTCCCGGAAAACCGGGGTTGTAATGCCCCGGTAATTCCGGGAATCATGGAGGCGGAATGGTGTTAATCCCCATTCCCATTTGTGTCATCAGCATGAGTCACTGTTTTGTGTCTCTCATCTGAAAATATGGAATGGCTTTGGATCTTGAGGAGCGAAGACCCTGGATATCGTACGTGGGCAGTTTCATTGAATGTGCTCAGTCCCAGCAGCACTTTCTCACTAAAGATGGCGGCGTTTACGGTTACAGTGCCTACAATGATAGAATCATAATAACGGATGTCGGCTAAATGCCGGGGAATCCTCTGTAAAGGAGGTTGAGCGTGTTTACACTGCGCACCCCATACCATGTAAAATGGCCTATGCAGTGACTCCTCCATGGTAGGTCTATGAAAAGATGCGCAACGCCCCTGTGAGTGTAGGTGTCCTTTGGCTATGCGGTGGTGTGCTTCACTCCTTTTTTGTCTCCCTCAGGACACCATGGAGGCCCTGAAAGCCCTCACCGCCTACGGAGCCAGCACGCATCGAGGTAGAACGGGCATCAACTTGACCCTGACGTCGGAGGGGAAGTTGCTACACGCTTTCGTGGTGAATAGCTCAAACGAGCTGTTAGTTCAGCAGGTGAAGCTCCCAAGCGTGGCCGCCAAATATGAAGCAGCTGTGGAGGGCGACGGCTGTGTCTCTGTGCAGGTGAGTGTCGATGCAGGACAAAGAGCACTAGATGAATAATAACCTCATGTTATTACATAGCGCTTCATGTGGCATTCTTCCTCCTGTTTCTGAACACAATATTAATAAGTATTCAAACTATCCACATTAATGGTGCTCAGTTTTTCAATACAGGAAAGTGGAGGAAAAGAGTCGGTCCTCCCAGAATTGCTGGCTGGCTCCAAGTCTGAAGCGAGTGCTTAATTCACTGAGCTACCTACCCAGTCACGTTAATTAATTCTGCCATGGATTATGTGATACACGTATCAGAATACAGACATCAACAAAGCAGAAACTCTCCTGCAGGCTGGGATATCAGCCGTGAAGGAGTCACTATCCTGTACAAAGTCATACTTGCCAACCCTACAGATTTAGTCAGTAGGCTACTGCTTTTTAAGCAGTCCTAGCACCTTAAGATTTCGTGACAGATACTACTACTTTTTACAGTGACTCTAATGCAGGCTACAGGACAAAGCATGCAACACATTGATTAGTCTGTACAGTGGGCTGGTGGGTGATTACTTTGATTGGGCTCAGACCAATCCACTGAGCTGACAGCCACTTGACTCCGTCCTGCACTCTTGCCGGGACAACCCTTAGGTGAACCACCAGTGAAGGCAAGTGGCAGAGTATAACACCATCACACAGCCTCTGCCTATCAGACTGAGGGGGGTATCAGTCACCATGTCATGCAGTGTTCAACTTGAAATAAATATGTACTGTCTGGGCTGCCACTACAGAGCAGTGGCAAACGTTGCCTACCAGCTCTCTGTGATTACCTTCTGTGAATTTAGATAATTGAATTTGGTGTTAAGTTACCATTCAGAATTATACATTTGTAACATTTGAACATTTTTCTATGTTGTGCTGCTTGATGGGTTGTGTAGTTTAGAATGCTTCAATGGTGCCAACAATGTATGTTTTGTATTTTCCTGTGATGTCATTGTCATGGGAATTATTATTTTTGAAACTTGAAAAATCCTACGTCTTTTTGGTCACATAATGTTGGTAAGTATGCAAAGTAGCACCTGGGTATAGTCAATACTAACACAATGGCACAGAAGGTTTAAAAAAACAAAGGTCTGGAAGGTTGCCCAAAGAGGTCCTAGTCATTCAAACCCTTCCTTCAATCGCATTTTTGGATATGTATCTTCCTATATGATAAGCCCAGACGTGAATCTCTTGCTGCACCTAACAGATGAGGCCCAACAAGGCAGAAACATCGCTGTTGTCACTTGTGTTTCTGTGCAAAGTGCAATTTGACCTGATAGTTTGGGCGGTGGTGCTCCCATTGGTGACAGTACCAGACTGGTTTGCATGTGTCTGTTCCCCTTCTGCAATGGTGCAGCCAGAATAAATACGATGGTGTGGAGGGTTGACCAGCGTAATGCCAGTGGTTAAAATGAATTCTAGAAATTCCACACATCACATTTTTGGTTATAGTTTACATCCACTAGTAATGACAAGATGCTCAATGTCCATTTGCCAGTCCACTGTGCCCTTATAGTCTTAAGAAAGACAGTCTCCATCCTTTGGCAATTCCTTGAGCCCATCTAGGGCTTAACACTGTTGGTACTGGCCCACCTCTCCGCCAGCGTTCGTACAGTCGATTGGAATACTTAGTCTAATCCATCGACTAGAGAAGTGTGCTCACATTTCGGCCCATGCCTCTAAATGGTTCCGTAAAAGTTAGTGCACAAGTAAGGTTTGCCCCTAAACAAAAAATGCCCAGGTTTCCCCATCTACATTACTTTTAACATTTATATTAAAACCCTATATGACATCCTCATCCAACATGAACTAGTTATCATGCATTTGCTGACGATACCCACGTTTACATTAACGTGATGGATCTGCGTTACAAGCTGATTAACTGACTTGATGAAGTCACATCTTGGATGCGGAATAACTCTTGACAAGTGAATCCCACTAAAGTAGAGGTCATACTAAATCCACATCTTAAACTCTTGGCAATCTCTGCTCCCCCATCTTATTTGATATTCCTATCCCAAGGTAAAGAGCCGGGGCTTCTAGTGGCAACAGGATCTGGACATGGATCCCCAAATCAATCAGTTGTTTTACAAACTTTGCCAACTTTGAAGAGTCTCCACATATAATGCGTGAGCTCATCTCCCTGCTGTGATCAGCTGACAGATTAACTCAAAGATTGATTATTGCAATTCATTCTATATGGGCATTCCTGACTATCAAATTGATCAAATGCACCTCATATTTCAACTTCCCTGCTCAGAACCGACTACGGACCTCCACCAATTTCTTCACTGCTTACCAGTTAGATGTCGGATTACTTTTAAGGTTCGCTCTCCCAACTTCAAATGCCTTCCAGGCCCAGCCTCCCTTTACCGTCAACACAAAATAAAACTTTACAGTCTCATTAAATGATCAAGATGTACTTGTGATGCCTATGGCCCAGTTTAATTACAGAGGAGACAGAACATGTTCTGTGGCCGCTACATGACTATCAAATGCATTCCCTTGAGTGATTCGATCTTTGGATGTCTTTTCTCAATTTCGCAGAGTAATGAAGACCTGGCTCGTCTACTAATCACTCTTTTTTCACATCCATGCGTTGGAGTGACAATGCATAATGCCTTGAGACAGCGGTGTGCTCTAAAATACAAATTATAAACTGCAGCTGGGTATATACATAGGCGAGAGGTATAAGCATAGCGTAAGTTGAAGAAGCAGTCCATTGTGCTAACTAGGTGGTGAGTGCGCATGAATAAATGACTTTGGGGTCATTATACGTTTGCCGGTATCCCGCTGGTAATTCCGGCGGGATACCGGCAAAAGGCATTACTGTTCCTGCAGCTTGATATCCCGGAATTAACAGGATATTACAGGCAGCTGAAATACTGGAAAATCCCCATTCCATGGAGTCCCATTGGATTCTATGGAGGGAATTGCTGGTATTACCTGCACCGGTAATACTGACGCTGGTAATACTGGCTGTTTGTTACCAGTGAGGGCCTGGTTTACCCCCAGCTCTTGGCTGAAGGTAAATCAGGTAATCCCCACCGACAAACCTGTACTCTGCCAGTCGGGAAAAGTGCCAGTACACCGAAATACCAGCACTTTTTTCTGGACCAGCAGACCCTGATTGAGTTCTTTCCTGTACGTTAGCAAGGAGGGAGTTGACAATATCATGACAGAGAGCAACATCCGCAGCGGGTGCATAAGGTATCTTTCTCTTAGTTCCCTTACACTCCCATTTCTCTTCTTCTTTATTTCCTGCTGCTCAGGCTGCCGAATTGCACTTTCTCCCCTCTTTTGTTGTTCATTATCCACCTCTTTGTCTCTCCTTCAATATAGATGTCTTACCATTTCTATCTTCCTGCTCTCTTTCTCATTGCCTTCCTGACTCTCTATATTTTTATTACCTCCACCTTTCTCTCTCGCTTCCTGATTGCTCTATACTCTCTTTGGCCTAGCTGAAGGGACTTTGCCTATGAAGTGTTAAGATGGATTTCTAAACTTTGATCTGATGGGCAGAGGTTTAGAAGGCCAGCCTAGTTTCTTGGAACAGGGTAACCTTCTGGACAAGCCAGACCAATCAAGGTAGCATTGGCGGCGGTCAAGACTAGGTCTCAGGAGGGGTGAGGGTGACTGAAAGACCTCAATGAGCTCACAGAGTAAAGGACACTAAACATCACTCCCAGTCAGGTGTATATATATTAAAACTACAAATACATGTATTCAAGGCCTTTGAGTTTCATCACACAGAAATTATCAACAGTAATACCTTTAAACCAATACAATCCTACTAAAATACATATATACAATACTAAGTGGCCTAAAGTGTTAAAAGCACAGAATGGGTCCACAACCTGAAAGGGAAGGAAGCAAGCAGTGCAAATAGACTTTAGGCAGTTCTTTATCAATCAATCCCTAACTGAGTGGCAGTCCAGTCCCTCCGAAAAGTGCAGCCAAGTGCTCAAAAGTACTATTAAATGCTGGTGCACGCAATACTGAAGAAGGGCGAAAACGGGGCCTCTTGCAGGGGCTGTAGCAGCTCAGGAAGGTGGGTAAAGCAATAAAGAACAAGTTCCCACTATTCGTGGAGGGTCTACCCAAAAGGGCAGAACAGGTTGCAGGAGTTGGGAATGGGGCGGTAGCACAGGCTACCTGTGGAAAGTTGAGTGGCCCTCAGGGGACATTTGTGCGTAAAAGTGGATGGATGCGCTAGGGGCCACCGGTAAGGGTTGCAAGTACTCACTGACCCCGGCACACTCCAGACCAAACTTCGCCAGTTGGGTCCACTTCAGTTGCAGGTTCAAATGCAGCAGTTGTGCTGCTCTGTGGGGTTCAGCTGCGGAGTTACAGTGATGATTCCCAAATGTGACAGTGGTAATTTCTCTGCTCCTGGTGGATGGATCAGGCCAGTTTCACTGTAGCAGGCTTCAGGGTCATAGGGGGCACAGCACAAGGCACCTGCGAAGTTCGTCACCAAGGATGGGTGACACAGTAACCGTGTGTACTCCGGTTCGGGCGCTCTCTCTTTTTTCCACACCTGGGAATGCCAAGTTTAGGAAATTCGGTGTGAGAGTGCTGTGAACAAAGTACTTGCGATGTACCAAAGGTCCTGCGAAAGCTGGTCAGCCCACTGGTTGGCCCAGGGACACTTCCGAGAAGGCTTACTTGCAGGGTTTGATGAAGGTGCCGAAAATAGTTGGTCCCACTATTCCAATGGGTCGAAGCGTCTTCGCAGACCTTCCAGTTCGTTCAGATGCCGAGGGGTCCAGCGGGACAAAAGCGGTCTCAGGGTGCCAAACCTTCCAGCGGGTCACCAGCAGTTCCTCGACTCGTCTTCTTAGTTTCAGGATACTTCGATCCTATCCTCGGTCAAGTGAGAACTTCCGAGATCGACCTGGTGTGGGTGATTGGGGCCTTCTCTTATCCAGAATCTCCTTCGTGCCAAAACAATGAGGACCTAATGGGATATCCAGTCACATACAGACACTACAGACGTGGACCAATCATGGACCACTGTGGTCCCAAGCATTCACAGCACACAAGACTCTCTGGCACCCAGGATGTGTATTAGAACCAGACAGTCCCGCCCACATCCTGGAAGCACACACACAAGGCATGCAGAAGCCTGCGAAAGCTTGGCATTTCGTGGGAAAATGCATACCCAAATAAGGACTGACACACTACATTTGACATTCCCAGGTCTGGAGTAAAGTGAGTGTGCCCGAACCGGAGTATACGCGGTTACTGTGTCGCCCAGCCATGGTGACAAGCTTTGTAGGTGTGCTGCTTTTGTGCCCCTCTTGGCCCTGAAGCCTGCTGTAGTAAAACTGGCCTGATCCAACCACCAGGAGCAGAGAAATTGACACTGTCCAGTTTGGGAATCAATGCTGTATCTTCCTTGCTGAAAGAAGCATAGCCACCAAATTGCCGCACTTGAACCTGCAACTGAAGTGGACTCGACTGCCGAAGTTTGGTCCGGAGTGTGCCGGGGGTCGGTGAGTAATTGCAACCCTAACCAGTAGCCCTAGCGCACACATCTATTTTTTCACACGAGTGGCCCCTGAGGTCCTCTCTCGTTTTCCACTGCTAGTGCAACAAACTATTTCCGAACTCTGGAACCTGTTCTGCCCTGTTATGGAGACCCTCCACGAATAGTTGGAACTTATTCTTCACCTCACCCACATTCCTCAGCTGCTAGAGACCCTTGAAGAGACCCTGTTTTGCCCATCTGCATTACCAGATCATGTCATTGAGTCCAGCGATGTATTCGTCTTGCTATTGATGATAGCACAAAAGTCTGAGGAATTTCTATTGGCCAACAAATGCAAAACTGCTTGGTTTTCTTGAATGCGTCTCCCTATTCTAATAGATTTAATACAAATCTTGTATTTTGAGAGAATAGATTTTTGTATGGCCATAGACTTCCCCAGAGTTTTTGAAGCAAGAAAGATCATATACGGCCTTTCTTTTACTTTTCGTTGCCTCTGTCAATCTTATGTCATAGAGGTGGGTATGCTTCTTTACTCCAACAAATTTACCTTTGTCATTCAGGACCTTTAGGCACTGAATTAAGGTAGAATTAAAGTTCCCCACTGAGAATCAGCCATGTGTTGCACCGACCCTTTGTATAAATCTTTTAAGAAGTCAATGAATTTGTTGCAAGCGCAGTGCTCCATCTGACAGCAGGACCCCCCCTGGCCGGAGCAACTAATGCAACACTTGGTTGAATAAGAGTCAAATTGATAAGTACACAAATGGTTAGAAACAAAGGCAGATGTTCACTGTTAGATGTCAACCCGAAGTTGAGAAGGTCACATAAAGGATGCAAGGTTCTATAAACATAAAAGTAGTCGATCTAAGAATGTTTTGACCCGCTGTGTCAAGTGTAAACCTCCAAACTCAATCTTTCCTCTTTGGGCAAACACATATCAAGATCCCAGTTCGACAGGTAGTTGTCCCACAAGATTCCTATAGTGTTTTCATAGTGCGTCAGAGAGGGAAACCTAGCACAGCGGTCTTTAAAATTGAATTCAAGGCATAAAATAAGCAATGGCTTATAGCAATTTGCTTTGCTATTCTGCAGGTGTGCTAATTAAATGGAGACTTGTGTAGCACAGCCATGGAAGCACAGCTCACCCTGCGTTCCTCTCAAACCCTCAGGGCTCTCTCCATGCTCTTTTCACTGCTCACTGCAAGTTCAATGGGGCTAATGTAAATAGAAGCAGACATCATCTCCACCACTCTTAAAAGTGCCAAAGGCCTGTGTAGGAGTGCTAGGCAAGAAAAGTTGTTTATGTTTTCAAATAATTGCAAACCACAAGTAATCAGAATGATAATTTCATTTAGCTAATTATACCCTGTTTGGTAAGCACCAGTATGTGTTACTTTCTTTTTTTTTAAGACAGTCCTTCAAATCCATTCCTAAAAATGTAAGTTGATACATAATGCATAATTACAGTATTGCTGTATAATTCTGTATTGTTGCTCATTTTAGTCTTGGGTACAAATAACGTCTTGCGCATTAAAAATATCAGCACAGAATTGCTAATCAAATAGGTTTGTTTGATAATCAAGTACATTTTAATTAGCAAACTCTGATAATCAATTTTTGAAAACGAATTTATGCCTTGGAATTCATCCGCACATCTGGAATTGAAATCTCCCCCAGTATTATTGTGTGGGAGTGACCCTTCTCTAACCGGGCTGTTTGGATGAATCCTAGTCTAACTACAGCGCCCGAGCCAGGCTTGGCCAGTGGGCTGTCCCCCCTTTCCTAGAAATAGTCCCTATTTTTATATGTTGTGATTATATGTTGTACATCCTGTTAGCGCTATTATGCCTCCGGGCCAGTGACAGGCGCTTTATAAACATAAATAAATAAATAACTAGTGAGAAGGGTGTCAAGTGCTGCTTGGAAGACTGGTAGTTTACACTTGGCTGGGTTCCAATACATGTTTATAAACAACATCACCCTGTCCAAACAAGCATTACAGAGACCAATCGCCAAGAAACCATCATTTTGAGTCTCAATTTTGTAGTGTTTGGAACTCAAATCTAAGTCCACAGCAATAGCCAGCCCACCCGATGGCCGCCCTACACACCTCTGCATGCATTCTTAGAATAGGTAGGAAAGCCCTCCATCTCAAAAGCGTCCACAGCCATAATTTCCTGCAGTAATACTACGTGTGCATTACCAAGAATTCCCATTGAGTCCTTAGGAATGTTCATGTATACAAAACGTTCCATGAAACAACATTTAAGAAATCAGGGTTAAAGACAGTTTGAATTAGATTTGGATTTGTTGAACATCCCAATTGCTGCCTCTAACCAAGACCAGTCTTCAGTGGGAGGAGTGACCTTTGCCCGCAAATTGGGTGCACTACTACCGAGAGCATCCAGTAAAGGCTCTTGAAGCTGTTGATCATTCGATTTTGCGCTACAATCCAGATTCTGGTCCGCTGTCACCAGAAATGAAATAGCTTTTGGTGTGGTAAACTCAAATAGATGGTATCCTAGTGATTTCAGTAGGTTGTGTTCTATCCATACCAACTGAGCCACCAGGTTAGAGGAATAATGGCTTATTGATCTTTGCACCCTTGACTCTGGAAATGCTACATGCTCAATGTCATCTGATCTGAGAGCACGTGACATGGAAATTGACTGGAAAGCTTGAAGTATTTGCCCTCTGTTCATAGACACATAGCCATTTACGCGACTAATAATTTCCCATCCCATGGATTTCCCCAGAAATTTCTCAGACAGAACTGTGACATCCTCAACCGGAGGGACACACCCTTGAACAGAGTTATTTGTCATATAAGCTATTTCTACCATTGGTGGTAAAACCAGTGGCGGTTGCAGGCTGACATTATCTACAAGATCTTCATTGCCATAGTGAGACTCCTCTTGTGTTGAAATATTCCCCACGTCTATTGTGTTTTTTACATAGCGCTCTATCGACAATAGGCCTCAGAGCGCTCACAGAACAGACACAATATAAAACAGAAACTCAGAACACAGAGAGGAAAGGGAGATTGTTAGGTTTCTCCATCGTCGAACAGATGTGTCTTAAGGACATTCTTAAAAATGACAAGAGACACGCCATTTTTAATCAAAAGGGACGTAGAGTTCCAGATCATAGGAGCCCAATGAACAAAGTTTGTGTTACCTACTCTTTCCAGGATTTTACGTGGTTGTTGTAGATTATGTATATCGTTGGAACGAAGATTTCTTTGAACAGGTGTTTTTATGAGTTTTTTTGTTAGATAGGTAGGGGTGGTGCCAGCTAAAAACTTAAAGATCATAACAAAGCATTTAAACTTAATCTGCTGTTGAACTGATAACCAGTGATGTTTTCTTCTGGCTGCTGATATTTTTCTCGACAATTCAATCCAAAAACGGCCCTAACCGCACCATTCTGTATGCTCTGTAATTTTGTGGTATTGCCTTTGGAAGTGGCCATCAGGAGACTGTTGCAATAATCCAGTTTCACATTAATTATGGCTCCTGCAATCAGTGCCAGGTTTTGTTCAGTTAGGTAAGGTCGGATTTGCCAAATAAGGTTAGTGTGAAAAGCACATGTAGATTTTAGGTAAGAAACATGCTTCGTGTATGGGAGATGCGAATCCATGAAAATACCCAAGGTCTTAACATGATCCAAAACTTCAATGAAGCTGTTATTAATCTTACGTTTCTTATAATGTGGATCTAAGTTTCCTATTTTTTGGGGTGTGCCAAGTATTAGAGGTTCAGTTTTTGCTTTGTTAAGTGCAAGGAAATTATTAGCCATCCATTTCTGGATCGCATTGAACACTTCATTGATTCTTATCACATCCTTTTCATAGGAAACTGACAATTCAAATACCAATTGGGTATCGTCAGCATAGTTCATAAATTGGACACCCATCTTTTGAAGCATGTCACAGAGTAGTTTCAAAAAAATGTTAAAGAGCAAAGGTGACAAACATGAACCCTGTGGAACACCACAGGTCAACAGTGTCTTTAAGGAGCTAAAATTACCCTTTACAACTGCAGCCATTCTTGGACCCAAAAACGATATGAACCAGTTAGTTGCTGAGGGAGAGCATCTGCCAGGTGTTCTCAGTCTCTTGGCCAGGAGATCACAATCAATAAGATAAAATGCTGAGGAGAGATCAAGCAGCATAAGCAGTGCAGTATTTCCTTGTTCAATGATGCTGGCAATGTTGGCCTGGAGAACCAAGAGAGCGGTTTTGGTTCCATGCTTAGCCTTAAATCCGGACTGTTCAATAGTCAATAGATCATTTGTATCTATACATTTTTGATACTGTAAGTAAGCAATCTTGTAGATGATCTTGAGCAAGAAGGGCACGTTTGTTATAGGCCTAAAGTTACCAGGAATTGAAGGATCAAGATTTTCCTTTTTTAAGAGTGGCGTAATCCATGTCTCTTTCAAGTCTACTGGGACATAGGCCTCTTCAAATGATTGGTTAACAAATTGCGCTACCCAAGGTGCTAATGTATCCACGTAGTCCTTAAATAGTTTAGCAGGGACGATACCTCCTTGACAAGAGGATGGCCTTAATTTGTGGATAACCTCCACAACCTCTGAAACAGAAACCCTTTAGAAGGAGAAGGAGTCTGGAAGGCTATCAGGCAGATCACTCTTAATCATGTGTGGCGTTAAACGGAATTCTTACGATCTGAGAGTAATTGTTTTCGGCATTCAATAGCCTACTGATGTTTATAATCTTTTTCTGAAAAACCTTCATGAATCACCTGACAACACTTGCCACTCTCTTGGGCTAAGTTAGTAGCCGGTGGTTCTTTCAATTCTTTAAGAATAGCAAATATTTCTTTATATTGGATTCTCTTATTAAGATGTCCTGCTTTGGCTTGAAAAATAGTCGATTTGTAGGCTTTAGCAGCTAATTTATAGGAAGTCAGTGATGCAGCAGACTGATCTTTCCTCCAGAGACGCTCAGCTTTGCGGTTGGCTCTTCTGGCCTCTAGAATATCACTGGAGAACAATTTATTCAAATTATTGGATTTATTATTTTTTTCTGGTTTGAGAGGAGCCAGTTTGTCAAAGGCCTGATTAGTAGCCTTTCTGAACGACTGAGTAAAGGAGTCCAATGATACATGGTGGTGTAGAGGGGGCAGCAGAGGATGGACCTTTTCCTTGAAAGCCTTGCTGGTTACTGCCTTCCTATTGCGCCAAGTTCCCAAAGGTTTGGTTTTCACAGAGTGCTGTATCTGCTTATTAGCAGTATGACATATAAAGTTAACCAAATAATGGTCAGACCAAGCACATTCTAAAATAGAAGTAACATTTATTTGCTAGTTTTTAGCCAGTATCCAATCCAATATATGGCCGGCATTGTGGGTGGGATTTTTTACTACCTGCTGGAAGTTAATGGCCTCAAGTGATGCTTTAAGCTCCTTTGCCATGGAGTCCTGAGGGTTATCATCCCATAGATTCATATCCCCAAGAACAGCAAGAGCAGATGTATCCTTCGAGATGTTACCAATACTGGCCAGAAGATGCTCATCAAAGTTAGGAGTGGGTCTAGGTGGCTGATACAGTAATACAAAACTCATAGAGGATATATGGTTAATGTTGAGTTTAACGTGAAGGGATTCACAATGTTCTAAGTCTGGGATGCTAAAGATGTAGATATTTAAATCCTTTCTAAAGATTATAGCAGCACCCCCTCCTCTTCCCATGGCTCGATCAACTTGGAGCATTGTGTGATTGTGTGGCTATCTGGTCTGGCCAATGATATTACATGGGATGTAGTTTGGGTCATCCAGGTTTCAGTAAGAAACAGGATGTCCAGGTTTTTCTGTGAAATCATGTCCGCTATTTCTATTGCATGTTTCACTATGGATCGAGTATTTATCAGGCAACAGTTAATTTTGTGATGAGATAGAACTATATTATCATTCTTTTGTATCTCCTCGGCATCTAACAAAGTGTTACATAACCTTACCCTCTCACCTTCAATGGCCTTAGTGGTAAAAGTTTGAATGCTAGGATCCGAGATACCGTGTTCCTGCTGTATGATAACATTATTACAGCAGGGGAGGGAGCAGTAGCCAGTAGAGTGGAGTAATTAGTGTCAACTTGCTCTCTGGGGCGTGAGGATTGAGATTCCTCAGAGTTATCCTTCACAAGAGTTCTCGTTGCAATCAAAAAGGAGTCAGCAAGTGGAGATACAGGCCTTAGCTGTGGGAAAGTGTAGCAGGAAGATGATGACATTTGTTCATCCTACGCCGTTTGTTTGGAGTTCTTACCTGAACTCTGTATATTATAAAATGCAATACGCGCAAGCGTGTCTGCTCTGATGCATTCCATCTTGGCCTGTGACTCTTCCTGGGCAGTTTTTAATGTAGTCATGATTTCGGCAAATCCCATATTGTCTACAAATTGTAGGAGGGCAGGCCCGAACCTTAACAGACCTTAATTGGACCGTATCTGACCGTCACCAACGCGCCGGCACGTACGCACATGTTGTGGGAAGATAACGGTCGTGAAACTACAAGTCTGATGGGACTTGTAGTTTTACTTGCAAAATGACACGTGTCAGCCTTCAAATAATGGCGCAGTCAGCGAGGCTGACAACACGGTTTGGCAGCACGGCCCGGGGGGATACTCAAGTACTTCTTATGTGTTTCCAGTAAAAATCAAGTACACAGAGTAAAATTCGATAGAAAACAATAAGATCAGCATAAAAGAAGAATGTACCAATAATTAAAATGACAGCTACACGGCACTTACAGCCGTATAATGGAGACCTAACTGGGTGTCAAGCAAGCAGCTCACCTTATATATGCTGCAAACCCTTATCTGACCGTCCCCACCACACCGGCGCTGACGCGCCTGTCATGGAATTATAACGGTCGTGAAACTACAAGTCTGATGGGACTTGTAGTTCTACCTGCAAAACGATTCCTGTTTCTGTGTCCTGTTCTGCAGGTAACAACCACAGGAATTTTAAAGATGACTTCCTCTTGTTGTTTGGGGCTGGTAAGTTCTTGGACTTCTTCTTCTCAGGCAAATTCCTGTTTCTGTGTTCCTTCCTAGATCGCACATACATCATTGGTTCATTGTCGCAAGAAGCAGAATCATCGACAATTACCAACACATGTATTGTGTCCTCTTCCATCCTCGAAGAATTAGGCCATCCTAGCGAACCATCCATCAACGGACAGCTGTCAAGTAGAGCTGTCGGACTATGAAGTGCCGGGCTATAATTTAAAGAACCACCTTCAATTATGACATTTTGTACTTCAGACTCCCTGTCCAAATACAGACCTCGCTGGATCTTGTGAGACTTCAGTTCCTGTCCCAGTCCCTATTTCCCGACTACTCCATAATTTTGATATATCACAACGACAAAGGATCACAGTTCAGGCAAAGTTCCAAGAACACCAAGAGAGGAGCACCGAACGAGGCAACAAGCCAGGTCCCGCTCCCCTCACTAGCTCGACCCTATGTGCTGCCAGTCCAGGTACAGAAACATCAATCCGTTGTAAAGCACCACGCAGCGAGGAATACACAGAGAACACCGGGTTGCACCCGACAGCGGACGGTAGACGGCAGACTGCAACTGCTCACTTGTGACTCACTAGCCTCTTGAACATTATTATTAAGGCCCAGTTAACTGCATAGTATCTAACTAGGTTGGGCTTTGTGTCCAATTCAAACCATTCGCTGCCTTGCCTTGCTTCTCTGCCTTGGTTACCATAAACCCGCCGAGCCACTACACACTGCCACTTTGCATTGGTACACGCACAATTTAACACGCTATTATTTAGCATGAGGGGTAACATTGCCCTAGTACAAAAGAACATTCTTTCAGTGAGGTTTTGGCATCGTATTGCTAAGCACTAAGGCAAACATTGCCCTGGTGCAAACATGCTTTGGATGATACATTTCTTACATTGAGTCAATGTTGGCCCTAGCGCTGATAGTGTACATAATTGAAACTTGCACCAGAGTAAAGTTTCTGTAATCTGGCCCCAGGTGTCCTGAATAAGTCAAATGATATTGTTAGGTTAGGCATTCTTTATACAGAGTTTGCATAGCTTCTATGTCGAGTTGGGCTGACCATGTTCCATGGGGAGGCAGTGCTGGCGTTTCCACATCCTTTAGATATATTTGCAAGGTCAGAAAGATGGCACAGGTTGGTCAGACTCCGGCCTCCCATGGCTCCTGGGTGTCATTTGTGTTCATTTCAGTTTGTTCATTTGTTGTCTTTCTGGATTTTGCTTGTCTCGGTGATATGAGAGTCTGTGAGGTTCCTGATTGGTGGTGCCAGGAGCTGCAAGGCCGGCATAATCTACATTTAGGGGGCTGCCATAAATATAGCACAACGTCCCACATTCCAGACTATATATTGGAAACATCTATATGCATAATGTCTGATCATTGCTGGGAATGGCTCCCTAGTAGATCCTTTGCCCTAACACACGCACTACTTACAGTCTGGAATCTCATTCTTATGACATTCGAAATTCATTGGTTGATTTTAGCGGTTTTATTGATCCCTATAATAACTCGGTACATTTACAGAGTTTCCATTGCATATGCGATTACGTTATTGTAATGTGATGATTGTACTTTGTGTGTGTATTTGTTTTGTGATGTGTAAAGCTTTTTTTCTCTTAACGAAATCACATGAATACAAAAATAAATAAATAAGTAATCTGAATGTAGGTGGCCGGTGAGCTGTGCAGTGAGGGCAGGTGAGCTGGCTGTCGGACGGCGCTGCCCACATGCCCACCACTCTGTGGTTTGTGGACATCATACATGCATGTCTCTGCAATATCGGATCAGTAATCTGGACTGCATGATGCGGTCTAAGTGCCTGGTGTCGGTGAAGATCTCAATCCTCCCCTTCACGCAAGCCCATTGGTCACGCTAGGGATGATGTGCCAATTTAACAAGATCTTTGATGGGACATACTTGGCCCTTGCATAATTGAACTGGTAACTGGCAGGCAGGGTGAACATATTGCATCCTAACAAAAAATTTTAGACATTTTTTAAATCAAATTTGTATTGGTTTACACAAATCAACATTACATTGCAGGGAACCCGCATACTTCTACTATGCATACCATTTTTATAACATTTTCCCCATTCCCAAAACAATTCCAAAACAACACCTCCCCCCTCCCTATCCCCAACAGTGTTCCGGCCGGATCAAGGAAATCTCTTTTACATCCTCTGTGGTTTTTATTAATCATTTCTTTTCTTATGCTTTGGCTGTTTGCATATCTAGGTGGGCATCCCAGAGCTCGAATGTCCACACGGTTCCACCCATGGGCTACCCTGCCCCTTCACCCAGCTCATTCGCTCATGTTCGGTGGGTCAGGCATAAAGTCCTAACTTCGTGATGGATGGTCAGACACCCGCACCTCCTCCTCTCCCTCCTCCCGCCTATGTTCTGGGTCATATGTCTCCAAACACGGTGCCCACTCAATGGCTTTCATGGGTGTCCTACTATGCAGTATCCTCGTCAATTCCTCCATCATGTATAGGTCCAAAGCCTTTGCCGCCCACTCCATTTTAGATATTTTAAATGGGCCTAGTGGAGCACTTGGCATCGAGTTCCCTTTCTCTTCTGTTACCAATTATAACTACCCCCACTACTGCCATTCCTGCTATCCCCTACCCGCCCCACCCTGCTTCCAGTTACCTCTGCTAATATCTCCCATCTTCAGTAACCGACTTTGCTTTGCCAGAGGCTCTCTCTTTCTCTCTCGCGCTCTCCCTTCGCTCGCTCTTGCTCTCTTTCTCATTATTAGATATACTGTACACATTGTGCAATACAGATCAGGGTAAGGCAGGCAGTGGCACATTCAAGGCGAAGGGGCCCGTGGGCAAAAATGACAGAGGACCCCAGGTGGGTGGGTCATGGAGGCGGAGCCTAGAGTGGGCAGACTTGCACAATGATGAGCTTTAGGGAAAAATGCTTCCATTTTTTAATGTTGTATTTTTTACAGTTTACTGTGTTTGGGGGTCTGCCTGTAGCTTGAGGCAGCTGGGACACCTGGTTAGGCTTTGCTGTCAATGGTGGTAATATTGAATTATCAAGCCTGAAGCTGATGTTGGAAATTATAGGGTTCAAGGCAATAACATGGGCAATGGGAAGGGGCATTACAGGAGGTGATATCGCAGGGTCATTCCTACAGCATGCAGAACCATTTTGTGCATGTCACCAGTGTTCTTACCCCACACACTTGAAATGTAACTGAACATCACAGACTTAAAGGAGTTCACCTTTTAATCTCAAACCATACCAGCGGTTACCTGTTTTTTTTGGATGCTGCTTGTAACACTTGAAAGACCCCTTAACTTCAACCCACCACCGCTGCAGGGCAGTGAATGGAAATGGAGAGCAAATAAGGGCAGGGTAGTGAGGGAGAAAAGGAGAGAAGGAGAAGGAAACATGAACACTGATGGGACAGGAGAGGGGAAGATGCGCGGGGTGGAGATTGGGAGAGAGGGAAGGCAAGAGATGGGGTGATTGAAGGGAGCCAGGCGAGGGTTAAAGGGTGCAGAGAATGAACGAGGGCAGGAGAATGGGTCAATAGTTATGGAGGCACAAGAGTGGGGGAAGTGCAGGAGAAAGAGGAAGAAAGGGAGGGGAAATAGAGAGCAGGGGGTTCAGGAGTGGAAGGAGAATACGGAATAACGGAGGTCTAACGACTCAGGGAGAAATGAAGAGTGAGGAAGTGCCAGATAAAGGAATGGAAGGGATGCAAGTGAGTGAGGAATGGGGAGTAGAGAGGCACCAATGTAGGCAAATGGTGTGTGATATAGGTAAACAAGGGAGGGAAACATGTAGTGAAAGAAGGCGGGTGAGTATGCGAATAGCAGCAAAATGAGGAAAAGAGAGGGATCTTTATAACAAAGAACATTTGACAGAAATGGAGAAAGAAAAAGACAGGAGTGTTAAGGGAATGAGGAAAGAACAGGGGGGTGACCGTGTTCAAAGAGAGCAGGAAAGAGTGGGATAGTAGAGGTAATTGCTAGTAAAGCAAAAAGAGGGGGACAAAAAGAATGCTATATGGGAGAAAATGGAAGCAGGAGGCAAAGGGATAAAAGGGGAGCATATCTGTGAGGCGAGGTAGGCAGGCGCTTGCCCTAGCTCCCCACCTATACGTAGTCACAGCTGCAATAGATACATGAACAGGGAATGATTCAAGTGCAGCCACTTGGACAAGGCTGTATCGAAATGGGCTAAAAAGATCCACATGTTTGACAAAAATCCCCTTTGTGCAAGTTCTCTGTTTTCACCTTATACCAAGTTGGCAGCTATAACAAGCCCAGACAACACCCAAGTTTGGGGAACAGGGCTGGGGCTGGGTATGTATGTAGAATGGCCAATCATCTTGCATTTTGTGGGACTGTCCCAATTCATTGTCTGGGCCCCATTTCTCACAGACAGTCAGCTCGGGGCAGGAATAAGGCTTGACTTTTCTCCTCTGAAGCAGGATCAGCTGTCCAAAGTCTTCCCAGCTTACACTTTTTATTATAGTTAAAAGTACAGGGAAGCTCAGCGCCTTTCCCACTGTCCCCCTCCCAAAACCCCCAGGTTCAGCTTTGTGTCAAACATATTTCAATAAACCGATTAGAGTTTGATGACCCAGACAGAGAGGAGCCTGGGTAAGGACTGTTGTCCCTTAGAAGGTGCAATCAGTGGGTAATAACACATGGGGGAGGGGGTAGTATAATGCTGCATACTGTGTAACATAATGGCTCAAGCAGATTACTTTATATTGAATTCTCTTTTACTGTGAATACCTTTTTAAAAACCAAATTATATTGTTTTTAGGTTCACATTCCTCTGCAGGCTGCTACTGCAATCGTGCATTCAGGGTGGCGGAAATATAACTATACAGGTCTTTTTTGCTTGACCTATTTCTATAACAATTCATGTAATGTCAGGCTGGTTTTTTATGTGATTTGTGTACTTTTAAAGGAGGTGATAGAAAAATGAATTATTTTGTTTTTGGAAACCCAACTTTAAAAAATATTTATGTGCCCTCTCACTGGGAAGATATGTAGTCAAGTGCTTAAATCACAGCCTGGGTCCAAATACTGATTTTACTACTTTAACGGAATGTGTGATCCTAGGAAATTATTTGAACTCAATGTGCCTGATTAGCTGACATTGAGTGTCACTAGAAGTGATTTAGTTTGCCATTCGTCCAATAAAGAAAAACCCCATGGTTTACTAAATTATTGAGTTGTTGCATATTAATAACAGTGAATTTTGTATATATTGTACGGCAACTATTACCTTGGCTTACATGTGAAAACCTTTAAAAATGTCTTTACCAATGGTGTTCTAGAGTATTGAAGACTAATGTAACTGCTTGTAATGTTATGTACTGTGATGTTGCTTCTGATCATGTCAATATCATGCAAATTAGGGCTCCGCATTTCTTTTTATAGACAGGTCTGGAAGACCAATTAGAACATGTCAGTGCCTTTTATGCCTAACAGTCCCACAGGGTTGTGATTTATTTTGTTGTTCTGTGTATGTGTTTAAGAGCCTCAGGGGGGAGGGGGAGGGGGTTCAAGCAGCTGTCCCTTTCTTGGCTACCACACAGCAACATATTGCTAAATTTCATGGCATTGAATGTGCACTTTGCCCTGTGAGCATATTACAGGCTGTGCCTTGCTGGCTGCGGTCAGCTGAACTGAAGACTTTAAATGTGTGCTTTGATAGCACCCATCATCCAGCAGTGTTATCACCACATTGCCTTTTGCTCTGGTTTCATCTGTTTTAGCACTGTGCTGACAGAGCAATTACTGACCTTTCAGTGGCAGTTTAGTGTTTCAACTCCTCTGGCTGCCTGTCCCGTGAGATTAAAGAGCATTCCTTTTTATTCACTCTTATTTAAGCCACCCAAGGGTGCCACAGACTGTGTACACTGTAGGCAAGGGAGGGTCCAATCATATTGAAACGGGCCCCTGCGAACCCTGACAAATGTTTAGCTGGGCCCTGTGAGTGAGCGCCAAGACTGCGCTTTGTTATTCTGCTGTGTCATGCTACCAGCAAGCAGGGACGAGGGTGTGTGTGTTGTGGCTGATGTGATGAGATTGGGAATGTGTCGGACCAGGACACAGCAGGGTCCGTTCGCTCTTTATCCAGTATCTGAGTGCTAATGCCGCCTCTGAAGGCACGTAAGGCTTGTGGTGGCTGCCAGGGAACTCCCCTCGTTTCCTTAACTGCATTTCTAAAAGTCCTGTGATACAGACACATTTTGTGTGGGAGGAAGAGAGCTCCAGGATAAGAGGAATGCAGATTTCCATTACTCCTTTCTTAGTACATACCTGTCAGCTTGCCTGCTTTCGGCCATTCTGCCAATCATGTTTGCCTCGCTGCGCATGGCTCTATAAGAAAGGAAGGCAGGGTTAGTTAGTCCGAGAGGGGGAAGGCAGATGCAGAAACATGTGGCGGTGATAGATGCAGGTCGGAAGTGCCAGTTACCCATGCGTCGATATGAAAATCTCTAGGTTGTTTGTGGTTGGTACTGACCAGGCAGGTTAACCATATGGGCAGCCCCAAGATTGTGGAGTGCAATAAATAATAGCAGCGTGGTTTTTGATAGAAGATGGAAAGGGTCCGAATCTGTTAAGTACACTACACGTAGGAGGTCATCTGAAGGAGCACAGGAGGTGTAAGGATGCACGGTTTTAGGGTTTTAGTAGCGAGGAGTTAGTTGAGGAATGAGGGGAGTGGAAAGGGGTGGGAGTGTTGTCACTTCCTGTTTCTTAGTGGTAGATCTCAATGAGTTTAAGGTGCAGACCAGTGTCAGGTAGCAGAGGTTCCATGAGTCGGCTTGGTTCCCACAGATGGTAGTGCCAAGTGTTTAGGAAAATGCTTGTCGTGAATTAGACCAAGTTTCTGGTGCACAGTTTTTAGTTGGTTGCTTTTATTTTCATTTCTTTCAAAGTGGTTGGTTAAAAAGCCAAGTCTTGAGCGGTTTCCAGAAAGTCAGGTTGTTCAGAACTTAAATAGAGGGTCCTCCTTGTCTTTTCTTGTTGAAGTTGGCAACTAGTACTAGCACAGCATTGCTGGAGCCCTAAGTGTTCTGGAAGGAACTGTGTTGAAACTTCTTTTGAAGGAGGAAGGGTACTGTCCGTCGTATGAACGATGGAAAATGCACAAGGTTTTGAGAGTACATAATGGTGGTTTGATATTTTCAAATCACTTTATTCTGAGAAGTAGTCTTACTACTGCATTTTGAACTCTTTGAAATGTCCTCATTAGGTAATCTGGGAGTCCGAGATGGAGGCGGTTTGCACAGTGTAGTTTGTATAGTATTCGAGAAATGATGACCATGGCTCTGTGGGTGAATGTTATGTAAGGTAAGATGTGACGTAGACTGTGCATCAAGAATGGGGGTGTTGTCCATCTGCGTTCCAAGATTCCTTACTATGGTTGACATGTTTGGGCAAGGGTCCCTCTCATCAGGCCAAGGGATTGTGGTGGAGTTAGAACCTGTAGGATTGCAGAGCATCTGTTCTGATTTGATCAATAAAGTCAGTAATATAAAATAGGGACACACTTTAAACAAAAAAGTAGTGCAAAACAAATTCAGACTCTTTTCATATGAAATGAATAACAGAGACAATATGCAAAAGGTTCAAGCAATGACAACCTGGTTCTCTTGCAGGCTCGCACGCACAGCCTCTTTCTTGCACACGGACCATCTTACAGCCAGGCTTTCCCACACCCCCAGTCTATAAAAAATATGAAGCCACATGTCTGCAAAAAAATAGGTTGTGCCACCAAATGTTTAATTTATTGCCACAGTATCATGGAGGGCCTTCTTAAAGGGCTGTGAAAAAAATATTCCTATCCCCGTGTGGGAGATAGAAATTAAAGTCTGACAGCACCGGTTCAAATTGGTGCTTTCACACTTTAAAAAAAAAGATACATGATACAGGGTCCGAATGAACCTGCCATGCACTGCAGATCCACCTGTGCTTGTGCCGCGCAGCGTGTTTGTTTTCTGCACACTTCACTGGAGATCCATTGTTGTGCACAGGGCGTGGAATAGGACACCTGGGCGTATGCCTCAATGACGCGCAAATTGACGTAGGCTTTGCGGATAGGGCACACCTTTTCTGTGGCTTAAGTCATGGGATTCGCTTGCACATCTCATCACGTGGGTCAGAATCTTGAGAATCCGACACACTGTTTGCGAGTAGAAGGTCAGTACGGGGATGCAGAGATTGTGTGACTGGAGTTACAATAAGTGGGAGGGAGAGCATTGCCTAAAGCAGACATAATGATCTCTCTCTACAAAACAAATACCTGCCCCGCTGCACACAGCCGCACACAACCACAGGTGTATCAGGGGCCCTTCCTGAGGATGTCTAGGCTGGTGACTAGGATCATTAGCTTCGCAAACATCCCCTGCTGCAGGAAGACACAAGTTCTGTTTCTGCAGCCAGTTCTGGCAAATCTAGCAAAGGGCATGTACACATTAACATCTCCCCACAGAGACATGTTTTGCTGCTCATAAGACATCACATGGTATACGGAAATGCACAGAATTTGAAGATCAAACCAAAGCAAGTGCTCGTTTATTTACAACGAGGTGCTAGGTTCATCAAAAGACACAGAATCAGAGCTGGGAACGAGTGTTCAGCTCCCTGGTGTTTGCCATATTGATTTGGTGCATCTTAATAATAACAATTATTTATTTTGTATATAGCGCTACACTACTATAGCTCTCAAAGCGCTGAATTAACAGAAGACATTACTATCCCACAGAGTGTATTGACCTCGCAAGGATGAAAGGCTGAGTCTACGGATTTGAACCTGCCACAGCAGGCTGCACACAGATATCAGGGGCAAGCGCTTAACTCACTGTGCTATCTGACAGGAAGAGCAGTAGCTGGCCCTTAGCCATTGCATTCTCTCTCAATGGCAAGTGACGCCCACACTGAACCCAACAGTCCTCCTGTTTATTATTGAAACTGTGCTTTCCCTACATGTTCTTTCTCCACATATGCTCTGAAACGTCTTGGGGATATCGGCAGGTGCATTGTGGGTGATCTGTGCCTAACTAAATCCCTTGGGCCCTTTGGAGGCAGACAATCCAGTAGGGGCGGGTGACTTCTGATTCTGGTTGGCCTCTGCCTCTTATTACATATACTCCCTGGCATGAGCTACAGCAGGATCTCCTGGCATCAGCAACAGCAGGATCTCCTGCCACCAGCTACAGCAGGATCTCCTGGCATGAGCTACAGCAGGATCTCCTGGCACCAGGTACAGCAGGTTCTCCTGGCACCAGGTACAGCAGGATCTCCTGGCATGAGCTACAGCAGGATCTCCTGGCACCAGGTACAGCAGGATCTCCTTGCATGAGCTACAGCAGGGTCCTTAGTTAAAGCGGAAATGACAAATCAAACGGCACAGTGCATCAGGGACCACTTTAAGATGGTGGCGAACTTGCAGCCCCCCTACTTTCTATTCTGGAGGGTCACAAAAGTGAAACGAAAAGCCAGTTAACTGTTCTGTCATTGTTTCTTGATTTCAGACCATCTTGAGGTACAATGTTCCTCCCCCGAAGAGTCGCAGCTTCAACCTTACTGTGGACTTTAGAGCCAAGGAATGCGGCAACACCAGCTGTACAACCTACACCATGGACATTCATATCAGGTCAGCAGGTGGGGGGGCTGGGGTAAAGCAGGGGGGCGGGGAGTGGGGTGGCGGGTAAGGATCAGCCTTTCCTTCATTTTGTACACCCTAGGGAACCCCGACAACCTCTGCTTGTCTCTCAACTGTGCCAGGGAGTGGAACTAGACACACTGCCTCATTATGAGTTTGGAGGTAGCCATGGTGCTATTAGCGCTATGGCGGCCTCCAAAATCGTGTCCGGGTTCCTTGAATGAGGAATTACCGGGTCAATTCAACCTTGGAGGACCCGGTAATTCCTCATTCAAAAAACCCATTCCCATTTGAGCCCCCATAGGGCTCAATGGGAATGGGGAGGGAGATACTAACGGGCCTGTTAATTACGGGCCCGTTATTAGCTCCCTGGTCCCCATGTGGGACCCTCAAAGAACGTCTGGTCTGACCAGACGTTCTGAGCGGGTCCCGCAAGGGAACCTTGTAATAGGGCGAATGGGTTTACCGGCACCATTACCGGTGCCGGTAAACCCATTCTGCCCACCTCGTAATGAGGCCCACAGTCTTCCATATCCTCACACTCTGTGTGTATAGTGACTGTGGGCACTACTCATCACTTTGACCAATTAATTCTGTGTGCAGGGAGACAGCCCAGGCGCATCACTCCCTGTATACCCCTTTCCACTTCTGTCGCTCTCTCAGTAGTTGGCAACTACTATGGGCAGTTGTCAGAGTTGCGCTAGTGTAAATAGGAAGCACATAAAAGGCGCAAAGTTGCCATAAAACATGAACATCTACCAAATTATCCACTAGACTATAAGAAGGGAAACCCAAAAGAACCACTACAGTGGTAGCTCTACCTTATTTTGGGGGATTAGATTCATGTAAACAGAAGGTAGTTAGCTCTTATCAACCGTCACAGTAATTACACATTGAATCAATACTGTTTCGTTATACAAATAGATAATCTATTCAAAATATTCAAAATATTCAACATTTAAAAAGAGAGGGACATCAGACACTATCTGTTGTCTCACAGGGTATCAAATACTAAAACACTGTCCAAAAAACAGACAATCAAATTGTGACAGAAAGACCTACATCAAATAGGTTGATGTATATATTATTAACATCATTTAATTTACTGACTATTATAGGGGCATTTGCCGTCTTAGTGTAGTCAGAGCTCTTTTATTGGGATATATACTTCTCCCTGGTTCCTTCCTATCAGGGTGGGGAACTCGACATGTTTCGGTTCTCATACGTTGATCTTGGAACTTTCTTCAAGAGATATGTCACTATACAATTGGTATTACAATAAAAACAAGACAAACTGCAACTCTTGTTGACAGTAAAAAAAACATCAATCTGTATTAGAGAATTTGAGATGTGACTGTTGATAAAAAATAAAATTATTCTAAATAATTTAATGTTATCTTGTACTGGGCCTGGAATATGAATTACCTGGTCCAGTCTGTGGGGAAAATCTTTAGGAGGTGGAATCCTGATTAGAGCAGGAGTTTTCCTCTTTGGTCGAAACTGAGAGAAAAATTGATCTAGCTCGACCTGTAATTTAAACTTGCACAGATTTTTAGACCTGCTGTCCAAGGACTGGGCTGCGCTCTCTACTTACATTGAGGGAGGGATTACTCGAGTGAAAGTACAACATACCTATTTTAGGATGGTAAATATAAATTCCTTTTATTTTCCACAAAGTTGTTTAAGCTTTGAAATCCGACTTGCTTGTCTGTCGGTGGTCACTGTTAACAGGAGACTAAAACTGAAAAAAGAGAGAAAGAGGAAGGCAGAGAGCCGGTCATTCTTCTGACTGATCTTCCTTTCTATAGTAAATGGAAGGAACCTTTCCAGGTATAAATAGCTCACCTCAATTTAGTCCTTTAATCGTAGGCACTAAGAGTCTGAATTAGCCAAAGGCCCATGTCATCTTTCAATAGGCTGTTTATATGCACGGTAGATTATGCAGGGTAGATTAGCCTTTCAGTCGCTTTTCTACACCGTCTGCAAAACGTAAAAAAGAGCAGACTATATTTTAGCTATTGGGAATAAAAAAAAAAATGAAACATACCGCTGCTTTTTAAAAAGATCTGTTATAGCACGGCATGTGCGGAATCCACAATATTTTCGCACTTACCTGGTGTCCAGCTTCTAGCCAGAAGCTATTTTTCTCTCAGTGTGGATCAGGAGAGCCGCAACGCTTTTAGTTCGCTGATGGGACCGCAGCCTTACTGTTTGTTAGTAAGCGGCTGCCATCTTGGCTGAGGACACAAAAAAAAGGAGCCTAGGCCTTTCTCCATTTTCATGAATGAAAAGGGTTATGGGCTAAAAACAGACTATAAATGCCTTTTTACATGATATATCTAATGACAATTATCGTGCATAGTCATCTATTGAATAAACATTACGTTATAATATTTGATAGACTCATTATGTATTTGGTGATGCTCGTGAGTAATTTTTCTAATTATGTATATACTCTGCACTACAAATAGGTGACTGTTCTAATTAACGGACTTGTTCAGAGTCCTTTAATTTATATACGATTCCTAAATGGAATATATACACTAGATGTTACTGTGTGGGCTACTAATAGTAGCGCTAGAGCTGTTTAGATTTGAAACTTAAAATCTATATAATGATTACTAGTACAGATGTATTGTGGTCGGTTGGTGGGCCAGATATTACATTGTATGCCTTTCAACAGCTTCATTTAAACCCTCTTTATTGCTCTTAGTAAGGAAAATAAGTCTTTGTTCTTTTTCCAATAGCATGTTTTTCTTTTTGTTATTATCACTCCCTTTCACGGTCATTAAGACTGTCCAGGTGAAATCTTCACATCTACCAAATTAGGCATATTAAAAAGTGAAGTGCCCGCCAAAAGTGCATAAAAATACCCCAAAATCCTGATTCTCAAACTTTGGGCACCTTATTGGCTCCAAATAATGCCCTTCAACATTTGCCACAATCACAAAGTGGAGCAAGTCACTCAAAAAAAGAGTGCAACCGATTTGCCGACTACAATAAGTGACACAGGACACTCCTATCATAACACACAACACAGTATAAAATGGCAGAGACCGTACGGATCATCTTGTGATGGCCGATTTGGAGGGAAAGGATATATTGAAGGCATACTCTCAGGTCCAGTGCTCTTTCCTCCATCCTTATGCATTCCCCACACCCTCCCCCAAGCTGTTACATTAACGGCCTGCTCTCTGAGGAGTTTTGGGCCATTGCGTATCTTGGAAACAAATGAAAAATCATTATGGCAGGTCTCGAACAGCCGGCTACATCACGCGGCAGTTCTCACAAGGGTGACTGCTATTTGCAGTAATCGAGGAGGGAGAGATGTCTTGCATGAACAGACTACAAGGGGCATAATATATTGATTTACCAGCGGTACTCTTTGGAATTGACCGTCGATCGGTTTAGTTTTTCCAGTTCAAAGTTGCACGTGGTCTGCACCTCAGGTGGACCCCCTGTGGAATCACCAACAACAAAGAGTGACTTGGCCATTCTCAAGCACCACGGGCACTCGATGGGTCAGTGAGACATAGAGAAGCTGCATCACCTACTGAAGATAGAGCTTCAGCATAGAACACTGTCAAATCAAACATTATAGGAGTACACAGAGAAAATAACAAAGAACTCAATGTAAAAAAAGCATGTCTACAAATACCAATGTGATCTAAAACTAAGAGTGTGTTTTTTTTGTCCTGATGAGGGCCCTGGCAGAATACTTGTTTTAAGCCTGGCCCAAAACTCGAGTCGACATGACAACAGTTTAAAATCCTTTCAGGAATAAGAATGTGTTTGTTCTTGTATTATATATAAAGATGTGGCGATTGTATATATTAGAATGATTGTAATATATGCCAACAGTAAATTAAACGATTGATGTACTGGTTGAGGGCGACAAACAACGTCTAACATCAAGGGTCTAAAGGTTAGGTCTGTCGGTTTTCTAACTAAATGGTTATTATTGCGTTTTTGCACAAGTATGAATGGGTTGTTTTGAATGAGGATGGAAGTGATTGAGATGAATGGTGTGTATATGAGATCACAGTACGGTGTGGTGTTTTTAGACAATGAAATTGTACTAAATTAGATTCTAGGTGTATGTGTTTCATTAGGTTTTAATGCAATGTTAATGAGTGATTGCCACGTTTGTATTACTGATTTCGCAATGACGATGTTTACAAAAGAAAAAAGAAAATGAAAATCAAATAATCAATAAATAAATGTTATGAAAACATTAATTTGTTGAAATCAGTCTTTCCAGAAGGTATTCTATCCAATCTACTTATAAATAACACAAATGCAAAGAGCGCCAGTACATGTCCAGTTACAATTGTACTTTTTGTATTGACAAAAATTGATTCAACCAGGTAGCAGTAAGCGAGCAAATTGACTAGTTTCTGTCATTGGTGCCTCGACAGGTAAATCAATTCCTCACAATCCTCAGTGGATACTGTCCTATCATTTACTACCTGTCAGGTCCCAGTGGCAGCAATCCACAGGAGCTTCTGAACCCCGTAAACCACCCCCCTGAGCATCCCACTAACAGCTTATTTTATGATCTTCTGCACCCAGCACAAACTGTCCTAAATTAGTATATCCAATAGATTTCGTTAGATTAGTTTGGCATCAGGTTTTCTCTTCCAGAAAAAATGAGCATTCTGGATTCAGCCTCCACTGGGTAAGCTGGTGAATAATACCGTGAAAAAGTATCTCGCACCTTGAAGCCCCACAGTAAGGCATGTGCTGCTGAACGTGCACCACAAAAGCTGAAGGAGAAATGATGTGCCACGTGCAGACATTGATTCTTTCCTGTATTTATTAGCGTTGCAACTCCTGAGCCGCCTGCATGGCCCCTGCTGATCGTGTAGAGTGTGCGTGCACATGTAGAATAGTATGTCCTGGCACCCTAATCAGTGCTGATATGTTTCTCTATCAGATAGCGCGCCACCTCCAACATAGCTGTGTTGAGAGTTCAGGAATATAGAACCGACCCAAATGCTGGACTGACCGCTCAAAGTGAGTCAATTCTGTCCCAAAACACGAATTTACTCGCAGAAATCATGTTCCGCCTCATACATTTGGCTAAGTCGCACACAGTCTGACCAGCACCATTCCTGATCTCCAGCTTTATTTCTTCTGGAGTTGAGGCCTGCATAGTAAGAGCCTTAGCAAACAAGACCTGATACTTTAAAGTCGTGGGGCGAATGGCAGTTATAGAACACCAGACAGAGTTCTAATCTGCCTGGATTTTCCAATACAGGCAGTGTTTGAGACCGTCTCTCTATCTTCACTAGGGAAAGTAAGTAAGTCCTGAACAAGCACAGTCAAGAAGAACACCAATAAATCAAGCCCCACACAATCCTTCCAAAACAGACTCTCACAATAATCTTTACTTACCCAGCCTCTCAATGTTATTTAGATACCTGGTCTACCAGGAGGGTAACAACTCCCCACTGTGTGCTCCACCACCAAGTGTCTGCATGACCTGACACTACTTTCCTTGCCCAAACGTGAATCTCGGTGGACACCTGCAGGATGTGTCTATCAGCTATTGGGGCTTATGTAAATGTTAGACTTTTTTCTTTAAAATGCTATTGTGAAAAGGAACTTCAATTGCCTCTTGAGTTTGTCGCTCCATCTAGGAAGCCACACACTGCAGGGGACCTGAATATGGCTCTTTCATCTCTAATGAGAAAACATTTCTTCCAATGGCCTCAGCAGATCTGAGGTTGGCTACTTTGAGGACAGCCTTTTTGGAAGTGAGCACGTCCACTAATACAACTGGCAGAGAAATTGCCCACCCAGAGATACTGTTTCCCAACCCATTTAATACTGGAGATAGTGAGACAGTGTGTGGGGGGAGGGGGCTGAACCGAATTGTGGGATCACATCCCTTCTCCCCATGGGGGAACCCTTCCCTGTGATGCTAGGTGTCAAATACCTGGTCACTGGGTTGTTGCTTTCTGATGACTTGACTGTGGGGGCAAAATGTCCTTTTGCTCTTCTCAGAGGCACTGGTTCACTCAACGTCCACATTTCTTTAGGGGTCAGGGCAGGCAGAGGATCCAGCCCCCCTTCTGCCCTGAGTAGTTGGTAAACTCAGGCAAGGTAGGTGGCCAGTTCCCCCACACCACGGGCTCAACCCCCGGTATTAACATGGCGTAAAGGCAGTAAAGACCACTGGGCCAGGAGGTGGATGGGACAGCAGCAAGGATGACACAAGGTAGCCAACCCTAGGTCAAGAAGGAAAGGAGAAAAGAAACTGAGCCAGAACCAAGGTGGAACAGGTACTAGGACAAGGAAGAACATGGACAAGAGCGAGGGTAGGGCTACAGAAAGCATGTAACTGAAAAAAGGGAAGGCAGTGCCAAGCAGAGGCTAGAAATAAGGGAGCGCAAGTCAAGGAGCAGGACTAGCATGCCCAAACAAAGAGCATTAAGACGTGCCAATGTCTGGCCGCGTCTACCTTTTATGGCTAATGCAGAGCAACCCCAGCATGGGTCATTGCCATGACGACTAAACGTCATTGACATGGCGTGCCGTCACCTGGTCCCCGCAACCAGGATGCTGCGCTGTGACATCGACATGTTGCCTCTGCAATTCCTGGAAGCGAGTGAATCGAACGCTGTGTCTCTCGCGGTCCCCAAGGATGGCAAAGTCATGGGAGCGACCATCTGCACCACCACGGGTACAGTCTCCAACCCCCTGCAGGTATGTGAGGGTGGCGGCACGTGACACTAGGGAGGTGAGGCTGCTACCCGATATTCCTCCTAGTGGTGGTAAAAAGCGGGAGGACCTCACAGGGAAGGATTTCCCTCATGGGGATGATGACTTCCGTTCTATGGTGCAACTCCCTAACCCTCTAACCTTTGAGTCCCTGAAATCCCTGAAATCTGTAAGAAAAGCTGCTGACAGTACCACTGTCTGTTATTGTGACATTCCTACTTTTCTTTCTATATAACCTAATTCAGTGCCTTGTGGAAAAACTGTGAAGAAGAAGATTACAGCAAACTACTCGTTCATGTGACTTCCAAAGTCCTGAGAAGAGATGGCCCTGAGGAGGCCTGAAGAGTGCATCATTGACACAGACAAGGGACTTTGGGAGGAGCCAGCTACAATCCTAAAAAACTGAAAAGGGACTGCCTGTTATGGAGTCAGGGAAACCAGAGAGAAGCCAGTGTGAAGATGCAGCTGCCTGGGAAGTTCAAACCAGGAAACTAAGATGCGAGACGGAGAAGCAAGTCCTCGATCGAGAGGACATGGCTGGAAGGTTGGAGGAAGCCTCTGTATCCAAGACGAGGACCGACAACTGTAGAAGAGGGGATCCAGCTAACGGTGGTGTGGCCTCAGCGGGGTGAACTGGTTGGTCCCATAACAACACTGATACCATGGAAATGGATGCCCTGCAGAATTGAAGCAGGGTAGAGAGGAAGAAGCAGCGTTGAACAATGAATGCCAAAGAGCGATCCCAATGTCCCATGAAGAACCGGCAGCCTGATCCCAGGAAGAAAGAGGTAATGGGAACCACAGGAATACTGAGTGCATACAGTGGGATCTCCCTCGCCCCAGTAATTGTTTCAAATCTGATCAAAGCACAAGGAGCGATCTCTCTCATCACAGTGTTGGTGGAGAAGTGCCAAGAGTGACACTGTTAATAAGAAGTGCATCCAGAGGGTTCTCCCTCGTCCCAGTAATTGTTGTTAAACTGATTCAAGCATCAAGAGGATCTCACACATCTCAGTAACGGTTGTAAAGCTGATCAAAGCATCAGGAGGGATCTCCCTCATCACAGTAGTTGGTGAAGTACCAAAAGTGGCATTGTCAATGAGAAGAGTATCATGAGTGATCTCCCTCTTCTCAGTAATTGAGGTAAAGCTGATCAAAGCATCGGGAGCAATCTCCCTCATCCCACTAATTCTTGCCAAACTGATCTAAGCATCAGGAGTGATCTGCCTCATCTCAGTTATTGGTGCAGAGCATACCAAAGCCACAGGAGTGATCTCCCTAGTCTCAGTGATTCTGGAAAAGATAACATAGGACTTGGAAGTAGTCTCCCTCCCAACAATATTGATGGTTACAGTAATGAAAGTGAAGCAAGAATACTGAAATTAACTCTGGAGAAAGCCTGGAGAGAGGTACAAACCTTAATAAGAACTATTAAGAAATATTGTCATCAGGTGAACCAGGAGATGTAGTCATTCTTCTGTTGTTTTTCAAAAAACAGTTTTGCTGATTCAGATACTAGGGCAAAGTTTGTCAAATACATTGGGCCTCATCACGAGTTGGGCGGTATCCCAGTGGTAAATCCGCTGGGATACTGCCCAACCCAATAAGCGTTACCGCAATTTGGTCCCGCGGTATTAGAGCTAGATCCCACGTTGCGGTACTGCTGAGTCTATAGGACTCTATTTGGCATTTTCGACACAACTACCTTGGTGTAAATTGTGCCATGGTAATTGCACTTAAAATGGGAGGAAAGTCAGTGCATTCACCCCCAGCTCAGAGCTGGAGGTGAGTGCTGCGTCTCTCCCCCATACTCAGGATTGGGCTGAGCGGTAATGCAGTGGTAATAGCGCTACCACTGCATTTTTACAGTTATGCCCAACCCCTGATGAGGCCCACTGTCAAAGACACTTAACTACTGGACCAGGAGGAGGGAGTCATCCTCCCGGTGTTTTGCATATTTGTGAAACACAAACGTTCAGTTAAGACCTCTAAACACCAACCACAAGGTGGATACCAGTGAACCAGGAGAAGGGAGACATTCTTCTGGTGTTCTTTTTGTTGTTTGAATATATAGTGGTAGGGCTAGAGTTAGGTAGTTAGGTAGTTTTGGACAGAGGACAGGACAACCACTCTGACAACAAGCACCTGAGTTTTCCTTAGTTAGGGAACACTGTTTTGAATGGGGAGAGTTAGGTCTTTTTCCTTTATTATTTAACAAAGAAGTGTTTATACCATGCCAGCCCTTTGTCCGACTCCTTCCTCAAGCATGCCACAGGGGGTTCTTACCACACCCAAAATGGCAGGGCATGCCTTACCACCACCAGTAAAGGTACTATCAGCCTTGAAATTCTTCACCACAAACTCCTTTCAGAGGACCATTGGCATCACAGTGTGTCCACATTCTGATCCTTTCCTCTCCAAGACAACATATAGGAATGCCTCATGATGTATGCACAAGACCAGCTCTAGTGAGGGCATGTTTCAACATGGCAGGGTTCCCTGGGATGTGCAGTGCCATTGGTTGCACCCATTTGGCCCTCATCCTTCCTGCAGTCTCCAAACACCTGTACAGGAGCAAGAAGCACTAGTCTTCTGTAATGTACAGAGGGTGAGTGATGCAGCAAACATCATCTTGAATGTGAAGGACAACTTTCTAGGATTAACACTATAGCTACGATCTGCTACTATCAGCTATATCGACCAGCACTCTGCCATAGCACATCAATTTTTTGCAGAAAATGATGACAAGACCTTGTTGCTTGGTAAGTCATGACACACACATCCATCTGAACATATGGATTAAGACATCACATGGTGTTTCTCTTCTCTATCGGTGACAGTGGGCACCACCTGAGAAGACATGTACTCACAAAAAACCCAGTGACCGCGGGCAAGCAACATTACAATGCAGCGCACATATGCACCCAGAATCCCATTGGGTGTACATTTGGCATACTCCAGTCACTCTTGGTGTCTAGAGCACCCAGAGGGAGTTCTTCTTTACAACCTCCGGGACCATATGCAACATAATAGTTGCTTGTGCAGCGTTACATGGTATAGTGCTCAGAAGTGGCTTGCACATTGAGAACTGTCCTGCAATAGCCCACAGCCACCCATCCCTTGTGAAGCAGTTGATGGGCAGGGGACATAGCAATTGGATTATGGAATAACCGGCTTGTGAGATTCCTCCTGAGAAGGCATGTGTGCTGGACAGGCCCTAAATCTGTGGTTCTTCTGTATGCGTGATGATTGCGTGGCTCTAACTGACATGCAGGCATCCTGAGAGGCGTGCCACCCATTCATAATGCCAAGGCCATCTCAGCTCCTATTCAGATCAGATGTAGGACTTCTGTAGTGCTCCAGATAAGATTTTGAGTTGGGAGTATTTTACTCCCTATTTTTAAACTTTGAGAGTAAATGTGATTTTACGAGAGTAAAAATGACTTTTCTCCTTTGCATGAGAGTCAAATGTATGTGACATCCAGCCTTATTTCTCTAAGGTCTGGCCATTTGATCTCTCCTGTATATATTTAAATGTTGAAATCACAAAAACCTAGTCAATTATATAGTAAAGCGAACATGAATTGTATTGTATTTTGGGGTTGGATAGCAGAATTGTCTTTTGATGTTTAATGAAAGTCCTCATTTTCTGAATCTATTACTACCTAATGGTAGGTCAAT
Source organism: Ambystoma mexicanum (assembly GCF_040938575.1). Classification (NCBI taxonomy): domain Eukaryota; kingdom Metazoa; phylum Chordata; class Amphibia; order Caudata; family Ambystomatidae; genus Ambystoma; species Ambystoma mexicanum. Next base: position 173,483,348 of record NC_090925.1, read on the forward strand.
GTTATGATACAACAGTGCAGGGAGGGAAGGACTCCATGCTAAATTTTATATCTAATCTAATGGCCAAATGGTTGTTTATATAGCGCTTTTGGCAAAGTGCTGTACATAGAACATATTTATCACAATTATCACCAAACCAAAGTCGGTACTTTTGAAAGGATGAAAGGCTGAGTTGGCCTTGCCGGGATTCGAATCTGCAACCTACAGATCAAACACAGATTGCAGCAATGAGTGCTGAGCTATCTTTTTGGCTAACATCCTTCAGAGATTGGTTAACTGAGTATCGACTGAGGTATAATAATCACAGTACCTAGATGTTGGACGAACCATTTATGAAGCGCTAAACAAAGTTAAATACTATCTGGATTATCGCAGGGACCAATGTAACCTTCATTTGTTTGTTTTTGAACGGCGCCTGCACTTCCTGGAGAGTCAGGTTTTGGATGTTTTAATTGTAGTCTTGATGATTTGAGAGGCTAGAACGCCTGTGATTGGTGTAATGACACTCACTCACACTTGAGCAAAGACTCTGCTGCCACTGACCATTTATAGTAATGTACCCCATTGACTGCAAGGTTGAATGGATGTAAACTAGACTGTGCATAGTGATCATTTTACACACTGTTTTTATAATAAGTGTAAATTAAATTAAGTGCAAAAATGATCTGCCAACGCATGATTATGTGCACAGCACAGGAACTTGGAAAAATACAATTGCGCAATACTGGTTTGCTTTAACTGGAGAAAAAAAACATAATTGGTTACAAAACATTAATTTTCAATTGCAACTTAGTTTTCCATCTTATTAATTATACAATCCTAAGATTCTAGGAAAATAAATATGCACAGTGCTTCTGTTAGCTTCATGAGCATCAACACAGCAGAAGCTGAATGGAAAGAAACCATTCCTTTTATCACGGTGTGCAGTTTCTATTTTTGAAGGGCTTCAGAGAAATACATTCTGTTTCAGAGGTGACTTGCAAGTACATTGATGTATACACAAATATTTGTAAGCCTACACCAAACCCCCACAACATAATAGTAACTTTGAAGGGGCGGGAAGAGAGGTTAAATTGTGCCCTTATTAATGTGAGGTCGGCAGTTGCCCATGCCACTAAGATAGTTGAATTAATAAGCACAAATGACGTGGAACTCTTACTGGTTACTGAGACTTGGTTCAATAAGTCCTCACATGGGATTTTTTATGAGCGGGTCCAGAGAATTCCCAAATTAGAACCATTAACAGAGTGGAAAAAAGGAGAGGTGGCATCGCAATAATCTGTAAGACTGTCATGCGCATTTCATATTTATCCGCCCTTGACTAGGGTGATAGGTCAAATTGGATACTTTACAATTAACCCATCCCCCAGAGCTGCCATACATATTATTCTTGGTTATAGACCCCTTGGCCCATGTAACTCCTTTTTGGACAATCTGGATGCCTTTCTGACCAGCAAAGGGAGTGAGCACAAGGAGCTCATACTACTAGGTGACTGGAACATCTGGTTAGACGACTCCTCCAAACCCGATTCTAGAGTATTGTAGGAGCTATTGGAGAACTACGAACTTCATCCCTTAGGGACCTCCTCCTCCCACTTAAAGGGACATTGTTTAGATATTCTCTAAACGTTGGTTTACACCCAATCTGATCCCTTTACGCAAATCGGTCAGCAGGACTGATCCTCAATGGCATAAGAAACAAACACTTGAGAATGCAAAGATAGCCAAGATTGCACTGAGAGAGTACAAACAGGCTATCTTTCTTGCAAAAAAAGAGTTGATGGATTTCCCATAATCAGCTACAGCTGAATGCTGCTAAATCAGACATGATTTTACTAGGACCTAAACATCTTCTGGTGGCTGCCAAGAAGCTACCTATCCCAACTTTGTTGGGGTTAAACCTGAAATTTGTCTCCAAGGTTAAAAACCTTGGATGCATCTGGCAGAATGACATGGGCAGTGAGGCCCAGGTTGGAGCAAAGGTTAAGACGGTACATTTTGTCCTAAGGCTTCGGAAACAGGCACTCCCTTTTATCCCCAGGGAGGATTATGCCATGGTAGTTGGTGCCCTAGTCAATGGTGTTAGGGTAGATTATGGGGTCAGCAGGGCCATACCTAGGGTCCGCGGACCTCCAGCTCACTGAGGGCCCCAACTCCCTCCAACATCCCAAATAAGTCGAGGTCCACGCAAGGAGCAAAGGATAACTGCTGTTTCATTATATCAAATGAGCAGGGACAACATACTAGGCATCAAGTTTCATCCGAGTACATCTTCACAAGTTCAGGCTCGCAGGCCCTTTTTGTGCACTTGTGACGTCACAATCGCCGTCACTTACCAAAATCCTTCCATGAACCGAACGCCACGCTGGGTTGGCTCCCAGAGTGGTAGGTCCAGTATGTGGAGCTCTGCCGCACCCTGCCCTACCCTCTCTTTCCCTACCTCCATCCCACCCCAACTCTCTCTACCCCACCCTCTCTCTCTACCACACCCACCCACCCTTAGCCCACACTGTCTACACCCCCCAATCTGCCATACTCCCACTCTCTATGCTCACCCCCAATCTCTCTACCCCCACACCTCTGCTCTCTCTACCTGGGCCCATCTGCCCCAACCCCTCTCTCTCTCTACCCCCACTCTCTCTACCCTCACCCACCTGCCCTGCCCCCACTCTCTCTACACCCACCCCCACTCCCTCTATACCCAGCCACACACTCTCCACCACCACCCATCCTATAAACACTCTCTCTACCCCAAACCACCCACACTACACTCACTCTCTCTACCCAGACCACACATTCTACCCTCACTCCCTCACCCTGTGCTCTCTATCCCAACCCTTCCACCCCTTCAACTCTCTTTACCCTAATACACTCCCTCTATACTACCCATCCACCCCCTCCACTCACTCTACCCCCACACACCCACCCCCGTCCACTCTCTACCGTAACCCACCCTACTGCCACTCTCTCTACCCCCACCCACCCTACCACCACTCTCTCCATCCCCACCCACCCCCACACTCTCGCCCTACCACCACTCTCTATACCGCAGAACATCCATCTACCCCCACTCTCTCTGCATGCCCATCCACTCTACCTACACTTTCTCTACCACCACCCTACCCCTGCTCTCTGTACTGCCAGCCACCCAGCCCCCAATTTCTCTATCCCTACCCACTGTCCCTACTCCCTCAACCCCACCCCTCCCTTCCCCCACTCTCTCTACCCCACACATCCACCCTACTCCCACTCTCTTTACCCCCATCCACCTGCCCCACTCCCTCTCTCTACCCCCTCTCTAACCCCATTCACTTGCACCACCTCCATCTCTCTACCCCCACATAACCCACCCTCCTTCTTACCTTATCCCCCATTCGTGAACCCCACCTACCCTACACCCTCTTTCCCTACATCCATCCCAACCCAACCCAACTCTCTAATAGCCCACACTCTCTATCCCCACCCATCTGCCCTACTTCCACTCTTTACTCTCACCCCCATTTACTCTACCCCCACACCTCTGCTCTCTCTACCTGGACCCATCTGCCCCAACCCCTCTCTCTCTACCCTCACCCACCTGCCCTGCCCCCACTCTCTCTACCCCCAACCCCACTACCTCTATACACAGCCACCCACTCTCTACCACCACCCATTTTATAAACACTCTCTATACCCTGAACCACCGACCCTACACTCACTCTCTCTACCCAGACCCCACATTCTACCCTCACTCCCCCACCCTGTGCTCTCTATCCCAACCCCACCATCCCCTCCACTCTCTTTACCCTAATCCACTCTCTCTATACTATCCATCCACCCCCTCCACTCACTCTAACCCCACACACTACCTCCTCCACTCTCTACCGAAACCCACCCTACTCCCACTCTCTCCACCCCACCCACCCTACCACCACTCTCTCCACCCCACCCACCCTATCACCACTCTCTCCATCCCCACCCACCCCCCACATCCTCACCCTACCTCCACTCTCTATACCCCAGAACATCCATCTACCCCCACTCTCTCTGCATGCCCATCCACTCTACCTACCCTTTCTCTACCACCACCCTACCCCCACTCTCTCTACTGCCACCCACCTGACCCAAATTCCTCTATCCCTACCCACTGTCCCTACTCCCTCAACCCCACCCCTCCCTACCCCCACTCTCTCTACCCCACCCATCCACACTACTCCCACTATCTTTACCCCAGCCACCTGCCCCACTCCCTCTCTCTCTATCCACACTCTCTCTACCCCCACCAACCTGCCCTACCCCACTCTCTCTACCCCCCTCTCTATCCCCATTCACTTGCACCACCTCATCTCTCTCCCCCCACATAACCCACCCTCCTTCTTACCTTATCCCCTATTTGAGAACCCCACCTGCCCTAACCCCTCTGTCCCTACACCTAACCACCATACCCCCACCTGTCCTACCCCCTCTTTCCCTACCTCCTTCCCAGCCCAACTCTCTACCCCACCGACCCATCCTTAGCCCACACTCTTTATCCCCACCCATCTGCCCTACTTCCACTCTTTACTCTCACCCCCACTCTCTCTACCCCCACACCTCTGCTCTCTAACTGGACTCATCTTCCCTACCGCCCTATCGCTCTACCCCCACCCACCTACCCTGCCCCCACTCTCTATACCCCCACCCCTACTCACCTGCACTACCACCCTCTCTATCTACCCCCACTTTTCCCACCTTCCTTACATTATGCCAACTCACCCTAACCCCCTCTCTCTATCCCAACCTGCCCTACTCCCTCTATCCCTGCCCCACTCACCATACCCCCTCTCTCTACCCTCACCCACACTACCCCTTTGTCACAACCTCCATCCATCCATCCCACCACCACTCTCTCTTCCCCCACGCAGCCACCCCACTCTCTCTACCCCACCCCCACCCCCAATGAGCTGATTGGGGTTTTTGGGGCTAATTTGGGCTACTTTCAACAAGTATTGCATTCTTGGTGAGGGACTGTTTGTGATGACACCTGCTGCAGTACCTACGCGCCCCGTTAAATTAAAAGGGTTTGTCCATGAAAGTTGAGGTGATGTTAAAGATCTTGCGTCGCACCAGGTTTAGCCGCTACGGAGACCTAGAGTCCCTCCACTCCGTTTGTGACAATATATAATGGTTGTGTTGAGCCATCCCTTGATAGTGCGCCGAAAAATAATGGAATGGCAAGTAGTGATGATTAATAAATTCCTTTTATTTTTGTGATGTTAGAGCCTTTGTGGATGACACGTGTTTCGGCAGAGCTGCCTTTATCGAATCCAGGCTTATTAAATGAAAAGAAAATGAAAAGAAAATGCCATAAGGGAATTTGAAAACACACTAAAAAGAAAAAATATATACATATGTACGTATAGTCATCTGGCTGAAAAATACTACATACAGAAATATCTAAATTGCCATAGTGTAAAACTTTGCTGAATTTATTGAAGAGACCCACTGCCTTTACAGGAGTATAATCACCTATTGCACCATTTGTAAAACGAATAAAAGAAGAAATTAACAGAAGGAAAATAAGGGTAAGCGATGAGTCTTATGGTACATTATGCGAAAAGTTCAAAGCGAAAAAAGAGGGAGTTTAAGATCAGATAGTGCCCAAAGGGGACATAGGTCTACCTCTAAATGTGAGAGGAGTGAACAGGTTGGGAAAGAGTAGATAAACATGCACATGGCAGCTATTTAGTGACAGTGCAGGCGCTTTTTCTTACCTATATAGATAGCTCATAAGTCACTGCATAATGCATAAAGGTGCTGAAGTTCACAGGGATGAATCCCTCCTAAGTATAAAACATATAAACAAGTTGTTGGAAATGGATTCCAGGGATGTAGTGGCAACTTATTTGAACAAGTGTTTAAGTTTAAGTAGAAAAACCCCCCCTACGTAGTGCGCAGGCACGCAATATGTAAGAGTAAAACTGGGTCAGTCATATGTTATGTTTCAACAATATACATAATAGCTAACTGATGGTTCATAAAAGCAACCCGTGGTGACAAATTGTAACGGCTTCAAAATGCTGGCCAGACCCCATGATTAAGTCATTAATAGTTAGGAAATACTGGCTAGTTGGCTGGAAAGTATTAAAGTTTCCTTTTTAAACGTGAAAATGTAAAAAACGAACGAAAATACATTGTTCTGGAACACGTGCGTTTTGGTAAAGCGCACGTGTGAGGTTTAAGGAAAGCATCAAGTCTCAGAGGAAGCCCCTGTGCTTGCCCGCACAAAAGAAAGGGTCCTACCTGGTACAAAGAAGTCCTCCGTATGTACGAGTGTCCTGTGTTTACCACATTGGGTGTAATGAATAAAAGGCAGAAAAGTCCTATGTCTGTTACTATTACCGGCGGCCATATTTTGGGAATGGGAAGCGTACTTGGGCTGCGCATAGTGGTTTATGTCCCATTTTGTGATGGGGTTGCCGCATTTTGAACTTGGAAACATATACTTAAGGTGTGGGATTAAGCATGAATATAGTCCTGCAGGTGCCTGTGTTGATGTTAGAGAAATACATACAGAACACAAATTTGGTGCAAGTACAATATATTGGATGTAGCATGATGAGATGAATTCGTGGCTGATCAAAACGAAAATGGGGTATTATGGGAAACGTAGTGTGCAACTGTTGGTGGTGTTTCCCGCATGAGAAAAGGGGGATTATGGGAGATGTAGTCAGACTTCAATGTTTAGAATTGGAGAATCATGGGCGAATACGTGACTGATCAAAACGAAATAGGGTATTATGGGAAACGTAATGTGCAACTGTTGTTGGAGTTTTCTGCATGAAAAAAAAAGGGGGGATTATGGGAAATGTAGTCAGACTTCAATATTTAAATTGAAGGATGTGGGAGAAAGGAAGGCAGTTTTAACAAGAGAAATAAGTGAGAAATCAAAGGCGTATCAAGTTACATGATTAACACAACAAAGTAAATTACATATCGTAGTATGTCAGAAGTAATTATAAAGTAATGCATATAACAAATATAACAAGTTGCATAATTTTATAGAAAATGTATCATTTCATTGTCGGAGTTTAGACCCCACTCCACTGCTCGATGATGCCAAATCAGTCTTGCTTCGGCTCTTCTGAGAAAGAGTTCCTGGTTGCCTCCTCTTGTGGTAGTCTTGATTTTTTGTAGACCAATAAACTGAATGTCCAATTTATTGTCCATTTGATGCTTTGATTGCCAGTGTTGTGATAATGACAAATTGCTGTCTTGACTTCCGATTACTGAAAGATGCTCTCTTATCCGAGTTCTTAGTTCACGAATGGTGGAACCAATGTATATCAATTGACATGTGCATTGAATTGCGTATACAACAGATTTAGATCGGCAATTAATTTGCTGTTTGATCAAAGTTTTTATCCCTTTTGCATCTGTAAATACAGTTGTTGGTGAGTGAGCATGTTTACACATGTTGCAGAAGCCACATTTTCTAAATCCAGTTGGTTGTTTAAGCCATGTTTCTTGGGTAATTTGTTCTTGTTCTGGTAAGAAAGAAGGGCTGACACACATTTTTAGAGTTTTGGCCTTTTCAAAGATGAGAGTAGGAGTATCTTTGAGATTTTCTGAAATATGAGGAGATGCCAGTTTTTCTTTAGTGCTCTTCTGATTTCTTTGTTATTTTCACAATAAGTGGTGATGAATTGTACCACTTCTTGGTGTTGTTGTGGTTTTGATTTTGGAGTTAGTGTCATTGTTCTAGTCATTTGCATGGCCTTGGTTCTGGCCTTGTTGATGTCTTTTTTAGGGTACCCTATGCCAGTTGTTGATCTGGCTCCTCAAATCAAAACCACAACAACATCAAGAAGTGGTACAATTCATCACTCTATCACCACCTGCTATCTCTATTACAATCCCACCACCCTCTCCACTCTTTACACTAATCCACTCTCTCTACACTACACATCCACCCCTTCCACTCTCTCTACCCCCTGTGAACCCACCACCGCCACTCTCTCTACTCCCATGCACCCACCCCCTCCACTCTCTCTACCCTAACCCACCCTACTCCCACTCTCTCTACTGCCACTCACTGACCCCCACTATCTCTAAAGCACCTCACCCCTCATCCAAGTGATCCTCACACACTGGTCCACCCCAGGAACTGGATCCAAAAGCAATGGCCGTGTCCCAGTCATCTGTATGACAGATCCCGGGGCCTAGTGGGTGAGACATCTACAACATCTGGTTTCTCACAGCACCCTCCCCCATTTCCTACAATACACTTAGACTACACTATACACCACTGATAGTGCACTCTCTCAGATACCTCACATTATCTAAACTCTGCCACCAACTCTCCAACACTCTGCTCTGCCATCCAACCTCCGCCTGGTCTCTCAGTCCCCCTGCAGCTCCTCATGCGTCCTTACCTATACAACCCACAGCCTGCCTTTCCTGCTACATGTTCTTATACTTCTGGGCTGGCAGTTCAGTATATTTCTCACACCCCATTGGCTGCAGCGCTCATCTGACCATATGCACCAATTGCTGCCTGTTGTTTCCCCAGGAGGAGTGCTACACAGCTGAGAGGCTTTACAAACCCCTCCTCCCCCATTTCCAGCATGGGTTTCCTAACAGTCTCTGCTGGTTTTCTGTCCTGCTGAGTGGTTGTAAATTCGATTTTCTGTTGACATGGTATGTTTTGCTGCTTCTCTGGGATGCTGGCCACTGTTGTTATAAGGTGTTGTTTCATGGTCTGCGTGAATTGCTGCTCTCTGGGTTATCTGGTTGTTTAATTCTGGTCCTGGTTTTCCCGATGGCTTGCTGGTGCCTTCTGGGAGATTGTGCTCATAAATAAAAAAGAGAGAACTGTGGCGAGCAACGTTATTGGGAGGCATTGAGATAACATGAGTGGTATCAGTGTTATCATTTTTGGCCAGGGGGATTTTCTGGAGACCGCTGACCCCCCTAGCTCCCCTTGACAGGGTTATAACTCTGACTTTGTCACACCACCAAAAGCTAAACACCTTTCTAGCCTGAGGGCTCCCATCAAGAACAAATATTCAAGCAAAGAATGTTTAAATAATGTAAGGTATGAATATAATGCATGGTTTTAAGGGAAACATTGACCAAAGCATTTCAGTCTGCTATCCTGCAGAATCTGCAGTTTTCTTCTGTGGGTCATCTTGCAATATTGTCCAAAGCCCACCAGTTGTTTCTAGGTGGTGTGACAAATCTGGTGTTGTCATCATTACTTTCCCAGAGAACCCCTCATGTGGCCAGGGTGAAGCAGCCGTTTCCTGATCCTCGCCCTGGGAGGGAGGATCACATATGGGGAGATGACCTTGTAGAGGAGGAGCCAAGTGCCTGTACCGGAAGTCCCGCCCCTATTTTGCCTATATGTTGGAAGCCAGAACTTGCGACATGCACAACGCCAATAATGGTCCCTATACCGAAAATAAACTTTGGGCAAGCTGCACCGAGACTTGAAGATAAGGCTATGCTCATACTCCCTTCTATTCTCAGGTGCAGTGACACAGTGATACTCTTTGCAAGGCTGAGTTCAAAGACAATTTGAATGGCAGAGAGCAGGAGTGATGATGGATGATGGGCTGATTGGGTGGGGAGGCATGGTCAAGTCCAACCCACCAGCACCTTGGGTAGCAGCTTGCGTGCTGCTAGCGAGTGTAATATTCCAGAAGGGTACTAGCGTGCCAACCAATCATAGAGGGCCACATAGCAAAGAGCCCTATAGTTTGAGACCAGAAGCCACGTTGTGTATTTTATGACACTGAAGATGACTTGCACTAGGTGTGGCCATAGGTGTCCACCTAACCTTAGAGACCCAATCACAATCCTATCCCGCATAGAAAGTATACCTAGATGTTCCCCGTAGACCAACCACAATCTAACTTAGGTTTTCTTATTTTGACACGTACTATGACGTCAATGATGATGACTTTTTACTATATAACTGTGTTCTTTCATGTAAATCATTGAGAGACTTTAGCGAATGTCCGATGATGTCCATTGTACTCCCTGTTTTAGATCATTGTTAATAAAACATCTAAAGATCTGCCAACTTCCTGAGTCGCTCTTAGTATTGGTGTAAGAGTAAAATCTGCATCCCCATCCATCCCATATAGCGCTACCTCGCTTAAAGGGCCTGCGGGTTCAACCTCATTGGAGTGGGGTAGACTCGCCAGATGAGACATGGCATCCCCATTCAGTTTTACCTCCCTCTTCACTTATGATCAAGAATCCTCCTTCTTCTGCTCTTCCTATACACTTTCTCCAAACTTCCCCTTGATCATCTCTAATAAGTACTGACACAAGGAAGAAGACAACCTTCCTTCACAAAGATTATCTTGTAAGTACTGGCATGAGGGAGAAATACAGAGGAATGAAGATTACCTTCAGGAACTACTCAAAGCATTCTAGCCAGTGGTTGCCAGATTCCTATTGGTTCCCTCCCAGTAGAAAAACAAGAAGGGAACCAGGAAATGTTGTCAGACACTCCCTGGAGGAGTCTGGAGCCAGGGGGACATGCTGCTGATGCTGCTGCTGGAGGGGATGCTCTGAACCAGAAAGCAGGAGGACCCTTGAAGGACCAACTTGGGTCCTTACCTACCTGAGAGCTCCAGGAAAAACGGCACCATCACCCAGCTAGGAAGGGAAGCTGGGTCCCTGAGTATGCTGCTACTGTGCAGACCCAGTAAGGGTCAATTCTTCCCACAAGGAACGCAGAGAAAGGAAGCTGTCGTGTTTGAGAAGAGGTGCAGGAGCAGTATTACCAATTGTGTTCCATGAAGCTCCAGGAAAGATTGAACAACCACCCAGCCCAGAGTACAAGCTGGAGCCACAGCAGAAGGAATTGTCAAGAAGCTGCTGACCAGAGTAGCTCACTGTGAAGGAGAAGCACAAGTATGGGCTACTATACAACAAATACATATATGTGAAAACTAATATTAGTACTCAATTGAAAGTACTTTTATTGAATACCAGGCCACTCTTGAAACATGCCCTAGATGTTACCACTTATATTGTTGATCAATATATCGTTGTATGTGCTTTTACTGAGACATGGTGTGATGCCGCAGCAGGACCAACGCTGACTATGGCTATTCCTTCCGGCTATGGCATTCTGCAGCAGAATAGACAGGATGGAAGATGGGGTGGAATTGCCTTTAATTTTCTTTATTTTTAAAAGCACACTGGAGGTTTGGAGGACTGAGATATCTGATGTTAATGAGAGTGAGGTACTGCAGATTAACATTAAGACCAATACTGAAAACACTTATAACATGTTCCTGGTTTACCGACCTCCATTCACCATGACAGACATCTCTACACATCTGTGCCCCATGCTACTTCCCACCTTGAACACTAAGGCTATGGTCTGGGAGGATTATAAACTTTTCTTGTGAAATAAGTCAGACCCTTATGCCAAATGCCTGGAGGATGCTCCGGGGGATCTTGGTTTTGCTCAACACATTAAAAGATCCACCCACATTAAAGGGAATACCCTAGATTGGGTTGCCACATACAACACTGCTATTACAGATCCTATGACTTACCCATGTCCTTGGCCTGATAATTGTTTTATACACTTCACTATACTGTGTGATGTGCCCTTAAAAGGATGGTTTCTGAAAAAAGTTACAATAATATTTAGGAACCTAAAAAAACGTACTCCTGAGGCAATGGAACCTTGGTTGAGACCATTAGTAGAGAAGGAGAAAGAACTTGATCGGGTAGGTGACATTGTTTGTGCCTATCAGCACTAAAATCACTAATACTCTTGCACCGCTGAGAAGTAAGCGGGTGGTAGAAAGACATGGGAATGCTTGGTTTACCCCAGACCTGCAAATCCTCAAGACCGCTAAAGTCAAGTGTCTCTACCTATGGAAATCCACGTATGACGAGTGTCACAAGGAGGCTTACTTAGCAGAAGCAGAAAAGTTTAAAGAAACAGCGATACTGGCAAACAAAACACCTTTGACTCTAGGATAGATAAAGCCCAGTCTGAGTCCAAGGAACTTTTAAAGATTCTGAAGAAACTCGAAAATCCAGGACCAATAAATTCAAACATGAATAAGGATGTTGCTTGGTGTACCTCGATACAGGAAGCAATGTGCGGAAAACCCAATATCGAATTAAACAAAAAGTCTGTCGGCCCCATAGCAGACAGCATAGCCCCTGCAACATACACACATCTGATACCGCAAGGTTTGATTTCAAACCTATTTCAGAATTGGATCTTACAATGCTTATTAGCAACATAAAACCAACAATGTGCAAAAGGGATGTGTGCCATGCAATAGTCATAAAAGCATGCTCTCCCTTGCTGATTGGCATGTTGTGCACATTTATCAATGGCTCATTCAGAGAAAGCTATGTTCCTGCTTGTATTAAGAATTCCTGGATCACACCCCTATTAAGAAAGCCTGGCTTGCGTCCGGATATACCTACCAATCACAGGGCTATCACTAACGTGCTCTTTCTGATGAAGATCCTAGGAAGATTCTAGATTGTGTAGCATACACACAAATAGAGATATATCTAAAGACAAATGGGATTTTGAATAGGTGGCATTCAGGCTTTAGGGAGAACCATGGCACAGAAACGGCCCTATTAGATTTGAAATCCAGATTGTTACAAATCATGGATAAGGACCAAGCTGCACTACTTATGTTTTTGGACCTTTCCGCTGCCTTCGACCTGGTGGACCACGCAATATTGGCCATCAGGCTGAGGGAGGTGGTGAGCTTTTCAGAGAGTGTGGTGCAATGGGTTAACTTTTCTGAGTAACAGATGGTGAAGAGTCTGCAGTAAAGCTGCTGAGGCGCAACCTGTTCTTCTGACATATGGTGTGCTTCAGGGGGCTTGTCTTGCTCCCTCGCTTTTTTATATCTTTACCGTGCCACTTTTGAGCCTTCTGATGGAAAATAATGTTGCTTTTACCAATTATGCAGGTGACACGCAATGTGTCATCCACTTCACTGGTAAGCATAAAGATGATAAGGAAACCATTAATACAATACATGGACATATCCAGGCATGGATGATCAACAATGCCTCAGCATTAAATAAGGAAAAAACAGAGTTTATGGTGGTTGGCACTGAGGAGAATATTTGCACATTGGGTACGGACTACACCTCTTTCCAGGTGGCAGGATGCAGTATTTCGACAAAAGAAAAAGTAAAAACAATGGGGGTGTACTTGGACCAGAAACTGAATATAAGGGCGCAGGTGAGTAGCCTGGTCCCCTCTACTGCATACTGCATTAAGCTGCAGGTGCAGCTTTGTCCATTTATCTGAAAGGTCAATTGTGAATCTGTGGTAAGAGCCATAATAAGTCAAAAATTGACTATTGTTGTAGATTGTTTGTGGGCATAGTCAAAAAAGAGTGTACTCGACCGCAAATTATTCAGAATATGGTGGTGAGAGTGATCACTGATTTGCAGAGAAGGGATCATATATCAGATGCCAGGCGTCATTTACACTGGCTGCCCGTAGAGGCAAGTATCAACTTGCGTCTGCTGGCGATTAACCATAAATGTCTCAATGGGTCTATCCCTTTGTATCTGAGGCTTTGGTGTGTGTAAATCTAGTATTAGGACGTTAAGATCAAACAAAGCCAGCCAACTCAAAATGCAGGCTCACCCATGTGATGAAATGTGCTTTCTTCATGGCAGCGCTGAGAGTCTGGGATTCTATTCCGCTTGATTTCAAGGAGCTAAGCAGTGTTTAGGAAAAGATTTGAAACATTGCTGTTTAGATAATGCTATCATAATTGGTTGAACTGGAATCTATGTGATCACTGCGCCGCCCATAATGTCGACAGTTAAATTGCTGACTCCCATTATGGCTCAGCACTGTGATCACATGGATCACTGTGCCCTGCACCCCCACAACAGCCCCCCCCCGGTGTGCCGATGTCTCTCCTCAGACCCTGCAGTGTCAGTTCTTGCCCACTAACGTGGGTCTGAACTGGCGCTGCAGGGTCCTTTTTCTTTTGTACTTTCTTTTCTTTATTGTCCCCCGCTTCCACCTAATGGAAGCGGGGGACACCCCCGCAACCCCCAAACCCCAGTACATCGACAAAGGAAACCGGGCGACACCCCCGCAACCACTGCTCCCATTAATCGGTTTAGTGGGGGTCAACATTTCATTACCACACAAAGGTGCAGTAATGAAAGGTTTGCAATTTTTGGGGTGACATTTTGGTAATATTCAGTTGGACTGTAGTATGATTGCTGCCCGCATGCTAAGTGCGATATGTTTGAGAACTAGGCATGCCTGACTGTATTCAGTGTTATATGTTGTCTGTGCCCTTAAGCCCCCGGGCCTTATGGGGTGAGTTACAAATATTTTATAGTAAATCCTGCGATGAGTGGTGGTGTGGTGTCTTAGGGTCCTGTAGTCAGTAGGACACCCACAGGACAGAGACCGGCATGACCGCATGGAATATGGCTACTTCCCACCGTGGAGGCAGAAGGATCCATCCGCCAAGCCCGAGGCTGCTGCAACAAGAAGAGAGGCCAAGTGGAGCACCAGCACCAAGGGTCTGTGACCCACCATTACCCAGGGGAAGTCTGGAAGGAAGAGAAGCAGGGCAGAGTGCCACCAACAAGGATCTGCAACCCACCATTACCCAGCAGAAGCCTAGGAAAAAGAGATGTCGGACAGAGCACTGCCATCAAGGGTCTGGGCTCCACCAATACCCAGGGAAAATCCTGTGAGCAAGGGAAACCGGGTGGAGTACCGCCAACAAGGGTCTAGGACCCACCATTACCCTAGGGAAGTCGGGGTCCGAGGAAATCAGTGCGTAAGGGCACCACCTACCAGAAGACCAGGACAGATGAAACCAAGGGCCTGGGACCCACAACTTTCCCAGGAAAGCCTGAACAACCAGAATTGAACAAAGTGAGAAGAAGAAACCCAGAACAAGAAACCCCAGTAGAGAGTGAGATGGGTGATACAAAGTGTGAGACTGGTGCGAAGGAACACACTAGGGCAAGGGAGACCCCAGTGTGTGTGTGAACAATCAAGTAGGAATGCAACCCCTTGTGGAGGTGCTGCTGAAATAAACCAAGGGCAAGGGACCACCCTTGGTGGCCACAAGGTAAAACCCTTTGTTTTGCCTAGTTTTCTTTGGAACTGCAGCTAAGCAATCTAGGGGAAGGGAAAACGCTAGACGCCTACAAATTTGTAGAACTGTGCCAAGCATTCCTTTGAATGTCTAAACACTCTAGGGGAGGGAAGACCCCCTAGGAATATACAAACCAGTTGAACTGTAACAGATTTCGGGAGCTTTCTTTCTTGATATTCTGAAACCTTTTCTGTCTGTGAGGAGGACCCAGGAAGAACTTGCCCTTTTTGGAACTTTTATTGGAACACTGTTTGGAACTTTCTGTTTGTTTAACATTGGAACTGTCGGCTAAAGAAGACAGAATCCTATGCCCATGTGTTATGTTCTTTTAAGTGTAAGGGACAGAGATAGGTTAGATGAGATGGTGGATTTGCATGTTGGATTTTTGACCATCCTTAGTTTTAGTTTTGAGGTAAGGCAAACCCTCTTAGTGGTTAGGGACAGTCAGGACCTTCCCCAGCCCCTTTTTCTTTTATTGTTGTCCGAATAAAAGACTTTAGCCCAAACAAATATGCCACCTGTGTCTTGCCTCTCTCTCTCTTTCTGCACACTTACAGGGGCATATTTTGAAATTGTTTACTCATGCTGCCCAGGACACCCAAGTATCCCGCAGCCCCCCAAAAAAGTGAGACATTCAACTTAATTAAAGATAATTTCTTTTTTAATTAGAGAATTGTGCTACCTGCCAAAAATATATTTGCTAGATGCTTTGGTAACACACTTGATTTCTACCCCCCAAAAAAAGAAAGAAAATAAAACATGACTTCTACCACTGACTCAGTTGGGAGACTACTGGAGCAACCTCCTAAATCCCTCTAACCCCACTTCTATCCCTCTCTCCTTGCTGCACAGGGACTCCACCGTTGAACCTTTCCTCTTCTACCACACTTTCCACAGTGCTGGGAGGACTCCTGGTCCCGCTGCTCCTTTTCATTCACCTGTGTCTGTCCTGGGAGCAGTAAAAGAACCGCCCTCCCTCTTCTACCCCTCCCTATTTTACCACTCCCTCTTCTGTGCTCTAAGACTTGGATGCCACATCTGTCAATGTCTCTACTATGGTGGAGATTCCCCTATCAGCCTCCCCTTATTGACCACCCATCCCTCAATGTGATATCCCCATTGTTTCCTTACACACTCTTCGACAACAGAGTATTTGAAAATATGTGCCTTCAACATGTGCATACCTGCTCTTTCAGCTACACAGGGTCTCGTGTGACTACGAACATGGCTCTGATCGAGGTGGAAATGCTGTCTGGCTTCCGCCCAGATGAAGACTCTTTAATAGAGGTAAGTTTGTGCAGTGCACGCCTGAGCCATGAGGTGTACAGGGTCTTTCTCGCACCTCCAATAATCCTGCATGTTGAATTCATAATATTTCTCCCACCACAACCTAAGTCTGTTTATCTCTGAGTATTGTAATTGCACACTTCGACCAACTGATAGGAAATGTGTGTACAGAATCAGACAGTGATTTAGATATCTTGCAGTTTGATCATATTACTAAAGAGCAGTGGCCTGGTTGTGTTTTATGCTATCAAGATGCATTGACGGTTTTGTGCAAGTTATTTCCACTAAGGTTGAAATGTATATTAATTTGATACAAATGTATTGATTTTCATGATATGCTTCAATTAAGATGGACAGTAAATTTATATTTATATACTCTAGGTCATCCTTGTCTATAGCCTGAAGAAGGATAATTTAGAAGATGTGTAACGTGTTGGGAGATTACTTAGCAAATGGATAATGCTAGTCCACAGTAACTCATCAACATATATTTCAGAAACAAAGAAAGCTTAGGGTTTTAATCTTAGTACAGTTTGTATGTTTTGTTTCTAAGAAAATGCGTTAGTTACTATAATTCTTTGTACCATATTGACATATATAGTTTGTTGAATATAAATTGGGATGTTGAATCCTGAAATGAATCACATTTGATGATTTGCATTTAGAATGCAAGTCCTATAGAAATTGCTACACTGGCCAGAGGCAGGCATCATACCGTAAGGAATGGACTTCCTAGACTTTACACAGGAATTGATTCTGAAATCTCCTCGTGGGGGATGCTTGTCTTTTGGATATAGGGAGGTAAAAGGCAGAGAATAGGACAAGGTTGAGGCGTGCCCTAAAGATGAGGGAAACTGCTGAGGGTTCAGATACAGTGGATAGCAGTCGAGTACAAAGAGAGAAGTGAGACGGGAGCCACACCTACGGTGCGTGCCTGGTCTTGTGTACAATCACTCACACTCACTGAGGTACCTCATCTACGTAGACTTCAGAGGTGAAGCATACCGTGCGTTCCAGCATAGATCACAAAGGGCCTTAGAAGGCAATCCAGATATGTCAGGGGCAGCAGTTGGGGAGAGGGCCCATTCATGGGCAGGTAGACACCAGAGAGACCAAGAGCACAGACCAGATATTCCAGAAGTGGCCGCCATCAAATAGAAGGCTTGAGTGAGGCCAAAGAATAAGAAACTGGCAGCTGCATATGCCAGGAGTGGCCACCAGAAGGAGCGGAGTGGCAGAGAAGAACAGAAAGCAGTGTGTGCCTATGTCAGGAGTGGCCATTGGAGCGGAGCAGGAGGAATGAACATAGCGGGTCTATGAACGGCAGCTATGTAGGCCAGGAGTTGTCAACAGAGTAGCAGTAATTCAGTAGCAGAGAGAAGGGGGCGCCAAGTGTCAATGGAATAAACATTTTGCAAGTCATGCTCATTCGTTTCTGTGGCACTTAAGTAGGCGAGTAAGGAACACTTCACTGTCAATACAGCCGCCAGAGTTGACCTGGATGAGAGGCTTTGATTATAGAATGTGACCAAGGATTTGTCTCCATGATTGTAGAATAATACCCAATGGTTGAAGTGCTGACGGAGAAAGTCTGGGATTATAGAGTCAGACCAGGTGATAAATGTGTGTTGAGACAGCATGGTGGCACCAGAAGCAAATAGTTTCAGCTGCTTGGTACCCCTGGTCTCCAAGATGCACATATTTGTATTAAATGGATTCAGTCAATTCTCGTATGGCAAAGCAAATGGGTCTCAACCTAAAGAAGAGTCTCCTGACAATTTTCCTTTACTGATTACTCTTGAATTAAACATTATTTGGCTCTACCCGTTATTTTCTTAATTCCTTTGTCTGTTGTTGATTCTTCAATTCTCTTTATCCGTCTTTTATTTTATAAGTCTTTAAATTTCGTCCCAGTCTTCAGCTTTCTTTCTTCCTGCTTTTGTGTCTGTGTTTGCTGTCTTTCTTTTTTTCTTGCTTTCTTTCCTTCTTTGTTTTCCTTGTTTCGTGTCTTCTGCCCATTGTCTTTCTTTCTTTTTCAGTTTTTATGCTTTCTTTCTAATTATGCATTTCTAGTTTTGTGCCAATTGTTTTTTCAGCATGCATGTCTTCATATCCTCTGGCTCTCCTCCTTTGTCTTTGTCCCATTTATTTGTATCTCTCTCATCTCACTTTTTCCTCCTCATGTTCTTATGTCCTGTCGTTTTCTCTGCAGCTCTACCCTTCTCTTCCCTTATCCCTCTCTTTTGTGCCTTGCCTTGCTTCTCACTCTCGTTCACTTTGTCCCATGTGTCTCTCTCTCTCCCATGATCAGGTAGAAAAGCATCCCTTGGTCAAGAAAATAGAGAAAAATCAAGACAAGGTTATCATCTACATGGAGGCGGTGAGTGCAAATACCCCAAACTGGGGCAGAAAGCTGATGCTCTTTGCAGGGGGTCTAGAGGTGCGTTAATGCCACAGCAGGAGCAGATGGAGGGAAATGACGTCACCGTAGGGACAGAGGGGAGGCTGTGGTGTCACTGGGGAATGAAGGAGAGTGTCTAGTACCGCTGATGGAGCAACATATTTGTGATATCACTGCAGACAGAAAGGGAGTATTGTATTGGTTTTTATTTCCAAGTGAGAGGCTATGGACATCGCTTGCTCATTCATTTGCTGCCCCAGAGTATGGACAGGGCACCGCCTGAAAGGTTCCAGTGACCCGTGAATGCGTCTTGGCCATTGTGTCCTCATGAATCCCACCCGAACTTGCAGTGGGATCTGAGCTCCTGAACTAACCTACAAAAGAAACAGCACACATACTATTTCTAGACTGGTTCAGATGCGTAAAATAGTAGTCAGTCCTTGCCATTATGGGCGCAATCTCAAAAGGTATAGGGCCTCATTACGAGGCTGGCGGACTGGGTTTAACAGCGCCGGTAATGGTGCCGGTGCAGTTAAACACATTCCGCCCTATTACGAGGTTCCCTTGCGGGACCCGTTACCGACGTCTGGTTTTACGGCCCGTTGTTAGCTCCCTCCAAGGTCGGAATGTCCCGGTATTTCCCCATTCAGGGAACCCAGACCCGGACCAGAGTTTGGAGGCATGGCTACCTCCAAACTAGTAATGAGGCCCATGGATAAAAAAGTACTATTTCTATCAGGAGGCCCAGGTGTATGTATACTATACTTGAGAGTGATGTTTCTACATGACACTTTTTTACTGGCTTGATCTGCCACCCCCCTTACACATCTCTCCACTATTATCCCAGAAACGTCCCATAAAAAGCCTCTGTGATGCTGTTCATCAGTTCACACCAGGTGCCACCTTGTTACTCAAAGGGGGTTGAAGCACCTGCACTTCATGAGGAGGAGTTTGTGGCATAGGAGTCTTTTCAAGTACATAGGTGATCAGTCCTCCATTGTTTTGTGATAAGTGGTGAATACAGGGTTTAGCGCCTACCTTGCGCACCTGCAAGATTAGAGACCAGGTTTCAAAACTGGCAGGATCCCCTCCTCAACTGAGCAAATATCTCATCTCCTGGGTGTCCCCTAAACTACTGTGTCCTGGGTTTCAATCCACTCTAGCATTGTTGTTTTGAATATGCTGATGGCCGCTGTATATACTGGTTTCTGGCTATCAGGGGCAATCAAGACTACTTTGCGCCACGGCCCTGTGTGAATCGACAACCAATCATCCTGCCCCCCTTTCTCTCATTGACATCCCGTCCACCTGACCTGACTGTTGCCTCTCTCGTGAACCCACCCCATCCCCCTGACCCCAACAACACATAGTTTCCCCATGATGAACACAGACTCTTTCAGCAAGTACATCTGTTTTCATTATAAATCAAAAGTAGCAATATAAATGAAAATGGTCACATGAATTTACATTATTAAACATTACTGAAATATATTACATTAGTGAACATAAGGTGACATTCTGTATGTACTGCACACAAAACCAAAGCCAGGGATTCAGGATTTAAAGAGGATACCTGAGGTTCTTCAGATGTTTCCATTAGTCCTCCCCATTGAATTTGTGGTAGTTCAAAACATATAGCACACGCCGAGAACAAAAGGCCGTTGCTTATCTGAATGCCTGAACCCAGGGGTGAAGATAAGACAACTGAAATTATGAAACATTAGCACACTCAAACAATTCCATTACTAGTGTAAAGTATGCAGGCATTCAACGTCCCATAAAAAGGTACAATCCGAAAATTGAGATCAGTGATGGTAGGAATAGAATAATCTGGACAGAAGTACGAGTAAATAAACTAAGCCAGAAGATGGCAATTCCAAAAATTCAAACCAAAGGTAGGGGGACGGTACGGGCGGACAGTTGTATAATGGTTTTAAACTTGTTTGTCCAAAAAGGGGGGTAATGGTGGCAAACCAAAATATAAACACGACCACACTTTTGACCCCCATGGACAGAAAAAAAGAGATTTGAGAGCTGACTGCGACAATTGTGGGAAAAGAACTCAGAAATCGTAAGAATTGAGGGGAAAAATCAGAGGCTCAATTTTAGGAATTTGGGTCAGAGGATATAGAGCTAATTTAATCCAGAAAGACAACAACGTAATGCCAAGAACCTTGGTATCTAAGAACTTCGGCAGAGCTCTGAAAATGACTGAAATCCTGCAACACTTCCCAGTTAGCTGGCAAGTAAACCCCATGGCAGAAGAAATCTGGACTAGCCACTTCACTAACATCTTTAAACCCTTGTCAGTGACTGATAAACTAGAGGAGAACATTGAAAAAGAGAAATGGGCCTTAACAGTGGATGAGGAAGATATCCTATCTTTATATCTAAAAGCAACGGGTCGAGAGCCCTGGGAATGAACGGTTTATTGAATGCCATACTAAAGAAATACCCAGTATTCTGGGAAAGGATACTGGCAAAAATGTTTAGATCTATTGTTGACGCTCAAGTAATACCATCTTCATGGTGAACCACAATAATCCAATATTCAAAAAGGACCTACGATCACTACCTTCCAAATACCGACCTATGCCGCTGCTAGATGTGGTGTATACATTGTTTGCTTCCCTGGTTTTAGCTGAGCTGGGAAGGTGGATAACTACATCTGGACAGAACTCAATATGGATTTGTGAGAGGAGGGGGAATGGCCCTTTATGGGTTCTTGTTAAACTATCTAAAGAAGCAATCCACGAGAGAGAGTGTTCCCATATACATGGCCTTCATTGATTTCACAGTTGCATTTGACAGAATAAATATTTTCCGCCTATGGTCCAAAATGAGGAAATGGGTTGTCCCATGGGCCTATTAGACATGATTATTCAATTATATACGAATACCTCACTCCATATCAGGTTAAACCAGCAAGGAAAACTGTGAAACAAAATTGTAACATTCAGAGGACTAAAGCTTTATTTAAGCTGTTTGTCTGTGACTTAGGTGAATCCATGGCAAATGCTAGAGCTACCTCCCACCCCTAGAATAGCAGGTCAGGGGATTGATTGGTTATTGTATGCGGATGAGCTTGTCCTGCTTGATAAAACACCTGTCGGAATCCTAAGGTCACTAAACACCCCGCAGACTTATGCCATAGCCAATACTATAGCAATTCATGTCTCAAAATCAAACATAATGGTGTTAAAACATAGCCACTCTCAAAAGGAAGTTAGATTCAGTTGGGTGGTGGCAGACTCCGTACTATTAAGAGTGGGCGTATATTGATATCTCGGCTTTAACCTCAATAATGACAGGAGTGAGAAAATAAATGTAGAATTATTGCGCCTGACGGTTGAGGCACTAGCGGCACAGGGTTTACTGATTTAAAAAAAAAAATTGGTCAATTCTCTCTACTCTAACTATGTGAATTTTATAAGCTAAATTGTAGTATACGCAGCCGGAAGTTACATGTCCTGCTCGCTAATGAATTGGAATCATCTGGAAGGTTGTTTTTGGAAGAGGGTCTTGGGCCTTCCGAAATGTGCTCTGATACAGATGCTCCATTTTGAATTGGGTCTGTTATCTTTAAAATCTATGGTGCTGTGGAAAAGGTTGACTTTTTCAAAAATGTTTGTTGGCCGATGACTCCTCCCTCCTAATGATTATAGCAAGGGTATTAAAGAAGGACAAACATAAAATACTCTCAGTTTGTAAGGAGGAGTCTTTACAAACACAGAGATGTAGGAAGGGAAGTAGAGGGTCTCATTGATTGTGAACCCACAAGGACATAGACGTATTTACAACAAGACCAACTAGGCCCAGGGTAGCAGATTGCCAGAGGAGCAGCATTTTATTGCACTTTAGTTTAAATTTACTGGTTGTCAGTTTTAAAATATAAAGCCAATTTTGTTTGTCCCAATCTACCCTGGCAGCTAAAATCTTTGATAGCCAAACATGTACATATGCTTCATATTTGCAAAAGGATCATTGTTAGGGTGAATTTTGTTTTAAATAAATAAGGAAGCACGTATCAAACCCAGCGTGCTTTAGTATTTAGTGATTCAGTCATACAACTCTCACAGACATATATGACAGATAAAAAAGCTCTTTGGTCATTCTTATCTTCTCCAAATGCTCTTTAATAGGCAAAACAGCCAAAACCTCATTGGATTTCTTGGTGCCACTTCACATTATCTTTGGAGTTCTTTCTAATCGATACACACATACACTTTGTTAAGCAATCACTTTTATATTCAAATATACATGACATGCATTTTTTAAACTGCTGCAAAAATGTTGCATCATTTTACAATATTAAATGCATGCCTATGCTTAAGTCAAGCACAGAGTTTCCACAGGTGTATTAAAATGATGTTCAGAAGCAACACTAATTTCGCCCCCGCCCCCTCCCAACGGCCTCACATTTCAGAGGTCTGTGGTTGTCCAAAAGGTGCAAGTATGAAACAGATCATAGAGCAGTTAAAATGGCAAACAGTAAATCTGGATGTGCAAGTGCATCCATAAACCTGTGAAAAGATACCCAAAGCCATAGAAGGGCGAGAACAAAAACTGTGTGCCAAAGGTACACACTGTTTCACAGCTGTAACCGTGACCCATAAAGATATCCATTCAGCCATCTTTACAGAAGCTGCTCAGTGTTAAGAAGGCAAATGGCCGCCCTTCGGTGTTTATCACGTGCCTACTACCAGGAGAACCAACAGCAAAGTATGTCACAGAATGCAAAACTGTTATGCATATAAGTAATCTTTACATTAATTATATTTTAAATACAAGGTAGGACTTTTACTGTGAAACAGTACTTCAAACAACAGCAGAACATCTATATCTATACCTCTCAACATGTTCCCATGTATAGTACAGTCCAACCAGCTCTACGGAGTTAACAAAAATGTCAAATTACCTTATATGCAAGCTGGCAAGGCCCATAGCCTAAACTACACCTACAAAGGTAATATTGTGCTCGAAAGCCCAATCCATTGCTCCATTTTACTCTTGGAGTGTTGGGTATTTTGAACAATTGCCCAAAAAGCAATGATGTAAACAGTAGGTACCACTTCATTTGTTATAAAACGTGCTTGCATTGTGCAGCTAAGAGGAATGCTAATGCTCCCCACACATGAATGTTCAGGGTCTCCCCTGTCCATTACTCCACCATGAGAATGCACAGCCAAAGATTCCAAGAACCTTCTCCAACTCTCTTTACTCTCCTGAGGTGTTTCTGCCAAGGCAGAGTTTACACATTTCACTTGTGATTTTGCCATATTTTAATGGCGTTCCAGCCAATGGGATTAGAGGTACATCTGCTGCAGCAGGTACTTGCCTTATTTCCATTTTACCTCCAGCTAACACCAGAGCTTTAACCATGAGAAGGGCATTGAGTTATTTTTCTTCAACATTTTTATAAAATTTGCCTGTACCACTTGCATATACTTCATATGTAAATATTACCATTTAACAAGGCTGGATGTAGAAGTTTTGTTATGTTGCATTAATATTACAGACCCATCTAGGCGCTTCTCATAGAGTGACAGAAAGCAAAGTGTGAGAGAAACCAGATATTGACATTGAAACCAAAATTCCTCATTCCAACCTTCTCTCACTTGTGTCCAGTTGGCAGACAGCTAATGTTCTTATCACTTCCTCTAAAAGATTGTTTTCGGGCTTAACCGAAAGTAGACAATTAACTGTAACAACTACCTATTGTGCACTCAACTGTAGAACACATTGCCTTCTCCAAATCGTGAGCAGCAGAGATCTGGGAAAACACTCTTTCAACTATCATAGACAATGACAGACTTGAATTAATAGAGAAGAAGCAATAACTTTCTAATCCCTGCACATCCATGTTATGGTGCCAAAATGGGGGACAACATAGGGATGAAGGGGCATAGTTTGGACAACCCAGGTATGTTTATGTTAAGGGTGCCTGGCTGGCCTTGACCTTCCATGCAAACAATCACGTATATCACAACGCAAACATCAAGGCCTTTATGTCACACACTACCTCTTCAGTTTGTTTGCACTAAATCATTTCCAATTATTTGACCAAAATATAATTTGTATTCACATAACAAAGTAATTTAAAAGCATTCACATATCCACATTTTTCAGACCACATTTAAACATTTAGACATATTTGTGTAACCCATATTAATGACTCATTTCATTTCCAGACACAAAACAATCCAGTGATTACAGTTTTGGGACCTATCAGCCACATAAATCCAACATCTATATGCTGTGTTTGAAACCACAACCCTGGTTTATTACAGAGTTCTTTCAATCCTTTGTTGTGCTTTTTTTCTCTCTATATATATGTATGGCCTGCCCTTTGTTAGCAGTGTTGTTGTAAATTCATAGAAAGTTGACACAGTGTGTTTCGGTCGTCTCAAGAAACCTGGTTGATGTTCTGATCCCTTGCAGCCTTCATCAGGAAGTAACCACATTTTCAAATGCCACAATGTGTATTCTGTGTCTGTGGAAAAGTAAAAGTGTATGTGTATATTAAACGGGGTGGAAGCAAGTGTGACATGTTGATTCAGATATGACGATTAAATGTGTCTGGGAATATTTAGGAGGTCACTATGTGTACTACTGCACATCCTACCTTGGCAGTAGCCAGAACCAAAGTGGGGAAACCAGTGGCCAGCCTGACTAGTTGGGAGATTAAGTTGTTAACCTGCACCTATAATTAAATATAGAAAGTATGTCAGTATAAGTAGGCACTCCACTTGTAATAATGTCTCCATGTAACAAATTGTTGCAACCTAGATGACTGACTTACTGAGTTCAGGCCGTTTTGCCCATTAGCTGACCTCTGCTTCTCTGGAGAAAATACATTCCAGGATGGGAAGGACCAAGCTTAACTCAGGGAATAGAACCTGTGCAACAGGGTACATAAAATGACCTAAGGGAAACACCAGCCAAGCAATGACAAGTGAAGAACAATAACACATTGTGCTACACTTTTAGGACATCGCCCGCTGTGCTCGCAATTGGTAGTGTTCCTCCATTAGACTATCAGACTCTGATATTAATGAGGATGGCTGCTCGCTGGGACCTGGGGAGAAAGTTTCCAAAGTCACGAGAGACTCTGATATTAATGATAAAGGCTACTCGCTGGGACCTGGCAAGAGAGTTCTCGAAGTCATGAGAGACTCTGATATTAATGAGAAAGGTTACTGCCTGAGACCTGGGCATAGAGTTTCTGAAGGAACTGGGGACAGAGTTCCCAAGATCATGAGCGACTCTGTTTTTGAGAAAGGCTACTCGCTTGGACCTGGGGAGAGGGTTTCTGAAGGAACTGGGGACAGAGTTCCCAAAGTCATGAAAGACTCTGACATTAATGAGGTAGGCTGCTCGCTGGCATCTATTGACAATAAAGTCAACTGCTGCCTGCTGGAACTTGAAGGACAAGTTCTTAAAGCCATTGGAAAAATTATGTAAGAAGCAACGCTGCATCCTGGAACTTGAAATCATATCCCTTGAGCCTTTCAGAAACTGAGTCCCGAGAGAACAACTACATATTATATTGAATGCTGGGGCTTGATGTCAAAGCTAACAGACACAATTAGATACTGACCGTGCACATACATATTACATGCTGCAGACTTAAGGAAAGTACCTAGAGATACTGGGAAATGTAGTGCACAAAGAACAGTGCATGCTAGGACGTTAAGCTAAGGCCTGCAGAGATGACTGGGCACTGAATGTATATAGGAATATTGCATCACGGTACTTGGAGTCAAAGTCCCAGGACACATTGAGAAACACTGCATACAGGAAGAGAGAGGGGGAGAGAGAGAGAGAGAGAGAGAGAGAGGGAGAGAGAAAGAGAGAGAGAGAGAGAGAGAGAAAGACTGAGAGAGAGAGAGAGAGAGAGAGAGAGAGAGAGA
The DNA here is from genome assembly GCF_040938575.1 of Ambystoma mexicanum. Lineage (NCBI taxonomy): Eukaryota > Metazoa > Chordata > Amphibia > Caudata > Ambystomatidae > Ambystoma > Ambystoma mexicanum. Next base: position 173,510,068 of record NC_090925.1, read on the forward strand.
GAGAGAGAGAGAGAGAGAGAGAGAGCGAGAGAGAGAGTCTAAATACCAAGTTCCTAAGGACATTAAGTTATATTAAAAATGTGACAGAAATTGTGAAAAGGATTTGAGTTCTGGACCACAAGTTTGAACTCTACTCCACTTTGTAAACTCCTAATGTTGTTGAATTGCCACTACTGTTAGATTTCCTCCAGGGCCTGGGCCTGTCTCATCATGTCTGTATCTTATGCTTCAGCTGGCCTGTCTCATCATGCCTGTATCTTGTGCTTCAGCTGGCCTGTCTCATGTCTGTATCGTGTGCTTCATCTGGCCTGTCTCATCATGTCTGTATCTTATGCTTCAGCTGGCCTGTCTCATCATGTCTGTATTTTGTGCTTCAGCTGGCCTGTCTCATCAGGTCTGTATCTTGTGCTTCATCTGGCTGTCTCATCATGCCTGTATCTTGTGCTTCAGCTGGCCTGTCTCATCATGTCTGTATCTTGTGCTTCAGCTGGCCTGTCTCATCATACCTGTATCTTGTGCTTCAACTGCCCTGTCTCATCATGTCTGTATTGTGTGCTTCAGTTGGCCTGCCTCATCAGGTCTGTATCTTGTGCTTCATCTAGCTGTCTCATCATGCCTGTATCTTGTGCTTCATCTGGCCTGTCTCATCATGTCTGTATCATGTGCTTCAGCTGGCCTGTCTCATCATGTCTGTATCTTGTGCTTCAGCTGGCCTGTCTCATCATGTCTGTATCTTATGCTTCAGCTGGCCTGTCTCATCATGTCTGTATCTTGTTCTTCATCTGGCTGTCTCATCATGCCTGTATCTTGTGCTTCAGCTGGCCTGTCTCATCATGTCTGTATCATGTGCTTCAGCTGGCCTGTCTCATCATGTCTGTATCTTGTGCTTCAGCTGGCCTGTCTCATCATGTCTGTATCTTGTGCTTCATCTGGCTGTCTCATCATGCCTGTATCTTGTGCTTCAGCTGGCCTGTCTCATCATGTCTGTATCTTGTGCTTCATCTGGCCTGTCTCATCATGTCTGTATGTTGTGCTTCATCTGGCTGTCTCATCATGTCTGTATATTGTGCTTCAGCTGGCCTGTCTCATCATGTCTGTATCTTGTGCTTCATCTGGCCTGTCTCATCATGTCTGTATCTTGTGCTTCATCTGGCTGTCTCATCATGTCTGTATCTTGTGCTTCAGCTGACTCACGAGCAGGAGAACATCCGCTTCCAGATGCTGCGGGATGTTGAGGTTGAAGGTGTGCAGAAACGATCTGTAACAGCCTACGACTACTATGCCCCAGGTGAGATCACCCACCGCACCCCCTACAGCAACCATGTTTGGCCCGCAACGTCTATTATATCCTCGATCTTTCTTGTAGATCATTAAGGTAATGTTTGTGATGGCTGGTTAGGTCTTGCACATTGCTTGGTTCTTTCTCTGCTTCTTTGATTTGACTATTTCTTGCTTTCGTTTCTCAGTCTTTTTCACTTTATCTCTTTGCTTCCACATCTTGCTTATTTCTTGTTTTGTCTTCTTTTTCACTTTCTCCTTTGCTTTTTTGTTAACTTTTTCATATTTGTTTTTTTCTCACTTCTATTTATTTCCCTCTGTTCTGTGCTCTCACTGCCTCGTGCACTGCACACTCGCAACTCATTGTGCACTGCACGTTGCATTCACTCTTCAGCCTGAACTTCACCTATGTAGCACCCACTCTACTGCATCAGTATTGCACACTACATTCTGGGCTGCACCCTACACAATACTCTGCAATACACTGCACCCTGCACTACAACCGATATGCTGCACCTACACTCTCTGGCTACCATACATGAAATTCACATGGCACCACTCATGTACCACTCCATGCATTTTCTATGTTCAGTTTTTAAAGTTATTTTGTACTAATGGTGAGGCAGGTGCCTTGACGCTGATACCCCAACAAATCAGGGACTGCCCTTAACCACACCCGTATTAATTAACTGCCAAAAAGAATAAAGTTAGGTCTATGGAAACCGCCAGACCTTTACCTGTTTGCAGGAATGAAGATGCATGTTTATTCCCAGATGCATAAGGAAGACCTTCCTCGAGGGGGCAGCCCCACTGAGAAGACATTACACTCTGCTGAGCCCTACGCACCCTACGCACACAGAGTAGATGTTACTCCATGGTGGCAAAAAGGACTAGAATGCAGAAGCCTAAATGTATTTCTGGTCACAGTCACTTCATAACACCTCCAAAGAAAAGGAAAGGTGAAGTGGGAAAAGCAATCATTCTTAGCCTTCAGTTACTCTCAGCTCAGCTATGCTTGAGGGAACAAGGCATGGGAGAGGAGGGAAATATTACTCTCAGCTCAGCTAAGTGTGAGGGAACAAGGCCTGGGAGAGGAGGGCGATATTACTCTCAGCTCAGCTAAGTGTGAGGGAACAAGGCATGGGAGAGGAGGGAAATATGACTCTCTGCTCAGCTAAGTGTGAGGGAACAAGGCCTGGGAGAGGAGGGCGATATTACTCTCAGCTAAGCTAAGTGTGAGGGAACAAGGCATGGGAGAGGAGGGAAATATGACTCTCCACTCAGCTAAGTGAGAGAGAACAAGGCCTGGGAGAGGAGGGACATATGACTCTCAGCTCAGCTAAGTGTGAGGGAACAAGGCCTGGGAGAGGTGGGACATATGACTCTCAGCTCAGCTAAGTGTGAGGGAACAAGGGCTGGGAGAGGAGGGGCATATGACTCTCTGCTCAGCTAAGTGTGAGGGAACAAGGCCTGGGACATGAGGGAAATAAACCAGTACTTGCAGCAAAATCAGAGGGACCAGGATGAGTGCAATAACAACATGGGGTCACATACGTATAAGGGCATGAGTACACAATTCAAAGTGCTAAAGCAGGGGAGAGGATCACGTCCATTCACACTGCGGCCTCCAGTGCTTGGATCATGGGCCATGCAGAAGAATCAAGGTCGGAGTTGAAATGCTTTCCCAAAAATACCACAAAAGGAGGTTCCTTCTTTTAAGACATGAGGAAGGATGCAAGCAATGTTTCCGCAACGGATGGAAAACGATATGAATGTAGCTGACCCCAGAGTGCAACAGGGCAGCCATATGTTGGATTAACTGTACTTGAATGAGGTGGTAATCAGTACTGCCAAACAGGCGCTAGTCACCTGAGATGGAGTGCCAGGATCATCGTTGCCCTGTTCTGGACAGGTGGTTGGAGACAACGTCTCAGCAAAGATCGCAAACATCCATGAAGAACCAGTGTAAATCCGAGAAATTGATATCAATGTTTGTCCAGAATCACCATATGTTAAGGGTCTGGTGTATTGGCGAGGGTCAGGGTCCTAATGCAGAGGGCCGGGATTGTGTTATTTTATCAAATACTTAATTTTGGAAGCCGATAGTTTCAGCTGGTTGGTGCCCATCTAACCTGTGCAAACTTCAAGACATAGTCGTAACAAGGCTGTCTACAACATGCCACATATGGTTCACCAACTGCGGCTAGCAGCAGCCCTGTGCGGATAATCAGTGAAGAACAGAAGGGATTCTGTGTTCCTTCCATGGCAAAGGCCATATGTAAGATGCCAGCTGTCCGGGAAATGGCTCCCCATGCCAAAAGCCTGGACCAACTTCACGGCATTGCAACATGTTATTTGGAAGCGTGGGGTGCAAGTTAAGAATGAAAGTTGATGAGATATAGTGGTTGAGCAAAGGTTTGCTTAGCAGGTGGGGTCGACTGCAAATGTAAGGTTGTGGAGATAACAGATAATTAGAAAGAAGAATGAGGGGGCTTTTGCTGCTCATTTTTAAAATAGTGAAAAATCACCTCACTTTCCAACTACCATTCCAATGGGGGAATCTGGAAGCCTGTGCGACAGGGGAGGAGATTGCCTGCACTATTCCGATTGCTTTTGTTATTTAGAAATATAGCTGCCAGTGTTGTTTAGGTTGGGTAGCAGAGCATGAGTTGATGGCAGGGAACCAGAACTACACTGCAAACCCTGGCAGTTTAGTGATGCTGAAATGGGCGCATGAACCGACAAGGAGGAGGTTCAACCTGAAATTCACCCAAAGAAAGGTTATCAGAGTCATAGTCAAGATATACTTTGTGGAACACAGAAAATACACATTGACTACAGTTCCTCTTACACGCCGTATCTCGGAATTGAGCCTATCGGCAGATTCTCGATGCATAATAACCCTAATGGCGGAAAGTATGGTAAGATAGAGAATACTAACACCTGAATCGGATGCACATCCAAGAAATACATATGGCCAGAGATAGTATTGATCTATGGGGAAATAGAGTTCCAGAGTGTAGTAGCCATGACGGAAGATGATCAGTTCACCTTTCTGCCGGTAGTCAGGGAATTGAGATCAGGTTGTGATGACTGATGCGAAGACAGGTTAAAGAGATTAAAGAATAAATATATATCTTAGAAAGGCCATTTTAGGCACTAAATGTAATACAGAGCGCCTTGGAGACTCTTGGCTGCTGGATAAAGAGCCCATAGAGGGAGCTATCAATTGTTGAGAGGTGTTCCGAAATGGCACACCCATGCGATCACTCTGCCTACTGTATTTGAACAAGTTAGAAGCGTCTAACCAGGTAAGGAGGGCGACCCAAGTAAAGGCAATTCTTGTACTCAAGGTGTCAAGAAATATTTGTGGTGACCACCAGAGTATGCAGCTCAAGGGAGAAGAAGTGTTTTTGCTTCAAGATCTGTAGCTTCTGGAAATAGGCACCAGCAATGGTACCAACCTTCAGGACGAGTGAGAACTCCTCATAAAGCCCAGACTATGAACAGAAGGTTCTGGAGAAGGTGGGGATCCCAGATCAGCAAGAAGGATTCCAGGAATCAAAATCCTCACCAACAAATGCCTCCGTCTTGTCAGTGCTTAACCTCAGCCAATGGTAACCCGTCCACACCCCTCTGGCTTCTACTTTGCTTTGACTTTGAGGACCCCTAATGCGACTGAAAGGCCTTTCTTTTTCTCCAGTTTCTTTTTCTTACTTCCTGCCATGTTCTTACAGAACTGAAGGTGAGAATATACTCACAAGGCTATGGGTAGTTCTGGTATGGCTCGACGGGTGTTCTGGTCTGACAACTCTGGCAACACTCAATCTGAGGATGTCCTCTAAAGAGTGCGATCTTTTTATGAAACGCTGTTCTGCCTGTTACCATTGGAAAGACAAAGCTGAGGTTCACACGAAAGAGTAAATACCACTAGGCATACGCCAGGCTGTGGAAAGAAAGAACAGATGGTATTAGTGTATGTCCTAAATGAGGGTATGCTAAATGTGATAGTAGAAGGACTAACCTGAAATACACCTGGTTGTTGTTTAGGAAAAGGAGTGGAAGGACGTCTGGTGGATCACCCAACATCTATGTCTGGAGAATGGAGGCAGATGTGAAGGACTGAATGAGAGACCAGGGACACTAATAGGTGTATTGGAAATGAGCCTCCCCTGGGTTGGACTATGAGGAGACCAGAAGAGTGGGATTCGTATAAGGCCTAGAAGTGGAAGGAAGGAGTGTTAGTGTGAGTTACTATGGACCTGCCCCGGGGTGGAACAAGGATGCACTCACGTCTAATGGAGATACGCTTTTGCGTTAATACTGCATAGAGTTTATGAAAGTCCAGTGCAAAGCGTAATCTCCTGTTAATCTCCCTGAACCAATCCAACACTGTTCAATCCCACGTTGTGATAGCGTGATGTGACCGGGTTCCTAGAAGAATGCAATCTAAAGGTAAATCCAATCTCAATCCGTATAGTCAAAATGGTAGGTCAGACATAAAGCGAACATAATAAACATGGTAAAGGGTCATCCACAAGGCAGTCCGTTAAGACAGAAATGGCTCAGAGTTCTGGGTGGAAGGTACGGTACCATGTAGTAGGAATCTGAAGTGAAGTCGGGAACGAAGGCTGGGATCAAAAATTAGGATGTCAAACAGGAAACTGGAATTCACAGAGTAACTGCGAGAGTACTAACTTCAATTATAAGCGCCTGCGTTTGGCGGCTGTCCTCTTTTAAGGAGCGCAGTGATATGCAATGACGTACTGCCACATTTCACGTTTCCTGGACAACGGGAATGTAGGCAGTGTGGGTGCAGTCTGGCTAGACGCTCCTGGAATTTACAGACCAGGCATGGTAACTGCCAGGAAAGCAGAAGTGAGCATGAAGGGCCACACTGTTTGCGTAGTAATGAGCGCACCTTGTGGTGAAGTGTGACACTGCCAGAGTCAGGAAATATAGCAAACATTTAAAGACGTTTTGCTACATCCATTTGTTAAGTACTTTTTCACACAGAACTCTGAGCGTCTGTTATCAATGCATGCCAAACGCCCCCCCCCCCCACCCCTGCACTACTCTTTTACAAGGCTACGATCTCTGTGCCAATGTCACTACTTTGTAGAGCCTCCTTCCCACATTACAACTGTGGCATCCTTGGCAGGGGTGGGTTGAGGTGGAAGTCAGACCATATACCAAACATCTCCTTAACTTCTGCCTCCTGTAACAAACTCTAAACTCAAATCCTTTGTATGTAGCCCATTTACTCTAATTGTTTTTGGATTTCTCCTTTCTCACTTTTTCCTGTCTTTCTGAACATCGACCCTCCACAGTTACGGGTGATTTCTGGCTCTTTAGCTAATGACACACTCACATACTAGTCCTGTCCAACCGGGCAATCGTCTGGCCGATATTTACAAGGGGTGTGAAGAAGGGATATGAAAGGATACAATGTGTGTTCATTTGGGAGCGTGATCTCAGCTAAACTGTCTGGTTTCTCTTGCAGAAGATCGCGCCACCACCTCCTACTCCTGAGGTAACGTACCAATTCCTGTCCAAACCGACTCATGCTTGCTTTATGCTCAACTGTGCTCTGCATTACCATTGGATTGCGGAACGCGTAGATGTCAATGGCTCACTGCCACCTGCTTAAATTGTGACCGACACGCTAGCCACAGCTAAGCAATTGCTCCACTTAGTGGGACTCTCCCATGGACGAAAAATAGAATGAGTGAATGAATGCAGCAATATTTGTGGGAGGGGTTTTCCAGGGGGAGAGTTCTGCTTCACTGAGTATGTTAAACCCCGTGGGTCAAGATCCATGCCAGACACAGAGTACCCCACAACCTGTATTTCAGTGGATGCACCGGGATCCACTTGGAAAGATGCGTAAGGACACGTGCAAGTCTTGTCAGCAACTCTAATGACTATCTCTGTTTTTTTGCAGGAGTCAATAACAGTATCAGCTGCAACTCCTACCATCTCTAAAATGAAGCACAGGAATTGCATGAGAAACTAAAATGAACAATCAAGTAGATCAGGCTGAAGAAGGGAACATGTTATCCTGCTGCCCTTAGTTGAAGACATCATAAAAGCTGTTATATATAGCGCTTGGACTCGAAGGGGACCAACAGCTCTTTATACTGTAGGCTTTTGTGTTCCTGATTGATTAAACGTGGAGTGTTCCCTTAAATGAATACCTTTGCTTGTTATGTGTGACCCATTTATGTTAGTCTTCTCTAGTTATGAGAATAGCGTTCATAACATGAAGTCTTAGAGCACAAAATGTGAGCAAGCTCTGTTGAGGTCTGCAACATTCAATGGTAGACAAATGTGCCAGCTACACCTTCCCTCTTTCCGTCAAGGCGAGGGATGGTGGAAGGCAGTGAACTGAGGTTCCTTCTCAGCCCTTTAAAATGGGTTAGCAATACCTTAGAGATGGACGATGGATGCAGAGTTTACTCAAACATCAATAATAGAAACAACTCAGGTAGTTGGCAAAAGATACTGTTTTAATATCAATTATCTCAAACAGGGAGTACAACGAATATCAACAGACATCCCTCATCATGATCTCCCTCAAGACTTCTCAACACGTTTCATAAACAATTACATTCTTATAGTAGAAAATCATCATAGGTGATATTTAACCTGCGTATTACTAACGTCATCTTAGGTGGCAAACTACAAAAACCTAATGGTGAGTGTGATAGGTTCTACAAGGATCATCTAGGTATACGAACCATACTTCCCTTAAAATATGTCACTGTGAACGTCACTAAATAAACAACGTCTAATTGGCAACACAACTATAGGACCCTTGATCATGCGGTCCTTACTTTCCAACCTCCATTAGTACCCTCCCAACCTACATTGGCAGCATGCAGGCTGAAAGTCCAGGTGCAGATGATCTTGTCTTAACCATAGCTTCCCACCAATTAGCATATCCATCATCACCTCAGTGGTCCACTGTCAATTAGGTCTTTGAACTCGGCCTTGGACATGTTGTTTGCTCCGGCGAATTCAGGGGAGTGAAGGCACGCTCTGCCCTCATGCATACGTGTGACCATCATGCTCGTCCAACTTTCCCCACTTGACTAAAGACCACGAAATTAAGCTTTCAGTGTATTAAAAGACTATTCTTTAATAGACCTCTGACGTCTTCTTGTTTTTGTCCATGCCTTCTGAACAGGAGCTTCGTTCTTTCACATGATTTGTATCCAATGCCTGTTTATTCCAGTCTGATGTGGCCTTGGCTACTTGGCTTATCCAACCTCGCCTTTCTGAGTTTCACCCTTGTTAATTCACTTGTTTTCTAACTGCGCCACACTTGGAAACTGGAAAAAGCAGCCTTCCTTCTTTTGCTCAGCACTGCTATCATACGTAGTGGAGACATCTATCTTCTACTGACACCTGTGTGTGTATACATATATGTATATATATGTACATGTTCATGTTGGCGCACTCCGCAATCTATTCACTACTTAGTCAGCCTTTAAGAATACTTCATCTGCTTGCGTTTCTTTGCATGTTTATACATGTGAAATAGCTTGATCTCTTCGTTATATATGTCTGCAGCATAAGTTTCTTCATCTTGATCCCAAGATGTCATTTATCTCGATACTTTCTTAATGCCTTATAAAATGGTCTACATTCTCTAGTCTCTGCATCTCTTCCCTTTACACGTCAACTTTGCTCTACATGACGGTGATGGTGATGACGTTACCATTTGTCTTCGTCATTCAACAGTCCTGTTTCTTCCGGAATTTCATTCAGACGACCATCATATTGTCTCGTATGCAGGTATGGTTGCCTCAATGGGAACCTTGCCTCCCAGATTCTCCTTGGTATTGGAATTTTCACTGGTACCACACATGTTTCACACTCTGGCATCCAACATAAAGGCAATATGGGCGAGATGGTTGAGGTGGGGGCACTTGGCTCCTTCTCTCACCAGCATGGTGGGGGGGTGGTGCCTGTGGAGCAGGACCTAGTGCACAGCAGAGCTATGGAATAATGGAAGCTGTGTGTGCAGCATAGAAGCACAGGTGGAAAAGATGGAGGCATACTATATTTTATAGTACATATGCTAGAGTTACATGGAAATGTTATCAGAAACATGTAGTCCAAGTTGGTGCTCCACTTTCTATTGCCATAAAGAGCAGTCATGTTGGGTGCTCATCGAAGCAGGAACCTGTGACGCGTAGTCTATTATCACTGTTGTTGGTATGATATGCTATGATATTTTATTTATAGCACTCCTATACACAAGTGTTTCAAGCCACGAGGAAGCAAGGGAGGGGAACAAGGGAGGACAAGACAACAATGTGGAAAAAATGTGGAAACTTCTATCGAAACATCATGACCATATTGCCTTGTTTAGGTTTACAGAAGAGGAGAAAAGGCCTGTGTTCAACAGAAACACCTGCTATGTACATGAGCCCTAGCCCTGGCAAGAAGCTATCTGACAGTTCAAAATCCACATTTGCCAGTTTTCAGATGGAAGAAAAGTTGCAGGTATGGTCAGGGAGCAGTGGGGGGTTAAATTAGACGGAGGAGTGAATATGGGCAGACTAAGTGATAGCAACCTGCTTTCGCCCTGTCTTGAGCCTGCTCGCATCCAATTTCTCTCTCAGGCCTCAGAGGATTGTAAGAGAAACTGCCCCCATTTGATGGATGGGATTTTGGAAATGGTGGGTACGTTTGGGTAGCAACCTCCCACAGGAAGAATGGCCTCTGCACAATGTTATGTGCTGTGTTTCATAATGAAGAGAAAGAGCTCTGAATATACTGTGCAGCCAAGATCACAAGGCTGTAACATATCCCTCAACTCCGGTACTGACTGCTGTGCTGATTGCTTTCTTTCTCATGGCTGGAACACATGACCTCATGATGCACTGGATGCCTATTATCACAAGGCTGCACTGCTTTGAATCACCTCACCTTCATTTGATAATTCCTTTTATTTCTCCCCAATGTAAAACAAGACTTCACCATGTAACTGCTTGGCAATATTCACACGGCTGTACTTTAATGAATCATTCTTTTTTCTAGTACCAATTACTTTTCTTTCCTCCCTATCGAACAAAGGGGCTAAAAAATCCTGTGCCAAATATTACAAAGATACACTGTCAGGAATGTCTCAAACTCTCAGCGCTGTTTTTGTTTCCTTCTTCTGGAACACAAGAGTGAAGTGTCCACGATGTTTGCCCAGGGGTTTATAGTGATAATTTCGAAAACAAAAATTTCGAAAGTCAAAATATTGAAAAAAAAAAATATCTAAAAAAAAGTCGCATTGTTTTTAATCACGTTTTTTATACGAAATGGGGGGGTTCCCCCCCAGCCCCCCTTGTTTAATTTTTTTTTGTTTTACCCATTTTATTTTATTCACGGACCCCAAAATAAATATATAATAAAAAAAAATTGATATATTTTTTCGATATTATTGTTTCGACATTATTTTCTTTTGAATTTTTTTTTTCGAAATGATGACTGACCACCTTGCCCAGGATCACAATACTTCGCTGGGATGAGATACATTTAAAAATGGTGCGCCATCTACAACACAATATATTCACAATGCCTGTCATACTATGCTTCATATACAACACCAAATGGGGGGCAAGGTCAGCACGCATGCTGTAAGGACAGGTTCCCGCGGAGCTCCGTTCCGAGATCCTTGCAAATTGAGCTAATATCGCTATAACTGGTCTGCAAACTTAAAAAACTGAATAACATCGAAGGGGAACCGATTACCGACACTCGACCCTGTTCCTGGGGCGAACTGGGGCAGGGAAGGCTGAAAACGCGAAGCTGGACACTGAGCACAAGATGGCGGCTCCCACCGCAGACTAAGAACAAAGCTACGGAGGCCTAAATTACCTTGCGGAGAGCGCCAACAAAGGACTCTCTCCCACACCGAAGCCGACGGGGCGGGCCAATCGTTCCCCAGCTGCGGAGAAACCACAGGGACTAAAATTCGAGCCCAGCGATACCGGTGCCGAAGGCACTCCGGGGAGCCGTCGCCACGGGAGGAACGAGGGCCGTAGAGACGCACTTGTGGTGCAGTCGAGCGGAGCTGATGGGAAGATCGTAGAAACACCGGGCGCAGTGTGCCAGCATATAACACAGTAAGTGAGGCGGAAAAGAACCAGGGACCCCCCCACCACCCAGATTTGGGGCACGGGTGCGCGACGGACCTCACCCCACACGGCCAACCAATAAGCGGGGGCAGCCAACTCGACCCACGGACCCGCTACCATTCGCCCAAAGAGACGAAAACCATAACGCAAACCAAGAGCCGCAGGGAAGGCCTGCATAGCTTGCGCAACCGGACCCGGCATAAGAGACTGTGGGACCGGACACCGGGGATGTCTCCCCCCAAAAATAAACCGAAATTCGTTACGATGGATTCCTTCACGACAGTCAGACTCCGAAGACAATCACAACAAGACCGGGAGACCTCGGAAGAGCCGCCTCAACAAGAAGAGGACCTCAAACACACGAAAGTCCTGCAGTCAATAGCAGCCCTCCTCACATCAGTCGAAGGGAAGATAGAGGAGGTGAAATCGGACATACAGCTCATGCGTCAGGATGCCCGAAACCTAACTGAAAGGGTCACGGCGATAGAAACTACCCTGCAAGATGACGTGGAGAGTACCCAAGATCTAAAGATAAAAGTCCAAGACTTGGAACAAAAAGTGGCAAGGCTGGAGGCGCGCTCCGAGGATGCCGAGGGTCAAGCCCACCGAAATAACATTTGTATACTGGGGGTTGCAGAGGACTTGGAATTTATCGAAACATTGCGACAAGAGGAAATTGGTCCAGGAAACCTCACCCAGGTGTTCTCCATTAAAAGAGCCCACAGATCTCTCCAAAAACGCCCCCCCACCCAACTCACACCCACGCCCAATCATTGCCAAAATTTTAAACTTTCTCGACCGGGAAACTATATTGCGGTACTCCAGAGAAGGTGGAGAGATAAAGAGGAAAGACTCGACAATAGTCATGCACCCAGAATATACCCCCACAGTGCAACGAGCAAGGAACTCCTTCATCCCAATAAAAGCACAATTACGAAAGCTCAACCTAAAATACATGTTGCTCTACCCGTCGCGCCTCAAAATTCTGTACAAAGGAAGAGCAATATTTCTGGAGACCCCAGCCGCAGCAAACATGTGGCTCGAACATAATAACCTGGCTGATGGCAAGGAGGAACCACCACGGTCAGACTTGGGCTGACTACGCACTCGCCATGGCAAGAAGAGCAAAGCGATTCCCACACACGAATACAGACAGCAGACAAGTATACTACAATTGAGTCCTACTGTGATGTAAGCCAGATCGAATAGGAGCTCGGAGGACCACGCGAAATAAAAGAAAGGCGACCCACCCCACCAGAATCTGTGCAGGCAATCCGCCTACACACTACCTGATCCGGAAGGCCAGGAGTGGCCTGGATGGCTCGGGACCCCCTGAGCGCTGCAAGTTGAAAGCAACTGCTAGGGGCAGTTTGTGTTGTTTTTTGTTTGTTTTTCCCATTCACACAATGGGAGTTACTCAAGTCAAAAAGTCTCCAACAGGTGTAACAGGTGGTGCTGGGGAGGACGGGCACGGAGTGAAGAACCCAAAATGGGGTGAGCGAACGGAAGAGATTGACGGTTGCTGGACTGAAGCAGCGGAAATCCTATTAACCCACCATGGCAACTAGAATAAAAATAATGACTTGGAATGTGAGGGGCTTGGGAACTTACCTACGCCGGAACAGAATCAAGTCCTACTTGAACAGAAAAGGAGTGCAAATAGCCCTATTGCAGGAGACACATTGCACGGCGGACTCTCTGGCCAAATTAGGCGAGCATTGGGGAGGACAAGGAATTGGAACCACCTACTCCAAATATGCCAGAGGAGTATACACCTGGATTCACCCCCAACTCCCATTCCATTTTATTAAGTCCGAGATAGATCCGGAAGGCAGGTTTGCAATACTGTGGGGCCGACTAGAACAGGAAGAGGTATGTATAGTGAACTCCTATCTTCCCAACACTAATATTCTGGCACATTTGAACTCAGTGTATCCATAAATCGCCCCATACAGGCACAGCATCTTTTCTTGGGCAGGGGACTTCAACTGTGTATGAGATCCCAACCTTGATAGGTGCCAGCCCCACAGAAAGGTCCCTCAGCAGCCACGGTAGCCCTATCCCTATTAATAGACAGACTAGATCTTGCTGACACATAGAGGGAGCAGCACCCCAACGCCCGAGGATACTCGTACTTCTACTCCCCACATGACCTTCATACGAGGTTAGATTACGTTTTCATTAGCAAAGAACACCTGTCACAAATAGACAGTGCACAACACCTCGGGAGAACCATCTCAGACCACTCGCCACTTGTAGTAGAATGGAACCACGCTGGCCCTAGACCCCCTATCCCTATGTGGATAATGCCAATTGATGCCCTGGATGATCTGGCATTCAGGGAGGAGCTGCACGACTTTATAGACAACTTTATAGAGGTAAATACTGGAAGTTTCGACCACCTGTGGGACGCCCTAAAAGTAGTGATAAGGGGGGAAACTATAACAAAAGCGGGAGGTATTAGAAAACAGCTGCGAGGCGAACTAGACCAGTGGGAGCAAGAGATTGAGCAATTTGAGGCCACCCCGGTGAACACTCACCAGAGAGAGGACACCCTCAAAGCACTAAGAGTTAAATGCACATCAGCATGGGACAGACTAGCTAAATTTGACTACACCACCAAGACTAACAAAGCACACACAGAAGCCGACAGGCCGAGTAGAATGCTGGCCTGGCTGTGCAAGAAAGAACACCCCAGACACACAATCACCAGCATACATGATGCAGAGGGCAATGAATTCCAAACACAACAAGGCATAAGTGACACCTTCAAGCGTTTTTATGAACACCTATACTCCCATAAGGACCAAGTTCCCCGAGACCAAATCACAGATACATTGGAGGAAATAGGACTCCGAAGACTAACCCCTGAACAGACTGAGGCCCTAGATGCAGCCATTATGACCGAAGATATAACAGAGGTGATTAAATCGCTGGCCAACTGCAAGACCCCTGGGACCGATGGGCTACCCGCTGAGTTTTATAAAGCGTACGAGACCTCCCTAACACCTTTATTACATGAGGTTTTTCAAGAAGCATTTGAGGGAGGGATATTGCCCGACAGCATGAGAGAGACGCTTTTGATCCCGATCATTAAACCTAACAAACCTGTCGACAAATGCGGCTCTTACCGCCCAATAGCCATGCTCAATTATGATGTGAAAATACTGACAACGATATTAGCAAAGCGGTTAGCTAGAATCAGAGGGGAGATCGCGCACATGGATCAGTGTGGCTTCATACCGAGCCGGAACACGACCATGAACTTACACAGATTACAACAGGTTATAAACCAAACTGAGGCTAGCACGGAGGCAAGTGCACTGCTATCCCTTGATGCCATTAAGGCATTCGATTCTATATATTGGGAATGGCTCGTAGTGGTTCTAGAAGATTTCGGCTTTGGCCCGGGGTTCATTATTTGGATCAAGATACTTTACACAAAACCCAGGGCTAGGGTAAAAAACCGGAAAGTATGTATCCGAGGTCTGGGACATATGTAGGGGCACTAGGCAGGGATGTCCACTATCCCCCATGCTTTATGTGCTAGGACTGGAACCTATTGCCATCTATTTTCGGAAACAATTCTTCGATGCTGGGATACGCCTGGGTGGAGTGGACCACATCATCTCACTTTATGCAGACGATGTGCTGCTATATGTTACGGACCCACACAATAACGTGCCCACAATGCTAGACGTCTTAGACAACTTTGCGAAGGTCTCGGGCATACAATTTAGCAGGGCAAAGTCCTGCCTCTTCCCTCTAGCTGGCCTCAAGAGCAAGAATATTGTAGAACTTCCTTCTGTGGGGATGCAGTGGGAGGTCACCTCGTTTAAATACCTGGGAATACACATAATGCACACCCCCGCACTGATGCACGAGCACAACACGAAATCAGCAATCCAAGTTTTAAAAAAATCCATGAACTTTTGGGCAAAACTTCCCTTGTCTATGATGGGCAGAGCCTCAATAATTAAAATGATTGTCCTCCCTAGATTCCTGTACAGGTTCCAAAATGTACATTACTACATCAATGCTTCCTTTTTTCGCCTGCTAGAAGTGATACTCCGTGATTTCCCGTGGGGGAAAGGAAGACGCAAGATAGCACTCACCACCTTGGTCCTACCGCATAGCCAGGGGGGATTTCAACTCCCAAACTACGAGAAATATTATTTGGCAGCGCAACTCAGTTTTGTGACCAAGTGGCTAGCAGACAACACCACATCTGAGACGCCCCTGCTACAACCCTTGGTCTCCCCAATCCATCTGAAGGAACTTATTTGGGCCCCCAGCCACCTGATGCGAAATGCACCCTTCTTGGCTGCCCTAGGGCGAAAAGTATGGCACAGAGCAGAGGCACTCGCCCACGCAAAGCATCACTACTCCCCAGACATACCAATGATCTCAGACCTATGCAGATCCGACATGGACCTGCAACACCTCAGATGCTGGGAAGAAAAAGGGATATATACGTGGGGAGACCTATACGACAATGGCACCTTTAAGAAATTTGAAACACTACAGGAGGAAGCTGGAATCCACAAGGGCCAGTTGCTGTGGTATCAAAGGATACGGACTACAGCACGAAACAAGTGGACAACATGGCCGGAGGAACCGAAATCAAACCCTCTGATCACACTTTTGTACAGCTTGGGAGAGGGATGGAGACCAGTGTCCCAGATCTATGGCCACTTGAGTGACACCCCCAACCCACGAAGTGCCGATCTGAAAAGAAGATGGAAAACGGACATGGGCCGGGAAATGGCTGATGGAGAATGGGAGAGGGCTCTAGCGTACCCTAAAGCAGTCTCCAGAAACCACAGATTTAGACAAATAATACTGAACCTGTTATACCGAACATATTTAACCCCTTCCAGGCTGGCGAAATTCAATAAATCACCACACTCCATCTGCACCTGGTGCAGAGAGAATAATGCAGACTTGATTCACATGTTCTGGTCGTGCACCAAAAGACAGTCCCTGTGGGCCACCGTACAGCTGACAAGCGAAAAAGCAGGGTTGACTAGGTACAAGTGGACCCAGGACGAATGCCTTCTGGGAACGTACCCCAGGCCGGCCAAACTTAAACACCTGGCCAAATTAATGGACATCATGTGCATACTGGCAAAAAGGACAATTGCAATGTCCTGGAAAAAACCTGCAGGACCCCAACAAAAGGTATGGCACAGAGAATTGGAACGTTGGGTACACGCTGAAACAAAGTCATGGGAAGACAGTGTTGCCAGGTCCACGGATGCCTCGAGCATGACCCTAACGGCCTGGAAAGAACTCACGGGATCCTTGTTTCACCCCTCGGATGACAAGCCCCCATGAACAAGAACAAACCTATGGAAAACGGATTCACAACCAACATCACAGGACCCCGAGAACAACTAGCCACAACTTCATTGGGTCCTTACAAGCTCAAGTCCGCTGTCCCCCCTCCCCCCGGCTTGCCCAACCCCCTCTGAACCGACAGACTGCCCTGCCATGATGGAAGGAGCACTTGGAGACAGTTAAAGTTGAATTGTTAAATGTTAATGTTTTATTACAAAATTATTGTTATCCTCAAACTATGGACATATTTTATGTCATGCAAATGTAAAAATGATAAATGCCAATAAATAAATTTAAAAATAAATGCAACACCAAATGTCACTTTGTTTTCTTTAAATTAGTTGTGGAATCAGTGTACTTTTCTCCTCTATAACTATTTCTATAATTGAATACATTTTTGCTAGTTTTTATGGATCGAGATTACATTACATTACATTTTAACTTAACCAATACCATGTTAATTATTGTATTTAAATTTGTTTTCAGTGCTGCCCATATCCAGGACGCCCATTCATGGCTAGACTGTGACAATATATATGCCAAATGCATACCCTAAGCAAAGGGGATGAAATACTTGCCAGTGGGGGATTGTCATGCAACAAGTTGTGTGTTGTAACCCTAAAACCGTAAGTCAAGGAGCGACCTTGAGACTGTGAACAAAGCAAGTAAGGGTGCTGGGCACACCAACCCTAAGTCTGTGACTTATGAACCAAAGAAATGTTGCTATATCCATAAGTGCATATGTTCGACGCAAGACTCCTGAAAGGAAAGGCTGACCCCTCAAAAAGGCTCTTGCTCCATTTTGTGTTTCCTCATCCTGATAACCTTACTAATAGGTTTTGGGTTATTTAGGGCGTGATTTGTAGAATAGGGTAATCCAAAGGGAGAGTGGGCCTACCCGACTGTTAAGTTCCCACCTCACGCTGAGATTTCCACCCTGACACATTCAGCCTCATTACAAGTTTGCCGGTCCGGGAACTACTGAATGGTGCCGGTGCATCCGACCACCCCATTCCCATTGAGCCCTACTGGGCTCAAATAGGAATGGGGAAGATTGTTTTTCGGCGCCCAGGAATGGGCAAATACCGGGTCCAGCAAGGCGGTAATGACCTGGTAATTGCACATTTCTGGGCGCCGGAAAAAAAAAATACCAGCGGCTGCCGTGCCTATATTACAGGCACATCTACCGCCAGCCTCGTAATGAGGCCCAATAATGTCTTATAGTTATCCCTTTTGTGATTTAGTGAGAACCCTATGCTTTATAGGTGCAGATCCACTTGTGTTAATTGTGAATGCAGGTGTGGAACTTGAGTCTTGGCCTCTGTGTTCTGTTGCTCGTGCTTCACACTTACCTGGACAGGCAGGAGTGGGCTCTGTTCTTAGGGTTGCAGCTTTCTTGAGCAATCTCTTCCTCGGAGTCTATGCCAGACTATTTGTATTTATTGTTTTATATAGTGCCTTAATCCAAGGCACTTTACAGTTTACAACAAGAATACATAAACATGGACCAGTAGAAGCAATAACAGTAAAAATTAATCAAACCAGAAAATTGGCATGCAGAACAATTTGCATGAGAAAAGGGGAAAGGAGAGGAAGGGGGTGTGGAAGGAGGGAAGAGGGAGAGAAAGTAGTGAGTAGAGTGAGTAGTAGGAGGAAGGAGAATTAAGAAGAGAAGGGGAAAGATAAAAAGAACAAAGGTAAGGGTACTCGAGGGAGGGAGAGAAGGGTGAGGGGGAAGGAAGTCAGGGAGGGGAATGAAGAAGGAGTGATTTCAAAGAAGAGCGGAAGGAGGAATAGGTGAGGGAGGAGCAGATAGTAAAAGGTAAGGAGTTCCAGTGTAAGGGGGCAAGGAGCTGAAAAGAGCGGAAACGAGAGGAGGCACAAGTGGGTGAGGGGGACCTAGAGTAAGAAAACATCAGCAGAACAAAGAGAGTGAGAGGGGGTGTAGAATGAGAGAAGAGAGGAGCGGTAAGGAGGAGCAAGGTTGTGAAGAGATTTAAAGACAAGACAAAGGAAGTGAAATTTAAGCTGGGAGTGGAAAGGAAGCCAACCTAAGCGAGAAAGGGAATTGGAAATAGAGTCGTGAGGGGAGAGAAGACAGAGGGTGCGGATGGCGGAGTGGTAGAGGGATTTGAGGGGGGCAAGATGGGAGGCGGGGAGACCTAAGAAGAGAGAAGAACAATAGAAGAGGCAAGAAAAAATGAGGGAGGATATTACGGATGTTAAAAACATGGTAGCGACATGCGCGAGAGGTGAGGGAGATATGAGGAGTAAAGGAGAGGGAAGAGTCAAAGTGAATGCTGAGATTACGAGCATGGTTGGAAATAGGAAGATTAGAAGGGGGAAATAGAATAGAAGGAGGTGGAGAGGAAGGAGCAAGTGTGTTAGAAGGAAGGAATAAGACTTCAGTCTTATCAGTGTTAAGAGAGAGATAGTGAGACTATTAAGTGCTAGACATCCCCTGCGTGCCTAAGGATTATTATATGTATCTACACTTCAATTACTTACCCATCATTGACAATTGACCATCAATTAAACGGGTTACCTGTTGTAAGGAAGACATGGTATCATTAGTGAAGACAGACACAAGTGATGCACAGTTCAAGGGTTTTTATTGAACAACATAAGGGTTAGAAGAACGCCTATCTAGCCCTATTTCTAAGGATGGGAGCAAGCTCGACCATCAAACAATGTATAACGCAGTCCTAGTGGTGTCTTGTCAAGTCAAAATTGGCCTATACTAATGAAACCTACTGCCTGCCTTTACTCTATAACAAATATCTGTGGGAAAATATGTTAAGTAAAGAAAACAGTGTTAAAATAGTCAGGTTGACTGAGTAATGAGGCTCCCTTCCCCACGTTTTCAGCATGGGACAAGGTGGCACGCTCGAGCTTTGAAGACACTCTAGCTTCTCTGGCACGAGGATGCAGTTCAGGACATAAGCCAGGGCCTTCTGCAATAAAGTCTCTTTTCCATTCAAACAGTCTCTGGTTCGTTTAATGCCTTGGACACACAACAACAAAGTTCCTTTCTCTTTAGGAGTTTCATGTTCATAATTTTTCAGGTTCACTGTTCACCAGGGGTCTCCCACAGCCAGGCTCGAACCCCCTTTAAACACAGTAGGTCTCCCTCTGTCGGGCTCGAACCTCTCAATAAATCACAGTTCAGCAAAAAGTTCACATAGGTCTCCTTCAGCCGTGCTCGGACCTTTCAAAAACAAACATTTCACATAGGTCTCCCTCTGTCGGGCTCGGACCTCTCAAGCACAAGTTCAGAATAGGTCTCCATCAGTCGGGCGGACCTCTCAAGGTATCAGAAGTTCACATAGGTCTGCCTCTGTGGGGCTCAGCCCTGTTTCAACAAAATGTACCTGATTGAACGTAGGTCTCCTTCAGCCGGGCTCAGACCACACAATCACAACACTTGAAGGGGTTTCCTTACCCAAGCTTCAAATCACATGAATTCACAGGTCTCCCTCTGTCGGGCGCAGACCTTTCATACTTTCCTGCTGCCTTGCAGCTTCACAACCTTTCTCAGAGACATACGATTGGGCGTACATCCTCTGCCAGACCACTCTGATACTTAGCATTTGTGATTTACAGTTCACAACAATGGGCTCTTTTCCTCTCACTTATTATTATTTATAATTCACTTATTATTCAATTATTATTATTTTGCACGTAACCTTCACTTCTTGGTAGTTGTTGCAAGCACTCCAACACACTGACCGGAATTTCATTGTGCTCTCTTGACTTACCGGTCATGTTAGGAAGCTCCTTGCCTTCATGTGTTTTGATGTGAAAATCAAGGCTATCAGTCTTGTTGCATCCGCACCTCCCCAACTCTGCCGTTCACACGGGAGGGTGGCTTGCAACATTGTAGCACTTCAGACTTTCGCTGCAGCTGGGTTGGCGTGTGTAGCCCTCGCAGCTTCTGAGACAAAATGGTTTCTCACAAAAGGGTTCTCTGGCCTGTAGAATCTTGGACCTAGACCTTTGGCCTGTTGCTCTCTTCTACCTGGCTTGCCACCGCTCTGGAAGAGCTGCTCCTTTTCGTGCACCGCCTTGTTCTGTTTTTATCGAAAAGAAATGTTTCTGGACTTCAAGTCCCAGAATGCAATAGTATTTTTCAATCCCACTTTGCTAGCTCCCCTTTTTGGCACTGGTGATTCTGGGAGTTGCTGTGGGCCATAAATGAGATATCCATGAGTTCAGGGTCTCACCACCTGCCCCTCAAAGGCCTGGGCTTTAGTTCTATGCCCCAGGGAGGAGTTCTGGTGTGGGTGCTGCCAGGTAGTCTCCAGCTGCCCTTGTTTGGCTGCCTGGAGTCACAGCTTCCCCTCCATACTGCAGCCTTCCCTGTACTCACAGGCCCAGCAAGTAGGCAGTCCTCCTTCCCCCAGGCCTTCCAGGGTCTCTCCAGCTTGAATTATCTCCTCTTGGTCTCTGTGCACCATGCAGGATGCCCAGCTAGCTCAGAGTGTGCCTGTGTGCTTTACCTTTTATACTGACTGGGATGTTTAACAGATTTCAGGTGGGATTGATTGGAAAAGGAGGCCTGACCTTGCCTGGCCTCATTAACAGGACAAAATGGAGACTGCTCATAGGAACTCATGGTACATTGGTTCCTAAGTGTAATCTTTGTGGCTCTGGTTTGCCTCTTCCTCGTCCCAATGGTTTTAGGAAAAAGCAGTGTAGAGGGATTATGGGAGTTGTAGATTTTCTGCGGGATCATGGAAAAATCATGTGGGTTTTTGTCAGGGTAAAGGGGTAAGTGTATGATGGTGGGTAAATGTAGTGTTGTGGACAAATGGGTTTTTGGCAATAAATATCCCACAATGACAGAGGGGATGTCGGGTTAGGGATGTTCTGGAACGGGGGGAATACCATGACTCCACCGGGGGCGTTCTGCCCACAGTCTCCAAGGGTCCCCTTCCCAGATGATCCTCCCTCGCTTGTTCACTCCCAGGGTTGGGATCCACGAGCGGTGGCCCTTTCCTGGCCACCAGCGTCAGGGATCCCTGGGAATGGCATGGGAGAAATGCCTCAGTTTTCTCACACCACCCTTGTAAAAGGAATGCAGGGCCTGGCCTCTCAGAAAAAAAACGATCTTCCAATGTTCTTCTTTGATATAATTAGGTGACAATTGATCTTTAGGACATTTTCATGACATTTGACCAACTGCTGATCGGTTGAAGCAGGCAGTAGTACTCTTTGCTTCACCTTTATCAGGCAGCCTCCTTGTCTCTTGACCTAACAAGACATGATCTGTGGCTTTTGGAATTTGACATGGTAAGAGCTTCTAGAACATGGTCAATAGCCTGATCATAAAATGTGTGTCTATACTATCCATATCGGCCAAACCTCTCAGAAATGTGTATCTGTTCTTAAGGAATTTAAAGTACATATATGGAAATACAGTGGACAGTAAGCCAAATCTCTATCCTTGCATAACCCATTTGCTGTATTTTTTGTAATATAAGAAGCATTTATGCCATATATAATTGTCTTAGTAATGTATTATGCCCACCCTAAGGTTATCCAGACCTGAGTGACTGGTGGGAAGACCTGAGTGACTGGTGGGAAAAGAAATTGGGAAAGGAAGGAGAGGGTTAGGCACAGAGGGAAATGGACAGCCCTCTGGATGGAGGGTTTGGAAAGACAGAAACTAGGTAGGTCATGTTCATTTCGCCATGAGTGTATGTGAACTAACATTTCCTTATTCGAATTACAGGCTGTGCAGGGGTAGGAGCCTGAGGTGAAGAGGGAGGTGTTTTTCTATTTGCAATTGTAAATATCTGTACTTAGTAGTACTCAGGGAGGTGAGTTGTTGCGCCCTACTAGAGATGTACGCAAGCAGTCCTGTGTAGGCTGGTCAAGTTGAGGAATGCTTAGACTTTCTAGTTAAACATTCAGCTGCAAAAGGCTGGGATGTGCAAAGGCTCAGGCTGTCTTTTTTATGATGTGACCCTCAGATGCAATTCTACTAGGTCCCCCTATCCAACAAGTGAGAAGTGGAAAGGATGTAAAGGAGACAGAGGTGGTAAAAAGAATCAGACCACCCGTCTCAATCCAAATGAGTAATGTGAATTTGTCACCTATAAAAAACCTATTGAGGAGGTCTGGTGCCTCTGGGGGTAGTGAAAACCACCAATTACTTTATGCAACCACTGGAGGAGGTATATGTGGGGGTCTCCTTGCCCTCCTCTAGTCTTGCATGTCTCCCCTCATCCTCAGACTTACCAGATATGAATGATCAGGGACTGTGCAAGAACTGCACCCATCCTCCTGCTCCCAGGTTTCCTTGGAGGTCCCACGAAGCAAGCTTGTTCACATTGAGTGCCTTATAAATTAACATAAAATAAAATAAATTGTGTATCTCACACGTGGAGCTACATCTGGGGCTGGGAGCCACTGGCCCATTACAGGGATCATTGTTTTGCCCTAATGGTTTACCGCTGTGAATCCCAACAGGGCCATTTAGCCCTTTATTATTTGGAAGTCTAGAAAATGAGCATGACTGAGTTGGATATAAATATACATCTGTTTTCTGTCCATAGAACCAAGATCCCCTCTGGGAATGCACCTGTGCTCTACAAACACACCTTTTTACCTTAGGCACTTGATATTATCATTCCAAGATACCAGAAGTGGACAACCTTCTCTATTTTTTGAACCCAGAAACAGGGCTATCGACAACTATGGCCTCAAACCCTTCCAGAGGATTATGATTTTTTTGTACATGTTTCACTTGATTCCAAGTGTGTTCTCACAGCGGTCATTCGCAATTAGTGTCAGCTGTGTTTGCAGTGCCTTCATTGTTTTTGCTATCACAGTGAAACTGTTTTCATGAAGGAGCCAGACCCAAAATAAGCCATTCTCCAGATTTCGGGTAAGCAGAGGGAAATGCAATCCCCTTATCCTACATTTGGCCACTACGATACAACTCTTTAGGGGGAGATGATGCCGCCTTGGGAGATTGCCATGCATGGCTTCCTATGTTATTATTATTATTATTAAAAAACTGATAAAACGCAACTACGGCCCGAAGGCGTCTAGTGTATGTTAGCTAGTGTAGACCAGTGGTCTCCAGGGGCGGTCCAAGAAAAATACCAAAGTAATCCAAAAGAAGAGCGCACAGTGCAAGAAAAAAAACAGCTTTATTGAACAGTCGACAGGGAGAGCGAACAGCTCAGTGGACCTGGCATGTAATACATTCTCGACTCCGCTCCATAAGGCTGCAATATTTATACAAGGGAATCACATATTAGCATACTTTTGTCAATCATTACAATTTTTGGGGATGTGCTAATACATAATTGGTGGGTCGTCACAGTACCCCTATATGTTCATATATATTACATGTCCTGATTGGATAAAAACAATTCCTAGGGTCTGGCCACCAGGGGGCGCATGAATGGAGAGATCCTTCATGTGAGCTCTGCCCCCGAGTCCGTTAACGTGGACTGAGCCCCCACCTCGAGAACCACCCCGGCCTATCAACCACTAAAACTGGATGCCTGAAGGAGCTGGGCACCCCCTGGAGAAAACCCGACGAAAATCGGAGTGATCTTCGCTGAGAAAACTCGACCGAGAACTCTGGTGATTGGCTGCGTATTAGGCCCACAAGCGCAGCTCCCCACGCTGCCTGGGACCCCGGTGCACACGCGAACGAACTGCTGAGCCAGGGGAGGAGACGCTGTCACTGTCCTGTGGCCCTGCATGAATTTTCACCAGCTGGTGACACACGCACTCGGAGCACCCCCGCAGGCAAGTGGCAAGTGGGATGGACACCTGATCTGCCTGCTAAGAGTTCCATTGCATCTGACGGACCTGTGCCAGAGCTGCCTGCCCTGATCTACGGAGGAGCGGAACACCAGAGAAGGTCCTGCGGAGCTCAGGTAACCGCAGACTCAACCCTCCCAATCACTGGGCCCGCTGCCCGACAGAGCACCGGCACGGCTCACCTCAACTTGGCCCCCGGCCCCGACAGACTCACATAGGCGCAGGTCCTGATTGACTGGTGCAGGGGGCCTCACACTGCCACCAACTTAAACTTGGAAAACACCAGGCGGCTGTTGCACCAGGGAGGCAAGACTACACTCAAAGAGGGGGCAAACGCAGGCCTCCCCTCCACAAGGGGCATTTGGGGCCCGGAACATCTAATTCAACAATCTTCAGCCCCCCCCCAGGGTCCGGACCTCCGCGGCCGCGTAGGTCGACACCACCAGAATCCCAAAATTGGGCCTACCAGGCCGCAATCGCTTGTTCAACCACAGGGGTTCGCAGATCAGCGGCACTCCATTTATCAACGCATAAGAACCTCTGTCCATGACTGTGCCGTACATCCCAGGATATCACAAGGGGTGACATATTGGCACATTTTCCTGAGGGTTGGGCCCCCATGGTCTGGGGTGTGTGCCCTCCTCAGATGTACCTCGCACCTCCTCCGATCCCCACACAAGGCCCACAGATATCCTCTCCAACCTGTTGAATACTACACAAGCATGGCAAGGGACTTCAATGCACCTAGGAACGCTCCGCGCCTGAGTTCAGGGGGCACCTGAAGAACTGGTCATCACAACGTGGAATTGTGCCGGACCCCTGTGGTACAGTGTGTGGCCCCCCTCAGATCCTCTAAACTTCCCCTACCTCAGGTAGTATTGGCCTCTACCAATCATCTCACTACTGAGGACACGCTGCTCATGGACATTAAAAATAAATTGGCGAAATGCAAATTCTCTCCATCTCACGAATCCCTGCAGCCATCCGGCACTAGCAAAATGTCAGCAATGGGATCTGACGCGGCTGCAACCAAGGCAGACGTTGCTGACTTACTCACTGAAATGAGGAGCATGAGAGCCGACAGCGGAAACAAGATAGACAAAATCATACACAGGATGGATAAAATGGAGAACAGGTTGGAAGAAGTCGAACATAACCAAACCTCCCTGAACACCTTGGAGACTCAGATGGACCTTCGGATAGCAGAGATTGAACACAAAGAAGAAATCTGCTTAAAGGTCGACAATCTCGAAAACAGGGAACGCCGCAACAACATACGTGTGTTTGGCATTCTGGAAAAGGGAGGCGAAACCGAGCTCGATCTTAAACAGAGCTTACACACCATTTTGAAGCTCCTCTTTAATGATGACTCAGTGGACGAACCCAAAACCGACCGCATTCACAGAGCCGGCGGCAGACCAGGTGGCCCAAGATCGGGATTAGCTCTATTTCAATTATTCGGATAGGACACAAATCCTGGAGAAGGCCAGAAACACACCGCAGCTAGCACTGGGAGATTCAGACATTTCTATTTATCAAGATTTATCCTCCCTCACACTGGAATTGAGAAGAAAGTGCTTACCGATCACAGGAATGGTCAAGGACAAAGGTACAAGATATTGATGGGGCTATCCTTTCTCACTCACATTTGAGTGAGAAGGATCTACAATGAAAATCACCTCTGAAAAAGGGATCGCCAGCTGCATTTCGGACTTAGTAGGCGCACAGGGAGAAGGAACATCATTGAGCGGACGGAAAGATGAGGACAGAAAATGGCACACCAAAGGGTCGAGGCGAAAGAGGATCCAGGGATCCAGAAAGTTTAGGAGAATGAATAACTCTCAAGACATTTGTCCCTTTGTGCCTATACAGCAAGCAACAGACGATGAGATCACGGTAAAATCGTAGCTGGGCACTGGAGATCAGTGCTCAGCAATCGCATGCGAGGGACTGGGCCCAACACTGGGCAACTCTGAAGGATGAGAGGTCTTGGAAGGGGAAGGGAAAGGCTTTTGGGACACGGAAAACACTGGTTCTGTTGGAAGTGTTCGGGGTGTGCTGATGGGGACCTGATGTAGGGCAGACACCAAAATGATGACTAAGAACAGGGTCGGAACTCGAGCCTAGAAAATGGGGGTTATCTTTTTTCCTGAATTATGAGCAACATGTTGGGGGCTCATTGATAATATGGTTATATTGAAATAGGGCCGCTTGTTTCGCGGTTCCCACTGGTGGTCTGAGAACGACTGGGTGATGTTAACCTGGCCGGATCGGATGCTGAATGGAAAAGGGGGTGGGGTGGGACAGGAGGGTGGGGTGGCAGAACAACTCAGAGTTCATAGAAGGGAAGGGTTGAAAAGAAGAGGGATACAAAACAGGACAATGAAGGATCAAAAAAGGAGCCGGACGGGTCGATTAGTGACCCTCTTAGGGCCTATTAGGACCCAACCCAATGGTAATGAATCAGACACAAGGCCGTCCAACATAACAAAGGCACTGAAGCAGACACTCTGGACATTTAAGCACACACCCATAGTTCAAGATATCACCCACATTCCAAAATGATACACTACGCATATGCACACTTAATGTAAAGGGCCTGAACTCTCCCACAAAACAATCTATGGTGGCCAGGGAATTCAGGCGATCCAACATAGATATTCTATTTCTTCAAGAAACACGTTATCAAAGAGGGGAGGAAAAAGCGATCCCATGCCGCAAAGTAGGTCTCTCCCTCTGGAGCTCTGGAATCTCAAAAAAGGCGGGAGTGGGGATTCTAATTTGCAAAGGCCTTTGTATGACAACTCTTGGGTCTTGGTCCGACACAGAAGGAAGGGCTCTGGTAGTTGTGGGAAACATTAGCAGCACAATTGTTACTTTCGCCACACTCTATGTACCCAATCAAGGGCAAAATAGGTTCTTCCACAAAACTACCGAGAAAGTTTTCACGATGGCACAGGGGCACACAGTTCTTGGAGGAGACTTTAACATGTGGATGGACAGCTCTGTGGATAGGCAAACTAAAACAGATGCACATAACCCGCCACAGTCACGAGAACAAGCTGAAATCAAAATAACTCTTGACCTATACGGCCTCACCGATAGTTGGCGCCACCTACACCCAGTAGATAGAGGCTTCACTTTCCACTCCATTCCCCATGACACTCTCACACGTATTGACTACATCTTGCTCTCCGAAGGCCTGCTACGAGTGTTCCATACTGCAGACAAACACACCACTGCATGGTCAGATCATGACATGGTCTCTGTGGATATAGGCTGGAATGACCTTGCCCCCCGAACACTAAATGGACATGCAATGAATATTTATGGTCCGACACGGTCTTTAGAGAAGACCTTGAGAACGAGATTAAACCATTTTTCACCACCAATGACACAGGCGAGGTTGGGAAGGTGTCCGTATGGGAGGCAGCCAAGGCAACATGGAGGGGTATCCTCGTTAGAGAAGGCGCCCAGAAAAAAAGGTAACATGCCCTGTTGGAAAAGAATATTAGGGCAAAGCTTTGTACAGCCGAGAAACTGGGGCAGTCTTCCCCGCATGACAGATCCAAGTATATTGCCGAAGCCAGAGAACTCAGAGAGGAATTGAGAATACTTATTGTAGGCAAAGTAGCACAAAACCTGCAATATTTGAAACAGAAATACTATGAAAAAGGAGATAAAGCAGATGCCCTCCTGGCGGCCCATCTTAGAGTGCAAAAAACAGAACGATGGGTCGATTCCATAGAGATGACAGATGGCACCCTCCTAGACACGATAGAAACATATCCAGAGGGAATACAAGAAGCATTTGCCTCTTTCTATGAAGATCTTTATACTTGCGACCCCCCCCTTCCACTAGGAAATATTGACACATACCTTAAGGACTCAGGGCTCCCTACACTCACACACACGGAGGCTGAATCCCTAGACACTCCAGTCACAGAAGAGGAGGTTACTGCTGCCATAAAGCACTTGAAGACAGGGAAGGCCCCAGGGGAAGATGGCTTCATGTCTGGATTTTATAAAGCGTTCTCTACACTCCTTGCCCCCTTCCTGGCAACTCTGTTTAATCACATCTTTGAAACGGGCCAAGCGCCCCCATCCTTTGCTCAGGCCCTCCTCGCCATCATTCCAGAAGAAGGCAGAGACCCTAAACACTGCAGCTCCTATCGACCCATCTCTCTTCTTAACAACGATGCTAAAATATATGCAAGGGTCATCGCAGACCGGCTTGAAATGTATTTACAGCAACTTATACATTCAGACCAAATTGGCCTCGTCAACGGGAGACAGGGAGCTGACACGATGAGAAAAACACTCCATCTGATACACGAAGTGCAAGGAATGGGAGAAGATCCATCTCTTCTGTCCTTAGATGCCAAAAAGGCCTTTGACAGGGTGGCCTGGGACTTCCTGGAGAGAGTATTAGTTTGGAATGGGTTGGGGCTAAAACTCTGTTGCGCCATTAAGGCACTGTACACGTCTCCCACGACATCTGTGACAGTGAACGGAGGCTACTCAAGGTGGTTCCCTTTGGAAAGGGGAACGAGACAAGGCTGTCCATTGTCTGCAATACTGTTTGTGCTGTCCCTCGAACCGCTGGTGCAGAAACTAAGACACGATGACAGGGTTAAAGGAATTAAAGTGGGAGAACGAGAATATAAACTCGGCCTTCATGCTGACGATATTCTCCTGCACCTAACTGATCCCTTAAATTCAGTCCCAGCTGCACTATGTATAATTGAGGAATATGGCAAATTAGCCAGCCTCAAAATTAATACAGGAAAATCGATCCTCCTCCCAATTGAGAAAAGCAAGGACTCCGAAGTGTAACGATTTGCTCCGCTAGGGGTGAAGGTCAGCCTCTCCACACTCAGATATCTCGGCATTAATGTTACCCGAGAACTAATATCTTTATATCAGGCTAATTTCCCCCACTATCACTTACCCTCCAAAAAGATATCGAAAGGTGGTCCAGACTGACCGTCTCCTGGTATGGCCGCATAAACGCTATAAAAATGGTGATACTGTCCAAAATACTCTTCCTGTTTCAAATGCTCCCTATTAGAATGCCCAAAGAATATTTCATTGACATTAGGAAGTCCCTGTTAACCTTCCTTTGGCAAAATCAAAAGCCCAGAGTCCCCAGATACTTGCTCCAACTACGAAAGGACAATGCAGAGGTAGGCCTCTCAGACATAGAAACGTATTACAGAGCGACCCAATTGCGCGTATTGATTCCGCACACCAGGCCACAGTCGGACCCGCAATGGATAGCCCTATACAATTACCATCTTCGCCCATTCATTCTGGGTGAATGGCTTTGGGTCCCAGGGCCCCAATTATGGAACAGCATTAAAACTCATCCCATCATTGGAACAATATGGGCACTGTGGACACCTGGTAAGAAAATGGAGGGAATTACGACTTGGCCCTCTCCTCTGGGACACCTGTGGGCACCGGGAATCCGAGACACGATCCCGGACCCCGAGAGCTTTGAGGACTGGTATCAGGCGGGACTAGAAAGAGCCGGGCAGCTGTGGAGGAATAATACCTTCATCACCATTCAGGGGCTACAAGAGGCACTCAGTAAAGGCCCACTCTCGGTGTTCTTATATCTGAGACTCAAGGGGGTTATGACAAGGGCAATATGGAAGAGCCAACTACAAAGGGGCCTCACCCTGTTCGAAGGAATTCTTGATACCTGTGCGAGCTCTAAAGGCCTAATAAGCGCAATGTACTCGGCGCTGATTAAGGTTTCCATCACACCATCCCTCACGCTGAAGAACAAATGGGAAGCAGATATGGGTAGACACATCTCACAGAAGCTATGGTTACAAATATGTAGGAGAACAGCAAAATCATCCATATCCTGCCAATACAAGCTACATGCCATCAAGCTAATATACAGATGGCAATACGACCCACTTAGATTAGATAAAATGTATCAACGAGTAAGGCCATACTGCTGGAAGGGCTGTGGAAGGAAAGCTCACTATTGGCATATGTGGTGAGGATGTGGGGCGGTCCAAGCTTACTGGTCAAAAGTTCTCAGTTGGATCAAAGAGTTGGATGATGACGAAAGGAAGAAACAACCATTGTTGATTCTATTTGGCCTGATCGAAACAGAAGAGACGACCATTAAAGCACCCAAAATGATACAAGGCCTTCTGATGGCCGCAAGAGCTTGTCTCACTATGGTGTGGAAGAGGGCTACACTCCCTACCAAAACAGAATGGATAGGTGTCGCCTGGAACATTTATAGAATGGACAACCTGACCGCAGCCCTTCACGGGGACCGCACCTCGTTTGAAAATGAATGGTCAGAATTTCAAACTAAATACATCACTCAGTAGAATGTGTGTGAAACATTATAAAAATCATATACATCCTATAAAACATTTGACAATGTCTGCTAAATCAAATCCAGAAAGTATTTTTATGTTCCTCTGCTTAGTGTTACAGTTCTAATAATGATCCCGATGTGGAAAGTTGAATTGTATTAACCCTCCTGTTGGTATTATGAGGGAAAGGGGGGGGGGGTGGGGACAAGGGGTAGACAGCTTTTGAAAATGCTATTGAGAAAATTATAAGCCTCACAACGATACCAAATGTTACATGCAATATTTTGTATATTTCCTTTTATACAATTTCTTGTGGGAAATGTCTGTAATTGAATGTCGAAACCCCTACTTTAAAACTAATAATAACGAAATAAAAAAATAAATTAAAAAAAAACAATTCCTG
Source organism: Ambystoma mexicanum (assembly GCF_040938575.1). Lineage (NCBI taxonomy): Eukaryota > Metazoa > Chordata > Amphibia > Caudata > Ambystomatidae > Ambystoma > Ambystoma mexicanum. Next base: position 173,541,360 of record NC_090925.1, read on the forward strand.
GGACATCACCCTCAACACCCCGGCATGACATCATGACCCTCAAGCACTCCTCCCCTCAATTACATAATTATCTGCTGACCTGCAGAAACTGTGGCTGTGGCCTGCCACTAGTTGGCATCCGCTATTGTACAAGTTGATAAATTCCTCAATGCGGATTGGACCCCTCTTTGGAGACACTGTGAGTCACAGCATCCCACCAATTCTGTCCAATATAATTCTGAGGGAACCGCAACAAGGTCAGGAGCATGATTACAGCATTTGAACAGAGGACAACCGCGGTGAGTCTGCTTCGGTCGCCGAGATCGCTTTATAATTCTCCAGAAACTCAGGGACACAGGACACACCACGAAGGAGAGGGTGATTCATGTTCTCGTAACTAAACAAGAAGTTTAATTATCCTTGCCATCCAGTGTGGGTACGAACCTATTCGAATTTAAAGATGAGGACATTCAATACTGCAACTAGGAATATCGTCACCACAGTATGTTGGAGACCGCACTGGTATAACAATCACAAGAAGACGCTCAAACATCGAGTTAGTGCAGACAAATTCCAAAGTGGTGATGCACTCTCATGAAAGTTCGAGGAAACAATTAAGGTAACTCCTGAATAATCAATGCCAGTACCATAAAACCATGTCACCGATCTCTAAGAGGAACTATCCTAAAAATGTGTTTGCATTATGAAAATGGAAGATGAAAAGATATCTTGCTCCGGAAGACGAGAACATATTCTCGAAACGCGCCAAGCTCTTTTATTTCATTGTAAAAAATGTTGTGCCAATTGACCAAATGTTGAACAAAACTATGTAAAATTTAACTGATGTATGTTGAATAGATACTATTATGTAAACACGTGGTTTCATATCAGACTTTCTGAGTAAACTATCGATCAAAGAGACAACAAAGATTCCTAATCCTTTCCCGGCGAGAAATACGATTAATGTTTATTCTGAAAATAACGAATATGATGTAAAAATCTTTTGGAATGTTCATTGAAAAATCTTTTCAGAACATATAGTTGTGCAAGGGATGGGAGTGCCCATGAAATAGGGACACTTTGTTTCTAATGTATGTCTTTGACATAGTAGAAATTCCCACTAGCTAGGTTCTACCTTTAAACACTTTTTAAGAAAATTAACCCGCAACTCGTCAACTTGGTGTGCTTAACCACTTCCCAGTTTGTGTACAGTACAGCATTTGAAATCCCATATCCCAGTCTCCTGATTGGTTCCCCTCTTCCCTCGCCCCCCACCCCTGCACCTGTTCACTCCTCGTCTCATTTCTTGCATCGTGCCAGCTCTAGATTGAAAAAAACGTGCAGGACACCATTGGGGAAACCAAATTTCCACGATTTACTTCTCTTTTGAAACTATCGTTGTGAACAAGAGACAATCTTACCGCACCACCAAGTGGTTTAGAATAAGGCAAAGACCACGAGATATAATATAAGGGACCAGGGGGGTGCCCTTAAAGGCCTCTACACGATCATATTATTGCATGCTTCATAGATGTAGTTAGTGCACATGCAGGAACAAAACGCCATCTTATATATTAGCAGCCATATTGGAACATAAGGCTTAAACGCAGTGCATATCAGCCAGCCTCCCAGGCCTAGGCTGCAAACATGAGAAAAGGAATAGGTTGTGTCCCGGGCACTGATGAGAAAGGCCAGAGCCACAGCTATCCATAAACCCTTAATTGTCTTTAAAGTTTCCAGTCTTTGTGCTCTGAGAGGAATGTGCTCTGCAAGGCCAAGGGAGGAGGGTTGAGCGCCTTTGTGTAATACAATCCCACGAGAAGGACAGCATGGGCCTCCAACTCCCACCAGTCCCAAATGGTGGGGCCCCAGTTTTAAGACCCCTAAATTCCAAGGTACCAGTCATCTCCAGACCACTGATTATAAACCCGCTAGACCCCCAATAGATCAAAAATATCAGAAAGCAGGACTTTCTGCATTCACTTCGGAGTCACGTGATTTGTGCAGCGAGGTGTAGTGAGGGATACAATTATAGCACAGAACGACGGTGGGAGACCTTGGGGAGATGCCGGCCTGTCTGGGTTTGAGCGAATTTTGTTCTTTTAAACTCTTTGTCATTTTTTCATTAATACAATACAATAATCAATTAACATCTGTGGATTACATTTTGAACCAATCAATTCTTACTCTCCCAATGAAATCTTAGATACATTCAACTCATTACCATATTTACATTTTATTCCCTCATTAGCTATAACTAACACATTGCAATATTGCTATATGCATACAGAGACAACAAGACTAAACAAGACATACACAACATACATAGACAAAACAACAGGACTCAATTCCCTATTATCTCCCTATTCATTCACATCCTTCCAAACCACACTCTCATCCCACATCATTCAACTATTATAGTAATAGTTTAGCCTTAATTATACAGCTCATTGAATGGCCCCCGTATCTCAGAATGTTCGCCCTATCGTTTCTGTTTTTTCGGCATGAGAGATTCCAACTCTGTATAACGCTTTTTCTCTCTTTTCTCTAAACCAAAATTTCTTCTGAGTGATTCAAAAGAAATCATTCACCCATCCTTCCACACATCACGCACCCTTAGAATTCCATTTGTTACCCAACTCTGCCAGCAAAAGGTCTTATTCCCAATTTGCAGCCCTAAATTGTAACACAGGGATGCTTCATAATGAAACTCTACATTTTCTCCACCACTGATCACCAATGCCATTAGTGCAACTCTAGTCCCCTCGATAGTAGGCAACTTAACAGTCAATTTAGGCATTTTCCCCATAGTATAAGCATCTTGCAAGGAATATGGTGAACATTTTTCTTTTTCTATAATCATCCATAATGGCACACAATTATCTCTCCCATTTAAGTATTATGCTGATTTCTTCAATAAAACCCACCTACAATAATGCTCCGAATTGGGGTATCCAAACCCCCCTTCTCGCACTGCACGCATTAGAAAATATTGTGGAATCCCAGGTCTCTTGCCTTCTCCCCAAAGAAGATTCTGAAAAACCTTGTCAATGAGTACAGGACATTGTTTGTAAATTTAAATGGAACAGACTGAATGATGTAGAGAACTTTAGATAAAAGAACCATTTTAATTGCATTGACCTTGGGCCAAAAATTAAGTGTTAAGTGAGCCTATTTTAACACATCTCTCTCAAGTACACTATTAACTGGACTACATTAAACTCCACTATCCTCTTCAAGTCTCGGACAAGATGGACTCCCAAGTACTTCACACTCATGGTGGCCCACTGACAATTCCAACCACTCAAGTTGCTGTGCGGGAGTGCAACATCCAATGGAAAAACCACTGACTTCTCCCAATTGATCTTGTGACCTGATAAATGGCCCACTTCCTCAAACATACTCTTAGATCTTTCCCCACACTCCTTTGGGATAGCCAGAATTATTGTCATATCTGCATAACATAACACCTTAATTTCTCTATCCCCCACTCTAAGCCCCTGCAGTTCCTGTTTGTGCCTGATATTAGCTATAAGGGATTCTAATGCAAGTTAAAGAGAAAAGGGAATAGTGGGCACCCCTGTCTAGTAGCCCTAGACAAGGAAAAAGAAGCTGAAAGTCCCCCATTTACCCATATTCTGGCTCTGAATGATGAGTGTAACGCTTTAATAGCTCTCAGAAAATGTATTCCCAAACCCCATTTTCTTTAGCGTATAATCTAAGAAACTCCAATTCACATGATTGAATGCCTTCTATGCATCCACAAAGATGATTAGAATATTCCCCTCCTCATCCTTAAGAAGCCCCAATAAATCTAGAATAGTTCTAATACGATCATAACCATGACTCCCCCACATGAACCCAACTTGAGAATATTCAATCAGACCACCAATGTACTTGTCTAATCGATTGGTCAGTATCCTGGTAAATATTTTAATGTCCACCTTTAGCAAATTTAGCAATGATCTTGGCCTGTAATTACCACACTTAGTTTGATCCCTACCTGGTTTTGGAATTACTGTAATACACGCCTTCCACATTGTTGACCATAGGACACCCTCTATCATGAAATAATTATATAGGCCACATAGAAATGTAGCAAATTCAGGCCCGATGGCTCTGTAAAACTCAACTGGCAGCCCATCCAGGCCTGGTGATTTACCTATATTAAGCTGGTCAATAGCATTCATTATCTCCTCCTCCCTAATTGGCTGTTCAATTGCTATTGCCTGTTCCACAGTCAATTTTGGCAAATCAATTTTTCTGAAGAAATCCTCCAAATTGTCCAGTGATGTGAATTGGGTTTCAGCAAACAAAGATGTATAAAAGTTCCTAAACATTCACATATATCTTCCCTTTTCAGCATTGACATTCCATGCTGGTCATATGCACTATCTACCATACCTTTCAATTTGTTAGCTAGTAGCCTACCGTCACCTTCTTCCCAATATTTCTGTTTCATATAAAACAGACCTTTCTCACGCTGTAAATCCATTTAACTTCTCAGGAATTCTTGTGCTCTATCCATCTTTACCTTATCTTCACTACTTCTTGACAATTGATATTTCTTTTGTAACTTGCCTAGCTTATTCTCCAAACGTTTCAATTCTGCCATCCCAGATTTTCTTGTACAAGATGTAATGTTCATCAATTCCCCTCGAACAGAGGCTTTGAAGCTATCCCAAACCATTAACTCATTATATGTACCATTATTCATTTCAAAGAAGGATTTAATAAATGATTTTAAAAATGTCAACATATCTTGATCACTTACTATGTATGTTACTATGTATGTTTTCAAGTGCCATCTAGAGATGGTTGATCTTGCACTACCTAGTTCTAGTTTCAGCTTAATCATATAATGATCCGATAACCTTTGTTCCATCACCTCAACACTGATGGTCTTTTCAATGAGTTTGTCTGAGATCAAAAAAGAATGAATTCTAGAGTACGAATCATGAACTGATAAAAAAAAGGAGTACTCTCTTTCCCCAGGATGCAAGTTCTCCAAACGTACGTTAATTCAAAAGTATGTAAAAGCATTCCAAATGCTCTGCTTGTCCTCACCGCAGTATATCTACACAATGCGCCCAGCGGCCCAATTTGTGATCAAGGGCACAGTTAAAGTCGCCCCCAATATAATGTGCTCTCCGCAGATATTCTGTAACAGAGATGATCATGTTGTGAAGAAATTGTTCCCCGCAGCACAAGGTCCATAAATGGAACCTATCATAATTATGTTCCCCTCATACTTCACATCAACCAAAATCACTCTCCCTTCATCATCCATAGTTACCCTCTCCACACTCATACCCACCCAATCCCCTGCGGAATAATATTCCCACTCCTCTAGACTTAGAGACATAACAGTTCAACAGTGTCGTATTGTATTAAAGTCATTAAATTCTTTGATTCCTCCACTAAATGGGTTTCTTGCAAAAGACAACATCCACTTTTCCCCTCACCAATCTCAGCATTACTTCGTTTCTTTTCCGAGGCGACCTCTAACATTCCATGAACAAAATCACAACTCACTCATCTATCAATATATTTCACTTGTTTTCCCTCCCCCTTCTTCTCTTTCTATCCCCATTTTTGCGATTGATGTACATTTTAACCCTAACATATGTTTCATTATTAGACACTCTTTTGTTTTTAGTACCATTGGAAGCCTTCTTAATTGCATTAACGATGGATTACTATATCTGAGTACATCCAAATTTTGATTTGGGAACCAGACTAAAGTCATTTGGATTCATGGGATTATCATCTTCTGATGTGATGAATACATGTCTATCAGACATACAACAATCACAACACAACACAAACCAATAATACATACTAGACCACACAAAAAACAAAGCAAGAATATTTTTGTCCAAGCATTCAGTGTATTCACAGAATGATATTTAGCCCCAATATTTACACTATAGCAGTAGTTCAAAACTATTCTCCCCTAGGTCTGTGTCATTGTCTGTTAGCACTATGAATATAGTACTTACCCTCCCCCACATATTAAATTTCCTATTGACCCTACTTAAATTCCACCTTCCATCCAGTCATGCTGCCTTGAACAGTAGACGTTTGCGAGTTAGGATGACCTCAGGTTTTCCCTCAGGCCCCTCTTTTGTAGGAGGTGCACTGCTATATAGATAGAGATGCATTGTTTACATAATTGCCAATTAACCGCCACTTCATGACTAATGACAACTGCAGCATCACCCACGTGGAAGAAGACGGAAAGAAGGGGCTGGGATCAATGGCCTGGCATCTCCTATGGAGCAGACAGCCTCTGTATAGGGTTCGAGCCAACCAGCCGTATGGGTTTTTACTGTATGTAATGATGTCATTGATGATGCATTGTACCTTTTTAAAGTGCTTCTCATGTAGATTTAAACAGAACATTCTGTGGAAGCAGAGTTCTTTGCTGGCACTTTCCATTCTTTGTTTTCAAATAACCCTTGTTATCCTTGCAAGAGGTTTATTGGGCCTTTCCCCTAGTGGGTTTTCTGTCTGGGGTAAGCGTGTAGGGGCTTTACTACATTTGGTGAACCCAAGGTGATCCCAGTGACCCCTGCGAAGACGGAGGCTTCCAAGCCACTTCTCTGAAGTTGCCGCGCACCCCTGCAGTGAGCAGTCCCAAACATGCACCCCACAATGATGTGCGGGAGCTGTTCTCACAGAATTCCTGTGTGCCCTTTGGAGCGGGGCACGACTCCTGGATGAATGTGGGCCGTTATTGGCACCCTGTGACAGAGGAGCTTGGGTGAACACACAGACGTAAGTAAGCCTCTTGCGAAGGATAATGAACAGAGGGTCCCTGGAATGTCCCTTGTGTCCCCTATTCGCATGACTGCCCGAAGGATGAGAAATGACAGATATCGGTCACTGTTTGGCCAACCAAGCAGATAGTCACTTAAGCAACCATTCAAACCCTATCCAGCTGATGTCTTTGCGGACACATGTGCCCTATCACTGCACAAGGTTGACTAATGATAAATATCCAGCCCTGCTGTCATCATTAGTGACACCACAACATAGTAACGTTAGTCACAAAGTAAACTTGCATCCCTGAACAAAGTTACACAGACACGCACGTGCACACACAAAGAACTTGCATACACAGTTCTGTAGATATGGGAGAGATACATGTGCATACTGTCAGAAGTTTTCTTTTCACTAGCCAAATGCAGAAACCCAAGAAAGAAAAAGTCACACAGAGCACGCTTGCAACAGCTTCATTGAAACTAACCATATGGAACTTCAGGGATGTATAAGGAACCTGGAAGAGCTGAATACTCCTAAGCCCTAAGGGGAATACTACAATATATTTGTAGGAAAACCATAGAATGACTGCTGAATTTGCACGAAGCCACATGCTTCAGAATAAGCAATTAAGAGATGCAGATTCTGCAGCACAAAGCACAGGGCCAGTGCTCACAGCCAGGGACAAGGACAGGTGGAACATTCCTGGCACCCGGGGCTTGGAGCCACCTGCAAACTAACAGAATAAATCCTCACTAATTGCAGACCCAAAAGCTCAGTTTTGCGGTCCACACCCACGTGACTCAGCAAAGCCGAACAATAGCCATTTACCTGTGGTGGAAAGAGAAGTGGTTCCCAGCAAAGGCAGACACAATTGTTACGTGTGCTGCCCAATGAACATTGTAACCTGCAGGGACTCTCCCAGGCTAGGTGCCTGTACCAGTAGCAACAATAGGAACACACAGTCTTTCCCATTACCTTGAAAAGGTAAACTGAGCGATGTCAACCGAGCAGGGTCCCAGACCTGGGGAGACTCACTCCCGCCAATCAGGAAGCACAAATCCTGGGGGTGAGGGGGTGTAATGGGGCAAGGGCCAATGACCATCCTGCAACCATGCAACAATGTAATAGATAGTGTTTGGGGAATTCTCAGGCAAACCCGCCTGGCATGGAAGGTTCCATGTAATAATATCCCTGTAAAGTCGCTGTTTTTTGCAGAGACATTATTACATTGAACATGCGAGGGACACCACACAACCCGCAAATGTTTATTTTGTTTTGCAAGGGAAGCAGATGACATCCCTGCTGTTCCGGCAGATCATTTCGCTGTGATGGACATGTGCAGTGTTCATGCCCGACAGAAGTGAGGGGCAGAACGAGCGGTCGCCGCAGCACAATGAGGCATTGGGTCATGGATGGAGAGACCTGGAAATAATTAGATAGTGGCAACCTCGAGGGCAACCGCATGAGGTGCACCGGTAGAGCTACGTGAGAGGCAGTAAGGAGCGGGGAAGAAGCGATGGCCCCAGGAACAAGTGGTCCTGAAGGGAGGTGGTGCAGGCTCCAATAGCTGGGGGGGCTCAACAGAGTCCTGAGGGCTCGGAAGCCGGGAGGCGCTCGGCACGATCCTCAGCCGGTGTTCGGGGCACACACACAAGGGCAAGGCAGGACATAAAGAGGCTATTGGCAGCGGGACCCATGTTAAAGCACTTGAGGGGGACATAAGTGGGCTGTTAGCCCCCAAGAAGCAATGAGAGGCCCTGAAGTGGGGGTTGCATCTGGAATATATCCCAGAAATTCAGACCTAGTGGCGTGCAACAGCAGTCAATAACCCGCCTGGGGCAATTTATGCTGGGGGTCCCCCAGGGTGCAACACAGGGTAGGCAGCAAACCGCCACTCAACGCCAAGCCCCAAGGCTGTCATTGAATGCAGGATATAGAGCACTGCACATGTTTGAAGTAGCGAATGAACACCATCAGGACACCAAAGCAGCAGAAGAAGACGGAAAGGAGCTTCCGCCCAATATTAGCATGAGTCAGGGACACACAAATGACAAGTGCTGACCCAAAGGCGCTGAGTTACGTAGCTATTGCGTCAAAGTCACAAAATAATAAATCTAAGCAGCCTACGCTGTAATTTCACCAAATCTGTGAATCCAAGTGAGAAGGGAATGCAGGAACCCCAACTCTGCAAAGTGAACAGCACCCAAACGAGAGGGGTTCAACAGGTACTGGATTCCATAGCGGCTCTGAAGATTGCATTAGAATCCAAAATGGATGCCATCAGTTTGGAAGTGAATCTCCTGAGGCAAGATGTTCGGTTACTCACTGGGCGCACGGGGCACTTGAGAAGGAGGTTGCGAGAATACAGACAGCCTCAAGGACACCTCAAGAGACGTATTGATACTTCAACAGCAAGTGAGAAACCTTGAGGCAGCGTGGAGGATGCGGGGGGGAGGGCGAGACGTAATAATGTCAGAATTGTCAGACTCCCAGAAGGTGAAGAGGGTGTGAATCCTACTAACTTCATAGAAAATATGGAGGAATTGATAAAGGAAACAGGGGTGCACTCAGGGCGGTGTATAGTGATTGCATCGAATGCCAAAGCATCGAATGCCTTAGCATCTAAAAACGCATCAAATGCATTTTTTCTTTTTTTTATGGGGTGGTCTCCCCAACCACTATTCTTTACCCCTTAAAACCCATTATAATTAAAATAAAACATATACCTTTGAAGAAAATGCATTCTATGCTTTTTTTCGATGCATTTTTTTTTATGCTTTGGCATTCAATGCTTTGGCATTCGATGCAATCACTGGATACCCTCAGGGCAATACCTTACACATTACTACCTACTAAGGAATATAAGGCGTAGATGGCCGGCGAGCGAAGTGCCATTGCAGCCAGATGAGACGACTGAGATATTTTATGATGTGTCAGAAGGTGGCCATGAATTCTCGCAGATATATACGAGCTGTTAATGTACAAAGTTGGAAAGGAGTTGAGGCAGATGAGACAGCAATGGGAGGCAGATTTGAAAGATCCAATGTCAGATGCGATGTGGAACAGAGCTATGGCGTATCATAAAAAGGTGTCCAGAAACACATGGCTCCAACAGATCCAACTATATATAACCCACAGGGCATACCTGACCCCGGATAGAAAAGCTACATTTAGCCAAGAAGCGATACAATCATGCCCGTAGTGCGGGGAGGTGGATGCAGATTTGGTCCATATGTTTTGGGCCTGTATAGTGATTGGTAGATTCTGGGAGGAGGCGGCTCAAAATTAGCAAAGGTGGATGTCACCTTAGAAATCAGATCCCCCCGGCTTGCTTGCTGGGGGGCTTTGCAAGGCCTAAGAGAGCTAAACATGGGAGTAAATTGAGGGATCTGGCGTATATATTAGCGAAACGCAGAATAGTGATGGGATGGAAAGCAAAGACAAGACCTCTGGTGCAAGTATGGTGGAGGGACCTGTTGAAATGGGCGAATGCAGAAACTGTAGTGTGGCAAGATGCAGTGGGCAGGAACTCAGACCAAGCAGGGGAGGGGATGGAAGCTTGGAGACAACTGATTGCGGAACTAGCCATGTGCACACCGGATATCAGAGAATCAGAACACATTCCTTCACAAGAGGGTGCTGACAGCAGAGTGGGGGATGGAGAATAAGCATGGGTGTGGTGGACTGGTGGGGTGTGAGGTAGGCCGGGATACGGGAGGGCGGAGTTGGGGAGTACAGGGGAATAAACAGACAAGATTCGTAGTGATATATTGTACTTCAAAATGCAATGTCTGGAAGTTATTGCGGTGTGAAGAAAAATAAAAACTGTTTAAAAAAAAAACTTAATCGAAAATATGTTGCTACAAGAAATTGGCCGAGGCACCCTTACCCAAGGCTTCACAGTGGAGAGGGCTCACAGGGCCCCGATGAGGAAACCACTGCCGGGAACTCTGCCACGGCCCATCATCGCCCGGATCCTAAATTACAATCCGCAAAGGAGGCATGACACAGAGAGCATCATCCACTATCACTGCATATCCGCACTATACTTTGCAGGTGCAGAAGCAGAGGATGAACTTTACTGTGGTCAAGGGAAGACTGCACAAGGTGTACCTCAAATACATGCTGCTATATCCGGTTTGGCTGAAAATACTAAACAAATGGAGAACGATCTTCTTCGACATCTCTGTGGAGGTCCATTAGTGGATGGACATGGAGAACTTGCCAAGTGGAGGGATCAACAAGATGACAGACGTGGGGGACACAGGCTGTAAGCAGAGGGATGAAAAGTAAGGTCGCGGAAGGACCTGACTGTGGGTTTGCAGTGTGTCATACCTATGTCACTAATAACTAAGGCACTAACAAATTGCAGACGGCAGGAGCCAGTGGTGTGGGTCCATCCGGCGAGACAACAGGAGGATATCTCTTCACCCCACAGTGGATTTGTTTGAGGGTACTTGTTGTTACAGTACCGGCCCACTTCTCCCCAGGCATCAGGACAACCTACTGGGGTGGCGTTGAGAAGTGGGGATTGAGCTGGGCAATTGTTGGGGGGTACAGGTTTTGGGGTAGTTAGTTGGGAATTAGCATATAGAACCACACAAGAACTGTGCAATGAGTGCATCGAACAGTTGAGATACTGAAGCACACCAACTTATGATGGGGGAACTTAGAATAGCCTCATGGACCGTTAGAGGGCTGAACAGCTACATTAAATGAAATAGAGTAATGCAGTATCTAAGGCGTCAAAAAAATGATATAGCACTCCTCCAGGAGACTCGCCTCATAAGAGAGAAACTAAATGTGCTGGCTCAGAAGTGGAGGGGTACATATTTAGGCTCATCATATTCAGCCTATGCAAGAGGGGTCCTGATATGGGTGGCGCTGATGGTGCCATTTAAAGTCCTTCAAACCTTTAAAGATGAGGAAGGGAGGATGCTTGTGATACAGGGGCTGGTGGAACAGATAGGGCTCTGTATCATTAACACTTACGCACCAAACCATGATACTGCAGCCTACTTCCGCTCATTGTATCCACGGATAAGCACACATAGAGATAGGACTTTCGTATGGGGGGTGATTTCAACTGCACACTTAACCTGGAACTAGACAGGTCAGATGACAAATTAGCACATCCAGGCCCTGCGGCTTCAGCTATGAATGCACTGCTAGTGGCATTCGATTTTTCGGACATATGGAGGGCCCTGCATGTCCGGGGTTATTCGCACTATACGACCCCAAGTGACCTATAACTAGACTGGATTATGTCTTTACAGAGGCTGTAACCTTGAGAGAATTCAGAGTAGCAGAGTACAAAGCGCGGGTACTATCTGACCATGCTCCCCTAGTGGTCACATGGCAGAACTCCCCAGTAGAGCATGTATCCCGACCTGGAAACTCAGGATTGAATCCTTGAGCGACCCAATGTTCCATGAACACTTGAGGGAGCGGGTAAAGGACTATTTCATAAAAAATACGGGAAGTGTAAAATCGGCGGGTACGCTATGGGAAGCCTTTAAGGTAGTGATTAGAGGGACGGCGATAGCCAAGGCTAAGGGAATGCAAGCTAGTATAGAAGAGGGTCTACAGAAGGCTGAAAGCAAAGTGGAAACCATAGATTGCTCAGGAGGCACGTCTCAGGACAGGCCCAAGAGGCTGCCAGACTGCAAAAGGAATGTCTGGTGCACTGGTAAAGATTGGAAGGCAACATGTAGAGGGCGATAAGCCGGGACGTTTGTTAGCCTGGCTTTATAAAAGTGAGTGGGCCTCATTCCGAGTCGGGCGGTAAGGGTTAAAGGTCACCGGTAACGAGACCGGTGCTGTTAAACCCTTACCACCCTATTCCAAGTTCCCTTTGCGGGTTGGAACTTAACACCTGCTTTTTGCAGGCGTTAAAAAACCAACCCGCAAAGGGACCTTGGAGCTAATTACGACACCGTAATTTACGGTGCCGTAATTAGCACCTTCCCCATTCCCATTGAGGCCTATGGGGCAAAAATGGGAATGGGGAAGGGCCCATGGTGAATGGGGAATTACCAACCCCGCCAACCTTGGAATGGGGCGGTAATTCCGCCATTCACCATGGCGGAGTCGGAAAGATAACGGCGTCAACCAAGGCGCTAATAGCGCCTTGGTTAACGCCAGGGTCGGAATGAGGCCCAGTGTAAGCGAGACATGATACATGAGATTGAGGGGAGTGATGGAGAAGTGTGTAGGATGCAAGAAGGGATAAATAAGCGCTTTCAGGAATATTACAAGACGTTATATGCAGAGACATCAGTAATGCAAGAGGCATACATAGAGGACGCCTTTGCACAAATAGATCTCCCCAGGTTGGACGCAGAAACAGCAGACAAGCTGGAGGCCCCACAACCAGAGAGGAAATAGTAATTACTATCAGGGGATTGCCTGGAAAGGCCCCAGGGACAGACGGGTTACTCAGTGAGTTTTATAAAGAGTTAATTAGGAGAGGTAGTACCCCGAATGCTAGCAATGCTAAACGAGGCGCTGAAAACGGGCATGTTACCAATATCGATACGGGAGTCCATCATTGTCCCACTGTTGAAGCCCAACAAGCCAGACATTGGCTGTGGATCTTACAGACCACTGTCTCTGCTTAACCAGGATGGGAAAATACTGCGTTAATGGCCAATAGACTTAGACCAGTTACATCTCAGCTTATACACACGGACCAGTCAGGATACGTCCCGGACAGAAGTATAGCATGCAACTTGAGAAGGTTACATCATATTATTGATTCTACTCAGAACAGTATACACCTTTATGCGGTGGCCTCGCTGGATGTGGTTAAAGCATTTGACTCGGTCAGATGGCCATTGGCGGTACTAAAGGGGTTTGGTGTGGGGCCCACATACACATGGTGGGTAAAGCTGTTATATAGCAGCCTAATTACGAGGGTTAAGACAGGCAGACACATCTCTGACCGATGGGAGCTTAACAAAGGCATGATGCAGGGCTGCCCATGGTCTCCCATGTTATTCATACTGGCCCTGGAGCCATTAGCGGTGTATCTGAAGGAATATAAAGACGCTGCCAAAGCAGTATAGGGCATGGACAATCTGATTTCTCTATATGCTGATTCGATGCCACTGTACCTACAGCATCCAGAAACCAACCTACAGTATATTTTAGATGTGCTTGAGCAATATGCAGAATTGTCGGACATTACGATCAATGTACAGAAGTCATGCTTGTTTCCCTTAGCTGGATACATAGGAAAGCCCTTGAACACATTGCCAGTGCTACCAATTAAATGGGAAGTAGAGACATTTAGATACCTATGGGTGGACATATTCCATGACCCTAATGTAGAACACTGTAGAACACATTAAAAGCAGTAAATAAAATTGAGAGGTCCATGACTTTTTGGGTCAAACTGCCGCTCGCAGTGATGGGGAGAGCAGCGTTATTAAAGATGGTAGTGCTACAACATACCCAAGGGCTTTTTTAAGAGACTCAAAACAATATGGCAAAGGTTTCTATGGCACAACTGGAATTGTCGGATGGTACTGGTGAAATTGCAAAGACTGTACGACTAGGGAAGTATTAAAGTACCCAACTTTGAGGCATATTTTGTGGAGTGTCAGATGCAGTTTGTCACAAAGTGGTTGTCTGATGAGAAGACACAGGAAACGCAAATGCTGAAGCCGGCATGCACCCCGTTCCTTCTGAGGGGGGCGATATGGACCAAGGCATCAGGACAACTGAAATCCTGTATGCTGTTGATGCTAGGCAGGAAGATGTGGCATAGGGTCTGCCGATTTTTGGAAATTGAATCACCCTACTCCCCCAAGACCCACAACTCAGATTAAATGTACGGAAATATTGGGATCCCCTGGGGGTAGCGACGCTGGGAGACCTACTCCGGGATGGTAAACCAATGGACTTCAGGGCACTCACGTCGGAAACAGGCATACATGGGGGACAGTATATAATACATGCTTCACTACTCGCCAAGCTACAACAGCGATGGACTGGCGCAAACGGGATATTGCAGGAAGATGTCAGAATAGAAACATTATATGATATTTCAGAAGGGGACATGCAGTGTCGAGGATTTACAAGGTTTTGATGTCAGGGCGGGGGGAGTTGCTGGTGCCGATGAGGCACAGCTGGGAGGAGGATTTGCAGGAGGAATTAACAGATGTAATGTGGAATAGAGTATTGGTTTACCACAACAAAATGGTCTAGAAATACAAAGCTTCAGCTTATTCAGTTGCATGTAACACATAGAGCATATTTAACCCCAAAGAAGATAGCCAAATTGGAACAGAGCTGCCCAAAATGCAGATAGACAAATGTAGACCTGGTGCACATGTTCTCTGCGTGCAGTAAAATACGAGAATATTGGGCAGAGATAGCACAGGCTCTAGCCAAGGCAGGCATAATGCTAGACATAGGCTCTCCCACAGCCTGTTTGCGCAGCATCTTTGCACGCCCGCAGCATGCAAGACATGTTGGCAAGTTGAAAGAACTGGCTTACATTTTTGCAAAATGTAGGATAGCAATGGGTTGGAAGGCACATAAAGGTCCGGATGTAAACCAGTGGTGGAGGGATCTCCAGAAATGGACGCGGGCAGAAACCTCAGTGTGGCAAGATGTGGCCTGTTGGGGCCAAAAGGAGCAAAATGTGGACTAAGAAGGCCTGGAACAAGTTGGTGCGGGAATTGATGGCCTTAGCGCATACTGAGGCCCACATAGGGACGAGGGCCCCAGCAAAGTCGGCGGACAAGGGACAATTTAAAGGAGTAACACAGTCAGGTGCAATGGAGGAGAACACTCTGGGTGGATGTGCTGGGGGGGAGTTGGGGAGGGGGTAACAGGCAGACATATCATTGGTGTTACAGTGGTATGCAAAAGTATATAAGAGCCTGTACGTTTTTGTGTGTATAAAACAATTAAAACGACAACACAGGGGGAGCAGCAATTGCCACTGTTGTGTGCTCTTTAAAACAAGTAAAGGGTTTATTTTTGCTTAATATATCTGCTATGCACTATCGAGACAAGAAGAAAATCTTGGCCCACTCAAGATCGCGTGGAGTGATCTGGAGAGACTCAGCAACTCTGGCAATGTATCCAGATTACACAATTCAGGTCCAAAGAAGGAGAGCTCCATATGCACCCAATAAAGAAAGGCTCAGGCGTCAAGACATCAAATATATGCTCCTCTATCCTGCTAAATTAAAAATACTGTACAAAGGGAAATCACTCTTCTTCGAGACACCTGAAGCAGTAAATGAATGGATGGATGAACAAAACCTGGGACAGACCCCAGATATGCAAGAAGATACAACCCCCCCACAACAAATGACGCAATCTAACAAAACGACCATGAGTACGACACTGTCGACACAACAGAATGGAGACAACATAAGCATGAACTCTGCACCTCAGGTCTACAGCACTCACAAGCAAAAAACCCCAGGCCCACACAAGGACCACAAACACAGGAACCACATTCCATCATTTTTGATTCCCCTGTTCAACTGGCCCGGGGACCCAACCCCACGCCCAGATTAAAATGGACTGAGAGTAACTCTGTAATACTCAGCCACTGACCTCCCGAGATGCATCGGTAATCACTGGGGATGTCGCCTCTACGGCACTACACCGGTGGGCTCCAAGTTGAATGGTATGTTAGAGTTCAGTTGTTACCAACACAGTTAAGGACATACAGCGACCGAAGCGGCTATAGAAGACACAATTTACAAAAAGTCCAACAGAGTAAAATCCTAAAATTGAAAAAAATACCAGGAATGAACACTGGAGAGAACAAATGTGCCCCAAATTAATGCAGAGACACAGAGTAAATAGCCCATCATCTAGGAACAGAGACATAGCGGGTCATTATGAGGTGGGCGCTAAGGGCTTACCGGCGCTGGTTAAGGTGTCGGCGCCGTTAACCCCTTACCGCCCTATTATAAGTCTGCTCGCGGGACCCGCAAAGGGCGCCTGTTAAAACCAGGTGCCCTTAGCGGGTCTTGCTAGCAGACCAGGGAGCTAACAACAGGCCTGTTTTTAACCAGCCCGTTGTTAGTTCCCTTCCATTCCCTTTGAGCCCTATGGGTGCTCGAATGGGAATGAGGATGCACCAGGTCCGGGCTCCTGGAATGAGGAATTACCGGGTCCTCCAAGGTTGGAATGGCCAGGTAATTCCTCATTTAAGGAACACAGACCCTGTACCCGCTAAGGGGGTCACCATGCCGCAAATTGTGGCATGGTTACCTCCAACCTTGTAATGGCCCACATAGAGCCAATAATATGCCCCATATGCCGGAAATCCTGATAATTGCCACTTGGAATGTACGTGGCCTCAACAACTATGTCAAAAGAATGAGAGTGGTGACATACTTACGCCGAAAAGCTATCCACGTTGCCCTGCTCCAAGAAACGCACTTCACACCTGACAAGCAATCACATATATTTAGCAAAGGAAGAGGTAGAGGGTTCGACTCGGCATACTCCAACTATGCCAGAGGGGTACTCATATGGGTTGCCCCAGGAGTACCACTCCAAGTACTAAACACACACTCAGACCTGGTCGGGAGAGTAATATTAATGCACAGATTCTTAGATAAGAAAGAAATCTGCATAATCAATACCTATGCACCCAATCAGAATGCCACAACATTCTACCGCTCATTGTACTCCATCCTGACTCCCTATAAGGGCATGTAATGGATCTGGGGAGGGGACTTTAAATGTGTACTAGATTCAACTTTAGATAGATCAGAGAGCTCAGCCCGACCACTCCCCCATCCAGAGCACTGACAACTTTAGTACGAGATCTGGAGCCCCAGGAAATATGGAGGTGGATACACCAAGGCAGATGAGAATTCTCATTCTACTCGAGTGTGCACCAGATATACATGAGAACTGATTATGTCTTTATGGGGAAAGAACACCTGGGGAGTATAGTAGGGGCCACTTATGAAGGTAGCACACTATCTGACCACCCACCCATGATAGTAGAATGGGCACTCCCTGACCATCCAGCACCTATTCCCACATTGAAACTGAGAGCAGAATCACTGCGAGACAGTAGTTTTAGGGAAGAACTAAGACTCCAAGGAGAACAATATTTTGAGCACAACTTGGGAAATGTTAAGAATACAAGAACAGTGTGGGAGGCTTTTAAAGTAGTCATACGCGGGGTGGCCATAGCTAAAGCAGGTGGAGTCCGAAAGGACCTAGAAAACCAAATATCAGTAGTAGAAGCTGAGAAAACTGGAAGGAGTGGAAACAGGAGGAAAATAAAATGAAAGTAGCCTCATAGAGCTAAGACAAAAGTGCATGGAACAATGGGAAAAGTTGGGCAACTTTAGCTTTGCAAAATATACAGAAAAAATACAAGGGCAGGGTGATAAACCAGGCAAACATCTGGCCTGGCTAGCCCAGGGCCAGAACACCAGGGAAGAGGCGGTAGAAATAGCAGATGAGTGTGGGAATGTATGGAGATCGTAGACAGAGATCAACAACACCTTTAAAGACTTCTACAGTAGATTATACAAGGATAATACACAACCCAGAGAAACAGAAATAAGAGAAACCCTGGAAGACATAGGACTGCCTGTACTGATGACAGAACAGAGAAAGATGTTAGATACCTCCCTCACTATAGAAGAAATACAAGGAGTTATCACCTCACTGCTCACGGGAAAAACTCCAGGAAGCGATGGACTTCCAGCAGAATTTTATAAAGAGTACACTAATTTAATAGCCCTGCAATTACTTTTAGTCCTCGAAGAGGCATACGAGATTGGTGTTATACCTGATACAATGGAACAAGCAGTGATACCCCCTATCCTAAAACCCAGAAAAGATAAGACATTATGCAAATACTATCAACCAATTGCGCTAATGAATCAGGACACCAAAATTCTCACAGCAGTATTAGCGGAAAGGCTTAAAAAGGTAATCACTACACTAGTCCACCCTGATCAGACAGGTTATGTTCCAAGTAGAGCCACAACAGAAAACCTGAGGCGACTTCAGGCGGTCATAGACAGGACACACGACAGATCAGAGGGCTGTGCAGTGGTGGCATTGGATGCTATCAAGGCATTTGATTCTGTGCAATGCGAATGGCTGTTTGCCACCCTGGAACAGTATAGGATAGGACTCCGTTTTATGAGATGGATAAGTATGCTCTATGCAATGCCATCGGCAAGAGTCTGCACAGGGAAACACATATCAGAACCATTCCTGATCCGCAGAGGTACCAAGCAAGGCTGCCCTCTATCGCCCCATTATACATCTTAGAACTAGAACCCCTAGTGATATACATGAGGGAATAGACACAGGGATACAGGTAGATGCAACCCTGCATGTAATATCCCTCTATGCAGACGACATGCTGCTATATATAAAACATCCTGTGGATAACCTAGAGATATACTTAGAAGTACTGGAAAACTTCACACAGCTGTCAGGGATATCAATTAGTAGGAATAAATCCTGCCTATTCCCTCTAGCCGGATGGGCAAGTATGGCAGAAGACCGACTCCCCGCCTCGCCGTCCTATGGAAACCACACACATTTTGCTACCTGGGCATAAACATATGTCATGATATTAAAGATACGCATACCACAAAAATGCTAAGAGCAAAAAAAAGAGTCTAGAGGCATCCATACAATTCTGGGAAAAATGAACCTTGTCCGTGATGGGGAGAATTTCATTGGTGAAAATGATAGATTTCCCTAGACTACTATATCACTTCATTAAAATACCATACCTCATACCAAGGACCTTTTTTAGGGACTTAAATTGAGTACTAAGCAGCTTTACATGGGGAAATGGCCGGAAGAGAGTTGCCATGGAGGCATTAAGCAGAGACAACTCAGAAGGAGGCGTGCGACTCCAGATTTTTGAGCTCTACTATCTAGCAGGACAACTCCAAGTTGTAGCAGGCTGGCTAGCAGACACAGAAACGATGGAACATACCCTATTGAGTGCTAATATAGTCCCTTACCTCCTTAAAGAAGTACTATGGCTTGGGAAACCGAGCATTGAATACCCTCCATCGCTCCTGCAGCTAGGTAAGCAGATATGGGATAGAAAAAACAGAATACTAAAAGGTAGAAGAAACATATTCCCCCAGATACCATTGGCGGCCCTGCATGGGATCAATAGAGAACACCTTAAACAAAGCAGAAAATACAGGGAAGACAAAGGGCTGATCAAAGTAGGCGATCTCGCCCCCACATGGGAACTACTGGAATTCCAAGACCTAGTTAAAATGCGAGACTCATAAGAGATCTGAAAGCCCGATTGCCATCCCCTGCAGGTCTAGAAACCAAAACTCCTGTACTGGGACTGTTTATGATGCATCCGAAGGAGGTCATATGGTCTCCAGAATATACCAGGCGCTCTTGGAGGAGATACCCAAAGATCTACATAAAGTGAAGCGTCCATGGGAAGCAGAAACAGGAAGAGAAATCACAGAAAAGGAGTGGTCCAAAGCAATGCTATACCCCAAAGGGTCTCCAGAAACGCCAAGCTGAAACAGTTACAATTGTACATACTTCACAGAGCATACATGAGACCTAAAAGAATATCACAATTCCCAGGAGCATGTACACAGAGTTGCCCAAAATATGGAGAGGATAAAGCAGACATAGGACATATGTTCTGGTCTTGCCCAAAGAACCATAGATACTGGCGGGATATTGAACAGCGCCTACGGAAGAATGGAATTAAAGGCCAAGAATGGTCAGCTGAGGCCTGCCTCTTGGGGCTATATAAATGGCCAGGGAAAGACAGAGCAATGAGAAGAATGATAGACATGGCATTGGCACTGGCTAAACGGCGAATAGCAATGACGGGGAAAACCAAAGAGGGACTGAGCATAGAAACATGGTGGAAAGATTTGAAATGGTGGACCATGGCGGAGACAGTAGTGTGGTATGAAGCACTAGGAATGGGAAGAAGAGAAGGCTCTGTAGACATCATGTTGTGGAATGTACTTGTGCAAGAAATGTTCACCTCGCCAGATGACAAATCCCCCTGAATATGGCAATCTGAGAAAGGACGTTGACAAAAGATCTAAAGAAAAACAACATGCCGAGCGTCCGACATCCGACACTTACTTATAGGATAGTTTGACCCAAGCAACTTGTAACCTTATACAACTATACACCATGGACACAGTTATTGTTCGAAGTTGGGGTTAGGGAGGGTAATGAGTGGAGGGAGGGAAAGGAGATATGACAGTCGCTATATATCTGAACACTGATCAAACATGTTTAATAAAACTTGTGAAACTTTAATAAAAAATATTTTACAAAAAATAAAAATACCTGCTATGCAATGTTAGTTTGTAGTTAGTGTGGTGTAACATCAAAATGAATAAATTAAACCTTGAAATGAATTGTCATTGGTGAAGGGTCACGGTTGAGGCATCAACAGACAACTCTAGGCTAGAGAATTATGATTTAAACAGACTTATTTTGCACACAAATAGGCCCAGAACCTCGGTGGTCTGAATAAATGGGTGCAGAATTTTCAAAAGTAACAAAACACGGACAATTTCATGGACAATAGCATTAACTGAGGAGGATATACACAAGTTAATACAAAAATTCCAAATTTCAAGTCCTCTGGGGCTCCCGGCTGGATTGCTCTCAAATTTGGTATTAAAAAGGGATCCTTTGAAATGAGCCGGGCTCCTAAATGCCCTGTTTGAAAAGGTAGCTAGGGAGGTCCTCATACCAAACTGGAGGAAATCTCTACCTATCCTAGTTTATAAGGGCCCCCGATAAGATCCAGCCCAATTAAGACTCTCGGCTATGTTGGATGCCCTTGGTGAAAATGTTTGCAATGTCTTACTGGAGAAGCTTTGAAATTGGGCGAATAACCAGGAGCTACTTTCAGCACAGCAGGCTGGCTTCCGAAGGGGCACGGGTACTACACACAATATTTGAACCATGCAATATCTTATTCGTAATACATTCAATACCAAGAATGTCTCATTATAAATTGTAAGTAGAAAGTGTTGGGCACTAGATTTGGACTCATCTTGCACAGCACTGGGAAAATTGTAATGTGGTTTTACAATTTTGCAGCAAGGTCACTGGAGAGGGGGGTGTTGCCCACACCTCGTATATTGGCTTGAAGGTAGTTTAGCCCGGATACCTAGCGCTCAAAGAAATGCTATTCACATTCTGGTTTTCAGTGGATTTTGTGTTCTTTATTCAGGTGATATAGGTGGTCAGCCGACACATGTTTAGACAGGCAACTGTGGGTGGAGCCAATGTTGCCTGTCCAGCCTATTTCTGCATGACCCACGCGCACCGCGCACGCGCACCCGGAAGTGCCCTGTAAGTGTCTGGCTGTTTGGGTGTGCGGCGTGGGCGTGGGCGTGCGGGCGGGTAAGATTAGTATTGTAGCTTGTTTTGGTTATAACTTGGAATGGTTAACTGTTTCTTTTGATAATTATTACTGACTTGCATAGTATTTTCAACACGCTCCAAAATATTACGAGTGTTGCCATTTTCTTGAGCATGCTCAAACCGTTAAAGCAACTGCACACACGCTCTCCCTGATTCTTCCCAGATCATGGCGACGAGCACATTGAGAAATGGAAAATGTCTAGCCTCCGTGCCTATGAAATCTCGAATGAGTATGGCCGATAGATCAGGGTTGGTACAATCAGTGCCTCCTCACTTGTCAATGGTGACTGCAAAGCCATTGGCCCACCTTCCTTTAAATATTGCCGAATCTACTTATGGTGAACTGGGGTCAGACAAGATGCATGACATTCCTGGTACTAAGTTGGGTAGGCTTAAGGATGCCATGAATTGCTCTAAGCCGCTAATGGTGGTTAGTCCCCCGGAGATCATAGTTCATAATATTCCCATAATGGATAATTCTTTACTGGGCATTGCAACTGATGCACATGCTATGACAAATCTTGACACCTCGCTGGTGGCTCCCGTGTTTATGGCGGAACTACACAAGCGTGTACGTTTGTCTAATGGTTCCTCGACCCCTTTTTCAAAATCAAAAGAAATGAGAGAACAGGTGCATTTTCATCAAACTCCTGTAGGAATATTGCAAGCTCAAAGTTCATTAAAGAAGGGCAGTCAAGTAATGAACATCTGCCGGAACAAATTACTGCCAGATCGCCGACGCTTGAAGCTGCGGCATTATTACTGGAACCATTACCATTACATTCTCTGGCAGATTTATCCAAGCATTCTGCTCATCATACAGCAGGGGGGCCTTTCAGTCCAGCCAAGTCAATCTTCCATCGTTTCCCTTGGAAGAATCTTTAATTGATCTTAATGAACAGGAATTGCAAAACTTTCCTGATCTGACCCATATATTGAATCTTCTCGGCAAGGGACATGAACATACCCATGCAGCTATTCTTGCACTAAATGCTTCTACTTCTGATATTCTCATTAAATTGAGTAGAATTGAAGGTTTTATGCTAGCACGAGAACATTTTCAAACACCCTCTATACACCAGCCTTGTTCTTCTACTCTTTGTAAACTGAATTCTCAGGCTCTGCCAGTTTACAACCTTAACTCACAGGAATTTCAAACATGTGGGCTTCTGGAAGAACAAGTTACCAATGCAAAATTATTTTCTGATGCCTTAAAAATACCAATGTCTACATTGTCCAAAGATGAAATTTGCCCCCCCTTTTGATTACATGACGGTTGCGAAATAACAACATGAAATAATTCTAGTAATTGAAAATATTCTCATGCAGGCCAACCTTGTTCCCAACGATCCATCTCATCCTGTTTTCATTATGTCTAGCAGCAACTTAGATCCTGTTCTTAGCTCGATTACTCCCAATAGTCCTTCACCCTTAATTGAATGCATTGAAGCCGAACAGCTGAAGTGTACAGAATCTGCTGAATCAAATGATGATTTTGCTAATCAGCATGAAAATCAACAAAACACTCAGTTTATGTCACGTAAAGTGAAAAAATCATACCTAAGAGCAATTAAAAGGAGAAGGACTGCACAAGCTCGGGCCAAAATGGATATACAAGTTATATGTCCTGTCGAGTCCAAATCAAAAAACTTACCAACAAAAAAAATCAAAGGGCATAATTCGACAATCAAAAAAATTGCTAATCTGCCTGATGAAGATGTAATTATAGATCTGAACCAATTAGACATCGAAAGTAAGCTGCATCTTGACCTAAAATTTGCAGATTCGGTTCCCTCAACTAAAGAATCTGTTAGTATTTCTACAATTATGGATCCTGTAGGCATCTGTAGCAAGGATTCTTCAAAAACCAGTAGTGCTAGTACTGCCGCAACACAAACACAGATGCATAATTACTTTCTATTAACTGACAACAAAAAAACCTCTGTTTCTACTCTGGTTCCAGTTGTTAATGCGACTGCTAACAGAGGTGTTATTGAGGAGAGTTCTTCAACTCAGCATATCAAGGTTCAAGCCATATCCCTAAATAAAGCAAATGTTAATTCAGATCAGTCTGGGGAATGTGGTGTCGTTAATGATGAAACCAGTTCTGCAACAAAAGTGAACAAACATCTGCATGCTGTGATTTCTTCCTCTATTCCAACTGTGGTAAACACTGTTGCTGAGGAGCAAATTGGTACCCAACATCCGAACGAAATCGAGTCTTCAATCTCTAGGCTTGATCATTTACCATTAGAAATGAAATTGCTGATGGGCTGGCTTTCAACTACGAATAATAATGGGACTCCTAGTCTTAATAGGTCATCCCTAATGAAACTATTCTATCTAATTCCTGCCCTTCATAGTTTGATTTCAGAGGAGGTGGAATGGATCAAACTTCCTTGTATAAAGAATAATTGCATGCTTTGCAAAGTGCAATCATATATTATTGCAAAGCTTATTTGGGATCAAGAATCCGATTTGTTCGCTCTTGGCTACCAATTGTTTATGTTTACAACAATTAATGAATCTATTGCCTTTATTGAACACCAGCCGCAATTAGCTCCCTCACCTGTACACCTAACAAGCCTGGAACACCACACACAGGCTGCTAGCATGGCATTAAAAGAGCAACTTTATTCTGTTGCCAATATAGTAAAGGGTTTGGCATGGCTGGAACCGCTGATATAAACGTTTACAAACTCTAACATGTCGTCTAATACATCATAAAATACCATTCTCTCCATCAGCTCATGGAATTGTTGTGGTTTTATGAACTATCACACATGGTTCCATTCTTCCAAATCCTTTGATTTGCCATCCATCATTATGTTACAAGAAACAATGTCCATGAAGGACATAATATCAGATGGATATACGGCATGTTCGCATAAGGCTGAAAAAGGACCGGTAGGCAGACCCTATGGGGGGCTGGCGGTTTTGATAAAAAATTACATTGTTTGCTCTTCTTATGTTTTTGCAGCTTCCCCCCACTTCTTGGTCATTCATTTAACTTTATCTACGACTCAGTGTCGTTCATTTCTAATCATTTCATTATATTGGAATCCGAACTCGATTCCTATTGAAAACATAATCTTCAAACTTAATGCAATTTTAACTGATGCTTTATTACTTAATCCTAAACTTGAAATCATTCTTGGAGGCGATTTTAACACCTCGCTCCATGTGGCGCAAAGTGGGTGTTTTATAAACTCTCCCGCGCAGATTAAGGGCCTATCCTGGATTAAATTCTTTGAGGATTGGGACCTTCAGATAATTGTCGACAACATCCAAGCCAATCCTTTTACATGGCAGAGATTCCGGCTTAAATCGGATATAGACTACATTATTCTTTCTAATGGAGTAGATAGGAAGGCAAGTCCTCTTTCACTAGTTCATGCAGGGAATAGTGATTATCTGTTGTTGGTTTTCTCTCTAGCTATACCCTTTGATATTCATAAAGTTGATTTGAATCTCACTCTGCCAATTATTGATAGGCAGCTACTTTCGATACAATGGCATCCCGATACCTGTAGAAAACTTAACAGTTTAGTTCATCGTGATCTGTGGGTATTTTCCACTGATCACTGCTGGGATGAATATGCCTTACAAATTGATACATGGAATCTAAGCATGATTCGCCAGCATCTTCGTAACATAGCTCACACAAATTCTAAGAAGAATTTAGCTGATCAACAAAATCAATATAATCATTCGATTAGCGCACTGAAAAGAAACAAAAACTCTGTATTGCGACAGCTAAGAAACTTGAATTATAGTGCTAGCGAATATCTTCCAAAAAAAAGATCTATCCTTCTATCATACAGAAATGAGATTTAAAAAATTAGATTTGAAGCTCATCTGACAAATAATCAAAGAATCATCAATCTCATTTGCAAAAGGAACACAAGGCAGATATGGGAGATGATTAGAAATCCCATGGGCAAACAACAAATTGATTTTCAATCTTCAATTTCGGGCGACACCTGGGTGCAATATTATAGACCTAAGTACTCTTGTCCACATAGATTTCGTGGGATTAACACTCAGGATTTTTCCAAAGACATCCTTCATCATTGTCCATGGGAAATAAACAATATTTATGATGCCTTAACTAGGCTTAGAAGTTCGAGGGCGCCTGGTCCAGATGGGCTCCCACCGTGTGTCCTGAAGGACGATCCACACTTTTGGGCCCCAGTTCTCAAAAGGCGATTCAATGCTGTATTTCAAACCAGGAGTATTCCTAGTTCTTGGCTTACGTCACTCATCATTCCATTATATAAAAAGGTGCAAATGGATCTCCCAGCAAACTATCGTCCCATTGCGATTATTGATGTTGCTGCTAAAATCTTTGCCGCATTAATCCTGCATGACCTGAATTCCTATATTAACACGCACAACACTCTTTCACATTGTCAAACTGGATTCAGGAAACATTTAGGCACGCAACTAAATGCCACTATCCTAGCACATCTGTTGGCAGCCTCTACCCAGTCCATAAATGGCCCCATATATATGGCATTTTTGGACTTAGCTGCAACTTTTGATAGTGTAATCATAAACATCTTATGGGCAAAGATGGCTAGATTTGGTATTCTGTCTCATCTCATAGCTATTATTGTATTATTACATCAGAATACGAATTACCAAATTAGAATTGATCAAGCCGGCTCCCTAACTGAAACAATCTCTACAGAAATAGGCATTAAACAAGGGTGCAACCTGGCATCCTATTTAATCTCTATCTGGCAGACGTCGATGAGTTATGGCTTGGTCAGAAATCTTTTCCTGCTAAACTGGGTAGTTTACGTCTTAGCTGGATGGCCTTTGCAGATGACGTGATTTTATTTGACAGAACGCCTTTTGGTCTGCAGACAAAAATAGACATTTTTGCTGAATTCTGTGGCCAACATAATCTCTCTATCAATGCACAGCAATCTAACATTTTTATATTTTCCAGCAAAAAAAGGAAAGAAAGCCTGTCACTATAATTGGTCACTTGGAGGAAAACCAATTCAATCCAAAATAAGTCTCACATACTTAGGTTACAATTTAACCACTACTAATTTGCTACTTACATGGTACAATGCTCTTACGATCAAAGCAGCTCTGCTGATTGCACAGCTGAGAATCATTCTTAACAAATTATGTAAATTCTCATTGGTACCATTAATTGATTTCTACTTACTCAAAGTAGAGTTGATTTTGCTATATGGGCTCGATATTTGTTTATTAAATTTGGACAATCAGCTAAATAGAGTACAGGGGTTTATTTGGAAAAAGGTACTAGCACTACCCAAAAGTCTTCCAAATGCTTGTATCAGGCATGAACTGGGTTTATCGTCATTAGCTAGTCGATTAAAATGGCGGAGACTCAACAATTTCAGCAAAATCTTATTACAGCCGGCAAATTCTTTATACGAAGATCTCGCTGAAATGATAAATAACGATTCTCCGAGTTCCATAGCCAGGTTTAAAAATCAAATGCTTGGCACACTAACAGAATTGGGTATGGTTGAGTATGACCTAGTTTAGGGGCCGGAATTTTAAAGATCAGCTAGTACATGCTGAAAGACCACCAAAAGAGAAACAGATGTCTCTACAAACAAGAAAAACAGGAACTTTCGCATGTTTAAACTGTGGACATTGCAACAACATAATCAAAGGCACCCATGTACGACATCCATACAATGGTATGAGGATCAAATTTAGGGATTATGCCACATGCGACACGAAATCTGTAATCTATGGATTTAGCGGTCCATGTGGAATATTTTACATTGGTCAAACAAACAGAAAAGCCAAGGAATGTTGGCATGAACATAAGAGCAACATTAGAACTAAGAATATAAGATCACCAGTGGCACGCCACTATAATGAGAACAAACACAACATTTCACAACTAAAGGTTATTATTGGAAGTAGTGAAAAGATCTCCACGTGGGGGAAATCATACTAAAAAATTAAATCAGAGAGATATATTGGATTGAGAAACTGGACTCCAGGTCACCTAAGGGTATGAACGAAGAATACAACCTTGGGGTATTTCTGTGAACAAAAGGAAAGTGAATCTACATGTAGAATACATGCAATAGAGATTACCATAAAAACCTAATAGATCTGGAGTATGGGTGTATCATAGATAGAAAGCATTATTAACAACGCAGATTACAGTACGAATTGATATAAATATGGGCTGTAAAGTAACTGGTGAGTCAAAGAAAGTATCATGTACTAAAATGTGTATCTATTCTTACTGTATATAATATCCAAAATGGAAAAATATGGTTCAAATGCAAAAATGGACACCAATCATATTGAAATGTGGTAACATCATGGAGAGGAACAGGAATACATTATATATACAATTCAGAATGTACAGAAGAGAACGAACAATACATTAAGACTAATGTCAAATGGTTGGATATACTTTCATCTTCATTACCAAGAAATGGTAAAACAAATTGTGAGCACGTTTATGATCTCAGAATTAACTTGAGACACCCCTGGTAAAAAAACACGGGATTATCCATTGTATAGAATTTTGCCTAATGACACTACAATGGCTTTTTAAACCATCTTTAAAGAACAAAGCCACAATTAATAATAGCGTCATGTGATGATATCATCCATGCAGACCGACAAACCATGAGATATTAACATAAACAACAAACACATCGAACAAACACATCGAATTAAGACAGAACGGAGGTGCGTATGACGTCATCGCGTTATCACGTGATGACGTCACACATAGAACGTAAATAAATAAAGCGGCGGCCATTTTGCGGCCGTTTGCACGCGAGGCTGCAGAATTTGGCGCTTGGGAGTTAGAAATACAGACACTTCTGTCTGACAAGGTAAATGCTGGAGATAGAAAATAGAGTTTTACATGTATGAGGACGTTGACCTCAAGTTCAACCCCCCTCATTTTAAGAGGAAAATATAGTGATACAGGATTTTGTTCCCTTAGAACTAAAGGAGAGTTTTCAGATGAACCAAATTCCGAATAGTGATCACGAAGGGCAATATTCAGCCAACATTAATTCATCTACAACCAAGTAGATAGGTAAGCAATAAAGTCTCTACAATCTTTGTATTACAATAACTGGGGAGACAGTTTACCACAAATTGTGAACTTTTATCCACAGAACGGTCCACAAATTGAGATATCAAACGGGCATCATTGACACTAGGAGGGACCTAATTGCATCACCAAGGGCAGCTTACTGCACATGCAGTGGTGAGATTCCAAACATAAGTGGGAGACACCATTGGAAGTATCACACGGGTGAATATTTTAATGGATCTAATTAAAGAAGTTAACATGCTAAAATCTGGACACCCAACACGGTATATATTTTTAACTTGATTGGTGTAAAAGGATTGAACTATTCTTATTTATCTGGTATTGTTGGCATTAAGTTGAACAGGCAATTCTGATAATGAGTGAGAAACCGTACTGAATTAGTCAAAATCACCTCGTTAATTATGAGATCATAATTAAAGTGACAGTGACAGTGAAAAATAAAAGAATAATGGAATTTAAAACTTATATATCTAAATTGTTTATTATAGATGGAACCACAAGACCTTTGAATGGAATAGACAACTCCTGAAGAAGGGGAGCATCAAACCCCGAAACGCGTAGAGACACAAGTTAACGGATTGTTATTCTAGAAAATATTGCCCAGATGGGTTATTATTGAATAATCAAACGTCATACTGTATATTGTCTATTTCGAATTGTGAAATGATCAACAAAGTAAAATTTGAAATTCAACGGTTTGGTATTATGTATGGTCTAACATAAATGAATAAGTGTGTATATATACATTTCTTTGAGTAAAGAATTTTTATAAGACAAGAGTTATTAGCAAAGTGTTATTTTTGAATTACAGAATTGAACATATAGGAATCATTCACTAATTGGTTGTGTTTACAATATCTTTTGGGTGTGCAAGGGACGGGAGAAATCCACAAGTGTGTGGTTATCTGTTGTCTAAAGTATGACCTAGTTTACGGACCAGGACATGTCAAGAATAAACTGCTGCAAGTTGATTGGGTCTCTACTGGTGACCAATTGGCACATTATGTACAGCTTTCTGAATATGCCAAATTTAGACACAAGCAAACACCAAGGATGAATTATCTAAAGATCTGTCCAAGTGAACGAGTTAGACTCATGTTTCTGAGATCTAGATTTAACTTGTTGAACGCCCGGGAATGAACAAAGTATTGGCATGACAGTCGAGTTTATCTTTCTGATCAAGAATGTCGCTTTTGTCACAATCTAAATCAAATAGAAACGTTGAAACATTTAGTACTTTATTGTCAATGTTTTGACACACAGCGTTTGTCAATTTTGAACAAATATATGGTAAACAATTCAACATTTTCTCGAGAATTATTCTGGTGTTTTTGTATGTGGGGGGATAATAACACCCTGCTCAAAGCGCTAACACGCTTCTTATCTTTTATTCAAATACAATTAGATGAACTTGGGTCATAATCTGGTGATAGGCCTGTGAAAATAATAGAAAGTACTCATTACTTGATCGTACACTCTAAATATTGAATTTTGGTACTTATGATGTTTTTTCAGTCTCAGTTTTTAAGGATCTATGTAAAAAGATATGTAAATCGCACTTGTGACTTGAAATCTGAATATGGATATATGTAATTTGTCCTGTTATTTTGCACTTTTTTTATAATGTTGTTGTATTATTAATGATGGATTTATACTTCTTGTTTTCACAAACTGTTTTTAGTATTTCTATGTAACTTAAGTTTTAATGAATTATAAAAAGTGTTTGTGTTGTTTTGCAAATTGTAAAGATGCTTGTATCAAACACAATTTTTAATTAAAAAAATATAGAATACATCAATTTGTTTATAGTTTGAAGCCTTGTCATTATAACTATTTAATAAATTAGTTTGTACCAATCATGGATTCCCTTCAAAACAACTATAAACGGGCAATGACCAAGTTTGATTGCGATTTTATATTTGAAAGATAGTAGTACAGTGTGTGGTAAATGTAGCACAGCTCTTAAATCGGATGTTGCTCCCTTCTCTCCCCAGTATGTAAACGGGGCCCTGCCCTTTACTGATGGGAAGGCCCTGCGTGATTGCAAGGTTCCTAGGCGGCTTGGAATTGTGGGGCACACCTGCAGCCTCTCCTCTATATAAAGGCCTCTAGGGCAGCCGGGAGGATTTATTTTTCTCACTTAGGCCGATCTCCTGCTACGCGCCACTATGAGCAGCCCCGCTTCGCCTCTGACCCCCGGCCAGGGGTCCAGACCCGCGGTGAACTCTCAGCTCCCCGGCCCCACCTTCTCGCCGAGCAGCGGCATGATCCACTTCCGCTGGAACGCGCAGGCTCAAGCGGAGGGCTCCGACTGTGTCCTAGTGTACGCCGAGAAGGGCGCCCCGGCTCCAGGTAGGGGCGCCTGCCTGCCTGGCCGGCCGAGAGTGAGGCTGGCTGTGAGTGCGTTCTGAGGGACTTCTTACCCTGCCGTCCAAGTGGGCGTCACTCTTTGGGTGTGCCTGTCTCTCACGGAATGTGGTCCTCTCTGAGGCGCAGCGTAGGCTCGCCAGGCACCCTAGAGACGACATATAATGTCGGGCCTGTGTTGAAATTAAGTGCGTTTGCCCCATTTCAGCTAACCGTGATTGCGTTTCCCACAACGCACGATTTTGTGAAACGGTTGCAGGGGTGGGGAAAATGGGTCACCTGATGACCTAGCATCTTCTAGTTGCCGTAGGCCAACCCACCCCCACACCCCCCCCCCCTCTCCCGCGCCCCAAGAATGCGGCCTTCCATCGGCTCCTCTTTGTAGGTTGTTTTGTGCCAAATTCTTAATACTTCCGCCTGCGGCTATTTATGTTGCAACGTTTGTAGGATAACGAATACGACTGTTTAGGTGTGTTGAAATAAAACGTGTCTCCTTTATGTACCATTTTTGGGTGGCGGGCAAATAAGGCCTCCTTCATTCTTTAATGGTCACAACTTGACAGGGTCAAACTGGTGCCTTTGCAGAATTAAAGTACATGCGCACTGTGAAGCGGTAACGAAACCTTCCAATCGTCACGCTCTACTCTCATAGCTTACAAGTGGACCCCAGTCATGGCTTTTCACTTAGTTCTGGCCTGCCTGGAACTGTAGGCCCGTACTTAAAGCTGGGCGTTAAACGAAACTACACGTCCCATCATGCAAAGCGAAAAGGTGTTGGCCATGACACGGCCTGACTTGGCTGAACCTGCCTGCTCCAGAGTACTTTCATAGACTTCTGCGCCCAGTGACATGGTAATGGGTTGTGTTATCAGAGGTTTTGCTATGTGCCGGAGCACTGTGCGTAGTCCGTTGTAAAAATGTGTTTTTTATATAGCTCTTTAACTCGGCTAATAGGGTACATGTTGGTATTAGACGCTGAATGGTATATAGTTAACAGCGAAATTATGAAGGCATCAGTTGACCCTTTTGGAGACCTGAAATGCGTCTCGTCCACCCTCTCCTGCAGATCCCCTGTGGATGAGAGCTGCAGCGACTTTTAAGGTTCGCCCCTATAGTGTGTTGTATATACTTTTTGGGTAGTAGTTCATAGAGACCGCGATGTAACTCCGTCCCAACATTTATGATCCCGGCTACACCAAAAATCAGGGCAAATAAAACTGAGGCTTTTTTTTGTGTTTTTTGTTTTAATCAACTTGAAGAGTTGTTGTGACGCTTTACCCATCTATATTAATCTCACAATTTTATAAGTCCACAATCGAGCAATTTGGATATGAATCTGCTATATTCTAAAACTTTATACGTGGGTTTCTCAATGAACATTAATATTTCAATGGAACATTTCACAGAATGCATATTTGGTTAAAGCATTTGATTTTCTCCTGCATCAATTATGGTGCTAGAGAATTTGACATCACTTGCATTCAAATATCAGACCCTCCAGGTTATTACGGCATGAAACGGCAACTATTACGGCGCAAACTTTTATTTATTGCAGCATTTTTGCACGACATTTTGTATTAAATGGAGGGCGTAAGACTGCTACCTTGCAGGAAAGAGGCAGAGTGCAAGGCTACAAGAGAGCCAGGGTGTCATTATGTATCTTCTCTATTAGAGTCCCAGATGTCTCTGGCTTGGCAGAACAGTTTGTGTTGGCTACATTTTTGGTTTAATGTGCATGCCTATTAGTATCAATTGTAATGCTGAACATATTCCCCCTGTGTTCTCCAAACTCCCATCACAACTTGCATTACTCAACCTCTCACTCTTGTCATATACATACTTGCATGCTGCGTCACAATGTGAACTCCCCAGCCACACTCCAAATCATACTTGCAACTCGCACATTACGCTCTCCAATTCCTCCCGCACTATAATGTCCTTAATTCTTTTGTGCTGCTTTTTCATCTTCTCGCATTCTATCGCACTCTTCCCTCATCTTATACTGCAGCTCGCTGTCTATTTCTGGCAAACCGCTTCCTCTCTGCTTTCTTGCCCACTGCTCCCCCTGAGCACATGCTCCCTCTATTTTCTGTAGCTCCAATCTTGCTCAGATTTCTGGCCCACTGCTTCCACGGCTCTTGTGCACTGCTTCCTCCTCTGGCCCTCTGCTTTCTTGCCTTTCACTTTACATCTCACCATTGTAAAGACCAGAGGGGGGGGCTCTGCACTTCCCTCTCTATATGGTAGAGGGGAGGCACAGAGACCCCTGCCAAGACTCTCTAGTATTGGTAGACGTAGTCGAGCAATCCACGCCTAGCTTCTCGGGAGGTGATGCAAGCTGGTTCTTAAGTACAGTTTAGTCCCCAAGCACCCACGAAGGAATGTCCACACACTATCGGTTAAAACGGTCTTTAAATATTCAGTCATATACACGAAAACGATAACTCACTTTGTGCTTCGAAAATCAACAATGGTAAATATGTACAATTCTAAAGTGGTACCACTAACGTTACTCTTATTAAAGTGCATACGGTCTGAATGACACACAGATCAAAATAAAGAGGAAACCAGCAGTAGAGGGAGGAAGGAAAGCAGGATGGTTGAGCAATAGGCAGAGTACTGGTAACTACCATTAAACACAGCTGTGTGGAGATCCCCCCCCCCCCAACCTGGGCAACCTGTAGAAGAAAGATACAAGCCTAGTCCATATATTGTTCACCCTTAGACTTCCCAATAGTTCTGCAACCCCAAGTACCTTGGTGTTGTAGATTTCCGCGTCATGGAAATCGACAACACTTGAGTGTCCTCCCTTTCAGGCAGGAGTCACGGGTCGTCCGTCCGGATAACAGGTCGAGCTATGACGGTGAAGTGGCTGCGTCATTCCTAGCGGTGCTCGTTGACGGGGAAGCGTAAACATCCTGCCAGGAAGAGGCGTGCAGGGCACCTTGGTGTCAATGGTTCTGGACCGCAAAGAGTTGACCAACTGTGGCCCAGCAAGGGCGTCGAGGAGTCAGCGTCTCTGTGGTCTTTGGGTGGCGGGAAACCCACTGACGGATGCTCCTCGGCACGTCGATAGTTGGGTCTTCTCCAGCAGGATACAGCGGCGACAATGCAGAAAAGAGCGTCCTTGGATCAATTAAGTTTCTTAGGCAACGGGAGCATGGCGGTCGGCGACAGTCCGGGTGCTTCTCCTTGGAGTTCCGCAGCAGTCCCCATATCGGGTCGGCATCCTGTCGAAGGTCTGTCTACCAGGGAGCTTAGGCAAAGATCAGCTGTGCACAATGGTGGCTCGGGAAGAGGGCGCCTTACCAGGTCCTCTCTGGGTCAGTTCTTGAAGCACAGCAGCTTTCAGATTGCGAAGGAGAGCAACAGCAATTCTTCTCGTCCATCAGGGCTCAAGCTTCACTCCAGTTACTCGTCGTAGTGGACTTCAGCTTCTGAACACAATTCCTAGAGGTGAGAGATCCCCAGATATACTGTTGATCTCCCATTCATTCCGCTGGGTCGCACTCAAGCATCCAATCACGACTATGGGCATTCATGCAGTCAGGCTCAATGGGTAAGTACAGGTTATAGTGTTTGTTGAACACTAATAAGATAAGCCTCCTGACTCAATGGGTTGATGCAGGAGACAATAGCTGTACCTAACAGGGGCTAACCCGTGTAAACAGGTGCGTATTGATTTCGACAGCCAATCGGGCACACAAGGTATTCAGGCCATTCACTTCTCGCCAGACACAACAATTATGTGTATTGGGACAAGAACCGAGCCATTCAACACTCTAAGCTGCATTCATACCGGTTTCGGGCAGGGCTGTTTCCCATTGTGTCAATAAACCAGATACTAGAGTCACAACATAGAATGTATATTCGTCACATTCCATTCACCCAGGTCCCACCCACAGGCGTACCCACAACATATGGTTGTTGAGAAGGCTCCAGCCAGTCTGGTCGGTACTTCCCCCACACTACCATATACAGAACTTCCACCCAACCATCGGTCAGGGGAAGGGACAGAGGCAGGGCTTCCTGGGACTTCAGGAAAATCAGGGTAACAGATGATGGACGGCAAGAGGCCTGGGGGGCCATTTTGTCTCCATCAGGAATCTGTGGATTCCAATGACAGGGCCTGGGCATCCCAAAATGGAGGATGCTCAGGGCACCAGTCATTTCAGCACGGAGCTGCCACCTGCCTGTACCTTGCTCTGTGGGTCACACACAGATGCCCAAAAACATACACTAGGAGCACAGGGTTGTACCCCCAACCCATGGGTGCCATAAAGGTATCCCACAGGTCCATTCACCAAACCAAAAGGAGAGGGAGCTGCACCGCCAGGAGTCCCACATGAACTGTGTGGAAAACATGACAGAACACACGATAAAAAGCAGTAAAGGACAAGGATACGGAGGCCCTGTCCCTCCGATGCATTTCCAGCATCACAACCATCACACACCCTTTCTCTCTGACCCTTTTTTAAATTATTTAAAATGTAGATTTTGATCCAGATCCTCAAAAAATGGGTCATTTAAAATGCAGCCAAGGATATGCTATTTTTAGATGACCCATTTTTGGAAATGAGCTGGTCACCTTATTCTCAAAGGAGACGTGTGCATTTCTGTTGAGCTGTAGCGCAAATTGTGCGCTGCCCAGCATAGAAGCGCTCTCCTGACAATGTTCTAAAAGTGCTCGGTGCATAGAACTGTGGCGGGTCCCTCGGGGGGCCTGCCACTGTAAAATGCGACCCAACAATGCATTTCTCTTCTGTTTGAGGAACAGAAATACAAGTGACACAGCGGTGGTTCATATCTTAACAATAAAAATGCATGACTGGGTCAGGAAAGACCGTCATGCAGTGGCCCCCCAGCCCCTGTGCACAGAGTTGCCTACAATTTGTGCACATTGTATCTTGCTTAGAAATTTGGGTTGTGCTTTTAAAGTGGCAGAAACGCCCCCTGATTTGCGCAAGGAGGTTAAAAAGGTCATCTGAATTGGTGCATATATAAAATGTGCCCATTCAGGTGTGCATTGGGCTGCTTTTTATGGTGCAAGTGATGAGATGTGTTTGCGCATTTCTTTTCCTGCATCAATTTTTGAGAACTTGACCCACTGAGTTAAAGGCTTTTTTTTTTTTGCTGGTGTTTCTGCGCAAAACGGGCATTTCCGCAGCATTTTGCGGGATCGTAAAATTGCTATAAGGGAGAAGGTCTGAAATAAATCTATGCACCTACTCCCCTGTGCAGGTGGAATGTTGACTGTTGGCATTCTAGAGACCACTTGACGTATATGCAAGGACCGGGTAACATAAGGTTGTGTGAGCCATTTAGAGGTAAAAGGCAACTTGTTTGCAATGTTTCATGTAAGATTGAATTCATAAATGCTGTCCTTGGTAATCAATATTCTGTGTTGAACCCACATGTATGGCATGTGTGGGTGCAGTTCTATATAGACCTGTGTGCTTTTCATTAAACCAGGATTTGTTATGTATATTGGTGTTGAAGGCTTTCCTTCCACGTGAATGGGTTTCTTTCTATCCGGAAACGTGCAGTTTTAAAAGGGCCTGCATGTAAGGCGAGGTTTTCAATCTCTTTATTTCAGGGCTTGGGATGTGCTAGCCTCCAATAGCAGATATTTAGTGGTCCATTCTTTCCTCCCCTCTCCACCACTACACCGTGCCCTGCCTAGGCATTTAAAGACCAGACAATGTGCAGAGGAGTTGCACTTCAGTTAATGACTGGAATTCATTATTTCAACATGGATTTCATCGCGCAAACATCCAGACTATGCTATGGCTCTCCTCGGTGCCATTAACTGTGTGATGTCACTCCAGGGAATGGTATGATAAAGGTGGGCACAGCCTAATTAAGTACCAACGGTAATCTCCTGTTATACATTTTAAAGGGAGAACTACCTGTAGGACCATGACACCTTGTGTTCATAGAACAAAAACTCTTGTGCTTCAAACGGCAGAACTGCCTAAATTCACTTGCTAATATGCACCTTTACATAATGTAGTCCATAATTTCCAAAACTGTTTTAATCATATTGTCCAATCCAATAAATTGACAGTTTTGCATTGACCAATGCATTTTGGACTGCCATCCGTCGTCTGGGCTATTAAGTACTGAACAGCCATACATTTAAACACGTATAAATGACGAAATGTGAAATAAAACACCAATCCTCAAGTTGCATACAGTACACTCAAATCCATAAAGTCTTTGGAACATTCATCTTACCTTGATGGAATGCTATGCTGGAAATGCCTAATGGAGGGACGGGGCCCTCCTGTCCTTGTTCTTATATTGCGCCCAAACCCAGAGGTGCCAAGGCGCGTTAGCCTAATGGTTGGAGCAAAATTCAAACTGCTTAAGGTTGGTGTTTGAGCATAAGTGCTAAGGTTACAGTGTTTGAGCATAAAGTGTAGGCCAATGCATGGTGCCAGCCACACATTGCATGGCGGCAACAACACACAAATGTGTAGTCCAGATCAAGGCAAATACATGGTGCCTGTCACATGTTGCATGGCGGTAGCTACAGATGCGGGGTCAAAATCAGTATACAAATACATAGTGCAGGCTGTTTATGTCGGCAACATCATACTAGTGCAGGGTCAAACTGAACAGACAAGGAGCACTGTGCCAGTCCCAAGTTACAGGGCCGCGTTGTACAAAAGATGCATAGTTCAGAACACCAGACAATAGCATGTAGCCAGTTTCATGATGTGAGGCTACAGCTACACGTGTATTCTGAGTCTGGTCCAAGGGGGGACACAAACCGCAACCTAGTCCCAATGGGAGTGGGGGTTCATAACATTCATGTGGCCAAGGGGTGGAGTGGGAGGGCAAACAGCCACACGGGCGCCCAATGGGGAGAGAGGACAAACGGGGTGTTCTGCCCCTTCTATTTGTTCTGTTTTCTGCCACTGAGGTACCGTCTGGACCTTTAGCAGTGCAGCTCTTCATGTTAATCTTTTGGTGAACATGCATCACCCATGGGATACCCTTATGGTACCCATGGATGGGGGTACACCCTTATACCCCAAATGTGTTGCCCACAGAGCAGGGTATGGGCTGGTGGCAGATGCATGCTGACTTGGCAGTGGCTCTGAGTGTCCATTTCTGGGACACCCTGGCCCTGCCATAGGAATCATTGGATTCCTGATAGAAGGCAAGATGTCCCCTGGGCTCTGGGGCTTCCTCCTGTCAGACTGACTGGAGCCTTCCCAGGTGTTGTGGGTACACCCTAGGTGTGGGACCTGGAGTCTGAAGTGAACTTGCATGCTCTGTTGTGGGTGTCTAAGTTACTGTGTGCGACACAATGAATGAGGCCCTGCCTGAAACCGGACAGGAATGCAGTGTATTGTGCTGAAAGACTGAGTACTTGCACAAATCAACATCTTTTGTTATGGGTGTCTGGGTGGAGTGAATGGCCTGAATGCCTGTGAGTCTGATTGGCTGCCTGGCTGCATGAATGCCCTACTGTGTGATTGGCTGACTGAGACTGGCTCAGGTAGAGTGAATTGGGCACAGATGTGTATCTGGGGAATACTTCAGTAGCTGGAGTCTAAGCTTAGCAAGAAACTGCTCCTTGAACCCCAGCTGGAAGAGAAGTCTGCTGCTGCATTTCTTCAACAATCTGAAAGCTGTTCGTCTCCCAAGGACTGATCCAGAGGACCTGCAAAGGAGACCATTGTGTAAAACTTCTATTCATCGAAGTATCCTGGAAGCCAGTCCTGTGTGCCTGCCATCCAGAAAAGTGGCATTTGAACTCCAGCGAAGGAGTGCTGGACATCTCGAGCCAGAGAAGTCCATTGGTGTTGCTGTGTAACACCCAGAAGAGGGGGGTACACTGTCATAGTGCTGCTGGCCACCCAGAGCTGCAAAGTTCCAACTGCCTAATAACATTTCAAAGGACATCTTGCAGTCACCGCTGACCACTTTGTCCCACCAGGGAGTCAAGAATCGTTGGGTACCATGGAAGGTCTGCCAGTGGGTTTCCCGCTAGCAGATGCTATCTAAGTTGCCTCAATGGTCTGGACTTGGTGAGGTCCACTCCAGCGGTTGAGTTCAGGTTGCCAGAAGCTGTCCAGAGGTCCGTGCTGCGGCTGCAGCACTGAGAACTATGCACCCATCACCACCAGAAGTCATCGGAGGGTGCTAGGTAGGGATGTCACGATATTGATTTTTTGACGGCATGATAACCTTCATTTGAAATGACGGTATACCGCGGTTATCGCGATATAGCACACACAAGGGTGTAAATTCAAATTAAGTCACAAGGAGGAGGAAGGAAGCTCTAGTCACTGAGGCATGGTGTCAAAAGTACTTGCAGGGGTTCAGAAGCTATGGCGCTGCTGCTTGTAGGCTGAAAGAGCATGGTTAACACAGAAGCACACATCTGGAAGACATTTAAAGCATAATAGGGTGGGTCAGGGGGGACATGGCCATATAAAAAGTTATATTTTTCGGATCATATGACATGTGTGCGCAAGCCGATGCATTACACTCGGCTCAGTCAGGACTCAGCAGTGTGGGAAAATGTAGGCCCTCTTTCCCCAAAGGTATTGCCTTATTACTTAATGTACAGGGAATGCATTGGGGATGCCAAATAGTCAAGTCACTGTAATCCAAAATTGCAGGGGGGTTGAGGGGCTGGGACTAAAGCCCATTTAGAAAGATGAAAGGCTGAGTTGACTTAGCAGGGATTGGAACCTGCAGATCACAGATAGCTCAGCAAGTTAAGGGCCTACTGCTATCTTACCGGCTATTAAATAGTTTTGCCATGCAAGGAATGATGACCCCCAAGAGTATGTGTAGACTATTGGACTCTTGCAGTTAATAGCTCAGTCTTCTCTGCCTCGGATGGTAGAACTAGACCTCTGGTGTTACACCATCTCTGATGAGCCCTTGCAAAGCATGTGCTGCTGTGTGCTCTGCAGTGCAAGTGCAAGCAGGGCTATTAACGTGGCACTGCACGTGCTGGAGGATCTGGGCAAAACAGTCACATTTAACTGGTACTGGACTGGTAGGGGTTGGGGATGGCTCCCAAAGCAAAGGGCCTGGCTGACAGAATTAACTTTGTGTTAAATAAAAAAAAGCCATGTTTAATGTTATGCTTCCAAAGGAATTAAACATGGGGCTTGCCATCCTTGCAGCAGACCTCCACTCCAGCTCTGATCCCACCTCGTGATGGTACAGCGACCTTGCAAGCAATTGCACGGGAATTCGAGTGTGCTGTGCGCATTTGATCTGCATTGTGCAATTTGGAAAACGAGCTGATCTGTATAAATAAGATCAGATGCACTTGTTTTACAGTTGCAGTTCCAGGCCGTCATGGTGAGTGGCACAGGGCTGGAGTCAGTGGACTGGAGAGGGCTGCTGCAAGCCCCACGTTTTGTTGTATATAAAGGACAATACAACATGAGCATTTATTTTATTTTAGAAGATTAAAATGTTAGCAGGAAGCACCTGGGCACTTTTGCAACAAGCTGCCCATAGGAAGCTCCATGTACATGAAATTGCCAGTTAGGCAGTGGTGGAAGTGAAAAAAGGAACGCGTGGTACTCTGGCTGCATCCAAAAAGGAGGGAGTGCGATGGCCGGACAGATGGCGAGGGTGGGAGGGCCCGGGGGTCAGACCAGGATCACAAACTTTGGCTGAACAGTGAGTGAAGCAGGGATTTTAATCCATTCTTCAAATTTGACCATATAGCTACTTTCCAAGCTTTACTCAGTAAAAATAATTTGGATTTCAAGGCCTATAGTAATAGGTTTACTTAGAAAAAATGCAAATTGCAATTGCATAATAAACCCACATGAATATCATTGTGGCTTTAATTTCAACATCCCGAACGGTAAACTATAAGTCCCAGAATGCAAGATGTCAAAGTGAAAAATCTATTTAAGCCAACTGTGTACTTTCAGACATGTAATAAACTCAGATGGGTATGGAGATTGCTTGCAACAAACCTGCGGCTCGTTATTCATTGTGATGTTGAGAACAATTGATTAGTGAGTGACATAAAGCAACTTTTTTTTTTTGCATTTCAAGATGGCTTTAAATGGGGGCTTTGTTGCTCACTTTAACTATCACAGATCTGCAAAGTAATGGGTGCTTTGCGAGCTCTTTGAGTTGGAAACGTTCCATCATGCCACTAATAAAAGAAATGTGTTTGCAACCTGAGCACCTGACCTCGCAGTACCTTGCTGCCCCCCCCCTCTACGGCCCCCATCTTTTAATACAGCAACTAGTAGCTCGTCAAGCTCACCCTACAAACACGCACTAGTTTGCATGCCCTCTCCCCAGGCTGCAGCTGTTTGTCAGGTAAAGACCTATACGCCCTCCCCCCATTCCCATCCCCATACGGTTTCAAGGTTGCAGGCAGTTCTGTCATCAGGTTAAGGTCAGAAGACCCCACCCCAGCCCATTCAGGTAAAGCCTGCATTTAACCACCGATGCTCACCGTAGGTTAGGGCTGCAGGTTTCACAGTCACACCCAACCAGGTTTAATGCTGGAGTTAGAGGCTCCCACGCACCCTCCCACGCCATAGCAAAAGTCTGCTGATCTCTTACTCGCCCCCCTCAGGTAAATCTTAATGCTAGGCTCTGTGGCTCCCCTATGCTTTTTTCTGACACCTGCCCGATTTAAAAACAGTGGCTGTAACATCTCACTGTGTCTCAAAGGACTGCCCCCCACATCCTCGCTACAGCAAAAGGTGGGATACCTTCCTTGACCACAGACCCTATACACTCATACCTTTACTTTACCTCATGGCTGCCCCTCCGTTTCACCTCACTGTCGTATAATTACACCCACCCACTTGTATAATTTTGCACTGCCAATCTGTACCACCCGACCTACCTGTACTATTCCACAAAGCCTACCCGAGGTCTCATCTCCCTATTAATCCACACTTTAACTATTTGCCTCTTCCACCTCTGGCAGTCCTCGTCAGGCCACGTCTTGTAATGCCTACCTATCCCCTCAGTACTGGCCCCAGTCCACCTCACCCCCATGCCTGCAGACCTGCATAGCCACGGAAAACTGCCAGTGCTTGAATGCAGCCTATTTGGCTCAGGAGAAGGCATTTTTCCCCAATTGCACTTTCATGCAATTGGGGAAAAAAACACACCTTTCTTTTTGTGCTGGCTACGGCCGCGTCTGATTCAGAATCCAGGGCACCAGACCATGTTGGAGTGGCAAAGGGCTGCAAATGTAATTAGCCCGTTCCAACACCCGCTTGTCATCTGCTTTCTGTTGTCACTCGAGTAGCTTCTGTTGAATCCGCTCCACTAACAGCAGCACCGGCCGTGAATTGTTCAGGGTGGTTTTATGGAGCCCGAACGAGCACTCCGACAGTGCTGAGCTAACTGTCTCTCTGACTTCACTCAGACACGTGTCGGCGTCGGGCACATCTACTGTAAGCAGCCCGGGCAAACTCCTCCTCCAGGCCCAGGCTCCTGGATGCAAACAGAAGCCAGTGCCCCCGGGCAAAATCCTCCTCCAGTCCCAGGCTCACTGACTGCAAACAGAAGCCAGTGCCTCCACAGCCCTGTTTGCATATTGTAGCACTGCACACGTGCACTACAAACACGATATCGGTATACCGTGACAAACAAGATAACGGTAATTTAATGATAGTTAACTTGTTCATGGTGTTCATACCGGTATACCGGTTTACTGTTACAACCCTAGTGCTAGGGGTCTTATCCATCCACCAAGCCTTTAAGGATACCACAGCAAGTTTCTTCTTCACAGGACTTCTACAGTCTGAGAAATCGTTGACCAACCGAGAGCACTGCAAAGAGCCTAGCTGCCGTTAAGTAAGACTTTGGTTCCTTTTTATTCTGGACTCGGCATCCCAGTGGCTCCTTCCAAAAGTGGTCATCCTCTGATGGAATCGACGTGTAATGCCAAGAAACTGCCACTTTT
This sequence comes from Ambystoma mexicanum, assembly GCF_040938575.1. NCBI lineage: Eukaryota > Metazoa > Chordata > Amphibia > Caudata > Ambystomatidae > Ambystoma > Ambystoma mexicanum. Next base: position 173,584,904 of record NC_090925.1, read on the forward strand.
CCTGCCAAGGCACCAAAGCTACTGTGACAAGTAAGAACATCTAGCCTCAGGGGTCCCAGTTGTCTTGGATTCTGTTCTCCTGTGGCGTCTTGGGTACTTTGGGGTGGTAGAACCTTTTAAAGTAATTACAAGGTTGTTGAACAATATCGGAATGGGCTGTGAAAGACAACATATTTACTCCCTAATTTTTCTATTGCAGGTTGCCCTGGTGGCGGGGAGGGGATCATCACTCGGAATGACTTGTCTAGTCTTGAGAAAACTCTGCCACTGTTCATAACCTACTTTTCTTTCATATTCTATGCTAGTTACCTAATTTAAGAATTAACCTACCATTAAAACTGTCTGCAGTTAGTGCAGTCCTTGAATTCATGTAGTGTGGTACCACCTAGAGTGTATATATTTAACATTCTCTGAATTGTATTCCATGTACAAAGTGTTATTTATATGTATATACTGTTGGAAGTAACAACATTTATTTTATATAAAGCTGTTTTATCACCTAACATAGTGTGGACATTCCTTTGGGGGGGAGGGGCTCTGGGGAAACACTGTACTTAAGCTTTCAGGAGGTGATGCAGGCAGGTTCTTAAGTCTGGCTGCTCGCTATGTTTACCAAATTGAGCCTTGCTGGGGGTTTTTGTACCTTTACCCTACCATATACGGGGCAGAAGTACAGATGCCTTGCTCCAGTATTTACAAATATCCTGCTTAATGAGAACAATGTTTACCTGTGTCCATAGCAATTGTAGAGTTACATTTCTGTGTTCCTAAAGGTTAAATACTAGACGCTGTCATAATTTGTGACATTGACTCCATACTTGGATCACTGTATATTCTCTCATAAGGGATTGGGTTCTCACAAAAGGATATAGAAAAGTCCCTCGTTATGAGAAACGGTTTCCTCATGCATTACAATATATCTCCATTCCTTTTACCACAAACGTGATGCCTCTCCATGGCAACTCGAGACTCCCTGTTGTATGGTGCATGTACAAAGTTGTTCCTTAAGACTGCGTGATCTCACATGCGCTGTCATCAATGTATGATGTTATGCAAAGATAGCAGCTGTTTAAAATGTATCTGTGTGGTTTGTCCTTGGCAGAATTGACTAAGTCAATTTTGCCACATGCAAATCTTTCCCCTGATGCATCACCCCAACCCCCACTTACCTTGATCTCGTCCACTGCCCATCTTGACCCTGTGGCATCCATTCCGTGCCAACACAGGTCGGATTTTACACTGCAGAGTTGCCTTTTCTTTTTCGTCCCCCACCTCCCTGCTTCAGGAAGCGGGGGACCCCCAGGTCAAAAGTCCCCTGCTCCCCATGTTGAGCATTTATTAACCAATTTTATCTGGAATGGTACTGGCCGAACTCGGTCAGATGTACCTTCGATCAGTAAAACTTGATCAAATTGGTTAATACCATTTAAAAAAAAATGTTTAGTGCTAAGATGCTACCTTAGTCCTTTCTTCTGTTACCACCATCTTAAGTAGACAAAATAGTCTACTTGTTTAAACCACACAATCACTTTTATGATCGGTGCATCAACTGTAATGCAACTGGAGTGTGAGTACTGTTCAATGCTCATTTCTAAATAATAAAATGACAATCAATATGACTGTACTGTTCTGATGAAGGCCAAAAGTTAATGAGCAGTAACAATTGCAATGAGTATCGTTCAGTGCTCACCCATGAATGCCGAAATGACAACCATTATGTAACTGATCTGTTGACGTTTGGGTCGACATTAAGTAAAAAGCGAATGTCTTCAAAGGGGTCAAGATAAATCAACAGAAATCCCCATTTGCAAACTTGTGTCCAACTCAATGACCATGTCCCTCACGCTAAAGTTAATCAATACATAACTCAATCTTGATATTATTCCACAACTCAAACCACTATATTCAATTATGGAACTCCAATGTGCCATCTCAAATCTGGAGTTGAATTCTCATAGAATTCCAAAATTTCACGTGCTACGAATGCTCAATCTAACATTGATAATTTTTAGAAACGTGTAAAATAGCAATCCTCATTACTCCCATTGGGAGTAAGTGTTTTCAGTTTCTTTATCTAGTAGGTTTCCCTCCAGTTCAGTCTATTTGCCATAATTCTCATGTGGGTTGCTCTTCAGGCTCTTTGCAATGCCCTTGCCTCGCACTTCATTTTCAAAATCCCAGGACATCCTGTCCACCCACTCATCCCACTCCTCCTCCTCCTCTTCCCTCTCCATCTGTGCTTGCTGACCCTCCTTTAGCCACCCTACCACCATCCTTCTTGTCCTTTCCTCTATTCATCCCTGACGAGGTTGCTAGACAAGTCCGATCTATGAAAGCCTCTTCAAAACAGGTTCATCCCTGTTCCTCTAAAACCATCAAGGACCACATTGACACCCTCACTCCGGCCATTGCTGATTTTTGCAACCACTCCTTTGCCTCTGGATCCTTCCCCTCCCCTCTGAAGTACTCCTTTGTGCATCCTCTTTTCAAGAAACCCACAGCTGATCCTTCTTGTCCGGCTAACTAATTTCCATTAGTCCCTTTCTTGGCAAACTCCTGGAAAATTTGGCCATCTCTCAGCTTACCCTTCATTCCAATTCTGTTGGCTGTCTCCATGATCACCAGTCTGGCTTCAGAGCTGCCAGAAGCACGGAAACTGCTCTCCTAAACATCCGTGAAGATCTGCTCACCAACCTTGACTCTAACATTCCCACTGTCCTCCTCCTCGATCTCTCTTCTGCCTTCGACACGGTCAACCATACCATCCTGCTCAACAGTCTCTGTGAAAACCTGGGTATCACTGATCAGGCTCTGGCCTGGCTGACCTCTTTCCTCTCAGATCGACCCTCCCAGGTCCAACTTGAGTCCTTCCTTTCATCTATCTTCCCCTCTACCTGTGGTGTTCCCCAGGGGTCTAACCTCTCGCCCTGGCTTTTCAACCAATACCTGGCAACTCTCGCCCACTGCATTGCCATTTTCTACTCAAATTTCCAGTGCTACGCTGATGACGCAACTCATTTTCAGGCTGCCCTCTGCCACCTCCTCTCCCTATCTCGTCTCTGATTGCCTAACTGCCATTCAAGATTGGTGTGCCACCAAGGATCTTTGTCTGAATGCCAGCAAGACGGAGATCCTCCTCATCGGCACACCTTAACCATCCTTTCACCTCACTCTCTGGCCGGGCCTCCCTTGGCCGCCCTCCTACCTCCACTTGCGAGGCTAAGAACCTCGGGGTCATCTTTGACTCCACCCTTTTCTTCTCCGCCCACATCTGAGGTCTCTAAAGTCAAATTTCCGACTGCACCTCCTCAGAGGTACTCTGCCTTTCCTCTCCTTACCCCAGAAGCTCATGGTATCTCGAGCTCTGGTTCTCTCTAGCTTGAACTATTGTAACAGCCTCTTTCTAAATCTACCTGCCTCTACTCTCCGCCCTCTGCAACTAATCCAGAACAGGACTGCGAGACTTGTCCTTGGCCTCAAGCCCTGGCTTCATATCTCTCCAGCTCTGAAATCTCTCCACTGGCTCCCAGTGGATACAAGGATTAAATTCAAAACCCTCTGCATTGTCCACAAGGCTTTCTGGGGCCTGGATCCAAAATACCTTCAGCTATCCCTCCACAAATACCTCCCCTCTCGAGCTCTTCGCTCCTCTACCTCCAACTCACTCAGGGTCAGTCGTTTTGCTAAAACGAGCAGGGGGTAGATCTGTCTTTGGCTCGGGCCTCCCTCTGGAACAGCCTCCCTGCCACTCTAAAACTTGAGAACCATCTCCCGTTCCGGAAGCACCTCAAGACCTTCCTCTTTTCTTCTGCCTTCGCTCCCCCTCTCCCCTGCTGATCTGTTCTCTTGGCACCGTGCACTTGGCCACCCTGTCTTTTGGGCCAGGTACCTGCTCATCCTGCCACCCTCCCGCACTGCCTCTGGGCCCCTCCTTGCAGTGGGCTCTGTATCTGTACCCATACAGCCCCCCCTTTTCTACCTGCACTTCTCAGACCTACCCTGTCTGCTGCCTTAAACCTAGCACTTGCAAATTGCTGGCTGCATTACCACTGTTTGTAGCCTTTATTTCTCCCCTGCTTCGCACTTTCCACCTCTCCCCCCTTCCATGGACTTTTCCCCTCTCCCATGCACTTGCGCATTCTCAATGTCACTGGGCCTAGTAAGATCGCTGTTTTGTTCTCCCCTGTTCCCCTCCCTTGCCTTGTCGCGCTCTACTTGTGTACGAGCGCGATAGAAATCTGAGGTTTTTCTAGTCAATGGCTGGAGACGTTGTCTGATTGGACAATGATTAAAAACTAGGTTCTGGATCACATTTCTGTTTTTTTATATGGGCTGATTATGTATATTTGCATATTATCAATACATAAGTATTCTGCCATTTGGTGAGCATGCAGCACTGATGGGTTGCTCAGTTTGTTGGTGAGCAGGTGCAAGTGGCTCTAGGTCGTGTGGCCTAAGCCCCACCCACCTTCTTAGCCCTGCCACTTACTTTCTGCTCTTAGATCAAGGAAATCTCTTGTCCAGGATTCTGAAGTGAAGGGCATACAAAGAAAAGGGCAATTCCTCTTCGGACCAGGAGGGCCGAGGGCCAAACACCTGCTCGGACAACAGGTAAACCTGTTTTCTCCCTCTGTCCCCACAGGCCATATCCACCTTCACCAGGCAACGTCAACAACCTCACCCTGCCTTGTAATTCTGCAATGCAGCAACCTCTCCAACATTAGCCTCAATCCTTAAGCACCTTTGTACCATCCACAAAACAAGTTGATGCTCACCAATGTCTGCTCGGATATCACCCATGCAGCAGACATTGTCTACATCACTGCACATGACCTTGATGCCACCATCATCCAAGACCTGGCTGGCACCCACCTCTACCCACATAGATGTCCTTGTCCCTGATGGCTACAGCATCGAACACAGACTGGCCTAAGGTGGATGCCTCGCAGTCATCCACAAAACCATGTGGCCCTGCACCAACTTGATGTTGACAACATGGTCCCTTAGAAGTTCTCTCCTACCACTTCCTGATCTCCCGATGGACAGTCACCTTCCATCTCATCTACAGGCCACCCAAACTGCCTTCATTTAGTCACCATGTCCCTCACGCACGCCAACATCTTCCAAGGCAACAAGGTCACCAAACCGATGACTGAAGCGCGCTCCTCAGCCTCACACAACACAAGGCCCAACGCAGGAGAATGGTATCCTCTGCACAGCCTTCCCTCCAATACAGCTCTCCTCTCCCACTTGACTGGCCTGACCACCTGCCTGTACCCCTGCACACCACCCCAGTCGAGCAATCCCAGCAGAAACCCATCCGGCAAACATTCTGGTACTTCAAGAATTTCCCAGTGGAAGCCCTCACTGAAAACTCTCACCAACCTCCACCTCGCATGGACCGTACACCTCCAACCGAACTGCAACTCTCTGGAAGCACTCATGCCACCCTTGCAGCCTCAGCCCATTGGGCCTTATTATGAGTTGGTGAGCTGGGTGTTATTCTGGTGGTAAATCTGCTGGAATACCAGCCAACGGCATTACCATTTCGCTGCTTGGTTTGGCGTGTTTACCGCCAAGGTAAGTGGTGGTGGCAGTATTGGTCCCCATTCATTTGCATTCCATAGGACTCCATGGGGGGGGTTTCGGCAGAATTACTGCAGCAGTAATTTGTTGGTGGGAAGTGGGAGGATTTACCTCCACCTCGATGCTAGTGGTAAATCCAGCCTAACGAGAGCTGAAAGGTTGAGAATTAATCTTAACCTCTGGCATTGCTCCGTGTATCCCTCCAGACCATCATTCTTTGCCTGACCAGCCATTATAAAAGGAGAAAGACTTATGCAAAATCGGGCTTGGTCTCACCCCAAAAGGGGCAGTCAAGCCTGAACTGCTTGGTCACATCCCTCTGCAATAGACCACAAGCACCCCCAGCCATTTTTCAGCCTTGTTGGGCCTCACCAGTGCAGAGTAGCTTTGGTCTCTAGGCCCAGAAGGTACATGACCATTTCTGGGCATACCCGTCCCACTCGGTGAGTACAGCAAAACAAGTGGTGCACATCTCGTAATATGGCGATGCAGGAAAAGTGGTGGTCATTCCGTTAACACCACTTTTTTTCCTGCACCTCCATACTCTTAATGATCCCCGTTGGGCAGGGTCCATCACACTTGACATTGTTCTGTTCAGTCTATATGCATCTGCTAATCTCTGAAAGCAGTTCTTAAAGATGAACATAGGTCTTTCTATTTACTCACAATATTTTCTAATGTTTTAGCATCACTTTTTTGATTTGGCTAGATTTCAAAATGTCGCACAGACGTATTTTTAATTCATTGTGGGCTGTTTGTAACCTCGCTAATATTTGTGTATTTTTTCATATAAAGCTTTATTTCCACATCTCCCGTGTGGATGAAAACGATGGCTAATTTCTTAATTTATTTTTACAAATGTCACTAGGAATGGAATGTGACATAATTTGCGTCATGTGTCTCAGAGGATGGCTTGAGGACAACATCCTCGCCTTGGAAACAAGGCGACACGGAGCACCACAGGTTCGATATCCGTGTCTGCACTGTGAAACCTGTCATTACTAACCTATCATAACTGGACTGATCCTGAACCATGATCAGGAGACTTGGAGACGGATTGGTACATGATGGATCATAACTATTAATGCTGTATTTTTCTTAAACCTCGTGAATTCTTGTACAGAGGATGTGCCTTCCCAAATGATTGAAAAAAACCATCAATGGAACATTTCCAAGGTTTTTTTTTTTGAAAAACACGAATCTGCTTTTTAGAGGAAGGGCTATCAAATGTTTCAACAAATGGATTTGCCATGTTAGGTACTGCCATGGATCCCGTTACGCTGCCTTATTGAATGTAGGTTTTTTTCCAACGTAAAGCTAGTGCACCATTTTATAGTCTTCATGGAAAGCATACGAATGTTCAATAACTTGTGTTGCTGCATCTGTGGAGTACTATAGATTCAATGTCGCATATGGAATACCCTCGTCCTTGTTCATGATTAGTGTCTTTGAAAACAAATGTCCAAATAGAGGTTGCATGTCAAAGATCTGCATAAGGGGCCAACCCCTGAAACAATGGTCCTTCCAGGTTCAGGCAATTTGGGGGCGAGGGAGTGATGTCTGGTGCTCATTCATGAACCATGGTACATGTTTTGCGGGCTGGGATAAAGGGTTTGCAGTATATATCTTGGCAGGGGGTGGTGGCAAGATGGCTTGTTGCATCTATATCATTTGTTTCCTTCTAGACTGGTCATCTACATCTCCGGACTCTGCAATTGACTTATCTCCAACGGACCCCGTCTGCTCTAAGTTTGAGTTTCCCTCCCTGCCTGATGTGGACAAGGTGAAAGTGGCTGAGAAGAAGCCAAAGTTGCGCGCTTGCTTCTCAACAAAGCAGCTCCTTGCCATGCAGGAGCGCTTTGAGCAGCAGAAGTATCTGAGTCCCATGCAGATCCAGGAATTGAGCACATCTTTGGGCCTCACCTATAAACAGGTACGGGGTAATGTAGGATGGATGAGGTGGTAACCTAAATATGGCACTATACAGATGGCGGCTTTGGTGACTGACAATTTGGTTCTACATCTATAGGAAGCACACAACGTTGCACCTGCGATTGCAGGGAAAAGTCACAATCCCATGGGTGCATTCTTTTATGCGGGACCTGCACCGTCCATGTTGAGGGAGAGGTGTCGGGGCAGGAATCCCCAGCCACTACAGAGCAACACCCTGCTACCCCAACCCCTCTCCTACCACCACTCGCCTGATGCGGGTTACAGCTGCTTGCTTTTCTCCCCTGCTGTTGGGTCTGTGTGCTGTTGTGGGTCGGGTAGCCCAGGGCACAGCAGTGTGCTTTTATGTGCAACCTTTTGTTCCCCAGGCTTCCAGGGCTGCGGCATACTGAATGATTTTGTAGTCGTCTACTTTTCAGGGTGCAACTTGTGGTAGGGGGCTACTTCTCAAATAGCCCATAGTGGCCATGATCTAGTAGTGATGGGAGGCTACTAAATTTTCAGACTACTGTAGAATGGGGGCAGTCTGTTGACAAAACGGCTGCCCAGGGCTAGAGATGGTTTGTGCAAGTTAAGTGACTGGCTGAAGGTGGTGGTTAACGGAAGCAAGCAACTAAAATGTCTGGGAGCATTCTACCGAGAACGAACATTACCAAATAAGTTCTGGGAGTCCCTCTACCGAGAACTTATTTGTGAAATTGTTAAGAACTTGGGGTGACACCCAAACGTACCCAGGTTAATCAAGACGTGGTCCCCTTAATTACTGTGCTTATAGACACCGCTTCACCTCACTGAGGCCCGACTAGTCAGAAACACGGGTCTGGGGCTGCTGTTACACTCGTTCAGAGAATTCTAGAATTTCGGTGCTGGACTGCAAGTGGGTGGGATCAGACTGCTATGCAAATTGATGTCTCCTTTGTGAAAGGTACGGTGAGCAAAAACGTGGTTGTAGACGCCCCCTCTGCCCTCCGAGTGAGCACCTTCCCATAGAACAAGTTATTTGTCCCTGTTTGTTCTCGGTAGAGGGGCTCCCAAGCATTTGGGGGGAGTCGAGGGTCTGGGTGAGTGGCAAAATAATCTGGGTGATAAACCGGACCCCTTTCTGGTTATAAGCTGGGTGAATCTAGAGCACGACATTATATTGCACTGCAAGAGTTGGTGTTGAAGTTTGTGCAGTGGGGAGTGTCTGAATCTTGCAAAGCTTACTAGGTGGTACTGGGGAATCAAAGGAAATCTCCTGCCTTCTAAAAAAATTGTTGGTCTGGGGGCTTTGGGGGCTTAATGGCTAAATTGGTGGGAAAGGTTGGTGGGCTTGAAGTACAATCATGTGATCTTAGGCTAGTATTATACCGCACCCATATGTTTCAGAGTGCTAGTGGATTTGAGGGAAAAAACATGCCTTTTTTTAAACAGTTTACGCTCACCTCTCCCTGTTTGGGTGGGGATGGGGAAGTGGGGTGTCTGGGGGAACTCACATTTTCGTGCTATCTAAAAATGATTGTCTTCTGACAGGTGAAGACTTGGTTTCAGAATCGTAGAATTAAGAACAAGAAAGCTGAGAAGTACACAGCTGCGGCTGGGAAGAACAGCACAATGCAGGTAAGAGCCATGCAGCGATGCTGCCACAGCCTGTCACTGTCACGTGGTAGTCATTTCAGTGTCTTGAATCCTTGACATGCCTGTTCCAAATACATTTAATCTGCAGGAATTCCTGGATGTATTCAATAAATGTTTTGAATGCTCTGTGCACCCATGAAGAGATCACTCCGTGATTTTCTTGTAGATCCTGAGCATGCATCCCCTAATCTTGTTCTCTTCCTTCCTCTGCCTGCATGTTTCTCATTATGTTGGCTTTACCATACCCACTTGCCAGTGTAACAAGTGATCCTTTACCAAATAACAGCAGGGGAGTAAAATCTAGAACTGAGATTATATATTTTATTTTGCAGTTTAACTCTCAGCCTGTGCCGTGCTGTGCGATGCCACCAGGATTTCCCTCTGGTTACCCCATCCATGCCGGAGAAAATATCATTGGACCTGTGGCTGCTCCATTGCATCATCCAAACCCTACACTCATGCTTGGGCCTGAAGAACAGCCAATGAGGTGGAACGGGGATGTCTTCCCACTCGCCCCTGTTCCTCCCTTCAAGCAACACTCAGCAGGGCTTGCGAAGCAGGACTTGGATTTCTGGCCGAACATCATGGTGATGGAAGGCATGCGGCAGGGTGACTGCTGCAGTTTTCCTCCCCCTTGGACCTGTCAGGTTCCTGCTGGATTTTATCATGGCTACGAGCAGGGGCCGAACTGCCTTCCTTTGCAGAATTACCCACCTCAGTGTGTGATGGGCCCGCCTCAGTGGGGGAATGCAGAGCAGCTTTGATAACTGGACCTTTAGCCTACCTTGGACTCTGTCAAAGGGGTGTGAGTTATTGCAATGCTGTCGGCGCCTACAGCGGTTGTGTGGACGTCTAGTTAAAGGTGTGCGGCTTATGCTGGGGCATTACAGAAACTGCTAGCTGAGTGTACAACTCTTTGGGTTTAAAAAAAAAAAATGAAAGCCGGAAATGGCTCCCAACACATCTTAAACCTGTTCGTTCGGTTCTGAACAGCTATGAACCCGCACTATGGGGCCCTATGAATTGGCTATTACAATGATGTGGACACCGACACATCTGAGCTAGTTGGGTAGAGCCCATCTAGTCTGCGCCCCAGGATAATGGGGGTTTTGAGTCAATTTCCTGCTCTATGAATTGGCAGGATATTTTGAGTGGCGCATGTCATGCCTTGTATAGCTTCATCTGCTGTCAAAGGTGCTGGACATTTTTGATAGTGGAAGGGGTGCATGACATTACCATCTAAACTGTTATTCCTCTGGCAGTATAAACATTCAGATGGATCCGGTTTGGGGGAGGGGGAGGTGCCCACTTGTGTGGGTCCTGGAGGTAATGCTGGTATTGTGACGTGTTAAGGGGGCCTCAACTCAAACATCCTGGTCTGCCTGTGCATAGATTTAAGTTGGGGTTACAGAAACACATGGTGGGGCGGAGTATTGATATTCGTTCAAATTCTAGTTACTTAAGCTACCTAAATGGCACACTACAATCTGTGTAATATGTATTTGTTTTGCCATGTTCTCCTTCATACTGAAAACTGCATGCGTGGGCCTTCCAAGTAAATGCTTTTTAAAGGGAGGAAAAAATTGCAACTTTGCAGTTTACATCATAGATTGTTGATGTAACTGGCCGCCTGGCCTTCTAGGGTGGTTATTTAGCACAAGGAAGGTGTATGAAAGTACAAAACTAAAATGCTTACATTTGAGCTGCCCTTGAGGTCAGCAACCAGTTAAAGCGAAGAATAGAATATGAAACTCATCAGATTGAAGTGAACCTTTCTGTAAGACTAATTCAGTTTTATCCCTACTGGAGATCCTTGCTATGGTCTGTACTCGAACACGAATTGTGGCAATCTGCTTCCCTTAGTCCAGCAGCTGGCTCCCCCTAGAGCTAATCCACTGGAGGTGGTCTATGGAGTAGCCCCATCGCTAATGCCCATATATTCATACGGTGCAAGTGACTGTATTGGGGAAGGTATTCCTAAAAACCCGGGTGCTACAAATAGAAAATAAGAAGCCACTGCAGGTGAAGGCAGTCTTATCAAGCTTTCTTTGTTGATGAATGGAAAAGATTAATTATTACTACATCAATTCCCCCCTACTCCTGCAGGGAACGGAGCTGCTTCTGGATGGATTGCCCTGTTCCCTGCACCCCTCCATCGATCTTGCGTTTGGACTCCAACCTCTGCTCCCCATTGAAGCTGGTGGTCTTGTGAAAGCCTATTCGGCTTAGTTTTTATAAAAAAGGATTACTCTGCAATGGTCTGTTCTTATGGGAATTGCATTTTAAATCAAATCGGTGTCTGTTTTTTTACACCTAGAAATGCTACTGTAAATGAAACCCATTGTTCGCTGGACGAGTTTATATGGCTTTACTACTTTTGTATTTGTTTTTACTAATGGGTAATCGCTGGAGCTACTGTTTGACAATAAAGCTGCTCCCTTACAAAGGTGATCATGTTCTGAGTTTTTGCCTTCGGGTCTGGTTGCATCCCAATGTTTAAGAGCATGTGGCGCGGTAAATCTGGGGCAAGCACTGTGGTTAGTTGTGGTAGGCATCAGATGAACCTGCACTGCAGCCGTATCTTGGTATGCACCGTGATGGTAAACACTGGTCTCATTGGTATCACTTTTGCTGTTGTGTAGGGACACCTCCATACATAGTTCCCCAATGTGCCGATAGACAGCGATGGAAGGGCCTGTGCTGTATCTGGTGGCCAGGGTATGAAGGGGCAAGGGAAAAGGTCTTGTTGCCTCCCACCCCGGCACCTGGCAGACCTATTGTTCAGGGTGCAAGGCACACATTTGTACACAGACTGACTCTTAACAGGGGTTATTGGGTCTATAAACTGCTGCACTGTAGAGCGATTTCCTTGTCAGTCTTCCATGGGTTACCTTGCATCATCCTGTGTATTTCTGCTTCTTTGTACATTCTATACAAGGCAGCGGAGCCAGGGGGTGGGTTTGGAACAGTCTAATCAAGTTGAATGCTCTTCTGGGTGGTTTGGGAATCTTGTACAGTCTAGTGTGGCAAACTAGAAGGCAGTCCCAGCAGAGGTATTTGTAGTGGGTGAGGGGTGAATTATTTGCTCCTAGGTTAAATAAGGTGGTTTGCCAACATTGTACTTCCAGGATTCTGGGATCAATCCAACATTTTAAAGTGAAAATAGTGCAGCAGGCTGGTAAAGATTTGTAGTTGTGGCTTGTGCATCTACGCATGATGCCTATGGCCGAGGTCTGCAACCTATGGCTTGCTTGATGCTTTGGTCTACAACTACCAGCATAGTGTATAAAGGGAGCTGTAGTCCCAAACCTCTAGGGAGCCTCGGGTTGCAGGCCTGTTCTAGGCCCACTGTTACTCTTGCTGCAAGCCAGTGAGTGTTGGCTAGTTACACTACCAATGCATTGCAGATTAATGTAAATGTGCTTGTTCATATGCCGAGGTAGTGCCCATGATACACAAAAAATGTAGGCCTGTGTCCTATGGTTTAAATCTGTGTACCGTACTGGTGGTGCCTTTTTTGCCATGTTGAATGGCTCAAACTTACACTGGCCCAGTGGCAACCACTGTCCTTAATGGAGGCATGTAAGCTTGTCCTGTTTTTGAAGTTATTCAAAATCTGTTCACCAAATGCAATTTCAAATGCAGGTAATGGAGCCGACCCTTGAGGGACACCAGACAATTGTAGGTAGTAGAGATTTTCTTCACATGACTGGCAAGAGACGCAGTCCTTGCCTGATCTTAGTTGCATTGGGTACCCTGGTAGGAATTACTGGCTACAAATAAACCAGAAGTGCCCAGTTGGTCTCTGTGGCTCTGGGGTGCAGAGGATCAAATGAATAGTGGGAGAGCTGCAATCTTTGAGAATTTATTTGGTGTGCTTTCAACATTCTGGGGAATCCATGCCCTGGTAATAAGCCAGAGCTATGCAGTGCCACTCCCCATCAAATCTGGCTGAACAAATTCAGCTAAGCCCCACATTTTATTTGGCCAAACTAAGGCATTTCAGTGACTGATTCGGGTTAAGCTCATTACCCGTGTATACTTTAAGAACAGGATGTCATTTCAAAGATTGAAATGGAGCAGCACTCCTAGTATCTTTATTTATTTGTGTTTAATCATTTAAAGATTTTTACAAACTTTTGCCATTCTTGATTTATGGTTCTACGGTAGAGAGAGAAAAGGTACTTAAGACACCACTTTCGTATACCGTTTTCTTTAGTAAAATCCTTTTTAAAGGTCATGTTTGAAGATTGCTCATTTTTGGGCAGACATTAGCTGGATTTGCCCTTTTCAGTGCTATGTCCAGGCGTTTCGCTGCCGCCCTCGACCATCGCTGAGTCTTCAGCAATTAGCTGACACCAGTTTCTTCGTTTAGCACTGATGGATAAGATATCAGTGGTGCCAAGTACGCCTTTCTTTCCTTGGACAATTCTGGACAGGTTGTGTGGAAATGTCTTACTGTTTCTGTTTGATATGAATCTTCACAAAGGCGACATGTAGCTGTTGAGGATTGTGATCTAATAGCCAGAATTTCTCTTGTGTAGGATGTTTAGCTGGGCTCTCGTAAAGGTTTTTCTCAGCTCCTTCTCAGGGAATTTTTCACAGCATCTCAAGGGTGTTTTGTTTATTGTGACCAGGCGGCAGATCTTTGAGTGATTTGTAAGACTGGATCTTTTTCGTTGGTAGAAATCCAATCTTGCTGCTCTTTTTGTCTTTACTCTGCCCGGATTTGCAATCAAGAGTTCTTCCGTGCAGGCAATCTCTTCCAGTTTGCCTTGTAATTTTTTTACCCAGGTATTGAGCGGTTTGCATCCCCCTCTTTTTTTATTTCTTCTGCTACTACCTGGAAGATTGGAAGAGAGTTGGGCAAGAGGGTTTTTCTATACAATTGAAGTGCACTTTGTCCAACTACTGATGCAAGAGACACCAGGCCCAGGTCACGCCGAATCGCCGCCATGGGTGCTGATTTAGGAAGTCCCAACACCGCTTTCCACAGAAAGCCTTCCAGCTTTGTCCAAATTTCTAAGATTTGCGCTCATTCCATATGTTAAAACTGGAACAAGTTTGGATTATAAAACTGCAAGGCTGGGGTCCATGAAAACTTTTTGTCCACAGCTTTTAGTTGCGCTGTCAAATTTCTTGTTTTGTCCCAAAGGGACTTCTGGACGGTGTGTTCTGTCAAGGAATTATCGTTCCAAACCCTGAGGTATTTGTATTCTTTCACCACTTCCAGTTTGGTGTTTTCAAGGAACCAGACCGGAGGGGCTTTGCGTTCAAGTGTCGATTTGGTGAAAAGGAGAATTTTGTTTTTTTGTTTAATTTCCAAGTTCTTCTTCATGTAGTCTGCAAGGTTCACTAGTTGGCGTTTCTGACCTATTTTGGTCTGATCCATAAGGATCAGGTCATTGGCGTACCATAACCTGGAGACTTTGGTCAATCCAACCTTTGGCAGGAACGAGCGAATTTGATTTTCAGTAAATTGAAAATCTCCAATAAAGACGAACAGCGCCGGGGCCAGAGGGCAGCCTTGCTTGACCCCTCATTCCGAATGACTTATGTTTAAAAGATGGCCTTGCTGACTCAAACGGACGTGCATCGTAGTTTTTGTATGTAGGGCCATTATTGGTTCGAGTACCGGAGGCGGACATTTCCAGGTTTGTAGTTTAGACCAGAGTTTTTTGTGATCCACCATGTTGAATGTCTTCGAAAGGTCCACTAATGCCAAGTGGACCTTGGGAGCACCAGTTTTCACTTTTGCTTTTATGATTAACAGTAGTAAATTGATCGCCGTGCCTGTGCCCTTTCGGAAGCCTGTCTGGAAAATGTCAGCAGCTGGGGAGGTTTTGGCCCATTTTTGGAAATGTGAGGAGCAGGGTCGCAAATATTTTTCCCCACAATGTCCAGCAAAGCGATTGGCCTGTAGTTGGACGGACTTTCTCTACAGCCTTTTTTAAAGATTAGGACCAGAACCGCTTCTGTCCATGATTCTGGGATTTGTTTCACTTTGTGACAGTGGTTAAATAGTACTTATTACTGCTGCCCATTCTTATGGGTGTTTTTTGATGTCTGTTGGTCAGACCATCCGGGCCTGGCGCTCTCTAGGATTTCAGCTTTGCGATTACTCTTCCACGTCTGTTAGGGGTATCCAGGATTCCTTGGACGACCGTGTTTTCGTTTGTTCAGACGTTGAAGGAAGCCGAAACAAGTCGGTGAAATGAGAAACCCAGTTTTGTTCTGAGACAGCGTTTGCAAGTAGGGGTGCCTTTTGCCCATTTGTACTTTTCAGTAAGTTCCAGAAGTCTTGTGTTTCTGGAGGCCCAAGTCTTCAGCACGGCTTCGGCATTATTTTGGTGGAGTGTTGCCGCGTGGTTAGATCCATGGTTTGTAGTGGTTCGGTCCCTTTCGGTATGCGGACCACGACTCTTCTGTTTGATGGCGTATTGTGAATTTTTCAGATTTCTTATTTCTCGATGCTTTATCACCACCATCCGATCGTAGATGTGGTTATGTTTAGGCTGTTTACCGTTTGTTCCTGAAAAGCTCACCCTATGGGATGACAGTAGAGGAACATAGTCCAGTCTCTTGATGACTGAGCCCAGGGTCCGTATGTTTTGAGGTAAGGCAAAGTCGAGTTTGTTGCTTGTAGGATTCCACGGCCGATGTGTATAGTAACCTTTCGGGGCCAGGCCACCGCAGGACATTTGTAACAAGTTATGATCACTTTCCAACGTTTTCAGTACTTTGAAGGAAGAAATGTGGGGAATCAGACCTTCGGTTGTGAAGATGTAGTCCAGAGTGGCAGATGTTTCTTGTCTTTCCCACATAGGAATCTGTGGTTCAGAGTCTTGTGAAGTCGCTGCATTGCAGAAGTTTCTTGATTTCATTAATTTGACCATGCCAAACCTTTCATCTGCCAAAGGGCGGGAAGCTTGTGCTCTTTTGGGTGTGGTCTGGATTTTGCACTTGGCGTTTAAATCTCCACAGATTATGATATTGTCCACCTCTAGATCCACGTTAATAGTGTCGATGGCATTGGCGACAGATTTGCAAAATTCTTTTGACGTTCTCTCAGGGTTCCAGTACAGATTAATTATTGCCAGGTCCGAGGCGGTCCATGTGTCAAGATCTGGGTTGCGGCACTGCCATGAAGTTAACGTAACGAGCATGCCATAGGTTTCAACGGCCTGTGCGAATGGCAGTTAGTAAGCCCGAGGACTGTCTTCCCAGTAGCAACCTAGAGGCTGATGAAAGTTTGATTGCAAATCCTTCCATTGTTGGTTGGTCCGTTAGCCAAGTTTCCTGTAAGCATAAGATGTCATTTCCCAAGTTTACATCGCTGGGGCGGGTTAGATGTTTATAACCTCTTGTTTTCCATGATGCCATTACCAGTTCTTTTTTGGAGACTTTAGTGCTGTTGCCTCGATCAACATGACGGGTTCTCGGAGGCTCCTTATTGGCTATTTATTTTGATTTCATCCAAGTGTCTGACAGCGACTCCCAGGGTCCGTCTGAGACTTTTACGGTCTGAGTTATTTGGTTTAAGCTATTTTCCTCCCGTTTGTATGTGCCAGAATTTCTCTGTGGGACTCTGGGGGGTTTTGTATTCTTTGAGTGCTGTCGCCGGAGCTTATGAAATTCGTTGACTCGTAGTTGGCGCCCCCTTTTCTTCTATCGTTCTTCGTGCTCTGTTGCAAGGCTACTCGTCGCCAGTTTCTTGCCATTGATTTTGGTTGTAAAGGGCTTTAGTTCTTGAAACAGTGTCCTATTTGGTGAACCCCTCTTCGGGTATCTTGGACTGGTTGTTTAGATTTAAGCTTTGGTAGTGGAAGCAGGTTAAATCCTAGTTGGTGCAGGTCTTTTGTGGGGATTTCTGCTAGAGCTTTGTTTCTTATGTGAATATGCGCTTTTGCTCTGTTCACAATGGTATGGTTCCACCAACTCGGTCATCAGTCGTCAGATGTTGAAGCTTGCTGATTTTAGCAAAGGTTTTTAAAACAGTTTTTCTGTTCAGTACCATATAGCCTTCTTTGGATGATATTTGCTCGAGTTTGAAGATTGTGGTTCCTAACAATTTTTCTTCTGACTTCTTAGAACCTTGAGTCGTCCTGGGTTCCTCGGCGTGCCTTGTTGACCTATATTTTTTTTTATTGTAATTTTTAGTTAACTTTTATTACAACCTTTCTTAATTCCAGGGTACAAAGGAACACAGCAAAACGCAGACACGAAAACAAGATGAGCAAAGGACATTTCAAAAGACAAAGACAGAAACCTTGCAGAAGCGGAAAAACACGACAAGATCCTTCGCTTGTTAACTCATATTCACGTTGTCATTACTTCGCATGGTATAATCTTTTCTAGAAAGTTAATCACTGCACAGGTTAGGTAGGTGTTTTGACTAGAGAGCAACCTTAACCACCACTCATCACAGTTGCCATTGAGAGGCGCATAGGAGCTTCTCGCACTCAGTTATTACATGTTTCAGGGATTCATCGTTGGCCCGACAGAATCTACATGTGCTGTCCGTTGTTTTTGGATCATGTTTGGTCCACAACACATCTCTTGTGTGGTAGATATTTAGACGTAGTCTCAGGAATTTATTTCGGTGATAGCTCAATGGGAATTGCTTTAGATATTTTGGTAGGTTATCTAAGCTATTTGCCGCAATGCCTAGATCCAAAGAAGTCTTCATGTTCGCACAATTTTCTGTGTTTTGTATCCAACTCCACTGTCGGAATTATTTTTGGCTAGTTGTGGTATCGCCATCAGATTCCCATTTGTCAGCGGTGTCGGTTTTATTTTGTTGATCTAGCTTCTCAACAATCCTTCATGTGGATATTGTACGGAAGCTGTCAGAATTTTATTTGAAGGCATAGGATCGTTCAGATGTAGTTTCCGTACAGCTGTAATAGATTTACATAGCACTGTAGTATGTAGAGAATCGAGACCGAGCTCATGTCTTTTAGCTTTTATTGAGACATATGCTGGGAGACCAAGGACACGTCTCCAGAACTTTGCTTCTAGTGTGTCCCAGCAAAGGAAGCTCAGGTTCCACCCAGCTTCGGTCCCGAACGTAATCGCTGGAACTACTTTTTGTTTATAAAATGTCAGTACTGGAATTATTGTACATTTTCCATATTCGTCATGTATACGGGCTCCCTGTAGTCCATAGCAGGCCATCCGATTTTTTTTTAGATCTCTCATCCAGTCTATTTCGCTTATTGAGTTAAAAAGGATTCCTAGATAGCGAATGGAAGGAACATTTCCTATGCTCTCATGATCAATAGACCACTTAAAGGAACGGTCTTTCTTTGTTAATATCTTTCCAACACTCAGAATATTGGTCTTTTTTCATTTATTGTTAGATCATTGTCATTACAATACGCTTGAAATCCAGTTAACCGTTGGAGTCCGATGTTGCCCATTCACCTTTGGTGGAAAACGCAGAACGTCGCCAAGTGCTGATGAGATGTCAGAGATGTACAGTTTGAATAACAGAGCCGCTAGTGGGCAGCCCTGCTTGACGCCTCTATTTGTTGGAATTTTATTAGATGACTCCCCCAAGGCATTCATACCTACAAGCATAGTGGTATTTGAATGAAGGGCTATCACCGGATCCAATATCAATGTTGGACAATTCCACTTGGCTAACTTTCCCCATAATTTGACTCGATTTATGGAGTCAAAGGCTTGACGCATATCAATGAATGCTAAAAATAGCTTTGACTTTCTTTTTAGCGCCTCCAATTTTAACAGATTTCTGTTCCCACTCCTTTGGTGAAACCTGTCTGTCTGCAGTCCATCAACCCAGCGCCAAGTGCCCATTTCGCTAATTTCTGTTGCAAACAGGTTGCAAAGATTTTTCCAATAGTGTCTAGAAGAGCAATCGGGCGATAATTTGAGGGGTCGTCCCGACTGCCCTTCTTAAATATTGGAACGACAATGGGCGTTCGCCATGATTCAGGAACTTCTTTCGCTGATGCAATTAATTCAAACAGATACACAATGAAATGGGACCAATTTTCTTTTTTTTCTTTGAGCATGATGTTTGTTATGCCGTCAGGCCCTGCGGCTCTTGAGTTCTTTAGATGCTTTATGACTTCTTCAATATCAATGTTCTCTATCACGTCCCAGGGCTCAATGCTTTTCTCAGTCTGAACAAGTTCGCATGAAGATGTTGTTCTGAATACATTGAGGAGATGTTCTTCCCATTTCATCCTCAATATTCCGTTTGACTGCATAGTCTTGGATTAAGGATCCTTGGTTTAAGATCTTCCAAGTTTCCCTAGACTTGTGATTCAAAATCAACTTTAACATGTGCTCCCCTCTTTCCTGGTCTCGCAAGAAGGCAAAAGACTTTAACCAGTTCCTGTGTTTCAGCTTCCTTTTTTTAATTAGTGGGCCTACATTATGACCATGTTGTCTCTTGAGCTGCCTTGGATCTTTTCGCAGCAACTTTTTTTCAATCTGCACCAATCGACTGAAGACATGCTTCTGTACTTTCCGGCTCCTGATTTTGTTTATTACACGAAATTCTGACAACATAGGCGCAAAATTTATTTTGCTTTTTGGAGATTGATTTCCCATCTTAAATTTTCATGAAAACTTGACTAGTTGGGCTGTGTTGATACTTATTCTGTTCCCTCCATGGTTGACTAATACGGCAGTCTCATAGCGACAATCGGGTGTATATTTGTCGCACCACCAGGAAAGATGTAACGGATCGTGGTCACTGTCACACCTAGAGATTTTTAGGTCATCCATGTCGACCCACACGTTGTTTGAAATCCAAATGTTCTCTAGGGTTGTGTGCCTCGATCCGCCATGCCATGTCGACTTCGGTGGATTATCACTTTTCGTCTTTCCATTTAACATATCAGTCTCGTATATTGCGTTCTTCTCACTTCATTAGACTCGGCTGGTTCTTTTGTTGCCCAATTTGTTGGCTGAGTGTCATCAAACCAGGAACAGTTAATGTCGCCACATATGATTATCTGCAATTTGTGGTATATCAATAGACAATCATCTATGACTAACATTATTGAATCCAAATATTCACTGGTTGAAATCATGGAAGGGTTCCAATATGTATTGATCAAAAGTAACTTTTTGGAAACTTTGAATACAGATGGCTTGAATTCTAACAATGCCTTGAACAAACAAATTAGGCATATATGTTTTGATTATTTCCCAGCCAAATGAGTTAAGCATTATTAGAAGCCCAGAAAAGGGTCGACCTCTGTGATTTTTCCCAGGGGTATTTAGAAGTATAGAGTAGCCATCTCTTGCCGGGGGGTTTACGCAGCCACGTTTCTTGTAAGAACAGCGCAAAATTGTTGTCTAAGGAGAATGGTAGATCCTGAAGGAGGTGGCTAAAGCCATGTGTGTTCCATGACACCAGTTCACACATCACTTTTCCATTCGGCTGGTCTAGTTATTTCCTTCTTTGCGTATCCACTGATGCTCCCACATTGGCCGTGCGGGCATTGTCAATCTCGGCAGGCTGTATTTTGAATACCTCTTAAAACATCTCTCCGTTTTTCATTCGCAGAGCAATTATCTTCAACAGATGATGACTCTCGGACCGTTGTTTGTTAGGATCTTCGTTCTGGTATGAAACCTAAAATCCGTAGGAGAGAAGTTCGTCTTTTGCTGATAATATTGTTTTTTCCACTGCTTGTGAGCGCATATGTAGTAATACCTGATCAGAACACGACTCTGACAGGTATTCTACAATACGAATGTCATCTGAAGTGATTGTGCGCAATGATGGAATAACATGGAATAGGCGCATCACATTGCTTCTATTTAGATTCAATTCATTGCTGTCGGGAAATATATTATCAATCTGAACTCTCCTAATCGAATTTTTTGGGACTACGTTTTTTTCAGAACGTACTTGAGGTTCTTTGACGGATTTTTTTGACCTTTGAGCTTGGATTGCTCTTGGATTTAGAACGGTTTAGCTGTTTTCTTTTTTGATTCGCATCCTTTGGTTCAAATTCCAGCTTTTTTGGAGTAGTTTTAGGTGCCGAGCTGCAGACCACCTTGCGATTATTTGTTTGATTTATTTTGCTTTTGTTGAATTTACATCTGCAAGGCGAGTGATTGGACGATTCAGGCGCAGGAGACATACTATGCAAATTTGCACCTAGTGCACTCTCATTTTCCTCTCTACCGGCGTCATCTGCGTCGATGGAGTAGGTTGACCACTCACCAAAATCCAATGATTCTTTTTCTGTCTCCGCTGTCATAGATTCTGAGTGTAGCCTTATCCGTTTTTTTGGGTTTTTCTCCTGATGAAGAGTAGGTTGTTCGTCCTTCTCCAACTCACCCTGGTGATTGAGATTGTTTGCTAGGGCAGCTTGTGTCTTACCAGGGGGCACCCGCTGAAAAAGACCCAGTTTGCTTGGTGTCGACAGGTTTCGTATAAACTGTTTAGTTTTTGCATGGTTTTGCTTTCTCGGTCGTTTTTTCACGGCAGGTTTCTTATTGTTGGTGACGTCGAACATTTTCGTGGAGAGATCTAAAGACTTCGCATTACCCAAAAAAAATGCCAAAGGTATTGCAATGATTTTCTTTTGTTATTTTGCTCTGGCACTGCTGGTATTTCAGAAATGGGACTAGACTCTACTATCACGACTGCGGGAGTCTAATCCTGGGTTTTTTACCCATCTCGGCTGAGACTGATGGAGTGGGGCATGTAACTGGAACTTTTACACCAACTGCCTGCGCTGGACGAGAAGGAAGCTGAATGGTAGATCTCGTCTCTTCTTGAAGAGAGCCTGAGTTGGCTGTATTTTCACCGACCTTTACATGTTGACAGCCATGTGCGATCCTGCAGGGATGTGGATCATTCAGACTATTTTTGTCCAGGTGGCGAAACCATTTCATGCATTCGAGGATAGCATCCATAAGGTCGGCTGACTTGGTGTTCTTTCATTGCCAGGTCACTTAATCTATGTTGCCATTGAAGTGATAAGTTTGCCTCCATTTCATTTTTTTGCTGTAACAACACAACTGTGTGCTAAATCCGACAATTTCTTGTCCAAATTGGCCATTATTGCCCCTTGATCTCTTATGGAATCATTCAGAGATTCATACAGTTTTACAAATGGTAGCAAAGCCACAGACGTGGCGACTAACACATTGTTATGAATTTGGATTGACGCAGCCACAGAAATGTTTGCCTTCAAGGCACTTTCGGCGTCTTTCTCCTTACGTGGCAGCTCATTGTGTGGCTGAATCGATAAACCTTCATTTGAAACTGCTGAGTAGTTTTCATTATTTTGTGACATTTCCGAAATAGACTCATTGCAATTATGGTGCGTTGACACATTCGGCGTATTTCTTGACCCATGAGAGCTCACATTTACTCGCTTGTTGTTCATCTGAGGAGTACTTGTTCTGTCTCTATTTGGCGAACTGCGAACCTCTGTACTGGTTACATTATTTACAGGCAAACTTGGCACCACATTGCTCTCCACAGCTTTTTTTTTTGGCTGATAATGAGAAGCTGTTTACCAGCTTGTCTTTTGTTTTCATGTAGTCTTCAGACAAGCATTTTGTTAAACGCGCTTTGCGCTCCACCACATCAAAGCTTGCTTTTAATTGAGCAGACGTTTGTATTTCAGGATGTTCGAACACTGCTGTTTTTACGCCGAGTGGAACAGGTGTTCCAGGTTTTAGAACCGCCCTGTTTGATGTAATAGCACTGGCTCTGAGGGCCAACGGCTCCGTGTCCCATCGCCATTCGGTTTTCACTCATAACACCGCTTGAGCTATTTTTAGCATTCCAGTTTGTAGCCGCGTGGGTGATTGACAGTGCCTCGTCACAGGCGCCTGGGAAAGCAAACACCGTCTGCTTACAATAAGGTGGAGCTAGAGAATGTTTGCTCACGCAAGAGCGGGGCATGGACGGAGGTTCAGCGGATGAAGCCAATTCAGGGTCAACTGAATACCCTGTGCAAGCCGATTGAGATCCAACCCTTGCTTCAACCAACCCTTGCTTCAACCAGAGTTAACAGACGGTGAACTTCAGGACCCACAAGGCATTTCTTTTGGACGTCTTTGAGCTGGGGATCGAACAACACTTCCCTTTGTTCAATGGAGTTTAAGGGAACATGTACTTCGAGTAATTCGGTGTCTGTGATTTCGAATGGAGATTGAAACAGCGAGGGATCGATAATGATATTTAAAGGACCACGTCCCAATTCTTCTATATTTTCAATTCCGCCGGAGTTTGGCAATGTGACTCGATCGTTTCCTCCCAGCATTGACTCATTTGATACTTCTGGTGAGCCTGGTATGTCTGTTGCTACTTCAGAAGCAACATGTGCATGTAATTGATGTGTAGATAAAGGACTCAGAACGTGTTATACACGCTGCCTCAGGACTGGGGACTACAGATACTGAGGCAAGCGACTGTAGAGGTGGCACCAGAGCAGTCACAAATAACTGAGTACACGTTGCTAGAGACATGTCGGCATTTACCTCACCATTTATCTCGGAGGACTCCATAGGGCCAGCTGCTCTGGGCAATTTCGACTGCCAGAGCTCGAACAGCGTCTTTAACCTTGTCTGAGGGCCTGGCACAGCCATTTTTCCACCAGGTACTCGCTTCTTGGTGATCGCCTGATCTTTCGCCGTCTTGAGGCAGACTGGGCAGACTGGGACTCTACGGGACTCCGCGCGGCGCTTCGCGCCAGCAGCACCCTTTTAAGGGTGGAGTCTACCAGCTTAAAGGGCCAGAATAGTTAGTTTTTCCAAAGCACGAACAGTCGCAGCAGCTCCTCACAGTACAGAATCCTGGGCAGACGGACTCTACGGGACTCCGTTGTTGACCTATAGGCATCTAGTTGATCTCTTCTGATTCCTGCAGCATTTGTCCAGCTTGTATAGGCTCGCTTAGTTTAAATCTTCGCGTATCCGGAGAAACATCAGTGGCCTTACTCGGCTGGACAATCTGTGACTCTCGTCGCCACCTTCTGCTTTGTCGATGTAGATTGGCGAGAAATCTTTTGTTGAGGCTGCTAGTGGTAGTTTGTTAACAGACTGGAGTGTTTTTGATATTACTGGTGGATCTTCTGAATTTTCAAGGTGCTGACATAGCTGAGATAGGTTCATTAATTCACCGCTTGCCTGGAATTCCTCGGTAGTTTTAGGTGACTGGAGCGGGCCCTGATGGACTACTGTGGAAGCTAGTATCGGTCGTGTTGGTTCTATCGCCCTTATTTTTGGGGTCTTCCTTTTTTGTTTCCTAGAACCAGCAGTACTTGGGACGACTGTTCCCTTTTTTGATTTGATGGAGTAATCAATTCTGTTTTTTCTGCAGGTTGTTTCTTTGGTGATTGGGCCCGATGGGAATCGGACACTGTTTGCTCTTTAGGAAGCCTGGGGACAAGTGTAGCGGCCGATTGCCGTGATGTTTTTGAGAAAATAGGGGCCAGGTCCTTCTGTTTTGGCCCTTCGGTAGTTTGAGTCACCCTGGAGGATGTTGCAGCGGTGGTTTGAACCACATGGCGATTAGCTGGTCTTCGAGTTTAGCAATTTTTATCTCAAAGGATGCTGGTGTTTTACTGGTTTTTGAGTCCAGGGCTGTTGAAGCCTTCGATGGAAGTCAATTTGGCCATCATTGTGGCTGACATTGTGGTGTTATCATCCTTTAGGGCCTCATTGATGGACTCCTTCTGGGCAGAGGCTGAAATTTCACTTAATCGTCTGCTTTTGGCCCGAGTGTAGGCACCCCTGTCGCCAGATTGTTGGGAGGATCTGTCTTGGTCTTTTCTCTGTGGATATCGGTTGGGTTAAATCCACTACTTGAGCCGCCTGGTAGGTTCACATTGATCCTTGTATATATGCTCTCGTCCATGCATGGCGATCTTCTGTATGTCCATCTACTATTATTGGGCAGGCCTGGTCACGTAGGGGTGTGGTGGAAGCTGGTGAGCACACTGCCCCCTGGGCCAGCTGTACCACCAGTGTTTTTTCTGAGTCCCTTTTAGAGGCCCGATACTTTCTGGAAGCCTTGGGGTGGAAGATGGATGCGTTGAAGTTTCTGAAAGTTGTTTCTGGACTGGTGTTTTGAGATTGACTCTTGCACTGGTGATTTTGGCTTTGGCTCCAGCCTAAGGCTAGTTGGCTCGGTTTTGCAAGATTTATTTGCCGGAGGGGGATCTTGCACGGCCTCCAGGATCTCGGGCATCAGGAGTTTCCTTTTAGGTTTCAAAAAATATTCTTTCAGGGAGGACGATATCAGTGGGGTTGGAAAGCACTTTGACGCCCCCTGTATTTTGGAGCCCACTTTTGGAAGTTTTTTTGTAAATATTTTGTTTGGTACAGGTTTTGTTTTCACTGTTCCTTTTGAGTTTGTTTCCTTTGATATAAAGTCAGAAGCCTCATTTTTGTTTTGGTGAAGGTCACTTTGAGCATTCGATGGATCGGCCCCTGACTTAGATTTGGGGTCTTTAGTAGGCTCAACATGTATATAGTCTTCGGTGTTCTGATCCTGATTGGCTCTCCCTGCTGACATTGGTGGGGAGTCCAGATGTTGTAGCTTGTTCCAAAAGCTTCACCATCAGAGCTCCGCGATTCATGTTATTGACTGATCGTCCTGATCAGATATCAGTCACTTGAGCCAATTCTTATGGCTGTAGCCTGTGTTCAAGCCCTGGTTTCCCATAGGAGGATTCATACTTCTGTGTATCAGGGCTGTGGTTGCGAGCCTGTGTCGAGGGGATGCCTGAGCCTGCGCTACCCCGTTAAAAACCGGGGGGAAATTTTGTGCCAATTTTGGTTCTGAAAGGCCAACGTCTGTTGCAAGGAGCGAGTTTTGTTTCCCCTGCTGTTCAGAGCCCTGCCGAGGCCTTCCTCTGACAGTCTCAGGCGGGGAGCCACTCGTCAGTACGGTAGAACAGGCGGGGGTTTGAGGGCTCCCTAGCAACCCTGATTTATCAGACGGGGCTGTTGTAATTTCCACTGCAGGTACCTGGACATTGATATTGACCAGTGTTGGATCCGGGGCCGGCGCATCCTCTGCTCGTGCCGATCCTCGGCCTTGTTCTGGTCATTCTCCTGATGTAATTCGATGGGCAAGCGGACCCTCTGGAGACGATGGTTGATTTAGTAAAGGTTTTGTGACAAGTTTGATTTGTGCCTCGTTCTTCGGAGGCTCAGGGACTTTCGGGACTTTCTGGATTGAGGGCTAGCTGAGTCGGGGACAACGGGAGTCGTTGGAGCTGAGTCGCCCTCCCTTCCGTGACGCCCCCGTTTGACAATTGGTTGCTTCTCAAGCAGCGTTTCCCGGGTTCAACCTCAGTGGGGATAGGTGGCACCATGTTGGTGAGAGGTCAGTTCGGAGAGTCAGGGGTACAGAGATTGGGTACACGGGATCGGAACGGAGTGAAGAAGGAACAGTAGCCGTAGAAAGTAGATTGAAAGCATGAGGGGGTCTAGGGGGCCCCTCACGGCAGTCCACAGTAAGATAGTGTGTTGGGTGCACAGGATGCCCTATTCAGTTTCAGTAGTGTAAATGCACGATTTTCTTTCTGTGGAGACACATGGGAGAGAGGAAGAAGTAAAAAGGGGAGAGGCCCGCTTACTGCTCCTCCCGACACCACACTGCTCGCACACTGCTCCGCGCATGCGCGGTGATTATCTAGAAGGTGGAAAAGTTCTTCTGAGGAAATAGAAAGCGGACTGTAGTAGCAGATACTACTTACTGGTCTGTAAAGTGAACTGACAGCAGTCTAAGAGCAGCAAAACAGTGGTCTGTCCTCACCAGACACACTGCTCACACACCGTGTCTCTATCAGCAGTGTAGGACCTGTACCAGGCAGTGAAGGTGTAAAAGTAGAAACGTATACCAGGAACAGGAGGGCGTAGCATTGAGTCTTCAGCCAGTACTTATAAATTGCATGGTTCTGGTTAAGAGATGTGGGTTTGGTGCTTCGTTTTGATAGGAAGGTGTGGGGATTCAGGGGCTCCTTTCAAGGCTAGCAGAGGGCGGTCCACTGAGTGCCTTCACGGCCTGACAGAGTATGCCAGCAGAGTGGGACATGATGGATGAAGAACTCCAGCTGAAGGGGCGTGGAACCAAGATTCTAGATGGGTTAATGCACACTACATTCAGTGAGGTATAAGGGCCGGGGAGTGGCAGTAGGACTATTGATTACTTTAGACTAGTAGAAGGAATTTAATGATTTTGCATGGATAGCCAGGTAGATGTTGGTGGAGGTTCTAGGTAGGTGGGCAAGGGTGAGTGTTGCATGGTGGTCATTTGTGGATAGCAAGAGTAGACCACTAGGCAAAGTAGGATTGAACACTAGTAGATTTTGCTGAGTACACGGGTAGATTGAGTGGTGCGAGGGCAGAGAAGTTAGAAAGTGTGAGCAGATTTTTTTAAGTTTAGGCTATTGATTCCAATTGCAGTTGCTGTGATTAACGTATAGTTGCAGGTCAGTCTACAGCCTCCAGACAGTTTACATACAGCACTCCAGTGGGTCTAGTTAGATCCTGCTGGCCAGGTAAGACCCGCTTGGTGGTGTCCGCATATTTTTCATTGAGTTGGATCAGTTTGGTTAATTTCTCTGGGCTGAGCAGTAGCAGCAGTCATGACTTGAGTTAATCTATGGCATACAATTTACAGAGGGCAAAGTCAATGGCTGCCTCTCTAACTAGAAATGTGAAGTCTGAGGTACAGTGGTGACTGCACAAATTCATGAACATGACTGTGCAAAAGCAATAATTGAGGCCAGATTGCCGCATGTTCATCTCTGCAGGGGACCTCATGACTGTTCATTGAACAGTAACAAATGCAGTATTGTCCCTCCATTAATTGATACCCATTCACTTAGAGATGTGCTATAGCTTCCAACGAGAAGTGGGGGGGGGGAAGAATACATTGCAGCGTGGTGACACTATAACCGATGTGCTGTCATTGAGTGCTCCACTACAGTGCCTCGTTGCGACCCTCACTATTTGTATGTTGATGGGGATTATAGTGCACTGATGTCTACCTCATCTAGTGCTTCACTGTTGGATCTTGAATCAAAGTTGAGAATGCACAAAAGGAACATTTACAAATATATTTATCTGCATCTAAAATGTATGATTTGCCTCGGCTGCAGGGTAGGGGCGGGGGAATGGATTGCTTTCTCCAGTGTATTGAGGTAAATATTCCTTGGCTGATGTGTCTAATGCTGGATATGAGTTGGTACCTACCCGCACTTAAAGTGCCTTGTAGCAAAAGTGCCTCCATTTGGATAACTGCCATTGGACTCCTTACACTGATTTGCTGGAAAGGAACTGTTTAAACTGTGTGCATAATTTCCACATGCTGGACCTGACGGGAATGGCCCAGGCCTGATCATAGCGAGGAGCTTGGCCCTAGTGCAGTTAACCACCCAGTCAGCATGTAAACTTGTGTGGTGATAGCTATTGGCTCTCCAAGTTAGCAATCCGGAAACCATCATGCTAAGAGCAATCTCATTTGTTTAAATTAATGGGACGCCTCCCGGTGCCCAGTACATTGAAACAAAATACTTAAGCTGGCTGCCATTGTTCAGGACCCCATACGGATTCCCTCTTCTGCAGTCTAAGGATGCACACCAGCATCAATGGACGGGCACCACTGCTGAATTAATAAGTAGAGCTGGGGGTGAGATGAACAGGAAATTTGAAATGAAGGGAAAGGGAGGGGGAGATGACTGGGCAGGGGAAGCAGCCTCCTGGTTGCTTGGAATGCAGGCTTGCAGCAGTAGATTCAGCCCGCGATCAAAGCATACAGTGGATGATAATGGAGGTTCTAACCACTTCAATTATGGTTTCTAACTCGGACTGGTCGGCCAAAGCAAATAAGCATTGTATAATAGAAGACCATGACCTGGCTTAAACAACCTATCCTCTCCTTTACAATGTGAGCTATTGCGACTAGACGCCCACCTCTTGATCCATGTTATCGCTCTGTACAGGATTCCTTCACTCCGACTAGTTACTACAATAGACTTTGACTTTAAGCTGCTCATGGTCCCAGAAGAAAATGCTGCTCCGTGGTATTGGTGTCTTTTATAAAGGTGCCAAATCACACAAGGGCTTCAAGGCACTGAAGTCATCTGGCAAGTGTTGTGGTTTATTACACGGTCACAACCAACTTGTGGCGTTACTTTCCCCACAATTAATGTGGCGCACAATGTACTTTTAGTTTTTGTTTGATTCACTGTGGTAAAGTGTCCAACCAAAGCAGTTCCTGGTGCCACAATGGACTAGGTACCAGGCCAGTGTGTATTCAAAATATTTATTTATTTCAACCAAATATCACAAATGGCTTATCATCCACCAATGCTGTGACAACACAAGAACAAAATGACTATTGTAAATCACCAACAAAGATGCAGTCACATTTTTTTTATATCACACCAATACAGAGAACAATTCAACACAGTGATTGGTGATTTGGGTCAGAATACGATTCTCCAAGCAACCTTTACCCTTCAAACATCAATTAGACTTGACTCCTCTGAATGGAAGGCGGTGGCAGAGAGTGAACAAAATAGGAAAATCAGATTTGGTGTTTGTCACCAACTGAAAGAAAAGCAATGGGAATTTGTTTAGCCACACCTAAAAGGAACAGGCAGGGCTTTGTGGTTTTAGTCGCAGCACAGTGGGAAAATCAGTTTTT
The DNA here is from genome assembly GCF_040938575.1 of Ambystoma mexicanum. Taxonomy (NCBI): domain Eukaryota; kingdom Metazoa; phylum Chordata; class Amphibia; order Caudata; family Ambystomatidae; genus Ambystoma; species Ambystoma mexicanum. Next base: position 173,614,731 of record NC_090925.1, read on the forward strand.
GGATGTTTAGCACATGCAATGTGAAGAACTGGCAAGGTTTTGGTCAGAGCACAATGGGTACAAAGGCACAATTTTGTTTTGCACCTTGCATATGCAAAGCCACTACCAGGCTTCCCATTCTGATTTAAAATGAAGGGGATCAATGGGGAATTTCATTTTGCGCACTCACATAAAAACGTGGTTTTGGGATTCATTCTTTTGGCAGATCTTGGTCTATAGCGGTTCAACACACACTATGAAAACATTGTTAGTTTCAAATACAATACTCATCCCGTGATCACTATAGGGGAATTGATTTACTTTGAATGCTAGGGATCTACACAGCCAACCAGGATATTTTTCAGTGGGGAAATGGCTAAAACAATGCTGGAAAAATATATGGCCTACACAATCTATGGGTTTGGGGTAGTTTTACTTACAGGAGAGGCCTTGAACTGATCTGGGCATCGGGACCATTAGGCTGCCGCTGAGTCAGCCAGGAGTAGTCTAGGATCTCCTCTGAATCCTCCATGGTGTCCCAATCGGATTCTGTCTCCTGGTTCCTGTCTCCAATGCAAGGTTCAGGCCTCTCTGCTGGGATGTTTCTTGCCAGATTTTGGCAGGTTGGATCTCTGAATTATGGAAGGCCAGTTGTAATGCAAACTGGTTTATATGGCAAATGACATCAAAACTTGTGATGCTCGCAAAAGGGATTGACTGGTTTTTACTACCTACCTCCCAACTGGGTGCTAATAGGACAAGGGGATGGGGAGTGATTTGGGACACCTGTGGAAGGAGAGAGCTTCATTATCCCACTTTGACATATGGGCTCGGTTATGAACGCAATCTCTCAACATGACAAGTACCCTACATTTTCAAACTTTTAAATATATGGATATATTAAGAGTTACATTTTAATGCAAATCAGATGAGGCAAGTCTGAAGTTGACATGCCCTTCCTATGCAGAGATTAGTTTTTCTTCATTTACTCAGGAGCCAAATTGGTGAAAAATATGCCACTTAACATTCCCTGTTACTTATACCCGCAAGCTCATACCAACTTTCACATTGCTCGGAATCGAGGGATTTCACATTGCTCGGAATCGAGGGATGGCCCAAATCACGTTTTTATTAATAACTTTAGTTATGTTTATCAGACCGAAATCATTTTAGCATGGTTAAAAGGGAGTGACAGTCACCTTTAAAAGTCTGGAATGACCGTTGTGATATGCACGCTGTTAGGATAGATTTCCAATGTGTAATTTTCCCTCCATTGTGTACCCCCAACATTTTATTGTGGTTTTAACACCATAGCCCAACTTTGCCAGTGAAGCACAATCTTCCGCTGCACTCGACTGGGCTTTAGTTCACTTTATTATGGGGAAACTGAAATGCCCTAACAGTCCGTACTGGGAGACAGTTTCCCTTGGTCCTTTCCAATGTTGCAACTTTTCTGCAACATGTTAAGTGTGCAATGTACCTGGCAGTGCACTTGGGTCTTCCTTTTGTTTCCAAAGGCCCAAGACTCCCTTAAAGGATTTTGTAGGAGAAGTGCAGATGTGCCTTGATAGGGCTGGTAGCATCTTTTCGTGTATTTTTTTAACCCTTTCTTGCCATGCAAACAGTGTTTACCACAGTTGGCACAGGAAGGTGGCCTGGTTCCAAAATGGCCATGCTACAAGGTTCTTTGTCCTGTACGTTGGCCATCTTGCCCTTTTGCCTTCTGCAGGTATAGCCAACCTGTCAGTCCTTATTTGGGCATGCATTCTCCCGCGAAATGCCAAGCTTTTGTGGGCTTCTGCATCGCTTGTGTGCCTCCAGGATATGGGCTGGACTGTCTAGTTCCAATACACATCGTGGGTTCTAAGAGTCTCGTGTGCAGTGAGTGACTGGGACCATCGTGGTTCATGATTGGTCCATGTCTGGTGTGCCTGTATGTGAGCAGATCTCCCATTGGTTCCTCTTCGTTTTGGTATGAAGGAGATTCTGGATAAGGGAAGGCCCCAAGTCACTCTTGAGCTCTTACTGAACCTAGGTTAGGATCTAAGTATCCTGAAACTAAGAAGCAGAGTTGAAGAACCGCTGCTGACCCACAGAAGGTTTGGCACCTTGAGCCTGCTGTTGTCCAGCTGGACCCTCTGCATCTGATCGAACTAGAAGGCCTGCAAAGACTCTTCCACCCATTGGAATAGTGGGACCAACTATTCTCTGCACCTTCATCAAACCCTGCAATTAAGACTTCTCGAAGTGTCCCTGGGCTGACCAGCTTGTGCAGGACCTTTTCTCTGACACCGTCGTTTTGAGGAGAGACTTGAAACTTGGCACAGTACAAGCTCTGCGTAATCTGGGGCTTGCACTGAATTTCATACACTTGGCATTCCCAGGTCTGAAATAAAGAGCCCCCGAACCGTGGTTACCGTGTTGCCCAGCCGTGTTGACAACTTTGCAGGTGCCTTTCTGCTGTGCCCTGAAGCCTGCTACAGTGAAACTGGCCTGATCCGATCCATCCACCAGGAGCAGAGACATCGCCACTGTCCTGCCAGGGAATCATTGCTGCAACTTCACAGCTGAAGGCTGCACAGACGCACAAATGCCGCATTTGAACCTGCATCTGAAGTGGACTCAACTGCTGTGTGCCTGCGGTTGGTGAGTACCTGCAACCCTTACCAATGGTCCCTAGCGCATCCCTCCACTTTTATGCAGGAGTAACCCCTGAGGGCCACTCACTTTTCCACAGGTAGCCTGTGCTAAAGTCCCTTTCCCAACTCTGGAAACTTCTGCCCTCTTGGGACGACCCTCCACAAATAGTGGGAACTTATTCTTCACTCTCACCTACCTACCTGAGCTGCTTCAGACCCTACAAGAGACCCTGTTTTCGCCTTTCTGCACTGTCATGTGCAACAGCATTTGAAAGTACATTGAGCAATAGGCTCCTCTTCGTAGGGACTGGACTGCCTCTCTGTTAGGGTTTATTTGAAGAACAGCCTAAAGGCTATTTGCACTGCTTGCTTCCTTCCCATTCTGTGCTATGTGTTCTACTTCTGTTGGCTTTTATTACTGTTGAATAATTACTTTGTGTTGAAGTTCAAAGGCCTTGAATAAATGTATGTCTATTTTGACGGTGATCTTGAGTGTCCTTTACTCTGTGTGATCATTGAGGTCTTTCAGTCCCCTCACCTGTCCTGAGACCTAGTCTTGACCACCGCCAATGCTACCTTGATTGGTCTGGCTTGTCCAAGAAACTAGGCTGCCCTCCTGAACCTCTAACTACCAAGGCAGAGTTCCGAAAGCCATCTTCCCTTTTCATGCAATAATGCATTTCTCCAATTTAATCAAACTGCAGATTCACGCCGGCCCTTGCCCCTCCAGTTTAATTTCTCCTTGGACATGTGATTGAGCAGAGCCTGATTTTCCTTCAAGGCATGTGAGGCCATGATTTAATTGACATTTTAGGGGAATTTTAGGGGACCCAGTTTCTTTTAGACGCACAGGTGTTACAAGTTGCTGTATCAGTACTTCTCTAGGTTGGTAACTGGACCCCGCCCTCTTTGTACAGTAGTGTTAGTGTTTTTGCGAGTTCCTCTATGGTAAGTAATATCAGATCAAGGGAACATTTGTTTAGGATGTGCTCCCAACGTTTTACAAACTCCTTATTGTCCTTACAAAGTGTCGGGCGCAGGTATACCCTTAGTCCTCTCGGAATTCTCTTGGCCTTATAGTACTGGGTTAAAGTAGTAGCGTGAAGTTTCTGTGAGATCTCTCTCCTAATAAGTCGCACAAAAAATGTGAAGTCACCTGTATTCCGGCATTTTAGAGACAATAAGCATAATATCTCGCAAATGAGATTTGCCATACTAGAGGTATTACACCCCCTCCAACGAGGAGGTGACCTACCCAAACTCTTGGCACAAAAAGAATTGTACTGGATTCATAGACTAGATGCAATGACCCCACTTGGTCTAAATGAAGAGTACTATTTAGGTCCATTCATTTAAATAAATTTTCTCTTTCCATGCATCTCCAACAATGTCTCTTTAAAACACTTGCTATGATTGTTGGTTAGAATTTTCATAACCACATTATAAGATTGTGAACCAACCAACTTGGACAGCTAAATAGAAATGTTAAAATGTTTTCAAAGTTTATTCATATCCAGACATTTTGTTGACTCCATCCCGGTATTATACAATCTGTACAATTGATATTCCCCTTACTAGACTGTGAACCGAAAGGGTGGGCAGGATGGCATTGGTTGGTAGCATTATAAGAATGTACCTAACCATTAATATCAACTATTTTTTACTATTATTACAACTACAACTCCAGTTTTCTAATTGTATTTTATTCATGACACTTTAAATGCGTGGATGTTGATCCATATGATTTTTATAAGCTTAGCCATCTGGAGTCTATATTAATTTCAACCATCAAGGATTATGCACATTTTGGGCATTGTCATTAACTTTAAGAACACATGATATCATTTCCTTCACCCCGTCACTAGGTTTGTTTACATGTTGCATCATGCACGCCTTTGCGTAATGACGTCACATTGTAAACACGCCGCGGTCTGTTTTTTTCTTTTTTCTCTTCACACTCAACTGATTAAGCTCTTACAGCCGTACTTGCCCCTGTAAAGCATCCTTCCAGAGGAGACTAATTAGATTTAATTGTGGCTAACTTTCATCTATCTAAGCCTAGAGCTCAGCGCACAGTATGACGCATTACACGGAAGCACGTGATTACGTCACACTACTAACTATTTGATAAACAGTGGCGGCACTTCCCATGGAGTCGAGCAACCCTTCGGCAGCTGGTCTCCATGTGTGCCACACTGGTTTACACTAGGTAAGAATTTTAAGCTTCCAATACTGGCTCACCCCGTTCTTTTACAACAAAGCTTTCGAACACCCTGTTCACTTCTTGTGTCCATTACTGAGACCCTACTTACTTTTTCTCAGCGCTCCAGCCCTGAACAACTTCCATACCTTTTGCGGTCATTGCCTACCACTTCCCCTCAGCTTTCGTTGATATTGGTCAACCGCGTTACCGCTGTAAGTGACTCATTACTGGCTTAACTTATTCTATTGCAACTATGTCACACACAATGGTCTAAATAGACGTTTTTGATGTTCATCTCTACAGATAAGGACTTACCATCTAAGACCCGCTGTCTTGTTTAGACGAAGGCCTGGTTTTCCCGCCCCAGACCACCTCCGTTCTCTTGAAGTACCTCTCTCATTTTTATAAAAAACACAAGGTTAGACTCTTTAAATAATTCCACAGTTGCTCACTCTATCTTATTTAAACTTCAATGTATTGACTTTCAGAAGTTATTCTCTATATATTTTTTCTATATATTTCCTCATTCGATCATAGCAGTGAAGATACTATTTACCTAGTGAATTGTCCATTAGTTTCTACAGGTATTAATGGAGGATAGGTTGTCCCCTTGAGGGTTAGTATATACTCAGTATATTCAAAAATGTCATACGTCCTGTTACATAGGTAATCCTTGCATGCCATGGGTTATTGTGATACATATCCTGATCTAAAATGAGTTATTTGGAAATGTTGAACAAATGTTAGTGTAAATATATTCCTAATGTACATATTATATATATATTTTTTCCTAGAAACCCTTGTTATTGCCCCTGATGAAGAGTGTTGTAGCACTCGAAACGCGTTGGGCCTTCCACAGCTTCAACATCAAGAATAAACAATCAAGAATGTTTCTTGTAACCTTACCTGATTCAAAGTCATTGTTTTGAACAAATTATCGCTTTTTATGCATTACCATTTACAGACTTTCTTGAATTTATTAAGAAAAATCAATTGTTAAATATATCTACTTGTTGGTCTGTTATTCCAGATATTAGATAGTGTGCAGGGGACGTAAGTTCCCGGTTTGGGAACTTAAATTCTCTTCATTGTATTGTGCAACCAAGGTGTCATGGTTGCCCCTCTCTCCTCTGCACCTCATACTTGATAAGCATTTTTTCTAAACACCTAGTATCCAAGTTGACTCTTAATATTTAAAACATTTTTCCTCACTAGGGTGTGCCATAGTTGTCCTATCCTTCCCTTCCCGCTAGTGGAAATATGCAGGACTTATTGCTGCTAAAGGAGATCCCGACACCTTAGTGTAATTCAGTACTTCTAATATCGTTGGCACGTTGTGGTGTGGTTTCCGCAGATATAGCAGCGGATATAGCAGCATATCGTCTGCTTATAGGGACACATGATGGACCCCTCCCACTGATACCAGCGTGGTAGAATTGTTTCCTGAGGTATATTGCTATAGGCTCCAGTCGCAGGATGTAGAGCATTGGTGACAGTGGGCAGCCTTGCCTGGTGCCCCTTTGGATATCCCATGTTGACACTGCTCTATCCGTCTTTACCCTCCACCCAATGAAATATTCTCCCAGCCCAAACTCCCTCAAGACTTATCAGCCATTCCCAGTAAATGGTATCAAACGCCTTTATGGTGTCTAGGGAGACAAACATATTGCTCCTGAGAATCTGCTGTTTGTGCAATGTATTGCCTGCGTAAGTGTATATCCGCGTTTCTGCCTGGTATGAATCCGGTCTAGTCCTCGTGCACCATGGTCCCTATTACATTCGACAACCGTTTAGCCAGTATGGTCGTCAGTATTTTAATGTCATAGTTCAGCATTGCCAGCGGTCTATATGAGCCGCACTCATTTATGGGCTTATTGGGTTTGGGTATTGGGACCACTAGTGTCTCCGTCATGCTCCTCGGTAACCTTTGTTTCATATGCCTCCCTTTATAGACCTTGTGTAGGACCGGGACTAGTTCAGTGCAGTACGCTTTAAGTAGGCAACACATCACTCACTGGGGTCTTGCAGGTGGACAATGACTTGATTGCATCACTTATATCGTCTGCTGATGGCTTCCCATTCAATATTTCCCGTTGGGCATCCTCTAATGAGGGTAGGCCTATTTTTTTCCAACGTATCCAGGATTTGATCCTGGGGTATTGGCATGTCATGGCGGTGCAATGGGGAGTAAAATTTGCTTTATTATCGCATCATTAATTGACAATTGTGTCTTGTGCACAGAGCCAGATTCGTCTTTAATTTAAGTGTCTAGGGTTCTCCCTTTTGCACAGCCACGACAGTTACCTGCTGGGTTTATCTCCCTCCGAGAGCGCCCTGGTGGTTTTTGCAATGTAGTCAAATTTTGTTAGTCTAGCCCAGGCATTCCGACAATAGTCTTTCTGTAGCCAGCTCCAGTTAATTCTCCCTAGTTTTGAAGGCAGAGGCCTCATCTGCTTGATCTTCCCCTTGCTCTCCTCCAATTTGTTTCTCAGTGACTTATTGATGCCCCGAGCACTAGCAATGATCTCCCCTCTAACCACAACTTTCAGTGCCTCCCAGATTGTGTCCCATCCACTCACACTCCGCACATTATTATTCTTGTACTCCACTCTCCTGGTCCAAAGGCCCTATCTGAAGGCACCATTGGTTAGTGTCTGTCGGCATTTGCCATAATGGTATGGGCGTTCTAGGGACACGCATCTTCCACTCTGAGTAATGGCAAGTGGTCTGAGATTGACCTGCCTAAATATAGCATCGACTCAACTTGGGTAGATGCGTTTTGTCTTTTAGTTGGTAGTCTATCCTGGTATATATCCCGTGGGGGGGGGGTGAGAAATAGAGTACTCCCTGCTTTCTGGATGAAACTCCCTCCATACCTCTGCCAAATCCAGGTTCCCCATTACCTCTTTGAGTGACGATGGGGCCACCCTTGCCCCCCTGCCTGGGGTCACAGACACAGTTGAAATCTCCCCCAGATAAAAAAGGAGTCTCTGTAGGAAGCCAACTTTACGCTCAGTTCGGACAGGTATGCTGAGGTTCCATGGTTGGGAAGATGGGAGTTAACTATGCAGACCTCTTGCTGTTCCATGCTGCCTCAAAGTATCGGGTATCTCCCCTCTGTGTCTACCTCCTTAGATATCAGCCAGAATGGTGCTGTCACTAAACCATGTGTACACTCCTCGTGCATATTTAGAGTATGCTTCTCCATAGCCCTGTCCACCCCAGTAATTTGCTGTTGCTATCTGCATCGGGTGAGTTTCTTGTAGTAAAGCAATGGAGATTTGTTTCTTCCTTATGAAGGATCAGATTCTGTTCCTGCGTATGTAGGTACCCATCCCACTAACATTCCATGTCAACAATTTTATGTTAGCTGCCATTGTTGCTTAATGTAACCCAGTTCCACCCTCCACCCGTTATTTGGCTCCAGTCACTCGTTCCACACTTTCATACCGCTCTCTGCCCTGTGTTTCTCTTTTTAAGCATTTTGTATTCCATTGTGTCAAAGTGAAGACCTTACAACATTGTGAACATCAAAAAACTAAAGTTGACCAACTGCTTCCAGCAGTTGCATCAAAGAGGCAAAGCCCACTGTGCATTCTTTATAACATGTTTTCATGCAATGCTCTCTTCCTCCTAAACAGCCACTGGTTTAGGGCATCTCTCTGCCTCTCGATCGCCTCTGCCACCACATAACTAACATTCCAAACCAAACTGAATAACTGCTCCCAGCAGCCGCTTTTTCACAGTGGCATTCGGGCACCCTCGCACCATCTTGGCCAGTCCGGGTCATCGTGTGCAAGGTGTGTAGTGCCAGCAACAGGCCGACACCTACCAATGCGCAGGGTGGGTCTGCAGTCCCAGGTCCTGTGGCCTGGCTCGCCCCCGCCATGTATGAATAACTTAGTTACAACTACATTAAGTGTCATGCGGCCCCCCTCAGGTAGTCGTGCTGAGTGTTATGCTTGCTCGCTCCAAGGCCCTCCAGAGGGCATGTAGCCTTTCATGTGGTCACATTTTCACCCTCTGCCAAATTATGTTCCATCCACATTGTGGTCGCTGCTGGCATCCCAAGGAAGACGTGCCGTCCTTTATATATCACTTTTAGTCTGGAGGGGTACATCAGCATATATTTAAGATTTAACTGCCTGAGTCTGGCTTTGATTGGTACAAAAGAGTTGCATGCCCTTGAACAGTCAGTGTATAATCTGTATATACAGTTATGTTGGAATTATCTTGTTGTATCTCTCCGCCTTCCCTCGAGTATTACAGGATAACCTCCCTATCTTGATTTTAGTATTTTCGCTATCATTGGGTGGGTTGTGAGCCTGGCGGTGGTCGCTTCTGCAAGGATCTGTGGGCCCTCTCCACCACAAAGCCCTGTGAGATCTGTGGGCCCTCTCCACCACAAAGCCCTGTGAGAGCTTACTTGCACTTCCTGCATCAACAGATTGTCCACGAAGTCTGTGGGGTTCAGGCCTTCCATCCCCTCTGGGATACCCAGCAGCCAGACGTTTCGCCGGGCACGTCCTTCCGCATCTTGGGCTTCCAGCACTGAGTTTTTTCCAGTTCCAACAGCCTTTTCCCTAGGTCCTTAGTGGTCTCATTGTTTCTGCTAGGCCAGCCTCTGTTGTCGTTACACTCGGTGCGATTGTGCATATCTTGCTGCATCCGTTGCATGTCAACTTTAACTTCCTCAATTTTGGTGTCTGACCTCAATGCTGCAATCGCTTCCAGTACCTGATTCTCTTTAGCTTCAGTCTCAAGGGCCGTTTGCTCTTTTCTTGCTGTAGGGTTGCTCTTGATGTTTGGATGCATTGAAGGAGTCCATGATTGTGGGATTTTTTTTACCTTTAGTTTGATTTGATTTATTGATTTATAAAGCGCTTTACACCAAGGCGCTGTACAGTGGAACAACATAATAAACATCAACAAAATAACAGTGGAAGCAAAATTACATCATGAATCATTTAACAAAACCGTGAAAAGAGCAATTAACTGAAGGGGAGAGGGGGAATAGGGGAGTGGGATTAGGTGGGGGGAGGGGTGGTGAAGAGTTGGAAGAGGGAAATGGAAGGGATAGAGGGTAGGGGTAGGAGAGGGGAGAGAAAGTCAAGGAGAAGAATGAGGGGGAAGCAGAGATGGCGGGGGGAGGTTTCAAGGCGGAGAATGGAGGAGGAGGGATATAAGGGAAGTGCGGAATGAGAAGGTCGTGGTGGAGCGCATTGTGAGAGGGAGTGAGTTCCAGTGCAGAGGCGCTAGGAGTTGGAAGGAGCGGAAACAAGCGGATGCACAGGGGGGTGGAGGTGCAGTGAGAAGGAAATGGTCGGTGGATTGAAGGGAATGGGAGGGGGAGTAAAAAGAGAGAAGGGGGGAGAGGTAAGGAGGAGCAAAACCATGGAGGGATTTGAAGACAAGGCAGAGAAAGTAACATTTTAGCTGTGAGTGAAATGGTAGCCAGCCAAGGTAAGAGAGCGAAGTAGAGATGGGAGTCACGGGAGGTAAGGAGACAAAGGGTACGAACAGCAGAGGGGTAGATGGATTTAAGGGGGCAAAATGAGCTGTGGGTAGTCCAAAAAGTAGATAAGAGCAATAGAAGAGGCGGGAAAAGATGAGAGAGGAGATTAGGAGTTTGGTAGGATGGAAAGTGAGGGAGGGACGGATTTTGCGAATATTGTAGAGGTGGGATCGGCAAGTGAGGGAAATGTGTTGGGAGAAGGAGAGAGGTGTCAAAGAGAACGCTTAAATTACGAGCTTGGAGAGAGATGGGGAGATTGGAGGGAGGAAAGTGAATGAAAGGGGGAGGAGAGGGAGAGGGAAGAGAGTTGGAGGGAAAGAAAAGGACTTCGGTTTTATCGGTGTTAAGAGAGAGAAAGCGGGAGGACATCCAGTTCTTAATGGCAGGAAGGCAGGAAGAGTTTTAGGTGAAGGTCAGATGAGAAAGGGGAAAAAGAGAGTTGAGTGCTGTCTGCATAGAAATGGTGGGAGATGCCAAATGAGGAGATAATAGGGGCAATGAGAGAGGTGTAAAGAGACAAGAGGAAAGGACCAAGTACAGAACCTTGGGGTACACTAATCAAGAGGAAAGGAAGGAGAGGTTGGCCACCCCAAAATACAGCAAAGGAACGGGATGAGAGGTAAGAGGATAGCCATTTGAGAACAGCCTTTGAACTCAAAGGAGGAAAGAGTGTGGCGAAGGAGGGGATGATCGACAGTGTCAAAGGCTGCAGAGAGATCAAGGAGAATAAGGATAGAGGATTGCTTGGCATGGTGAGCAGAGAGGAGGGATTTGAGGATAGAGGTGAGAGCAGTTTCTGTGGAATGTTTGGGACGGAAGCCAGATTGGAAGGAGAGGATGTAGTGACAAAGGATGAGAGCTGAGAGTAGGCAATGTTGAGGGCATTCCAGCGTTGTTGGCACCAGAGTGTGATTTAGTGGGTGCCGTCAGTCAGGTGGCTGTGCGGTTTCTTCTCAGTTATTGTTGTGTCCCAGTTGGGGGCAGGCACCCAGCACTCCCTCTTCAGCACAACTGTTTACTTCATGCTAGTGGTCTCGTTGAAGATCAGGTTGTGTTCCCATCTGTGCTCCTATTGTCCCTTACAAGGTGTCCTCGTTGCAGTGAGAGTGTAGTGTCATGGGGAGTAATTATCCCCTTGACATGGAGACCTGAAGGACCACTGTGGTAACACTAGTTCAGTATTTGGATCTTGTTGGCTGCCTGCCGCTGTTTCCAACTGCTCCCCCAGTAGAACAATCGCTCCCTGCAAGTGACTATCCCTCCGTTGTATATTATTTTTGGGTTGTATTTCTGAACACCTAGTTGTCCCTTCAGTTGTAAGTGCAGCACCTTGGTGACCTTGGGGCGGGGTTCCTCACTAGTTTCTTTGGCCTCAAGGGGAGTGACCCACAGGTGTTTCAAGTGTTCTCAGATGGTGAGGAGATTGAAGTTACCAGCAAGCTGCCCTCGGTAATGTAGTGTCACAGTAATGATGCACTGACTGTGAGTTTGTGCTACAGTAAGTCCCCAGTACCATTCAGCTATATCCAGCAGGGTATTTGGGGCAAATTGTGGGCTCACAGGGGGGGGTGGGCTCATTTTTGACATTGTTTATGCAATGGTGCCGTCAGTGTCCGTAGATAATATCACCAACCAGTGCCTGTGTGTGATCACTCACCATATTAGTCTGTTGCGGGCGCTCCTGTTGCCTCCCACATTCTGACCCGTCCTTTAGAGCTGTCTTCCTGGCATCCCACCGCGATACTTGGCAGACGTTTCAGTTCAGGTTGCCAATGCTGTGCCTGTTAGTGTGCCTCAGCCGGCGCAGATTAGTGTATACTCGAGGTGGTGTGGAGGGGTCTCCAGTGTATATACCAAGGGAAGCATCGCAGATTGCTCCTCTTCATAGGCTTATTTTCTATTTCGTTCTTGTGGGTGCTTCTCCTGTAATGTTCGGGACTTGCAGTCCCCCCTGTCCCTCAGTCCACCTTCCGGTTGCTTCTGTCTCTGCGTAACCCAACTAGACCGGAGAGTCAGTGTGACTGCCGATTCCACAGCTCTGTGATCAACCTAACACTGCCCCCGCTGCATGTCAATCGTCCGGGCTTCAGCTGGGGACAGATCTTCGTCTGGCACAGTTCTCCATGGCCTAGATGCTCGCTCTGCAGGCAGTGTTCAATGGTCCTGGCAGGTGCCCGTTGTGTTGGTGTGGTCGGAATACAGCTGCCCACTCCGTGGTTCTTGTTCTGCAGCTAAGCCAGACTTTCGGTCACTGTCTTATCAGCCCCAGGGCGCTCCACTCCAGCCTTCTACTGCAATATTGAGGTTATGCTTCCAATTAGGTTTGCTTGACTCCTAGGCGCTATTGGCAACTCTGCTACAGTGTGCATCCAACGCTTAGTGGAGCCGTCAATTTAGGAGGGTGTTGGGACTCTCCAGTTTTATTTGCATGTGAGGGGGTTGTGTCGGCCGCCCTGTGCACCGATGGAGCCCGAGGTGAAAGCGCAAGCCCCAGTTCTAATCAGACCACTCACCCGGGTGTTCAGTTGTTGCGTTTGCCCTACGGGGCGTCTCAGTTGTGGGCTGCGCGCTGCCTCCTCCATATCTGCATTATGTGCGAAGTTTGATTGATCCGTCCCAGCTGAGGCAGTGCTTACCGCCACTGCTTTGTGGACTCCAGCCAGTCTGTTCCTCAGCTTCGGCCCCTCCTCCACTTTACTGCTGGGCTGGTGTCGCAGCCACCATTTTGTTTGTCCCAAGGGCTCGCCTTCTCAGCCCTCGATCCTCCACTGCACCTCTCCGATTTTGACCGAGGCACACAGCAAAGTCAGGGGAATCTCTTCTTACAGACAATCGTGAGTTTCCTAGGGCATGCGCTCAGTTGTAACCATTAGCTTTTATGATCAATAAAGGATCATGGCAGCTCACACCAGAGACAACCTCACTCTACGGCCACCATGGGCTCAGACTAAGCCCCAAATGACATCTTATAAGGCACAGTTCAACGTACATAAGTAATTGTCCATATGTCTAAGGCTGTTAAATGAGAACACCAGGTTCAAGCTTCCAGATATGGGTCTCCGTGCCAACGAACTGTCTTAGATTGGGAACATTTTTGAAAACTTCATCAACACTCAGTGATCCTTTCCTGATATTGGATTCCATCAGAGCAAAATTCACGTGGTCTTCAATATGTAGATAACATTTCCCAATAATCTGGTCCTCTTTTTATACTGAATCAGATCGGCATCTGGGGTTTCTTTTCTCCACTGGGCAGTGGATAGTTCATTTGCGGCATGTGTTTTGCACCTGGTGACAGCAGCAACCTGTATTTCACCCAACAGGGATTCGGTTTCTATGAGATTCCTGTGGATGGCTCTGGTTTTGGCCAACTGGTCAGCAAAGTAATTTACCATTTTGTCTGGTCCCTCTATTCTGGAGTGACCTGATCTTTTTTCCAATAGATGGTCATCTCATTGGAGGTGACCAGATCATCAATCACTAAGATTAATTTCCCATGCTTGAGTGGCTTACTTGCACACAGCATGCCTCGATTTATTTTTTCTATCAATTAATCGGGTGATCCACAAACCCATTCCTGACATAATCTGAATCGGAGATTGACCAATTCTTTGAGTGGGTGTTGCACAGCAGTGAGGATGGCTTGATGTACCGCCTTCCATTCTGCCACCTGATTTCTTTGGGAACCTACTTTGTACCCGGCAGAGGGCTCTGGGGCATCATTCACCCAGGCATTCCTAACGCCAGCCACTATTAATCCCCCCCACCTGAATAAAAAACATGGTAGGAGCACCCATCTGCATAAACTGTGGGTATCCCCTGGCACGTGTCTTCCTCATAGACTTTGTGCAGGATAGTAAGGTCTTCCTCCATGTTGTCTTGGGTCTTAAGACTTTCGTCCTTGAGAAAGTTCTCTTGAGCCACAGTCAGGCAAGTCCGCCAAACCTTGCGCTAGGGGACTCTTCATGTTTTGGCCATATCCGACCTCCACAGGAAAGACTTGCATGGACAGAATCCAGGAAGTAATTCTGGCATTACTCACTCTCCCTTTTTGGATTCAGTCACTTTGGAGATATTGCAAGGGCTGGTGAGGAGTCTTGACAGTGATGTGCTCCCCCTGGATTAACGGACAGTAATTCAACACCCACACCGTTGCCAGGAGTACCTTTTTTGCAATCGTTGAATTTTTCCTCCACAGAGGACAAAGTCTTGCTCGTGTACTTTTGGTATAAATACTGCAGTTAAGAAATGATCTGTGTGATTCGACCGCGGCTGATTATCCCGTGATGGAAAAGACTGCATACAAAAGGTCCGAAGTCTGAATGTCAGCACATGTTAATGTTAAAGGACATTTGTACCGCGCACTATCACCACCGAAGTGGTCCCCTGGCGCTCTGGCGGCTCTGAAAAAGAGGAGGAGAAGGGTGGGTTAGTGGGGGATAAGCTGGAAAAGTGCAATAGAGCAGTGATGTGCTGTTGGCAGCCTCAGCCCGGTGGGTCCGTTGGCGGGGCTTGGGGTGTTTTACATAGATAAAGGAAATGCTCGAAAAAAGGACACTACGGTTTAGAAAAACATTGCCTTGTACAAAAGAATGATATGGCTATATGATTGGATATCAAACGATGCGAGAAAACAAAGCCAGGAAGTTAATACACAATCTGGGCCGTAACGGCAGTTTAATGTCATCTGAGTTTTCTGTGAGAGAAAAGGAGTTAAAGCGGCTGCACTTATTTGACGGCCTAAACGTTACATCAACTAAATCATTTTATACACTGTGTTGTAAAAATTTACAATCGAAAAAAGATGAATTCAAAAGATAGTATAATGCCATTAAAAAGAACACTAATAGTTTATATTTTAATGCCATGGGATATGTGTGAAATGGAATAAAACTACCTATTTAGTTCCCATTAAAGGGAATAAACAACTGCACAATTCCAGATATTTGTATAATGTTGAAAGGAAAAAAGAGAAAACATGGTGGAAATGCACCGAATATAACAATTATAATTGTAGGGTATGAGCATGCACTAAAGTTGAGTTAATTGAATACTTGAGAGAACATAACCATGCGCCACACAAAAGCAAAATAGAAGTCAAGCAGAGGCTTATAGATTTAAAAGAAAAGCATCAACAGACCTGGGTAGCAGTGGGGATATTCACAGACAAGTACTGAGCAAGGTTCTGCAACATTTAAGTAGTGAGATGCCAAATGCAAAACTGTTAAAAATAAGTAATATATCAGCGAGCACCAAAGGAAAATACACAACTGCTACCAAAGCATGTAAAAGATGTACAGATACTGGAAAATATGCGCATAACACAGGAAGGACAACAATTCATATTGTATGAAAGTGGCAATGAAACAGGAAAATAATTTGCCACTGAAGACAATTTAGAACGTCTAAAATTGAGCAAAACATGGATAATGGATGGCACCTTCAAGCGCTGTCCAAAACCATTTTCACAACTGTACAGCATTCATGGCAAGATATGAGATTTCTTCCCACTGATAAACATACTGATGAGTCAGAAAAGCGAGAAAATGTATAGGTGTTTGATTATATAAACGAAAAAATGAGCAACCCAGAATCCTACCCAAAACAAATGTATCGTGGGTTATGAGTTAACCGCAATGAAGCAATTACGTTTCAAGGACATAGAAATTCAAGGGTGCTACTTCCACTTTAATCAAGATATATGGAGAAATTTGCAAAGACATGGCCTACAACACAATTATGTTAATGACAGTGAATTTCAGTTTTATATAAAAAAAATATGCGCATTGACATTTGTACCGATAAATCATGTAGTAACGGCATATGAAAATACAATAATAGAACAGTACTATCAAAATCATGAGTGAATTAAAGGATTTTTTGAATTATTTTGAAGACCCATGGGTTGGTGGACAAACAAAGTACGGTAGAAAGCATCCAAAAATAAGAATTGCAAACTGGAATTGTAACGAAGCAATACTGTAAAGCAACCCTAAAACTAGTAACAAGCTGGAAGGCTGGAATCACTCAATGAACGTGGCAGTGGGACACAACAAACCCACAATATGGAAGAACATTAACACCTTATGAAATGAGCAAATAATACAGGAAAACAGCTATAAATCAAACTGTAAGTGGGAAATTGCATCACATAAAAACTTGCAAAACATTGCAAGGCTAAAGGAAAGAGCAGAAAATTACAGTGCCTTAACACTTAAGGACTATTTTAACAGCCTGGCGTTTAACATCAACTTCACGTTTTCACTTGGTAAATGTTCAAAACACAATGAAGTCCAATTAAAAAAAAGTGTAAATACAATTCTACGAAAAGCACACAAATCTTACATTAACAAAACGCATATTAAAGGCAAATAGTTGTAAAAGTATAACATAAGTGAAGTAGTAAATAGAAATTGTTACTTACATATGAGAACGTTGACGTTAAATCCACAGTTGACCGTAATCCAAAGTTGAAATCCAAATACAAAACCATCCATTCCAGAAAAAAACATCCAAAAACAAATCCCAATGAAAAGCCATTCCAAAAAAAAAGAAATTAAGCAAAAACAAGAACCGAAAAATGCAAAAAAAGCATAGAAAACAAAGACCGTGAGAGAAGCACATCTACCTGATACGAAACCAGCGCACAAATGAGAAAAGATGGTGACCGGAAATGCCCAAAGTTTAAAAATGAATACAAAATAAATACTTTAACAGGGAAATCCAGACGACTTGGATGCCATCTAGTGACAAAAATAGACATTACATTAAACGTTTTAAAAAAAGTTGTACGGTTAAATGAATGTTATATTGAAAGACTCTATTGCCATCTAGTAGACAAAACTGCATATTGCAATTTTAAATAAAATATCTGTAAAAAAAAATACTAGTATTGTATTACTTACTCAATTACGTGTATCTTACATTAGGAAAAAGGAAGAAAATTGGCATGGAAAAAGAAAAGAGAGAAAGACAAAAGGTAAGTTAAAAAGAAATAAGGTGGGTCAAGATGTTAGTAATTAGAACTTTTAGTACATATGTTTTTAGGACTTTTAGTGTATTCAAACTTTTTAATTCAGTAAAATCGTACAATACCATTAAGCAAGTATTCGAGAACCCCGTCTCCAAGAAGAACTCATGTTCTTTATGGGGGAAGCCAAACATGGCCCTTGGGAAAGGCTTCTCTTGAGTAGTTTTACTGCCTCTGATTGTTCTGGACCCCACTCCTACTTGACCCTGGTCTTTAGTAAATGGACCAAGGGTCGTGTGACCTCTGCATAGTCTTCAATGAACTTTCTACTATAATTTGTGAGTCGTAGAAGGCTTCGAAGTTTGTCGCAGAGTAGTAGGGTCTTTCAATAATGCTTCCCCCTGGAGATTGAGACCCTTGTGGGTGATTTCATGCCCTAAGTAGTTCACGCCCGTCTTTCGCAACTGTGCCTTCTGAAAGGACAGTTTTACTCCGGCTTTCTACAACTGGGTCAGAACAGAAGCGTATTTCAGCTATGTGTTCCTCCACAGTTCAGCTCTTGTTTAAGACGACATCTGCATAGGCTAGGTTCCCCCTTTCGCCCAAGTCAGGCATGGCCTTATGCAGGAAGATGTTAAATTCATTGCCAGAGTTTATGTACTCATTATTATACCATTAGCCTTTGGCTTTGTATATACAATTAAATATATACAGTTAACACAAATTCATCAATCTTTATAAACATCATACCACAGATCACATAACATAAACAAAATTAATCATCATAATAATAAAACACTTAACTCGGACAATTTAAAATGTCAACCAGTTGTAGATAAAATTACACCATAAAAAAACCTAATTGTCACCTTCCATAAATCTTAGCGATAACATTGAACACTACTAACCTCAACCTGATTATTATAAGACTTCAAAAAATGTTGTACAAAGTGAATGTAAACTTTCACAAATCATTAGATGATAAAGCGACTCAATGAATTCACTGCCACACAAAACGGCAAAGCCTACTATCATGGCTTAAGCCAAGGCGAACACCATTCGTTTCCAGAACCACTGAGTTATTAAATGTTATCACCAAATAGAAACAAAATGTCAAGTAAGTAGGATACGCCTTGATATATTATGGAGCAGTCACACGATTCATATAATAGTACTGAAAAGAATGCGCTCGGGTTGCTAATTCTACTAAATGGGATTCATCCCAGTACACTGCCAATTTCTTTTTTAACCAACCCTTCACCAAAGATGGGGGTCTAACAGATAAAGGATGCGTATACCCGACTAACCATTTTCCATGCATGCCCTTTATAATGCCTAGCACAACAATGGTTGCATTCATGTTATGTTATCTGAACTTTTAGAGCGCACGGTCACCAGAGGTATCTTGGCGCTATGGGAGAGAGAGGACCATCAACTTGATAAAATTCTCATAGAACATAACTGATCTTTTTATGTACTCTGCATTTAAGCATTTCATGTTAAATTCTAATGACATATATTCCCCAGATATTGACATAGGAAGACACATAAGGTAATGAAATATCATTGCCCCAAGTTGAATATTTGTCCCCAGATCTCAATTGCATATAAGAGCATAGCTCTAATTTTTGTTGTATACATCAGAAGAGTAGCATATGCAGAGTAACCAACATTCATGCCTATAAGGCACTCATTGCATTGGCTGATGTGAGACACCATTTTCTTATAGCTAACCAGTGTTTTTCCCAGGTTAACATGTGGTAAAATGTGACTCCTAGTTAGTTATAACTAGTGACCTGTTCTAGGTGAGAACCATTCATAGACCACATATGTTTTTTTTGTAATGGTCTTAACTGCAAACACCATTATTTTGCTCTTGTCGACATTTATTTTTAACCCATTCTCATTATAATAAACACCCAATGCATCAAGCAACCTCTGTAGGCTGGCAGTAGTTCAATCAAGCAATAAAAGATAGTCAGCTAACCATCCTACGGACGATGAGCCAATTTTTACAGGATAAGTACCAAGATCATCGAAGGTCTGTGCTATATCTGGAAAGTATAAGTTAAAGCGTTGCGGCCACTATACAACCCTGTTTTACACCACAACCTGTTGGAATACTCGGAAATTTCCCATTTGCATCTAAACGTATCTGCACCGATGTATCAGAATATAGCAACATTAACATTTTAAGAAGACCTTTAGGTATATTCCATGTTCTTGTGCCAAACACGATTCCTGAGAACTGAATCCAAGGCAGCTGAAAAATCATTTAATGCACACTAAACATTCAGATTTCTTCAATGCCGTGCATATTCAATAGCAGATGTTAATATTATTAAATTGTGGGATGTACAAGAACGCTGTCTAAAGCCAATCTGATTAGCTGGCAGGATATTATTAGCAGTTATCCAATCGTTCAATTCTATCAAAAGAACGTTAGCAAAAATGTTCAATGGAATATATAACCATAGCCACCCTTCTGAAATTCTTAGGGTCATTCCAGGTACCCTTTTTATGTGTTAAAATGTGGCTAACACTCCACATTTCGGAATCTTACGTAAGATGTCAATTTGGATGAACAATAGACGCAAATCCGCAGCCCACATATCAGGTTCAAGTTTTAACAATCTATTGCAGGACCCATCTGGGCCTGCAGCTCTGAAATTATTGAGCTGTTCAATAATTACAATTCTCTCCAACAGGTGCTTAACATGTCCAGGTTTCTTCAGGTAGGCAATAAGGTTCACTTATATTATCTATTTGACCTAGTGTATCTTAGATGTGCGCACACCAAACTTCTTCAGAGATGCAATTTATAGTTAAGTCTCTTTTTTTGGATGAGCAGATCACATTCCATATCCTAGTTGAGTTCTTGGATAGGGCCAGCGAAGCAATTGTTTGCCAGCGCTTTATTTCATGGCATTACTGATATTGTCTTAGCCAATGATAATGATTTTTAATAAATTTCACTCTGGCAGTGACTAATGCTTTGTTAATCCCCAGCGTCATGCAGCAAACATCTGCGATTTACTTTCGCATTGTTTGTTTTGTAGCACTAATGACCTTGTTCATATACCGTTTTTGATGCATACTTCTATTAGATCTTTCAATTGTGGACTTATAAGACAGCCTATCCAACATAATGCTATATTTGCCCCATCATCACAGCAAACTGTGATATTAACATTAAGCTAGCATCCGATTCTAGAGATTTTCCTCAATACATCTTAAGAGTAACGGTTTAGCAACTTCATTTGCCAGTTCAAGATTATGACTATGCCATTGTATGTGTGAAGAAAATGGGAGGCACTTGAAGAGTAAGTATTATCAGTTTATTACAACAGGGCCCGCCTTGCCCATCCACACAACATCGCTCCCAATGGCTCTCTCCTAGTCACGCAAACCAAACTCCAAAGGAATACAAATAGAATGGTTTGCGTGCCTAACATTCCGAATATGTCACAGGATGCATCTCTACATATCTTCCTCCTTAAAATAAAACAAACATATTTTTCTCCAACCCCTAATTTGAAACTTGAAATAACATTACTAAAATATCTATACATTAAGTGTAGCATACAAATAAAGAGAGATAAAATTGAACAGTAATAACTATAGCATTAAATGAATAAAACAAAACATGCATGCCTGAGAAAATATAGGAATGGCACGCTGAGGTAAATGTATGAAAATTAAAACAAGAATTTAACCCTTATGACACATAGTCCTTCATCCAGACCGGCATGGACCTCAATCTCCGAACACTGCAAGAACTATTATGAGCATTTTGAACACTTCCATCCTCTTGAGGACTTCGAACACTCACATTTTGAACTTTTACACCCCCTTGGGGATTTTGAACACATCCATTCTCTCCTCCTCCCTCCATTACCGTCATGCTCACCAGTGGCCACTCTATTATCCATACCATATGCTTTAGCAATCTTGCCTTTAGACCAGACTTCCCCTCCATCTAATATAACCACACTCTTCTTAACCGCAGCAATTCTCCTCGGACCCATGAATTTGCTGTCCAAACACTTATTCACCATTCTAGGATTCTTCACATACACCATCTCACCCACCTTCCATTGCTGATCCTTCACTTTTTCACGAACATCAAATCCTACTTTATTCTTCTCTTGGCTCTCTTTGATAGATTTCATTATTTGTTCTCTATCAACTTGAACCACTCCGGAATTTCCCAACCACCCTGGAAACAATTTCGTCCCTGTTTCTCTTCCCTTGAGAGATACAAAGGGTGATACTTTTGTCACTGAATGTGGTGTAGTGAGATAATTCCACGTCATAATCCTCAACATCTCCCTCCATGGCTGCTTTACTCTCAAAGCTAACTGCAGACCTCCCTTCAAAAAACGGTTGACTCTCTCCACTAGGCCATTTGCCCTAGGGTGATACAACGCTGTCCTGACATGCTTAATGCCATAACCACTGAGAAATCTTTTCATTGCCATTGATACAAATTGAACCCCATTATCTGATACAAGCTCAGTGGGTACTCCTTCTTTAAAGAAAACTTTCTCTAGAAATGTAATGAGTTCTCTAGCTGTGACTTCTCTTACCGCCTTCCATTCAATCCATTTCATATGAAAGTCAACCACCACAAACAGAAAACTCAAACCATTTCCCAGACCCATAATGGGTCCCATAACCTCTACAGCAACTTTGGTCCATGGTTGCTCCGGTACCTCATTAGGAACTAAAGGAACTTCCCTTACCACTTTAGTTTTGTCACTCCTTTGACACTCCATACACTCCTTCACCCACCTTTCAGCCATCTTATCAATGCACGGCCACCAATAATTGTGACGAAGTTTTCTCTTCATTGCCCCTTCCGCTGGATGCCCCTCATGAGCCAACTCCAAAAGACTCTCTCTGATAGCTTCTGGAGGAACCACACATCGCCCTCTCCTTAGTCTGTCTCTCCGCAAATTCAGCTCTTCTTTGACTTCCCACCATATATCGAATCTTTTATCCAAACTTTTTATTAGGCCATCCCTTTACAGTCCACTCTTTGATCAGCTTGTAATCTTCATCAGAACTTTCAGCCTGCAACCACAAGCTACTGCCTCACCGACTTCAGCCACCACTGACTCCTCCATTGCCTCATCCTCACGGTTTTCCGTGACAAGTAAAGGCATCCTAGAAAGACAATCTGCCACTACGTTTTCTTTCCTGGTAAAAAACTTAGGTCAAAATTAAACACCTGAAGACCCAAACCACACCTGCTTATCCAGGGTGACCCTAATGCCCATCGTCCACTCTCAAATAACTGGACTAATGGCATATGATCAGAGCGAGTCACAAAATGTCTACCCCACAAATAATGCTTGAAATGCAAAACAGCCCAGAACATCACCAAAGTCTCTCAATAACTGAATATCTGGTTTCCACCCCTCTCAGAGCTCTTGATACAAAGGCAATGACTCTGTCCTTATTGTCTTTGTTGAATTGTAGTAACGTTGCCCCCAAACCCAATAGACTGGCATCAACTACTAAAACTGTCTTGTCCATGTGATCAAATCTGCCGATTGAAGGTGCTTTACTGATACATCCTTTTATGTTCTCAAAAGCCGCATTAAACTCTGCAGACCATTCAAACTTCACTCCCTTCTTAAGTATCATCCTTATGGGGGCCGACACCATAGCAAAATCTTTAATTAACCTGTGGTCATATTTGGCAAGACCTAAAAAGGACCTCACCTGGTCCTTATCTGTAGGTACGGGAGCCTCCTTTACTGCCTCCACAAGACACTTTTTCGGTCTCACACCCGACTCATCAATCTCATGGACCAAGTACTCTACCTTCCGAACCGCAATCTTGCATTGATCTCTTTTCACAGTCAAACCAGCTTCAGACAACCTGTTCAACACTTGTCTCAGAACCACATCATGCTCAGACTTCGAACTCACAAATACAAGCATATCATCTTGAAACACCACAATGTTCTTCATTCCTTCCATGATTGTGTCCATTATTCTTTGAAATACGGCCGCTGCCAAAAGGAGTGATGAATGCTGTCAAATGCTGGCACTCTTCTTTCAACAGAATTTGATGGCAAGCCTGAGAAAGGTCAATCACGGAGAACACTCTTGCGTCCTTGAGAGTTGACAGTTTGTCACTTATTATCGGCAAGGGATGTCGGTCCACTAGAATGTTTCTGTTAATGTCCCTCATATCTACGCAGAGCCTTATATCTCCATTTGGTTTTGCCGCCACCACCACTGGCGACAGCCATTCGGAACTCTCACCTTCTTCAATTATACCTCTCTGTAATAGTGTCTCAATTTCAGTTTTGAGTGTTTCCCTCAGTTCATGTGGTATTGGTCTCACTTTATGTATTTTAGGGATTGCTCCCGTCTTCAAGCGAATCTCATGCTCAAAGCCTTTTAACATCCCGAAGTCACCTTGGAAAACCAGCGGAAATTCTTCTTCCCACTTGTCCCGGACTTCGGCGACTGAAAACTGTTCCTCCGCACTTGCCTGAATTCTGATGCCCAGTTTGCGTTGTTCTTCCCAGCCTAACAACGATGAACTTTCTTGTGTCACATATACTTCTGAGTCACAACTTCTACCTTTATATTTAATGACAGCCTGGAATTTTCCCAATACCTGGATTTTGACATTGCCATAAGCATATGGCTCTATCGTATGCTCCTTCAACTCACTCACTCTCCTTTGCAGACAAACTTCATATGTCTTCTTCGAAACCAGAGTCCATGGAGAGCAACTGTCGACTTTCAAAGTCACTACTCTCCCATTCATTAGAAAAACATCTGTTGGGGCAGTGCGCCTTCCGGACACTTCCGAGACTTCCAAAACATGTTTGTTTTGAACTGCTTGCGTCGTTTCCACATCTTCCTCTTGTTCCGAAACTCTTATAGATGACCCTATGTATTGCACTTGTCCTGCATCTCTACAAACCTTGGCGAAGTGTCTCTTTGTCTTGCACTTCAAGCAGAATACGTTCCTAGCAGGGCAAAATGTGGTGGTGGAAATATGGCCTTTGCTGCCACATTTATAACACTGGACATCCTTATTCAAACTCGCTTTCTTGAATCCCTTCACAGTCGCCACCTCTCCCTCTTGTTTATCATTTTTCATGGTGGACATATATTTATGGGCTTGCTCCATTCCTCTGGCTGTCTCTATCGCCACTTCCAAGGACACATACTTAGTCAACAACCTCTCTTGTATCTTCATGTTATTAGTACAGTGTACTAATTGATCCCGAATGAGTGAATCAGTCAACACCCCAAATTCACATGTGTGACTCAACAATCTTAGAGCCGCTATAAAGTTCTCCACCAGTTCTTGGGAGTCTTGCACTCTCTGAAAGAATTTGTCTCTCAAAAGTTATGTTGTTCTTTGCTTCAAAATGAATCTCCAACTTTCTCACAGCCAGGCTATATTCATCCATCTCTCCTTGCCCTTCCATAGGGGGCTGGGGCAGTCCATCATATATACTCCGACCCTCAGTGCCTAGATTATGTAATAGAATTGCTTCTTTCCTTCCCGCTGCAAATTTATCTCCTCCTATTGCCACCAGGTAAGTGTCAAAAATCTTTTTACATCTGTCCCATCTTATTGGAGGCACACCTGGTTCGAATAGGAAGGGTGGGGGTGGAGCCATGCAGGCTGCTGCCATGATGAAAACAGTTGTGCCACAGTAAATAGAACCTTCTTGTCAGTACTTATGTGCCTGACTGTTTTATTAATAGCCTCTTTTTAAAGTGTGCTTAAATTGCCTCCTTATGGAATTACTTGTGTGCCCTCTCTGTAGAGCATGCTTAACCTTGATGTATAACTTGTTTTCATGTGCCTGCTTAAAGTTTCCCGGCGTTCAATTCTTTCTATCTCTTTGGGCCGGTGGGGCTTGCTTTACTGCTTTGCTGTGGGCGGTTCACAGTTTGTTTTGATCCGCCCCCTTGAGTCCGCCCGTGCCTCCCCCGTGCCTCCTCACCTCTTTGGGCCTTCTTCTCGTCGGTCAGGGGAGCGCGTTTGACTCTGCAGCCCTGCGTGGCGCAGCCCCACAAGGCGTTTCAAACTGCGCCTCTGCTCCCCACAGCTCCGGCCGTCAGCCTTCCGTGCTGGCGAGGCCTATGAGGGAGGGGCTGGGTGGGGCTGCAGCCATTCACCGGGAGTCGGATGAATCCTTACCGCGAACCGCGGCTTGTGCGAGTACCGTGGCGGGCCCGTATACTCATCGCCAATGTGAAGAAAACGGGAGGCACTTGAAGAGTAAGTATTATCAGTTTATTACAACAGGGCCCGCCTTGCCCATCCACACAACATCGCTCCCAACAGCTCTCTCCTAGTCTCGCGAACCAAACTCCAAAGGAATACAAAGAGAATGGTTTGCGTGCCTAACATTCCAAATATGTCACAGGATGCATCTACAGTATGCAATTGTCATTTACGTATATTTGCCCATTACGATCATAATCATTTACTGCACTAGTTGTTAATGATGGAAGCGTCCAGAGAGGCAAGCGATCTCTCTTCTCGGCAGGCAATGCCCAGATCTCTTGATATTCCTTTACAATTGGCAAACACATAATCTGAAGTTGATGCAGATCTACCAACTACTCTTGTGGCGCACAGATCTGCGTTACACGGAGTGTTCCTATTCAACATTGTAATGCTATGAGATGACAGGATGATATACCACTGTTTCCCTTGCTCATTTTTACCTTTGCTCATGTAAGGAGAGGACACTTCTCCAGCATTGGATCTTTCATGGATTCACATGCTTAGAATATTCCCCGTCGACAGACTGGGAGCCCTCGGTACGCTTATGAAGCCGTTTCCCAGAGGAAAACTTTCGACACTTTTGTGTCCTATCTACGTCGTTTTGGGGCCACCCACACCTGCCCCACTAAGACGTAGCGGTATAAATGCCCCGCCCTTGCGACTCCCTTCAGATTTCAACCGTCTCCAAAGTAGTGGGAGCACCTCATGTCTAGGTTGTGCTGTTGGTGTTTTCTCCTGATGTCAGGAAAAGCGCTGTTCCGCCCGTGCGCTACGTGCGGGTTGAAGGTGTACAAGGGGGACGGACATATGGATTGCATATATTGTCTACACCCTCATCATTCGGCAGACAAGTGCGACATATGTAAGGGCTTCTCCCAGAAGACTCTTAAAGATCGAAGTAGAAGACTAGTGGCATGGTTTAAAGATGGAGCGGGGGCATACCCGCCTTCGGAGGTGGGCTCCATGCGCAGCGTGGCCTCAGTGTCAAAATCTTCAAGGGCCCCGCACCGCTCGACATCGTCCGACCCCCCGGTGAAGAAATGACGACCGGCGGAGAAGGAATCATCGAGAAGCCATTCTAAGGAGTCTTCGTCGAAGAAAGCCTCGTCATCCTCATCTTCGACGAAGAAAGACAGAAAAGAAAAATCAAAATCCTCCTCAGGCGATCATCATAGATCGACCTCGAGTCGAGATGCAGAGAAGCGTAGGTCGAGTTCAGAAAAGGCGGGAACGCCTCAAGGACCTATACGACCACCACCGTCGTCGACGGCAGGGCAGTCGTCGACCACTTCTCTGCCACTGACACAATTGGTCTCAACCGTTCTTGGGCCGCAGACGGTGACGACAACGGCGGGGCCAGCTTTAGCCTCGTCGACGGAGATCCCTCAAGAGGCCTCGCAACCAGAAGTATTCGACCCAGTTTTGCTGGAGACCCTACTGCAGCAAGAGGCCTTGTCGGTGTTCTCGGGAGATGAGGATGTAAGAGTAGCTGGCCCTGCAGACCTCGGGCTACGAGGGATTACCAGGCCTCTCTCCAGGAGCATTCCGGGGTCTACCCCTCTTCTCAATCCGCAGTCACTCTTGTCGCTGGAGGTTTTATCCACGTTGCAAACGTTACTGAAGACACTGGACGAGAGACTACCTCAATCAACTCCGGCCAGGTCGGCCATCGACGAACCAGGCCCGTCTCGTCGGCCACCTCCGTCAGCCCCCACGGCAGTGCCAGCGGGTGGAGACCTCTCAGCTCCATGCCACGAGGAAGGAGAGCTGATAGATTCAGACTCGGACAGTAGAGCCTTATCGGATGTCTCACTTTCCCCCTCCAGGGATCCAACCTGGGAGTCTGAAGCGGAATTAGAAACCCCAAAAAGCCCAGCTCAGCCGTCTCCCCCGGACGACATTGGGTCATTTCACACCATGATGGCCAAGGCTTGCACAGAGTTCGGGTTGGCCCAGGAAGAGGAGAAAAAGGACTGTTTTCTTTTCGACCACATGGGAAAGAGAAGGTCGGTGTTTTCAGTACCCATCCTGGATCATGTGTGGCAGGAGGGGTTACAGACCATGCGCCACCCTTTCTCGGAACCGGCAATAAAAGGTTGCCTGGAGAAAACATTTAAGGCCCCAGAAGCTACCCCCAAGTGTCTCTCCTCCCAACCAACCCCTGACTCGGTGGTGTCGGCAGCGGTGGCGAGAAAGGCGAGGGCCCAGCACAAGTGCACGACCCCCCCGGAAAGTGAAGCCAGAAGACAGGATGCCTTCGGCAAAAAAGTGCTGTCGGTAGGTGCTACCACAGTGAAAGCAGCCAATTCTCTGGGCATTGTAGCCAGATACGACAGGGAGATGTGGCACCGACTGGCTCCTATGCTGGAGCATCTTCCGGAAGAACATCTTAAGGTGGCGATGTTACTGGTCAGGGAAGGTGAAGAGGCCTCCAATCATGCCATAAACATTGCGGTGGACCTCACGGAATCGGGGTTTGACCAGGTGAATAACAATGTGGTTCTCCGAAGGCAAGCATGGCTGAAATGCACCAACTTTAGACCAGAGGTGCAATACAAGGTGCTGGATATGCCTTTTGAGGGAGACCTGTTCGGCGATAAGGTGGACGAGGCCCTGAAGGGCATGAAAGAGGACTCGGACATGGCGCGTTCCTTTGGGGCCCTCCAAAGTGGTCAAAGTTTCAGGTCTTTTCGTCCCTTTAGGGGAGCATCGGGAAACTCCAGATTCTCGGCATCGAGAGACAGTTCCTTCAGTAGGCCAGCATACCCCTCCCAGGGATACAGACGGGCTTCTCAAGCAGCAAAACGACGCAGAGACTACCAGGCCCCCAAGAAGAGAACAGGTTACTCGTCGTCGACGAGGGATAAGCAGACCAAGGACCAGCAATGACGGGCATCGGAACGTTCTGGGAAGCAGGGTATCGTGCTACATCAACAAATGGGAGCAAATAACAACGAATCAATGGGTGTTGGACACTGTAAGATACGGACATTCCCTGCAATTCAAAATCAACCCTCCGCACATTCCACCGGCGTTTGTAGCTCAACCCCATCTGAGTGTGTTGCAGCAGGAAGTAGCACTTATGTTACAAAAAGGTGCTATAGAATTGGTTCCGTCGTCACAGAGGGGGCAAGGGGTTTATTCCCGATACTTTGTGGTGAAAAAACCAAACGGAAAGTGGCATCCCATTCTAGACCTGCGCGATCTAAACAAGACGTTGAAAAGCCTAAAATTCAAGATGCTCACGCTCCAGGAAGTGATCCGGTCAGTTTAAGAAGGGGACTTTCTGGCGTCTCGGGACCTGCAGGACGCGTACTTCCACATACCAATGTGTCGGCGACACAAACAGTTCCTAAGGTTTGTGGTAGGACGGACTCGCTACCAGTTCACAGTACTTCCTTTTGGGCTGAAATCCTCTCCCAGAACGTTCACGAAATGTTTGGCCCCGGTGGCGGCCTGGCTGAGAAGGCAAGGCCATCATGTATACCCGTATCTCGACGACTGGTTGGTGAGGGGCTTCTCCCCTATGTTGACTCTCACAAGTTTGCAGGCCACCATGCACCTCTTGCAACGGCTGGGGTTTGCGGTAAACTTCGAGAAATCCTTGTTAACGCCATCGAGAAGCTTGGTGTTCCTTGGCGCACAATTTGAGACCCAGTCAGGGTTAGTGAAGCCATCCCTCGACAGAATCACCAAACTCAATCGATTGGCAGGTCAGCTGAAAATCAATACCAGACTATCAGTGAGAAAATATATGTCAATTCTGGGTGCTATGGCATCCTGCATTCCTCTGGTGGGCAACTGCCGCCTGTTCATGAGGTCGGTTCAAGAGTTTCTGGCGGACCGGTGGAGGCAGGCCCAAGGGCTCTGGTCAGACAAACTGACCATCGACGGCGACAAGCTCCTACTAGCTCTTCAGTGGTGGCAGGGCTTTCAGAATCTATCCAGAGGGGTACCCCTACAGGAGCCGGAGTTTCGGCTAACCTTAGTGATGGACGCGTCCCTGACAGGCTGGGGAGCACACATGGGCACTCTACAAATGCAAGGTCGTTGGTCTCGGAGGGAATCTCTCCTGCACATCAACGTTCTGGAACTGAGAGCAGTGCGCTGGGCCCTGAAGTCTTTCCTGCCGCACATCAGAGGGCCCATAGTGAGAATATTGACAGACAACACGACAGCAATGTTTTACTTGAGGAAGCAAGGGGGCACGCGATCCAGAACCCTTTCCACCGAGGCTCAGAAGGTGTGGCATTGGGCTCTAAAACACGATATATCCATCGTAGTTCATCATCTTTCCGGGAGTAAGGAACGAGCAAGCTGACTCACTCAGCAGAAAAATGGACCAAATTCACGAATGGGAGATGGACAGCGTTCAGTTGTCGAAGGTCTTTGAGAAATGGGGACGGCCTCCGCTGGATCTCTTCACTACGAAGAGGAACAAGAAGTGTGAAATGTATGCCAGCAGGTGGCCACAGGAAGGTTCTCTGGGGGAAGCGTTCTCCTTCCCGTGGACGGACAAGTTCCTCTACGCCTTCCCTCCGTTCCCTCTTTTACGGAGAACTCTGCAGTGGATACGCAGGTACAGGTGCCGGGTCATCCTAGTGGCACCGTGTTGGCCGAGGCAGCTGTGGTTTTCTGACCTGCTTCACCTGTCAGTGGATCAACCAATAAGGTTCCCGAAGGTTCCCAATCTCCTGTCCCGGGACGAAGGAACAGTTTGGCATCACAATCCAGACAGTCTCAATCTCACTGCTTGGCTCCTGGCTTTTCGGAATTTGGTGCCTTGAGCATTTCGTCGGACTGTCGGAGAATTCTGCAAGCAGCGTGGGCCCCTTCCAACAACAAGTCGTACGAGTGTAAGTGGAGAAGGTTCTGTACGTGGTGTCAAGGACAGACGTGGGTGCAACCTCTAAGGGTAACTTCGGAACAGCTTCTGCCGTATCTGCTACACCTGGCGAAGAGCGGATTATCTTTTTCATCTATAAAGGTACACCTGGCGGCCATCCCTAGGTTCACGAGGAGGAGGCAGTCGTCTCCCTTATTTAGTGACAGGTTGGTGAAACACTTCATGAGGGGTTTGTTCCAGATGTTCCCTCCGGTTAAACGTTTTCCACCAATGTGGAGCCTTAATGTGGTGCTAGCAGGGTTAATGAAACCACCTTTTGAGACAATGGCCACATCATGGAAAGTGGCTTTTCTAATAGCTATAACATCAGCTAGGCGGATCTCAGAGTTGCAAGCGTTGGTCATAGACCCGCCGTACCTAAGGTTTTTTAAGGACAAAGTGGTTCTGTCAACGAATCCTCGTTTCATGCCAAAAGTTCCTACGGCTTATCATAAACACTCATCCATTGTCCTGCCCACCTTTTTCGCGACCCCCTCATCGGCTGCGGAAAATGTTCTCCATACCTTGGATGTAAAGAGAGCTCTAAAATTTTACCTTCATCGGACTCAGCAACTTCAATCTACGCAACAACTCTTCGTTGCATATGGTCCTTCGGCGAAAGGAAAAGCAATTTCAAAGCAGGGACTGGCCCGATGGGTCTCGTCGACGATTGCCTTCTGTCATTCCAAAGCGGGAAAACCGCTACAAGGGCGTCCGAGAGCTCATTCCACAAGGGCAACTTCGTCGTCGACGGCGTTGTGGGCAGGACATTTGCCAAGCGGCGGCATGGTCAGTGCCTCACACGTTTACCCGCCATTACTGCCTCGAACGGCAGCATGCGGACGAGATACAAATGGAAAGAGCAGTCTTACGCCATCTGTTTCAATAAGGTAAGCCCTTTTCAAGAAGGGTCTGTACTTATTTTGACATATGTATAGATGGATGTACATAGGGATATGTGTATATATATATAGGTATTGATATGTGCATGTACTGTTGCATATTTTTAAATTGGCATCTTACGTAAGCGTGGTTCGCTATACATATGCTTAGGAGGGTGCCGGATTGCATTCACACCTCTTTTTTCAGGATCACTGCTTTGCATTCTATTCTAAGCATGTGAATCCATGAAAGATCCAATGCTGGAGAAGGAAATAGTTTCTTACCTGTAACTCCATTTCTCCAGCATTGGTATCTTTCATGGATTCACATGCGCCCGCCGGCCTCCCTGAAATGCAATCGTCTTGTATAACTAGGTTTCACCCCATTCTGCTTTGGAGGGGTCGAAATCTGAAGGGAGACGCGGGGCGGGGCATTTATACCGCTACGTCCTAGTGGGGCATGCGTGGGCGGCCCCAAAACGACGTAGATGGGACACAAAAGTGTTGAAAGTTTTCCTATGGAAAACGGCTTTATAAGCATACCGAGGGTTCCCAGTCTGTCGACGGGGAATATTCTAAGGATGTGAATCTATGAAAGATACCAATGCTGGAGAAATGGAGTTACAGGTAAGAAACTATTCCCTTCCTCAATAACTTTTAACTCCCTCAAAGATAAGGGACAGATATTAGCATTAAAGTCACCACATATCACTATCGGATATTTATGGTTGAACTGTTGTAGAATGTTAACCACCTTTACATTTTTGTTTGTACTCACCATGTTTGTAGGATCACATATATTAAGTATTATTGAATCTTGCATTATTGAATCTTGCCTATATGACAACCTTGCTACTAAAACATTCAAAGGAGAATCCTTCAACATAAGGACATGCCATGGGTGTTTCTTTGTGATTAGGAGCCCCCCCCCTTAGGTCGACCTTTGGGACCTTGCGTTGCTGGACGGTGTTACACCCATGAAATAGTATTTTGCAAGATAACCGTTTCCTGAAAGGTATAATCGGGAAACTGTCCAATACAGATACCAAACCATCTTCCTCAAATGGATGACTATAGCCTCTCTTGTTCCATGATAACATTAAGCTATCTCTGCGTTGACTGCTTGTAAAATGCTGTTTAAAGACCACGGGAAGCCACTGCCAATATCCCTGTTCAGTTACTTCATTATCTTTTTCTTCTGTGCTCGGCGGAGCTGGCCTTTCACAAGGTGCTAATCAAATATTCCTATTCAAACACCCAGTACATGTCGGCTCTCCTCGGGCCATGCTTTTGACCAACTGGCCACATCGTGTTAAATGATTAGTCAATTTCTTACACCCTGAATCTATTAGTTCTCTACCATCAGTACCTTTTGATGATTGTACGCCACTCCCTTGTGAAGTCACTATCGAACTCAACATGGTACGTTGTTGGTCCACACTAGGGTGAGATTTAATCGTTAGTATAAACACTACATTGCAGGTGTACCCTAGACGCAGAAGATCAATGTTATAACTCATCACATAGTTGAAGATACCATCAGAATTAAAGCATATGTTTGTAATATAAATGCCCACTTGTTCTACTTGATCTAATAATACTATATCTTTAGTTGTAATTGTCCTTAATGGAGCAATCAAGTCGACAATAGTTGGAACGGCAGATCTATTTAAGGAAAATTGTACATCGTCCCAACAAACTTGTGTTAACTAACACTTTCACAGATTTAATAGATGTTTCAGATACATTGTTGACATCACGAGGTAACCCCTCACTCACTACCTCTGTTATTATTACCATTAATCTGCCATAACTCTGGCAAATTACTTTGTGCCCGAGTACTTCCGCTTTTGCATGGCTCACATTTAGCCAACCTTGGGATTTCCTGGGCACATGGCGGCAAAGACACTGGGCCTCATTACGAGTATGGCGGTAGGGGGTTAACGGCACCGGTAAGGATGCCGGTGCCGTTAACCCCCTACCACCGCATTCCGAGGTCCCTTAGCGGGTCCCACTAGGGCCGGCTGGCGGGACCCGCTAAGGGACCAGAGAGCTAATAACGGGCCCGCTATTTGTGGGCCCGTTATTAGCTCCTTCTCCATTCCCATTGAGCCTATGGGGGCTCGAATGGGGAATGGTTTTCAGAATGGGGAGTTACTGGGTCCTCCAAAGTTAGAATGACCCAGTAAGTCCCCATTCCGACTTCCCGACCCGGACACTGGTTGGAGGCATGGTGCTAATAGCACCATGGCTGCCTCCAAACTCGTAATGAGGCCCACTGTTCTGTACACCATTACTAGTAACACCTTTAGCTTGTTATTTATTGGCTTTAGTCACACCTCTTCCACCAAGTTGTCTGGGTGGAAGCCTTGGGCAAAACTTTGACAGGATCTGTTGCAAAAACTTTTTTAGCAACCCTTTTGTATTTCCGTAAAACAGCTTTATTGCTATACATAAAGCATGATTTACTGAGGTAGACATTTTTCTTTTAACGATAACTGTCTACCTTTCTCGATGGCAGGCTTGGAATCTGGTGAACTTGCTGACTGTAGGCGTTTCAAACTTGTCAATATCTCAATAGTGGTCGAAAGCTCATCCTTAGAAGATGACATACTCTAAATACGATCACACGTTGTTTTGAAGCTAACTTTCAAGTATTTCTGCAGAAGCAATGTTTGTCTAATTTAACTTCTAAGCCTTCACAATTTGCTACCAAAACTGTGTAGATTCTCTAAAGCACTAAACATTTCGCTAGATGACATACTATTATCTTCAATGTTGACACTGATTTCTTCACTCAGATCACAATTTACTTTTGTCTGAATCTCGTCACCAGTGGCTTGTTTTATCTGATTAAGGACAGCTCCCAGGGCCCTCACATTGTGATCTTTCGATGGAAATCATTTAGTTGGGATAATGGTACCCAAAGACCGCTCTGGATCGTTGTTACAA
The DNA here is from genome assembly GCF_040938575.1 of Ambystoma mexicanum. NCBI lineage: Eukaryota > Metazoa > Chordata > Amphibia > Caudata > Ambystomatidae > Ambystoma > Ambystoma mexicanum. Next base: position 173,649,036 of record NC_090925.1, read on the forward strand.
AAAGATGGAAGCACTGCATTATTAAACAGTGAGACAGATTTAGATGGCATTTTCATCATAGACATTTCTGGCGTATAAACTACTTCACAAAAAGACTTTGAAATATTATTACCCAAAAACGCAACCTCCTAGTCCTCCAAAACTTTACCTGGAAGATCAATAGGTGCCAATACTGGGTCACCACCACCAACTTTATTATGTTCCATTGCTTGTATGTTCAATGGGTAAAGAGGGTTTCCATTTGGTAAAATCGATAGAACAGCACCTGACATCCCATCTGCCACATCATTACTACTACGACCATTCTCAACACTAGAGGTGGAACATTCGGGCCCAGCATGCAACAAATGTATTGCTATTAGGTCCCCCTTAGTGTTGCTTTTGTTTGTACCAGGCCTCAGACTTGGCTCAGTGAGTTGTGCACTGAACACATTGTCAACGAGCTTAGAGCGGACACAACCAAGGTCCCTGGTAAGGTCGCCTGCCAGTTCTTTAGCCACAAAGCTGGTGCCATTGTCGATGACTGCCCCAGTAGTACAAGAGCCAGCTTTGGCACAGACACCCACCGGCGGCATTATTTTCGGAAAATATGCTGTCAGCTGTGTACAAGCAACGGCCGATTGTATACGTTATTATTTTCAGGAGAAATATCCGTCTTCCACGTAAAACTTGGAGCCTCCAGGCATTAATCTTCAATAGTTTGAGGCATCATGAATTCTGTGCAAAAATGTATCTATAAACGACCAGTGCACCCTTTTCTCTTTTGCCGGCATCCTCCAGTTGGGTGGAGAGATCTCTTGTTATGGTGTTGGCCTGGACATGAGTTTTCAAGGATGGGAGGTAGTCACTGTTGACTTGAAATACCACACCATCCTTCCTGATGTTGCAGGTTACCTCTACCCCACCATAAGGGCAGGAGGAGTACACCAAGAAATCCCCCCCTTGCCGTTGGAAAATCTTTTCCAGAGGGATATCGTCATCACAATTGTAATGTATATATATATACTGCACCGCCGGCAGTCTATTCACTATGTATAGCCAGCCTTACAGCACCTGTACAGTTATAAAACAACTTGTTTTCTTCAGTGTTCTTGTTCTGTGCATGTGCAATCTTCCTTTCACACGTGAAAGGTTACTCCATTCCTTATTTCGTTGATTATTTAATCAGCAACCTTAGCGTCGTTCTTCCTCGTCATTAATCATGTCTGCACATGCTGAAATTCACGTTGTTCAAATGGATCCAACACATCATCCTTGGACTTTCACTGCTGAGGGAGTAACATACTCCACTATGTAAGGTCCACTCAATTGCAGTTTGTGCCACTTTCTGGTAAATTTCCAGAAATTCCAGTTGTTGAAAGATCTTCATCTATGTTCTGAGATGACCCACCACTCCCCCCTACCTCCCCCCCAACCTCCCCCCCAACCCAGCATGTGAGTTGACCTGAAATGACAGATACTAGCAGTCGTACATGTCAAATATGAACATAACTCATTTCCTAACATTTCTGCAATCTTCTGGGCATCATGTCTGCTCCTTGATGGAGGAGACAAAGGCATTCTCATTTGTCTCCCTGTCACTAACTCGTGGGTGCGAGGTGGTGGTCTGACTTAGGCTGATTGCTTAATGCATGCAAGACTAGGGGTAGGCAATATAGCCATCCCTTCTTCAGTGTCAATTTAAGCTTTGCAATCCTCTCTTTAAGGAGACTGTTGAGTCTCTCACATATGCCGTTAGCTTGCGGGTGATGAGCAGAAGGCAACTTGTGCTTGATATTCAATAATAGACTAATCTGTTAAAATACTTCATTAACACAGTGGGGCCTATTATTGGATCTCAGCACCTCGCACACGCCCCATCTTGGAAAGTCTTCTCGTACTAAAAACTTTGCTGTGCAAGTGGCATCAGGGTGTACACAAGGACATACTTTGATCCACTACGTATTTGCAGCATATCGACATAGTCAATATGGAAATGCTGAAAAGGACTGTTCGCTCGAGGAATCGCTCCTCTAATCGTTTGCAGTGTATGCCCAGTGGTAAACCTTTGACATACGATGCAATTTACTACATAACAGGTTCGATACAAACTAGTCCTCCGCAATATTTGTAATGTATTTGTATTTTATTTATATAGCGCAGCCAGGCCTGAGGGTTCTGCAAGGCTTTCCCTAATAGTTACCTGCGCAGGGTAGTGCAGCTGTTTAAGCGCTAACAATGCTACTGGCATCACCGGCTTTCCAGTGCTGTTTTGTCACCATAATGCTTCATAGGGGGATAAAGAACACACCCTTAGTTTCTATAATTCTTGCTATTCCTGTGGTGCACTGCCCTGAATTTCCATTAACTGTGTTCTTGGTAAATGATTAAACCCTTCATTTACTACCATTGTGACTGCTTTCTCCTTTACATCTGGAGTATCAAAACTTGAAATATCTGGTGAATATGCAACCCTTTTGGCCTCTACATCTGTGGCTATGTTCCCACGAGAAATAGCCAGTTCACTTGGTATGGGCTGCATATTTAAATAATGGCTACTGGGAGTTGTAGAGCCTTAATAAGCCTGTCCAATAATGCTGCGTGCTGCACTGAAGTGCCATCCATTCTGAGGTAGCCCCTTCTTTTCCAACATGCTAATCCAGAGTGCACGGTTGACATCACATAGGCGGAGTCACTGTACAGTCACTTCTCCCCTGCATGATTTTCGAGCACGACAATAAGCGCCACAAATTCTGCTGCTTGCACTGAAAAGTGAGATGGTAGTCTTGCGCTTGCTACAACCTCGTATTCGCTGCTTGCTCTCACCACAGCTGCCCCAGAATGCCTGTCCCCACTAGTTTGATCGATTTTCGAAGAACCATTAATAAAGAGAATCTCCCCTTCTGCTAGTGCATTTTCCTTTACGCGAGGGATGTCATCGTAGAACTCCTCGTATTTCCTAATCATTCACATGCCTCCCCTCTGCCACAGGCCCGGCTACAAATGTGGCAGGGTTCACTATTTTACATCTGACTATTGTAATCGCTGGATTCGATATGATCACCTCATATGCAGAATCTGAGATGTCAACGTACCCTTATGTTTCTCCAAAATGACAAAAGAAGCATGCTCCACAAAGAGTGTATTAGGACACCCCATTACAATACTGGTAGACTTCTCAATTGCGAACGTGGCTGCCACCAGCGACTGTTCGCAAGGAAAGTGCCCCTTCATAACTGGATCTAGAATCCCACTGTAATATACCAGAGGTGTATACCTAGTGTAGTCTTCTGTGTAACTACTGATGTCATAACTTTCCCATTTGTGTGTGAAAATAAAAGAACTCCTCTGCATAATTGTGAATTCCTAAAACAGGAGCTGCACATATTGCTTTGTTCAATTCTTCAAACCCTCACTCAATTTCCTCAGACCATTCTATTTTCTCATTGTTTACCTGTTCTTCATTTAGAGCTGCAAAAGAGGTCTTGTTTATGAAATATGATCAAACACCCATGCTCTAACATAATTATATGGTCCCAAAAACTGCTGCTTTTTCTTTACCATGTGCGGTTTTGCTGTTTTCGTGCTCTCCTCAGCTCAACGGTGTGACTTTCCCTCATGTGAGATCAACTGGCCTATGTACAAGACCCTGTCTTGACAATACTGTAACTTTTCTTTGTTTACCTTGTATCCCTTGTCTGCTAGGATAGTCATTAAATGGATCGAGTCTTGCCTACACTCGTCCTCTGTAGTGCTACAAATCAGAATGTCATCTACGTACTGTATCACAACGCTCTTCAAATAAATATTGCCTAGGTCCATCTGGGGGACCCTATTAAAGATCGACGGGGACTCGCTGTACCCTTGTGTCAAAAGGGTGTTTCAGATGAGTCTGGCGGAACGAAAAGGAAGGCGAGTCCTTGTGCAATGGAGTTTAGAAACACATTTTTCGAGTCAGTCAGTGTAAAATATTGCACTTCTACTGGGATACTGCATAGTATTGTTGCTGGATTAGGAACTAAATGATAAACTGCCTCTACAATCTGGTTAATCGGTCTCATGTCTTGTATGAATCTCCACACCTCCCCCTTTGATTTCTTGATAGGGTGCACCGTGGTATTGCACAATGATTCTGACAGTACCAGAATACCTTGTTCCATCAGTGCTGAAATAGTTTTACAAATCCCTTTATCCACCTCTAGAGACATGGGGTACTGTCTTGCTTGAGGTAAAATTGCTCCTAGCTTCAACTTTATCTTACCTCCCCTAACACCTTCAATAGGTCTATGTCATGGGGGCCTGTAGTCCATAAAGTGCTTGGCACCTTTTCCAAGTCTTCATCAAAAAATGCTGGATGCTGCCACACTATCGCAATTTGTTTTGGGGTCTCTTTTCTCTATTCTAATCCAATATGTAATACTCATCTTGAATATTACTTGATCTGTTAGATCATCTCTAAATATATCATCGCCAGTCTACACCCTTCCCCAATGGCTATCATTGTTCTCCATGGCCTGCCCTCATCTGTTCCTTTGAGCATTGCCATTTCCGCTCGTACTATGGCTACATTTAACTCAAGGGGAAAAAGTCTGCCTTTCCTCTTCGTCCATTGGTATCTGCGGCCTGAACAAGAATTCATCCGATATTCTCCATCTTTCCCACTAAGCCGGGTAGCTCTGTCAACCGAATGTGTACCCGATAAAGAAAAACTTCTGGCTCTAGTTGCATTCCTCGCAGAGCCAGTTGCCCTGTAAATGCGAATATAAATTTGCCCCCATTCATATAATGTTTCCCTGCAGTAGAGCACACTATGCCTTCATCAGTGAAAGAAATCGTCATGTTAAGCGTCGTCATTAAATCTCGTCCTAGAATGTTAATTGGTGTCTGCCTTAAGTACAATAATGGAACGGATACATCACACTCTCCTATGGAGACTTGTAATTTGTCTGTAAAAGGAACTCGACTTTTAGCTCCAGAGAATCCCTGAGCATTCATGGCAATTCCCAACATTGGATATTTTTCCTCTCGTATTCATGAACGAGTAGCCCCAGTGTCTACTAGAAAAGAAAGATTTGCCTCCCATCGTCACATCAACCCTTGGTTCCTATTGGGGGTCTGGTGTCACTGATCGTACTGAACACATAAAGTTGCCCTGTGAGGTGTCCTATTGTGGATACATGCATACCCCTGTACCTGTGAAAGGACTTTCTCCCATCACACTGACACCCCATATTCTAGGTGTCAGTAATTGTCCTCCTGTGTTCGCATTCTGCTGCATCTCCATGGGTGCATACTTTGACGGTGGATTCAATGGTGCTTGCTGTGGCTGCAATGTTTGTTGCTTTTGCGGCACTTGTGCCTGATACACTGTCTGATCTTGGGTGAACCCATGCCTAGCTTGTGTGCTGTATGCTGGAAGATAAGCTGTCCCCCCTCTTGAGAATTGCCCATTCTGTACATACCCTTGGCCCCCACATACACGCACAATGTGCCCTGTCATCCCACATGTTCAACATACAGGGGGAGTCCTTCTGACTAATCATCCTTGGTCAAATCCTCCTTGAACATTCTGATTATCATTCTGCATATCCTGAAAACTGCTTTGATTATTCTGAAAACCACCCCTTCCTCTGTAGCCCATTTCTCTGCCTCGTGGCACAAATCCATTCCCTTCTTGGCCCATCTGGCGCTGATTTTTCACCTGTGAGGTACCCTCGGTTTGCTGTATTCCCAGTCATTCTCCACTTGTCAATAGTGCCCATTCTATGGCATATTTTGACAACTTGAGGAATCCAATTTAGTTCAGAAAGAATTGTCTCACATCCTTTTTTTCTATTTTTCTCCTGTAACAGCCGACAGTGATGCATTAGTCAACTGTATCACTGCCATGGCTTTGCTTCCATTCCCACTAGTTTCTTGAGTTGCCTCTGTACTTGATCAGGCAATCCCTGACTTAACATGTGGTAAAACTGCCACTGTTTTTCCCACGGCTCTCGGGTTTCAAGAGTCCAGCGTTCCTGAATGTAAGCAAGCGGATCCTCGTCTTATATCTTGCATGTCATAATTGCACCCATGTATGACGTGTCAGGATACTGCACCCTGAGAACTTTCCAGACATCTGCTCTACAATTATTAAATGTTCCTCTATCGGGTGCTGTCTTCTGTGTCGTGACACTTGAGTAGCCTACTCTCATCCAAATGTCATCAGCTCTTTCCCCGAGAATGGCTGCTAGGAGACCCTTAATTTCTCCTCTTATTAGAGTATTTCCCCTGTCATTTTCTCGAATTCATTAATTCATTTTCCTGCACCCGCCGTTAAACTGGTAAGTTTGTATCTTAAATTACCTTTATCCATTTTCAGCCATGGAATATACTGCTGTCTGGCCCCTCCTTTCTTCAATAAGGGGAACTACGTGAATCCCAATCCACAATCTGCTCACATCGTCTGATTATCCATAGTGGGAACAATGGTTTCTGATCGCCTTCTACCTGCCAATGACCTCAGCCTTCTCACATATGGCGAGACTCTCCCTTTTCACTATATGATCATCCTCTAGGACGCTCTGGATATGCTACAGGATCTGGTGTCCTATCCTTCTCTCCTTTCCATCACTTAATCCCTTGTTCTATGTCTGTGTTCATATTAGATTGCTCACTTTTCTGCTCTGTTTTGCATGCTTAAAGAACTCCTTTCTTTTGGTCTCTTCTGGACTATCATCACTGCTATAAGCAGGTGCTTCATATATCTGGTTACTGTACCCTGTCGCCGCCTTCAGTTCCTTTAATGGATACAATCCTACCATTTACTTCTGGTGAGGTAAGGGAAGCAGAAGGCTCAAAACCTTCCTCCTTACACTGATTAAGCATCCAATCCTCCGGCGGTGGATCCTCTCTCCCCTCTTGGTACATCTTCCAAAGCTCTAAAATAGCCTACCTCTTCTCCAAATGTTTTCCCAGTGTATGCAGTGTGCAAGTATGTGGTCATTTGCTGTATAACCGCTTTTGACAGCGGTCCCCATTGCGGCCATGGCATGAACATTTTATCTGCTGTGCCCTTTACCCACTCTGCACTATACTGTTTGAGCTTAAGCATGTGCTTTGGCAACATTTTACACAAGTGAATCAGTGGAGTAATATCTCCCATTGTGACAAGTCTCAATTGTCAATACTATCCAGTATTTGCTTGATTGTTAATTTGTATAGCGCCTATTCACAATGTGTTTCAAAGTGCTTCAAGGCATGGGAGGGTGCAAGGGAAAATACAATAACATTCTTGCAAGGCCGTGAGTCATTCAGAATGAGTAATATAGTATTATACTATGTTTGACGACATTTCTGATAGTGCAAGTGCATATATTATGGTGAGGGAAGGGGGGAGAGAAGGAAGGCAAGGGAAAGGAAGAAAGACGGAGAGACAGAGCGTAAGGTGAGCAGAAGCAAAGCAGGCAAAATTCAGTGTTAAGGTGCTGTCAACCGATGGATGCACATCCCCGTGAAACAGGGGTCAAAAACTGAAACACATATGAATGATCCAAGCGACAGGCAGGAGCGTGCTGTGATGCAAAGGGAGGGAGGGAGGAGGAGGAGGAATAATTGCCCTTTTCTTCATCGTGATGCCCTTGATCTAAGAGTTAAGAGCAGAAAGGAAGAGGCATGGCTATGTAGGAGGGTGGGGCTTAGGCCAGATGACCTAGATCCACTTTGACCTGCTTCCCATCTGCAAAGGCAAAGAGAGGGAAAGTAGGGAAAACGAGCGGCAACCAGGAAGGCGCCCGGTGTGTGGGGCTAAGGCCTTAAGTGGGGGAAAAAGCAGAAACCAGGAAGGCACCAGGTGGGTGGGGCCTAGGCCAGGTGACCCAGATCCACTTGCACCTGCTCCCCATCTGCAAAGGAAAAGAGGCTGGAGGGCTCCTTAAGGAGGGAAAAAGAGTGGCAACCAGGAAGGCACCATGTGGGCCGGATTAAGGCCTCCTTAAATGGGGAAAAAGATAGGTTTATAAAAACAGAAAATATGAGCATGCTCCAACACTCGCTGCTCAAAACATCTGCTTCTCAATATCCTCAACCCACTTTTTGGTTGGTGCTGACAATGACCTTAAATAGACATTAACTTTTTACCTTCACTTCGACTTTATTCTTGTTGCTCTTTTTTTAACAGACACGTAGACAGACTAGTCGACTCGTTTACATTTAAACCATGGTACTTCTCTTCATCATCTTGCCCCTAAAATACCCTTACTAGAGTTTAACTTGTCTCCTAACATAAACCTGTTTATGCGCTGCCTAATTTACCCCGATTGGGGTGTGGGACGAGTTCTTCTAAAACCCCTTGAGTTAGGAATCCTAGGCCTTATCTCAAGCGCTCTTCGTTTACACTTTATAATCAAGCACTCATGCAGTCTGCAATTCAAATTGTCTTTGAACTTGGCCTTGTAAAGTATCACTGCTCCTGAGAATAGAAGCGAGTTTGAGCACGTTGTTATCTTCAAGTCCCGATGCACTTTGCCCGTTTTCTATTTCCATCCATCCCATATGACAGGAGACCATGTTTGAGCTCCTTTCTTCACATTTAATGATATTAAATGAATAAGCCTTGACACTCGTAGTGTTTTAGTCGCACCTTAACAGGAGCGTTTCTCACTTTCTTTGTATCTCTTTGAATAGATAACCACTTCTTGGCTGCCCCACCGTCTTCTCAATCCTTCCTTGATTTTCAACTTTTTTCTCTAATGCTCCACACTTTCAGCCCCCCTTTCATGGCTTCTGGCTTACTAAAGTTGCCACATCAAATATCCAGTTTCTATACATGTGTGTATATATATTTGTGGCACCGCCTGCAGTCTATTCACTACGTATAGCCAGACTTCATGATTACTTAGTCTACTTGCGTTGCAGCATCTGTACAGTTAAATAAATGACTTATATTTTGTTCAGTGTTCTTCGCATATGCAATCTTCATTTTGCACATGAAAGGTTACTCCATTCCTTATTTCGTCATCAGATTCCATAAGGTCTATGCATTCTCTTCTCTGATCATCCTTCTCAGTGCGTCACTCCTTTCTTGTGATGTCACCAACCTCTTTTGTTCACTGCTTCACACTTTTTCAGGGATCTCGCTTAAGAGACCGTCATCTCTTCAGGTACATCTTATAGGTCTTTCTCAATGGATACGTTGTTTCGAAGATCTTTCGCGGTAGTTATTATCAGTGTTGTGCATGTCGCAATCTCCGGCTTACAACATATATGCAGAATAAGGGTGGGACTTCTGGTAGAGGCATTTGGACCCTCCTCTACACTTTCTCTGGATGTAAGTCAAACTTTGAGCTGGGTTTTCATCCCCTTTTGTCATGGTATTTGGGTTTTCTTCTGATTGTGAATTGGTATACAATTTCAGGGTATTTCCTTCCAGTGTGTAATGCCACTTAAAACTGAAAGGAAGGTACATTTCCCATCACCAGTTTGTTCTCCTACAGAGATAAATTGATTGTTCCTAAAGTGAAATTCTATTTGGTCTCACTGTTCAATCATGTGGCATGTACCATTTAAACTCACATAATTGGTACTTTGTTTCAATTTAATTGGCTGGTTAGTCTGAGTCCCGAGAACCTTGTTCACACAGTCAATCAGGAGTCATAACCCCCGAAGGAGGTCATTCCCCAGTAGACCAGGTGTGCCCTCTGGATTGATGACTATCACCAGGTGATTCACACCATGTCGCCCAATTTTGATCACCAGATACGCAGTCCCTTCGACAGAAATCATTTCCATCGAAATTTTGGAGTTGTGCAGGAAGAGGTTTGAGGGGAATTTGGTGACTCTATTTGGTCAAAGGCCTTTTTGGATGGAAGGGTGGCTTGGGATCCAGTGTCCACCAGTGCTGAGAATGCACATTGACCCTGTACCTCTTTCCAAGAAAATGTGATTTTGCGCCAGTTTAGCAGTTAATTCTTTTTATTTTGCACTCGGACACTGTGTGATCATGGACAGTTTTTTGTGTCGGAGTCCGGGAATCTGTAAAGGAAATGTTGAACCCAGAACATACAGGCTTGGGAATTCCCCTTTTTCCCCTGATTCTTTGCTGCCCCCCCACCCCCCCTTTTCCTGGAGACAGTTGCCTGAACCTGTTTGGGAGGTGTACCCCTCAGCTTTCAGGGTCACCTGGGTGACATTGATGGAGTTTAAGGATTAATGGCTATGGGTCAGTCACCATACTTACCCAGTTTAAGTTAGGGTCTTTTGGGTCCCATTTTACCTTTGGAGTGGTTCCTGCATACCTAAAAGAGAAGATTTTCTTCCCTGGATCCTCCAGGGATTATTCCCCTTCAAACAGGAGGATGCAGACTTCATCCACAAAGTGGGTTTTCTTTGGCCCTTGATTTTTCCTACTTACCCTCTGTTCCCTAAGCTCCAGCTTTTTGGGGGGTAGGAGATTTGTGTTCAGGTTCAGAGATTTCCATGGGATTTGCTCTGGTGGAAAAGGAAGTTTTGTCTAGGCCATTGCATCTCCCTGCCCCCGGACCCACTCCTCTGGAACCTGTTGGTTGTTGGGTTTTTTTTCCCGTCATTTCTCCAGGGCACTAGACCCTGGTGTTGAGCTATTCTGAGCCCTCAACATGTGACCCAGGTCTTTTGTAAAATGTTGGCCCTGGCGCTCCAGTTGAGACATCCTTTTTGGTTGGTATGGGGCTCTAGATTCATACATTTGCTGCTCCCGGAAAGGGTAGCTGTTCCTTCTGCCAGAGTAGCTTGGGTATTGAGTTTCCTTGATAGCCTCCATCCTTGGTCTCCCTTCTCCCTGATTTAGTAATCCATTATCCTAAAAGTGGGGAGAGAAGATTGTTCTGGAAATTGGGGTTTGAAGGGTATTTGGGAAAGAAACTTAGGTTTGGGGGTGGAGTTTTTCTTCCCTCCTGGGGGATGTTCTATGGATGTTTTGTGAAACGTTTCCTGGGGGCAGTACTTACCTGATTGGACCACCCCCTTGTGCCAGAGGAGTCCATACATACCCCAAGATGGGTCTGTTACCCTTGTACCTAGCGCTGATATAGGTGGCAGGTCAGGTGGAGAGTTGGTTGGATACCCTGCCTGGCTACCACCCGATTGTGTTGGATCAGAGGATATTCTCTGCCTCTCATTCTGCTTATTAGCAGTATTATTATTTTTAGGCCCCTCCATTTCTAAGTCCAAAATGGGTGTATTTTTCAACTCTGCCACCCTTGCAGCAGTGGGTGTGTTTGACGTGTTGGGGGTTTTAGAGTTATTATTGTTCTCAGTGGGCTTTTGTACTTCATAAATCCAGGTGGCCTGTTCTATCACCCAATCTAGGGTCCTCCGATTATGGAAGTCCCTTGCCAGTTGGGTCATGATGTATTTTGGGAGTGCATGGAATATTAATGAACTCCCGGCTATTTGTGTTCACCTGCCTAAGAGGTCTGGGCAAATGCCCACTTCAGCTCTTGCACAAACTCTCTAGGGGCTTGGTCTTCTCCACACTGTAGCTTGTAGGCCGCCTTGTGGGCCTCCTGAGGATTCCTGTGAATGGAGAAATGCTTTAAGATAGCCGCATTATAGGTGGACCATCTTTGTTGATCTTCATCCTCCAGCCTTGCAAAGAAGCTGGAGTATTCCGGTGAGAATGTTCATTTGATGAACTTCATGGAATTTTGATCATTTTTGATGCCAAATGATGTCATCGGGTAATACAGTGGGGGGCGTGGCCTGGAGCCGATGGCGTGCAGCGGCTGATCCGCTGAGCTCCGGCCGAGATGCCGTTTCCAGATCCTTTTTCTCCGGCACATGCGAAGCAACAGCCCGCTGAGAAGAACGCAGTTGTGGGGGAAGCGGTTCCTGCCAAGAATCGCTCGAAGGGTCGGATTATTGGACCCCCTGGACAGCAGTGGCGGGCCCGGAATACGCTCCCTCCCCCGCCAGGCTCGGCTCCAAGATGCCGCCCTGAACAGGTTGGCAGGGCCTCCGTGTGAAGCACCCACACCAGCGCGCTCCCGAGCCTGGGCACCAGTCGGGTTCGGTGAGGAGGCATTGCCCAGCGGAGCGGACCTCTAAGCGACACCCGACTGTGGCCAACGCCGGAATCCTGGGCTCCCGCCCTACTCCCCCTTCACCGTAGAGATCGCTCCGGCTGACATTATGCGCCGACGCGGCATCACACGGGGTCCCCTGCGCAGCCCCGCACCACGGCCAAGCTGCAAGTGCCCTGACGGGGGAGCACACAGAAGTACGCGCCGACGCTGCCAGCCTTTGGACCCCAGGAGCCACTCCCGACTTCAACGCAGCTGCCCTTTCTGAAGCGGGGACAACGTGGGAGCAGCGGCTGAGTCAAGTCGATCCGCTGGTTCACCCAAAGGACCAGATCCTGGTCGAGACGGCGGAGGGGACACGGGACGCAGGAGCCTGGCAGACAAGGTGCGTGCAACTGCAAGACACCCGCTAGCGGGCCCCCTGGTTCCGCCCCCCCTTGTCACCGCCTGCATCCACCTCCTCGGCTGGACCACCTCGGGCACCCATTTGGGCCCACATGGAAAGGGGAGACTATTTCCATCCCACCATCACAATCCATTGCTGAGCCCCACGCGCTCCAATACCAATACGCCTGTGGCCGGGGTGCAAGCGCAGTGGGGGCAGTGATAGCGAGAGCCTGGAAAATTTTGTGGAGGCCCGGAGTACTCCACACTAGCGGCCAGCACCCCAGATTACTACCAACTACAGTTATCGAACTCTCTGGGCACGCTCAACTCGGGACCCTCCCTTCTGGACACATAAGCAAGTGGCCCCCAACTTTTTACCCCCACGGTAACCCAGATCCCGAGCTTCAGTGCAACTGCTACTGTTCTCCCAATAGGGCCGCCAAAAACAAAACTAAAGCTGCCACCATGGACTCCTTTGTTTCAACTAGGGCAAAGACCCCCACCCAAGCCAAAACTAGCCCCTCCGAAAACACTCGGCCGACTGAGGCGGAGGCCAGTGATAATCACTCTCAAATCCTCGACGCTATTGCCTCATTGAAAACCCATATAGACTCCAAGATCGAGTTTAAGATAGATATACAACTCATCCGACAGGATGCTCGCAACTTGGCGGAGAGGGTGACGACCTTAGAGAATTCAACAGAGGAAACGTCCGGGGCCACCGCAGCCCTACAGTCCGAAGTCTCGAACTTGAAAAGGAAGGTCGCATTCCTTGAGGAAAGGGCTGAAGAGGCCGAAGGTAGGGCCAGACGGGGGAATATCAGGATCCTGGGAATCCCAGAGGGGAACGAAGGCTCGAATACCACAACCTATGTCGAAACCCTGCCGGTACAAGAGATTGGGGCCGGCAAGCTGTCACAGGGATTTGCGGTCGAAAGGGCCGACAGGTCCCTCCAGAAATGACCTCCCCCGGGCTCGCATCCACGACCAATAATAGCTAAGATACTAAATTTTCAGGACAGGGAAATTATATTGAGACACTCCAGGGAAACAGGTCCTATCGAACGAGGAGACTCCAAGATCTCCATATACCCGGACTACACTCAGAAGGTGCAGAGGGAGAGGAATTCATTCGTCCCGATCAAGGCAAGGCTTCGCCAACTGAACTTCAAATATAGGTCTAAGAGTCATCCATAAAGGGCGAGTAGTATTCCTTGACAACCCGGAGGCAGCCAACATGTGGCTAGAAGATAATAACCTTGCTGATGGCAAGGACGCTCCACGGAAGGAAGACTGAACCCCAGAGACCTTTCACGGCACCTGCACGCGGCCATAAAGAAGTACATGAAACGCACATTGCCGGACCCTAGAAGGTAATCCATTCAACAGTTTGCCATAGGAAACGGCCCTCGTTTGGCCCCACCGCCTCGCACCAGCCCTACCCCCAGCGAAAAATCCAATCGGGCCAGTTCTTCGCCCGACCCAACTCGTGCCCGATTCCCGGATGGGTTCAGACGGCTCGAGAGCACCTGAGCACCGCAACAGTGTTGTAGTTGCTGGGTGCACCAGTTTGAGTTATGTTACTAGTTTCGTTAGTTTCACAGTCTTCGTTTCACTAATGCCAGAAAGACACAAAATGGATACAGGTAATGAACCAAGTGACCGCGAACCAGAGGCCTCCCGCCCGCAGCCCGCGGCCTGACGTCACACCAGGCCAAAGGGATTGTACCTCATGCCAAATCTGGAACACTGAATCAATGGTGTCACATCTCACCGTGATGACGTGGAACGTGAGGGGAATGGGCTCGTACCTCAGAAGAAATCGCATACAATCCTTCCTCAGGAGGAAAAAAGTCTCGATTGCAATGTTACAAGAGACCCATCTCACGGAGGACGCCATGTCCAAACTAGCAGACCGATGGGAAGGGACTGTGAGTGGGTCCCATACTCCAAATACGCGAGAGGCGTGCTAATATGGGTGAACCCGAACGTGCCCTTCCAGCTACAGGGGTGCGAATCCGACAAGGTAGGAAGATTCGTGATAATGTGGGGCACCATAGAACAGACCCCGATTTGCCTGGCCAACACATACTTTCCACAGCACGGAATCCCGTCATACCTCAGCGCATTAAGTGCTAAATTGGCACACCATCGTGGCCGAACCTTTATATGGGGTGGAGACTTTAACTGCGTCATGGACAGATCCCTCCCTCCTCCCCAAACAAGCAATCCCGCAACTCGCACCCTGACGGAAACACTCGACCAACTTGACCTGGTGGACATCTGGAGGGCACAACACCCAGCTGACAGGATCTACTCACATTATTCAGCCCCCCACGGAGTCCACACAAGAATCGATTACTTGTTCATTGACAGGGAACAGGTTCCGCTGGCAATAGCCACAGAGTACTTGGGGAGATCTATCTCTGACCACTCTCCGCTGAGCATGCAATGGCAGCTAAGGGGACCCAAACCCCCAATTCCCTTGTGGAGGATGCCCACCGCGACACTAGATGACCCAGAGTTCAGAGAAGACCTCGCCGACAGATTAGAGGAATATGTCGAAATCAACAAAGGATCGGTGTCCACCTGGAGCACACTGTGGGAAGCCATGAAGGTGGTTACCAGAGGAGAAATTATATCCAGAGCTGGCGGCATTCGCAGACAGTTAAAGGCGACCCTGGAGGCACATGAAGCAGAGATCACCCGCCTGGAATCCACCTCAGACATCTCTCCAGAGGTCGAGGGGAAACTGAAAGTAACACGTGAAAAATGTCAGAAGTCCTGGGACAGATTGGCGAAATTTGACTTTGCAACATATACCACTAGATCCCACAAAGAGTCAGACAAACCGGGCAGATTGCTGGCCTGGCTGTGCAGGCGAGAACACCCCAAACACCTGCCTACGGAGATAAGGGATGAAGGAGTATCCCACAAGACACAAATGCGGATCAACGAGGCATTCGCTAAATTCTACTCAAAACTGTACGCCCATGAAGCCCAGATACCCACCGCGGCATTAATAGAAACCCTAGAGGAGATAGGCCTACCCCAAATATCCCGCGAGCAGAGAGACGAACTGGAGTTGGAGATCACTGCCGAAGATGTGAGAGAGGCTATCGGGTCGCTCGCCACCAACAAGGCCCCTGGTAGCGACGGCCTTCCGCCGGAATTTTATAAAACATATGAATCTATTCTCACCCCCATCCTGCACGAAGTTTACCAGGAGGCCTACGCAAACGGGATCTTGCCCAACACTATGAAAGAGACTATAATCATCCCCATGCTAAAGCCGCACAAACCACCCACTGATTGTGACTCCTATCGACCTCTGGCCATGCTAAATTATGACAGCAAGATTCTCACCTCGATATTGGCCAGCAGACTTGCTAGAGTGATGGGGTCCATAATTCACGAAGACCAGAACGGATTTGTTCCCGGACGCAACACCACAGCTAACCTGAGGAGGCTTCAGCACATCATGGCCGAAACCTATGAATCCGAGGAAGACCTAGCGATATTGTCACTTGACGCCATCAAGGCCTTCGACTCCATCTATTGGGAGTGGCTTGTGGAGGTCTTGAGGAATTTTGGTTTTGGTAAGGGATTCATTAGATGGATCCAGGTACTCTACAATTCTCCAACGGCCAGGGTCAAGACAGGCAGAACAGTCTCGGAATCCTGGGAAATACAGACAGGGATGCCCAATCTCGCCCATGCTGTATATACTGGGTCTAGAACCGATCGCCATATACTTCCAGCAACAGTTCTTCGATGCTGGCATTAAGGTGGGCAATGTCTATAATATATCATTATATGCAGATGACGTCCTTCTCTACCTAAGGAACCCCGAGGTCAATGCACCGACAGCACTGGAGGTACTTGATAAATTTGCAAAATACTCTGGAATACAGTTTAGCAGACACAAATCCTCTGCGCTCCCTCTAGCCAGATTGCGAGACATCCCAGCAAACGATCTCCCACCTACAGGGATAAAGTGGCAACTAGACAAGTTCCGGTACCTAGGAATCAATGTGGGCCACACTCCGCAGCTCACACATGAGCACAACACTGAAGTTGCAGTCACCAACCTCCGGCGATCTATAAAATTCTGGTCCATACTCCCACTAGCGATGGTGGGAAGAGCGGCGATTGCCAAAATGATAATTCTCCCCCCGATTCCTGTACTTCTTTGTGAACATTTCCGACTATGTTCTGCCGCACTTATTCAAGAAACTAGAGGCTATCATCGGGGACTTTCTGTGGGGCCCCCACAGGCACAGACTGTCACTGGCCACGTTAACTCTGCCACATAAAGAGGGAGGAATAAAACTCCCAGATCTCCAGCTCTACTACCTCGCCGCCCAGCTCAGCCATATCACAAAGTGGTTGTCAGATGAACCATCAGCCGAATTAGGGCTACTGAAGCAATTTCATATCAACCTAATCCCCAAAGAAACTCTATGGTACCCTCTCCAGCAACCCTTGGACATCCCCCTAATCGTTGAGCTCGGCAGGAAGATATGGGCCAGGACCTGCTACATAAGGAATGTGAAACACCCGTACTCTCCTGACAACCCCATAATGGTTGATGTGTGCAAAACGAAGGCAGAGCTCTCCATAGCTAGGAGATGGGAAGAAGCTGGCATATACATGTGGGGGGACTTGTTCGGAGAAGGAGGATTCAGGGACTTTGAGTCGCTACAGGACAATGAAGGATTATCCAAGGGCCAATTCCTCTGGTACCACAGGCTCAAACAGGCCGCCAAGAAGCAGTGGAACAGCTGGCCAGAGGAACCCACCCCGGATCCGCTACTGCAGGAACTGCACGACTTCTCGGATGGATGGAGACCAATCTCCAGGCTTTACAACAAGCTCATCGATAAACCTAATCCCAAAGGAATGGCACTGAAGGCGAGATGGGAAGCAGATCTTGAAACACCACTCACCGATAAGGAATGGGAGAGAGCATTAATATACCCCAAGAAAGTGTTGAGAAACTCCAGATTTGGTCAAGTACAACTGAACGTCCTTTACCGGACATACATGACTCCTCAAAGGGTTGCTTCATTCAACGAGAAGGTCTCACCGGTGTGCCCATGGTGCGGGAACGACAAGGCAGGCATGCTCCACATGTTCTGGACCTGTACTAGGGCGATGTCACTCTGGTCCAAAGCTAAACAGTCTTGCAAGGACGCTGGAATGGAAAGGTGCGCCTGGACACCCGGAGAATGTCTACTAGGAACTTACCCCAGACCAAGTAAACTCAAACATATTGTGAAGTTGATGGACATTTCATGTATATTAGTTAAAAGAACCATAGCAATGGCCTGGAAGACACCTGCAGGTCCCAGGCACGAACGGTGGTTAAACGAAATGGCGAGATGGACGGCTGCCGAAACCAGGGCCTGGCAGGAAGGAACCATAACCAGTGGGGACGTCGCAAGTGGCACTCTGGACTCCTGGAAGGCCATCCTGAGAGACATGCGCTTCAACGCAGACCATAAGCCTCCCTGAGAACCCATAACGCTCTGTAGTAACTGATCTCTTGCACCATCACAGAGTTGATGCCCCCTGAAACTGTTTCCCCTCACTTCCCGAGTAACCAGTATTTTGTTCTTCACACGCCATCCCGGACTCTAAACGTATCACCACACGAAGACTGTTGTTTATGTGGTTGTTCTTTCTTTTTTGTTTTAGTTCGTAAGTTTGTATTGTTTTATTTTTGCCCCAAAACCAATAAAATACTTAAAACATTTTTTTTTAAAAATCAGGTAATACAGTTCTGGATGCTCCCATACTGAGTATTTGGCATTCTTGTAATATGGTGTCACAAAGCTCTTGGTGGCTTTTATGTGCCAAATTGGGTCTTTTACAAGACCTCTCTTCTGTTTGGCAGCCTTCTTTTTCCGCTGCACCTGAGTCCACTCACCCTCTGACTCTGAGCTGCTATTATTGTTGGTCCACTCCCTGTCCTCTAGGTGCTCCCTACCTCTGAGACTGGGAATCCAATCTCTCCCAGAATGACGAGGTCTGGTCTCTTCCCCCCTGTGGTGCTGTTGGCTTCTCTGGGTCATTTTTCTTGGGCTCCCCTTCCGGGTATTGTGGAGAATTCCCCCCACCTCTCTAAATGCGTGCAGACTTTTAAAATAATCTTTTGAGGCCTGGACTCTGTTACTTCTGTGTGCAAAGCAGACCAGGTGATCCCTTTGTAACTTTGATTTCTGCCAGTCTAACCCCCGGATAGTTTCATCATAGGAGCCCTCCTGGTCAGAAGTACATGCTAGGGTATTTTTAAATCTGAATTTCCGTCAATATCTGATAAGGACTGGCCCTCCGGGTCAGTTGGTGTAGGCCTGATTCCCTGTTCTTGCAAACTGGCAGGCATGAAGTTAGCAGCACCCTGTGAATATTATGTGGTGCATTGGCTTGAGGTCCCTGGTACAGAGGACATCACTCTGTGATCAGAGGGTGCCTTTCCATACTATAACTGGTCGGGGTGCTTCAAAGCCTGCTGGTATTTGGCCATTGCCTTTTCCAGTCTGTCAGATTTGTTTTTCTCAGCCCCTATTTCTTGGTGATATATAGAGGCCTGCGTTTTCAACTCTAATCAGGGCTTGAGTAGCTTCTAGTACTTTGTTTTGTGCCACTACTTGGTCAATGAGTCCCTTTTACTCCTCACAAACGCATTCATTTTCCTTCTGTGAGGCTTGTATTGCCTTGTCATATTCAGACCTCTTCTTTTGCAGGAGACTAATCTCCTCCCTTGGTGCACTTTTGGCCTGTGTTGCCTCTACTTGCCTCATATGTTGCCTTAATTTTTCATTTTCTATCCTCATGTCAGTCAGTTCCTGAGAACATAACTCACTTTTCTCTGTGTCGGTCCTTGACTGACACACTTCCTGACACAGGGCACTTTTCTCCTGGCACGATTTGCTATTCTCTTCACTGAGGTGTTCTGTCATTTTTAGAGCGTTCAAATTTTGGTGATCCTGATCGAATTCCATTTGGGAGTTGACATCCCTAATGATCAACTGGCTATTCTGATCTTTCAGTTGCTTAATCTGTGTTTTAAATGCAAAAATGGCCTCTAAGCAGGCTCTATGTGCACAACCTGCTCACTTAATTTTTGTTGACTCGCTCTCTGATTTTGAACACCTTCATGATACTCCTCTTTCAGTGCAGAAAATTGTGACTCTTGCTCTATATTCGCTCGCTGCTGTGTCACTAACTCATCTTTTAGCTGCTGAATGTTTTCTAATTTCATCTCTGAATTTTGGCTGTTGCGCTTTTTCCTCCTAATTGTTCCAATTCTCTCTGTGCTGGATCCAAAAGCTCAGATTGGGTTTTGCACAGAGGCTACACTAACCTGGTATATTTCTTCCATCATCTTCATCATGGAAGAACATATATGCTGTAAGCGGAGCCATTTTAATTTGCTCATCTCTGGTGGTCTGTGTCCTATAAAAGTCTGTCCGGGCCTGATGTAAACACCCATTATCCTGTCACATATCAACATTTACAGAGGTAACCTCCTGCATCATTCTAGATTGCCACATTTCATTCTCCTGTTCTACCCATTCACCCTTAATAAACAATTTGGATAGAAGGTGCTTTCTGGCCATATTGATTTCTACGGAGCTCACTATGAAATGTGTTCTGCACCTACAATGCTCTCTATACAAGGGCAAAAACTCAGCCTTGTTCCTGCTTAATTTGTACACACAATGACAATCAATGAATACTTTTATATACACACACCGCCCTGAAACCCAGGGTACATGTGCGAATGGCGCCTTCACAATGCAACACAACTTTCCATCCACTGAAATGCAATTACACCTAAATGGGTAGTCTGCTGCTACTGCACTGTCACAAGTGGAAACTCTCTACCAATCATGGCACAAGCCCCCAGAATTCCCGCTGTTTATTACACGGTCACACCCAACTCGGGGAGTTCCTTTCCCCACAATGAATGCGGCGCACAATAAAGCACTTTTCGTTTTTGCTTATTTCACTCTGGTAAGGCCTCCAACTCATCTTGCACCCAACCCCAACAAGTACTTGGTGCCACAATGGATTAGGAACCAGGCTGGTGTGTATTCAAAATATATATATTTATAAATGTATTTCAACCAAATATCACAAATAGCTTAACGTCAGCCACCAATGCTGTGGCAACAGAAGTAAAAACCAACTTCCGTAAAGCACCAACACAGATAGGCAGTCCCAATTATTTCTTTTAAAATCTCCCACCAATACAGAAAGAACAATTCAACAGTTATTTCTGATTTGGGTCAGAATACTGTTCTTCCAGCAACCCTCACCCTTCAAACATCAATTAGACTTCCTTCCTCTGAATGGAAGGCAGTGGTAGAGAGTGGGAACACAATAGGAAAATCGGATTTGGGGGGTTGAATCAAAGAAAATATGGAAGAAAGTAAAGCAATGGGAAATTTTGTTTTGCCACACCTTAAAGGAACAGGCAGGGCTTTGTGGTTTTAGTCAGAGCACAGTGAGAAAATTGTTTTGGTTATTTTTAGCACATATGCAATGTGAGAAAGAAAAGCAAATGGGGAAATTTGTTTTGCCATACCTAAAAAGAACAGGCAGGCTTTGGGGTTTTGGTCAGAGCACAATGGGTACAAAGGGCCAATTTTGTTATGCACCTTGCATATGAAAAGGCACTACCAGGCTTCCCATTTCTGATTTAAAATGAAGGGGATAAATGGGAAATATTGTTTTGCACCCTGCACACTCACGTGGCAACAGGGTTTTGGGATTAATTATTTTGGCAAATCTTTGTCTATACTGGTTCAACACACACGAATACCAACAATACTCATACCGTGATCACTATAGGGGAATTAATTGATTACTTTGATTAAATATGCTATGGATCTAAACAGCAAACCAGGATATTGTTCAATGGGGAAATAACTAAAACAATGCTGGAAAAATATAGGGCCTATACAATCTATGACTTTGGGGTAGTTTTACTTACAGGAGAGGCTTTGAGCTGGGCATCAGGCACATCAGGGCACTGTTAGGACAGCAAGGAGTCAGTCAAGGATCTCCTTTAAATCCTCCAGGAGGTCCCAATCAGATTCTGTCTCCAATGCAAGGTTTAGGCCTCTCTGCTGGGATGTTTCTCGCCAGATTTTGACAGCAGTTTGGATCTCAGAATTAGTGGAAGAAGTCCAGTTCTAATGCAAACTGGTTTATTTATAGGGCAAATGACATCACTAACTTATCATGACTCTCGCGAAGGGTTTTCACTATCCACCTCCCACCTGTGTGCTAATAGGACAAGAGGATGCAGAGTGATTTGGGACAGCTATTGGAGGAGAGCACTTCATCATCCCACTTTGACAGATGGGCTTGGTTATGTTTTAAACTAAAAAATCTCTCAACATGGCAAGTACCCTACATTTTCAAATCTTTACATATATGAATATATTTTTAAGAACTACATCTTAAGGCGACTCAGATAAGGCTAGTCTGAAGTCGGCACACCTTTCGTATACAGGAAAAATACAATTCTTCATTTACTCAGGAGCCATATCAGTGAAAAATATGCCACTTTACAGTCCCCATGTTACTTATTACCTGCACGCTCATACCAACTTTCACATCTCTTGGAATCTAAAGAACACCCGAATCACATTTTTATTAATAACTTTAGTTATGTTTATCACACCAAAATTGTTTAGCATGGTTAAACGGGGGTGACTGTTGAAGAGGAGGTCCCAAAGAAAGCCTGCACGCCAACCGTCCATTTTGAAGTACCAGGAACGTTCACACCGAAATGTGTGACATATGATGAGGAAATAAACCAGCAGAGAGCCTCAGTGGGGCTCTGTCCAGTACCCATCAGAAGAACAGCACCTATTGAAGTACCAGTACCAAGGAAACCATGGACAGTAAGGTATCCATTGAGGAAACCCTATCAACAAATGAAACAAAATGAGGATCGTCTAAGTACAGTCCCTGAAGAGACAAAAAAGGTCTTAATGGAAGATGAATGGTGACATCACGAGAACCCGGACTGACCCACACAAAGAAGAAATGATGACCAGAGAATGACACAACGCGACAAAACTATAAGCAAAAAGGATTCAGAACCCAATCTGATCCTAGGTGTGCTCCCCCTTGCTCTCCAAACGGAGTTGCTCCAACTTTGTTGCAATGTAATTATGTTAACTTCAAAGTCATCACTCTGTGATCAATTGATAAAATCATGAAGATTATCATCTTCTGTTTTATTACTGAGGCTTGGACGTCATGCAATCATTCAGCGCCCATTAGTGTGTTATGCCAATGCATTTCGGACATTGTCCGTCATCAGGGCTCTTGGCGCTCTCATTATCACTGTTCAATCGAGACTGTCAATCGAGACTGTCAATTGAGGTGTCTCTGGTTATAGCCTGGGGCTCCTTGTATACTCGGGGGGGGGGGGGGTTGGGGGGGCGCTTAAATTTGTACCGCACCTGATCTGTAAGGCTGGCTGAGGGGGTATCTCTCACATTCTTGTCAATCATTGGTCCTTTGGGAATTCGTCTGACATAGAATGGGTGATTGCAGTGTTTCCTGGCCTCCTTCCGTGTCATGAATTTCATGGGAGGGGGTGGGGGTGGTAGCATTCGCCATCCCTCTTCAGATCAGGTAAGTCAGTGTGGTATCTTGTGTGAGTAGGGTGTGTTCTCTCGTGTCAGGAAGTGCAGTTTGTGTGGTCTGAAACCATATTGATTGATGTGTGGGAGGTTGTTTCTGTGTCTAGTTCTCTGGGTTCTTCATTTATATTGGTCTTTGAATTATTGCTTTTTGGAGCTTTGTAGGGTACAGTTGAGAATGAGGCATTTCAGAGTGCTATGTGGGAGGCTAGTAGGGATCTATTTGCTTTGATTGTGGAGGCTTGGCATGGACCGGGTTGAGTCCAGGGGGTTTGAGAGTCTATCTTTTCCATTTCCTGTGCTGAAGTAGGCGTGTAAGCTTTGAATGTATGTAAACTGAGCTTTGGGTTAAGCGGCAGAGAAGTTGAAGCGTTATGGTTGACATTTTTAGTCGGGTCGGTCAGGGGTTCCTTTACAGAACTTTCCAAATTGACTATTTTGCACTTTCCCCTCATGATATCCATCTTTGGCCTAGTCCTTAGCATTTTTTTTTTGCAAACTTTGGTTGGGTGAAACTCTTCCCCTGCTGGCGGTGGACCAGTAACTGGACTACATGTGTGCCGAACGTCACCATCCGGGGTTACTGGAGCGAGCAAGCTTGTTGGCCTCAGACCAGCATGGACCGGATTAAAGAATGGGTTGTTAAGTAGGACCGCACATGTTCATGGCGGTGGGGCAGGGTGGGTGGAAGCCCTATGCCCCTTGCCTGAGGAGGCAAGACCAGAAATGCTTTGACACTGGACAGGAAGTAAAATTACCATGCATCATTTTATGTCGGTGGTATTCAAGGAAGACTACTGTTTTGAAGAGTGCTTTTGTTTCTGGTGGGTGGCTGGATATCCTGTGCCGGAAGGCCTAGCTCAAACCTCCTAGCTGATTTGATGGTCACGTGGCCAGCCTTTAATATAAACCATGGCTGCGGAAATCGGGTTGGGGTAGTTGGGAAGGAACGGGTGGGATGCTGTCTGTTCTGTTCTGCATGCAAACAAATAAATCCCCTAGATTTTACTGTCGCTGAAAGTGAGGAGTCTGATTGCTGACTGTTAAGATGGATTTTTGAACTCTGACCTGGTGGACAGAGGTTCAGAAGGCCAGCCCAGTTTCTTGGAACAGGGTAACCTTCTGGACAAGTCAGACCAATCAAGGTAGCATTAGCGGCGGTCAAGACTAGGCTTTAGTAGGGGTGAGGGTGACTGAAAAACCTCAATGAGCACACAGAGTAAAGGACACTTAGAAATCACTCCCAGTCAGGTGTATATATATTAAAAATACAAATACATTTATTCAAGGCCTTTGAGTTTCAACACACTAATAATCAACAGTGATACTTTTAAACCAACACAATCATATCTAAAATACACATATACAAGACCAAGCGGCCTAAAGGGTTAATGCACTAAATAGGTCCACAACCTAAAAAGAGAATGAAGCAGGCAGTGCAAATAGTCTTTAGGCAATTCTGCAGTAATCACAATCCTAACTGAAAGGCAGTTCAATCCCTAAGAAGAGGGGAGCCTATTGCTCAAATGTACTTGCAATGCTGGCACACGCGGTAGTGCAGATGGGTGAAAACTGGGTCTCTTGTAGGGTCTGTAGTAGCTCAGGAAGGTGGGTGAGGTGATGCAGAATAAGTTCCCAGTATTCGTGGAGGGTCTCCCCAAAAGAGCAAAACAGGTGCCAGGAGTTGGGAATAGTTTGATAGCTCAGGCTATCTGTGGAAAGGGGAGTGGCCCTCAGCGGACACTCGTGCGTAAAACAGGTGGATGTACTAGGGGCCACCGGTAAGGGTTGCAAGTACTCACCAACCCCTGGCGCACTCTGGACCAAACTTCAGCATTAAGTCCAGTACGGTTGCAGGTGCAAATGCTGCAATTTTGCGGCTAAGTGGTTTTCACCGGCGAAGTTACAGCATTGATTCCCGAATAGGACAGTGGCGATTTCTCTGCTCCTGGTCAATGGATCAGGCAAGTTTCACTGTAGCAGGCTTCAGGACACAGGGGGGGAACAGCAGCAAGGTACTGGTGACATGGTAACCATGTACACTCCGGTTCAGGTGCTCTCTTTACTTCAGACCTGGGAACACCAAGAGTACGAAATTCAGTGTGAACACAGAGTTTGCAATGTACCAAGTTTCAAGGGTCTCCTCAAAACAGCGGCGGTGTCAGAGCAAATGGTCAGCCCAGGGACACTTAGAAGGCTTACTTGCAGGGTTTGATTAAGGTGCCGAGAATAGTTAGTCCCACTATTCCAATGCGCCTTCTACCTTTTTTTAAAAATGTACCACTATTCCAATGGGTCGAAGTGTTTTCACAGCCTTCTAGTTCGATCAGATGCAGAGAGGTCCAACGGTACAACAGCATGCTCAGAGTGCCAAACCTTCTAGTGTGTCACCAGCAGTTCCTCAAATCAGCTTCTTCGTTTCAGGATACTTGGATCCTATCCTTCGTTCAGTGAGAACTCAAGAGATTCAACATGGTATGGGTGTTTGGAGCCTTCTCTTATCCAGAATCTCCTTTGCGCCAAAATGTAGAGGACTCAATGGGAGATCTGATCACATACAGGCACACCATACGTTGACCAATCAAGGAGCCCAGTGGTCCTAGTCATTCACAGCACACCAGACTCTCTGGCACCCAGGATGTGTATTGGAACAGACAGTCCAACCCACATCCTGGCAGCACACACACGATGCATGCAGAAGCCTGTGAAAGCTTGGCATTTTGCGGGAGAATGCATGCCAAAATAAGGACTGATCTGGGTCGGCTCAACCTGGCGAAGGTGAAGGGGTTAGATGGCCAAAGGACAGGACAAAGAACCTTGTGGCATTGCCATTTTGGAGCCAAGCCACCTATTTGTGCCAAGCGTGATAAACGCAGTTTGCATGGCAGGAAAGGGTTAAAATTACATGAAAAGATAAGCTGTCACCAGCCCGGTCCAAGGCACTGCTGCACTTCTCCTAGAAAATCCTTTGAGGGTGTCTAAGGCCTTTAGGAATGACAGGAAGAACCAAGTGCACTGTACTGTAAGGTACTTTGTAAGATGTTGCAGAAATGTTGCAACATTGAAAAGGACTAAGGGGATACAAAGTCTCCCAGTACTGACTTTCTTTAAGAGCATGTCAGTTTCCCCATAACAAAGTGAGTGAAAAGCTGTTAGTTTCCTAACATCAGTGGGCAGAAGTAGTGGAACTATGTTCCCTGCTGGCCTGCCTAGCTCCCCACAAACCCCATACCCACGCTGCCTTCCACGCGCAATAGAAAACCCAAACAAATGCACCTACTGTTTAAGGAATGTTTCGTGCAGTGCACTGAAGTGCACGTTTCAACTGCTTCCTACACTTTTATTTTAAAAGTAAACCATTCCGGAATGGTTTCGTTTTAAAATAAAGTATAGGAACAGTAAAACCTTAAGTAGAGAACACCTCTCCAAAGCGCTCCCGCCTACTTTGACCACTACCTAAATTTCATATTCTACCGTTGTCGTGCTTATACATTACGTCAGCACCTTCATATATCTCTGAGGGGATGGAGGGTCGTGATGTCCTAATTTATGCTTGACGGTTCTTTAGAAGAGAAAAGGAGGCTGCATTCATGGGTAAACCAGGTCTGATCTTCTGTGCTGCCTGCGCCACTCGGGTGATGTGTTGGAACCGTGCATAAGTACCACTCTCCGCAAGTAGGATGTGTGCGGTCTTATGCATGAGGTTGTTCAGGGTTGATAACAATGTGTAGACTACAAAAAGAAAATCCAATTTTACCCCACCCCCCCACCACCTCCAACTGGAGTGTATTTTAATGGCCTACAAATATAACAGCTGGAAATTAACCTTTTTTTTCAACTCCTGAAAGCCCCCCCCCAAAATAAAAATTGGCCCTGAAGCATATCCTATATCTTCCAATTCTTATCTGCAGTCCTGTCTTGTCTGGAGTCCTGCTTTAAAGAATTTCAATTCGATCAGACTCGTTTCTTGTGCGCAGTGCTATTTGCCTCTAGGTGGCGCCATCCGCTTCTTTCCAAGCGCAACGCCTCAATCGAGTTTTGAATGGTAGAGAATACAGCCAAGAGGTCACATACCCCTTACCTCCCCCCCTCTCAGATTGTAGTTAAACAAAGTGGTGTGCAATTGCGCTTACCGTGCCCCATGGTAGCATAGAGTCCAGCAGCTGCCTAATGGAATGCAGCGTCTACGCCACTATAGGGTTGGTGCTACATTTGGGGCTGTTCGTCACATTGTGTAGGTGACGACGGAAAGAAGAAAACAAAAAGCAATGGAGGAGGCACTCCGATAACCCGTGCGGGGTCGTCGTCCTCCCTCCTCCCCCCTGGGTAAGGGGGAGGGAATGGCTGAAGCGCGGCAAAGTAAGGAAAAGCCCCCAAAGGGGCCAACAAAGGAAAGGGGCGGTGATGCCCCTTTATAACGGGCGGGCTCCTTACTGCAGGTAGCATCCAGCCGCTGCAGAAGGACGCCCGACCAGATTCCAGGAAGGATTTTCGTTTCCACCCACCCACCCTACAAGCAAGGCAGAGTTTGGGCAAGGCCTGGTCGTCGACGTCACAGGACGGCAAGGCGGTGTTTGGGTGACCAAGCACAAGAGCCAGGAGAAAGCCGGGAGGGTCTTAGCTCTTCTCGGACCAGCGCCTCTTGGGAGCCTAACCGGCAGGGGCATCTGGTGGTAACAATAAGGGCTCAGATTCCCCCAAAGGAACAGCACTCTCCCCGCCCAGGAACACCTGCAGGGGCAGGCGAGGCTTAGACACGAAGGGTTGGGAGAGTTGTACCTACGGTGGACTTTGCGGAAAGGAAGGGGGAAGCAGGTTGTTGGACACCGAGCAATTGCCGCATCTTCAGAGCTATTTTCACTAATGTGTGCAGTGTGGTTTTATGATGTTGTGAAAATAAATCTGCAGCCTTTTATGCCAGAAACAAGACTAGGCTTATTCTGCACTTTTCTGAGGGATGAGCATGTACAGTATAATGGGTCCAAAATGGACAGATGCACAGGTTATGTCCAGGCGGCCCAGTGTAATTCAATACGGGCTGTGGATTACAGATTCTTTTAATGGCTAGTAGTATAATGCGCTTCAAATATATAATTCACTTTTCCCTTTTACAATTAAGTAATGATGGCTCCCTTTGCGAATCCAGATTCTTTCTCCGTTGCGTTGCTGGTGAAGATGGAATATTTGGCGGAAGAAGTGGCTTGATTCTCTGCTTCCCTTGACTGTGGGAAGGCGAACTTTTAAGAAAGGGGGTTTGTAGGCGCACTCCCTTGTGTTTTGTGGGAAAATGAATTTTCTAGACTATATATAGTTATTTAATATTATTTTCAGGTGCGGGGGAGGGAAAGTGACCCTGGCACAGGATCACCACAACATATATGTAAGAAAAAGAAAGAGGATCCAAAGGTAGGAGCCCTCCTGTCCCCTGCACTCCATTGTAAATCCATCATCAGATGGTTCATCAAATTTGAATGTACAGATTGATATTAATTAATGATGCATGAGTTTATAAACAACAAAATAGACATTCATTTAGTAAAAACCAAAAGAGTTTTAATCAGAGTAACAAATTCTTTTTCATTTGATCTTCAGGTACAGAAACCAAATTTACTGTCAACAAAATATATTGATAAATATTGGTAGTCCATGTGTATAGTTCAGATAAAGAGGCTGACGCGTTTCGGGATAAGCATCCCTTCTTCTTGAGCCAAAAAGTTTGAACTGAAAAAAATAAATAAATGGAAAGTGTTTCAATCCTGTGTACTCTGAGTAAACATCCAGAATATACATAGGTGTATTAAACAATTCGTAACATTGCCAACTAGCCACAGTGAATCAACTACGTGTTAATGTATCATTCTAAGCACAACACAAGGGAATTCTACATTCAAAGGTTCTACTGTGGCCAATGTGTAGTAATATTCTCAATACACGTCTCCAACCAATCAATAATGAATGATTCTGTTTTAAAACGTCCATTCAATGCTACTGTATACATGAAACATTAGACGGCATTGAGCGTTCAAGTAAGCGTACCTTCAATGAAAAGTGAGTGAAGATGCTTCTTCCCCTGCAAGTGGTGATCTAATACGTTTCAACTCCTCACACATCAAGTTTGAAAAAAGACTCCTCTCCTGAGTACGGAACACCTACCTAAAAATAGGATGTGTATCTGTAAATAAAGTGATCTGAATCCCTGGAAATAAGGTGCATGTTTTCCATATCTACGACATACGTAAAACATGTAATAAACCATCGGTTTCAAGACAACGTGCATTATCAAGGAGCATTCTATGTTTCTTTCCTTAGTAAATGCTGAAGAAAGTATACTACTTAAGTAAGTAAAAAGAAATGACTATAGGTAGTTAGCGGGCTTACCTCTCGAGTTGAGAGGTTAGAGATAGTGGAAGGCAGTAATTCGTCTGTTCAAAAAATGGCGCTCCAGGCGTTTTCGTCAAATTGAATGTTGCAGTCATAAGATCATCTGCAATTATCTATATAAACAATAAATAATGAAAAGGGAGGTTTGTAGCTGGAGACTAATTTAAACAGTATTGGATATAGGCGCCAAACTGCCCTTCCTGATTCTTGCTTACCTCCAGAGTGTCACTATGGAGATCCACGCGAGTGATCTAGCGTGTATATTCCTCTCTGTGCAGTTTCCAGGGGCCACGCGTATTCCAGTCGGGTAGACGCGCTACTCGTGCGCTCTGTGGTGGGTTTCCCCATCTCCCTGGCAACCTTACAGGACGCTGACAAACAGTGTGCATTCAGCATCCTTCTCCGCATGTATGGGGTCTAATAAACATAGAAAGCGGACTAATACGAATCCTTCTACTGGAGGTTCCATCTTGGAGATGTATGTATGGGCGCCATCTTTGAATATCAAAGGGCTCACCAACTACTTAGAGATGGTATATAGGTATCATTAGTCTTCAATATTACGTTATAAGTTGCAGAATATTAAATATTGTAGTTTGTGACCGTGTCTGCTATTTGGATAAATATAATATATTAAATAGCTGGAGGAGATGGTAAGGTGAACTTGTAGTAGCCATGTTTACCAGGTCTTGCAGCAGACCAGAGAACAGTGCTTTTCCTTGCGCATTGTTCTGATAGAAAAGGAGGGCCTGACTCAAAATGCATGCACACACAGGCATGTGTTTTTCGTAAAGGAAGAACTTTTCTTAAAAGCAGCACTGCTTTCAAATAAGAATATGGCGGCCTGGCCCCAAAGCCTCGAATTTAGCATGAGCCCGATTTACGGCCTGACAAAGGCCCTGTTAACCATCAGGAGATTCTTCTTTGAGAGCCAGGCTTTTCACAGGGTGAAAATGCAACACCTGCGAGGTGCCATAACCTGTGCTGCATGCGTTCCCCCTTGTTAAGGCATTTCCAGACACCCGCACCGCTTTTCTAATTTACTGAAAGCTTAAGCACACTTCTGGAAATTGGTGAAATGTAGTGATGCTGCCCCACACAGAGGGATTTTGCCAGATGTTACTGCTTCAAAGCATGTCCCCTCCCTAGGGCTTTAGGTGGGGTAAGAAATCGAGGGGGGGCTGCTCATTTGGGGCGTGGCTTGCGGGATGGGCGTGGCCTTAAAGTACACAAACCACAGTAAGGTATGCAAGCAAATGTTTAAATGCATGTTAGCATTTATATATTTGTATGCGTACCTTACTATGATCTGTGTACTATGCAAGCCATCTTTTATAAACAGAAATATTGAAAATATTTCTATATTTATAAATGTTGGCTTGCAAAGTACACAAACCATGGTATGGTATTCATACAAATATATAACATTTATATATTTGTGTGCATACTTTGTTTTGCATATTTTCCAAACCATCTTTTTTAAACATTTCTGGCTTGAAAAGTACACAATTCAAGCCATCTTTTATAAAGCTTTGACGACGGACAAAGCCTGAGGCGTCTTTGTCCATCGCCAAAGCTTTATAAAAGATGGCTTGAATTGTGTACTTTTCAAGCCATCTTTTATAGACCTTGAAACATGTCGTGCAGTCCCCAGGTTCGGGGGGTGAGGGGGCTGAGGGGGTGAAGGGGTGTATGTATATATGTATATATGTATATGTATATATATATATATATATATATATATATATATATATATATATATATATACAGAAAGGACAGTAACGACACCTTGCGTGTGCAAGAGGTGGGGCTGTCACCAGAGGATGTTACTGTGACTGACAGAAGTGCCAGCCAGCCAGCCACAGCGACACTGCAGCTGGCTGGCACTTCTGTAAGCTTGTCTGAGTTAATGGCAGGCGCATCTCCCGTTGCAGCTGCGGCAGGATAATGTGTCCCACCAATGTTGTGGCGGTACCGGGGGCCCCCGGCAGGGTCCTGGCTCACCCCATTTTTTGTAGACTGACGGGCCTGGCCCCGGCACACTTAAAGCACTGCCGCTTCCCTCCAAGGCTTCCTCCTATTTCAGAATGGTGGTGCAGGAAAGTGGAGGGGAGAGGATCATCTTTGTACACATTTTATCCTGAGCTTGGAATCGGGCCCAGAATATTGGGGAAATAGTACCATGTGGCAGTTCCTTCTTATGGCCTTCGTAGGGGGGGTTGCCCCCCTGCAAAATTTGTACTAATTATTTAACGTTCCCTGGGTGCTGGTTGTGAATAGTGCAACGTGGCATGCACTGTCACAGATCACTGCTTTCACTGTGGTGAAGTGAGCAGCTGCACACTTTTCCGATCTGTTTCCCCCAGCCAGGAAGATCTGCACTATTGCATGCAGGCCAGGTGTGGGATAATTGTGGCCGCGGTGGTTCCACTCATTCAGGCCTTCCAGACATACTGGCACCAGTAGTGAGGATTGGACCCAGACAGTCCAAACCTCTTCCTGGGCACTAGCACACGTGACATGTCGGAGCCTGCGAAAAACTAGTTTTTTTGCGGGATGCTGCATGTCTAAATTAGGAATACCCAGGTCTCTCGACCTGGGGAAGGCAAAGGGACAAAATGGCCAAAGGACAGAGCAAAATACTTTGTGGCACGCCAATTTTCAGCACTGGTCAGTCTTGAGGAAAACATGGTAAATGTGGTTTGGTCCATAAAGACGAAGTAAAAATATTTTGAAAGTAAACTGCTGCCACTAGTTTGTCCCAGGCAGATTTGTACAAACACCAAAAGATCCTTAGAGGGTGACTAAGGCCATAAAACAAAAGGACCCCTATGCGTGGTACTGTAAGGTACTTGGCACATAGAGAAAAAGTTACTAGGAAATGGCAACATAGTCAAAAACTAAGCAAAACAGTTTCCCAATACTGACAGTCTGAAGGATTTGTCAGTTTCCCCATGACAAGTGAGTGAAAGCCCAGAGAAGAGCATGTGAAGGCTGTGTTCCACTGGAAAAAGTCAGGTTAGGTGAGCCAAACAGAAGCAAACATTTTGGGGGGGTTCACAAATGGAGGGAAAATTGCACCTAAGGGAAATCTTTCCTAGCATGTATCCTCGCCCAATAGGTAATGCTCATGGAAAACTCGAGGTCTGAACGATCACCTCGAAACAATTCCTCATCTGTCAAATCAGTCAGTTTGTGCCTTCCCCTGCCGCGATTACTGTCCTCCGTGCTCCTCCTGTGTTGTCAGCCCCATGCAACATTACTCTTTTATCCCTTACTATTACTATCTTCAGTTCTTTTGGTAACATCTGTCCTTCCCTCTCCTCTAGGGGAACCTCTGATCTGAACAGAAACTCATTAGGTATACGTAGCAGCTTGCCTTGTATCCCCGGAAGCCATTCTATCAGCACTTACACTCCATACTGGAAAAGCTTGGGTTAACTGGTGCCCCCCTCTCTACAGTCTGTCTGCAATATGCCTGACTAAGTTCCCTCATGTTCATGTAGTGAATTCCTGGAGTTTAACATACTATCCCATGATCAGTGAATGAGATGGCCACGTTAAGTCGGCTCATCATGTCATTACCCATTATGTTTACTGGTGTCTGTCGGGAATAAAACAATGGCATAATCTGGTCATGTTCTCCCTTAGATATTGGAAGGTAGTCAGTAAAAGGAACCAAATCTGTAGCACCACAGAATTTCTGTGTACACATGGAAATGCCTGACATCTGGTATCTCCCCTCCCTAATACAGGATCACGTCATCCCCTTTTCTACGAGAAAAGTCTTGTCACGTATTGCCACCTCTATATGTGTTTTTGTTTGGATTGGGTGTAATGAATAGGATTGTAGACATCAGGTTTGTCTGTGGGCAGTCCTATTGTGGGTATAATGTCATTCCTGTCCTGGTAAAAGAATTGCCCCACTACAGTCACTCCCCCAGCTTCCGTACGGGAGTCTGCATCGTGGAGTCTGTGTCGTGACTACAATGTTCTGCTGCACCAGTGGTTACTGTGCTGGTTGTTGTGGCTGCGCATGTTCCAGTGCTTGTGGTGCATGCGCCATGGGCTGGTATGGCTGCATTGGCTTGCTCTGTTTGCGCAGGTTGTGGCTGCGCATGCCTGCGCATGCATATGATCTTGGGCATAATAGTCAGCTTGTTCTGTCTGATAGGTTGGCAGGTGCCATTCCCCCATTCTATTGTATTCCGCCCCTGCACATTTGCGATATGTCATATCCTTCCACATAACCAGCATTGTTTTGGACCTCTAATTGGTCTCAGCTGTCCCCCATTAAATCCATCTCCACTGTGTTGCATCAGATATCTGAACCCTCTTCCCTGTGGCACTCCTCTCCTTGGCCAATGATTTGCATCGCCCCTTCCTATGAAGTCTCCTCCTACTGTCTGTGGTTGATTTTGTAAATTCTGGGCAAATACTGCCTCTCTACTCATCAAAATTGCCCCTTCCATTGTGTACTTCGATGGATTCTTCTGTAGTAAGTTTGTGTCTTCCTGCTTTCTCTCCTCACGCTTCTTTCTTGTATTCTCCTAAATGAACCCCCAATAGTGCAAAATAGGTAGCTGGATCTCTGACCATGGTTTAGACTCCATCCCTACTTATTTCTTCAGCTGCTTCTGCACCTGTTCTGGCATCCCTTAAAACATGTGATAAAATAACCCCACTGTTTTATCATCTCAAGATGCCAACTCTCATGTATCTCCTGGATGTATTGAAGTGGGTCTTCATCCTCATGTGTTTTGCCTGCCATAATCGCGCTTATGTCTAGGTACTATACTCTTAGAGCTTGCCATATAGCTGCTTGGCAGTTACTGAACGGTGCACCATCATATGCTGTGTTCTTGGATACCCTGCCCTTTTCCAAAAATAGTCCGCTACCTCCCCAAGAATGGTTGAGAGTAAACTCTTCATGTCGCCCACTGCCAGTGTTGTCCACGCCATCCATCTTTTAAGCTCATAAATCTATTTCCAAGCTCCTGCAGTCAACAAGGGTAACTTACACCTCAGATTATCCATCTCTAGCTGTTGCCATGGTATCTACTGTGGTAGTCCGACACCCTTCTATAGTAACGGAAACTCATGTCTCCCTATGTCTTTAGTGGCTGTCAATGCCCTTGTCATCTCTGCTCATTTTCGTCCTGACAGGGCTCTGAGCCTCTGCGCATATAGAGTAATTTCATGTGCACTATGTGACCTGTGCCTAGGATGCTCCAGTCATTCCTCAGGTTCTCTTGTCTCTTCCTGTATCTTCCCCTTTTCCCCACAATGTGTCTGTATCAGGGCTTCCTTCCCTGGAGTGGCGGCATGGCCTCTCCCCCTCGTACTGATCACTTTCCTGTCAATCTTCATCTGACACTATCGTCTCAATACTATTGTCACTGTCGCCTTCTCTTTCGTCCACAAAGCAGTCTACTTAAGATCAGTTTTTTTCATTGTTTCCCCTTCACCTCATCTAAAGAATCACATTCCCCCCTCAGTGAGTACCTTGCTGTGCTCCTACTCGCCTTTTGGGCAACAGAACTGTCTCTTCTGCCACTATAAAGTTCCCCTATTCTCCTTCGAATCCCCTCTCCCTCATTGTCATTCTTATGTCTCTTTACTTTTGTCTCTCTCCCGCTCACGTCTCCCATCCTGCTCCTCTTCTCTGCATCGGCGCGTTTTAACAAGTTGCTCGTTTTCCAGCCTTATCTTCTCCCTGTTTATTTGCAACTGTCTTTCTCTTCTTCGGTGGTTCTCATCGCCGCCTCCTCTAACTCCCACTGCCTTTTCTTTTCTCTTCCCTTTCCCTCTCTTCTATTAATTCTCATTCCCTTCTCAACCTGTTGTGTTCCTCCTTCTCTTTCCTTTCTCTTCTCTGTACTCCCTCCATTATCTCTGCCCACTCTTTAGCTTCTTCCTCTGCATCTGTACGGCTTGGAGCTTCCTTTCCTGTTTGTTCTAGCTCGCGTGTAATCCTCTCATCCAATTTGAGTAATATCTGCCCGCTTATCCATTCATTCATCAGGACTATTGCCTCATGATCTCCGCTATGTCATGTCTTTCCAACATCATCTTCGCCCCGTTTTTCTTGCAAATCACTGCACTCCTTCTGTTCACCACGGTGGTCAGTCACAATCTCGAAATTTGAAATCTCGAAAAATTAAATCTCGAATTTATTATACCTAAAAAAAAAAAAATCTC
Source organism: Ambystoma mexicanum (assembly GCF_040938575.1). NCBI lineage: Eukaryota > Metazoa > Chordata > Amphibia > Caudata > Ambystomatidae > Ambystoma > Ambystoma mexicanum. Next base: position 173,684,695 of record NC_090925.1, read on the forward strand.
GAAAGTCATAATCTCGAATTTTTTTCTAGCAATCTCGCATCTATGGCAATAGTTCAGGTAAGTACAATACAAATAATTAAACAAACATCATATTTAGTAGTTAAGTGTATAGCTTTTTATTCTTTTATAAATTGTTTTATTTTTAATTTTACCTAATAACTTGTTTTAAAATATGAAAGTATTGTAATACAACTTATTTAATGGTTTATACATATCTATATATATATATATATATATGATTACAGATATGTTATGTTAAACTGAATAATATTTTGTAACATGTAATATATCTATTTTTCACTAGATGGTGCTATTGCATCAATAATAACAGTATACATTTAAACTTCGTGTCTGTTTACTTATTTAAATGCACGTAACGTAAGCCTACGTAAAGCATAACCGCCATTTTTAAAATTCATCTTGTATCGGGTTCTGCAGCGGTCGCGTCTCCGTCATGGTGTTCCTGGATTTTAATGGATTTTTCTTTTTTTTTTTCATTTGGATTGCCTTTTTTTCACCGGATTTACTTTGCTTCGATGGACTATGGATTGTTAGCGGTTTTACCTGGATTCGATGGACTATGGATTTCCAACGGATTTACCTGGATTTGCTGGATTATGGATTATGGTGCATCGTGGTATTTTCTTTTCAATGGGATGTTTTTTTTTTGGAGTCATATTGGTTTTTCTGACTTCATGTGGACTTTTCTTGTTTTTTCCAATGGAATTGCTTGGTTATTTTTTTATTTTGATCGTGTTTTTCCTGGATGTGTACTCTGATTTTTCTTGGGTTTTTCTATGGAATAGACTGGTTTTTCTCTTTCGCGAATGTTTTTTTCCTGGATCTGTATTTGGAATTTTTCGATGGTTTTTTTAGGTTTCTTTCCAATGGATTCCTGTTCCAGTTCCTGTATTTTGGATCACCAGGATTTTTTATTCGGAATCACTATCGCCATGGCACAATGGTTTGGACTTTTACCCGAAATGCGAGCGATTTTTTTTTTTTAACATTTCAAGTTGAATGCCACAGAGTCTAAAAAGGGTTCTTTATTTTGTGGGTCAAAAGCTTGTATTAACTGTACCAGTTTTCCTTCATAGTCTCTGTATTTTTTTCTCGGTTGCGCCTGGTTAGCTAATGAAACTGTTTGTGCCATTTTAAATTGCTGGTGTTGTTCTTCATCTTGTAAGTCTTGTAAAAAATGCCACAATGTGGGGTTATGGATGTTAAAGTGTTTGTTTAACCTGCTGTGCCATCCCTCCAGGGCGTTATTAGTTCTTGGTGTATTTTCTTTGGTTGCTTGGTAACAATTCCATAAATTCACTGGGTATTTTGGCCTTCTTCGTGTGCCACTTCTGGTTAATTGTCCAATCCAAGTGTTTTCAAAATAGTCCAACAAATCACTAAATTTCTCATCATGATTTTTATAATACGCACTGTCAAATAAATGTTCATAAAAATCAATTACATAATCTATCTCTACAAATGCTAATGCAAAAAGTTTTTTAATATTAAACTGGTAGCAACTGTCCCCTGTGTATTTTGTGTTTAGACCTAATTTCTGCAATTTGTGCCATATGCTCTGCGTGAAGTGAAAAAAACATCCTTGAATTCGTGTATCCTTGTAAACTGATGAAAATCCTTTGATTTGTGCTGATTCGTAATCCATTATTATTGTTGCAGGGTTTGCCTCAGGGCTAGTTTGTTTAATTTTACTAAACACGATTCTGTACGCCTCTTCAGTCTTTTTTGGCATTAATGTATACACAAGTGGAATGATTTTGCCGTTTATTGTGCCATGAATGGTGTAAAACTGGAGGAATGGTTGCGGGCATACTTTAAAAGTTGCGTCACTTTGCCATTTGTCACTTTGAGTCAGATGGTGAAAATTACTTGCAGTGGAGAATATACATTTTTTTTCGTTGTTTAAATCAAGAGTTGCTTGGTGAAAAATTTCTCCATTTTTTGTTATTTTTAATGCATCAGGGATTGTAATGTCTTGAAAATGCGTTGGTACAGAAGGCATATTTTCTTTTTGATTTCTCGCTCTGTTTATGGTTCGTTGCATCAACTTCTCAGCCGGTAACTGTGCTGTGATATGTCTTGATGATTGGTCACATACTTTTGCCAGAACACATCCACTTGGTTCCCCGTGACTTTCTTCGGCCTTTCTTTTTAGCTCAGAGTGTTTTTTTTATAATAATATTTGTTTGGTCAGGTAGATGATTATGTTCGTTTTTACTGTGCACATTCGTTCCCTCAGTAATAGCTCGAGCGCTGCATTTATTTGTTTTGTATTCGGCGCATTTCCAGTAAACACTGTTATTTTTCTCATACTCCTTATGGTAAACGTATCCGTTTAAAGTCAGCTGCTTTCCTCCCTTTTGATTTGTCACAAATTCCATTTTGTTTTCCATTTCTTATTCTAAAACAAACGGAAGAAATGTTTTCTGTCATATATTTCTATGTCATATGCTTTTTTACTGTTTATCCACATGATTGTTTTATAAATAGTACCTGTTGTCTTGCGAAGTAAAGTCAAGCGATTTCCCGCAGTATAGCGTCGAGTGTCGTCCTGTCAGGTAATGACAGTTTGGCACAATCGTTATTCCTATCTTGGTACTTCAACAAGGTTCTTTACTCTTGCTTTTCACCTATCAGTTTAACCCCTTCTAAACTCTTGTTTCGATTACGTAGGTTGAGAGTAGGTTGGAGGGGTGGGGGTAGTTGGCGCTAGCTGCGGGGTGCCTGGTAAGGGGGTGGAATTGGGTGGTGGGGTGGGGGGGGTCCCCCACTCATACAATGCTAACTTTGTTTTTTCTTTATTTCTACTCAGGCATGTTCGTATTTTTTTTTAGACATTTACATATTCGAGATATTGACCCTTTTAATGCTATGTATATATTTTCGATATTTTTATTTTCAATATTTTTTTTTGAGATTTTTGTAGTTCGAGATTGTTTTTTCGGTATTTTGACTATAAACCGTTCACCACTGATAACTTGCACTTTATTTGCCTGCTTCGCACTGCTAAGTGTGCCTTCGCTGCTATATGCGGGTGGTGCAAAAACTAAGTTGGTGTATCATGCCGCTGCTTTCAGTTCTTTTAAGGGGTAAAATCCCTGGCTTTCTACTGTGAGGCCTGTGTCTGCAGTTTGAGGAGTAGCGGGAGCCTTGGGTGATTCACCTCCCGCCTCGCATTGGCTCAACATCCACTCTTTTTCGGATGGGTCCCCTTCCTTGTCCTGAAACATTTTCCATAGCTCTAATATAGCCAATCGATTATTTAATTTCAATTATAGGCGTCATGTAAATACGTGGTCATATGTTGCTGCCCACATTTGGAAAAGCTACCATCCCTGGGCCATGACTTTGCCATTTTACCATCTGTTTCACAAGTCCATTCCACGCTATACATGCATATTTTGTCTTTATCGTGGTAGGGACTTGCATGTTGAATAGGTGTATCCATCATGGTAACACATTACTTTGTGATCGTTAATACCTACTTGACCTCAAATCAGGATTTCGACACAATTAAATACCTTTGACAATTCACAGTTCACATAATTAACATCACTTTTTCGATCAAATTCACAAAAACCATAACCATACCAAAAATTGTTCCAACAGCCTCTCTGGCTCCCTACCATCAACGCGCACTGCCCACATTGCGTTTTCCGCCCTTAAAACCAAACCGTAACTTCCCTCATGTGCTCCTCGAGCTGTGCCCAAATGGCACACTTTTCACCAATTCAAACAGTTCTAAAAATCAACTTCTAAGCACCTCAAGTCCTATTCAATAGCCTCACATGTGATATTGCAAACCCTGCTAAGGAAAAACCCTAATACTTCAAAATATACCCCCACTTTTCACATCATAGATTCAATAACAAACATAAAAATAATGCACAGCTGTTTCCTTGTCTCACGAAGACACAGGGTTCTCCAAATTTATGGTCCTTCTATACCGCTGCATATAGGAATACATCTCAATGAGATAAATTAAGAAACCACCTCCCATGACCTACGTTAGTGCCTTTTCTCAATACCTAGACATATGGAACCATATATAATTAATCATCCATGAACCAAGCTAAGCTGCCTAACTCACAGGTATCCCTTTAAAAGAAAATATTTTTCATCAATAAATCAAGCTAATGCCCAGATCACAAGTAACCTTTTATAGTATGTTGCTGTTTTTCATCCATTAGCTAAACTCACCGTCTAAACTGGCTGCCTAAAAAATTGATAACCTTCACAAAAAAACTCAAATACAACACGAAACAAGACTTTCCCCTCCCCTATTGTTGCCATATAGTAGAGTCTATACTTACTCCATGATCCGCTGAAGCCCCTCTCGGACATGGACTCTCCCAGAATCTGCCACTCTACCGTACGGTCTGCTTGGCGTCCCATGGGGAGTGGGCAGGTATTTCTCCAAGGTGGCTCCTGATGACCGCTTCAATTATTCCCACGTGTGGTCTTGGGGGTCCGATTCTCATGGGTCACGCAGTCCTTTCGCCAAGAGGGACGAGTCGGTTCCAATGCCGAAAGGTCTTAGCGACCATCCCTCTGCTACCACTTGTAAAGGAGTGGCATGGGCATTCTTAGCACCTACCCCGATTAGCAGGAAGAGGGCACTTGGGCCCCATCAAAATCCCTGCAGCAAGAATGGAAGACTCAACCATAGGGCAAAGTTGATTGTCTTTATTATCAAGCAAAATGATAGGGTTCACAGTAGGGCAGCATACTGCTCCAAGAGTTCTCATCCTATAAATGTGTCACCCCATTTTAACTGCTAGTGACATCACAAAAACAAGTTGCATCCCAAAAAACCTATCGGGGAAGGGAATTGGTTAATCAACGAAGACTATAAAAGTAAGACATAGGGGCTAGTATAACCTCCTAGGACCACCTCTACGTGTAACAAATACAAAGTTGCAGGCTAGCTCGAAAGTGGTTGGCTTGTGGAACTTGGTGTACCTTAATGTGAAATGTAGCTAGGGATTGGGCAGAACAGGTCTTCTCAACCTTGGGCAGCTACCAGGCTATGTGAACATGCTTAAGGCAGTGGGAACGATCACAAAGGTGATGTGTGTTTCCAACAAGTTGCCATCTCTCATCACCTAGGTCCTGAGACAGAACATTCGGCTTTCAACCTGTATGGTAATTGTATCATGAAATGGAGTTTGCCTTGTAATTGGGGATTTTAGGCTATATCCCTTTCAGTGTCACTGTTTATTACATGGCACACACCAGCTGGGGAACTCCTTCCCCTACAATGGATGTGGCGCACAATAAAATGCTTTTTATTTATAGTATACTACGGATTCTTTTGAGTAGGCCTCAAACCTGTCTCGCACCCAACCTCCACAAACACCCTGTGTGAAAATGGACTAGAAACCAGGCTGGTGTGTATTAATAAGATATTTTATTAATTTATTATTCAATGTAAATCAGGATAGTCAAAATACAACAGCCACCAAAATTGTGGCAACACAAATGCAATATCCTATCTAGAGTAACCAAGTGGAAATGAGCTGCTACACTCGCTTTTGTTATGATAAACAGGAAAATACAATTCCACACAAAGTTATAGCACAAGAGATGGCTAACAATGGGAACCAGGGTTTGGGTTTAATAAGGCAGATGCAAATAGGAATTTATTTGGTAATGCACACAATAAACGGAAAAATTTGTTTTTTAGTTACAAGGAGAATAATTCTTTTGAGGCAACACTTTAATGACTATAAAAATTAAATAAAAACACCAGGAACAAGATGGGTGATTTCGAATTGCAACAATCTTGTACCGTGAATTTCAATGAGGGAATTAAATGATTTACTTAAAAATAAAAAAAAACTAAGGATTTACACAGACAACTGAGAGGTTTGTCAAAGGAGATATAACATACACAGGCAGACAAGAGTTTCCTCTATGGGGAGATGACTGAATTACACTGGCAAGTTGGGGTTTTCAATGGGGATATTGGATGCACTACTACAAAAATGAAGGGCACATGCAATTTAGGGCTGGAGGTATCTCTACTTACATAGCAAGCCTTGGTTTAGGATTCAGGAAAGCCAGCTGGATCTCAAGACACTCTGGACAGATGGAGCAAGGGGTCTGGTCACTCCACTCTCAAAGATGGTACGGTTCAGCAGCCTTCTCTCCGTCCTCCACCTCCTGTCTCCCTGTTTTTGTGTGTCCCCTGAGTCCTAGTACAGTCCCCCTTATATAGCAGAAATGACATCACTAAATTTACAATCAAGGGGGGAGTACCCTCTAATTATCCCTGCTGCTAGGATTGGACAGTTACCATCCCTCTCTCCGCCCGCAGTTGGGATTGGTTCAGGGGAGGAGAACATCTGTCCTTTCCATTTGTCATCCTCCTTTTGTTCCCCTGACAACTTTTTGGGAAAAAACTACCCCAGATGTGGCCTGCACCCCTGCCCCTCGCTTCGAGGTGCCAGTAAAGTACTTGCCAAGGTATGTGACGTACGAGGAGCAGCTGAACCAACAAAGGGCTGCAATGGGCCTCTTCCCTGTGTGTGTACATTAGAAGATCAATACCTGGTGAAATGCCCATAACCAGGCAACCCTGGGCAGCACGATACCCAATCAGACAACAATACCAGCCGTTGATACGGAACGAGGAGGAATGCCTACACACGGTCCATGAAGAGACTCCAAAAGCCATAATGGAAGGCCATTGGAGTTGAAACGAAGACCAGAGCAGCTCCAAGAACGAACTGAAGGAGTACTGAAAGCATGCATGCCAGTACTGACAACGGCGAGGATAATTGTAAAGGACAAAGGGGAGAGACACTGTGAAAAACGTATGAGTATGGTGCCATGAGACAAGATGGAAGCAACCGCCTTATTGAATGTGTAAATAAGCTTGAAAAGCAAGATGCTAAGTAATCGATTCTGCTTGCAATGCTTAGTAGAAGTTAGAGCGGCAAGCGGCGACAGTATATATCTACCTCAATACAGCACATTGTACACGTGTGACTCCATTTTGTATAAACAGAAGTACTCCCAGGTGGCCAAGTTTCATATCCAGGCCTAAGCTGATGAAAGGAGTGGGATAGAAACTTAACAAAGGATGGCTCATGCCGGGGAAATCGATGTCAACCAGAGAAGGGGAGGTGAGCATGAGATCACGAGGCTCCAACTTCAGAGAATGCCAGCCCGCCCAAAGGTCAAGATAAGCAGGCCCATGCAGGTGGTAAGCGCATACAGAATTAAATGCACAAAAGGTTGGAAACTTAAGCAGATTCACGATGGGCCAACACGTGACCAGACAGGCGCGAAGATTACCTCCGCCTGATGTCATCCAGAACCAGAGGGTGCCATAACTTTTCCTGATAAGAGACTACAGATCCGAGGCCATACCCAGCCAACTAATTGACACATAGCCCTAAACCACTGATTGATGGAAGGGAGGCAGGGTGAATCTTGGGACACTAGGCACCTGGGTGTCTATTCTGCATGCTGCTAATTAAAATGGAGATTTATGTTTAGGGGTGTAACTTGCCCAATCACAAGGGACCATGTAATCTAGGGTCCTATAGACATTGTAACCAATGAGACGTCGTACTAATGGGTCACGTGTGGTGTAGAGGGAAGGACGTAGATGCCCACCCGATAACAGTTATCCAATCCACTTGCATTATTTCCATATACAGTTATAGCACCTATACTTAAGTTGCCTTTCCCAACCAATTGTATTGCATGATGATTTTTTGTAGAATTAGACGTCAATGATGACGAAGTTTGCCCATAAAAGAGGCTGTTGTACTGAAGTTTGAGGAAGTCGGGGTGAAGCAGGTGTTAGTGATGCTGCTGATTTCCATAAGCTGATGTATGTATCATTAAACAGACTTTTCTTTGCCAATTTACTGAGTCCTGATTATTGATCCTTGCCGGAGTATGTGAATCCTGCACTCTGTCCTCACATGGTGCAGCTATCTTATATTACTAGTTTTCGAGGGTGAATGCTGTCCAATGGGCCCGTCAGTAATTACCTCTCCTCGTAAACAATGTAGCATAACTTCATAATCGTACTAGCCACTGCCATATGAAACATATATTCGGTTTTCGTTAATCAAGGGGAATTAGATAAGCCGATCGGCAAATCTGTACGATGTAGCATGGCTGTGTGGCACCTTTTTGTCATTCTGTTTAAGCTTAGTCCTTCTGAGGCCCCCCACATGGAGGCAACAAGTCTCTTAACCAATCCTAATGCCACTGAGAGGAATATTTTCTCATATTTGTTATAGTCCACCTCCCCCCATATCCCCAGCAATGCCATTTTGGGGTCTTGTGGAACCAGAGAGCCCAAAACCCCTTTAATCTCTTCCATACATTTGTACCAGAAATCTTGAATTACCTCACAGTCCCGGATCCTATGGATAAAGGTTTCCTCCAACCTTTAGCAGCGCAGGTAGTCCTCATCTTCTATTACCCCCCTTCCCCCATTTCTTCATTGCGGCGTGAGAGTGGTAGGCCTGATGTAATATCTTGTATTGTATGAGGCGAAGTTTAACATCTATGCTGATTTTCCGGGTAAACATTAATGCCTCACCCATTCTTGTGATTCTAGCGGATCCACTACCCTTTCCCACCTCTCCTGGAGTCAAGATCATTTGTGTTCCCCGAAGGCCGTAATCACCTGATAGTGTGGATGTGGGTTTTGTCATAGTCCTGCCTTGGAGGACATTTGTTTCTAGGGGGGAGCACTTCAGAATGTCTTCAATAGTAGGGAATTGGGTTGTAAAGGGCATTTGTGAGTTGTAGGTGTCTGTACGCATCCCCAGAGGACAGAGCACATGTCTCCTGGATCTCCCTGAATGGAAATAGTTGCCCCTCTTGTATCACATCGGCTAGGGTCTTTATCCCTTGGACCTCCCAACTTGTGAAGTGACCCATTGTTAGAACTTCTGGGATGTAGCTGTTATACCATAGGGGTTGGTCCAGTATCAGCCTTCCGCCCCATCCGATATGCAGGAGAGCTTCTACCCCGACTGTTCGCCCTACCCATCCGGTTCACTGGGAGGGATTGCCAGCCAGGCCGTTTTTGGTTGCAGTGTTTTAATACTTCTGTTCAGGTGAAAGGGACCTCTGTTTGGGGCCTTTAAATGCACCCCACAGCAGGTTTCTTATCGCTTTGGGGAACAGGAATCTTTCCATCTCTGCTCATTCTTGCTGAGGCTATGTAACGTGTCTGCACTGGAAGTTCTGTCTACTTTGACTGAAGCAGGCTGTCAGCCTTTCCCTGTATTCTGATGTTTGTCTTGCTTTCCCCATTCAATACAATACACCTGTGGTTTACATATTTCTTTTATGGCTGTACATGATAGTCGCAATTAAGCATGAGTAAGCTAGATATATGTATTCTTGGCGTCTTGCTGTTTCCGCTATCTAGGTGAGTCCTAAGCATTTGTTTTGGGTGTATCTGTAATAAACTATCATGTTCATGTAGCTTTGTGCATGGATGCCTACATGCTTCATGTTGAACGCCTCTGGCATGTCGTCACTGGTGACATCATCTGCCTTTTTTGAGGTTATTGTCAGTCAACTTGTTCGATCAATGACACCTGTATCTCCTCCATATTGTCAGTCGGGTACGGTTTAAACGGTTGTCTGAGCGAATAGGATTTCTCACATCGATGGCGAGGAAGAGACCAGGAGTGATGTGCATCTCATTTGTCTGCCTTCGAGCTGCGAATCGGGTGAGTGGATCATGAGGGCCACACTTGGGTCTACCTCTTCATCATGCTGTCACAAATGCTGCAGTTCCCTGTGGACCCCGCAGGCTTTGTGTGCCAGCAAAAAGCAGGCTGACTCCATGGGGTCCATTATAAATGCTGCCTGCCATGCATGCATGGTAGGGAGGGTTTACTGTTTTGCATGGTCGGGGTGCAAATGTGCAGGGCATTTTTCCCGCTCCCATGCAAATCACAAAATTTAGCACCGGGGATCTGCCTACATTTATGTATACATGTGACGGCTCCCTGCTGCCAAAATAAGAGCTCATTTAAAATGGAGCCAAAGTGTAAAAAGGGTGTAGTAAAAAGCTGTTGGAATCGCATTATGGTTTCTTTTGCATTTAGTGCTGATTGTAAGTGCCATGGCAAGCAGCGTTTACAATGGATTACTAGAGAATCTGCCTGCGTTAAGCTTTTGTAAATAGACTGCAGACACTGGAGGAATCTACTGCATTTCTTGGGAGTCTTGGGAGGACAGCTCAGGGGCAACGTGCTCAACTTGGAAGCAATAACACACGGAGCACCACAAGTTCGAGCGCTGGGTCCGCGCTTAGAAACCTCTGTTGTGCAAATCCTTGAACATATGGGAAACAGTAAAAAGCATGCATACCATTTTCTCCATGTCTTTACTCTAGTCATAGCACTCCTCCCTCGGCAAGTGTTTGCACGGACTACTAAATTTCATGGCCTGGCTAGTGGAGCCTGTGTATGCTGCTTAAAACGAGGTGCGAGCAGTAACTGCTGATGAGAGAAAAGGTGGTTGAGGGCAGTAGGAACTCGCAGTGAGAAGGGAAGGAGGGGGGATCGTTGACATGTGAGGGTGCAGACCAAATGGAACCAAAGGATGAACTGCTGGGGGAGGGATATGAAACACGGCTGTCGCGGTGCTGTGGGTGGAAGGGGAGAGATCTGGTGGTTGACGGTTGACGGGAGAGAGAGGGCAAATCTGGCTGGTCAAGTTGGCTCCCATTTTCCAGGTGGATGTTGACCGATTCCCCAAAGTGCCATGCATCTGGCTAAAAGTTTGGACTATTTTTTTTTTTTTTTTATTGTATATGGTTTACAAAAAACCTTTACAAATAAAACAAACTTTATAATTAAAAAACAAAATAGTAAAAGAAAAGATAAACATTCATTGCATTGCATTTGCATTTAAAAAAAAAAAAAAAAGAAAAAGAAAATGCCCGCTAAAGAAATACGAAATTACAGATTTACATAAGTTGCAAAAGTTTGCAAATTTTACAAAAAGGGACAGACAATAGATAATCAACCGGTTTCAGATTTAAAATTTGATTGTCTAAGATTAGTCAAGTCAATACAAAGTACTAGTTACAGAGAATAACAGATAGAATAAATGCAAGGTATAAAATATGAAATACATTGCTCATATTAAAAACACTGTGCTCATATAGTAAAAAATTCATAGTTCCAAGAATAGGAGCAAAAATCAGACCAAAGGGGCATATAGGTCAAGGGCTCTGATAAAGCCCGCCACAGCCAGACCAACCTTGATGTTCGAGATTGAAAGACATTGTGACCAAATCAAATTGTCTACCTCCAGTCGCCCCATAACATTAAAAATGCCTAGATATTTGTCCCTTAAAGAGGTCAAGGCCTTGCAGTCAAGAATGAGATGCCGAGAAGTTTCAGTGACCCCCAAAAGTTTGCAGAAACGACAGGTGGGATCCAAATCAGAGAGCTTCTTCCTTTTGCGTAAGACTTCCCGAGTGGGAAGAAGGTTCCATCTGAGTTTAATAAGAAGAGAGCGGTAATGTCTATTAGGAAATTGGATCAAAATAAAAGACATCACACCTCTCTTCTTATGATCAAATTGAAGATCACTCAGTGAGGAATAACCATGAAGTTTTTCGATAGTGTTGCTCCAATCATGGCTGAAGAGAGACTCCTTTACCTTATTAGGGTTTGTAAGTAATGTATCCCTGTCGGAGGATATGTCCATCAGGGTCTTATCGCAGAGAGTGGAGAAAAGCTGGAGATATATGTTATGGCCCGAGTGTGTCTGGGAGAAAATCATATGGCCCACATCAACATATAAAGTATCAGGTCTAGGGGAAAGCAAGGCTGAGAACAGTGAGAGAACCCTCCAAAGAATCCTAGCTCGTAGAGAAACCAGACCTAACTCATATCTGATGGCAACAGTAGGAATTGAATTGGGCAGTTTTAAAACTTTCCTCCAGTAAATACCTTCAAGAGAGTCCCAGAAGGGCAGAAGTGTAAAGTAATGGAGTTCCATACCATACAGTAACTTTGGAATCACCTTACCCTTGAAAAAGTCTACCACGGGTTTGAGGGAGAACATACAATATTTATTCTCCAAAGTACGTGATTGGGAGATGAGAGGGAGCAGTTTCTGTCTAAGGAATCGTCTCAGTTCTGTCACCGATGGTTGGGCCAAGATCAAAAAGCCCAAATAGACGATTTTGTTAACTCGAGAAATGTTTGCTCCCCCCATTTTCCATACTTTGTTGTTTCGGGTTCTCCCCTTTGAGAATTCCATGATACGTGTTTTACCAGGATTGATCTTCAGCCCATTTAGCAGTGCGTACTGTTCAAATTTACACAGGAGCCTCTGCAGGCCCACTTTGGTCTGGTCGAACAAGAGAAAGTCATCGGCATATGCCAACCATGAGAATCTCAGGTCCCCAAGTTTAGCACTCACCATGCCTGCATTTTTCAGGAAGTTATCCACATCAGCCAAATAGAGGATAAATAGACAGGGAGCTAACGAGCAACCCTGTCTCACCCCAATACGCGTCCTAATCCTCCTAGAGAGAGTACCAGCCAAATCGAGCCTGATGTGTACCCCCGAGTTTTCATAGAGGGCCATAATGAGAGAAAGGAGGCCCGCCGGGATGCCCCATTTAGTTAATTTTTCCCATAATCTGGATCTAATGACCAGATCAAATGCATTAGATAAATCAATAGAGGCGACATACAGAGGACCATCAGATTTTCCCCAAGAGGAGGTCTGAAGGGCAGTTATAATAAGACCATTAAGATTGGTAGAGTGGCCGACCCTGAAGCCAGTTTGGTATTTGGGGAGAATATGATTGTCCCTAATCCATATGTTAAGATGGGAGAGGAGCAGAGAAGCAAAAAGCTTACAGTCCGCGTCTATAAGAGAGATCGGTCTATAATTCTTTACCTCCGAGCGTTTGGACTATTTAACTGGAGCATAACCAGGCTTGGAATGGCCAATAGGCAATGCTAGAGTGCAGGCTCAACATGCTAGTGTGGGCCATTCATTTTTTGTCAAAGTGGCCAGTTTGAGTTACTTCACTTACCTGCTAGTTGTTTTGAGCGGTTGCTGAACTGTTATATCTTTAAACTGTGCCATTTGCAAACCATTTTCCTAGGGTACTCCCCTTTCGGCAATCTTATGACCTAGAGCATCCCTCTCTGTACTACTCAAAGTTCCTCTCTATAATAAAGATATCCTTTCCAGCTAATGCACTGAGGGCATACTATTTGGTGTGCAGTGCCAGTGCAGCTTCTCCACACGAAAACCCCACTTAATGTTGAAAGGCTCAGTCAACCCGTCACAGATTAAAGCCCGAGACCTGCCCTTTACAAAAATACATAACACAGGCTCTGCACCCATTGAGCTATTCCATATGTTGTATGTGGAGTGCACGTGTTACTACCATGCTTCTGCTAACTTGTACACGGCCCCATCACCTGTAGAGATCACCTCCTCTCTGCACCACAAAGATGTGTCAAAGTCCCCATAGCTGCACAGCTCGTGGATTGCCCAACTACACCAGAATCTAAAGTGAAAAGGATAATGTCCTTGGCCTTTGGTGTTTTAGAAATGGTCAAATGGGCAAAGCAATAAGTAACTCCAACAAAGTCTCTCAAGGATATTGCTCCTTAGTCCACAGGGTGTCTCCCTTCCCCTGGATCCATCATCATGCTCTCTTAACAATGACCGTTCTTATCTTTTCTCTTTAACAATACCAAAAATGCTTACATAATGCCATTTGAGTTGTCAGGATACCTGGTGGTCCTGCCAGGGTTTCTCTGCTCTTGTGGGTTATACACTTGTAGTTTCCTGGTATACTCTCCTGCCAGGGCTTCTTGGATTCACACACTTGTCTGTATGTCCACTCTTGACAATTCACCACATTGGCCCTTGATACAATGGATTTCTGAACTCTGACCTGGTGGGCAGAGGTTCAGAAGGCAAGCCTAGTTTCTTGGAAAAGGGTAACCTTCTGGACAAGCCAGACCAATCAAGGTAGCATTGGCGCCAGTCAGAACTAGGTCTCCGGATGGGTGAGGGTGACTAAACGACCTCAATGAGCACACAGAGTAAAGGACACTTACAAATTGCTCCCAGTCAAGTGTGTATATATATTACAAATACAAATACCTGTATTTCAAGGCCTTTGAGTTTCAACACACAAATAAAATCACAGTAATACTTCTAAGTCAACACAATCCTGTAAATATACATATATACAGGACCAAAGGGGTCTAAAGGGTTAATGCACAACATGGGTCCACAACTTAAAAGGGGAAGGAAGCAAGCAGTGCAAATAGTCTTTAGGCACTCCTGCATCCAACACACTCCTAACTAAGAGGCAGTCCAATCCCTAAGAAGAGTGTAGCCTATTGCTCAAATGTACTTGCACTGCTGGCGCACGCGGTAATGCAGATGGGCAAAACGGTGTCTCTTCAAGTCTCTGTAGCAGTGCAGGAAGGTGGGTGAGGTGATGACGATAGGTTCCCACTATTCGAGGAGGACCTCCACTCGAGGGCAGAGTTGATTCCGAGAGTTGGGAATAGTTCGCTAGTTCGTACTAGCAGTGGAAAGAAGAGGGGCCCTCAGCGGCCACTCATATGTAAAAATGGATAGAGGCACTAGGGGCCAACGGTTAGGGTGCAATTAGTCACCGACCCCCGGCGCACTCCAGACCAAACTTCAGCAGTCAAGCCCACTTCGGTTGCATGTTCAAGTGCAGCAATTTGGCAGCTCTGCGGCTTTCAGCGGAAAAGATACAGCAATGATGCCCAAATGGGACAGTGGCAATTTCTCTGCTCCTGGTGGATGGATCAGGTCAGTTTCTCTGCAGCAGGCTTCAGGGGCAAGAGGGGCACAAATGCAGTTCACCTGCAAAGTTCATCACCACGGCTGGGTGACACGGTAACCGCGTATACTCTGGTTCGAGTGCACTCACTTTACTCCAGACCTGGGAATGCCAAGTGTACGAAATTCGGTGTGAGTGCTGTGAACATAGAGCTAGCGATGTACCAAGTTCCGAATGTCTCCTCAAAATGGCAGCAGTATCAGGTAAAGAGTCTGCGGAAGCTGGTCAGCCCACTGGTTTGCCCAGGGACACTTCAGAGAAGGCTTACTTGCAGGGTTTGATGAGGGTGCCGAGAATAGATGGTCCTATTATTCCAATGGGTCAAAGCATCTTCGTAGACCTTCTAGGATGACCAGATGCAGAAAGGTCTCACAGGATGAAAGCGGGCTTAGGGTGCCAAAACTTCCAGTGGTTCCTCGACTCGTCTTCTTAGTTTCAGGATACTTGGATCCTATCCTTCGTTCACTGACAACTCCAGAGATCGACATGGTATGGGTGTTTGGGGCCTTCTCTTACCAATAATCTCCTTTGTGCCAAAACAAAGAGGACCCAATGGGAGATCTGCTCACATACAGGCTTACCATACGTGGACCAATCACAGACCATGGTGGTCCCAGGCATTCAAAGCACTCCACTCTCTGGCACTATTGGGGACAGACACCCCAGCCCACATCCTGGAGGCACGCACACAAGGCATGCAAAAACCCGTGAAAGCTTGACATTTCGCCGGAGAATGCATGCCCAAATAAGGACTGACCCGGGTCAGCTCGACCTAGGGAAGGTGAAGGGGCAAGATGGCCAAAGGACCGGACAAAGAACCTCGTGGCATGGCCATTTTGGAGCCACGCCACCGGTTTGTGCCAAACGCGGGTAATGCAGTTTACTTGGCAGAAAAGGGTTACAAATATAAGAAAAGGTAAGCTGCCATCAGCCCTGTCCATGACACATCTGCACATGTAGAAAATTCTTCGAGAATATCTCGGGCCTTTGGAAATGACTATTAGACCCAAGTGCACTGTACTGTAAGGTACATTGTACACTTGTTACATGTTGCAGAAAAGTTGCAACATTGGAAAGGACTAAGGGAAACAAAGTCTCCCAGTACTGACTGTCTTTTAAGGCATGCCAGTTTCACCATAATAAAGTGAGCAAAAAGTCCAGAGAAGTGCAGCAAGCAGGCTGGGCTCCAAGTCAGACTATGGAGTTTAAACAAAGCAAAAAAGTTGGGGGATTCACAACTGGAGGGAAAATTACACATAAATGGAATCTTTCATAACAGCCGTCTTTCTTCCCTCGTTCAGCTGCCATTTGGAAAACACTGTTCTTTTGTGTGCTTTGCCTCGCTCAGTGTGCTCTTGTGCTCTGCCTTTTATCCGTGTGGGGAAGCTTGATGGAAGTCAGGTGTGAGTGGTTACCAGTAATTGCCTGCCCTTACCTGACCATCGTAGTGGAACATGCCAGGTACAATGCTCGGGTGCGGGTCTGTTTTTGCCCAGAGTGGGCTGTTCATGTGAAGTGTTCATGAATGGAAAGGGGGCGGGGTAAAGTTCCTAAGTATCGTACTGGGTAGGATGGGGTAAAGGTGTTACATGGTTACCGGAGGGTTATCCCATGTCTCGCCATCAGGTGTCTCACTCCCGCTCCCCGAAGACCCCTCACCCAGGTGATCCTACCACACTGGTCCATCCCCAGGGTCTGGATCCAAAGACAATGGCCGTGCCCTGGCCACCTGAGAGAGAGACCGCCAGGGACTAGCGGGTGAGACATCTTCTGGTTTCTCACATTACCCACGAGCCAGGTGTTCTGTCCTCTGTGCCTCTCCATGTAAGCTGGTAGGGTGCTGTTCCACAGAATACATCCATCATGTGTCGCCCCAGGATATCGGGCACAGCACTGACTTATGGTGAGGTAGGCATCACAGTTCATCTGGACATTCATAGTGATAATGTTGCGGTATGCCTGTTCTGTTGCCTGGGGGTACCAAAACCACATGGGTGCAATCCAATGTGGCAATGGTGTTGGGGAAATGGGTAATGCTGTAGAAAATTGCCTTGGCTGCATGCATCTGTTCCTGGGTGATAGGCATTGAGATGTGTAGGTGTGAGTGGTGCATCATTAGACCATTCAGGACTTGGTCCAGCACCTGGGAGAATGTGGACTGGGACATGCCATGCAGTGTCCTTACTGTGTGTTGGAAGGAGCCTTTTTTTACAGAGGTCTAGGACTGCCATAAGCTTCAGAAGTGGGGGGGAGGCTGTTGTGATGTCTCCTATGCCTTAGTTGCACCGGTCTCCTTCCCTGCTGTGGTCTAGCATGCTGCTGTAGCTCGATGTAGAGTAGCAATTTGTGAAGCCTGTAATCTATGTATGCTTCTGGCTGCATGTTGCTTGCATGTGTGTCTGGGGTGGGTGTGGGCCTTTTGTACTCCACCTGAGTGGATCAACTGCACCTGGACCTTGATTTGTGACACTTGTATGCATTTACCTCCACCTTTTTTTGTGGAGCTGATTGTGCTGTGTTTTTGGCAGAATTGCCTCCGATTTTTGAGGTAATTCCACTTGTCATTATGCAGTACTGGGCTTTTCTCATTTGGCAGTGATTCCATCGGCAAAATTAGCCCTGGCACTTTTTTTCGGTGATTCTTTGCGGAATTACCACTTGAGGTAATTCCGCCAGTGGAATTACTGCCAATTTTTTGGGTCACTCGTATTTTGGCATAGTGGCAAAGTAGGCAGTAACCTAGTTAACACCGTTTTTAACACTTACCGCCATACTTATACTGAGGTCCTACATATAATATAATCATCTTTGTGCTGGTGGCCTGCTTAATACCATATTGTTTAACAACTATCCCCGCTTTGCCCTCCCAGTCTTCGAGCAGTGACATCCAGTGCCAAAAGCTAATCAGCATTTGCATGCCTTTCAAGTGAACTCACTCACAGCTGCCTTCTTCTTTCAGAAGAAATCTTTCTTTCTGTACCATTGATGCAGAAGCGTATGCAAGGTGATGTAACATGTTTTTGGAGACATAAACAGCTAGGAATCAGGCAACAGTACTGCACTTTAAACCATGTGGACCTCTGTTTTCTAAATTCTGTTCAGAAAAATGTGTTTGCCGGCTTCATATTTTTTACAGATGTTTGGCTTTTTACCTAATTTGTTTTTAAGTGTGCTCTAAAATGTAGCATTTCTGTCCATCATTTAAAAAAAAATCCTGGGGAGACCCCCCCATCCCTCTTGATTGGTTCGGGCATCCTCGCTATGGCATATCTGGGGGAAATATTTATGGCCCTCCTCTTAAATAATTCACAAGCCACCACTGGGACTGTGTTGGGAGCAGGGTGGGGGAAGCCCAGGGACTGTGGTGGGAGCAGGATGGGGTGAGCCATGGGATAGTGGTAGGAGCAGGGGGGGGGGCCAGGGTCTGTGGTGGGATGGGGAAGACCAGGGACTGGTCTATGAGTGGGATGAGCGAGTCCAGAGACTGTGATGGGAGCAGCTAAGGGGGGCCAGGGACTATATTAGGAGCAGGGTGAGGCGATGGCATGTGATATTTCATAGCCATTGGCACTTACTGTCCATTTGATGCTTTTGGGGGGGTCCCAGCCAGCCCACATTTTACTCACGAGGCCCAAACCAAAAAAGTTTGAAGACCACTGCTTTAAGCACAGGATTTGAGGACACCCTGCTTGGATACATTCAACCGGGAGTGCACACACTCTTCTACTTTCTCCCTTGGCCATGAATGGCCAGGTTGCACAGTCCAGAAAGCATTGAGGAACCTAAGGCCAAACTTAAATGAGGGTGAGTTTTGATCTGTGGTTCCTTTGGGAGAAAATCCCTGGAACAGGCTGTCTGAAAGTTCTTGAGGCCTGCTAGGATCTCCATGAGGATGTTTACCATAGGTGTGGGAGTGCTAGGAGCTCTATGGGAATGCTTACATAGAGGTGTGGGAGTGCTAGGAGCTATGTGGGGGTTGAGGGGTCAGCAATGCGAGGCAGACAACTTTTAGATGATTGTTCAAAATATGCCATTTTATTGAATTATAAATGTCATCAAATGCCTCACTATCGCGTGTCTGATGAGGATTTCCCTGCCTATCAAAGCTATCGGGAAACATTGTAATACAGGGTGTTTGGCCCTCACACTCAAACATCAAATACACAAAGAAAAGATATGGCAATCCAAATAACATCAACAATGATATTCACAGTCTCTTTTGATAAACTCTGAATAACCTGGGTGATCTCCCCTTCCCTAGGATTCAAGGTAAACTCTGCTCCAATGCCCAATAAAAAGAAACCAGGAAATCCATGTATGGGATACAGGTTCTGTTCAGTTCTTGAGGTCTCCAATGTCAAAGTAAGGTTTAAAAGCTTCCCATCTTGGTGATCAGACTTTCCACTTCACAAAAATAGCATCATTGTTTTTCCCAGCCACAATGCTTTGCCGCAACTCCAAGAAGAATTAACACCGTTCAAAGGAAATGTGACTTTTGTAAATGTTAATAAAGCACAGTTCTTAGTTAACACTTAGGATGTCTCTCTTTACAAGATTAGGAGAGTCACGGTAGGTATCTTCATCATGGTGACTTCACAGCACTTCTACTTCAACTTCTACAATAATTTACCATGAGGGCCTACTCCTTTGCCTCATAGTGTTCCACCTTCCTTTGCGCTACTGAAGTTTCACATCTACTGAAAACCACCACAGCTTCAGTGCTTTGTGACTTGTTATGACAAGATTAATCTGTGGTACTTCAACACCCTCAAGTAGACAAGGCACTCTTCCTCAAAACAGAGTGCCAGCCTCTTTGCTTTTATTGTCTGCAACAATGCGCCACCACAACTTTAATATAGTGTACTATGAAACAGCTATTAGCGCCATGGCTACCTCCAAACCCGGGTCCGGGTCCGGTCTGGCAGAATGGGGATTTACCGGGATATTCCGACCTATGCGGACCCGGTAAATCCCCATTCAGTTTGCCATTCCCCATTCCCATTTGAGCTCCCATAGGGCTCAAATGGGAATGGGGAAGGTGCTAATAACGGGCCCGCAAATTGCGGGCCCGATATTAGCTCAAAGGTCCCTTAACGGGTCCCGTAAAGAACGGCTGGTCAGACCAGCCGTTCCTGCTGGGACCCGCGAAGGGACCTCGGAATAGGGCGGTAAGGGTTTACCGTCACCGGTCTCCTTACCGGTGACTGCTAACCCTTACCGCCCAACTCGGAATGAGGCCTTAGGTCTCAAGAGGGGTGCGGGTGACTGAAAGACCCTAAATGAGCACACACAGCAAAGACACTTACAAATCACTCCTTGTCAGGTGTAGATATATTAAAAATAGAAATACATTTATTTCAAGGCCTTTGAGTTTCAACACAATAGTTACTAACAGTAACACTTCTAATCCAAGACAGTCCTACTAAAATACACATCTACAAGACCAAAGGGGCCTAAAGGATTAATGCACAAAATAGGTCCACAACCTAGGAAAGAGAAGGAAGCAGGTAGTGCAAAGAGTCTTTAGGCAGTTCTGCAACAAACACAATCCTAACTGAAAGGCAGTCCCGTCCCTAAGATAAGAGGAGCCTATTGCTCAAATGTACTTACAATGCTGGCACACGTGGTAGTGCAGATGGGCGAAACGGGGTCTTTTGTAGGGTCTGCAGCAGCTCAGGAAGGTGGGTGAGGTGATGCAGATTAAGTTCCCACTATTATGAGGAGGGTCTCGCCAACAGGGCAGAGCAGGTTCCAAGAGTTGGGAATAGCAGTTGAAAGGAGCTAGGGGCCACCGGTTAGGGTTGCAATTACTCACTGAGCCCCGGCACACTCCGGACCAAACTTCGGCAGTCAAGTCCACTTTGGTTACAGGTTCAAATGCGGCAATCTCGCGGCTCTGCGGCTTTCAGTGACAACATTACAGCGTTGATTCCCAAATGGGACAGTGGTGATTTCTCCGCTCCTGGTGGATGGATCAGGCCAGTTCCACTGTAGCAGGCTTCAGGGCAAAGAGGAGCACAGCTGCAATGAACTTACAAAGTTTGTCACCACGGCTGGGAGACACGGTAACCGCGTATACTCTGGTTCGGGCGCTCTCTTTTTACTCCAGACCTGGGAACGCCAACTGTATGAAATTCAGTGTGAGTGCCGGGAGTACAGAGCTTGCGATGTACCAAGGTTCAAGGGCCTCCTTGAAACAGTGGCGGTATCAGAGCAAAGGTCCTGTGCAAGCTGGTCAGCCCACTGGTTAGCCCAGGGACACTTCTGAGAAGGCTTACTTGCAGAGTTTGATGAAGGTGCCTAGAATAGTTAGTCCCACTATTCCAATGGGTCGAAGCATCTTCGCAGACATTCTAGGATGACCAGATGTAGAGGGATCCAGCAGGACAACAGCAAACTCAGGGTGCCAAATCTTCCAGCGCGTCACCAGCAGTTCCTCGACTCGGCTTCTTAGTTTCAGGATACTTGGATCCTATCATTTATTCAGTGAAAACTCCAGAGATTGACATGGTATGGGTGTTTGGAGCCTTCTCTTATCCAAAATCTCCTTTGCGCCAAAATGAAGTGGACCCAATGAGAGATCTGCTCACATACAGGCATACCATACGCTAACCAATCATGGACCATGGTGGTCCCAGGCATTCACAGCACACCAGACTCTCTGGCACCCAGGATGTGTATTGGAACCAGACAGTCCAGCTCACATCCTGGAAGCACACACACAATGCATGCAGAAGCCCGTGACAGCTTGGCGTTTTGCGGGAGAATACATGCCCAAATAAGGACTGACCCGGGGAAGTGGCAAGATGGCCAAAGGACAGGACAAAGAGCCTCGTGTCAAGGCCATTTTGGAGCCAGACCACCTATTCATGCAAGGTTTAACTGGCAGGAAAGGGTTAAAAATACATGAGCACTTCTCCTAAAAAATCCACATCACAGGGGGGGGCGCCAGAGCACTGCATGAAATGTAAAAAAAAAAATTTAGATTGGAGGAAATGGGAAGGGGCAGCTCACATGGTCAGACTGGACCATAAAACGGTCTTAGGCACCAATGAAAAAATGGCCAGCAGTTGCAATGGATATTCAGTCCTTCAGTCACAGACTGTTTGAATAGTACCCAAGGGGTTGTTTTTTGTTCAAATGTAAACAAATTGTGATGTTTAAAGAATATTTATTCATCAACAATGGTCAAAACTACTAGCTGCATAGTGAAGTAACTCCTCAAACTGGCCCACATTAGCCAAAAAAAGTGGCACATTTTGACTGGCCTACACTAGCATTTTGCATTTTTGGTACGGTCATCGCCCTACAGGCCAGTCCAAGCCTGCCGGCTCATCCATAATGGGTGAGGGGGCGTCCACCCACTGGCCACCTCACCCATTATGGAGGAGCCGAGGAACAGGCCCAGTAAAATACTGAGCACAACCCTCAGCTGCTTTTTCCAGCTGAGGGAGTGCTCCTGGGCTGGCTGAACTGTCAAAGGGAAACACTGTTTGCCTTTGACAGTTAATTTTCCCCAGCCGCACATGATCACTGCTGGGCTATGCAACGCTGGGGGTGTTTTGCTTCGCCAGCCTTGCATAGCTCATTGGGAAATGCTGTCTGGGTACTGCATTTATGTGCGAGGGGGGGCTCCTGCGCCTCCTCTCAGATACGGGCAGAGCAACCTGGAGCAGGGCATTTTAGCAACCATGCACAGGCCACTGCAGAAGGTACGTTTATGGTGATTTATTTTTTATTTAAATGTGTATGGATGTGTTTATGCTTGTGTAATGGGACTGTGGTGGGAGTAGGGTGGGGCTAGCCCAGGGTCTGTACTGGGAGTAGGGTGAGGTGATGGCATGCAAAAGTTCATAGCGATGTCTACATACTGTCCATCTGGCACTTTTGGGGGGGCCCGGCCTGCCCAAACTTTGCTCTGGGGGGGCCCAGGCCAAAAGTTTGAAGACCACTGATCTAGGGCCTTTAGAAATGACAGGAAGACCCAAGTGCACTATACTGTAAGGTACATTGGGCACTTGCAAAATGTTGCAGAAAGGTTTCTAAGGGAAACAAAGTCTCCCAGTACTGACTGTCTTTAAGGGCATGTCAGTTTTCGCCATTATAAAGTGAGCGAAAAGCCCAGGGGAGTGCAGCAGAAGGCTGTGCTCCTCTGGCAAAGTCAGACTATTGTGTTTAACATCAGCAAAAAGTTGTGGGATAAGCAACTGTAGGGAAAATTACACATTAAATAGAAATCTTTCCAAACACTCGCCCCTCCCAGAACAAGCACAGGGGGAATTAATCCACTGTTGGATGAGACTCATGTTGAGGCCGGTTAAACATTCTGGACCACCCATCAGCATTGCTATGTTGGACACCTGGCCTATGCTCAATAGTGAAGTCCAAGCCTTGAAGGTTATGGGCCATCTGAGCAACTTTGGATTCTCTCCCTTCGTGTTCATTCACCCCTTTAAAGGCTTATGGTCAGTTTGCAGAGCGAAGTGGGTCCCATAGAGGTAGGGCCTCGGCTTCCTTAGGGCCCACACAACAGAGAAACTTTATTTCTCTACTGTGGACCATCTGAGCTCTCTGTCCTTAAACTGGCGCCTAATGAAGCCTATAGGGTGTTCCTTTATCCTTCTCATCTACTTGTGATAGTACAGCTCCTATCCCAGTGTCAGAGGCATCTGTCTGCACAATAAAAGGTCTTTGGTAATCAGGGTCCCTGAGAACAGGGGCCTGGCACAAGGAGTCTTTTAAGTCATTGAAGGCCTTCCCACACTCTTCAGACCAAGTTCATTTCTGGGGTTTCTCATGAGTTGTGTAAGCAGTCAGAGGGGCAGCTATGGTGCCATAATCTGCCATGAAATTCCTGTAGTACCCAGTGAGTCCTAAAAAGGCTCTAACTTGGGTTTGAATAGTGGGGCTAGGCCAGTCTTGTACTTTACTGGAAAGGGGCTGTATCCTCCCTCCACCTACTTCATGTCCAAGGTAGACCACTGAACCATGTCCAATCTGGCACTTACTGGCCTTTATGGTCAAGTGGGCCTGGTGAAGAGCCTGTAACACAATCCTAAGGTGTTTCACATGACCCTCCCAGGTGGCACTGAAAACTGCTATATCATCCAGATATGCTAGACAGAATTCATCCAACCCGTTAAGGACATGATTCACAAGCCTCTGGAAAGTGGAAGGGGGCATTCTTCAACCCAAAATATCATTACCCATAACTGGTAAAAACCCTCTGGTGTTGAGAAAGCTGTCTTCTCCTTGGTATGTTCTGCAAGAGCTATTTGCTAATAGCCTGCACAGAGTTCAAATATGCTGAGGTATTTGGAAGCACCCAAAGTATCCACCAGCTTATCTGTTCTAGGCAAGGGGTGTGCATCGGTCTTGGTGACAGCATTCAGAGCCCTGTAATCCACACAGAACCTCAGTTCAGAGGTACCTGCCTTTGGAACCAAAACCAGAGGGCTGGAGCAAGGACTACTAGAGGGTTCAATCACCCCAATATCTAACATTTTGTTGACCTCTGTCTTAATGTAAGACCGTACTTTGTCTGACATCCTGTATCCCCTACTTTTTGTAGACGCACTAGCTCCTGTGTTAATGTCTTGTTTGAACCAAGGTGTTAAACCAGGAGCTTGTGAGAACAAGGTGGAAAACTGCCTTGGCAAACTTATCACCTCAGCTTGTTGATAAGAAGTCAGGTGAGGGGCCATTATGACACCCTCGATGGAGCTGTCTGAAGGACTGCCCTGGAACAGGTCAGGGAGAGGGTCTGACTCCTCTTCCTCAATACCTGAAGCCAGCAGCAGTGCAGTAATTTCAACTCTTGTGATGAAAGCCTTCAGCATATTCACATGGAACACTTGTCCAGCCCTTCCAAGGTCCACTAAATAGTTGACCTCACCCAGTGATTCCACCAATGTGTAAGGGCCTGACCACTTGCCCTGTAAAGCTCTAGGCCTTATGAGATTCATGATCAGGACTTGATGACCTGGTGTAAAATTGATGAGGGAAGCCTTCTGGTCATTCCAATGTTTCTTACAAAAGACAGACAATATTAGAGTTATTAACTTCAAACTTCTACCTCTACAACATCCTTACTTCTGACTATCCCTGTAAAGAGACTAACTACCCCTCATGTGGGTGTGCTGATGGTCTGCCTATCTTGGTTAGGGGATAGACAGAGAGACTCACCCTGCCCTCACTTCTTTTGCTAACGTTTAAAAACTATAGTGCACACTTGCGCAAGTCAATATCACTCTTTTATTACATTCTCAAAGTGTGTCTTATCAGCTTAAAAATGCTAATTAACAGTATCAACAATCTTCCTCAGAGATTGATGGTGTTATTCAGCCAAACGGAGGTGGGTATTCTATGTCCACCGTCTTTCATACAGATTCAATTAGTAGCATAAAATGATTCTATTTGTCCGAACTAGGCATTAGTGGTCTGTCTCGGGGATCAGGTCATCACCCTGAGCCTTGGTACCTGACCGGTTTTAGCTGACTATAACTATGTGTCCGCTTTCTTCAGGTTTTGTAGGTGAAACATAATATACATTGCTTTTGTCAACCCACACCTCATGTTTTGTTTTCCTGACATTTTTCTGTGAACAGTGATTTTTTTTTTCTTCATTTTTGCTTTTTTAAGCCGTTTTTATTTGCACACATATGCAGGCCATTTTTGTTTTCAATGTTAAAAATCCTGTTTTCCATGTGACGGGGATCTTTGATGCCTCCTTTTGTAAATTAAAATGCTGCTTGTCCATTGGTAATGACTTTCCAAATGTCTCTTTAACTTTACTTGAAAAAGGAAGGTGGCAGTCTAGACACTTTCCTCCTAATAGATGTTCTATACGGTGCCTGGAATTCCCGGTTTGTATCCACAGAGTGCACTGTATTTAGTCTCCAGAGCTGTGTGTTCTCTTCCACTATTGTTACTTCATCGTAGTTATTGTGCAGCCAATCTTTAACATTGGCTTTTTCATGTAAAGTGCATGTGAGACTGCTCCACCATTAGTTGTAATGAATGCTCTCCAGATGCTTTGGACCACAAATCCCATGATTCCTCATCACTGATTCGGCCTGATGGGAGTTGTAGTGCAAAACATCTGGGGAGCCAAAAGTGGCAGTCCCATGGACTATGACAACGGGTTGATGGCTCAACCAAAAAAGTGCTGCAGTATTAGATACGAGTTATACAACCGGTCGCTTTTTATATTTTTTTATTGCAATATTTTTTTTTCAATATCCAAACTAGTAGTTCTGTCATCTTTATGGCACATTCTCCACCAACCCAATGAACCCCAGAACCCTACGAAAACTTGAACAAAGTCCTTGTGCTCACCGGCACGCTGGGAACAGTAACTTCAGACCTGCCTTGCGCAGCCAATCAGATAAAAACCTTTGCTCCTCTCCCACTAATGCACCATTTGTTCTTGTCGGACCCAAAGGGCCAAAAGGCCATGTGAACAGCAGAAGCAGCATGCATGGCAAGACCTTGCAACAACACAGCAGTTAAAGGAGAAAAACACTGGATATGCCGTCCTCAATCGCTGCCTGCTCCCACAATTCTGTCCCTATTTACATCTGACTCATCTTGTCACCATGACTTGATAGGTAAAGTGATTGTGATTGGCTGTGTCTATAATCTCGTTCATGTTTCAATAAGTAGTTCAATATGAACTGTAGAGCTCACCAAAATAGTTAATGTGCTACTTTGTCCCACGAAATGGCTTCTGGTCTTCAAAATGGACGCCTGAAATGTTGTCTCTCAGACATGGTTCAACAGAGCACCCAATTTTCCAATCTTCAGTAGGGTTTGTTTTTATTCGGCGCAGTCTAGTGTCCCGCTTTTTGGTAAAGCACTTCAATATACTAATGAATATGGCCAAGTCTGCTGCCATTCTGGCAAATGTTATTTAGTGTCCTTACGGAGGTTCACATGCCCTGCGTGCTCTGAAATCTGATATCGGGCCGGCCCTGCTGATGAATGTAGGGCGGTGGCTGCTGGTAGTAGTAGTTGGGGTATGGTGCCATCGAAGGGTACTGCAGAGGAGTCTTAAGGTTGTACCCTTCTACTGGTCTTGCTCCGGCGTACTCAATGGTTGGGTAATTTTGGTGCCTGTTCATGTACTGCTGTGGCCCCATGCACTGCGGGGCGGCCTCCCTGTGCTGCACTGTTGCTGCGTCTTCTGACAGCACTTTCTGGTGAGGGTTCTGAATCCCACTGTACTTCTGGTAGGGGTGACTGGTGACTCGCTGGGCAAGTGCACTATGGTGCACTGTGTATCTCTGAGGCAAGTGGGAGGAGCTTTCCGGGCACCCCGTGGACTGCGGCTGAGCCTGTTGTCGTAGAGAAAAGAGAAGTTTACATTAGTATTATCGCTGTTATAGAAATTACTTTTGTCAGAAGATTCTTATACATATTTATTTAACTACTTATGAAAATACAAGCCCATTGCCATCGAATTGAAATTTGCACATTGGTTTACTCCTCGAGGGCACCAAGGGTTTTTCTACCTGGAAGTGTTCGTTAAAGGAAACCTTTTCCACTTGAAGAACATTTCCTGATTTTTGGAAATGAAATGGGCAACAAGACTGCTCAAGTGGCACGGGTAAGCCATGGCTTAGGTCCCGGGCGCTCTGTGCCAAGAATCCTAAATTACATCGCACTCATGACTCCCTTTGCCTGCCGCTCTTGAAAGGCTGTGAGATAGCAAATCGGGCTGAACTGCCTCATTTTGCCTGTGATATAGCCTTATTTACGCAATTTATTTTTAACCCTTTGTAATGGCACAGTGCAGTGAGCGGCTGAATGTTGTCTTGTCCTGCGGGCCAGCTGATAGCATGTGGATAGAATGGTGCTGCAAGTGTGTGACTGACAGCCCAGGAGACTATTGACGAATGCTGGGGGTGGGAATGTTCTGGATGCGTCAGTGGGGAGGTGCTGAGCTGGGGAGTATGTGGATGGCCAGTAGGTGGCCTCTCCTATGCTAACCATATTTATGTACAGTAAAGCTACCAGGACTTTCTAACAGAGATGGTCATTGCTGGTCTGTACCTGGACTACCATCATCCCTGAAAGAATGTGGCATTGGAAGCTTGTCAGGGTGCTACAATTTGATTAATTTATAGGGTTTTCGTCCATCACTCGCCAGAGTCACAATGAGTAGAAGAGAAATCAACTTGGGGGAAGGGGAGGCGTTATTGGGGAGAATTGGGAGACATGTGGGTACATTTTAAAACTGTTAACAACTATGAAGTGCCAAAAGCAAAATGGGCACCAATGTGTTGCTTGTTGCTGCAGCAGAATCTGAGATTGCCACGATTGCCACAAAACCCCCCATGCTTCTGTTTTCTCAGCAATACCTGTTATATTGACAAAGCTAGCGTTGGCGTAGCCTGACACAGAAAGCTACGGAAACATGGCTACATTCTAGTAGAACAACCTAAATTTCACATGGCCATCTTCCTGACGCATGAAAGACCTGCCGACAAACCAAATGTAACGCATGCTGTTGTAAAGTCCAAACCTCGAGCAAAGGATGGTTGCTGGGTGCTCTTACTAGGAGATCCAAGGCAACTAGCTCCAAAGTCCTACACAAGTCCTAAACAATGACTCAAGAAAACAGGAACAGGTTGTCCTCATAATCCTCCACTGGCTTCCTACCATAAAGAGCATCCATGTCGAAATTCTCTGAACCCCCCTGCTCATGCCTGGATCGCCCCACACCTGGTTCTCATTGGCCAAGTTTCATCCAATCCCCACATTGCACAATATGAGAGTCCTTGATCGGTCTCTGTTGTTTCCACAAATTAATTTACTTTGTAGAAATTCCTTTGAAATGACTTTGAATATATATATATATATATATATATATACACATACAATTTGTGGGTTGAGGGTTGAAGGTGGGGGAGGGGTTTGGGGTAGGGTGGTAGTGACGGGGGTTTGGGGAGAACCCCCCCCCATTAAATAAAAAAATTGGAAGTCAAATTTCAAAGTAATTTCCACTAAGCAAATGACCACAAAGTAATTTATTTTGTGGAAATTACATGGAACCCCTTGATCCCTACTGACATGAATGCGGAAGCTTCTACATAATAAAGTCCCCACACTGAGGTGCTTAACAGCCCAATAGCACAGGCTTAATCCTAGAGCCCCGCCTTCAAACATTGAGAGCCTGGTTTGTGAGCTGGGCCTTTACGTGAGGGGCAGCAAATATAACTCCAATCTCTGCAGGCCTTCAAGATCAATCCGCATGTACGATGAAACAAACGCAAAAAGGGGACAGATGAAGGCTGCGCCCCAGTGTACACCCCGCCGTTATACAGAGAACTGTGGGCTCACTCTTTAATTTATGGTTAGAATTAGAATGCAAATATATCCTCTGTGCCAACTTACATGCTTTACAAATCCAGAGGCTGTAACTGGTGAAAAACACAGCAGGCTGTCTCATGAACGTGAACGTCCATTCATGAGCCCACTTTCAAAAGAACTCCTCTGTCTCCAGGTGAAAAACTGTATCCCCTTTATACTATCCTGCCTTACTTTAAAATGCAGCATCCCATTTCTCCACATTTTACTTTAGAACATTTAATTGCAAGTAAAATATGGGGGTGGGGGGCGTTGATAGCTGGGGGCTAAAGGGGATGCGGGGACAGGGCCTATGGGGGCAGCCCCTCCTCCTATAAAAACACCAATATTACATGCAGTGAAAGGGCTGGTGCAGTGCATTGTCATAGATCCTCAATGTCTGCTCCGTGCTGCTACAACTTGGCTGGAAAGCAAGATGTACCCCTTACACCCTCCCAGAGACCTTGCGCCGCCACCACCCAGGTGCTACTGGAAATTGCTACAGCTAAACACCATAGCTGAGGGGACAGAAGATTCTCTGTGGTGGCTCCATCCCTCCGGAATACTCTTCCTTCTCACATCTACCATGCAAATATCCTTGTACAAGCCAGGCAAGCTCTTGAAGACTTGGCTCTTCTTTCAAGCCAAGGCTCTTCCCAACCCCCGCTACCATGGTTCGAGCAATCCCTGTAATCCTATACTTCCTCATACTGTCCCCATCTTGCACAGTGCATAATAGCAGTTTTTCGTGGCATACGTTATATAAGCACATAAGAACATGTAGTTGAGATAGATTTACTTTCATGCAATGTTAGCTGCAGTTAAACAGGTTCTATGAGGATGGCAAGAGGCACGGATGGAAAAATGTACTGATTGCATTGAAGGTGTGTGAAGGCTAAAGTAGAGGGGTGCAACATTTCATATAGCCTTTGGGTAGTGGGGGGTGTATGATCATTGCACGGTTAGAGGACCTCTCTAACTACAGCTCCTCCCCACAACACCTCAACTTTCAATCTATCACCGCTAATCCTCATACACACTGCAGCTCCACCACCACCACTGAGTCACTTAAAGGACACTGCATGGCGCATACATTATCCTTGCTCCTTCCAGACCAATGGTTCTCCTGTTGGCCTAGTAATGGCAGCAAATAGATGTTGGGTTACTCTATCAGAACTGTCCCTGGACCTAGTATGATAGCAACCTTGTCCGTCTCCTCCTCCCTCCCCATATTTGTTTCCCCCTCTTCCCCTCGAGCACTATCTAAAATGTCGCCTGGCCTAGTACGATAGTCAGTCACTTGTTTTGTTCCTCCCCTCCCTTTCTGCACCCCTCTCCCTCACCTCTTGTTTTCTCTGACTCTCCAGAAATGTTGTCAGGCCTAGTACGGTAGTCGCCTGTCTGTTTCCATTTCCTTCCCACTCTCCCCCCCCCCCCCTCCCTTCCTTATCTATGTCTTAGCTCTTGCACTATCTGAAATGCCGTCAGGCCAAGTATGATAGTTAATTTCACATCCTTACTGTTCATGGCCTGTAAGAATGTCATTGTATTTTTCCTTATTCCCTCCCTTGCCTTGAAACACATTGTGTATAGGCGCTATACAAATAAACTATCATATCATATTATTAATCCACAGCCATGCCCCATAAAGCCACCAACATGTCAGAACTGCACAATATAAGACCAGTTTACGTTGCATAAGGTGAATTTGATGTCAATTACCTTTGGTACAATGGATAGAGCAGTTACACATTTTGGATGCATAAAGAATGCATGTGCTGTCATCCGATTCTATGGATGGATTCCTCTGTTGGAAGCATTAAGTGGTTGGGCTGTTGGTAGCAGATCTGTGGCAGGAAAGGCAGTGTCATGTGTTACTAGTGGCAGCTCGGCCCCACAAAGCCTACCTCTGTGGGCTTCCGTTATCAACTTATCTAGCCCTGTGCTGGAAGCACGAAGGTATAGAATGCTATACATGAGTGCACAGTGCACTTTGCCCTATTGAAAGGGTGCAGCATCTATGCACCCATGGAGTAAATGTGTGGAAAGCACTGTGCCGGTTGGGGTAGAGGGAGCAGCCCAGGACTTCGAGGGGATATGGGGTGCCAATTTCAGCACCCTGAGAATGCCATCAACCCAATCAGCCGTCACCATGCCTAAGGAAGCAGTACGTCTGCACCGCCAAGAGGTCTGCGGTGATGATCCTCAATATCCCCAAAGAGTAGCATCAGGTATGGTCAACGAGGGAGCGAGTGAGACGGAGTCGGGCCATCCTGTGCTTTGTGAATCATCGCATGAAATTGCCTGTGTGTCGAGCAAGACTGCGGGTGTGCATGGGTGGGTGAAGAGAGGTGTGTGTGTGTGTGTCTGTCTGTGTGTATATATATCCAGTGGAAAAAACGTTTCTTAATGTAACGTTAATAATATGATTCATCACAACAAAATCCAGGAAGTTTAGCGGATTTGGGTGGGGTAAGGTGGTTTTCTGTTAGTTACCAGATGACCCCATCATGTCATTTTTTATATCATTTTCCGGGGCTGGAAAATGATTTAATTGGTTTTGTTGCAATGAATTGGATCATCCTAACTTCATTTTAACTAAAGTTTTTCTTCACTGAATTTCAAGGGTTTTCTTACGCTATTCCTTAGCCAGGGCTCATTGGCCATGACCAAATCATTAGGAGAAAAGATTGCGACCCATTGGCCTTCAGCCACGGCCACTGTCAATGTTGTGACAATTGCCCAGTTCCCATGCGCCACTTTGAAACTATTAAGCTACAACAGGAGGCTATAAAGCTGTGGCCCAAATGCCCTTCACTACTGGGCCTCATTGCCACCGTTAGGCTAAAAGAGCATTATCCAATGGCCAGGGCAAAGCCACCTCGTCTGCAACCCTTCTTTCATCACTCATGGTTTGCCCAGGCAATGATCACCACGACACCACTGTGCGTTGGTGTGCTATTAATTCCGACGGTAACACACCATTTTCGTAATGCGAAATTCCTTGAAAATGAAAGTGTTTCACAGTATATTTCCCTCCTTACCTTCTACCGTCCAATTAACCCATGCTTTCCCATTGCAGACCCTCTCTGCCCCCCCCGCACTCCCGCCAGCGTACACAAGACTAAAATGAACTATTTTGTAAGTGGTTACCTAAGGTGGCACTCAGCCCCTACCCTGAAGTGAAAGCAGCCCTCCAGCTATATTTTGACCCCTTTCCTTTTTCATCTGTCTGTACGACTTGCTTGGATCAAACAATTCATAAAAAGCCTCCCTGCTGTAGTGGACCACGGGAGATATAGACGTTTTTGGGGACTAGGAGATCAACCCTTCTCAGACAATGTTTTTTAGAACTACTGGGCCGAATTTTTGCAAACCAAAAGGAGCAGCTGGAATGCTTTGTAATTATTGTTCATTTTTAACCCACTTAATACCAGGAGTGGTTTCTAAGCGCAGGATTAGGATTTGAACCTGTGTTGTGCTGAGTTGTCTTGCTTCCAAGACACACGTGTTGCCCCTGAGCTATCCTTCCTCCTCTGCTTTGTGATCAACCTAATATCGCACCAATCCGACCAGAGATGTTTGTGCTCCACGTGTACAAATGAAGCACTCCTTGCTCTATGGGGGAAAGTAATAGGGAAAGTCAGTAGACCTCTGTTTTCTATACTTTTAAACATTTAAAAAAATGTGCCTTCAAATTTCCAGACTGGAAGGAGCCTTGCCAGACATTTCATATTTTAAAATTTCGTCCTGATCCATTCAGAAATGTTGCTAGTCGATGCAAACTGTTTTTTATCTTAATTGTAGGACAGTGTCTACTGCCCTAGAATCATGTTTGCTGGCAACTATCATAAGGAGAGGGCATGGATTGGTGTAGTTAAAACTGAGGCATCCTTCAGGGAGAGAAATGTCATTACAGTGGATTTGTTTATGAATGAGGGCACTTCACCATGTCAGCTAATGCTGTTCTTTAGAGGGCAGACTGAATGTATAATGTTTGCCGACATTCCCATGCCTGCAACCTAGGTACACCCCACTAAAATATCTAACCACGGGGGACCCATAGGAAGACAATTTCTGCACTATACAGTATGGTGCCCAGCTGAAGATCATGCCCTCAACCCTGAGCTAAACACAATGGGACTCAACTCGGCTATACATCTGTAGCCAGACACACAGGATCTCCATGAATACGAGACATAAACTATTATGGTTCGAATGCCACCACATGGGATATTTTACACCCATAAAAATAAAGAAAATGCACCCAAATGCCATAATGGCGGTGTACTGTGAGAAACCTGAGGTGTTTCTCTCAGGCTATTCCGGGGGATCCTTTGTTCAGGTGGCCTAGGGAGGGCCATCGCTCTTGGATCCCAACCCTGGGGCGGACGAGCGAGGGAGGATTACCTGGGCAGGGGGTCCTCAGGGACTATGAGAGACACGCCCTCGGGCGAGACATGGAATTCCTCCCATTCTGATACACCCCTACTGACATCCCCTAAGTTGTCAACCCAAAAGAAAATCCATTCACCCATCACATACAGTTACTCCTTTCATCCAGACAAAAACCTACATGGTTTTTCCATGATCTCCAGGAAAACCTACAAGTCCCCCAATCCCAACTTCCATTCTAGAAGTCCAACTACCGAGACGAAGAAGAGGCAGATGGTCATGAGGATTTCCCATAGGAAAATTTGGAAGGGGTCTACGGATCAAGTTTGCAACACAAAGCTTATCGGTAGCCACAGCTATGGACAGAATACATTTCAAAGCAAACTGCATCACAGAAACAGAGTGTGTTGTGGGGGAAATGGGAGAGGGCAGGGGAGGTGAGAAGGCCATCATGGATGTGTGGAGAGCAGGCACAGGATGGGGAGACTTGGTGAGGACCTGGCGGGGCAGGGATGCATGTTTTCTGATATTTGTGGCTATATGACTACATATAGTCGAGGGTACATGTAGTTCTGTACCTGCAGTATAGAAATAGATATTTTTACAGATAGAGTGATGTCAGCGGTGAAAAATCACTACTGCCCAGGGGACTCCCACCCATGCAGTAACCGTGGTTGACACAGCTTAGCTTCAAAGGAAGTAAGTGTCCAGCACACTCAGGCCACATCAGATCTTCTTATGTTCCCAGTGCTCCCTGAGAGACTCATTTTTTTGCCTTTGCTGAATCTCATTATGGTATGTGTAGTCTCCTAGTCAATATTGGGGGAAATTGAATGATGGAATGGAATAATGAAACTATATAATGGACTTATATATTAGATATGAGGGCCAGAGCTGGGCAAGGACTGCTATACATTAATTGCAATTTGAAGTATTGGAATTATGGGCCTCCCTGGAGAAGCATCTGCAAATCTAATCATGCATACGAATAAATCCTCGTGTGATGACTCTTTTAACTCATCATGTTATGCAATGCCACCAATCACAACGGGCAGTGAAACGGCAGTGTGAAGCATTATGGGCAAAGCAAGTATTAGTGTCAGTCATTTTTCCCATGTCCACATTTCCACGGAAATATGACCCTGCACACCCCCCGTCTAGTCCCCTTACTTGCTTCCTGGACTAGTGTGCGCATCCCAGGTACCTTGCTGCCCTGTGCCGCCCCCACACTTTTTTTCATTTTATTGCATCCCAGTGCCACTCTTCTGAGATGCCACCATTGTGACTGGTGGTGGCCGAGGTGTCCTTTCATGGGCGACCCACCCACCCATCCCATTTCCTTTTATTTTCATAGCGAACACTACATCACCACATTATTTTCCTGGTTGTGTTGTAGAAACGTCACAGAACGGAAACAGACTCAAACCAGAAAAAGAACTAGCAGAATGGGCATGGATAGCAAAAGCCATAAATAATCAACCACGAAGCTAATGCCAAAGGGCCAAAAATACCATAACATGGGCAACCTGGAACACCAGAGGATTCGCACATCTAGCCAACAGTGCCAACGAAGTGCTGAGAAATTGCGATATCGTATGTCTACAAGAGACATGGCTAGCCAGCTGCCCGTGTATAGAAGGTTTTGAAGTGGCGATGAATCCGGCCATAATAAAAAAAAAGGGAAGACCCATGTCGGGCCAACTAATTTTAGTGAAACACAAGAGTGGATTCGTGATCAAGGAGTCCACGAATCTGTCAAACTACATACAATATGCAAAGGTCGAGGCTAATGATTACGAGGACACACAAAAAATCATAAGGATACATATCTATAACATTTACTGGAATCATCAAGAGGCTAAACAAGAGAATTTAATGGACGACCTGTTAGATGCCATTGATCTCGTGAAATCAAAAGAGAGGGATGCAAAGATGGTGATATGTGGAGACCTGAACTTGAAATTACTAGAAATAGCCACCAAACCAAAATTGAAAAAAGAACGATCAACAAAGGAAAGGAGGAAGGAAATAATGTGGCTCGAAGAGATGGAAGATCGCGCTATGATAATGATGAATGGAAACACTCTGGGCGATATTCCGGCAGTAGCGACATGGGAGAGAGGTAATCAGAGGTCAATCATAGATTATTTTTTTGTGACAGAAAACATCGCTGCAGAAATGTCCCCAATGAAAGTGATACAATCGACACAGAGCGACCACAACCTTGTCTCACTGATGTGGAGCCAACCCACTCACAAGAAAACCTTACAGAAGCACCAACAATATGAAGTGGAACCAGGAAGAACAAGGCTGAGAATAACGGCTACGGAAATAGAATCACTTACGGAGGCCATAAATCCTGATTCACGCTATATGAAGTCCTCAACAACACAGTATAGTGAATTTATGGAAATCTACAGGGTGAAAGTTAAAAACCCAGAGAAAATACAATACAAAAAGCACGTATACGATAAAGAAATAGCGGAAAAAAAAAGAAGTCTAAGGAAAGACTGTAGAAAGATAAAGCAAACAAATGACACGAATTATAAGCAAAAGACAAGTCTGCTAAAAAACAACTATAGGTCATGGGTGAAGTCACACAGAGCCAAATTAGAGCAAAACGACGCGGAAGCCATGCTGAAGTCACTAAGGCAGCGAAATTCCAGAGGATTCTGGTCTCTACTAAACGAAATAGAAAATCCCCAGAAAGCAATAATAAAGAACATGGTGACAGAAAGTGAATGGGAGAAGCACTACACATCCCTGTTCAGGAAACAACTTAAAAAAGAAACACCGGTGTTCCCGGAAATACAATCATGGGATCTAAGCTTTAAACGCATAGATATAGAAACCTGCATTAAAAAATGTAGTAACTCAAGAGCAGCAGGACCTGATGGCCTATCAAATTTAATGCTGAAACAAAACATCGACGAATGGGCCGCGTTCTGCGAAAGACTATTCCAAAACATCACAAAAGAGGTCAGAATCCCTGCATCATGGAAAGAAGGTATCATAGTGCCGATATTCAAGAAAGGATGTCGCCTGAAACCAATTAACTACAGGCCAATAGCCCTACTAGACGTACTGGGGAAGGTTTTTGCAACCATGCTTTTACAGAAACTGAACACATGGCTAAAAGAAAGCAAGGCAATCGATGCCCGACAAGCCGGCTTTGTAAAGGGCGTGGGATGCAATCTAAATTTGCTAATATTGAATTTAGTAAAAATGGAAGCAATTAGATCTGGCCAGAAAGTATATATAGCCTTGATTGACCTGGCCCACGCCTTTGATGGGGTTGACAGAGAAACGTTATGGCAAAAACTGAAAGATCGAGGATGTCCAGTGAGCCTCATCCTGGCCATAAAAGAATTATATTCACAAACATCTGTAAAAATCAGATTGGATGATCAAGGGAATCATTCAAAATCAATACCAACGGCCAGAGGGATAAAACAAGGCTGTCCACTGGGTGCCACTTTATTCAATTTTTACATATCAGAAGTAGGTAGGGCGTTTGAAGAAGTTCGAAGTATGCCCCCCACGATAAACGGTAACAAACTGAGTTGGCTACTCTACGCAGACGATATGGTAATCTTAGATCTTACACCTATAGGGCTTCAACGAAAACTGACAGCACTTAAAGAATACACAATAAAAATGGGCCTGGTGGTCAATGCAGAGAAATCCGAGATCTTGACACTAGAAAATCTAAAGGGTCCCTCATCAAGGAAACGACAATTCCAATGGTCACTCGGAAACGAGATACTTAAAAAAGTAAAATGCAGCAGATACCTAGGGGTGTACATCAACTCAAGTTTGCGAGATGAACCTATGGTAGCTAAGACCCTGAGTAAATGTAAACAGCTGACAGCACAAGCTCAGGTAATCCATAATAAATACGGAAAATTTTCATACAAACCTGTGATTAACTTCTATAAAAGTAAGGTAATTCCAGCCCTAACCTTCGGTGCAGAATGCATGTTTGGGTGCTCCAGTGAGATCTGGGCAAGATGTGAGGGGCAATTTTGGAAAAAGATTCTGCAAATACCCCAAAGTTACCCGACCGCTTGTGTAATCTATGAAGTTGGTGTCGCAACGCTAGATGCAAAAATCACATGGAACATGCTAAACCTGTACAGGAAAATAATTGAAAATGGTGTCCCCCAATTCGAAATCTTGACAGAACGGAATAATATACAGGCCCACTCGATCTTACAGCAATGGAAAACAAACTGTAAAAGGATTCTAAAAGAGATAGAAGCAGACGAGAAACAGCTTGTCAATAACCCAAACGGAGTGAAAAAAAAACTAATGGAGCTGGATTGGATCAAAACAATAGAAAAAAGAAACTCCCATAAATGCATGAAGAACCATCCTGGAGAAGCAAAAGGGAGAACGCAGCTAGCACAATACCTTGAACTGTTTCCATGTAAAGACCTAAGGAGAGCATACTTGCGATTCAGACTGAATTTATACGAAACCAAGGAAGCCCAAATCTACAACAGGAAATGGCCAAAGGAAGATACAACATGCCGTTTCTGTCGAATAGAGTCAGAATCTCTAAAACATTTGATACTTTACTGCAGCGAACTTAAGGAATTAAGAACAAAATACCTGGCAACGGAAAGAAAATCAGTTTCCACGTATAGTGAGGAAGAATGGTGGGGATGGCTACACTACAGTAATAACAAAAAATTGGTGGTGGCACTCACACTGCTCTTGAAACAAATAGAAATCATGTGGGTGAAAATGGAGGACCAAACTCATACTTAATCGGTATACAAAAGAACTAATTTTTGAGACACTAAGAAAGGACTCCCTAAGAGACTGTGACATCGCGCAAAGGTTCGATAAATGTGACATTGAGAAATGAAGAGAAGAATTAGAAATAGAGAAATTTTAAGGGAAACTCGAGCCCTGGATAGAGCTGAGGGAGCAATTGGATATTGCATACTGTAGAAACACATAAGTTTCGATACAAAAAGATTTTCTAAAGTTTGTATAAACTAAATGAAAAAAAAAAAAAAAAAAAAAAAAAAAAAAAAAAGAAACGTGTATTATGGCAGCGAAAAAAAACGACCCACTTCCAATGAGTATGGTGTTCTATGGAAACATTGGCAGATACTAGCGCAGCAGCCAGCATGTCGCTTGTTAACACTGGCAGGAGGATAACATATATAGTTGAAAAGGCGGCATGAAAATGCGTTGGTAAATGTCCCTGTGCACTGTTGGTGACTTAGCGGCCAAGGGATTTTTCATGCGTTACACTACATGACCGGCTGTAAAGTGTGCTGTTGTTTGGTCGTTTTTTTTTGCAGAAAGTGTGACGTAAATGCATCATTTTGCCAAGTACTTAAAAAAACGCTGTGGGGTTTCCTTTGCCACGCTTATTTAAATGCTCACAGAAAATGTTTATTATGGCCCTTCGATTACAAAATTGCCCAGCCACCACTACATGCCACCCTCTACTCGCTGGCCCTATGATTGAGCTCGGCTGTGGTTGCCAGCCGCCACTACATGCCATCCTCTACTCGCTGGCCCTAGGATTGAGCTCGCCTGTGGTTGCCAGCCGCCACTACATGCCATCCTCTACTCGCTGGCCCTAGGATTGAGCTCGCCTGTGGTTGGCAGCCACCACTACATGCCACCCTCTACTCACCGGTGTTAGGATTGAGCTCGCCTGTGGTTGCCAGCACCTCTTGTCCAGCCACACTGAGTCCTTCAGGGACAGTTTGTGCTTCATCCTTCGGTTCTGGAACCAGTTCTTCACCTACCAAGAGATGGATTGAAAAATTAAACTATCTTCCCACGTTGTTTTCTGAAGTATCACCCCCCACACTCTGCCCCTCTCTTTAGGCCTGTACCTGCTTGTATGTGAGGTTGAGATCCGCCGCCAGCTGCTGCGCCTGCATTGGGTTCATGTAATGCTGCTTCTGGAACATTCGGTGCAGGGCCACGAGCTGTTCCTGGC
Source organism: Ambystoma mexicanum (assembly GCF_040938575.1). Lineage (NCBI taxonomy): Eukaryota > Metazoa > Chordata > Amphibia > Caudata > Ambystomatidae > Ambystoma > Ambystoma mexicanum. The sequence goes on from NC_090925.1 coordinate 173,724,294, forward strand.
TGAAGCACGTGCGCTTTCTCGCCTGGGCCTTCGTCTCACCTCCCGCCGCTACATCCGGGGCACACTGGGCGAACGGATCCACCTTTGGGCTGGTGGCTGAGTCGGGGGAAGACGGCAGGACTGAAACAAAACGAAGACATGGCACGCGTGAAATCAGCTGGAAAGAGTATGCGGGCAAATGGGGCCACCAGCCAACAAACGGAATCAGACACATTACACAGAGTGGAAACCGTGCCTTGTTTTGAAAGGACTGCTGGTGCACGATTGGAGGGAGCGCCGCCTCAGTGGGTTAATGCCCCTGCCACCGGGCGTGTAACTTGCATGCATTTGAATACTGGCACATTCGCTTCACCGCACCGACCTGCCAAGTTGATCAAAATAACCATCGTTGAGAATATCACATATGCTCTATCCGTTAATATTAAATACACTACTTAAACCATGCAACCTAGGATACTAAATCAAATGTAATGCAATATAGTATATAATAACAAACGACATAACGCAAAGTAGCCTTTTCCAACCTCTGTCGCAATTGTGGAATAACACGATTGTTTTGCTCTTTGAAATTGGGCCTTGAATGCGTGGTGAGCGCAAGTGCGCACGCCTTTGCTGTACGTGTTAGGAAATGTGCCATGGTTTGCCTCCAACCAGCACAATTTAGAAGCAAGCACGTTTTTGTTTTTCGAGCACACCAGTCTACAAGACCCTTTCAACGGAGCCCGCTGCGCGACCGCCTCTCCCCCCTTCCCCCCCCCCTTTTTATCTCTTGGAATCCAATTCTCGAGAGGCTCATCGAGCGACCCCTTTGCTCTCCCCATTCCCGGATAATATTTTACACTGTTGCGTTTGGACCCCCTGGCACGGTGCCACCCACCAAGTGTCTGTGCTGCTAATACGCAATGCATTGCAAAGCAGTGACGCACAGGCAGGGCAGGCAGAACTGCTGTGCAGAAGGCACCACTGCGGACTGAGAAGGGAGGGCAGCCGAGGGACATGCTGAGGAATGAGGGGACAAAACAGGAACCGCTGCTGTGTATGGAGGGGAGGGTAGATCAGGAGGAAATGCCGATGAGGAGCCATGATTGGAGTGTGCAGGGGTGAAGACAGTCAGGTGGGCACGCGAACCAAGTGCCCCGGAGCACAGTTACAAAAGTAACACCAGCTATTACAACCAGCCTGCGCGTCGCCCCGAAACTACTTCCCTGCAGAGGTATAATGCAAATGGCCTAAAATTGACGTTGATAAAAAGGTGCGCTGTTTAATTACACAGGAAACTGCCCAGAATACAGACCCAGGTTAGGCCACGAGTTCGTGTTGCGGGACGGGGTGCGGGAACATGATGCCAGAATGCACCTTTTCAATGCACATTTCCCGCAAAACGGAGAGACTTCTATGATGTGTCGGGTTCCTGACGACTGGGAACCTCTCGCCCTAGAGTGGGGGTATCTTTCAAAGTAATCAAAGTAAGGCAGGTGTCTATCTGGCCGTAGAAATAGGCCTTTACAACACGCGCTCCACCCGCCGAGCTATCCGCGCAGGTAATGCTGGCATTCTAAAATAAATGAGGGCTAGTGGCATGGAATACTCCGCTTCTGCGTGGCATACACAGCCCCCCCATCCCCTCCCCTCTAGCTGGCGATGGCCGCGTGATATGCCCCGCTGGATTTCAAGGTTGTTTACCTGCCGGGACCGGGCGCCCCTCTTCTGCGGCCTGCAGGTTCCCCTGGAATGCTGGCGCGTAGTTCGCCGCCACAGCACACGGTTGGTTCAGTTCCGTGTAGGCCTGGTATCCTGGCACCCTCATTTGCGGGGTCATGCAGTGGGCGGGCATGGCGGGGGTCAATCCAAAAGCTCCTCCTATGGTGCAAAGGTGCGGGGCCGCTGCTGCTCTGAGCCCACATGAGACTGCGCCACTCTTATACCCGACAGGTGTGAGAGGGGCGTGGGCGACCCCCTGCTGACTGCAGTACAGGTGGACTTGTTTACTGAGGTAGGCGGGGTGGGAGCAGAGAAGCGAGGCGGTTTTAGTACATCCCGACATTAGTACAACGTTTATTTCTTAGAACACAAACTGTTATTTCTGTCCACTAGCGTCCCTTTAATTTGCACAGAGCATGCATGCTCAAGGAATGCGTGTGCGTGCACAGAAACCAAGACCCCGTCGGCATGCACAGCCCATGTCTGCAGCCTCCTAGGCCCAGGGCCACCTTTCCTCTACAGCGCAGCCCCTTCAGGGGCCGCCTGCCCCAGCATATCTGTAGAGACTCATGTTTTCGCCTCGCGGCAGTCACGCGCACTCGTGGGCATTGTTTAGAATATCCCTTCGGGTAGAAACATGCTACATGCACATGTCATGCCACAATGATACCCACGAACATTCCCCTTGGTGAGAAAATCCCCGGACGCCCGTAAACTTCGAGGCCAACGACTAGAGCACTCGGTCACCCGTACACACGGCTCCCCACGACAGGGACATGGCAAACAATATCTATGAAATGTTCAGACTTTTTTAAAGCGTGGATTAGGCACTGTGGCGCGTCCGAGCGCTATCCAAATGGCGGTTTTCAGAAGTCCAAGTGGACTGGGCAGTTATTCCATTTCAAATTGACAGTAAATCTAAGCATATTTCACACAACAGGAGGGGGGCGCGGGGGTTAAGAGGGCGATAGAGCCAGAAGATAAAGTGAACCTCATCAGAATAAATCACGAGACCTTTGCCTGCCCCGGTTTCCCTCACGCCCCCTCCTGAGTCTGGAACAACACACAACAAAGCATTTTCAATGGAAGCAGCCCCCCCTTAGCCCCCCGCCAGCCCTCACTTGAGGGTCCTTCACACCTCTTCATCGCCCGAGAATAGGCCATGCAGGTGCTCTGGGGTCCCGGGGGCCAGAGTGGCAGGAAACCTGTCTCCTGCCCACGGGGGTGTCCTGTCGGGGGCTGGGGGAGGGGGAGGTTTGTTGCGGCTCTTCTGCAGAGGGGGGTTGTGTGTGACACCCGCCCGGGTCGTCGGGAGAAGCGCACCCGGCCACTGCGGCTGGCCTGGTCAGGGCATTGCTGCCCGCCTGATGACTTGCCCTGCAGTGGGCGACATTCTACTCCATCTACTGTAGAGCTGCTTGGAAGGTGGTGGGCTTTAAGGCGCTGTGGATGGTAATCCGCTCCGACCACCTTGGAATTTGAAAGCAATTACAGAACTAATATGAAACTCCCCAAAAGTAAACGGCGTGTGTAAAAGCTGTAAAATACGGTGCATCCGCAGAAGGCATTATATGCTATGTACATTTTTCAAACTAAAAGAAGGAATTAGTACAGCAAATGAAAAACATTGATACAGGAGCTGCACACGTTTGCCTTACAAAAGGGGCCTACAAACTGCAAGACAGAAATGCGCTTGACTAGTGGGCAACAAGGCAAGGGCGATGCAGCTGTACAGTTTGTCATCGGCATCAGAATGGTCCAGGGCCAGTTGTGCTTCGGCTTTCACTGTACACCTTGCCCAGCCCGTGGCATATGTGGGCTGATCAGGGGGCACACCCAGGGGAGGAGGCAACACGTGACGCCTTCTCTTTCTTGGATGCCTTTCAGGCCACCATTTTAATTCCACAGAAAACATAAATCAACCCCAAAAATGTGACATTCCTTAAAAAACAATGAATAATCATCAGGTATTTTGATCACTTCTACTGGTAAGTGAGGTGGTCCATGGCTCCACGCCCCACAGGGGCTCATGGTTATGAGGCCCTATCCCCTCGCCACCGTGCCTTTCTTGGGAGGCATGACCATGAGGCAGCGTCCCGCCGCCCCCCTGCCCCACCGGGACACTCCGGTAGCAGTGCCCTATTCCAGCTCTGGAGTGCCCCGGAAAGGCATCTCAGGGTCCCGATGGTCCTCCCCCTGCTGCCAAAGGGGCACACACCACACCCTCACTAATGTTCTTATCATTGCCAAGTAGTTCTGTAACAATAGTTCAGTTCCGTGCTGGGATGGACGCTCCCAGTCTTGGTGACAAGTCCTGGGACCCTCAACATGCCATTCCTGACGATCTGCAGGCCCCCATGGCATTCTGCCAGCCGCGCCAGTTCGGTGTTTAGCTTCCGTGCAGACATGTTCAATGGGCATGCCGGCCCCAGACACGCCAGGTTCAACCATGGAATGATCTGTGATCAGGCGAGCAGCGCCTCAGGGCAGAGGCATCCGAACCAAGTAAACAAAGCTAACAAGAGCATGGTCAGGTCTCTTCTGCCCAACTTCACCAGGTCGGTCCGCCCTACGTGTAAAATGACTAATGCAGGGCTCGGCAGCCCTCTCCTCTTTTGACCTTCCAGCAATGAAGGCGCTTGGCACACTTGTAAACCCCCACAACTAATCCAGTGGATGTCAAAGGGCGCCATGTCCGATAGCAATTCCGTGCGCTCCAGCACTCTCCATTCCATCCTTCACACCACCGGTTTTGCCATATCTACTGCTCAAAGCTGCATTACGACCCAGGCGGTAAGGGGTTAACGGCGCCGTAAAAGGTGGCGGCGCCGTTAACCCCTTACCGCCTAATTACGAGGTCCCTTTGCGGGTTCCCACCTTAACGGCTAGGATTGGACCCGCAAAGGGACCTTGGAGGTACCGCCTTCCCCATTTCCATTGAGCCCTATGGGGGCAAAAATGGGAATGGGGAAGGGCCAATGGTGAATGGGGAATTACCGCCCGTCAACCTTGGAATGGGGCGGTAATTCCGCCATTCACCATGGCGGAATCGGTAAAATACCTGCGGCAACCATGGCGCTACAAGCGCCATGGTTACCGCCTGGGTCGTAATGAGGCCCAGTATGTTAGCCATATCACGGTACTCAAAAACAATTACCATTTCTTCACTCACGCTCAACCCCCCCCCCCCCCCTTTTCCCACTCCCCTCTTGCCCTGGGCCTGTTATTTAGCACAGAAGATGTGGCCCGATGTGGCCCGTGTAGGCGTGTGATTTCCACTGCTCATTTGCTTTTATCTGTCTTTCCTCGCACCTGTACACCGCAGCCATGGTGCCTGCCCCAAATCGGAAGGAGTGTGGGGTGAATCCCATCGCCATGAGCCTGACTTTCTCCAATAATTTTTCAAAAATCTTCTGGAACTGGTACCTGGAAAGGCATGACCCATCCCTGTTTAAAAACAATGGGCCCGCCTGCTCACCTCTGTATAACAAATATGCCCGCAGCCGCCCTGCAGGGCATATGTCTGCCATTGCATAGACCGTCACCATCCCCGTGGCCCTCTTCACTTCCTGATCAATTTTTGACCTTCTCTACCATATGCGGGCCAGGACATTGCCCTCAAACGAAAGGTCCTCCCTTTACAACCCCCAGCAGGTCGGATGTGGATGCTCCCACTACCTCTGCTATCCTGAAAGTCGCCAAAGAATGCTGTCACAAAAACTGCCCTGAACAGTGCTACTTCCCAGTCATCTCTGCAAATCCCCCTCCCCCACCAGCACCCTTACAATCGCCACCAGCTTTTCTGGGTCTGGGGCCTCCTACTAACCCCACCTGCTACCACCACCCTTTTCCAGCGGGTCAGGGCCTTTTGTATGGCAAAATCGGCAGAAGGCTGGGACCTTCCATGCAAACCTGCGAAAAACCAGATGGCAGCCATCTTTGTTCTGGCCACCCCCACAGATGCCGCCTCTGCCCATAGCTGACCCAGGAATGTGTTCATTGTGCCCCTGTGAACTATGTCATCCAGTCCCTGCGCACCACAAAATTCCATTCATTCCTTAAAGGCTCCCTCATATGTCCTTTTTGTCTTTTTCGACGCTGAAACTTCTATCAATGATGCTAACTTCAGGCATAGTATCGCAGGGAAAGGTGACATTGCTGGGTCCTCCCCTGGTGGCCATTGCTGGATCACCTGTAGTTTAAAATGGGACAAAGCATCAGCTGCATTGTTAAGGATACTGTGTACATGTTTTGCCTGGAAGCGCACAATGCCCTTTAGACACAGCAACACCAACCTCTTCATTATCCTCAACACCATTGGACAAGCCGCCCTCTGGCTGTGGATTGAGCTAGACCACAGCCATGCTGTCTGACCAAAACACCAGATACCTACCCATTAGGTCCTCTCCCCAGATGGTTAGTGCTACTGTTATTGGAAAAAGCCCCAAAAATGTTATGTTCCTGCTCAGTCCCTCCTTCTTCCAGCTGTCAGGCCACTGCGGTCTCCACCACTTGTTCCCAAGAATGGCACCAAAACCCACCCTCCCAGCTGCATCAGTAAAAAGGCCCATCTGACGGTTGTGCTGAACTTCTGTTGGCCAAACCTGCACCCGTTAAAATCTTCTCCAGCACGGGGGCTGGCATGGATTCACATGCTCATGAATATTCCCCGTCGTCAGGCTGGGAATCCTCGGTAAAGAAAAAATCAGTATCAGTTTCGTTTCTGATCTGTCTTTCGTAGTAGTAACCAATCACTGATCTCTGCGTCATACTGACCACAGCCAATGACTGCCCTCTACCTAAGCCCCGCCTCTGGCAGCCATCTTCAGATTTTTACCGCACGTTCAAGTGTTGGGATCCTCGTGCTATTGCTCTCGAGCGTTAGTGCTTTTTTCACGTTTTTTCTCAGAAAAATTTCTCTTTTTTCGGTCAGAGTCTCAAGCTCCACCGTCTCTTCATCCGATTAACGGGGACCCGTGTCGGATTCGTCTACGCCCCTCAAGGGTGAAGATTTCGTCGAGCCACGCTTTTGGAGGATTCCAGAAGTTTCTCAGGCCCATCTCGGACATGGCACAGGAGAAGGGAAGCTCGACGCCCGGAAAGCTGTTCAGGGTCTGCCCTGGATGCCAGCTTCAGAATGTCTTTAAGGAGGACGAACACTCCCTTTGCCTTTACTGCCTACATGAGGACAAGACGCACGTGGAGAAGGACTGTGCGTTTTGCGGCAATATGTCGGAGCGGACCATGAAGGACCGCCATCAACGTCTCGCCAACTGGCTGGAAGGAAACAGCCCATCAGGTGAGAAGAAGAAGAAGAAATCCGAGCGGTCTTCTAAGACCTTTGAGGGTGCCCCGGCGACGGGGGTTCAACAGAAGGCCAAGCACCGCGAGTCCGCTGGCACCGGGAGCGCCGAACGGTCGGGCTTTACGGGCACCAGGCAGGGCGCATCCTCCCCGGCGCCATCAACCACGAGCCAACGCTCTGGCTCGGGTAAGAGGAAGGCCGAGCACCCGGCGAAGCTCCTGGAGAGACCCCAGTCGAGCTCGAAGGCCCCATCGGAGGGGGAGCGAGGCGGTGACCCTCCCCCCAAGGAGAAGGCGGTGAGCGCACCTAAGGTGGTGAAAGCCTTAATCCACCCAGCCAAGGCCTCTATCGAGACAGTCGCGGCGGCCCTGGCTCAGCCTGTGGAGGCTACACCAGTGGTGGCGACCTCGGGGCCCAGAGTCTCCCTGCCACCGCGGAGGGAGTCCTCTTTCTTGCCCATCGACAGGACCCCCGTGAAACCTCCGACGGAGAAGAAAAAGGGGGGGCAGGAGGTCGTCGTGGATTCGGCCTCAACCTCTGAGGAGGAGCTGATCGAAGTCTTAAACCACGGCGTTGGCGTGGAAGAAGACCAGATCGTCGGGAGGAACCCTGCCGTAGGTGACGACGAGAACGTCGAGGGTGCCGACGGGGCTCCTGACCGCCCGTCGGACTCCCCTCAACCAGTGCCGCAAGACAACTCGGCGGCCATTTTGTTGGCTATACAGTCCTTATGCTCGGAGATAAGGACGAGACTTCCGTTACCACTGACGGAGGAACCGCTCCCGACGGGGGACCCGGAACCAGGCCCTTCTGGGAGCCCTCCCCCTCATCCTCCACCTCCTTTTCAGCCATCGCGCCCTGTTCAGCCCTCCTCCCCGTCCACGACACGTGGGGATGATACAGGGACTGACACGGCTGCGACGGTTATGGACGACGAGGTTTACGACGAGGATCTCCCGTCGTCACCTCCCACCCGGGCTTCCCCGCCCGACGAGATTGGATCGTTTCACTCCATGATCGCCAGGGCATCCGAGCTTTTCCAGCTCTGCCCGGAAGAGAAGAAGGAAGGTTTCCTTTATCAACGTCGCGAGGCCAAGAGGAAGACGGTCCTCGCTATACCTCTACTGGACGATATTTGGGATGAGGGCCTCGCCCCCCTCAAGAACCCATCCACGACACCGGCTAGAAGGGATCGGTACGAGAAGAAGTACCGGGTCCCGGACGCGGCCCCCTTGTGCCTTCGGGCACAGCCGACCCCGGACTCGGTCGTCTCTGCGGCGGCCAGGAAGAAAGCGGGGGGGGGGTGCGGCCTCTTCGTCGACCACCCCGCCTGACGGCGAGGGTAAGAAATTGGACACGATGGGACGCAGAGTCATCTCGTCGGCAACGACGACGATTAAGGCGGCCAACGCCTTGTCTATCGTAGCCCGCTACGACAGGGAGTTGTGGTACAAACTGGCCCCGCTGCTGGACTTCCTACCGGACGACAAGAGGGCGGAAGCCCTAGAGATCTTGCAGGAAGGAGAGGTGGCGTCGGACCACGCCATTACGATTGCGACAGACATCGCTGACACTGGATTCCGCCAGTTGGGCAACGTTGTGTGCCTTAGGCGGCGTGGATGGCTCAAGGCTACTGACTTCCGTCAGGACATGCAGACCAGAGTCTTGGACATGCCGTTCGACGGAAACAACTGGCGGGAAAACAGTGGACGATTCCCTTCAAGCCATCAAGGCGGACACGGAGACGGCCCAGGCTCTTGGGGTTCTCCAGCAACGGCGGCCGCCCTTTCGGAGCGGCGGAGGCAAACAGGGTGCCTCCAAAGGTTCCAGCGGCGGATTTTCCACCTACCATCAAGCGGCCCGTTCGTCGTCACAGGAAGCTTACAGGGGACGAGGCAGGTCAGGCGGACCCTGCCGTCGTCGTCAGGGAGGACAAGGCGGCAAAGCCTCGTCGAAGCAGGACTGAACCGGCCGCGGGATCGGGCCCCCACCGAAGCACCCCGGTGGGAGGCCGGCTGGCGAGCTTCGTCAGCGTGTGGGAGTCCATCTCCACCGACCGTTGGGTGCTGGACGCCCTAGCTCAGGGTCATGCGCTCGAGTTTCTAAAGAAGTGCCCGCGCGTTCCCCCTGTGGCCAGGAAGGAACATCACGTCCCTCAACTTCTCTTGGAGGTAAAGGCGATGCTCAAGAAGGGCGCCATCGAGCTCGTCCCAAAGAGGCTTCGGGGCTCCGGAGTTTACTCAAGATACTTCCTCGTGAAGAAGAAGACGGGAGGATGGCGTCCCATCCTGGACCTACGACAAGGCGCAGAAGTTCCGGATGGTCACCCTCCAACACGTCCTGGGTCAGCTGGAGGAGGGCGATTTCCTGTCGTCGTTGGATTTGGAGGATGCCTACTTCCATATCCCCATCCTAAAGGGGCACCGAAAGTTTCTCAGGTTCGTGGTCCAAGGCCGTCACTACCAGTTCAAAGCCCTTCCCTTCGGTTTGAGGTCGGCACCCAGGGTGTTAACCAAGTGCCTCGCACCAGTGGCGGCGCAGCTGCGCCGAGAGGGGATCCACGTCTACCCCTACCTGGACGACTGGCTCATCCGTGCAAAGACGAAGGAGCTCGCCGTGGAGCACACGGCAAGGACCGTCCAACTACTCACGGACCTGGGATTCTCCATAAACTACGCCAAGTCCCACCTGGTGCCCTCGCAAGACGCACTGTTTCTGGGAGCGAAGCTCGACACAGTGTCGCTTCTGGCCTCTCCGTCGGAGTAAAGGACGAGGGCCATCTTGGGCAAGGTGCAGCGGGTGCTGGTTGCTGACGCGGCCAGGGTGAGGTCCATCAAATCCCTCCTCGGAATGATGTCTTCTTGCATTTATCTCATCCGCCTGTGCAGGCTTCGGATGCGCCCGTTACAGGAATTCCTGGACGCGCGTTGGATCCAGAGGACGGGCAGCTTCGAGGAGAGGATCACACTCGACAAAAGTTTCCGACGAGCGATCCGGTGGTGGGGCACCCGCGCGCATCTGACGGCGGGCATGGACTTCCAGACCCCCGGCCACCAGGAGACAGTGACCACGGACGCCTCCCTGGAAGGGTGGGGAGCGCACACCGAAAATCTGCACGCGAGAGGCCTTTGGCCCCCGACGGAGAAGTCCCTCCATATCAACGTCCTGGAGCTCCGTGCAGTGTTTTGGGCCCTCAGGTCCTTCCTTCCGTCCCTCAAGGGCAAGGTGGTGAGGATCTTCACCGACAACACTACCACCATGTTCTACATCAGGAAGCAGGGCGGTACCAGATCCCCAGCCCTGTCCAGGGAGGCGCAGGATCTGTGGCATTGGGCCGTCGCCCAAGGGATGTTTCTGGTGCTGTTTCATCTGGCAGGAATAAAAAACACCATCGCCGACTCGCTCAGCAGAGAGCTGCGCTCGTACCACGAGTGGGAACTACGACTGGATCTAGTGGACCGCCTCTTCCGACGGTGGGGCACTCCCCAGATCGATCTGTTCGCGACGGCGACGAACTCCAAGTGCCAGAGGTTCGCCAGCAGGTTTCCCCAGCCGAGGAGCATGGGTGATGCTTTCTCGTTCCCCTGGGAGGGCCTGTTTCTATACGCGTTCCCTCCATTGCCATTGCTGATCCGGCTCATCAACCAGCTCAAAAGGTCACGGTGCAGGATGATCCTCGTCGCACCTGCGTGGCCGAGGCAGATATGGTTCCCGGACCTTCTGGACTTGTCAGCGTCCCCGTCAATCAAGCTGCCAGTGGACGCGGATCTTCTCTCCAGGGAAGGAGGTGCCATCCTCCATCACGACCCGAAGTCGCTGAACTTGCAGGCCTGGCTCCTGCAGCGTTAGAGTTTGGAGGATACGACATACCGGCCGACTGCAGAGAGGTTCTTGCAAAGGCCAGGGCGTCCTCAACTCTTAAATGCTATGGACACAAATGGAAGAGGTTCTCTGTCTGGTGCCACGCACAGAAGATTAACCCTCTACGGATTACGGCCCCCCAAGTACTGCCGTACCTTCTGACGCTGGCCAAGGCTGGACTGGCTCACGCGTCCATCAAGATTCATCTTGCTGCGATCTCCCGATACACCAGAACCACGGGGCGGACGTCTTTGTGGTCTCATCGTCTGGTGAAGGAATTCATGAAGGGACTGTTCAGATCGTTCCCGCCGGTGAAGGCTCTGGCCCCGGCGTGGGAGCTCAACGTGGTGCTGACCAAGCTCATGGGACCTCCATTCGAGCCTTTGCACTCGGCTCCGTTGAAGTTCTTGTCGTGGAAAACAGCGTTCCTTGTGGCCATCACCTCCGCACGACGAGTGGGAGAGATCCAGGCCCTTTTCTGCAAGCCACTGTACTTGACTTTTCACGACACGAGGGTGGTGCTCAGGACGCACCCCTCCTTCATGCCCAAGGTGCCGTCAGACTTCCACCTCAACGAACCCTTGGTGTTGCCTGTTTTCTTCCCGTCGCCTTCGTCGCCGGCCGAAAGGACTTTGCACTCGCTGGATGTGGCTAGAGCGCTGAAGTTCTACGTGGACCGCACGAAGGGTTTTCGGAAGACGTCACAACTTTTTGTGAACTTTGGACCTGTCAATCAGGGGAAGGCTCTCTCAAAGGCCTCCATTTCCAGATGGCTCTCCGGCTGTATCATGTACTGTCATCGGTTGGCAAACCGACCGCTGCCTGGCCGTCCGAGAGCCCATTCCACCAGAGCGATCGCAGCTACCACGGCGTTCCTATCTGGTGTGCCCTTGCTGGACATCTGCAGGGCTGCTACGTGGAGGTCGACGCACACCTTCACGAAATTCTACTGCGTCGATCGGGATTCCAGGGAGGAGTCCAGGGTCGGCCAAGCAGTGCTGCGCAACCTGTTCACCTAAGCTGAGCCTGGTGAGGAGGTAAGAATTGCTTAATGTTGAGTTTGATGTAATGCTTAATGTTGAGCCTTTGCCGCCTCCCATGGTTGTGCATGTGTGTACTGCTATGTATTCTTTATTCATGAGCATGTGAATCCATGCCAGACCCCATGCTGGAGAAGGAACAAGTTACTTACCTGTAACTGTTGTTCTCCAGCATGGGTCTGGCATGGATTCACATGCGAACCCTCCCGCCTACCCCTCTGCGGCTCTTCACTTGGTCATACTGCCACTTCACGTGCTACCAAATCTGAAGATGGCTGCCAGAGGCGGGGCTTAGGTAGAGGGCAGTCATTGGCTGTGGTCAGTATGACGCAGAGATCAGTGATTGGTTACTACTACGAAAGACAGATCAGAAACGAAACTGATACTGATTTTTTCTTTACCGAGGATTCCCAGCCTGACGACGGGGAATATTCATGAGCATGTGAATCCATGCCAGACCCATGCTGGAGAACAACAGTTACAGGTAAGTAACTTGTTCCTTACAAAAAGCGGCCCCAAATCAACAGGTACTGTTTTTGTTCTTTTGACAACCTGGTGTGGTGATGTGCTTTTGTCAACCCTGACATTGCCCCTGAAATTGCCTGTGAGAATGGCCTCCCGATCGGAATTGTTCTGAACGCAAATTTCAACCCCCCCCACCAAGCTCTGAAGTTGCCCCAACGTCACCTTCTTAGCCCTCGGGCAGACAGCCACCGCCTCCCTAAAGTCCTGCACTTTATTCTCTGGGAGCTGACATTCACCCACCTCGCAGTCTATTTCAATGCCCATGAAACACAGGGAAGTGGTTGGGCCTTCCTTCTTACCCGCTGCTAGTGGCACCTCCATCTCATCTGCCACCTTTTGAAATGTTTCAGTGCCCTGGCACTCTCATCTGTGCCCCTAAAAACGACATCATCGAAATAATGGAGGACCTGTGCTCCCTTGCATTCCCTCTTTGCTACCCATTCCAAAAATGTGCTGAATGTCTTGAAGTAGGCACACGAGATTGAGCACCCCCTGTCATAATAATACCCTCCCTCCACCTGGAAGCCCAGCAGATGATAGTCCTCTGGGTGCACTGGTGGCAGCCTCAATGTCTGCTTTTGCCAAAAGAGCCCCCTTTCCCATCTGCCATAGACGTGCCACAGCAGAGTCACAAGAAGTGTACCTTACTGAACACAAGTCGTCATTAATGGCGTCATTCACTGACGCCCCCCTTGGGAAATGATAGATTATCAATCAGTCACTATCAGTCACTATGTTCCTGGCTCCTTCTTTGGGACAATACCCAGCTGGGAGCACACCAAACCTTTTATTGTGGGGGGTGTGAATGGCCCCGCAAACCTCCCCAATTTAAACGCCTTTGCTACCCTTTCCATTAGTATCGCTGGTTGTGCCCGGGCCGATCTCCGGTTTTCGGGGACTGGCGGGTGCGAGAACCTCTGCACCGGGATCCAAAAACCCATGTGAAAAACCCATCACCAATATTTTTAGCTCTCCCGGGGGTATCCATTCACCCGAACCCACAAAACATCTACCCGCACGGGCAAAGGGAGACCCACCGGGGGCATCCTGAGGACACTGGTCCTACTTGTGCTACTTGCTGCTTGACACATGTAGATTCGCCATGTCTCAACATCCAGCAGAATGAGCAAACATGCTTGAACTTCCAGATTGGCCTTGCACAAGTGGAATTGTTGAATACCCAGCATGCGCCTTTCTTTTTTCCAACCCCCCCCCACCACCCCTGCTGTTCCGAAAGGGCTGAGGTGGCCTCCCCGGCGTGAATCCCCTGCTTGGGGATGGGCGCACCACTGTGCAACTGGCCCACAAATCCAATGCCCTACACCCCCAATCTAACATTGCATTCCCTCCCATGGCACTCCTGAACCTTTCATCATATACCAACCAAGCCCTGAATGCACAATCGTGATACATTGTTAGCACTAAATGATTGTAAAACCATAACTTTTGATGAAGCTCAGGGTATTTTGAGAGCAATATGGCCATAAATATTGAGAACCTTGTTGCCCAATTGGCCAGGGATCTTTCCACAAAGAATGTGTTCTCTTTTCCCTCCTTGCTCTCCTTTACCCTTCTATAATCCAACAGCGAAAATGTCAATATACTTTTCTTTCCAAATGTTTTCCTTAGTATCTTGTGGCACATGGCAAGTTTGCATATCTGACACTTCTCCCGGAACTAGGCAGAGGCCTGCCCTGTCTGCCCACCCGCCAATACCGTGTTAGATGCACCATGGCCCCCCTTTCATTGCTTGTCACATTCCTGGCCATCTCCGTATTTCCAATTATTGTTGGCTCACCTCTTCCCATCTGAACCATTACTGTCATTCCTGTTGTGGCACCAACCCCTCCTGCTGTCCCCAGCAGACCCGTGATCCACACCCCGGTGGCCTGCTCTGCCCTGGGGAACCTCCGCTCCCTTCTGCTGTCCATCTGTGTTCCCCATGTTGCTGCCCATTACCCCTGTCACTTGTGATCCTTCCCCCTGTGACAAGGTAGGCCCGGTCGATAAAGACCAACTCTGCTGTTGTGGCCCCCCCTGCAAAACCCCCAAATTACCTCAGGGTGGCCATCATCTTCCTCCGCCTTGTGCACCGGGCATTGGGGTGCCCCACCCAAACCCCATTCCCTGCCAATTATTCATCCCCCAGGGGCCCTGCTGCCCTGTTCCACCATACCCCTATGGGCCCCTGCTCAGGGTGCCCCCATTAACATTGATCCCCGCATTGATTCCCCCTGTCCCGTTTGTACGGGCTAGTGGTGCCATTGCTGGTTGTGCTCCCCAGATACCAGCTCCTGCTGCCCCGGCATTTATTTATTTATTTTTAAATTTGTATAGAGCACATACAGCCCAAGGGCATCGCAGCGATGTTACTTGTGGCTAGCTTAGTTAGAGGGGAGACTTATGCATGCGAGTCAATTAAACATTTCAGATGAGAACAATAGTGAAATACATAGATTGGTACATTTCAGAACATGTGTTTTCACAGCTTTGTGTTAGGCAGAATCCTATGCAGTGCCCTTAGGGACCACTACACACAATTAAGACTAGAAGTGGTAATACGAGTTCACCTTTGGTACAAGCCTGTACTACTATGTTAAAGTGCTAGCAGTAGCGGAGCAGGCAGACTTATCTCAAGAGCAAATGAGTAGTAGTAGAAATTACACACAGGACCACAATTACTATGACTCAAGCAAACACTGACTCAAGGTTTTTGGTTGAAAAGTAAAAGTACATTTATTTCTAGACCATCTGTTGGTAAAACACTTCACATCTATTAAACTAAAACCATACAAAAGATACACTACACACAACCAATTCTCTTTGTGCAGAACTACTCAAGGTAAGTACCTTATGGTTAGACGGACCGGTGTTGGGAAACAAAAGACGTTACCGGGAATACATAGGCGATCACTTTTGACAGTAATGACAGTTCGGTTTTACTAAAGATATGCGTATCCGCGGAAAGAAATGTTACCGGGGTAAAAACACACTTAGCACCTGAGTTAACAAAAGAGAGTTGGGGGCAAAAATCATAGGCAATACTTTTGTCAAGGCAGACAGAATCAGAGAACACTTGCTGACAGGAAATTAAGTCAATTGGCCTTTGCCAAGGTCAAGTGGAACCGGTTTCCTGTTGTCGAGGATCACACAGTCCGAAAGTTCAAGATTCAACGTTGCCAGGAGTACTTGGATATTGTCAACAGAGGAAGCAAAAGTTATAAGAGGGATGGAAGACAAGGGCAAGCCTTGGATGAGGAGAAAAGGGGTTCACCCTAGTTCCTCGAAGCTGGACACAGTACCTTATTCGTTGAAGAAACTGGTGCCACGGCAGTTGTTCCTGGTAGTTTCCTGCAGACTCCCAGTTCCTGGATCTTCAGTCGTGGGGACAAGAAGGACGACATCTGGAGTGAGCTGTACTACGCAAGGATGAGGCCAGCAGCAGCGACGGTGAATAAAAGGTGCGCTCCTTTAAAACAGGTCAGGCTCTTCAGATGGCTACCCAGACAACTACAGCAGTGTGCAGCAATTTTGACCAAGAAGAGGATCCTCTGCCTGTGGAAGATGAGCTGGTTGATCCCATCAGGCTCAAGGGAAGAAGACTCCGGACTGGATCTTCTCTTGTCGTTGAAGGGTAGATAGCTCTGCAGCAGGGTTTCACCAGGACTCGGTAGTAGCAGCAGCCATCTTATTCTCTGTTTCTCTTTGGTTCCTTGCAGTTCCAGTGGCGTCTCTGACTTCCAGCCCAAGAGTCCTGCCTTTTATGTGAAAATGCCCCATTCACACAGCCTGGCTGTCAATCACACCGCAGGGGGGGTTGTCCGGCCCGGACAACCACCTCAGCCAATCATCTCAAAGTGCGACTTGGGTTTCCAAGGATACCCTGTGCAGGGGTGACTACACCCCTCCCTCACATTCAGCCCACCTAGACACCTAGGTGCCAAGAGGGGGGCTTCTTGGCAGAAGCCCGCCAAAAGTCGGTGAACAAAGAAGGCAAACACGGTTTGCCGCACAAAGTAAAACACAAGAAGGACTTTAACAAAAAGAAATGGCGAATAAACCCGACTGGAGCCAAAAGAAAGAGTATTTGGTCAAGCGGGTTTAAGTTCGAGGCTACTATAATAGCCTGGGACAATACCACATTTATATAATATAATTGCGGTAGAAAAGTTAGGGTAGATACCACTGCCACCAGCCAAGTCTAAATGTTAAAAGAGTAAAACAAAGCTCAGAGAGACACAGACAAAAAGGGATAGGATTTAAGCCTTTTCAGTAGTCCATGTAAGATGGGGTGTACTGGGTCTATAGTCTTAAATGACTACATAAAGTTAATGGCAACTTTACATGTTTCTGGGGAACAGTAGTCAGCCCCAGAAAAATTGAGTCCGGGGGAAATCTCAAAAACAACCCAGTGTTACTCCACTGAAGGTGCTGTGTAACACACAAAATGTGGGGCTCATGGAGTGGTGTGCTCCAGAGCCCAAGATCACACAAACAGTAGAAATACACATGGCAAAATACATGTAGGAGTGGGAAAAGGCTCACACTATTACCAAGTGGAAAAACAAACTCTAGAAATCCAGCAAAGATTCTGGGGACTCACTAGGTGAGGGAAATTAGCCATAGAATGAGAATTCTCCCTAACACTTTGCGGAATACTAAGAGAGGGGCTTCTCCTTGCAGGGGAGGTGGTAGGGCGTTCCATAGCAGAGCTGACAAGTATGGGAAGCTAGGGCCTCCGGCTCGAGCTCTTTTGACTCTGGGGATTGAGATCATGTTTGTATAGGGTGTTCTGGTCAGTCTTGTGGAAACTGTGGGATGTAATCTCTCAGAGAGGTATATGGGGGGCAGTGTGGTGAATACACTTATGAGTAAGAGCAAGGCTTTAAATAGGACTCTTTCTTTAACTGGGAGCTAGTGCACCTTTTTCCTGGCGGCCGTGATGTGTTCTCTTTTCGGGATTCTGATGGCAGCATGCAGAGCATTGTTTTGTATTATTTGTAGTTTAGCCATGTTTTTGGTGGAGGTACCCAGAAATAGGGCATTGCAGTAGTCTAATCTAGATCACGTAATAGCTCTTGCAATGGTAATGCAATTATCCTTGGGGAGGAAGGGTCTGGCTGCAGTCATGAGTTTAGCTTGATGTGTAGCCGAGGAGGCGATAGCATTGACTTGCCTGGTCATTGTTTGGCTGGAGTCAAAATAGATTCCCAATGTTTTTACTGAGTTAGCCACAATGATTCTAATGCAGTCGATTATAATATGACTGAACTGTGAGTCGAGGTTCTTAAGTGTGTCCTTGGAACCTACCAAAAGCAATTTGGTTTTGTCCGAGTTCAGGCAGAGGCCATTGGCTGCCATCCATGCTTGGATATTATTGTAAATGTCGTTGAGTATCTTGGAGTCGGTGTCATAGTCTCCTGTCAGCGTGAGGCGTTGTCCATCACCCCCAAGCAACTCCCATTCTCTCCAGCTGGAGTGGGAGTCGCTGCCCCCACTATCACTACTGGTGTGGTGGGGCAGTAGCTGCTTTGCCACTGTTGAGATGGATTTCTAAACTCTGACCTGGTGCGCAGAAGTTTAGGAGGCCAACCCCCTAGTTTAGTGGAACAGGGGAACCTTCTGGACAAACCAGACCAATCCATGGTTGCCTGGCAGGCGGTCAAGACTAAGTCTAAGGCGGGGTGAGAGTGATCGGAAGCCCACAGTGAAAACACACAGTAAAACTCGACAGACTACTCTTAGACAGATGTACATCAAAAATACATTTATTATAGGCCTTTATAACAAAACACAATTAAACCACTAATAATAAAACCAGTTACCACAAACACTATTTCACTGTGTAACATATATACAAAATGTGTTTGCTGATGAAAGGAGAGAAAATAACTACAACCTGCAACAGAGGGGTAAGTGCAGGTCAGATATCACATTAGGCAGTTCTTCTAAGTCAAGCCCTATCTTATGCAGTCGAGCGCTAAGTAGTGAGGAGCCTGATGCTCAAAGTACAGCAGTGCGTTAGCAACGTGTGGTCATGCGTAAAGCGAAAAAGCGGATTCTCTTTAGGGAGCTGTAGCTGTTCAGGAAGGGGAGTGAGGCAATGGATAATGAAGGCCTTATCCTTGAGGAGGGTCTACCCTTGCAGATAGACCAACTTTCGGAGTTTGGGAATAGCTGGGAAGTGCAGGGTAGCCCAGCAAAGGTGAATATCTTTTAGGGATTCTCGTGCGTAAAAACAGATGGCTGTGCCAGGGGGCCACTGCTAAGTGATGAAAGTACTCATCGACCCTCGACACGGTCCAGACCAAACTTTGCCAGTTTAGTCCACTTCACTAGTAGGTTTCACCCCTGCAGTTACAGGATGCTACGGTTCTCGGCAGCGGAGGGACAGGACAATTGTCTGAGGCAGGACATTAGCCTTTTCTCAGCTCTCGAAGAAAAGAGAAGGATAGTTCTGGTGTAGTATGTCTCAGGACACAGTGGGGCAGGTCTGCAGGCACTTACAGTGACAGTCACCATAGCGGGGTTACACAGGTACCGCAAACGCTTGCAGTGTGGTGCACTCTCATAAAGCGTGGCACAAAGGAGTTAGGCGGGAGAGGGCCAGGGACCACAAGTAAGCGATGCCCAAAGTCTTGTGTCTCAACTCAGAACGCAAGTGCTCCTGTGCGGTACCCTGGGTTTGAGATGATCATTACACTGGATGGCCCATGAACACTTCTGAAGAGGCTCTTTGCAAGGGTAAGCAGGAGGTTCTGAAAGTAGTTGGCCTCAATAATCCAAAGGGTCGAAGCGTCCTTGCAGGCCCATCTTGGTATGATGCAAAAGCAGGGGTCAGGCGGGACAACAACAGGGTCAGGGTACCAACCCTTGCAGAATGTCTCCAGCAATTCCACAAGTCTGCTGTTTTGTTCAGGATACTTGACTCCTGCTGTAGTTCTATGTGAACTTCAGTTGATCTACCTGGAATGGATGCAGAACCCCTTCTCTTAGCCAAGATTCATTTTGCAACCAAATCTCAGATATCCAATGGAATATCTGCTCTCTTGCATGCACGCCAGGCGTGGGCCAATCGTGACCCACTATGGTTCCAGTCATTCAGGCTTTCCAGACATACTGGCCCCAGTAGTGTAGATTGGGACCAGACAGCCCCAACCCTCTTCCTGGGCACTAGCACACGTGACATGCAAGAGCCTGCAAAAAATGCGTTTTTCACGGGAGGCTGCATGCCCAAATAAGGAATGCCCCGGTCTCTCGACCTGGGGGAAGGGAAAGGGACAAAATGGCCAAAGGACAGAACAAAAGACTTTGTGGCACAGCCATTTTCAGCACTGGCCACAGTCTTGGGCCAAAGGCGGTAAACCGCTGTCACGAGTTCATCATTGCCACAATTGTACAAACACCAAAAAATGCTTAAAGGGTGGCTAGAGCCATAAACAAAAGTACCCCTATGCACGTTACTGGAAGGTACTTGGTACCTAGATAAAAAGTTACCAAGAAATGACAACATAGTCGAAGACTAAGGGAAAAACAGTTTCCCAGTACTGACTGCCTGAAGGACGTGTCAGTTTCCCCATAACAAATGAGCGAAAGCACAGAGGAGTGCAGCTGAGACACAAAGAAAGGCAGACCTGTGAATGAAATTTGAAGTAAAATGCAGCTGTGAGATCAGTGATATTAAGTAACGGAATGGTCCAGTGAAAGGAAGTAGCCCATTCAAAAGTCTCTGTGAAAGGTACATTGTCTGAAGCTAAAAGGCAAAAAAACAGCAAAGGTGAAAGTAAAACAGTGGGCCTCATTACGAGTTTGGAGGTAGCCATGCCATTTTTAGTGGCATGGCTACCCCCAAACTCGGGTCTGGGTCCCACAAAAGGGGACTTACCGGGCCATTCTGACCTTGGAGGGCCTGGTAATTCCCTTTCGCGGGACCCAGTCCCGGTACATCCCTATTCCCATTTGAGCTCAATGGGAATGGGGAGGATGCTAACAATGGCCCGTTAATGACGGGCCCACTGTTAGCATCCTGGTCTGCTAGCAGGTCCCCCTCTGCACGTCTGGTCTGGCCAGGCCTCCAGAGCGGGACCCGCTGCAGACCTCGTAATGTAGCAGCCCAGAATGAATGGTGCTGGTCCCTTACCAGCACCGTTCATTCCATGGCCACCAGCCTCGTAATGAGTCCCAGTGAATGTTGAGTTGTAGTGGTCTGTAAACAAAGCCACGCACACGCGAAAGACTTTCACATCCAAAAGTGGTCCGAGCCCGATTGAGGGAGACCCGAAGTATAATAAGCTTGGGAAAGGGACCCCCCTTGCAACTTTGTGTTCAACTTTATCATGAGCGGTCTGACCCCGACAGAGGGGGGACCCATGAGAATTGTGTGGTGAAAGGTCTGAGCCCGGCTGAGGGGGATCTTTGTGAATGTTGTGGTTGAAACATAATATTGGAAGCTAGAGAAAGAAACTTTTTAATGTGGAAGGCCAGGCAGGTCTTGATCCATTGTTTTGAACTGTGCATTGTTAGAAACCTTGCCAGAGTGTGTCATCCTGCCTACAAGAATCGCCTTACTCCGTAAGGCCTAACGAGACTACTCCCATCTTAGTTGTAGGGCAAAACTCTAAGAAATGTGTTCCTTAGGGATGAAATTTATTTGACACAAATAAAATACGAGCGATCAGAGACCTCTCAACTTCTAACAAATGCAGATTCCTGTAAAGATGTGACACAGATCGAAACAATAAGACACCTCCTTCTGTCATGTTCAGAAACGCATGAAATCAGAAAATCTTATTTAAAACATCTATGTTCTCAATTCCTTCTGAGTGAAGAAGACACGTGGTGGCATTGTCTTATTAGTGGACAAAAAAATTCATGGACAATAGCCACAGTGAAAATTCTTTTACAAATATTGCAGAAAAACTGAACAAAGAAACAAACAGGGAGAAACGCCTGAAGACATTTAGGAAATTTGAGAAACCATCATGACACTTCTTGCTTGTGTTCTCATCTTTTTTCTATTGCTTTTACCTTTATATTATGAACATTTTTGAAGAGACGAAGACACTATCTCTTGTAAAAATCATTTTGTGATTCAAACAAGTAAATAAAAAAAATAAAAAATAGGGCAAAATAGGAGTTTTTCCAATCCCAACATTTTTCAATAAAGGTTTTACAAATTGTATCCATTGTGTCAGTGTGAATACTTGTGATACCATGCTTTCCCTAAATATGGTGTCAGAGCGGGATCTGACTCAATTGATAAAAATTGCGAACCCATGCTGGTAATTGTCATCCCACCAGAAGGAGAGAATAGGATTATTGAAGTCCTTGATTCTGATCGAATATCCACTATTAAGGAGATCTTATTCTCCCAACTTCAAATCCCAGTTAACCAACAGGATTTGTTTTTCAAAACCCAGGTACTTTTTGACACCCTTTAATAACCCATTATCAAATACAAGAGTGGGACCAAAATGTCTTAAAAGTAAGACCATCCCATATATTTATTAGCCCTAGCACATTAAACCCACCTTTTCCTGAACTTTTTGTTTTGGTGTCAAACCACCTTCATCGAAGTCAAGTTTGAAAGGGTCAGACGACTTCGAAACCTTCTCTGAAGAGTTTGAAACCCTTTTCTTCTCATAGTATGAAAGCCCGACAGAGGGAACCCTTACCCCTTCTGAAAATATGACTGATATTGAAGCAGTCATAGCTCATCTGGCTGCCCATCAAATTCAGGCTGAGGCTAGCCTTCATGAAAATTTGACGAGATTAGTCGATTACAAGCAAGACCCATATTACCTCAAAGGATATTACAAGAAGGAGAAGACTTAGGGACATTTTAGAAACATTTTGAATGATTGGCTGAACAACTCGGATGGAGAAACAATCTAGAATAATGCTACTTGGGACCCCTGCTAAAAGGTGAGTAACAAACCGCCTATCAGTTGCTTATACTAACCTTGGGAGCTACCTTCACATCCATCAAGGAAGTCTCCCTAAAAGAGTAGGTTAGACCAGTAATTTTTATCAGCAAAAACTAAGGTACATCAGATTAAACCCTGATGAGACCCCTCTGGAAGTAGGAAAACAACTAAAAAAAACACTGTTGCCCTATGTGTTGGCAATAAAACCCTGGAAGAGTTGTTACAAATGATCATCTTGGAACAGTTTATCAACTCATTACCTCCTTTCCTACAGAAAGTCGTATTACAATAAAATTGGCTCACTTTTAACCTGGCTATTGAAACTGCCCAAAACCATTTAGATGCAGTAAAAAAAGTGAATTCCTTCTATTAAAAGGAAGATAGAAAAGACCAAAAAATCACCCTACCGCTCTCAAACCTGACGTTAGAACGAGGAGGACTCTCTAAAACCTGAGAGTGGACCCCAAGTTAGAAATAAACAAACCTGACACTAGGATTAAAAAAGAATTAAGTAGAGAGCAACCCAGAGGGATTAAGCCGTCACCACCCATCTGTTTCTCATGTAGAGAACCGGGTAATTTAGCTCAGCATTGTCCCAAAAATCAGAAGGAGGAGCCTATGGAAATAGGTTGCTTAAGAGGAGAGGAATGAGAAGAACAAGAGGAGGATCTAGAAAGCTTTAGCATATGTTCATGCCAATCCTCAGTGAATTCTACGTATGAAAAAGCTCTGGTGAATGGGAGGATAGTAAAATGATTCTGGCAGTAAACACATAGCTATAAGAACCGATTTGGTCCCTCCAGCGGACCTAGAACATGCAACCATGGTTAGATTCACCTGTGTACACAGATAATGAGATCTATCCGAGTACCGGTGTATATTAATATCATAGGGGAGTCCCGGCTAGTATCATCAGCCATTATCCCTGGACTTCCGGAAGAGGTTATTCTAGGAAGAGATTTTCCAGAATTTGCCACCCTTCTTCAAGAGCCTCCTTCCTTACCTAGAGAATGTTCGACCAAAATCAATGGCAGTCTGATTTCTATTTCCAGACCTTCCCGGTTTGGGAACAGACAGAAGTAGAGCCTCAAAGAGGCATTAGTTATGTCAAATCTCCTCAATCCCAGGTTAACATCCAGATCCTACCAGCGCAGCCAAAGAGATATTATGTGGCTATGAGTCCATGGATACAATTTCCACTTGTCCTCTCCAAAGTCCTCAGACTAGAAAACTTTGGAGAAGAACAAACCTAACCACCTCGCATTGGGGAAGGGTATGCGAGAAACCAAAGGGTGTCTCACCGGCTAGTCCTTGGGGACCTGTCATCCAGGTGGCCAGGACACGGCCATTGCTATGGATCCAGTTTCTGTGGGTGGACGAGTGCGGGAGGTCACCTGGGTGGGGGTCTTTGGGGAGTCGAGGTGAGACAGCCGATGGTGAGACGCAGTATTCCCCCCATTTTTGTTCATCTACCCCATCCTATTTTGTAGGATTTTCCTAAGTCCCAACTCTCCCCCCCCCCTTTTTACACAAACACTGGGCAGAGGAAGAGGGTGACTGAGAGTAATCAGACTAACTTTCTCACATCTTACTGGACATGTCCCATTAATTGGGTCAGGCAAAGTCAGGCACTTAAGACTAAGTGCATAAACCTGATACCAGTTAGCTCGCCTCACGCAAATAAAAGGCAACTCCTAAAGACACACTCTGAGCAAGGCAGAACACCAGTGCGAGCAGAACCTCTGGACCAAAAGCACATCTACTGAAGCAGAGTAACGGATCAAAGGACGAGAGCAGCAGGCCGAAAACCCAGAAGCTTCCCTATTGGAGGTCATTGCCTCCGACAGACCACAAAAGACATCTGTAGAAGGCCAGATCCCACAAGTGAAGATTGCATTGTGTTTCAAGGATGCCAGCGACCGTCCCGGGTGAACGGCAGAGTAGGACAGGCGAGGCCCAGCCTGTGGTTCTAACCTTGACTCAAAAATTTGAATTTGCAAAATGAGAAAATAAGCACACACAGCCGGTGAATTGGCAAATGACCTGAGTCACCAGTGTGCGTTAAAGTGGATGAAGTAGCAACATTATATCACAAATAATGTTTGGGAAACAACAGGTAAATTCGGAAAAAGGGTGTCCATTCCTTGTCAGTATTACAACCCAAAAACTACCAGATGTAAAGTCTACAAAATGTAAGCCTCTTCAACCCCCCTTCAGATATTTGAACTCAAAAAGCAGGGAAGCAGCAAAAACAGTGAACCCTCCCAGAATATATTGTAAAACCAAATTAAAGGGAAACAGACCAGGTACTACTTTGTCAACTTTTTTCCTCTCCTAAACATCAAAAAACACAGATGCTATTGTTTCAGGAGAACTTTCAGATGCTGAAATGCTTGAGGGTTCAGAGGCCCGCAGCGCAGCTGTCAATGAGTGTCTGTGACTGGAGAACTGCGGACTCAGTGCTAGAAAAGGCGAGACACCCTAACCTTAGTAACCCATACCAAACCAGCCTGATGCAGCAAAATGAGACTTTGATACAACTGGACAGATCATTGGACAAACAACTACCTGCCACTTAGTCGGCTCCGCCTTGATATGAAGAGGAGACTGATGGGAATAACAAAATCACAACTGAAAAGGAGGCATTTCAGCTGGTTCCCTCAGCAGTGAGAAAAATCACATCAGATCCTCTCGGAGAATTAACAGGCACAGAGCCGGATCATGATTTCGAGAAGAAATATGAAACTAAGGCCCCAACTAACATGACCCTTCAAGAGTGTAAAACACATGAGGAGGGGACTTTGGAGGCCCCAGAAACAGTTAAAAGTTGTGAGAAATGTTCTCCAGTCGAGACCAGCACCAGGACACAACCGAAGAGGCCCCTTGCAGGACCTTGTGAACCCGAACTCCTTGTCAACTTCAAGACAGACTTCTTCCAATGTAAATACAGTAGAAAACAGTAAACGGGCTGAAGAAATCCATCCAAGAAAAAATAAACCATACTTGCTAACAATGATGTCCACATTAACTATCGCCTTGACACCCTTCACAAAACTCTATGAATCTATAAACGACACACTGAAGCATCATACTACACTAATGGTGATGATGCATTCTAAATTGATATTTATGGAAGGCTACATTATGGCAAATGAGTTGAGAAACCACACTAAAGGTCCTTTACAGTCCCAGAGTAGTAGTGTCATCTTAACTAAAAGCTCAAAACCTCCATTAATCCATGAACAAGCCACACATACTTTATACATTCCTCTGCAAGTCAATTTAACAGACGAAAATGTGGTTAATACCAGTGAGAAGCACACACACCCAGTTTTTTTCAAAACGCCCAAAAACAATGCGAAGATCATGCATACTATCAGAGAATGAAGAGGATAAAATCCAGACAGAGGCCCCACGATCCGAGGGAACAATTAACCTGCAGTTCGCCATCTTTTCCCAAAGGCTAAACAAGACTAACATCAAGAGAGATCGGATGGCGAATTCCGTCATTTCCTCAACAGAACCAACACGGCACATTGCAAAAAGCCTCCAGCTACGAAAAGGTTGAAAGGTCCCTCCGAAACCAGCTATTAGGACGTGTGTTCCTGCTAAACCCCCACTTCCTCCCAAACTGCCTTTACATAAAGGAGAGGTGAAGCCAGTGGACTCTTTGCCTAAATACAAGGTAATTAGTCCAACACTGCAAGCTCTGATGGACCTATCAACATATTCAATTGAAGATACAGATTTCGAACCAACAACAGAGGAAGTGACTTTGGGGATCTCTGCTCAAATGCTAACCGATGTCAACATTACTCAACCATCATCTAGAGAATATCAGTCTTCATGCTTCCTCACTCTCTCAGAGAAAAGAAAGAAAGCGTCAAATAAACAAAACCTCAGACACTTAAGTGATCCTGCACACTCACTCCTGTAAATCTAGGGGTGTACACAGAAAATAGACAAGATCTAAAGCGAACAACGGTTGCGCTACTCTCATTAAAAACCTCAAACTCAGGTCGAGAACCTCTAGAAAGAGGACAGACTCCCTCTAGAGAACATCTTCCATTCCGAAACAGAAAATTAATCACTAAAAGATTGGTGGATAGAATATTGTCCAGGGACAAATACGTACTGTCACATACCTCCACGAGAACAAAAAACATTAGTGATCACTCCCTAAAGCTGGAGAGAACCCTTGATAAGGATTTGTATTTTGTTTGTTTATACAGCACACCGGGCTCAAAGGCATCTGGACACATAACTTGGGATACAGAGTTACAATTACATACAATGAAAAATAAGTAGCACTACCATCTTACAGTCAACATGCGGGTAGAACTGCAGTATGACATGTGTATACGATATAGTATGCAAAAAGCATATACAGGCAGGGGTATACAAAAGTTTGGCTAAAAAATATGGTCATGAAAACAAGAGAATATAAGAAGTTCACAAGAAGAAAAGTTAACTACGTACCAGAGATAAATACAATGAATAATACAAGCGTTAAATATGTGTAAACTATATAGCAGAAAACAAGTGTGAGTGCCATAGTGGCAGTAACTGTAATAAAATCATCATCTCTCATATGTTTTGTGCTGAGAGCCACAATTTGGTTTTGCTCTTAAAAGATTGGTAGGACGGCACAGCTCTGATAGCATTGGGAATTGTGTTCCAGAGCTTGGAGGCCAAGACAGGGAAGTTCGCACCGCCAGCTTTTTGAAGTTTGAATCTGGGAAGTGAAAGGCTGTGGGCTTGGGCAGCTCTCATAGGCTGGGTGGAGGTGTGAGGTGTGAGTCGGTTGGCTAAGTAGATTGGGCCTGGTTGGTCAGGCACTTCTGAGTCAGGGCAAGTGTTTTCAAGGAGATTCTATGTTTAACAGGAAACCATTGTAGATTACATCTGTGGTCAGAGATGTGGTGGTTTCTAGGTATGTTTAAAGCCGCTCTGATGGCATTGTTCTGAACAACTTGCAGTTTGTTAAGGTTGGATTGACTAGTCCCTAGATAAAGGGCGCTACAGTAGTCCATCTTGGACATGATGAATGTTCTAGCCAAGCTGATGCAATTGGGAGTAGTCAACAATGGTCTACAGGCAGTAATAAGTTTGCATGTATATGCAGAAGCTCAGGTGACAGCATTAGTTTGTCTAGACAGTGATAGTGTAGAGTCAAGGTAGATTCCTAAAGTTTTGGCATCCTTAGAAACCTTAATGACGTTGCCATCAATGATAAACAACTTGTAAGAATGGTCAAGTTTATTAAGACGTTGATGGGAACCCAAGATGAGGAGTTCTGTCTTGTCATCATTGAGGCAGAGCTCATGTTGCGCCATCTATGCCTGAATAACCATGTGGACGCCGTTCAAGGATTTGGTGTCCACTGTATAATCACCCGTGATGCGGATGGTGTCATCGGCATAATTAGTGTATGAGACACCCAGATAGTCAAGAACATTGGACAGTGGTTTGGTAAACACATTATAAAGTGTAGGTGACAAACATGAGCCTTGAGGTACCCCACAGTGAATGGGAGCGGGGTGAGCAGATGCTAACGGGGAGAAAACCTGCATAGATCTGTTGCTTAAGAAGGATCTAATCCAAGCGGTGGCAGTCTGAAAATTGGGCGGCTGATATGAGATGCTGGCAAAGAGTTTGGTGATTCACCAATGCAAAGGCTGCTGAGAGATCTAGTAATAATAGCAGGGCTAATTTCCCATTGTCTTTCCGTACCTCAACCTGTGTTTTAAGGTCAATGAGGGCAGTTTCAGTCTTGTGCCTGGGCCGGAAACCAGATTGCCTTAAACCAAGGAGATTGTTAACTTCAAGATAGTCTTGGATCTGAAGGTAAGTGGCTCAGTCTATTATTTTGAGCAAGAATGGGACAGTGGTGAGGGGCCTATAGTTGGTGGGTAGGCTGGGATCAAGGGAATGTTCTTTAAGCAGAGGGATAACCCAAGCGTCCTTTAAATTGTCCGGGACTATACCTGTTTTGAAGGATGAATTTATAAAGGTAGTAACGAAGGGGGCTAAATTGTGAGAGGCCTCCTTGATAATGAGGGCTGGGCACGAGTCCCCCTGACAATTGGAAGGTTTAATTTTATTAATGATGCATTCAACTTCAGTGATGGTGAGAAGCTGAAAAGTTTAATGTTAGGAATGGGCTGAGTTGTAGCACTCGAGTGAGAATTTTGTTGCTTGTACGTCTGTAGACAATTTTGCTTAACTTTAATTTTAGTTTGGAGGGTGGCAATTTTGTCCAGGAGTGCTTTCTGTATGTTCGAGCACCATTTGCTGTCTTTAGTAAAAGAATCAGGGGGAGTAGTAGGCGATTCAAGTTCCTTTAGAATCTTAAACAGTTCTTTAGGGTTGGAGTCTGCTTGCGTAATACGCATGTTGTAGATATATTTTTTGGCTTGGAAGATAGCCTCTTTGTAGTTGATGGATGCTATGATGAGACCCTCCTTGTGGGCATCAGAAGGATGACTTTTCCAGCAGGCTTCAGCAGTGCAAGTTTATTTTCGAAGCACTCTCAACTGTGGTGTAAACCAGGAGTTCAAATGTGCACGAGGTTTAGATTTCCTACGTTTAATGGAGGCGATTGCGTTCAGTGCTGTAAGCATAGCATGGTTATAGGTATCTGCTAAAATAGATGGGTCGGAGCAGGAAGTGTTAAACCATATTCACATAAATATTGCCTGATTATGAATATTGGCCTAAGACATTCACATTTGTATCAAAACCTATGGTTAACTCGATTTAGATAGAATTGACTTTGCCGCCATCTTGAAAACATCCACCATTTTGATACCAACTCCTGCGTCCTGTTCAGAAATGATTAACCATTTTTTCAGCTGCCACTGAGCAGAATTACCTTATGTCAGCACTAGGACTGCCAAAAGCAGAAATGTTTGTCCTTTGCAAAGAGACCTTGGAGTCAAAATGAACTCCCATTCAAAGTGTTATCTGTGCCTACAGACTCATCGGGCCTCATTACGAGAATAGCGATAAAACATAGTCATTACCGGCGTGGTGTTAGTAGCGCGTCCATGTTCCCTCAACACCGCTTATAATGGCGAATTACGAGAGCGCAAGCATGTGCGAACGCCCATGCTGGTAATGGCTGCACCGCCATGTCGCTAAAGACCCCACAACCCCCCGATTGCACCATCACACAACCCGCTGATACCGCCTCCACCCAGGAGCAACGCCTTAATAACAGACTTGGCAATACCATCATGTAAATACCAGGTTCGTAATACCGACCTGGAAGTAATGTCATTGCGCCGGAATGGGAAATGTGCTGGCGGCCATCTTAAAAAACACAATCCATTGCAATCCTCCGAACACAGCACTGGTACAGAGTGGAGAGCAGGCCGAATCAAGTAATAATGTCCAAGGCTACTAGGAAGTCCACCCCCCGCATGCGCAAGAAGAGGTTCTTGGACGAGGAGCTGAATATGTTAGCGGACACGCTAGTAGCCCATGCCGATGAAGTCTTTGCTAGTGACCTAAAGTGAGCAGCCCAACTGCGTAAAAAAGAAATATGGGAGGAGGTGGCAAGGAAGGTTTCTGAGGTTGGCACCACCACCCACACGGTGAAGGATGTTAAAAAAAGGTGGGACGATCTACATCTCTTCGTGCGCAAAATCCTGTCTGCCAACCGCAGTGAGGCCATGGCAACAGGCGGCGGGGACCACTGTCCCACCAAATTGACAAGGTGGGAGGAGACATGCAGCACCACGATCAGCATGGAGTCCATAGAGGGATTCAGAGACATGGAGGCGGGTGTGCCGCCATCGGCAGATGGAGGTGAGTGTCCCCACAAACCACAGAGAACCAAAGCATGACGTAGTTCAACTGATGTGAAAGTGACCAAGTCAATGCATGGGCCAACATACACACATAAACAGATCCATGTCCAGATGGTGGCCCAAACCCTGCCACATTGATATGCATGCTGCATGCCAATCCCATTACCAACAGACACCCAACACACAGAAAAACCTCACTTGTCACACATCACCTAAACCGCAATATAATGGTATGCCACATAGCACACATCAGTCCAAAAAGGAGAGTCCACAACGTATGCCAATAAGTCCCCTCCTTTGCAAGTACCCTGTGCGTCACACCTACAAGTGTGCAGTGCATGAAACGTGCACTACAGAACAACACCAATGTATGCTTCTTGCACGTACCACCATCACTGATACCCTGCTTCTCTTGGACCCCCACAGGCACAGATGTTGACAGTGAAGGCCAGGAGCCTGCCACACAGGCCACGACATCCTCCAAGGGATCCAGGGCCAGTCGAGAAGGCACAGGACCTTCTACCTCCAGGACAACACCAACGCCCAGACTGCAACACAGGCCAGCAGAGAAGGAAACAACATGTGAGACACCACCCGATGACACAGCCACGACGGAGTTGTCCACTGTTGTAGAGGCAGAAGGTGATGGCACACAGTCTGCTGCCACCAGTTCTATTGAGGAGGTAGCTGCCTCAGCCCCCCTCAGCGATGTGGAGCGCCACGTGGAAGAAAATTTCGACATGGACAACAACCTCCATGTGGTATGTCCTCATACCCCGAGCCCCCAGCCCACCCCCCTGCACTCCACACATGGCACAGCAGTCAGCCCCATGCAAGAACTTGCCAGAGTACTGGGGAGTCCACATCTGTCATCCCCATCAGAGGGCAGTCCAGCATTGGCCCGCCCTGTCACTGCACCTCCACCTCCACAGCCACCACTAACATGGAGGCCCGCTTCAGGAGGATTGAGGCCCGCCAGGATAGCATGATAGACCTGGTCCGGCAGTACGTGGCGGAGGGGGAACTGACCCGCCGGGAAATAAGAGAATAAAATGCAGCTAACATCATTGCCATGAACACTAACACTATGGTAATCTGCGACAGTTTAGCTGCAGTAACCCAGGTCCTTGGTAGGATTGTTGAACAATTGCAGCAGCGACGACCTGCACCGTCAGTTGCACAGGCAGCCACCTCTGCCCCATCCACCACACTTGCCAGCTTGGCTCCAACAAGCACAGTGCACCAGACCAGGTGCAGCGCACTCCACACAGACATGCTGCCCCTAGACCCAAAGAGAGGCCGCCACTAGCAGGGCCACCCTGCATATGCTAACTGCATCCTGGGGAAAACCATGAGTGGCACATCATGTGTGGGACGTCAATGGGGGAGGAGGGAGGTGGTGTTGGGGGTGTTGGGGGGGAGGGGGAAGTGGTGTTGGGGTGAGAGGGGAGATGGTGTTAGGGGTGTTGGGGGGAAGGGGGGTCGGGGAGGGGATGTTTGAGGTGGAGGGTTCAACAACAATAATGTTAAATATACAATATACCTGTTGTGTTCAAAATGCCATCATGACTGGACATTGTTAATTTCGTGTTTGTTAATCTAATCATGACAGCACACACTACCCAACTCCCCATACACCGTGTCCATATGCACACAATCCCAGTGCCCAGTGTAGTACTAACACAGAACCATCAGCATCCCAGTGGTTCAGAAGAAATCGTCAATCACTGATTGGCGTACAGCACGGCCATCTTGTGCATCGTGAACTGGCAGGGGTGCTGCTTCTCCTCCTCCATCATCAGCATCATAATCATCCTCCTCACCCGGTGGATGCAGGTCAATGTCAGGTGGCAGTGGTACGTTTCACTGGATGCACATGTTGAGCAGCATGGCACAGACCATTGTGATGTTTCCCACCTTGGCAGGCCCGTAAAGGAGTGCCCCACCAGACCTGCTGAGGCAGCGGAAATGTGCCTTCAACAGGCCAAAGGTCTGCTCGATCACAACACTGGTACAGGTATGAACATGATTGTACTCCTCTTTGTAAAGCTAGGGGTAGAGGTGCACTCCTTAAAGTTTGACTAAAAATTGAAGACAGCT
This sequence comes from Ambystoma mexicanum, assembly GCF_040938575.1. NCBI lineage: Eukaryota > Metazoa > Chordata > Amphibia > Caudata > Ambystomatidae > Ambystoma > Ambystoma mexicanum. Next base: position 173,756,566 of record NC_090925.1, read on the forward strand.
TAAACAAATATCCTAATAGCTTTATCAAATTCCAGGTGTTCCCTAGTGAGTCTGTGCTACCAGACCGTAGAAAATGTGCAAAAGAAGATGCCCTGAAATAACAGGGTATAACTAGGGGCACACACAAAGAACTACCTAGTTCAGTATTTTAATTAAACAGAGTAGGTCATGAACATGCATTCGAAACAAATACTTTTGAATTGTTCAATACTTAATGAATAATCAAGCATATGTGTCACTTCCAGGTAAGTGTCGATCTTTATGCAAGACTCTGTGTTTTTGAACAAGAGGCATGTTTAATCAAGTTATTACATATTAGCAAGAGTTGTACATAAATTTGTGTTGCTGCAATTGAATCATTTCACTGAGGTCCAAAGTAAGGAATTTAGTATAATATGTGCATTTAACATTTCCCTACTTGAAGCGTAATATTATAAAAACATGCTGTTGGCTGGTTCACGCGACAATCAGTCTGTAAACGCGTAGATTACATTATTAAAGAAAGGTTCTTAGTTGATCTATAATCAACTTTTAAAGAAATATAGCCGACATCAGCACATCCACAGTGTTTATTCATATAGATGGTTATACTATCAGTATCTAATTAATATTAACCACGTTACCATAACATTTCCATCACGTGAGCAAATTGCAGAATCTGCACCCTCCTGGGTGAGTACTTTGACTCATATTGATGGTTCAAATCTTAACATCTAGTAAATACAAATCACGTGACCTCACACACGTATCACGTGACTTGCAGAATCTACACCATTCTGGGTGAGTGCTTTGATACTCACCCAAAATGGAGGTCTAGGTGCTGAAGTGTAACGCACTAGATTTGGCAGCGTAGATTAGAGGGAGTAACCAGCAAGGTACAGTGTTTACTCACAGTACCCGCCACTCGGTCAAAGTAGTCGGGAGAATTAGCATCTCAGACAGATTGTCCGCCCACAGAGGAAGCAGCCGAACACTAACGCGGCTCACGCGCACCAGCCAGGCGCATCTCACGCTCCGTGTTGCATGTGGCGCGTCCGCGCGAGGTAGGCTTTATACCTGATTTGTTTTCTAAGTTCGCTACTTAGCATATCTAAATACTGGAGTTCAGCGGGACCATAACTTAGACCCATATTATTTCTAATAGGAACCGTCTCATCCATAAGGAGCCCATTATCACAACTCTGGCGACACGAATTACAGTGCAACATTGAGAACTGATTCATCCGTGCCTACGGAGGTCGTTTTCTCGTTTCCAAGGGGATCGTAGTCCCACAGGTATGCCTATCTATTCTTATGTTTACAAGTCACCAGAGACACGCTTATGGCTAATCTAAAACACACTAATGGAGACTCGGGTATCTCATTACAGACAGGGCAGTCCAATGGAATCTGCAGATATCATTTCGGAGCAGATTAAAAGAATACTATTGGTGAGAATTTTTGGAATGGTTGAACATGACACTTGAATCTATGTAACTAGGAGTTTGGAGTGGGACCCAGCGCATACTTTTGCGCCTATTCCCAGACAAACTCCGATGATGACTGTACTAGGTGATACTATCGAAGGTAGTAATACAATGATGTCTTCTCACAGGGTCCTTTTGTGAAGAAGGAAACTGCAGTCAAGAACATCTAAGTGGCGGATCTCGCCCTAAAACTCGCTCCCAGTAAAGGCTGATGAACAGAACAGCATCTCTTTGATTTATTTATGATGATGAATGAATATTAATAGACACAAATTGTTTTTGGTTCAAACAAAAGTTTCTTACAAAGTTTGTAGCTGGGAAACCCTAATGAATGTATTGCTCTGGATATTCCATTACCTGAAGAAGGGCCGGATTGGCCCGAAATGTGTAGTAGCTAGATAGATAGGTATAGAACAACATTACCTGTCTGTCGATTTGGAGATCCACATACACACATATATATTTAGAAGTGTTGGAAAATGAAATTATTTGTTTATTTATGAATACAAACTTTTATGTTTGGTGCTTTTCATGAGAAATCGAATGAAATGTTTATGTAAGCATTCCCACAGTTGAGGAATTCTGTATACATATGTTATTTGGTGAAATTAAAAGAGTCTTGCATAAAGATCGACACTTACCTGGAAGTGACACATATGCTTGATTATTCATTAAGTATTGAACAATTCAAAAGTATTTGTTTCGAATGCAAGTTCATGACCTACTCTGTTTAATTAAAATACTGAACTAGGTAGTTCTTTGTGTGTGCCCCTAGTTATACCCTGTTATTTCAGGGCATCTTCTTTTGTACTCCTCTTTGTGCCTGTTCTGCGGGTTGTGTACAGGCGTAAGTAGCCACATCTTCAATGGATAGCCACCATCACCTGCATGGGAGCACAATGAGGTATGTGTGAGTCAATATCTGACATGACACCTTTAGAAATCACTGTCATGGCTGCAGCTATTTGGTATTGACATGCACACAGGTTCATTTGATGCAATGTGTGTTGTACTATGGTCTGCAGGTGTGGATTGTGTTGGCCAGATGATGCAGGGTGTTCACTTGCATGCTGATGCAGATGTAATGTAGCTGCGGAACAGTGTTTTTGCACCCATATTGGTGATGTATAGTACTCTGTATTTATTCCCACTAGCGGCATGGGCACAGGTGTATTCAAGTGTTGTCATCCATCGCTTGACATTCCCATAGTGGCGTGCAGTACGACTGTGGTGGCGGACCAGTGAAAATCAGTGTATACCCTTCAGTGGGAATTCTTTGTTACCACTCATGGGTGCATGCCCTGTGTTGTGCTTTGCTGCAGTCATGTCCGTTATGCATACTCACTGCATGTTGCTGGATTGTGTCGCAGAGGGTATACTAATTAGATGTGCAGTCGACGCGTTGAGGGATGTGGCCTGCTTGTATGTCTGGCATATTGTCATTGGTGTGCAGCATTGACCTTATGTATGGCATTGCTGTGTCATGTTCAGGTTGGGATGTTCAGGGCCACAGTGTTTTGCTGTATGTGCATTGTCCACTCACCACACACTCTCACCCAGCTGGGGTATGCACCCCCCAATCTCACCCAGATGGGGTTTGCTTCCCCTCCATCTCACCCAGCTGGAGTATGCATCCCCCCAATCTCACCCAGTTGGAGTATCCATCCCCCCCAATCTCACCCAGCTGGAGTATGCACCCCCCAATCTCACCCAGCTGGATTATGTACCGCCCCCAATCTCACCCAGCTGGAGTATGTACCCCCCCAATCTCACCCAGCTGGATTATGCATCCCCCACATCTCACCCAGCTGGAGGATGCATCCCCACCAATCTCACCCAGCTGGAGTATACATCCTCCCCAATCTCACCCAGCTGAAGTATGCATACCCCCCAATCTCACCCAGTTGAAGTATGCATCCCCCCCAATCTCACACAGCTGCGGTATTCACCCCCCGATCTCACACAGCTGGGGTATGTATCCCCACAAATCTCACCCAGCTGGGGTATGCATCCACCCATAATCTCACCCAGCTGGAGTATGCATCCCCCCCACTGCACTGCCATGGGCCTGTCAGGCAACTTACTGAGCAGCCAGGCACGTCGTCCAGCATGTCGCTCCATGTAGCGGGGTAGCGAGGAGTTCCGCAGCACCATGGCATCATGTGTGGATCCGGGAAATCGGCACAACAATGTGTGATGATCTTGCTGGAGTCACATATCATCTGCACATTGATGGAGTGGTATTGCTTACGATTGCGGTACACCACCCCCAAGGGACCACCAGTTCTACATGGGTGCAGTCGAGGGCACTGATACAATTGGGCATGCCTGCCACTGCATGGAAGCCAAATTTAGTGTCAGCAAGCTCCTGGCCAGTCAGTGGTAGGGATATATGGTTGCTTGCATGCTTCAGGAGGGCATCCAGCACTTGGGTCAGCATGCGTGAGAAGAGAGGTTGTGATATGCCATGCAGCTGGCCCACTGTGTGCTGGCAGGTGCCTGTGGCCAGGAAGTGGAGCACAAACACTACCTTCAGTAGAGGGGGGATGGCAGTGCGGATTTCTTTCAGTCTGACGGTGTCGTCATGTATCATGTCCACTATGGTGGTGATGATGTCACGGTCCATCAGGTACAGGGTGTGGATCTGCACAGGGGTTAGGTTGAATGGACTGGATCTGATGCGAGGGATTGGTGGCTGCCTTCCTGTTACCACTGCTTGCACTGGTGGAACTTGCTGGGCCTGTCTCACCCTCCTTCTCCTCCTGCATCTCCACTGTGCTGCCTGTTGTTGCTGGTGTAGCAGTACAGGCATGCCCTCCAGCCCCAGGATTGCAACAGCAAGTGGGATCATTTTGGTGTAGGAAGGGGTGTGGTGTGTGGGTGTGCTCCTTTTGTGCTGAGACAGGCTCCATTGCCTCCACCTGTGGTGATTGTGTGCACCTGTGGCTGTTGGGTACACAACAGGTTGCTCTATATATGGGTGATTCGCGATACCTGTAATAACGCCATCATCAGCCCCTATTTACCGCCTTCGTGATGCCGGTAGGTGCATGGCAGCATGACTTGTGATGTCCTCCTGTTAGCGGCATCCCGCTATTGCCGCCACGAAGGGCGCGTGTACGCATGCATGCCGGTATGAAGGGGCACAGTACAGGCAGTGGCGGTATTGCCGGGTTAGCGGCTCGTAATGGCCCGGACCGGTACTCGATGCCGTTATTACCATTCCGCTTTTATTTTTTGCTTACCTCCATGCTCGGAATGAGGCCCATCCTCTTTCAAACAACGGCACACAAAGAAAAGCAACTGTTTTGGAAGAAATCCTTTATGCATCTCTTCGAACGGGACCTAAAGCTCAAGAAACAAGGAAAGATCTACACAGCTGAATACAGTTTGCCAGTATTGTATCTTTAAGGAACCTTGGAGCCACAGTGAACCTCATTTCAAGTGTTGTCTGCATCAATAGCTTCAGCCATAGGAACTGAATGGCAGACAAACTAAAACCATGTGCCTTTGCAATAAACTATTGAATTAGTTTCTTGAAACTGGGCTTAACCTGAGCTGGAGAACCAACATTGTCATTGAATCTCCAAGGATAGGACAATATGTCAAAAGTGTAAACTAATATTATTATATTTGTCAGGTGCACTGGGCACAAACCCACATTTGTAACTTATTAGTTTGGAGAAGGGCTGGGCAATAACCAGGTCTGTGTATAAATACTGCATGCTTTGTGATGACCAGTACTCTCACCCCTCAGTGTGTCTGCTGGTACACACTGCGAGGCGCTTGGGAGCCAGATAGCTATCTGCTTTGATATTTGTATCTGTACAGAATAAAGTTATATTCATAACATTGACTTCGTGACTGGCGGATTCAATTTTTGGTGGTACTAAGCCTCGATATTCCTTGCTGATCTATCAGATGGCGCCCAAACAGGGACCCTCAAGATTGATGTCACCTCACTAATCAAGGACGCTGCTACCGGACCGGGATCGGATCGTGAGAAAGGGGCCTCTTTTTTGTATGAAACGTGACACCTCGACAGTACTGAACAATCATCCCTGAACGGTGAGCAAGTGGTTCGAAAGGTGATCTTGATGAGGGTGCCCATTTAGAGGCGGGCATTTTTGCCGAAATCGCCAGCCGCATCGGTCCTTTGTAATCCGATCGGACCTCCTTAGTCTTTGAAATCAGGTGAGTCATCCCCCGATTCCTAAGAATCCTGATATTGGTTGCAGTTTTGCACTTGCAAGTACCAATGACGCCAGGTAACACCAGTGATCTGACATGCCTGTGAAACTGTCTGCCTGTTTCAGGGCTTTATTTCGCAGAGACAGACAATCTTTGGAACGAGGCTGAACAACACCACCTGTTGGTTCGCCGGCGTGTACTATGCACTAAGTACGGCCTAGATAGTATTGTATTTAACGATATTTGGCTCAGACAAACTAGACATGCTTCTGAATTTCAGTGGCCAGTTCATGGTAGTTTTGAAATCGCCCGTATAAGAGTATTTAGAGTCTATATTGTTGAAGAAAACGGTTAGGCCTGCAGCACTTGATGTAATTAAGGATTGGAGAAAGGAATCTATGCAGCAATTTAAGAGTAAAGAGAAACATGCACGCCGACATATGTCTAACTCTGAAAAAGCATTATTGTATGATCAACGAACAGTCAGAATCCATTAGCAGTATGGATAGGGCTTTTCAACTTGGAGTACAGAAAATATATCCGTCTCAGGATTTTCATACCTCCGACGACTCTCCCTGTTGTTTTATCTCTTCCCGCTGTTGCACCTCCTCCCTTTGCTGTTCCTCTTTCTCCTGTTGTTGCTCTTCCTCCAGTTGTTGCTCCTCTTCCTGTTGTTGTTACCCCTTCTGCATCCTCACCCTTACCGACAGGTGCATTCCCCTAAAATTCCATCTTTGCCGCCAGTGGTAGTGTCTCCATTGCCTATTAAACAAGATTTGTCTGAACTTTCTTTTGCAAGTGGTTCTGCTCCACTTGTAGCGATTGAAGTGGTGAGTGCTGATTTAAGAATAGTGACTCGTAGTACAGTATCTAAAGCTAGGAGAATTGTATGCATGGGCTAAGAAATATATAGAAGAGGGTGAGAAATCAGCTGTCTTAACTGCGATTTCTGGCCAAGAAAGTATCCCCGAACAGAATATTTTGATAGAGGGGATGCAAATGCATTTGGCTGATAGTTGGAGTGATTTGACGGACATGAATGTCCCACGGGGTTGAGGGATTTGAATGTCCTAGCCCGCTCAAGGGACACTGTGGAGAAAGTACATGAGCATGTTGAGATGGTTTTTGCGTTTAAGAGGGAGTTAGATTGCTTACAGATGATGAAATAGATGGTAATAGAGTGAAAGCCTCAGATGTGCAGAAACAATTTCTTCCTTCATGCAAACCAATGAGTGAAGAGACACATAGTTGCACAAGAGACGCGCCTAGATGGATTTTAGATGTTTCAATTTCTCCCATTGAAGTATATCACACGTTTAGTCAATATACTCCGGCAATGCAAAGGAAAGTGTTACAGGTAATGGTAGAGTACCTGCAGGATGAGTTTACGACGAAAAAGGTTTGTTGTCCTGCAGATTTGATGGTCATTTATAAGAGAGCATTTTCGCCCGATATTGCTTTGGCTACTTTGTCACTTGATTTAGCCTTGTTGCTTAATGAACGTTCAGAATTGCCTACTTCTCAATTGCCAATAAGGGAGGTGCCTCCAACATTTGTTCCTAAAGTAGAAATTCCAGCTAATGCCCCAACAGGCGCAGCAGCTGCTACTATTTAAGCTCATTATGTTTCACAGTTTGTTCATGTCCCATTTTCTAGACAGGAAGTGAATACCATTAGACAGACGATTCCAGATATCAGGAAAAATCTAACAGGATTTTATGAAGAAATTGAATCTGTCTTGCATTCATCAGTTTTCACGCTAGGTGATATAGATTTTTTGTTCCCTGTGATCCTACCTGCTGATTTATGGAAACAGATTAGAACTGTAGATGATTAGGCAGGGCTGGGTTACACATGGGTTAACTTTGTCCGGAAATATGGAGAAAGGAAGGTTGGTGAGAAACCGCCACAGGTGATATTGACACTGCCAGACAGAATTGTAACTAAATTTAAAACTTTGGCTCCAGAGAGAAGAATAGTTTGGGACAAGCTTACAGCTTGCATGCAGGGGAAATCTGAGGAGCTACCAAATTTTTTAATCGATTCGAACAAGTGTTTTCAGATTTTAGCGGTCAGGACTTAAGTACTGAGTCAGGAAAAAGGCTGCTTGTAGACAAATTTGTGCATGGATTGTTGCCTGATATCCAATCACAAATTATGACTTCCGAAAGCAGCTTGCAAGCTAAATCGCAGTCTGCAGTATTGCATATGGCTCAGTATTATGAGAATACGGTTAATACTGAAAAAGAGAAGATAGAAAATAAGAAGAGGGACTTGAAATCAAAAGTTTTGTTGCAGCAAATAGTAAGAGGAACCAGAGGTGGGAATACACAGTTTAGAGGTCAATTTGCACCACAGAGTAATGCGCAAATGGTTCCTGTACACATGAACTAATGTGCTTATTGTAGACAAGAAGCTCATTGGCAAGCACAATGCCTGATCCTTCAGCAGCGATCGAATAACACATATGGTACCATGGGTAGACGTTCCAGAGGCTGTCCTGGGATAGGGGGACCTGGTAGAAGTCAGTTCCCTCAGAATCAACAGCCATTTTCACAGGATAGTCTGCAGCATAGTGTTAATAATGGGATTATTTTTGATAATCCTTCGACTGTCTATTTCTCTGAGGATCTTGCATTTGATGATGTACTGTTCCGTTAGGACAGCCTGAAGCAGACTATGGCACCAGTACCTATTCCCGTCAATAAGAAAGGGCCCTACATTGAGATGAAGGTGGGCAATAGGAAGCATCTATTTTTGATAGATACAGGAGGACAGAAGTATTTCGTTGATCATTCACAGGTTCCAGATATCCCACTGTCAGGGCAGAACAACATTTCTGTAGGTTTCTCTGGTATGCCAGTGGTTAGTCCGGTTTCTCAGCCAGTACCGATTTCACTGGGGCAGTTCACTGAATCATGTCCATTTCTTTTGACGACGAATGGTGACAAAAATGTGTTGGGGCTGAATCTGTTGAAAGAATTGAATGCTGTAATTTACTGTTCTCCGGATGGAGTACATTTAATGATTTCACCTCCACGAACTTTGTTTCACAATTCTTAACTAGGCCTTTACCGACTGAATTTGATACGGTTCCGACATGTTTATGGGAGATTATGATAATGACATTGGTATTTTACACATTAAGCCTGTTAAAATCATTTTGAGACCAGGTGTTAAATTGCCACGTATTCCACAGTATAAGATTTCAGTTGACAGTGAACAAGCTTTAAAGAGTATAAATTCTGATTTTGTACATCGAGGAGTAATTGAGGAAATTGCAGGAAGCTTGTGTAATAGTCCGATTCTACCGGTGTATAAGAAAGGGGATAATGCAATTACTTTTCATTTTAGTATTGATTTGTGCGCTATCAATAAGATTGTAGCTCCACAATTTCCTGATGTGACTACTATATTGACAATGATTCCAGCTTCAGCTACTCATTTCAGTGTTGTGGATCTAAAGAATGCTTTCTTTAGTATTCCTGTACATGTTGACAGTAGATATTTGTTCGCGTTCAACCTAGGGGGACACTTGTTTAAATTTACTCGTGTGCCACAAGGGTACACTGAGAGTCCAAGTATTTATAGTAGAGCTTTGAAGTAACGGCTCGATACACTTGAGTTGCCTTCCACCTGTACGTTGTTGCAATATATTGACGATCTTCGTTTAGCTCAGAGGTCTTCAAACTGTGGGGCGCGCCCCCTCAGGGGGGCACGGCCGCATCCCAGGGGGGGCGTCAGAGCCCAGCATGAAATGTAAAAAAAAAAGATATATATATATATATATTTTTTTTTAGATTGGAGGAAATGGGAAGGGGCTGTTCACATGGTCAGACTGGACCATAAAACGGTCTCAGGCACCAAAGAAAAAATGGCCAGCAGTTGCAAATAGATATTCAGTCCTTTAGTCACAGACTGTTTGAATAGTACCCAAGGGGTTGTTTTTTGTTCAAATGTAAACAAATTGTGATATTTAAAGAATATTTATTCAACAACAATGGTTGTATACACCAACTAGCTGCATAGTGAAGTAACTCCTCAAACTGGCCCACATTGGCCAAAAAAGTGGCCCATTTTGACTGGCCTACACTAGCATTTTGCATTTTTGGTATCGTCATCGCCCTATTGCCCTATAGGCCAGTCCAAGCCTGCTGGCTCATCCATAATGGTTGAGGGGGCGTCCACCCACTGACCACCTCACCCATTATGGAGGAGCCGAGGAGCCAGCCCAGTGAAACTCCCTCAGCTGCTTTTTCCAGCTGAGGGAGTGCTCCTTGGCTGGCTGAACTGTCAAAGGGAAACACTCTTTGCCTTTGACAGTTCATTTCCCGAGCCGCACATAATCACTGAGCCATGCAACGCTGGGGGTGTTTTGCTTCGCCAACCTTGCACAGATCATTGGAAATGCTGGCTGGGGCACTACATGTATATATGTATGTGCGAAAGGGTGCTCCTGCGCCTCCGAGCACATACGGTCAGAGCAACCTGGAGCGGGGCATTTTAGCAACCACACGCAGGCCCCTGCAGAAGGTACGTTTATGGTGATTTATTTTTTATTTAAATGTGTATGGATTTGTGTATGCTTGTGTTATGGCGAAAGAAAGTGGAGTCAAAAGCTACCCTTGTCAATGATGCTCTGGTAGTTTGCTAAAATAGGCAGTGGAGCTTCTGATAACGTATATCGGTTTGCTCTCCCAGGAAATAAGAAAAAGGGGATAGTGAAGTGAATTCATTGAATTCTGCAATTTATTAGTTCACATATGGAAAAGTATTTTAAAAACCAATGACATATGCCATCCTGGGCACATTGAAAAACAAAGAACAATATTGCATATAGATCACAATATTTTGTACATTTTTCAGTGGGTTAGTACAATTAGAGTGACTATGATTTTATGTATTGCTAGTAATGAGGCAGTACACAAGCATGGTCGACACACAAACAATTCAGGTGTTTCTGGTGCGGTGGGTGGGTGAAGAATACAGCAGTTGGAGTGGTCGAAACCTGCTGCTAAAGGCACCGCACTGTCGTCAGGACTGAAGGGTATTGGAACACAATGGTGCCAGAATGGGAGTGGCAAGCACCTAAGGTAGTGAAAGCGTCATGACTAATTGTTGTTTATGTTGCCAGCAGTTGAATTTATCTCTGGCGTTGTTATTTAAGTCCTCAAAAGTGGGCTGGTGAACTCTGTAGGTACTCTTGCAAGATCGGTCTTGAATCCAGTTCGAGACCAGTGGTGGGAACCGTTATTTGTAGATTTGCCTGGTTACTGTGAATGTCCTCTGAGCAAGCTGTATCGTTGACTGTCAGTATTGTCCCCAGATTCAAGACCGATCTTGCAAGAGTACCTACAGAGTTCACCAGCCCACTTTTGCAGACTTCAATAACAACGCCAGAGATACATTCAACTGCTGGCAACATAAACAACAATTAGTCATGACGCTTTCACTACCTTAGGTGCTTGGCACTCCCCTTCTGGCACCATTGTGTTCCAATACCCTTCAGTCCTGACGACAGTGCGGTGCCTTTAGCAGCAGGTTTCGACTACTCCAACCGCTGTATTCTTCACCCACCCACCGCACCAGAAACACCTGAATTGTTTGTGTGTCGACCATGCTTGTGTACTGCCTCATTACTAGCAATACATAAAATCATAGTCGCTCTAATTGTACTAACCCACTGAAAAATGACCAAAAGTATTGTGATCTATATGCAATATTGTTCTTTGTTTTTCAATGTGCCCAGGACGGCATTTTTGGTTTTTAAAATACTTTTTCATATGTGAACTAATAAATTGAATTCAATGAATTCACTTCACTATCCCCTTTTTCCTATTTCCTGGAAGAGCAAACCGATATACGTTATCAGAAGCTCCACTACCTATTTTAGCAAACTACCAGAGCGTCATTGACAAGGGTAGCTTTTGACTCCACTTTCTTTCGATATATTTGCCCTAACCCTCTGGAGTCAGGTCCCCACCAAAAAAGAGGGTTTCCCTGCCCTTACTTCAGACATGCTTGTGTTATGGGACTGTGATGGTAGCAGGATGGGCGGCAGCACTGGGATAGTGGTGGGAGTAGGGTGGGAGAGCCCAGGGTCTGTCCTGGGAATAGGGTGTGGTGACGGCACGCAAAGGTTCATAGCGATTTCTACATACTGTCCATCTGGCACTTTTGGGGGGGGCCGGCCTGCCCAAACTTTGCTGAGGGGGGCCCAGGCCAAAAAGGTTTGAAGACCACTGGTTTAGCTGCAGATTCAGAAGTTGCTTGCAAGGAGGGCACTGTGTTGCTGCTTATTCCTCTAGCAGAACATGGGCATAAGGCTTAGTTGAAAAAGTTTCAATATTGTCTACAGGAGGTCGCCTATTTAGGTTATCTCCTGTCAAAGGAGGGGAGAAGACTGACACCTAAATGGATACAAAGCATCTCTAGCATGTCTGTCCCAAATACACAGAAAGAGGTCAGAGCCTTGATAGGCATGGCCTCGTGCTGTAGACAGTGGTTCCCTAACTTCTTATTAATGATAAAACCAATGTTGGCATTGGCAAAGAAGGGCATTTCTTTGCCTTTAGCATGGAACATGGATTGCCAGAAAGCTTTTGATCTGGTCAAGGCTGCATTGTGTTCAGCCCTGGTTTTGGGCACACCAAATCATAACAAGGCCTTTGTTTTTTATGTGCATGAATGTGATTGATGCGCTTTGGCTGTGTTAACGCAGGAGCATAGAGGGAAGAATAGACCGTGCAGTTATTTTTCTTCCATTTTTGACCCTGTTGTATGCGCTTTGCTGAGATGTTTGAGAGCTGTTGCTGCCGCCGCTGCATCTGTAAAACAAATTGAGGGAATGATTCTTGGTCACTCCTTAACCGTGATGGTACCTCATTCTATAGACGTTCTATTAAACAGAACGCAAACACAACATCTCACATCAGCACGATTAACAAGATACGAGCTGTTGCTCATTAAATCCAGCCAAACTATTGCCTCTTCCGCAAGTTATTGCTTGCAGTGACAAGATGTCACATGACTGCCTCTATGCCACAGAACAAGAGACTAAGGGCAGAATTTATTTAAGTGATACACTGTTAAAAGATCCACAAGGGGATTGGTTTTACGATGGCTCCTGCTTCAAACTTCCAGATGGTACATCCACTGCTGCTTACGCAATCACTACATTAAGCACTATTGTGGAAACCAAAAGAATTCCGCATAACTCTGCGCAGGCTGCAGAGATTATTGCATTGACTTGAGCTTGCAAACTTTCCGAAGGGCTTAGTGTCAATATATTTACAGACAGTCAGTATGCCTTTGGGGTCGTTCATAACTTCGGTCGACTATGGGCAGAGAGAGGTTTCTTGACCTTGCATGGAACTAAGATACAACATGGTACCCTGATAGTTCGGCTACTTTCAGCACTTGCGCTTCCTACCCAATTAGCAATAATGAAGTGCGCAGCACAACAGAAAGTAACAGATGATGTGGGGAAAGGAAACACTTTTGCTGACAGAATAGCCAAACAGACTGCCACCGATTTGCATTCCAAAATGTATATAACAAAAGAGGTCACCAACACTTGTGTAATAGATGTAGGAATTAGTTGCATAAAAGACATTCAGGCTGATGCCACTCTAGACAAATTTAGACAGTGGGCTGAGGGTTCAGCAAGTTTAGACGATGAAGGTTGTTGGGTAGATAATACAAAACAAAAATGGATGCTGCCCGATGCTTATGTCACTGCTATGGCTACTATGGCTCATGGTCCGACTCACGTATGTGCTAAAAAGTTCTGTAAACTGTTAGAACCTGTCTGGGTAAATGTAAATATCTCAAACTGCTGAACGTTTTGTACAAAATTGTATGGTATGCGTACAGCATAATGCTGGGAAAGGTACATCATCACTGAGGGGTAGTTGTGGTCCCCCCTCTATGCCTTTTGACGTTATACACTTCGTTTTCATTGAAATTGAGCATTGTCAGAATTACAAATATGTCCTAGTAGTTATTTATGCTTTCAGTAAATGGGTCAAAGCTTTTCCTTTTGAAAGATGCCACAGCGATTACAACGGCGAAAACCATGCTGAAGGAATATTTTACTAGGTTTGGTTTGCCGAGGGTCATTTGCTGGGACAATGGTCCACATTTTATCGCTGCTGTTATCCTGCAAGTACGTGCAGGATTGCAGATTTATTAATGGTTCCATTCGACCAGACACGCTCAGAGTGCCCTACTTGTAGAACGCCACAACGGTATATTAAAGAATAAATGGCGAAGATCTGTGCAAGTAGCAATTTGAAGTGGCCAGATGCCTTACCCATGTGGATGACTGCACAGTCGAGGACAGGGCTCTCTCCCTATGAGATAATCATGGGGATATCAGCCAATATTTGGAATGTATCCAAACCCAAGCAGCTAAAAGATGTAGAGCATTTGCTCCTTTCTGAGTACTGTGACCAGTTAACTCAAAACTTGTATTTGATTTAGCAACAGGTGCGAGAAGCCCTCCCAGTAAAATATGAGGGTCCAAGTCATTGACTCCGACCTGGGGACTGGGTGCTCGTTAAATTGTTTGAAAGAGCCTCCTGTCTCACACCTCTCTAGAGAAGACTGTATCAAGTCCTCCTTGCCACACAGACCGCTGTACGAGTGGAAGGGAAATGACACTGGACCCACTCAACGCACATCAAGAAGATACCGTTTCCTCTGCCCCACGACAAAATGGAAGAGAAGGAGATTGTTCACTCTGTCCCTCATCACAAGTCTGTTCTAACCGACACTGAGGGTGTCCTGGAAATCCTTCCTGAGCCCGTGGGGTCTGGGTAGACTGCTGTTTTGCCTTCAAGTTCTTCTTCTGATCTTTCTTCACTGTTGCACAATCTTGCTTCTGCTTCATCACTTCCTCCAGGAAGCGATAACACTCTGTTCACAGATCACCCCGTACCTGGAGTCTTGAGGTACGATCTGCGTCCGAGACACCGGACCTACAGTACAGCATCAGATGTACCCACAAGGAATCATCATCGAGCCAGTCCCTTGTCACTTTTTTGCTGAAAAATAAATACGAGGCAGGGACCGGCAAAGTTACCTTCAAGCAAGATAGGCCACATGGCCAGGAGCCACTGACGGATGAACTAAAAGAGCCTAACGGAGAGGATTCTAAACGGACTCTGGGAGACAATGTCCCTTCCTAAATCCATTCATGCGTAGCAAGCTATTGGTCTTGTGGCTGACAAAGAATCTGTTCATCTGTTCATCAAAGATCATGGTCCTTGAGGACCCACTGTTTTGTAATCACAGTACTGGTTTGTTTAGTAATTATATTTGTGCTTGGGTTCTGGTACATAGAAAGAGTGCATCCGTTTGAAACTTTGTTACCCACTGAAATTATCTCCACTGTGTCCCACCTTTTGTGCATCTGCACACACTTCCTCCTCGAGACTCCCAACACAGACAGGGTTATCATAATAACACTCTCCTAATGATCATGAATTCGACCCATGCAATTCTCAACAGAACAAATTGCTGGGTGTGTTCACACTTGCCACAACACAGGGAAAAGGGACTGGGCTGGTATATACATCCCCTTCCTTTAACTACTGCATGCTATGCCTCACTCGGGGCATTATTCTTTGGTTGTTGGAACAATAGTATTTCTGGGAACTTCGATGGGACTAATCTAAATGAATTTGAAAAATGAGTCCTAACACCTTTGGGATGTTCTCTCTTTGCGAATAGAAGCAAACTCAATGTTGCTTCTATTAGGCCTTCTGATAGACTCTCTCGACCTTTCCAAATGCTGATTTCTTTCAAGATGGCTCCCGTAGGCAACCGCGATGCCATGCGCCATGCCTCCTTCCTATACTATTAATAATAGGCACAGCTCTCTTTCCTTCTGTATACAAAAGGAAGGTTCTCAGCCAGTGGGTACATTGAAAGGTTGTACTAACATTGCAAATCTAACCAGTGAGGACAGACCTTTGTATGTAGGCGATCCCGTTTATTTTTTTGTGGCAATGAAGCTTATACTTGGTTTCCTAGAGATTGGCAAGGTACTTGTTATTTAGGTATCTTGTTACCAGGAGGGATGAGAATGGTGATACTCCTTCACAAGTCATGGGTGATGTAGTGAAATACTTTGTGCCATTTTGGGGACAGATAATGAACTCGAAGGATATTAGAAGACTAGCAAGGGTACTGGAAAAAACAATCAATAGGACCACCGATATTCTGTACAACATGACGTTGGAGCAAAAGGCAATTAGATTAGTGGCCCTCTAAAATAGGATGGTGTTAGACGTCATCCTAGCTGAGCATGGTGGTGTATGTAAATTGGTGGGATACACATGCTGTGTTTTGTACCTGACTCCTCCCCTCCTATATTCAAGGCAATACAAAATCTGCATACCTTGAGTACTGAAGTACATGTCCCCGAGGGAAACTGGGATCTTAGTGCTTGGTTCTGGGACTTACTACGATCATGAGGTTGGAAATTCTTTGCAGTCCTAATGGTAGTTCTTGGTGTTTCATTGTTTTGTTGTTGTGTACAATGTCTTCCTGCCATATGTTCGATGTTAGGAGGATGTTGTGCACAAATGATAGGTACACTGGGACCTAAGCTACATATGCCCAGGAAAACTACTAATGCTTTTGTAATGAAGGATATTACTATCAAGGCGATTGATATTTCTGAAGAATGTGATTCAGGATGTATGGACATTGAGGCATGGGGTTTTGATTAAAGGTTTTGATTAAAGCGAATGTTTGAGTAATGCTCTTGGCTTAGGCCAAAAGGAGGGTTTGTTAAACCATATTCGCATAAATACCACCTAATTATGAACATTGGCCTAAGACATTCGCATTTCTATTAAAACCTATGATTAACTCGATTTAGATAGAATTGACTTCGCCGCCATCTTGAAAGCATCCGCCATTTTGATCCGAACTCCTGCTGTCTGTTCAGAAATGATTAGCCGTGTGTTTTGGAAGAAATCCTTTTATGCATCTCTTGTAACAGGACTTATCCTAAAGCTCAAGAACAAGGAAAGATCTACACAGCTGAATACAACAAAGTTTGCCAGTATTGTATCTTTAAGGAACCTTGGAGCCACAGTGAACCTCAATTAAAGTGTTGTCTGCATCAATAGCTTCAGCCATATACAAACATCTGAACTGAATGGCAGACAAACTAAAACCATGTGCCTTTGCAATAAACTATTGAATTTGTTTCTTGAAACTGGGCTTAACTTGAGCTGGAGAATCAACATCACCATTGAATCTCCAAGGATAGGACAACATGTCAAACGTGTAAACTAATATTGTTATATTTGTCATGTGAACTGGGCACAAACCAAAATTTGTAACTTATTAGTTTGGAGAAGGGCTGGGCAATGACCAGGACTGTGTATAAATACTGCATGCTTTGTGATGACCAGTACTCTCACCCCTCACTGTGTCTGCTGGTACACACTGCGAGTTGATTGGGAGGCAGATAGCTATCTGCTTTGATATTTGTATCTGTACAGAACAAAGTTATATTGAGAACTATGACTTTGTGACTGGCAGATTCAATTTTTGGTGGTACTAAGCCTCGCTATTCCTTGCTGATCTATCAGAAGCAGACGCTTTGTTGAGGGTGGGAAGGATAAGCGGGAGTAATTTGTCTTTTGTTATGTCCCTTCTATTTCTAGTAGGCAAGGCAGGAGCTATGGTCTGTTTAGGGAATGAATTGGACAGCTTTAATGTTAAAGTTAATAGTATTATGGGCTGACCAGACACAGGGTGAGTTAGTCTGTAGGCTAACGTTGCACTTGGAGTCGACTAGCCAATCAAGTATCCGCCCTTTAATGTGAGTAGGTTCTTGAATATGGTGAGTGAACCCCAAATCAGTTAAAGTATTAGCAACGTTGGCTGCAATTGGGTTGTTCGGGTCTTGGAAACCCAAATTGAGATCCCCCAGTAGGATAATTTGATATTTCGTTTTTGAGTTGTCTAATAATAAGGATGTGATATCATCCACAAAGGATGTGGCAGGGCCAGGTGGTCTATAGATGAGATAAAGGGTGGCAGTTTGGTTAGGATAGATGGGAAGCTTAACTGATAGTAACTCATCGGAGGGAATCTTTTGGCTAGGCATCGCTCTCAGGCCAAGTGAGTTATTGTGAATAAAGGCAACTCTGCCCCCTCTTGATTGCGAGGTGTTGCGGTCACATCTAGGGATAGAGTAGTCCGTGGGTATGGCGAGGGAGAGTAATGGTCCGGAGGCTGCATGGAGCCATGTCTCTGATATAGCAATAAAATCAAGGTCTAGAGTTATAATAAAGTCTGCAATGTCCAGTGCATGCGCAGGGAGGGACCTAGCGTTAACAAGAGCGACCTTAATCACCGTATCTTTGGGAATGTGAGGCACATTGATAGAATTGGGCTTTGGTAAGGATGTGGAGGGTTCAGTGTGGCTGTGACTAGGAAGTGATGATTTGATCAAGGTACAGGGCTTCTGAGTACAGCTGGGAATACGGGGAGTTCTAGAGCCCAGTCTGTTGTTTCTTAGTTGCAGAGCGCAAGGTTGATTCAGTGTAGGTTTCTTGGCAAAGTGTTACCATAATGCAGGGGAAATTAGATAGGGGTTGATAGATGGGGGTGTATTGCTAGGCAGTGTGTCACTTGTCTGGGGCCATCCCACAGTGTGACTTTGAGATGGAGGTTGCTGTTGTGGTGACTGATTCTGGATGACACTGTTAGCAGTTTGTCATCATGCCAGTGGAAATGTTAGGTGGGGAGGAGCAGGGGTGCTGTGGGTAGACAGTGTGAGTACGTGCCAAAGTTAGAGTGATTAGGATTATGAATACCATCTGGGAGGGTATCGCTAAGTGGCCTGGGAGCATATTGAGCAGTCTACTATAGTGGATACTCTAATGAAGAAAGTTTGACCGTGTTGCATTAGTAGGCAAAGTATTTCAACATGGCATAATAAATAGTTAAGCTACAGAGAATAAGTAACGGTATGTTTTAAAACAACACATGAAGAAACTAAATTCGTTGAAGAGAAGCACGTGGATGCATGAGGAAACTAAATTCGTTTTATGAGCAATCATGTCAAAAGGCATCAAAATCGTTTTAAAACAGCATGTGGAAAGGCAATTAAATTCATTTTGACACAGCAAGTAAAGGCACCAAAATGATTAGGTGCAGCCACATACAAGCCCCCCTAAATTCAGAATAGTGTATTAGAGGTTATATTGTAGATGAATATAGGCATGACATTGTTTAAACGACTGTAATGGCAGCACACACAGACGCTACGGTCGGTCAGAGGTAACTGAGGCGCATAACAGGTGGGCAAGGTCAGATACAAAGTAAGGAGATGTACATTTCACCAGCTAGTGTTAACTCTAGAGCAGAGCAATGCGTTCAATAGCAGGGAGCCAAATGACAATCGGGGCTAGTTTACTTAGTTTAACACAAACAAAACCCCACAAGGGTAGTTCCATGTAATTAGAGTGGGCGATAGGCACTTTGTAGGGAACAGTTATGTAACGCAATAAAATGTCTCGTATGAAAGGTGCGGCGGGGCAGGGTTAGCAACTGTACGTGGAGGTGGGAAATGACACAGCAGTGCCGTAGTATACAGGTAGTAGACAGGAAAAGTGCCAGGATAAATTGATGAAGATGGGGTTTAGCAATACGGTCGCTGCGGGAATGACAATAGGTGGATAAAATGCAGCAGAAACAAAGTCAGATGGGTATCGATGTGATGGCTTACCAGGTGTATACAATAGCGCTGCGGCGTGGATGGAGAAGCAACATCGTTTGTGGTGACGTAGGGCTCCTGACATGCTCACGACAGGGGAGAGTCTTTTTGTGTGAGCTTTCGTAGGTTTGCCGGCTAGGATGATGATCTGATACTTAACAGAAGAATGGAACTGCTGCACTGCATCCCAAACTTAAGACAACTGTCTTCTAAAGACCTGAAGATAATTGAATTTGGAGACGAACAGCATACGATTCTATTTTCATTCACATAACCTCTCCGGTAGTTAAGGGTATGCTCGTAGACACCGCCAAAAGCCTGCTAATGTTGGGCTTTGATCTCACACATGTAAAGATGCCAACAGAGGTGGATGCCTTACCATCAGTGCAAAAACTGGTACCCAGGAGTGAGACAGAACCAACAGGAGAAGCAAACAGCCAACTGCCTCAAGGAAACCCGGGTTTAAGACCCAGACCGAATTATTGGGATCCCCTACAGATGGGCCGAGTTCCAGAGGGTCCAGGATCAAACCTGAGTGTGACCATTAAACCAGACCAGTGCCTGCGACAAGTCAAGAATGTCTGAACCACTACTCTGGCACTGCTAGAGAGTGTAAGTCCATTGGACTGGTCATGGCTTCCGGGTGCTTTAGCACTTAACGAACAAACGTAGCCACTCTAGAAGCCTTATGATCCCTCCCAAAGAGACTTTATAAACACTAGGACTTGACCGAGGCAACATGACTTAAAACTGCCTCATGGAACACCAGAGGCTTCTCACACCTTACCAAAATCAGTGATATTAATTGAGGAGATTATGATGTAATGTGTTTCCAAGAAACCTGGCTATGCAACAAACCAGCCCTTGATGGCTACAACTCACCTTGAGCCCGGAAACAAAAGGTAACAAAGGGAGACCTACATCAGGCCCACTAACAGCAATAAAATCAGGGACACACTCAATCTTATTAAAATCATTTCAACAAGTGTGCTCGCTCAAGCACTTCTCATAGGGTGGCAGGCCCATAGAACGCAAAAAGGTCCAAATAATCCATCCAAATTGGTCTTAATCAATTTATATTGGAATACACAATCCGTTACCTGCGAGACATTTATAGACATGACAGCAAACATGATTGACGATGCCTACATCAATCAGCAGACCCCCTACATTATTCTATGTGGTGATTTAAATGCAAAATGCATAAGTGACAGCCAGCAGTTGACGGGTTCAACCCAGGGGAACACACGAACATCAAGAGGCATTTCATGGTCGTCACTCATGGGAGGTCATTACAACTCAGGCGTTAAGGGTTACCGCCGTCGTTAACCCTTAACGTCTGATTCCAATTTTAACGGCTGCTTTTAGCAGGCGTTAAAATCCATGGCGCTAAACCGCCTTGGTGCTAATTACGGCACAGTAATTTACGGTGCTGTAATTAGCGCCTTCCCCACTCCCATTATGCCCTATGGGGCAAAAATGGGAATGGGGAAGGGTAAATGGGAAATGGGGATTTACCGCCCCACTCACCTTGGAATGGGGCGGTAAATCCGCCATCCACCATGGTGTAAACATAGTTTACACCATGGTGGTATAGTTGGTGTACTTACTGCCTGGGTCGTAATGACCTCCAGGGTCTCCAAGGATATGGACATGCTAAACTGCTGCATCAATGGACATATACCGCCACATGCAACATGGGAGAGAGAAGATCGATCTTCAATAATAGACTACATCTTTGTATCAAGAAACCTTCTCCCTTTTGTCTCAATGTTCAGGGTGGTTAAGGTGACTAACCGCAATCACCACTTGTTATACATGGAATGGACTGCTACTGCCCCTTATGAAAGACAGATTATACCCGTGGCTGTGTCTGAATGTAATGAAGGAAAGAGACTAAATTTGGTAAAGTGCAAAATCATAAACCTTATAACTGAATTTGTACATGAAGACTCAACGTTGGAGTAGACCCTCCTCCTAGAACAATATCGTACAAAAAAACAGAGCCGCCATTTACAGCCTCCAAATATTCTACATGACTTCAATGTTGAACTCATGGATAAAATAAAAATATTAAGGAAGGCCACACAACTCACAAACAAATCAAAACATCCGGACGATGTGTCTAGTGCAAAAATTGTGGGAAGGAAATATAAACCATGGTTACACTCGCACAGATTAATAATGTAGCAACATGACGCCGAGATAATGCTTAGAGCCATCTGTGGACGGAAGACTAGTGACTTTTGGGCTTTAGTCAAATCCTTTGGAGGCACCTCCACCAGCTTGCAGGTGAACTCTGTAAGTGAACAACATTGGAGACACCATTTTGAAAAACTCTATTCAGCAAATGAGTACTTTGTAGCAATAAAAGACCATACTATTAGGACGGGACCCTGGAACATTCCACATGAATTTCAAGACATCAAAGAGCTAATTTTAATCCTTAACAGCTCTTGGGCTTGAGGTCCAGATGGATTAACTAATTCTACACAAGAACACCTGGAGGAATGGGCCAAATTCATACATAAACCTTTCACCCAGATCACCAAGACCCAACAAATACCAAGTTCTTGGAAGAAGGCGATAGTTGTCCCTATCTTTAAAAAAGGGGACCGAGAAAATCCTAAAAACTATCAACCTATCGCCCTCCTGGACGTAATTGGTTACATCTTTGGCTCATTAATTTTACAGCAGTTCCAAAAATGGTCCTTGATGACAGGTTGTAACGACCCCTTTCAAACGGGCTACATTAAAGGCATTGGTACTGCAGTAAACGTACTATTATTCAACTTGCTGAAAGGATGTGTACGAGAAGGAAAACCCAAAATCTTCATGGATTTTGTGGATCTGGTCCAGGCTTTAGACCAAGTAAATCACCTTAGGCTGTGGGTAAGACTAGCGGCACAGAATTGCTCAGAAACATTAATGAGACCATTAATAGCCTTACACTCCGCTACAACTATGAGAGTTTGTCTGAATCAATCAGGTCTCTTATCAGGTGAAATCTCCATGGCAAAGGAGTGGACCAGGGCTGTCCAATGGCCTCGGCCTTGTTTAACTTTTTTTTGGCCAACATAAATCAACCCAAGACTTTAACTAGGTGTTTTCCACCAACGGTAGGGGGGGGGGCAGTTACCTCGCTTACTCTATGCAGACGATTTGGTCTTGATAGGCCAGACTCATGTAGGCCTTCAACAGCAGTTGGATGCTCGTCAACTTTACATCAAGACAACGGGCTAGAAATAAATAATGACAAAACCAAGATCTTAAGTTTTGGAAACTCTAACAGAGGGAGAAACCAATACAAATGGTTTCTGGACAACACACCAATCAAACA
This sequence comes from Ambystoma mexicanum, assembly GCF_040938575.1. Lineage (NCBI taxonomy): Eukaryota > Metazoa > Chordata > Amphibia > Caudata > Ambystomatidae > Ambystoma > Ambystoma mexicanum. The sequence continues at coordinate 173,779,310 of NC_090925.1, forward strand.
AGTTCCATTGTTTAAATACCTAGGAGTGTGGCTCAGTGACACCGAAACGGTAACCATGATCGTGGACCACCTAAAAGAACAAAGTAAATTGTGGCTGGCCAGCCAAGCATTAGCTTTAAACAAGAAATGTGGTTGTTTTAGCATACTGCCAGTGATAAACTATTACAAATCAAAGGTGATTCCTTCCCTGATTTATGGAGCCGAGGTAATGTTCAACATCTCAAAGACAGTATGGCCTTGGCTAGAGGGCCTTTTTTGGAAAAATGTACTTGGCCTTCCATTGTCCACACCAATTCCGATCATTCGCTGTGAGATAGGCTTTCCATCTTTAAAAGCCACAATAGAATGGAACAATTTGGCTCTATACAGGAAATGTCTTGTATCCCCTTGACCATTGATCTTGGACATGATCAACACATAATTAATATTTCAGAACAGCCTGATGCTAAACAACTGGGCAAGAAACAACATTGAGAAACTGCATGAAATTGGATGCGCCATTGAAGTCTTGTCTTGAAACCCGACAAGGTTACATAAAAAACTAAAAGAACACGACTGGGTACTGACATTGGAATCTGCCACTGACAACCTTTCCATAGCTCATCTGGGGATGTAGACTCGGAAATTAAATAGTCTACCAATTTAGTTAACGAAGTTTCCAAACACAATATATCGAGATCAATTTCTCAGAGCACAATTAAACCTTCCACCTACAAATTAGGTTCTGGCATCACAATGCAAATCTCAGCCAATTAAATGTCGTTTTTGTAAAAAGGCCTCAACTGTGGAAACACTGAAACATGTTTTGCTACTCTGTCCTGTGCTAAATGACAAGAGAAGGAACCAACTCTATCAGTTGATGTCTAAGTTCACTGCACGTGACACAGAAGATTGGTGGACTATTTTGATGAATGGTGGCAAGACCTCACACGTGACAGCAGTTGTCACATTTCTAAACAAACCTTTTCAAGATACCTATCTGAGATTTTTAACCATATTATCTAACGTATGGAATGGATTTTTCTTTCTTTTGCTGAACAATTGTAATCAATTAAAGCAGCAACAAAAAAGATCACAAGTGAAGGCGGCACACGTGTGGATGAGACACAAAGATAGGCAGACCTGTGAATAAACCTTAAAGTAAAATGGAGCTGTGAGATCAGTGATACTAAGTAACTGATTGGTACGGTGAAAGGAAGTAGCCCATTCTAAAGTCTCCATGAAAGGTACATTGTTTGAAGCTAAAAGGTAAACAAACAGCAAAGGTGAAAATAAAACAGTCAACGTTGACTAAGTGTTCCTGTGGTAGTCTATAAAGAAAGCCACCCACGCACACTCACAAGACTTCGACATGGTCTGAGCCAGACCCGAAGTATGATAAGCTTGGGGAAGGGAGCCCACTTAGAACTTTGTGTTGAACCTGACCGTGAGAGGTCTGAGCCCGACAAAGGGGGCCTATGAGAATTGTGTGGTGAAAGGTCTGAGCCCAGCAGAGGGTGATCTTTGTGAACGTTTTGGTTGAAACATTATTTTGGAAGCTATAGAAAGAGACATTAACGTGGAAGGCCAGGCGGGCCTCGAGCCATGGTTTTGAACTGTGTATTGTATTAGAAACCGAGCCAGGATGTGTCATCCTGCCTATAAGAATTACCTTATTCTTTTAGACCTAACCTGGGGAGCAGAACTGGTTCAGCCACATTTATTATTTGAACACTGATTTATTTCCTTTTGCATACATTTTTAATTTTTACGGTTTTGTACAAAAGATAGGGCAGGCATTAGGCTTTGTTAGCATTGGCCATTTTGATTTGACAGACTCCAACAGGACTGTTTTGTTTATAGTTTGATGATCGAGACTACTCCCATCTTAGATATAGGGGAAAATAGGAGTTTCTTCAATCCCAACATTTTTCAATAAAGGTTTTACAAATTGTATCCATTCTGTCAGTGCCAATACTTTTGATAACTTGCCTTCACAACACAGAGTGACATCATGACATGACATAGTCATATTAATCGAACAGGCACTTTTTCAAAAGTCTCTTGAAGGCATGGTAGGAGGGCTCATTTCTGATGAGGGGTTGCAGAGAGTTCCAGAGAGTTGGGGCTGTGACTCTGAAGCTCACACCACCTGCTCTGCCATATTTGAAGCGAGGCCTAACCAAGGAGGTGTGGATGGATGAGCAGAGGGATCGTGCCTGGTGTCTCTTGGTGATGCTATTGTTCAGATAAAGGGGGGTGTCTTTATCGATACAGAGGTGGACAATAGAAAAGGTTTTAAAGTCAATGTGGGCTTTGATGGGCAACCAGTGAGCTGCTGTAATAGGATCGTTTTGACAGAGTCCCACTGCTGTACGTAATGCTTTATTTTGTATAAGTTGAAGTTTGGCAAGGTTGGTAGCTGACATGCCCTTGAGGTGGACATTACACTAATCCTGTTTGCTGAGTATCAGAGCTCTGGCAAGCATGAGGCAGTTATTAGGAAAAAGACATTGCCTACTCAGTGCGATGAGTTTGGAGGTATAAGCCATAGAGGAAGCAAGGGTGTGCATGTGCTTAGACATGGTAAGCTCTACGTCAAGCTTAACCCCTATGGTTTTAACCTGCTTGAGAACTGTAATAACTGAGCTGTCAATGGAGGAGTATACTGAGTCAAGTGGTGTGAGGTGGTGGGGGGGCATGATAAGTAGCTTTGGTTTGTTATTGTTGAGGCAGAGGTTATTGTTGGCCATCCAGTTCTGCATAGAGCTATACACATTGTTAATTGTGATAGAGTCTCCATAGTGATAGCCAGACATAGGAATAAGGAGTGTTATCAGCAAAGTTGGTATAGATGATGCCAAGCGAGTCCAGGATGTCAAACAGAGGTTTGGTGTAGGTGTTATAAAAAGTGGGTGAAAGGCAAGAGCCTTGGGGGACACCGAAAAGGACAGGAGTGTGATCGGCTGCAGCATTATCAATGAAGGTTCTTGAGGTGTGTTTATATGGTCAATGAGATCAAAGGCTGCAGAGAGGTCAAGGAGAAGGAGGATGGCTAGGTTGCCTGAGTCACAGATACTGTCGAGTTGCATTTTAAGGTCAAGTAGTGCTGTTTCAGTACTATGGTTCGGTTGGAAGCCTGATTGTCTAGCTCCCAGGAGATGATGGTGTTCAAGGAATTGTTGCACTTGCAGGTGGGCAGTGCTGTCCAGGATTTTGAATAAGACGGGTACAGTGGTGATAGGATGGTGGTTGATCTAATGATGGCTTTTTTAGGAATGAGGATCCCCAAGCCATTTTAATACTAGTAGGTAGCACACTAATCCTAAAGGATGTGTTCACAAAATCAGTAATGTCTGGGTTATGGTCAATGTGCAGAGTTTCACAATATGAGCAGGGCAGGAGTCACCCTTACAGTTAGAAGGTTTTGTGGTCTTGATGACATCCAAGATGATAGTTTGGGCAACTTATGCGAAGGAAAACAGTAAAACAGTGAAGGCTGGGCAGGTTCGGGAGGGGCGAGGGGTTTCAGCATGGCTGGCAGTATAAAGTTGACCACTAGGAGTTTTTTCTTGGCATTGATTTTGTTGCATAGAAGGTCAATCTTGTTAGAGAGTGCGTCCTGAATAGTAGTGTATCAGGCTTTGTCAGAATTAGTCTCAGTGTTGGATGGGACAGGGTTTTTCTGTTCTCTTAGAATGGCAAATAGTTCCTTGGAGTTGGAGCTTGCATTAGAGATGCTAGTGTCGTAGGAGCTTGCTTTGAGTTATGTTATGTCAGGGAAATTTGTAGAGAGCAGGATACACCAACAAGTGCATCAGGGTGCTACATAGAGAAAGTGGAAAACGGTAGCAATCAGGACCAAAGACAGATCAAGAGGAGAAGAGAAGTCTTTAGCTTGCGTTGAAAGGAAAGATTATCCTGTAGCAAGCGTAGAGAGAGTGGAAGAACACGAGGGACAGAGATGTGGAGAGAAGAAGCAGATCGCATGAAGCGAGAGGGGACATACTTTGCCAATTTAGCCTGCAGATGGACTGTACCACCATTATAGAAATCCCGGTGAACAATGCACAGGGCCTTAAAATTTACCCTGCTGGCAATCGGGAGCCAGTGAAGAGCGACAAGAGCAGTAGTGGCTGAAGAGAGCCGGGGAGCCCCAAGAGTCAGGCGTCCCACAGAATTCTGAAGGATCTGAAGACGGTGAAGCAGATAGTTTCGGTTGAGCCAGGTACAGACAGTTGCAGTAGTCAAGAGAACCTGAGATGAGAGAGGATACAACAGTCGGACGTAGAGAGGCAGGGATAAAGGGGGGGACCTTACGCAGGACACAAAGTTTGAAAAGATGGTTTGACAGACAGCACTCACCTGTGGGAGGAGGGAGGGAGAGGAAGAAAGTTTGACAACTACATTTTTGACAACAAGCGATGGGCAGGAGAGAGGCCCAAACTTGAGGGGTGGGGGGAGTGAGCATTGGACCACAGAGAGGCATCGGGATGAGAGCCGACTAGGAGAACCTCTCTTTTATCCCCATTAGGCTGGAGCCAGTTGAGTGCCATCCAAGCATGGATGGCAGAGAGACAGGAGCGGCACCAAGAGGCGGTATCAGGACAAGCAAAGTCCAACCACATCATGATCTGGTTGTCGTCAGCATAGAAATAGCAACGAAAACCAAAAGAGTGGATGAGAGGGATAAGAGGATGGATATACACATTAAAAAGAAGAGGCAAGAGCACAGAGACCTGCGGGACCCCGCAGAGATGATGGAGAGCAGATAACGTGAAAGGGGACAGAAACAGAGATTGGGTCAGAAAATAAGTTAACCATTCAAAAATCTTGCCAGATAAGCCCAGTTGGGAGATCCTCTGGATCAGGATGGCGTGGACTATGGTGTCAAACGCAGCAGAGAGATCCAGGAAGAGGCGAGCACCCACCCACCGCCCGGGTCTACAATCTGTGCAAGATCATCAACCACTGACACCAGAACTGACTCAGTACCATGACTGGGTCTGATGCCAGACTGAAAAGGATCAAGGCAACCAGTCATCTCAAGCAAAGAGGAGAGCAGAGGTGTGACATGAAATTCTAGAAGTTTCATAGAAAACAGTAGAAGAGAGAGGCCAGACATTTGCAGGGAGTGCTGGATCAAGATTAGGCTTTTTCACAAGGGGAATAACCAGTGCATGTTTAAGAGAAGGATATCACCATTGGCCAAAGACAAAGAAAGGTTTACTGGAGAGGACACCAAGGGAGCAATCTGAGGAATGATCTCTTTAAAGATCCTAAGCGGAATGGGGTCCGATGGGGAAGAAGACTTAAGATGCAAAATGGCCGAAATAATGTCTGCTTCCAAAAAAGCGGGGAATTGGGACCAAAGAGCCAAAGGAGCGGGGGGCAGGATAGACAGAGGCAGAGACCTGTGATATAATAATCTACTTGGTTATTGGTTTGATGAAGGTGCCGATTGTAGTTGGTCCCACTATTCAAATGGGTCGAAGTGTCTTCGCAGACCTTCTTGTTCAATCAGATGCAGAGGGGTGCAGCAGGACAACAGCGGCCCAGGGTGCCAAACCTTCCAGCGTGTCACCAGCGGTTCCTCAACTCTTCTTCTTAGTTTCAAGATACTTGGATCCTATCCTCTGTTCAGTGAGAACCCCAGAGATTGACATGGTGTGGGTTGGAGCCTTCTCTTATCCCAATTCTCCTTCATGCCAAAACGAAGAGGACCCAATGGGAGAACTGCTCACATACAGGCACACCATATGTGGACCAATCACAGACCACGGTGGTCCCAGGCTATCACAGCACACCAGACTCTCTGGCACCCAGGCTGTGTATTGGAACCAGACAGTCCAACCCATATCCTGGAAGCACACACACAAGGCATGCAGAAGCCAGCGAAAGCTTGGTGTTTCGCTGGGGAATGCATGCCCAAATAAGGACTGACCGACGTCGGCTCGACCTGGGGAAGGTGAAGGGGCAAGATGGCCAAAGGACAGGACAAAGAACCTTGTGGCATGGCCATTTGGGAGCCAGGCCACCTATTTGTGCCAAACGCGGTAAATGCAGTTTACCTGGCAGGAAAGGATTCGAAATATATGAAAAGATTAGCTGCCACCAGCCCTGTCCAAGGCACATCTGCACTTCTAAAAAAATATTTTGATGGTGTCTAGGGCCTTTAGAAATGACAGGAAGACTCAAGTGCACTGTACTCTAAGGTACATTGTGCACTTGCAACATGTTGCAGAAAAGTTGCAACAATGACAAGGACTAAGGGAAACAAAGTCTCCCAGTACTAACTGTCATTAATGGCATGTCAGTTTCCCCATAATAAAGTGAGACAAAAGCCCAGGGGAGTGCAGTAGAAGGTTGTGCTCCACTGCAAAGTCAGACTATGGTGTAAAACAGCAGCAACAAGTTGGGGGGGGGTACACAACTGGTGGGAAAAACTCACATAAATGGGAATATTTCCCAACGGTCTTACCTTAAAATACCAAGATTAGTTGGTAGTGCCTGGGCAATGACAGCATTAGAAGAGTCCTTGAGCCAGGTCTCAGTAATAAATAAGAATGTTCTTGTAGATGGTAACAATCGAGTGCAGGCACCACAAGAGAGTGGGCATTGAAAGTATTCATCTCACCACTGTGAAGTTTCCAAAGGACTCTGAGGGAGGAGGAAGGCTCATGGGCCAATTCGCTGGAAAGACCGTATCCAGAGGAGCATAACTAATAAGCTCTGCATGGGAAAGAGATGAAGAGTTTACCGCAGATGTGGTGGTCCATAGCCCGTCTGAGGCACGGATGGGCACAGATGGGCAGGACTTAAGCGGGAATTCGGCTGAGACAAGGTGGTTTCGCTGCATGCGGCTGCTGCGCGCCTGAGGGGGGTGACTGGTTATAATACACATGTATTGACAGGAGCCAATCCGCTTCAAGTACCTATGGGGAGCGAGGACAGACTCACTGGGTGTTTGCAGTGATGAAATAAAAGAAAGGCGAGCAACGGGACGAGCACCGAAACCACGACTGAGCCCAGGCAACCTCACACCACCGTAACGGTTACAAGGAACCAAGATAAACAAATACATTAATTTTAAATTAACAGGAAGGAGTGGAGATTAAAATAAAAATGAAATCCAAGCGCGTGCAATAAAAGTATTTGGAAATGCGGCACCCAGTAAGTACGCCTCAGACACAGCCTGTAAAAGGAAATCATAAATCATCAAATCTACAAAGGATAAATATTGTGCAGGGTGCCAGAATGACCTGTTAGCACAGTCAAAGCCAGTGTGTAATGACTGCTTTCTTAAATGTCTAAGTAGCATTGGAGAGGTTGGCACCATTAAGGTGTGTGAGGTGTGTGAGAATCCTGAGGGCTTCTTCACATCTACTCCCCTTTGATCCTCTGCACAGGTTTCCAGGGAAAGGCCATGAATTTTGGATCCTGACCCTGGGGGCGGAGAAGCGAGGGAAGATCACCTAGGTGGAGGGTTCTTGAGGATTGGGATTAGGGTACCCTTGGGCAAGACGTGACATTCCACATTTTCCTTTCAGGAAGAAACACCTGTCCCAGAGGTAGTTATGGGACATTGTTCCCCATGTCCCATTGAGCAAGAATAGGACAGGAGATATCAACAGTCCAGAAGTGCCAGAAGGAGGCAAGGAAAATGATTAAGGGTGGGATAGCTGAGATGTGGGGTCCTCCTTTCCCTATTAATGACATCCTAACCCTTCCCAAACTTCATTTGCGGTAATAATCCAGTTCCCCTCATTTTTGCACCTATGACTCATGACAGTACTTGGACGAAGAAGAGGCCACTAATAGCAATGAAGATTACGCCATTTCATCACTTTAGTACTGGGATGAGGATGATGCCTGCTAAGAGCTGTGAGGGTCAGGCATGTCCCTTTTATTGTGGTCAGGCAGGGCTAATTGGACATCCGCACCTGCAGCCTGTCAAAGGGCTCAAAGTGTATAAATGGAGATCAGCCAGACAGAGAGAGAGAGAGGAGCACGACAGGGGGAACAGCAGACGACCAGTGTGAGGAGGCAGCTGTCATGGGGTAGGAGATAGAGCAAGGGCACCGGCAACAATCCCAGCAGACTTGGATGGACCCGATGTGAATGGGCCATGTGATTTCGCCAAGCCTGTGAGCCTCCATTTCCCCAGAGCGAGCAGCAGGAGCTTCAGAGGTGCTGGAGTAGAGAGGACACTGCCCGCGTGCCGACAGAAGCTGCCGGTGTGTGGAGAGAGGCACACGGCAGGAGAGTGGGGCTTGCGCCAGTAAGAATTCCCGACTTCAGAAGCAGAAGGGAAGTCATGGGAACTACCTGAGAAGAAGCACAGAAGACCGGTGAGTGTCGGGAGGGCGCAGAGTCTCCGGGGCGCTTCAACAGGACTGCAAATGAACAACAGTCCATAATTCGAACAACTAAATGCTTATTGAATACCAAACTAAATGGAAACTTAACATTAAAATGTACATATTGAATATCAAACTGGATAGAACATTAATCCTGAGCAATAAAAGTGCTCATTGAACACTGAACTGAATTGAGTACATGTTGCACAAATATTTACTTCATACAGCAAATTCAAGAGTATTAAAGGTACAAAAGAGCCAAACACTAAATTTATATATATATATTTTTTAATGTATTTATTGTTCGCTTGTTAGGCGCTTAGACAGTAAGTCAATTCTGTTTCAAAGCTCCCACAGGGCAACATGGAGGGGACAAGAGGATGAGAAGCAATAAAATATATAAAATACAGTGGGGTGGAGGGAAGACAAACCTACTATATCTTGTGAGAGTTCAGACTGTGCATGTGCAGAAGGGAGGGGGAATGGGATAGGTGCTGGGGTGCTCATGAGTGAACAGGTGAAGTGCAATGTATGGTAAGTACGAGCCTCCAGGGTGGACCTTGTGCCGAGGCAAGTGCTGAGGATAGACAGAAGCTAGGGGCGATTCGGAGTGGGATGTCGGGTCACCGAGGATGCATAAGGGCCCTGGACACCAATCAAGAAACTGTGAGATTAGCAGAGGTCAGGGGAGGAGGTAAAGAGGAAATTCTTGAGGAGCTGCTAGAATTTAAGAACATCCTGCTCAAGACGAAGAGGTAGGGAGAGGCTGTTCCAAAGAAGGGAGCCAGATGAGGAAAGGGATCAAACTCCTGCCCCCTGTTTAGCTAAACACTTTACACACAAAGAGTTGGTGCTAGAGGAGTGCATAAGTCTAGAGGGGGAATATTTAGTAAGAGAGAGTTGCAGATAGTGTGGTCCCTGGGCCCAGACAGCCGTGTTAATGATACAGAGAGATTTGAACTTAACCCGTGAAGCAAACAAGAGCCAGTAGAGATATGCAGTCCCTGGGCTTGAGGCCAAGGATAAGTCTTGCTGCGCTATTCTGGATTAGCTGGAGGGGTCACAGAGTAGACAAAGGTAGATTCAGGAGGAGGCCATTGCAATAGTCAAGCCTAGAGAAAACCAGGGCTCAGGTAACATTGAGCTTCTGGGGGAAAGTGATAAAAGGTAGAATTACTTTGAGTAGGTCGAGCTGAAAGTGGGACTCCTTGGCAATGTCCTGAGTGTGTTACTCACCACCAAGCTGAAGAGGCTGGGGCATTGCTCAGAATTGATCGAGTTGGTCGACAAGAAGGAGCCACTCGAAAACACCTCTATTCAACCTAAGCTGGGATTGATCTCAGAAGCAGGCCTCCTCAACTTGAGGTTGCTGTTTTAGGCAATACATCGCTCATCCGCTAGATGCAAACAGATAGAGGGGTTGATTACCCTAAAGAGCGGGGAATATCCACAAAACCACATCAATGCTGCAAACGAAAGGACAATGGGTTAGCACACAAGATAGATCTGATTACAGTATGCACAAAACCAAAGGCAGTGTATTGTACCTGGTAACTGGTGAAATCGGAATAGAAAGGGTGAACCTAGAGAGATGCAAGAAAACAGTCAACCCACTATTCCTAGAGTTACCCACTAAATATTGCACAGTCCCCCCATCAGGGCTTACCCTTCACTGGATATTGATCTGTTCCGTACTCCAAAACAACAAAACAATGTAAAGAGAAAATAACAAACGGGTAGGTCAGAAAAGGGAAACTCCCCGGGCGGACCGAGGGTCGCTACTAGAGTCGGGGTGATGCATCAACAGCAGAGCGTTCAGAAATGCACTTATGTGGGATCCAATGGAGTAGAATACAGTGAAAGTGGAGGATTCAAGTAAGTTCAGTAACACAGACAACAAGGTTCAGTAGGTAGAAAGATACAATTGTTCAGTAGTTTGGCAGGCAGAAGGATGTATTTCTTTAGCAGGTGGTTAAACGCTGGTTTACCCATAGCGGATATCCTTAAGCAGGCACGTAGCTGTCGGGTGGTGCAGACAGGTGCATTGTGAGGAATGCGGGTGCCAGGATACTGTTAAATCAGGGATGAGGTAAGGTTTCCCAAGCAAGTACCAGGCGAGTACTGCGATAGAAATGTGTGGCAGGACACTCGAAGATCGCGGGCTTCCTGGATCAAACGAATTAAAGCATCAAAACCAAATGTCAATCAGAGCAATCCGTGGGCGTACCAAGTCGTCAACGTTTGGTGAGAGAAGTCAAAAGGAGTAGACAAAGGCAACTCAAAATGGAAGTCCAGGTCACAGGAAACAGATAGTGGAATCAGGAGCAAAGTAACGCTATGATTAGAAGCAGCGTTCTGCAAAGCTTGCACACATTTAACAGTACAGCAATGGGTGGAGTCATTGGAAGCGCATCGAGGTCAGCTGGTTCCTCACGTGATGCGCATGGCACCTATGTACTACGGACAGTGAAACAGGTAGACATCTCCTAGGCAACCACCCCCAGCATTGCCAAACAGGAAGCCAGGCATCTGGACCAAAAAGAACGGGCAATCGAGGACCATACCAGGCGGACAAGGGACCCAGATGTAACATAGTGTGAGGGAGGAAGGCGAGAGAGGAGTAGAAGATGACTCCAAGTTTTCTGACTTCAGCAGAAGGAGCAAGGGGAGAGCCCATGGAGGAAGTACAGAGTGAAGGGAAGACGTGAGGAGCAGGGGTCTCAATGGCAAGGATCTCAGTTTTGCTGAAATTGAGGCTGAGATCATTGAAAGTGCCCCAGGTCTGGATGGCAGATAGGCAGTCGGGGAAGATGGAAGGTGCAAGAGTGAAAGTAAGCTTCTGAACCGTCACACCAGAGAAAATACAACCCGCTAAGGGAGAAAGGCCTAAGCCGCTCTTGTAAGGATAACGAAGTTTAATCTCATGTGCAGATGAGAGCAACAGCAAAGAACTAGCCTGCTAAGAATGTTCTGCCAAAAAGAGGTACAAGCAGAAATATTTAAGGCAAAAACATCATCATAAATGGCATAATACGTATGGTGACAACCCGTGCGGCTGATTGGATGGACCCTGTACAGGTGCTGCCTTGAGCCATATGGGATGGCAGTTTATTGGTCGCAGCCCAGTCCATCTGTCTTCCGTCACGTGGTTGCTGTGTGGCTCATCTTCTCATGTCGAAAGTCAGACAACCTCTTAATTATACTCCTACTATACAGCTTGTTTATCACTTATACTGTGCACTTGGGAGGCTTCAACAGACACACCAGAGGTTCCAGGGCACTCTGACCTTACCTCTCATATTTCACTCACTCCCTCCACGCCATCTGACTCCAAGGTCTCCGCCCTCATTTTGAATTATAATGTATCCCTCTCAGCACCTTGCAATACAAATCACACAACTGTTGCTGCAACAATACTTTCTGTCTGTCCTCTTTCAACATTTCAGAACTTGTTACCTTGGGGGTGATGGTCAAAGGGCACCTGGTGTCATGGAATTCAGGGATCTTAGGGTACAGTCAGTTATATGGGCTATAAATCATGGTCACTCAGGAATGGGCCGGGTCAAGCTTTGGCCAAAGTGAGATAACATGCATACCAGGCGCCGGCCTCTGATCATGGCCTTGTAGGGCACATTCCTCTTGGGTGAAAGACACATCCTTGTGACACTTTCAAGAACAATGGACAAACAGTGTGGTGGGAGGGGGCGCAAACTGTCCTCATCGGAGCTTGGGCATGACTGCGGATTTTTGTGGCCTCGTGAATTTGGGCCTAGTGCATGTAATGCCACCTTTACCATGCTTACTGTGCAAGCCTTCTCTTCTACCTAGGAATAATAACATCTATGCAAAATAGTGATGCTGCCTGCACCTTGGAGCCACACCATATGAATATACTATAACTGATTCTTTTGGCGTACGGTACTGCTGAGCGGGAAGGCGTTACTTTCACTGACCCCACGCATCCCTTGGGCTCACCACAGTGCCTCAAATGCATCTTGTCTTACTTTGAAATGCCTAGTGGTGGGTGGGGCTTGCCCCTTCCCAACATTCCCCCCTTTCGTTACTTCTACAGTAACGAATTCTGGAAGATTTCTGCGCTCCCACTCCCCAATTTCTACATCCACATATGGCTTATTCCTTTTTACTGGCACCCATGCCCTGCATACGGATGGCAAACTCTCCCCCCTACGCGCATACTCTTCAGGTGAACAAGCCATGTAAGTGCATCCCCCCATAGCCCGCAAGGCCCACCCATACCTCTGTATAATGTTCTGGGTCAGGAAAATGAAAGTGTGGTATTGTAATGGAGGTGCCAAAATGAAGATGTGATACCAACAACTGAATGCAGTAGGGGGCAGCCCCCCCACTTAAAGCCACGCAGAGAAAAATCGTATGGAGTGATTTAGCATTGTAAATGTGTGAAAATAGAACTCATAGGGTTAAAAGACATTGGTACTTTAAATGGTGTTATGTTTATAAAGTCGAAAATGATTTTATCATGGTTTAGTAAGTAGGCAAGGTACAGAATGCATACTATAAAAATTAAGTAGGTAAATGATTACGTTTTTACTAGACCCAGACAGAAAAGAACCCTACCATTTGTGTAACGACAAGGGGCCTCATTACGACCCAGGTGCTAAGTGTTTAACGGCGCCGTAAAAGGCTGCGGCACCGTTAAACACTTAGCGCCTAATTACGAGGTCCCTTTGCGGGACCCGACCTTAACGGCTGGTTTTTCCAGCCGATAAAGTAGGGACCCGCAAAGGGACTTTGGTGCTAATAACGGTACCGCAATTTGCAGTACTGTTATTAGCGCCTTCCCCATTCCCATTGAGCCCTATGGGTCAAAAATGGGAATGGGGAAGGGCCATGGCGGCATGGGGAATTACTGCCCCACCAACCTCGGAATGGGGTGGTAATTCCCCATTCCGCCATGGCGGACACCGGCATGGACCATGGTGCTAATAGCATCATGGTCCTCCGCCTGGGTCGTAATGAGGCCCAATGCCTTTAACTTACAATGCCTTTATATGAGTAAAAGGAATGTATTAAATGAAGCGACTATCTGCAGACAGTGGCCGCATGAGTCAGACCAGAGTTGAACAATTCAAGGCCGCCGTGCCTTGCAGGAATCAGATAAGCAGTCTGAAATCAGACAGTTAATTAAGCTATAGGGCCTCATTACAGGTTTGGAGGTAGCCATGGTGCTATTAGCGCCATGGCTGCCTCCAAAATCGTGTCTGGGTGTGGGTTCCTTGAATGAGGAATTACCGGGTCATTCCAACCTTGGAGGACCCGGTAATTCCTCATTCAAAAAACCCATCACCATTCCCATTCGAGCCCCCATAGGGAGCAGGGAGCTAATTACAGGCCCATTAGTAGCTCCCTGGTCCCCTTGCGGGACCCGCAAAGGACGTCTGGTCTGACCAGACGTTCTGAGCGGGTCCCGCAAGGGAACCTCGTAATAGGGTTGAATGGGTTTCCCCGCACCGGCACCATTACCGGTGCCATTAAACCCATTCCGCCCACCTCGTAATGAGGCCCTATGTCTGAAAATTTAGCCAAGGGAAGCAGCTGCATGACCATATTTGGGGTAGTGTGGCAGGGAAAATCCTAGGATGTGTGCCAGAATGTATTTCATTTTGAAGGTTTAAACAGATAAAGAATAATGGGAATAATGGCCTTGTGCACAAGTATGTTCAATGAAGAGTTTTGCCTGGACATTTTTAGAAAAGGGAGGGGGTTCAACTCTTTTGCTCTGAAAAGTATAAAAGGAAGCTCCATTTTCAGAAGGGAGCAGGGGTTTGTGTACTTGACAACAATGCTGTTTGTGTCAGTCTGGCGTGAATAAAACCTGAAGTCTTTTGTGAACCTGACTCCGTCTCCCTGCCTGATGCTTGAAATATTTGCTGAAATGCCAGAGAGCCCCAGAGAGCAACAAAGGACCCCAGAACGCCCAGGAGAGCCTGATAGAATGGAAGAGGTGAAGAAAAGCACAATTGGGGTCTTAGCACCTCGTCTACACATGCCGAGCCAAACCAGGATGGATAGGATGATTAACAGGCTGATCAGATTACTGAACAGAGTACATCTCTTCAAGCCGAAAAGAACCTGGACAGTCAAGACTAAGAGACTAAGGTGAGCCATACTGTTCTGCCCAAGATAAGAGTGGAGTAAAGGGGATAGAAAATAAGATAGGGATGGGGCAGAGTGCAGCTGCCCTAGCCAATAGAAAAGAAGGGACAGGGACTAGGAGGAGAACAGTAAGGCAGAAAGGGAAATATATATTTATATATTTGTGGTAACTTTTCAGGGAAAAATAACAATGGCAGTCCAGATTTGGGAAAAAGCCAAGAAATTAACAGCATTTAAAAAATTATAAGTGTAAAATATTCATGGGGGACCCCAGCAAAAGGTAATGGAGGGAGGTGGGATATGAACAAAAAATAACATCAGAATCAGAGTATAATGTGTATATATAAGGGAAAAAATATTGACTCAAGGTACCCAAGCAATAGAGAGAGATACCAGGAGGATACCTGAGAAGCGAGAGATAGCAAGAAGATACCTGAGGAGAGGAAATACCGGGGAAGACACCCAAGAGAGAGAGGATACGCCCATTTGCCTAGCGTTTAAAGACTGCTGGATGGAGTTTTGCACCCAGAGCCCAGTTAATGGGGTGATTAGGAGACCAAGAGAATTTAAAGATTCCTTGAAAGGGGTGAACTTGTGTTTTGTAAAGAAACGCACATATTTAGGGACAGATATTCATGTAGCCGGCCAGAGTCTGTCTGATTTTTGTCACATGTCATGTTATGTTGTGTGTCTAATTTGTTATATGTTATGGCTGTTCGTTTGTTTCGTTTTATGGCATAACTGTCTGGGTGCACTGTAAAACATTGGAAATAATATAAAATGATATTTTTAAACTAATCTAAAAAAAAAATGGCGTTCAGCCAAGTTTCTGAAAATGCCAAAAAAATAACAATAATGTAGATGATCAGATGCTATGACTTAAGGCACACACATTCATAGTGATTTCACATCAAAAAAGTCAAACAGTTCTGAGATAAGTATAAAAAGCTTTTGCACTTGTAGCCGTCACAAAATTCAAACTAGCAACTATGGAGTTAAAATGATTTCCTAGTACTAGACAAGGTAACTAATGGATCATGCTAATAACGATAGAGTTACAGCGATTTATAGAAGTGTTGTTGTCATGCATTTAAGCGTGCTGAGGAAAGGAATGCACTGTGCAGAAGTGCCTTGCCTTTTAACTCTGAAGGGTAGAAATGTCCAGTTGAAATTATAGTAATTTATGACTTAAGAAAGTAACTGTGAGCCTGTGAGGTGCGCAAGATAATTGGTTTTTAGACAATAAATGAGTGAATGATTCTCAAGGCAAAAACAAAGCCTGGTGAAATGCTAGTCGAGGTTGTATGTGTGTTTAAATTCAAAAGATGTTGACAAGGATGTCTCGCTGAAGTGAAACAAGCTGTTTTTTTGTTGGAATGTTCTGTTTGGGGCTTGCATCCAATGGTTTAAAAGATAGTGTTTTTTATATTTTAAGTTAGCTTGCATTTGTGAGATGACGAAAACATGAGTATATTTTGTTTAGCATGAAAAATAAAGTCAGAGCAGCTGCTTCAAAACACGCAATTGAGAATTAATAGTTCAGCAGGATGCAACTAAATTAATACACAAGAAAAGAAAAATGCTTTCATTTACCCAGAAGCAAGGTTAAGGATGACCCATGAGAGCGAATATGGTGATTCATCAAGAAAGGAATGCACGATAGCAGTTCTTTGAGATAACACTGCCAAGATAAGCAATCGCTCCATGTTGAAAGAAATTCAATGTGATTGTGCATTTTGCAAGGCCATACTTATCGCATACAAGTGAGTGCAGTAAAAGACAAGCTTTATTTTATTTTAAAAAATTGTCAAATATAGATTACAGATGCGAAGGGTCGTTCTGAGCATTGTTGCGCATTATGGAATAAATGCCCACACTTGGAAGTTGGAAGCATTTATAAGTGCAGTTGCAGTTTACCCATTTAGTAACCCAGCGGTAAGGGGATACTTATTAAAAGCGACAGCAGCTGAATATTTTAGTGGGACGGCTGCTAAATGCAGGGCTCGGATCTGGTTGGGTCATTACATTCTGCATTTATGTTTCATTATGACTCGTGGTGGTAATTTTGTAAGTAGGGCGATAAACTAGTTACAGTATTTTAAAATGTGTGGTACAAAGACACATTAAAAAGAGCAAAGATGTCATGCCATGTTATTTGGCAGTCATATAGAGCCTTACATATTCAGTGGTATTACTGTAAAGCACTGATAGGTTCAACACCCTTGATAAACATAGATTAAGTCAGTCGAGAGAGACAGCATTGCATGATGCATGGATGTATCAGCTATGTGTACAGCTGGTGTAATTGTTAGATGAAAACTATTTAGTAATCTAGTAAATGCTCAAGTGAGTTGTGTTTTATACATTGCATCTATTTTGAAAATAAAGTGCATTACATACAAAATGAATTTTTTTCAGATGATGAGTACGTGAGCGTACATGTAGGCTCAGCAATACGCAAACACAGGATACACAGAGGCACCTGGGAATAAAAGGTGTCATCCTAAAAACAAGAAATATGTTTGCAAAACAGAAAAATGAATGTGTTTCAAAGTGGGACAGCTCCAGAGGATGATCAGATGTGTTTAGAAGAGTTAATTGGCACTAGGGATTTGGAATGCAAGGAGAAATATGGCAAGAAAAAACGATTTTTGGTCTAATGATAGACATTGGGACTGTGTATCAATGTAGCAAAAAATGGCTTTTTAGATTATAGATGTGGCGTTGATTTAGCAGTCTTTGAGGAAAATGTGTCAGCTGTGGTGTGATTTCAATGGGCACCTTTCAGTGGTAGTTATTTAAACATGTAGCTGCACATCAGCACAGGGGCCTTTTTGGTGTGAGTACAGAGGATGCAATGGTGCAGGTACAGGAACACATTGAACAAGAGAAGAGGTAGCACATGGATGGCATTGCGGTAGCCAGCTTGGCTATTTGTTTACTGATAGCCAATGCGCTTTTTTCCTGGTTTATGATAGGCTTCTGTATGGGAATATTCAGTATTGCCTAGAGGCATTATTCTGTGTGACATATATTTTTTTGAGGAGTTGTCCATGAGTGCCCAGAGAAGGGGTGTTGTAGTGATCCAGTATTAGTGCCCACTGTAGTTTTGGCAAAGAATGAGCAATTCCAAGTAGAAAGGAAAGGCATGAATGCATGAAGAACCCTTTATTTATTTATTTTTTAGAATGTATAGAGCACAAAGAAGCCCTTAGGCATTGTGGTGCTGTTACAAAGAAGAGGGTTGCAGATTACAATGAAAATGGCATACATAAGTGGTTGCATGCCACAGCTTCGCCTGTAGTTATTGGACAAACAAGTACATATTGTAGTGACAATGGATGAGTTGCATGTTTAGCTTACATTGGATAGAGTAGAAATTGAGTAAACACATGACATAGAGGTTAATTAATCAGCGGGGGGAATACGTATAGACACCGCCTGGGGGAACTAAAAGGGCTAGTTAAACAAGGTAGTTTTGAGGGTTTTGGCGGAAAAATAAGGAGGGATGTGTAAAGATACCGGTGGGGGGGTGCCTGTACTTCCGCTCTCTATATGGTAGAAGAGAGGCACAGAGGATCCCAGCCAAGATTCTCTATTGTGGTAGCAATGGACGAGCAATCAAGGCCTAGCTTATCAGGAGGTGATGCAGGCTGGTTCTTAAGTACAGTGTAGTACCCGAACCCCCACAAAGGAATGTCCACACACTGTATTACTGAAAACACAGTCTTTATAGAATTAATATTCAAAGGTATGTACATGATCACAATAACGCACTTTGTACTCGGAACTCAACAATGATAAATATATACAATTCTAAACTGGTACCACCAATGTTATCGAATCTCATTAAAGTGCATCAACTGTACGGTTAAAATGTCACACAGATCAATAACGAAGAAACCAGCAATAGAGATATGAAGGAAAGCAAGATGGTTGAAACAATAGGCAGAGTACTGGCCTCTACCCTTAAGCACAGTTCTGTGTAGAGATCCCCCCACCTGGGCAACCTGTAAAATAAAGATATGTAGCACAAGCCCAGTCCATATATTGTTCACTAGTCTTATTTCCTCCTATAATGTTTTACCCTCAAATGTACCTGGTGGAGTAGAGTTCTTCGAAGACGCGTCAAAGGATCCTTCTTGAGTGACTCCCTTTAAAGCAGGAGCCACGGATAGTCGAGAGGCGTCGAAGATGGTGAACTTGTCGTCGACAGCGGCGATGAGAAGTTCGAGGGTGCCGAGACCACGGCGTCGATCCAGGCGGTGCTTGGCAGCGACGTCCTGCGAGGAGGAGGTGTGCGGGGCACCTCGGCGATTGATTGTTCAGGACCGCAAAGAGTTTCAGAAGAACTGTGGCCCAGCAAGGGCGTCGAGTCGTGAAAGTCTTTGTGGCCTTCAGGTGGCAGGAAACCCACCGGCGGATTCTCCTCGGCGCGTTGGTCATCCTCGACTTTCTCCGACGGGACAAAGTGGTCGACGTTGCGGACAAGGGAGTCCTTTGATTTAAATGTTCTTAGGCAAAGGAGCAGGCGGCTCCGGTTGTCGTCGGCACGGCGTCAAGTGGTCCCAACGGCTGGGCAACACAACTTTGACGGGCCTCCAGCGGTTACACAAACCTGTGAACCCTGGTCGACGGCAATGGACTTCAACAGCGGCGAAGTCTGGGTGCTTTGCTTTGGTCTCCTCGGCAGTCCCGTGTCGGGTCGGCAGCCTTTCGAGGGTCTGACTTCCAGGGAGCTTCGGAGAAGGTTAGCTGTGCTCTATGGTCCCTTGGATCACGGGAAGAGGGCGCCTTACCAGGTCCTCTCTCGGATCAGTCTTCGACGAATTCGGCAGCTTTCAGATCAGGTCGAAGCAAATGCAACAGCAAGTCTTCTTCTTCCAGCTGGGCGTCGAGGATCAGCAGTTCCAGTTACTCTTATGTGTAGACACAGCTTCTGAACAATTTCCAGTGGTGAGAGGTCCCCAGATATACTATCCTGTCTCTCATCCACACTGCTGGGTCACACTCAGCAGCCAATCATACAGAAGGGCACTCATGCAGTCAGTCAGCCAATCAGGCACACAGTGCATTCAAGCCATCCTCCTCCCTCTCAGACGCTCACAACAAGGAATGTGGATTGGGACAAGTACCCAACCATCCAACACTACACACTGCATTCAGGCCAGTTTCGGGCAGGGCTGTCTCCGTCTTTCTCTCTCATACCAGAAACCAGACAGCCACAACAAGAAGTGTATATTAGTCACACACTCCATTCACCCAGGTCCCACCCACAGGGTGTACCCACAACATACAGTCACTGGGAAGGCTCCAGCCAGTCTGGACTGGACTTCACAACAACACCATATATGGAACTTCCACCTAACAGCCAGTCAGGGGGAAGGGACAGAGTCAGGGCTTCCCAGGACTTTGGGAAAACAAGGTAACAGTCAATAGAAAGCAAGCGGCCACAGGGGCCATCTTATTTTCCATCAGGAATCAACTGATTCCAGTGGCAGGGTCTGGGTATCCCAAAATGGAGGATAATCAGAGCACCTGTCAAATTCAGCATGGAGCTGCCACCAGCCCATACCCTGCTCTGCAGGCCACCCACAGGTGCCCAAAAACATACACTAGGGGCACAAGGTTGTACCCCCCACCCATGGGTGCCGTAAGGGTATCCCATGGGTCTGTTAACCAAACCAAAAGAGAGAGAGCTGCACCGCCAGGAGTCCCACATGAACTCCTGCGCGGAAAACACACCAGAACCCACGATAAACAGGCAGTAAAGGACAAGGATACGGAAGCCCTGTCCCTCCGATGCATTTCCAGCATCACAAGATGGTTCTGCTCTAAGTTCGCTAGAGGAAGCATTCCATGGTTTAGGAACAAGACTGGGAAGCTTAGACCTCAGGCATTAGCTCTTCTGGTTAGTGGGACTTGTAGTTGAGTGACATGGTGACTTCTTTTGGGTCAGGCTGAACTGACTCTATTAACAGCATCAGTTAGATATACTGGTGCTCCGTGAGACATATATTTATGCGTGATGTTAGGATATTGAAATTAACTGTTCCTTCACGGGTAGCAAGTGAGCAGCTTGCCTGGCGTGAGTAATGTATATCCTTTTGAGAATTCTGAGAGTTGCACACAGCAACTCTCTGCACTTTTTAGAGACTGTGAAGATTTTTTGCTAGCATACCTGCAAGGATGGCAGTGTAGTAGTCCAATTTAACTCTGATAATGACACGGGAAATGAATAAACAGTTTTGTGGGAAAAGGAAAGGGCTGATGACATTAGTGAATTTGGTAGTGAAGCAGAAGCAATGGCACTCAAATGATTAGTGCAACAGAACAGATTGTAGCATGTAACCTGGCATGACACGGACAAGGGTGAGTGGAGGAACACTCCTAAGGGTTATTTTACAGCTGCAGAAATAGTGTTGGGATTGAAGGAGGTATTGGTGAACGTCATGAGATGCGGAGCAAGTGATTTTACACAGGGGTTTTAAACTAACATGCAGGCAGGGGCAGGCCTCGCTTTTGCAGATGGATGGTCTAATGTTATTCAGGTTCTGTGTTATCTTTGACTTAGAAAGCCCTCTGAAGTTGAAGGGGGGTATTGAGTACTCTGTGACCTGTTTTATTTTTGGGGAGTTTTGAGGATAGCATAATGTACTGAATAGGGATTTTGGGGTGCTCCCCAAATCCCTATTCAGCTCCACCTTGCGTGATAGGACAGCCTGAATGGTGTTATACCAGGGTTAGTATTTTATAATTTTTGAGGCCTTGCGGCTGCCGTGGAGACACCATTTTGAAACATAGTGAAAAACCTTTTTGATTCAGGACGATCAGTTGAGATTCTAGTATTATGGGATTCAGATGGTTGAAAAAAGGATTG
The DNA here is from genome assembly GCF_040938575.1 of Ambystoma mexicanum. Taxonomy (NCBI): domain Eukaryota; kingdom Metazoa; phylum Chordata; class Amphibia; order Caudata; family Ambystomatidae; genus Ambystoma; species Ambystoma mexicanum. The sequence goes on from NC_090925.1 coordinate 173,800,664, forward strand.
ACTGACAAAGCATGAAAGCATGATGATGGTGTTTAGGTTATCAAGGAAAGCATGTTTGTGTATCTGGGACATGCACCATTTAGACACAAGCATAATTTTGAGGGCATGAAAACGGCAGAAGGCCAATGAGATTGTTTGGGAAAAAACTAAAGGGTTTTATTATTGTGGCAGCATGGTAATATAGCCAGCTGTATGACCTGGTGGAGAAATAATGAAAATATTTATATAAATTCAGGCGCAGGCCATGAACATTTATGAACAAGAGGAAGAGACAGATGACCTCCAGGAAATTAGAGGCAGCCATAATGTAGGGAAACATGGAAAATGATTAAGAAGCAAACAGAATGAAATAAGTATCATGAAGGACAGTAATGGTTCAGATAAAAAGATGTAGGTTCAACAACGTCATAGATGACAATATGGAGTATGAAATGGTACTTTTCTTACAGCATCATGCAGAAAAGGAAAGAAAGTGTGTTTCAGTATACATGAAAAGACATTATGAAATGAATGCCCAATATAAATAAGAGATGATTAGAATGAAGGATTAAACATGTTAGGGAGACTTTGGGCCTCTGTTACACAGGATCAGAAAAAATTAATCGGGAAAAGATGAAAATGATTGATTATCTTAAATAAAAATGAATAAAAGAAAAATTGAGGAAGGGAACAATTGGGCAAACGAATAAAGGGATAGGGAATAAACTCAAAAGCATAAAACGGACAAAAAAATCCAAAAATTTGAAAAACAAATAGCACTTATGAGGTTTCCTGGCCAACAGCAAAAAAGGAGCGTAGGGCAATAAAAAGCATCAGTGACCATGAAGACTGAGAAAAGGAGTATGGCTGACAAAAAATTGGGTTAACCAAACAAGGGAAAATCACACGCAAGCCATTTTAAGAAAATATAGTGAGGTAAGTAAAAAACAGTTTTTGAGTGCCTGTAGCAATTTTGATTTATTTTACAGATAAAAATGATGGAGCTTTGTGTGGAATCACTAGAAATGTCTGCATGGCCTTAAATTAGGGAGAAAAAGAAAAAGGTAAGTACTAGTTCACGCTAAAAGGGTGTGGACACACAATTGATCAGCACTAAAAGTAAGAGGATCCAGGTGAGTAACAGGAAAAGAGGTATTAAAAGACAAAAAGGGCCTCATTACGAGTATGGAGGTAGCCATGGTGTTATTAGCGCCATGGCTACCCCCATACCACATACCGGGTCCAGGTTCCCTGAATGGGGACTTACCGGGTCATTCCAACCTTGGAGGACCAGGTATTTCCCTATTCAGGGTACCCATCCCCATTCCCATTCGAGCCCCCATAGGGCTCAATGGGAATGGGGAGGGAGCTAACAATATGCCCGTTAGTAACGGGCCCGATGTTAGCTCCGTGGTCCTTTAGCGTATCCTGCTAAGGGCGACTGGTTTTACCAGCCGCCCTCAGCGGGACCCACTAAGGGACCACGTAATGCGGCTGTAAGAGTTTAACGGCACCGGCATCCTTACCGGTGCCGTTAACCCCTTACCGCCGACCTCGTAATGAGGCCCAATGTCTTCAAGTATTTAGCTGTTTTACCCAAGATAGGTGCAATCAGGTGTGGAAAGAGTAGGAAATAGATGACAGCATGACCTTTCAGACAACCACAGAAAACAGAAGTCAAATTGAAGGTGAGTAATTATTTTTTGTGTTGATGTGATAGGGGTATGCAATTTATAGGAGAGGCAAACATTGTTGTGTATGATAAAATATTGATGCACATAGTAAGAATTGGTGCCATAGTCTCGAAAAACAGGGGTAGAGTAGATTAAGTTAGGCAGGGACGGTGTGCAGCGAAACGCCTCTGTTTTGTCTCCATAGGATGAATGCAAAAGTACAAGCAAAGGCCATGGATCAAAAAAGACGAAAAGAAATGAGGAAGAATGGCTGCTAAGGAGCAAGTATTTACTGCTAACCAGGAAGCACGTGCAGCTAAGCTGAGCAAAGACCCAAGCCTAAACTAAGGATCCTGCAGGGAAAGTATTTTTTGATAGCAGAAAAGGTGGAAAGGGTTGAAGTTGGGAAGAAAACCTGACCCCTTACCAGTGACCGAATGACTTTTGTTCCTATTTTGACTTTCTACAGACAACGTGGATCCCCAAGGACGTTTCTGTCATCTGCTACGGACATGCCTAGAAGACCAGAAAAGAAGAAGACGTCTTTCTTTAATTGTTATTTTTGTCTCCTTAGGGTTGCATGTGTCACCCTCAAGGGAAAAATGTGTCCTATAGAGGACAAATTGTTTTATTGTTAAACTTAGATTCTGGCCGGCTGACACAGAGCGAAGGATGGGGGTGTATTTTGTTTATGAGGAAGGAATGACCCATAAAAAAGAAATGTTTAAATGAAAATGGGCCTCATTACAAGTCAGGCGTTAAGGGTTGAACGGCGCCGTCGGCGCCGTTAACCCTTAACACCTGATTCACACTTTAACGCCTGCTTTTTGCAGGCGTTAAAGTCCAAGGCGCTAAGCGACCTTGGTGCTAATTACGGCACCGTAATTTACGGTGCCGTAATTAGCGCCTTCCCCATCCCCATTATGCCCTATGGGGCAAAAATGGGAATGAGGAAGGGCAAATGGTGAATGGGGAATTACCGCCCCACTCACCTTGGAATGGGGCGGTAATTCCGCCATCCACCATGGCGGAATCCGGCATGGACTATGGTGCTAATAGCATAATGGTCCACCGCCTGACTTGTAATGAGGGCCAATGTCTTATAGTTCCTCTAGGAGGCAGGCGTGTCCAATAAGAGGGAATGTCTCGCGATTTATTAGGAGGTAGGGTATGAGAGCTGGAATGTGAATGAGAGGGGTTGTAAGGAAAATTGTTTGATAGGAAATGTGTTAAATAGAAGAGACATGTTTATTTTATAAAAGAAACTCATTCAGTTTTATACTACAGGTATACATCGAGGGACATGTGTGCCTTGGGAAATTAACGTAGAACCGTGTGAGGAAAGAGGGAGGTCATAGAGAAACTTAGTGATAGCCCAACTGTCACGATTTCAGGAACCCCTAAGGCTCAGGGAGGCACCAGCACTAAGAAACTGGCTGCCTGGTGCCAAAACAGGCCTTTGTGTGCCTTTGGCTCCTTCCAAGATGGCCCCCAGCTTGAACCAGACAGTGTTATTCAACATGGCGCGTAGAGGGCCGCAATGTGTATTTTCATGGTGGTCTAGTGGATCTGGGTGGGCCCAGGGCTATATAAACTCCGCCCTGGGCCACACCCAGTTCTTAGCATTTTCTTTTGCTGCCGGCGTGACGCTTGCTTTTCTCAGGCCGTTTCGTTCTGCACGTCGGATCAAGTTTGGAACTCCTGCTCTTCACGACGAGTCAAGGCATCGTGCTTTCCTGTGGGAAACCAAAGACTTCACGACGCGGGTCAAGATCTGCTACTTAACAGAGCTCTGGAACTCTTCTGACTTCTCCTGCAATTCCCGAGCCGCACCGCCAACTGGATTCCATCCGCACCTCAAAGTCAGCGTCTTCTGCATCTGAAAAGAAAGACATTTGGTGAGTGGTGGTCCAATCAAACAACGCCTCCCGCCACCCGTGCATTGCCTTACCTGAACTGTATTCCAGCAGCAGTGCCCGTCTTCTTCCATTCGACCTCTTCCATCAGCATCCCAAGCCTGGGGAGAAAATAGAGAACAGAGTTAAAACAGCGCAACAACTGGCACACGGACATATAACCCACTGGCTAGTGGGAGGGGGCCTTTACACAACAGAAGGCAGCTTGGGGGTCGCAACAGGCCTGGGCTCCCAAATAACTAGTGGAGTTACTGGTAAACCGCCACACCTCAGTGAAGGAACTGGAGGCGAATGTACTGGGGAAAAGATAAAACACAGCGACAGAACTGCGCAGGACTGGTACAAGTCCAGTGAGGAAACTGGGCAGAAGCATCAATATAAGCAAGGGACTAATAGTGACTTTGGTGCAATATTCCTCGTAGGCGCAACTGATCCAGATCCTGAATCTCCAGATCACTCCTGCCCCTCTGACCACTGGGTGAGTTCACCTGCAGCGAGCAGAGTGGAGGGAGAGGTTTTGGGCATCATCATAAGGTGTTTACAGACCGGACCTGAACTTGTCGACAGACCGGACCAGGCACTCCTGCAGAGCCCCAGAGGTAAGCGTTACACCAACGCAAAGTGATCGTCTGAATTGTGTCTGCAAAAGACTCACCCAAACCTGTGTCCCCATGCTGAAACATCCCCTCTTTTGATTCATTTGAACAATGTATTTATTGAAAGAGAGACACTCGAGTAAAAATGAACTCTTTGTGAAACAGAAAAAAAAGACAATGGACTCCTGGTCTAAGCATCAAAGAACCTGGGAGAATGACTGTGAAAACAGCTCAAAAGAAAGGACAAAGGCGACAGGGCACAGACGGTCCACCAATGCCAAACTAAGATGAGTAAAGTGGAAGATACGGAAGAAGAAATTGGGCCTCATTCCGAGGCTGGAGCTATCCATGGAGTAAAGAGCACCATGGTAAGCAACCATGGAGCTATTTACTCCATGGAAATCCGGCATGGTGAATGGAGTAATTACCGGTCCATTCCAAGGTTGGAGGGACCGGTAATTCCCCATTCACCATACCGGTTCCCCATCCCCATTCCTGCCCCCATAGGGCTCAATGGGAATGGGGAAGGAGTAAATTACGGCACCGCAAATTACGGTGCCGTAATTTACTCCAAGGACCCTTTGCGGGTTGGATTTTTAACGCCTGCTAAAAGCAGGCGTTAAATGCCAACCCGCAAAAGGGAACTCGGAATATGGTGGTAAGTGTTAACGGTCACCGTTGCCATTAACGGTGACCGTTAAACCTTACCTCCAGCCTCGGAATGAGGCCCAATGTGTGGAACAAGAGGGAAAGATACAGTTTGAAAACTTTATATATATATATATATATATATATATGCATGGGCAGAAGAAGAGGATGAAGGAGAGATTATATTTTGTTGGGGTGGGAGTTGCAGACAATATATGACATATGAAGAGACAATGGGCTAATGGGTTATCTCAAAGCAGGACCAACCTCTCGAGTCTCACAATGGCTGTGAAATTATGTAAGGCATACAGTTAGTTTAAAGCAAATGGAGAAAGGAAGTGGGGTTTAAAGGGAAGAAGATCAAAATAGTTTAGAGACACACACATGTTTAGTTTTAAGAATAACAATGCGTTAGTATGTGACAAATTGTAGGATTGTGATAGGATGTTTTTTAGTTAATTATCAAGGAGGGTGGACATGGATATGGTTGAAAGTCATTGTTTTAACAACCAAGAACTTTCAAGACGGGGAAGTGTAATGGAGGTGCCAAAATGAAGATGAGGTACCAACAACTGAATGCAGTAGGGGGCAGCCCCTCACTTAAAGCCAGGCAGATAAAAATCGTATGGAGTGATTTAGCATTGTAAATGTGTGAAAATAGAACTCGTAGGGTTAAGAGACATTAGTACTTTAAATGGTGTTATGTTAATAAAGTTGTAAATGCTTGTATCATGGTTTAGTAAGTAGGCAAGGTACCAAATGCATACTATAAAAATTAAGTAGTAAAATTATTACGTTTTTACTATACCCAGAAAGAAAATAACTCTCCCATTAATGTAACTGACAATGCCTTTAACTGACGATGCCTTTATATGAGTAAAAGGAATGTATTAAATGAAGCGACTATCTGCAGACAGTGGCTGCATGAGTCAGCCCAGAGTTGAACAATTCAAGGCTGCCATGCCTTGCAGGAATCCGATAAGCAGTCTGAAACCAGACAATTAATTAAGCTATGTCTGAAATTTTAGCCAAGGTAAGCAGCTGCATGACCATATTTGGGGTAGTGTGGCTTGGAAAATCCTAGGATGTGTGCGAGAACACAAGTATGTTCAATGAAGAGTTTTGCCTGGACATGTTTAGAAAAGGGAGGGGGTTTGACTCTTTTGCTCTGAAAAGTATAAAAGGAAGCTCCATTTTCAGAAGGGAGCAGGGGTTTGTGTACTTGACAACTATGCTGTTTGTGTCAGTCTGGCGTGAATAAAAACTGAAGTCTTTTGTGAACCTGACTCTGTCTCCCTGCCCGATGCTTGAAATACTTTGCTGAAATGCCAGAGAGCCCTAGAGAGCAACAGAGTACCCCAGAACGTCCAGGAGAGCCTGGTAGAATGGAAGAGGTGAAGAAAAGCATGATCAGGGTCTTAGCACCTCGTCTACAGTATAAAGGGTCAACTTCATCTCCATATGGAATGCATACTTCAGGCCACCTAGTGGGACATCGGTTTGTAATTCAAGGTTTTTTGTTTCACAAGGTGCTTTTGAACCCCCTATGGATACCATCATTCTTACGCTATCAGGTGCCACAGTGGCACAGCATCGAAGAACCAGCTGACACATGCAGAAAATGAGCAGGATTAATACAATGATGGGCATTAACATCTTCACAATTCCTCCTAGCCACGATGGGGCCCAGTTGAAAGTCATGCTTAGCCAATCATTGTCCTAAATACCTCCCTCCTTCTTCATGCAAACACCTAGACAATGGGCAGCCGCAATGATGTTGGATAGTGATGCATTTTCTGCATCTTCTGGAGGTATAAACTTGCAACAGGAATCGGCCAAATTATGTGCAAACCCCACCCTCTATATCGAGCACATATCTGTTCTGCATTGTCATAGGTTTTAGTGCTCGTAACTCAACATTGATCATGTTGAACCCCTTGTCCGTGTCCTGTGCGAGCTGCACCATTTCCACCTGTACGATTGGCAGCCATTTAGAATTGGCTGCAGCCTGCACCCCCGGCAACAGTAAAGAAGTGAAAGAGGATTCTGCTGAGCTGAAGAGCCGATATTCTTCTGGTATTTCAGAAGGCAAAGTGAAAGAGTCTTTAGAAATGTAATTCAAACTTTTCATTTTCTGCAGTGGCTGGAATTGTCCTTTTTCTAGCCGGATGTGGGGCTCTTGCGTAGGCACCAAGCTCTTAGCTTCAGGTTGAACTGTGAGGAAGCTTGTTGGCCCATATGCAGGCAGCACTCCCCCTTTTAGGTGTTCTTCTGGGATTACCAATAGCGCCGAATGTGAGGTGGCCAGCGAACAACAGCCCCTCCATTAAGCTGGGAGGTGCAAGTAAGCTTGTCAGCCACAGATCCAGTAGTATTCCATCAGTGCTGCCATTCCTTTCTTCATGTCTGCGATCAAGAGATTCTTATTACAATATGTTTTTGTGCCAAAAGAGACAGTACCCTTGCTGTGAAAACAGAGCTTATGTTCTCCTTCCTTGTGCACTTGCAACAGCTTTTCCATTGTTGCAATCCACGTTAGTTTTGTGATATGCTATGTCAAGATTTGCACACAGAAGTTGACCACTCATGCTATTCTGTCCTTGCTATATGTTACCAGACCTTCTGCCAAGTGTGCTGTCCTGCCAGGTATTATTGACATTCTTCAGTCCCTTCACCATCAGATAAGGGAACTCCACACATTTGATGTTTCTTTGGTCATCGGGACATTTTTTTAACGAAATCTGGGCCCACCATTTGTAACTCCACACTGTGTTCCTGGAACGTTCCTTTTATCCTGCATAGCGCAAGATGATCCAGGCATGTGCCTCTATGATTGAGACTGCTTGTGGACCTTGGGAGCCCCTGTCACATGCAGAATGAGTGAACATACATAATGGCTCCGATTCACAGCATTTCTCCCCACACCACTCATATCAGAGTACCAGAAATTAGAGAATTCAGGGTGATGAATATCCTCAATCATATCAAAGCCCAACCATTGATACATATCATACTGTCGTTGTGCTTCTCTTTTCATTCTTCTATACACATTCTCAAGGATAGCCACTTTAGTAATACTGTCAGAAATGCCATTGTATCTTTCCATAGTGGTTGACAGTGCCCTGCTTATTGTATACACTTCGTCCTCTACTTTCTATACAGATGAAACTTGCAAATTGCAATCATTGAATTTGTTTCTGTTATTAATATTCGTGCTCACATTAGTACTAATTTATGACTCCACTTGTGGTATTGACATTTATATATATATTGTTCCATTTGGATAATATATAATCCTATTTGCCCACTCCACCCTTTATAGGTCCCCTCCTATATATCCCTCCCCCAATAGACCCCCAATAGTACTAGCAATATCACACAAATCCTCCAGCAAGTGCTAAGCAACAATAGATACTTTCCATAATATTTCATTTGCGTTTCTACGCCTCAGATCCCTACTTAACAACCTATGTACATGAGTTGCTTCCATCTTCTTTTCAACTGCAATAGAAGCACAGACACAAAGGACAACAAAAAGGGAGGGACGTGCAAGACGTACACTGTACATGTGAGGGAGAGAGCGAGAGAGAGCGAGAGTGAGCAAGCAAGCGCGAGAGAGTGCGACAGAGAGAGCTCCTCAAAGAAGAAAAGTATGGAGCTAGTAGTTGAACTTTGGCGTGCCACTTGAGCGTGCCACCACACCTGTGTCTCATTCGGGCAGGCCCCAAGGTGCTCGGGGTACAGGTACTGTTACCCCTGTTTTTAAGACAACTGATGCACCACTGTACTTTCTGGAGGTGCCCTACGAACATCAGAGAGGTGAACCCAGTAGTGCAACCCCTTGACTTTAACAGCGAGGGGAGTACAAAACACCACCTCATACACTCCCTGGAACCAGGTATTGTCCCAGTGGCACACAAAGTTACAAACTTAGACGTAATCCCCTGGCAGCAGCGGTCTAGCTGTGGTATGCTCAGAATCTGTCCCCGTAGTTTGTGTAGCATTGGGCATCTCCATAGTCATGGTACTGGGAGGTGCATTCTGTCGGGAGACATATTTAATGGCCCAAGTTAGTGTTGTCGCATATTCCCTGAATTCCTCTTCTAACACTGTTGCAGTTCAAAGCGCATCAGAAACCCTTCTCAAAGGAGATACGCTGGTATGCATGCACTGACCAGTAACATACCTCATTAGGTGACAAATGGCGGTCTTTGCTTGGCTGTGTGTGTAAGCTAAAAAGGGCCAGGGGCAGAAAGTACACCCAGTTTTTCTTCAAAATGGTGCACAATTTAGATAACTTGCTCTTAAGGAGGCCATTTATTCTCTCCACAATGCCAATGGCCTGTGGGTGATAAATTGAATGCCTCCAATGCTTGATACCAAGTAGTGCAGTAACATGCTGTAATAATGCATTGAAGAAATGTGTGCCATTATCTGACCTCAAAACCTCGTACACACCCCAGCACGGAAAAACATCTTGCACCGGAAACCTGACAGCACACTTGGCATCTGGGTGCACACATGGCCCTGCTTCCACCTACCTTGCGAAGGGACAGACCACCACAATGAGGTACCTTGATCCATTACAACACTCCCCCATATCAGCATAGTCTATGTGTAACTCACAGAACGGCCCAATATGGCGGGGAAATGTGCCCCTTAAGGTCTGTAGTGTCATCCCTATGCTAAAACATTGACTAGTGGTACAATGGATGACCATATCAGTGATGCTCTCCTAAATATTTGGTGTGCACCAATCTTCCTGTATGTCTGCGACTATGTGTTGTTTTGAATTATAGGAGGGGAAGTGTAATTGTTCAAATGCTTCCGCTAGCAATTCCCAGGCGATCCCTGTCTTCCCAGAGCTCTCCTGCCTCCACAACAGATCTGTCGGAGACTGCTTACATCCTCCCCATAACTGCTAGGAAGGATTCCCATTTAGGTAAAGTTTTGCCTCCTGTTGTGTACCCCCAACTTTCTGCTGATGTTTAAACACCATTGTCTGACTTTGCCAGTGGAGCACAGCCTTCAGCTGCACTCCCCTGGGCTTTTCGCTCAATTTGTTTTGGGGAAACTGACCTGCCCATAAAGACAGTCAGTCCTGGGAGACTTTGTTTCCCTTAGTCCTTTCCAATGTTGCAGTACAGTGCACTTGGGGCTTCCTTTCATTTCCAAAGGCCCTAGACACCCTTTAAGGATTTTTTAGGAGAAGTGCGGATGTGTCTTGGACTGGGCTGGTGGCAGTTTATCTTTTTGCATATTTTTAACCCTTTCTCGCCATGCAAACTGTGTTTACCGCGTTTGGCACAGAAAGGTGGCCGGGTTGCAAAATGGACATGCCACAAGTTTCTTTGTCCTGTCCTTTGACCATCTTGCCCCTTCACTTTCCCCAGGTCGAGCCGACCCTGGTCAGTCCTTATTTGGGCATACATTCTCCCATGAAATGGCAAGCTCTGGCAGGCTTCTGCATGCCTTGTGTGTATGCTTCCAGGATGTGGGTTGGACTGTCTGGTTCCAATGCACATCCTGGGTTCTAGAGTTTGGTGTGCTGTGAATGACTGGGACCACCGTGGTCCATGACTGATCCACATATGGTGTGCCTGTATGTGAGCAGATCTCCCATTGGGTTCTCTTTGTTTTGGCGTGAAGGAGATTCTGGATAAGAGAGGGTTCCAAACAACCATACCATGTCAATCTCTTGAGTTCTCACTGAACCTAGGATAGGATCCAATTATCTTGAAACTAAGAAGCTGAGTTGAGGAACCGCTGGTGGCCCGCTGGAAGGTTTGGCACCCTAAGCCCGCTGTTGTCCCACTAGACCCTTCTGCATCTGATTAACTAGAAGGTCTGAGAAGATGCTTCAACCCATTGGAATAGTGGGACTAACTATTCTCGGCACCTTCATCAATCCCTGCAATTAAGCCTTCTCCGAAATGTCCTGTCATGGGTACTAGCATGGGAACCCACACCTCAGTAACACAAACACATGGTGTAAAGCCTGAGGCACAAGTAGGGGCTAGATGGGTGAAATCCTGGCAAGCAAAACATGCACTGAGAAACTATTAAAATGTACACCATTCACATAAGCCTTGTTTTCCAGGCACTTCCTGTGTTCCCAACATGGATGATTGTAGGACATCCAGGAACTGTAAGGAACTGTGAAGCACACTCTAGTGTTTGGGTGTGGCTGCCTATATAAGCCACACCCAAAATTGGTCCAGGCTTCATGTGCTTTCTGTAGCCTTGAGCACACGTTCACCGCAGCATGGATCCTTGCCTGTTTTCCTCCGTTCTGCAGCTTGTAACAACCCTACCTGTTTCGCTCTCCCACCGCTTGGATATCCAGAAATCCCCCATCAGCTGTTTTCTTCGCGATCGAGGCAGATTTCTTCTCGGCTCCGCTGTTCAGCGCTTTGGACCCGATCTTCAGCTCTTCAGCGCCCCAGACCCGACCTACGGAAGAAAGAAGTAAACAAGTTAGAACTAGTAAGCGCGTGCATGCAAATAAAGCCTGAGTCTCCCGGCGACCACAGAAACTTACCTTTCGAGGCGATTCAAGCAGAACTCTTCTCTCCACGCCCGCATCCAGCTGGCAGCCCGTTTTGAGACCTGCAAAGACAACAAACTCATTATAATGCTCAGCTTTTCCCCAATCTACCGCCCACCTTGAAACCTGCACGCAAACCAGTGAAGTAACTGGTTTCCATTGAACTTACCTTCCGCTCACAGTTAGACTAACCTGTGGGCTCCTGGACTAAAGCCCATTCATTGAACTCACGGACATACCCAGTGCTGTAAATTGGGCAAACCCCGAAGAGTGCGTTTCGCACCTACACCTGCCTAAACCTAGTGAAGCAACTAGCTCTGATTCCCAGACTTCAGCGTGCCTGCAGATGCAGGATGGATAGCGCACCACATTAAACCAAAAGGTGAGCCACACCCTAGTAAGGAACACACCCCACTGGGACACAGGGAGGGCAGAGGGAGGTTTAGGAAGTCAATTTACGTAACCCCTCTAAATGCCCATTCTTTTGGCAGGTCAGCTTCCCAGACCCGGGGTTACGAGAGGAAGAATCCGGAGGACTCCGTTGCTCGCACAGAGACCCAGGTGAGCGTGACAGAACATGAAGCCTACCGTAAACCACTCTGCCTGAGCAATGGAAACTTCGGAAGTGGATCAGTTGTCCCAGCTTCTGGGGGAATTGCGAGCTGAAGTGCATGCAGCCCCCGCAAGACAAATGCCCTGAGGCGCGAGTTGATAGTCAACAGAGACAAGACTGACGAGAAAGCCCGGCAACTACTCCAAACCCAGGCTGGGCGGTCACCACTGCCTGGAGGAGCTGCTGCATCCTTAACCCCACAGGCTCAATCCGTAACCCCTCTACAGGTGGTACTCCCGTGTAATATCCCATTAGCACCACCAGAGAGATTTGTGGGAGACCCGAATAAATTTGGAGCCTTTATGAACCAGTGCCATTTACATTTTTTGTGCAAACCCAGGTTGTTCCCCAACGACCCGTCCAAGGTGGCCTTTGTACTATCATATCTAGGGGGACATGCAGCGGACTGGTCTGTCCCATTAGTAAGCAGGGACGATCCCTTACTACGTGATTACTCCAGTTTCCATCATGAGTTGGAGAAGCAAGCTCTTTGCTCGTCGCACGCAAGGGCAGGCCTTAGATGATGAGCTGTTATCACTCTGACAGGGCAGTCAGGATCTTCTGGCTTATGTGGCCATGTTCAACTGACTAGTGGCCGAGACACATTGGCCAGAAGAAAAACAAGTTACCTTGTTTTACAGAGGTTTATGTGGGGAACTAAAGGATGTACTTGCGCAGGTAGTGAACCCGCCAAATGGTTGTGCTGAGTACATCGACCAAGCACTCCAGCTCAATCATCGACTACAAAACCGGAAAACAGACCGTACCCATTCAGAGAGCAGAACATTCTGGCCCTCATTACAACCCAGGCGGAAAGTTACCGCCTGGGCCGTGACTTTACCACCATGGCGTAAACTATGTTTACGCCATGGTGGTTGGCGGACTTACCGCCCCATTCCGACCTTGGCGGGGCGGTAAGTCCCCAATCCCCATTTACCCTCCCCCATTCCCATTTTTGCCCCATAGGGCATAATGGGAGTGGGGAAGGCGTTAATTACGCCACCGTAAATTACGGTGGCGTAATTAACTCCATGGTCCCTTAGCGCCATGGATTTTAACACCTGCTAAAAGCAGGTGTTAAATCCGCCATGGCGCTAAGGGACCTCGTACTCAGGCGGTAAGGGTCGGCGCTGTTTACGCTGCCATAAACCCCTTACCGCCTGGGTCGTAATGAGGCCATCTATGTTCGGCCCAAGGAGTCAGCCTGGCCCTCAGCAGAAGCAAACCCTGAGCCTATGCAATTAGACGTAGTACGGGGCCCTCTCACTAAGTCGGAGCGGGACAGGAGGTGACAAGAACAGTTATGCCTGTACTGTGCTCAATCAGGTAATTTCCTCCGCAGCTGTGCTGCAAAACCACCTCAGAAGAGAGTAGGGGCCATAGATGGGAATAAAGACACGGAGGAGATGGAAAACTCCAACGCTGGGCAGACATAGAGGTTGGTTGGTCGAGCATGGTAAAGACCCCTCAGACCTTCCACTTTGCTATTCCAGTTGTCTTAAATCCAGCACACTCATCCAAGATGCATGCAATCGAGGCTTTCATTGACAGTGAGGCCGCAGTGAGATCCTTCTTATCAATCGTGGATGACCTGTCACGGAAAAGTACCATACCCTCTGTCAATGCATGATCCCTTGCTTTGTGAGTGTCAACCTCCTCACCCTCGTATGTGGCACAGTCATGTGCCACCATGTACTCTGCCGTAGGCATGTCTGATAAAAAGGTGCCAGGATTCACCATCTTACACCTAACCTTGTGAATGTGAGGTTTCGAGATGAGAATCTCATAAGCCAATGACCTTTGTGTAGTCAGGGTGGACTTCGACCGTTCTAGAATAGCGAACAGAGAATGTTCTACATACAACATTACTGAACACCCCATTACAATTGTAGAGCTTTTCTCTATAGTGAAGGCGGCAGCTGCTAATGCTTGTTCGCATGTGAACTGGCCTTGTATCACTGTATCCAGAATACAACTATAATAGGCCAATGGCTTATGGCCCATAGTGCTTTTCTGTGTCAACATTGCTGTCATAAACTGACTATCAGAATGTGAAAACAAATAGAATTCCTGTGTATAGTTTGGGGTAGCCAGTATGGGTGCCAGCTGATAACTTCTTTTAAATCATCAAATTGTCTAATCATTTCTGCCACCCATAATAACTTGTGGTCCTTTGTTTTCTGTGTTTCCCTTAGGGCCTGATAAAAAGTGGCCCGGTGTATGCCGCGTAATTGAGGATCCAAGCCCTGCAGCAATTGCACAGGCCCAGAAACATCCCCTTAACCAAGGCAGGTCTGGGGGTGGCGCATACCGATGCTGCTCTGTCAGGTAGTATCCTCTTCCCATTCACTGATATAAACTGCCCAAATAAATTACTTCCTGCTGGCAATATTGCAATGTGGCCTTATCAAGCCAGTAATTGTAGCAATACAACCGAGTCTCTTGGACAATGCTGTTCATTGTCACTACACACTAGCAGATCGTCTACATATGGGATAATCGTGCTGGGCACCTGATAATTTCCTAACGCAGCATGCACTATTCTGTTAAATATGCTCTCAGAGTACCCTTGAGATAATCTATTATGCTCGAACCTCATCTGACCCTGCGTGAATGCCGTAAGATACCTCGACTCTGGATGGAGTGGAATGAAGAAAAATGCATTTTTAAAATCCACAACAGTGCAATATGTAGCCTCCTTGGGGAGGCTGCATACAATCATTGCAGGATTTGGAACCACTGGAATCTCTTTCTGTACCACATCATTTAGGGGGTGCAAGTCTTGTATCATTCTCCAATTACCCCCCGTTTATTTTTTTTAACTGGGCATATCACTGCATTACACAGGAACGTAGATAGCACGATAATCCCCAGGTCCTCTCTTGACAGTAGATGTTGTCTTAGTATGGGCGGCACCGCACCTTGTTTTAGGGTTATACGCACAGATGTTATATCTTTCGACAACCCTACATCCTGTGGATTTGCAGTCCACAACTGCGGGGGCACGTACAGTAAATCTTCTTAAAAAAACGTCTTTCAACAACACACATCATGTGGATTTGCAATCCACAACTGCGGAGGTACGTGCCATAAATCTTCTTAAAAGAATGGAGATGGAGTTACTACTGCCATTAAGGGACACTGCACTCTACGGTACTGTATCATTATGTCACAAGGGATGCACATTTCCAGTATTTATTCCCCGTCTTTGTCTTTATTCTCAAAGCAATTCATCATCCATCACCTCCTTTAGCTGCACTGTTGGGTCTACAAAGAGCACTGTGTGTCACTCACACACATCCCTATCTATCCCTAATAGGACAATCCTTCTGTCCGACACTAGCAACCCGTGCAGGTCAAGCGATACTATTGTTCGAGCCACCACCTCGGGCGACACAGTTGGATGGAAAAGGAAATCAGTAGGCACTTACCAACATTGTTTGGCAATCTGGGGAACTGCCTTCACAAGTACTGTGATACCATAGAAAAACCTGTCTGGATCTACAGGAATCCCATGGACCACCACTTCCCTTGTCATTGTGTGGATAATCAGCATCGCCCTTACAGCACATATCCCACGCATGAAACCCACTACGGCATGGTCTGTGAAGGATATGGTCATATTTAACTTTCTGAGAAGGTCGCTACTCAGTAGATTGACAGGGGAACTCTCGGAATATAGTAGGGGCGTGGCTACTATCTTCCCTCCCTCCTTTACATCCAAGTCCTCAGTGTATGGAACCTTGAAAATAGCCCCGGAGAACCCCAGCGCATCAAGATATTTTCTGGATAGTGGAAAGTTACCTTCCATAATACACAATTTATTTGCAATAGAATCCACCATAAATATGAATTGCTTGTTTCCTATCTCCGCAACCACAAAGGGTTTCTCTTCAGGGTGGATAGTCGTCAACAGGACCGGACACGCAAGTGCTCTCTGTGGGCTGTCCCAATCAGTATACATGCTCGTTCAAGGGAACAAGAAGGGGCTACCTCCTACTACTGCTGCTCCCCCAAAGGGAGCAGCCACCACACCTTGTACCCTAATTAGCAGGCAACACTGCCCTGTTGCTGCGGCGGGTGCCTCATCTGTGTGTCTGGAACATGGGGTTGCTGATTTTAAGTTTGGTATTGCCCCAGAGGATACTCCTGCTTCTGGTACCCTTCACCCTGTTGCTGGTACCCTAATCCTTGAGGTTCTTGGGGCCCTTGCCCTGCTGCTGTGGCCGGTAACTATACACCACCGCGGATGTGCTCTGGCACTCCCTTGCAAAATACCCCTACCTTAAACAATTCCAAAATTGAGAGTGTCTGAACCCACCTCCTCTGGTTCCAAACCCTCCTCTTGCTCCTCAAAATCTCCCTCTCCTTCGATGCGGCCCTCCTTGCTGCCACTGTGGGTGAGGTATTGTTGTCCCTCGTGCCACTGTCCTTGTCCACCTTACGGCCAGATCACCGTAATAGTGGCACTCACAACTTGCTGTGTACTTTCTGTTCCCTCCACCTGTAGTGGCATTTGCACGGGCACCTGAACTGCCACCTTTGGCATTTTTTTCTCTACCAACTTCTCCTCATTCCCCTGATGCCTTTGTGTTGTTAGCCTCTCCAGCTCCGTAATCCTTTTATAATGGTTTATTATTATGCTCTGTGTTTCAGGCCATCCCTTTGCCTCAATGCCCACAATCTTATCCAGTGCCTTCTGCACTTCCTTTGCCAAACCCTTCTTTACAATAAAATAGAAGAACAGTATTGATGGGTCCCACGGCCCTCCAGTCACTGCTCTCCATTTCTCCTGCATTTTGAGAATAAATCCAGCTGGCTTCTTATCATCCCCCATGGTGAACTGCATTAAATACTCTAAATTGGGAGTATCTGGAAAGGCCTTCCGTAGTGCATCCCATACCATTCCCCTGACTCCATTGAACGACACTCCATCATTTGCGTCATCCCCCATGGTTACTACCGGACATGCAGCCTTAACCTACACCTCCCCAGCCAGATCCCTAATTAGGGCAACCAATAAACTCTTAAGATGTCCTATTGCTAGGGTCACCCATGCCGTTTGTTTTTTTAACTCATATATCCACTTGCTCACCCCTGCTGTAAGTTATAGGAGGGCCTATTCTTGTCCATTTGGGGCCAAGATACGTACTGTGTCCTTCCTTCCCCCTTATGTATAAGGGGCATCTGCATCTTTGGTCTTTTTCCATTACCCTTCTTCAAAACACCACTTCTTTTCACCAAAGCCATCTGGCCGGCTCTGTTCCTTAACCTGCCTCCTGCCCATAGACCTCCTACTTGGGGGGTATTTTCAGCCACCTCTTCCCCCTCTCCCTTCATTTTCACTTGGGTCCTCTGTGAACATGCCAACATCCCCTCCCTCTGCATATTCTCCCAGGACCATCATCTACTCTGCCAAGACAATCCACCCACCTGGGCTGTTTTCCTTCTCAACCCCTACACGTTGTATACCTTCAAAATCCATCTTGAGCAATATTTCCCCTGACTTCCACTCTCCTGCCTCTGTTCTTAGTGCACTTATGTCCCTTCCTGTTTCTGAGGATGTCTGTAACCTCTGTAGTTCCGCTAGCAAACCTGTCAACCTGCCTGACTCCCTATACCTGTACTCCGTCGATGCTAGTGCTTCAGGTGGGGGAGCAGTCGCCTGTAATGTTGCTGACACTGCAGGGGGCCATACTGCCACAGGGTCCCTATCACAGTGGGAACATAGCTTGGATTAGTGTACACTTCTGCGGAATATGTTGTCAAGGGATATAATCCCTTGGTCCTTACCTGTGCACCACCTTCTCCTTCTCCCTTCCCGCACTTCTGACCTCTCTGTCTCTGCGCCTCTGCTCCGTTACCTTGATCCTCTGTATCTTCGAACATACGCCAAAGATTGAGGATCTCTTTTCTCTTCTGTAACTGCTTCCATTTATACTTTGCTATTAAAAATGTGGACATGTGTTCCAAGATACTCTTGTTATGTGAGCCCTCCCTTGGCCATGGACAGGGCATCCCTCCTCCCCAAGTGTCCACGATCCACTTCTTATGACATTTCTCCACCCTGTCATGATACAGTGGCAAGGTCTTGTACATGTGTTCTGTTGGTGATCCTCCCCATGCTAATAACGTCTGTTTCTTACTAGCCCTGCAAAGCCCGTCTAACACGCTGCGCATGCTTCTGCTTACTTAAAACAATAACAAAAGAAAATCAACCCCCACCCTTCCCTATGCGCACACACCACTCCTCAACTCATCTGACCTCACACTGCGACGCACACAATTTAACCGCCTCTTCTAGGCCCTGTTCCTTTCCCACAAAGCACAAACCCACTAAAATAGAAACAAATACTCTGAACTAGCAACCAATACCGTTTCCAGGCCTACTACTTTTAAGAGACCCCTACCCATATTTCTATATATCTCTTTGAAATAATATATTATACTGTTCTGTGGTACCACCTTCCCTCCCCTACCGAGAAGGGGCTCCCTGCCTTACCTTTGCCTTACCCTATAATGCCTTACCTTATAATATTTTGCCAAATCAATCAACCAATAATGCACATTTTCACCACCAATAACCCTAACCTCACCCACGGTACATCAATGACATGCTCTTCACGTTCTTACACCTTTCACACTTCCCCATGCACCTGTCATCTACGTGTTATCTATTACAAGAGACTACTCGCATGTGCGTGCTCACCCAAACGCCCCCATCACAGGTTTCCAACACCGGCTTACACTCTCCTCAGAGCTGCACCCGCTTCAATGAGCAGAAGGACTTTTCTTAAAATGATGAGCACTAGACCACTCAGAACACATGTTTCTTTGGGGCCGGTCATTGTAGGTGGGTCCGGCTACTTCTAGAGAAGTGGCCTGGAAGCCTCCAAAGATTCGGGGGGAGGGGGCGCTGGGATCACGCTGGGGTCACCAATTGAAAGTAAGTCCCTGCACGCTCACACCAGAGAAAATACAACCCGCTAGGGAAGAAAACCCCAAGTCAATCTTGTAAGGATAACAAGTTTAATCTCATGCTCAGATGAGAGCAACAGCAAATAACTCTGCTGCTAAGAGCATTCTGCCAAAAAGAGGTACAAGCAGAAACATTTAAGGCAAAAACAACATCATAAATGACACAATACATATGGTGACAACCTGCGTGGCTGATTGGATGAACCCTATAGAGGTGCTGCCTTTATCCATATGGGATGGCAGTTGATTGGTCCCAGCCCAGCCCGTCCGTCTTCCGTCACATGGGTGCTGTGGGGCTCATCTTCTTCTCATGTCGAAAGTCAGACAACAAATTAGTTCTACTCCTACTATACAGCTTGTTTATCACTCATACCGTGCACTTGTCAGGCTTCAAAACAGACACACCAGAGGTTCCAGGGAGCTCTAACCTTCACTAGCCCATTTCAATCACTCCCTCCACACCATCCGACTCCAAGGTCTCTGCCCTCGTTTTGAACTATAATTTATCCCTTCCAGCACCTCGCAATACAAATCACACAATTGTTGCTGAAACGATGCTTCCTGTCCATCCTCTTTGAACATTTCAGGACTTGGTACTTTGGGGTTGATGGTCCAAGGGCACCTGGTGTCATGCAATTCGGGGATCTTAGGGTTCAGTCAGTTAAATGGGCTATAACTCGTTGTCACTCAGGAATGGGCCGGGTCATGCTTTGGCCAAAGTGGGATAACATGCACACCAGGTGGCGGCCTCTGATTGCGGCCTTGTAGGGCACATTCCTCTTAGGTGAAATATACATCTTTGCAACACTTTCAAACAGTGTGGTGGGAGGGGGCGTGAACTATCCTCATGGGAGCTCAGCATGACTGGGGATTTCTGTGGCCTCATGAATTTGGGCCTAGTGCATGTAATGCTGCCTTTTCCGTGCTTACCGCGCAGGCCTTCTCTTCTACCTAGGAATACTAATATCTATGCAAAATAGCAATGCTGTCCGCATCTTGGGCCCCACCATATGAATATACTATAACTGATTATATTGACGTAGGGTCCTGCTGAGCGGGAAGGCATCTCTTTCACCGATTCCCCCTCCCCCCTGGCTCATCACACCACCTCAAATGTATCTTGTCTTACTTTGAAGTGCCTGGGGGGCATGGGGCTGCCCCCTTCCCAACGAGAGGGTCTGCAGGAAGTTTGAAGAAGAGTTGTGTGTCATCTGCATAACACTGGAAGTTGGGGGAGAAGGAGGAGATGAGGAGTGCCAGCTAAGTAAGGTAGATGTTAAGACGAGAGGATAGAGGCCTGGGGAGACCACAGGTGGACAAGGAAGTAGGGGCAGAGAAGGTGCCCAGGATGACTTGGAAGGAGCGGTTAGTTAGGAAGGAGGTCAGCCAGTCCAGTACCGCTCTGAGATACCAAGGGTATTGTGGAGCCTTTTTATGAGGATGAAGTGGTTGATTGTGTCAAAGGCAGAGGAGAGATCAAGGAGGATGAGGACAACCAGGGAGTTGGAGTCCAGGGATGCAAGCAGCTCCCCACGGGTGTGCAGAAGAGCATTTTCCATGCATCTGGATGCTTGGAATCCAGATTGATTGTCGTGGAGATCACCAACAAGTTCAGTGTGAGAGTCGAGTTGGGGCAGTGGCTTGGAAATGATCTTAAAGCCATCCGGTAGGAGGGAGTCTAAAGCAGTGACTGAGCTGACATTGAACCATGTGTCAGTAGGAGCAAGAATGTCAAGGTGCGTGTCTTCAAGAAGGAGGCAGAGTGTTTGTTGGCTAAGCGGTATTAAGAGTCAACAGATGAAGACGGTCTCTGCCTTTGAAGGTTTCCTGAGGTGGAGTACAGGGCGGTGGTGCAGAGGAAGTGGTAGGGATAGAGGCAGTGGAAGGAAGAAAGTTAATGAGGTATGGCAAGATCCGGTCAAAGAGAAGGAGGTTGGCTTGAGGAGCCTGAACAAGGATGGTGCCAGCATGGTAGACATGAATGATGCAGCATGATGAGAAGAAACCCGCCACTTGGTGCCACCATTAATGGGAGAGGATGTGAAAGGGGAGATAGTAGAGATGAGAAGAGAAGTCCATAAGTCATAGGGAGGGGACAGCGAAGAGGATATCAATGAAGATCTCGCAGGAGGATGCACTGGCATAAGTGTCTGTGATGGGAAGGCCAGGATTTGCACCCAAGATGATCTTTTTGTGATTTTTACATCCAAACTTTGTGAGAGAGGGAGGATAGGTGATAGTGTAGCAGTTAGAGAAGATTGGAGAGATGGTGAGTGCCATCTCAGTGGCAGAGGATAGATGAAAGAAGGAAAGGGGCAGCTGCACTGCACAGTCCTGGCTCTTACTCCCAGGCGGCCTAGAAATTAAGGAGGGCACAAATACAAATGCAGAGCAATAGGTTAGGGGCAGGATTCAATTGAACAAAAAAAAGGATCACAATGCACATAATTAATGCAAGTTGTCAAGTACAATCACAATGCAGTGCACACATTGAATGCAATATGTAAAGCACACCCACCTAACTTTGATTTTGAAAAAGAATCAAAATGCACAAAAAGGATGCAAGATATAAAGCACACCCACCTACACCTACATTCAAATTTGATAAAGGATTACAATGCAGTGCACAAAATGGATTAAAGATGTAAAAACACACCCCCTACATTCAATTTTGAAAAAAGGATCACAATGCAGTGCAAAAAATGGATGAAAGATGTAAAGCACACCCACATAGATTTGAATTTAAAGAGGATCACAATGCTCAAAAGAGATGCAAGATGTAAAGCACACCCACCTACATTCGATTTTGAAAAAGAATTACAATGCAGTGCACACAGGGATGCAAGAGAAAAAAGGAGAAGCACAACTGGAAAGAGTTTAACAATTGTAGAACACAGAGTGCAATGATGAAAAGAGGTGGTCAAGGGAGAAAAGTAGAATAGGATTGGCACAGTTACGGTTCAAGGAGATAGCTGGAGGAGGCAACATGACAGTTCACCCATCACTCACGTTTGTGCAGAAAGGGGGGCTGGGGTGCTGTGGTCCAAGTTCATGCAGGAGCAAGACATTCAAAGGAGGCTGCAGCATTGTTTGTGGAGAGTTAATAAGGTGGGGGCCCAACCGAGCCCAACCAGGCACACACAAGCTCAGACAGGGCCTTACTTGTGGGCCTTGAGAGGCGGGCCAGCATTCACCTGCAGACTTGTCTGATTGGGCCTTTGGAGCAAGAGTGGCTCAATCCAGAAAGACCTACCCCCAGCAGAGCAGGCACTCCAGTGCCTAGAGATGAGGGACGGCCATGATGGAAGTGCTGCCTGTCAATGTCAAGCGGATCAAGCTGCTAAAGACGAACGTAGCCACAACATTGTAGAACATGAAATAGTCTTTTTTTTTAATTACAAATATGTGTCTCCTTTTTCCTGAAATACAGAGCGCACCAATCTCTGTGATGAAGTAGAGGTGCTTTTGACCCAGTTAAGCCCCCTGGGATTACGTTTTTTGTTGGTGGTGGTGGGGAGGATCTCAGGGCCTTGTGGTGGTGAAAAAGAGGCCTGTGCTTGCTGCCTTGCCTCGCAATGTAAATGCAGGCAGAGGAAGGCTCATGCAATGCATTTCAATGTGGGCCCATTCCGGTGCCTAGAGGTGAGGGACGACCATGATAGAAGTGAATGCAGTGCAGCAAGGCCACAGCTTGGCAGGAGGTGTGTGACACATGGTGGCAGGGGCACAAGGCTAGTAAGGAGAAGCCAGAGAAGTACAAGCATACCCATAAAGACAAGAAGCCAATAAAAGGAACTAAGTAAAGGTGACACAGGGGCAAGTGCTAAGGAACCTGTGTGGGTGTGCTAAGGAGACCCGCGGCCTTGGTTGTGCTGCCTATGATAGATTGCCAGGGCGGTCTAACAACTGCGCTTAGACCAGAGAGCCCTGCTAGGTGAAATATAAGGACACTGAGCAACAGCCTAATGAAACCACTGCATACGAACTGGGGGAGTGAGCTAGAAAGAAGGTCAGGTTTACATGGAGTTTTAAGACTTTTTGGAAAGACTGCAGCAAGTATAAGTGGTGGAGTTGAGGTCTTGGGAAGGGAACCCTGAGGCTTAAAGGGACCACACTTGCTGTCTTGAGAACTGAGGGGTCTCAAGACCCCATTTTCTTTTGGATTGTGGTACTTGAAACTTGGGGAAGAGAACCCCAAGGTTTGGTTTGGAACTATATTACTTTGAACTGGAGAAAGGTTATTTTGAGACATTTTCATGGAAATGTCTTATGCTTGGGGAAGGAGAGCTGAAAGAAAGCTGAGAACTGAAAGAGGCCCAGAACTTTGAGTTGAACACTATCTCTTTTGCCTTTGACATCCCTACATATTGGTTAATTGCAGTTTTGAGGGCAAGAACAGGTTTTGGACACAGAAAGACTTTTAAGTTCAACTCTTTGACTCAGAATTTCCTTAGTTTCGTTCAGGTAGTGAAATCCACCTTAGCATAGATAAAGGTAGGCCTTCAGCCATCCTGATATTCAAGTTAATAAATATCCCTTGTTTGAATTTTAAGTCTGTTGTTATTAAGATGGATTTCTGAACTCTGACCTGGTGGGCAGAGGTTGAGAAGGCCAGCCTACTTTCTTGGAACAGGGTAAACTTCTGGACAAGCCAGACCAATCAAGGTAGCATTGGCGGTGGTCAAGACTAGGTCTCAGGAAGCATGAGGTTGACTGAAAGACCTCAATGAGCACACACAGTAAAGGACACTACAAATCACTCCCAGACAGGTGTATCTATATTAAAAATATAAGTACATTCATTCAAGGCCTTTGAAATTCAACACACAGCAATTATCAATAGTAATACCTCAAATCAACACAATGCTACTATAATACATATACACAATACCAAAAGACCTAAAGGGATAAAAGCACAGAATGGGTCCACAACCTAAATGGGAAGGAAGCAAGCAGTGCAAATATTCTTTAGGCAGTTCTTTATCAATCAATCCCTAACTGAGAGGCAGTCCCTACGAAGAGAGGAGCCTAGTGCTCAATGTACTTTCAAATGCTGGTGCACGTGATAGTGAAGAAGTGCAAAAACAGGGTCTCTTGGAGGGGCTGTAGCAGCTCAGGAAGGTGGGTAAGACAATGAACAAGTTCCCACTATTTGTGCAGGGTCTCCCCAAAATGGCAGAACAGGTTCCAGGAGTTGGGAAATTCAACACACAGAAATTATCAATAGTAATACATCAAACCAACACAATGCTACTATATTACATATACACAATACCAAAAGACCTAAAGGGATAAAAGCACAGAATGGGTCCACAACCTAAATGAGAAGGAAGCAAGCAGTGCAAATAGTCTTTAGGCAGTTCTTCATAAAGTTAACGCTAACTGAGAGGCAGTCCCTACGAAGAGAGGAGCCTAGCGCTCAATGTACTTTCAAATGCTGGTGCACGTGATAGTGCAGAAGTGCGAAAACACGGTCTCTTGGAGGGGCTGTAGCACCTCAGGAAGATGGGTAAGACAATGAAGAACAAGTTCCCACTATTTGTGGAGGATCTCCCCAAAAGGGCAGAACAGGTTCCAGGAGTTGGGAAAGGTTTGATAACTCAGGCTATTGGTGGGAAGGAGAGTGGCCCTCAGGGGACACTGGTGTGTAAAAATGGATTGGTGCACTAGGGGCTACCGGTAAGGGTTGCAAGTGATCACCGTCCCCCGCACACTCCGGACCAAACTTCAGCAGTCAAGTCCACTTCAGCTGCAGGTTCAACTGAGGCAGTTGTGCAGCTCCGTGGCTTTCAGCGGCAAAGTCACAGTGATGATTCCCTGTTGGGACAGTGGCGATTTCTCCATTCCTGGAGGATGCATCAGGCCAGTTTCACTGTAGCAGGCTTCAGGGCTCAGAGGGGCACAGCGGCAAGACATCTATGAAGTTCGTCAGCACGGCTGGGGGGCACGATAACCGTGTGTACTCCAGTTTGGGCGCTCTCTCTTTATTCCAGACCTGGGAATGCCAAGTGTACAAAAGTTGGTATGAGAGTGCTGTGAAGAAAGAGCTTTGATCTACTAAGTTTCAGGGGTCTCCACTAAAGGCATCAGTGTCGGAGCAAACATCCTGTGCAAGCTGGCCAGCCCACTGGTTGGCCCAGGGAGACTTCCAAGAAGGCTTACTCGCAGGGTTTGATGAGGGTGCTGAGTTTAGTTGGTCCGACTATTCTAATGGGTCAAAGTGTCTCTTTGCAGACTTTCTAGTTTGATCAGATGCAGAGGGATCCAGCAGGATGACAGCGGGCTCAGGGTGCCAAACCTTCCAGCAGGTCACCAGCGGTTCCGCGACTCGGCTTCTTAGTTTCAGTATACTTGGATCCTATCCTAGGTTCAGTGAGAAATCAAGAGATCGACCTTGTGTGGGTGTTTGGGGCCTTCTCTTATTGGGGAGATCTGCTCACATACAGGCACACCAGACATGGACCAATGAAGGACCACAATGGTCCCAGTCATTCACAGAAAACCACACTCTCTGGCACCCAGTATGTGTATTGGAACTAGACATTCCAACTCACATCCTGGAAGCACACACAGAAGGCATGCAGAAGCCCACAAAAGCTTGGCATTTCGCGGGAGAATGCATGCCTAAATAAGGACTGACCTGGGTCAGTTTGACCTGGGGAAGGCAAGGGGGCAAGATGGCCTAGGTACAGGACAAAGAACCTTGTGGCATGGCCATTTTCGACCCAGGCCACCTTCCTATGCCAAACACAGTAAGCAAGGTTTGCATGGCAAGAAAAGGTTAAAACTATGCAAAAAGATAAGCTGTCACCAGCCCTCTCCAAGGCACATCTGCACTTCTCCTAAAAAATCCTTAGAGAATCTAGGGCCTTTGGAAATGAAAGGAAGACCCAAGCGCACTGTACTGTAAGGTACATTGTGCACTTGTAACATGTTGCAGAAAAGTTGCAACATTGGAAAGAACTAGCGGAAACTAAGTCTCCCAACTCTGACTGTCTTTAAGGGCATGTCAGTTTCCCCATAACAAAGTGAGCAAAAGCCCAGTGGAGTTTAGCTGAAGGCTGTGCTTCACTGGAAAAGTCAGTCTGTGGTGTCTAAACAGCAGCAAATAGTTGGGGGCATACACAACTGGAGGGAAAACGTTACATAAATGGGAATCTTTCCTAACAACTCTGCCCTTCTGACTCGCAAACAATCTTATTGTTTCTTTCTTGGCATACCATTCAAATTGTCACTGGCGCAGTTGCCGAAATGCACCAGGGTCCCCATTTGGTTTGGGCTGACTCACTGGCTCTGCATAGCGTTTTCAGTCCTGTTTGCGCTTATGCAGCATAGTTGTGCCGCTTGCTTCCCACTCTGGGATACTCTGATGTCTCTCCAGCTTCCCTCGCGTGTCCGCTCCAGCATGCCTGCTTTCCTTGAGTTCCCAGTAAGGATAACGCTGCCTCTTTGAGCTGCCGCGCACCCAGGAACTCTCTCCGGCTCCTGGCGGCTCCACGGCATGGCCTGCATTCACAACACTACTCTCCTTCTCAGCTCGTGAGCGCCACTGCTCCGCCACACTGGCTCATGCTTCCAGCATTTGTACCCCTCTGCAGAAGATGCAATGTCTTCTGAACCATTTCACATAGTGCAGGGGGATTTTTAAATGTCCCACGCACAGGTGTTTTCACCAAACAACTAGCACGGACATTGAGCTTGGGGCTCCTGTTGTCTTCCATCAATTCCTTTATCCTCCTTGTCTCAGTACTTAGGTGGTTGTGTGAGTTAGAGTCCATTGATGTTACTTGATGCATAGTATTTGGGGAATGTCTCTCAATGATTCCATATGAAAGATCAGGGGGATTAGGAAAAATGGGTTTTCTGGAACCCTCATTCTTCAGGTCATAATTTGGAGTTTTACCTAAAGTATATTGGAAAAAGGTTTCCTTGTTTTTCCTGAATGGGGAAACCAACACATGGCAAAAGGCCTTCAGGGTATTGCGTATTAGGGGGCCTTCCAAGGAGGAGTACCGCTCCTCATCCAACAAAGCCATGACATTTCCCCGGTAGTTGTCTCCTCCCATATGATCCTAGCCGCCTTCAGGTTCAGGTAGCGGCTGCCCTCCCGTGGCCAGATGGGAGGAGGTCACTGCAAGGGAATCCGTGATGACTCCATTCGATTCATCACTATACCCTGAGAACAAAATCACTCTTAAAGGATGACAATTTTGAAATGTTTACAGAATTACAATTTTGGCAGGTTAAGCACCATGTGGTTCAATGGGTTGCCCAGGATCACACATGTTAGTCAAGAGGTCAAGCTGGGATTTGAGCCAATCTTCAATTTCTGAACTTGATACATTGTTTCCCAGGTCTTATTCTAGAGTAAGGTGCAAATATTTGTCAATGTTTGACTTTCGTGATCTAAAATAATACTGTGTTTTGTAGAACTGACTTGGAAAGTAGACAAATCAAACAATAACCCAACTTAATAATATATTTGTTTTAAACTTTATAGAAGCATGTCAAACAAATAGAGAATGATTATATCTTCTCGTAATCATGGTAAGTATACATGTACCGGAATATTAACAGATGTGAGCTTTCATCTGGGTTTTTCAATTGTATTTTAAAGCTTTAAATACACCCAACACACAGACTTGTTGACTGTTTTTTATGATGAATTTCCCATACCTTGGACTTTGGTCCCCCCCAGGGAATTCACCTACAGCGCTTTAATGACAAATAACAAATAACATTACATGTGCAGAAGTACTTTTGAGATTGTGTAAAAAAGAAGTCAATTTCTTGTGCTAAATAAGCACACCTGAAAATATTGTCTCCAGAGGCCTCTGACATTTGGCCGGTTTTCTTCTCTCTTTGGCCCCCACACTCAAATGGACTGAATAAAAAAAAAGATCAGGCAATGGGCTAAACAATGGCGCCAGTATGTAAGAAGGCAAGCCTTCTCACGGCACGCAGCATGGTACTATAGAGACATAGGATGATTTGTCCAGGATCACTGTATCGTCTGCTGGCAAAGCCATGAGATTAGCCTGAACATTTTATTTCCACAGTCTTGAATTTGACTAGTTAATCACTTTTGCAGACTAACACTTTATGCTCTTTATTGGGGTGGCCGCTACTATTTACAGCCCTGATTTGGAGTAATCAAGCTCTAGACCTGCATCGTACTGATGCTATGCAACTTTGTATAGCTAGCGCTGTCTAAAGAGGTACATTGTTATGTAACTCAGTAGGTGTTCCTATCACAAAAGTATATATATACACGTGAGTTTATAAACCTCAGATGTAGTAAAGGCTGAGTCTACCCTGTTGGAATTTGGAACTGTGATCTGGTATATGAACCCAAACCTCTGTAATGAGTGTTTACCACACTGAGCCATCTTCTGAAACTTTGTGGCTCAAATTGATTAACATGCATTTCAGCATTCAGGATTGCACATGATCAATACATTCCCCACTGTAGTGTGAGAATGCTACAGGAGCTGTGATATAGTGAACGGACAAATTCGGGCAGATTCTCAAAAATGAGAGCTACTCAAAAAAGCAAAAGAGGATGCACTTTTTTATCTGCACTCATTTAAAAAATGATAAGGTCACCATGCTCTCAAAGGTGACCTGTGCATTTCAAGGGTGGCTGAAAAGTAGTGCAAAGATGCACTGCCCAGCCCCCTTAAATACATTAATGTCGGGATGTGGTCCCAACACTAATGTATTACAAGCTCTCAGTGAGCATGTTCCAGACTGACAGACCCTTAAAAGGCCTTCCCCTTTAAAATGCAGTAAAAAATAATAATGCATTTCTATCCCTGTTTGGAGCATAGGAATGCAAGTGGGAGTGCAGCGCTAACACTGCTGTGTAGAGAAGGAGCCAAGTACCCCCACCTCAATCGACCCACCCCTTTTACCTGTATGCTGGAAACCAGAGTATGAGATGTATGCGGAACAGCTGAATCGACAAAGAGCAGAATATGGCCTCAGTCCAGTGCCAGTAAAAGGGCCAGTACCTAAGAGAATCTGGGAGCCAAGGTACCCATTTAGAAAACCTTACCTGCATACAAAGGGCCTAATTACGATTTTGGCGGTAGCCATGCCGTTAATGGTGGCATGGCTGCAGCCAAAATCGGGTCCGGGTTCCCAGAATGGGGAATTACCGGGCCATTCCGAGTTCGGAGGGCCCGGTAATTCCTCCCTCCAGGAACCCGGGCCCGGACCTTCCCCATTCCCATTTCAGCCCCCATAGGGCTGAATGGGAATGGGGGAGGGAGCAAACAACGGGCCGATTACGAGCGGCCCGTTGTTTGCTCCCTCTTCCCATCGCAGGACCCGGTAAGCATGCCTGGTTTGACCAGGCGTTACTTACCGGGTCCCGCGAGGGGAGCTTGTAATGAGGCGGAACGGGTTTAACGGGTCCGCCTCCTTTAGCGGGTCCCGTTAACCTGTTCCGCCTCACTTGTAATGAGGCCCAAGAAATGTGATGGCCATCTGAATGAGATCCCTGAAGAAGCAGAGCCAATAAACAGCAAGGATGAATGGTAGTATTACTAGCCATTGCCAAGTATATGTTATATGGAGCTGAAGATGAAGTACATAAAAAGATGCAGTGATCAGAGAACGAAGATATTCTATAAGGCATCAAAAAAGCAATAAGGATAAGTGACGTCTTGGGCTTAAGGTGAAGAAATTTATGCCACAGAAACAGATGGGGATATTAAGGGGGTAATTCATAGAATTCGGCGCACAAGTGGCACACGCTGTGCGGCAGTCTGCGCCAGCCACGTGGGCCAAAACCCATTCAGGCGCACAGCGTATTCATGGATGAATACATCCATAAGCAGCTTTGGCGCAGAGTGGTGCAGCGACCCTGCAGCAGTGCCAGTTACGCCCCCAACCCCGCCCGGTGCGGCAAAAACATCGCACAAATCCAGTGCATGGTGCAAAGGCCAGTGGACCAGCATACAGCCCCCCAACCACGAAAATGCGTGTAAAACTCCCTGCGCACGCCCCAGAATACACGTACCCCGCTTGCCCCCGGCCCATCATGTGTAAAACTCCCGGCGCATCCCTCGGAATACACGTACCCTGCTCACACCAGGCCTATCGCGTGTAAAACTCCCCACTCCCCATGACCGATGTAACCAGGGACTGGAGCTGTGCTTCGTTGCGCTACACTGGGCATGCGTCAAAATATAGTGGCTGCTTTTGCACGCATGCTCAGAGGCGCAACCTAGGGCTGACGTCATCAAAAGTCGAAGTCCCCGAGTGTGGAGGAAAGCTGACAGGGGATCCCGTGGCTTTCCCTGGGAAACGTGTATGCTCGGGGAAGCAGTGCCCAGCCAGCGCATGCGCTCTGAGAGGCGAGCGTCCTAGTTGCTGGGCAACAGCTTAGTTATGCTGAATAGAAGCTGTCACGAGACTCGGAGGCTGGATAGAATTGGGATACCGTGTCTAATGTCAGTAAGCCGGATGGGGAAGACTAAAGAGTGATAGCCCCGGAAATGCAAGGGAACATACGGCTACCTGCGGTCAATGAGGCAGCCAAAATAACATGCAGAGTCCTCACGAGAACCCTGCACGTCATCCCGGATGCCACGTTGACGCAACACCACCCCAGCCAGGACAGGCTCAACACTGTCCCGGATTGCCACGTCCGCAGGGAGAGGAAGGCCAGTTGTTGTTAGCGGATCCCCTCCCCGAAAACGGGTCTGGACGAAAGGCATCCCTGCTGGTGCGGGATGATGCAGTCACAGGATCAGGGACAGGATTACACACAGGCAACTCCGCTGCCTCCTGTGCTGCCTCCTGTCCCTGTCCCTGGACTGCACCACTAGCACCAGTGGAATCCCCCCTCCAGACCCCGTGTATGGCCCTTCCACGGCCTCCTTCTCAACCAAACCCCCCACCGACCTGGATGACTCCATGACATCTTCCTCCATAGGCCCCTGTGGGGTCTCAGCTGCCCCTCGGCTGCTGCGGCCACGGACGCGGCACCAGACTCCTCACTCCCCGACAAGATGACAACCTGGGAGGGGAGCTGGGCCTTGCATCTCTGGCTGGCGGGGGGATCCCTGCCGCTGTGCTCCAAAGCACTGTCTCCGCCCTCTTCATCAGTTGACGCTGAAGACCGGGAGAGACAGGACACAGGCATCAGGGCACTGTACAATGGTCTGATACACACATGACAGTTGCACATGAGTGGCAGTGTCAAACTTCACACATATCACTTGAACCCACACACGTGCAAATTCACAGGATTGTTGCAGCAGGCAGCAGCATCCATACACATACAACAGCATGAGCATCCGCAGGGTTAGCCTGACGTCACATGCAACACGAGGAGTGCCAAACACATGCACGCACGCCACCAGACATACATACATGCATCCACCTGTCGCATTGAAATCATCGGCATCCATGTCACATCTGCCAATCAGCCTCCTACATGTCAGTGTCACATGCATCCATGGTGTATCACAGTGGCACACATGTCAAATACACACATACACACATGTACATTGTGCACATACATGAAGGTGGAACCAGCATCCATGTGTCACACCACAGCCATGCCACAGTACATACACAGAAATCTAAAGATGTGTGTACCAACACATGCATTTGGGCACCATGCATTTGAACACATAAACCATTGATGTGCCTCACACATGACTGGACTCACATGCAGCAGGCTCATCCCTGCACATACACATCCATACATGGGCCTTACAAGACATATCTAACCTGCACACTCCTGCCACACCTCAATATGCACAGCGTCCAATCAGTACGCATGTACCCTTACCGCTCGACTTCGGATGGGTCTGCCTCTGAAGGACCTGGAGGTGGAGCGCTGGATGTATACATTCCAGGACCCTCATCTGGTTGTCGGTAAGGCAGACCCGGCACCCCTCAGCATCCACTGCCTTCAAGAGGCGCCGGGCCTTGCTGAGGGTTTTGGACCTGAAGTCCTCCCAGCGCTTCCAGGCGTGTTGCATGTTGCAGGCTGCCACCCCCTCCACGTTGATGGCAGCCACAATGTCCTTCCAGATCCTCTTCCGTCCTTCATTATCAGCATGTAAACTTCCAAAGAAGGCATCATAATGCCCCAGGACTTGCTCCACCAGGATGCCAACTTCATTGGCACTGAAGCTGGCAGCCCTCTGCCTCTCTGCTGGGGGGTTACCACTGGTGCCAGATGGTGTTGTGTCAGAGATGGCAACCCCCGAGGCAGGTGTGGTTGGGCAACTGGGTCCTGGGGCTGGGCTATGGAGCGATGGAATACCAGTCTGGAGTCTTCTGTTCCAGCAGGGGTGGTCAGGGCAACTGGACCCCTGCAGATGGCTGACGTCCAGGCACCAAATAGCAGGGCATGTGGCCAGCAGGCAGGCAGGCAGCAGCAGATGGCAGGTGGGAGTGTGCGCGGGGCTCTGGGGGGAAGGAAAATGGCCTTCTGGGCAGGAGCGTAGTCTTCCGTGTGTTGTTGCGTGGCCAGCTTGATACGGAGTGATTTGGCACATGAAAAACTGCACGTCAGCATTTAATTCGAGGAAAGGCCTTTAGCGTGTAAGCGCGTCTGTGACGTGACACACACGGGCCTTTCCCTGGCACGGTTGAAGGTCCCACGTGGGTTTCCATCACTATGTACGTGCTTTACGTGGGAAGCGGTGCGTGTGTTTTCCAGGCGTTGGGGTTCACACGCGATTACTTTACAGCGGGTGGGTGTTGGCTACGCGTTCTTCTTCTACACGCAAGGCAGACGGTGAGTCGCACACACTATTTTGTCTACTGCGGGTGTTCATTTTTGTCGCATATCCCTTTTTTTACGGGCATACTAGCCTTCATGTTGATCGTGTACATATTTTTTGGGCTCCTGGCTGCCACAGCATACTGCGTGTGTTTTTTCACATGCATGTGGGCAACAGGGGTCGCTTATAGCTTTCTCTTGTTTTTCTGGGATGCCTGTGCGTTGCGTGACACATCATTTCTCCAATGGGGCCACAGAACGGGACATTCATCGTAGCTGTATATACGTGTTTTTTGTTTGCGCACACTTTTGTAATGCGCAGGGACACTACCGCCTGCCTTCGTGTGGCAGACGTGTTTAGGCCTGTGCGTGTCTTTGGCCGTGCGTGGGTTTCCCCTATTCGGTTCCATGAATAAGTGTGGTTCGCATGCGTGTGGGTGTTCCGTGTACTTCCCAGCAGTACATCCCCAGTTACGCCCTTATTTTCACGCGTTGTTCCCCATTCCGCACGTTACGTCCTGTGTTCCACTCCCTTTTGGGTGTGTGCACTAACGTTGTGTGCTTTCGCTGTGCACCTCGCGCACAGCGTTCTGGATGTTGCAACCACACAATTAGGCTAAATGCATGTAGCTATATGATATTAGGTAATAAGAATGGACAGGTTTTACTGGAGTACAATAATGGCTGTACTCCCCGCCCACACTACACTTACCTTATCCGTTGTGACAGGTTGCCTGCATCAGGCATCCCAGGTGAACATGGGCAAACACAAAGTAGAGCAGGTCAGAGTGGAGCCGATGGCTGCCCAGGCAAGGTTGCTCTGGGGCTGTTCAAGATGAGGAGTACTTTGGAACACGTGACTCGCACATGGCCCAATCCAGGGGTTGTAGGCAGACCAGGGTGTGTAGGTTAGGTTCAGGGAGTGACTGGGAAAGGATCACAAAAAGCAAGAAAAAGACTAGTATGAAACAAAAATGGGGGAGGGGAACAGGAAGTGGGACACAAGAGCAGAGGCACTCACCATCAGTGTCTGGTAGGGCTGCACAGGTGGACCAGAGTGTGTAGGTGGGACGGTCTGGGAGGGACTGGGAAAGGATCACAAAAAGCAACACAAGTAAAGAGACCAGGATGAAAGAAAAATGGAGGGAGGGGGAACGGGAAGCTGGGCACAAGAGCAGGGACACTCACCAGCAGTGTCTGTTAGGGCTGTGCAGGTGTAATCAAGTGGATGAGGGGAGCAGCAGTAGGGGAGAAAACTCTCCACTCCTTGCTACCTGTTGGGACACATGACTAGCTCACCGCCAAATCCAGGGACTGCAGGCGGACCAGGGTGTGCAGGGGGGAGGATCAGGGAGGGACTGGGAAAGGACCACAAAAAACACAAAAAAATAGAGGAGGTCAACGCATACATTATCCCCATGATGTTAACTCAGACATGAGGACGTGTTTTTCAGCCGTGTGTTGTGCAGATGAAGCTAAATTTCGCAATATGAATTACTGGGGTCTGTGAGCTACTCAGGGGCATCATGAGAATGTTTCTCCAAAAGGAGAAGGTCATATAATGGTAGAGAAAGAGATACTCATCAGACAGTGGAGTGACAAACCCTGGACAGATAGGGTTAAATAATAAAAAAGCAAGGGCCAAGCTGGTGTCCATGAAGATCCAGTTTGAATTTGGGTTTCTGTAGCGCAAACCTGGCTGGGAAGCAAGAGACTGCAGTTAAGAGAGGTTGGTGGGGGGTGGGCGGCTGCAGGTAGTACTAGCTGGCGGTGTGCAGTCATAATGTTTAAAATAAAAAGTCTAATGACAAAAATGTCGAAAAAAAATGGCGAAAAAAAAAAGTTGAATCTATTATTTTTTTATTTATATGTATTTTTGGGGTTTGGTAAATATAAAAAATGGGTAAAATAAAACAAAATAAAAAAATGGGGGGTGGGGGGGAAACCCCCATTTCGAGAAAAAAAACGTATTGAAAAAAAAATGCAACTTTTTTTTTCAATTTTTTTTTTCGACATTATGACGTTCGACATTTTTGTTTTCAACCAAATGACTATAAACCCTAGCTGGAATAGCCTATACTATACTATAGGGGTTAAGGGAGTATAGACCTAAGAGTAACAGGTCCACAGGCGCACAACGTCATTGAGCTGACCGGGCTGAAGCCCCCTGTTAAGATGGATTTCTGAACTCTGACTTGGTGGGCAGAGGTTCAGAAGGCCAGCCTAGTTTCTTGAAACAGGGTAATTTTCTGGACAAGCCAGACCAATAAAGGTAGCATGGCAGCGGTCAAGACTAGGTCTCAGGAGGGGTGAGGGTGACTAAAAGACCTCAATGAGCACACAGAGCAAAGGACACTTACAAATCACTCTCAGTCAGGTGTAGATATATTAAAAATACATATACATTGATTTCAAGGCCTTTGAGTTTCAACACATAAATCAAATCACAGTAATACTATTGGGCCAACACAATCTAAATACATATATACAAGACCAAAAGGGTCTAAAGGGTTGATGCATGAAATGGGTCCACAACCTAAAAGGGGGAGGAAACAGACAGTGCAAATAGTCTTTAGCCCCTTCTACATACAACACACTCCTAACTAAGAGGCAGTCCAATCCTTAAGAAGAGTGGAGCGTAATGCTCAAATGTATCTGCAAAGCTAGCACACGCGGTAGTTCAGATGAGCAAAACGGGGTCTCTTCAAGGGTCTGTAGCAGCTCGGGAAGGTGGATGAGGTGATGAGGGGCCCCCAGTTGCCACTCGTGCATAAAAATGGATGGAGGCACTAGGGGCCACCGGTTAGGGTTGCGATTACTCACCGAACCCCGACACACTCTGGACCAAACTTCAGCAGTCAAGTCCACTTCAGTTGCAGGTTCAAGTGCCGCAATTTGACGGCTCTGCGGCTTTCAGCGGCAAAGATACAGTGATGATTCCCAAACGGGACAGTGGCGATTTCTCCACTCCTGGTGGATGGATCAGGCCAGTTTCACTGCAGCAGGTTTCAGGGGCAAGAGGGGCACAAATGCAGCACAGCTGCAAAGTTCATCACCACAGCTGGTTGACACAGTAACCGCGGACACTCCAGTTCTGGTGCACTCACCTCACTTCAGACCTGGGCACGCCAAGTATGCGGAATTCGGTGTGAGAGTTCCGTGAACACAGACCTAGCGATGTACCAAGTTTTGAGGGCCTCCTCAAAACGGTGGCGCTATCAGGGCAAAGAGTCTGCATAAACTGGTTAGCCCTCTGATTGGCCCAGAGACACTTCCGAGAAGGCTTACTTGCAGGTTTTGATGAAGGTGCCGAGAATAGCTGGTCACACTATTCCAATGGGTTGAAGTTTCTTCGCAGACTTTCTAGGACGACCAGATGCAGAGGGGGTCCCCAGGACGACAGCAAGCTCAGGGTGTCAAGCCTTCCAGTGGGTCACCAGCGGTTTCTCAACTCGGCTTCTTAGTTTCAGGATACTTGGATCCTATCCTTCGTTCAGTGAGAACTCCAGAGATCAACATGGTATGAGTGTTTGGGGCCCTCTTTTATCCAGAAGATTATTCGCACCAAAACAAAGAGAACCCAATGGGAGATCTGCTCACATACAGGCATACCATACGTGGACCAATCACGGACCATGGTGGTTCCAGGCATTCACATCACTCAAGACTCTCTGGCACCCCGGATGTGTATTGGGACCTGACACCCCAGCCCACATCCTGGAGGCACACACACAAGGCATGCAGAAGGCCGCGGAAGCTTGGCATTTCGCGGGAGAATGCATGCCCAAATAAGGACAGACCTGAGTCGGCTCGACCTGGGGAATGTAAAGGGGAAAGATGGTCAAAGGACAGGTAAAAGAACCTTGTGGCATTGCCATTTTGGAGCCAGGCCACCTATCCGTTCCAAAATGCGGTAATCGTGGTTTACCTGGCAGGAAAGCATTAAAAATATACAAAATGATAAGCTGCCACCAGCCCTGTCCAAGGCACATCTGCACTTCCACTAAAAAATCTGCCAAGAGTATCTAGGGCCTTTGGAAATGACTTAATAGACCCAAGTGCACTGTACTGGAAGGTACATTGTACACTTGTTACATGTTGCAGAAAAGTTGCAACATTGGAAAGGACTAAGGGAAACAAAGTCTCCCATTATTGACTTTCTTAAGGGCATGTCAGTTTCCCCATAAAAAGTGAGCGAAAATCCCAGAGGAGTTCAGCAGAAGGCTGGGCTCCTCTGGGAAAGTCAGACTATGGTGTTTAACATCAGCAAAAAGCAGGGGTTACACAACTGGAGGGAAAATTACACATGAAATGGAAATCTTTCCTAACATCCCCCCTGTTAGTCGAGGGGCAGGGCTTTCTTAACCTTTAACAGTTCAAAGGATCAGGAACATGCTTCTGGGCACTTTTTTTCCCAAAACAAATCTGCTTGGATGATCAAGCATTGCCTGCTTCCCAGAGTCACAGCCCCCGAGACACAAAGGCAGCGTCCCTGGCTCTGCAGCCAGTGCCGTAATGAACTCACCAACACGTTTCTTTTGTCATCAGCAGCATAGCCTTTCTTATACATAATGCTACATTTACAACTGAAAGACCACCAGTCACATTATAAATCTGTGAAAGTTAAAGCGAGCTACAGAATAAAGCACACTTTGAAAATATGTCTGTACCCATAACATCTAATAGCTTGATATGCTAAAATATAAAGTTTGCTTTGATGTCTTTAGATGAATGTTCTTAAAACCATACATAACAACACGTTGGAGGTTTGTAACAAATCACCAAACCTAAGTGAGTTTATGATACAACTTATTGTATTGTGTGTTTTAAAGCACTGAAAATAAAGTGGGTAAATAGATATTTTGCCTTTTCATCTTATAGTTTTCCATTCAGGATGTGGAAAATAAAGTTACATTGATATTATTTTGGCCCAACATGCTGCTATAAGGATTTACATGTTGTCACAATGCCTTACTTTGCAATTTGTGTACTTTGCAATTAAACTCTACAGGACTATATTATTGTAGGTCTTGACACCCAAAACTTAAATATTTGTTCCAAGTAAAGCGTGGTAGAAGGTGGCCGTGCCCAAATGCAGAGTGGGTTAAAATCCCTGCTTTGCTGTTTAGCATAAGTGTGTGATCCTGGGCAAACAATGCAATCTTACCCTGACTTCAACTGCAAACATTGGATGGGGAGAAAATGTAATGTTGGTTCTACCACAGTTAGTCCACTATACTAGAATCTCTGGCGCACTGACTGGCTGGTGATATTATGTCTGCCCGTCAAATTAAGTGTTACAAGACTGGGGGAGAGCCAGTGCAGCAACAACGCATTTCTATGTGACAGACCTCTGGTAGTGGCTCCAATACTGTCGCATAGAATTGCATTGTTGCTGCACTGGCCCTCCCACAGTCTCGTAACACTTGATTTGACAGGCAAACATAGTTTTACCAGCCAGTCAGTGCACCAGAGATTCTAGTGTAGCGGACTAACTGTGATAGAACCGACATTACATTTTCTCCCCCGTTGCCCACGGCCACTGAAGTTCCTTGGGCCGTCTAGAGTACTGCCCAACACTCTGCAATGTCCTGTTAATGCTATGATAGTGAGTATTTCATTGTACACATTCTGCCATTTTCACACTTTCTAGGACCTTCGTGATCTGAAGAAGTGTGTGTTTTCAGACTGAAAGGAGAGAGTTAACTGACTGTAACATTGAAGCTGCACTAGAATAGACTCATTACAATGAGTAAAGAAGTTAGATGCCCCTACGCAAGTAAGTTTGCCACTCCTCCACCCTCTCTGAAGTTAGCGCCTCTCCCAACATTGGAAGGTTAGTCCCTGCATGTATTTTAGCCTAGGTGCACCTTTGGACATGCGCCCTTGCATTTCGTTAGGAAGAGAGGTGAGGGAAGCCTTTCCCGGAAACTGGCGTTGCTATAGTTTTACTGTGTTTGTTCAGAAAAATGTACTTAAACAAACGTAGTAAAACTGCTCCTTTCAAGAAAGACTTCCATGGCCTCTCTGCATGCTGCGCTTTAAAATATACTATTTGATAGTTGGTCCCCACACCAGACCATGGGTGGCGGTGCAGGGCAGGGTAGAACAGTGGGGGCGGAGTCTCAAAGTTTGCCCCGCATGTTTTCTGAAGTGGCCCCTCCCATCACCACTTAGACCCCCCTCCCCCAATGTAGGTTTCTTTGCACTTCTGCTGGCATGTTTCGTTAGACACAGCATTCAGACACAGCATTCAGTCGGTTGATATCACATAAATGTGTTAGATGTGTAGGATTATGAAGCATGGTTTCAATATGGCCGTGAGGTCAGGGTCAGGCTTTGGTAGCTTTAAACTACGTTGCACAGCCATTCGTCCCACTCCCAGGACTGTGAACGACAAGAGGACACTGATGAAGACGGTGTCCTTTGTACATAGTGATTTTCAAACATGTTGCAAAACTGTAAAACCGTCAAATGTGCAGGTCGCAATACAGACTCGACGCTGGACGCTTCCGAGGTGGAAGGAGTGGCCCCATGAAGATTAATAGTAACTCCACGTGCAGCCAATCCCGGGGGCCCGCTATACTCGCAGTGCCCGTCCCACAAACGGGCACGAGCTCTGGCCATTCTGCGTGTACTGTCAGAAGCGCGCATGCTGAAAAGGGAGGCTGTTTTTATGGAGAGAGCGGCGACATTGCGGGGAGGCAAGTTTGTTTTCAATTTTGATATAACGCGCGGGTTGGGGGCTTTACCATGTGTGGGCTGGGACAGAGGTGGGATTTGCTTGAAATGAGGTGGGTGGGGACGCACTTAAAATAAATCTTTATTTTGTATGGACTGTGACCTCCTAGTCACCCCACCTGCACCCCGATGCGCTGTCATCTCGGCGCTTTGTGATGCTAATGCCGCGGTGTCGTTGTGTGGACAGGGGCCCCATTGTCCCTGGTAAAGCGGCGTTTAGGAGCTGCTAATATCCGATTCAGAGGGACCCTGGGGTTGCAATGGGTCCGCGCACATTGTCCCTCTAAAACTAGAATGAAGCCGGTGGCGCCCAAACCCTGCAAAGTCGTCGCCCACATTCTAGAAAGAATTGACGGGCGTGATGTCCCGTGCCAGGGCAGGAGTCTGGAAACATTGCAGACAGGTGCAGATGTCTAGGAGTCTGGAAACATTGCAGACAGGTGCAGATGTCTAGAAAGAATAGACGGGCGTGATGTCCAGTGCCGGGGCAGGAGTCTGGAAACATTGCACACAGGTGCTGATGTCTAGAAAGAATAGACGGGCATGATGTCCAGTGCCGGGGCAGGAGTTTGGAAACCTTGCAGACAGGTGCAGATGTCTAGCAGTCTGGAAACATTGCAGACAGGTGCAGATGTCTAGAAAGAATTGACGGGCGTGATGTCCAGTGCCAGGGCAGGAGCC
Organism: Ambystoma mexicanum; assembly: GCF_040938575.1. Classification (NCBI taxonomy): domain Eukaryota; kingdom Metazoa; phylum Chordata; class Amphibia; order Caudata; family Ambystomatidae; genus Ambystoma; species Ambystoma mexicanum. The sequence goes on from NC_090925.1 coordinate 173,840,786, forward strand.
TGGAAACATTGCAGACAGGTGCAGATGTCTAGGAGTCTGGAAACATTGCAGACAGGTGCAGATGTCTAGAAAGAATAGACGGGCGTGATGTACAGTGCCGGGGCAGGAGTCTGGAAACATTGCAGACAGGTGCTGATGTCTAGAAAGAATAGACGGGCATGATGTCCAGTGCCAGGGCAGGAGTCTGGAAACATTGCAGACAGGTGCAGATGTCTAGTAAGAATAGACGGGCTTGATGTCCAGTGCCGGGGCAGGAGCCTGGAAACAGAAACATTGTAGACAGGTGCAGATGTTGACAAGACATAAGCAGCAGCAGCCCCCTCCATTCATCCCATCCTGTCTTTGCTCTTCCGCTAGGATTACTCCTTCTCTTCAAGGCGCTACTCTAGGGTATGATGGATAGCAGTCTACACAAGCCGGGCCCTTTCCAGACCAGTAAAGTCCTGGCCATACCTGCCTACATGGCACAATGAGAAACCCGGGGATCTACGTCACCAGGATGGTCTGGCCACATGTTCTGGGCAATGCTGCATGGGCATCCCACAAGCGAGGCAGGGTAACTGCTGTTACCATCGTCACCTGGGAGAGGGCAGCCCCAACCCCCCGCGCCTGCTCCTCTCCTTCCCCCCAGCTACGGAGACACGCAGTCTCCGCAGCACAAAAGCCACGGAAGGGTAAGGTGCGAAAAGTCATTGCACCCTTCCTCCAAACAGCAAGGTGCTAAGCGCCATAAGGAAACAACCATCAGGCAGGGCCCAGGTTCAAAGATCTGCCCCCACCAGGGAGTCAGACAGTCGGCTATCTGGCCGGGGGCTGCGACAACAGCGGCCCCCACCACATGCACAACAAAGATCCAGGGCCTCCCGGGGTCCTATAAATGAGAGCAGCATGCTCAGAGTAAACACAATCTGTTTGTGGACCCTGTACGGGGACCCAGGCAAACAGGAGGTTCACGGTTTACTCAGTGTCTTCCAAATCTTCTTGCTTCTTTAGCAATTCAATTCTTGAAGTTCACTGTACATCGCAGTGTCTTTTTCCTTCCTGAACATTGTACTGTTCAAACCAATTGCAATGCAGTGTTAACGAAGGAAGAAACGGCAACCGAACGGCCAGCACGGACGCTGTCAGCTTCAACATTTTCGGCATAGACTGAAAAGCGAGTGGCGAGCGTGTCCAATCCACAGCAAACAAAGATGCGTGCTGCGGAATCAGCCACAAAACCAGTGCGAACGGAGGAGAAGTGCCACTCGAACAGCACGGCACAGACGGTTTCCGATTCAACACTTTTCAGGTGAGCCACCGCGCTGGGGCTACGAGGGAGGAAAAATAGACATTTATGTCCAGAAAAGATACATTTTATTACAGTGGACCGGAACCCCCGCGTGATAAGGCAGACGGGGCAGGATAACGCAAGCCAATTTTAAACTGGGCAGAGTCACAAAACCAGCTTGGGAGCTCGTCTTTGCTTGACAGCAACGCAGAGCTGTGAACACATTTTCAAACTCGGCGGGCCCAAAGACTGCAGATTTAAAATAATTTCTGTAATATTGTAGCGCGATCTCACAGCGAAACCAATTATTTAAATCCAGTAAATCAAGCCTGGGGGCTGCCCAAGTTTCTGAAACCCGGGCAAAGAAGGCACCAGTCAACAGTTACCCACCACGGGCAACAAATTGAACAGGCGCAAAGAACTCGCCGATAACAACGATTTAACTCTGTGATAAAAACCCCCTTTTCTTTTTCCTATAGCAGTCATAGAAAAACATGGGGTCCAAACGGAAAACACGGGCACCCCCAACACCGGCGCAGAAGCCCAAATCACCACAATTGCTAGCAGCCATTGAAGCGGCAGAGCAGTACGGATGGGCATGGGTTAGAGAAAACATGTACAGCCTACCCAGGAAGGAATTACCAGCCCACCCAGCCAGGAGGAGGTTCCTGCACCATTGAAAAAGAGAAAAATATCCGAAGACGCCAGAAAAGGTACCAAAGAATTGCCAAAATGATGCGAGAATATAGCGGAATTACAGCAACTAATGGTAGAAATAAGGGGGAAACAGACGCCGCCCGCAAGGGAACCTGGAGCCTCAAACCCCCCCCATCACAATAGAACCTACTATAACGGTTGTCAACCCACCCGTAACACTACCTATAGCAACTCCGCCACAACAGGTACAGCAGTTGCCAATAGCGGCCACAGCTATAAATGCAACAGCCTCCACAACTCCAGCAACTGATCCAACAGGTGCCCTAAAAGCATGGACAACGCCAGGCAGAGACAACACAGGCGCGACAGGGACACTCGGCAGAAATACAACTGACATTATATCAATCTGTAATGCGCAAGTAGAACAAAAAATGAAATCCTTCCAAACAGAAATATTAAATAGATACAAAAGATGCCTGGCATGGAACATTGATACCACAATCAAAGAAGCCATATGGGCCAAAGAGTTTATAGAAATGTTTTCCCTAATAGAAGCACAGCGCAAAGGGAAAGACGCTTTTAGAGATCCCAAAAAAAAATAGAAGAGAAAGCCATTGCCAGGAACGCCCAGGTCGAACAAAACTGGGACAACTGGTTACAGGCCTTTGCCATACTAGCAACAATATATGAAGAAAAATTCCCCATGGATGGTAGGAAGATCTGGGCAAACGTTGATAAAATAAGGGAAGTAAAAGTAACACAGAAGGGGAAGACATGGCTTGCATACGACATCAGATTTAGGAGGAGCATGTCAGAAAGACCGGCCATTGAGTGGGATGAAGTCCAGAACGATTTATACACCCTCAGCGCCGAACCTCCCCAGGAAGAAGATACCATGCATTCTTCTTACAAAAATAGCAAAAATTTGCAAGTAAGCAAATCCCATGACAACGATGGATCCAAAAAAGGGGAGAAGCCTTTTCGGAGGAACCAGCCTGGGGTGGCTAAAAATAATGCTCACAGACAGAAGAAACAGCAGGCTGTCAAATCCAATATCCCATGCAGAAATTTTGGGAAAAACCAGTGTACATGGGGCAAAGAATGCTGGTACAAACACGCCTGCAGAAACTGCAACGGCGACCATGCAACAAGCAATTGCACCAGACTACCAGCCAAGAAAGAATGATATCCCAATTTTAGAACCAGGACGAACGCCCATCAACCCGGGCAATTTTAGGGATGCTCTAATCAGCTACCCAGACACAGAAACCAGCAGGATAATATTGCAGGGTTTCACCAAAGGGTTTTTTATCCCATTTAAGGGCACTGGGTCACAAAACATCCCGATGAACCTAAAGTCAGCCAGGGACAACCCCCATATAGTAGAAACCAAAATCAAGAAAGAACTGCAACTGGGCAGTGTAGGAAGTCCGTGGGACGCCATGCCTCTAAAGGACTATTTAATATCTCCACCAGGCCTGGTCCCCAAAAAAGAACCCGGAAAAATGAGACTAATCCATCACCTTTCCTACCCAAAAGGCCAGTCTCTAAATGATGGCATCCCACACACAGAATCCGCTGTAACTTACACGCATTTCCAAGAAGCGGTAAGGCTCATACAAGAGTGCGGCAGAAAAGCCTTGATGGCTAAACTGGACATCAAATCTGCTTTCAGACTCTTGCCCGTCCACCCAGAGTCACAACAGTGCTAGGTTTCACTTTTAACAACAAATTCTACGTAGATAGATGCCTTCCAATGGGGTACGCAGTATCCTGTGTACTATTTGAGCAATTCAGTTCCTTTTTTCATTGGGCTTTCCTAAAGCAGAGACCAGGGACAAACATAGTGCATTACCTAGACGATTTCATGGTCATAGGGCCACCAAACTCAGAGGAATGCGGCCAGGCTTTAACAAAACTGGAGCACATGGCCGCTCAATGGGGAATTCCCCTAGCGGGGGAAAAAACCACCAAACCAGACACAAAGATAATCTTTCTGGGCATCGAAATAGACTCGGCAAAGGGGCTCTGCAGAATCCCTGAAAAAAAAACATCAGAATTCCTGGCTAAAATACAAAACCCGATAAAGAGAGAAAAGGGGACTGTAAAGGAAATACAATCCTTAGCAGGCAGCCTCAATTTTGCATCCAAAATAATACCTCAAGGGAGGATATTTTCCGGAAGCCTGGAGTTCAAAATCAAATCACTCACCAAACCACACTTGCATATCCGGCTAAGCAGAGAGGTGAAACAGGACCTGGAAAAATGAGGAAAATTCCTCAGAGATTTCAACGGGTCTTTACTTTGGCGAACGCCTTTAAATACCCGGTCAAACATGGTCCTATACACCGACGCAGCTGGGAGCAAGGGGTTTGGAGCCATACTAGACTCCGAATGGGTGGCAGGACACTGGCCCAGTTCATGGCAAACAGCAGGGTGGACAAGAAACACCACCTTACTAGAAATATTCCCCATCTGGCTAGCATTACACATCTGGGCAGGTGACTAGCGAATACGGAACTTTTGATTTGGTGCGACAACATGGCTATAGTGGGCTCCATAAACAGAAGGTCTACAAAATGCCATTTAGTACTAAAAATATTACGAGCCATTACAACAGTCACACTACAAGTAAACGTTGTACTCAAAGCGAAGCACATTTCAGGGGCAGATGATAACATTGCTGATGCTTTATCTCGCTTCCAGTGGACAAGATTCCGAGAGGTAGAGCCGCACGCCCAAGAACAGATGACGCCAATACCAGCAGAATGCTGGGCAATAATGGGAAGACAAGGATAACAGCATCAACGCCAATGCCAGAGAGCACAGGCCGGGATGCCCAATGAAAACCAGGCACCTCTAAAATGGGTGCCAACAACACATTGGCATCAACACCAGCACCAGAGAGTGCAGGCCGGGATGCCCAACAAGAATCAGGCACAACAACAACGGGTGCCAACAACCTCACAGGCTTCCTAACAGAGATGGCAGAGAGGGCGTGGCAAGCACCACAGCAACACAGTACAGTAAGTGTTTGTAAACAGTATTCAAAGCCACAGGTTTAAACCACGTAAAACTAATAACGATTAAAGATATAAAAGTATTTTTAAAATGGGCCCGGGAACAAGGTTTCAAAAGGGATTGGGCTAAAAGACACCTGGTGGCAATCTCATACTTTACGAAAATTCGGGGCGATTCAGACCCCACTCAGAACACACTCATTTCTTATGCAATGAAGGGATGGGGCAGATTGGAGGGGCCGCAAGTGGACACCCGCCGACCCTTTGATTTCACCAAACTGGTACAGATAGCAAGCCATTTGGAAGCCATATGTTGGCACCCTTACGAGATAATGTTATTTAAAACAGCCTTTTTCCTAGCCTACTTCGGGGCTTTCCGGGTGGGTGAGCTCATCGCTTCCAGCACCAAGACCACAAACGGTGTTAATATAGAAATGCAACAGTCGAAACGGGTGCAAAAAGAACCATCAATATTTGTTGCATCGATGAGGCAACAAACTGCCCGGTGTGCATCACCAACCTCTATTACGCACAACGACCTAAAGTGGGGGGGGAGTTTTTTAATCCACAAGGATGCATCAGCCCTAAGCCGCTACAAAGCAATCAGCAGAGCAGGGTGGTATCCCAAACATTTTGGCACTCATTCCTTCAGGATAGGTGCGCCACCGCTGCATGGCAAGGAGGTTTAGCACCGCAACTACTAAAAAACAAAGGGGGATGGAAGTCAGACTGTTATAAAAGATATATCAGACCGCAATCGATACAGCCATTCGCCCTAATAATTTGTCTTGCTTTTCCCTCCCTCCCACCACCACAGAAACAACAGGCGAATTGAGGACCATACTCCGATCAGCATGGATAGTTGGCCACTCATTCATTTTCAGGAAAGGCAGATGGGCAGAAGAGACTAAAGATGGGCCACCTTTCAGAAACACCATTACTTCATGGTGGGGATACAGAGGCCTACGTTGGGCGGACGTCCACAAAACATTAGCGAAACTGGTGGCATACAGGGATTCCTGATCATACATCTAGGGGGCAACGACCTAGTCAACACAGCTAGACGCACCATATGCGAAGAAATGTGCTCCTCCCTAGCAGGCATTTCGCACAACTGGAGGGGTACCGAAATATATTTCTCAGCCATCTTACCAAGAAAGAAATGGCTAGGGGCCAACTGCTACAAATCTATAGACATATCCAGAAGAAAACTGAACAGGACTTTAGAGAGATTCTGTATGACTAGAGGACTGGGTTTCATAAAACACCCAGTCATTACACTAGGCAACCCAGACCTTTTTCTCGATGACGGCACCCATCTGTCTAGCCAGGGCATGGAGCATTTCTTTCGGGAAATCAATACAACTCTTGCTCTCAGGGGCTGTCTCTAGAGCATACTCTTGGGGGAACACGGCCAGCCGGGAACCTGCCCGCGTGTGGCGGCACGGGTCCGAGGGGGTAACCTCAGGACCCGGTGCCCAAAAGTATGATACCATCATGATATGTGATATTGTTACTGTCATAACCATATCTGTACAATAAAATCCTTCGGCCTTTTTATTGCCAACACTTGAAACAAGTTGTGAGCCTATCAAGGCCTATCAGCCTTTTCCACAAATGCCTTTTACCAATTCAGAGGGAGGTCATTTTACTGTTTTTGGTTGAAAGCGTATTATTGCTTGAAATGGGTGTACTGTTTGAATTGTGATGCTCTCATATAAATTAAGTTGTTGTAAGGGTTTTGGTAGTGGGTATAATTCCAAATTATTTGTGATAGCACCTGAAGGAGTTTGGTTGTTGTCAAGTTTTGTAGTGCAGTAACTGCAAAGTTTTAAGGGATCACTTATTTCGTATTTGTTTTCTGCTACAAGGTAGAGAGCTAATTCAAACCATTTAGAATCTTCATTGTCTTCTATTTTATATGATAGTTCTACAGTTTTCGTGTTACGTTTATAAAAAGTTCTGCGGCAACATACACATACATGGTTTGGTACTTCAGCTGATGTACTTTTAAATTTTACTATTTCTTTTTTGTATGTGTTTAGCAAAAGGTTGCCATGTGTAGAATTGTTGCTAATTTGGTTTAAAGCTATTTCATTCTGTAAATGGCTTTCACTTCCAAAATATTTTTTCTGGGTATAGTCAATTTCTTGAAGTAGGTCTTTTGCTGTACCATGTAGAAGAATGTTATTTAAATGTGTTAGTGCTAAAGCAGGACTTTTAGCATAGTACAGTTTATAGACTAGATTTCTTATAGTTGAATGATGTGTTGATATTCTTTTGATATCATGGAAGGTGGTTTTACAAGTAGGTCCTGTAATGCAGGCCAATGAATGTCCTTGTAGTCCTGTGTATTTGTGCACTGGACAGGTATCCATATTTTGCAGTATTTTAATTTTGATTTTGTCTTGGCTTTTTACATATTGATTGAGGAATTGGCGTAAAGACTTGAAAAATTGTTTAGGAATGTTACATATTGACGTGCATGACCATTTGTACACTAGACGTTCTGATTCAGTTGAATGGAGGGGTAATTCTAAGTTTTCAGGGCATATTTTTGTAATTCTTGTTCCATTATGGTATTATTAACTTTTTCATAACCTCGACCACTGCTATGTATGGCAATTGTATTTGTTTGTTTTTGTTTGTATGCTTCTTTGTTAAAGTATGGTTCTGTGCTCGCAGTGTGACTCCATTCACCTCTGCAGATACTTAAGAAGTTCTTTCTGTTGACATTTCGTTTATTGAGAAGTCTTTTTTGTAATTTAGTTATTAGTTTTGTTAGTGGTTTATTTTGTTTAACACTAAAATAAATAACTTTCTTTTGAGAAGAATTGCACTATCTATCAACGCTTCTAAAATTAATTTCCTACGATAGGTTTTAAGCACTGAACCTGATTTCTCTCTTGTTTTTATAAGATTTTGAAGGACTTTGTGATGGAACATTTTGGCTAAAATGCTTTTCTTGGTATGCTTACTTTGCACTATATTAAAATTTAAAGAAGTAGTTTTATCTGTAGTGATAGCTGATTTCCTGTTAATTGTTTTTTGGTTTGTTTTACATTTTGATAGAGAAGGCAAAGTTTTTGTACTTGAAACTTCTTGTGTTTCACTAAATGACTGTATTAGCTGTTTTGTTTGAACTTTTTTTACAAATTCTGCTAAAGATGGATGCTTATGTTGGACACTTTTATTTTCATTTGCTCTACTTCTGCGTTGCTTTCTACGGACTTGACTTTTGGTAGGCATTCTTTAGGGTCTGTTGAAAAAATAAAGAAGGTATGGGTTGGGGTGTTCTGCAATGTATGTGTGCTGTGTGCATGAGTGCTTGAGTAAGATGATGTATGTAATGGTGTCTGATTGTGCATTGGGAACTACAACTAGTAGGGATGTGTATTCTTCAAATAATATGTTACTAAACTCAGGTTCATATGACAGAAAAAAATAAGCTAGTGGTGTGGAGAAGTACAAATAGTAAATCTAATGTATACAATAAAAACAGTTGTTTGTTCTATAATATGAAAATTCTAGCGGTTCACTTGGGTAATTTGTGTGTTCAAAAGTAGGAATTTGTGCGCCATTCTGGCTGTAAATCTCTGTTTAAGACATGGGGATTTTTGGACAGAATGGTGCACAATTTCTATTTTTAGGAACAGAAATAGCATGAATTAACTTTACAGTATGTTTGAGTAATAATACAAATATTATGGTGATATTCTACTTACTTTCTTTCTAAAATGAGCAGTTTAATTCTTAGTTCTTCTTTGTTCTTGAAATTCAGCTGCTTCTTTTCAGGAGAATGGTCTTCACTGCAATTGTAAAAGAAGCAAATTAGTAATTTTGTTTGTATATAGTGTTGTTTTTAATTTAGATATTGATTTATTTAATTGAAATCCTCAGCATCTTCCTTAAAACCATTAAAACTATATTAATAACATAAGATATGTCGCACCAGTTCAATACATATGATATGTTCTTAATGAACAAATTGTATTGCAATGAGTAACTGTAACAAACAACATATCTTTAGTATGTCTTGTGAAATTCATAATGTACCACTGAATACCACCATTTCTGTAACTAAGCTGTTCTAGGTAATAGTGCCTTAATGTCACGCTTAAATTAAAGTAATCAAATAAATAAATAAATATATAAATGTCATTGTATAAGTATTATTTTTTGAGATTGGAAAATAGAGTGTGCATGCATGCAATTTTGTTTCAATATATGTAGTCTATAAATTTCATTTAAAAATGTTAGTTTAACATGATTTGATAGTGTGTGTATTAAGAAAGTAAATAGTATAAAGGTTTATAAGTGATAGTTGATTTTAGGAAATTGGAAAAAAGACAGTAGATTCATTTTACAGATTACACAAGCTAAAAGTCAGTTTGAAAATGTGTTCATGTACTGTACAGAAAATATGCATACCTGTAGTTTGTGTTCATGCATATGGTTATGCATGGAGCTGCAAGTAGAAATCTTGGAGACTTGTACAGTATTTCTTGCAGATGGCGCTTGCCAATGATATGACACTTCTACTCAGAGAGATTCACAGTACATTTGCAGTGCTGATCTATGATGATGCAGTTAGATGTAGAGGTCTTGAATGTGATTGGTGCATGGTCATGTGATTTCTTAGCTATATCAAATGAGGGAATGGCACAGAGAGTGAAGTGGAAATGGTAGAAGGGCTGTTCATGTTACGATATGTTCGCGGACATGGCGGTAGTTCACGGACATCGGGAGTTACATCCGGGGATTTTTGGGTTCAGAAGTCATGCAAATGAGAATGAGCATTGAAAGGGATTGGTCAGGAAAGTTTAGTGGGTGTGTTGTGCCAGGAGAGAGTTTCTCAGATACTCTTTTTGCTGAGAGAACAACAGATAGCTATGGCTGTGTGTTTCAGAAAACAGATTGTTTGGATTTTGGGAGATTCGTGGATACATTGGTTGAAGGTGCATGCACAAAGCTGTGGAGTAGCTGTAGATATTGGATTTCCACATGTGGAAGTACACTGGCATGGAGTACGTTGAATGAAGTGGTTGGACTTGCTACCTCTCTGTGCTACTTTGGAAACAAAGCAACATCCAGACATAATTGTTACTCATTGTGGAGGGAACAGTTTAGGACATGTGGCTGGAATTTCTTTGCAATTTGCTATGAAAGAAGGACTTGGGAAAGTCATGTTTCCTAAAGTAATATTTTCACGGATTGCGCAGAGGCAAATGTGGCTTCGTTCTTCTTCATTTTGTCCACAAATGGAAAAAGCAAGGCGCAATGTTAATAAGACTGTTTGTGCATTTCTAAGAGATTTTGGCATGTCCTCTTTTCACAATGAAAATATTATGTTTCGTAGTACAAACATTTTTCCCAGAGATGGAGTCCATCTTACTTATGCTGGTAATCAGATTTTTCTGAGAAATGTACAAAATGCACTGCAACCTTTTTTTAGAAATACAGCATCCATTTTGAAGTAGGTGTTAAGTTTATAATTTTTGATATACAAACACCTCCCAAAGGCTCTTTTCAGAGCCACCACTTCCTCCCAGAGAAAAATGCAATAGTAACAATAGGGTAGCACCCCAATTTTTTTAATGTTCGCAAACTGTCCGCAGACTTTTAAGAAATACAAAGGGCCCTGCTTTATTTATCTTCACTTCTATTTTTTAACTGTGAAAGACGGCTCTGAAAAGAGCCTTTTTTTTGATTTGCGTAATTTTATATATTTCTTTGGTTTTTTAGACACGACACACTAGGAGAGGAGGGGAAAGGAGGGTAAAGGGGGGACACCAACCACAGGGATAAGAAAGGCCGAGCTGAGAGAGGAAGATGTAGAGTGGGCTTTATTTGGGTAGTGAGTAGGTCTTCTCGTGCTCTGAGACGATAGTCTCAAAAGCACTCCAAAGTCGCTCCCCCCTGCAGAGTACTGTGTCACAGTACATACATACAACTGTGACCCTCGAAAGGTAAGGGTCATCAGAATTCTGTATGGCCTGTGAGGCAGATTGAGGAAGACGCTGTCCCACAGAGGTGGTCCTTGTGGTGACAGGATCAGAAACAGAGGATGAAGTAGAGGAAATCAACCTACTACGTTCTTCGCAAGGTACAACCTTGCGAATAGCCCCAGAGTGGAATGACCTCAGGTGTCGCTTCATGGTCGTGGTCCCAAAGCTGTACGAACCGTGCTTCCCGGTACTGAGTATCATTTTGCACTCATTGCAGATAACACGGTTCGCACGAGCCTTAGGACCATTCCCATAAATGGAAAATAACCGCCACACCCAAGACTCACGTCTAGTGCGTGTAGTAGGGGTTTCCGCTACCTCATTCCCATCATCCTCGTCTTCCTCCTCTGCATCCTCACTCCTGTTCCCCTCTTCAGGCCCTTGGGAAGGTGGTGGTGGTGGAGGGGGTGGGGGTGGTGCTGAAGCAGGTGCAGCACCAGGTGGCAGTTCTGCAGCCAGGGATGCCATCTCGATGGTGGAATCAGCAAGTTGGTGGAGAAATAGCTGTGCTCTGAAGAATAGCCAGAAACACAATGAGAATAAGCTCTAGGACATGGTCTTTTATAGGGGTGCTTGTACGTGGTTTGCGGACATGCGCGCTGTCTGCGGACAGATCGAACACAAAAAAGGGTTCAAAAAGTTTCAAACGATATGTAGAAACTCAGGATTACTATGTGGGACTTGTGCCATGATGAGTTTTTATGGAAAAATATTGTGGATTACTCGAAAATGTACTTTAAAATTGTTCGGGGACACGCACAGTGTCCGCATTCAGAACACGTGATCAGCATGGGCATGGTCACATGATCCCTTCGTGAACAGGTCCGCGAAGGAAGTTCCTTTCCGCAGGACACCAAATGCACGGACATTGGTTTGCGCATGCGCATTAATGTTCTACGGACAGTGTTTGGGTCCTGAATTAATTAAAAGTCCGTCACACATCAAACGAACATTTCTAGACATCGCATATGTTCTAGAACAGTTTAAACTTGCTAGCGAACACTAGGGACAGATATAGTGTTCTTTAGGACACTTCCATTTTCGTTTGATTACGAACTTTTCAGGACATCAATTGTGTTCTTAGAACATTTAACTTGCTAGCGAACATTACGGACAGGTATAGTGTTCTTTAGGACACCTCCATTTTTGTTTATTTACGAACATTTCAGGACACCAATTGGGTTCTTAGAACAGTTTGAACTTGCTAGCGAACAGTACGGACAGGTATAGTGTTCTTTAGGACACCTCCATTTTTGTTTAATTACGAACATTTCAGGACACCGTTTGTGTTCTTAGAACAGTTTCAACTTGATAGCGAACAGTACGGACAGGTATAGTGTTCTTTAGGACACCTCCATTTTCCTGTAATTACGAACATTTCAGGACACCGCTTGCGTTCTTAGAACAGTTTCAACTTGGTAGCGAACAGTACGGACAGGTATAGTGTTCTTTATTAGGACACCTCCATTTTCGTTTAATTATGAACATTTCAGGACACCAATTGGGTTCTTAGAACAGTTTCAACTTGCTAGCGAACAATACGGACAGGTATAGTGTTCTTCAGGACACCTCCATTTTCATTTATTTACGAACATTTCAGAATACCCGCGCTGTCCGCGACATCTACATTGTTTTTAAAAAAAATAAAAAATGGGAAGTAATTACAACACAATATAAAAATTTAACTTTATTTCACATATATTAATAATTTATGACAGAGAAGGAGAGGCAGAAACAGAAACAAAAACAGGAGAATTAGGGGTTTCAACATGATTGATATCAGGTGAAAAAGGGATGGAAGTCTCATCAAAACGTTTTGGATTATGGAGCGGTTTTGGGGATAATTGACTGGGATATGTTGAGGAGGGACAAGTACATGTGGGACAATGGTATGAGGTTTTTGTTTTAAAATGATCCTCAACAAAAGTTTTCAAATTATTAAAATTGCTCAATAATAAATCCATTTTTTCTTTTAAGCTGGCAAGCGTGTTTTCCATAACAGTTTCTTCAGACATATTTTCTATTTTGGTATGCTCTGTACAAAAAGAAATATATATGTTAAATATATATAAAATAATAACACTTAAATGGTTTATATTGTAAAGTGTGTACCATTAGCTTCACTATTTTCTGACATTTCGTCATGTGGGTAGTGCTCCTCTAGCCATTCCAGAGTACTAGACATTTCTGTGAGAAAAAAAAATATATAATATTTTTTTTTTAATCTAATACAGAAAGTTTAAAAAGAGTAAAATGATGTACACTTACTATTTCAGGTAAGATATGTTCTGAGTAGTCTGTAGGTCTGGTCTTGGTCTAAGTTGTGGAGTGTCTGTCAGGTAATTATGTTGGAAGCCTATTTATCTTCTCTTGGTATATTAAATTTTAGAATATATTGTATTTAAATGAATGGTTAGTGTGGTACATATATGGGTTACATTTCTTATGTATTACTACATATAATATGTATGTGTACTACTTTGTGATTTTTTTTAAATGTTATCATGTTGTAATATAACAATGAAACATGCCCCCGCCCAGACTTTTTAGGTAGTGGTACTGTTGTCTGAATATGTCCGCGGATATCAAAAATGTTCACGGACATTACATTCAGTAGAAGTGGTTGAGTATGTTCCATATTACATGTACATAAAGTCAAAGTTACTATTGTTAAGCTTTGCTACTAAAAACCTATGAAATTCAGTTAAAACACTTTGTTAAAGGGACATCATGGTTAAGTTGTGCTACTAAAAACCTATGAAATTCAGTGAAAAAAACTTTGTTAAAGGGACGTTATGGTTCCAAGTAAAACCGAAAAACCCTTGAAATTCGCCAGTTATGGTAAGCTAAGCAACCATAACTCGCGCCACCACCGTGCACTGCTAAGACTAACACCCAGGACATCAAAGATGACATCACAAATGTCATTGATGACATCACTGATGACATCACATGTCTGACTCCCCCTTTTTTCCTTTACTGACATATCTAGGCCACATGGTTTTCTTCAGTTATGGTTAAGTTGGTGTTTCCATAGGAAGAGCACTTTTTGGGCGGCTTATAACTTCGCTCTCCCTGGACGAATCCTCACCAAGCTTTGCAAAAAAGTATTTGGGTCACTCTGAATGTTTTTGCAAAGTTTGGTGAGGATTCGTCCAGGGGGGTCAAAGTTATAGGGGAGGGGGTCCCAAAACTTTTTTTTTTCCCATAGACATAATGGGAAAAAACTTTGCTCACGCCTACAGCCCAAACCGCTGGACGGATTTACACCAAATTTGCAGCAGGGGCGGCGGCTTGGTCCCGAAAGCATGCTTGGCTTTATTTGGTGTAAATCCGTCCAGTAGTTTTTTAAAAAATGACAAAAATGTAATTGAAAAAAATGAGTGATATCTGTGTTCGCTTCGCGGACACACTTCCCTGTTCGCTCCACGGACAGGACGGTGATTGGGCAAGCAGCTTGCGTGATGTCCGCGGACATCTGACGTGCTCTCTCATTGGATGCGGTGAAAGCGTGCAGTGCGTCTGGCTTCAGAGACGCCCGCCATCTTTGTTCCTCGCCGCCTGCACAGTAAGTCTTGTGTCTGTCTCCTGTTCCTTCCACCCCCGCTCATGCCCCATGTGTCCTTCTTGTCCCCCCCACCCCCCCTCATGCTCCGTGTCTCCTCTGTTCCTCCAGCCCCCCGCTCACGCCATCGGCACACGGTGGCCAGCGGAGGGCCGAGGAGCGGGATCTGCTGCCTGCACACGAACGCGGTGTGTCTCTCTCCCGACCCCCTACCCGCCGTTCATGCCCTGTGTGTCTCTCTCCCTCCCCTCACCCCCCACTCATGCCCCGTGTGTCTCTCTCCCCTTCCTCCACCCCCCCGATCATGCCCCGTGTGTCGCTCTCCCTCCCCCCACCCCCGCTCATGCCCCGTGTGTCTCTCTCCCTCCCCCCACCCCAGCTCATGCCCCATGTGTCTCTCTCCCTCCCCCCACCCCTCGCTCATGCCCCGTTTGTCTCTCTCCCCTTCCCCCCACACCCCGCTCATGCCCTGTGTGTCTCTCTCCCCCCATCCCCACTCATGCCCTGTGTGTCTCTCTCCCTCCCCCCACCCCCGCTCATGCCCTGTGTGTCTCTCCCCCTCCCGCCCACCCCCTGCTCATGCCCTGTGTCTCTCTCCCCTTCCCCCCACCCCCTGCTCATGCCCTGTGTGTCTCTCTCCCTCCCCCACCCCTCCCCCCACCCCCGCTCATGCCCCGTGTGTCTCTCTCCCTCCCCCCACCCCCGCTCATGCCCCGTGTGTCTCTCTCCCTCCCCCCACCCCTGCTCATGCCCCGTGTCTCTCTCCCCTTCCCCCCACCCCCGCTCATGCCTTGTGTGTCTCTCTCCCTCCCCCCCACCCCCGCTCTTGCCCCGTGTGTCTCTCCCCCTCCCGCCCACCCCCGCTCTTGCCCTGTGTGTCTTTCCCCCTCCCGCCCACCCCCGCTCATGCCCCATGTGTCTCTCCCCCTCCCGCCCAACTCCCGCTCATGCCCTGTGTCTCTCTCCCCTTCCCTCCACCCCCTGCTCATGCCACGTGTGTCTCTCTCCCTCCCCCCGCCCCCCCCAACCCCGCTCATGCCACGTGTGTCTCTCTCCCTCCCCCCGCCCCTCCCCCCAACCCCGCTCATGCCCCGTGTGTCTCTCTCTCCCTCCCCCCTCCCCTGCTCATGCCCCATGTGTCTCTCTCCCCCCACCTCTGCTCATGACCCGAGTGTCTCTCCACCTCCCGCCCACCCCCCGCTCATGCCCCGTGTGTCTCTCGCCCTCCCCCCACCCCTGCTCATGCCCCGTGTGTCTCTCTCCCCTTCCCTCCACCCCCGCTCATGCCCCGTGTCTCTCTCCCCTTCCTCCACCCCCGCTCATACCTTGTGTGTCTCTCTCCCTCCCCCCACCTCCGCTCTTGCCCCGTGTGTCTCTCCCCCTCCCGCCCACCCCGCTCTTGTCCCATGTGTCTTTCCCCCTCCCGCCCACCCCCGCTCATGCCCCGTGTGTCTCTCTCCCTCCCGCCCACCCCCCGCTTATGCCCTGTGTGTCTCTCCCCCTCCCGCCCACCCGCCGCTCATGCCCCGTGTCTCTCTCCCCTTCCCTCCACCCCCGCTCATCCCCCCGCTCATGCCTTGTGTGTCTCTCTCCCTCCCCCCACCCCCGCTCTTGCCCTGTGTGTCTCTCCCCCTCCCGCCCACCCCCGCTTTTGCCCCGTGTGTCTTTCCACCTCCCGCCCACCCCCGCTCATGTCCGGTGTGTCTCTCCCCCTCCCGCCCACCCCCCGCTCATGCCCGGTGTGTCTCTCCCGCTCCCGCCCAACCCGCGCTCATGCCCCGTGTGTCTTTCCCCCCTCCCACCCACCCCCCGCTCATGCCCCATGTGTCTCTCCCCTTCCCCCACCCCTGCTCATGCCCCGTGTGTCTCCCTCCTTCCCCCCACCCCCGCTCATGCCCCGTGTGTCTCTCCCCTTCCCCCACCCCCGCTCATGCCTCGTGTGTCTCTCTCCTTCCCCCTACCCCGCTCATACCTCATGTGTCTCTCTCCCTCCCCCCCACCCCTGCTCCTGCCCCGGGTGTCTCTCTCCCTCCCCCCGACCCCCGCTCCTGCCCTGTGGTTCTCTCCCCGTCCCGCCCACCCCCGCTCATGCCCCATGTGCCTCTCCCCCTCCCGCCCACCCCCCGCTCATGCCCCATGTGTCTCTCACCCTCCCGCCCACCCCCCGCTCATGCCCCGTGTGTCTCTCTCCCCATCCCCCCACCCCCTGCTCCTGCCCCGTGTGTCTCTCTCCCCTTCCCCCCAACCCCCACTCATGCCCCATGTGTCTCTCTCCCTCCCCCCCACCCCCGCTCATGCCCTGTGTGTCTCTCCCCCTCTCGCCCACCCCCCGCTCATGCCCCGTGTGTCTCTCTCCCTCCCGCCCACCCCCCGCTCATGCCCCGTGTGTCTCTCTCCTTCCCCCCACCCCCGCTCATGCCCCGTGTGTCTCTCTTCCTTCCCCCCACCCCTGCTCATGCCTCGTGTGTCTCTCTCTTTCCCGCCCACCCCCGCTCATGCCCCGTGTGTCTCTCTCCCTCCCGCTCACCCACGCTCATGCCCCGTGTGCCTCGCTCCCTACCGCCCACCCCCCGCTCATGCCCCGTGTGTCTCTCTCCCTCCCGCCCACCCCCCGTTCATGCCCCGTGTGTCTCTCTCCCTCCCGCCCACCCCCGCTCATGCCCCGTGTGTCTCTCTCCCTCCCGCTCACCCACGCTCATGCCCCGTGTGTCTCTCTCCCTACCGCCCACCCCCCGCTCATGCCCCGTCGTGTGTCTCTCTCCCTCCCGCCCACCCCCGCTCATGCCCCATGTGTCTCTCCCCCTCCCGCCCACCCCCCGCTCATGCCCCATGTGTCTCTCACCCTCCCGCCCACCCCCCGCTCATGCCCCGTGTGTCTCTCAACCTCCCGCCCACCCCCTCTCATGCCCCGTGTGTCTCTCTCCCCATCCCCCCACCCCTCGCTCATGCCCCGTGTGTCTCTCTCCTCTTCCCCCCAACCCCCACTCATGCCCCGTGTGTCTCTACCCTTCCCGCCCACCCCCGTTCATGCCCCGTGTGTCTCTCTCCCTAAAGCCCACCCCCCGCTCATGCCCCGTGTGTCTCTCTCCCTCCCGCCCACCCCCTGCTCATGCCCCGTGTGTCTCTCTCCTTCCCCCCACCCCCGCTCATGCCCCGTGTGTCTCTCTCTCTCCCGCTCACCCATGCTCATGCCCCGTGTGTCTCTCTCCCTCCCGCCCACCCCCCGCTCATGCCCCGTGTGTCTCTCTCCCTCCCGCCCACCCCCCGTTCATGCCCCGTGTGTCTCTCTCCCTCCCGCCCACCCCCGCTCATGCCCCGTGTGTCTCTCTCCCTTCCCCCACCCCCCGCTCATGCCCCGTGTGTCTCTCAACCTCCTGCCCACCCCCGCTCATGCCCCGTGTGTTTCTCTCCCCTTCCCCCCACCCCTCGCTCATGCCCCATGTATCTCTCTCCCCTTCCCCCCACCCCCCGCTCATGCCCCGTGTGTCTCTCTCCCTCCCCCCCACCCCCGCTCATGCCCTGTGTGTCTCTCCCCCTCTCGCCCACCCCCCACTCATGCCCCGTGTGTCTCTACCCCTCCCGCCCACCCCCCGCTCATGCCCCGTGTGTCTCTCCCTCTCCCGCCCACCACCCGCCCATGCCCCGTGTGTCTCTCTCCCTCCCGCCCACCCCCGCTCATGCCCCGTGTGTCTCTCTCCCTCCCGCCCACCCCCGCTCATGGCTCATGCCCCGTGTGTCTCTCTCCCTCCCGCCCACCCCCCGCTCATGCCCCGTGTGTCTCTCTCCCTCCGCCCTCCCCCACTCATGCCCCGTGTGTCTCTCTCTCCTTCCCCCCACCCCCCGCTCATGCCCCGTGTCTGTCTTCTGTTCCCCTGCTCATGCCCCGTGTCTGTCTCCTGTTCTCCCCACCCCCCGCTCATGCCCCGTATCTGTCTCCTGTTCCCCTCATGTGCCGTGTATGTCTCCTGTTGCCCCCCACACCCCCGCTCATGCCCCGTGTCTGTCTCCTGTTCTCCCAACCCCCCGCTCATGCCCCGTGTCCGTGTCTGTGTCCTGTTCCCCCCACCCCCCACTCATGCCCCGTGTCTGTCTCCTGTTCTCCCCACCCCCAGCTCATGCCCCGTGTCTGTCTCCTGTTCCTCCCACCCCCTGCTCATGCCCTGTGTCTGTCTCCTGTTGCCCCCCACCCCCCCCGCTCATGCCCTGTGTCTGTTCTCCCCACCCCCCGCTCATGCCCCGTGTCTGTTGTTCTCCCCACCCCATGCTCATGCCCCGTGTATGTCTCCTGTTCCCCCCACTCCTTGCTCATGCCCCGTGTCTGTCTTCTGTTCCCCCACCCCCAGCTCATGCCCCGTGTCTCTCCTGTTGTCCCCCACCCCCCGCTCATGCCCCGTGTCTGTCTCCTGTTGCCCCCCACCCCCGCTCATGCCCTGTGTCTGTCTCCTGTTCTCCCCACCCCCCGCTCATGCTCCATGTCTGACTCCTGTTCCCCCCAACCCCCTCTTATGCCCCGTGTCTGTCTCCTGTTGCCCCCCACCCCCCGCTCATGCCCCGTGTCTGTCTCCTATTGCCCCCCACCCCCTGCTCATGCCCCGTATCTGTCTCCTGTTGCCCCCACCCCCCGCTCATGCCCCGTGTCTGTCTGCTGTTGCCCCCACCCCCCGCTCATGCCCTGTGTCTGTCTCCTGTACCCCCCACCCCCCGCTCATGCCCCGTGTCTGTCTCCTGTTCCCCCACCCGCTCATGCCCGTGTCTCTCTCCTGTTGGCCCCCGCTCATGCCCCGTGTCTGTCTCCTGTTCCCCCACCCGCTCATGCCCCGTGTCTCTCTCCTGTTGCCCCCCACCCCCTGCTCATGCCCCGTGTCTCTCTCCTGTTGCCCCCACCCCCTGCTCATGCCCCGTGTCTGTCTCATGTACCCCCCACCCCCCGCTCATGCCCCGTGTCTGTCTCCTGTTCCCCCACCCGCTCATGCCCCGTGTCTCTCTCCTGTTGCCCCCGCTCATGCCCCATGTCTGTCTCCTGTTCCCCCCACCTGCTCACGCCCAGTGTCTCTCTCCTGTTTCCCCCACCCCCTGCTCATGCCCCGTGTCTGTCTCCTGTACTCCCCCACCCCCCGCTCATGCCCCGTGTCTCTCTCCTGTTGCCCCCCACCTCCCCACTCATGCCCCGTGTCTGTCTTCCGTTCCCCCCACCCCCTGCTCATGCCCCGTTTCTCTCTTCCCTTCCCTCCACCCCCGCTCATGCCCCGTGTCTCTCTCCCCTTCCCCCTGCTCATGCCTTGTGTGTCTCTCTCCCTACCCCCACCCCCGCTCTTGCCCTGTGTGTCTCTCCCCCTCCCGCCCACCCCCGCTTTTGCCCCGTGTGTCTTTCCACCTCCCGCCCACCCACGCTCATGTCCAGTGTGTCTCTCCCCCTCCCGCCCACCCCCCGCTCATGCCCGGTGTGTCTCTCCCCCTCCCGCCCAACCCCCGCTCATGCCCCGTGTGTCTTTCCCCCCTCCCACCCACCCCTGCTCATGCCCCATGTGTCTCTCCCCTTCCCCCACCCCTGCTCATGCCCCGTGTGTCTTCCTCCTTCCCCCCACCCCCGCTCATGCCCCGTGTGTCTCTGCCCTTCCCCCACCCCCGCTCATGCCTCGTGTGTCTCTCTCCTTCCCCTCACCCCCGCTCATACCTCGTGTGTCTCTCTACCTCCACCCCACCCCTGCTCCTGCCCCGGGTGTCTCTCTCCCCCCCACACCCGCTCCTGCCCTCTGTTTCTCTCCCCGTCCCGCCCACCCCCTCTCATGCCCCGTGTGTCTCTCTCCCCATTCCCCCACCCCTCGCTCATGCCCCGTGTGTCTCTCTCCCATTACCCCAACCCCCGCTCATGCTCCGTGTGTCTCTCTCCCTCTCCCCCACCCCCGCTCATGCCCTGTGTGTCTCTCCCCCTCTCGCCCACCCCCACTCATGCCCCGTGTGTCTCTACCCCTCCCGCCCACCCCTGTTCATGCCCCGTGTGTCTCTCTCCCTTCCCCCACCCTCCGCTCATGCCCCGTGTGTCTCTCAACCTCCTGCCCACCCCCGCTCATGCCCCGTGTGTCTCTCTCCCCTTCCCCCCACCCCTCGCTCATGCCCCGTGTGTCTCTCTCCCCTTCCCCCCACCCCCCGCTCATGCCCCGTGTGTCTCTCTCCCTCCCCCCCACCCCCGCTCATGCCCTGTGTGTCTCTCCCGCTCTCGCCCACCCCCCACTCATGCCCCGTGTGTCTCTACCCCTCCCGCCCATCCCCCGCTCATGCCCCATGTGTCTCGCCCTCTCCCGTCCACCCCCCGGTCATGCCCTGTGTGTCTCTCTCCCTCCCGCCCACCCCCGCTCATGCCCCGTGTGTCTCTCTCCCTCCCGCCCACCCCCGCTCATGCCCCGTGTGTCTCTCTCCCTCCCGCCCACCCCCCGCTCATGCCCCGTGTTTCTCTCTCCCTCCCCCCTCCCCCGCTCATGCCCCGTGTGTCTCTCTCTCCATCCCCCAGCCCCCGCTCATGCCCCGTGTCTGTCTTCTGTTCCCCCGCTCATGCCCCGTGTCTGTCTCCTGTTCTCCCCACCCCCGCTCATGCCCCGTATCTGTCTCCTGTTCCCCTCATGTGCCGTGTCTGTCTCCTGTTGCCCCCACACTCCCCGCTCATGCCCCGTGTCTGTCTCCTGTTCTCCCCACCCCCCGCTCATGCCCCGTGTCCGTGTCTGTGTCCTGTTCCCCCCACCCCCCGCTCATGCCCCGTGTCTGTCTCCTGTTGTCCCCCACCCCCGCTCATGCCCCGTGTCTGTCTCCTGTTCTCCCCAACCCCCCGCTCATGCCCCGTGTCTGTCTCCTGTTCCTCCCACCCCCTGCTCATGCCCCGTGTCTGTCTCCTGTTGCCCCCCACTCCCCCGCTCATGCCCCGTGTCTGTTCTCCCCACCCCCCGCTCATGCCCCATGTCTGTTGTTCTCCCCACCCCCCGCTCATGCCCCGTGTCTGTCTCCTGTTCCCCCCACTCCTTGCTCATGCCCCGTGTCTGTCTTCTGTTCCCCCACCCCCAGCTCATGCCCCATGTCTCTCCTGTTGTCCCCCACCCCTCGATCATGCCCCGTGTCTGTCTCCTGTTGCCCCCACCCCCGCTCATGCCCTGTGTCTGTCTCCTGTTCTCCCCACCCCCCGCTCATGCTCCATGTCTGTCTCCTGTTCCCCCAACCCCCTCTCATGCCCCGCGTCTGTCTTCTGTTGCCCCCCACCCCCCGCTCATGCCCTGTGTCTGTCTCCTATTGCCCCCCACCCCTTGCTCATGCCCCGTGTCTGTCTCCTGTTGCCCCCACCCCCCGCTCATGCCCCGTGTCTGCCTCCTGTTGCCCCCACCCCCTGCTCATGCCCTGTGTCTGTCTCCTGTACCCCCCACCCCCCGCTCATGCCCCGTGTCTCTCTCCTGTTGCCCCCCGCTCATGCCCCGTGTCTGTCTCCTGTTCCCCCACCTGCTCATGCCCAGTGTCTCTCTCCTGTTTCCCCCCACCCCCTGCTCATGCCCCGTGTCTGTCTCGTGTACCCCCCACCCCCCGCTCATGCCCCGTGTCTGTCTCCTGTTCCCCCACCCGCTCATGCCCCGTGTCTCTCTCCTGTTGCCCCCCGCTCATGCCCCGTGTCTGTCTCCTGTTCCCCCACCTGCTCATGCCCAGTGTCTCTCTCCTGTTTCCCCCCACCCCCTGCTCATGCCCCGTGTCTGTCTCCTGTACCCCCCCACCCTCCGCTCATGCCCCGTGTCTCTCTCCTGTTGCCCCCCACCTCCCCACTTATGCCCCGTGTCTGTGTTCCGTTCCCCCCACCCCCCGCACATGCCCCATGTCTGTCTCCTGTTCCCCCACCCCCCGCTCATGCCCCGTGTCTGTCTCCTGTTACCCCCGCTCATGCCCCGTGTCTGTCTCCTGTTACCCCCACCCATGCCCGTGTCTGTCTCCTGTACCCCTCACTCCACGCTCATGCCCCGTGTCTCTCTCCTGTTGCCCCCCACCCCCCGCTCATGCCCCGTGTCTGTCTCCTGTTCTCCCCACCCCCCGCTCATGCCCTGTGTCTCTCTCCTGTTGGGCCCATCCCCCGCTCATGCCCCGTGTCTGTCTTCTGTTGCCCCCCACCCCACACTCATGCCCCGTGTCTGCCTCCTGTTGCCCCCACCCCCCGCTCATGCCCTGTGTCTGTCTCCTGTACCCCCCACCCCCCGCTCATGCCCCGTGTCTGTCTCCTGTTCCCCCCACCCGCTCATGCCCGTGTCTCTCTCCTGTTGCCCCCCACCCCCTGCTCATGCCCCGTGTCTTTCTCCTGTACCCCCTCCACACCCCGCTCATGCCCTGTGTCTCTCTCCTGTTGCCCCCACCCCCTGCTCATGCCCCGTGTCTGTCTCATGTACCCCCCACCCCCTGCTCATGCCCCGTGTCTGTCTCATGTACCCCCCACCCCCCGCTCATGCCCCGTGTCTGTCTCCTGTTCCCCCACCCGCTCATGCCCCGTGTCTCTCTCCTGTTGCCCCCCGCTCATGCCCCGTGTCTGTCTCCTGTTCCCCCCACCTGCTCATGCCCAGTGTCTCTCCCTGTTTCCCCCCACCCCCTGCTCATGCCCCGTGTCTGTCTCCTGTACCCCCCCACCCTCCGCTCATGCCCCGTGTCTCTCTCCTGTTCCCCCCCACCCCCCGCTCATGCCCCATGTCTGTCTCCTGTTCCCCCTCCCCCCGCTCATGCCCCGTGTCTGTCTCCTGTTACCCCACCCATGCCCCGTGTCTGTCTCCTGTACCCCTCACTCCACGCTCATGCCCCGTGTCTCTCTCCTGTTGCCCCCCACCCACCCGCTCATGCCCCGTGTCTGTCTCCTGTTCTCCCCACCCCCAGCTCATGCCCCGTGTCTGTCTCCTGTTCTCCCCACCCCCGCTCATGCCCTGTGTCTCTCTCCTGTTGCCCCCACCCCACGCTCATGCCCCGTGTCTCCCTCGTGTTCCCCCCACCCCCTGCTCATGCCCCGTGTTTCCCTCGTGTTCCTTCCCACCCCCCGCTCATACCCCGTGTCTCCCTTATGTTCCTTCCCACCCGCTGCTCATGCCCCGTGTCTCTCTCGTGTTCCCCCCACCACCGCTCATGCCCCGTGTTTCCTTCCTTTTCCCCCCACCCCCTGCTCATGCCCTGTTTGTACCCTGTTCCCTCTCACCTCCCGCTCATGCCCATGTGTCTCCCCTGTTCTCCCCCCACCCCCCGCTCATGCCCTGTTGCGTTCTTTATACACCCGGCCTTCCCTTTCCTTGGTGCCCATCTTGGTAAAAGATTTTCCTTCCTACACCGGGACGCCGCAGGTGTCCCGGTGTAGGAAGGAAAATCTTTTTGTTTTTTTTACCACCCGGCGTTCCCACTTTGAGGACATAAGATGTTAGTGGTCTTCATCTATTGAAAAGGATGTTATGGTGACGTTGCACTAATAAAAACCTTTAAAATTTAGTTAAAAAAAATGTTACAGGGACGTTATGGTTAAGTTGCACTAATAAAAACCTATGAAATTCAATTAAAAAACTTTGTTAAAGGGACGTTATGGTTAAGTTGCGCTACTAAAAACCTATGAAATTCAATGAAAAAACTTTGTTAAAGGGACGTTATGGTTAAGTTGCGCTACTAAAAACCTGTGAAATTCAGTGAAAAAACTTTGTCAAAGGGACGTTATGGTTCCATGTAAAACCGAAAAACCCTTGAAATTCGCCAGTTATGGTAAGCTAAGCAACCATAACTCGCGCCACCACCGTGCACTGCTAAGACTAACACCCAGGACATCAAAGATGACATCACAAATGTCATTGATGACATCACTGATGACATCACATGTGTATGTACTTTTCATGTAATATGTGTACAAGGGATTCTTATTATAATGTTGCAAAACAAGTGTCAAGGATCATTGCAATAAACATCATACCCTAATTAGTGCATTGAACGATGCATTGATATAAATAGCATTCTATTATGGGGTTCTATCTAGAATACTAAACTACTCATACAGAAACATAACATTGTGTGCAGTGTACAAGAGGAAGGTATAATATTCGTAATGTTAATATGTTGAATTATGAAATGATAATTGTTTTCTTAATAGATTTTTGTGTACTGTGAAATATGTAATAAGTAGCTAATAAAACACATGTATTACATAATTGCATTACTATAGACAAAACACAAAGACACAAGAACACATACCAATATGGGTATATACAGGGAAAGTGAAGTTAGCAAAAAAGCACAAGTAGTAGCAGAAACAATTAATAATTTAACTGATTATTTTCATGCAAATAAATGATTTCTCTGTTTCAAAGCTGCTATTTACCCTAGGTATATGTTAGGATTAGCCTTCCCTTCTAGGGTTTGTAAGGGAAGGAGGTGTTAGGATTAATCTTTCCTTCCATGGTTTGTAAGGGAAGGAGGTGTTAGGATTAGTCTTCCTTTCTATGGTTCACCTTCTGAATGCTGTATGTATGTGGTGATGTCATTTGTGGAATGCATGAGCTAGCTTGGAGTGTTTGTGTATGAATGGGTTCTAACCCAGGCAGTTGATCTAAGGAAGCCTGGGTGGTGGGAGCCAGTGGGCTTCCCTCATGATTTCCTCCCATCTCCTTATGGACTTGTTGAGACCTGATTTGTACCTGTAACTGAAGAACTTGAATAAAGCAACCATTAAACATAACTGCAAAACTGTATCCTGTTTATATCACTATGACCCAGTACTAATGATTATTACTGAATTTCACAGGTTTTTCATAGTGCAACCTAACCATAACGTCCCTTTAACAAAGTTTTTTCACTGAATTTCATAGGTTTTTAGTAGAGCAACTTAACCTTAACGTCCTTTAACAAAGGTATTTTACTGAATTTCATAGTATTTTAGTAGCACAACTTAACAATAATAACTTTGACTTTATGTACATATAGTATTGAACATACTGAACCCTTTCTACTGAATTTGACGGTCCACAGACATGTTCGGACAACAGTACCAACAACTTAAAACTCTGGGGGGGTATGTGTAATAGTTATATCATAACATAGGAACATTTAACAAATTCACAAAACAGCACACATACAAAGTATATGTAGTAATACTTAAAAAATGTAACCCATATATGTAACACACTAACCATTCATTTAAATACAATATGTTTTAAAATGGAATATACCAAAAGAAGATAAAGTGGCTTCCACCATAATTACCTCACAGATGCTCCACAACCAACAGCAAGACCAGACGTATAGACTACTGATTACATATCTCACCAGACATAGTAAGTGCACTTCTTTTTACTCATATATATATAAACTTTCTATATTAGAAAAAAAAACATATTACTTTTTGTTTTCTCACAGAAATGTGTAGTACTCTCGACTGGCTAGAGGAGCATTTCCCACGAGAGGAAATGTTAGAAGATAGTCCACCTAATGGTACACACTTTACTATATAAACCAATTAATAAATATTATTTTGTATACATTTAACATATACATTTTTTTTATTACAGACCATACAAAAATTCCAACAACAATCAGAGGATATCACTCTACAACAGATTAATCAAAAAATGGACGACCTCATGCAAAATTTTATGGATTTGAAAAACTTTGTGGAAAATCATGTGAAACCACCTACAGCACACCATTGTCCAATCTGCACTTGTCCCCCCTCACCCTATCCCACTTAGTTAAACCCAAAACCTGTCTATGGACCAAAGCGTTTCGATGAGCTTTCCTTCCCTTCTTCACCTGATCCCAGTTATCTAGAAATCCCTAATTCTCCTGTTTTTGTTTCCGTTTCTGTCCCACCTTCCCAGTCATAATTGTATATATATATGAAATAAAGTTACTTTTCTTATATTCTGTTGTAATTACTTTAAGTTCTTTGTGATGAAACCAATTTAGGTGTCCACGGACAGCGCGGTTGTTCGGAAATGTTCGGAAAGAAACGAAAATATAACTGTCCTGAGGACACTACATCTGTCCGTAATGTTCTCATGCAAGTTGAAAATGTTCTAAGAACACTCATAGTGTCCTGAAACGTTCGTAAATAAACGAAAATGGAGGTGTCCTTAAGAACACTATGTCTGTTCGTAGTGTTCGCTAGCAAGCATAAACTGTTCTAAGAACACTCGCGGTGTCCTGAATTGTTCGTAAATAAACGAACATGGAGGTGTGCTTCAAACGCTATGTCTGTCCGTATTGTTAGCAAATAAATTAAACTGTGCTAAGAACAAACGGCTGTCCGTAACTGTTCGTTTTACATGTGACGCACTTTTAATTAGTTCAGGACCCGAACACTGTCCGTAGAACATCAACACTCATGCGCAAAACAATGTCCGTACATTGGGTGTCCTGCGGCCGGCCGCTACCTTAGCGAACATGCTCACAAAGCAATCATGTGACCGCGACCACGCTCATCTCCTGCTCTAAATGCGGAGACTGTTTGTGTGCCCAAACAGTGTAAAAGTACATTTCCAAGTAATCCACAATATTTCTCATTAAAAAATCCCCATACCACAAATCCCACATACTAATCCTAACTTTCCTTTTTGATGTTCGATCTGTCTTGCGGACGGCGCGCATGTCCGCGACCCGCGCACAAGCACCCCTACATAAGACCACGCTCTAGAGCGCATTCTCATTGTGTTTCTGCCTATTCCACAGAGCACACTGCATTTTGCTGCATACTTTGCAGATTTTGAGATTTCCATCTCCAAGCCTATGACATCCGGTGCTACATCTGCCTCAGCACCACCCCCACCCCCTCCACCACCACCATTTCCCCAAGGGCCTGAAGAGGGGAACAGGAGTGAGGATACAGAGGAGGAACAAGAGGATGACGAGAATGAGGTAGAGTAAATCCCTACTAGCCACCCGCGGCGTGATTCTTGGGTGCGGCGGTTGTTTACCGTTCATGGGAATGGTCCTAAGGCTTTTGCGAACCGTGTCACCTGCAACGAGTGCAAAATGGTACAGTCGTGGGAGGCATGGTTCGTATAGCTTTGGGACTACGACCATGAAGCAACACCTGAACTCATTCCACACTGGGGCAATTCGCAAGGTTGTACCTTGCGAAGAGCGTAGTAGGTTGATTGCCTCTACTTCATCCTCCGTTTCTGATCCTGTCACCACAAGGAACACCTCTGTGGGACAGCGTCTTCCTCAAGCTGCCTCACAGGCCATACAGAATTCTGATGACCCTTACCTTTCGAGGATCACAGTTGTATGTATGTATGTACTGTGACACAGTACTCTGTAGGGGGGAGCGACTTCGGAGTGCTTTTGAGACTATTGTCTCAGAGCACAAGAAGACCTGCTCACTGCCCAAATAAAACCCACTCTACATCTTCCTCTCTCAGCTCGCCCTTTCTTATCCCTGTGGTTGGTGTCCCCCCCTTTACCCTCCTTTCCCCTCCTCTCCTAGTGTGTCGTGTGTAAAAAACCAAAAAAATACAAAATAACAAAAATCAAAAAAAAAATAAGGCTCTTTTCAGAGTCGCCTTTCACAGTTAATAAATAGAAGTAACGATAAAGAATGCAGAGCCCTTTCAATTTCTTGAAAGTCTGCGAACAGTTTGCGAAAATAAAAAAAATAGGGTGCTGCCCTATTGTAACCATTGCTTTTTTCTCTGGGAGGATGTGGTGGCTCTGAAAAGAGCCTTTGGGAGGTGTTTGTATGTCAAAAATTATAAATACTTAACACCTACTTCAAAATAGATGCTGCATTTCTAAAAAAGGTCGCAATGCATTTTATACATTTCTCAGAAAAATCTGATTGCCAGCATAAGTAAGATGGACTCCATCTCTGCGAAAAATGTATGTACTACGAAACATAATATTTTCATTGTGAAAAGACAACATGCCAAAATCTCTTAGGAAAGCACAAACAGCCTTATTGACATTACGCCTTGCTTTCTCCATTTGTGGGCCACATGAGAAAGAACGAAGCCACATTTGTCTCTGCGCAATCCGTGGAAAAATTACTTTGGAGTTTGGAAACATATCCATGATCTTCTGAAGTCCTTCTATCATTGCAAATTGCAAAGAACTTCCAGACACATGTCCTAATCTGTTCCCTCCACAATGAATCACAATTATGTCTGGATGTTCCTCTATCTTCAAAGTTGCACAGAGAGGTAGCAAATCCAGTCACTTCATTCCACGCACTCCATGCCAGTTTACTTCCAAATGTGGCAATCCAAGATCTATAGATACTCCACAGCTTTCTGCATGCACCTTCAACCAATGTATCCACGAGTCTCCCAAAATCCACACAATCTGTTTTTTGAAACACTCAGCCATAGCTATCTGTTCTTCTCTCACCAAAAAGAATATCAGAGAAAACCTCTCCTAGCACAACACACTCACTAAACTTTACTGACCAATCCCTTGCTACATTCAATCTCATTTGCATGCCTCCCCACCCCAAATTCCCCGGATGTAATAGGCGGTGTCCTGGAACTACCGCCATGTCCGCGAACGTATCGTAACATGGACAGCCCTTCTACCATTTCCACTTCACTCTCTGTGCCATTCCCTCATTGGGGTGTCCAGTCAACTCGTCGAAAAAAAACTGGTCGACTGCAATTTGGTCGACGCAATTTGGTCGAAAACCATTTCGTCGAAAACATTTTTTTATTTATATATTTATTTTTTGGGTTTTCGTTTTGTTAAAAAATGGGTTTTTAGAGAAAAAAAGGTGGTTGGGGGGGGACCCCCCCAAAAAAAAAAAAAAAAAGGGTTAAAATAGAAAAAAAAATAATTTCGACGAAATGGTTTTCGACCAATTTGATTCGACCATTTGTCTGGTCGACCAATTTTTTTCGACGAATTGACTGGCAACCCCTCATTGGATGTAGCTAAGAAATCACATAACCATCCACCAATCAAATCCACGACCTCTACATGTAACTGCATCATCATAGATCAGCAGTGCAAATGTACGGTGAATCTCTCGGACTACAAGTCTCATACCATTGGCAAGCACGATCTACGAGAAATACTAGACAAATCTCCAAGATTTCTACTTGCAGCATCGTCCATATCCATATGCATGAACACAAACTACAGGTATGCATATTTTCTATACAGTACATGAACACATTTTCTAACCGACTTTTACCTTGTATAATCTGTAAAATGAATCTACAATCATTTTTTCATTATCCTAAAATGAACTGTGACTTACAAACCTTTATACCGTTTAATTTCTTCGTACACACACACACACAAATAATGTTAAACTAATCTTTTTCAAATAAAATATATAGACTACATATAATCAAACAAAATTACACGCACACTCTATGATCAAATCTCAAAGAATAATATTTGTACAAACACATATTTGGTTTTACTTTTTTTAGTTTATATAATTACTTACATTTATATAGGACAAGCAGGCTATGACATTCACTCACTATTTCGTGGAAAAGCAGGCTATGACATGGACTCACTATTACGTGGAAAAGCTTAGTTGCAGGAATAGTGGTATACAGTGGTACATTATGAATTTAACAAGCCATAGTGAAGATATTTTCTTTCCTAAAGTTAGTCATAAAATAGTTTTAATTGTTTTAAGGAAGGCGCTGAGCATTTCAATTTAACAAATCTATGTCTAAATTAAAAAAGAGTGCTATATACAAACAAAATTACTAATTTCTTTCTTTTACAATTGAAGTGGAGACCATTCTCCTGAAAAGAAGCAGCGAATTGGAACTCCAAAGAACAACTAAGAAGCAAACTGCTCATTTTATAAAAAAAGTAAGTAGAATGTTACCATAATATTTGAATTATTACTCACACTGTAAGCTTAATTCATGCTATTTCTGTTCCTAAAAATAGAGATTCTGCACCATTCTGACCAAAAATCCCCCCGTCTTAAACAGTGATTTACTGGCAGAATGGCCCACAAATTCCTATTTTTCGACACACAAATTACCCAGCTCAGCCGCTAGAATTTAGATGTTGTAGAAAAAACAACTGTTTTAATTGTATAGCTTTAGATATACTATTTATACTTCTCCACACCACTAGCTTACTTTTTTCTGTCATCTGAACCCCAGTTTAGTAACACATTAATTCAAGATTAGCCATCCCTACTAGTTGTACTTCCCAATGCACAATAACACACCATTACATACATCTTTATCACCTTACTCAAACACTCATGCACACACCACACATGCATTGCAGAACACCCCAACCCATACCTTCTGTATTTTTTTCAACAGACCCTAAAGAATGCCTACCAAAAAGCAACTCCGTAGACAGGGACGCAGAAGTAGAGCAAATGAAAAGAAAAGTCTCCAACATAAACATCCATCTATAGCAGAATTTGTAAAAAAAGTTGAAACACAACAGCTAATACAGTCATGTAGTGAAACAGAAGAAGTTTCTAGTACAAAAACTTTCCCTCCTCTATCAAAAAGTAAAACAACCCAAAAAACAATTAACAGAAAATCAACTATCACTACAAATGAAACTTCTTCTATAAATCTTGATATAGTACAAAGTAAGCATACCAAGAAAAGTATTTTAGCCAAAATGTTCCGTCACAAAGTCCTTCAAAATCTTATGAAAACTGGAGAGAAACCAGGTTCAAGACTTCAAACCTATCGTAGGAAAGTAATCTTAGAAGCGTTGATAGACAGTGCACTTCTTCTCAAAACAAAGTTATTTATTTTAATGTTAAACAGAATGAAACCACTAACAAAACTAAATTACAAAAAATACTTCTCAATAAACAAAATGTCAACAGAAATAACTTCTTAAATATCTGTGGAGGTGAATGGAGTCAAACTACAACCACAGAACCATACTTTAATGAAGAAGCCTACAAACAAAAGCAAACAAATACAATTGCTATACATAGCAGTGGTCGAGGTTATGAAAAAGTTAATAATACCATAATGGAACAAGAAGAACTCCTTACAAATATATGCCCTGAAAATGTAGATTTACCCCTCCATTCAACTGAATCAGAACATCTAGTGTACAAATGGCCATGCACATCAATTCCTCAATCAATATGTGAAAAGCAAAGACAAAATCAAAATTAAACTACTGCAAAATATGGATGCTTGTCCAATACGCAAGTACACAGGACTACAAGGAGATTCCTTGGCCCGCATTACAGGACCTACTTGCAAAACACCCTTCCATGATATCAAAAGGATATCAACACATCATGCAAGTATAAGAAATCTAGTTTATAAACTGTACTATGCTAAAGGTCCTGCTTTAGTACTAGCCAATTTAAATAACATTCTTCTACATGGTACAGCAAAAGAACTCCTAGAAGAAATTGACTATATCCAGATAATATTTTGGAAGTGAAACCCACTTACAAGATGAATTAGCTGTCAACCAACTTCGTAACAATTCTTCACATGGCAACCTTTCACTACAGACATACAAAAAAGAAATACTAAAATTTGAAAGTACTTCAGCTGAAGTACCAAACCACGTGTGTGTATGTTGCCACAGAACTTTATATAAAAGTAGCACAAAATATATAGACCTATCATACAAAATAGAAGACAATCAAGATTCTAAATGGTTTGAATTAGCTCTCTACCTTATAGCAGAAAACAAATACGAAATAACTGACCCCCTAATACTTTGCAGTTACTGCACTACAAAACTTGACAACAACCAAACTCCTTCACGTGCTATCATAAATAACTTGGAATTGTATCCACTACCAAAACCCCTTCAACAACTTAATTTATATGAGAGCATCATAATTCAAACAGTGCACCCATTTCAAGCAATAATACGCCTTCAACCAAAAACTGCAAAATTACCTCCCTCGGAATTAGTGAAAGGTATTTGTGGAAAAGTAGTGTATTTACCATTAGATCTAAAAGAAAATGTGCATACTCTCGGAGTGCAACGTCCAATGCAGCAATCTTTAATTATCTTGGTAAATGGAGTACCTACAAAAGACAAAAAAAATTGGCAACAACTGGTAGATTTACATAAAGTTAGAGAAGCCCTACAATATCTTAAAGAGAACAATGAATATTACAAAGAAGTTAATATTGAGGAAAACTTGCAAGATACAAGTGAAATAATTGAACAGACACAAGAAGCTGGTCAATTTGAGCTCCTAGATCCTGCTACAATATCAAACACTTTAGACCATTATACAATTCATCCATTGCACTCTAAAGACACCATAGAAGATGCACTGGAAATGTACCAAATGCGTCAAACAAAAGGGTCACCAATCAGCATATGGGAAAAGAGTATAGAAGCACGTGCTTTTCCTCTACTCTTTCCTACTGGCAAAGGAGGAAGATACGATGATAACCCATTCAAATATCAGCATCAGAATATCGCTCATTCCGAATGTATTCTGAAGATCCCAGATTTTGACAAAATGTGGAATACATATTCCACCTACTCTTTGAAAGTGAACTAGCAACATTATGTCACGGAGTTGCACACATATTAAAATCAGGATCACACTTTCAAAATATGACAGCTACACAATTATTACAAAAAGTTCAACAAAAAGATGAGGTTTTACAAGCAAATCTTACAAATCTATTAGCAAATATGCGTGGTACTAAAGAGTACTGGTTTCGACGTCATGGAGATGTATGTTGTATGATCAGAAACCTTGGCCCACCCACTTGGTTTGTTACATTAAGTTGCGCAGAATATGCATGGGAAGATTTACATGCTTTCCTACGCATATCAAACGAAAACAAAACAAACATAGATATACTAACACCTGGAGAACTTTGTTCACAGGATCCTGTTAATGTTTCACAATATTTTCACCATCGCTTCATTGGTATGCTACATTTTATTTGTAACAAAACTGTTCCTCCCCTTGGAGAAGTGCCACACTTCTTTTGGAGAAAAGAATACCAAGCCAGAGGAGCACCACATATCCACATGCTTTTATGGATTAAAGATGCTCCTAAATTTGGTCAAGACAGTGATGCCACTGTTTTACAGTTTATTGAAAAATATGTCACTTGTGAAATTCCACCAGAATCCACAAATAGTGATCTTCATGCAAATATTTTGCAATTCCAAAGACACAAATGTGGCAAATATTGTCGTTGCAAATTCAAAAACAAAGGGAAATACTGCACCAAAGGCCGATTTGGTTTCCCTAGACGAGTCACAAATACAGGTCAAGTGAACAACCTCATGTCTTCAGTTAGACATAGTGTTAAAGGTAAGTCACCTAAAAATACATATTGCATAAAAAGAAAAGAAGAAGAAAAATATATCAATGATTACAATGCAATCATTGCCTACTTATGGAATGCAAACATAGACGTGCAGTACATTGCAGACAATTCTACTGCAGTTGCACAATATGTCACAGCATACTTAACCAAATCAGAAAAGACAGAGCTCCAAGACCTCTGGAATGACCTGTCATCAGATAAAACAGTGTCTCAGAAATTATACAGCTTGGGCATAAAAATGCTGTCCCATAGAGAATGTGGATCCTATGAAGCAGCTGATCGATTAACTGGTACTGCATTGTATGGTAAATCTGCAAATATAGTATGGCTAAATCTTGGTCCGGCTAAATCTAGAAAAAGAGTTCTAAAATCATACGAAGATATAGAAACAATAGCCAAACATGATCCCAACAGCCAAGACATTTTAAAAAACAATTTATTGGACACATACTACCCAAACAGGAGTACCACTTTGGAAACCATGAGTCTATACCACATAGCCCAAAACTACACATACAAAAATAATATAAAACCTGATGAACAAAACCGTAAATACAAAATGACAAACTGTGAAGGCAGCTTAGTAAAACTCACCAAACCAAATTTAATTAATCATATCAAATTGTCATTAAAGACTCCTCAACATTAAGAAGTATATTACATGTCCCTGCTACAACTCTTTAAACCATGGAGAAAAGACGAAGAAATACTAGATAACTATGACTCATATAAAGACGCTTTCAAAGAAAATGAAAGCAGTATAACTGATGTAAACTTTGCACAGTACAAAACAATGTTGCACAATGAACAGCAACACGAAGAAGAACTCCAGGCCCAACTAGATAAGGACACTCCTGACAGTAGTCAACCATCTGTCACAGGAAGCCAAGAACCACTGGGAGACCCACTAATAACAAATGAGGCAGAATTATCTATGATAGAAGTACAAAACACCATGTGTCAGTATGAAGATAAAGAAGACTTAACTATACTAGAATCAAAGCTAAACAATGAGCAACGTAGCATTTTTCAAGAAGTAACAAAAGAAATTGCACATGGTGTACAACATGAAAACAAAGAATGCACCTGTCAAAATTACAAACCTATACTATTGTATGTCAGTGGTGAAGCTGGTTCTGGCAAAACATTCCTAATCAAAATCATCAGTAAGTTCCTTCAACAATTCACAAACAACAAACTGTCAGCTATTGTCACTGCCCCCACAGGTTTAGCTGCCTTCAACATAGGTGGTGTCACTTTACACCGATTACTACTCCTGCCAGTAGAACACCAAAACAAATTAGATTATTACAAACTTTCTGCAGAATCTGCAATGGAACTACGCAGAGTATTAAAACAAATGAAAATGCTACTAATAGATGAAGTGAGCATGGTGTCCAACCTAATGTTGGCTTTGATTCAACTCAGATTACAGGAAGTACTCAAAACAAACTATGAAGAGCTCTTTGCAGGAAAACACATTATTGTTTTCGGAGATCTTCTTCAATTGACACCTGTAAAAGGTGAGCCTATTTTTAAAACATTAGGACACAAAATCTGTCGTAAAACTGTTGGCAGCATTGGAAATGTCAACCTTTGGCAACATTTCCAATACAGAGAATTAACACAAAACATGCGCCAATCTGCAGATCTCACTTATGCCAACATCTTAAAAAGTATCAGAGTTGGTATACTTTCTAGAGAAGCAGAAGCAATATTGAAAACCCGGCACATTCATGCACTTTATGGTGATAATACATGTGCTACAGATGTTATGGAACAATTAGCCCACAACAATGTCAATTGTATGGCCTTAATGCCAACGCTTGCAAGCTGTTTCAAATTCAATGAAATCATGTTTAGTAAAGAAATGCAACCAATAATGGAAATTAGCGCCACAGACAAACTAGATGTACATGGAATGACACTACCCATGTGTGACCAAGCCACAGCAAGACTAAACAGTTTAGAAAAATCAATCTCAAACACAGCAGGCTTGGAAAAGATATTCAAATTATTATTAAACTGCAGAGTAATGCTGAAACGTAACCTTGACTTAGACCAAGGACTAGTTAATGGAGCACTGGGTACAGTTGTTGGCTTTCAAACATACCCACGGGACAACAAAATTCAGTCTGTCAATATTCTCTTTGACAAACTTTCAGAAGTTAAAAGAATAGGACGCTCAACAGCTCGATTCCTTCTCTTCAAAGACATGTATGTACGCAGAGAACAATTTTCTCTAACTCTTGCATACGCAGTCACCATTCATAAATCACAAGGTCTTACCTTAGACAAAGCAATGATAGACATTGGTAACACAGTCTTTAAAGAAGGCATGAGCTACGTAGCACTATCACGCTTACGTACAATTGACAGACTATTTCTAATCAACTTTGATGCAAGTAAAATAAACGCTGATACAATAGACTTTGTTCACTATACACCCCCATCTACAAACATATCCTGTTCCACAAAAAGGAAAATGTTTTAAAAGAAAACTAAATCAAACAGAAATGTAACAGGATGTCACTGAAAATCCTCCAAAAAGAGTAAAAGAAACTAAAACTTCATCAAGTACCACAATCAAAAAGAATCAATTAGGGAAAGTAAACCAGGTACTTCTTCAAAGAAGGAAGACAAACTCCAAAAAAAGCAGTCCGATACAGAACTACATGGTCCATTTAAACTCTCAAATATAGTTGGTGTAAGTTGCCACTCAAATGTAGCAATGAATATTCTATTTCAATTATCACCAATTGTTGAGAACATTTACTTACACAGTGCAGACCGATTGTGTTTGCAAATGTTAGTACTTCACAGAAATGCAGCAAACAATCCTGACAACACGTATAGTGTTTATGGAATAAGACAACAATTGGGCTACTGTGCTGGAATGGTGAAATTCACTATAAACTCACAGGAAGATCCACAAGAATTTCTAATGTACTTACTAAAAGTACTGGAAAACAAAAACATACCTATAAATGAAACCTTCCAGATTTCATACATGTGGAAACATACATGCACTGTCTGCAACAATGTGACACAAGAACAAATCCCTAACGAGCGCTTTGTGTATATATCAATACCTAATTGTGAATCTGTTCTATTTCAGCAACTTGTACAAAATGCAAACCATGGTAGATTATGTTCCACCTGCAATTCAGATAATCGCTCCACGTTAGTAATAAAAACACATAGTAAATACGTAATACTAATGTTTCTATGTTACAATGCAGATGGTACGAAAAACAACTGCAAGCTGACTGGATTCACACATGGTCAAATATCACTTGGTTGGAAAACCTTCACAACAATAGGTTTCATCTACCACGCAGGAGCCACAACCAACTCAGGACACTACACTGCATATATAAAAAAGAAATGTGGATGGTTTGAATGTAATGATAGTACCATTACTCTAAAGCAGAGATTACCAGCAAATCTTACAAACGCTTATTTAATGTTCTTAAAACCAAAATTTGATAACTAAACTGTACTTAAACCTTAAGTACACTTGTAGTAAAAAATATAAACTGTCACAATATTCCAAAAGCTATCTAACTGCCCAAAGTTGCTACAACATCTAAACAGATAAATTAGGACTACTCAAATAAATCAAAAAATAGACAGTTAGAATACGCCAATTGGTATCTAACTGTCCCAAAATTTAGAAATATTCAAACAGATAAATCTGTTTGTTTAAGTATATCAAAAAATAAACAGTTAGAATGCGCCTACTTGTATTTAACTGCTCCAAAACTGTACAATATCCAAACAAATACCTAATATCTTACTGCTCCCAAAAACTGGAACAATCCAATGTATAAAGCATTAGCCAGAAACAACAACAAAACACTGAAAACAAACAAACAAATAAACTGTAGCATAACAGAAAAAGTTTTTTTTTTTAATCCAACATGGATTTTTTTTCTCCCACAGACCCAATGATCTTAGCAAAAAACACAGAAACTGAGCAAATTGCACAATACTCTCGTTTGTCATCGACTAAATATGAGGGTAAAAAAAAAAGAAAAAATGTTGATTGCACAATGTAATAACCCTTTATAAAATACTAATACTAACATGCTATTTTCTTTTATCACAGAAATGAACAAGAAAAACATGGACTCCCGTTACTAAACCAAATAGTAAGTATAACATCATAAATACAACCATTGCAGCATATCACACCCATACTGGCTTATAACATTGTTCCTTATAAATTTGTTTTTGACCCAAAGTTATAAGCCACTCTGAGTGTGATATGCTGCGGTGCTTCTGGCCAGGGCATACACTCTTGGGTGCATGGCATATGACTATGTCACACCCATAGATTCAAGCATTGCAACCATTTTAATGTCCGCGGACACAAGGAAGGTCCTAGAACACATTCAACTTGCCAGAGGACAATACGGACAGCGTCCTCAGGACACCCCCATTTTCTTTGTGTACGAACATTTCAGGACATCACGACTGTTCTTAGAACACTTTCAGCTTGCCAACGAATAATGCAGACAACGTCTCCAGGACACCCCCTTCGAACATTCCAACACCCCACGAGTGTTCTTAGCCACTATGAGTGTGATATGCTGCTATACTTGTGGCCAGGGCATAGACTCTTGGGTGCATGACATATGACTGTGATATGCTACGATACTTCTAGCCAGGGCATAGACTCTTGGGTGCATGGCATATGACTGTGTTATGCAGCGGTGGTTGTGGCCAGGCCATAGAGTGTTGGGTACATGGCCAAATGGCCATGTACCCAACATTCTATACCCTGGCCACAACCACTGCAGCATATCACACCCATAGATTCAAGCATTGCAAACATTTTAATGTCCTCGGACACAAGGATGGTCCTAGAACACATTCAACTTGCCAGAGGACAATACGGACAGCGCCCTCAAGACACTCCCATTTTCTTTGTGTACGAACATTTCAGGACACCGCGAGTGTTCTTAGAACACTTTCAGCTTGCCAACGAACAATACACACAACGTCTCCAGGACACCCCCTGCTAACATTCCAAGACCCCACAAGTGTTCTTAGAACACTTTCAACTTCACACCGAATCCATTCTGTTTATTTACGAACATTCCAGAACAGCCGTGTTGTCCACAGACAAATCAAACACAACAAAATCGTCTAGCACACAAAAAAAAATACAACATTGAACCTATCTCATACTCCCCCACCCTCCCCAAACACTCTTACACACCAACACACGCCACTAAATACAATTTTTAATTCAAGTTTCACCTCGCTGTCAGTGGTCGTCCGCGAATGCAAGATGACGGGCGCCACCAAAAATCTGACGCGCTCTACGCCCCACGCCGTCCAATCAGCAAACACATCGGATGTCCGCGGACATCACGCAAGCCGCTCAGCCAATCGGGGTGCTTTCCGCAGAGCGAACAGGGAAGTCCGTCCGCAAAGCGAACACAAATATCACTAATTTGTTTGCCTTACATTTTGGTCATTTTAAAAAACAACTACTGGATGGATTTACACCAAATTTGCAAAAGCACACTTTCTGGACCAAGCCGCCGCTCCTGCCGCAAATTTGGTGTAAATCCGTCCAGCGGTTGGGGCTGTAGCCGTGCGCAAAGATTTTTCCCATTATGTCTATGGGAAAAAACAAAAGTTTTGGGTCCCCCCTATAACTTTGCCCCCCCTGAACCAAACTACACAAACTTTGCAAACAAATTCAGAGTGGGCCATATACTTTATTTGCAATGTTTGGTGAGGATTCGTCCAGAGGGAGCGAAGTTATAAGCCACCCAAAAAGTGTTCTTCCTACGGAAACACCAACTTAACCATAACTACATGGACGCTACCGTGTCCATGTAATTACACGGCCACGGTAGTTATGGTTAAGTTGCTGTTTCCATAGGAAGAACACCTTTTGGGCGGCTTATAACTTTGCTCCCCCTGGACGAATCCTCACCAAACTTTGCAAAGAAAGTATATGGGCCACTCTGAATTTCTTTGCAGAGTTTGAAGATGTTTGGTCCAGGGGGGCAAAAGTTATAGGGGGGGTCCCAAAATGTGTTTTTTCCCCGTAGACTGAATGGGGGAAAAACTTTGCGCACGGCTACAGTTCAAACCGCTGGACAGATTTTTACGAAATCTGCGGCAGGTACAGGGGCCTGGTCCAGAAAGCGTGCTTTTGTAAATTTGGTGACCTTCCGTGCAGTACTTTTCTTTAAAATTATCAAAAAGTAGGTCTGAAAAAATTAGTGATATCTGTGTCCGCTTCGCGGTCACACTTCCGTGTTCGGTCCATGGACAAGATGCCGATTGGCTAAGGGGCTGGCGTCATGACCGCGGACACGGGACGTCTCTGCCCATTGGCTGCTGCGAGATGTGTTCTGCGTCAGATTGTTTGGATGCGGCCGACATCTTGGATCCGCCGAAAGCGGAGCAAGAACCAGCGTACATATGCTCTATTTATAAAACTGTTTTGCTGTGTCACAGACCGTTGGGAAAGGTTCAGACAGTATGACATGGGTGATCAATAGATTTGTTCTGGGGGTCGGTCTTCATGATGTACTTTCCATGGACAGCTTGTACGCACAGAAAATGAGGGGTGTAATAACGATAGCACTTCAGTCAATGCAGTGGACAGGAAACTTCTAACTGTTTAAAGCACACGCATAGTGGTAGCCAACATTGACATTGACAACATGCCGTGATTGCATTACTTTTCCCGATGCCTATTATTAAATTCATTGGTGCACTGCCATGTGTGTCACATGCTACAGTGGTTGTGGCTAGGGCCTAGAGTCTTGGATGCATGGCCGTCGGCCGAAGGCCGAAGGCCTTACTTCCAAGACTGTAGGCCCTGGCCACAACCACTGCAGCATGTCACACCCATGGATACACCAGTAGTATTGTGTTTCGATTGGCAAGTTGTGGGGAGTGCGTGCAGTCAAGTTATAAGTACTAGACGTGGAAGCCACCCATCCCATGTAAGATACATGGACATACAGCTAGGAGTGAAGCCTCTGGCCAGAAGCACTGAAGGATACCACACCTATAGAAAACCCCCCACTACCACACATCACTGAGGTGGTTGTGGAGAGACCCTACACTCTTGGGTGCACAATAACACAGCTATAATCTCTTCATGATGTATTTCCAATGCCCACCTTGTACGCACAGAAAATGAGGGGCCCAATAAGGGCAGTATTTCAGTCCATGCAGTGGACAGGAAACCTCTAACTGTTGAAAGCACACGCGTAGTGGTAGGCAACATTGAAATTGACAACATGCCGTGATTGCATTACTTTTCCCCGATGGCTATTATTATTATCATCATTAGTACGCTGCCATGGGTGTCACATGCTACAGTGGTTGTGGCCAGGGCCTAGAGTCTTGGATGCATGGCCGTCGGCCGAAGGCCAAAGGCCTTACTTCCAAGACTGTAGGCCCTGGCCACAACCACTGCAGCATGTCACACCCATAGATACACCTGCAGTATTGTTTTTTGATTGGCAAGTTGTGGGGAGTGCGTGCTGTCTTGGGTTCATGGCCGAAGGCCATGCACCCAAGAACAAAGTTATAAGTACATGCACTCAAGAACAAAGTTATAAGTACTAGACGTTGAAGCCACTACACACCCATCGCACGTAAGATCTATGGACGTACAGCTAGGAGTGAAGCCTCTGGCTAGAAGCACTGAAGGATACCACACCTATAGAAAACACCCCACTACCACACATCACTGAGGTGGTTGTGGGGAGACTATGTAGTGTTGGGTGCATGGCCGAAGGCCATGCGCCCAATAACACACTTATACCTTCTTCATGATGTATTTTCTATGGCTTCCTTGTACGCACAGAAAATGAGGGGTCCAATAAGGACAGAATTTGAGTCCGTGCAGTGCACGGGGAACTTGTAACAGTTCTAAGGACACGTGTGGTGTTAGGGAACATTGAAATTGACACCATGCCATAATTGCAATACTTTTTCCTATGGTTATTGTATTCATCAGTATGCCACCATGGGTGGCACATGCTACAGTTGTTGTGGCCAGGGCCTAGAGTCTTGGATGCATATCACACCCATGGATACCCCCTTACTAATTAGTATCGAGTGCCTGGTTGTGGGCAGTGTGTGTACTCTTGGGTGCAAGGCTGAAGGCCATGCCCACAACAACAAAGCTATAACCTCTTCACTTACAAGCCCACATGGGTTTCATGTAGTGCAGTGGTTGTGGACAAGATGTGTACTTTTGGGTGCATGGTTGCAGGCTGTATGCCATACACCCAAGCATGCACCCAACAGGAAACTTGTAAGCACTGTAGTTATAAGACACTTCACAACCATATATTGAAATGTATGGCCATACACCTACAATTCTAGGCCCTGCGCACAAACAGTGCAGCATTTCAGAGCTACAGAGACACCCCTAGTATTGAACATCATTCAGGTGGCTGTGGGGGAGTCTGCAGTCATGAGTGCATGGGCGCAGGCCATGCACCCAAAAGCACAGTTATATGTAGTGTACTTACAAGGTACAATGGGTACGATATGGTGTGGTAGTGCATCACTCTGGCGGCTGTGGGGAGGGGCTGCAATCATGGGTGCATGGCCAAAGGCCATGCCCACAAAAGTATATTTGTTCATAGTGTACTTATATGGTTTGTTATGTTATGTTACTTTGCATTTATATAGCGCCTTATGTACCATTGGTATAGTCTGAAGGCGCTGGTAGGTTGAACGTCCTCGGGAACCGAAGTTCAAGTCAGTAGAGAGAGCTGAGAGAGTCAAAAGGTGCGTGTGAGCACCGGATATGTGTGCAGCTGGTGTGGCATTTGTATGATAGCTGCTTTTTAGAGTAGGTGTGGTGGTTGGGAGATCAGGAGTATGTGTTCGTTCTGGCCAGTTGTAATCCAGACCGATTCCGGCTGCGTTAGGCCTGAGGAGAACGCCTAGGCTGGAGGGTGTGTAACCAGCAGTGCTTAGATAGGGTGATGGGGAGCATGAGGCAGATGATGGTATGAGAACAGTTATACCGAATGGTGTCATAGTATCGCAGTGTTCTATTTGAGTGGTGGTGTAAAGAAGAGAGTAAGCGTGGAGATGTGAATATGGTGGTTTACTGTAGGTGCTTGAGATCGAGCCCACTCCAA
Source organism: Ambystoma mexicanum (assembly GCF_040938575.1). Classification (NCBI taxonomy): domain Eukaryota; kingdom Metazoa; phylum Chordata; class Amphibia; order Caudata; family Ambystomatidae; genus Ambystoma; species Ambystoma mexicanum. The sequence continues at coordinate 173,883,699 of NC_090925.1, forward strand.
TAGTTCCATGTACTCCATCCGTTCCATGTACTCTGACTGTTCCGTGCATTACGACTGTTTCAAGCACTCAGACCATTCCTTTCGGTGCTCTTTTAGACGTTCCATGCCCTCCAAACCATTCCATGTATGTCACGCCATTCTGTGCATTCCAATCCATTCCATGCACTCCAATCCGTTCCATGCATTGCAACCTTTTTATGCACTGCTCCATTTGTTCGTTCTACCCACGTTATCCTTTCTCCATCCATCATCCTTCCACATACGTCATCTTTACAAGTTCCATCCACTTAAACTGGTTCCACCCATTTCACACGTTACATCCACTTCACCCATTCCAAACACATCATCCGTTCATTCACCTACTTCATCCGTTCTACCATTTCACCCGTACCACCCACTTCACCCATTTTACATCAGTTCATCCATTCCAGCCACACACTACACCCGTTCCATCCCCATACTACACCCGTTCCATCCCCATACTACACCCGTTCCATCCCCATATTATACCTGTTCCATCCCCATACTACGCCCTTTCCATCCCCATACTACGCCCATTCCATTCCCATACTACTCCCGTTCCATCCCCATACTACACCCATTCCATCCCCATACTACGCCCGTTCCATCCCCATATTTCGCCCGTTCCATCCACATATTTCGCCCGTTCCATCCACATACTTCATGCGTTCCATCCACTTACTTCATGCGTTCCATCCACTTACTTCACCTTTTCCATCTTCTAAATTCAACTTTGTACAGGGAGGATATTAGGCAACCAAATTCAATTTTGCACAGAGAGGATATTAGGCGCACTTCAAAATTCAACCAAGGCACGCTAATAGGCACACTTCTAAATTCAACCAGGGCAGGCTATTAAGCACACTTCTAAATTCAATCAGGGCAGGCTACCAGGCACACTTCTAAATTCAACTTTGCACAGCGATGATATTAGGGACGCTTCTGAATTCAACTAAGACACGCTAATAGGCACACTTCTAAATTCAACCAGGGCAGGCTATTAGGCACACTTCTAAATTCAACCAGGGCACGCTATTAGGCACACTTCTAAATTCAACCAGGGCACGCTATTAGGCACGCGTCTAAATTCAACCAAGGCAGGCTATTAGGCACACTTCTAAATTCAAATTTGCACAGCGATGATATTAGGAAGGCTCCTGAATTCAACCAGGGCACGCTAATAGGCACACTTCTAAATTAATCCAGGGCACGCTATTAGGCACACTTCAAAATTCAACCAGCGCAGGCTATTAGGCACACTTCTAAATTCAACCAGGGCAGGCTATTAGGCACACTTCTAAATTCAACCAGGGCAGGCTATTAGGCACACTTCTACATTCAACCAGGGCAGGCTACTAGGCACACTTCTAAATTCATCTTTGCACAGCGATGATATTAGGGACGCTTCTGAATTCAACCAGGGCACGCTAATAGGCACACTTCAAAATTCATCCAGGACACGCTATTAGGCATACTTCTAAATTCAACCAAGGCACGCTATTAGGCACACCTCTAAATTCAACTATGCTACAGGGAACACTTTCTAAATGCACTTTCTAAATGCAATTATGCCACATATATGCTATAGGGCAGACTTTTTAAATGCAATTATGACACAGATAAGCTATATGGTAGACCTTTGGACTTCTGCTATGTTAATGTTAAAAGATATTTGTACCATGCACTATCACCACCAGAGTGGTCCCCTGGCACTCTGGCAGCTATGAAAGAGGGAGGGTGGGGTGAGTTAGTGGGAGTAATTTGGAAAAGTGAAAGATAGTAGTGATGTGATGTTGGCAGCCTCAGCCCAGTGGGTCCGTTGGCTGGGCGTGGGGTGTTTTATGGTCGCTAGTCGTTGTGTGCTGTTGTGCAAGTCTATGTGCGGTTTGTTTTGTTGTTGCAGTGTAGTGAAGTTTGTGCGGATTGCTGTGTTTTAGGCTTGTGGTTGTGTGTGGTTAGAGTTTGAGAGGTGTATGCAGAGGGATGCAATTGTTAGTGGATTGGTTAGTTGGCATTGTTGTCCTTGCAATTATGTCTAGGTGTGACGCTTGCTATCATTCACTATACCATCGGAGTGTGGCGCTTGGTCATTCCAATATTCTGTCTAGATGTGAGGCAGGTTAGTGATTGCGATCCCATTCCAGTGTTGCACTTGTCATTATTCACAGTTTCATCTAAGTATGGCACATGCTAACATTCATATTTCTGTCTAGCTGCGACGCAAGCTAAGGTTGAGAATTACATCTAAGGGTAGCACAATGCTAACATTCACATTTCTGTCTAGATGCGACGCAAGCTAAGGTTGAGAATTCCATCTAAATGTGGTACGTGCTAACATTCACATTTCTGTCTAGATGCGACGCAAGCTAAGTTTGCGAATTCCAACTATGTGTGGTATGTGCTAACATTGGCTAGTGTTTTAGTGGGTCATTCAATGCAACATTTACATTCCAGTCTGGATTGGCTTTAGGCTGATGACGAAAAATCTCTCCGGGTATGCATGTTGTAATTCTATGACAATTACGTTATGGAGAGGTAAGGTAGACTGGTAAGGGCTTTCTGGAGTAGAGTGATTGCTCCACACCCCACCCATACCACACTTACAGTTTGTTGGTGTCTGTTGGCTTCCTTTGCTTCCCCTGCTGACACCTGCAGACACATCTTGGAGCCCCCTCTGTTGGAGCCGCACTTTGCCTTGGGGCCCTTAGCCAAAGGGGCTGCGGTTAGGGGGCTGCCCTGGGAAGGTGGATTAAGAGCACTGGAAGAGCCAATCATGGTGAGGGGGTGGGCAGGGAGGTGGGCGGAGGGATGGAATCTGAACAGGTGGCTGCACTCGAGTCACTAGACCCTGGCAACTGCAAACTTTGGCCACTTGGAGGCCGTGGGATCAACGGGAGGCAGGAGCGAGACAGATAGGGAACAATGGGGATTGAGGGATGGGGGAGGAGGGGAAGGCACAAAGGCCAACAAAACACTATTTTAAAATTCCAAACTCCAAAATGGAGCAGCAACGAGGCCAGCACTCACCTGCTCCCCAGATGAAATGGGAGCAGGTGGCTGCACTCGGGTCACTAGACCCTGGCAACTGCGGACTTTGGCCACTAGGAGGCCGTGGGCGGGACGGGAGGTGGGAGGGAGAGGAAGACAATTAGGGAACAATGGGGATCGAGGGATGGGGAGGAAGGCGCACAGGCCTACGAAACACTTTTTAAAAAAAGAAAGAGAAAAAAATGCAAGCTCCAAAATGGAGCACTAACGAAGCCAGCACTCACCTGCTTCCCGGGTGGAATGGGAGCCGGTGGCTGCACTTGGGTCACTAGAACCTGGCAACTGCAGACTTTTGGCCACTTGGAGGCCGTGGGCAGGACGGGAGGAGGGAGGGGGAGGGAGAGGGAGACAGGTAGGGAACAATAGGGATCGAGGGATGGGGGAGGAAGGCACATGCACAGGCCTACGAAATACTTTTTCAAAAAAAAAGAAGAAAGAGAAAAAAATGCAAGCTCCAAAATGGAGCACTAACGAAGCCAGCACTCACCTGCTTCCCGGATGGAATGGGAGCCGGTGGCTGCACTCGGGTCACTAGACCCAGGCAACTGCAGACCTTTGGCCACTTGGAGGCCGTGGGAGGGACGGGAGGCAGGAGGGAGACAGGTTGGGAACAATGGGCATTGAGAGATGGGAGGAGGGGAAGGTGCAAAGGGCAACAAAACACTATTTTAAAATTGCAAACTCCAAAATGGAGCAGCAACGAGGCCAGCACTCACCTGCTTCCCTGATGGAATGGGAGCAGGTGGCTGCACTCCGGTCACTAGACCCTGGCAATTGCGGACTTTGGCCACTTGGAGGCCGTGGGCGGGACGGGAGGTGGGAGGGAAAGGGAGACAGGTAGGGAACAATGGGGATCGAGGGATGGGCGAGGAAGGCGCACAGGCCTACGAAACAATTTTCAAAAAAAAGAAAGAGAAAAAAATGTAAGCTCCAAAATGGAGCACTAACGAAGCCAGCACTCACCTGCTTCCCGGGTGGAATGGGAGCCGGTGGCTGCACTCGGGTCACTAGACCCTGGCAACTGCAGACGTTTGGCCACTTGGAGGCAGCGCGATGGGAGGTGGGAGGGGGAGGGAGAGGGAGACAGGTAGGGAACAATGGGGATCGAGGGATGGGGGAGGAAGGCGCATGCACAGGCCTACGAAACACTTTTTCAAAAAAAAGAAAGAGAAAAAAATGCAAGCTCCAAAATGGAGCACTAACGAAGCCAGCACTCACCTGCTTCCCGGGTGGAATGGGAGCCGGTGGCTGCACTCGGGTCACTAGACCCTGGTAACTGCAGACTTTTGGCCACTTGGAGGCCGTGGGCGGGACGGGAGGCGGAAGGGGAAGGGAGAGGGAGACAGGTAGGGAACAATGGGGATCGAGGGATGGAGGAGGAAGGCGCACAGGCCTACAAAACACTTTTTCAAAAAAAAGAAGAAAGAGAAAAAAATGCAAGCTCCAAAATGGAGCACTAACGAAGCCAGCACTCACCTGCTTCAATGGATGTTATATGGTGTGGTAGTAGTGGCCAGGATGCAGAGTTATTGAACAAAGTAATAAGCACTGCAGTTGTAAGTAACTATGCCTTTTAAATACTGTATACCCATACATTCATAATGCTATGGCCTCAAACTCACCTCGGTAGCCTGTGGCTACAAACTACTGCACCATATCACAGCTATTGGTACACTTGTACTATGCAACATCATTAAGATGGTTGTGGGGAGGGCGTAGCGTTTTGGGAGCATGGCCAAAGGCCATGCACCCAAGACTGAAGTCATAAGCAGTGGAGTTACAAGTGAATATGGGTGTGGTGTAATGCGCTTGTTGTGTGGACGCCCTAATGTCTTGCCTGCATGGCTGCAGACGATGGTCCAAAAAGTAAATTTATAAGTAGCTAATTTACAAGGACCATGGTTTTGATATGCAGCTATGGTTGTGGCTAGGACTTATACTCCTTGTACCTTGGTCGTAAGGCGTACATGGTAGGTTACGCACCGAAGATGCAAGGGCCAGCCGACAGGCACTGCATCATATTAGTACCATAGATTAGACGTGTAGATTTGCATGTGTAGAAAATGACTGCCAATATACTTACTCCTTACTTTGTTCAGAATCCACATAGAATTTTTAAATGGTTATCGTACTTGGAGGAAGTATCCCTTTTTCCATTTCTGTGATAAAAGAAACAGGTATGTTAGACTTAGCATTTTTTGAAAATGTACTACATTGCTTAATAGACAGTTTTCCTTTTTTTTACACTCATATTTAGTTTACAAACCAGTGTACTGTGCATTGCGCTCAGTTTCTGTGTTCGCTTTTCTTATCCTTGGGTCTGGGAAAAAAATCCTTGTCAGATTAAAAAAACCTTCATTTACTATGGTACTAACTACTTCCTTGTTTCCTTTGAGTGTTTCCTTCATCTTTCCGATTAATGTTATGTTTGTTGCCTTCCTGCCGATTTTTACCAACAGTTAGATACCTGTAGGCGTATTCTGACTGTGCATTTGTTCCTACAGCTTTGTGATATTCATTCATTTGTGTTGTTGTTATATCCTGTTTCCTTCATCTTTTCCATTGATGTTATGTTTGTTGCTTTCCTGCCGATTTTTAACAACAGTTAAGGCATATTAATATGCCTGTAGGTATATTCTACATGTGCATTTGTTCCCAACGATCTGTGATATTCATTTCTTTGTGTCATTCTTACATCCTCTTGGGTAGTTAGATACCTGTTGGCGTATTCTAACTGTTTTTAGTCTTTCACATATATATGTATTTGTTTAAATCTTGAAGTACACATTATTTCGTACATTTTGGCTTTAAGAAAATTAAATACGCATTTGTAAGATTAGCTGGAAATCTCTGATTTAGAGTAATGGTGCTATCATTACATTTGAACCATCCACAATTCTTTTTAATGTGTGTAGTGTAGTGACCTGCATTGGTTGTAGCTCCTGCATGGTAGATTATACCTACTGTTGTAAAGGTTTTCTTTCCAAGTGACACTTGACCATGTGTGAATCCAGTCAGTTTGCAGTTGTTTTTGGTGCCATCTGCATTATAACATAGAAGCATAAGTATTATGTAGGCACTATGTGATTGTATCAGTAAGGTGGAGCGATTGTCTGAATTGCAAATAGTACATAATCTGCCATGGGTTGCATGTTGTACAAGTTGCTGAAATGGAATGCTCTCACAATTTGGTATGGAAACATACACAAATCGCTCATTTGGGATTTCTTCCTGTATCACTTTGCTACAGAGAGTGCATGTATGTTTCCACATGTACGAAATCTGAAAGATTTCATTTACAGGTATGCTTTTGTTTTCCAATACTAATAGTATGTACATTAGAAATTATTGTGGATCTTCTTGTGAGTTCATAGTGAATCTCACCATTCCAGCACAGTCGTCCAATTGTTGCCTTATTCCATGAACTCTGTATGTGTTGTCAGGATTGCTTGTTGCATTTCTATGCAGCACTAACATTTGCAAACACAATTGGTCTGTACTGTGGAGCTAAATATTGTTAACAATTGGTGCCAATTGAAATAGAATATTCATTGCTACATTTGCATAGCAACTTACACCACTTTCATTTGCAAATTTGAATGGTCCAGCATTTTTCGGAATTTCTGTTGCTTCTTTGCCAACGTCCCTGGTTTACATTCCCTAAAATGTTCTTCTATGTTTACAGTAATTGATGAAACTTTAGCTTCTTTTCTTTTCTTTCCGGAATTTGCTGTTGGATTCTGTTGCATTTCTGTTTCATTTAGTTTTCTTTTACCACGTTTTACTTTATCTGGAACAGGGTATTGCTTCAGATGAGGGGTGTACAGTGAACACAATCTATTGTATTCTAGAGTGCAAGGAATATCAGCTTTGACTTTACTTGCATCAAAGTTCATTAGCAATAGACCGTCAAGTGTACGTAAGCGTGATAATGCTACGTAGCTCATGCCTTCCTTAAAGGCTGTGTTTCCTATATCTATCAATGCTTTGTCTAGGGTAAGACCTTGGGAATTATGAATGGTAACTGCATATGCAAGAGTTAGAGAAAATTGCTCTCTACGTACATACATGTCTTTGAAGAGAAGGAATCGAGCAATTGAGCGCCCTATCCTTTTCACTTCTGAAACTTTATCAAAGAGAATATTGACAAACTGAATGTTGCTATCACATGGTATGATTGAAAGCCAACAACTGTGCCAAGTGCTCCATTAACTAGCCCTTGCTCTATGTCAAGGTTACGTTTAAGCATTACTCTACAATTTAAGGATAATATTTTTTCCAACCCAGCTTTGTTGGAGATTGAATTTCCTAAACTATTTAGTCTTGTTGTGGCTTGCTCACACATGGGTACTGTCATACCATGTACGTCTAGTTTGTCTGTGGTGTACATTTCCAGTATTGGTTGCATTTCTTTACTTAACATTGTTTCATTGAATTTGAAACAGCTTGCAAGAGTTGGCATTAAGGCCATACAATTGACATTTTTTGTGTGCGCTATTTGTTCCATAATATCAGTTGCACATGCATTGTCACCATAAAGTGTATGTATGTGCCGGTTTTTCAATACAACTTGTGCTTCTTGCGATAATAAACCAACTCTAATACTTTTTAAGATGTTGGCATAAGTGAGATCTGCAGATTGCCCCACGTTCTCAGTTAATTTTCTATATTAGAAATGTGGCCAAAGGTTAACATGACCTATGCTGCCAATAGTTTTCCGGCAGAGTTTGTGGTCTAAGGTTTTAAAAATCGGTTCACCTTTCACTGGTGTCAATTGTAGAAGATCTCCGAAAACGATAATGTGTTCCCCTGCAAATAGTTCTTTGTTGTTACTTTTAAGTACTTCTTGCAATCTGAGATGAATCAAAGCCAACATTAGGTTGGAGACCATGCTCACTTCTTCTATTAGTAGCATTTTCATTTGTTTCAATACTCTGTGTAATTCCATTACAGTTTCTGCAGAAAGTTTGTAGTAGTCTAATTTATTTTGATGGTCTACTGCAAGCAGTAGTAATCAGTGTAAAGTGACACCGCCTATGTTGTAGGCAGCTAGACCTGTGGGGGCCATTACAACAGCTGACAGTTTGTTGTTTGTCAATTGTTGAAGGAACTTGCTGATGATTTTGATTAAGAATGTTTTCCCTGATCCAGCTTCACCACTGACATACAGCGGTATAGGTATGTAATTTTGGCAGGTACATTCTTTATTTTCGTGTTGTACACCCTGTACAATTTGTTTTGTTACATCTTCAAAAATGGTGCGCTGATCGTTGTTAAGTTTTGCTTGTTGTACAGTTAAGTCTTTTCTCCATGGTTTGAAACGTTGTAACAGAGACATATAATATAGTTCTTTCTGTTGAGGACTTTTTAATGACAATTTTACATGATTAATTAAGCTTTGTTTGGTTAGTTTCATTAAGCTCCCTTCACAGTCGGTCACTCTATATCTACGTTTACTTTCCTCTGGTTTTACATTATTTTTGTATGCAACGTTTTGAGCTATGTGGTATAGACACATGCTTTCCAGAGTGCTACTCCTGTTTGGATAGTATGTGTCCAGTAAATTGTTTTTCAAAATGTCTTGGCTGTTGGGATCATTTCTGGCAATTGTTTCTATGTCCTCATATGATTTTAGCACTCTTTTTCTAGATTTTGCAGGACGAAGACTGAGCCATACTATGTTGTCTGATTTTCCATACAAAGCAGTACGGGTTAAATTATCTGCTGCTTCATAGGCACCACATTCTCTATGAGAGAGCATTTTTATGCCTAGGCTGTACAATTTCTGTGATAATGTTTTGTCTGATGCTAGGTCATCCCAGAGATCTTGAAGCTTTGTTTTTTCTGCTTTTGTTAAGTAGGCTGTAACATATAGTGCAACAGCAGTGGAATTGTCTGCAATGTACTGCACATCTATGTTTGCATTCCATAAGAGGGCAATGATTGCATTGTAATCATTGATATATTTTGATTCTTCCCTTCTTTTTATTTAATATGTGTTCTTAGGTGATTTACCTTTAACACTATGTTGAACTGAAGACATGAAGTTGTTTACTTCACCTGTTTCTGTAACTGGTCTAGGGAAACCAAAGCGGCATTTGGTGTAGTATTTACCTTTGTTTTTGTATTTGCGGCGAAAATATTTGCCACATTTGTGTCTTTGAAATTGTAAAATCTACCCATGCAGCTCACTATGTGTCTGTTGACAAGGGATTTCACAAGTGACATATTTTTGGATAAACTGCAAAACAGTACTGTCACTGTCGTGACCAAATTTAGGTGAACCTTTGATCCATAACTGCATGTGAATATGTGGTGCTCCTCTCGCTTAATATTCTTTTCTCCAAAAGAAGTGCTGCACTTCTTCAAGGGGAGGAACAGTTTTATTGCAAATAAAGTGTAGCATGGCAATGAAAAGATGATGGAAATATCTTGACACATTAACTGGATCGAGAGAGCAAGGTTCTCCAGGTGTTAATATATCTATGTTGTTTTTGTTGCTGTTTGCTATGCGTAGGAACTCATGTAAATCTTTCCATGCATATTCGGCACAACTTAGCGTAACAAACCAAGTCGGTGGTCCTAGGTTTCTGCTCATAAAACGCACGTCTCTGTGCCGCCAGAACCAGTATTCCTCTGCACCACACATGTTTGCAAACAAATTTGTTATACTTCATTGTAAAACCTCATCTTTTTCCTGTACTTTTTGTATTAACTGCGTAGCTGACATATTTTGAAAGTGGGTACCAGATTTAAGAATGTGTGCAACTCCATAACATAATGTTGCTAATTCACTTTCATAGAGTAGGTGGAATATGTATTCCACATTTTGTCTAAATCTGGGATCTTGCGAATACATTTGTAATGAACGGTATTCTGATGCCCCAATCTGAGTGGGTCTATCATCGTATCTTCCACCTTTGCCAGTTGGAAATAGCAGTGGAAAAGCACGTGCTTCTATACTTTTTACCAAAATACTCATTGGTGACCCTTTGTTTTGTCGCATTTGGTAAGTTTCTAGTACATCATCTATGCTTTCATTGGAATGCAATGGATGAATAGTGTAATGGTCCAAAAGAGTGGATACTGTAGCAGGATCCAGAAGTTCAAATTGTCCAGTTTCTGATGGCTCTTGAATTATTTCAGTTGTTTCGCTTAAGCTTTCATCAATATTTATTTCCTTGTAGTACTCATTATTGTCTTTTAGATATTGCAATGCTTGTCTAACTTTGTGTAAATCCACTAATTGTTGCCATATTTTTTAATCCTTTGTTGATACTCCATTTACCAAGACTATTAAAGAATGCTGTATTGAATGTTCCACTCCTAGAGTGTGTACATTTTCTGTTAGATCTAATGGCAAATAAACTACTTTGTCACGAATGCCTTTCACTAATTCAGGGGAAGGTAATTTTGCTGTTTTTAGATGAAGGCGTATAATTGCTTGAAATGGGTGAACTGTTTGAATTATTATGCTCTCACACAAATTGAGCTGCTGCAGGATTTTTGCTAATGGAAACAATTCCAAATTATTTGTAATAGCACGTGAAGGAGTGTGGTTGTTGTCTAATTTTGTAGTACAGTAACTGCAACATATTAGGCGTTCAGTTAGTTCATATTTGTTTTCTGCTAAAAGGTCGAGAGCTAATTCAAACCATTTAGAATCTTCATTGTCTTCTATTTTGTATGCTATGTCCACATTTTTTGTGTTCATTTTGTAAAACGTTCTGCGGCAACACACACACACATGGTTTGGTACTTCAGCCAATGACCTTTTAAATTTTACTATTTCTTTTCTGTATGTGTGTAATAGAAGGTTGCTATGTGTAGAATTGCTGCTACTATGTTCTAAAACTGTTGCATTTTGTAAGTGGCTCTCACTTCCAAAATACTTTCTCTGAATATGGTCAATTTCTTCTTGTAAGTATTTGGGTGTACCATGCAGAAGAGTGGTATTTAAGTTGCCTAGTACTGAAGCTGTACTTTTTGCATAGTATATATTATACACTAGATTTCTCACATTGGAATGATGTATTGATATCCTTTTGATATCATGGAAGGTACTTTTGCAAATAGCCCCAGAAATGCAGGCTAATGAATGTCCTTTTAGTCCTGTGTATTTCCGCACTGGACAAATATCCATATTTTGGAGCACTTTCATTTTACTTTTCTCTCTACCTTTTACATATTGATTAAGGAACTGACGTAAAGATTTGAACGCTTTGTTTGGAATGGTACACATTGATGTGCACGGCCATTTGTATACTGCACGGTGTGGTTCTGCTGAATCGAGAGGTAATTCTGAGTTTTCAGGGAATACATTTGTAAGCAGTGTTTCTTGTTCCATGATGGTAGTATTGATTTTCTCATGCCCTCGTCCACTGCTATGGATGGCAATTGTGTTTGTTTGATTTTGTTTGTATGCTTCTTCATTAAAATATGGTTCTGTGGTTGTTGTGTGACTCCATTCACCACCACGAACATGTAAGAAATTATTTTTGTTCACATTCCGTTTATTGCTCAGTTTCCTTTGTAGTTTAGTACTTAGTTTTGTTAGTGCTTTCATCCTATTTAACACTAATAAAAAAAACCTTCCTTTTGAGAAGGATTGCACTGTCCATGAGACCTTATAGGATTAAATTTCAACGGTAGGTTTTAAGGGGTGAGGATGATTTCGGTCCTCTTCTTAGTAGATTCTGAAGGACTCTGTGACAAAACATTTTTGATAAAATACTTTTTTTACTATGCGTTCTTGTTACACTATCAGGATTATTAGAAGCATTGTTAGCTGTACTGGAAGTACTTTTTTTGACAACATTTTTGTGTTTTGTGACACATTTTGATGGAGGAGGTAAGATTTCGGTGGTTGAGACTTCCTTTGTTTTGCTAACCAACTGAATTAGCTGGTTTGTTCCAACATGTTCTACAAACTCTGCAACAGGTGGATTCTTACATTGGGCACTTTTATTTTTTATTTGCTCTACTTTTGCGTTCCTTTCTACGGAGTTGCCTTTTGGTAGGCATTCTTTGGTGTCTGTTGAAAAAAAAGGTATACTTTGGTCTGTTGTCCAATGTCTGTGTGCTGTGTGCATGTGTGCATGAGTCTGATGGGGAAGGTCTTTGTCATGGTGTGTCGATGTGCATTGGACTCTTGCAATGATTTGGTAAGGCTACTTTATTGTTTCTATACTACTACAATGTGCTTCAGATGAGAGTACAAAGTGGCCTACTTGTGACGAAAACCATTATTAATAAACGAAATGCCATGAACTTGCAACAGCAACTTCTTTTCTAAATCTAACCTTCTAAGGATTACGTATGTTATTTGAGTTCCAAATACACAGGGATTTGTGAGCCATTTTGCCTGTTATTCTTTGTTCAATAAATGGATATTTGTAGATAGAATGGTTTAGAAATCAATGTTTGCTTTGGCGCCCAAAATAAACAAATAACCCACACAGCCTCTTTGAGGAGTAGTTACAATATAAAGGTAGTACTGTACTTACTTTTTTTCACAATATAACCAGGTTTCTTCGGGTATGTCGTCTGCAGTGTAGATGCTGTTGATTCTCAGGAGAGTAGTCTTAACTGTGGTGCAAAAAAACAAAATCAATTACTTAGTGTGTTTACAGCAGTGATGATACTGCACACATTAATTGTGCTTCTTTCATCACAGCATTCTACTTTCATATTTCAACCCAGTGCATGTGTGCATTTCACTTCACTCTGTGCAGTCTTTCCATGGTATTTGCAATATGGTACTTGAAAGTCCTTCAAAATTGCTAACAATTTTAAGTTTATGGAAATGCCTTGTTTTTTACACGGTGTACTATGTATAGGAGCGAGGTTTGTAAGCGATAGGGCACAGTAGTAGATGGGGAAAAATGTCTACTTGCAAATTAAAAGCACAATGCCAAAAAATCGGGAGACCCTGTAATGGAGGTCCCAACCTATATATATATGTTGAATCAACAGCTGAATGAAGTGGACACCCCCCCACTTAAACCTAACCAGAGAAATTCAAAGGGACTCATGTGGTGTTGAATTATGCGAAAATGGGTTTATAATGTTACAACATACTGGTATTCAAAGGCATTGTGTTTATAAAGTCGAAAATGGCATTACCATGTTGTAGTCTGGTGGCAAAGCACAGAATGGACAATTAGATATTATATATGCAGACAGAAAATCACCTGGGCTAAATGCCTTTAACAAAAATGCATGTACTTAAATTGTAACTAAAAGATGAAGAACTGAGTAGTGCTCAAAGTCTGTAATAATGAGCTCATTTTAAAAGTTGAGACGTTCAGGGACATAAGCCTTCAGAAACTTGATTAAGGAGCAGAAACCAGACAGGCCTGGTCGAAACTCTTATCTGAAAAGTCCAGCTGCACAATTATAAGTTGAACCGAGCACCGAGACAGAGTGAGGAATGCATGTTAGAACGTATCTCATTTTTGAAGGGTTTAGTCCAATTAAATTTAATTGGACAATGAGCTAATGTAAGGATGTAAGTGCTTAAGACTGTGCAGGGAGAGGTGGGGGCATTTCTGCTCTCTCCCATTTTGCTATAAATATGTCTGTGTCATGCTGGGAGGGGATTGCTCTTGGAGGCAGGGAACTTGGGCACTGCTGTTAGGGCTGCGCTGTGTCAGCTATGAGGTAATAAACCCTTATGAACTTAACAGTCTCTGCGCTGATTTTCAGTGGTCCTTATTGAATTGTGATGGAGTATTTGAATCCTGCACCCCAACCTCCTCAAGGTGCAGCCACTTTGTCTTAAGGTATTCAAGGGCCAGCTCTGATCCCATGGGCCCGTCAGAGGTCACTAGATCCTCGTTTACACTTGGTAGCAAGAGGACGGTTTCTGACCATCGATTATTGATTAAAAAAAAAAATGTCACCTAATGGCCGTTGACAAAGTAACTTTAGGTCTTGGGCAATATCACGAGTCCTTCGCCATTTCGGGCTGAGTGGACTATGAAGCTCCCCATAGACAATGACTGCAGGCAGGGCCTGAAGGGACCCGACACATCACGGCGGACCAGCAGACCAGACGGTAACCTAAAGAAGGCAGTGATCGAGAGGGGGGAGAACAGAAGATGAGTGAAAAACTGCCATAGCCAAAAGAGACAGGAACATGGGGAAAAAAGAATAATGGCAGCCAAGATATGGGAACAAAACAAATACGTTAACTGCATTTAAAAATTAATAATAAGAGTAAAATATGAATGAGGGACATGCATGCAAGTGTTCAGGGTTTGTGTACATGTCACGCTATGTATGTGTCTACATTTGTATGTTGCGGCATGTGGCTCGCTTCATGGCATATCTATTTGCATGCACAGTTAAAACAGTGGAACTTGTATAAAAATGATATTTTAAGCTGAATAAAAAATTGGCGTCAAGCCAAGCTTTTGAAATTGCTAAAATGTCCATCAAAAGAAGTGGGCAAATATTGTAGTTTAGAGAACACAAATTCGTGGTGATTGCAGCCCAAACAGAGTTAGACAACCTGTCAGAAGTGCAAAAATGCTGGTACACTTTTAGTGAACACATTCAGGGTAATTCATAGAATTTCACACAAAAGTGGCGCACATGGCTGGCGCACAGTGTGCGCGTGCGAATGTCTGCGCCAGCCTTGTGTGTTAAAATCGATTTCCGTGCACAGCGTATTCATGGATTTCCGCCTCCAAAACCAGCCGTGGCACAGCAGTGCCAGTTACGCCCCAAAGAACGCCCCTAGCGCAAGGAAAAGCCATCAAAATCCTCAATCCAGCGCAAAGGGCTTCGCTAACCCTGGACCAGTTTACAGGGCAGCCAAACAGCAAACGCCAAGCGGGGAATGTGTATTACTGGGGTTCGTGTGAAGTTTCACATGCGAAAGGGCCTATGCGAGTGGGGTACGTGTATAACTGGGGTTTGTGGGAAGTTTCACACGCAATTTCAGCAGGGTACGTGTATTTCGGTGGTTCACGTGAAGTTTCACACGCGAAAGGGCCTGTGCGAGTGGGGTACATGTATAACTGGGGTTTGTGTGAAGTTTCACACATGAAAGGGCCTGTGCGAGTGGGGTACGTGCATAACTGGGGTTCACGTGAAGTTTCACATGCGATTACAGCAGGGTACGTGTATTACGGGGGTTTGCGGGAAGTTTCACACGCGAAAGGGCCTGTGCGAGTGGGGTATCTGTATAACTGGGGTTCGCAGGAAGTTTCACACGCGAAAGGGCCTGTGCGAGTGGGGTACGTGTATAACTGGGGTTCGCATGAAGTTTCACACGCGATTGGTGCAGGGTACATGTATTACAGGGGTTCGCGGGAAGTTTCACACATGAAAGGGTCTGTACGAGTGGGGTACCTGCAGGCAGCCCACACCACAGGGGACTACCCCCCACCCCTGATCATGTCCCGCAGGCAGCCCATCCACCATGGGCATGCCCCCCAACCAAGCCACATGTCACCTTGCACCCCTAACCCTAGCAGTCAGGGGCACCTGCCAGCAGGCCCCCACACATGTCCCCCTGCACCCCCACCCCCCAGCAGTCAGGGGCACCTGCCAGCAGGCCCCCACTCATGTCCCACACATGTCCCCCTGCACCCCCACCCCCAGCAGTCAGGGGCACCTGCCAGCAGGCCCCCACTCATGTCCCACACATGTCCCCCTGCACCCCCACCCCCCAGCAGTCAGGGGCACCTGCCAGCAGGTCCCACACATGTCCCCCTGAACCCCACCCCCCAGCAGTCAGGGGTACCTGCCAGCAGGCCCCACACATGTCCCCCTGCACCCCCACCACCCAGAAGTCAGAGGCACCTGCCAGCAGGCCCCCACACATGTCCCCCTGCACCCCCACCCTCCAGCAGTCAGGGGCACCTGCCAGCAGGCCCCCACTCATGTCCCACACATGCCCCCTGCACCCCCACCCCCCAGCAGTCAGGGGTACCTGCCAGCAGGCCCCCACTCATGTCCCACACATGTCCCCCTGCACCCCCACCCCCCAGCAGTCAGGGGCACCTGCCAGCAGGCCCCCACTCATGTCTCCCAGCCCCCCCACCCTGCAGCAGTCAGGGGCGCCTGCCAGCAGGCGCCCACACATGTCCCCCTGCACCCCCACCCCCCAGCAGTCATGGGCACCTGCCAGCAGGCCCCCACACATGTCCCCCTGCACCCCCACCCCCCAGCAGTCAGGAGCACCTGCCAGCAGGCCCCCACTCATGTCTCCCAGCCCCCCCCACCCCGCAGCAGTCAGGGGCGCCTGCCAGCAGGCCCCCACTCATGTCCCCCAGCCCCCCACCCCCCAGCATTGACAGGCACCTGCCAGCAGGCCCCCACACATGTCCCCCTGCACCCCCACCCCCCAGCAGTCAGGGGCACCTGCCAGCAGGCCCCCACACATGTCCCCCTGTACCCCCACCCCCCAGCAGTAAGGGGCACCTGCCAGCAGGCCCCCACTCATGTCCCACACATGTCCCCCGGCACCTCCACCCCCCAGCAGTCAGGGGCACCTGTCAGCAGGCCCCCACACATGTCCCACACATGTCCCCCTGCACCCCCACCCCCCAGCAGTCAGGGGCACCTGCCAGCAGGCCCCCCACACATGTCCCCCCCGACAGGTCATCACACTCCAGACCCATGGCCCTCATGGCCACCCAAATCCCACCCCAGTCCAAACACCCCACATTGAATTCCCAAAGTCATGATTGAAAATACATAACCAGCATGGTCATAAATGAATCAATGTCCCTCAGACCCACGCAATGGTGACACATGACTGTGAAAAGATTAACATTGTGACATGCACAAAACAAATGATATAAGACCACATTAGTAAAGTATATAATAAATGTGTATTCAATAATTAACCAAATGAATAAAACAAAATCACACAATAATGGAAATAATGAAGAAAAAGCTGCATGTCCAAAATATTTAAAAAAAAATGTGTAAAAGCAGAATCCAAATCAATCCAAAAGCAAATGGGTCCAAAGAGTCTGTCTGTCCAACCAAATCCAAAGTGTAAAATTAAGACACATCCATTGATCCATGGTAAAAAAGAAACTTAAATGAAGTGAAATCCAATGTTGAACTATATACAAAGTACAAATCCAGGGTCCATGAGCCCAACCATTGAAAGGAAAACTACAAAAACGCTACCTAATGAACAGATATATACAAAAAGGTGGGGCATTGTCCAAGCGCCCCAAATAAAATGAAAACCAAAAGGAAACCTAACACTAATTAACTATATACAATGGCAGCGGGCTAGTCCGACGGCTCACTTCCTGATTTTCCGGACCAGGGCATCATCGAACTCCTGCTCGGTGTCCCGGAGGCGGTCCTCTTCCATGGCCCCGAGGGTTCACAGGGACGATGACATCTGGACCTCCAGGTCCCTGCGAATTGCCTCGAGGCACTCGGCCCGTCTCAGAGCCCTTTGCATAGAGTTCTCCGCCCTGACCATCGTGAGCCGTTCCTCCTCCACCCGCTGCCGCTCCGCATCTATAGCATGGCCTAACCGCTGCCACACGGAAGACACTTCCCATCCTGGGTCCTCCTGCCCTCCGTCCGATGCCTGCCCCTCCGATGTCAAAGGCCCCGAGCCATCATGGCTCCTACCTTGTTGCTGCTGCTGCTGTGCCTGTGCCCGTGCCCTGGCTCCTGCTGCCTATACATCCTCCTCCGGCTGGGGTGCAATTGTTGAGGTGGCCACCCCTGCTGGACGTCCGACTCCCGACTGCGGCAGGAATGTGTCCTCCACCAGCCTGGCCGCACGGTCAGAGGCAGCTCCACAGGGTACCCAGGTGATACATGGGTGGGAAGATGGCATGGAGGACGTCTGGCGCATAGGGGGTTCAGGTGAGGAGGGGGTCGAAGCAAGGTTCAGCAAACGGAGGAATCCGGCCTGGGTGACCTGTCCCAGTAGGCTGACGTGGTCAACGAGCCATTCCAGATGACGTGCAGTCTCCCCATGAAAAGACTTCAGGTCACCTCGCATGGCCCGTTGACGCAACGCAACCCCACCCAGGACAGGCTCAACCAGGTCCCGGATAACCACGTCCGCAGGGAGAGGAAGGCCAGTTGTTGTAAGCGGATCCCCTCCCTGAAAACGGGTCTGGACGTAGGCATCCCTGCTGGTGCGAGATGATGCAGTCACAGGATCGGGGACAGGATTACACACAGGCACCTCCGCAGCGGCCTGTGCTGCCTCCTGTCCCTGCCCCTGCACTGCACCACTGGCACCAGTGGAATCCCCACCTCCAGACCCCGTCTCTGTCCCTTGCGTGGCCTCCTCCTCCACCAAACCCCCCACCAACCTGGATGACTCAGTGCCATCTTCCTTCATCGGACCCTGTGGGGTCTCAGCTGCCCCTTCTGCTGCCGAGGAGTCCAACTCCGACCTCCGCCTCTTGGACCTACCCTCCGCAGCTGCAGCCTGGGATGCGGCACCGGACTCCTCACTCCCTGATGAGATCACAACCTGGGAGGGGAGCCGGGCCTTGCGTCTCCGGCTGGTGGTGTGATCCCTGCCGCTGTGCTCCACAGCACCTTCTCCGCCCTCTTCATCAGTTGACGCTGCAGACAGGGAGAGATAGGAGACAGGCATCAGGACACTGTACAATGGACTGATACACACATGCCAGTTGCACATGAGCGGCAGTGTCAAACTTCAGACATGGTATCACAATCCCCAACACACATGGCATGTCAACTCACACACATGAGCAATTCCACAGCCATATGGCAACAGCCAGCACCATCCATACACATACAACAGCATGAGCAGCCAAAGGTGAGCCAGACATCACATGAAACACAGGGAGTCCACTAGACATGCACACACACCACCACACTTACATGCATGTGTACACCTCCACCAACTTTCGCAGTGATGAGATCGGCATCCATGTCCGATCTGGCAATCAGTCTTCTATATATCAGTGTCCCAAGTATCCATGTTGCACCCTTGTGAAATACACACACATGCACATGTACACGGTGCAGATACATGCAGCTGGAACCGACATCCATGTGTGACACCACAACCATGCCAACTTACATACACATTCATTCAAACATGTGTGCTCACCCATCTGCATTTGGCATGCAAGCTTACACACACATGCACCATCCATGTGTCTCACACATGAGAGGACTTGCATGTGTTAGCCTCATGGCCTGTTCATACACATCCATACATGGCCCTACAAAACCACATGTGCAACCTGCACACTACTGGCACACCACCACACGCACAGCTTACAATCAGTATGCCTGTACACTTAACGCTCGACTACAGACGGGTCTGCCTCTCAAGGACCTGGACGTGGAGTGCTGGGGATATGTGTTCCAGGACCCTCATTTGATGTTCCGATAGGTGGCCCCAGCGCCCCTTAGCATCCGCTGCCTTCAAGAGGCGCCGGGCCTTGTTGAGGGTCCTGGACCTGAAGTCCTCCAAGCGCTTCTTGACATGTTTGAATTTGCGGACTGCCACCCCCTCCGCGTTGATGGCAGTCACAATGTCCGTCCAGATCCTGGTCCGTCCTTCCTTGTTGGCGCGTGAACTTCCGAAGAGGGCATCATACTGCCCCAGGCCTTGCTCCACCAGGACACCAACTTCGGTGGCAGTGAAGCTGGTGGCCCTCTGCCTCTCTGGCTGAGGGTTGCCAGTGGTGCCAGATGGTGGTGTGCCCAACATGGCAACCCCAGAGGCAGGTGTGGGTGGGCAGCTGGGTCCTGGGGCTGGGCTGTGGAGTGATGGTATCCCAGTCGGGAGTCTTCCGTTCCAGCAGGGGTGGTCACAGCAACTGCACCCCTGGCTGATGTGCAGGCAGTAAATAGCAGGGCACGTGGGCAGCAGGCAGGCAGGCAGCAGCAGATGGCAGGTGGGAGCGTGCTCGGGGCTCTTGGGGGCAGGAAAATGGCCTTCAGGGCAGGAGCATGGTCTTCCGTGTGTTTTCGCGTGGCCAGCTTGATACGGAGTGATTTGGCACGTGAAAGAATTGCACGTCAGAGTGTAATTCGAGGAAAGGCTCTTAGCGCGTGAGCGCATCAGCACACACACGCGATTCCATTGGACCAAAGGCCCTTAGCGCGTAAGCGCGTCTGTGAGGTATCGCGCAAGGGCGTTGCCCTGGCAGGGCTTGAAGATCCCACGTGGATTTCCATTGCTCTGTACGTGCTTTTTGTTGGGGTGTGGTGCGTGTGTTTTCCAGGCGTTGGGGTTCACACGTTATTACTTCCCAGCAGGTGGGTGTTGGCTACGTGTTCTTCTACACGCAAGGCAGATGGTGAGTGCTAGCCCACTCGCCCAGGCCCAATTGCGTGTAAAACTTCCTGCGCACCCCAGAAAAACACATACCCCGCTCGCCTAAGGCCTATCGCGTGTGAACCGACAAGAAGTACAGATTTCACCCACTCGCTCTCCACGAAAAGCACGTACAAGAAAATGATATCCTACACGTACCTTTTAAACCGGCCCACACGTACACTTCACTTACGCATGTACGCGCCCTTTCATCCAATTACACGCGATGCCACTCGGACATGCAGTTTTTCCACGTGTGCTCTGTCATCACGTGCTATGAGGGAAACGCCCGCGTGCATTATGTAATTTACGCGCTTACGCGCTAAGGGCCTTTGGTCCAATGGAATCGCGTGCGTGTGCTGACGCACTTACGCACTAAGGCCCTTTCCTCGACTTACACGCTGACGTGCAAGATTTTCACGTGCCAAAACACTCCGTATCAAGCTGGCCAGGCGAAAACACACGGAAGACCACGCCCCTGCCTGAAGGCCATTTTCCTGCCCCCAAAGCCCCGAGCACGTTCCCACCTGCCATCTGCTGCTGCCTGACTGCCTGCTGCCCACGTGCCCTGCTATTTGGTGCCTGCACATCAGCCATCTGCAGGGGTCCAGTTGCTGTGTCCACCCCTGCTGGAACAGAAGACTCCCGACTGGGATACCATCGCTCCACAGCCCAGCCCCAGGACACAGTTGCCCACCCACGCCTGCCTCAGGGGTCGCCATGTCAGGGCAAACACCATCTGAGACCACTGGCGACCCCCAGCCAGAGGGGCAGAGGGCCACCAGCTTCAGTCAGAAGGAAGTTGGTGTCCTGGTGGAGCATGTCTTGGGGCATTATGATGCCCTCTTCGGAACAATCATGCGCCAACAAGGAAGGACGGGATAGGATCTGGGACGACTTTATGGTTGCCATCAACGCGGAGGGGGTGGCAACCCGCAACATCAAGAAAGTCAAGAAGCGCTGGGAGGACTTGAGGTCCAAGACCCTCATAAAGGCCCAGCGCCTCATGGAGGGGAGCCGGGGTAGCATGAGTACCATCCAGATGAGGGTCCTGGAACGCGTAGGCCCAGCATTCCACACCCATATCCTTCAGAGGCAGACCCGTCTGGAGTTGAGCGGTAAGTAGCCAAGCATTGCTGTGTGAGACAGGGCATGTTGCAGGGTGCTGGTTGTCTGATACTTGCCTGTATGTGCGACATAGGCCATGTACGTATGTGTGTGTGCAGGGACATCATGGTCATGCATGTGAGACCAGTAATGTGTGAACCACATGGTTGGTGCATGTGTTACAATGCAACATGCTGAGCAGCATGCGGAATGCACACATTAATGCATGCCTGTCTCTGTTATTGGACATGGATGGGATGTGAGCGATGGGTGTTAGGGAGAATTCTCTGTTTAGGCTGAATTTCCTAACCTAGTGAGTCCCCCAGCAGCTTTGCTGGATTTCTGGAGTTTGTTTTTGTCCATCCTGCCAAGAGTGAGACTCTTTTTCTCCCTTTTTACTCTTGGACGTGAATGCGGTTAATTCCTTTGAATGTCAATGTGTTCTATGGGCTATGGGGTCTTTTACTCCATAGGGTCTCATATGTTTTATTATGTGTGTTACACCGCACCCTCCGTGCCATAACACTGGGGCGTCCTAGAGGATCCCCACCATAGACTCCATACCCTGGGACTGACTACTGTCTCCCAGGGCATGTAAAGTCACCATTGGCATTACTAGACCTAAATTTACTAACAGAGCTAGTACAAACCATCCTATTGTGGACGTACTAGTAGGGGTAATTCGATTACCCCTGGGTCTGTTATTCGAGGGGCACTGTGCCGTCCCCCCTCGTTGAGTTTTGGCTGGTGGCAGTGGAAACTACTTGTTATATTCAACCCCGAATATAATTCTATGGGATTCTTCCCATTGTTGAGGATAATACTTTTTCCGGTTAGTCTCTAACATACCGCCGGTTTATTTGTCTTAAATAAATCTACCGGTTGGTATTTTCTGCCAGAACTCGGTTTTTAAAATGGCGTCTGTGTTCGCCTCTGTAACTCCGAACCAAAGGTTGAGCCCTTTGTTCCACTTTTGGCGGGCTTCTACACAGAAGCCCTCCAAAGTGGTGCCATTCTGTCTGGGTACCACAGGGGGTGTGGGAGGGGGTTTAGGCACCCTGGACTGAGTTGCCTTGCTAACTCAAGTCGCACTCTGGTGTGATTAGCCCAAGTGGTGAGCTACCCCGTTCACCACTTAGCGTGTTTTGATTGACAGCTAGGCTGAATGAATGGGGGTTTGCTGCATAAAAGCAGGGCTTTTGGGACTGGATCTTCAGAAGTCGCCAAAGGACCTAAGAATCCAACGAGGGTAAAGCTGAGCTGACCTGCAACGACGACACCTCCGGTGGAGCCCTGCTGAACCGTCTCACCAATTCCCAATGACAGAGGAGATCTCCCGGCTGGAGAGTCTTCTTCCCCTGACTGGTGGGAACAACCAGTCCCTTTGTTTTTCTTCGCTTCCAGGGCGTAGTGGTCAAATTTCCCGTGCTGAGCACCCCGGCAACCGGATAACCACTAGCCCGTAACGCGACCAAAATGTGGTGCCTTGTGACAGAGCACTCCGCGGCTGGTCTCTTCCCTGGTGGTGCAACGATCTTCAACTTTCCTTCGACGACGAGATCCTCTCATCTCTTGGCAAAGCCCCGACTTGCATCCACCACCAGGAACAACTGCCCCGCCGGAGCTGTCTCTCCACATACAAGATACCGTGTCCGCCTGACTTCCCTTGTGACGGTTAGCGTGAGGTGTCTTAATCCTTGCCTCTCCATCGGGTCGCGTCCAGACCGACTTAACTTTTTGTTCTAAACTGGTCCAACCTTTCTGTGACAATTTGCTACAAAGACTTGAAGTGCATTTCAACTGTGATACTTTTTGGGACATATCGCCTTGCCTCTCTCCGGGTGGGCCTGGCCTCTGAACTTTGTGATCCACAGTAGACCCTGCCTTACTTGCCTTGCATTTGCTTCGTAAAAGAGTTGGTACCGAGTTGGTTTCATACCCTGCCTTTTCTCTCCCGTTCTAACGAATGTTAGAGTGCCATCTAGGTTAAAGCATTCACCTCTGTCTGCAAATAAGTGGTGCCGTTGAACCTAGACTTGTCGAAATATTGTTAGAGGATTGATACTTATAGTAATTGTAATTGAAGTTGTTTGCCGTATTAGTGCCAGAGTGTTTTTCATAGATGTGTTCTTATAAATAAATAACTATATATCTTTACACCCAAGCTCTGTTCCGTGTCTGCTTGTTCTACTGTGTAAATTGCCCTATTTTGTATACTCTACATACTGCCTAACTCTTCTTGAGGGAAGTCTGACTGCTCACCCACAGCTACCAAGTGAATCTGTGTGGTACAGACTGCTACCAAGTGGGTTTACTGCCAAACACCGGAAGGCCTAAATCTTTTGCAGTGGTCCCAGAGGGAACTGCACAGGTTTCTGCTTAACACTGGTGTACAGCGGTGTGATTTGTATTGAGTATACAGTTTAGAGTGCTTTTCAACACTTTAGGATAACTAACCACAAAGCTTAGCACTAAAAAGCAACTTTCAAAAACATGTCTACTATGGAAGTTTACAGTCAAGAGTCCTTGTCAGGTGAAAATACTGAGAGTTTGAGATCTCTCTGTAGACAAGAGAATCTTTCTGTAAGAGGCAAGAAAGTAGAACTGATAGCAAGACTGCTGGAAAACCAAAGTCTGGGTACTGGTTCAGAGGAACCAACTTCTCCAGCGAATGTAGAAAACAGTGATGGTATTGATCTGAATCAAAGTCTTGATAATGAGTCAGAAGAGGAAAGTGAACCTAATGAAGTTAGCCACTCTGAGCCTCTGTCTGCCTTACCTACTGTACCTACGGGGCCCATACCAGGTCCTACATGTAACCCTGCTTATTTTGAACTTGAAAAAATGAAGCTCGAGTTAGAATACAAGCGTTTTTTAGCCCAATCTGAAAGAAACCAAGAGCTAGAGTTCAGACGGATGAATGCCCAGGCTGAGCAGAAGCAAGCTGAATTAAGGCTCAGAGAAATAGAACTTAATCATGAGTTAGAGATGAAAAAGTTATCTATGGAAAATGCTTCTCTCTCCTCTGGTTCCTATAGAAGTTCCAGTCCCAAAAGACCCAGAATGCCTAAGGAATTAGTGGGTATGTGTGAACCAAGATTGGATGTGTTGGATTGGTTAAAACTGTTTGAATATAATCATGGGCTCCAAGACATCACAGGGAATGAGTTACTTCCCTGGTTGTTCTCTAGGCTTCCCCCTGTTGCGACTGATGTGGTAATGGAGTTGGGGGAGGTGGATAAGAAGGATTACGAAAGTGTGAAACTAGCTTTGATAGCTAGGTTTGGGAAGACTTCTTCCCAGTATCTTAAGAGGTTTAGAACCCTCAAAAAGCACGATGGTACCCCTTGAGCTACCTGGGTGAGTGAAGGGTTGAAAAACTTAGAGGGATGGATTAAGGGTTACAAGGTGAACACTTATGAGGGTATGAAGAATATTTTTATGTTGGGCTCTATTTATGATGCCTGTTCTCCTGAGCTCAGACAGCACTTGGCTGATTCGAAGGAATTGGATTCCAGGGAGCTAGCTAAGGCTGCTGACTTGTGAGTAGCCAACATGGCTACTCATAAGGATTCTGGGGCAACTCAGAAAAAGGATGAGGGAAAACAGCCTAAAAAAGACTCAAAAGAGAATTCTAATAACTCAAATTCCAAAGAGGGCCCCAAACAAAACCATAAGGGTAAGCCACAAGGAAAACCGCAACAGAATAGTGTACCTTCTGGTGCCAAACCGGAAGGAGGCCAGAACAAGCCACCATTCCAGAAAGCATTCGGTAAATGCTTTGTTTGTGGCTCTACTGACCATGTGAAAGGAGATCCCAGATGCAAGGGTAAACCTTCAGGGGTCCAGCTTGTCTCCTTAGCCTTCGCTCCAGAGGAGGAAGTCCAAATGGCAAGTGGAAACCTTCTACTGCTAGCTGATGAACCCATTGGAGTCTCAGCCAGCGTTTCTTTAGTGTCTCTGGGTTTGTGGGAACAACAGCATTTAGATGTCTATAATTCTATCCCAGATAATATGATATGATATGATATGATATGGTATTTGTAACGCGCCTATACACAAGTGTTTCAAGGCGCGACGAGGCAGGGAGGGGGGTACAAGGGGAGACAGAAAACGATCCTACTAGGCCAGGTGTCATTCAGATCGCGCAATACTAAAGAGTATTATAAGGACAGTGTCCAGGTGAATGGTCAGGAGCCACCTGCCATTAGGGACACTGGGGCCAGCATAACTGTGGTGGATAAATCTTTTTTTCTGGCTGAGGATGTTGCTAAGGCACCCAAGCGCCTCACCAAGTTAGCTGGAGGGCCTGTGCAGATGCTTCCCCAATTACCAGTTCTCATCCAGTGTAATGACATGACTGTGAAGATACCTGTCAGCATACAGAGTGAGGTACCAGGACGAGTTCTGTTGGGTAAAAACTCTCAGAGTTGTGTCTCATACCCCCAGACCTCCTAGTAAACGGTTACAGGAGCTAACCAGACCTGCAAGGGAGAGAACCATGAGAGGTACTCTCCAGGAGATGATGAAGAAAGATATCACTCCTGCTCCACTGGAATTGTCAGCTGCTGTCTCAATGAAATCAGAAGCGAAAGGGAAACCTAAGACTTCTATACCGAAACCAGCAGCCTGCATTTCAGTGCAGCCAACAAGGACTTCCCCGCGGTTGTCTGAAGTTACACCCCTAACTCCCCCTCCAGCGGAGGCTGAGAGGGTGGTACAACCCTGTGTGGTAGAATTAGACTCTGAAGAAGAGCTAATGGAAGGCCAGGAACTCATTGGAGATCTGGATCCTGTTGACCATCCTGAGCTGCAGTCTTTACTGGCAGAAGGTGGACCCAGCAGGGCAGACTTCAATAAGGGACAGAGAGAATGTACAACTCTGGAAGGTCTTCGCCACCAGCCAGAAGCTCAGGCTGAAGGGCAAGAGCCTGGGAAATACAGGTTGCACTGGGAAGATGGCCTCTTCTACAGTGAACCGACCGAGTCTGCACCTGGAGACTACAAACGACTTGTAGTACCCCAAGAGAACAGACCACA
Organism: Ambystoma mexicanum; assembly: GCF_040938575.1. NCBI lineage: Eukaryota > Metazoa > Chordata > Amphibia > Caudata > Ambystomatidae > Ambystoma > Ambystoma mexicanum. The sequence continues at coordinate 173,910,220 of NC_090925.1, forward strand.
GTTGTTGCAGTTAGCCCATGAGATTCCTTTGGCTGGTCACTTGAGTTTCAAGAAGACTAAGGAAAGGCTCTCTCTCTACTTTTATTGGCCGAAGATGGGGGCCGAAGTAGAAAAACACTGCAGGAGCTGCCACACCTGCCAGACCTCTGGTAAGGTTGGCTCCAAGAATGTGGCACCTTTAGTGCCTCTCCCAGTTGTGGGAGTCCCATTTGAGAGAGTAGGGATTGACATTGTTGGTCCCCTTGATCCTCCAACCTCCTCAGGCAACAGGTTTATACTTGTTGTAGACCATGCTACTAGGTATCCTGAGGCAATTCCTATGAGGACTGTTACAGCTCCGGCTGTGGCTAAGGCCCTCCTTGGTATTTTTACCAGGGTCGGGTTTCCTAAGGAAGTAATCTCTGACAGGGGGTCAAACCTTATGTCCCACTACATGAAAGCCATGTGGAAAACCTGTGGAGTTACTTACAAGTTCTCAACGGCTTACCACCCACAAACCAATGGATTGGTAGAAAGGTTCAACCGAACCATGAAGAGCATGATAGGCGCTTTAGAAGAACCCCTTAAACGAAAATGGGACCTTCTACTGCCATGCCTTCTCTTTGCTTATAGATAAGTCCCTCGGGAGGGAGTAGGTTATTCTCGATTTGAGCTTCTCTATGGTCATCCTGTCAGAGGTCCATTGGCCCTGATTAAGGAGGGGTTGGAAAGTGCTCCTTCCCCCAAGCCAGTCAGAGTGACTGACTACGTGATAGGTCTCCGGAGGAGAATGTCGCACATGATGACAGAAGCAAGTGATAACTTGAAAGCTGGACAAGCATTGGTCAAACACTGGCATGATCAAAAGGCTAACATGGTTGAGTTCACTCAAGACCAGCTAGTTCTCGTTATGATCCCAACAAGGCAGAGGGCCTTGCAAGACAAATGGGTGGGACCCTTCAGAGTTGTGTGTAAACTTGGAGAGGTCAACTATCTGGTGGACTTGGGCAATCCCAAGGAGGCTCCGACAGTCTTCCACACGAACCGACTCAAAGCGTATGTCTCAAGACCTGATGTAGGAGCGTTGCTTCTAGCATCATCTGAGGAAGAAGAAGAGAGTGAAGCTCTTCCTGATCTCCTCAGAGGCTTACCTTTAGACTAAAAAATTGAAGTAGTGAATCACTCCTCAAATCTGACACCCGAGCAACAAGAAGAGTGCAAATCTATGTTGAATCAGTTTGCCCCTCTGTTCTCGCTTTCACCAGGCTTGACCCCTTGGGGCCCGCATGACATACTTACTGGTGACTGTCTGCTATTCAAAAGCAGAGGATACCGAATGTCAGAAAACGTATGAACCCACATCAAAGCCGAGGTCAGCAAGATGCTTGATCTCGGGGTAATAGAGCCCTCTACTAGTCCATGGTCTAGCCCAGTTGTGTTAGTACCAAAGGCCGGATCTAAAGAACTTAGATTCTGCATGGATTATGGAGCTCTTAATGCAGTCACCAAGACTGACGCCCACCCTTTGCCAAGGGCAGATGAGTTGGTGGATAAACTTGGTTCAGCCAAGTTCCTCAGCACATTTGACTTGACGTCAGGCTATTGGCAAATAGCCCTGACAGCCCATGCCAAGGAGAAAACTGCATTTTCTACCCCCGTTGGCTTATACCAGTTTAAGGTAATGCCTTTCGGATTGAAAAATGCACCTGCTACATTTCAACGGATGGTAAACCAGGTTCTGAATGGGATGGAGGACTTCTGCATGGCATACTTGGATGACATAGCAGTGTTCAGCAATTCCTGGGAAGAACATGTAACCCACCTAAGAGATGTTTTGCAGGCTCTTGGACGAGACAATCTGACCATAAAGGCGAGTAAATGCCAAATTGGACAAAGCAAGGTAGTCTATCTTGGACATGAGGTAGGAGGTGGAGAAATAAGGCCTTTGCTCAGTAAGATTGAAGCTGTGCAAAATTGGACAACACCTACTACTCGGACCCAGGTGAGAGCCTTCTTAGGTCTCACTGGGTATTACAGGAATTTCATTGAGAACTATGCTATAGCTTCTCCTCTGAATGTCATCTCCTCTCTCAAATTTCCTAAAAAGGTTAGATGGAACGAGGAGTGCAATCAGGCTTTTCAAAACCTGAAAAAGGCTCTTTGCCAAGCCCCAGTACTCAGAGCTCCTGATTACCACCAAACTTTCATTGTGCAGACAGATGCTTCTAATGTAGGAATAGGTGCCGTACTCAGTCAACTGGATGGGAAAGGTAGGGAGCACCCCGTTTGCTTCATCAGCCGCAAGCTGAAGGATCCTGAAACAAGGTGGGCAACAATCGAAAGAGAATGCTTTGCTATCGTGTGGGCTCTGAAGAACTTTAGGCCATACTTGTATGGTTCTACTTTTGTCATTCAGACTGACCACCAACCCTTGAGATGGTTAAAGCAAATGAAAGGGGAAAACCCAAAACTACTGAGATGGTCGATCTGCCTGCAAGGGTTTGATTTCACCATTGAGCACAGGTCAGGGTGTCACCACCAAAATGCTGATGGTCTCTCTAGGACGTATGTCGTCGACTAGAGGTATGAGATTCATCCAGGAGTGGATTAAATCCTCCTGTCCCTTAGTCTGGGGGGGTGAGTGTTAGGGAGAATTCTCTGTTTAGGCTGAATTTCCTAACCTAGTGAGTCCCCCAGCAGCTTTGCTGGATTTCTGGAGTTTGTTTTTGTCCATCCTGCCAAGAGTGAGACTCTTTTTCTCCCACTCTTGGACGTGAATGTGGTTAATTCCTTTGAATGTCAATGTGTTCTATGGGCTATGGGGTCTTTTACTCCATAGGGTCTCATATGTTTTACTATGTGTGTTACACCGCACCCTCCGTGCCATAACACTGGGGCGTCCTAGAGGATCCCCACCATAGACTCCATACCCTGGGACTGACTACTGTCTCCCAGGGCATGTAAAGTCACCATTGGCTTTACTAGACCTAAATTTACTAACAGAGCTAGTACAAACCATCCTATTGTGGACGTACTAGTAGGGGTAATTCGATTACCCCTGGGTCTGTTATTCGAGGGGCACTGTGCCGTCCCCCCTCATCGAGTTTTGGCTGGTGGCAGTGGAAACTACTTGTTATATTCGACCCCGAATATAATTCTATGGGATTCTTCCCATTGTTGGAGGCTAATACTTTTTCCGGTTAGTCTCTAACATACCGCCGGTTTATTTGTCTTAAATAAATTTACCGGTTGGTATTTTCTGCCAGAACTCGGTTTTTAAAATGGCGTCTGTGTTCGCCTCTGTAACTCCGAACCAAAGGTTGAGCCCTTTGTTCCACTTTTGGCGGGCTTCTACACAGTGGTGCCATTCTGTCTGGGTACCACAAGAGGTGTGGGAGGGGGTTTAGGCACCCTGGACTGAGTTGCCTTGCCAACTCAAGACGCACTCTGGTGTGATTGGCCCAAGTGGTGAGCTACCCCGCTCACCACTTAGCGTGTTTTGATTGACAGCTAGGCTGAATGAATGGGGGTTTGCTGCATAAAAGCAGGGCTTTTGGGACTGGATCTTCAGAAGTCGCCACAGGACCTAAGAATCCGACGAGGGTAAAGCTGAGCCGACCTGCAACGACGACACCTCTGGTGGAGCCCTGCGGAACCGTCTCACCAATTCCCAACGACAGAGGAGATCTCCCGGTTGGAGAGTCTTCTTCCCCTCACTGGTGGGAACAACCAGTAACCTTTGCTTTTTCTTCGCTTCCAGGGTGTAGTGGTTGAATTGCCCGTGCTGAGCACCCCGGCAACCGGATAGGTACTAGCCCGTACCACGACCAAAAGGTGGTGCCTTGTGACGGAGCACTCCGCGGCTGGTCTCTTCCCTGGTGGTGCAACGATCTTCAACTTTCCTTCGACGACGAGATCATCTCATCTCTTGGCAAAGCCCCGACTTGCATCCACCACCAGGAACAATTGCCCCCGCCGGAGCTGTCTCTCCACATAAAAGGTACCGTGTCCGCCTGGCTTCCCTTGTGACGGTTAGCGTGAGGTGTCTTAATCCTTGCCTCTCCATCGGGTCGCCTCCAGACCTTCTTAACTTTTTGTTCTAAAATGGTCCAGCCTTTCTGTGACAATTTGCTACATAGACTTGAAGTGCATTTCAACTGTGATACTTTTTGGGACATATCGCCTTGCCTCTCTCCGAGTGGGCCTGGCCTCTGAACTTTGTGATCCACAGTAGACCCTGCCTTACTTGCCTTGCATTTGCTTCGTAAAAGAGTTGGTACCGAGTTGGTTTCATACCCTGCCTTTTCTCTCCCGTTCTAACAAATGTTAGAGTGCCATCTAGGTTAAAGCATTCACCTCTGTCTGCAAATAAGTGGTGCTGTTGAACCTAGACTTGTCGAAATATTGTTAGAGGATTGATACTTATAGTAATTGTAATTGAAGTTGTTTGCCATATTAGTGCCAGAGTGTTTTTCATAGATGTGTTCTTATAAATAAATAACTATATATCTTTACACCCAAGCTCTGTTCCGTGTCTGCTTGTTCTACTGTGTAAATTGCCCTATTTTATATACTCCACATACTGCTTAACTCTTCTTGAGGGAAGTCTGACTGCTCAGCCACAGCTGCCAAGTGAATCTGTGTGGTACAGACTGCTACAGTACTGCCAAACACCTCTAGGCCTAAATCTCTTGCAGTGGTCCCAGAGGGAACTGCACAGGTTTCCGCTTAACAATGGGTGCTGCTGTCATGGACATGTCTGGTGTACATGTCTGTGTGTCTGACTTGCGTGTCTGTAACTTGTAAATGCCATGGATGCATGACACATGTCTGTGACAATGTTCAGATTCACTGATGCAGCCTACTCATCTTTGTATCCACTGTGTCTGGGGTGTACGAGGCCAGATGGATGAAACTACGGTGAAGTGTGTGCATGTGATAGGCATGACCCATGATGCATATGAGTTTCAAACCAGCATTGTATGCTTCAAGAGTCCCTTGGACATGTATGCTAATGCTCATAGCATGCGCCATGCCTGTTACTGCATGTGGTTTGCCTGCACTGACCCATGTGTTGTGGAGGGACATGATGGAAGTGATGTTTGACAGTGCCACTCATCTGCTATTGCTTCCTGTCTAGGGGACCATTGTATAGTACCCTGATGCTTGTGTTCTAGGTCTCCCTCTACACAGCGGCAAGTGATGAAGAGGGCGGAGACGGCGCTGTGGAGCAAAGCGTCAGGGATGCCCCCACCGGCCGGCAGGGCAAGGCCCAGTCACCCTCCCAGAAATTACCATTGTCCGGGAGTGAGGGGACTGGTGCTGCGTCTGCCACTACGGCTGCAGCGGAAGGGGTGGGTGAGCCCCCACAGGGGCTTGCAACAGCGGAAGACGGTGTGGAGTCATCCAGGTTGGTGGTTTCCACAGAGGAGGAGGAGGCCGCTACTGAGCCGCACATGGGGCCTGGTGGGGGTGGTACCACTGGTGTAAGTGGTGCAGTCCAGGGGCAGGGGCAGGAGGCAGCACAGGTCGCCGTGGAGGGGCCTATGCATGTCACTGTCCCTGACACTGACTGCACCACCATGCACCAGCAGGGATGCCCGCAGGTAGGGGGGATGTCCATGTCATCTGACACTCCTCTACCTGCGGACGAGGGGACCCCTGGCCGTATGGAGAAGGCCCTGATTGGTGTCACGTTGCGCACGCGTGACATTCGTGATGACGTGCGTGCTTACCGGGGGGAGCACGCACATCATCACGAAGAGCAGCGTGCCAACGTGGCCCAGTTGGGAGTGTCCATGGTCGGGTGTTTTGTACATGTGTCGGCCACTCTGGCGGCCCTCTCCTCCTCTGTGGAGACTATGCGCCAGTCGTTCTCCATGCCGTCTTCCGGCCCAGATGCCACCAGGGCCCCCTGTGGTCCTGCCCTGACCAACGCAGCCAGCTCGGTGGGGATCCCATCCCTGCCACAGTAGGGAGTCAGAGGTCCAGCAGGGGTGGACACCCCAGCAACTGGACCCCAGCAGATGGAGGATGTGCCGGCATCATCGGGCAGGGCACGTGCATGACAGTGTCGTTAGATTCCATCAGCCTGGATGCCGTCGTGCTGGCAGTGGCAGTTGCGTCGGAGGCAGCGGCAGGCTCAACGTGGGAGGCATCATGGCTCGGGGCCATCTACATCAGAGGGGCAGGCATCGGCCGGAGGTCAGCAGGACCCTGGAATGGGAGTGTCTTCCGTGTGGCAGCGGTTGGGCCAGCAGATAGGTGCGGAGCGGCGGCGGGCGGAGGAGGCACGGCTCGCAATGGTCAGGGCGGAGAACTCCATGCGCAGGGTGCTGAGGCGGGCTGAGTGCCTCGCGGGAATTCGCAGGGAGTTGGAGGTGGACATGGGGTTATCCCTGCGAGACCTCGGGGCCAGAGAACAGGCCCGCCTCCAAGACATTGAACAGGAGTTTGATGATGCCCTGGCCCATGACATCAACAATTGAGCCGTTGGACTTGCCCGCCGCCATTGTATATAGTTCATTAGTGTTAAGTTTCATTTATTTTTTCTTTCATTTGGGGCGCATGGACTATGCCCCACATTTTTGTATATTGTTAGTAATTAGGTAGGTTTCATTGTAGGTTTCATTTATGTCGTTGAGCTCATGGACCCTGGATCTGCTATTTGTACATAGTTTTAGAGTGAATTTTTCTCCTTCATCTTTTTTTTTCACCATGGAGCAATGGATATTACGCTTTTCTTTCCCTTTGGATTTGCTTTGTTGGACGGTGACTTTGGACACATTTTCATTTGGATTAATTTGGATTCTGATTTTATTTATTTATCATTTTTTGGGACATGCTGCATTTTGATTATTATTGGCATTATTGTGTGTTTTGATTTCATTCCCTTCATTTTGACTTGAATACATTTTTGTTTCTTACTTCAATGTGTGGTCTTCTCTCATTGGTTTCATGCATGTCACAATGTGGGTTTTCTCAGTCATGTGTTGCCATTGTGTGGGTCTGACAGACTGCTTATTTGTGATCTATCATGTAATGGGGATTTCAATTTGGAGTGGATGTAAAGCTTGGTTGGGTGTTTGGACTGGGGTGGTGTGGGGTGGGATTTGGGTGGCCATAAGAGCCAGGGATCTGGATTGTGATGACGTGTTGGCTGGGGGATATGTGTCGGGGCCTGCTGGCAGGTACCTGTCAATGATGGGGGAGGGTGCAGGGGGACATGTGTGGGGGCCTGCTGGCAGGTGCCCCTCACTGCTGTGGGTTGGGGGTGCAGGGGGACATGTGTGGGGGCCTGCTGGCAGGTGCCCCTCACTGCTGGGGCTTGGGGGTGCAAGGGGACATGCGTGGGACATGAGGGGGGACTGCTGGCAGGTGCCCCTCACTGCTGGGGGTTGGGGGTGCAAGGGGACATGTGTGGGACATGAGTGGGGGCCTGCTGGCAGGTGCCCCTGACTGCTGGGGGGTGGGGGTGCAGGGGGACATGTGTGGGGGCCTGCTGGCAGGTGCCCCTGGCTGCTGGGGGTTGGGGGTGCTGGGGGACATGTGTCGGGGCCTGCTGGCAAGTGCCCCTGAGTGCTGGGGGGTGGGGGTGCTGGGGGACATGTGTCAGGGCCTGCTGGCAGGTGCCCCTGACTGCTGAGGGGTGGGGGTGCAGGGGGACATGAGTGGGGGCCTGCTGGCAGGTGCCCTGCACTGCTGCGGGGTGGAGGCTGGGGGACATGAGTGGGGGCCTGCTGGCAGGTGCCCCTGACTGCTGGGGGGTGGGGGTGCTGGGTACATGAGTGGGACATAAGTGGGGGCCTGCTGGCAGGTGCCCTGCTCTGCTGGAAGTGCTGGGGGACATGTGTGGGGGCCTGCTGGCAGGTGCCCTGCACTGCTGAGGGGTGGGTGTGCAGGGGGCCATGTGTGGGACATGAGTGGGGGCCTGCTGGCAGGTGCCCCTGACTGCTGGGGGTTGGGGGTGCAGGGGGACATGAATGGGGGCCTGCTGGCAGAAGCCGCTAACTATTGGGGGTGTAGGGGGACATGTGTGGGGGCCTGCTGGCAGGTGCCCCTGACTGCTGGGGGTGGGGGTGCAGGGGGACATGAGTGGGGGCCTGCTGGCAGGTGCCCCTCACTGCTGGGGTGTGGGGGTGCAGGGGGACATGAGTGGGGGCCTGCTGGCAGGTGCCCTGCACTGCTGGGGGGGCTGGGGGGCATTAGTGGGGCCTGCTGGCAGGTGCCCCTGACTGCTGGGGGGTGGGGGTGCTGGGGGACATGAATGGGGGCCTGCTGGCAGGTGCCCTGCACTGCTGGGGGGTGGGGGTGCTGGGGGACATTTGTGGAGGCCTGCTGGCAGGTGCCCTGCACTGCTGGGGGGTGGGGGTCCTGGGGGACATGTGTGGGGGCATGCTGGCAGGTGCCCTGCACTGCTGGGGGGTCGGGGTGCTGGGGGACATGTGTGGGGGCCTGCTGGCAGGTGCCCTGCACTGCTGCGGGGTGGGGGTGCTGGGGGACATGTGTGGGGGCCTGCTGGCAGGTGCCCTGCATTGCTGTGGGGTGGGGGTCCTGGGGGACATGTGTGGGGGCATGCTAGCAGGTGCCCCTCACTGCTGGGGTGTGGGGGTGCAGGGGGACATGAGTGGGGGCCTGCTGGCAGGTGCCCTGCACTGCTGGGGGGGCTGGGGGACATTAGTGGGGCCTGCTGGCAGGTGCCCCTGACTGCTGGGGGGTGGGGGTGCTGGGGGACATGAATGGGGGCCTGCTGGCAGGTGCCCTGCACTGCTGGGGGGTGGGGGTGCTGGGGGACATTTGTGGAGGCCTGCTGGCAGGTGCCCTGCACTGCTGGGGGGTGGGGGTCCTGGGGGACATGTGTGGGGTATGCTGGCAGGTGCCCTGCACTGCTGGGGGGTCGGGGTGCTGGGGGACATGAGTGGGGGCCTGCTGGCAGGTGCCTTGCACTGCTGGGGCGTGGGGTGCAGGGGGTCATGCGTTGGTGATCAGTAGTGCAAGGTGACATGTGGCTTGGCTGGGGTGGATGGGCTGCCTGCGGGACATGACCAGGGGTGCAGGGTAGTCCCGTGTGGTGTGGGCTGCCTGCAGGGGCCGTGGAGGGTGTAGAGGGAACACCTGGGAGGACCCACACTGCCAAGGCCTATCACGTGTGAAACTTCACGCGAACCCCAGAAATACACGTTCCCCACTCACACAGGGCCAATCGCATGTGAAACTTCACGCGAACCCCAGAAATACACGTACCCGGATCCAATCGCGTGTGAGACTTCACGCGGACCCAAGTTATACAAGTACCCCGCTCGCCAAAGGCCTATCGCGTGTGAAACTTCCCACGCACCGCCGAAATACACGCACACGCTATTTTTCACACAGCGGGTGTCTGTGTTTGTCGTGTACCCCTTTGCACGTCATTTGTCCTAGAGGGACACAGTATGGGACATTCATAATAGCTGTATGTACGTGCTTTTTGTTAGCGCACATTTTTTTCATGCGCAGGGGCGCTACCGCCTGCCTTCGTGTGGCGGACATGTTTAGGCCTGTGTGCGTCTTTGCCCGTGCGCTGGTTTGCCCTATTCGATTCCATGAATACGTGTCTTAGGCGAGCTTGTGGGCATTCCGCGCACTTGCCTCCTGTACTTCCCCCGTGACGCTCACATTTTCATGCGTTGTTCCCCATTCCGCGTGTCACGCCCCATGTTACGCCTACTTTTGTTGTGTGCGCCGCGCTATGTGCGCTTTCGCTGTGCGCTTATCGCACGCTGTTTGAAGGCGTGTGCGCCAGCGTGCGCCAAACAGGAATCAGCGCACATCCATGGATTTCCATGCGCACGGACTTCCATGAATCGCTGTGTGTGGGTTTCGCTGCGATTTTCGTACTGGCACTGCGATTTGCACGCTTTCGCACGCTTGCGCTGAAAATTTCAGCGCACATTAATTCCATGAATCGGCCTCAAACCAAGTGTTTCAAACCACCAGCTATGGAGTTAAAGTTGTATTTCCTTGTAGCAGGCAAGATAATTGACAGATCGTTTTAAGAACCATACATTTTCGCATTGAAATAGCTGAGGTATGGTGATTTATGGAAGTACTGTTCTCGTGCATTAAGTGCATTGCGCGGAAAAGGAATGCAACCTGTGGCAATGTTTTAAACTGTGAGGTGTAGGGAGGTACGGCTAAGAACCAGAAACTGCCATCCTGAAATGTATACAAATATAAGAAATGATTGAAAAATGCTTAAAGCAAAAACAGAGCGTTGGTTTTGTTAGAATGTCTGCATGAAGTTGCAAGTGGGGATTAAACATAGTGGGGTTGTTTTCTTGGTGTTTTTACATCAGAGCAGCAGTTTGAAAAAACACAGTTGAGAACGAATGTGAAAAGGGGAGTTGACAAGAGAAATAAATCAAGGCCCCTCACTAAGAGCCTACGAGAGAGAACGGGGTGATCAAGCCAGAAAGAAAATCAGCAAATTAGCAGCACTTACAGATAAGCACGGAGAATGCTCTCCATGTGCGACTTGCGAGACCGTCTAAATCACACAGAATCTTATAAAAGACAGGCAGCCAAATATTTCCGTGGGATGGCTGGTAAACGCAGGGCTCAGATCTGGCCGGGTCATCAGGTTTTCATTTTTGACTTGTGGTGGGCATGCTAGCATCCAATGTAATTGTGAGGTTATTTCAGTGATCTATAAAATGTTTGAGTGCATGTGTGTTGGAGATTGCATCTAATTTCAAAAGACAGAGTGCATTGCATGTAGAATGAATGTGTTTTATGATAGAGCAGCCCAGCAATTGTAGAAAAAGGGCTTGATTACATATTAATGCATCCGGCCTGTTGTGGAAAATATTGAAAGATTCTTTCATTTTAGTACTGGTAAGCGGACATCCCAGCTCTTAAAAGCCGGATGATTAAAGCTAGCATTCCGATAAGGATGAATGAGCGCGGACGAAAGGACATCTGTTGCGCGCTGCCAATGAGGTTAACAAGAAATGCATTCTTACTAATAACCTGTGCGCTTCTCTCATGAGAGGCATCTATATGGGAATATTCAGTATTACCTAGAGACCGTACTCTCTATGAGACATACTATGCTGCTGTTCAGCATTCAAGTTAAGCATGTTTTCGCCATTTTGAGGCCCCTACCCTCTCCATTCTTGCGCTATTCAGAATGAGAAACAAGAAACATTTGAAGGTCCACATTATTAAATCTGCAAAGAGGTTACTTCACTTCTAGTATAGAACCAAGATACCGTTAGCATCCGCAAAAGTATGCAACCTGCATTTCCAAACCTGACAACTTATAAAAACCAAAATATCACAGAAGGGGGTTACACAACGTGGGAATGATGTTAGCATCCGTTCTCCATTATTAAAGGGATTTCCCGCATGCAAGTAGGTAAAACCTCACAGAAAACAGCACAGTAATGAAAGGGATCCTATATGTTTTGACCAGGATCACTGTACCGTCTGCTGGCATAACAAGGATACAAGAATGAACACATTTGCTGCACAGTCTCGAATTTGCACACTGGGTTGCCGCTGGGACGGACATTCTATGCACATCTTTTTAGGGAGTGCTCAGGTTTTAAGAATGCCCAGCTGAGCAAGCTAATTTTAACCCCTATATGGTGCAGGAACAGTGCTGCAAACCCAAGTAATTGTGCAGGTATATTTGTGAACTTCAGATTTAAGACCGGTTCAGCCAGCCTCACTGGGATGTGCCCTTCTGATCCTTCACATGAACACATATCCCTACAATAAGTGCTTAACACACTGAGACAACTTCTGAACCCCCCGGGATGAATATGGATTTTGACTTTGGCAATCGCGCACGATCAGCAACGTTCCCACAAGGGAAAGTAACACTACTACAAAAATCGTGTTACCCAAACTATGTATTCCACAATGAAATCGAAAGGTAGTGCACGTTTTAATTGATCAAGGCAGAATGTACTTGTGAAAACCGACAGGCAATGGGTTTGAAGCCTCAGTACCATGCAATCAAATTTTCCTGGCATGAGCTATTCAAGCCCAATGTAAACTGGAATCTTGCTTTAGATCAAGCAGCATTGTGGGGGCCCTGGGAAGCCACCCCAATGAGACCTCCAATAAAAACGTCTCTAGGGTCTACTGTCGTGTGGCAAAGAATGAACGAATCTTAGTAGCATGGAGCAGCCCATAGGCATTGTGGTGCTATTGAAAAAAGGGGCTTGCAGATTACAGTAAAGGGCATACACTAGGGGCTGCGTGATGAAGCATCGCCTGTGATTGTGGGACTAATAGACATATGTTGTGGTTACTACGAATGGGCTGAATGTTGGGCTCACACTGGGTGGAGTATGTTGCATAGGGCACAGCATAGTGGTTAATTTAGCAAAAGGGGAATGAGTGCGGGAGCTGCTGAGGGGGGGGGGGGCTGATGGAGTTAGGTAACCAAAGCGGGGTTGACAATTTTGCGAGAAATAAGAAGTGATGGTTCTGCGCCAAATCCACTAGAAAAGCATTCCATGATTTAGGGACAAGACGGGGGAGCTTAGCCCTGTGGCATTAGCCCTTTTGGTGAATTAGGACAGCAGTGGGAAACAAGGGGTCCATGAGCAAGAGCACTAGGGAGCAGCGCAGGATTTAAGAAATGCTTGCTTCTCGCATTGCATGTCGAAGAAGCTTCTCACCTAGGTAGGCCCTGCAGTGACGCATGTGTATGTGTTTATGTATTGTTAAGTGCTGCATGGAAATAGAATGCTAGCAGTAGTGGTGATTTGTAACACTAATTTTGCAGAGTGAGCGCGCATAAATGAATTGTTAAATGAGAATTTTTATCCTTGCATAGGAAGGGGGAATTCAAAGCTGCGTGACCATCCTGCGCACCTAATGGGGAAACCAATGATGACAATGAAATAGGTCTTAGCTCCATTTCTATTCCTTTGTATTGTGGGGTGGCAAGCAGCCTAGTGCAGGTAGCCAATCTGGCCCTGGCCGAGCATCGCAGAAAATATTGGCTGGGTCATTGCGCCAGCAGTCACAGTGGCACATACATGCAGGACTGCCAGCAATTTAGGCAAATGGAATGTGGCAGTCAGTGTATGAATGTCGCTTTCTATAGCATGCGTGACTCTGAAGGAGCCAGAGAATGGAGGTCATAGACTAATTTAGCTGTCTCCTCACTCTCAACCCCCTTTCTGGGCTGGCAGAGATCCTGTAAAGGGCAGAGTCTGTGTCTGTGCATATCTGTGAATGCCACCAGCCTCATACATGTCACTCAATGGGGTGCTGTCGTAAAAACAAGGAAAAGATATCGAGGCTGAATACCCCAAAAGGAAATACACCAAACGCAGGTTACAAAGGAACGTACAAAGATCTTTATTTTATACTGAACAGTCTCAAAGGACAATGTAACCAATAAGCTATTAGGCCCTTAGTACAGCACAGCGAAATCCAGCATGGTTCGGTGTGTTCAGTGAGTGGGACTGTACATTAAAATAGTCTCGCCTTATATACCTTTGAAAACAGGATGTTTAACCCCACTGTGAGTTATTATTGGTTAATGTACTACAGATCTAGGGGCCGCACCGAGTACACGCGTCTGTACATTTAGGGTTTGCCTTTAATACATTCGCCAACAAGCCTCAATGGCAACCGTGTATTTTCTCACAGAGCCTTCTCAAACAGTTTTTATACAATGTATTCAAACAAGTGTCCACAGTTCAGTATTTGGATACATTGTATTTGACATATGCTCGCGGATTAGCTTCATTGGCACAGGTAATCCTCTACACGCAGGTCAGCGAAGGACAAGGTCTCAGTTCATGACCCTAACATGTGTCCTGCGGGCAAGTTACACATTAGTTTGTACACAGGGTCAAGACAGCCATGTTACATTCAGAATGATACTATCCACCATTTTAGACACAGGGTGACTTTACAGAGAGAACCTAAAATGGCGGATAGACCTAAAATGGCAGTTTTCATTAACTCTGAGGTCAAGACCTTGCGACGCAGATTTCCTTGCAAATGGCTTATAAGCAGCTTGGCGTAGGCCATTACACGTATATTCATCAAATAGGAGGCACGATATAATTTCCCGTTCGACACTGTTTGGACACGTGGCTTTCATACCCTTTGGCTGCAGACACCTTGGCTCAGGTATTGCTGTATTTCTGATATGTGGACCTTTAGTTAAGATTAGTATGTGTGTCTGTTGTATGGCAGAGGCACAGTGTGCCCAGTTTTTGTGAACTGCCTTTGGGGTTGTTGATAGGTGCTCTATTTTAGAAAATGATATTCGTGTGCATTATTTGTTAATGCCCTCACATTAGTCCAGACCAGGTGTCCGTGAGCTGGGAAAAAACCATTGCAGACATTTCAGTGGGTTCCAGTCTGTCTAGACTCATGATTAGGCCAGGACTTGTGATGTCATATGTCTGTGGGCTTGAACAGTAAATTGCACATCTTGGAAGCCATTTTTTCCAAAATGCCTTGCAGAGGGAGAAGCCACCGGCACACTGAGTGTGGTGAGGTGGTCTAGCACACTCCCAAATTCCCCCCAAAATATGTACGCCCCACCAACTTCCAAGTCACCAGCCGCCACTGGGCTGAACTGACCCTGGCAGCAGCACCAGTTCAATGTACCAGCGCTGTGTAAGACTTACATTTGTGACTTTAAAAGAGTAGCCTTCCTCTATGGATGGCCAGTGAGCAGCTCATCTGGCACAAAGTCATGTGTATTCTTTTAAAGAATACTGAGAGTTGCATACTGCGGCACTCTGCACTTTTAGAGCCTGTCAGGATTTTTGTGAGATGCCAGCAAGGATGGCAGCGTAGTAATACAATTTAACACAGTTAATAACGAAAAATGAATGAGTAGGTGGTCTAAGCATGGAGGGGAAAGGAAAGGGCCGAAGGCATTAGCAAATGAGATAGTGAAAGGGAAGAAATGACACAGGGACGTCACTCCACCAGAATGATGAAGGTAGCGGAAGTGACATCTCAATGACCCTTGACCCCTGATGATACCACAATAGAAAGGTTTTAAACATTTTTAAATTATTAACGGTAGCAAAGGGGACCACAGGGAAACAAGGGACACCCCCGGGGGGTACAGCCACGACCCCTGGCGACCCCCAAATGACGTCCCTGCATTGGCACTCTAATGATAAAATGCAACAAACAGAGTGTAGCATGTAACCTGGTATGGCATGAGTAAGGGTTATTTTACAGCTGCAAAAGTAGTGTTAGAATTAAAAGAGGTAGTGATAAACGTCATGAAATGAGGAGCAATGGTCCATTACCATTCATGCGTTCTATCATTTTTTTTTTTTTAAACAAAAATAAAAATGCCCCTGAAATTAAATGAGGTTACTGGATCATCTGCGACCTGCTTTTGGGAAATTTGGGGATAACACACATGTAGTGTAGGGGGTTTTTGGGGTGCTCCTAAGGATTGTTTCTAGGAGCTCCACCATGATAGGTAGGACAGTCTGCATGCAGTCATACCAGGGGTGGTAGGTTACAATTTTGAGACCTTGTAAGTCGGAGTGGAGAGCATTTTATTAAAAAAATAAAAAACTTTCGGTTTGGGACGGGCGGTTCAGATTCTGGTACCATAGGAATTCAATGAATAAATAAATACTTGAATGACAAAGCGTGAAAGCATGATGACAGTGTTGTGGTTACCAAGGAAAGCATGATTATTTAGGGCATGCCTTAGTTAAACACAAGCAAGTTTGAAGGCATAAACGGGGCAGAAGGCCAATGAGATTGGGTGAGTGAGAAGTAAACGATTTTTAGTATTTTTGCAACATAATGAATATAGCCAGCAGTATGACCTGGCAGAGGAAGAATTACATATTCTTAGAAATACAGGCGCAGACTGCGAATTATGAACATTTGCAGACACGAGGTAGAAACAGATAGCCTCCAGGAAAATAAAGACAGCCATAAACTAGGGAAATATGGCAAATAAATAAAAGAGGAGACAGAATGAAATAAGAATACCGGGAGGGAACCCGAGAGAAAAACTGTAAGATACCGGGAGGGCACCCGAGAGAAAAACTGTAAGATACCGGGAGGGCACCCGAGAGAAAAACTGTAAGATACCGGGAGGGCACCCGAGAGAAAAACTGTAAGTTACCGGGAGGGCACCCGAGAGAAAAACTGTAAGATACCGGGAGGACAGCCGAGAGAAAAAGTAAGGATACCGGAAGCACACCCGAGAGAAAAAGTAAGGATACCGGGAGGACACCCGAGAGAAAAAGTAAGGATTACCAGGGGGGCACCTGAGACAAAAACGTAAGGAATACCGGGGGGGGGGGGGACCCGAGAGAAAACAGTAAGGATTCGCCTTGGTCCTGCGCTTTAAAGAGCGGTCAGAAGAAATGTGAACCCAGAGCCCACATAATTGGGGACAATAGGCTATGGTGACGATTAAAGACGCCACAAATGGGGTTCATTTAAACCCCATGTCGGGGTATTCATTAGAAAGCAGGCATATGTGTGTCCAGCTGGTGTTTGTCTAGTCTGTTAAGTGTCTGTTATACATGTCCTGTTGTATGTCAAATGTAAGTAATTTTGTCTCCTTGTTGGTTGAAATCATGTAAAAAGTTTGATGCGATTCTACAGTTGAGAAGGAATCGCACATAGATTGATGATCTCGAGTAAATTGGCGAAGAAAAAAAATATAATAAAAATGTGCGGGAAGGGGCTGGATTGAAGCTCGCTGCATTTGATGCTCACTCATAGTAATGGGAGGTTTGGACTCACATAAGGATATCAATAGAAACAGAGTTAAGCCTGGCAAACATCGCTCCAATTGGTGGCCACAAATTGAGCCTTAATCTAAAGCCATTTTACCTTGCATGGCAACTTACTTGCATGCCACATATACAAACAAAAAGTTAGAAAAACGCTATGATACTCTCGAATAGTAAAAATATAAGAGCAAGGAAAGGAGGTAGAGCCTCCAGCAGCTTGGTTGAAATATGCACTGAGGGGGGGTTGGGCCACCTGCAGCAACGCCTGCCCCGCCTGAAACAGGAGCCGAGGGAAGAAAGCCTAGGGGACTTCGCCCATTAAAGAGAGCTCAAAGCAACCACAGGTTATAGTAACCCCGCTTATGAGTCACCTTCATATAGTAGTAGCAAAAAGAAAGAGAAGGTTAAGGACAAGAATCTCACATCCCTACCCTAGGGACAAGGGGAGACGCGATGATGTGTTAAAGAAGGAGGGGATCAAGCACTGACAAGGGTATCTCTCAACAAGGGAGAGAGGGAAAGAAGAGGAAAGAAAGTGAAGACAGAACTGATGAGATAGCATTTACAAAGGACGAATGAATTGGAGGACAAATCTCATTGAAACTCGATGGGAAAGGATGTGATGATGGGAGACCTAAAAGAGAAGTTAGATGAGGCACAGAGGAAGAAGAAAGAAAAGGAGTTAAGGGACGGAAGGATAAGAAGGAAAGTTAGGCTAAGGCGAGAACAGCTTTATCGCAAAGAAGCAAGGAAAGCACGTCAATCGCACACCAAAGAGCAGCCTATGAACGTGACAGACAGAAACAGCAAAAGTTAGAAGAAAAGCAAAGGTACGTGAAAGAAGGGATGAGGAAAGTCAAAGGAAAAAGAAATATAGAGATAAGAAGAAAGGGAGAAGATAGGGTCAGAGAAGAGGCGAGGTAGCGCAAAAGGAGTGGTCACAGAAATAAATAAACAAATAAATAAATAAATCAGGAAACACTGAAAATGAGTGGTTATCGTGAGAAAAAAATAATAAAAGGATAAGGGATACACTCAGAAGCATGTGGAAAACAAATTGGCCCTCATTACTAGTTCGGCGGTATCCATGCCGCTATTGGCGGCATGGCTGCCGCCGAAATCGCGTCGGGGTCCGGGTCCTCGGAATGAGGACTTACCGGGCCATTCCGAGTTCGGAAGGCCCGGTAATTCCTCCCTCCAAGGACCCGGACACGGTCCTTCCCCATTCCCATTTCAGCCCCCAGAGGGCTGAATGGGAGAGGGCGCAAACAACGGGCCAATACGAGATGGCCCGTTGTTTGCTCCCTCTTCCCCTCGCGGGACCTGGTAAGCATGCCTAGTTTTGCCAGGCATGCTTATCGTGTCCCACGAGGGGGACTCTTAATGCGGCGGTACGGGGTGAACGGCGCCGGCACCTTTTACGGCACCGTTCACTCCGCACCGCCAGGGTCGTAATGAGGCCGATAGCATTTATGAGGGTTACTGGCTAACACAAAAAAGGAGCATTGGGCAATAAAAAACATCAGGAGACCATGAAGACCAAGAAAAGGAGTATGGCCGATAAAATTGGGTCAATTAAACGAAGGAAAACTCGCACAAACCATTTTAAAGTAAATATGGTTTTGTAAGCAAAACAACTTGTGAATGCCACTAACAATGTTGATTTATTTTACCGATAATCTATGGATCTTTTGCGTGGAAGCACAAGAAATTGTCTGCATGGCCTTAAATTAGGGAGAAAAGAGAAAAAGGTAAGTACTAGTTCACGCCAAAGGGTGTGAACAGGCAATTGACCAACACTAAAGGTAAGTGGATCCAGGTGAGTAACAGGAAAAGGTAGCAAGAGACACAAGGTCTTCACGCTTTTCTTTCCCTTTGGATTTGCTTTGTTGGACAGTGACTTTGGACACATTTTCATTTGGATTAATTTGGATTCTGATTTTATTTATTTATCATTTTTTGGGACATGCTGCATTTTGATTATTATTGGCATTATTGTGTGTTTTGATTTCATTCCCTTCATTTTGACTTGAATACATTTTTGTACATTTTTGTTTCTTACTTCAATGTGTGGTCTTCTCTCATTGGTTTCATGCATGTCACAATGTGGGTTTTCTCAGTCATGTGTTGCCATTGTGTGGGTCTGACAGACTGCTTATTTGTGATCTATCATGTAATGGGGATTTCAATTTGGAGTGGATGTAAAGCTTGGTTGGGTGTTTGGACTGGGGTGGTGTGGGGTGGGATTTGGGTGGCCATAAGAGCCAGGGATTTGGATTGTGATGACGTGTTGGCTGGGGGATATGTGTCGGGGCCTGCTGGCAGGTACCTGTCAATGATGGGGGAGGGTGCAGGGGGACATGTGTGGGGGCCTGCTGGCAGGTGCCCCTCACTGCTGTGGGTTGGGGGTGCAGGGGGACATGTGTGGGGGCCTGCTGGCAGGTGCCCCTCACTGCTGGGGCTTGGGGGTGCAAGGGGACATGCGTGGGACATGAGGGGGGCCTGCTGGCAGGTGCCCCTCACTGCTGGGGGTTGGGGGTGCAAGGGGACATGTGTGGGACATGAGTGGGGGCCTGCTGGCAGGTGCCCCTGACTGCTGGGGGGTGGGGGTGCAGGGGGACATGTGTGGGGGCCTGCTGGCAGGTGCCCCTGGCTGCTGGGGGGTGGGGGCGCTGGGGGACATGTGTCGGGGCCTGCTGGCAAGTGCCCCTGAGTGCTGGGGGGTGGGGGTGCTGGGGGACATGTGTCGGGGCCTGCTGGCAGGTGCCCCTGACTGCTGAGGGGTGGGGGTGCAGGGGGACATGAGTGGGGGCCTGCTGGCAGGTGCCCTGCACTGCTGCGGGGTGGAGGCTGGGGGACATGAGTGGGGGCCTGCTGGCAGGTGCCCCTGACTGCTGGGGGGTGGGGGTGCTGGGTACATGAGTGGGACATAAGTGGGGGCCTGCTGGCAGGTGCCCTGCTCTGCTGGGAGTGCTGGGGGACATGTGTGGGGGCCTGCTGGCAGGTGCCCTGCACTGCTGAGGGGTGGGTGTGCAGGGGGCCATGTGTGGGACATGAGTGGGGGCCTGCTGGCAGGTGCCCCTGACTGCTGGGGGGTGGGGGTGCAGGGGGACATGAATGGGGGCCTGCTGGCAGAAGCCGCTAACTATTGGGGGTGTAGGGGGACATGTGTGGGGGCCTGCTGGCAGGTGCCCCTGACTGCTGGGGGTGGGGGTGCAGGGGGACATGAGTGGGGGCCTGCTGGCAGGTGCCCCTCACTGCTGGGGTGTGGGGGTGCAGGGGGACATGAGTGGGGGCCTGCTGGCAGGTGCCCTGCACTGCTGGGGGGGCTGGGGGACATTAGTGGGGCCTGCTGGCAGGTGCCCCTGACTGCTGGGGGGTGGGGGTGCTTGGGGACATGAATGGGGGCCTGCTGGCAGGTGCCCTGCACTGCTGGGGGGTGGGGGTGCTGGGGGACATTTGTGGAGGCCTGCTGGCAGGTGCCCTGCACTGCTGGGGGGTGGGGGTCCTGGGGGACATGTGTGGGGGCATGCTGGCAGGTGCCCTGCACTGCTGGGGGGTCGGGGTGCTGGGGGACATGTGTGGGGGCCTGCTGGCAGGTGCCCTGCACTGCTGGGGGGTGGGGGTGCTGGGGGACATGTGTGGGGGCCTGCTGGCAGGTGCCCTGCATTGCTGTGGGGTGGGGGTCCTGGGGGACATGTGTGGGGGCATGCTGGCAGGTGCCCCTCACTGCTGGGGTGTGGGGGTGCAGGGGGACATGAGTGGGGGCCTGCTGGCAGGTGCCCTGCACTGCTGGGGGGGCTGGGGGACATTAGTGGGGCCTGCTGGCAGGTGCCCCTGACTGCTGGGGGGTGGGGGTGCTGGGGGACATGAATGGGGGCCTGCTGGCAGGTGCCCTGCACTGCTGGGGGGTGGGGGTGCTGGGGGACATTTGTGGAGGCCTGCTGGCAGGTGCCCTGCACTGCTGGGGGGTGGGGGTCCTGGGGGACATGTGTGGGGGCATGCTGGCAGGTGCCCTGCACTGCTGGGGGGTTGGGGTGCTGGGGGACATGAGTGGGGGCCTGCTGGCAGGTGCCTTGCACTGCTGGGGCGTGGGGTGCAGGGGGTCATGCGTTGGTGATCAGTAGTGCAAGGTGACATGTGGCTTGGCTGGGGTGGATGGGCTGCCTGCGGGACATGACCAGGGGTGCAGGGTAGTCCCGTGTGGTGTGGGCAGCCTGCAGGGGCCGTGGAGGGTGTAGAGGGAACACCTGGGAGGACCCACACTGCCAAGGCCTATCACGTGTGAAACTTCACGCGAACCCCAGAAATACACGTTCCCCACTCACACAGGGCCAATCGCATGTGAAACTTCACGCGAACCCCAGAAATACACGTACCCGGATCCAATCGCGTGTGAGACTTCACGCGGACCCAAGTTATACAAGTACCCCGCTCGCCAAAGGCCTATCGCGTGTGAAACTTCCCACGCACCGCCGAAATACACGCACACGCTATTTTTCACACAGCGGGTGTCTGTGTTTGTCGCGTACCCCTTTGCACGTCATTTGTCCTAGAGGGACACAGTATGGGACATTCATCATAGCTGTATGTACGTGCTTTTTGTTAGCGCACATTTTTTTCATGCGCAGGGGCGCTACCGCCTGCCTTCGTGTGGCGGACATGTTTAGGCCTGTGTGCGTCTTTGCCCGTGCGCTGGTTTGCCCTATTCGATTCCATGAATACGTGTCTTAGGCGAGCTTGTGGGCATTCCGCGCACTTGCCTCCTGTACTTCCCCCGTGACGCTCACATTTTCATGCGTTGTTCCCCATTCCGCGTGTCACGCCCCATGTTACGCCTACTTTTGTTGTGTGCGCCGCGCTATGTGCGCTTTCGCTGTGCGCTTATCGCACGCTGTTTGAAGGCGTGTGCGCCAGCGTGCGCCAAACAGGATTTCAGCGCACATCCATGGATTTCCATGCGCACGGACTTCCATGAATCGCTGTGTGTGGGTTTCGCTGCGATTTTCGTACTGGCACTGCGATTTGCACGCTTTCGCACGCTTGCGCTGAAAATTTCAGCGCACATTAATTCCATGAATCGGCCTCAAACCAAGTGTTTCAAACCACCAGCTATGGAGTTAAAGTTGTATTTCCTTGTAGCAGGCAAGATAATTGACAGATCGTTTTAAGAACCATACATTTTCGCATTGAAATAGCTGAGGTATGGTGATTTATGGAAGTACTGTTCTCGTGCATTAAGTGCATTGCGCGGAAAAGGAATGCAACCTGTGGCAATGTTTTAAACTGTGAGGTGTAGGGAGGTACGGCTAAGAACCAGAAACTGCCATCCTGAAATGTATACAAATATAAGAAATGATTGAAAAATGCTTAAAGCAAAAACAGAGCGTTGGTTTTGTTAGAATGTCTGCATGAAGTTGCAAGTGGGGATTAAACATAGTGGGGTTGTTTTCTTGGTGTTTTTACATCAGAGCAGCAGTTTGAAAAAACACAGTTGAGAACGAATGTGAAAAGGGGAGTTGACAAGAGAAATAAATCAAGGCCCCTCACTAAGAGCCTACGAGAGAGAACGGGGTGATCAAGCCAGAAAGAAAATCAGCAAATTAGCAGCACTTACAGATAAGCACGGAGAATGCTCTCCATGTGCGACTTGCGAGACCGTCTAAATCACACAGAATCTTATAAAAGACAGGCAGCCAAATATTTCCGTGGGATGGCTGGTAAACGCAGGGCTCAGATCTGGCCGGGTCATCAGGTTTTCATTTTTGACTTGTGGTGGGCATGCTAGCATCCAATGTAATTGTGAGGTTATTTCAGTGATCTATAAAATGTTTGAGTGCATGTGTGTTGGAGATTGCATCTAATTTCAAAAGACAGAGTGCATTGCATGTAGAATGAATGTGTTTTATGATAGAGCAGCCCAGCAATTGTAGAAAAAGGGCTTGATTACATATTAATGCATCCGGCCTGTTGTGGAAAATATTGAAAGATTCTTTCATTTTAGTACTGGTAAGCGGACATCCCAGCTCTTAAAAGCCGGATGATTAAAGCTAGCATTCCGATAAGGATGAATGAGCGCGGACGAAAGGACATCTGTTGCGCGCTGCCAATGAGGTTAACAAGAAATGCATTCTTACTAATAACCTGTGCGCTTCTCTCATGAGAGGCATCTATATGGGAATATTCAGTATTACCTAGAGACCGTACTCTCTATGAGACATACTATGCTGCTGTTCAGCATTCAAGTTAAGCATGTTTTCACCATTTTGAGGCCCCTACCCTCTCCATTCTTGCGCTATTCAGAATGAGAAACAAGAAACATTTGAAGGTCCACATTATTAAATCTGCAAAGAGGTTACTTCACTTCTAGTATAGAACCAAGATACCGTTAGCATCCGCAAATGTATGCAACCTGCATTTCCAAACCTGACAACTTATAAAAACCAAAATATCACAGAAGGGGGTTACACAACGTGGGAATGATGTTAGCATCCGTTCTCCATTATTAAAGGGATTTCCCGCATGCAAGTAGGTAAAACCTCACAGAAAACAGCACAGTAATGAAAGGGATCCTATATGTTTTGACCAGGATCACTGTACCGTCTGCTGGCATAACAAGGATACAAGAATGAACACATTTGCTGCACAGTCTCGAATTTGCACACTGGGTTGCCGCTGGGACGGACATTCTATGCACATCTTTTTAGGGAGTGCTCAGGTTTTAAGAATGCCCAGCTGAGCAAGCTAATTTTAACCCCTATATGGTGCAGGAACAGTGCTGCAAACCCAAGTAATTGTGCAGGTATATTTGTGAACTTCAGATTTAAGACCGGTTCAGCCAGCCTCACTGGGATGTGCCCTTCTGATCCTTCACATGAACACATATCCCTACAATAAGTGCTTAACACACTGAGACAACTTCTGAACCCCCCGGGATGAATATGGATTTTGACTTTGGCAATCGCGCACGATCAGCAACGTTCCCACAAGGGAAAGTAACACTACTACAAAAATCGTGTTACCCAAACTATGTATTCCACAATGAAAACGAAAGGTAGTGCACGTTTTAATTGATCAAGGCAGAATGTACTTGTGAAAACCGACAGGCAATGGGTTTGAAGCCTCAGTACCATGCAATCAAATTTTCCTGGCATGAGCTATTCAAGCCCAATGTAAACTGGAATCTTGCTTTAGATCAAGCAGCATTGTGGGGGCCCTGGGCAGCCACCCCAATGAGACCTCCAATAAAAACGTCTCTAGGGTCTACTGTCGTGTGGCAAAGAATGAACGAATCTTAGTAGCATGGAGCAGCCCATAGGCATTGTGGTGCTATTGAAAAAAGGGGCTTGCAGATTACAGTAAAGGGCATACACTAGGGGCTGCGTGATGAAGCATCGCCTGTGATTGTGGGACTAATAGACATATGTTGTGGTTACTACGAATGGGCTGAATGTTGCGCTCACACTGGGTGGAGTATGTTGCATAGGGCACAGCATAGTGGTTAATTTAGCAAAAGGGGAATGAGTGCGGGAGCTGCTGAGGGGGGGGGGCTGATGGAGTTAGGTAACCAAAGCGGGGTTGACAATTTTGCGAGAAATAAGAAGTGATGGTTCTGCGCCAAATCCACTAGAAAAGCATTCCATGATTTAGGGACAAGACGGGGGAGCTTAGCCCTGTGGCATTAGCCCTTTTGGTGAATTAGGACAGCAGTGGGAAACAAGGGGTCCATGAGCAAGAGCACTAGGGAGCAGCGCAGGATTTAAGAAATGCTTGCTTCTCGCATTGCATGTCAAAGAAGCTTCTCACCTAGGTAGGCCCTGCAGTGACGCATGTGTATGTGTTTATGTATTGTTAAGTGCTGCATGGAAATAGAATGCTAGCAGTAGTGGTGATTTGTAACACTAATTTTGCAGAGTGAGCGCGCATAAATGAATTTTTTAAATGAGAATTTTTATCCTTGCATAGGAAGGGGGAATTCAAAGCTGCGTGACCATCCTGCGCACCTAATGGGGAAACCAATGATGACAATGAAATAGGTCTTAGCTCCATTTCTATTCCTTTGCATTGTGGGGTGGCAAGCAGCCTAGTGCAGGTAGCCAATCTGGCCCTGGCCGAGCATCGCAGAAAATATTGGCTGGGTCATTGCGCCAGCAGTCACAGTGGCACATACATGCAGGACTGCCAGCAATTTAGGCAAATGGAATGTGGCAGTCAGTGTATGAATGTCGCTTTCTATAGCATGCGTGACTCTGAAGGAGCCAGAGAATGGAGGTCATAGACTAATTTAGCTGTCTCCTCGCTCTCAACCCCCTTTCTGGGCTGGCAGAGATCCTGTAAAGGGCAGAGTCTGTGTCTGTGCATATCTGTGAATGCCACCAGCCTCATACATGTCACTCAATGGGGTGCTGTCGTAAAAACAAGGAAAAGATATCGAGGCTGAATACCCCAAAAGGAAATACACCAAACGCAGGTTACAAAGGAACGTACAAAGATCTTTATTTTATACTGAACAGTCTCAAAGGACAATGTAACCAATAAGCTATTAGGCCCTTAGTACAACACAGCGAAATCCAGCATGGTTCGGTGTGTTCAGTGAGTGGGACTGTACATTAAAATAGTCTCGCCTTATATACCTTTGAAAACAGGATGTTTAACCCCACTGTGAGTTATTATTGGTTAATGTACTACAGATCTAGGGGCCGCACCGAGTACACGCGTCTGTACATTTAGGGTTTGCCTTTAATACATTCGCCAACAAGCCTCAATGGCAACCGTGTATTTTCTCACAGAGCCTTCTCAAACAGTTTTTATACAATGTATTCAAACAAGTGTCCACAGTTCAGTATTTGGATACATTGTATTTGACATATGCTCGCGGATTAGCTTCATTGGCACAGGTAATCCTCTACACGCAGGTCAGCGAAGGACAAGGTCTCAGTTCATGACCCTAACATGTGTCCTGCGGGCAAGTTACACATTAGTTTGTACACAGGGTCAAGACAGCCATGTTACATTCAGAATGATACTATCCACCATTTTAGACACAGGGTGACTTTACAGAGAGAACCTAAAATGGCGGATAGACCTAAAATGGCAGTTTTCATTAACTCTGAGGTCAAGACCTTGCGACGCAGATTTCCTTGCAAATGGCTTATAAGCAGCTTGGCGTAGGCCATTACACGTATATTCATCAAATAGGAGGCACGATATAATTTCCCGTTCGACACTGTTTGGACACGTGGCTTTCATACCCTTTGGCTGCAGACACCTTGGCTCAGGTATTGCTGTATTTCTGATATGTGGACCTTTAGTTAAGATTAGTATGTGTGTCTGTTGTATGGCAGAGGCACAGTGTGCCCAGTTTTTGTGAACTGCCTTTGGGGTTGTTGATAGGTGCTCTATTTTAGAAAATGATATTCGTGTGCATTATTTGTTAATGCCCTCACATTAGTCCAGACCAGGTGTCCGTGAGCTGGGAAAAAACCATTGCAGACATTTCAGTGGGTTCCAGTCTGTCTAGACTCATGATTAGGCCAGGACTTGTGATGTCATATGTCTGTGGGCTTGAACAGTAAATTGCACATCTTGGAAGCCATTTTTTCCAAAATGCCTTGCAGAGGGAGAAGCCACCGGCACACTGAGTGTGGTGAGGTGGTCTAGCACACTCCCAAATTCCCCCCAAAATATGTACGCCCCACCACTTCCAAGTCACCAGCCGCCACTGGGCTGAACTGACCCTGGCAGCAGCACCAGTTCAATGTACCAGCGCTGTGTAAGACTTACATTTGTGACTTTAAAAGAGTAGCCTTCCTCTATGGATGGCCAGTGAGCAGCTCATCTGGCACAAAGTCATGTGTATTCTTTTAAAGAATACTGAGAGTTGCATACTGCGGCACTCTGCACTTTTAGAGCCTGTCAGGATTTTTGTGAGATGCCAGCAAGGATGGCAGCGTAGTAATACAATTTAACACAGTTAATAACGAAAAATGAATGAGTAGGTGGTCTAAGCATAGAGGGGAAAGGAAAGGGCCAGAGGCATTAGCAAATGAGATAGTGAAAGGGAAGAAATGACACAGGGACGTCACTCCACCAGAATGATGAAGGTAGCGGAAGTGACATCTCAATGACCCTTGACCCCTGATGATACCACAATAGAAAGGTTTTAAACATTTTTAAATTATTAACGGTAGCAAAGGGGACCACAGGGAAACAAGGGACACCCCCGGGGGGTACAGCCACGACCCCTGGCGACCCCCAAATGACGTCCCTGCATTGGCACTCTAATGATAAAATGCAACAAACAGAGTGTAGCATGTAACCTGGTATGGCATGAGTAAGGGTTATTTTACAGCTGCAAAAGTAGTGTTAGAATTAAAAGAGGTAGTGATAAACGTCATGAAATGAGGAGCAATGGTCCATTACCATTCATGCGTTCTATCATTTTTTTTTTTTTAAACAAAAATAAAAATGCCCCTGAAATTAAATGAGGTTACTGGATCATCTGCGACCTGCTTTTGGGAAATTTGGGGATAACACACATGTAGTGTAGGGGGTTTTTGGGGTGCTCCTAAGGATTGTTTCTAGGAGCGCCACCATGACAGGTAGGACAGTCTGCATGCAGTCATACCAGGGGTGGTAGGTTACAATTTTGAGACCTTGTAAGTCGGAGTGGAGAGCATTTTATTAAAAAAATAAAAAACTTTCGGTTTGGGACGGGCGGTTCAGATTCTGGTACCATAGGAATTCAATGAATAAATAAATACTTGAATGACAAAGCGTGAAAGCATGATGACAGTGTTGTGGTTACCAAGGAAAGCATGATTATTTAGGGCATGCCTTAGTTAAACACAAGCAAGTTTGAAGGCATAAACGGGGCAGAAGGCCAATGAGATTGGGTGCGTGAGAAGTAAACGATTTTTAGTATTTTTGCAACATAATGAATATAGCCAGCAGTATGACCTGGCAGAGGAAGAATTACATATTCTTAGAAATACAGGCGCAGACTGCGAATTATGAACATTTGCAGACACGAGGTAGAAACAGATAGCCTCCAGGAAAATAAAGACAGCCATAAACTAGGGAAATATGGCAAATAAATAAAAGAGGAGACAGAATGAAATAAGAATACCGGGAGGGAACCCGAGAGAAAAACTGTAAGATACCGGGAGGGCACCCGAGAGAAAAACTGTAAGATACCGGGAGGGCACCCGAGAGAAAAACTGTAAGATACCGGGAGGGCACCCGAGAGAAAAACTGTAAGTTACCGGGAGGGCTCCCGAGAGAAAAACTGTAAGATACCGGGAGGACAGCCGAGAGAAAAAGTAAGGATACCGGAAGGACACCCGAGAGAAAAAGTAAGGATACCGGGAGGACACCCAAGAGAAAAAGTAAGGATTACCAGGGGGGCACCTGAGACAAAAACGTAAGGAATACCGGGGGGGGCACCCGAGAGAAAACAGTAAGGATTCGCCTTGGTCCTGCGCTTTAAAGAGCGGTCAGAAGAAATGTGAACCCAGAGCCCACATAATTGGGGACAATAGGCTATGGTGACGATTAAAGACGCCACAAATGGGGTTCATTTAAACCCCATGTCGGGGTATTCATTAGAAAGCAGGCATATGTGTGTCCAGCTGGTGTTTGTCTAGTCTGTTAAGTGTCTGTTATACATGTCCTGTTGTATGTCAAATGTAAGGAATTTTGTCTCCTTGTTGGTTGAAATCATGTAAAAAGTTTGATGCGATTCTACAGTTGAGAAGGAATCGCACATAGATTGATGATCTCGAGTAAATTGGCGAAGAAAAAAAATATAATAAAAATGTGCGGGAAGGGGCTGGATTGAAGCTCGCTGCATTTGATGCTCACTCATAGTAATGGGAGGTTTGGACTCACATAAGGATATCAATAGAAACAGAGTTAAGCCTGGCAAACATCGCTCCAATTGGTGGCCACAAATTGAGCCTTAATCTAAAGCCATTTTACCTTGCATGGCAACTTACTTGCATGCCACATATACAAACAAAAAGTTAGAAAAACGCTATGATACTCTCGAATAGTAAAAATATAAGAGCAAGGAAAGGAGGTAGAGCCTCCAGCAGCTTGGTTGAAATATGCACTGAGGGGGGGTTGGGCCACCTGCAGCAACGCCTGCCCCGCCTGAAACAGGAGCCGAGGGAAGAAAGCCTAGGGGACTTCGCCCATTAAAGAGAGCTCAAAGCAACCACAGGTTATAGTAACCCCGCTTATGAGTCACCTTCATATAGTAGTAGCAAAAAGAAAGAGAAGGTTAAGGACAAGAATCTCACATCCCTACCCTAGGGACAAGGGGAGACGCGATGATGTGTTAAAGAAGGAGGGGATCAAGCACTGACAAGGGTATCTCTCAACAAGGGAGAGAGGGAAAGAAGAGGAAAGAAAGTGAAGACAGAACTGATGAGATAGCATTTACAAAGGACGAATGAATGGGAGGACAAATCTCATTGAAACTCGATGGGAAAGGATGTGATGATGGGAGACCTAAAAGAGAAGTTAGATGAGGCACAGAGGAAGAAGAAAGAAAAGGAGTTAAGGGACGGAAGGATAAGAAGGAAAGTTAGGCTAAGGCGAGAACAGCTTTATCGCAAAGAAGCAAGGAAAGCAGCTCAATCGCACACCAAAGAGCAGCCTATGAACGTGACAGACAGAAACAGCAAAAGTTAGAAGAAAAGCAAAGGTACGTGAAAGAAGGGATGAGGAAAGTCAAAGGAAAAAGAAATATAGAGATAAGAAGAAAGGGAGAAGATAGGGTCAGAGAAGAGGCGAGGTAGCGCAAAAGGAGTGGTCACAGAAATAAATAAACAAATAAATAAATAAATCAGGAAACACTGAAAATGAGTGGTTATCGTGAGAAAAAAATAATAAAAGGATAAGGGATACACTCAGAAGCATGTGGAAAACAAATTGGCCCTCATTACTAGTTCGGCGGTATCCATGCCGCTATTGACGGCATGGCTGCCACCGAAATCGCATTGGGGTCCGGGTCCTCGGAATGAGGACTTACCAGGCCATTCCGAGTTCGGAAGGCCCGGTAATTCCTCCCTCCAAGGACCCGGACACGGTCCTTCCCCATTCCCATTTCAGCCCCCAGAGGGCTGAATGGGAGAGGGCGCAAACAACGGGCCAATACGAGATGGCCCGTTGTTTGCTCCCTCTTCCCCTCGCGGGACCTGGTAAGCATGCCTAGTTTTGCCAGGCATGCTTATCGTGTCCCACGAGGGGGACTCTTAATGCGGCGGTATGGGGTGAACGGCGCCGGCACCTTTCACGGCACCGTTCACTCCGCACCGCCAGGGTCGTAATGAGGCCGATAGCATTTATGAGGGTTACTGGCTAACACAAAAAAGGAGCATTGGGCAATAAAAAACATCAGGAGACCATGAAGACCAAGAAAAGGAGTATGGCCGATAAAATTGGGTCAATTAAACGAAGGAAAACTCGCACAAACCATTTTAAAGTAAATATGGTTTTGTAAGCAAAACAACTTGTGAATGCCACTAACAATGTTGATTTATTTTACCGATAATCTATGGATCTTTTGCGTGGAAGCACAAGAAATTGTCTGCATGGCCTTAAATTAGGGAGAAAAGAGAAAAAGGTAAGTACTAGTTCACGCCAAAGGGTGTGAACAGGCAATTGACCAACACTAAAGGTAAGTGGATCCAGGTGAGTAACAGGAAAAGGTAGCAAGAGACACAAGGTCTTCACAAGTTAGCTGTCTTTCCCAAGATAGGTATTATCAGGTGTGGATAGAGTAGAGAAATAGATAAACAGCGTGGCCATACCAGACAACCACAGAAAACAGAAGTAAAATTGAAGGTGAGTAAGTATTTTTATGTTCATAATGTCAAATGGAGTATGATAATAGAGGTATGCAAGCATTAGAATAGGCAAAATATTAATGGGAACAATAAAGGTGGAGGCACGTAGTTAGAATTGGTGCCATAGTTTTAGAAGACGGGGGTAGGCTAGATCAAGTTAGACAGGGACGGTGTGCAGCGAAACGCCTCTGTTTTATCTCCATAGGATGAACACAAAGCACAAGCATAGACCATGGTCCAACTAACGGAAAAAAGAATAGGAAGAATGGCTGCTGAGCCGAGGAAGTATGTGCAGCTAACCAGGAAGAATGGCTGCTGAGCTGAGGAAGAATTTACTGCTAACCAGAAAGAATTTACTGCTAACCAGAAAGAATTTACTGCTAACCTGGAAGAATACAGCTAAGCTGAGCAAAGAACCCAGCCAAACTAAGTATCCCCGTGGGGTGGTTTGGGAATTAATTGTTTATGTGCACCAACAAATAGGGGAGAATGACCCAGAGAGTATTTTTGATAACAGAAAGGGAGAAAGGGGGCTTAAAGTCCGGAAGAAAACCTGACCCCTTGCAAATGCCCGAATTACTTTTTCCTTATTTCTTGACTTTCTACAGACAACAGGGATCTCCAAGGACGTTTCTTTCATCTACTGCAGACATGCCTAGAAAACCAGGAAAAGAGAAGACATCCTTCTTTAATTGTTTTGTCTCCTTAGGGTTGCATGTGGCACCCGGAAGGGAGAATGTGTCCCATGATGGGCATAATGTGGTTTTGTAAACAAAAATCATTGTTTAAACCAGCTGAACGGGCCTGCAAAGGGACCTTGGTGCTAATTACGGTACCGCAATTTGCGGTACCGTAATTAGCTCCTTCCCCATTCCCATTGAGCCCTATGGGTGCAAAAATGGGAATGGGGATGTGCCTTGGTAAATGGGGAATTACCGCCCCGCTCACTTTGGAGTAGGGCAGTAATTCCACCATCCACCAAGGCGGACACAGTAAAATGCCGGCGGCAACCATGGAGCTAATAGCGCCATGGTTACCGCATACCGTGTGATGAGGCCTAGAACGTATCTCATTTTTGAAGGGTTTAGTCCAATTAAATTTAATTGGACAATGAGCTAATGTAATGATTTATGTGCTTAAAACTGTGCAGGGAGAGGTGGGGGCATTTTTGATCTCTTCCATTTTGCTATAAATATGTCTGTGTCATGCTGGGAGGGGAGTGCTCTTGGAGGCAGGGAACTTGGGCACTGCTGTTAGGGCTGTGCTGTGTCAGCTATGAGGTAATAAACCCTTATGAACCTAACAGTCTGTGTGCTGATTTTGAGTGGTCCTTATTGAATTGTGATGGAGTATTTGAATCCTGCACCCCAACCTCCTCGAGGTGCAGCCACTTTGTCTTAAGGTATTCGAGGGCCAGCTCTGATCCCATGGGCCCGTCAGAGGTCACTGGATCCTCGTTTACAACCCTCAGAGGGAGATGTCACCACAGCAATTGGGAGCGATTACTTTTCTCATACGATTACATTGCAAGTAGCATTACTGTAGCCCGACAAAGTACACAACTCCGACATTTTCACATACAAAATTGATTTCCGCCCTAAATAGGCATGCTTGCAACATATGTATAGGTTATGCGGAAGACAATAAGCAGTCGTGCGGTTTGTCAATGATAAATCGGACATCTTGCACTTAAAAGGGGGAACGTTGGTATGTATTGCCTATGCACATTTAGCGCCATTAATTTGTCTAAATTAAATCATAAGAGTTGCACATGTTCTCTGATTACAATATACATACCTGTATTCTATACTCATGCACGTGTGCATGCATGGAGCTGTACGTAGAAATTCGCAATACTTGCACAGTAGCTTATGAAGTAGGTGATTTGCAATGATATGCAACTTCCATTTACAATCATCAACAGTAATTTTGAAGTGCGCAATGTTGATGATGGAGTTAGAATTAGCGATGTTCAATGTGATTGGTGGATGGTTGTGTGACTGCTTAGTTGTGTCCAATGAGGGACTTGACTTGCTACCGCCGTGGAAAGGGTGAAAGGACTGGGTTAGAGTTACGTGCCGCACTTAAGCAACGCTTGTCCGCAGGTAGAGCGTGTCACATACAGATTTCTACAGCAAATCCTGCATGGAAAGGGGACTGTAGGCATCAGCCAATCAGATGTTCACTTTACTCTTTTGTGTGGAAAGACGGTGCGTACAGTGAAGATGGCAGGGGTGCAGAGGGTCAGGGTTTTGGTGATTGGAGACATTTTTGTGCATGGATTACAACACTATGCCGAGAGTAGGCATGTGGCACACCATTTCGTTGTGAGAGGAGTAGAAGCGGTGTGGAGCGCTGACACTGATGGCAATGCTGCGGCAATTCTGCAAGTTTGCAGAGACATGTGTAGAATGACCACTCCTCATGTGGCAATTTTGCACTACGGTGCTTCCCATTTGGGATACGTGAGTTCACGTATTTTGTTGGCCGATTTGGCACAGTTGGTTGAAGCAATCATGATCATCTGCCCAACAAGGAAAGTAATTTTTTCTGCTTTGCTGCCTAGAATAAAAAGGGGCAACAATTCTGTTTTCTGTCCAGACCAAAGTATTGGGAGGTGTATCATCAATCGCGGCATGCGTGCATTCATGATACGAGCTGGTATGTTTTTCTGCAGCCACGATAACATTGCTTTAAGCAATGCGGATTATTTTGAAGCAGATGGTGTTGCGCTATCTTCTTTGGGAAATGCGATGTTCTTTTGGAACGTAAGGCTTGCTTTAGAGAAGGTTCTGTAATGGTTGTAGGAGTAAAGCAAGGACAAAAAATACAAAAAAATAAATAAAATAACATATGTCTGTACGGTATCTTGCCAAAAATAAAAAAAGGGCTCTTTTCAGAGCCCATCTTAAAGGAGCAAAAGGGGAATGACACTTTAATGTACCGTCGTCACGCTCTGATCCTATACATGTCCGCGAACATGGCGGTACTTAGCAGCCAGTGCATAGCACCAACGGGGATTCAGTGGTGGAGACACATGCAAATGAGAATGAGCGAAGCTAGGGATGGGTCCATTAAGTTCAGTAGGTGTGTTCTGAACGGCGCACTTTAGTAAGACCGTCTTCTCCCTGACAGGACACCACACAGCCATGGCTTTCCATGCTTGAAAACAGATTATCTGGATTTTGGGAGACTCATGGATACATTGGTTGAAGGTGCATGCAGAAAGCTGTAGTTTATCTGCAGATCTTGGATTTCCTCATGTGGAGGTGCACTGGCATGGCGTGCGTGGCATGAGGTGGCTGGACCTGGTACCTCTCTGTGTTACTTTACTGACAGAGCGTCCTCCAGATATACTTATCATTCACTGCGGAGGAAACAGTTTGGGCCATGTCTCTGGAATTTCTTTGCAATTTGCAATGAAGGAAGGACTTGCGAAGCTCATGGACATGTTTCCAAATTTTCACATACTTTTTTCCCATATTACACAGACAAACATGGCTGCGTTCTGCTGCTTTTGGTCCACAAATGGGGAAAGCGAGACACAATGTGAATAAGGCTGTTTGTGCCTTTTTAAGAGATGTTGGCATGTCCTCCTTCCACAATGAAAACATTTTGTTTCGCAGCTCTTTCATTTTCCGCAGAGATGGAGTCCACCTCACATATGCTGGCAATCAGATTTTTCTTCGCAGTGTACAAAATGCATTGCAACCTCTTTTGAATTCACACTAACCTATCTGACAATCCGTTTTCTCCAATCCACAGTTTTTGACCCACACAACACACTACCGAAAGGCTCTTTTCAGAGCCACCACTTACTCCCAGCGTCCACTTCATTGTGTGTGCTCCGCTTGTACCCTCCCTTTTTTCCCCTACGACTGTTCGCAAACTTTTCCACCACTCTGCGGACTTCAACCGTCACTTCATAGTTCTACCTTTAAACTGAGAAAGGCGGCTCTGAAAAGAGCCTTTGCGTTCATTTTTGTTGTTTTCACGTTTATTGCTTCACAGCACACTATACACTAGGAGAAGAGGCCAAAGGAGGGTAAGGAAGGGACACCAGCCACAGGGATAAGAAAGGGCAAGTGAACAGAGAAAGATATAGGGTGAGCTTTATTTAGGTAAGTAGCATATCTTCTGGTGCTCTGCAACCGTAGCCTCAAAAGCACTTCAAAAACTCTCCCCCCTGCAGAGTACTGTGTCACAATAATTACACACTATTGTCACCTTTGAAAGGTAAGGGTCAACAGCATTGCGAATGGCTTGTGAGGCAGCTGGAGGGAGGCGCTCCCCCACAGGAGTGTCTCTTGTGGTGGGAGGATCGGACACGGAGGATGCTGTGGAGGAACTCAAGCGACTACGCTCTTCACATGGCACCACCTTGCGAATGTCCGCAGTGTGGAACGAAGTGAGGTGTCGCTTCATGGTTGTCGTACCAAAGCTGTACGAACCATCTCACCCACGACTCAGCACCACCTCGCAATGGTTACACTTCACCAGGTTCGCACATGCTTTTGGTATGTTCCCATAAACGTAAAAGAACCACCACACCCACGACTCCCGTCGAGTGCTCCTACTGCTAAGTTCCTCCACTTCATTCTGTTCCTCTTCTTCTTCCTCGCTCTCTACATCCT
This sequence comes from Ambystoma mexicanum, assembly GCF_040938575.1. Taxonomy (NCBI): domain Eukaryota; kingdom Metazoa; phylum Chordata; class Amphibia; order Caudata; family Ambystomatidae; genus Ambystoma; species Ambystoma mexicanum. Next base: position 173,945,434 of record NC_090925.1, read on the forward strand.
CACCCATATATCTCTCTGCAAGCTCTTGGGGAGGTGGTGGTGGTGGCGGGTTTGGGGGTGGTGCAGAGGCTAATGAACCAACAGCAGCCATGAGAGCCATACCGATAAATTTCCTTTTGGTCACTACAGCAGTAAAGGCAGTACACCTCAATCTGCTATAGCTAGAAGGAGAATGAAGATGCGCTCGGGGTGTGGCCATTTGTATGGGTGGAGGGGTGTACCTCGTGACCGTCTTCATCACTGCAAAGCGGTACAAAAATTTTACACATGAAGTCCTCAGGTCAGCTATTGTCTGGGATATGTGAAATTATATTTTTACACTCTACAATACTTTGCCTTGTGTCTACAATTTCTTTTGGACTGTTGCGGAAGCACACAAACTGCGCAAATTAGTCCACACGCTCAGCGTGGGAGCGGTCACATGATGACGTCCTGAACACATCCGCGCCAGAAATGGGAGTCCGCTGGATAGCAAATGCAGAGTACCAAACGTGCGCATGCGCGCAAGTGTCCTTCGGACAGTGTTCGGGTTCTAAAACAATTTCAAAGTGCGACACAATGGAGACAGTTAGTTAGGGACAGGCGCGATGTTCGCTATACTTACGGTTGTACTGCGCATGTGCATACATGATATGTTCACTGTATGGACAGTTCCAGTGTCCTTACGACAACTCCATTTTGTTTGCCTACAAACTTGCCAGCCACCGCGCCTGTTCTACGGACGGCACCATTTTGGCTGCGCCCGATAAGTACAGGTATACTGTCCTTCACACACTCCCATTTTGCTTATGTACAGCCATCCCGGACATCTGGTGTGTTCTACGAACATGTTTCATCTCGTTTACAAGCGGTACGGCGAGGTATAATGTCCTTAGGGCGCCCCTTTCTGTTTATGTACGCAAAAATTCAACAAATGGTGCGGTCAAACTTCATGTCCATCTTACTTGACATTAGTAAGGGTATGTGTACTGCCTTTACAGCACCCACATTCCATTCCTTATGGATAGGTCAAACAGGCGCATTGAACCTCTTTTTTAAAAAATACATTTTTACTCACTCTATTTCACTACAACTACTGTACAAAAACATTCCAAACACACACACACACACTTCAGTCCAAAGAAATAGCGGGGAAAGTGGACACTGACACAAATATGGGGGAATTAGGATACAACACAGGCTGGTTATGAGGGGAAGATTTGTGAGGGGAAGAAGGGATGGATATTTCGTCAAAACGTCTATTTTCATCTTCAAGGTTTGGGGATGGTTCACTAGGGAATGGAGAAGCGGGGCAGGTACAGGTGGGGCAATGGTAACAAACTTTTCCTCTCACACAGTCCTCCACAAACTCCCGTAAACTTTTAAAATTCTCGTTCAATATGTCCATTTTCTGCTCAATCCTTTTTATCCTGTCTTCTTCTGTCTCATTTGTTGCTCTTTCTTCTTTTCTTTCCTGGTCTGTTCAAAAAAATATACATATGTTAAATGCCTATAAAATACTGTTCATTATTTTGCATATGCAGAGCAATGTGTACCATTATTGTCACTGTCTTCAGACATTTCCCCGTGCGGAAAATACTCCTCCAGCCACTCCAAAGTACTAGCCATTTCTGAGTTAAAAGAACAGAAAGAAAATATTATTTCTGCACCACATACCAAAAAAAAAACACACACATACAAAGAAATTGCCTCCACTCACTCTTTTGATGTAATGTCCCTTCTTCCTACTACGTCCGTCCACTGTCGTTCCAGGCTGCCGACTTTCTGTGAAGTGATTACAATGGAGGCATCCTTTTTTTATAGTACCATCCATTTCATTCTACATGCTTGTTAAATGTGTCCTTTTCTTTTCACATCTTCAGGTTTCCATATTTCTTACTACCACTTACAATATATGTCCTTCTTCTACGTTGTACACTTTTTGTGTAAAACAATAGTACATTTTCAGATACCCCCCGCCTCTTTGGGTAATGTTGATACTGTCCGCCCCCGTCCGCAAACAGGCGCTCCGTCCGTCCCTTTCTATTATCAATAGGGAGGGGGTTCTGTATGTTCTATGTTAAATGTAGATCAAGTACGTACATTATACTACATATCTCCCAAAATCACATCATCACAGTGCACATTCCACACAACACCTTCTTTGACACACTGTCATGATTAAGTTCCCATTCCAAAATCCTGTACAATTCACTACAAAAAAAACTTTGTTGAGGGGACGTTATAGTTAAGTTGCCCTCCCAAAAACGTGTAAAATTCACTACAAAAAAAACTTTGTTGAGGGGACGTTATGGTTAAGTTGCCCTCCCAAAAACCTGTAAAATTCACAACAAAAAAAACTTTGTTGAGGGTACGTTATGGTTAAGTTGCCCTACCAAAAACCTATGCAGTTCACTAAAAAAATAATTTCAACTTCCCTTTCTGGTAGATGGTGTGAGTTATGGTTGCTTAGCTTGCCATAATGGGGGAAGTAGCAGTGTTTTTTTGGTTTCGCTGTGAAGTATAACATTCCTTTAACAAAGTTTTTTTACTGAATGTACATATATTTATATAATGGCAGGGAAAGAAAACAAAGGGACTAAACATGTGATATCGTCATTGATGTCATCAGTGACATTTGAGATGACAACTTTCATGGTCTGGATGTTAGTGGTAGCAGTGCACAGGGGCGGTGGCAGGCTTGGGGGCTTAGGTTATCATAACTGTTGAATTTCAGGGGTTTTTTGGTTTTAATTTGAACCAGAAAGGGGAGGTTGAAATTATTTTTTTAGTGAACCTCCCAAAAATCTGTAAAATTTACTATAAAAAAAACTTTGTTGAGGGGACGTTATGGTTAAGTTGCCCGGACGGGGGGATGTATATATATAGAAATTTGAACGTGTATGTAAACTGAGTGCTTTATCAATGTGATCTCTCGAACACCCCACAGTCGCATGGAGCCCTCGATGTGTGTTATTGCCATGGGCCTGGGGTTAAATGCCGGTGTCTTTTTGGACCCTTGGGTCTGATGTACCAAAACGTGGTTTCCCACGTGAAGGTTGTTGGCCTTTGCTCTCTTTCTGCTGTCTTTATACTCTTTCATTTTGTCCTTGCTTTCTTCATGGTTTGCTTTGCCTTTGGCATCAATGTTCACTGTCACAGCCGGAGGGTGGTTCTTACAACGCGACCAAACATCAATTCTGAGGGGCACACGCCAGTGTAGCTGTGTCGGGTGTTCCAATAGTCCCCAAGGAGTGTGCAAATGGCTTGCATAAACAATCCTCTTGTGATTGAACACATTTGTAAGGTGCGCTTCAGGTTGGCCATGAATCTTTCCACCGTGCCATTGGCCTGAGGCCAGAGAGGCGTGACTTTGCATACAATATCACCCAACCTGTGTTGGTACTCATTTATCGACCTAAGAAGGATGAAAGGCTTTTAGAAAATTTTGTTTTGAAAAAAACATACATTTTTTCCATTTTCTTTCTTCCAAACTGGCCCAGGCATGGCCAGAAACCAGCCCCCACTCCCCACAGGCCGAAAGGCTGAAGGGCCAATCTGACATGTATATTCTGTTGGAGGGGGGTCCAAGCATGTCAACGGTGACTTAATCCCAGACCTGCTGGGGCATCGCTGTCATTTTGAGTGGTTCCGGGAAGGTGCGTGGGGCAACTGCTTTATAGGCGATGCATTTCCCTAGTGCCTGTTCCACCTTGATGTCCATGTTTGGGAACCATACTTTCGTTCTGAGATGTCTCTTGGTGGATACAATTCCACAGTGTCCCGTGTGAGCCATGGCAATTACTCGGTCTTGAAGATACTCAGGGATGACAATCTGGTTTTCTTTCAGCAGTAACCCTTCAGGAGACACTGACAGCATGTGTTTTAACAGGTGGAAAGTCCGGAATTATTTCTTTTTCGTCACTGACTGGGATGTTCTGCTTCGCGTCCTTGATGCCACTTTCCCATTGTTATGTTCCTGAGGAGATTGTCTTGGTGCATGCCATCAAGTATTTGAGGTATGGTGAGATCCTTGGGCAGTGCATTTCTCACAATGTAGTTGAAGTATTTGTTTGCTTGGATCGATTGTTTTTCTTCTTTGGCCAGCAGTGGATATCTGGACAGGAAATCAGCTCGGTTGCTGTCCTTTCCTGGTCGATGAATTATGGTGAAAGAATATTCTTGTAGGCGTAGACCCACTTGCACAATGCGAGGCAGCATTTTGGCTGTAGATTTGCCATAGATGGTCGTAGGAGCCTGGTGGTCGTGATGATGGTGAAGGGCCGTCCATAAACGAACAGGTGGTAGTGTTCACATGCCCACACTACCTCAAGGCTTTCTTTTTCGGGTTGCGAGTATACACACTCAGTTGATGATAAGCTACGGCTTGCATAGGCCACTATGCACCATGCGGATGAGGGCAGGGCACCAGGTTTTAATTGGGCGAGGATAGCCACGAGGCCGACAGAGCTTGAGTCAACTGTTGATTCAGTTTCTAGGTCAGGATCATAATATGCCATGCATGAAGTAGAGGCGATGCGCTTTTCTGATTTCTTGAAATGCATCTTCACAGTCAGTAGACCACGCAAAATCTTGTCCTTTGCTGGTAAGTATACGGTGGGGTGTGCTTAAAGAGGCAAAGTCCTTAATGGCCTGGTACAATAGCTCACTGTTAGGAAGAATCCTGTGCAGTGCCCTTAGGGACCACTACACACAATTAAGACTACAGGTGGCAATACAAGTTTTACCTTTGGTACAAGCCTGTACTACTATCTTAAAGTGGTAGCAGTAGAAGAGCAGCCAGGCTTATCTCAAGAGTATATGAGTAGTAGCAGAGATTACACAAAGGGACCACAATTACAGTGACTCAAGCAAACACAGACTCAAGGTTTCAGGTAAAAAATATAAGTACATTTATTTTTAAACCATTTGGTATAAACACAACACTTCTATTAATTCAAAATCACACGTAAAATACACTACAACCAACCAATTCACTTTGGTACACTCTAACTCAAGGTAAGTATCCTATGTTTTAACGGACTGGTGTTGTGAAACAAAAGACGTTACCAGGAATACACTTGCGATCACTTTTTGACAGTAATGACACTTCGGTCTTACTAAAGAAACGCATATCTGCGGCAAGAAATGTTACCGGGGCAAAAACACACTTAGCATCTGAGTTAACCAGAGAGAGTTGGGGGCAAAAATCATAGGCAATACTTTTGTCAAGGCATACAGAATCAGAGACAACCAATTTGCCTCCGACCACAAACCCCCCTGAGCTTTCACCCCTACTGGAGACTTGCTTGTGACTTACCCCCAAAAATGGTCAACCTGATAACCCAGCCCCCATGATCTTGGGTGTGCCGCACACCAGCCCCTCTCCCCCTGCCACAATTACGAACAATATATTGAGCTACGAAGACTGTGGTAGTTAATTAGTTCATTTGACTTAGTTTGTTTGTTGTGTTACCGTTTGATGGTTGTGTTGTATTTCTATAAATGCCAATAAAATACTTTAATAAAAAAATAAAAAAAATCATGGGCCTCCTGGGTTGTAACGAAGATTAAGATATCATTGCTGTAGTTAAGGCATTGAGGGATGTGTTTGATTATTTGTTGTATCGTTTTAAAAGATCTCTGCAGCAGATGATACCCCAAGGCTGAGGCGCTTGTAGCGAAACATCCCTAGATATGTGGGGAAAGTGGTTATGTAGCAAGAGTCTGGGTGTAACTCAAGTTGGTGGTATCCCTTGTTTAAATCTAATTTTGAAAATACTTTTGCACCGTGTAGCAGATGCATCATATTACTCATTCTTGGGGACATGTGTCGTTCCCTTTCAGTTGGGATGCTTGGTGCTCTCATGTCCACGCAGATACGGATGCTTTTGTGGTTTTGCTTTTTGGGAACGGGAACTATGGGTGATACCCAGGGCATGTTTATTTATTTAATTTCTAAAACGCACAAACAACCCTGAGGCATTGAGGTGCTGGTTCTATGATGTCCTGATTTAATAGCGATTGTATTTCATCCTCCACTTGCCCCTGGAAGCTTAGTGGTATTTCTCAGTAGTGATGTGCTACCGGTTTGGAGTTTGTGTTGATATGCAGCTTGATTTGTTTCCCTTTATGTTTTCCCAGGCCTTTTAATAGTGTCAGGATTTTTTTTCCATCATGTCTTTTGGACTAGTTGTGTAGGCTTACATGATTAGGTACATCATGTGCACCAATCCCATCTGTATGGCACATCTAAAGCTGAGTATCCATCCTCCTGGTACTTTACTTTTGATCAAGTATATTATGGCCTTAGTCCTCTTGTCCTTGTACATGCAGGTAGCCTTGAACATTCCTTTGCATTCTAGTGGCATATTCATGCCATATGGCATATATGGCATTTAAAGCACAATGTCCCTTATGATTGGTCCCAAGGAGTGCATCAATATGCCTCTTAGGCGACGTTCCTCCCTTACCTCCATTGCATCAATGTAGATATTGAGTTCCTTAAGCCACCTGTTCCACCGGGGTGCCAAACTACTGGTGTCAGAAATGTCAAATGGTTGTACTGCCTGTAATTGCAGACTCATATGCCCCATCATCTCGGGCCACGAGTTGCATCTGGAGGAGCTCGAAGATAGGCTGTAGGAGCTACTGACTGCTTAATTCTCTGACATGATGGCGGTGCACCGCATGGTGTGGTGCTGGGGAGGGGGGAGGCTGGTTGTGTGCTCTCACTTTCTGTTCGTGGGCTAATGATGGCTTTCCTCGAGAAGGATCTTGCAACTGTGTTGTCAGGGCGCTCCAGTCCGCAGTGGTCAGTAGTGAGGGCTGGTTTGCGATGTTGGGCCTTCCAGGCCACGTGATATTTCCTTGTGCGTGTGCCAAAAAGCATTTAAATGTAGCGTTCTGCTTATGGAGAGTTGCATACAGCTTGCATGCAATTGAGGCAGCGTGTGGGCACTCACTGCGAGGTAGCAGCGTGCTTTTATTGTGCATAGGGCTCTGCCGGGCATCGATCGGATCAGATCCGATGTGATTGGTGCTTTCTTTCTGTTGCGGCCATCCTCTGAGCACTGCAACACTGGTCAGCAGGAGGCATCGAGCGCGCCTTGCTCCGTGCTTGTGAGGTCGTCGGCTCTTGATGATGCTGTGATGTGTCATAGACCGACAGGTCCTTGAGGTTGTCAGTGTAAGTTGGGAGCACTTTCAGAGGCACGGCACAGGTGGGTCTGATGTTGCAGCCTCGTCGCCATTGTTAAATCTCGAATTTGTGATTTCCCATTACACAATTCATGTTGGACAAATTGTAATAATACACATAGCCAGGTACTTAGCAGTGTGACTTCTTTATTATCTTCTTCTGACTGTCGTAATTGGCAGTAACCCCGCCCACACCACGTGATCGCCCAACATCCGATCTAAACTGTGAAATGGGACAAGCGTAAACATAAACATAGGACATTACAAGGTCTAGGCACATGCCACCCCTTAGACCTGTTGCTGCGGCAAGGACACACAGTTGCCACGCCACAAAGGGCCCCCCCCTGGCACTATTAATAATACATCTCTGCCTCAGTCTCGTGGCATATTGACGCAATGAACATCCCGTTAACCCACGACCTCAGTTCAAAGCCACTCATGCAAATCAATTAATGGGAACCGCGAAGTCTTACCCACCTATCTGTACATTAACCAGCTGAGCTATCTTGCAGAAGCTTGTTGGCTGCAGGATTGTGTGGGCAAGCTTTCCTTGCACCTGGTTCAGAAAGATGGCACTTGTTATGACTGGACCTGCGGTCACGCAGGCCAATCCATCCATCACTTGGGGCACCCAACACACACGTCGACATAACAGTTGTGGGTTCAGGCTCACAGGCCAGCCGGACTTGCTGGGGGCACCGAGCCAACCTCCTGAGACAGAGAGCACCCTGTTCGCCTATGAGCACACATGCGCTTCACTGGCCTGGGGGCACCCAGGCTATCACAGACACAAAGCCGTGTTGCCCAGCAGGGGCACTGGCCTACATCCACTGAGTTTCCCTCCAGAGACTCAGCCGCATCGGAGGAACATTAGGACAGCGTTGCCCAGCAGGGGTACGGTCCTGGTGGAGGGCCGTGCAGGTAGGCCCTGTTGGCGGCCTCCGGTTGCCGCCGTCCGTGAGCCCCCCACCCCCCATGACAGAGAGACACGGAGACAGGAGTGCTTCCAGTGTGGGCTCCCCGGTGATTGTGATGTCACCGGGAACGCCCCGTTTATTTAAAAGCGCACGCGACGGAGTGCACGTCACTCCGTCGCGTGCGTACCCTTAAAGGGCAACGCCACACTCCTCCTTTTCCATAACAACAAATTGGAAACAGGAGGGACTAAACTATCACACATTTATGAACACACCACTCTATCAGTTCCCCAAACGAACCCCCATTTATTAACAGCCACCCTGGATCCCCCTCGGGTACCTGTCTTGACCTGACCACTTAACCCCGGTCAGCCACGCCAGCTCAGTCCGTAATATAGTCTGTGAGACGGGCAGGTTTCCCACGCCCTGTTCTCAGGGGGTACCTCCTGCCAGCGTCCCTGGCCGGTGTCTCTTGACCGGGTCTGCCTCGAGCGGGAGAGTCCACCGCGGGTCCTTCTCCACCACCTTCATCCAAGGCACCTTCGCCCTCTCGGTCGTCCGGGTTGTCCACCCTGGGGTCGCCAATTCTCCTGAAGAACGAGGCATTCCTGGTGACAGACGATGTCCCGTCAGAGGCTGTTACCATAGAACCCTTGACCGCCACGACATCTAAGGGAGCGGGTTCATACGTGAGGGACAGCTTTCCATGTGGGTGGCGATTCCTCACTAGCACCTCATCTCCCAGTGCGATGTGTGGGGGTCTGAGGCCCCTCCGGATGTTTTCCATCTGTGTCCTGATTTGTCTTTCCTCTTCGACCTGTTCATTGTCAATGACGGCAGGGTCCCTGTCCCCCACCTCCGGTATGACGTCTCTCGGGCACCTCTGGAACAGCGCCTCTGCCGGGGCCACACCAGTGGACGTGTGAGGTGTGGTCCGGTATCCCCGCAGGAAAACGTATAGGGCCCTCTGCAAGCACTCGCCCTTGCCATGGGCAATCCTGAATACCTTGTTGAGGGTGCGCATCATGCGCTCGGCCTCCCCGTTGGCCCGAGGTCACAGTGGGGTGACCCGCCGATGTTGAATGCCATATTCCCTCATGAGCTCGGCAAAGCTCTCGCCCTGGAATGGTGCCCCGTTGTCAGAGCACAGCACAGAGGGTAGGCCATGGGTGGCAAAGATCTTCTCCAGCGCCACCACCACGTTCTCAAACGCGACAGACTCTATGAACTCGACTTCTGGGTATCGAGACCACTCGTCCACCACAACCAGGAAGTGAGTTCCCCTCGACGTGGACCCGGAGTCTGCGTGCACCACTTCCCATGGCCGAGTCCCCCTGGGCATCGCTTCGATGGATGGTTCACGTTGGGCCGGTGCTGCAGCCTGACACCATACGCACGACGCCACAAACGCTTCCACCTTCCGTTCGAGTTCCAGGAACCACACTTTCTGACGGAGGCGAGCTTTGGTTTTGGGCGCACCTTGGTGGCCCTGGTGCGCCAGTGCGATGACCTGTGCAACTTTGGCCTGGGGTATCACTATTCTCTCACCCCTCAGTAGAAGCCCCGACTCCGAGAATGTCAGTTCTTCTCTCACTCTCCACAACTGCTCGAGGGCCACTCTGGCTTCTCATGTCCTGCGTTCCACAGCCTCCAGCACCGTCTTCCAGGTGCCCCTTTGCATGGCTTCCTTCAGGATCGCGAAACATTCGTCGCCTTTTGATGCGACCTCGAGCTCCTCCACCTGCATGGAGTTTGGGGTGGCCGTCTCCACGACTAGGCGTACGTGCTCGTCGGCTTCCTCCGCGGATGCAGAGTCCTGCGAGTCCCCTCTGGGGTGTCGAGAGAGGTAGTCCACCGCGTTGTTAGCCCCGGGGCGATATATCAATGACACTCCATACTCGAGCAAAGCGAGCATCCAGCGCTCAATTCTCACTGGTGGACGGGATGATGAGCCCGCCATGATCGGCAACAACGGCTTGTGGTCCGTGACCACAGTCACTGGGCGCCCCAGAATGTAGAGGCGGAAATGTCAGCAACCCCACAGCACCGCCAGGGCTTCCCTCTCAATCTGAGAGTATCTTTGCTCGGTGTCGGAAAGCGCTTTACTGGCATATGCTATGGGTCGAACTTCCTGATCATTCCCCACTTGTGTGAGAACCGCCCCCAGTCCGTACGGGCTGGCGTCCACCACGATCTCCGTCTGCAGGCTCGGGTCGAAGAACGCCATTGTGTCTTCCGCCGCCAACGCCCCTTTTATGTCGTCGAATGCCGCCTGCTCAAGGGGGCCCCAGTGCCAGGTGACGTCCTTCTTCGTGAGCGATCTCAATGGCTCTGAGCGGGATGCCAGGTTCCTAATGAAACGGCCACAGTAAGTAACCATGCCCAGAAAACTCCTCACCTCTGCAACATTCTCTGGAGGACGCGCCTCTTTTATGTCCTTCACTTTGCGTGGATCCGGCGACACCCCATCCGCCTTGAAAACGAACCCAAAGAATTCGATCGAAGTTTTCAGAAACTCGCACTTGTCCTTGTGCAGGGTGAGGCCCAGCGAGCGTAGTCGTTCAAAGGTCTTGGCCAGGCGTGCCAGATGCTCGGTCTCCGATTTCGCATACACCAAAATGTCGTCACTGATGTTAAGGACTCCATCCAGATCTGCTAATGCCCCTCTTATGATGTTTTGGAAGACCTCCGCCGCGGAGGACACCCCGAAACCCAACCTCTTGTAGCGGTAAAGCCCCCGATGAGTAGTAAATGTTGTTATATAGCGGGACTCGGGGTGCAGGACCACCTGGTGATAGCCCGCTCTCAAGTCTAGTTTGGAAAAGAACTTCGCCCCTTGCAGTTCCGCTATAATGTCATCGATGGTAGGGGTTAGGTGTCGCTCCCTCTTTATGGCCTTATTGGGAAGCCGCATGTCCACACAGATCCTCACCGCCTCTGGCTGTTTGGGCTTGCGCGCATTGACAATGGGAGACACCCATGGGGTAGGGCCCTCAACCTTTTCAATGATGTCTAGCCCCACCAGACTGTCCAACTCTCGATCCACCAGATCCCTCAGGTGAAACGGCACTCGTCAGTGTTTCAGCGCCACAGGTTGGATCGATTCATCGATGTGGAGTCTTACCGGCTCACCCACCAGCTGACCAATGCCTTCAAACAGTGCGCCATGTTTGGCCAGGAGTACCTGAATGTCTTCCAAGTATACTGAGTAGGCGAATGTGACAATTCCCAGTGCCTCAGCCGCGGCACAGCAAAGCAAGGTGTTGTCGCTCACTGGTGTGACATAGAATCTGGCCCGAATGTCTGAGTCACCATACTGAACATCAGCCACGAATACTCCATCCAGAGGCAAGGGCTGATCCCCGCCGAATGCGAATATACAGGCTCTCGGCGCGGTCAGCGTGGGTGGGGCCTGCATGGTATCATAATGCTGCCTGGCCATCACATTCACGGACGCACCAGTGTCCACTAGCATCGGGACAGAGTCTCCATTGACAAGTACATTGCACCTGGGCTGTCTCTTGGAGCGGGATTTAAGCATGCTCACGCTGGACACGAAAAACAAGTTTTCCTTGTCCTCTTCCTCTTCCTCTCCTTCCTGAGGAGTCCCTTCTCCACCCTGGTCTACCTGAGCAACGTTGGACGTCCTTTGGGGTCGGAAGAAGCCGGCTCGAACTGGCCCCCTCGGCACTATCTTGGGAGCTGGCCACCTGCACATTCTGGCGAAATGGTCAGCGCCTCCGCATCTACCGCACTTAACCCCAGTCGCCGGGCATTCAGCTGGGTGCGGGAGATCATACCCACAGTTCGGGCATGAGGAAGTAGTCCCTGGCGGGCGCGGGCTCTGGGTGTTCATGGGGCGCCTCGATCCGCGGCCTCTGCCGACCGCGCAGACCTCTTCCACCCTGCCTGGGCGGGCACTAGCTTCCATCCTGGTCGCCCGCAGTTCCGATACTTCGTGGCACCTTCCCAACTCTAGGATGCGGGGAAGGGTGATACCAGGCTCACGCAGTATCTGGCGCCTCAGTTTCCCAGAGACACACCCCTGAATAAGTTGGTTGCGAATCATCACCTCAGGGTCGTTCCATGCACATGACGCTGCCAATCTCCGCAGCCGCCCATAGAACACATCCAGAGTCTCATCATCCTTTTGTCGAGCCGTTCCCATGAGAAAACGTTCATAGTCCGCATTGGCCATTGGCAGAAAATGATTATGGAGAGCCTCCTTAGCCGCCGCAAACGACCCATCCACCGGCTGCAGGGACAGAAACACCTCATGCACTGCTGGACCAGCGGAGTACAGGAGAGTGGCCAGCTTGCCGTCATCACTTGTCTCCATCGTGGCCCTGAAGTACATCTCCAGTCTATCCATCCACATCTTCCACCTCTGTCCCAGACTTGAAGGAGCACCCGAGATATCAAACTCAGGCATTGGCTGTAGGGACCCAGGTGGTTTCGGCGAGGGTGCAGGCGGAGGCGCAGGAGCAGCAGCAGCAGCTGCAGCAGCTTGACTCATGGTAGACAGTGCACAGGCACCCCAGAAGTTATAATGAATGGGGCCGCAACTCACCACCAGCAGTCAGGTTCGAAGTCTGCCTCTCACCAGGCGCGCTCTCCGCAGAATTTTCCACTCCAGCCAGCCAGCAGACCATGAAGTGTCCAAAATTGAGCAGGGGAAAAAGCCCCCAATATGTTCAGCCGGTTTCCCATGGAGTCTCACCCATCTCCTCGGTGAGAAAAACAGTGAAAATGTCAATGATTCATTCTGCAAATGACATTTATTGCCTCCAGCGATCGTCCGCCGCTGGAATTTCCAAAAATTGAGTCCGGATGGCTCACCGACGCTTCGTTATGAAGCCGTGAGTCTCCGAGGCCTATTCATCAAAATGGCCGCCGGCCGCGTGCGTCGCTTCCTTCTCGGCGGTCAGAATTCGCTGGGGCGGTCACATGTGATCATCTCCGCTCCCAACGAACGTCTCCGCCTGTTCCAGGAAGCGATCCCGGCTTCGTCGCCACTGTTGGCGGCCTCCGGTTGCCGCCGTCCGTGAGCCCCCCACCCCCTGTGACAGAGAGACACGGAGACAGGAGTGCTTCCAGTGTGGGCTCCCCGGTGATTGTGATGTCACCGGGAACGCCCCGTTTATTTAACAGCGCACGCGACGGAGTGCACGTCACTCCGTCGCGTGCGTACCCTTAAAGGGCAACGCCACAGGCCCTCTGCATGCTGCACAGCGCCCTCATGGCGCTGGTAAGAAGGACACGGCAAGCAGGAGTCAGATGGTCTAAGACTGATGAGCGGGAAGCCGCTCCTTACTTTTATTGATTACAGTCACGTGGTCACTGCCACAGACATGAGCACGAGCCCTGGGAGATACCATGCTCCCAGGAGGGGGTGACAAACCACACCACTGATATAAGTATTTTGTCCTTTGAATACCAGTGCATTATAACATCTGTCCTTGCAGCGTTTAGATAGGAATACGGCACGTTATGCAGCTCTTACGGTAAGAAATGTTTCGATTATTGTCAGATATTCTCAGAAACTAAATAAAAACGATGCGTGGCCATATTACTAGCGATTACAATTCACATGTTTGATATAAACCTGCCATCTAGCGGGTAAAATATGAGTTGCCTCAAAAACGTGAACTTGAGCTCGCGCATTTCTGCAATGACGTCCGGTAGAGGCAAACCTGAAAGCTCCCTCAAAAAGCGTCTCTGGATTTCTTTTCTAGGCGGCGTTTGACATTTGCTCAAGTTTTTTTAGGGCCTGATTCGTGGAATTTTTAATACGGTGCAAAGATACTTTGTACTGCCAGCAAAAACCTTGATTCAGAGAGCGGTGCAAAGTGTATTTTTGCAGTGCAAAGTGACTTTGAAAGGACTTTGCACTGCAAAAATACACTTTGTACCGCTCTGTGAATCAAGGTTTTTGCTGGCAGAGCAGTCACTTTGCACCGCACTGAAAATTCCATGAACCAGGCCCTTAATTTCTTCACCACCGAGAACAGCATGCAAAACCAGTGTTACGTCCAGAAACATGCAATGCTTTGAGTATCACGTTTTTCTCTATGGTGCTGAAGTACGGGCTACATCATCCATGACGTCTCACCTGTGCATCCTTCCTTGTATCCACATTAAGTTGAAAGTGTGCTGTGAAGGGAGCTACAGAGCGCCCAGAGGCTGCCTTCAGTATTTCTGCAGGGCAATGTTCTCTTGCGAGGCCTTTTCGTGTGTCGCTATGACTTCTGACGCTATAAGGAACTTACATGTCTTTTCGTGCCTTGCTGTACTAGGCTATGATTTGCCATTAGTACTCATTTTGTATTATTTGTGGAATTACATTAGAAAAATGTTGCTTTGAAACGACAATAACAAATGTAAACATTCTGATTTTTTATGTTGACAAATTAAAGGTTTGAATAAACCCAGATCATACGGATTAATACAATAAAAAAATGTAACTTGCTGTATATGGTTTCCGGTTTGTCTCTGCCACTCACGACCCTGCCATCAAGGTCTCCGACTGGTCTCTCTACAAACACTCTAAAATTCTGTTATGTGACAAAGTCCCCTGCTCTCAGGCATGGACAGTCCTAGGACATCTCCCCATACTCTCCTCAAGCCCGTTGTGGGATACCAGACCCCCAAAGTCAGGGGGTGCAAAGAGAAAAAAAAACATACGTGTTATGGGGATCTCCGGCCCCCGTCAGGAGGGTTGTGCCCCTCAGTGTGGGATGGCCCGGTGGGCCGATGGTGCGCGGACACACAGCGCCGGATTCAACACACAGACATGACTTTAGTGTCTCGTGGTAACTGCACAACGGGAGATCGCTCAGCACCTTTATTAGCGTCAGCCACATGTCTGCACATGTGGCCCCAACATGTGACTGTACACGAGCCACGTTGCAACATCCCATGCCAAGGGTAAAGACAAACAAATGATTATCGTTTAAGATGGCATGTGTTAAAACAACTGCTAATGCTGCCGCGACCTTGTGTGTCATCTCGGAACACAGATATACACATTGTTAGTTAGGCATGCTACTATACACGCTATCTCCAGGGGTGCATTACCAGGAGTTGGGCAGTTAAGTTCATTGTCTCATGAAGGGTGATGCTAACTGCCTTTTCCGCTTGCAAATCTGGCCAACATTGATGTCAAGCTGTTCTACCGGAACTACTGTACACAATTAACTTTGTGGTGTCAATGCATTACCAACATACCTCTTTGGTCTGGTATACACTTAGGCACATATATACACTGGGGTGTAACACGCCTATGGGGCTTTGTTACTACAAACATTATTAGTCCAATATGGAAGTGGGGAGGGCCCCACTGTCTGGAAAAGCGGTGCCGGGGATACCGGGGCCACATCGGCAGATAGTCACAGGGCAGTCCCTCTGTGTCGGCTCACCCATGATGGAAAGCCCTCCTCTAGCTGGCAAAGCTGCGCACGGGCATACCGGGGCCAGTATGTCTCTGGCTCGGCTGCTGTAGGCTGGTCCTCCAGCGGGCTTGAGTGGTGTCTGTCCCTTCGCGGCAGACCATATTCTGGAGTCTTTCGGGTGGATAGGGGCAAGGGAAGGACACTCTGCAGATGAGGAACGGCTGAATGGCAGCGGGCAGGCTCATGGCCAGGTTCCCTCTTCGGGTGAGAGTTCTTACTTGCTACTGCTGCAGCGACAGTCCCACCCTGTTGATTCTCCCTGCTGCAGGAGTTGGAACTTGCAGCGATCAGGGCCATGCAGTGCCGGGTCTTCCCTCTGCTTCACAGATATTACTTGCGTTGGAACGGCAGCAGCAACGGCCACGTCGTGGCCATTCCGCCCCAGTCAGGAGCTCTTCTGGGCCTGCCTTCTGCTTGGCTGCACAAGCACTCTCTTCAGGGAGAGCTGCGGCCTGGCTGGCGGTTGCTCTTTTCTGGCCTCCCCCAGGCAGGAGTTCTTCCTTGCTCTCCTCTGGCGTACGGACACTGAGGCAGTGGAGCTTGCCACACTGCTCTTGGGTGTTGGTGGTATGATATGATATATGTTAGGAAAGATTCCCATTTATGTGTAATTTTCCCTCCAGATGTGTACCCCCCAACTTTTTGCTGATGTCTGAACACCATAGTCTGAATTTACCAGAGGAGCACAGCCTTTTGCTGAACTCCCCTGGACTTTTCACTCACTTTTTATGGGGAAACTGACATGCCCTTAAAAACAGTCAGTACTGGGAGACTTTGTTTCCCTTAGTCCTTTTCCAATGTTGCAACCTTTCTGCAACATGTAACAAGTGTACAATGTACCTTACAGTACAGTACACTTGGGTCTAGTCATTTCCAAAGGCCCTAGATACACTCGAGAGATTTCTTAGGAGAAACGCAGATGTGCATTGGACAGGGTTGGTGGCAGCTTATCATTTCGAATATATTTAACCCTTTCTTGCCAGGTAAACCGCGATTACTGTGTTGGGCACAGTGAGGTGGACTGCCTCCAAAATGGCCATGCCACAAGGTTCTTTGTCCTGTCCTTTGGCCATCTTGCTCCTTCACCTTCCCCAGGTCGAGCCGATCCGGGTCAGTCCTTATTTGGGCATTAATTTTCGCACAAAGCGCCGAGCTTTGACGGGCTGCTGCATGCCTTGTGTTTGTGCCTCCAGGATGTGGGCTGGAATGTCTGGTTCCAATCCACATCCTGGGTGCCAGAGAGTCTGGAGTGCTGTGAATGCCTGGGACCACCGTGGTCCATGATTGGTCCACGTATGGTATGCCTGTATGTGAGCAGATTTCCCATTGGGTCCTCTTAGTTTTGGCGCGAAGGAGATTCTGATAAGAGAAGGCCCCAAACCCCCATACCATGTTGATCTATTGAGTTCTCACTGAATGAAGGATAGGAGCCAAGTATCCTGAAACAAGCAGCTGAATCGAGGAACCGCTGGTAACCCACTGGAAGGTTTGGCACCCTGAGCCTGCTGTCGTCCCGCTGGACCCCTTTGCATTTGATCGTCCTAGAAGGTCTGCGAAGGCGCTTCGACCCATTGGAATAGTGGGACCAACTATTCTCGGCACCTTCATCTTAACCTGCAAGTAAGCCTTTTCAGAAGTGTCCCTGGGCCATCCAGTGGACTGACCAGCTTGTGCAGTCTTTGGGCTCTGATACTGCCACTGTTTGGAGGAGGCCCTTGAAACTTGGCACACCACAAGCTATGTGTTCACGCATTCTCACACCGAATTTCGTACACTTGGTGTTCCCAGGGCTGGAGTAAAGTGAGTGCACCCAAATCTGAGTTTACGTCTTGCCGTGTCGCCCAGCCGTGGTGCCGAACTTTGCAAGTTCATTGCAGTTGTGGTCCTCTGTGCCCTGAAGCCTGATGCAGTGGGACTGGCCTGATCCATCCACTAGGAGCGGAGAAATCATCATTGTCCCGTAGGGGAATCAACGATGTAACTCCGTCGCTGAAAGCTGCAGAGTCGCGAGATTGCCACATTTGAACCTGCAACCGACGTGGACTCGACTGCCAAAGTTTCGTCTGGAGTGAACCAGGGCTCGGTGAGTAATTGCAACCCTAACCAGTGGACCCCAGCGCATCCATCCTTTCCAATGCTAGTGCGAACTAGCGAACTATTCCCAACTTTTGGAATCGATTCTGCCCTCAAGTAGAGGCCTCCTCAAATAGTGGGAACCTATTCTTCATCGCCTCACCCACCTTCCTGAGCTGCTACAGACCCTTGAAGAGACCCCATTTTGCTCATTTGAACTACCACATGCGCCAGCTGTGCAAGTACATTTGAGCAATAGGCTCCACTTTTCTTAGGGATTGGACTGCCTCTTAGTTAGGAGTGTGTTGGATGCAGAAGGGACTAAAGACTATTTGTACTGCCTGTTTCCTCCCCCTTTTAGGTTGTGGACCCATTTCGTGCATTAACACTTTAGATCCCATTGGTCTTGTATATATGTATTTAGATAGGATTGTGCTGGCTTAAAAGTATTACTCTGATTTGATTTGTGTGTTGAAACTCAAAGGCCTTGATTTAAATGTATTTGTATTTTTAATATATCTACACCTGACTGGGAGTGATTTGTAAGTGTCCTTTGCTCTGTGTGCTCATTGAGGTCTTTCAGCCACCCTCATCCCTCCTGAGACCTAGTCTTGACCGCCGCAATAGCTACCTTGATTGGTCTGGGTTGTCCAGAAGGTTACCCTGTTCCAAGAAACGAGGCTGGCCTTCTGAACCTATGCCCACCAAGTCAGATTTCAGAAATCCATCCTAACAAATTGGTGTACAGTGGCGGGATAGGACTGAAGGTATCCAGTGTTGCACACTAGTGAAGGCATTGTAAGTTGTTCCTACCCAGGACACACAGTGACTTTGTAGTGATAACTGTAAAGGCCATAGACCTATCTAATATAATGGAAATAAATACCTTTATAACCTTAAATGCTTCTAGATCAGAAACATTGAGAAAAGATGTATACTGAGAGGGTTTACTTGCACAAGTTACAACATTGGAAATGATCTAGAGAGTCATGGAATGGCAGGAGTTGAAACTCTGTGCCATAGCTTGTGGTGAAGGTGTAGAAGGAGGTGGGGCTGCTCCTACTGGCATAACTGACAGTTCTGTCGCTGCACTCAATCATGGTGCCCATGAGGATGTGGATGATGTGATCTCCAATGTTTCCTCTGCAAGCTCTGATGCTGAGGCCATGCTGGAATTCAAGATAAAAGAGCTGCTGTTTAGGTAGAAGGAGCTTATATTTCACATGGCTAAGCCAAAGACAGAATAAGCAGAAAAACAGAAGGACAGGGATCACCAGTTGGAACTGGCCAAGCCTCAAGTTTCAGATGGATCCAACGGATCTGGACATGGGTCTGGGTCCTCCTCTCATCCAAGGTTTTCCTAAAGATCTGCTCAGTGTGTATCATGAGAAGAATTACATTATGGACTGGTTGAATGCAGTTGAGTATGCATGTGAAGTTCAAGAGGCTGTAAATGCTGATAAGATTGCATGGCTGCTCAGCAGACTACCCCATTCTGGCTGCAGTGCTATTATGGAGACGTCAAAAGCTGAAAGAGTAGATTTCGCAATGTTGAAGCAAACTCTCATCTTAAATTTTGGGAACACTCCTGCCCAATACTTAAAGAGGTTTAGAGAGTACAAAAAGAAAGCAGGAAGTACTTGGGTGTCATATGTGACTGTTTCTTTAAAAAAACCTGACTGGTTGAGTTGAAGGATGTAAGGTCTCCACCTTTGAGGGTATGATATTGTAGAGGAGGAGCCAAGTACTCCCCCTCCAACTGCCCCGCCCATATCACCTATAGAATGGGAACCAAAGTAGGTAACGTATTAGGAACAATTGAATCACCAAAGAGCAGGGCGTGGACTCTGTGCATTACCCATAAGAGTCCCAGTACCTAAGAGAATCTAGGAGACAAGATACCCATTGAGAAAACCATACCTGCATGGAAGACAATATGATGATCATTTGTATGAGATTCCTGCAGAAGCAGAGCAGATGAAAGGCAAGAATGAATGGTGACGTCACACAGAAAGAGATGACGCACACAGAAGCAATGCAGAGATCAGAGAATGCAGATATTCTATAAGGCATCACGAAAACAACAAGGATAAGTAACATCTTGGGCTCAGGGTGAAGAAGCCGATGCTGCAGAAACAGATTAAGATATCAAGTCAGTTTACACATGTACAGATGCAATTGTAACGCAAGCAGCAAAATGATCGTGAAGCTAGCTCTAAGCTTATAATAGATAGACTGCAGCAATCGCCAATTTATATATACATTTATAGATGCATATGGACAAATAAAAGATGGATGTTTCCATTGTATGTTACATAGCAGTACTGAACATAAATAAGAAGGCCTCACTCCAGTGTGTTACAGTAAGAAGCAAGTTTTAATTGAAAAAATGAATCTCAGCAGACCGAGATAGGATGAGCCAGGAAGCCAAAGGTCTTATCAACCACGACTTGGCTGACATTGCATACAAATTGTGTGAAGGAACAAGGAGCTCCTGTTCAGGAACCTTCAGCAAAACAAAATACATCAGAGGACTATTACAAATAATATTAAATACACAAAAAGCTCAATTTCATGGTGTCCAGTCAATTGAAAAGAATAAATTGGAAGGACGAGGTTATCACACCTATGCACGAGGGCCGGCTGTGCCTACACTCCTTAAAATTCTCAAGAGCGCAGTACAATCTCGAGGCCAAACTTCAAAGCACTAATTGACACGGGACCATTGAGGTGAAGATGGATTGATATAATAATTGGTGGGAAGTTAATTTCTCGATGATCCCACTAACACCTGGATGTTCAGTCTGCGTGCAGCTAAACGTAGGTGGAAAAGTACTGATGGGGTTAGAAGCCAATCAATTATAGAGGACCATGTAATCAAGAGTCCTATAGTTGTGTAGCCAATGGGATGTCATGTATTTAGTGACTTTCATAGTGGCCACATTTTAGGGAGGGCTTAGTTGCACCCCCTGATGTTGAACACCCTATAACATTCTTCACGGTTCTATACCGATATGGAACATATGCTTAGAATTTCACTTAGAACCAATCACTCCCTCTGATAGGTATTTGTAGTTTGCCACCTAGGCAGTGACACATGTCCATGTCAATGGTGACGATTTTATGCAATATATCCTCAGTTTCTACTAAAATGCATTGAGTAAGAGGACCAAACGACTGCTGATGTTTGTTGTACTCCCTGTTTTATATACGTGTTATTAAAACAGACTTCCCCTTTGCCAAACTACCTGAGTCGTTTTGATTATTTATGTATGAATACAAATCTGCATCCCCATCCATCTCCAGGGTATTGCTACTCATTTTAAAGAGCTGGGAGAACCCAGTTCAATATGTCTTGTCATTTTTTTAAAATATATTTTTGCATCTTGTTCCCCTGAGCTTAAACAGCATTTGGAAGATTCAAAGGAGTTAGATCCTAAGAAGCTGGCCATTGTGCAGATTTGTGGGTGTCACATAGAGTGTCCCATAAGGACAAGACTCATCCTGGCAAGCAGGAGGAGGAGAAAAAGTCCAAAGATAAGGAGGGTGGGGGATCTGATAAGAATTCCTCCCAAAAGAGCCACAAAAAGAAAAATAAGGGTAAGTTACAAGAGAACACACAAGGTAGTGGAGGTTATCATCCAAAACAGAACTATGGTTACAATAACCCTCCCTATGTCAACAGACCCAGTGGACCTTGTGTAGTGTGTGGAGTAAGTGACCATGTGAAGGGGACCCCAGATGTAAAGTCAAAACCATGGGGGTCCACTCTGCTAATCTGGCCTTCTCCTCCTATGAGGAAGAATAGATTACAGGGGATCCTTCTCCTCAGACTCCTTCCCCAGTGGGATAGATTCTGAGGTAGTTTTAGTTCCCCTCAGTTCCTGGAAGCCTAAAGTCTCAGAGGCTTATGCTAGGATTCCTGATAATACCAAGCACTACTTTAAGGACAGTGTGCTGATAAATGGAGTATACACTCCTGCTCTTAGGGATAGTGGGTGCAGCAGGACTGTAGTGGGTTCTACCATGGTAGAAACAGAGGAAGTTGCCAGAGCGCCTCTGTTACTCACTAAGTTGGCTGACGGCCCACCTGTCGAGTTCCCAGTTATACCTGCAAATCTTACTATTAATGGTACGGTGGTCAGAATTCCAGTGAGCATTCAGAGAGATGCCCCAGGAAATGTCTTGCTGGGAAATGATCTCAGAGCTTTAGGGCTTGTGGGAGATACAGCAGAAAGACCCTGCACAAGGTCACAAACAAGGGCAGCACTGGCCAAGACCGCTGCCATGCCCAAGCCAAAGGGGAACCCCAAGGCTAAAGGAGTCAAGAAAGACAAAAGAGGGAAAGAAAACATTCCCCCTAACTCACCTACCACTGAGGTGGAGGTAGTTGGTCAAACACCTGGACGTGAAGAGGTAGAGGTGTTACCTGAAGTATTTGATCCAAATGACCATCCTGAACTAAAAGATTTGTTAGCGTAAGGTGGCCCTGACAGGGATGAATTCCATAAGGGCCAACGTGAGTGCCCATTTCTGGAAGGCCTAAGGAGACAGGCCTGTTCCCAGCTTGAGGGTGAGCCTACTGGGAAGCATAGGGTTTATTGGGAAGGTGGGCTCCTCTATAGTGAGTCTACAGGAGACCATAGGAGGTTGGTGGCTCCCCTTGCTGTGAGACCCTTCCTCCTGCAGCTGGTGCATGAAGTTCCCCTTGCTGGTCAGCTTGGTATCAAGAGAACCAAGCAAAGTTTATCCATGCATTTCTACTGGCCCAAGATGGGGGTGCAAGTAGCAAGTCACTGCAGGAGTTGTGCCACCTGCCAGTTATCTGGTAAGAGTGGCACAACAATCCAAGCTCCAGTGGTACTAATCCCAGTTGTGGGGGTACCATTTGAAAGGGTGGGGATCGACATTGTTGGTCCCCTTGACCCCACACAGCCTCAGGCAATAGGTTTATCCTGGTGCTGATCGATCATGCTACCAGCTATCCTGAGGACATCCCATTGAAGACTGTGACTGCCAAGTCAGTTGCAAAAGCTTTACTTGGCATATTTACTTGGGTTGGCTTCCCTAAAGAAGTTGTGTCTGATAGGGGCAGCACATTTATTACAAAGTATATGCAGGCCATGTGGAAGGAATGTGGTGTCACCTATAAATTTTCATCCGCATATCACCCATAAACCAATGGTCTAGTTGAAAACATTAACAGAACCTTAAAAAACATGATTGGGACTCTGGAAGAACCCCAAAGCAGAAGATAGGATCTTCTGTTACCATGCTTACTGTTTGCCTACAGAGAGGTACCACAGGAGGGTGTTGGTTTTAGCCCATTCGAGCTTCTGTTTGGTCACCGTGTGAGGGAACCCTTAGCCATAGTCAAGGAGGATGGGAGGTGCCCACTCCCCCCATTACTACCAACGTAGTAGACTATGTGCTAGGGCTCAGAAAAAGGATGGTACTCCCGATGGGTCTGGCTAGTGAGAAACTGAAGGCAGGGCAAGCACTGGTGAACCATTGGTATGACCAGAAGGCTTCCCTCATCAATTTCACAATTGGTCAGCAAGTCCTGATCATGAATCTTATAAGGCCTAGAGCTTTACAAGACACATGGTCAGGCCCTTACACAGTGGTGGAGTCACTGGGTGAGGTCAATTATTTAGTGGACCTTGGAAGGGCTGGTCAGGCTCCAAAGGTTTTCCATGTAAATATGCTGAAGGCTTTCATACCAAGAGTTGAAATCGCTGCACTGCTGCTGGCTTCAGATGTTGAGGAAGAGAAGTCACAACCTCTCTCTGACCTATTCCAGGGCAGTCCTTCAGACGGCTCCATCTCGGGTGTCCAAGTGACCCCTCACCCGACTGCTGATCAAGAAGCAGAGGTGAAAAGTTTGCTGAGGCAATTTCGCCCTTGTTCTCATAGTCGTCTGGTTTGACACCTTGGTGCAAACATGACATTGACACAGGAGACAGTGTACCTATCGTAAGTAGGGGATACAGGATGTCAGATAAAGTAAGGCCTTACATTAAGACTGAGGTCAACAAAATGTTGGATCTTGGGTTGATTGAACCCTCTGGTAGTCCTTGGTCCAGCCCTGTAGTTTTGGTTCCAAATGCACCTCTGAGTCGAGGTTCTGTGTGGATTACAGGGCTCTGAATGCTGTCACTAAGACAGATGCACACCCGTTGCCTAGAACAGATGAGCTGGTGGATATTTTGGGTGCCTCCAAAAACCTAAGCACGTTTGACCTCACTGCAGGCTATTGGCAAATAGCCCTGGCAGAACATGCCAAGGAGAAGACAGCTTTCTCTACAGCAGAAGGCCTTTACCAGTTCAGGGTAGTGCCTTTTGGGACGAAGAATGCCCCTGACACTTTCCAGAGGCTTGTGAATCATGTCCGTAATGGGTATGATGAATTCGGTCTAGCATCTCTGGATAATATAGCAGTTTTGAGTGCCACCTGGGAGGATCATGTAAAGCACCCCAAGATTGTACTGCAGGCTCTTCAGAAGGCCCACTCGACCATACAGGCCAGTAAGTGCCAGATTGGACATGGATAAGTGGTCTACCTTGGTCATGAAGTAGGTGTAGGGAGGACACAGCCTCTATTCAGTAAAGTACAAGCAGTACAAGACTGGACTACACCCACTACTCAGACAAAAGCGAGAGCATTTTTAGGACTCACTGGGTACTACAGGAATTTCATGGCAGACTGTGGCACCATAGCTGCCCCAATGACTGCTCTCACAACTCCTAAGAAACCCAAGAAGGTAACTTACTCTGAAGAGTGTGGGAAGGCCTACAATGGATTAAAAGACTCCTTGTGTCAGGTCCCTATTATCAGGCCTCCTGATTACCAAAGACCTTTTATTGTGCAGGCAGATGACTCTGACACTGGGATAGGAGCTGTACTATCATAAGTAGATGAAAAGGGTAAGGAACACCCTATGGAGTTCATTTTTCACCAGCTTAAGGACAGAGAGCTCAGATAGTTCACAGTAGAGAAAGTATGTTTCTCTGTTGTGTGGGCCCCAAGGAAGCTGAGTCTCTACCTCTATAGGACCCACTTCACTGTGCAAACTGACCATAAACCCTTACAGTGGCTTATGAACATGAAGGGAGAGAATCCAAATTTGCTCAGGTGGTCCATAAGTCTGCAAGGCTTTCACATCACCATTGAGCATAGGCCATGTGCCCAACATAGCAATGCTGATGGATTGTCCAGAATGTTTAATCGACCTGAACATGAAACTTATCCAGGGGCTGGATTAATTCCCCTGTCCTTGGTCTGGGAGGGGCGAGTGTTAGGAATGATTCCCATTTATGTGTAATTTTCCTTCCAGTTGTGTACCCCCCAACTTTCTGCAGATGTCTGAACACCATAGTCTGAATTCACCAGAGGAGCACAGCTTTCTGCTGCACTCCCCTGGGCTTTTCGCTCACTTTTTATGGGGAAACTGACATGCCCTTAAAGACAGTCAGTACTGGGAGACTTTGGGCCTCATTACGAGAATGGAGGTAGCCCTGGAGCTATAAACTCCATGGCTGCCTCCGTTCCGGGCTCCATTACCGGGTTCCTGCAATGGGGACTTACCGGGTTACTCCGACATAGGATGACCCAGTAATTCCTCCTTGCAGGAACCCATCCCCATTCCCATTTGAGCCCCCATATGGCTCAATGGGAATGGGGAGGGAGGTAATAACGGGCAGATTACATCTGGCTCGTTATTGCCTCCCTCTTCCCCTCGCGGGACCCGGAAAGCACGTCTGGTTTTACCAGGTGTGCGATCGGGATACCGCGATGGGAAGCTCGTAATCGGTGCCCCCTTCATTACGGGAGCGCCAGCCTTATAATGAGGCCTTTTGTTTCCCTTAGTCCTTTTCTAATGTTGCAACTTTTCTGCCAGTACACTTGGGTCTAGTCATTTCCAAAGACCCTAGATACTCTCGAAGGATTTTTTAGGAGAGGTGCAGATGTGCCTTGGACAGGGCTGGTGGCAGCTTGTCATTTTGCATATTTTTAACCCTTTCTTACCAGGTATACTGCGATTACCACGTTTGGCACAGTTAGGTGTCCTGGCTCCAAAATGGCCAAGCCACGAGGTTCTTTGTCCTGTCCTTTGGCCATCTTACCCCTTCACCTTCCCCATGTCGAGATGACCCGAGTCATTCCTTATTTTGGCATGCATTTTCCCGCAAAGCGCTAAGCTTTAGCAGGCTTCTGCATGCCTTGTGTGTGTGCCTCCACGATGTGGGCTGGAATGTCTGGTTCCAATATACATCCTGGGTGCCAGAGAGTCTGAAGTGCTGTGAATGCCTGGACCATCGTGGTCCATGATTGGTCAAAGTATGGTATGCCTGTATGTGAGCAGATCTCCCATTGGGTCATCTTCGTTTTGGCACAAAGGAGATTCTGGATAAGAGAAGGCCCCAAACACCCATACCATGTTGACATCTGGATTTCTCACTGAATGAAGAATAGGATCCAAGTATCCTAAAACTAAGAAACTGAGTCGAGGAACCGCTGGTGACCCACTAGACCCCTCTGCATCTGATCATCCTAGACGGTCTGCGAAGGCGCTTCGACCCATTGGAATAGTGGGACCAACTATTCTCGGCACTTTCATCTTAACCTGCAAGTAAGCCTTTTCAGAAGTTTCCCTGGGCCATCCAGTGGACTGACCAGCTTGCGCAGTCATTGGGCTTTGATACAGCTGCTGTTTTGAGGAGGCCCTTGAAAATTCACATATCGCAAGCTCTGTGTTCACGAACACTCTCACACCGAATTTCGTACACTTGGCGTCCCAGGTCTGGAGTAAAGTGAGTGCGCCCGAACCAGAGTTTATGCTGTTGCCATGTCACCCAGCCGTGGTGACGATCTTTGCAAGTTCATTGCAGCTGTGGTCCTCTGTGTCCTGAAGCCTGCTGCAGTGGAACTGGTCTGATCCATCCACCAAGAGCGGAGAAATCGCCATTGTCCCGTAGGGGAGTCAATGCTGTAACTTCGTCACTGAAAGCCGCAGAGCCGCGAGATTGCTGCATTTGAACCTGCAACCGAAGTGGACTCCACTGCCGAAGTTTGGACCGGAGTGCGCCGGGGCTTGGTGAGTAATTGCAACCCTAACCGGTGGCCCCTAGCGCATCCATCAATTTTTACGCACAAGCAGCCCCTGAGGGCCTCTCTCCTTTTCTACTGCTAGTTCGAAATAGCAAACTGTTCCCAACTCTTTGAATCGACTCTGCCCTCGAGTGGAGGCCTCCTCGAATAGTGGGAACCTATTCTTCATCGCCTCTCCCACCTTCCTGAGAGACCCCGTTTTGCCCATTTGAACTACCGCATGCGCCAGCACTGCAAGTACATTTGAGCAATAGGCTCCACTCTTTTTAGGGATTGGACTGCCTCTTAGTTAGGTGTGTGTTGGATGTGGAAGGGACTAAAGACTATCTGCACTGCCTGCTTCCTCCCCCTTTTAGGTTGTGGACCCATTTTGTGCATTAACAATTTAGACCCCATAGGTCTTGTATATTTGTATTTAGATGGGATTGTGTTGGTCTAAAAGTATTGACTACGTGATCTTGAACAGGAGAACTGTTATGGAATTACTACATAGTATCCCGAACTTAAGATCAGTGAATTCCAGAGATCTGGAACTAGTTGAGCCCTTTCATGAAGGACGCCAAGCGATGACCCATTTATTCATTTCCTCTACATCAGTTAAGCGGAGACTGTGTGACTCTGTGAAGTACTTCCTAAAAATGGGTTATGATATCATTGAACTGGGAGAAGAGAGAGGAGCAAAAGGAACAGATTTAAACAATCTGAGCGAAAAAAAACAGTCCCAGAGGAAAGAAAAAGACCCACGAGGTGATTACAGAACCCGAGAAGAGAGGAGTCAAAAAACAGACCTTCCAATATACTATAAAAATGATAACTCAGAACTTGGAGTCCAGAAAAGGACGAGGCATCTGTCTAAACGAGAACATGGCCAAGAAAGGACAACAGAGCCAGACTCTGGGTCTTCCGCTTTAGGGCGCACAAACAAAGATCTAGACACCGAAGTGACGAAATATGATAGAAAGCCAAAGGGGCCAGCATTGCAGATCAAAAGAACGTGCACACAGGAGACAAAAGTGGCAATCAATACCAAAGGAACAAAAGAAAATCTAAACCTTCTACAAAACCTGTGGGCTTGGCTCCCGAAAGCTTTGAGCTCTCAAAGCAACAAATAGCAACTCATCTCTGACAAAAACTGTGGAGACGACCTGAAAAGAGGCCAAAACACAAACCACGCAAAAAACTTTGCTCATGGAATACGTGAGGGTTTATGCACCTCACTGTACAGAATGAAGTGAACTTCGCCTCTTTCGACATAATATGTTTACAAGAGACATGGCTTACTACAAAGCCTATTCTTGATGGATTTGAAATTTCTTTTGCGACTGCCAAAAAGGGACAAAAAGGACGACCTTCCTCTGGCCTGTTAATCGCTGTAAGAGAAGGAAAAGGAATGAAATTGATTAAGATTCTGACTCTGTCTCTCTTGATGATCTCAGTACAAGTCAAATGGAAATACTGGGATATACAAAAATGAAACCAGTTTCAACAACAGCTATCATTATAAACTTGTACTGGAATCCTGAAGCTATCTCCAATCAGGATTTTCTGGACATGGTCGAACTAGAAATAGACAAAGCATACATCGACCACTTTGAAACACATCTATTAGTCTGTGGAGACCTAAATGCTGTATGCACTAAGAACCAAATCAAAACCAAAGCCGAGGCTAGGGGAAAAGCATGGTCACTACTGATGAAAGCCAAAGATCTGACAAATGTGAGCTCAACGTTCCAGAACTTGGACCTGCTGCCAACTTGGGAAGGTCGAGGCTTGGTGGCAACAATAGACTACATCTATGCCTCGACAGCCTTACTGTCTATTAGCTCATCCTTTGACATCATTAAAACAAAGGCGAGCGATCACAACCTTTTGTCCTTAACTTGGCCAAACGTCTCTCATGAACAAACATCCTCGACCCCAAAGCTCGAAGTAAATACAAAAGGAAACCGAATTGCCTTGAGCTTGGACAACGTCATTTCTTTGACGAAAAACTACATCAAACTGGAACAAAAGGTGCAAGCTGACAATTTACCAGACTATAGTACCTTATTGAATGTCTTCAAAAAACCAAGATTGCAAAATCGCATTAATACGAATAAGTCAATTCACACCTATGACAATCGTTTATTTGAAAAAAGACGCCAATTTAGGAGAGTCAAGCGAAGACTAATAAAACACAGCTCAAACCATAATAAACAACTATGGTTAAGCGAACAAAAAATCTACAAGTCCTGGCTGAAAACTCATCGTCTTGCGATGCATCAAAAAGACTCTGAAGATATGCTGCGATGTATAACCACTAAGGACTCGAGAACCTTTTGGGCTTTAATCAACGCAACGGATCGGATAAACTCGGATGCTTTCATAAATGGCATTCTGGAAGCCAAATGGACAGCGCATTTTGAAAACCTCTTCTTTAACCGAGAGGGCATGGAACCTACAAACTTTACAGACACCGAACCTGGGATTGAGCTTCACGATCGGCAGGACATTTTATTCATTTTAAAAAAACTGAAAAATTCCAGGGAACCTGGGCCAGATGGCCTTACAAACAGACATTTAAAAGAACACCCTGAGGCATGGGCCAATTTCATAAGCGAGGTATTCCAAAGATTGACAATTGCAAAGGTACTACCGAAATCCTTCACAAATGCAGTGGTTGTACCTATTTACAAAAGAGGGTCGAGGGACGACCCAAAACATTTCCGGCCCATTGCTTTGCTGAACGTGATTGGGAAGGTGTATGGTTCGCTACTTTTACGACATTTCCTAAAATGAGCAAAGGAGGCACCCTGTGAAGATCCTCTTCAATTTGGCTTTAAAAAGAACGTGGGAACTACAATCAACATTCTAACGATTAACATCCTAAAAAACAAAAGCCAGTCGAGAGGGACCAGAACTTATATGGCCTTCATTGACCTAAAACAAGCTTTTGACCAAGTCAATAGACAGAGACTATGGGAGAAGCTAAGATCATGGAAATGCCCTGAACAAATCCTACACCCAATCATGGCTTTACACACAGCCACAAAGATACAAGTGAGGCTTGATAATCAAGGTACACTTTCGGAGGAGATCCCAACCAACCAGGGGGTCAAGCAAGGATGCCCTTTGGCTCCTGCACTCTTCTTGAGTTTCATTGGAGACTATACAGAAACCGAAGAAAAAATAAGATCTTTTCCACCGCAAATTGGTCAGATGAAAATTTCAAGAATCATGTACGCGGACGATATCTTAATTGCTGATCAAACCGCAATAGGGTTGCAGAGACAAGTAAACAACCTCGCGGAATACATAAATGCAAATGGTCTTGAAATAAATAAACCAAAGACCAAAATCATGCTCCTTGGCAAAAGAAGAAATAAAGGTGATTCTTTTACTTGGTTCCTGGATGGCGAACAGATTGAAATAGTAAATGAATTTAAATATTTGGGCATTATTGTGGACAATTCATCCAAGGAGCTTGCAATGCAAAAACATCTGCTTCAAAAAACAAAGAACTTAACATCGCAAGCAAAAGCGATTGACAGAAAATATGGCAGTTTTTCACTTATCCCAATTGTGGACTTCTACAGGGTAAAGGTTTTCCCTACACTGGTTTACATAGCTGAAGCGATGCTTGGGATACCACAAAACATCTGGAATAAGATGGAAAGTCAATATTGGAGAGAAGTCTTGAAATTACCTAAATCAACGCCAATAGCCCTGATTAGACGCGAAATGAGCCAGCTCTCACTTGTCTCTATAGTGGAAAGGAACAGCATGATGCTGTTTAGAAAATTACTGTTGGAAAATCGTCCAATGCTTGTGGGAGCAATAAACAAAGAAGCTGAAGAAGGCGGTGTGGCCAATCTGACCAAATGGTACAGAATCCAGGAAGCAAAACTCGATCATATCCAATGCTCAAAAAAAGATCTAATGGAAAATCCGACAAAAATCCAAAAAAAACTAAACGAGTTGGATTGGATATGTACTTTGGAAAAGGCAGCCTCATACAAACTAACTTCACATTTGCCACATACTGCTCACAAACTACACGAACTTCAACCATATGTGAAAAAGTATCCCAATAGAAAGCTGAGGAATACTTTTCTAAGAGCCCGCCTCAATTTACTACCCACAAACGAAATCTTAGAGATAAGAGGCCTGGCCAATACAAATACATGTAGATTCTGTAAAGATCTGAGCACAGTGGAAACAATTGAACATTTGTTGTTAAGATGCCCAGGAGTCGACTGAATAAGAGGACCTTACATGAAAGAAATCTTATCCGCGGCCTATACCTATGAGGTAGAGACCTGGTGGCCGAGATTGATTGGAGGCAGTAGAACCACCTGGGTAACTGCCACGGCAAAAATCCTGGACATAATTCTGTCAACGGTCGAAAAAGGCATATAAGCGAAATGGAAAGAAAGAAAGAATGAAAATAGACAGTTCACTCTTAAAAACCCTTGGGTTATATAAAGTATTAAAAAAAAAAAGTATTACTGTGGTTTGATTTGTGTGTTGAAACCCAAAGGACTTGAAATTAATGTATTTGTATTTTTTATATATGTACACCTGACTGGGAATGATTTGTAAGTGTCCTTTGCTCTGTGTGCTCATTTAGGTCTTTCAGTCACCCTCACCCCTCCTGAGACCTAGTCTTGATTGCTGCCATAGCTACCTTGATTGGTCTGGCAGAATCCCAGTGCATGGGTTGGCCTTGAGGCAGTGCTGGAGGTAGGCAGGGTGATCAGGTACCTGGGGCCGAAAGACAGAGTGTCCAGGTGCACGATGCCCAGAGACAAAAACAGGTCAGCAGGGGAGAAGAGGGGCAAAGGCGGAAGCGAAGAGGAAGGTCTTGAGGGGCTTCCGGAACCAGAGATGGTTCTCCTCAAGTTTCAGGGTGGCCAGGTGGAGGGGACGCACTCCATTGCGTGATCCTCTCCTGGCCCATTGGCTGCAAGGATAGGCAGTCACTGTAGTGGCATGCGTGAACCCATTACAGCATTGTTGCTGCCGCCTTATTCTCTCCCAGCAGGGGGCCAATGGCAGCCTTCGTCATCCAGGCTCGCCTACGTGCTCATCTCCTGCCTGACCGCACAAGCACTCTCCTCAGGGAGAGCTGCGGTCATGGCAGCATCGTGGCAGGGATTCGTGGTGCTTGGGTGCAGGATGGGCAGCGGTCCATGTCGTGCCATCTGCCGGCACCCTTCCAGGTGGGAGTAGCTCGAGGTGCAGAACGGGCAGCGGTCCATGTTGTGCTCTCTCCAGGCTCCCTTCCGGGTGAGAGTAGCTCAAGGTGCTTGGGTATAGGATGGGCTTCGGTCCATGTCATGCCATCTGCGGGCTACTTTCCAGGCGGGAGTGTTCACTTACTGTCCTGGTCTTCAGGGTACAGCCACTGCAGCAATGGTTCTTGCTGTGCCGCTCTACTCCCGCTGAGTGTTGGGGATGTGCCCCAATGCATGACCTGCTCCTGACCCGTTGGCTGCAAGGATAGGCAGAGTCACATTGGTGACTTCCTGGGAAAGCCACTGTGGCGCTGAGTCTTGCCGAGTGCGCTTCTTCTTCGTGTTTCTCGCCCAGTCAGGAGTTGCTTTAGGCAGCACACCTCTCCCCCAGATGGGAGTGCCTTGTTTGAGGCAGTGCACCTCTCCCCCAGACGGGAGTGCCTTGTTCAAGGCAGTGCCCTCTCCCTCTGGCAGGAGAGCCTGCTTCCAGTGTCCAGTGGGCCAGGGTGCTCCTCTGGCTTTTGCGCCAGTCAAGTCCCTGTGGTGCTGTCGCAGCGTGGACCACTTGTTCTCCCCCAGGCAGGAGTACCAATAATCATTGTAGCGGCGTGGGCCGCCTACTCTCTCCCAGGCAGGAGTATTTAATGTTCATGTGGTGGCGTTGCCCACTTGCTCTTCCCCCAGTCAGGAGATTAGACAGTCCATGTGGCAGCATGTGCCCAGTCTCTTGTCCAGGCAGGAGTGTGTTCTTCTGCTGGAGCAGCATGGGCTGCTTTCCTCCCCCAGGCAAGAGCTTCCCAAGGATGGAGCAGCGATGGCTGGCCTTCTCCCACGGTCAGGAGTGTCCCAATGACAGAGCAGCGCTGGCTGCTACACTCCCCTCCCCCCAGGCAGGATCAACCCTTTTGTCTGCGTGCAGGTGGACAGCTCTGTTGCAGTGCAGGAGGCCACCCTCGCAGCCTCCTTTCATCTCCCCCGGGCAGGAGAACTTCAGTGGATGAGTCGATGAGCATGCCACATGCATCCCACCAAGGCAGGAGACTGACTTCCTTTGCAGTGATGATCCGCTTCCCTCCTCCATGCAGGGAGATGCACATTGCCTTGTTTTCCTCCTTTTCTTTTTCTTTTAGTGCATGGCGCACAACTTACTCCCACTGTGGGAGTCTTGTCCCGAATGGCGGCGCTCCGATCCACCAGCATCACGTCGCTTCATCGATTCATTGCCCCCCAGCGGGGCCCCTATCTTTATTGTGGCTTAAGGCCGCTCACTTCCCGGGAAGGAGCTCTCACTGGCTGTTGCGGCGGGTTGGGCAGGCCTTACCACTCACTCCCTCCAGACGCAGGAGCACATTTCTATGAGAGGAGGTGTACCTGTGCCGCAATCGTGCTCTCTATCTGGCAGAGCAGCGACGGGCAGCGGCCCCTCTCTCCCCGCATTGGGCTCCCCCAGTCAGGAGCCTTGGGGTGGGCAGCGGGTCTCTCACCATTCATGGAAGGGACTCCCTGGCCAAGCTGCCAGGGCTCGCCGGTTGTGTCCTGCAGGGCTCCCCATGCGGGAGCGTGCTGCAGCGGCATGGGGGACAGGCTGGATCATCTTACTGGGATTGGCAAACCGTCGATCCAGTCCTCATCGCCAGATATTACGGGGAGCTGGGGTCTCCGGCCCCCATCAGGATGGTTGTGCCCCTCAGTGTGGGGTGGCATGGTGGGCCCATGGCGTGTGGGCACGCAGCACCAGAATCAACACACAGACACAGCTTTAGCGTCTCACAGTAACTGCCAAATGGGAGACCGCTCAGCACATTTATTAGTGCAGGCCACGTGTCTTCCTGCATACGTGGCCCCAACATGTGACTGTGCACGAGCCACGGTGCTCGTGCTCACGTTACAACAATATGGAGGGAGTCTGAAGCGCACTTCAGCTAGAAGCAAATGAGTGACATAAGAAATAAATCATTCCCTTTTAAGAGAGAAAAGTTACAACCATTGAGATTCCTTATCTAGCATGGAAATACATTTCTTTCTCCACCACTGATTCTGAGAGAAACCTTTTCCATTATAAGTCATGCTTACGTTGAATAAAGAAGCCCCCAGATACAATGGCGGGCGAACGCGCCAGGGAAGCTGGCATGGCGGGCGCCGCCCCTTAGTGGGGGCGGTCCAGCCGCCCCCCCCTCCAGGGATGATTGGTCAGGGGGGCGGGAGGGAGAGAGGCACACGGAGCCCGCCCCCCTGAAGCGCGCGAAACCAGAGGGGCAGGGCAGGAAACCGAGGAGAAGCCAGCCCATAAAGGCACGGGCCCGTGTGAACAATCTCACATTCTCCCTCGGTTTCCCACCTCGCAGGAGCTCCGTTTCGTTCGATCGTCGTCGGGGAGCGAGAGGAAGGTACGCGCTTCGTGTATGCTGGAGGTCGGTGAGGAGATTCCGGGAGGTGCTGCTGGCGTTCCCGCTTCGTCGACAGGAGGAAGGTGCTCGCGTTGTTACTAGAGGTCACGGAGGAGATCGCGGAGGAGATTGCGGGAGGTTCCTGTGGCAGCGGTGGTCGGTTCCGGAAGGGACGTATCGAGGTGGGTACAAGGGAGGGCCTAGGCTTGTGTATGTGGGGGGTGGGGAGACGGAACTTCGTGGTGGGGGGGCACAATGGGGGGGGAGAGGGGCAGTGCGAGACGGTGGAAAGACTGTTGGGATGGTCGGGTCGCGTGGGGGGGAGGCGCATGTGTGGTGCCGGTCGACCTCTAAAACCATATATTCTCCAGCCATGCGAGTCAAGCCTCAAAGTGAACCACATGTGCCTCCTCACTCAGCACCGTCCTCCGGCCGCGTCACAAGGCCGCGTCGCGCGGGCGTCTTCGCACGCTTCTTCACTCAACACTGAAAATGGCGGGCGAACATGCCAGGGAAGCTGGCATGGCGGGCGCCGCCCCTGAGTGGGGGCGGTCCAGCCGCCCCCCCCCCCCCTCCAGGGACGATTGGTCAGGAGGGCGGGAGGGAGAGAGGCACACGGAGCCCGCCCCCCCTGAAGCACGCGAAACCAGAGGGGGGGGAGGGGCAGTGCGAGACGGTGGAAAGACTGTTGGGATGGTCGGGTCGCGGTGGGGGGGAGGCGCATGCGTGGTGCCGGTCGCCTGGGCTCAGGATCGCTCGCAGGGCCGCGTCGCAGGGCCCGTCTAGTGGATGTGTCTTCAAGAGTGTTTGTGTGTGTGGGGTGCTTTCGGGTGACGCATGCGATTGGGGACTAGCATCGCAGCTGGGAGGGCGTTGAGCGGAGCGGTGGACGGAGCTTTGTGGCGTTTTTTCGGCCGGGGGGGTATGCAGGCTTTCGTGGGCATTGTGCTGTGATTTGGGGGCGGGCCTGCCGTGGCGGGGAACATCCCCAAAAGGGTCTTCCTCTTCTTATAGATGCAATCATAACCGTTGTTTTTCCTCTGGTAGCAAAGGTTGGTTTCTCATGGAATTGGGATGTGTCTTTCATTAATGGTCAGAGTTAAACGTGGCGTTTTCCAGGTTTTATTTTGCAATCGTGGCTTGTCCTTTAAGAGTTGGTACATTGAAAAAAAAAAAATAAAAAAAAGGGAGGAGGTTCCAAACCGGCAAATTACTTTTATGTGGGGGTGTTGGAGACGATATCGACCCAGTGGGAGGCCGTTTTGGTAGAGGGGGTTTAAAGGGTTTTTGTTTCAAAAACAAGTGTGAGCCCTTCGTTTTTGTATTCATTTGTTAGTGTTCACTACTCGCAAAACAGCACTGCACACATAGAATACACATGCATATAGTAATGGCTGAACAAAAATGTGTAAGCATTAAAGTGTCAGCAACGGGAGTGCATTTGCTGGTAGTCAGTCTCGCATCATTGTCGCCGATTGGTGGCGTCACCTTGGTTTCTCAGGCTGCTGTCGGTGTTCGTGGGGGCCGGTGGGCCCTTCCTGTCGGGGAGCGCTGTGGGGTTCCGTTTGTTGCTCTGTTTGGTGCTCTTTTGGTTGTGGTGCGGGTCCTTGGTCGTGTGGGTTGCCAGAAGGTACTTTTGACGACCAGATTGGAAAAATTAACATGGCATTGGGTACATTAAAGCCACTGTGTCACTGCGCCCGGACATGCATGATAAGGAAACATGATAAGCCCACGGTGTACCACAGAATTGTTCAGGAGACTGCCTGCTGGCGAGTGTATTCCTGTCTCTGCCGGAGGGGCGTATGTACATTATGTCTGATTGCAATTTCAACGATGGTAGTCACCAGTTCTTTGAGTGTCTTGTGTGCCACATATGCTGGGGAAGGGGTCATCTTTAAGTGAGAGCCCCACTTCCCACAGCAATTACTGAAATGTCATCTCCTCCTGATGCCGGATCACTCGTGGGCTTCCAACTGCGGTCGGGGGAGGGCGGGCATTGTGTGACTAGGTCCAGCCAACACTACTCTGATGCTTTCCAGTCACCCATGTCTTCCTCGCTAAATTGTTTTATTTTCCACAACCACTTCCGCGTGTATCATTGTATACCCCTTTCGCGCTCTGTGCTCCATTACCCCTTTCCCGCTTCTATGTATCGCGGTGTATGTATGTATGGGTATATATATGTATATATATATGTACGTGCATATATATATATATATATATATATATATATATATATATATATATATATCTGTCGAGCTCTGTAGGCCTATCTCCCCATTTATATAGGTCTCTGTCCATCCTAACTTGTGATAACTGCAATCCAGTCTAAACCTTTGCGCTCTACTTTATGCTGAACTAATATTGACATATTGGGAGTTTATTTTGTGTGTACAAAAAACGAGTTGGATCAGAGAGACCTCGCTTTTATACACACGTTTCAGGGCTATAAGGGTATTACAATCCCCAGTAGGATTGTAGTCCTTGAACGATATTCCCCTTACTGCATTCTGTACATGGAGGCGCAAGGAGGGTCTCATAGATAAGCGAGTCAGCCAAATTTACGCGCAAAGGCGCAGCCAAAACTAGTGGGGGAGAATAACTTCAGCCCACTGGACCCTTACAACTAAATCATAACTCCTCAATTAAACCTGGCACACAGGCTCTGGTCTCACGAGGTTTAGCGATGATGAGACCACCCTCTTTCCAACAATGCAATGCAATACTTTATGTCAGGTGGGCACTGATACCGTGTGGGCATTGTGCAAGAAGGAACAGAATGGGGGGGCAGATACCGACAGATCGCGTGATGGGTGCTAAAGGGTCAAAAGGGGGTAAATATTACATGAATGGCGGCAAGGGACATGCAGGACACAGGGTGGCACAGTTAAAACAAGTTTTATGTACTCCACAGTGACCCAAACATTTGTTTTACATAGGTCAACATGTCGGTACATGCAAGCACAGTTAACACCGGGCTGGAGGTGGTAGAGCTCGTGCTATCCGAAGACGGCCAGACATTGGAGGAAGCGGCCGGACCATCAAACACGGGGCGAGGAATGGACCCACCATCTTGGGCTGAATTTCTAGCCCTCACTGAGGTCTTGGGGTGGCAGGCGGCCATGGCAAGGATGGGGGGGCCCAACAATCACCAACATAGTCGCCATCCCGGGAAGCAACCCAGAGGGGGGCAAAACCGTGCCGGAAAACAAGGAGTCGACAAGTGGCGAAGGGGCGGGGGGCCACGAGAACTCACCTGCGGGTGGGGGTCAGGAGGGGGGCCCCAGGAAGCGTACGGCGAAAACAAGTGGGGGCCCACACGTAAAAAAGACAAAAAGGGACTTGGAGGAAGAACTGGCAACTTTAAAAGCGAAGTTGGGGGCGACACCGGCACCACCCGCAACCGCGCCAAATGTGCCAACGCCGGCACAGCCGCTCACCCCGCCGCCTAAGACCCAACCGAAAGGGATAACACCGCCAGACCGGGGGGCCGGGTCAGTACCAAGCAGTGTGCCGGTGGGGAGTGAGGGTGAGTCGGAATTTATCCAAAAAATCGTAAGGGCAGTGTTGGCAGCGCAAGGGGCAACGGCCGCATCAGCCTCCATAGCAAACAAAGCACCTGGGACAGCCACCACGGGAGCAAGCAAGGTCTGGCAGGGGGGGAGACGGGGCAATAAGCAGCACCCCAGCAACTAGCGTCACTTCCAGCACCGGGGTAGAGGGCACAAATACCAAATTACCGGCAGCAACGGGGGGCAATTACTCAGCATGGCTTATGCCCGAGTGGGTGAAACAAGAAATTTGGGAGGGCAAGTTCATTGACATATTAATTCTCTTGGAGCACGAAACAAAGGGCAATGACACACTGCGGGGAACAGGAGGGAGGGAATTAGCCAAGGCCAGGAAAAGAGTGAGGCCGGCAGAAACCCTGGAAAATTGGCTCGCAGCATTTAAGATATTGTCCCAGACACTTAATCAGAAAAACCCAGACCTGGGTCCACACTTGATGGCATACAGGGCATGTGTTATACATGAATATAATCAACAGGGTGGGAATGAATGGTTTTTGAGAGACCAGCGATTTCGTTTACGAATGGAACATGATCCCAAACTAAAATGGAATCATAAGTCAGTCGAGGACTGGCTGGAGTCTTCCAGTGGGACAATAGAGCAAGCAGATGGGACAATCATGTTGGCGGGAGGGCGCATCAATCCCTGGGCAGAGGCAGGGGGTGGACGCTCGGCAGTGGGGGCAGAGTTAAACAGCGCAAGTACGGTGCCCAGACCGGTGGCACCAAGAGAGGGGAGGATGGAAATGACAGCATGGGCCAATAACATGGGGCCGCAACCAGTCCGGGGTAATACAGGCACAGTACAACCGGTCCTCCCGGAAGCAATATCAAGGCCAACTGGGGCGGGCCGAATGAACACCGGGAGCGGGAGGACACTGGTTTACTGTAGATTTTACAATGAGGGGGTATGCAACTGGGGAGCGACTTGCAAATTCAGACATGCTTGCTCCGCGTGTGGGACCCACGGTCACCCAGCACGGGGGTGCAGGGTAAGGCCAGCGGCAAGCGATCAACAAAAATGAGCGCTGGGAAGGGCTTCAATGGGGAACATCTGGGACAATGGTCAATTGATGTAATTTATGCAATCGTTGTGTGTCAAAACAAACACTGTATACTAACATAAATAATTTTCTTTTAAGGTGCCTCGACAATGGGTTCATCAAGAGAAAAGGGGCTAGGGCACTCACTGCACCGGGAGCAGGCACAAGAGCCAGCGATGGTAATGATGGGGGCAGGGGGAACAAAAGAGGTGGCAGAGGGGGCCGGGCAATGGCTTGAATAGCAAGGGGTTTCCCCCTTCAATGTTGATAGCTTGCTCACATGGCTAGGACAGTACCCGGCTTCCTTAGG
Organism: Ambystoma mexicanum; assembly: GCF_040938575.1. Taxonomy (NCBI): domain Eukaryota; kingdom Metazoa; phylum Chordata; class Amphibia; order Caudata; family Ambystomatidae; genus Ambystoma; species Ambystoma mexicanum. Next base: position 173,984,694 of record NC_090925.1, read on the forward strand.
GAGGGACATATTAGCACAGGGGTTCGTGGAGGGGTTCCGCATCCCTTACCAAGGACGCATTGGGGCCAGAACAGCGAATAACTCAAAGTCTATTTTAGAGTGGGCTGATGTGGCCAGGGCAAAGATTAACAAAGAAATTGAATTAGGAAGGATAACAGGACCTTACCAGGGTCCCCCATTGAGCAACCTCATCATCTCCCCTTTGGGGATAGTACCGAAGAAGGAACCTGGGAAGTTTCGCCTAATACATAACTTGTCGCACCCCAAAGGAGGCTCAGTGAATGATGGATTAGACATAGAGGCTTGCTCAGTAACTTATGCATTGTTCGACCAGGCCATAAGCTTAGCACGGGCAGCGGGAAAAGGGGCGCTCTTGGCGAAGGTAGACATAGAAGCAGCATTTCGGTTGCTCCTAGTTCACTCGGACAGCTTCTTCCTCCTAGGCTTCCAGTTCGAGGGTCAGGTGTACGTAGATAAATGCATGCCAATGGGGTGCAGCATCTCTTGCGCATATTTTGAAGCATTTAGTTCCTTCCTCGAATGGGCACTCAATAAAAAAGAGGGCAGGGGGAGGGGAACGCATTATTTGGATGATTTTCTGTTCATAGGAAGAGGTGGCACGAATATTTGCGCAGCACTGCTCGATAATTTCTTGGGATTAACGGAGGAGTTGGGAGTACCTCTGGCGGGGGAAAAAACGCAGGGACCCTGCACCAGGTTAACCTACCTAGGCATAGAAATAGACACAGTTGAAGGGACATGCAGATTACCGGTAGAGAAAATAGAGGAATTCATTAGTGACATAGATAGGGCATTAGAAGGGGAGAAGGCAACTATTAAAAACATACAATCGTTGGTGGGCAAGTTCAACTTTGCCGCCAGGGTGATACCGGCCAGAAGAGTTTTTGCAAGACGTCTGGCAGCGGCGACAGGAAGGCACGGAAAAGGGTGGCATAAGGTACGCCTCGGGGCGGGCGTGAGGGAAGACCTCAAATTATGGCGCGCCTATCTAAGGGAATTTAATGGGGTATGCATATGGCAGTCCCCTTGGATGGCATGCGCACAGTTACAGCTATTCACCGACGCGGCAGGTAGGGTGGGATTCGGGGCAATATTAGGAAAGGAATGGTGCCGGGCCGACTGGCCTAAGGCATGGGTGAGGAAGGGGATGTGCAAAAACATCACCATGTTGGAACTATTCCCAGTGGCGGCAGCAATGCACATCTGGTCGCGCGAGCTGTGTAACAAACGATTAGTGGTGTGGTCGGACAATTTGGCAGTGGTACAGGCGGTGAACACGCATTCAGCAAAATGCCCGGCAACGTTGTGCCTATTATGCCATATGGTTCGCAAATGCCTGGGGATGAATGCAGCAGTCAAAGCGCGGCACGTACCTGGGGTGGATAATACAGCGGCTGATGCACTTTCTCGTTCACAGATGATACGATTCAGGAAAGCGCACAGCCAAGCACAGCCCATCATGACTCCGTTCGACAAGGAACTATGGCAGCTAGTTAGTTGGGTCAAGGAATGAGGAAGCTCGCTTCCAGAGCTTTAGCGGGGAGCACCTGTAATCGATACAAGGCCAATTACGATACATTTTTGTTGCACACCAAACATTTGGGGGGTGGCAACATGGCCAAGAGAGTGGACTGTTTTGTGCTTTGGGCAAAAGGGATAGGAAAATCAAGATCATGGCTGGCGGGACACCTGAGCGCAGTGGCATTTCATAGCCAGCTGGCAGGCCAGCAAGACCCAACTAAAGGTTTTCTGGTGAGAGCTGCATTAAAAGGGTGGAACAGGGGCGGGATGGGCACGGCAACAACCCTTTCAACTCTAGTGAGGAAACCCATTGATTTTGAATTATTACAGAAGGTCATGACGGCAACAACAAGGGTGTGTTACTCGCAATATGAAAGCATTATGTTCAAAGCATGCTTCGCATTGGCCTTTTTTGGGGCCCTACGGATTAGTGAGTTAGTGGCTAAAGCCAAGAACGACCAGAGTTTCAGAGCCTTACTATGGGGAGATGTACGCCAGATTGGGGGGGATATCAGTCAACATCAGGATATCAAAAACAGACCAGAAGGCCAAGGGAAGCGAGCTGGTGTTGGCCAGATTGGGACAGGAGGCATTTTGTCCGGTTGAGAGCACAACAGCATATTTTGCAATCAGGGGGGGCGAACCGGGGTATTTGTTCCGACACAAGGACGGAACCCCACTCACCCAGTTTCAATTCAGGCGAGTCTTAGAGGGGGCCTTGGCAAGTTCAGGTGTGGATCCGGGGCAATATTCAACTCACTCATTCCGCATAGGCGCCGCGACAACAGCGAGCAGGGAATGGCTGGGGGAGGACAGGGTCAAAAGGATAGGGAGATGAACATCTGACAAATACAAATTGTATGTGCGCTAACAGAGTCGATGCGTTGGCATCCAGGGGGGTGGGGAGGTAGGGCAGCACATGGGACAAGGGGGCACTAACTGGACTACACAAGCTAATACAACCAATCATGTCTCCACAGAAGCCAACAGGGTATGGGTCGTGGGCCACTCCTTCGTGGCTCGGGCAGCGGAGAGAGCACGGATGGCGTTTTTGGGATGGGAACTTGGGCCTACGGAATACGCAAATTAGTTGGATCACCAAAGGTGTTTTGAAAGGCACGTCCGTATGGGCGACATTGGAAGAGGCGGCGCAGGAACATCCTTCACCCGACATTATTTTGTTACATATAGGGGGAAATTATTTGGTGACTAAAGGAAGGAAGGATTTGTCAGAACTTTTAAGAAACTTACTAAACAGGATAGGGAGGACTTTCAGGGGATGCGAGGTGATGTGGTCCGAGATAATTCCAAGACAGGAGTGGAGGGGTGCGTTACGCCATGGGGCCATAGAGGAAGCATGGAGGAAAACAAACAATCGTATGGGGAGGTTAGAATGGGTTCTTGTTGTCGAGGATCACACAGTCAGACAGTTCAAGATTCAACAGTGCCAGGAGTACTTGGATATTGTCAACAGAGGAAGCAAAAGTTATAAGAGGGAAGGAAGACAAGGGCAATCCTTGGAAGAGGACAAAAGGGATTCACCATAGTTCCTCGAAGCAGAACACAGTACCTTATTCAATGAAGAAACTGGTGCCACGGCAGTTGTTCCTGGTAGTTTCATGCAGACCCACTGTTCCTGGAGCTTCGGTCATGGAGGACAGCACTAAAGAACGCGGGATATGCGTGAGGGGGCGCGGATCAGGAAGGGGGGGGAGGAAAGGCGGAGGTATCACCCACAATGCCATGGAACCAAGAAAGGGAGTGCCCTGTGCAAGCAAGCTGGGGGGATCTCTCCGCCGCCGGCAGCCAGCAGAGAGTCTTGGAGGAGTCACAGGTCAATCCCTGAACAAAGCACTGACAGACCCATAGGGGAATGATCAGCCAATAGATTAGATGTACGGCGCCCCAAGAGCAATAGGCTTGGGGGAGGCCCTGGGTAAAAGGGGAGGGATGTAGGGGACTTGGGAGCCAATTCCAAGACCAAAATTGCGGGGGGGAACGAACAACAAAACTCAAACAAGGGCAGCAAGAGAAGCCGGTTGGGGGGGAACAAGAGGAGAATACGGGGGGTTATGCAACGGGGACAAAAAATTAAAATAAGGGGAAGTCTTCACGAAGGGGGGCGGCATGAGCGGGGGTGGAGTTGGTGGGGGCATTCAAGAAAGGGAAGAATATCGGGGGGGGTAAGGGAGCCCGGCAAGGAGGGCCAGAAAGGACAGGAAAAGGGGGCCTGGTGGGGCGCAGCAAAGGGTGGAAAAGGGCAATGGGGGAGCCAGTTGGGAAAGGAAGGAAGAAGGAGGGACAGGGTATCCGGAAGAGATATGACACCGGCAGGGGGGGCACCGGGTAAGGCTTCACCGGGGGGCTTTGGGAGAGAGGGAACAGGGAAGTTCTTGGGGGCTCGGGAAGACGGAAGGGAGACTTGGGGGTTGCATGGCCTAAATAGGACTGGGATTCCAGTACCAGCCGCAACTGGGGGACGTAGGGGGGACAGAGTAGAGTTAGAAAAGAAAAGGTTAGATGGACGTCGCAATGCGACGACCAACTAGGCAGGCAGAAAGTGGTGGCCGGCATCGGAGGGCGGTGTCGGCCCAAACTACGGATATGTAATATGTGTAATGTTGGGGCACTTGTGGTAGTGCCGGTATAGGAACCTGAACATTAGCGAGGCACCGCGTGGCTGCCGGTTTTAGCTAGACCCAGACCAGGACACGGGGGAAGTGTCAGGGGAGGAGCGGGGGGGTGTCGGGTATTCCCAGCAAAAGACCTAGAGGAAAATGGGGCCTAGGGAAACACGGGGTGGAAATCAAATCACAAACGGCTGGGGTCGAGAGAGGTTACTAGCCAGGGCCGGGCTCAATCTGAGGCGTCCACCGGACGAGGACGATGAGGGAGGGGGGGGGTGGAGGGCAAGGAATCCCTAGGTAGCCGCACAATGAGGAGTATATCAGTGGCGGTGAATTACGGATCGTCTGTAAGATAACTCCAAGACTTTATGCAAAATAAAGCTGCTGAGGCATTCTAATCTTCCAATCTTAAACAAAGTGTCGGCGTCATTATTTGCTTCAACATGTAATGTATGACCTATGCCGGAAGGTGGGGGGGGGTGAAGACGGAGGGGGGCGCGAGGGGTCTGGATAAGGAGGGGGGGAGGACAAGGCACTGGGTTGCCCACGCTATGGTGGGCTAACGCGCCAGGGAAGCTGGCATGGCGGGCGCCACCCCTTAGTGGGGGCGGTCCAGCCGCCCTCCCCCCTCCAGGGACGATTGGTCAGGGGGGCGGGAGGGAGAGAGGCACACGGAGCCTGCCCCCCCTGAAGCACGCGAAACCAGAGGGACGGGGCGGGAAAACGAGGAGAAGCCAGCCCATAAAGGCACGGGCCCGTGTGAACAATCTCACATTCTCCCTCGGTTTCCCGCCTCGCAGGAGCTCCGTTTCGTTTCCCACCCACCCTCCCAAAAATAAAAAATGTTTAGTAATATATTGTTTTTTGTTTTACAGGTTGCCCAGCGGAGTTACATTGCGATCCCTTTAAACGAAGCACTGACAGACCCATAGGGGAATGATCAGCCAATAGATTAGATGTACGGCGCCCCAAGAGCAATAGGCTTGGGGGAGGCCCTGGGTAAAAGGGGAGGGATGTAGGGGACTTGGGAGCCAATTCCAAGACCAAAATTGCGGGGGGGGGAGGGAACAAACAACAAAACTCAAACAAGGGCAGCAAGAGAAGCCGGTTGGGGGGGGAACAAGAAGAGAATACCGGGGGTTATCGGGGGTTATGCAACGGGGACAAAAAATTACAGCAAGGGGAAGTCTTCACGAAGGGGGGCGGCATGAGGGGGGGGAGTTTGTGGGTGGATTCAAGAAAGGGAAGAATATCGGGGGGGTAAGGGAGCCCGGACAGGGAGGGCCAGAAAGGACAGGAAAAGGGGGCCTGGCGGGGCGCAGCAAAGGGTGGACCGGGGGAATGGGGGAGCCAGTTGGGAAAGGAAGGAAGAAGGAGGGACAGGGTATCCGGAAGAGATATGACACCAGCAGGGGGGGCACTGGGTAAGGCTTCACCAGGGGGGGGCCTTGGGAGAGAGGGAACAGGGAAGTTCTTGGGGGCTCAGGAAGACGGAAGGGAGACCTGGGGGTTGCATGGCTTAGATAGGACTGGGATTCCAGTACCAGCCGCAACTGGGGGACGTAGGGGGGACAGAGTAGAGTTAGAAAAGAAAAGGTTAGATGGACGTCGCAATGCAACGACCAACTAGGCAGGCAGAAAGTGGTGGCCGGCATCGGAGGGCGGTGTCGGCCCAAACTACGGGTATGTAATATGTGTAATGTTGGGGCACTTGTGGTAGTGCCGGTATAGGAACCTGAACATTAGCGAGGCACCGCGTGGCTGCCGGTTTTAGCTAGACCCAGACCAGGACACGGGGGAAGTGTCAGGGGAGGAGCGGGGGGGTCGGGTATTCCCATCAAAAGACCTAGAGGAAAAGGGGGCCTAGGGAAACACGGGGTGGAAATCAAATCACAAACGGCCGGGGTAGAGAGAGGTTACTAGCCAGGGCCGGGCTCAATCTGAGGCATCTACCGGACGAGGACGATGAGGGAGGGGGGGGGTGGAGGGCAAGGAATCCCTAGGTAGCCGCACATTGAGTAGTATATCAATGGCGGTGAATTACGGATCGTCTGTAAGATAACTCCAAGACTTTATGCAAAATAAAGCTGCTGAGGCATTCTAATCTTCCAATCTTAAACAAAGTGTCGGCGTCATTATTTGCTTCAACATGTAATGTATGACCTATGCCGGGAGGTGGGGGGGGTGAAGACGGAGGGGGGTGCGAGGGGTCTGGATAAGGAGGGGGGGGAGGACAAGGCACTGGGTTGCCCACGCTAAGTTGCACATAGACAATAGGGAACTACTTACGTGAGGGAAAACAAACAAATACAGTCCTTTCTCCCACTCTGGTGAATCTCGCAGGATATATAAAGTTGCAACTCTTCCTCGAGGAAGATGTTATGAATGTACCAGACAAATTCCCATGCTTACCAGAGGGCTTTCTGATTTATAATTTACACACCAAACAAGCAGCTCAGTCCACGGTAAATCAGGTATTAGAAACATAGCTTCCACGGGGGAGGGAAGGAGTCCCCGCACCTACCCAGGCCAGTTCAAACATTCAAAATGGCAGCATGACTTAACATGGGCTTAGGCCAACCCCCTTTTATCCCACTTGATTCTAAGCACATTACTCAATCCGAGAACTGCCCAGGTCACCCAGCCTAGGTCCAACTAATATATTTTTTAGAAGGAGGCCAAGGGATGACAGTGGGCAGATGGTCTAGGTAAGTGTCTTTTATTGTAAGACACAGGGACACTCAGGCAGTTGGAGATAAGCTGAGGGTAGAGAGAGGGCAGTGTCACTGGGCATCCAACACCTAAGGGAAGGCAGGCGAAATTGACTAAATGGCACAACAGAACACTGGGGGCATAACACTCAGGAACATTCCAAAGATCAGGGCATGCCAGCCAGCCAGGCTCCCATAAACACAGAGGCAAGTGCACAAGACAGGATATAACAACCCACCCTCCTTTAAAATGAAAATACATGAAGAAGATAAAGAGCAAGAAACGGGAAGAGGAACAGAGGGTGGACGTGTGAGAAATGCACACCCCAGGAACCTTACACAGTAGGACGGTGTAATTACGAGCAGGGGACTATGCATGTAAAAGGGGACCACCTCCCCATCTACATGCAAGAGGAATTGGGCCTTGGAAATCCCCTGCATCAAGAACGGAAGATCCAGCCATTGGACAAAGTCCAACTCTCTTTATTACACGTTCAAATGACAGGGATCGCGGGATGAACAAAGTAACATTCTTCACATGCTCTCAGTGTCTAGGCGGTTGTCAGCCGGTTTTGTTAGTGTGTGACATCACAAAATGTAGTTACATCCCAAAAACCTAACATGGGAAAGGATTGGTTAGTGAGGTGAACTACACATATTTTCTATAAGGGAGTGTTAGGAAAGATTTCCATTTATGTGTAATTTTCCCTCCAGTTGTGAACTCCCCAACTTTTTGCTGTTGTCTGACCATCCTAGCCTGACTTTTGCCAGTGGAACTCAGCCTTCTGCTGTACTCCGCTGGGTTTTCACTCACTTTGTTATGGAGAAACTGACATGCCCTTAAAGACAGTAAGTACTGGGAGACTTTGTTTCCCTTAGTCTTTTATTTTGTTGCTAGTTCTTAGCAACATTGTACCAGTGCACAAAGCAACTTACAGTAAAGTTCGCTGGGGTCTTCCTTTCATTTTTAAGGCCCTAGACACCCTCAAAGGATTTTTCGGTAGACATCCAAATGTGCCTTGGACAAAGTTGGTTTCAGCTGTTATTTTTCACATATTTTTAACCCTTTTTTGTGGTCCATATCACGTTTACCACGTTTGGATCGGGACAGTGGCTCACCCCCAAAATGGCCATTTCATGAGGTCTTTTGTTCTTTCCTCTGGCCATCTTGCCTTCCTCAGGTCAAGCAGGTCTGGGAAAACCCTTATTTGGTCATGGAGATCCCGCACAAACTGAAGCTTTTGCGGGCTTCTGCATGTCTTGTGTGTGTTCCTCCAGGATGTGGGATGGACGGTCTAGTTACAATACACAACCTGGGTGCCAGAGAGTCTGATGTGCTGGGAATGACTGGGACCACCGTGGTCTGTGATTGGTCCATGTCTGGGATGGCTGTATGTGAGCAGATCTCTCATTGGGTCCTCTTCGTTTTGGCAGGAAGGAAATTCTGGATAAGAGCAGGCCCCAAACACCCATACCAGGTCGATCTCTTGAGTTCTCACCAAACATAGAATAGGAGCCAAGTATCCTGAAACCAAGAACAGAGCCGAGGAACCGCTGGTGACCTGCTGGAAGGATTGGCACCCTGAGCCCGTTGTCGTCCCATTGGACCCACTGTTTCTGATCGAACTTAGAAGGTCTGCAAAGGAGATTCAACCCATTGTAATAGTGGGACTAACTATTCTCGGCACCTCCACCTTAAACTGTAAGCAAGCCTTTTTTCGGAAGTGTTCCTGGACCGCACAGTGAACTGACCAGCTTGCACAGGACCTTTGTTAGGCAGAATCCTGTCCAGTGCCCTTAGGGACCACTACACACAATTAAGACTACAGTTGGCAATACAAGTTCACCTTTGGTACAAGCCTGTACTACTATGTTAAAGTGGTAGCAGTAGCGGAGCAGCCAGGCTTATCTCAAGAGTATATGAGCAGTAGCAGAGATTACACAAAGGGACCACAATTACTGTGACTCAAGCAAACACTGACTCAAGGTTTCAGGTAAAAAATATAAGTACATTTATTTTCAAACCATCTGTTATAAAACACAACACATCTATAAATTCAAAACCACATGTAAAATACACTACAAACAAACAATTCTCTTGGCACAGAACTCAAGGTTAGCACCTTATGTTTTGGTGGACCGGTGTTGTGAAACAAAAGACATTACCGTGAATACCTATGCGATCACTTTTTGATAGTTCGGTCTTACTAAAGATATGCGTATCCGTGGCAAGAAATGTTACCGGGGCAAAACACACTTAGCACCTGGGCTAACCAGAGAGAGTTGGGGGCAAAAATCATAGGCAATACTTTTGTCAAGGCAGACAGAATCAGAGAACACTTGCTGACAGAAATACAAAAGTCAATAGGCTGGAGCCAGAGACAAGTGGAACCGGGTTCCTGTTGTCGAGGATCACACAGTCAGACAGTTCAAGATTCAACAGTGCCAGGAGTACTTGGATATTGTCAACAGAGGAAGCAAAAGTTATAAGAGGGAAGGAAGACAAGGGCAATCCTTGGAAGAGGACAAAAGGGATTCACCATAGTTCCTCGAAGCAGAACACAGTACCTTATTCAATGAAGAAACTGGTGCCACGGCAGTTGTTCCTGGTAGTTTCATGCAGACCCACTGTTCCTGGAGCTTCGGTCATGGAGACGAGAGAAGGAGGACATCTGGAGGTGTCTGCACCACTCAGGGATGAGGCCAGCAGCAGCAACAGTGAATAAAAGGTGTGCTCCTTTAAAAGAGGAGAGGCTCCTCAGATGGATATCCTGACCACGGCAGTAGGGTGCAGTCATTTTGACTTCAAAGAGGGGCCTCTGGCTGTGGAAGATGAGCTGGTTGACCCCACCAGGCTCAAGGGAAGAAGACTCCGGACTGGATCTTCTCTGGTCGTCGAAGGGTAGATAGCTCAAGACTGCAGCAGGGCTTCACTGGGACGGGGTAGTGCAGCAGCCGACTTCTTCTCCACTTCTCTTCGGTTCCTTGTAGTTCCAGTGGCCACTCTGACTTCCAGCCCAAGAGTCCTGCCTTTTATGCGAAAATCCCCCATTCACACAGCCTGGCTGTCAATCACGCAGCATGGGGGATGTCCAGTCCGGACCACCACCTCAGCCAATCATGGCAAAGTGCGACTTGGGTTTCCTAGGATACCCTGTGCAGGGGGTGACTACACCCCTCCCTCACATTCAGCCCACCTAGACACCCAGGTGCCAAGAGGAGGGCTTCTTGGCAGAAGCCCACCAAAAGACGGTGAACAAAGAAGGCAAACCTGGTTTGCTGCGCAAAGTAAAACACAAGGACTTTAACAAAAAGAAATGGCGACTAAACCGAACCGGAGCAAAAAGAAAGAGTATTTGGTCAAGCGGGTTTATGTTCGAGGATACTATAATAGCCTAAAACAATACCACGTTTATATAGTATAATCGCGGTAGAAAAGTTAGGGTAGATACCACTGCCACCAGCCAAGTCTAAATGTTAAAAGAGAAAAACACAGCTCAGAGAGGCACAGACAACAAGGGGTAGGATTTAACCCGTTTCAGTACTCCATGTAAGATGGGATGTACTGGGTCTGTAGTTTTAAAGTGACTATGTAGAGTTAATGGCAACTTTACCTGTTTCTGGGGGACAGTAGTCAGCCCCAGAAAAAGGAGTCATTGGGAAGTCTTAGAGACAACCCTGCGTTACCGCACTGAAGGTGCTGTGTAACACACACACAAGTTTGGGCTCATGGAGTGGTGTGCTCCAGAGTCCAAAACCACACAACAAGTAGAAATGCACATGACAAAACACAGGTAAGAGTGGGGAAAAGAGGCACACTCTTACCTAGTGGAAAAAATAAACTCCAGAAATCGAGCAAAGCTGCTGAGGGACTCACTAGGTAAGGGAAATTAGCCATAAAATGAGAATTCTCCCTAACATTCGCCCCCCCCCCAGACTAAGGGGCAGGAGGATTTAATCCACTCCTGGATGGACCTCATACCTCTAGTAGGTTATAAACATCCTAGAGAGACCATCAGCATTTTGGTGGTGACTTCCTGCTCTGTGCTCAATGGAACAAATCAAATCCTTGCAGGCAGATTGACCATCTGAGTAACTTTGGATTTTCCCCTTTAATTTGCATCAGCCATCTCAAGGGTTGGTGGTCAGTCTGAATAGTGAAGGTAGAACCATACAAGTATGGCCTAAACCTCTTCAGTGACCACACAATAGCAAAACATTCACGTTCTATTGTTGCCCACCTTGTCTCAGGATCGTTTAACTTCCTGCTGATGAAACAAATGGGGTGTTCCCTACCTTTCTCATCCAGTTGACTAAGGACTGCACCTATACCTACATTAGAAGCATCAGTTTGTACATTGAAGGGTTGGTGGTAGTCAGGAGCTCTTAGGCCTGGAGCTTGACAAAGGGCTTTCTTTAGATCTTCAAAGACTTGATTGTACTCCTCATTCCACCTGACCTTTTTTAGGGAATTTGGGAGAGGAGATGACATTCAAGGGAGAAGCTATGGTCCCATAGTTCTCTATGAAGTTCCTGTAATACCCAGTGAGACCAAAGAAGGTTCTCACTTGGGTTTGAGTAGTAGGGGTGGCCCAGTTTTGTACAACTTGTACTTTGCTGGGCAATGGCCTTATTTCACCTCCTCCTACCTCACGTCCAAGGTAGACCACTGTACTCTGACCAATTTGACATTTGCTTGCCTTTATGGTCAGATGGGCCAGTTCCAGAGCCTGCAATACATATCCTAGGTGTTTAATATATTCTTTCCATGTAGGGCTGAACACTGCAATGTCATCCATGTATGCCATGCAGAAGTCCTCCATCCCATTCAGAACTTGATAGACCATCCTCTGAAATGTAGCAGGTGCATTCTTTAGTCCAAAAGTCATTACCTTGAATTGGTAGAGGCCAGCGGGGTGGTGAATGCCGTTTTCTCCTTGGCATGGTCCTTCAGGGCTATTTGTGTTATGATTCCGAACATACCAATAGAACACCTGCTCAAAGAATACAGACTGGTAGCCAAAAAGGATACACTCAGAGACGTCCCTGAAGTAACTGAATGACCTGGAGTAGAACGACATCCTGTCAAGGTTAGACCTTCCAACTAATGTCACTCTCTGACTAGTAAAAGTCTACAGCCAAAGAGAGCTATTGGTGGAAAGGGCATGTGAGGAACAATGTTCACCATGCTGGTGATAGAAAAAGGAACTCCATTAGAAAAGGAACTATCACCAAGGGAGCAGCTAAGCGCCTTTCTAGGTTACACTAACCTGTTTATCAGGACAGCCACAGGTAAAGTCCAGGAATGTCAGCAGGTAATCCAAGGGAACAACGACAAGGAAGGAAGTTAGTAGAGGAATCTAACCCGAGCGGAACGAGGGCCACACTATAGTCGGGTTGGTGCACACAGGATAGCGTCCATTGAGTCCAGTGCACAAGTCCTGAATGGAACCAGGAAGGTGGAATTGAGTAAACGTTGTTCCAGGTAAGTTGAGACTAGTAATGCCCTTTAGAGGAGGTTCAAATAGGATCCATGAGATTAATAGACTGTACTCACGATTAACACAAACCAAAGGAAAAGTAGTCCTTAATTGACCAAGAAATGGGACCCCGCTATTAAGGAATATGGCATAGCGGTTGACAGGAAACAAGGTAAGGTTGCCAACTGAGGAAAACTGCCCCAAGCGGAACTGCAGCTGAAGAGGTTGAAGAATATGCTGTAGGATGCAGTTTAATGCTGGTTGCCGACTGAGGAGAGCAGCAGGGGGCTCTGAGGATCTGGAGCGGGTAAGTTGACAGAAAGCTGCAGGGGAGTGTGAATTCAGGAAGGTTGCCGACTGAGGAAATCAGCAGGCAGCTTGAACGAAGCCGGAGCGGGTAAGTTGCTGAAGCGCCACGATGGAACGCGGAGTCAGCAGCTGCTCCGTGCGGAATTTGAGGGAAAGTGGGGTTAGAAAGGATAGCTCTAGAATGCTATGAAAAGCTGGATCTGCAAGGAAATTGCAAACTCCAAGCTCCGGAACGCCATGAATCGAACAATGAGAAGAAGTTCCATTTTCTTGGAAACGCCATGTTATATACGTATCACGTGACATTCGCGTTACACACGTAAAGAAGAATACGGCAGGAATCAGATTACTGGAACACATCACGTGATTCAACCCGTGAGTGTACCAATGTAAAGAAAGCAGATGCACATGTAGAACTAACAGACGCTGTCAGCATGCGCATTAGGACATGATGTTTCCTTATAGCGGCGCTTCCCCGGCAGTTTACCAAACAATCTCCAATGAGTCTAGAATGGCCTGGCATATCTGGAGGCCATGTGTGCAGGTAATATTGAGCGTTTGGGAGCTCTTGGTGAAACATTAGGAGTGGAAGCAGATGTGCCGGGTTTACATGGGACGACAGGCATGACAATTTGCCAATAGCCTTATGTTAGGTCAAATGTGCTGAGGTACTTGGCTGCACCAAGTTTGTCTACCAACTCATCTGTCCTAGGCAAAGGATGGGCATCAGTCTTTGTGAATGCATTTAGATCTCTATAGTCCACGCAGAATCTCAACTCTTTGGATCCTGCCTTTGGTACAAGCACAACTGGGCTAGACCATGGGCTAGGAGAGGGCTCTATTATCCCGAGATCAAGCATCTTGTTGACCTCATTCCTTATATGGGTTCTTACATTGTCTGACATTCTGTACCCCCCTGCCTTTGACAGGCAAACAGTCACCAGTGAGTATATCATGCTGGCCCCAATGGGTCAAGCCTGGTGAAAGTGAGAGCAGGGAGGCAAACTGACTTAACAGAATTTGCACTCATCCTTCTAGTCAGATGTGAGACTGGAAGAGAGATAAACTCCTTCCACTTGCTCATCTAAAGGTAAGCCTCTGAGGAGGTCGGGCAGAGGTTCACTCTCCTCCTCCTCCTCAGCTGAAGCTAGAAGCAAAGCTCCTATGTCAGGTCTAGAGACATAAGCCTTCAACCGGTTGGTATGAAAGACTCTGGGAGCCTCCTTAGGATTGCCCAAGTCCACCAGATAGTTCACCTCTCCAAGTTTACCTATAACTTTGAAGGGTCCTATCCATTTGCCCTGCAAGACCCTCTGCCTTGTGGGGACCATAACAAGAACAAACTGGTCTTGAGTAAACTCAACCATGTTAGCCTTCTGGTCATGCCAATGTTTGACCAGAGCTTGACCAGCTTTCAAGTTATCACTTGCCTCCGCCATCATGTGTGACATTCTCCTCCGGAGACCTATCACATAGTCAGTCACTCTGACTGGCTTGGGGGAAGGAGCACTCTCCAATCCCTCCTTAATCAGGACCAATGGACCTCCTACTGGATGGCCATAGAGAAGTTCGAAGGGACTAAATCCTACTCCCTCCTGAGGGACTTCTCTATATGCAAGGAGAAGGCATGGCAGTAGAAGGTCCCATTTTCTTCTAAGGGGTTCTTCTAAAGCACTTATCATGCTCTTCATAGTTCTGTTAAACCTCTCTGCCAGCCCATTGATTTGGGGGTGGTAGGAAGTTGAGAACGTGTACCTGACTCCACAGGTTTTCCACATGGCTTGCATGTAGTGGGACATAGAATTTGATCCCCTGTCAGATATCACCTCCTTAGGAAAACCTACTCTGGTAAAAATACCAAGTAGGGCCTTAGCCACAACCTGAGCCATAACAGTCCTCATAGATATTGCTTCAGGATACCTAGTGGCATGATCCACTACAACCAGGATAAACCTGTTGCCTGAAGATGTGGGAAGGTCAAGAGGACCAACAATGTCAATCCCGAAACTCTCAAAAGGAACTCCCACCACTGGGAGAGGCACCAGGGGTGCCACATTCTTGGCTCCACTCTTGCCAGAGGTTTGGCAAGTGTGGAAGCTCCTGCAGAATTTGTCTACTTCTGAACCCATCTTAGGCTAGTAGAAGTAAAGAGAGAGCATTTCCTTGGTCTTCTTAAAACTTAAGTGACCAGCCAAAGGTATCTCGTGGGCTAATTGCAGAAGCTGGAGTCGGTTCACTAGAGGTACTAGAAGTCTTTTGCAGTCTCCAGAGGCTGACTCAGTTGGTTCACTGTAGAAGAGGCCATCTTCCCAGTGCAACCTATACTTTCCAGGCTCAGTCCCATTGAGCTGAGAAGCTGCCTGTAGGCGATGACCTTCAAGAGTAGGACACTCTCTTTGTCCTCTGCTGAAATCTGCCCTGTTGGGTCCACCTTCTGCCAGTAAAGACTGCAGCTCAGGATGGTCACCAGGGTCAATATCTCCCACCAGAGTAAGACCTTCTTCTAGATCTGATTCCTCAGTATCTAGTTGAACCATACAGGGTTGAACCTCACACTCAGCCTCAGCTGGTGGAGGAGTCACTGATGTGACTTTGGACAGTCTTGGAGATGTCCTTCTGGGCACAGGAGTGCTTGCTGGTTTCTTGCTGCAGACTTGGGAGACCCTTTGTCTCTTCCTGCCCTGCAATAGCAGTAAGTACGTCCTGTGGACTTGGGGTGATAGTTTCCTCTATCATGTCCCGAGGAGAGCCTCTCAAGGTTCTCTCCCTTGCAGACCTTGTGAGCTCCTGCTTCCTTCTGCTTGGGGGCCTGGGGGTACTCGACACAACTCCAAGAGTTTTAAGGTCATTACCAAGCAGGACCCTCCCAGGTACGTTATTTTGCACACTTACAGGTATTCTGACAGTCATGTCATTACACTGGATGAGAGCTGGTAACTGGGGAACCATTTGCACAGGGCCTCCAGCTATCTTGGTTAGGTGTTTGGGTTCCTTAGTAACATCCTCCACCTTGAAAAAAACATTCATCACCCACAGTTATGCTGGCTCCAGTGTTCCTGATGGCAGGGGTCTCCTGACCATTCACAAGAACACTATCTTTGTGATACTCTTTAGTATTATCTGGGATTGAGTTATAAACATCTACATTCTGTTGTTCCTAAAGACCCAAGGACACTAAAAAACACTAGCTGAGACTCTCATGGGCTCATCAGCTAGTAACTGAAAGTTTCCACTGGCTGTAGGTACTCAATCTGTCATGATGCCTACCCCCGGAGCACCAGGCCAGGCCCAGCACCCCCGGAAGCAGGCATCATGCCCTCGGGTAAAAGCCCAGCGGCCCCTTATAGGGGCTCTGTGGATTCAGTCCTGGCGCCTTTGGCGCCAGGCTCATGTTGGATATCAGTCCTGGCGCCATAGGTGCCAGGCTCATAAAGGGAGGTGTTTTGTGCACTTACCTGATGCAGACCATGCTGCACGCTTCAGGCCTCTCTGAGACCTGAAAGGGACTATTTTTTCATAGGGACTATTTTTTCACTTTGGCGTGGCCAAGGAAGGATACATACCTAGTTGCGGAAGGATACATACCTGGGACTTCTTTGGAGGCTATTTAAGCCACGCCCAGACAGCAGCTCATGCTTTGGGTTGTTCTGCTTCCTGCAGCTTAACGCTCACCGTGTCTGCTCCTGCTCCTGGACTCCAGCCACGCCCGCCTCGAACCTGGAAGACCTGCAAGGAAGGAAGAGAAGAGAAAGGTGAAAACCAAGGACTATTTCAAACTTCTTACCTGCATCCGGAATCTTCTCGCCAGCATCCCTGAAGAAAGACTTCCATTTAAAAGCATTGCATTGCTCGCTGCAGCGCCACGCTTCACTCACCTGTCCTCGAGACATCTCCCGGCTCCATCACGGCTGTCAGCATCGGACGCCACATCTCTGCACCTAGGGGAGAGAGGAAGAAACAAAAGGTGAGCAGAAGGAACACAGAAAGAAAGCCTGATTAACAGCCATAATACTTACCGGCTTTTCTTCCACATTTCGGGTCGGCGCCGCCCCGTTGGCAGGTACCGTACCCCGGCCCCTATGGGGAAAGGACAAGAGACATTTCTGGGGAATGATAAGGACATTTAGAGGGATCGCCCTCATCACTACTCACCTCGGCAGCTTAACCCCTCGACGCATCGCCTTCATTCTGCACCTGAAATAAAGGACAGATCACAGGTTAGAAAGACAACATAAAGGGGGCCTCACTTGAACTTTGAACTTTCATACTTACGGCGCATCGCTCAGGAAAGTCAAGTGGATTTTGCCAGCGCCATTCTGAAAACCACTGAAGTAACTGGACGAACGCGCGCGCCTGCACCAGAAGCAGGATGGAGAGTTCATCCTTCCAAACCATAAGGTGAGCTTAAACCGGGGTTTGGAGGAAATTAGAGAGGAACGAAGGGAGAAAGGGGGGAGCTAGCACACTATTCTGCAGACTGTTAATCCCCTTTCTCATCGGCAGAAGGATATTCCTACGGGCCAGGCAAGCACGATTTGGAGGTCCTGTCCAATCGGTGTTCCGGGTCCTGCGCATCACGCTAGAAGAGGCCACAGCAATCCAGACTAGACCAGCGCCCCCGTGGGAACCAGTTGAGCGTTACAGAACGCGAAGCCTTCCTACAAATTCCCACCCAGGCGCTATGGAAACTTCCGAAACTGACCAGTTGGCCCAATTACTGGGGGAATTACGGGCCGAAGTACACGCCGCTCGTCAAGACACTAGTGCCCTCAGGAGGGAAGTGATTGTAATAAAGGATAGAGCTGATGACCTGGCTAGACAGCTTTTGCAAGGTCAAGCTGGACAAACTCCTTTACCCGGTTCCGGGGGGAACCCCGCTCCTGTGGTTTCCAGTAACCCGGTGCAGATTAATCTACCTGGAAACATGCCGCTGGCCTCACCTGAACGCTTTGCTGGGGACCCAAACGATTCGCCATATTCATGAATCAGTGTCGATTGCACTTCCTATGCAGACCTGGGGCCTTCCCTAATGATCAGACCAAGGTAGCCTTTGTGTTGTCATATCTCAGCGGCTGTGCTGCCGATTGGTCAGTCCCACTGGTAACTCAAGATGACCCGATTCTTCGTGATTTTCAAGGATTTCAAACAAGCATGGAAAGGTTATTTGCTCGACACTCCCGGGGACAGGCTCTGGATGACGAACTTCTATCTCTGCGACAGGGCAATCAAGACCTTCTATCCTACATTGCAACCTTCAATAGACTAATTGTGGAAACTGGTTGGCCAGAGGGTAAAAGAATCACGTTATTCTATCGAGGTCTACGCGGAGAACTTAAAGATGTCCTGGCACAAGTTGTAAATCTGCTCCAAGAATGCACTGAATATATAGACTTAGTGGTCCAATTGGATCACAGGCTGCAAAACAGAAAAGCAGATCGGTCCAAGTTTGAAACCCGGGTGTTGGCCAAGACCCACGCTAACCCCAAGGGGGCTGATGGCTCAGAGCCTATGCAAATCGGAGGGGTTAAAGGACCCCTAACACAAAAAGAATGGGAAAGAAGACGACAGATGCAATTATGCCTTTATTGTGGGTCCTCTGGACACTTTCTACGAGATTGCCCGGTTAAGCCGCCCAAGAAGGTGGTAGGAGCCGCTGATAAAATCCATGGAAACTCTGTATTGGGAAACGACCACGCCCGGCAAGCGTAGGGGTCCGCTTGCCGAGCTTGAAAACTAACTCTCAGACCTCGCATTTCATTGTGCCAATGGTCCTCGTAGATCCGGAACAGCCTAAACGGTTGCATGCTATAAAGGCATACATTGATAATGGGGCTATAGGAAACTATGTGGATTGAGAATTGGTCTCTAGGATAAACCTCCCTCTGCGTCCTAAAACCAACAAAGATGTCATCACCACAGTAGATGGAACCGAAATTGCCTCTGGACCGGTAACACATTCCACAGCTGAGGTGACACTTGTAGGTCCGGATGGCCATCGGGAGACAGTTGTGTTTGATGTCATCAAGGCTCCACAGTTTCAGCTTATTCTCGGAATCCCTTGGTTAGAGACACATAATCCTCGAATTGATTGGCGAGTGAAGAGAATAACCTTCCCGGATTGTGCACAAACCTGCTACCCAGAAAATCCAAAGATTAATCTAGCATCAGTAACCTCTGTCCCCGTGCAACTACCTCCAGAGTACCAAGACTTTCAGGATGTCTTCCAAAAGGAACAGGCCAACACGTTACCTCCCCACAGATTGTACGATTGCCAGTTCGATCTGGTGCCCGGTGCACAACCCCCTTGTAGCAGGATTTACGCCCTTACTGAACCAGAGAATCTGCATTTGAGACAATATTTAGATCAATACCTCGCCAATGGTTTCATTCGCCCGTCAAAGTCCCCGGCATCCTCAGCTTTGTTCTTCGTGCCTAAAAAAGAAGGCGACCTTAGAACTTGTATCGATTACCGCGCATTGAACCAGATAACTGTTAAAAATCGTTACCCTCTGCCTCTGATCCCTGAACTCCTTGACCAGGTGAAGGACGCTTGCATATACACCAAGTTAGATCTCTGGGGGGCTTATCATCTGGTACGAGTAAAAGAAGGCGACGAATGGAAAACCGCCTTCCGTACAAAATATGGACTATTCGAATACCAGGTGATGCCTTTCGGGTTGTGCAACGCGCCTGCAGCCTTCTAATTCTTCATGAACTATGTCCTTCGGGAACTCATCGATGTCTGTGTTGTCGTGTATATCGATGACATTCTTGTGTACTCCTCTTCGGAATCTGATCACAGAAAGCATGTCAGGGTCGTCCTAGAGAAACTGCTCCAGCACAAACTGTTTGCCAAGCTGGAAAAATGTGTTTTCCATACCACCGAGGTTGAGTTTCTCGGATTCATCCTGACACCTAAAGGGGTCCGAATGGATTCACGGAAAGTGGATGCCATCCTCAAATGGCCATCACCTAGTTCGGTGAAAGGTGTCCAAAGCATGCTTGGTTTTGCCAACTTTTATCGCAGGTTTATCCCGGAGTTTTCACGTGTGGTGCAACCCATCACTGCACTCTTGCGAAAAAATAAACGTTTTGAATGGACTGAGGAAGCCGAACAGGCCTTTCAGGAGTTGAAAGCTAAGTTCACGTCCGCACCTATTTTGAAGCACCCGCGTCCCGATCTCCCATATATAGTCGAAACCGACGCGTCCAGCTTAGCCATGGGAGCTGTCCTGTCTCAGAGAGACCCTGAAACCAACCAACTGCACCCCGTAGCATTTTGGTCCAGAAAGTTCTCACCGCCGGAGATAAATTATGCTATCACCGATAAGGAACTATTAGCCATTAAGTCCGCCTTTAAGGCTTGGCGGCATTATCTCCTCGGCGCCCGGCATACCATCACCGTGATCACTGAGCACCGAAATTTACAATATTTAAAAACTGCCAAGGCTCAATCGTCTCGACAGCTCCGATGGGCTTTGTTCTTTGCTGAGTTCGATTTTGTAATCACCTACCGCCCCGGCTATAAGAATGGTAAGGCGGACGCTCTATCCCGAATTGGAATGGAAGAAATAGACACAAACTCAGAACCTGTGCCGATAATTCCCGAACAAAGAATTTTGGGGATAACCACTTTACAAACCCTTGAAGACATTCAAGCACGAGTGAAACAATTCCTGGACTCTTCAGCCATGCAGGATTGGATCAAAAGGGGGTCTAACATTTCAGTCAAGGATGGCTTACCTTACTTCCAAGGATGCTTATTTTTGCCAGAAAAGGAATTGCAAGAACTGGTTATTTCCCGTCATCATGATACCCTGATGGAAGGACATCCTGGCATTGCCAAAACAGAGGAAAAGGTTAAACGACAATTCTGGTGGCCTTCCTGGCGAAAGGATATTAAATCTTTCGTGATGTCCTGTGGAGTTTGTGCCCAAAACAAAGGTCAAAAGACAAGACCCGCCGGTCTTCTTCAGCCCTTAGACATTCCACCAGCACCTTGGCACACACTGTCACTAGATTTTATCACGGACCTGCCCTCTTGTAATGGTTACAATACTATTCTGGTCGTGGTGGATTTATTTTCAAAAATGGCCCACTTAATTCCGTTGAAAGGATTACCTTCAGCCTTTGTTTTTGCCAAGGAATTCCTCGAAAATATCATCCGTTTGCATGGATTCCCGTCCATACTAGTCTCCGATCGGGGAAGCCAGTTTATTTCTCATTTTTGGAAAAAGTGTTGTCAACTGGCACAAATCGACGTAAGACTCTCGACCAGCCACCACCCACAGACCGATGGTCAGACGGAGAGAACGAACCAGACCCTTGAACAATATCTACGATGTATGTTGCACCAATCGGAGGGTCATTGGAAGGACATTTTATGGGTGGCAGAATATGCATACAAACACTCTGGAACTGGTCAGAGCCCCTTTTATACCCTATATGGACATCACCCTCGTACTTCAGACTTGGACTCACCTCTGAGCCTTGAAATGCCCGCAGTGGACCATTTGCATTCTACGATTACTCAAGCCTTCAAAGATGCAACTGCACATTTGCAACATGCGAAAGGGAAATACAAAAAGAATGCGGATCTGCATCGAAGAGAGGCGCCTCCATACCAAATAGGGGATCAAGTATGGTTGGCTACCAAACACCTATCACTCAAGGGGCCTCGAACTTTTAATCCAAGGTATTTAGGCCCTTACTTGATCAAAGCTATAATCAACCCAGTGGCAGTCAAGCTCGATCTACCAGCTAACATGCGGATTCACCCCGTTTTTCATGTGTCACTTTTGAAACCAGTGCACCCAGGAACCAGATTAACAAAGCCACCAGAACCGATTCAGATAGATGTGGAGCCTGAATTCGAGGTGAAGAACATTTTGGATTCTAAGATCTCAAAATCAAAACTTTTCTATCTAATTGATTGGAAAGGGTACGGGCCTCAGGAAAGGTCTTGGGAACCCAGTGATCACGTACATGCACCTCGGCTGGTAAAAAGGTTCCATCGGAATTTCCCAAACAAACCGAAACCTCCAGAAGGAACGACCTTGGGAGGGGCCTTGGGGGGGAGTGCTGTCATGATGCCTACCCCCGGAGCACCAGGCCAGGCCCAGCACCCCCGGAAGCAGGCATCATGCCCTCGGGTAAAAGCCCAGCGGCCCCTTATAGGGGCTCTTTGGACTCAGTCCTGGCGCCTTTGGCGCCAGGCTCATGCTGGACATCAGTCCTGGCGCCATAGGCGCCAGGCTCATAAAGGGAGGTGTTTTGTGCACTTACCTGATGCAGACCATGCTGCACGCTTCAGGCCTCCCTGAGACCTGAAAGGGACTATTTTTTCATAGGGACTATTTTTTCACTTGGGCGTGGCCAGGGAAGGATACATACCTAGTTGCGGAAGGATACATACCTGGGACTTCTTTGGAGGCTATTTAAGCCACGCCCAGACAGCAGCTCATGCTTCGCGTTGTTCTGCTTCCTGCAGCTTAACGCTCACCGTGTCTGCTCCTGCTCCTGGACTCCAGCCACACCCGCCTCAAACCTGGAAGACCTGCAAGGAAGGAAGAGAAGAGAAAGGTGAAAACCAAGGACTATTTCAAACTTCTTACCTGCATCCGGAATCTTCTCGCCAGCATCCCTGAAGAAAGACTTCCATTTAAAAGCATTGCGTTGCTCGCTGCAGCGCCACGCTTCACTCACCTGTTCTCGAGACATCTCCCGGCTCCATCGCGGCTGTCAGCATCGGACGCCACATCTCTGCACCTAGGGGAGAGAGGAAGAAACAAAAGGTGAGCAGAAGGAACACAGAAAGAAAGCCTGATTAACAGCCATAATACTTACCGGCTTTTCTTCCACATTTCGGGTTGGCGCCACCCCGTTGGCAGGTACCGTACCCCAGCCCCTATGGGGAAAGGACAAGAGACATTTCTGGGGAATGATAAGGACATTTAGAGGGATCGCCCTCATCACTACTCACCTCGGCAGTTTAACCCCTCGACGCATCGCCTTCATTCTGCACCTGAAATAAAGGACAGATCACAGGTTAGAAAGACAACATAAAGGGGGCCTCACTTGAACTTTGAACTTTCATACTTACGGCGCATCGCTCAGGAAAGTCAAGTGGATTTTGCCAGCGCCATTCTGAAAACCAGTGAAGTACCTGGACGAACGCGCGCCCCTGCACCAGAAGCAGGATGGAGAGTTCATCCTTCCAAACCATAAGGTGAGCTTAAACCGGGGTTTGGAGGAAGTTAGAGAGGAACGAAGGGAGAAGGGGAGGAGCTAGCACACTATTCTGCAGACTGTTAATCCCCTTTCTCATCGGCAGAAGGATATTCCTACGGGCCAGGCAAGCACGATTTGGAGGTCCTGTCCAATCGGTGTTCCGGGTCCTGCGCATCACGCTAGAAGAGGCCACAGCAATCCAGACTAGACCAGCACCCCCGTGGGAACCAGGTGAGCGTTACATCATACACCTGGGAGAAGGCTAAGGAGACAGTGTGGACCCCTGAAGGTTTACCCTTACATCTGGGATTTCCTTTCACATGGTCAGTTAACCCACAAACAAAGCATTTACCAAATGCTCTATTGAATGGGGGTTTGTTCTGACCTCTATCTGGTTTGGAACCAGATGGTACACTAGCCTGATTCGGTTTCCCTTGTGAATTACCCTTGTTATGTTTGTGGCCCTCTTTTGGATTGTAATTATTGGAATTCTCTTTGTTGTTTTTCTTTGACTGCTTTCCCTCTTCCTTTTTCTGAGTTGCTCCAGAATCCTTGTGAGTAGCCCTATTGGCAACCCACAGTTCAGCAGCCTCAGCTAACATCTTAGGATCTATCTCCTTTGAATCAGCCAAGTGCTGTCTAAGCTCAGGGGAGCAGATATCAAAAATAGACTCCAACATTACAAGATTCCTCAAACCTTCATAAATGTTTACTTTGTAACCCTTAACCCAACAATCTACGTTTTTCAATCATTCACACACCCAGGTAGCCCAAGGGGTACCATCATGCTTTTTTAGGGTTGTAAACCTCTAAACCTCTTAAGGTACTGGGAAGGGGCCTTCCCAAATCTAGCTATTAATGCTAGCTTCACACACTCATAGTACTGCTTATCCTCATCCCCCAACTTCATTACAGCATCACTTGCAACAGCGGGAAGCCTAGAGAAAAGCCAAGAATCAACTGATTACCTGAGATACCTTGAATCCCATGATTGTACTCAAACATTGCTAACCAATCCAAAACATCAAGTTTAGCCTCATACATACCGATCATTTCCTTTGGCATACAGGGTCTCTTAGGGCTGGAAGACCTAGGAGACACTGGGAGAGAAGCATTTTCTAAAGACAATTTCTTCATTTCTAGTTCATGATTCAGCTCCATTTCTCTGAGCCTTAACTCTTGATGTTTCATGGAAGTTTGTGCATCAATACATTTCACTTCCAATTCAAGTCTCATTTTCTCAAGTGCAATAAACTCAGGAGTAAGTGTACGCCCTGTGGGGGTCCCTGTGGACGTAGGTTGTGCTTTCTGGGCAGGTAAGGGAGTTGTAGGGTTTCCTAACAAGGACTCATCTACTTCTTCTAAATCAACATTCCCAGAGTCAGAAACATCAGTATCCACATTTGCTGCTGGGGTAGGCCCTTCTGACCCAATCTCCAGACTTTGTTTTACCATTAACTTTGCAACCAGTTCAGATTTTTTTCCTTTACCAGAGAGACACCTCTCCCTACACATGGTTCTCAAAACCTCAGCAGTGTATTTTAAGAGACCCTCTTCAGTGTAGCTTTCCATATTTGACATGATTTCTCAGTTAATAGAATTAGTGGTGTTTAGCCTTGTGGTTAGTTGAACCCAAGCAATAGCAGCACTCTAAGTGTAATCACTCTACTTAAAAAATCCTCACCGCTGTACACCAGTGTTAGGCAGAATCCTGTGCAGTGCCCTTAGGGACCACCACACACAATTAAGACTACAAGTGGTAATACAAGTTCACCTTTCGTACAAGCCTGTACTACTATGTTAAAGTGGTAGCAATAGCGGAGCAGCCATGCTTATCTCAAGAGTATATGAGCAGTAGCAGAGATTACACAAAGGGACCACAATTACTGTGACTCAAGCTAACACTGACTCAAGGTTTCAGGTAAAAAATATAAGTACATTTATTTTTAAACCATCTGTTATAAAACACAACACATCTATAAATTCAAAACCACACGTAAAATACACTACAAACAACCAATTCACTTGGCACAGAACTCAAGGTAAGCACCTTATGCTTTGGTGGACCGGTGTTGTGAAACAAAAGACGTTACCGTGAATACCTATGCGATCACTTTTTGATAGTTCGGTCTTACTAAAGATACGCGTATCCGCGGCAAGAAATTGTACCGGGGCAAAATACACTTAGCACCTGGGCTAACCAGAGAGAGTTGGGGGCAGAAATCATAGGAAATACTTTTGTCAAGGCAGACAGAATCAGAGAACACTTGCTGACAGAAATACAAAAGTCAATAGGCCGGAGCCAGTGTCAAGTGGAAACGGGTTCCTGTTGTCGAGGATCACACAGTCAGACAGTTCAAGATTCAACATTGCCAGGAGTACTTGGATATTGTCAACAGAGGAAGCAAAAGTTATAAGAGGGAAGGAAGATAAGGGCAAGCCTTGGAAGAGGAGAAAAGGGATTCACCCTAGTTCCTCAAAGCAGAACACAGTACCTTATTCAATGAAGAAGCTGGTCCACGCCAGTTGTTCCTGGTAGTTTCATGCAGACCCACTGTTCCTTAAGCTTCGGTTGTGGAGACGAGAAGAAGGACATCTGGAGGTGTCTGCACCACTCAGGGATGAGGCCAGCAGCAGCAACAGTGAATAAAAGGTGTGCTCCTTTAAAAGAGGAGAGGCTCTTCAGATGGCTATCCGGACCACGGAAGTAGGGTGCAGTTATTGTGACCACAAAGAGGATTCTCTGGCTGTGGAAGATGAGCTGATTGACCCCACCAGGCTCAAGGGAAGAAGACTCTGGACTGGATCTTCTCTGGTCGTCGAAGGGTAGATAGCTCAAGACAGCAGCAGGGCTTCACCGGGACGGGGTAGTTGCAGCAGCCGACTTCTTCTCCGCTTCTCTTCGGTTCCTTATAGTTCCAGTGGTGACTCTGATTTCCAGCCCAAGAGTCCTGCCTTTTATGCGAAAATCCCCAATTCACACAGCCTGGCTGTCAATCATGCAGCATGGGGGATGTCCAGCCCGGACCACCACCTCAGCCAATCATGGCAAAGTGCGACTTGGGTTTCCTAGGATACCCTGTGCAGGGGGTGACTACACCCCTCCCTCACATTCAGCCCACCTAGACACCCAGGCGCCCAGAGGAGGGCTTCTTGGCAGAAGCCCGGCAAAAGACGGTGAACAAAGAAGGCAAACCTGGTTTGCCGCGCAAAGTAAAACACAAGAAGGACTTTAACAATAAGAAATGGTGACTAAACCCAACTGGCGCAAAAAGAAAGAGTATTTGGTCAAGCGGGTTTATGTTCGAGGCTACTATAATAGCCTGAAACAATACCACATTTATATAGTATAATCACAGTAGAAAAGTTAGGGTAGATACCACTGCCACCAGCCAAGTCTAAATGTTAAAAGTGCAAAACAAAGCTCAGAGAGGCACAGACAACAAGGGGTAGGATTTAACCCATTCCAGTACTCCATGTAAGATGGGATGTACTGGGTCTGTAGTTTAATAGTGACTATGTAAAGTTTTTTTTTTTTTGAAAAATCTTTATTGGTTTTTCGAAACATATAGCAAACAGCGCATTGGCAGAGCGGTGTAGTATGTGTAATAACAAAACATCAACCTTAACATTCCCTCCCCACCCATTCCACCCCCCTCCCCTCGAGACCGCAGTTTAAGCCTCAGTCCTCAATAGGCTTGCATGCCGAGCAGGGACTGCCAGGACTGTTTGGTGTGCTGTCTGGTGTTGCTGAACAGAGAAGCAGCTCCGTCAGCTCTACCCAGCGGAGAAGATCTGCACTGGAGTCTAGTTTTTGTACCAGGATAGCCACTTCCCAAGCCGCCGTCTCCGCGGCGACCCATCTCTTGAGGTCGTACCACCAAAGGGCCTCGCTAGGCCCCTCTGCGCTCTTCCAGCCCATGGCTATGCGCCTTTTTGCTGTAATATAAATCAAGTCCAGGAGTCTATTTGGGGGCTTGTTCTTGGTGCTTCGCCTGTATGTCCCCAGTATGCAAGCTGCAGGTTCGTGAATTTCAACTTCAATCCCAGCCAGCGCCACCCTATCTTTCACCCGGGTCCAAAACCTCAGGACCGCGGGGCAGCTCCAGAACATATGGGTCATTCCTGCTTGCGGCGCATGGCACTTGGGGCATGTCTGTGGCGAGGCCCCTTTGAACTTTGATATGGCGTCAGGTGTAAGGTAGGCTCTGTTTGTGATGTATAGCTGTATTAATTGGAGGCGAGCGTTCCTGGAGGTCTTTTTATGGTAGTGGGTGATCCTCTCCCATGTGTTGTCCTCAAATACAAGGCCCATTTCGCTCTCCCATCTCTTTTTGCATTTTAGTTCTTTCGTTGTCGTTGCTAGTAATAGGGCCTCGTATATTCTGGAGGTTTCGTGGCCTCCCTCGGCAGTGTCTAGCAGTGTTTCGATGGTTTCGTTCTCGGTAAATTGATTGTCTACCTCAGGCCATCTCTTCTTTAAGGCCAGTGTTACTGCCCCGTGGAGCAAGAACTGCCCGATGGGCAGGCCCGTCGACTCGCAGAGGTCGGGAAATGTCAAAAGTTCGTGTTCTTGCATGAGGTCGCCCAGTGTTGCCACTCCGTAAGGCTCCCACACCGAGCGAGTTTCGGAGTGCCCCCAAGAGGGTGTCGCCATGACTGCAGCGATGGGGATCTGTGGGGAGTAAGGGTCTCTCAGCCCCACAGCCTTGCAGGCCCGCTTCCAGAGCTGAGTTCCCAGCTTGGCCAGGTATGGGTGACGTTGTGGCGCCCCTTTCTCGACCCATAACAAGTCTCTAAGTAGCAGTAGCGGCAGAGCCGGCTGGAGAAGTCTGGTGTCAGTGGTGGTTTCATCTGCCATCCAGTGCGTTACGTGTTTCAATTGGCTGGCCAGGTAATATAGTTCGAAATTAGGGACTTTCAGTCCGCCCCTCTCGTAGGGCCTCTGGAGGATGTCAAGCCCCACCCTGTGCCTGCCTCCCTGCCACAGGAATCCTCTGCAGAGATTGTTCAGGCCTCTGAAAAAGGCTGAGGGGATGTTGTAGGGGACGTTGGTAAAGCAATGCAGTAGGCGTGGGAGCGCTACCATTTTGAGGAGGCCTGCCCTCCCTGCCACAGAGAGAGGGAGTTTTCCCCAGAAAGCCATGGAGTTAGTGAGTGCGTCCATTGTTCTGACTGTGTTGAGAATGTGTTCAGTGTTCGGGCTACGGTGTATGGTAATACCCAAGTATTTGAAGGACGTCACCTGCCACTGGAGAGCCAGTGGGGGCAGGGATCCACCCTCATTGCCATATAGTGCTGCGAGGGGGTAGAGACACGACTTGTCTTTGTTTATCTGGATGCCTGTGTGTTTTTGGAAGCAGTCAAGTGTCTCCAAGATGTAGGGCAGGAAGTGCTCAGGGTTGTTTAGGTAGAGGAGAGTGTCGTCCGCGTACATGGAGATAAGGTGTGTCACTCCATCTAGTACGATGCCTCCCCCACCGTATTCCTGCCGGATGTACGCGGCCACTGGTTCTGCAGCAATGATGTAAAGCATGGGGGATAAGGGACATCCCTGTCGTGTGCCTCTGTGGAGGGGCCATTTGTCGGAGTACGTCTTGTTGGTACGCACTCTGGCCACGGGGTGGGTGTAAAGCAATTGGGTCCATTTAAGGAAGGCGGGTCCAATGCCCATCCTGACCATGGTGGCGTACAACCATTCCCAATTAACCGAATCAAAGGCCTTGGTGGCGTCTAATGATGCCACCGCGTATTTCTGGGTGTCTTGCTCAGTGCAGTATATGATGTGGTGCAACCTGCGTAGGTTTTCAGTGATAGAGCGCCCGGGTACATAGCCAGTTTGGTCGTGGTGAATCAGCAGGGGGATCACCTTGCGTAGTCTATTGGCGAGGAGTGCCGACAGTATTTTGCAGTCGACATTTAGCATAGAGAGAGGTCTATATGAACCGCAATCTGTTCCTTCTTTGCCGGGCTTCTGCAAGGGGATGATTATTGCTTCCCTCATGGAGTCAGGGAGTATGCCGCGTTCAAAAGCCTCATTGTATACTTGTGCCAGCAGAGGGGCAAGGGTCTCCTCGTATGTCTTATAGAATTCCCCGGGGAGGCCGTCCATGCCTGGAGCCTTCCCAGAGGGTAATGATCTAATGGTTGCCTTGACTTCGTCTGGGGTGATCGGGTCTTCCAAGGCTACGGCCAACTGCGGGTCTAGCTTGGGTAACTCTATGCAGTCTAGGGCGTCCTCGATCCCGGTATCCAGCGAGGGCGGGGCTTGGGAGTAAAGGTCCTGGTAGTACTCAGAGAAGACCATGTTAATTTCTGCCTGGGTGTGCACCGAAGTGCCATCTGGTCTGAGGATGTGGCAGATGGGGGTCCTAGGGGTTTCCCTTTTGTACAGCCAGGCCAAGAGTTTGCCGGGCTTGTCTCCCAGGGCGTGTGTCCTTTCAGTGTGTTTGGCGTAGCTTAGTTTCCCCAGGGACTCCCAGTGCGACAGACAGGCCTGTCTCTGCGTTATTTTTTCCCGTATCTGCTCAGGAGTCGGATTTGCCTTGTTCTCCAGCTCCCCCAGCTTACTTTCTGCTTTCGCCAGGGCATTCGTAATGGCCCTTTGAGCCCCCCCTACTGCCGCTAGCATGTCCCCTTTCATAACCACCTTATACGCCTCCCATGCGGTGCTGATGCGTTCTACACTGCCTAGGTTGTTTAGCCAGTATTCGTCTGTGCTGTCTTGTACGTGGTCCCTGAAGGCCGCGTCAAGCAGTGCTTCTGCTCGCAGTCTCCATGTGGGGACCGGGGGTCTGGGCGGGTACACCTCCCAGGTGACTGACAGGGGTGAGTGGTCTGATAATACTCTGGGTAAGTATTGTGCCTCGCTGAAAGTGGCTTGCTGCTCCTGGCTAACCAGCATGTAGTCCAACCTAGTGTGGACGTTATGTGGCGGGGAGAAGAAGGAGTACTCCCGTCTCTCCGGGCTCAGTTCCCTCCACAGATCGCAAAGTGACAGATGGGAAATCAGTTTGGATGGTAACTTGGCAGGGGGGGACGGGCGGGAGTGTTTGGTGTCTGACCTATCTTTGAGAGGGTCTAAAGTGCAGTTGTGGTCCCCACCCCATATCATGGTGCTATTTACGTAGGGGCATAGTCTAGAGCTCAGGGAGTGGAAGAAAGCCGTGGCATCATGGTTAGGTGCGTAAGTGCTAATCAGGCATAGGTCTCTTCCCTCCATGGTACCCTGCACCAGTGCCATCCTGCCCTCGTTATCCGTCTTGGTGTCCGTGACTTTAAAAGGGACTGTCGGGTTAATCCACACCAGGACCCCCCTAGCATATGAGGAGTAGGAGGACCCCACCAAGGTCCCCCGCCAGGTTTTGGCTAGCGTGGTCAGTTTTGCCTCTGTTAGGTGTGTCTCTTGAAGCATGGCGATCCCTACCTTGCATCGTCGCAGGTATGCTTGAATCCTTCGTTGTTTCACGTAGCTATTCATGCCTCTGACGTTCCATGTCATCACTTTTACTCTCTCAGCCATAGTCATGGTGGTGTTCTCTCTCCTGTCCTGGTCTTGGTCGAGGTCCTGCTAGAGGTGCTGTAGTATTGAGGGAGTCCTGTGGTCTCGGTATTTCAACTTTAGGGTTCCCAACTAGGGTGCGGATTTCCGGCTCCCCTTTCCCTAAGAAAAAACTTCCCCAACAAATAACTGGTCTGACGAGGTACTCCTCGTCGTGACTGTCCCGTTTCCGCTCCTTAGGACCTGGCATGGTCTTCGGGTGCCCTACGGGCGGGTAAACATACCCTGAAAAACAGAAAAAACAAGCTCCTGGGGGGTTGTGGGAGCTGAAACTTCGGTGTTCCGCGTGACAGGATCCTTTCAGCTGCTTTTGGGGTTAGATTGCTATGTCCTTATGGTGCGATACGATACGGCAGTCTCAGGTAGGTGTATCAGTGCGGCTTGCGCCTCTTGCCTTCGATGTCTGGTAGTTGCTGCTCATCCATCCAGTCCCGGGCTTGTTCCGGTGTGTCGAATAGGTGGGCTCTGTTCTTGTGTATTACTTTCAGCCTTGCAGGGTATAGGAGCATGTATTTCAAACCAGCGACCTTCAACCTGGCTTTGGTGTAGCTGAACTGAGCTCTGTTCATCTGCACTTGGAAAGTGTAGTCGGGGTAAATAGCGATCTTGGCCGAATTTCTCAGTATCTGGCCCCCTGACCGAGAGTACGCCAGGACGACCTCGCGGTCTCTGTAGTTTAATACTTTTGCTATCATAGGCCTGGGTGGGCCTCCTGGCGGGGGCCTCCTGGCAAGCGACCTATGAGCCCTTTCGATGGAGAACCCCTGCGATAGTTTCTCCGCGCCGATCTCCTGCAGCAGGAGGTTTTCCACGTAGTTGGTGGGGTCCGAGCCTTCGATGCCCTCCGGTAGTCCGAGCAGCCGGATGTTATTCCGGCGGGCCCTTCCTTCGGCCTCCTCCACCTTGTCCTCCAGATTCTTGACCGTTTGCTGGAGGCCTTCCATGTCATGCAGAAGCTGGGTGTTCGCTTCAGAGTACTCACGTACTTGGGTCTCGAGCGCGTCAGTTCTACCAGCCAGGGAGCGGACGTCTTGGCGAAGGAGTCCCAGATCTATGGCCACAGCGTCGATTTTATTCACCATAGTTGTTTGGATTAGCGTGATGGCCTCCAAGAGTTGTGAGTTGGTGGGTTCAGACGTCACTGGTGTAGAGCTCATGTCTCTAGCGGCAGTCGCCATGGTTGGGCACTCAGGGCCGGGGGGCTCAGGGGCTGTGTAAGCATCCAGGGTGGTCTGCCGCTGTTTAGACCTGGCCCCCCTCCCCGTAGACTTGTCCAGGCTGGACATCCTCTCAACTCAGCGAGTATTAAGTACTGCAGTCGGGTGCCCGGGCCGGGGTACTTCAGTCGTGCCCTCTGTGGAAATTGCCCACTTACGGTTCCCCCGGCACTCGTAGGGTTATGGTCCGCACTTTGGGCCCACCAACGGGGTGTCAAGCGCTCCGGCGCCGGTCCCACAGGGCCTCCAGGCTCCGCGAGGTGCAATAAGTCTGAGATAGGCCCCGTATGGTGGCGCGGTCGTGGGCCCCCTCACACTCCGCTCGGCAGGGGCCGCTCTCCAGCCTGTGGTTGCTGCTGCTCTCGGTACTCAGAGGGGGGGGGGGAGGGCTCCTCTCGTTAGCCCGCCCGCCTCGAGTGTCGCGGTTCCAGTAACCCGCCTCTAGGGCGCAGGGGGCCCAGGCCGTGGCGTAATTCGGGCGGATGGCGCACGCAGCTCCCGTGGTAGCGCCAACCTGGGGCAGCGCAAGGTGGCCAGCGCTCGCACTCGATGTAGTGCGCGATCTCCAGGCCCCGGTTCCGGCCGGTCCTCAATCCCCTACGATTCCAGCAGCGGGGCCGGCAGACACCATCGGCCGCCCTGGTCGCCCCCTCGTCCTCGAGCCCGGAACTTCCAAGCTTACCGTAGGGGTGGTCTCCGAGGGGTCAGCAGGGGCACCACCCTCACCCGTTCCACTCGGCGACGTAGGGCGGCCTTCTCCCGGACGACGGGCTGACGCCGGGCTCTCCGGGCTCAGCAGATGGAGGCCGCCATCTTGGCCGTCCGCTTCGTCCGCTTCGTGGGATGCGCGGTCTTCTCAACTTGGCTCCCGGGCTTCCATCTTCGCATGTGGGGAGTCCAGGAGGCTCCCGTCGCAGCCGGCAGCTCTCGGGGTGGTTTGTAGGCACTAAGGCCAGCTTAAATGCAGGAAAAGCAGCTTATCGATGGCTCATCGTGCGGAGCTTGCCGAAGTCGCGTCCGCTCTACATGGCGGTTGGCCACGCCCCCCCAGTGACTATGTAAAGTTAATGGCAACTTTACCAGTTTCTGGGGCACAGTAGTCAGCCCCAGAAAAAGGAGTCATTGGGAAGTCTTAGAGACAACCCTGTGCTACCGCACGGAAGGTGCTGTGTAACACACACACAAATTTGGGCTCATGGAGTGGTGTGCTCCAGAGTCCAAAAACCACACAACAAGTAGAAATGCACATGACAAAACACAGTAAGAGTGGGGAAAAGAGGCACACTCTTACCAAGTGGAAAACTTACCTGCTCTCTTGCAACCCGGATGCCCCACACCACTATGTTTGTAAATTATGTACATTTAGGTTGTCAGCTGTGCAGCGCAGATACCTTTCACAAGACAACTGGCATCTTGTATTTAATATCGTTTATATTTATCGCTGTAACCTATGCCTCTTCGGTGTGCATTGTTTCTTTATGACGTGTCCAGCATTGTAACCACAGCTGGACCTCATACCTCTGTATGTAACCAAGCTTTGCAATCCTCATGATGCTTCTGCGCCTTGCTACCTCTGGGTTAGGTGCGCAATATAAATAAATAAATACAAATACAAATACAAAAATAAACTCCAGAAATCCAGCAAAGCTGCAGATGGACTCACTAGGTAAGGGAAATTAGCCATAGAATGAGAATTCTCCCTAACAACCTTTACCCTGGAACCACTGCCATCTCGACTTGACACTTGAGCATTTGGAGATAGTAAGCTCTGCATATAAGGCACTCTCCTGCCGAGTTTTGTACACCTAGCATTCCTAGGTCTGGAATTAGGAAAGTACGCCTGAAACCAAGTATATGCAGTCGCCATGTCGCCCAGCTGTGGTGACGAACTTTGTGGGTGCCTTGTTGCTGTGCCCCCCTGTGCCCTCAGACCTGCTGCAGCAGACGTGACCTGTTCCCTTCATCTGGAGCGGAGAAATTGCCACTGTCCCACCATGGAATCAACCCTGGAATGCAGCCCCTGAAAGCCACAGCGCTGCACAAATGCGGGATTTGAACCTGCAACCGAAGTGGACTCAGCTGCTGAAGTTTGGTCCAGAGTGCACCGACGGTCGGTGAGTACTTGCAACCCTGACCCATGGCCCCTGGTGCATCCATCCATTTTGTACGCCTGAGTGTCCCCTGAGGGCCACTCTTCTTTATCGAGGTAGTCTGTGCTACTGAGCTATACCCAACTCTTGGATCCTGTTCTACCCTCTTGAGAAGAGCATCCTCGAATAGTGGAAACTTATTCTTCACTTCCTCACTCACCTTTCTGAGTTGCTACAGCCCCTGCAAGAGACCCCTTTTTGGCTCTGCCGCACAATCGCACCAGCACCAAATGTATTTTTGGATGCAAAGCTCCCTTCATTTTAGGGATTCGACTGCCTCTCAGTTAGGGTTTGATAAGTGAAGGACTGCCTAAATTATACTTGCACTGTGTGCTCCCTTTCTTTACAGGTTGTGGACCCTTACTGTGCACTACTCCTTTAGACCATTGGTAACTGTATATATATTTAATAGTAGTGTTTTGTTGGGTTAGTAATTACTGCTGATATTTGCTTTGTGTTTGATTTAAAAGGCCTTTAATAAATGTGTACATATTTTTTATATACACCTGACTGAGAGTAATTTGTAGTGTTGTGTGTGCTCATTGTGGGCTTTCGATCACCCTCACTCTTCCTGAGTCCTAGTCTTGACTGCCGCCAATCCTACCTTGATTGGTCTGGCTTGTCCAGAAGGTCACCCTCTTCCAAAAAACTAGGCTGGCCTTCTGAACCTCTGCCCACCAGGTCAGAGTTCAGAAATCCATCTTAACACATGTTTCCTGATGGATCATTACTTTGGTCGACAATGCCTACTCACCTGTGAGACAGAGCAGTTTCTCGGGGCGCAGTGCCCTCTTGACTGCTACAGTGACAGCCAAGACCCTTCACCACAGTCCTTGTATTTAAGATAGGAACCTCTGTTCCAGAAACAACATACCTATGAGAGTTACTATCCTGGTGGCATATTCATCTGTAAAAAGGTTGAGGTTGAGGGCTGGTGGCTTGATTATCCAAGCCACATCAATGTGATATCACACATGTGTCCGCCCTGTGATACCAGCATAGCTCTGGATGGTTATGTGTATTCCCCCATCCAGGCTCTCTCTGCTGCTGTTCCCAGGAATACTGTAGCTCGAGGGCTGCCTATCTTTGACCCTTTGCGAGGGCAGGTATCACCCTTCACAGTGAAAAAGCCACTCCACAAGAAGCTGTCCTGGGAACTGGAATCAAAGGGCATGCCCTGCACAAAAAGACTAGTCTCACAGCAGGCTGCTGCTGCATACCAAAAGGGCCTTTGATGCTATTGACAAGGAAAGGGGTGGGGTTAGTGCAGACAAAGGGAGCTAAATCCAGCTAGAGGAAGGTTCCACCATCTTGTATTCTTTCTTGTATTCTTTCTTTATCTCTGTACCTCACCGTCCTCTCCACTACCTTTAACACAAAGCACTTTGGGTGTGATGTCAGAAGGCAAAGTCAGGGTTTGGACCCTTAAAGCATGCTTGCTTCCGTACAATCACCAGTAAACCTTTGTCTTTAAAAGAAGTGGTCTCCAACTCCTTTCCTGAATGATCTCTGGACTTCATCTCTGGAAGAAGTGTTCATTTGGACCCTGTTGGGAGAACAGTCACTTCCAAAGTCCTCAGATTGTAAGGTGAAGACAGGTAATGCAAGGCAGAGGCAGACTCTTTCCCCTAAAGAGCCCCAGGGCACATTGTGGGTGGCCTGCTGCTGGAGGATGATCTTATTTTCTGTCAGTCACACTGGTACCCATGACCTGACTGTGATGAAGGACTCCTGTGGGTGTGTGCTAGCCTTTCATGTGTTTGGGAGTCCAAGAAAGGGATGGCTTTTGCCCCTGGGATCCTGTAGTGGGACTCTCAGCACCTGAGAACCATGGCAGCCAGGATCCCCACAATGTCATTACCGAACCTGAATCCGTTCAAAACTGTTCTAACCCACAGGATGCTCCAGAAGCTGCATTTGGCAATCTGCATATTTCAAATTGCTGTCCAGCATGTTCGAACCAGTTTGCCGCCACACCGCGCCAGCTGAAGTGCATTGTTGCCTTGGCTTGAACAAAAAAGCATTGCTGCACCTGCACCATTTGAACCTCCAGCCTCTTCATCACAGAACGAGTCTACGATCAAAGCAATTTTGATGTTCTTTCCGAACTGCGTACTTCTAGCACTGCATCAATAGCGCTGGACAGGCCACATTGAGATGAGAAAACATTGGGCTGTTTTTTAAAAGCAGCAGTGTGGGCCCAAAAGACGCACACCATATATCTGTGTCACTGTCCGTGTGCTTAATTTCAACTACTTTATATAATACCAGGGTTCGAAATGGAGATTCGATGAGCAGGTGCTAAAGCCAGCTCCTGAGTGTCGGTCATCACCCTGTAGTCAGGAGCTACCTCAAGGGAACCAGGAGCTACCAGAGGTGCTCTTTTAACATTGTGTCCATTGTGTATGAACCATTGTGTTTACATGTATATTAGATAATTCTTCTTTATTAACATTCTCAAATACTCAAGGTTAATGTAACATTTACATGTTTGCAAAGCACCAGTTGGCGCTAGGAGCCAAAGGTAGCTCCTGATAGCTGTTGGTTTCAAGCTAACCAGGCTCAACTGTGCTAGAAGCAGGAGATAAATAGCTCCCAGATCGCCTCAATTACGAACCCTAAAAACAACAACTTACTTTCCCCAGGCTGTCTGCCTGCAGTGTGGGCATCCAGATGCAGTGCTCTCTCTTTCGCAGGTTTTCTCTTGAGCTGTCTTAACACTTGACATGTTATGGGCTTTTCCTTGGATAACAAAACAACAAAAGGCTGTAGGCTGCCACGCACCTGCCCACTGATCTGCTCTGCCCTGCACCCGCTACCTTGGCATACATGCCAACACTCCCGATTTAGGCGGGAGACTCCCGATTTTTTAGTAAAAAATACTGCTATTTTTCATGTTCTCCCTCCTAAAATAATTATTTCCCCAATGCATTCCTATGGGGAAATTGTTGTCTCCCGATTTCTCTGTAGAAATCTCCCTCCCAGGCATGTCAGAATGTGGGCATGTATGCCTTGGCACCATGGTCATCATCACCCAGGCAGCTCGGAAGCAGTAGCCTGGCATTTGGCATGATTTTGCTAGTTCGGGTTCATGTTGAATTGACATTTAATCCAAACTCAAGCGAGCAATGTTGCAGCTCATGCACAAGCTGCTGCTGGGCCACCCTGAGCACCAGGGCGTGGCAGGCAGGGACCACGCCGGATCTGGATTAAGCTCAATTCTTCAGCAGCAGGAGACAAGGAAGGATTAGGAATCTTGGCAGCAGGTTAATAGTACATTCAAATGACTCGTCAATTGACAGAGCACTTTGGATGCTTTAATACGGGCCACCTTATGACCCCAATCACACAAAGGAAAACTATATAAGCCACCTGTGAGGAACCACTCTCGCGAGATCTCGAGTACCGAAATCTCGCGAGACTGCCTGCGTGCAGCGCACACCAGCAGGACGGCCCGCCACAGTTGGAGCAGATC